>NC_091841.1:7500-9520000 GCF_037783145.1 Equus przewalskii | reverse complement strand
ATCTCAGATAAGAGAGGAGGCAGAATCCCGCGGAGGAAACGGATCCAGACGGCACAGCGGAGAGGCCTGCCCGGTGAATGACAGGGTCTGGGCTGCGTTCGGGCCAAGCAGGCAGGTGACACTTCCCCGTCCAGACCCAGCTGAAAATCACAGGATGGCACGGGGACAGGAGGGAGCTGGCTGACCCACCCTCTCTCCCTGCTCGGCGCCCAATGCCTCCCAGCACGAGCAGACCGCTGGGACGAGGTGGACAAGGAGGGAGGCAGGCAGAAGCCGCAGCCGGGGACGCCGGAGGCCCGCAGCCTGAGGTCTTTGCTGGGAGCCTCAGGTCACTTAGGGCTGAAATGGGGGTGGGAGAGTGTGGCGTGTCGGGGGGCGTTGCTCCAGGGAAAGGAGGAAGGGAAGAGTTTAGTAAGAGTGTGTTTGAGAGTACAAACCCTGGATGCTGCCAGATTCCCCACTCTGCTCCTTCCCACATCATCCTTCCACCGAGGGCTGGCCTGTTCCAAGATGAATAATCATCGTAATGGGAGCCTCACGGGACTGGAAAAAAATAAAAGAGGAAACGGAGGTGAGAAATATAAGCAAAAGGCAAAAGAGCTTACATCACAAGAGGGATGACGGAAAAAAGCAGAGGCAGAGTTCAAGCACATAGCTCTCCACGGACGCGGGCCGTCTGACCTCCGAAGGAGCTAAGAGGTGTCAAGGGTTCCTCAAAGAGACGGTAAGACAGCAGGCAGAAAGAGAGCGCGCTGGTTCAGGAAAGAAGCAGAGGCGACAAATAAAGACACTTAGAAATTAAAAAGACGTATTGAGAAGAAGAAAAACAGCTCAAAATAAACAGAGACGCAGAGTTGAAAAGGGCACGTAGCGAATGTCTGGAGAAAAACACTCAAATAAGGGAAAGGAGCAAACGTGAAAATAGCACATTAGTTTCTTAGGGCAGCTATAAGAAAGTACCACAGGCTACGTGACTGAAGATAACAGAAATTGGTTCTGTCACAGTTCTGGAGGCCAGAAGCCCGGATTCCGGGTGTCGGCAGTGCTGGCTCCTTCTGGGGCTCCGAGGGGCGATCCGTTCCACGCTCTCCCCCGGCATCTGCGGTGGCCGGTGATCCTGGGCTGGTGGCTGCAACACTCCAGTCTCAGCCCCCATCGTCACATCCATTCTTCTGTCTGTGTCTCTGTGTCTCTCCTCTTCTTACGAGGACACACAGCGGATGAAGGGCCCACCCTACTCCAGTGTGACCTCAGCATCACTAGTCACCTCTGCAACGACCCTATTTTCCAATAAGGTCACATTCTGAGGTCCCGGGGTTTAGGACTTCAGCATATCTTCTTGGAGAGACACAACTGAGCAGTTGAGGAACAGTTACACGAGTGACTGAAAGACGTGGAGGACAGACCAAAGGGGTACAACCTTTGCACGGTTAGCGCTCCAGGAAAGAAAAATAGATCGGATGGAAGAAAGATGAAAAGTATTCAGACTTAATGGGGAAGAACTTTCCTGAAATAAAGATTTGAATGTGGAGACACAAAATTGATTCAGGACCATCAGTCTCAAGCATGATATCCTCTACTAAAGACAGATTCACATGGGCATCGAAGCAAAAATCTCAAGTCACACGAACGCAGGTGAGCAGGCAGCGCAGACAGCTCTCTAGACATATTCTGTACCAGGGTCTGTGGGCAACTTCTACAAGGTCCAGAAAGATAGAAATGGTGACCCAAGGAATTTATAGCCAGGTATGTTTCCTTCCGATAGAAAGAGCACAGACAGACGTCCCCAGGCATCCAGGGACTTAGAGAATGACCGTCTCTTAGTCCTTCTTGAAACAAACAATTGGGCAATGAAATCGAGTCAACAAAGGGATTTATCAAAATAAATAGCTCAGAATGCAGAGACCGGGTAAGCATAGTGGTGACAACCACCGAATCCATTTAAATATAGAAATAAAAATCTTTGTGAATTTAGAGCATAGAACGGAGTGTAAATGTTGTAAACATCAGTGATAAAATAATCATATTAATATGACCAACAAGAATTGAGAGATGGAGGAGAGAAGGCGGGAGAAGGTGTGAATGTGATAACTTCCTCCTTTTTCTGGCGAGAATCAATAGATATTTGGGATAAAGCTGGAAAAACGTCATTTTTTGAAAAACATAATTATTCCCATCTTGTAACTAATGTTTTACATAATCGTGTTTCTTGGCTTTAAAGAGCTTGATGGGAGCTGATATCATTTGTGGTAGAAAAGCATTTTATTTAAAATTTAGCAATTTCTTCTGTTTCAATTTACTAGTGTATTTTTAAGCTTTTTTCATTTTGGAATAATTTTAGATTTCCAGGAAAGTCGCAAAGTGTTCCCCACATACCTGTGGCCCGGCCTCCCCTAAGGTTGACGTCCTCCGTAACCGGGCCACATTCATCCAAACCAAGACGGGGACGTTGATACAATATTATTGACTAAAGTACAGCTTTTTTCAGATTCTGCCCGTTTTCACACTAATCCCCTTTTTCTTCTCCAGGATCCAGTCCAGGACAGCACACTGTCCCTTTGGTCTCCTCCAGCCAGTGACAGCTTCAGTCTTTTGCGACCTTGACGCTGTAGAAGAGTCCTGGTCAATGTTTTGTAGAAGGTCCCTCAATTTGAGTTTGATGTCTCCTCGTGACTAGACTGAGACCATAGATTTTGGGGAAGAACACCAAAAAAGCAAAAATGCCCTTCTCTTTCCATATCAGGAGGTATGTGACATCCACATGGTTTATTACTGGTGATCTTAACCTTGATCACTCGTTAAGGTGGATCTGCCGGGGTCCTCTGCTGAAAAGTTACTATTTCTCCCTTTCCACACTCTGTTTGTTAGAAGTGAGTAAATCCAGCCCTTCCTCACGGGGAGAGAAATTCATCTCCATCCCCCGGAGAAGTATGGAGGAATTTGTGGGCGTATATTCAACCGCCACAGTCACTGATAACTATTTTGGTCTGACGCTTTGGGAGCATCCATCAGTGGGTCTTTCCTGCAGTAATCGTTACTCCTGCGTCCGAATGGTGATTTTCCACTGCCCTCATTTCTTCTGCATTTATTTGGAATTCTCTAAAAGAAGACTTGTCCCTTCTACTGGGTTTGTTTATGTGGTCAATCATTTGTTTATATCGGTATGGACTCATGACTATTTATGCTATTCTTTGGGTTATAACCAATACTACCATTTTGTTGCTGGAATTATTCCAGTCTTGGCCACTGGGAGCTTTATTAGATTGGCTTCAGTGTCTTTCTCTCTTTCTTTTGTTTTTTTTTTAACTTCGACTTTATATTTTAGAGTGGTTGTAGGTTTGCAGAAAAGTTGAAGAGAAAGTAGGGAGAATTCCCATCTCCTCCGTCAGCAGCCCGCACACGTCGTTTCCTCCGTCTTTCATCTCCTGCGTTAGTGGGGTACAGCTGTTACAGCTGATGAGTCAACACTGACTCATTGTTATTGACTGAAGCCCATAGTTTCCACGAGGGTCCGCTCTTGCTGGTGTACGTTCTCCGAGCTTTGACAATTGTCTGAGGACGTGGATCCATCATTATAGTGCCACCCAGAATGGTTTCACTGCCCCAGACACCCTCTGTGCCTGTTCATCCCTCCCCCCCCAGCTCTAGGCGAATGCCGAACGTTCTATTGTCACTGTAGTTTTGCCTTTTCCAGGATGTTACACAGTTCGAATCATACAGTCTGTGACCTTTTCACATTGGCTTATTTCACTTAGCAGTATCTATTTAAGGCTCTTCCACGTCTCTTTGTGGCTTGACAGCTCATTTGTTTTTTATTGCTGTATAGTATTCCCTCGTATGGATGGACCACAGGTTGTTTATTCACTCACCTATTGGAACATCTTGGTTGCTTCCAAGTTTTGGCAATTATGAATGGAGCTTCTATAAATGTTCACGTGCAGGTTTTTGTGGGGACACTGTTTTCAAATAAATGAGGCAAATGCCAGGGCCGGCTCAGTGGTGCAGTGGTTAAGTTCGAACGTTCCGCTTCGGTGGCCCAGGGTTTGCCAGTTTGGATCCTGGGTGCAGACATGGCACTGCTTGGCATGCCATGCTGTTGTAGCCATCCCACATATAAAGTAGAGGAAGATGGGCATGGATGTTAGCTCAGGGCCAGTCTTCCTCAGCAAAAAGAGGAGGATTGGCAGCAGATGTTAGCTCAGGGCTGATCTTCCTCAAAATACATAAATAAATACATAAATAAATAAATAAGGTAAATGTCTAGGAGCATGACTCCTGAATCCTATTGTAAGATTATGTTTAACTTTGCAAGACACTGCCAAACTGTCTTCCAAAATGGCGGTACTGTTCTGCATTCCCACCAGCAATGAATGAAAGTTCCTGTCGTTCCACATCCTCGCCAGCATTTGGTGTTGTCAGTGTTTTAGATTTCAGCCACTCTAACAGCTGTGTAGTGATATGTCATTACCGTTTTAATTTTCAATTCCCTAGTGACTTACGATGCTGAGCATCCCGTGTCCTTTTGACGTACTTCCATCCTTCTTTAAAGCACTTTCTTACTTTCTGACACTATAAGATACTCCAGCATCACCTTATATTTTCTCTGTTTCAGCCCTAAAATCTGCCCATTCTCCGAGGAGCCCTGGTTCTTTTTATTGGAGAACGGTACTTAGAAACCAAGATCCGGGTGCCGGGTGTGCTCGCTGCTCCTGGTGTCATTGGTTGCAGGTCCTCTCAGCAGACAGAGTCAGAAGCTACACATGTACACACAGAACTCTGCTTATTTCTGTATCTACCTGTATGCATACTATAATAAACATGAGTTCACACTAACATCTTGCCTCTAATCCAGCATTACAGCATTCGTTCCAGCCTCCGCCTTACTTATTTCTGACATCTTTCTCCGACAGTGACCAACATGGCTCTAATAACCTAGAATATATATGCGCACTGGTCAGCCCGACCGTATGCATAAAGGAGTTTTAGGATGGCTAGCCTGGACCCCCTGAGAACACATTAATGAGGACACAGTGTCTATGTACAGTATTTCCTCGTCAGCTTTACAGTAGCCAGTCAAAATATTGTTTTCCAAAGTTAGTTAGGTCAGCGCCTTTTTCCCCACTGAATTTGCTTTTGCATCTCGTGTCACTTAATAACAGGGACTGTCGAAATCTGAGAAAACAATGCATTGCTAGGCTAACGCATCGTTGTGCAGACTTTGACAAATGTATCACATCATGGAGTGCACTCACGCAAACCTAGATGGTCCAGCCTACTGCACACCTCGCTCATATGACACTGACCTTCTGGGACCACCGTCGTATATGCAGCCCCTATTGACTGAAAGGTCGTAATGTGGCACGTCCCTGTATACTCTTAAAGTCAAGTAAAATTAAATGCAATTCATTTTACTTTAGGATAGCATATTTCTTGTCCCGTATTACAGTACACCTCTCTATTTTTCATTGTCTGTCTGTCCATCCTTCTATCTGTACGTATATATAAAGAGACATCGGAAACTGTGTTAACCAAATGTTAGTAACACTCGCTTCTGGGTGGTGGGATTTGGGGTGATTTTTTTACATTATGCATATTCTGTAATCAGTTTTTATAATAAGCAAATATATTATTTTTACTGAAACAAGGAATTGTCCTCTAAAATCCGGGAGGAAATGGTCAACCAGTGGAAGACCGCTAAGGGGTAAAACTCCTATTGGATTTAGCAGTGGGAAGTCAGTTTTGAGCCTGACGGGAAGCCGTCGCTTTTGCAAGAGTGAGGAGCAGGAGCCACACTGGATGGGTTGAGGAATAAACAGAAGGTGAGGACAAGGCAGGCGGTGAAGGAGATGCTTTCCACCGCAGCACGCCTGGGAACCACGCGGAGCTTGTCCCACGCGCTCCTGGGCCCCGCCCCACAGAGGTTCCGTTCAGCGGGTCCTGGACGGAGCAGAGAACAGGCTTTCCCACCAAGCTCCCCGGTGACCTGATGCTGCTGGTCCTCAGACCGCACTGGGCCCCACTGATGTGGGCCAGTCTTTCGAGAAGATTGATTGGCTGAGGGAGGCAGGAGAGGACAGTGGCAGAGCGTGGGCTTAGAGAAAGTTGCTTTCTTTAGATTAATTTTGCTGTTGACGTCTGTTTCTTTTTTATATGCACCTAGTAAGATATAAATTAAAAAATGTAGAGAATTACAAAAAGAAATAGACAAATCAATAACCTTAGTGGAGATTTTCACAGGTCTTTCTCAGTAAGTTAGAGAGCAAGCTGGCAAAAAAAAATCATTGAATATGTAGATAACATGACTAACAATATGATTAACAAACAATGCCTGATGTATACAGAAAAGCACATCAAAATAACGACAGAGTTATTTTCAAGGGCACATGGAATTTGCCAGAATGATCCTACCGGGCCAAAAATAAGTTTCAACAGATTTCCAAAGATTGAAATAATACCAAGTAAGGTGTGGTCTTTGACCATTGTGAAATCAATAATGGTGATCAGTACAAAATTTTCAAATGTTTAGAATTTATGTGATGTAGTTCTGTTTTCTTAAGTTTTTATTTGGAGAAACTTTCAAATTTACAAAAAAACTTGCAAAAATAGAAATAGTACAAAGAACGCTCATGTACCCTTTACCCAGACTCACTTATTGTCAGCATTTTACCTTTGCTTGCTTTATGGTTCTCTCCCTTCCCCCCTCCCCCAGCAAGCACGCCCAACTTTTTCCGTGTTCTCAGCGGAGAGCACACTGATTTACCAGCCATTCGGGTGGGTCTCTTGGAAGCTGATCCCGCAGTCGCCAGTTGAGGTGCCCCAGCTGATGCTGAAAGGAGCAGAGATGAGCCTTGCCCCAAACTGCAGATTGTGAGTTAAATAAGTATGCTGTTATAAGCCAGTGAGTCTTGGGGTGTTTGTTACACAGCAGTAGGAACGGGCACAGATACTGCCGGGTTTGGGATGGCACGTGGTCCCCAGATGCACTAGGGACTTGTGGGTATTATGGGCCCGTGGGGCTCCTGCATGTCCAGCAGGACCAGTCCCCCCCACCCCCGATGCAGGAGAGAGGAAGCTGAGAATTAACTCATCAAGGGTTGGTATTTTGCAGGCGGATGCAAAAGACAAATGGCAGAGGGAAATTCAAGAGTTGGCAATGCTGGAGCCATGGATTCTAAGTCGGATACAGAAGAACGGGGAGGTAGAAGGTAGTTCCAGAAGGGAAGTAAATAGACGGTTGGGATGGTTAATTTTATGTGTCAAATTGACTGGGTCACAGAGTGCCCGATATTTGGCTAAACATGATTTCTGGGTGTGTCTGTGAGGGTGTCTCTGGACGGATGGTGGATTCAATGAAGCAGACGGCCCTCCCCTCTGTGGGTGGGCATCCCCCATCCACGGAGGGCCCGAATAGGACGAAAAGGTGGACTACGGAGGAATTCAGTTCAGCCGTCCCTGCCTGATGGCTCCGGCTGGGAGCTCCCTCTTCTCTTGCCCTCGGGGCTCCTGGTTCTCAGGCCTTCAGACTTGGACCGAATCACCATTGAATTTCCTGTCTCCAGCTTGCAGAGGACAGATCACAGGACTTCTCGGTGAGCCAGTTCCTTACAATAAACCTCTTCCTATATGTATATACACGTCTATATCCTATTGGTTCTGTTTCTCCAGGGATCCTGACTGATCCAAGGGGTCAGGGTGCTCAGGACCCCGGGGAAGCTGACGGGCGGTTGCCACGGGGGTGGTCCATCAGGCAGCCTGGCCTCCAGCGAGGAGACACGTGAGTAACCCGGGCCACAGGGTGGGGCAGTTTTAGGTCTAGATGAGGACTTTCTCCTCCCGGCTACCCCTGATTGTCTCCTAAATTCCCGTCTTTCCGGACGTCCCACCCCCAGCACAGACGCCATTCTCTGTGCCCATCTCACAGCACTGTGCCTCCCCTCGATCAGGAGCCCGGATCACACCGACTCCCACTTTTCTTTTCCCCGTCTGCCTCCCTGACGGCTGACGCTGTGCTTTGTTCATCCCCATGTCTGCAGCCCCAGGTCTGGTCCCTTGGAGGCTCATCAAATGTTTGCCAAGTGACCCAGTGAGTGAACGCGCCCAGTGCGTGATGGATGGAACTCAGAGTCCCAAAGGACTTTGATGATGCTGGAAGTCGAACACTCTCTCAGCCCTGTTATTTCTGCCCACCTCCCAGAAGGTAAAATGGGAGGCCAGAGAGGTTAGGAGGCCTGCCGGGGTCACACAGCAGAGCAGCCCGGTGTCTGAAGCAGCGGCAGGAACAAGATCAAAGGCGGGGGTGGGGGTGGGAGGGAGACGTGGAAGGAAGCCTGAGGGCCCTGCCCTGCGAGGTGTCGGTGCCCTTGAGGGCCTGGGACCCACTCCCTCTTCGACCTCCCTCCCCACTGACTGCAGGGAGCCAGCGGCCTGGCCAGTGGGGGGGGCTGCCTGGGAACATTTGGCAGGCTGTTAACTTAATCCGCCCCCTGCAGGGGGGAGCTGGGGGGAGCTGGCTGTCACCTCGTTTCTGAAGCAGCTCCAGGCTGCTGGGGAAACAGCTGGACGGCCCAGCCATACTTCCCCCTCGCGGGCCCCCAGCAAGTGAGAGGAAAAAGGCAATTAAAAGGAAACCCAGAGGCGGGAAGGCAGTTTTCCAAGCCAGGGCTGGGGCTGCCCTGGCAGGGGGAGGCTTCCTGAGGAAATCCCAGCAAATGAATGTTTATTTTAATGGGAGGTGAAGGGAGAGGGGGCTGGGACCAATCCTGGGGGGGTGGGGGCGGGGGGCGGGGGGCGGGGAGGAGGTGCAGGCTCAGTGCTCACAGATGGGCCGTTGTGAGTGGCCAAGAGGCAGGGGGTGGACAGCAAGGCCCCCCGGCTGCTGGTGCTGAGGCTGTGTCTCGGGATGGTGGGGTGGGGAGACTTATTTCTTGCTCCTTCATTCACGCCTGCAACATCCCCTGGGTCCTCTGACTCTATGCTAGGGGCTGGGCAAATGATGACCCATCGTCCCTGGTCCCCACCCTCAAGCAATGGGGGATACCCACAGCCGGGCAGTGGGCCAGCCCCGGAGGGGCCAGAAGCCCAAGGGCTGTGGGAGCAGGAGGAGGCCCCAGGGCACAGGACAGATAGGCTTCCCAGGGCTGCCCCACCTTTGGGGACCCAGGGTCCTGGGGATGGGGCACTCTGGAGCCTGTCCTCACCTTCAGGCAATGGCCTGGAGGACAGCCACGTCCTGAGCATCTGGAAACCTAGCTGGACACGGGGCCCCTCCCCCAGCTGCTCTGCCCAGGTGGGTCTCTGCCATCCTTGATGGAGCTGAAGACCTTTCCGATGGCCGGCGGGACCTGGCATCGTCCAGGGCGGGCTCACTTCTGTCCCTCCCTCTCCCTCCCTCGCTCGGTCCACAGCTCTTCACTGAGACACTATGGGGTGTGCAAGTTCAAAGCTGAAATGCTTCCTTCACTTGCTCACTCATTCACTCATTCATTCATTCATTCACAAATCTCCACGGAGCATCTCCTCGGAGCCAGGCGCCGTTCTGGGTACTGGGGGTTTGTAGTGAACAAAATCAATTACGAATCGCTGTCCTCCTGGAGCCTCTTGTGGACAGAGATGACAGACGATTATAATATGGAGCATGTCAGACACTGACAAGTGCCGTGGAGATAAACGAGGCCGGGACGGAGATGGGGCTAATGAGCGCAACAGCCGCGACGTCCATCCTTGTTAGTGCTGAGAGGGGCCTCCGCCAGGCTGGGGGCTAAGGGACCCCCGGGCTGTATCTCGCTCCATCCTCACCACCAGCCTGTGAGGCCAGTTTGCTGAGCATCTCAGCTTTGTGAGCGACAATGTGGAGGCCACTGAGAATGGTTACCACAGCTGCCAGCCACGACAAGCCCGCTGGAGTGGGGCCCCGGCCATGGGCTCCCGCTATGACTCAGACCCCAGGACGCCTTCACTAATCAGACGTTTTGCTGAATTTGTGGCTGTTGTCTGGGCAGGGCCCAGCACTGACTGTGCCCCGAGCCTCTTAGGGGTCCCATGTGCCCCGGGTCAGCAGCCTGGGAAGCAGTGCACTCAGGAGAAAGCACCCTGGGTGGGAGCCAGGTGCCTGGGTTCCAGCCCCCTGCCCCCTGCCCCCTGGCCGCCCGTGCCTCGTCAGTGCTGGGTCTGTCCCCTGTCTCCATCTCTCTCTCCTGGTCTGTGGGAGGGAGTCTGGCCTGGATGAGCCCGAGGGCTGCAGGGCCCACAGCTCCACTTCCCCATCTGGATGTGATGCTTTAGCACCGACCACACCCCTGGGACAAGCTATGATGGCCTCTCCTTTGAATGCAGGTTCAAGGGCAGCTGGTGACCCTAGAGGGACATACTAGAGGGTGAGAAGCTGGCTTTTCACTGACACCCTTTCAAATTATCTAAATTTTTGAAGTGAGGGGTGTATTACCAACTAAAAAACTAAATAAAAACATTTAGTTGTACACTTGAAACTAATCTGATGCTATATGTCAATTCTACCTCAATAAAAAAAGAAAAAATGTCAACATAAGCCTTTCCACACCTCCTTCTCTTCCAGGAACCGTGCGTCTGCTTAGGAAAGTGAAGGCTCGTGACTTATCCTGGGGTCTGCCCTCCCGGGGACGACGTCTCAGGGCCCGGCACACAACAGGAGCTTGCACCTGCAACCTGTACTTTTGCTTCCGCGAGAGTGGATGCTCCGGCCTCCCTCACATTCACAGCTGCTGGAGAAGGGCCCCTCGCAGCACAGAGGCTCGACTGGATTGGTCTCAGAAACCCCTCCCCAGCCACAGACATGGGTGCATGCACACGTAAACACACACATACAGACGCACACACGCGGAGACACACGCATTTCCACCCCACCCTCTTGGGTGCTTCACACATCCCTAAGTCAGTGCTAAAGACGTATTTGCTAAATAATAAATGAGCACAAACTCTTAGATCCAGGAAACCAGCGCTGGCTGGGCCTGCAGCCTGCTCGGAGGGAGAGACCCACAGAGCCGGGCGTGGGGCCGGGAGAAACTGCTGAGCTGGCGGGTCTGGCTGGGGCTGGCCGCGATGTTTCTCCTGCAAGTTTCGAGACTGGGAGAGCTGGCACTGGGTGGGGCTATCTAGAGGGGAGGGGAGAAAGGCCAGGGGGAGCTGTGTCCAGGAGGGGCTTCTGGCAGCATCGCTCGGCCTGGGAGCGTCTCTGATTCCCAAGCTCCCACTGCCTCTAAGGGGCCCCCACCCCCTGTCTGGCAGGACCAGCGAGCATTCGGGGTCCAGACCAGCCAGTGCACGTGGGCTGAGGCTCGCATGCCTTCCGTCACGGCTTCTGTGGTCGGACCCACCCAGCCCGACCGGGCTGCTTCCCTGCTGAACTTGAACTGGACTCTCTCCAGATGCGGTGCAATTCACAGGTGGCACGATTTCAAGATCGTGGACAGTTCTTTACATGGAAAACACTGGGCTTTTGGGAAAGCTCTGTAGACAGTGCTCGTTTTTCTTACTTGGTGATGAACAGCTCTTATTGGCTGGCAACAGGGGGCAGGATGGTGTTGGGAACAACATGGAAACTGGAAAATGAGGCCCAGAAAGAAGCGGCGTGCTTGAGGCGCCATGGTAAGAGTGGCAGAGTGGCCCCCAGGGCTCTTCCCACAGCGCTGATCCCTCAGAGCTACGTGGGCTCCGAGGGCCTGGAGGGGTGGGGGGCTGGTACCCGCTGGAGGCGTGACTGTGTCTAGTGCCCGGGGGCACGGGAAGCCTGGAGCCCACCTCCTCTCAGCTTCCCACAGTCCCTCAGGGCCCACGCCAGCTTGCCTCCTGCCCGACTGCCAGCAGCTCCCTCTGGGAAGGCTCTGTGCCCTCGGCTGCCAGCATTCCCGGCATGACGGTTCTCCGGTGCCAGGAGGGGGGGAGCCACATGTTCCCCATATGCCACCCGGGGTGGGAGGTTTCCACCGAACAGCTGAGCTGGCCTCTCCACCCCCTCCTCCCCACAGACTTCCCTGCCTCTCCTCTCTTTGTCTTCCTCAGAGGACTTCCCGCTCCCCACCAAGGAGGAGGTAAGAGGGGATGTTTTAGCACTTTGAGGGCGCAAATACTTTCCAAAGCATGTCTGCGTGTGTTGATTTCGATTAAACAAATACACGTACACTGATATCAAACAGAAATCAAACAGCATATACCCTGTGCCAGGATCTGCAGGGACAGGTAAACGGGAGCTCCTTAAAGGACGAGCATCCCTCTGTCTCTCCATCCTTTTCTCCACCCCTCATCCATCCACCCATCCATCCATCCATCCATCCTTCCATCCATCCATTGATCCACCGATCCTCCACCCTCCATCCATCCATCCATCCCTCCATCCATCCATCCCTCCATCCATCCATCCACCCACCCACCCATCCATTCACCCATCCATTCTCTCACCCATCCATCCATCCATCCATCCATCCATCCCTCCCTCCATCCATCCATCCACCCACCCACCCATCCATTCACCCATCCATCCATCCATCCATCCATCCATCCATCCATCCTTTCTTCATTTCTCCCTCCTTCCCTCCTTCTTTCCCTCCATTCGTCTCTCTCTTTCTACCTCTATCTCTTTCTCAATCTCTCTATCCTTTCATTCCTCCATCAGCTCTCTACCTTTCCATCTCTTCATCCGCTCTTCTTTCCATCCCTCCCTCTTTCCTCCATCCAATCTTCCACCACTTTATCCCTTCATCCAGCCAATTGTTCATCTTTCCCTCCATTATATCACTCATCTATCTTCTCACCCATCCATCTATCCATGCTTCCACCCAACCACCCGCCCATCCAGTCAACTGACCATCTTTCCCTCCCTCCATCTACCCGTTCACCTCTCTGTTCCTCCCTCAACCTCTCCATCCCTCCATTCCTCTATCCACCTCCCACTCTTCCATCCCTTCATCCATCCATCTGTCTCTCTGTTCTAGCCATCCCTCCCTCCCTCCACCCCTTCATCCTTCATCCAGCCAACAGTGCTCTTTCCATCCCTCTCCATCCCGCTCCATTCCTCTTTCCATCTGTCCATCTGTCCATCTGTCCATCCCTCTTTCCATCCGTCCATCTCTATCCCTCTCTCCACTTGTTGAGAGCTCTCCATGAACCTCTGGATCCCTTCGGGGGGCCAGCAAGTCACATTGTGATATCTCAACAAATGTTTGCTGCTGGACCTGACGGCACCCTGCCCTCCAGACCTTCCACCACGGTGAGAGACTGTCCTCAGCTGACTCCAGTTCAGCTGAGTCTGCAGTTGAGACTGAGTGTGTGCTTGGGAAGCAGGTGGACAGAAGAGACACAGTGGAAGAACCCAGCTTTCACGAGTACTGGTGAGCCCAGAGCCCCACAGACCCTGTCTCTCTTTCCTCCTAGCATCCTATGAGGAAGATGTGACTTATCTCCATTTTACGACTGAGGAACTGGGCCCAGGGGCCCTGGCGAGGGAAGGAAATCTGAACGGGCCTCCGCCCTACCATCACCTCCACTTTGGGCATCAAACGAGTGGTGCCTTTTCTGGTTTCACTGACACTCCCCCCTCCAGCAAATCCTATTTTCCACCAAAAATAGCTCACACTTCGAGGCTCATTCATTTGCTCCTGCTTCTTCCCTCAGCCTGGAATACCGCAGCCTTCTTCTCCACCAGAAGAAATCCTACCCGCTCGCCAACACTCATCTCCAAGGACACCACCCTCTGGAGCTCTTCCAAGATTGCCCCCACCTCCACCAACTTCAGCAAGAGTGAATCACTTCCCTCAGCCCCACAAGGCTGTATTTACTCCGCCTTTACACACATCACGTTCTCTGCTTTGTCTGAAGACGTGCTGAGTGAGGAGGCTGCATGTCTGTCTTCTCCTTCTGAGCTCCCTAAGTGGGTTGGGGACCTGCTATCTGGGTCACTTTGGTCCCCCACCAACACACACAACCTAACACCAGAACACGCACAGTGGACAAGCAGTAAATGTAACTGAGCCAGATTTATAACCGGGGGGATATTAATATTTCCAGAGCGCAGACTCGGACCGGGCAGAAGGGTCAGAGCTCAGAGAACGTCATCCCCGTCTGCAGTTTCTGAGGAGCTTCGGCCTCCCTCCCAGCGCCTTCTGCTCTGATCTCCACCTCGGCAGGAGAGACGGGCTGGGAGGCGTCTAGTCTCGGGGGGTCGGTGGGGGCACTGGCTGTGAACTGGGGAGCCCAGGTCTGATCAGACCGCACTGGCTCCTCCTTCCCGCACCCTCTCTGTGCTAGGCCAGCCCTGTCCAGGCCACAGAGGCGTCTGGAGGGGAGGAAGGGACTGGGAATCTGATAACAAGAGGGAACTTGTGACAAGGGCTCCACGGGCTCCAGGGGCCGAGACCTGACGGGCAACATCTCACTTAATCCAAACCACTCCAGGGTGGGCACCACTGTTTTCCCCATTCTGCAGATGGAAAAACTAAGGCTGGAGAAGATGACACAGTTGCTCCAAACCTCCGGCTAGTAAGCAGAGGGCCCGGGCTGGAACTCAGGCCGTGGGACCCCCAGGACCCCTACTGTGGAGAGAGTCCGCCCTCCTGCCCTGGCCTTGGAGGGGGCGTCGGGGGGGGGGGGGTAGGGCCCTTCAGGACAGCAGAAAGCGTGGAGCTGGGGCACCACGCCTGTGCCACTTGCTCCTGGTCATCCCTCTGTGGGAGCCGAGGCTGTAGGAGCCATTTGGAAAACAAGCCTGTCGTGTGCCAGTCTGCCGGGAGCCCTGCTTTGCCACCATGTTGGGGCATCTGCAAGACGGAGGGGGCCACCCTTACCTCCCTGAGCCGGGGGGTTTACCCGTAAAGCAGTGTCATGATGTTTACCTCACAGGCTTATTGGGAGGGTCCATAGAAGCAGGCAGTAACACTAGTCCCCTTGTCCCTCTGTCCCCGGTGCTGTGCTCTGCCACCAGGCTGGGCATGGGGGACTGGGAAGATGGGTGGGCTTCTGCCACAGCTGACGTCCCCTCTTTCGGCCCAGCTGGCCCAACAGGGCGGCGTCTCTGCCAAGCACATTGCGGGGCCCCTGGCAGGCTGGAATACGGGCTAAGCCCGCCGCGGTCTGCCCCTCCTCCCCTGAACCACACCACGCAGCCCGGGCTGCTCCCCCTTGACGACCACAGGGCAGGCATCCAGGACGGGACACCCAGGATGAGAGCTGAGACCACGACAACAGGGCCACTTCCTGAGTGCCCTTCTGCGCCCAGCTCAGTGAATCGCTCAGTGCTCGATTCCCAAGCTGAGTGTTCATGCCCATTTGGTGGATGAGACCACTGAGGCTCAGAGCGCCTAAGTCCCTTGTCCCAAGTTGTACAGCTGGGCCGTGGCCACGCGGACGCCCAGCTCCAGCGGCGTGGCTCCTGTCACGTCCCCTCGCTGTCTCTCTATGTCGATGCCTGAATGAATGTGCCCGGCACCACGTAGGCCCAGCTCAGCAAGCCCAGGGCGAGGCCTGGACCCCAGGGCGCCGGCAGGAGCACAGTGCTGCATCAGCGCAGAAGGAGAAGCCGAGGGCTTCCGGGATGCCTGACTCCCAGGAGGGGCCCCGCTTCATCAGGAGCCCCTGCCCTGGGAACCCCTTCTCCAGAGTCCCGGGCAGGAGTCTGTCTCTCCCAGGCATGAGAGTATTTCCCCCGGGGGGCTGCTGAGTGAGTGGCGGTCCAGAAGAGAACAGCGAGGGGATGGGGTGAGGGGCGGGCAGCAGCCCCGGTGGGGAAGCCTTGAGAGAGCCAGCTTTTAAGTTGCTTCGTGGGGACCCAGAACCTCGGCCTGAATGAGGACTGCCACCCGCCCGGCTCCAGGCAGTTCTCTGCGCCGTGGACCCAGCCCCTGCCAGGTGAGGAGAAAGAGGGAGCCAGGCCGGCAGGAAAGGAGGCGGCTTCCTTCTGGTGGAGCCTCCGCGCCTGGATCCCTGGCGGGCGAGGAGAGAGGCGAAGTCAGCGGAATCCGCGCTCCCAACCCGCAGGCGGCCACCCCTCCCCGTGCCCTGGGCTGCACGCAGCGCACGCAGTTCCTGAGCTGGAAGCCCTGGAAAGACTGACAGGGGTGCCATCCGCTGGGAGGCAGGAAAACCCAGCTCTCAGGCGGCGGGGGCCAGCATGGGCACTTCAGGACCGCTGCTCCCTCACATTGCCCCTGCGGGCCAGGCGGGGCACAGAAGGGAACCAACATTCAGCAAGCCCATTATGTGAGGAGTTCACTGGGGCTCCAGGCCCCATTGCCACCCTCCCTGGCCTGTCTCCATGAGGAACTGGGGACAGGAGTCCTGACATCTCCTGTGCCTCTGCTCAGAAGGTGTCCCTTGTATTAATCTGAGTTAGCTGTAGTTTCTTCTTCTTCTTCTTCTTCTTCTTCTTCTTTTCTTTTTTTTTTTGGTGAAGAAGATTGGCCCTGAGCTACATCTGTTGCCAATCTTCCTCTTTTTGCTTGAGGGAGATTTTCCCTGAGCTAACATCCATGCCAATCCTCCTCTACCTTGTATATGGGACGCTGACACAGCATGGCCTGCTGAGTGGTGTACAGGTCTGTGTCCTGGATCCAAACCCTTGAACCCTGGGCCACTGAAGCAGAGCATGGGAATACATCACCAGGTGGCCCCCAGCTGTAACTTCTGATGATGTCCATGACAGTGGGTTTGGTTTTGGTTGGGTCTCCAACCCAGGTCTCTGTGGAACCCCATGGCACCAGTCTGCCTGGGTGCTGGTACTTTCTCCACACTGACCCACTTCAGGGAAAACAACACACTTTCCCTCAACAGTCTGTTTGCGGGGAGAAAACACCCTCCAGCTGTAGAACTCCGTTCACTCCAGGCAGGACCTCAGGTAGGATGGGGCACAGAGCCCGGACGGAGGGGAGGGGAGAGAGGAATGGGGGTGGCAGCCCCGACCCACCCCAGCTGTTCAAACATCCAGGCCCCTTCCCTCGTCCTTCCGGAGCCCCCAGGCCTGGCTCGCAGCCCCCCTGCATGCCTGCAGTAAACACCTTGCACAGATTTCCTCCTGCACACGGGCGAAACGGGTTTTCTCTCGAAACCTCAGAGCCAGAGGGCCACCAGGGCTGGGCAGCCACGGCAGGGAATGGAATGGAGTATGCTGCTGGGCTCAGAGGCCAGCTCTGGAAAGAGCGGGAGAGACCAGAGGCGTCCGCAGCCCCCAGGTCTCCTTGCCTGGTGCCCCTTTGCCCGCGTGGCGTCCACGGGATGCCACAAGTCCCACCGTTAGTGACCTACCCCTTTCAGTGCCTGCAGTTTCTCCCCACCCCGCCTTCTCACCACTGGTCGTCGTCCCCCCCTCCCCCCTCCCCCGGCGGCTGCTTCCGTATCCTCTCTGAGTATCCACATTCGACCCACTTTCAAGGCCCTGATGAAGTCCATCCGGATGGCAGCCTTTCTCTCCACCCTCTGGTCCCAACGTGCCTTGTCTCCTGTGCGCTGGTCATTTTCTGCCACATGGGATGGATGCTCGGGTGAGGGTCCCACCCATCTCCCTGCTGCTCTTGAGGCCAAGATGTGGTCCCCAGCGGGTGCCCAACCAGAGGAACTGAGCCTTACTAACTTAGGAACTGCGCTTGCTGACGCCCTGTCTGCTTGTCTCATTAACCCTCTCTGGCCGCGGCAAGGCAGGCACTGTTGTCTGGCCACGTTTTACGGACAAGGCGGCTGTTATCAACACCACTGCTTTTGCTGTTCACGTTTTCTGATAGTACTGTGACGTAGAAACATGAGGATTTTTTTTCTGTGTTGATTTTGTAGCCAGGAACCTCGCTAAACGTTCCTGTTAATCCCGATGCTGCATCCATGCATTCTTTTGGGTTGTCCACGAAACAGTCATATCATTTGCAAGCAGTTATGATTTTTTCTTTCTTTCCAATATTTATATCCTTTAATCTTTTAAAGATTTTACTTTATGTTCTTTTCTTTTTGGTGAGAAAAATTGTCACTGAGTGAACATTTGTGCCAATATTCCTCTGTTTTATGGGGGATGCTGCCACAGCGTAGCTGACCAGCCAGTGCCAGGTCCTCGCCCAGGATCTGAACCTGCGAACCCCAGGCTGCTGAAGCAGAGTGTGTGAACTTAACCACTGCGCCACGGGCCGGCCCTGTGTCATGTTGTTCTCTGTCTGACCCTGCTGTCTGAGGCTTCCAATGCAATACCGACTAGAAGGGCATAGCGGGAGTCTGTGTCCTCTGCCCGATTGAAAAAGAAGTGTTTTCAATCATCCTTCATGCTTTATAATGTTGGCACTAGGGTTTCTGTAGATGACTCATTAGGCTAAAAAACATTTCTTTTTTTTTTTCTTTCTGCTTCTTCTCCCAAAATCCCCCCAGTACATAGTTGCATATTTTAGTTGTGGGTCCTTCTACTTGTGGCATGTGGGACACCGCCTCAACGTGGCCTGATGAGCGGTGCTGTGTCCACACCCAGGATCCGAACCAGCAAAACCCTGGGCCAACAAAGTGGAGTGCGTGAACTTACCCACTTGGCCACGGGGCCAGCCCCTAAAAAACATGTCTTCTCTTCCATGTTTTCTAAGAGTTTTCTTCATGAAGAGATGTTGAAATTTATGGCACTCCTTTTCTATATTTGTCAAGATTATTATGTAGCATCTGTCTTGTCCAATGTGGAGAATTACGTTGGACATTATGAGTCTGTTTTCCAAGGCCAAACCATCTTTGCATTCCTGGGATAAATCGAACGTGTCACGATGTGTTATCACTTGTATTCATTAGAAGATTCGGTTTGCTAGCCTTTTGTTTGGGGCTTTGCCTCCTTCTTCACGAGTGGTTTCCTTTTCCCTCGTGTTGTGCCTGGCTCGGGGATTGAGTTTTACTCATCTCCTAGAAATGAGCTGGGGATTACCTCCTTTTTTCTGACCTCACCTGTTTTGTGTAAGATTGGGATTATCTGAAACTTGACTGCTTGGTGGAACTTGCCTGTCAAGCTGTCTGATGTCTTCAATTGTGGGAAATCGGAAACTTCAGATTCAGTTTCCTCTGTGGTTCCCGGACTGTTCAGATGAGAGTCCCAGGGACACCTTCAGGGGACACCATTTTGTGTCGTATTTCTGCTGGTGCCAATTTTTGAGTTCTTATTTTCCTAAGAGTGCATTCATGTCACATAATTTTTAAGACGCATTTGGAGAAAGTTCATAATATCTTCTGATTATTTTAGCAGCTTAACTGAGGTAAAATTGACATAAATTAACTTTACATTTACAAAGCGTATAATCTGACGACTTTGATAGGTATACTCTTGTGGAACCATGACTGCTTTCATGACAGTGAACGCATTTACCATCCTTTGTTAATTCCTCCTGGCCCCTCCCCAACCGTCCCTCCTCGTAAACTGATCTGCTTTACATCACTATACATTTGTTTGCATTTTCTAGAATTTTCTAAAATGGAATCATACAAAACCTACTCTATTTTGTCTGGCTTCTTTTACTCAGTATAATTATTTTGAGTTTCATCTAAGTTGCTATGTGTATCAACACTTCATTCTTTTTTATTGCTGAGTAATATTCCGTTGTGTGGATACACCACAATTTGTCTATCCTTTCACCCTTCAGGGGACATTTGGGTTGTTTCCAGTTTTGGCTACTATGAATAAAGCTGCCTTGAATATTGGCGACAGATGTTTGAATGAACATATGCTCTTACTTCTTCCTGGTAAATGGAGGTGGAAGGGCTGGGTTGTGTGGTTGGTGGGTGTTTAACTTTTCGAGAAACCGCCAGACTACTTTCTAAAGCCTTTGTACCATTTTATATTCCTACCAGCAGCGTATGAGAGTCCTAATTATTCCACATCCTCACCAGCAGTTGGTGTGGCCAGGCTTTTTCAGTGTTGACATCCTAATAGGTGTATGTTGGTATCTCATTGTGGTTTTAATTTGCATTTGCCTATTTGGCTAATGAGGTGGGACATCTTTCCTTGTGCTTATTTGACATTTGTGTTGTGTATTGCTTGGTGAAGTATATGTTCAATTTTTTTTACCCTTTCTAATTTTTATTTGTTGAGTTTTAAGATTTATGTATTCTGGATAGAAGTTCTTTATAAGATACATGATTGGCAAATATTTTGTCCCTGTTTGTAACTTGTTTTTCCATGCTGTTAACAATGTCTTTTAAAGAGAGAAAGTTCTTAATTTTGATGAAGTCCAGTTTTCCTATTTTTTATTTAATAGCCCAAGATCACATATATGTTCTCTTCCAGAAGTTTTATAGTTTTATATTTTGTGTTTAGTTTCTATTATCCATTTTGAGCTATTTTTGATATATGGCATGAGGAAGGGATCAAAGTTAATTTTTAATATGCACATCCAGTCGCTTCAGCATCAAGTGTTGGCAAGCCTAGTGTCATAACTTGGTTAAATTAACATTTTTAGGTGTTGACAGTGAGTTAAGCTTCAACAACAGACCAGAAGAGAATTGAAACAGAGAAGATTATTGCTCACAGGTCCTGGAGGAAGCACACAGCCCAGAGGGGCCACATGCGGAGGTCAAGGCAGTGCAGACCTGGGGCACATGCCTTTATTAGAGTCCGTGGACGGAATTTTCCTGGGCTAAGGTCAGATTGTCAATTCAAATCAAAAGAGCAGAGATCTGCTGAGCTCCGCAGGGGTCTTATCCGAGGGGTGCACGAGGAGAAGGCCCAGGGAGGCAAGGGAGACTGTCCATTGCAAGGGAGACTGTCCGTCACAAGGGCTGTTGGGGAAGTCACATCAGGAGCTCATTTGCTTGTGGCTCTGCAGGCTGTCATCTAGGGCATGTGCTCGCATGAGGGGCTGGTGTCAGCTTAAGGTCCCCACAGGCCACTTGGCCAAACAAAATGGATGCCAAAGTGACGATACCGAGGAGCAGCTGAGCTAAACTCTTGACAACTGTCCTTTCCCCACTGAATTATCTTTGTACCTTTGTTCAAAATCAATTAACCATATAAACGTGGGTCCAGCTGCAGACTCTGTATTTGTTCCATTGATCTGTCTGTTCGATGCTGGTACCACACTGATTACCACGGCTTTATATTAAGCCTTGAAGTGAGGGGGCATAAGTCCTCCGACTTTGTTCTCCATCTTCATGATTGTTTTGGCTGTTCTAGATCCTTCTCATGTCCAAGTGACTTTCTGAATCAGCTCTTCAGTTTCTACCAAAATAGCTTGCCAGGATTTTGACCAGGATTGAATTGAATCTGTAGATTGATCTGGAGAGAACTGACATTTCAACAACACTGACCCTTCCAATCCATGAACACAGTATGCTTCTCCATTTATTTAGGTTTTCTTTAGCGTTGGTCATCAATGTTTTGTATTTTCAGTGTGCGGGTTTTTCACATCTTTCCTCAGATTTCTCTCTAAGTATTTCATGTTTTTTGATATGATTGTAAATGATATTTTTTGTTTCAATTTCCTGTTGTGACTAGTATCTAGAAATACAATTGATTTTTGTATATTGATGTTATATCCGGCCACCTTTCTTAACTCACTTAGTTATTGCAGTCTTTTGTAGATTCCAGAGCATTTGTTGCGTAGATCATCACGCCATCTGCAAAATACAGACAGTCTTACTTCTTCCTTTCTAGTTGGGATGGCTTTGATGTCTTTTTCTTGCCTGAATGCACTGGTTAGAAGCTCCAGCATAATATTGAATTGAAGGGGTGACAGTGGGCGTCCTTGACTTTTTCCTGGTCTTAGGAAAAAAACCTGTTCAGTCTTCCGTCATTGAGCTTGATGGTAGTTGTAGGTTTTTACCGTTATCCTTTGTCCTGTTGAGGAAGTTCCCTTCCATTCTATTGCTGAGAGTTTTTTATAAGGAGTGGATGTTGGATCGGACAAACGCTTTTATTGCTTCCATCCAGATGATCAAATGGCTTTTCTAGTTTAGTCTGTTAATATGGTGGTTTGTATTGATTGATTTTTGAATATTAAGCCAACCTTTCATTTCTGTAATAAAACCCTGCTTCATCATGATGTGTTATCAATTTAATGGCTATAATAAAAAAGTCAGACAATAACCAGTGATGGGGAGGATGTGGAAACGGGAGCCCTCACATGTCATTAATGGGATTGTAAAGTGGTTCAGCTCCTTTTGAAAAATCCATCAGTTCCTCAAAAGGCTAAACATAGAGCTATCACGTGACCCCAAAAAAGCAGTCCTAGACAACACATGTCCACACAAAATATATAAAAATAAGACATATCTATTCATGAAAACCTGGATGTTCATAGCTGCGTTATTCATAACAGCCAAAAAGTAGAAACAACCCATGTCCTTTGGGGGATGAAGGATACATAAAATAGATACCCATACAATGGGATATTATTGGGCAGTAAAAGGAACGAAGGCCTGAGACATGCTACATCATGGATGAACACAGAAAGATCATGCTAGGTGAAAGAAGCCGGCCACAGGGTACCACATATGGCGTGACTCCATGTAAGTGACTCGTCCAGAATAGGAAATCTATCGAGACAGAAAGCAGACAGGAGCGGTCTCCCAGGGCTGAGGAATTTTGAGGGAAATTGGGAGTGACTGCTGATGAGCATGTGGTATCTTTTTGGAGTGAAGGAAATATTCTAAAATTGATGGTTGCACAGCTCTGTGAACATACTAAAAACCATTGAATTGTGAACTTTAAGTGGGTGAATTGTGTGGCGTGTGAATTATAGCTCAATAAAGCTGCTATTTAAAAAAAAATAAACAAACAAACACAAGCAAATGTAGGCTCAAAGATTAAAAAATAACCGGCTTAGAGCTGGAATTTAATTTTTAATTTGGTCTGAAAATTTTGTCTTTTAACCAGAACATTTAGTCCATTTATATTGTTTGTGATGACTGATATATTTGGGTTTATTCCCACCTTCTTACTTTGTGCCTTCTGTCTGTAAGCTTTTTGGTTTTTTTTTTTTTAAATTTTGTGCCTCACTTTGAATTAAATGGATTTGAGCCTTGCTGAAAAACATATTAATGGGAGAAAAACAAACAGTAGGAACAAAAAGTCATGTTACCCCCCAGGGCCCCAAATCCAGCACTCAAAGGTCTGTCTGTTTCAGGTGAGCTTTGCCGTCTCTGTGGGGCTCTGCCCGTCGGCACAGCCGCTCTGTGCTCTGCCTCTGTGGCCGGTGATAAGACGAGGTCCAGATTTCCATGTGTGTTGAAATTTCTGCCTCTACTAGTTAAGTAGTTTTATTTTGTTTATTCTTTTAGGTGTTCCCCTCAATATTTTCACATTCAACCTTGTTACATTACACTCCTCCAAATTAGACATTATTACTATTCTATCATATAGTCTCTGTGCTTTGAATTTAACCACATATTTACCACCATCCTTGCTCACGATTCTTTCTTCCGACTCTGAGATGTTGTCCCTCCTACCTAGAGTACATAAAAAAAACCCCAGCTTTCTTGAGCTGTAACTCACATACCACGTAATTCATCATTTAAATTGTACATTTCACTGGTTTTTAGGATAGTCCCAGAGTTGTGCAAACATCACCGTGATCAACTTTTGAACGTTTTCGTCATCCCGACAAGAAACCCCCTGACCCTTAGTGGTCACTCTGCATCTGCCCCGAAACCCCTCAGCCGCCGGCAGCCACTAACCCATTTTCTGTCTCTGTAGATTCTCCTATTCTGGATATTTCACATAAATTGAATCATACATTATGCGTTTTTTTTGTGACTGGCTTCTTTCACTTAGCCTAATGTTTTCAAGATTCTTCGCATTGTAGAAAGTATTTGTACTTTGTTCTTTTTTGTTGCCAAATAATGCTGCACTGTATGAATATACCACATTTTATTCATCCATTCGTCAGCCAGAGGAGACGTCAGTTTTTTTCATTTCTTTCCAATGAACAATGCTGCTGTGAACATGTGTATGTCATTTTTTACAGAGATGCTTGTTTGCATTTCTCTTGGGTGTGTACCTTGGAGCGGAATCGCTGGGTCAGATGGAAACTCCATGTTTAATATTTTGAGAATCTACCAGACTGGTTTCCAAAGGGGCCGTGCCGTTCTGCGTCCCTGTCAGTCACGTGTGAGGGTTCTCATTTCCACGTCTCTGCCAATACTTCATATTTTCTTTCTTGTTTAAAAAATTGGATTATAGCCGTCCTAGTGGGTGTGCAGTGGTATCTCGTTGTGGTTTTGATTTGCGTTTCCTCCATGGCTAATCGTGTTGAGCGTGTGCTTATTGGCCAGTTGAAAATATTCTTTGAAGCAACGTCTATGCAAGTCCTTTGCCTGTTTTTCAGTTGGGTTACTTGTCTTTTTAATGTCGAGTTGTGAGAGTTCTTCGTGTGTTCCGGATACTAGTTCTTCATCAGATATGTGATTTGCAGATATACTCTCCCATTCTGTGTTTGTCTTCTCATTTTCTTGATAGTGTCCTTTGATGCACAGAAGTTTTAAATTTTGGTGAAGTCTAATTTATCTATTTTTTCTTTTGTTGCTTGAGCTTGTGGCGTTGTGTCTAGGAAGTTTCTGCCTAACCCAAGGTCGCTAAGATTTACACCCGTGTTTCCTCTAAGAGTTGTATAGTTTTAGCTCTCACATTTGGGTTTGTGATCCAGTTTAAGTTAATTTTCATGTGTGGTGTCAGCATCGGGTTCCAGCTTCATTCTTCTGCATGTAAAAATCCGGCTGTCCTCGCACCATTTGTTGAAAAGACTATTCTTTCCCCGACTGAATTGTCTTGGCACCCTTTTGCATAAATGTACTGGTTTTTTTCTGGATTCCTCAATTCTGTTCCATCGATCCGTGTCTGTCCTTATGCCAGTACCACACCGTCTTGATTACTACAGCTTTGAAGTAAGTTTTAAAATCAGGGGGTGTGAGTCCACCTTTGTTCCTTTTCAATTTTGTTTTAGCTGTATGCAACTAATTTTTGTACATTGATCTTGTGTCCTGCAACCTTGCTGAATGGGTTTATTAGTTCTAACGGTTTTTTAGTTGATTCCTTAGGATTTTTCTATCTGCAAGAACATGTCATCTGCAAATAAAGATCGTTTGACTTCTTCCTTTCCAATCTGGATGCTTTTAATTTCTTTTTCTTGCCTAATTGCTCTGGTTAGAGCCTCTAGTACACTGTCAAATAGAAGGTGAGAGCAGACATCCTGTCGTGTCCTTGACTTTAGGGGGACTAAAGCACATCCATAAAGAATCCTTAAAGTTTGGGGGTGGTAAACTCTCTCAGTTTCATTACATCTTTGTTCTTAAAAAGTAGATTCATTAGAAAGAGAATTCTAGGCTAACAACGACTTTATTTCAGCAATTTAAATTCCAAATATACTAAAAATATCATTCTGCTGCCTCCTGTGTTGAGTGACTGCTGTTGAGAAGTCAGTCATGTGCTGAGATGCTGTTCCGTCAAGGTGGTCCTGTCCCTCTCTGGCCCCCCCAACCCTTGCAACTCTGCCGATTTACCTCATTGTGTGTAGGTGTGGGTTTCTTCTCACTTTTCGTTCTCAGGAATTATTGGGTTCTCTGGATGCAAGATTTGCTGTCTTTCAACAACTCTTGAAAATTTGCAGTTGTGATCTCTGCAAATATTGCCTCTTCCCTCTGCTTTCTCTCTCTTCTGCCCAGTATTCTGATTCCACATGTTAGGCTGCCATCCTCTAGGCGTTTTTACTTCTCCTTTATATTCTCTAACTTCTGTCTTTGAGCTGCATTCAGGATCATTTCTGCAGCTCTGTCTTATATTTTACTAGTTCTGTCTTCAGCTTGATGTGACCTCCTGTTTGGCTCACACCTTGAATCCTGCAATTTCAAGGATTGTATTTTTCCCTTCGAGAAGTTGTATTTGATTAATTTCCAAATCTATTTCGTCTGGATGGGCTCTTGTTACTCGTTCGTCTGTTGAGTGAGCTGAGGAACTTCATTTTCAGCTTCATCTTCATCTCCATTGTGGCTGTTTGCAGTAATCATCCACTATTTATTTATTTATTTACTTATTTATTTTTGGTGAGGAAGACTGGCTCCCAGCTAACATCTGTGCTGATCTTCCTCTTTTTGCTTGAAGAAGATTGTCACTGAGCTAACATCTGTACCTGTTTCCCTCTGTTTTGTATGTGGGACACCCCACAACATGGCTTGATGAGCGGTGTGTAGGTCCATGCTTGGGATCCAAACCTGTGAACCCTGGGCCCCCTGAAGTGGAGTGTCATGGGCTATTTTTATAATCAAAATTTGGAACGTTCACTGTGAAAGGCTGAGGTGAGGTCGGGTGGGTGGGGGAGGGTGGGGAGGGTGTTTTGCATCATTTTCCAAATTTCCTTGACCACATACCCTCACCGCTGTTGTTTTGTTTTTGGTGGAATGCACGTTCCACAATCAATCAGGATGATTGGGGTCAAGGGGGCCCTGAGGGACACGACCTAGTTTGAGCCTCACACCCGCCCTCCGGGAGGGCTGACAGTTGTCCTGGTTTTAGAGATGAGGCCCCACGAGATCCAGGCCTTGTCCAGGGTCCCCCAGCTGCTGAGCGGGGAGCCTGAGGTGTGCGTTTGGATCTGGATGGCTCGGACTCGGGGACCAAGACTGCTCCTCAAGACAGAGCGGCCTCCAGTGGGGGTGGGGGGAGAGGGTGATCTGAGCCTGGGCTGAGGACCTCTGGCATCCATCCCAGGGGGCGGCTTCCTCCCCCACACAGGATGCGTCATATTCTCAGGGGCAGCCAAGGCTGAAGGGTAAGTGGGGCGGGGGGCGGGGTGGGACCAGGGAGGGTGACGTCACCCCCACTCTGAGTAATGCTTTGGCAGAGCGTGAAGCTCCCACCTTGGGAGGGAGAAGGAGGGGCAGCGCAGTGCTGGAGCCAGCAGCTAGGAGGCTGCCAAGTCGGTGATCAGGAACGGGCTCTGTGCCAGGAGCCCCCGGGACCAGGCCTCCTGGACGGGGGGCCTCTGGGAGAGGAGAGACATTCTCAGAGTCCTGGGAGGGGACTCTGGGAAGCAGGGTCCACATCAGATGGCGTGTGTGGAGTAAGGCTCGGATGGACGGTCTGTCTGCCTGGCAAGGCTGGTGGCCAGCCGTCTCCAGATCGATGCCCAGCCATCTGATGGTCTGACCGTTTACTCCCCTCACTGGATGATGGACTGTCTGACCGGCGGGACTGACACTTGGAGAGGCCAGCAGCGACGGGCTGAATCTCCGTCCACTCGCAGGGGACCTTGGGCTACCCTCTCACAGGTGCTCGATGCCACGTGTTCGGAACACCCAGGGTCAGGCGGAAGGAAGGGAGGAAATTAACATCTACAGGTGGCAGGTGCCCGAGGGGCGGGGCTGAATCTGCCTGGGGCCTCAAGGAGCTCCTGCTCTAGGAGGGGTGACAGACTCACACCCCCCACGACCGAGACCGTGCCCTGGACAGCTGGACTCACGGGCCGGAAGTGGAAACAATGTTATGCTTGCCTCCTGATGTCTCTCAACGATTTATTCACGGGAGGAAGTTCTTCCCTTGTTTCTGGATGAAAAATGGGGCAGTCCCACAAGTTTTCTGACCTCCGTTAGGTGGCAGAACTCTTAGGTCACTTTGAGTGGCAAACACAGAGTCAGGCTGACAATTACAAGCCTCTGGCCCTCGGTGTGGTCACCACTTTGAACCTGGTTTAGAGTTAACACTCTGCCCTTGCGAACTGTCCTCGGCAGGCAGCCAGCCGGGGAGGGGCTGGCCTCCGTCACCCCTGCGTGGGGCTTGCCTCTCTGCCCCCCTTCCCTCGTCTTGCCATCTTGCCGTTTGCTGTTTCGAGGCTGCCAGCGCCTGAGAGGGAGGGAGAAGTCCACGGAAGGAAAGGCTGTGATCCCCTGGACCTGCTGCCAGCTGCCTTCTGCTCTGGACCCTGCAGAGGGTGGGACCGACTCTGGGGGTCCTCAGGCCCCTCCTCACCTGGGAACATTCAGCTATGCTTCCCACGTGGGCCACGTGCCTCCTCCACGTGGCTGCTCCCCAGTCTGCCTCTGGCTTTCCAGGTGCACACAGACTCTTTCTGTTTACTGCCTCCCAAGTTTGCTAGACTGCTAACCCCGAGGGTGATGACGAGGATGTCCTGGGCTCTGTGAAACACCTTGGCAGACGAGGCCCACGTCTGGGCCACAGAATCACAAGCGTGTCCTGTACTCTGACCAGCTCTGGGGGTCCCGGCCCATCCCACCTCAGACACGTCACCCTCTGCTCATCCTAGCAGGTGGCAGCCATTATCTGGCCTTTTATATTTTCACAGAGTTAGCTAGCTATGTCCAGGCCACTCTGTGTCTGCCCCGCTGGAGACGCATGTCACCATCGTCCCAAGAGCCGCTGGGAGCCTCCGACCAAGCCGCGGGAGGGCAGGTACGCCCACCTCCCCCTTCATAGGGCTGGAAACTCAAGCACACCCAGATCTTGCTCCAAAGAAATCCTTTTGACAGCATCTCTCTCCTCCCCTCTAGCCCCGATCCTTCTTACCCTCACCATGGACGTGTGGTTAACCTGTTCTCCACCCGAGCTTCCGCTCTGGCCCTTGTTCCATCATGACCCCGATCCATCCCTGATGGGGCCCCTCCTCCAGGGTCCCCAAGCCCAGTAAATGGAGCTTCATCACACTCAGTTGCCCACACCGAACCTGGGAGCCTTCTCTGACCCCTGCTCTCCAAACCCGGTTGACCCCCTCGCTCTGTGGACTCGCCCTTCTTGGGGTGACCAACGCATCTCGTTTCTCAGGTTTCAACACTGACGGTCCCGCATCCGGGGGATCCCTCAGTCCCAGGCAGAGCAGGCCGTCGGTCACCCCTCCATCTCCCCTGCTGCCGCTGGTCCAGGTCGGGCCTCTCTGGTTCGGGGCAGACTGGTCTCCTGCCCCAAGTCCAGCGCCTCCCACCGTTCTCCACACAGCAGCCAGGTGGCTCTTCAACCGTGCAGATCTGATCTTGCCCTTCTCCTCCGACACTCCCCAAATCCTCGGTCACCGGGTCCTCCCTCCGCTCTCCCGTCTCCCAGCTCTGCTCTCTCTGCCCCAGCCACTTCCTAGAAGGAGCATCTCACATCCTGAGGCCTCGGTGCGGGCTGCGTCCCCTTCCCTCTCTGCCCTCCAGGGCCTGGCAAATACCGCTCTTTCCCATGAAACCCTTGCCCATCGGGGTGGCTCTCTGTCTCCTGCATGCAAGCCCTTCCTGTCTCTCCAAGCAGCCCAAACTCGAAGGATGTGAGCAGATCTTGTCCCCCGAGAGCTCTTGCACGGCTGTCAGTGGGTCCTGCAGAGCTGGGTGTCACCTGAGCCCTGATCTTAGGGACCACGTACATGCAGACGCACTGGAACTTGTCCATTCATTTGTTGAGCACCTACCGCATGCCAGGCCCTGTGCTTGGCACTCAGGACACGATGGTGAAGCATCAGGAACATCCCTATGTACGTTCAGGAGCCCTGCCGTGTGCTTGCGGACACACAGACACACACACAGACTCAGACACACACACAGACACACACACACACACATAGACACACAGTCACACATACACACAGACACACACACACACACACAGCCACGCAGACACGCACACACACAGTCACTCAGACTCAGGGCTGAGCAAGACCTCCGTTCATAGTGGCTTTCTAAGGAGCTGGATGCCATGAGGCCCAAGATCATGGCCAACACTCAACAACAGTGTCCCTCCCACTGCCTTCCCGACACAGAGGTCTCCTCGCTTCCCCCAGCTCCAGGATGTAGCCCGAATTCTAGTCCTAATATCTACCGTGTGACTCCAGATGGACCAACTGTGCTCTGGACCATGATAGAAATGGGAACGTTGACCGTCACCAACCACTCTCCCCGTCCCCCAGCCCGTCTACAACTGAGGGCAACCCGTTGAGCTAGTCACAGGCCCAGGGCATTTTCCTGCCTGGGCTTCCTTTAGAAAGCGCTGCCCCCACCCCATACCCTCCCCAACAGGGTAGACCCAGGACATGACACTGGGTGTTGCCTTAGGGGCGCCCGATTCACGGGAGCCTGGACTTGGCACGCACGGGACTGCAGCCTCCTTGCTCTGTCTTCCAGATGCCATCATTATGAGGAGGGATCTGGAGATGCATCCTGCTGGGCCTCCAGGGAGCAATAGCACCCCTTCACCTCTTCATTCCCAGTCCTCAAGGCTGGCTCTAGTGCCACCTCCTTCAGGAAGTCCTCCAGGCTCCTCTCCCCTCAGACAGGAGGATGCTCCGGCCCCAAGCCTCTGTGAAGTGTGCGTGGTGGGTCTGCTCCCCTCTTCTGCTTGTCTCCTCTCCAGGCTTTGCTCTAAGCCAGCATTTTGCAAGCGGCCTGTGTGTCCGAATTGACAGAGGTGCAGGTTAAAAGCATAGATTGCCAGAGCCCCTCACCCTCAAGGAACCAGAATCTCCGGGCTGGGACCAGGGAATCTAGATTTCTGAGAAGATGCTCCAGAGCTCGTCCAGTTAGGCACTCGTGGGCCCTGCTCTGGACCGGCGCCGGAGCCCTCCCTGCACCTGGTTTCATCCCGGCACAGAGGATGGAGTCCACGACGTTCACTCGTTCATGCCACGCACACGTGTCATGCCCCTTGTGCGACAGGCACGGTGCTCCAAGCTGGGGGCCAGGCAAGCAACACGCCAGGAGCCGGGCCTGCCCTCGAGACACTTAGAACTCAGCAGAGAAGACCCAGAGCCCGGCTGGCAGCTGCAGTTTGCCGTCAGGAGGGCTCCCAAGGGAACCTGCTCGGAACCGGGCCACACGAGCCTGCTCTGCGTCAGGCAGCGGCTGTCCGCCCGCAGTGTGCTCGCTCATCCGGCCCCTGTCCGCTTCCGAGAGGAGAGACAGAAGGCTGACCCCCGGCTGACGTCACACAGCTCGGGAGGCAAAGTCTAGATCGGAACCCGGGGCCAGTGGGTGGGCAGACGGCGGTCAGTGCCGGCCGCCTCCCAGGAGAGGGGCCGTGGGAGGGCACAGCAGGGCCTCCGACATTGGTGTCATCAGGGGCTGCAAGGCAGGGAAGCTGATCTGAAGCAGGAGCAGGGTCAGGCCGGAGGAGAGCCGAGGGAGATTGTTCCGGGGGCCGGAGGAGCAGGACCCATTCCTGAGCCAGCACAGCAGAGGGGTCAGGCTGCCCCGTGGGCTTGGGGTGGCACTTCCTCCAGCACGTCGTGGACAAGTGTGGAAGCACGACTGCCCAGCAGTGATGAATCTGGTGGGGCATCCGCGCATCTGCAAATGTCACCTCCCCGGGCTGGGAGTCGGGGAGGCTGAGTTCAACGACCTCGTGACCCCCGCTCACCAGCCCTGTGACCCTGGGCAAGCTGCTCAACCTCGCTCAGCCGCCTCAGTTTTCACATCTGCAAAATGGAGAAGATGCTAAGACTTCTTAGGTCTTAGGCTCGTTTGGGGGAATCGCTAAGATAAGGCATGCAGTGCCGAGCCCTTATCAAACACGTCGCTAGTGTCTGTGCAGCGTGTGGCTGTGAGCATCTCTGTCAGTTTAAAGAAGAGCAGACGGAGGTCCAGAGACGCAAGGTGACCTGTGTAAGGCTTCTCAGCCAGTCAGGACCCCCGTGCAGGGCTCCTCCAAGCACCCAAGTTGCCCCAGGGGAGGGTGGCCACATGTGACTGTGGGGTACGAGGTCCCCCCACTGCCTAGAAGACCCTCAGTCCTCCGAGCCTCTCACCTCTGTGCTCCTCCCGCTCCCACGGACACTCCTGTTGTAGCTCTTGGGCCACACGAAGGCTCCTTGCAGCTAGATTCTGATCGGCCCCGGCACCTGGGCTAGTCCTGCTGCCAGCCTGGAGGAGGCGGCCTCAGCAGAGACTGGGCCCAGGGAACCTTGGGAGGCCCACAGCTAAGCGCCCTCTCCAGGGCTGTGATCGCCCCGGGAGGAGAGACGGCCCGGACTGTCCCTGAATCCCCCATTTGTAATCAGTTCAGCGGGAGGAGAAGGGCGCCCTGCCCCACGTCTGGGGCTGGAAGTCGGCCGCGGTCCAGCGGCTGAGCAGAGGGATGGGTGGGGATGATGGATGGCTGCGACGTGTCAGCTGTGGCTGGGGAGCAGGATGGGGCCGGCGGTTCTCTGTCCATCCCCCCAGCACACGCCGCCTCCTCCTCGGCCTCCTGCAGCTCAGGTGACCCAGGACCAGAGCATCGCGCGGGGAGCCGGCCAGCTCCTAGAGTCGGGGAACATTTTCCAACACCCCACTCCCCTTTCTTGCCCCCTCTCAGCCTCCCAGCCCCTTACCTGCCATACACAGAGCCCAGGGGAAACTTCAAAATCCCTTAAAAAAAAAAAGCCACAGCTTTGCTAATAGAGTAAGAAAAGGCCCAGCCTGAATTCAGCCAAACCTGGAACGGAATCGTGTCCTGGCCACTTCCTAGTGGCCGCTTCGCTAGTCTGGAACCTCGGTTTTCCCGTCTGTGAAGTGGGGACGATCCCAACCACCTGAGCACTGCTGTAGGATTACAGGCCCTGAGTGCGGGGTCCAGGGAACGTCACCAAAGAAAGAACACTCTGGAAGTGGGCACACGACAGCCCGTCTATAAAGATTTGCTGATTAAATAAGAGGTGAGATAAAACAGAAATAAAGGATCCCAGTGTCCGTGACTTTGTCTTTCTTTCTGGAAGCACCTGGGAGCGGAAGGTGGAGAACCTTCCGGATGATGTCAGCGCCTGTGTGCAGGCTGCATTTCGCCCTCGGGGTGGCTGGCGCTCGCTCACACTGCCGCTTGTCTGGGAAGGAGATTCAGAGCTGAGTCCATGAAAACCGACTTCAGGTTCTCATCCTGTCTGCCTCGGACCATTCCCACAGCCTTACTCAGGCCGCGTCATCTCTGAGCCTCCGTTTTCTTGTCTGTAAAGTGAGGATGGGAATTCTAACTGTCAGAGCTGCTGCCAGGGTTTTCTGAGTTTGTGAGCGTGGAACTGGGCCTGGCCTGCAGTGGGCCCCCTGCACACGGCAGCTGTCACTCTTACTCCCTAAGCTCACCATTGTATCCGTTAGCTACTGCTGCGTAACAACCACCCCCAAAATTAGGGACCTAAAACACAGCTGTTTATTTAGCTCGAGATTCTGCATGCTGGGAATTACAGAATTCCCCCACATTCTGTCAGCCACAGTGAATCACGAGGGGAGGAGCCAGCTGCATGGTCACATGGTGGAGGGCATCTGTACAGGAAGAGAAGTAGTGTGACCGTTTCTGTGAATGATTGGCCACAAGGCAGAAAATCAGGGCATGTGTGGGACAGGACCCAGGCCTCTCCTTTCCTGGTGCAGTGACCGCATCTCAGCTCCCACTCTGCCCCGTGACTCCAGCAGCAGAGCCTGTCACTCTCCCAGATGGCTTCACGGCTCCACTCCCCACCCCCATCAGAGCCGGGTTGTCACCTTCAAGTCCCTTTACCCTTAGGAGCTGGAGAGCAGACTCGCACAGGGCCAGCCACAAGCATCCTGTGCCTGGAGTCATGGGGACCCAATGACCCGCATCCCCTGTGGAAACCCCGTGGGGTCCCTGCCCCCTCATCCTCAGGGAAGGAAACACACACAGCACACCCGGACGCCCTCCCCACAGGGGGCAGCCCCAGCTGTCTGCTGAGTAAGCTCATGGAACGGGCCCGACGAGGCACTTTAGGCCTCACAAACCTCAGTTCCTCCTGCCCACGTTAACCCTCAGGACGCCCGGCAGCTCCCCTGGGGGTGGGGGTGCCCGGTCCTCATTTGTGTTCACGGTTGGTTCCTGTGCATCCTCTCCAACTCTGGGCCTGCCAGCCTCCTGGTGGCGTGGCAGCCCGCACAGTGCCCCAGGCAGTGAGGACATCCGGTGACACAGCCTTTCTGGGGACAGGCTTCTTCTGTGCATTTCCTGGCAGGTAGAGACAGGGTCTTGGTCACCTGTCCCCAACACAGGGTGCATTTTCCATTTTTTTGTGTATTGCCTGTGCCCCCGCCCTCCAGACTGTCAGCTCCACGAGGTCAGGGACCTTGCTCACCTCGGTGACCCGGGCTCCTTCCCGAGAGCCTGGCATGTAGTGGATGAATGAAGCCTCAGATTTAACTGAGTTGAGCCTCTTCAGAAACGGCCCACCTCCTCTACTGCTTTCTGAACCGGGGGTCTTTATTCCCATTGACCTTGAGGCCTAGTAGAAAGGGCACTGGACACAGAGCCACAGGCCCTGGGGGCCAGTCCCAGCTTCTCCATTTACTGTGTGATGGTGGACATGAGGCGGTCATGGGCGGTGGTGCTGGTTGTTCACTGTCAACTCCAAGGGGAGCCATTTATTTAGACTACAATGTGAATGACTCCTCCTGGGTTTGTGCAATGGGGCAGGCTTGCAGCAAGCCATTTAGCTTTTCCAAGTCTTGGTTTCCACAACCATGAGGGGGTGAGGGGAGCAATCGTGTTTACTTTGCCCCGGTTTGAGGGTTAACAGTTGACACCGAGTAAACGGTGGCTGCTGTGATGGCTATGCTGGGGAGGATGAGGACTGGGAAAGAGGCCGAGTGCCAGGGAGATGCAGCTCCCATGCCTGCTGGCTGCCCGCCCTCTCCTCCCACTGCCCTGCCGGCCACCCTGCCTGCAGCTGCATCATGCCTCGCCCGCAGGGCTGGCCCGCTCTTACGCCCAACTCCTCCTCCGGCAGGTCCCGTTCACAGCATTGTGCTCACTCCTGCCCTCCGTCCCTCCTCTCTGTGGGCTCCCTCGGGTTTGCTCCTCTGGGGAATGGCCTCTCTCCTCCCATCCTCCCGTCGCCACCTCCCCAAGGCCCTGAGTCTCCATGAACCAGGGCCCAGAGGATTGGCCGATGGGGTCACTGGGTTGCCGTCACCCTGGAAACCCCAAGCTGGAGTCACCCCTAGTGTGTGATATAGGGGCAGAGGCTCGACCCCTTCACTCCTGCCGGCTGCCACCAGCACCCCTTCCCGCCCCCCAACCCCCCAGGAGGCTGCTGTTGAGACCCCTCCAGCTCCCGCCTTCCCTCCTCCCCTCCAGCCCTTCTGCACTTCCAGCTGTTCCGGGGGCAGGGGCTCCACACCCCCAGCATCCTGCAGGAAGCCCATCCTATTCCCAGAGAGCAGGATGCTGCTTGAGGCATCTGAGGTGACAGTGGGGTGGCGGGGGGGGGGCTTGGCTCTGGGCCTGACATTGCCACAGCCCAGAAGGCAGGTGCTGGGGAAGTGACTTCAGAGGGGACAGGGGTGGGGGTGGGGCGCTCACAGCTCAGAGGGCCTCTCAGCACCTTCCCCACAGGCCAGGAGGCTCCGCCCCACCGGGCAGGGCAGACAGTTGGGCGCAGCAGATTGCTTCCTGCCCCAGGCCCCGCCTCTTGGACCAACCAGCATCCTGCCCTGGAGGCACCAAGGGTCTCCTGCCTGCCCTTTCCTGTCCAGAGAGGACACCCCCCCAGGGGAGGGGGAGCCCCTGGAGCCGGGCCAGGCACGGGCACAGGCCACCCTGGGAGGCAGCTTGCGGTGTACGGTATCTCATTTAATTCCCGCAGGAACGTGGGGCTGGGGAATTACAGCCCCCACTTTATAGATGAGACTGAGACGTGAAGGCCCTCGGCCAGTCCCCCACCCCCCGCCACGAGCTGGAGCTCTTCCAGTATCTGATTTCAGGGGGGCGGGGGGTGGCCAGGGGAAAGGCTGATTCCCTCCCGCCAGGGTGGCTAGAGGGGGTGGGCCGGGCGGTGGGCGCTGCCGCCCCCCTGTCTGTTCCCCTCGTGGTCACTGTTGTCTTTCCTCCCACAGGAGGACTTGGAGGGCCCAGGGGCCCCGAGGTGCCCTCGGCGGGCATGGACTATGCTGCCGGCAGCTGGCAGCTGTGCGCGCGCGTGTGCAAGTGTGTGTGTGGGGGGGTGTGCACAAGTGTGTGCAAGGCTGCCTACATTCCCAGAACACAGGTGTCGTGGAAGCTGCTTCACTGCCGTGGTCTCAAGAGCCTGGGACAGCCTGGCACTGAGTAGGTGCCATTAAGTATTTGTGGAATGAATGAATGAATGAATGAATGAACAGACCTTAGCCCACAGGTTCCAAAGACCCCGGAGAGCAGCCAGACAACTGCCCTGGGGCCATGTGGCCACCTGAGTGCGTGTCCCTCCACAGGGGAAGGAGGTGTGCAGTGGAGATGCCCTGGTGGCCGGACACTCCAGTGTCTTGAGTCACCCCTTCCTCCTGCTGCTGCTCGGCCCGGGGGTCTCGCTCACCTGGAAGACCCCAGGCAAGGGCTGGAGGAGCTCTGCTGGGAAACAGGCAGATGGGGGTCAGCGTCCGGGCAGGCGTGGAAAATTCCAGACTGGCAGTCGTTTAGCTTTTCTGCCCCCCAGAGGCCCCCACAGCTCAGTCTGAGAGGAGAAGAGCTGGGGCCCCTCAAAGCTGGACACGGACTGAGCTTAGGGTTTCAGGACCCGTGCGTGTGCATGTGTGTTCGTGCACACACTGGGCTGACATCCCGCCGGACTTGCCCACACAGCCATGCCAGTTACTAAGATATTGAAACACCTCTGTACTGCTGACCACGACCCTCCCAGGCCAACCCCGAGGGGCCCTTGCACCTCCCAGCAACCCACACAGGAGGACCCATCCCAGATCCCGTCTGGCTTCCACTCCTGTGGGTCAGGGTCCGTGCCACACAACCCCCGAAGTCCAGCTTCCAGGACACTGCCATTGCCCCCACAAAGGACCCAGAGAGCCAGCTGGCGCCCACCCGTGCTTCCTGCCTGGCCCCAGGGAGCAGCAGGTGGGCCCCCCCAGGGGCACCCTTGCATCCTCCTGCCCACTGGCTCAGCACCCAGGCCACCTTGGGGCCCATGGGCCGGTCCTCTGAACAGCATGTCCCTTTGCCTAGACCTAGGGGGAGTGACGGCCACCTGGGGGTGGCCCCGGCCCCATGGAAGGCCCCCTGCTGGCCCCGCACCCAGGGAGGCAGGAAGGATGGAAGGCCCAGGCGGGCTCTGGATGGATGACGGGCTCTAGCATCCAGCTCAGGATGAGAGAAGCTGGACTGTGGCCCCCCCACGAGGGCGCAGGAGGGCGGCTGAGCCTGGGTCCTCCCCAGTTGAAGGAGTGAGGGGCCCAGCAGGCTCGATGCTTAGTGACCCGATTTCACAAACTCAGGTCCCGGTCCGACAACACAGCACGACACTGGAGCCAGAGGATGTCTGCAGAGTTGGATCTGGCGACACCTTCCCGGCTCTGGCGCTCTCCAGCTGTGATGCCTAGGACACACCTCACAGGTGACACTCCTGCACAAGCAAGCTGGCGGACTTAGCTCACCCCCTCAATGATTTCTGGCATTTTCTCGTCTTCTCTAAAGTATTTTGCAGGCACAGCTTCGAGCCCACCTCCTCTCTCTGGGCCAGTGCCACGCAAGAAGACGGAGGTGGCGCTGGCTTCAACCCCAATGACAAGGTGTTGAGGAAGAGCCATGCTGAGGAGCTCCCTGAGGGCGATGCTGGGAGGAGCCCCCCAGGATGACAGGGCCGCGAGGACAGGCTGAGAGGGAGGTGGCCCAGGCCGCGGAGGGGAGCCCAGCTGACACCCCTCAGCTGGTGCCATTTCAGTGGGAGGCCAGCAGGTGGCTGGGACGGCAGGTTCCCCAGGTCTCCCTTGCCCCTCACCTTCTCGAGACGCCCAGCCTCCGCCCAGAGCCCTGGGCATTGGGGTCTGGCCCGCCCAATTTCATGCTCACTCCTGCCCCGCTCACACCTGCTGCCACTCTTTGGGGACGAGGCTGGCCCGTCCCAGCACCCCCATTCTTCCCAACGCTAGGTCCAGGCAGCTGGGGAGGAGAGACGTGCACTGGGGAAGAAAGGGGCCCCCAGTTTCTCTGCGCTCAGCGGATTGCGGGGTCTGCCCTGGGGATGGTCCCCAATGCCAGGGGCCTGCTGGAACCCTGAGGGACGGCCCTGGCGGAAACCCCACCTGGACCCCCCCAACCCTCCGCCTGTCTGCTTCTCCCACGCGGGGGGCTCCCACCTGCAGGTGCCACTGCAGGCAAGGTAAACCCCCGCCATCTGGCAGCCAGACTCTCCTGCCATCCACCCCGCGGGGCCCGGTGCTTCTCAGTCCCCCTCCTGCAGATCCTGCCCCTCTGCACGACCCCCACGCCCTCTGCTGCCGCAGACAGAGCCCGGGGAGGTGTCTGCTCAGCTGGGAGCGCTGTGAGATGGGCGAAGCTGAGGCTACAGTTGCTCACTCTGGTTTGGGGTTCCCGGGGGTCCAGGCACCCAGCTGAGGGCTCTCCATCCCCACGTCACCTAAGCCTCCCCAGCCCTGCCAGCGTGCCAGCACCCGGACGAGGAAAGGGAGGTCCAGGAGGTGGAGGTGCTGGCCAGGGGTTGTGTGGTGATGAAGCCCCCAAGCTTCCATTTGAACCCGGTCCACCTGACTCAGGGGCCGAGCCCTTCTCAAGGCAAAGGGCTGGGCAGCCTCGAACCCCTCCGAGACCTAGGGATGTGGGATGGCCTCGCGGGAACCCAGGGACCTCTGAGTGCCCCAGCCCACAGCTCCAAGTCCAGCTGAAGCTCCAGATTTTCCTTGTCTGCAACCGGACGGCCAAGGCGTGGCTCCCGGCTCCTCTTAGCAGCAGCAGCGTGTTGAGGAAATTAGGGGACCTCTTCTTTCAGGCATACAGCAGGCTCGTGGATGCTTTCTGCTCCAGTCACGAAGAGCGTTCGAGGTCTGTGTGTTTGAGGGTGGTCTCGAACTCCAGATTCCAGACAGCCCCCTTCTTCCTAGTAGCCAGGTAGGAGGGAACCTCGGGAAACAAGAGCTATGTAACAACAAAGTTTCCCTTTTTGCCTTGACCACCAGGAAGCTCAAAGACAAAATTATATATGGTTTAACTACACAACGAGAGCCCAAGGATGGCAATGGCTTTATTTTTGCATCCCAACCAGATTGATGGATAGTGCTAAGTTGAGAAGGGTTCTGAGGCTGCAAGGAGTCATAGTAGCTGTAAGCACGGCCAGGGCATACGGGGCTAAGGAAATGACAGTAACGATCCCTTAGGGATGTCTGCTGTGAGCACAGCCACAGAGCGCACTATGTGCCCAGCACGCACTGGCCACCACCAGGTTGGTAACTCAGCTGTGTTTATTTCATCTGGGTCCACGCTTCTTCATGAATGTCTATTCTCTCTACGTTGTATCTTTTATTATATCTACTGCCTTTGTGGGATGAGCAGGTCGGAAGTCAAGTAGGCTGGAACGGCTTTGCTGGGCGCCCTCGGTGCAGCAGAGAACAGCTCCAGGGGAGCTCGCTCAGCCCCCAGCCTCGCACCCAGCGCCTCCCGCAGGCCTGAAAGCGGTGCCCCCGGGTTTGAGCCACAGGAAGCTTCTTGCAAGAAGTGCGTCAGGTTCAGACCAAGAGTTAGACCATCACTAAGGTGTGTCCCTTCCGTCCTCACCCAGGACAGGCTGTCCGGCCCGGCTCCCGGCTGCTTCTCTCCTTGGGGAGAGTCTGCGGCCAGATCTCACTGGGGCCTGAGGATCTAAAGCAACGTGATTTCGGAATCACCTCGGCGGGATGCAGACGCCTTGTCCCCAACCAAGGGAGGCACCAGAATCCCGAGCCTGGGAATCTGCATTTCCGCCAGCGCCCCCGCTGGAGGGAGACCCACAGGCCTGGGCTGGCGAGGTGCCTGCAGCCACCGGGAGGATGCCGGGCTGCTGGCTCTCGGGCTGGGCAGCAGCGCCGCCTGGCGGGTCGAGCTGGAACCTCATCTTCCTCCATCACACTCATTGCATATGAAGAAAATGCCTCCTTCCTTTCTGAAAAGCGGATGCTCCAGAAGGAGGCGCGTTGATCATGTGGCTTCACGGACCCCGCCCCCCAGCCCAGTTCTGTGCACCTTCTGGGGACACCTGCACCCCGGCCTCGGAGGCATGAACCCAGATGTGTGGTCTACACCTGTTTCCGCTCACAAATTAAACTCCAGCCGCGCCGCAGCCAGGGCGGGCGCCACTCTGCTCGTCCACCAGGCTGCAGGGGGCCTGGAGATGCTGAGAAAGGGCGCCCCTCTGTCCCCAGAGCCAGCCACCCTGCTCACACCCGCTCCCTCTTCCTCCCCGGAAGCAGCGTCCCCACCACAGCAGGCTGGGTTGTTACAAACCCTCTTTAATAAAGTCAGTGATCAAACCTCCAGTATGTTTTACAGAACGGTGCACGGAGCCCCTCCCACTTCGCCACAGGGCACAGCCGCACCCACCCACTCCCCGGGGGCAGAGGACGGGAGAAAAGGTCCCTGCTTCCCTGGACGGCTCAGGGTCCAGGCGAATGCAGGGCCAGCTCTGTGCCCTGCCCTGAGGGTTCATCCCTCTGTCTCCCTAAGCAGCCCAGGGCCAGGCAGCCCCCCTTTGGCCCAGGCTCCAAATCGTGGCCCAGGCTGATCTGAGCTGCCCGGAGAGGCCGGATCAGGCCTGGGGAAGGGGGGGCCGCTCCCAAGTCCGCTACAGCCCACCCCTCCCGTGACATTTAATGAAGATGCGAAACCCAAACATACAAGCATCGAAGTGGACACTGAGTTGACCCACGCAGTGGGCAGTCCCCTGACAGCCCGGGCACCTGACCCCCACCCTCCGCCCAGTTTCTAACACATCCCCCCAACTATGTACAGCCCTGGAAGCAGGTAGAGCCCAGCCCATCTGCGCAGGGAGGTTGCGGCAGCATTTTCTCTGAGTTGCAAAGAGAACCCCGGTGGGCAGGGAGCGGAGGAGCCATGGAACAGCCGGGCTCAAAGCCGGAGGCGGAAAGACAGGGAGGGGGGTCCAGGCCCCAGAGAGCCCCCCATTTCCAGCCAGCACAGGATGGGCAAGGGGCCTTGGCAGTGGGGCGGGAGGCGGGCCTGGGGGAGGGAGCCAGGGAGGCCTCTAGAAGGACCCCTGGAGGCGGGGGACGGGCAGGGAGGTGGGGACAGCCGCTGCCTCAGTACTTGGGGACCTTGCTGTAGTCTTCGGAATGGACGTGCCGGCACAAGCAGATGGACAGGAGCATCCCCAGGAGCTGTGGAGGCAGAGGCAAGAGTGAGAGGGCAAGAGGGACAGGGAGGGCAAGAGTGAGAGGGGGAGGGTGAGAGGAAGAGGGCTGCCCGGTCCCCCCAGGGGCCCCAGAGCAGCATCTCGCCGTCCAGGTCCACACACAGGGTTTACTGCACAGTCAGCAGACGCTCAAGGACAGCCTGGCATTCAGGCGGCAGAGGGTCAGGGAGGGACAGTGTGCAGGCCGGGGTGGCCGCAGGGCTTCCAGGAGCTGAGGGGCCTCAGCCTCCCCAAGCACATCTGCGGAGCAGGGACAATCCGGGAGGGCGGGGCGTGGGGAGGATGGAGCACGGGGATGGTGGGAGGGGAGGGGACTCAGACCTCGATGACAGCGACGCCCACACACACGCCCAGGACGATGCCCAGGTTCTCCTGCAGCCACGCCTCCACCCTCTCCATGCAGCCCTGCGAGGGAGAACACGGCCACGTCACCACGTCAGGTCGCCTCACCCGGCACGCAGAATCCCCAGCCCAGAGGGCCTGCAGAGAGGGCTCTGCGTGCTCCCTGGATGGATAAATGACAAGGGACCCATGGACCCACGGCAGGAACAGCTAAGTGAAGGGAGGAAGGCTGGAACAGGAGGCCAGACGAGCCCAGCATCCCCGAGCCCCGGCCCCGGCCCCCACCCACCTCTCTGTACACGGGCCAGTCCTCGGGGCTATTGCCGCTCTGGGTGGCGTTGCGCGGGGCCTCGCAGAAGCCCCGCCTCTCCAGGGTGTCGCTGTCTTCCTCCCTCCTCTTGCAGGAGCAGGGGAAGGTGATGTTGGTGCGGTTCATGAGCGCCGCGTTGTCCGTCCAGTTGTAGAAGCTGGCCCAGCCGCAGCACTTCACCTGCGCACAGGGGACAGGCTGCTGGGCCACTGCCCGCGCGGGAGGCCGCCCCCTGGCAAGGCGGGCCCCCCGACGGAGGCTCAGCTCTGCCACTGCCAGGCCTCCCCCGACCCAGCCCGACGGCCGGGCTAGAGCTGAGGTCCCACTTAGGCTTTGGGAGTCACAAGGAGCTTAAAGGGGCTTTTGGGAAACACGCTGTCAACCGTGAAGACGGCAGGAGGCCGAAATCAGGATCGGCAAAAACACACAGCAGATCAGAAGGGAAGCTCAAGCGGGAAGACAGAGCACAGGGGTGCAGGACGCAAGGGGGGCAGACGGCAAACAGCCAAGATCGTGGGGTCTGGAGTCAGGCTGCTGGGTCAAACTGCAGCTCTGCTGCCAACCAGCTGCTCAACTTTGGGCCAAGTCCTGACTTCAGTTTCCTCATCTGCACAATGTGGGTAACAAAGTCCCTGACACACAGGGCTGGCAGCAGGGCCGTTGGGACTAGAGGGGTCGAGGCAGGCCAGCGGCCAGCATGGGGCTGGAGGGTGTATAGAAGGCCAGCCCCACCTTCAGGGGCCAGAGCTGAGTTTGGGCTCTGAGCTTCCTGGTGGCCAAAGCGAGAAAGGAGACGTGGTCAATTCTGCTTTTTTAGTGAAGAAAATGCTCTAGTTCCAGAGGCAAGGAAGCTTGCTGGGCTCCGCGTGGTAAACAGGTCTCCAGGGGTGCCATGGAGGGGACCCGAGAGGCTTCGGGTCACGTCTGGGCTTGAATCCCCAACGGGACTAGGATCCCAGGGCCTGGGCTGATATGCCCCCAAAAGGTGAGGGGGCGTTCAGATCCTGCCTTGCCCTGTGCCTGGGAAGCCCCCGCACTTCTCTGAGCCCCAGCCTCCTCGTCTGGAGAAGGGGATGCTGACAGCCACGGAGCTGGGGTCCCTGGCAGGATGCAGAGTGCCCTGCGTGCCCCCACCTGCTTCCTCCCCGGCTCAGGGCAGCGAGCGGCCAGCAGGGGGCGCACCAGGCACGTGCAGGGGGCCCGGGGTCCTTTCTGTGCCGCCCTGCCCGCTGTCCCCTCTCCGGCCACCCCTGGCCGCATGGAGTGGGGCAGCTCCCGGGTCCTGCTCCCACCCTGCAGCCCTCCTCCTGGCCAAGGTCCGTCCCAGCCACCACGTGCCCCGCGGCTCAGCGGCTGTGCGTGACGAGTGTCACCGCCGAGTGTCACTGCCGACGCGGCCCACGATCGGCGCAGCCGCGGTGCAGCGGGCTTTCTCAGCTCGTCCCCATGAGCACGGACACACAGCCCACTTTGCAGACGAGGAAACTGAGGCCAGCTAGGCAGCGGCAGGGTGTCATTCCAGCTCAGGGCTGAGCCCCGCGGCTCTCGGCCGCCACCCCCAGCAGCGCCTGGCAGACGCCAGAACCATCTAGAGGCCCCGCCCTCTGGGGGATCCCAACCCAGTCCGCTGCCTCCCACGTGGGGCCTCACCACCTCCGGAGGGACCCTCTCCCCCAGACCCCTGGAAGGTGGCGCTCTCATGCCAGAGCGCCTGCCTCCCTCTGATCTTAGTGGCTGTGGGTCAAACCACTGTGTGACAGGACGTCTGCCCACGTGCAGCCAGCCTCCAGCTGCCCCAGCCCTGCCTGCCCCGGCCCCGCACCCACAGCCCTCCCCACAGGGGAGAGGAGGCTGTGGCCCAGAGAGGGTGGGTCCTGCCCACGGACACACAGCATCTGGGACCACGAAAGGGGGGCGGCCAGGGCAGATTGCTGAGGTCGATCCGTGTTTGTGGTGATGGGTTCACCATCAAGGCCGGCTGGAAACCCAGTCAGTCAGTCAGTTAGTCGGTCCGTTAGTCAGTCAGTCAGTCCATCAGTTCCTCTCTCACTGCATTCGAGGGGGAATACACACACACACACCCCAAGGGCACAAATTCAGCCTGGGGAGTTTTCACACACATACTGGCGTCACCACCACCTGGATCAAGATGTGAATAAGTCACTCCCTTCACCAGGAACGCTCCTCCCCAGAGGTCGCCCCCCTCAGACTCGTGTCAGCTCACCAGCCCCGGCGCCCAGGTCCCGGACCCCCAGCGTGGGCCCCCCTGAGTGCCCAGCAGAGGCCAAGAGCTGCACCTCCCCCTCTGGCCACGGGGGGACCTGGTGAGCCACGGCGCAGGGACTGTGGTGGCGGCTGGGGCGCGGGGAGGGGGCCGCCCGGGAGCCGCCCATCACACACTCACACACAAAGCCGCTCACCCGGCCGCGGCCGCCTACCTGGGCCTGCACGTAGTCCCAGGCTTCCTGCAGGCTGTCCTCCTGGCCGTCCTGGTAGTTCTGGATGAGCTGGCTCACGATGCCGCCCATCTCCTGCTTCAGCTGCAGACGGAGGGCAGGGGTTGAGGGCAGATCCTGAACCTGGCACCACCCCACTCCTATCTCCTTAAACTGTCCCCAACCCTGGGGACACACTCACGGCACTTCACGTCCTTTCCAACCCTTTCTTGGCCCTTACTGGGTACCAGCTCCCTGCTGTCCCCACATGAAGCCCGGCACAGTCAGGGCCAGCCCCCCCACCCTGCAGTCTGTCTAGCACTCAGCAGCTGCACAACCCTTTAAATGTGACCCTTTCCAAGTTGCTTCTTCAGCGGCCCCCCAGCCCCTACTGTCAGGACAAATGCCAAGGTCCTCTCAGTGGCCCCTGGGCCCGACATTTGGCCCCTGGTCTCTCCAGATCTCATTTTCTCTGTTCCTGCTTCCTCTGCTTCAATTACACAGGCCTCCATGCTGTCTGTGCTGGGCATGTTCCTGTCTCAGGGCCTTTGCACTTGCTGTTCCCTCCTTCTGGAAGCCTCCTCCCCCAAATATTACCATGGCTCTCTCCTCCACTTCCTTCAGAGCCATGCTTAAATGTGACCTCTTCAGAAAGGCCTTCCTGGACCACCAAACAGAATGCCAGCCCTTCTGCATCCCTCCCAGGCCCTCCCGGTCCTGCAAGCGTTCTTCACACCCTCGCGAGCATGTGCTCACTGGTCCTCAGGATTTGCCCTCTCCTCCACCGGACTGTCAGTTCGTGGGGCAGGGAATGTGTCTGGTGAAGGCTGGCCGGAGAGGCAGACACCAACCACGACCGTGTGCGTAACCACGTGCCTCGGCACGCACCGTGCAGCGCCCGCACTCTGCTGACTCCCCCCACGACATCCACGTCCCCAGGGCACTGGCCCCCTCAGTGCTCAGGAAGGCAGGGCCCCTGGCTGAGGAGGAGAGGAACCCGTTTCCCTAATGCCCACGAGAAAACCTTGGTTGACGGAGACAGCAGCCGAGGGCGCAGGGCGCAAAGCGTCGGGCCCTAAGGCCCCTCCCGGGCCCACGACGCGGCTTTCCAGGAACGAGCCAGCTGTGCAGGGGGCACACAGGCCACCCGACTCAAGAGCTGAGCCCAGGGTTCCCCTGGCCCCCAGAAGCCCGGCCCCAGGTGGGGGGCCTCCGAGACCCAGCCCCGGCCCGGCCCCTCCCGTGGCCTTTGCTCAGGGCCTTCCCCTGAACGACACACACCGGTGGTGGTCACCTGCTGCCGCAGTGGAACCAGGCGAGGGGCCCGAGAGGGGCAGGGCAGTCAGGGGACAGCAGTGCCCCCGCCCCTTGGCTGCTGAGAGAGGGAACTGGGAGACGGGCGGGGGGCTTCCAGGCTCAGGGCCGGGTTCGGATCCCCGAGAGCGGGCTGCCGCCTGCCCACCACAGGCTGCCTGCCAACGCTGTGCTCCTAGAAGCCACATCCTCCGGATGGAGCTGCCAGCCGGCCCTGCACCAGCCCTGCCCCCCAGCCGGCGGCAGCCCCGCCAGGCCAGCTCTCTGCTCCTCTCCCTCTCGACCGACCGAACTCTCGAACTCTCTGCAGGGTCACTTTTCGTGTTGCTCGCGCAGAGCTCTACCATTTACAAAGCTTTTCCATCAGTGACTATAATAGTGGCTTTTATCCAAGGCTTGTTACGTACCAGCACTGTGCTGAGCCCTTTCAATGTGCTATCTCCCTTGAATCCTCAGAGCAGGCCCGTGTGGCCTAGGTATTAACCTTATTTCCTCTTTATAGAGAGGTGAAAACTAGGCCCAGAGAGGTTAATTCACTTGCCCAAGGTCACACAGCCAGCCTCTGGAAGAGCTGAGGTTGGGCCCAGGCCTGTCTGATTCCAGAGCCCCGGTTTTCACCCATGAAGCTCTATCAGCATTTAAACCACATGGCCACCCCTTGAAGGAGGCCAGAGCAGTTTTAAGGAGGGCCCAGAGAAGCTAAGGGGTTTGCCCATGTTACACAGCTAGGGCTGCCCCGGGGGCAGGTCTTGGGTCTTTCTGCTCTGACCGTCGCTGCCCCACCTCGGCTCCCCACGGACAGGTGATCCCCGAAGCGTGTAAAGGAGGGGTCCCCAGGGGCATCTGCATAGAGACCCGCCTCTCTCACATCCTCCCCACCCACCGAGGCTCTATTTATGGCCCAGGCGGTGGCTGCAGCCACCCAGACTTCCTGGTTTCAGGTCCCTGCGGTGAGCAGGGGATGGAAGCCGGTAGTTTCCTTTGAGGCTGGGTGGTTTCCATGGAAATGCCACATCGTCCTCTGGCCCGAATGTGGCTGAGACACGGCCCTGGGGGTGGGGGCTGCAGGGCTGCCTCAGCTGGGGCGGCTGCCTTAGGACCCCCGCGCCCAGGAGGCTGTGCTGGGAGCTCGGGGACGTCACCGTGGCCACCAGGAGGATCCTGAGACTCAAGGAGCAGCCAGGGAGTCGGAGAGGATGCTCCTGTCGCTGCTGTGGTTGGGCCCCTGCCCGCGCTCTCTTCCTCCCTCCTTAGGGAAAGTCCCTCCCCCTGCCCCCCTGCCCCCGTGCATGCGGCGTGTGGCTTGAAGGCCCCGCCCCCTCACTGCCACTTGTGCCTTCCACAGCCCGGGCACAGAGAGAGGCTCGGGGAGGGGCACCTGACCCAAGTCACACACGCGGGGGCTCCCTTCCCGCTAATCTGGTGGGCTAGGGGCCTGGTGCTGGTGGCCACTTCAGGCCCTGCTGGGGACAGCCTGCCCGAGGAGGGAGCCATGGCGGGAGAGCAGGGCTGAGGGGCAGAGAGGGACCGCGTCCTCTGGCAGCCTTTGGAAACCTGGATCCAGCTGAGCCTGCAGCCCGCCTGGCCAGTGTGAGCCGGGTTACTGTTACATGCAATCAAGGCCTTCCCGGGACGGGCTGCGCACTTCACAGGCCAGTGCAAAACGACATTGCAGGGCCCCCCGTCCAAAAAGGACCGAGAATTTCAAGACAGCAGCAGCAGCAGAGCTTCAGACCAAGTGTGGGCCCCTGTGTGACTGCTAAGGCCTGGGAAGCCCACCCTGGGCCTGCCCCATTTCCCAGGAGAGAAAACTGAGGCTCAGAGAGGCAGGGCCACTTCCCAAGATGGCACAGCTAGCAAGCAGCAGATGCGACTGTAACCCGGAGATGGGCTGTTCCAGAACCCTGAGGTCTCAGCCACAGCAAGCCACCCCTGTCACCACCGGACTCGAGGCCCCGCCGTCTCCCGGGGTGACTCTGCTCCCCCTCCCCAACCCGTGCTGGGCTTTGACGTCACTGGTGGTGGGACTTTGCACAGAGACGTAGAACCAGAAGAGAGCACTGAACCCAGCCCAGCGCCCAGCAGGCGCCCGAGGGTCCCCGCCCCCTCGCCCTCCGTGCTCCCTTTCCAGAAGGACGGCCTGGACGCCTTGTCCCCTGCCCCAGAGGCAAGGGGATGGCCACCCCTCTGACTCGGCTCCAGCTGCCTCCCTGACAGCAGGTAGAAACCCACGCCGGGGATCCAGAAGCTTCCATCACAGCGAGGGACCGCACCACCCTCAGGGACCCGTTCCACCCCCTGCGCATTGCGGCGTGCGCACACCGGGTATCGGGGCTGCCTGGTGGCAGAGGGAAGGGGGCCCCACCTGTCTGCGGAGCACACAGCAGTCCGGCCAGGCCACTGTCACCGCCCCCGACCCCGGCGCCCACACAGCCACGTGAGCCCCTTCCGCTCCAAGCCCTCAGCCCTCAGGCCGGCTGCTCGGGCCCTGATGTGACCTCCCAGGGCCTCACCTGGGCAGGCTGTTGGTGGCACGGCCCGCACGAGCGTGCAGGCCAGCGTCCAGCGCATCACAGGAAGCAGTACGTCCACTTCCTCCTGACCCCCTCCCACCCCCACTGCCCAGAGAGGACAAGTCAGAAGCCCAGAGTGCCAGAGCTGGGAACAGCCCAACAGGCCACCCGAGGCTCAGAGAGGCCAGGGAACTTGTCCAAGGCCACACAGCGATCAGCAGCAGAGCCCACCTAGAACATGGGGCCCCGGAATTCCAGAGCTGGGCTTTGCCCGCTAAACAGAGGCTGGAACAGCCGGGGGCATCGTAACACCACACCCATTCCTGGTTCCCACAGCCCCAGGGAACGCTGCCATCAATGCTGACGACGACAGGACCGGCAGACATTCTAGAAACCAACCAAGTTAAGAGTGGTGACAACGGTAACAAGCCCCGGCACGATGCCAGCCACCTCTGCTCTGCCCGGTCCCACGCCGCGCCCTCCCACAAGGCCACGCTTTGAGCCCCGGCGCAGCCCGTCAGGCACCCCGGGCCCACGTGCCCGCACCGAGGGACGCTCAGTCTGAGAAAGGGACTGGGGCGTGTGTCACGTCCCACAGCCTCTCCCGTTTATACTTCCCGAGGGACATCTAAATGGGGTTAAAAAGGCCATGTCCATTCAGGTTCAATTTTGCCACCAAATGAGCTGCAAATGGCACTTTTGGGTTTTCAACGTGCTTCTGGATTTCAAGATCACAGAAAAGGGGGCGTGGGCCTGCACGGTTACGGCACGGACAAAGGAGGCACAGAGAGGATGAGTAACGTGCCGAGGGTCTCAGAGCAGGGGCTCCACTCGGCAGCTCGGCTCTGGGGTCGAGGCCCGTGGCCGGGGGCCAGGCGGGCTTATTCTCAACTGACAGCCGTGGAACCCAAGGCCCCAGGGCCGCGGGCCTGCTCAGGTCCCCCCCCTCTGCGGCTGCGCTGCTGGGGGCAGGAAGGACAGACAGCCCTGGACCCCACTTCTGGGGCAGCCGGGGGCTCAGTCCTTCCACCTGCCAGGAGGCCCAGGGGGCGGGGACAGCCGGCCCTCGGCCTTTAAAAGGCTTTCTCCTTGAGGCTCAAAGGAGCCCATGCCCAGCTGGGCCCCATCTGTGGGAATAAACACCACCCAGGGGATGTTTAGTCTCCACTGGGATTTACAATGTGCGGGGAAAGAAAACATAAATCAGGCCTGCGACTCGGGAGGGAGTGGCGCCAGGACTTCCCCAGCACAGCAGGGGAAATGTCCCCTGCCTTCCAGGAGAGGATGGCCGAGGGGAGGAGGTGGAGACGGGAGAGAGGAGGGAACAGGGGCACAGACCAGCCTGCACGGGAGTCAGGAGACCCGGCCACCTCAGAGGAACGGCTCCTGGGGGTCGGCCCGCCAAGATGACACCGGCAGGGGGGAGCAGCGCCGGGCAGAGGGAGCACGGGCCTTGGGGCAGAGGGACGGGGATGGAAATCTCCCCTCTGATGCCTCGAGCTGTGTGTGACCAGCAGTCACTCCGCCTGCCTGGGCCTCAGTCTCTTAAACTGGAAAATGTTGGAAAACTGAAATGTGTGTCAAGTTCCTAGCTCGGCTCCTGGCACGTGGTGGGTGTCTGACAAGTGGCCGCCTGCTTTATTACTGTGAGACAGGGAAACACACAGCGGGTGAGATGGTGGACTCCCCACGACCCCTCCCTGCAGGGTTGAGTGACAGGAACCAGCTCACTGGGGCCCAGTTCTCAACCACCCTGATTTTAATGCACCACTGACTGGGTCCCAGAGAAGCTCTAGGTGCCACAGGGCAGAAATGAAGACCTGATCCCACAACCCTCTCTCCGGGAAAAGAGTTTCCCTGCGCTAAACACTGTCTTCCTGTCTGACACCCAGGCGAGCTTCCTTTCATTTACGGAAACCAGTATTTCCCCTTTCTCCTTCGCTGCCAGGGAGCTCAGTGTTCAAGTTGGCCCTCAGCTCCCGTATCTTGTCCCCTGGCTTCGGGAACAGTGGTCTTCCTCTCTCTCCATGTCCATCCTGATCTCTCGCATTTTGATTTTAGTCACCCTGTGCCTATGTTAGAAGGCAGCTCCAATTCTCCTGGGAAACAGGCTGGATGTGGATTAAAAGAAATAATGCAGATTGAGGTAGGAACCACCACAATGAGAATTTCACCAGCACGAACCCAGAAGCCAGGCTGCCTGGGTTCAAATCCTGGCTCTGCCACTTACTAGCTGTGTGGCCTTTGTCCAAGTTGCTTAACTTCTCTGTGCCTCAGCTTTCTCATGTGAAAATGGAGGTATTCAAATGCATGATCTACAGGACTATGGTGAGGAACAAGAAGCCATGCGGCGCGTTTAGGACCAGGCTTGTTTGCGAAGCGTTAGCTATCAATGGCGGTGGAACGCGTGCTCAGCTCCCTTCTTAGAGGGACCTGAGGCGACTCAACCTTCAGGTGGCAAATGGAGGCGCCCACCTGGCCGCCAGCTCCCCCTCATCGGTGGACAAGACCCGTGTGGCACTGGAGGACACAGGGCCCTGGGCTCGGCCGGCCATGGGCCACGTGCGGTGAGTCTGGGGTGGGGCGAGCTCCAGGCTCACCTGGCCCGGGCACTGCCCAGCTGGGCGCCCTCCCCTCCCCTGCAGGGTGGGGTTCTGAGGGTCAGAGAGAGAATGAACTGAAGCGGCCGACCTTGGACTCAGCACGTGGGGTGCACCAAACCCACCAGAGGGGTGATGGCGCTTCTAGTTACTATTGTTGCCATTGCTATTGTCATCCACCTATCTGAGCATTTGCTTCCCTGTCGGTCAACTTAATGCAGTGCAGAGCTGTTGGGAGGATGGGCCAACGTGTGTAAAGCTTCTAGAAGATACCACATGAACGTAGTAGGTACTCCATCAATGATAACTGTGACAGGGCTCCCCCAACAGCCATTCCCAGCTCCCATCTCTCTCATGCCTCTGTCCTTCCGGTCTGAAAGCTGGGCACTCACTGTCTTGGCCTCCCTCGAAGCCAGGGGTGCCTTGTGACCCGTCTTCAGAAGCCCGTCAGAGGACTTGCTTCTCTAATCAAAGGGATGGCCACGGTCGGCATTGCCCCTTACCCCTTCTTCTGGCCACAGCAGCACAGATGTTGTGCTGGTGCTGTGGCAGCCATTTTGTGACCATGAGGTGAGTGGCGTGATGGGGATGCTGAGCAGCCAGCCAGAACCAGGGTCTCTGAGCTTCCAAACCCAACTTCTGGTTAAGTCAACAACAAACGTCCTTAGAGTTGAAGTCACCAGTCGTCTGATTTTCTATTCCTTTAACTAGACATTGTGCTGAGTTTTACTGAGATAATCTTACTGAATCTTCACAACCACCGTGAGTATTAAATTTATCGCCCCCAGTTTACAGATAGTGGAAGAGGCACAGAGAGGCAAGCAGCTGGCCCACGGCCACACAGCTAGGAAGTGGTCGGGGAGAGTGGAGCTCAGGCCCAGCAGGGGCTCTGCCCGTAGACACTGCCCTCCCCTCTCCGCTCCCATCCACGCGGGACCCCAGGGCACTGGGCCCCCAAGGCCGCCCCACCTGCTCTGGGATGGTCTGTGACGACGGCGGGCTTCTTGTCTGTCCCCTGCCCTCAGGGCCATGTGGGGTGGGGGTGCTTACCTTGCCCATGTTTAGGTAGAAGAGGACCCCGGCCGTCACCTGGGCGATGAAGATCAGCAGGAGGAAGGTGATATACTGGGGGCACAGAGCAGGTGCAGGGTCAGCGGCGGGTCCCCCAGCAGGTGCAGGGCCCCCTCCCTCCGGGAGACGCTCCCACCCCGCCTGGGCCAGGGCGGCGCTCAGGCCCGGGGCAGGGGCCGGGCGGACTCACCAGCCCCAGCAGGCAGCGGACCTCCCGGATGGCGCCGATGCAGCCCAGGAAGCCCATGAGCATGGTGACGGCACCCACGGTGATGAAGACGTAGGCGCCCACCTTGAGCGAGCTGGACGAGGTCTCTGCGGAGGGAGAGAGGAGGGCGTGTGCTCAGCCGCTGTCCCGCCCCCATCATGCACGACATCAGGGGCAGGGCCCGGGCTCGGACCCCTCTGCATCCCCTCCTTGGAGCGGGAGCCCTGGGGTCAGCCCCGCACAAGGGACCAGGGAGGCCGCTTCCGAAGGGCCTCCCCGACGTCCCCCCACCCATCTCTCCTGACCCCGTCCCTGCCCTCGTTTCTCTCGTTAGCACCGGACAGGATTGAACAAGATACTTCTTCCTGATTCTCCTTGCCCGTCGTCTGCCGCCCCCACGAGAACGTAAGCTGGACGAGGGCGGGCCTTTGGTCCCTGCTGGAGCCCCAGCCCCCAGAACAGGGTCCGGCACAGTGAAGTGCGGCGAGTATCTGCTCAACCGCGAACCCTGGGCTGGCGGGTCCTGTGGCCGCAGCCACGACAGGCTCCCCCCCACTTGTCCCTGTAACAGGCGAGGGCTCCCCACAGCCTCTCCAACTCTGACAGGGCGCTGCCTGGGAGGCACCAGCGCCACCATTGCACAGATGGGGAAACTGAGGCTCAGCGAGGCACGCGGGCAAGGGCCAGAGCTGGGGTTTGGAAACACGGAGCTCCAGGCCCCGCTCTTCCCACTGATGCTCGGGGGCACACGTGTTGACACAGGCATGACATCTCTTCGCTGATTCAGCCGAGAAATCTTTACCAAGTGCCCACTGGGTGCTGGACACCGTGCCAACTGCTGGGGACCCAGAAGTCAGATGGATGAGGCCCCCACGCCAGGAGCTGACATTCAGTGGGGTGGGGTGGGGACAATAAATAAACAACGAGGGTCTTGTGGTGTGGGAAGGGCCACAAAGATACTGAACGCATGGGGCCAGCCCGGTGGCACAGTGGTTAAGTTTGCACACTCCACTTCGGAGGCCCGGGGTTCACCGGTTCAGATCCCGGGTGTGGACACGGCACCGCTTGGCAAGCCATGCTGTGGTAGGCGTGCCACATATAAAGTAGAGGAAAATGGGCACGGATGTTAGCTCAGGGCCAGTCTTCCTCAGCAAAAAGAGGAGGATTGTCAGCAATGTTAGCTCAGGGCTAATCTTCCTCAAAAAAAAGATACTGCAGCTGCGAGTGTAGAGAGGTGTGGGGTGGGGACGGGCTGGGGGGTGGGGAAGGCTGTCCTGAGCAGGGACATCTGAGCTGAGATGAGAACGGGGAAGTCAGCCAAGTGCAGACGGAGGGAAAAGCATCCCAGGCAATGGGAACAGCAGGTGCAAAAGCCTGAGGAGGAGAGCGCGTGAAGCTTGGTGTGTCTGAAGAACAGAAGAAGGCGAGGAAACATGGACCAGCAAGAGGGGTGGGGGTGGTCCACAGGCTCATGCTGGAGAGACCCTCTTCAGGGCCACAGGCCAACAGAGCCCCGGGCAGGTGGGGTCAGCCGTTCCATCAGGGCAGCTGACCAGCATCTCCTGAGAAGCCCGACAGAGGACACAGGGCACGCTCACGCCCCAGGACTGTCAGAGCTGGGCTGGAGGATGCGTGCTCTCGGGCGGCAGCCTGGGGTGCTGTATCCAGAAGGCGGAGAGCAGCGGGGCGCATCCGCGGGTCAGAGCGCCTCTTAGGGACGCAGATCCCAGGCCTGTCACAGCCCAGCAGACGTCCTGGGAGCCCGCCTGGTCTACAGCTTCAACGTGCTCCCCATGGACCCGGGCACGGTCGGCTCTGACCAGCTGGCTGTCAGCAGGGAGAACACAGGCTGGCTCCCGGGGTGGGGGGGAGGGGGCGTGGGGAGAGGACCCCCACCTGGGCCACCGAGGGGGCGTTAGCGTCCTGCAGGAGTAAGCACAAAGCTGGAGAGCGGGCGGCGGGAAGGCTGATGCCGTCCACTTCCTGCTCACACACAGAATGTTCTGGAGCTCGGAAGAGCCCTGGCCAGCCCCTCGTCCCCTCAGGGTGCCAGGGCAGGGCTGCCTCCGCCCAGCTCCTCACAGGAGCCCCCCGGGAGGCCGGGGAGAGCCCTCCTAGGGCGAGTTGGGGGCTTCCGGGCCTGAGCCACCTTTTCATCGCAGGCCCCCTCTGCCCGGGTCCCAGCAACCAGCAGGGTGGGGCCGCCAGAGTTCCCGGGCGTGGTGCCAGCAAGTCCCCCCAGAACAACGGGACCGGGGGCCCCTGGGAACCCCCGTGCGCCACCCACACAAGGCCCATCATGTGAATCCCCCCCTTCACTTCCAGAACAGCGACAGGCTGCACGGACATCCTGACCCGACCCCAAGGTCCTGGGGTCCAGAGAGGCTGCCAGGCCGCCCGGAACCCAGCAGGCCAGGCCCAGGGCTGAGCCCCCAGCGCAGACCCCTCCCCTGAGGCCGGCGAACTGCGGGGCCTCAGCTTCTCAGCACATCTCCTGTCCTCGTAGGGTCTCAGAGGCCCGATCCTGACTTAGGAAGGGGCCACCTGAGCATCCGGGGGAGCCCATCCTCTGTGCATGGCACAGGCAGCTTCCTGGTCTGACTGGCGGGTTCCAGCCGAGGGTGGGGGGAGGGGAGGAAGCGGCCCAAACAGAAGGGACCAGAGGAAGTGGGTTCTGACCCCAGCTCCGCTGCTGACAGGCTCCGACCCCGGACCAGCCCTTCTGGGCTTTATTTCTTTCTCCGTAAAAGGGAAGAAAGTCCTCCTTCTTAGCGACATTATGAGGAGTCAATGGTGTCACAAACTCCTTTAACGGTCACTTATGTAGGGTTCACTCTTCACTAGAAGCTTTTCCAAACTCCTTTCACATGTTAACGCATTTAATTTCTCGTAATACCCTCATGAGGTGCCTTCTATTATATTCCCCTTTTATGGATAAAGAGGCACAGAGAGGTGAAGGAACTTGCTCAGGGTCACACAGCCAGCAGGTAGCAGAGCCAGGATGGGAACCTCGGCAGGGTGTGCTCTGAACCACTGTGCCCGCTTCCTCTTGTTAAGGCAGGAACACGTGGCTGGCCACAGAACCCTGCGCTCCATGGATTGGGGGTCTGGGGGCTCAGGAGCTCTGCCACCGGGTTCATAGCCCAGCTCGCCACGTTCTAGCTGTGTGCCCTTGGACAAGTTACTTCCCCGGCCTGTGCTTCCGTTTCCTCCGTTTTACAGTGGGCATGGTGCTGCCTGGCTCCCCGGACTGACAGCGAGGACTCACTTAGGAAAGGGGGGAGCTCGGCACATCGTAGGTCAGGAGCCCCGGGCCCCAGCTCCGACCTCAATTGCTGTGTGATTCTCAGGGAGCCTTTGTCCCCTCTCTGCACCTCTAGCGACGGGCTAGCAGATTGGTGCTTCTGAACCTGGCAGCCCGGGAAGCCTTTCAAAAACCATAACGTTCCCAGCCCCCACTGGCACGGAGGGAGGCAGATCCATCAGGGTGGGGCCCGGGTCCTGGGGTTTGTAAAAACTCTCCGGGTGCAGCTTGGTGCCTTTTGAGTCTGGCCAGATCCTCAGATTCTCAGATCTGACAGGGAGGAGGTGGGAGGAGCAGCCGGCAGCCCCCAGCACCCCGGGCAGGGGGCAGAGGGCAGAGGGCAGAGGGCAGATGGCGGGCTGGGCCTCGAGACTTTGCCCCGTGGCACAGCGCCCGGTGGGTGTGTGCCGGCCCAGGAAGCAGCAAGCCTGGGCCTGGTCAGGGCTGAGGAGGACGCGTCCCCTGTTGGGAGGGTGTGGGGAGCCTGGGCACCTGGCTGAGGCAGGAAGCCCGCACCCCAGCCCAGGATGGGGGAGCAGTGCACGGCCCCAGGACGGAAGCAGGCCTGGCAGCCCCGGGCCGCCCCGGACGCGGCTAGAGGGGATCATCCTTGCCTCCCTTTGCTGCTGAGGGCAGGCCTAGCCCCCTGGGAACACAGTGACGGATGTGGCCCTGCATCACCCCTCCTAGCCTGGTTCCGTTTTATTCAAATCGAGCAGCTGTTGTGGGCCTAAGTCCAAACCCGCTGCCCTGGGCAGCTGCTGGGAGGGAAGTGAGCTGCGGGCACACTCGCCGAGAGCACCTCCCTCCCACTCGGGCAGCCTCGAGAGTCCGTGCAGCAAGCCTGGCGGGCTTCCTGGAGGAGAGTGTGAGTAGACCCAGAAGGGCTCTTACCATCTGGGGAGGGGTGCCTTGGGCTTCTTTCCTCCTGCTTCTAAAGAGAGACAGAAGGGGCCTCCGCACTGTGGCTCACCCCCAACGTGCAGCATTTCAGACCAACGCTCTCAGAGTTCCAGTCCTGCACCTATCACTCAGCAGCTGTGTAAACTTGAGCCAGGGCCCTAACTTCTCTGAGCCTCGCGCCTTCATTTGTAAGGCGGGACTAGCACAGCTCCTACCTCGCAGGGCTGTTGCAGGATTAAAGACAATTTACACGGGCAAGATGCTCGGCCCCTGGCCTGGCGCGGAGTGAGCACGAACCATTGATCATGGTGCCTTCCTCATCAGCGCATGTGCCCGACCCGCCTTGCCGGTGCCAGGCGCATAGTAGGCACTTCACCGACGCCTGCTGGTCTGTCGCTCCTGGCCCTGTCTCACAACCCTCTGAACTGGGGCGGAGAGGGAGCATTGCCCACATTTTGCCGAACAGCCAAATGGAAGGCCGAGAACGTACAGAGGCTTTCTCACGGTCAGGGCTGAGGGAAGGGCCAGGGTGGGGAATAGCCCTCCCTCACCCCAGGGTTCTCCAGACAACAGCAGCTTTGTCCGGGGAGCGAGAGTAAATTCCTTCCAGAAACCCCTGTCGCAGGGCCCATGGCGGAGCGGTCAGCAGCAGGCCCCGGGCAAGGCCCTGTGGTCAGCGGGGAGAGCAGCCAGCAGGGGCCACAGCAACAGTGCGAGCAGCCGTGCCTGCTGCCCCGGCCAGGAGGGAGCGGGGAGAGGGGTCCTTACGCAGGACAGAGATGAAGCTGCTCCTGTCGGCCAGGACCCACACGCCGAAGCCCAGGATCATGGCGCCCAGGATCTGGAAGGAGAAGGGGCAGTTAGCAGGGCCTGGGAGCAGGGGGTGGGGGAGCCCCGCCAAGCCACCCCTGCAGTCCAGGCCAGGGGGACACGGGGAGCCACCTGCATCCTTGCCCAGCCCATGTCAGGGTGACCTCAGGCCCCAAACCGCAGCCCTGGCACCCCAGATCCAGACAGTGTGGGGAGCCCCTGCCGCCCGTCTCCCCACCCCATGCCCATGCGTGGTCAACTGAGCCTTCCAGCTTTGAGGGGTGCAGCCCCCTGGCGGTGTACCCTCCTGCTTCATCCCCTGGCCCTTTCCCGTGTCACCCCTCCACTCCAGCCCAGCACAGGGGCCGGAGCCTCCCCAACAGACTGGAGAAGACCCTTCAAGGACTGAACATCAAAGCCACTGGCCCTGAGACTCGGCCGCCAGGCCTCGGTCTGCAGGAGCGTTTCCGGCAGGAGCTAAGGGCCACCCCAGCTGTGGCAGCCACCATGGGCCCCTCGACAGCTGCTCCCGCTGGGTTAACTCTGCCACGTGTGTCTCCCCAGCTGGGTAGTGAGCTCCCTGTGGGCAGGGCGGGGCTGCATGCAGCTCTGCATCCCCGGGTGCCTGTAGCCCCAGGAGCCGAGGGCTCAGGGACTGAAGGAGCACGAGGACGAGCTGTGAAGGCAGGAGCAGAAGGTGGGGGATGCACGAACACAGGGGGCCGGGGCAGGCCCAGGCCCAGGGACTCCCTCCTCCCTCCCCAGGTGGACCCCCAGCCAGGATCCACGGTCTTACCACGCCGGCCGAGGCCAGGAAGTGCTTGCAGTCTGGGCAAAAGCACAGGCTCCCTCGGGTGGGGCCCCTGCATCCCCCCCAAGGTCAGCCTTTGCCTGGGGCTTAGCCTGGGCCCACTGGGGAGTAACCCACCCTGAGAGTCCCAGCATGTCACCGCCCGCCTCACTGCCAGCCCCGGGTCCCCACCTTGGCCCCCAGCCCATCATCTCGGGTGCGAGGCCAGCAGGGGCGGACAAAGCCCTCAGGCAGGGTGAGCCCCAGCCCAGGGCCTGCCAGGCTGGCTCTGCCGTCCTTACAGCGCTGGGACCCGAGTCAGACGAATGGGGCACTTGCCTCGGGTGCGAAAACTCAGGGGACCCCGAAACCCTCAGTAACCAAGATAAACAAGAGTTTCCAGCAACTCTTTTTAAAAAACCAAAATGAATGGAAAAAATCCATGATGAACAAAATATCAAACTTTTAAATAAGGACAGGATGGGTTTTACTGTTTTTTCCTCTGGAAGAGGAGCGGAGCCCCGACACAGCGGGTACTGTGTCTCCTTCAGAAGGGACGGCCTCACTCCCTGACCCTGGTCCCAGTGCCCAGAGGGACAGCAGAGACGACCACAAATGGGGAGGCGAGATGGCCACCCTCCCCTGGTCCCCTGTCTTCCAGCCGCTCACTTGTCCTCTCCTCTCTCCTTTCACATGGGCCCTGTTATTGTCCTCATTGTACAGATGGGGAAACTGAGGCCCTGACGCCGCACAAGGTTACCCAATTCCCCATCAGGGGCTCAAAGCGCAGAGTGACTGTTGATCGGGGCTGGACAGAGGCACACCGGCCACAGGGCTACTTGGGTTGGCCTGGGCTTGGGCCTGGAGAGCTGGTCTCTGGCGACAGGAAGGCTACTGAGATGCCGGGGAGGGGAGGGCCCACCGTCAGGTGGGGGCACTCAGACTGTGCAGCTCGCTGGGAGGAAGGGGGGCTTCACAGAACCCAGGAGTCTGGGTCCCAGAGGAGACCCCTGGGCCCCTGCCTGCCGACCCTACAGCTCACAGCACGGCCAGCCAAGGGCCCGTCGTCAGGTCCACGTTCTGCTCCCGTCACCCAGACCCACACGGCAGAGGCCTGGCCCGCTCATCTCCACGCTCGGGGCAGGGCAGCGGGGAGAGGAGCCGCTCCGGAGAGGGAAGGAGAGGCAGGGCAGAAATCCCCTCCGGGCAACCGTCATCCCAAGCAGACCTCAATCCGGGCCTGCCCCGCCAAGCTCCTCGGCTCGCCTCCCGGAGAGGGAAGTCCCTGGCACGGCCCCTCTGGTCCCTCCGTGGGTCTGATGACTGCGAATTGACCGTCAGCTGTGGCCGGACCAGCCACCAGGCCTCGGGTCTGCCAGGAAGAAGGGCCGTGCAGGTGGCCAACCAGAAGAGGGGGAAACACCATGGCACCCCCTTTCCCCGTGAAGCAGGCCTGGGGCGCGGGGCACCTCCCCACATCAAGCACTCTAGCCCTCCAGAATCTCCGGACAGGACTCAGCCAGGAGCTGAGACCCCGCCAGCCAGCGTCCTTCCCCAGGGCAGAGCCGAGAAAAGCTGGCCAGGCCGTCTTCGGGCGGGTCTGGCGTCAGGAGGGAAGGAGGCGAGCACGCACACGTGCACACACGTGCTGGGGCAAGCACACACCGCAGCCCGAGCGATGCTTCCAACCACAGGTCCCGTCACGTAGCCACTTCTCACCGTGCGTCGAACCAGGGCCAGCATCCCTCCGGGAGGCCGCAGGGCTCTGCCCGGCCCCAGCCGGACCCCTCCCCCAGCATCACACAGGACTCCAGGGAGCCGGCTGAGCCCCTGATAATTATCTGCTCTCCCGGGGGCCATGTCCTTCATTCCCAGCCAAACACGAGGGCGGTGTCATCGTCCACTCGAGTAAGTGTTTGACTAGAGCCCACCGCCCCCAGAACGTGAGCCCCATGAGGACAGAAGCCATAATCTTCTGCCAGCGAATGTGTCTCCAGCTCCCAGGACGGGGTCTCAGTACAGAGGTGTCAGGGCAGACACCGCCAAAGGGCGAAGGAGCCGACATGGCCCCCAAACTCCCTCCTGTCCCCTCCCCCTCCCCTAGTGCCCACTCCCCATCCTGATGGGCCATCCTGGGCCCCGGCATGCACGGGGTTGACCCCTGACTCCCCCAGCCCCTGGAGCAGCTGGAAAGAGGCGGGAGGGCCGAGCAGGGCAGCGGGGAGAGGGACAGGAAGGGACTCCTGGGCCCAAACCATCAAGCTTGGTCCCTCTCTCCACAAAGTCTCTCCCCACCCCTCCCACCACACTGGGGGGAGACAGGGTGTCTCTGTCCCGGAACCCCAAGCCCCATCGCCTCCTCGGCTATGGCCTAGATCCCTCTCACGAATCCCCAGGATGCCCAGAGACAGAAAGACAGTGCTCCGACCCCCGGCCAGGCCGAGACCCAGGAGCCACGGGTCCTGCTGGGAAGGCCTGGCTCTGGCTGCGTGGGAGGAGCTTTCCAGAGGCCTGGCGGGCCGGGAGGGAAGTGATCACCAAGCTGGGGAGGCCCGGGTGCCCAGGCCCTGCCCAGGATGGCTTCCGGGCCTGCCTGTCCCCCCAGCGGAGGGCCAGAGTCACAGTGGGGCTCAGCACTGCCCTCGAGGAGGGGCTGGGACTGGAGTCAGGGTGGACGACCAGCAGGGCCGGCGGCATTACGGCTGTCCTCGTGCATGTGCGTGTGCACGTGTGCGTGTGCGCATGTGCGTGCTTGCGTGTGCCAGGAACACCCTGGTGAGGATGTGTGTGTCGGGTTAAAGTCATAAGGGGGAATTTACAATGGTTCTTTATTTTCCCAACTTCCCACAATCCTATGTCACTTGTCATGTAAAATATTTTCCCCCACAAGTAATTCACGTCTATTGTAAAAAATCTGGGAAATGCAGAGAAGCATAAAGAACAAAACCAAAATCCCCAGGAGTCCCAACATTAACATGCAGAGGCATTTTCTTCTCCTCTCAAAAATATTCATGTGTGTGTACGAGTTTTGAAAATAAAATTGGACCATAACAAACACCCTATTGTGGAACCCGATCTTTTAACAACGTAGGGTGACCCAGCAACACGGGGAGGACACGGCGCCCAACACTTGGGACCATGAGGGCCCTCACTCCATCACACACCCACTCCCCCACACACACCCCACCATCCTGCCAGCTCCCAGGCAGGAGGAGTGAGTCGGTGCCAGCCCAGAGAGGAACATCGAGCCCCCAGGAAAACCAGCTCCAGATGTGCGCAGAGCTGCCCTCTTGGCGGCCCCCTGGCTCAGGGACCTGGCGAGGCCTGCCAGGGTGGGTGCGGGAAGGGGGCGTGGGTCCCCCTCTAGGGCAGAGCCCATCCTCTCTCGCCCCGCTCTGGGATCTCGGAGGACAGCCCCCACAATGGGGGTGGAGTGCAGTGGGGATAGCCGAGCCCTGGAACAGGAACAGGCAAGTTTTTTCAGGGGGTGCAGGAGGGTGGGGGGGTCAGGACCGGACAAGACAGATCCCAGAGGCTCCTCCCAGCAACTCCCCACTGATGAGTCAGGGGAAGCCCAGGGGGGTCGTCTCCCCCCACGCCCACATCCAGCCCTGATGGGCCTGGGCCTCGGTGCCCCAGGAGAGGGCAAGGCTGAGAGCGGAGCCCAGGGGTCCCCCACAGAGCCACTGGGAACTCAGGGAATCTCCTTGCTGCCCCCAGCCGGTTCCCTTGGGAATGGTCTATCCTCAGCCCCCACGCCATGCCCCGCTGCCGTCCCCAGGCCTGGTCTCTGGAGGGTCAGGCTGGGATGTCCCAGGAGGAGAGAGTCTGTTGTTGGCGATGAGGACGGCGGTGGCCATACTTACAAAAAAGAGCAAGTTGAAGAGGAAGAGGAAGTATTTGGTAATTTTGATACAGGCTGACGCCATCCTGCTGGGCCTGGAGCTCCCTGGGGAGAAGAGAGAAGGCAGGTAGGTCAGAGGAGGGCGGGAGGGGGCCAGGGCAGGGGAGGAGAGGCAACCAAGGCTGGCGGGCACCCGACACCTGCTGGCCCCACACCCTCCCAGCTCACCTGCACAACCCCATGAGGTCGGTACTAACGTGAGGTCCCATTTTACAACACCCTGAGGCCCAGAGAGGTTAGACGCCTGGCCCAAGGCCACACAGCTAGGAAGTGCGGTCCTCCGGGCAGGCTTGGCTGCTTGATGCTCAGTAGTTAGGGTCTGGGTCAGCCACTCCACCGGGGCGGGGCCTGGAGTGACATTACACAGAAGACCCTCAGGCTCTGTAACTTGCCTAGATGGATGCTGGCCGAAACTGGGAGCCTGTCATCATCTCAGGAGCTGTCCCTCCTGCGTGTGTGGTTCTGAACAAAATTGGGCTCGTGCTGTCCAGAGCGATTTGCAGCATCATTCTACAATCTACAGTCTCTGTGTGCTGAGAGGATGCTCTTCCACGACACAATCTGACATGTTGACAAGAATCCACACTACTGCTCAGCACTCATTAACGTTTGGGGGGGGTCACAGACTCCCCCGGAAAACCCATGTATAGGTAGCATTTTGCAAATAATCTCTGGGGGTTCATAGACCCCAGGAAGCCATCCAGGAGCCCCCCCAAGGCCCCCAGGTTCAAGTGGTATATAGATATACCACGAAGCATTGACTAGGTACTCTGAGATCGGACACACAGGTTGTTTCTCATTTTCAGTCGCCCTGGGGGACACACCTGTGCTTCTGAAACGACTCAAACGGTGCTCCAGCACTCTGGCCGTGTCCCTCCACACCCAGGGAGCCCAGGCCAGGCAGGACTCAGGGAGCAAGCGGGAAGCTGGAAGCTGGCTGCCCTCACCCCCTCCCAGCAGCCAGACAACCCAGGAATGACAGTGGCCAGCCCTCAGCCCCCGTGGGGTCGTGGGAGCCAGCATGGGGCAGCTGGGGCCAGGACAGCTGGCCTGGGACAGCTGCACGGGCAGAGCTGGGCTCAGGGGTGGGAAGCAGGCACAGCCCCAGCCGTGTTCCCACTGCCCTCTGGGGAGGACGGAGCAGAGGGAACGGAAGGCCGGGCCGTGGGCTGCCCCCTCCTCGTGCAAGTGTGAAAGGAGCCCTCCGTGTTGTGAACCCCCCCGTCCATCTGGAGGCCGCTCAGCCTTCTCGGGACACAACCATCCTAACAGTGCATAACAATCCATAACAGCCCAGCTTCCACTTTCTGCATCTCCAGTGACGGGGGTGGGGGGCTGGGGAGGGCTCGCCACCTCCCAGGGGCCCTGCTCAGTTCTCTGACATCACTGCTAGACAAAGCTTTCTTTCGCTGCCTTTCTGTGGGTCAGATTTGGGCACGACAGGAAGCAAAGCCATCCAGAGAAGGAAAAGGCTGCCCGGGCGACAGTGAGCGCCCCGTCACAGGTGGCATGGAAGTGAAGTCTGACAAAGACTTGCGGGGGATTCAAGTGCTACCTGGGGAGACAACACTGAAAGGCTCCTCTCGTCTATCAGGGTCCCAGGCCCAGGTCTGAGGACGCAGGGACAGCAGTGACACAGGACCCAGGGACATCGGGCTCCCCCAGACACAGAGGTGAGAAGACAGGGCACCCCGGTGCCAGGAGTCCAGCGATCTGAGCTCCAGAGCCAGCCAGGCCGAGTGAGGCCGGCGGGGGAGGACCTCATGAAGGGGAGCTATTGTCCCCTTTGTCCCCTCCCAGCGCAGCGCCTGACCAACCGCAGGCGCTTCATCAACTTCATCAACTGTGCTGAGCAAAACAGCAGAGCGGGAAGGTTCTCTGGGGGAGGCAGGCAAGCCTCCTTCCCCCACAAACCCACTGGCTCTCCCCCCAGGAAACACGGGACACTGTGGGGCTGGCCTGCTCGGGTCCTCTGCAGCCTCTGGCAAAGCCACCCCTTCCCCAGCACCTCGCTGCCCACACTCCAGCTGCCTCCTGTGAGCACCGTGGCTGCTGCGGGCTTGTGCAATTGGAGAAGTCCGTTAGCAACCACGGCCGGCCCTCGCGGTTGCACAGTTCTAGAAATTCCAGGAAGACGGTTTCCACACTTACCGGCTCCCGCAGTGTCTGCTCGGGCTGGGTCTCCAGGGCAGCCTCGCAGGCTTGGGAGGTTCAGAAAGGGGCAGCTTTTAGACAAGAGTAAACACCGGGCCTGCCCAGTTGGAAGGAGTGGCTGCCTGTGAATGGCCCCGACTCCGGGCGGCCGTTGGCGTCTGTCATCCCCTTATCCTCATCATCAGCCAGGAAGGGGAGGAGGGTGTTCCTATCCCTGGAGCTGAGGCTCAGAGAGGTGAAGCAACTTGCCCAAGTCACACAGCTCGTGAGCAGTGGTAGCTCCAGAGCCCGAGATCTTTCCACTCGGAAGTGAGGTCATCCGGGGACTAACTACAACTTTACGGAGAGATCTCTGGGGGCAGCTGGGATTCTGTTGTCTCATCAGGTGGTGAGTAGCAAGGTGACACCTCAAAGGAGCTCTGGCTCGGCGGGCAAGAAAGAGCTGAGGTTGCCAGGCTGATATCCCTGGCGCTCCAGACCCTGGGCACCCTCGCTGGTCTCTTGGTCACTCACACAAGTGTGCAAGGCCTTGGGCAAAGCCCTGCAGTGTCCTCTGAGCAAACTAAGGCCCAGGGGCGAAGGAGCTCGCCCAAAGTCACCAGGATGTGGACCAGCAAGGACAGAACCCAGGCGGCCTCGCCCTTGGGCCACCCCACTCTCTCCAGGAGGCAGCTGGGTGGCTTCAGATGCTGGAGCAGGAGCCAGGCAGCCCCACGACTGGCAGGCAGCTTGGTCAATCAGGATGGGACCTGAGAACTGCCTAAGGGAGGAGAAGATGCGGAGAGCTGGAGCCTGGGGCAGGCGGCCCGTGGGCATGTTGGCCCAGATCCTGGACCCTGAGGCATTCCCCAGGGAGCCCACAACCACCACCCAGCCTTGAGGAGACCCCGAGTTGGATTCAGAGGGCCTGGGGTTATGTTCCAGCTCTGCTCTCCCACGTTGAGGGGTCTGACCCCAGTGTCCTCCTCCACGAGACGGGAATAAGGGCCAGTGCGGGGCAGGGGTTGGCCAGCTGGGGCCTGTGGATCAGGTTCAACCCATTGCCTGGTTTTATACAGCTTGAGAGCTAAGAGAAGATTTTACACTTTTAAGTAGAAAGAAATAAAAAGAAGAATATTCCATAACACCCGAAATTCAAATTTCAGCGTCCATAAATAAAGGTGTACTGGCACACAGCCACGCCGCGAGATGACGTGTTGTCCGCGGCACAGCGGGGCAGCTGCGACAGAGACCGTCTGGCCCACACACCCAGAACATCCCTGTCTGACCTTTTATGGGAAAAGCTTGCCAGCCCCCAGCCTAGGAGATCACACAATGTGCACGCCAGTGTGAGAGGCAGTGAGGGTCAGGGACGCCCTTAGCTTGGGGTCTCGGGGAGAGCGAGCTGGGTGGCAGGAGTCGAACGTCAGGAACTGGACCGTTGGGAGAGAGAAGATGCAGGATCCCTGGACAAGGATGCAAGAACTGGCTGTCGACACATGGCCACGGGGAAGGGATTACGGGGCCTCGCAGTCCTCAGCTCCACGGTGAGGGTCCTAAGGGGACCCACCGTTACAGAGAGAGTGAGGTCAGCGCCCGCAGGCAGGGCTCCGTGAGCGGGCGCTGGGCAGCATCAGTACTCGTGGAAGAAGAAAGGGCGAGCGTTTCATTCGCAGATGAAATTAAGCACAAAGGACGCCTCCCAACGTTACGCTCTCTCGCACACACTTCCTGGGAGAGCCCTGCAGGGTCTGCCTTTGCTTTCCTACGATGGCGGAGGGTGTGTTAACAGCCACAGAACAGGGGAAGGAGATGCAAGCACATCTTATCAGAAACTTCCAGAACATTCACTGACGGCTGTGTGGGCACCAGGGCGGGGTGCTGATTTTATGTTAGACTTACTAGCAGGTAAATTGGCCATTTCTAAGAAACTACAATTTAAATTGCCCAAATACATAATTTTATGCCAAATCAGTCTGTGCAACGAAATTACTATACTAATATTTCACTACCTCCTACTCACCCTTCAGGAAGCACCTCAGACAGCGCCTCCTCCAGGAAACCTCCTACTCCAGCCAGGCTGGTCACCACCGCCACCGCCACCCGCTCCCCGCCAACACGCATGCTGGTTAGGGGCACTCCCTCCCTGCTTCCTTCCAGTGGCACTCGACCCTGAAGCCGTTCCCAGAACAGGCTCTGGCATCAGACTGCCTGGGTTTGAACGCAGTTCTATCACTGCCCAGCTGTGTGATCTTGGACAAATGACTTAACCTCTCTGAGCCTCACCTTACTCACCTGTGAAATGAGGAAAATAAAACCTCTTTGCCAGATGTGTCCAGAGATTAAATTAGATAATTTGGGTAAACTGCCGGGCATGTGGTAGGCTGTCAGTAAATGGAGGTGACTATCACAACTCGATGTCGTACACGAATTTTCTATTACTTGTCCATCTCCCCTCTGGACTGTGATGTCTTGAGGGGAAAGACTATGTATTATTTATGAGAACAAAGTAGGCTCCCAGCAAATGTGGCCGAATGAAAGGGTGGATGGAGGGATGGATGGATGAAGGGATGGATGGATGGACGGATGGGTGGAGCGACGGGTGGATGGAGGAATGGATGAGTGGATGAAATGGAGAGATAGAGGGATCGGTAGAGAGAGGGATGGGTGGATGGATGGATGGATGGATGGATGGTTAGACAGATGGTTAGATGAATGGGTGGATGGATGGGTGAATGGATGGGTGGATGGATGGATGGATGGATGGTTAGACAGATGGTTAGATGAATGGGTGGATGGATGGGTGAATGGATGGGTGGATGGATGGATGGAGGAACAGGTGGATGGAGAGGTGGGGGGGGAGGGTCTTCCACATAGAGCACCAGGGCTTTCAAGTGCTCAGCCACCCAAAGGGGGGTCTCAGTCAGCTGAGACTCTATTTTCGGGCCTCTACTGTCCCCACCCAACGAGGGGTGAGGGTCCTGTAAGGTGAGCACCCTCAGCCAGTTCTGAATGCCAGCACCGCTGCCAAGGCTCCCTCACCTCCCCTGGAGGCCCTGGGCACAGGAGGTGGCCCAGGGAGGAGCTGGCGTCTTCCGGGAGCCCCTTCTCTGGGTTGGGCCCTGTGCGTTCACACCTGTAAGGTCGGAGGCTGGCCTGTCCCTCCCCAAGGATGGGGAGGAGCCCTGTGGCCCGATGCTAGAACCCGTATGTCCCCGTCCAGCCTCAGGGCAGAGAGTGATGCAGTGGCGAGGCCCCTCTGGGCCCAGAGACAGAAGGCACGGGCTCAGACTCTGCTCTGACGGGACACGGGGTACGAGGCCTGGCATGGCGACTGCCCTCCCAGGGCTGCCTCCTCACCTGTCTAGTGATGGGGCCAGAGCAGAGCTCTCTGGAGCCGTCCTCAGCAGACGTGACGCACAGTTAAGAACAAAACACTCTGCTGTCACCAAGTCTGGGGAGCACCAGCCCTCCTCCCCGTGAGTCACTGTCCATGAGCCATTAACGTCTCCAAGACGCTGGCAGTAAACACTGCCAACCTAAAACCATTTTCACTTTCTAGCCATTAACACCATGTGGAACGTGTCTTTGGAAATGCCAGGTCAAAGACTCTGGAGGGTCCCCTGGGGGCCGGTCCGCCAGGATCCAGAGGGGAGGTGGCCCTTTGCCCATCGGTTGCCTCAGAGTAAACACTCAGGAGGAACGCTCCCATCTCCGCCTCTCCCGGCCCCAGCCCATGTGTGTCTGCTCCAACCCACCAGCTCTGCCAGCCCCATGCCTCAGCTCCCTGCTATTCACAGGGTCTGCTCCCACCCTCGCCCATCCGTTATCCCCAGCGAGGGAGGGCTCTTTGAGAGATGCAGACCAGATCTCGTCACTCCCCTGCCTGCTGTCCTCTGATGGTGACGGAGCAGACAGGCTAGCTACAAAATCCGGGCTCCTATGTGGCCGGCGGGGCCCTGCCTGGTTTGCCCTGGCCCTCCTCTGTCCTCAGCACCTCCCTCCTCCCCACACACACATCCATCTGTCAGGCCGCTCTTTCCTGTGGTTCCAGTACAGCAGGCCCTTGCCCACCAGGGGCCTGCACCTTGCGGTTCGCTGCCAGGAGCTCTGTTCCCCAGAAGCTCCGGTGGCCTCCTTCCCTTCCCGCAAGCCTTGCTCAGAAGGCCGAGTTCCTCCTCCCAGAGGCCTTCCCGGAACACCCCATCTACACAGCGGGCCTCATGTCCAGCTACACATTCGAATCAAAATACACCAATGCCCAGCCTCGGTCCCCATCCCACAAAGCCAGCAGCATCTCTGGGGAGGGGGCTCCCCGCCAGCCCTGACTCGAAGGAGCAAGAGCTCCGACACCTGGGCCTGTCACATGGCCCCTCTCGTGGCAGTGACCTTATTGTGTCACTAGTGGGTGTGGAGCCCCCCCTGAAAATGGGGCTCCTTGCGGGGAGAGGCTGCGTCTGTCTCATTCACCCTGTTTCCCAGAGCCCAGAACAGTGCCGAGTCCGGAGTCCGCACTCGACACGGGTTTGCAGGAAGGAGGACAGGAGGGAGCCTGGAGAGGTCAGGAAAGGCTCCTCAGAGGAGACAGGATGACCAACTTTGATCCTGCCACCAGAGGCTCCTGGCCCTTAGAAATCATCGCTGGCGTGGGGAGGAGGTTGCTGCCCCCGACACTGGACTTTAATCTCCTTTGGGTCAGGAAAGCTGGAGGGGCTGTGAACTCTCTCCCTAGGAAGATGCAGGTGCATGCTTGCATCCCCTTTTGGGGTCACTGACCCAGGAAAGCCCGGAGCTTCTTACTTCCCTCGCCTCCCAGCCATTCAGAGCACTGGTCCCCAATCTTGGCTGCACCCTGGCACTATCCTGGGAGCTCTAAATTACCCTGGGAGCTCTTGCAGGTGCCTGGGCCCCCCTCCCAGAAATCTGATTTAATTGGTCTGGGGTGCAGCCTGGGCATCAGAAATTTTTAAAGCCTTCCAGGGGATTCTAACGTGTTGAGGGTCATGGCCATAGACGCCGTGCCCAGGGTGGCCGCGTCCCTCTGCTCCGAGTGGGATGCAGGCGGGGCCTGGGGGTCCTGGTGCAGCCGGGCCTGACGGGGATAATCTCACAGCAAGCTCCCCGTGTCTCTGCTCCATCCCCCACTTCCTGGAGGCTCCTTCCTCTGGGTCATTTAGCCCAGAGCAATATCCGGGTGCCAGGTGCTGAAGACCTTTGAGATCATTGCCCATCTCAGAGGAGCCAGAGTGACAGTCTGCAGCTCGCGCAGCAAGACTGGGGCTGAGCACGCAGGGGAGGACTGGGAAATCCCTCTTCTGTCTCCACGCGAGGCCCTGTCCCAGCTCAGCGGGCCTTCAGCAGAGAGAGGCGTAAGGAGAACTGGGCTCAGAGTCACACCGATGCCCTGGCTTCCCACCCTGGGCTCTGCCACACACCAGCCACAGACCCTCGGGAAACACTGCAGAGCCGTCTCCCCGTCAGAGAATGCGGATCCTAAAGCTGCCCACCCCACGCAGGTGTGAGGCGAACCACGATCAGGCCAGAGCACAGTAGGGTTTCATCCATGCTGGCACCCCGGCCCATGCCTCCCACTCTCCCCACTTGAAGATGCCAAAGCTGCCAAGTCTGTCCAGCTGTGTGGCCTTGGGCATCACCTCGCCACTGTGCCTCAGCTTTCCCACCTGTAAAATGGAGTTAATAATGGGTTCTGGGGAGGCCCATGCGAGTTAGTCTTTGTCCAGTGTCTGGCACCCATCAAGTGTCAAATAAATGCTATCAATTACGCCGAGGAGAATGACTACGCAGAAATTGTTGGTTACGTGACCAACAGTCGGACGCCCTCCGGGGGGCTGATCCAGCCTCTAAATTTGTGCCCGGCCTGGAGGCCTCCGTGCCACAGGGTGACTCCTGCTGTTCCCGGGCAAGGGGGTGGGTGCTAAGCGGGGCTGGGCTGGGCCGCCCAAGGAGGGAGCCTCTGTCTCTGAGCCTCTGGGCTGTGCCTCAGGGGCCCGCTGGAGGCCTGGAGGTCCAGCCAATTTGGTGAGTCAGACAACTGATCCTGTTGCCGGAGCAGGAAGTGAGGTGAGAGAGCCCTCCTGTGCACGGGCGCTCCACCTGCAAGCTGGTTCTTGGCCACCTGGCTCTCCGGTTTCTGGACTTTGTCCCGACGGCCCGTGAAGAGGCCGGCCACAGGTGGCTGTGTTTGTTTTCAAGAGGACAGATGATGTGTTTCCTGGAACCCCGGCTGACTCCAGGGCATGGCTCTCTGACTTCCGCACTATCTTATTTTTCAATCTCTGGTCTTACCTTTTTCTGTTGTTGTTAAAACAGAAAAGAAACAAACAAAAAAAAAGTAAAAAGCTGTTACTCTGGGCAACAGGGAAATGGGGAGGCCAGAGAACTTGATTGCGATCTCAAGTTTCTTTCAAGACCCAGGTTCCAACGGCAGCTCTGCTCCTGCTAGCTGTGTGACCTCGAGCAAGGGAGTCGCTGACCCTCTCTGGGCCCAGCGTCTCATCTCTAACGTGGGGACACGAGCAGGACGCCCGTCTCACAGGACTGTTGGAGGACTGTGGCAAGGTGTGCAAAGAGCTTCAGGGGCACTGTCACCTGCTCACACACAAGCCAGCAAACCCCACCACCACCACCACCAGCGGCTGGAAGAAACACGTCCAGATCAGCCCCTCCCAGGAACCCCAAGGCCCCTGTTTGTCTCACAGATGCGGAACCGAGGCCCAGCGAGGAACAGCTCCTGCCACACGGCTCCACGAGCCGCTGTGACGGGCTCCCACTCTCCCGAGGGCTTCTCGCCCTGGAGCTGGGACTGACTCCCAGCACTGGGGGAAGGACGCCAGGGTACCAGAGGGACACAGGCCAGCAGCCAGCCCTGGCCAGACTGGGCCAGAGGAGAGACAGAACTTTATAGTGTGCATAATGTCATCCCACTGTCTCTCTTTTGATCTCTATAACACACAGCTTCCCCCTGAGATATTATTATCTCATTTAACAGACGAAGAAATGGAGACTCTGATGCTCAGTGACCTGCCTAAGGCCACACAAGTAAGTGGCTAAGCCACGGTTAAAATTCAGGTCAGACTTGAGACCACAGCTCTCTCCTCCTCACCTGTGGCCTACGTGAACGGGGTGGACGGTGGAGCCCACTGTCCCCACCCTTCTGTGCCTCTGCCTGCTTGCCTGACCCCCACCCCATCCTGCTCTGGCTCCCAGGCCTGAATCTTGGCTTCCTGTCAGGAAGGAAAAGATCAGCCCCACCAATCCCGGCCAGGGTGTTCCTCCAGTGTGGCTGATGAGGCTGACAGATGTGGCCCTTCCCAGCAGGCTTTGCTCTGAGACACAAGCAATGAGACTGGACAGCCTTCAGCATGAAGAAGTGGGCCACTCTAATGGAGGGGCAGCATGAGGATGAACAGACATCCAGAGCCTTCTAGCCTCCCTATCAGGCCCCCAGGCAGCCAAAGATTCAAGTTGAGGCTGAACCATAGCCTCTGACCTCTCCTTCTCATGGCTCCCTTTCTTGACTGTTTCTGGCCTTCGTGGCAGGCTGCTTGGACCCCCAGCAGACTCTGCTCTCTCCCAATGCTGGGGTCTAAGGCGCACACACTCAGATTCACAGTGCCGCAAAGGCCTTGGACGTCACCTCCTTCAGTCCCCATTTCTCAGATGAACAGACTGAGGCCCAGAGAGGACCATGAATAATCCCCACCCTTCCGGGGAAAGTGTGTGTTGAGTGCATGGTCGGAGCAGGAGGGAACTGGTTAGTGCCTCAGTGCCTCCCAACCCGTTTCCTGTCACGATACATGTAGATAAGTACACATATTTGTTTAGCACACTGGGGCGGACAGACAGGACTGAGCCTGATCTCAGGGGACCGGCCCGCGGCTCTGCCCCAAGGGCTGATGAGCTATCTCAACACACTCGTAACCCATTTGGGCACATGGGTTGGGAAGCTCTAAATTAGGAGGATATTTAGGACTGTAGGAGAGGCTATGCAAGAGCCCCAGATTCCAGGGGCCCTAACAAGAGGACCCAGATTCCCAGGTGGGCTCTCAGGAGTCAGCCACCTTCCCAGGACCCCTCCCCAGCCCCACGGTGAGAGGCAGAATAAGGAACCAGGTCGTAGTATGGACTTTGGATTGAGACACCTAATTTCCAATCCCATTCCACAGAGCTGTGTGACCTTTGACAAGCAGCCTACCCACTCTGAGCCTCGGCGTGCTCATCTTTAAAATGGGGATATGAGGGCTTGTCCAGGAAGATGGCGGAATCAGCTTGCCAAACCCCAGACTGTGAGCCTGGCAGAGGAAAAAGACTCTGCGAAGAGAGCACAGTAGGCGAAGGGTCCCCTCGTCACACGTCAGGAGGAGGGTGTGGGGCTCAGGAAGGTAGTGCCACTTGCCCTGGTCACATGGAGGACAGTGGCCCAGCTGAGCTTTGTGCTCCAGACCCTCTGACTCTGGAGTCCAGCATCCCACCTGCTGCACGACACTGCTTCCCACACGGAAGGCCAGGGGGGCCCTCCCAGGGGGCTCCCCAGCGGCCGCGCTCTGCTCAGAGTTTCCATCCTGAGCCACTGCCCACCGCAGCTCATCGAATCCCTACTCTGAGGGGCCCCGAGCTGGACACAGGAAATGGATGGACGAAACCCATCCTGCCCTCAGGGAGTGCCAGCCCAGAGGGCCAAGACGTGAAAAGGAGCGATTATACACCAACACAAGCATCAAGGGCACGGTGATCCCACCCCGCCTCCAGCTCTCCCTCCGAGGGACACAACGGGCTCTTCAGAACACACTCCCCAGCAGTTAATCCCAAAAGCTAACATCTCTGCCGTTCCTCCTTGCCAGAGACGGTGGTGAGCACTTCATGCAGCTCAGGTTATCCTTGTAAGGGCCCTAAGAGGTCAGCGGGCCTTTACCCCATTTCACAGTTGAAGAAACTGAGGTTCAGGGGGTAACGGGACTTGCCCAAGGTCACAGCCCACGGACCTGGGAGTTGAACCCCAACAGTCTGACTCGGGGCCCCCGTGCTCTGCTGTCACGGTAGGCTGCCTGTGGAAACAAAGGCATAAGTGACAGGTCACCAAAATAACCTCGCCAAGGCCCAACCCACGCTGATTGGGTTTCACAGCCCAGCCTCTGAACCCAACCTACTAATGACACCCTGGGGCCGCATAAGGCACCAGGGACCAGCTCACACATCCATCCCAGGGTCTGGTCAGCTGGGGACAGGTGCGTGACAAAGTGTTAACCTCTGGGCCAGGGCTGGGGTTCCTAAGAAACTAAGGATGGGGGCTGGGTGTGGGGCCTCGGCAGGGCAGGGTGATCCGAAAGGGGGGGGACGCACATCAGGGACGTCACACGGCAGCTGGCATGCTCTTCAGTCACAGCATACCCTCTGCAGGCTCTGGGCTCAGGAAGGAAGAGATGGGGTGGCTGAAATGCCCCCTCCTCCAGGCAGCCTTCCCAGAAATCCTCCTGCACAGACCCTGACAGAACGCTGTCTGCGGCCCTAATTATCTTGGCCTGAGTAGCTAGGGTGGCCGTCAGCCAGATGGGGGCTGTCCATCCCGAAGAGTCACTTAATTTTTCTGAGCTTCAGTTCCCTCATCTGTAAAATGGGCTCATACTTCCTACCTCCCAAGGTTGTTGCTCTCAGCACCTCCTTAGGCCTGGAAGCTGGTTTGGCTTCGGGGCTATTTGACAGAGAGAGAGACAGAGAAGGGGCTGAGGGAGATGCAGTGGAGGCAGCACACAGGGGCAGGCACTCGCTCTCCTGGGTCCCTGGGGAAAGCACAGGGAAGAGGAGGTGAGGTAGGAGGGCACAGGCAGGTCGTCAACTCCCAGGGCTTGGAGGTGGGCGGGGGGCTTCCTGGCGAGACCCGGCTGGAGGGAGTGCAGCCCAGGTGAGGAGTGCTGGATGGCTTTCGGGCCTCACCCCTGCCCCCGGCTCTTTCCCACGCCGTCTCTCCCCTTCTGGATGTCTCCCTACCGGTGTGGGTGGCTTTCTGTGAGCCTTCCACTCTGTCCTGTCTCTCCCTGCTTCTGAGACCATCTCTCCGGTCTCTCCCCTCACGTCCCGAGAGCCTCTGGACATCCAGGGTCCAGGGCAGCCTCACCCCGCCCTCATGCCCCGGCTCCCGCCTATCCAGTCCTCCCCACGGTGGGCACCCGGCTCCAGGGCAGGGGGGCCTGGGAAACCCATTTCCACGGTCAATGGCAGGGATCCATCCGGGCCCTCGGAGGCTGGGAGGTAGGGCTGCTTCCCCACGTGGTGGTGCAGCCCAAGCCCCTGGTTCCCAGGCAGGGCGGTGGCCGCCTAACCAGCCCGGACACCTGGCACTTGGGGCAGGTAGCAGAGGAGACCAGCACAACCCACTGGGGCCCCCTGCCCAGGGAGAAAGACGCCTGCCTGGGCTGCTCGGGTCCTCTGGGCCCGCTGAGGAGCAGCGACGAGTCCCCTTGGGCTGGATTCGGCCATGGGGCCCCCACACCCACTATACCCTCCAGACATGTGCTGGCTTCAGGGGCACCTGGAGGGTAGAGAGAGAGGGCCTGATGGGGGCTTCAGTAGGGGAGTAAAAAGAGAGGTGGGGGAGGACGGGGAGGGGAGACAGAGAGGCAGAGACAGATAAAGAGAGAGACCGAGGATGACAGGGAGACAGGAACAGAGAGACAGATCCCAGGGAAGGGGGGCCTCCCATGCATCTGGGGCTCCAACCTGCAGCCCTCTGGCCCTCTGGGGTCTCCACGGAAGCCCCCAGGGAGCCTGAGGCAAACCCACCAGAGAGCACAGGCCCAGCTGCCCCAGGCAGGACCCCACCCTGGGAGCCAGCTCAGCTCCTCTTCCTGGCCCACCGCCCCCAATCTCATACCTCAGCCCGCTTTGTGGCCAAGAGCCCTGCCTCTTTGGTGGCCGCCTTGGGGGACCAGGGCCCTGTGGTTCTTACCCACACCGCCCTTCCCCTCACCAGCCGCCAAAAGGGCCCGTCCCTCCCCAGCCCATTCTTCTCAGTCTTGGCCTCTCCCCTGCAGATTCGAAGGAGTGCCAGGTGGGCGGTGCCGTGGATGGAGCACCATCAGCCCTCTCCCCCCTGGCCCTGCCCTGAGATTCCTGAGCAGTCTGGATGGATCTTTATCACTAGACAGGGTGCTGGAGCCACCCACAGACCCTAAGGAGCTGACGCAGGGAGAGGGGACTTGGCCTCAGCCAGCAGTGGCTAAGCCAAAATGAGCAGCTCCATTCCAAACAGCACCGCCCCGCCCCCGCCCCTCCCCCCCGCCCCCGCAGCCCTCAGGGTCCTGGAGAGAAGAGAAGAAAGGACGGAGCCCACGAGCTCCAGCCTGTGGTCACCCCACTTCCCTAACCTCAGCTTCCCTTTCTGCAATGGGATGGGCCCTGCGCCAGTGCCTAAAGAGGGTGGACATCTAGGACCCTCCACCGGGAGCCTGGAGACCTGGGACTCGCCAGCCCCGCCTCCTCCCAACCCCCTTCCCCTGCCCATTCGTGGGACACTCCTCTGGAAGGCAAACTTTGGCCAAGAATGTGAGCATCCGCTGAGAGCTGGGGAATGGGGGTGGGGAGAGAGGCTGAGGCCCAGCTGCTGGCCCTGACAAGTGCCTTTCCCTCTCTGGGGTAACCAGAGTCCTTCCCACCTGACGGGAGGTGTAAGCTCTGCGGAATAAAACCGTTCTTGCACAATAAAGGGAAGTGAGAAGGCTCCAGGCCACAGGGAGCTGGGGGAGGGGCTGGACAGGCGAGAAGAGACAGGAATGGACAGGAAAGGTGCTTGGTGCTGCAGGAAGGGGTCTGCGCCCCCAGTGGGCCCCAGGGGCTCTCAGCATGGGGACCTGCGGGGACACACCTCTGTCTCAGAAAATCAGGCTGGGCCTCGAGCCTGGGTGGGCTCCGGGGGCTACACAGGAAGAAAGGAGCTCAGAGACAGGCTGCTCCCCAGGGTGACCCAGCACTCCAGGCCCAGAGCCAAGAGCGCAAGGGAAAGCCAAGAGAGAAAGCGAAAGCAGACCGTAGGCTTCCCAGCACACGAAACAGTGTATGCAAATGAAGCTCGAAAGGCTGCCACCCATCCCCTGGGAGGGAGTGCTCTGGCTCGGGTCACCTGCATTCCCAGGTGTCCTCAGCGGGCCTACCAGGGGCCTCCTGTGCAACTGAGAACCCAGGGGACAGGAGCAGCCCCTCCCAGAGATGGGTGGACCGGGATTCTGGGCCAGGGTCACCATTTGAAGTGGCAGGGCCTGTTTGAAGCTGATCCGCCCTTGCGCTGGCTCCTCCCCCGTTATCAGGCCAGAGCACCCCTACCTAGAGCAGCTATCCTCCAGCCTCAGCCCAAGGTCCAAGACACGGGCTCAAGGGGGTGGGGGGCGAGGGGGGAGGAGAGAGGAAGGCACGGCTGGTTGCAGGGAAGGGTGGGGACTGGCATTCCCGAGGGCCTGGAGCCCAGCAGACACCAGCAGGGGGTACTCTGCGCGCTGTATCTCTTGCAAGCCTTACACGTGCTCAGTAAGGAAAGGAGCTGTCCTCTTCTTCAGAGAAGGGAGGCAGGGCTCAGAGAAGGTAAGGGACTTGCACCAGATCACAAAGCGTGGGTCACAGGTCTGAGGCTGCCCCAGCACTCTGAGCACCGCCAGCCTGGTGGGGACCCACAAAAGCCACGTGCCCACCCCCAGGGCCTTGTGGGGAGTTAACTAACCCAGTTAGTCAGTCACCTGAAGGACAGAGCCAGAGACAGCCGAGTGGGCTTGCCCAGAGGACCAAGACCTCCCTGAGGGAGGCGGGTGGCTGCAGCTGGGCCCAGAAGGATGAGGAAGACTCAGGTCAGGATACAGGGAGGAGGCGAGGACAGTCAGGCAGAACCACAGGGCCCAGGCCCCGAGGTCTGAGAGTCTAGAAAATTCCATACCACGCATTGGAGGGCAGGCACAGGGCCCAGGGGAAGCCAGAGGCTGAGGTGGGAGGGGGAGCCTGGCTGCACCCCTCCTCCTGCCACCACCAGGAGCTTTGAATGCCAGGCCTCAGCAGGAGCCGTCAACATGGACAGCAAGGACCACCCTATCTTCCCGGCCCATGGTTCCGGACCCAGAGCAAGCGGCCAGGGTCTGCCTTTCCTGGAGTCCTGGGCCTCTGGCCCCCAGGACCCAGCAGCCCCACGAAGAGCCCTGGGACCCCTAATCCGAAGGCTGAGAACAGAGCAGAGCCCGGAGTTGCCCCTCCTCACTCAGGAGGCAGCTCCAGGTGATGGGCCAGGCTCGGGATGGGGAGCAAAGACGACACGGGTTCCAGCCCCAGCTCTAATGCGTCCTCAGCTGTAGGGTGTGGGGCATCTCACTCACGGCCTCTGTCATGCCCTGTAAAATGGGCTTAGTAATAATGCCTCCCCCTAGTTCACGAAGGGCTCGGAGGCTTCCAGACACAAGCACGTGAGAAAGCGCTCACTGCTCGGAGCCACAAAGCAGGAGGCATCCGTGTGACAAATGAGGGCTCGACACCCCAAGGGGGCAGCGACTTGCCCAAGGTCACACAGCCAGGCGGCAGCAGAGCACGATCTGAACTGGGTCTCCCGATGGCGAGGCCAGGGCCCTCCCCCGCAAGACCTGAACCCAGAGGGAGCCAGCCCCTCGGGCTGGTCTTTGACTGGGGTGGGGATGGAGCACAGGCTGCCTCCCCCACACCCCAGCGGGTCCAGGACCCATGCCCCTCCAGACGAGGGGGTCCAGCCTGGGAGTTTGGGATGGAAAGCCCAGCTCTGCCCCTTTCTGCTGTGACCTTGGGCTCTTTGAACCCCCCCGGGGTTCTGTAAAATGGGGGCTGACGATACTCTCTACTTGGGGGGGTGCTGGTGGGAGGATGGCCTGACGTCACAGCTCCAAAGCGCCCAGGGCAGGGTCTAACACGCATGAGGAGTGCACAGATGAGGGTTCTTCCCGTCCCTCTGCTATGCCTGCCGGTAGCGCCCAGCTCAGCAGGAGAAAGTTTCCAGCCTGCCGGAAAACCTGCCCAGAACAATACCTGGAAACATAAACGGGCTGGAGAAGACCGGATCTTAGGAGAGGATCACGTTACCAAATGGCTAGTGGTGGGTAGGAAGGAGAGCGAGACCAGCTCAGAGACAGCGTGGGGGAACCTGCCTTCCCAGCCACCTCACTTGAGGTCCCCCGGGGCAGGACAGCGCTCTGGGAAGGCACCTCTGTTTCTGTGCCAGACCTGCGTGGGAGAAGCCTGGAGTGTGTGAGGGGAGGGCAGGGAGAGGTGACAAGGCCAGGGCTCCTGTGTCAGCTCCCCTGCCGGCTTCCAGGGCATCTTTGGACATATCCAGTCACCTGTCAGAGCCTCGATTTTCCATTCTGTAAAATGGGGATGGCGATAACCATGCACATCCATATATAATAGCACATGCTGGAGGGGGGGATGAGGTGGGGGCAGAGGGAACTGAGTGCCAGCCTCATACGAGGCTTTATTAAACGGGGCAGGGTTCCTACTGTCAGTAGTGCCAGGAGGTGAAATCCAGCACACAGCCTGCCCTGCCCCATCCCACTATTCCAGGGGTTCTCGAAGTGTGGCCCCCAGACCGGCAGCAGCAGCAGCATCTCCCGGGAACTTACTCTCAATGCACCTTCTCGGGCGGCACCCCAGATCAATGGGGTCAGAAACTCTAGGGGTACCAACCCTGCTTTAACAAACCTCTGGGAGCCTGATGTATGTCAGAGTTCAAGAACCACAGCACCAGCCCCGCCCCGCCTCCTACTCCGGAGAAACTTCCTCCCACAGACTCATTGCCGCACTCCCTGGCTCCCGGAAGGCTGGCTACTGGGGAGAAAGGAGTCACCAGAGAGAGAGGTCATTAAATAGTAAAGAGATCCCATAATTAGTTCATGACACCACTGGTTCCCAGAGAGGGGGAGGGCCAAAGTGAGACTACAGGGGAAGAGAAAAGCTCCCCAGCTGCGGGCTCCTTTGCACACACACCATCCCCCGAGAGCCTGCCCCCTTCCCTCTGTGCGTTTGCTCACTAGCATTGAGGGACAGTCAATGCCCTCTCCCCCCGGTGGGGCTGGAGCTAGATGTGGGGGTCCACTCTGGGCGGGTATCAGCGAACAGGCTTTCCCCTGAGAATCTGGCTTTCAGACCTTGAGTTTGAAAACCGTCTGACTGGAAAGCCACGTCTAGGAACTCACTTTGTGGAGATCATTAGAATTGAGCTCAAAATATAGGTCTGGACAAGGTGGTCACTACAGCGACACGGATGCTATGAAAAAGTCAATGAAAAATTCAAAACGGCCTAAGGGTGGCACGGCAGGGAAATGTCTAACTGGGTCAAGGTAGATCCCTGTGGCAAGATACTAGGGAGCCAGGAAGCAGGCTGCGGACGAATACTGAGTAACATGGAAAAATCCCCCTCTACGATGTGAACCTGAATGCGACAGCACAGGAAGTGGGTCATACTGCGTGATCCCAATCGTGTGTGTGTGTGTGTGTGTGTGAAAGAACACCAAATGGTTCGCAGTATTTATCTCTGACCAGTTATTTCCTCTTTGCCTCTGTTCTTTACCCTCCAAATTTTTCCACAAAGACGATTTCTTCAATAACCAGGAAGTCTTTTTTTTTTTTTTTTTAAGTGGCTATTTGGTTCTGATGGAGATGAAGTTTTTTAAAAAAGTTCACACGAACGTCTCTTTTCTACATCTGAATCACTGGCTGGGGTGGGGGCCCTGCTATAAGGGAGCCTTGGTCCCTTCAGGGAGTGTCCACATTCCACGTGGTCCCAGAGAATGATCAGGACCGACGGTAGGAGCTAAGGGACAGTGGGTTTGCTCAGATTCGATGTCATATTTTTTAAGAGTCAGATCCATCCAGAGATGAACGATAGTGAGCTCTCCAAGCTTCGAGGTGTGCAAGCAAAGGCTGGATATTGTCCATGGATCAGTCTGGGTAGGGAGACTGGCTCGACGAACTCTAGAACTGCTCCAGATCACCACAGGACCAAGATCACAGCCCCCAACTCTGCCCTCAACTGTAGGCCGCCAGCACCAGGCCGAGGTTGGGCTCAGTAGTCTGATAGAGGACTAAGCCCCCCACAGCCGAAGGCCCTCTTGACCCCTGGAGCTCCCACTAGCCCTGGAAAGACCCTTCACCCCAGAGCAGGGGCTCCAGTCTTTTGGGAGGAGGACTCTGTCATTTCCGCAAAGGAGCAGGCTTCATCCATCATCATCACCCGGATCATCCTCCGGCCGTGTGCAGGGCGCAGCCTGACATTCACCCCACACCCAGTATCTCATCTAATCCTCACGCAAGCGTGGGAGAGGTACCACTGCCATTCCCATTTCACGATAGGGAAACCGAGGCTCTAAGAGGTTGAGAAGCTTGCGCGAAGGTGAGCAGAGAGGGAGGAAGAGCTGGCCCAAGCCTGGGTCTGGCCAACATCAAGGCCTGAGGGGCTGGATGAAGCCCAAGCTGTAAGCACAACCCCAGTGGCCCCTCCTTGCAGCTTGCCCCCCAGGATTTCGGCTATGCACAAAGCTTGAGAAGCATGGTGGCAGGCTTTACAGTCTCCTGCGGTTGACCCTGCCAGAGAGGGTGTGGGGCAGAGAGAAAGGCGACCAGAGGCGCTTTCGCAGAACGTCTAAAGGCACAGCACCAGGGCAGAGGACACACCCTCCCAGCCACAGTGACTGCTCCGCTGTGCGTTCAGCAGGGCATGGGGGTCACGGAAATGGGCTGTCTACGCGACAGTGACGTAAGGACGGGCCACCCACTCACTTGCCGCAAGACCTCAGAAAAACCCATCCTCCCCCATCCCCCTGAGTTTCTATTTCCTCTACCCGTGAGGGCGGCTCACAGGTCCATTGCAACAACGTCCTAATATTCCATCTCCCAAGACAGTGAGTGGGAGAGTGACTTTCCAACCTTAATAGCAGAATTACTCATTGTTACCATTATTAGCAACGACAAAGGAACGTTTACTGAGCGCTAACTGCATCCCCAGCATGTTTCCAAGTGCCCTATGTGTATGAGGGGGAACACATATTCCCCTCTCCACTTGCTTCCCTATCCAGGGCCCTCTACCTGGGGAACACCGCCGGCCTCGCCCCGCCCCCTTCTCACGTCACGCCTGCAGTGACTTATCTGATTGGTTCGGCTGGGAGACACACTGGGCCTGCCCGGCAGGGCCCCGCCCCTCACAGAGCCCAGCTGCCTGCAGGGAGGGTTGCATCTGGGCTGCACCTGCGGCTGCACCTGCAGGGAGGCCCGCGCCTGTCCAGCGCCGCCTGTGACCGGACGGCAGCTCTGCCAGGACCAGGCAGACGTTAGCAAGCCCTCTGGGTCCCCATCTAAAGCCGCCTTCTCCGGCCAGCCTTCTCAGTAACGACGCTTCCATTTGGAGCTAAATCTTTGTCACCTGTTTTCACTTGGTCCCAAGTTAAGGAGGAAAAGAGGGGTTCCCTGGGAAACCTCCACGTGGGTTAAGCTCCTTTACCGCTCACAGCACCCCCTGAATTAGGCATTACTATTATTCCATTTTACACATGAGGGAGTTACGCCCTTGGGTGTTAAGGACTGTTGAAAAGCTTTCCAAACGCCACACGGCACTCAGGGTGTGTCCACCAGCAGGGAAGCTGACGACACTCCCAGCCATATCTGACTCCACTCTCCCAGGCTCTGAGGCCGCTGGCCATGGCAACTCCCTCCATTGCCACTCCCTCTGTCAAATTTTGAGGCGTGACAAGTCAATAGTGACTTCAAACCAACACTCCACTGCCTTTTGAAAAAAAATGACACTCCAGATGATCCCAAGTTCATATAATACATTTTTGTTTAAATAGGTATAGTAAGGTTTTTGATAGCTTTATTGTGGAAGTGTGTTCTTCCTTTCTTGAGCATAAAAATAAGATGGGCTCACTACAGAAGATTCAGAAAAAAGGGAAAAGTAAAAAAATAAAGGTCTGTAATCTGATCTGTATAATCTCACTGTTATGTGTATATTTAAATGCATTCATCTACTTTTCGGCCTTGTTAAGTACAGTCATGGGGAGGCGGCTGTGCCATTCTGTGTCTGCAGTGCCTCTATGGCAGCACCAGGACCTGTCCCCCTACGGTGGCTGTCTCAGTGCAGGGGGACGGGCCAGGGACCCAGAAGTTCTTCCTCTGAATAAAACCTGCCACTGCCCACTGTGACATCGCATGTGCCTCGCTTACACGAGCCAAGTGCAGCAAATGCAGGATAATTGTTATAATTTCGCGGCCGAGAAGGGTTGTAACTTGCCCAAGGTCACATGGTGAGTAAAGGATGAGCTGGGATCAGAACCCACTTCTCCTGATCCCCAGACTCAAGCTATTCACCAAGCTTTCCTGCCTCAAGGACTTAAATCCCGCTTCTTATTCATAATGGCAACACTACCAAAAGCAGTGGGTACATATATACCGCTTACTGTGCACCAGGCACATGTCACAATGCTTCACGTACATTAATTCATATTATCCTCAAACAACCCTGCAAGGCAAGTACGTTTATCATCTTCGTTTTAGATGCTGAACTGATGCACAGAGAGGTCAAGACACTGGCCCAAGTTCACCTCCAGCAGGGAAGTAGCAGAGGCAGGAATCACCCGCAGGCTGTTTGGTTCCAGAGTGGGTGACACAGCCTGTGGTTCTTTCCCCACGCCCCGGTCCGTGCCCTGCTGGACCGCAGACAGGCCTCTGGAGCACTTGCTGCCTGAAGAGTGAGAGACCCAGCCTAGAGGGTCACCTCCCTGGGCAAAGCCACGTGGCCACTTCCCAGCAGAGCCAGATGTGAACCCAGGCTTCCTAACGTCCCCCCCTACGCCCAGCACTGTGTCCACGTCTCTGCATCCGTTCCACAAAGCGAGGTCCAGGATGCGCAGCAACTTCCATCCCAGATCACCCCTCATCACAGCAGGGAGAGTCAGGGGTGGACCCAGAGAAGGGGCAGAAGCCCCCACTGCAGGGAAAGAAGCCAGAGGGGAGAGAGGGGGCACTTGGCAGAGCAGACCAGCTGGTGGGCTGCAGGGGTAAGGTCTGGGCTGGGCCTCCAGCAGGCACCTTCCATCCCCCAGCCCCGAGCCCGTACCCTCACAGGGCAGCAGCATCTTCCGTAAAAAACTGCTGACCTGAAGGTGCCTTTTCTGGCTGAGTCAGGGTTCATAAGGGCAGAGTGACCCCTCACCAGCCTGGGGCTGGAGGAAGTTGGGCTGTTCCCCTCTCGGGAGGGGAAAGGCCAGACATCACAGGGGAAGCCAGAGCCCCGAGTGAAGCAATCCCAGGCCAGCGAGCCTCTTCCCACCTCCCTGGACCCAGGTTCCAGGAGCGGGGAGGGCAGGCCTGAAGGGCAAGGCAGGGACATCCGGATCATGCTTCCTGGCTCTGCCTCTGCCAAGGAGTCACAGAGGAGCTGGCACCGAGCTGGGTCCTGCTGGGCTGCCCGGAGGAGAATCACGTATTCATTCAACCATCATTTCCTGAGTGCCCGCTGTGTGCCAGGCACTGTGCCAGGCATCAAGGATACAGAGACGGTCAGGGTAGGTTCATGGAGACACTCCGTATGCCACAAAGCAGGAGGAAAGCACTCAGTGTAGACAGCACAGAAGAGGGGGGAAGGGGAAGGAGGGGGCTTGGAGAAAGCTTGCTGTTGCCGTTCAGTCCTACTTCCCCTCAGGAAGCTTTGAGTCATGTTGGGGAGACCCAGCCACCCCAGGAAGAAGTGGGGAGCATCACACAGCCGGAAATGACTAGCATCTAGGGGCACACACACACTCATGCTGGAGCGGCACAGAGGGCCCATACAGAAGGTAGGTGCTCTGCGGAATGTTCCGGAAGGCCTGCAAAGCAGCCTGGCACAAGCCTTGACAGATGGGCCAGGTGCAGACAATAGCAGCAGCAGCAGCAACTCTTATGTATGGAGCCATCACTGTGTGCTGGGTATAAAACTGCTAAGCAATTTTCTATCATTATATTATTACACCCAATTTACAGATTCAGAAACTGAGGCTCAGAAGGGGTCACAGAACTAGGAAGGGGTGGGGCCAAGATTCTGGCTCCAAGTCCAACTCGTTACCACCATGCTCGACCATCTCCCTAGTCTGCAGACAGGCAGAAGGTAGGGGTGGTGCTTCAGGTACGGGGCGAGGAAGGGTCAGGAGGTGGGCCTGATTATGGGATGTCTGAGATGTGTTTCCCAGTGTCACTCTGTCCTGAGACCCTGTGTGTGTGCGTGTATGTGTGTGTGGGCTCACGTGTCCTGCTTTACAAACGACAGATCCCAGGTTACGGAGCCCCGAGAGCCAAGGAAAGAAGAGGCCGTGAGTAGAGCAGAGCAGGGAAGGCCAGAGAGGAGGAGGAACTTACAGAAGGTCACACAGCCTGTGCACAAGGTGCTGGAACTAACCCCAAGCGCCAGCATACAGGCCTCTTCCTTCCCCTCAGCTGCTTCTCCCTGTCAGCAGTGAGTGAATCAGCTGCTCACAGGAAGCCCAGGGTGCAGGGGGATCCCCGGGGCGAGTCAGGAACCAGCCAGCCCCCAGACACCAACTGGGCCTGGTACGGAGGCGGGGGCCTGGCTGGCCGCCTCCTCACAGGCAGCATCGGGCGAGGGGAGAGGAACCACACATCCCACCCCTCTCGGCCGGCCGTGTTTACCTCTGGGCTCCCCTGCCCGGCCCTCAGACCCAGGCTGGAGGGGGAAGCCGGTGTGCAGGGCCGTTCCTGCCGAGATTGAACCGGCCCCTCCGGCCCCTTCCTCGCCCATAGTGGCCCGGCTCTTCCCGCCCACCCGCCTCTCACAGAGCCAGCTCCTGACTGTCTGATGCTCTCGATTAAATGATAACCACCCCTCCGAGCTTCCTTTGAGGTGGAGGGAGTGGATGTAATGGTTTGGAGCAAGGGGGTCAAGCCAACCCAAACCAGGGGTGCCAGCTGGCCCCAGCGCTCCAAACCCCTCGGAATGCTCCGGGCTCGGGTCTGCTCTGCCCTGGGCCAGGGGAGAGCTGTCTGGTCCTTAGGGGGAACAGGGCTCTGGTCCCCGGGCTGGGGGAGAGGGAGATAAAGACGGGGAGCTTCAAGGCAGTGGCTCAGACGTCTGAGGCCTCAAGAGAGAGGGGACTGTCCCACAGTGCCAACTTCACAGGAGCCCGGGGGAACCAAAACCCACCCCCGATGTGGGAAATGTGTGCCTCTCTCGCTGACCTCTCACCTCTGCCTGCCCTGGGCTGGAGCTAGGAGTGGGAAGCCACACGCAGGATTTCCCACCGCCCCACTCGCAGACCCACCGCGGTCTGCCTCAAGCTCCCGCCACTCGGCCCAGATGCCACGCTCCATGGCAGACACAGGGCCTTCTCGAGCGGCTCCCTCCCTACGACTCTGTAGCTCTCATCTCCCTCCCCAGTGCCCCACCCTCCAATCCAGCACTTTCCTGAGCTCCTGCTCGGCACCAGGGTCTAGGCTGGGTGCCGGAACAGAAAGGAACACAGGGCATTCACTCTCTCTCCCCTCATCGCTCGTCTCCCCTCCCATCCCCCAACGATGCCTTTTCCATCCCCACGGCTGTTGCCTCTTTCTTCACTACCAGCCACCAACATCCCCCAAGCCCCCAGGGCCCCCTTCCCCATCCCTGCAGCCACGGGTTGATTACCCCTGCCCACTGGGTCCTCCACCCCAGCACATCTGGCACAGGCTGCCTTTCCTAAAGTGCCGCTCTGATGATGTCACTCCCCTGCTCCCAAACCTTCAGTGGCTCCCACTTTCTCCAAATCCAATCCGAAGAGTTCACCTTGGCATTCAAGGCCCTCCACGAGTTGATCCACCCTGCCACTCTCCCTTCATGTCCCTGCGCAGTCCCAACTCTTCAGTGGGGCTGATCGGCCTAGGAGTTCCTTAAAAATTCCCTCAACACTCCGAGCTCCGTGCCTTAGCCTGGCGTTTCCCTCTGCCCAGAACACTGTCTGCACTGTGGCTGCCAAAACCCTCCCAGGCCTTAGGGACCACTCACAACTTCACTGCCTCCATGAAGCCCTCCTGAAGGCCCCTCTAATCTTTTCTTCTCTGATCTATGAGAGTCATTGGGATCCTTGTCCAGACGGTAAGCAACCAAGGATGGGGTTAGTGTGTCACCGTGTGTCATTCATCATGTGGGTGATGGGTGGTGGGGAAGACTTTCCAGTAGTGGCTTACTAAGCACCGTTTGAAATGAACATCTGTGGGGCCGGCCCGGTGGCACAGCGGTTAAGGTTAAGTTCGCGCACTCCACTTCTGCAGCCCAGGGTTCGCCGGTTTGGATCCCTGGCGCGGACCTGGCACAGCTCATCAAACCATGGTGTGGCAGGCGCCCCATATATAAAGCAAAGGAAGATGGGCACAGATGTTAGCTCAGGGCCAGTCTTCCCCAGCAAAAAGAGGAGGATTGGTGGCGGATGTTAGCTCAGGGCTAATCTTCCTCAAAAAAACAAAAAAAATGAAATGAACATCTTCTCCTCTCCCCACAGGCACCACCTACTGACACCTCTTCCTCCCCACCATACCAAACTCTAATCTTATACCATCCAAACGCTTGGAGAGGGGAGGCTGTGGCCCCCAGCTGATCCAAGCCCAACCAGAACCTGGAAGCCCAGGCAGAAAGTCCTGCTCAAGTCTCACCAACTCCAGGAAGCCCTCCATCCCCCAAGACCAGTTTCTGCAGTGTCTCAGTTCTTCCAAGCAACCACCCCCCCCCCCCCCGGACACACACACATAGCGCAGGCTTCAATCAGACTTGTGCCACAGTACTTTCCAGCTGGTTCCAAAGTGTAGGGCTCCCCCACCCAGGAGAAGCAGGAAGCCGACACGCACCACTCATCTCCTTTGGTGCCCAACCCTGATGAGACAGATAACTGGCGCCTCACCTCCACCCCAAGCCAAGGGTACAGTGGAATAGCTGGTCTCCAGCCACCAGAGCAGGACAGACCCAGGAAATCCCGTCTGGCCCCGAAGCCTGGGTGTGAGTTATCTTCTCCCGGAGGGGCATGGTGGGGATGGGGGAGCCCTCACTGTCCACAACTCAAAATGAGGGCAGAGCCAGGTCTGGCTAGTTCACCTCTGTATCCCGTTGCTCCATTGAGTAAATAGTAAGGACTCAAGAAACATTTTTGGGGTTGACACCCACAAACGTCAAGCAATATTACAGAAAACGCAGCCACTCTGGGGTCCAGATGACACACTCCCCAACCCTGAAATGGACAGAGTGATGCTGGCGGCAGGTGGCAATTTCTGGCTCTCACAAGGTCCGGAGGGGCCACAGCCAGCCTCCAGCTCTCCAAAAACTGGCTCATTCCCAGGCAGGAAGCCAGTCCGTCACCTGCCCATCCACATCAGAGCAGCTGTCATGTTGCAAGGCCTCACAGAGTGCCTGGCGCCTTGCTCAGCACTATATGAATGTTATTCTATTTAGTCCTCACTACTGCCATTGGGTACCGACATTACCTCCATTTTACAGATGGGGAAACTGAAGCTCGGAGGGTGAGTGGAATCCAAGTCAATTTGGTCCCAAAGCCCAAACCCTTGACTCCTGCACCAGGCAGCCTAGGTAGCATGGCCCTGGCACCGAGCACCCGCCACCACCAGGGACAGAAACCTCCAGCCAAGGAACTAATCCTGGGCAGGCAGCGAGAGCCGGGGGCCCTGGGCTTGGGTCCGGGCCCAAGGTTTGGTGGGGAAATCCCCACGCACCCGGATAAGAATTTGTCCCCTGGTTTCTGCCCCGGGCCTCCCAGGCCAGCTCACCTGGAAAAGCCCCAGGACGGGGACAAAAGCCCCGCTGAGTTTCCAGCCTGAACTCGGCCTGGCTCTCAGTGTTGGGGGAAAGGTGAGACCCACACCTCCCTGACTTGGGCTCCCCCTCCCCAGGGCTTGTGGGTCCAAGTCCCTAGTGTGACAAGTGTGACCTTTACAGCAACTCGCGGCTCGCTCACGGAGAGCTGGTTTTGCTCGGGCCGCTAGGCAAGGCGAGAAGCTGCAGCCCGGGCAGCGCCATCTGAGTACCTGTGGCTGAACTGCAGCCCGCTCTCACCTGCCAGCGCTCACCTTCCGGGGTTTTACTGAGAAAGGGCGACGGGACCATGGCGTCCACCTGGTTCAACCCCCTCCCTTTACTGGAACCTGAGAGGTCCAGAGCCGAGTCGGGACACGGGCCCGGGGTCACGCAACTGGTGAGCCGGAGAGCCGGGGCTCAGGACTCGGGGATTTACGTTCCTTCGCACCCGCCAGTTGCCTCCGTGGCCCGACCTGTCACTCGTTCCGAGAAAGCTGCCCGAGCTGGCTCTGGACACGGGGGCGGAAACTAACTCTGCCGCCGCTCGGCCGTCCGGCCTCCCCCCGGCCCCACTCACCTGCTGGCTCTGCTCTCTGCTCGGCGCTGCAAGCCCGGCGTCGCCCGCTCGCGCCCCGGTCAGCGTCCGACTGCGCAGCCCCGGGCTGGGTCCCTCGGCCGTCCCCCTCCTGGTGGCCGTCGGGGAACTCTGCGGCCTCGGCCAGGCCCCGCCCCCGCCGGAGGCCCCGCCCCGAGCACGCCCCCTGGGCTCCCCGCCTTGCGCCCGCCAGCCCCGCCCCCGGCCCTGCAGGAATGCGGCCGGGCTCCGCCCCCACGGCCTCCTGCCCCGCCCCCGGCCCCGGTGGGGCCCCGCCCCTCGCCCCGCCCCGCTAGGGCCTCCCCGACCTATCCCCGCCGGCCCGACCCCGGCCGCGCCTCCCGGCCCCCAGCTCTGCCCCAGTAGAGCCTGGGCCCCCGGATCGGACCCCGTTGGGTGGGAATCCCCACTCACAGCGCTCCCGAACGGTGCCCCCCTCCTCGGCCTTCCTCCTCTTTCTCAGGCCCCTCCCTCCGCCCCCGCCTCGGTCCCCTTCTCCTCCGGGCCTCCCCCGCCCCCTGGCCCTCTGAGGGGAGGCCACGCCCCTTCCCAGCCCAGCGCCTCCCCGATCCCGACGCGCCCGGCCGCCCCACCCGCGGCGGGCAGTCCCGGCCCCTGGCTGGCATTCCAGGGCGGGTGCATCCGGTGCAACCGGCGAACGGCGTGGGAGCGGCTGGCGCTCCAAGGAGGCCGCTATCAGCAGGCAGCCTGGGCCCAGGCGCTCTCTCAAAATCCTAACGGCTGCCACCGATTGAACCGTCGCCAGGCTCCGGGCTCCGTGCCAAGCGCTGTCAAAAGGACTGGCCCTTGAACTGGCGCAACTCTATGCAGATGGGACTCCTGTGGCCCCCATTTTAGCGATGAACAGTCTGAGGCTTAGAGAAGGGACGTGGTGGCCTCTGAGTCTGCGCTGCAGGTGAGCGGGATCCAGCCCCGGGTCCAGAATCACAGGCTGGCGCCGGCCCGGCTTGCCCGGACTGGCCCCTGGAGAAGAGGCCGGGCCAGTAGCGGTTGCGCCTGAGGTGAGGGAGGAGGCGTGGGTGGAGGAGGGGCTGCGGGCCTGAGCCCTCAGAGGCTGCCTTTCTCCCTTGAGAAGTGGCTCAGAACTAAGATGGGCTGCAGAAGATCTCCTGGTGGCTGTGGTGCCCCGACCTGCATCCCAGCCCTTTGCACCCCCGGACCCCAGGACCAGCCTCCGGCGGGTGACTCGGTTATGACCAGGGCCTTTCCCCTGGGCAGCTGACAAAGCTCTTTCGCTCCCATGATCTCTGCGGCGTCTCACAGGGCCGCGGTTGCGGGGAATTGGGAGCGTGGGATTACTCCCCGTTTGCATGGCTGGAGTCGGCAGGGAGCCGGCTGCATCCCAGCCCGGCGCGGCGGTTCCCAAGGCCTGGTCCTGGGACCGGCAGGAGCAGCAGCTGCGATCTTGTTCGGAATGAGTGGGGTCACGTCGGGGACATCCCCATGAGAAACTCAGGGGGAGGAGCCTAGCCGTTAGCTTGGACAAGGCCTCCAGCTGATTCCGAGTCACACTCCAGCTTGAGAGCCCCTGTTTAGCATCATGGTGAAGAAGTCAGGGTGGTCTGAGAATCGCAAAGCCCAGGTGGCCTGCTGGGAGCCTTGTGACCCAAGACGAGGCAAGGTACCTAACCTCGCTGGGAGGAGCCCGTCAGTTAATCCCACGGGCGCTTGCAAGGCTGTGAGGACTCGCTGGTGGTGCTCATGAAGCGACCGCCCCGTCTTGGACACTGTGCGTGCTCAAACGCGTTCTCTTTCCAGTGAAAAGTCTCCTTCACAGAATCTCCACGGCAAGTCCGGGGAGTGTGGCTGGGGAGTCTTTGAGCCCAGCCGTGTCCCACTCTGCTGTCCTTCCCACGGAGGGACCATCTTTCCCTCAAGGGCCTCGCAAGGTGCCAGATGATGTCGATGCTGCTGGCCCAGGCCCACGCTTTGAGAACCACTGTGTTGTTCCGTCTTGGGCTGGGGCCATAGCCAAGCCATGCAAAATGGGCATAAAATACCGTCCTCTTCTCCCCCACCAGAACGCCCCCCCTCCAGCTGAGGGTGTTGTGATGGTGATTGGCAGTTGGCAGAACAGCTGGATCCCACCAGCACCCCCCCGCCCCAGGCGCACACTCGCTCACATTAGTCCCACCTGCTACCCTTTCCTGTCCCTGTCACTCCAGATTAGCGATGGTGGCAGCTGTGGCCACACGGAGGGCAGTGTGCAGGCAGCTCCTGGAATCTCTGCCATACTCCCCCACCATCCTTTCAGCCCGGTAGAAGGTCTTCTCATAGGAGCTCCTGGCCTGGGCCGCTGGTCCTATTATCCTGTAGAATGCCCCTAACACGTGCATGGCGAAAACAGAGCCCCTCTCCTTTCTACCTCAACGGTTATCGGACTGTAAAATAAAATATGCTTATTCTCCTGCCTTGAGAAACATTCTTGATGATGACCCAGAGGGCCATGTGCAAATTTAGAACGCTTGGACTCTGGAATGCTATTCAGGAACATGGCGGTGTCGGGTGGGTCAGCCCTGACCCCAGCCCTCAGCCCACCCAACCCAATTCTTTCTAGACCCATGTCTGTCCTGTGTCACAAGTGGCCCAGGACTCAGGCGTGTGAACACCCCAGCCCACATACCCATCTATCCACACGCCTTGCCTCCAGCTGTCACTCGGTCAGTCCTCTAGGAGTGGCCCCGGGGGCACATTGTACCCTCAGAAGGATGGACCCAGGGAAGTTGCTTGTGTAAGCCCTAAAACTGGTCTCGGACCGTTGAGGCAGAGATTCCCAGGGTTTCAGACACCGGAAGCGTGATGGAGGACGGGCATGGGCATGCAGGCTCTGAGTGGACACAGGTGGCCCTCTCACCCAGGTCTATGGGTGGCGCACCTGTTTGGCCTTGTCGCCCCAGCGCCTGGCACAATGCCTGGCACATATTGGGGGCTTGAGGGACAGTCGCTGAGTAGCTGTGTGTCTGAGTTCTTCACTGAAATATCAAACGGGGTTGTTTCTCCCAGCATTCCCCTTCCAGCAGGAGTCCGGCTTCGTCATAGCGCACCTGGGGCACTTGGCCAGGCAGAGAGCAGAGCCGGCCCCGTGGGAGACCGCTCCCATTTTTTGTGAAATCCTTCGTCCATTCCAGAGGTGAAGCCGGGAGTTCTGGAGGTGAGAAAAGGGGCATGAAGAACCATCTAGAAAGCCTTGAGAGAAGGTGTCAAATGGCCAACTTGGACGTAGGGGAGATGGGGGTATGGCAAGACCTCAAGAGGGGATGGCCATGGGGTTCCCAGACTCTCAGAAGATTCCCCACCCCAAAGGTGGCCCGGGGGCTGCAGGGCAGGAGGCCTGAGGGTCCTTGTGGGCAAGAACATGGGTGTCGGGGGTCTCTTTAGTGCCTGGGCCAAGGTGAGGCCCCCAGACCGTTTGCACAACTCTGAGGGGAGGGAGAGAGGGAAGGAGGGAGAGGGGTGCATCTGTTTCCCATGGCTGTGTAACAAACCGCCCCATCCTTTATTTAGCCCATAAATCTGCAGGTTGCGGGGGTGGTTCTGTGGGGAAGGCTCGGCTCTGCTCTGTGCAGTGTCAGCTGGTTCAGCCGGAGCTTGAGGATCCATTTTCAAGATGGCGCAGCCACATGGCTAGCAAGTTGGTGCTAGCTGTCAGCTGGGAGCTCGGCTCAAGCTGGGGCGCAAGGCCTCGGTTCTTCTCCAGGAGCCTCCTGCACAGGCCGCTGGGCTTCCTCACAGCAAGACGGCCGGGTTTCTAGAATGAAGAGAGAACAAGCTAGAAGCACATGGCAGCTCATGACCTAGCCTCAAAGTCCTGTCGCATCACCTCCTCTGAATTCCGTTAGAGGAGGCGATCACACCCCCCCCGGTGCAAGGGAAGGGGACATGGTCTCCCTCTCTGGATGGGGGGTGGCAAGTTCTAGAAGAGCTTTCAGGACAGAAGATAGTGTTGCAGATATTCTTGCTGGCTGGAGACTCAATCTGGAAAATACGATCTATCTGCCCCAAGAGGGTCCTCAGAATGACGAGTAGAAATTCCTCTGGTGGGAGCTGAGAGTCTGAATTGAGCTGATTTAGAGAAGAAACCATGCAATATCTCTCACACGACCATTTGTGCACAAAAGAATAAGAAGTGTGGTAGTGGACAGTGAGTCTTGAGATTTTCCTTCTTCAGAGTGTCCTCGGGCGGAGTGGGCACCTCCCTGCCCTCCACCTGCACTGTTTCCGTGAAGCTAGAAACTTAAATAGCACCCATGTGATCCTCAGAGCGGCGACCTCCTGAGGTCATACTGTTGTGATGCTCGCTTCCGAGATGTGGAAATGGAGGCACTGAGAAGGTAAGTAACCTGCCCAAGGTCAGACAACTGGTAGGTGACAGAGGAAAGAGAGATGGCAGTTTGTAGGCACCCCAGTTTTCAGTTGCAGAAACTGAGCCCCGGGGAAAGGGCCCAAGTTGAGCAGGGCGCAGGGACCCCGATCTGAGCACCAGCTCTGAGCCGTGTGGTCTATCAGAGCTCCCTCCCGGGGCCTGGAAGGGACCCTGCTTCCTGCTTGAGGAAGAGGCTGGCCCGAGGAGCTGGGCTCCAGCCTTGCTTGGCACACGGGCTCGGTCCTCTTGCTGGGTCTCGGGCCGCGAGTGTTAGTAGCGGTGTCTCGAGCCCGGGTCTGTTCCTGCGGGTGAGGGGGCTCAGCAGGGCCGCGACCTTTCCTTTCTTCTCCAGAGGACTGAAGGACCTGAACTCTAAGCCCCTTGGGGCTGGGCTGGAGCTGGGACGGGACCCACGTTCCCGCCAGAGGCTGAGCCATTGCTCCCTTCCTGTCTCGGTCACTGAACAGAGACCCTTCAGACCTCTGCTCTGAGCCCACCCTGCCGCTGCTGCATCCGAAGGCCCAGGGCTTAATCCCCCCAGTGCCGGCCTCGGGGCTTTCGGCTCAGTGGGGACGCTGACCATAAACCAGTGCAGCGGTGCCCTGCCCTGCGATGCTGCCATACCAATAATGACGACAACAATAATAGTACAGCCTTTGTTTTCAAAGCAAGCTGTTACCATGGACCAGACATTTAAAAAATGACTTTGAGTATATTTAACTAATTTGATAAGAAGCCTTTGCGTTGTGCTTTTTTAAAATTATTTTTTAACAACTGTGGCATTTGGCTGACTGGAACTATGCAATGATGTCTCCCTACCCACAGTTCCTTGTTACAGCTGTCCTTTTCCCCGTTTGGGCATCAGCTCTGCCCCATGACAGGGGTTGGGCACCCCAAACAGTCGTGAGCCCACACCCCAATGTGTGCTGATTTATTTATTTATAATTGACATGCACGCACGCACTAATTTGCTAGCCATTTTGCATATTCTGAACCATACACAAAACTTTTTAAAAACAAGATAAAAATGATTTAAAATATTCAATATAAGCAAAGATAAAGATAAATACAAAGCGATCTTATTATTTCCTCCTTGAACCTCAGTAGATCCCATTGGAGACCGTCTACCGTGGCGTCCACACCCCCAGGGAAGAATCATTGGAGCAGAAAACAGACGGCTCCTCTGGGCAGCCATTTTCAGGGTCTCCTGATGCTCCGTGGTCCCAGGAATAGATGGGGAGATGTTGCCGAAAGCGGGGCTCTCACCCCTTCATTGGGTGGAGCTGCCCTGACCCAGAGATCCTCCCCTGAATCAGGCCCGTGGTTAGAAAGAACACTCCTGAGGCCCAAGAAGCTGACGGTGTAGTGTAGACATCATTCCCATCATACGGTTGAGAACGCCAAAGCTCAGAGAGCTGAGTGGAAAAAGTTTTGAATTTGTCACCAGCATTTCAGAATTGGGGAATTTTCACATTAGTGTTTTAATGTACAGCTTCTGTTGGAAACCAGAAAAGTCCAAACACCCTGATGTGTGTCCTGACGGGGCCACAGCCGGCTGGACCCAAGTGTGGCTTCCCCTTCAGTTGTAATGTACACCCTCCAGCTGGCCACAGTCCCCACCACTCCCTATTGCACACCCAGCCTGCTTCCCGCGTTTCTGTGACCTGCCTGCTCCCTGTGGGCAGCTGAGTGTGCATTCTTGGGCTCAACTGATGTTCTTGAATTGACGGTCGTCCTGAGATCTCGCTGAGGAGCAGAGCCACAGACCGCTGCAGGGAGACGGAGACGCTGCGTTCTTCTCTTCCCTTCTCTCCGTGACCCCCCTGAGACAGCTGCAGTGTTAGCACAGCCCGCCCCTGTGAGCGATGGGTTGGGCTCACGTCCCAGTCGGCTCGCTTTCCAGCCATGGGACCTTACGCGGGCATCTTCCCCTCGCCAGGTCTGCTTCCTGGCCTGTGAGCTGCAGGCCGCGCACACACAGCGTCTGCTGCTTTAGGGCCCTAAGAGGACCAGCTAATTCCAGTTGGTTCCTTTCACCATCAGAAATGGAGAGAAAAAACCAAAACTCCTCCATGCTCTTCCCTCCAAAACGAGCGTGTGTCGCCCTCTGGTGTCCACAGCGCTCAGTGCAGCCTCGAGAGAGGAGAGGAAAGGCTGGGGGTAGGGGGTCCCCACGGGGTCCTGCCCTCGGGTCAGCAGAGCAGAGCCCTGGCACGAGGGCCAGGCAAGCGCAGAGGGGGATTAGTCTCTCTAGCAGGTTCCAACTGCAGATTCCCCACCCAGCCCAGGCCAGGAAGCTTGGTGTGGGACCTATGAGCCAACTCTGGCGGGCCCACAGTCCCTGGGGCACGTGGAGGCCTCGAGGACCCGGTGACTCTTATTTCATTGTGGCAATGAAATCATAGTGACCACAGTAGGCTTTATAGGCACAGGAAGTAGAGTCTGGTTGTTTATGCAGCAAAATTTACTAAAAGGCGCTAATGAAGCCGCTGAGCCATTGGGTGGGGAGTTGGGGCGGGCTGGAGGTCGGGCCTACACTCAGTTTCCAGAAGTGAGGCCTCAACTATACCGCAGAGCCGGCCTGAGAAGACAGCTGTCACTGTCCCCATCCTCCATCCACTGTGCCTCCGCCCCAGGAAGGCAGCCGTGCGACCCCGGGGAGGCAGCGCCCGGAGGTCCCCTCGGCCGCACCAGCAGCACTCCAAGGCTCCTCGCAGAGCCGGTCGCCCGAGTCCAAGGCTTGCGTGGGAGAGTCAGCCCGGAGGAGCCTGGAATGTCGCCCGCGGGCCGGCCGCCAGCAGGGCTGGGAGTTTAGAGGTCGATGCCGACGCCCGGAGGTCGTGGCAATGGGGGACCTCCTCACGTATGGAAAGACCATGCTAAAGATGCAGGGCAGCCATGACTGGGACACGTGTCCCCCTGCCGATGGGGGCCCTGCGCGCTAGGCCCTGGCTTTATCTCACCTGGCTCAGCCTGACCCTCTGAGGGAGGAGCAGTGACGGTCCCTGTCCTACAGAGAAGGAAACTGAGGCTCAGAGAGTTTAGATAATTTGAGTAAGACCTCACCACTGGTAAGTGGCACGGCCAGGAGCGAGCCAGGACTGCCTGACTCTGAAATCCAATAAACATGCTACGCCGCCTCCCCAAAGTGCCTCCTCGGTCAGGACTCGTCGCGTTAACTGAGGACGAGCCATGGCGTCCAGAATGAGGGCCTGGAAAGGGCTTCAGAAGCAGCTACCTGCCCGCCTCTCCGGGCTGCCCCTTGGCCGTGTGGTCGTCACTTCTGTGCAGTCAGGCTGCAGTAACAAAGGACCCCCACGTTCTCTTGACTTGGAACCACAAAGGTGTATTTCTCATTTCTGTTGCGTGGCCACTGAGCACGGCCGTGGGTCGGGTGAGCCCTGCTCCTTGCGTCTCCCTCATTCCTAGGTCCAAGGTGAAAACTTGGCCCCTAAGGGGGAGATGCTCTTCTCAGTCGCATGGCCCCAGAGCTTCTGCTCAGATGCGGCGTCTGTCCCTTCCGCCCGCATGCCAATGGTTAGAGCGAGTCACACAGCCGAGCGACACCTCCGTGGAGGTGGGGCTGCTGGGCACAGGACAGTGGGCGGGGCTGTCTCGTCTCACAGGGACGGGAGGGGGTGACGGGGAACAAGAGCACGCCCTCAGCCCCGAGAGCTGGATTCTAGGTCGCGGGGTTACCACAGACCCCAGTTACAGGGCAACTGAGTGAACAAATGGTGCTTCATGCTCTCATTGACTAGAATGCATTTTTGCATCTCACAAATATTGCTGAGGGCCTACTGTGTGCTGGGCAATACTCTACCTTGGAGGAGACAGCAGTAAACAAAACAGTCAAGGGCCCTGCCCCCTTGGAGCTTCTTACCTTCCAGTGGAGGACAGATAATAGTATATAATACGTGAGTGGTGATAAGTGGGCTGGAGAAAATTGAAGCACAGTGAAGGGTAGGAAGTTTCTAGAAGAGAGAGGCTGTTTTGTATAACAGGTCAAGGAAGACCGTCTGAGGAGGTGACCTGTGAGCAGAGACCTGAATGAAGTGAGGGAGTGAGACCTGGAGGATACCTGGGCAGAGGAGTGGCATGTGCAAAGGCCCTGAGGCTGAAGCAAGGTTGGAACAGAGTGTGTGAGGGCTGGTAATAGGAAGTGAGCCAGAGAGGTGGCAGGGACAGCTGGTGGAGGGCCTTACGGGCTTGGGCTTCTGCTCAGAGGGAAGGATGGGAGCAGGGGAATAGCATGACATGACTCATGATTTATGGGGTCCCTCGGGCAGCTGGGTTGAGAATAGAGTGTAGGGGGGCAAGGTTAGAAGAGGGGGAACCAGTGAGGAGGCCACCGCAATAATCCCGACCTGGCCCACGGTGGCCCACTGAGCATTCAGAAGCACTTTTGTCAATTTATTTATATTCCCCAGAGCAGCCCACAATCACGAGGAGAGGAGACGAGAAGGCATCGCCGATAAAGGCAAGAGGATGGAACTGTGGCAGACAGAGACAGGGAAATTCTATCTCTGAAAAGCCCAGTTACAAAAGCTCCAGTGAGCACGAAACTGAGGGCTGGAAATGTGGCAATAGTCTGGCTCCGTGCTCTCCGGAGCCAGCTGTGCGGTGACGACATCTTCACCCTGTGTGGACGTGCCTGGGCTCCCCTGGGCTGGCTCAGCGGGGAGGGGCTTCGGGCCGCACGACCCCTTCCCCCGGCAGCTCTGCTCTCAACTGTTTCCAACTGTATATCAGAATAAGATTTCTTCCAAAGAAAGGGTGATAGACACACACCCCCAATGAAAAGATTTGAACATTTTGAAAAAAATGTTTACCGAAAATGTGCTCTCTGACTAATGAACAGGAAGCCTGCTCTGATGTTTCTGTAGGAAAACGGCATAAGAACGTTTGCACTTCCGGGGGATCCGGTGAGAAGACTCGAGCGAGCGGTAATTGCATCTCGATGGTTCTTCCTGAAGGTGGACATCCAGAGTCCACGCTGCGTGGTGGGCCAGGAACCACTGCTGTCGTCTTCCCCACGCTGTGAGGTGTGAATGTTTTGTATGAAAGAGGAAAACCCTGTGGAGAAAGAAGGTGAGCCAGGAGACCGAGGAAATCTAATCCAGAAAATAATCTAGAAAGTTTGCCAATGAAAGAAATGAACGGATGAGGCCATTCGCTGGCCGCTCGTGTGGCTCCATCTCCGGCACATAGTTTTTTCCATGTATGAGAAAACAACGATTATAAACGTGTTGTTGGTTCTGGAAATCAGCACATTCTTGAGCCCAACGTGGGGTTTTTGGCCAACCTAGAGAAGCAGTTGAGGGATGACCGACAACCTGCACCCACTGAGGGGCCCCTGATCGCCGGGTCCACACGGCGTGCGCCCAGCGGACAGGCAGACCCACTAATGTCAACTGGTCTTGGACAAAGGAGCAGAGGCAATACAAGGCAGCAAGGACAGTCTTTTCAAAAGATGCTGCTGGAAGAACTGGACATCCACATGCAAAAAAAAGAGAAAAGAATCTAGACACAGACCTTACACTCTTCACAAAAATTCACTCAAAATCGGTCACAGATCTAAATATAAAATGCAAAACTATAAAACTCCTAGAAGATAACATAAGAAAGCCTAGATGACCTTGGGTATGGAAATGACTTTTTAGATACAATACCAAAGGCACAATCCATGACAGAAATAATTAATTGATAAGCTGGACTTCATTAAAATTAAAAACTTGTGCCCTGTGAAAGGCAATGTCGAGAATGAGAAGACAAGCTGCAGAGTGGGAGAAAATATTTGCAAAAGATACGTCTGATAAAGGGCTGTTATCCAAAATATGTAAAGAACTCCTTAAACTCAACAATAGGAAAACAAACAATCCAATTAAAAAATGGACCAAAAACCTTAACAGACACTTCACCAAAAAAGATACACAGATGGCAAGTAAGTAGATGAAAAGATGCTCCACATCATATGTCATCGGGGAATTGCAAATTAAAACCACAGTGAGATACCACTGCACGGCCATTAGACTGGCCAAAATCCGGAACTCTGACAACACCAAATGCTGACAAAGATGCAGAGCAACAGGAACTCTCATTTGTTGCTGGTGGGGATGCAAAGTGGTCCAGCCACTTTGGAAGACAGTTGGGCAGTTTCTAACAAAACTAAACAAACTCTTACCAGATGACCCAGCAGCCGCATTCCTGGTATTTATGCAAAGGAGTTGAAAACCTAAGTCCACACAAAAACCTGCTCACAAATGTTTATAGCAGCAGTATTCATAACTGGCAAGATGCAGAGGCAACTAAGATGTCCTTCAGAAGGTGAATGAATAAACTGTGGTACGACCAGACAATGGAATAGTATTCAGCGCTAAAAAGAAATGAGCTGTCAAGACATGGAGGAAACTTAAATGCATGTTACTAAGTGAAAGGAGTCAATCTGAAAAGGCTGCATGTTTTACGAAGCCAACTCTATGCCATTCCGGAAAAGACAAAACTACGGAGACAGTGAAAAGCTCAGAGGTTGCCAGAAGTTGACGGGGTGGGTGGGGAGGGGTGAACGGGCGGAGGACAGAGGATGTTCGGGGCAGTGAAAAGACTCTGATAACGTAATGACAGTCACGTGCCATTGTACATTTGTTTAAACCCACAGAAGGTTCACCACCAAGACGGAGCCCCATGTAAACTGTGGGCTCAGGGTGACACCCATGAGTCAGTGAGGCTCATCAAACGTCCCACCGTGTGGGGGATGCGGACAATGGGGGGCTGCGCGTGTGTGAGGGCAGGGGTGTGTGGGAAATCTCTGTTACCTTCTCCCCATTTAGCTGTGAACCTAAAAAGCTCTAGAAAATTAAGTCAATAAAAAAGTAAAACAAAGAAGAGCACGACTCAGAGAATTGCCTCAGGCTGTAAACAGTGAGTGCTGGAGCCCAAATGAGAAAATACGGCTTCCCGACTCCTGATTTCATTGTCCTAACCCGTCTTTCAAACAATAACGTCAAAGGTTAACTTCAGGCCACTAGGAACGTGTTTTAAGAAGCGGAAGCAAAAATCGCTTTCTGCCAAGACCTCTCCCTGCCGTTCTAGAAACCCGCCCTGGTGCTCGCTGGGGCGCCAAGTCTGCGGTGTTGGGGCCGGGTCCTCACCTGGCCACCCTGCCTGGTCCAATCCAGAAGCGAGTAGTCTGTTTCTGGAGCTGGGGCCCTTTGCAGCCTCTAGTGGAAGAAAACTTGCTGGTTCACCATGAAAGGCCACCTTTTTCCTGGATCTGAGACGAATTTGTTTGCAGGTCTTTCTATATAGGGACATGGGGCCATACAATGAACTTTATCCATGATAGCAGTGTTTAAAAGAATGTTGTCTGAGTTCCATTTCAAAAATTTCCAGGTTATGCCCTTAAAAGGGCAGGAGACTGCCTTTCCCTCCTCCCACCCTCACCCTCCACATTGCTACTAGCTGGAATACAGATGTGATGGCTGGAGTTGCAGCAGCCATTTTAGACCTCAAGATAGCAGCCAAATGTTGAGAAGGCTGAGCAACAAAGACAGAAGGCACCAGGGTTTCAACTGTGTATTCAGCTGGGTCCACTCACCTAAGAGAGAGAAATCAATTTTAGCAGGAGCTCACGATGACCACCACCACAATCACCCTTACCAGCCACATCATCAGTGTCACCAATGATGTCATCAGTGTCACCACCAATGCTATCACTGTTCTTACCATTATAATCCACTATCACCACCCTCACAAACACCACTACCATCCCCATCACTTTCATCATCATCACCATTGTCATCATCATCTTCGCTGCCACCATCACCACTGCCACCACCATCAGTGTCACTGTTAACAACGTCATCACCATCATCGCTGTCTTCATCCACATCATCAGAATCACTGTCAGCATCTGTTTTACCAGCAGCAGCAGCATTAGCATCACCATCGCCACTCATGGAGTGACACAGTAGAGAGGGTGGTCAGGTCACAGTGCCAGGAGGAATGATGTCCGCTGGGCAACACTGTTGCTGCTGCTACAACTGTCATTCATATTACCACTTACCATTTCCTCAGCGCTCGTGTGCCAGGCCCTGTGCTGTGGGCTTTCCACAAATTATCGCATCCTGAATGAGCCCATTTTACCGATGAGAAAACTGACGCTTAGAGAAATAGAGTCTAAGTCGCTCGTTCGAGGTGAGACAGCCAGGAAGGGACAGAATTAGCGTGTGGGCCCAGGCGTTCTGACTCTGGAGCCCTTCTCACCTTGACGAGATGGCTCAGTGAGTAGACAAGGCTGCTGGTGTCTGATGTCAACCCGCTGCCTCCCCCAGAGGAGAGTCTGGCTGGATCTTGGGGACCTCACTTCTTTGAACGACATTTTTCTCACGTGTAAGGTGAAGGCAATGAAAAGAGTGGTCATTCTGTCTCACGAGATTACAAATGGTGTGTGTGAAATTTTTGGCGTAATAGTTAACATTTCGTAGTGACCTAATAAACAGTAGCTTTTATTAATATACTAGTTAGTAAGAATGGAATCCAGATCCTTATCTCGATGGACAGAGACCCCTCTCTGGCCAGTGGGTGTGCCCAGAAGAGACGTGTCAACTTCTGTGTCCTTACAGGAGATGACAGAGCCCGTCTCATCCGTGTCCGCTATTTTCACTGCCTGGAAAGGACGCGACAGTGGGACCCAGGCAGCTTCCCTGGATTGTGAGTGGGAGCTGCCTGCTGAGGGTGAGGGGGACACGGGAAGAGGGCCGGGGTCTCCACCAACCCCGAGCAGCCAGCCGGCCTGGCCTGAGAGAGAGGTGTCCATCCTGCTGAAGCCCCTGGGTGTGGGGCTTGCTAGCAGCAGGGTAATCTGTGTCACCGCAGTTTCTCTTGGAGGGGTTCACTCAGTTTACACGGATTCTGAGGGTGGCCTTTCTCCCAAACTCATCTTCAAATGCTAGGGCCCCAGACTCAGGTCCTCCTTGCCTGAAGAAGACTGTCCTCTCTCCTTCCATGGCCGGCTCTGAACAAGGGACGGCCCCTGTTTGAACCCCCCACCCCCCCGGCACCATCTGTAAAGGGGAAAGACTGAGCTCGGCCTCACTGAGGAATAGGGCAGATGAGTGGGGTCACAGGGCAAGGGCTCTGGGCTTACAAGAAGGATGAAATTCAAGAACAGACGACGACGATGACAACAGTGAGGGCAATGGTGATGCTTACATCAGTGGCGGTGTTGGAGATTCTGGTTTCTGATGGTAAGGGTGGTAATGGTGATGATAATGGTGGAGATGATGGTTGTAACAGTTATAGCGAGGATGGCAGTGGTATTGATGGTGTCAGTGGTGCCATTGATGGTGGTGGAGGTGGTGATGACGAAGGCAATGACAATAATGCTGCTGATGGTGTAATGATGATAGTGATGGCGACGGCTATAGTGATGAGGAGGAGAGTGATGGTGTGAGGAGAGGTAATGGGGCTCACGATGCTATGACAATGATGATGACTAGGGTGGTAACAGCGACATGAGGCTGCTGCTGCTGGTGAGGATGGTGTGACGGAGACAGTGATGGTGATGATGGTAACAGTACTGCGGGTGCTGGTGGTGATGTTGCTGATGGAGACGACTATAGTGGTGCTGATGGTGCTAGGGAGCAGGATGCTGCTGCTGCTGCTGTTAATGGTGACCCTGATAGGACGGTGGTGGGGATGGTGAAGATCTTGGTGATGGTGGTAGTGATAGTGAAGATCTTAGTGGTGAGCATGGTGATGGTGATAGTGGTGATGGTGGTGGTGTTGAGGATTATAATGATGATGTTGGTGGTGATGGTGGTGATGTCGATGATTGTAATGGTGATGTTGATGGTGATGGTGATGTTGATGACTGTAATGGTGATGTTGGTGGTGATGGTGATGTCGATGACTGTAATGGTGATGGTGGTGGTGATGGTGATGTCAATGACTGTGATGGTGATGGTGGTGGTGATGGTAATGTCGATGGTGAAGGTGATGGTGGTGGTGATGTAATGATGGTGGTGTTGGTGATTCTAATGGTGAGTGATGGTGGTGGTGATTTGATGACTCTAATGGTGATGGTGGTGGTGCTGGTGATTCGAATGACTGTAATGGTGATGGTGGTGATTCTAATGGTGATGGTGGTGGTGATGGTGATGATTCTAATGGTGATGGTGATGGTGGTGATGATTATAATGGTGATGGTGATGGTGATGGTGATGATTGATGGTAATGATGGTGGTGTTGGTGATTCTAATGGTGGTGATGGTGGTGATGTTGATGATTCTAATGGTGATGGTGGTGGTGCTGATGATTCTAATGGTGATGATGGTGGTGCTGATGATTCTAATGGTGATGGTGGTGTATGGTGATGATTCTAATGGTGATGATGGTGGTGCTATGATTCTAATGGTGATGGTGGTGGTGATGGTGATGATTCTAATGGTGATGATGGTGGTGCTGATGATTCCAATGGTGATGGTGGTGGTGATGGTGATGATTCTGATGGTGATGATGATTCTAATGGTGATGATGGTGGTGATGGTGATGATTCTAATGGTGATGGTGGTGGTGCTGATGATTCCAATGGTGATCTTGTGGTGATGGTGGATGGTGATGCTGATGATTCTAATGGTGATGGTGGTGGTGTTGATGATTCTAATGGTGATGGTGGTGATGGTGATGATTCTAATGGTGATGGTGGTGATGTTGATGATTCTAATGGTGATGGTGGTGCTGATGGTGATGATGGTGGTGTTGATGATTCTGATGGTCATGGTTGTGGTGATGCCGATGATTCTAATGGTGATGGTGGTGGTGATGGTGATGATTCTAATGGTGATGGTGGTGGTGTTGATGATTATAATGGCGATGTTGGTGGTGATGGTGATGGTGGTCACATTGATGATTGTAATGATGTGACGTTACCATTGATAATGGCATGGTATTGACATTGGTGGTATTAATAGTGATACTGAGGGGGTTCATTATCTGTCTGATGTAGAACTGTGAATATCTTCTCCCAGTCCATAGCTCGCCTTTTCTTAGTGAGATGACACCCACATCTATAATTCCAGATCTGATCTGTTCAATAGTTCCCAGATTCATGTATCCACATGCTTAGGTCTCATCTCTTCTTGTGCAACCACATGTAGAACTCTGATTCCCCTCAGCCTCCTGCCCCACACCTGTTCCTCCTGCCTTGTCATCTCAGCAAGCACAGCACCATCCATCCACGGTCCAAACTCTAGAGCACACCTTCGATTCCCCCCTTTCCCGTGACTGCCCCCCTATTTATGGCCCATTGGCAAACTCAGCCAATTCTACCTCCAAATACCTCTGAATTCTTCCATTTCTTTTGATCTCTGCCACTTCCACTTTACTCCAACTCACCGTTCACCTCTCTCCTGGATGCACATAATCACCTCCCAACTGGACTCAGACAAAAGTTCAAGCTTGTCACCATGCATGGGATCTGACCCCTGCCTCCTTTTCTGATCTCCTCCCTTCCCATGCTTCAGTCACACATTTTTTTGTCTCATGCCCAAGGCACCTTCCCACCCCAGGGCCTTTGCACTTGCTGTTCCCTCTGCCAGAAACACTCTGTTCTCAGATCTGCACAAGGTGGCAATGTAAGAATTCAAACCAGCTGGTCTGGCTCTGAAGTCTCTACTCTTAATTGCTACAGATATTGCCTCTTTGAGCACAGTGCCCTGTTTTGTCTGTCCCATAATATTTACCACCGTCTTCGCTTCTTTTACTGACTTTAGATTCTTGTTGGACTCCCCCCACTACAGTGTACGTTCTAAGAGAGCAGGACCTTGTATCCTTGTTCCCCACCATCTAGAACAATGACTGGACATAGCAGGTGTTCCATAGACAGTTGAGAATGAATTGATTGGCTCATGATGCAAACTGGAAACATATCCAGCCCCCGCCCCCTCCTCCAGGGAAATTAAGGGCTAAGCTTGTGGCCCCAGGATCACCTTTCACCTCTGCCCTCCTGCCTCGATTCCCGTAGGCGCTGCCCCAGTTCAGCCCATGAACTCTGATGGCCTCCAGTCCTGAGCCCCTGCTCCACTCAGAAGTAATCGTTGCAACACGCAAATCTAATTGTTCCTCTTCTCAGCCTAAAACCAGTCAAGGTCTCCATGTCAGACGTGTACTGATTTCCATACTGAGGTCAACAGCTGTTGACGGCTCCCCGGGTGTCCTGAGGAGGTCGGGGAACAGGCTGAACAAGCCTGACTCTGAAACCATCCCCTCCCTTTCAGCCAGGGAAGCCTCACTTGTATGCGCTGTGCCCAGAGGCAGTGTAACATTGAGAAGGACAAGGCTTCTAGAGCCAGTCTGCCCGAGTTCAAATCCCGACTCTTCATCTTTTGGACTGTGTGACCCTGGCCCAGTTACTCAGCTTCTCTGATCACTAGTTTGCAAATGGAGCTAGTGATATTTTATCATGTACATGATATTACACACAGCTAGTAATATATTTACAGTCTGTAAGATGGAGCTCATGATAATTCCTGCCTCCTGAGGGTCGTTGGGAGGATTAAATGAGTTTGTTCAGGAAGCACTTACGACAGCGCTGGCATGTCGTGCATGCTCAGTAAGCGTTGGCTATGATTGTGAATTATGTTTCCATGTAGGATTTCATTTGCTCTGATTTAAAGGAAAAAAATGTGAAAACTTGGTTTCATACTTTGCATTGCAATTATTGTTAAAGAATATAACCATATTATATGTTGGAAGTTTTTTGAGGGAGAAGAGCACGTTTACTTCTGTGTTGTGGACACAGGCTGCGCCTGGCACATAGTAGGCTTTCAATAAATACGCGGAGGGAGGCAGGAAGCCAGGGGGATCGCCCCATTGCCTTGTAGCAGCGTGTCGTGCTCACAGACTCCACCAGGGGTCGCCCTTGTCTCTGAAATGGGGCCCTTCCGGCGCAGACACCGTGGTCCAGGCTCACCCAGGGGCAGAGACCCGAGGATGCTGCTGGTCCAGCGGATGCGGGGCGGGGTAGGTGGCTCTGCATCCAGGAGGCGGCACTGGGAGAGGCGTGAAAAGCCTCGCCACAGCCAGCTGCATGCACCGCGGAGCCTCGAGGCCTGGCTTCTGGTCCCAGCTGGGAACGCCAGGAGAGTCTGTTCACCTCTCGGAGCCTCAGTTTCCTCATCTGCCAAGTGGGGGCAATATTGCTATGTTAGGAAGTGGGTAGGCCACCAGGCCCTGTTGGATAGTGGATAAGAGTTTGATTTGCTTGCTTGTTTTTTTTATTTTTTTTATTTTTTATTTATTTTATTTATTTTTTTTTTTAAAGATTTTATGTTTTCCCTTTTCTCCCCAAAGCCCCCCGGTACATAGTTGTGTATTCTTCGTTGTGGGTTCTTCTAGTTGTGGCATGTGGGACGCTGCCTCAGCCTGGTCTGATGAGCAGTGCCATGTCCGCGCCCAGGATTCGAACCAACGAAACACTGGGCCGCCTGCAGCGGAGCGCGCGAACTTAACCACTCGGCCACGGGGCCAGCCCCTGCTTGCTTGTTTTTAAGTGGACCTTTCCCTGCCTTTGCGGGGGAAGGCTGGGGACGTGGCAGACCTCCCCACCTCCCCAGTCTGAATGGAAATGAAATGAAAGATGCACCAGCCTGGAATTCTGAGGAAAGAGGGACAAGGAACAAAGAATAGATAAGACTGTCTGGGTTGCCCAAAGATGTCAGGAGAGCCAGTGGTCCAAGTGGACCACAGCTCTGGGTGACTCTTCTGTGCCTGTATGAGCCCACCCAGGTAGATTCACATCTTTCTTGAGAGGCAAACCTGCTAGAATTAAGGGGATGAGGGAGGTGGGGTCCGTGTTCCTCTCCCATCCTGTCCCCACCCCCACCTCGGCTGTGTGACTCAAGCAAGTCCCTTTCCCTCTCTGGGCTGTTCTCTTGTGCAACAGCAGGGACCTAGGTCAGGAGTTCTCAAGCAGATCTTTAGCAATAGAAGCTGCTTCAAGCCACATCTCCCGTGGGAGTGGAAGCAGAAAAGCAAAGCTGTCGGGGGGGGGGGGGGGTCTGGAGGGGCGGGGCCAGGAGCTCCGCCCCCTCTGACCACCTGTCCCCTGCCCTGACCCTGAGCTGCTGGAGCAGCTCCAACTCGGGCAGGGCCCCTGAGTCCCCGCCACGTGCAAGTCTCGATGAAGCCGCAGGTCCTCACTCCCATCTCCCTGGCCTCTCCTGGCCCAGGACCCTCGCAGGCCCGGGGAACGTGAGGCCGGAAGGCCGCCCCAGGAAGGGGGCCAGCAGCTTCCTTCATCGCCTTTCGAAGATGGGGAACCGGTCCCGAGGCCGGTAAGGACCAGTCCCAAGGTCACCCAGGGCCTGGGGGCGGCGGTCCCCTGACCCCCGGCCAGAGCTGGGTCCTCTCCGCCCATCTGCACCCCAGCTCTGCCCCTCACTGCGGAGCCTGTGTCCGGCCTGCTGGAGAGGGGCCGGATGTCCGTGGGTGCTGGGCCTGGTGGCGGGGCCAGCAGGACACCAGCCGCCTCCGAAGGTCACCGCCCTCGCACTCCCCTCCCTGTTGCTAATTAACTCCAGGCCAGGCCCGCCGAGGCTCCCAGGACGCTCCCAGCTGGGGCCTCGCCCTGCTCAGCCCCTCGTTCCCCACTCCCGGAGCAGAGCAGGGCTGACCCCGGCCTCCCGGCGCCTGCTGAGCCACAGCCCAGCCCCGCCCGGCCCTGGCTTCTCCTCCCGGCGTCCCTCGCTGCCCTGGACCCCCCTCCTTCACCTCCCCTCTCACTGCCCACGGAAGCAGCAGAAGGCTCCGAGTCCAGGTCACACAGCAAGGCAGACGCAGGGTCTGGAGTAGACCCGAGTCACAGCCCGCACACCCCAGAGGGGGCCAAGCTTCAACTCCTGCTTCTTCCGCCTCCCAGCCGTGTGACCTTGAGACAATAATCCCTTCCCTTCTCTGACCCTCGGTCTCTTCATCTCTAACAGAGACAATAAGTGTTGTTGATAAGCAGACGGTTCTTCTGACTATTAAATGAGATATGTATAGGCACCTGGCACATTACACACTATTGTTAGAGCGTTTTATTATTTTTTTCAGGGGCTCCCAGGGGAGAAATCGAAATTTCTCTTCTCAGCATTCCAGGCTCTCCAATCCAGCCCAGGCCCTTGTCTGAACCTCTCCCCTTCTGCGCCCCGGCACCAGCCCCTCTCTTCCTGGGAATGGCCCCTTCGCTCTTCCAGCAAACACCCACCTTCTCTTCCTCCCTCCTCTTTTCTGCTTGTCGGGTCCCTCCTCAAGAGGCCTCCCGGGTCACTCCGGGACCTTCCTCATTTCCCCTTGGCTGCCCCTCGCCCAGCCTGGCCCTGCTGGGCTGGAACGTTCTCTCCGCTGAGTTTCCCCACTGGACCAGGAAGCTTTCAAGCGGGCCTGGGACTCTCTCCTGTCTGCATCCGCCCTGCCCTGCGCAGGGCCAGCACTCGGGTGGCTCCGTGTCCCACCTGGTGCCCGCTCTCTCTGAGGGCATCCCTGCCCTTCGTGCCCACACCCCGTCCTGCCCGAGCCGAGCTCCCTCCCTAGCCCACTTGCCAAAGAAGGGAACAACATGACAACCCCACTTATTGAGGACCCACAATGACCCGGGCCCTTATCCCGGGCGCTTTTTGTGTATTAGCTCTTCTAATCTGCCCAGCAACCCTATGGGGTGGGGTCTGTTATCCTCCCCAGTTTGCAGATGGGGAAACTGAGGCACGGGGAGAAGAAGCAGTCGTCTGGGGTCGCACAGTTGGTACCAGCAGAGCCCGGGCTTCCCGGAGGCTCAGGCTGCGCGGGCAGGGGTCCCCGCTGGGCCCGGCTCAGGCCCCGCTCCCTGGACCAGAGCTCGGACTCCAGGCGGGGCCGCCCGTTAGGCCAGCCAGGGGGCTCCGTTCACGTGGGACGCAGCACGCGGGGCCCCTGGGGTCGTCCCACCGTCGGTCCAGCCCCGGGTCCTTCTGACTCGCCGGGATTCGGCCCTCGTGCGGCGGCTGCAAGAACGGCCGGCGCTCGGCTGCGCGCGCGGGGCATCCGCTGGCCTTCTTCCCGCGCGAGGGGCGCGCAGGGCCCGGGGAGACCTCTGAGTCCCGGGCGTCCGTGCGCAGGCGCACGGGGAGGTCCCCTGGGAACTTCGGTCCAGCCTCCCTGCGAAAGACGCCGATGGGACCCCCGTCCCGTGGGTCCCGCCCCCAGCCCAGCCCTCCCGGATGGCTGCGGTCCTCCCGCTTCCTGGCGCGCCTTCAGGTCTGTTCCCAGCCGGGTCCGGGGCCACCTGTGCAAGGTGTCATCCCGCCACACCTGCCGAGCGCTTGCCCGGCCCGCCCTGCGCGCCCGGGCCGCCCTGCCCTCCCCTCCCCCGGCCTGGATCCTTCTGGCAAGGGGGCTCTGGGGGCCGCCCCCGCCTCCGACGGCAGCACGGGGGGCGCTCGCGGCTTTGATTTCTTGGCCTTGTCCAGCCTGGCAGCCCCGGCGCAGGAGTCTGAGGCCCGGCCACGCCTGTCCGTCCCACCTGGCCTCGGACACCCCTCTCCTCGCGACCAGGAGCCCCTGTGGGTCCCTGATGGTGGTGTCGTCCGGGCGAGGCGCGTGGGGCGGAGGAAAAGGGCGAGACTGGGGCTGCCCGCGGCCCGGCGTGGGGTGCCCCCATGTCTCGTCCTGCCTTGACCTCCGGCAGCCTCAGTTTCCTCCTCTGTAAGATGGGTGGGGGGTAATGGTGTGCCTTTCTGGGGTTGCTGTGGGGAATAACTGAGGAAGGGCGTGGACGGGGCCTCCTGGTGAGGGCCACCCTCCAGGTGCGCGGGCGGCGGCCGGGCGCAGGTCTCCGGGGCAGGAGGGCCCAGGGGGTGGGGGGATCACTGCCTGGAAGCTGGCTGTCCGGGAAGAAGGAAAGACAGTGTGCAGACGTGCAAATGCGAGGCGCAGGGAGGGCCCCTGAGCTTTCGCGGGCGGCTCCAGGGCCCTCCCGGAGCTGCTCTGAGCCCAGCCGAGAAACGCGGAGAGTCGGGAATCCCGATAGCGGGACAGAAAACAGAGAGCCGCGGGAGGACTTGAGGGGAAGTTGGGGTGTGCGCCAGGTGGGCATCCCTGGAGGTTCCCAGGATGACGCTGGAAGGCTGCAAAGACCCCGCAGGGCAGAGCACTGACTCACAGAACCAGAAGTCGTGCCCTTGACTCTTGCCTCCTTCTAAGTCCATGAGGAGGTCCCAGTTCGCTGCCCTTCTGTCTTTAACGCCTCTGGGAGACTCCCAACTGTCCCTGCCAACAGCAGCTGCCCTCTGATCTCCCCCAGCTCACTCCACACTGGATTCCTCAGAGACACCTGCACACTCCTGCCTCAGGGCCTTTGCACCTGCTGTTTTCTCTCGCCTAAATGCTCTTTTCTTAGATACCTGCTTGGCTCAAGCCCTCGCTTCCTTCAGAGCTTGGCTCGAATTCACGCTGACACCCCCTCCCCCCACCACCACCACCATCCTGGGTAAGGGAGCAACACCTCCTCCCTTCGTTTTCCTTCCATAGCTGGTGCCTCTGCACTGTGTCTCACCTATTTCCTGTCTCCCTCCGCTAGGGCATGAGCTCCATCAAGCAGGGACTCTGTCTATTTCTTTTGAATTGCTTTATCTCCAGCCCCAGAATGGCACCTGGCACGTGGAAGGAGCTCAGGGAACATTTGTTCCCTGAATGACTAGCAGTGAGAGCGGGGCACGGGGACCACGGTTCCTGGCAGAGAAGAGTTCCCAGTGAGCCTAATTACATTATTCTGTCTTCCTTGCATTTATTTTTCTGGTTACTTTTTATTTCTTATGGCAGATGATACTGCATTTTTTCATGTGTAGAAGTGATTTAAAATTTCCTTTGAAAACAAATTGATTTAACTGGGGAAAGCACATTTATTTCAAGAACAATATTCAGTTAATGGAGGCATGGGGGACATGGCAAGAGTCAGGAAGGCGGGACAGGCGGGCCGGAAGCCGCTCGATGGCCGGAGATCAGGTCTCCCGTTTGACAGATGGGCAGGCTGCGGCTCAGAGGCCCAGCGGCTTGTTCAAGGTCACACGGCGAGTTAACGGCAGGGCGAGCACGTGCACCCTGGCCTTCTGGTTCCAGCCGCAGCCCTGCTCTTTCCCTTCAAAGTCTCTGTTCCATCCATCAGGGGATGCTTCGGGGGGACCCGGGGCAGCCTGCGCTGAGAACAATAAGACTGAGGACACTTTTAAGTGAGGGGCTTTGTCCCCGTCACGAGAACAGTGCCTGGCGTGAGGCACTTGTTAGATTTATGAATAGAAGAGAGAAAGAAGACCTGGACCCCACATCCTGCCCCAGTGGGCGCCGGGCGGGGCGTGGAGGGCACCGGCTGTAGAAATCTCTGCAGCCAGTCGATGCCCCAGGACAGTGGGACGTGGACATGGTGGGAGCTGAAAATAGGAGGGAGGTGGGCGTGCGCTTTGGGGTCCGGGGCAGGGCGGCCCACCGGGCTGCAGGCAGGAGCAAAGAGCACAGAGACGGAGGATTCATTCTTCCTGAAGATGCCGTGGCCGTGGGCGCTGCAGCGCGGGGCCCCCGTCTGACAGCGGGCGTGGAGTCCGGCCCCTCCCGCTCCCACACCATTTTCTTCATCTTCCTGGGCATCATCTTCCTCCTTCTCCTCAGGGCTGACGTCAGGGCGACGAGGACTGTCTCGGAAGAGCGCTCGCTCTACCATCTGGTCCCTAGACAGAGCTCAGGAAGTGCCACTGGCTTGTACTTCAGGGTCAGGGCCAGGTTCAAGGACGAGTTCTGGGCACCAGCATGTCTACTGTGCACGTTTTCCGGGAGCACCTGTCTAGGGGAGTCCGGTTCCAGTTTTTCAGGGGCATCAATGACACTGAAAGCTTCTGCCCCTTTGGGGTCAGGGCCGGGAGGTGGCGGCTGAATCGGGAGGTGGGAGAGGGCCCAGGAGCCAAGGGGCGGTGGGAACATCTCAGAGGAGTCACAGCCACTGCCGTGACCGCACGGGGCGGGGGGCAGAGCTGGGGGTCGGGCGTGGGGGTCCCCTGTGCTACGTTCTGCTCGTGGCTCCTAGCTGCTTCCAGACTCGAGGGTGGGAAATTCACCCGCGTCGGCCAGGCCTCTGGGGCAGGACAGCTCCTCCTGGCGTTGCTGCCCAGTCGGCCCTGAATGACTCAGGACTGAGCCTGGGCCTCAGTTTACCCCTCTGCTGAATGGGGAGAACAGTAGGCCCAGTCCGGCTAACTCAGCATCCTGAGAGTCAGGGGAAACCGTCCTTATTTGTCTTTTAGTCCTCCTCTGGTTATTTCGACTACTCTGACCTCTTAGCTGCCTGGCTCAGCCTCTGCAGGCTGGGGGACGCCTGAGGACAGAGCTGACGTCCCGGCCAGCCTGGAGCCTTGGGGAGCGGGGTCTCGGAAGCGGGGGTAGCTCCTCTCCAGGGCCCCACCCCAGAAGGATCCATGGTTTGCCTGCAGCTGGTGAATATGCAGATTGTGGGTGCAATCAGGGGCAGCAGGCCAGGCGGCCAGGCGGGGTGGGGGGCTGGAGGTCTGGCCTCCGGCCCGGGTGCAGGTGGGGCCAGCGGCTCCAGATGGGGTTGCATGTGGCCTGGGGCCGGCGAGAGCTGCGGCCTGCTCCCCACCTCCTGGGCCAGAGCTGCCCCCCCTCCATTCTGGCTCCTTCGAGTGTCTGGGACAGTGTGACAGGCAAGTGGAATGGAGGGGAGGGACGAGTTCACTGCTCAGAGGGGGAAATCGAGGCACAAAGCTGTTGAGTTATGTCCCCCGGCGACACGGCCACTTAGGGACCAGGTCTGAAACCCACAGCTGGTCCCTCGACTCCTCGTCAGCTCAGAGCCCGACTGGCCATGGAAAGAGACAACTCAGCTTATGTTCCCAACTGCTGGTGACCGAGGGGTGGCATCAGCAGCACGCACACGGGACTGCGAGGGCACTGGCTGGGACGCAGATGTGGTGGGTCTGCCCCGGGGCTGGCCATGGCCGTGAGACTCACATGGCCTCCTCCACAGAGCTGGAGGGAGCCCTCAGGGAGGCCACGGCCTGCCGGGCACACAGGGAGGCAGGGCCCCGTGCCCTCGCCACATGAGCTGAAGGGTCCCCGGCCGCCAGGCTGGGCTGCCTGAGCAGAGAGGAGTCAGGATATAGTCCTTTTTGAGGGGAAATGGGGATGATGAGGCTACAGCCCCAGAGAGATGTCTCAGGAAGAGTGTCATCGCTCCGTGTTTTCATGTAGGGAAACAAGGCACAGAGAGGGGCAGGCATTCCTTCAAGGAACACAGCAGCTGATGAATGCACAGCAAACAACTGGATGTCTCGGCTCCTCCCCAGGCTGCGGGGGGTGAAGGAAGGGGGTGTGGGGAGCTGAGACCTGGGGCCTCCCCGTCCTAGGCCAAGCTGCGACCTTGGCCAGCTCGTGGTCTCCCGGCCCCCCGCCCAGGGCCTCTCTGCCCCCCGACCACGGCTGGACCCGAGGATCAGGCAGATGAGCGGGGACGGGGGCTCCCTCCCCTCTGGCCTCTGCCCTCTCCCCCCGCCAGAAGCCCCAAACCACGGGACCCCCGGGGCACCCGGACCACGGTGCAGTGGAGAAGGTGGCCCCTCCCAGCTTCACGTTTCCGAGTCCTGACCCGCACACCTTGGCCCCACGGGGACTGAGGCGGCCGTGGGGAAGCGGGGCTGCAGAGGCTCCAGGTGGCGGGCGGCCGGATGGAAAGGCAAATCCATCGAAAGGAAATGAGAAACGGAGTCGGGAACCCTGGGAAACAGACCCCACGGGGGCCTCTGAGTCAGCGAGATGTCTCCCTCAGGGAAAGGTGGCACCACCCAGAGCATGGTCATCACGGGAGGAAGCAGTTTCTCCCATCATGCACAGCAACAGCTGCCAGAGTCGGGGGGCTCTGCCCTGGTCCCTCCCACACCCCCTCCTCCACAGCAGGATTCTGTCTGAGGGGGGAGTAAACTAAGCATGAACCTAGGAATGAATCTGAGTCTCTTTTGTTAGCTGTGTGACCTTGGGGAAGTAACTTAACCTCTCTGAGTGGAATAAGGGCAGCTGTATGCCTGACATATAGTAGGTATTCATTAAAATAGCCATACTCTTCCTTTGTTTCCCCTTGAGAGGAAACTTCTGCTGCTCGGTCCCTCCCAGTACCAATATCCCACAGGCTCCTTCTCTCCCAACCTACTTCTTCCCCAGTGATAACAAGACTTTAGGGAAGTGAGGGAGTAGCAGGTGTTTCCATCACTGTGGAGGAAACTGAAGCACAGAGAGGTGAAGTCACTTGCTCAAGATCACACAGCAACCAAGAGACTCAAGTGCAGATCTGCAGGAGCCCGAGGCCTTGTCTTTCCAGTCCACCCTGCTGTCTGTCTCTTCTAATGAATCACAGACAGACTTCAGACTCAGAAGATCAATGAGGTTGGCGGCGGGGGGGGGGGGGCCCTAGGGGTCATGGGGATGAGAGCACAGGGGCCCGGAGAAGGGCAGGAGGCCTCAGCAGGAGGGGGCACCAAGGGCGGGGGCCGTCTCCTCGGAGTTCTGCAGAGGGAAGACCTGCACCCTGCTCCTGGGTGACCCCCGGGAAGGAGGCCGCGGAGGGTCCGGCCGGGACTGTTGGGGACTGGGTGGGCCAGGCAGGGGCCAGCGATGGGCCACACCCTGGGCACCCCCCGGCCCAGCTCCCTGCTCCCGGGGCGGGCGGGGGCTTTTGTTTCTGGGGAAGCGGGCCCCCACTGCCCAGCTGGCTCCTGAGTTATCGGAGGAACCTTGGGGCAAAGCTCCAAGCCTCGGGAAGGCACCCCCCACCCAAGGCCAGCCTCCAACGAGCTTCCATCCCGGGAAAGGAATGCGCTCCCCGTGTCATTTTATTGACTTCAGGGGGCCTCTTTCTCGTTCAGGAAGTGTTCCGACAATAAAGACATCATCGATATATTAACTCACGTCTTCAGAGCTTCAGGCACATTCTGCAGAGACGTCCTCCAAATGGAAAACAACGCTGCAGTAAAGCGGACAGTGTGGGCCCGGCTGTCACGGCTTTGATGGCTGGACTTGGAGCAAGGAGGGCAGAAGAGGAGTGAACGCTCACCAGCCCAGGACCCGGCGGGGACGGATGACCCCCGTCCAGGCGGCCGGCCCAGAGCCGCCTCCACTCCCATGTTGCTTCCCCTCCGTCTGCTTCTGCAGAGACGTTTCGAGAAGCAGTGGCTGCTTGTCACAGCCAGGCTCTGCCTCTGAAGCTGGTGACAGCCCCACGGGAAGGCGTCCGGGCTGCTTCTCGGGCTCCCACAGGCCCTGGGCCCTGCGAAGGCTTCTGCGGCACAGGGGCGCCGGGGGCGCAGGGGGCCCTGGGGGAGGATTTGTTCCATGGGCCTCAGCGCCCTAGGGAGGAGAGTGGTCTCCCCCGTTTCACAGAGGAGGAAAGCTGAGCTGGAAGAGGATACCGATTTGTCCAGTGTCACCCCTCCTGGGGAGAGCCAGGATGGCGTCCGGGGCGCTCTGAGAGGAAGGGGGAGTGAGCCACACAGGGACACGGCGCCCAAGGCTCCGGGTCCTGGCGGGCAGTCGGGGGCCCTCCAGCCAACACCCCCTTTAGCCTCCATGTCACAGTTGGGCCACCTTCTCCTTGGTGGGATTCACTCATTCATTCACTTATCCAACAACAGATACCCATGGAGAATCTTCTAGAAGCCCAGGCTTGTGCCACTGCAGGGAGAGGAATAAACAAAACAGTAAGCCTCCAGTCTCACTGGTTTTCGGGGGTCAGGCCCCGTTCCCGCCACCCCCAGGGACCCTCCTCGTTACAGAAGGGGCAGCTTCACCCTGGTCTGCCTCAGATTTCTTCTCCCCTCCCCGGAGCAGCCCCCAGATGGGAGTGAGACCCTCCCTCCCTCCCTCCCTCCCCACAGCCCACCCGGGCCTCTGCCCCGGAGCCTTATGCTTTCAGCTCTGCCGGGACAGGCCAGGGGCCAGGGCGCCCCCGGAGCTGCAGCGGGGCCAGGAGGGGCCTGGAGGAGCGGGCCAGGAGAGGTGTGTTTTGAAATCTGCTTCCTTTTGGCCACGCTTGAACTTCCAAGGGGCTGGGTTTGACTGACAGGCGCAGAAAGGGCGCGCCGGCTCCCCGGGGAGCCCGGGGCAGAGACGGAGGGGCTCCACAGGGGCTCGGCTCTCGCGCATCCTCTGCCCTTCCTGCCTGCTCTGGGCAGGGGCAGCCGGGGGCCTGGGGCCTGGGGCGCTGGACCGAGGAGGCCGAGGCGGGGTGGAGGGCTGGGAGGCCGAGGCGGGGTGGAGGGCTGGGAGGCAGCACTGGAACATCCCAGAAGCACAGCAGGTCTGAGCTCTTTCAAGCATGCCTGACAACAGCAGCACCCTCGGCAAGGACAGGCAGCATTTATCGAGCGCCTACTGTTTACTCTTTGAACAAATGCTTATTAAACGCATTCATCTTTGTAAAAATCTTAGAACAGTGCTCCGTGCCTACTAAACACTATGTATGCATTTGTGAAGGAATAAATAAGTTGAGGCTTGGGCCTGCCGTTTGTCTTTTCAACTCAGATCTGTCCCCTGCTCTTTCTTCCTCCTTCTCTGTGTTGCGGGGCTGACTCCTCCAAACTACATCTCCCAGGGTCCGTTGCCAACCGCTTCCTGTTAGCCTTGGCCAATGGGAATAGCTGGTTGGAGATGGGCGGCAGGAGCCAGGGTCCTTCCCCCTTTCTGCTTTGGTGGCATCTTGGGCAGTGGCTGGGTCCCCTCCGTGGTTCCAGGTCCTGGGGACAGCCCGCCTTCCGAGTCCCAGCTCCTACGGGCAGCACTGACTATGCTCCCATGTCGCCCACTCATCCTGGCTCCTGGGCTCTGGTGTCATCGCTTGCTCCTTAGTCCCTCTGGTCCCAGGGAGGCTGCAGCTTCCTGCCCGCTCTTGTCCCTGAGTTGCCTACCATCCCCTCAGACCGCTCAGCTCTTCCAGCCCCTTCAGAATGCGTTCCCTGTGTTAAATTCCCTCTGTTGAAATACCTGCATGAGTTCTGGATTCCCGACCTGATGGCAACCCCTGCTACATGCCACTTAGGTCTCTGCCTTCAAGAAGCTCACGATGTAGTGGAGAAGGAGGGTGGGCACCCATCATCACATAAATACATGTACAGTCACAGGCACTCAGCACTGTGAGGGACAGAGTCGTGAGGACAGGCCCTCCCCAGGGGCCCGGACCTCGCCCTGGGCTCCACAGGCCCCCAGGAAGGGATGTGTTTTCCTAGCGCCTCATTTGGTGCTTTCCATGCACCATTTCTCAACCTCATGGCAGTCCTGCAAGGTGACGCTCAGCATTCGCATTCCGTGGATGAGGAGATGAAGGCCCAGCGAGGTGCAGCCTTTTGCCACGAGCCACACAGTCGGTGGGGCCCAGGCTGTGATGGGAACCCAGTCTGCCTGCTCTTGGCACGGCTCCACGCCGCCTGCTGTCTGGAGCTGACATTTCACAGAGGAGGGAATAGGCCGAGAGGAGGACAGTGACTTCCCCAGCCGGGTCGCCTCGGCCCGTGCAGATCCCGGATCCCCGGCCGCCTCTGCCCTGTGAAATGTTCCCATCGCTGCTCAGCTGCCGACTCAGCACTTCCTCTCCTCCCGCCCCCAGGCTGAGGCAGCAGCAGAAACCACAGTTCTGGGCCCCCCGCCAGAGCCTGCCCCCTCAGCGACCCCCTTCCCACCGTCCCGAGTTTCTGGAACTCGCTCTCTGTGTCAGGGGGAGCTTGTGCCGCCCTCCTGAGGCCTCGTGTGCATGCGCGTGTGCATGTGTGTCTGTGCATGTCTCCCCTGTGGCAGGAGGTGGGGAGCAAGGAGGGCCCTTCCAAAAGTCAGGGGAGCCCCCAGCCTGCACTGCGAGTCGACCTCCCTAAAATCAGTTACCGCAAGGATGGGCGTGACCTCCTGCGGCGGGGGACGTGGATGGTGGGAGTTAGGGGAGGTGGGTGCTGAGGCCTGGGGAGTGGCCACGGGCTTGCTGGCCAGGAGCCGGCCTGGAGGGAGAGCAGGCTGGAGAGAGCCGGCGAGGCGAGGCTCCGGGACATCTGGGCTGGGGGCAGGTGCAGAATATTTGTGCAGGAGGTGGAGGCCTGGCTGTGCTCGCCACCCCCCCCGCCCCCCACCGAGGTCTCTGACGGGAAGTTCAGGCCTCGGGAACCAGGAGCTTGGCTGGGAATGGCTGGGGGCGGGACGCAGGCCTGGAGAGAAGCTAGCTGACGCCTCCTTGAGCAGATGGGGACACTGAGGCTGAGAGGCGGATGGCTTGTTCTGGGGAATGAACCAACCCTCAGCACTGTCGACTTCCCACCCCGTCGTTCCTCGAGCGAAGCCGGCCAGGAAGCCCTTCTCTAAAACCCGGACCGCTTTGGCCTGATGTCCCATGGGAGACGGGAGGCAGCTGTGGGCTGGAGGAGCCAGCATGTCTTCACCGCTCTCGAAGGCTCAGGCTCTCATCCAAACACACTCGCAGCTGTCATTCCCGATGTCCTCACAGTGACCCCAAGGGAGATGCTGTGCCCTTCCCCACCTTACAGATGAGGAGACTGAGGAAAACGGAGGGTAAATGCTCTCCACGGTCACCCGGGTGGGAGGTGGCAGATCCCGGAGCTGATCCGAGGATCTAGGCTTGCAGGAAAATGCCCCCGCGACACTCACGGCCGCCGCCATGACTGTCCAAACAGGGACATCAGCGGGACTTTATCGGTTCTCATCAGCATCTGGACTCTGCACATGCCGCTGGCCTCTGCCTTCATTCATTCATTCATTCATTCATCCATGCATTTCTCATTCGACAGGTGTTCACTGAGCACCTACGACACGCCGGGCGCTAGAGATTGAGCACAAAATAGCCACCATTTCCACTCTCAGGGTGAAAAAGACAGGAAATAAATGAAGAAATGCATAGCACAATCCCAAATACTCATGCAGCTGTTAGCAATCGAGAAAGGGATGGAGATGGACAGGGTGGTGTTTTGGGATGGGGTCAGGCCAGGTCTCCCCGAGGAGGGGGTGACTCGAGCAGAGCTGTGGGGGGAGTGACGCATCGCGGCATGAATTAGTTATCTCCAATGCTCTGTCTAAGGTCCGTCTTTCCCAGCAGGCTGTTGCTCCCTGAAAACAAAACTTTTGCCTGTCTTGTCCACGATGGGCTCTCAGTGCTCGGGAGCAGTGGCCTGCACATGGCAGGCAAATGGGTGAATGAATGAATGAATGAATGACGAAGGCAGAAGATTTTTGCAGCTCGAGTTCTGATGGTGCTCCTGCCCCTGGGAGGTTGCAGATGTGCCGGTTTCCTACTCGAAGCCGCCCCTCTCTCCCGATTCGTGAGCGGAGGAGGAGCTCGACGGATCCCTCGGGGCAGGTGTTGAGAGTCTCACCTTGTTAAGCCTCTGGACCCCAAACAGACGATTCCGAGAACCAGCCCCAGCGAGGCTGCGGGGACGTGGAGGGCGGGGAGGGGAGGCTGGAGGCGCAGCCAGCTTGCGTTGCTCCAGCGCCTCCCCCCGCCCCCCGCCCCGCCCCAGACAGCCTGGATGGACCGTCATCCACACCCCTGTGTGAAGCGGAGCCCTTGCCGGGGGGCCGAGGTGGCGGGAGAAGGCTGCTTCCTAACAGCTGTGCAGACTCCGGAGCTGGAGGCCTGGACAGCAAGGGGGACGCGGCAGGCTCCCCCAGCCCCAGCACGAGGGCCGTAGGTGGGCAGGGGATCAGGGCCACTTGGGAGGGTCCTGGGCTCAGGAGAGCCAGGCTGGCTGGCAGCCAGGGGCTTTAGTCCACCAAATGGAAGGTCTCTCCTAGGGCAGGAGGTGGTATTGAGCTCCTGGGCTTTGGGGAGGCGCCTCTGCGCCCCCAGCGGCAAGGCCGAGAGTCCACCTGCAGCATCTCAGCATCCCCCATCAGCCCTCCTGAGCTGAGATTGGCTGAGAGGGAGGAGGTGCGGGAACAGCTGAGGGGCCATGGGGCTGCTGAGGGCGGAAGGACGGAGGGAGTCACCCGGGGGCACCCAGGCCTCCCTACTCGCAAGTCCCCGGAGCCAGCAGAAGGGGCCCCTCTGTGCGTGACCCCGAGACAGCCCTGCCCTGTGGGGCCAGGCCTGGTCTCCCCTCCATCGCGCAGGGCAGAAATCCAGCAGGAGCAGCTGACATCCAGCCCTCCCCGCAGGCCTGGCCCCAGCCCCTGGCCAGGCCGTGACGAAGCCATAAATCCCCAGGCAGGGCGCAGGCGGGGCGGGCCCCCGCACAGGTCCCGGCGGCCGGACAGAGGCCAGCATCTCTGGCTGGCGGTGACTGAGCGCCCCGACACCCCATCACTCATCCCCCACGCCCAGCCGCCCCCGCCCGGGAAGCAGCCCATCCATCTCGGGCAGGAGCTTTCAAGTCCGGCCCCGGGCCTCTCTGCTTAGTGTTAAGATGAGCCCCGGCTCACGCGGACTCTTCTTATTTATCTTTGGGTTCGTCCCCCTGCAGCCGTCACTCTGCAGGGCAGCCCCCCAGAATGTGGTTCTCCTCCGGCTTCTTTCCTGCCCCCCACCTGGCAATGCACAGAGAAGGTCTGTGGCCGGAGGGCTGTTCGTCTTAGTCACAGGCTGGGCTCGCTGGGCGTTTGGCCCCTGCTCTCTCGGGAGCCTTGCAACAGTCCTTCGAAGCATTAGCACCTATTCTCTATGAAGGGGGAAACTGAGGCAGAGATCGGGGAGCCGCTCAGCTCCGGGATCCCCTGTGCCTGCCTCTGCCACAGGCACAAGCAGCCCACCTTTGGCCAAATCGTGCAGGGCCTTGTAGGGACTCGGCGTGGCTGCCCTGCAGATTTGGGCAAGCCATTTGGTGTCCGGTGCCCTTTGCTAGCTGGGGAAGTCCTCCAGGGAAGGCCCAGGGGGCCTCAGGACCCCCACGCCAATCACAGGACTCCAGACGCAGGTGGGGCCTCAGTGCTGGCATCAGAGCGGTCGCCCAGGCCTGACTCCACACCCCAGCTCGTGACCTCAAGGAGCTGTTGACGTCTCGCTTTTTCCTGTGCAGAATGAGGACGAGTCACAGAACCTGCGAGGTCACACGTGGAAACTTCTGACCCCGGCGGGGCACAGAAGGCGAGCTCCATGAAGGCCCGAGACTGCGATTATTGTCACCATCCCCGCCCTGGGGCTTGTGACCTGGGGTCCTCACTGGGATGATAGCGGCAGGTGCCAGCTCATCTTCCAGATGGTTCCGAGGCCCTCGCAGGCCCTGGTCAGGGAATCCAGGCTGGACAGGGAGCGTCCTGTCCTGGAGGAGACTGGAGTTCTGACAGCTCAGTGTGGACACGGCCGTCATCTCAGAGGATGGCCTCAGGCATCTTCGAGGGATAAGAAAGAGGGGAAAGAAATGAATTATTACTTTAAAACAAAGTTTGTTCAAGAGATAAGTTGTCTCGAGACACAGGATAAGAAAAGCTGCCTTCTGCGAGGAGAAGGCCGGGAAGCTGTGATTTGGTCCAGCCCCCAGCCCCACCCCGCACACCAGCCCTGTGCCTGATGCTGCTTCCATCACCCGCCTGTCAGTCCTGGGGGGTGACCTGCCTGGCCCCAGTCACCCTGGCAGAGGCGTGGCCAGGCCTCCACCCTGCGGAGGGAGAGGCCTTGGGGAGGATGCCCCGGGCGGCCCCGGATCCCAGCCTGGCTCTGCCACCTGCCGCTGTGAGACCGTGAGCACAGCACACCTCCTCACGTGGAAAGAGGCTGCGGAACCACGGCGTGAGCTGAGGACCCATTCTCTCGGAGCTCTGGCTCTTGGCACGTTTTCAGAGATGGTGCCTGGCACTTCCGACACCCCAGCTTCCGGTGGCCAGGGTCCCCGGTTCCCACATCCTCCGTCAGCAGCCGCCGATGCTGCTCCTGGAGCCGAGCCCCACGCCTGGCTGCCATGCTGTGGCGGAGCCTTCCAGAACAGGGGCCCCTGTCTTCCACTGCTGCCCAGATGTGGCCACCTCCTCAGTCGCAGCAGATGACCGAAAGATGCTCGAGTCCTTCATTCTCTGGTCAAAACCCACCTTGACCTTGGGGCGAGGTGGAGGAAGGACTGAGGAGTGGGGACAACCGGTGAGCTCATCGCCGGGCAGCACGCACGCCCAGGCCTCCATTCCCATGCCTGTAACGTGGGTGAGAAGGCAGGAGTGAGAGGGTCTCCTAGGACGCGTCCTGCTGAGGTCTCGTGAGGAGCTTCCCGGGGCTGGGGTCTCTGTGCCCCTTCTACCCAGGGGCCTGCAGCCCCCGGTCAGAGCCAGGAGAGACTTGAGTGACCACATCCTTTTACAAATGAGACAGAGAGAAGGAAAGCGATTCACCCAAGGCCACACAGGATGTGCACGGCGAAGCCCAGGGAGCAAGCCAGGTGTCTGACCCCAGCCCAGGCCTCCCCCGCCACACCTTGCTGTGCACTGTAGAGAGCCTGGTTGTTGAATGAATAAACGAAAGTTCATTGAGAACCGTCAGTGCCCTCCCTCTTTCCCTTGCTCCCTCCCTCTCTTCCTCCTTCCTTCCTTCATTCTTTCCCTTCTTTTTCTCCTCCCTCCTCCTTCCCTCCGCGTCCCTCTGGGCCAGGCCCTGTCCAGGATGCTGAGGCCGCCAAGCTAAGCTGACCACATCCCCGTCCTGTGGGGGCCCTCGGACCAGTGGACAAGATCCTCTCGGGAGCCCCTGCCTTCCCACGGGCCACGCCCAGGGTGTGAAGGGGTTAAAGGCGGAGGGCAGAGCAGACCCCTCCCGCCCAGCCTCCACCGCCAGGCGCTTCTGGGGGCTGGCTGGGCTTCTCTTTCTCTTCCTCCTCGCTCCTTTTTTTTTAAGAAACATGTCACTCGCCATAACTCATGTGCTTATTATAATCATGACCATATGCTTAATGGGACGTAATAAAACCGCCGCTAACCTGGCCCCGGCTCGCAAATCTCTCCCCTCGCTCCCACTCTGCCGGCCAGCCTGCCCGCCCGCCCCTCGGCAGCTTCGGCATTTTTTCACGACAAGACTGACCCGAGAAAAAGGGAGCGAAAAGGGAGAGTGAACTCAGCCAGCCACTTTTCATTCATTCCTTCGGTTGTTCATTCCATCAGTTGTCACTCATCCGTGCGCTGTTTATTGAATGCTTGCTGTACACCGAGCACGGAAGACGCGACCGTGAATGGGGGCGGCCGCGGCCTCTGTCCTCGCGCCTCTGTCCTGCTCTGTCCTCTGGCAGGAAAAAAAGCAGATGTCTTGTAAACAGGTAATTAAACACTTCATTAATTGCAGCTCGTTACGGAGGAGGCTGACTTCCAGGAGGGCGCCCCAATACTGGCTCTGCCTTCAAGAGCGGGACCACGTCTGTCTGCTGGATCCACATCCACTCCATGCCTCCAGGTCCCTTAAGAATATTTGTTCAGTGAATGAATGAATGAATGAATGAGTTATAGATCAGAAAAGGTTTTCCTGAAGAACAGAGGTCGAGCTCTAAAATAATGTCTCCAAAGTGGAGTGGACAGGAGGATCCAATGGCATCCATGAAGAAAATAGTAGAACTTCTGTTTATTTTTGTTTCTCAATCTTAAAAATAAGGAACAAACATTTTGTCGGTGTTTTATAAACAGACGGATCGTAGCATATGTGGTCTCCGTATGAAATTTTGCGTCACTAGCCCTGCAGTGGGGGGTGTGCTCAGCGTGTTTACTGCTGGGGCCGGGCGGGTGGTCACGAGCTGGACACCCTGGTCTCAGTCAGCTCGGCTGCCACGGTCTGGGGGCGTCAATAGCAGACGTTGATTCGCAGAGTTCCAGGGGCTGGAAGGGCCAGGATCAGGCTGCCGGCCCCTTTGGTTCCTGGCGAGGGCTCTTCCTGGCTGGCAGACGGCCGCCTTCTCACCGCGTGCTCATCCCGCCTGGCGAGCACGTTGCACGGCACCGGGTGGGGAGATGGGGAGATAGTTTTCTCTCACTTCCTCTTCTTATAAGGTCACCCGTCCTACAGGGTCAGGACCCCATCCGTATGGCCTCATTTAGCCCTAATTGCCTCCTAAACGCCCTGTCTCTAAATACAACCACCCTAGGGGTGAGGGGCTTCACTCTATGAACTGGAGGGGACGCACCCTGCTCTATCTATGGAACGGAAGGGTGGGGCTCTGGGTGAAGCGCCTGGGCAGAGAGGGGCCCCCATTCTAGAAGCAGTGGCTGCTTCAAAGGTCCTGATGTGGGAACGAGTCTGGGGATATGAGGAACAAAATTCCTACCTTTCATTCTCCATTCCTTTTTTCTTTTTTTTTTTTTTGGTGAGGAAGATTGGCCATGAGCTAATGTCTGTGCCCATCTTCCTCTATTTTGTATGTGGGATGCTGCCACAGCATGGCTGCAGAGGAGCCATGCTAGGTCTGTGCCCAGGATCCGAACCAGCGAATCCCGAGCCACTGAAGCAGAGAGTGTGAACTTAACCACTGCGCCATGGGGCTGGCCGTCTCCATTCTTAGAAAGGTATTTCTCCCGTCTCGTCTGCCTTCACACTGGCCTGAACCTAACACACTTTCTGATGCAGAAAACAAGGTGGACGGCGGACTCAGAGTATGTTTGAGGCTGCAGGGCCTGGGCCGCCCCTGGACGGCAGGAGGGCTCAGTGGAGGCGGGAAGAACATAATAGTGCAGTGAGCTGTAACACGGCATTGTGTGCCCAGGCCAACGCCAAAGTGTAAAGCTCGATGCTCGCTTCTCCTGACGCCAAGATCCACCCACCCCTCCCTCTCCAGCCTCTGCTTGCCCCCTCACCCCCACCCTTGATTGCTCCCGGCACCCCCTCAGGCTCTCCTGTGGTCTGTCTCATGGAGAACAGCACACGGGATGATCCTTTTAAAACACAAAGATGAGTGTGTCACTCCCCAGCTTGACCCCTCAGAGCTCCCACTACACTCAGGATCCACGCCGACTCTGCCGCATGGGGCTTCTTGTTCACTTTCTCGAACACACCCTGCTCGCTCCTACCCCACGGCCTTTGCACTGGCTGTTATGGCTCCCTGGAGCTCTGTCCCTCCTTTTATCCCAGGGACTCCCTCCGTCACTTTGCTCTGGTCTCTGCCGCAGTGACACCGCCTAGGAGGGGTCAGCCCCCCTGAAATAGCCCCCCTCTCACTCTCGATCACTTAGTCTACTTTCTTTCTTAGTAGCTTTTATGACTCTCTGACGTATTACGATGTGTTTGTCTCTGTGTAACATCACCTCTCTTCCACCGGAATGTAAGCTCCGTAGGGCAGGAATTTTTCTCTGCTCCCCCCGCACCCCAAGGGCTGAGGGAAGTGCCTGGCACCGAGCAGATGCTATTAAACGTCTGTCAAATGAATGAATGAATAAGGGAATGAATGAAAAGCAATTTTGCAACCTATCAAGCTAAGGGGGAGAGTCGTACAATATGGGATGGGGCCCTGGGAGACCCTCGTTGGGAGCTTGGGTCCCGTTCTAACCGCAGTGGGGAGCAACTGAAGAGTTTAGCGTGATTTGGTTTATTTTTTTCAAAAAATCGAATAAAAAGGGAGATTTTTTTTCACTATGGAATTGGGAGAAATTAAGGACAATTTCGTGGGATTATGTGGAAAGCAACAATTTCAGCCTCAATCTCCCCATCCATCCTCCCCCTCTGCCTGGCTCCCCAAGGATCCCGCTAAGATCTCTTTTGGGTTAAAAAAACAGAAGGATGAACACAGGATGCGCAATGCCTGCCGGCCGCGTCCGGCCTCCCCGCCTGTTCCAGCTGTTCCCTGCGTGTCTCCCCCGTTCCCGAGTGTGCGAGAAGAGGGGCAGGCCCTGATTTATGCTGCTGACAGAAAACCTAACGAATTGAGGACATAAAAGCATGACCAGGCTGCCCCAGGGAGAAATCCGTTCTGGATTCGGGCCTTTGAGAGGGGCACGTGGCCGTGCTGACAGCCCAGTGTCCGTGATGGATGTGGCTCTGGACGCGCGGCTCGGGGGCACCGAGGAGCTCGTTGGGGTGGTAACGGGCGGAGCCGATGTGGACTTAGGAAGCTCCAACATGTCCCAACCTGTAGCAAAAGGAGCTTAAGGCAAATCCAAAATGGAGATGCCAAGCACGTGCGGGCGTGCGCGGCGCTGGATCCATCGTCTGAGCGGGATGCAGGGACGACGGAGGCAGACGGCGGAGGGCAGGGAGCCCCAGCTTTGCCACTAAGTGCCACCTGGCACCACCCCCAGCAGGGCATCCATGTCCCCCAGTAAAATAAGGTTTTACACAGATCGGGACTGAAAACCTCAGTGCTTCTGGGAGCCCCGGACAGACTTTGCAGAGATGACAGGAGTGAGCTGGGCAGGAGCCGTAGAAAAATGGGAAACGTTTGCCGGGTTTGCGAGATCCGGCCACCACTCAGCTCCAGCCAACGGGCCTGTTGTCAGAGTTGAGCCGGGAAGGGGCTGGGCAGCTCCCCTGCTTCTGGAAGAGAAGTCGGAATGTGGGGTTCATTCCCGAGGACTCTCCCCTTTTAAATATGTGACCACTGGTGAAGACAGAATTCTGAGGGATACTGGCTGAATCCAGCCTCTGGGACCCCGTTTGAGACCTCTAATGAGATGACCACTCAGGGCCCCATCTAATTTTAATTCAATGACTATTTCCTGGGAGCTCGAGAGAAGGCAGGGCCGGAGCTGCGGCCACGGGCAGATAGGCAGTGGCAGATCGGAAGGGCCTGGAAGGGCTGGTGGAGGACTGGTGCTTTGTTGTTCAGGTCGTGGGGAGGCCAGCCGTCTAAGTTAGAAATCGCCCTCTGGTGGCTGCATGGACGGGGTGAGGAGCTCCCAGGAGACCAGGTGGGTGGCTGCCTTCATAATCTGGGGAGAGTGGATGTGGCCTTGGGCCCAGGCGGAGGCAGAGAGGAGGGGACAGCTGGCACCTCTGAGGACCAGTGGATTTCTCCCCACGTTTGCTGGGGGCGTGTCCCCCTCTGGTTGACGCCAGTTATGCAGAGCTCCCAGTGGCAAGCAACAGAAACCAGACATGGCACGTTATTGTTATGAAGCAGACAAGGGCTGGAGACCCAGACTTGGAGCCTGTGACGTGAAGGACACCGTCCTCATTCTCGCTGTGGAGCTGGCCCGCGGAGATGCCACCACCATCCCTGAGCAGATCTCTCCAGGGCACAGCCAGCTCCATGGATGGCTGGCTTTGGACGCCGAGTTACCGAGCGATGGGGGACAGCAGCCCTGGCTTCAGGGGGATTGTCTTGAGGCTCCAAGGCCATCGCATCTGTAGGGCTCCCAGCACAGTGTCCCTGAGCCTGGCACACAGAGACTCAGCACACGGCAGCTGTCCCCGTTGTCTTCAGCATCCTCATCCTCGTTATGGTCACTGGCTTATTAGCCTCAGCATCCTACGAGGGCAGGTCCCCTGTGCCATAGTCCAGTGTCCTCAGCAAGCCTCCGCACACTTCAGGGACGCCACCCTCCAAAGTGTCATCCCGAGTCTGGCCGGAAGTGATCCTTGAATAACAGGATGGATGGGTGGATGGACTATTCGGCAGAAGGAAGGACAGAGTTAGCGAGTTAAGCACTCCCAGAGTTCTCTGTCTCCTTGCAGCCCGCTCTCCTTCCTTGTCACTTTGACTGTCCTCCAGACAAAGGGAGAACACGTGTTCCCTTAGTCAGACCACGGATGCCCCAGAGCTGGCGAGACACCATGTGTGGCCAGCTCCGTGTCTCCCACTGGGAGAGAGGCATCCCGGATGTTTCTGAGGGCTGATGCTCAGCTGAGGGGCGGTGGGTCTGGAGGAGCGGTTGGGGTCTCTGCGTGTGGCTGAAAGTCGAGTGTGAGTGAGGGGGTGCGTGGGACGAAGGCCACTTCAGGGAGCACCGGGAAGGTGCCCAACGCCCCTGTGCTGCCTGGAGGGCTCATCAGCCCAACCTCACATCATGGGCTGCATCAGAGACAGTCGGGAACAAACATTCCGAGGCCCCCTTCCATCTCCCAGACTTCCTTGCCGTGGGATGGGGTCACAGCACTCTTTTGGCCGGTGCACTGTGAACGGAGACCGTGGATGCCCGTTCCAGGAGGGGCAGAGCCAGCACGCCCTCCTCCTCGGGACCTTGGCGGCCACATGTTGCAGACAATGTCGCCAGCACGCGGCAGACTCTGTGGAGCGGGGCCTACGTCGTCGTTGTGCGAAGAGACGTCAGGGCTCGTTAGTCCTCTCAGCGGAGCCCGGCCCATCCCTGCTTCGGCTCCTTCTGGCTTCGTCTCCTGCAGTTTTCGGAGACGGTCAGGAGCTCATAGTTTTCTCAACATGCAAGCTGATTGCAAGGACTCTCAGCAGCTTCTAGTTCAACCAGCTCCTTTTCACAGTTGGAGAAACTGAGGCAGGCCCGCAGAGGAGAAGCAACGCCCCGTGTTGCAACAGGCAGGCACAAGGGTGAGTCCATGGCTGGAGTCTCCTGATCTGCGGCCCATCCCTCCCACTCTGATCAATGAAAACTCTCAATGTTCCAGAGCTTTGCTCCTCGAACGACGCCTGAAACACCTTGTCTGCAGGTCAGGCTTCTGGGCCTCCGGTGCCCCGGCCTCCTTGGGCTCCCTATACACGCCCGGGCTCCTCCGAGCCTGCGGAGACCCCGCTGCCCTGCCGCCCCCGCCGCCCGTCCCTCCCTCCCTCACCCCTGGATTCCCATGCTGGAGGGCTCCCCGAGGCTCAGGCCCGGCGCTGACACCCAGGGGGGCTCTGCCGCGCATGCCTGTGGCTGAGAACCGGCGCGGGGAACACGGAGAGTGGCCCACTGGATGGGGTCCTGCCATGAACACGCACAGTGTCCCCACTCCCAGAGGTTCACATGTCCCCATTCATGATGGAAAGTGGCAGTGGGCATGGTGCCCTGCAGGGACTGACAGAGAATTCAGTGTGTTTGTTGAACGGGCGTTTACGGGCAACCCCTCGTGACGGTGATATGTTCCCTGCCCCCCAGGAGCTCGTGTCCTGGCAGGAGAGCCGACAGAAGACAATTGATTAACTGCAATTGTGATAAATGCCCTGTGTGAGATACACGGGGCAGTGGGAGCAAATATCCTCACCTAGGGGAGGGCGGCAGGAAGGCCCTCTCAGCTGGGGTTTTACCAGGGGAGAAAGGAAGCAGAGGGAACCGCACGTGCGAAGGCCCTGCGGCAGGAAGGAGCTTTCAGGGCTTGATGACTTGAAAGAAGGCCGGTGTGGCAGGAAGGGAGAAAGAGTAAGGTCAAAACCTGGTCATCGCAGGGCCACATCATGGAGTTGGGACTTAATTCTTTGTATCCTGAAAGCCACCGAAGGCCTTTAGACAGAGCCAGTGACTTTTAGACTGAGGATGATGGCTGCTCCGTGGAAAATTAGTGGTAGGGAAGCAGAAGACAAGTTTGGAGGCCGCTGCAGTGGATGGGGGAAGAGACAGGCCTTGACTAAGGTGGTGACAGGCCGATGGAGAGAAGAGGGGGGATGCGGGATATATTTTGGGGGTCGGACGGGCAGGCCTTGGTACATCTTGGATGTGGGGCTTTGTGGGGCTGGGGAAGCATCGTCAAATTTCCATCTTGGGCACTGACCGGCCAGGGGAGACTAGGTCTGTGGGGCAAGTGGTTGGTTTACCAGTGGCTGCGGGTTTGAGCAGTGGAAGCAGCGGCGTCTCTGGATGAGCAGCCCTGCCCCGTGGGCAGTTGTCTGCCACCGTGTCTATTTCCCTTCCTCCTGAGTAATGTAACCCCGGATCCTCAGCTGGGCACATAACCACCCGGAATAAACAGCACACTTTCCAGCATTCCTGACAACAAGAGGTAAGCGGAAATGCTGCGTTCCACGACTGGGCAGTGCCCCAAACAGGAGAAGGGCTGCCTTCCGTTATTTTTTCTTTCTTCTTCTGGATAACTGGAAAGTAGATTTGATGCCTGGCGCTTAAGCCGCCATTTTGGACCATGAGGAGTAAGTCACATGCTGAGAATGCAGAATAGCAACATGGAAGGAGCTGGGGAGGTGACACTGTGTAGCGCCACACCAACACCCAACCACATCCCTCTGAACCTCTTTGCCATGCACCTGACCTGGTCCTAGTTAATACTAGGAAATATGGCCCCTGACCACTGGACTCTGCCTCCTACCCCTCTCTCTCTCTTACTGCATGTCAGCTGCAGTGGCTTTTCTTTTCCTCCAAGGCGCCAAGCTTGTCCCCACCAGGGGCCTTTGCACTCGCTGTTCCTTCTGCCTGGAGTGCTCTTCCTCTACATTTTCCACTGGGCTCTGCTCACACCCGCCCTCTTCAGAGAGGGCGGCCCGGGCCCCCTTCCTAGCTGGGTCCTTCCCCCGAGGTCTCCTCGATCACCGTCCTGATTCCTTTCTGGCACCGCGGTGCTGGCAGCCTGGGTGTTTTGCTCCCTCCGTGTTTACTGGCCTCTCCCCACCAGAACGGTTCCTCAGAAGAGTCGAGAGCCCGGCTCCTTGTCCACCTGCCTCTCCCAAGACGGAACAGCAGCCAGCGTGCACCGCGGCTGGATACGTAAGGATGGACTAATTAACGAAAGAAGCTGGAAGGAGACCCTCACATTACTGAGACTAGTGAGGCCTGAATAGGAAATCAACTTGCCCAAGGTCACCCTTCAGGTCAAGGACAGGCCTGGGGTCCAGGCGGGTGCTCCTCCCACATCTCAGCAGGGACAGACAGACCCTGAGAGGAGGCACCCCAGCCCCGGATCCGCCTCCCGGGGCGGGAATCCCTGTACCCAGGACCCTCCCCCAGCCTGGCTTGGCTGACCTGGCTCCTGTGACCCCAGGACACAGTCCTGCAAGGACTTTGGTCCCCTCCTCGTCCCTCCCAGGTCACCCCGAGCGGCTGCCTGCGTGAGAAGGGGGCTGCAGAGGGGAAAGGAGCCCCCCTGGGGACGGGCCTTGAGCCACATCTGGAAGTAAGAGCTGAAAGCCCAGCTCAGGGCTGATAACGCTTTGCTGACAGGAGATGAAAGTCCGAGGGCAGCCCGCGGCGCCCCAGTTCGCGCTCTTTTATGAGGTGCGATACACTCTGGCACCTCCGCAGGCTCTCCCCGTCCCCCTTCCTGCTCCCAGCCCCGTCTGAGCCATCAAGGCGGGGGCCCTCGGCTGGGCTGCTCTCCCCTGCTGGCCGGGGGCAGGGGCGGTTGCCCCTGCCTCAGAGCAGGAGGAGGCCCCCAGCGTGGCGGCTTGCCCCTGCCCTGTCCCCAGGAGCTGGAGTGTGACAGCTGCGCATCACCAGCAGCCGCCTTTGCTGTCCAGTCAGGCGACATCTCAGGGGGTCTGGGAACTAGAACATGGACGTATCTGGGGGGTCGTTTTCTGCCTGTCACACGGGGTCAGGGAGAGACCCTCCTGAGTGAGTGAGTGTGTGTGTGTGTGCGTGGAGGGTGGGAGGGCGTGCAGAGAACGGACGTCCTCGCAGGAGCAGGCTCGTAGGGTGAAACGGAACAAGAAGCTCTCCATACAGGCTGTGAGTTCAGCGTGCGGGAAAGTCGACCGTCTTTATTTCTCCGGGACAAAGCTTCCTCTCTGTCTGGAGCCACGTTCTGTGGATGCAATTGAACTTAGTCATATCCAGGCGACGCATTGACGGCAGCCGGATTCTCAGGCTTCTGCTGGGCCCAAGCGGGAGGCGAGGATGACTCAGCTTGTGCCGCTGCCCCACCCTTGCATCCTTGTGATGTGGCTCTCAGCCCACAGCCCCTCGGGCTCGGGGCCGGGGGAGGCGGCTCGGCCACCCTAGGGCCACCTCCGGGCCACCTCTGTTGTTTGGCCAACTTGAGTCCCTCAGAGGCGGGGGGCAAGTGTCCCCTGCTGCCCACCGGTGGCCCTGCACCACACTCTGGGCCGTGGGGGACCCCACACAGCTGGCTCTGAGCCCCGCTGGCTCAGGGGACATTGGCACAGGCCCCTCCTGAGGCCGTGGCTACACCTGCTGGGACAAAGGGCTGTGCCAGGCCTGCTGGCCTTTCCTGGGCAGCGAGGTGCCACTTCCATCTCCTGCCCGTCTCCCAGCGCAGCGGGGGCTGCGATTCCTGCCCCCTCGGGCTCCAGCCCAGAGCAGACAGAGCCCCCACTCTGAGACAAAGCCCCCTCCACCTGCCCCGAGCTCTGCTCCTCCCAAATCCATCAGCTTTTCACCTAAAGCACGTGAATTATAGAATTTCAGAATCTTTCCTCTTTCTCGGTTGCTTGTGACACCCCCTGGGGACGACAGCTAAAGAGTGAAAGCTCAAGACACAGTATTCAGGGTGAGAGATGGGGACTTCGAAGGGCTCAGAAAGTTGCAGGAAAACACGCTAATGAAGATGTCGCTTGTCACCCTGCGCGAGCCCCGCGTGACGGACAGTGTGGGCTCCGCAGTCACCGTCGAGGATGCTCAGTTTCCTTCTCTGTGGAGCAGGCGCAGGGAGGTTGCTGTCCCCTCAGACGGTTGTTTGCGGGCTGGACGGGAGCAGGCGTGCGGGTCTTAGCCCAGAGCCTGGCGCGCTGCACGGGCCGGCCGCTGGTGGCAGCTGCTATGTTCAGGTGACACGTAACCTGTACTGGAGACTTCCCAGGATAGTACGCAACCTGCGTCAGAATGTTTACAAGCAGTTTGTTCACAGAAGATTAAAACTTTGTCCCACTCGTGTTGATTTTGTGGCCTTGCTTGTGCTCCTTGTTGTAAATCTCGGAGCTGGTATAGAGTTGCAAACGGAAGCCGCGTCCACACGGGAGCATCCTCGTCTTGGTAACGTCTCCGAGGTCACCCCAGCCGTTCCTTCCTCCCTCTCCCCACGAGCAGTGACCGTTGGCCATCTGGGGACAACCACAGAGTGTGCCTTGTGTGTTTTGCGGATTTCTTTCCTGCTTAAGCCACAGAGCAGGGGGCGCACAATGTCTCCGGGGTGTACGTTATCGACTTCCACAAGGTGATGATGTGGAGACCTGGAGGAGGGACTCGGGCACAGCATGTGCAAAGGCCCTTACCTGGAAGGAACTTGGCATACCCTGCATGGCCATGGGGCCTGGCGTGAGGGGCGCGTAGCCGGCTCGGGAGAGACAGGTAGACAGGAGGTCGCAGCATTTGGTGGGGCTGGGTCTTCCAGGGCCTGGCAGGCCACAGCAAGCTATTGTGTCATTCAAAGCAGGAGAATTACGTAGTCCAAATTGGAATTCTCAAATAGGCGTTTTCTGTGGCACGTAATGCGCACGTGGGGAGTGGGGACAAGCAAGAGAGGAAGCAGAGAATTCAAAACCCCATGGGCAGGGCGCCTTAACAACGGAAATGCGTTGCCTCAGTTCTGGAGGCTGGACCCCTGAGATCCAGGTGTCGGCACAGTTGGTTCCTTCCGAGGGCGGGAGAGTCTGTCCCATGTCTCTCTCCTGGCTGCTGGCGGTTTGCTGACAATCTCTGGCATTCTGTGGCTTATAAAAGCCTTGCCTGACCTCCGCCTCCATCTTCGCATGGCGCTCTCCTGTGCGCATGTCTGTGTCCAAACTCCCCCTTTTTATAAGGAAACCAGTTGTGTTGGATTTGGGGCCCCCTGCTCCAGTGTGACCTCATCGTGACTAATTACATCTCCAGTGGTCCTATTCCCACATAAGGTCCCATTCTGAGGTGCTGGGGCGTTAGGACTTCAATGTATGAATTCAAAAATTTTGCACCCGTCGCAGGAGGTGACTGCAGTCGTCCGGGAGAGACAGTGCGTGGATCGGACGCAGGTGACGGCCGTGGAGACGGAGAGGGTGGTTGGGCAGACGACACAGCTTGAAAGCAGAGCTGACGGGATTTGCTGATCGATTGGATGTCACGGGGAACGCGGTGGTCGTGGGGAGGGAGGGCCCACTCCAGCCTCAGATTCTGGCTGAAGAACCAGGGGGATGTTGGGCGGGGGGCCGGGAAGTGAGTCTGGGGGCGAGGAGTCGAGAGCGAGGGTTTGCAGCCAGCTGCGCCCGGCACATCTGGCGTTTGCCCCGGCTTCCCTCGTGGGTCCACCTCGTCCTCGGCGGAGGACGCGGGCCCTAATGAGAGGCAGCTGGGGCCGGGCGGCCGGCTCGCATTTGTTCTGCCTTCAGCATCAAAGGCCTGGGAAGAGGTTGTCCAGCCCTGAAGGCCACGGCCATCCATCTTGGAGGCTGCACTGCCAAGGAGCCAGGTCCCCGTGGCCCATGCCTGTTGGCTCTGGGAGGACGTCTCCCCCCACCCCCAGCGCGCCCGCCTTCCCAGCACCAGTTCCCAGCTGCAGCCTCGGAAAGTTCCCGTCGTCCACACCCCCACCCACCCCAGGCGTGGTTCATGGCTGCCCGAGGATATCAGTCACCTGGGATCAAGAGGGCCGCTGTGAACGCAGAGAGAGGGGCTCCTGGGGACTCGGCTGGTGGCCCCCGAACACGTTAAATTCCACTAAACACCAAAGCAACAGGGCCGTTTAGCAAGATGGTTAGAAACTTCAGATCTGGCATCTTCCTGCCTGTGTGAGAGCCCAGCTCTGCGCCCCGACCTCATCGGTACCGTGGAGGGAGGGAGAGGACCTCTGTCACAAGGCGGCCAGGAGACCTCAGTGAGGCGTAATGCGTGTAAAGCTCTGTGCTTGTCACGTGCTAAGTTCTCGCTATCGTTACGGTTCCTGTCACTGTTGCTATTGGGGAATAATCATTTTCTATCAAAATTCTGTATTTAACATTTCACACTAAACTAACAAACCAAGAAAGACCCAAACCTCCTACAGTGATTTGCTGCTGAAGTTAGAAATGTAAGCCATTACGGCATGACACGTCCTTAAAATCAGTAATAAAGATATTTATATCCCAGCCGTGTGCTGGTGTGGGAAGAGCACCCGCGGCTGTCAGCGGGTTCTAATCTCAGCTCTGCTGCTTCCTGGCTGTGTGACTCTGGGTCAGTTGCTGCACCTCTCTGAGGCTCTAAGTCAGAGACGGGAGGATGATTCTCGTAGTATTGAAGATCGTATCTATAAAGGACCTGGTCCAGGATGTGGCTCCCAGTGAACACACAGACGGTAAGTTCTCTGGTAGGTTGATGGTGTTACTGCCTCCTCCCTCCCCAGCTGCCACATTCTTTCCCCTCCCTGTATCCTCGCCTCTGGACCCGTTTAGTGTCCTTCCTCTCTGACTGTGGCTCGGACATGTGACTTGCTTCGACCAATGGGATGTGAGCAGATGCCATGTCAGTACATACTTCTAAGAACACCTGCACATTTCCTCTCCCTCCCTCTTGCCCCTCTGCACCTGCCGTGAGAACAGGTCCGCGCTCTCCTGCTGGAGGATGCGACCTGTGCCGCAGAGCTGCGTCCGCCCCGTCGTCTCAGACGAGGCCGTCCCAGATCAGCCGAGAGCCAGCCGACTCCAGACGGATCCCGCCGAGATCCGCAGAGCTGGTCAGACGACCCACGGCTGGCTGCCGAAGCATGAGTGAGTCAAACCAAAGTCCGTCAAACCCAGCCTAGGTCAGCAGAAGCCTACAGACTCTTGAGCCAAATGCACGCTTATCGTCGTATGCGTCCAGGTCTTTGTGGCTGTAACTCAGCATGGTTGTGGCAGTAGATAGTGGATACAGACATTAATAGGCCATATTATTGATGCTTGCTTATGAAATACAGACTCTTTTAAACGCCTCTCAGGGCACTTGGGACCCAAAGCTATTGACATTTGTGAGAGAGTTCACCCTTGTCCTAACCCCCGGAAGATTATTGAACTGGGAACCCATAAACCTCCAAATCTGAAATGTAATAAATAAGCTTCGTTGTTCCGTTTTGTTTGAGAGAGAGAGCCAAGAATAAAAATGCCAGAAACGTCAGAGATGTCGTCCAGACAGAAGAAGCAAGAGGGGAATCAGGCCAGGCCCCTTTCCACCTCCGTCTCCTCATCCAAATCTTGGAGACTTCTTGGCCCCAGAATCATCTGTTCTAGTCCTGTCCTTGGGACCCTCTCTGCTGATTATACAAATCTGATTCAAAGCATCTTCAAACAACAGCTTCAGCCACATCCTGGGCAATCATTCATTGTTGAAGCTGAAAATCTCCTTATGAGTCTGGCAGTGCACTTAACTCCCCCGCCTGCCCCGGGGTTGGGGGGTGGGAGCTAGCACAGGGGTTGAGAGGATGGCTCTGTGTCAGGAGCCCTGGACCTGAATCCCGGCCCCCCTGCTTTCCAGCTGTGCAACCTTAAGCAAGTGGTGGAACCTCTCTGTGAGGCTTTTACGGAGGATTTCTGTAAGACGGACATAAACGTGGTCCCCACCTCTCAGGGTTCAGTGAGATAAAGCAAGGAAAGAGTCCGCCCCCAGGAAGTGCCAGCGCTCTGGAGCTGTCGTGACGGATGGCCCGTTTACCCCGTACAGCACTTACCCTGTGTGTCCCCCACTGCCCCAGCAGTCAGTCCTGGGACCCTGGGTTTAAAATCGATGTCTGCCGCATCCTTCAAATGTCAGATTGCTGAGGCTCCTCTCTGAGCCTTGTGCCAATTTTGTTTCTCGGGTTGGATTTTTCAGCATATTCAGATGGGTAAGTAATCATTGACAGCTGATCAGTTAAGGTAAAGTTGGCCGATGTTACAGAGAGAATAAATCCAAAGATTGCAATGGTTTAACCTGTGGAAGTGTATTTCTCATTCATAAAGTCTGAACGGCAGTGAGGTACCAGAGATGGCAGCCTGTGCACCCAGGTAGATGGAGGCTCTGCCATCTTCACCTTCCAGCTTCAAAGGTCACCCTGGGCATCACCGTTCAGCGGGCAGACAGAGGGGAGAGGATGTGGGGGACCCCCGGGAGGGAGTGTGTGGGCCTGGCTGGAAGGAGCCCATCGCTTCTGCCCACATTCCATCGACTGGAACCGGCCACGTGACCACACACAGATGCAAGGGGAATGGGAAACGTCGTCCCAGGCTGGACTGCTGTTTGCCAGCAATGACTCTGCACTCTGGAGGGAACATGAATCTCGTGGACAGAGGCCACCACTACAGCGATGGGCTAGCACTCCCTGAGCACCTACAATGCGCCTGCACCTTGGGATGCCCTTCACACCCATCCCTCAGGGATGCTCCTGGCAGCTCCCGGAGGGAGGCATCCTTATTGCCACCCCATCTTCCAGCTGAGGAATGAGGCCCTGCGAGACGGCTCCTTGCTCCAGCTCTAACTCTTGGAAGTTTCTCCTGCATTCTAATCGTGCTGGCAGGGTACCTGGGGTCCATTATGGACTCTGGCTTGAAGGCTGATGGTTGGCGCTGTCTTACCAATACGACGGTGCTGTCCTGCCAGGCTGTGCATTGCACACTCTCCATCACCCACCTGCGTGGAGAGCCCGGGCTCCTCTCCCTGCCCAGCATCGCGTCCACCGCCAGCCCTCAGCTCTCACCAAGCCCTTAGCCTTTCTACAGCTCGAAATTACCGTGGCTTTGCTCTGCTGTCTGTCCTAGCCAGGGGCAGACAGACCAGCTCACCAGACTTCAAACTGCCGGGTGTGAAGGAACCACAGGCAGGGTTTCACGCTTGGCTGTCATGAGCAAAGTGGCTGCGGGATCGACACTTGTGGTAGACAGAACGATGCCCTCCCCGTCAAGGTTCTCCACATCGTAATTCCCCAGAACCTGCGAACATGTTACCCTACGAGGCAAAGGGAATTTGAAGATGTGATTAAGTTAAGGGTTTTGAGATGGGGCAATGACTCTGGTTTATGCTGGTGGGCTCAGCGTCATCACAAGGGTCCTTCTAGGAGGAAGGCCAGAGGATCAGAGCCAGAGAGGAGACGTGACAACGGAGGCAGACAGTGGGATGACGCCCTTTGAAGGTGGAGGAACGGGGCTACACCCCTTTGCTCTAGCGTGGGTCCCTTGTCCCACGCAACATCATACAGGACCCTGTGTGGGGGACGGACACACAGCTAGAAGTTGACTACTGGTAGGTGTTGCCTGCAGCCCTGTGGGCAGAAAAGACAAACTCAGACCTCGAGTGTGTGTCAGCGTCGGTCAACACGAATCTGCTCGGTCCCGGGTGGAAGGAGTCCGATGCAGTCACCTGCCACCAAGCGGCCGCTTGGTCTCCTCACGGAAGGTGCCATATCAGGGGCCCAGCGTTGTCAGATGCAGGCAGTCTGGCTGCTCAGCAGTGGCACTAGCTGGACCAGCCTTGAGGAACGGGTTCCCTCCCGGCACAGCCTCCATCCCCGCCGCCCTGGCTATCCCATCCAAGGGCCAGGTACGCAGGCACCGGGGCTGCTGACAGCATGTCGGCTGACGCCGTCTGGCTCTGTCACCCTGTCTGCTGGGTTGCTCGGTGCCTCTTCAAGGTGGACGCTCTCTGGCAGGCATTACATGCAATGGAAAGATCTTCACACTTTACGCCCTTAAATCCATCCACATATTTGTTCCCGATCTTCTAAATGTTCTCCCTGCAGGCTCCTGAACAGCCAGTCCATCTGTTCACCACCGCCCAGGCATTCGTGTGTATTCTAACCCTAGGCCCCTCCTCTCTCTGCACGAAGTGGAGGACCGGTCCCTGCTCCATGCTCTGCTGCCCGAGGTGGGGAATGTCCCCACCCCCCCTGTTCCTCAGGACTAACCCCGAGGGGGGCCACATGCATTTAGGGTCCATTTGCAGCTTGCACCCAAACATCAAGCTGACCCAGCTAGGAACTCTTTTCCTCCCCTGCTGGTTGTTTATAGGGCGCCTACATGTGGCCACGGGGTGAGAGCTGAGGGAGGGGACCCAATGGAACAATGACAGATGATGCGGGGACACAGATTGCTTGCCTGTACAGCTTGTTTGTGTCCACTGGCCCTGTCGGGTCCACCCAAACTTATGGCTTTGCAATACTGTCTGAACTCAGCTAACGATGGACAGCTCTGGCTGCACGAAGACTTGATGTCCCGTGGTCAGCCTCTCCATCAGCGCTCAGCACCATTCCAGGACCTATTTTTGGAAGGTGTATAATTTTCCGCTGCAGATGACACGGCCTTCTCCAGAACTTCAGAGTCTATGCCGAGATTCTACCGGGACTTGCCATAAAATCTACACAGCATTCTCCCCACCATGGAGAGCTCCAACGCCATACACTCTGGGGGGTCGTGTGGCCCAGGCAGCTGGGCTTCCTGCAGTGCAGCTCAGATCTGCTGCAGACACGTCTTGGTCTGGTCTCCGCTCAGAACCGGCTGCTTTTCAAGTTGTCTGATAGGTGGGCTGGAACACCATGAAATATGCTGCCTTTAGACCCCGAAGAGGCCAACCGGGCATCGTACTTCTGTCTTAGTGGAGAGAGGTGTGAGATACAATAATTTGCCCTTGATATTAGAGGGAATGTTCTGGAACGTTCTAGACCGGGACCAGTCTGAACTCCAAAACTGCACTAATGTGGCTTCTGAATCTTCTAGGATTACCCCCCACCCGCTGGAGCACACATTGTACCAAGGCTTCCGATATATTTGCCACTTATTGTTCATCTAGTCTGATTCGCACGGTGCCATCAACATAAAAGCCGGATGCAATGCTCTGTGGGACGTCTAGACAGTTCAGCACCTTCTGATCGTATCATGACAGAGGGTAGAGACACTAACAGCCCTGGAGGCAAGACAGTCAAGGTATACTGTAGTTCCTTCCAGGTGAATGCAAACTGTTCTTGACCCCCCGTCTGATGGATGGACAATAACACATTCACCACATCAGCGCTCAGGTGTCATTTTCTGGAGGCCACATTAATCTGTTCTAGTCGAGAAACCACACCTGGCACAGTGGCTGCAAGAGAGGCGACGACCTGGTGAAGTTGGCAATCGTCCGTTTTCATCCTTCAGGACCTGCCTGGCTTTCACAGGGGCCAGACTGACGAGTTAAATGGAAGTGTGATGGGGATCGCCATCCGTGCATCCTCCAGAATGGCACTAGTCCCTGCCACCTCCCCACGCCCAGTGCCTGGACACGATATTGGTTTTTAGTTGCTCTTTCGGTTGTGATGAGGGGGACGTTTCAAAAGTTCGCACTTGGGTCTTACCCCACTTGCTAATGAGTCAGTGGTGTTCTGCCGGATTCCAAGTATAGACATTCCAGTGATAAACTGGGGGACCAGGCAAATTACCTGAGTAAGACCAGAGACTCCCTGGACCCACAGTAAGCTGGGTCTGGCTCCTGGATGTCCCCACTCTGACAGAAGACACGCGATGATGCTTTAGTCCCTGAGCACCAATGTCAACTCATGCCCTGGGTCTAACAGTCCTCAGAAGGCTAAGGAATCTCCCTTCCACCCAAGTAAATGGCTGCAGTCCCTCTGGGGGAAGGCTGGGGAAACCTCTCTTATGTACACCTGCCATGGGATCACAAGCTCCTTCCTCCTGGAGGCCCAGCCTTTTCTTCACCCAATGGACTCTAGGTCTGAAAACTGGCTCAGGATCAGAAACTGGTCAAGGGGTCATGGCTTTTCGTTGAGGTGGCTGCTTTCGGACTCCTGTTCGTTCATTCCTGAGTTTAACTGTGTAGAGTAAGAAATACCCTTGTTGGTTGCCCATTTTCTCTTACCCAACTCGGGTTGTCTGTACACCCTCAGAGTGCAGTCCCTTCCCCCCCTTGCAGGCCCCGCCCCCCGCGGCCTGAGTTACGTTGTGAATTACTGCTAGTTCTGGGTCTGAGGGCCAGGAGGGGAGGTGGGGGCACATGCCAAGGGAGGTATAGGTCAGAGGCCTCTGTGTTGCCCTCAAGCAATGGCCAGAAGAGTGACGTTCATCTGGGGCCCGAAGGTTCTCGAGTGTATCCATCCGGAGATCCCCATCTCCCATCTTGGGGTCCTGCTCCTCCACAGAGCTCAGACTTTCAGAGAAACCCCTTTCCTGGGACGCTTTTCTCTCGAGAGGGGAAATCCTCGCCCTCATCCCCAGCTTTTCCTGCCTTCCAGCCTCAAGGATCAGAATCTCTTTCAAGCTGTCAAAGCCTTATCTATCTCCAAAGCACCTATTGCCCCAGCAACAGCCCTTCAGTTCCATTGTCCTTGGAATGACGACTTCGCCCTTCTTGTCCACACTTGGTCCGTTGTCCAAACCATCTGTTCCCTCTCCTCACAAGCCGTCGCAGTTCACTGTCGGAGACTGAGGGCTCCATTGCCACAGAGCTTCAGTGATGCTCAGCGCTCCACACGCCAACAGGGGCGGCCTCCCTGCCAGCCAGGCAGCGGTCAGCCAGCTCCAACACCCCGTGTGAAAGTCTGCCTTCTTGCGTCACTCATGGCGCCAAATGTCACAGGTCAGCTTCCCTGGGAGTCAGACGTAGAGACAGAGATCTACCTGCAGAAGGTTTCTTGGGGGATGCTCTCAGCATCGACGTCTGCGAGGGAGTGAAGGAAGCATGTGTGGGCACAGGGAGAAGCTGGGCTGCAATGGAGACCCAACGAAAGCTCCAGCCAATCCCACAGGGAGTTCTGGAGCTAGAAAGACCCGGTACTCCAAGCTGGGACAGAGGTTAGGTCTTCATACATCTCTATTAACCGGTCACTGGATGTGGGCTGCTCCAGGGAGTGGGCATGACCTTGGGCAAGATGTAACCTCTAGGGTGGTTGGGATGGGGGGGCCGGGTACTCAGCTGTGAGCTCTCAGCTGTCAACACTTGTAGCAGCTGAAGGAGCATCTGCGTGGCCCACCACAGCATCCACTACACCACAAGTTTTCTCACATGAGTAAAAGATGTGTGAGAGTCCCAAAAAAGCACAGAAATGTATTCCACACATTTAAAATATTGATTGATATTGCCAAATTTCTCTTCAAAAACCTTGAACCAATTTATACTTCTACCAGTGATGTAGGAAAATGCCTCTTTCCCCACCTCTTAGCCAAGTTTGAGTGTTTGATCTTTGAAAACTGTCAGTGAGATGGAGGGGTAATACATTTCATCATTCTGATTTTCATTTCCTTTATTATGAGACAGATTGGTCCTCTTTTTGCATGTTCAAGTTCCTTACTTCTTTCTCATTGATTTATAGATGCTCTTTCTATCTTAAGGATAGTAAACTTATCTCAGGCATATTTTTTTTCCCACGTGAAGCTTGTCTTTCAATTTTATTTGCAATGTATTTACTGTAAAATCTGTAAAACCTCAAACTGCCTATCTTTTCCATTATGGCTTCTGGGTCTCATTTGCCCCTTATAAAGCCTTTATCCTTATAAAATATTCTTCCATAGACTTTTCTAATATTTGTATGGTTTCGGTTTTTATGTTTAAATTTTATTCCATCTGGAATTTATTCTGGTGAGAGAAGTATGAATCCATCTTTATTTTTTTTCCAAATGGCCGGCCAGTTGCCCACATCATCTATTAAATAATACATCTCTCCCTCTTGATTAGAAGTGTCTCTTCCAGGGCACTAAGGTCTCACGTGAAGTTGCGTTTTCTGCTCTGTTCTACTGACCTGCCTGTTTTTGACCCCATATCAAAGCATGTGATTAGTCTATCTTTATAAAATGTTCCAATATCTGCTAATGCAGGTTCTCCTCCTTTTCTCATTTTTATACGAGATATTTTCTCTCTGCTGTTTATTCTTCCAGATAAAATTTAGAATCATGCTGTCAACTCCAAAAATAACCACACTGAAATTTCATTTGGGATTGAGTTGAATTTTTTAATATCTTTTAGGAGAATTGACATTTGTATAAATTTGAGTCTTTCTGGACAAGAACAAGATACATATCTATTCAAGTCCTTCTCTCTATACTTTTGGGGGTTACATATATATTTTTTCATATGAACCAACACATTTCTTATTGAATTTATTCCTAATATTTTATTTGTTGTTGTTGTTGTTACTGTTGCTTTGTAAACAGATTCTCTATTTCCATGATGCTGGTTATCGTTGCTATGTAAGAAAGCTACTGATTTTTGTATATTTATTTTGTAACTATACATTCCACTCAGCTCTCTCATTGTTTATAAGAGTTTTTCCATTAACTATCTTGGTCTTTCCAGATAGACGAAAATCATCTGCTGGCCTCCCAGGTCTATGCTTCAGAAAGATTAATCTCTAGGAAAGTTGGGGTGGCAGAGGCTGGAGCGACAGTGGTGCCGTAGCGCTAACTGGCCTGATATCAAACCTCTGAACCTCAAGTTCATGTGCCTGATGCGCAACATGCCAATCGCTGAGACATCAGTGCTCAGAGATGGATAAAGTTCATTCAAATTGCCAAAATGAGAAGGCAGGAGGATAGAGTCTCTCAAATCTGCCTTAACAAAAGGAGAAAGCAGGGGGTTTCTAGAGCTAAGGAGCTTGGGGGGAGTTTCAGAGAAAAGAAGGGAAATCCGTGTTTCTTTCACTCCAGATAAGCCCTCGGGCAACCAGACTTGTGGGCGTCAGCAGCAACTGGGGGCGGGTTGTCTGGCGACCATAACTTCCTTAAAGGCATCCTGCTTCTGCAAGACAGGCTCCTGAGTCCTCGTGACCCCTGGCACCTCTGCAGTTAAACAAGAAAACGGCAGATTAACGCGATTAGCTTCTCATCTGCGTGTGTGTCGGGAACAAGGTGGAAGGGTAATCATGTCCTTATTGAATATTTACAGTAAGCCTCCAACACCAGGCTTCCGACCGTCATATCAAGTATGTTTTCTTTCTTATAATCTACGTTAGGACTGAACACTTTCAGGTTAGTTGACAAGAGTCCAGAAATACTGCCTATTGAATCGGCGATGAGGTAAAATGAACCTCCAGTCCCTTGAGATGTAATTTATCATGATCCGCTTTAATATTGTGTCCTGGGAAATCAATCAGTGTGGATAAAGAATGACAATGAGAGCGATCACTGAGGCAGCACCGGCTGTGCGCCAGACACCATCCTACGCCCCTTATGCATATCCTCTCATTTAATATTCAAGGCATCCTTTTGAGGTAGGTACCATCCTTAGCCCCATTTTACAGGTGAAGAAACTGAGGCGCAGAAAACCATATAGCAGGAAGAGCCAAGGTTTGAATCCAACGACTCCAGAGTCCGTGGCCCCCAGCCACTATGGCACCGTGGGTTAACTCAGGAGAAACCTGCTCCTCCTTCAAAGCTTCGGCATAACCTCCAAACCCCAGGTCCAGATTAACCACAAGAGTTTGCCTTCTCCTCTTTGCATCTCCTCTGACTTGGCCACCCCCAGAGGTCGGAGGGACCGAGCTCCCCAGGCAGCGCCAGGATATTGGACCAGCCAAGCAGAGCCGCTTGCTCAGGCCCCAAGTGCGGGTGTAGAGATGAGGTACAGAGCAGCAGCCATATGCTCAGCTGGCCTGAAGGGCCCTAGAAGAGCTCGGGGCTAAAAGTGCAGATTGTCCCTGGGTGGCTCTCTCCTTTCAAGACCCTGTGGTCAACGGTTGGCGTTCTCGCTCTTTTTTGAACACTGTTTTTGATTTTTGGCTCTCACCTCTTGCTCTCCGGTCCGTCAGCCTCGCGGTGGGGATGGAGGCTCCTTGCCCATGCCAGTCTGTTCCTGGACGGTGTTTCCAGGACTCTAAGGCGACGGGGCTGTACCATCCTCTCCGAAAACCCTACAGCTCCTCCCAGCAGCTCTGGACCAACTTGCCTAAAACCAGTTCAACTGCTGTCAGCGGGCCGGCAGACATAGGCACAAAAATGTCCCAGGAGGGGCGGGCCCAGTGGTGCAGTGGTTAAGTTCACACGTTCCACTTCAGCAGCCCAGGGTTTGCCAGTTCAGGTCCCAGGTGCAGACCCACGCACCGCTTGTCAAACCATGCTGTGGTAGGCGTCCCACATATAAAGTAGAGGAAGATGGGCACAGATGTTAGCTCCGGGCCAGTCTTCCTCAGCAAAAAAGATGAAGATTTGCAGCCAATGTTAGCTCAGGGCTAATCTTCCTCAAAAAAGAAAAAATGCCCCAGGAAATCAGAGATGGCTTCAGAGAGAAGGTGACGTATGAGGCATTTCCAAATTAATTTTGTATTAACAGTATTGATATCAGTTCTTTCATGGAACAGACCTTTGCCAAGCCCTTACCATGTGCTGGAATATAGCCATAAAGCAGACGGAAGGATCCTTGCCCTCAAGGAACTTAAGTTCTAGGCATTTAGCAAGACAACTAAATGAATAAGATACTTTCTAATAGTTGAAAGTGCAATGAATCAGATAAGATAAACAAATAGGAAGAAAGGCGTGAGGAGGAGTGACTTAAGAGAGGCGGTCAGCAGAGGCTTCCCTAAGGAGTTGAAGTTTAAGTTATAGCTGGATGTTAAGAAGGAGCCAGAGCTGTGAGGACCTGAGGGACAGCTGTTCTCAAGGCCATAGGGTGGGAATGGTTTCCAAGACCTGGGAAAAGGGAGGCGTGGCTGGAGTTGCGTGGGCAGGAAGGAGAGTGGAGGACGTGAAGTCAGAGAAGGAGCTGGGGCTTTGTCGCAGCCCTGATGGCAATTTGCTGATCTCACTTATGTTTTGAAAGGGTCGCTCCCGCCGCTGCATGGAGAATGGACTATAGCGGGCAGGGGGCAGTGGGAGGCCACTTAGGAAGCAGTGCAGGGAGCCAAGGGGGCAACGTTGGAGAAATGGAAGGAGAGGAAGTGGGGGACATGGCTGGCGAGGGGCAAATGTAGGAAGTGGCGCCGTCTGCGCAGGGATCAGCCACTGGGGGCAAAGAGAGTGAGCTATCACGGGTGGTTTGGCTTGAACAATGCTGGATAAATGGCGAGGCTGTTTTTCAAGACGAGAAATACAGGAGGTGGAACAGGTTTTTGGTGGGAGGAAATAAAGAATTCGTGAATAACAGAGATAACTGTAGATAACTGAACACATCGTGCTCGGCGTTCTGCTTGTGTCAGTTCCGTTCATCTATCCATATTACTGTGAAATAGATATTTTCCCGTTTTCCAGATGAGAAAAGAGTTTTGGAGAGGGGAGGTGACAGCTTTTGAAGGACAGACCTGGGGTTCAAACCGATCTGCCTGCCCTTAACCACAAGTCTCAATGATAGCTTAACAATTAAACTTGATAAGTAATAGGATGCTTTTTCTTTTTGGAAGATTGTCGCTGAGCTAATATCTGTGCCAGTCTCCCTCTATTTTGTATGTGGGACGCCACCACAGCATGGCTTGATAAGCAACGTGTATGTCTGCGCCCGGGATCCCAACCCACAAACCCCAGGCCCCCGAAGCAGAACATGTGAACTTAACCACTACACCACACCGGGCCGGCCCCCTAAATAACAGGATTTTTAAACACTGTTGTGGAAACATTTGTCTATTTTTCAACAACGTTTTATCACTTGGATAAATTACTTAACATTTCTTTAAATTACCAAAGGATGGCCAAAAAGAATTAAAATAAATAATAAGAAGTCTATATGGATGTCCAAACCCTCCAGAGAGGGGTGGACATTAGACACTCTGGCTGTCAAGCAAGCTGTCCAGTGGGCAAATGGACCCAGGTGAAGACGGGTTGCCCCTCACTTGTTGGGACCCAGATCCTTAGCACACCCTTCAAGGCTCTGCTGGGTTTGCCTCTCCCATCCCTGCTCCATGGTTTTCCAGCCCATCCCGTGTGACCTTCTCCCTTGTCTCTGTTCGCCTGCTGATCTGGACTTCATTTACTTCCTCCAAAACTCCCTGCTCATCCAAACCTGGGACCCTCACTCTTCTGCCCTCTTTCTGGGTTAACTCCTATGCATATGACAGAACACAGGCAAGGGTCACCTCCTCCAGGAAGTCTTCCCAGACTGGTTCTTTGTGTCAGGCCCATAGAATCAAGCTCCTCTTCTCTTCAGCACTTCCCTTGGGTTTTCTTCCCACCTGTCAGTGTGATTTCTCACCATCTCCCTACAGGGCAGGGAAGGACTGTGTCCGCTTTGGCTCATCCGGGGACCCCAGGTCCTCGCTCAGAGCTGGCACCGAGGAGCAACTCAGGAATCGGCGAGTGAATGAACCACACCCCTCGGCAACTCTGAACTCAGGGGAGACTCCTGGCTGAGCTGCAGCTCAGGTAAGACAGTTTCAGGCTGCCTGGCCAGCCCATGAGCCAGGGGACGGCAGGGCCCGGGTCTCACCAATGTGTTGACCTCAGCTGATGTCTCCTGGGAGGCCTACCGGCCAGATCCTTGACCAGCACGAGCTGTCAGGTCAGATGGATCTGGATTGGGCCACCCTGAGCAGCTGGCCAGCCTTGGCCAAGTCGCGTCACAGCTCTGCCCCTCAGCTGCCTCGTCTGTGAGATGCGGGTGATAAAGGGCCTGCCTCGCAGGGTTGCTGGGGGCTCAAGGAGTTCGTGTGTGTGAGGAAACGCAGCCTGACACTTGGCCCATGTCGTTGCGTGGAAAATGCTCACTCTTAGCAGCCCCCAACGATCTGGGGGGCTGGCGAACAGCTGGGAGACATCGGCAGAATGGGAGACGCCGTTCCACAGAGGTGGTGGCCCCTGTGTGCCCCCTGTGGATACGGGGACATCAGCAGATGGAAGAGTACAAGGGACAGAGCCCCGAGAGCGGCCGGCCACATGACCATAAGGAGCGTACATTGCAGAGGCTCCGGCTCAGAGGGTCGAGGGACACAAAGAGCTGGAGCCTAACCATTTTTAGGTTCTTCTTTTCTATAAAGTTCCTTTAAAAATAAAAGGACGTGTGGGCTGGTGGGGATGGAGGGGCCCCAGGGAGAGGCGATGTAAGGCAGTGGTTAGCGTGGGCTCTGGGCTCTGACCATCTGGATCCCATCTGCTTTGACGCCCGTTGCCCCCACTCCGTGCCTTATCTTCTCCTCTGTTGGATGGGGACGCTGGAGGCACTGATGTCACACGGCGGCTGCAGGAACTTAAGGAGCGAATGGTCATTAACGCCCAGAGCAGGGCCGGGCCCTGTTGGAAATGGTTTTCGTGTTTGCACGAAGAGAGACAGCAGGGAGTGGTGGAAAGTGGCTCCATATCTGAGTTCAAATCCAGTTTTGGCTCTTCCCCAGCTAGGGAATCATGGGTGGGTCACTGAGCCTCTCTGAGCTTTGGGCATCTGCTCAGGAAAGTGGGAACAACAATAATAATAATAATAATGGTGATGATGGCGACGACGTTGTCAGGAGTGAATCGCAGCCCTCAGCACGTGGCTGTCTCACGTGAGCACCACTGGCTGAGATCTTTCTGGAATGTGAGGTCTCACCATCAAGAAAAACTGACCTAAAGGCTGGGCTTTGAGGATCCTGTGATGGTTCATTTTATGTGTCAATTTGACTGGGCCATGGTGCCCAGGTATTCAGTCAAGCATTATTCTGGATGTTTCTGGAAGGGTGTTTTTGGATGAAATCAACATTTAAATTAGTGGCCTTTGGGTAAAGCAGATTGCCCGCCATAATGTGGGTGGGCCTTGTCTAATCAGTTGAAGGCCTGACTAGAACAAAAGGCTGACCTCCCTCAAGCAAGACGGAACTCTGCCAGAAGACGGTCTTTGGATTGAGCTGCAGCTCTGGCTAGCCCCTGGGCCTCTGCCTGCCAACCAACCCTGCAGATTTGGGACTTAACCTCCATATTCACATAAGCCGATTCCTTAAAATAAATCTGTCTCTGCCTTTCTATATATAGACAGACATGTATCCTACTGGTCCTGTTTCTCTGGAGAAGTCTGACTAATACAGATCCTGTGCTTATTGGTAATGAAAGCCATGCCCAGCGCCGGCCACCTCGTGGACGACAAATGGGAAAGAGGGAGTCCTCAGCAGGGCTCTCTAGAATTGCACTGGAAGTGCATCCTCAGGAGAGAGACCCTGGGGCCCGAGACCCTGAGCGGTGGTAGGGGTGGGCTGGAGACTGGCCCCAGACCTGGGTCTGGTTACTCTGTGAAACCACAGAAATTCAGCAGAAGGCAAGAAAGCTCCTTCTTGTTGAAAACGTCAAGGTGATGAGGTTGGTGAGAAATCCGGATGGAGCCCAGACTGACCTTGAACGCACCTTGGGGAGAAGCACTGTGGATGGAGAAAGGCCTGAGGTGCTAGCCCGAATTCTTCTCCATATCCCTGGGCCTCAGTTTCCCCATATATAATACGTAACGACGGCTAAGGCTGTGTAACGTCTAAGCTGCCTCCAGCCTGGCTGTTCGCGGGGGCCGGGGCAGGACAGCGACCCGGGCTGAGCGACTGGCCAGGAGCAGAAACAGCTCCCTGGATGCAACCCACGCAGCAGGCCGGGGGGAAGTCCTGGAGGGGCTGTGTCCTTAGCCTCGGGACGCTCGTGGAGAAAAGCGCCTTTGAGGTTGGCTGGGCGGCTCATTGAGAGACGAGAGGAACCCTTGCGGTTCAAGGATTCCAGAAGAACACACATTTTCCTGTGCTATCAAATGTTTCTATTAAATTTTCTTCAAAAACATTTTTAAATTATTCAGGCGCCCTCCACTCTAACCATCTAATCTAATTTTTTGTCTGTTATTAAAAAATAACTTTGGGCTTTGCTTTTTCCCTTACAGAAAATAATAAGCATTTATTATAGAATGTTAAGAAAAATGGCATAAGGGGGAAAAAAGAAAATCACCCATGCGTTAGTTAGGGTGGCCCACCTGCTGTTAATAAACATCCTCCGAATTTCAGTGGTTTAACATAATGGGCTATTTTTGCTCATGCAATGACAGCTCAAACAATGATGGTGCTTGGGATGTGGCCTTTCTCTTGATGATTCAGGGACCCAGAATCCTCACATCCTATGTCTCAGTCGTCCTCTGGGGCCCTGGGCGCTTTGTCTCTAGCCAGTCTGTGAGAAAAAAGAGGAAAGATTGTAAGGTTGTATGGGTTCGGCTTGGAATTGGCAAGTGTTATTTCTGCTCACATTTCATTGGCCAGAATTCAGTCACATGGCCACACCTCATTGCAAGGGATGCTGGGAAATGTAGTCCGGCTGTGCGTCAGGAGGAAGAGAGGGGTTCTGGCGAGCCTGTCACGGTGTCGGCCACAGCCTGAACCCCGGCACGCTGGGAGCGCCACTGTGCACGTCCTGAGGGCTCTCCTTCCCTTCCTGTTTCCGTGTCGTATGAGTTTTGTATAATGAAGCTTTTGGCTGGCCTTCATCTCCAGTTCCTGGGGGGCAACCTCGAAACCCTTGGAGCTTCCTGAGTCTGTCACTTGATGCCTTTATGATTCTGGTGGGTCCCTCGGACCACACCTGATAGTTCATGCTGACAGGACGGCCCAGGATGGGGCTGGCCACACCTGAGAGTCCAACCACGTGATTGAAGGGTCAGAGCCTCGAGCCCCCTGGTGTCAGTCGAGCCTCTGGCAAGGGGAGGAGCTGGAGACACATCAGCGGATCAGGCCTTTGTGACCGAGGAGACAGGACACCGTGTGGGCTGAAGCGACGGCCCCCCAGGATCCAGCTCCTGAGGCCTTCTGGACTTGGGGCCAGGCCCGGCCAGCCCGGGAGTGAAGACCCAGCCTGGGGCCCCAGCACGGAGCCCCGGCTCCAGCAGGCCCCGGCCTTTCCCCCACTGCTGTCCTGCCTCGGCTGCCGGTCTGGTCCCAGCCCCGTGCCTGCCCGGTGGCCCTGATGCTTCTCCTCCGCACAGTGAATCTGGGCGCGGTGGGCGGGGAGGCAGACGGACACAGAGGACACCCGCCAATGTTACAGTCCCAGCACAGCCCGGGACCGACCCTGGGCATCCTCTCCATCAGTGACCTCAGACTCTAGTACCTGTTGGAATCACCCGGGAATCTCCTCGAAAGTCAGATTGCCAGGCAGCACCCTCCGGACAGGCTCATCGGATGTGGTCAGGTGGGATGGGGGTGGGACACAAGAACCTGTGATTGTCACACTGCTCACAGGCGATTCCGATATAGGTGGGCCCTGGTTCATTTTCTGGCACACCCTCCTCAGTTTCCTGAGGCTCAGAGAGGGGAAGTGACTTTCCAGTGTCACAACGCTAATGGGGGTCAGAACTTAGGTAAGAACCGAGGTCTGCTGACCCAGCCCGAGGTGGGTCAGTGGGAGCAGGACTGACCGTATGAAGGGCAGAGGACAATTCAAAGAGCCCCAGGGCGGGTCCCACAATCAAAGACCTGCCGCCGTGTCTGCAATTCCACCACCAGACAAGCATTCCTTTGGGTCTTGAAGATTTTGGATTTCCCAGAGTCCACTCTGAAAATGCTAAACTTTCCGGGGTAGAAGCTTCCTACATTATTGCAATGGGCACATGGACAACAACTGGCTTCTTGGCGCTTTCCAACAAGGATGGGGTCCAGGAAGAAGCCAAGTCTACCTTCTGCTCTAGACGGGCGTGGCTCTCTAGGGGGGGAGTGGGTGGAACTCAGAATCAGACTTCATCTGCTTTACCCTCTTAGGACACAGAATGTCCTGGCAGAGAGAGGGTGGCGTCTTAGAGCCAGCCTGGCCGGGGTTTGAGTCCAGGCTCTGCCAAGTCCCAGCTCCATGGCCTTGGGCAATCTGGCCACTTCATTGCTCTGAGCCTCAGTTTCCCCATTTGTAAAACAGGATGACACCCACACCCGTCCCATCGGCTTGGTGCAAAATTCCACAACAGGCTGAATCCTTGGATCTGCGTCCTGACGGCCACGATGTGCCCAAACTCGGGGAGGCACAGAGACCAAGAGTCTCCCAAGGTCACCCCGCCCTCCCTCTTGGGGCCAGAACGAGTGTTGGCTCTGGGCAGCCGGCTTTGTCTGCCAAGGTCTCCAGCCCCGAGGCGTCCGCAGAGCCTGGGGACCACGGAGGCCTTGTCATCCCAGCAGGGGTTTACATTCTTCCCCATGGCTGGCGTCTGGAAACTCATCTCCGCCCTTTCTTCTCTTTAGGAAACAACAACGAAGCCAGACTCCTGTGCTGGGCGCAGCGCTGCCTCCACCCCGCAGGAATGGCGGGGGGCGCTTTTCCCGCCGCGCCCCCTTGCTAACCACAACTGGGCTGCGCCTGCCTTCCCTCCTCCTCCTCCTCCGCTGGCTGGCAGGGTGGAGGGCCCTGGGAAAACTCCCGGGAGCCGGAGCCGGAGCCGAGGAGCCGAGGAGCCGGCAGACGGTGCCCCGGGCCTTGGCAGCGGCCTGGACTCAGGATGCTTCCTCCGCAGCTCAGCCTCCGGGTGCGATGCGCTGACGTGATGTCTGGCGGCTTGGCTCCGGCGTGGCCGGGCTGCGCTGTGTGCAGGTGACACATGTGCTGCTTCGTGTTTCCACGGGCGAGGCCGGCCCGGCCGGGGGAGGACAACCAGAGAGTTCAGCGACCAAGGATGGGGATGGAGAGGCAGGCACCGCAAGGATGGGGACCAGGGGTGACGCTCCAGACTCAGAAGACAGCGGAAGCCTTCTGCCTCGCAGGGCCCTGCCTGCAGGAAGCTGCTGACCCACTGATCTCTCCTCCTGCAGAGGCAGCCGCAGGTCTCGGCTGGGAACTGGAAGGCGCCGTGGCCGTCTGCTCCCAGCTTCCCACCCTGAGCTGGAACGGCCTGCACAGCCTCCCTATGGGAGCTGGTCCAGCCCCGCCACGGCCACTTGCAGCAATGTCTCGTTACTCAAGAAATGCACATTCATTGCAGCAAAGATGAAATACGGATTAAAAAAAAAGAATTGCAACTCGCTCTTTGGAGAAAATCACTCATGATCTAGAATTGCACTTCCTCCCAGATTGTCATACAAGGTATAAAACGGGGCAATTTGAAGTGTGGTCTGCAAACCGTTTGCCCCTAGTGCATAAAGAGATAAATATGGAAAACAGGAGTAAGCATTCAGAAACTTCTATAGCAGCTTGATATGGCCACTGCATTTTTATTTACAGTATTTTACGAAAGCATTGACTTTTTGGGGCCAGCCCAGTGGCGTAATGATTAAGTTCACGTGCTCTGCTTCAGTGGCCTGGGGTTTGCGGGTTCATATCCTGAGCATGGACATACACCACTCTTCAAGCCATGCTGTGGCAGCATCCCATATACAAAACAGAGGAAGACTGGCACAGATGTTAGCTCAGGGCCAATCTTCCTCACCAAAAAAAAAAAAAGTATTGACTTGTAACAGATGGGAAGTCACAAAGTGCTCCTTCAGCATAGCTAGTGTGAGGAGCACGAATATAGATATGTTAATAAAAATGGGTTCATATCCCATTTTGTTATCAGTGCCTCGCCCCAGCTTCATACCGTGTCTCCCTTACCCTGTCATATCGTATGCTTGGCTGCTCGCTTCCACCGCGCGGATGCTCTGCGATTTTGTTTGCCAGCCCTCGATGCTGGAGGTTCTGACGGTCCCCGGTTTTCAGGGTAATAAGGAACACTGGATGCACGCCCTTGCTCATACGCATTTGAGCCGTTCCCTCCTTCACGTAGAGTCCCAGGCACGGACTTGCTGGAGCAGAAGGACACACACGTTTTTGAGATTTTAGGCACCTGTTGCTAAAATGATGGCAGGAGAGGCTGATCCAACTCACACTTTCCCCAGTAAGTTCGGGAGCTCCGTTTTTAAGGCCAGCTTCGTTTGGGGGGGCCCGATGTACAAAACAGCCACCTCTTCCACTGACGGCCTGTCAGAGATTTGAAGACTGTGACCATCCCAGGCTCCTTGTCCCCAGGTCCTTCAGCCACTCCTCACATGGATCCAAGAACCGCAGGACCAGAGCGGCCCGAGATCCCCAGCCCAGGAGTTCTCTGTTTCACTTCCATGGGACACTGGTTCTGCACGCTGTTGATTGGCACCACCAGACAAAAGGATTTTATGCTGAAATCATCCTGGGGATCAGTGACTTAACCAATCCAAGAAGATGTTCACCGCTGCAGGACTTGTCAGAGCATTTAATGTGTCCGTGCGCATTATTTATGTCCGAGAAGGGGCTAGAGTGAACAGTTTCCCAGGCCGGTTTGACCGTGGACTCCTTCAGTGAGGGCCGTCTCAAAGACCAATGGCCCACGGAGCCCCTGCCCCCAGCACAGCAGCTTTCAAACTTCTAAAAAGCCACAGAATACTGTCTTCAAATTCTTTTCTACAAGAAATTTCAATTTATGTGAAACAGATAAAAGCAGAGAGAAGATGACACGGAGGCCTGACGCTTCCCAGTGGGGCCCCAGGGAAGGCATCCCAGAATTCCTAGGGACCCCATGGGGCACCGTGTCCCCCTGTCTAGGTCCCTCTCCCCCATTAAGGCTCGTCTGAAGGTCAGTGTAAGGGGAAAGGGACAAATCGGAGCCCAGCTAGTAACGTTTATTGAGCACTTACGGGTCAGACCCTTGAGTGGGGCCATAGAGAGAAATAAGATGCATCCCCTTGTGCCCAAGGAGCTCGAGTCTGGCGTGTGAGATACGTAGACACGTGCAAAGGGAGTTACAACACAAAAAGGTGTGTAACGGGGGCTAGTGGTGCAGCGGACGCTCGGTTCTCGTCTACCGCGCTCCCCGTCCTCTGGGAAGCTTGTTTCCCCGACTCCGTTACTGGCACGGCGCCAAGCACAATATTCCATATTTCTGGCCCTCCCGGTGTTTCTGTGACCCCTGCCTGGCCAATCGCAGTCCCCTATTCTCCTGGCCCCCGGGACCCATCTGGGACGGCACGTGATCCAAACCCGGCCCATCAGGACTGTCCCCCAGGAGGGCGGGCAGGTGCTGTCTTTCGCGTGGGGCCGCTCGAGTGGGATGGTGGGAGCCTGCAGCTGACCAGGACGGAGCTCTTCTGCCCTCCCACAGCGGGGTCCCCCATCTGCCACGAGAAGGAGAGAAGGAAGCCCCGGAGAGACGAAGGGTTGGGTGGCAAGAGACGAGAGAGTTGCGATGCCTTCATTTCTGGGACCTGCTCCCAGGCCGGGCTTTCCAGACACACGAGCCAAATGTTCCCCCTTCAGGGGCTCAGGCTGGTGTGAGACTAAGTTCTGTCATGAGTTGTCAAGGGTGTCGCTGACTAGTGCAAGGAACAAAAGGGGTCAAGGGGGCGGAGTCTCTTCCAGCTGGAGCCGTCAGAGAAGGCGTCTGGGAGGACGTTAACCTTGAACCTGACTTGGGAGGAGGTGAGCCCTCCAGAGAGGGGGTGCTGGAGCTCTGCAGGTGGAGGGGCGGCCTGGGCAAGTTGCCGGCGTGGAGGAGGGTGACAGTTGCCTGGGGGACCAGGGAGGAATGGAAAGACGGGTTGGGGCCGTTCCCTGAACACCGGGGTGAGAAGTCAGATGTCACTTGGTTGTGGGAAGGCACTGAAGTGGTTTGAGCCGCATGATGGGGCTGGTACGGTCCGACTGGTGCTTTAGGAAGCTCTCTTTAGGCAGGTGACAGGTGCGGCCTGGGGACAAGGGAGAGGGAAGATGCTCTGATGAGTGGCTGGGAGCACAGAGCCGCCACCAGTGGAACAGAGAGGTGGGGAGGAGAGGCTAACTTGGGGGCGGGAGGACAGACAGATGTGGCCACATGGAGGTTGAGGTCTGTATGGACTGAACTGTGACCCCCGCCCAAATTCATGTGTTAAAGACTTAACGCCCCGAGTGGCTGTATTTGGAGTAAGGGAGGAATTAAGTTTAAATAAGGTCACAAGGGGGGGGGCCCTGATCCAATAGGATTAGTGTCCTTATAAGAGGAGACACCAGAGAGCCCTCTCTCTCTGCCAGGTGATGACACGGCGAGGTCCACAAGCCAGGAAGAGGGCTCTCCCCAGGACCCAAATCACCCAGCACCCCGATCTTGGATTCCCAGCCTCCAGAGCTGTGAGAGATCAACGCCTGTTGTCGACGCCCCCCGTCTGTGGCCTCCTGTTATGGCGCCCAAGGAGACTAAGACCAGACACTTCCGGGTGGAAATGAATCTGAGTGACTCCACCTGGGGGCACTCCTCTTGGGGAGGAAGATCTGCCCGGCCCTGCGGCCAGGGACCCAGAGAACAGGAGTGACCATCACCACTACCGACAGCAGAGCCTTTTTCTCCATCCCAAACAAAAGCTCCAACTATTAAATAGGAATTCCCTCCTCGCTCTTCCCCCCAGCCCCTGGGAACCTCTATTCCACTTCCTGTCCCTGTGAGCCGTTCTGGGTACCTCATATGAGTGGAATCACACAGCGCTTGTCCTTCTGTATCCGGCTTGTTTCACTTAGTGTCATGTTGCCAAAGTCCGTCCATGTGGTAGCGTTTGTCAAAATTTTGCTCCTTTTTGAGGGCTGAGTAATATTCCGTTGGGCGGCCATACCACTTTTCTTTATCCGCTCGTTGTTGATGGGCATTTGGGTTGCTTCCACTTTTGGCTACTGTGACCAAGGCTGCCGTGAACAAGGCTGTCGGCAGCTGTAGCCTTACCACTGGCCTCAACTTGTTGTTGCTGTTCTTCCGAATCTGTGAAAAACATTTCATCTACAGAACAGATGAAAGGGAAGCGTTGTGCTTCAGTGGAGATTTCTTCCTCCCACAATTTCCCCCATACCCTGTGGCAGCTTCGTCAAGCTCCTCCTGAGCACCTGGGAGCCTTGAGCCTGGCCCGGCCCCCTGATGTCGTGCGTCCTGTGGCAGGTGCACCATCCTGACTCCCACCCATGGCAGCAAATAGACATCGTCATCCAGCCGTCTGCTCACGCCCTGGATCTTAATCTTCCATTTCCTTCACCTCTTACGTCTATTCCCTCAGCAGCTCCCGGCAGCTCAGAGCCAGAACAGAGCCTGAATGTCCCCGGCTGTCCCTCCCTAGCCCGGGCCTGGTCCTCTCTGGCTGGAACAGACACAGACCTGCCTCGCCCCACGGGCCTCCACCCGCCCCTTCCTCTCGCTGCTGGATGGGCTTTTGAAAACAAAAGCCAGACCATGCCACGCCTCTGCTGACATCTCTCCAGTGGCTTCCCGGTCCATGTAGAATCGAGTCCAGAATCCCTCCTCTGACTTACAATCCCTCCGCGTCTACACAGCCAGGCCCCTGCTATCCCACCAACCCCGTCCGGTGCCTCTTCCCTGGTTTACACTCTGTTCCAGCCACTCTGCCCTTCCCTGCTTGCTCGTTCCCCAGGGCCTTTGCACCTGGATGGTTTTTGTGCTCAGAATACCTTCCCCCAGATCTTTGCATGGCTGGCCACTTCTCACCTCCAAGGAATCCACTGCAATGTCACCTCCTCCGAGAGGCCTCCCCGACTGCTGGATGGAAGCAGCTGCCCCGTGCCCCTAGGCCTGGACGTCTCCATCCCATAACCACCCTTCTGGCCTCTGGGTCACTCATTGCCACCTGAAAGTGTCTGCTGCCTTTCTTTCCGTGTTCACTGTCTCCTTTCTCCTTCTCTCCTCCAGGGGAGCAGGGGCCTGTCCTGTTTGTCACTCCCTCGCTCCCCCACCTCCCAGTTCCTAGAGCAGGGCCCGGTACAAAGGTGCTCCGTTGTTCTTGAACAAGCGAACAATCAGGTACAGAGGACGTGTGACCAATTGGAGAGCTGGAGTCTCCGTGTTTACTGTGGTTCTCGGCGGGATCCAGGCTCTGCCAACACTTTTTTGTGGCCCGGGGTCTCACGTGAACCATAACAGGCTGGACCGTCTCAGGAATGGCCCTGTCTCACGACCCCCATCAGCTGCGGGGTGGGGGGGTGCCTCGCATGGACAGGCGTGGACCCCCGCCCCCCTGCACAGGCCCCCGCAGGGGAGCTGGGTCCACCTGGGAAATGACCAGCCTCCACTCCCAGCAGTTCCAGGAAAGCTTGGGGCCTCCCAACACAACATGTGGTCTTTGCTTTCCAGGGAGGGGCCATGTTTCCGAGGCAGCGCCTCTCTGTCTTGTGGTCGCGCTATTCTTGTGCCCCGGAATGCTCCTCTCCTTGGCGCTGACAGCCGCCACCTCTCCCAGGGGTGCCGGGCCCCTGGGGCTGGCTCGCTGGGTGGCAAGGGCTTCTGCGGCCCCACGGCCACCTGGGCTCTGGTGGGCTCCAGAGAAGGAGCACAGGGCATGTGGCACTGGGGGACTCCTCTCCAGCGTCGCCTGCTTTGCCGCCCCCCCCACCCAACAAAAGCGTCCTGCTCAGGCGGGGCCCAGAGCCCGTTTCTACTTTGGGAGGAACAATGGCCCGAGCCTTTCTAGCAGGGGAGGACCAGGGCTGCCCGGGGCCTCGGCCTCATTTGCTCGCCTTTTCCCAAGCTCGGAGCAGTACAGAAGGCCATGGGACAGTCCACCTTCTCAAAGAGTCAGAAGAGGCTGAGTCTGGGCCGCGTGGAGCCGTTTTCTCTGCCACCACTCTCCGCTGGCCTCGTTCCCTGCCACTGGGCTGCTCGCCCCCTCTCCTCTCTGGCCTCCAGAATGATGATCACTCGCCCGTGCTGCTGCCATTTACTCTTCTCAACACCCCATTCTTCAGACCTGGAATCTTCCAGAAACTGATAATGGTTCCCTTTTCCTCCTGCATTGTTGGCTCAGTCGGCAGCCCTGAATCAGCCTTGCTGTCATCGCGTGCTCGTCATGTCATCACCACGAGTACCATTTTCCACCTTTATCTTTACCCCGTGGTTACCATTTACCCCATCATCATCCTGGTCCAGCTCTGGTCCCTCCACTGGTCCAGCTCTGTGCTGAGCACTTTACACGTCTCATTTACTCCTTGTGAAGCAGTTTCTCTCCTTCTCTTCATTTCGCAGGTGAGGGAACTGAACTCAGAGAGCTTGAGTAATCTGTCCAGGGTCACACAGCAGGCGAGTGGTAAGCTGAGATGCTAACCTGTTGCCCAAGGTCCGCTCAGCCCCCAGGTCATACGGCTTCCCACGGCAGAGGGGTTAGGACGTGAATTCTGAAGCCAGACTGTGGAGCTGTTCAAATCCTGGTCCCGGCAAGGCCATTTCTTAGCTGGGGGACTTTTGTCATTATTTGGCCTCTCTATGCCTCAGTTTGGGCATCTGTGACACGGGCGTAACAACAGGCCCTACCTCCAGGGGTTTCCTGAGGATTGGAGCAGTTAATAAGTGCCAGGTGCGTTGTCAGCGTTCTGTGACAGAGCAGAAGGTGGAATAGGACACAGCCCCGCCCTCACGAGCTTCTAGACCAAGGGGAAAGATCATCACACTTTGGGATGACCTAAGCCACAACGGGGAAAGAACAGGGCACACAGGCGTACACGGCAGGGACACCCACCCGCCACGGGGCTTCCACTCGTGGCAATGCCTGGGCCAAGTTAGTCGTTTTTCCTAAAAATAAACTTTTTATTTTGGAATAATTTTAAATTTATAGAAATGTTGCAAAGACCATACAGAGAGTTCCCACAATACTCTTCCCTCATCTTCTTCTATGCTAACACTTATATAACCAGGTGCATTTGTCACAGGGAAGAAATGAACACTGGTATGATCCTATCAACTAAATTACAGTCTCTGTTTGGATTTCAGCAGTTTTCCCAACACAGCATCCAGTCCCAGGATACCAAGTGGCATTTAACCAGCTTAGTTTTGCAGGACGAATAGGAGTTCACCAGGGCACAGCTCTAGGCTTGAGAGAGGAGATGGGAGTGCCGCCTGGACTTTTTAACACGTGTCTGAAGATGATGCTATTTCCCCAGAAATAAGACAAAGGAAATGGGACCACAAAAGATGTCCATCATGGGCCGGCCTCGTGGCCTAGTGGCTAGTTCAGTGTGCTCTGCTTCAGCGGCCAGGGTTCAGTTCCTGGGCGCGGACTGACACCACTCTTTAGAGGCCATGGTGTGGCGCCAATCCACAGATAAAATAGAGGAAGATTGGCACAGATATCAGCTGAGGGCAAATCTTCCTCAGCATAAAAAAAAAAAAAAGATGTCCATCATGATGGTTGTTCCCAGGCACACTCCCTCCAACCATGACCCCACGGGAAGGTCACAGGAAGAGGTAAATATCATGGATCAGGCTGAGGCCACCTCCACAGGCCTGGCTCCTGCGTGCACAGCCTGAGTGAGGGACGCTGTAAGCGGGCTCGAGCAGGACGCAGCACAGCTTCCCAGACTGACCTCAAGCGCCAGCCCTCTGGCCTCTGCCGGTTGGAGTGAGGCGGAAATGGGAGCGCCAGCCCGGTGGAGGCCCCTGGGTGGATTCCCCGCCCTGGAAGGCCCTAGCGGCCTGCAGGAGGGAGGTGGCGGGCTCTGCAGAGGGCGGTGGCTCAGCAGGGCCCCTAGCTTTAGGGAGGCCTCTCTGGCTCAGCAGGGCCCCTAGCTTTAGGGAGGCCTCTCGTCAGGAACAAATTCCTCCCTTCTCTTCAGCTCACTTGTTCCCTCTAGGCCGGTCCTCGCCCCAGGAGCGGTAAGCCATGAGGGCAGGGCTTTGGGGCAGAGCTTGGTCAGCTTCAGGTCTTGGTTGGTCCCCACCCCACCCCGTGGGTGTGTGCCCGTCGGGCATCCGGGGCCTCCCCCTTGGTCTCGGGGCCACAGCGACAATAGTGTATTGCTGGCCTCGTCTCCCCCGCCCAGGGGATCAGGGAATCTGCATTCATTTGTCCTTTTATAGGGCACAATAGATTGAACGGCAGCGCAAGGCAGGCACTGTGCTGGGCCTGGGGTACAGGGGGTGCTTCTCGGGGAGCTTGGGAGCATTTATCGCCCCGGGGAGCTTCCCACTGCTATGTTAACAAACTCCCACAAACTTAGAGCAACGCACGTTTACAGTCTCACAGTTCTGGCCGTCAGAAGCCCAAAGTCGGGCTCACGGGCGAAGTGAAGCTGTTGAGAGGGCTGGCTCCTTCTGGGAGGAAGCTGTTTCTTTGCCTCTCCGCTGCCTGCATCCCTCCGCTCCTGGCCCCTCTCTCCATCCTCCGAGCCGGCTGGTTGCATAGCATCTTCTCTCCGCTCTGACCTCTGGCCCTGTCCTCACAGCTTTCTCTCCCACAGGGACTCTTGTCATTACAAGTGGCTCATCCAGACAATCCAGGATAATCTCCCCATCGCAAGATCCTTAACTTATTGTATCTGCCAAGTGCGCTTTGCCGCAGAGGGTAAGGTATTCACAGGGCCTGGGGATCGGGCCATGATATCTTTGCAGGTCATCATCCAACCCACCACAAGCTCTTCTTTCTCCAAGTGGTTGAGAGCCCCGGCCCTGACGTCCACAGACGTGGGTTTAAATCCACGGCCTGCCATTTCCTACTGTGTGACCTTGTGTTACTGAATCTCTCTGTGCCTCAGTTTCCTCGCCTGTGAAATGAGGCTTGAATGTGGCTATCTCAAGGGTTGTTGTGAGAAGTAACAAGCTATCGTATGAGTTCCAGCCGGACAACCTTAGTTAGAAACAACAGAAGTGGGCTTTGTACAGAAAGCACAAAAGTAGCAGCTCATAAAGCCGTTAGGAGGGTCAGAAAGTGCCAGAACAAGGCAGACCTGGCAGCCAGAACCATGCCACGGAACCTGTCCAGTGAGGCTCTCCATGTCCCCTCCCCATCCCTGTCACCCAAGGCCATCCCAGGACGGTGGCAGCTCTGGGGCCAGACCCTCCACTGCTCCTGGGCTGAGCGGCACCATCGGGTTGGCCGGCTCTAGTCACCTGCCCCTTCCTGGTCGCTAGGGCCCCCTGGGAGAGCAAGGATCTGGCTTTCTCAGCTTCTGGGTGGAAGGCTGGCTCTCCTCCCCCTCCTGACTATGGGATGGGGAACTCCCCCAACACAGACAGGGGGGCAGGCCCCCACATGGAGCTCTCACCAATGCCGCTCGTGAAGGCGATTAATCCAGGCTTACTAGTGGTCGTGGTGACATCACACCCACTCCTCAGATATGGAGAGGTCCCTGTGGAAACTTGCCTGGATGTGGCCTGATGTCACAGGCGCTCTCACCCAGATGCCAGCCAAACGCCGAGAATGTCAGCCACTCCTGGGTGGCCATCGTGTCAACAAGACCCGGTTGGGCCGGAGCGCCCGCACAGCTGGCTGACTTCATCAGCTTTTGTTGGATGGAGACAAAGGGGGATGGGTAGAGGGAGCAGGAGCGTGCAGCAAGGAAGGGCTTCCAAAGATGTTTTTAATGCGTATCAGCTCCTGCAGCCGAGCCGGGGCCCCTGCCCGGCTGCCCGGCGCTCTTGCCTGAAGACAGCTTGATGACTGCAAAGGAGCCGCAGTCAGATTGTACACCTGTCAACTGCCTCTCGGCGCCCGCAGGGCCGCAGGCTCTAATGAGGCCTGACACCTCCGGAATCCAGCAGGACGCAAAACAGCCACCAATGGCGGGGAGGCGGGAGGGGAGGTGGGCGGTGGCTCTGGCCCTGGGGCCGGCCTGGAATCAGCAGAGCCGTGCCGGAGGGAGCCCAGGGACCCGCTCCGAGTTCTGCCTTGGCCCCTTGCTGGTAGGATAATGAGCAAATCACGTGTCCTCTCGGAACCTCAGTTTCCTCATCTGTAAAATGGGTTTTAATACCCCTCACAGGTTTCTGGGGAGGATTCCAGATAGCGTTCACGCAGCAGCACCTGATAAATGGTAATGACACCTCCTGTCAACACTGGCCACACCCCCACAACCCGCTCACTCTCGTTTGCGTCAATTGCCTGTCAAGCTGTTTAGAACCCCGCCAGTGACCCGTTTATCCACCAGCGTTTGTTCCCAGCTTTCTTGAGCTGTAATTGACATGGAACATTGTTTAAGTCTGAGGTATGCAGGTGTTGATTCCATGTGCTTACATGTTGCAAAATGACCACTGTAGGTCAGCCACCCGCTCCATGACGTCGCATAATCACCGCTTCTTTGTCGTGGTAAGAACATTCAAGATCTACTCTTTGCAATTTTCCAATATACAATACAGCAGTATTAACCATATGCCCACCATTGTTTGGTTTCCCCCAGGAAAGCCTGCTGGGAGAACTCTCACGCTGGGCAGACTTCAGAGTGGATTTGGGCCACTTCCGCCTCGGACTGTGGAGGCCACAGAGGCTCAGGGGGCGGGCGACCCGCCCAGGGCTCACTGATGGCGGCAGAGGAGTGTTGACAGCGTGGAGGGGAGACAGAACACAGAGGCCGCCTGGGGCGGAGGGGCGGCTCCAACCCGTTCTTGGAGCCACTCCCATGGCCCACCCCAGGCTTGTTAGACAAATGCAGAGAGGAGGAACAGCCCGTGCTCTGGGGCCACCGGCCCTCATTCTGGAAACATGGATTGAGCATCCTCAGAGCCCCCGGGAGGGCGCAGAGATGTGCCGGCAAGGGCCAGGAGTCCCAGTGGCTGTGCCGGGTAGAGATAACAGACACTCAACAGCTCGTCCTAGGCACCTACTGAGAACGGCGCATCACAGGCCAGAGCCAGAGACACAAATCCTCCGCGGGGGTTAAGGTTTTCACGAGAACCGGTGGTGAAGCCAGGTTTCAGGAAGTTCACGAGCTTCAGGGGAAGAGGGTGGAAGGAGCCACAGCTGGTCAAGGGATGAAGAGAAACTTCGTGGAAGAGATCCACCCAACGCCGTGAAGGAGGAATAGCATTTCCACAGACAGAGGAGGGCAGCAGGGCGACCCGGCAGCAGGCACGGCCTGAGCAAAGGCAGAGAGTGGGGATGCACAGCGTGTGCTTGGAAAAGAGAGGCTCAAATGACTGGAGATTAAGGAGCAAGAAGCAGAGTTGGAGGTGATAGGCTAGAAAGGGGGTTGGGATCAGCTGGTGGGCAGCATGAAATGCCGTGTCAAGGAAATGGTACTTAATTCCAAGGCAAGAGGGAGCCATTGAAGGTTGCAGAGCAGGGGTGTGGCAAGGCTGGGGCAGGCAGAAGCAGAGCAGGTGGGCAAGGAGTGTAGGCTCACATGGCCACCGAGATTCACCAGTGCACAGCCTGCTGATGCGACCAATAATGGACATTTAATAACCCCAAACTCAGCCTCTCCCTTTTACTTTATTCAAGGTGCTGAGTCTTGTGCCTTTCTGGTAAGCCTTCTTTTCCAAGAAGACTTCTGCCTTGAGTGCTGGTTGGAAAGGGGAGGGGAGCCGCCTGCTCGGTCAGCTCGAGCTGAGTCCCGCGGAGTGAGGTAACGTTTCTCCAGTTGGGTACGTCGCCTGGGCGACGCCCAGAGTGGTTCTTACTCCTCAAGGTTTTTTCTAGATCACAGCAAGGAAGGGGCCGTGAGAGTGTGTGGGGAGGCCTGGAAGGTGCCCGATCGATTTACACACCTTGGCTTCATTTAATCCACAATACGTCTGTGATCTCACTAGTCCCACAGCGACCTCGTCGGGGAGATGCTATTATTCCCATTTCACAGAGGAGGAAGCTGAGGCTCAGAGGGATGAAGCCATTTGCTCGAGGTCTCTGTGCCACAGAGCGGCCAATCCAGGGCTCAGACTCAGATCTGGGCGTCTCTAAACTCTGATTCCACCCCGTGTCGCGTGCCCTCTGGAGAACGGAGCCCTCCCTCCGACAGCACCCGAGGGACCCCCTCGAGAGTAAGAGCCTGCACAGCCGAGGTTGACCCCGCCCCTCCTCACTGAGTATTTGGGAGCAGAGCCCAGTGCAGTCCTGGTCCGGCCCTGCTGGCCCATGTGTCGGATCGGACGTCACTCAGCGTTCCTGAGAACCTCGGCCCCTCCTACCATGGGCTCTGACTGCCGATCCCCAGAACCCAGACTCTCCCGGGGAAGGGGGTCTGCCCCAGAACATGTCCTCCATCAGGGGCGTCTCCCACACTCCTGCTGCCTCCCGTTCGCTCCTGCTCGGATCGGGGCTGGGCGCGATGGTGTTGGTGCTGCGCCCTGCTCAGAATTTCTCTGGAGTGTTCTCGGCTCTTCCCTTCCCTGCACAGACACGTTCTCTGCCGCTCTGCTGGAGCGGCCCGTGACCCCTCCCGCTGGGCAGCCAAGGCGTGTCCTCAGGGCCGGGGACCGCCTGGAAAGCCGGCTTCCCTCCGATGCCTCCTGGGGCGGGTGCCTCTCTCCCCCAGACAGGCCTTCCCTCAGTGGCTGCAGCTGGACTGAAAAGCTGTCCGTTTCCTTCTGGGCTGGGGTCTCACTGCTCAATTCCTCTGTGCTTCCTTACTCCTTGGTGAATTTCTACACGCCACCCTGGCCCCACCAAGCCCCTCCCAGCCTGGCGATGACCTCCATCCTCTCTGGCACTGGTCCTACCTCGGTCCTGCCAACTTACCCATCCACACCCCCAGGACAGCCAGCTCCAGCTCTGTGGCAGCCACGTTCATCAGGTCTCTAGTGATGGCAAGTGACGGAAATCCAGTTGAGTGCACTGAAAGCAAAATAGAAAAGAACGGAATAGAATAGAAAATTGGCTCATATAACCGGAAGCTGGGCAGATGGCGACAGGACTGAATCCAGAGTTCAGAAATGCCAATAATTGGTTTCTCCCTCTCCCCTCCCCCACTGCTCTCTCCACTTGCCTCCTTCTCGCCTCGTGGGAGTGGGCTCTTCTACAAGACAAAGAAAAGGCCTAGGATTCCCAAATCTACAGCCCCCCCATCTATCAAGCCCAGTGGGAATGAAGCCAGCCTCCTGCTCCTGGTGTCCTTCCAGAGAAGAACTCTGATGGGCCCTGTGTGTGTGGTGGTGGGAGGGGGTCACGTGTCCACCCCTGACCCAGTCACTGGGGCCGGGAGGATGGTAGGACGCTGGTCCAGCTGGGTCTGTCTGTGCCCGCGTCTGAGGCCGGCGTTCAGGTAGGCCTGTTACCGGAAGAATGGAGATGCAAGCAGACATCGTGGCCAATGGAAAGAATAGCTTCCGGGCGCCAGGGGAGGGGCCGAGGGCACCAGGGCCCCTTGAGTTAGCCCGGGGGGTGTTGAACAAGAGAGGGGCTGCCCCGCTCTCTGGGCCATCCCGGGAGCCAGAGGGAGAAACATGAGAAGGGGCCCAGGGGTGATGGAGCAGGGTCTCCACAGCAAGGCAGGAGCTGGCGGCCCCCTGCCAGGAGTTTCCCAGCTTCCCCGGCTGCGGGGAGGTGCCATGGCGCAGAAACCAGAGAGAGCAGATGAGACAGGAATCTGAGGAACGTGGGGGCAGCGGGGTGGCTCTGTGTGGAGGGCAGGGCCCCTGCTGCTCACTGCCTCAGCCCCTGGTCTGCCCCCACCTCCTCTGGGGTCTGGGAAGAGCCACTGCTGGTCAGCAGGTGGAGGTCGCATCCTGCCTGCACTGCTCACTGACTAGGCGACCCGGGCTGTCACCAGCCTCAGTTTCCCTCAGTGAAATGAGGAAGGTGGAATGGAAGCCGCCCCGCCCCCTCCTTTTGTCCCAGGCCAGCCCAGCTCCTCCCCGTCACCCCAGGAGTGGGGGCGCCCAGAAGCCCTCAGAGCCCAGGAATGTGCCCCACGCCTCAGCCTCCCTCAGCTCGTCCCCAAGGAAGGGGGGGAGCAGTTGGCAGGGTAGCCAGAGGTCCCCTCACCTCCCCCTCCCCCCGAACCGTCCCTGTTCCCCCTTTCTTCCTCTCTGGCCGCAAAGCACATACAGATGTGGGGCTGTCGGCCGCAATCAGGGGCTCAGGTGCGGAATGGGGCCTGGCAGCCCCTGGCTTGTCCTCGTGCGCCCAAGCACAATTTCCCCGTAATTACACTTCCTACCTTCTCGGCATCTGTGAAAGATCATCCTCTGACACGCGGAGCCGGGCTCGCGTCACAGGCACGGCCTTCGCTCGGAATCATTTCCAACAGGCAGAGAAAGCGCATTCGGTCTCCGCTTTCTGGCCTGCGCGATGTCCCCAGGGGACGAGCCCAGGGCCCTGCCGGTGGCTCCGATCGGCCAGGAGTCTCGGCGTCTGCGGCCCCGTCACCCCATCACGCACCCTCTGACTCTCCCCACCTGCCAGCAGCCTCCGTCCTCACTGTTCCCTTGTCCCCATCACGGTGTCGCTGACACTGTCACCCGCACACAAGGTCACCCCCTTGAAGTCTGCCTGGCTGGCTTTGTCAGTCACTCACGGTGACATTTATAGGGTCACCCATGCTGTCACCCCTCCTAACTCACACAACCTCTGTAGATCCACCTCCTCACACCGTCATCCACCCACGTTCTCCATGAGTCCCCTTGTCACCCGGGCCCCCGGCTCACCCACAGACACCATTGTAACTGTTCTTCCTGCCACCCCTGAGCAGTGCTGGGGCCACACCTGCCCTGTGCCACGTGCAGCCCGGTGCCCCGCCGCCGGCAGACCCATCTTCTCTCCCACCCTGAGGCCCTGGGGGCAGGGGACACTTAGTTCAGGGCGACACGGAGCCGGAGACCGCAGGCCGCCTCTCCTGGGGTCTCAGAGGGAGACCTCCTGGGATGAGCCAGGGGCCGGGAGCACAGGCAGAGAGGACGGAGGGCCTCCGAAACTCCGGGACGAGGGAGCCACGGGGGCTCTTGGAAACACCTTGGAAACGTGGCCCAGCCCTCAAGGGACGGGAATGCAGGCAGGGGTGCCGAGGACCGAGGAGGGACGGCTCCTAGGGACACTCATCTCCCTCACCCGGGGCCCGCTGGCCAACCCCACTGCCTCGGGGTGAATGGATTGTGAGCCAGAGAAGACAGTCGGCTCCGATGGAAACCGACGCCCGGGGTGCAGTGTGCCTATCGTCACACACGGCCTCTCTGCTCTCGCCGTTCTGCAGGAAACATTGCTGCTTCCAGAACAAGAATCTGGAAGGAACCTGGCGGTGGGGGTAGTTTCAGGTGAGCTTTTCCTTTTGTCCAGAGAGGCAGATATGAGACATACGTACCCTAACCTGAGCCCATGGCAGACATGGCTAATTAATCATTGCACAGAGAGGTTAAGTGATTTGGCAAAGGTCACACAGCTGATAAATGAGAGGAGCCAACTTTTGAACTTGGGCATTCTGGATTCAGCCCTTGATCTTAACAACTAGGCTGTACAGTCCCATACAAGCACGGGGCCCTGGCCTCAGAGGTGGGCACGTGCAGCCTGTATAGCTCCCCAGCATAATACGAGATGAAATACCCTTAAGAGAAGGAGGGGGCAGAAAGCAGAGGTTAAATGTGGGGTTTGGTGTAGATATGAATCCAAAATTGGCTCTGCCGCTTACTGCTGGTGGCATTTGGGGCAGGTGACAACTTTTCAGAGCCCCCGTGTCCTCCAGTGTAAAATGGGGACAGTAACAGGCTTCTAGAAAAGTGCGTAAAGCACCTGGCTCCGAATGAATGATTGGCACAGTCTTATCTAGAAAACAAAGTCCTAGCAGCACTATTCACAATAGCCACAAGGTCCATTGATGGACGCCAGGATAAACAGTGTGGGCCATCCGTATGCCGGAATATTGTCCCGCCTTTAAAAGGGAGGAAATTCTGACACCTGCTACCACGTGGATGAAGCTTGAGGACATTAAGCTAGTGAAATAAGCCAGCCACAAAGGACGAATACTGCATGAGTCCTCTCACATGAGGTCCCTGGAGTCGTCAGATCATAGAGACGGAAAGCAGAACGGTGGTCGCCAAGGGCTGGGGGAGGGGACGAGGAGCGGCTGTTTAGTGGGGATAGAGTTTCAGATTCGCAAGATGAAAAGGTTCTGGAGATCTGTTTCACTGCAACGTGAATACGCTTAATGCTCCTGAACTACATTCTTAAAAATGGTATCAAATGGTAAATTTTTTGTTATATGTATTTGACTGCAATTTAACAAAACAACAAGACCCGCAATGGCCCGGTAAGGTATCAGTTAGTCCCCCAACGCTGTGGGCGTGGGACAGAGGAGTTGATGGCCTCTGCGGGGAGGGTTGCAGAAGGCTTCTGGAAGGAGCTAGCATCGCGGATGAGGTTTGACAAGGCCACATGGGATGGGCAAGCTCAGAGGGAAGGACGAGCCTGTCCCCAGTCACCCAAGAAATGGACACTCGGCTGGCTTCCCCGTTCCCACCCAACCCACCTCCTGACCGCCACTCGGCTCAAAGGAGAGAATGTGCTGTTGTGACGTCTTGGTGGCGGATGGAAGGACGGGGCTGGGGAGGAGTGGGCAGCCAGCAGCCCAGCAGGAGGCCAGGGCGGAGGGCGGGAGGACGGCCTCCTGGGTGCACCGAGATTCCAGTGAGGCCCTTTGCTGGCCTTCCGGGCATGTCTTAGCCTAGAGAGCCTGTCCCCAGGGCAGGTCCCAATGCCACCACTGGACAGGGAGTATTCTGTGAGCTTGTACTGTGGGTCAAGGAAGCAGAATATCATGTTAAGGGGAACGGAGGCCAGAGACGGAAGACCAATCCCAGCCCCCAACGTGACGAGGCTGAGTGACACAGTGGCTTCAGGGAATCCTAGGATCCCCGTGGGCACTGGGCCCAGCATGGGCGGCTCAGCATGAGAGTCTGGGGCCAGCAGCGTCCTCCCTCTGATGTGGTACTCTGTCCTGGAGCCTCCTGTCAGCCTGATGAAACCTTACCTTTCCTCAGGGGCCAACACGAGACCTGCACCCTCCCATTCATTTAGCAAAATTCCCCGGGGGCCCCTCTGTGCCCCCCACAGGGAGAGGTCCCTGGCCTCGCCCTCCTGCCCAGCTACTCCTCTCACCGGGGCTTGTCCTGGCTGCAAGTCCTGGCTCTGCCACCGACTGGTTCTGTGGCCTCTTTGCGCCTCAGCCTCCCCCTCTGTAAAATGGGTGTTTCACAGTACCTGGTTTCTGAGACTGGAAGGCACGCACCACCAGGCCTGGCACACAGCAAGCTCTCCCTAAATCCGAGCTGTTTCATTTTTGTCACTGTCACATCCTCTTCTGCACTCCTTTCCTTCCTCTTGTCCTTACTGTTTATCTGACTCTGAGTGAAAATACACTTACTTACCTTTTTCCGCGCGTAAAGGACTCCCGTCCAGAGCAGACAGCTGAGGTGGACGCTGTCCATTCAGGGGGTCACCGCTAGGTTGAATAGTCATCCCTTAGACGGCTCCACGTCTTAGTTCTCAAGGCACCTCTGCACTCACGACCACATCTCTCTTTCACGTCCTCCTGGGAAGAGAAGATGCTGCAGCTCCCAGGGTCGCAGACACTTTAGGGACTTGCTTATGGCAGATCCGGGGCCAGAACCCAGGTCTCCTGCTCCCGGGCTGCACATTTCCCATCTCTGTGCATTGACAGCTCCACGATCTCCGCCACGGGACAGATGAAGGGGCCGCTGCCCTGCCCTCTCTGTCCGGCGCCTGCTCCCCGGGTGTGGGAGCAGCGGCTGGGAGAGCAGGGAACAGAGAGCTGGGGCTTTCCCGAGCGAGGGGTGAGCAGGTGGCCTCAGAGAGGAGTGCAGGCCGCACCCTGTGCATTCGCTGCCCTCGGGGGCGTCAGGCCTGCAATGACCCACAGCTTGAGCAAAGGCGCCCAGCCCCCCGGGGGCAGGGACAGGCACTCTCAGCGACGGGCATCCGGTTGTCCACTGTGGGGACAGGGGGAGACATCTGGATAGGACTCTGCAAGGCCTTCCTGGCACCAGCGGCTCTGGAGCCCAGGGTTGCCATGACATCCCCTCCCTGCCTCCCCATCGGTGGGCATCCTCCGGCCTCACCGTGGTGCTTCCTGGGAACACAGACATCTCGGCGCTGCTGCAGGCATCCCACATTGGGACAAACGGGGCTGGGTGTCTGCGTTTGTAACACGCCCCACTTGGGAGCTGCATGCTTAGAGGACTTCCTTCCAGTCACTTGTCGGGGCCGGCGCGGGGCCGCTCAGTCAGCTGGCCCGAAAATAATCATCGTGGTTTTAGGAGTCGGCACCATAATCTGGGACATGCCCCATCCTGTCACATGCCACCTGGGTAACCTCGGGCAAGTCCCTCCTCCTCTCTGGGCCTCAGTGTCCACACCTGCAAAATGGGCGGTTCGGAGTGAGAACTCTCCCAGGCCCAACACGTGTCACCCCACGCTTGCGATGGAGACAGGGGACCCCCAATTCAGGAGCAGACGTGCAACCTGAGGTCCCAACTCCTGCTGAGTATGTATTCTAGTTGGGGGGGCAGAAAAACAAGGAAAGGGGTGACAAATTTCAGACAGTGAGAAACGCCAGGGATAAATCAAACATTGTGATGTGGCAGGGAGCTAGGCACACCCCTGGTATCTGGGGGGCCCCGCACAAGCAGGAATGGAGGGCCCAGCCCATGCCCCCTTCTCTCCAAGCCTGTCTCCACCCCACATCCTGAGGGGCCTCCCACGCAGTGTGCAGACACACAATGCCTCTGTCCATTCCTTCCCCTCCCACCGTACCCACCGCACAGCCGCCCGGGGGTGCGCACACAAACAGCACAGCCGGCCCTTGACGGACAGAGCAGGGGATGAGGTCCCCAGGCCTGGGAGCAGCCTCAGAAGGTTTGCACAGGGAATTCCAGCATTCTCAGCTGGGAGAGCTGGGGGGCATGTCACCTGGGCCATGGACCCACGCACAGGGGTGCAGCCAGAGCGGGGCTTCTCAGTGGGATGGGCCCTCTGGGAAGCCATGGGGCGGGGTAGGTGCTGACTCGGTTTAGGGAGTAGGGAAGGCCTCCCAGAGGAGGGGGCCTGGGAGCTGAGACCAGGGTCAGAAGCTGGCAGCCCTGAGAGCGTTGGAGGTGGCCATTGCGGGCAGCGGGCAGGGGGCAGCACATGCAACACAGCCCCCGTCCCGGCAGCCCTGGCCCTGGCCCCCAGAGACGCCGGACAGCCATGTCGCCCAGCCACTCCCTGAAGGTAGAGCCACTTGCTTTGATAGTCTCCAAACTGCCTTCCTTTCTCCCTCCTTCCAGCGAGGGAGGCCTGAGTCCGGGAGAGCAAGGAGGGAGAAAATGAGCCGATAGCCCTGGCCTGGGTTCTGTGGCGCTGGCCGGGCCGTGGGGGCCACTGGGACCAGCTCTGCCCTCGCCATCCAGTTTTCTTTATTCCTGAGCACAGGATCTCTCTAGACCAAGGATCCTGCTCCTCCAGCCCGAGGCCCCGCCTGACCCTTGACCTGCCACTTTCCCTCTCAGTGCCTCTGTCCTCCAGCTTCTGAAGAGGAGAAATTCAAAAGACCGACTTCCTAAGGATGTTGGAAGTTTCCATCCTCTCTCTGTCTACCCCGAGCCCCATTTCACAGAGTTTTGGCGAACCCCCAAATAATCTTCAATGATAACTCCAGGGGCCCCACATTCTCTAGCCTTTTAAAACATGTCTTCAAATCCTTTGACATTCGTCCACCAAGAGGTGGGGTCTACGGCCCTCCGCGTGAATCTGGGCCAACCTTAGAGTTTGGGTGACCAGACTGGACGGTGGCGGAAGTGACCACATGACTTCTGCAGGTGGGTCAGCAAAGGCCCCGTCCACCGCCTGGGCTGGACATCCCCTGCTTGCCCCCAGGTCCCTCTCCAGCCTTCCCCACCCTGTCTGCGCCCCACCAGGCTGGCTGCCCGTTCTCTCCATCCCCAGCATCCTCAGCCTCGCCAGCCTCAGGCTTCTGGTTGGGCTCGGCCGATAGGGGGCACTGCGAGCAGAGTGGGAGGAAGAAGGAGCGGGAGGCTGGGGCTTTATTCCCCGGGGCTCCCTCCCTGCCACGTCACCGCCGCCACGAGCCCCTGCACCAAAGGCCGCAGCTCCTGTTGGGCTGCCCTCGCTGGACAGCTTGCTTCCTCGGTCCCAGGAACCGCCCCATCCCCTAGTCCTCCAGGCCTGGGGGGTCGCCCCCTCCTGCCCTGCCCCTGCGCCCCTCCGTCCCTTTCCCGTCCCTTCAGCACTGACCGTGCCTCTGTAAACAGCAGTTTGTTCAACTCCCCTCAATGAACTTGCTCACGTGCGGGTCCCCTGTTTACCACTGGGGCCCCGACTGACGCCTGACGCCAGCCCAAATAATAGCTCTGCTTAGGCACGTTACCCACCCCCCGTTCCACACTGTCCGGGTGGGAACAGCACATCTGTGTCTGCACATTTATTCACTCAACTAACATTCCTTTACCACTTGCTGGATGTCTGGTCTTGTTCTAGGGGTCGGGATACAGCAGTAGACAGGACAGAGGCAGTCTGCTCCTCATGGAGCTGCGTGCTAGTGTGTGTGGGGGGGGGGGCGGGGCGCGCGTGGGCGACACAGATGGCAAACAAGTAAGTAAATGTAGGAGAGAATGTCAGACAGTGACAAATCTATGAAGAAGGTAGAGCAGGCCAGGGGATGGAGCGAGACACGCAGCTCCAGACACCCTGCACTGGGGACTCCATGTGGGGTGCCGTCCTTAGGGAATATCTTCCCGTGTTGGAAGAGCTGCCCTCGAAAACCACGCGGCACGATTCTTGGCACACAACGGCCTTTCACAGCCACTCTCAGATCGGTGACTTGAAAGAACAAAGCAAGAAACAAAGCTCTCTGTTGTTTACGTTGGTGAACTTCCTGACGGGTTTTCCTAGGGTGAATCCACGCGGGTGTGACGAGGCCTTTCGCTGGACTGAGCTCCAATATGGAGGAAACCAAAATGGCGGCAGTCATCTCGCACACTCTCCAGAATCCACATCCGGCCCCTCCCCGTCGTCCCTGCACAGTCAGCGCTGACTTGCCTTCTGCTTGCTGGGGAGACAATGGAGAAGGCCAGAGAGGGGCTCTGGGGAAGCGGCCCAAAGCCTGTCAGCAAAGACCGGAGGCGCCAGGCGAGGCCTCTGAGGCCACATCTCCCTTCCCTCCCCAGAGGCAGAGGGGCCGTTCCCACGACACCCGCCCTGGCCGGCACCCCAGCTGGGCACACACAATACAGCCACTTGTTCGAGACCCCAGCGAGGCCACGGGCCTCGTTTGCCCTGAGATGGACTGGAATGAGCCAAAGAACGGGGCCACTTTGCCCAGCACTGATTGGCTGTTCCTGGCATCCCCGGCCTTCGTTCCTCCACCAACGGACAGCTTTCTTGGTCCTATCAGAAGGGCTCCGATGCTTTTTCCCACCTGGAATTCTCACCCGCTTCTCTCTGGTACTTCAACTCCTAGAACACTAGGGTCATGAAAGACACCAACCCAGTCATCACTCTTGTTCACAGAGGAGAAGATGAGGCCGCGGGGCAGGGAGGCTGGCCCAGGCTCCCAGTCGGTGGAAAAGCGTCCGACAGAACGCAGGCCTCCTTCCACCAGCCCATTTCCTGAGGCCAGCCCATGGCCACCTCCAGGCTGGGGGTCCACCCTGACCCCCAGCTCCTTCGCTCTCTCCCCCTTCTCATGGCCGAGAGCCCTGGCTGTGCTCTGCTCGGGTGGGCAGTTGAGTGGGTCCCTCTTACTCTCTAGCTCTTCTTGGACACAGGTTCAGCCCCCCCACTGAGGGTCACCCTCCTGGAGAGCTGCGGCCCTTTCTTCTTCTCTCATCCCCATCGAAATTCCCAGCAGAGGCCCAGCTGCTCGCCAACTCTTCAGCAAATGCTTCCGGCTTGGTTACTTCATTGATTGCAGCACCCTTGATCTCCCCCCACGGAACTACCTCCCTCAACCTAAAAGGAAGTAGAGAATTTCAAACGGAGGAGCTGAAGCAAACATGGGAAATCCCGGATGTTCCAGACCCCATCCAGTTCATCACTGAGACCCAGCATTTTGAGTGAGTGAGTGAGTTGGCAGGTGTCACAATGTCCCACGTGGTCGGAAAGGCTGCTCCAGGGTCCCAGCTCTTGACAAAGGTCTTTATGGAGAGCCTGGGAGGTTCGCTCCAGGGGTGGATCCGGGTAGAGCCCAAGGCCCCAGGAGAACCCAGCGTCCACAGTTCCAGGACACATGTCATCAATATGGAACCTTCCTCTTATTGCCCAGAGCGTGACTCCAGTCCGCGCCTCTCTGTCCTAGATGCTGCCTCTGGCCCGCAAGGCAAGGCGAAGGGCCAAGAGGCCAGGGTTCCAGACCACGATTAACTCCTGAGCCCCCTGATTTTCACAGGGCTTATGCCCTGTGATTTTCAGGGTTCTCTCATTTTTTAGCTTCTTTCTTTGGCTTCTTTCTGGCTGTGTCTGCAAATGGGCAACAGTGATGCCAGTCCGGCTTGTCCCAGAAGAGCCCCCTCCTTGGTCTTGGGTCTTTGGCCCTCTCCCCTGGTGGACTGTTGCCCAGCTGGCCACCACCCGGGGCTGGGGAGACAAAGGCCCCCTCTGTGGCTCGGGCCGTGACCCGCGCTCCCGGGGCCTTTACGCATCTCAGCCATTCCTGCCTTTATCAGATTAGCCTTAATTCGACAAATGAAAATCACATGGAGAGGAGCGCCGCGGCCCTGCCCTTCCGGGAGCGTCTCTAACAACAGGACGGGGCGGGACGGCGTTAGCCATGGAGAGGCTTCCATCCGCGTCTGTGGGCACAGTGCCTTCCACGGTGAAGGGTCCAGGCGGCCACCGGAAACACACACAGAGCCGTCACTGACTTGGAAGGAATCTTGGAATCTTCCAGGGAGAGGGGCTGGAGCATTTTGTGAGGCACAGAACGGACCACTTTGGGAATCTGCTGACGGCTCCAGAGCCGCGCTGTCCAGTGGAAACGTCACGGGAACCACAAATGGCAGCCACATCTGGAATCCTAAATTTTTAAGCAGCCACATAAAAAAAAAAAGAAATGAATTAATTCTGGTAATAATTTTAATAACATATTTCATTTAATCAAATATATCCCAAAGATTATCATTTCAACATCTAACCAGTAAAACAATTACGACCGAGCTATTTTGCATTCTTTTTCCACACTTAGTCTTCAACATTTGCTATGTGTTTTACACTTAGAACGTATCTAATTCGGACTGCCACATTTCAAGCGCTCAGTAGCCACACGTGGCTGCTGGCTGCCGTATTTAGGGTGACCAGCTGTCCCGGTTTGCCCAGAGCTGTCCTGGTTTTGGCGCTGACGGCCCCGTGTCCCAGGAAACCCCTGGGTCGTGGGCAGATTTGGAGGGTGGGTTGCCTTAGATGGGAAGGCACGGCTAGGTCTCCCCAGAACAGAGCCCGGATGACAGGTGACCTACAGTGGAACGTGGTTTGGCGCCCTCCCATGACTCTTCCGGGGGAACCCCCAATCCCATTTTATAGGTAAAGAAAGGGTGATCCAGAATGGGGCCTTGTGGTACCTTGGCAGTTAAAGCTGTAACTAGGACCCAGGAGTCCTGATTTGGGGAGGCTGTGTATTGGCCCACAGGTGGCACCTGGCGAGAGCACAGCTCACGTCTGTGGGTCCCCGAGTGGGGGTCCGCAGCTCCATGGTGCTCTAAGATAAACAGGTGTTCCCTCCGCCACATAAAAGGGCTGCAAGCTGTCTGTCCCACGCAGGACAGCAGGAGCACAACCAGGGACAGTGTTTCCCCAGTGGGCCCACCCACTCCTCCTGGCACATGAGATGGTTTAGTGTTTAACGATTCTGACTCCCAAAGAGAGAAAGTTTGGTGCTTTTCCGGATTCTCTTCTAACCTCCTGACTCGGCGGGGAGAAAGTCTTGGCCTGGGGTTAGGATGTCTGACACCAACACTGGCCGGTCGCTTTTTAAACAGAGACAGACCCAGCCTGAGGCTGGGAGAAAGCATCCACATGTGCTTAGGATTTTTTTTTTAACAATTATAGATTCACAGGATGTTGCAAAGATAGTTGAAAAAGGTCTCGTGTACCCTTCACCCCGTCTCCCCCAATGATTGCATCTCACATCACTACAGTCAAGCGTCAAAACCAGGAAATCGACACGATACAACGCGGGTGTGTAGTTTCAAGTCACTCTATCAGCTGTAGATTCTTATAACTAACGCCACCGTGCAGATCTGCCTAGGTTTTCATGACAAAGTTTTGTTTCCTTGTGTTAATTTTTACTGCTATATTCTCTTCACGCAACTGAGACTATTGTTCTATTTACAGGAATGATATAACGTTTCCCTTTTAAATAAATTCCCTGAAGTAAAAAAGAAAAAAGATAAACGGATCTGAGGATGTGTATGAAGTATGTAGTGGTCTAGACAGTACTCAGGTATGAAAGAGTTTGCAAAAGGACCATGTAAATAATAGCAACGACTTACAAGGAGTATTTGCTATGACTCACACACGGTTTTAAATGCTTTGTATGTAGTTCAGAGGTCTCAGGATGACGAGCTGGGACGTCCCGCTGAGGCCTTGCCCACCCTGTTGCTCACCCTCCCCAGCTCTGCTCAGTGGAGGGAGGCGCCACCAGGCTCCCTCTGTCCTGGCGTGGAGGGCACAGCCCACACCCTTGGGGACGGTAGACAGGTGAGAAGCGGTGGCAAAAGGCCCTTGGCCTGGAGCCCTGGGTCCAGGGTCTCCCCCTGATCTGCTCTCTGTTTCCTAAGAGCCTGATATGCTGATAAAAGGTCGTCCTGGTTAATTATCTACCCGCCATGGAATCATAAAGTGTCAGAGCTGGAGGAGACCGCACACACTCCTCCCATTCGATGGAGGACACACAGCGGCCAAGGCGGGAGGGGAAGGGTCCAAGGTCGCTGTGCACTGAGGGTGGAGGTGAAGGGCGGCCCCACCCCTCAAAGATCCAGGCCAGATTTCCGCAAACGTTTGTTGAGTGAGTAAACGAGTAATCTAAATAGCCGACCTACTTATCACGTCCCTGCCTTCTTCTCTGCCCCTTCTTAATGTAGTGGATGCAAAAGGTTAGCCACAGCGAGGGCTCTTAATAAATGCACGTTCCTTGGGCCACCTTCAGAAATTCTATCAGGAGGCTTGGAGAGGGGCCTGGGAACTTAGATTTTAGACCACGCTTCCCCTCTGTCAGGCCCACACGAGCTCCCAGTGGACACAAAGGTGATGCCAGTGCAGACGTCTGGGGGCTGGAGGGCCTCCACGGCCCGCTTCTGCGCCTGGCTGCACAGCGCCCCCTGGCTGAGAGCCCTGGCATCGTTCGGAAACCCGTAGGCCCTGCCCCTCCCTGAGACCATCTCCCCAGCCAGGGGGTGGGAGGTGGGGAGCCGGCGCCCCAAGCCCCTCGCCCGCAGGGCCCACCGGCTCAGCCCAGGAGGGCCGATGGATGTCCCTCACCACAGCAGGCCCCATAAAACACGTTACAGGCTGTTGCTGAGTTTACAAGCCTGTTCTTGGAAGACTGCCAGACTTGGGGGGGCCACAGCCCCTATGGAGGGAGGACGGAAAGGAATTTCCCCTCCGCCCAGTGCCACACACCCAGTCACTTTCATGGGGACCATGGTGGCCAGGCTGCCAGAGTGCCAGACTGTGAATCAGAAGACCCGGATGGAGGGCAGAGCCGCCGCGGGCCAAGCCATGGAATCCCTCTGGGCCGCTACTTTCCCATCCGTAAAGTGGGCCTTTCGGTCATCTCCCAAAGGTGGCTGTGAGGATGACCCGAGCTGAGCCTTTGACGTTGCAAAACTGTCGACGAAGCAGAGGGCCTGCCTGAGTGGTGAGGGTGCGTGTCTTTGGCGAAGTTGGGGGAAGAGAGACATGCTCAAGGTCTCCATTCCCTTCACTGCTCCGGCCCCTGGGGGTGGAGGGTGTGGCCTCACAGGCAGAGGCCAGGGGGCCGCAGATGGGGAGAGAGAGCTGGGGCAGGGGCCCCTAGACATCCCCAGGCCTCTTTGGCTCCTGGCCAGGCTGCCCTCACCCGTTTTCAGGCCTGACCTGTGTCTGGCAAGAAGCCCCAGGCCAGTGTGGCCACACACCCTGCTCCGTGGGCCAGGCCAGGGCCCCAGGAGGATCTCGCTGGTGCCTGATCTTCACGGCTCTTTCTCCTGTCGCCCTTGAACCTGGACGGTCTGTGTCAGGCCCTTCCCAAGGGATCAAACACAGAGCCCGGAGCTGCGGGGCGCCTGGGACGCTGGAGGCTGCTGGGCATTTCCCATGGGCACTTACTCCATCGATAGACGGGCAGCCCCAGAGCGGGGTGAAGGGGGCCACCGCTCCCCAAAGAGCTTCATGCACATTTCCAACAAATGCACCGAGACGGGGCTTGAATCTTGTTGGCAAAAGACCAGAGAAGGAATCTGCCAGTGGTGCCAGCGAGGGGATGACAACGGGGGCCAGGCCCTCAGGGCAGGGGTGCGGTCAGGGCTGTGGTCACCTGGACCCTGAAACCAATGATAACAACAAATAGCGATGACCAGGCATTGAGCCAACATGGTACTGAGTGAGTACTTGGCTCCAGCGCTCATCACCCCCGGCTCAGCCTCGTGTGACGGCTCTCCTTTCCTGCAGGTGAGGAGACCAGCCTGGGACCTGCCCCAAGGTACACAGCAGGGAAGTGGGGGAGCCAGGACTCAGACCTACGCTGAGGTCTCCCAAGAAACTGCCCCACTGCCCCAGCGGAGAAGCACGTCCCGGGTGCGGGTCAGGTGGAGGGAGAAAGACCAAACGCCTGCCTTGCTTTTTGGCCCACATGTCAATTTCCGTTCCTGGTACGTGTGCCCCCCCTCTGCCCTGTCCTCCACCCAGGACTCCACCCCCACCCACGACTTCCCTGGGCACAACCTGGGCAAGATTAATTGGATGCAAACTTTTAAAAGAAGGGACTAGGTTTTTTAGGAAATATAAACTCAAATAATCGCTTTCAAGAACAAGTTTTGGCTCATAAAAACGTATTGTTTGTATGCCTCTGGGCAAGTGACTTCACCATTCTGAGTGCCTTGGGTGGTCCCCCTGCAAAATGGGGATAACAGTGGCTCCTAGGGCATTGGGTCACACGTCGTGGCCCCGTGCCTGACCCTTTGCAAAGCTCAATAAAAGGGAGGTGTTATTGTTAGCAGTAAGCAGGTGAGGTGCAGTGTGGCAGACTGGGGTACCAGAAGCATCCGTGGGGCACAGCATCCGGAGGGCTCCCACAGTGACAAAGCTGTGGAACCTTGCTTCTGGGAGAACAACCCAAGCGAGGGGGCCAGGGTAATGGGGGACTCGAGTCGGATATCCCACTCTGGGACTGGGGGCTTGTGGGAGGAACTGGACCCCACCAAGGAGCTGGGGTCAGGCAGGACCCCACCTTAGTGAGAGCCTGAGGGAGGAGCAGCGTGCCCAAGCAGAGGTATCAGGGCCGGAAGCCACGATGTGGCAACTCTGGCTTCTTCCTGCCTCCCTCACCCCCCAGTGGAGTGCCCCACAACAGGGTGCCCAGACCGCACTCAGGGGCAGCCCCACTGTCCCCAGGTCCCACCAGCTGATGCGGCTGAAGCTCCCAGAAGGCCGGGTGCTGCCCGGGGTCATCCAGAGGCTGGAGGGGAGGCTGTGGTGGGCCCAGCCCAGGTCCGCCATGGTGAGGGGTGTGCTGGAGCCGCACCAATGCCTACGAACTCGTCCCAGCTCACGAGGCTCGCTGTGATGTTTCCAGGACTTTTGCAAGCCGTTATTAAAAATTCAATGATGTAAACGTACAGTTAAATAAATCATATCAAATACAAAAATAAATCCTAAGCATTTTAGTACGCTTCTACTGTTATCATGCCCGTGAGGTTATTCACTTGCGTGGCACGCGCAGGGCGGAAGGATGATGCCGTGGTGGCTGCCTCACCCCTCTCCCCAGCGCTGTGTTCTGGGAACTCCCCTGGGGAGCTTGAGATTGGCCGTGGAGAGTATAGACGCCCGGAAACCAGCCAACGCCGCGATCAGGGCTGCCCCCCTTTAGAGCTGGTTGTTAGACGTCTGGGAGCACACGCTGCCCCACGGGATGCTGGGGAACCGCGACACCGGGGCAGGGCCGGCCCCAGACAGAGGGATGCCAGGCTGCTCTTCCCTAGTGAGACGGACCTCCAGCCCCAGACCTAGGATTTATTTTAGAATGACTGAGGAGTCTCCTGGATTGATGGGGACCCATTGTTCCCTCCAGCCAGCGGGCCCCGCCCCCCATTGTCCGCCGCCCCTCCCAGCTCCTCAGAGACTCCTCCAAGACAAGACAGGAGCCGGGTGGGGCCTCCAGGCAGAGTCTTGGCTGGCCACCCTGTGTGCCAGTGGCTTCTATTGTGAGCACACGAGGATCTAGGGGTTTCCTTGTCCCTGGGCCTCAGAACCCACTGGGGACCAGCCTGTTTACCATCAATGAGGCCGGTTTGCTTTGATCGCTAGTTCAGGCCCCCGGGCCACTGTGTCCCCATAGATTAAAGGCTGCTTGTATTTGGGGGGGATTAAGCAATCCTGTGACTCCCTGGGAACATTGGGATCTTCAGAGAGAGCAGCCAGCCGGGCCTCCCAGATGCAACCATGCACCGTGCCCATGTCCATACCAAGGCCGGACCCTCCGGCTAGTGTCACAGGACTCGGGGACCGGGGTGACCGTGTCTCTCAAGAGCCAGATTCCCCTCCCCCCACCCCCACGCGAGCATGGGGGAAACGGAGGCCCAGAGGAGGGAAGCTGCTCTGTGGCAGTTTCAACATTCATTTATTGACTCCCTCTCTGAGCCACTTTCGTTCTCGACCGTGTGGCCATCTCCTTGAGGCCCTGCTCTCGGTGCTGTTGGCCGTGTGGCCACAGGGAACTCACCGGATCCTATCATATTCTATTTTTAATTTTTGAGAACCCACCACACTGTTTCCATTCGCGGCTGGGCGATTTTACAGTCCCACCAACAGCGCCTCACGGCGTCCCTCTCAGGTGGGTTTTGTCATCACCCCCCATGTCCCAGGGGTGCACGCTGAGGCTGACCTGCCCAAGGCCCCCCCAGGTGAGAGCTGGCAGCCCGCATGCAGAGCTGGGCCGGGTGGCTCTGAGTGGCCCCTCTGACCCCCACACATGTCACCTCCCCTGAAATGGGCATGGGAGCCCCTGCTTCGTGGGCTCACAAGGAGGATTAAAATGACGGGGTCCGGGCCTCGCTGGCACACCGCGCCTGGCCCGGAGCGACACCCAGGAGGAGCCCTTTGTTCAGAGGGATGTCACATCACAGAAGCCTCCCTCACTTTTAAATCAGCGCCCAGATGCTAAGGACGCTGAATCCTTTCACTTTTCAAAATTTTTAGCGAGACAGAACATACACGAAGCAAAGTCTGCACATCTTAAGAGCACAGCTCAGCGAAGCTTTATGTTTGTATCCATCCTTCGGATCAAGAAATAGCACATTTCCCGCACCCCAAAAGGTTCTCTTCTGCCCTCTCCCCATCAGTGCCCTCCCCAAAGTAACAAGCAGCTGAGAACCTTTTCAATACGTCTATCCACACACTCAATGTGTGGTGGCGGACGGCGTCGCTGTTGTTATCATCCTTGGCCCAGTTTCCAGAACCCTCTGCCAGCTCAAAGCCGCACACCGCAGGGTGGTGCCCAGGGTTGAGCTAATAAGTCAATGGGGGATGGAACTCCACGTGGGGGCCTGAAGGTCTGTCGCCGACAGCCTCTGTTGTTAGCTGGGGACGTGAAGGATTTCTGGTGTTCGGAGTGTCCCCCGCGCCTGGCGAGAGGCGGACTGTGTGCTTTATCAGTGAAGATGTCGCTTCCATTCCCACGTTTCAGATGGAGACGCTGAGGCTCTCTCTGGGGTCTGTGAAGGCACCGGTTGCCGTGGCATCAGGAGGTCCCTGGGGGTTGTGACTGGTAGTGGGACATATGCAGAGAACTCTCTTCTGCCTCATTTGCTCAGAACAGTGACCTGGGTGGACAGAGCCCAGGCCCTGGCCCTGGGCACTTCCTCTGAGCTCCCTCCGGAGGCTACAGTCCGAGGGAGGGGCCCGAGGGGGGGCCACTCTGCCAGGACAACCTCAGCCCCACACGGCTCCCCCCTCCCCACGCTGAAGGGCCTCACCTTTCCTTCAGCAGTTCGGTGTCCAAAAATATTAGGAAGGTGGGGCTGAGTGTTAGGGAATGGCCGTCCAATTTATCCTGACAGCACGAACCAGAGGGAGGAAATCGACGTCGCTGATTTCACTTACGCCCTGACAACTGTAATGGAGCTTTACTCCTTTCCCAGGTTGCGGGGGTCTCTGACGGCTACGCTGAGCTCATGCGGGAAAGGGCCCATCACAGACAGGTTTAGATAATTTGGATCCCAGGCCCCAAACGCCATCCCAGGGGCCACCACTTAGAGGACACTGGTCATCCAGATTCTGCCAGGCTGTTACAAGGAAGGGACTCAGGCCCGGAGAGGAGAGGGTCTTGCCAGCCAGCGTCCCCACCCTCACTGCCTCCACTGGAAGGCCCCCCACCCCCGCCCCCATCCCTGGATTTCACCAATAAAAGCGCACGGTCTGCACCTTCCCAGGCTCAGGTGTCTCCACAGGGGACACTCTGAAGACCAGCAATCCTTCAAGTCCCCAAATAAGAATGGATGCTGGTGACAACAGACCTTCAGGGCCCCCCACGTGGGGTTCCATACCTCGCTGACTCGTCGAACCAGCCCTGGGCACCACCCTGCAGTGTGTGGCTTTGAGCTGGCAGAAGGGTCTGGAAATTGGGCCAAGGATGACAACAACGACATCAGCCAACACATAGGGAGTGTCTCCATGTGCCAAGCCCTTCCCTATCATAGATGCATTATCAGATTCAGGGTCACCCCATGGAAGGTGCCCCATGATGCCCCTGTTCTCAGCTGGGGTAAGTCAGTTCGCTAAGGTCCCACAGCCGGGAAGTGACAGGGCTGGAATTCCAGGCCAGTTCTGTCTGTCCCTGCGCTGACCCTCCCACCATCTGGCCCCAGGGCACGGTCCCGGCCTGGGCCTTGGCTCTGACAACAGAACCCTGGGGATCCCAGGGCACATGGCACAAAGACGGCCACCCTCCCTGACTTCATCTGAGCCACTCCAGCCACTGTGCTTCCCAGCTCCCTGCACCAGGGAGGCCAGCCAGCCAGGCCCTGCGTACCTGTGGGCGGTTAGGCAAGACCCCCAGGGGCGTGTGACTCGTCCCCCAGCTGTGTGGGAGGCTGAGGGGCGCCCCCTCTAATTTCAGGTGGTATCGTCCAAAGCCCCCAGGTGGTTCCAGGGGAAGAAGAGAGACTGGGACATCGCACCCTCAGTAGGAGGCACGCTGCCCACACCCTCTCCTTGTTGGGTCCTTTCGCTGGTCTTATGAGCCTCAGCATAATGGGGACAGCTTCATGGGGACATCCGTAGCCACTGCACGGGGATGTCTGGGCTCCACTGACAAGGCCACGAGGATACTGTGCGCTGTGCCCTCCAGCTGTTCACGATCAGCTTTGCTAACTAAATGTAAATGGTGTTTCCGTTAGTAACATTAAGTGGAGAAGTTTCTGGATGTATCGGAAAGAACACAGGCTTCGGGGGTTTGCATCCGGGCTGCGCCCCTGGCTGCCTGGGTGTTCCTTAGGCTCCAGCCTCAGTTTCCTCATCTGTAAAATGAGCTTAATAATCCCTCGCCTGCAGGATTGTTCTGATTCTGTGAAATAGTAACATATGTAATCTATTTCATTAAAATGGTATATTTTGATGAAACAGTAGCCTCTGTAAGTGCCTGGAACCATCCTGCAGTCAGTAACTAGCACTATATTTTCCCACCCGTTGGCTTCACTTTTGACCCATCCTTGTTTTAAGGAAAAGGAAACGAAAGCTCAGAAGGTGAAATAGCTGGTCCAAGGTCACACAGCTGGTGAATGGCAGGGCCAGCATTTGAACCCAGGACCCAAGCTGCCCCAGCCTTAGGTGAGGAAGATGTCAGGGGGCTGGGAGTAGAAAGAAGTCGGGGACTCAGCTTTTTCCTTGTGGTCTGAGGTCTGGGGCCTCCTGGGGTGGCCCTCGGGCCTCCTCCCGTCCCCCGTCTGCCTTCCCGCCCAGGCAGGGCCCCACCGTCCCATAAAGGGGGCCAGCGTCAGCCCTGGCGCCACATGAAAGGTCCCATGCTGCTCTGGAAGCCGGCCTCACATCCAGGGCCGCCTTCCCACAGAAATGTGTCAAAAAGTCAGTTTGATCCCATCAGCTCTGTGTGTTCCCACAGCCGGTTCCCACCTCCGGCCCCGTGGGCTGCTGTCGGCTGCGCCCAGCCTGAGGTCTGCGGCGTGCCCGTGGCTCCAGAGGCCGGAATGCCACTCCGACATTTTCCATGGATTCATTTCCAGCACACAGAGGCCACACGCCCCCTCCTCGCCTGGACGCCTCGGAGACGTCCCCTTCCACACGGGCCCGAGGAAGGCAGCAGTCGCATTCGAGGCTGGGAACAGCGACAGCCCTTTGCCCCTCGGTCCCACACCATCACCTCCTCCCAGCTGGAGCTGCTCCCCGGGCAGAATCCTGCCGCTTACATCCGCTCTCTGCAGCAAACACGCTAGCACCGTCGGGGACTTTCTCCCCAGTGCAATCAGAAGAATTGAGGGAGGAAGCTCGAGAGAAAACGCTGGAAGTCACCTGGGTGTTTTCTACTGGAGGGTTTGTTTACTGAGAGCAATGCTCCCAAGATGGGGAGACTGTTCTGGGCAGACCTCAGGGCTTTGCCACAAGGTCATATCCCAGGGAGACCCAGAGAGGGACAGGAACAGAAATCATAAGCATGGTTGCCGTGGATCAAGAATTCACTCTGCTCAGCTCCTTGCAACCTTGTCTTGTTGAATTGCTCCACGCCCATTTTACAGATGAGGAAACTGAAGTCTGGTCGCACAAGCCCCAGGGGCATAGCTCCCACAGTGGCCTCTGCTTCCCCGGTTCCATTGACGGGAATTCACTGTCACTGGAGCCCCCGGTCTTGCACGCTGCATGGCAGTGTTAGGATTCAACCTCTGATGCCCGGCTCAGACTCAGAGACTTTAACCACCGCCCGGCACGGAGACCAAGCCAGGCGGTCCACAGTGAACTGCAAGCCAGTTCTCGCTGTGGGCGAGTGGGCGAGTCGCTATTTGCAAGTCCTCATTCTGTGCTTCGCAACCCTCCTGCCTGCACCCTGGGCAGGGAGAGGCGGGGGCTGCAGAGGGCAGCCAGCTCCACTCTGGAGGTGGGGAGGCCCTGCCAAATCCCGATGGCCATTGGACATGAGCAACCTGGCCAGATCCGTTCTTCTGGAATGTTCACTTTCCTCGGAGATGGCAAGTCTCCAGCAGCTGAGCACAGAGAGGCAGCAGGGCCAAGGTGACCTGGCATCCCAGGGGGACCAGAAACCCGTCAGTGACTCCTTTCCCAGTAGGGGCATGCTGAGATCTGGGGAGAGAACTTTACTGCAGACCTGCTGTGTGTCATTAACCCTTCTAGCGGTGGGAATCCTCAGTATCCCCTTTGGGAGAGACTAGGGCTCAGGGAAGCCTTGTTTGAGCTCAAAATCACACGGTAATTAGATGGCAGAGTTGGGACCTGTACTCAACTCTCTACTGGGCCTCCCAAAAGGGGCAGGGGATGAAATGGGGCCTCCTGCCACCACGGGGCACTTAAGGACATCCCTCAGAGAGGAAAGCACCGCTGGATATCATGGCACCCTGCAAGGCACTAAATCTTCAGAAGGAGAGGTAGGAAGTACATCTGTAGCACTGATCCTAATAATATTAAAATAATGATACTGTGGGCTGGCCTGGTGGCCTCGTGGTTAAGTTCATGTGCTCCACTTCAGCGGCCCGGGGTTCGCAGGTTCGGATCCTGAGTGTGGACCTACACGCTGTTCATCAAGCCACGCTGTGGCGGCGTCCCACATACAAAATAGAGGAAGATGGGCACAGATGTCAGCTCACAGCAAATCTTCTTCACCAAAAAATAGTAGTAACAATAGTGGTAGCTGCCCCTTATTGTATGCTTACTATGCACTAGGCGCTGTTCTAAGCTCTTTGTACTATGAACGCATCTAACCCTCAAACAACCTCATGGGCACAGTATTATTATTATCCCCATGTTACAGATGAAGTGATTGAGGTTCAGAGAGTTTAAGCAACTTGCCCAAGGTCACATGACTGGGATCTGAGGATGAACCAGGCAACCCGAGTTTTGGCTTGCTCAATCAGTATCACGAGGGCTCTCTCTGGACCCCGTTCTCTCCTTCATTCCCCCAACATTCCTGGGAGGCCACTCCGGGGTCGACGAGGGGAGCAAGAGGTGACACAGCCCTCGAGGGCAGCCCTGGGTGCTGGTGGCAGACAGCACCGTATCTGCTCTTCCCTTTCCCATGGTAACGTAGTGGTAACCAGACACACGGCTACATTTCCCAGCCTCCTTTGCAACTCAGCCTGGCCATGTGGCTACGTTCTGGCCAAGAGGATGCAAGCCGAAGTGAAAAGTGTGCTTCTGAGTCTTGCTCTTAGAAGGGCTGAGCTTGGGACTCCCGCCCTCGGCCCTCCCTCCGCCCCTTTGGCTGGGAGGCGGCTGCAATTGGAGCAGCCACCCGGGGGCTGCGTGTTGAAGGTGGTGAAGCTGCCCTGGCAGCCTGGACTGTCATGTGAGAGAGGAATGAAATTCCAGGTAGTTTAAGCCGCTGTATTTCGGGGATCTTTGTTACAGCTGTTGACCGGACCCTCACTAGTCCACTGCTAAGAGGGTCTTGTTGTCTGCTCCTGCCCCCTCTTTGATCAATCATTCATTCAGCAAACATTTGTTGAGTAATTATGAGCCAGGCACCTTTCCGGCCACTGGAGATACAGGAGTGGACAAGGCCAAAAAGGTCCTTCACTCATGGATCTGACATCCCTGCGGGGATGGCGGGCCATCAACCAAATGACAACAATAACAAATTGCAGAGGATCCTTTCAACTGGTAATAACTATGAAAGCAAAACATTTCTTTAAATTGATGGGTCAGTATGAGCGTCTCTGAACAGGGGACGTTTGAGCTGACATTTGGATGACCAGAAGGAGCCAGGCAGGTGAGGGGGAAGAGGGATCCGGAAGGAGGGGACAGCAAGTGGCAAATGAGCCTTGGGGTTTGAGGAGCAGAGAGAAGGGAGAGGGGCTGGAGGCGGGGAGGGGCCGAGGTCACGGGAAGGCAGTCCCGGGCTTTATTTCCTGGTAGCCACGGCGAAGAGTTTGGGTTCAATCCAACTGTGACAACAAGTGCCGAAGGTTTAGCAGAGGGGAGGTAGGCCCTGATTTACATCCTAAAACGATTATTCCGGCTGCCACACGGAGAACTGATTTGAGGGTAGGGAGGAGAGCTGGTGAAGGTGGAAGGAGGGAGCCCAGCGGCAGCTGAGGCAAGAAAGGAGCGAGATGGTGGTGAACTCAAGCGAGAGCATGGCAGGAGGGCCGTGTGCGGATACAGGATGCACTCGGGAGCCGGCTCCTTCTGTTGTCCTCCTCCAGCCCTCCCCCCAAGGCTGTTTGGAAGGCAAAGCCCAAGAAATGGATTTCCTGCAGGAAGGTGGGATCTGAACCCAGGTGTGTCAGCTTCAGAGTTCAAGGCTCATGCTTCCCTAACGCGGGGTATGCGGCCATCAGGGATCTCTTTCCTTTAAGCCTCACTCGCTCTCTGCAGAGACGTGCAAAGGCCCAGACTCCTCAGCGCGCCTCAAGACCACCAGAAACGCTCCCCTGCAAAGCCCCTCACTTCCACATCCAGGATGAGGCTCCTAGGTACCTGAACACGAAGATGCGCATGGACAGCAACAGCCTTCGCAGGTGAGAACAGCGGGGCCAACGAGAGTCCCAGCTAACAAAATCTGTAGGAGAGAAGAAGGGAGGAGCGTGCAGACAAACTCAGCGTTGCAGTCCTGGCCTCCAGATTAATTTGCTCCAGAGCAGTAAATTGGCAGTCAATGCGAGGAAGAGGACACTGAAAAGATGAACAGATACACGTATTAAGCACGCGTTCAGTGCCAGGCACTGTGCAAAACATCGTTCATGCTGTTTCTCGTTTAATCTCCTCAGCAGCCCACAATTGGGTCCTACGATTACCCCCACCTGACAGATGAGCAGGGGCTGGTCGTCATCTTGGCTTTGCACCCTGTCCTCAGGAGATGTCATTGACCTGGCTGCTGCCCAGCAGGCCCATAGCCACCTGCGTTTGGAACGCCCGTGTGCTGGGGCAGGACCCGTCTGGTCTCTCCTACAGAAGGAGGAAGGGTCGTTTGCAACTGGTGACTTAAACCGTGGGGAACCCATGCCTCTTCTGCGCTCTTTCACTCATTTGCCAGTTTTCCCCAAGTGCCTACTCTGTTTTGGCTGCTGCATGATTAGGCACCGAGGCAAACAGACGTGGTCTCTGCCTTCTGGAGCTCATTGTCTAGTGCAAGAGACCGAAGTTCGTGGAATCATCACACACACAAATGTAGAATGGCCCCTGAGGAACTGTTCCCAAGGAGAGAAACTTGGTGTGAGGATCGCGAATAAAGGGAAGATTTGACTTAACCTGGGAGGGCTTCCCTGAGGAAGCAAAGACTGAGCTGAGAACTGAGGGAACGTGAGCGTCACTAGGCCCCCAAGAAGGGGTGATGAAGTGCATCCAGGCCAAAGAAACAGCATCTGCAAAGGCAGTGAGGCTGCAGGGGTGCGGTGGGCATGCAGGAAGGGGAGACCCGGGTGGCTAGAGGGTGTGTGTGTGGTTCAGGAAGCAGCTGGGGAGGTGGGCAGAGGCCAGGCCATGATGAAAGATGGCAGATTTTATCCTCGGAGCAACAGGGAGTCACTGAGAGGTTTAAGCACAGTGGGGTGGCAGGATCCAGTTTGTGTTTCCAGAAGATCATTCCAGCAGCCATGCAGAGAACAGAGCTGAGGTGCAAGACTGCGTAGGACGAGGCCCTTGAAAAGAGGGGATCATCAGTGGCTGCCTCTTTCCTGTGAGTGAGCCCGTTCACGGGACTCTAGACGCGGTGCAGAGCCCAGGAACATCTGAGAGTTCGGGGAAGGTACACAGTGAGGAGCAGCATTAGAACCCAGGGGTCCTGTGCTCAGGCCAGGGCTCTCTGCCCTCTCTTGGGTGAACGATGAGCCACACGACGTGACGCTCACAGCAGGACAGAACTTTGCCACCATCCCCGCGTCTCCTGTGCTCGGTCTGGAAGGAGGTACTCAAGCAGGAGTCGAAGAAAACACAGAGCGGGACAGAACTTGGTAAAATGTCATGATCTCTCGCTGGGCTGAAACCAAGTTGTTTTTTCCCCTTGTTTTCTAAATTAATTCAACATTGCCAATGCATCCAGAAAGACTTAGCTAGGGGCCCTTTCATGTGGATTGAAACTCATAAATTGCAATTTGCTGAGTCGCAGGAAGGCGGAGAATTGCGCCCCACCTCCTCCCACTTGGCACCACCCTGGAGGGTCTGGAAGAGACAGGAAGCTTTTGGGACCGCTCCCAAGTGGGCCCTGGGCTTCATGTGTCAGACTCAGTGAAGGATGACAGGGAGGAAGAGCAGAATTTGGAAGCAGAGAAAATGGCCAGAGGTAGCTGCAGCTGATGCCATGGGGGAGAAACCTAAACCCAAGACACCGGGACTGAGGGGCTGGGGAACCCTAGACTCAAGGAGCTAAGAACATGGGGAGGACCCTCCCCGACACGCTTCATCGGTGAACTCTCTGAGAATGGAGCTTGGAGAAGGGGAGTCTTTCCAACAAAAAGCCAAGGCTTTGTAGCTGGACCTGAGGAGTTTCTCTTTGTAGACCAACCCACTGTTGCCAAGAAGGTTTAGACAAAGTGTGCAGAGAACCAAGGGCCAGATTTAAGGAAGAAACAGACTGATATCCAAAGGATTGGTTCCTATAGGTTTAATATTGCTGTAGTTATCAGTTGGCCTGCTGGACACATCTGTGCAAACTGGTTGGGGGTAGTATGTGACCCCCCCTAGATGAATGCATCACTTCCTTGGGAAGTACCTCAGGGGGCACCTTGGGGTTCCATTGTCGACATCTATTCTCGAATCCAGAGTGATATGGAAGAATCTTCAGGCAAGTAGCAATGAGCAACAGGGGGGTCTGTACACTTTGTAGTTGCTAAAGGGTTGGACATGTCATCTGGAGAAAGGAATGTGAAGATCCCCCTGGTGTGGGCTGGCTACTCATGGTGGTTACAAACAGGTCCACTGAGGGCATGGGGCAGAGGAGAGGCGGGCAGGAATTGCACACTTCTGGGTCATTCTTTGGCCTTACTGATTTTTGCCCCTATCCAAGTGATACGGGCTGGACTGTGTCCCCCTCCAGCCTCACGTGCTGAAGCTCTAACGCCCAGGGTGACTGTATCTGGAGATAGGGCCTTTAAGAAGATACTTAAGGTTAAATGAGGTCAAAGGGTGGGGCCCTAAGCCAGTATGGTTAGTGTCCTCAAAAGATGAAGAAGAGACACCAGGGACGCAGGTGCACAGAGGGAAGGTGATGAGGACACAGCAAGACGACAGCCGTCTGCAGGCCAAGGCGAGAGGTCTCAGAGGACGCCAACCCTACTCCCACCTCGATCTTGGACTTCCTGCCTCCGGAACTCTGAGGAAACAAATTTCAGCTGTTTAAGCCCCCCAGTCTGTGGTATTTCTTATGGCAGCCCCAGCCAATTCAAACACTAGCTTCGGCTCTCCAGGTCTGCACCTGCCCTTCCTTCCGTAGCGATCCCTACCAAGAGTGTCAACCTTGGCTTACGGCCGATACTCGGAATGACTCCAGGTTCCCCCCACCGTCTATGCGCCCGCATCGTGGGACAAGATGGCCACCAGGGAATATCAAGAATCCTGAGTCCGTCCAGTGAGTTGAAAAGGGTGTTTCTGAGCAGAGGTGGTACCCCATGTTCGTAGTGGTTCTGAGGGAGAAATTGTCTGGGGAGAATTTTCTCGGCAGCTTTAATAAAACCACTGCTGAAAAAATTTGCACTAAGGATCGTCAGGAGATGCTAAAACTAGTGTGTGAAAGTTTGAGGATTAATAGCCTATTTGCATAGTCTCAGTATCTCCCCACAATCACTTACTAATTACAAAAGGAAAAATAGTAATTCATGTTGGAGAAAGCTGGCAGACACCCCCTTGTTCGAGAAGATAAAGTCGACATCCACACAAATGGGACACACGGGCACCGTGTGCCTCCTGATGTCCTGTACTGAGACGGACACAACACCTCTCCAGTGATATTCCTGTCACACAGGCGTCTCCCGAATCTATGCACAAGGAAACCTCAGATGAACCTAACAGAGGGGCCTTCTACAAATAAATGGTCTGCTCTGGAAAAATGTCAGTGACAGGCTGAGGAACGTTCCAGATGAAAGGAGCCCAAAGAGATATTATGACTAAATGTAATGTGTCTGTCTGAATTGGAATCTGGACCAGGAATGACATCTGTAACCTACTCTGGAATGGTCTGGAAAACTAGTAGTCATCTGTGTGCAGATTGCGACTGACAAAGCAATGGGGCAGATCTCAAGGGTGAATCTGAGCGAAGGGCATACGGGAGTTCTCTGTTCTATTCTTGCAACTTTTCTATAACTTCGAAATTATTTCAAAACAAAAAGTCATGCAGTGAACACGACAGAGTCTATACAGAAACTGACATATAGTAATGTACACCTGAAATTTACACAGTGGTACAAGCCAATATGACCTCCAGAAAATAATTTAAGTATTATTAAAAATTCACAAAACTAAATAAATGTAGAAGAAATTTAAATAATTAAACTATTAAAAAAAGTCACGCACCCCACAGTATTCCTTATAAAACGATCCACGGAACAACTTTAATTTTCTTGGGAAGTCAGACTTTTCCCCAGCGCTCAACGTCAACACGTTCCCTTCAACAGATAATGAAAAGTGTGCAACCCATTGCTTTCCATTTTTGCCTTGACTGCTGGGAAGCCATTCCACGATACAAGTGTGTGTCAACTTGGACAAGCTACTTAACCCCTCTGCTTCTCAGGGGTCTTCATGAGTGGAGTGGATGAAATAGTGGCCCCTGCTGCTGGGGGTGGTTGGAAAGAGATAAAGTGCTCAACACAGCAGGTGATGTAGAGTGAGCACCCGCTTCAGGTGTGCTCTTTTATTGTTGTTATGCGACTTTCACGTGACCCTTTACTCACTCGCTCCTCTTTATGGAAATGAGTTTGTGGAAGACTGACCCAAAATCAACAAAACTTAGGGCTGGCCACGCAGGAGACTTGCCCCACATGTGCATTATCAATACCTTGAAGGTTCTGAGGCCTCGCCATAGGACAATCTATATGCCCTCAAAACATGGTCACAGGAGGGGCCAGCCCAGTGGTGTAGTGGTTAAGTTTGCACACTCCGCTTTGGCAGCCTGGGGTTTGCTGGTTCAGATCCTGGGTGCAGACATGGCACCACTTATCAAGCCATGCTGTGGAGGCATCCCACATATAAAGTAGAGGAAGATGGGCACAGATGTTAGCTCAGAACCAATCTTTTCAGCAACAAGAGGAGGACTAGTGGTACACGTTAGCTCATGGCTAATCTTCCTCACCAAAAAAAAAAAAAAAAAAGTGCAACAAAACTTGGTCGCAGGAACTATGGGAATAGTAGCAATAACAGCAACAGCTTTAGAGCCAGACATACTCAGGTTCAGCTTCCAGCTCTGCCGAGTCACTGGCTCTGTGACTGTTTGATCCAGGAGGGGCTGGGTTACGCTGCAGTAACAAACATCCCTGGGATCCTAAGCAAGGTGCCTCATCAGCTCTCACTCCGTGTCCACTGCAAGCTGGTGGGAGGCTCTGCCCCGTGACATCCTCCCTCCAGAACCACGACTCCATCGTGCTTCTCCGTCATCTGAGATGCCCCAGCTTGCCTGGCAGCAGAAGGGGAGGAGGCGCCCACGTGTCTCGGCTAAAGCAAGTGCCTGGCTGCAGATAACCCCAGAGGAGCTACAGGCCTGCCATGGGCCACGGAGTTAAACCAAAAATATCTGGTGGCCCGCACTCACGCCTGGCACGACCCCCTCGACAAGACTTCATCTTCTCCGAGGGTCAGCTTCCTCTCTGTAGAAGGAGGTGGGGGGAGACCCTGCATGTCAGCGCAGGTGTGACGGCTGACGGAGCGGACCTGGGCGAAGCGCCCCATGACCCCGGTCAGAAACGCAACAGCTGCTCTGCCCCCACCGCCCTGGGGGCCCAAAGGAGCAACACTGTCTTCCCTGTGGACCTAGACAGACAGACGGACGGATGGATGGATGGATACCCAGTGATTACTTTTCAGGAAAGGTAACAGCCAAGAAGACACAACAATAAAGAGAGACATTGTGTCTTGGGGTAGAGAGTAAAGACGCTTCCAGCTTCTTCCTCTGGGTCCCGTCGAGTTCCAGGACCGATCCAGGACGCAGTGGTCTCCAGACAGGATTGCACGGATGCAAAACTTGTATTTATTCAGGACCTACTGCGCGCCAAGCGCTATGCAAGGCGCTGCAGGGTTCGGACCCCACGAGAGCTACCGGGCCCTGGGGAGGACGTCAACCACCTAGAGAAAGCCACGCACAAGAGCCGACGGCGGCATGAGGGCAGCAGCCTCTGGGGTCGACGCTGGACACCTGTGGCAGGGCCGGGGCCGACGGGATTCCCACCCCGTTGTCTGTGGTGTTGGGCCTGGCATCCCCCAGCCACTGGGCAGGCTGGTGTTGCGGAGCCGGGAGTCTCAGCATCAGCCTGAGGCCGGGTCACCTGGGCAGGGCCACCTTTGGGCGCCGTCCCCTCCCAAGCCAGCACCTGTGCACAGCGCCCCCCTGTGGCCTGGAGGAGGATTTTTACTTTTCTTTCCTGTTTGTCTCAATCATCCAATGTTTCTCCAATTAATAGGTAATTACTATTCCTTTTTGAACTTTTGGGAGTTTTTGAAACTTCCGTGGGCCATGGATTCACTCACGCTGGTGTGTCACAAACTCCAGTCACCTCTGAACCACAGTCGTACTTTTTACCACGTGTACTATTTAATTAGCATTTAATTCATCTGTCACTAACTCTCTGATCTTTTTGAACTCATTTACCTTTTGGGCCTCAATTTACGCAGTAACATTTATAAAATGACAGATTCGCTGTGCGGATTATATATTTTTTCTATTAAACATTGAAATCAATACGTAAGGATCCAAATGTTTTGAATCCTACCCAATGGAACGGGTACCAAGCATCTAAAAATACTACTGCTGGGCCGCGTAGGAAGAGCAGGCCGCTCTGGGGGAAAGCGCAGACAGGGCCCTACAGTAAATGAGTTGTACGACTTTGGAAAAATCATAGGACCACTGTGAACTGTGGTTTCCTCATCTGCAAAGTGATTACATGGGAGTCCACAGCTTGTAAGGTTGTGTGAAGACAAAAGGAGGTGATGCGCACAAAGCGCCTGTCACCGAGGGTGCTTGTTGTTATGTCTCTCGCTGACCCACCCTGTAAACAGCCGTTAAACCCTGTGCTCAATGCTACGGAGGATTTAGAAGTGATAAGGCACCATCAGCGCCATCCTGGTGGTTTTCAACCCAGTGTTGCTGCAGGAACGCACTTAGAACACAGGCCAGGAAAGTCTTCAACATCTCTTGAGCGGTCCAGGCAAAATGCAATGAGAGTCTGAAGAGGGGGAAAGCAACTCCCAGCTGGGAGATCTGGGAAGGCTTCACGGAGGAGGTGCCGTTTGAGCCGGGCACTGACGGATGGGCAAGATGTGAGCGTCAGAGCCTCCAGCAGGCATTGCAAGAGGAAGGGAGGAGCTTAAGCAAAGGCACAGAGGTCAGAAAAGGCTGAGGCCCCTTGAACTCTGGACCTCGCTCCCATTTGCAAACAGGAGCCCCCTTCTCTGCCATCCCCCGCTTCCACGGAGGGGTTCCCATCCGGGCCACCAACATTCCCTTGGATGTTGAAACCGTCCCATGGACCCATTCCCGCTCACCAACGTCACCCTGCCCTGCCCTGCCCGTCTCTTCCTCGCCCGGCCTTTCTTGGTCCCCTTGGGGCCCTGCGAGCAGAAACTGGGACTGGGGACGCGATGGGGAGTCGAGACTGGACGAGGAAGGCGTGCAGAGCAGGCGTGCTATCACCATGTCTGTCCTGGGGGGCGGAAGTCACCGTGTCTGTCCCGGGGGGCGGGAGTCCGGCTCTCCGTGAGGCCCTCGTGGGGTGGGAGTGGGGTGGCCGAGGGGGCTTCCGAGCGGCAAGCTCTCCCCCCGCGCTCGGTGCTGCCCCCAGGGGCAGCCGTCTCTCCGGGCAAGAGGAGAAGACCTTTTGACCTCCACGTTTTTGAGCGACTTCTTGCACTGGAGGCAAATCAGGGCAGCGAATCCTGAGTCCTTTTGCCTCGAAGACTCCATTTGTTCCAGAAAAATCCCTAAAACAGCAGCAGGAAATGTCCCATCCCAGCTACCCAGTCTCCCGTCAGCCCCTGGCTCCATCAGCTCGTGTGTCTTTTTTGAGCCCATCCCGGCTGCCTCGAGCGTGTCAGAGCCAGAAAGGGCTCCCCTGACCGTCTTCTCTGAACTCCTGGGGATCCAGAACGTGGGTTTTTTCATTTTTAGCCGCAGACCCCAGCACGGAGCTGGGATGCTGGTGGACACCAAGCCCCTGTCTGCTGACCTACAGACAGCACTGCAGGCCACGGGCAAGCAAGACCCAGCAAGGGCCAGTGGCCTGCCGCCGTCACACAGCACGGCAGGGCCAGAACCAGGACGGGGCCTGGGCTCGTCCGGGACCACTGCCCTGTCCCCTGTCCCCCTGGCCTGCTCTCTTCCCGGCGACGACCCTACCCACAGATCTTACACGTGCGAAGGCTGCAAAGAATCTACATCCAGCTCAGAAACGGAGCGAGGCCTTACTAGAGACAGCCTCTCCTCCTGGGTCCAGCCGCTGGCCACCCGAGGCTGGGCTGGGCACATGGACGGACAGCCGTCCTGTCTCCTGCAGGAAACTTATCCGGGTCCCCAGCGTCGACGGGAGGCACAGCAAGAAGCCCGATCAAAGGGCGCGCATCAGATGCCACACACACGTGCTCCGAGGGGGGAAACTTGGTATTTCGCAGGCGGGGGCTGGAGCCGAGGAGGGAATTTTCAGTCATAGCATCTTCTGAGGGTCACAATGTCTGTCTTTTCGTTTTTGATCTAAAAAGGAAAAAAAAAAAAAAAAGAAAGGAAGAAAGGAAGGGAGAGGAAAAGGGGGGACAAAGGAGAAAGCCTCTCCTCGCCGTAATTGAATTAGGGGGCTGGCCTCTGGGCCTGACACTGGAATCCAAGAGGGCTTTGTGCAATGTCTGCAGGGAATGGGGACAGCGGCCTGATTTCAAAGGGAAAGGGGAAAAGCTGGGGCAGCCAGGAAGCTAACGGGGACGGAACGGGCTGAGGAGGGGCCGTGCCGGGTGGGGCTGCAGAAATTGAAAGCTGAAGGCCGCCTTGCTCGGGGCCCTGGCCTGCCCAGCAGCCCGGGCGGAGGGTGGGACAGGAGTGGGGTGGTGCAGCCAGGAAGGTCCCGGCGGGGCCAAGACCTCCCCAGGGGCCGCGCCTGACCAGGGCGAAGACGGAAGGAAGGGGCGCCTGGAGCGCGTCCTTTGTGCCGGGCTCCCTGCCAGGGGCGCAGGAGCAGGGCCGAGGCCTCGCCGTGTGCCAGGCGCCGGGCTGGGCCCTGTCACGTGCATCGTCCCAGTTCATCCTCAGAACTGAGACAGGTACTGTGACAGCCTGCAGTTGACACTGAGGAAACCGAGGCCCCAAGGTTAAGCGATGGGCCGGAGTCACATAATTCGTGGGTGGCAGAGCCTGGACCCACGTCCCACTCAGATTGACGGCCCAGCCAGGATCTTAACCAACCCTCTCTTCGTCATCTCCTTCCATCCTTACAACAGTCCTGCCAAGGAGGCGTGGTTCCCAGAGTGGGAAACTGAGGCACGGAGCTCAAAGAACTTGCCGAAGCTCCCTTGGGCAGTAGGAGCTGAACCAGGATTCGAAGCTGGACGGTCCGGCTGCAGAGCCCGAGAGCGCGTCGGCTCACCTGCTGCGGGGGGTGGAGGGTCCCCCCGCAGCCTGTGTCCTGATCACACAGGTGTCCTCTCAGGGCCGCCTGTCCAGCCAGAGAGCAGGCAGCAGAGAGAACACGGGCAGGAGCCACCTGGCGACAGAAGAAGGAGTTACTTGTGGCCAGACAGGCCCCTTGGGTGTCATGAGTTAAAGGCCTTGAATGCCTCTTGACTTCTCATCGATACAGCCCACCGAGCCAGCAGCCATCACGTTGATGCCCAGGAGGGGTAGAGGTCTGCATTGTCGGGTCAAAAAGGTAAAGGTTTATCTTGTAAATAAGTTGTTACACTCTGTTCACACTCCTGCCTCCTCTCCCATCAACCCGCGCAACATACCCTAGGCTCCCATCAAACCACATACTCTGCCCAAACACACCTTGCTCTGGGGTGCCTCAGGGCCTTTGCACATACTACACACATGTCTGAAATTCCCTTTAAACTCCTATGCAGACTTAAAAACTCAACTCTGACTTGCCTGCCCTGTAAATCCTTCCCAGCCTTCACTTCATTCCCACCCAACCCCTCCTCCACACTATGTTGCCACCCCTTCCGCTCTAATGCCATAACATCTAGAATATTCCTCCAGTGCAGTGCTTTTCTAACTGTCTCCCTCCATGTCAGTCTGGATCCCTGGACTCTCAGACACCAGAGGGTGGGGAACAAGAATTCCACGTGCCTGATACACAATCGGTGCTCAACAAATGTTTGTTGAATGAATACACATAATGCGTCCGTTTCAAACAGCCTTACCGAGTCACAAAAGCCAACCTCGCAGATCCTAACGTGGGCGGTCGCTGTATTTATTCAGTGACCGCTTCTCAGACACCGACTCGCAGGACGAGATGGAGCTGCTCCCTGCCCTCGTGGAGCTCAGCACCTGGTGCAGATGGCCGTTCCGCAGCTGACAGACTAACCGATTGACTAACTCAGATGACAGATGGACTGACTGACGGAGGGTATTGTGATGAGGCTATGACAAGGTCGTAGACGGCATGGTGGCCGTGTCTGGCAGAGGGGCCCTAAAGTGCCTGGGAGTAATCAGGGACGCCCTCCCCGAGGAAGCGACATTTAAGAGGGGACCTGAAGGGTCAGTAGACACTGACCAAATAAAGAGAAGGAACAGTGTCCCAGGCAGAGGGAACTGCATGTGCGAAGGAACGAGATTAACAAACTGGAAAAGCCGCTGGCAGAAGCATGGTGAGTGGGGGTGGGCGTGTCCTCCCTGGCCACATCTGGCCGTGGTCCCAGGGCAAGGAGGAGGCCCAGGGGGAGTGTCCGTCCCCGGGGCCCCCAGAAGCCTCTGCCCCGTCCCCCAGGCAGGGACCTCTACACACACACAGAGTCTGAGGCACGAAGGTCCCTGGCCGTGCGGGGAGGGAGCATCTGAAGGGAACGGGGACACCGCGCAGGGGAGGGCAGGGGTGGGCATTCTCTCGGCAAACGGTTTGCTGCTCACCTAGGTCTGGCCTGGAGTGACCGCGACGGGGGGTGCAGAAGGGCCTGGGGACCGCTGGGCCACCTTCTCCGCTCGGAGGGAGGGAACTGGTCAACACGGCCGGCGTGGACTGGGCCCCAGGCCAAGGCTCTACCTGCATAGTGTTATTAATGTCATGGATTCACTCTGCCCACTGTGTGATGAGAAAACAGGGATCAGAGAGGGAAGCCGTTGCCCAAGGTCACACAGCCAAAAGTGCCAGGTGTGGGGAATGAACTCAGGCCCGTGAGAACCCACAGCCTGTGCTCTTGGCCCCTGCAGCACGTGCCTCCTGAGGTTCAGAGAGGGAAATTAACATGTCCAAGGTCCCACAGCCGAGAATCCCAGTGGCTGCCATTTCCTTGGTACCCCCACAGACCTCTGTGTCCCATCCTCTGCTCTTCCCAACGCCTCACTGAGACAAATCCTGTCGACATGCCCCTTTTTCAGATGAGAAAGCCGAGGTCAGAATGCTAGGAAGGAGCAAAGCCAGGGTTTGAACCCTGACTCCAAAACTTGTTTCCCTCATTGCCGCAGCTCCTCCAGGCGGAGCAGGGACGAGCCCTCCCCCTTTCCCTGTGATGACCAAGATGGATTCACAGAGGCAGGACCTGGTGAGAGTGGAGACTTCCACAAATAACCCAGTGAGGTGACTCGCTTCCTGAAATTCATACTACAGTGTGGAGGACTGCCAGGAATCCTTCTCTCAGAGGAGATTTTCTCAGAGTGTTACGAGGTCCCCCTGAGAATCCCGGTGGCATCTGTGGAAGATGGTTTCCCGTCTCATGCAGCCCTGCGCTCGGCCCCTACCACAGGCCGCGCACGTCAAGGCCCCGGATACTGCAGTGGACGGAACAGCAGAGAGGAAGCGAGGAAGCGAGGAAGAAGTGTTCGAGAGCAACGGCCCAGCGATCAGGGTCGAGCTGGCAGGCCCCCGCGGTCGGCAGCAGCTGTGGATCCCCTCATGTCCCAGGCACTGCGCCAGGCGCAGGGACACGGTGACCCACCAGACCTGTCCCTGTGCTCCGGGAGCTCCCGGTCACCCGTGGTCCACCGAGGACACAGGCCTCACGTGTCCCTCCCAGGCCCAGCTCTGCTCCCTAGAGACCCAAACCCAAACGGCCCCGGCTGTGTCCTGAGCGCTGGCTGCTGGTGGCTATTTTAAGCCCTCGTAATCACTCGAAGTGACTAACACTGATTAAGGTTTTACGAGAAAGCAGGAATTCTGCCCCAGCCCCTCCGCGGCGGCTCCAAACCACCTCGGAGCCACTTTATGGACTCACCCGGCCTGGAACCAGGCACGTCTGGCACGACGCGGATTTATTTTTCCGTTCGGTCGCAGCCCTGCGCTGGCTTCTCTTTAATAACCAGCCCGCGGCTTTGCCATCACAGACTACCCACGCCGGGAGCCGGCTCCGGTCCCCGAGCCGGGCGGGCTGTGGCCTCCTCAGCTGGGAGGAATGCGGGCCACCTGGGTCCCCAGGTGGGCGCCCCTGAACGGATGTCCTCATCTGTCATGTACACGCACTAGTCCATCCAACAGGTGCCACCAGACCCCTCCTAGTGGCACACACGTCCTTCCAAGTCTCTGCCTCCCGTCGCCCCCCACGGCCCCCCACGCACACCTGCTTCACACACGGGCCCACCAACCTTCCTTCCAGACGAATTTGAGCATCTTCTGTGTGCCAGGCTCTGCAAAGCACTGAGGATGCAGCAAGGAGCCAGGCACAGGCCATCCGGTGGGGCGACAGACCCAGCCGTCGTCCTGCAAGGCAAAATGACTTCCGCGGTGAAGAAGGATGTGAGCGACATACTTCGGTGTATAAACTGAGTGACTTAGCTCAATGAAGAAATCACAGCAGCCTCCCAGGAGGAGGTGGCTTTGCACGGAGGATGAAGGATGGGGGAGCACTTCTTGGGTGGATGCTGATGGGTACCATTTATTAAGCCCTTGCCACGTGCAGGCGGTGTGCTGAGCACTTCAGTGCGTCCTCGCGCCTCCTTTCTATAAGGTTCTGATGGAGGAGGTGTTACCCCTGTCCGTTCTAGAGAAGGGACACTGGAGGCTCAGAGAGCTGCAGGAGCCTGCCCAGAGTCACACAGTCCCAAGCGGGAACCAGGAGGGTGGCGCTCTGACTTGGACACGGTCCTGCCTCAGAGGGAGGAAGGGAGACTTGCCTGAACCCATCCTTCGCATCTCTTCCCAACTCTGCTTTCGGTGTCACGTTGGTTGCTTGAAATTGGCTGTGGCAGGAGGATTTACACCCCAGAAACTGGCAAAAGCTATACATCAGGCCTTCTTATGCTATTTTTTTTCTGGAGAGGGGGTTGGCCAGCTCTCCACTTGCATAGGAAGTGGAGTAGCATGTGCTAGAAGGTTTGAAAAGGACCTGTGGTAGGTAATAAGCTGGACATAGTGTTCTGGGAAGGATATAGCAGACTGAAAAGACACCATGGGGCAAAGCAAAGAAGCTTGGACTTTATCCTAAAGGCACTGGGGAGCCACAGAAAGTTGTTGAGCAGGGGCGTGACATGGCCGGATTGGTGCTTTAGAAGGACCACTCTGAGGACGGATGGAGGCGGACGGCTGGTGAGCAGAAGCCTGGTTAGGTGGCATATCCATTTCTTAAGGCATCAGCACTTCTGTAACTCCTCCCACCCAGAGGAAAGGTTGCCAGCCCAGGGGAGGAAGCCCGTGGCAGCACATCAAATCCAGAAGGTCCTCTGACATCACCCATTGTCCATCTGAGGCAAGTTCCTGTCTTTCCAATTCCAGTGCCTCCTGGGGAGACTGAGCCAAGGAGGGGCGTCCCAAACCTCTGCTCACGTCATCAGCTCCATCTCCACAAACCTCTCCCTCATGCTTCTCCTCTCTTCACGCTGCCTGACACAGCACAACAACGAGGGCCTGTCAGGACGGGGCCACCCCTTGTCCATCCTTCTAACCCCTAGAACACAGTAATGACTGAGGATGGATGAATGGACGGATGGATGGATGGATGGACGGATAGATGGATGGATGGATGGGTGGATGGGTGGATGGAGGGGTGAATGGATGGATGGATGGATGGACGGATAGATGGATGGATGGATGGGTAGATGGATGGATGGGTGGATGGGCGGATGGATGGGTGGATGAGTGGATGGGTGGATGGATGGATAGATGGATGGATGGATGGGTAGATGGATGGATGGGTGGATGGGCAGATGGATGAGTGGGTAGATGGATGGATGCATGCGGGATGGATGGATGCATGCGCGATGGATGGATGGTTGGATGGATGGATGGATGGATGGATGAGTGGGTAGATGGATGGATGGATGCAGGGATGGATGGATGGATGGGTGGATGGGTGGATGGATGGGTGGATAGACAGATGCAAGAAAGAAAAAAGAAATGAGTGAGTGAATGAACTTCCTGTCCCAGTGAAGCCCCTGGGAAGGGCAGGAGGTCAGAAAGCAGCCTGAGAACCTCGGCGAAGCCAGAAGATTAACAGCCAGGAGACCAGTAGAGAAAAAACACAAGAGACTCTGACGAACACAGCCTTCCAGGGGACCAAGAGGAGGGGGTTTATGATGCTGTGTCTCTCGTCGCGTCAGCTCGTAAACCCGTTCGGTTTCCTCTTTGTCTTAAGGCTGGCGCAACCCAGGGAGAGGAATGTCCTTGCCATACAGTGGGGGCGTGTGGCTGCTTTTCTGGTGGGCAAGTGGGCTGGCACCAGGCTGTGCCCGACGTGGCTTGGTTAACCACGAGGGTGTCTCGCTTTCGCAGCAGCCTTCCTCATTCACGCCCCCCTCCCAACACCCACACAAACAAGGAAAGGAGGGAGGCTGCCCCCGGCTCTCAGGACGAGGGCAGACCTCCGGATATGTGAGCACTCATCTTCTCTGGGACTCGATTTCTCAGATGTGGATGAAGAGAGGGCCTCACCCCTCCCCTCCCTTCGAGAGCAGTTCTGATCCAGCAGGAGAAGAGATGTGGAGGCATTCTGCAAACTGTAAAGTGCTGCTCCCATGGGAGGTATCAAGGTGATTGCTACTATTCTATCTCTGCCTGGACTCTGAGGGCTTCTGGGAGTGAAGGAGGGGACTGAGAGAGCTTGAGAGGGACGTAAAGGCAACTGGGGACCCTCCAACCACTGGCCACAGAATCACTGCTCTTGTCCCTGGGCCCCGTCATCTCGTGACAGCCGCCAGGGAAAGAATTCAGTCACCGCATCATCGCAGCTTCCCCTGCTCTGAGGCCGAAGCTCACTTTCCTTAAGCAGCTGTCATGGACCTTGAGGCCTCCTTACGCATCCCCTCCCGGACCTTGAATCTGGTAAAAACCACGGCTTCCGCTGGCATTCTATATGCAGGCACGACGCTTTATAAACCCACCTCATGCAAATTCCCCTTCTCCGCTCAACTCTCAAGAACTGACTCCTGTTCTTTTCGACTCTTGGCTTAAATGTCCCCTTCTCAGAGACGCCGTCCAGCGCAGCCCAAGTCAGTCCCACCTGGCATCACTCCAGAGCACCCAGTTGGTCCCACTTAGTCTGTATCACAATCTGCGATTATGTTCTGTGTTTATTTGTGCATTTACGATCTCTTTCCCCAACCAGGCCCTAGGCTCCAGTGTCTTCTGTCTTTCTCGGCACGTAGCCAGGCTCCTGGCACCGAGGAGGAACTCATTTGCTGAATGAGAGAACTGTATCTCTTCCATGTACGTACCATCATCATCATCCCCATTTTTCAGATTGAAAAAGAACTGAGACTCAGAGAATTCAGGTCCTTTGCCCAAGGTCACCCAGCTAATAACTAGTAGATATACTAGATGACATCTCCTCCTGGTGGTTTGTTCTCAGGAGAGGATGGGGTGGCATTTCAAGAAGAGACAGGTGGACTCTACCATCACACAGAAGCCAAAATCCTGTCAGTGGCCTAGAAGGTTCTGCCAATCTCTCCTCTCTCCTTCTCACTCTGCTCCAGCCACACTGCCTCCTTGCTCTTCTTCAAATGCACCAAGCACACTTCTGCCTCAGGGCCTTTGCACATGCTGTTCCCTCTCCTAGGAATGCTCACCCCAGACTCCCCAGGGCTGTAATCAAAGGCCTCCCCAGATAACTGGTATAAAGCAACAACCTCGCTCTCAAAACACTTATCCTGCTTTATCTTCTTCATCACACTTCTCATCACCAGACAAGTTATCATATATTTATTTGTTCATATGTCTATTGCTCCAAGCAGCCAGGGACTTTGGCTCTTTTTCTGTTGTGTTCACTGATACATATTCCCTCCGCTTAGCCTGTGCCTGGCTCATCTTAAGTGCTCAGTAAATACGTAGTGAATAAATGAGCAGACTTAGGAGCAGGTAGCCAGACAGGACCAGGCTGACGGATGAGGCAGGGAAAATCTGAAGGGAGGGGGTAGGGTGGCTGCAGGCCAGGGGAAGGGGCAGTGTGTGGGACAAGAGGGCAGAGCTGCAGAAGCGGGCAGACCCCAGAGAGGGCACAGCCAGCAGAATTACACCAACAGAACGCAGGAGTTAGAATCTGCCTAACTCTCCCAGGGCTTCCTCTCCTCCTGCTCGGCATGGCCTGGGGGGTGGGTTGTGATGGGGACGTAAATGGCTGGAGATGCAGAAAAACCACTTGGGCACCCAGTTTCGGGGAGGGCCCGGGCCCAGATACTTACGGTCACCCTCTCGGTCCCAGTCAACCTCTGGAATGGTCTTCTGGGGAGGGGGAGGAGGACGTGCGCCCAGGAGAGGTTTGCAAACAGGCTGGGCATCAAGGAATTGGGGCAGGGAGCTGCAGCCTCTGATGCACAGGGCCATTGGAACCCAGCTCCCCGAGGCCCTGAACGCACGCTGGTGGACTGTGACATGATGGGTGCCTTGATGGTCGTCAAAGCTACCTCTCGCCCTGGGCAAATCTCCACCAGGGAGCCCCTGAGGAAGGACCCTGTGGCAGAGAGGCCCTAAGGTGACCCCATGAGTCACGCCCTTTTCCAGTCCCCTCCCCTGAAGTGTGGGATGGGATCTGTGACTTGCTTCTGACCCACAGAATGTGGCCAAGGCAATGGGATGTCACTTCCATGGTTACATTTCCTTCTAAAAGACTCGATCTTAGCAGACTGGAGAAAGAGACTCCCTCGTGGGCTTTAAAGAATAAACTGCCATGTTGTGGCCCGAGGGTCGTGTGGAAGGAACTGTGGGTGGCTGCTAGAAGCTGACGGCAGCCAAATAACAGAGACTTCAGTCCTACGACCACAGGAAGATGGATTCTGCCAACAGCCCGGGCACAGCTGCCAGTGGCTCCTCCCCAGCCGGCCCTCTGATGAGACCACAGCCCCAGCCAACACCCGGACTGAAGGCTGAGCAGAGAATTTACCACGCTGTGGGAGACCCCTGACCCACAGAAATCACGAGATGATAAATACGTATGTGTTGTTTGAAGCCACTAAGTGTGTGCTCATTTGTTATGCAGAAATCGAAAACCAAAACGATCCTATTCTTAAAGATCTCTAAGGAAGGCAGCTGCATGCACTGCCCTTTCACCCCAATACCTTTGAGACACCCCACTGTGCACTCAACTCCACCAGTGCTCATTTCCACCATGGGGCGAGATACTACTGGATTTTTACCTTCAACTAATCATGGCAAAAATAGAGAATTCAGGGGGCCGGCCCCACGGCTGAGTGGTTAAGTTTGCGCGCTCTGCTTCTGCGGCCGGGGGCTTTGCAGGCTCAGATCACAGGCGCAGACCTACACACTGCTCATCAAGCCATGCTGTGGTGGCGTCCCACATAGAAGAACTAGAATGACTTACAACTAGGATATACAACTGTGTACTGGGGCTTTGGGGAGAAAAAATAATAAAGAATTCAGGTTTTACACCTGGGCAACTTTAATTTAATTCAGATAGATGATAGATAGACATAGATAGATAGATGATAGAGGCATAGAGAAAAGAGAGAGAGAGAGAAAGATGAGAGATAGATAGATGAGTGATAGATAGACAGATAGATAGATAGTAGATAGATACATAGATAGACGGTAGATAGATAGAGGGTAGATGATAGATGGTAGATAGATAGAGGGTAGATAGGTAGATGACAGAAACATAGCTAGCCAATTGTCCAGGTGGGAATCCTGCGTTTGGCACAGACACAAGGGGAATGACGCTGATGTCTTCCAGGAAAGATTTTCTCCCCCTGATGAGAACCAGGTTAGCAAGCAGGATTCTTGCATCTTTGATTTGAATGCATTCATGATGCAAAAGTCACCACAGCCATCTTGCCACCATAAGGCGACAAGCCCAAAGACAAAAATCCAGCACAGTGATACCAGGAGAGTGATAAAAGTCTGGGTCCTTGATGATACTGTTTAACTGCTGCGCCAAACTTAGAAATTTCCGCTGTCAGATTTTTTTTTTTCCTACAGGAGATAATGAAATGTCTTCATTGTTGAAGTTAGTGCTGGTTGTGCCTTCCACAACTTGCCAGTGAAAGCAGTGCTAACAGAGACACAGTGTCATACGCGAGCCGCTGTGAAGGGCAGGGGAAAGTCGGGATGGACGTCTCCCCCAGAGTCACATGGAACAGAGAGGGAGATGCCCCCCCGGAGGGAAAGGAAGGTGTGTCACCAGAGAAAGGGGAAATGAAAAGATGCGAAGCGAACAAGTCAGCGGCTGTCCATCACCCACCCTGCCACCAGTTCTCAGCCTCTGGGGCCACACCTGCCCATCCCACTCACCTCCCCACCAGGAGCTTCTCAGGGTACGAGTTACCCCCATGGGAGAGAGCGTCTAGAAGGCAAGGCTGCATCCCCAGGTTATGGCCTGGAAAGAAGACACAGTCCCTCCAGCTGGCCCGTTGTCCCTTATCCCCAAGCCATGGGGGCCTCCGTGACCACAGCCAGGCCTTCCCTGTTGGAAGGACCTGCAGGGTCGCCTCATGCCCACAGTGACGAGTGACGGCCGGGGACACGGGACACCTGGGAGTTAGGTCTTGGTTTGCCCTTCGCCAGCTGTGGTCTTGGACACATCAGCGGGGCTGTTTTTCTGCCTGTAAAACGGGGCTACCCCTCTAAAGAACAGATGAAGTAGGAGTAAATAAGTAGCTCAAGTGGCAGACTTGCCTCATAGGGTTATTTTGAGGACTAAAGAGGATATTTATAAGGCACTAGCTGGGCTCGGCCACTGTCAGTGCCCCGAAAGGGGTAGTGGCTGTCATTATTCATTTCCAAGAGCCTGTCTGGTCCTGATCGTCGACGACCTCGAGACTTTAAGCGGAGACGGGGGCCCGATGGCACCCCGGGGCTCCCTAGGATAGCACAGACGGGCTCCGTGTGCCATGCTGGATTAGGGGTCCAGCTCGCGCGACTGGGTGAGGCCTCCGCTCGCGCAGTTATTTTTCCAGCTGCGAGAGCTGCTCTGTTGAATAGCTCCCATCAGCTTCCCTCGGTGATTGAACTTGAGAGCGTGTGTTTGCTTAACACCCACAACGTTCCAGCTCCCATGAAACTCAGAAGAAGATGGGGGCTGCTCTGGGGATCTTGCTCGCTCCTGAAATTGAGCCGGACAATCGTAATTGTGGCTTAACCAAAAGAACCGCGGGTTTCTCTCTCCCCATCCAACGCCTTCTGAGGCCACGTGTCTCTGGGTCGCCTTCCAGGCCCTCGCTCAGGCGGCTCTCTGGGCTGGGCCGGGTTTCACTGCCCGTCTACTGTCTTGCAGCATGAGAGCGGCAGTTACAGAGGACGCAGCCCGATCCCAGACGCAGGATCCCTGGGCGGCCTCCGCTCCAATCCTCTTTACGTTACTTTCTCTCCTGCCTTCCTTTCTTTTCTTCTCTATTCTGCCTGTCTGTCTCTGATCTCTCTCTCTCTCTCTGTTTATCTTTCTTACTATCTCTCCAGATGGCCATCTGTCTCTCCTTTCTCTTGATGTCTCTGTCTGTTTCTATCTCTCCTATGATCTCCTTTCTAGAGATCTCTGTCTCCCCCTTTTCTCACTCCAAGGCTGGGCCCACAGTCTCTGGCTCACACACGAGGCTCTGTCCCCCAGGCGCCCACAGCCCACCACCTTTTGAGGCAGTCTTCCCCGATAGTCACCTTCAGCGGATGCTAACTAAGGACAAGGACTCATTCTCAAGCCACGGCTTCACCGTCTCGCGTCCTCACCTCTGTGGAGAGCAGCTCCTGAAGACTCTGCCTCCATCTATTTCCCTCGGACCTGGGAGCTGTGCTGCCGACACAAGGATGCTGAGCACCTCTGGCGGGTCGGCCCTGCCGTAACCGGACGAAACTCACATCAAAGTTCATACCGCTCACCCCGAGAACCGGATCCGCTCGGTTCAGCCCTTCCATTTTACGGATGAGGAAACAGAAGTTCAGAGAGGTGAGCCATCGCGACCCAGCTCACACTCGGGACTGTGGACAAGTGACAGGTATGGACCCTCTATTTCCCCATCTGTAAAATGGGCGTAGCTGTTGTTTGGATGAAATGAGACAACACCCAAGCCCAACACACACCTGGTACCTAGCGAGCACTCGGAAAGTCTGAGCTGCGTGTGTTGTGCTTATTACTGTGTCTATTATGGATGGTGGAGTGAAAAGGTTCTAGCTCTTTCTCAAGCAGGCTTTTGGCAAACCAGAGCCCCCTTCTTCACCTGACCTGGCAGAGAACTTTCCGCTGAATCTTCCCTACCACCCCCTGCCTTCCATTCACACCCCTAGACACCTCTTGGGGCTCCTCCCACCCCGCCCCACCGTGCCTGCCGCCTCTCGTGGCCAGAGGCCAGTTGAAAGGCTGTCCCCATCCCTCCCGCCGTGGACACAATAGTGCATTCCCCCTGGATCCCGAGCCGGCAGAAGAAAGCCAGGCAGAAGATCAAACATGGGCTGACTGGAGAACACAGGAGACAGAAAATGAGCGAGACGGGGCAGCAAGAATGATGACTTCCATCCAAGTCTCTTCCCATAAACCCACAGCTCTTTGAAGCTCGCACAATAAAATGCGCTATTATTAATGACCCAAGTGGAAGCTTTCTGGGCAGGACAATGCCCGACTCCCCCGGGCCTCCACGGGTCTTGTGCATGGGAAAGCGCTCAGTGGCCCAGCAGATGCCACCACACGCCAAACACCAAAGGGCGTGTCAAAGGGGTTTGGGAGCAGGGTGGTGACTGCACGAACGCCCATGGACGCCACCAGCGATCGGGGCTGCCTCTGGCTTCTCACTAACAAGGCCGGCAGGCCAGGGATGTGGTCCGCAGGGTCCATGCCACCGCAGTCCAGTTGGTTCATTAGTTTGACGAACATTAATTAAGCACCTACTATGTGGCAGGCCCTGGCAGGGCCGAAAGGTCGCTTGGTCCTTGTCAGTCACTACAGCCGACCTGTGGCCATGCTCCCTTCTGCCCACTGCCCCCCATCCCGACTAAGAGGATTGTCAAAGACCTCTCTCTCTCTGCTATCTTTGTGGCCAACTGATCCGAGGAAAATGACGCCCCCAGATGGTAAGAAAATGTCCTTTTTGGAAAGAAATGGTTCCGTGCATTCTAAACCTGGAAGGGACCTTTGAACTCGTGCTCATTCAATGCAACCAACAAAAGACGGAGGCCCCGGCCACGCAGCCTGCCTGTGACACCCGGACCCCAAATGTGGGAGCTTTCCTGACATCATGAGATGCTCAGCCCCCAAGGGCACCAACATAGTGTCATTTGGGACTCACCTTTGGGCCAAGGGAAGACTCTCCATGCTCCAAGGTCTCTATGTTGGGACCTTGAGCAAAACGCTTCCCTTCTGGGAAGCTCTGACGTCCCCCGGTGCAGTGGGAAGGGCTGGACCGAGCTGTGCGCAGGTGGGGACTCGATGGTCGCACCTGCTTGGCACACAGACCTGGGACGTGAGTCTTGTTCACCCCCCATTTACAGATGAGGAAACAGGTCCAGAGAGCTCAGGCACCTCGACAAGGTCACACAGCTCGGGACTCCAGCTGGATCCAGGAGCACAGCTGTGCAGGGGTCAGAGTGCGGGGGTGAAAGGAGGATGAGAAGAGTCCGGCCACCACTCCCTGGGGACATGGGCGGGTCCGTCAACCTCTCTGGGCATCCATTTCTCCATCCCCAAAATGAGAGGGTTAGACAGTCAGGGGTCCATGGAAAGACTCCAGGGGTTTGGGATGTTTCCAGATCATATAAAAAGCTTTGAGTGTGTGCGGACAGGAGTAATTTTCTGGAGGAAAGAACCATAACGTTTACCAGATTCCCCTAAAAGTGCCTGGCCCCAGAGAGGTTAAGAACACGGATCTGGTCCCCACGCTCTGGCCTTCTGTGATTCTGGGTCCAGGGACCCATTCATCGTTCACACCCACAAACCTTTATCAAGCTCTCACTTTGTGTCAGGCCCGCAGTCCCAGGATGGCCTCAGGAGTGGAAAGAGAACATGGATGTGAGCTCCCCATACACATCTTCTGTTGCGGGCCCTCCTGCCAGCGCGCACCAGGTCCCACGTCAATCGCTTCTTCTGGGACTCTCCCCCAGGTCCTCGTCCTTCCAGGGAAATGCCCCCCTCACACCCCACCCTGTCCCTGCCATGTGCTGTCCCCACGACGAGCTGCAGAGCGGTGTGAGAACTGGTGCCTGTCCCTGACCTGCCTGGTCACAAATGGCATTTGGAAATAATTAGTAACAGGCCGGAGACCCCTCCCCAGCTCGCCCATCCCGTGGGGGCTAGGGCTGAGGGGAGGTGGCAGGGGCTGCGGACACAGAACAAAGGGATGGAACGAGAAGAAAGAAGATGGAGCAATGAGGCCCCAGAAGGCCCTGCCTGGGCCCTCAAGGTGCTGGTGGAGGGTTTGGGCTCTAAGCTGAGGCCAGGGGTGGATGCCAGCCGGGTACCGCCAGCGCCGGTGAGAGCCAGCAGCTGCCGGCCAACTTTCCATGACATCAGAGGCCAGCCTGGGCCAAGCCTGCCCTGGCAGGGAGGTAGCCCCGTGCCCCTTCCCTCCTGTTTGATGGGGGCCCCTGAGCCACAGTGGGATGGTCCCAGGAGTATGTCCCCGTGGAAAGCTGCCAGGAGCATAAAGAGCGGCCGCTGGCTGCCCCCACATAGAAACAACCCAAACCTCCAACGGTGGGGGGATGACTTGATTGAATAAATTATTATACGTTCATCCATACAAAATAATTTAAAATGATGTTTACAAGCCCTTTTTGGAGAAGTTATGCTCCACGCTGAGTGAGGAGAGCAGAGCATGAAATGGTGGACACATCGGATCCGATTTAGACACATTTGATGATAATTTCCATTCGGTTTGCACGTGAATGGTGTTAAACGGCTTCCAGGACACGGAACAGGCCCTGCCTCCCCTGACCCGGCTGCCCCTCCAGCAACACCTCCTGCTGCCCCTCCAGCCCTTTGCTCAGCTCCATTCAGCCCCAGAGGCCAGCTGTCAGCAGCTCGGCACACCAGAACCTCATTCCAGCCAGTCTCCCCACCATCTGCCTGGAACCCTTCCCCGCCACGTGGCATCTCATTCGTCATCCTTTAGCCTTTGCTGAAGTGCAACTTTCTTAGAAGCCCTGCTCTGTATGTTTACAAGGATCATCGCAACACTGCACTATAAATTCACTGGCTTATTATTTGGACTGTGTCTTCCCCGCACTGTGGCCCCAAAGAGGCTCTAAGTTCCCCCAGGGCAGGTAACGTGCTTGTCTGTCTGCCTCTGTGTACCTAGCTCCTCAAACAGTGCTTGCTGCACAGTAAGTGTTCAGTCAATGTTTGTCGAATGACTGAATGAGTTTGACTCTTCAGTGGCTAACATGTATTCAGGGCTTACCATGGGCCAGGTGCTCTATATGCATTAACTCACAACCCCCTAGCAACCATTCTCAGAGGCGGGCCCTATCAGTGGGCTGCTGCCCCGTTTTACAGATTGGAAAACACCCTTAGAGGAATGAAGGAATTTACCTTAAGTCACGCAGGTAGCAATAGGCAGAGGCAGGATTTGACTTACGGCTGTCAGTCTGCAAAACCCATCTTCTTGACCACCCTACTCCCCAGCGCCCCCTAAGCGAACGAGGGAGGAGGAAGAGAGACTGGAAGGAAAGGCAGTGGCAGGGAACCAGAGAGACCTCTGGGTGATGGGCAGGGGCTCCATGATTTTATTGTTTTCTTTAGTTTCTCCAACTTTTCTACAACGCACAGGTACGTTATTTACAACCAGAGAAAACAAACAGGATAATAGTAAGTATTTCCTACAAAAGATGAGCAAGCAGCTCTGATGGAGCTCCACAAATCTTCCCAGAATCCCCCGCAGCCCTCCAGCCATGAGAAGCCAGTGTCCAAACCCACCCCAAGAGTGGAGCTGCCCGAGAGACCATCCGTGGTCAGTGGAGTTCCCACGGAAGGGGGAAACCCTGGACCATCTGTGCGGCCTGTACCCCGTCACTCTCTGCCCGTCCCCCCCATTTCTCAAATGGAGAGAAAGGAGGCGAGCGGGAGACATATGCTCTTCTGCCTCACCTCTCTCTCCTACTGCCCCGGCTCCTCCTCCAGCCTTGTCTCATGCCCCCGAGCCCCCAGACAAGCTGCACAGCCCACCCCAAAGATCTTGCACATGATTCCATTTTGCTTTATGCATCCCAAATGGTCTGCCCTTCGCTGGCAGGGGTTGCAGCAAATTATCGCTGGTGAGAGCAGAAGGCTGGGCTTCAGAAACCAGATGCAGCTTTACTTTCACTGGCTGTGGGGCCAGGGTGATCCCCGGTAGGAAGCATCCTGTACGGACAAGCCCCACCCACGCATTCATTCATTGCACAGACACGTGTTGAACATCTATGGGGTCCCAGGCACTGTGCCCAACTGGGGAACAGCGATGGGAAAGAGGGATGCATTTGAGACCCTTACGGATCTGACACGAGGACAGAGAGGAAAGACGAGGTGCCGGATGGGACGTGGTGGTTGGGCGGCAACTTGGAGAGGGGGTGGAGGACGGCCTCTCCGGACCTGGAGAGCACGAGGAGGTGGCCAAGCGGAGAGCTGGGAAGAAGAGGCCTGCCTGCTGGGGGACAGCCTCGCATGGGGTCCCAAGAGAGAAAAGACGGTGTGCTCGGAGGACCGAGGGAAGCCACGCCCACTTGGACACATTCAGTCAGCAAATGTTCCTAAGTCTGACCAACAGATAGAGACGAGGTCCCAGACCACCACACCGATACGCCGATCCTAGACTTGCAGACCAGCACAACGCTCTGCGTTATCTCCTAAGGCGGGACACGGAAACCTGCGATCCAGAATGTCCAACGTTTACACCTGTGATCCAGATCTATACCCACTAGAGAAACTCTTACAACTAAACTGCAGGAAACGTATGAATCGCTTCCCAGCAGCACTGACCACGAGAACAAACCCTCATAAACAACCCAAACGCTCACCAATGGATGGATCCACATGGTGACTCACAAGTGGAATATTATACAGTCATCAAAATAAGCGAACCAGAGAGGAGCAATCACAGATGGGAGGAGACAGGACAACTGAATGGAATTTGGCACCTAGATTAGATGCTGGGACAGCAAAAAGGATATTGGTGAAAAAATTGATGAAATCAGAATAAAGTCGGTAGTTTGGTTACTGCTATTGTACCAATGCTAATTTCTTACTTTTGATAATTGTTCTATGGTTACGTAAGATGTTAATATCAGGGGAAGTTGGGTGAAGGGTATATGGGAATTCTGTATGTTTTTGCAACTTTTCTGTATGCCTAAAATTATTTCAAAATAAAAAGTTAAGATGCAGGCCTGGTGGCACAGTGGTTAAGGGCACACGTTCTGCTTCAGCGGCCTGGGGTTCACAGGTTTGGATCCCGGGTGCAGATGTGGCACCATTTGTCAAGTCATGCTGTGGCAGGCGTCCCACATATGAAGTGGAGGAAGATGGGCACAAATGTAGCTCAGGGCCAGTCTTCCTCAGCAAAAAGAGGAGGACTGGCAACAGATGTTAGCTCAGGGCTAATCTTCCTCAAAATAAATGAATAAATAAATAAAAAGTTAAAACAAAATTTTTTTTAAAAAAGTGAACCATGGCAACGTGCAGTAATACAGATGAATCTTAACAATATGATGTTGCTATGGCCTGAATGTTTGTGTCCCCCCAAAATTCACGTGTTGAAAATCGAATGCCCAAGGTGATGGTATCAGGAGGTGGGGCCTTTGGAGGTGATTCGGTCGTGACAGCTGAGCCCTCATGAAGAGGACCAGTGCCCTTAGAAAAAGCCCCAGAGACTCAGCTCGCCCTTCCGTCGGTTGCAGACATGGTGAGAGGTGGGCAGTCTGACACCCAGGAGCAGGCTCCCACCAGAAGCTGGCCCCGCTGGCACCAGATCTCTGACCTCCAGCCTCCAGAACTGCGAGAACTGAATTTCTGTTGTCTACAAGCCACAGTCTGTGGTATCTTGTTATAGCAGCCCGAGCGGACAGACAAATGTCAAGTTAAAAAGGCAAATTCTGAAAAGGTTACAGGGTAGCATTATAACCATTTTTATAAAGACCAAAACAGCTCAAATAAAAGTACATACAGGGCCATTTCTGTGAGGACTGAGCTGTGTGAACTTGGGCAAGTCCCTCGGTTTCTCCGCTGGAAGGGGAGATAACGGCCCCTGCTCTGTCTTGTGGGGAAGTTACTAACACAGCAGATTCTCCCTAACAGAGTTCCACTCACCCGGCTCATGGAATGAACAGGTGTTCTCTCTGCTCTTGTAAACCACCTGGGCGACAAGAGCAGCACGCTGAGGGCAAACAGCTGCGGCTAACGTGCCTGTGAACTTCTGCCCCATCCCTGAGTTTCAGCCCTAGCAGCAGGCAGTTGTGTGATGACCACACCTGTCTATATCCATTATGCCCGATAATCATGGACTTGAACTAAATACTAGGAAAATCATGAAACAAAAGAAAGTTAATGTTTCTATGAATGCTTAATTGAATGTTCAAAAAACGGTGAGTCCCAGGCCAGCCTGGTGGCACAGTGGGTAAGTTTGCACATTCCAATTTGGTGGCCTGGGGTTCGCCGGTTTGGATCCCAGGTGCAGATCTATGCACTGCTCGTCAAGCCATGCTGTGGTAGGCGTCCCACATATAAAGTAGAGGAAGACAGGCATGGATGCGGGCTCAGGACCAGTCTTCCTCAGCAAAAAGGGGAAGATTGGCAGTGGATGTTAGCTCAGGGCTAATCTTCCTCAAAAAAAAAAAAAAAAGGATGAATCCCCAAAATAATTGCTTTCCAATTAGGTGAAGAAGACAACTATAAAAGATGGAAGGGGGGCTATAAACATCCAGGATCCTGCCCTCAGATTATTTCCAAGAGTCTGTGAAGTTCTCCCTTCTCTTTAAAGAAGTGGAGAGGCTGCCTCATGGCTGTGCTTTATGCAAGATGGAGGGGGACGACAATAAGCAAACCTATATACCAAGAAAAGCTCTCACCCTGGCATCGACGTGGGTGCCTTTGGTGGTTTTGATTAAGAAAAGATGGGATAACTTTTAGGACTCCCCCTTTGAGCAGCTGCTTTGATTTCCCAAGAGGTTCTGGACAGATGCTGTCGAGTGAGGCTTCTCTCCTAGAGTGAGTTCTCTATACTAAGCACCTACTATGTGCCGGGCACTAGGTGCTTTATGTCTCGTGTTTACAATCCTTCCATTTAGTTACTAGTTGCCTCATTTTTAGATGAAGGAACTGAGGCTTAGCATTTGTGGTGACAATCCTGCTGTGGATGAGAATCTCGCAGTGGGGTTGCTTCCATGTCTCCCACAAGTGTAGTGGCCAGAGCCTGGGAACAGGCACGAGGGAACAGAGGCCTGACTAGCCCTTTCCCTGCTTCCCAATCACCGTCCCTGTGACCTTAGGCAGCCTATCTCCTCTCTGGCCTTGGTCAGACTCCTGTGTAACTCGGAAGTGGGACGTTCACGCAGGACCCCGCTTTCCTTCTGTTTGTCCTAATTCCCAGCACCCAGCAACTCCAAGATGAGGCTGGGTGGGCCAGGCGGGTGTGGGCAGGGGTCCCTGAGGGGTCGCCTTGGCCTCCCGCGAGGCCCAGGCACCACAGAATGAGAGCCGCTCCTCCTCCTGCTCCTTCTTGGAAAACGGAGCCCAGGTCCCCTGCTGCTCCCTGCCTGTCTGCCTGTGGTAAACGCTTGTGCAACTTGGCAAGGTGGCCCCAACCAGTGGGGTTCCCACAGTGGGATCTGACGCTTGGAACAGATGAACCCCCACAAGAAAGTGAGCTTCATGGTGGCATGGCCAAGAGCACGAGGTCAGGGAGGGGACGAGCCCCATCCGGGACCACTCTCCATCCTTGGCTGGTCCTGGCACACCAGCACAGTGGGGAGGGGGCTTCCAGACTGTCCGAGCCATGGCGCCCCCTGGTCCCCTCCCTGCCCCTGGATGGGATTTCAAAGCCAAGACCCCGGAGGCCGTCCAGGGAGGGGCACTCACTCCTTCCACCAGGATCACGTCACTGGTGGTTTTGCATTGCTGGCAGTCTCCTCACTGGAGGCTCGGGATGGCTTGAATCTGGGCAACACAGGGACTCGTGGCCAGAAGTCCCCAAAGGAGGACAATGAATGTCTCCCGGGCTGGTCCCTTTGTCGGGCTCTGCCTCCCTGGTGCCCCCCTGGAGTAGGTCACCTACGGCCCTGTCACAGCCCCATCACTCGTGTTCTGGGAGGTCCGCCATTCCTGCCTGCCTCTCTCAGCCCCTCTCACAGGCAAATTGTGAGCTCTCCACCACGTGCTGAGGGGAAGCAGAAGCCACGCTGCTCGCTGCACAGGACCTGGGAACCGTGGCCCTAAATGTGACCTGGGGCCTGCCAGCCTCGGACGGTCCCACCCCCCATGGAAATCACTGCTCTGGGCCTCAGTTTCCCAGCTATAAATGAGGGCCTTGGAGCCAAGCAGTTGCTTTTCTGGGTTTTTGAGCCATGGATGCCTTTCCCAAGAGACAACCTACAGGGAGGTTGGGCCTAGGGCGGCTGATGGGTGGGCCGGACCCACGCCCCCTCTTCAGAATGCTTTTTCTCCTCGGTTCCGGGCCTCCACCCTCCCTGGGTTCCCCCTGACCTCACTGCCTGCCCCTCCTCGGTCTCCTTTATCCACTTCTCCGCATCCTGACTCAGCCCTGTCCTCAGTGTGTCCCTCTGAACCTCTCAACGCAGCCTGGCTCATCTTCCAAAACCAGCATATCTAATCATGAACCTCACCCGCTCCTGTGGGCTGAACTGTGGCCCCCAGATTCATACATGAAGCCCTAATCCCCAAGGCGATGGGTCCCGGAGGTGGGCCTTTGGGAGCTTATTAGGTTCCGAGGAAGTCTGGGGGGTGGGGCCCTCAGGACTGGATTAGTGCCCTTATAAGAAGATGCGCCAGACAGCTTGCTCTCTCTCTCTCTATATATATATATGGTTAAATTGAGGCAGCAGCTAAAAGAAATAAAAATGCTTGCTTGCATGAAGCGAAGTGGAGAGGGGCAGGAGACTGCTGTCTTATGATGAAACTTTATTATTTGACTTTTAAAGCCATGTCCGTATATTACTTTAATAAAATAGACACTGTATCTCAAAAACGTAAAGAAGAAATAGACAAGATAAATTTCACATCCTCGAACACGTAAAGAAAACAAAGCGGATGCTGGCAGTGACTGGGGTTGAGGGATGCTGCGTGAGATGCGGTGGTCGCTGGAGGCTCTGGCGTTGATAATGGCTGAACTCAGCCCTCCATGAAAAGGTGTCAGCCCCGTGAGGGAGTGGGGAAAACGTTCCAGGTGGAGGGAGCAGCATGAGCGAAGGCTCAGAGGGGAGACCAAGCTCGGCATGTCGAGGGGACAGAAAGGCCAGGGTGTGTGCTGCACGGAGAGCAGGCAGGGGGCTGGCATGAACCCGGAGAGGAGAAGGGGTGATGCTGAAAGGGGCCCGGACCAGGGAGGCAGCCACGCAGATGGAGCCCAGAGGAGACGTCAGCGCTGGAGGGGCCACGTGGGAAACCCGAGTTCATTGAGTGGACACTCAAAGCAGTGAAGGTGGAGGCCATCAGCCAGGCAGCAGGTGGCCCTGCTTTCAAGAGCCCCTGCAGGGACAAAAAGAAGACCCTCAGGCACTGTGCCCTATTTGCAACCTACACCAATAAATACCAGGGAGATAAGCTAACAGCCCTAATGAGGATTTCGTACACCACTCTCCAGTACAAGTGTCCACTATCACACTCATGTCACTCACGAAACGAGCAGCCTGCGACCAGAAACAGAGGTGGAGACACACTGGCTCGTCGGCTAACTGTCCTGCCTGACAGGGCCTCCTCGCTCCTCCCCTGGCCGACAGACTCCACCTCCTCTGCCCCCCACTCCACCTCTTGACCTCCTGACCTTCTTCGGGCTCCGACTCCAGCCTCGCCCTTCCTGAGGCTCCAGTCCTGCATCCCTGGATCTCATACCCCTTCCCACGGAAAACCCAATGCCAAGACCCTGAGTCCTCGGCCCCATCTGAGCTCTGGACGCGGCTCTGCAGGAGGACAAGTTAGCCACTTGAATGGCGAGAAGTGGTGGAGAGGTGGATGCAGATTCCGCTTCATCGCTCCCTGGCTGGGGGACCCCTGCCTCCTTTCTCTTCATATTCAGAGTCACACCCTGATGCTGAGGGTCCCATTCCAGGGAACAAGCTGCTATCAGCCCCTAGCCTAGGGCTGCCACACAGTAATGGCTCAAAACGTTGTCTTGAATGAATGATAAGAAAGCCTCACTTTCGTCCTGCATTTAGAGATGGGTACCAAATGAATTTTACACTATGGTGTAAATGACTGATATGCTAGAAACTTTCTTGTGTTTCGTGTACTATCCTTCAAGGCCTTCCTCTGGGTCTGCCTCCTATGGGAGGCCTCCCTCAACCACCCCAGCCCACAGGTTTTCTCCTTTCTCTAAATTCAGATCTCCTGAGTGAGACAGTGTCTACAAAACTCGTACAAATTTGTTCACACACACATCCAAAAAACAGACAACAAAAAATGGAATGGAATAAGCCTCATTTTCTCAGCAGGACTAAAATCCTCTCAAAGACAGGGATTACGTCTTCTGCTCTGTAATAATGCCCACTTTAAAATCCAGAGACTTAGCTTCAAATCCTGGCTCTGCTACACACTGGCTGTGTGACCTTGGGCAAGCTGCTTACCCTCTCTGTTTCCTCTGGATGGAGTAGAGAAGCACTATTAACTTCACGGGCTTTTCCTAGGAATGACTACATAACTGTTTTGTAAACTGTCAAATGCTGAACAGACGTTAATTTACTAATTGTGATTAATACAGTATTCAGGTTGTTCATACTTTTAAATATTTAAGTTAAGAGAGTCCAATCACCCCAGGGCTGAGATTTCGGCGTGGAGCCTACCCCTGCCTCCCTCTCCTTCATACCACCCAGGGAGGGAGGCCCAGAAGGAGGGAAGAGCTGGGGAAACCAAGGCCCCCAGAGAGATCGTCGGCCTTGACCATGGGGCCGAGCTGGGAGCGGTACCCAGACATCCCGACTGGGCGGGCGGGGGCCAGCCAGGAAAGGCTCCTCTGATGTGGCGCAGGGTATTGTTCAGGCCCGGGCCTTTGGTGTTTGGTGTTTGGCATTTTTGTCGCCGTTGTTGCTCTCTTTCTAATCCCCATAACAGAAGCAAGAGGAGGCCGGGCGGTGGGGAGGCACCACTTGGAAACTGAAGACGCCGCCCTGCGTGGCTGGCAGGTCTGACTTCTCCTCGGTGGAGAGTGGAAGGAGTGGGGGATGGATCCTGGCCAGAAGTCTCTTACGGAAGAGCCAGACCTCCTGCCCACCCGGGAGAGGCCGGCCTGGGCGCTGGCCTCCTCCCCGTGCACCAATCGTCAGCACAGAACGCACCTTCACTGGCTTCCGATCCAGCATTTCCCAAAACGGGTTCTTTGGGACCCGCTTCTGCTGGACATTAACAGGCATCACACAGAGGAAACACAGCAGAGTCAAACGCATTTGAGAAACGCCCACAGTCATGGGTATTCTTTGTAAGCGCAGGACTTCTCAGAGCCTTCCACTTGCACATGCGCTGTTGTGACTGTCCGAGAAAGGGCCACGGGATGTAGTGACCACAAATCGGTTTCCCTATGATTAATGTTAGGTGCGTGAGGATAATGTTACGTGTGTTATGAGGATCGTCCAGTACAACCACTGTTCTAGGCGGAGCAGAACTGCCAAGGACATGTCGTTTGTTTCTCTACAATTGCTCTAAATTTTCTTACGAGCCTGCACCAGTGGGGAGAAGGAAAGCAGGGCAAGAAGGAAGGAGGGAGGCAGAGTGGGAGAGAGGGAAGCAAGATTTGTTCAGTCTGGTTTAAGATCCACTCCAGTCCAGTCCCTGCAACACTCTTAGCATCAACTCCTTCTCTTTACTTGCTCCTTTCGATTTCTCTCCAGCTCTTCCTCCTCCTCTTAAGATAGCGACTGGGAGATTGGGGAAGGGTCTCATAACCTCCTGGCGGGCATGGGGTGGGCAGTGACACAGAGCCCGGCGCTTTGGGGGTGGGCCAGCTGATGCCCACCAAGGTCCTCTCCTACAGGGGCAGCTGCTGGCTTTTCAGCCATGGACCTCGTGGTCAGAGCAGCACTGAGCAGTCCCCTTGAGTCAATGCACACTTTGTTAAAATAAATATCTCCTTGGACCTTGTCTTAAGTAACAGTATCCTCAAAATCGTACGTTTGATGAATCCGTTTTCTCCCAAGACCCATTTAAATTCATAGAGAACCATTTCCTGAAGTTACCCCGATGTCACCCAAAATCGCACGTAGTACCAGCGATTCGTCCCTCACCCTCAGGTCAGCGGTGGTCCGGACCATTCTTGGCGTTCTAGAAGCACCAGTCCAACAGAAGCTGGCCTTCTAGCTCTTTCCACAAGGCCTGCCTCCGCCTGGGCCCTCGGCCACTGCTTCTCTGACCCCAAACCGCTGTGATGGCTGGTCAGCCTCAACTGGAGCTTTTCTGCGGGGGCTCCGCGGAGGGGCATGACATGGCACAGCGTGCAGGGAAATTTACCTAAAACCTTCTTTTTTGCACCTGTCCTCTCCCTCATCCCCCGTCCTGGCAGGTGTCGCATCTCTTCCCCAATTCCACCCACCCCCATAAAATAAGCCTCATTTTTTAAAATTAAAGTTTTCCAAATCTCACAGTTGCACGGCGCCCCTAGAAAGCTCCATGGCATCCCCAGGTAGAGCGTTTTGACCCAGTTCTCCTTGCACGTCAGCCCACCCAGTGGGACCCCTACTTGGAGGGTAAGAAAAAAAGGAAAGAGGGCAAATCCTTATTTATTTTCAAATCCTTGCCACTCAGGAGGCTGACGTCCCGAGGAGGCCGCGGAGCAGCCCCAAGGCCAGCGGTGAACTGACGGCGTAGCTGAGCCTAGAACGCTGGTCGCCTGGCTCCAAGTCCGGGGCCTTCTCCTGCTCTTCCGTTTTCCCGGGGGGCCACCGCCGGCAGTGGGGAGAACAGGGGCGTCCTCTCCAGGAAATGAAGTGACCTCCTTCTCTCTCCCACCCCGGTCCTGCCTGAGTCCGGTCCTAAGCCCGGCACCATAAGAAACAGGATTTACAAGCCAGCTGCTATAATCCCTTTAAAATGAGGTTTGGGGACTAAAGGGACTCTGGGCGTTTCATTTTTTCAAAACAATATTCCTGGCTCAAAAGCTAAGATTTCACCATTCTCCAGGGAGTCAAGACAAAGGCCCGGCCGGGAGCTCCCCTGGGGGGTGACAGGACACCCCCTGAGTTTCTCCCGGGGCTCCCGGGGCAGGCTTTGCAGGCGTGGTGGTTACCTCTGCGGGTGAACCCAGACACCTCTTTCCTGTGTCTGCCGCCTAATTGCATAAACACCCCCGCCCCCCTAAAAAGCCATTCCTTCCACTCTTCAAATGCGAAGCCCCCGGGAAAGGGAAAGGCGACCCACTTACAGAAATTAGGTTTAAGGTGTGGATAACCGATAGCCCATCCTCACCTAAGAGTCAGCCCTGATGGGGGCGGGGGAGGCGGAGCCCCGGAAATGATGGACACGCGCAGAACAGGGAGCCAGGAGGAGGGCTGGGGTGATGCTGAAGGCCTGGCTCCCTAGTGGTTTGCGACCTGGGGCGAGTCACTTCAATTGACCAGCCCCCCGTGTATAGCCTCCACCTGCCAGGCCCCCTCACTGGATACCCATTATAATAAGCCTCTTAGAGTGACCAACTCGTGCCGGTTTGCCCAGGACTTTCCTAGGTGTGGTGCACGGGGGAGCCCCTTCGTCCCAGGCAAATGGGGATGTCGGTCACCCTAAGCCACACCCAGCTCCACTCTGGCCCCGCCCTCCCTCTCCACGTGGCGCCCGCGTGCTCTGCAGAGCCCTCTCGGCAGGTTTGGGGTGAGGTTCAGGGCTGCCTGTGTTTATCAATCTCCCCCACCACGGATTCTTATTGCCAGGCACCTGGGGAAACACTCATTTAAAGGAGCCGCTAGCAAGACACAGAATGACGCTGCCGTTGACTGCGCAGCACGGCTGCAGGGGCTGGGCGCAGCGCCGGCGTCCTCTGCGCAGCCTCCCAGGGCCGTGGGGTTATCCTGCTCTGCGGACGGGACAACTGGGGCTCAGAGAGGGGAAGCGACCTGCCTGACATCACAGAGCTGGGGAGTGGCGTCCAATCCCAGCTCTTTCTCACTCTGCAGCCCATGTTCGCATTTTCAGGATATAAAGTAAAGCAGGGGAGGCAGACTTTGTCTGTAAAGGGCCAGAGAGTAAATATTTTTCTGCTTCGTGGCCATCAGGCCTCTCGCAGCTACCCTTCTCCGTGATTATCACAGGAAATCAGCCACAGACGGTGCGCCACAGACGGTGCAGAACCGAGTGGAGGTGGCTGTGTTCCAATAAAACTTTATTTACAAAAATAGGCGGCAGGTGGGGTTTGGCCCACCGGCCACAGTTTGCTGATCCCTGGAGGAAAGATGCTCACAGGTTGCCCGGACACCATTGCCACCACCCCAAACAGGGACAAGCCCAAGAACAGGAAGGTAACTCCAGGTGGTCGTGCACACCCGCCCAGCGTGGCCACAGCCGCCGCCCCCACCTCCATTTCTCCCTGTGGCCCTGAAGGTTTCCTTCTCCGAAATGTTTAGACCCAGCCCCTGGGGGCAGACACGCACATCTGCATGTCTTTCTGCTGGACCCACTTCCCCGGGAGGACCAGGCTGTCCTCAGGGCACAGACAGCTCTCTCAGCCTCCAGAAGTACCCCGAGCTCTGCCCCCAGCGCATCCCAAAGCCAGAGGGGCTGCATTCTGGGGCAGAGGTCCCCCAAAGATGCCAAAATCCAGGAAACAAGGAAACCACCCCAAAGCCTGTAGTGGCTGCCTGCAGAATGCACTGCGCCAGCTCGCCAGGCTGTCCGCATCTCAGAGGTGGGAGACTGAGCCTCAGAAGCTGCCTCCCCGACTTATACCCTGGGCTGTAGCAGCTGGGAGTCTGGTGGCCAAGAAGCTGTGACACAGTTCATGTGATTGACGTACGATGCAGCGGGGCCTTTCACCGTCATGTCACCTCAAACCGCCCGCTAATGAGCACCCGGCAGTGGGTGACGCGGCCTGGGTAGCTTCAATCAGCTGGCTTTGTTCGGGGGTGGTATGCCCCTCCCGGAGGACGACACAGACACAGGAGCCGGTGAAGGGGGCATGTGGCCCTCAGGTCCTGGGCCCCACGCCGGGGAGGGTCACCACTCCTTCCAATGCCTCGTCCACTACTCTGCATCTTCCGGGCCTCCTGGCACCTGCCCCATGGGTACTAATGCCAACGCGGTTCTGCTGTTTCTCAGACCCCACTGGGCACTGGGGCCAGACGAGAACTTTCATCACGCCTGCCGCCTGCCCCCTCCCTCTCTCCCCGCCCCTCCGAAGAGGCCTTGCCAGCAAGGCCCAGAGGACATGTGGCCAGGTGGACATTGGCAGTTGGGGTAACGAGGACTGCCAGCGCTGGCGGGCACACTCGTGTCTGTGTCTGTGCGAATGAGCTGTGTTTGTTTCTCCATCTGTGTGTCCAGGTGTGTGTGAGCACGTGTGTGGTGTGTGTGTGGGTATGTTGCGTGTGTGGACATCCGTGTCTGTTGGGAGTGTGAATGGTGTCCTGGTGCTTGTGTGAGAATACATGTGGCACACCAGGTGTGCATGGGAAGAGGTGCCTAGTGTCTGTGTGTGCGTATGCAGTGTGCACGGGGCGGGATGCCCAGCATCTGCGTGTGCATGGGGTGGGGTGCCTGGCGTCTGTGTGCACGTGCGTCTGCATGTATCTAGATATGTATGAACACCTCTCTGTGTGTGTCTGCAAGTGAATGTGTTAGGGGTGTGTGTGTGTGAGAGAGAAAGACAGATGGACGGAGTGTTGACCCCTGTGTTGACCCTCTTAGGGGAGGGTTAGAGCAAGCAGAAGCGACAGCTTTAAAATAATTGGGTTCTGACTCATGACCCATGGCATCCAGTCTTACCCGGAAGACAGTGGGAGAGGACCATGTCAGCCAGAACCTTTCCAAGTCCTTTGCATGGTCCCTCGTTTCATCCCACAAGTGTTCTGAGTAGAGTGATTGCCTTCTATGCCCTTTGCAATACGACTTTGCAGCAACTCCCATGCAAAGGTGGGGTCTATCTCACCCCCCTTGATTTGGGCTGGCCTGGGACTCTTGCTTTGGGCAATAGAATGTGGTGGAAGTGACGTAGTGCCCATTCCGGGCCTAGGCCTCCGGAGGCCTGGTGGCTTCCACTTTCTCCCGTGGACTCTGTGAAGAAGCGGGGGCCAGCCCGCTGGAGAGTGAGCAACGTCACTCTGCACGTGTGCTGTGCAAGGTGGCGTGCACAGCATCTTCATACACGTGTGCCGGTAGCCATGTACAGGGTGGCGGCTGAGGCCATCCCAGACCGGCTCAGAGTCAGGGCACCACCAAATATGGAAGGACCAGCCGAGGTCAGCAGAGCGGCACTCAACCTGCAACCGGCTACAGACACGTGCAGCCGAGAGCCACCCCACTGGAGTGTAGATGCATGAGCAGTGGTGGATGCTCGCTGGCCTGGGCCACTGTGCTCGCTGTGTGCGACAGCTTGCCGCCAGGGCCGGGCCTCCTCGTTCTTCCCATTTGATGGATGAGGACATTGAGAATAACTGAAACTCCTCAAGGTCCCACAGCTTACATGTAGACAGAAACTGGATTCAAACCCACATAGTCTGGTTCTGGGGTTCGGGAGTGTCTTAGCTCAGGCTGCCACGGACTGGGGACTTACATGACAGGAACTTAATTTCCCACGGTCCTGGAGGCTGCAGGTGCAAGATCAAGGTGCCTGTGGGGGTGGTTTCTGCGGTCACTCTCTCTGGCCTGTAGACAGCTGTCCTCACCGGGCTCTCCTCTGTGTGTGGAAAGAAAGAGCAAGCTCTCGTGTCTCTTCTTCTTCTTGTGAGGACACCCGTCGTATGAGATTAGGGCCCCATGTTTATAACCGTCTTTGATCTTAAGGCCTTATCTCCAAATTCAGTCACATTGAAAGCCCCGGGTGTAGACCTCCCGTCTTCTGGTTCTCGCGTGCAGAGAACTCCTGGAGGCCGGGGGCTGCCACGCCTCCCCCTCCATCCTTGCAGCCTTGTGCCTGGCGGGAGCCTGGCCCCGGGGCAGAGAGGGAGGGTAGGAGGGGAAACTCTGACCCCAGAACCCGCGCCCTTCCCTGGGGGGTGTTCTGTCCTGTCTCGCAGAGTTTCCCAGAAGAAAGTAAGCCCCCTTCGCCCGTGGTGGTAATCCACTTATAACTGCCCCTTTGCAGAATTCCTCCCCTTCCCTCTCGCTTCCCCTCTCCTCCGCTGGTGTTTCCCGGGAGCGGCTCCCACAGAAGCTCCTTGCACTGGACTCCGTGGCTCTGGCCCAGCTCCCGGAGAACCTGTACCTTCTGCCCGACCCAGAAAGGACAGCCTGATAGACCAACAGCTGGTCCAGACCCTAAGGATACAGCAGAATCCTGCGAGGGGAGGGTGGAGACCACAAACGCACCATCCACAAGCTCCAGAGAGATTGACTTCTGCCCACCCTCGTGACCGAGACCAGAGACCTCCAGGCTGGGGGCAGCTTCATCTTGAGCCAGGTCATTCCTCACACGTGGATGGCCCCCAAAGGGTCCATGCTGATGGCTGGGAACAAGCAGGACCCAGCGATCATGCCAGAGGCCCCATTCTAAGACTTTCCTTTGCGTGTTGAGTTGCTCATTCACAAGACTGTAAACGAGACCACATCCGGGCCAGCGCCTCTCTTGACCCACCAGGTCCTGCCAGACAGCGGGGTTTCTCTCCTTGAGGGAAAAAGGAAAGTTACACGGTCCACTTGCTCTCCTCTCCCCTTGGGTCCCTCCGGGGCCTCTCTGACCATCACCCGACAAACAAGGACCTTTCCACCCCAGAAAAGCCCTCAAAATTGGCCCAATGCTCAGAACGCGCTGACCCCGTGCCAGCCCAGCTCCTGGGAACATCTTCCAGCTGTGCCCAGATTGCCCCGGTCCTGCCGGGGCCGGCCAGTAGGCTTCTCGTAACTCGGTTTTTCAGCCCATGTCCCTTTGCAACATCGTAAATTTTAAAATGTTCTTTTATTAAAAAAAAAAAAAAAAAAGGAGGGGGTGGACTCAGAGGGAGGATAAGCGGAGCGACCATAAACAAAACATAAAAGTTGTTTAATGGATGGCAAAATGAGGCCGCCAGGAAACAGGCTGGCACCGATTTTCCCTGACATTTCACCTATTAAATTATGAGCTTCTTAAGGAAGAGCTCCGATTTTTTTCTTCTTCTTCAGTCAATTAAGATTCTTTAATGAAGAACAAAGCTGCTATTGTCCGAGCTCCCCGTGGCCCCAAGTTCCTTGACAGGCAAAGGGTGACGCTTGGAAGGGTGGGGGAGCCTGGAGGTACAAGAAGTCTGCTGATCTGGGGACCCGGTGGGGAAGGCCAGGCCAGGACCTCACCCCATGAGAACATGGAAAGATCTAGAACAACCCACCTACTTTCAGGAAGGTCTAGGCCGGTAGGCCAAAGTGGGGGGTCTTGAATCACAATAATTCACAAATCCGGGTATTCATTCTGTAGGGGAGGCTGGAGGATCCCCATTTAACAGATGAGGAAACTGAGGTTCTAAGAGGTCGAGTCACTTACCTGAGACCAAACATTGTGTTCAAATGGCAAAGTCAAGATTCTTGCCCATTCTGGATGTTTCCAGGACCCACCTTCTTTTCATTCCCCTCGATGCCCCAGCAGTGCGGTCCCCGGCAGCAGGGAGCCACAGGGCAGTGTGTGGCCTGCCCTCCGGGGCGGGGCCGATGGCGGAGGCAGCCACAGCCTCCCCCTCCTAATAATTCTCCGCATCGGCAGGGCCTGAGCCCACCTCGTCTCGTACCCAGCGCCCCCTTCACTCCCTCTCCCATTTCCCTTATAAATCTTGTGCCCGGCTCCTTCATTCACGGAGAGGTGTCAACAGCTATTAGCTGCTTAAAGTCGAAGCTCCCAGGAGTATTTCTGTTTTGAAAAGGATGAAAGTCTCAAACTGAAGGCATGGAGCCATGGTAGGGCGTTTCAAACGCATGGTAGACTCGGGAATGGGTTCCTCCAGGCTTTGCCTGGCTCCTCAGAAAAACACCACTGGTCCCCTGTGTAGGTCCGTCTAAGAGTGTGAGCCAAGGGTGGTCACGGGTGCCAGAGGGGGCAGCCTCCGTGAGGTCTCCTGAGCCATTCTGGCCACGTGCTTCTTGGCGTGCCTTTGACACGTGACTGACCAGTGGAGGGGGGTGTGCCTGGGTTCCAGACCCCCAAGGGACCTGCTTACCCCACCCCTGATAATAGCCTCGACGGTCAGCACAGCCAGTGGCCCAGGGCCGTTCAAAGATTTTACCCAGCCAAGACGGACAGACAGTGCCTTCCTACAGTCCAGGGACCCCAGCTTTGCCACCTCTCCCCGAAAAGGACCTGCCCTGGAACAATAACCTCCAGAAGGGCGAGCGCTGCCACATATGGAGTGGCAGTCACCTGCCAGCCCCAGCGCCAGGCACTCTGCTCCTTGAGAAAATTGATGGTGCTTATTCTCGACTTACGAGTGAGGAAACTGAGTCACAGAGAGGTAAAAGAACTGGCCCAAGGTCACACAGGCAGAGCTAGGGTTCATTCCAGTTCTGCGTGGGCTGTAACCCCCGACCTCTCCAGGAAGAGCCAAGCGCAGAATTGCCCTGCTCAGGGCGCCACGGGGGCTCAGCCCGTCTGCCCCTCGAGACCAGGCTCCGGCCAGGAGGAAGTGGATGCTCCACTGTGGGCGCTGCTCTTTCCAGCAGCCCAGTTCGATTTCCCCTTGGGGTGACAACACCGCATTTCCCAGTGGGGAACTCCTCACCTTCCCAGCCGTGGGGTAAGCACAACAGCTGTCATTCTTCAGCCCCTAGGGTGGGCCCCTGACCCAGGCCTGGCCAACCAGGAGGCTCCATCTTCCCAGGCCATGATGATTGGCTCAGGAAAGGGCATGTGACCCGACGCCGACCAATGAGAGTCAGACCTGAGACTTTTGCTGGGAATATGGGAAGGGGGCGGGCTCTTCCCGCTCAGCTGCTGGAAAGTGAGCCTGGAGCTGCTGGTGGGAAAGAGGAAAACCAGAGCCAAAGACAGAGAGAGACAAACCCCTGACGGTCTAATGAGAGCTGCAGCCTAAACCAGTGGGGTCCTCACGCTTACCCTCCCCTGACCTGGTGCGGCAGGGTAAAATAAAGGAAATTTGGATTTCAAAGAAACAACAAATATTTTTTCAGTATAACCATATCCCAGATATTGTATGAGGCATATTCATACTAAAAAATTATTTGTTGATTATCTGAAATTCAAATTTACCTGGCGCTCCGGTATTTTCATTTGCTAAATCTTGACCCCACAGGCAATAGACCACCACGGGAGGCCCCACGTGGACCATCTCCCGCCAGGGCGACTCCAGGGGCCAGCGTGTGTCTGTGTCTCCTGTCCTCTACCTCTGTCCAAGCCAGGGCGAAGCTCCCGGCGGGCTCCTCCGCTCCCCCTTTCTCCCTCCACACGAGGATTGTCAATAATTTGTTGAGTCCGGGGACATAGATACTTATTATCCCTCTTTTACAGATGAGAAAACTGAGGGTCAGAGGGGTTCGCTAAGTTTCACAGTTACAGAGTAAATGGCGGAGTCCAAATACGAAGTAAATAGCAGAATTGCATCATGGATCGTGGTCTGCCCGTTACATGGTGGCTGCCCGAGATCTTGGCCACTTTCACCCTCACCGCATTATATTCATCAGCCACGGACCCCTAAGCCCTGACAGGAGGCTCCCAGTGTCCTCTGCAGGCCAGTGGCAAGATGGGATGAGCACTGGTCCATGGGTGAGGACACTGGGCTGAATTGGGCTGCTTTTTAGCACTAGAGTGACACCAGGCCAATCGCTTCCTGGATGGGCAGCTCTTTGTCATTTGCGGGAGCCCTCTGTCTATTAGGGCATCCTCACCCCATTCCACAGCTCATGGGGACAATCTCAGTGCCCTGCCTATACCCAGGTGACAGAGGTGGGCACAGGATGCACACCTACAAATCATGGAACCCCATCTTCCAGTCCACAGTGATTGGCCCAGGAAGTGAGCATGTAACCCAGGTAGAGCAAATCAGAGTCCCTTCATGAGCTTTGCTATATGGAGGCTGGAAGAGATCCATAGAGGGTACCTCCTTCTCGGATCCCCAGCTGTCAGCACAGTGCATGCCGCAGGCTTCCAGTGTGTATCTTTTCGACCACAGGGAGAAAGCCTGCCTGAGAATAAAGCCACACAAGGAAAGCAGAGTCAAGAAGTAGAAGAGACAGACACAGAACCCCTGGATCCAGCCATACCTGAAGCCAGTGATCCCTGGAATTCCTGATTACTGGTAAGCCAGGCACTGGATTTGTAGGCTTCTAACACTCAGACTTTAGGAAATCTAAGCCAAAGGCAAAAAATATCAGGACCTGGCTGCTTTAGGGGAAATGTTCTTTTAAAGAGAATTATGAAATCTTAATTTTCGAAATACCAACATCTCATTTACTTCTCCAAGTGTGAATTTTGTCAAAAGATAGGGGATTTGCTTATTGTTTTCATTCAACTGCTTCTTTTCCCAAGCATGGAGCTATTCTGAAAGCCAAATATTGGGTAGGTAGGGGCGTGTGGCCTGGAGAGGAAGAAGAGAGGTGCTCCAGGAGCAAAGGAAGTGCAGTCTGCTCTCCAGCTGTAAGAAAAGAGTTGGCACCTGGAAAAGCAGTCTCAAGTCTCAGATTTGCTTGTAGGATGGTTTTTTCGGACCAAGAGAACTGTCCTGGGGGATCCTTTGGGCCCGTGTTTCTCAGGGTGTGACCTGTGGACCGCCTGCTGCAGGGAGGCATTAGTTTCTAGGCAGACGCCTGGGCCCTGCTGAATCAGACTTTTCAGGGTGGGACCCAGGAAGGTGCATTAGAATTAACGCCTCCAGGAGATTCTTAGAATAAAGTTTGAGACCTGCTAACAAAAGCCAGGGGACAGCTATCCCCGGCCTGGTCTACACCGCCCCGGCGGACATTAACCTGGCAGATGGCAGTGAAGCCTGGATGGACGGCCCAGGATGTAATGCCGAGGAACAGGAGGCTGTCCTTCCATGGGGCTGGTGGCAGTGCCTTCTCTCTGCAGCAGTTTCAAGACCCCAGTAAAGGACGTGCCTGATCGGAATGATGCAGGAGTCCAGCCCCGGTGCCTGTGGGCAGAGTCGAGTGTGGTCCCAGCACCAGCTGACCGTGTGGGCCTGGGCCAGTCACTTCCCTTTGCTGGATCTCAGTTCCTAGTTTGTCAGATGAGGAGGCGGGACTACGCCAGCCATTGTCAAAGTCCTTTTTAAGCAGCAAAGCTTTTTCTCTAGGAAAGCCTGACGCGGGCCCTGGTGTGTAAGGAGGACGTGCTCTGGTGGGAGCAGGGCAGGGAGCTGAAGCCCGTAGAAGGCAAGTTCAGCTGCTGGAAGCCACTCTCTGGCTCTGTCTCTGTCTCTGCCTCTCTCTCTCTCAATTTCTATCTCTGTCTCTATCATCTCTATCTCTGTCTCAGTCTCTATCTCAATCTCAGTCTCTATCTCTATCTCAATCTCTGTCTATATCTGTATCTCAGTCACTATCTCTGTCTCTATCTCAGTCTCTATCATCTCTATCTCTAACTCAGTCCCTATCTCTACCTCTATCTCAATCTCTATCATCTCTATCTCTGTCTCAGTCTCTATCTCTACCTCTATCTCAGTCTCTACCTCTATCATCTCTATCTCTGTCTGTATCTCGATCATATCTATCTCTGTCTCAGTCTCTATCTCTATCTAAATCTCTATCTCTATCATCTCTATCTCTGTCTCTGTCTCTGTCTCTATATCTCTATCTCTATCTCAGTCTCTACCTCTATCTCTATCATCTCTATCTCTATCTCTATCTCTATCTCAGTCTCTATCTCTATCACCTCTATCTCTGTCTCTGTCTCTACCTCTATCTCTATCATCTCTATCTCTATCTCTATCTCTATCTCTATCTCTGTCTCTATATCTCTATCTCTATCTCAGTCTCTATCTCTATCACCTCTATCTCTGTCTCTGTCTCTACCTCTATCTCTATCATCTCTATCTCTATCTCTATCTCTATCTCAGTCTCTACCTCTATCTCTATCTCAGTCTCTATCTCTATCACCTCTATCTCTATCTCTGTCTCTATATCTCTATCTCTATCATCTCTACCTCTATCTCAGTCTCTCTCTCTACCTCTATCTCAGTCTCTCTCTCTGTCTCCATGATCTCTATCCCTATCTCTTCTGTGTGTCTCCATCACCTAGTTGCAGGCATTCCTGGGCTGATTTGATGACTCCCAGTCTCCTTCTGTCCTGCTGCTCTGCCACCCCCAGCCAGCTGCCCTCGTCCTCATGGTCAGGACTCATTCACCATCAGCAAGCCCCCACTCCAGCCAGGGAAGGGAAGGACAGGCCCCTTCCCTTTGAAGTCCTGACCCGTAGTTGTACACGTCCTTTCTGCTTATACCCCCTGCCTTCTTCCTGGCAGGGCCTCATTTATTAGGGGGTATCTACCCCTCCCTCCTGCAACTCAAAGAAGCGTGGCCCTGTCTCCAGCTCCAAGGGCACGTCCTCACTGGTCCAAGCCAGTCCCAGCAGTCCCAGGCCCCAGTCTGTGATGGATTTAGACTTGGGCTGTGACTCCATTCTGATGAGCAGGATTGAGGAGAAACCTACCGGGGGCTTCAGTGATTTCCAAAAGAGTGACAAACAAGGAAGACGCCCCTCTCACTCATCCGCCAGTGTCACGTCTGCCTCTGGTGCCTGGAACTGCCACAACCACTTTGACCACCATGAAGGGAATCATCTGGAAGAGAAGCCAACCTTCTGGGGATGCACAGAAAAAGGTCTCTCTCATTCCCCTCCAAACACCACCTACCCCAGGGCCTTTGCACACAGAGTTCCCACTGCCGAGAACACTTCCCCCCAGGTCTCACAGAGCTCATTCCACTCAAATGTCCTCAGAAGGACTTCCATCACTTCTCTCCCCTCCCTCACTCTTTCCCCTTGTTTGTTTTAATAGCTCTTACTTGACATGATGTTATTTATATAGAATTATATACAAAGTATATACATAATATATACACATACACTGTACACACCAAGGAAGCAAGGACTCTGTGTTTTCCCCTCTGTAGCCCCAGGGCTCAGGACGTGCCAGCACGTAGAAGGTGCCAGTAATCAATGGTGGACGGAAGGCCGGAAGGGAGGGAGGCGACCTGTGTTCTTGACGCTGCAGAGGCCCTGGTTACCCAGCCCTCGGGACTCCTCGTGGCTGCTGATGAGAAGCATCCTCGTGAAAGAAGTCGAGCTGGCTGATTGGGGGTTTCGCTCATGGCCGCTGAGAGCTCCCTGCTTCGTGTGTCCATGGAGCCCCGTCTCGGGCACCCTTCCTAACTGGTCTCCCTGGCGGCCTCCTCCCCGGCCAGGCTCTCCCACCCTCCCGCGCCTGCTCCAGAGCGCACAGGAGAGAATCTGAAGTGCGGGCTTTGGAAGGAGCATCATGGGGTCCAATCCCATCTCTTGCATCTGGCGAGTAGCTTGTTCTCTGAGCCTCCGTGCCCTCCGCCGTAAGATGGAGCTGGGGTACCAGCGCCCCCCTGTAGACTTATTCAGAGCGTCCAGTGAGGTCTGGGGACGGCTTCAGCCTCCGGGGGTTTGGCAGAGAGCTCAGCTGACCGCTTTTCAGCAGGGTGGCCTTCTCTCCCTACCCCACGCTCCTCATCCATCCCATGGGGACAGCAGTGGTGCTCACTTATAGAAGATGGTGTGTATGGACCGCGTGACACAGTGCTCGGCCGTAACAAGTGCTAAATAAAATATTCTGACCAGGTGTGCCTAGCTGCATCCGTACTCATCCCCTTCAGTGATACAGGGACCATGAGACCCGGTCCCTGCCCTCGCGAGCCACTGGGGAGGGGGCTGAAGAGTTAGGCAGCGTCAGCTCCTGTGAGGTGCGCCCAGAACGGTCCCCTGGAGATGGCAAGGGGTTCATTTCTGACACTCCCCGGGTTGGGTCAGCCTCCTCCGCCGGGGAAGGCATTCGCACTAGGAGAGCATCTTACCCAGGTGGGGGGCCCAAGAGCCCCACTTGGCACTGACCTTGCGCAAACCTTCAGTCCTGGGTCGGTCCCCTCCACCACCCACAGGAAGTGGCAGAGGCCAATGGCTCATCTCCCCCCCTCCACCCGGACCCCGCAGTGGGTTTGAAACTGACGGCATTAGGTTCGCTAATCGCCTCTAATCACCTTGTTTGAATTAGCATGGCAAGTGCTTCCGACTAAATGGTCTGTTATTCCAATAGCCCTCGGTGGTTTTAATTACGTCCCCTGGAATGCACGGCCTCCCGGCCCTCCACTTTATTAGGAAAAGCTCCCCTAAGCGGCAGGATGGGGCGTGATTCCTGACCTCCCCTGCACGGACCGGACCGTAATAAAGAGAAGCAGGGGAAGGCATTTGAACCATCCAGACCCTGGATGCTCCCTTGGCTCTATTTTTAAACCAAGCACAGGATGGAGGAGGTGACCCCCTCCTGGCCCCTCGGGTTCCATCTGCGTCCAGTGACCTACGGCTGCAGGCTGGAGACCAGCAGAAGCCTTCAGTCCTTTTCTGTTGGCTTCGGAACGTGCCATCCCACTCTTTCTATCCCATCTGGATTGGCTCTCCTCGTTCTGTTTGGCTTATGCCAAGGCTGGATGCTATTCTTAACATCACCCCAACTTACAGTTGAAGAAAAGGCACAGAGAAGTCGTGACTAGCCCAAGGACACACAGTGGAGCATCGCTTCTCAAACTTGGGTGGGCACCAACGCCTGGGGGTCTTGTTACAAGGCAGGTTTGGTTCAGTGGATCTGGAGCGGCCCGGGATTCTCCATTTCCAGCCAGCTCCCAGGTCCGGGGACCACACTTTGAGAGACAGATCGCTATCCCGTGGGCTGGAGGGGAAGGAAGCTGACATGATGGCCTCCTCTCCTGGCTGGGCACTGGGCTAAGCTCTTCACAATCCTCACTCCCATGTCACGCCCAGGTCAGCATCCTGGGTCAGAGGTCCTTCTCCTGGGGGAGCCGAGGCCCCGAGAGCTGCAGGGGGATTTTCCAGAATTCAGCCAGTCACAGGGTTAGGTCGGGAGCTCACAACTCACCCAGCAGCCCCTGAGGCTGGGAGTATGGGCATGGATGGGGTGGGTTAGTGACCTCAAAGAAATTGAAGAGGTTCAGAGAGGGTGCATCACTTGTCCAGGATCACACAGCTGCTTGTCAAATGGTAGAGCCCGAGTTTGAAGCCCATTTCTGGCCCCACAGCCTCTCCCTTCGATGCAGCCATCAGAGCCAGGCTGGCGAGGGAAGGAGTCCAAGGCCTTCAGGGTGGAGCCGACCGCAAAGGGATGGTTTTATTTAATGGCATGGGAGTGGGGGACATTTTCCCTGTCCCCACCCTGACACCACGGTGAACCTTGAACTGCTAAATTGAGCAAGATGGGGCAGGGCAAAAGGTGACAGGAGCCTGCTCGCAGCCCACGGGCTTGGGAAATGAGCTAATTAAGAGCTTTCCGCGGTGCAGGCCCACAGCTGGGCAGCCCCAGCTGGTTCTGAGTGGACGGGGTCCTCCCTGCCCTGAGTTCAGGGGTCAGCCCCTCCCGAGGAGCGGCAGGGTCCTGTCCCTGCCCGCCTGCTCCCCTGAGCCCTCAGGTGCTGCAGCCACAGGAAGAAGCTGGACCACGCACCTCTGGGGACCAGTAGCTCATTGTCCTCCTTTTCTTGGGAGATGTGCCATCAGCTTGGGGACGGTGGTTTCCCGGCAGCGTCTGGTGGGGAAGCTTGTGGCCTGCAATTCTCTGCTTTCATCTTGGCCTTGCCCACAAGTCCACTGGCCTGGACAGGGAGCTCCAGCGGGGCCAGGACAGAGGGACGAGTCTGCCACATTCACCGCTGGCTCCTCAGCACCCGCGTGGAGCCTGGCACCACACTGGGTGCTCCACAAATATTTTTTGCATGAATGAAGAAATAAGGTAGCTGTGTAGGTCACAAGGGTGTGTGCCAGCCTTTTCTGGACAGGGTAGGGGTGACGGGTTGGGTGTGGGTTTGCTTTGACAAGATTCATTCAGTCAGCACTTACTGGTCATCGTCTCTGCACTGGACACTGGGAGCCAAAGCTCCAGTGAGCCCTGGGGAGCTGCAAGCCCATGAGTGACGCCTTGCCTGTGCTCGTGAGTATTTTCAGATCTCTAAGTCTGGAATAAAGAGTCAAGGAAGGCTTCTCAGAGGAGGAGGCATCTGAGCACATCCCTAAGGGAAGACTGAGGTTGATCAGATGGAGACGTGGGTGGCCATCAAATGCCAAGTCCTCAGCTGGGGCAAGGACACAGGGATCTTGTAGGTTTCAATCAGGAGAGACCATCCCTGTGTGGTTCAAACATCCATAAACTGGGCACAAAGTCCACACCTGGTGGCCTCTGCTGCTAGTCCTTGATTCGGGGCTCTCAGGAAGCAAGGGGAGCTCTGACTTAATTCAGAAAAGGGACTCAAGGAAGATGGGAACTAATGTTTATTAAGTACCCAGGTAGGCCCTGGAAGGGTGATGGGAGTGAAAACAGACGAGCCCCTGGCTCTCCGGAAGCTTCTATCTGGGAAGAGTGATGTCACCCACTCACACAACACACCATAGACAAAAACTGGGGTGGGGGCTGTGGAGGGAAGACAGAGTGAATCACGAGGGAGCGGACCCAGTTGGGGGGTAGGGGGCAGGACTCCTGGAAGAGCTGACCTCTGAGCTTCTCACATCCGCTTCCGGGTCAAGTGCTCCACGCAGTGCCTGGCCGATCAGAGCTCCACAAATGGAAGCGAGTGCAATGTTACTGAGAGCTCGCTGCGTCTAGACCATAACCGTGCAAGGAAAGCACCACAATGATCCCATTTTACAGACTGAGGATCAGAGGGTCTCACTGCAGCTGTGGGATGGAGCTGGGATTTGAAGCCAGGCAGGTCTGGCCAGCGCTCCTTCACAACACACTGCCTCTGTTTCCCCAAACCTAACAGGGAATAGGGGAAGTGAGGAGGACACGATCCCTCGGTCTCCCTCCTGGAGAAGTGAATAGATTTATCGACAGACCCATAAATTCATTACACAAAGCAATGCATGAGGAAGCTTCCAGCATAGGCCAGGCACAGGGCGGCTGCCCAACGGATTGAGCCTCACAATTCTTAGGACCAGAGGGGCCTTAAAGAGACAGTGACTCAGTAATTGCTCTGGTCATCTCTTGGGAGCACAATTTATTTTTCTAAAGGAGTTACCGTTAAAGGGACAGATAAGGACACAGATTAAAGTAAAAACAAAATATCTTCATAGTCATTTGAATCATCACTGCTATCGTTTGCAGCCTCTGAGCTAAGTCTGTGTGACAAAGAGCTGGGGACGCAGATGTGGATAAGACTCGGGTCCTCAACAAAGTTATCCTCCCTGGCTAGGGAGGCAAGACAGAAAGGTCTGGAGGTCTGGAAAGTTAAATAATACAAGTAAGAGGGACAGTTTGATTTTTTGAAAAAAAAAACACGTCACCTCCTTCATTGGAAAGGGAATGGCCCACAGTGATGAGGCCTGAGGCTGGAGCCATCACGGAGGGGTGGCTGGCGGAGAAGCGTTTCCCGTGGAAGGAAGGATGTTGTTGGGGCTCGAAGGATGGGGGAAATTTGATTAGGGGGCTGGATGGGGGGAGCGATCCTGTTGGTTTCTGTCCTCCTTGAAACAAATCCCTTTGGCATGTACAGTGGGTCGCATCAGCTCTCCTAAGAACAAGACGGGTTTTTATTAAGGAAAAAAAATCCCATCTGGGGTCTGTGGACAGTAGAGAAGAGAATGCCTTTTGCCTTCCTCGTCCATCCAGAAAATGACACGTCCGGAGCCAGTGGCTCCCACCAGTGGGAAGGATGAGCGGCCCCTTGGCTGACCGTGGAAAAATTTTTCCATTTCCCTAATGTTCTCCAGGAGGCCTGGTCTCTCGGGAAAGAAACGCCGAAACTGGCCCAAAAAAACTAAAAAGTGGGAGTTTCTGCTTAGAACAGCTCGAAAAACCTAGAACTCGGAGATGAGCGTGGCTCCTCTTGGGACTAATTGATCACACACTCTCACTTAAGAATCACTCAGCTCCAGGCTCCGATCATGGTGGGGGCCTCTGCCCTCTGCAGGCCCCCAGCATCCAGGGCGCCAGGCCGAGGGTCCTGCTTTCTTTCCTTCAAGGTCCTGGCTCGGGGTCTGGTCTCAACTCTCTCCATCAGGTGAGAAGCCCGCCAGGTGGAAAGACCCGCTTCCTGCCCAGCTTCCCGGCCACACCAACACCCACCCACCTGGGCCGTGGGACCGGGGATCGGGGAGCTGAGAGGGGGCCGCCTGCCCTGCATGTCCCATCCCCACAGCCATCAGCCCCAACGAAGCAGCGAGTGGGGACAGGGCGGCCTTTGAATCAAACCCTCACATATCAGTTTTGATTTCAACTGGAATCGCCTCCCTGGGCTGGATTTCAAAAGACAGCGTTACTAATGAGAAACACACAAGTTCTTGAAATGAAGTTAACTTCTTTCAAAAAAAAAAAAAAGGACCTTTTCTTTGGCTCTGTTGATATATATTAGAACCACATTGTCTATGGGAAAAAAGCCGTTCTGCTTCTGAACAGAAACCCGGGAGTCCTGCGCCCTGGAGGATACGGGAGGCTGGCGGCCTGGCCCCGTGGATCTCTCTGGACTTGGAGGGTAGTTCTGGGTTTGGGTTTGGGTTTTTTTGGGCGCTAGGGATTTGCAACTTTGATTAAAACAGGAAAAAAAGTAGGAAGGAGCTAGACTGTCTAAAGTGGGCCGAAATGAGTGTAATGGACAGTTATAATTCCTTAAAGGGACAGTTCGAGAACTGCTGGGGTCTAGGAAAGACTCAGGTTTACAGCCGGCCTGCCCCCTTCCATTTCCCAGGTCTGTGCACTGGGCAAGTCCCGCGTGCTACCTAGCTGTTTCTTCCTTTTTCCCTTGGGACGGTGATAATACCTCCATCACAGGGCCCCTGGGAGAACTCAAGGAGACCCAGGTGGAAAGGCCTCGTGTGTGTGTGACATTCAGTCAATGGCCAGAAAAAGAGGCTTGGATTGGGGGTGTCATTGTCACCTGGGAGCTGTTCGTCCCCAGGAGAGTGCTTCGGGCCTGGCCCTTTCGAGAACACTCCTGGCTGGTTTTCTCCGGAACCCACCAGAGACATGTCAGCCCTTCTGTGGAGGGGGTTCTCCTTCCCAGAGCCGACAGAGGGCCTTTCTCTTCCCTGAGGAGGAGAGGAGAGGAGAGGAGCACAGTACAGCAGAGCCGGGCCAGACCCCTCAGAAGCCTGAAGCAGGAGGCTGTTTCTGGATCTTCCAGGGCCCAGATCCTCCCAGAACCTCGGAGCAGGTCCCTGACCAGCCACACCCAGCCCCATGTTCATCGAGGATGGCAGTGTGGGCCACTGAAAGGCTCCCCAGCCTGCGGATCAGGAGCCCCATTCGTGGCACTTGGCAGTGCCTTCCCCTCTCTGGCCTCAGTTTACCCATCTGTGCCATAAGGGATTTGGATGAAATGACCCCCAGCATCGCTTTCAGAGCCGACAGCTCACCAGTCCGTGAAGGGTCGAGAAGCCCTCTGGCCTGTCAGGGCTTTCAGCTGCCCAACAGGGGGACTTCCAGAGGCTGGCCTCCCCAGCTCAGTCAGCTCACAGCCTCCAGCACCTTCTGCAACTTCCCGATGCAGCTGGGCCCCTAGAAACACTGATGTCTTCAGTAAAGGGGTGGCTCGGTCCCCTCCTTGGTGGGGCTTACAGAGGACAAAAGACACCATTTGTCCGCATAACCAACCATAGCTTCACGCCCAGGGAAAACCAAGTTTCCCGAGAGAATGAAGTGGGCTCCGTGTGTCCTAACACACATGGCAGGGGCCCCTTTTCCCTTGGAGGGGTGCAGGCCAGTCCTGACGAAATTGGACTGGAAGAGGGGTTGGGGGCCCAGCACAGTCTGGGGCCTGTTCCTGGCTCCACCAGGCTTTGATCTATTCCTTTAGCTCCCCTGGGACCTTAGTTCTAAGAAATAGGACCCTGCCTTTTGTCAAAGAGGCCGGAGGACAAACCACAGGCACTCGTCACCCCTCTGTCCGGCCCCTCCACGCGGGCTCCGGGCTGGGGCTCTCTCTCAAGGTCGCCAGGCCATCAGAAGCTCTCCAGGCACCGAGAAGGAAGGGAGAGAGGTGGCATAAATTACCAGGGCTTCTTCCGCTAGGATGGGAAGTCTGGCCCCAGCCCTGCTCCTTTCTTGGCCAAGTAGCTTAAGGTCTTGACCTATCTGACCCTCAGTTTCCCCAGCTGTGAAATACCAATGCCTACCTGCTCCAGGTTCTGTGAGGACAAGCCGGCTGTCTGCAACCAGGAGGAGCCCTTATCCGAATGCCTGTCGGGTAAGGTGCACTCTTTGCGAGTCTAGAAATTGTCTAGTGTCAGGGGTTGAGTTAGGAATTGCCCCAAGAAAGTCCGCCCGGCCCATCTTAGCCTTCCCATCTTGGCAGCTTCTTCCATTGCTCAGGCTGGACCCCGTGTGCCATCTCTGCATCGGGCTGGAATCCTCCGTCAGGCCCCGTATCCGGAAGGCAGGCGGGGAGGGGTGGACAGGACAGCCTAGCCCCTCAGGACTTTCTGGCCCCGGGACCTCACAGCTGCCCCACCTCAGGTGTCCCTCCAGGGTTGGGGGTCTCTGGGGCTCGGCTGCCCCTGAGAGGGTCGGCCAGCTGGGCCAGCAGCAGCCTCCTCTCAGCAGCTGTCGCCCCGTGCAGCCCCTCCGCATCTGGGGGACTCGTTTTTCGCCAAAGCCAGACCCTGACCCAGCCAGCCCCAAACCCTTTCAGTCACCTTGAACGAGGAATGTTTTTTTCATTAATGTCCTCCTTCTCTGCCCCCTCCCCAGCCCCCCAAAGAGGCCCCCAAGCTTGAGCTTCCTCTCCCCTCTCTGCAACTTCATAATATCCCCAGGCAGCTGGAAGGGAGAAGAGGTGATCTCAGCTGACAGCCATGCACTGCGGCCCCCGCAGCCCGGCCCAGCCGACCCCGCGCTCCCAGGCTGCGTTCCTTCCCCTCGCCCACAGGGGAGACGGCTCCGCGCCCGGAGGTTGTCCCCTGCCAGGACTCCGGGGAGCTTCTGCCCCAGAGACTGGCCCGGAGGCCCGAAAGGCAGCCTCCGTTTTATCTGCCAGCTGCCTTCTCAGACACTGTCCCGTTGAATCATCCTTGTCCCCATTTGACAGATGGGGAAACTGAGGCATCTGGCTCTGACCCTTCTCCCTGAGTGCAGACCTTCCTGGGTGGAGGTGGGGCTTGGCCTGGGCTCTCTGGGCACCACCCTGGCTCCTTCTGGCGCCCGCCGATCCTTCTGGCGATGCGCATTCTCCTCGCCAGCTGTTCCGCGTCTGTGCTGACCCAGCGCTCCACCCGCCTCTGCCGCCACCTCTGCCTTCCTCTCTCCTGCCTTCAAAAATGCTGACTTCGGTCGACAACAGAAACTTCACTTTGAAGGAAACTGACAGGCCTGTGGCCTAAGGAGTCAGAAGGGGAGCATATTTTACTTAAAAAAAAAAAAGAAAGAAAGAAACCAGAGAAACATAATTTGGCTCTAGAGTCGTCGAGACTTGGATTCAGACTTGGGGTCTGCCGTCACTGGCCGTACCAGTCCCCACGAGACTCTTTCCTTCTCTGATTGTCCGTCTCTCTTCCGTTAAACAGGTATGTTAGAAAAAGTACCCGCGTCCGAAGATTCGGGGGAGAATCAAGTGAGAATAGTAAGTGCTCAAAAATGTGAGCTAGGATGACGAAGGGGGAGAAAAGGAGGGAGAGGAGCCATTTTTTAAGGCTCTTGATACTTATTGCAAATTGCAATCAGCTACCTTGTGTCGCCCCAATTGCCTTCCCGCCAACGTCAGGAAAGAGAGAGAGACTACAAGGCGTGACGACCGACAGCTGCACCATCCGGTACCGCAGCCACCAGCCACATGTGACTATTTCAATTAAAATTAAATTACATTTGAAATTCATTTCCTCAGTCGCACGAGCCAAGTCCCGAGTGCTCAGGAGCCACACGTGGCTGGTGGGTCCACTATGGGACACCACAGGAAAGCCCTAAGGTGCAGATCTAGAATATGGGCTCCCAAGCCAGGCTGCTTCGATTCTGACCTTGGCTTCGCCACTTAACAGCCCTGTGACTCTGGCCTGGTTGCTGCGTTTCCATCTGCCTCGGTTTCTTCATCTGCAAAATGGGGGTGAGAAGAGTACACACCTCCTAGGGCTGTTATGAAGACTGAATGAGTTAATATTTGTACGGCACTTCAGTAGCACTTGGCACGTAATAAGAGCTGTCAACCTCAGATTACACATGAGGAAAGTTGGTATTCTGTTGTATGAATGTCAGAAGTATCACCTGCCTCCACACACACATCAGGACTTACCCAGATTCCAGATTCCAGACCAAGGGAGTCATGCAGTATAATATCTCCTTTAATTTTAATGCTTGTACATCATTTAAGTGACAAATATTAAGTAAGGTAGGGGAAGAAGGAACTGTGTCAGAAACCAGAAACCCAAACGATATGGCACATGAACCCTTGATCTTACCCACAGCTTCCTGGTGGCCAAGGTAAAAAGGAAAACACAACAGATGGTTTTGTTCTTATAGTCTGATGATCACATGAGCTCATGTGCTTTCTTTTATACAAGATCTGATCAAAAAGGAAATCTTGGTGTGTATGTACCTCAAGGTAGATTAAAACTCTAGGATTAGAACTCTGTTGGGTCAAATTCCCAAGTTTTTCAGCTCCTACACACAAGTGAGAGAGGCAAACCCCACTGTGTGTGGCTTTGTCTCCCTATAATGTCTGCCCCAAAGAATGTTGGTCAATCTTCATTTCCAGAATGTTCCAATAATGTCTGCAATGTTTCCACTGGGCCCTGACCCTCACCCCCAAGCTCCCCTCCCATGAGACAAGCAGTGTGTGCTTCAGCCACATCATAAGCTGGCACACATCTGTTCCCAGCCCAGGATTCAGCGCAGAGGCTGGTAGACCCTCTTTGAGAGGGGCTCCTACAGTACTGACGTTTCACAGCCAGAGGAAATGAGCTCAGAGACTCACATTTCTCACCCTCGTCCCAGAGCAGAGCGAGTCAGCTGCCGAACCTGTCAGAGCCAGCAAGGATGCCCACGACAGCGTCTCTGAGGTCCAGAGCTCCGTGCCACGCCTGGGCCTGCTCGTGCTTAGTCTGCCCTCTGCTTGGGAGTGGGCATCAGGCCACAGGCAGAGGAGGGCGGAAAGGAGCCCCGGGAGATGCAGGATGTGGCTGCTAACAAGATTAGCCTCAAGCTCATGCCATCCCACCCGCACCACGGGGACGTCTGCCAGTCTGCCCGTCTCACCAAACAGTCTGCGCCTCTCCTCCCCGATGCCCCCCACCCAGGCCTGGCAGCCTCGCCGTCACAGAACGAGACCGGCATCTAGAAGCCTGCAACGTGGCAAAGTCCGGTTTGAAGAGAGCCTGCAGGAAACGGCTGAGCCCAGGACCAGCCCAGGCGCCATTGTAACCCAGGGGACGTGTGTGGCGCGTGGCGGTGGCCGGACGTCTGCCCAACCAGCGAGCTTCCCTCCTGGGACTCTGTCTTCCCTGTGACCATCCCAGCAGCTTCGGAGGTCTCTGCTCTGCCTTACGATCTAGCCCGTGAGAGGAGGCTCCACCCTAGAGACAGGCCTGTTTGGAGAGGGGACTCCTGACGCTCAAAAAGCCCTAGCGGCCCAGAGCCAGGGCTGTGGTGATGAGCGACCGGCTGAGAGTTGCGTGGGTGGGAGGCCCCTGTCATGGGCTGAATCGTGGCCCCGCAAAACTCATGTGTCGAAGTCCTAACCCCCCAGCACCTCCGAGTGTGACTGCCTTTGGAGATGGGGCCTTTAAAGAGGTGATTAAGGTAAAATGGAATCGCATGGGTGGGCCCCAATCCAATGACGGTGTTCTTATAGGAAGAGGCAACGAGGACACAGACACAGAGGGCTGACCATGCGGAGACACCGGGAGGAGAAGACGGCCAGCAACCAGCCAAGGAGAGAGGCCTCAGAAGAAACCCATCCTGCATCCCCTTGACCTCCAACTTCTAGCTTCCAGAACTGTGAGGAAATAAATGGCTGTCGTTAGGCCCCCCAGCCTGTGGGACTTTGTTATGGCCACCCGAGCAGACTGAGAGCCCACCTTAGTCTCCGATAAATTGGACCACACACGCCAGACAAGCCCGCCAGGTAAATCTCATCACTCAGGCAGAAGAGAAAGAGAAGCAGCCTGTACTGAAGACCTACTGTGTGCTGGGTACACATCTATGACCTCATATGATCCTCCCAACCCTGCCAGGTGCAGCATGGGTCACATCTTCCAACTGAAGAAACAGAGAGAAGCCACTCAGAAGCGGAGCTGTCCGAGCTGTGTTTGGACTCAGGTCTGTCTGATTTCAAAGCCCGGGCCCTTTTCACCACCTGTGCTCACAGGTCAAGGGCGTCCTGAGCCAGAGGACACAGACAGAGCTCCGGTGGCCATCAGGCCGCCGGGGAACAGAGGAGATTCCTGGGCGTCTGTCCACAGGCATCAGGGGACCGTGCTGGGGCAGCCTCCTGGGGAACAGCCACGTGTTCCTTCCTGGCACAGGAAAGGGGCCCTGGGAAGAAAGAATAGGAGGAGGAAAACCAGATGAAGGGGTTTAAAGAGGAGGACACTGGGGCGGGCCAGCCCCAGAGGAGAGAGGAACACTGTCCACAGCTAGGAATGCTCCCTGCCACTTCTCCCGCCCTCCCAGAGCCCGCCAGCAGCACCAGCCTGTAGTGACAGCAACACTGATGAAGGTCCTACTGTGTGCCAGGCACTCTAACCCTCTCTTCTGCTATGACTCTTCCCATATGCAGAGGAGGAAGCAAGGCACAGAGAGGCAAATAGTTTGCCCAAGGGCCCACAGGTGGCCAACAGTGCGGCACGACTTCCGTCCCGGACCCCTGGAGCCAGAGCCCCATTCCCAACCATTCCCCTGCATTTTGGGAGAGACTGTTTCAGAAGCTTCTTTCCTTTAGCTACAGAGAAACTATAATGTGTCTCGCTGCAGGCAGAGCCACTGTAGAGGCTACTAGTCATGAACAAGCTAGCATGAGTGAGAACGTATTCACCTTAGCAGGCACATTCGAGAAGGAAAGCAGGAGAGAGCTCTTAGAAGAGAGAAAGGGGCCCAGCTCCGGGGGCCGAGGCCCGTTGGCAGAGCAAGGCGTGAGGTCCTTGACTGGCCAGCACCAGCCCTCTGCAGGCAGCCGGTCATTCCAGGGGGGCTGGTCCCCTGCAGCTTCTGGGGTGGCCCTGTCTGCAAGGAGTGCTGAGGAGACAAGTTCGTTTGTCTAATGAAAGTGTGCCTCTGAAATTCAATCGATGGCATAAAGCGGTGGCCATCATGGGAAAATGCCCAAGATTTATTAAGTGAAAAAAAAATTACACAAGGGGCTGGCCTGGTGGTGCAGTGGTTAAGTTCACAGGCTCGTCTTTGGCGGCCCGGGGTTCACCGGTTCGGATCCCGGGCATGGACCTGGCACCGCTCATCAAGCTATGCTGTGGCAGCATCCCACATACGAAAAAATAGAGGAAGATGGGCAAAGATGTTAGCTCAGGGACAATCTTCTTCTAAATAAAAAGTACTACACAAGAATGTGCATTATAATATCCACACCATGTTAAAAATCATCTATGTATCATCTGTACGTACATATATATGAATATATTGTAATGAACATCCGTCCACCCTTCTCTTGGTGACAGTACCCCAGTTTTCCTCTGGGAACACACCTTTCCCCCCTCTCCGGCAGGGTCCTTTTAGAATCTTGGTATAGCTTACATACAGCAAAGTGTGTCCATCTTCAGTGTCAATTCCATACATGGTTACAGACACTTACACCTGCGTAGCTACCCCCAGAGGAAGATACAGAACGTTTCCAGCCCCTCTGGAAGACACCTGTGCCCTCTCTTAGTCAATGCCACCACCCCAGTCCCAGAGGTAACCATTCTCCCGACTTTCACCCCACGGATTTGCTCTATGCCAGGCCACGTGCTCCTGGGCAGCGTTGATTTCACAGCCCCCCAACTGGAGCATGTGACTGGGGCCCGGCCAATCAGAGCACCGCATTCCCCTAAGCAGTGATTGGTCGGGGGGCTGGCACAAGGCCCTGGCAGGCGCTCTTCTTCAAGGTGGCGCAGGCAGAAAGACGGCAGATGCTGGAGGAGGCCCTGCTGGGGCCTGGAAAGAGTCAGCAGGGCAGACGACAAGGTTAAGCGGTGGAGAGAAACTGGGACATTGCTTGAGACATTGGGACGTTGTTTGAGCCCCCAGATCAAGCTGCCACCACACAAGCCAATAAAATCTCTCTTTTGCCTAAGTCATCCTGCTAAAGCATTCACTGAGGCATATATGCACCAAGAAAAGTCAGAAAGAATAGATATCAAGTGTGAATTTAATCCTACCCACCCCTATTTAAAACTGTCTATGGCTTCCTTTGCTCTTAGGACAAAGACCCAAAAGTCTTACCACGGTCTTTATAGACCCCTAGATGCTTCTGCTGCCTCACATGAACCAGTCCCTCTCGCCACACTGATCTTCTCCATCCTGCCCCAGGGCCTTTGCATAGACAGTTCCTCTTCCTTGACCACTCTTTCCTCTCATCTTCACACACTTAACAGATTCCAGCTCTGTCCTGACTCCCTCAACAAAGCTTTCCCAGACCTCCTCATCGAGGTATCTTTGCCCAGTTTTACACCTTCACATCTCTCCTTTTTAATGCAAAACACAGTTGCATTTTTACAACTGTGCGATGATTTCCTGTCTCTTCCCCCATAGTATTTGTGCACTGCCGCCCTCCCACTGCCTAGAACCTGAACTCACTTCGTAGGTTTGAAAACAAATTAGTATTAACTGTGTTTGGGGGGAGGGCACAATACGGACACACTTTCACTTTCTAAGTCACGGATATTTCTGTCACGTTCGACCTCTTCAGAAGTACCTATTACTTTTGTAATCAAAGGACAAATTAAAGATTTATTTTCAAAGAATGAAAAATAATGGTTTGTCTTCCCCTATAGAGATCCCATTGGCCAGAGGTATTTGTTCCAGCATCAAAGTAGATGAGAAACGGTCCTTTTGTATATTTTTTCATATTCACACAAATAAATACACACTATCAAACTCAAGGCCAGAATTATTTCCCTGTTAATCTGGCTCCACACGTTTCTCTAAGGCTTTGCTGCTTGCCGCAGTAGGCTGTGAGGAGCCTCTGCAGACGACAGAAGACATGCACAGGGAGCCAGCGAACGGCATCTGGGAGACTCAGGGGGAAGTCGTCCGCGATGGGCGTTTCCCGCAGGGTGCCTATAGTCAACGCCGTGACTCCCCTGCAGGCATCTGGGAAGTCAGGTCGTCTGTGGGTGAAATGACTCCTGAGTCCCACAAGGGGATTAAGCGTGGTGATCCAGGGCTTCTTCCTTGAGCTCCAGGACGTCCAGGTGCCTGGCCACCTGGCCACAGCTGAGATGACCCGATGCTTGACCGAAACGGGAAAGAGCGTGCTGGGCGTCAGGGAGCAGGCCTGGGCGGGGCGGGGGGGGGGGGGGGGGCGTGCTACACCTGTTGCTCACTCGCTCTGTGATCTGGGGCAAGTACCACTATCTCTCTAGGCCTCAGTTTCCCCATCTGTAAAATAGGAAGGAGGAGTTTGATCTGACCAGCAACTTCCCAGTTGGATTTTGGCTGGAAAACTTAGTTCTTTTCAAGCAAAATCCGAAGCAGAAGTTCAAGACATAAACAGGCAGAAGCGGAACCGTTCTGTGTGAAGGGGGAATGCGGGCTCTGAGTGTGTCCATCCGCAGCTGCTCTCACCTCCCTGGCCCTCACCCCCAACACTGGGGTGTGTGCATGCACACACACACACACCTGCACATGCACACATGCATACACACATGCACACGCTCACACATGTACACTCGCACACACACATACGCAGCAGCAGCAGCCTGTGGGGGACCCTCAGAGTCCCCAGGGTGCCGGGGGGCAGTCTGCCAGCCATGGACTGGGTCACTTGCAAAGCCCTCCCAGCCCTGCCCTGCCGGGGACTCTGAGTCTGTTTGCTTTGATCTGACGGTGCCTGATTCCTGTCTTTCCCTAACTGTTTCTCATTTCACTCATTTCCTCAGCAGCTATTTACTGAGTCAGCGGACAGCACCAAGTGCCAGGCATTATGCCGGGGACACAGCCGCACCCAAGACGAGCATGACCCTCCCTCAGGGCGCTTCCAGTCATTGGGGGAAAAGGATACCAAACCTACAATGGTACGGATGGTGCAGGACGACGGTGGGAAGTGCTGTCAAGAGAAATTCCAAGGTCCTGGAGAGCACAGAGCCGCAGGGCCCAGCTGAGCTGAGGCAGGGAAGTGGCATTCAAGTGGAGCCCTGAAGAACGGGAGGCAAGAGGAGAGGAAGAACCTCAGGGATTGGAAGCAGCATGTGCAAGGGCCCTGAGTCTGAATCTCAGCACATCAGGGAGCAGACAGAAGGGCAGGGCCGTGTTAAGGAGGCTAGTCTTTACCCTGAGAGAACTGTGAAGCCCTGAAGGAACTCCGAATCTGGGATGAACATTCAGACATACGGCAACATTTATTGAGCTCCTACTGTATGCAGCCACTGTTCTGGATCCTGGGGATAAAACAGTTTTTTTTTTAAAGACAAAACTCTCTGCCCTTACGGAGTTTCTGTTTTAATGGTAGAGGGAGAGACAAAATAATAAAATAAAAACGCATGAGTTGCCAGATGTAGAGGCCAGCAGATTCAGGCTTTTGGGGCCCGAAGCTCACATAATTTGGGGGGGCTGGTGGATTCTGTAAGAAAAGAGAATGAAAAATTATAAGTATCCGTTAGGTGCAGGCCTTGGAACGTCTGCTGAGGGGTCCTGTAGCTTCAGAATCATTAGCTTCCTGGAGATGCCGCCTCTGGTCAGATGGTGGTCAATGTGATGGAGGAAAATGAAACAAGTTGGGGGGTGGGGTGCAGGAGGAACCGGGAGTGTTGGGGGGGGGGCTCCCTTTTGAAACTGGGTAGACAAACGGGGTAAATGAGAAAGTGGACTCGGGAAAACCTAGAGGAGACGAGGAAGCCACGTGGATACTTAAGGCAGAGGGAAGAGCACATGCAAAGGCACTGAGCCAGGAACCTGCCTGCCTGGAGGAGGCCAGAGCAGAAAAGGGGGTGGAGGGGAGGAGACAGTCCAGGAGGGAGCTGAGGCCCATGGGACCAGACTGGCGATTTTTAAGGCCATCCTGGTCACTGTAAGAATCCAGGGTGGGCTGGAGTACAGCCCAGAGACCAGGCACCAGGCTCATTTCACTGAGAGAAGCAACCAAGAGCCTGAGGCAGAGATGCAGCCCATTTCAAGAGCAGCTCGGTGGTAGACGTGACTCGGTGGGACATCACAGCGCAGCTGAGGGGGAGGCTGGCCGGAAACAGGGAAGAGGGAAGCCGGAGAAGAAATGGAGGGGAGCATGGAAAAGAACAAAAATCCTCCTGCATCATTTACTCCTGCCATTGGGGTAAAAGGAAAGAAAAATGTTTTGACCAGTTAAACTGTGTCCTTCCGTATGCAAGTGTGACTCTCGTCAAAGGCTGTTTATCATCCTCAAAGATGGCAGGGCCCTTGCAAATCAGCCACAAGAGACCTTCTGTGCCGCACCCCCCCCCCCCCAGTGAGCCCCAAGGCCCTGGAGCCCCCTGGGGGTAGGGGCAGAACCTTTGGGCGAGGTGACCCTGACGCGGGTGATGCCAGCGGAACACTGGGGCATTGACCAGGGCCTGGGTGTCCCCTCTGCCAGGGCAGGAGGAGGAAGGCAAGGGTGGCCAGGAGGGGGCCGTGTGGCTGTCGTCCTGAGACTCGTGGTTTGGGTGGAGGAACAGAGCTGGGGATTGAAGGGGTGTCACGGATCTCACGGGCGGAGGGTAGGGCAGGCGGCCCTGACACAGCCTCTGGTGGATCTGCTCCTAACAGTTCACCTTTCACGGCGGCAGGTTGCACCTCTGAATGGGCTGTGAAGACCCAGCCTGGAGAAGCTGCCAGCCATTCACGTCTTCCAGGGCCGGAGACAGCTGGCTGGCGGCGGGCTCCTCAGCCTCCCTCTTCCAGGTGGGGAAGGCTCCCAACAGCTTCAGGGTCACCGACCAAGCCAGAAGCTGGAGGGTCCCCTGGGCACCAGCTCCTCTTCACTCCAATCTGTGCACTACACTGAGGGCAGAATAGATGCCTCACCGTGGGGCCAGAGACCTGGCTTCGTGTCCCAGCTCTGCCACGACAAGCTGTGTGAACTTGGGCATGTTGCTTAACCTCTCTGAGCCTCCGCTCCCCCCATCTATACAAAGATAGTGCTATACCACCACCCTTCAGGGCGGCAGGGAGGATTAAGTAAGTGGCCAGAACAGAAAGTAGAGGAAGTCAGTAAGTGGAGGCCAATAATATTATTTACAGACCAAAATTCAAGGCTGACACTCAGAAGGACACGGCGCTGAGGATTTTAAACCATAGCCAGAAACCCAGGGCGTATGGGACTCTCCCAAGGGGCCTCCACTCAGCACCCTGATCGGAAAATCGAAAACGCAAAGACTGGAGGAGCTCCTTGTGACTGGAGAGGCCAGGCCCCTCCAGCCGCGGGAAGACGGACGTGAGCCAGTCAGCTCACAGGCGGGAGGTGACAGGCCATGACGGGCCTGGAGAGGGGACAAAGCCTAGCATCCACTGCGGGAAGACTGCGGTGCCCAGAGAGGGGGCTCCTTCCACAGCAAGTCAGGGCAGCTCAGGACCTGAACTCAGAGCTCCAGGCAGGGAACAGACCTGCCGTGAAAACCGACCGTAACAACCACGAGGTCAGCTCCCGTCTGTCCGGCTTTGAGAAGGGCTCAAGGGAGCCCAGCAGGGCTAGGCATTGTGCTAACTCAGGAAGAGCGTGATGCATGAGGTGCAGCCCAATCTTTGTTGAGGTCGAATCTATTCTGACCTCCTCTGTGAGTTTCTACAGACATTATCCCCTTTAATCCTCAGAACCGCCCGAGCAAGAGGTGCGAGGAAACTGGAGTTCAGAGAAGTTGAGGAGCTGCCCCAAGTCACCCAGCGGGTGTGTGGCAGACACAGGCCTCCGAGCAGACCCCGGGGTCCCGCTGCAGGGTCTGGGCCATCAGACGCCCAGCCCGCTTTCTCTTCATACTTTCCCCCAAATCACCTCTCATGCATCCGTGAAAACCCCAGCCAGGCATGCTCTGCGGCAGGAAGTGTGAGGGGAAAGCAAATTCTCCATCTCCACTTCCCCAGAACCTGAGCCGTGTCCCTCCGTCAGGACCAGCCCCTCCCAGAGGGACACCCCCGGGTGTCTCCCGCTCAGAGCCCACCGGGACCTCGCAGAGGCAGAGCTCGGAGCCCCCGGGCTGCCACCGCCGTGAAGCTCGAAAATCAAACCCAAGCACAACCCACGGCCACAGTGATCTGACCCTTGAAATGAACGCGGACCCTCCTGAGTTCCAGAACATCAGACACAGTCGCAGGTTCGCACCTCCTGAAGGCAGAGTTGCAACAAACAGAAACATCCAGAAGGACACAAGCCCAGACGTTGGCTCCCAGAACGGTGTCAGGCCAAACTCAACCACCCCAAACTTCTAGGCACGGTTTCCAGCCTTGACTATGAGAAAGAGGATGCAGAGCACAACCAATGGGCACAGGGGGCAGGGCAGAGAGAAGGAAGCCCCAAAGCCTTAAGGTGCAAAGACAGGGCATCTCTCAGCCTCACGGAGTCAGCGGCAGAGACTTCCCACATCCGTGGGACCCGAACAGGGGTCCTCCTCGCAGGAGGCTGCCAGTTGCACCCAGAGCCCCAGGGAGGGGAGGGAGGGAGCAGAGAAGGCAGGGAGGAGGACTGTGGCTGAGGAGCCATCTTCCTGGCCAGGCATGGCGTCACCTCACCCCGAAGCCTGGGGGGGCTGGACCTGGGCCACCAGCTTGCAACCCCCACTTCCTGTCCTCCGAGACTGCAAAGGGCACGGCAGTGGTGGCGCGGGCGCTGGGGGCCTTCGCCCCAGGTATCACGGAGCGCCCCCCTTGAGAGCTCTTGCCACATCTGGTCTAACTCTGATGCTGGTGAAACAGTCGTCTGGGAGGCAGGAGAGGACCCGGACCTGGGAAATGGGGGAGGACGGCCGGGCGGCACTATGGCCCACAGGAGGCTCCTGATGGTGAGGTTAAAGCGAGACCAGGCAGCCTGGTGGTGTGCGTGTTTCCTGGCCATGTTCAGCTATGTGGGGACAGGTGCCGAGACAGGAGCCGGGAGCCCTGGGGACTGAAGCCATTGGAGGCTGGGAGACGAGGCCAGGGACACACAGAAGTTGCCAGGTACAGAAATCACCAAACGTGTCCCCAAAATGAGGTGCCTGCCCCACCCACCCAGCACCCCGGGCTCATGGCTAAAAGCTGTGTGCGCCTCTGCCCCGAGTAGGGGGCTTCGCCAGGGCAGTCCCCTCCCAGAGATCCAGGCTGCTTCCTGCTGGGGCCTCAGGGGGAAGACTGGAGCTGGCAGGAGGGGCAGGCAGCGGGGGCTCAGAGGCCGCAGAAGGATGAGCCCCAGTGCCTGGGGCGAGGGCAGGGGGACAAGACCCACTTCCCCGGCAGGAGAAGGGTAAAGGGGGCCTCACATCCACAAGGTCCCAGAAATGGGATGGAGCTGACAGCCTCGACAATCGAACATTCCACCCACTCAGATCACCTCAGTCCAGACTCAGCCCTTTCCCTGGGACAAAGAGATAACCTTCTGGAAAGTTCCTGGCATAAAGTAGGTGGCGTAGGGAGAGCCATGAGGTGCCAGAACAGGCCGAGTTCAAGTCCTCACTTTACTCCTGTGGTTGGGGCAAGCAACTTAAGCTCTTGGTTCCTCAGTGCCCCACTCTGTGAAATGGGGACGGTCACACACACTTGGCAGCTCTGGTGGGAGGATGAAATGCCATCACGCACATAAGTCACCCGTCACGTCGCAGGTGCTCTAAGTATTTCCGGTCACTCCTGGAGTAGCTGCCAGCTGCCCGGAGGCGCTTGGCATCCTGCAATGTGGACCCCCAAGAGAGCACGGCCGCCTCCCCCAGCGCAGGCGCAGAGCCCCTGCCTCCAGCCTGCGCAGCGCCCAGTGCTGACGGAGGGTGGCATCCGGCCAGTCCCCAGTTTACGCTCGTGGAGCCCCTCCACGGAAAAACTTGGATGGGCTGGAAAATCCCAACTACGGTTCCATTTTCAAACCTTCTCACAATCCAAATGTCAACACCAATCGAAACAATATGTTTATTTGCAGACCTCCTGCCAGACCGGATTAATTTCTACAGGCTCAAAGCCCATTTTGGAACTGTAATGTCTCAATTTCACAGATGAGAGGAGGGAGGGAGGAGAAGCCAAGCCCGTCTTTGCCTTCTTGATCGGGGAAGCATTGTGGGGAGGAGAGCACCGGGACAGGTTTTGTGCTTGGCCCCATCCACCAGAAGGTTCCCATCACCCAGGAACAGTCTCTGGGGTCCCCATCACTCTTGCGGCTGGCATCTGCCAACACATCTCCTCTCCAGGCCGCCACCTCACAGCTTCCTTCGCCCTCTGCTCTGACGGGTCACCAATTTCTCGGCCCGGTGGGGGTCTGGCGGGGTGGCAGGTGAGGGGGGCGTTCAGCCAGGGTCGGGAAGATAAAAGCCAATTGAGGGATGCAGTTTCTCCGGCGCCCCAGGGTTCGCATGTGCCCCAGATGAGCTGGGGCCTGGTGTGTGGCTTTGTAATAAGGAGAACGATGTTTTGAGTCTAGACATTGGTCGCCTTGGCAAAGGACCCAGGCCTGCCTCAGACGTCCTGGCATGTGCTAGGCATTAAGGGGGTGCTTTGGGCCATTGCAACGCTCACGGCAGCTTGGCAAGGTGCCCACCTCCATTAGACCCATTTCGCTGATGAAGAAACTGAGGCTTGCCCAAGATCTCCAGCACGCATGTGGCAGAGTCGGGGCTGGAGGCTGGTCTATCCAACGAACTTGTTCTCTGGGGCGGCTTTCGAGCTCTCCCTACCTTGCAGCGGATGGGGTAACTCAGTTCCCCAGGGATGACAGCAGAGGGAACACGACAGGTTGGATTCAGTGTTGCTGGGTATCGCCCGGCACGTTCCCCTCGACTTGCTGTCCAACTCGACCCGGCTGAAAAGTCAGTTCGTGATCATCTGCCCTCAGCCAAAGTCGAATCCTAAGACTACTGCGCGAAATGAGGGAAGTCCTGCATGAGGAAGGGCTGGGGAAACTCAGAGGCTTTCCTTCCCAGCCATGACCCCACCGCGGCACAGCTCCCGTCCGTCCTTCGAGAAGCCCCTCCTGCTTCCCCTGCGCCGTTCCCACTGGAAGGCATTTCTTTTGTGTCCTCTGTAGAGGTTTCCACGTCTGGAGCCCTCGCGAGGTCCAGTGAGAGGCTTGGCCTGCAGGAGGCCCTCGGGAGAGTCTGTATTGAAGGAATGAGTTGAGAATGAAGATATACGGCACCATGCGGAAGGTACCATTGCTGCCCCTTTGCAGAGATGAGGATACTGAGGCTTAGAAAGGTGACCCGCCCCAGGTCCCACAGGCGCACAGCACCGGGTTCAGAGCCCAGGGCTGCTGGACTCCGGACTTGCACACAGAGTCGGGAGCAGTCAGCTGTGCCCACTCAGGGCCCTCCCCCTGACGCCCCACTCCACCGGCCACCACAGCGATCATCCTGGGTGCCAAGGAAGGTAGGCCGGGAAGCTGGAGAGCCAGGCTGGCCTGCCTCCTCAGGTCTTAAAGGCACACCCAGAGGGGGACGCAGGCCCTGGGACTCGGGGTCTCAGGATGGACACATGAGCCGCATCTCTCGCTCGTTGCCTGATGGGGAGGTGAGACTCCGCCAGGCAGGCCAGGCTGGCCTAGGCAGGCAGAAGGAGGGGGTCTCTTCCCCATGACCAGACGAGGGATATGGAGGCAGCGAAAGCCGGAAAGTGTGTGGAGGGCAGCCCTGGAAATTTTATCCTGGTTGGATCACCAGTCCAAGGGGCCCGAGGGGAGGTCTGGAGCCACTGGGCAGAACCAAATGCAGATCAGGGCTCAGAGGCTGCAAGGGAGTGCAAGGGAGCAAACGGGCCGTGGTCAGTGGGGCTCTGCGATGGGAGTCCTGGGCCTCCAGCAGGGACGTCGCCCTCTTAGAATACATTTGTACAACAGGACCGGGGTCTGTTGCCCATCCATCCAGTTATTTATTTATGTGCACTCTTCTTTAATTAGCTGTTAAAATTTTAAAAGGAGTGAACAAAAGGAGATAAAAATTAAAAAACTCACCCACAATCCCGCCCTTTAGAGATAACCACTATTCCCACTGCGATAGACATGATTCCAGATTCTTCTCCAGGCATATTTGTTTGTTTGTTTTAGAAATGGGATCACACTGTTCAAAGCTGTTTATAACCCACTCTTTTCACTTTATAATGTGAAATTATCGTGTGTGCTCACACGCTTCCATAAGCACAAAAATTTCTGGAAGAATATGCAAGAAACTGCTCATTTGGTTGCTTCCAGAGAAGAAGACTCCAGATCTAGGGTGGGAGAAAAAGTTACTTCTAATTTCATGCATTTTTATTTCATAAGCACTTCCAGAGTGTTTATTATGTGGTAGGCACTGTTCTTCTAAGCATTGTACAAATATTAACGTATTTCACTTACTTTAAAAATATTTCTGTAGAGTTTTAGTTTCTAACCAGGCGTGTGTGTTACTTTTGTGACTAAAAATGAATTTAAATTTGCACACATAGTGAAAGTCACTCCACGTCAAATGATGTCCGTTGACGCGTCACCTCTGTTGGCTGGCTACACTTTTCTATTGCACAGGGTCCTGGTCCAGGCCTGTTTCAACGACCAGCCCAGGGTGGAGATGACCACGCTTATCAGCTTCCTTGAAAAAGAGCAGAAGCAGAGAGACAGGACGCACCAGCGGCGGGCAGCCACGTCTGCATAGAAATGGAGACGTTTCTCTGCCCTTGAACAAGCCAGGTGGCAGATTAAAAGTCAGACCAGCCACAGTGACTTGTTAAACCTCAAACCAAAATGACCCAAGTCCTAATTAAAAAAAACAAAAACAAAATGTCAATGGAAACAGAGCTATTTTCCTGAAAGCCCTTGCGAGCTTGCTGACGCGGGACCAGACTCTCTGTGGTCGTAAGCCGTTCAGTTAGACCACTCCTCAAATCTTCGTCCGAGAAGATCTATTTCAGGGTCTCTGGGCCCTGCGTTTTTATCCGCTGGGTGACATTGTGGAGCATCCTTCCCAGAGCTTGGGCTCAAGGTTCAGAATCCCCAAAGCCCGGGCTCTGGGTGACCTGGAATGGATTATAAACCGTCCTGAGCACCAGACTCCTTCTTCCCAGGACTCATGGGATAGAATAGCCCTAAGAAGAGGGTCCCCAAGCAGCTGTGGCCATGGAGTGGACTCCAGCCCCTTGGTGAAGTCCCAGGTCATTCTGAGACGAAGCCACAGACCCGGTCAGTGTGGCTGCAGCCTCAGAAGAGAGCCCTGCCCCACAGACTCCATCTAAACCATTCAGAAGCCTCGGCTCGGAGCCTGGACGCCGCTGCCTCGTTCCAGGCCCTGAAGGTCATGGGGGTGGGAGGGACAGCAGAGCTGCCTCCAGCTGCCCTCCCCTCGGAGGTCACACCTGCTGGCCTCAGGCTGCCCATTCCAGATTCCACGCTTGCCCTCACTGACAGCACCATCCTTCCCTCTTCCTCACTGGGAAAGAGGGCTAACGTGACAAAAATGGAGCCTGAAGCTTGGCTTGCAGGCTATGAGCAGCCCCCGACTCTCATACACGCATACTCACACACTCCCCCATCCATCGGCGGAGGGACCACCTCCCGCCGCTGGGCCCTCCACCAGCAGCTGCCGCCTGGCTCAGAGCTCCTCTGCCGGTCACTGCTTCTGCACCAACTGTTTGCACCATCCCTCCCCTGTGACCAGGAGAAGATGCGAAGAGGGGTGAAAATCTGTGCTCTGTGCCCCTGGGCTTCCGCTACAGGGAAGTGGCCCAGACCTTCCAGGCAAGAACAGAGGCTTCTGGAAGGGGGAGGGGGGAGTTCCCGAAATGTGACCAGGAGGCCAGCACCCCAGCACTGAGCCCTGAAACAGCTCACAATGCTCAGCCCCTCCCAGAGCCCCCCACCCCTGGGCGAAGGCGGGCTGTGCGCAGCACGTTCTAAAAGGGTGTTTCTTTTTAACAGGCTTCACTAATCTGAGCCCAGAGTAGCCCAGGAAGGCCTCACAACAGAGACCTTCTCCTGGGGGCAAAAGTGGCCCCCCTCCCTGGGAAGGGTGACGGCGTCAAAATCCAGGCCCAGCTGTCTGCTTGGAGGAAAAAAACATGGCGCCACGAAATCAGCCGGCCCCACGGCCCCTGCAGCCCACCTCTCGCCCGGCAGTGCTGGGACCACCTCTTCCCGCGTTCCTGATCTGTGCTGGGCACGGCTGGAAGTTAGACATCAAAATGTGAGCTGAGCCCGAGTCAGAGCTCAGCCTTCTGGGAGAGAGGGGCCAGGGCTGGGGTCCTCCAGCCTCAGGCACCAGGCCCCGTCTACTGGAACTATTGTGACAGCTCGGGAAAGGCCTTTTACCTGAAACACGGTCCCCGTCCTCAGGAAAGACTTTGATCACTGGCAACTCCCAATGAAAACCCTCTTTCTACGCCCAGGAGATTCCAGGTCCCCATCAACCGACAGGAGCCAGACCCTCCAAGGAAGGTTCCCGAACCCAGAATGCTCCCACAGAGCCCTAACTGGCAACTGAGGCCCAGGGCAGCACCGTCGTCCCCAGTTCCTGGAGGCGACCAGCAGTAACACCACCCCCGGCCCCCACCCCCACACCCATCGGAGTCAGCCTGCAAATACTTCGCATTCTTCCAAATTAGAATGGCCAGTGCTCATTTTGACTGAAATGCAATTTAAGACTAAAATCCCCCCAGTCAGAAGGAGGCACCCACCCCCGCCCCAGACCCCTTGGAAGCCAAGACCGTGCTCTTCAGTAGCTTCCTTTGGCCATTCTCTCGCCAGCTTCAGTTCGCTGGGGGGGACGGTGGTGGCCCGTAAGTAAGAATAATTATCCAGAAAGACTCATGCTCCGTGGACAGAGCTCACCAGCCTGTCACTTCGGGCTGCTGATTTCTAAACTGGGCAAACACAAACAATGTCGCCTGGGCCTCGCCACTAATTTTCCCAGCGGATATGTGTTTTGTTACTGACGTGGATGAAACACGCACTTCCATATCCAGCCGCGGCTTGGACTGCTCTAAAATGCATACACAATTCATAATGATGCATTTGATTAATGGTAAATGAGCATGGAATTCGGAGGGCCAACCCATGTGACGGCCACATTAGCACCAGATGAAACTGTCATGCGGGGCAATGTGACAAAGAACCGGGAGGAGCCACTGCGATTGTGAGACCCAGGCAGTGGGGTGGATGGGGACCGAATTTTCTGCGATTTCTTGTTTTCTTTGTCGGGGGGTGGGGGAAAGCCAGAACAATAATCCACAAAGGAACGTAAAGGAAAAAGGAATGCAATTTGCGCTCAGAGGCTGCCTTTCAAACGAAAACCTGAGATTTAAATGTAATAGGGTGGATTTCTTTTTCTCTCCTCTCCAAAAGGGATCCCACTGGTAAAATGGTCTCTTATGGGTCTCTGTTAAACTCAGTTATTACTGATGGTCAGGAAGGCTATTAAAAAACGACAGAGCTCTTAAAACCAGTCGGGTGTTTAAAATGGTGCTGAAAAATAGAGTCACAGGGACAGCCGAGAATCGGTGGCTGCCTGGCCTGTGGCCGGCAGGCCCCGCTCGGCACCGGCGGCCAGCGGGTCGGCATTTCAAACGCCCGTGCTTTGCTGGGTGTATGGAATGTCTCGAACTTCAGCCCCGGCCAGTCTTATTGAAAACATTATCTTTTCCATCAATAATACTTCTAAGTTCTTTATTAGCAAACTCCCTGGCAAAAGCTGACATATTTACAGCACGCAGTAAACTTTACATATCTGCAACAATATTCGAGGAGAGAGGGAGAGAGCCCCGGCTCAGGGACCACAGCAAATCATTTAGTCTTAAAATGATCAAGTGGGAAGCTAATTGTCCCAAAGAGAAGGACCTCTGGGGACGCCCATCCCAGCGGCCAGGAGGGTTAACAAAGATGAAAAAAGTATGTTTGAGGATTGGAAACATAAGAATACATATTTTTTTTTCTTAAATGGAAAGAAAGGAAAAGAAAACCCAATTGATATCACCATCTAGGCTGAAGGGGAAACCTGATCTTGGGATGGAATGGTTAACATTTGGGGTTGTTGGGAGAGAATTGCTCCAAGCTGTTTTTGTTCAAAATGTATAGGTTTAAGGTAAAAAGCTCTGTGTAGGTCATAACCACTCGGGAAACAAGCCCCCCATTTCTTTGCCTCTGACAAAGGTAGGGACACATTTTGTCTTTTCTTTCCTTTAACTGGGTAGCTTGTCGGTTTTCACTTGGAAGTGTGCTCGAAAAATGTTTACTTGGCTTGCTCTTTTTATCACTCTGTCAATGTGTTCGCTTTTTGGAGTGTGTCTTTTTCTTAGTTCTTTTCACTCATTTTCTTCCTGCGTTCAGGCCAACAAAGTGTAGACCCAGGGCCCCGACGTTATCCCAGCCGTCTGCTCTCCTAGAGAAAGATTGTCAACTTTGTGGGAATTCCTAGAAAGGAAAATTATATATATAAATATGTATAGAATGACATCTCAAGGTTCCCAACGGACAACACTGGAGAAGTGAGGGCCCCCGGCCTCCAAAACTTCTAGCCACAGAGAAAATTATTTGTTTTGATGAAAATAGGAATAGATGCGTGTTTCTTTGGGAGGGATCCCATTGATGGTCTTATGGGAAGTATTTGATTTTTAGCTGTTATTTGGCAAATCCAAAGAGGGAATGGGGTAGCCATTCGGAGCTTCTGTTTTCCATCCGTTTCGTGGAATGAGTGTCTTCCCCTTGAATTTTACATTAAACCGTTTTCAAGGAAAAAAGAAAAAAGGAAGGGAATATTCCCAACTCTGAAAATCATAAATACTTTCTTAGAAGAAAATATCAAAGGCATCCTAGAGAGGAGAGGGAAATCATTGGAAATAATTTTGCTATAGAAGGACAGGTTTTGAAAGGTTTTCGGACTCTGTGTTTGAACAGAAAAACTTTGAAAACTTGACTGAATAACGCGCTTCCCCGGGGCCGTTCGCAGCAATGTGCTCCCGCGGCCCGCATTGGGAAACCTCTATTTGAAATCCACGCATTCTTTTCTAACCTCACAAATGGATTGTCACACACCTTCACCATTTACAGGAAAAAAAAATAGGAGAGTGGGGCATATTTAAACCAGAAAAGTTATCTTCGGGTGAAAATTCTCGATCCAGAAATCTCTATTAAGAGTTTTATTTTTAAAGGTAGTGGTTGGGGCAAATTAAAATGCAAATTGGTGACAATAAAATGTCATCAGATTCTTATACTTCTGCTGTACAGAACACCATCAAAGCCGCCCAATATGTTAACATGGTTTTTATATATCTGTCGTATGCGGCATCAATTTAATTTTTATCAACAATGACAGTCCCAATCTCCAAATATTTGTGTCAGGGGCAGGAAAGGGGTACACACCCAAAAATAGCCTCAAAATCATATTCTGATGTCAACACCAAGCTCTAGAGCTGTTATGTTCTGTGGTTTTTCTTTTGTAAAAACATCTCCTCCACAAGCTTTTTGTCCATGCCATATCGATATAAGATTTTTTTTTTTCACGCGGTAATGCGGACCACAGCTTTTGGCTGCTCCAACAGCAATATCTTTTCATTTGTTCTTTCAACCTCGGGGAAGCCACGCTGTTTTTTTTTTCGCTTGGTCTGTGCTGGAAATGAATTCCACAATTTGCAAAGACCTCGGCATCTCTTATCCCATAACAACGCAAGATGTGGAAAATGTGCTTAACATCGAAAATCGCATTTTGAAAATCCAAGCGTTTCTCTTTCTAGACTTTTGCTAAGCGGTTTATTGTACAAATCCAGGTATTGCTTCCTTATCTCTAGGGGTTAAAATAAAAAAGAGCATGATGTACTATTTATTATATTTCATTAGATGAACCTCAAAAAAGGTAAACATTTTCTCCCCTCGATTACCCACTGCCTGTTTCAGATTTTAATGCGATGATGTGTTTTTTCAGGATCTTGAATATTGCTATTTCAGAACTTAAATATCTTTATTTAAACCATACAGTCTCAATCTCCAAAACCCCAGATTTTTAATATTTTGGCGACTGAAATCTGGCATGTTTGAAGGTTCGTCTCTCTGCAGAAGTCTCTTGTTATCCAAAGTAGAAAAATAAACTAAGGGCAGATTATAAACTGCCCAGCGCTGGCTGCCAGCACAGCAAAAACACTGCGGGACCCCTTCGCGCTCTGCCCTGGGGAAAACTACGTTCTTAATAATAAATAGGGAAAATGTAAAATGTTTCCTTTAAATTAAAAATCACAACGAATTGTTTTAATGAATATCTCTGGTTATGAGGGTAGGGCATGCCTGCGTGTGTACACTTTCTGAAGAAAAATTTCCTGTGTGGTTTTCCCCGTCAGATCAAAAGGAACTAATTAACTTTTCTATAAGGTAAACAAAACTTTAACTTGAAATATCCCCATGAAGTATGTGGGAAGGGAGCCTTTGTGCGAGGGAACCCGAGAGGGAGGGAGGGGGTCGGACGTGGATTTCATTTTATATTCGAAAGCATCTTGGGCTCAGAAGGTACTGGAAACTCGGTGTTGTCCAAGAGTCAGCCTGCTTTTCTCCTCCTCCATTACCGAAATGATATTGAAATCAAAGGCTGAAATGTTGCCAAATGTTCAAATCCCCCGTAAGATTAATAGGGCATTGTTCTGTTCATAGAAAATGCGCTCTTCTTAGAGCCCCTTTAAGGAGAACCGGGTGGGTGAAGGAGCACGCCGGACAGAGTGTGGGAAAGGGAGAAATCTGGAAAGCCGGCCCGTGGCCTGAGTGGGAGGGTGGAATGGGGAGAGGATCTTCAAGAAGACAGACAACCGCTCACCCCACCCCCAGCCAGAAGCAATGACAGTCCAGGGGACCAGGCCCCCAGCTAGAGCCCCACTTCCCCAGGACTCGTTTTCTCAGGTTTCTGGGGCAAACGAACAGGAGGAGGAAGCAGCTCCAAGGGGCATCGAGGGTCGCCGGGGCTGTGCCCCTCTGGACGCTGGCCTCTGGCCCGAGAGGGGTGTTCAGAGACAAGAGGGGCTCCTTCCAACCTCCCAGGAGAAGCAGCTGCACCCCAGGGCGCTGGTCCCCTCCCAGGACACGGAGTCCTTGGCCCGCTTCTGCCGAGTTGCCCGGGGCAGGGCCCCCTGGCTGGGCCTCCTGCTCGCCCCTGCCAGGGTAGGCACAGGCGGCCAGCGCAGCGGACAGACTGCAGGAGGCAGCCTGTGTGGGAGGACAGGGCTCCTCACTCGGGGCTCAGCAGGGCAGGAGACTGTACCTCCAGAGTCTGCCCTCGGCCCCCGCATCCCCAGCGCAGGGGCGTGGGCCGCACATCGCACACCGACCCCAGCTCCGGGCATCGGCACCTCCATAACCCTTTACACGGCTCTGCTGATGGTGCTAGTTGTCATCCTCACAGCCAACGTTTATTCTGAGCTTCCTGGGGGCCCTGCTCCGCGCTAAGAGCTTTCCCTAAAACTTCACAGCAGCTGCAGGAGGCAGGCACGACTATCCCCATCTAACAGATGAGGAAACTGAGGAACGGGGAGCTGAAGGAACTTGCCCAGGGGCACCCAGCTACTTACACACGACGTCACTAGGCTACAAAGCTTAGCGGGATTTGGTTGTGACAAAGGGGGCCCTCACAATCCCAGCGTAATGGCCAAGAGTCTAGACAAACAGCTTAGTTTAGTTATACGAAGTGTCCTTGACCAGGCTGTTCGCCTGGATTCTCAGCCACTCAGCTGGGATTGGGGGGGGGGGGGGTGCACACCCATGTGAACACCAGGGGCCACCCCCTGGGGATAGCCACACCCCACCCCACGGGCACAGGCTCAGTCCTCCCCTGCAGGCCTGCCTGGATCAGCCCTCAGAGGTGGGGCGATCGTGTTAACAGTGACGAGGCGCCCACTTTAAGCTCCTTCATTCATTTATCCAGCACCGAAGTTTGCAAATGATTTGCTCTTGTAACAGCTGGCAGGGGCTGGCGGCCCCCCTGCAAACCACCCCTGTCACTCACAACAGCATCCCGGGAGCTCTCTTGAGAGGACAAGGAGAGGACAAGGAGAGGCTGGCTTATGGGGGAGGGGAGCGCATTGCCGGAAGCCCCTGTGGTCTCTGATGGAGTCCTTGGAAGAGACCAGAACCAACATTCTTTCTGCATGGCATACCAGAGGAAAAAAAACCCAAAAGTTTGAATGCCCCACATTTATCCTTTTTGCTCTGCAGAATAACTAAATCCTGTCAGAAAAACTAAAAAATGCGGGGGGCGGGGAGGGGGAAGCCAGTGGTCAAGCAGGCAATAACTATCACCTGGATTCAGTAGCAAGACCAGCAGTGATTGTCCCCAGGCCCAGTATGGGAGTTCAGGCAGACCAAGATTGCCACGTTGTGGCTGTGTGACCCCGAGCAAGTTGCTTTACCCGAGCCCCTTTGTCACAGGCAACTCCCCCCCATTTTCAGTTAACCCAGCAGCCGACTCGGGCCCCTCGCTAATTGCCCACCCTCCCTCTCCCCTAAGAAGCCGCGCTGGCTTCAGCGCCTTGGCGGGAGAATTCTCTGTCCACAGGGGTGAAAACGCTGTCCCTCTGTGTCCCCGCAGTCCCTAAGCCCCGAGCTCTGTACCCAGGCCCCGGCGTCGTTCATTCTCTCAACAAACACCCGCCAAGCGCCTCTGGTTACGGGGAACCCAGGTGGGACAGAGCCGGGCAAGGTCCCGCCCCCCGAGCTCATGTCTGGTGGGCGGGGTCGGAACGTGCACGTGGAGTCCGGGGTGCGCACGCCGAGCCCCGCTCCGCTGTCCCGCTGCCCTTGGACAAGCCCTTTCCCCTCTCTGAGCCTCCGTGTTCCAGCATTTTCTTAAGGGCCTCCTAGGGGGCAGGCTCTGTCCTGGGCTCCAGGGACACAGCGGCCAAGGCTCCGCTGCGGCCTTGAGTCTAGCAGGGGAGCAGGAGAGGAACGAATGCCTTCGGTCATTCAGAGGAAGGATGACAGCACAGGGGCTCCCAGTGAGCTCTGACGCAGCCCCACCTGGCCCGGCCCCACGGGGAGAGCAGGACCAGTAAGGAGGAGGGGGCGCGCCTGTGTGCACCTGTACCCAGGAGGAGATGCTGAGTGTGGGAGGCGGGAGCAGGTGGCTGTGCGCCCCGATGTGCCTCTTCTCCAAGGTGTTTCATTCCGTGTCCCCACCAAGGTGGAGACAGTGACAGCCTGTGTGCAACTGCCCTGAAGGGGCTGGTGGCCCTGAGCCCGAGCCCGCTCACCTTGGAGGCCCCGAAGGCTTCCTCTCGCACCTCGGCCCAAGCTGCCTCCTCCCTTATTTGGGGACCGGTGTACCCCTCCAGGCTGGGGCACGTTTCCCAACCAGGAGTGTACTGTTTTCCAACAACAATGCCCCCACTCCCGGCACCTAGAATTTGATCGGCTTCTGGTATAATCAGCTACGTGTATACATTATTTATGGACAAACACATTCCTCTATGTCTGCACACACGCATATACACACACGCCCTGCAGAGAGTGAACACCACGTAAATATTTGCTGCATGGAACCATGGACGAGTGATGTCTGTATGCAGCTGTTACGAACAGATACGCACCCAATACGCATCGAGAGATAGGCACATATGGTTTTGTATACAAGGTTAGAGATCAGTTTCTATCGGTGTATATACACACGGAACTTTATTTCCAGTTGGCATCAGGCAGTCAGCTGGCATCTGGTCTAAACTACGCTGCTGTGAGCATGTAATCTGTGTGTGCACAGAGTGAAAAGTACGGCTGGGTTTTTTTTTCCTTTTTCCTCAAAACGTTGAATACACAACTTGCGATACTTTTAATAAAGATTACAGACATATGATCAACTTTGAACCTAATCGTTACCTTAGAATTTCCAAAGTGAACTGTAAAAAATAACCTGGGGCTGCCAGGCCCTCTGTAAGCGACCGGGGAGCCCAGCCAGCTCGGCATGATCGCGGTATTTAAACCCACTGGAGCCCGAGTCCACTGCTGTTTCTGGACCGCTTTGGGTTTGGGTACGTTATACCATTAATCTTCACGCAGCCTCTGAGCTAGCCTCATCCTCGCTGCAAGGATGCTCCGAGGGGCCTGTGACCTACACAAGTGAATCCGGCTCCCGAGTGATGGACCTCATTTGTTGGTTTTCGACAGCTGCTGTAACAAAGGACCACAAACTGAGTGGCTTGAAAGAACAGAAACTTACTCTGTCCCAGTTCTGGAGGCCGGAAGTCCAAAATAAGGTGTCACTGGGGCCGTTGTCTCTCCAAAGACTCTAAGGAAACGATCCCTCTTTGCCTCTTCTGGCTACTGGTGTTTGTGGCAATGTCTGCTACTCCTCGGCCGGGGAGTGCATCGCTCCAGTCTCCGTCTCTGTCTCCGTAGGGTCTTCTCTGCATGTCTGTGTCCAGACTTCCCTCTTCTTACAAGGACGCCAGTCATGGGATTAGAGCCCGCGCTAATCCAGTTTGACCTCATCTTAACTAATTACATCTGCAAAGACCTTCTTTCCGAATACGGTCATAGTCACAAGTTCCTGGTGGTTGCGAATTCGGAGAGGACACTATCCACCCCAGTTTGGTTGGGTTTGAGCCACGTCTCTATGACTCTGGCACTCCTGCCCTTTCCAGTATACCTGGGCCCAAGTCTTCCGCTTGCAAGGTGGCGGGGAGCAGCGGTGCCCTCAGCCCGCCCTCCCTTTCCCTCTGTGTCGGGGCTGTACGCGACCAAGAGGGACACGGCGGTGTCGACCCTGCCTTGGAGTTGTGGCCAAGTCGCACAGGGGGCATCTGCAGGTGCCAGAGCTCTGTGGGGTCAGGGGGCGCAGGGAGGGGCTGAGCGTATGGCCCTTGGTGGCAGCCGGCCCGGAGGCCTCCGCCGAGACTTCTGCTGCCATGTCCAGCCGCAGTCTGCGGGCCCTGCGGGCTCCCATGAAGACAGCTTCCTCTCCACACATCCTTCCTTGGCCCCTTCCAGCTGCCCCCTCTCCTCGGTGCCACATTGGGGAAGCTACAGTGGAGGGCCCACGGGGTCGGGAGTCAGGGGTCAGAGCGGAGCAACATCCCGGGACAGGCACCCCTAGTGGACCTGGGCTCATCTGGGGAGAGCTTGTAGCTTCGGTCCCTGCTGCCACCTAGGAAAAGCGGAAGAGGGAAAACCAGGCAGGCCACATCCCCGGGGTGACCCAGAGAGGCCCTTCCTGCCCCCTGCAAAGGTACAGGACACTGACAGCCACTGGCCACTGGAGGCGCCCGTTCACTCCTGTTGCTCTGCGTTTGTGGGGCCGTCACCTTTGCTGTTAGCATCACTGCTGCCAACAAGGAGTGGGCGTTCTGGAGGCTGACTGCTGGGCCTGGCACTTACGAGCCGGGGGACCTTCGACAAATTAGTCGACCTCTCTTTGCCTCAGTTTCCTTTTCTGTAAAATGGGCATAACAATAGTATCTGCCTCATAGTGGTGACGATTAAGAAAGCTTCTGCACATAAAATGCCTGGCATCATACCAGGGACTGGTGACATCCCTATGTGTCCGTCATTATCATCGCCACCATCATCATGACGACCGAGTAACGGTGGCCATACCTGTAAACTGAGTCGCAGCATCACGGGGATGAGCCAGGCGTTCTGGGTCACAGGGGCGGCATGATTTCCATTTGTGGAATTATTTTTGCAGAACCAGATTTTTACAGAGTAGGAGATATGGGAATTTACTAACTAAACACCACGGGTTCCCTGCCCTGCGCCCTGGGAGCTCGGTGACTTGGGCAGGTCGGCTGACGTCTGGGGGCCTCGGTTTTCTCTTCTGGGCGGTGGCCTCCCCTCTTCACAGATTGTTGTCCGGGAGAAAGGCGAATGGGTCGATGGTTGCCTTCTGTCCTATCCGCCCGAGGTCGTGTCACTGGCCTGTGCCTGTTTCCCTGTCTGTGAAATGGGATAATAATTCTGCCCCCTGGGTGTCAGAAGAATTAGAGACCGTGAGCGGACGAGTGTCTGCACACGGTGGAAGCACCAGAAGGGAGGGTGGGCATCATTATTCAGGATCAGTTCACTTTGTTCCAGGTCACGGCCTGGGGTGGGGCGGGGGGAGGATTCTGGGTGTCAGAGTTCAGGGGTCACTGCCATGCAGGCCCTGCCCCCTGGATCCCTCTGCCTTGGAGTCCTGTCTGTGACAGGGGTCAGGGGCGGAGTGCCCCACCGGGAGTCAGGCTGCACCTAGGCCCAGCCAGCCAGTCCAGGGCTGGACCTCTGGAAGGCCCTGTGGGAAGTGGGTAGGACCAGGGGGCAGGCTTGGGGGGGGGGGTCGCTCATAAATCCACAGCGCATAATTTATGGCGGCAGGGGATCCCCGGATGCCCGCCAGCGCCAGGGGTTAATGGGGAGGTGAGGGGTGTGGCCGGCTGATTTACGGCAGCCGGCGGCTGTCAAGGCTCTGGCCACGGAGCCCGGCCTGGGGAGCGGGGAGGCCAGGATGGACAAGGGATGGGGAGGGAGGGTCCAGGAGGGCCAGGAAAAGCGGATTGAGTGAGGCAGACAGGACAGCACAGAAAAAAGACAGGAAGGAGCCAGGCTTCAGGGACCCTCACACACATCCCTGCAGGGAGCGAGGGACCGTCACACACACCCCTGCAGGGAGCGAGCTGCCATCATGCACAGCCCTGCAAGTGGCTGTGATGGGCACTGCTTGCTGGGAGCCTCCGGGACTCCCACGTGGTGGGTCTCAGAACCGTGTCCGTCAGCAGTGCGGCCACAGACGCCAAGCCTACCAGTGCACTCAGTGGGGGCAGCTGGGGTGACTCAGGTGTGCACAGAGAGAGGCAGCTGACAGATGACGTCAGCAGCAGCACAGTGTCAGGGTCTGGGGCCGAGGCCGGATCGGGAGACTGAGGCCTGAGTCCAGCCCGCCGGCTCCGCCACGTCCTGGCCGAGCGTCGTGAGTCTCGGTCTCCTCTCCTGTGCGTGCACCCGTGATGCTTCTGGGCAGGCAGCAGAGCCCCTGGCGTGGCATCTGACCCGGAGAGGGTGAGACGCAAGAGCTGGCTCTGAGTGGACACCAAGGGCAACCTTTTAAAATTGACACCAGAAAGAGCAACAAGCAGCTGGCATGGCCATCGGCCACTCCCTGGGACTAGAAGAAAGATCACAAGGCAGCTAGACCGGCCTCCCAGAAGAGCGAGACCAACATTATCAAATGCAGGCAGATTAATACAGGCAGGACAGAGACAATCCTACAGGTCATCGGCAATCCCGGGGTCCTGAAGCCCAGAGCCAGCCTCCCTGAGAGCCCAGGCAGGCTCATAACCGGCAGTTACAATAGGAAACCCAGACCCCCACGCACCCAGAATCTTAAAGCTCACAGAGCATTTTCCCACCCACCAGCCCACACAGTCTTCCCACATCCCCACACAGGGGCGTCACTGTGAGGAAGCTGGGCTCAGAGAGGCGGAGTGACCTGCCCAAGATTGCACAGCCTTTCAGTGTGAGCAGACCCAGGATGAGAACCCAGTTTCTAGGCTCCAAGTTCAAGACTTCCCCTTTGTGCCCAGCACCTTAGCTGTGGAGCCCCAGGCACACTGCACCCCAAGACCACTCGCTCTGGGGAGTTGGGCAAGGACAGCCTCGCTGGACGTACCTGCCACCCCTAGGGTCTTCCCACTCTTGTCCCAAAGATGACCACCCCCTTTGACAGGTGGTCCTTCCTTCTCTCAGATAAATCCCCCTAGAGGCCATTTTGTGTTTCCTCCCCGAGCAGGGCCCCCTCCCGCCCTGCTCTATCCCATGACCAGCCAATCTTCCACAGTGGGGGTGGGGAGCCTCCCCTGACTCAGACCTTCCGCATGCCCCAGCGTGTGACTCCACTCCTGGGGTGGGGGGCGCTGTGGTCACAATTTGGGACTGGACAGTGGGGACGACGGAGAGGCTGTTGGTACCCCCCATACACATACACACACGCACACGTGCCCTCAGAGCCATCTCGTACATACACGTGAACACGCACATGTGCAGGCGTGCGCACACATGTAGAGAACACACGTGCACAGACACATTAACCCTCGACAGCCAAGCCAGCTCACAGCTTCTCTAGACCCGGAGCCTCCATCCGAGAAACAGCAACCAGCATCCAGAAGTAACTGGAAAGTCCATTAAAATGTTTACTGCAGACTCACAAGGAAAGGGAGATTATATTCACAATATATAACGTGGGAAAAACACCTTACAGACCCTCACTGCCTCTCTGTTCCTCAGGGTCCCGGACCTGGCAGCTTCCCCCCACCCCCGTTCCTGCCCCCTCCAGATGGAAACACCTCCAGTTTCCCGCCCCGTCTGCGCATGCGCCTTTTCTGTCCCAGGCTCTGCCGCTTTCCCAGGTAAAGGGCGCTGCTTCCTAGCTTCTCCGCCCCTCGGGCTCTCTCCTCAGTTACTCTGATTCACGGTGGGATGGGAGGGGGCGAGGCAAGAGGGCATGAATACTCAGGCTTTAGTATTTCACACACACACACACACGCACGCACACACGCATGCACACACGCACATGCGCAAATGACCGTGTGAGTTTCCTTGACAGAGGGCCCATCACCCTTTGCTGATTCCTGGCCCTCAGGACAGCCACACCATGTCTTCAGTCAGGACCCCCGTGCCTTCCTCTGCCCACCTGGCTTCCAGGCTGCAATCCGGAGTTGGGGGAGGGGAGCCTGGCATCCCAGGACGTGGCTCCCTTCCTGCTTTGCCACTTCCTGGCTGTGTGAGCAGATTCCCAGGGAGGCCATGTGCCTGCCAGTGAAGATGTGCACAGACTCAAATGCAGGCCCTGCCGCTTCCACGCTGTGCATCTTTAGGCAAGTTCTCAACCTCTCTGAGCTTTGATTGCTTCATTATAAAATGGTATATAATGATACCAACCTGACTGGTTTCTGTGAAAACCAAAGAAAATAAGATATCATAGGATCATGAATACAAATATTTGGGAAATGTTTCTTCGGACACAAGGGCCCCAAGTTTCCATTTTTGATAAGGCCTTCTGTTTCCAACAGAATATTCACCTTAAGGGCAGCCAGGTGGGGGACATGAGGTGGTGTGGACAGGAAAACAGCCCAGATTTCAGTCGGACATTCCAGGGTTGGAATGCCAGCTCGGCCCTTCCTGAGGCTCCTGGCCTCTTCTCTGCCTCAGTCGGCTAACCTGTAAAATGCGAATAGGTATGGTGTTCTCCCAGAAGATGGCTCTGAAGATTATCCCTTCGTTCAGACAACAATCACAGTATTTACTGAGCACCTTTTCGGTGCCAAGCACTCCTGCAGGCCCTGGGCAGAGAGCATGAACAAATTCACCAGGCTCCAGGTACTACAAGGGGGAGACAGACATTAGACAAGCAAACAAGTAAATAACCCAGATAGTCACAGCCGGTGCCAAGTGCTCTGAAGGGGTCAAGCAAGGTAAGCGACAGCGAGCCCCGGGGAGGGAGCGAACCTGGATCGGATGCCCTGGAAGAGAGAATCTATGGAACAGGCTGAGAAGGGTGTCTGGCTCACAGTAGGAGCCCCGTAAATGGGGCTAATTGTTGATTATTATTTCTATAGGTCAGATGCACAGCTTGATCAGGAAGGACATCTCGGGGGTGCAGATCGGGAGCAGGTCTCGCTGCCCTGTTTGGGAAGGCGGAGATGTCCGAGGGATGGCCCAGCCAGGGGAAAGGCCTGGCTGGCTCCAGCTGCCCTGCCGTTTCTGGGAGCTCCCGCGCCACCTCCTCCTCCCCCGGCCCCCATCAGGCTTTCATTTCCTGGGGCAGAGGCTTCGTGCCAGAGCCCTGCTGCTGGCCTGGACGGCACATCAGAGACCAGGTCCATTTGCCGCGGGTTTCACGGGGTGTAAAGTGCTCAGCACCCATTAAAGCAGGGGGAGTTGCAAGGTGGGGGCTGGGATCCTGCCTAAAAGGCTCAGAAACACTCTGGAAAGAGCCAAGAGCAGCCCTATTTCGGGCTTTGCCCTGGAAATGTTTATCTCAGCTTTAAAATTCCACGGGCCCAGTGGAGAGTTTGTAAAAGGGGAAAGGCATATGGTCCTTATGGAGCCAGGATGCGTGAGGTGGTCTCCCCGGGAGCTCCCGGGAGCTCTGGGCAACACAGCTTCCCATCAGTCCATCCATCTCAGCAGCTATTAGGCACCACCTGTGTGTAGGCCCTAGGACGGGCCCCCAGAACATCAGATATAGTACCTGCTTGTCATCTGGGGAAAGGGGAGAAAGAAAAAAGGTTCATTAAGTGCCTGCTCTGTACCAGGCCTGCCCATCATCTCCTTCAATCTTCACAACAATGATCAAGGCCAGCATTTATCAAATAAGAAAACAGAGGTCCAGAGAGGTTAATGCACACAAGGTCGACCAGCAAATAAGTGGCAGAGGCAGGATTCGAACCCTTGATGGAAGAATGGTCTTCCTCCGTAGAGAAGGCGGAGTAAAGCAGCTTGAGAGAGGCTGTTCCTTCCTTCGAGGAGGGGTCTAGGGCAGAGGCAGGGGAGGAAGGGAGCTGCCCAGTCAGCTGCCCATGCCCAGAGATGAGGGAGTGGCACGTAGACCACCAGGTCCTCTCCCACCCTGGACGGTGAGAGTGGACGCTTACTTCTGCCGACCACTTCCCATGAGCTTTCTCCAGTAATCCTCTCTCCTCCTCCGCAGGACCCAATTCCTAAGGTGATTCCCAGTGTACGGATGAGGAAACTGAGTCTCATGCCAATAGGTGGCCCAGCCCGAATCATGCTGACTGCAGGGTGTGACCTCCTCACCAGCCATGACTCACCGTCACTGAAACACACCCCGTGTCACGGACCACCCGCCGGGGCCTCGGCACCCGACAGTTTACAAACGTCTTTTTCCATTCATCGTCTCCAATGATGACTTGAGCAAGCCTCAGGACTGGGGCAACCCCTGAACCCAGGCTTGGATCCCGGGTCCCACGGGAAGTCAAGCGGGGGGGCTGTGAGGTCCTAGAAGGAGAGGCTGTGGCAGGAGGGCGCCAGGAAGCCCACAGGCACGGCAGGGGGTGGCGCAGCCTTAATCAGCCATCAGGCATCGGGACCCTTCGCCTCAACCTCCTCCGGGAAGTGGTCCCCACGTCTCTGACAGTTTGGGCAGCATCCCACTTTTCATTTCTACCTGGAGGCCAAGGAATGGACTAGAAGGTTTAACTGACCTTTCTCTGACCTGTATCCTGGGTGTAAGATGACTGGAATACAGCATCTTTGAATGAAAAGAGGACTATGAACTGGTTTCCCTGTGATTTTGAACTATTCAGATCTTTTTAAAACGGGACCGTAATTCCCCATTCCCCAAAGCGCTGCCTCCATGGAGGTAAGTCAAATGGAGCGAAACAGAATTCTCCAACCACTGCTACCTGGCTCATTGCTTCATCATTCATCCATTCCTTCAGCATTCTTTGTCTGAGCCCGTTCCAGCCAAAGATGACATGACGGGTGACAAGGGGACAGAACGAATACTGTCCGGGGAAGGAACCCATCACTCCAGTAGAGAAAGAGTGTGGGGAAAATTCCAGAAGATGGGGCTCCCGTGCCTCAGAAGCTGCTAGGGAGAAGAGAGAAGGGCATTTCAGGCAGAATGCATGGCATGGGCAAAGGACACATTCCAGAAACCCTCTGGGGACCCATATCTGAGGGACCCAGCCGGGGCCTCAACCCAGTGAATTCCTAGAGCTGAGACCACTGGCACTTCCTGGTAAGGTGTCGCGATTTCCCTCCTTCCTCTCCAACTCTTGGCTCCCCAATTTGTGGGGACTTTATTAAAAACACACAGTTAATGGCTGGAAAGAGGAGGCATTTTTTTCCCTCTCTCTCCCCACCCTGAGCCCCACGCCGGCTGGAATGCAGTCATCAAAATAAACACGAAATGCAAAATCCCAGAGCTGAGTTATTACTTGCGAGGGCGCTGGGAGAAAAATTTATAGCAACATTACAGCGTTTTGTTAGAAATCTCTTAATGCACCCAAATGGGAAGGTGTGTGTGTTTTTTATTAAAATGTTACACTCTATAAATCCGATCTGCAGGAAGGACACAGGTGGCGACCCAGGGACTCAGCTAAGGAAGCTGTCACTTCTATCTTTGGGGCCATCCCGTTTCCTGGCTCTGGGAATAGCATCTCCCCAGCCCCCATACTTCTCCTCCACGCCTCTCTCCTCCCCTGAAAAAAAAGCTGCTCTTCCCTCACCAGCCCAGGAGGAGAAGCCACAAGGGGTGTGAAGAACTTGGTGAGACTTCCGCGTCGCCCTCAGGGTCTGGCTGAAAGTGGCAATTTTCTTAACAGGGCTCTCTGAGTGGTAGAGCCCCCATGGGGCCTTTGTGAAGTTGGTCTGACTGGGTGAAATTTCCTGTTGACCCATTTGCACAAATTTAGATTCTGGCTGATGCTGCATTTTTCAAGAGCTTCTTGGTAACAAAGGCAACCAGTTTCTGTCTCTAGTCTTCTGTTCTGGAATGTTCTTCCTCAAAAGGGTAGCTATCACAGGGGCAGAATGGTGGGCTCGTTTGCTCCTTCTAACCATAGGCGGGTGTGTCCTTCCTTAAAGAGAATTGTGGAGACGGGAGCAATCGCTTTTCTCTCCACCTTAACAGTGACATCAAAGAACTCCTTTGTGACATTAAAACAGAGAGTCCAAGCCTGAACAGGATGTGAAACTGGATGTATGCACCTATACTGGGTTGAATGGTAGCCCCCCCAAAAAAATCTCCAGGTCCTAACGCCCCCTCCCCAGCATCTGTTAATGTGACCTTATTTGGAAAGAAGGATGTTTGCAGCTTAATTAAAGATTCAAGATGAGATCATCCTGGACTCTCCAGGTGGGCCCTAAATCCAATGACAAGTGTCCTTGTAAGACAAGGAAAGGAGAAGACACAGGAAGAGGAAGGCAGAGATTGAAGTCATGAAGCCACAGGGAAAGCCTGGAGCCACCAGGCACTGGAAAAGGCAAGGAAAGACCGTCCCGGGAACACAGCCCTGCTGACACCGTGACTTCAGACTTCTGGCCTCCGGAGCTGTGGCAGAAGAAACTTCTGTTCCTGTCAGCCACCAAGTTTGTGGTCGTAGGTTATGAGAGCCCTAGAAAAGCTAATACGGCGTCCGTCTGCATCCTCCAGGAGAAGGGGCCTCACCTTTCATCGGACTATCAAAGAAGTGGCCCCCTAAAATGGCTCACAGCCACTGATGCAGAACGTTTGTGTGGAAATATCTGTGTAGAGTCCTCACTCTGGCAGGATGAGAATGCATCATACCTGGAATTAGGGCAAGCAGGGCCATCAAAGATGCTGTACGGGGCTGGCTCTGCAGCTCCCTGTCCCACGGTCCCCCCTTCCCGCTCTTACCCACTGATTCCCCACTCCCACCTGTCCAGCTCCCTAGTCCTCTGAGACCAACTTTGCAAACCATTTGGGAAACTGAGGTCTTTTTAAAGGCAGCTTGTCTGCCCTCACAGAGCTCAGTTCTGGGGACAGCCTTGAAAAAGGAAAATAGGTCCTTTTGGGGGTGATGAAAATGTTTTGGAACTAGACAGAGGTGGTGACAGTACGACATAGTGAATGCACTAAATGCCACTGAAGTGTTCACTTTCAAATGGTTGGTTTTATGTTATGTGGATTTCACCTTCTTCAAAGAAAAGAAGCATCCATTGCTATTCTGGGTGCAATAACTGGCAAAGCTCCTTTTGCGCCCCCAACTTCATCCCCAAGAAGCCGAAACCTGTGGGTTTGCTTGGCAAGGGTCCGGGCTGCATGGGTGAATTGTTTTCAAGAAAGCAGATCCTGAAAGGACTGGATTGACCACATTTGGGGAACCCAGGGGCCGTAGGATGGCCAGTCACGTGACCTCGACGGGACGGGAACTCTGGAAACCCGGCCGCGGGTAACCTGAACGCGACTGGACACGAACTGCGCGATCCTCCAAGCCCCACAAAATCTGCCGCCGCCCCCCATAAGAACAAGACCTGCAGTCAAGGGAGCAGGGACCCTGTGACGTGTGATCCTCACAGCTGTCCTAGGGGATGGACACAATCACCGCCATTTCTCAGACGCGGAAACTGAGGCACAGAGAGGAGAAGTGACCGGCCCAAGATCGCGCATCGGCAGGTCGGGGATTAGCAACCAGTTCCGCCCGGGTCTAGAGTCTGCGCGTTTTCAACTGCCCCTTAGAAATCTCCACCTGGACCTGGAAACGAATTCAACTCAGAGAGAGCAGCGAGGGGCTTCCGCGCCCCTGAGGATGGCAGAGCAGCCGGCAAAATAGGTTGAGAGATGAGCCGGCCTGAAGGCCTCCCAGCGGGTCACTGCGCACATGCAGGGGGGGCGCCGGGCCGGCTCTGCAGCCAAAGTGCCTTCCGCCGCCGCTTCTGGAGGGGTCGCGTGTCCCTCCGGGTTTCGGGCGGGCGGCTCCCCTTCGTGGCCTGGCCCTGCCCCCTTCCCCCCCCCCCCCCCCAGTCTCCGAGCCCTTGGGTGACACCGAGGGAGGGAGCGTTGCGCCGATCATCAGGGGTTCGCGGGGCCCTGAACCCGCACCCGACAAACGCGGCGAAGGCGCCACGTCCCAGGGACGACCGCAGCCCGGCTCCTGGGGCGCCTCCTCTGTCGTCTGGTGGCGGCCCAAGCCCGGCGAGAGGTTATAAATCTGATTGTTTCTTTTATCTCATCACCTGCCTTTTTGGTTTTCCAAGTTGATTCGCTCCGGTCCCGGGCGACCCGCGAGCGCGCGCCGTAGGTTCCCCCAAGGGCTTGGGGTGGAGAACCACACGGATGCGCTGCGCCTCCGCCCTTACTCCTGCAGTCAAGGCCCTGCTCCCCACCCGGTCGGTGCAGAGGTGGAACGTAGGAGAAGCGTCCTGACTCGGCCGCCCTCAGCTGTGCGCTCCGGGCCGGGCTCCGGGCGTGCCGGGGGAGTGCGGCGAGGCCAGCTGTGCGCCCACAGGCCCCAGGGAGGGAAGGACCGCAGGCCAGGCGGGTGGGAGCGAGAGGGTCGAGGTCAGGCCACGGGCGTCTTCTGCTACTACCGGCCGGATGGAGGGGGTTGGGGAGGCTGGGAGGCAGCTGGTGAGAGAGGAGGCAATAGAAATACAATCACCACCACTTACTAAGCGCCTACTATGTGCTAGGCACTATGCCAAGCGCCCTTTGTAGCTGTCTCCTCTGTCTCCGGTGTCTGGGGTTACTCGCCTTGCCCTCCGCCTTGCCCTCCTCCCAGCCTCCTCCCTGCCAATCAAGAGCCTCGGGATTACTCGGCTCAGGCTCAGAATGCGCTCCGGCTGCCTCCTACGACAGGTGCTGGGGCCAGGGCCCCTCCCTCCCGAGGCAGGCGGGCGGGGGAGGGGTGCCGGCAGGGGGTGCTAATACCAGACCCCCGCCCCAGTCCTGGAGGCCCCGCGTGTGGCTGCCGGGACAAGGACACCAGGCCTGAGAGCCATGAGCCCTAAGAGCCCTAAGCTCTACAGTCAACTGACCTCTTGCTCCCAGTGTGACTCTGGGCAAGGGGCGTCACCTCGCTGGGTTTCCATTTCCCTCCCTGTGACTCTGGGATGCACACCCGAGTCCCCAGGACAGTAATGAGTTTGCAAGAGAATCGATGGGCCTGCAGCTTAAAGTGCAAGGTGGGATGGAGCCAGGAGCTGGCGGGCAGCGCGACCCTCCTCTCTTAACCCCACCTCCGTCCCCGACCCCCCCCCCCCACGCACACACCCTCCACCTGTCGAGCCACCCACAGGAAGAACAGGACCCCAGGAGCCGAGTTCCTTTGGCCTTTTCATGCCTGGTGCTTTGAAAGGACCCTGACCCAGGCAGGAGCCATGGTCAGGAGCATGAATATGACCCCTTTTCCCCACGATTGAAGGGCATTTTCCCTTCAGAAAAGGAAAGCCTTTTCTGGTTCTTTAAGGCTGGGCTATGATGTTCAAAATAGCGGAGTCTCTGACGTGGCGAGGAGGGGATTATTGCTGTCACTAGAAAATACCTTAAGTGAGCATCCTCTCATTCAATCCTGCAGCTATCCTGTGAAACAAGTACTGGTACTATCCCCATTTTACAGAAGAGGAAACTGAGGCCCATGGGAGAAGTCGCTTAGCGCCATGACACAGCCAAAAAGTGACAGAACTGGGATTCCAATTTGCGTCTAGGCTGGGCTCTTGACCATGAATGGAACTTCTGTCAGGGCATTTGGCTGCTTCCTCCCTTGCCCCCCCCCCCCCCCCCCCCCCCCCCCCCCCCCGCTTTGGGCCCCAGGGGCCTCCCCCTGCTCCAGAAGCACTCCTCAGCCCAGCTCTGTCCCAGGAAGAATCCAGAAGACTCTCCCACCACCCATCATGAGGGCCACACTGGGGGAGAGGGCAGTGCTGGAACTGGAGTCAGCACAGCTGCCACTGGCTGCCCGAGAATCCTGGGGCTGGAGGAGGGGGCGAGTGGACGAGTGAAACCTTAGAAGAGAAAGACTCTTGGAGGTCAGGCCTCTGAAGTTGTGGGAGAGGAGAAAAGGGAATTGTGGGCCATGCTCCCCCCAGGGATGTGAGGTCAGGGCGCCGAGGGAGAGTGGCTGTGCCAGTGGACTCTGGGGATCACGGAGAGGAGAGGAGTGGGGAAAGGAGGGGAAGGGGGCAGGGCTGAGCTCAGGGGTCCCCAGCTGGAGAGAATCAGGAAGCCAGTGCTTTGGCCCTTCGCCTAGGCTCCAGCTTGGTTTCTGGGCGGTGGGATGGAAACACCACCTCTTGGAGTGCCACAGGCCTGAAAGAGACCTATGCTCTGTCAGTCAGGCAGTGTAGACCTCTGTTGCGGAGGGAGACGGTGTGTGGGGACGAAGCGGGAGAAGTGCAGGTCTGAGGGAACAGAGAGGACTCTGAGGACAGCCTGTTTTGCCCCAGTAGGCCAGCTCTGCCCAGACCAATGCGGTTAAACCTGGGGCTCAGCGACTCCTCCTTCTGGGGCTCATGGACTCCTCGGAGACCATTGAAAGTTGTGCACCCTCTCCCCAGAGACAGGCGCACGCGGACCTGCAGTGTGAGCGAGCCCTCAGGTCCCTCTGGCCATCAGCACGCCCTACCCTCCAACACGGAAGGCTCCATCTCCCCATCAGAGAAATGGGTGGAAATTTCCTGCACGCTTGCCTGGAACTAAGGCTGAGCAAAGGCACATCCTCCCTCTGGGCACCTCAAGAAACTGAGACCTCATTTCTGCCCAGGAGGGGCCTCAGGACTCCTGCACATGTGAGGTGGTGTTTTGGGGTCTCCATCTTCCCACGGCCCATCTTTTCCAGCCTCTTTTGAAATCTTAGAGGACCGGCTTCCAGAAGAGAAGGGACGGGGAAAAAGAGAAAGGACGGGGGGCTTCGGTCCAAACACCTGGCTGGGGGGTTGACTAATGACGTTTGGGAATTATCAGTGGATTTAAATTATCCGTGTTCTCCTGGGCTGTAACCGATACACGAGGGGTGCACAGGCTCCGACCCCAGAGGAGGACTTCCGGCTCCAGCAACTTCCTCTCCGGATCAAGGATTAAGGCGGTTGGCCCTAGCCGAGTGGAGACCTCATCTCCTGAGCTTTCCTGCCTGGTTTTCCACGGGCTCGCTGGACCCCAGCCCTCGAACCTCCCTCGCTGCCTGCGCTCTTTGCCTTGCCCTGGCGAGCGGAGGGCAGGGCAGGGAACCAGGCTGGGTCGCGCGCCCGGTCTGAGACTTCAGACGGGAGCCCCAGCCCCGCGCGGAGAAGTACCGGTGCGCGCGCCCCGAGAGCGGGCAGCCAGATCCCGGGAGCGCGTCTGGGGGACAGGCCAAAGGCGTGCGTCCCAGCCGGGTTGGTCGTTTTTTAAAACCTCCATCCCTCCCGCTTTCTACTTCATTGATGCTCAAGACCGAACAGTGCGTGAGCGACGGGAACTCTCTCCAACGCCGCGTCGTTTGTCCGAGGGTTCGCGCTATTCCCAGATTAATGAAGATATGCGCCTGAACGCAGGCTTCCTTTTGCCCCTCGCTCCTGGGTCTCATTAAACATAAGGAGGCAGGGAAGGTAGATGCTGACTACGGCCTCTCCCAGCGCCGAATTCCCAGGCGCCCGCCGGCCAAGAGCCGCGGGGGCCGGGCTCCGGGAATGGCTCAGCGCCTAAACTCGGGGGACGGGTCCGGGTAGGAGGTGGAGGCCGTGGGAGAGGAGAGAGGGCCGGCCACGCGGCGCTCCCCGGGCCCTGTTAGCCATGCCTGGACCTGGTCCTGTGCCCCGTCCCGCGAAGTCCTCCCTAGGGCTCAAAGCGCCTAGGCGCCCCCCCCCCCCACCCATCCCGCAGAGCAGCAGGGCGCACTTGGGTCCTGCGCCCACACTCGCCGCGGCCTCGAAGCGCCTGGAGAACCTCGGTGGGGCAGTACCTCCCTCCCTGCCTCCATCAGACAGACAGGGGGCGCGGCCAGCCCGAGGGCAGCGCAGGAGGGAGCAGAGCGCGGAAAGGCGCCGCGGGATCCGCATCCCGCGGAGATCCCTGCAAAGGCTGGGAGGCTGGGTGCTGGTAGCGAGCGCCCGCGCCGATTTCGGAGCCTCGGTCTCCGCCCCGCGGAGGGCACGGTGGGTCCGCGCGTGCGGCCGGGGCTGGCGAGCGGTGCGAGTCCCTGGCCCGATTCGCCGCTGTCGCGCCCGCGCCCGCGGCACTGGAGAGTGGGAGCCGCTCTGTGAGCCCTGCAGGCCGGGAGAGATCAGGAACCTCTCGACCGCCGATCCCCAGAGATCTCTGCGAACCGAATTTGATTGCAGAGATCTCAGAGAACACACAGTGGTCTGGAGCTTGGGTTTTGATGTCACATCACTGAGTTCGATTCCCAAGTCCTCTGCTTTGCTGTGTGACCCTAAGCAATTGCTTCACTTCTCTGTGCTTCCATTTTTTTAATCATTGTAAAATAAGGAATAATAGGCCCACCATAGGGCCACTGTGAGAACTGCAAAGATCTTAATGTGCAAGAGCTGACCTGTAAAGTTGTCCAATACATGATTGCAAAGATTGTGTTATGTCCAGACTGTGAGGTGTGAATACAGGGGTCTGCAGAGCAGGAGGGCTCCTGGCAAGATTTATAAGACCCTGGCCTCCCTGATTTATATCCTGACCCTTCCTGCCCCCCTGCAGGTGTCCAAAATGTCACTTTATCCGCCCCAAACTTCTTTGTTGCCTCCTGCCATTTACATAGTAGCAACTGCCGGCCAAGCGGTGTACAACGACTGGCTGAGATGGGTATAGTCCCCATTTTACTCACGCTGGAAGTGGAGGCTTGGGACAGTCAGGGGAGGTCGCATAGGAGATAAGTGGGTCTGCCTCCCCAGTTCCCCTATTTGTCCAGTGGGGGGCGGTAGTGGAGGGAGCTCAGACCAAAGGGATTGGAACGGATACTGTCCTTCCTGTTGAATGAAAGTAGTGTCTGCTGTACGCCGCCCCCCCCCCCCCCCCATCAAGGGCCTTCTAACCAACTCAGCCCCCAGTGCCCTCACTCCCACCCCTGAGTCACAGGGACTGGGCAGTTACCCTCCAGCCCTGGGGCAATGCTCTCCCACTATTCATTCGTTCTTTCATTTATTTATTGGCTTATTCACTTGTGAATTCAGTCATTCACTCAAAAGATATTATCGAGCGGTGCTGTGCACCAAGTACTGTACTCGCTGGTGGGGAGACAGGAGCCCCGGACTCACATTCTAGTAGGAAGACACAATAGCCAAGGAAATCAACACATGGGAGATAAAGTCAGATCAGGATAGATGCTGTGGAGGAAATAAACAGGCAGATATGACAGAGCAGTAGGAAGGGTGGTGAGGAAGGCCTCCCGGAGGAGGCGGCACTGGGCACTTGGCCTTGACAAAGAAAGACTGTTCCTTACCACTTCCCCTTCGCTGGCTATGTGGGGTCCCCCGAAGAAGGGGAAGCCACTTCTAGGGGGGCTGAGCGGGAGATGCGAAAGGGAGGGAGCAGGAGGCAGCCAGGGCTGTGCCCGCCAGAGTGTGGGGTGCAGGACTTGAAGCAGAGGGCGGACCTCACCTAGTACCCTGTGAAGTAACCGGAAATGCAGATGCAGCCCCGGTGTGCCAAAGGTGGCTGGAGGAGATTCAAGACCAACAGCAAGCCAGGGGGAGCCTTTGCTGCTGGAGGGCAGAGGCAGGGCCAGAACCAGGCTTCAGTGCTCACCCTCGGTGTTGCCAAAGTCTGGAAGGGTACCCTGCACCCCAGGGAGGAACTGGGTGAAAATGGCTCAGCTTTCAGCTATGGGTGGAGGGATGGATGGATGGATGAGTGGATGAGTGGATGGTTGGATGGAAGGTGGATGGATGGGTGGATGGGTGGATGGATGGATGGATGGTTGGATGGATGGATGGTTAGATGGATGGATGGATGGATGGATGGATGGATGGATGGATGGATAGATGGATGGATGGATGGGTGGATGGGTAGATGGTTGGATGAATAGTGGATGGATAGATGAACGGGTGGATGGGTGGATGGGTGGATGGGTGGATGGATGGTTGGATGGATGGATGGATGGTGGATAGGTGGATGCATGGATAGACGGGCCGGCCGATGGATGAGCAAATGATTGAATGCACACAGAAATAACCAGCTGCACTTATTAGCATTCTCCCCAAAAGGTGTATTCAAAGGGACTTAGGAGAAGGGATCAGTGGTGGTTTGCATGAGGTAGACATGCCCAGAATGTTCTCACGAGGTCGAGGTCGCAAGCAAACCCACAAGTCCCGCCCTTTCCCTCCTTTCTGAGTCCATCCATAAGGTACAACGTAGAAAGGCAGAAGATCCTCGTGCCGGCTCCAGGCTGCGTGAGCCTAGTGCACCAGGAGAAATTTGGCTGCAGACATCGAATGCTCTGCCCCAGTGCTCTGGGTTAGAAATTCCCCAGGTGGCCAGGAAAAGGTTAAATAATGAGGCAATAATTAAACAGGTAACAAGAGAGTGGGGCCGGTAGGAGGTGAGAGGCAGCGCTCAAAGAAAGCTTCCTGGAAGGCAGAATTTTTCTTGCCCTGAGAGCTTGCTTGTAGCAGCGCAGAAGTTATTGGAGACTCGTGTGGTTGCAGTTGGACCCGTCTTGGGGTCATCCCTCCGCTCCCCTGTCCCATGCATTTGCCTATCATAGTCTTCCTCTTGCATCTGGACCTGGGCTTGGAGGAGGGGGCAGAAGTGGAGAGGTGGCTGCCGCCATCGAGATCCCTGCAGGCAGCGTCTGGGCACACGCACCGGAGGAACCTCGTCACTTGGACCCTCTTGGCAAAAGTTCGCCTCTAGGCCCCCGGAGCACATGGCGTTTTCATTCACTCCTTCAACACACGTTTTAAGAGCACCTACTCTGTGCCAAGCCCCGCGGTGAACAACACAGGGCTGGCCCCTGCTCTGAGCGAACTCCCCGTTGTGTCCCCAGCCAGGGAGAGGCTGGCACGCCTTCAACTTTGTCGCTTGACTCACGAAGAAGGGGAGGAAGAGCAACCGGTTGTCCTTGGTAGAAGAAACCAAAGACGCTGGGAGCCGCTGCCTCGCTGGGCGGGCGGTGGAAGGGACCCACGGTCCAACAGCCCCGGCTTTAATATTCTGTTCCACAAACATCTGTGTGTGCCATGCACGCAGAGGCTGCCCTCCAGGAACCTCTGGCTAGTGAGGTCAAGATGAACACCGACCCTGAAACTAGACAACCATGAAGTCTAGGATGGAGCACCAAATCCTGAGGGAGAGATGGAAGGCTTCCTGGAGGAAGGGACTGTAGGTTGAACCCCAACTCCTTAGCAAGACAAAAGGAAGGGGTGAGACTGGGGAATTCCAGGGAGAGGAAGCCTCTATGATTGTGCACAGGCAGATTCTGAGAACTGAAAGAAACTGTCGGCTGGACAGGAGCATTTGGGATGATGGCAGGCTCTCCCACTTTTTGCTATCTGAGGTGGAAAAATTCGTTGTTTCCTCTGAGTTTCAGTCTACGCATCTGCAAAATGGGTATGATAAGGCGAGATGGCCAGGTCTTTAGGGGTGGTGGGGGGAATGCCCTGCGGATGACTTCCGGCACCATAGGCAGCTCAGTAAATATCAGCCCCTCAGGTGGCTTAGTCTGCGGGCCAGAGACGCGGGTCCCAGGGGCGGTGGGGGAGGGGCCCGGGCCTGCGCACCCCTGGCCGCGGTTTTCAGAATATCTTTATTAACGAGCACTTCAAGGTAAGCCGATGGAAACCAGATGTGGGATCGCGCAGTCGGCGGCACAGCAAGGAGCAGAGATACCAAGGGAGGGCGGTGGGGGTGAGGATTAGCCCCTATGAGGTTGGGGGTGGGAGCACGACCCCCCAGATATTTTTTCTTTGGGAGCCCTTAGGTGCGGAAGATCGACTTCTGGCCCACATTGCCGGGTTCGGGGCGCTCAGGCCCTCTCTCATTCTGCTTTGCCCCTTCACCTCTCACCCCAGGCCCGGGCTCCCTTGAGGGACGTCCTCCTCGATCCACGGATTTTCCCTGCGGTTTCTCCAGGTTTCTCCGGGGCAGCTCTAACTGGTCTCCTTCGAACGGAGTCCCTCTGCAACCGGAGACCCGCGTCCTCTGTTCTTTGCGTTTTGGCTGCCGCGCCTTCCCAGGACCTTGGAGGCGCGAGCCTCTGCATGGGCTCCAAGGCGGGCCTCGCGCAGGTGACCGCACCTCTCTGAGCCTCGGTTTGCTCATGGGAAAATTGCGGACCCCAATCTCCACCACTCGCGGTTCTTGTGAGGCGCAGTCGGTGACTAGCGGAGCGGTGGGGGCTCGCGCGCCCTAAAAGTTCTTCTCCTCGGCTGCAGCCGGTCCCCGGACCCCGAGGAGCGCGTCGGTGAGGGAAACCACAACCCATCGCGTCCAAGCCATTCGTTTTCCAGTCTGGGACACGGAGGCCAGAGAGAGAAGAGACAGCCTCACCCCAGCCCGAGCCGTGAGCAGGTGACAGCGCGACGGTGGGGCGCGGCCAGAGGTCTCCAAACTCCTGACTCTCAGCCCTGCCGGCCAGAAGGTCCCCTCGGCTGGGCGCAGAGGCAAGGCGCGCGGCTCCGTGCTGGAGGGGAGGAGAGGGCAGTGCTCTAAAGCTTCCGAAGTCTGGCCCAGCCGGGGGTTCTCCAGCGGTGGGGAGAACACAGGCCCCTCGGCACCCCTTCCCAGCGCCCTGATAGGGGAGGGAAATGGTTAACAAGACCTGGAAGTGGCCGTGCACAGAACGATTGCAGCGTGTGTGTGTGTGTGTGCGCGCGCGCGCGCGCGTGTGTGTGAATTTCATGGAGGAACCGAGAATGGGGAAGAGGAGTTGAAAACAGAGGAAAAGGCACCAGTGGGAAGGCCGGCAACTGCGCGGCCACATTCGCGTGGATGTGTCCAAACGGCTCGCCTGCGCCCGGAGGCTAGCGCCCATCTGACTCCGTTTTTTTTTTTTTTAGTGTCACTAAAGTTTTGCCTGCCCCCTCCCCTAGGCTGAAGTTGGACCCGCCAATTCTCCGCCTCCGGAGCCATGGGGGTCCTGACACCTCCCCGGACCCGCCTAGAATCGGAAAGGCCCTTGGGCGCCTCGGGTTGACTCCCGCGAGAGCAACTTAGTAGCATCTCCATAGGAAAGAGGAAAGGAGGGTCTGGGGCGGGTGGAGGGAGGGTAGGGAGAGAGGAGGAGGGGGAGAAGGAAGGAGAGAGTCAGGGGGGAAAAAAACGCACACACTCTTTTTTTTCCGCTTCAAAATCTTAAGAGGGTTTTGGGAGAGCTGGTCAACTTTCCGAAACATCTGAATCTTTTTACAGCTCTCCGTTCTTTCCCTGGGCCAGCTGTGGGGAGGGAGAGGGGTGGGGGGACGAGAGAGAGAGAGAGAGAGAGAGAGAGAGAGAGAGAGAGAGAGGGAGAGGGAGAGGGAGAGAGAGAGAGGGAGGCGGGCGTCGAAGGGAGGAGGGAGAGCGAGCAGGCCAGCGCGGAGCGCACAGCCACCGCCTCCTCGCCTCTCCAAACTCCCGGCCGAGGCGCGCGGTGGCGTCCTCGCGCTCTCGCTCGCGCCCCCGCCCGTCGCCCGCGCGAGCCAGGCATGAATGCTGAGACTTGCGTCTCTTACTGCGAGTCGCCGGCTGCTGCCATGGACGCCTACTACAGCCCGGTGTCGCAGAGCCGGGAGGGCTCCTCGCCTTTTAGGGCGTACCCCGGCGGCGATAGGTTCGGCACAACTTTCCTGTCGGCCGCCGCCAAAGGGCAGGGGTTCGGGGACGCCAAGAGCCGGGCCCGCTACGGCGCGGGGCAGCAGGACCTGGCGGCACCCCTGGAGAGTGGCGCCGGGGCTCGGGGCTCCTTCAACAAGTTCCAGCCCCAGCCGCAGCCCCAGCCGCCGGCCCCGCAGCCGCCGCAGCCGCCCGCGCAGCCGCAGCCGCCCGCGCAGCAACCGCATCTCTACTTGCAGCGAGGCGCCTGCAAGACGCCCCCGGACGGCAGCCTCAAACTCCAGGAAGGCAGCGGCGGCCACAACGCGGCCCTGCAGGTCCCCTGCTACGGTGAGTGCACGTGCGGGTCCCTCGGGGCCGGGGACACGAGGCCCCGTGGCTTCGGCACCCTGAAACCCATTCGGCGTGCAGGAGGCAGGAGTTGGCGGGCTGGAGGGAGGCGCGAGGCCGAGCAGAGGGTGACTCCCGGTCGGAAGATGAGGATCGACTGCTCCGAGGGAAAATGCGCCCTGCGACCCGCATATCCCCCGGGCAAGGGCGCGGAGCGTTTTGGCTCTTCAACTCGGGCTGGAGTTTGTTTGTCCCCATCTTCGTCGTTTCCCCAAACTACTCTCCCCGCGCTGCCCGCGGTGTCGGCTTGGGAGCGATCCTTCGCACCGGCTCCAGGCGCACGGCGGGGCACAGCCGCGGCGCAGCGCCCGGGCGCGGTGCTCCGGGGCCGCCAAGGCCTCACTCCCCGCCGGCTTGGAGGCTCCTTGGGCGGCGCCGCAGGTGGGAGCGTCGCAGGTGCGGAGCCCGGCGGGGACCCCCGAGGTTAGCCGGCGGAGTGCGCCCGGGATGCCGTGAGACAGGGGCGCCACGTGGGTGCGGGTCCAGAGACGCCTGGGGCCGGGGAAGACCCCAGTCCGGGAGCCCGGGGCGCAGCTCGCGGCGCGGAGGCCGGGCGGCCGGAGTTCCGGAGCGTCTCTCCGCCCGCGAACCCGGGAGGTGGCCGGCCTCGGAACAATGGTTTAGGCGCGACCCCGCGGGGAGGCAGGAAGCCGCGGAGCTGCAGGCCGAGCAGAGCTGCGGAGAAAGAGAAGGTTCTGGGTCCTGTTTTGGGCTCACAGAGAACCCGAGGCCTAAATGACCTCCAAGCCCCCTTGAACGCGGCTGCAGGACGCAGGCCTGGGTCCCCAGAGTTGGCAACTGTTGTGGAGGAAAGAACCTCTCAAGGGCAGCCAGCCTGAGCAGCTCCGGAGCCTAGGCTGTCTCTCCCTCAGAATCCGGACTGTGAGCCCCAGGCTGGCAGGGAGAGCAACGGAGAAGGGAGAGACAAAGCTCTAGGCCCGGAGCCCTGGCCTTCTGCAGGGCCCTGAAGATGAGCTCGTTCAAAGCTAGGCAATGGCTTTGGCTGTCCTGATCCAGGCCCATGGAGAGACACCAGGCCTGGGGATAGAGGTGGGACATGGTGGAGGCCTTGGCGGCTGGAATAACCTCAGGAAAACAGCCCACGGCCCTTTCTTACACTCAGGCTGGCTCCCCCACAAGCTCCGAACCAGCTCATTAGGTGGTTGTTAACACAGACCAGCATTCACACAATCATACGCTTGTTTACACTTGCATTCTACATTCACACACACGCAAAACCTCTTCCCCAGGAGCCGCCATGGTCACACACCAAAAGCACTCACTCATGTGGCCTCGCACGTAGCTCCGCTCTCTAAACCCACAGGACAGGACTGAGAGCGGATTTGGAGAGATCCCCTGACCTTCCCCACTTTCTCCACCTTCCTGTGGGCAGGAGATCAGGCGCCCATCACAGACACAGCTCCACTCCACGCAGGTGCCCCTGCCACGCTCAGGCAGCCGTGCTCTCGGCCCTGGACACATGCACCAGCCTGACTTTTGGGACTGTTAGTTGAGAGCAAGTCACAGCCTGGGGGACCCACGGAGGTTCCCTGTGCAAAGCCAGGGGACTCACGGAGTTTCTCTCCTGCTGCACTGGGTTTTTGTGTTTTAACAAAATTCTCCAGGGAGGCATCTGAGGAGGGCAGATGTTAGGCAAGGAGAGATGGCAAGTGGCCTCAAATCTCTCGCGTGAAGATGCCTTCGGGTCCAGAGGGAAAGGGGAAGGGGCTGGCTCCCTCTGAGCACCCGCTCTGAGAACCGCTGTGCCCCCCCAGCCAGCCTGGCCCTTCCTCTACTTCCATTAGCCACTGGGGCGGCCCACAGTGTGACCTGAGAGCGAGCGACTCCTCCAAGCCCCCATTTCTTCATCTGCACCATGGGGTGATCAGTGTAAGGCTCGCTGGGAGGTGAACGGTCCCCCACGGAGAGAGCGAGAGTCCAGTCAGCAGTCCTCCACGTTTCCAACATTGGCTCTCTGCCGCTGGGAGCCTGGGGGCACCCAATTCTGAGGACAGGGCAGGCCCCCACCCCTGCTCTGGGCAAAGCCAGAAGCTGCAGGCTGGGACAAGGGGCAGCCTGGAACCACCGACAGGACCCCACTGCCCTCCTGCTCAAGATGGAGGCACTGCTCAGGGCAGAGCCAGGGACACACACAGCTCTGCTTGTGCTTTTTCTTCTCTCAGCGGCTGAGCTCCCTGGGCAAGAGGAGGTCTCTGGCTCTCGTACGAAAGAGATTAGGCACACCAGGTCCCAGGCGGAAAAGCTGTGCCCTTTACAGAGGCAGCTGGGGAGAGGGCCCCTGGAGTTGGCTCCCAAGATGGCCAGCAAGCAGGGAAACTGAGGCACACATCCACAGCCTTCTCTCCCACACTTGTGAGAGTGTCTACTCAAAAGGGGGGAAATAGGATGCAAGGAAGAAGGCTCAGCATGTTCCCGGAGCTCGGGGAAATGCGGAGGCAGACACCGTCCGGCGCTCTGCTGGGCCTTTGCTGATCCCGGTTCCCACCTCATGTAGCTTCCACCTCGCCACCTCCTTTCCAGCTTTGTTGATCCCGGGGCCTGAAGCCAGTTTCTCCATCTGCGTAACTACACCGAGAGCGGGAGACGAGGCTCCCAGGCCTCCTCCGGGACCTCCGGCCAGGGAGATGCTCAGTCCAAGCGCCCCTCGGCCGGTGAGGTGCGGGTCTGGGGGCTGCACCAGGGCCACCCGAGGGGGCGCGCCACGGGGAAGCCTCTTAGAGTCTCGGCGGCCCGGTCTTCCGGGGGTTGGAAGAAATCCTGCCAGGCTGCAGGCATTCCTCCCCTGCCAGGGCCTCCGTTTCCCCACCAGTACTAAAAGAGCTACGGGGCAAGATGACTCCGCAGTCCCCACCGGGTGCAGAGACGTTCGCGTTCTTACGAAAGGGCCCCACCGGGTTCTCGCCGCTGCAGTCCCGACCCCTGTGCGCGCACGTTGGGCTTCCGAAGTGCTTGCCCGTCCCTGCCCGTCCTTGGCCGCGTGGACCGCAGCAGACAAGCCTGGTCGGAGACCTGACGCTTCGCAGCGGCACCAAGCGCCTCCTCGCTGCGGGACCCCCAAACCTCGGGCCGCCTCCCGGAGCCGCCGCCGGTGCTCCAGGCCTCGGCCCTGCGCCCCGGGACGCTTCGGGGAGCAGCCCTGCCACCTCCTCTCTTTCGCTTTCGATTCGGTGCACGCAGGTTTTCGTTGCAAGTCGATGGCTACTTTCCCATCCACCCGTCCCGGAGGCCGAGCTCTCAGGGCCCAGGTCTGGGGAGACGCCGGCCAGGCCTCAGACCCCCGGGGCGCCGCCGCGGGGCTGGTCCTGATTTGTCGAATTAGACGCCGTGTTTGAATGCGAGGGATATTTATTTCCCCGCACCGACACGATCTACACACCACAAAATGCGTAAACTCCGCCCAGGGCTTATTCGAATTTAGTCCAAGAACCGGGGTGTGTTTTTTTTATGAGACCCAAAAAAGGAAAGCGAGAAACCGAGACGCGGGCAGAACCAGCAAGCGCCGGTGGGACAGTGAGGGGCCATCGAGGGAAAACCCAAGCCTGGGAGCTGTGACGTCCCCCACCCCCCGGTCGGTTTTTGGGGGTGGGAGGGACAAGGGAGACACTTTTAATTTTTCACTGTGTTAATTTCCCTCGCCGCCAGCCTGCTCCAACGGTCGGGCCTAAACACAGACGTTCTCAAATAGAAAAACAGAAGGCCTGGATTAAAGGTCTAGTTTATTTTAAATCAGTCGATTTGCGCAAAGTTTTATTATAATTTATATACAGTGAAGTACACAGCTAAGGGAAAGTTCGAAGAACCGGGACCTCGGCGCACGCTGGCATGACTCCTACCTTCATCAACACACAGACCATTTATGTGTTGCATACTACACGAAAACTCGGGAGGGGAAATCTTTTTCTAAGTTGTTTTACAAAGAACTTACGGAACAAAATTTCAGAAAAGACCTAGGAGAGCCATCCTCTCGTACCACCCCAGCCCCGTGTCCCCGACGATGGCGTTTCCTGAGTAGGGTGACCGGACGCCCGGGCATGGGCGCGGTCCCGGCTCTAAGGCGAGGTTACTACCGGCCGCGCCAGGACCCCCGCGGCAGCCGGGCTGTCCTGGAGTCACCGAAGCCCTGAGCCGTTGGCGCTGCAGAGATGGGCCGCGGTAGGAAAACAAATTAAAGTACCATAGGTAAAATTTCGCCAACGTTCCCGAGGACTTTCGTTTTGGAGAGCAGCTGGGCGCGCTTTTCCTCCGCCTCCATCCATTTCTCTCTTCCCGCAGCTCTGCGCGCGGCTTTGTTTGGTGGCAAATTGAAATACGAAATGGAAATGCCGCTACGGGTGTGAGACGAGGTTGGAGCCCCGCGCGTTTGTCGGGGGGGTTCGGGCTCCTCCGCTGACCCCTGGATCAGGGTGCCCGAAGCAGCCGCGGAAAGGAGGGGAAAACGGCTCGCAGCCCCCACGGCTCCGCGGGCGTCGGATGGGAGAATGGGGAGGCCGCTGGAGCCATGCGCCTTTCGTTGCAAGGAAGGGGGAGTTGGGGTGTGGGCTCCGCGAGAACGCTTGCTGGGAGAGGACTCCCTGTGCCCGGAGCCTCAGCATCCTCAGCTCCCACGATCCGCGCTCAGGAAGCCGAGGGACCTGGGACCAGGCGCTGCCTTGGGCGGCGCGGTGAGGGCACCTTCCTGGGTAGGGATGCCGCCTGCCAGGGCCACCTGGCCACGTGCTCCCGCAGCTACGGGGTTCCCCAGACCTTGCTAAACGGCTTTGCGCCTCCCTCAATAAGGTGACAAGGTGAATCATCAGATTAGAAAACCAAGACAGTGAGGACCCGGCTACGTGGTGATGTCGCCCAGAGAATTCAGAGTGAGAGCTAGCCGTCTGCCCTGGCTCAGGGCCGTGGGCACCACACGCGGTGAGTAGGTCCCGAGTAGACAGTGAAAGAGGTCCTTCTTTAAACAGGGCCTTTTTGGGGAAAGAGGAGACACCTCTCTCCCGCCGGCAAGGTCGCCGCGCGGAAGCGTAGATCAGAGTTACTTGTGGTCCCCAAGGACCTCCCCTACGGAGGTGCAGCCCCTGGGCCTTCTCTCGCCTACAGATGTGCATCGAAGATGCTCCTTCCACACCAGTAGCGGGTGCGGAGTAGCCCGGGAGCAGCAGATGCCGTGCTCCCCATGAAGGCTGACTCAGTGGTGCGACCGGAGCCTCCAGTGGGTCCTGGGAGGTGTCGCGGGAGGCCCAGACGCACCAGACCCGCCCATCCTCCCCCCACCTCCTGCCGCGTTGGCAAAGACCCTCTTCTCTACCCCATCCCACGCCCCACCGCCAGCACCCAGGAGGAGAGGGAGGAGTGGAAAGGGAGTTGTGGCTTGGCAGAGAGGACAAGAGACGCAAAAAGGGTGGCTCAGAGGAGCGAAAGGCTGGGGAGTAGGGTGGCGATGCCGGCGGAGGGCAGTTTCGGATTCTGGCTCCAGAGGCAGCTAGAAGTGTCGCTGTGGCGCTCCATTGCACCCGGAGTGCCTTTTTTGGAGAGGATGGTTACTGGGAGATACTGGCGGTGTGTGTGTGTAAGAGGCGCCACCACCCGCCAAGTACCTGTCTTTCTCTGTGACGTCGCCGCGTGCACTTGGGGCCGCTCGGACGGTCAGGGCTTCTGGGAGCGGGCGCCGCTGCGCATTCGAGAGAGCGAGCTGGTGCGCGTTTCGTAGGATTCTCAACGTAGATTGTCTTCCAGCGGATTCTCCTTTCAAACTGGGCGCGGTGGAGCGTGGGCGTCGGCCCCCAGCACCTCGCAGATGGACTGCCGGCCGCCCTGGTCCGGGCAGAGCAGCTGGCTCTCCTTGCGCTCCCAGCGCGGTGGCGGAAAGGACGGAGAGGCTGTGGAAGGTCTGGGCCGCGATGCTAAGATCCAGCTTGGCACGCGTGCGGGGCAGGGCGCGCAGTCCAGGTATAGATGAGGGCGAGAATCCACCGTTCTGTTCTCTGTTCCCCATGGCCTCGGGAGGTCCCTTCCCCTTCCCACTCTGGGTCCGAATTGTAGCTCTGTGAGATGCGGGAGTTTGGACGATTTCCAGAGGCCCTCTAGGGGTTTCTGTGCCGGTGTACCTCTCTAGGCTCGCCTTCCCTCGGTTTCCCTGCCCTCCCCACATTTACACACATTTTTTCTGGGAGAAATTGGGTCGAGTGGGCAGAAAAGGCTTCCCTGGGAGCAGAAACAGGTCCTGAGGGTTCCCTGGGGTCTGCTAAGGGGCGGGGGAGGAAGAGGCAGCAGTCCCTGGACCAAGTGAGCTGGTGGTCCTAGGGGGCCATGGGAAATGCAGGTTCTGGACTCCAAGCTGGGGCTTGAATGTGGAGAGGGGTGTCTTTGTGCCCAAGAGTGACTGGCCTCAAGCCGAGACTGCAGGGCTCCTGGCCCCTCTGGGCTGCTGCTGTCCCCTGTCTGCACTCATCCTGGCTCAGCAGTTCCTGAGCATACACCACTTGCCGGACACTGTCCGAGGACAAGCTGAGTGCCTGTTTCCTCTCCTATAGCTTAGTCCTTGCACGCGTGTGCATTTGGACATAAATGTTTACTGGCTGGAAGGGTGAATGAAGAACTGGGTCTCATTCAGAGTGTTGCCCGAGCACGATTAAGGCCACCTGGGAGCGTACCCCAGTCCCTTTGTCCGTGAGAGAGGAGGCCTGCGGGTTTGTGTGAGCGTGTGCACAGCATGAATTCGGGCAGGTGTGTGGCCGGCCTATACTCACCGGGTCCACGTCCTGCTGTCCGAGTGTGTTTCAGGGAATGGCCGTGTGTACCAGTCTCTGTGAGCTCCTGTCCTTCCCCTCATGCTTGCGTCTGTGTACCCGGTGTACAGGAGCTGCATGCGTGCGCGCGAGGGCCAGCACCTGCACGCCTGCACCAATGCCCTTCCAGGCCCATGCATGGTGTAGCCTCTGCCCCAGTGTCACGCATCAGGGAGATGGTGACTAAGCGCCTGTGCGTCATGGCCTGTGGCCTTTTCCTCTGCTGGTCGAGACTTCCCAGGGAGGCTGACTCACAAGTGGCAGGCTCAGTGCCCCTGTGGCCAGTGGGGGGAGGCACCAAGCCCCAGCATCTTCCTGGGGCCCTCACAGGGTCCACCCAGCCCACCCACCCCGCAGCGAGGCCTCCCCCCAGCCCCAGCTCTTGAGTGTACCCTCTGTCCTGTGTGGCTCTCTGTGTGGCTCGCTTTATGCAGTTGACAGATCCCATTTAAGCAGATGAGCAAACTGAGTCCAAGGGGAAATGGGGCCCCAGGGCTGGGTTAGTGGGAAGCTGGGAAGGCGCCGTGCGTTCTCCTCCCACTGCTGGGGGTAGGTGAAGGAGGGAGTTTGGGAGCATCAGCTCCAGCTCACCCAGTCTCTTTCGTGGTCACGGTTAGCCCTCTAGTAAGTCACACGCTCTCTGTGTGCATCAAATAGGGCAGACGCCTGTGGTCCTTAGAACTAAGGCGGCTCCCCCATGAGCTCCTGGGGACTGCAGGGGCAACGGGAGAGCACCCGTGGAGTCCCCGGTGGGATGGCGGGGACTCGTCCCACATGTGACCCGCCAGGGCTGGGACTCCTGCTCTCCGCCAGTTCCCTAGGCCAGGTCTTCTTTCCTAAGTGGTGGAGACCCCGCGTGCAGAGAGAGGGTTCGCTGAGCCCACGTGACCTTTTTCCTCCTCTGGGGTTGAGAAGTGGTCCTTCCCCTGACACACAATGGGTCGTGGTGTTGGGGTGGGGGTCCCACCCAGTGTTTGAAGACACCAGACATCTGCTGGCCCAAATGTCTATTTCACAGACAGGGGGACTGAGAAGCCTGATTCCACTTAGGCATTGCTCCCCAGACTTGGCCTGTGGCTGTGCCAGGCCTTGTGGGGGATTCTGAGGAGCGCTGGACACAGCCCCTGCCTCCAGGTCCAGAGAGGGAGACAGACCAGTAACTTGGCAATTCCAGATCACTGGGGCGGGCGCTGCCAGGGGAGCCCCGGCTCAGGCCAGGCGGAGAAGGGCGGGGGTTGGCTTGCCCAGGGATGTGTGGTGGCAAGAAGGGCCGTCCATGGGGCTTGGAGCGCAAGCAGCGCCCCCCCCCCCAACTCCCAGGTGGGCATAACTTCGCCCAGGAAGGGGACCCCAGAGACATGGAGGGAAGTTGGGAATTGCCACAGACTCACTGGGTTTTCTCCAGTAGCTGACGAGTCGTGGCTATTTCTCTTCTTTCTCCTTTCCCCCCTCCATGCCTTCCCTGGAGATCAAGAGATCTGGGTTCAAGTTTTGGCTTTTCCATGGAGTAGCCACTGTGCCTTTGGAACAGTCACCTTCCACTCAGTTTCTTCATTTGCAAAGCGGGGCCATTCGGGCCACGGAAGGAGGGAGTGTGAGGGGGCGTGGGGACACAGAGAGATGGTGTGCATGCAGGGATGGGGTCAAGTTCTCTGCCTGGCGGGACTAAGGCCCCGCTGCTTGTGGTCTGCCCTTTGAGGGTGCTAGGGTATTGCAGATGGTGACAGAGGTTCTGCTTAGCGTTCAGAGTGTGGGTGGAGACTCTGGGCCCCCCCAGATGTGTGGGCCTCCCCCGTGTCCAGGGAGCTCCCTGGCCCTGTCTGCAGGCCTACCGTTTAGCCACGTGGGTTCACCTCTAGCTCACGGCCCAGCTCTGAGCAGGGACAATTCCACAGCCCCCCGCTGTCAAGAAGAGAGCTCCCTGTCAGGTGGGGAAGACAAATAGGCACACAGCTCCCCTGCCCAGGTCCCCTTTCGGAGCCTCAGTCTCTTCTCTGTGAAACCCCTGCAGGTAGGGCATGGCTTCTAAGGCCCAGGTGGTTCTGTGCTACTCCAGGCCTGGGACGGAGGCACCAAGAGAGGCGACAGGTGCTCAGGCTCCTCAGGAGGCCTCTGGGCCCCACCACCCTGCCTGAGTCATGGTACCGAGAGAGGCCCCTCGGGAAGCAGAAGGTTGGTCCCACCTGCCAGAGGGGGAGAGTCTGGAGTGCCTTGTCCGGCTCTTTCCTCAGTTTCCCCATCTGCAGGACATGGATGAAGATGAAGTGAGGCTGACGGTATGTGAGTCAGAAGGGGGTGAGAAGTGGCAGGACAGACCTCTGCTGCTGGTGACACCACGTGACAGCCCACTTTTACTGAGCGCTCCTGTGGGGGCAGAAGGCGATGCGCCACGTGCTTCTCGTGGGCGATTTCATTGACTCGAGTCACAGCTCTGACATAGATGCCATTAGCATCCCTGTTTCACAGCTGAAAACAGACTCGTAGAGGATGGCAACTTGTCCCAACGTGGCACAGCTAGAAAGGGAGAAGGCAACTAACTTCCTGGTGACCACAGGCTCCAGGAACCTGAGAGGCCTCCACTGGTGGGATGACCCTAACAAGACTTGAGGTCACCCAAATGCTATCCCAGATGACACGACATTGAAGGACCGGGTTTTGCAAACACGGCCCCCAAAGAGGTCTTCCCATCTGCACATCTGGGGATGCAGCGGAGGGTCAAGGGTCAGCTTGGTGCCTGGCGGGTCAGAGTTCTAGACCTGACTGTGACCATGGGCACAGCTCCTTCACCCATTCAAGTGTGCCTCATAACCGTTATGAGGGGTTCCTCCTTGAGTTTCCAGAGGTCCCAGGAACATGCCAGAACCCCTGGTCAGGGCAGAGTGGACGTGAGGAACATGTGTGGGACCAAACAATGGGGAAATGCCTTCCTCTAGGGAGGATGGGAGATGGCAGGTGGCTTTTGTCTGTTCTGTTTCAAACCGTTTTCCCAGAGCCTGGAGCGGGGTTTGGTGTACAGGGCAGGTTTTCAATAAAGATCTATTGATGAGTGAATGAATGAATGAATGAATGATATGGAATGTGAACACACTAGGAACTCTAAAATCTCTCCGTCCTCTCTTTTTCCCTCCTTCCCTTAAATCTACGCCTGGGGGACAACCGACTGCTAGTTTTCTTATACCCGAGTGGAAGGTGACTTGTTTCCGCAGGGGCCCTGTGGGGTGGGAGTGGGGAAGTCTTGAGGAGCCCTACTTTTGTGAGCCTGGGGTCCTCTCAGCTCTGGCCGGAGCTGGAGGAGCACCCCGTTTTCCTCACTGTTCCCTGTCTGCCTCTCACCCGGAGGCCACAGGCCTGGGGTCTAGCTGCTGCACCCCCCAGGGCTGGCTCTAGTTGAATGGGCCATTGCCCCCCATCCTTCAGGGGTGTGCCCCTGTGTCAGGAAGGTGCCCAGCATCTGGTAGTGACTGAGCCAATTCCTGCCCTCAGGGAACTGACGGCCTCATTCGCTGCAGTGGGAGTCCCCAGGGAAAGTGCAAAAGGACTGGGGCTTCTTGGGCATGGGCATTTGAAGTGGACCTTAGAGGTAGAATAGGAGCTCACCAGTTGAAGGAGCCAGAAATGGTGCTCTAGACTCAGAAAACAGCACAAACAAGGGCTTTGGGTGAGGAAAGTCTCTGGAGCATTTGGGAAAGAGCAAGTGTGTGGCGTGCAGGGGGTATGATGCCTACGGGCAAGATGGGGCCTGAGGAATGGGAGGGCAAAGCCGAAAGGGCCGTCCACTTGCTGCTGAGGGCGTCAGTCTTTGGGGAAGGCTCTGGAGGCCTCTGGGCAGTGAGGACCAAGACCCCAAGTTGAGTGTTCTTTGTACTACTCAGTATGGCCTTTTTGAAAACATTCAAAAGCTTTATTTTAATTAGGAATAATTTTTTATTGTGATAAAAATACATAACACAAAATTTACCCTTTTAGCCATTTTTAAGTGTACAATTCAGTGGCATCGAGTACATTCATAATGTTGTGTAACCATCACCACTATCTGTTTCCAGAACTTTGTCATCATCCTAAACAGACCCATTGAATATTAACTCCCAGCTCCCTCTCCTCCCAGACCCTGGAACCCTCTGTTCTCCTTTCTGTCTGAATGTTTCTACTCTCGGTGCTCCACAGAAGTTGAATCACACAATATTTGTCCTTTTGTGTCTGACCATTTGTGTTTCTTTTTTGGAGAAAAGCCTATTCAAGCCTTTTGCCCATTTTTGGATTGGTTGTTGTTTGTTGTTGTTGAGTTATAGGAGCTCTTTATATATTCTGGATACTAATCCTTTATCAGATATATGACTTGCAAATATTTTCTCCATTCTGCGAGTTGTCTTATCACTCTCTGGATAGTGTCCTTTTGATGCACAAAAGTTTTTTAATTTTGGTGAAATCCAATTTATCAGTTTTTCTTTTGTTGCCTGTCCTTTCAGTGTCACATGCAAGAAATCATCGCTAACTCCAGTGTCGTGAATTTCCCCTATGTTTTCTTCTAAGAGCTTTATAGTTTCAGCTCTTGGGTTTAGGTCTGTGATCCATTTTGAGTTAGTTTTTGTAAATGGTATAAAATATGGGTCCAACTTCATCCTTTTGCCTGTGGATATCCAGTTTTCCCAGCACCATTGTTTGAAAAGACTCGTCCATTGAATGTTCTCGGCGCCTTTGTCAAAAACCAATTGGCTGTATATTTGAGAGCCTACTTCTAGGCTCTCTCTTCTGTTCCATTGGTCTGTCTGTCTGTCCTCGCGTGGCCTTCGTAGGTGAAATCCAGAGTCCCAGAATACGGGGAACCTCTGAGTCATTTTGTCCACCCCCTTGCCTTCAGGCCAGCGACTGGCTGGCCAGAGATTTTCAGCTCAGGGACGCATTTGTTTTCCGGGAACCAGAGCTGTGAGAAGGGATGGAGAGCAGAGCCATGGATGAGGGTGCCAGAGCCACGACCTTGGCCTCTGGCTGGTCCCCTGGCTGTTCGCGAGCCCCTGTGTACTTCAGCTGACCCTCCTGTGAGGACATGGCCTTGGAGGAACTCCTCATGTGTTCTCAGGGTCCACACACTGCCTCCCGAGAGGCCCAAATCTGGGGCCACTCCCTTCGGTGAGATGACCCCAGAGCCCCGTCTGGGTGGATCCCCCTGGGCACCCCCACAGGCTCAGTCTGTTGGCCCCGTGAGTGCCTTGAATATTTTCCGTGTGATTCCATAAGAGGCACTTGCTTCTCTTTGTCCCCCACCCTGGCCATCCCAAGTGCTGCAGTGAGCGAGGACCAGGGGCTGGTGCTCTGCGAGCCAGATGGGATTCTGTGTCCCCGTAGGTGACCAGAGGGGAGGGGGGCTGTGGAGGAGCACCTGTCACTGCCGGTGGAGCAGAGGGAGCCCCAGAGGGCCCGGGTGTGAGGCTGGTGCCTCCTGCCTGGAGTCCTCCAGCCAGGTCTGAGCAGAGGCCTGCCTGAGCCTGCTCTCCCAGCCCAGAGGCAAGCGACAGGCCCCATTTCCAGTGTTTCTGGAATCCTTTAGAAAGTGGCTCAGCCACAGTTGGGCTCACAGGCTGCCTGGAGCCTCAGATGCCTTAGGTTTGGGGAGGCCAGGGCAGCCAGAACTGTAGACAGAGTTCAGCCTGTCCAGCTGAGGGACATTGGGCAAATTGGTGGATCTCTTTGCTTCAGTTTCTTTATCTGTAAAGTGGGGATAAGAATAATGTCTCCCTTTTAGGAATATTGTGAGAATTAAATAAGGTAATATAGATAGAGAGCTCGGAACCGTTCCTGGAACAGAGTAAGTCCTCCGTAAATATCAGCGGTGGCTATTGAAAGGATTTTGCTGGAACCCCAGCTGTCAGGCTGGTCAGGAACTTTGATAGACAGTTACACTTGACTTGCATGCATAAAATTGGAAAATCAACAGATTATTACTGAATCTACACCGTGTGGTTGACAAAATCTTTTAAAATATGGCTGAGTGATGAAAGGGGTGGAGGCTGGCCGGCTGCCCAGCGTAGGGGACCGGAGGGATGAAGGAAGGGAGAAAGAGGGCACCCTGCACCCCTCAGAAGCTACAGGCCACGTCTCCCCCATGCCTCCTTGTCCCCAGGCATCGTGAGCTGGGACGTGACTTTCTCCCTTCCACTTCCCAAAGTCTGTCCTGTGTTCATTTGACCCCAAACTCCAGACCAGGAGGTCCCCCCGGGGGGCTGGTGTTGTGCTCACCTGTGCGTGGGCACAGGGCTGGGCGCAGAGGATGTGGGGGTCACGCCAGTCCCGGAGGGTCTGCCTCTGCTCGGGGCCCCGGCTCACCCCTCTGTGATGATGGGAGCATCTGGTGAAGGGAGCGCCCGTGGGCCAGGCCTGGACTGGGCTCTTTCACTCAAGGCTCTCAGGAGTATCCCCAATTTACAGATGAAGAAGGGGCGGCCCAGAGAGGGCCGGGAGCCTGCCAAGTGTCCCTGCTGTGAAGTGAGCCCAGATCTCCTGAAGCCAAAGGACCTTTTTCTTTCCCCCCCGGCTCTGCCCGTGGGGCTAATGCCCACTGCCTTGGTGGCCTCATGCCTGTGTGCCCATCCGACATGACCAAGCACATGAGAGAGCTCAGCAAACTATAGAGTGGGGTGCACTCGGGGGGAATTTTAAGTGCACAGCATGCCGTCTTTGCCTCACCCGCTGACAGATGACCACAGATCCTAACTGCCCAGGCCCCGTCTCCCTCCTCCTTCCAGAGCCAGTCTCAGAACCCGTGTGCGGGGGCGGGGCAGCTCCACAGGTGAGCAAGGAGGAGCCGACCAAACGCCTCCCTAAACTGGTGATAACCGAGGGCTCCTCCTCATGTGCACAGCATCAGCATCTGCACCGAGATGAGGGCCCAGCTCAGAGACACCCTGCCCAAGCCAAAGCAGGGGCCAGCGGGGCCAGGCTTCCTCCCTGGATGCACATGCCCGACTCTCGCGTACCTACTGAGCCCCACAGGACCCAGCCCCTCAGAGAAGTTTCCGCAGGAGCCAGTTTCGTGCCACACAAAGTACATTCTCACTTTTTCATGGGCTGATTCATTCCCCAAGAAGTGGTGACAGGTTGAAAAGAGATGTGCTTGTCACACATCCTCTGGATTGTGTGGATTAAGGTTTTCTCAGGGGAAGATACACATCATGCCCTTTATTTTTTTTTATTTTTAAAATTTATTTATTTAGTTTGAGGAAGAGTAGCCCTGAGCTAACATCTGCTGCCAATCCTCCTCTTTTTGCTGAGGAAGACTGGCCCTGAGCTAACATCCGTGCCCATCTTCCTTTACTTTATATGTAGGACGCCTCCACAGCATGGCTTGACAAGCAGTGTGTACGTCCATGCCCGGGATCCGAACCTGCAAATCCTGGGCCACCGAAGTGGAGTGTGCGAACCTGACCATCACGCCACCGGTCCGGCCCCAAAGGTGGCATTTTTTTAAAAGCAAAGATTGACTAATCTTCTCCATCTTTATCGACCTTAGGAAAGTTTAGCAGCCTTGCAATTTACTCAGCCATTATTTTTCCCCTCTTGTCCAAGGGGAAGAAAACCTTCTTGCTTCTTCAGCTTGTCAATGATGCTCTAGGTTAGAATGGACGCGGTTAGGGAAAGAAAACACTGGACTGGGGAGAAAGCAGCACCTTTTCTCAGGCCGACGTGGTCCTCCTGCGGCCTGACACATTCTGTTACTAAATAAGACGAATTCAGTTCAACAGGTGTTTGTCGGCTGCCAGATGTGGGTCACAGACCTTGGTGACACACTCCCTGCCCGTGGCGAGGGTGCTGTCTAGTGGCGGAGGCTGCATAATCCACTCTTGTAATGCTCTGTGATAAGTGGTTTGATTATTAGGGGCCGTTAGTGGGGCTCGGAGGAGGTCGTGGCAGGGCAGCCACAGGGCGGAGGTGATGCTCGACTCGGGCCTGGACGGTGGCCTGGGCTCCACCAGGCAGAAGGGGCCCCGGCATGGCCCTGGGTCACCGAGGCTCGTGTCTGTATGATGGTGGCGGCAGAGGCGGTGGCGCCCTTCCGGAACGGCCCCTCTCGCCGCACCCCACGCCAGATGCCTTTCAGGGGGTACGATGGTTGGAGGACAGCTGATGCTCCCGCCAAGAAACTTCTCCTTGAGCAGTCAAACCTCGGATGCCCACATAGGAGTCTTCCAGACGTCGCCAAGAGTGTCACGTGGGAGCGAGCTTTTATACGTAGTTCACAGCCGACCTGAGCTTCATCAGCTGGGTTTGTGAGCCACGCTGTCTTCCACGCAAAGGTTAAAATTATGATTCTCTTAAATAAAGGGAAGCATCAAAAAATTACAACTCTCATTTCATGGTGATACCTTCAAGTTGCAACCTAACAGATTAAAATGTACTCGTTTAAGGGTCTTTCTTTAAAATGAACTACAAGTTTAAAAAGCACACCTCATAAAATAAATGTAACGTCTGGTTTTTACAGTGGTTCCAAGCGTGCCAGCCCTTTCACAGTCCTTGGTATGTAGGGTGTGAAATGGGCCCTGATCGCAAGGGGCCCCGGGGCTGCTCAGCAGGAAGGTTTGTAAATATCCTTCTGGGAAATGTGCAAGGAGGAGGCGGGCGGGACGAGAGGTCACAGGCTGAGTGACATTGCCTTGCTCCTGTGGCTGCCTCGGCCTCACGTGACCCCAGATAGTGACTGTAGTAACATGTCATGGGGGGTCCCCTTGATGGGGGCGTGCTGCGCATCAGGCAGGGATGTGCGTTCACGACTCGGCTTCGTTCCGACCTCACAAACAGTCTGGGATGTGGACGTTATCAGCCTCATTTTACAGGTGAGGAAACTGAGGCACACGGAGGCCAAGTCACTTGCCGAGGACACCCGTCAGTGGCAGAGCCATGGTGGGGGGGGGGGGGTAGGGAGCCTCCTTAATAATCCCTTTCAGTCTCCCCTCATTTCTTTGGTAGGAAAACTGACATTTGCTAGTCTTGTGTAAAGTGCTACTAAACACAGCTTCAACACCCCTCCCACCGGATCACTGCCTTGAAGCCCCCCTACGTAGAGATCTGGGGCTGCCCCTGAGAATGCGCGCCCCCTGGCTGGCCTGGATGCCCCCTCCGTCCACCCCTGTGCTGTAATCTCTGCTCCTCTCCAGGCGGCCCCTTGAGGGCAGGGCCAGGCTTTTTTGGCTTTTGTTTTTCTGCGCCTGGACCTCTGCCCAGCACAGAGCTGGTGCTCCAGAAATGTTGCTGAGTGAACAAAGGAATGAATGAATGAAAGCCTCAAATAAATGGTGGAATCGGGAGTAAAACCCAAGCCCGGCCGACTCCAGACACTTCCAGTTCATTGCATCTCGCCTGGTGCCTGGTTTAAGCTTCTCGGTCCTGCCTGCCTCGGGTCCACAAGTGCTGTTGCAGGGTCTCCGTGGGGGTGCCCAGGATGCAAGCTCCTTCCCGTCACAGAGGAGGGCTAGGCGGGAGATGTTTGGGGACACGCCCAAGGCCGCCCGGTTTGGTGGAGGCAGAGACAGGCGATGGCAGACAGACCACAGGGCTGATTGGAAATCAGGAGACACGGTCCTTCCACTGACGGGCTGCGTGACTACTCGGGGTCTCCAGATCCTGCCTATAAGGTGGGGTTGGCCCACGTGGCCCCTGAGCTCTGGGGCATACTGTTGGGGTGAAAGGAGAGTGTGGGAGCATCCTTCTGCTTCTCTGGCAGGAAACCCAGACCGGCAGTCTCCTCTTCCCCCGCCAGGTGCCAGGATCCCCTCCAGCCACAGGAGGCAGACTGGGGCTGGGCCTGGAAGCCGGGCTGCTGGGAGACCCCCAGTCTCCTTGGGGAGAACAGTTAACAGAGGCGGCTGGATTCCCTGCCTGGGGTCGAGACCCCAAGCCCAGCCGAGTAAACATCAGGGGGTGATGCTCGTGTGTTAGACCATAAGTGGGGCTTCTCGTGGTGACCCGAAAGCTCAGCTTAGATCAGTCCTCTCGCATAGAAATCACTCCTATGGCTCAATTGTGTCTCCTGGTGACGAGATGAAGCCAGCCTGCACTGTCCATGTCACATGCCACATAGACACGCATCCCTGCCTCAGGAGGCTAGACGCAGGGTACTGGGCTGGGAGCTGGGCCATCTGGGTTCAAGTCCCAGCTCCGCCCCATCCCAGCCGTGTGGTCTTGAGCAAGTTATTAAACTTCTCTGGACCTCGGATTCTTCATCTGTAAAATGGGGGCAACAACAGTGACCTCCTGGGGATCTCACTTGGTAATTTGGGACCAGCACAGTTTGGGGAGTTGGGGTGTCTTGTTTTACCCCAAATGTTACACGCCTTGCCAAAACCTCCTTGGTTCTTAACACTCAGTTCACAGCCACCTGTGGCTGAAGCATGCTCTGACCTTCCAGCCAGAACTGACCGCTCCTCCTGGGGACCCCTCTATGCCCGGATGCAGTGCTTTGCCCATCGGTCCGTGTAACCCTTGACCACACTGTTACTTGTCTTCCCCTCCATGAGGCCGTGACTAAGGGGATGCTCTGGGGAGATGCTTGATGAATGAATAAACGAGTGGGCCAAAGGATGAGAGCATGAACAGAGGCAAACCAAGACAGTGTTGGGGAGGGGACAAGAAAATAGAATTTGGGAGCACAGGCTGGGGGATGGAGGGGACCTAGCCCCCGGGGGGAGTGGGTCGTGGGGGCTGAAGGCAGCACAAACAAAGGCCCCAAGGGACACTGGCGAGCGGGCTTTCTTTTCTTTTTTTTCCAATTTTTTTTTATTGTGGTAAACTACACATAACCTAAAATTCACCACCTTACCCATCTTTAAGCCTGCAGTTCAGTGGTGTTAAATATATGCACAGTGTTACGCGGCCATCACAGCCATCCATCGCCAGCTCTTTTCGTCTTGTAAAACTGAAACTCTGTCCCCACGAAACACTAACTCCCCCCTCCACCCCCTGGCGGCCACCACTCTCCGTTCCGTCTCTGTGATCCTGACCGCTCTCGGGACCTCGTCTGAGTGGACTCATGCAGTGTTTGTCTTCTTGTGTCTGGCTTATTTCACTTAGCAAAAATCCTCCAGTTTCATCCAAGGGTAGCACGTGTCAGAATCCCCTTCCTCTTTAAGGCTGAATGATATTCCATCGCGTCGACAGACCACGTTGTGTTTATCCACTCACCCATCCACGGACGCTTGGGTCGCTTCCACATTGTAGCTGTTGTCAGTGGGCTTTCTTCTTAACCACTTTTTTTTGGATACAAAGAAAGCTCACTCGCTTAGGCCAATTGGAGGAAAGCCGAGATGAGAAGAGGCTCTAGCAATCCGGGACTTTTTTTACTTATTCGTTCCAGCGGTAGCTTGACCTCGGCCAATGAAACGCTATCTCCTTCAGGCCTTGGGGGAGCCATCAGAGGAACCCTGGGCTCTCACTGGGTCACCAGTTGCTTCTGTGGACGGGCTTGTCCCCAGAGCCGGCCTCTGCCCTGTGATTCTGGTCACTGTGTGGGAGCGCATTCGCCGAGGCGGGGGTGGCGGTGCTGAGCGGGGAGGCGGGGACGGTGCTAAGGAAACTCCAGTCCGGACCCTGTTCAAATGATCACAAATGCCAGCTTCAGGGCTGGGATTCCTGGAGCAAGTCCTTTCTTTCCATTCGTCCAGATACCTCTTCTTTTTTTCCCAGTTTTTTTTTTTTATTGAGTTATTGATAGGTTACAATCTTGTGAAGTTTCAATTGTACATTAATGTTTGTCAGTCATGTTGTAGGTGCACCACTTCACCCTTTGTGCCCACCCCCCACCCCACCTTTCCCCTGGTATCCACTAAACTGTTCTTGGTCCATAGTTTTAAATTCCTCATATGAGTGGAGTCATACACAGATTATCTTTCTCTTGCTGACTTATTTCACTTAACATAATTCTCTCAAGGTCCATCCATGTTATTGCAAATGGAATGATTTTGTTCTGTTTTGCAGCTGAGTAGTATTCCATTGTATATATGTACCACATCTTCTTTATCCATTCGTCTGTTGATGGGCACTTAGGTTGCTTCCACGTCTTGGCTATTGTAAACAGTGCTGCAATAAACATTGGGGTGCATAGGACTTTTGGGATTGCTGACTTCGGGCTCTTTGGATAAATACCCAGTAGTGGGATGGCTGGATTGTATGGTAGTTCTATTTTTAGTTTTTTGAGGCATCTCCATACTGTTTTCCATAGTGGCTGCACCAGATACCTCTTCTTGTTAAAAACTTTTTATGCTGACATAGTTTCAGGCTTCTAGAGAAGTTACAAGTAGAAAGAATTCCCAGATCCTTTGACACCAATTGCCCAAATGTTAATTTGACCATATTTGCGTTACCATTCCCCCTCTCTCATGCTCCCTCTGTATAAGTGTCTATGCTGACACAGATGCACACTCACATCTCCGTAGTCTTTCTCTCTGAACTGTTTATGCGTAAGTTGCAGGCATGTGCCTCTTTACCTCTAAGTACTTCGGGATGCCGTGGAGAAGGATGCAAACCCTGAGAGGGTGTCAGGAGAGAACAAGAAAGAATTAGCTGCGTGTACGCTGGGGCGTGGAGGAGACCCTGAGAACAAGGTCCTGAGAAGTAGCGTTGGTCCACCTTTGAGGTCCCGGACGTTCCATGCAGTTGGGTCAGGGCCAGCACTGAAGGAGGGCTGCGATGGGCCCATTGAGAGGCGTCTGCAAGGAGTCTCCTCGTGTGACTCCCCGTCTTTTCTCCTCCTTGACTCTGCCTCCTGGAGGCCCCATCCCAGTCCCACACAGGCCATCCACCCCTGGAGGGGCCAGCGGAGGTGCCCCAGGCTTGGGGTTCAAACCTGAGCTCTGCCTCTTCCCGTGTGTGTTCTGAGACAAGTCATTTACTCCCTCTGGCCTCAGTTTCTGGGGCTGTAAGATGGGGATGTTTTACATGTGGTTGTAAAGAGCCAGTCACCGCAGCAGCAGTGGTGGCGGGACAGAGGTCCGCGTACTGGGGAGGGCACGACGCAGAGTTCCTGGTTCAGTGAGAGCCCAGTGCTAATTCCTTTGCCTTCCTTGGCTCCGGGAAGCCCCCTGCCATCCTCTGGGCCAAAACAGAGCCCACCCGCTGTGTGGGAAGAACTGAGAAGGCTCCTGTCACAGGGTGGAGCACTGGAGGAGGGGCTGCGGCCCAGCCCCTGCTGATACCCCTCGGGAAAAAGCCACAGAGGAGCTGGCAACGAGTCTGCCAGCTCCGTGGAGAGCCAGCTGGGAGAAACGCTGGGGTTTGTGGGGGCGTCCGCTTGGCTTGTTTGCAAGTAGCCGGACAGCCAAGGATTCCCAAGGCTCTCCAGGAAGGGGGGCGACTGAGGAATACAAGACGCTCAGGTCGGGCCTGCCACCCAGTTGCTGGTGACATTCAATGGGTCCCTTCTCCCCGGGCCTCAGTTTACCCATCTGTAGAATGAGGATGCTCATGAGGGCCACCATGCGGGAATTTTGAGGGGATTGAAGTTAGTCCAGAATGCGAAAACCCTGAGACTCGAGCAGGAGAGAGCTGGGTGGGGAGGGCCAGGGGCTGGCCTCGTCCATCTCTGCGTCCCCTGTATTTGCGGGGACAGCAGCAGACACACAGTAGGACTGAAGAGCTGCTTCTTCGGCAAACGTCCCAGGTCGGGCCTGGGTCTGCAGCCACCCTTCTGGAGACCTCTTGGGGTCGGGGGCCCTGGGGCACCACCGTTGGCCCAGAGGACCTTTATTGGGACTGCAGTGCCTCCTGGTGGCCAGTGTGAGCAACTGCAGCCTTGGTCCTGGCCAGTGGGGCGTGGGGCCCCAGAACCTTCATGCAGAGGCAGGGAATGGCCCCCCGGGTGAGCAGCGCATCCCAGGGCCCAGTGACTCCCCTGTCTTGACTTCCCTCCCGGGCCGCGCCCCCTCCATAACTCCTCACCCCTCCCCCTGGCAGGGATACGGGCAATCCTTGTTGAACTGAGGCCACCGGGAATCCAAGAGGTGTGTCCAGGGCCACCTGGGTCCTGCACATCCCGCCCCACGGCTGGTTTTCTTGAGCCTCCTCATCCCACAAGGTCCGCTCTCCCACCCCCTGCCACAGCCGCCCCCACAAGCAGTGTGTGCTGATGGACCACGGCCCTCCTGGGTCTGGACTGCAGCCTGTGGCCTGGGTCCCTTGTCACCCTCAGCAGGGCGTGCAGAGCTGCCCCAGTGCTGCCAGAGGCAGAAGGAGCCCAGGCCCAGGCTGAGCATCACAGTCTCGTGGGGGGGGTGGGCCCGGAACCAGCCCTTTAAAGCAGGGAATTCAGTGTTTAAGGGGTAAGCCCAGTGGGGGTCAGGGAGGGAGAAGGGGTCCCCCTGGCACCGACCCTCAGAAGCCAGCCGTGGAGAAGCAATCACAAAAGGAGAAATACACAATAAAAGGTTTGACTCGTCTAGTAATAAAAACCGTAAATTCAAACAAGAATTCACTTCCATCCATCACCCTGGCGAGGATTTTGCAAACACTGGGGTGATTGAGCCTGGCCGTCCAGCAGCCGGCACACTGCGGTCGCCGAGGACGTTGGCGCGATTCGGCAGCGTTCATCAGAGGTCTGAAAGTGTGTATATGACTTAACTCAGGATTTCTAGTTCCTTGCGCTTTCGCTAAGGTAATCACCATAAATTTATCAAGGGATTTAAGCTCAAGGGTGTTCAACACAGGCCTGGCATAATTTCAAGTCAGAAACCCATTGTGCCCAACAGTAGATGATTGATTACGTAAAATGGAGTTTTCCATGTGGTGGAATATTATGCAGCCATTAAAAATGATGTGGTAGAAGAATATGGAACAGCATGGAAGGACGTACAGGATAATGTTAGGTTAAAAAATACTTACACAAAAAGATATGTCCCCTGTGGGTGTATGTTATGATTTTCTTCTTTTGGTTTGTCTTGATTTCTTACAAATTTCCATATAGAACCCAGATAATTACACATAGTGAAGAAAAAAAAGGCACAAAAATTACAGAGAAAGATATACAGGTGAGAGAAGTAGTTAGCCAGATGTATGAGGGGCAGAAGGACCTAGAAGGAAGGGCGTGTGCAGAAATGTGGAAGCCTGGAGCCGCTGTGCAGGGCACTGGGGCAGTGGAAGCTGGTCTGTGGGTCAGGGAGCGAGGTGGGGGGTGAGGGGATGTGAGGCTGAGGCAGGCAGGGGCCGGTCCTGCCTGGGATTTAGCTAAAAACAAATGACAAAACCAGGTTGCTCAGTCGAATTCGAATTTCAAGTCAATGAGTAATTTTTAGTATAAGTATTTCCCATGCAATATTTGAGACATACTTATGCTAAAACAGTATTCAGTGTTTCTCTGAAATTCTGATTTCACTGAGCACCCTGTATTTTTTCTGGCAGTCCTAATGAGGGCTCTGGGAGTCAGTGAAAGCCTGTGTAGAGGGTGGTGATATGATCAGATGGGTGAGTTTTAGACACTCTTTCCGGTTGTATTTGACAGTAGTGAGGCTGAACTTGAGGCTGAGCTCAGGGAGTGTCCAGTATCCAGTTGGTGAGGACAGTGGCCAATCCCCACTGCAAAGGGGGCTTCTCTCTGCAGCCTCCCTGCCCTGCCTCCACCCCGCTCCAAGGGGTGGCCATCGCCCTGCCTCCCAAAATCGCACAGCAGAGTCCAGTGCCTATGGAAGCATGTGTCACTCAGGATTCTAATGGCTGCTTCACGTAGCATGTTAAAATATGAGAGCAACTCTTGTTCACGGTAGGACAAATAGAAAATTAATTCAGACCAGAAAAAAAGAACCAAAATTAACCCATATACCTGTATTCTTACCTTCTGGAAACTTCTAGTATTTTCTAAGGATAGATACTCCCCTCACCTCCCTCTTTTTTTTTTCAAAATGAGATTTACTTAATATAGCATGGACATCTTTCCAGGTACTAAAAGGCTGTTCTTCTAGAACATCCATTTCATCCATCCGTCCATCAAATGTTATTGAACGCCTACTGCCAGCCACCATACTAGTTCTTAGAGAGAAGGGGTAAACAAAACAAATATATTCAGATATGTCCCCTATTTTGTGGAAAGGAGAGAGACAATAAACAAAGGGGGAAAAACTCCAAATAAATACATAATAATGTGTGTTAAATGCCAAGAAAGAAGCAGCCTGCAGAATAAAAAGTATCAAGAAGGATCTTCCATTTCTGGAAACATCCTCCTTTATTTAACCAATCCCTTAAACTATCTTTAAATAACCAGATATGTTGGTTATTTTCAATTTTTCTATATAATAAGCCCACAGTGAATTTTCTTTCTAGTTAATTCTTTGTGCCCATCCATAACTATTTCTTTGGGATCAACGCCTAGAAGTTCAATTTCTGGGTGAAGACATACAAACTTGACTTAGTTTTTCTTTAACATATTTAAATACAATTTTGCATTTATACGAAAAATGTTTACATCTCTTTTATTTTTAAAATAACATGCTGTAAAATTAAAATTTGGAGTGTGTACAGTTTTATGAATTTTAACACATTCCTGTACAGACTCACGCACTCAGCACCACCACCGGGACACAAGGCAGGTCCCCACACCAGTGCAGCCTTTTGGGGTCAAACCCTCCCCCACCCCGAGCCCCTTGCAACCAGGGGTCTGTTCTCCATCTGATACTGTCGCCTTTCTCCGATACAATAAGTAGTGGAGTCGTACATGATAGAAATTTTGAGACTGGCTTCTTTGACAGACCATTCTGCTGCCTTGAGGGTCACCCACGTCATCACTCGCATCAGTGGTTCTTTCCCTTTATCTCTGAGTAGCATCCCATTGCCTGGCTGGACCACAACTTGCTTATCCACTCACTTGTTAAAGGACATTTGGGTCGTTTCCAGTTTGCGGCAAGTATGAACAAAGCTGCTACAAGCATTTGCACACAGGTTTGCAAAGAAAATAAGTCTTTGTCTCTTTAGGGTCAGTGCCTAGCAGTGGGATCGCTGGGTCGTGCAGTAAGTGGACGTCTCATGAGAGACGACACGGCCGCACTGTCCTCCCACCAGCGAGGTCGGGGCGTTCTGGTTGCTCCACACCCTTGCCATCACTTGCTACGTCGGTGCATAGTGATGGCTCCTTGGGGTTTTCGTTTGCATTTCCACAGCGGAAAATATATGGAGCATGTTTCCATGCTGAATTGTCTGTTCAAATATTGTGCCCACATTTTTTTTTTAACGTTAGTGTTAACTAAACTCCACGCCCTATTCCGATTTTACTAGTTTTTCCCTAATGTCTTTTTATTGTTCCCAGCCGCGATCCAGGACACCATGTTAGTCCTCCTGTCTCCTTAGCCTCCTGGGGTCTGTGACAGTTTCTCGGACTTTCCTTGTTTTGAGAAGCGTATTTAAGGCTTGGGTTGGTGTGTGATGGTGAACAGGAGCACCCACGTCACCTCGTGGGTGGCTGGCTCGAGCAACCGGCTTCCATCCCCACTCTCCTCTGCAGACGGGCATCTCCTCAAGGGCAGGGACACTGTCGCTAGCCGGTGCACGCAGACAGACAGGGACGCTGCTGCTGGCTGGTGCACCCGGATGGACAGGGAGGCTGTCACTAGCCAGTGCATGCGGATGGACAGGGACACTGTCGCTAGCTGGTGCATACGGATAGACACCACGCGTGTTTGCTGAAATGTCCCCCAGCTGTGGCCCCTTTGGCGTTACTGATTGGGCCTGGAGCGAAACTAGCCGACATCTAAGCTGAGCTTTGCACAGAGCCCGGTGGCAGATGAGGTGGGCCGGGGACATGATCAATGGCTAACCTCTCCCCTCTGCCCCCACCCCGCGTGCCTGTTTGGACAGCAGTGGGCTTCGTCGGTGCCCTGTCACGAGCATGAAAGGGCCTCCCGCCGGCCTGTTTTGTTTAAGGAGATGACACGGGCTGTGCCCTCTGCCACGGGGCGCGGGAGGCCAGCTCACCCCAGAATGCAGCTGGCGGTGTGGCCCCACAAAGCCGATGTTTGGAGGAAAAATAGATGTAATCAAAACCATGGAGGATAAAATTACTCAGACCTCTTAGATACAGGCTCCATACGCACAGGCCTGTGCACAGCTCCATTCACACGCACACACACACACGCACACCCATACCCACCCACATGTCTCTGCAGTACCCTCAGTCCCAGAGGCACCCACACCCAACAGCACACACACCCCATGGCTGTGCCTGTGCCTGACCGCAGAGGCACACACGCTCCACAGCCCTGGCCACAGGCAGCCACGCACGTGTCCCCCACCAGCCTTCACAACTGCAGGCTCGTGCCACACGCCCGGGGCGCACCTCCGAGCACACGCACGTATTCAGAAGGAATACACACGAGGAGGCCTCAGCAGCCTCCCCCCGAACGGCTTCAGAAGTTCGTTCTCTTGAAATCAGAGTCACAAAAGAATTCTCTTTAAATTGTAGTCATGAAAGAAGTCACGTTCACCTTTGGAAATCTCTCAGGGGCTTTCATGTCAAACAAGGGGCGACTTGATGAAGGCGACACGTTGGGTTGAACCAGGACCAGCGGGTAGAGGGGAAGGGAATGGAGAAAAGGTCTCTATTTCTTGCATTTCTCGAAATCCAAGAGCGGGGCTGTCCGGTCGCGGACCAGGCGGCTCTGGGAAGAGGTGCTTCCCGCGCTGGGGGGGTTCAGGCAGAGGTCAAAGGGCCTCCGTGGCTCCTGATGATGAGTCTAACCTTGACTCAAAGCCTCCGCTCCATCGGGAGTGGGGGGTGGGACTCCTTACCTCGGATGTGCGGATGGACATGCGACACCATCGGGGCCGCCGTTGTGTCCCTTCCGTGGACGGTCATTGGTGCTCTTAATGGTTTACATACGCGTATTACCTGGTTCCTCCGCCTAGTCTGGGGTTTGTTTCCAGATCAAGACATTCCACTGGGAAGCCATGGATCCGGATTACATTGTCTCGGGCCCCACAGCCTGGGACAAAGCCCCCCCCAGGGCTCCCTTCCCCACTCTGGGAGGGGTGTCAGCATAGCACCAGTCAGAGCCCATGTGGCAGCTGCCCCAGGGAGGGCGAGGGAGCCGCCAGACCCGTGGGCAGGTGGCCTGGACCCGGGCTGGGCAGTGTTGCTGCTCAGCCGCCTCCCAGTGCTGGGCGCCACGGGGTCCCGCAGGAGGAGGGCCCAGCGGCCTTCTCTCTCTGCCCATGTGGCAGCATGGAGGGGACCGAGCAGGCTCCTGGCAGACTCTGGACTGAGTTTCCCGGACTTTGAAATTCCAGAGCCCCCTCGGCGAATCCCATGTCTTCGCTTCTCTTTCTCCCTCCGGGAGCCTCCCTCGACCCCCCTGCTCCCTGCATGGAAGCATCCATCGGGGTTTGTCTTGATCTTCTACCCTCTCCCCTGATGGTCTCGTCTCCTCCTCCTGCTTCAGCTGTCAATCTTCTGAGGATGCCTGAGTTACCGCTTACCTCTTTTTCCTGTATCCTGTCCACCCTTCTTCTCATTGTCCAGCAGGATGAACCAGTGCATTCATTCACTCAGCAAACATTTTCTGCAGGTGCGCTATGGGCGCTGGCACACAGTAGGCGCACACAGGGAGCTGGACAGAGTGAGTGCTCAGGGATGTCTGGGTGAAATTGCTCGATTATGCTTCAGCAACTTCGGACTGTGTGTCTGCCACCTGCCGTGTCCTGGGCCACGCCCTGGGCTGAAGAGAAACGAATGGCATGAGGTCCCCACCCTCGGGGAGCTGCCATTCTGTAGGAGATGCACATTGAGGGGCCGATTATATCCTCGTCAGACACACAGGCAGGAAGCGGAGAGGCGGGGCAGAGGGCGGAGGGGTCTGTGTGGCTCTTGCAGGCTGGGGGGCTTCCTGGAGGAGCTGGCGCTCCACTCGATGTTGGAGGTCAGCTGGAAGGAAGGGACATTCCAGGCAGGCGGCTGGAGGTCAGGGCGAGGGGACCCAGGAGGTCGGCGGTTTCCTCGGGTCGAGAGTACTTCAGCCTGAGTGGCGGGACCTCTGTTTTCAGTGGCCGGCCTGTGGAGGAGGGCGCTGCAGAAAAAGGGGGATCCTGACCAGCCCCCAGGCCTCAGGCCTCCGTGCTGCCTCCCCACCCAGCCCCTCAGGGTCATGTAGCTGGAGAGCCATCTGCTGGCTTTGCCTAGGGCCCTGCACCACCTCCCATGCCACCCCTGGCACCCACCTGTCTCACACAGGCTCATGAACTTGGGGCCACCTGAGGAGAGCAGTGGGCACTGTAGCTATTGGGTTAAGAGGATGGAAAACTCAGAGAGGGGTGGTAGCTGTCGCCAAGAGTCCACGGGACTGTCTTGGGGAAGGGCCCTGGAGGGTTAGGACCAGGACAATGAGCCAGACCTACAGGAGACGGACAGGATGAAGGATCTAGCTGTCCTGGGCAGTGAGCCCTCTGGCCCCAAAGCCTGGATAACAGCCCCTGCAGAGATGCCGGGAGTCGGGGGAGGGAGGTTGAGATGGATGCCCCTGCGTCTGGGATCTCTGGACCGAGCGCCTGAGAGGGCCTTGGCTTGTCGTTCTGACCGGTTGGGTGGGCCGCAGAACCTTCAGGAATATTTCTTTGTTGTCTACCCAAGGGACCCAGTCTCAGGATTTAAAGCAAGAGGACCAATAATCAAGACAGACTAGAAGGATTTCTTCTGTCTTCAAGGAGCCAGAAGTGTCAGTGTACCAGCTTCCTTCCATCTCTGAGCCTATCCAGTTAGCGACCATCCGAAGTCGCGGGCAGACCTCAGGAGAGCAGGTCTCCCACCTCTCGGTCTGGCGGTCTTTGCACACACCCCGCTGTCTCCCTGTTTCTCCCCCATTCCCTTGGTCTCAGTGGGTGGCTGGAGGCGGGGAAAGCTGGAGTCTTACTTCTCGCCGTGGAAGACTGGACATGCTGCCACCTCCCCCTGGGCAAAGCCTAGAACCAGCCCCCCACTGATGGGCTTCTTTCAGGGGCCACATCCTCGCTCCCTCATCCTCAGGGACTGGCCCTGCCCCCAGGGTGCGCAGAGCAGGACTCCTGGGTTATGTGAGGCCCTTGCATTCCTCTGCCCCCCTCTCTTTCCCTGGGAAAAGGGCCCAAGACCACAGGGTGAGAGTAGAGAATGACCCAGGAGCTGAGAGGCATGCTCTATCGCCAATTGGCACACATTCTCTGCTCTCTCTGGCCTCAGTTTCCCCCTAGTTAAGACGAGGAGTTTGGGCTGGTCCCTACCAACCCGGGGTTTCTATAACATGGAGCTCCCCGTGTGCAGCGCAGCCCCTGTTACTGTGCAAGGTGGTCCCAGCCCCAGGCTGGATGCCAGAGGATGCTGTAAAGGTCCATGGGGTCACGGGATGGGGCCCGGGGAGCAGTGTCAGGGCAGGAGGCACAGGGGCCGCCCCCTAATCTGGCCTCCAGGAAGTTGCATAACAGCGATGTTTATTTGTGGTGAGGCTGGGTGGGATTTCTTGTCTTAAAAAAAACCCAAAACATAAAACTTATTTGTCTGCCAGGAAGATAAATATCTTTGCTGAAAGCTCTCGGCCCGGCTGCCAGCTGCAGTTTGCATGATGCTCTCACTGAAGCTGTGGTGGTCTGCTGGCCTTGGGCTCACAGGGGGGTCGTGCATGGTGCCTGCGGGCCAGCCCCCCGCCCCCGTGGCGGCAGCATGGCCAGGGGCCCTCAGGAATGGCCTCCCAAAGCTGTGGGCACTCACTTCTACCTCCTTTCCTCGGTGCCTTGGAGAATGACAGAGGCAGAATGTCCCTCTCAGCCTCTGGTGTGCACGGGCCGGAGATGAGAAGGAACATGAAGCCTTGGTCCCCAGGACCTGGATGGAGTCAGGAGATCTGGGCTGGAGGCATTGTCCTGACACTTAACGCCCGCCACTCGAACCTATTCCCAGAAGAGGAAACCGAGGGTCAGAGTGGTGGGTGCTCACCCCAACCGCACCTGCTTGTGATGGTCAGAGCTTGTGCGTGAGAAAGGCTTCTCAGATGCCCCTACGCGTGTCTTATCCATCTTGTACATTATCTCACGCTACAAGAGTCAGACAAGGGACTGTGGCTCGGAGGAGGGGGCTCGCACCGTCTCCACACACCAGTGCAGCGCCTTTCCCGTGGCGCCGGCGCATGCTCCTGCATCCAGGTGCTCAGAGGACAGCCTGCCCACTTGGAGGACTTCTCCAGGGTCGGAGGCCTCTGATGCCCGAGAGTCCAACCAGAACTGGGAAAAACAGTACCAGCAGAAACCTGCACTGCCGGCTCCACGCTGAGTCCTTCGCATGCCGGCCTCTTTAATCCACAACCACCTGACGAGGAAGGTCCTGCAGGTCGCTTCATCCTCACTCTATAGAGGGGGAGACTGAGGCACCAGAGACCCGAAGCACGCAGCTGGAGTGTCGTCCTGTGGGATTCACCGCCTGGTGCCGGCCTCAGAGTCCACGCTAACCTCTGAGATGAGGGTGTCCGTCCAGGGTGCTAAGGGGGCTATTTGCTGTGGACAAGCTCCCCCCCACCCACCCGCCCATCCCGTCCTCCGCCTCCTCATCCTGGACCTGCACCAGGGGACTGGTCGTTCCCAGCTCTGAGCATCGAGGAGTCGGCCATGGGGCCCCACTCTGTGGCTGTGGGCCCAGGCCGCGAGCTGTTTGTGGAAACCCATGGGGGCCCGCGTGTCAGCATCGTGGGCCTACGGGGGCCCGCCCAGCCACCCCAGGAAACACAGTCCCCGCCCGGAGCGGGCAGGACACTGCTGGGACAACTGGAGAGACCAGTGTGGAGGACAAAGGGACAGGACCCCCCAGCGCTGGATTCTTGGGGGCACCGTGTCCACAGCTCCCGCTGAGCCCCCAGGGCCCAGGCCAGGATAGGAGGGGCTTTCCCGTCTGCCTCGTTGCTGGCCTCTCCTCCTCACCCCAGCCCAGTAGGGCCCAATGTGGCGGCTGAATAAGTTGTCCACCCCAGGAAGTGTCCACCCCAGGAGTCCAAGTCACTGGGTCAGCATCCTTGATGCCCAGAGAAGTTCTGGCAAAGGGGGTCCTTCTAGAGGGAGGACCCCAGGGTCAGCGGGGTGGGGATTCAAGGTCATAGAGGTCAGATTGGCTGACTCAGAGTCACACAACATTGGTGCTGAAAGGGGCCCATTCTGAGATGATGGCAGAGAGGCTCAGAGAGGGAAGGGACTTGCCCAAGATCACACAGCATGTTAATGGCAAGCCAGGATTAGAAGCCGGGTCTCCTGACCTCGCCTCCAACGAGGCTCTGAAGGGGAAAGGCGGGCGATGACTCCGACCCCTCCCTCCTCTCTCGCCTGGTTCAGACACTGGTTTCTGATCTTGCTTCCTCCCCCCTCAGCCAAAGAGAGCTCCCTGGGTGAGCCGGAGTTGCCGCCCGACTCGGACACCGTGGGGATGGACAGCAGCTACCTCAGTGTGAAGGACGCCGGCGTGAAGGGGCCCCAGGACCGCGCCAGCGCCGACCTGCCCAGCCCGCTGGAGAAGGCCGACTCGGAGAGCAACAAGGGCAAGAAGCGGCGCAACCGTACCACCTTCACCAGCTACCAGCTGGAGGAGCTGGAGAAAGTCTTCCAGAAGACGCACTACCCCGACGTGTACGCGCGGGAGCAGCTGGCCATGAGGACGGACCTCACCGAGGCCCGCGTGCAGGTCAGTGGGGGCACCCGGGGAGGGTGGGAGAGCGGGGTCTCCCCTGGGCTCGTGCCTGGAGCCGGGACCTTCGACTGTCCCTCGACGGCCCCAGAGCTTTCGTGCCCTCACTCCAAGGAGAGCCTGGGAGGCCCCCGGCCAGCCCCTCATGCTCCTGCTGCAGCCCGAGCAAGTCTGCTCTGACCCGCCTTACTCTCGGCTTCTGCGCTGTGGGAGGGGTGGAAGGAGGAGGCCCCGGTGGAGGGGCAGGAAGCCTGTTAGCTGTGTTTCTGGGCTCCCCATGGTGCCAGAGTCCAGGCCCTGTCACGAAGCAGGGGATGACTGTCTGTGCTGTGGAAGCCCGCTCTTAGAAAGGAACCAGGATAAACGTAATGACGTTCACAGCAGCCCAACAGGCAGACACAGAATAGTCAGCTCTGCTTTCTACCAGAGGGCTGCCTCCTCCATCTTTCTGTTCCCAACTTATACTTCTTCTGAGAAGTCTTCCCAACCACTGTGGCTAAAGCAGTAGCCCCCTCCCACCACTCAACAACCACAACAGCCAACCCAACGGAACCCAGCGCAGCTCACAGTAACCCAAACCAACACAATTCAACCAACAGGGCCCAATACAACTCAACACAACCCAACACAGCTCAACACAACTCAGTACAATGCAACACAACTCAACACAACCCAACACAGCTCAAAGTAACCCGAACCAACACAATTCAACACAACAGAGCCCAACACAGCTCAGAGTAACTCAAACCAACACAATTCAACACAACAGAGCCCAACACAGCTCAGAGTAACCCAAACCAACACAATTCAACACAGCAGAGCCCAAGACAACTCAACACAGCCCAACACAGCTCAACACAACCCAACCCAACTCAACACAACCCAATACAATGCAACAAAACTCAACTCAACACAACTTAACATAACCCAAAGCAACACAACAGAACCCAAACAAGAGAATGCAACACAGCTCAACACAACTCAGTACAATGCAACACAACTCAACACAACCTAACACAGCTCAAAGTAACCCGAACCAACACAATTCAACACAACACAGCCCAACACAGCTCAAAGTAACCCAAACCAACACAATTCAACACAGCAGAGCCCAAGACAACTCAACGCAGCCCAACACAGCTCAGCACAACCCAACCCAACTCAACACAACCCAATACAATGCAACAAAACTCAACTCAACACAACCTAACAGAACCCAAACAAGAGAATGCAACATAGCTCAATACAACCCAACACAGCTCAACACAACTCAATGTAACCCACACCAACACAATTCAAAACAACAGAACCCAACACAACTGAATACGACCCAACAGAACCCAACACGACACAACCCAACCCAACTCAACACAGCTCCACACAACCCAACACAACACAATACAACCAAACCAGGTCACCTTCTACCACATTGTCTTATTTTATCTTCTTTATAGAATCTATGACTGGCTTAAATTATCTTGTCTCCTCCCACTAGAATGTAAGTCCCTTGAGGGCAGGTACTGTCTCATTGTTCATCACTGTATCCCTACCAATTAGAGAAGGCTGAACTCAGAGCAATAGGGCAAAACATAAATATTTGTAGACCGATTGACTCCTTTGTCCAGAGAGGTGTGTCCCCCCTCCCTGCATGTAATTACAGCAAAGAAAGAACCAGAAATGGGGGCCGGTCTGGTGGCACAGCAGTTAAGTTCGCACGTTCCTCTTTGGCAGCCCAGGGTTTGCTGGTTCAGATCGCGGGTGTGGACATGGCACCGCTTGTCAAGCCATGCTGTGGCAACCGTCCCACATATAAAGTAGAGGAAGATGGGCACAGTTGTTAGCTCAGGGCCAGTCTTCCTCAGCAAAAAGAGGAAGATTGGCGGCAGATGTTAGCTCAGGGCTAATCTTCCTCAAAAAAAAAAAAAAGAAAGAAAGACCCAGAAAGGAAGCCAAGATCTCCAAGTAACCAAAATACAGGTGATGAAATCCATGCACTAGAGCTCAAGCTTCAGCTTAACACAAAATAAATGTCATGCTCAGTTGCGTTTCCAACCCAAAGTGTGTTAGATACAGCAAATGTGGTGCTGTCATATAGCAGTTTTTCCTCCCTCCAGTGGGAGAGCAAAGAAGAATTTTTTTCTTTCTGAGGAAGATTCCCCCTGAGCTAACATCTACTGCCAATCTTCCTCTTTTTGTATGTGAGCCATCACCACAGCATGGCCCCTGGCAGGTGAGCCATGTAGGTGTGCACCTGCGATCCAAACCCAGGCCACCAAAGTGGAGCACACTGAACTTAACCACTATACCACCGGGGCTGGCCCACGGATTTTTTTAAAGCAGCACAGCTCAGTACGGCAGTCTGGGCCTCTCAGTGCCAGGACCAAGAGCCCCGCATCACTCACCAGGCCCCCAGGGCACCCCCCATTGCGTTAGTTTACGGAAGAACCTTCGGCAGGGTGCTTCTCACGTGTCAAGCAAAGGGCCACCAGTCTCCACCGTGTTCTGGTTCACGAGGCAGAGGCTTTTGTAACAGGTCCAGGGACTTTTCCATCTAAATGGCCAACATGAAAAAGGATGGGCAGTTCTCAGTAAATACGGAGCCATCCAGAAACTGCAGGGCCCCAAAGTGACTCTGAACAGTCATGCTGGTCAATCCTGTCGCCGAGGCCAGGCTGCCTGTTCGGTTCCTCTCCCATGCCTGGCGAATGCTGGCGGAAGGAAGGCAGGGCAGCCGGCTTGCCTGGGATTCCGGAAGCCCTCCCACACCCACTCTCTCACTGGCGGCGGGACGACCAGCCGTGTGACCTCAGGTGTCTCGGAGTCTGGACCGGAACCCGAGAGTCCAGCCTGGGCGCCAGCCAGTGGATTTGGAGGCTGGTCGTGGGACATTCCTGTAGCTGCCGTGTCGGTGTGGGGTGAACCCGTTCATTTTCCGTGTGTGTGTACACATGTGTGTGCATATGTGTGTTGCACACATGCTCTCTAACAAATGGATGGGAGTGCCCAGGAGTAGAATTCACTTAGTTTCAAAAGAGGGATGGCCTTTCCAGTCCAAAATGTGGAAATGACACTAGGGCACGTCTAGTATTTTTCAGTCACCACCATACAGCTAAAATAGTGTGTTCTCGCACACACACAGCTTTATGCCTACTTCCAAAAGAGAACTGAGGCAGCCTACAATTAAGGATTTATTATTTTCATCTAAGAACAAGAATAATGTCATGAAATGGGAAAGTAATTATGTCAAGAATCTAGGCTTAGGGGCCGGGCCCGTGGCCGAGTGGTTAAGTTCATATGCTCTGCCTTTGGCGGCCCAGGGTTTCACAGGTTCGGATCCTGGGCGCAGACATGGCACCACTCATCAGGCCACGTTGAGGCGGCGTCCCACATGCCACAACTAGAAGGACCCACAACTAAAATATATAACTATGTACTGGGGGTACTGGGGGAGAAAAAGCAAGGGGGGTAAAAAAAAAAAAGAAGAAGATTAGCAACAGTCGTTAGCTGAGGTGCCAATCTTTGAAAAAAAAAAAAAGGAATCTAGGCTTAGGATCATAGTTGCCACTGAGCACTGATTTCACCCCTGAGCTCCCTAGCAGCCAGGGCAAAAAGGGAAACCCTGGTGTATTATTACATATCTTCTAAAGGGAGGCTCAAAGAGTTACAGAATGTTAATATTAGAAAGGATCACCTGGTCCTCTCATCTGATAACGAGGAAGAGGAGGTCCAGAGGTGGGAAGTGGATTGCCTGTGATCAGGCAACTCAGGACCAGTGACTCAGTGGCAGTGCTGACACTGGAATCCGAGACTCCTGGGTTCCAGCCCAGTGCTTCTTTTACTTTAGTTTGCTGTACCAGGACACAGGCCAGATTGTTCTGAGCCTTTTCTCTGTCCAAGGCAGCAGGGTGGGTGGGATCTTGATGTGCGTCAGACTTCTGGGCTGAGCCATGAGCCTGGCAGTGCCCCGGGAGGTGGAGGAAGTGGGGGTGGAACCCCCTCCTGCCTCTGCTGAGTTTGTTCAGGGCCCGCACTCAGCTGGTGGGAAGCCAGGTGCCTGGCTAGAGTGTGGTGGGGACGGAGGAGGTGATGGGACCCGAGATGGACCTTTCCTGGGAGGAAGCCCGGGGTTTGGCGCCGCTCCAGGGGGCTGCAGGGGCCTCTCTGTGCTGTCTGGGATTCCAATCTCCACAGCTGGTGTCTGAAGACAATAAGACAGAGGCCTCCCCGCCCTGGGCCACCCCGCCCTGGCCCCAGATGGGCTGTGGTTAGGTTAGTGAGGCCTCTGCCAAGACGGTTGGTTCCTTGGGGAGAGGCCTGCGCTGAGCGGGCCCAGGCCAGGGTGGGCCCGGGAGCGGGGTGGTCCTGCGGCGCAACGTGCAGGCTGGAAGCCCAGGCCCTCACGGCCGGCTCTCCTCCCTGGGGTTGCACAGTGGAGACAGGCCTGGGGGCCCAGAGCATCTCGGGGGAGCTCTCAGAGCCCCAGGCTCCAGGGGTCAGAAAGGGATGGATGCTCCCAGCCTCAAGGCCCTAGAATGTGAGCACAGGAGGGGCCCACGAGGACACCCTCTGCCACGGCCCCTGATTGATGCGCGAGGAGATTGAAGACCAGAGAGCCTAACTTGGTGCCAGCCTCCATCTGGGCAGGACAGCTCCAGCCTCGGGCACAGGGCTGAGACCAGCGAGGCAGGAATCGGAGGAGGAGGCGAGAGTTCTGCTCCCAGCGGCTGCTCCCCCACGGCCGCGGCCGCTGCCTCCCATCTCCATCTTCAGCCCTCATATAAATCCTCCAGCCTGACCCTCTTCCACCCCCTTCCCAAAGCCAGCGCTGTCTCTCCCCCGCCGGCTCGTCTATCTTCCTAGATAACCCGGGGCTCCCCTCTCCCCGCCTCCTCCTCCCCCACACCCAGCTCCAGCCCCCCCACATTCCTGCTCCCCCCACACGCTCCTCCCGCAATCGCAATCGTAGGCCCCCTGCTCGCTCTGCGTCCCTTTGGCCCATCCAGACCCTGTGTGACACCTCCTCCAGCATCTCTCCGCCTCCACTCCCCACCCGGAGACCCGAGCCCAGACACTCCGGGAAACCCCCCACGTAAACTTCTTCTCGCCTTCTCCCCACCCCCCAGGAAAGAGAGAAGCCATATATCTTGAAGCCTCCAGCGGGCTTCTCCCCTCCCCCCGGCTCCCCGCCCCCCCCAGAAAACCCTGGGAGGCTGAGGAGCGAGCGGAAAGACTGAGCTAAGCCTGCAGGAAATTAAACATGAAATGAAAACAAGCCGTCGGATTCGTTCTCTCATCCTGCCCAGGCCCCGGCCGGGCCGCTGATAAAGGGGGATCCCGTTTCAGCAGCGCAGAGAGGAGACCCGATCCGCCCTCGGCTCCCCGCGGGTGGCCTAGGCCTGGACCCCAGGAGCCCCTGGAGGACAAGGGGCCCCGGGGGGCTGCGGGGCAGGTCCTGAGACCCCCAGCCCAGGAGAGGGCCCGTCTCCAGGGACGAACGACACAGGAAGACAGCTTCTCCCATACCAGAGTCCAGAGGAGGATATGGACTCGGCTGGCACGTGTGCATGCGTGTGTGTGTGCGTGCGTGTGTGTGTGTGTACACTCATGCACACACGCGTGTATACTTGGGACTAGGGGGGAAGAGAGCTGCAGCCCCACCCTCCCTGCACCAACATGTGACACACACACCGCATCCTTTTTGACTACTTTCCTCCAGCAGAAGACAGCCAGAAAGGTCAGGAGCTATAAATAAATAAGTGTGAATTCTCTAAAGACTCGGCGACAGCATTTTTCATTACCTCAGCTGCTGCTTTACGAGCGCCACCCCTGTGTGGACGTCAGTGCAGATATTAGCCCCATTTCCAGATGCAGGCACTGAGGCTATGGGCAGTACAGGCGCTCCAGTGGCCGCTCCGGTCCCCGGCTACGCTTGAGGCCCGAATGGGCCGAGCAGCCTCTGTGCTGCCCCGTGGGGAGCCCGTCCGTGTCTCCCGCCGGGCTCCGTCTCCCTCCTCAGAGGATGCTCGGTGCTCAGTGGAGAGCTCTTTCCACTCTCCTTGGATTCTGGCTCTGCAGCCACTCGACTATGATGGACGGGAAGTGTTGGCACCCGGAGAGCAGGGACCATCCCAAGGAAAGAGGCTCCCCGGGTGCCCAGGCCCGGGAAGAGCCTGCCGCGGCTCCTTGCAGCTCTGCAGCCGAGGTTCCCTGTGCTGTGCGCCCCGCCACGAGGCTGCAGGCGGTGCGCTGCTCCCATGTGCCCGCCTGCACCCGAGTCCGCCAGCAGGTGTCCATCAAGCAGACAGGAGTCTCCCTGCAGGAGCTCCGCGGCCCGCCTCTGACTCAGCCTGAAGCCATTCCTGGCTGGGAAGGGGTCCCTCCTCACTCCTTCTCCCCCACTTCCCTGCCGCCATCCCCCCCACCCAGGTCCCAAGTCCTGGGCAGGGCTGGCAACCCTAAGGCGAGCTTGGGAGAGCTCTCAGCTTGCCAGAAACGTTCCCGCAAAGGAGAAGGACCCAGTGCCCCCCTGCCCCCCGCCACCCAAGACCCTGGCTCACACACCTGGCTCAGAGACCACCCTCCCTGTCAGGTCCCGGTCGAGCCAACGCCTCCCCCGCATGCTGAGTGACAGATGGGCTTCCATTCCTCAGCATCAGCCGGTCTTGGGTGTGAGACTTCACAGGGCCACCTGCACTGACAGCGCAGAGGACAGACCCCTCCCCGTGGCCTTGGAGGCCCCCCACAACCTGCCTCCTGCGTCTGTGATTCTCTTTCTCCCGCCGTGCCCCCGAACCGAACCGGGCAGCGTGGCCTCCTGAACGTGCCCTGCTGTTTCTAAAGTCAGCCCTGGGCTCTCCTGCCTCCAGCCGACACTCGAGGCCAGCTCCATCCCCCCCTCCACGAAGCCGCCCTGACGGCCTCTGGCGCCCAGCGGAAGCCCTGTTATCCCAGAGGACCTTTGACACAGGGGGTGCCGAGCTGGGGGGCTGCTTCCAACAGGGGCTGCAGAGAGGGCCCAGGAAGGGAGGAAGTCTGACTCGGGGCCAACGGACAGGCCCCAGGGAGCCGGGAATGTTTCGGAAAAATGTGGCAAGACTGTGTGTGTGACCCTCTAGTAGAAGGACTTTCTGGAAGAGCGTTCACAGCTTTGATCCGGTTTCCACAGGCCTCTGGCCCCCAGCCGATGGGGCTGCACCATGTCGGGGGTAGTTACATGGCGGCTAAGATGACCAGTGACGTGGTGCACGTGTGTGTGGGACACTTGCTTGCTCTAGATTCTGAGGCTTACAAAAAGAAAGTTCCAGGCCCAAGATCACAGCCGCGGCTAGTTGGGGGTGAGCTGCCTTCCCGACTCTCAGCCTCGTTCCGTCTAGACTGTAAGCTCTTGAGGATAAAGATGAAGCAGACACCTATCTGTGGCCCCATGGCCTGCTGGCGGGGCTCGAGGGACCGGCTTGCGCCGCTGAAGGCGAGGCCTCTGGCTCCGGCCTGACCCCCGCGACGTCGGCTCTGTCCTGCAGGTCTGGTTCCAGAACCGGAGGGCCAAGTGGAGGAAGAGGGAGCGTTTCGGGCAGATGCAGCAGGTTCGAACCCACTTCTCCACCGCCTACGAGCTGCCCCTCCTCACGCGCGCTGAGAACTACGCCCAGGTAAGTCCCTGCCCCAGCTGCCCGCTCCGGCCCCGGGCGCTCGAGAGCCGAGAATGGGCACCGCGGAGGAGGGCCGGGACCCTGAGCGGGGACTCATGGCCCCGAGTTGCCCTTCAGGCCCAGCCCAGGTGTGTGTCTGTTTATACCAGCTGATTCTGTGCGACACAAGCGTTGACCCCGGCTTGGCTGGACTTAGGGAAGGGAAGGTCGGGCAGTGAGAGGCGCTTCTCCTCCGCTGCTGTTGCCATTTCCGCTGTGGGCACCAGAGCCCGGCTGGCCGACGGCCGTCTGGAACCGTCGGGGTGTCTCCCACGAGAAGGAGTCCTGACACCTGGGGGCCTTGCGGCAGGGCTGGAAGGAACACGGGTTCTGAGTCCCAAGACTTCGGTCATCGTCCCAACTCCAGATCTTTCTCCCTTCAGGCAAGTCACAGCGCTCTGAGCCTCAGTTTCGTCCCCTGGAAACTGGGTGTTATCACACCCAGTCCTTTGGTAAGGTTGTTGTGAGGTCTCAATTAGACAACGCAAAAGTACTTTGTGAATTACACGGTTTCCAAAAGCTTGCCCTGCCTGCTCTCCGCGCCCCCAGGCTTCGGGCTGTCTTCTCCTTCCATCCCCCCAGAGCATCTTCTTAGAGGTCAGTCAGCCGGGCCCTGTTCCAGGGGCATTTGAGTTCTCAGAGAGATGCAAAGGGACGAAAAGTGAGGCGAATACTGTCAGGCACCCAGGATGCTGGGGAGATGTATTTTGGACCAAGTCCATTCCTGACACCCCTCAACCCATCTGGCAGAGGTGGCCATTTCCTCTCTCCCAGCCCTCATCCGGGCACAGCCTCTGCCGTCGACTCCAAGCCTGGCGCCCCCAGCAGCAAGTCAGTGGCACAGGCCTTCCTAAGTTTCCATTTTTTTAAAGAAAAGTTATTATTTTTTGTTATTTTATTGAGGCCGCCTTGGTTTATAACATTGTGTAAATTTCAGATGCACGTGACTATATTTCGGCTTCTGCATAGGCTGCATCGTGTTCGCCATCAATAGTCTAGTTTCCATCCATCACACACACACGTGCCCCTTCACCCCCTTGCGTCCTCCCCCCACCCCCGATCCTTCTCAAACTCTTCCTAAGCCTCCCTTACTTCTCCCTGTCCCAGGGCTGTGCCAGCATATCGTTCCTGGGCGCCCCACCTGGACCAGCTCTGCCCCTCCCCCTCCAGGACTCATACAGAAGGGGTCAGGGGCCAGGCCTAGGGGTGCGGCTGAGGAATGTGGGGTGTCTCATGCACACACGCCATCTGCATCAACGCTTGCTACGTTGCTTCATCCCTTTCACCCCTCTCCTTCCCCAAACCCAGCCTCCCTCTTGCCCCTGGAGTGTGGACCTCCAGCCCTGGCTGCTTGGCCTTGCTCTCTGCTGCCTGAGCTCATGCGCTGGAGGGAGAGACACAGCACAGGGTGGTATCTCCCTCTCACCCGCAGTTCCACACAGCACGTGCCCCAGACCCCTTGAAAGAGGAGGTGGGGAAGGCCAACCAGTTCCCCATCACCAATACAACCAACCCAAGGGATGTGGCAGGCCGATCTGCCAGCAGGTCTTGTTGCCATGACAGCGCTCCGTGGGATCTGGGGCAGAGTTCCCTCCTCATTCTGCTTTGAGGTGCTTTCCCCAAGTGTATTACACAGTGTGGGGGACAGGCCGGCAGAAGCTGCCGAGGGCCACCGAGGATCCCCTGCACACAGCTGAGAGGTGCTCAGTCTCCTCCTCCGAGCTCGTCGCGCTCACCCTGCCCTCCACCCAGGACTCTTGGAGAGAGGGCTTTTTGGCTGATTCCTCGGTTCTCCCTCCTCATAAATGCTTAGAGGAAAGTGGGGTCCAGAGGTGGAAGCTGGGGAGGGGAAAGAGATTACAGCTTCACAGCTGGAAGAGAAGATGTCCAGTTGAACCCCCACCCACTGTCTGAGCATCCTCCATGCCCCCAAGGCATGCAGGCACCCAGCCTGGCTCCATCCATCCATCCATCCATCCATCCATCCACTCTCGGGCACTCACGGCCTCCTGAGGCAGCCCCTCCTGTCCTGAGTTAGTTCTGAAGCCTCAAGGGCATCAGCCCCTGACACCTCAGCCACGGACCTTGGCTCCTGGGAGATTTAGGCCCCCACTGCCCACCCCACCCTCTTCACACCACAACCTACAAGCCCAGAGCCCATATTCCCAAGGCCAAAGGTCTCCAAGTTCAGGTCAGCTCCCACTGGTCAGGATGCTCCAGGCTGGGGAGGAGCCAGAGGTGAGGAAGACACAGTGGCTGACCTTAAGGAGTCCACGGATGGAGAGACGAAGTCTGCAGTGGAATCTAGAATGAGGAACCCAGCCAGCTGAGGTGGGACTGTCCTCAGCTGCCTAGTCATGCCCCGAGGGCAGCCCTTTTGCTGGATCCTGGATGAAGTTTGAAGTTCACTCCTTAAAACAGAATTTCTCTCTGCTGTTAGCCTGGCCCTGGGAACAGAGCAGCCAGAGGGAGCATGGAGCCCGGGCTTGGCCACAGGGAGAGGTCATCCAGGGGACGGGGAAGCCCCTTACGTGCCGCCCCCAGCCCCGGCAGCCTGTGACATCTCTCCCTTCCCTCTCCCCAGATTCAGAACCCATCCTGGATCGGCAACAACGGGGCCGCCTCGCCCGTGCCAGCCTGTGTGGTCCCCTGCGACCCAGTGCCCGCCTGCATGTCCCCTCACGCCCACCCCCCTGGCTCTGGGGCCAGCAGCGTCACCGACTTCCTGAGCGTGTCTGGGGCTGGCAGTCACGTGGGCCAGACGCACATGGGCAGCCTGTTCGGAGCCGCCGGCCTCAGCCCGGGGCTCAACGGCTACGAGCTCAACGGCGAGCCGGACCGCAAGACCTCGAGCATCGCGGCCCTGCGCATGAAGGCCAAGGAACACAGCGCGGCCATCTCCTGGGCCACATGACAGAGCCCCTGCGCCCCCTCCCCGCGCCCTCCCACCTCGGGGCCGGGCCGCGCCCCTGCTCTCCAGGCCCCCAGCCTCCCACTCGACGCCCCTCTTAGGAACCTGGCCTGGGCCAGGGGCCTGACCCCAGCACTTTCAGCCGCCCCGAGTCTGAGGCCCGCACACTGCAGGAAGGGAGGGGGCAGCCGACCCTGGCCCTCGCTGGCCCTGAGGCCAGGACCCCTGCTCCTGGCCAGTGGCCATGGAGGAAGCCGGGTGGCCGTTTCGCAGCTTTGCATCCATTATAAGCTGAAGACCCCTTCTCCCCATTCCGCTCCTCTGCCCTGCCCGGTTTGACCGTTGAGTCAAGTTCAGATTCCAGTCCAGACCCAGCAGCGGCAACAGCGCGGCCGACCGGCCTGCCCTCCTCTGTGCGGTCCATGGTCCCCAGGCCCTTGGGTGGCTGTGTCTGAGGGACAGGCTGCCCTGCAGACTCAGCCTCCTGCTCTCCCGCCTCCTTCTCCTAAAAGCCCGTGGAATCCGACCTCCGGGACCCAAGGCACCTGCCTCGCCTTCACCCTGAGTGGCGAGGAGTCCCCGTCCTGGCGGTCCCCAGTGCTGGACACCCCCAGAGGGAGCGGGCAGAGGAGGAGAGCCACAGAATCCTGCTGTCACCCAGCAATGCTGGCATCTAGGAGGGTGGACAGTGCCCAGGGGACACGTTCCCACTTCCTCGGACCCCGGAGACTTTGCAAACACTGCAGGGGGAGGACACAGACCACCCACGGTTCCCACGGTGCTGGAGAAGAAAAGCTTCTAGAGAGAAGAGGCCTGCAGGGAGGGCCGGGTAGGGGCAGGGGACGTGCGCACACTCCCGCTCTCCGCCCCCTGACACCCACTATGGGCAGGGTGACGGCTCCCTGGGCAGGCCCTTCCAGGAGGATCTGGAGATGCTTGTCCCTCCCTTACCCCACCCTGGTCACTTGCCAGGGCTGCTGAGCAGTGGCCCGGCATGGAAGGACGTACACCTCAGACATACAAGCTAGGGCCTGGGGTCACGGCAGCGGAGGGTCAGGAGCAGCGTGCAGGATTTGCCAGAGGTCCTGTGCCCGCACTTGGCCTCCAGACAGCAGGTGGGCCCTTCCGCTGCTCAGCCTGCCTGCCCTGCCCAGCCGTCTCCGGGCAGCACGAACCACCCAGAGTCTTCCACGCAGGTGGGGCTCCATGTGCCTCCAGGCTTGGGGCAGACACCCTCCTTCCCTGGGGGATCGGAAATCTCAGCCCCTCTCCAGCCTCTGGAAGGGCTTGTGGGCCGAGCTACTCTGGTCACAGGCTCCGTCCCGGGTGTGGAGACAGGACGCCCTTGGGAAGCCGTTTTCTCTGCCCGCAGGAAGGGCCTCCTTCCGTGGGGGGCTCCACGCCTGCCTCACTTAAGACCTGAAGCTTGGGTTCTGGCACCAGGTCCAAGCTGCCACCTCAGCTTGTGGCCCACGGTACCCGTCTTCCGAGGCAGGCCTTTCAGAGCCCTGGGAGGTCCTTCCAGCAGGCAGCCCTGGGGAGAAATGCTTGGCTCTTCCACCTTCTCCCTTGACCCTATCAGCGAGGAGGGCCGGGTGCGCCGGGCCAGGGCCTGGCCACAGGGCGGCCCCTCGGGTTGGGGGGAGAAGACTGAGGTGCTCGCCTGGAGCTGCAGGAGGTTTGGGGGGCGTCGTGGCCTCCAGCTCTGCCTGTGTCCTCGTCTGCTCCGGAAAGCAGGCTGGGGAGGGACCAGGCTGGGGCCTCACTTGATAAGAGTCACACCCCTCTGTGAACCATCACTCGCAAATCCATCTTTGAGAAGTGGCAAGGGTCTCGGACAGTGAATTAAATGCTCTTGGAGGCTTGGCTGTAAGCGCTTCATATGTTGGAGGGTCTTGGCCTGGCTCTTCGGAAGTCTCTTCCAGTTCTGAGCTTCGCTGAAATAACTCCGACTCCTCAGAATCCAGGAAGGGAAAGGAAGACATTGCTGAAGGCTAGGGACAGCCCCCCGTGTCCTCCATCAGTGCCCTAGTGGCTGCGGAAGGACACGAGGGGGACGTTCACCATAGGTCTGTTCTCACCCGGAGGGAATCGGTACAAAGAGAAAGAGAAGTAGAACTCCAGAGAAGGAGGGGAGAGAGGGAGCGCTCTCTGTGGATTTTTCTGGAAGGGACCCCCAGAGCTCCACTCCTCTGTGTGTCTGCTTTCTGGCTGGGCTAGCTAAGTCAGGCAGATTTCAACCAAAAAGCTTGAGAAGAAAAGGCCTCTAATAGCAGAAGGTATTGGGGCTCTGGCTGCTCGTCCCACCAACACAGCCCAGTGTTTACGATTAAAATGCCGGTGCAAAAGGTCCCTGTTCATCCCCCCACAGGTAGCCGCCCAGCCCCAGGCCTGTCCTCGCCCCGTGCCAGACCTCTGGGTCCTGCCTAACACTCTGAGAATCACAGATCGCCCAGCTGGGAGAGACTGGAAACCCTCCAGTTGGTCCAATCCCTTCACAACGGAGATGAGAAGACCCCCGCCCCAGTGGAACGGGGACTGCCCTGGGCCGTGTTCAAGCCGAGGCAAAGCTGAGAGAGGCACGGGGCGAGCTCACGCAGCCACTCAGCTCCCTGACGGAGCCCCCTCCTCAGCCGTCTCTCTGGTTCCCTCCCAGTCGGGTGGCTAGGCCCAGGCTTCTGCGCTCTAGGGCGGGAGGCGTCCCCCAGCAGCTCCTGTGATGACAAAGCCAGCTTGGGGGCCCCTCCGGGCAGGCCGGCTGGCTTTCTCAGGAGCCGCGGCTCGTGAAGGCAGGCAGAGAGGAGAATGGGCCTGCTCCGTGGGTCGCTGCTCAGTGAATAAGCTGAGAAGGTGAGGAGTGCCTCTGGCTCTTTGCCTAAGGTCTCAGAGGAGCCGGCGATGCAAAGCTGGAGGGATGGGTGGCTGGCAGACCCGCGGGCAGCGCCCCCAACACTGGGAGCTTCTGATCTCTGCTGGGAGTGAGTCTGGGCGGCCAAGGCCTCACACGTAGGTGCTGCTGCCGCCCTCAGATGCCATCACCACTCCCAGGGCACGGGAGGAGAGGCTCTGGGGGTGCCTGGAGAGGCTGGTCTCCGAGTCTTCAGCGACACAGAGGACACGGGCTCTGTAACTTCCCTTGAATCCTTTCAACCATACTTGATCCTCAGCTCTCACCGTCATGCCTCCGGCTGCGGGGAGCACAGCGGCCAGGTTAGTTCAAAGACACTGCAAGGGGGCAGGGGCAGCAGGCGTGGGTTGGGTCCCCAGCACACACTGCCGTGGCCGCACTGGGCCCAGCCGCAGTGTCCCCTCTGCCCTCATTTCGGCTGGGTGGACAAGAGGAGCTTTTCCATGAAAAATACCATGTACTCTCCTTACAGAGCCGCCATTTGTGCTCTGGGCTGGGTTGTCAGGAGACCATCTTGCAAGATGCTCTGGGCTTTGTGGGCTGCTTGCTGCGCACAACAGTCAAGCGCAAAGGCAAACTGGTCCAGCTCGGGGAGGATGACTGGCAACCTGGGCCCCAGGAGAATAATCCACGACCATAAAAGAGGGAAAGGAGAAGACAACAAAACCTTGCTTTTCAAAGTCACACTGACACTTCATTAGGATGCTGTAGGGAAGAAAGAATTCCAGAGAACACGCCGTGACCTAATCTTGCCCTCTCCCTTCTCCCCCCTCACTTACGTCCGTGGAGCTAGGTCTTTATACTACTGATTTTGAAGGACAGTTTTCAGAGTCTAAGAGTCCGTTGGGGTGCGCAGGGGTTGAAGACAGCCGACGGAGCACGAACCTCGGCCAGTACGGACTGTTCCCCACTGTAAGATATTTTAACCCTGTATAAACGCAACTTTTCCTTTAGCTTAATGGCCTGGGGTGGAATATTAAAAATATATATTAAAAATACATTAAAAATTCAGAAAAATGTATAAAAAAATTCAGGTCGGTTCTGTAAAGTTTTACTGCCTATACCACCATGTAACGACATTATAGCGAAATATTAAAAGGAGACGTTCCTGACTTTTTAAGTAAGTTATTGCACTTACATCCTTTTGGGGGGCGGCGTGTTGAGGAGGGGGGGACTTGGGGCCCAGGCGTGGGGCCAAAGGGAGAGCGGAAGCAGCTGGACGCTCCCAGGGCACCCGGCTGGGCCCAGTCCAAACTGTCTGTTTGGTTGTTGTTTGCAATAAACGCTTACTCCCTCCTTCTCTCAACTGGAACCTGTCTGTTTTGTTCCTGACTTGTGACAGATGAAATGCGATCAGAGGGGCCTCTGAAATCTCACGTTAATTGAAGTCGGCAAAAAATACTAACAGTGCCCTTTTGAACTGCTGACACAGTACAGAATGGATTACCAGGGCTAGATTAACAACAGGTGGCCGGCCAAGGCCCCTGCACAAAGAAGGGGGTGCGTGGCCTGCGAGGGCCTGGGATACACCCCCTTCATCACAGAGGACCTGCCTGCACAGCGGGCAAGCTGTGGAGGGGGAGAGGCGGGGAGGGGTCCCGAGTCCTTTGCCCTGGGGGGCACAGCGGTGGCTCCCTCGGCCTCTGCATCTCGGGTGTGCTCAGCACAGCCCTTCCTTCCGCTCCTCAATGTCCCTGCGGGCTGGTCTCTGTCTCCAGGGGCTGCTCTGAGAGCAAGGGAGAGCCAGAGCATGGAGGTCCAGGGCGTGGGGGCCCCGCTGCCTGGCACAGAGCACCGCATAGGCCTCGGGGAGGGGCCGTTCCCAGCCCTGGCTCTATTCTTAGCGGCTGAGGGAAATTGCAGGAGGGGTGGCCAGATGATTTGTAAAGCAAAGCTCCAAAAACAAATGAGGAAGCGGGGAGGGGCCCAGGTTCTGCAGCTGGACACAGGCTCCCTTCTGTCCAGCACGAAGGTGACTCAGGGACGAGGCAGTTAGCCCCAGGGCCCCCTGAGCGGAGAGGGGAGTCATCTTTGTTCACCAAACGACCTGACGCTCGGCTCGCACACCTGAAGGAGGGGAACAAGCCAGGGCAGGATCAGCCAGACAGGACGGGTGCGTGGGCTCTGTAAGCGGAGGCGGCACAGTGACATAAAGGACCACGGCTACTCCCAGGAGAAAGACGTCTCCCTCGGGCTCCCAGCTGTGATCCGAGAGGAGCTCATTTTCACCCTGGCTTCTGATTCCTGGAAGGCAGCTTTCTTAGGGCCACATCTCAGACTGGGCGCCCTTGCAGAGACCGTTCACAGGGCATCTAGAGCCGGCGGGGTTTTAGGTTGGCCTGGGCTGGGAACTTGCTTTTAAAAATGACCCCTGTCATCTCGTGGGGCTCAGTGTCATGGTGACACGTGGACGCTCCACCCCCAATCGCTGCCTGTCCCAGGGCAGGACCCGAAGCAGGGGGAGGGCCGTGGGCGTGGGGGGCTGCCTCGTGCCCCGACTTCCATCTGTGGGAGCTGAGCTACCCCAATACCAGATGAGCACGGCTGTCGGAGGGGGGGTGGCTTGACAGGGGGTTCAGGCCACTCCCTGGGACTGTGCCTCTGGGAGGACAAGGCCGGCAGGGCTTCCTCAAACCCTGCTAGTGGCTCAGTCTTTCCCTGTCTGGCCCCAGGACCATCCGGGGCCTTTCACATGGCCACCTTCCTGGACTTGCCATCTTTCTGCTTAGAAGGGCTGTGCCCTCTCCGCAGACCCTCCCCCGGGAGGACGCCTGTTCCTTCTCGAAGGTTCTCTCCAAATGACAACGTCCTCCATGCAGCTCTTTCTTAACTCCTCGCCCGACCTCAGCCTCCCCCCGTTACTTCTGTGCTCCACAGCACTGCTCAGAAGACTATGTCGGCACGTGGTGCTGTGTAGGTTACCTCTTGACCTGCCCGCCTGTCCCATGTGCCCGGAAAGCTCCAAGAGGAGGCAAGACGGTTCTGGTCCCGTCCAAATGCCTCGGAAAATAAGTATGTTGAATAACTGAGTGAGGGAAGGGGAGGGAGGAAATGAGGAGATGCTCCGTTTCAGCTCGGGTCGGGAAAAGGCAGGTCAGAAAAGACTCGGGGATTCACGTTAGAGAGAGGCGTCTGCTCAGGCGACTGGAGGTCAGCCCGGAGTGAACGCGGAGCCTCTGCTCAGCCGTGGACCTTGCCCAGCCTGTTCCTCCAGGGGCCACGTGCATTTGTGACGAGCCAAGGCCGGGACAGGAAGCCTGACCCCTTAGGGGTCCTGGGGTTGGGCCAGCTCCCCGAGACGACCCAGAGGTCTTGTGTCTGAGAGTGCTCATCTTAGACCTCTCCCACAGGACCTTGCGTCCCATCCCCGCTTTCTCCGAGTCATCCCTGGACGAGCGGAGTGCCCCTGAACCCTCCACACCGCCCCAGCCTCAGGGGCAGTCTGCAGATGGTTTCTTTCGTGCTTGGGTGCAACCCCAGCAGAAGCTGCTCTTGCCTTCAGTTTCTCGCCAATCTCGCTGTGCCGCGGCTGTCTCAGGGCGCCATGAGCCGGCGGGGCCGGGTATGGGCAGAAGTGCTCGGTTTGGCTGGCGGGGAGCGGGGCGGGGCAGTAGTGGTGGTCCTCCCCTTGCACACGCCCAGACTTGCACACTCAGCAGCTGGGGAACAATAGGCCCTCCACAAACAGCCCATTCCCCAAAATAGGACTTCCTGCAAGCTGTGTGTGTGCTCCGAAGTGACAAGATGCGCGCCAGCTCCAGAGACAATGGGGTGTGAGGGCTGACATTTTCCCAGGAATTCTCTGATTCCAAACAGATTTTTTTTTTTTTAGCTCAACACAGACCAACAGGCTTGAGGAAGGGCAAGCTTCCGAAAAGCGCTTCAGCTCATGACCATGTGCTCACCATGTGTGAAGGTGCTGCCTTAGCTGGCTGGGAGCAGACCCACGGTGGGGCCTGCTGGGATCCCCCTGGAGCCCTGGCCAGGGCTCCGTCAGATGTGCAGAGGCCACACACTCTTGCCACGCCTCCTGGGATTTCTCTTTTGGTTACATCACAAGCCTCCCCCCGCATCCTTTCTCTGTCCTCTACCCACGATGTATGTCTGTAATTCTGCAGGCTCTGTGGACAAGGGAGGAGCTCCCTGTTGCTATGACATTAAGGCCAATCTACATTACGGAGAAAGAACGAAAATAAATGGGTGCATGTGCGTGCATGTATGTGCACGCATGTGTGTATGTGTGCATGTGTGTGTTGGGAGGACAAGAGAAGGGGCTAAGACTGAGGAATGAGCCACAAAATCAGCCCACATCTCCTCTCCAAGACAGGTCTGGACAGAAAGCTCTGTTGAGACGAGAGCAAGGAAAAGCGCAGGCCAGGAAGCCGTGTGGAGACCTGGGTTTAAAAACTGACTTTGCGACATATTAGCTCAGTTCTTTTAGACAAGCCACTAAAATCCTGATTTTCAAATTTCTCATCTGTAAAATGCGGATAACCACTTCTTTCCTGCTTATCTCACAGGGTGGCTATGACATCCAAAAGAGTGAAAGCATTTGGAAATAGTGAAGAGCTGTACAGACAGGACGAATCCTACCCTCTGGGGACTGGGAAGGGCCCTGGGGGCTGACATCCATCCTAGTGGCTGAGGGCAGGACGCCAAGGCTGGGGTACTCTTTCACAAAGTGTGTCCCCATACTATGAAGCACTGGGAACCCCCGATATCATATTTATGGGACTGGAAAGGCGGGCTGGTGAGGGAGCTGGTGGCAAGCAGTGTATTAGTCTGCTCAGGCAGCCATAGCAAAATCCCCCCGCCACGGTGGTTTAAATGACAGAGCTTTATTTTCTCACAGTTCTGGAGGCTGGAGGTCCACGATCAAGGTGTTGGCAGATTCTGTTTCTGGTGAGGCCTCTCTTCCCGGCTTGTGCACGGTCACCTTCTCTCTGTGACCTCACACGGCCTTTTCTCTGTGCTCACGCAGAAAGAGGGTGAGCTCCGGAGTCCCCTCCTCTTCTCAGAAGGCCACCGATCCTATCGAATGAGGACCCCACCCGCAGGACCTCACTTAACCTTTATTCCCTCTATCTAGGCCTTATCTCCAAATCCAGTCCCATTGGCGGTTAGGGCTTCAGTATATGAATTTTGCAGGGGGACGCAATTCAGTCTCTAACAAGCCACGTGGCTAGTATGTGTTATAAGGGTGAGGGGCAGGCACGGAAACAGACAAGAGGCTGCTCCTGCCATCCGCACATCCCAAAGAGCCTCAGCAGGTCGCAGCCAGTTCCCAAATGGGTCCACTACCTAGGCTACTGCTAAGTGGTTACTCTCCATTCCTTGTCCCTCTCTGTTCCACTCTGTCATCAACACTGATGCCAACGTGATGGTGCCAAAGACCGGCTGTGCTCACATCCCTGACGGGCCCACTCGTCTGAAAGCCCTCACTCTGCTTACAGGCGGCATTTCAGCTCTTCTCTTTAGCCCTAAACTCCTACCCGGCCTCGTCTTCTGGAGCTCCCCAACCTGGACTCAGTGCACCAGCAAATCCCGGACACTCATACTTTCCCATCTCCTGTCTCCTCATCCTCCCCTCGGGTCCGTGCACCTGCCCCACCTCCCAGCACAGCCCTGCCCACCAAAGGCCCATCTCCGCCTATTGGTGTCACCTCCTTCACCGAGCCGGAAGCACCCACGCTCTCCTTCCGCTGCAGGGAGCATGCGCAACTGCCCCTGAATTGCGCAGGGTCTCACAGAGCAGATGGGGCTGTCGGTGACATACCTCCTGTACTGAATTCGACTGTAAGCTCCTTGAAGGGGGACGTGCTGTCTTCCTCACCTATTTATCTGTAGCACCAGGCGCAGTATCAGAGCAAGCTTTTAATAAACGTCAGCTGGACGGCTGGCAAGCCTGCATTCCACGTCAAGGACCCAACAGAAAACATCACCTTGGGGTAACGGACCTGGAGGCGGCCTAGATCCCGAGGCCCTAAGCAACCGCCCAGGTCAAGGAGGGACAGGGACACCACACCAGTATGCGACAAAATCAAGGAACGGGGCAAGATGACAGTTTTTAACCACCATTTAAGATAACCGTCTTTATTGAGGTCTAATTTACATAACACAAAATGCACCAATTTTAAGCGTAGAGCTGGATGAGTCTGGAGATCCACATACACGTGTAACGAGCACCACAATCCAAACACAGAACCCCAGAAAGCTCCCTTGTGCTGCAGCCCAGGCAACCAGCGCTCCACTTTCCGCCACTCCAGCCTTGCCTGTTGTGAAACCTCACATAAGTGAACCGGATTTATCTGCGTAAGGGCACATCTGTAAGCACGCACCGTATGTACTCTGGTATCTGGCTTCTTGTGCCCACCTATGCTGGAAGCTCATCCATGTTGCCTGTCTCGGTAGCTTGTTATTTTTATTGCTGAGTTGTTTTCCACTGTGTGGCTAGACCACAATTTATCTACCCATTGATCCGCTAGTGAACATTTGAGCCGTTCCCCGTTTTTGGCTGCTATGAACACAGCTGCTGTGCACATTTGTGTACAAGTCCTTGCATGCACCTACGTCGTCTATGGATTTTTTAAATGATGAATGGGTGTTGCGTTTTGTCAAATGCCTTTTCTACACTCAGATAATGACGGGCATATTCTCCTTCATTCTATTAATATTAATATTGTGAATGGTATTGATTTTCGAACGTTAGACCAACTTTGTATTCTTTAGGCCTGTTGTATCATGTTTTGTATACGGATGGGTTCATTTTGCTAATATTTTGTTAAGGATCGTGTATCCATGCTCAGGAGGGCTGTCGGTCTGCAGTTTTCCTTTTTGGTCATGTTTCTGTCTGGCTTTGGTATCAGGGTAATAATGGCCAAGTAAAATGACTTGGGACATATTTCTTCCTCTTCTATTTTCTGAAAAGAGTTTGTGTAAGACTGGGATTATTTCTCATTTGATAGAATTTGCCAGCAAAACTGTGTGGACTCAGATTTTTCTTTGCAGGAAGTTATGAAGTATGGATTTGAATGCTTTAACAGACACAGGGCTATTCAGATTTTCTATTTCTTCTTGAAGCAGTTCTGTCAATTTGTGTCTTTCAAGGATTACGTTCACCTATGTTGTAAATTTTGGTATGAAGTTGTTCCTATGGATTTCCTTTCAATATTTTTAGAATCTGTACGAATGTCCCCTCTTTGATTCCTGATACTGGTTAATTTATAGCTTCTCTCTTTTTCCCCTTGAACAGTCCAGAGCAGTTACTGATCTTTTCAAAGAACCAGTTTTTGTTTAATTGATTCCTCCCCTTGTTTGTTCATTTTCTACTTCACTTACTTCCACTCTTTATTCTTTTTTCTACTTACTTTGGATTTAATTTACTCTTCTTTTTCGAATTTCTTAAAGTAGAAGCTTAGATCGATGATTTTAGTTTTCTTCTTTTCTAATCTGAGCACTTCAAGCTACAGATCTCCGGGTACTCCACCCCACACACTGAGATACACTGTTTTCATTTTCATTAAGCCCAAAATATTTTCTAATTTCTTCTCTGTCTTTATTAACTCATGCATTATTTAGAAACATGTTATTTAATTTCCAAGTATTGAGGATTTCCTCAGATATCTGTTATTGATTTCGAATTCAATTTCACTGTGATCAGAGAACATAATTTTTATGTTTTCATTTCCTTTAAAATCACTGAGGTTTATGGTGCAACACATTTGAGGTGAATGTTGCATGTGCACTTGAGAAGAGGATATTCAGTTATTGCTGGGTGAAGTGTTCTGAAATTGTCAATTAAGCCAAGGTGTTGATAGTGTTATTCAGGTCATCTATATCTTTCTGATTTTTCTACCAACTTGTTCTATCACTTACTAAGAGAGGAGTGTTGAAGCATCCAAATATAATTGTGGATTTTCTATTTCACCTTCAGTTGTTAGTTTTTGCTTTATGTATTTTGAAGCACTGTTATTCAATGCCTACGTATTTAGGATTACCTGTTCCGTGTTCTTGACTGGCTCCCTTATCATTGTGAAATATTCCTCATTCTCCCTGGCAATATTCCTTGTTTTGAAGCTTATTTTGTCCATTATTGATATAACCACTCCCACTTTCTTATGACTCAAGTTTCTGTAACATAGCTTTTTCTTTTACTTTTTTAAATGTATTTTAGTGTTTTCCTTGTCGACAGCATATAATTGCTCTTGCTGTTTAATTCAGAATGATAATCTCTGCCCTTTAATTAAATTCTTAGACCATTTACACTTAATATAATTGTTGACGTGTTTGGGTTTAAGTCCACTCTCTTGCTTTTTTATTTGTCCCATCTGTTGCTTACTCTTTCCTTTTCCTGCTGTTTTTTTGATTGAGTATTTTTCTGGGATTCCATCTCTGTATTGGCTTATTAGTTATGCCTCTTTCGAAAATGTTTTTAGTGACTGATCTACGGTTTACAATGTGCATCTTTAATTTCTCAGTCTGTCTTACAGATAGCTTCCTGCTTTTATTTCTAACTCACTGTCAACTCCTCAGCCTCCTTTTCTGGTTCTTCCTTTTCTTCTCTAACTGCAATGTTAGAGTGGGCCCAGCAATCAGGCCCCAGTCCGTTTCTCTTCTCCCTGTACTGACTCTCTGGTTGATCCCATCCAGTCCTATGATTTTAAATCCCAACTATATTTTCAGTCTTAACTTTTCTCGAGTTCTAGATCTCTAACTGCTTAAATGACACTACCCCTTACATGCCCAACAGACAGCTCAAACTTCGCAAGTCTACAGTAGAGCTCCTGATTTTCCCTCTCAATGCTTCCCTGGCCTCACTCCTGCCAGTCTGCCATATTTCAGTTAATGGTTCACACAGGAACTCAGGACAAAAACCCAGGAGCTAGCTGTGAATCTGCTATTTTCATCTCCATATTCATCAGTAAATCCAATAGATTCTACTCCCGATGTAACTTCTCACTCCCTCTGCCACCACCACCCTTGTCTAAGCCACCACCACCTCTCACCTGGGCTCCCTAAAACAGCCTCTGGATTTCCTTCCTTTCATTCTTGCTCCCTAAAGCCTACTCTCCACACAGCAGCTGAAATGATCTTAAAACAAACACCATTCAGATGTCACTCCTCTACTTAAAACCTTGCAGTGTCTTCCCATCACACTTACAATACGAATCTAGAATCCTTTTGGCCTACACGGTCCCAACACAATTTGGCCCTGGCCTACTTTTGGCATCATCTGTAACATGCTCTCCACGATCGATGCACTGCGGTCACACAGGAGTTCTGGCTCTTCTTAAGACAACCGGAGCTTGTGTCTGCCTGAGGACCCTTATGCTAGCTCTTCCCTCTGCCTGGTCCTCACGATTCACTCCTTCTCAACGTTTACATCTGAGCTTAAATGTCACTTCTGACCAAACCATCTAAAATACCTCCTCAGGCCCAAGTCACTATCTATCTCCTCTTCCTCTGCTTTATTTTCTTCATAGCGTTTACTACCACTTGAAATTACACTCATTTATTTGTTTGGCTGTCTTCCTTCTCAGAATGTGAACTTGATAAGAGTAGGCACTTTGTGTTGGTCAATGCAGCATTTCACATTGGAACAGTGTCTGGCACATAATAAGTGCTCAACAAAGATTGATTGATTGAATGAATCCATCACATCAGGCTTTTTATTTTTTTAAGGAAAAAGATTCTTTAGGACTCAATAGACCACAAATACGTGAGTGAAAATTTACATTCTCCTGGTCCCTTCTCTGAAAGAGAATTAAATCTGGTTGTTAGATGCAATTCTCCTCATTAATAGATTCCAGGTTCAGGTTGTGTCCACAAAAAGATTTCTCTACTGAGTGACATACCAGGCTCATCCATGCTGAGAAGCAGACAACGATCCTTAGCACAAGTTCTGATGGACAATGCTGTCTTGCTCATAGCCTCACTGGATACTTTTGAAGTGTCATCAAAGCCTGAAGGAGCCAGAAATCATTCCTTATGAAGTCCTAACTTGGAACATTTCCTAATTCCCAGACTTCCACACAGCATATAATACACCGCACTGGGCTGCCAGATGTTTCCTTTTGATCCCAACATTGTCCCAGGTCACCCTCTCCACTGGGAGGATGCAGCCATGAGACTAAAGGAGCATCAGTCTGTTACCAGTGGGCATTCACCCTTACAAATTCTCAAGAAGGACCAAGGCACAACTGGCAACTGGATGGTGCTATAAGGGGAAAAAAAATCCTCGCCTGTTACGCACTGGAGAAGATGGAGTTAATGGAATCCTCATTCGGCCAAGTTGTCAATACATCAGACCAAACTGGTGACAAGAACAAGGCTGTTCAGAGAGAAATTGTTGGGACTCCAGCCAGAAACCAGGACAGAGATTGAGTGCAGGGTGGGCAGAAGGGAGGAGATGAAGGTAAGTCCCTCAGGATCTAAGAGAGAAAGACTATTGGAAATCCTATAGGAGCTGGTGCCACCAAGGCACAATTTTCGTTAATTACCTCAATTGTGGCTGTTAGCCCCTTAATGAGAAACACAACTTTACTTCTAAGCAGGCGGTGAGGCTGGCAGAAAGCTGAAACCTGAAAATCAGCAGATACGGGGCTGCCTTCAGCCCTTACTATTGAAATTAAGCCACATCCAAAACACACGGGGAGCACTCCCAATAGCTTCAGACAGCAGCCAGCCGCGCAGGGCCCTCACCAGGCACCGGATGGACGCTCTCTGGACTCGTCAAGAGGCCCAAATCCCAAGTGTTCATTTCAATAACATAAGAAAATAAACATGGGGCTTATTTATAGCACAGGAAAGGGACTGGGGCAAAAGAACCGCTCCGTCGGTAATCCACCCTGACGGGGCCAGATAGGATCCAGACCCCAAGCTCTCTGGTAACAGGGCGAGCAGAAGTAGGGGCCGGCAAAGGGCTGGCTGCCAGCGTCACCAGGTACAATCAGTAAAGGCCCCGCTTAGGAGGCGGGAGGAGACCTGACACACCACCCCACTCCGCCAGCCTGTGTCTAAGCGTCTTGCCATCTCCGATTTCTGGTTGAGGAAGCCAAGGCGTGGGAGCGGACTCCCTCCAGTCCCCGGAAGGGCCAGGGGACCACTCAAGAGAAGGGGCTTTGAGAAGAGGAAATAAAAAGTCCTTGCATCCTCCAGGCACCAGAGAAGATGGTGTTGATGGAATCTGCATTTTCACTTACAGTTGGGAGTAAAACGTGTGTGTGCGTGTGTGTGTGTGTGTCTGTGTGTGTGTGGAGTCCCAGGCCACTGATGGGCTCGCACCATCTGACAGAGCTCAAGGACTCCCACTGGAACCGGAGCTCCTGGAGACCAGGACAGTGTCTTACTCAACCCTCTATCTCCCGGACCTAGCACAGGGCTGGCAAAGAGCACATTTTGATGAATAAATGAACAATAAGAAAAAACTGAACGACTGAATAACCGCTCTTACCTCAACTGCATCAGTAACTAGTTGCTTGTTCCTCAGCTGTGATAACCGGAGACTAGACGCTTAGTGAGTTTATTAGCGGTGTAGTAGCTAACGATATATGTTGGTGGCTATAAAGAAAAGCCCAAGCAGATACCTTGGGAAGGGAAGGCTCTAGACAGTGGCGTGGACCGACTGGGGGCTTGGGTCGAAGACACATGGGTTCCAGTCCCTGGGCTGCGGCAGCTCTCCACCCCAACCCCCCGTCCCGCCCTGTGCGGCCCCTGAGAGGTTGGCTGCAGACAAGATGGAGCACTGCTGAGGAAGCTCCATCAGACACAGCCGCCTGCAACCTCTCGGGAGCCGCCCAGCCATCGTCCTCTCTTTGTCTTCTGCCTGAGAGCTCTGTGCCCTTCAGGGGGACTGGGAAGAAACGCAAGCAGGGACCCAACCAGCTGGGAGAAGAAAGGAAAATGCTCTACCCTGAAAAGGTGGTAAATTAGAGGAAACACAATACCAGACACCCAGGATGGTCGCTCAACTATTTCTTGAAGAATAAAAAACAAGAGGCCAGGAGAGCTGGGCGACAAGCCACACGCTCCCCGGCCATCTTCCCTGTGTTGGCAGAAAGGGTGAGGCTGACCTTAAAGCCACAGCACACAGTTGCCTGTAGGGACCACACGCCCTGCCTGGGAACTTGGAGTCAGGAAGCCTGAAGCTAGGGGTCCCTGAGAGGCCACTGGACAGAGGTGGGGAGAGGCTGTGGGTGAGCCTAGACTGCTCCCACCCCTAGAGAGGGGAGACCCTTACAACTGAGGGCAGAGGCCTGCCTAACTCCTCTGCAGGAGACGCTCCGTGAGGCCTGTTCTCACACTGTCAGACCTTCCACAGTGGGCATAATGGGACCCAATGCTGGCCCTGCTTTTACTCAGGAGCAAAAATGTGAGTATCAAACACTGGCCTCGCCCCTGAGCCCCAGGGCCTGGAGCAGAGCTCAGGGTGAGGGGAGCAGACGGCCTCACAGGTCTGCTGTGCCCTCCAGGCCTGGCGGTGGAAAGCTCCAGGTGCCGCCCAAGTCGCCCCGCATGGAGTGCCTGCCAAGACGGTCAGCAGCCCCGCCAGAGGCGCTCCTCAGGAAGCGGCTGGAAGGGCCTGGGGCCAGTTTTGCATTCTCTGTCGTTGCCTCTCTGTGCCAGGGCTGCCTGGGGAACAGGCTGCTGGGGCTGCTTTTGCTGCCACAGAAGACGGCATGAGCCAAGAGAGATGGAAAAAGCATCCTACCCAAAACAGAAGCTACTGTCCCCAAAGCAAAGGGATCCCACCAGGCTCAGGACGCGTGGCTGACGGGAAAGCACCAACGCCACCCTCTGCCCTCCCCGCTGGGCTCTCATGGGATCCCCGGATTGCAGAGGCAGGAAGAGTCCCACGGGAACTGAAGCACCGCCCACGCCCGGCCTTGGCTTCACCTGCTTCCTCCTCCTGCCATCAAAGCAGCTTGGATTCTAAGCCAGCAATCACCTCTCCAGCATGGTGGCTCGACCCCGCACTCTTTCGGCAGTGAGGAGACTCCGGTCAGCCTGCCATCCCAGGAAGAAGCGGGGAGCACAGCAAATCAGAGCACAGAGGCAGCTGGCCTCCTCCAGCCCCCGGTCCTGGTCCCCACGGGCCGGTACGAGGGCCACTTCCTTCCCAAGGCAGCAGAGAAACCAGCCCCTAAGACCCACAAGTCTGAAGGACAGCTGGAAGAGCCTAAGGCTTTGACAGAGCAGCCAGAAGGGTCGGAGCTGCGAGCTCCAGGACACTGAGTAAGAGGAGGGGACAGTGCGGCATCTTCGCAGGAAAGAATCGGAGATTCTGAGGACAGAAGGTGATACTTTCCTTTTTAATTTTCTCAGGAAAGGTGGTTTCTGCCTAAACATCTGTGAGACTTGGTAAAACACAAGAGATACAAAGATTAACAGCTATCTAATGTTAACCAGCAAAAAAGCGTTTCCAACCTTGGCGGGCCCATCTCAGTTAGGGCCCTGGGGGCAAAGGCAGTGACTTCACGCACACACTTCGGCCAGGGCCAGCTCAGGTTCCTCTCCCATCCAGGCCAGTAGGACGCAATTTCTTAAAAAAGACGTCCTCATCTAAAACCAGCTGTTGTCTGCTGTAGGCCAGAGCATGACATTTTCATTAGCATCATTGTTCTGCTTCTGCAACCAGGCCCTATGGCGTCCCCGGGGCAGACAGTCCAAGCTGATGGGCAAGGCCTGCTGGGCAGCAGCTCGGAAATCCGCGGACGAGGGGTGGAGCCCCTCGCGCCCTCTGAATCGCAGATCAGGATCGCCTGCTCCATTCCTGTCCTGAATTCCTCCCTGAGACCTGCACCACCCGTCGGTCCACTGGGTAGAACCTTCGAGGCTTGCTTCAAGAGCCTAGGATAGATTACTCCCTGGGAAAGTTCTGTATGCTGTGCCACGAGATCTAACCCCCAGCATTCCTGGGCGTAGCGAGGGACTTTAAACGGCGTTTTAATACCCTCAGAAGTCCAATGACCCCTAAGAAGGTGACAAAGTCACACCCACCAGCCCCCGGGGCTCCCAGGAATCTCAGACTGAAGCCTTCCTCTTCCTAAACCAAAGGGCTAACGAGGTTAAAAAGAAGAAGAAAAACCCTATTTACCCTTTGAGAGGGAGCACTGGATTAGAAACCAGCCACCAAGGTCGTGGATTCAGGAAGGTGACAAAGGGCAGAAATATGGGAGCAGCGAGGCGGAGTGCTGAAGACGGCAGAGGGTGACACAGCACACAGACACGCCAGAACAGCGCTCGGCTTTGGGCAGGGGTGGAAGGTGAGGCCCCCCCCGCCCCTGCCCCCTTCCCTGCCTCTTGGAAAACAAGCTGAAGGACCCCTAGGAAAGTGAGAGGAACCTGCTGTGTCAGCTCCTGGAAAATGGGGGACAAGAGAAATCCCTTTCTCTTGGTTCTGTCATACCCTCCCCAGTACCATAAATGTGCGACCAAAATGCCTTCCCACAGGCCCCGCTGACCAGCACGCAACCACCCAGATGAGAAGCGCGTCCTAAGCAGCTGTGCGCGGGGCTGCGCCACGCGGAACAGCTCGCAGCTCCAGCATCCGCCTCTGCAAACGAACGACCTGGACGGGACGGTCCCTCGGCCTCCCACCAACAAGGGTCCACAAGGCTACTCCTCAATCTGAAAGAAGAGGAAACTCTCACGATTTCCACTTTCAATTTCGCCACTTCCGGGATTTTTCTTTGACGTCTCAAAGGCTGGGGACAGCTGAAGCGACTCCAGTTAAAGCTGCCAGTTTCAGAACCGCAGCCCAGTCACTGCTCACCTTGACGTCACTCAGCAGAACAATGGGTGGTGTATTAGCGACTTCAACTGGCACACAACGGGGTTTCAGTAATCATATCCATATTCCAAGCAAACTGTTATGTATTCTGTGTTCTGGGGACATATGTTATGGCTAAAGCCCAAACTGTGGCTAATCTTAATATTAGAGCCAGATAAATCTGTTTCGAATCCATAACATCTAACATTTGCCAGAGTAGATTTGTTCATCAACTGGGCTTACAGAGCTATAATTCACACATGTGCGGTATTACAAAATGCTGAAATTTAACGATTTAAATAGACCGGCAATTCTTGCAAAGCAGTGTTCTAGCAGCATTTAACATTAGCCAGAACCTGCCTGGCTAACGTGAAGTTTATACCAAAAGAAGGAGGGAATTTTGGCATCCCCCTGGGGTGGGGTCGCAGCTCCCCTCACTTGTACAACATGGTACTAGCCGGAGTGACTCAAGGGTGTGGCTCCTGGAGGCCCTCTGTTCTTCCCCAAGATACCCGTAAAGATCGTATCCGACCAGGGGGCAGACTGCCTCCTTTGGAGGTCTGGGGAGACATCTTCTCTTAGAATGTTTACAGCGTGGGGTTCTTCCTCCATCAGAGGCACACGCACCACATACTCCTCCTGGCCACGTGTCTTCCCAGACACGGGCAGTGGATTGGAGTGAAGGCCAGAGGATGGAGTTAAATGCACAGAAGAAGACAGACAGATCCTTGATTACCAATAATCAGTGTTTAAGACATAGTAGAAAAAAGAATAAAAAATAATTTTAATCATATCAAAAAGCCAAACCACAGACGAATAGTCCATGGCCCTCACAGACCCAGCTCGGCAGTCGGGGCTCCCGCTGCACGAGCCCAGGGCCCAGGCCAAAGGCATCCACCCATCAAATCCCAAGACGTTAAGATTCTGCACCAAATTCTGGGCTTGGCTTTTCTTCCAAAGAACTCACTGATCTGAAACGACTAAAAGCGAGACATGGGTACCTTTTACACGAGTCCCCACATCTTAAACGGGCTGGTAGGTTTCTCTCCTCAGCCGTCTTACAGTCATGGAAGCTGCATTTCAGATTGTTATACTGGAACCACAAAGAAAGGGAGCCCAAGCTGGAATTAATTGGGGAGCAGGCCACCAAGGCTTCCATTTGGCATTTTCACAAAGGACCCGTGGGAGATCATGAGAAACACTGGAACAGAGGATGTGCAGCTCAGGGTGCTTAGAGATTCTCTCCAGGATCCTCTTCTCGAGGAAGCAGGGTAGGGGAGTGGAGGCCAAGATCCAGGAGGTGACCTTCCAGTCTGAAACCCCCACCCTGATATGAGAGTGCTGGTGGGAGCGTGTTCTCTTCCTTTGTCCAAGCTTAGCGCTCAGCCCCATCTGTGGCGCGTCTCACAAGCTGCCGATGTTGGGGAAGCTCTTCAGCTTCTCAGGAAAGTCGTCTTTGTACAGGACAGGGTCAGCTCGGTGCTCCACCACCTTAAGAGGCATTGTCCCAAAGACGGAGGCAAACTTGTTGATGCACTCAGACCTGCGGGGTGTGGGGCGGGGGGAGGGCAGTGGAGCGGATGAGGGATGGGGTGGGGGAAAAAAGAGAAAGCGTTCAAGAGGCTGAGAGATGAGAGCAAAATACATGATATTCAACATCAACAAAAGTAAGTCAAGTACCCCAGCCTGCGGCCAGGTGCTCACAAGGGTCGGGAGGGTGTGGACTGAAGAAGTGACCTGGGGAACTCTGAGGGTCGGCTCAGCGGAGAAAGTGAACGGGAGATGCTGCAGAGGCCACAGGCCTGCAGAGGTCAGAGTGTCTTCTCCCCTCCCCCTCAAATTCCAGTCATTCTTCCAGCTCAGTCCGGAGCAGGCCTCAAACCCAGGTGGATTAGCTGCCAACAGTTCTTAACCCCATCTCTGCCAGCTAAAGTGAAGGCAGGGCGACAGGAAAAAGCCGCCTGGATCTGAGCTTCAGCTCACTGCAGCTCGGAGGTGAGCAGGTCAGGCCCGCGGGTGGGAAGTGCTGGTCCATCAGGCAACGGAGTGTGACGGCTGGGTGACGAGGACGAGGACGCTTATCCTCAGCCCAGAGGAGCAGAAACGAGCCCCGAGAAGCCACTTTTGAAGTCAAGGGGACCCCAAGGATGGACTTCAGAAAGGTCAACGCTCTCTCTCTCAGTCAGGCCCACGGCACCGAGAGCTACAATGAGAACAAACAGCCAGAGGCAGAGCCATCTGCCAAGATGGGGCTCACTTTCAAGACACAGACCCGAAGGAGTCTCCTCTGTCCTCGGAGATCCCAAAAGCCTCGTTTCAAACGATTTTATCAAGTTTTTATTGGAGTCCTTTGAGCTTCAGGAAGAAACCCATTAACAAAGAAGCCAGTCTTTATCAGTTCTCTTGGTTGTTATGTTTCTAAAAAAAACGTGTTACTATTTCATTTTGAGCTCTTCTAGCTAATAACACCATCGTCTCCATCCACCACCACAAATCGACAGCAACTAATATTTACTGCACGTTCCCAGCTGTGTTAAATTGTGTGAGGTGTATTCGTAACCGCTTCATCCTCACATAAGCCTCCAGGGAGGGCCTCATTATCCCCATTTTACAGAAGGAAGACTGAGGTGCAGAGAGGCCAAGCAACTGGTCAAATGCTGGCAAGACGCAGAGCCAAACCCAGGCACTCCGGCCCCTGAGGCTGAAGCCTCAACTACGAGATGACACAAATGGATTTAGGAGCCTAATCCTGGGCTCCAGGGGAGGGGCTGGAAATGAACAACTGCTGAGCACCTAACTCGAGCCCGGTAACTGACACGATGGCCTCATCGACTCCTCACAGCACCCTCCTCTATACGCCCAGGGGTGGCCTTACAGCAGCTTCCTGCTCTGGGCTGAGAAGTTGAGGCTGGGAGAGAAGTGACCGGCCCCAGGACCCAGAGCTGGAAAGGGCGAGCTGGGTTGCAGACCGAGGCTCGCACTGGCAATGGAGCCTCTGCTCCTGTCATCACGCTCTGCCGGGACCCGCAGGGAACCGAGTTTCCTCCTGCTGGCAGCGTTCTGAGACTCAGGAGGTGGTAGTCCCAGGTTCCAAATTATGGGGAGAGAGGTGGAAAACTGAGGAGTTTCAACAAAATGGCATGGAGCCGGCATCCGACAACAGCTTCCCTGCCCCCTATTATGGGTCAAGGCGGTGGCAGGCAAATCTCTCCCAGGTCTTACTCTTGACAGTTGTTCTGCCTGTAAACACGTACAGATTCTTCCAGCTGCCAGTTATGCCCAGAGACTCTGCCAGCAAAGCCCAGCCGTGCCCAGCACAGGTAGCGTATTAGAGAAGAATCAGGGCTCTTGGCAGAGGACAGGGGCTCCACAGGCCCCTGGAGAGTCCTGAGGACAAGGTCTCCTCTGTAACCAGATCTGCCAACAGGGCCGGGCCACAGGCAGGAGGCCACGGGGCTCAGGCCAGCGTGGCTGCTGACAGCTGCCCCCAGCTGACCCGGGCCTGGAAGCGCTCCTTTCTCTCCACACAGCCGCACTGCAGAAGCGGCTGGCCGCTCCGAACGGTGAAGGTCCTTAACTCTCCTGCCAGGTCCTGCCGGGGCTTCCTACCTTCTTCTTACACACGGGGTCTGGGTTGGGGAACGGGTTAGGGCAGACAGCGAGCGTGGCTGGTTGCTGGTGGCCCCCCTGAGAGGTTGTGTCAGGGGTCCAGTGACCCCGTCAGTAACTTATCCCCTGGGTTGGTTTTCTAATCAAGTATGAACAGGCGAAGCACTGGAAGCATCTCGGGGAGAAAGGACCAATGGTTTTCTGTTTTCCTTTCAAACACATACAATTACCTGAAGGAACCAGGAGCTTCAGGACCAATGCCGGGGAGAATGGGGAGGAAAGTGACGCTGCAGGTACCGTGCCACGCGCTTTCGTGTATTATTACTTCATCCATCCCCAGCACACAACACAGCGCTCGGTACAAAGATGCTCAATAAACATCGTTGAATCCATGAATACACACGGTGATTTGACAGGTATCAGTATACCCGTTTTAGGAGATGAAAAGATTAAAGTTTGGGATACGGTAAGTCAAATTCCTTAAAGTCAGACAGCTAACAAGTGGCGAATTCATAATTTGAACAAAGACTGGCCTGCATCAAAACACACTGTTCTTCTTCTAAGAGCAGCACTGTCTGCCTGCCATAATGCCTTGCCCGTGGGGAAGTCACTGGGCATGATGAACACTTACAAATTCTCCTGGTTCTTAAAGAACCAACAGCAGATCTTGGAACCAGATGCTGGGTAGGAAAAGCTACTCTCCTACGCAACTGAGATTTCTGATCCGAGACCCCAAATATAAGAATAAATAAGTTTACTGAACCACAAAACCCAACACAAGGTCATAATTTGCAAAGTATGTATTCTGCAAAGGGAACTATTGAAAAAATAAAACAAACGAACAATTCTATACTCGTAACTCCATCTCTTGGTGCTCAAGATGGCTTAAAACCATGTCTTCCTCCCTCTCAGTCTAAGTGCCTTATTCAATAACCCAGTGATTCAATCTTTAATCCCAATAGTTTAGTTCGCAGTTTCTAACTGCTTTCAAGACTGATTGCTTTCTGTGCCCATCAAATCTAAGGGTAGTCTGCTTTCACTAACCACCTTTCTCACCACAGACTCACACTCCGTAACCCTCGAGCCCCTTCAGTCCATGACACCATTTTTTCAGTCACCAACGACCATTTCATTCAAAGGCCTTTTCCCCGCCCACCTGCTGCTTGCTCCTCCCTCGCTTCTGGGCACTGTAGATCCTGGCACTCTCCTGGCCTCTCCCGTGGTTGCTTCTCTGTTTCCAGTTACTCTTTCTGTCTCCTAAATGTCAGGATTTCTCAAGATTCTTCCCTTGGGGGCCAGCCTGGTGGCGTAGTGGTTAAGTTTGTGCACTCTGCTTTGGCACCCTGGGGTTAGCCTGGGTTTGGGTCCCAGATGTGGACCTACACACCACTCATGACGCCATGCTGTGGTGGCATCCCACATACTAAATAGAGGAAGACTGGCACAGATGTTAGCTCAGGGACAATCTTCCTCAAGGAAAAAGAAGATTGGCAACAGATGTTGGCTCAGGGTCAATCTTCCTCACCAAAAAAAAAAAACAAAAACAAAGATTCTGCCTTTGGCTTTCCTTCAGTCAACTGCCAGCTCTGGGCAGATGTCTTCCAAATATCTATCTTTGTTTTAATTTTCTTTCTAGATTTCTAGTTCCACATCTCCAAGTGCCTGCTCCATATCTACATCTGCCGATACAGAGGGCAAGACTCCAAAACCACCTACCTTGTCGCTTTCCAACTTTGCCCATGATTAAAATCTCCTCCTGTCCTCATTAATTACGCTGCTAAAGGTACAACCATTCACCCCACCCCGCCCCCCGTTAGCGTCTCCTCTAACATGTCATTCACACTGTTAAAGGTACTACCATTCGTCTTGACTCAGAATCCAAGTTCTCTCTGTTGACCCCTCCTCCATAACCTCCGCACGCCTCTTCAGCTGGAAATCAAGTTCTAGCACATCTTCCCCTGGGAAAAAAAAAATCTCTTGCAATTTAATTTGTCCCTTCCTCTCCACACTCAGCTTAGTTCGTGCCTTGTAACTGGTCTTCTTTCTTCAGTCTCTGCACCCTCATTCCGTTCTGTGCGCTACTTCAGATCAGTCTCAAAACAGCACCTTGATCACACATCCCTGTTCAAAAGCCTTCGACGGCTCACCAGAGCCTGAGGAGCGAAGTTCAGGCTCCTGAACTGGGCATTCAGGGCCCTTCACAGTTTGGCACTAATGGGCCAGAACTCTATGCTCTAGCCAAAACGGGCTTCGTAACTGCTTGCCAGATACACCCTCAACTTGCTGACCACCCAGGCGCCCTGCCTAGGATCTCCTTTTCTTGCCCAGAGTTTCATTAGCTGGGATCCCAGTGACCTTGGAGGGCTCACTTTAAGTGCCACCTCTTAAAATTATCCTGATGGTCAACCTGGCAAGCAGTCACTTCTTTTTCCTCTGATCATCTCTGAGCCTCGCTATGGCACTGACTACATATAGCTTTGGATTAGGTTTTTTATACAGACACACACACTGTATACGTATATATACACATATATATGTGTGTGTACTTGTTGTTGTTAATTATAAGCTCTGATATAACCTGACTCAAGCCTGACGACACCTGGGCAGTGGCCTGTTCTATTTTCGGTGCCTCTCCCCAAGAGGAGCTGCCACACCTCCCTTAGTGGCCTGCTTCAGTGTTTAATAATAATTACGTCCAACTTAAACCTTGCACTTGAAGTCTCGACATTTAAGATCTCAGTGGCACCAGAGAAGAGGAGTTTAGCCTCAGTATGAACGTCAAGGCCATTATCAGGTCAACTTCACTCCCCACAAGTCCTATTAGAACCATACAACCCCACCGATTTAAATAAGCCCACACAATAAATAATTGCTTTATGCCGGGAATTCTCCCCAAACACAGAGAATGGGGGGAGGTTTAATAACAATTTCGTGTGCTTTAATAGAAAATTGGGGTCCTGCAAATGAGCTATGACGGTTCATGTCACTGCCCTTGACTGTGATCCTTAAAAAACCACTGACAGACATTTCTAAAATCACAGGAGGATATTATCTCACATTGACCGCTGGTAAAAGTCATGTCATTTGGGTAAGATTTTTACAAATGAAAGAGATAAAGAAATTATTTAGAGAGTAAGAGTGAGAAGTAAGAGTAAGAGGGAGTAAGCATTAGAGATAAATCCAGACCAACTGAAACAACTTTCTGTACAAAGCAATCCTCCAGGCTTGAAGGATTTTAATACGGCTGACGGATTTCAGAACTGAGTACTGCGAGCAGGTGCACACGAGACCTGTGGACACTTGAACTAGACGGCTCAATCCGTAAGGCCACCGCCACACTCTCCGAGTGCACTCTGGTCCCTTGACAACAGTGCTACTGGCCGTCAGAGCTGGCCGTCCTGTGTAAGGAGCTGGCTTGGAATTAGGTCTGATTCAGGAGATTCAAAGCGCAGGGGCCTCTGGGATACAAGCGAGAACTCCCAGGTCTACCGCAAAGATTACAACGGCCTTCAGGGAAGACACACACCTCCCACTTTACACTCACCGACAAGGCCTAGTATCACATTCCACACCAAGGTGTGCTGTCGTGTACCTGACCCAGTTGACATAAAGGGAGGGTCAGAGCTGGCCCGCTCCACTCTCTGGAAAGAGCTGTGCTTTCCAGTCCGTTCTTGGGACGTGTGTTAGCCGTGTGAGCAAAGGAACTTGTCTCTGGTGGGTTCGGTTTAATTCTCTCTAATCAAACTTTTACTGTAACATGGAGCCGTTGCCCTGAAAAACAAGCCAGTATTTCCTTGGAATTAACCAGCTTCCCTTCCAATGACTGTGGATGGTTAACTGCTTAGTCCGCACGGAGAGTCTGGCTTCTGGAGCTTAAGGCCAGCTATATTTTTAAGACCCTTCCAGCCATTACAAATTGAGTGAGTAGCATTCCAAATTAATTCTTTGGGTGACCTGGGCTTGAACTAACCCAATTCCCACAGTGCAGAAGGAGGTGACTATGGCTACCAGCTGCTGTCCTTATATCTCCGACAAAGTCCCATAAACAGGCCCGAGGCAGGAAATCGGGATCAGAGGCTCGGCAGACTACTGGGCAGAGGCCCACTCACCTCTCCACCATGTGAGTCTGGTCGAGCGAGAGCCCGTCGATGGCTGTGCACTCGGGACACTTGAATTTCTTGCGCGGCGTGACCTGCCGGAGGAGCACAAAGACACACCTGGCCGTCAGTGCCAGGGACAATAAAATCACGCCCGTGACACCACTCTGCATGCTTCTGCTCTGAGCTGAGACGTCTGCTCCCTCTACGTGCACGCGTGCCCACGCGCACGTGCATGCGCACACACCCCTCACCGCTCCTCCATTCAGTCCTGTCTGGCTTGGCCCACGGCAGAACTCACAAGGGCCCAATAAAAAGGGCTTGGAGGCTTTTGCCTTCTGTAACTGGAAAGAAGTGGTGATGACAAGCTCCTTAATTCCTGTTTAATGACTGTTTTCTCACTGCCAAGGTCCTTGTATAAACACCATTTGTTCTTGCAGCCATAAGGGCGATGAAATACAGCTTCCCATAACTTTCACCGTAACCGGAGTTCCAACAGGCCCCTTCTCCCTCATCCAGCTGATGGCAAAGGCCACAGCAGCAGCGTGGTCCTGAAGACACCAGGTCGTTCTGCAAGTCCCTTGAGTCAGGACAAAAATCCAGGGGTCCCGAATCCTTTCCCTGACTCTCACTCCCACCTTTGCAAACCTTACACTCCTAACGATTTTTCTAGCAAACTGGGGGAGGCTGCCTTCCTAACCCAGCGAGGATAAGGAAGCAGCAGAGGGCCGGGAGGGGAGGAAAGCTGGCTGCCTAAGGTCTGGCTAGACCGCATCCAACACCAGGAATCAGTGCCGAGTCAGCGGGCGCAGCTGAAAACATCTTGAAGCATGTCAAAAAGTAAATCTGGAGATAAGGGGGGGTCCTTTAAAACTAGTTCTGCAACTAGTCTGCAGACTGGAGTCTGCGCTTTCCCTCGCAGTGAGCTGTGGACGGAGTCACTTAGAGACCTGGGGACAGGGTGAAGACTGGCTCAAGTTTGGAGAGCAAAGACAGTGACTGTTCCGCTTTCCTGAGTCCCTTGGTTTAATCTGGCTCCTCTCATCAATTAACAGCAGGAGGAATCAGTGGGCAACGCCATCCCATGCTTCCAGGATAAGCCTCCAGGACAGAAGATTCCAGTACAGGAACCTGGCCGGGAAGCATTGCCCATTTTCAGATATGGAATTCTAATCCAGAAGGAAAAAAGGTCAAGACGATTCCACTCCTATCAAGACGTGGACCCTCTCTCCATATCTAGAGATGCGATTTGAGCAAGTCGACATTTCAGAAACAGACATCTGTTACAGATACCAAGGCCCCCATGTGCTCTTCATGTGCTCTCAGCTTCTAATATGTTATGGGAAAGGTACTTTTTTTTTTTTTTTTTTTAAGATTTTATTTTTTCCTTTTTCTCCCCAAAGCCCCCCGGTACATAGTTGTGTATTCTTCGTTGTGGGTTCTTCTAGTTGTGGCATGTGGGATGCTGCCTCAGCGTGGTCTGATGAGCAGTGCCATGTCCGCACCCAGGATTCGAACCAACGAAACACTGGGCTGCCTGCAGCGAAGCGCACGAACTTAACCACTCGGCCACGGGGCCAGCCCCGGGAAAGGTACTTTTAAAGACTGGTAATCAATAATTAAAATCAACATTTAGGACAACTATAGTTATAACTGTGTAAAGTGTACTTTCTTCTCAAAGTCTCTAAAAAAATGGGCTACCTTAAGAAAGACGTAAACTGCATTCTTTAACTAACAGAACTAGATTCATATCGGCTTTCAGAATAAAATTAAGTATTTTTTAAACACAATTTGTAGACTGACCATCATAGCCTTTATCTCTGATACTGGAGGTTAAAAATTGTAACTAAAGAAACTGTATAAAAAAAGAAAATATGTTTAAATTCTCAGAGCCTAGATTCAGTTTTACAATGTGACAGTGTCTCCCACAGCATCTGAAAGCTAAAAGGGAACTCAGAGTTCATCTAGTCGAAAATTTGGTTTATATTAGCCGCAAGAACTTCTCAGGCTCAGAGAAACAGACTTGCCCAAGATCACAAAGCAAGTTGGTGGCAGAGCTGGACAAGGATCCTCCGATGCCTCCTACCTTGATGACAGCTTTCCCCGTGACGTTAGCCACCAGAAAATTCATGGCGATGTCTTCACAGTTCATATGAGCATCCACCCAGCTCTTGATGTCCCCAGGCATTTTGTAGGTGTACAGGTAGTTAAAATACTGTCAGGTGAGACAGAGAGAAGAAAGGTTTAAAGAGCAGTTCCCTGTGGCTGATATGTAAAAACTAGTCACGGCCTGGGGACAAGCTTTCTACTATTAGAATGCTTTGGGTTAAGTGACAAACATCTTTAACACTGCCATTCTTTTCAAAACCACCTATTGTACGGGCTGGCCCGCTGGTGTAGTGGTTGGGCTGACGTGCTCGCTTCAGCAGCCCAAAGTTTGTGGGTTCAGATCCTGGGTGTGGACCTACACACAGCTCATCGAGCCATACTGAGGCGGCGTCCCACACATAAAATGGAGGAAGATTGGCCCAGATGTTAGCTCAGGGACAATCTTCCTCACTCACACACACACAAAAAGCCACCAAAAAACAAAAACCCCACCTACTGTACACAGAGGAGAGGAATGGCATGAAGCCCTGCGGGATGCAGGCCCTTTGGAACGATCAATGTATCACGTGTTTAATAAATACTGTCCAGAGACACACTACATGCTGATCTTTACTAAACCCTTTCCCTGGAGTCACAATGCTTGATCCTGTTTTCTACATTCTCTCCACAGATTGCAAATAGGAACGGAGATAAATTAACGGTGGATTGACATTGCAAAAGGATGTGCTTTTTATATTAAAACAAAAATGAGGCCATTCTGAAACTACCACAACCTACACATATGCAAGAAGTGTAGACATTCGCGAGCAAAAAAAGAAGTATACATGGTCTATTACAGTAAACCCGGAGAATTGTAAACCTTATTTATTTACTTATTGCTAAGAACAAAAACCCATTTCTGGATCCAGAGCCGTGAAAACTACGAGGGCAGCAGTGCTGAGATAACAAGAGGCCTCGATGTAAACACAGCTGAGTTAAATTAACCGCGCTGGGTGAACGCGTCTTCCCGACACCAGTTCTGACGCCACTGTGGACAATGGACAAGCTGTTACTGTTTAATTAAACCACACAGGCCCAGGGAGAACCCTAGCACCAAGCCGAATATTCTGAAGTCCTATGCAGACCCTTCAATCTGTCCCTAAGAAAAAGAGTCAAAATCAAGGAGTGACAATTCCCAGGAGAGGAAATGCAACAGGCTAAGAAGACGCAAAAGGAATTTCAACCTCATAGTGATCCAATCAAAGTGAAAAGAAGATCCATTTCACTTATTGAAAGAGCTAAGTTTGATTTTATTTCTTTCCCCACATATTTCATGCAAGGGGGAATACGGCAAGAAGGTTTTATATTTTGCTGGTGGGAGTATAAATTGGCACAAACAATAATGAAAACAGACAAATATATATATGAAAACCTCCTCAAAACGTTCCCTCCCTTTGACATAATTCTACTTCTAGGAAAGCATCATAATGATCACAAGCACAAACAGTCATGAAAATGAATACTGATCACAAAGGAAACTCCAGACATCAAGCATCATTTAAATAACAAAAAAATAGACACGCTCTGAATATCCAAAGATGAAGGAACAGTTCTACATGACTTATGGACTATTAATATAACGGCATATCAGCAATTAAGAAGAAATTGTTTATGAAGGAATGTTAATGACATAAAAACTAACAATATAATACATGCAAAAAGCAGCTAATGAGAACATTTACACCTGTCTGTGCGTATGTAATGTAAATAAATAAATAAATACATAAAGAAAAGGCAAGCTGGAAAAAACATCTAACAATAATAACGGTCATCTCTAAGTGACAGGACTATAAGTCACTTTCCTATACAATAAAATTTGTTCTGATTTTCCATATTTCTTATTATGAGCATGTATTATTTTTATAATTAGAAAAATAGTAACTTTACTTTTACAAAAATATCACACAACATGGGCTTCCTAACCCTTGAGTAGAACACTTTTTCTGAACTCAGCCAAAATTAAATTGGACCAGATGAAAGGAGTCCCGGACCTCAGCTCTGCAGACCCAGACGCACCCGCCCGGCCGCCCGCCTCACCTTGTGATAGAAAGCCGCCCCTGTGAGCACCATGGACACCTCGTTCGTCCACTCAGACTCGTACTTCCACTTGTTCATCTCATGGTCCCAGAGATGCAGGCGGCCCGGGTAGCCCACCAGACGGTCAGGAAACTCCCGCCAGACCTAAGGACAGAAACACACCAGTCGTCAGCTCCCAGGTCAGACGGCAGCCCGGCGCCGAGTCATCAAAACCGAATTGGAAACTGCAAGTAACGCAGAGGAAAGCTTCCTGAACTGGGCCACGGTGGGCGACGTCCTGCGTAGGACCAAGGAAATCGGCTCTCTCCTTAATGGAGGCACAAAGGAAGAGGAAATGGAACCCTGTCTTCAACTGTCCTGACTCAGCAAATTTTGGTGCCTGTGAAGACTTACAAAGTCTCTGTTTCTTAAAAAACAATCGATTTCTCCAGTGCACACAGCCATTCGGAAGCCTCGAGTAGGGAGAATCTGCCTGATTCTATAATCTGTAACACACTGAACACACACACTTGATTTCCATCTTTGGAAAGATTCTCAGAGTTTTGTTAAACAGAATTTGGGATATTGGTGGGGTACTTCCAACACCTTTCCCCATGTATTTCTGAACAATTTAGTTTAACCTTTAAAAGACAGGAAGTTCACAGCGTTAATGAGTACTGACAATTGACCAGCTGGTCCTGGTGCCCCGTCTCAGCGCCCCAATTCCCCCCTTTACCAGACCGCTAAACCAGAGCTCCTGAGGGCCCCGGCCTGGGCCTACTCTCTCCTTTAAGCTCTCTAAATAATCTCGTCCAGTTTCGTTCACTCGAAATACGGGCCATACTCCGATGACCTCTAAATTTATGTCTGGCCCCGAACAATCCTGAGATAACCTTCTACTTACTTACCGTCTCCAACTGGCTTAACAACAGGCATCTCAAATTCAACATATTCAATGTATGACTCGCGATTTCATCCCCAGACAAGCCAGTCTCTCAATCTTCTCCATCTCAATAAATGATATTGATCCCCAACTGCCCCAGCCCAAAGCTAGCAGGCAGCCTTTATCCCGTCGTTTCCGTCCTCTCCACGTCCGATCCATCAGCCAGTCCTGCTGGTCCTACTTCTGACTGCCTCGTTCCCTTCTCCTACCACTCTCTCCAGCTCAAAGCACCGTTATCTACTGCCCAGATTACTGCAACAGGCTTCTATCTCATCTCTTTGCTTCCAAATAATTATTTACAGAGCACCCCTAAAAGGACCATGCCCAAAAGAATATTAGGGTATTCTGTACAGAGTAATTCAACCAGTGGGCTCTACCCTATTATATAAATATTATTTTTAAATCAATATTATTTTCATCGCATATATACCCACACACATATAAAAGTCATACGGTCCTACGCTATGGCAGCAGAGGTCTCCCCAACACCCGAGTGTCACCGAGCCCAGGGAGGAGCTTGACCGCTCTCCCAAGGGCAGACCCGCATGCCGGCACGCCCTCTTTTTCAGTCTGCCAGGGCCGCTGTAACCAAGTAACACAGATTGAGGGGCTGAAAACAACAGAAACCTGGAAGCCCAAAACCAAGCTGCTGGCAGTGCGTGCGCCCCCAAAAGCTGCCGGGGAAGGCTCCTTCCTTGCCTCTCCGGCTTCTCGAGGTGGCTGCCAATATTGGGCGTTCCTTGGCCTGTAGACGCGTCACTCGGACCCTTGTCCTCACCTGGCCTGGCCGTCTTCCCTCCATGTCTCTGTGTCCCAATTTCTCCTTTTTATAAGGATGCCAGGCAAAGCGGATTCGGGCCCACTCTAATGGCCTCGTTTTAACTCTACAACCCCTGAAAACACCCTATTTCCAAACACGGTTACTAAGGGTTAGGATTTTTTTTTTTAAAGGGACACACTCCAACCCATAACATCCCCTCAAAGCCTTTGAAATGTTCCACCCCCAAAACAAAACAAAAAATGGCTTTCTACTGACTAAGAATAACATCCAGACTCCTCAGCACGCCCTGAGGGGCCTGCCCCCTCTCCAAGCCCCTCTCTTACCACGTCCTCCCACGTTACAGTGGCCTTTCTGTTCTTTCCCCAGGACTAGACCGCAAGCCCTTCGCACCTGCTATTTCTTCCGACTGGCACGTTCTCTCAGCTCTCAAAAGGCTGGGTGCTGCTTCTCAGTCAGGTCTCTGCTTAACTGTCCCCTCCTCTGAGAGGCCTCTCCAGACTTTCCTATCCCAGGGGAACACCGTCCGCTAACCAGCCATTCTTCACATCCATTCGCCCCGGGCTTTTCTTCTCCAAACTTTCATCTTTTGGAAATTGTTTTGGTTATTTTTTGCTTATTTATTATCTATTTCCCCACCGTAGAATTTAAACCCCCGAGGACAGAGAGCCTGTCTGATTCGCGGTGGCACTCCGGCAGAGGACAGCAAGCCGCACGCACTTGTTGAATGCGCCAACGGGCAGAATCTCAGCAGGCAGAGAGCTGAGGAGGAGAGAAGGGACCAAAGATGCTTTCTCTCTTCTTCGCGGCCAGAGCCAGCACGCTCCTTAGTTCAGAGAGGCGGTCCACTTCAGGACCGGTCAATAGTCACCGCCAACAACGCTGTGACGTCCCTCGTGTGTGAAGATCACGGTCGGAACTCGCCGTGTTCCACAGTGCTTTTCCAGAAGCGGGTGAGCGCTGTGTGCTGAGTCACCACGCTGTCGTGCCCGGTCCTCCTTGTGATCACCCTCACGATTTTACGGGAGTCTGACCTGGGTCCTGAGCAGGGTCCGGGGTTGTGAAAAAGCTTTGCTTTGTGTGAAACCAGCTCACCTAGCAGGCCTCTCAAACCCACAACCTTGGCCTCATTAACACCATGTTGTAACCAACAGAGCTAATCGGCCGCAGGCAGCAGCAGACTAGCTGCAGACAAATGAATCCGTGTCAGACATTTCCTCAGACGCGTAACGTGCTGCCGCTGTGTTCTCAGCTCTGGGGGTTGTATTTCAGCAGATTAAAATAACATGATACTATTACAGTTTTATGGAGCCCAGAGCAGCGACACAGCCTGCGAGCCGTGACTGCTGTTGGGCTGTGGGCCTGGGCAGGCTCCAGCGAATGCCCCGCCAGCTTCCTTCTCTCAGCACCAAGCACCTGCCTGCCCGTCACACCAGGAGCACACGCACCGACTCACCTTAACGGGACCAGAGAGACCTCTGAAGGGGTGCAAGTACAAGTAACTGAACTAACCCAGGGACGGCGCGGGGGCGGGGAAGGGGGTGGGGCAGGGGGCATGCAGGCAGCTGGCACCTTCCCCACCCCCCGGATCCACTTTGAGTCAACACAGCTCCCTAAGCCACGCAAAGGAGCTTCCAGTCACTTTCCCAAGGGGCTCTTCTTGTCAAGCCCCCGTTTGCAGCCATAATGCTAATATTGGCTCTGTTTTAGGGTTAAATGCTGTTAAGATTTCAGTCCTCTTCCTGTTAGCTGAAGCCACTTACTGGACTTCTCTCCAGAGGGACTGAATTTGGTGGCGCTGGGTCACAGCACGCTAAGCCACGCCGCTCGAGGAGCGTCAGAGGCGTCCTGAACCTCAGCTCCTCTGGAGCCTTCCGGGAGCGCTGCGCCCCAGGCGGGCCTCTCCGCCCTTGACTTACTCCAGGCAGCTGGATGCAATCAAGATACCATCCTTGTCACTTCATCTATAACTCTGCAGCCGACTCCAGGATCAAAACGGAGAGGAAGAGAACGGGATGGGCCCTCTCCGGCGGAGCCCCAGCGCAGTACGGAGTCGATTATGCATACAGTAAAGCATTTTCTCAGCTGGAAAAGCGAGAACTCACATTCTACCCGCCTCCCACTCGAATTCAACTTCTTTCTTCTCACCTCAGGGAAACGCTGTGGGGTCAGCCTTCTGGCATTACTCACAGATGCCTTTGTACAGCGCAGTGCGGGCGTCTGAAACCCCACTCACACCCCTGTATTCGAGTAATAGCGCGTCCACAGCTACATTCGAGCTGCAAAGCCGTTATTCAGCTGCTTGCCTGCACTGCTGAAGGCCTTCAGATACAGCGTCCTCAGCCAGTTTTCATCACACACATCTCTGAAGACAGAAGCTTAGGATGCTATAACAAACTCTATGCCTCGGTTAGGGGCTTAGCAATAATTCCAACAGTCCTTACATTTGGGGCCTGCTCCACATCGCTATTCAAACAGAGGCTGTAACAACACAGTCCCATCCTCCAACCGTTTCCTTGCTTTCTAATTTCTATGATCTTGGTCCTAACCACCTCCCACCTGGATCATCGAAATCTCCCCTCTCTGGACTCCCAGCCGTGCTCACTTGCCTGTCTGCAGAGCTAGCTAGCTATTCTTTTCTTTTTAAACTTCCTAAGGTCTTTCGGGGCTTCCCATTATTAAAGGATCCAACTAAGATCTTCTACCTTTGTTTAAAAGGGACGGGAGGCAGCTGGATCACCTCCTACAGAAAGTGCACCAGGAGGACGTGGTTAAAGCGGATCCAGAACCAGCTCAGCCACGGAGGAGCTGTGCGACTGACATCCTCAAGCTCTCCTGCTTTCCTTCTGCCACCTGCCAAGTGAAGGGTGGGATTAAGTGACCCCTGATGTCCTTTTAGGGCTAAGATCTCCTATCTTCTTCCTCCTCACTAACCTATTCCCAAGGAAACTAACTCATCAGCTGTGATCAGTTGCAAGTTGTAAGTTTCTAAAGAGCATGGCTTGCCTTGTTTAACTCTGTTTAAAATGCCATACACATATGGGTACCCGATAAATGTTCTTGAAAAGAGGATAATGCACTATATTCTAAGCCAGCTTAGAGAGTGCATTTTGACCTGTGTGTGTGCTAACCACAGTCAGACGCAGGAAACAGACTGGGGGAGGGGAAGGTGTAATAACAGGTGGTGCCCATCTGGGGTATACGATTAGGGAACCACGGGGCAGCTCCAGGAGAAGAGGAACTCTCTGAAGTGGCTGCTACAGTCATCAGGCTTCCAAAGGCGCAGATGCGCAGGGATACTGCTACTGGGTGAGAGAGACGCCACATGTATCAGGATTCGAGAGCCACGAGACGGACTAGGAAGCAGTGAGGGAAATGGGGAGAACGTGGATCCAAGGTGCACCAGACTGGACTGGGTTTCATTTCTCTCCTTGCCCATGCCGCCTGGGTTCTGTCCATCCCTAACCATCCGAGTGGAACAGAACTCTACGAACCAGCCCAAACCTGTGGCCACACGCTTGGATAGGCCAAGGCAGAGCTGCAAGGAAGCGAACTTGCAAACGTCTTTGAATGAGCGGCCCTTCCTCCCTCCAGGCCTGCCCTGCATGCTGCCTAGACGGGAAAGGGGTGGCTGGCCGGCCTGCAGCTCCTCAGAGGGGCCCGTCACCGGATTCCCTCTCGGCCCTCTGAGAACAAAGCTCACCTTTTCCATTTGGAATTTCCTGAAATGAAGTGGAACGGACAGAGTGATCGCCTTCATTTTCAGCTCATGCTTTTAATCACACTGGTGGTTGGTAGTTGTTGTCAAGGGGGTGCTTTGCAAAAAGCCAAAGAGCCTCTGTGCACACCTGGGACACAATTAAATGCTAATGCTGGACATGCAGGGCAACAGAGCCCTGCAGCTGTCACCTGGGGCTCTCTAATGCCAACTGGCTGTGACACATACATGGACGCGCTCGGTTATGTATCAGATTTACCTATTGAATCTTTCAGTCTGCCTGGGAGACCTTTCCAACCCCAGGCAGGGTTCGGCTTAAAATAAGCCAAGCAGGAAAACCAGCATCACAGGAAGGCTTCTGGGCCCCGGGCCGCAGTCCTATTTGCCCCAGTCTGGCTGGAGGTCAGTCCCGCCTTGGTACGGCAGGACACGATCTCCACTCCTTCCAGGGTCTTGCTTCAGGCCTGGGGCAGTAATGAAGGCCAAGAGACAGACTGGGGTTGGCCACAGCTGAGACAGGAATGTGTGCTATGACCACTGTGAGGAAGACAGCACTGAAGAAAGTGGCTTTAAAACATTCGCCTCCTCCTTGAATCTGTACCATCTCACCAGACGGCACGGCTACGGGCCTCCTGTGATGGTACGGAGAAAACTCACACTTTGGAAGTCTCAGCTGCCGACCTTTGCCCACGCGGGCTCAGAGATCTGCAGGCAGAGAACATCTGGAAGGCAGAGATCATTGAGTCCAGTTCCCTCACCGTACAGATGAGACAACTGAGAGCTGGAGGGGAGGCGGCTCTCCCAGGGCCACACAGCTCCTTCAAGCCAAAGCTGGGTCCTGACCCCAGCCCAGCCATCTGTGCACGAAGCCATATGACTTCCCAGTCTTCTGATTCCAAAAAGCGCCTCATCTCCCCAAGCCCAGTCCCTCACTTGTAAAACAAAGACACGGACGATGTCTAAATCACAGTTGGTGTCGGGGTTCGTCAGCTCGGTGGCGCCAGCAGCAGAGATGGTAAGAGTCACGTAAGCCCGCGAACGACCAAGTGGAGACCAGAACAGCAGGGAGAGGAGGTGGGGACATGACAAAACCCTTTGCCCCCGTCAGTACTCATCTTCTAAGAGCTGAAGGCTCTTTGTGAATGTGTTTCCATTTAGCAAAGAAAGCCACATGCTCACACCACTGAAAGCCGCCCTTCCGTAGCTGGGTAGCAAATTAATGCAACTCCACATCCGCCAGCTGAGCGCCTCGTGGAACCCTGTCACTGCGAGGCTCGGGGCAGAGTAGGAAGCACGAGCACAGAGCGGCCAAATGAGATTAAACTCAACAACTATTTTTCATGAGACAATGAATCTCTTGAGAGATAATAAAGAAGGGAAGGAGAGACATGAGTCTGAAGGGATGGGAGGAGGAAGAGAAGGGTCAGGATGGGGTCACGGGTTTTCTAAGTTTGTGCTCCTTAAGACCCACTGAACATGGAATCGTTTTTATTTCCATAAGCTCAACTCCAGTGGGGGACATACTATTTCCAAGTCTGGTCCCAGGGGATTGCTTAATGAAGTTCAAAGAAGGACAGCGATCATAAGCCGAATGGCTACTCTCTTTAAACCCTGCACGAGTGGAAACAGAGACTTTTGTTTTTATAAATAACCATTACTGAGCCTTCAAAACTTCCAGTTGATTTTGGTGGGGCTCAACTTAAATGACCAGGGACCAAAGATATTAGCTCTGCCCAGCAAGGAGGAAATAACTCCTCCTGCCTCAAGTCACCGCTCTGGTGACTTCCGTCACAGTCAGTCAGTGATGCTACAGCAACACTGGCCAGACCTTTTCGTTTTCTTCACTGAAGAAAGGGAGGAAATGGCATTGACCACCAACTCTGTAATCCTGGCTGACTTCGAGGCATAGATGTGGTTCCAAAATAATTAGTTAACGAGTTAATTCATCGCAGTGCCCTCTGTGTGATAAACGCCAAAATCGCTGGGTGGAGAAGCCAGCAGCAGAGGGACTTTCCAAACCATTCTTTATTCGCATCCCATCTACTTCCAAAAGACGATGCGAGGTGGCTTACAATAAAAGGCAAAAGTTGGAGTAAAGTGCAAACTTTACTGGACGTCACCAAAACAGAGGATGTCCTCAAGAGCATTTTTTTTAATCCAGAGATGCTTCATTTATCTTAAAAATATTAATCCTGATACCAAGTTCTAGAAAAGCAACCAATAGCAAGCTAAAGTCATCGAGTCTGGGGGGAGAGACGCGAGTACTTCTATTTATTAACTCATTTATGCCTTCAGCTCACAGATCCTTATTGAACTACCACTATCTTTTTTAACTGAACGTTTTGAGACAATTGCAGATTCAAAAGCAGCTGTAAGAAATAACGCAGAGATGCCGTGCGCTCTTTATCCAGTTTCCCCCAATGGCAACATCCTGCAAAACTACAGTGTGACATCACAACACGACACTGACACTGATCCAGTCAGGGTACAGAGCATTTCCATCACCACAAGGTCCCTCCTGTTACCTTTCAAGACATCCTCCCCATCCAGGTTCCCTGTGGCCGTCACTAATCTGCTCTCCATCTCCATAATGTCATTTCAAGAGGGCTATAGGAATGGAATCATACAGCACATACCCCTTTGCAATTGGCTTTTTTCGCTCAGCATAATTTCCTAGAGATGCATCTCAGCTGTTCTCTGTATCAATAGTTTGTTCCTCTTTACTGCTGAGTCATATTCCACAGTATGGATAAACCACAGTTTGTTTAACCATGCACCCACTGAAGGACACCTGGGCTGATTCGTTTTTGGTGATTACAAATAAAGCTGCTGTGAATCTGTGTGGGCACAAATTTTCACTGCTCTGGGATAAACACCCCAGAGCTCAACTGCTGGGTCATACGGAAGTTGCACGTTTCATTTTATAAGAAACGGCCCAAACTGTCTCTCCAGAGCGGCTGTACCATTTCTCACTCCCACCAGCCCCCCAGTTCCTCTCTGTCTTTACCAGCACTTGGTGTTGTCACTATTGTGTTTTTTATTTTAGCCATTCTGATAGGTGTATAGTGATATATAATTATGATTTTAATTTGCACTTCCTTAATGGTGAGCGATGTTGAACATCTTTTCATGTGCTACTGGCCGTCTGTACATCCGCTTCAGGGAAATGTCTGTGCACGTCCTTTGCTCAAGTTCTAACTGGACTGCTTCTCAGTGTTGAGTTGAGCATTCTCTGTCTATCCTAGATGCTGAGTCCTTTGCTGGGCATGTAGTTTGCAAGCATTTTCTCAGTCTGTACCTTGTCTTTTCATCCTCTTCACAAGGTCTTTCACTGAGCAGAAGCTTTTAATTTTGATGAGGTCCAATTTGTCAAGTTTTCCTTTTACAGACTGTGCTTTTTGTGTCAAGTCTGAAGGACTCTTTGCTTAGCCCTAGATCCTCAAGATTTTCTCAAGTTTTTTCCTAAAAGTGTAAAGCTTTATGTTTACATTTCAGGCCATAATTCACTTTCAGTTAATTTTTCAATAAGGTGTGAGGTTTAGATCAAGGTTACATTTCTGCCTGTGGATGTCCACTTTGTCCAGCACCGTTGGTTGAAAGGCTGTCTCTCCTCCACTGAACTGCTTTTGCACCTTTTGTCAAAAATCAGTTGCCCCCAACTATTTCCTAGAGACTGTCTTAAACTTCAAAGTGAAAACAAAAATAAAGCACGCATCTTGTTACTAAGGAGCTTACCATTTAGAAAAGCTAATGACATATGCATAAAAGGCTAGAGATGAACAAAGCAAGGATGCAGGAAAAAGAGTAAAAAAAGAGTTAGGAGGATACTAAGACGACTTCTGGGGTGGGGGTGGGAAAGCATGGAACATGGAAAATCCTTCGCGGATTTCATTTTAAGGAAAGAAAGGGAAAAAAATTAAATTAGAAAGTTACGACTGAGATCCCATTGTCCCCCAGAGGTCAGTAATTAGTAAGAAATTACTCTCTGCTGCCTGTGCAGCAGGCAGCAAGTAGATCCGGATTCTCCCACCTGATACAGAGAGGGAATCCTTTAACTCTGAACGACTCCTCAGAAGGAAACTCAGTGTCCAAACGCATTAAGGACACTCCTTTCGTCCATAACCGTCTACCGAGCACCCACCATGCGCCAAGCACTAGGCAGAGAGCAGCGAACAGGCAGGCAGCACCCTGTCGGCGTGGACGGCTCCATTGAGAGGTTCTCTGTCAGCCCCAGCTCCACGCTGCGGGTTAACCCGTGGCCCTGGCCGTAAGAAGTGAGCCCCGTCCTTCCTTCCTTCTCCACGAAGAGTGTGTCACCAACTGATCAGGATCTTGCCCCAGCCCTCAAATCTTCAGCCCAACCCAAAGGCTGGCTAGGAACTTAGAAGTATTACTTTTTAAAACAATTTTTATTTTATTGAGGTCATAATAGTTTATAACACTGTGAAATTTCAGTTGTACACTATTATCTGTCCGTCACCACACATATGTGCCCCTTTACCCCTTATGCCCAGCCCTCCAACCCCCTTCCCCTCTGGTAATCACTGATCTGTTCTCTTTGTCCACCTGTTAGTTTATCTTCCACATACGGGTGAAATCATACAGTATTTGTCTTTCTCTCTGGCTTATTTGGCTTAACATAATATCCTCAAGGTTCATCCATGTTGTTGCAAATGGGACAATTTTGTCCTTGTTTATGGCTGAGTAGTATTCCACTAAATATATATATACTACATCTTCTTTATCCATTCATCAGTTGATGGGTACTTGGGTTGCTTCCACGTCTTGGCTATTGTGAATAATGCTGCAGTGAACATGGGGTGCACAAGTCTCTTTCAATTGTTGATTTCAAGTTCTTTGGATAAATACCCACTAGTGGGATAGCTGGATCATATGGTATTTCTGTTTTTAATTTTTTGAGAAATCTCCATACTGTTTTCCAAACTGGCTGCACCAATTTGCATTCCCACCAGCAGTGTGTGAGGGTTCCCTTTTCTCCACATCCTCGCCAACATTTGTTATTTTTTGTCTTGGTGATTATAGCCATTCTAACAGGTGTAAGGTGATATCTCAATGCAGTTTTGATTTGCATTCCCCTGATGATTACTGATGTCAACATCTTTTCACACTCCTGTTGGCCATCCTTATATCTTCTTAGGAAAAATGTCTTGTTAATATCCTCTGCCTACTTTTTGATCAGGTTGTTTGTTTTCTTGTTGTAGAGTTGTGTGAGTTCTTTATATATTTTGAAGATTAACCCCTGGTTGGATATATGATTTGCAAATATTTTCTCCCACTTGGTGGGTTGTCTTGTTCATCTTGTTCCTGGTTTCTTTGGCCTTGCAAAAGCTCTTTAGTCTGATGAAGTCCCATTTGTTTATTTTTTCTTTTGTTTTCCTTGCCCAGGTAGACACAGTATTTGAAAAGATCCTTCTAAGACAGATGTCAAAGAGTACTGCCTATATTTTCTTCTAGGAGTTTTATGGTTTCATGTCTTACCTTCAAGTATTTAATCCATTTTGAGTTAATTTTTGTGGATGGTATAAGATAATGTTCTACTTTCATTCTTTTGCATGTGGCTGTCCTGTTTTCCCATCACCATTTATTGAAGAGACTTTCCTTCTCCACTCTATGTTCTTAGCCCCCATGTCAAAGATTAGCTGTCTATAGACGTGTGGTTTTATTTCTGGGCTTTCAGTTCAGCTCCATTGATCTTTGTGTCTGTTTTTTTGTCCCACTACCATGCTGTTTTGATTACTATAGCTTTGTAGTATATTTTGAAATCAGGGATTGTGGTGCCTCCAGCTTTGTTCTTTTTTCTCAGGATTACTTTAATTATTTGGGGTCTTTTGTTGTCCCATATGAATTTTAGGATTCTCTGCTCTTTTTCTGTGAAGAATGCCTTGGGATTCTGATTTGTATTGCACTGAATCTGTAGATTGCTTTAGGTAGTATGGACATTTTAGCTATGTTTATTCTCCCAATCCATGTGCATGGAATATCTTTCCATGTCTTTATGTCATCATCAACTTCTTTCAATAATGTCTTGTAGTTTTCACTGTATAGGTCTTTCACCTCCTTGATTAAATTTATTCCTAGATATTTTAATCTTTTTGTTGCAATTGTAAATGGGATTGTATTCCTGAGTTCTCTTACTGATAGTTCATTACTAGAGTGAAGAAATGCAACTGATTTTTGTATGCTGCAACTTTGTTGTGGTTGTTATTTCTAATAGTTTTCTGATGGATTCTTTAGAGTTTTCCATATATAAAGTCATGTCATCTGCAAACAGAGAGTTTCACTTCGTCCTTGCCAATTTGGATACTTTCATTTCTTTTTCTTGCCTAATTCCTCTGACCAAAACCTCCAGTGCCATGTTGAATAAGAGTGGCGAGAGTGGGCACCCTTGTCTTGTTTCTGTTCTCAGAGGAATGGCTTTCAGTTTTCCCCCACTGAGTATGATGTTGGCTGTGGGTTTGTCATTTTTTGGCTTTATTATGTTGAAGTACTGTCCTTCTATACCCATTCTATTGAGTTTTTATCATAAACTGATGTTGGGTCTTGTCAAATGCTTTCTCTGCATCTATTGAGATGATCACATGATTTTTCATTCCTCATTTTGTTAATGGGGTGTCTCCCAATGACTGATTTGTGGATGTTGAACCATCCCTGAGTCCCTAGTATAAATCTCACTTGATCATGATGTGCGATCCTCTTCACGTACTGCTGTATTTGGTTTGCCAATATTTTGCTGCAGATTTTTGCACCTATGTTCATCAGTGACATTGGCCTGTAATTTTCCTTTTTTGTGTTGTCCTTGTCTGGCTTTGGGATCAGAGTGATGCTGGGTCATAAAATGTGTTAAGAGGTGTTCCATCTTCTTCAATTTTTTGGAATAGTTTGAGAAGGACAGGTATTAAATCTTCTTTGAATGTTTGGTAGAATTATCTAGACAAGCCATCTGGTCCTGGACTTTTATTTTTTGGGATGTTCTTGATTACTATTTTAGTCTCTTTACTTGTGATTGGTCTATTCGGATTCTCTATTTCTTCTTGATTCAGTTTTGAGAGTTTGTATGAGTCTAAGGATTTGTCATTTCTTCTAGATCGTCCAATTTGTTGGCATATAGTTTTTCACAGTATTCTATTCTAATCCTTTGTATTTCTGTGCTATCTATTCTAATTTCTCCTCTTTCATTTCTAATTTGATTTATTTGAGCCTTCTCTCTTTTTTCTGTAGTGAGTCTGGATAAAGGTTTGCCAATTTTGTTTACCTTCTCAAAGAACCAGCTCTTAGTTTCACTGATCCTTTCTACTGTTTTTTTGTTTGTTTCAATTTCATTTATTTCTGCTCTAATTTTTATTATTTCCCTCTTTCCACTGACTTGGGCTTTGTTTATGCTGCTTTTTCCACTTTTGACATGTGTAGTTTAACATTGCTTATTTGAGATTTTTCTTGTTTGTTAAGGCAGGCTTTTATTGCTATGAATTTCCCTCTTAGGACTGCTTTTGCTGCATCCCACATGAGTTGGTATGGTAAATTTTCATTTTCATTTGTGTCGAGATATTTTTTATTTCTCCTTTAATTCCTTCAATGATCCATTGTTTGTTCAGTAGCATGTTGTTTAGTCTCCACATATTTGTGACTCTCCCAGCTTTTTTCTTGTGGTTGATTTCTAGTTTCAGAGCATTATGATTAGAAAAGATACTTGATATGATTTCAATCTTCTTCAATTTATTGAGGCTTGCCTTGTTTCCCAATAAATGGTAGATCCTTGAGAATGTTCCATGTGCACTTGAGAAGAATGTGTATTCTGCTGTTTTTGGATGGAGTGTTCTATATATATATTAATTCCATCTGGCCTAGTTTTTCATTTAATTCCTCTATTTCCTTGTTGACTTTCTGTCTGGGTGATCTATCCATTGATGTAAGTAGTGTGTTAAGTTCCCCTACTATTATTAGGTTGCTGTTAATATCTCCTTTTAGGTCTGTTCATAGCTGCTTTACGTACTTCGGTGCTCCTGTGTTAGGTGCACGTATATTCATAAGCGTTACATCCTTCTGGTGGAGTGTCCCTTTTATCATCATATACTGCCCCTCTTTGTCTCTCATTGCCATTTTTATCTTGAAGTCTACTTCATCTGATATAAGTATGGCAACACCTGCTTTCTTTTGTTTGCCATTAGCTTGGAGTATTGTCTTCCGTCCCTTCACTCTGAGCCTGTGTTCGTCTTTTAGAGCTGAGATGTGTTTCCTGGAGGCAGCATGTTATCGGGTCTTGTTTTTAAACCCAGCTCACCATTCTGTGTCTTTTGATGGAAGAGTTCAGTCCACTTACATTTAGAGTGATTACTGCTGCATGAGGGCTTAGTGCTGCCATTTTATCACTTGTTCCCGTTGTCCTGCACGTCCGTTGTCTCTCGTCCGTGTATTTTGGACTGCCAGTTCAGTCTGGGGATTCTCTATGATGGTTTTCTCTTTATTTATCATTTTTGTCTCTTCTGACTTTGTTTAGTGGTTACTATGAGGTTTGTATAAAAGATCTCATAGATGAGACAGTCCATTTTCTGCTAGGCTCTTATTCCCTTAGTCTAAGCAGGTTCCATCCCTCTCCTCTCCCCCTTCTAAGTTATTGTTTTCACAACTTATTCCATTTTGAGTGGTGAGTTTGTGGTTAAAATGAAGCAATAATAGTTATTTTTGCTGTTTTCCTTCCCTTTATCTTTAATGTTATCACTGTTTGCTAGCCTGTTCTGATAGAGAGCTGTAGTTTTCTGATCTTGTCTGCCTATTTCTCTCCTTGCTCAAGCCTTGTAAAGTCTTCTTTTTTTTTTCTTTCAGGTATGAGGGCTTTCTTGATCATTTCTTGTAAAGGGTGGGGGGGGAGTCTTGTGGCGATGAACTCCCTCAGCTTTTGTTTATCTGGGAAAGCTTTTATTTCTCCATCATACCTGAAGGATATTTTCACCGGATAGAATATTCTTCGCTGAAAGTTTTGTCTTTCAGAATTTTGAATACATCATTCCACTCTCTCCTAGCCTGTAAGGTTTCTGCTGAGAAATCCACTGAAAGCCTGACAGGAGCTCCTTTGTAGGTTCGTTTCTTCTGCCTTGCTGCCCTTAATATTTTTTCTTTGTCACTGACTTTTGCCTGTTTTACTAATATATGCCTAGATCTTTTTACATTGATGCAATCAGGAGTTCTATTAGCTTCCTTTACTTGTACTTCCAGCTCCTTCCCCAGGTTTGGGAAATTCTCTGCTATTACTTCTTTGAACAAGCTCTCTGGCTCCTTTCTCCCTCCCTTCTCCCTCTGGAATACCTATAATCCTTATGTTACATTTTCTAATTGAGTTGAGTATTTCTCAGAGGATTGCTTCAAGAAATACTGCTTTTAAAGGTTGCCACCACCTGATCTAAACCAAGAGATAACAGCAGATTTCACATAATCACAATTAATGTGAACCCGAGGAATCAGTTTTTGGGCACCAAGAAGTAAACCTGCTCTAAGAGGTGAGCTGTAAGTACCCCACTGACGAGGTTCACCCTGCTTTCCAGAGACTCATTCCCCGGGTGTGACATTTCTAAGATCAGGTGACTGCTCTGATCCCTTACATTTTCCTTACTTTTATTTTTCCAAAATGGGGAATCACTGTGTCTAATGCAATAGCAATCGCCAACCACTGCCTCAAACTCATGACTTTGCAAGCAGTATTACAACTGGCAGTGCATGGTGCAGCTTCACATTTGGGAACAACAGAGAATTCTCCTTGGAACGCAGCAGGCGCTGCCCTCCTGCAAGAGCTGCTGGGGGAGCTCGGCCTGGATGCTGCTGTGGCGTTCACTGCCCTGGCCCCATGCCAGCGCTTGCCCACACACCTCCCTTAAGCATCTCTATCAAAATCAAGGCAGATAAGCAGCCCATGCAAGACAAATTCCCCATATCCCCCAATCACATGGCAAATCCTGATGCTCGGAATTCCTGGAGCAGCCAAAGCCTGTAATCAATCCCAAGGAGACACAGGCAGCTCTTGGCACAGTAACCCCCAAACATATGGATCCTTTCAGGGCTGGGGTATCAGTGCAGATATCTCCTTTTGAATGGGGGGGGAGGGAAAGCACACATTCTTCAAACCATCAAGTGTACCAACACCTCTTTAAAATAACTATCCCACAGTAGAAGCATCAGTTCCTGAGGCATGGAGCTAAGGAGGCCAGGTGGCCCTGACGGTTCCCCAGACAGGAGAGCGGCTGAGCACAGTGGGGAGCACGCGGGGCCGAGAGGAAAGGTCAGGACAGCTCTTCCCTCACAGCACCGCCGGGCACAAAAGAAGCATTTACAGAAAACATAATGAAACCAACCCACCTGACCGACTTGGGACGGGAGCGTGCGAGCAGACACCTCCAGTGGGAAGATGCGCCAGCAGGAAGCATCTCCTCTTGGGGACGGGGAGCCCCTAGTCCTACATTTGATGTTTCATTAATGGCTGGTAAACAAATTCCGAGCTTGTTTCAATTTGCTCAGTGGGGAAGAAAAAGTGTGACTCTTCTTTTTTCCCAACTGGGTGCTTTTTTAAAGGATCAGATGTTCTTTCACTGTTCAGCGTATATATTTGATTTCCTTCCCGTAATATTTGTTTGACTCCTTCTCCAGCGGGGACCGGGTGCGTCGGAAGGGCTTGGAGAGGTCGGGCTTCCCCGCAGCTCCTCTCAGCACCTCGGGGCTCCGGGCCCGCTGCGCTGGCTCTGCTGTCAGCAGCTCTGGCTGCCGCGGCGGCGCACGTGAACTGTCTTCCCGCCGGCCCCGCGGGTCCTGGGGTGTAAATCAGCGCAAGCTGGAGACAGGACCGGCCTCACAGAGGATTCGGTGCTCCTCCCGCTGCACGCAGCAGCCCGAGCATGTGGAGAGCGCCCCAGGGAGAGAACTCGCTCGGCAAGGACGACTCACCTCGGACCACAATCTTGCATGCGTCTCCTCCGAGGGAAGCTCTGCCTACGCCTTGCGGGCGGGGACGCTCAGGAAGGTCAGTTGTTCGGCCCATTCCTCTTCTGAGGACAACAGTCTCTATAAGGGCAGCTCTGCAGGTACTTAGGAAAGTGAAAAACAGGAAAAGACAGACAGGTGTCCTCTTCCATATTAATATTGCACTGATACTGGGGCGAGGCCCAGGGAGGCCCTCAGAGGGGACTGCCACTCAGACGTGATAAACAAGGCTCAAAGAGAGCTTACGGCATCAGCTTCTTCAGATATTTAATGAAAAGGGCACAATGCAAGGCCTAAAGATGTCTATGGTTTTCAAAAAGCTCAGCTTTGGCAAAATGGTTCTGGCTACACTGCAAAGCTTTAGAGTCAGACCCAGCACAAAGCCAACGGGGAACCATGAGTCCAGTGCCCACAGCCCCCAGCAACCTTGGACCAACTCTGAGACTGGCTCCACACGCACTGCTGCAGTCCACATCCAGACGGGAGGAGGAAACAATCGAATTCCAGATCTTTCCAGTCACCTGCTGGGGCAGAGCCTGAAGGCTCAAGGATCCGTGTGAGCCGAGGGCTGGAGGAGCGGGAGCCTAAGGCGCTGGCCCTCGCCGAAGGCCAAGATGCTTCCAGTGACGAGATCACCCACCTGCAGCAGGGGTGGCCTGGCATTCCGGGCCCCCCGTAGGACACTTTCTCATTAGTCTTGGTTATGTGAGTTCCTCGGTGCCCTAGATGGACTCACAGGGTGGGCCTGGCCGAGAGCCCATGGCAGGCTGAGCTAGGCGGTTCCACAGACCAGAAAGAAAACCTTTCTGAAAAGACTGTCATGGATTCTCACCAAACCCGAGCACGTTTTCAGATTTCGGACTCCGGGGCTTAAATCTAGGGAGGAAAGCAGTTAATCTCCTCCCAGAAGGACCATCACCACAGGTCCGTGAGATACCAGCTTCAGACCGAGGCCAAGACTGGTTTCACATTTGTTTCCCAAACCTGGTATCCGTGGCACTTTCACTGGCAGGAGGTTTGGAGAAGAATGGACAAAGGATGGAGATGGTCTCTTTTTTGTTGTTTTTAAGTTATCTGCTAGCTTTTAAAAGAGGTTATGAGCTAGCCCTGAGGGCCCAGTGGTTAAAGCTCGGTGCACTCCCCTTCAGCAGCCAGGGCTCAGTTCCCGGGCATGGAAGCACACCACTCATCCGTCAGTAGCCATGCTGCGGCAGCTGCTCACATAGAAGAACCAGAGGAAGTTACAACCATACACGAATAGGTACCGGGGCTTTGCGGGGGCGGGGGAAGAGGAAGGAAAAAAGGAGGAAGATTGGCAACAGATGTTAGCTTAGGGGGAATCTTCCCCTGCAAAAAATAAAAAATAAATAAAAGAGGTTATTATGAAGTCTGACTCTACGATAGGCTGTTCCCATCTTTCAGCTCTTCTAGTGAGATGAGGAAAAGTGGGAGAGTTTATTTGGAATCACAGATTCTATCATCTCTCCCACTCTCCCTGGATGAACATATGGATAGCTATAAATTTCACCAACTCTGTTTCAAACGTAACTGTTACACGGAGCCTCAACTCGAAGTCTCAGCTGAGCTCCCTCACCACACATTAAATCTGGGCTGCGAGTAAGCTTGTCTTTTCCTCTCAGTCCCTTTGAACAGCAAACCTACAGATTTTCCACTACCACTCTCTAGCCGGCTCTCGCTGTCTTCAGTCTCTCTCGTCCCTAATTCATCCTGTGATCTGAGTGCTTTGACCACACAACTCTCCACAAACCGACGATCCTTAAACTTTACTAGCTGCCTTTACTTTACTGCCTTAAACTTTCCAGCTGGCCTCTTAGCCTGTCAGCCAGCCCTGTACTGCCCAGCCAACCTAGCTTCCACTCTTAACCCCAACTCAATGTCCCCCTCTTCCCGTCAATCTGCTTGCGACTGCCCCAGGCAACCCCACAGGCCAAGCTCATTCTCACCATGGGGCCTCCCCTCCTGCCTTCCGCTCCCAGGAAAACCCACCCAAGGATGGGTTTATGTTCTCCTGAAAAAAAGTAGGGCATTCCATGCTATTCTGCTGTCTTCCCATGATTTTTTGAGAGTATATACTTGCCATTACCTTAGGAAGTTGTGTACAAATAATACAGACCAATTCTCATAATTTATTAGCACTGAAGAGGTCTAACCAGCCTCCACCACCTACGGGACACCCAGACAGTAGAGGAAGGCACCCGCATTTTGTGCGCCTAACAACACACAGCCGCTCTTCACCAATTCCCATCCCCACATGAAGCACTGACTTTATAACCAGTGTTATCAGCTAAGAGTGTCTCACATCTCTCAGGTGAAAAATGTCCAGCACTTAAGTGCTACTAATAACTTTTACGGTTGGAAAAGAGATCAAAGTATAAAAGGAAAAATAAATCCACAGGCTTCTACGTTCAGCCAAGTCTGCATGGCCCATCTTCTGCCACATGTTTTAAACTGTCTCTCTTACAGGCGGGGGACGGGAGGGGGAACAAGTCGCGTTTTATTTCCCAGCCCTTTAGGTCTGAAATAAAACCAGACAGACTTGAAAAACAAAAAAAAAAATCAAACATTCAAGTAACACTATACACTGCTACTGTCCCCCCGGAGTTCCTCGCAAATGAGGATCAAGAACTCAATAGATACTTTCCTGGTAAAATACATAAACAGATAAATAAATTATCCCGGGCTGAAAAGGCCCTCCACATCTGGTAGCTCACTAGAGCTTGTCAAACAAGTCAGAAACACGCAGGGCCAGCAAAGATCACGCTGCAGCTCCCGACTCCGGGGCTTGGGGGGGGAATGCGACATTTCCCCAAACTCTGCCTTCCAACAGGGAACGCGACCCATTTGAACAGGCAGGCGACCCCTGTGTTTTCCTCCCACTAAGTAAATAATGACGCCCAGTTCTAGGGCTCTGAATCCAAATAGCTGTGTGCTCAAGTCACAGACAGTGGAAGGAACACGGCCTTTCCTCCGTGGTCTGGCCTTTCGCTCCCAAGAACGCGCTCTGGTGCACGTTTAAGGGTCCTATTCCACGTCCACTTAGCACCTTAAAGAAGTAACTTAACCTCTTCGCACCTCAGTTTGCTCAGCAATAAAGCGTGAATGACGGGATGATGGCTGAGGTCCCTTCCCCTTCCGACACTGTGTTTCTTTAAAACAGAGCCTTCCGACTGGGTGCTCGGAACAATTAACAAGCATGCAGAGAGCGCCCTCAGCCAGATCAGGGGAGAGGCGGGGGTCACATCTCTGCCCAGCGCACAGCGCTGACATCACTCCTTGTGCTGAGGAGGGACAGGGCAGGGAAGAGCTGTAGCGGCTCGAACAACTTCCTCCCGGAAAGGGAGGCAAGAGTTCACCATCGATCGTTTTCGAGCTAACGGTGCAGGGAGATCTTCCCCGGCCTCTGACTCCCACGAGGCCACATTGCCTTCTCCGGGCTCTGGGAAGTCGCATCTGCGAGCTGCCCTTCAGGTGTGTCCCGGCTGGGGGCCACGGAGCCTGGTGCTGTAAAGTGCTCTCTGCAAATCAGTTTCCAACCGTCCAACGAACACACCGCCTCAAAACGCCCTCACGTTTGTGAGAAACGGGCTGGCACTGTGGCACCGGAGTCCACGAGTTCGCCTCGGAAGAGGCCAGCGGAAGAGGGACCAGCGCAGGCCCTGGTTCCCCACGTCCGCTCTGCTCGTCCTCAGTGAAAGCGACTGCTGCATCCTCCCCTCGGCTCCTAATGTGTTGCTGCCCTCCCACACACATCCCCAGACCCTCGACGTGTGGGCTCAGTCTCAGGAAGGGGAGGGAGCTGGAAGTTTCACGCCTCCAAGTCTGATAATTCCTCATGTGGAAGCACACGTCAGGGGTCCCCGAGAACCCGCCCACCCGAAGGGGCTGCAGGAAGACACGTGGTCTATTCTGTCTCCAGGCAGGACCAGTAAACCCACCTGAGATCCGAAGACCACTGGTTTCCCCTTTCTGAAAAATTCCCGAATGGGGAGACGTCCCTGTCGCTCCAGATTTCTCAAAAAATTCTTTGGAGCCACAGTAAGAATGGTCTGTTGCATGGTTTCTCTGATTCTCACATATTAAATACTGAGCTTAAACTATTCTTTATTTAAACTAGGATGATGAATTTAACTTAGGCAAATGATAAAGGCTAGAGGAAAAAAACCCAGAAGAAATGGAGATGCCTATTTTAGAGAAGCAGCAGCAGGGGAATATTTTGATTACATTGAAACTAAAAGTGCCAGCCTTGCCCCACTGACCTCACAAGATCATTAACCCTACAACTGCAGAACGCACACTCTCCTTAGGTGCACATGCAACACTGACCAAAGTAGGCCTTTCACTGGGCCATACAGTCTCGATAAACTTCAAAATAATGAAATCATATGGAGTATCTTTTCTTTTTTTTTCTTTTGTGAGGAAGATTAGCCCTGAGCTAACATCTGCCACCAATCCTCCTCTTTGTGCTGAGGAAGACTGGCCCTGAGCTAACATCCATGCCCATCTTCCTCTACTTTATACGTGGGACGCCTGCCACAGCATGGCTTGGTGAGCGGTGTGTAGGTCTGCACCCTGGATCTGAACTGGTGAACCCCGGGTTGTCAAAGCAGAACGTGCAAGCTTAACAGCTGCACCACCAGGCTGGCCCCAGAGTATATTTTCTGACCACAGTAGAATCAGATCAGAAGTCCGTAAGAAAAAGATAACTTTAAAAACTGACAAAATGGGGCCAGCCCTGTGGCCGAGTGGTTAAGTTCGTACCCTCGGCTTTGGCCGCCCGCGGTTTCACCAGTTCGGATCCTGGGCGCGGACACGGCACTGCTCATCAAGCCACGTTGAGGCGGCGTCCCACATGCCACAACTAAAAGGACCCACAACTAAAAATATACAACTACATACTGGGGGGCTTTGGCGATGAAAAGGAAAAACAAAACCCTAAAAAACAAAAAAAGAACCTGACAAAAGTAAGCAACATACATTTCTAAGAGTATGATTCAAAGAAATTACAATGGAAATTAGAAAATATTTTAAACTTAAGGATAATAAAAAGATGACAAGTCAAAACTTGGGAATGCACCTAAAACAGCAATTAAGGAGAAATTTACAGCTTTAAACGCATTTTTAGAAAAATAAACACTGAGACCAGTGATCTAAGCTATCAAGTCAAAAGGCTAGAAAAATAACAGCAACTTAACCTCATGAAAGTAGACAAAGAAATTAATCAAGAAAAGAGCAGTTAATGAAACGTAAAACAGATATATAGTAAAGAAAAATCAACGAAATCAAAAGCTGACTCTTCGCAAAGATTAGGACATTGGCGTACCTACAAGACGGATCAAGAAAAAGAGAGAAAACAAAAATGACCACTGGCAGGAAGGAGAAAGAGCGCACCATCCAAATCCTACAGACTTTAAACAATAATATGACGAGTGACTTTATAGCAATACAACTTACAATTTAGACGAAATGAATAGATTCCTTGAAAAACACAATTTGTCAAAATGAACACAAGAAGAAGTGGAAAGTGTAAATAGTCCTGGAGCCATTAAAGAACTGAGTGTGCAACAAACGTGCTGGATGCTGCCTGAGAACAGGGGCCACGTGGAGGGGGCAGAATAGGAGGACAGCTGTGGGTACCCGCTGAGGTCCCCTGACCAAGCTTCGAAGACTGTGGCAGCTCTGCATACTCTCCCCTTTCCTTACGCACACAGACACCCATCTACTCATCTCCTCTTCTTGTCCAACTACTATCGGATATAAGAATTATTGCTACAATTTATGCAGTTCACACAACTGACATAAATTTACACAACTTCTTCTTCAGATGTCTGTGGTTTCCTCGGCTTCCTGAGTCCGTGAGTTTAATGTCCTTTGCCAAAGTTTGCAAGTTTCTAGCCATTACTTCTTCAAATATTTTCTCAGCCCCACACACTTTCTCTTCTCCTTCTGGGACTGATGACATGAATGTTCTATCTTTGTGACTGTCCTACAGGCCCCTGAGGGTCTGTTCATTTTGTTTTCTTCAATCTATTTTCTCTTTGTTGTTCAGACTGAAGAATTCCTTTGACTTATCCTCAAGTTCACCAATTTTTTCCTGTTATCTCCATTCACCCACTGAGCCCATCCAGTGAGTTTTTTTTTTTTTGAGGAAGACCAGCCCTGAGCTAACTGCTGCCAATCCTTTTTTTTTTTTTGGCTGAGGCAGACTGGTCCTGAGCTAACATCTGTGCCCATCTTCCTCTACTTTATATGTGGGACGCCTACCACAGTACGGCTTGCCAAGTGGTGCCATGTCAGCACCTGGGATCCGAACCGGCAAAGCCAGGGCTGCCGAAGCAGAACATGCACAATTAACCGCTGTGCCACTGGGGTGGCCCCCATCCAGTGAGTTTTAAATTTTGGTTACCATAACTTTCAGTTCTGAAATTTCCATCTGGTTCTTCTTTATATCTTCTGTTTCTTTATCAAGACTTTCTACTTTTCCATTTGTTTCAACAGTGCTCATAATTGCTTATTAGAGGATTTCTATGATAGCGGTTTTAAAATTCTTGTCAAGCAATTCCAACATCTGTGCCATCTTGGTGTTGGCATCTGTTGATTATCTTTTCTCATTAAAATTGCAATTTCCCTGGTTCTCAGTATCATGAGTAATTCTGGATTATATCCTGAACATTCTGAGTATTACTATGAGATGCTTTCTTTTAAATTCTCTATTTTAGCAGGGAGCTTAGGTTCAGAATCCATGTGCCGGACCCCTTTTGAGGGCTGTGGATTGCCTATCAAGTTAGTTTTCAAAGACTTCATAACGCTCATCTAGTCTGCCCAGCTTGTATGCTACCCGGGGGCTAATGTGACACCTGGGTGGTATTCCTCACCATCAGTTATTTCTCAAAGCTTCTGAGCGTGGATTCCAGTCAGTTTCACGCACAGGCTGCTTTGGAGGGAGCGGGGAGTGCACCCAGGACCTTACACACAGATTTAAAGGATCCCATTTTCAGCTTCCTCCTTCCTATAACCTTCCCTCCACTCTCGAGTTGGGAAGGAACGAGGTGCCGCCTCTTGGCTGTCTGTTGCGTGGTGCGGGCTGGCGACGGTGGACGGGACTCCTCCCCAGCAGTGTCTGAAGCCCTTTGCTGACATCCACTTAGTGTGGGGCACGGATGGTGACCTGTCCACCTCAGGCCGCACAGTGGAGGAGTGTCATCTCTGCTCCTGTCTCCTGTTCCGCAGGGGGGACGGTCATCAGGGCTCTGCGTGACAGCTTGCACAGTCACAGCATCTGCCTGGCAGGGACGCACACTTTCATGGTGTCCACTGGCGTAGAGTGGGTAGACTCAAAACGGTTCCATCTGCAGGGCTGCCCTCTTCCCGGTCCTTCGGCAAGAGAAGGTGGGTTTCTCTCGTCTTGTTTGTTTTTAATCTGTGCCTGTAAGTGTTACAGGCTTCTCTAGCACTGAGGCTGGGGTACACAGGAAGGGAGGGAGGGAGGGAGAAACCCACGGGAACTCATTGCAGGGCCACCCCTCAAGTCCTGAGGTCCCTAGCCAGTCTATCTTCTTTTCCCAGGAATAGGGTGAAATGTGCTTAATTGATCTTGTCCAGAATTCGAAGTCGACAATTTATTAAGTTACGAATATTCAAGTAGAATTGTGACTACATTAAAGAAAGAAGTAATAATTATCCAGAGATTGATATTACGACTATTGGGACTTTGTGTCTCCCCTCTTGAGGGAGAGAATGAGAGGTCTTTATATGTAGAAAGAATAGTTGCATCGTGTCAGAAGAACAGAGATGTCACTATCGCCGTATGGAAGTTCAAACGTGCAGAAAGGCGTGTATCGAGGCACAGGAGCCAAAGGGGTGGGCCGTGCTAGTCATTCACTGTTGTCTCACAGCCGCTCCCACTTCTACCTCTGCTGTGTGATGCTGGGCTAAGACCCTGCCAGTACTTCCCCTCTGCTGGCTGGCTTCCCGTTAGGTTCCGTCAACAGGGGGCACTCGAGAGGGACTGGAGAAATGGGGCAGGGAGCTACCTCCCGCCTGCCGACAGTGTGGCGCTTCACCCCAGCAGTGGGAGGGGCTCCGGCCTCTTCAGCATTCCAGCAGCAGCCCCATCTTGCCCCTCAGAAGCACGAGCACCGGCCAGCCAGCGGCCCCTTCTCAAAGGTCGAAGGCCCAGCACTGGGTGTATGTGTGTGTGTGGGGGGGGGGGGGGGCTCCTCCAAGCACCCGATTCTAATAACGCCATCCTCTTTCCTTCTCCCCTTTGTCCCTCCCCAACTGGAGGTGGCACATGCTTCCTGGAGTTAGCATCTCTTTACGGCTTCAGCATCCCTCTCTGCTCCCTCAGCTAATGCCTTGTATTAGAAAACTTCATCTATTAAATTCACTCTATTGAAACAACTAGTGTGCATTGATTCCCTGACGGATACGGATTCTTATTTGTGAATATCAGAATATGAAAGAAATGCTCAGGGGTTTTTATCTTGGCCAAGGAGAGATTTCAACAAATGGGTGTCAGTCACTCCATCGGGTCCATGGTGGGAACTGACCGTGCTTTCATTTTAGAATTGCCCTAATGATTATGACGCGGAAGATTTTTTCAAATGCTAGTATACATCCCTATATCTTCTTTCATGAAGCAACTCCTTACACCTTTTGCCTGTGTTTTATTGACTTTTCTTATTATTGAGCAGTTAGAGTTCTTTACATATTTTGGATACTAGTCCTTTACCACGTATATGTCCTGAAAATATTTTTCCCAATCCATGACTTCCCTTTTTTTTTTTTTCTTAGAAGTGTTTTAAGCGTCATCAATTTTGATGAAGTCCAACTTATCCATTTTGGTTTCTTTTGTAAATCATGCTATTTGTCTCCTACTTAAGAATCAATGCCTAGACCACGTACACCAGGATTTTCTCCTATGTTTTCTTCAATTGTAATTCTTACATTTTTCTACATAAGTGTAGTTCTTACATTTAGGACTAAGATGCATTTTAAGTTCAACTGTTATAGACAGTGTGAGGTGAGGGTCATGAATTTTTTTTATATATGGATAGCAAACTGTTCAGCACCAGCTAGTAAAAAGACTGTCCCGTCTCTACTGAAACAACTTGGGTCCTCTGCTGAAAATTAATTGACCATACACGTGTCATCTATTTCTAGACTCATCATTCTGTTTCATTGATCTATATGTCTAATTTACACCAGTACCACAGTGTCCGGATTACCAAAGCTTTATAGAAAATCTTAAAATAAGGCAGTCCTGCAACTTTGTTCTTCTTTCTCAAAATTGCTTTGGCTTTTTCAGGTCCACTGTGTTTCCAATGCAATTTTAGAACTAGCTTGTCAATTTCAATTTTTAAAAAAAGCCTCTAGGATTTCGATTGGGATTTCTTTGAATCTATTAACAATTTGGGAAGAATTTACAGCTTCATAAGCATAATAAGCAACTCTGGATCCTTACATATGGCACATCTCGCCACTTATGAAGCTGTTCTGCAATTTCTCTCAGCCATGTTTTTAGTTTTCACACCAAACATACGTGGCACACACTTTATTAAATTTTTTCAAGCATTTAATTTCTTACGCTAGTGCAGGAGTATAATTTTTCACAGCTTTTTGAAAATATAGTTGACATACAATAAACCGAACCTATTTAAAATGTATAATTTGAAATGCTTTGACATCTGTATAAAGCAGTAAGACCATCATCCTAACTAAGATAATGAACACATCCATTTCCCCTGAAAGTTCTTTGTGCCCCTGTTACTCTCCCCTCCTGCCCTTCACAGCTCAACCCTCCACCCCTTCTCCAGGAGACCACTGACCTTTGATGGCTAAAGATAAGTTTGAATTTTCTAGAGTTTTATATAAATGGAATCATAAAATATGTTCTTTTTCATCTTGCTTCATTCACTCGGAATTATTTTTAAATCCCTCCGTGTTGCTGCATGTGTCGACAGCTCATTCCTCCTGATTACTGAGCAGTATTCTGTTGTATGGATATACCACAATTAGTCTAATTAGTTTATTCATCAACTTTTGATAGACATTGGGGTTTTCCCCTCCAGTTTTTGGCTACTACAAATAAAAGCTGCTATGAATATTAGTGTACAAGTAGTTGTGCATACATATGCTCTTATTTCTCTAGGGTAAATCTCCATGGGAGGAACGGCAGGGTCACATGGTAAATGCATGTTTAACACGTTCCTCAAGAAAGATTAGCCCTTCATTAACATCTGTGCACACATTCCTCCACTTTATACGTGGGACGCCTGCTACAGCATGGCTTGATAAGTGGTGCATAGGTCTGCGCCCAGGATCTGAACCAGCGAACCCTGGGCTGCCAAAGCAGAACATGCAAACTTAATTGTTACACCACAGGGCCAGCCCTATGGTTAACATTGTAAACTCCCAACTGTCTTCCAAAATGGCTATATCCAGATTATGGATCACAGGAAGGTGGAAAGGCATGCAAGGTCACGATACTTTGCTTCATATCTTTCCTATGCACGCTGGTAATGAAGATTTACTCACTCCTCAAATATTACTGAGCAACTGCTGACAGGACTGAACTGGCTTAGGCACAGAGGATACAGCAATGAACAAGACAGCATGGTTCCTGCCCTTATGGGGCTTACATTCTAGAAGAAAAGCAGACACTCAACCACACTCTTCACAATTGATTACTTGCTTACAAAGAGGTACAGAGTACTCTGAACCTAACCCAGTCTGGGACGCTAAAAGTTTGAGATGGTGACATTTGAGCTGAACGCTGAAGGATGAGTAGCAATTAACGAGACAGCGACAATCCTAACACACAGCGGTAAGTGTGACCAAGGAGGAGCCCTACGTTCCAATGTAACTCCCCCGTGACAGAAGTACTTGTGAACTGATTTATTTATTCACTTAATCAGTCAAGCCTGCTCCCAATTCCTGCGTGAAAATAACCCTAAGCTCTAGCATAAAAAACAGGATTCAGGACAACTATCACCCACCACACAGCAGTGTACTCACTGAGCAGCCTCTGCGTGGCAAGTACTATGTAATTTTATCCAGCGTAAGGAAACCCTAACGAAGTATATACTGTTCTTGCCATTTTATGTAAGAATAAGACCCAGAGGGATTAAATAACTTGTCCAAGGTCATAGAATGGTCACTGACAGAGCAGAAATTTTGGCCCAGAGCCATCCTAACTTTGTCCATAAAATGAATTACTATGCAATAAATAACTTTACAAAGTTACCCTAAAGCACCAATGGTAGGGGTGCCTGAGAAATTTATTTGTCTTCTTCAGCATCAAGATAACGTAGTGATGGACCACTGGAACGCAGATGGTTCTAAGCACGATTTTTGAGGACCAGGGGTCTCTGACGGGCTGGGATCCTCAGGAAAACAGTGGAGCGTCAGGCAAACTTGGACTCAAATCCCGGCTCTTCCACTGAGCAGCTGTGTGACTGCAGGCAAGTGCCCTCACCTTGCTTAGTCTTAGCAAAGAGAGAAAAACGACGACTGCTTTGCAGGTTTGGGACAAGATTGTAACGTATGCGAACCCCCAGGGCATCGACAGGAATAGTCAGTTGTACACAGAAGTTAGGAAAGTTGTGCCTTCCAGGGCATCTGGAGAAGATTCCGATTAAGAGAGAAATGAGGCGTTTTCCTGGCCCCGACTCCTCTGATACGCAGCTACTTCCGTAAAGGTTGTGTGGAGTGAACACGGGTCTTCAGAGGACAGAGGAGAAGACGCAGGCTCAGGCGCTCCGGGTTTTGTGCTCCCTCTCTTTAGCCCATTCTGTGCTGCTTGAAACAAACTCAAGCGCAAAGGAGATCCCAGGTTTCCATATTCATGATATCAAGGTTTCAACTCAAGGTTGAAAGAAATACATTTAGTCTGCATTTCCTTTATCGGACCTCATGCAGACCAATGGAAAACACGGAAGAGGCAGCCCTCTGTCCGTCTCAGCCACCTCATTCTGAACGTCCCCTCTGACCACAGACATAAACACATGAGTATAGTTTGAAGCCACTCATGGAATGAAGACAGAAAATACTGGCAGGAAAAACTGGTCTTTTTGCCAAGACTCGGCTAGAGAAACATGTAGGTAATTTGCTTTTTTAAAAAATGGAAACGATATTCATTCCAATACCCTAGATGTGATGATGGGAAAGACATCTCTATGAATGAAAATAAATCAAAGAAGGCGAAATGTATGCTTTATTCACTACTCTCATGCCTTTCACTGGCCAGTAACTATATCGACAAGGGTATTACACATCAGCCTATTTCACAACAATTTCTTTTACACTCACATGGAGCTATATATACATATAAAACCTAGGAAAACTTGAATTTTTAATTTTTGGCGGTGGCGGTGGTAAGAGGATTCCTACTTCTTCCCTCTAAAATCCACTTTTAACTTAAGGGTTCGAAAATAAATTTCTCTAATAAATACAGGTACCAAATATGGCTTCATTTACTAAAATGTCATGATTTCTTAGAACCTCAAATTCAAGAAACCCTGAGTCAACTGAAGAAGATGGTTCCCTCTGCCCCAAAGTCGGGGTGACTCCAGGGGACAAGCTCCCCCACTTTGCCCTGCGCCAGCTGGAGCTGACTGATCTCTACCCTGTTTCGCTTGGGCCTGACGCACCGCCACAGCCCTGCAGCGGCCCGCCTCTGCCTGTCACCATCGTGCATCTCATGAGCATCCTCCCTGACAGAGTTCATCAATTCCTCTCGCTTTCCCCAGGCCCCGGCTCTGGCACTTTCCCCTGGGGAGACCTTTCCTGGTCTCCATACTTAACCCTTGAACCCAGCCTAATCCATCAGCCGCACCGAACGAACGGTGATAGAGAACGCTTCTCCCTAAAGACAGGCGGCCAGCCTCTCCACTTAAAACCCAGAAAGAAAGCCATCAACGGGGTCTGCTTTCTGTCTGTCAGTGCCGCCAGCTTCTTCACTTACTGACATTTTTATCGCTGCTGCGCCCAGCTGCCTGAGTCAGGGACGAGCTGCTCAAGGAGACATCAATTAAGCGCTTGTTAAATGCCACAGACGCTCTTTTGAAAACGTCCCCTGAGACTCTCCTTGGGAGTTCCCAAAACCGGTGGAGGGCACAGCTGTCATTTTGGAATAGGGTTTCCCCGAAGTTTCAAAGCACAGCTTCATAACCCATCCTCCCATGCACAGCTTTTGGACTCTCAGAATTTAGAAATTAGGACTTTAGAGAATGAAATATAACAGTCTTTCTTAGGAAAGACAGGTAATATTCGAGAGTAAATATTAAATACATAAATATGCTGCTTCAAACTTCCTTACCTCATAACCAAACTGCAGCTCATCAGAGGTCAGCATGATGATGTCGTCGTCAATGGCCAGGACCGCCTCCGTCTCGATCTCGTCGTACGGGAAGAAACGGTTACTCAGCTTGTTCTCAGCAGTCCTCACGACTTTTAACGGGACTCGGATTTTGGGCCAGAGAGAATCTGGAAAAAGACAAAGCAAGGTGCTGATGACTCTCCGAACTTCTCGGGGGAGAGAAAGTGGTGAAGGCTTCATATCACGACGAGAGGGAAGCACCAACTCAGCCACGGCTCTCATGCAATCCACACGTGTCACTGTGCAGGGGGACCTCGCCAACGCGTCTTTATAATATTTTATATTGTAAATGTGTCTATCCTTACAAGAGTACTAATTCTCAATACTGTCTCAACCAGAACGTGCAAAGGGGCTTCAGCTCACAGCTGAGAGACAGAGAGGCAGACGGACTCGCCCAGGATCACGGTGACAGGGGAGGGCTCCACCTGGACGGCCTCCGTCCCAGGCCGGGGCTTGAACGTCAGAACAGTGCCACCTCTGCAGAGCACCGTCAGGAGGGCGCACCCCTCTCATACCCTGCTGTAGCTCTGCTAGAAAGGACACGGCAGGTGCCGAGATGGCTGCCCCGGGTGCCCACCTCCACCACGCATCACACACAGCTACTCAGGCTGCGCAAACCCGCCCCTCACAACCCGGGTCCACTGAAGGAGCACAGCTTTCTCACTAGCGCTGTACCCCCGCGCAGCCCCCTACACTGGTTCACGGGGCCCGGCTTCTCATCACGACCAATTTACAGAGTAAGTATCAAATTTCTAGGTCCAATTATGTGGGATTTTCTAGTATACTGAAGAAACACCAACCCATGACTTGCCTTCTATTTCTTCCCATAATCCTTTGAAATAATTGAAGCTATTCAACCGCAGGCTCCTTATTGTAAATGTCGCATTCAGCACAGCCTGAAATTAATCCTGCTCTGGTGCAATACCATGTCCTTAACCTCACGGTCCTTCACAGGGCAGTTTGTTCTTCACACGACATCTGTGACACGAGACTAGGAAGGCTAGGTATCACACTGCTTCCAAAAAGGCCATCACGTAACTGTGGGAAGATCTGGCTTTTGTGGGTCTTGAAGCCCCAGAAGGCCTGTGGCCTCCCCAGTCACACACTGAGGGAGAAGCACGACAGAGGCAGAGTCAGAAGGGAAACGGCTCTTTACCCACTGCAGCTACAAGATCTTACTTCTGACATTTTCAATATATCCATGTACCACACTGCGGGGGCGCTCCCGCGGTCTCGGAGGAGGCCTGGGCACGTGAGAGGCCTGTAATGAAGGAGATGTGTACAGTCTTAAATAAGCCCAGAGCCTGAAAAAGCACGGAGCCTAACAAAGTGGCCAACTCCAAAAGCAGCATGTTCAGGAAAGGACCGAACCAGAGACCTGAGGAATGGTCCCATGGGCCACTGCCTTTTCATCAAAATCATAGTTATCTGTAGTTTCATTCCTGGCACAGAACTACATAATCGATAAGTATCTTTGGAAAAAACAGACGGCCACAGGACTGAGAGGCTGGAGACCCGAGTTCTGCGTTATCCAGGGGGTCTCAGGTAAGTCCCTTCTTCTCCAGTAAGAAGCAGAGGGGGAGAAGGGGACCTTTACTAAGCTGCTAGTACACGCCAGACTCTTCACAGACACAATTCCACTCAGTCCTGACAACTCCATGGGGCGGAACTTATGTACAAAGTAGTATTTACAAGGCCCAGAGAGGCTAAGTAACTTGGCCAGGGTTACAGAGCTAATAAACAATAAGGCCAGTAGTTGGATCTAAAGCTGTTTAGCATCAAAGACCAAATAGGACCTGTACCATCTACTGTAGCCTGAAAATCCCGGTTCTCTAGATAAGGAACAAAGCAATGAAGTTCAACAGTTTTCTCCAGCAATCATCTTTATTCTCATTTGCTTCCCACTCCCACTTCCAGATAATAAAATCGCTGTCATAAATCTACTGTCCTAATCCTTTAGGCTTAAAAACTGTTGGGAACTCCAAAGACGTTTGTTTATGTGGGGGATATACAACACACACACACACACACACACAATTTATTGTATTCTAAATTAAAAGGGGGGAATTTTTAAACAAAAATACACAAGCACACATTCCAGTAGCCAACAGAGTGATGATGTCACCCTACGTCACGCAGCCTCTGGAAAATTCCACAGGATGCTTGTGAAAGAACAAGTGATGTGGTATTATTATGAAAATAATTTTAACCTGATGGACCCCCTGAAAGGATCTCAGGGATGTCTAGGGGTCCCTGGCCCACACTTTGAGAACCTCTGTACCAGTGTGTGCTCAGATTCGGGTATCACCAGGGAGAGAAGTAGGAACAAACTGGTGGAGAGTTTGCGAGGTGTTAGGAGGGCAGTGCAGATACTAGAACCCGGGATTTCTATCAAGTGCTTAACGACACTCAATGTGCCAGCTGTCAATTTACTGCCCCATAGCTTCAAATTCGCCCTTCACGGCCCTGTTTGTGACACTGGAACTGGAGCCTGTAAAGTTTCCCCTTTGCCAGCTGGGGCGACAGCATGGGCAGTGGAGGGCACTGGAGGACGCTTCGCGAGGAGGGGCTCTTCTCCCGGGTCAGGCGCGCCTTTTTCACGTCCTGCTCCCTCAGGACTGGGCCGCAGGCAGGCAGGCAGGGGCACTTAACTCCAGCAGGTTTAAGTGGCATCCCAGGGGCAGCTTCCACCAGGTTCTGCGGACCCCCGACAGCAACTCGGCTGAGGCTCTCCCCACAGGTGGTTCCAGGTGAGCTTGCCGAAGCCCTTGCCACTTTCTCAGCAAGTTCAGCAACACCCGCTGGGCAGCTTCCTGTAGGATCTGTAGGTGACCACGGGGGCGGCTTGTTTCTCACCTGCCAGCCTCAGTCTGTGGCTCGTCAGCAAACCTCACTGTGCGGTGGGCTACAGACCCAGCAGGGGAAGGGCTCTCCCAGATTGATTTCCCGTAATCTTTAGACTCCTTCTTACCCTTTAGTCACTGATCTCCTCTTAATCGTTAATGATTCTTTCTATTAAACTTTTCCCATTCAAGTTACTGTGTGGTTTCTGTCTCCCACCTGGACCCTGACTAATACACCAGGGCTGTCAGAAGAGTCATAAGACAAAAAGGGAATTGTTCTCCACGGCCTCTGAAGTTAGAACCACGACCAGCGGCTGGGGACAGTTACAGGGACATTGATTTAGACTCAAAATAGGCAAGAGTTTTCTGACATAAAGTGCCTTACGAGGGAATGAAAGGCCTGCAGCACCACCACGTGCCCTTCTACTTGAAACGTACTCACTTAGGTCAGATTTCCTCTTGGCATCAGACGAGAGGTCAAACAAGACGCCTCTGAGGTCCCAGGACTGCAAGAGGCAGTGACACCTCACAGAAAGAACCGCCTTGGGAAACAGCTTCACGTGCCAGGCACACCCCTCACTAGTCGTGTGAGGCGGGACAAGTCAATCACTTGGAACCAGTTTCTCTGGCTGCGAAGATGGGACGGTAACAGCACCTTCACAGGCCTGACCGTGAGACCCAGCACGGACGCGCTTAGCAGCACGGGGCCCGGCACATGGCAGACACCCACTAAACATCAGATGTGCTTTCCCTTGAAAGTTCGTGTCTATTTACAACCAAAGGATTTTTCTGAACCTTAGGTGGTAGTGGCAAAGTGGTACGTGTTAGATCTGCTCCATGACTCTGACAGTCCACTGGCATGTCCCGAGCTTGTACCTTCCATGTCCACTTTTAGACAAACAGAATACCTGCTGTTAATCCTCTAGAACTGAGAAAATCTAACACACTAATGAAACAAAAGAACAAGGGACTTCCACCATGTTAATTTCAACAGGCAAGAAACAGCTGCTCTTCTCACAGCATGCGCAGGAACCAGGCGGGCTGCCTCGCCGAGTGTAACACAGCTCTACCCTGGATGAGATCTGGCCTTTCCCTTGCGGGGCGTGGACAGCATCTAACCACGGGCAGCCTTCCACATTCTTCACCTCCACATATCCAAAGAACTCCTCGACACAATGTCCACATGGGACTAACTGGGCCCGGTAAAGTCTTTGATGGGGACGTTTCAGAGAGTGATGAGGCCAGAGAGGATGACGTGGGGTGCAGACGGGAATGGAGAAGGCATCATGGCTTTTCTGGAAATGTGACCTCCCGTGCCTGGTCTGAGTGAGGCTGGGCAGCCAAAAGTCGGCTTTGCCGAAAGGAGTGTCCATCCCAAGGACAAGCTGTCTGTGAACCACCATTACCACAAACCAGGACTCTCAACAGGATTCCCAGTTCCTCCTTTTCACATTTTCCAAAAATCAGGCCTCCAAGAAAGAGAACCACCATCTTCTCAGGCTCCAGCATCCCTCCTGTGGGTGGACACGAGGGCAGCAACCAAAGAATAAGCGTTATAATTACTCCCTGCCCTCCAGCCGATAATTCTGGTAGAGGATTTTAATTCTGTTTAAAAATTAGGAGAGGAGCACGAGGTAGGAAAAAAACATCAGTGAGAAAGAAGAGAAGTTTTTTTCCTTCCATTAGTATTTTGAAAAGAATAGATTTCTTTTTCTGTCTTTGAGTCCCTGACAAGGATTTCGTTCTTCTACATGATCCCAACCAGAGAACCCACAAAGCATGATGATTTTCCCACGGCTAAATGGTCATCTACAGAGACACAGTGGGCTCCATGCAAAGGGCAGGAGCCTTGGGTCCAGAGAGACCTGTGACTACTGCTGGTTCTGCCATCTGCAGCTCTGCGGCTCAGGCAAATTACTCAACGAGTCTGAGTCGCATTTTTGTGAAATGGGGATAATTCTGGCTTCCCTGCAGGTTTGTCCTAAGGGCCAGAGGTGACAGGTGTAAAGGGCTTGGCACGGATCCTACTCCTGGGAGAGAGAAGGGACACAAGACACAGCTATCATAATGCGGTGCCATAATCTTCACCAAGGGACTCCTGTGAAGTCTTGGGAACCTCACTTCTCCACTGACAACTTGCAGAGCTGGAGACAGGACACGAGGTGACCTCTCAGGATGCAGAAGGAAACACGGTCATAGCTGGAAAGCCTCAGGCTCTAACCCCACTGCTCAGCCCAGATGGGTCTCCAGCTCCTTAGTCCTTTCAGTTCTGCGGAAAACACGCCTTTGGGCCTGTGTCTCATCCTGGGACTCTGCAGTTGGCCAAATGGAAATGTCACCTTCCATTCACACAAAGTTGTCTGAAAAACACGATTTTTCAAACACATGGCTGAATTTATGAAAAACAAACAGCTGAGCCAAGGGACCTGATAAGTTCACAGTTGTGAGCTTCAGTCCAGCTTGAGGGAGAAAAAGAACTCCTTGTGTTAAGGACTTTTTTAAATGTGTATTGATTAACAGTTTTCTCCATGTTGGATGCCAAAAGAGATGTGAGCAAGAAGGACTTTTCTCCAGCTTGGCAAAGGTACTACGAAACGCTCAGGGTGACCACAGATCCACAAAACAAAGGGCCAAATTATCTGCGCACAAGGCTTGAGCTCACTTCAGGAGCACTGGAGGCGCTGGGTGTGCATCCGGCCCCCGGGACCCCAATTCCTACGGTCCCAGAATTCAGCTCAAAAGGAGGGGAGCTGCTCTGCCGCACCCTTGTTGCCTCTTCTGGGTGACCATCCTGCGGCACAGCCAATCCCATCCCATTCTCAGTTAGCCTACTGAGAACTATGAGAGTCGCCATCTGAAGCTGGGGGGATCCCGAGATGAACTCAAATTTAAAACTGAAATCCATTAAAACAGAAGGCGAGTTAAACCTCCCTGAAACGTACAATGTAGCAGCTTCCTTCAGGGCGAGGCCGGGGGCCAAGACTAATAACCTCCAGCCCATCAAGCTTAGAAGGGAAGCTGGGCAGGACAGAGGCAGGGGCTTGCCTTTTTTCTGACAGAGCTCAAAACCAACGTGACGAAAGCTCACTGGAAATTTCTATTGCCTAGCCTAAGTATTTACTTAAACTTCAAACCCAGCAATTTAGACCTAAATGTACCCAAAGAGAAAAGAGTATTGGGTTGGGGTGGAGAGTGAAAAAACATGGGGGTGGGGGGATTTCTGCCTCCACTAATCCTTCCAGCAGCAGACATGTTAACCACAATATTTATTTTAGTAAATGTAGACAGAGTGAAAAACATCACTTGCGCCTCTAATATTTCAAAGCCTTGGACTCATTTTTTAAAAAATATATATGTTACTAATGCTGTACATGAAAACTCAGATGCCTCTGCTGGCATGAGGGCCAGAGCTGACAGCCTCATTTACCAACGGAACAACACCCTGCAGATTAACAAACACGGCGCGTGTTCTCCCCAAACAACGTCCTCGCCAGCCGGCGCCCCGACCGAAAAACCGCCACTGGAAAAGAGCTGGTCCAGTCTCCAAACGTGTCAGAATTAGGGCCTTACGGCTTGAGGGCTCTCTTTCCTCCCCAGAGCCAAAATATTTCAAAAATAAACTAAACTCTTGGTCATAAAATTAACCACTACGTTTTAGTAGGATCTACACCAAAAATTAAAACTCAACACCCAGCTCCAGGACCTCGGTTTGGGCTGCTGCTTTTAGTTATGCCGATGGACGGGCTCAGACCAAGAAGGAAGGAAAAGATTTCTCCTTTCTCATCGTTTGCAACAATACTTGCCCAAAAGAAGTGGCTCAAATTCACCATAAACAATGCACCCTAAGCCCTACGTGGACTAGCCAGGTTTCTAAGGAGAAGCCTCTTCTGCATGTAGCACCAGAATTGCTCTCTGCCTCTCTGGGCAGGAGGGTGGGGCGGCTTTTGTGTGCAGGAGCGGACGCGACAGCGAACGCAGCATGACACACGGGCCCGGCTAGATTCGACGACCAGGGATACACGGCCTTCCTCTTTAAAGCACGACCCATCCTTCAGAAGTGAAGAGACCAATTAGCGAGGTGTCCCCATCCAGCCCACTTCACTCCAGGAGAGGCCACCCGTCCGACGGACCCACGTCTGCTGTCAGAGGTCCTCCCATGCCCCTCTCTACACAGCTGCTTGTCCTCCCTTCCCTGCCAACACCTTCCTTTTCCTTCCACCCTTTTCTCCTTTACTGAGCATCAAACAAAACAAAAGTAGATGTTGAGAAGGAAAAAAGCTTGGCATAAAAAGATAGTTAATCAAAAGAAAATTCTTAAAAAATGTGCCTCAGGGCATATATGGGCCCCTCAGTTAAAACAGCTATGGCTTTGTTTACTTACACGCTGCGGCTCCCTAAATCTAAAAAGAAAGCAGAGGGTTCTCTCCGAGGACAAAAATCCCACCAAGTAAACATTTTTAAACGTCCCAGGAGGAACTCAAGAATTTTCTAGAGGCAAATTCTGAGTGCCTCACAGACAGAACTACGGTCTTCCTCCAGCCTGGACATAGATCTCGTACTGGTGGCTTCCAGGCTGGACTGTCGGACTTCAGTATAACCAATTAAAAGGGGACAGCCATCAAAGTGCAGATACTACTGTCAGGCCATAAACTAGCCTTATCGGTGACAGTGGGGCACATTGCAAACTTCAAACCCATTCCTTGCTCTCAGCCGTCAGGAACTTCCTGGCTCTAATAGGCTGTAAAGGGCAGGAGCTTTGAAGGCTGTGGGATTAGGATCAGTAATAGATGGACCGAACGAGAAACCACATGCAGGTGGAACGCGCTCTATGCGTCCTGAATTAAAAACAAATCCAATTAATCCAACAGCTCTCGGCCCTAGCTGCGAGCCAGCCGAGTGCAGGTGGCCGAGGCGGGGAGCGCAGTGCCCACGGAGGAGCCCACGGGGGAGCCCACGGAAACTGCAGCGCCGGCTGGCTCGAAGGAACCGATTCGAAGCCTGGGAGGCAGCCTTTGCAGACTTTCCCAACCAAAGGGGAGGCTGTCCTTTTTTTTCGTTTTTGAAGAAGGGCACAGTATCAGAGCCGAGATAAGGGAGAAGAAAACGAATGCCTTTTAGACTGAGTTTCCATGTAAACAAACCAGCCGAGAGGGCCCGGGAGGCTGAGGTCTGTTTTCCCAAGGCTGGTGCCCTTTGATCCTAGTGATTCCTAAGCCACCAAACACTCGGGGCTACAGAGCACGTCAGGGGCTCGCTGGTGAAGGGGCCACCCCAGAACAAGAATGAGATGATGGAGAAAATGGGGGTCACGCTGCCGCAGAAATGGCATCATTGCTGACAAAGCAGGACATTTCATTTAAAACAAAGCACAGATAGTCTGGACATCCAAAATCGAGCAAGCTGAGAGCTGCTTGAAGGCCCCAACCAGGCCTTTCCTGACACCCCATTCCCCCCGCTCACCTTCTGGTGGGTTTTTATTCTGATTATTCCAGACGACCAGCAGCTTGGCTAGACTGGGCACCTTGGACACTTCGGTGATGACCCGGAAAAGGCTCTCCACTCGGTCGTAGGTGAGGACGATGGCGGTGAAGCCCTGAGACTGTGGCGGGATCAGCGGGAGGAAGAGGGGGTTGCTCACGCTACCCCACTTCTGCAAGAGAACAGACCAACGTGGGTCAGAGAAGGATCCAGCAACAACGGACCACCTCTTTCCCACCATCAACAAATCAAACAGGGGAGACGGGCGGATTTTCACCACAACCAACTCAAGAGCTAAGCAATCATCCAAAGCCTTGCCCTCAACGTCCGTGTGGACTCTGGTTAATTCGGTTGGGCTCTGGTGCCACTGAAACAGGAGCCGAGAGCTCCTGTGGCTGAGAGGAGATTTCCAGTTACACGTGGCAGATTCAACACATGCACTTATCTCCATTCCCTCCCCAAACCCACTACAATGACGGCAAAGAAACGGAACCCAGAAACCCACGATGACGATAACATGGAGGGAGACGACAGCTGAAGGGCAGCATGCACGTGCTTCTGAAAGACGGCAGGGGCTGCGGGAGCGGTGATGGCGCGGAGGGCAAGCCTGGAAACGGAAGCACCCACTGTGGGAGCCGAGGGCACAGCCAGCTCCAACTGCTGACCCCACCAAGGCCCAGGAAGTGAGCCGGGGGCGCCCTGGGAGGGGCAAGGAGGGGAGGGGGAGCCCTGGAGGACGGGCCACAAACACACGACAGGAGCGGGGACAGCCCTCTCCACCTGCCCGCTCAGCCCGAAAACCTCTCCTGCCCACCCCAGCGGGAGAAGGGGTTCATTCTCTGAGGAAACTGAAGCTCCAGACGGGGAGGCACAGCTGGCGGAACACGCGGGAGAGCATCCCCATTCCGAAGAAGGAGCCACAGCCTTCCTCCCCCTCCAGTTCCAGGCTCACTCGCCACCAGGTCCCCCGCCAGGGAGGCCCTCAGGGCCATCAGCTTGCCCTCACACAAAGCACTCCTGACCAGGTCGTTGGTGCTTCCCTCTTAATCACAAACAGAGCCTAGAGTCACAGACGTTTCAGGGACGTCTTCAGCATCAACAAGAGAAACCACAAACAGGACAACGAACTCAGAAGACAGAGAGACGACAGAAGCAGCAGAAGGAAATCAAAACAACATCAACGACAAATTACATCCTCAAAGAGAGAAGATGAAATAAGAATCAACTGCTTTTTTCTTTTTTTGAGGAAGATTAGCCCTGAGCTAACATCTGCTGCCAATCCTCCTCTTTTTGCTGAGGAAGATTAGCCCTGAGCTCACATCCGTGCCCTTCGTCCTCTGCTTTATATGTGGGATGCCTGCCATAGCATGGCTTGACAAGTGGTGCCATGTCCACACCTGGGATCTGAACCAGCGAACCCCAGGCCGCCAAAACAGAAAGTGAGAACTTAACCGCTGCACCACTGGGCCGGGCCCATAAATTGTTATTTGTATTTAAAAACATCTATCAAAAAACAGGAAAGAACTCTTGGACATTAAAAACATGATAGCTTAAATGTTTTCTTAAAAGCTGGACTGACAAAGATAATAACATATTCCAGTCTGGTGAACAACAAGATAGATGAAAAACAGGTCAGAAAAGATGAGAAAATCCAGGAGGTCCAACATCCACCTAATAGGAGGTTCCTGAAAAAGCAAACAGAATACAGAAGAAATGAAACTACCAAGGAAATTAAACAAGTTCTCAATATGGAAGAGGGAGAGAGAAATTCTCAGACTGAAAAGGCCCAATGAGTAATCGGCACATTCAATTGAAAAAACAAAACTATGACACAAAAACCACTGCCATGTCACAGCACATCCCTTCTGGATACTGGGACTAAAGAGCCTCAAGAAATAAGAAGTATGAGTCTAGGTGGTGAGCACGTGAGTTCACTGCATGAATTCTTGCAACTTCTCTGTAAGTTTGAAATTCTTTCAAAATAAAGTATAAAAAGAAATGAAGGAAATTCAATTTCTTTGCTACAATTAAAATATTAAGTAATTTCTGGGCCGGCCCCAGTGGCCTAGTGGTTAATTTCGCACGCCCCACTGCAGCAGCCTGGGTTCGGTTCCCAGGCGTGGACCTACGCCACTCGTCTGTCAGTGGCCATGCAGTGGCAGCAGCTCACAGACAAAAAGAGGAACATTGGCAGCAGATGATAGGTCAGGCGAACCTTCCTCAGCAAAAAAATATATATATATTAAGTAATTTTTAATGCAGCAATATAAGCAAAAACTTTTTTGAACTGATAATAGAAAAAGATTGTTAAAACATTCTTATATTTTTAAACAGATTTACTGAGATCTAATTCGTCTACTATACAATCCACTCATTTAAAGTATACAATGGTTTTTAGTATATTTTTAAAATATAAAGTGAAATTTGCCATTTTAACCATTTTTAAAGGCACAGTTCAGTGGCACTAACCACATTCACATTCATGTCATTAGGTGAACAGCCCAGGACCTAACTTCACCTCTGCCGGAAGGTGGCTGAGTATGGAACGTCCCACCTGTGACTCTGGCTGCTGACACTCCCCTGAGGTCTCTCAGCCTCGGGGATTCCCAAGGTCCCCATCACCGGCATCCAGATCACTGATGGACACCCGTCACCACGTACATGACAACAGCTGTCTGCCAGATGTAACAGTGTGGGACAGGAAATGTACACAAACACAGGGAATACACATGGGCGGGAACTCAAGGTGACTAAGCGGGATTCCTGGCCCCCTAATGTAATCAGGTTATCAAAGCCAAAATGTCCACACCAGGCCGTAATCGGACTTCACAACCAGGAGACACAACAGGACAGGCTGTCCTCTCAGCGCTGACCTCCTGTTTCCATGACATCACGCTCTGACATCAAGCTGTAGTCTTTACGAAGGCGCCCTCATTTGAGTATTTGCACCCAGGGTCTGATCACATTTGTAGGAACCCCTTTTAGCTTTCCACCCCAAATCTTGTCCTTCCTATCTTCCTGACTTCCACAGAAATGAAGTCAGTACGCAGCGCCATGCTGAAGTCACAGTTAACTCCCAAGGTCCACCGTCCCCCTGCCGTCACCATCCCAATACACTCACCTCCTCCCGACACACTGCTCTTATGCCTGAAAACACTTTCAATGGAAAAGAAACAGAAGACATTTAAAAGGAGTGTGTAAAATAACCTAATGTGTGATGCTGACAGAGTCAAGACTTACTGAGTACTTACTAAGCACCAGCACCATGCTTACAGGCAGTAGCCCATTTGAGCCTCAGAGCAACCCCAAAGGTAGATGAAGTTATTATTCACACTTTACAGATGATGAAACTATGGAATCAGAAATAGCGAATGATTCCCAATCATTTGCTTTGCCAGTCCACAAAGAGAGAGAGAGAAAAAGTGAATGATGTTCAAGGTTACATAACCCTAAGAGATGAAGTGGGAAACAGCCTTGGCCGTCTGACTCCGGACACCAGACGGAGGTGGTTCTCGGCCCTTCACCACGCCCTCCCGCTCCAAGCCCAGGGGAAGGCAGCACCATTTTACAGACCTTGGAAACTGGAACAGCAGGGAACTCAGAGTTCATGACTTCTAGCTCTTCCCTGAGACAAAAATACTGAAAGTTCTCTATGCTTGATAATCAAATTGGGCCAATAAGCAAGAGTCCACTCCAAAAACTATGATTTCAGAGGGCACACGGGATAAAAACACACCAAATGTATAACACTGACACAAAGGGAGCACATAAATTCACAAAGGTAAACACACCTCTAACACAGAAGGAAAAACTATTAAAACGTCAACAAAACGAGGTCTGTTCTTCGGGAGAAGCAGGGCATGCCAACAAGCTTGAATGCCTTCATGACACTAAAAGAGAGGAAAATTCGCTGAGATCCGTGAAGCTCGGTTTCAGAAGACAAATCCCATGGAAGTGAAACTGAGGCACCCCCGAAAGGCACCCCAGCTCGGATTTCGAGGCACCGCCAGGGAGAGGGAACCAGAGGCTCTGGCGGGACAACAGATCTGGTCTCGTCCCCGTGCCAGCTCCATTCGGGAAGAGGATGGTTACGGGCGGGGCAGGAGAGGAAGGAACGGCTGGGTGGGAGGCGGACAGCAACTCGTCTTGGTGGTCGATTTTTCCACACTCCCCGCTTGCAGACCAAATAGGGCTTGACAACTGGGGAGGCAGAAAAGGCAGCCTACTGGGGGACAGTGTATCAAGCAGCACCACAAGGACTGAGGTTGCGCCAACACCCTGTCATAAGATACAGACGTTGAGACGAACACAGAAGCAACATACAAGCTGCTGAGCATGAAGTTACTATGACACAGGCTCGATGCCTGCCTGTAGGACACGCCCACAGCGGTGAGGCGAACGACTTCGAAAAGTGAGTCAGCACGTCTGGGGTCAGTTTTGGAAGCAGGGGTCCTTCAACTGAATCCGGGTTCTTTCACTCACCAGCTGTGTGACCTGGACATAGTACTTCCTCTCTCTTGTGCCTCAGTTTCCCCGTCTATAAGACTGTGATGACACTACTGCTTTTCTAGGTGGTATTACTTAATGCAGTAATTACTTCATTACCATCTCTTCTGAGTTATTGTTTCTTCACAACCTAGAGGCCGGTAATAAAAGTCAGTGGGTAACATAAGTAAAGTCGCTGACACACACGAGCCTTCGATACACGGCAGCCGGCAGCCGACCTTGTCGGAGGACAGTAACTCGGGGCTCCGTGTTCTGCACGCCACCCAAGTGGGGCAGGAGCAGCCCGAGCCATCGTGAGGCCTCTGCCAGCACCAAGAACTCCCAGTGAGCCCCTTCCTGCTCTCCACCTTCACCTCACAGGCTGGGGGGTCCTGGCTGACCTGGGTGCTCCAACTGCACTTCTTCCTCTCCAGACAAACGGTTTCGACATTCACAGTTTTCTCTTTTTCCTTACTATTCTTTCTGGAAAGCTCCATGAGAGCAGGAGCCGTAACTGTTACCATGCTCAGGACCCAGCACAGTGCCTAGTGCTATGCAACAGAAACTTGTTTAAAAATGAGTAAGTTAAACCCAAATGACCTGGGTCACGCTCCTCCTGTCCTCTCTCTGTCTGGATGTGAACTGCTGATGTACATACACTTAAAGGAGCGACATTATTAGTTCTGAAATGATTTCCAATTTAGTTGTTCATTCATTTTAAAGTACTTACCAGAAATACTGGTGTGCTATGTATTCTGAAGAAGTGTAGAATTAGGCTATTTAAGAGAGTTTGAGTCTGGGCCCGGCCCTTTGTGAGTCTTGCGACGTGTAAAGCAACTTCTGAGAGTCTCAGCTTCCTTGTCTGTAAGGTGGGGAGCGTGACAGCACCTGTCTCCTCAAGTGAAGATGGCTAAGCGAGACGACGCACATAAGCACTGAGCAGACAGCTCGAAAAAGAGCTAACTCCGCGAACAGCAGTTTAAAAGAAATGCACAGACTCCAGCTCTCCCCACTTCGTGTTCTTCTCGCCTGCTGAAACAACGGGATTATCAATATAGCCATCATTCCTACCAGCGTTATCTGGGGTCCTCATTCATTCAGCCAACATTTCCCGAGCACATACGATGAGCCTAGATCACGGTTAAAGATGCGAAGATGAACAAATTCCTTCCCTTCAAAATCTGATGGGGAGGAACACCAGGTAAAAAGATAAATTACAATGCGAAGTCGCAAGTACTAAGACAAGGTATTAAAATCCTGTCGCGACACAGAGGTCCACACAATCACCTGTGTCTCCCTGCAGGAGACGAGCAGAGAGCCCTCGAGTGGTCTCAGGATGCGCAGGAGCGGGTGGCCAAAGAAGCGGGGGCGATGGGAGGAGCGCGTGCCGGATGTGCTGACGAGACAGGGCGGCCGGACGCCACCCGCTGCAGGGCTGGAGTGGAGGGTGGGGAGCAGGAGTGAGAGGGAGGGGACTCAGGCAGGGCAAAGCCAGCATGAAAACCCTTGTAGGACGGAAGTGTTTCCAGCCACATGATCAGCTTTTTGTCGATTTCTTTAGGAACCTTCCTGTCTTGAGTTGTGTTTTACTGATCAATTAACATGGCTACCCTTCTGTTCTATTTCAAAAGGCCAGAAACAGGAAATGCTGCTCTGCAACTGGGCTGCTGTGCCAATGGCTCCTTCCCCCCGAGACTGAATCACAGCTGCCTTTGGCGCACAGCGGCAGCGCGGAGAAAGGCAGCTGTAATTGGGGTGTGCGCCTCCATACAGACACTCCGCTCCACTGGGGTGAGGTCAACAAACAAACCCCAGAGGAAAGACTGACGGGAGGAGAACATTTCAACAGCGGCATTTAGTCACCTCTGAAGTACCTTTAAGAACTGACCCCCTGCTGGCGGACCAAAGAGAGTGTCTACAGTCTGGGACCTCTTGACCCCACTTTCTGCAGGAAATCAAGCAAATTTAAACCTCCATAATTTACTCAAGACTCTGACTTCTGCCAGGGAAAAGGCAAACAATGCTGGCAATTAACTCTGGTGCCTGATTAAATCTCCATCGTGGCAAGAGAGGGCATGAAACCAGGCCCCCAGCCACAGAGACCCGAGCAAAGGCCAGGCCCATCCACTGCCTCGGCGCCTTCGCAGTCTTGGCTGTCAGTGCGGCTTTCGAACACACTCAGTGCCACTTTGCTCAACGACGGGAGGAGACACCAGGAGGGGAAGTGTGCATCATTTGGACAGAGCCCTGGCAGTCAGCCAAAATGCCTGGTCCCCTCCCCCATCCTCCCACCACTCACTTCCCACTCCTACAACAAACGCTCACGGCAGAAGCTTCCCTAAGAAATCCCGACTGTGAAATTGCACACGTAAAGGTAATCCATATTGGCCAGGATAACTGTTGGCTCGCAAGGCCAGCTTTGGAAAAGTTCTTTCGCAGCACTTACTCTGGAAAGCCCTGGTGAATGAGCAGACAAGGGAGGAGAGGGGCCAGCGGGTTCAGGTTTCAGTGCCCTGGAAGAAAGGCCTTGGAGACCAGGCTTAAAGTCGACCACCAGTTCAAAGGGGTTTGCTCCTTCACGAAAGAGACTCAAACCCAAACAATTGGGCGTGCCTTTGGCAACCTCACACAAAGGAAGCTCTCGGGCCCCTGCTGCCACGCCGTTTCGCCGTTTCGCGTTCTGTCAGTTGAAAGGTCACGGTAGTTCCACACGAGCCTAACCAAAACCATTCTAGCCAAGGTCCCCGAGCGCTCAGAAAGCAGAGGAGCGAGGGCCTCTGCTAAGCATTCCGAAATGTCCTTGCTGGAACTGCTTGACGATTATACAATCAAGAGCACGGAAAATCACATTCCATCACCAACTGAAGGGCTCTCAACCCAAACCAACCAGAGTCCAGACAGGAGAAATCAAGCTCAAAGCAGGAGGATTCAACATTGAATTGCTACTTCTCACCATATCAGAGATTTTTTTTAAACGTCACTTTGTGTAACTTCATGTGACAGGACGAGAGCTAAGCAGATACTGGAGTCAACCCATATTTGCCTTAAAGGGAGGCACCCTGCCTGAGCGGACGTGAGGAGCAGGGGAGGGGAAGGGCGGGGAGGGCGGCCTGGCGCACAGGAGCCTTTGCGCCCCATCGTGAGTAGCCTCACCTATCCCCACCTTGATAGAAAGGGCAGTTTCCCCGGTTGTTTTGAAGTTATCAACCCTTACCTCAATGTGGTTTCAATTATGAATTACCAGACTAAAAGGGGGGGAAAAGCTTTGATTTATTCTTTTTTGCTCCAATTATGCATGATGTGTTTCCACTGAAGACTTTGAAAAGTATTTCATCATGCCTCTCATCCTGAAGTGGTCAAAGGGCAAAACCAAAAGCAGTTAACCCTTTCACTTCTCCTCCAGGTTCAACAGACTCCCTGTCAATGGACAGAGGGCAAGGCCTGTGAAACCAACCAAGTGACGGAAGGGTTAAGCGCCAGCACCACGTTATTAAGGTGCACAAGGGTGGTGTCCCCCGTCCGAGACGGTGAGACGATATTTATGTTAATGGTCACCGGGAGCTTTGAAAGGGCAATCAGCGATGTGGGCCCTGTTGCCTTAACCATTAACCTCTACAGCCCCAACCACTCAGCCAGCACTCGACGGGGCATGCGCTGACTTGGGGACCCAGGGAATTTAGAAACCTAACGATGTCTTCCAGCAGGTTCTTAGGTCAAGAGAGACATGAGTTGGGGACAAGTCTGAAGTCTACTTGCTGTGCTATGTCTTTAATGCATTCCAGCCCAAAAAATAACTGATTGTTCTGAAAAAGAAGAATAACACTGATGGTGAAATCTCACTGACTTCACATTAAACAGACACATGACAGATGAAGGAAATCAAAGGCTGAAAATTCCCTAGTGCTGCAGACTCAACCAAGAGTAAATTATCAACTTGAAATTCCTACAATTTATTGACAGTGATTTGCTCATAAATAAGCTTTCTCCAGGGTGGAGTTGGAACGCATTAGCCACATCTGGGGGTCCTGTGACTCTCTGACATCCAAAGAAACTGAGCCACAGAGGCCAGCCCAGGGTCACAGGAGCAGGTGACCTATTTCCACTGTCAGTCTCTGTCTCTTTCCTCTGAACGCGTTTGAGAGCCTCTCTTTTCCTTCGGTGAACTACAGTTTCTTTATGATCATCCTGCTTGTGGTTTGTTGGTATTCCTGGAGGTGAGGCCTGGTGTCATTCAACAGTTCTGGAAAATTCTCAGTTATTATCCTTTCAAAAGGGCCTCTTTCCATTCTGCCTCTCTTCTCCCTCCAGAATGCTGATTAGACATATGTTGGACCTGCCTCTGTTCCCCACAACACTTTACCATCCCTTCACATTTCCCATTTCTCTGTCTCTTTGCGCTGCATTCTGAACAATCTCTTTCAATCTGATAATCGAATTGAATTGAATCACCGTAAATCCTCACAGGTGTGTTTCTGCTGGTTCTCACTCATGATACTGCCTTATTTCTTTAGGGCTTTGGAGTTTTGGACTGTGAGTTGTTCATTTTCCTTAGACGCTTTGTTTGTAGGAATTAACTGAGACCCAGGTTGAAGAGGAGTTCCTCAGGAGAGAGTTTGTGTCCACCCATGCTGGTCTCTGTCAACACAGGGCCACTTTCAATGCGAGTCTCCTCTTAAGGTCTGTCTGGACCGCAGCTGTAGCGTGAGTTTGGACCACAAAACACTTGACGGTGGCTTAGGACTCCAGTCCTCGACTGCAAGATCAATCCAGACCTACTTTTCTTTACCCTTTCACCGAAGAAAGGGTAAGTCTTTTAGTTTCCTGGCTTCGTCCCGGAAGCTCTCGTTAGATTCTCCGACTCTTCCATTTTCCGCTCCAGAGTCCCATCCAATTCTACAGTTTAGTTTCCAGGTGATACGGCCTTACAGTAGCAGCCTCACACCAACAACGCTTTCTACAGTGCTACACCACTTACGAAATGCTTCCACATAGATTATTTCATTAATAGCTCATAATAACCCTGTGAAATAACTAATATCCCCATTTTACAGATAACGATAGCAAATTTCAAAGAGATGAGAAAGTACAAGGTCAAGCTAATAAATGGTCTTGAACTCAGGTTTGATTCCAAAATATCTTTCTCAATGGCCTTGATTAGTAATTGGTAATCAATCACTAATTGTTACACGATTCTTCTGAAGCTATTATTATCCCTGACTCCAGTCCTACGGATGACCAAACTGCTGCAAAGAGAGATTCACTAAGTTACTCAGATCATCACCAGGAAAGAAGGGATTAAAACTTGCAGTTCAGGAATTTCTGAGCTATAGTTAGCTTACTGAAGGCTCACAGGTTAAACCCATCTGAATGCCTCTTTGAAAATTCCAGTTATTATCTGAGCTTCAGCTACTTACATTTTTTCTTTAAAGAGCACTGAAATTCACATTTGGCGAGACGCCCACCCTTCTTCTATGAAGCCAAAGTACTGTCAAGAAGAGCAGGAAGGGTTGCCACTGATTGCTTTTCAGGTAGTAGAGGAAAAAGTTGACATTTCATCCTCCCTTGCTTGCAAAGGAAGCCAATCATTTATAAGCACCCTCGTCTGGCTGCGGCTTCCATCAGCGGGATGGACAGAAGCCAGTTAAAGGGCTCAACAAAAGCCATATTAAAAGAATTTGGAACGAGGAAAGAGCGGGTTCCATATGCTGATGCTTTTAATAATTCATGAGTTATATCAGTCTGCAAGTAATAAATTTCCCTAAATATATCTATGGTAAGATGGTTTAAGTCCAATGTCTAATCAATTAAATGGGTGAATACTATAACGTAGGGGCAAAAAGAGCACATCACTGATTTTACTGGTTCATGATTTGATATATTGAAAGCAACAGTTCGGCTGTTTGATAGTGCCAAAGATGTGGATTATTCTTAGAACGTGGTCTTCAAACACACAATCATCATCTCTGGATCTGTTACTTAATAAGTATACTGAAAACACTTAAAAGAAATGCTTCAGTGAAAAAACCATTAACTTATTTGGTTGAAATAAACAAGGCTGATCTATAACCCTAAGTGTTCAAGAATGTTACTGGCAGCTTGACCTACTACTTCTCATGGGGGGTAGAACAAATTCACAATTTCATCTGACTACCCCCCACTTTTACTGGGATGGTTGGAAAGAGCAGCTCCTCCTCTGGCCTGGGCGTGAAAACGTTTGCTGGCAGCCCACTGACTGCCTTTCTCACGGAGGTGAGCAATGGTGTGGAGGAAGACCTCGCTGGCTGGGTAACAGAAACTCTTGGGAAAGATTAAGTTGCAGTTTGTGGCATCCAAGCTCAAAACACCAACAGTTATGACCAAGAAAAGCAAAGCTTGTGAATAGTTTTGACCCGGCAGGAGTGTAACACCACCATGAAAGTGGATACAAAGTGGACAGGACACCCTCTAAACTGTAGTCAGTTCTCAATGTCTCTGGAATTCCAACAATGTTTGTCTACTATGTTTTATCTCTGCTTCCTCCTGAAAAAAAAAAAAAGCACGAACCCACAAGGGCAGAAAGGACAGGCAAGAAGACAACTGTGGACAGAAGATCAACACATCTGGGAGGTGAAACAGATGGAGTCTCGTGCTGTGAAACACACAGAAATGTAGGATAAAATACAACAAAAACCTTTTTAAATACACTGCTGAGGTCACAGGAAATGGGAAGTCCACAGGGACCAAAAATGAAGAGCACCCCGCCAACGAGAGCTGAAAGTGCAGGAGCTGGCTGGCACTGGGGTACCCTGGGGAGGGCGCAAGCTGTTGCTGGGCTTGGCGACGTAGGGGTTTTGAGTTTAAGTTCCATGCTGGAAGAGGGATGTGGCTTCGGGCACAGGAAGTAAGGGAGCTAGAAGTCAGACACGCACATAAAGCCAGAACTCTTTTTCTTTTTCTTCTTCTTCTTCTTTTTTTTTGCTGAGGAAGATTAGCCATGAAGCCCTGAGCTAACATCTGTGCTGTTCTTTCTTCACTTTATATGTGGGCTGTTGCCACAGCACAGCTAACGAGTGGTGGAGGTCTGCCCCTGGGATCCAAACCTATGAAACCCAGCCGCCAAAGCAGAGCACGCTGCACTTAACCACTATGCCACAGGGCCGGCCCCCCAAAGCCAGAACTCTTCAAGGCCTCACAGTCAGTGAGAAGGTGGTCCAGGAAGTCAGCCCCTAGGATACGGAGGCAACCAAAAACACTTATCTGTTTCAGCCTGAGTCTGGGTTGGGGTGCCTTCCACAGCGGCTGGCCCTCAGACAGGCCTGGGGTCTAAATGAACTCTACCCGTGTCGTAAGGAAATCTCCAACTGGGAAGTTAATGTTAAAAAGTGATTCACCTCTGCCATACCCCTGGGACATGTGCCAGAAGTAAAAACAACCAAGAGCAAACAAACAAACAAGCTCTCCCGAGAAAGAGCCCTTCCCCAGGCAGCAAAGACTTCCACAGAAAGCCACCGAAGAGGAACTCGCGTTCCAAAGTCATAAAACACACAAGGAAACAACACAACAGGAGCAACAGGCAGTGGGCAGGTGGCAGGAACAGATCTTACAAGAAAATTAAAAATTGGATAATTGGAGAAAACAAAGTAAGTGTGTCAATCAAAGCTATAAAAGAAGGAATTGAAAACATATGAATAAAAAGACACTAGGAAAAAAGACCAGGCAGAGATTTAAAACGTAATTCAACAGAGGGGCTGGCCCCGTGGCCGAGCGGTTCAGTTTGCACGCTCCGCTGCAGGCGGCCCAGTGTTTCGTTGGTTCGAATCCTGGGTGCGGACATGACACTGCTCATCAAACCATGCTGAGGCAGCGTCCCACATGCCACAACTAGAAGGACCCACAACGAAGAATATACAGCTATGTACCGGGGGGCTTTGGGGAGAAAAAGGAAAAAAATAAAATCTTAAAAAAAAAAAAAAAAGTAATTCAACAGAGCTTCTAGAAATAACCACTGAAATTTAAATTTCAATGGATAGAGAAAAAACACATTGGTCACGGCTGAAGAACACAGCAAAATAGACGTGTAAAAATTATCCAGCATGTAGTACAGAGAGTGAAAACGTGGAAAGCACAAGGGAAAAAACCTGAGAGACACAACAACAGAAGGAAAGAGGTCTAGTATATATTTAATAGGATTCCAAAAGGAAAGATAAGTGAGAATGACAGATATATAACATTCAGAACGAAAATGAGAATTTTCCAAAACTGATTAAAGACATGAATCCTCAAGTTAAAGAAGAAAAAATCACTCTCAAAAGCAGACAGAGAAAGGGAATTAGAAAATCACCATTTGGCCACTATTTTAACAATTGATTCAGGCAAGAGATTGGGAACGGACACTGAAACCAGTCGGGGAAAGTTGGAGGAGTTATGGGATATTTACATAGTTTCAAAGCATTTCTCCACAAGACACATTGAAAAAGAAAAAAATAGTAACTTTAGGCTAGAGAACCCAGCGAATCCATGGTCGAAGTTATCATCACTAGAAATGGGACAAACCGACACGGTGTGTCCTCCGACATGACACATTGAGAACACACTACTTCTGTGACATTCCTGCATTATGTGAATTTCAATAATTTGAAATTGAACCCACAATTTGATGCAAAAGCATCAGACAAAACCAAATCAAGGGACACCTTACAAAATAACTGGCATGTTCTCTTCAAAAATGTCAATGTCATGCAAGGCAGATGGAGAAATCGTTCTAGACTAACGGAGGCTAAAGAAACGTGACAACTGAAGGCTCGCATGGTCGAGGATTTTCTTTTGCTATCACGGACGTTACTAGGATAACTGGGAAAATCTAAATAATAGTATTGCATAGATGTTTATTTCCAGATGATTTTGGTAACTGTACTGTAACATTATACGAGAAGTATTTAGGGGTAAAGGTTCATCATATCTGAAAACTTCCAAATGGTTCAGGGGAAAAAATACATATATATATATATATATATATATATATATATATGTAGACAGACACACACGTATATGCACAGAGAGAGAAAAGAATACAGGAAATGGGGTATAATATTAACATTTGAGGGGTGTGGGTGAAAAGCACAGAGACTGTGCTATTTTTGGAACTGCAGAAATTATGTCAAAATAAAAAGTTAAAATAAAAAGATACAGAGAATCTCGGGTTTGTTTAAGCAATCAAGCAAAAGGCAGAGAGAGGAACACAAACGACCCGGCAAAGCAAAGAAAGTGAAACTGTCCCAGGAGGGTGATGAGAAGACACAGAGATCCAAGGTGCTAGCTGTCCAGGAAGGAGGGACCCCAAAAATAGGAATAAGGGACAGTTGGTTCCAGGATCCCGTAAACCGAGATGCACAGGCAGGCCACTCTCTCCCTCAGCCCCTTCCCCGCTGCCACCCTAGCAGGAGAAGGGAGGTTTATTCTCTGGAGAAAACGAATTAGAGCGAGTCCCCACTCAGAGACACCAGGCACCATACCCAACACAGCGGATTAAGCCATCACCTACAAAACAAAGGACGAGAACCTAACTCCTCCCCAACTCAGCTCACAAACGCTTGTGGTCCAGACTTCTTATCCATCCTCCCCCCGACTCCCAGGGGCAGAAAGACTGTTCTCTGGATCAAGGAACCAATCCAACAGAAATAACCCTGAATACCGACATTTGGCAAACAGGCCGCCGTCCTCTTAACCTAAGTAACCCCCGCCGTTGAGAAGCCTCATCCACGTACACAGCTTCAGACCAGCTTTCAGCCGCACTCTGAAAGAAGACTAGACCGCCGAGAATCATCAGGTGTTCAAAGAAAGTGCCAATATGAAAGACAGAAAATAAAGAGCTGAAAAAGCAGTTCAAAGGACACAAACAACACAGGGAGATAAAGAAAAATCAAAACAAAACCACAAATATCTTTCAGAAAAAGCGTTGTACCCTTAAAACAAGAAGAAGCAGCTTTCTAAAAAAAAGATGAATTAGAAGTCAAGAAAAAACTCTTAGAAATTAAATGTGAACAAAATTTTAAAAATCAAAAGAAACGTTAGAAGATAAAATTGAAAAATTAAGAAATTAAGAGGAAAAACTATTAAAACAAAAAGAGATGATAAATGGGACAGGAAAGATTTTAAAAAATAAGAATCAATCACATTCATCGTCTAGATAACAGAGGTTCCATAAAGAGAGAAAACAGAAAGAAAAGAATCAAAGACACAACACATGAAAACTTCTCAGAATTAGACACGAATTTCCAGCTTATCAGGATCCAAATCAATATCCAATGAACAAAAAACACTCTCCCAAAGCATATCATCATAAAATTTCAGAACATCATTTCCCAGGAAGATAAAAACGTCACATAAAGGGATCAGGAATTAGAACATCTCACTTTTTGAGATTAAAACGAGAAGCTTAGAGGACAATGAGGCAACACTTTCAAAATTCTGAAGAAAACCCATCTCAACCAGAATTCTTCTACGCTAGCCCAACCATTAATCAAACGTGAAACAGAACAAATATATGTTCAGACATGTAAGGGGACAGCAAATTTGTCTCTCACTAGTCCCTTTCTCAGGAAGACACTGGAAAAATTAACCAAAAGGAGGCAGATGTTAGAACTTGGAGTCAAAGAATCCAAGAGAGAAAAGCAGAATGCGCAGAATCCAGGGGAACTGAGAATCTGGGAGGACCACGGTACAGGGGACCCGGAGAGTGATCGGTCCAGACTGGGGCTGAAGATGGGGAGCGACAGGAGAGATGATGGGGGGCAGGGGGAGGCAGGAGGGAGGGAGGGCGTGGGAGAGGGGGAGGGGAGAAGAGAGGGAGGGGGAGGGGAAGAAGGAAGGAGGGAGCTCCTATAGTTCACTCGTGCTTGACCATTTTACTATTTTGTAGAAGAATTTCGTAAAAATTAATTAGTGATAGGCATACAGAAAGCTAAAAGAAAAAAAAGAGGCAGTTATTAACTCCCTAGAAAACAGTAAGTTGTACAAGAAAGCAAACATAAGATGGTTTACAACTTGGCTCAGTTGAAAATGATATTTAAATAGTCCTAATAATGCATACAATAAATACTGCTTTAACGAAAAATGATGATACGGCCCTACTGGTAAGATGGGAGAAGAGAAATGTTAGAGGAAGAGGAGAGAACAGAAGATAAACGGCTACCTCAAAGAAAGATAACGCCTACGATCAAGAAATCAAAGAACAGCCCCGTAAGCTTTTACGAGGAGATGGGAAGATAAACATCAGAGGAAAGCCAAAAGAGCTGAAAGCAGCTGCCCCTTGGGAATGGGCCTCAATTTTAGATACAATCTTTATTTTACTATTTGAATTTTTAAACTATACATGCGTTAAGCCGTACTATTTTTTAAAATATAAATTTAAGAAATGTAGCTGAGATTAAAAAAAAAAAAAAAGCCAAGGGGCTGGCCCAGTGGCACAGTGGTGAAGTTCACACGCTCCATTTCAGTGGCCTGGGGTTTGCCGGTTCGGATCCTGGGTGCTCATCAAGCCATGCTGTGGTGGCATCCCACGTACAAAATAGAGTAAGACTGACCCAGATGTTAGCTCAGGGCCAATCTTCCTCAAGCAAAAAGAAGAAGATTGGCAACAGGTGTTAGCTCAGGGCCAATCTTTCTCGCCAAAAAAAAAGAGAGAGAGAAGCAAAAATCAAGACTCAACCTCTAGTTGGAGCTGCAGCTGCAATGACCCATTTATTAGAAAATTATATTCAAATATTAATTCTTTGGCAGGCATGTAACTACTATAGGATATTAGAAATGGAAACAAAATTCATTATCCTCATGTTGTAATACCCAACTACATTTTCCTGTAACTTGTGCTACTGCATCATTTTAGCAGACCTCAAGGGGGAATTAAAATGGCCCCTGAACAAGGGAATCTGATGTGCTGATAAGTGATACTAAGTGAGAGCTGGGCCATGAAGGATGGCTCTACCACTCAATATGTTCTCAATCATTCTGCTGCCAGATCCAGCGCCACAGACTCCGAAGCACTATTGTCCTCACTGCCCAGCGACAAGCTGCGTGACGTGCAGAGGCAGGCAGGTTTTGATTCCTGAAAGCAGAGCCGTCAAAGTGGACTCTATGGACGCGATGGAGGCAGGTTCGCACTCAGGAACAGTGCATGCAGATCCCCGCCCCCCGCCACCGCTGGAGCTGCCGTGCAGATGTGTGCCACAGGGTGCCGGGAGGGACCCCTCCACTAGGAAGGATCGAGGATGCTCGTGCAAAAGACCTGACTGACACCATCATCTCAGCAACCCCCCCCCCACTCTGTCCGTGTTCCTCACACATCCTCCCTCTCTGGTCTGGCTTGTGACGGCGTCTTTTCCATTTTCCACCTGACCATCAGAGTCAGCCCAGGCCCACCTCTTCGGATCTTCCCGCATCTCTCCGTGCACAGACCCAGCTCAGCTTCCTTCACTCCCGGGCTGCTGATGACCTGAGACTCTCTCGCTTGTTTCCACAGGAGCAACCACAGCTGTGCAACAATTCAAACGCAAAGGCCACTTAAAGAAAGGTTTGGAATGCGGGGCAGCATACTGGACCGCCTGTGCAACTGCGATCCTACCAATGTGATACCTCTAAAACAAAAGACTTCAAAAAGCTTAAACTTACTTAAAACTCAGGCTACAATGTCTAAATTCCATACATACTTCAGTCATATCTAGGCAGTGGGAGGAGGACGGGGAACAAGCCAAGGAGGCCTCCTGGGGGGCAGGAGAGGCTTTCAAATTCCAGAGGAACATTCCACAACCTGGAAGTTAAAGGGCACTGGGGTGAATTAGACGGGCTGTTAACCCAGTATCCGTTCACCTTGGAGCTCTGCTTCACGCATCTGAGCCAGTGCGTCGTCAGCCCGCAGACTGACTCCCTGCTTGTCAGTGTTTCCAGCTGAGCGCTAGCTTCAGCGGCTTGTGCAACCACAGCCTTCGTGAGTGGGGGCCACCGTCTGACATCTACGCACAGGCAGCCCTGAGTTCTCCCATAGCTGAGAGAGCTGCAGCCTGAACCCAGTCCGTGGATGCTTCCAATCCAACCCCGGGGGTCCCGAAGAGGAATCGGATGGGGCGAGAAGGCGCGCCTTCTCCAGTCAGTCCGTCAGGACACAGCGAGTGGGCCCCACAGCAAGCATGGTCCCTGGACCAGCAGAATCAACACCACTCGGAAATTTGCTGGAAACGCAAATTCTAGGTCCCCACCCCAGACCTACTCAACCGGACACTTAGGGTGGAGGGGCAGCAATGTGTGTTTTAACAGGCCTTGCAGGAGATTCTGATGCAGACCAAGGTGGGGGAACCACTCCTCTAAGAGCTTCAGGGGCGACGTCTGACCCACACACTGATTCCTGCTCCTCGTGGTGGTAACTGCCCCTCAGGGCTCTTACACCATACCTCCACTCCGATCCCTTCCCTTTCCAGCTTCAAAAACTAGACTTGGAACGAGGCTGGCAGGAAGTCCAGGTACGCAGACAGCCCTGGTCTGAGGCCGTGCCTACAGCCAAGCCGCCACTCTGGCTAGATTCCAGAGGGACCAGCTGCTTTTCAACTTCATTCCTATGCGGGGTCCATGCATTTTAAGGCGCCTCCCCATTTTTCTCATCAACTTTTGTCAATGGCCATCGGACCGTCGCTCTCTCCCCCTTGTGTTCTGGGTCTGGTACGGTCAATGCAGAAAAGAAAAAACTCTGGGGTATCTTTATTAGTGTTATCTACGATAGCAAATATGAAAAAAAAACTCAGTGCCTGTCAAAAGGGACTGGGTAAATAAAATTGTGACATACTGATAAGGTGGGGTATAATCTTTCAGATCACGTTGTAGAAAAATAACACGGGAAAAGAGTCCACTCTACAACATGATTTCACAACTAGATTACATTTCAAAAAACTGTCACGATGAGGATGTAGTTTTGGCGGCACACGGCAAAAAGCCAAACATTCCCAGTTCTTGGCCACATCCGCATGCCCAAATGACACTAGGCGCTCACCTGCCTCAGGCTGTCCCCCTGCGCATGCTCGCAGCTGGCAGAGAAGTGGCGTGAAGCGAGGGAGGGGGTCCGAGGAGACCCCGTTATCCAGGCTAGGCCCAGTGCGGGATGGGGTCTGCCAGGGCGCGACACCAGAAGTGACACTAACGTTAGAAGGGATAGGGGGCAGAGTATTTGGCGAGATGATGACATTTTGCTGATATCTGCAAAAAGCGGGGGAAAAGAAAGCACGGAGACTGCAAGGGCAGTAAAATACGGAGGACAGCCTCGACAGGAGGAGCTGAGAAAACCAATGAGGAAAACACACTCGTGCCCCTCATCAAGATCCTTCCTGAACTCGGTGAGAAATTCCTTCCAAAGAGAAGATCCAAAACAGAGGGCCCGGCTCTGCACGGCAGACAGATCGCCCGCTTCAAAGTCAGGCTCAAGATTTGTCAACCTTTCTCAAGTTTTCAGGATGCGACACAACAGGGACGATGTCACTGGCCTCCTTTCTGGTTACAGATAAGAACGGCAAAGCATCTGGTGATAGGAACACATGGCTTGTGTGAGGCCACCCCTCGCTGTCTTCATAATCCACACACACCGAACTAAGACAGCAGCACCTGACCAAAACAGGACTCCCTTCTCTCACCTCTTCCTCTCCAGTCGGAGCAAGCTCAGTGCGTGGCTGGAGGCCTGACAGTGTATCTTTGAAAAGACCAGCCCATCCTTTGATTTATGACCAAGACCCACGCCGACTCCCACCTCCGGGTGTCTGAGACCGTCCACCTGACGGGATCCAGGGGCAGGCTGCCCTGCGGCTCGGCTCACGGCGAGCATATCCAGAGCGGGGCGAGTATCTCTGAAGGGGTGGGCGGAGGGAACTATACATCAATCAGCGCTCTCAGGCCTCCTGTCAGCCGCGGCCACTGACGATGCACAAAGGCACAGCCAGCCACTTTAAATCACGGCTCGCATCGCCTGAGCTCCCAGAAACGTGGCATACGCTAAATTATCCTGAAAAGACTATTTAAGAAAGAGATACAGGAAAAAGATCTAAAAGATATTTTCCACTTGCATATCTAGATTTCTGCTTTTTATGATTCTTACGTTCTTTTCCAAATTGATAGAATCCAGCACTTTGACCATTTTGTCCTAAAATTAAAACATCTATTTCAAAACTGCAAAATTTCATGATCTCTTTTCTCCTAGTCTATATTCTTATGAAAGACAAAAAACCAAAATTCCGACATCTATTCTTATAAACCTTTTCGTAAAGCTTTAGATAAAGGCGTAGAATACAGCCCCACTGTTTCCACACTTCCTGGCTGCATCACGCCCATCGCACCTGGATAAATTCTCTTGCAAGGGAACAGAAGGGGCATTCTTTGTCTCCAGCTTGTGCCACATGCCTGGAAGAGTAGAAAGGTTTCCGCCCAGCAGAGGCTCCGCGGCGCCCCTCCAACCCCACCAGCAATTCAAGACACCGCGAGGGAGGGCCTGGGTTCTCGCTCGTTTACACAACCGGCCCATCGTGTGACCTTATTCACGTCATTAGGCCTGGGAGTCGCAATATGTCTGCTTTATAGATGAGAAAGAATCTTTCACTTTCCCACTCTCCCAACAGGGTGGAGGTCAAATGAAACAATGGCTGTCACACCAGCGTGTGAGCGAGCCTCCGACACCTCAAGTCCTGCCATCCCAGGCATCCTTCTTCCCTTCCTGCTTCCTTCCTTCAGAAAGCAAGGGCCTCCCATCTGAACTAAACTGTCCCTGGTATTATGAAGAACAACAGGATAACTCAGAAGTTCCCTTGAGATGCTTAGAATTTTACAGGAAACTATACTTCTATAAATGGTAGGTGATAGGAAAGAAACACAGATAACATGCTCTGAGGGCCACAAGGAGGAAAGATCACCACCTGCGTGGGCGGTCCAGGAAAACCTCATGGAGGAAGGCGTCTGTGAGCAGGCCCCTGGAATCCGGACAAAACGTGGACATTTGTGGGTGATGGTGAAGAAAGGCCTGTCAGTGAAAGGGCCGACAGTCACAAAAGCACGGAGAAGGAAACGCAGGGAGCATCCGCAGGAAGGACCAAGCTGTGCTGCCCGAAATCCAGGACTCCCCGAGGGGGGAGGAGGAGATAAAGCTGGAAGGGCAGACTGGGGCCAGACCGCGGAGGGTCCTGCAGTCAGTCTGAGTCTGGACTCCAATGCCACCCTGCCCATGACCCCCACGCAGCCAGGCCCCGCCCGGATCAGCTCCGCCACACAGCCCAGTCCTGCTAACGCCTCCCATTCGCCAGCGAGGAGAGTCAGGTCTCCCGGATCACGCTCAGACTTGTCCTCCGTCACTCAGCTGGGTTCCTGAAGGTCTCCGGCCGGCACTCGTGTCCCACTGGAACCGATCCACTCTCCAGCCTGATGTCGAGGACCCAAAACGCAACCTGACCACGCTCCTGCCTGTTTGGACGCCTCCCTGACTCCCTGTCCCCACAGACGCCCTCCAACACCCTCCAGAGGACACAAGGGGTGTGGCGACCCCGGTCCTCCCCAGGCTCATCCCCTGCCTCTCAAGCCCCCTTCACTCCGGCCGCACTGACCTCCCTGAGGCTCCTCAGGCCGCCCCTCACCCCTGTCCCTCTGCGCCTCTGAATCCACCGCTCCTGCCGGATGGACCTGACTCTGCCCCCTCTGCCTGGATCACACCTCCCCTTCTCTAGGATCACCATCAACAGCGCTCCGGAAGTGCTGGCAATGCAATTAGATCAAAGGAAACAGAAAAGGTTCAAATATTGGACAAAGGAAGGAAAATCAGCATTTGTACATATGACTATATATCTAGAAAACACAAAAGGATCAACCAAAAAAGAGTGAAACAATTGTAGAATTCAGTAAAAGAGTGGTTACAAAATTTATATACAAAAGCCAGTAATTTGTCTTTATACAAATGGTCACCAGTTAGAAAAAGTAATGTCAGAAAGTATTCCTTTCTCGGCGCATAAGACAAAATATCTAAGAAAAAATTTATCAGGACTTGCAAAGGATCTATGTAAAGAAAACTTTAAAATTTTGAAAGACAAATCTTGCTTCCAGATAGCAAGATCCATTGCGGTCAAACGCCTCAAAGGCCTGGATCTTTCTCTGCTTTGTTCACTGACACATTTCAGGGACCAAGAACACTGCCTGGGACGCAGCAAGCACTCAATAAATACCCACTGAGGGAATAAATGCCTAAAGCAACCTAAACATCCAGTGTGATCAATCAAAATAGAGATAGGACTTACATTTGTACTCTGGGGGGACCGACAGAGAGATGAATCTTCCACTTGAAAAACACACACACGTAAGAGCATCTTTTACCCAGCAGATGAGCAAACAGTCAAGTACTCAGGGTTACTGGGGACATGAAGAACTGGAATACTCAACATGTTACTGGTGGAACCATAGACTGGTATTGTGGGGTTTTTTTTGTTTTTGTTTTTGTTTTGGGGAAGATTAGCCCTGAGCTAACATCTGCTGCCAATCCTCCTTTTTTTGCTGAGGAAGACTGGCCCTGAGCTAACATCCATGCCCATCTTCCTCTACTTTATATGTGGGACGCCTACCACAGCATGGCTTTTGCCAAACGGTGCCATGGCCGCACCCGGTATCCAAACCAGCGAACCCCGGGCCACCAAGAAGCAGAATGTGCGAACTTAACCGCTGTGCCACCGGGCCGGCACCTGGTATTGTGTTTTGAAAGGGCAATTTGTTAATATCTATCAACATTCAAAACGTGTATGTTCTTTAAGCAATTTCTCAGCTGGAATTAATTTTACAGACATTCACACATTTACATGTAAACATATATCAAAGGAAGTCCCTTGTATTACTGTTTAAAAACAGAAAAAAAAAGCGATCTGACCCCGTCAGTAATAGATCTGTTACGTAAGATACACCCAAACACTGGAGCACCAGTCACCCCAAAAATTGCAGGAAACCCTCAGAGGATGAAATGGAAGTAAGTCCACGATCCGTGTCAAAGTCCAGAGGCGAGGTGCAGGACAGCAGGTGAGGCACGATCCCGTTCGTGTTCTAAAAATACATGGCTATGCTTACATACGAACACAAACACTCTGGAAGGTCACCTTCAGTCATGGATTCAAGGGAGGGGATGGACAGAAGGAACCTTTACCTTGAGCAAAACAGAACAGTGTCTGTTGTTTTGTTTGTGCCATAAGCATACATTTACTTCCTCCGAAGCGGGCACCCCCTCTTCAGGAAGTGCCCCGACCCCTCCCAGGGAGGAGGCAGCCTCCCCCGTGCTCCCACGGCACCCGGACCCCACCCTGTCACAGGACTTCCCATACAATGGCCTCACTCGCTGGCTTCCCAAGTTAGCGGAGAGTTCCTTGGAGGGCCAGGACTGGCCTCTTGTCGTGCATTCGCCGCACCTGGAGCGCCTGACACACGGTACCCACGTAGTGAAGGCGGAGGGAGGGAGGAAGGGAGGGCGGGTGAGTCCTAGAGGAAGAGGAACCGGGCGGCAGTACACGGCACTACTGAGAGAAGGCAGAGTCAAGAGACGAGCAGGGCTGGCCAGAAAGAGCGCGACAGCGGAAAGAAGAGGAGGGAAGTCTCATTCCCTCACATAAAGCCCTCGAGGTCGGTGAGCTGGACGGCCAGGCACGCTCCAGAGCAGCTAGGGAGCGATAACCGCCAGCCCCAGAGTTCCAGGCATTTTCACCGGGAGAGGAGGTGTGGCCACTGCCACGGTGCCAGCACTGCCACAGGTGCCCGTGACTCCTTCAAGAAGGAAGAAGGCCTGAGAGCAGCCCCTGACCACCCCGTCTCTCTGCCGGAAACACCCAGGGGCCTCAGCCACTGTCCTAAGCAAGTGACCGTGGCAACCATATGCCTCTAGATCACTTCTGCTGCTAAGTGCCCCTGCGGGGTGCCAGAAACATTAACTGAACTCATCCATGTCAAGCACTCAGCATGTCCCCGGCAGACAGTAAGCACTTAAAATAGAAGCTGTTATTACTAAGTTGCTTACAGAACCTTCTCAAGAGTTCTAAGCACTATGCCTGCAAGCCATCAGCAAGTCTGATTTCCAAGAAGACCAAGGGCCCTCCATCTATCTCTGCAATAAACAAACACACTGTCCTCGTAAGCACGTTTAAAACAAGCTGGAGGCCGCTACTTCTGTTTTTCTCACTTTTGTCATCATTTCAAAATTAAGCTGGCCTTATCAGACCCCGAGCATAAAAGGCACACTCTCAGCTTAGAAAGCTAGAATTTAAATACCCTTTACAAGTTGAGTACAATTCCCCTTTCTCCCATTCTAACAGCTGGACCGCACCTGACCTGACAAGCACCAGAGTTCACTCACCACGGTCGGAGGGTCATTCCACTCTTCATAGGAGCTGGCGGCGTACGGGTAGATCCGGTCATTGATAATCTGCAGGGTGGCCAGCGCGATGGCTTTAATGGACTGGAAGTACGCTTCCCAGAACCACCGGGCCTGTAAGGAAAACAACGCTGTATTAAGTGAGCAAGCGAGACCGCGTGGAAACACACTCTATCACAGCTCATGCTGGGTCTGGGTGATTCCTGAGTCTAGGCCCCAAAGAGCGGGGAGCCTAGGGCACACGCTCCCTGCTATTCAGCGTGGAAGGATATTTGTGCTGGGTAGAGAATTCTAGGTTAGCAATTTTTTTTTCCCAGCACATTCAAAATATAATTCCACTGCCTTCTGGCTTCACCAATTTTTTGCTAATAAATCAGCTGTCAGCCTTATTGCTGCTCCTGTGAAGACAACATGCCTTTTATTTCTGACTGCATTTAAGCTTTTCTCTGTCTTGGGCCTATGGCAGTTCAACGATGACGCCCCTGGGGTGGCTCTCTGTACTGGTCCCACTGAGGACCACACAGCTTCTTCAACCTGTGGTGTGATGTCTTTCCCTGGATTTCTAGGAAACTCTCAGCCAATAGTCTTTAAATATTGGTTCAGTCACACTCTCCTCTTCTTCTAGGACTCCAAACACAGATCTACGCCAACTGTTCTCACCGTGCCCCACGGCTCTCACTCTCTTTTCTGTGTTTTTCCTCTTTGTCCCTCGATCTGGGTGGACTGAAGGAAGGACCGATGCTCCTCCTGGAGCAATAAGCCTCTACCGCGTGTGTGTGCGTATGTGTGTGCACATGTGTGTGTGTGTGCGTGTGTGTGTGTCTAAACCACTATTAAGCCCATGTGTGGGATTCTTAATTTGATTTATTCAGTTCCAGAATTTCCATTTGATTTTTCTAAAAGTAGATTTCATATCTTTGTTGAAATTCTCCTTTTCTTCTGTTTTAGTGAACACAGTTCCTGACTGGTAACTCCAGGATCTGAGTACCAGTGGGTCTCCTTCTAAGGTCTGTTTTACTCTTCACTTGGTCATCTGGTTTCAGTTTCTAGCAGGCCTCTCAATCTTTTTCTGGATCCCAGACGTCCTGTATTAAAATGGCAGAGGTTCTGGGTGGTCCCGACCATTCTCCTCCTAAGAGTGGTGGGCACAGAGATGCAGCCAGACCACTTTAATCTCGTCAGAGGTTGGTTTTAAGCTTTGTTAGGGCCAACTTTCTTCAGCTTCCCTGACTGTGTGGCCTTCGGGGGTCTTTGATGAAAGCCTGGGGTATTTGCCAGGGCCCCTCCATCCCGCCGGCCTGGACACCAACCTGCATTTCCTCAGCACTGTGCACAACTGCTGAAATGGCTGTACTGCCTGTTAGGCTGCCAGCTGCTTCCTTCTGCAGGCTCCTTGGAGTCCTGCTCTGATCACGGGCACCCCAGGAGCGGGGAAACGCCTCGAGGGAAGACCGCGTGCCCGTTTTTCACTTACTTCCCTGTGGTTCCCTCTTTCCTGGGAGTCTGTCCTTCACAGCCCTGATACTTTGGGAGGCCCTAGCTCCGACCTCTCGGCCCCGTGGTTCTGCTGCCTTCTGCCAGGCCTCCACTCCCTGGACCTCAGATCAGAGAGCACCCTCAGGGGAAGCTGGGCGAATATGCACTCGCTTCAGCAATTGTGTCCCCAGGTCCCCAGGGCACAGGCCGCTCTCCATTGCCTCTAACAAGCGTGTATCTGTCTTAATAAGCTTCCGTGGTTCTGTTTCTTCTTTGGACAGGAGGGTCACCCCAACATCAGCTACTCTGTCATAGTCTAAGGTTGTCTGAAGACAGTTTCTCATCCAAGCAGAGTTTAAACTCATCCCTAACAAAGCAGGATGTCGGGCTAGATGACCTTTCCAGCTTCAGTCAGATCCATGAGTCCACTCAAAATCAGAGGCTACTGGGATTTACGCAAAGGGGTGAACCTATGAAAATTTAACGCGAGAAGCTGGAAGCGTAACCCGAGAGGAGGAGGAGGACGCCTTGTCGTCTAGACTTGCCACTTCGGTTCTGCTTCCCGGGCAAATCCTCTGTTCAACAGTTCACGCCCAGGACGACTTGAGTCAGGTGACACTATCGTCTCCCCTAACGATGAGACAGCGAGGATTTCTCCTACTCAAAGAGAAACAGCAACAGATGTGGCTTCCAAGGGCACTGACTTCAGCGGTCCTGCAGTCCGCCATGTGGGTACAGCCCAGGCCTGCTGGCTGCCTGCTCCTGCCTCCGAGATACACCCCACTTACTCCAATCTCATTCCTGCTTCAAGCACATTGCTGCTTTCCCTCCCGTCATCCAAATATTTACATTCCATGAGACCTGAGAGGATCTACGTCTCCGTGAAATCTTTACCGATCACCCCAAATATCAGCAGTCTCCCCTTACTGTGAAACCCCACAGCACCCACAGCCTTCACCGTATAGGCTAGTTCTGTTACACACTGTCCTATAATTGCTTTACTGTTATTTCACATGATCAGTTTTCTCTCTCCAGCTACACTGTGAGTTCCTTAGATGGAGAAACTCGGAACTTTGTGTTAGCATCCTCGCAGATGTTAGAATGTTTCACCTGTTGCAATGCAATTTTGTACCCATGATCTCATTTGCTCTTTATAACCAGCTTGTCACTCATTTGGGGCAGATACAAGTTTCATTTTATATGTGAGGAAACTGAGATACAAAGCTAGGAGGCAGCAGAGTCGCAACTCGAACCCGTGAACCCTAACTCCTAAATCCAGACCTTTCCCCACCCCATTCTAGAGCCCTGAATACCAGCACATGGTAAGTTTTAGGAAATGGTCCTTTTCTGAGTTGAAAGCTGTAAAAATTCACTAAGAAGCACGAGCCCACACATAAACACGCTCATCTTAAATGTTTACCTCCTTTTCTACCCAAATGGGTCCATCCTCCTGTGTTATTTCAAATCAGATTCCAATTAAACCACACTCGGACTTCAGCATTCCGAAGCTTTCTGTCCACGTCTGACCGCAGTGAGGACAGCGGCCTTTGGGATTTACAGGAACAAGGACTGCTAACAAATCCACCTAGATTACCAGCCAAAGGCACAAGCGTAGGACAGAGCTTCCAATTTAAGATGCCTCAAATCATCTCCCCCCGTCCAGCAAGTGGCAGTCCCCTCGGAAAGGAAGCGAGCTTTGCCAATAATCACAGCTCCCCGCTGAGGATGAGGGGACTTCTGCAGGACCTCTGTAACACCCTGAAGCGTCTGAAGGCAGGAGAGCTCACAGCCCCGTGACCCAGCGTCAGGCCCCTGTTGGCAGAGAGGAAGGTGTTCTCAGCTACGCTGGCGACGCACGCAAGCACCACTGCTCCCAGCCAACGAGCAAACGCAAACGCTCACTACGTTTCAAGGTTGGTTGGTGTGTTTCCTACAACATGGGCCACGCTTACCTGCAACTGACAAGTTTAAATGAGGATCTTCAGCAGCAGTGAAATTCCCCCGTCACTCCAAACTGGGGAAGCTACACGGGTGGAGAGTTAAGTCACACGGGAACCGGTCGTACCAATGCAACCTTGAACAATGCGCTCACCCTGTCTGCACTAAACAGACACCACCGTAATTTCATAAAAACCGCAGATCTCAAAGCACAAGGACTACAGGGTTCCTAGGACGCTTTCAAACATGAGAGTTATAAAGCCCCAACAGGCAAGGATTGGGCCAACTTAAAACTAGCATAAGCAAATGTACTTCAAATTGAAACTGCGACTTCAGTTTATACATCAATTAAATGCGACTGATTTCTTTGACTGTCAGTAACATAAAGCCAACAGGATTAGCAATAACAAGTGTTTAAAGGAAGCTAGTGCAGCATGGTAGACAGAGCCGGGGCTATGAGCGTCTGGAACACCTTCCAGTCACTTACCCTCTCTGTGCTTTCTGAACGTCAGGTGGAGACCACGCCCCCAGTGAGACGAGGCTGATGAAGCTCCTGGCTCAGCGCTGGCGCAGAACACACAGTCAGAAAATGGGAGGTCTCTCCTCGACACCTGCGCCCGCCCTGCCCCCGTAGGGTCTTTGTCACCTACATTAGAACACCCTCAACACTGCTTTGGGGTGGAAACAGAGTCAGGGGAAGAGGCGAGACAGACGGGACCTCAGTGTTACACTCCACTCATCTCAATGCGTGAAGACAGTAAGGAGATCCAACCGGTCAGAGAACGGAGTTAGAAATAACGAAAACACATCAAACGGGAGTGTGACAGAACCTTACACTGAAGAGCACAGCAACCAATACCGTGTCCCTTCTCCCTTCACCTCTAAGACTCAGGGAAGAGGACGGCACTTCTCCGGAAACCGTGACAGTGGGAATACATCCGGTTTTGCTTGCCACTGATCTCCAGCCTCTAGCGCGGGGCCTGTCAGAGGGCAGGCAGGCAAACGTCGCTGGAAGAATGACTCCCCCCAACAATACCCCCTCAGACTCACAGGCATCTCACGGAACCTTCCAAATCTTCTAAATACCAACCCGCCAGGTTAAAGGGGGAAAACCATCATTTAATAATCACGATCACATCTTGTATGCAGGATTTTAAAAGGTGAAAGATGGGGGAAGTGCACTTGAGGGAGAAGAAGGAGAATCTGTTCCTGGGTGGAGCAGCAAGGCAGAAATGGGACCACAGTGTCCCTTACATCGTGCACATACAGACTACGAGAGAAATAAACAGTTTTTAAAAATATGCTGTGTAAGTCTGCTACCTAGAAGTGGTCAGGATGCCTAAGAGAGCAAAGATTACACATAAGAACCCCAACTACCCCACAGCAGTCCAAGAGCATCTGCACCCCAGGTCACAGGGACAGCCCTCCAGTGCCCTTTAACCCATCAGAACCTCCTGAATGCGACCCGGGTCAATGGCTTCATTGTAGTATATTAAAGGATCTTTCTAACAAAACCCGCAAAATAAAACAAAACGATAAACCAGCCAGCTATGCTTCTGTCCCGAATTCCCAGTGGTAATGCCATGTCGACACCTGACAGCAACATGTGACTGCGGATCAGCACTTGCGCGAATACTGCTCTCTCTCCCCGGCCCCAGCCACAGGCTGCTCACAACAGAAAGGATCTGCTTCCGCTCAGGACGTAGGAAGCCACAAGAGAACATGAAATCCACCATAAGAACACGCAGAGGCCACCGGCTAACCCACAAACATCATAACTTGTCTTGGGCCCATCAGAGAGCCGTGGCCGTACGGCAATCAGGGGAACCAAATTTCAAAGGAGACAGCCCCTCCAGGAACAATGGGACACCAACTGCTTCAGCTTTGAAAGCGCACAGAGGGCAGAGGTGGCCGCCACAAAAGCAGCCCCGAGAAAACAGCTAACCTTGTAACCAACTCTAAGAACTGCGCCTGACCAGCCAGGCAGTGTGGGGAGTCTGCACTCAGCTGCAAGCTCTTCTCTGTAGGATGTTCTCGAGAACGATGGGGGCAGGGAGGGAGACCAGGAGTCCCCCTCAGCGGCACACAGGTACAAACTCTGCCCATTTCTTGGCCTTTTTTTCATCCAAAGCAAAACCTTAAACTGCTGGGGAAGGAGCAGGAAACCCTCCCATCCCCCCAAGGTCCAGAGAGATCCACGACCTCTGGGGGGAGCAGAAAGGCAGCCCGCCACTGGGGAGGGGTCGGAATCCTTCCAGCTCCCAGCAGACCACCACCAAGGGGGGCAAAGCGGAAGCTCCCCGCTCCCAGGAGAGACACGCCCCTGGCTGCACCCCAAGCCCAGGCCCGAGGACAAGCCATAGCAGCCTCCTGCGGGGGAGGGCAGGACAGTGCCCCCAGCAATCCAGACACAGGGGCGCTGCCCGTGGGAGGAGAGGCAAAGCCATCCACCCATGAAGGAAGCACAGCAACACCCGCTCAGGTCAGGCTCCGGCACGGACACACAGAGGTCAGACAACGCCGGGATGCTATTTTCACCGACATCACCCTCTCACCTTTATTTCTAAAAGAATTTTTTCCTGTATGTTGCATTTCATGTGAGGGGCAGGAAACTTTCTCCAACCCCAGACCCCCAGGGATGAAGGGCAGAGTACGGCTGCCGCAACAGGAGGAGGAGGAGAGGAACACTGAGGCACACCTGCCCCCAAGGCCCCAGCACACGGGCCTGCCGAGCCGGAGTGGGGCCAGGGGACCGGGAATCCCCGGCCCGCACACAGCCATGGGAGTCTACACTGCGGGGAGAAAGGCCTGTGTGGCGCAGGCAGGCGGGCCCTGCTGGAAGTGGAGGGGAGGCTGGAACTCTGAGAAAACCCCAGGACCCTGGTCCACAGAGAACAGGTGGCAGGAGGGGACCGCCAGGAGCATGTGGAGCCTGGTGTGCTGAAGGCGAATCCAGCAACAGCAAAACCCAAACCCACCCCAATTACACACCAGACAGAGTCAACCTCCCACACGCGCGGCCTGACAGCAGGAGAGGTCTGCCCGTTTCTGGACGTGACATGTACCTTAGCCTCTTCTGCTTTTCTACACACAAGGTCCACCACTCAGTCAAAATTCACCAGAAACAAACAAAAAACAAGAGAAAACAACTCACCCTCATAAAATAAAGCTGTCGCTAGAACCGGACCCAGAGATGACCAAGAGGCTAGAACTATTAGACAAGGACTTTAAAATAACTATAATCAATATGGTAAAGGAGCTAGTGAAAAAGGTGCATGACTTGAGATGGAAACTATAAAAAACAGCCAAATGAAAATGCTAGTGTGAGAGATGAAGAACTCCTTCGCCAGTCTTCTCCGCAGACTAGAGACAGCAGAAGAAAGACAGAGTGAACGTGAAAATAGAAAAGAATTACCCAGACCGAAATGCAAAGAGGAAAGAGTGAAAGGAAACAGAAGAGGGCCTCCAGGAGCTGCAGGACGGTACTGAATGTTCTAACCCACCTGTCACTGGAGTTCTAGAACAGGGGGCGGGAGACACAGCAGCAGTCATGTTTAAAGAAATAATGGCCAAGAATCTTCTGAAATGAATGAAAAACAACAAAACAGAGGCTCAAGAAGCTCCGAGAGCCAAGACAGACAACACAAAGCCTTCCGCCCTCCCTCTAGAGGGTCAGGGAACAGCTGCTCGTTCCAGAGACAAAGGGCCTCTGCCTCCCACCACCAGGCGCCTGGAGGGATGGTCTGAGCGCGGGTCTTCTCCCAGCTCAGCAACCCTGACCCCCCACCCAGCGCAGGGCAGGGCGGGAAGACACTTCCCCCCAGCACGGACTTCTCGGAGCTGGGTCTCAAGAGGAGGCTGAAAACCTCCAAAGGGGATTCCAAGTCTTTCCAAACACACATGCCAAAGGCTCATTATCTCCTTTTCACTGGTTTGCTCTGACAAAATGCAACCCAGAAGCACCCCGACCTTCCCAAAGCCACTCGTGTGGCAGGCTCCTGAGGGCCACGCTGCACCCGAGGACCGGCCTGCTGTCGGGGTGACAGCGGAAGAGCAGGGAGCCTGCCGCCCCCCATGGGGATGCCCCACAGGCTGGAGGCAGCGGGGATGGGGACGGGCTCTAGTAACCTCCACGTGACAGCTGACAACCCTCCACGGGGAGGCCAAGGAATAGCCCAGCCTCCTGGTTTCTAGTTGAGAACTGCCACACAAAAAGCTGGTTTTGTTTCTTCTTTTGTTTTCTGTTTTTATAAACATAAGGGTTACATGACAACTCACTTAAAATCAGAGAGGGAAAAAATATCCACGAAACCCGTCAGAGGCACGTCTCCCGGACCGAGGGTTTTACAGAAAGGCACTGTGCCCGTGTTACCAGTCTTTCCAGAGGAGAGGAGCCCACGAACATCTGATACACCTTTACTCAAGGATTCAATAAACACTACACACACAATTTACCTTCTCTAGAATAAAAAGGGATTTCTGAAACAACAAAGTTATACACCTGGGATTTATCAGCGCACTATTTTTTTCCTTAAGATATTTAGTTACATTTAAAATACCTTACTATATACATAAGAGAGCGCTGTCTTCCACTCCCTTATTCACGAAGCTACTTTATCTGCCCTCTCCACACGCATCCTCCACCTCCAAGTCTGGGATTCCTCTGGCGGCACTTTCCACCCTCCAGCAGTTTTCCAGCCTCATCATCTCAATGGTTGGAACACGGCCCTTCAGGAACCCACATATATCATACTCCCTGGAATTTCACACAAAGCCACAGGCATCTGTTCAGTAGCAGCAGCAGAGTTCATTTTACAATTTTTGGGAGGTGTAAATATTTATTTCATTATCATGCAGAGTTGTAGCTGCTGTCTTTTTAACTTTTTACTTTGAAATCATGTTAGCCTTAGAGAACAGCCGCAATGGTGGTACAGAGAGGTCCCAAACACCCCCACCCAGCTTCCCCTGACGTTAACATCCGGTATCACCACCTTACAAGGATCAAAACTCAGAAGTTAATGTTTAGTGAGTTCTATTAACTAAACTACAGAGTTTTTTCTTTTCGGATTTTCCCAGTTTTCTTCTAGGATCTTTTTCTGCTCCAGGACAGCACGCTGCACTTAGCTGTCCTGTCTCCTTGGTCTCCTCCGGTCTGTGACAGTTTCTCAGCCTTTCCTGGTCTTTCACGACCTTGACACTTCTGAATAGTAGTGGTCAGGAACTTTGTAGACTGTCCCTCAATTTCGGTTGGTCTGAGGTTTTCTAACTATCTGACTGAGGTTACGGATTCTGGAGAACACTACAGAAGGGATGTGCCCTCCTCTTCCCTTCGTATCGGGGTACGTGACATCAGCACGACTTATTGCGGGTGACGTTAACCTTGGTCACCTGGCTAAGGTGGGGTCCGCCAGGTTCTTCATTACAAGGTTACCACTGTTCCCATCCCATATTCTATCGTTAGAAGCAAGTCACTATGTTCAGTCCATATTTAAGGGGAGGGTACTTAAGCTCCACTTCCTGGAGGAAAGAATATCAAAGGATTTAGCACACTACCTTGAGTGTCCTTGGAAGGGAGTAAAAACTATGAAATCGAATTCACTTAGGATTATAATTTTTTTAACCTAGTTTATGTACATATAGTGTGGCATTCTATTAAAACCCTTAAACCTACTGAGATTTGCGGCTGGTAGAAAATATTAAAACATTTTCCTTCCTCATTAACAATTTCACTAAAATAAAAAATCTGACATTGGCCTTAAATGTTAAGTTGAAGACTGATAAAATATTTCATCTCTTTACAAGAGAAAAGCATATGGACACTTTTTATTAAAAATCTTATTAGAGTTGAGCCCTCAAATATTTCTGAAATTTCAACGGCTTCTAGTCTCGCACTTTCACTTTACACTGACGCACACACTGAACTATCGTATAAAATAAAGTGAGAATCCAAGTTGGTAATTTGGAAAAGAACGAAACACACCTAAGAAAACTAGTAGAAGTAATTAATATGAAAACAGAAAAAAGAAAGGAATTTGAATACAGATCCAAGAGCTTTCCATAGACTGGCTATTAAGAAAACCCTAGAGAACTGGCTAAAAACCCATCACAGCCAATGTGGAAGTTCAGTAAAACAGCCAGCCACAAAGTAACTTTCAAAATAAATAAATAAAACAAAACCCCAAACTCTCATATCCCAGAAAAACCCATTGAGATTTCAAACACACACACACACACACACACACACAGATACACACACAAGAATTACCAGCGAAGCTTTTCCCCATGACCCCAACTTCTCACAGTCCAGATTATTCTTGATCCTTCTGACAGACGTTAGCCGCCTCGCCAACAGCCATTACCTTCTTCATCTTTACTAACAACATCAACTTCAAATCCTAAATCTCCCAGCCTTTCTTGAAGCAATGGATGGCCACATGACACACTACTGACCCGTGAAGTGTCGTCCCTGGGTAAGTAAGTTTTCCTAAATCACAAGTCTTGCTATGACAAGCCTCTTGGTTTTTACCCTTTGCCTGTCCCTCTGCTTACCTGGAATGCACACATGGTTGACTGCAGGTGAAACAGATGTATCATAACTGAAAAGAAAGCCAGCACACTGAAGGTGACGGAGAGAAATCTAGAAAAAACCCTGCTCCCCGATGGCATCACTGAGTCCCTTCACCTGTCCTAGATAAGCTACTCCTGGATTTCTTTTAATGTGAGACAAATATACCCTTATTTCTTTAAGCAATGGTTAGTGGAGTTTCTTTATATTCAGCTAAATATCCTCCTGACACCCTCCTCTTATGCAGAGACCATATGGACTCCGTTTCCGTAAACACAAAAACAACCATTATTTGCAGATGACAGGATTTTCTATCTGGAAGACTCAAGAGAATCAGCTGGAAATGTACAGAGTAACTACAGAATCCAGGAGGTAGATAATTACAAAATTTACATAATAAAATCAATAGCTTGATTCCTCCTCTCGTTAGGTTATAGAAGGTTGCAGAAGATGACCCCTGTTCCACAGCAAGAAAACACCGGACAAAGTAAAAATCTGAATTTTCTTCAGGACCAAACAGTCTGTATCCTGCAACCCTGCTAAATCCACTCATTACTTCAGGACTTAGTTTGTAGATTCCTGGGGCTTTTCTGAGTATACAACCATGTCATCCCCAAATGAGGACAGTTTTTCTTTTCCAATCTTTACGCCTTTTACTTCTTTTTCTTATGCAACGTCTAGGACCTTCAGTACAATACTGAATACAGGCTGTAAGAGTGAGCATCCTTGTCTTGATCTCAACCTTAGAGGAAAGCAGTCAATATTTCACCATTAACTATAATGTCAGCTACGGATTTTTTGTAAATACCCCTTATCAAACTGCAGAAGTTCTTTCTATTTATCATTTGGCTGAGAGTTTTTCTTAAGAATGGCTGTTGAATTTTGTCACACGATTTTTTTCTATGTAAGATAGATGGGTTTTCTCCTTCATTTTGTTAACATGGTTAATTTACATTGATTAAATATTTAGATGTTAAACTAACTTTGCATTCCTGAGCTCAGTCTGATATATTATCTCTTTTTATATATTATTGGATCCCATTTGTATCATTTGGTTTAGGATTTGTGCATCTATGGTAATGTGAGATAGCTACCTGATGGCAATGATTATAATATGCACCATTATTTTATATAACACTAAGAAACACAAAGCTTTCAATTAAGACATGACAAAATGCTAAAATTATATCAACTGTAACACAATCTTGACATCAGAGATCTTAAAACATGAAAAATATGGGTCTCAGAATCAATTAAACATGTTACAGTGGTGCCTTCCCTCCTTTTCTGTGGGGGGAGACATTCCAAGACCCCAGTAGATGCCTGAAACCGTGGATGGTACCAAACCCCATACATACTATGTTTTTTCCTATTCATACATACCTGTGAGAAAGTTTAATTTATAAATTAGGCATAGAGATTAACAACAATAACTAACAATAAAATAGAACAATTATAAGAATAAACTCTAACAACGTATGATAAACAGGACGGCTACTAAATGACTAATGGGCTGGCAGCACATGCAGCGTGGACATGCTGGACAGAGGGGTGATTCGCATCCTGGCCAGGACAGAGCGGGATTTCATCACACTACTCAGAAGGGCGTGCAATTTAAAACTTATGAATAGTTTATTTCTCAGATTTTCCATTTAATATTTTTGGGCCGCGGTTAGCTATGGAAAGCGAAACCGTAGATAACAGGGAACTACTGCATACACGTGTTCACTTGATTCTCACAGTAATCCTATAATTAACGTATCTTTACAGATCAATAACAAAGCTCAGAAAGATTAAGAGTAACTTGCTCCTGGTCACAAAGCTTATAACTGACAGACTCAACACTCAGAGCCATTCTGCCTGACACAGGGCCACGTTCTTTCCATCATGGCACCATCCACAAACCGCCCTAACTGCTAAATCCAGAGCCGCAGCGAGGCTTGGATCCAGTGGGGTTTAACTTATTAAAGCTTTTCTCCAGCACAGATTTCTCTGAATGTCATCAACTCAACAGAACATGACTCACACGCCTCATCCAGGCAGCACCGTTAATAACACCACCCGTTCAAATTAAGTGAGGCAGGCCTTCTATAGTTAAGAACGGTTAAATGATCCCAGAGTGTCTGAACGCAACATATTTCCCAGGGAGACCAGGAGCCATGCTGTGTCATTAGCGAATTGAGCATCAGCTGGAGGACGGCCTGCACCTCAGACTCCTGTCTGTAACATCAACTCCCATATGTGTAGTAGAAAGAGCACCAGAGTAGGACAGATCTGATTCTAATCCAGGTTCTGCCATTAAATAGTAAATAAATGCTGACAAGTTATTTAGCTTTTCTGGATCTCAATTTCCATACCTTAAAATTGAAATAGGACCAAGTGATGTTTAAGGACTCTTCCATATCTGAAATTCAGTAATTCTCCAGCCAGATTTCTGTCTCCTCTGCTCAAGAATTTTGAGTGTCTCCTAGTACTCCAAGGTCACCTTCTCTGCCTGATATTTAAGGTCCTCTAAAACTGCAAGAAGGGAAATACCCAACTCCAGCCCCTCTAGCCATCTTGTCCCACCTATGGAGGGGGTAGAAAACAATTAACAAAAAACCGAGAAGCAGTGGTGAACTTCACTGTCCAGGGACTCAGGCCCACCAAAAGCCTGAGACCTAATCGCAGTATGACCCTGGAACACGTCCCCTCCCTGACACCTGACCACCGCACCACTAAGGGCCTGTTTACCAGAGCTCCTTCACTCGGTCCATTGTGTCCGGAATTCAACAAAAAATACAACTGATACTAAGAGGCAAAACAGTTTGAGGAGACTAAACAAGCATCAGAAGCAGAGTCAGACATGGCAGGGGCACTGGAATTATCAGACCACAAATTTAAAACAACTCTAATACGCTAAGGGTTCTAACGGAAAAAGAAGACAACATGCAAGATGGAGGACGTAAGCAGAGAGACGCAAGTTCTAAGAAAGAATCAAAAAGAAATGCCAGAGATCAAACACTAACAGAAATGAAGAATGCCTCTGACGGACTCAGTACAAGGACAAGGCTGAGGAAAGAATCTCTGAGCTTGAGGATATGACAACAGAAACTTCTAAAACGGAAAGGCAAAGACAAAAAAGATGGAAGAAAAAACCCCAGATCACCCAAGGACTGTGGAACCACTATAAAAGGCGTAACATACATATAATATAAATACCAAAGGGAGAAAAAAGAGAGAAAGGAAGAGAAGCAAGATTTGAAGCAATAACTACTGAGAATTTCCCCCAAATTAATGCTAGACATCAAAGCACAGATTCAGGAAGCTCAGAGAATACCAAGTAGGATGGATACCAAAAACACTACACCTATGCATATCATATTCAAACCTCAGAAAATCAAAGATAAAATAAATTCCTGAAAGAAATGAGAGGAAAAGAACACCTTACTTACAGAGAAGCAAAGTCAAAAATTATATCCAGCTTCTCCTCAGAAGCCATGCAAGCAACAACAGAGTGGAGTGAAACATTTAAAGTATGAAGATTTAAAAAAAGAAACCCATCTACCTAGTGTTCTGTACCCTGGAAAATTATCCTTCAAAAGTGAGAGAGAAATAAAGAATTTCTCAACAAACAAAAATTCAGGAAATTTGTTGCCAGTAGTCCTGCCTTGCAAGAAAAATTAAAAGAAGGTCTTTAGAGAGAAGCAAAATGATATAGGTCAGAAATTCGGATCTACAAAAGGAAGAGAACATCAGAGAATGAATAAATGATGATAAAATAAAAACTTTTATCTTACTCTTAATTGATCTAATACATAAAACTTTGTTCAAAATAATAACAGCAACAATGTAGTTGACTATGCATGCTTGTGAATAAAACTGTGTTTATGTATAAGTGAAATTATTGACAGCAATGATACACAGATGAGAGAAAGGAAGTAGGATTATTTTGTTAATATAAGGTAATTTCCACTATCCATGGAGTAGTATAGTGTTATTTGAAAATGGAGTTGGATTTATTGTAAATGCATAGTGCAAACTCTAGGGCAACAACTAAAAAAGTCAAAAAAAGTCTAATTGATATGCTAAGAAAGTACAGAAAATGGAATCATATAAAATCTCAATTGAAACCACAAACGACAGAAAAAGTGTGGAAGACAAAAAGAGGAACAAAGAACAAGGGCGATGACAGAAAACAGTAACTATGGTTGATGATATTAATCCAACTATTATCAATAATCACTTTAAATGTCAATGGTCTGTCGCTTCTTGGCCTTTCAGCTAAGATCAAGTGTAAATGTCAATGGTCCAAATATACCAATTTAAAGAAAGAGATTGTCAGAGTGGATCAAAAAACAAGACCAAACCAAATGTTGTCTACAAGAACCCACTTTAAATATAAAGACACATATAAATTAAAAGTAAAGGGATGGAGAAAAATATACCATGCTAATGCAAGTCAAAAGAAAGCAGGAGTAGCTACATTAATTTCAGACAGATCAGACTTCAGAGCAAGGACACTTATTAGCATAAAGAGGAGCATCACATAATGATAAAGAGGTCAATACTCCAAGAAGACGCAACAATCCTTAAGGTACATGCACCTAACAACAGAGGATCAAGATACGTGAGGTGAAACTGATAGAGCGACAAGAAGAAACAGACAAACACACTATCATAGCTGGAGACTCTGACACCCCTCTATCAGAAACAGACCCAGCAGGCAGCAATTCAGGGAGGACACAGCTGAACTCACAGCACCATCAATCAACTGGCATGACAGACATCTAGAGACCACTCCATCCGACAACAGCAGATTACATTCTTCTCGAGCTCACATGGAACAGTCCCCAGGACAGACTACATTCTGGACCATAAAACATGCTCTAACAAATTTGAGAGAATAGAAATCATATAATGTCTGTTCTCAGGCCACAATGGAATTAAACCAGAAATAGTAACAGAAAGAAAACTGGAAAACCCCAAAATACTTGAAGATTAAACAAAACACTTATAAATAACCCCTGGGTCAAAGAAGAAATCTCAAAAGAAATGTTAGAACATTTTGAACTAAGTGAAAGTAGAAATATAACTTGTCAGCATTCACAAAACATGGGGAAAGCAGTGCTTAGAAGGAAATTTATAGCACTGAATGCACATATTGGAAAAGAACAAAGATCTAAAATCAGAAATCTAAGTTTCTACCTTTGGAAACTCAGAAAAAACAAGGGCACGTTAAATCCAAAGTAAGCAGAAGAAAGAAATAAAAATTAGAGCCAATAAATCAGTGAAATTGAACATAGAAAATCAACAAAACCAAAAGCTGATTCTTTTAAAAGATCAATAAAAATCGGTAAATCTCTAGGCAGGCTAACCAAGAAAAAAAAGAGAAGACACAAATTACTAATTTCAGAAATGAAAGAGGAGACATCACTACAGATCCATGGAAATTAAAAGGATAATAAAGAATACTATTGACAAGTGTGTGCCCACAAATTTGATGACCTAGATGAAATGGACCAATTCCTTGAAAGACATAAGCTGCCAAACTCACACGAGAAATAGATGATCTGAACAGGCCCGTATCTATCAAAGAAACTGAATCAATAATTAGTAACCTTCCAAAACAGAAAGCGCCAGCCCAGATGGGTTCACCGTGAATTCTACCAAGCACTGAAGGAAGAAACTACACCAATTCTCTAGTCTATTTCAGAGGACAGAAGCAGAAAGAATACTGCCTAACTCATTCTATGAGGCCAGCATTACCCTAATATCAAAATCAGACAAAGATAGTACAAGAAAAAAAAAACCCAGACAATATCTATCATAAACAGATGCAAAAGTCCCCAACAAAATATGAGAAAATAAAATCTGACAATGCATAAAAATAATTATATACCACAACCAAGTGGGATTTATCCCAGGGGTGCAAGGATGGTTCAACATTCAAAACTCAATTAATGTAATCCCTAATCAACAGGCTAAAAAAGAAACATTACATGATGGTATCATAGATGTAGAAAAAGCATTTGACAAAATCCAACACCAACTCATGACAAAAACTCTCAGCAAGCTGAGAACATAGGGGAAATCTCCTCAACTTGATGAAGAACCTCTACAAAAACCCTACAGCTAACATCATACTTAATGGTGAGAAGCTCAGAGCTTTCCTGCTAACACTAGGAAAAGGATAGGATGTCCCTTCTTACCACTCCTTTTCAACACTGAACTGGAAGTTCTAGCTTACACAATAACACAAGAGAAGAAAATAAAAGTTAGACAGACTGGGAAGGAAGAAATAAAACTGTCTTTATTCACAGATAACATGATCCTGGACCTAATAAGTGATTATGGTAAGGCTGTAGGACACCAGGTTAATACACAAAAGCCAACTGATTTCCTATATATCAGCAATGAACAAAAGTGGAATTTGAAATTAAAAACATATTACCATTTACATTAGCAACCAAAAGAAGAAATATTTAGGTGTAAACCTAATATGTGTAAGATCTATATGAGGAAAACTAGAAAACTGATGAAAGATATCAAAGAAGAACTAAACAAATGCAGAGATATTCCATGTTCATGGATAAGAAGACTCAACATTATCAAGATGTCAGTTCTTCCCGACTTGATCTACAGATTCATCGCAATCCCAATCAAAATCATAGCAAGTTAGTGACGTCAGCGTCACAGTGGAGTGGGCTCACTGGGGACTCTCTCCCCTCCAACACACAACAAAAAGGAGCAACCATATTCCAACAAAAAATATCCTAATAGCACAGGAATCCTTGGAGACCCACAGCAGCCACACGCAGAGGGCAGACAGGCTGGAGCCGCCCTCGGAGGAGCTGGCACGGGGTAGGAGAGAACTTCGCTCCCTCCCCTAGAGACTGGGATCGCTGCTGCAGGTGAGGGAAGGAGCGGGAGAGGGGCTGCGTGTCCGGGGATCGTCCAGGACTCCCACCGCCTGTGCAGCAGAAACCCTCTAACAGGGAAAGCTTTCGCATGGGGGAACCCCATCAAGCCAGGGCCCCGGGAAACCAGAGAGCAAGAGCTGATCAGAAGCCAGGTTGGCACGTGAGAGAAAGTGCGCCCCCTCCCCCAACCCGCGCTGTGCGCCGCCATCAGGCTGAAGACAGAGAGCTCAGAACGTGCGGCTCTGGACCCCCATCTAGTGGCAACAGGCTGTAACTGCAACCAAATAATATCACCATGGAGAAGACCCGTCCTTCTTCCAGCATCCATCAATTCATCTCATCTCCAGACCACAGGGAAAACAAGCACCCAGAATTATGTCCTGAGGACTCAGAAATAGATAAACTAAACAACAATGAATTCAAAATAACTATCATCAAAAGACTCAATGAGGTAAAGGGAAATATAGAGAAACAAGTCCACGAGTTCTGGAGTTACTTCACAAGAGACTGAAACTTTAAAGAACCAATCAGAAATACTAGAGATGAAAAACACAATGGACCAGATAAAACAGAATATGGATTCCCTGAATGCCCGTGTGGACGCCATAGAGGAGCAAATCAGCATAACTGAAGATAGGTTGAACGGCTCCAGACAGAGGAAGAGAGAGACTAAAGGACTAAAAAGGAATGAAGAAAATCTCCGAGAAATAGCCAACTTAACGAGCAAATGCAAAGTAAGAATAAGTGGAATCCCTGAGGGTGACGAAAAGGAGAATGGAACAGAAAGCGTGGTCAAAGAAATAGTAGCAGAGAACTTCCCAAATCTAGGGAATGAGAGAGAAAGGTGGGTGGAGGAAGCTTTCAGGTCTCCTACATATGTCAATGTAAAAAGACCTACTGCAAGGCATATAGTAGTAAAACTGGCAAAAGTGAATGACAAAGAAAGAATACTTAGGGCAGCAAGGCAGAAGAAAATAACAAAGGAACCACTGTCAGACTTTCAGAGGATTTCTCTGCAGAAACCTTACAAGCCAGGGGAGAATGGAATGACATATTCAAAACTTCAAAAGATAACAATCTTCAGCCAAGAATACTCTATCCAGCAAAAATATCCTTCAGATATGGAGAAATGAAACCTTCCCCAAAAAAACAAAAGCTAACGGACTTTGTAGCCATGAGACTCCCCCCCCCACCACCACCACAAGAAATCCTCAAGAAGGCCCTCATACCTGAACAAAGAAAAAAAGGGAGAAAGGGGTCACAAAACACAGAGTAAGACGATAAATAGATAGAATCAGAATAGGATAGCAAATATACAACTATAGCATTAGGATAAAGGGAAGGAAAACATGAAAAACAAAGACAACCTTATCACTTTAACCACAAACTCACAACACAAGTTGGAATAAGAGACGACAATAATAACTCAGGAGGGGAGGAGGAAAGGGACTGAATCAGTTTAGGCTAAGGAAGTGAGAGGCCACCAGAAAATGGACTATGCTGTACACAAGATTCTGAATACAAACTGCAGGGTAGCCACTAAACTAAAAAAGAGAACAGAGACACAAAAAATAAATAAGGAAATAAGAAACTGCAGAAGTCAATGGGTAGGCCAAAACGCACAGGACAAGAAACAAAGGAAATTCACGAAAACCAGAAGACGAGTGACAGAATGACAGCATTAAGCCCTCATGCATGAATAATCACCCTCAATGTAAACGGACTGAACTCTCCAATAAAGAGACACAGAGTGGCAAGATGGATTAAAGAACAAGATTCAACAATCTGTTGCCTCCAGGAAACACACCTCAGCTCCAAGGACAAATAGGCTCAGAGTGAAGGGGTCGAAGACAATTCTCCAAGCTAATGGCAAACAAAAGAAAGCAGGTGTCGCAATACTTATATCAGACAAAGTAGATTTCAAGATAAGGCAGGTAAAGAGAGACATAGAAGGTCAGTATATAATGATCAAAGGGACATTACTTCAAGAAGAAATAATGCTTATAAATATCTATGCACCCAACACAGGAGCACCGAAGTTCATAAAGCAACTATTAACAAACCTAAAAGAAGACATTAAAAATAACACAATAATAGTAGGGCACCTCAACACCCCACTCACATCATTGGACAGATCATCCAGACAGAAAATCAACAAGGAAACAATGGAATTAAATGAAAAGCTAAAACAGTTGTACTGAACAGACATACATAGAACACTCCATCCAAAAACAGCAGAATATACATTCTTCTCAAGTGCACATGGAACATTCTCAAGGATAGACCATATGTTGGGAAACAAGGCAACCCTCTATAAATTTATAAAAGTTGAAACAATAACAAGCATCTTCTCCAATCATAATGCTATAAAGCTAGAAATTGACTACAAGAAAAAAGCTGAGAAAGGGACAAAGATGTGGAGACTAAACAATACGCTATTGAACAAGCAATGGATCATTGAAGAAATTAAAGAAGAAATCAAAAAATATCTGGAGACAAATGAAAATGGTAACATGCCATACCAACTCATATGGCATACACCAAAAGCTGTTTTAAGAGGAAAACTCATTGCAATACAGGCACATCTTAACAAACAAGAAAAATCCCAAATAAGCAATCTTAAACTACACCTAACTAAACTAGAGAAAGAAGAACAAACAAAGCCCAAAGTCAGCAGAAGGAGAGAAATAATAAAAATCAGAGCAGAAATAAATGCTATTGAAACATAAAAGGCAGTAGAAAGGATCAATGAAACAAAGAGCTGGTTCTTTGAAAAGATAAATAAAATTGACAAGCCCCTAGCCAGACTTACAAAGAAAAAAAAGAGAGAAAGCTCAAATAAACAAAACCAGAAATGAAAGAGGAGAAATAACAACAGACTCCACAGAAATACAACAGATTATAAGAGAATACTATGAAAAACTATATGCCAACAAAATGGATAACCTGGAGGAAATGGATAAATTCTTAGACTTTTACAATCTCCCAAAGCTTAGTCAAGAAGAAGCAGACAGTCTGAACAAACCAATCACAAGGAAGGAGACTGAAACAGCAATCAAAAACATCCCAAAGAATAAAACCCCAGGACCAGATGGCTATCCAGGGGAATTGTACCAAACTTTCAAAGAGGATTTAATACCTATACTCTCCAAGCTATTCCAAAAGATTAGGGAGGATGGAACACTTCCTAACACATTCTACGAGGCCAACATCATGCTGATACCAAAGCCTGACAAGGACAACACACAAAAGCAGAACTACAGGCCAATATCACTGATGAACATAGATGCAAAAATTCTCAACAAAATTTTGGCAACTCGAATTCAGCAATATATCAAAAAGATCATACATCATGATCAAGTGGGATTCATACCAGGGACACAGGGATGGTTCAACATCCGCAAATCAATCAATGTGATACACCGCATCAACAAATTGAGGAATAAAAAACCACATGATCATCTCAACAGATGCAGAGAAAGCATTTGACAAGATCCAACAGCCATTTATGATAAAAACTCTTAACAAAATGGGGATAGAAGGAAATTACCTCAACATAATAAAGGCCATATATGACAAACCCACAGCCAACATCATACTCAATGGGCAAAACTGAGCGCCACCCCCCTGAGAAGAGGAATGAGACAAGGATGCCCTCTATCACCACTCTTATTCAACATAGTACTGGAAGTTTTGGCCAGAGCAATTAGGCAAGAGAAAGGAATAAAAGGAATCCAAATAGGGAGTGAAGAAGTGAAACTCTCACTGCTTACAGACGACATGATCTTGTATACAGAAACCCCCAAAGAATCCATTGGAAAACTTTTAGAAATAATCAACAACTACAGCAAAGTTGCTGGATATAAAATCAACTTACATAAATCAGTAGCCTTTCTATTCTCTAACAACAAACTAACAAAAAGAACTCAAGAACACAATACCATTCACAATTGCAACAAAAAGAATAAAATACCTTGGGGTGAATTTAACTAAGGAAGCGAAAAACCTATACAACAAAAACTACAAGGCTTTCCTGAAAGAAATGGATGATGACATAAAGAGATGGAAAGACATTCCATGTACACAGATTGGAAGAATAAACATAGTTAAAATGTCCATACTACCTAAAGCAATCTACAGATTCAACGCAATCCCAATCAGAATCCCAATGACATTCTTTACAGAAATAGAACAAAGAATCCTAAAATTCATATGGGGCAACAAAAGCCCCCGAATTGCTAAAGCAATCCTGAGAAAAAAGAACAAAGCTGGAGGCATCACAATCCCTGACTTCAAAACATACTACAAAGCTACAGTAATCAAAACAGCATGGTACTGGTGCAAAAACAGGTGCACAGATCAATGGAACAGAATTGAAAGCCCAGAAATAAAGACACATCTATGGACAGCTTATCTTTGACAAAGGAGCTGAGGGCCTACAATGGAGAAAAGAAAGTCTTTTCAACAAATGGTGCTGGGAAAACTGGAAAGCCACACGTAAAAGAATGAAAATTGACCATTCTTTTTCACCATTCACCAAAATAAACTCTAAATGGATCAAAGACCTAAAAGTAAGACCTGAAACCATAGCTTCTAGAAGAAAATGTGGGCAGTACACTCTTTGACATCAGTATTAAAAGGATCTTTTTGGACACCATGTCTTCTCAGACAAGGGAAACAATAGAAAGAATAAACAAATGGGACTTCATCAGACTAAAGAGCTTCTTCAAGGCAAGGGAAAACAGGATTGAAACAATAAAACAACCCACTAGTTGGAAAAAAATATTTGCAAGTCATATATCTGACAAAAAGTTAATCTCCATAATATATAAAGAACTCACACAACTCAACAACAAAAAAATCAAACAAACCGATCAAAAAAGGGGCAGGAGACATGAACAGACATTGCTCCAGAGAAGATATACGGATGGCCAATAGGCACATGAAAAGATGCTCATCATCACTGATCACCAGGGAAATGCAAATCAAAACTACACTAAGATATCACCTTACGTTCATTAGAATGGCAAAAATAACCAATACAAAAAATAACAAGTGTTGGAGAGGTTGTGGAGAAAAAGGAACCCTCATAGACTGCTGGTGGGAATGCAAACTGGTGCAGCCACTATGGAAAACAGTATGGAGATCTCTCAAAAAATTAAAAATAGAAATACCATATGACCCAGCTATCCCACTACTGGGTATCTATCCAAAGAGCTTGAAGTCAGCAATTCCAAAAGTCCCATGCACCCCAATGTTCACTGCAGCATTATCTACAACAGCCAAGACATGGAAGGAACCTAAGTGCCCATCAACTGATGATTGGGTAAAGAAGATATGGTGTATATATATACAATGGAATACTACTCAGCCATAAGAAAGAATAAAATCATCCCATTCACAAGAACATGGATGGACCTTGAGGGAATTACGTTAAGTGAAATAAGCCAGATAGAGAAGGACAATCTCTGTATGACTCCACTCATATGAGGAATTTAAACATGTGGACAAAGAGAACAGATTAGTGGCTGGCGGGGGGGGGGGGTGGTGGGCACAAAGGGTGAAGTGGTGCACCTACAACATGACTGACAAACAATAATGTACAACTGAAATTTCACAAGATTGTAAACTATTATAAACTCAATAAAAATTAACTTTAAAAAAAGTTAAATGAAAAAATCATAGCAAGTTATTTTGTGGATATCAAGAAAATGATTAAAGTTTATATGGAGAAGCAAAAGACCCAGAATAGCCAACACAATAGTGAAGGAGAAGAGCAAACTCGGAGCACTGATGCTACCCAACGCCAAGACTTACTACAAAGCTAGAGTCATCAAGACGGTGTGGAGTTGGTGAAAGACGAGACAGACAGACCAATGGAACAGAACAGAGAGTCCAGAAATAGACCGATATAGTCAACGATACTGGGGCCTTCTTTTCTAACTTATCTGACAATTTTTACAGAAAAGTCAGCATCCATTCTTTGCTCCCTTGTTATTTTATGGGGGGAAAAACTTATCTTCCCAGTTAGACTAAAAATTCACTAGTGCCCACGTAATGGCAAGGACTGAAGACACCGGCCAGTAGATACCGCAGATCGGGGGCACGGGCTTCTCTGGGTCTCACAGCCGCTTTAAGTGGGGTCCTGCAGCTCCTCAGAGTAAGGCTCAAGTGTCATGGGAACCAGGGTGGTTTAAGGAATGGAACGCCATCTTCAATGTCACAGCTCACTTTTCCCAACAGCAGCCACAGAGCGGGCGAGACTTGGCTGAGCCAGAAGAGCCTCTATTTTAAGCCGTGTGGCTCCAGGGGACAGCTGAGAACCATTTTCAACGCAGCCACGCCCAGTGCAAGATCTAATGTATCACGCCTTCCAGAACAAACTTTTGCTCTTCTCCTAGGAGCTCACAGAAGGCCCAATGGTTCTTGCTAGGAATTAATATCTCCTAAGTCTTAGTCTCAACTTTATTTTTACCTTATCCCACATTCTCAGCCTTCTAAAAATATATCAGAATTTAGAATCCACAGGTCTGCTGTTGCTGTTTCGTCTTATTTAAAACAATCTCTACCCAGTTGGCATCTAGGTAACGAAAATTTAAAAAAATCACCGTAATATTAATCCACAGTTACAAACTCCGTGCCAGACTAAATGGGCCCTCTTCCTCTTTCTCGCCTTCTCGGGACTTTGGGACGTGCTCTCAGGACTCCCCCTTGGCTGGCTGCAGAGTGCTCACCCCTTTACATCTAACTTTCTCCACTCCTAGCATTTTTGTTAACTCTCCCTTAATTTCCCCGCTTTGAGCCCATTTTCCTGGCGCTGAGCTGAAGTCGTCTTTCCATCGTCTTCCAGGCCACGCCTCCCTAGCATGCTCCAAGAATTTCTGAAGCTCTCTCAACGTCAGCAACAGCCCATCCCCGTCTCAACAGATGGACACACGACTTCCCCTTTGTGTAGCTTAACGTCGAGGAGTTCCACATCTCATTCTCACACCCCAAACTCTAAGTCATTCAAAGGTTAGGAAAACAAGCAAGTGCGTGGACCAGTACTCAAATCCCATTCGGAAACAGAGCTGGCTGGAAAATTCCCCAAGGCCCATATATAAGCACATGTCATCCGTCTCGAAGCAAAGATTTCCTTCTGTTCATCTCCAGGCTCAGTATTTATATTTGTGGGAAGTAATTAAAGAATTAACATGTAGTTAGTTCCACTTGTCACTAGAGAAAATGGCTACAGCATAGATTCCTTAGTAATCACAAAAATGTGAGGGAGAGGTCTGAACGACGGCGTGCACGGCAACACGTTCTTACGGCAAAAGAGTGTGCTCGCTAAGTTCACAAGCGTTTTTAAACGGACCAGGGCCAGTATGTAGTTACAAGCTCTTTACACCACACATGGCATCAGATTACATGGTTGATTCCTATAAAGAACTTAAAATCTGAGTTATTGTCAGAAAAAGGATGCAGAAAAAGAACCAGAACATGGGACAAAGAGAGGTAAGTGAAGAACGAGGATTTCAAACTCCTTTCTTTCTCTAAGTCATGCAGTAGGGTTTAGAATAGGAGACGTGAAAACAGAAAATGAAGGCAAGGAGAAGCCACCTAGAAACCATCAATACAGCAATGTCCCCAAAGCCAAACCCACCTCAGAGTAAAAGGCAAATGCCCTGGAGAAAGGGCAACAGAGGCGAACGTGGTGCACGGTTAATTCTGCCTCCAGCATTTCCGCTGCTGACGATGACCTACTGTGCGTTCCCCCCAGAAGAACATCAGCTCCCCCAGGCAGGGAATTTCACCTGCTTTGTTAACCAGCGCACCCGCGGCACCCAGAACAGTACCCAGGACAAGGCAGGAGCTCAGCAAACGTCGGACTCAATGGGGCCCTTACTATGTACCAGGCACTACGGTTGGGTGCTTCGCCCATCCTAACTTATTTAATTTTCACAACCTAAGCACAATATCCCTGTTTTAGACGAGAAAATGGCACCCTGAATGCCCCCCGGGGCTTCCTGGTCCTGCTTTCTCTAGACTTCCCAACTTAACTCCGGTGAAACGAGCACGCGCTGAGCTGTGGTCGGGCACAGCCCACGACTCCAAGATGCCTAACCCTCTATGAAGCTCACCTTCTCCAGAAGCCCCTCTCCCAGCCAGACCCTACACGCTCTCAACCAGTTTAAGAGAGGTATTTAAACTCGGGCCCAACACAGACGCAAGGACCGCTGTAAGTTTACTTCGGTGATGCTGGGGGACCCTTCTGAGAACAACTATGTAACCAAGAAGTTTCCGGAACGCCATTTAGGGAGTAGTTGTCTAGACAACATAATATCCAACTTCACCCTTGATCTCTTCCATTAGTTATTATGATATGTTAAGAGTGAGTCCTTACTAAGGGGTTGTAAAAATAAACGTGATAAAATGGAGACATCTGAAGGCAAGTGACTTGTCCGAAGTCACACACTGAGAATCAGTGAGAGGACGGGATGAAAACAGATGCAAAGACAACCAAAGCACCACCTCCCTCTCCTGCCGTTCCTGGCACTCACGCGCCTTTCTCCAGGGGGAGGCTCAGCTCAGCACCCTCGCCAGTTACTTTCCTCGGAGGGGAGGGGGTCCCACCTCATCTGAAAAGTAGCTGAGCTGCTCAGATACAAGAAACTACTTCATTAAAGGTAAACCTCATCTCTCAAGCCCCAAAATAAAAAACGTTAAATGCCCCAATAACGTCAACAAATTTGCTATAGAAAAACAATGCAGAGTACAAGAAAAAAAGGTCCATAAAATACAGATGTCCTGGCCCGGCCCAGGTTAGCCCGTTAGTAATTAACGTACCATTATGGCATGCTGTTAACGAGTGCGGGAATAGTCCACTCTCTTCTACCTTTGGATACACAGAGAAAATTCTGAAGAGAATATTTACATATTTTACAGAAGACAGACTTAGAAGCCTGTTTCTCCCTAGTTTTCAGAACTTGTGCTCTGGCTATCAACATTCTGGAAAACATAAATGAAGTAGTTAAGGCCAAGGAGACAGGGTTTCTGTCATTAAACACAAACAAAAAAACTGTTCAACAGATTTCTTCTTTATTTCAATTCACTGCTAAATTAACCATCAACCTGACTGATTCCCAGGGCCAGGAATGCAGGAATGTACACGTAGGAGTGGGGGAGGGGTGGGGGATCCAGACGATGTCTCTCGGGGAGGCGACAGAGCAGGCACGCATGGTTACAAGGATAAGTTAACAATCTCTCTTTATGGATAGGAGCACACTATTCTCATATATCTATTTCCTCCGCCACTCTCCATTCCTCTTGCTCCAAGTTAACCATCTTGAGTGACACGGGTTTAAAAACGAAGACTCATTTTTATCACAAATAAGAGGTTTTCTGCGTTATTAAGTCTTTAAATTCTCAAGTATTTTTAAAGTCCTAACGCTCTCAACCTAGTGCATAATCCTATACTTTTAACCTTCCCTTCCTGTAATTAAAACATGAGTTGTGATATTCAAAATTTCAATTAAAAAAAACTCACGTCTAATAATCTTTGCATTAATATGGCAAAACAAAATAAAAACTGAGCTTTTATAAGGCTTAATAAACTCTTTTAATAACATAGGTATTGTCCTGTTACAATTAGGGACCATGATATACGTCCTGCGCCACTGGATGGTGTCCAGGGCCAAGCCACCTGGAGAATTCCAAGTCCAGCCGGGGGCCAGTTCCCAGGGTTCGGAGTGCCAGCAGCGAGGCAGCAGGAAAGCACGGCTCCTCCCGCGCCGCAGTCTTGGACATCCACCACCGCGACTGCGCACGCCTGGTGAGAAGCTGAGCACAGACTTACGAGAAAGCATCCGGAAGTGGATTCACAGTGAGGAGCCAAACCCCTTCCATCTCAGCCGAGCCACTAAATGGCAGCCACGGCCTGTGCCTCTCGTACCGTCCACAGACACTGCTATGGTCTGGACTGTGTCTCCTCCAAGTTCCTATGCTGAAGTCCTAACCTCCAGGACCTCGGATGTGACCCTATCTGAAGTCAGGGCCTTCAGGAGGTGACTAAGTTAAAATGAGGTCATTCGGGGGGCCCTAAGCCAATCTGACTGGTGTCCTAATAAGAAGGGGGGATTGGGACCCACGGAGAGACATCGGTGCATGTGCACAGAGAGACGACATGTGAAGAGACAGCAAGAGGGCAGCCACCTGCCAGCCAAGGAGACAGGGCCCAGGGGACGCCTTGATATTGGACTTCCAGCCTGCAGAACCATGAGAAAATAACTTTCTGTTGTTTCAGTCACCAACTCCATAGCGTAGCAGCCCCAGCAGATATACAGACAGTACCCGCCTCCCCCTTCAGACTGTCGGCCGCGAGAGCAGGACCATCGCCCGCGCAGCTCTGAATCGTGGACAGTATCTTACCTAACGTGGGCACTGTATAAATGTTGTAGATGATTCTAATAGCTCAAAAGGTGCTCTAACAAAGAAAGACAGAGCTTTATAAATAAACTTGGTACTTTGTAATCACGTGCCACAAATTCTTCCCAACCCAAGTCTGCCACTTAAGCTTTGTAACCTCGGGCCATGCGCTAGCCTCTAAGGTTCACTTACCTCTTTTATAAAAATGAGAGTAACAAACACCTCGTCAGGTTTTCATGAGGAAGCTCCCAAAACAGTTCCAGACACAGGAGTTCACGTAAACGTTAATTCTCCGCTTCACTTTGCCGACTGGGATATGGGACTCCTGACCACACTCATGAAAGTGCTCACGACTGCAGAAGATGACAGGGTGAAAGCAGGCCTGGCTCTCTGCACACCTGCAGGAAACTCGACCGCTGCTCCGACGGAGACCTGTCAGAGCGTCCTTTCTGCCAAAGAGTACCAGCAATTCTATTTGAATTCTAGAAAAGCAGAGGACCCCAACGGAGACCATGTGCTCCTTTTCTAAGCTAAAGACGTCAAGAGTAGAAGCAGCATTTTCCACTCAATATTCTTAGAATGAGAAGTTCCATTTCTTGCCAAAGAAACTCTACTGAAGTCACCTAATACCCATGGGTCCCTGGATTTGCCTCTCAATACCAAAGCTTTCACTCCTGTTCCCCAGGCAGGAAGCCCAGCAGATGTGTAAGGGCAATCCAGGCTCTTTCTAAGTCTTCTTACCAGATCTAGTTTTTCCAGAAGGTAGAATGGAATCAAGACGGCAGTGAGGGTGCGGCTGGGCTCTCCTCCAAGCAGGGCTGTCTGATCTGGAAGCATCAGCATTGAACACGTGAGCCCCTGACACTTTCACTATCCCAGCTTCACCATTAATTATGCTCCCGGACACCAGAGATGGCTGTGATTTGCATGTTTTAGCCCTATTTTGAAGAAAACTTCTTTCGACATACATGCTACTCGGGGCAAGTGAGAAGGGCATAAAGGAGCTAGAAGGTCGGGGAGGACTTAGAACACTCGCAGGGAAGGCTCAGATGCTATGATCTCCTGCCCTATGGGAACCAAGAAGGGACGGAGGAGGAAAAGGGGCAGCCTGAGTCGTGTTTCTTGACATATGACAGACAGCTCCCGAAATAGAAAGCCATACGTTTCCTGTCCCAGGGGGACCACCTTCAAATATGTCAATGTTCTAAGGGTGGATCAGTTTTCCCAACTGCTGAGCCCCGCTGTGCAGAGAGATCCCAAGCAAAACACCAGCCTCTGCCGGGGAGCCTTTGAGGCGGCAGGCGCCGTGAGCAGTTCAAAGGCAAGGCTGGCCGGGGCTGGCACCTCCAAGAGCCACAGAGGTGAAAGGTTACTAAAGCAGGAGCCACTGACCAATAAAACTGTGTTTGGTCAAACTTTCGCAGCAAAGAGACTCAAGACTCGTTTCTGCTGTGCCCAATTTTCTGAGTTATCCACACCTCTGAGCCCCACTCCTCCCCAGGTCAGATGAGGGAGCTTCTTTAGTGATTAGCCACCAACCAGCTCTCCCTCCTGGCTGGTTCCCTGGAACAGCTGAAAGGAGGATTGGAAACCTTTAATCAAGATCTGTCATCAAAAATAAATAAATAAGAGCCCAACCTGGGTCAGCCAGTCGTAAGGCATCTGCCTGGGGTGAGAGTCCCAGGTTTGCTACGGCAAAACCAGGAGAAAGCAAGCACAGGGCTGTCTGATCAGAGAAGGCAACCAGAACACAAGCCTCGCTGAGGCAGGCGCCCTGGAAAGGCCCGTCCCTTTTAATTAGGGGACACACACACTCACACACACACACACACACAGGATGCCAAGGGACCAAGCACAGAACTCTGAGGCTTTTAAGCTCTCATCACGTGCCACGTCAGGGCAATGTTCCCTCCTCTGTTCTGTCTCCCATGGACCAACAATTGCAGAGATCGTCTCTGGCAGGTTCCTTTTCTTCTGGCTGTGGATGCTAACTCAGCAGTCGGGTCACATGGGAGTCACTGTTCCTACACATTCCCAGAAAAAGAGAAACTGAGAACGGTGGGGTCCAATGCCATTTTCTCACCATTTCCCACTGCTCCACCTGACCACAGGCACGTGAGACCCCTTAAGCTGCCTGCTGCTGGAAAGCTCCATCTTCTGATTGAGGGGTCTTAAGACAAGCTCTCCTGCTGATCCCGAGTAGAAACCCCAATGCATGTTCCCCAAAGTGGGACTCGGAACAGAGGGAGAAGCTTGAAATAGCTACAACTTTGTCGGTGGTTCTCATTTTCCCTCTGCCCCTTCTCTGCTGAAGGATGACACACGCCTACGAGTAAGAGCAGCTGAGGTTCATCAAGGCAGGGACTCTCAAGAGAATCCATGTCCCCACCTCCCACCCCAGAAAGCACTGAAGAATATAAGTGGGAACCAGAGAGGTACGAGAAGTTTGAAAATCCCCACAGGGAATTCTGATCCCTCCCTCACATCACAGTTAAAAACTGCTATGGGAGCTGATAAGACAGCTGAAATCCTTCTTTTCTCCAGTCTCTAATCTCTAAGTTACACCAAAAAGATTTCCAAAGATTATGCCTGCTGTTATGTCATATGTAAAGTTGCCTACGACTTGCTGGACAGAGAGATGTGGGGAATCTACAGGCGGGCCCACTGCTCCCTGCACACTGCACTGCAGGCCCCGAGTGTGTCACTCACACCCCGCAGCGTGTCACCAGCTTCCAGGCCTTCTCCTTCCTGTCAAATGCCAAAAGGCCTCAGCGCCAAACTCAGAAACCCAACTCTTCCTAAAATACAAACGATACATACGTAAGATCATCCAGACCCGGTCCAATGAACCTGAAAGTTAAAAACACTTCAATACCTACGCGGACTTCAAATACTTGACGAGCAACCACTTGCTCCTTTTAATAAAAACTACTGGAATCTGAAGGACAGCAAGCAAACTGCTCTCCTACTATGAGAGTCCACATCAAAATGGGAAGTAAGTACACATTTAAATATAACAAATCAGCCTTTAACTTACAAGGAGGGAGAGAGAAGTGTATTGCCAGAAATGGCTTCCATGGAACTCCTCTGTACCAGTCCTGGTCTGATTCAGTATTCAAGGTCTTTAAGTGAAGAGAAAGGAAATAAACATATGTGATGGTCTTACCCTCCCAAGAACAGGAGCATGGAATTATAAGATTGTATGATTATAAAACTGAAAATTATGCCTTGCCAAAAATAATTATGCAACTCCAAGTTCTCTCAACCTCTGCAATGCTGAGGGAGACAGAATATACAGAAATATATAATAATCTATATTGCTATTTATAAACACAGACAGAAACCCTATGATCAGTTGAACCCTTACTGCAGACTTGAAAACAGTGAATTCTTTACCAAACACATCAACTTTATAATTTACAAGTTATTGTTCTGTAAACAAATCTGAATATTTTTCTAAGTGGGTCTATAACGAATTCACAAAAGCTACGGTGCATTTCCTGTAACGAGCAATTATTTCTCCAAAACGCTTCGTAAAGAGTCCCACCCAGTGGGAAGCCAGCCCCAGAGAGTCAGACAATTTTTATATAGGCTGCAAATTAATATTTAACACTTTTATTAGAGAGGCCATTTCCTGAAGCAATGCCCCATATTGGGGCCTCGTTACAAGGGATTAACCCCCGGTTCACTTCAGGAACAGCCAAGGTTTGCATGGCCAACAGACGCCCAGGGAGCAAACCGTGACCCCGCCACTGACCCTGACCCCTCAAGGAGGCTGTGGAACGAAGACTGTTCATAATCACATATTTACTGAGAACTCCAGTATCCTTAAATTATTTGTTAAATATTTTTAATAAGTTTGTTAAAATTATACCATAAGCAATAACACCCAGTTCATTAAACGCAAGCTAATTACAAGATAGCAATTTAGTCCCCAGAAATGTATAAAAAAGTAGCTCTATCACTTTGGAATTTGGGGCATTTTATTTTGTTTTACTGCTCATTTGGTTTTTATACCTAATTACTCTCCCCACAGGAGCTACACGAGCAATAAAACAAACCCGTATTTTTTACTGTTTGCTCAATGAAAATCATCAATCCTAGATCAACAGCTATCTAATTTGACTAACTTACTACAAAAATTCCTTGCTTTTGCCTCAACCTCAAATTAAGTGGCTGTTTTAAATTGAACACACTTGCAAAACTGGTCGTCCAAAATTATATGATAAAAGAAAAATAACGTGTTTGTGCCAAAGGGTGCAAAGCAGTTAAAAATATATATCCACTGGATTTTGCTTGTCTCTACTAACCTCTTCCTAAAAGCTTTCGTTGGGAGAAGAGCAGGCGGACACAAAGAACACTCTGAGGGCATACTCCACTGGCCCCAGCCCCTCTGGAAATCAAGGCTGGAAAGCCGAAAGGGCATATTCCACCCACCCCAGGCCCTTTGGAAACCAAGGCTGGAAAGCCGAAAGTATAAGGATGCACTTTTTGAAATGCCTGGAAAAACATTCTGGTCAGGAGATGCCAGAGATTTTGAGGCTCCCATCAAGCCGCTGGCCTTGATCCAGGTAATGGTTTTTCCTTCCCCTCAGCTGTCTGTTGCTGCAAGAGTTTTCCCGCAAAGAAAGAAAGGAAAAGTGGTAGCAGAGAGGGAGGAGCCGCTCCAGTCCATCTCGCTGTAACCGAGAGGGGAAAAAGCCACGTATGGCAGGCTGACATTTACAGAGGCCCTGGCGTGGCCATGAGGCACTTGGGGGGATTTCTGGGGGTTAGCAAGCTAGTCTAAAATGGGCGGCAGGGCAGACTGATGAAAGTCCCTTTAAATTTGATAACAGTGATGCCGTGGACTCAGAGACAAGTCCCTTTAAATTTGATAACAGTGATGCCGTGGACTCAGAGACAGCACGCTGGAGCTGGCAAAGACATGCGAGCAGAGGTGTAGCCCGTCAGGCGGCCTTGGGGGAAAAAATCCATCGTAAACCTGGCTCCCTGACCCTCAGGGCTGCCCAGCCCACTTGCTGAAGCTTGCAAGCACAACCGCCAGTGGAATGGCCTTTCTAATCAGGGGATAAATATAAAAGCCCTTGGAAAAGTCTCGCTGGCCTACCCCTCTGCCCTGCCCCCACCAACCAAGAGAGAAATTGATCCGGCCGCCAGCGAGGCTCTGGACCTGCGGAGGTTAATCACTGGCTCATCTTTTCCCTCCAAACCCGGCCGCCCAACCGAGCCCTCTGCCTGGCGTTCTTCCTCCATTTTAATATCAGAAGTTTCACACGCCTGCCTGAGCTCCTGGCCTCGGCGGAAAGGCCCATATAGCTGTCAGCAAACTGATAAGAACCTTAAAATGACTCCGCAGGGCCTCTTTATAAAGAAGAGCCGAAGAAGCCCATAAAGAAAGAGGGCAGGGGCCACGGAAACCAGCCGCTCACACTGTTTTAACGTGGCATTAAAATGAGCCGCAGATTTATGGCAGTGTTTTAGCCCCTGGCCCGAATCACCTGGGGGATGAAGCGCTCGGCTCCAAACTCCACTGGGATTTGAAATCCGGGATGGAGCTGGCTAGAAAGGGATGGGGGAAGGGAGGCAGAGGCAGCAGGAGAGAAGGGGAAAAGGCAAGAAGCAGGGCGAACCAGGAAAATCACATGACGGACCCCACTCTGCCTTCAGGAGGATGCACAGCTGCTTCTCAAAGAGAGCGGACCGGGCCTCTTAAACTCACAGAAAAGGTTCCTTTATTTTTATTTACTTCATACCTAGTAAACTACAACTGTTCACCACCCAAATGTCAATTCTGATTTGAACTTTTCCCTTCAATTTTTTAATTTCTTAGTTCAAAAAATGAATGAAATCATGATGTGGCAGAGAACACATTAGAGGAGGGAAAAAAAGACTCAGGATACAATTTTTTGGTAAGCCCTTTATCCAAATGTGCCCCTGAATTTTTTTTCAAGGCCAGCTAGAGAACCACTGGTGTTAATAAACCATCCTGACGGGAACAGAGAGGCGACCCCCGCTCCATGCCGGGACAGAGGACACCAGCCCCACAGGAAGAAACGCTCTTTCAAGTTTCCAAGCCCAGACGCAAAAGCCTCATACAGCCGCGTGGGTGGCTCACTGTGGTCCCTTACGACCCAGTTCCCCTCCAGGGTGCTCTCCCACACACCCAGGCCCCCAGGCGCTCTCCCGAGTGAAGCGCAGCGCAGAGCAGGCAGCCCACCCCAGAGCTTCAAGGGCATGACGTCATCTCATCAATAAGACCCCGGCAGTGCTGCCGGGCCCAGGTCTGAGCCCAGAGTACTGAAGCTCAGGAAGGCTAAGTAACTCGCCCACAGTCACACGGCTGGCAGACAGACGGCAGTTCAGAATTCGAATTCAGGTCTCTCCAACTCAAAAGCCCACATGCTCTCCGCTACCAACATTTTGCCAACTTTCTGGACTGGGAGCCATACTGAGAAACACGCAAATACATTTTCTACTTCAACTCGCTACAGGTATACGTACGTAACTGAAACACGGTTTTCAGGAAATACTCACTCTTACTACGTAAGATGCTGTTTTCCTTTTTATTATATTTCATTTCTTAAAAATAAAATGCCAGTCATGACACACTGAATTGACTTCACGATCTGCTAACAAATCGTGACCCTCAGTCTGGAAAATACCACAGGACACAAGGCCACAAAAAGAAACAGAATCCCCGCGTGGGGGGTCAGAGACCTGGGAGCCGGCGAGGCCCAGCTCTGGCCCTAACAAGTCCCTCTCGAGACGACCTGAGCTACGGCTTGTCGTCCACCTTCCCCTCCTTCTAACTCTCTACCAGGTTTGCTGCTGGTATTCGAAGGCGCCCCGGGCGGCTCCATCGTTCCTACTGCGTCTTTCTCACGGAAGCCAGGCTCCGGGCGGAGGCCGGTACCCCACAGCATCCTCTCCTCCCATCTGAGGCTTCCCAGTCCCGGAGGCTGCCTTCACCTCCCGCTCCCTTCCTGACTCCACAGCACAACCGAGGGACAGCACTTCTGGCCTTTTAGTCTGTGTATTAGGGAAAGCACTCTCCCCAGCAACCTGAGGGCCTTTCTTCAAGACGGGATCTGTGCCCCTTTCTTAGAATCTCTCTCCATTAGTCTATACAACACTAGGAACAACGCGGGTACTTCATACGGTTATTTGATTTGCGTTATGAAACTGAGGACTCTCATTCTCCTAAATCTCGAGAATATTTAGGAGGGCTAGGAAAAGTCAGCAAACCAATTAAAACTAGCATCACGACAATGAGCAAGCATTTAGAGACCACGCTCCGTACCACTCATTTACGTCTGCCCTGGACGAGGGTTGCCAAGGCTGCCAAGGAAAGCCGCTGTACGGTCTCTCCATCCAGACTGCGAGGATTTAAGTCTCAGAAGCTCTACAAAACAACTGCAAATCAGCCCAAACCTTAAAGACAGGAAAATTTATTCACAGGCCCCAGTGCACCATAAATTTGAGACAGTTCTATTAAAATGCTTTTCTTGGCTTCCCATCAGATACTTGGCAAAAGTCTTTTTCCAATAAGGTTCTTAATACCAAAGTTGAAAAAAAGTTAAACACATAAAAACATTCTTCCTTAAGAGTTCCAATTAAACGGGTCCTTATTTTCTCCCGCTTTAAACAGCGTACACGGACTGGTCTCCTGGACAATATGGATGCATACGTTCAGGAAAACTCAAACACAAAGTATACGGTGCCATTAAAAAAAAATTATGAAATTCAAAATATCCCATCAAGTGACTACATTCGTCCCCGAGGCTCTCCCATTGGCCACAGAGCCTGGCTCTGAGTCAGAACCACAGATGTCTGTTTCACAGGAAGACCTCCAGGGATCAGGTCAATGGATTCTGTTGAAGAAAGTGATCCAGTAGCTTTTTTTAGGGCAAGTACGAAAGCAGAGATTGGAAAACACAGCTCGGAGCGACACGCTGGGCCTGGAGAGTGGGGGAGGAGAGGAGGCAGGGAGTATGTGGCATTTTTTAAACAGCCCTGAGAGTTCAGTTTCTGTACATAAAAAAAATTTCAATTTCACAGTAGGGGGAAAAAGAATGACAGACATTACAATATCGATCCTGGAAATGAGAAGTGAAATCTTTTCCACATTCTTCATAATATATTTCCAGGATGTGTCCAGTCCTAAATGTCTCAAGCAACCAGTTTTTTGAGAAGACTAGCCAATAAGCAGTTAGTGTGAATGACCGGGAAGTTCATCCTGACTTTTAGCCCCAATCCAGGCCACACAGCTCTGTGATTTGAATAAAACTGGAGGCAGCAAAACAGAGTGCGCTCCCTGTCTGGCCCTCACATATGATGTGGACTCGGGAGGGTTACTTTATGTCTCTTTATTCTCCGTTTTCTCACATTAAAAAACTCAGATTCTTCTTCTAACTACTGTCTTCAGAGTTTGCTTTGTAAACTGATGTGTGTGTGGTGGCGGGGGGGGGGGGGGGGGGAGTCAGGGAGAAAGGACCCAGACCGCTGCGTAACTGTCAGTGGACATAACCATCAAGCCACCAGCACTGGGAACCCTCAGAGAATACGCCGTCTGGGCTGCTGAGGTTTCCAGACATCAGAGGGTTTACACCTTTACGTGAATCACAAAACGCTTTGGAAAAATAAAAACTGAAAACATTTTAGACAGAAAACTTTTTAAAATATATTACACAAGAGCCAATACTTTAAATATACATATATGCTAAACAACATTTAAACCTTCACTTCAAGATTCCAGGGCATCACCAAGAATAGCAGGGTCTGTATTTCCTCAATTTCAGGATGCCTCATCAATAACAGCTTTAGGGGGAAGGAACAGAAACTGTCCTCAGTGTTCAAATTGATGGTAAGACTCACTTGGATGTCAGAAATCTGAAATATGAAAACCAAACACACACATATTTCTTTGAATTGAGGAATTCTGCCATCTTACAATGATACACCCGGGATGCAGTGAAGCTGAAAGCTGTCAGCCATAAATCCGACATGCTGAGAGCTCTATTTTTAAAACTGCGTTTTTTCAGGCCAGACTGGCAGATGACCCATCTCAGAAACACTCACTTGTGTCTTTCTCCTCTTCGAATTTGTGACTTCTAAACTACTATGGGTACCCAAACTGGCTAATTCGATGTGTCGATGTTATGTGTAAATAAGAGCCTCATTTTAGGGGCCCTCTATGAACGAAGGGCGTGAACTCTGGTGGACACACACGTCTGCCGTGTTCTGTGCTCTCCTCTGCTCTCTCCTTTATCGCAGCCAGGCCCCACTACAGTCCTGGGAGAAGGGGGGACCACGTGCCTAGGGTTTTATTTTCTTCAATAGATGTGTTCTGCCTTTTTCTTACTCAGTCCATTTTATCTTCGAGTACTCCTCTGCAGCACATATATTCGGTAGGCATAGCAGGAAAATATGAAGGCAAATTGAGACGGGTCAATGGAATACACTGAAAAGAAACTAATATTTTAAGTGACCCAGTGTTAAAGGCGAGAGCAAAAAGAAGACGCTGAATGTTTCTGCCACCTCCAAGGCTCCTAGTCAATTGAGTACAAAGAAGAGTTCAAAGGCAAGGCAGGCTCCTGACTTCCACCTCCTGGTGTGGCTGAGGTCAGAGGTCACTGCTGGTGGAGCCACTGACCAATAAAAGAATGTTTGGAGACTCCACTCAACAGATAGACTGGGGATCCATTTACACCTTCCTCCCTGTGGACGCAAACATTTCTGACTATCCAGTCCAGTGTCTGTCCAGCCCTCTGAGATCCCAGACTGCTCTCTTGTTCACTGTGATTCAGGTGAGACTAGAGATACGAATGTTCCTTTTGACCAGAGAAAAATATTTAGTTGCGTACTTCTTCCTGCCTTCCAGTGTGAGAAAGACGGCTGATGGGACCCTCCATCGTAAGGCCGACCTCAGATGCTACGCCCCAGTAAACCTGTCCCTGACATTAGCCCCCGCCGCCCCCTCCATGTCAGACTCCAACCTACTCTGAAGATGTGCACACGTTCTCAGCCTTCTGTGTGCTTACGCTCATCTATCCCCAAGACGAGCGCCGGGCCTCTGTGAGCGGGGATCACAGAGACTGTACTATCTCCCATTGTCTCCCCTTGGGGGAACAACACTTAATTAGGGCTTCACTAAACTAATTGACTAATTAATTTAGCTCATAGGACAATAAAAGGCAGACTGGTAAGTTGGCTTTATACTGCTACAATTATTCTCCTCTACTAATTGAAAGAACCGGTTTTTAACTTACCCACGAAAAAAACCCGTAAGCCAACCTAGCCTGTCCGATGCCACGTTCGCCGGCCCTCTCGCTGTGGGCCTTCAGCAGATGACAGACACAGGCTGTACTTAGCTCAACCGCAGCTCTCCCTCCGGGCTCTAGCCCTGTACTTCACGCGACGGCTGCCTCACCGCCACAGCTACGGGCAGGAGGAACATTTCAGGACTTTTCCTTGCCAGGCAAGGTGTCTTGCTCCCTCGCTGCAGCCTAATTCCCAAGTCACGAGGACTTCCACCTCTGCGTTCCTCAGTCAGACTGCATGAATCTGATCCCCTGTATGAACTGATCCTGAACTGGAAAAGCTGCAAAACGTTACTGCAACACCTTCATCGCCAGGATCCCAGCCCACATTTTGGGGTCAGTTCAGAAACTTTAGCTCTATTCCATGGAGGGAGAGCAAAACCCTGTGCTCAGCACTGTTTCTTCCTCGTCGGAAAGAACCAGTCTCTGGAGAGCTGAGGAAGAAGAATGTCAGCGTGAAGCCCCAGAGGAGCTCTCCGAAACATTTCAACAGTCGGAAGGAAAATGAGTCACTTCAAAGTGGATGGAGACCTCTGCTGGCTACCAGTGTGCGTGCAGCTCCTTAAGCTGGTTCTGAGTCGCTCAGCCAGAAAATCAGACCCCATTCCTCAGTCTCAGCTCATCATTGTGACACATCAACCAGGGCCCCTGAGGGGTCAACTACAGATGCAGCAGGTTTTCCCCTAAAAGTTTATGCCTGTCTTACAGAAGGATCCAAGCTGGATCTCCCTGAGGAGAACTCACTAAGGTGTACAAACTTTCCGGAACCAGGTGTATGCTATTGTTTCAGTTACTGCTGCCAAAGACAGGTTAAACGGAAGGACGGTGAACAGAGGGCAAAAGGACAAGCACATTCTGGAAAGGGTCCTAAAGAACTCCCTCTTAGAGAGATGAGGCCTTGCCTATCAACAGCACAGTGGCTTCTGATCGCAGCAACGCTGCCCCATGGGGACGCTGAGCCACATCTAGAGACATTTTTGGCTGTCACAACATCGGAGGAGGAGAGGGTGCTCCTGGCACCTCACAGTTGAACCTAGTCATCCTTTATACCTGCCTGGGAATTACTTCAACCAGACCCTCTCACCCCGAGTTGAGATCAGCCCAGCCTGGGTCATTTCTGGAACACAATGTTGGGAGAAAGGAGAGCCCGACTGAAGCAGGCACTGCAGCTTTAGAGGGTCTGAAGGCAGCTGCAGAAAGGGGCGTCACAGGGCAGGAGAGACGCTGAGAAAGGCAGGCGGGAAAGGGCAGCACCGCCCTTCTCTGCAAGCTGACATGACGGAGGGTGCTCAACACAGGGGAGGTCGCTGGCCCTCGGGACGAGGTGTTCAGGGGGAGAAGAGATGACCTCTTAATTACCACTGTTGTCAAGGACAGGAATAGTCCTGCAAAGGACAAGAGTTTCAGAGAGTTTTTAACCACTGAACGGAACAGGAGAGATGGTCTGGCCAATTCCTTCATCCATAAATGAGGAAATGAAAGCCAGGGGGCTTCGGTGACCTGTCACGGCCATACAATTAACAGGGACAGAACCAGGGCTCAAACCCAAGTCTTATATCTCTCTGAAGCCAAATAAACTAAAAGCACACTGTTTGAAATGGCCCTTATTCACTCTGTCATAACAGTTCTATGATTCTGAAGATGCCCAGCCACGCCCCCGTGAACAGAGTTCTTCAGGCTGCCATAGGTACTCTGCTCCAAAACCCAAATGATTCTCCTGCCAGCACGAAAGTGGTGGGTTTTTTCCTGGCCTTCCTAGACTAGAGTCTAGTAAAAGATGGCATCTGATTCAGCAGATGGTTCTCTACTCAGTTACGTTAATAGATCAAGATGCCATAAAAAGAAACCCAGGAGCGCAAACACCAGGCCTCTTGAAGAAGCATTTTTCCTACATAAGTTGTAAGAACCACAGGTTTGGATTAAGAATCTAGAGATCTCTGGACTGATTTTCTAATTCACTAAAGCCCAGACAAGGTCAGCAGTTAGGTAACAACTGGGAAGCACAGAAACTTAAAATAAACACGAGTATGCTGCGAAAAGACTACGGCGAGGCTGAAAGCAACCTGGGATTTGTTTTCAAATCAGAACGCCAAAACGCTTCACAAATGAGCTTACTGAGGTCCAGAGAAGGCAAATCCGTGGCCAAGGGCACAGAGATGGCGACCAGCCGAGCTGGCGTTCCACCCAGGCAGTCTAGGGTAAGAACCTAGATATTTAATATTGCGCGATGCAGCCGTCCCTTTGGTTTAAAAAGCTCAGTATCATAACAGAGCGGGGACTGAATCACTCCACTAACTTTCCCTCCCTCTTAAAACCTTAAAATGACAATGAAGGTGAATTTTTAAAAACTGAGGCACAATCACTCTAAGATAAAGAGGATGGGAGATGAGCTAACAGCAACGAAATGTGGAAGCTGAACTGCAGGAGGAGGCGTGACAGCCGACTCTACAGGCCCGAGAAAGCTCATCCTTAATCAGCCGGCAAAATGCTGAGTTCCGCGGCGGGGCCCGGCGGGGCAGCAGGAGGCGGACTGAAAATGCACTTCAGCAGCCCAGATCCTGACCCATTCCACAGCCAGGGGGCCACCCTGCCCTCACCCGGACAGAGGCCTGAGACCCCTACTCTGGAAGGTCGCATACAGGCTCTCTGCCTGTGGGTGGGTACAGACCAAAACAGGGGGTGCGGGGGACAGGCACACACTTAACGCTGAGGGCCCGCCAAACCTCTTCTCCGCTCATCTCCTGCAAGGATAATTGTGATAAAAATAAAAACTTTTAAAATCCTTAAAAAAAGAAAAAACAAGCACAGTACCAATATTGGGATAGTCTTTAATTTTTTTTTTTTCACCTTGTTGGACATTTAAGCCCAACTGAATTTCTCTCAGGAGAAAGGAAGGGAAGCAGGACTAAACGGGACACCCAGTGGAGCGTGTCAGACAGTGAGGAGCCGCCCAGGGGGCATCGCAAGGTGGGAGAGAAACTCGGGGAGGGGGGCAGGAGCCCAGCAGCTCTTCTAGGGCGGGGGGCCACTTATGGACGGAGGTCGTCTGAACTGGGGACTGAGGCCAGCTGAGACCACATTCCAGGGTCGACAGCAACTCAGACCATCACCCTGACATGTCCCGGCTTCCACGGCTGTCCTCGTCACTACAACCATCACCTGCTCTGAAAACAACCTTCCGAAGAAGTTCAGCTTCCCATCCAGAACACCGTGCTACTCAGGAGCATTCGCAGATCCCCGACAGTTAGTATTTCAAACCTTATTTGATGCGACTCCCCTGACACTCTTTTCTTCTGTTCAGTGTGGGTGGCTGATGCAGTGGAGGAAATAAACCCCACTCACGCGTCCAGCTGCCGTCGCTCACTATCCAAGCAGTCCAGGCCACCCTTTTGCACCACCGTGTCACCTCCCGACAGGCCTATCGGGCCTCTTACCTGTCTCTGCATCTCTTCAATCTGTCTTTGCGGGATGCTCTGCAAAATACTGTACACGTCTGACATCTTTTCTTCTGGCACAACCACAGACGCTCTGGAGACAACAGCAAAACAATTTATATATGGACAGCCCTGTACACAAAGCGCTTGTCCGCACCTCACCTTGTTTAATTCTCGCAGGCAGAAACCACACCGGACCCTCCTTCCACCCCACATCCGGGCCAGTGAGCGGTCTGCCTCCTCTCCCTCTCTCACGCCGACCTTCTCCAAGGGTTCTCTCCCCGGCTCCATCTTCTCACCTCCCACTCACTACTCCATCCATCATTCTCCCCGGCTCCATCTTCTCACCTCCCACTCACTACTCCATCCATCTTCTCCCTGGCTCCATCTTCTCACCTCCCACTCACTACTCCATCCATCGTTCTCCCTGGCTCCATCTTCTCACCTCCCACTCACTACTCCATCCATCATTTGTCCCTCGTCCACTCCCCTGCTGTGCTCCAGCCACACTGGTGCCTTTCGGTCACCTGACAAACCCCACCACAGGCTCTTTGCTTGTGAAATGCCACTGACCGGTCCACTCTCCTCCACTCTCCAAAGACCACTCTAAACCAACAATGACTGCTCTCCTTTGGGTATCTACTCAACTCCGTTCATTACTCAGCATATATTCACGGAGTCCCTATCATGCACTAGGTCTTGGTAATACAACAGTGGGAACAAATCTGACAGAGAAGGCCAGGGAGTGAGGGAGCTGTGAGAATACTGGTGGGAAGAGCACTCCAGGCAGAAAGACCAACAAGCAAAGGCCCTGAGGAAGCAGCAGGTCGGGAATGTTCTGCAACAGCAAGGCGGCCAGCGAGGCTGGAGTACGGTAGAGAAGACGGAGAGCAGCAGGAGACAAAGAAACGGGAGGGAGTCCCAGCAAAGCGTCCAGGGCCTTGCAGGCCAGACTCTGGACTCAGGCTTCGCCTGAGACAGGCAAAGCATGGCATGATCTGACTGTGTTCCAACGGGATCATTCTGCCTAAAGCGTTAGAACAAACCACAGGAAGCAAGAGCAGGAGCCAGGAGAACACTGGAGCCCATTGCAAAACCAGGCAAGGGATGCTGAGGAGGGAGGAAGTGATGAAAGGGTCGAGAGGGAAGAGCCGGCAGGATTTGCTAACAGAGTAGATGCTGTGGGTAAAGGAAAGAGAGGACTCAGCGATGGCTCGCCCTTCGCGACACTTTGCAGGGTTTGTAATTACATTTGTATAAACTAATTTACTAAAACCATACACCCCTTCCCCCAACTAGGCCAATCCATTAGGATGGAAACACACCTGGTTCCACTCCCCAGCACACCCTGAGGACCTGGTACACTGCCTAGCACGTTATATTTGTTAAACAAATGAACTCTACTATACAGATGGGAAAACTGAGGCTCAAAAAAGATTAAGTGATTTGCCAAGATCACAACGCTAGCCAGTAAGAGAGCCGGTTATCCAAACGCCAGCCTTCTGGCTCCAAATCTAGAGCCGTTCCACAGCTTCCCCACCATTACAACCGCTCCAGCAGGCGTAGATCCTCCCAGGAACCTCGCTCCAGACTCAGCTCAGGGCCAGCCTCTGTGAAGCCCTCCCCGATCCCACAGCAACACTGCGTGCCTCCCTCTCTCTCCCCTCCTGGCATCCCAGCCAGCCAGGGCGGCATCTCACCGCGGCGTCTGGGCCCTGCTGGTTTACTCGTCCATCTTCCATTCCTAGACTGCGAGCATCTGGAAGGCAAGGTCTGACCCTGATTGTCCCTGTGTCCCTGTCTAGCAGAGGGCCCTTGGTAAACGTTTCAGGGACGAATAAGTGACTGGAAGGGCTCATCACTTCTCTAAGATGTAAGGAACCTCACTGCCCTGCTCGTCCAGGCTGCCTCAGGCTCCCTCCGCTGACGGGGCTCCCATCGCCCTGGGCGTGCATCTGTTAGAGCCCTTATCACACATCATTACCACTGCTGGTTTGTCATCCCCACCAGATTCAGCCTCTTTCAGAGCAGAGACTGTATTTCCGAAGTAGGCATTCCCATTGATACGAGCTGAATGAACGTACACACAAACAAGGGCCACTTAAATCGTTCAAATGCCTGTGACGATCAGACTTGGATAGAAATATCAAGAAAGTTGAGAGAGAAGAAAGCAATTAAGTGTTTGAGGCAAAGTAAAGCCTGGGAGGCATATAGAAAAGGAACTAATTTTCAATAGTCTTTAACCTCCAAAGTCCTGGGGAAACGAAACAACACGAGACTAGAGGGCTATTCCGTTAATTACAGCCTTGACAGGCACAACCAGGCAGAACCGACGTCTGTCCATCTGTACAGTGGGAACACTGCCACACCCTCATCCACGCAGAGGATGAATTCAGCAGACTCCAGAGCAGTGGCTCTCAACTGCGCCACACGTCACACCCAGGGAGCCTGAAACCCAGCGCTCCTGGGGAAGCGGCCCAGGCATTTTGTAAGGTTCTCCAGGCCAATACAGCCTGCAGCGATAGGTGAGAACCACTGCTCTTGGCCACAGGTTGGCAAACATTTTCTGTAAAGGGCCAGACAGGACACATTTTAGGCTTTGTGGGCCATATAATCTGTCGCAACTACTCAACTCTGCCACTGAAGCACAAAGACAGTCGGAGACAATATATAAATGAAGGGTGTGGGTGTGTCTCAATAAAACTTTATCTATAAAAACTGGCAGCCCGTCATACTGTGCCCAAAGGCCTCAGTCTGCCAACCTCTGCTCTAGGCCAATGGACTAACGCCCCTGATGGAAAACTTAGCAAAACACTCTAAAGGAGTAGTCCTCCAACCAAGGGACGCATTATCATTATTTGGGGGGCTTTGAAATCGAATACACAGAACCACCAGCGCAAAGTCGATTAGAAGGCGACACTCACCTCTTCCAGTCAAGAACCTCGGAGAAAGGCAAAATGTAGGAGTCGGCAATGACAACCGGGACGCAGCCAGCCCGCAACACGTCACTCAACACCGCCTGGCCCAGGCGAGCTCCGCGAAGGACCATGCAGAAAGTGGCCTCCTGCAGGAACAGGCGGAGGCAGCGGATTAGAAACCAGTTCTGCGGATCCTTCACTCCGATCCCCGCAGACCACGAGGTTCTCCCGGGGGTGAAGCCAAGCAACGCAGAGGCAGGCATCCTGACACAAACATACTAAAGGGAACAGCTCACACCAGGAAGACCGAAAAGCTGAACCGGCTGCGATGTTTCCCATTTCCACTCTTCGGGGTCACTTCAACGCCACCACTGAGCATTCTGAAAACGCTCACAACCCACATGCAGGTCTCCCTCTGGACTCTCGGGACCTCCTGCAGCCCGGGCTCTACCGCCCGTCGCACCACGCAAACACACCGTGGCCCAGCGCCCACCTGAGCCCACCTTACGACAGAATCATTTTGTCTGAGCACATGGGGCTCTCTAGAGGGCCCCCTAAGGGAAAGGCATCAAATCTCCTTTCATCTTTCTACTCCCCGTGGCATCTAGCAGCGTGCTTGGCATAGAGAAGACATTCATTTCATGAATGCAATGCCTTTGAAAACACATTAAGACAGATATGGTCTATTAAGAACGATAAATCAAAGAGGAAGCAAAACCTCAAGAAATCTTTTCCCCATTCACTCCCTCAAACCCGCTCAATGTGGGGAATGTTTGGGAAAATGAGATGGACAGGGGTAAAAACAGCTGCGATAGGTAAACCAAAATAAGACCCTGTCTCACACACTGTTCCTCCCGATTTTTGCCTCTTTGGGAGGGGAAAAAAAAAGATTAAAAAAAAACCAACAACGCTGTTTAATCTTTAAAGCTAGAGAAAAGGAAAGTTCAGGAAAAAACATGACGGAACTCAACATGCCAAACTCCGGTGGGGACGCAGAGGAGGAAGCGGGAGGGGGAGACGAGCCACATCGAGGCGCGTGAAGGGGCAGGGGGACGCTCGGCCGCCCGACAGGCGGGCCCAGATGTGGACCCACGTGCTCGTCACCAGCCTTCCTGTCTAAGACAAAGGGTACTGCAGACACCCTGCTCGCGTCACCACCGTTATCAGGCAGACGTTCCGGCGGAGGTGCAGCACTTTCTGAAGGTATTTGAACAATCTCAGCACGGGCCAGTTCTCTTTGGAGCTAAAAACAAAAAAGTCGCACCAGCTCCTTGATACTTGTCAAACTACCTGTCGGTATTTTAAATATTTAAGGGAAGAAAACTCACTCTCTCCTTTCCCAGCCCCCACGCCTTTGGAACATCCAATATCCTGCTTATAAAACATCCCCAAAAGGTCTGCCCTGCCAGTGGTTACGGGAATACTGCCATTCGCGTGATGTAGGGAAGGACACGCTACCTGTAGGAAGTGAGAAGGGCAACACCACCAAAAGACAAAACATAAAAAATAAAAAGCTTCCACTCCCAGGAAAAGCCGGCTGCGGCCTCGTGGGCCAGCACAGCCAGAGGACACAAGCTGCCGCCTTAAAGAAGGCAGCTTCTCTGGACGGGCTTAGAAAAACAGCGGAAAAAGCAACAGACATTTGTCTGCTTTGTCTGTGTGGCTTCTTCATAAATTTATCGGATTGGGGTTTTCAAAGTATAACGAGTCCTTGAAAGGAGGAGGAACACTCAGAGGCCAGGCAGCTTTGCACAAACAAGACGCCAGAGCCGGAGCGCCTGAAGACCCACGGACGCAGTCGAGAGAGCCCTCCGCGGCCTTCTCCCCTGGGGAAGAGGTCACTGCAGCTTGTGCGTGACCGCCCCTGAGCCTGGAGAGAGGTCGTGAGGACACTCACCTGCAGCACCTGGGGGTAATCGAAGACCTGGTGCCGGTGGCAGCGCTTGCGCACGGCCGGGACGCCCTCGGACAGGTTGGTGCACTTCTCCAGCACCAGCACCGACGCGCCGTGCCTGGCCTGGAGGGCGTCCAGCTCCTCTCTGTACTCGGGATGGAGAGCCGTCTGAGACGACAGGAGGAAGTACCGCCGTGGACTAGAGAGGAGAGACAGAGGAGACGGGAAGGCCACAGCTGGGATGTTAGTCGACGTGAGACACACTCTGATGTTACACTTATGGCGACAGGTGTTTTCTCCCGTCTTCACATCCCTCGATTTGTGGGGAAATCATGCTCTGCAGCATCGCTGAACATTTAAAGTATTATATACTGTAAGAAAGTAAGGTATGACTCATCCATGCGCTGAAATATTATGCAATCATTAAAGATTTTATCTGGGAAAAGTTCTTAATGTTTTGAGGAAATGCTTCTAATACGCCAGGCTTAGAGAGCCTGCTATAAACACGTGTGTGTGGAAAAAAAGAGAAACTGACTGACTGGTCGTTTATTTGGAAGAAATATCAACACGTTATCACTAGTAATATCTGAGCTCTCTGATCTGAAAAGGAACTGAGAGCTGGCTGCATCCTTCAAATAGAAGAGGAAAACTCACTGGGCAGCCCTGGCTGGAAAATCAGAAGAGGTCAGAGACTGCCTCTGGCTGTTGAACAGCATCCTTATGCTCTGAGGAAGCCCCAGGGAAACAGAGCCCCCATCATCAGGACCACGTGGACATTAGGAAGACCGAATCGGGAGTTGAGAAGAACAAGTGGAAAAAACTCTCTTCACCAAAGGATGGAATCAGTGTTAACATCTTGATAGCAAAGATGCTTCAAAGGAAATGGAGTGAAGAAAGGATTTCCAAGGGTCTAGTGCTGTTTAGATCTCCATAAGAGACAAAATGTGAACAAGTTAGGCCAGAAGTCAAGGGGAAGACTTGGGGCAGACCAGATGGTAAGTCAGTCCCTCCTGGAAGGCAAGATTCCCACAAGGCGGAGAGGTTACAGAGCATAAACACTATACAGCTTGAGGGATCACTGTCAAAGAAAAGAATAACATAAGGCAGGTTCCAGGAAGAAAGGCAACACCCATCGCACCCAGAAGCAGAACTCACTGGAATCTTCTCTAACTGGCATAGACCAGGGAAAACACCAGGGCCACGCATCTCACAGGCAGGGCCACCAGGCAAGCTGAACAAGTCTGGACATAAGAAAGGACCAAAAACCTCTACCCTGTGAACCCATCTCTCTCTTTATCCTGCTTTGGGGAGAAAGGAAGGGCAACTGTCTTGCTTTAGTTTCTTGGACGTACTTGGACGTCCTAGCTGGGGAATGCATTACTCATCCCTCCATGGCCAAGGAAGAACCATTCCCTAACTGAGCAGGCCGTCACCTGCCACCAAGCACTAAGCTTCAGGTCCAAGACACACAGAGCAACGCGTGCAGAAGGTGAACACACGCCCTGCCAGCCAGGCCAGCTACACCCCAGAAAACAGAGTGACACATCCCACAGCCAGGCTGCTCTCAAGTCCTCAGAACCATTTCTTTGGGTAATTTCTTTACACAGCTGAACTAAAAGCAAGGAGTATTTTCCACACCACAGCTGGGAAAGAAGGAGATGAGCAGAGTGCCTAGAACTCCACTGTCTAACAGCCATTAGCCACACGTGGCCATTTAAACAAAACAAACTCAGTACCAGGAGCCACATTTCAAGTTCTCAATAGCCATATGTGGGCAGTGGGTACCCGACAGCACAAACACAGATCACCTCCTCACTGCAGAAAGTTCCACTCGTTAGGATCCCTGGACAGCAGTTCAGAGCCAGAGGCCAGGGTCAGGGAAGTGGAGGCAAGAAGGACCCGGAAGAGCAAACCCGCCAGCAAGGCAGTTTGCATCAGCACTGCAGACTAGTTCCCCCCGTCCCGGGCAGCTTCCCCCTAAATTACAATTTACTGAACAATATACTGCGTATTTATGGCCAAAATTCTTCCTCCTAGACGCTGAAACCGTCTCTTGGGTTCTACTCCCAGCCCAGAGCCTCAACCATTTTTCTTTCGTAAAAGCATTCATTTTCAGGGAGATGACCTCGTGATGGAAGGTCACGCAGAGGGAGCGCTCTCCTATCGTCTCAAAGTGAACACCATCTGTGTGTAAAGAGGAGAGAGATTTACAGTCAAACTCACAAGGCCAGCAGGAAAACCACCTGAACAATTAAAGCTATTTGGAAATGAAATGGACTGGGTTTTTTATTACAAATCAGAAAACTTTTCATGAATAAGTTATAGTGAGAAGTCAAGCATCAAGTTAAGGCTAAAAGGCCCTGAAGGTCTCTCCTGTTCTAAGACTGGTTCTGTGAAGGATCTCAGGGAGCACTGGCACGTGCTGGATGTTTCTGGAGACTCTGGTTCTGTGAAGGATCTCAGGGAGCAGTAGAACGTGCTGGATGTTTCTGGAGACTTTCTATTAGGCAGAGCTGCTAGCATAAAACTGGTGCGCCACACTGACTAGAACAAGAGCAGACATGTTGGCATCCAAGAGGGCGTCCTCGCAGGAGAGCGCGGAAGAGCACAGTGCTGGAAGCCTAGAGGGAAAGGGGCGTTTCTGCATGGTGGGGCGGGGCGCTGGCCACCTGGAGTGCTGAAGCCCCAGTGGGGCGAGAGCTTCTACTTGGGGAAGAGTGGGGAGGTGCTCAGTGCAGGGTACGAGAGTCCTCCGAGGATGAGTGAGGTTTCTGCACTGGGAGCGGAGGGAGCGGTGGCTATGGCAACCCAATGTGGGATGCTGGAGACCGAGCGAGGTGAGGAGAGCACCTGCGCAGCCCGGAACAGCGTTAGAGCCCGGGCAGGCTGAACGTACAGAAAGAGCACGGTCACGTGTGCTGCTCAAAGAAACCCTTGAGTAAAGACGGCCTCTGGGAGAGCTGTTTCACCGCTGAGAAACCAAGTTCTGTTTGTGACATTCGGATCAGCGGATCCCCACTCCACCACCTCTCCATTTTCAGCGTAAGCATGCAGATGTGAAGAAGAGCCTAAAAGTGTCCCCCTGCTCACACGCCGGCTCTCCCCACCCTGCCAGAGCGCTGATGGCGTACGCCCATTTTAGTTTTAAGCAAACAAAATCCTGAGGTGGATTTGTTTTTCTTCTAGGGACTAAAATTACTCTCTCCGCTTTCATGTTTCTTCCCAGCAGCGCTGATCTCTAAGTTGAAGTCAAAGCATGCTGAGAACTTGAACCCTCCCTCAACAGCGACAGTTGTAAACTCCCAATTTAGTTCCTTTCAGAGAGAAAATGACAAGAATTCCAGCTGAGGCCAACACAGCTGTGAGAAGAAGCTATCAATAGCAACAATCCTCAGCTTCCCATTGAAAAAATATTGAGAGATTTAAAATAAAAATAAAAACAAAGCTCTCGCTACTCTACGTGGCCCTCAAGAGATGTGGGAATCCCCTTACAGAGCAACTCTCACAAAGGGCAACAATCCGAGAGACGTGGCCTGAGGTCACCGCCGGCTCCTCCCACGCCCTGGAAGGGAGAGGGGCTGCAGCCTGTCTAAGCCTTTCTCTTCTCTAAGCCTTTCTCTTCTCCGTTTGTTTTTTTCCCCGGAGGGAGGCGAATGTTGTTATAAAAGAAACAGCACAACTGTACAGCCGAGCCGCAAGCTGGCAGGGAAATGGAGAGCGGTGCCCGACTGAGCTGCAGAAATCCACCCACCGGCCAGCAGAGGGAGGACGTGCCCAGCGCAGCCTTTCCCTTCGGTCTGCTGGCCCTGAAGATACATCGCTGCTCTAACGGGTTACTGAGCCACAGAACTTCAGAAACTAACTGAGACCTTAAGTGATCTAGTCAAAGATCTTAATTTCAGTCGAGATATACCTAAAAACTGGAGAGATTAAGTTACTAAGAAAGTGCCACCCACCTAACAGCTTAAATCTGTGAAAGTGATTTTTACTGCTCAGACTGGTTTGCTCTTCTGTTTTGCTTTCAGCAAATCCTTTCTTTTCAGTACGTTTTCCTTTTTCCTGGATTAAAGCTGAAGGGAATTACGAGTCCTAAACCAACAGGGCAGAGCTGGATTATGCACACAGGGGAGGGCAGATAATCAGGGGAGTTCAGTGCAGGCGTCTCAGGAGACACAGAGGCCCCGAGGCAGCCACGCGCCCGACAGACCGGCTCCTTGCCGCTCACCCTGCTCCGCCTGGGCCCCCCAACCACAGCGCTGATGACGCTGGGCCAGGAATTCTCTGCCGTGGGGGATGCCCCGTGCCCTGCAGAGGATCAGCGGCCTCCACCCAGCAGATGCCAGGAGCCCCCCGTGCAGAACAGTTAACACAGTAGGCCTGACCGCTCTCCTCCGAAAGGTCAGCCCTTGGCTGGTGCATGGGACCTCCGATTTGTGGGGAGCTCCCACCATCCCCACAACTGACAAGAGTAGCTCACTGAGTCCAAGCTGTTTGTACAAACGAAGTGGTCTCTGCAGAACCCCTGCTCCCACTCTGGGAGCCTGGAATTATGGAAAGTGCCAAGCAGAGACTGCCCAGGTGAGAAGGTCCCAATAAAACCCTGGGCACAGGTCTCTAAGGAGCTGCCCTGGCGGGAACATCCACACACGGTGTCACACTTTGCTGCTGGGGGAATTAAGCATGTCCTGTGTCACCCACCAGAGAGCACACTTGGAAGCTTGTACCTGCTTTCCCTGGGCTTCACCCCATGGGCCCTTTCCCTCTGCGGACAGTGTTTGGCATCCTTTTGCTCTAATAAATCACAGCCGTGAGCACCTCCTGGGAAATCATAGAAATGGGAGGTCATCTTGGACACGCCTGACACACACCCCCTCAGTCATGACAGTCAAAAATGGCTCTCTATGGGGCTGGGCCCGTGGCGTAGTGGTTAAGTCCGGTGCACTCTGCTTCAGCGGCCCCGGGTTCACGGGTTCAGATACCAGGGACAGACCTACACCACTGGTCAAGCCACGCTGTGGCGGCGACCCACATACAAAATAGAGGAAGACTGGCACAGATGTTAGCTCAGCAACAACGTTCCTCAAGCAAAAAGAGGAGGACTGGCAATAGATATTAGTTCAGAGTGAATCTTCCTCACCAAAAAAAAAAGGCTCTGCATATTGCCAAATGTACCCAGGGAGGGGCAAAAATCAACCCCACACCCCTGTTGGGAACCACCAGCCTGGCCCCAATTGGGCCGACAGGTCTTCAATAAACGTTTGATTTGAACTGAAGCAAACTGAACTAAATTTAATTAAGTAATTTCCAGAACAAACAACTTCAGAAAAAAAAGGAAAGAAAAAGCAAAGGGTTAAGAAACTTTTTAAAATCATACAACTGATTTAAATTTAAGTAAACGCTCACAGAAGCAGCAAACTCTTCAAGTTCAATGGACTCATCTGTACTTATTACAGTTACTCCTGTCTAATGGTACACTGATGTGCCCATTAAGATGCTGGCTACAGGACAGAAACCCATACGGCCCCAAAGGGCACCCGGGGGGCCCACACAGATCCCCCCCCAATGTATGGAAATCCAGCCTCGAAACATGGCATTCAACTAAATCAGTTTCTCCGAGCTGCAAATTCTCTGTAAGAATTATTTTTGTATTTTCACCTTGATGATGACCAAAAAAAATTAGCACAGGTATATTTTTGCTCATTTCTAAGGACGAATACTGCTAAATATTTTCCAGTATCCACGTCTGTATTTAGCGGGCTAATGAGAAGAGAGAAAGACCTGAAATGTAAACCATGTAAGGCAAGCACTGTAAAATGCTAACGACAGAATCTAAGTGGTGGGTAGACGTGTTCACTGTCAAATTTTGTAAACCTGGCCACCTGCTTGAAGATTTTCACAATAAAATATTGGGGAAAAATATGAATCATGTGTCTGTACTAGATGAAGATAAACAATGCCACAATACCCTGTATAAGGGGAAGCCTCCTGGTGGTTCAAACAGAAAACGCAGTAGGAAGAGTACATAATCACCAGTGTGCCACGGCACAGACACGCCAAACCAAGATGCCCACAATTCACTCCGCATTCACCTTGAGAGACACAACACAGTGTCAAAAAGAAAGCCTCGGCTATCACATTATGTTAACCTAAATGTTATCAGTTTTGCAGATTTGTTTGTATTTAATTTGTGAACTCATTTTAGTTTTATAGTCGTATAAGCATGAGGAGTTTAGCTGTTTTTTATTTGTACTTATTCAAGTCTCATTATTTAAAACAAAGTCACCGTTGACAGCCAAAAGAAACCTTGAAAAAGAAGAACAAAGTTTGAGGATGCACAGTCATCTATTTCAAAACTTACTACAAAACTACAATAATCAAGACAGTGTGGTAGTGGCAAAGGACAGACACACAGACCAATGGAATGGAACTGAGAGTCCAGAAATAAACCTGTATCTTTGGCCAGCTGATTGTCAACAAGGGTGCCGAGACCATCCAGTGGGGAAAGAAGAATCTTTCTTACAAGTATTGCTGAGCCATCTGGATATCCACAAGTACAAGAATGAAGCTGGACCCCTACCTCACACCATGCACAAAAATTAACTCAAAATGGATCAAAATGCAAAAGTTAAAACTATAAAACTCTTAGAAGAAAACACAGGCCTAAATCTTTGCGGACTTGGTTTAGGCAACAATTTCTTAAATACAACACCAAAAGCACAAGCAACCAAAGGAAAAACAGACAAAGTGGACTTCATCAAAATTAGAAACTTTTGTGCATCACGACACTACCAAGAAACTGAAAAGACAACCGGCAGAATAGCAGAAAATATCTGCAAATCATATATCTGATAAGAGTCTAGTATCTAAAATACATAAAGAATTCTTACAACTCAACAATAAAAACACAACCCCGTTTAAAAATGGGCAAATGATTTGAACAGACATTTCTCTAAAGAGATTATATAAATGGCTAAAAAGCACATGAAAAGATATTCAATATTATTAGTCATCAGGGAAAAGCCGATCAAAACCACAATGAGATAAAACTTCACAGCCACTAAGACGGAAGAATAAAAAAAGACAGATAATCACAGTTTTGGAGAGGACGTGGAGAAATCGGAAGCCTCAGACACTGCTGGTGGGAATGTAAAATGGTGCAGCCGCTTTGGGAAAGCCTGGTAGTTCCTCAGAAAGTTAAACAGAGGGGTCTGCCCAGTGGCATAGCGGTTAAGTTCACATGTTCCACTTCAGCAGCCCAGGGTTTGCAGGTTTGGATCCCTGGCACAGACCTACACACCGCTCATCCAAGCCACACTGTGGCGGCATCACACATACAAAAAGAGGAAGACTAGCACAGTGACTATCTTCCTCAAGCAAAAGGAGAAAGATTGGCAACAGATGTTAACTCAGGGCCAATCTACCTCACCAAAAAAAAAAAACAAAAGTGAAACAGAGTGACCATATGACCCAGCAATTCCACTCCCAGGTATGCATTCAAGAGAACTAAAAACATGCTTACACAAAAACTTTTGGATGAATGTTCAGAGGAATATTATTCATAATAGCTAAAAAGTGGAAATAACCCAAATGCCCATCAACTGATGAATGGATAAACAAAATGTCGTATATCCATACGATGAAATGTAATTCAGCCAGAAAAGGAACAAAGTACTGATTCTATGCTACCAAATGTATAAACCTTGAAAACATGATGCTAAGTGAAAGAAGACAGACACAAAAGGCCACCTACTCTACAACTACATTTATACGAAACATCCAGAAGGAGCAAATCCACAGAGACAGAAAGCAGATCAGTGGGTGCTGCTGGGGGCAGGGGGTGTGAAGTCTGGGGGCAAGGATGAAAGGCGACTGCCAACAGGTAATGGGTTAACTTTGGGGGTGACGAAAATGTTCTGGAATTAGATGGTATTGATGATAGTGGCACAACTTTGTGAATATACTAAAAACCAATGAATTGTACACTTTAAAAGAGTGAATTTTATGGTATATGAATTATATCTCAATAAAAAAATAATAAAATAAGTCCACTGTGGGAGTCCACTAACAGAGAAAAATCCAGAAAGGTGATCTAAGCAACAAGTTTGTGAACCTGTCTTTCTTTCTCTGCACTTGCCTAAGGCTAGAGGAAAACATGTTTAAGGTTTTTAAAAATGTCTAATGGGGGCCTGGCCCCGTAGCACAGTGGTTAAATTCAGTGCGCTCCACTTCAGCAGCCCAGGTTCAATTCCTGGGCGCAGACCTACACCTTGGCAGCCATGGTGTGGCAGCATCCCACATACAAAATAGAGGAAGATTGGCACAGATGTTAGCTCAGGGAGAATCTTCCTCAGGAAAAAAATATATATATATTGAATGCACTTTATACATTGTCTAAGTAACAAAATTTGCCATGCCTAAAGCAAGCTTCAGAATTTGGTCCCATGCCACATTAGGTAAAACACCCACAACAGGAGAGAAACATCTTCTCTTTCGAAGAGTTCTCTTATTTCTCTAAGAATCCATAAAGGCTTCTAAGGGGACGTTTGGGATGCTTAGGGAGTGGCTGTGGTCTTCTGTAAGCAAATGATTCCTTGAGACTCATTTCTGAGACCAAATGCGAAGTGTACGTTTTTAAATCTCACCCAATGTCATATGTCAACGTCATCGTGTTTGTTTAAAGCTCACTGAGATTCCCACCATGAATTAGCACAATTTTTACACAGACTACAGCAAAAAAGCTTAGACAAAAGGCGCTGTGCATCCACGTTGCCAGCCTTTTCACTAACGCACATACCAAGAGTACAAGCCAACCACATGCCAGGCACTGGGGACATGGCAGCTCAAACACAGCCCTGGCCCCAGCTTCACGGCACTTACAAAACACCACGTCCGAAGCAGAGGGGCTGTGAGCGCATCCTCACAGCAGGGCACGATGAGCGGTGCCCGAGGAGAAGCGCAGGCCGCTGTGGGAGCGCACAGCCGGGGAGCCACCCCAGTGCTCAGACAGCGCCCCCCGAGCAAGAGGTCTTCAGGCTGAAACCTCAAGGACAAGCAACCACTAGTGTGACAAAAATGAGCAAAAAGACTGCCAGACAGCGGAGAGTGTTTGCAGCCCAGAAAAACTGAGAGAGCAAAGCTGGTTCCAAGAACTAAAAGGAAAAAAACTAGAGATGGAGAAAGTGGTCGTGTGATAGAAGGTCTTAAAAGACACTTTAAGGAGTCTAGGCTTTATCCTAAGAGCAACGTGAAGCCAACAATCAGACTGGGAGGCGGCAAGACGAGAGGAGGGAAACCAAACGGGGGCGTTGAGCAACCCCAGGGCGAGATGGCAGGAACCTGGTGCAGGGCGGGGCGGAGGGACAGAGGAGACAGACCTAAGAAATATTTAGACGTAGAACCAAGGACTTACTCCTTTGACGTAGGAAGGAAGGGAAAGGAAGGAGTTAAGGACACCACACAGATTCCTGACTTGGAAGGATGGTAGGCAGCACTGTAAATTTACTGAGAGAGAGAAACGGAAGGATAAACAGGAGGGGGGGGGGAGGGAAGGGGAGGGAGGTGGGGGGGCAGGAGGACAGGAGCCTCAAGGACCCTGTCCCGTAATGGACGCTTGACTGCTGTGACAGCCTCCACGCGGAACCTGGTTGGCACCTCACAGCACACATGGCTGAGGCGAATGCACCTTACCCTGGTCCTCTCTCCGGGAGGTCCACCTCAGCGGACAGCGGACTGTAGACAGGGATGCTGACATCGTAGCCTTGTCGGTAGGTCCACGTAGAAAAGCCACCACCAGCGAGCAAAGCCCTGAAAGCAAAGGATCTTGTCAAACAAGAGAAAGAAAGAAGGTCTTCGTTCTCATCAGCTCCGTGGAAGGGGCCAGGAATACCTGAGTCTTAGTGTCCACAAGAGCTAATGTTTACTGAGGCCCTTTCCTGGAAAGACACCTCGCTAACTGTTTCCCATTCACATGCCCTGGCTTCAGCCGCATTCCATCCCCGAGCCACCTGCCTTCCTCCGGGGCCCTGAGGAGTCTTTCCTCACTTTTCACGTTTTTAAACATCACAGCCCAGAGGACACCCTATGAACAGCCCCTCTCCCACCTTATTCAGACCCCATTCACCTCTCCCAAAGGTCAAGCCCGACTCTTAAACACATTTATGATAACCGGCCTAACAACAGGTCTGCGCGGGGAGGACGGGCTGGGCGCTCACCTCCTGACCCACCGACCAGAACCTCGGGAGACAACGGGCACAGAAAGCAGCGGTGACAGCAAAGCATCAGGTCTCAGGCTGTGCGCGTCCCAGCCTCTCTCCAGCTCCTGCCCCGAGCAATTCTTCCCACTGTCGTCCAGAGCCACGCGCGAATCACGCGGCCTCCACCAGCCACTCAGTTTCACCAGCCCAAGTCCCTCGACAGGAAGCAGAATCCAGAACGGGCCCGCTGGTGCTTTCCTTGTAGTCCCCCTGCACTAGCTTTTCTTCTCCTTAATTAGAAAGCCGTGAACACACTGTGGCAACCGGACCCAGCGAGCAGGACGACGCTTCATCAGAGAGAGGAAGCGGGAGTCCATCATGCCCACTGTTCCTGCCACTCCATCCCTGGGGCCCCACACCCATCGGAATCACTTACGGGGCAGAGTCCTGCCAGTTCCACCCACTGCACAGTCTGAGCCAAAAACGTCTGAGCTGAGAAACACACTTTTTGCAATATGGATGGCTACCAATCCCCTCCCTGGCCTGATGACAGCCTACACTCCCTTCTAACATGACCAGTTTAAGTTCAAAGACTTTCAAACCAACCCTGGAAATCCCACTCTGTTTGTTTAAGCTTTATGGAACCAAGAATTGGCTGGTGAGGTAATATGCAGGCTAAAACCTCTCCAGCTGCCAGTCTACTCTGTAAACTTAATAACCATCCTCAGTACCAACATGTGGTCTGATTTTCCTGATTAGCATTCAGCAGTGAATCCATCCGACACAAACCTGGGCAGGCTCCATGACGCTGATGGCAAGCAGACCGCAGGGGCCCCCTCGACCTCTGTGCAGAGCAGCAACATGGATCCAACACACAGGCACCAGGCACCCAGGTGAGCCGGGCGGGGATGACTAGGCAATTACACCCACGGCCCAGAGGAGAGGGGTGGGCGGTCGTGGGCAGACTCTGACCAGCCTTCACTGCTGCTCTGTCCCCGGAGCCCTGCACGGTTATTCTGTTCAGGGGAAGGGTGGGGTTACGCCCCGGGAGCAGGAAGGCCCGCAATCTGAGGCACACCTTATGCCACAGATCGATCACACACGTGCTCTCCATGCGTGATCCCGGAAAGAGCCACACCTGCAGTTAGTCACACGAGTCCACCCAGCCCTGCGACTGACAGGCCTTCAACTCTAAGGCACTGGATCTCCTGCTGCCAAGGTTTCCACAACATTCTAACAGAGGAAACACTGCAAGGGTCCCTCACTTTGCAGAACACGTGTTTTACATTGACTCAAAAGTGAGCTTTTGAGAAGCACATTCTGTTTTCCCATTACGTATCCCCAAATCAGAGACCAGTTCCAAAGCTGCGACGGGCTGAGTGGAAACCCTGCAGCTGAGAAAGAATTAATGTGGCCATCAGACTCGCACCAGGCCAAGTGGTGGTATCACTCCACGTGTCCCCAGCACGTCTCTCTGTCCCCAAGCCCTCCCCACACCTTGTGTACTCCACTAGCCCTACTCTGGGTAGATCTCCTGAGCATTCACAGCGCCTGAACACACTTAAACCAGGCATGTAATCAGGCCAGCAAATGCCTCAAATACAAAGCCTCAGCGTTTGCAAAGAAAAAAAAAAGCTGACCAATTCTATTGGGCATCCCTATTTGTTTACTGCATCAAACAAACTATAAAAAGATATTTATGAGACAGGTAAGTTTGAACAATGGCCAGATAGTTGGTGAATATTTGGTGATATTAAAGAATTATTGTTAATTTTTTAGCTGTGATAATAGTAACTGTAGTTATGTTTTGTAAAAAGCCGTTATCATGCAAAGATTTAAATGGAAATATTTACAGATGTAATGACATTAACGTCTGGGATTTGCTTCCAGATACCCGGCGGTGGGTAAGGAGTCCAGAAAAATGGAGACTGGCCCTGAGGGCCGATAACTGAAGCTGGACGGGGGTACGTGTGGTTCCCTGTACTAGTCTTTGTTCTTCATAAAGGTTTGAAATTTTCCATAACAAGTGTAAATAAATAAATATACACCCACACAAAAGTAGAAATTTGTGAGAGATACGTGCAAAGAAAGGGTAATAAAAGTCCAAGCAAATGGGGCTGGCCCCATGGCCGAGTAGTTAAGTTGATGCGCTCCACTGTGGTGGCCCAGGGATCACGGGTTCAGATCCCAGATGCAGACCTACTCCACTCACCAGCCATGCTGTGGAGGTGTCCCACATACAGAAAAGTAGAGGACGATTAGCACGAATGTTAGCTCAGGGCTAATCTTCCTCAAGCAAAAAATAACAATAAAACAATAAAAAATACAAATCCAAGTAATAATATTACAGAACATACCTGAGAAAACAACGATCAATAAAGTGAGGCAGTGATGAGATACAATTTGCTCCCACTTAAGATAAAATGGTTATGTGTATACATATATGCGTTTGTGTATAAATCCATAGGAAAGAAGACTAGAAAAACACATAGTACTTGATGGTATTTGATAGAATGATTAGCTCTCAGGAAGGGAGTGAAAAGAGAGGAGGGTTTGAAAGCATATTTCTACATTTTACTCCTTATACTCTTGCATATTGTCCCAACCTTACACAAAGAAGGTATCTGTGTATCATGTGTATGACTTTAAAAATTGAAGAGAAATAAAACCAGGTGTGAGCAGCATAAAACATGGATTCGCTGAGCAGACACCTCCTTCAGTCCTGGTCCTTGCATTTCCCAGAGTAAAATAATTCTAAAGTAATCACACCCACGACTTTAGATGTCAGGAGATCTTAGCAGCAACCTAATCTAGTCTGTTTTCTAATTTCCGAATCATCTGATATGGAGCTCACGGTTCTTGCCTCCTCTGAATTCAGGAGCAAGCACAAAGGATAAGAAAAATTAACAAACAAAGCCACTATTCCTCGCCCCAACCAGAAGACCACCTAGGTTCCAAAATGAAATTTCCCACTGCAGAGATAAAGGAGGACTCCACAGTGATTCAGGACGTGCTAGGGGATTGCCTATAATCACTTACAAAAATCCACGCACGGGGAAAACGATTTAACCTCCTGGGCCTTAACACCTAAGCCTCGGCAAGAACTTAAACTTTCTCCCGCCTGCTTGACACTTTCCTGCAGAGAAATGAAACCGCATTTAACATGTGCACTTGATAAAAATAAAACCCTTCTCCCATGCACATACATATACCAAAATGTCAGCAAAAAGTGAAATGGCCCAAACAGAAATAAGCCCTTCTCCAAATAAACCCAGAGCAGCAGGTGAAGACATTGCCTTCCTTACAGCTCCTTCCCTTCTCTGGTCTCTGAAGCATTCCACTCTCCCGGGACAACCAAATCCACAAAGCAGGGCCCGGCAGGAACCCGGGGCTGAGAGCCAATCAGGGCCCCCTGTGTCCGGAAGGTTTCTGCAGAACTTCTGCAGCCCGACTGCCCTCTATCGTCCGAGACGGTTCCTACACCGAAGCTGAAGGCTGGTCCTCGGTGTCTGTCTCTTCTAGCAATGATTATATTTCCAGATAGAAACTCAACCGGGACTCTCAAGAATCACTTAAAGCAAAGAGGGCTTAGATTTAATCTCCTGGGGAAAAGCCATCCAAGCGTAGATTTTCATAAATGACAATGTTAACCTCTAACGAGCTGGGAACACAGCTGGCCTCCAGCCATTCGCTGACCTTCTTCAGTGACAAGGATTTTGAGAGGTAAACACCGACTGTAATACATCTGGTTGTAAACAAGTTCATGTATAAACTCACGACAACCCTTGGCCTTGAGCATTGCCCAGGACTCTCACCTTGGGCCCATGCTCTCTGTTCTCAACTGAACCAAGTGCTGGGGAGGAGCCTCAAGCAGCACCTCATTCCCGAGCTTTCCAGTCCACGCACAAAGGGCCGACAGGCACAGAGAGCGAGCCCACAACCACAACCACCCCAGGCACATCTGCCTGTAGGAAGGTTTTATTAGGAAGGAAGGAAAGAAGTGGGCGAGGGGTGGGATGCGGGAGGAGAGAAAGAAACACAGGAAGGAAGGAAGAACTCCGCTGACTGAAACAACAGAGCGGAGGATACTCCGAGTGCCCGTGTCCTGACACTGCGGCTTTGGGTGTCCCTTCCCACATGCACGCCCTCATCCCTCAGTGAGCTGCGGCTCTCCTGTTGGCAAACGCTCCCAAACTCAGAGAGCTGACCCGAGCCTCAAGGACCCGGCTGCAGGGGGTGAGGTGGCGCACGTAGGGCAGCACAACCCAGGCTAAGAAAAAAGATGGGTCTAAGCAGCTGGGCGAGAACATAAGCTCTACCTGGTTCCCCACGACAGGCTTAAGCAGGTCTCGCACTTCCAAGTCTTGAGGAGGACAATGCTTTATTTTAATGAACAATTTCGATAACAAACTGTGTCCCAGCAGGCTTAGGAGTATGATTTTCCACAGACAAGAGGGTCTCGCGTTTACTGAATCCTCAGAAGCCCATCACAGGGACGCCCCCAAGCGCGCCTACCTGTCTCTGGGGACGTCCAGGGCCGTGTTGTAATCGGGGGGACCGCCAGGCAACATGTTGAACAACAGGTGGTTTGTACCTCGATCCCACCTATTAAGAAATTAAACACGTAGAAGTCACACGTCAACTATGAAGACACAAAACCAAGAGTCAGTCACCGGATGACGAGCAGCAAGGATCCCCAACCCAAAACACGGCCACTTCTCGGGCGTGCAAAGAGAATTCCTAGAAACCCCAGCAGGACAACAGGCACCAGCCCGGCCCCTCGAAAGGAAAAATGGGTGGGCGTCTACTTCGAGTCTGCCCACTACAGAACTGCTCATGACAACGAAAACTATCTGAATGTTCACCATTTCGTCAAAGAAACAAAAAATAAATAAAATACAGAAGCTGAGTTAAATACACTATGGAACATGAGTAAAATGGAATACATTTACAACCCTAAAAATTACATAGTAAAAATATAAAATTATTTGGAAATATATTCACAGTATAAGGAAAAAAGGCAGCAAAAGAGTATTTACTGTGTGATGCCATTCTTCACAAAAATGTATATATACACACGTATATGCATATATTACTATATAAAATATGTATATATGCATATGTATACATTCTATGCAAAATTTATGCATATTTTATGCAATGTGTATATAGATGCATACATAGATTTTTTCACACAAAAGATGACTGAAAAGTAATACTAAAATATTAATAATGATTCTTAGAGGCCGGATTATGGAATGAATCTTACATTGTCTTTTGTGCTTACCTGTATTTTCAGACTTTTTACAGCGAACACGGATTACGTAACTAACAAAGAAGGGAATATAGTATTTAAATTTAAAAGGAAAAGTATGGGAAGACGAGCTATCCTTAGTTTGTAAATCCTAAGAAGCTAGGAGCCCAGGGCGGTAGCACCGATGGCAGACCGCTTTTCACTGGTTCAGAGGCCAGATGCTCACGGCGCTGGCCTCCTGCTCCAGCAAGTAGCTCATTCACGTCCCCTCCCACGAGACAGGAGCCCACAGCTGGAAGCCACTCGACAGCAGACCGCCCCCTTCTCCCTGCCCGCAGTTCCCTGAAGGACTCGGCTCCGGTCTGCAGGAGTGCTAGATACCTCGAGAGCTGGGCCAGCGCTTGTGCTGTCTCCTTAATGCGGAGCGCGTTCTGGTTAAGCACATCGATGGACGGGACAAACAGGCAGGCGCGGTTGATGTCGTCGGTATAGTAGTCACTGTCTGAGATGGCCGTGAGCAGCTCGTTATACTCCCGGGAGATGGTGTTGCTGACTGGGACGCCAGAGTCATCCACGTACTTTTTCAGAGAGTAAATATACACCTTGATCTTATTCTTCGGGTTGAAGCCGCAGCGGTAGACATCAAAACACGTGTGCATCCTGCAACTGAGATCGCCCCGCTCGGGGATGGGGCTGTCGGCTGGCAGCCGGACCACGGGCACGTCGCGGATGCTGCGCTTCTCCACGCTCCAGTCGTTGGAGGACTCGATGGAATGGGGCCAGAACTGGAACACGCCGGTGGCAATGAGGCCCAGGAGGACGATGGAGAAGAGGGTAATGTAGTAGATTCGGTGCCTGGTCTTCATTCTCGGGATGAGGGCCGGACCCCGGAGGTTGTACTTGACCGCCGCGCACATAATGACCCAGACAGCCCCCTCCTCGCACTCCTGGGTACGGGGTGAAACGAGAAAAGCGAGCTGTTTAGGGTGGCAGAGGACACTTGAAAGGACTGCTCAGCTTCTAATGCGCCTCCTTCTTTCCCTTAAGTGGTCCGATGTAATAATGGAAAGGGATTTTTGAAAAGGGTTTCTTAGGCAAAAATCCCCTATAAACATATACAAACATGCATATTGGTACGTATGAATATATGCTATATTTAATACTACAAACACTATTTAATGTAAATACTGATACATAATATAAAAATATAACTTTACACTATAAAGTCACATTCACTGAAAGCATAAGCTGGTAAACACGTGGGGCTTAGGAAGACCGGTGCTGACCAAGGGAAAAAATCCAAAGTGAAACAGCCAAAGAGAGCGGCTTCGTTTCGTTTGCAAACACTTGCCTAACATTAATTGAGGGTTCATCTGGACAAACTTGGTTCTTCTCAGCCAAGTTCTTCTCGAACACTTGTTATGCTACAATCTGTTTGCACCCATCTCTTCATTCAGCCCTCTGCTGAGCACCCACCACGCACCGCGACGCAGCCAGACCCCGCCTGAGAGGAACTTCTAGTCTAACGAGTGAGCCGCGACAAACACAAGAAAATGCCAAATGTGAAAACGCCACTGAGAAAGTATCGATAAAGTGCCAAGGGGTATTAGAGAAGAACAGAGGAAACTTGGATCTTTCAATACACCTTGATGTTTTACAGTGAAGGGGACAGGTGACTCATTTAGATGGAAGGAGGGAAGAGAGGAATAAGGAGGGAGGGTGGGAGAGAAAGAAGGGCAGTGCAGCGGGTCACCTTCCAACGCTGCTTCTCCTCGGTGAACGTGCACACCACTTTTCCAATCAAAGATGGAATCTGTTTCCCTTCCCCCTGAATCTGGGCTAGCCTTTGACTTGCTTTGGCCAGAAGAATGTGGCAGAAGGCTTTTGGGGCTTCTGAGCCCAGGTCATAAGAGACCCTGTAGCTGCTGCTTTCATCCTCTTGGAAGCCAGCCGGCATGCCTTCAGGGCGCCGAGCTCCCAGGGGAAGGAACCTCAGGGAGAGCCCAGTGGAAACGGTGTGGAGCAGCCATGCACATCCCCACACAGCTCTGCAGACTGCAGAATCGTGAGCTCACACACGACTGCTGCTGCTGTTTTCAGCCACTAAGTCTGGGGTTGGTCTGTTACACAGCAACAGGTAATGAAACAGCCAATGGGCATCACTGACTGATACAAAGGAAATTCTTAGTCCTCAACTGAAAATGCAAGGTTCTCCTGTAGATCACAACCTAAGATCCTTACCAAACAAACCCACCCCAACTGGGGCCTAGACACTGTGGGGTGTGGGGGGAGCAGAGCCTTGCTGTCCTTGCATCACGTGTCACAGACTTACCATGTTCCTGCCACAAGCTACCTTGGCTTCCACGTGTGACAGTCCCAATCTACAAAACGGTCCCATTCTACTCACTGATCTTTCAGAGAAGCTACTAATATAAAGGGAAATAACTGAAAAGCTCATAGACCATCTAAGGTTTATCAACCATTGTCACTTTAGCTAAACGGAGCTCCCCCTGGTCACTGCCCACAGGGTAAAACTGTTTGCTGCCTAGCTAGGGGGGAACCGCCCAGACTTGAAGGTGCTGTCGCTATCAGCTTTTGGGTGAAATGCGCTCAACAGTCATGAATGATTTCGACTTGCATCTCTGAGACCGTGAGCTGGAACAGAAGAGACGGCTTGTCAGGGACTAATGTACGAATGTTCATACATTTTAAGCTTAAAGATTGTCATCTTTGGGGTATATACATCAGCCATTCAACATATGCTAACAATTCTATGACAGAAATGCAGGCATGACAGCTATTTCATTTTTTCTGTCATTCTAACAACCAATAGCATGTCCCCAGCCTGTCCCCCACCCCCTACCACATCCAGGCCCCCGGAAGGCTTTCTTGCCATTCTGTGTGTCCCTCCTGCAGCTCGAAGATAGGAGGGTTCGGGAGAAATGCACACGAGGAGCTGCACCCACCAGTGCCCCAAGTTAGAACTTCCAACAGGCTCTCAAGGTCGATTTATATCCTGAATCGGCGGTTCCCAAATGCCCAAAGGCTGAGAACTGCACGAGGAGTTTGTTACAACAGAGCCCTGGCCCCAGCAGGTCTAGAAAAGGATCCGTCATTTTAGCCAGCTCCTCGGGTGTTTATTTTGTGAAATCAGGTTTGAAATCTTTACTAAAATCAGACAAACTACTTTTAACACAGTAGCTTTCAAAGGTTTTTTTAACCTAAAACCTACAATAAGAAATACACTTTACATTGCGATCCAGTACAGACACAGGTGTGTGTGTGTGCATGCATGTATCTGAAATAACAGGTTCGCAAAACAATGTTTAACCTCAGCACATCGCCACAGGACACACGATGAACACTACAGCTTTCTGTTCTATTAGTCTATTGCTTTTTAAAAAAATGCTGGCCATAATCTACTAGAGCAAATATACCACCCAATAATGGGTCACCCAGTTTGAAAAATACCTACTTTGCATATTTCAAAACCGGGATTAATGGAATAAAAATAGTATCCACACATGAGTTTTTACAAATTTTCATGAGTTACAGATTATCTATAAAAAAGGTATTATCACAACAAAATAAATCCAAAGATAATCGAAGAAAATAAGTAATAAAAACACAGAAATTAATTAATTAAAAAAAATAAAGGTGCTGGCCCAGTGGTGTAGTGGTTAAGTTCACACACTCCACTTCAGTGGCCCAGGGTTGCCGGTTGGGATCCTGGGCACAGACCTACACACTGCTCATGACGCCATGCTGTGGTGGCATCCCACATACAACACAGAGGAAGACTGGCACAGATGTTAGCTCAGCGACAATCTTCCTCAAGCAAAAAGAGGAAGATTGGCAACAGATGTTAGCTCAGGGCCAATCTTCCTCACCACAAAATAAATAAATAAACAGGATCAACAAAGCTAAAAGTTGGTTTTTTAAAAAAGACAAAATTGACATTTGATATAATTCTGGTAATATTAACCAAGATAAAGAGAAAAAGAGCACAAATATGCAGAATGAAAAGGGGAACATAACTGTAAATGCTGCATATATTTAAAAGATAAGATGATATCAATGAACTTATGTCAACCCATTTGAAAACTCAGCTGAAATGGAAAAATTCTTTAAAAATGCAACTTCTCAAAACAGTCTCAAGAAGAAATAGCCAACGTGAAGAGTTCTATAACATTAAAGAAACTGAATCAAAAGTGTAAAAATCGGGGCTGGCCCCGTGGCCGAGTGGTTGAGTTCACGCACTCCGCTGCAGGCGGCCCAGTGTTTCGTTGGCTCGAATCCTGGGTGCGGACGTGGCACTGCTCATCAAACCATGCTGAGGCAGCATCCCACATGCCACAACTAGAAGGACCCACAACTAAAATATACAACTATGTACTGGGGGGCTTTGGGGAGAAAAAGGAAAAAATAAAATCTTTTAAAAAAAAGAAAGTGTAAAAAATCTTCCTATAAGGAAAATTCCAGGCCCAAAAGATTTCCCCAGCTCTACTACACATTGAAGAAACAGCAAATCCAATTTTACACAGATTATTCCAGAGCTCAGATAAAAGCGGGAATACGCCCCAGCTTATTTTAGTAGGCTAGTATAAACCCTAATACCAAAATCTTAGACAAGTGGTTCTCAAAGAATGGCCTGGGGACTGCAGGGGGTCCCCACGACGTTTTCAAAGAGTCTGACCTGTTTTCATAATACTGACATTACTTTGTCACTATCATTTTCCACAGGCTACATGCTGTGTCTTATTGCAAAGACTGAATGCAGAAGCAGATACGAGAATCCAGCTGTCTTCTGTTAAGTTTTCCCAAACATAATGAAAGACATCAACTCGCAGATTCAAGATGCTCAAGTCCAAGCAGAATACAGACAAAGAAAACCCCACCTGAATATGTCAAAGTAAAACCACTAAGAAGAAAGCCGAAGAAAAATATTAAAAGCAGCCAGAGGGGAGGAAAGTCTACCCCAGGAAGATTAAAAAGCTATCCGTAATAGGCAAAACTATAAAATATTTACAACACAATAAAGAGTATCTGACTTCTGGGCAGAAACTGATTTCTGAAACAAAATACAAAAAGTGCAAGCCATAAAATGATAAATTCCGTGTTACAGTGAAGAACTTTTGTTCATCAAAAGACACCAAAGGACATAAAAAGACAATCAAACCAGAGGATAATTATAATACATACAACCAATAAGGACTAGAACCAGAATCAAGAACTCCTGCACAGCCATAAAAACAAACAAAAAACAGCAAACTGAACAAAAACTCAAGCAGGAATTCACAAGAGGAAACAAAACGGGACATACACGTCTGAAAAGAGGGCCAGTCTCACTAACGGTCAGGGAAAGTAAAACCACAATGAGACATTTTCTACCCAGCAGCACAGGAAACTGAAAGACCCAGACACCACAAGCATTGGCAGGACCCTGTGCCACAGGAACCCCCCTGGGAGCAGAGTGACCCGGCTCCAGAGGCCCGAGCGCTCAGCAGAAGGCTGGAAAGAAGCGGGGGCTGGTAACCAGCCAGTTAGAGTCCTAGCCATCACATTTTGCTTCCTACCTGTTACAGTCTGGGTCCCCCCTCCACCGCACCTCCACAAAACCCAGAAAAGCCAGAGACAGGGATGGCGATGCCGGCAGTTTTCCTCGGGAGGTAACAGCAGAAATTGAGAGCACAGAGCAAGAAGGGAGAGCCGAGGGAAAGCCAACGAGGTGAACGTATGAAGGTGGTTGCTGCCTGGGCAGCAGGCTCTCAGGGCTGCTGGGAACCCCCTGAAGAACCACGCAGAGGACGCCTTGTCCCTCAGAAGATGAGAGGCTGGGCACTGACCTCCCCATGCCTAGCCACTATTGCTTGAGGGCCGCCTGGCACCACGATGAGCTCAGACCCTGAAGTCAACAGCGCTCAGAGGGTCCGGCGAGTATCCTTTCCTTGACCTCCAGTTAGTCGGATAAAGAGCTGCGGTTCCCTCAAGCAACCTGGGGAACACTTGTCCATGCTGGCAAAGACACTGCAGGGTACTTCTTCAAAGTGATCCAGCCTCTCCCTCAATCCATGGGACACAGATCTGAGAGCTCACACCCGAAAACCAGACGACGAACAGCGATTTTCCCACTGCGGCAGCTGACACATCAGCCTTCTGCCTGCCGGCTCCTGAGTGTTTTCTGGGCACACAAGTCGAGCGGTACCCTAGGCGGCTGCCCAGCTCTACTGCCCCTGGGAACACCATGCTCTATTAGCACCACAGAGAGTCAAGACATGCCGGCTGAAGGCTGGGCCTTGCCGCCCGCACAGGTACTGTCTACCTGCCTCAAAATCCCATCGTCCTCACAGACACCTAGGAACCTTATGTCACATCTCGTAAGCCATTCCCAGCTTACAGAGGACAGCCAACACTGAGCTTCTCAAAGGCACTGAGAAGGGCCCTGGTCCCTCACCAGGCATCCCATTTCACCAAAGAGAAGGGAGGGCACCCTCCTGGGGACATGCGCAGATGCTGCACCTCTGGCCTCGAGAAATAAATCGAACTCAAGGCCCCACCTCCCTGACCCTTCTCCCTTCCTTAACTCTCTGCCAAGTCAGCTCTGACCCGTCCACCTCACTTACTGGAGGCCAGGGTCCTCAACCTCAGCGCTACGGGCAGTGGCGGCCACACAATTCTTTTTTGTGGGGAGATGTTCTGCACAACATGGAAGGTTTAACAGCATCCTTGGTCTCTGCTCAACAGAAGCCAGAAGCAACCCCTAGCTGTGACAACTGAAAATATATCCAGACATTGCCAAAGACCCCCGCGGAGGCAAAATCTCGCCCAGCTGAGAGCCAACGGCATCAGCCATGGCTGTGGCCAAGTTCAGGGAGCCCGCCCAGCAGCAGAGGACAACGCGCTCTAGCTGTCCTTGCCGGGTCACTAAATCCTGAAGCATCAGAGAATGTTCCCAAGGCCGCGACTCTCTCCCAGCCAGCTTTATAGTCCGCCACTGCCCACTGGGTCTAACATCCTCAAGATTCACTCCCACGTGCGTCTCCCCAGTTCCTGCTGGGTCACACAAGCCAGTCCTGCAACTCGTCCAGCACAAAAGCTATTTCCCCGGCAGACGGGACTGGACTTCCCCACTTGGGCGATGCCGAGATCTGAAGGAAGGGGCAAGATCTCGAGAAGGGTAAGCAGCATCTTGCAAGGCATCCGCCTCAGGCGAGGTCTGTGCACAGCATCCAGGCAGGGGGAGGTGGATGCTTCTGCGGGCCCAGAGGATCTAAGGAAACCTGTGAGTTCAGAGTTCCCAGTGTTTCCACCCGAATGTCTGCATCCCCAGGCCCAGGGTCCCACTTCTTCCCTATCACAACCTGCCAATGCTGTGCACCCCGCTTCCTCTGCAGTGCTGCCGCAACTAAGATCACATGCTGGGCCTGCTTTTCGACTCAGCCAGCCCTCCAGCTGCAGGAGACACTGCCACCGGGCCCTCTGTCTCGCAGTGTGGGCATGTGGCTGATCTGACCCGATGAGACCTCAAGGCCTCAGAGGGGGAAAACAAGAGCAGCCAGCTCTCCCATCCTGATCACTGCCCCTGTCCACACACGGCTCCAGAGCAGCCAGCTCCCCCATCCTGACCACCGCCCCTGTCCACACACCGCTCAAGAGCAGCCAGCTCCCCCATCCTGACCACCGCCCTCGTCCACACACTGTGCCAGAGCAGCCAGCTCCCCCATCCTGACCACCGCCCTCGTCCACACACTGCTCCAGAGCAGCCAGCTCCCCCATCCTGACCACCGCCCTCGTCCACACACTGCTCAAGAGCAGCCAGCTCCCCCATCCTGACCACCGCCCTCGTCCACACACTGCTCAAGAGCAGCCAGCTCTCCCATCCTGATCACTGCCCCCATCCACATACTGCTCAAGTGCCAGAGCCAGCGCCGTCCCTTCCACCTGAATCTCACCCCACCCACCGCTGGCGGGGGTCCCACGACGGGAGGTGAGGGCACCAGGGGCCATTGACACCTCACTGCCCGCCAGTAAGGGGGACCTTGCTGCCGTCTGAGGGCAAGCGGTCCCAGTGTCAGAAGGCAGTGCTCAGGGCCTGCTTTCTAGACCCACTTCTATCCCAACTGTCTCAGTTTACGTTCCGCCAAACTAAGAAAAAGTGACATGGGTGCAAGCGGCTGGCGGACTCTGAAAAACGCACCTCAGGACAGTCCCCCTGAAGGACAGGAAGCTCTGGCTCCCATCCACCAGGGCCCGTCCCCTGGATGAGGGGGGCAGATGAGGGCTACGCCTAGAGACATAAACCCCCATTTCTAAGGTTGCTGACACAGGCTAAACGAGCTCCGGGGAGTTTGTGCCAAACAGCTGGGAGATACGGCGAGCGTCTGAGAATAAAAACTCAGTAGAAGAGACGAGGGCAAAAGCCTTCAAGAAAAAAGGAAAGGATGAGAAACGAAAACAGCCCCCTACGAAGTGCTCTCGAGACAGACCTGCTCTGTGAGCGTCCCCAGACCTTCCACACTCCATCACAGCGCTGGCCACACCATATTAACCAGGTAAGTAACTGCGAGTCTGTCTCCTCTTCTGGTTGCAACTTTTGTAGTCAAGAGTTTTTCATCTCTGCTCCCTATTCCCAGCACCTAATCCCATGTCTAGGACACATTTCACATCAACATAGTGTGCCTATCCCTCCCAGTTCCATCAGTGCACACGCTGTCCAGGGCCCATGTTTGCAGTTCTTATATGATGATGAACTCTGAGTATTTTTGTTCTTGAATTTAGAGTTTCCAAAGGGGAAAAAAAATATCACTAGGTACTTCCATAGACTGAATTTTCTGGCCCCACCCCTGAATACCCTCCTCCCTCTACACGGAGCTTCCCTCAAGAGGACAGACCAAAAGAAAGCTCCTTCTTTTTTTTTTTTAAGGATTGGCACCTGGGCTAACAACTGTTGCCAATCTTTTTTTTTTCCTGCTTTATCTCCCCAAACCCCCCCTCTACACAGTTGTATATCTTAGTTGCCGTTCCTTCTAGTTGAGGGATGTGGGATGCCGCCTCAATGTGGCCTGATGAGCGGTGCTATGTCCGCGCCCAGGATCCGAACCCTGGGCCGCCGCAGCGGAGCGCGCAAACTTAACCACTTGGCCCCAGAGCCGGCCCCAAGAAAGCTCCTTCTAATGAATGTTTATTCCACGTAACAACATCACCTGGATCCAACAAGACGTCACAGCAGAGCCCCACAACCTTTATCCTCCTGGAAACACATCGAACGTGCCCCTGCGACACAGCGCAAGCCTCTGGCTAGCTGTCAAGCACTGAGTCACCGGAAAAATCTGTTAACCCCACTCTGCTGTCAGGATGAGACGCATTTTCTGTTCCTGGAATTATTTATTCTTAAAATTTGCCTGAATGAATAAAGCACCTTTCCTTGCTGCTTCAGGCTGTACCCAACCCACTTAGTCCAACGTTCTGAGTCGCAATCTCGTCTTTTTAAGCTTTTTAGAGAAGCCCTCACAGCTGAACTCCCAGGGCCACTACTACGTTGGAATTTAACCCAACTGTGCCTGAAAACAAAGGAACTAAATATTAGCAAAAGCAGGAAAATCTGTGATTCACTGCCTTATCTGATAGCGTTTTTATAATTAAAGTCATGTTATGACTAACCGCCCCCAAAAATGGTTTCCAATAAAAAAAATACTGTGCCCTTCGGGATCAGCCCAGTGGCACAGTGGTTAAGTCTGACCGGCTCTTCTTCGGTAGCCCTGGTTCCAGAGTTCAGATCCCGGGCATGGACCTATACCACTCGTCAAGCCATGCTGTGGTGGCATCCCACACACAAAACAGAGGAAGACTGGCAACAGATGTTAGCTCAGAGTGAACCTTCCTCACCAAAAAAAAAAAAAAAATACCGTGCCCTTTGATTGTGGGAATTATACTATACATTATAGAATGCACATAATTAAATAACTAGCAACTAAACGTTACTGAGGACTGACTACATGCCAGGATCTGTTTCAAGAACTCTGTGTTAACTTAGTTAATCTTCCCATCAGTGCCATGTGACAAGGTAATTATTACCCTCCTTTTACAGACCGGGAAAGTGCAACAGCAAGGCTAAGTCACTTGCCCAATGTCACACACCTAGAAAATGCCAAAGCTAGGATTCGGAGGATGGCAGCTGCTCTGGAGCAGCACAACCTGACAAACCCAAATCTGTCCATTCACACCCGCCTCCAGGACCAACAGGCTTCACCAGCGGAAGTGAGAAGGACGGAAACGGAATCACCTGCTTTATGACCGTGACTAGCCTTTGAACTCTGAAACTGACAAACCCAGCCTAGGTGAAGTCGCGAGAGCACTCACCTGACATAGAAGGTGAAAACGGACATATTTCTATTTCAAGACATCTTCAGACCAACAAGGACCTACCCTTCTAGATTAGCACTTTCCGGCAAATTATTCGAGTCTGAAAACTGCATAGACAGATCCGGTTCCCACGGCCAGGAGGAAAACTCGAAATGCCTCTGAGCTTCAAGCAGATGCCCAGAGCCACCTCCCCCCCGGCCCCCAGCTGGAGCACAGAGTCCCACCTCTGCCCACGGCATCCAGCACTGCCTGGGACGCCACAGGCCGCGGCGGAGCCCAGAGCGCAAGGAGTCCCCGGGGGAGGAACACAGCCCTGTCGCCCGAGGGAAGGAGGTGGCAGCGGGGAGGGAGGGGTCCCGGGGGAGGGTGGCGCCGCGGGGGAAGGAAGCAGCAGGGTCCGGGGAGAAATGGCAGGGGCGCACGAGTGGACAGGAGTGCTCCAGGGAGACAGGTGGGAAGCAAAGCGGGGCTGACCAGGGGAAGAGGCGGTGGGCGATCCAAGCGCCCCCGCAGCGGGAATCACGTGCGCGGCCCGGGGGGTGGGGATGGGGTCGCCCCGCGCGGCCCGCGCTGCCCCCGCCGCCCGGGAGGCCCGAGCCCGCCCCTCGGCGCCCGCCGGCCGTCCCGCGCCGCGCTCACCTCGGCCACGGCTGCCTCCCGCTCGGCCCGGCGCTCGGTCACCGGCTCATGCCGCGGGGCGCGGGCCACCGCCGCCGGGGGGGCTGCGTCTGCGCCGGCGACCGGGCTCGGCGGCTGACACCGAGCGCACTGCGCATGCGGGAGCGGCCCGGGCCCGCGCCCCCTGGCGGACAGGAGGAGTCAGGGCACCGCTTAGGGCCTCCCGGGCCGGCGCGCGACTCCCGGGCTCCACGGCGACAGTCCCGCAAAGACGGGCAGCCTCGTTCATCATGGAAGACACCGCCCACGGAAACAACGAGACAGCGTGCTTCACTTATAAAACTGTTAGGAAACGGACACAAATCTAAACGTTTTATTGTAATCGGTACGGATGAGCGCGCAACCTTCCTGGAGCGCGATTTGGCAGTCTCCATGAAACGTAAAATGCCATAACAATCCCTCTGCATGGAGATAACCCTATGAATATTCTCAACGATGTTCATCAAAAATATTCATTACAGTAGTGTTTCTAAGAATAGCAAAAAACTGGAAACGAGCAAAATAGATTATGGAACATGCTTAGAATGGAATAATGTGAGAATGCATATATATGTTGGTATGGAAATAGGAAAGCAGGGTCCAAAACAGCTTTATGTAAATATATGTATACACAAAAACAGGGGAGAGAAAATGTATATCTAGATGCTTATCTTCGGGCATACGGCCTATGTGCAAGATTTTTTTCTAGGAGGAATCCAAGAAGCAATTAGCAGTTCGGGGTAGAGAAATTGCACAGGCAGAAATGGGGGAGAGAGATTTTCCTTTTCATTTTGTTTCTGTATTGTTTACATGATCTAGCTTTCTACATGTGCAGTAAAATCCCTGTCATCAGGCAGGAAGTGAAGTCTAAAAGATTCAATCAAAATTCAGAGTGATGTTACTGAGAGGTTCACGAAATGACCCTATTCATTTCAGCAACTGGTACTGGCTGTGAAAACCATTTCCTTCTGGTCCCGGCTATGCCTTAGCACCATCTGGTGGGAGTTGTAACTTCCGGCTTAAATATTCATGGAGATGACTGAGTCTGGAGACGCCCTGGGGCTTCCAGCAGCAACCGTGGTTCCAGGAATATTTGTGAGTTAATGCCTGCTTGTCACAGATCCAAGGAGACTGGGACGAGAGTATTCCAGAGATGGGGAACCCACATTCTGCTTCACCACATCCAAGGGAGCATTGTCTGCCCTCCCATCCATATTCCTCCCAAAATGATAGGAAATTCAGCACACATGCCCCATCTGAGAGCCGCATAGGTGGAGGGCGTTCTGTTTTCTTTGTTGTCTTTCTCTGTATTAAATATATGTATATGTCTTTAGTTAATCACTCGTTCTTTGGTTAAATGAAGACTGTCTGTGTTTAAGACCTGTTATGCACAGCCTCTGAGGAAACCGCCTGCCTGTCTCGTTCACTTTATAACCCTAGGCATGCATGGTGCACACAGTAACTGCTCAGGTAGTATTTTTTGAATGAATAAAGGGTGCCCAGATGCTGGAAGGAGCTCAATAAAAAGAAGAAAAATGCACAAGTAAGATTAGCCAAAGCAGAAGAAAAATGTCATCGGAGAATATTAAAATGCTCCAGGGGCCAAAAGGGAAAGCCATTGCATCCAGTTGGAAAGGTATGGGAAGTCTTCATACGAGAGTGGATATCTTTGCAGGTCCTGGAGGATATTTAGGACAGCGACAAGTCGAGAGGCGACTAGGGCATTCCAGGGAGAGCAAAAAAGCATGAACCAAGGCACAGGTGTGATAAAGAAGGAGAGGTGGTTAGAAGGAGCAAGTGTTTTTCATCCAGTGTGGCTAAAACGGTGCGACTACATTTCTAGGGGTAGAAACCATGCAAATAACTCGAGAGGAAATAGTATGGAGACTGTGATAGCAGACGCTGCACGCTGCCCAGGGAGCTGAGGGTGACTGCCGAGAAGATTGGAAAAGGAAACCAGGAGACAGGACCTGAAGGCTCCGAGAAGGCGAAAAGTGGCCTAGCAGTCGGTGGTAAGAGGAGAGGCTGTAGAATGATGTCACATTCCTCACTTTGAAGGTACAGGACAAAGCAAAGACCGCACACCTACCCGCTCACCCAGCCAGTCGCGGAAAGTGGAAGTGGGAGTTAGAAAGGGCGTGGCTTTCAAGGAAAGCGGCAACATCAGGGGAAAGCGGGTCTATGGTTACGAGGAATTGCTAGTGCGGACTTGAATCCCACATTTACCACTTCCTCTAAATGATAGCAGCTTGTAAGAACGGAGAAAGGTGCCATCCGCTCACCGTAGCCTCACGTTCCGCATCCGCGGATGATGTACTATGTTTAGGATCCGCGGTTGGCTGAATCCACAAATGCGGAACCCGCGAATACCCAGGGCAGAAGCAGGGGATTTGAGCGTCCGCGGATTATGGTATCCTCGGGGTTCCTGGAAACAATCCCCTGCGGAGTTTGAGGGACGAGTGTATATTCTCCAAGGAAAAAGACTCTATGAAAGAACTGTGCTGTGTATTTCCTGTTGACAGCTTGAACAACACCGGCGGGCAGCCTGGCAGACTGGAAACGCCCATCAATACGAGATCCAGTATAATGGACGCTCTTTCAAATGGATGGCCGAGCTCACCGAAAAAAGGAAAGAAAATATACTGGGGCCGAAATGAAGCTGAAGTGAGAAATCTGAGAGTCGAAGCTACAACCCGGGCATACGAGGTGGGGAGTTGATACGGAGAAACCCACGGTAAAGCTAGGATATTGAAATGGAAGACTGGGAAACTTCGCTCGACATCAGTAACAATAAACAACAAAAAAACTCGTCTGTCTTGTCCAGAGAGTGGAAGAAGAAGAGACTCATCAGGCTTCACAACGATGTGGGATTTGAATATATGTACCACCAGGATGGCCCAGGAAGCTCCAAGACTAGAGAGAGTAACGTGATGAGTTACCAGCCCAGGTTGTAGCACCCCAACGCCCTGGGAGAAGGAAACATAAATTCCCCTCTGGAGGGTCATGCCCTCAGCACAAGCTGCCCAGGACTGCACAGATAGAACCCTGACAAACATAGGCTCATGATCCAGAAGTACAAAGCACACGAAAAATAAACCAGTCGGCAGAAACTACAAACAGCAGAAATTTAACCCCCAAGAGCTACAGATGATTGGTTCATGAGAAGTAAATATAAAATAAGTAAGTTTATGGTGATCAAAGACTTAAAAGATGCAACTGTCAGCATTAGAAAGAAACAAGATATGTTTTCAAAAGACAGAGGAGATTGAAAAAGTACTAAATATAAAACTTAAAATTAAAAACGCAATGCATAAGTTAAACAATAGATTAGCCACAATTCATAAACTGGGGTGTCGATCTAAATAAATTACCCAGAATGCAGATTAAAGAGGAAACAAAGAGATGGACTATAGGACTGGGAAGTTAAGAGAGAGGATGCAGGAAGAAAGCTCAGGCTACATCCAGAAGGCGGGAATGGAGAGAATGACGTTGAAGCAGCTTCCGAGGAAAGAGTAGCTAAGAATTTGTTGGGCAGAGATGATCACCTGTAATAAATGGGTAATAAGACTAGCAGCAGACTTCTAAACAACAACAACAAAATAGAAGTCACAAGAGAATGGTCAATGTGCCAGGAGAAGCTAGCAGTCAGTGTACAGTTGCATACCTAGTGAAACCATCTTTCAAGAATAAGAAAGAAAGACATTTTCAGATCAACACAAATAGAAAGAATTTACCATCAACAAACCCTTCCCAACAGAATTTCTTAAAGATGCATTTCAAGAAATAGAATATTAAAACCAGAAGAAAGTACTGAGATCGAGTAGGGATGGCAAACGATGAAACTGATAAACTCCCGGCTAAATCAGAACAAATACCGACTTGCATGAAACTATAAAAATAAAAATAACAAATTTGGAGATTAAAAACTAGGCCTTCACTCCCCATGTTCATTGCAGCATTATTTACAATAGCTAAGATATGGAAACAACCTAAGTGTCCATTGATGGATGAATGGTATATACCACAATTTCATATATATGTACGTACACACACACACATGCGCGCATACACACATGCATACACACAATGGAATATTATTCAGCCATAAAAAAAATGAAATCTTGCCATTTGCGACAACATGGATGGACCTTGGGGGCATTATGCTAAGTGAAATAAGTCAGACAGGGAAAAACAAATACCGTATGATCTCACTTATATGTGGGATCTAAAACAAACCGAAAACAAGCTTATAGATAGAACAGATTGGTGGTTGCTGGGGGGTGAGGGGAGAAATAGATGAAAGGGGTCAAACGTAAAAAGAAAAAATGTTGAAAGAATTTTGCAGTGAATACCCATATATCTGGCCATCTTTATTATGCAATTAATATTTTACAGTACTTATCACGTATCGATCTATCCATTTGTTGATCCATCATTTTTTGCTGCATTTCAAGTAAGTTGCAGATATCAGTAGTCACATCTGAATATTTTATTGAATGCATATCATTAACTAGAGACCAATATCTTGCAGTTCCATGTTTCTTATGAGATAAAAGTTGTGCACAATAAGGTGCACACATTTTGTATTTTTTCTTTACAGCAGGGAATAACGACGGTTTTGGCAGGTGATGGGGCAAAAGTCGTGGCAGAAGAAAGGAGCAAAAAATAATGATTTTTCCTTTATACAAAAGCATAGTTCACATATATTCATATAAGCACCTAAAAAAAGAGAAATGAACAAGGTAGAAAGCAAATATACAATAGAAAGAATTAACAAAAGTAATAGTTCATTGTAAAAAACTAATAAAAGTAGTAAAATTGATAAACACCGTTACCAGACTGACTGTTCATGACAGAAAGAAAAGTACAGAGAGCGAAGTTACCAATATCGGGAATGAAAAAGGGGATATTACTACGCGGAAGAAAAAAGAAAGAAAAAGAACGTACCACTGGTATATGCAACAATGGAAATGAATCTCAAAACATTAAGTTGAGCTATAGAACCCAAACCCAAAAGTGAATAACTGTATGACTCCTGATTGGGAAATTTTATGCATGGAGCTAGAAATCAGGGTAGTGGTTGCCCATAGGGGATTGGGGCCGACTCAGGAGTGTGAAGGAACTTTCTGGGGTAATGCAAGTGTTCTACACCTTGAGGGGAATATTGGTTACACAGATGTCTGTATTCATCAAAGCCATTGAATCCTACGATTAAGATCTGTGCCGTTCGTTGTATGTAAACTTTACCTCCATTTTTAAAAATTAATAGAAATCAGTGTTTTAGCAGAAGATCCAAAGACGTCTGAGGCCAGCACTAGACCTTGATGGTATTTGTGACTCTCCTAGGGATTTACCCTAAATAGAATTTTTTATATTTTTTTTACATTCATATGGTTTAAAAAACAAAAAGCATTTAAAAAAACGAACCTAGGAAAACAAAAAATTAGAAAGAAACAGTAAAAATCCTCACTCTTGTCCTCGCTTCCCCTCCTCCCAGTTGCCCTACCCTGTAGGCAACTGCTATGCTCCATTTCTTATGAATTCCTCAGACTCTTGATGCAGAAACTAATGCCCTAAATTTCCACTTACAGTGATGGAGTCCAGGAAAACATGGTATTAAACATTAAATATGCTATCGATAGTCTCATTAGAACTGTTATTAGAAAAGTTAACATTAGAACTGGGGGTTCTGGGGCCGGCCCGGTGGCGCAGTGGTTAAATTCACATGTTCCACTTCTCAGCGGCCCAGGGTTCACCGGTTCAGATCCTGGGTGTGGACATGGCACCGCTTGGCACACCATGCTGTGGTAGGCGTCCCACATATAAAGTAGAGGAAGATGGGCATCGATGTTAGCTCAGGGCCAGGCTTCCTCAGCAGAAAGAGGAGAACTGGCAGTAGTTAGCTCAGGGCTAATCTTCCTCAAAAAAAAAAAGAACTGGGGCTTCTTTTTTTTTTCCACCCAAAGCCCCAGTACATAGTTGTATATTCTAGTTGTAAGTCCTTCCAGTTCTTCTCTGTGGGACACCGCCACAGCATGGCTTGATGAGAGGTGTATAGGTCCGTGCCCAGGATCCAAACTGGCAAACCCCGGGCCGCTGAAGCAGACTATGCGAACTTAACTGCCGCACCACTGGGCTGGCCCCACAACTGGAGGTTCTATTTGACCGGGAGGTCTTCACCCAAACTGGGGTTGTCCTGACTTCTCAAAGCACAATTTCTGGAGGAAGGAAAAAAAAAGAAAAACTAGCCATTAACTAAAATACTAGTCGATAATATCACCTGAGATGAAGATAAAGAAAGGAGTGAGAGTTAAACGTTCTAAGGGCTTTTCCATTTTCAGGAAGAGGATAAAGAAAACGATAAAAGTATGAATGTTAATAATTTAAGAGTATCTGGCAAAGTACTCATTTCCAGAATATATAATGAATTCTTGGGGCCGGCCCCATGGCTGAGTGGTTGAATTCGCGCACTCTACTTCGGCAGCCCAGGGTTTCACCAGTTTGGATCCTGGACGTGGACCTACCATCACTCATCAAGCCATGCTGAGACGGCGTCCCAGGTGGCACAACTAGAAGGACCCCCATAACTAGAATATACGACTGTGTACTCCAGGGCTTTGGGGAGAAGAAGAAAAAAAAAAGAAGATTGGTTACAGATGTTAGCTCAGGACCAATCTTAAAAAAAAAAAAAGAATTCCTTCAAATCTGAGGCTTAACAAATATTTTTTCAATGAACAAGTGAGTAAATGAATGAAATTCAATGAGAACGAAGCACCAGAAAAGCACATTCTCTTTTCTGTCTCTGGAAGTGGTTGGTGAGGTGGTGATGTCTGGAGCTTCAGTAGCCATATTGGGACCATGAGGAAATAAGCTTGAAGGGGAAAAGCCAACACACTAGGGATGGTAAAGTGGACAGATGAGTAGAACCTGGGTTCCGGGTACCACATTCCCCCGGATGGGCGGATAATGGAGCATGTCTGAAAAGGAAACCATATAGAGGAAATGAGAAGGAGAGAGCACAAAATCTGATGGCATCATTTGAACTTCTGGCCAGAGCCATGCTTGAAACCTCTGTCCTTCTCTTTCCTAGTTATGTCAATTCAATAAACCCTCTCCCCCTTTTTCTTTAAATGTGAGCTATGTCTACTATTTTGGGTCATTTGTAAACAAACGAGTCTGAAGTAATATAGTAGCTTAGGCGTTCTCATTGATTGAAAAAAAGAAACATTATTTCCCTAAGAAAAACAAAAAATTGAAAACTTTTGTAATTGTGACGACAGAGGAGTCTTGCGAGGATTCACAGAAATCCATAGGAAAGCGTCCAGTCACTTTGTGCACAAACCTAGACCAGCCTCCCAGCGTTATCGGGGAAAGTAGCTGGAGCTCAGAGAACAAATGGTGGATGTTGTTCATTTGTTGTTTATACTCCATCTTCTTGGTTCCCTAAGAAAGAGAGCCGTGAGAGCAGGTAGCTATTCTGGGAAGCAAGCTTAGGGAAAGGTGAGAAGACTGGAATGAGCAAACCAGGAGGAAAGAGAAAGCCCATCCAGAAGTGCATTATAGAGTGGGACCCTGCTGTGGGCACCCGGGGAGTCCCGTTGGGGTCTCTCTGAGGAGCCGTGCAGAATGTCAGCAGCGTGTGCTGCGTGACTGTCCACCCGCACGGAGGAGAGGAATAGTTACCCACTGCTTCCTGTCCCCCATTGCTCAAGGATCACCCCAGAAGCGGTAATTCCCTCGAGTTCCTGGTTTACAAGTGCCCTGTGGGGTGGCAAGAGAGAAGCTTGGGAGAGAAAGTGACATGTGGTGCATGCAGCTGAGGTGCCGTGGAGCTGCGCGCGCGCGCACACACACACACACCCCACTGGCTGGCTGCAGTAACGGGCAAAGCAGAAAGGTCAGCAGAGAGGATGTGAGCTGGGTTTAGCATGTGTCCTACCCATACGCCATAAAGGGGTCCCTCTGGAGCACCCCCATTAGCAGAGCACAAGCCGGCCAGGGTCGTAGGCCCCTTCTATCTACTCAAACACAAGCTCAGTTCAGACCCAGATTCCCGTTCAACCAGCCTCTGCTGGGAAGGCAGCCTGGCTTGCCTTTAAAGAAGGAGTCATTCTTCAGAGATTCCTATTTCTTCCATTTCTAAATGGAATTTATCACACCCTCCCAAGGGGGGACCTGAACAACAAGGCAATGTCACAACAGAAGTTTTTGGAGAGGATGAACAGAGCTGTCGATATGGCCATTCTTATTTTGACCCTCTGTAAAAGCTGAAGGCATTCCAGTGAAACAAATCCCAGTACCAACATTTCCTGGAAGTGGGAATGGAAAAAAGTGCTACTGAGGGGCTGGCCCCGTGGCACAGCAGTTAAGTGTGCATGTTCCACTTCAGCAGCCCAGGGTTCGCCAGTTCAGATCCCCAGTGCGGACATGGCACCACTTGGCAAGCCATGCTGTGGTAGCGTCCCACATATAAAGTAGAGGAAGATGGGCATGGATGTTAGTGCAGGGCCAATCTTCCTCAAAAACAGAAAAAAGAAAGGAGTGCTACTGAGCCAACGACATTAAAAAATAATTGAAGATGATGATGATGACAACATGAAGCCAGGTTCACAAGACTGGAAAGAGTCAAAGAATCTGGTTGGGAGCTGGTTTGGCAGAGTGGAAAGAGCACAGGATTTTGAACCAAACCAAGCTGACTCTGAATCCTGGTTCTGATACTTTTTAGCTAGGTGACTTTGGGAACGTCATCCCATCTCTTTGAGACTCAGTTTCCTCATCTGTAAAATGGGGGCTAATAACATCAGCTTCCCAGGGTCGTTAGAGCTGGCAATAATGCATGTAAATTACCCAGCTGAGTGTGTGGCACATGGAGAGTGTTCAAGAAAAGACAGGGAGGAAGAACGAATGAATGAAAGGCAGAAAGAAAGAGGAAAACGAATCTAAAGCAAGTAGCATCGTCTACGGAAAGGAAACGCTGATTTCACCGATATGCTCTTAAAAGAGGAACAAGGAAACAGACTTTCTAAACAGGAGTGTCAGCACCAGAGCAGGGTCCTCAGCACACAGCTTATAGGTCAGATCAGAATGCTCCTTTGGGCTCTGAACTAAAGCACCCTTGGGGATGGGGTGGGTGGCCCTTTGCATGCTTGGGGTGGAAAGGCCAGCCTCGGTCAGAACATCCCCACAGCAGCCTGGGTCCAAGAGCCAGCCCAGTCATAGCTGGGACACTGCAGTTTGAGATCATCAGTGAAGGCGACTTCTCGTCAGGAAGGAGGAGGATGGGGAGGAAGAGCATGCTGGAGACAGAGAAGCCCCTCCTGACTCCCACCAAGGAGTCCTCTTCACCATGTCCCAAGCAGGGCCTGTCCTGGGTCCCGGGTCCCCAGTGTGCTATGGGCTCAACATCCTAAGTGTGTGGGAAAGCAACCTGAACATGTACAATTAACTCCATTCTCCTGGTACTTCGCAAATTAGCACTCTTTAATTTGGGGGGCGTACTCTCTCTTATATGCGTTGTTCCTCTGACTTGTTTCCATGGCAACAAAGGAGGCATGAAGGCGCCATCAGAGGAAGGTACAGGCTGTTTGTTTTCTTTTCACATCCCCTGGGGGCTCAGGGCTGTGGATGGGAGCAGTCACGACTCCTCCATTCCATAAATTACTCACAACAGACACTTCCAGTTTCTCCCAGCTTTGTTTAATAGAGGGGGAGAGGGTGGGCCGGATGGAACCACAGCCTAAGGAGCTTCACACTGCCACCAAGAGAGGCAAGAAGAGTTCTCCTTCACAGTCAAGGCCAAGTTGCGTATCTTCCTGGCAAACAGCTCCCCCACCATCAGTCTTCACAGCCCCAAACGGCCCGGGTCGGCAGCGGCTGCCAGGCCCTGCGGCCACGAGGCAACAGTCCGCTCACCTGTGCCGATCCCTCGGCTCCTGGGTCTGACAGGCTGGGGGGTCTTCTGCCACCTGGGATTTGCCCTCGAGTACCTGCCGGACCCTCTGCATCCCTGGGAAGGGCAAGTCATGGCCAGTCAGCGCTGATGGCTGGGTGGGTGGGGACAGACAAGCGGAGGTTGCTGGGGCCACTTGTGGGGCCAGAAGAGGGAAGCAGAATGCAGGATGCAGTCAGGAAGGGGGCTGGGAAGGCAGGCCGCTCACCCAGGCAAAGCCGGTGGGCCTTGTCCGAGAAGACCAGGCGGAACCAGCCGGGCTCTTTACACTCGAAGGCCTTGCCAAAGGACACCAGCACCTTGTGGTCCAAAAAGCGGCGCCAGAGCCGCCTTTCCTCCTCGAAGCTGCCCTCGGGTAGGTACTGGGAGGGTGGAGGGGGGTCAGGATGCAAATGAGACATCCTTGCCCCTCACCTGCTGGAAGGAGGCCTGAACTCTCTCCCCACCCGCCCCTCCACCTGCATACCTTCCTCAAGTCAGCCCAGATGAAGAAGCCTGCCCCACGACTCAGGAAGGGGATCCCCAGGGCCCTGAGCTCTCCCGCGACATAGGTGTGGGCAGCCTTGAGCCGGGCGTGGTTCTCTGGCAGGTACACCTGGTTGATCCAGTCTGTTTGGGCGAAAGAGAAGCCAAAAGATAAATCTCCCGTCAACCCTCCACTCCATCCTGTGAATCTAAGTGCTGAAAAGAAAAACGCCAAGAGCTGCCGAGACGGGTCCTCTAGCTGGGTGACTGGGGGCCCCGGGCATATTCATTATTCGGTATAAAGCATCTTAAATCCAGACACGTGGCCTGACAGCGCCAGGTCCCGCAGACACCAAGTCCCCCGGGAGACAGCCCTCACCAGAGGCCGATCCACTCACAGAGGGATGCTCCCAAGTCACGAGGCTGAGGTTCGGATCCCAGCGCGGGCCCTGACAAGGTGCGGGGCCTTGGGCAACTTCGCCTCGCCGATCCTCTTTTTTTTAATTGATCTTTTTTTGGTATCCAGTTCGATGAATTTTAACACACGGAGAGATCTAAGTAACCCCTACCATAGTCAGGACACCGAACAGGTCCCTCACCCCAAAGAGCCCCCTCCCACTGCGTCTAGCCACATCGTCTCCTTCCTCAGAACCGCTGGCCTGTTCTCTGCCATTACAGCTGTGCCTCTTCCAGAACGCCATGTAAGTGGAATCATACAGTGACGTAATCTTTTGAGAGTGGCTTCTTTCACTCAGCACAATGCCCTTGAGATCCCTCCTGCAGCTGTGGATTTTATTGCTCAGGAGAAGTCTACTGCGTGGACACACCATAGAGGGCTTCTCCATTCATCTACGGAAGGAAATCTGGGGTGTTTCCAGTTCTGGGTGGTTATGATTAAAGCAACTATAAACATTCACATAGTGGTCGTTAGGAGACCATCAGGGTAAGTGTCTAGGAGCAGCACGGCTGGGCCATTTGGTAAGAGTGTGTCTAACTTTATAAGCAACTGCCAAATTGTTTTCAACGTGGCTGCACCATCTTGCAGTCCCACTAGCAGTGTGTGACAGTTCCAGCTGCTCTGTCTCCTGGCCAACGCTTGATGCTGTCACTACTTTTTTTTTTTTGAGGAAGATTAGCCCTGAGCTAACATCTGCTGCCAATCCTCCTCTTTTTTGCTGAGGAAGACTGGCCCTGAGCTAACAACTGTGCCCATCTTCCTCTACTTTATGTGTGGGATGCCTGCCACAGCATGGCTTGACAAGCGGTGCCATGTCCGCACCCAGGATCTGAACCAGCGAACCCCGGGCCACTGAAGCGGAACGTGCGCACTTAACTACTGAGCCACCGGGCCAACCCCTGTCACTATTTCTTTTAATTTAGCTATTAAAGCAGGTGTGTGGTATCTGATCCTCATTTTCCTTATCTATAAAATAATATGGAAAATACAGAAATATTTGCTTCCTAGGATTCTAGGGAGGGACAAGCAAGATGGTGCAATGAGAGCATCTAGCAGGGCTCAATAAATGGTGGCAGTTACAGGTAACCTTTGCCATCTAACCCGCTGTCTGAGCCTGGGAACAGAACAGACCTGCATAGAGAGACTTCCATCAGGAAAATTTCCCCTAGTAGCTTCCACTCTTTCTTCAAGTGCGCACAGCTCATAATAATGAGTTCACATTGAGCAACTGTCAATTATATGCCAGGCACTATTCTAATTGAATGACAAATAATACTAACCCCACAAGACAGGTACCAAGGTGATCCCTGTTTTACAGATGAAGAAACTGAGGCCGGGGGAGGTGAAGGGATGTGTCGTGCAGCCAGGAAGTGACCAAGTAGGGTATGAAGCCAGTTTGAGGCCAGAGCCAACTCTCAACACCATCCTAAATCTTCTCATTGGAGAACCAGCCATGATTCCCGGCCAGTCCCAGACTGGCTACGACCCTCCCCCATCCTCAGGTGACCAGGCCCAGGTAGTCACCACGATCCCGGAGCAGCTGTGCCATCTGGTGCTGGACCAAGCCACTGAGGCCGTGGTAGCGGCAGAGGGAAGCCACCGCAGTGGCCACGTCGCGGTTTTCTGTGTACAGCGTGCCAAAGCGGAGCCCGGACATCCCGAAGTCCTGCAGGAGAAAAGCACCCTAGGCCGTGGCCAGCCCTCCAGGGAGGAAGCGGGTCCCCCCGCCTCTCTGCCCACCCACCTCCTGACACCCCGAGGCCAGCCAGGAACCCACCTTGCTGGTGGCCCACATCACGTGGGTCCTCTGGGGGTCAGGCAGCCTGCGGAGAACACAAGTCCTGGTTTCATCTCTTGAATCACCAACTCCTACGCAAGCTTTAAAGCAGGGTCAGCAAATTATAGCCTGCAGGCCAAGTCTGGCCCACTGCCTGTTTTTGTGAATAAAGCTTTATCGGGACACAGCCACGCTCTTTCATGTACCTACTGTCGATGGCTGCTTTTGTGCTGTGACGGCAGAGTCGAATGAGAGACCACACGGCCCAAAAAGCCTAAAATATTTGCCATCTGATCTAAAAATATTCACTGGCCCCTGATCTAGAGCATAGCTCAGGTGTCACCTCCTCAAACCGATCTCTGAACACCTGCCAGTAGACCAGGCCAACGGGGCTCCCAGACAGATCTTCTCGAGGCTCCCAGACTTCTCCTTTTTAGCACAGATCACGGCCATCATCAAATGACGAGCTGTGTATTTAGCTGCTAAAACGGGGGGTTTTTTGGCTAGAAATACAAGCGTCACATAGAAAGCCTGCGTCTTTCTTGTTCATGGTGGTGTCCTGAGCACCTCACATAGTGTCTGGCACACAGGTGATGGCAAGTCACTATTTCTCTGTGTCTCACTTTCCTAATCCGTGGAAGGGGAGAAACAACCCCTGCTCCAGGAAAGGTGCAGAGCTTTGCGAGGACCAGCTAAAAGAACCAACAGGAGGGCTCAGCAGGGTTGGGAGGTCTGAACCATATCTCTGAATTGAATCTCTGAATGTCAGATTTACAGACATCACAGATGTCTGGCCCAAGTGTTTCCAAAGGTGTTCTTGGCTCAAACTCAATCTAATGCAAAAGCCCAAACAGCCAGAAGTACTTAGCACATGCAAGGGGCACATGAACGAATGAATGAAACTGGAACTACTCAGGGGATGAAAGAAACAGCAAAGGAGGCCAGTTTCTCACCCACCCAGCCCTCTGTCAAGGAATCCTAAGGCCCCTCCTCGTTGCTCTCAGAAACCCCACAGAACAATTGGAAAACCACTGATCTGGCCCAGACCTCCCATCCTCTCATTAGGGGATCTGAGAACAGTGGGATCAGCTGGATGGAAGAGGGATCACCCTGGGGCAGGCCATGCCCTGTGGGCCGAGCCACAGAGGGGCCAGGGCACCGCGGGGGAGTGGGGGCTGGCAGAGTCAGCTCTGTGGGGCAGCCTCACCTTTCCAGGCTTAGGACACTGCGGTACCCAACTGACTCCTCAAACACGGAGAGCATGTAGACTTCATCCACCATCACGTGCAGCTCGTGCCTGGCGGGCAGGTGGCGGGGAGGACAGAGCTTGGTTCGCAAGCCAAACGCATCCCCCAGGATGGGGTGGCAGCGAGTCAGAAATCCAGAGGGATCACGGTCAAGCCCAGGGTTACCAAATTTGTTTTTTCCAGGAACACCCTTCTTTTGTCTACTTTTTTCAAACACACAGGAAGCCGCACACACAAAGCAGGTGACAACGGGGCTTTGAAGCGCATGGGGGAGAGGCAGAGCCCTCGGGCACCACCAGGAGGATGGGTGCAGTTAGTGCAAGACAGTTAAGTACCAGCAGACCCAGATTCAAGTCTGGCTCCACCCCTCTCTCCACGGCTCAGTAAACCGGGATAACGAGAGCATCTATACCTAACCGGGATGTTGGGAGGATTACATGAAATAGAACACATCAAGTGCTCAGCAGGGGGCCAGGCCCCTAGAGCATGCCATAGATGACAGCTGTTGTTAAAAAAGAAAGAGAGAACCAGTATCCCACAGACCCCCACCTCCCCACCCCACTGCCTGGGAGGGGCCAAAGCAGGGAGAAGCCCACAGTGGAGCCAAGAGGGTAGGACCAGTCCCAAAGCCCACATCAGAACCCCGATCCACCCTGACGCTTTGTGGGGTGAGGGTGGGGTGCCTCACCTCTTGGCAAACTCCAGGAAGTTCTGCAGCTCAGCTGGGGAGTAGATGTCGCCCAGAGGGTTCTGGGGGTTGATGAGGATGAGGCCTTTGACCTTTATACCCTGAAACCATTGGTGGGGCGGGAGACGCTCAGCTCCTCCCGAAGGCCAGAGCCGGGCCCCACTGGACAGGGCTGGTCACCGAGCCGGCTCCCAGGGAGTGTGATGGAAACGTGTTCACCACCCACAGGAGGCGAACAAGGACAGAGAATTACATCTGCAGCATCGTGAGGACTATGAAAGAAAACAAACGCAGGAACAGAGCCCAGGGGAAACATGCCCACACGCCAGCAGAGGTCAACTTTGTTGGTGGAATTATGGCAGGGGGCGGGAGTTGCGCTTTTAAAATTCCTACAGTGGACATGAACAGACCACGTAAAAGAAAATTAGGTTGATGGATTTCTGAAAAGTGGACTGGAAAGCAAGCCCTGGAGTACACTGGTCTCTGCCAGTCTGCAGGAGGCCTCAGATCCCCTCGGAGTGAGGGGGACCACCTCCTCAAATCACCACCGAGACTGTGGAACTACAGGCTTCCAAGTCCACCCTTGACCCACTGAATCAGCATCGGGCGGAGCGGGGGAGTGGTGTTTCCAATCAAGCGCCCGGTTGATTCTCTGAACACTGAGGTCTCAGAGTCTTTCTCCAGTGGGAGGACCCTCCATGGGCAGGCTCCTGCTTGACCCCAGAACAGTCCCGCGCTACCACCCTACCCCTCTCCCCCACCCCCATCACAGAGTGCCAACCCTACTCCCCGGAGGAGATCAGCCACAGGACAAGGGGTCCATGCCTCGCTCAGACCCCCCACTCCCAGCCTTGGATTTTGATCCTCAGACCTGAGAATTAGCTCCTTGCAGGGCCATCTCCAGCTTCTCCACTGTGAGCTGGAAGGGGCGTGTATCTGGCCCAGTGACCTGGAGAAATAGCCACAAATAGCACCAGCCAAATTCAGTGACCCCCAAACCTGAACTCTGGGGGTCTCTCCCACCACTGTCATCTCCAGCCTCCTTTCCCCGCCCCATCACTCAGGGACACCCTTTACACTCAGGTTTTGGGAAGAGCCCCAGAGGTCCTCTGACTGGGGTCCAAGGATGTCCATGTTGAGGTCTGCTCTGCCCCATCTCACCCTCCTTTTTCGGTCCAGTTGCCCAGGGGCCGCCCTTGGCTTCTACATGGACCCCAGGGCTCTCAGAACAGGGATCCTAGGAGCCCCCGGGGAAACACAGGCAATGGCAACCGTGGGCAACAGAAGCCTCCACTCCCCTTTCACCTGTAACCCCATATCCCTCAGCGTGGACTTCCACCCATGTCCACCCTCAAATTCAGATGCAGGAAAGTCTTGACCTCCAGGAAGACCCCGTCCTCCCTGGGGCCCCAGGAATTCTTACCTCACTGTCCAGATAGACAGAGACCAGTCGGACGTTGCCATAGAGACAGACGTGCTGTGTGATGGCTCCATAGTAAGGGGCAGGGATCAGGAAAGCCTCTGGGGGCAGGAGTGGGCCAGGGGCTGTCACTCTCTGGCCAGAACACCCCAGACCCCCATCCATGGGCCCCACACCTCTCCAAGCCTTCAATGTCCTTGGGGAACATTCGGGCATGCGCCCTCTCTCAACTCCCGAAAGTCTTTCTGAAGCTTGGATCCACTGAGATCAGTCCCTCTTCTAATAACCAGTAAGTGACATTTACTGATCACTTAGTACATCGTGGGAACTGTGCTAAACATTAAAGTGCATTTTCTCTCATTGGATCCTTACAATCGCTCTGTGAGGGAGGTACTGCGATCATCCTAACTTTACCGACGAGGAAACTGCAGCTCAGAGGGTCCCTCTGAAGCGCCTGACATGTGGGCTCACTCCAAGATAGGCTTGGACGCATGAGTCAAAGCTGCAGGATGATGATCTGGGCTCAAGAAACGGAAAAACCGGACAACACAGAGAACCGCCTAGAGAGAAACCATGCTGCTTCAGGAGGAGCGGGTTCTCTGCCCCCGGTGGCATCAGACAAAAGGCTGAGACCGTCTGGGGATGCCATGCAGGGGTCTCTAGCTGTGCATAGGGGGTTGATGAGATGCTGGTTCCCCCTCCAAGGTCAAGGGGAAAAGGCATTCTTCCAGTTCTGAAGAGGATGCAGGGGTCCAGCTGCCCTCCTTCTCAACCATCCTTTAGCAGCATCCCCCCACTCGCAGCTCTGGAGGGGGCAGCCTTTGTCCCACATTGTTCCCTCCCCCGGCCATGGGGATTGGACCAAAGGTAGACAAACGACCCAAGGGCACCAATCCACTGGCCGGTCAGAACCCCATCAAGTGCTCTCTCTCTCTCAGGCCTTTGCTCTAAGAAGCACAGACGTTGTGAGAGAGAATGCGCACTTGAATGGAAAGGCCATGCGGCATCCGAGCTGGGGCAACAACACTGGGCCACACAAGAGCTGAAGAAGGTCCAGAGAGAGGCCAAACAAAGGGGAGAGACTGCATACCCCGGTAAGAGATGGAGTGTGACGTTGATCCTGTTCCTGATTGTTCTGGAATGGGTAGGAACTCGCCTACTACGTCCTTGCAATGCATCTTCCTTTTATGGTTCAAATCCTGGTCACTATCTCTCTGTGTGATTTTGACCAGTTACTTAACCCATGTGCCTTAATCTCCTCATCTGTGAAGTGGGCGTAACCATTGAAACCACTGCATTGGGTGAGGGTCGAATTCTCAGGCCAGGCCTGGAACGTGGTATGTGGTCAATAAATGTTACCAATATTATGACTGGGCCTCCGTTCCTGGCAACCAATGACCGCTGACCATGGCCAGTTCTCGCCATGACCATGGCTCTTACAGCACGCACCACTGGCGGCTGCTCACTAGCCATTCCGACGTGCTTCCTCGCTACTGAGCACCAGATTTTTTAGATATGATCAGCAGGAAGTCTACAGAAGATGGGCCTTCCCCCAGCCCCAGGAGATGAACCAAGTTTGATTTAGGCCAACCATGGTCCCCTTAGTCCCCTTTGCCAGGGACACCTTTCAGAATGGGTTTATGAGCCTGTTCTGGGCACTAAGATCTAAGAGGGGCTCTGGTGGGACTCTTCTGGCAAAGAGAAGTCCCATTCGCACCTCCCGATAAGGAAGAGACAGGCAAGGCACCACCTCATCCTTTTTCCTGCTTTGGACACGCTGTCGTGCGAGGATGTGACAGCCATCTGTGAGCATGAGGGAAACGCCAAGGTCATCGCAAGAGACAGCCCAGAACTCTGGCATCACACTGACCTCTCCTGATCTGCTGACCACTGGGTTTCCTGTTGAGCCACTTATTTAAGGCCCCTGTAGTCTATTAGGGTCGAAAGCATCCTGATGCAGCCCTCGAGGACAGGCCACTGGGGACACTGCAGGCCCAGGGCAGCCCCAGTGCTGAGGGGCAAAGCCCACTTACCCCCGACCTCACACAGCACCGTGGCCAGAGCAGAGAAGACAGAGGCACAGCCGTTCAGAACAACCACCTGAGGGCGACATATCCATGGGACAAAGATGAATCTGCCCCAGGAGGGAGCAAGGACCTGCAGCCTCTATCCCAGGATGGCACAGAGGGGAGTGTTAGGTCGCAGTTCGACGCCCTCAAGGCTCTGTCACAGCAAAGCCGCAGGAGGTCCCCAAAGGCCCCCACTGACTAAGAGCGGGGCTCATTCATGTGGCTCATTCTTGGGGAACCTCCTTGAGGCCAACTGAGCAAGGAAGAGGGAGCTGGTCACTCAGAGAGTCTTGCCCGAAGGTGTGGAGGCAAAGTGGGGCCACAGAACACAGGGGGCAGAAATTATACCCCAACCCGACGTACCTAGGATGAGGGAGAAAGAAGGAGGGGTATCTCTAATTCCACTCAGAAACAGATCAGAACGGAGTGAAAGGCAGATCGCAACCCACCTCCCCTCTGGCCCGCCAGAAGCTGGGGGACGAGGGCAGAGGGGCGGGGGAGGGCAGAGGAGGGGCTGCTCACATTCTCCGCTTGAAGGGGCACCGGGCTCTTGCAGTAGAAAGACAGGAACCTGGCCACTTCCTCCCGGAGGCTGGAGGGAAGACAGACAGACGGACAGCGCCTGTCAGACACACAGGCCATCCCAAGGCTCCTGTGGGGAATCTTCAGGCAGCTGCCATCACCCTTCCCTGGATCCCCACAAGGGGACAGTGGTCAGCGTCTGTCTCCACCCCCCAGGGCCCGCCTTCCCCTCCCCCCACCGTCACTACCCCCACAAATCAAAACTCTCATTCTCAGTCGTTCTAGAACACCCAACCCCACCTAACTAGCAGACTTCAGGAACATCGAAAGTATACTCTATATGTATACATAGCTAATAATAATAATAATGAAACAGTATTATTATAAGAATAGCTATTATCATAGTTATTATTGCTAATATTTATTGAACATTTACCTTATGCAGGTACTATTGGGAGAGTTTTAGGCATCTAATCTCCAAAACAACCCTATGATGCAACTACTGTTATTATCATTTCCATTCTACAGACAAAGAAACTGAGGCTTGCAGGAATTAAGTCACTTGCTCGTAAGTGGCAGAGTCCACACTCAGGCCCGGGGGTCTGCCTCCAGGGCTCAGCATCTAAATTACCACAAGAACATGCACTTTGGAATCAAGTCCCGCCCGGTCACTAAGCGCTTAGAACAGCATGTGGCTCCTAGTAAGCGCTCATTAGGTATAAACTCTTATTAGCCTTATTTACCACCTCCTATATCAGCAGCAGGAAAAGGCCCCAGCCAACTCCCCCGAAACTGATTCTGGCTCCTTTAAAACTACTGAGAAACTTGGGACAAAGATTCCTCGCCTGAAGGTGCCGCCCTGCCTCAGACCCAAATAAACCAAGCCAGGGAGCTCCCGAGCTGGGGTGGGACCGGCAGACGCCCCAGCTCCCTCGAGATGCTCCAGGAGAGCCCCCCGTTGCCTGGTCTCCAGGACGAGGCCCTCAGCCTACGGCGGGCTTCCTCCACCCGCCACTATGACATTTGAGACCAGATAATTCTTTGTTGCGGGGGACTATCCTGGGCTCTGCAGGAAGTTTAGCACCCTCTCTTGCCAATAAATGTCAGTAGCACCCCCGTCCCAGTGATGACAAGCCAAAATGTCTCCAGACATTGCCATATGTCCCCTGGGGAGCAAAGCCACCCTGTGTTGAGAGCCACAGGCCCATGGCAACTACTCACAAGAGATGCCCCCTCCAGTCAGGGTACTGCAGCAGGGCCGGCTCCACCCGCAGCATGTCGCTCTGACTCAGCTGGGGACAGAGAGGGACGAGCAGGGCTGAGGGCGGCACACCCTCACTGTGAGAGCTGGCACCGCCACCCACGTCCACACAGCACCAGGGCCTCTAAAGCCAGGGCTGGGTCTGCTCATCAGAGAAACCAGGGGACAGGCAGCACAGGAACAGCATCCTCGTGCCCATTTTACAGATGAGGAAACCGAGGCTCAAAAAAGTGAAGTGACTCAGGCAAGTTCCCAGCTAGCAAGTGGCAGAGCTGAGACAAAATCCAAAACTTTGGACTCCTAGTCCAGTGCTCTTTATACAACACTGCCACCTGAAAAACCAGAGGGGTGCATTTGTGGAGGCAGCGACAGGAGACCGTGGTACTCGATTTCTCCACGGGGTGACGGAAGAGGTCCCAGAATTGGGTGCCATCATCTCGGTCTTGGCTCCAGCTCTTGGAGAGACTCAGGCCATTGTGTTCGCAGGCTCAGCTCAACCTCACACTTTGGAAAAGGTGGCCATTTCTAGACCAGCCCCCGCTGCCCAGGCGCTGGGTTAGTGTCTCGCAGAGCATCACACACACAACGTCAAGAAAAGGCAAGGGCCTTGGGCAGTGGGACCAAAAGGAAGAGGGGTGACCAGCCACCTGTCTATAGGCCCGGCCTTTCCCCGCTCTCTTTCATCCCTCGGGGCTGCGCTGTCCAATACGGAAGCCGCCAGCCCCGTGTGGCCACTGAGCAGTGGGGTGCAGCCCGTCTGAACTGAGACCCAGTGGATCTTGAAGACTTGATCCGAACAAAGGATGCAAAACATCTCATTGATAACTTTTTATATTGATTACATGTAGAAATGGTCATATTTTAGATCTATGGGGCTAAATGCAATATATTAGTAAAGTGAATTTTACCAGTTTCTTTTTACTTATTTAATAGAAAATTTTAAATTACATGGGCGGCTCACGTTTTATTTCTGTTGGACGGTGCTGAGCTGCCTGAGCCGGGGCAGCTTTCGGTAGAACCGGCCTTTCAAGCCCATTTCCTACACCCTTCCCCCCAGGGCTTGCGTACTTCACCCTGGGAAACGCGTCCCTTTGGATTAAGGACCGCCCTCTCTACAGGCCCAAACTCTGACCCCAAGGCCCGGGAAGATACATTTATCAGGTGTTTCCAGTGGTTTGCTGGAGATGGCTTGTGCCAGCTCAAGAAATCTGCTTACTAAATTTCAGGAGTTTTGCAAGCAGTGTTAAAACAGCCATTTAAAAAACTAAACTATAGGCGGCCGGCCCCATGGCCTAGTGGTTAAGTTCGGCTCCCTCTGCTTCGGCGATCTGGATTTGCGGGTTCGGTTCTAGGGCACAGACCTACACCACTTGTCAGCCATGCTGTGGCGGCAACCCACACACAAAATAGAGGAAGATGGGCACAGATGTTAGCTCAGGGTTGATCTTCCTCACCAAAAAAAAAAAAAGGAAGCAGGCTCAGAGGAGGGAAGTGACTTGCCCAAGATCACATAGAAAGTTGTCCCCAAGGCAGATGTGGAATCTGGGTCTCCTGATACCCAGGCCAGGGCTGCTGAGGCCAGCAGCTGGCTCTTGTGGGGGAACTTTCCAGGGACATACAAGAGAAGACAGCCCCTCAGAGCTGGAGATGCCACCCGCAGGCGCACCAGGACTTACCCTCTTGGACAGCAGGTCAAAGCAGAGTTTGTTCTCACTGGTGCCCAAGTTAATGATGCCCTGGAGACGAGAGGCACAGAGGCAGTGTGAGCACAGCAGAGGGGGCACCGAAAGGCCAGAGGAGCCCACTGAGGCAGCCAAGACAAGGAGGAGCTCCCCACAACCCAGGCCTTCCAACTGCCCCTGCTCACCTTTGCTCAAGCTCCACCCTCCACTCAGCTCCCTGAACCCAACCTCCCATTTCTAAGGTTCTATTCCAACACCATCTCCTCCAGGAAGCTTTCCTCAACACCCCACCTGGAAGGGATCCTTTCTTCTTCTGGAGTCTGAGCTCTTTATCTCTCCCCCTTTAGAGCACTGGTCGGTTTCTGCCCCAGGTCACAGGGACTGATGTACATTCCTTCTCTCCCCCACTAGATGGTGAGGTCCCTGAAGGCCGGATGCATGCCTGAGACACCACTGCATCTCAAGGGGCTCAGAAGGACTCCATACATGGTTAGGGGACGAAAGGATGCACAAAGTAAATGGATGCTCCAGCTGGAGCAGAAACAAGGGTGCCTCAGAGCAAGAAGAACGCCCGTGCTGGTGGAAACGCTCCCCCGGGAGATCCGGGCGACACCACACGACACCTGATCCCCACCGCACAGGCACGCATTCTCACAGGGGAGGGGCGGGGGAAGGCACAGCTCAAGCTGTCCCTTATCGAGTCCCCAGAGAGACGCACGCACTATAACTCCTGGCCCCTGAGCTACTGGGGGAATGAGCAAGGAGGGAGGATGAACAAGGAGAGCTTGGATGAGCTAAGATTACGACAAATAAAACGCACTGCTCCTGCACGCTCCTCCACCCACCTTCAACTCACCCGCAAATCCTGCCGCTTCTACCTGCAAAGTATGTGCACAGTCTCAGCACTTCTCATCCTCCTTAGGTCTGCTAAGACCCTGGTCCCAGCCACCAGCCTTTCCCATCCACATTATCGCAATAGCTCCCCTGCTTCTTTTCTTACCCACCCTCTCCCCATCACTCCTGTCGGGAGGGGCCTGGCTGAGGCTTGGGAGAGCCCAGCTAGTTGGGGGAGGATCCCAGAGAAGACTTATGGCTGTTCCCTCTGCCTGGAATGCTCTTCCCCCAGAGGTAATTTGTTACACAGCAATGGATAGCTAATACAATCCCTCTTTTTTCAGGTCTCTGCTCAAATGTCACCTTATTAAAGTGGCCTTCTGTGACCACCTCACATAAAACAGCAATATCCCCAGCCCACTCCATCATTCTCTATCCTCTTTACCCTGCTCTATTTCCCTCTACAGCACTTATCACCACACATCATATGATTTTTCGTCTGTTCACTGTCTGTCTCCTCCACTAGACGATAAACTCCATGAGGGCAGGAATCTTAGTTTTGTCCACAGCTGTAACCCTGGCACCTAGAACAGGGCCCAGGACCTGGTACATGCTCAACAAATAAAGATTATTAATGGGTTGTTTGTGTGAGCTCCGCCCTCTGAAGGTGTTGCTAGTAACAACTTACAACAGTCCGGACAGAAAACATTAATAACAATAGCAGCTCCCATTTACTGATGCTCTAGGTGGATGCCCTGTGCTAATAACACCCCAGATCTCGTTTCACTGTGACCCTTCTACACAGCAGGTATCATTAGCCCACTTTAGAGAGGATCTGAGGTTCCAAGAGGTTAAGTAGCTCAAGAACACACGACCCATCCCACTTTGCAGCCTAGTCTTGCAAAGGAAACATTTGCAAGCCTAGTCCTGTCCCAGCTCTAAAGTTGGAGAGCTGACGGGCTGTGGGTCAGAATCCATCTAAGAGCGTTCCACGGTTCTTGAATGCCTCCCTCACAAATCAGGGCCCCCTTAGTGAAAAATGGGCTATTTTCTGATCCAGGTAATAAACTGGGGCCTCCCTGAGCTACGTCAGAAGACCTCTTAGAGGTCCGAGGACCACAACTGCAACCTGACAAGAGCCAGCTGGCGCTGCCCCATCCGGCAGCCTTGTCTTGAGTCCCGTGGGGAGGGGGCTTCACTCACACTGGGGTTCTTATCCTCATCGTACTCATCCATGTGGTAGGTCCTGTAGCCGGCCTCAGCTGAGTCCCAGAACCATTTAATGATGCCTCCTCTAGAGGACAGGTGGGAGCTATTGGAGGAGAACCCGGCGGTGGGATCACCCACTCCGTAGAGCTCCGGCAGCTTCTGGTCTGGCTTTCTAGAACATTCTCTTTCCAGACCATCCCCACAGTTACTGTCCAGGTCCTGTGTGGAGGCTGGGCCCGGACAGGTGGATGGTGCCCTGGATTCCTTCTCAGGGAGGGCAAACATCTACAAAAAGACAAAAGCACTCAATGCAGCAAGCACCAGAAATGAATTGGGAGTCATGGGGTCCCCGCCTTCTCTATCTGCCCGTTCCTTTAAGTTTATATGCTCAGTGCTTTCTGTGTCCCTCACTACTGTAACCATGTGCAATCACCTCAACAAGCAAATTTCATTAAGGATATACTCCGTGCCAGGGGCTGTACTCGCTATCTTTATATGACTTTAATGTATAGGTGCTTTAGCTTGTTTTACTCCTGTGAAGTTTTTCATTCTGCAGCCTAAGGGGTGACCAACGTCCTTTTTCCATGCTTACTGACCTCAATTTCAAAAAGCCAGGTTAAAATTTTCCAACTTGAAGCAGAAAGAGCCTGGAGTCCCAGAAGGTCCCGTGGTAACTGATGTAAACAGGGGTGAAGGGTACAATGAGACTATTTGGTGCTCCGGAGCAGAGATGGGTGGGGACTGAGGGGAGCGGGGTCTCCGCAAGTGTAGACACCCCAGGCAGAGCTCCAGGGGCCGTCTTCACTCCTGAGGGAGGGAGACGGGGGCACCAGGAGCCCGTGGTCTCATCCTGCAAGCCGGGTGTGAGTTCCTCCACTTTCCCAGCCAGTTTCTTCTGCTGCACTGTGGGTACCACCGTAACTACCACACAGAGGAGCAGCGAGGATATAAACACATGAGTTCATGCAGACAAGCCTTAGAGCAAATCCTGGCTCACAGTCAGGATTCTGTCACAACTCCTTCCCGATTTTCCCATGCACAAGCCCCACACACCAAATGACGAGTGACAGCCAGCGGCCCAGAAACCCAGGGCCCCCCCCCTCCCCACCCCCGATTAAATTTTGCTCCGTAAGTCTTCTCTGGGATCCTCCCCCAACTAGCTGGGCTCTCCCAAGCCTCAGCCAGGCCCCTCCCGACAGGCCAGGCCAAGGAAGGGCAGCCCGGTGGAAGCGCGGGGGTGGGAGGCGAAGCCTGGGGTCGCGGTGGGGGCGGCGGGGCTCGGCTCAGCGCTGCGCGGGAGCCAAGGGCGGGCTCGGGGCGTCCAGCCGGGCGGCGACGAGTCCCCAGCCAGACACCCTCGCCCGATCAGGCCTGGGAACTCCAAAATGCAGCAGATCTGGCGGATAATAAAGCGAAAGGGCCTCTGCAGGGCCGCGAGCCGTCCGCGAGAGACGCTCCTGCTGTCCAGGAGGAGGAAGTCTGAGTGGGGCAAAGGGCTGGGAGACGGAAGAGCCGAGACGTTTACAGAGAATCCTCCAGCCGGTGCACATAGCGGGGCGCCGAGGCCCCCCTTCTCTGCAAAGCGGGGATCGCACCTACTTGGCCGAGCTGGCGGGGACGGGCGCTGGCAGTCCTGGACGCGCGTTGTGTCGGTTTCCCTCGCCCGCGCACGCTTTACGCGCGGGCGCCCGACGCCAGGGCACCCGGACTCGGGGACCGCGGGCCTTCCCGGACTGTTCGGGCGCAGCCCGCCCCCTCGCGCCCGCAGCCGCAGGACGCCTCGGTGTGGCCCGCGCGTTAGGGGGCGCGCTCACGGTCGCACCCCGGGGACGGGGGCTCCTCCGATCCTCCCAGTGCCCGGTCCCCCGCCACTGGCCGCTCAGGCCGGAGGAGAAGCCGGAGGAGAAGGGCCCAGGGCGGAGACCTCCACGAGGAAGGGGCGGGCCGCCCGCTGCCACCTCTGTGCTCCCTGGCCTGAACATTCCGGCGTCTCCTCCCTCCCACGTTGGCACGTGGCGGCGCCTCCCCCTGCCTCCCGGGCTTCGTTCTCCGATTTTGAGGCTGGTAGAGCCATAGAGTTTTCTGGGCAAATGTATGCCTGGTGTCGCCCACGGGAAAGCCTTTTCGGATTAAGGCGAGGGCACTCTTAAAACATCCTTCTTCTAGGAGAGTTTTTCACGGGGGGTTGTTAATTTCTCCCTCTTTCCTTCTAGGCATCGTTTGCTGAACTCTGCCGCGGACCCTACACATTCCGGGGCTTGGGCAATGAGTTAGTTCCCCCGTGAGTTAGTTCCTAATGCTCTCCGAGGTGCCTTGAGTAGGAAAATTTTCCTCCCCGCCCCCCCCCCCCCCCCCAGAGGAAATAAGCAGGATCCCAGGATACAAGTATGGCTGGGGAGGTTTGGCTGGCTTCTGACCACTCCACTTGTTATCTTCACTTTGGCCTTGCCACTAACATTGTCACCTTGAGCAGCTCTCGGGACATTTTGGCCCTCGCCTTATGTTCTGTGAAATAAGCCAGTTCTCCCGTTTAAGTCCCATCATTCTATATAATTCAGATAACTAGGCTTATCGAATGCCTGTTTTGAGCCAGATCTCTGCAAAGGGCTGGGATACAGGGATGAGCAAAACAAACAGCTGACTTGCTTAATTGCTTGGGAAGGCGGACATATGGATGTGGTGACTGTTCCCAAAGGGATTGGGGGGTGCTGTGGAAGAAGCATGCAGCCCGGGGTTTAACCCTACGCCCACTTATTATGCACTGGCTCACGCAGAAAGCCCCTACATACACATACATTCACCCTAAACACTTAGGAAGCGATGGTTGAGTTCCGGGGGTCGAGTCCTGGTTAATTAGCTGGCAGGCGGGGTGTTGGAAGCAGAAGGAAGGGTTCGGGGTTAGAGTCAGCGTGGAACATGAATGAACTGCGACACATCCAGCAGCGCCGGAGCTTGCTGGGTCCGGAAGGGAGGCTGCAGATACCGGCAGGGGGCAGTCATGAGCCTTTGTAAATCGTGAAACGGAGTGTGGACTTCTCACTGAGGGCGCTGGATAAATATATTGTAATTCCCAAAGCAAACAAGTTTTTGCAAAATCTAGAGATATAACTCAGAAGCCAAAAAAGGCAATAAAATGTGATAGTAAATAATGCTTGATTAATCTGAAAGAAGGCAAACAGGAAGGAGAAAAATGAATAAAGAGTATATGGCACAAATAGAAAAAAAATAGCGAGGCAGTTGACTTAAATCCAACCGCATCTATAATGACGTTAAACGGAGTGACTAGGACCGATTAAAAGATCATCAGACTGGATACAACAGCAAGATTCAAGTATGTATGGTGTTTGCAAGACATATGTTAAATAAAAAGACAAACGGTTAAAAGTAAGATGGGAAAAAGTGTATCACGCAAATGATAAGAGGATGGTTATTATTCAAAAACCAAAAAAGCAAGTGTTGGCAAGGATGTGGAGAAATCGGAGCCCTTGTGCACCGTTGGTGGGAGTGTAAAATGCTAACAGCCTCTGTGGGAAACAATATGGAGATTCCTCAAAAAATTAAAACTAGAATTACCACGTGACCCAGCAATTCCACTTCTGGATATATTCTCGAAAGAACTGAAAGCAGGGTCCTGAAGAAATACTTGTATACCTGTGTTCACAGCAGCATTATTCACAACAGCTAAAACATGGAAGCAACCCAAGTGTCCAGCGGCGGATGAATGCATAAGCAAAATGCTGTATATACATGCAAAGAAATATTAGTCTTTAAAAGGGAGGAAATTCTGACATGCTACAACATGGATGACTCTTGAGGACATTATGCTAAGTGAAATAAGCCAGTCACAAAAAGACAAATACTGTACGAGTCCACATAAGAGATACTTAGAGAGGTCAAAATCTAAAGACAGAAAGTAGAATGGTGGTTGCCAGGGGCTGGGGGAAGCAGGGAAGGAGGGAATGGAGAGTTATTGTTTAATAGGCATAGATTTTCAGTTTTAGAAGATGAAAAGAGCCATGGGGATAGGTGGTGGTGATGGAAGCCCAGCAATGTGGATGTGTTTAATACCACTGAACTATAGTCTTAACAATGGTTAAGATGGTAAATTGCATGTGTATTTTAACACAAAAAAAGAATCATAAGCTAAACCTTTCGTAATAATATCTGACATAGACTTCAAAACAAAAAGAATTACCAAAAATTCAAAACATTTCATAATGATAAAATCATCAACTAATCAGGATGACAATTTTAAACAGTTAGACCCCTAATAACAAAGCTTCAAAATACATGAAGCAGAAACTGACAGAACAAAAGGGAGAAATAGACAAATCAAGAATTATAGTTGGAAACTTTAGCACCCCTTTCTAAGTAAGAGAATGGATCAAGGGACAGTAAGGATGGGGAGATATAAACATTATGAAACAATTAAACCTAATTGATATTTATAGACCACCACACCCAATAAGTTCAAAATCCACATCTTTTCAAGTGCACCTGAAACATTGACCAGGATAGACCAAATACTTGGCCGTCAGCAAATCTCAGTAAATTTCAAAGGACTGAAATCATAGTTTATACTCTCTAGTCATTAGAAAACTAAAGTAGATATCATTAACAAAGATACCTGAACAATCCCCAAATATTTAGAAACTAACACATGCTAAATAAATCATTGATAAAAAGAAATTACAGGGAAATTAGAAAATCTAATGATTGTACAAACCAACATGTCAAAATTATATATGGCTAAAGCAATGCTTGGAGAGAAATCAATAGCTTTAAATGCTTATATTTTGGGGGAAAAATGCAGCTTAAAACCATTCACCCAAGCTTCCACATTAAGAAGCTAGAAAAAGAGCAAATTAATCCCAAAGTAAATAAAAGGATGTAAAGATAAGAATGGAAGTGAAACAGAAAAGAAACAGTAGAGAAAAAAATCAATAAAACCAAATTTGGCTCTTCGAAAAGATTAATACAATTAATAAACATTTAGATTAACTGATTAAAAAACATTTCAATATTAGGAAAGAAAGAGGAGATAACACTGTGCATCCTACAGATATTAAAGAGATAAGAAGAGAATATTATGAACAATTTTATGTCAATAATAAACTTAGATAAAATGGATTTTCTCAAAAGACACAAATTGCCAAAACTGACACAAGAATTAGAAAATGTGACTAGCCCTATATCTGTTGCGGAAACTGAATTCATGAGTAAAAACCTCCCCGCAAAGAAAACTCCAGGTACAGATGGCCTTACAGGTGAATTTTACCAAACATTTAAAGATTTTTTTAAAAAAGCAATTTGACACAAACTTTCAGAAAATTGAGGAAAACTTCCCCAAACATTTACGAGGTCAGTACTACCCTGAGACCAAAACAATGCATTACAAAAAAGAATATCATAGCACAATGTCCCTCATGAAAATAGATGTAAAATTCCCCAAATTCAACACTATATAAAAGGATGATGCATCGATGACTTTATGGGGCTTATCACAGGCATATGACATTGGTTTAATTTTTTAAATCAACGTAATTTACCACATTAATAATTAAAAGAGAATTATATCATCTCTAGAGGTACAGATCAAAACATCTGACAAAAGCTGAACCCCCATTCCTAGTAAAACTCTCAGAAAACTAAGAATTGAAGGAAATTCTTCTATCTGGTCAAGGCAGCGTGACAAATACTTACAGAAACATTATATTTAAGTGAGACACTGAACTCAATCCTGCTAGGATGGAGAACAAGGCAAGAACGTCCCCTCTCACCACGTTCATTCAACATTGTCCTGGAGGTTCTAGGCAACGCAATTAAAACAAAAAAATAAATGGGCTGTAAATATTCAAAAGGAAGAAGGAAAATCATCTTTATTCACAAGCAACATGATTGCATACATTGAAAATTCAAAAAAATCCCCCCCAAACGACTAGGGCTAATAAAGTGAGTTTAGCAGGGACACAAGATGCTGGCAGGAGATGCATCTTCCCGGGGCCTCGCGTTTCTGCCTTTCTGGCAAGCAGGGACACTGACTGCTCCGTTCCAGGCTATCTTCAAGGAGATACATAGATGATAAGTGAGTGTCTCCCTCCAGAGCAAAGGGTAGGTTTGTTTACTACTCAGTAAAATAAAGATAACATCTCCCTCCAGACCAAATTTCAGGCAGACCTACTGCTCGTTATAAAAGAATCAGCTTCCTTAAGCTCGGCTTTCCTTTGAAAAGCCTTTTGGAGAGGCAAGAAGGGAAAGAACTTGTATTTGGAAGCAGGAACATTTGGAATTGTACCCCCCACCCTGCCACTTAGCCACTCCTGTGTAAGGTGGGTGTGACATGTAAGGATCCTACAGGACGCTGCCTCCAACACCTGGCAAGTGCTCCATTCATTAGGGATCACTTTTTGCCTGCCTTTCTGACCTGCCCCAGACAGTATTCTGCACATATAACCTGCCATAGAATTTAAAAGGAAGAAAAAAATCGAAGAATGTGAGCAAAAAATAAAACAGATCTAGAATTTAAAAGAATATGGAATTCATTAGATATGGAATACAAAAAATAAGCCCATCTAAATAGGGAGCCAGAGAGCTCCCTTTATGCCTTTCTAGGCTTTCCGACCTCCACACCCATAAAAACATTTTGCAAAGACACAATGGCTACCAAAGACTAAAAAGATGCAAAGCTTCCAAAAATGACAGATGCTCAGCTTAAGGACGTTGATGACTGGGTCTCACGAGCCCATTCCTGGAGGAAGCCACTGTTCAGTCACAGCATCAAGCCAATACGCCAGCCTTCTGGACCAGGGACTGAGCATGTGGGACTCCCTGAGCACGTGACTGGCGGAGCCGCTGGTTGGGAGGCAGACGGATTACTCCTTCTGTGGATCCTCCAGTTGCTTCACTCTCAGATCCCGCTTCTGCTCCGCGAGCACCTCATAGAACCGATGCATGGCTACAAGGTTCAAATGGGGACAGAGAACCATTTAGTGGGTTTGCAGCTGAGCCCCAGAAATACCCAGTCATGGTGGACCCCCAGAGCCTAACTCGTTCAGAGATGCTGGCCTTCAACCCTCCCTTCGTCAGGACAGATTTCCAAGTCGACCTGTCGCATCCCCCAGGGCTCTTTCTGAGCTTCATTGTCACAGCAGCTGCCTGCCAGACACCTTCATGACTCTTATCCAATCCCATAGAATGTCTTATGGCCTTGGCCTCAAGTTTTCTATCTGCCTCTAGGGACCCTTTGCTCAGTCTATTCTCCGTGTTAGCCCAAAAGATATTTCTGTAACATAAACGTTTTCTCATTCACTGCTATGTTCCCAGCAGGTAGAATGGTGTCCAGCACATGGTGAGATGTGATAGTTGTTGAAAGGAAGGTCATGTTTCTATAACCTTCAGATGGGAATCTGAACTCTGTTGTATAACATACAGGGCCTTCCACGGTCATCCGTCTGTCTGTCTCATCTACTAGACTGCAGGCCCCACAAGGGCAGAGCACCACTCCCTATTAGCCTATAGTCCCCAGTGCCATGCTCAATAGGCACAGAACAGACACTCAAAAGGTGGAATATACCTCAAGCACCTATCAGTTCCTGTTTACAAAGGAACTTAAAGACAGGAAAGTGGAAAGAGATGGCAGAGAATGGCTGGAGCTATAGGAGGCTAAAGGCCAAAGAGGGGACAACTGAAGCATTGGGTTGGGTTATAGAGGAGCTGATGGGGCATCTTTGAAGGATGCCAGGCTTGGGACGTCAGCATCACTCACCAAGTTTTAACGGGAGGGGTTTATCCGAAAAGATGAGGCGGAACCAGCCAGGCTCCTTACACATGTAGGTCTTGCCAGGGGACAGTATCAGCTTGTTGCCCAAGAAACGGTGATGGAGGAGCAGCTCTTCCTCAAAGGTACATGGTTGCAGGTACTAGGGAGGGCAGAGGGGCGGAGCTAAGCCCAAGACCCATCCAGCAGGTCTTGCCCAAGAACACGTGTCTTCACTCCCAGAGCTCACCTCTTTCAAGTTCATCCAGACATAGAGGCCCGAACCACGATTGAGAAAGGGGATCTTCAACGCCTTCAACTTGTTGGTGATGTACCTGTGAGCTGCCTTCAGCCGAGAGTGATTAGTGGGCAGGTACACTTTGTCAATCCATTCTGGAGGGTGGGGGGAGAGAGCTGTCACAGATTCACAGCAGAGATCTGCCAGAGGGTTCCTTGCCAAGCTCCCTCCACCTGGGCTTCTGGCCAGCTGTTTCTATCCAAGATTGACCCTGTATTATAGTTGAGCTCAGGGCATCCACACCCAGCACACCCACCTCTTACCTATGACTCTGGGGAAGACTGAGCTTCTCACTAGTCTAGTAGGAATATTCTGAGTTTACACCCGTGAGGCAAGGAGCTGGGATATCCCCTGAACACGGTTGATGCTGCTGTTGTCAACTGAGCAAGTAGCAGGTACGCACAGCTCCCCTTACCTCCTGCCCCAGAGCCTCACGTAGTGGACTTTGAGGAACCTAGACACGCATGGGGACGACCTTAGTCCAATTGCTCTCGGCATTGGCGGCACATTAGCACCACCTGGGAACCTTTTAAAAGTCCTGATGTCCAGATTATACCCCCAGATCATCTAAATCAGAATCTCTGGGGATGGAGCCCACACATCAGTATTGAAACTCCCCAGGTCATGCCCATGTGCACCCGAGGTTGAGAACTAGTGTTCAAGGAGCTGGAAATCTGGTTTCTGCCAAAAGCCACGGGCCTGGCACCATGTAGGGAAGCAGCCAGTCAGATTTCTCATATCCACCCCTTTCCCCATCCAAAGCTGAAAGCAAATTGTTTTCTAGACTAGATTCTCTTATATTAGTTTCTTTCATTCTCTCCCAGTTTTTAATTTAAATCCTCTAGCCTGGCAGCTGCTCTGTTACAGGGAGCTAAAGAAAAGGGGCCTTATCTAAGTTTGGGCAATGGCATTAACGGGAGAAGTGCCCTCGGAAGCCAGCATTCACTGGAGACCCACAGAGGAGTGGGGATCCAGGGGCCGCGGACGTAGCCACACACCTTGCCCAAATGGCAGCTCTCCTTCGGCCACCTTGGAAGATGATGTTAAGTCATATTCGAGGAATTGAGGCATTTCTTTGTAATCTTTGGCTGAAGCAATCAGGGCGTTGGGAAGGGAAAACTGACCTTCACATAAAGATTGATTTCTGAAGTGCCCACCTTCAAGTCTTAGGATACAGCTGGCCATCCCTGTTCTAGGCAGAACCCCGTGAGCTGCCAGACAGCCAGAAATGAAAGCCCATCCTACGTTTTAGACCAGCACCTTCTCTTCTAGCCACACCCTCCTGCACCATCTGAGTTGCATCCTGCTCTCCAGCAAACTTTCTGTCTTGCCACCATTAAGCCTGAGACAGTGAACAGGGCCTCAGTGTGTCGAAGGCATGTCAGAGGCCTAAGAAGACCCAGGAATTCCCACTGGCCAAGAGATCTGGTCAAGAGGCCAGCCCCAGGGATGGGGCTCAGTACCTCTGTCCTGGAGCAGCCGACACAGCTTGTACTGGGTGATCCCAGAGATGCCATTGAGGAAGCCAAAAGAGCTCACAGCGGAGGCCACCTCCTTGTTGTGGGTGTACAGAGCACCAAAGCGGAAGCCAGAGATGCCAAAATCCTAGAGGAAGAGAATAGCTGGTGTCTGCCTTCTGCTCCTGGCTCCCCTCCCCTCCCTACCCAAGGACAGGCAGCTGGGGCTCACCTTACTGGTGCCCCAGATCATGTGGGTTCTGTTGGGGTCAGGCAAACTGGGGAGCAGACAGAACAATCAAGATTACAGAGAAACATTTGAAGGGTGAAGACTTGGGGTCTATGAGGGGAAAAGAGGAATGTGGACTTGATGTCCTTCCCAGACAAAGGGCCTGTGGGGCCCAAAGTTCAAGAAACAGTTGTCCCAGTTAAGCCAGGAAGTCAACAAAAGGTATCCTCAGGGGACTAGAGGGGACAGCTCCAAAGTGCCCACTAAATGAAGTCCCGGACCCTCAGCCTGGCTCAGGGCCTTCTTATAGCTGGTCCAAAGCCACCTTCTTAGCAGCTGGCTCTTCACGCAGTGGGCCACCCATGGTTTCTAAAATGAGCTCACCTACTCATTACTCCCCTGCCTTTGGTGAGGCAGTCCCTTCTGCCAAGCATGCGCTTGCTCTGTTTGGCTGCTGGGATCCTATCCTAGGGCCAAATACCCTTAAGAAAGTTCCACCCTATTTCTGTCCTTTCCCTGTGCACTGCTTATCAAGACGTTCCCATCCCAACCTTTGGAAGGGCTTTGTCTTGACTTTGACAGTGCACGTTGTACGCTGCCCTCAAGTCATCTTGTGTACAAATGGCTCTTAGAGAAGACACTTGGGAGGAAAGATGATGCTTTGCTCGTTTTCACACTCCCAGTGGCACTTAGCTGAGGTCCTAGCATGTAGCCAATTAGGTTTATGGCACATGAGCTCACCCTGCAAAAGCAGAAACCTCGTGGTTCTCATTCCCAACTCCAGCTGAGACCAACTCACCTTTCCATGCTCAGAACACTGTGGAAGGTGACGGAGTCATCAAACACAGACAGCATGTACAGCTCATCTATGATCACATGTAGGTTGTACCTGCAGGTTGGACGGAAGAGCGAGGACAATATCCGGTTCTCTCTGATCTTAACTCACTTTCTTTAGGCTCTTCTCTAGATACAGATCAGAGACGCCTGCTACCTCAGCAGCCCATCCAACCCTTCCAAGGGCCATGATAAGGCAAAAGGGGCAGCACACCAGAAGGGACCTTTCGACCTGGTGTGGGGGTACTAGGAAGGAACAGGACCCCAAAGATCCACATGAGAACATCCTACCTAACCCTCAACCATCAAGCAGAGACCAATGAGAAGGGGCTTGGGGGTCCAACGGAGTTTTGGTCTATTATGCTCAGGAGCTCTCACCCAAGGTCTGAATTGAAGTGCTTATCACATCATCCCATTTATTCTCCCAGCAGCCCTCTGGAGCAGGAGTGTTACCTCCATTTCACAGATGAGGAAACTAAGTCTGAGACATAAAATTAATCCCCTGAATTAGCAAGTAGGATGTGACTCTCATCCTGTCGAATTCCAGCGTTCTTCCTCTCGTCTCCGTGCTCTGCCGTTCATTGGTCTGGATTAGTTATGAAGTTTGAATAAATGTGTTTCTTCTAGAAAGTGGAAGATTATCTACCCTAACGATTCGGGCTATTTCAAGACTCCAGAGATAACTGATGATAACGTGTTCTTAGGAATGTGACATGAAAACTCTCTGGGGACACGTCTGCAACCCACAAGGCCTGAGAGTCTGTCTCCCTCGACACCTCAGGCCAAGCAGTTTGAGAAATGGATGCTGGGAGAAGTGGAAAAGCAACAAAACCATATCATGATTGTTATGTAGGCGTCTGTAGCTGGGCAAGGGCTAGGTAGGAAATGGCAAAGGGTTGGGTTGAAGTGGCAAGCATGTGGGTGCATTTTCCTTCATTTCAATTTCACTTCATTGTACACAACTTTCAAAGTATACTCTGCAGCAAGAATATTTAGGGTGAATTATTTCTGGGTAAGGGGTAAATGACTTCTTGACCAGGAGTGACGGGAACCGTTTTTAGGGACTTTGTGTAGTCTCAAGCGGTGGACTCATACCTCTTGGCAAATTCCAGGTATTCCTCCAGTGAGTCTCTAGAGTAGACATCTCCCAGGGGATTCTGAGGATTGATTAGCAAAAGGCCTCTGACCTTTTTCCCCTAAAAAACCCAAACATAACCGAGTAAACACAAGTCCTTCCCATCTACATCAAGTCCAGCCAAGGATCAGGTCAGGACGCCCAACATAGGTCACCCGATAAGGCCTAGGTAGGCTCTCGAAGCATCAACCACCACACTGCCCATAGAGGGGGAGGAGGTGGGGGCGCCATAGACAGGGCTCAGGGCTCCTAGGGGACAGGCCCCTGGGCTCGCTCACTGCCTCTTCTGAAGGATCCCACACCATCTTGGGGAGCAGGTTGTACCAGAGTCTCAGTACTCAGCTCCTGTCAGGGGCAGCAGCGCCCATCAGGACACATGGTACCCTCCTTACCTTAAGCGTGGCCTCAAGCAGGGCCTGCTCCAACTTGTCCACAGTGAGCTGGAATGGACGGGCGCTCCCATCAGTGATCTGGAAGACCAACACTGCCTGAGAGCTGCCCATCCGAAAGCTTCTAAGCCCTGACTCCCCGTTCCCATAACCCCCGAGCAAGCCTTCACCTCCATACCCAGAGCGCCAGGCCCACGTGCCCTCTTCGACCTGATTTCTCCATCCTTCCCCTACCATCACTTACACGGGAAGAAAGCAAAGCCCCCTACACCTTCCAGATGCCCCTAGAACATTCCATTGCCTAGGTGGGCTGAGCAGGGGAAAGGGCCCCATTCTGACCTCACTGTCCAGGTGGACAGGCATCAGCTCAACTTTCGAATACAGGTACGAACCCATGACGAGGCCACCAAAGAAGGGGGTGGGGGTCAGCAAGGCCTCTGGAAGCACAGGGAGACAAAGCTGTCCGTCCAGGGTCTCTCAGCTAGAAGCTGCCAGGCTCTCCAGACCAGCAGCAACACCACAGATGGCGAAGCTTAGGTTGACAGTCCCTCCTACTTGGAGATTAAGTAGGGGCTCTTAATCTTGCTTTGACTTAAACCTTAAACTTGCTTTCCGGCTCAGGCTCTCTGGAAGTTATCCATTCTTAGAAACGTTATTTGGGGAAAACACTCAAGTTTCCTCTTTGGGAGTACACCAGAGAGGGAGGAAAGGAAAAGATAATGTTGTGAATGGCTCGGGATCCAGGGTGCAAATCAAGCCAGGCTTGTTAGCAGCTGGAGCACTGGTCGTTCAGCGAGTCTTGTCTGCTCCAGGCCAAGCCCTGGAGGCTAAGGTCCATGCACAGGGCGCCTCTGGTCTCTCTGTGTGGCTTGGGTTCCCTGGACTGGGTGATCTAGCTTCTGCCCTTCCCATCCATTTGGCCTCATCGATGAGCTAACCAAGGAGCCCCTCCTTTGAATGAAACTGGCCATCCTGGTAACTTCCTCCCACACAGCCAGAGCTCATGAAGACCTGAGACTCTCGTTTGGGCATTGTTAAGAGGGAGGTTGAGGACAGATCTCTCCCCCTTATTTGATCTAGAACTAATTAGCCTTTCTTTTTTTGAGGAGGAGGAGGAAAGAGAAAATCTATATAGTCTAAGCCAATTGACCAGGACTTTCTGTACTGGAGTTGAGACCAAAAGCACAGCTAATAATAAGTTGGCTCCTATTGTCACCATTCCTGAGGCATACCTCCTTGAGGACCGTCACTTGTTCCTTCCATATTAAATGAGGACCCAAATCCCTTGCTCCTACAGAAATAGTAGGAAGAAGTTCTAATCAGGGTAGAGGTCCCAGCGCTTGCGAGGAAGGGCCTTGAGTCAAGATGCTCTTCTTCCCGAAGGCCTAGTGCCCTCGTGCTGCTATTCCCCTGAGGGAAAGCAGCGCGCATTGACTTACCACCTGGATCACACAGAACCGTGGCCAGCGCGGAGAAGACAGAGCAGCAGCCACTTAGAACAACCACCTGAAGAAGTCATGCAGAAATAAACAAACCGGTCCCCAGGTAAGAAGGGGTGACCCTCATCTCCCTCCCCCTGGGAGGGGCAGGCCCCAGGAACCGCCTCAGCTGGGAGCCAGTGGCCCTCACTCTGCCCTGGCCATGAGGGTCTCTGCTGATTCCCCCTGTACCTTCTAGAAAATGCAGAGTCCCCAGCCATCCAGCCCTTGCCCAGGGGGGCAGCAAGGCTGGGAAACTGACTCACGTTTTCCGGATCAAGGCGGGCAGGTGACTTGCAATAGTAGGTCAAGAAGCGGGCCACTTCTTCCCGCAGGCTGTGGACAGACCCAGAGGGAGCTCGTGGTTCCAAGGCCCAGGGCCCCTTCTCGTTCAGGGTTAGACTTCAGTCTTTTCCAAAGGGCAAAGTGTCCAACCTTATTTTACGGGGCTGCCGACCGAGGCTGTCAACTCCCCAGGTGACACAGACAGCACGTGTGAGAGTTTGGACAAGAACTCAGGCCTTTTGGGTAACAGGGCAGGGCTATTTCTACTACGCCAGGCTGCCTCCTGACGATGTTTTGCTCTAGGCATTTTCTAGAAGTCATTACCCAAAGAGACAGACAGGCGGCCAATGAAGAATCTGGCGCTAGGAGTGCTTCCCCGGATGAGGACAGGTGCCTATGGACCAGGAGACCACAGATCTGGAAATTACTTACAATGGTTGCCCTCTCTGGTCAGAATATTGCAGCAGGGCATCCTCAAGGTGGTTCATGTCACTCCGACTCAACTGTTGACAAATAGAGCATGAGGACAGCCAGACCAGAGGAGCCCAACATGCCTCATCCTACTTCTAGGATGCATACGGGTGTTTGCCCTGCAACACGGCCTCCGAGAAGGGCAGTGGGGCTACATGCTGTATGCTCCTCGGGGGTGGAGGCCCCAGTCTTCTTGGCACACGTTACACAAATACATAACTCACTCTGAAGTGTTTGAAAACCTACACTTGGGCCAGAGGCTCCCTTGGCAGCCTACCCACCATAGCCCCATCTAGAGAATAGCTCTGAACACAGTCAGCAAGGCCAGGAGGTTAGATGTGTTGTTCTAGAAGCTTTTTCCCCGCTCCCTTCCCCCAAACCCCTAAGTCCCATTGGTGCAGCTACCACATGCTGAGGAACCTTCTAGCGGGACCGGGCCGGAAGGTGGGGCCCAGCACAGCCCAGAACTTGGCTTACCCTTTCGGTCATCAGATCAGTGCACAGCTTGTTCTCACTGACACCGAGGTTGATGAAGCCCTGGAGATGGAAGGAACCTGAGGTCAGTCCTCTTGCCCTGCCCGATACGGACCCCTTTAAACGTGCCAATAAGGACTCATCCTGTGAAACAGAGATCTCTCAGCCCCGTGAGGCAATTCCATCCACATTTGGGCAGAACTCCACCTGCCTGACCCAAGAGCCTGGATCCTTAAGCCGCAGGCCCTGCCTCGCACCCATCTCTACTATTTCTGCTTCCTTGTAAGGGCCCTTCAAGTCCATGGAGGAGGAAGGGTCCCTCCGAGTCCGGTGGAGGTATCTGACTGACCGGGCCCCGAGAAAAGCAGACGGCCACCGAGCCCACGTCACTTAGCTGGAAACAGAAGGGAAGCTGTGAGTCATGCTGTCCTCTATCCTCCGGCTGGAGAGCTGTTGTGAACCTCCCTTGCTGGAAGCTTTTTGTTGGTTCCCTATCACCCTTAGGATAACATCCTGATACCTCGCAACGGACTACCCCCATCTACACCTCTTGTTACAGCGCTCGTTGTCCCTACTCTAGCCACACGGGCCTCCTTTCCCAATAACTCTAAGCCCTTCCCGTCTCAGAGCTTTCACACATGCTGTTCCTCCATTCTGGAGGACCCCCCTCCCACCATCACCGTATGGCTGGCTGATCCAGCCTTTAAGACACCTTCCCAGGCCACCCAGTGCAGGCATCCCCTTAGTGCTCTTGGGGACATTATTAATGTTCATTTCCCAGTGGCGGACTACATTCATCGCTAGACGGAGTTCCATGAGGGCAGGCTGACTTACCACTGTGACCACAGTGACTCCTAGTGGGTAAGAGCTGGGGTTTAGATAAAGCATGCTGGGTGGGGAGGTGGACCCAGACCCAGCTCTTTAACTTTCTTGGGCATGTCACCTTGTTTCTGGGCCCATTTCCTTATCTATAAGAAGACGATAGCACCTACTTCACGGAGCTGGGAAGAGTAAGTGCAAGAACACAGTGCTTGGCACAGGACTCAGTAAATCCTGGCCACTGGGGCCCTCAAGTATGTCCCCCCCCAATCCTCACCATGGTGTTCTTGTCCTCATGGTATTTGTCTCCTTGGTAGGTCTTGAAGTCCTGGAATTTGGAGCGCTCGAAGGCAGAGATGTCAATCCCACGGTTGGACAGGTCATGGCTGACAAATGCAACTTCCAGATGACTCAGTTGGTGAACTAGCTGGTCAAGCTGCCTGGACAGCTGTGCCTGCTGCCCGCCTCCAGCATCATCCCTAGGGCCCAGGGTAGGGCGAGGCGCTTGGAGCCCCAGGCCCCACATGGCCCCAGACTGGAGGAGGTTGACCACCCGGCGCAGGAAGGCTTCCTGCTCGCCGGTGGCCTGATTGTGCCTCTGCTCCTCCAGCGGCAGGTCCAGCTGTGGGGGCCTGGTCGTCAGCTGTGTGATACAATCGTCTACGGTCTGCCGCAGGTGCAGCAGCGTCTCCATCAGCTGGGTGTGGCTGCTCTGGTTTCCGATGACCTGGTCCCTCAGCTGGTCACAGGGCAGGACGTCTGATTGGTGACTCATACCCTGGGCCTTTGTTTTGGCCTCGACAGGCTGGCTGGAACCTGCAGAGAAAGAGGGAGACCATGCATTGCAACAAAAAGGCTGACCCCTCCTGACCCTGAGGTCCGGGCCTCATCTCAGGCTGGTCACTGCCTCCCCCAACCTCCACACCTTTGTTATGGGCCCAAATTCGTTCAGGACAAGTTACCTACTCGTTCAAGGGCGATGCCTAAGGGACCCCAAGCCCAGACACTGGAGCACTGTCGTTAAATGACATTAAAATGAGTTCTCAGGAAGAGCCTTAGGGCCCACTTTGAGAAAAAGGGGGAACTGGACAGGCAGGCTCTGGTTCTCCAGCCCCTGCTTCCACAGAGCAATCCCTGCTTTAGATGGCTCTAAGAAGGAAAAGGGATCAGCTGCGTAAAAAATAAAGAAGCCTGAGTAACTCATTCTGCTGGAATAGGGATTAGTAAACGGCTGCCCGGGGCCAAATCCAGCCTGTCGCCTCTTTTTGTAAATAAAGTTTTATTGGAACACGGTCATGTTTGTTTGTGTGTTATCTGTGGCTGCATTTGTACTATGAGAGCGGAGTTGAATCACTGAGACAGAGACCGTATGACCCAGAAGGCCTGAAATGTTCACTAGCTGGTCCTTTACAGAAACAGGCTGCCAGGCCCTGTTCTAAAACATCAGTCCTTCTTTCACCCCATTTTTCCCGAGTTGGCCGCGCCAGATGTTCAAATCTCAGTCCTTCCGTCCTCCTTCCTTGCATCGCTTCCTGCAAACGCTTTCAACCTGCTCTCTGTGACAGCGGCCTTAGACTTCCATCACTAGGAACCACGGGCTAGACGCGTGGTGCTTGAACTTTATTGTCACCAGAAACACTGGGAGGGCTTGTTCGGCCAGATGGCTGGGCCTCACCGCCAGACTTCGATTCAGTAGGTCTGGGGTGGGGCCTGAGAATTTTCAGTTCTAACAAGTTCCCAGGACTACACTTTGAGAACCTCTGACTATTCAGACCAACCTTCCATCTGAAAAGAAGTCGAAATGCTGCATAAGAGCTAAGAGACACCTCTTTAAAGCCTCAAAAACAAAAAAGAATCAAACAAAAATCAGGTAGCAAGTAGCCACAAGGTAAGAAAACCTGAGGCCAACAACTGCCTCTAATTCTCTGTAAGACAATCCTCACACCCCCAGACACTGGCCCTCTTTTCCTAAAAATCTAGATTTATACGTCTTCCACCAAACACCATGTTCTAAGTCACACGCCTCCCTTACTTCTTTCACAGTCCTGTGGCACCACCATTTCAACGTGCTGGACACTCTGCCCAACCCTTCAAACCATGCTCAGTTCGCTTTTGACGTTCTCACAGCAACCTATGCTTCTCCTCCGGTCACACTGAATATTGTTACTTGTTCCGTATCCGCCCGGGTCAGCCTTCATCATTCCATCCTTAGCACAGCACCTGGCATATAGGAATCAGCAGGAGGGACACAATCCTGAGGATATTGCCAAGACAGTGAAGAGATCAGCCATGACTGAGAACTGGCCGTGGAAGATGGAGCAATGGCGACATCAAGCCCTCCGGCCTTCCTGCTCCTTGACACGTGCCAGCCCCCCTGGTGTCTCATACTCTGACCTAATTCAGATTCTTCCTTCTCGGTATGGTGAGTATGATAAGGATGGTAGAGCCTTCTTTATGTGCATAGGAAGGAAGGTGTTTGGGGATCGAGATCTCTAAGTACAAGTCGCGAAATTGAAAGCTCAGGTAAGAGGAGCCTTGAGAAGCCTGGATTCTATTCTGTAGTTGCTACTGACCAGTTGTAGGATGTGGCAAGAATTATCTCCCGCCTGGGTATCAGTTTTTCCATACGTAAGATGAGAAGCTACCTCAACTCAAGGTGATAAAACTGAAGCTCGAGGATGACAAGTAACTTCTGGGGTCCCACAGATTTAAACCGAAGACCTCCCATGTTAGCCCAGAAGCAGGAAGAAGACGGAACTAGCAGAAACCCAGCCCCGGTGTGGACGGCAGCCTGGCTTCGCATTGCGTAACGCCTGGGAAGTCTCAAGTTCTGACGATGGATTAACTTCCTCCAACGATACTGCCATCCTGTATTGTTGGTGACTCAACGTCCCTGGGCAGAAGCAAACAAATACTCTGCAAGGGGTTACCTTAGACTTTGGATTTCTCAAAGGATTATTTTCCAGATACAGTGTTCCAGCACACAGAAAATCCAGACACATGAATAAAGAGCGCGAGCTGAAACCAGCACAGAGAACACAAAGACCAACTGGACTCCAGCTACGAGGAGTAGATCGTAGCCGCCCTTTACAGATGAGAAAACCAGACTCAAAGGAAGGAGGTGAACGCGTGAGCGCACAAGTGGGATGGAAAAGGAGCTTTAAAACCAGTCTGCTCACCCCAGGCCCCGCCACCCTCTTAACCATCCCTCCGTGAGGCCTCTTCCTGGAAGGGTGCACATGCCCTCAAAGCTTGGCATTCTCTTTTGGGGATCCATAAATCCATCAGTGGTCCCACCCCCCTGGGAGTCTAGGAGCCCAGGTGAAGTCTAAGTGTTTGGTCCAAAGCCCCCTCCTCACTCCACATCTCTCAGCTCCCCCGACCCTGCCACCCGCACATACCTGTGTCTCTCTTTCCACTCATCCTTTCTCCAGTCTAAGATCCTATGCCGGATGAAATTGTCCTTGACCATCAGGGCTCAGAGACCTCTCCAGAACCCTTCTCTCCTCACTAGCTTGCTTACTGCTTGGAGCCTGTAGGCTCCGCTTTTAAGCACAAAGTGCTTTCAAGGGCAATAACAAGATCCACCTTTTCCTGTCCCAGGGCATCTCCCCCGGGAGTTCCTTATTCCCTAAAATGGCCTTTCTTTGCACCATGACAGAGAAAGGCTCAGCAACACCCACACCTGGGAGAGCCACGCATTGGAGCTGTGGTCCTCAAACTTGAAGGACATTGGCATCACCCAGAGAGCTAATAAAGAGCAAGAGGCTCTCGGAAGCAGGCGAGGACCTGGGCCTGCGTGCTTGCTCAACGTCTGAGAACCACTGGAGCGAGCGACTCCCAATTAAAGCCCTCATGAGCCCCTGACTTTCCCCATTTCTGGGGAGACCACGATTGACAGCAGGTTGAAGTGTGTTAACGACAACTTGACAAGGAAGCCCTGGAGCAATGGCCAGGAGGACTGGTCCCAATGCCCCTAGCTCTACTTGTGTGTCCTTGGCAAACCCACCCAGCCTTTCTGGTCTTCAGTCAGTTTCTCCTTGTTCCAGGCGGAGGTCATGAAAGCTGCTTCTTGGAGGGCAGTGTGAAGGCTCAGTGGGAGGATGGACGCCCAGATGGGGCAGCAGGTAGAATTGCACGTGACTGCGCGTTCGAGCTTGTCAGTTTCACGCTGGGCCCCTCCTGTCCTGCCTTCCCTGGGGGTCAACAAACAGGAGCAAGGCCAGAGGCAGCCTGTGGTCCAAGAATAAATACCTGTCTTGTGACTGTTCTCCAACTTTAGTTTGCTTAAAATACGCATGCCTGGGCTCCACTCAGGGATGCTGACCCAGTTGGTCTATAATTGCGCCCAGGAGTCCGTATTTTACAGCATAATGGCAGGTGATCCTGGACTAGTCATGGAGAGACGTTGCCCCCGTGGACCCCACAGGGAGGGGAACCATGAGCTGTGGGCGGGCACTTCACCCCAGAGGGCTAGGACCTCACATACGCCCCAGCCTGCACTGCATGGACAGCCCATCTCTTCTGTCATTTATTTGTTCATTCCCCATTCGTTAAAAAACCTAAAAACCATTCACCAGAGATATACTGATGGCCAATAGGCACATGAAAAGATGCTCATCATCGCTGATCATGAGGGAAATGCAAATCAAAACTACACTAAGATATCACCTTACACCCGTTAGAATGACAAAAATATCTAAAACTAACAGCAACAAATGTTGAAGAGGTTGCGGAGAAAAAGGAACCCTCATACACTGCTGGTGGGAATGCAAACTGGTGCAGCCACTATGGAAAACAGTATGGAGATTCCTCAAAAAACTAAAAATAGAACTACCATACGATCCAGCCATCCCACTACTGGGTATTTATCCAAAGAGCCTGAAGTCAGCAATCCCAAAAGTCCTGTGCACCCCAATGTTTATTGCAGCACTGTTTACAATAGCCAAGACGTGGAAGCAACCTAAGTGTCCAGCAACAGACGAATGGATAAAGAAGATGTGGTACGTATATACAATGGAATACTACTCAGCTGCAAAACAGAACAAAATCATTCCATTTGCAATAACATGGATGGACCTTGAGAGAATTATGTTAAGTGAAATAAGCCAGCGAGAGAAAGATAATCTGTGTATGACTCCACTCATACGAGGAATTTAAAATTAGGGACTAAGAACAGTTTAGTGGATACCAGGGGAAAGGTGGGGTGGGGGGTGGGCACAAAGGGTGAAGTGGTGCACCTACAACACGAATGACAAACATTAACGTACAGCTGAAATTTCACAAGATTGTAACCTATCAATAACTCAATAAAAAAAATAAAAATAAAAAATAAAAAACCATTCACCAGGTGCCTCTGATGTACCAAGCACTGTGTTAGACCTGGGACTATCAAAATGAAGGAAGAGCTCCCTCACTTCAATGAGCCCCAGGACACACTTTCCAACGGAGAAGTCTGATCACATCTTTCATTTGCTCAAGATCCTTTAATCCCCTTGACCTTATGGGGTTGTAAACTCAAATACCTCCAGGGACACGACGGTAGCAAACATACAAAGCTGGCTTAGGGACTGGGGAGGCTGTCGGCTAACTGAGCCTGCATGCCCTCCTACATGCATTCAGGCAAAAAAAATAACAGTAAGCACTGTTGGGCAAAATGGTTTTACCAGTTAATTTCAGCCCTCCAGCCATCAATTTGCAAAGTCTGAATCCACACTCCTTTATGCGGCATATCAGACCTCTAGAATAATCCATCACAGCCTACCTCCCTGATCTCATTCTTTGCATACCTTTCCCACCCTCTCCCCTCCAACAAGCCCAAACACTGAGCCTCCCAGAACACCACGACCTCTAATTCTTCCAGGCCTTGGAACATGCTGTTCCCTCCACTTGGAAAGCAGACTAGTGCTTCTCCTTCACGTCTGTGCTTGCATGTCACCTCCTCCAAGGAGCCCTCCCCCCTGACCCCTCAGGCAGGGATAGGGGCCCAGGCCTTATGACCCAAAGCCCTTGGCTCCTGCCTACGGTGTAAAGCACACTGGGCAGCCGTGCTGCCAGCCCCCTGCTCTAGTGGGGCTCCCGTGCCTAGACCACCCCACCTCAGGTCTCTGCTTGCCCACCCCCCACCTCCTTCAAGTCTTTGCTCAAATCTCACCACCTCCCGGGGCCCACTGTGACCATCACCTAATTCCACCCCCCCCCCCACCCTCCTGTATTGCGGTTCCCTCTCCTTCATTCTACCTTTCATTTTTTATAGCACTTTCTCCTTCAAACATGCTATACAACTTATTTGTTACATGCATTGTTTATTTGAAGTCCCCTCTTCTAGAATGTAAACTCCACGAGGGCAAGGGTCTTCGGCTGTTTCGTTCCCTGAAGTTTCTCAAATGCAAAGAACCATGCTTGGTCCATAGGGCAGCTCAGTGACATTGGTGAATGAATGAATGGATGGATGGATGAATGAAGGAATGAAGACCATCTTGCAATCATCTGACGTCTGCGTCTCCCTCTGGACTGTAGGTTCCTCAGGTTCTACCCTAGTTTCAAGACTCAGAGGGGGTTCTTGGTTAACGTCTGTCGAAGGTTCCTTTTGTAACTAATCCATGAGTGACCGGGGACGGAATGGAGGAATCATCAGCGGTGGGCACCAGGCGGACGCTGATGGTGGAATGAAGGTTTGCCCACAGGAAACCCTCGGTTCCCACAACCTGCCTCAGCCGGAGCCTCTCCTAACAGCGGGCCCCCTCCCACCACAGCAGCTGTGACACGGCTTCGCCAAGAGGGGTCGCTCCGCCCTCACTTTCCTTCCTGGTGCGGACCGGCAGTAACTGCAGATGCAGAAGCCGTGGGCGCGAGGAAGAAAGGGACGGCCCGCCACGGCCCGGTCCCCCTTCGAGGGCCGTCCGCGTGGGGCGCGACCGAGGCAGGGCTGGGGACCCAGCCGCTGGCGCTGACGCGGGACGCAGCCCGCCACGGTCCCCTTCCGACTCCCTGCGAGCCCCGTGCTCCTAGGGCTCCCAGGATCTCCCTCTTACACACAGGACCCCAGGCTCAGAGAGGTTGGGTGTCTTGACCAAGGTGGCACAACTGGAAAACATCAGGGGTAGGATTAGCATCCAGATTTGGCAACGCTATTGTCTGTTCCGTGTCGTCGTCGTCGTCCCCCCACGCCCCCCCCCAACCCCCCAGCCCCCACCCCCAGCTCCTTTTGGCTTCTCTGCTCCAAAAGCAAAGCTCTGACGATGATCCTTCGAGGTTCTGGAAAGTCGCCCACCTAGGTGCCCTCTGACCTTAACACCCGTACCCACCTAGATTATAAAGACCTTGAAGAGGTCTTTCTAACCTCTTTATTTGTGCCACCTTTAGCCTATGGGGGTTGAGCATACAGTAAGTGTCAAATAGCTACATTTTGTTTACTTATTTACTGTTTACATGGGAAAACAGATCCAAAAAGCAGCTCTCTGCTTCCAGGGATCTTTAAAGCAAACTTGAAAACAACATCTGTGTCCTGTTGGGCAACAGAGACTAATGAATTAACATTATTCATTCATTGAACAAATATTTATTAAGCACCTGCCATGCGTTAGACACCGTGCTAGGTGTTGGCGACACAGAAAGCATCAAAATAGGTACCGCCCTCTTGCCATTTACCTTCTAAAGCTCGTGACAGAAAATGAACAATATATACAATAAATATAGTTCAATAAGTGCTATGAAGAAAATTCAAGTTAGGCAATGTTATTGTTATATTGTTATTATATAACAAGGGGGTGTTGTTTAGATGGAGTAGGAAGGCAAATACCCACAGGAAGTGAAGGAGCAAGCTATGTGGTTCTCTGAGGGAACGGTGTTCCAGCAGAGGGAACAGCAAGTGCAAAGGCCCTGAGGTGGGAGCGTGCACTTCCTGTATTTGAGGAAAGAGTCTCGTAAGAGTTTGTAAACCTTGATAAGGACCTTAGCTTTTATTGTGAGCATGATGGGAAGATAGTATACCCAGTACAGAGCTGGGATGTGAGGTAGTAACTGCCTTGTGGAGCTGGCTGGGCGTCCCCACAGCAGTCAGGATGCCTCAGGCTGTGTGATGTACATTCCTGGCTTGGATTCACTTGTTCTCATTGCTGGAGTAGAACACCTTGGCTCCTTGAAAGCCCAGGGTCTTCATCTGGGGTTCCTGGAGCCCCAGAACAACATTCTCAACCAGGGGCCACATCAGAGTCACCTCAGAAGCTTTTCCCCAACCGATGCCAAGTTCCACCTCTGCCTTGCTGACCAGTCTCTGGGGTGGGCCACGGGGATGAACGCTGCTCATGAAGAACCACCGTCTCCCAGGGGCTGGGGCTGGGCCTCAGGGGCCCTCTCCTCCCAGCCCAGATCTTATCCGCATGTACATTTGGTGTTAGAGGGATGGTAAGGACCACAGCTTTCATGAGACTCCCCCAAAGATGGAGAATCTTATTCTAAAGCAGACAAGGTGGGTCTGCCAGGGAAATCACAGCCCACAGCCCCGTGTGTTCACTGCCCCCCTCACCCTCCCGTTTTTCCCCTCGCGCACCCAACCCAGCGATCCCGCCAGTGCCTTCCTTTCTGGCTCCTCATCTCATTGCTTTGTGAGATTCATTTTGATGGCAGCGTCTCCCTTCCCTCCAGCTCTCGGTGGCTGCCAGCATTCACTCCCTCTTTAAATATGAATAAGCCGTTCTCGCCAGGGCTGTGGCTCCCTGAAGTCAATCTTTTCTGGGCTCTTTCTGTTTGCTTTTCCCCAAGGTCTTCCTGCTTCGGCTGTCAAAGAGGAGTTTGTTCCAGCCGCTCTGCTCCCCGCTCCCCCCCCCCCCTGCCCAGGCCCGGGACCCGGCATTTGGTACTGCTTAGGGCACAAAGAAAACATTACTGTTTCCTTTTCCATGGACACTATCTACTCTTGGCAGCCACACTTCAAAGCCGAGGGGCCCCTTTCAAGAGCCCTGGTCCTGGGAAGGAACCTGAGGGACGTAGGCCCTGGGTGTGCTGGGGGAGGGCGGGCAGGAGACGGCAGCAGTGGGGTGACTCAGTGGCCTGGCCCCCAGGGGGCAGTGCTGCCCGGCTTTGGCAGGCACTGAACTCATCTGCTTGTTGTCTGGACCTGTTCGCCGTGATCCCTGGAGATGTCCCTTTCTCCGTATGGGGTGTGGTGTGAACTGTATAGAGTTGTTGTCGAGGGTCTGGGGTTCAAGTCACAAGTTCAAGTCCCAGTGTGGCCACTTACAAACGGGGTGGCTATAAGTAAATCATTAAGAGTTTCTCGGCATCAACTTCTCGTTTATGAAGAGGCCGAGGGAGGATGGGTTGAGAGGATTATGTGAAATAACAACTATAAAGTTGAGCTTTCCTCTTCCAACTTGTGTCCAGCCATCCACCAAACCATTCCTCCACCTGGTCATTTGCATTTTCTTTCTTTCCATTTTTATGGAGCCCTACTGTGCGCTCGCCAGCCTCCCGAGACTGCAGCAGTTATGAGGAATATTCTGGAGGGAGTCGACTTCTCACACTCCCACCCAGGAGACCTCGGTCATGACGAGTTGAGAGTTTCCAGAGGACTTTTTCTTCCCGTCACACATTTGCGAGTTCCTTCCAGCTGGGAAACTTCCCGTCAGGGCGTCTTCTCCTTGTCCCCTGAGAGGCTGCTCTGACTTGTTGGGCTTCTGTTGACCTGGGTCTTCTCCAGACCCAGAATCTGCAGACTTGTCCCCACCACTTCCCTTCTTCCTAAGAATTCTTGAGTAGGGACAAGGTCCAAGTATCCCCCCTACCAACCCACTCTGCTAAGTTCTCCTGGAGGCCAGAGAGGGCTCCTTTCACCCCCAGAGCCTTTCCGAGGGCAATTTCATCACCCCCAGCCACTGTTTATCGGGCACGTGTATTAAGGGACATCAGACACTATCCTGAGCTCTTAGCAAGGTTATCATTTCACCGGCCGCAGCCCTGTGGCAGCTGGTAACACTGCTGGCCACAATGAATGCCCTGGTGTGGTCCCCTCCCACGCCGACTCAGGGCTTGGCCATGTGACATGCTTCGGCCAATGGGACACCAGCAAGCATGATGCAGGCAGAGTCTGGACAACTGCTTGGGCTCGGGGGTTTGCCCTCTTGGAAGGCTTGCCCTCAGAAGCCAGCTGCCCTGCTGGAGGGAAGCTCAGGCTGGACTATGGAGCGGTGAGAGGCCACGTGGAGGGAGAGCCTGGAGGACGCCAGGCATCTTCACATTCCAGTCCCAGCAGAGAGCCTGTCTGATTTCAGCCACATGAATATCCTCGCAGTAACATGCAAAGCTGAAGAACCGCCTCACTGAGCCCATTAACCCACAAGATCGTGAGAAATAATAAATTCTTGTTTTAAGCCCAGAAGTTCAGGGGATGGTCAGTTACACAGCTATAGAAAAATGGAACAAACCCCAAGACCTGCAGACTATTACTATCATGCCCATTTTACAGAGGCTGAATCTGAGGTTCAGAGAGCTTGAGTGCATTTTCCAAGGGTTCCCAGTAAGCAAATGTGGTGGCTGTGAAAATGAACCACTTGGATCTCCTGCTGGAGGAACCTGCATGGACTGGCATGCAGCTTGGCATGGATCCAGCTACTGTTCCCTGGATCCACCACTGCTTTCTCACTGTCGTTCGCTTCCTGCATCCCCAGCTGCTCCCAGCTAATGATCGTGCACTGAGGCTGCTCCCAGCCAATGACGGGCACCTAGACCTTCCAGCCAATGACTGGGCACCTAGACCTCCCAGCCAATGACTGGGCGCCCAGGCTGCTGCTCCCAGCCAATGATTGGGCACCCAGGCCTCTCAGCCAATGATTGGGCGCCCAGGGGGACCGCGCAGGCCTATTCCTGGGGGATGCAGAATTCCTCCATCAGCCTACTTTGGCTTAAGGAGTCCCCACCGGCCTGGCTGACCTTTTTCGGAATTGTGTTGAGGCACAAGACTATTCGTGCTCCAGTCTCCCTTCTCTCTCCTCCACCATGATCACATGTTCTGAAAGCGCTCCCTGCCGCCTCCTGCTCCTCCCGTTGATCCCTCACAGGTGTTTCCTCCAATAAATATGTTGCGGTTTGAATCCCATTCGGCGTCTGCTTATCAGAGGACACGAACCAAGCTAGCGAGAAGGCCCAGACTGAAGCCGTGGAGCCTCTGCCCGATGATTTCCTTCATTTGTCTCCAGACACTTTTCCTCTCAGGAAGAAGAGCCATCTTCAAAGGTCGCTACCATCCCGACGTCAGAAGCTCTAAGGCCACAGATGAGGAAAGTCCCAAGACAAGGCAAACAAGGGGCAGGAACCTCCCCAGACACACCTGGGGTTGGGGGCTGGGGGGTGGCAGACAGACTCCTGGCTCTTCAGGAACTGACACGACCCAGGAGCCCCCCACCCCCCACCCCGCCCCCGCCCCCGGGAGGAACAGCGGGAGGAAGTGGACATGTTCACGTTTATTTTCTTCTCTGCCCCAAGCCCGTTACACACAGTATCTCATTGAATCCTCCCAAATACTGGTAAGGCCAGTATTACCATCCCTACTTTACAGCTGAGGACACGAGCTCAGAGAGGTGAAGCCACTGGCCTAGCATCACACAGCTCCCACGTGGCAGGGCTGAGACGTAAACCAAGTGGAGGGAAGCTGAGCAGTCAGAAGCTTTCCAAATCCTGGGTGTAAATCCCTGCTCTTTCAGGTGTCCAGAAAGACTTTGGGCAAGTTACTTAACCTCTCTGAGCCTCGGTTTCCCCATGTGTAACACCCGGACACTAATGGTCCCTTCTTCCTGGGGACCTTGTAAGCAGAGAGAACGGAGTCTGCTGCTAATGCTGTTCTGCCCCCTACCCCCATCCCCACACCTGCCTCCAGGCCAGCCAGTTTTCCATTACACCCCACTATTTCCATCGTGCTGTTGACACAAACAAGATAAGGACTTTTTATAAAAACCCAAACCTGAGTCAATGTCCAGGACTGATTCATAATCGGGTGTTGCCTTCATCCCTATAAAAAAACCAACACATCAACAACCAAAAACCCTGATAAATTAGCAAGGGATATGAAAAACTTGAAGGCTCCAAGCCAGGACCCAAAAAAAATTCCCCTGGATTCTTTCCCCATGAGGGGAGGTTTTCCATAGGGACAAAGCCGCGTGCTTTGGCTCAGGGATCATGCTGCTTTCTCCTTGAGAAAGTTCCTGGGATAAAAATAGCCAAGCAGCAGACAGCCCGTCTGGGGGCTCGGTGAGGAGGAGTGGAGGGATGGGGGGAGGGATGGGGGAGGGATGGAGCAGAGGGGTGGGGGAGGGATGCAGCAGAGGGGTGGGGGAGGGATGGAGCAGAGGGGTGGGGGAGGGATGCAGCAGAGGGGTGGGGGGGAGGGATGGAGCAGAGGGGTGGGGGAGGGATGGAGCAGAGGGGTGGGGGGAGGGACGGAGGCGAGGGATGGAGTCGAGGGATGGGGGGAGGGATGGGGGAGGGATGGAGCAGAGGGGTGGGGGAGAGATGGAGCAGAGGGGTGGGGGGGAGGGATGGAGCAGAGGGGTGGGGGGAGGGATGGAGCAGAGGGGTGGGGGAGGGATGGAGCAGAGGGGTGGGGGGGAGGGATGCAGCAGAGGGGTGGGGGGGAGGGATGGAGCAGAGGGGTGGGGGGAGGGATGGAGCAGAGGGGTGGGGGAGGGATGGAGCAGAGGGGTGGGGGAGGGATGGAGCAGAGGGGTGGGGGGAGGGATGGAGCAGAGGGGTGGGGGGAGGGATGGAGCAGAGGGGTGGGGGAGGGATGCAGCAGAGGGGTGGGGGGAGGGATGGAGCAGAGGAGTGGGGGGAGGGATGGAGCAGAGGGGTGGGGGAGGGATGGAGCAGAGGGGTGGGGGGAGGGATGGAGCAGAGGGGTGGGGGAGGGATGCAGCAGAGGGGTGGGGGAGGGATGGAGCAGAGGAGTGGCGGGGAGGGATGGAGCAGAGGGGTGGGGGGAGGGATGGAGCAGAGGGGTGGGGGGAGGGATGGAGCAGAGGAGTGGGGGGGAGGGATGGAGCAGAGGGGTGGGGGAGGGATGGAGCAGAGGGGTGGAGGGGAGGGATGGGGGAGGGATGGAGCAGAGGGGTGGAGGGGAGGGATGGGGGAGGGTTGGAGCAGAGGGGTGGGGGAGGGATGGAGCAGAGGGGTGGGGGAGGGATGGAGCAGAGGCGTGGGGGAGGGATGGAGCAGAGGGGTGGGGGGGAGGGATGGAGCAGAGGGGTGGGGGAGGGATGGAGCAGAGGGGTGGGGGCAGGGATGGGGGAGGGATGGGGGAGAGGGGTGGAGAGGAGGGGGCCTTGGCTGCCAGATACCTGTGTCCTTGAGAAACGGCAGGGGGAGTGGGGGTCTGCATTTTGGGGTCTGAGGGGTGGCGGGGAGATGGGACTTCCTGGTGAAGAAGAGGAAGGAATGGCATGTCAGGACTCCCCAGGTCCATCCAGCCAGAGAACCCTCAGGAAATACCGTTCAGGGAGCGAGGAAAGGAAGGGCAGGGGCTAGACTTTGATAGACCAGGAGGAGAGAGCAGGGCCACCAGGCCACCAAGCATGAAAGACTAGGAGGAGCACCTTAGAGCATAAAACAAACAGACAGACAAAACCCCGCCAAGGCCCAGGGGACCTTGGTTTGAGGGTCTGACATGAACCCAGGCCAATGGAGGCACTTCCAAGAGGCCCATGTTCCACAGAAATTGTCCCCTTGCCCTCTCAGTCCCTGCCCCAGGGACCCCAGTTTAGACTCCGTCCTTCTCCTTCCTAAGTGGTCCCTTGGCCAGCCCAGGATCCGATGCTCCCTGGATGGTCGCTGCACCGAGCCGCCAGCAAGCAGGCAAGTGGAATCAGGAGGCTCAGAGGAGCTTGGGGTCACAGACTCTCTGAAACTAGGAGGAATCTTCAAGATCCTCCAGTCTCTTCCTTAGGACTCATTGTGCAGATGGGACGTCTGAAGTCCCAAGAGGACAAGCAGCTTGTCCAAGTCATACAGCGAGTGTGCCAACTCCCAGTCCAGTGCTGCTGCACTGCAGAGTGGCCACTGATCCCGGCTTCCCAGAATGTCATCGGTCCAGGAAGAATGACTGAGTACCGACTGTGCACCAGGCACTGTGGCGGGTAGGTGGCAATGGCTCTTTTATGTCAGGTGCTCACAGAAAGCCTCTCTGATAAGGTGACACGGGCAGATCTGAAGGCAGTAAAGGTAAACCACAAGGATATCTGACAGGAGAGCATTCCAGGCAGGGGGAACAGCCAGTGCAAAGGCCCTGAGGTTTAGCATGTTCAAGGACGAGCGAGAGGCTAGACAGCTGGAGTGGTGTATTTGGAGATGAGGTCAGAGGTGGAATAGGATGGCTCTGTAGGCCACTGGATGGACGCTGGCTTTCCCCCATGAGGCAGGAAGGCTTTGCAGGGTTTGGAGCAAGACTTGATCTGATTTAGCATTTAAAACAATCCCTTTGATTATAATGTGGGGAAGATGCTGCTGTAGAGGGTCAAGGGTGGGACCAGATAGGAGGATACTGTACTAACCCCAGGGTGAGGTGACAACGTGGCTCAGGGTGGTCCTGCGAGGATGATGAGAAGTGGGTGGATTCTGGGTAGACGTCAAGCCCACGGGACTGGATCAGACGAGGGGTGGGAGAGGAAGAGAGGCATCAAGAAGAATGCAGGACCTTGGCCTGAGCAACTAGAAAGATCAAGTTACCATTTACTGAGGTGAGGAAACCATGGGAGGGGTAAATTTGTGGGGAGATCAGGACTGAACATGTGGATCCAGCCTCAGAGCAGCACCAGTTCCCTGGGGGCCTCTCATCAGATCACCTGATGCATTTCTTCTGAAACAGCCCACACCCGAGTTCAGCCCCAGGCTGTGTGGCTGAGAGGGACATATTCCATTGGCCCAAATTCCCTCATATCGGATCTCCACGCCCCAACCTAGCCTGAACATGCCTGTTCCAAGTGATTCACCCATTTCAAAAGTGTTTTTTAAACAAATTCCTTCATTTCTCTTCTGCTTCTTGGTTTACAAAACATTCTTTCCTGCATTATTCCACATGACCTACATCACAAGCCTATGAGATATGTAGAGTGGGCGTTATTATTCCTACTTTATAGATGAGGAAACTGAGGCACAGAAGGGCTAAGTCCCTTGAGCAAGGCTGCACAGCCGCACTATCCAGCAGTTGGGGGCAGAACCCTTGCCCGCTGCCCCCTGGGTGTGGGCTCCTTGTGCCACATTCTCTGCTCTCTGAAGCTGGACTCAAGGATAACCACAGAATGCTGGCAGACCTTTGGAGCAGCTGTGATGAATTTGGTCTATGGCTGAACCGGATGATACAGTAGCCACTAGTCACATGTGGCTGTTTAAATTCAAATTTTAATTAGTTAAAATTAAATACAGTTAAAAATTTAGTTCTTCAGTCATACTAGCCATATTTCAAGTGCTCAGTGTGGTTGGTGGCTCCTGTATTGGACGGCACAGACAGTAGAGCATTTCCACTATTGCAGAAAATTCTACTGGACAGTGCTAGCCAGACAAGCCTTCCCGCCCTCCCTCACCCTAAATCCCGGTGTCAGAGTGGAGAGCGTGTGGGTAGAATGTGGTGTCATGCCGACTTCCATCACCCCAACTTTTGCCCTGAGAACATACTACCTGTACCACATCCTACTTAATCTTTGTTTTTATATTGACTGACATTTTCAAGTTGAATGTTGATTTATGCCTTGTCCTAAGCACAAAGTCATGGGTTTGGTATCCAAAGATACACACACACATAAACATGCAATGAAAGTCATTGAGCGATTGTCTACGTATTACCTCCCATCACCTTGTGATTGGGAAGCACTGGTATGGTAGAGCGGCATGGGCTATGGCAACAGAAAAGGACTGTTTTCACCATTTCAACTTCACCATCTAACCAGCTGTGTGCCCTGGGGCAGGTTTCTTCACCTCTCTGAGCTTCAACTTTTTCACCTGTAAAGTAAATGTTCCAGTAAAGGACCAACTGAGTTCTTATAAGAATCAGGTAAAGAGGTTTATGGTGAGAGCCAGCACTGAGCCTGGCACATAGTAACTGCTCACCAAATGTTAGTTCCTTTTCCCACCTCCTTCTTTTCCCTCCCGCAGGCTGGCCCACTCAGGGCCAAAAACTTAAAGTAAAAACAGGAATGGAATGTTCAGAGGGGGCTATGAAAAGTGCCAATATATTCCTGGGAACCTAGAATTCCACATGCATGCACAGGGCTGGGAGCATATCCTGGAAAGATCTAAGACGGCATAAATCTCTCCTCTGGCTGACCTGACCTGCTGCACAAGAAGGAAGTGAAGGCTAAGGTCAACTTGTATACTCTCTGCCAGAACATTGAACACACACCCCAACATGCACATGCAGAGCCCCTTGGCAAAGGCTGAGAGACTTAATGATCCAGGCATTTAAGGAAATCTTTGTCCAATTGTTAGCTGACGAGCAGGCTAACAAGCAGAGACTTCAAGGGCCACACATGGTAGAGATTACAGACTTTACAGAATTGGTCCAGCAAAGCCACTCAGCAAACAAACAGCAGCAATAACAAACCCTAGTGAGGGGACAGAATCTGATTTCCAGAGTTGTCACGTTATATTACTTTAAATGTCTACATTTCAACAACAACAACAAAATTACAAGAACGCTACGAAATACGAAAGTATGGCCCATACACAAGAACCAAAAGCAGTCAATGAAAACTCTCTCTAAAGAAGCCCAGATATTGGATTTACTAGATGTTGTAGTCTGTTCAGGCTGTTATAACAAAATGCCATAAACTGAGTCGCTTATGAACAGCAAACATTTATTCCTCATAGTTGTGGAGGCTGGGAGTCCACGATCAGGGTACCAGCACCGTGGGGTCCTCTTCCAGGTTGCAGACTTCTTGTTGCATCTTCACATGGCCCAAAGGGGTAGGGAGCCCTGTGGGGTCTCTTTTATAAGAGCACTAATCCCACTCATGAGAGCTCCACCCTCCTGACCTACGCACCTCCCAAAGGCCCCAGACCCTAATACCATCACACTGGGGACTAGGATGTCAACGTATGAATTTTAGGAGGACACAAACATTCCTACCATAGCACTGGACAAAGACTTTAAGTTAGCTATTATAAATACGGTCAAAGAAATAAGGGAAGCCAAGTATAAAGAACCGAAAGAAAGTTTGAGAATAATGTCTCACCAAATAGAGAATATCAATAAAGAGATAGAAATTATATATATTTTTAAAAAGAACCAAATAGGAATTCTGAAGTTGAAAACATAACTGAAATGAAAAATTCATTAGAGAGGCTCAACAGTATATTTGAACTGACAAAATAAAGAATCAGCCAACTTGAAGACACATAAATTGAGATCATCCAGTCTGATTAGCAGAAAGGAAAAAGAATGAAGGAAATTGAACAGAACCGCTGAGATGTGTGGAACAGCATCAAGTAAGCCAATACGTGCATAATGGGGATCCAAGAGGAGAGAAGAGAGACAAAGAGGCAAAAGGAATACTTGAACAGATAATGGCCCCAAAATACCCAAATTTGTTGAAAACCTTAATCTGCACATCCAAGAAGTTCAACAAACTCAAAGTAGAATCACTCAAAGAGTTCCACACCTAGACACATTATTGTCAAACAATCAAAAGACAAAGAGAAGATCTTGAAAGAGAAGGTGATTCATCATAGACAAGGAATCCTCAATAAGATTGACAGTTGACTCCACATCAGGAACCGTGGAGGTTAGGAGGCAGGGGAATGACACATCAAAGTGCTGAAAGAAAAAAGTAGTTGAACTTGAATTCTATGTCTGACAAAACTATCCTTCAGAAATGAAGGAGAAATTAAGACATTCCTAGATTCAAAACAAAACAAAACAGAATTTGTTGCTAATAGACCTGCCCTAGAAGAAATGCTAAAGGGAATCCTTCAGGCTGAAATGAAAGTGTACCAGCCAGTAGCTCAAATCCACGTGAAGAAATATAGAGCACCAGTAACTATATAGGTAAATAGAAAAACAATATAAAAATTTTTTTTCGTTAAACTGTTTTCTTTCACTATCTGATTTAAAAGATCTTTCTGCTTTGTGCAGTTGCATACAGCAATAATTACAAAACTGTTGGTGGTCTTATAATGTATAAAGATGTAAGTTGTATGACAATAACAGTAGAAAGGAGTGGGGAGGTAATGAAGCTATATTGGAGCAGAGTTTTGTAGGCTATTGAAATTAAGTTAGTACTAATCCAAACTAGATTGTTTTAATTAAGGTGTTCATTGTAATCCCCAGGGCAACCACTAAGAAAATAACTCAGATATATAGTAAAAGAAACAACAAGGAAATTAAAATTGTATGCTGGGAAATATTTATTTAACACAATAGAAAGCAGTAATAGAGGAATACAGAAAGAAAACAACATAAGACACCTAGGAAACAGATAGAAAAATGGTAGGTGTAAATCCTGCCTTATCAGTAATTACGATATGTAAATGGATTAAACACTCAAAAGGATAAAAATCTTGATCCAATTCTATGCTGCCTACAAGAGACACACTTTAGATTCAAAGACACAAATAGGTTGAAAGTAAAAAGATGTAAGAAGACATCTCATACAAGAGTACCTACAAGACAGCTGGAGTGCCTATGCTGAAATAAGACAAAACAGACTTAATGACAAAATTGTTATTGGAGACAAAGAAGGGCATTGTATAATGATAAAAGGATGAATCCATCACAAGAATAACAATTACACGCACTCGTGCATCTCACAATGAAGCCCCAAGATACACAAAACAAAAAGCGACAGAAAAGAAGGGGGAAACAGGCAATTGAAGAATGACAGGTGGAGACGTCAATAATGGACATGCCGACTAGGTAGTGATGAGCAATGGAAGTGAAGACTCGACAAAGACTATAAACTAGTTAGACCTGAGACAGCTACGGAACTCTCCACCCAAAAGGAGCAGCATACGCGTTCTTCTCAAGTCCACATGGAACATTCTCTAGGACAGATCCTGCTTCAGGCCATAAAACACATTTCAGTAAATTTAAAATGATTGAAATCGTACAAAGTACATTCTCTGAACACAATGAAATGGAATTAGAAATTAATAACAGAAAAAAATTCGGGAAATCCACAAATATGTGGAAATTAAACAACACATTCCTAAATAATCAACGGATTAAAGAAGAAATCACAAGGAAAATTAGAAATGCTTTGATGTGAAAACACAGCATACCAAAACTTATGAGATGCAGCTAAGCAGAGCTTAGAGGGAAATCTACATTTGTAAACATCTATATTAAAAAAGAAAAAAGATGTCAAATAAATAACCTAACTTTCCACCTGAAGAAATTAGAAAAAGAACAAACTAAACCCAAAGCAAGCAGGAGGAGAGAAACAATAAAAACTAGAGCAGAGGGGCTGGCCCCATGGTCGAGTGGTTGAGTTCGTGTGCTCCACTTCCGCAGCTCAGGGTTTCACCTGTTCGGATCCCGAGCGCAGACCTAGCACCACTCATCAGGCCGTGCTGAGGTGGCGTCCCACATAGCACAACCAGAAGGACCTACAACTAGAATATACAACTATGTCCTGGCGGGGGGGGGGGGGGTGGGTTTGGGGAGACAAAGAAGGAAAAAGAAGAAGAAGAAGAAGAAGATTGGCGACAGATGTTAGCTCAGGAGCCGATCTTTAAAAGAAAAAAACCCATAAAACTAGAGCAGGAATAAATGAACTAGAGAACAGAAAAACAAAAGAGAAAATCTAAAAAACCAAAACCTGATTCTTTGAAAAGATAACAAAATTATAAGGGAATACTGTGAACCATTGTATGCCAACAAATTAGATAAATTAAACTAAATGGACATATTCCTAGAAAGACACAAACTACTAAAAGTGACTCAAGAAGAAATACAAAATCTGAACAGACCTATAATAAGTAAAGAGATTAAATTAGAAATCAAAAAACTTCCCACAAAGAAAAAAGCCCAGGCCCAGATGGCTTCACTGGTAAATTATACTAAACACTTGAAGAAGAACATTACAAAGTTTCCCAAAAAATAGAAGAGGAGGAAACACTTCTTGACTCATTCTATGAGGCCAATATTACCTTGATCCCCAAACCAGACAAAAATAGCATGAGGAAAAAAACTACAGACGAATATTCCTTATGAATATAGATGTAAAAATCCTAAACCAACACTAGCAAACTGAACCCAGCAACATATAAAAAGAATTACACACCATAACCAAGCGGGATTTATCCCGGAAATGCAAGGTTGTGATAACATCCAAAAACATAGATCAATGTAATATACCATATTAATAGACTAAAAGACAAAAGCCACATGATCATCCTAATAAAAACAAAAAAGCATTGACAGAATCCAACACCCATTCAGGATAAAAACACTTGATTAACTAGGAATAGAAGGAAACTTCCCCAACCTGATAAAGGGCATCTCTGAAAAACCCACAGTTAACATCATTCTTGATGATGAAACACTGAGAGCTGTCCTCCCGAGAACAGGAACAAAAAAAAGGATGCCCGCTCTCACTATTTCTATTCAATATTGTACTGGAGGTTCTAGTCAGGACAACTGAGGAAGAAAAAGAAATAAAGGCATTCGTATTATTTTTTAAAAAAGAAGCAAAACTATTTCTATTTGTAGGTGATATGATCTTATATATAGAAAATATGAGGAAAATGCATGCACACACACACACAATTAGAGCTAACAAAAGAATTCAGCAGGGTTGCAGGATACAAGATGAATATACAAAAATCAATTGTATATCTACAAGCTAGCAATGAACAATTCAAAATGATGTTAAGAAGACAGTTCCATGGTTATTTTGCAATTCAAAAGAATAAAATATTTACAAATAAATTTAACAAAAGGAGGGTGAGACTTACGCACTAAAAGCTACAAAACATCACTGAAAGAAATTTAAAAAGACCTAAATAAACGGAAAGACATCTCATGTTCACGGATTGGAAGACAAATTGTTCAGACGTCAACCATCCCCAAATTGAACTACATGTTCAACACAATCCTTATCAAAATCCCGGATGCCTTTTTTTTTGCAGATATCGACAAGCTGATCCTAAAATTCATTTGGGAACACAAAGGGCCTCACAGAGCCAAAACAATCTTGAAAAAGGAACAAACATGGAGGACTCACATTTCCCAGTGTCAAAATTTACTAAAAAGCTGCAGTTATCAAGACAGTGTGGTACTGGAGTAAAGTTAGATGTATACATCAAGGGAACAAATTTGAGAGTCCAGCAATAAATCCTTGTATTTATGGTCAATTGATTTTCAATGAGAATGCCAAGACAACTTAATGCGGCAAGAATACTCTTTTCAACAAAAGATGTGGAACAACTGGATAATCACCTGCAAAAGGATGAAATTGGACCCCTACCTTACACCATATGCAAAAATTAACACAACATAGATCAGAGACCAAAATGTAAGAGCTAAAACTATAAAAGTCCTAGAAGAAAACTTAGAAGAAAATCTTTATGTGCTTAGGATAGGCAATGGTTTCTTAGATACAGCTCCAAAAATATAAGTAACAAAATTTATTGGACTTCGTCAAGATTAAAAACTTTCTGCTTCAAAGGACACTACCAAGAAAGAGAAAAAACAGTCTTCACGATGGGAGACAATATTTGCAAATCACATATCTGATAGGAGTGTAGTATTTAGAATATGTATATAAAGAACTTTCACAACTCAATAATAAAAGAGAAGTTATCCAATTTTAAAAATGGGCAAATAATTTAAATAGACATTTCTCCAAAGAAGATTAAAAATGGGCAATAAGCACATAAAAAATGATCAACTTTATTAGTCATTAGGGAAATGCAAATCAAAACCACAGTAAGACACCACCTCACACTCACTAAGAGGGGTAGAGTAAAAAAGACAGACAATAGTTGGTAAGGATGGAGAGAAGCTGGAACCCTGATACTTTGCTAGATTGTAAAATGGTGCAACCACTTTGGGAAATAATTTGGTAGTTCCTCAAAAAGTTAAATTTGGAGTCACCATATCCATACGCCCCAACAATTCCACTCCTAGGTATGCACCCAAGGGAATTTAAAACATATGTGAAGACAAAAAGTTGTAGACAAAGGTTTATAATGGTATCACTCATAATAGCCAAAGAGTGGAAACAACCCAATTCATCAACTGATAAATGGATTTTAAAATTGTGGTATATCTAGAAAATAGAATGTTAGTCAACACTAAAAAGGAGTGAAGGACAGCCACGTACTGCGGCATGGATGAACCTTGAAAACACTAAGCTAAGTGGAAGACTGCCATAAAAGACCACATATTGTATGATTCCATTTATGTGAAATGCCCAGAATAATCAAATTCATAAGGACAGAAAGTAGATTCGGGGTTGCCAGGGGCTGGGGGAGGCGGGAACGGAGAGTGACTATTAACGGCTACTAGTTTCTTTCTGGAGTGACGAAAATGTTCTGGAATTAGATAATGGTGACTGATGGTTACATGGCTTTGTGAATATACTTAAAACTGCTGAATTGCATACTTTTAGAGGGTAAATTTTAAGATCTGTGACTTATATCTCAATAAAACTGTTTTATTAAAAAAGGAGTAGTTATTTTTTTATTATTATCCTGGCCCCAAGCCTGGAAACCCTTCTAAAATGGGTCTCAAAAGACTGAGGTTGCTGGTGTCCCCCACCAGGCGAAGGACCCGTGCGCTCCGGCCTCACATGCCAACGCGAAGAGGAACTTGAGTCTGGGCTGGGTGCAAGCCAGTGGGAGAAGCTCCTGTCCCGATTGCCAGTAGACTCCTGGGTCTGGAGGGCAGCCCTGAGTGGGGGCGGGGTAAGTCGGGGCCTGCTGCCACCCAGCTCTGTGTCTGCAAAGCTGGTGTGAGCAGGAGGAAGCTAACACTGGCTGTTCCAGACCCCCCCTGCCGTGAATTCACATCCCAGTGTGGCTGAACTGACTGCGTGGAGTCGCGATGGTCCCTGGGAGCTCAGCTCCTCCCAGGTACCTGCGTCTTCGGTCTCCTTAACCAGGTCTGGGGTGGCCCAGGGAATCCAAGGGCCGGCCACTGTCAGGTTGTTTCCGCTAATGGGGCGGGGGACAGGCAGAGGCCCGGATGCAGGGAGTGGCCCAAGGCCCCCGGTGGGTGAGCCCCTTGAGTCCCTGATTCTAATGTTTTTCACGAAATGTTTTTCCTAAAACAGCTCTCCCAGGAGACCCTGCTGGCGCCCTGGGAGCCACCCAAAGCTTTAAGGCAACATCATCGCTCTGCGGCAGTGGCTCATACCCAGCCCGACCACAAGCTGCAGCCCCGCCCCTCCCTCCCCTCCCCAGCTCCCAGGAGCTTCCAGAAACCACTGCACCCACCCTCTCGCTTTCTGTCCCCTGAGTCAGTCATCATGACATGCACCCTTTATCAAGCTCAGAGGCAGGCCCTTTACGTAGGTGATTGGCTTTCATCTCCTCCACGACCCAGGAGGACAGAACTCTCATGATGCCCACTTTCAAGGAGGAAACTGAGTTCTGGAGAGGTTGTCACTTGCTCAGGACCCCACGAAGCAGTGGAGGGAGCAGCTCAACCCGATCCCTTTACACTCTCTTCCTGACACTTGGAGCCTTGCTCAGAGAAAGCAGAGCTGATGCCCCAAGGCCGGGAGAATAGTACAACCTCCCTGGCCAGGGGGCAATGGGCAGCCCAGGGGCTTGCCCCCGCTCCTGCAGCCCTGGCACACACCTATCCCAGCATTGTTTCTGGGGCTTTTGCAATAGGCTATGTAGGTTGGAAACAGGGAGTGCTAGTCAGGTGGACCACAATGTGAATGGTGCCTCCTGGAGTTGTGCAATGCACATCTCACAGAGCTGTATGTGTGAGCCCTGACTTTTGATCAGGACACCCTACTCCCTTCTTCTAATCTAGTGAATTCTGCGCATCTTGCAAGGCCTGACTCAAATTCTCCCTCCTCCAGGAAGCCCTCCTGGACCAGTCCAAGCCACTTTGATCTCCCTTCCTCGGGTCCCCTACAGATAGACGCCTTCCCCTGGATATTAGGTAGCTACTTCTACGTGTGTGTGCCTGTGTATATCTGAACATCCTTGATGAGCTCCAGGAGGGCAGAGGCTGACTTTGAAATTACTCCTTTCTCCCACCTCACCTGACAAGATGCCAAGGATTCTATAAATACTTGCACGTTGGCAGGTCTCCACATGACCGGGGAAGAGGCAAAAACCCCAGAAATGAATCAGAGATTTTCAGAGCTGGAGGAAGCTCTAAGACACCACGCCCTCCCTATTTTACAAGTGGGGAAACTGAGGTTCGGAGAGGGAAGTGGTTTGCCCGGAGTCACAAGGTCAGTCAGTGTTCTGACTCCCTCTCCAGTGCTCTGTCCACTAACCACCCTGGGTCTTGGCTCTTGGCCCTGCTCCTCCCCCAGAAATGCTGCCTCAGGTCTGTCTTTGAGCCTCCATGTTCATCCACTTGATCTCCAGGGAAGTCCCAAATCGTGGAGCCCTGCATTTTCAGAATTAGAAGGACCTTTGAGGCCTGGCCCAACCACCCTCAGTTCCTGAGGGCAACCCACCCTTTGCACGGAGCCAGCCTCCCCACCAGAATGGATGCCAGCCTTTCCCGGTTCTATTAAATCCACCATTTGTGAGGGAGCAAGCTGCGGGGGCCCAATTTTCCCTGAAACCTCAGGGCAGAGCGACTAGAAGAAGATTTAGGATCCTTTCCAATCTCACCGTGGACTAGCTGAGCGTCTCTAGAACGTCCGCTCTCCCATGTCCCCTCCCCCAGCTCAGCTAGGACAGAAGCGGCTACTCCCAAGGGACCTCAGTTGCTGGAATTCAACCACCTCCCTGGCCTGCGCCCGGTGACTAAGCTGGCCAGCCGTACTGCAGCAGCCACCACCCAGCAACCTGGGATTTTTCCACTCCAGAAATACTGCAGGAACCTCCCCTGGCTTGGCCCACCAGAGGGGCAGTTGGCTGAAACTAAGCCAGCTGTATCAAAGTCCCATTTTCCTGGGGGCTTCAGGTCCGGCTTTATCAAGGCACAGAAGAGAAATCCCTCACCTATGGTGTGGAGGTTTTCATTGGTTGGAAGAAGTTTTGGGGGAAGTTAGGGCCACACAAGGTAAAAAACCTAGCAGGCTTGACCGAGGGCCTCTTTTTCAACCCAAAGAAGAATTTTTTTTTTTTTTGAGGAAGATTAGCCCTGAGCTAACTACTGCCAATCCTCCTCTTTTTGCTGAGGAAGACTGGCCCTGAGCTAACATCTGCGCCCATCTTCCTCTACTTTATACATGGGATGCCTACCACAGCATAGCTTTTGCCAAGCAGTGCCATGTCTGCACCCGGGATCTGAACTGGCGAACCCCGGGCTGCCGAGAAGCAGAACGTGTGCACTTAACCGCTGCACCACTGGGCCGGCCCCAAAGAAGAATATTTTTATTGGATAGAGAGTTGGAGCTTCTGCAGTAAGATCAAAAAGGAATGAAGGAAACAAACGAATACAGTTTGGTACTTACTACATGGCAGGTATTTTCACCTCTTATGTTTCACTCAATCCTCACAACTAACTTAGAAATTAGTGTGATGTCCCCATTTTACAGATATGAAGACAGGCTCAGAAAAGTTAAACACTTACTCAAGGACGGATGAGTGGGATCACAGCACAGATGTGCCTCTCGCCGCAGCCCAGGCCCTTTATAGCCTGCCATGCTGCTGGGCGGTAGCTCCCACCTGGAGAATGTTCCCGTCGCAGGCTGGTTGCGGAAGTATTTTTGCACGAGCTGGTCTGAGGACTGGACGTCCAGACAGGTATGGTCTGTTTCTAAGGAAGCTTCAGGTCTGGGTTCTGCCCCCCGCTCAGGGAGGGAAGTTCCTCCTTGTCTGGGAACTGCACCTTCTCCACCTGTTTCGTGAGGAAGGAATGACTGGAGGCCCATAGGGTGCTCCCAGGTCCCAGGCTCATGTTCTCCCAGTTAGGTGGCCCTGGTTCCCATTGGAGGAGAGTGGGGGGGAGGAAGTGCAGACGTGGAGGCGAGAGCAGAGGCTTCGGAGCCAGGTCGATCTGGGTGTAAGTCCTGAGTGGCTTTGGGCAAGGTACTTAACCCTCCCAGCCTCAGTTCCCCACCTGTAAGTGCGCCTGGCAAAGGATCTGGTATGCAGTAAGCACTCAATACATGTGTTTAGAAAAGGAGCCATTAGCCCATCACTAGGCGCTCATCAAGCATCTGTCACATGGCTGAGATCATTTGTCCCAAGCAGACTGTTCATGCCTGGGATTACGGCGCTGACTGTGCCCGCTGGCTCCTGGGTGCCCCTGCATTTGTGTCACTCCCTCCCTGAGAGGGTGGAAGGCAGAATGCAGTCAAGTCTCATTAGCCCTGGAGGGAGGCTGCAGAGACCTGACACATGCAGCAACCTGCCTGTGAGCTCTCAGGGTTGGAGCAGAAGCTCAGGCCAGGGAAGAGCTCTGAGGGCCCAGGTCCCCCCTCCCAGGGATCTCTCAGTGGGGCCTCCCCCTGCGCCACGGGACTCATCACCCCCGTCCCCAGGGCGCCCGAAGATGAAGTCCAGGCTTGCAGAGGAAGACTGCCTGGAGCTGCTCTGTGGTCGCTAGCCTCCAAGACGTCCCCCAGTGACCCCGTCTCCTGGGATTCACCCCCTTGTGTCGTCCCCTCCCACCCTGTGCTGTGCGGCCCATAGGACACAGCAGCAGCAAGAGCTTGTCACTCCTGAGATTGGGCTGTAGGCCTCAGCCCCAGCCTGGGCTTCTCTCTATCTCAGTCTCTCTCAGCTCATGGCCCTGGGGGAGCCAGCGGACTTGGCATAAGGACGTTCAGGCAGCCTGTGGCCACATGGTGAGGAACTGAGGTCCTTGTGGCTAGTGACCACATGGTGAGCCTGGAAGTGGATGCTGCCCCAGTCCAGCCATCAGATGAGGGCAGCCCCTGCCCACAGCTCGACAGCCACTTCAGGAGAAAGCCTGAACCGGAACCACCCGCCAGCCACTCCTGGGACCGTGGCCCTCGGAAACTGAGAGAATCAACGTTTGCTGTCTGGAGATGCTGTTTTGGGGTATTTTGTTTCACAGCGATAGATAACGAATACGTGCCCCTCCCCCGCCGGCGCCCATGGGGTCAAAGCAAAAAGGGCCCCCTCCTGCTGTCTCCCCATCAGCAGGGCACTCCAGTCTTTCAGGCCCCAGCTCCCTGGGCAGTAAAGATGGCGACAGAGAGGCCTTCTTCTCAGGGTCGATATCAAGACCCCCGGAGACGAGTTCAGAGCCGGGGTGGTTTACTGGGAAGGGAGCCCGGCTGTAGGCTGTGAAAACCCACATCCAGCTGTTACCGGCCACCAGGCCGGGCCCCAAACGCCACTTTTTACACCCAAGTCTTGTTGCCACCGAGGGGAACCAGGCCGTCCTGTTTTATCACTTTTGTTTTTTGAATTAAACTGGGTTTGGTGATGGTGGTTGTTCTAGAATCACTATATGCTTGTGATACAAAGTTAAAACAGCTCAAAAAACTAGGAAATGAAAAGCCAATGCTTTCCCTTACTCTCCATTCCCAGCTCCACACCGCTCGTAGACAGAATCGTTCTTAAGACTAACTTACGTTCATTTACTTCAATGTCCTGTGCACGGACAAGCACATTCATTTGCTTGTGTCTGTTTTTAGCCCAAAAGTGATAGTAATGTACACACTGTTTTGCGCTTTGGTCTTCTTCACAGTGTATCTTGGACTTCTTTCCTTATTAGTGCACATGGGTCTACCTCATTCTCTTTCCTTCAATCATTTGACGATTATTTATTGAGCAGCTATTACGTGAAGGACTCTTCACTCACCACATATTTCATGAGTATTCGTACGTTCCAGGCACTGTTCCAGCCCTCAGCACTACTGACATTTCAGGCCAGATGATTCTTTGTTGTTGAGAGGACGTGAATTCAAAACAGGACACTGAGAAGGAAGTTTCCTGAGTCAGGAGGAACCAAGAGAGTGTGCTATGGAGAGAGCTGTCTTGCAGCTTTATAATATTCCACGGTGTGGAAGGGCCACCATTGGTTAGGCCATTTCCCTCTTGCTAGACATTTAATTATTGTGATTTTTTGCCAGCATAAATAACACTGCAATGAACATCTTTCTCCATCCTTCTCTGCACACAAGTTCAAGTATATCCATGGAAGAGAATCCTGGAAGGGAATTTGCCACTATCAAGGGTAAATGTCTTTAAATTTTTCATCTATCTTGCTGAATTGCCCTGCAAAAAGTTGATCAAATTTATATTCCCAAAAAGAGCATATAACAGAGCCTGTGGGGCCAGCCGATTTGGATCCTGGGCACGGACCTAGCACTGCTCATCAGGCCATGCTGATGTGGCGTCCCACATAGCAGAACTAGAAGGATCTACAACTGGGATATACAACTATGTACTGGGGGGCTTTGGGGAGAAGAAGAAGAAGGAAAAAAAGGTTGGAACAGACGTTAGCCTGCTTCTCCACACCCAGCCAGCTCCACGCCTCTTTGGAAGGCTGAGCACAAAATGGCTATAAAGGGCGGGCTGTGTAGAGCGACAAACGCCAGCCCCGCTGACCACAGGTGACCCCTCCCTGAGCCATCACCTCCCCCAGGGAGCCCACAGGATCATTGAGGAGACGACCTTGGGGAGATGGAGAGAGGAAAGACCATAAGGGAGGCTCTCATCTTTTCTCCTGGATCCTCTTACAGCATCAGCACCAGGGCGATGCTTCCCTCACAAATATTGAGCAGGTTTTTACTCAGCAGAAGGTTCCAGGACGCTTGGTTGGATATATTTGTACTTTGACAGGTAATCAGACGAACGCTCACGGATATTCTTTAACCCCCCCAACCACACACACAAGCCCGGGGTTTGTGAGGGTCCCCATCACCCACGTGTGAGCTCTGAACACATCCTCCCAAATGGACAGTCTTGAAATATTTCCTCAGCATCTGTTTCCTGGGGGAAGAGAAAAACTCATTTCATAAGTGTAAAAAGTATTTACTTCTTTTTTAATGCTTAAAATTCCTTTATTGATTTATCCATTCACTCAACAAATATTTATTAAGAACTTACCGTGGCTGAGGATAAGGACAGAGAGAGGGTAAGTGGAAAGATAGAGCTGACTTATCTGGCTACATGGACAAAGTCTCCGTTAAAATATGCTTCAAACTCCTTCCTAGCTTTGTGCTAAGTGCAGGAGACAGACCGGGGAGCAAAACCAGATGTCGTCCCTGCTTTCAAGGACTTTATAATGCGGCGGGGGAGGCAGCCATTACTTAAACAAGCTCGCTAATAAATCCAGAGTTAGGACCGTGATAAGTCGGCGATGAAGAAGTGCCAGCGTCAGAGCCGGTGATGGGGGATCTGCCCTGACTGGTTGGGGGGTTGGGAGATGGAGGTCAGAGAGGACGCGCGGTTGAGCAGCGGTCCAGGCAAGAGGTGAGGGTAGCATGAACTCAAGAGGCAGCTGGAGAGACGGGGAGGCGCGAAGAGTTCTGGGAGCCACTTAGGAAATAAAATCACAGGGGGCAAAGGGGCGGGAAGCGTGGGGGCCTCCCGGGTCTGGCTCACAGGGGAGCCTTCTCCAAACGGTGGAAACCTTGGAAGAGCCCCAGCTTACAGGCCTCGCATGCAACACAATATTTTAACTTATTTGGACTTTTATTTCCCAGCGTTTCCATCACGCGATTTGCCTAACCTGAGTCACCCGCCCTGCCTAGGGACAGAGGTAACTCGCATGGGGATGTTTACAAATTCCTGTTAAAAATACAGCACAAACTCCTCAGTCCTAGCTTTCATGTCAGCCAACCCTTGCTCCGTCGTCTGTATTTCTTGTTCCCTCTTCATTTTTCTTTTGCCATTTTCCAGACCAGACAACATCTCAGGGGACACGGGAAGGGTTCTGAGTTTAGATAACAAAGTTAACGCGCTCCTCTTAGTTATCATCCCCGGACCCGCTATGCTTCGGCTTCAGTCTTGACTCCTGGGATGGGTGGGCGCTCTCGGAGTGTTGCTCTGCGACCCACCAGCGAGTTACCCGTGAACACAGCGGAACCAGTCCGCAGGGGGAGCTCAGGAGAGAAGGGCGGGGCTTCCTCTCGCGTTATCCACTTCGACACGAGAGGGCTTCACTTAAATTTCACCAGTCATATAATAAATCCCCTCCGAATCTCGAGTCAACGTGGACCGTATGTCCACTTGATTTCAGCGACAGCCAAGCCTGTATGTCCAGCTCCCAGAGCAGTGTCTGCACATATCATGTCAGCAAATACCTGTTGCATGAATGACCAAGAGGATGTTTGGTCCTCTCTCATTTATGTGTAATCCCCCCCATGCTAGTTCTTCCATCACCAAACACTTGATGGGAGCAGGCGATTCTCGACTCACATCCAGCATCACTTAATAAGAGAGAAGAGTTTCAGCACAGGAAGGACGGAGGGAAGAGAGAGCTGAGGGCTGTGGGGGGCGACCAGTCCATTCAGCGTAACAAGGACGCCTTGCTGTGAGCAGGCAGAGTTCCTTGATCCCAAGGGACTTTGTTCATATTTCCATAGTCTGGACATCTGAACGGGGCTTCCAATTTACACGCACATTGAAAAGGCAGCATTTGTTTTGATCCCTCAGAGAGCTAGGATAAAGTCAATGGTTGATCTTACCGCTGACGGAAATATATAGGAGATTCATCCTACAAACACTGTTCCCTCACTCAGCCCATTTCACCCATCAGCCCCACAGGACGTCTTTGTCCTCCACTGGGGATGCGGGCATGCTGGCCCTCCTCGTCGCCTCCACTGTCGGCTCCCCTGACCGCTCCCACGCCTTTAACGAGCCCCGCTTGGCTGCACCAGTGTGTTAAGAACAAGGGCTCTGGGGGCCTATGACTCAGCCGTAGAGGGTCCCCACTCCCCCTGGCGGCCCTGGCCTCCAGCCCCCACTGCCCAGCAAGGGCTGCTTCGAGAGGGGCTCTGCTTCAGAACTCACCGGGAAGCAGCGAGAGCCCCTCACGTGTGCACACCCAGAGGGGCCTGAGTCCCCCCAGACCTCAGAAGCCAGAGAACAGGGAAGGTGGGGTGTTTAGTCTCATCCAGAGGGAAGGCGCAGTGTCAAGACTCAAGTGTATTTTTGAGGCACCAAAAGTCAGCCCTCTCCTCTCATTTCCCTAGGCATTCAGGGCTCCCCCTGAAGCCTGGCATAGCACCAGGTCATCCTACTGATGGCCGGGCCCATGTGGCTCAGTCTCTAATTGGTACTGGATTTGAATAGCACAATTCCATAGCTCACAACTAATTTAACAATTTTTTTTTTTTTTTTTTTTTTGCTGAGGAAGATTTGGCCTGAGCAAATATCTGTGCCAGTCTTCCTCTGCTTTGTATGTGGGTCACCACCACAGCATGGCCACCGATGAGTGGTGTAGGTTCACATCCAGGAACCAAACCCAGGCTGCTGAAGCAGAGCACACAAACTCAACCACTAGGCCACAGGACTGGCCTCCAGTAATAGATTTCTTTTTTTTCCTTTTTCTTGTTTTTTCTTTTATTTTTTTCCCCTTTTCTCCCCACAGCCCCCCTGGTACATAGTTGTATATTCTTCGTTGTGGGTCCTTCTAGTTGTGGCATGTGGGATGCTGCCTCAGCTTGGCTTCATGAGCAGTGCCATGTCCGTGCCCAGTATTCGAACCAACGAAACACTGGGCCACCTGCAGCAGAGCGCGCAAAGTTAACCACTCAGCCACAGGGCCAGCCCCTAGATTTCTTTTTTTTTAACTCAAATTTCTTAAAGGATGCTTAAGATAACCCAATTCATAAGCTCTGTGCAACACTTTATGTAAGTTTTCTCTTCTCCCAATTTTGTGTCGCACTCTTTTTTTTTTTTTTTTGAGGAAGATTGGCCCTGAGCTAACATCCATGCCCATCTTCCTCTACTTTGTATGTGGGATGCCTACCACAGCATGGCGTGCCAAGCGGTGCCATGTCCGCACCCAGGATCTGAACTGGCGAACCCCAGGCCGTGGAAGCAGAACGTGCGCACTTAACCGCTACGCCACCGGGCCAGCCCCTCACACTCTATTTTCTCTGGTGCCCTCCCCTAGCTCCCCTAATCCTTCTGCACGTCCCAGCCGAAGCCGAGGGACCTGTCCAGTCACTAGGAGCCCCCACTGTGTGAGTGGGGAGGGGGAGAAACTGAGCCACATTAGACAAAGGTCTGGGGACGCTGAGACCCCATCACTCTTGTCCTGTTCAATAACAGTTTTTAACTCGCATTTATGAAGCACCAGCCATTGTGTTTAATTTTATAACAACAACAATAACCATAAAAGCCAACATTTATTTGCTAAGAATGTGGACTCCGGAGCCAAACTCTTTGGCTTCGAGTCCTGGCTCTGACACATACCGGCCACGTGACCTTGGACCTCAGCTTCCTCATCCATAAACAGGACCGATACCAGCACCCACTTCCGAGGGTTGTCAGGAGAGGGGACTCGCTGAGCCCAGCAATGTGCTGGGTGCTGCCTGGTACCCGCTGGGTGTTTAGCCCGTGTCACCAGATGCCATTTAAACCGCAGACCTAGGAGACAGAAGCTACCACCACTGCCATTCTGCAGATGTGGAAACCGAGGCCCAGAGTTGCTCAATATCTCGCTCAGATGGACCCCAGGGCAGGTGGGAGGACCACCCTTCACGCGCATGCGTTCCCCGCCCCTGTGCTCGCTGTCTCAGCAACTCCCTTTCCAGACGACGGGAATGGGGCTCAGACGAGTCCTGCGCACCCCAGCGACAGAGGCAGGATGGCCTCAAGGGTGCTGACACTGCTCTGACAGCCCCGGGAGGTCGCCGATAACCAGGCTCCCAGCCCTTGGCCACGCTGCCCACGGCTGGTGGGTCAGCTCTCAGCTTCCTGCAATCTGGCTGCGTCCCAGGGAGGATGTGCCTCACCCCTGCAGGGGTCAGGGTCCCCACCCCCCACCCAAGTCAGTCCCTAAGCATCTGCTCGCGGCCCGGAGCAAGAGGCAGCTGCAGAGGCTGACTCCCCTGGGGTGAAGAAGCATTTGGGAGATGCCCTTTGGGCGCTGAAGTCAATGAGACAGAAGCCTGGAAACTGGGCTGGAGAACCAGCCGCTGCCACCCCCTCCGGCTGGACCAGTGCCGTGTACACACAAGTGCTCACACAAGAACATTCTTCTTACACTCAAGCGCCTGACCCACCTCGAGGAAGAGCTACTCTCTGCACACTGTGTCCAGAAGTCGAGACAGATCTCACTGCGCCCTTCAAACTCCCACTCACACTGTCTGTGGCCAAAGGAACGAAGCTGAGCATGTACAGAATGCCTACTGTGTGCCAGCCCTGGGCTTGGTCATTCCATCCTTCCATTGTCTCATCTAATCCCTGCCACAAACCAGCAAGGTATGCATGATTATCCCCATTTTCCAGAGGATGAGCCTGAGGCTCAGAGAGGTTGAGTGCCTAGCCCAAGGTCACACAGCTCCTACGTGGCAGTGACAAGGTTCAAGAGCTGCCTTTCCCCCTTACACTTGGGTGCCTTTTCTTGGACTGAACCCAGGGCCTTGTCTCTGTGAGGCAACAGGGACTTGGTTTCAGGGACCAGCTGCACTCTGGGGTACCGAAGAGGTCCTAGGTGGCCCGTGACTGCACAGCCACCTGGAAGTCTATTTCTAGGGGGATCTCAAAGCCCCCAGCTTTTTCCCAGACACTCCCAGAAGCAACGGCTCCACATTCCACCTCCGAGAGGGCCAGCTGGGGCATCTTGGGCCTCGGGGCCACTTTCCCTGCTCACTCTCTGGCGCATCTGGCTGGGAGGGGGCCTGGAAGCCAGGGCTGTTTCTCTCCAACTCATTTCAAATCAAACTCAGCCCCCAGAGGATCATCAATCTGAGGACGAAGGAGCCTGTGACATCCCTGGGGGGGCCCAGATGGATCTGGCAAAAGCCAGAGGGGCCTTGAGCAGGGCCTGCCGGCTGCTCCCTGCCCCAAGGGGCTGCGGGTGGCACGGGCTCTGGCCTTGTATGGGCAAAATCATCCTGCCAGGCCTGCCTCGGAGTCAGCTTTATCTCTATTTTAGGCCCCAAGGGTGGTGTGGGGCTCTCCCCTTGGCTCTCGCTGGCTCACACACCAACCAGGCCTGCCAGGACCCTGGATGCAGCCTGGGACAGGATGGTGGGGGGGGGGGGGGGCGGGTGTTAGCTTGAGTCTCTGAACTCAGAAAAGAGATCGCTGAAAATAATAACAAAAGTAATAGCAACAACTAGCTGTTATTTTTGCCAGGCATCATGCTGAGAGCTTTCCACACATCGTCTCTGTAAGACCTTAGAGAGGTGGGCGACAACATGACCCGCTCTTCACCAAGCACCTTCTAGGAGTCAGGGAACTTGCCCAAGGCCACATAGTCAGTGGGTGGCTGCAAAGCCAGACACACTGGCTCTCAGCCACTCAGATGAGCTCAGCCAGCGGGCACCAGGGCAGGGGGCAGGGTGAGTGGGGGCCTCGGCTGAGGCCAGGGTTCGGAGAAAAGACGGGGCTGGGGGACACACTGCGAACTTGGGCCCAAGGACCAGCCCTACCCAGCACTTCGGCATCTGGGCAGACTCCCTGTGCTCTAGATCTTTGGAATCAGATAGACCTGGGTGGAAAGCCAGCTTGGCCACTTAGCAGCCATTTGGCCTGGGCAAAATCCGCAGCCCTCTGAGCTTTGGTTTCTGTATCTGTGAAATGGGGTTACTGGGTCTACCGTCTCTTCCAGTTGTGGCGAGAATTACATGTTGTCTGACCACCCATCCAGATTTGCCTGGGACTGGTGGGGGTTCCGGGGACGTGTTAAAATAGGGAAGAACCTGGGGGACATCAGGATGAGTCATCACCCTGTGAAATCTAGTATGCAAAGCACGGAGCATGAGCCTGGCCCAGAAAACACTTGATGAACAAAAACTGCTTTTGCATTAACGGGCCCGTCCTCCGCTGGGCTCCCCTCATCAGCCCTGCTCACAGCAGGGGATAGCCACCCTGAGCACCCCTGCCCCCGCGAGCCCTGGAGCAGAACAAAGCCCGGGGCTGCCCTCAGGGCCCCCTCCCCTCACTGGAACCCCTTTGTCCACAGAACCCTCCCCTCCCCTGCGCGAGGCAGGCTGGGTGCCAGCGGCGATTACAGCATCACTTATTCACTGAAGCCTGCACGTGCAGACCCCTCCCCCGCCCCCATCAGCGGTAATTAGCCCGCTAAGGGGGTTTGAAAGTCCTCAGCCAAGGCGGGGAGGGGGTGCTGAATGGGACAATCAGCCTCATCAGGAGGGGGGCTGGGGGCAGGGAAAGCTGGGGAGTCTTGGGGAGGCTGCCATTGAAACCGCCACCCCGCCCCCTCTACAGCTGCCGCGTACAATGCAGGGGTGGGGGTGCGCCTGGCGGGAATCGCGAAGCGCAGGGCAGATTGGCACCGGGAGAAACGGTGGGCGGGCAGGGAAGGTCTTTGAAGACAAGGCCACCCTTGTCACCACAGTGTGCCCCCATAAAACAGACCTCCTGCAAGTGTCTGAACATCTTTCGCTGGAGGTCCGCCCTCTGGAAAGTATGTATCCTTTCCCTGTCCGGAAGTTGCGTCTAAACGGGAGAGAACTTTTGCAGAACAGTGTTTCTCCTACTGTAAAGTGCTTGCCAATTACCGAGGTCCCTGCTGAAACATAGATGCTGGTTCAGGGGGTCCAGGGAGGGGCCTGAAATTCTGCGCATCTCACCAGCTCCCAGGTGCTGCCAATGGCCTTGTGGGGACCTGAAATTGGCCACCCCAAGATATGTCTCTTTGGCATCAGGATTTTATTTGAGGCTCATTGCTTTTGATAAACTGGGACAGGCAAGGAGGCTCTGAGGAATGGAACTTGCCCTTTGTTAGGACACGTTTACACTTGTAAATCTCTATCTGTAAAAGGTGCCTCCCTCTCTGTACCAGGAAGAAGAAAGGTGATGACCTACTCTCCAAAAACTCTTAATCAATACCAAAGGCAAGGACATAAAATCTGCATTTTATTGTGCTAGTCTGGTAACCTCCTGTAACTGAGTTCCCTCCCCCTCCCAACGTTGGCATCTCCTTAAAGATTAAGCATCTTTCTTTGGGCTGGGAACCGATTGCGGCGCTCATCTGTGACCCTCCCCAGCCCGAGGCAGCACACCTGCCACCCCGCGGCGCTCACTGGGACAGCAGACCTATCTGCCATTTCCATCAAGCGCCGTGCTGACAGAGCGGCCTCATGACTGTTGTAAAAGGGACATTTCAATCACATGTGAAACACCCTGTTTGGGGGCTATATAACCACTCTGTGCACCCCACTTCTTCGGTGCCCTTTCTTTCTTCGGGAATAAAGGCCCTGGGCCATGGTTCCTCATAAAGCTTTGTTTAATTTTCTCTTGCTATTCTGTCTCATGTGAATTTAATTCGTTCTCCGGCCAGACGAACCCACATTTGGGGAGAGGAAATGTCTTCCTCCCCTACAGCCTCGTCTTGTACGACACTTTGAGGAGCCAGCTTCCAGTGCATCTCAGGGGATGGGGTGGGCAGAAGGGAGAGGAAGACCCTGGGCCATTTCTCTGCTCTGTGACCGTGGGCAAGCCCCCTCCATTCCCAGAGCCTCCATATCCTAAAGCAGAAAAGAGGAGACGTCAGCCAGCATCACAGGGCTGGGGGCCCCGAGAAAGGGGAAACGGCTGTGAAGGCGCCCGTGTGAGTTGCAGAATGGCATTTTCAGGGACAGGGCCCAACCTCAGTGAGGCCCCGACACCCCGAGCCAGGGTAGGGCTGGGGATCAGTCTGAGCTCACGTTTCAGAACAGGCTGGTGAAACTGCTTCTCACCTCTCCACCTCGGGGTCCATGGGTGTTCTGAGGGTCCCCGAGGAGGGCACACGGGTGGGCAGACACCAGGAAGAAGAGCCTAGCCCTGGATGACCTGACCCGTGCCCTTACCTTGACCTGCTCGCCTGACTGACCTTCTGCTTCAGGTTCTCTCAGCTCCAAGCCTCTGCGCAGCGGCCCCAGCTGCCTGGGAGACTTTCCGCCCCTCCATCTGACTCACTCCTGGGAGCCGCCGGGCCTCAGTTTCCCCTCCCACCTGCAGGCTCTGCCCCACCCCTGGTCCTCGGGACCATTCAGCACTAGAGGTCACAGGTAACCAGGTGGTCTTCACTCAGGGTCCCGGATTGATGCCTGACCGGATGGGACCGAGGTCACGGGTGAGACCCAGCCCTTAGTGTGGGTTCTTGAGCTCGCGGGTGAAGGAATTCAAGAGTGGGTCACAGAGATTACACAAGTGTATTCAAAGACAAAAGCCGGGCTGATCAGAGAAAAGCTGAGGAAGGAAAGCAGGCCGGACTGACCGGGTGGAGACTGACCCGCCAGCCCCAGTGGGGGTCTGGGGTCCTGATTTATAGTGGTGGAGGTGGGCGGCTGGGGACTGATCAGTCCGAGGCAAGGAGACGGGGATGTTCGCAGCGTGTGGAGAGACAGTTTTGGGTCTGCCTTCTTCCCTGGCTCCGGATGCCTGGGTCAGGGCACCCAGCCCCTCCCAGGACAGGAGCCTGGCTTTGCTCCCAGGAACCCTGGCCTTGTCTCTCTAGACCACACCCGGGGAGCAGCTCCCCGCTGCTGGCTGCAGCCCAGAGCAGGAGGGCCTGGGGTGAGGTCTCCCGGGGTGAGGCAGCTGCCACCTCCTGGGTAACGGTGCCCCCGGCAGAGCCCAGACCCACAGCCCGCAGGCAGCAGCCAGGTTTGGGGCTCTGGAAACCTCCTGGGCCGCCCCTCCGTGCAGGGAACCTGATGGGCGGGTGAAAATTCAGAGGGCAGAATCCGGCAATGGCGGAAAAGATGCTGAGAAGCGCCTTCCAGGGCCCTTCCCCACTGAAACCCAAGAAGTTGCACTATATTTTCATTTTTCTCTTTCTTTCTCACTCTTTTTAAAAACAAATTTCTAGTAATTGAATTACTTTTCTGCAAAACGTGATAACTTTTTACATATTAAAATGCTTGTTATGAAATAATTTGGATGAACCAAAAACACTTACCCGGGTATGCCCAACCAGCTTAGGCAATAAGACCACCAACACGGCCGCAGCCTCCCTGCCCTTCTGTGGGGTCACAGCGTTTCCTCCCCTACTCCCAGAGGGGCCACCACCACAGTGCCCCATGCAGACCCCCCAGCCCGGAGCAAGGCGAGAGCAGCTGCTTCCTTTTGAGGAGTAGCTTCTCCACCAGGGACCTTGCCAGGGGCTTTCGCATATTATCTCATTTAATCTCCACAACAAAAAGCACTGCCAGGTTAGGTGACTATTCCCCTGTTACCAGTGAGGATTCTGAGGCTCAGGGAGGTTAAATATCTTGCCTGAGGTCACACAGCATTCAGACCCCTGGAAGGCAGATTCCCAAACTGACCTTTTCCAGATGTCTCTTAGGGCTTGGGAGTACCCCTCCCACCCCAAGGAAGGCGGGGTGGTGGCCCCTGGGGGTGACCGCCTGACTACAGCCTCCGGAAGCCCAGTCTCTTGGGGAAACCAGTGGTAAACCATGAGTTGGCCCCAGGGACGACTTTGGCCCCCAGGGATGACATCGGGCCTGGGTGCAAACAGAAGCTGGAGGAAACATGTTTGCCCAACTGCCAGAGAGACCCCCACATCATGAGGTTTCCCTGAAAACCATCTGGGGGCCCAACTTCTTCCCAAGGCTGCGTCATTCCTGGGGGTCATGCAGGCCAGCTCGCTGGGGAGGGGGTGGCGGCGAGGGGGGAGGAGTCCCAAGGGCTGAGTCCTTCAAGGCCAGGCTCCAACAGAGCCCAGAGCAGTGGGGGGAGGCTCGACCCCAAAGCTGGCCACCCCTCCTGCCCCTACCCGAATGGTCCCCGCAGGTGGTCTGGGGCCACAGGACACGGGAGGGAGGAAGGCCTGTGTCACCTTGGCCCAGGAACAGGGACAAAGGAGAAGGGACAAACGCTTTCCCCACCTCTTTGCCTGCCGATGAAAGAGACGACCAAACAAAGACTATAATTGCAAAGCCACTTCCCTCTCGTGACCAGCTGCCACCAGGGCCCCCTCCCTGAGCCATTAGGACTGGGAACAAGGCGTTCTGGCTCTGAGAGGACCTGTCACCAGAGTGCAGGGGGTGAAGAGATGCCGGAGAAAAAGAGACTCCGAGCCTCTGGGTCCTTTCAACTGGAGGAGGGGTGGCGGGAGTGGGGGAGGGAGCCTGTGGGGGGTAGTGCTGTGCCTCTTTCTCTCTCTCTCACACACGCACACAGACACACACATGTGCACTCAATCGTGCTCATCCCTTCACCCACTCCTCCCACCCTCCCACCCCAGCCGTGATTTTATTTCCTATCATTCCTCCTGTCCACTTACAGTTGATATTTATAATTCAGCTCCAAAGGCGGGTGGGCAGGACCCCTCCCATTTTCTTGAATGGATACAGGAATGCATGAATGAATCTCCATTTCACTGATGGACAAACTGAGGCTAGCCTCTGCCCCTGGGAAGTCACCAGCAGACTTCCATTCCTTTCCACAGACTACCCCCAAAATCTTATAAGGTTTCCCGATTTTAATAAGTTGGTATTTCTCCTCTATTTTTCTCGGAACCTCAGAAGCCTGTTGCTGCTGTCTGCTGGAAAAGACTGAACAGAAACAGCCAGAAGAGATCCCGGGGGAAACTTGCAAACCAGCCGCCACCCAAAGCTGGGCGGCTTGCTCTGCTCCTGCATGCGGGCACGGTTCCTGGTTGTGATTTCATTTTGTATGCATATAATGAGTATTATTCGCCAATTTTTCTGCTGGTGAACTGTTCCTGGTTTCCACATTTCTTGAGACGATGGATCTGTTTGTGTTTCTGCCTCCCCCCGCAAGGCTGGGAGCTCCCTGAGGGTGGGGATGGTATCTCACACATTTCAGTGACCCCATGCCCAGGACAGGACCAACACAAAAGAGGTGCTTAGCAAGTGTTCGAATAATCACGATCGTGGGTACCACATCCCCAAGAGGCAGCGTAGTGGAAAGGTTATAAGGAGATGCTCCAGAATCTCATTGCCTGGGTTTGAATCCAGGCTCAGTTTTCTTAACGTCTCAGTGCCTCCGCCTCCCCATCTGAGAAATGGGTTGATAGTATTTTCTTCATAGGGGTCAAGTGAAGGGTGAAGTGCCCATGGCAAGCCAACTCTAACTTGGCTCACGTGGAGACATGACAGTGACAATGATGTGGCTCACCTGCGTTTATGTAGTCTCTGCTATGCGACAGTGCTGGCTAAACCATTTACATGCCTTGTCTCATTAAACCATTACAGTCCTCTCTTCGGTGAGATCTCCCGTCATCCTCTTGCCTCAGATGGGGAATGTGAGGCTCAAAACAGCTAAGAAACTGCAGAGCTGGGATTCGAACCAACGTTTGCCAAACTCCCGATGTCATGCTTTTAACCGCCATGCAATGCTGATGGCAATTTGGTGATGGAGAGATACTGTGGGGTGGCTGACCCAGCACCCATTCTCCCTTGCCTGTTCCCCCCACAGAAGCTGGAGAAGGGAGACGCTCTCTTCCCATGAGGCGAGGCTAAGAGGATGGCAGAGCACTGCCGTCAGTGCAGTCGGGCCCCTGATCCAAAGTCTACGGCTGCCAAATTCTAGCCTCTTGTGTGGGATAAACAAAACCACCCTTGTGTTAGCCACAGTTCCCTGGGGTTTCCGTTACATGCAGCCAGAAGCCTTCCTGACAATCCGTTGGCAACAGGTAACCTGTATCTCAAGGTGTTCACACACGTTTCAAGGCTGGGTGAAGCTTAAATAGATTCTTCTCCAAACCTCTTTGAAACAATAGTCAAGGGATGTTTTTAAGGCATAAAACTACAAGGATAGAAAGAATAGGAGAGGAAAAAACAGCTTGAGGGGCTGGCCCGGTGGCATAGTGGTTGGGTTTGCATGCTACACTTTGGGGGCCTGGGCTTTGCAGGTTCGGATCCTAGGCACGGACCTACACACTGCTCATCAAGCCGTGCTGTGGCAGCATCTCACATGCAAAATGGAGGAGGACTGGCACGGATGTTAGTTCAGGGCCAATCTTCCTTAAGCGAAAAGAAGAAGATTGGCAACAGATGTTAGCTCAGGGCGGATGTTCCTCACAGACACGCAAAACCCAACAGCTTGAAAAAGTCCACAGTGGGGGAAGCAGCCAAACAGGTTGCAGCTGACTTAGCAGCCTCCAGAAAGCTGAATCCTAAGCCAGCACTTGGGGAAAAACAGAGAATTCACCTGATTTGCACTGCAGAATCCACCCCTCCTCCCTCCCAGGATCAGGAACTGACAGCTCCCAGGAGATCTGGAATGACGAGGTGGAGGGGGATAGAGAAGGGGACGGGTTGAAAGTTTTTAGAAAGTAGAGTCCCAGATCTCCTTTTCCGTTCCTTGCAGTGGGCACCTCCTTCAGTCCTGCCCCTCCCGCCCAACCCCATCCTAGCAGAAGATGGGAGGAAACTGGGAGAATCTTCTCTGGAACTCCACCAGCCCCAAAAGAAACTGACACCAGGAGTTTTCACAAAACAGCTCAGCCAGACCACCCTACAGTGAAGAAGCAACATGGCGCCGTCTGTTTTGCTAAAAAAGAAAAAAAATCCTGATGCCTGGTCCACCCCAGAAATTCCAGTGTAATTGATCTGGGGTGTGGCCCGGGCACTGGGACTTTAAAATCTCCCCCCCATGGGTATAACGTGAAGCCAAGGCTGAGGACCTCTGTTGAGGGACACGAGTCTCCCCCAACAAGGCCCGTCTAAGCTGCCCTAGCTGAGTACTCAAGACAGAAGCTTCTGGAAACATCTGGAATGAGGACCCAAACTTTACCTCTAGTCCACACTTTCCTGGGGGACGGAAACTGTAGCTCCACTAGATGCCTTAAAAGCACCTCAGACTCAGACGCAAACTCATGATCTGTACTGTCGAAGCTGGCCCTGTCGTCCCCATCACAGGGACTGGCACTGTCATCCACCCCTTAGCAGAATCCAGCATCCTAGGCTTCGGCCTTGACGAGCGCTATAAGCTGTATCTTCTGAACATCTCCACATCTGGCCACTTTCGTCCATCTCCATCTGCCCCAGCCACACCAAGCGGCCATCCACTGTCACGGAACACGACAGCCTCCTCCTGACAGGTCTCCCACAGCCGCCTGTGTCCCTCCAGCCCCTTCTCTACACCCCAGCAAGCAAGACCATCTCAAACCACCAAATCCAGTCACCTTATTCCTCTGCTAAAGCCATCCGCGGTGTATCAGTGTCCCGGGGCGGCCATGAAAAAGCACCACCCACTGGGCGGCTGGAACAACAGCAATCACTGTGTCACCATCTGGAGGCCGTAAGTCTGAGGTCAAGCTTTCGGCAGGACCGGCTCCTTGTGAGCTGTGCGGGCCTATGGGTTCCACGCCTCCCCCGGCTTCTGGTAGCCTCTGCCATTCGTCGCTCGTAGATGACTCTCCCTGTGTCTTCACATGGTCTTCCCTCTGTGTGTGTGTTTGTGTGTGTGTCCCAATTTCCCCTCTTTATAAGGACCCCGGTCCTACTGGATTAGGGCCACCCTAACAACCTCATCTTAACTCGATCATCTGCGAAGACCTTATTTCCAAACAAGGCCATGTTCACTGGGAGTTAGAATGTCACCATCTTTTTTTTGGGAGGGGGGACATAGTTCAACCCAAACTCTTCCCACAGCCGTGCTGGTTCAGCAGGGTCTGACCTGTCCACCTCTCTGCTTTATTGTCCCTCTTGCTCTCTGGGCTCCTTCCTCTTAAAGGCGCTGGGTCCCTTGCTGCTCACCTACCGCTGTCCGCTCAGACAGAGACCCTCTCCTTCCTGCCTCCTCACCTACCAGCTCCTCCTGGCCCTCTGTCAGCCCATCCCGCCCTCCTGCCCTCACTGCCTGGCCCGCTTGTGTTCTCTGGACGCCCTCCCCTTGCCCTCCACACCTGGCTAGAACATCGACATTGCAAGGAACCATTTATGCTCTGTCTTTTCCACCGGAGTGTCAGCTCCCTGAGGACAGACACGAAATCACTCTGCTGACAGCGGTCATCCTAGGGTCTCCGGCACGCCCTCGATGTGCGTTGATTATCAGCTGCTTGGTGAGAATAGCGGTCACTGGAGATGTCCTCCTTCAACAGGAGGCAAAGCCGCCTTCTTAGGGCCTGCGGAATCCTGACCCCACAACTCAGCAGCCGTGTGTCTGTTGGGCGGGTCACCCAACCTTCTTGAGCACAGACTCCTCATTGGAAAAGGGACCTAATGACACCATCCCCGCCCCCCGGATACCCAGCGCAGAGCCAGCACCCTCAGCAGGCTCTCATGGATGTTCCTTCTCCTCTGCTGAGAAAAAGCGGGAAACTAGGGGTCAGGGCAGAGGCGGGGCTCCCGGCGGCTGCGGGCCCAAGCCCCTCGCCTGTCTGGGGTGTATTTCACTCTGTCCAGTGTGGGAGTTGGACTAAATCAGTGGGCTCAGCTCTAACAGATGCAATGCCCCCTTTTGATAATAAATATTTCGTAACACCCCTTTACCTCCCAAAATGAAACTCTTAGGAGCAAGAAACTACCCACTCACTAAATTGAAATACACACACACACAGAGACATGCACGTGTGTGCGCGCACACACACACACCGCTGTACCTCTAATATAAAGGAGAAATAAAAGGAAAATATTTTATAGTAAAATCACGGGCATTTCAACACTATTTGAACAGTGTGACCACACTGAAGACCCGATGAAGTGGTCAGAGGCTGGCACACATTCGAGAGATAGAGAATGTCACAGCCGCAGGTGCAGACCACTCCAGGGGGTTAAGTCGGCGACTCGGACACCTAACAGTGGTGTGGTCAGGGAGGACTCTATTTTCTGGGATGGCAAAAAACTCCTGGCCAAGTTCTGAACAGAACAAAGGAGATTGATCTAAACAGCAGTTGCAATCCAGAAAAAATGAAGTGAAAAGAAAAGAAAAATGCAAAACATACTTTGTATTTAGATGTACAACGGAATTATATTCTAGGCTTGGATGCTTCAAAACAGATTTTCCCCTTACAACAGTGGTTCTCAGAGTGTGGCCCCCGGACCAGCAGGATGAATGTCGCCCAGGAACTGTTAGAAATGCACGTGCTTCAGCCGGCTGCAGACTTGCTGAACCGGGAACTCTGGGGTGGGACCCAGCGATCTGTTTTTGGGCCCTGCGTGTTCAAGTTGGAGAAGCACTGCCTCCAGGAATATGCAGCTGGGCACATAGAGGTTGTGCGGGATGCAGGACAGTTCTCGCACGTCTCAGAATCTGTAGCATCCTTGGCTAGTGCGCCCCCAAGTCACGGCAGCAATGCCAGATGCCCCCACTAAGTTCCAGATATCCCCGCTGAGGACCACTGGACTGGATGGTCAATAGGATCCTCCTGGTTTGGGTTTCCTGAGATCCTTGGCCTTGGAGTGGGACTGGCTGAGAAGGGGGCAGGCAGTGAAGTGGGCAGGAGGCAGGGGGAAGCTGAGAAGCTGGCCAGGCTTTCTGGCTGAGTGATGCTGCTCATCCCAGCGGGGGTTGGCCGGGGGCCTGGCTTCTGCTCCAGCGGCTAGAAGTGCTGGGTGGAGGGAGGCACAGATTTCAAGGAGCTTTTCAAACTGCAGCTGGACGCACTTGGCTGTGGAAATAAGCCTGGTCTCAGCTCACTGTGTGGTGCTAGCGCCGCAGACATTTCTCCTCTAAGCAGCTGTGACCATCTGAGAGGCCAGGACGTTACTCAGGACACAGCCCAGCCCACTCCTGTCAAAGGAAGAAGAGATGCAGCCTGCCCGGGTCTGGATCCTATGGCTGCAAAGCCCTGTTCTAGAACCCTGAGAAAGCCCTCAGGCCCCCGAGAAGAGTGCCTGACGTGAGCCACCCCTAACCCCCGTGGGCTTCCCCGAGCTGCCCCCATCCCTGCCCTCACCAATGGTCAGCCTCTATCTCTGTCTGCCCATCAGCCCAGGAGGGGCTGTAACCCATGAACTGCTCAACTTGTTTCAGTCCAGCATGGTCTGGCAAGTGGGGGCAGCCAGGCCAGCGGCCCAACCCCCTTTCATTGCGGCTTGGGGGTCTGCCCCATGATCTATACACACAGGAGTTAGAAAAACAAAGATTGGTGGCTGTATTGGCAGAGATGGTCAGTGTTGACCAAAATCCATATTCCCTTGTCCCAGGGCACATAGCTAGACTCTGTGTCCCACCTCCCTTGCTCTCAGGCGTGGCCATGTGACAGTTCAGGCAATGAGACATGAGCAGAAGCAACATGTACCAATTCGGAGCCAAGGCTTTCAAGAGCAGCTGTACCTCCTCCACATTCTCACTTTTCTTTCTGCCAGTTGGACACAGATGACAAGGACCTAAATAATGGTGGGGCCTTAAGATGGAAGCAGTCAGGATACCCAAATCACAGTGGAGGAAAGCCACAAACAGACCAGGAACATTCATCTCAGACTTCCGTGTTTGCATCTCAGACTTCTACTGGGTCCACACCATTATGCAGTTTGTGGCCCATCTGTTACCACAGCCTACACGAGCGAACACACTCCATGACACCAGCCTGGAGTGACCCTCAGGACGTATCTGCTGCAGCTGGCATGGGGTGGCATCTGCCAGGGCCTTTCCCTTCCAGTGGAGCATGAATCTCCAACACTGAGCCCACCTCCCACTTGGGTAAACTGAGGTAGACCATTGGAGGTATCTCAGCATCCACGCATGCGTCCATCAGACGCCCACGGGTGCCCACAATATGCCAAGCCAGTGCTAGGCTCCGAGGTCACTGGGTAAATTCCTCCCTGGGTGCCGAGGGGACAGACAGTAATGACACACCTCGGGAAAGGCGGTCCCGGAGGCATGCACACCTGGAAGAAGAGCCCAGATGGAGAAGGGATTGGTCCTGTCTGGGAGGCTGGAGAGAGTGTCCCAGGAGTGGCATGTAACTAACTGCGGTTGAAGAGATCAGGAGGGGGTTGTCAAGAAAGCAAGAGAAGAGGAGAGAAATTCCAAGAATGGGGAACAGTGTGTGCAAAGGCAAGCGGTATGAAAGGTGGCCCGAGTATCGTGGAGACGGTATCATGATGTCACGCTAGAGACGGGGCTGGTGGGGGGTCGGGGAGGCGTCTCCTGGGCCCAGATCATGGAGGGCCTTGAACGCCATGCCCGAGTCCAGCATGAGCCTTGCAAGGTTCTGGGGAATGGAACAACACCATCCTCTCCATCCTCATCCCAGAGCTACCCCTCGCGAAATATTTCCTGTGCTATGTGTGGGGAGCTGTGTGCCCTACGAGCCACATCGCACTTAATCCCCACAGAGCCCACGAAGCAGTTGTCTCTGATCCCATCTTGCTGATGACAACAGTGAGGCTCCCAGAGGTCAGGAACTTGCCCAACTCCACCCGGCAGTGGGGCTGGGACTTGAACGCACTAGGATATAAGCTTCACACTTTGTTTAGGTTACTGCTGTAGCACATAGTAGGCCCACAAAGATTTGTTGAGTGAATGAATGAATCTATCTGATTCCAGGACCCTGTGACACTCATCAGACTTTTTCTTCAGAAAGACGCCCCTGGCGTTAGCAGGGTGGAAAATGGAGGTGGCAAGGCCAGTGAGAAGGGTCGGCAGCACTCCAGGAGAGTCTGGACCAGGACGGGGGAAGAGGAGACGGAAGGGACGTAAAAGAATTGAAGTGGGCCGACTTTGTTGACCAATTAGATACGAAGAGCTAACAGTTATTGAGCAATTACTATGCACCAGGCACTGTCCTGAGCACTTGACCTGTATTAACTCCTATCTCTTCCCCGTGGGCCCAGGAAGCATTACGTACTCTCTTACCTCCATTTCACAGGTGAGTAAACTGAGGCACAGAGAGGTGAAAGGTCACAGATCTAGTAAATGAGGGACTTGGGACTCAAAGCCAGCCACCCCGTGGTCAGAGCTCTGGGCAGAGATGGGGCAAGAGCGGCTCCCCGGCTTCCGGTGTGGCTACTGAGGGGTGTGGGGCCTTGGCTTCCCCTGCTGGCCTAAAATTCAGACAGGCCAGGCCCCAAGCCAGGGGACTGCCTGAGCTCCTGGCCCGGCCAGCGTTCTGGGTGGCCGTGTCTCTCTGCAGGCCCCGAGATGACTGTGAGGGAAGCTGTGTGTGGGATAGAGATGACTCCACCCAGCCCTGCGCCCCAGCATGATAGGTGCTCTGGGTCACTGAGGATGCTGAGGCCTGGCACAAGGCTCTGCAGAGCTGGGGACTCGGCTGGCGGGGCCAGCTCCACCTCCCACCTTCTCAATATTGCAAACTAGGGACCAGCCCCCGCTCGAAGCCCCTTCGAGTGCCTGACCTGCACCCCTGCCGGGTAGGGGCTGTGCTGCCTGAGCTGGGAGCCAGGATGTGGGGGCTCACAGGGCCCAGCGCACGAGGAAGGGAAGGGCTGCGAGCAAGGGGCAGAGGAAGGACGAGGTCCAGCTCGAGCCCATCCTGTGAGCAGAGACCCACAGCCACCACATGGCCCCCAGCAGGAAAGGAAACAGGAGGCTTCCCAAAATAGAGCAGGAGCGTGCGGCTGGGCTGCATTTCCCTGCTCCCACCATCTGGCCCGGCCGGCCGGAAGAGAGGCGGGGGGAGGGCAGAGCCCGAGTGTGGATGGGCTCGGCTGCCTGTCAGCCTGAGCCAAGCAGGCGCCCCCCATTCGCCCAGCACCCCTCACTGCCAGCTTTCTGTTCATCTTCTGTGGACTCTTACGGCACCGTGCTAAGGCAAGGTTCTTGTCATTGGAAAAATGAGGAAGCGGAGGCTCAGAGAGGTGAAGTGACTCGTCCAAGGCCACACAGCTGGCAAGTGACAGAGCTGGGTGGGCCTGAGCATCCCCACTGCCTTGAGGCCGGACAGCAAGGCCTGCGGCCTGTACACCCTGGAACCTGCTCTTCGTCTCCTGTGTTTTGGCCAAATCTAACCTTAGACTGGCTCCCCCTGAAAGCCAAGTTTGTGACCCACCAGTGAGCCCAGGGCGCAGCGATCCGCGCCTCCCCCGCCCTGTGACTGCCTGCAGGGGCCCCGGCAGTAGGAAGCCCGGTAGGGGACAGCGGTTTGGATCCTCTGTGCAGGCCCTGCTGGGGTTGTGCCTGGGAGGGAGGAGGGGACCCCAACACAAACCTTGCAGACTCCATAGGCCCATCTTCCACCCCCAAATCCAGGACCCGGCTCGGCCCTCTCCCGCCTGCTCCCACCGTCACCCACACACCTGCCCGCACCGGCTTTACGACTCGAGGCCCTTCAGCACCTGCTCCTCTCAGCTGCCTGGAGCGAGCGGACGCAGGGAGCGATTCCTCCCCACTTTACCCAAGAGGATGGTGAGGCTCTGAGAGGCGAAGGGACAGCTCTGAGGTGAGGCAGCCAGTCACTACTTCAGCCTGTGGCTTTCATTCAGTCACTCAACAAATATTTGTTGGGTGCCCGGTGTGCCCAGGAATATAGATGGGGGCCATGCGTGCATGGAATTCAGTCTCTGGACTCCCGCTCCAGTGCTCTTTCCTCTCCCCAGGCTTCCTGCCTGCACCTGTCTAGGAGGGGTGGCTTCATCCCCGATGGGGAGCCTGGGTGCCAGTGCCGGACCCAGCAGGCTGCATGGTGGGGGTGGGGGTGTTGGGGCTGGGTGTTACCCCCAAGGCCGCCCTGCCGGGACACTCAGCCCAGAGGAAGTACCAGCGGCACCTAAGGCTGGGGGTGCCCTTGGTGTCCTGTGAGCAGACCTGGGGCCAGTCTGGACACACAGCAGCCTGGAGGTGCGCCGACAGCAGTGGCCTCAAGTCCTTCACCGAAGGAGGTGGGAGCAGGGAAGGAATAAAGGCGGAGGAGGAAGAAGACGGGAGGGGGCGAGAAGAGAAAAAGAAGGAAGAAAGAGGGAGAAGGAGAGAAATGGTGAGACTCTAAGAAAAGGAGGGCAGAGGGGAGAGGAGACACTGTGGCCTCGGCCTGGCAGCCCAATTCTGAACCCCAAGACGCCCAAGTCTTTCTCCATTCTTCTCTCCAGAGCGGAGAGTGCAGGGCGTGTGGGGCCGCCCAGAGCCTCCTGGGACACAGCTGCAGAAGCAGTCCACATAGACGGGGCTCACCCGGGAGGGCTTCCTGGAGGAGGGGAGCCAAGACCTGGGTGATGGAGACAGGCAGGGAGGCTGTGGCTCAGGGCAGCCAGCCTTTGCAAGCGCATACCCTGAGGCTGCGTCTCTACGGGGCTTCCCTTTCAACAAAGGTCTGGGTGAAGACTATCCCAGCTATGACCTTCTTCCTGGCTTCCAGGGCTCCAGAGAGGCTGGAAACAGGAGGAGCCGTTGGGCTCAGCACCAGCTCTCAAAGCAACAGCCACCATTTTCTGAAGACATACTGTGCCCCTGGTAAGCCCGTACCAGACTGTGTGGCATTTAGAAAATACTCAGGAGTTGTTAGCTGTTATTATTTATTATTGCTATTGCTGTCATCTTTGTTATTACCCACACAACACTAACTTGGTACCAGGCCTTGTGCTTGACAATGGAACTCAGAGAGGAATGGAACAGAGCCTTGAACTCCAGTTCCTAGTCAAATGCGTAGAGTAGGTGAAGGCCAGCAGGGAGTTCTTCACACTTTAGTATGAATTATTTTCATAAACTACTGTCCTTGAAAGAAGAAGGGGACTTTCCAGTGAGAAAATCAAGTCCTTAGGAGAAAGTGGTTCACACCACGCTGGCCTGAGGCTGGAGCATCAGGGGAATTCATCCATCCTGTTTTGTTTTGCTGGAATGGGGCTGGGGTTGCAGAATTGACCCCTGGGACAGAAACCAGGGAAACCAGTTTCCATGCAGATTCTTCCAGGGTCTCCTGGTTCTTGGCCCAAGGAAATTCCCTGCAGGAGGAGGGGGAGAAGCATCCGCTCGCTGGAAGCGCCTGAGAGGAGAAAGCCCAGCCTGCCAAATGCACATCATTGTTCTCACCACATCCCGGCCCGGACCTGCTTCAGCCAGACCTCTGCCCTGCCTGGACCGTGAACTTCAGAACGCTGGATTATCTTGATTCTGTTCACTCGGGAAGAGATTAGAGCTGTTTTGGGAAGTTGGCTGGACCTCCTGCTCTGTCCACCCCACCCCTCCCGCCCCAGTTACAGTTACAGGGCCGGGGGGCGGGGGGGCGGCTGGGCCACATCCACAGCCTGTGAGGAAGCTCAGCTCAGAGAGAGGCAGAGTGAGTCTGGGAACGCGGGTGAGGAGGGGGGAGGCTGGGGAGCCTGGTGACCCAGATCTCACCTCCCGTCCACTTCCCTCCATTCCAGAACCAGCAGGGGCTGGACGCCGACCACAGGCCAGCAGGAAACCAACAGGGGTCTCCTCACTGTGAGCGAGGCGGGGACCCGGCTTCACGCACAGCCTGCAGCCCGCGTGGTCCCACCTGGACCGTGACCCCAAGCCCTTCCTCATGGGCTCTGGGTGTTAGTGCCTCCGGGCCAGCAGCCCTCCCATTTGACACAGGAGCAAACCGAGCCGCAGGACGGGGCAGACCTGACCAAAGCCACACACCGGGCTGGTGGCAGAGGTCATCTGACTCCAGGGTCTCAGGAAGTTCAGAATGAAGGAATGAATGAATAAAGGTATGAACATCCTGATGCATGTGCCCCCATAGCAATGACGGGGAAGCGAAGATCCCTTAAACAGCTCTTCTTAAAGAAACATCCCGGGACCCAGGACACTAGGGAGAGGGTCCCGGGCCTGCAGTGCCCACATCACGCCTGTACGTGAAGTGTGGGCATCGCCAGAACTTACTTTCCTGAGTCCTGGAACCACACTTTCTCCGGTTCTTCTAAGGAACTGTCGTGTCGCCTCTTCCATGATGGGAGTGATGAGGGAACACATCCCTTTACTTAGTTAACAAGTTTCTTGGGACCTATCATATGCTGGCCACGGAATTTTCACTGTAAACCATCCAGACAAAGTCACTTGTGGGGAGATAAGTAACCAACAAGCAAAGAGATAAATGATCAACAAGCAAAGGAATGCATGGGGACCAATTGCAACTCCCGTGTGATGGAAGCAAACGGTGGTGGGACACACTTGGTGGAGAAAAGGGCTGGGCGGGGGTCTACATTGCTTCTCCGAAGAGAGGGCATTCGGCTGAGCTCACAGAATGAGAGGGAACCAGCCTGGAGAAGGAAGCTCGAGGAAAAGGGCTTTTCCAGGGAGAGGAAACAGCAGATGCAAAGGCCCTGAGGTGAGCAAGAGCTCAGCATTGTTGCCAATGGAGGCCACCACCGGTGACGAGCTCTGTGGGAGAGCAAGGGGAAGCCCCAGTAAGCTCTGTGAGGTTGGCCAGGGCAGATCCCACAGCTGGGTCTTATTCCGACCAGGGTATGGAGCTTGGGTCTTACTCTGAAAGCAGTGGGGGGCCAGGAAGGGTAAAAGAGTTGATGGGATCCAATTAGGGTTGGAGACGATGGTCAGGATGAAAGGTGATATTACTGAAAGGTGGCAGTGTTGATCTGAAAGACACACACTGTTTGAAGAGAGCTTTAGGTGGTCGAGATGATGGCTCGCTGAAGAGGTCGATGACCATGAGAGAGGGAGGAATAAGAATGGCTCCCAGGATCCTGGCTTTACTGACCAACAGATGCCACGTGATACGATTGGGGAGGAAGAAATGAAACGCTTGGCTTCGGACAAGCTAAGTGAGAGATGCCGCTGGACACCCCTGGAGGTGTTAGGAGGCAGTTGGCTATTAACACGATGACAGTGACCGCGATGCTCATGTATGATCCATGTCTCTATTGTCCTGTTTGCCCCGGGCCTTCCACCAGGCTGTGCCCTTTGAGGGTAGCGACTGAGCCTGGTCTTGCTCCTAACCCTGTGCTCAGCCTTGAATCCGGTGCTGCGCTGGGGCCTGGCGGGCGAGGACACAGGGAGGACTCAGTAAATATTTGTCACATGCACAACTGAATAAACAGAGGCCGCTGGGGGTGTAGATGGAGGTGGAACTCAAGGCCCCAGCGATGGTCCCTGCCTGAGGACCGGTCTGGGCTGGCGCCCTGGGGAACGCAGCCCCTGGCTTCTGGCTCTCCCATCTCTCTCTTTGTCTCCTTCCCTCTTGCCAGCTTCCTGCCAGGAAACACAGCCCCGGGCATAAATCATTAACTAGAATCGCCTCTTACAGTGGAGCTCCTCTTCATGCTCAAAACACTCTGCCTTCTGTTATCTCGAATGATCTTTGAAATCACCCTGGGAGCCGGCAGAGGCTGCGCAGCGCCCGAGCTGCTACCCACAGGAAACGGGGAGAAGCGTTCAAGACGATGCTGGCTGAACCAGGACCAGAACCCCAGCCTCCTGTCACCCTCTTTCATGAAGAATCTGGGAGTGTTCTGAAGGACACTACATTTAAAAGAGAACCGCAGAGATACCCCTAAAAAGAAGGATTGTTAGTGGTGGCACTGCAGGCCTGTGACACCCGGCTGAAGGAGAGCGCAGGGCTGGGGCAAGTCCTGGGCACCCGGGCCGAGCGGGGAGCCTCTCTCCACACAGTCCTCCCCTGCCTTCAAACCAGATTCGGGGGGGGGGGAAGCCAGTGTCCCTCTACGTTGTTCCATGTTCCACCACGTTCCACGATGTTCCCGGCTCACCTTCTACCTGACACCGCCACCAAGAGTTCCAGCAGAAGACTCCGTGGAGGAAGATGGAAAGAACTCACTGGCCTGCCTTGGCCAACTCCCTTGCTCTTACTGGGCCTCAGTTTCCCCATCTGACAAATGGGAAGTTGGATGAGATTTGATAGGTCCCTTCCAGCCTGGCCGTTCTCTGGGTCTCTCTCCCATCTGTGAGCTTCTCCCGGGAGGATCCAAAGGCTGTGATCTGACGGCCACTACACCTGCCCAAGGCCACCCCTCTGGTGGCCTCGAGCAGAGGGGTCCCACAGGGGCCCCTGGTCATTTCCAAGCAGCCTGTGCTCAGGCCAGCAGACACACGCCACCTGCTTGGAGCAATTTCCCTCTGTTGGGCAAGGTTGTGACAGGAAAGGGACAGGACCTGACCTCTGCTTGGAAAACCAATTGTGCAACACGGTCCTGCGAAGGGGAGGCACGTGGCCGACGGGAAAGGCCGCCTGTGGGAGCCAGGGCCTTCCTTGAAATTAATATCTTGGCAAGACTCACAGAAAAACGTCCTTTTGGACGTCACTAACTCTGGGTCACTGCTAATTTATTCATAGCCTGGCTGCAGTGTCGTGTCCCAGCAGCATCCCCAATACCCAGCTTGGCTGGGTCATCGTAAGGTGCGCGTGGTGATGCGGGAACCTGCCCTCTGGCTTCTGCACGCTCAAACCCCTTGTCCGTACTTGGAGGTGGTGTGGGCCTTCAGTGCCTTCCCCGGAGCAAGCAAGTAACATATTTTCAGTAACAAAGAAAAGTCATTTTGTATCAAGCCTAATACATAAAGCAGATAATGTTGTTTGGGGCTAGTAGGGGCAGAGGTGGAAGAGAGATTCTAAGGGCATACCTTTTTAAATAACATAATTCTGAAGGTCATGAAATATTTGCCTTGTTGTTTGGAATAAATGCACAATATTGGACTCCCACCACGTGCCAGGAACAGGGCTGGGAATTTTACATGTCTTCTCTCATTCTCACAGCATCTCTGCAGGGCAGATTTTTCAAAATTTTTCTTTCCTTGATTTAAGGCTATTCAAGTTTTTCTCTCTTCTTGAATCCATTTTTGCCATTTATGTCTTGGAAAGAATTTTTGGTATCTAAAATTTCAGATTACTGGCACCAAGGGGTTCACCACTTTGCCTTCCTCGTTGACTATCTGTTGGATCTCTGGTTAAGGCCGCTCCTGCATTCCTGATTTGGGGAATGTGCATTCTCGCTTCTTGTCGGTTTCACCGGATTGCGGAACCCGCCCCCGCTGCCCCGTCCCCACACAGAGCACTGAGAAGCTGGAATCCAAACCACATCTCCCTGCCCCCCACCAGGACCCTGATCCTCTGTGCTTTCCCCTCCCCTCTCGCATGCACTCCATTCGCCGCAGAGCCTGGGGCTCCTCCCTCCCTGCACAGGGTCTGCTCAGAGACATCTGTGCCTCACCATGGGAAACAGCTCCCCAGCCCATCACCTCTTCTCTGCTTCTCTTCTCTCTTCTCGGTATCGCCACCCAATACCCAGACAGATCCTGTTATCGTCTGTCTCCCCGACCAGGACGCACATTCACAAAGGCAAGGACCACATGTCCTCCACCAGGCTCATAGTCAGTGCTCAACAGATATTTCCGGATGAATGAAGAAACGAAACCTATGAAATTCTTTTTTCTTAAGAATGTGCTGTCATTCGAACTTGGCCTCCTGTTTCTCTCTACTTTATTCCAAGTAATTCAGTCCTTCCTGAAGCACCTTTATTCTAAGACCCATGAACCTACGCTCTCCTCCTATTTGCCTTCTCAAGTCCCTTGAGGGCTTGGAGGGGAGGAGATAGGGTCGCCGCCATGGAGAGATGGAGCCCATGGGGCACAGGAGGTTGTAGGTGGACGCTGCGATGCCTGCTCCCATCTCCCTTCAAGGCTGAGGGACGGACCTGTCCCCTCTGTGGTCAGCCTTCTTTGGGGAGTGCCTCAGCTGAAGAGCACCTCGTCCCCAATGTCCACGGCCCTTCCAGGGCAGCTGCACCCACAGGCTGACCGAGGAAGGGGAGAAAGGCCCACCCCTCAGCCCCCACTTGGGATCGCACTGCAGGCCACCCCATCCTCGGAGTGACCTGGCGGGGCGGTGGCCCAGCTCCGCCCCCCACTCCAGCTTGCTTCCCTCCCCTCCCGCAGTGGAACCTGAGAGCACTCCCTAATTACAGCCCCACACACATCTCCTTCTCAGAGATGGTTCCTGGGGGACCTGACCTACAACAGGATGAAGGACTTCCAGATACTCCAGCAATTCCGTGGCCCAGGACCACACCAGAGCCCAGGACCCCCAGCTCGGAGAGCTCAGGCTACCACGTGCCAGGTCCAGGCCTGATCGCTGGGGACTCATGTGTGCATCTCTACTCCCTCCCTGATGCGGGAGTCAGACACACACCCGCGCGCACACACACATGCACACGCACACATGCACACGCGCACACACACACACACACACCCCCCAATAAAGAGAGCCGATGGTTTAAAGTGGCAATAAGTTGTATGGAGAAGAGTTTAGAAACAGGGGGAAGTGGTCAAGGTCTCGGGGCGGAGAGGCAGCTTATATTGGTGGGCCCGGGAAGGCCTCACTGAGGGAGATGAGGGTGCCGCCATGGTCCACACTTCTCCAGCTGTGGTCACGCCGGGTGGAGCTCAGGCTCTGTCACCCTGTGAATTAGGAAGGGGTCTGTTGGAGCCCCCTCAAGCCCACTGACGGTTCCGCTGTGCTCCAGTGAGCTGAACATGCCACCAAAGTTGACCAAAGCTTTCTAAGCAAATGGATGCTGGCTGCTCCACACCTTGGCCAAGACCCAACCATTGATCCTCTCCTTTGAGCTCCTTTCCAGGGAGAACACTTTGATCGGAGGTGGAAATAGGAAAGGAGATTGTGAAGGTGCCCCATCAGGGAGAGGAGCTAGGGCGGAGGACAGCCAGCCTGGCCTCCCTCAAAATCTTGCCCCAAACTGATTGTGGGCGCAGACACCAAGGCTATTCCCGCCCCCAGCTGGGCATTCTGCCAAGACATCCCCGGAGAGGCTGGTGAGCAAAGCCTCCCTGGAGCTGAGCTTCGGGGCTGGCCTCCGGGACCTCGGAAGGCAAACTTCCCAGAGTAACAGCAGAAACAAATTCCTTCCTATGTAATACCCAGGGACCGTGGGGCCGTGCAAGGAGGAGTTGGCTAAAATTGGAAGGGTTATATATAATGTTGCATTGGGAGAAAGGAGTTTTTCTTTAACTAACAAGCTTTGATCAAAAATGTCCCAATAAAAAAAATGCAAAAAACTTGGCTACTGTAGCAGATGCCGTCCTCTCCTGCCTGCGTCCTATACACCCTGACTTGGAGCTTCCTCCCGCGAGCAACTGCGGTTCTCCGCCTGGTGGTTTCCTCCGGCCACAGGGAAAGCGTTTGTCCCGTGTTTGGGGCAGGTCAGAAGTGCCAGCGAGTTAACGCCCTCTCAAAGCCAGTCTCAGCCAGGGATGCAGGGGACTGATGGATAAAGACCCTGCTTGCTCCCCCTCCTGGGATCCACATGAAGGCATTTGCTACCTATCTCCCAGAGTCCGCAGGCAGATTGAGCCCAGCTGCCCACAGCAGGGACCTGCTTGTAGTGTAACCTGTGTTGGTTTCCTATCTTGCTTTCTCACCTCCTTACTCTTTCCTGGGATCACACCCCACCTCGACTGTACTCAAATCCTCATCTCAGGGTTCACTTCGTGGGGAAACTCAAGCAACCGTATGGATGACCTTCCATAAGGAGGCCGCGTGGTGGTGCCTGCGCTCAAATCCCGGCTTCACCCTCAACTATGTGGGTGACTTAAACTTCTGAGCCTCAATTTCTTCACCTGTTAAATGGGCATGATAATAACTGTACCCACCTCAATAGTTTGTTGAGAGGATTGGATGAGATAATTCATGGAAAGCAATTTTCACAGTACCTAGTATTGGTAAAAATGCAAAAACTGCTAGTTCTAATTAATAGATGGCCCAAATGACAGACAACTTGGAACTTGGGGGACAATATTTACAACAAACGACAAGCAAAGGATTACTATCCCTAATACACAAAGGACTCTTAAAATCATTGAGAAAAAGAGTAACCGAGCCTGCAGAATAGGAGATACATACGTGATTCACCGAAGAATAAATGACAGTACTCAATACGCATATTAAAAGATGTTCAAGGGGCTGGCCCCATGGCCGAGTGGTTAAGTCCGTGCGCTCCGCTGCAGGCGGCCCAGTGTTTCGTTGGTTCGAATCCTGGGCACGGACATGGCACTGTTCATCAAACCACGCTGAGGCAGCATCCCACATGCTACAACTAGAAGGGCCCAAAATGAAGAATATACAACTATGTACTGGGGGGCTTTGGGGAGAAAAAGGAAAAAATAAAATCTTAAAAAAAAAAGATGTTCAACCCAACTTCACTAAGAAAGAAATATTATGGAAATCATAATAATTCAATCACGGAAAAATTGTCCAATTGGCAACATTCTTTAAAGATCACTAACATCCTATGATGATGAGGGTGCAGAAAAAACAGGCAGCTGATGAAAACACAGATTGCTCTAATTTTTCTGCAGGGTATTTGCGTAGTTGTCATTCAAATTTCAAATTCACAAACCACTTGTAGGAATTTCTCCTGCAGAAATTCCACACTTGTGCAACAGGGTGAGAAAATTCATTACCACATGTGGAAAGAAAAAAATTTTAAAAACCCAAATGATGGCCAATAGTTATATCAAATAACAGAATTCTAGGCAGCCATTAAAAAGAATGAGAGATTTACACATGCTGTGGAGATGAGACTTATTATGAGATAGAAAAAGAAATTGCACAATTCTATAGACAGCAAGATTCTATTTCTGACTAAATAATACTTTTATATAGGCTTGTAAATGTTTGTAATTGCACAGATAAATCTGAAAATAACATACACCAAGTAGCAGTGGTTATTTCTGAGGCTCAAGACTACAGGGATTTCTGTACACCTAAGGGACACATTTCTGAGATAATCAGAAGAATCTATGCCAATCTCCTGTCCCGTTTCTCTTGAGCTAGCGCAACACCGGCCAAGCAGTGCCCGCCCACCCAAGACCACAGGGGACAGGCCGTGTCACTCTAGACACCAACAAGAGGCCCGGCCCCTACAACGGTATCATTTTAAGTGAAGAAAGCTCATAAATTAGTACATGCCCCTAAGATGAGGATATAAAGCTATTAATATCAAGGGAAAAAAAGCTGGAAGAAGAAAAGAGAAAATATTAATAGGAGTGGTACATCGGGGACTTCTGTTTTGTTCTTTCTACTTTTTTATTCATTTTGTATCTCTCATTTTCTACCATGAGCAATTATCTCTTTTATAATTAGAAGCAGAGCATATGAATTTTCAGAGAGATGGCATCAGGTTGGGGTGGTCTCAACCTCCACGGCAGAGATTTACTGTTTAGGAGATAAAGTGAGAAGGTGCTAGATCTTAAGTTTGCATGAGGGAAGCCATCTTAGGGAAAGGAAGCCATATTGTACCTATGACCCTGACTAACTAGTCTCTGTGAACACATTCCAGTCTGCACACGGCCTACATGATTAAGCACCTGTCTCTTTTACAAAATACATGAGCTGCTAGTTCTATGACTCTTGCTTATGTGTATATCTCCCCGCTGTGATAAGACAACTTTGTTCTCTGAGTTCCCCAGGAACATGACGACCGCCAGACAGAAAAATTCAGCATTGGTACCCATCATGAAGGACAGAAGAAACAGAGCAGTCCAGGCCTGCTGTGAACTCCCTGTGTCTTGCAGGGGAAATCCCAGAGGGATATCCCCGTCTGAGTCTGGGCGCCGACTAACGAGAGACACAGTGCAGGACTCTCTGGAATCTGTTGGGTGCACCTGTCTGCTCTGTTTGGGATCCCGTCTGGGTGTCTGTTCTCTTTGGGCTCCTGTCTGTGTGTGAGTGTCTGTGTGTTTGTGATCTGAAATGAGGGAGAACTCCACCTGTCCCCAAAAAAAGCCCTCTGGGCTGCCTCTTGGCTAAATGGGCTGACTTCCGCTATGAGCCCATGTCCCAGAAGATGGTTTTCTCTTGTAACACCACATGGCCACAATATTCTTTAGATTCCAGAGAGAAAATGGCCAAAATGGGACAATCTCAGCTTACCCAAACGGGTGTGTTTGCATATGCAATAAAAAAAGCTGCTATAAAATTACACAACCAATTGGAAGCCTATTTTAATCCGCTGAGGCTTCTAAATGAAATCAGGAATACTTTAGTCCCTCTTTAAAAGAAAATAATCGAACTTGCTATCAAAACAAAACCAAATCTCCTCTCTCGCTGAGCTTTCCCACTTCAACTCCCCTGAAATGCCTGATCTAAAATTAAGCAAGTGAAAATAAGTAAACTTCTGAGATAATTTGGAATTATAATGGTCATTCTGGGGAGCCTCTGTTTCAGATGAGTCCACCTTAAGGGGACACCCTTAAAAGAGAGAATTCAAAACTTCTCACGGTGGAACTCAGTCTTTGGTTGATATGGAGTAACTTCGGAAAGACAAAAGGATTTCAAAAACAGCGGTAAAAAGGATCCTTACAGCAAAAAGAAAAGAATCCTTAGTAGATATTTTTGGCCATCTGAGCAGGTCCACCCACCAGAAAAAATAGTTTGGACCCAACCATTCTTCTGAGTTTTGTACCTAAGACCTGATTACCATTTTGAACATCTCTATTTGTGTCTATCTGTCTCTATACGTATTCGTCTGCCTCCAGATGATATAATTTCTAAAGGATCTCCATTTAATTGGCTTGGAATAAACACTTTTATAAGTTATTTCTAAATGTAATAGAAACTAGCCCAGACGTCTTTCAAGTTAACATGATATGATCTTGGGTTGTTAGGTTTATTGGTTTAATTGAAACAAATGTTTTCAGAGTTATCAACATTGGATATGTCGCAAACGTTATCTCTGATCCAAAATTTGTCAGCAAAAAATAATAACTTAAAATAATAACAGTTTCTGTCTGATGTCTCATGAGGGTTTTGTAGGCAATCTAAATATAATTATCAGGAACAAGTAAACTAAATAGATGTGAAAAAGATAAAGGTTTTTGGAGGAACTTTTTAACACTAATTATGTGTTATGGCATATGTACTTAAAGCAACTCAAATCATGCCTATCTGCTTTAAAGTCACATTAAATTTTTGTGAGTAATCTAAACATAATTGTTGAAAACAAACAATTTAGATAAATAAAAATCGGTAAGAGTTTTTGGGTACAATAATTATATTTTATAGTCTGTATACTTGAAAAACAGCATCCAAAATCTTTTTTGGTAAGTTAAATAATAAAAATTTGTTGAGTATCTAGGTCATTTCCACCCATAAGATAAAATATTAAGAACTGATTACTAAGCATTGGTTTATCTGCCTTTGGTTTCTCATCTCCAAGAAACTGAACGATGCTTGAGTTTGTTGATAAACATGTTTTGTGCATGCTGAGAAATTTTCTCTGAGAAAGCACATATTTCTAGAAACTCTGTATACGAGGAAAGTAAAATGTATGTTCTCAGTAAAGAAGGTATACAGAATAGAGACATTTTTGTTTGTTTTGTTAAGAAAAATAAATTTGTCCTAAAGTACTAAGAAAGAGAAAGGGAAAGAAAGCATGGGACAAAACTGAATGCAAAAAGTAAATGACAGAATGTTTGTGGAAGTAAAACTCTGAGGAGCTTTATGCATGGTCAAGCTGGCTAAGAATGAAATAAATTTAAGTAAGCTGGTGCAAAATTAAAACTTGGTTTTCTCTCTTAAAGGGATAATTCTCTTAAACTTTTGGTCTGCTCTTGATAAAGAGGTTATAAAAAGTTTTTCTTTATTTTTGAGTAAATCTACCTAAAAGATAGAAAATCTATGTTTTGGGGCCAGCCTGGTGGCACAGCAGTTAAGTTCACACGTTCTGCTTCTCGGTGGCCTGGGGTTCACCAGTTCAGATCCCGGGTGCGGACATGGCACTGCTTGGCAAAAGCCATGCTGTGTTAGGTGTCCCACATATAAAGTAGAGAAAGATGTGCATGGATGTTAGCTCAGGACCAGTCTTCCTCAGCAAAAAGAGGAGGATTGGCAGGAGTTAGCTCAGAGCTAATCTTCCTCACAAAAAAAAAAAAAGAAAGAAAATCTATTTTGTTAAAATAATTTCCTATGTTCAAAAGGACTGAGGTCTCTCTATTAAGATTTTTTGGACTGTTTTAACTCTCTGTTTGCCTTATTGTTTCTCTTGTCACCTTGATAGAACAAGTAACTAAGAATTATTTCCTATTTGACCAAGTGTTTTAAAACTTTTTGACATTTTTGATGAACTTCTGCCAAAGTTAAAGTCTTTCTTTTGACTTTAAAAAAAAAAAGAAACTTTAAGAATTTCCAATCAGCCTTGGGACTTCTCAAAGAATTTGTTCTCTCTTTCCATAAAGAGGATGATATTAAACTAATTAGACTTATTTGATATGTTAAATTACATGGGAAGCATTACCAAATAAATGATAATAAGCTTTCTTAGGTTATATTGGGTGGGTAAATGTTATTAATATAAGTATTTAAAAAATTATATAACATTCCAAAAATTTTGATCTGTCCTCTTGTCAGTCATAATTCTAGTTTTTATCCCAAAGTGGTGTATGTTACAGAAATAGCCAAGTGTCTTTGTCAATTGCCATTTTTGAATGTTTTGCAATTTTCAGACAGTGGTATTACACTGATGTTTTTGCAAATATGTTTCATCTTTAGAGAGATTCATGGAAAGGACTCTGACACTTGCTCTAGAATGCAGGTTTCTGATAAACTTTCAGATTATAAAACTGAGCTGGGTAAAAAATTACAGAACTATAATGGAGAAACTGATGGCCTCATGAAACTGCTAACAGAAGATCAAAAGTTGATATGATAGGACTGACTAAATTCATGAGGATTATTATAATATATGATATTTCATTTGAAATGTTGCTGATTTTTTACTGTTTTGGTTTTTTTCAAGTTTAAGGAAAACTTTTTCTCTTAAGCTAACTATGACTTATAACAATTTGGTAAACTAAACTTTTGTAAACAGAATTGAAACACTTACATTTCTCCCTACCTAATCCTTCCAGAATTTGGGAACTCTTAATGAATAAGTATTATTTTCATGGCAATACAGTTATTTGCATAAGTTCAATAAGAATCTGTTTTCCTTATAGCAGGACACACTGATTATATTACCAAGGCTTTGACTGGAATGTCATATTTAAGAGAAACATGCATAAACTCAGATATGACCATACAGCTTTGAGAAGCAAAGATTGGACTTTATTAAATGAAACCACTTGGAAAATTGGCCTGGTAACTTGCTTACAGGATTCTCAACCTTACCAGGTGAGTAAGGAAAGTCACTTCCCTGGCAGGTTGGGGAACCACAGGATATTTTAAGGACCTACAGAAGAGAGAAATTCACCCAAATCTGTAGGTATTGCAGGCGGAGTCTGATAACAAGTCTTTAGTTTGGCTTTCTTGGCTTCAAGAGGCCTTTGAATTTCAACCTGAGATTCCTTGTAAAAAGTTCCAGCAAAGCAGATTTAAGAGAGCAAATATGATCAGTTGCTATTCTTACTGTACTTATGTAAATAATTGGGCCACGTTTTTTTTTTTTTAAACTAGATCTATTTTTCAAACCAATAAGTCTTAATTTGGCTATCTTTGGTAAAAATGAGGGTGATTTTAGAGAGAAAAAAATTACGTTTAAATAGAAATGATAACACACATTTGTGGATGTTGGATTTTGGTTCTGATAATTGTCTTTGAGGTTTTTGCTTTCTTTCTGTAAACTGGACTGTACCTGAATTCTTCTAGTTTCCTCAATATCTGGTGCAGATCTCCAAATTAATGTTTTCAATTTTTTTCTGTCCTTTTCATTTAGAATCATTGAAAACTAAAACCACCCTTTCTCCTGAAGCCCTGAAAACTAAAATAGGATGACACTGATATAAAATCTTATTTGATATCGGAAACTAGAACTTAGACCTGACTCTGCAGTACAGGTCCTAGAAACTGCTTGGCTGGAAGAGGAATTAACTTTCTTTAATGAAGGATTAACGTAGACCCTAAACCAAATTAGTCAGGTATATCATAAAGTACAGATCACAATAGACAACAAGGGAAAGAAAATTGTCCAGTTGGTCAATGAATATAAACGTACATGTGCAGGATTCATGGGTGGCATGACCTGCTTTTCCTCTGCTCTCTCAACTTCGCTATCTACCCTCATTGGAACCATTGCCCTGGTATGTGCCATCATTTCCTTTTCTTCCTTTGTTGGAAATATAGAAAATGTTGCCAGTGTCTCCGACGATGTCAGTCCCCATCAAAACAATCAGGAGACTGAATAGTCTTAATAAAGGTCAGAACTAACCCTCAGTTCCAAGAAAGAGTGAGAGAATTTAAAAGGCTTGCTTAGATCCACACTGTCAGTTTTAAGCTTCCAAATTCTTCCCCCTTGAGCAGGAAGTAGTCAGAAGATGTCAATGGCCTTATTCCCAAATACTTCATATGATTATGAAGTTACAACAGACAGTGGAGAAATTGTAACAGCTGGATCTTAAGTTAACATCAGGGAAGCCATCTTAGGGAAAGAAGCAAGATTGTAACTATGACCCTCACTGACTAGTCTGTGAACACATTCCAGCCTGCACTTTAGCCTAGATGATTAAGCACCTCTCACTTTTACAGATTACATGCTCTGCTATTTCTACGACTCTAGTTTACGTATATCTCCCAGCTATGATAAGATGATAACTTTGTTCTCTGAGTTCCCCAGGAACACGACGACCTCCAGAAAGAAAAATTCTGTGTTGGTACCCATCATGAAGGATAGCGGAAAGAGATAATGCGGCACCTTGAAGTTTGTCTCATCGGATAGTGGACATCATAAACCCCTCCTTCTCTGCCCATTTCCCCTATAGAACTGCCTCCAGATTCTGTAGGATTTCAAGATGGTTCTTGAGGACACTAGTCCACTGTCTTCCGATACTGCTGGCTAATCGGATAAATTTTCCTTTCTCAGCCACCAGCTAGTTTGCAATTGATTGGCACCAGATTGCAACAAGTAGAATGAGCTCCTTTTTGCTCCACTACATTTTGGAAAATGGCCTCTTTATACCAATGTGTGGACCAAACAGAGGATACATTAGGTGGGTCTAAAGCTTCTCTGAGTGCCTGCAGCTTTCTTTCTTTGGATAAAAGGCAAGGACTGTCACAGGCTACCAGGACCTCAACTCCCAGCCCCCATGAGATGGCACTGTGTCTCACAAAGCTTCAGTCTGGATTAGGTTTTTTGTTTTGTTTTTCGGAAGATTAGCCCTAAGCTAACATCTGCCACCAATCCTCCTCTTTTTGCTGAGGAAGACTGGCCTTGAGCGAACATCCATGCCCATCTTCCTCTACTTTATATGTGGGATGCCTGCCACAGCATGGCTTGCCGAGCAGTGCCCGGCCTGCACCCAGGATTGGAACCAGTGAACCCCAGGCCGCCGAAGCAGAATGTGCAAACTTGATGGCTGTGCCACCGGGCCGGCCCCTGGATTGGGTTTTGATGGAATAGAAACCATGAGCAACGTTACTTTGGCCAGATACAAACCACCCAGAACTAGTTCATGAGGTCTCCTCCCTGGCCCCTTACCCAGATTTAAGGGAAAACAGTTGGAAATATCCCTTCCCCAGAAATAACAATAACAACAAGTAGTACCAAAAGGCTTTCCCGATTCAACCCCAAATCACTCTTTCCCACTCAGGGTTGAGGTTGAGCCAGATAATTAAAGAAATGAAAGCTCCTTACCAGACCAGTTGACACTGGAGAATGGAACGGGCACAGGGCCAGCAGAAGAGATATCTGCGCTTATATTGGGAAAAACCTCACCTTCTCCATCACGAGTTTCATCCATTTCACGTAAGGTTTTGAGGCATCAGCTAGATGAGGTGTTTCATCAACCCCGGTGAATATCGTCTCAAGCAGGGAAAGAAAAACAAGTCTCCCCACCTCGAGAGGATGAGGTGATGAGAGATACGGCACCTCCCTGCTTGAGTGGGAGTAAAATCCACCTGCAGGCTGGGAGGAAGGGATGTTCGCAGGGGTGAGGCCAAGGAGTGGCTTAATGTACTGAGGCCCCATGTGGGTCAGGACAAGTCAGAGCAGCCTCTTGAGTTGACAGCCCCTGTCATCTGCTGAGACAAGTTAGATGTGAACAAGGGACATCCAAACACCATCCATCATCTTCACCTCAGGCAGGACTGATGCACACGAAAGGCATCTCAATGCTGTCCTTGCCAGCCATGCTCCCTTCCCACCCAGACACACACCTGGCTTATCTGATAGCAGCTGCTGGCTTGGTGATGGCTCACTGGAGATGTCACATCCTCCCCTTTGGAGGTGATGCAAGAAGGGCCCCAAGATTGACAACCTAAGCCAGAGATCACACCAAATCCGACCACCGAGCTAGAAGCCCTCTGGGCGTTGTGGGACCTGCCATACCCTTTACTTTCTTTTAAAAAACTACTTCTTACTCTTAATTTCGAAATACAGCTAAAACCTCATCTATGCTTTCGCCTCTTCCCACTTTCATCTGAGGCAACCACCAAGACACACGCTCCCACGTATGTTAGTCTTTTACTTCCAGGATGCATATACATGTCAATAAATAGCGTATTCTATGATTTTGAGTATCTAAGTTTTACTGTAAGCATCCGTTTGTCATTTGTCTTACTCATGCAACAAAATACTTGCTGTTTACCCATTTTGAAACGTACAGCTCTAGATCATTCATTTTTTAACTACTGTTTAGCTTTTTGTTTACATGATTATGATGACATGATTATGTATCACATATTATGTATTACAATTATGAAACCACAAATGTTTGATCCCCTGAGGGACCACAGGGCTGTCTTCATCTTTTTGTTTGTTGGTTTTGGTTTATTTTTTTATTTTATTTATTTATTTTTTTTTGCTTTCATAGTGCGCAATTAACACCCTTGCGTGTTTCTTTATGCAGGAATGAGAAAGTTTCTCCATAGACACCTGGAAGTAGAATTGTTGGGTCATAGTGCAATGGACATTTTCAACTTTAGTAGGTATTGCAAAATTCTCTCTAAGGTGGTTGTACCCATTTAGACACCCACAGGCAAATATCAGTCTTGATCAGTTTCTGCTAAATTGACGCGTGTGGCATTTTTTTGTTGTTGTAATTTGTATGTTCTAATTACTAGTTAGATCGAGCATCTTTTTCAGTAAAGATGCCAAATAAAATAGAAGAACACTTTTATAAGATTTCCTAGCACATATACTAGGAATACAGGACATACTTATGTTAAAAATTATTTGAGGTTTCTATATCCTATATTTTTATTTGTTAAATTCTGTGAATTGCCGACTCAAATACTTTGCTCATTTTTCTACTGACTTCGGTTTTTCTTTTCTTGTTAATTGGGAGATGGCCTTCTGGACATCAGTGCTCAGTTTTGTGAGTTCCAAATATTTCCTCCCCATCTGTGGCACATCTTCTTGCTTGGTATATGATGTCTTTTATCATATAGAAGGTTGGGTTTTTTAGAAATTTCAATATAGTCATAAATACACAAAGATATTTCTCTTATGTTTTCTTCTAAAAAAAAGTGTTAAATCTGTCTGGAATTTGTAACTACATGTGGTGCAAGGGAGCGACTCAGTTTTATGTTTTTCCATATGGATAGCCATTTTTCCCCACAGAATATATTAAATCGTCCATATTTTCACTCTGATCTGTAACACATCTCTGTTTATTCTATCCTCCGATACCTGTGTGGGTCTGTTTCTAGGTTTTCAATTCCATTCCACAGGTCTGTTTGTCTACACCTGCCCCCCAAAGCCCAGTGCTTACTTATTATTGCTTTGGTAAGTACTAGGATCTTATAGGAAGATCTCTCCATTTTTCTCCAAAATTGTCTTTGCTCTTCTAGGCTAATTGCTCTTCAATATGAATTTTTCCCCAACAAGAGAGCAACGATTTATTTACAGGTGAAAAAATATTATCAGTACCTCCCCAAAGCCTCCTTCTTTTGCATCAGAGTGTCTGGTGATCATGAAGTGCTCTGAGAGCAGAGCGGTGGGCGCAGAGGCTCCGGAACTAGACGACGGGTGTCCATTCCTGGTTCCGTCCCTTTCTAGTTCTCCGACCTTGAACTTGAAGTGTTTATGCCTCAGTTTCCACATCTTAAAATGGGGATGCAAAATAGGTCATGATGAGGGTTAAACAAGTTAACACGTATAAAGAGCTTTACCTACTATTAGGTAATTTGTAAGCATAGAATTAATATCATTAAGGGTTTATGCTTTGATGTCAGGCTGCCTGGAATAGAATTGCCCTCATCATTCACTTATTACGAACACAAAACAAAACAAAACCAACTCTTGTGAAATATGACACAAAAGAGGACACACAGCAAGGGCACAGAATACCCTGTATCCAACGATGATAAAGGAAACACCCATAGATTGGCTCTCCGGCAAAGAAACTGACATGGTTGGCAACCACAAGCCACGTGTTCCTCCTTATTACAGACGCTGGCCTCCTGCCCCGACTCCGAGGTGAACGCTGGGCAGACTCAGCCCGATCAAAATTTTGATCATTTTTCAATAACCTTCTTTATTAATGTTTTTTGCTTAAAACCTACTTCATCTAATATTAATACGACTATGGCCATTCCTTTTTTTTGCTTAGTATTTACACGGGATAATTTTTTCATTCCTTTAATTCCACTATAACTTTATGCCTTCGATTCATCTCCTGTAAACAGCATATAGCTCGATTTCTAGTCTGACATCCATATTTTTTAACTGAGGTCATCAATTAATTTTTAATAAATTTACCAATGCATTTGGGTTTAAATCTACCATCTTATTTTGTGTTTCTATTTAACCCACCTGTTCTGCTCTTTTTAATTTTACTTCTTGTTTGCCTTTGGATAAATTGAGCAATTTTTTTTATCCTTCCATGTTCCTTCTCCAGAACGAGTATCTGGCATTACGCACTCCTCATTTTCAAGTCGTTGTTCTAGACATTGTAACAAGCATCCCAAACCCCCTACTACACATTGTAACTTAACAGCAAATCCTCTTTCCAGACATGCAAGAACCTAAGGCCTCTTTGACTCCCTTTATTCAACTCCTCAATTACATGCTACTCTTGCGGCGTGTGTCTCTCTTCTGTAATTTTAAGAGTAAGTTAGGCATTGCTGTTATCCTTTCATGGAGTCAGTGTTCATTTAGACTTACCTCTTCTTTACGCTTTTCCTTCTTCATTCCTTCTGAAACTTCTAACCTTCCAACTATAATCATCTCCCTTCTGCCTGAAATTCCTTCAGAATTTCATTGACTTCAGGATTTTTGTCTGAAAAATCTTTATTTGGCTTTGTTCTTTTTAAATTTTTCATTATAAAAAATTTAGGCATAAACAAAAGAAAAAAAAATAGTATAATGACCCTCATCTGCCCATCACAAGTTTCAGCAATTACCAACTCTAGGACAATTCTCTTTTCTTGGTCTCCCGCCACGTCCCCTCAGCCTGAATTACTTAGCAGCAAACGTCATACTGTTTCACCTGTAAACAGTAGGCATATCTTAAAGGATGGGAACTTTCTTTTCAAACGCAACCATATCATCCACCAAAAAAATATCAGCGACGGATGTTAACTAACCTTCTTGTGGTAACCATTTTTCAATATATACATATATCAAATCATTGTGGTGTACATCTCAAACTAATACGGTGTTATATGTCAACCATATCTCAGTAAGACTGGAAACAAAACAATCTGGGGAAAAATATCAGCAATAACTCTTTATATCATCACATATCTTGTCAGTGTTCACATTTCCCCAACTGTCCCATTAATTTTGTTCTTACAGTTTATTTGTTTGAACTGGGATGCAAACGAGTTCTTTATATTGTTATTCGTTAATTTGTCACTTAAGTTTCTTCTATGCTGTAGATTTTCCCCTCCACCTTTCCTTTTGCTTGCATTTTGTTGCTGTCGTTATTGAAGGAACAGTCTGGATTTTGCTAATTGCAACCCAATATTTTCATTTAATACATTCCTCTGCTCTCACTATTTCCTATAAATTCATAATCGGATTTGGAGAGAAAAGATATTCCAGGCCCACTGTGTAAATTTCTCCAAAGATCCATGGTAACTTTCAGCGGCAGGTGGTGTTTAAGACCGCAATCTGGGCACTGGGGGTCTCCTTATGCCTGGTTAGTCACTGTTTCTGGACTTTTCAGTGGACAGACTAGGAAATGTGTCCTTATTTTTAAGATAAAACGTATCACAAGAAGAGAAATATTATGAATTGATGCTGATACTTCCAATTCAATTTCAGGAGTACTGGGTCTCACTCAGTCTCATCAATCACCCTCTCACACCGAAGTCGTGGTCAGAATCACACCAACATACTTCTTCATCTGCTTTATCCTCCACAGGGCCAGGACCAGGGGGAGGCAAGCAGGCGCCATGTTGTGCAAAATTAAGAAGGTATTACTCTCAGGGTGGTGTAGGCGCAGGTGTGCCTCCTTAAATTCTCTGCTCTAAGGGTGTCACTCTCCTCGCCCACGGTTCTGGCTCTGATCCCACCATATACACACAACAGTCCTAGAATAACGGGACCCATGCTAGCACCAACAGTAAGATTACTTGAAACAGTCTAAGGTGGCGACGGGGGTGTTTTGTCAGTTCTTTATTCCTTGGCTGTATTCTACTGAGGACGTGCAGAAAATTACTGTTTTAAATTCTTAGAATAATTTCATTCTATATATTATGACACCAATTTTGACACACAGTTGATTTTAATTTTAGGGATTAGTTCTTAAATTTAATCCTGTGTTGATGTTATTTAAGAGATTTACACAGTTCCGAAGTCAAATCTACAAAATAAGTTTATTCAAAGACGTCTAACTTCCATCGACACTTCTGTCCCCTCCCTCTGTGTCCCTGTGTGCAATCTTCTTTTCTTCCTTTTTTTAAAACGGAGGTATAATTGACATACAACATTATATTAGTTTCAGGTACACAGACATGATTTGATATTTGTATTGTAATCTTTTTTCTTTTTTGTAATATAAACACATATATATGTGTGTACCCCACAATTTCAGATAAAAGGTAGCATACTATACATACTTTTTGTACTTAATATGACTTGGGAATCATTCCAGAATAGCGTGAACACCTCATTGTGTGGATGTGCCATAGTTCAGTCAACCAGCCTCCTACTGATGGAATTTGGGTTGTTTCCAGTCTTTTCTATTACAAGTAGTACTGCAATGAATAATGTACAGCTTTCATCTTTTTGTATTTTTTATTTTGCTTAAAGAATGTTGCTTCAATGTTCTTGAGAGTTATTTTCACTGGGGATAAAATTCTAGGTTGACATTTATTTTCTTTCATCACAATGAAGAAGCAATTAAAATATCTTCTGGGCCCCCTACTGTTGACAGGTCAACTCTCCGTCTTACTTGGCTCCTTTGAGGGTAATCTGTCTTTTCTCCTTGGCTGCTTAATAAGCTTTTCTCTTTTTCAGTGGTTTTCTGCTGTCTCACTATGATATGTCTAGTCAGAGATTTCTTTTTCTTTATCTTGCCTGAAATTATCTGGGCTTTTTAGATCTGTAGAGTGATATCTTCCATAAATTCTGAAAAATCCTCAGCCATTATCTCTTCAAATATTGCCTCCTATTCTTTCTCTCTTTCCTATCCTTGTAGGACCCAAACATATGTTAGATCTTCCAACTGCACCCTTTATATCTCTCATCATTACTTCTATATTTTTCACCTTTCTTTGCTGAATTCTGGACACTTTATTCTGACTTATGCATTCACAAATTCCCTATTCAGATGTATCAATCTACAATTAAACTCCTTGCTGAGTTATTCAATTTTAGTTATTGTAATTTTTTCTTCTAAAAATTCTACTTGGTTCTTTTTCAAGTATTCTATAATAGTTTTTATAGTTTCTTACTTATTGCAGGTATTCTTAAGCCCATAGGCGTAAAAATAAAGATATTTCATTTCTTTAAACAAGTAAGCATCAGTATTTTATTCTCTGGGTCTAACGATTTCAACATCTCCAATCTTCAGGGGGAATTTCTTTCTGTTGGTTCTCACTCATGGTGTCCTGTTTCCATAAGCACTTGGTTATCTCGGCATCCTGGACACTGTATACGAAAAGTCAGTTGTAGGAATAATTTGAGACAAGGATGATAGTCCCCTTCTTCATAAAAGAATTTTCTTTGGAAAGGATTTTTGTTTACTTCTGCTGGGCACCTGGAGGTACTAACAGTCTGGGACTCCGTTAACTGAGTTTAAGGCTTGGGATCCCCTGGGCCGCCAGGTGAAGCCAACCTGAGGCAAGTCTGCTCAAGGACTGGTTTACCTCCTGTTTACTCTCACCCTGGAGTTAGAGAGATTCACGGTGCCAACTTACGGGAGACGAGTGATCAGTTTTGTAACCCATTCTGCTAGATTAGCAGATGATCTCACGGCAAAGGGGGCTGTATGTGCTGGGCTTCCTTCTCTGAGTTTTCTCCTTGTAGATTTTGGCGCAATACTTCCTCACTATCTGGTCAATTCTTTAATGCTTTTAACAAAATTTATCCTTCCCCCAGCTTTTTAAGTTGTCATCAGGAAGAGGATTTGGCCAAATTATTTAGCTTGCCATTAGAAGAAATGGAAGTTTACCTACATTCTCATGAATTCTAGAGATAGGTGTCTACAAGCTAAGGAACACTAAGGATTGCTGGAAGCCACCAGAAGCTAGGAGAGAGGCATGGAAAGGATTCTCACTCAGAGCCTTCAGAAGGAGCCAGCCCTGCCAACGCCTTGATCTCTGGCAGCTGGAGGACACTCATGCAGCTGGCTACCACAAGACATCAGCCATCAGTGTGATCCTCACTCTGAGTTCAAACGTATCTATCCTGAGATGGAAGTCTCCTCCTCTCTTTGCGTTTGGAATCTCACAGAGGCCATTCCACATATATGTATTGAACACCTACCATTTGCCAAGTACCGTTCTCAGTCCTGGGGCCACCACAGTGAACAAGAGACAAAACTCTCCGTCTTCATAGGGCTTTCATTATAGCAAATACCAGTTCAGTATCTTGGTACTTCGGCTCCTTCAAATCCCCCACGTTATAGTGATCCTATACATGCACTGGAGGAAAACTAAGATAACAAGTTCTGGGGTGGGAGGTTGTATTTAACAAATGAAGAAATACAGAAGGCTGTGATGTTGCCAAACTCAAGAGAAACATGGGGTGTGAATTATCCTTCTGACCCCACTCTTCAGGCGAGGATTCAAGATCAGCTCCCGCAGTGCTCACGGAAACCACCTCAGCTCTCCTCAACCTGCTCCCTTTCACTAGTTGTTTCTCTTTTCCTTCCTGATCTGGGAGCCCCCTTTTATATCAACTGCAATCAAACTGTCCTACGCTCACCCACAGGGGTTGAGGGCAGACCCGAGTAATATTTTAGACTATTAGGAATATGGGGATGGTATCTGATGAATCATTATTACCTTGCAAACTTCTATTACATATACTGAGGTTTCTTTTCCAGCATATATGTCAAAACCAACCGAAGAACAGGGCATCTACGTTAAAACACACACACACACACACACACACACACACACACGATGTATATGCACATGGAATCCATAAAATGGAACACTCACACATTAAAACTACCACTCAGAATCATTTAGTGCACAGAACACATTATACAATAATTACTTAGCTGTCTGGGATAAATAGTCTTGGATTATCTCACAAAATTTGTGTCTCCACCGTATGTTTGTCACTGAATGTGTCCCACTCCCAGGTCGTGTTCTACAGTCTTTTCTCTGAGACGCTGGATCTCAAAGCCCAGTTATATCAGAATCACTTTGGACGGACGGGGGATTACAAAAGACGAAAATCCCTCTTAGGGGCTGGGACCTAGCGTTATTGAGGTAGGGCCCAGGTGTGTGCATTTAACCAGCCCCCAAAGTGACTCTGATGCAGAGAAGCCCTGTTCCTGGTGTTCTCCCTGTGGTCCTAGCTGGTTGCTTGGGTTACACGTAAGCTTTTCCTTTCAATTGATATTCACCCTCTACTTGGCCCCATTGGTGAACCTGATACAGAAACTCCTGTCTTGTGCCTGTCAGGGACAGCAAATCACCCGTGCTGTAAGGTAAATCTCCTAATCTTCTGGGTGTAGCTCTGACATCTACTATCACCAGGTGGGTCCAGACTTCATGGGAGGCATGAGCCTGTCTTCCCAGAAAGGTCTCTCCCGGTCACCCGCAGGACTGTGCAGCCAATCACAGCTGTCAGTTAGAGATGGGTTCTAAGGCCACTCCTGGTATCGGTGTGAATCACCAGAAACACCTCTGTCATCTAAATTTCAAAACCAAGCATTAGGAATATAAACAACTCCATTTTTCTGATAACTAGTTACCACCCAGAGTCCCTCTGTGTGGGTTTCCAGAAGCCCAGAGTTTCTTCCCTGGGCTGGGACCCTGCACACTGAGGTGGAAGGCAATGGGAGACACAGTCACAAAGGTGGAAGGAGCCTGAGTTCTAGATCTGCTCCTTGCCCCGTGTGGGATTTTCGAAACAGGCTGTCTCCTTCTCTGAACCATCAAGAGTACCCTCACTCTTTATAGCTGAGGACACTCTCTTCAGGACCCGGGGAAAAGCCAACAAAAGAGTGGATGAGAAAGTAAAGGGCTGTGGTCATTCATACACTCCACAAGTATTCGTTGAGTGCCTACTATGCGTCAGGTGGCCCAGAGATACAACGGCAACAAAAGCAGATGTGGCGTCTGTTTTCACGGAGCTCAGAGTCTATCAGGGTAGACAGAAGTGAATTGACAAATCAAATAAACAGCTATGAGGGCGCAACAGTGACCAGTGCTGAGAAGCAGAGGCTCAGTGGTCAGAGTCATGGACCAGTGGGCAGGGAGCTGACGGTCCAGGAGCCCTGGAGAGGGCTATGACCCAGAGCTCCCGGTGAGTGAAGTGCTGCCTGGTTGAGAGAAGGCAGTGGTAGGAGGATGAGTAGGAGGCAGCAAAGAGGTTAGAAAGGTGAGGCTAGAAGAGACCCAGGACCACAAGGTGATGCCCGGGGAGCTGCGTGTGGAGGACTATCCAGGGGTCTGGGCCTTCACACTTTGCACGGCCGTCTGGGTGACAGCCCTCATGCTGGTCCCTCTGGACGTCTTCCTATCCTCAGTCCATGGAAACCCTTCCTTCTGAATACTCATCAGTTCGTCCGTCCCAGTCTCATGACAGGTATAAGGAGATGCTATGGCACAGGGGTCAGAATGCAGGCTTCAAATCCTGGATCTCCTGCATGACTGCCTGTGTGACCTTGGGCAGGATGCTTTGTCTCTCTCAGCCTCAGTTTCCTCTTCCGTGAAACAAGGAAATAATATTACTTACCCCACAGGATCAGTATACTGAATTAATATGTGTCAAAGTTTTAGAAAGTACCTGGTACGTGGGAATAAATACTGGCTATTAATATTACCGGTGTTCTAAGCACTTTGTATGTAATAGCTCACTTCTTGCAAAAACCCTATGATACTGGTTATTATTATTATTGCTACTTTATACACAAGAGTTCTATCATTCACTTAAAATACGTTAAGTCCTAGGAGCTAGGATTAGCAATGAGCAAAACAAACACAGGCCCTGCTCTTAGATGCAGGAAGAATAGACAAAATGCTCCTGGGCTCCCATGGACCAAGTCTGGGACAATTTGAGCCTCCATATAAATAAAGAGAGTAACAATTATAAGGTGCTGAATCAAACAGGAATTCATGAGTCCATACGGATATAAACGAATGAATGCACAAATAAAAAAATGGGGGGGGATTCTTTGTTATGTTAGAATGAAAGTAGAGAAAATTGTGGAGTTAAAAAAAAATCACTAATTGGCAAATATTGTGGTAGTAACTGATTCAGGCAAGAATTGTCAATGGATGCTAAAACCACAGGGTGAAAGTTTGATGACGAATGGGATATTTACATACTCTCAAAATACTTATTAATTACAGTGAGGAAAATCATGTCTTTATAGTAGAAAAACCCAACAGACACTATCTTAACCAAGTGACTATAGTTAACATCACCAGTGATGGGACAAACACATCCTGTGCCTCCTTCTCTGACGCACCGAGTAGGACACAATACCTCTTCTGTGGCATTCCTGCCGAATATGCATCTCCTGAGTTTTTCCATGAAGGCACAGCAGGCAAACTCAAATTCAGGCACATTCTATGAAATAACTGCTCTGCACTCTTCAAAGATGTTAAGATCACGAAAGACGAAGGCAGATTGAGAGACTGTTCCAGATTAGAAACTTGACAACTGAGAAGTCTGACAACACGTGGTCCTGGATAGGACTAACTGTTAAGGAACACACTCTCTTAAGATCAGAAGGCACCCTTCTCCTGCTATGCCCTGTTGGTAACCGCGTGAGTCCCTTTCCCAACGTCAGGGTCACGTTGACCTGGAATTGGCAACTGAACCCCTCTCTGAAACTTCGATGAACATGTCTCCTGGGCGTGAACAGTTATTGGTTTTTTTGCGTTGACATAACTCTCTCTCAAAAGGTCCAGAAAATAATAATAATAGTAATGTATGCGTGTGTATAGATATGGACAGACAAATCATTAGATAAAATGACAAAGCAAATGATGTAAAATGTGAATATTTGGAAAATCTAGGTTAAGGACATACAGAGGTTCTTTGTACTATTTTTGCATGTTTTCCCCTAAATCTGAAATTATTCAAAAATTTAAAAGTATCAAAAAATCAAGAAAACCTTCAACCCTCCCTCATGCCTGTTTGGGGGGTGAGGGGAGAGGAGACGGAGCTGACGCTGGATCTGTAGAATTGGCAGACCTGCCTGGTGGCTGTGGCTCTCTGTAGGCAGAGATGCTTCCGGCTGGCTGGGGAAGGGTGCTGACAGCAGGAAACATTATTTCTGGCCCTTTTCCAGTGTGGGAGGAAACAGCAAAAGCTCCGAAGGCTGAGGGGCGGGTCCCTGAGGACTAAGGCTGGGAAGCAGAGGGGTGGGCAGGAGGTGGGGTCCTGGCAGGCTCTGGGGGTCAGCAGGGCTGGCTGAGGACCAGGGAGACCCTGCCCCAGGGCTCTCTCACCACAGAGAAAGCAGAAGGAGGAGAGAAGGGGCTGGAAAGAAGGGAAGGAGAAAACTAACATTTGCTAGATGCGTGCTATCTGCTAAGCACTATTCTGGAGGGTGTATGTACGTGACCTCGCCAATCCTCATAGAAAGTTTTGAGAGACCTCTTTTATTATTCCCATTCGAGAGTTGAGGAAAGAGAGGTTTAGAAAGACGACAGAGATTCTGCTTGGGGCAGTCCAGTGGAATCAATACATTAACTGACTTGTACGCTGAAAGCAACTCAAAAAGCTGGTTAAAATAAGAAGTTTTAAAAAATTAATCAATGATCTGGCGAGAAAGTATGGAACATTCAGGAGCCAAAAAATAAGTGAAAGCAGGAAGCCAGAGACGTGGGGAGGGCAGGAGGCTGCCCTTCACCTTGAAGGCCTTTGCCAAATCACGTGAACCTTGGCTTTGCTTCTCAGGGGCTAAGAGAGATGAGACACACAAGAGTCAACCGCCAGAGCCCACCCGTGGTGGGAGACCAAGGGAAGGCCCCCCCTCCACACAAGGCTGGGCCTCCCCCATCAGGTTAGGGAGAGATCAGGAGCAAAACGCACAATCACCATCCCCATTAAAGCAAGGAAATCTCAGCGCTGAGTTGGGGGGAAGCACTTTCCCTGAGAATTTCCAACTTCAAACAGGCTGTCAGCGGTTTGAAGCCTGAATTCACATACCCTGGTCAGACTGAAACGTCTCAAGCTGAAGTTTCCGATTACAGCATCCCCCTGGAAATCTTGGTAGGAATGTAGAAGAAGGGAGTAGCAAATTCCTTCCTCTTTTTCTGGTGGTTCAAAAAGCAAAAAGGGAAACAGAAAAAATAATGGAGACTCCATTATACAAACCACAGCCTCAAAAATACAAAAAGACCAGTAAAAGCAAAGATTTCACACAAAAGCCGTGAAGGTGAAGTGCACAGGAAGTTGCTGGGCAGGTGCTGGGGGAGGAGTGAATAGTAAGGCAGCTCGGGAGTGGCCAAAACTCCAGCGAAAATACTTTACCTTTAGCTGAGGGCTCCCCGTATAGAGGAGTTTCTCCAGCTCGGCGCTATTGACATCTTGGGTGTATGATTCCTCGTTCCAGGGCGGATGTACCGTGGGATGTTTAGCAAAATCCATGGGTTCTACCAACTACATGCCAGTAGCATCAGCCTCCACTCCAAACTGTGGCAATGACACATGTCTCCAGACATGGCTGAATATCCTCCGAGGGGAAGACTGCCCCAGGTTGAAAACCAGCACTCTAAAAGAATAAACCTAGATTCCTTGTATCAGCACAAGCTACGGCTCTGAGAAGCACAGAGTAGAGAGGGAGAAGCCTCATTGTGGGTGGTGGGAGGTGGGGTGAGGCGACTAATGTGCAGAGAAAATAGCACAAGAGCCCAGTGGCAGCAAATCTCAGAAAGTGCCAGCAAAATTACACTCCCTGAAAGAACCTTCTACAAATAGCTGGGGTGTGAGGATTCAACTCATTGCATGGCATGTAATTTTTAAAATCGAGTTAGCACAGAATCAATACAAAGATGCTAAAGAAAAAGAGTGAGGAAGGTCAGGGAAGCCTACCAGATAGAGAACACTGGCCAGAAAATAATGTCACCCGGAACAGATGAATGAGCTGACCAAACATTGTCCTGTGAATTAACAAATCTTAAAAAAACAATTGTCCCTGGGAGGGAAGACCACAAAGTAGAAACATAACGACTCCATGAAGAGATGGCAAGACAATGCAAGGAGATGAAATGAGAACTGGAAGAACTGAGGGATAAGAAAAAACAAAATAATTTCAGAAATGAAGATGCCAAGAAGGAGGGTAGACAGAGCATGCAGAAATGGAGGACAGAAATAAGGAAAGTGAATAAAATGAGACAAAATGAAGAAAGTGGGTTTTTTAGAGAAAAAATGATAGATACAGAAAAACAAAAAAAAAAAGAGAGAGCCAACACATACATAATTGGAGTCTCTAGACAAGAAAAACAAAACAATGAAATACAACAAATACTTAAAAATAAAATTGAAGGGAACTTTCCTGAAATAAAAGATTTGAGTCTACATACAAGGTACTCCATGTGCCAGAGAAAGTTGACCTAGAACAGTCAATTCCAGGACTCTCCTAATAAAATTATCAGACTTAAAGATTAAAAAAACATATCCTTTGCACAACCAGGCTGAAAAAAAACAAAAAAACAAACAAACAAAACCCAAATCAGGTCACTTATAAAGGATAAAATAGGGCTGGCCCAGCAGTATTCAATGCCAAACAGTGGCACAATATTCACAGGATATTTAAGGAAAAAGGTGGAAGCCAAGGATTTTATAAGCCATCAAGCTGATCCTGAAGTACACAAACATTTTTAGACATGCAAGAGCTCAGGGAGTGTTGTTCCCATGAACCGTTCTTGAGAAAATGCTAGAGAAGAAATTTCAAACCACCAAGAGGTGACTAGGGAAACCACACAAAAGGAGCACCCTTAGGAAGCACTGGATATATTTAAAGTAGAGCAGAGACAAAAAGGAATGTGGACATCTGAATGTAAATTTGTTTATGCTATGACATGTGGAAGTGACATATCTAATGAAAAATAGGAGGGGAAAGTGGAAAGAAGACTAAAATAGGGGTCATTCCTCGATGGCTGTGTCTGTAACAGCCAGGAGTTAAAGAAAGTCATCAAAAGCTGAGAAATAAAGCAATAGAACTATATTTAATGTAGTATGCTTAATACAAAAGTAAATATGTAGAGACCATTTTGCATTGCATTGAGGAAAGGGATGTGGGGGATGGAGAAAGGCACAATTTTCTCATTGCTCATCCTGGAACGCCAATAACTACTTCGTAATCAACACAAGACTAAGGGTTCTATCTGATGTTATAATTATGAAAGCAAACACTAGAGAAAAGAAAAAGAAGTCTTCCTAAATAAGGATTTTAATTGCTCTGTCTAGAACTTCCAGTTCAATGTTGAACGGTAGTGACAAAAGCGGGCATCCTTGCCTTGTTCACAATCTTAGGAGAAGCCTCTGGTCTTTTCACTGTTGAGTGTGATGTTAGCTGTGGGTTTTTCATAAATGTCTTTTATCATGTTGAGGAAGTTCCTTTTTATTCCTAGTTGCTGAGTGTTTTTTATCATGAAAAGGTGTTGGATTTGTTAAACCATCCTTGCATTCCTGGGATAAATCTCATTTGGTTGTGGAGTATAATCCCTTCAATATGCTGTTGGATTCATTTTGCTAGCATTTTGTTGAGGACTTTTGCATGGATATTCATAAGGGATGTTGGTCTGAAGATTTCTTTTCTTGTGGTGTCTTTGGCTTTGACCAGGATAATACCAGCCTCAACGAATGAGCTGGGAAGTCTTCCCTCCTATTCTAATTTTTGGAAGATTTTGAGAAGTATTGGTGTTAATTCTTCTTTAAATGTTTGGTAGGATTCACAGTGAAGCCCTCTGGCCCTAGACTTTTTTTCATTGGGAGGTTTTGACTACAGATTCAATCTCTTCACTTATTGTAGGTCTGTATTTAACTAATTTGTTTAAAAAATACTTTCAGATTAAATCTCAAAATAAAATCCAACTCTTCCCTGTGTGCAGGAGACACACCCAACACAAACTCAAGAGGTTGAAGCTAAAAGGCAAGCAGAGGCAAACTAGGCAAATAAAAAAAATAATAACGAACAGCAGAAGTCATGATTTAATTATCGAACTCAATTCGGGCTAAAGAGCACTAAACAAAACGAAAAGGAGCTATGGTTGGTAGCATGGGGCCACTCAGATGCAGATTAACTCTTAGGAAGATCTGTGTGCCAGACAACTCCATTCGCCAGAATTAATTACAGCAGGGAAGGAAACGAAGAGCACGTGGGTCCTAGCAGACTTGAGCGCTGCTCTCTCACAGTCAACCTCAGGGACAGAAAAGCCAGGATGGTGTGTAGAGTGAGGCAGCTGTGCTGCGACACAGACTTACACCACAGCATCTGAAAGAGGAAGCTTTCCTTTTTGCTCCTGTAACAACAGTCCAGGATGGCAGCCAGCTCTGCTCGTTCAGTAGTTTGGGGACCCAGGTTGTTTCCAAATTGTGGCTCCATCGTCCCTAAGACCCTGTCATCATCTCCTCTGGAGGAGCCAAGTTACCACCACGTATCCAGTTTGGTCCTGGTAGAAGGGAGGAGACACTGTGCCACACAATGCCCACGGTCTCAGGCCTGGCTCCACAAGCGGCAAACATTACTTGCACTCACATTTTACTGGAGGAAACTTGTCACTGGATAAACCTAGATCCAAGGAGTGGGGTGGGCTGGGAGGGGTCTAGCTTCAAGCCTAGGAAATGAATAGAACAGATCTTAGGGGACCACTACCAATCCATGGCCCATCCTTCTGGCCACTAAACACCTGGGTGTGTTCATCCTCCCATAAGTGGGTCACACTCAACCCTTCTCCGTGGAGGACACACCGCAGTTCCTGCCCCCGTGGTCTCTGAGCGATGCACAGACCTCTCCACCAGGTTCCTTGTGGTCCAATGGGTCCACTCACTTGTCCCACCCACCTAACCAACAGGCAGTGGGGAAATAAAACTCCATTAAATAACCCTCGGGTCCAAGAGGAAATACAAACTAAAACTTCAGTATTCCTATAAAAGAGTGAAAATGAAATATAGTTATAGAAAGACTTGGAGGAAAACTCATAGCCTTAAATATCTGTATAAATTAAAAAAAAAAAAAAAGATTGGGGCCAGCCCAGTGGCTGAGTGGTTAAGTTCGTGTGCTCCACTTTGGCAGCCCAGGGTTCGCGAGTTTGGATCCTGCGCACAGACATGCACAGCGCTCATCAAGCCATGCTGGGACAGCATCCCACATACAAGATGGAGGAAGATTGGCATAGCTGTTGGCTCAGCAACAATCTTCCTCAGGCAAAAAGAGGAAGATTGGGGGGCCAGCCCGGTGATGCAGCTGTTAAGTTCGCATGTTCCGCTTTGGTGGCCCAGGGTTCACCAGTTCGGATCATGGTGCAGACCTACGCACTGCTTGTCAAGCCATGCTGTGGCAGGTGTCCCACATATAAAGTAGAGGAAGATGGGCACGGATGTTAGCTCAGGGCCAGTCTTCTTCAGCAAAAAGAGAAGGATTGGCAACAGATGTTAGCTCAGGGCTATTCTTCCTCAAAAAAAAAAAAAGAGGAAGATTGGCCACAGATGTTAGCCTAGGGCCAATCTTCCTCACCAGAAAAAAAAAAAAAAAAAAACCACAGAAAATAAGTAAAGTTAGCTTCTAACTAAAAAAGACAATGAATTGAAAGAAAAATGAGGGAAAGAACTAATAGAAATAAAAGCAGACATTAATAAGAGTTATACAAAAGAGAATATTATATAGCTAACATACAAACTCAAAAGCTGGTTCTTTGAAAAAAGTCCAATAGCAAAAGGGAGGAGAATGCAAATACACAAAGTTTGAAATGATAAGGGGGTATTCCACAGAAACGGAAGAGATGACGAAGCTCACAAGAGGTCAGTTTATTCCACATTATGCAAATAAACTTGAAAACATGGATAATTTTCTAATTAAAAATAATGTATCAAAACTAATCTAAAAAGAAAGAAAAAATGTAAAAAGTTAATTTCTATCAAAGAAACAGAGAACTACATCAAGGGTTATCATTTTCAGGTAACACCAGAAAAGAAAAATTACAGCCCAATATCACTTGTGGAAAACAATGCAAATACCCAAGTAAAATATCTAACAGAATCCAGCTGCATACAACAGAGCAATACATAATGTCGACACAGGAATATTCTCCTAGATTGTAAGGATAGTCCAATATTAGCAAATCTACTAGTATAATTAATGTATTAGTTTATCAGGGGAGGAAAAAAAATTACATGGTCATCTCCATGGATGCCAACATTCACCTCCATTCTTTATTAAAGCATTCAATAAAATAGCAATAATCGAATCAACAATACAAAGAGACCCATGAAGCCCTGTGTTCATTGCAGCATTATTCACAATAGCCAAGATGTGGAAGCAACCCAGGTGCCCACTGACTGATGATTGGGTAAGAAGATGCGGTATACATATACAATGGAATACTACTCATCCATAAAAAAAGACAAAATCATTCCATTTGCAATAACATGAATGGACCTTGAGGGCATTATGTTAAGTGAAATAAGCCAGACAGGGAAAGACAAACACCATGTGATTTCACTCATATGTGGGAGACAGACACACAGATAAAGAGAACAGATCCGTGAGGGGTGTTCGGGGTGTATGTGAAAGGGGTCAAGGGGTACATACGTACCATAGTGGATAAATCTAGACCAGTGGTGGTGAGCACAATGCAGTCGATGCAGAAACTGATATATAATAATGCATACCTGAAATTACACAATGTTATAAACCATTATGACCTCAACAAAATAATTTTTTAAAAAATAGGAATCATTGGATATTTTCTTTAAAGTATCCTTTTGGGTCTTGCTTTCAGGATTTGCTACGTGAGACCAGAGCTGTGTTTAGTCTCAGGTTAATTATTCGCACTACTGATGGAAGCCCTTCTGAGCACTCTTCCCACTGCCCCACGAATTAGGATGTTTCCCAGTGTGGCTGGTAGGAAGAGGTTCTACTCTCGGCCCTGTGTGGGCACCAGCGACAGCTTCCTTAATCCTTCCGGGTGGCTCTCTCCCAGCCTCACAGGCACACGCTGATCCGCGCTCTGGTGATCCTGGTGGCCCTCTGCAGACGGCCGCGACTCCTTCTTTTCGCAGCTCTGTCCTCTCCGGCGCTCCATCCTGCCGACTCTGGGCACCTCGACCTCCCTGGGCTCTGAGCTCCCTCTTCTCAACTCAAGGAGTCGGCCGGCCTCCTCCCGGGTCCACCTTCCTGAGCCACGGTCTTGCAGCTCTCTCAAGACGGTAATCTGGAGCAATGCAAGGCTCACACCATTTAATTCCTATCTCGAGGGTCACGGTTCTTCACTGCTGACGTCCAGTGACGTCATAACGGTTGTTTCGTGGATATCTCGTCTGACTCTTTTTGGCTGTTCCAGGCAGGAAGGTAAATCCCATACCAGTTGCTCCATCTTGGCAGGGAGTCTCCCAGAGCCTCTGGTTCCACTAAGATAAAGCGGAGTGGACGCAGCATCCTGTGTGTCATTTGCATTTCATCTGCATAATAGGAAATAGCGACACTCCACGCCCATCTCCAAGTCTGGTTTGGTCTTCCCAGTTGAGGAGACACACAGAGCAGATCCAGACAAGAGAAACTGGGGCTCCCCCGTAGTGTCTTCAATTTAGTCTTCGTCCTCTGGCCTCATCAAGGACATGGGATCGTTTTACCCAGGCTACCGGGTAGCCCGGTTGTGCTGGTTTTCAACTGTCTAAAGACTGTCTGCTTAGGCAGCCAATTAACCGGCTGGTGCTGCCACTTCCGTGTCTCCGAGCAGTGCTATCCAACCTCTGGAACATCATTCCAAAGACACTCTACACATATACAACCTTTTAGGTTCCCTAATAGACACATCGCTCTCCACTTGCTTCTTTGATGTAAAAATGCACCTTAAGGACTTTTCTGTGTTAGCCCATAACTTCGCCTTTATTTTTCACTGCTGCATACTATCCCATTTTCTACAGACGTTCCACAATTTATTTAACTCTACTGCTGATGGTTTCCAGTCCTTTACTAATTCAAACACACTGCAACAGATCACTTTGTAAATATGGCAAGAACTTTAAAAAACAGAGAGGGACCGTGTGGCAGCCAGCCTCCATGATGGTTCCCAGCAGTCCTTTTCTGCTAGGAGTCACACCCTTGTGTACCCTCCTCCCACGCTGAAGCAGGCTGAGCACTCGCTCTGGGGAAAGCCAGCCGCCTGTCACGAGGACACTCGGGCAGCCCTCTGGAAAGGCCCATTTGGAGAGGAACTGAGGTGTCTGGCCAACCGCACTGCCGATTTGCCAGCCCTGTGAGCGTGCCATCACAGAGCCGCCAGCTCTAGTCCAGCCTTCACACGGCTACAGCCCCAGCTGACGCTGGACTGCGAACTCATGAGTGACTCCACGTCAGAACCACCCGGCGAGGTGCTCCCAAATATGGGCCTGAGAACTCGTCAGAGATATGAAATGATTCTTCTTGTTTTATGCCCCCAAGTTTTGGGGTAATTGTTCTACAGCAATACAGATTTTGGTAACTGGAAGTAGGTACTCCCATAACAAAAGCGTAAACATTTGGAGTAGCTTTGGGGCCAGGTAGGGGACAGAAGCTGGAAGGATCTTAAGGACAGCATTAGTGAAAACCTGAAGACTCTGTTAGGAGAAGCTGTATTTCAGAATACCTATGTGACTTCTGTGTGCCTTTGATTTTCCTTCCTTTTGAACAGAAGGGTCTGTATCAGTTTTCTCATGCATATTCTACCATTGCATGCTGGGTGTGTGAGGGACAGATAACGTGTCCCTGTAGTTCACAGGTCTTCAGATGGAGAGGAACCATATGTGGGGAGCTGCACCTGTGGGACTGCATCCAATGAGCCTTATCAAACTTGGATATAATTTAGAAGAGGAGACCCCCTGGACTTTAAGCTGATGCTGTAATTGGAGAAAAGAGAGCTCCCACGTGAAAGCTCTTTGTTCACCAGCCCCATCCTTCATGCTGGCAAGCTGATGTGACGATGGCACTGTGGCAGCCACCTTGTAACCATGAGGAAAAAAGACATTGTCAAGGACAACAGAGAAGATGGTAAGAATCTGGGTCCTTTTCCTTTTCTTTTTTTTCCTAAGCTTTACTCATCTTTACAGCCCAGCCCCTGACATCTCGCATATTTTTTTTTTCCTGGACATGGAGAGAATGGTTTAGCTCCTGGTGGCTTTCTGCTTTTTAGGTCCAGCCTTTCACTAAGCAGAGTCCAGTTGTATTTCCTGTGCATGAGATGCTCTTGAATCTGGGTCCTTGATGGCATCACTGAGCCACTCAGCCCTCCTGCAGACATCCTCTTTATGAGCGGCAGCTATTGTCTTTGTGGTTGAGCCATGGTCACCCTGTGCCAGGTTCTTGAAGCTGAATGCAGCCCTGGTGACTCAGAGCCAGAGCTGGGATTCAAATTCCCATCTCCATCCCAGCTCGAGCTGAGAGCATCTTCCCCATCCTGAACTGTTTTACAAATACGTCCCTTAGTGTGTGTGTCTCCCCATCAGGCTTCTTCAGGGACCATGGCTCCCACAGTGCTTAGGGCAGGGGTCTCTGGCCCCTCACATGGGGTACTCCCGGATGGTCCAAGGCAGACTCGGTGTGCCCGCAGCTTTCGGTGGGGCCACTTCTACAGCAGACTAAGGAACAGCTCATCTCTAAACCTCAGAACACATGAGCAGCCACTAAAACGGAGTTTACGGCGCAGGCATCTGGGGGTGCCAGGCTCGTGGGGATGGGCCTCTCCTGGAATATCTCGCGGGTTCAGGACAATGGGGGAGGCGGACAGCTCTGTCAGAACCCTCCCAGAAGATCCGAGAGAAGCTCACAGGTCACCCACAGGCCAGCTGGCAGGTCCAGAATGGCTCCTGGTGGCGACAGGAGCCGGCCCGCGGGGCAATGGCACATTGGCTGGGGTCCCGAGCCTGAGCGGGTTGGCTCCCAGGCTGTTATTTTGGGTTTGGCAGGAATTATTCAGCACAGAACAGCCCAGCCCAGAGCTTCTGGGACTCTCCCCAAGGCTGGGAAAGAGGAGTGGCATGGGGGCGCTGCTGTCTGGGAGGGGACCCTGCCTCGGCCCTCCGTGCCTCCATCTCCCCATCTGTACAGGAGGGGCTCGAACGTCTAGTTCCCACGCAGGCCGCCTGCCGACACGTCTCCCAGAGCCACGTCTAAGGCTCCAAGGGGCTCTGGGTCTTTTCTAACCTTCAGAACTTAAAGCTGGGAGGGCTCTCGGGGAAAGACGGGGGAAGCGATTGGCTCAAGACCACACAGCACGGAGCAGAGCTGAGGCTAGGGGCTGGCGTGTCCATCTTCCCCCACCCCACCGCTGCAGTGCATCTGGGGCGTCAGGCTGATGTCCTCACCCCAGTCAGGAGAACGGGACACTTTCCCGAGGTGGGGAAACCTGCTCTGGGTCGGACGGGTAGAGAACACCCCCTGCTCCGCGCAGACCCAGGGCAAGCACTTCATGTTCCTTAGGCTGACACAAAGAGAGCCGGCAGGGGGACAGCGCTGTAAGGAGGAAGGAGTTCATCTCCCTCTCAGCTAACGGCCCATCTTTTTTTTTTTTTTTTTTTTGAGGAAGATTAGCCCTGAGTTAACTACTGCCAGTCCTCCTCTTTTTTTTTTTTTTTGCTGAGGAAGACTGGCCCTGAGCTAACATCCGTGTCCATCTTCCTCTACTTTATATGTGGGACGCCTGCCACGGCATGGCTTGCCAAGCGGTGCCATGCCTGCACCCGGGATCTGAACCAGCGAACCCCAGGCTGTCTAAGCGTGCAAACTTAACCGCTGTGCCACTGGGTGGGCCCCTAACGGCCCATCTTGAGTCCACAGTCCACCTCCAGCCCAGCTCAGTGTCCTGAGTGCCCCAGGCATTGCCTTGGTCAAAGGCAGGCCACAGGTGGAGCCACACGCCCCCCGTGTGAAGGCCCAGGCCCAGCGTGGCAGGCATCGTGGGCTTGCTCATTCCAGGGGACTTCGGCACGTGGCCGTGCGCACTGCAAAGGAGGCTGAGAGACTCAGGCTGGCCCTGTGCTGAGGAAGATGCAGACAGCGCATTTCAGAGGACCACGAGCGGTCTCCCCCGAGGTCTGCTCGACTGGCCACCAAACCCCCCGTGTGGCCTCCTCCCAAAACAAAACGCGCTCAGCACACTCCCAGGAGGTGGGTCCAGACTCCATCCAGTTACACCTCCAGCTCACCGTGCAGGATGTCCGGGGGCAAGGAAGTCCTCTCCAGAGCAGCCTATGGTTCCTCACGCTCCAGCAACATAGAAACCGCCAGACGCATCCTCTGTGCCCACTGCCACCACCACCCAGCAGCGCCTCCACATGCCCCAGGACAGGTGGCCAGGGATGGCAAGACCACAGGAAACACTCCCATGTGGAAAACGGAAGAAGGGAAACGCTCAGAAGTCCCTGGGGTGTAGCAATAGGCAAATCACGCTGGCCTCAACGGCCAGGACTTGCTCTGCAGAGGAGGCTGATCTAGCCAACCTGGTTCCGGAAGATTCTCATTTCCCCATCATCTTCTGCAGCCACCTCTCAAGCGGGGGTTAAGCCATCTGGCCTCGCTGGGGGCTGCTTTGGGGCTCAAACCATCCTAATCACTGGCCAATTCCTAATCCCCTTGGCAATAAAATTCCCTCAAAAGGTTTCTGGTCTAGGTGCTTCTAGAAAGTTCCAGGTGCCAATAACTGTACTCAGAGTTGTTTTCTCAGAGAGTTCTGAAGCCTGTTTTGTTATTTTGATTCCTGCTCTGGCCCAGCCCTCTTGCTTTAATTCTGGCTGCCTTGGGGCAGCTAAAACAGTAAGTTTGAGTGGGAAGACAAGACCCTTAACCCAGCCTTGCCCCAGGGCTGGATCCTGTGCTGGGCCTCCGGTGGGCTTCCGGGCTGGCCCTCCAGAAAGGCCCTGAGCCACAGCCACAGCTCTTCTGTGTGGGTTACAAAGGGGTGCTTTTCTCCTCTTCCCTTCCATCGCTCCTGTCTTTCTTGTAATAATTTGCTAAAAGACACAAAGAACAGCCAATGTACACTAGTATTCCGGATCTTTCCAACCACTTCTAGAGCTATGGGCTCAGTCAGTACATGATCGGTTTTCCAAAGTGTCACAAAAATGGTTTTACCAAATGCTTTTCCGAGGTACCACAAGGGCCTCTGACTTCCCGGCCTGCAGTCTCCACCCTCCCTCCCTCTAGGGGTTCTGTTGGGACGGTCCCCCACTGCCAGCGCTAATTTTTGTTTGTTTCGGGTAAGGTAAGGCTGCTATAATAAAGAGACGCAACGATGATTGAGTGGCTCAAAGAAGATAGAAGCGTGTTTCTCTCACGTGTAATAGTCCACGGGGATCATTCCAGACTGGGAGGCTCCTTGGTTCCACATGGTCATTCAGGGGCCGGGGGTCCTTCCATCTTGTTTCTCTGCCACCCCCTAGGCCATTGGCCTCGTTGGCTTGATCACCACCGGGTTGCGGGCACATCATGTTCCCGCTTGTGGGAAGGGGAAAGAGAACATGGGGGTGGGGGGAGGGCACCTTAAGGCTGAGGCCTGGGAGAGCACACTTCTATACAGACCTAAGTACAAGAGCGTCCGCGACACAGAGTCTGGCTGCGTGCCCTGGAGGAAGGGGAAAATCAATGCTGGTGGACAATTAGCAGTCTCCACCGAGGGCCTGGCATCTGAAAGGGCAGGTGGTCATCATGAGTCCTATGGCCTTGAGCACCAGCGGAGGACGACCTTCCTGTGGGAGCCTTGTGCTCCCGCCCCACATATACACCCAGGCTATAACCTGCTTAGTCCCCAGCCAGGACGCAGGGCCAGCAGACCATCATGGCACATACTTGTCTGGTAGACTTCGCCACACCCCCAGAGTCCCCTCTAAAATGATGCCCGCCATCCTCCCCTGTGCCAGTGGGGGCCTGAGGCTGATGCATGGTGGCACTGGAAACCAGCTGGCACATGGATGGGTGTGCTGGCCTGGGTTCTCCAAGAAGCAGACGCCAAGACGGGATTAAGGGTTCAAGGGCTTCCTTGGGAGATAAGCCTGTGTGAAATGAAATCGGGAGGGAGCCAGCAGGCTGCGATGATGTGAGGGTGACCCAGCGAGCAGGAGAGAGGGAGGGAGGGTGTCGAGGATGGCCCTGCAGTCTAAGAAGGCTTCAGCAGAGCCGTCGGGAAGGCCTTGAGCCAAAGTCCACCAACACAGAAACCTCGCGTCTCCCAGGGACGGTTCTGCACTGTCTCCCAGCCACGCACACAGTCTGGGGGGCACGGGCTGGATGTGAAGCCACAGCTGGTCTGCTCAGGTCAGTTATACCTCGCAACCCGACGTCTGCAACGCCCTTCTCACGGCCGGCACGGGGCTTACGGTGAGAAGTTGGGGTTCACATTCTAGAAAGAGCACAGGCTTCGGAATTTAAAAAGAATACTAAATTGCAACCCAGCTCACCACTGACGAGCTGTGTGGCACTCAGCACAAAACTCCAGCCCGTGATCCTCAGTGTTCTCATCTGTAAAATGGCTGGGAAGCGTTATCGGGATGAAAGCAGAGGACCCACGGGAGGTGCTCGCTAAGGGGTGGCCCTTATCCCCGCCCCACTTTGCCGGAGCCCAGGGACCTAGGGGCTGCCCCACATGTGCCCCCTGAAGAGGACTCCCAAGTCCACGGCAGATTCCGATTCCCTGGGATCACAGACAGACTTCCCTCTCAGCGCCACACCAAGGAGCCCAGAATCGGCCCTCTGTAGCGGGCGGTGAGGCCAAGCTGGCTTTCCAGAAACACCCTGACAAAAGTCTCCGCCAGGGCCAAAGAGAAGTATTTAGAGGAGGCTGCCGGCCAGGGCTGGGACGGCCACTTGTCACCTCCTCCAGGCTCCAGCTTGTTTGAAAACTCGTCACCCAGGCTGGGACTGTGGGCTCCGTCCCAGGCGGGGAAGGGAAGGACGGAGGCGTCTGCTTGGACAGCCTGTGAGTCCAGACGGCTGTAAATCCAGCCGGCTGGGCAGGCTTCCACCCACCCCAGGCACATGCCAGCGCCGCTGCTGGAGAGGCGCTCTCCCCGTTTTCTCTCTCCTCCAGTGCCCTTCCCCAGAGCACTTTCTATCTGGCCTCCCCTCCCTCCTTCTCTGTGGGCCCCTTCCTCTCTCTCTCCCCAAGCGTGGCCCTAATTCTTCTCGGTCTCTTGACATTTTCTGGCTCCTCACTCAGCATCTCTCTCTGTATCTCCCCAGCTCGCTGAGCCTGAGTTTCCCTGTCTCCCCGAGGGCCTCATTCCTCTCCATCTTTCTGGTTCTCATGCTCTTTTGCTCCCCTAGTGCAGCCTCTCCCACCGTTTGGCCACCCAGCCCAGCCCATCCCAGCCCATCCCAGCCCAGCCGCCTCCTTGGAGCTGTGCGCTGTCTTGGAATGCCTTCAAATCACAGGGAGGAGCTGAGCCCCAGAAGTTCCATACGACCTCAGAGGAGCCCTCCTGTCACCCCTCCTTCCTCTGTGCAGGACAGAGATGTTCAGGGCCAGAGTCCCACCCCCCCACCCCGCCACCCCCCCACCCCCCCCCAGGCCCCGCCTCCTCCTCTAACACTGCCGCATCCCGACCTCCCCCTCCCTCCCCAGCCCCTCCCGGAGTCACTGCCTCTTCCAAACTCCTTTCTGTATCCATCCTCAGAACTAACAGCCAGCTATAGGCAACACTAAGAAACTGGGGCAAACAGGACATCACTTTTATATCGAAGAGTGGAGAGTCAGCTTAATTAAATGCAGAGTATCTATTCAATAGAATTTTATAAAAATCACGACGTAGCTCCAAACATACTGATATTTAATACAAATCCAAGTAAGTAAAAAAGCGGCTTAAAAATAGTATTTAGAACATAAACCCATTTTGTAAAAGAAAATAAATAGGCACATACAGGCATACCTCTCAAAATGGTGACGTATTTATCTTGGGGGGTGGGAGTATGAGTGGCTTGTTTTGTATTACAGAGAACGAATACTTCTTGGGAAATAAAACATTAGAATAATTTTTAAACAATCCAGGAGGTAGGCAAGATGGGCCTCAGTCTTCCTCACTGCCCTGTCCTCGTTTTAACCCAGCAAACATTTCCGAAGCTCCTGCTCCCGGCTGCGCCCAGCCAGAGACTGAGCAGGGAATGGAGCGATGGGATGAGGTCCCCACAACAACCCGGCTACTGGCCGTGGTGACCCCAGGAGCCCCTGCAGGTGGGCCCGCAGCTGGGGAAGGGGCTGGAGGTGGGCAGAAGCAAGAGGCTCTCCTGCAGGAAGAGGGGTCCTGGCACCTGGGGCCGGGAGGGGAGACGCCTAGCCAGGGTCTCAGGCAGAAAGGTGTCAAACCCACCAGGAAGGCTTGGGGCGTCCAAGAGCTACTGTTAAAGATGTAAGATAAGATGGGGGAGGGGAGGGGGGTGAGGGAAGAGAAAGCCGGCGGAGGATGCCCGCTTCAGCCACTCTGCTCCCGCCCAGAGGAGCTCACAGCAGCGTAGCCACGGCAGCTGCAGAGGCTGGAATCAAAGCACGGATTTGTGCTGCCTCACCGGGCCGAAGCTTTGCAGTTCAGCGCCGTCTGCCACGCGTCCCCACCGCAACGGAACTGTGGTTAGGGGCGGAAACGGCCAGTGTGTTCCCAGGGGCTAGACCAGCGCCAAAGACCCCAACCCCCAGGCCCTGGGCCTGGCCTCCTCTCTCTCGAGCCAGTGGGGAGACATGCCTTCAGGCCTTCAGGGTTCGATTTTTGTTTCTTTGTTTCATTTCCTCTGCTCTGCTGTTTCCTTTAGAGCCCAGGGCTACAGGAGATGCGGAGTGATGAGTAAAGGGCGGTTCAGATCCTCGGCCGGGCCTGGCCGGGCGGAGTTTCAGTCCCCCGCCACCAGAGGGCACCCGAGCGCAGAAACGTGGCCACCTGGAGCGACAGGGAAGAAAGGCGCCCGAGCTCTCCGCGTCCCTCTGAACTGCTCAGCGGAAAGCCTGGCCGTGGTGGGTCTACTCGGGAGTAATCCTGGAGGGGTGGGCTGGGCGGGGGCCCCAAGGACGGGGACCTGCCCTCCTCACCCGATTGTTGTTTCTTACCCCTATCGCCTCCTGCTGCCAGGTGACGGCGTTACACCGCTAACCTGGAGGGTTACGGGTGTAGACAGAGATGCGGGCAGCTGCTGGAAAGCAGACTCGTGTGATGCAAGGAGCGCCAGACGGGAGTCAGGAGAGCTGGCCGCGCAGCCACGACTCTTCGTGTGACCTTTCCTTCTCTGCTAAGTTTGTTTTCTCGTCTGTAAACAAAGGGCGGGGACTCGGTGGTACCCAAGCGCTGCGACCGAAGCCATGCCCCACCCTCCTTGCGGAACCCTGAAGAGGGCAAAGAGGGCTGGAGAAGGAGACCGAAGAATGGAAACAGCCGCTGGTTGCTGCCGCAGCGCAGGGGCGCGGACACTACGCTGAGTCAGCGCGGGGGGCGCGGGGCCCTCACTTGCGCGCGACAGTGAGTGCGCACCCACACTGTCGCCCAGCCTGGGAGGGCTCCCAGCCCTCCCTCGGGTCCCACCACCCAAATATCCCCTCCTGGGTCTCCCACTGCTGGCTTGGGCCTCTCCTCATCCCCTGCCCAGGAAGGGCGCGGAGGCAGCCGGGTCTTCCGCGGTGGGTGCGGGACGATGGTCCCTGACCCCGGTCTCCCTGAGAGGTCAGTTGAACCAAGGAAGGCGCTCTCTGTCCTCCCAGCGCCGACCTTCGCCTGCCGGCTGCTTCACTCCATCCCGGACGCCGGCGATGGGGAACAGAGCAGGGAGGCAGGAGCGCTCTGGGCCGGGTGTGGATCCACTTGGGGAGGCGAGTAATGGATCTGCGCACCAGGGGCGCGACCTCGTTCCTGTGACCGAAGCTTGTGGAGTTACCTCCACTCGGGGATCCCCGGCCCCCCGTTCCAACCGCATCCTTCCCCCACCTCCCCCCAGTCTTGGGAAACTGGGTACCGAAGGTTCAAGAAGTCAAGAGCCTGGAGAAATGCACTGTGCAAATATATTGACTTTATTTGTCTCCGTTCCGGAGCCTCACAGACATATCCAAGTAAAAAGATCATTAAATAAAGGCCGTCAGCCATCGCAATGCAAAAATAAATATCAACCCTCCGGCGCAGCGGCAGCCGCGCCGCGCCCCGAGTCCATCAGCCGCGCCTAACGATTCGAAAAGTGTTCAGCGAGAGTGTGTTGGCGTGAGTGAGAACGGGTGTGCGCTGGGGGGCACGGTGGAGCGGTGTGCAAAATCGGAGTTGCAAACCATCGGACAAGGGCGGGCGTGGAGGGGCTCTCCAGGAAGCCCTGGCGACCCCGGGCCGCCTGGGCGCGGGCGGGCCTCCCCGCACACGCTCGCAGCAGAGTTCGTACTGGGCAGAGTTAAAAAATAAACCTTTACAAGGGCGAAGAAAGCGGCCCCTCCCCGGCGCCCCGTGCGCGCGCTCCCGCCGGCCCAGGGCAAGCGCGGCGCGGGGCGCACCGAGCAGTTCGCCGGCGGGCGAGAGTCCAAGCGCGCGAGGGGCGGCGGGCCCCGGTCCTCGGGGCTCCCCGGAGTGCGGGCCATCCCGGGGTTCGCGCGCTGCTCCCCGGGCGGGCCGCGAGTGCCCGCTGCGGGCGGCGCCCCTCACAGGGCCGAGTCGGAGTCGCTGGAGTCCAGGCTGTTCCTCAGTTTGCAGCTGCTGAGCTGCTCCCTCTGCAGCGACAGGCTCTGCGTGCTGCGGCGCAGGCACTCCAGGCTCTGCAGGAACGACTTCTTGGCCTTCTCCTCCTCCATCGGGGACACCCCCTCCTCCTCCACCTCCTGGATCTCGTCGAAGGTCACCGGCTGCGTCTTGAAGCGGGACTGGCGCGGCCGCCGCAGCCGGCCCTTGCCCTTGGACAGCTTGGCGGGCCGCACGGGCTGCGGGAACTCGTCGGCCAGGCACACGAAGTGCGGCATCACCGCTTGGTAGCTGGAGCAGATGCCCATCAGCTCGCCGGGCTTGGCGGCCGCCATGGCGCTGCCGGCGGCTTCGGGGCCGGGCGGCGGGGTGCCGGGGCTCTCCGGGGGCGGCCGCTGCGCCGGGGCCCCCCGGGAGGCAGCAGCCTGGGGCTCGCCGGGCGGGGGATCCAAATCTGCTGCGGGGTGGCGGCGGCCCTCGCGGGCCCGGGTCGGCGCTCCTCGGGAGGGCGGGCGGGGGGGCCCGTCGGGGGGCGCGGGGACGGGGGGCGCTGCTCCGCTGCGATCCGAGGCGCTCGCCGCCGCCGCCGCTATCGCCGTCTGCTCGCGGCGGCCCGGCCCGCCGCTTATATAGCCCGCTGCTGCCCACACGCCTGCGAGCTCGGATGACAGCGAATGCCATTTAAAGCGTGCGCGCCCCGCGCCCTTCCGCCTGACGTCGCCCCGCCGCTCTGGGAAAGTGACAGCCCTTTCCCAGCGCCGCCCGCCCGCCCGGCTCCGGAAGGCAGGCCCCGCCCGTGGGGGTTCCGGGAGCATCCGAGGCCCCGGAGCGCGCGGCGCGGCAGGGGCGGCCGGGGAGCAGGGCTCTCACTGTCCGTCCTGGGATCCCCAGGTTCGTACCCACCGCGGTGGCCGCGGGGCGCAGGGCCCCCTCCCCGCAGCCTCATCACACTCGGGGCGCTGGTTCTTCCGCCGCGGGGTCTGCTCGGGGGCGCGTGTTGGCGGCAGCTCCCGGCCCTCAGAACCCCGAACCCAGGTCTGAGTTCCCAGGAAGGGCTCGGTTTCTTCTTTGAATCCTTGCTGCCCCCTGTCCCCTCCTCCCCCCCGATACAGAAACACACACACGCGCGCCCATAGAGGCACGGAGGAATGCAGACCACACCGATTACTCCATCCCAGTTCCTCCCTCCCCTCGACGTCCTCTCTCTGTCTCCTCACCTCCCCACCCCCCACCCTGCCAAGTCCCTCGGGCACCTCTAAGCACGCTCAGAAGATTGACACTTGAATATGGCACTAACAACAACAACAATAATAATAACTACCATCTGGAGAGCTTTACTCCGTCTCGTACGCCTTAACTACCTGATCTTCACAGCAGCCGGTGAGGTCGTGGTCTTCTCCCAGGGTACATACGAGGAAACGGAGGCACAGAGAGGGTACCACCGGGTCCACTAGGGACTGCTGGAGCCAGGCGGGGTGGGAGGCGGAGTCCCTGTCGTTAGAGCCCCCGCTAAGGGCTGAGACCCTCCCGGGCCCCCGGCTTCTGAAAGCAGGGCCCCTGGTGCCTAACTCCCAGGAGGGAACGCTGAGCACCTGACCAGGTGGCCTGAGGAGGCAGAGCAGCACGCACACGCACACACACGCACACGCACACCCTGGGGCGCCCGGCAAGGCTCACAGGGCCACTGGGAAGGAGCGAATCTGGGGAGCCCATTCCTTGCACAGCCAGTCAACAAGGGTTTCTTGAGAACCTACTGTGCAGCGCCACGGGAAAGCCCCTGCTCTCGGGGAAGTCACGTTCTCGTGGGAGGGACAGGCAGCAAGCCCCGGAGCAAGAGCAGGTACTGGGGGAGGGGGCCCAGGGATGCAGGTCCCCGGGGAGGATGTGCAGAGGGGGTGGCCAGGAACAGCTTCTCAGAGTGGGTGATGTTTAAAGTGACCCCTGAGGGACATGTGCCATGCTCTATTTTTATTTCATTTAATGTGTTAATTATCATATTTAATCCTCTCAACAACCCTGAGTAACATGTACTTTTATTATCGCCATTTACAGATAGGAAAACCAAGGCACAGAGAAGCTAAGCAACCTGCCCAAGGTCACACAGCTAGTAAGCAGCAGAGCTGAGATTCAAATCCAGGAGACATAGCTCCTAAGCTGTCACTCTTATCTGTGACACAGAAGCTGTTTGCCCTGTGGAGGACACAGAAGGAACGGGTGTGTGACCAAGTGGGAGGACAGTGTTTCCGGCGGCGAATGTGAGTGCTAAGGCACTAAGGCAGGAAAAGTTTTGCATATTCAAGGAACAGCAAGGAAGCCCATGTGGCTCAGGAAGAGAGAGTGAGAGGCACGAGGAGTGAGGAGTCACGGAAGGCCTGACCTTGGCCCTGTTAGGGAGCGAGCATTTAATCCTGAGGGTGATGGTCAGGCAGTGGAGGGTTTGCAGCAGGGGGCTACAGGAGTCAATCTATGTTTTTAAAAGGTCCCTGGGGCTGCCATGTGCAGAGTTACTGGAAAGGGACCAGGGACAAAGCGCGGAGCCCCCTTAGAAGATGGTCACATGACCCCAGATACAGACACCCAAGACTTGGATGCGGGTGAAGACAGCGGAGAGGCAGGGAAATGGGCAGGTGTGGGACTTGCCTGAAGACAGAGCTGAGCGGCCTTGCTGCGGGCGGACGGGGAGGAATCAGGCTGACGTCCGTATGTTTGGCCTGAGCAAGTGTCCCATGGTGGTGTCATTGACTGACAGGGGAGTGGGGGGAAGAGAAGGGTGGGGGGGGAAGGGCCATTGTGGAGTCTCCTGGCTACCCATCAGACCCTCCCCCCACGGGAGCGAGGCCTGAAATGCTCAGATCAGAATTGTATTACGTGAGAGGAAAATTAATTTCTATCATTTTAAGACCACTGGAGTTCCTTTTAACAGCAGCTTAGTAACACTTGAATACAGAAATTGATACCAGGAATGGGAAGCTGCTGTGTATAAAAGCCCTAAAATGTGTGGCACTGGCTTGGCCAACAGGCGGGAGCGGTACTGATACAATATTGAAAGACGGAAAGCCGGCAGTGCTTGTTACGCTGCAACAATACAGTTACTAAAAACACTACCTGTGGGGCTGGCCCGGCGGCCGAGGGGTTAAGTTCACGCACTGTGCTTCGGGGGCCCAGGGTTTCACAGGTTCGGATCCTGGGCACAGACACGGCACCGCTCGTCAAGCCACGCTGAGGCGGCATCCCACATAGCACAACCAGAAGGACCTACAACTAGAATATACAGCTATGTACTGGGGGGCTTTGGGGAGAAGAAAAAAAAAACAGATTGGCAACAGATGTTAGCTCAGGGCCAATCTTTAAAAGAAAAGAAAGAAGGAAAAGGCAGCAATATTTTAAAAAATAAAATAATAAACATAAAAAACCATTACCGGGCCAGCCCGGTGGCACAGTGGTTAAGTGCGCACATTCCGCTTCGCGGCCTGGGGTTTGCCAGTTCGGATCCCAGGTGCTGACATGGCACTGCTTGGCACGCCATGCTGTGGTAGGCGTCCCACATTAAAGTAGAGGAAGATGGGCACGGATGTTAGCACAGGGCCAGTCTTCCTCAGCAAAAAGAGGAGAATTGGCAGCAGTTAGCTCAGGGCCGATCTTCCTCAAAAAAACCCCAAAAAACCACTACCTGTGATAATTTGGAAGACAGACCACATGCCTACTGAGCCTAAAATTCTAGAGAAATGGTTGGAAAGAGGCAAAAACATTTGCATATGTTGGCTGCTCAGTGCTGCTTTTAGCAACATATTCAAGAGACTGTCTAGTTTGCAAGAAGAGATGGACAGAAGAACAGAGAGTCCAGCAAACTGCTGTCCCAGGGCTGGAAAAAGCAACGGGTTTCATCCCAAGAGCAGATCAGACGGTCTGATGGTGGCTCAGAGCCTTTCTCAAAGCCCGTCTATCAGGTCAGACATTCAGCCAAACAAAGGATCACCCCTGTGGCAAAGTATCACATGGGGGGTGTTGCCTTGTTCCAAGTCTGTCACTTCAGATGCCCTCAGGGGAACTTTCATTTAAAGTGAGAGAGAACGAGATGGGCTGGGCAAGAACTCCAGCAAGAAAGGAACTGTGGGGTGTGGCTACTGGCACATGAAACGGACCAGCAGCAGACAGACCTGAGGCCTACTGAGTCTTTGAAGGAAGTGTTATTACCAACAACTTCACAAGGCTGGACTTCGAGAGCCCATGATTGTTCCAGCCCAAATAAGTGCCCAAAGGAACCCTGTTGGTGGCTGTGGAGGCTGAGGGACAAGGAGGGACTTCTCAAAGGGCAGAGCCAGGGGCCTGTGGGGTGAGAGGGGTGCCCCTGTGGAGGAGAGCCTCCTCGACCCCCAGGGCAAGGAAGCCCCCTCCCCGCCCCGTTCTAGAGGGTGGACTGTGCTGCAGACGGCAGCTGGCCATTTCCCAGCTTCCCTTGCAGCTAGGTGGGGCTGTATGTCTGAACTCTCGTCCGGGGCATGTGAGCAGAGGGGTGGGTTCAACTTCTGCCTCACCTGCTTAAGAGGAAATTTCTGCTCTAGACCTCCATGTTGTCCCCTCACGTTGGCTGGGAGAGTGACAACAAGAAGGAATCTGGAAGCTTCGCGGTAAAGAGAGCAGGGACGTCATTAGTCCAGGTTCTAAATGACCCTGTGGAGCCGAGCCATGTACCAACCTGAAATGTTTCCCTGGGAATGATTACATGAGCAGGTAATCAACTGAATATTTCTAAACCACTCTAATTTCTGGTCTCTGCTGTATCAACTTAGCGTTGTCCTGATGGAGAAAACCGTTAGACATTCACATGGAGAGGTCAAGCAGGACGTGGGAACTGAGGGAGGTGAGGATGCAGGTGGCAGTTTGGGAGTTATCAGGGGATAGACAGGGAGTGGGAGAAAGCCCACCTTCCAGACAGAAGAGGGCCGGGACCAGCCACCAGTGGGAGGACGACGAGCCGGTCACGGACACAGAGAAGCAGCATCCAACAGGGTAAGAGAGAAACCAGGGGAACACATCAGAATCCAAGAGAAGGATGTTTCTAGAAGGAGGGAGACCATTGGAATGGGAGTCCAGAGGCAAGCCCTAGCCTGGCTCTGCCTGAACAGACTGTGTGGCCTGAGGCAAGCCACTTGTCTCTCCAGAGCAGAGGTCTCGGCTCAGTGCTGTGCCCCCAGAGCGGCCTTCCCTGCCGCCCTGTTCAGGGTTGCCCTCGGTACCCCAGCCTGTTTCCCTCCGGGCACACTGACCGCTGTCTAAACGGCCTTCTCCGTTCTTTGTTCCCATGAGTGTTGTCTGCCTTGCCGCTGGACGGTCAGTCTCGGCCACTGCCTTTCCGCAGCAGCCAGGCCAGTGCTGACGCCCAGCGGGGGCTCAGGCTCCTGTGGAGGGGACCGCCACTCTGTTCCCTCTCTCCCCGAGTCCCGCTCCCAGGGCTCCTGGCCACCCCCTCTCCACCAGGGCTGCCTTTCCAACACACACAGTTCCTCGGACCCCAAACTCCTCGGACGGGGACTGGGGTATCCGGGGTCACCCTCTTGGCTTCCTGGACGGAGGCCCCCCGACCCCGGCCCAGGGAGGTGACAGGAGGAAAGGAGGCCTGTGCTTCACAGCAATGTCCCAAGTTAGTGATGAGATCAGCCCCGGGCCCTCTGCTCCGCCTGGAAGTCTGGCCTGGGGCCCTGCTCACAGGGGCCTCAAGGGGAGGCGGGGGCGGAGGGATGGACACCTCCTCTCAGGGACGGGATCTGAGCTCCTGTCTGCCTAGAGACTCCATCCCACTGCTGACCCTCCCCATCCACGCTCCTTCCCCCTCAGGACGCCTCCAGGGCCAGCCCTAGCCCTGGCTGGCCTTTTCCCACATTCTGCACCCTCTCTGACCCGCGGGAGTCAGCCAAAGGCCACAGTCCGGTTAGGAGGCCACAGACCTAACTTTTAACCCCACTCGGCCACGGGTTCAGCCTGTGACCTTGGCAGGTCACACTCTCTGAGACTCAGTTTCTGCGCCTCAACAGTGTAAATAATGCCCCTGGGAGTCCACAATTACCGTATGGAAAGCACCTAGTGCGGGGCCCAGCGTGTCAGGAAAGGTGCCAGGACGCTCCCGCTCTGAGGGCATGCGGGGTCTGGGCGGCTCATCCCTCTGCCCGGCTCACGGTGTAAAAGAGGAAGCAGACAGGGCAATGCTAAGTAACGCTCCAGGCGTACAATTCCAGCTGAAACGCTGTGGGGTGGTAGGGCCAGTGCCCAATGGGGGTCCTGGGGGGCTTTGGGGGACAGCAGCCTCTTCCATCAGACACCCCTACTCACATCTACCTTCCTCCAAAAACCAAAGGGCCGAGGTCTTCCCCTCTGTAGGGTGCACGGGTGAGGGAGCCAGTGAGGACTGCTGGGTGCTGGAGGGGTGGGGGTGGGCAGATCTGGGGGGATGGGCACTGGGGGCCTGCCTGGGCCTCGGGCCTGGTTCCTGTTGCCCTCTCGGGCTTGCTGGGCCTTGCTGAGTGTGTGGGTCAATGTCAGCAGAGTTGCCTCCCCTGGTCACCCTGGGGCCGAAGGTGGCCATTAGAGGGGCTGCAGGACGGTCCCTCTTCTCAGCACATGCTCCACCTCCGTCATCCTCCTGGCACCCCTCGAGGGGAGCCTGCCATCACCCCATTTCTCAGATGAGGACTCAGGTGCTTGTAGCTGACCAGGGCACCTATGTGCTAAGTGCTGAAGCCGGTACTCAAAGCCGGTCTGCCTGACTCAGAAATCAGTGCTCATCACTTGTACCGCCTCATTGCCATCCCTCTGATGTGATGGGAACAGCCTGGACCAGAAGTCTCAGTTCCATCATCCACTCCGTGGCCTTGCACCCACTGCTTCCCATCGCTGAGCCTCGGTTTCCCCATCTGTGAGGGAAGCAGGCTAGACTCTAGTTTCCTGGGTGCCCCCCAGCTCTTACATTCTAGAATCCTCGGGAGGCTGCGGGCGGGGATGAGGGGACCCATTCACAGGAGGGAGATGCTTCCTCCTGGGCCAGTGGCGAGCAGCCCGGCTGCGGGGGAAGGCTCTCCTCCGTGAAGGGGCTGCTGGGGAGCAGATGGGGCAGGAAGATGGCAGCAGCCTGGGAGGGGCTTCTGCCTCCTCCCCATCCCCACCCACACTTTGGCTTTTGGGCAGAGCCAGAGTTTAAAAAAAGCAACCACCAGATCTTCAGCTATTAGCAGGGCCTTGTTTCCAAGGGAGCCTGCGGTACCCTGGCCCAGGCCAGGTGGGAGCCGGGATGTGGAATCTGTCCTGGGAGGCAGAGAGGTAGGGAGCCGCGGAGGCTGCACAGCAAGGCGGGAAGAACCAGGTGGGGGCAGCTCTGTTCACAGGCCCTCCTTGCTTCCTGGGGGCGGGGGACAAGAGAGTCAGGCCCCTTCCTGTGGCCGCTCTGCTGCCCAGGCACAGAGCTACTGCCAGCCAGCAGCCATGGTCAGCTGGCGGTCCCCCACCCTCACCCAGAAGTCTCCCTGGAGTGGACCTCAGGCCTCCAACCACTGAATGATGTGATGGTTATTCCAGATGTTGCTGTTTGGATCAATCTGCACTTTGGGTGTATTTGGCCCAGCCACGGGGTGTGTGTGTGTGTGTGTGTGTGTATTCAGGTGGGGGGTGGCGACTGCAAATGTGAATGTGGCATAAGGGGTAGGGAGGGGTCAGCAACAAACAGTGTCTGTGGCAGGGGAGTGACGGGGCCTTTCCCGGTGGTACTGCCTCCTGGCCCCACCCTGCCTCCCACTGGTACCCACTCTACCCCCCAGGGAGCCCTCCACACAAAGCCTGTGACTTCAGCATCCTCTTAACTGCTTCTGCCGCACTCAGAATTAGCACTTCATCTGTACGACTGTGAGCATAAAAGTGTTTTGATAATTTTGCTGGAGGGTTGCCATGACGATCCCCAGCAAGCTCCAAGAGGAGGTGTCAGTGTGTGCACGGGAGGGAGGGAGAGAGACAGAGAGGACGGGAGTCTGAGAGACACAGAGAGAGGAGGGGACAGGGTCCAGGGAGGCCCAGTGATACCCCCAGTCAGAGCTTCGGCCTCCAGTGCCCCCGCTCCTCACCCCGGGGCCCCATTCCTGCCTGATGAGCTCAGTGTCTAATCTGGGCCGCACTGTACGCAGGGCAATGGGACACCAGCTGCTGGCGGGCAGGCTGCTGAGGCTGGCACGGCAGGGCTGGGCCCACCAGGGGAGGCACCCTGAGTCCCAGGATGAGCCCCAGGGCACACCAGGCTGGAGAGGGGGCAGGGGGAAACCTCGCAAGAACCCTGCCCAGCCTGCGGGCCTGGCTATGCTGCAGAGGGTAATGGGAGCGCATTTTCCTGCCAAGGACCTGCTTCCTGGCACAGCTTTGGCCGCCCAGGGTCTGTGGCTCTGTCCTTCCTGCGTGCTTTCTTGCAGGCCTGAGTGTCCCTCCCCTGGGGCCACCGGTCTGAAAATCACTACATGCATAAGGATGAAATCCTGCACAATCTGGGGCCCTCAAGCTTTGCAAAGCAGATTCCCCTCTGTCACCTTAGCAAAGCAGGGATATCTTTACTGTTTTTTGAGATGAGGACAGAGAGGCCCAGAGAGGGGAGGGAACTAGACAAAGGTCACACAGCCAGCAGCAAGGCAGCAGCAGAGTGAGGCTACAACCGAGTCCTGGACTTTGTCTCAGCCTCGCTGCCCTCTGGGAGGACAGGTTCTCCGGAATGGGTCCATCTGGCACTACCCCCTCACATATGCAGAGGGAAACAGAGGCCCAGAGACATCCCCCAGCCAGTAAGCATAAAGCCAGGGCTCACAGCCTCAGATCCTGAGAAGTTCCACTGCTTCTACTGAACCACGAGCCAGCCCACGTGTTCCCCAGAGCAAGCCCCAGGGACGGACCTTGGTTCCAAGGTTGAAGGGCCAGCCTCTGCCCTGGAAGGAGAGTCTTCTGGTTACTGAAGCAGAGCAGAGGGCAGCGGGAGCTGGCCAGGAACACACAAGCAAGGGGGTTAGAGGTTTGCACGGAAAGGGTCAGGTCCCAGCGCATAAAGCAGCCTCGCAAGGCGTCCCCTAGCCCCTGCTCCTGGAGCTGTGTGGCCCTGAGCGCGTCACTTAGCTCTCAGAGCCCCGGTCTCTGCAGCTATCGAGCGCCAGGGTGCCCAGGAGCCCTCAGGGGAAGTGCCGTCCAAGTTCCAGGAAGCAGCTGCCTCGGGCCCCCACGGCAGAGGTCCCCTCGTGCCTGTCCCCAGCTTCCAACTATTTCCCATCATGGTGGAGGCGCCAAAAAGAAAGTGCTGCGGGCTCCGAAGACGGCATGCCAAGATGACTCTCACGCCGCCTCGTTAATGGTAACAGCGCGAGAATAAGCCAACAGCATCTCAAGACTGCCTGCTTGGAGGCCTGGTTCTGGTGTTTGCTAGAAAGCTCTTGCCACGACCTGTGATTGTAGAGCCTCGTGCCTGCCCCATCCTCCTCCCAGCGCCGTGGTTATGAGGATCAAAACAGATGACTCACGAGAACACAGTGGGGTGAAACCTGCCCTGTAGGAGGGGAATTTAATACATTCCAAGAAATTAGGGTCAAAAAGATGCCCTGTCATGTAATGTTCTGAGCGTGGCCTCGAGACAGGACACACCATCAGCCTTGTAAACAGCTGCCGGCCCGCTTCTGGGGCCCAGAGAGTCCCTTCCCCCAGACCCTGGCTGTCCTCCCCTCGGACGGCCCCAGGCGGCCCAGTGGACTCGGGGCACCTGTCGCGCCCAGTCTCCGCATATTTGGACATGGTGGGGGGGGTTACTCCCGGGGCACCCAGCTTGATGTTGCCCTGCCTGTCACTGGCCCATGGAAGGCATCTCTTCCTTCTTCCTTCAAGGTGGCAAAAGACACCATCCCTCCAGCCGTTCCCTCCCAGGGACCCACAAGGGCATGGGGTTTAAAGGAATGCATTTTCCTGAGCATCCACCTCGTTCCAGGCACCAGCACAAGGCACTTTGCACCTTTCATCGCACCCTTAAGTTTGTCCTCCCACACGGGTATGATTATCTCCAAGCTTTAGTTGAGGCCACAGGCTCAGAGATGTTAAGAAGCTTTCCCAAAGCCACACAGCCAGGCAGAGATGGAGCTGGGGTTTGAACCCATGTCCATCAGTTGCCAAAGCTCTTCTCATCCATCAGCAGCTCCCACGATGGTGACTCCTGGACCTTCCCAGGGAGGGGTTCAGTGGGAGGAGGAACAAGGGAAAGAGGGCTGGGCCTGGGGAAGAGTCTGGAATTCTAACTGGGAGCCAGGCTCCACTTCCCAACAACTTTTCCAGAGAGAAGACTGGCGTCCTCTGGCCCAAACAGTAGAGTCGGGGTGGGGTGGGGAGGGGAGCGTAGATGACATTCCAACCCCCCCTCCTTTCCCATGGTGATGGCAGGAGAAGGCACGGGGGCCCTCCCCACTCACAGATGCCCCAGCCTGCCGGTGGAGGAGCCAGGACCCCACTGGGTGACCTGGAGTGGGAGGGTGCTGCAGCAGCGCATGCCAGCAAGGGGGCCTCTGGACCACGCCTTCTACCTTCCGCCAGGAGTCTCAGGCATCTGAGACTGGAAACCACCATTTGCAGATACAAAGAAGAAAACCACAAAGGCTCGGCTGTTGGGGCTGGTGAGGCCAGAGGAAATGGAACAGAGCTGTGGGCTGCCCGAGGAGGAAGGGACCTTCCAGACGAGCTGGGTGAGTGTTTTCAGACCATGGGGCGTGACTCGTTAGTGGGCCATACAATTTGTCAGGGGGCCATGACCAGCATTTTTTTAAGGATACACCACAGAACTGAAAACATCAGAGTGAACACATGGGATAAAGCTTTAGTTAAGTGGGTATGTGCAAACTTTTTCTTACCATGGGTTGTGGTCAAAAAAGCTACAAAAAATATGAAGTCGGTTCCACTCCCATTTTCTGCAGATGAGAAACCTGGGGCCACGGGCAGGAAAATGCTTGGCCCAGCGGCCAGGGACAAGACAAGAAGGTGGCCAGGTGCCCGGTGCCCTAGCATGTGCAGGCCGGCTTCCAGAGGCCCGATTTCGTGCTGGTCTGTTAACCTTCGACACCATCAGCCTCGCCAGCTCTTATCCGTGCTGCTCCCAGGCTAGAATGGGAAGAATCCAGCACTTCATGGGCGCGGGGCGACGGGTCCGGGACAAAACCTCCTCAGGTCCTCCTTCCTCTCGCTGCTCTCTCTCTGGCTCTTTGCCTCCTCCCAGCCCCCGCTGCGGGAACACCCCAGGATGAGGTCCTTCTCCACACTCCCTCCCATCTGCCTCCACGATGGCCTCTGGGCAGGCGCCTTCCCAGTCTCTCTTGCCCATGCCAGGCCCTCTCCCCCAAGTCCTTGTCCTAGACCCATCTACACAGCAGTCGCTCCATCGCTCCAGCGCAGCGAGATCCGCCCGGGCGAGCCCCGCCCCACCCGGCCCAGGTGAGGACTCCCCTTCACGTCTCCGCACCATTTGATCACAAGTGCTCCGGGACTGAGACGGCCGTGAGCTGTCCCACTCAATCTCACAACAACCCTGTTTCCAGCGGGGGGAACTTAGGCTTGGCAACCTGCCGAAGGCCATGCAGCAATATGTGGAGGAGCTGGCTTGCCAACCAGGTCAAGTAGATATTTTAACCGGGTCAAGACTGACGCCCCGGCACTACCCTGCCTGGCTGGTGGCTGGCAGCCCTTCCTCCAGAGCATCCTGGACTGGGGGACAGGGAACCCTTCCTGCCGCTCTCAGACCTGCCTGCCCGCAGCAGCGATGCGTGCTGCTCAGCTCCTGGGAGGGAGGGGCCATGGGGAAGGGCCAGCAGCCGCCTGCTGGAGGCAGGCCTGGAAGGCCCACCTCCTGCACTCCCCGCTTGCACGCTCAGTGGGGCTGGCAGCCATTCTCCTGGCAGCGGATAGGGACAGAGCCTGCCATGCTGTTTCCCTGAACAGGGCGCCCCCAGGCCTAGACCTGGAGAGGGAGTGAGCGTCAAGGAGCACGCCTGTGGTCACGGACACGAGCCAAGGTCGCCCAGCCAGCCTTGGCAGCAAGAACACTGATATTCTGAGCTCACAGCGGAGTCCTGCATCTGCTTTTCTTTTGCTTCAGTGCTCAAGGCAAGAAGGGGTGTTACCGACACCAGGAAACCCAAGAGCTTTTCTCCTCGCCTCTCCCAAGGCACCCACCAGGCCACATACACAGATCTCTCTGCTTGGGCTCCTGACGTGCTTTCGCACGGGTCTTCCCACCTCTACTGCCATCCCCTCGCTCCCTCCTGGTCAATACGCTTTCCTGAAAATCACCGTCCCAGCCCTCGGTGGCTCCCCCACCAGAGCCCTCTGCCTGAGGCGGCCCCCGGCCCCGATCTGGGCCCCTCTTCCTCTCTCACCGCCTCTCCTCCAGCTCAGCATTCCCTCCACAAGCCCTGGACACAGACACCCAGGACACGCACTGCTCACGAGCCTTTGGGCTGTCACTGCAGGGCCCTCTTCCCCCTTCTCCAGGTGCCTCCTCCACCATGCAGCCTTCCCTGACCACCACCCCCAATCACACCTCATGTTCCTCCAACTCCAGTCACACTCATTGTCAGGACCCCTGTCTCCCGTTCACCTTGTGACTGAGGTTCTTCAAGTGTGTGTCTTGTTTTCTCAACAAATTACACAAAATAGAACACGATGCTATACTGGCTGAGACGTTCTGAGTGTCTGCTCACCCTGCAGGGTGCGGGACAGGTTCTCCCTCAGGATGAGAAGCTTCAGAGAAGACTGAGCGAGGGGCCTGGCCTATGACGGCTGCTCGAAGCACCGTGTGCATTTCTTACATCTGCTCAGATGCCGCTGGTAGGAGGACAGGTTGGCACAACCCTTCTGGAAAGCCATTTCCACGATGTATTGAAAGCCTTAAAATCATGCATAGCCTTCAGAGTCTGGGCCATAGACCCCACTTCTAGGCATTCACTCGAGGAAACAGTCATAGATGTGCACAGAGGTTAGCCACGGCATGGCTGCACAGGCGGAGGGGCTGTGCATCTGTTTTTCAATTGTAAAATGGGCTTGAAAATAGTGCCTCGTCCACAGGCTCCTGTGACGACTGATAAATCACGAGTTAATATCACAAAACACTTACACAGGGCCTGCCCCCTACTCAGGCTCTATAAAACGTTACCTGTTCTTTTTATTTCTCTGAACTGAGGTCTGGAGGAGGCCCAGTTCTGGGCTCTGAGCTGCACCGCCCGCCTGCATCCCACCATCCGATCCGATTTCCAGAATCAACAGAACACATACTAAGAGCAAAACAAGCCCAACACCAACACTGCTCTAAAGATCCACACAAGGGGACTCGTTACAAAAGGATACAACTACACACAATACTATGCACCGCTCACAACCACGTCAGGGAACAATAATTAATGTCACCCAGCAATGTACGGAAGTGGGAGAAGGCTGATGATGAGTTCAGGATGAAGTTACTTCTTTTTTTTAAGTATAGAAAAAAATACATGGCAAAATGCAAAGAGTTGTCATCTCTGGTTGTAAAGTTACAAATGACTTTCTTTTTTCTTTTTATCTTTCTTTTTAATTTCTTGCAAAGAACACATCCTCCTTTTGTCGTTAGGAATAAAAACCAATTTGAGGAAAGAAAATAAAAGCCACGCTGGCTTACTGCTATCTGTAAGAGAAGGGCGGTGTCTCCCTTTTATATGTGCCCTACCGCATCTAGTACCTAATCTCTGCATATAAAAGCCCTGGTCTTGGACAGAATTCCAGCCTGGTAATCTCGTCTAATCTTCCAGGCCAGAGCGTACTGGACAGTTTAGAAATGGTCTGCAAGGACAAGGAAGCAACGTGACTGGCGAGGATGCGTGTGAGCCCAGCAACGACCCGCTCGCCTGGCGGGGAGACGTCAAGAACTGACTGGAGGGGGAAGAGGCGGTGCAGCAGGCCAGGGATGGTGCATTAGGGGACCAATTACCTGGGGAGCATGTGGTGAGGCTGCCGAGAGCGAGGTCAGCCTTGACGTGAGGCCACTTTGGCATCTGGGAGCTCCCTCAGCTTGGTCTACAGAACTTCCCAGGAGACGCTTGAGTGCAGCTGGATCTTAATGTGATCAGCCTCACTCGCGCACAATTTTCATTCCGGCCCTCCTCCCAAAAGCCTCTGGGCCTTCCCTCGGCGGCTGCGACAGAGGTGCGGGCACTGGGGGAGCCTGCCAAGAGGAAGGTCAGGGTCACAGGGCCATCCGTCAGCCACAGAGGGATCACCCACCCAGTATGAGGGTTAGGGTTGGGGTTAGCAGGCATATGGAGTGTTCCACTTAAAACAATTGCATCACTAAGCATGTTACTGTCAGGCACATGACATTCATGATCCCAACCCTCACAAGACCCAGGAGAGGCGGCTGCTCCCGTCCATTTCACAGCTGGGGAAACTGAGGCCCGAGGCTGACCAACTGGTCTGAGGTGACTCAGCTAGGAAGGGCAGAGTGGGATTCAGGTCCCAGTCTGCCTGACTCAGCAGACGCTCTGTCCAGGGCTCTGGCAGTAATTCTGACAGATGTGGAGCTGGGGCAGGGGTGGGGTGACATACCTGCTCCCTAATTCCGCCCCAACAGGCAGCACTGTGACTGTAGAAGGGGGCACAGACCCCCTTGCGGAGGTGAATCTGGGCCAGCCTCGCACGAAGCGGTCCAGCTCACTGCCCTCATCAGCTGGGGCAGAGCTGGCCTTGCACTGTTTGCGGCTGGAGGATGCTACCTTGAGCTGTGGCAGGGAGCCCTGCCATTTACTGAGCCGCTGGCTGGTGAGGCTTGGAGACCATCAATACCACTCCTCGGAGGGCTGCCCCATAGGCACTGCGACCTTCTGGGGCTGTCTGCACCTGGTTCCCTCTCGTCACCAGGTTCTACTTTGAGTTGGGGATCTCAGGGGGGGCACAGAACCTCAGCGTGGTGGAAGGAACACTGGCTCAGGCACGTGACCTGGGTCTTCATCCTGGTTCTGCCTCGGATGAGCACTTAACGCCTCTGGGCCTCAGTGTTCTCATCTGTGCAATGGGGACAGTAGTTCCTAACCTACAGCCTCGCAGGACTTTGGGAGACAAGGGAAGGCGTGCTCCCGAGTTCACTAGCTCTCTTCTCTGGCCCCCTCCTCCCAGACAGGGCAGGAGGATAATGGAGGAGGCAGACTGGGCCAGGGCGGGGACCCCCATTGACGTGGACCTCTAAGCCAGCTGTCTTCCTTTCCCTTTCACTGCAGGTGAACAGAAGCTAAAAGCCAACATTGGAGAGAGGGTGCAGAAGGAAATGGGTGGCTAATCTTTTGATGCATTTTCAAAGGCGACATTCCAGAAAGTTTCCTCTAACCAACAAGGGCAGGAAGGAGACACTTCTGTAGGGCTCCCCTCCTCTTCCTGACTCTCCCGAGTCCCCCTGGCCGGTCCCAGCAGTCTGAATATGCCTGGACCAGAGGCAGGGCCCGCCAGGGCATCCTTCATCCACCGGTCCCACAAACACTCTGTGGGCAGGTGGACGCGGCCCTCAAGCAGAGTCACCTTCGGAGGGTACGGATTCCCCTCCTAGACAGTGCCCCCACGCCCACTCTCCAGGTGGAGGAGGAGGGCAGGAGGCGGCGCTCAGAGGCTCAGATTCTGCCGTCGGAGCGCCCCCCCACGGCAGCCTCTGGGAGGGCGAGGCAGCCCCTCCGTGCCCACCTCTAACTGCCGCAGGACTGGCTTCACCAGATCCAGCGCTGCGCTCGCCTTCTCGGCGGCCTGTGGATCATCGCAGGCGCTGGCGGCAGCGTTGTCACAGCGCGCCCGCCCACCCCTTCCTGCAGTGGGCGGCTAATTGCAGCCTGATCACGCGGCCCCCGCAGCCCCGCGCCGGGCGCCACTTCCTCCTGCCTCCCGCCCCTCGGGGAGAAGCTCCCAGGCTTCCGAGTCTCTGCCGGCTGCTTCCCCGTGAACAGCTGAGAAAGTGCAGTCCCTCCAGCCCCAGGAGACTCTGGCTGCGGCCGCCCCTCACCGCCTGGGGCCCAGGGACCCCACCAAATGCCTGCCAACAAGTAACCCCGCAGGGCTCCCAGCCCGCCTGGGACACTTGATCTTAGGATCGGATCAATCCTCCAGGTACCTCAATGTCCTCATCTGTTTAAAAAAACCAGCACCCACCTCACTGGGTTGCTTTGGGCAATAAATCAGATTATACATGTAATAGGCCCAAGAGAGTGAATGCCCTACCTCCTGGCTTTCACCTTCCCTTCCCCATCAGAGACCTAGAATTTGTGTCTGGAGTTACCAGCTTGTGGGCTCAGAGGCCAGGATCCTGCCTGAGCACGTCCACATGAGAACAGGGACTGTCCCTGGGTATCCAGGGAGTGTGACATCACCGTTAGGATGAGGGAGAGTGACAGCATAGAAATAATTATAACGGCAACGCTGTCCCACATAGCTTGGTCAGCTCCAAGTTGCCTCATTTGAAAAAAAAAGTCTTCTGGGCAGTATCTCTATTTACAGAGGGACTGCCTCATTTCTCCTGTTTTCCCACACCCCTCTGACACGGCCCCCCGAGCAGCTTCAAGAGTACAAACTAGCCCAGCCCCACAATGGCTCTGTTCACAGGCTGGGGAAAGCTTTCTTTTTTAGGAAGATTAGCCCTGAGCTAACATCTGCTGCCAGTCCTCCTGTTTTTGCTGAGGAAGACTGGGCCTGAGCTAACATCCGTGCCCATCTTCCTCTACTTTATATGTGGGACGCCTGCCACAGCATGGCTTGCCAAGCAGTGCCATGTCCGCACCCGGGCTCTGGACCAGTGAACCCCAGGCCGCTGAAGTGGAACGTGTGAACTTAACCACTGTGCCACCGGCCCGCCCCTGGGAAAGGCTTTTATAATTCGGTGCAGCAGTACCAAACCAGCTGGAAAAGGCACCCATAGTCCGTGCTCCACGCTAATAAATAAACATCAACACCATTTCCCTGTTGACCCCAGACACAGGAGGCCTCATATCTGAGAATGGATCCCAGCAGCACACAACAGACAGGGTCTCCTGTGGAGGGTCCTTCCAAAGAGAAAATAGGAGAGGGGAGGGGGCAGCTGTAGGCTGGGTCCTCGGAGGAGAGCATGAGGGTGGCACCATGTGCAAGAGGTAAACAAGCAGCATGCAGCACTATGGGAACGCGTGGCTTTCTCAAAGGCGGCGCTAATAAAGCAATTGGGACTTCAGATTCAACACTACATGTGTTTATGACCAGAAAAGGCAAAGTGGGTCTCAGATATTCTGCAGCCAAGTGAAAGCAGCCAGAACTCCAAGAACTATTCCCCGCAGGGCAGGGCCCGGCATGTGTCAAGGCTTTCTCTGAAGCCCTCCAGCTGGAGCGTGCTGCTCTCGCAGCGCCCACTCAACTCTTCTGGGGTTGTCAAGACACAATGCCACTTACTGACCAGGTCCACGGACCTGCCACCCCCCAGGGAAGGGTCATATCAGGCATGAAGGCAGCAGGGAGGGAGTGCCTCACGGCAACGGCACGTACAGGAGCTGGGACCCAAACTTATTAGGAGTCATCGATGCCACCAGGGTTAGTGGTTCAGTTGAGGACAATGTGGACCCTGATTTCGATCCTGGGGACACAATCGATGCAAGGGATCACACTGTTCCGACTCGTGCTTTCAGGCCTGTTGCTGTTGTCAGGACATTCTTCGTGTGCAGCCTGCCCTGTTTCTTGGGGCTGCTGAGTGGAGTCGTGGTGTCGGCAAGTACAGTGCAGCCTGATGCGGAGTCTGGGCATCATTCAGTCCCCAGATGTCCTCACACGTAAGAGGGGAGGGGCCGCCGTCTGCCTCTGGACGCCTGCTTGCATATGGTCAGGAATGCTGTTCTCGGCTGCTTGCCGGGAAGGTTGGATGAGAATCTGTCCCCCAAAATGAGCTTCCCCAGTAAAAACGGCCAATTACTAGTCCAGTTGGCAGCAGTTTCTGACGGGGAGATGCTAATGTTGATTAAGGAGAGAGGGGGCGTCGGTGCCCGCCCTGATGCACAGGAAAGCCGGGGAACAAACCAGGCAGCGTGGGAGTCAGCGCTGCCGGAGCACCGGGGTGAGCTGGGTGGCCAGCTCTGCAGGAGCAAGCCGGAGGCTCAGGGTCCTGGGGAAGCCCAGTAGGCTATTCCGCCTAAATTCAGCACGAGCGAGGAAAAAGCACACCATTTAGGGATTAGCCTGTGGTTTGAATTCTGCTTCTGGCGCTTAACTCCTGTCCTCCTGGAAACCTCCTGCCCGGTCTCCACAACCGGAACAGTCTCTCCTTCTTGGAAGGCTGCAGGGAGATGAGCGACTATGCAGAAAGAGCTCCCAGCACAGCGCCTGGCAGGTTATTCCAGCTCAAACAAAGGGCAGCTACAACACGAAACCTGTTTTTCTTTGCACTACAGCGCTTAGAGTCGCTTCTTCCGCTTTGTAAGTAATGTTGGCAAAAATAGCCTCACTCCTCATTCCTAATTAAGAGCTATGGCCAGGAGAACACAGCAACAGGCTGTGTGGTCCCTGAGCATGGCTGTCCTTCACCAGGGCCTGGAACGCCTGTCCAGTCCTAAACCCTGCACTTTCACCCCGTGGCAAGTACTTACTCGACACTTCAGAAGGGACATTATCTTAGTGATGACAGTTGTGCTATTTGACAGCAAGAAACAAAACCTAAGCCTGCGGCGCTCAGATGCAGAAAGCCAGGTGGTGGCCCGAGCAGTGTGCTGCAGGGCAGGGACCCGCGTCCCTGACAGCCGCGGCCGCCATGAACAAGAGGATCACGGCGGCGGCCGACGTTGGGGGAGACGTGACCCAGCCTCAGGAGGGATGTGGCAAGACCGCAGCCATCTGCCCATTCTCTCCTCCGTGGGAATGCAAGAGGAATTTCCCAATGCCGTCCATCAAACTCATAACCAAAACTGGCTGTACCCCCCGCCCCGGCTGGGTCGTGTTTGTTTTAATAGGGGAAAAGCTCAGAATTAGATAGAGGTTTTATTTTTATGGTGATTCGTATCTTCCTCACAGAAAGGCTTAGTACGATGCTCAGATTTCACGAAGCATTTAGTACTCTTAGAGAAAGGAGCTATACACATGCAACACTGGAAAACAAGAAAAGGACTCCAACACAAGAAGCCAGACGGCTCGTCGGAGGCCACAGCGAGCCAGGCACGGCGTTCCGAGTTCTGGGGAAGAGTCTGCCCAGCCTGTGGCCCTTGACCGCAATCCTGGGGATCATCAATCTTCCAGCACAGAATGGAAACAAGATCAAAAGCAAGAAGGCTCTGTAAGCTTTCCCCACAGGCAGCGAGGGAGAGGCTAACTCTCCTGCCTTGTTTTCATCCATTTCAATCCATTTCCTTTCTTTCTCTCGGGTTTTCCAGGTCTTGGTTTGGAAGTAATCTGGCACACTGCTCCCAAGGCAGGAGGTCAAGAAGATGCGGGCTTTTATGATGCAATAAGGGGCAGCCCCTCTGTTGTTTTGGGAACCCGGGTGACATCATGGACTGACCCCTGAATCTCGGGATCTTGTGTCTAAGAGAACATTGAGTCGGAAGAAAGCCTTAGTCATCGGCTACTGAAGGCTAAAGCGAACACAGCTATTAGGTAACTGAGCCTCTTCCCCGCAGGCCCGCTCCTGCTCCTGTCTGGCCCGGGCTGCAATGCCTCCAGTAACTCTCCAGGGGAAACTATCCATGTGCGACAGCTGTGGCGAGCGGGGCAGCTGCTGCTCTTCAACCTCAAGTTCTCATGACCTCACTCCATTAGTCCTCCCTGTGAGAGGACAGCTTCCTCTTGTGTTACAAGGAGTCCAGGTGGCTGCCTGAAGCTGGCTGGGCCAGAGAAGGCTGCCTTCGCTCTTTACGCCAAGGCCTGTAACCTGTCTGAGTGTGTCTGTCCTGGGCAGACAGACAGGCAGGAGACGCAGTTCAAAAAAGTGCTCCCAGAATCCGCAGCTTCCCGTGACGACGGCGCACAGGCCGAGAAGTCAAGGAGCCGAGGCAGCCTTCCACAAGGCTCTGGGAAACCACCTCTGTTTGGGCTTCAGCAGCTGTCTGCCTACGGAAGGCTCCAGAGCTGCTGACGCATATTTATATCTCCACTGCGCTAAAGTCACAAGGAACAAACACACGCGGATTTGCCCCGGAGGCAAAGTCCATTCATATTTCTCCAAATGAAGCGGGGGAGGGCGGGGGAACACTGCTCACGGACACAATCATCTGTGAGCACAGCCACAGCAGTTTTTAATTTGCCTATAGAAAATATGTGACTTCAAGATATGATTAGGGATTACTGCTCCCACAGTAAAGATAGCAGGACATGAACTGCTGGCTCTCACTTAACAGGACTCCAAGCTGGGGAGCAAGTCCCATCCTCATCTTCCAAACAGCCACAGCACAGGATCAGCTGAGCCAGCCCCTGGAAGCTTCTTCACGGTGGGAGGTCTGCTCCATCTCACGTGGCTTCTCGCAGAGACCTCCCATCAGCGTGCCCTCTCGGGTCTGGATACACGGTCCGAAACGTCAGGTTGATTCTGGGCTCTCTTGAGTGGTACTCTTTGGGCACTCGATGCTAAAGGGAAATATACATAACTCGGACACAAACACACATACTTCACTTCAAGGCCATTTAACACTTATTTATGAGGACACAGGCAGATTTTGATTTTATCCCCCCTTTAATGAGCAGCAACAAGCCCTTTAAAGTCCTGTGGAGAAAGGTCTCCTTCTCTGAAACGAGCCCACACCCACCCTCACGACAACACACCATCCCCCTGGCAGAGAGAGTTTCACCGGTTCTCACTGCTGCTTTTCCTCTCTGCTTCCGGCCTTTTTTCCAAATCTCATAGGAAAACACATACATGGCTGAGACCAAAGAGAGTATGAGATTCCACTTGCATGTTAGGTGTTCTTACATTAATTTTCATACCTTAAAAATGAGCTGGCTTTACAATGGCCTGGCCTACGCTGTGGAGCTGTGCGACCCAATAGGCCAGCCACTGGCCACCTGACGCTACTTAAATCAATTGAAAATTCAGTTCTTCAGCACACCAGCCACATCTCCAGAGACCGCAGTCGGATGTGTCTAGTGGCTACTACACTGGGCTGCATGGATAAAACCATTTCCCTCATCACAGAAAGTGCTATCAGACACGCTGCTGCAGAGGGACATTCCGATTGGCAGTAGCACTGAAACTCTCTGGAAATGTCGTCACTTTATCGCTTCCTGTTCATTAGAAAAGCAAGTTGCTTTTCACCACGTTTACTAGAGAAATGAACATCGTAAGCCAGTCAGGACACCATACCCCGATGAGAGTGAACCCACGTGACATGCACACCCTCACCTGCCAGTCAGCTTGGGTGGCTCCTTCCATGATCAACAGGGTCCCATGATCCAAGGGGATCTTCACTCTCTCCACATACGTGTAGTCTCCGTTCTCCTCCTGGAAAACAGCGTTCATTGCACTGAACTTTTTGCTTGTGTGATCAAGACACAACAGAAGGTGACACAGGTCAGAGAGATGCAAACCTCTACTCAGCCAGACGGCAGGGGTTCTTCCCTGGCTCTGCATGGGCTGCTGTGTGGCCTTAGGCAAGGTGTTTCACCTCTCTGTACCTTAATTTACTGATCTGTAAAGTGGGGATGAGGAGAGTACCTGCCACACAGGGCTGTGCTGAGCCTCAAGTGAAACAGTACGTGTAAGTCACTTGGAGACCGGCACATACTAAGTCTGGTATGAGTGCCAGCTATTATTACTAATATTGTCAGCAGCCGAAACGCAGAGAAATGCAGGCCCATTCTGGCCTACGAAGGAATTAAAAGTCATTTTTACAAGAACTCTTCACATCTGCCTTATGCTGTGACATAGTCAGTGTGGGAAAATGGGCTTTTAAACAAGAGACGGTGTGCTGAGTTCTGATCACCTTGTCATAATCTGTGCTAATCCACTAATCGGTACCTACGTTAAAACTGGTCATGACTCCGCCTATAGGTACTTTGGTATTTTGGAGATATATTCTTGTTTCTTTCCAGAACAGTCAACAGCAAGATTTTCTCAAAGAAGGGAGCCCTGGCTTGACCAGGACAGTGTTGCCAAGCTGAGACTGCCTGTGTAAACCTTTGAGAATGGGTTGCAACTCCTGAACACTTGGGATACAAAGGCCTGGCATTTACAGCACCCTTTCGTCCCGAGAGCTGTCAACTCATGTCCGATGCTGTATGAGGCTTCACAGCACGGCCTGCAAAAGAGCAACAGGTGGTGTCACTCCTTCACAGCTGACAAAGAGGTGCATCAGACAGCTCCCTGCTCACAGCAGCAAAGAGCACGTCGGGAGTGGAGACCAGGACAGCCTGAGCTTCCTCATTTCTTCACCTCCATTCTGGGCAGATCCATCTAGTCATCTGCTTCGATTCCAATGCACGGGCTTACATCCGGGTTACTGCAGGACTGCCTGCACTGAAGCACTGTGTTTATGTTTATTCTTGTAGGGATGCCTCTGAGAACGCAACTGTTTACAATGATTTCCCCCAGGAAAATCACAATCAAAACATAACGAACTTGCATAAACATCTAAGTTGCAGGCCCCAACTCTTGGCAGGGACTTCATCAAGCACAGTCACAACCTTTACAGGCAGAAGAGAGAAGCAATGTTTGAAGGAACTTTTGGTTTCAGTGATTGAGTTTAATGGTCTGCCACCTTTTCTCTTCCAGGCGTAAGTAAGCCCTGAAGCATTTACCTCTGAGCCCTCAGCCAACCAGAGAGCAGCGGGAAGGAGACCCTGCTCTCAGGTGACCCCATTCCATCTCAGAAAAGTAAAAGGTTGCTTTCTGAAATAAGCATTCCAGACAGAGGAGAGGGATATCCTACCGGAGAAAAGCTATCAGAAGGGAGGGCATCGTCCGTGAGATCGGAGGGCCCAAGGCTCCTGGATTGAGTGGTAAAGTCAGTTACCAGACAGAAGTTCAACAGACTTCCTCCACACAATCGGGGATGCCCTGGGCCTGACCCTATAAATCAAGCACAGACACAAGGACAGCAGCGTGAAATGAGGGAGAGAGGAAACACACTTCACCACAACATGAAGACGATCCTGGGTCGAGGACCTCACAGAACATTAAAAACATTACCGGGGAGGAGGGGGTGCTCAGGCCAATGGGAGAGAAGGGGTAAGCCCTGTAATTCTACCTGGGAACGTGAAGCTGGAGCAGATCCAGCCAGTGAAGGAGAATTCCAAATGCAGGAGGGAACTACCACCACGGATGCAAAGTGACGTTTGACAGATCCACACTTCCCATAACGTTCCTAAGAGCCGACGTTTTCAAATGGGAGAAACACTCAGGTTGGTTTCAAACATATTACATCCAATATAAACATCAGTGGTACCAAAAAGCAGAGAGGGTGAGCCTCCACGCAGAGGAAGCTGCTCTAATCAGTGCCCGCAGGAGCCTGCGGGGCACAGGGCACCCTCTGAGCCAGGTGATGTCATGACTCTGCTGGTGGCCATTTGTTCCTTCCTGCGCCCTTGGCTTGGAAAGGGTACTCCTGATTTGCAGGAGGCAGACAGGAGAGAGGGAAGGCCTCCTCCCCCGGCAGCACCGAGCTCACAAACGCTGCCTTCCTCCGCAGGCCGGAGTGCCCACAGCCGCAGAGCCGCCCCTGGACTCAAGCAGGATGCACTTTTTCCACCGAGGAAGCGGCAGAAGGCCAGAGGAGCTCACGTGGCGGAGCATAAGGCTCGAGCTGATGAACGGATAAGGCCAGTGGAAGCACAGGCCAGGCTGTTTGGGGGGGCGTTCACAGCCATCAAGCATGGCTGAGTTACCAAACACGTCTCCAACTCTTTTGGTTTACTCTGGTCTTTCGTCTTTCTTCCAAACAAAACGAAACAAGAACACATCCCGACAGAAACCACAGCTTAGGATACAATTTCCCACCCCTGACCCCAGTTAAACAGCAGAGCTCAGGGCCACAGTCAGTCTATGGGGGGGGGGGGGCGGTTGTTGTCGATGTTCTTGGTGTTCCACACACCTGAAACCTCTCAAGTAGAGAGAAAAAGCAAAAAATATACCTTTTTAAATGAATGCTGATCAACATTTCCATTCCCTCCCCAACCACAGCCAGTTCACCTGAATGCTTGAGTATGATTTCCAAGGCACGCCCGACCTTCCCGGAGCGCCCCAACTCACCTCCGCCTCCCCAGACAGCAGCCTATTCAGTTTCTTTCAGAAAAACGCTATTTAGGAATCAAATACGGGTGTATTTATTAAGTCATTACTAACCACCCAACAGACAGGAAATCTAAACATTTTTCTTCTCATTGGAAAGGTAACTTCACACTCTATGAGATCTATGTAGATTTTTCACTTAATCGTTCCTTTCTTATCCTAAAAAGGTGTCTTAGAAATTACAACCATTGATGCTTGAATATCATCACAGCGTACTTTTTCTTTCTACTATAAACGTAGACTAAGTTCGCTGGAGTAAATGACACCCCTGTAATTCCTTGTTCTCTGTCTGCCCTCCTGCTCTCTGATAAACTCCAGGAGGCAGGGACACTGTTGTCTTGCTCTTTAGAAATATGCTCAGTGCCTCTCACACATATCAATAAATGTGCGTGGGATGACTGAGGGAAAGCACCAAGAAAATATAAAGACCACCTTTAATCCTACAGAACTCAGACCACACACACACAGGGACTATTCTATCCATACAGTCGTGTACTCTACATGTTTAACGTTATATTGTGAGCTTTTTCTACATCTTAAAGATACATGTTAAAAATACGGTGATATAATATTCCTCTGTATCAACATTTCCTTCCTTCTCTAACTCAGATGTTCCCTGACCACCGCGCATGTCGGGCTCCGTGCCAGCGCTCAGGATGCAGCAGGGAGGCACACGCGGTTGGAGACTGAGTTTTTAATATACCAGTATTACTAAAAAAAAAAAAAAAAAGAAAAAAGAAAAAGCTACTGCAAGTGGACCTTGGGCAAAACATTTCTGAGTAGGTTTCCAGGAAATATTCTTAAAAATGGAATTACTGGATCCAAGGGTATGAACTTTAAGGTTCCTTGATTTACACCAAGTCGCTTTCTTAAGACGGTTGTGGCAATTTATAATTCCATCAGGAAAATGCAACAGTACTGATCTTCTGGCTACATCACTAATACTGACCATTATCAATTGACAAGGATAAAAAAATTAGGGAGAAATGGCAACTCATTCTTCAAACGTAGAGTTCTTGAATGACGACCCCCATTCAACAGTTTTCACATGCCTGTGTGCTGTTGACATTTTTCTGCTGTGAACATGCCCTCTGTCCATTCTTCTACAGGGTGTTAGTGTTTTCCTTATTGATCTATAATGGTAGATAGTAAGATATTCTCCCTTTGTCTGTCATACTTTCTGCTAATATTTTTCTCACTTGGTATTTGCCTTTTCACTGCGTTTATGATATTTAACATAGAGTAGCTCAAAAATTTTTAGAGTCAACTCTACTGACCTTTCTTTGGCTCTCCTTCATGGTTTTTATGCTTAGAAAGTCTTTTCCCATCCTGAGAAAAGTTAAATATACAACTGCCTTTTAGTTAAAAAAACAAAAAGAGTCTACATATTTTAGATTTAACTCTTCAATCCAGCTGGAGTTGGCTTGCAGGCTTCTTTGTGTGTGTGTGTGTGTGTGTGTGTGTGTGTGTGAGGAAGACTGTGGCTGAGCTAACATCTATTTTACGTGGGACACCACCACAGTGTGGCCTGATGAGTACTACTGTCTGCGCCCAGGATATGAACCTGCGAACCCTGGGCCACCAAAGCAGAGCGTGAGAGCTTAACCACTACACGCCCGGGCCAGCCCCAAGGCTTCTTTTTATAACAATCTCCAGGTACCTAACCCGAGGCATTCTGTGGGCCTTTTTCGTTGCACTCACCATGAGGTCCGCTGCTCAGGGGCCAGGCATGTTCGGTACTGTACATACGGTACTGCTCGTTCTCACTACAGTGCTGCAAGGGAGCCCATACTTTCCATCTCATCCCAAGCAAGGGCAGATGGAGGGAAAGCACATTTCTAAGACAAAGGGCTGGCGGGAGGCAGGCAGGGCTAGCATTCGAACGCAGATCTGCCTGGCTCTAACGCCTGTATTCTTTCCACTGTACTGGGCTCTCCAAAGTGATCTCCATTCCTTCCGAAATCCTGTAGTATCTCCTGTCCTAATTATTTGGCACCCTGACTATACTGTAAGGATCACAGACACCAGCAAGTAGCATGAATGAGGGCCATGGGCTGGACGCAATGCAGCGGGGAGTGGGGGCCATGGAGACATGGAGAACACGGGGCCTGCAAACAGGCGGCAGCCACTCTGCAGCTCCAGCTCACTCTTCCCCCAGGATGCCTGATTGCCTGGCTGTTCCAGGGAAGCTGATAAATGGGATTTTGATGTAAAATCTCCTGAGTTATAAATTTGGGCAACTAATTCAGTTTCTTTAAAAACACTGGGCAGTATAAACAAAACAAGTCTGGGACCAGATTGAGCTTAAGAGCTAGCCAACTGCGCTGCTGAGGAGCCCACCACGTGACTCCTTCCTTTATGCCCATGTCCTGTAGTCCTGTCTGGCCAGATGCTCCCAAAGCATCCCAAACAAGGCCAGAGGTCATCTGCTGGGTTTCTTTGATCCCCCTTTGCCATTCCACGTGGTAGTGCCTGATAAAAAGCTCAGGACACATATGCACTTCACCTTCAAGTATCATATTCTTAATCTCAGTGACCCCAGCTCCATCAGAAAAGGCCATTCAAAGCAAAATATGCTTCCAAATTAACGATTTCAGTCAATAATGAGACATTTCATTTCCAAGTCACCTCTGATCCCTTAAATGAGCTACTTACCTAAAAAAAACTTTCCATCTTTTTACAAAGAAGATGCTTATAAAAACAAAACACAAATGAGCAGAAAGGACAAAAAAACAAGGCAGAAGCCTGCTACCGGTCCTCATTTCCCGAGCTCTCAGGAAGCACTTGACACGCAGGAGCTATTATTAGTTTCTGCACTGGAGGCGACAGCAGGCCCTTGAAGCCTGGAGGGGACTGAGGTAATGAGAGTGGAGAGCACGCCTGGGGAGCACGAGACGACTTAGCAGAAGGGTGCAATCGCCCAGGAACAGGGCGGGGCCAACGGAGGCTGGGCATCGAGGATGAGAGGACCGGACAGTCTGGCGAGGAGTCTACATGTTATCCTTTCTTCCAGGAGGAGCCCAGAAAGGCTTCTGAGCTGGAAACACCGTGATGACAGCAGCGAGCCCCATCTTGGCCCTCTGCTCCTCTTTCCCTATTCTCTTGCCCTGAAGGATACTGTGCAATTCCATAGCTGGACATATTATTGCTATTATTAGTTTCAATTCGGCTCAATGAACAGCTGTTGGAGCCAGGCTGGGCAGGGTGCCTTGGCCGCCTCATCTGTACAGTGAGGGTAAGAGCAGCTGGCCTCCCGAGCTCACTGGAGACTGAACGTAAGGCATCGAGAAGAGAGCAGGCAGGTCAGCACTGCCCGCCTGTTATTTACCATTCTCGCTTTGCTGTTGTTATGTGGACGATTCCCCCAGGGTATGTCTGGCAGAGGCCTGTCATCTGAGCCCCACTTACACAGCCAATGGGCTGCTTCACACCAGGAAGGCTCGGGCACCTCGAACCAGCACGGAGAAGAAGGAACTCCCAATCCCCTCTCCAACCTGCCTTCAACAAGGCCAAAGTCAAAGCAAAGACCACCGCCCCGCCCCCCCCCCCCCCCCCCCCCGCCCCGCCCCGCGTCTGAGTAAACAGCACCTCCATCCACCACTGCTCAAGCCGGAAACCGGGAGTCACTCCTGATTCTCAGCCTCACGTCTGAAGTCTCACCGGCCACTTCTGTTGATTCACCCTCAAAAACAAACCTCAAATGCATTCCCTTCTCTTCCGCTCAGTGCCACCATCTTGGTCCGCCCAGCGGCATCCCACTAAGAATCCTGCACCACCCTGTTATCGCATCGCCTGCTCTCCCTCTCCCAAACTGTTCTTCACACGGCAGCCAGCGCTCTTCAAAATATGAACCAGATCGTGTCGCAGCCTCATTCATTCCCACTGCACTTAGAATACAGCCCACGTGCCAGAGCTCCACCACAAGTGTAGCTATTCCTCTCCACTCATTTATGACAGTCTAGCTCCTGTGACCTCCACGAGGGCAGGGCCCATACAGGTCATGTTCGCTGCTACAGCCCAGAGCTGGGTACAATACCTGACACACCGCAGGCGCTCACTGAATATTGGGTTGGGGGAGGGAGGAGAGAGGAGAGAAAATGAACTCTTCCTGAAAATATCCGGCATCTGGGTATCAGACAGAACTGAGGGAGAAGAGATTGGAATTAAGGACATCAGGGTGGAAAAGGTCCTTTTAGTCTCTTAGATATGCGGTGAGAAGAGCCTGGCAGCAAGATGGCCGCTGTGAGAGGGGTGAGTTCTTCAGACACTTCAAGAAAGAATTAAGACGACTTGGGAATTGAAACAATTAAAATAAGAGAACAGGGAAGAGCTGAAAATAACTGATGCTGTGAACCTGACCAAGAGAATAGTGCTATCACAATCATAAATGCACCTACCAGCAGCAGGATTGTGGAGTTTTCTGAGAGAACACTAATAAACCTGGTTTTACGATTTCAGGTTAGAAGTCACATGCCTCCTGAACATGTACAAAGCGATGAACTAGAACTTGGGATAAAAGTCGAAGCTGTGGATAAGAGATTCAGAAATCACTCCACCAAAGGAGGAGCAAGAACAAATGACATTCTATTTATTTACTTATTCAATCAAAATACACACACACACATGCAGTCCTAAATGCTTGGGACACGATATGAGACAGAAATGGGCCTTGCCCTTATAGCGTTTATAATCTACTGTCAGTTCATAATTTCCTAAAAATAATGTAGACAAAGATAACAGAATCAAAGATAATCTTGAATATCCATATTTAAGGGGTTGACTGTAAGCAAAAAACCCTCAAAGGATGCAGAGAAGTAGCAATGAGAAAAGTGTGAGAAGAGCTAAAATAATACAGTATCTCAGAAGCCAATAGGAGAAAGAAAAGGCAGCTAATAGAAGGTTGAGTGTCAACCAGAGAGGTGATGGACACTGGTGAGCAAGATGACAAGGAAGAAGAGAACGATGATTGAGAAAGGCGGGCATGTGCTCTTTAGGACCACGGTGTCAGTGTTAGCAGAGGGGCGGGGATGGATCTAGAGAGCAGGTGTTTTAAGAGTGAGTTAAGCTGTGAGGCAACAGAAACTGCAGGTGTAGACAGCTTATTCCAGAATTTGTGCTTCAAAAGCAAGAAAAAACCCAACACGTTAGTCAGAATATCTGCAGGGTCAAAGCAAAGGTTTTCTCCAGATGGTAACAGGTAATACAGGGACTCCCTCAGATCTCTGGTCCAAGAATCAGATACATGGTGAGCTGCTCGACAAGTACGGTCATGGCTTTGTGCAGACTGAGATGATATGTGAGAACTAAATGAGAGCCCGTGCCACGGCTCCTTAATCTGCTGAAGGCCACTGTCCCTTTACCTGCCCTAGCTCCCAACTTCCAACTGTGCCAATAACGTCCAGCCACCACACCACTTTTTTTTTAATCATTTCTTTTCAGCGTGTCTTCCCAATCAATTTGTGGTGCTGCCTTGCCCTTGAGAACCTGGCTGGCTTCTCGACTGCTTCATGGACCCTCTAAGCCTGCAGCTATATTTAGACTACAAAGTTGTGCCTATAGAGCCGACGCAAGCACACAGCCAGCCTTGCTGTTCATAGCGGTAACACATTTTCTAAATCTGACATAAACAAAACATATTAGTTGTGGAAATTACGGAAAGAGAATAAAGCTAGGACCCCACAAAGTCATATCCACAGAGTTATTCTGCTGACTCAGAGCATATTATAAATGATGGCATCCTCAGCATCGATCTGAAATACATTACTTTAAAAAGAGAAGCAGCTGTTTCTGAAATAAGATCTGCTAAAGTCAGAGGCTAGCTGGAAAAGCCTAGATGTGAAATCACTGAGGTTATCTGTTCAAAATGGATTTAAACTCACTCACCACACACAAATCTTTGGCTTTTATCAAACTCCTTCCTGGTTTTTGATACTGATTTGGCATGGAAGGTTCTGGTGAGGTGAGCAAGAATACTAGGCACAGGGGCCTGGCCTGTGCAATCAGCCATCCTATCCTGGGCACACGCAGTGACCCCAACAGCTCAACGAAGCAGGCCGTCACCAAGGCCTCACTGACAGCAGAGGGTGTGGGGGGTCTGGGCAACTGTCCAGTGCAGCAGAGGCTCTCTCCGCAGGCATCTAAACTCAGCCCCGCAGACCCAACTAGCAGGCTGGGCCCACGGAAAGGCAAATGATGTTTAAAGGGAGACAGCTGCTGACGGTGCCTGTTGTTAGATTTGTTGTTGATATAGTCCTGGGGGTAGGATGGGGGTGAAAAGGGACTGGATTTATTCAAAAACAAACTTGCTTTACACTCACTGCCACAGCCATTCTAACTACACTGAACACGCATCTGAAACCAGAAGACAATGTAATGAAGATTCCATTCTTGGTAATAAAATATTTCAAGAAATGCAACGTAAGGAACTGCTGTCTTGAAAGAGCTTCCACCCAAGACAACAGCACCAGAAACAAATGTTCTCCTTCCTCTGAGAGCCCATGAGACCGAATTCCACCATGCCCGACATCCAGCCAACCCCACTCACCAGCAAAAGTGTGAGGTTCTCCAGTCCTCCAGTAAAACAGAACACTCATTCCCAAACCATTCCTGGACACACGTGATCAGACGCAATCCCTACGCTCTCTCGCTCCTGCACCCTTCCAGCGTCCTTTGGAATTCCCACCAGTGATGAGCAAACACCCCTCGGTCCTCAGCCGCATGTGCTCTGAAAGCTCTCTTTACTTCCTTGTCCTAGCTGAAGCCTTGCTATCTCCAGAAGATCCCAAATTCCCTGGAACCCTCTCACACGGAAGGTGATCATGTCTCTCACCACCAGCAGATCTCAGAGCCAGGTGACATTCCTCATTAACGCTTTCAGACCATCAATCTCATGCCTCTCTTAAAAACCCCTGCTCTCTGAGCTCCATCCACTTTCTCCTTCTCCGCCTTCGTCGTAGGTACCTAAAAGGTATTCACAGTCTCCAATTCGTCTCCTGGCTTCTTCTCTTGCTCCTTTCTAATCCAGGTTCCACACAGTAGCAACTGACCTTGTAAAATTATCAACCAGATCTTGTCACTCTCCTGCTTAACATACTTCAGTGGCTTCTTGCTGGACTTAAACCCCACTCCCTCCTGAAGCCCCGAGTCTCTGCACCGTCTGGCCCCCACCCGCCTTCCCCATCTCATCACCTGCTCACTCTGCTCCAGTGAGGACCCTCCTTCTCCTTCCCCAGACTCACCAAGCTTTTCCTGCCTCAGCTAAGCAGCCCCCCCATGAAAATGTGACTTGTGAAAGATGAGAAAATCATCAAAAGGCTTAGGAATAGATTTTAAGAGTATGGCAAAGGGGAGAAGAAAACTACCGCTGGGACAAGGTTTGAAAAAGACAAATCTGCAAGGAGGCCCCAGACTGAATGACAGCACACACGAAAATGACGAATCGCTGTGGAAAAGGCTGTTCTCCCGAGACTAAGGGCACTGTCAGTGGCAAGGCAAAACTGGGAGGCTCTGTGCAGAAGTTCTTTCTTCCCAGCGGGAGGCAGGGCATGGATTCTAGCCTATGACAAGGCCCCAAGGAAGCAAAGGATGATTCCGACTCCCAAAGGATCTCGAGTCTGAAAATGATTCAAGTCCTACCAGGACTACTTATCTTTATGCGCTTAAACATGTGCACATTTGTTTACCCATTCACACTCTCCAAACCATTCCATGATGCAGAGACAGGAGCTCGAAACTCAGTCACCGCTCCTGCTCGCAGGCTACTTCACCCTCCCTGCGTCGCCCTTCCTCCCTCCATGAAGGCCATTGCACAGGTCAAGGGAATCTTGGAGTTTGGCCTCACGGCTATTCATTTCCTTCCTCGATTTCCACATGTGGAAAGTCCCCATGGCATCTAGCATCTACAAAAGCTCACAGACTCACTGATCACTGCGACAACTGTCACAATGCCTTTCATGGGGGAACTTTTCTGTTACTCCCATGAAGGAGCTACCAATTATCATCTCCATTTACAAACAAGGAGTAAGTATAAATGAGGTGGACAGGTGCTTTTTACCAACATCAGGGACAGAAACAGGAAACAAAACCTAATTTGCTACATTTCATTAGGGCATGTATTAAAAAGACGACGGTTATCAACAACTTCTTTCCAGCACTGCCTGCAGTCCCTCCGAGCAGCTGCTGTAATCAGAGATGGACTAGGAAGTGTGGATGACTGGCACAGCAGCAGTGGGGTGCTGGCTGAGGGGAGGGTCAGACACTACAGTCTAGCTTATCCAATTTTCAAAGGTAAGCTAGTCACTATTATACTGTTTTGGATTCCAATATCCTAATTTTTTCTAAAGTCCCGGAATATATCAGTATTTATGATCAAACCAACCTTTTCCTACTCTGCTCTCCCCAGTAGTGTGTAAAAACCAATTAGCAAGGGAGGCACCAGGAGCTCCAATTCACTGGGAGCTCTCAGAGCCTCTGCTGTCAGCAGTGGGTTTACAACCATCTCTCCTGGTGATGTGAAAGGGTTCACATCCTTCAGAAGGTACTCGAGAGAGGAGCGATTAGAGAAATGCCCAACTTGCCTCAACTCAATAGCCCTGAGGGGGACAGAAGCCCCTCATATTTTCAGGATTCAGCTGAAGAACAGAGCTTATTCATGGATAATTTTCTAGAAAAACAAGGCTTGGGGGATCTAAACCTCCAGTGCATCACAAACTTCCTGCTATTACCTAATAACCACCCCCCCAACTCAGCCATCACTGTTTCCATGGTAACTGACAGAGAAATAGCAGCCTGCCAAACGGCTTTTGTGGTTCCTTCTCCAGCTTGTTTTTCAGTATAGAATTAAAGCTAGCTGGGAAAGGAACCAGACTAATCTTTACAACAGGGACGTGATGCAGTTTGCAAAGTATAATGGGGTTTGGGACAGGAGTGTTGCAAAGCTTTAATGAGCCCAGCTTGGTAGAATAAAAAAGGTTCTTGGTTTCTAAAAAATGCCTGCTCAAGTATATTTGGTAAGTTTTACTTCTGTCTTAAGACAGTATATCCTGATATTGGCCAGAAGATAAATAGGGTGCTATTCACTCAGTCGTTAACTCAATTAACAAAAGAAGGGATGGGGTGAATGGGAGAGCAAGATGAGTCAGGTCTACTGTGCCCACAGTACCTTATTATCATCGAAGGAAATGGTGATTTACTCCCAAGTCAAAATGAATGAGTGGGAGTTGGCAGACTTGGACGAGGACCGTGTAAAAAGGAGGGCGCCTGGAGGAGTGAAATGTTTGACCTTGGGGATGATGTGCGCATGGAGCTGACAGCCAAGCGCCTGAGTCACAGGCCCTGGTGCCGAGGAAACACGTCACCCCATCTCAGCCCAGAATGCAGAGTGTGGCACTGGGGCAGCTCTCGGATCCCCAGCCACAGAGACCTGCCCGAGGCGCCGGACAGCAGGCCACGCCGCTGCTGAGGGGTGGAGGCGTCTGAAGGTAAAAAAGACGATTCTCTTTGAAACCGGCCCCGAACAGATGCTTTTCTGTCTCAAAATCGCATACCTGAATGAAGAGCAGAAAATCTCATGAGTCTGCTGTCAGCCCTAGATGAGAAACTCTGACTTGGGTCAAACAGGTATTCGCTTCTCCTCTGAGAGGTTAACGCTCACTTGCGTTTGAAAGAGGTTCCCTCCCGTGGCCTCTGGCACGCTCCAAATGTCTTGTTGACAGACATGAAAAGCACAATCTCTAGTGGCACACCAGGATAGGTCCCTCAGAGTCACAGAAAGTCAGACTCTTACAAATCCCACACGGAAGACTGAGCTAATTTGTACTTTTTAATCTATGCTTTTACCTTGGGTTGTATGAATCATGAGTCTTGTTCTCAGAGCTATCACCGGAGTTCAGAAAGAAAAGTAGACAGATTTACAACCACCACTTCCTTTCAATCCTTTGGGAAAGAGATCATTGTAATAAGATAAAGATGATGTATTCTGAGATACATTTCCGAGGCTGTCAACTCAAAGAAAGGCTTCTGTACTTCTGGTTTAGCTAGACTTGTGGAGCCCTAGATTTTTGGAATCTGTTAAAGAAACTTGAAGGAGCCTTTCCAAAAGTGTAAACTTGGGTCTTGTTTACCCAAGAATGGACCTTACAGGTTCTGGGGGAAAAAGTCATTTTTAAACTGTATTCACTAATGCATGCTTATAATTTCAAATATATTAACATTCAATTTCTCCATCTTAACAGCCAGGATTGAAGAGATAAACAACTGCACCAAACTCGATCTAGTTAAGCCTGCACAGGAAGCCAAATCAGAGTCAATAACCCGAGGTACTAACACATTTACACTTCTGCCCAAATCCGTCTCCCCAGCCAACTTTGTTTCAAGGTCTCAGACAAATTTTCTTACTTATCAGATCTGTATTTTTACCAAATCAGGTACCACAGTTATAGGGCAGATTCCCTTGATTCTAGCAGGTAATTAAAGGGACTTAACCACATTTTTGGGGTTTCACGGCCTGCACGGTGACTCAGTGATCAAAACCGCCTCCAGGAAGCCTTGAGAAGAGAAAGCTCCAGCACGGACAGTCTCTCTCTTACAGAGGGATTTTGTTTCAAATGGCTGCCCTCAGAAACGACGCTCTGTGGTAATTATATTCTCCATCCACGCATTAACCTATAACATAACTGAAGTATATTACCAAGAAATGGCTCTTGATCACCATGAACAATGTTTTATATGAGAAAATGAAGCCCTTCAGCTGCCTGGAGGGGAAGAGAAATGGGGGGTATTCTGGGCACCAGAACACTCTTAACGTTCAATGGTTGGAAACTGCTCATACAGTAAAACTAATTATCCAGAAAGCATGCTCTGGGAATTCTTCAGCTTCAAATCTATAAATAGGCCAAAACGTTTTGTAAAAGGGGGTGGTGGCGAATGTACGTGTGTGAAGAAACAGTAACTGAATACTTAAATTAGACCTGGCGACCAGGAAACTAACTGCAGAGAACTGGAGACTGGGACTGCAGTGAAGACTACACTGCGCCCACTGAGCCCGTCTGCCGACCGAGAGGGTGGAAGGCTAACTCCGGAAGGCACAGCGCTAATGCGGCAGATCACGAACTCCTGAGGGGCGAAGACGACTTCATCTTACTCACTGCTACGGCCCCAGCTCCCACCCCACGCCTGGCGATCGCTGGGGTTCCACATGTCTGGCTTGAGAAGAGGGTGTGAACTTAAAAATGAGGCACGCGGTGCTTCTCTCCAATCATGGAAAGGAGTCTTAGCAAGGGCAGGATGAATTCTTCACACATGTGAACTTGGGATTTAACTGAGGGGCAGCCTGCGTGGAAGAGCATAACCATATGTAAAGGGCATGGCAAGGCTGGGGAGTCTGCTTCTTGCGTGGTCCTCCCTGGTACAAGGAAGGCTGACTGCCCGGGAAACCGCAAAGGCTCCTCAACAAGTCCCTGCAACTCGCAATCCCCTGCTGACACAGACCAACGCTGCTGTGTCAGCAAAAGCAGAGAGAACCTAACCAATGGGAAGCGTACCAGCAAAAGGCGCTCAATGGCATACATGCAAAACGACACAATATGCTTCAGAACACCAGGCCTGGAAACCCACTACACGGCACGAATAGAGCCCTGTCCATCAACGCTTCTTAGAGAAGCATATCTGACGAAGGGCAGACACTAGCAGTGACTGACTAACGATTATGTGGTCCGGATTCTTCAAAACACAGCCTTGCAGGCCCTCCATGCTGGCTGGGGCTGGTTCAATGTCATCAGCTGAATGATTGGGAACCTTGCTGGAAAAAGACCCAAACCCTGGAAAAGAGAAGATCTGGTAGAGGTTTGCTCTTTCCTTAGAGTTCCCAGCATCTTTCTACCCATCTCAGGCCTGAGGTTCCACACTTTTTGATTTAAAAAAATTAGCAGCCTGGTGCTCCTCAACTGTCACGTCATACAGGAAGAGGTGGGATGGAGAACTGAAGGGATTACACAGCCCATTTCATCGCCGCTTCTGGACCTGAACTTGGACAGACCACCGCCTCTGCTAATCTGGCGTGAACTTCCTGTCTCCGAAAGAACTGCAGAGGTAGCTCTATCTCAGGAGACGGCTAGGAAGGCGATGAGGACGCACGGCAGGCCCTCACAGGAAAGCGGCAACGGTGCTGCGAAGAACACCTACTTAAAATAAAGGCTTCCTCGGGAGCATCCTCTTTGAGCTTCCTTCCTTTCCCTTCCTGCCCCCCCCGGATGGAGCCTCCCTTTATAAGTTGTCCTTCAGAGAATTTTTCGCAATTGCAATTATTTGAGTAATTAGTAATACCTGTCTACCCCTGGCCCCACGAGGAAAGGAACTGTATCTGTCCTTTCTGCCGAAAGAAGAGCCTCAGCGCCTGGCAGGTGGCAGGCAATTTCTGCTGGGTAAGTAAATGAACGAATGGGCACTCTGGGAGTCAAAAGTGAACCACAGGGTAAGCAATCAGTTGAAAACGTTTCATCAACAAAACACATACTCCTATCCTCTAAATCTGAAAATAGGAGCTTTGTAGCTCCTATTTGTAAAGTAGAGCTCCTTTTTTCACAGAATAATAGGAGGCAGGAAGGATATTAAAAAAAGAGAGAATACTCACTGGTGGGGGCTTCTTTCTCATCTCAAACATGCGTGTGGCCCCAAAACTGAGTGAAGCAATGACGGGGCACCTCCCCAGCGAGGGTTCGTCATCACTATGCCAGTCCACACTGTCCTTCTCATTTCGGTAAAGATTGCAGAGCAGTGAGTTGAAAGTGTGACCAGTGTTCTCTTCAATTTGGCTCTTCAGTGTGAGAAGCACAGGATGCCACTGCAATCAACAGGCCAAGAAATGGGCAGACGGTTCACAAATGACGAAAGGTGGCAGCCAGGGGGAAAAATAGAAAGAAAGTGCAAAATCAGTCAAATTATAAACATGGGCATGGAATAAGCAAACCACTTTTATGCAATAAGCACAAGCCAAGAAGAGTAGTTTAATTCCCTCCCACTATTTCTGTTTTGAAGCAAGCTGACCTCTGTAATTCTATTAAGGTACTAAATTTGGTTGAGTCATGTCATGAGACCCAGGCCTATCTACCCATCCCATCTGTGCCATGTGAAATCCATGACTCTCGCAACATGGCAGCTATCGATACCCTCAGGGCGGGCACCTCGGTAGGTGGTCGAGAAGGTGGTGAGTGGAGCCCAAGTCTGGTTTGCCACCACAGCTGTCAGGCAGGCAGCCAGCCAGCCAGCCAGCCAGCCAGCCAGCCAGCTGATACAGACCGAAATCTGAGGAGCGAAAGAACCTTCCTGTGGGTGGCCCTGTGTTCATTCAATTCCCATGTTATCACAAATGGGAGAATTAACTTTTTAAAAATATATTAAATATTTCCAGAGTGGCTAACTTCCTGAAACAGAAGCTGAAGGGGAAAAACATTCTTCTCTACAGAATGGAGTCACAGCACGGCCTTCATAGGCATACAGGCTGTGAGCCACAGAGTTAACAGTCCACAGTCCTGCCCCGGAGCACCAAGTGCGCTTGCATTTGCTTCCACGTGGAAGTCGCGGTTTTGCCACGTATGCTACTGGAAGCTCCGACCCCTGACCTCTAGCTGTACTGGAAGCCACCACCAGCGTAGCTTGTGTTGGGGCTTGTTAGAATTCTAGGTCTTTCCTCCAAGAGCTCTCACCTGCTTTACAGAGCTACGTTTAGGACGGTGGTTCTCAAACTTTACACTCAAAACTTCTTGAGGACCCAAGGAACTTCTGCTTATGTGGGTAACAGCAATGATATTTACCATATTAAAAATTAAAATGGAAAAAACTTTAAACTATTGGTTAATTCATTAAAAACATGGCAAACCCATTACATGGTAACATAAATATTATTTACGAAAAATAACTATTTTCCAATACAAAAGTTTGGTAAGACGAGTGGCACTGTTTTGCAAATCTCTTTACTGTCTGGCTTAATTGAAGAGAGCTGACTGCTATATCTGCTCCTGCATTCAATCTGTTACAATGTGTTGTTTGCATCTAAGGATAGGAAGAAAACAGGTTTCATCGAGATACATAGTTGGAAATGGGAGTCTTCTATAGCCTTTTCAAAAGTTGTAGATACTCTTTGATATTACACCAAAACTCAACAGTACTGACTTCTTACTTATTCTTTTACTAAAATATTTTTCTATTGAGGTAACATTGGTTTATAACATTACACAAATTTCAGATGTAGGTCATTATATTTCAACTTCGATTTCTTAAAGGTTAGTTGCAATGTAGAATCTGAAACCATATCAACAAACTTTTCATATTCTGTTATATTTAAATCCACTGGTGCAGCCTGCACTTTGAATGGATTTTTTTTTTTTAAAGATTGGCACCTGAGCTAACAACTGTTGCCAATCTTTTTTTTCTTCCCAAAGCCCCCCAGTACACAGTTGTATATTCTAGTTATGAGTGCCTCTGGTTGTATGAATGGATCTTTAATCTTGCATGATGCTGTAACATCAAGAACTGGCCATTTTGAAAATATTGGTTCACTGAGTTATACAACTCTTTTAATTGCTGATGCATTTCATTATACAGTATCAAAAATCATATCCATTAATATCACCACTGATCTCATCAGAAAAGGCTAAGTAATGGAAAGAGGTCAGGCTCAAAGTGGTGAATATGAGTTTTTCGAAAATTCTAATTTTTGCTTGAAAATAACTTTTATCATTAGTAGCAAATCCTGTCCATTGTTTTCCTTGAAGTGCCACTGACTTCATTCATTTATGAGAAAACGTCTGCCAAATGCTCAAGTCTGAGTAACCACAGTTTGTCTGCCAGTTGCTCTTCCAAGTAAAAATGGTCCACGAAAAAAGCAGCCAGTTCAGCTTACAGCTTAAACAGTCACGCAAGTGTTTCTCCTCGACAAGCTCCTGCTTGGTTTGTAGCAGGAGGGTTTTATGCATACTTGCCGCTTCATCAAACTGTTAAAAAGACATGTACTCAAAGATCAAGATCTAATAAAACTAATAATGTTTACTGCTTCATCAAGGGATATTAAGTGAAACCAGCAATTTTTCTCAAACTGGAAGTGCATGGCAGAAAAGAATACAATGATCACCAGTACAGTTTGGTGACAATGCCTTAATTCATGCTAAGAAGGCTCCAGCAGTTTTACCCACCACTACTTTTGTATCATTAGTGCAAATTCAACACAGTGAAAACGTCATCTAGTCTTAGTATTATTATAATAGTTTTGACCTTGAGGATTCCCAAAAAAGGATTTCATGGACCCCCTCCAGGGATGCACAGATTCCACTTTAAGAACTGCTACTTCTGGGGCCGGCCTGGTGGCACAGTGGTTAAGTTTGCATGTGCTGCTTCAGCAGCCCGGGGTTCGCCAGTTCAGATCCCAGCTGCGGACATGGCACTGATTGGCAAGCCATGCTGTGGCAGGCGTCCCATACATAAAGTGGAGGAAGATGGGCACGGATGTTAGCTCAGGGCCAGTCTTCCTCAGCAAAAAGAGGAGGATTGGCAGCAGATGTTAGCTCAGGGCTAACCTTCCTCAAACAAACAAAAAAAAGAACTGCTACTTCTGAGAGCCCCTGCAAAGGCCACGTTCTATGTCTGGTAGTGAAGGAACAGATGTTCAGCAAAGGAAAGCACATTATTAATATTAAATACATCCCATGGCTATTGTCAGGTAAAACTGCCAGGGAAGCATATGTGGGGATCCCTCAGCTTTGCTGTGAGGTGGAAACCATGATAAAAGCTGGGTTTCCTTGTTACGGATATTAGCATTATATTCTAAGCAGAGGATTTTAAAAAATAAACAGCAACTACAACAAACAAAACTTAGACCAATAAAACAGAAATGTTATTAAACTAAACTATGTTCAAGAGGATAAACTTCAAAGTGAAATTCCACAATAATGTTAGCAAGCCGTATTTGCTATCTATTTTATGACTTTAAGCTTATTTTCACGGAGATAAAGATGAGATGCTAGAATTATAAACTTCAAACAAGAATGTAGAGGAGGATGGGAGCATGTTTGCAATGTGACTGTGAAACTAATTAGCGCTTCCCAATGCACTTGGGGACTGAGCACCATGATAACACCGAGTCTGCAGGATGTTTCTAAGTGGGAATATGCTTTTTCTTGGTTATTTTTGGTGGTGAAGTAAGGAGAGAAAAAGAGGATAATGAACTAGAGGATTAATTTAGACTCTCCAACCAATACTCTATATACAGATCCCTCAGAACTGAACGTCTAAATTAAAATTCAGCGTCATCTCACTGTTCACTGAAGACATTCTATCCTTAAAAGACATCTGAGGAGAAGAGCATGAGGCGGCGTGCCTCACAGAAGTCAAAGGAGCTATTCAGTCACTTCCAATAGCGCTTTGTAGAGAGCCAGGGGCCACAGAGGCGCCTCTGGGACCACAGGAGGGAAACGAGAGGGAGCCGGAGGGCTCCCGGCCGTCAAGGCGCTCTTTGATTTTCATACGCAGAGTTCCCGTAAGACTGAGATTGAACAAAGGCTCACAGAACTTTAACAACCTACGACTGACTCTGCCCCTGTGCTATGGGATATGAAGCTCGACGTATAACGGTTTTAAAATTAAACGAGTACCTCCAACACACATATACACACATTAGTGAATTCCCCTTAAAAAAACCTAAGAAAGGGGCATCTCTTTTGATTTTGTTCATGATGTATACCAATAAAGTAAATCTATTAGCAATAAATACAAAGTGATGAGCCAGCCAAATTCAAATTACAGAATTCTAATTTGACAGCCTTAATACCCAACAAAAGAGGCCTTCTTGAATAAATTATTCAAATTCAATGTGGATTATGGAATACTACGCAGCTGTTAAATACGATGTTGTAAAAAAGTATTTAATGATACTAACACACGCTAATAATATAGTTAAATGAAATGTAGTATACACAATTGATTTTATTTTTATAGAAAAATTCTCTACATATATTTGCCTAACATAAAAGACTGGAACCAAAGCATCAGGTAGAATTACCCAAAATCTTAATATTCTTCATGCTTATCTGCAGTTTCTAAACTTTCAAAATAAACACACATTACTTACATTAGAATAAAAGGATTGTCATTACAAAAGTTCTTTGGAAGGGTCGTCAGAATGCCGCCAAAGCGCAAGCCCCTCTACTCAGCAGCAGGTCTTCCACGCTTACGTTTATCACAGAGCAGTGGTTCTCAGCCAGGGGCAGTTTTGCACCCCCAGCAAGTGTTGGGCAAAGTCCGGAGGCATTTTTGGTTGTCTCGACTGGGTGAGAGGTGCTTCTGGCATCTCGTGGGTAGAAGTCAAACATCCTACAATGCCCAGGGCAGCCCCGACAACAAAGACTTATCCGGCCCAAAACGTCAATAATATCCTGGCTGAGAAATCCTGGTCTAAAGATTAACTAGAATGAACGAGAAGGAACTTGTTCTCCACAGCCTGTGTAATCCCTCAACTTCTCTGTTATGACTGTTGACAAGATGGGAAATTAATTCTGACAGACACACGGCCAGCAGTCTATGGTGGATTGGCCTAATTCAACTCTCTTCATGTTTCTAAATCAACCTCAGATATCAAGGGTCTCAGCACTTCCCTGGGCCATATTCTAAATGCAGCCCTAGAAACCAAAGCATAGAGCCATCTCCTTATGTGAAAAAGCCATGTGCCCTCCAGTCAATATTTTATCCCTGACCATTTTAGTAAAGTGGTAATTTATAAAAACAGATTTCTAGAAGCTCTAAAATATGTCACATTTCTGTTTATCCCGATGCCATAAGCAAAACTCTCTTCTCTTCAAAGTCTCTTTCAATAAAGCATAACTTTATTTGCCAAAGGCAAGATTCCAGAGACTAAACAGGGAGCTATTTCTTGGACTTTAACTCTATCCTCTGGACAAGCTTAATTTACACACCAGAATCTCTTTATCTACTGTCATGGAAATTTTCAAAACAAAAGCAGCAGCAGAAACAAGCCACAGCAGTGCTAAGCAGGAACCCTGAGCAGTGCAGCCATGGAGCGAATACAAAGTCAACAAGACAAACAGCAGATTTCTTCACAAATGGCCAAAGAGCCTAAGAAATGGAAAAAGACCTCACTGGCCAGTCATAAGGACGTGACCCCAGAACAAATGTGTCCCGGGGTGTACACAGAAGGGCTACAGCTAGAGATGCTTGGGGAAGGGGTAGATTAGGAAACGAAATGGTTCATTTCTTGAAATCCAAGAGTCTGGTTCCAGTTTCCCTAGTTCCAGGTTTTGCTCATCCTCAGAGTTCATCTACGGATCAAAAGCACATCAGGGTGATAAGTACAAAGACTCAGTGTTTGAAGCCAGAGGACTTTTTCAACTGGGAAGCATCATGCAGCTCCGCAAGGTAATTTATTATTATTTTACAGTACTCTGCATTTATGTCTATAGTCTATAAAAGCATACCAACGACAAAATTCCAACATACGTGAGGATTTGGTTCCATAGTGATCCTTGAATAAGTGTAAGGAAGTTCTCCATACCATGCTGTAAGTCTCGGTTGCTGGTAAGTTACATCTAAGAAAGAAAATACAGGGCCTTTGAAATGGTTTGACGCTATTTATGGCATCCCTCCTGAGCGCCAACAACCATGCCCTGCAATGTGCAAGAAGCCATGAGAAATGCAAAGGCAGAGTAAGGACGGGCTCGGACTGAGGTTCCACCTTCACAGAGGACACGGCGTGTCAGGAGCAGAATAGGTAAGAGCTAACAGGAAGCACACAGACAAGGAGCGTTGGCAGAAACAGTATGGGCAGAGGCTCTGAGGGGAGAAGGCGTGTGCCTTACTTCTGTCAGTGAGGGCACACACAAGAGTGAGGGAGAGACACTGCGGAACAGCAGAGATCAGATCAGGGAGGGTCTAAAAAGCAGGATACGGAGTCCGACCCTTGGAGGGAGGAATCTGTGGCACCAAGGTTCAGACAAGAAGCAAGACAAACTGTTGCCCCTGTGCCACCATTGCGTTCACCCCTTTGAGTCCCAATCAAGGAAAAAGTGCTCTGACCGACCACAGCATGTAGCTGACTTGAGTCAGAAGTTTCTGACATCCAGTTTATTTAGAGAGGGAGTTATGCACAGATCTATCATTCCCACAACTGATATCCACCACGACAATAAGAGGAATAAGAAAAGCAGCTCAGTCATCGAAAGCTCACTACGCACCAGGCACTCTGCTAAGTACTTACCGTGCGTTATCTCATTTAACTAGCAGAACCACCTTGCAAGGCAGGTATTATTATTAACTCATCTTACAGATCAGAAAACCAAGGATCGGAAAATTACTTAACTGTAATGTGCTTAAAATGAACAATTCCGCTGCATGACAGAGCCAGAAATCAGAGCCAAGTCTGTCCCCAAGAGCTCCGCGGTAGAAAGTGCTGGGAGTCAGGAGAAAGCTGACTCCTATTCTGATGTCTGAGTCACAAACACGAAGCCGGTCTACTCTGCCCCTTTTGTTACAGAACATTTAATTCACTTAATGTGCCAGACAGGAAATTTGATGCTGGAGCACGGTTGCCCCCCAGTGACCACCTCTGGCATAGCAGGTACCGCCCTCGTGGATGCCCACAGAGGAGCAGCTGCCAAGGCGGCCCAGGAGAGCACACATGTTGAAGCTAAAAGACACTGGATTCTTCTAGTGAAACTGAAAATAAAAAGCCGGTATAAGAAGGATTGCAAAAAGAACGTACGACAAATAGAATCAGAAAAAAGAACGCTCTGGAAGTTCCTATGAAGAGGAAAGTTGGCACCATTTGAAGTAATAAAGGTAGTGAATAATCACACAGGGAGATAAGCATGTCAACTACAGTTCAGCCAAAGCAAACGTCCTTTGGTTGCTGGAATCCCGCCCCATACTCCTGCCATGTCCTCTCTGAGAACATCTACTTCTTCTGTCTAGAACACTCTCCCTCGTGCCCTCAGACTGGCTGATTCTTTCTCATCCTCAGGGTCTCCAGTTTTGAATCTCTATTTGAGACTGGCTGTGGTGAGAAGGGCAACGGTATCAGAAAACATTCGGGAAAGGGAAGCCAGCGCAACATATTGTCCCCGAGATCTACTTACTCTCTCTGATGCCGGTCCTCTGCTTCCAGGGAACCTCCCGGCAAAGCTGCTCCAACACGCAGTCGGCTTCTTTCAAGTCAACAAAGCCAGGATACAAACGCACCCTTGATGCAGAAAGAGCCCTTATTAACTAAAGGACAGAGACGATGGCTTAGACTCTACCCACTAGCAGAGGAAATTAATCTGGATGATGCTTCCTTTCGCGGGTAGATGAAATCATCTTACCACCCCTCCCACGGCAGGCAGAGCCTAAGACCACCCAGGTCATGATGCTCCAGATGTCAAATAAACTCCTTTCATGTTAAGACAAATAAAAGAAGTGATGACCCACATAGGGATGCATAAGGGCTTTTATAGACATGGTTCAAATATTGCTCCAGCACTGCTTAGCTGTGAAACCTTGGGCAAGTTACTTCACGTCTCTGAACCTTAGTTTTTCTCATCTGTAACACAAAGACATCCACCTCATAAGGTCACTATGAAAAGCAGAATAACTAATAAAATGCCTGGCCCTGTAGTCTTCTGAAACTATGCCAATTGTAGGGAAAGTGATCATTTATGACTGTATCAAAATATACACATGCAAATGAAGGATCTTTCTCTCATTGAATATACACTTATTTCAACAATGCCAAGTCAGCTCAAAACCATTTCAGATATCCTTCTTAAGAAATGTTCTGAAAGCTCATGGGACATTCTCCTGAACAGCCTTTGTGGTACCGAAACTTCACTCTTTGAAGATGCATTTGATTTTTTTTTTTTTACAGCACAAGTAATTTACTAATTACTTTTAACCAGTTGTCTAATTTAAAATGTTTGGATCTGAATTATTTTTCCAGTTTTACTGAGATATAATTGACATACAGCACTGTGTAAGCTCAAGGTACAGAGCATAATAATCTGACTTACGTATACTGTGAAATGATTCTTTGAAAGAGCCAAAGCTCACCTGAAGCCACACCTGGTTAACAATGAGCTGTGACCAAAATAATGCAACTGGTTTTCCTGTGTGACTGTTAAACCTGCTTTAAAAGGGACATTTCAGAAAGGGTTAGAACGGCAGTACCCCTGGACTAATTATAGACTTCTCAGTCCAAGAGAAGCTCTTCCTAAGTAATTCATTTAAATACATAAGTCCTGATCTATTTAAGTGTCTCATTATTTTGTAGTGACAATTAGTACACTCATGCTTTAAGATGAATGCTTCAAAATGTTTTTAAAACAATGACTAAGGCCTAATAGACCCTAAATCGACCGTACTTTGACTTTACAGGAACCTACCTTAACGCAGATTAAGGTATTAATCTGTTAATTAGACTAAGGATTAACGTGACAATATATGTTTACATAACAATGCATGATTAACGTAATAATATAGGTAGTAATACATACAATGTAATTTAATAATAACGTAATGCGGCACCCACTGCAGAGAAGTCAGGCTAGACCCAACTCTAATTTTAAGTTACTATGTGGCACTAGGAGAAGCGACTCCATCTCCCTGGGCCTCACTTCCTCATCTGGAAAACTGGGAAGTAACAGTTACTACACCTGACAGACACTGTAAGGATGTTTTAAAGCCAGAAATGCTATATAAAAAGAAATCTTACCAAATTCTTACTCCCCAAGAATTTAGGGGGCAGACTGACCTATTTCAAGCATGGGAGTAGAATATTTTAAGAGATGATAACTGGGTAATAATCCTAGTCACTGTCTAGTGGGGGTTCACTTACCTGGATACGCCTGTGGGTGACAGGCTGATTTCATACACACCCTCTTTGCTAAAGGAACAAAGAAAACAGACTTGTTAGTATCAGGCAAAACAACACAACCCACCCAGTGGAAGGACTGTCCTTTGGAGTCCCCCAAATCCTGGTTCACCAAAATCATTTAACGACAAGGGCACACTGTGAGGGACACACGGCCGCGCCTTCTTCTAGCACTGAGATAAAGGACGAGATGGTGGGACATCATTAATGGACTGGGAATAGACTCCTGGCAGCATCAGGCCATGGAGACAGAGACCGGGATAAAGAAAATTCTGAGCCTGTCTTTATATTTCACCCATAATTTAGGCTGATGTGGTCCAGAAGCCTATCACACCCAGCAGAGCACCCCTTTGGAGACCCTGCAATAGGGATGCATTTAGCAGGCAGCAAGTACATCTCAGGGCTCTGAGCTTCTGCTGCTTCCAGGGATCCACATCTAACGAGGTTACTGCTCTGATTAAAATCCTTCGAAGGCTCCCCGTCAACTTTTCAGCACTGCATTCAAGGTCCCGTGATCTAGCTCCACCTCCTGACAGCCCCCACTGACCCATCCTCCTCCAGCAACGACTGCTGCCCGGAATCTCCTGAATACACCACCCTCTTTCTAATCCCACGCTCTTCTACCTGCTGGCATGCCTCCCACCATCCAGCACCCCCAATGCAACCCAGCTTTGGGCCAGTGGAAAACTCACCCTTCACAATCTCAGCTCAGCATCATTTCCGTAAACCTTTCCTGCCCTTTAATCCACCCGAGTAAGGTTACTCAGCTCATCTCTGTGCTACCACTGGACCTCACGCACGCCTACCTTTTCACAACATACAGGATTAGAATCTGTCTGATTACACGGCTATTTCATCTACTGGACTGGGGGCTACTGAGGGGCAAGGAATGGGTTATCATTCTGTTTCCCAGGGCCTAGCACCTAGGAGACGGACAACAAAAGCTTACTGAACTTAATCAAATGTGCAGAACAACAAAACTGCTGGAAATGAGCAGGGTGGTGAGGCCCATGGTGAGAAAAGCGACCTGGGCTGGACAGGGGCCTCCATCAAGACAAGTGTGTCACATCCTTCTCAGCCAGAGAGAAGTTACAGAGAATCGTTCAAAGGGACAGTTTTCACATCATGCTCTGCCATGTGAGGGAGCAGTTCATGATCTCTGAGCTGGGCTCTTAGGTAGACGTGTGAGCCCCTCTGAGCCAAAACGCAGGCAGAGTTACCGTCATCTATATTTATCGCATTTCTAAATAAGTTGCCTATAAAGTTTCCCATAGTGTGAATACAATGTTTCAATGTGATCTATTTTGGGGCACATTTATAAACTAGCTCACTTTAAATGTGGGCAACATTTCTGGCTATTAAAAAAAAAAACGTAGGGGCTGGCCCTGTGGCGTAGTGGTTAAGTTCAGTGTGCTCTGCTTCAGTGGCCCAAGTTTGTGGGTTCGGATCCCAGGCGCGGACCTACACCGTTCATCAAGCCATGCTGTGGTGGCGACCCACAGAAAAAACAGAGGAAGACTGGCACAGCTGTTAGCTCAAGGTTAATCTTCCTCAAGCAAAATGAGGAACATTGGCAACATATGTTAGCTCAAGGCCAATCTTCCTCACCAAAAAAAAAAAAATCCAGCATAGCTCACTTTAGATAACCAGAATTAACACACCATAGGGTCAAGTTGGAATGAATTCTGTCATTTTGCTCTGACCTACAAATTCACAACTGCCCATTTTTTCAGCCTAAATGTCCCATCTGTTCCTTCTAACAGGTTTCATGGTTTTGTTTATTCTCTTAATCACCAACAGAGGCGATATCACACTGGTATTTGTAAAACAAGCAAATACTCTTAAGAGCTGGTAGACTGGGCCATAAGTGATTATCTAGTCCAAAACCTTAATATTACACACAAACAGGCTAAAGTCCAGAGAGATGGCAAAAACTCACCCAAGGACTAGTTACATAGCTAACTAGTGGCAAGGCCATGACGATAAATCCTGTTTGAAAGTATGATGACATTTGTGTCAGTTTCAAATTTTTCTAAGATATACAAAATATGCAAACAGCCAAGCAGCTTAACAGACTGTCCATGAGCAATAACATACACATAATGCTAATGCTCAAATAAAAGGACACTTTCCACTGACAATCTATATCAGTTGGAAATTGAGAAGCAGGAAAAGAGTCAAAGAATCTTTCACCAATTTTGGTAAAGAACATTTTAGACACAGATCAATATAAGCGGGAATGTTTACTATCACTTAAATTACTCTGGAAGAACTATGTGGTTTAATAAAAAGACATTTAAGGTCATCTAGATTCTAGTATCTTTCATAAGCATCGCTAATAAAATGGTACCTAAAGGCTTCTCAAAGAGCCATGTTTCAATGACTCAGGAAAAATCCTCCTGTCTTTACCTGGAAGATATTTTAGCTTACTGCAGATATATTCGTGAAATAGGGTCAGGAAATCGACACCAGAGTAGGAGTTTAATGTACAGATATCTTGTTGCATTTTCCACGCCATCAGCAAATTCAGAAAGGCTTCTCAAAAGACCAAGTTTAAAGACATCTGAGATAGGAATATCCCAGCCTAAAATTAAGACACTAATTGGGCCATTATCTCTAGCAGATGGAAAAACCAGGGTGAGAGAAAGACTCAGGCTCTCCATTCCACTGCGGGCAACAGCTACAGGAAGGCAGCCAATTACTTACTCGATCACTCGTGGCTCTGGGGCTCTGCGTACCACCTGCGAGCAAACAGGCAGATCTTACTTCCAGAACGATTCCTAGTCCTCGCGGAGGCCTACTTGCAGGATTACCATATCCCCTCCTTTCTGGTAAAAATAAATCAGGTTTAAAACTACCCCTTTTTCATTCCAAGCTCTTACTATCCAACCAGAGACCCTTGTTTCTGCTCTTTTTAGAAGTACTTCACAGTTGCTAGTGGGCTTTAAAAAATGAAACGGTTAGAATCCATCCATTTTCCTAACAGCCAGCAACTCTGGAAAAACCTTTCCAGGAGATTTTTTAAAAACAGGATATACAATGACATAGGAGTTTCATTATTTATGCAATCCTAACTACAGCAAGATACCCAATTTTTAGCTCTTTTTCCCATGTTATTAAAAGCAGTGACTCAGGGCCAGCCCAGTGGCATACTGGTTAAGTTAGCGTGCTCCGCTTCCGCAGCCTGAGGTTCGCAGGTTTGGGTCCTGGGAACAGACCTAGCACGACTCATCAAGCCATGCTGTGGTGGCATCCCACATAAAACAGAGGAAGACTGGCACACAAGTCAGCTCAGTGACAATCTCCCTCAAGCAAAAAGAGGAAGATTGGCACAGATGTTAGCTCAGGGCCAATATTCCTCACAAAAAAAACCAAAAAACAGTGACTCTTCATTGTTTCTTACATTTTTTCCCCAAAGAAAAGAAAGTTACAAAATCAGGCCTTGTAGTAGCTGGAATTCCAATCCAATGCAGAGCCGTCTGTTGCACTAGCACTGAAGGCAGCATGGTCTTAGGGCTCTTAGAACTTAGAGAACTGGTGTGAGCTCGATCGTGGTATAACCTCTAACCTCTGGTCATGGTATAGCCTCTGTGTCCCCAAAATGGGAATTCTATATGCCCATAATTGAGGGCAGACTAGAAAGAATCCCCAGACAAACTAAGAAACTGATACTCCATGTTTCATTATTATCATAGGCCTTTCACTCTCCTTCTGTTAGTGAATTTATTCAGTCACTGTTAACTTGAGTTTCAAGGATGTGAATACAGCTTTCATAAGCAAATCTGTTACTGCTGTAGGAGAAACAAGAACTCACCTCCTGGGGTTCTCTGAACACAAACCGTCTGTCCGATGGATGGTGCTCCTTGTTCATCCAGGTCTGGCCAGGCCTCTGGTGGAGACGGCTCTGAGCAGCGGGAGCTGGAGCAAGAGAGACAGCAGACTCAGACCAGGGGAACACCTGCTCTCCTCCCTTCTGGTGAGCAAGGGCCGGTAAAATCCACTCGGAGAGGACCTCTACGACACCCAGAAATTAACTAGCGAAGTTCACCACAGACCTCAACACACACACCGAAAGGTCTGAGTAGTGACGAAACATGAGCAACAGGAATGATCAACCCTTAGCTCACCATCCACAAAATGAGACAAAATACCAGGCAGGTTTTAAGTAATTCCCCAACATCAACTGAAATTCCAGTCCATTACAAACTAAAAGGATGTAAATAAAAGACGATGATAATTGTCCACACACACAGACACACACACACGATGCCTGCAGGTTCTTGCCTGGCTGAGCCGTGGCCTGGCTCCTAGCAGGGCCGGCCCAAGCTCCCTGCACGCGGGCTCGCCGCCTTTTGTCCTCCATGTTGACCAAAAAGGCTTCTGCTCTTAGCTCTGAGAAGGCTTCGTTCCCGATTCAAACCACACAATGGTATCTGTTAAAAAAAAAAAAAAAAAGTGCTTTTAGTGAAGGTTCTGAGAGTTTGGACTACTCAGGGGGTAAATATAATCCTTTCAGGCAGAAAAGATGGCTCAACAGCAATCAGAGCTTCTACATAAAGGCAACATCTCCATCAAGGAGCCTACTGAGTCACGTGGGGCTGCCAGTTTGAATGTTTATCTTTTGCAACTTATTGTGTTTTTGCTTCTTTCACAAGAAAGTACGTGTTAAGAAATTCTAACACCTATCCTAAATCACATTCCTCTTATTAGTCTCCAAGAGCAAAACACAAGGAAACTGTAACACTCCTCACCTACATGGACTGAGAAATAGGCTAAACTCAGTTTTCAAGCACATTTCCGTATTCCATTATCACTGGCTGCCATCAAACTTCTCTGGAAGCTTCTAAGAATCACCCACGGCTGGTCTCCGAAGACCTGACTGAGGATGGACACAGCTGTCTGTCTCTGTAACAAGCACTGTAGGAGATGGTGACAAGCAGGTAGGTATGAGGAGCACTAAGTTAAGTGGCCCACCCAGAGTCACTCAGGAAATCAACAGTAGGTAGATTCACATTCAAATTTTTAAGTTCCAGTCTTCAGCTAATTGAAAAATCCACCTCATAATGGCCAGTAACACAAATTTGACATTTTTTGCCAATAAAATTTTAGCTCACAGTAAATATAAGAGCACGCACAGCTACAAAAACAAAACAAAAACAAAAACAGGGAGGTTCAGGCCACGTGTTCTGAACCTACAATCCATTTCTTCAAGGGTCTATCTAAGAAAGTTTCACATCTCAAGTTCTCAAAGGTCACAAGCTCATTTTACAGCTTCTTCAGGCTCCCAATTCCGAGGCCCCATGCCCAGCCCTCCTGATTCAGTGGAGCTGAACCAGAACCGGGAATCTGCATGTTTAACCAATTCCCCCAGGTGATAAACATGTAATTCTTCTCATTTAAAAGGCGGGGAGATGACGGAGCCTGCATCGGCCCAAAAAGAGTTAATGGCAGACTCAAATCCCGACTCTCCAGTCCCACAGGATGTGTAGACGAAGCCCTGGTTCGCATCTTCTCCCACTAGAGGCCTTAAAAGCTTAACATGACAACTGGCTACTGCACTTCGTGCTTGCTCTGTTCACAGAGGTGGGTTGCGTTATTCCATGTCAGAGGACAGCTGCTGGAAACCGGTTCCAGAGCCCCAGCCCACACCTAGTCAATCTGTGGAGTCCCGGGCTTCTCTGCCCAGAACAAGCCTGAGAACTCTGCGCAGCGCAAAGAGACACGACTCGCTCAGAACGGAGCGGTCACCTCCCAGCTGCGCGCCCTGTGGCAAACGACTGCACCTTTCTCGGCCTCAGTTTCTTCCTCTGCACTCAGGGGAGCCGACACCTCTCTCGCGGCTGAAAGGCAGCCAGGCGATCCTCGCAGGCAAAGAGCCTGGTCCCCTCCTCACGGGGTGGCCGCTTTCCCTGTTTTAGACCCTCCTCTAGGAGGCCCGGGATGACGTGCCGCAGGCCTCCAGAGAAGGGATCTCAGGGGCGGTCCCCACTGTCCCGGCCCCGCGATAAGCCGGGCGCCCAGGTTCAAACCTACTCGGCCCTGGGCGGACCCCACAGCCCAGGAGCTGCTCCGCCGCCCGCGGTCCGGGGAACCTTAACAGTGGGGCACCGACTCCAGCAACTCCCAATCACAGGCCGCGGCGCCCGGCACTTCCTCTGACGTCACGCGCCCCGCCGCTGCTTCCGGCGGCCCCGCCGGGAGTCCGGCCAGCTCTGCGTTCCCTACGCGTGGAGGGTCCAGCCGCTGAAGGTGCCGATGAGAGGGCCCGGGATGGCGGGGAGCTCAGGGATTGAGGGTGCGGTGGAGCCCCGGGAGGGGCCGGGATGTGGCGAGGGTGGGGACGAAGATGTTTCCTAGCCCCAGGTCCCTCTGGACGTCACTCCCCTCCCCTCCCGCCCTCCCAGCTGGAGACGTCCAAGCGCCAGCATCTTTGGTCCTTGCTGAAAGTGACTGGGTTCCAGCGGGGCCGACGGAAGGGCGAGCGGGCTGGGGAACTGGGTCGTGATGTGCTGAGCAAAAGGCTTGGACTTTTATCCTGGGAGCCGTGGAGGGTCGCAGACGCCCTCCTTGCGTTCCCCTCGCGGCCTGTGCACGCCTCCATCCATCGCAGCGACAGCGGAGCGCGGCTCCTCGCCTTATTCTTCGTGGCTCTCCGGGTCTCAGCCGATTTTGCTCGAGGGACAGACCTAAGTTTCGGTCCCGACGCCACATTTGCTAGAAGTATAAATAGGGCAAGTACTCTGCTTTTTTATAAGATGGGCATAGCTCCTGTTGGGAGAATTAAGTGAGATTATGTATTTAAAGAGTTTAGTACGATGCCTGGAAGACAATAGAAACTCAATATATGCTGAGTGTCTTCTCTTCACCCCACCTGAGTTCTTGAGAAACGTCTTTAAAGTGGCCGCGTTAAACCGTGTATCTTACAGTGTGAAAATAGCAAAGTAGCACAGAATTAACTATTTTGTACACGTTATTCTCTCAGATGTACCAAAGCGTGGCCACTGTGGAAGTCTTTAAAATAAGCCTTGCTTTATATGTTGCTCACCTGCAGGCAGCTCCGTGTACCCCGTCAAGGTGCCTATATTGTTGCTACTATGAAATCTAATTTTCACAGCATCCGTTTTTCTTTGTGACATTAAAGGAAAAATGACTTATCCTGAACTAAAGGAAAGAAAAGTGGTATGGCCAGACTATAATTTTTATCTCTTTTTCTCCTCCCCATCAACCAGTAATTTGTCAGTGTCTGGTTCTGGCTCAGGAACGTTGGCTGTATCTTTCCAAGGAAGCCATTTCCTTCTTTTCACTGATTATGGTTTTGGAACAGGAACAAAGAAGCCTGAATTTAGGAATCCCTAAAAGTAGTGATGAACACCTCTTCAGCCTCCAAGTAGAATGTTTCTCAAAAATCAATCCATGGCCAGCTTACGTGCAAACTGCATTTTTAACAGTCGCCTGCATTTTTACCAAGTGCTCAAGGTGATTCTGATGCACACAAAATTTGAAAACCTTTAGGACACGTGAAGAGTGACAGTCATTTGGTCTGTCTGGGACTGAGGGGTTTGCCAGGACCCAGGACTTCAAGTGCTAAAGCCAGGACAGTCCTGGGCAACTGAGATGGGTGGTCACCCTAGATACATGTGAGTACGTAGCATTAGAAAGATGTTATTTATGGGTCTTGGCATCCTGGGTTTCCTCCTTTCTGTCTGCAGTATTTGTGTTTTTATCCAGGGGTGGTGGTAGAGACCATGGGAGAGAGAATGAAGATGAAGTGTGTTGCCAGTTATCAACCCATTGATTCTCAGCTCCAAACCCATCCTTCTCTGCCTTGATTGCAATACTGGAACATTTCTCCCTTGTTCTTTGGCCCAATGTTAAGCTTCCTTTGTAGAAGGTGCTGGAATGACATTAGAGGTGGAAGGGGCTCTCTCTCATTCCATTGTGCTCCTCTCGGCTGGTTCTCCAGTGCGTGGTGGCCGGCCGTGTTTGGCACCTCTCTGTGGGCTGCACTGCAGGGTTAGTTGGATTTACAGCCTTGTTGAATTTCTCTTGTGAAGGTAAGGCATCAACTGGGAGGGAATGGGATCCCCAAACTTGAAATAGGGACATCTGCTTGGACCAGGGTGAAACTGATGCTCTTGAACACCCAGGCCACCCTGAGCGTCCCTTGGCAGTGGAAGTAGCTTGCTCTCCCGTTGCTTGAAAACCCTGTGAAACCTCACCTGGAGCAGGTGACTTGCGAGCAGCATGGGTCTGTACTTCCTAACAGGTGGGAATGCTTCCAGATTTGTTCTTCCTTTCGTGTTCTGCCTCGACCTAGAGGTATGTTGTGGCTGCTCCCTATATCTGCTATTCTGTATTCTTAGAGTTTCCCTTTTCCCCTTGTAGGTAATATGCCATTATGGTTAGTAATTCTTTATTTTTTTTTCCTGTTCAAATTACTATATAGTTTCTGTCTCTGGTTTGATTCCTAACTGTTACAGTGTGATTGTGGTATCAGGGGCTGGGAGCAATAGCTGGCAAGTGGCTGCCCCCAGTGCTGGCCATAAGCTGTAAGTAACTGGTTTGCCCCCGTTTTGAACCCTGCGTGTCCCTAGCCCTTTACTCTGGTGCTGCTCTCCGGTTTCTCTTCACCTGAAACAGCTCTCCTACAGTCCCAAGAGGTTTTGCTAATTCGCCTGCTTTGCCTCTACTCTGAAACCAGCATTTCTCAGCAGACGGTTGGAAGACCATCTGCCTCGGAGTCACTAAGGGATGCTTGTAGAAAGTGAAGATTCCAGGCCACCCATCGAGATTCTGGTTAGGAGGTCTGGGCAGCAAGTTGCATCCCCAACAGTGCCTTGTGTCATTTTGCAAGAACCTGCAAGAGTTCTCGCTACCTTTTCCGGCTGCCTGCTTTCTGCAGGTGATCACCTTCCTTTCAGCATCTCATCCCTCCAATGGCAAAGCTCCTAGACACTTTTAAGTGCTGGCAGCTCTTAGAAATGATTCGGAGCGAGCTGTGCACACTGCAGCCTGTTTTCAGTTGCTGGTTTTCACACCCGCCTCTTGCCAAACATTCCGTGTGCTGCATGTGGAGCAGCTGCTGCTGAAATCCTGAGGAAATTCAATCCAAGGAAAATAATGGCACATCACGCTGGTAGGTCTCAGTGAAGGTGTCGCATAGAGAGATTCCCTGCCCACGTGTTACTGCCAGAGGCTTAGTGGTTCGCTAGTAGTCACTCACGCCTTAGGTGGGAGAATCTGACTCCATCTGTTGAAAGCACATAGAGCTTCCATTTCTAGAAATTAGGTTGGAGGTCCTGAAGGTTGTCGGCTACAAAACCTACAAATGAAAGATAAAGTGCCCTTTGAAATAAATGAATTCGCCTGTGCAGAGGAGATTTCCAAGACCAGGAATAATGTGGGAACACGAGTCCGGAGAGATGAGTAAGCTGGGATGTATCCTGCTCCTGGTGGCCTAATGGCTTGGATGTTCCTGGGGGAGGGGTAGATGGCTTGGGACAGGATGGAGACAAAGCTTGTGCAGAGAAGTTATAGCAAAGACTTTATACATAAAGCTGGGACCCAGGAAGAGAGGGCTACTTACGCAGAGAAAGGATGAACTGGGGGAGAAGTGGGTGGGACAGAGAAGAAATCCCACAGAGGGCCTGGCCCCATGGCCAAGTGGTTAAAGTTACACGCACTCGGGTTTGGTGGTCCAGGTTCGTGGGTTTGTATCCTGGGCACGGACCTGCTTCACTCACAGGTCATGCTGTGGAGGTGTCCCACATACAAAAAAAATAGAGGAAGATTGGTACAGATGTTAGCTCAGAGCTTATCTTCATCAGCAAAAAAGAAAAAAATCCTACAGGGGTAAAGAGCAAGAAAACTTTTCTGTCTTGGCCTTAACTTGGGGTGGAGGGGAAATGCCTCCCCTGAGAATTCATGGGGATCCCCCCCCCAAAAAACCCCAAGAGCAAGAACAACAGAAATCCAACTGTACAAGCTGAGAATTTTAATTTAAGGCAAATCAAAATTGGTAGTGCCCTCATGTCTGATGCAACAAACATAAATCCTCCCAGGAAGAATTTACACTCACTGAAGCCTTGAAAGTAATTCCCATATAGTTCTAATAAATAAACTCTCACACACAAACCACAAAAAATACAGGGAAATAGAGCACCATTGGCAAGAGTCAGCAGAAACAAGAGCACCATCTATAAAAATTATTATTGCAACTATTATATACACAACATAAGGATATTTAATATGTTTACATAGAATTAAAAACAAGTATATTTCAAAACCATCAAAAATAGCAAGGTACTTTTGAAAAAGAACCAAGTATAACAAAATTAAAAACTCAAAAGAGCTTCTGCTGGGTGGGACATGGTGGTAGCATGCCATCACTCCATTGTAACATAGGAAATAAATAATGATAGGGTTTTTTTTTTTCTTCCTTTGAAGACAGTATAGATCTGTTGATGCAATGGGGATGAGTGTAACTAAAGTTTTAAGAAAAAGACCCTTGCTGGTGAGCTGGCCATGTTCTTCTCTGGGGACATTTTCCAAGCATGACATCTGAGGATTGGGCTTGCCACAGGCAGTGGCGTCTCTACTTAGTGGAAAGAGAATCCAACAGACCCTTACATGGCCATTGGGATGGCATGATTCATTGGAATCTAGAGGAGCCCCTAAATACATGGGCAGTAGGCCCAGTGGGGGCATTTGTGAGTGCGAGGGCAGCACAGGAGGCCAAAGGGCTGGTCTGGAAAGATAAGGTGACACCTGTCTTAGTCTTATTGTGTACTTAAAAAGGACAAAGTATGTGAAAAAAGGAGAATTTAAATAGATAATTGGAATTTACATGGAAGAGTCAAATGAATATTCCAGACATGAAATGTACAATACCTGAACTTAAGATGGATTTAACAGCATACCATACCCTCCATATGGTAGGATCAGTGAACTTAAAAGACAGTCAATAGAAAATAAGCTAAGCACTCTTACCATACAATGCAGTAACTGTGCTCCTTGGTATTTACCCAAATGAGCTGAAAACCTCCGTCCACGTACAAACCTGCACACAAATGTTTACAGCAGCTGTATTCATAGTTGCCCAAACTGGAAATGACCAAGATGTCCTTCAGTAGGTGAATAAACAGTGGTATATCCATATAATAGAATATTATCCAGCAACAAAAAGAAATGAAGTATCAAGTCTTGAAAAGACATGGAGGAAACTTAAATGCATATTACTTAGTGAAAGAAGCCAGTCTGAAGAGGCTATGTACTGTATAATTCCAACTATATAATTCTATATTGTGCTGTAATCGGGTACATGACAGACACTTGTTAAAATGCACAAAGAAGAGTCAACTCTAATGTGCACAATGGACTTTAGTTGATAATAATGTAACAATATTGGTTCACTAGTTATAACAAATGTTCCACGCTAAGATGTTAATACCAGGGGCAACTGGGGGGGCAGGGGAGGGAACAAGGGTATGGCCTATGGGAATTCTCTGTGCTTTCTGCTCATTTTTTCTGTACACCTAAAACTGCTCTAAAATACACAGTCTATTAAATAAAAAAGAAAAAAGACAGTCAATAGAAAACATCCAAACTGAAGCACAGAGGAAAAAAGATGGAAAACTCAATGGAGACTTCTGGCAGTATGGCTGAATAATACAACTAGATTCTGGCTAAATTATAACAAACATACAGAGTGGCCACAGAGTCTCTAGGAATGCCAGTTAGAAGTCCTCTGTATGTCTCCTCTGTTCTCTACAGGAATTTTAATTCTTCCCTACATTGTGCCATGATATATCTATCAGCTTACATCAGACTGAATCCCTACCTAGAAGAAATGTAAACCAACTAACCACCCAAACTCCTGTTAAATGAATTTGTGAACACTCTGTACATTCTAATGCAAGGCTGGAGTCACAAGAAATAAGTGATCTCCAAGGGCAGAAAACAAACCAAACCAAAAGGGGAAAGAAATGTAGGAAACTGAAATCGGAGCCAGAAGCAGGGAGCAGTAAGAAAACAAGAAATCAGTGGGGGAAATGCCAAAACCAGCCTTGGGGACAGGAGAGTAACTCTTGCAGTCACCACGAGGTCAGAGGACTACGCCTGAGGCTCCTGCCTTGAGTCAGGTACCTGAACGGTGGGAGGTGGGAGGGATGCGGGCTGGCAGAGGCCCCAGGCTGCTGACAGATCCAAAAAAATTCTCTCTGAAGAAGAACCTCCCAGTTCAGCTCCCAGGATTCTTCTCCAGATTAAAATCAACCAAATAGGACTTCAAAATAAAAATACCAAACACAGAAGAAAATAAGCCACCTTGAAGGAAAGTCAGCAGAAATGCAAACAATAGATTTAGGCTCCTAAGAATTTCAGATAGGAAATCACCAGATATGGAATATAAAATACCAATGCATGAAATACTTCCATAAACTTTTAAAACTGAATTTAAAAATGAGCAAGCATTAAGAAACCATCAGGAATGACCAGGCAGATTTAAATAAGAACCAACTAGAACTTTTAAAAGTAAAAAAAATAACAAATTAAAATAGCAGTGAATAGCTTTAACAGCAGATAAAATAAATGAAGAATTAGAGAACTGGAATGCAGATTTAAAGAAATTATGCAGCATGCAGCTCAGGGAGACAAGAAAGATGAAAAATATGAAAGAGACATTGAGGCAAACTGAAGATAGGACTCATAACTAGAGACTCAGATGGAGACAATGAGAATTTTTCAGAAATGACAGAAGACATGAATTCTTAAATACAGGAAGCATAATATAAACCCATTAGGATAAGTTTTAAAAATTCCACACTTACATACTTTGTCATGATACTGAGAAACACTAAGTCAAAAGGTATCTTACGTGGTCAGAGTTTGTCACCTATGAAAGAATGCAATACTGACACTGACTTCTGAACACCAACAATGGAAGCCGGAAGTCAATGGAATGATCAGATATTTCATTAACTTTAAGATGCCGTCAATTGTAAGTCACATCATTACATTAAATATAGCACCAAAAAAGAAAAAAAAATGGTTCCAATTAAACTATGACTTGCACCAGCAGGAAGGTCTGAGATGCAAAAGAGCTATGCAAAGAAATTGATAAATGTAGTGATTTATTTTATACCAACATGTTTGTATAAAAGAATAATGAAATCACCTAATTTATGGAGTCTAAAAAAACAGAAATTAGTGGTCCACAAAAACATGTAAATCGGGAAAGGGTTGATCAGAATTATAATGTTCTAAAGACCACGTATTACTAAAGAAGGAGTGATGATTCCAGATAACTTCAGATTGTATTGAGAATGCACTGAAAAATATAGAGTGTAAAACTTCCAAACCAGTACAGGGGGAGAAATGGAATGAAAGAAAATCAAGTTGGGGGCTGGTCCCGTGGCTGAGTGGTTGGCTTCACATGCTCGGCTTCGGCAGCCCAGGGTTTCGCTGGTTCAAATCCTGGGCGCAGACGTGGCACCGTTTATCAGGCTATGCTGAGGTGGCATCCTACGTACCACAAGAAGGACCCACAACTAAAATATATACAACTATGTACTGGGGGGCTTTGGGGCGAAAAAGGAAAAATAAAATCTTAAAAAAATATCAAGCCAATCAAGAAGGGAGAAAAAAGAAGCACAAAAGAGAAACAAATAGCGCAAAATAGCATGATAGAAAGAAATCTTCATGTTTTAGAAATCATAAAAAATGTAAAGGGAATAAACTTGCCTATAAAAGGCAGAGATTACCAAATTTTTTAAAATCCAGGTTTATTTAGCTTATAAGAGACAAAGCTAAAACATAAATATGCAGAAAGAAGGCAAAGGATGGAAAAATATATACTGCTAAATACTAACAAAAATCTAGCAGAGGTAGCTATATCAATATCACAGAAAACAGATTTTAATGCAAAAAGCATTAGCAATAAGGATGGCGCTACATAACCAAAGGAGAGTTCAAGTCACCAGGAAGGCATAAGGATTCTAAACTTTGTTCACCTAACAAGATAGCCTCAAAATGTATAAAGGAAAAAGTGATAAAAATAGGAAATTGACCAAATCCACCATTCCACTGAGAGAATTCAAAACACCTCTCTCACTTATTGATTGGCCAGGCACACAAGTTAGTAAAGATATGGAAGACCTGAACACAATTAACAAACTTGATTTAACAGACATAGATAGAAAATAACAGAGACACACATTCTTCTTAAGTACATAAGTTACATTTTAAAAATTGGCCATACTTAGACATTAAAAAGTCTCATAAGATGTCTAAAAATAGGCAATAATAAAAATCCTACACTTGTATTAATTTCTTATGGCTGCCTAACATTACCACAAACTCAGTGGCTTAAAATAAGACCGTTCTCTCATAGTTCTAGAGGCCAGAAGTAAAAGATCAGTTTCTAGGCCAAAGTCAAGGTGCTGGCAGGGCCCCGCAACCTTGGAGCCTCTAGGGGAGAGCCCGATCTGTGCCTCTTGCAGCTTCTGGTGGCTGACGGCAGTGCTTGGCTTGTGGCAGCATCACTCCAGTATCTGCCTCCGTGGTCACACTGCCTTCTCCTCTTCTGCGTGTGATCTTTCTCTGCTTCTCTCTCATGAAGGATACTCGTGACTGCATTTAGGGCCCATCTGGATGATCTGAGAAAATCTCATCTCAAGATCCCTAAATTTATCACATCTGCAAAGACGCTTTTTCCACATAAGGTAACATTCACAAGGTACGGAGATTAGGACCTGATACCTTTGGGGGCCATTATTCAGCCCCCTACAACATTTATATATACATTTACTTTATGCCAGGCTAGATCCTGAGCACTTTAAAAATGGCAATTTTTGCTCACAACAATCTCTGAGGTAGGTGCTATTCTTCTCATTTTCAGATGGCAAAAACTGAGGCACAGAAAGATGATAACTTGCCCAAACTTCATCATACTCACATGTTCTCTGACCACAAAGTAATTATTTAGAATTCAATAACAAAAGATTTTTTAAACTTTTTTATTTTGAAATAATTTAAGATTTACAGGAAATTTGTAAAAACAGGACAAAGAATTGCCACATACCCTTCACCTGGATTCCGCAAATGTTAACATTTCATCACATTTGCTGTATCATTTTCTGTATACATAATTTTTTTCTCAACTTTTTGAGATTAACTTGCATATATAATGTCCCATTATCCCTAAATACTCTAGTGTGCATTTCCTAAACAAGGACTTTTTCTTAAGTAACCACAGTATGATGATCAAACTCAGGAAATTAACACTGATAATGCTATCATCTAATCTACAGCCTCACTCAATTGCACTGTCTCAGATATGTCCTTTATAGAAAATTTTTTTTTTCCTCAACCAGGATTCAATCCACAATCACGTGTTACGTTTACTTGTCACATTTCTTTAGTCTTCTTTAATCGGGAATATTTGACAAGTATAGGCTGGTTATTTTGCAGAATACTCCTCAATTTAGGTTTTAGGTTTTTCTCATATTTCTTCTTGATTAGGTTCAGGTTATACATTTTTAGCAGGAATATCACATAAGTAATGTTCTATCTTCAGCCCATAATACCAGAATGCACATAATGTAAAACTGTCTTATTAATGGTGACACTAATACAAGTTTTTTTAAAGGAAATGCATTTATAAAAACCTGAACTTGTGCTTTTTAAAACTTAAGTTTGTGTTTTAAAAAATATATTTCTAAGTAATTCGTACATCAAAGAAATCATAAGGTAAATTTTTACATATCACCACTTTTTAAAATACATGTGTACACAGACACACACAAATTGTGGGATGCAGCAAAAGTTAATGAAACTTAGAGCCTTAGATGTCAAAGAAAAATACTGAACATGAATGAGTTAAATGTCCAATTCAGGAAATAAGAAAAATAACAATAAACCCCCAGAAAGCAGAACATAAAAAGAAAAGGGCAGAGAAGATTAACAAAGCCAAAAGTTGGTCCTTTAAAAAAACTAATAAAAGAGACAAACTTCCAGCAAAATGGTCAAAGAAAAGAAAGTGAGAAGGCACAAACAATATTTGGAAAGGAAATTAAGTATATATTCAGCAGAGGTTTAAAAAATTGAGTTACTTTATGCTAATAAGTTTGGGAAAAAATTAGTAAATGCTTAGAAAAAACTTTTTTTCAAATTTGACTTAAGAAAAATAGAAACCCTGCATAGTCATATTACCATTAAAGCAACATAATCAGTAGTAAAAATCTTCCCACAAATCAATCTTAGGGCCAGATGGTTTTACAAATTTTCAAGGAAAAGACTGTTCCAATCTTTTACAGATCCTTCCAGAGAATAGTAAAACAGGCAACACGCTCCAGCTCATTTAATGAGGTTATTATAATCTTGATATGAAAACTAGACAAGTATGAGAAAGAAAGATTGCAAGCCAATTTCCTAAATACAGACACAAAAACTCCAAATAAAATACCAGTAAACTGATTCAGGAGTGTATAAAGCTAGGGAAGTATGAGCAAGAATGTCAAGATGATTTGATACTAGAAAGGCATAAAAAAAAACTAAACTAAAGCAAGATCTCTGAAATCTTCAGGAAATACATCACCTAGTACAGACTTCAGTATGGATGTCCTCCTAGCTGTTCCTGGAACATACCAGGTATGCTCTCTCCTTGGGCCCTTCCCCAGGCAGCGGAAAGGTTCTCTCACTAAGGCCTACCATGAGTATCTTATTTCAAGTCACAAGCCTCCCACTCATTCCCCATCCTCTTCAACTTGCTTCATTTTTTCCCATAGCACATAGCACTTACATTATTCTTCCTTTTGTTTATTATCTGTCTCCCTCTTTTGCTCCCTCCCTGCCCCCAGCTCAAAGGTAAGCAGACTAGAGCAAGAATTTTTCTCTGCTTCATTCACTGTAGTTTCTCCAGCACGCAGAAGAGTAAATACACATGGCTGGCACTCAATAAATGCACACAACATTACGTCTAGAAACTTTTGTAACAAGGAAGACAAGCTTGCCTTATATCCTTTTAGGATTACCGTTTGTTGTACCCATTTTGCTTACTTCTCAATGACACACGTAAAAGGAGAGTGGACCAAGTTGTAACAGGCTGTTCATCACATTGAAATTGAAATTTTTCATCTACTATGTTGTGTCCATGCTAGGCACAAGGTTCCATTTCTAGATGTCTCCATGTAAATCTCAATAGCAAGAAGAATTACTTTCCCATGAGGGAATTTAAATTCCGTCCGTATTTGTATGTTTTGCATCATGAGATGAGTGACATAAATATGCTAATGTAAAAATATTTGTATGTCACAAAGTAGTGAGTCCTTAAAATGTTTTAAAATTAGTTTCCAACATATTAAATATCAAGCTTTGATAATCTGTTCTGACACTGGGAAACTACGGAGCAAAGTAACAGAATCCAAGCGCCTAAACCTCAGGTAATTTTTGGTGTCAAACACCTAAGAAATTATAGTACCAGGTAAGCTCATTTCATTCTCATAAGGTGTTCTCATCACAGTTAATCTCTTCCACACGAATTGGCACCACTTACATTGGAGTCAGCACTGAAGATCACTCCATATAAAGTTCAATGTTACTATATTTCAATGCAAGAAATATCAAATAACTCAGAATTCATCTCTTCAGGACAGGACCACATCCCAGGAAATGGAGAACAATAATATCATCTTTAGCATTTATTTATTTATTCCCAGTGCATGTGGGACTGACACAAGGACAAATCAGAGTGGCACACATTATGTGTGCAGGACGATTCCTCTGCTGTTCCCCTCATGCTATTTCACTGAAAGGACAATGAAAGAACAATGAATTAAGATCTGCTTTCTATGTCATGACTGAGCTGATTCTATATGAATAATCAATACCATCTCTTAGTCTTTTTGGGTTCAACGCTTATCTAGCACACACCAGACTATACAATCAAGTTAATATAAAGTTAAGTCTAAAAATTACACTTCCCTACTTTGAGAGTTTTGAGAACATTGTTTTTTTTAGTACAATTTTTCTTTTATGTGCCTGGAAACAGATTTTCATGTAGTCACCTTCAACCTTGAGTGTCGAATACTAGAAGATACTTGCTAAGCTGAAGCAGTCAGAGCCATAGCTCAGATTTGAGACGGCTGAGGGGTTTCCTAGCCAGAAGACAACTGTTTTCTAAGGGATAAAGGGGAAAGTATTTTGAATACTTGTAAGCCAGTCCCTCCCCAGTTCTCCCGACTGTCCACCGAAACAGTCAACTAACCGATGCGTGAAGGTAAATAAAGAATCGCCCAGGGCACTGTGGTTTCACCATTTTTACCACAAAACGAGAGAGAGAAAAAGGCAATGTGTTTTTCAGAAAGCTAAATTTATTCCATTTAAATGACTATTCCTTATTCTGAGATTCTGTTCCTCCTACTCTTTGGGTGCTAAATGTCTTTCCTTTTATATAATGATGCTACTGGCAGATGGTAATTTGGGTTTTTCTGTTTTTGTTTTATGTCCTTCACTGGCAAAATTAAAAGCTAGAAACACTTAAACAGCCCAATTAAAAATTCTTTTGCAAATTTACTGGTGCTTACAACTCAGAGCTTAGGAACCGCAGCCTAAGTGATGGCCTGCCTTCTGTGTGGCCTGTTTCACAATATTGAATTATTTCTTGGCAATTTCTCAAAATAAGTTATGTAGCAGGATAAAAGTAAGCCCTAATTTATATTAAGCTAGTATAAAAATGGTCTTAATTTCAAGCAGGAAAGGAACATATTTTCAATCAACACCATGGTTATATCATCTTTTATTAAAACTAATTATATCAGTACGTAGAGAGTATTGATTTAAAAGTATGATGCCGCTTCTCTGATATCATTACTGTTCTAGGAGCAGCCTATCGTCCCACACTGAGCAGTAGGGTGCAGGGCAGAAACAAACAAAGCTGGGCTCCAAGCAGGCCACTCTCCTAGGTCAGGGTTTTAGTGGCACCATAGGTGGCTGCCCATCTCAATGTACATTTTGGCCAGTTTACCTTCATAAATCATACTATATAGCTTTCAGTACTTACATACATTTCAACTGAGAAGAAAAATGTATTAGAGGAAAGCATATCTTAGTGGGCTTCATGCGTCAAAAATAACTCCATATTTCATAATTAGCTTTACTCCACTAGCTACCTCTGAGAAAGAAAAGTGCCATATAAATGTACAAGCCAGGACATCCTTTTCGAAAACCTTCCAGAGAACTGTGCAAACTGCAGTGTGTCCTCCCATAAGTGAATCAATCTCCACTCCCTCGAAGCATCCAAACAAAAAAGAGTAGCTGGCCGTTACTTTCTAAAGTATATTTTGGAGAAAATACAAGAATAATTGTCACTGGCGTTCTGGGCCAGATGAAACTGGTGAGCATTATGTCTGACTCTCTCATCGTGTGATTTGCTGTGACCATGTTCCTTCCCAATACGCTGTTCTTACTAACGTTAGTTCTATATCCATTTGATATGAGCATTTATATTAAACTTCAGAATAACTCCTGGTGGTATCCAGAATGGATGTCAAGAGCTCCTGAAAGCAATTTCTGCTTTCCTCCCAATGAGGATAATATTTAGCTTTATCAGTAACTATTAAAAGGACAACTGAAGATCTTGGAGATGGGTGGGTGCCTTGCAGTGAACATGCATAGGCTGGAGCATGTGGCCAATGGTGTCATCAATGCTTAGTTCTTCTTGTTTTTCTTCAGATAGTGAGCCCGCGTGGCCTTGCTGTAATTCATGGAAATTTTCAAACTCATCCAAGAAGGCAGCATGGACATTATTGAGCTCTAGGGAAAGAAATGGGGTCATAATGTAATTACAGCCTACCATCTGAGCTAAATTAGAACATATGATCTTACGTCTGACCGCACTGTTGTTTTATTTACAGGTAGATTTTAAAGTTCTTGGGTGTAGAGTCTAGACAATGAATATATGCTCATATCACATACTATTTTGTCGTTCAATGGGAAAGAAAACCCCAAGCCAAAGTGCTGACTTGGGACTTGAAAATCTACGTACCACGAGAGAATGGATCGGGTACCCGGTGGTTCGGGACTGCAAGCCAACCGTTTTAATTGCAGACTTCACAAACGTCTCTGGAGAGGGCTTATCCAAAGTCGGCCTTCGGATTTTCGATAGTTTCGTAGCGATAAAGTATGGCAGAACACTCTAGAAGGCAACACCCCCCCCAAAATATGCCATTGATTAGGAAGGCCACAAACTCAGAATGCTTGACTGCTCTTAGCGGCAGAAACATTCTGATGACATCTAAAGTTTCTACCTTTAGAGAAAGAAAAGTAGTTATCTAAAGCCAGCTTAACAGAACACATGAAAGCATCAAACAAATTGTACTAAACCAATCTATCAATAAACAGAACTTGAGACCAGAGAAAGTATTAAAAATAAGCAGAAATATACCTTTTTGAATCTTTAAAAAGAAAGCTTAAATGTAGAGAGCAGAGATTCAGGAGAGAATACTCTTTCTAAACTGAACATTGTTATACAACACCAAATAGGAAATTTTTGACATTTTATCCTCCTAAAGGGATGCTACTAATTTTCTCCATAATTTGTGGCTAATTAAGATTGTTCTAGCAGCTTCGGTCCCTCTAAAATGAACATCTGACTTTCTCAGCTTTGGGCTACTACTTTTCTCTCCTAGTTTCTTACTATCCTGCTTCTGAGTTTTATAAACTTTGCTATTGATAAGATAGGGCCACTCCCTTTTTTTCCTTGTGGGGGGCGAGACAGTATAACTATGTGGAAACTGGTTGGGTAACTAAGACACACTTGACAGGACTGGTGTGGGATGACGAATCTGGACACTACATCTTAGAGGACCTCAACCTGTGTTTTAGGTTCTCTGTTGCTTCTGCTTGCTACATTTTGGATATGATTCAACACGGAATATAAGGAAACCCTATTACAAGGAATCCTGAGTCCTGATATAAGACGTGCCTTCTATAGTTAGAAATAACTTGGGCATGGTTGTTCACCAAAGAGTGAATGTACTCTGTTTATCTCACATGTGTGAAAGGACAGGTGTTAACTACAATGACACTTCTATTAAAGAAGAAGATATGTTCCAACACATGGGGGTCAAAATCAAAAACTTCATTGCTGGAGGTAGAAATAAAATTGAGATGTTTCGGACTGTGGATTTCCGTCCTGCTGAGAGCTGGAAGGAGCGTCTTCATGTCTCTTTGGTTTTGTTTTGTATTTTTGCCATTCCCAAGTATGAGTCAAGGAATACAACCCACCCTCCTTAACAGGTGAGCTAAACTTCAGCCTACCTGTTAAGAACCAAGAACCCACTAGTTAAGAACTAAGAACTCACTACTGTCACTCTCCGCCTTTCTCGTTTTTAGTCCCTGCAGCCGCAAACCCACACTAAGGAAACTAACATCCCCAAAGTACCTCAATACCTGGGCCAACTTTGATTAGGTGACTGTTGGTTTTTGAGAATTTGTTTATTGGAATTATCACTATCAACTTATCCCTCACTTAATGAGCAAAAATATTTTGTCAAAAAGGTCTTTAATTTTAAAACTGTGTTGCTGCAAGGATACAGTGGATGAGAGCACAAGCCAAAGAGATCTCAGACTAACATACAGGATGAAATGCAGAACTCAATGAGGCTCCAACAACGGGTAAGGAAAGAAAAATCTACTCGCCAAGCCAAGTAGCACACAAAGCGAGCGAGAGAGTATGTGCATATTCTCCGCTCATGTAAGGAAGGAACATAAGCAAACCCTGTCACATCTCGGTGCCTCAGGTCTCCTGGTTACAAAACAGTGAAGATTAAAAAACCATCCCCACACATACATCACGAGCCTGCTCAGGGTACTGTAAAGTTTTGAGCTTCTCAAGATAAAGATGGTCTGATCATTTTAACTTCCAGTTACATAATTACATTATAATCCTCCCTCCCTCAATATATGCATATGTATTTACGACATAAACTGGACTATTTCGCTCTTGTGGAGGAAGTGAGTCGCAGTGCCGGGCTGGACCACTTGAGGGCACCACACGCTAACGCCTCTTCCGCTGAACCGCGCACTTCGCCTAGAGAACCTGCCGGCTCTGCAGGTGGAGACAGGAGGCGCACACCCAGGAATTCCAAGTTGAGGTATGTCTTTCCAGCTAAGAAATGTTAACTCTATTCTGGAAAGAGCATTTATTCATTTTGACAATAGTTTAAAAGCAAGGTGGTTAACGTGGCCTAAGAGAGGATGGAAAGCATTCAGAGATGAAATAACTTTCGAGCTAAGTCTTAAATAAAGTGGAGGAGTTTGCCAGGTAAACAAAGAAGGCAAGAACGTTCTGGGTAATGGGAGCAGCAGGCGCAAAGAAAGGGAGACATAGACGGCATGATGTGCTCAGCAAGTTCAAGCAGCTCAGGACGGTTCAGATACCGGAAATGAGTGACACAGAGGGAGGCGGCTGGCTGAACAGCACAGAGAACTAACGCACTCACTGGCCAGTACCGATTTCTAGAACGTAAGCTCCGTGCAGACATGGTCTTCTTCACCACTGTACTGCCGATGCTTAGAAGAGTTACCTAGCACACAGTAGGGGTGCAAGGAAGATCTACTGAATGGATTAGCAAAAGAACACTTCACTGTGGACAGCACTGAAGGACAGCATTGGGATCTCTTTCCATTGCTGCAGTCCAGAAAATTAATCACACCAGGAAGCTGACAATGGAATGTGAGCATTTAAACCAAAATTCTAGATATTGTGAAGCTTAACCAAGACCATCTATCTAAATAAAGGCACACGTATAGGTCTAGCTACTTGCCAAGAATTAAAACAGGAATATTTCAAGTTACATAAAAGTAAAGAAATATCTTCTATGTCAAAATGTCATCTAGGTACATCCTTAAAGAGTTATACAAAAACCCAGTAAACAATCCATTTTTCCTGCTTACTTAGGAAAACACTAAACAGGTCAAGAAGATACTCAGTTTTATAGGTAGAATTTTGGGCAAAACAAATTTTAAAAGTTGCTTAAGCTCAACGATTTGCTATTATAAACACTGCCAGCTTGAAACAAACTGGACCTTGACAGCTACAGATATGGGCAAGTGTCCTGGTCTTCAAATTTAGAATCCCAAAATAAAAATAATTAACTAAGACACACAGCAAAGCTGTTGATGTCTTGTCCTTGCTCAGCCTATTAAAAAAGAAAGTTTCCTGGAGACAGCTGGGTGTCTTTTTTCCCACCCCCTGGAGCAGCTTGCCCAGGTATCTGCTCTTCACAGAACAAGTTAGGGGGCCTGGATCGGAAGAGGCAGGCTGCTCCAGCTTACTGGCACGGAGCAGTAGAAAGAGGGAGGTCCAGCGTGGGACAGCGGGTGTTCAAGAATCAGACACTGAGCCTGTAACTTCCTGTGGGAGAGCATCTTTCACGTGGTCATCTGCGCACTAACACACCTTCTCAAATTTAAAAATGACCCGAACAGTTCACACCTATGCTTTGGAAAACGTGGGTCCAGAGGACACCAGGCTGCAGTCTGTTTGCACAATATGGTGCCTGATCTGCCTTTTAGGAGCCTGAAATTCACCAGTGTGGCCGGCACACATTCCTAAGACAGAGGCTGCAGCTCCTATGAGGCATTTTAGGGAAACTCTTCTTCCTTAAATCCGTGTACTCATCTTCCATTTAGGATCTGATATCCTCCAGAAAATCTGAATCATTATACACACAAATCCTGGTCTTGGAGTTTGTATGATTTTACCTGCAGACCATGAAATGAGCTTTTCCACAAAAGGGCCCTTGATTATCTCATTGGTAGAAATTCTCGGACCTTCTAGAAAATGCTAGGAAAAGGAATCGTTCTGATGATACAGAGATCCCTAATTACATGGCGATGAGCAAAGGCTCCATAGTAACATTAGGTATAAACCTTAGCACTTAAGCCCAAAATGAAGGAGTTAAAATATGGTGCTCTGCACAGAGAAAATCCTTGATAAGCACTGGCTGGCTGATAATCCTACAAATGACCTCGCTCCAAATATGTGGAATTTGTAGGTTAACATTCAAGGAATGAAAGGAAAAACAGTGTAATCTCATAAAAAGTATTTATTTAACAACCAATATTTCAAGCACCTACTGGAACACTGTTTTAGGCACTGGGAATACAACTGTGAACAAAATGAGAGTCCCCAGTCTTAGAGAGCTTAGATTTTAGTGTGTGTGTGTGGGGGGGGGCGGTGCACACAGACTAAAAACAAATAGTAAAAAATGTATACAATATTGGCAAATGATGATAAAAAGGAAGAAGAAAAATAGACTGGAGTCAAGGACAGAAGTGATGGAGGCTGGGCCTGCAGATGGTCAAGAAAGCATCTCTGATGTGGTAACATACAAGCAAAGAGATGAATGAAGGGAGACAGCTAGCCACAAGGATATCTGGGTAAAGAGCCTTTTAGACTGAAAAAACAGCAAGTGCAAAGGCCCTGAGGTGGAAGTGTGCTCAGAGTGTTTGAGGAACTGCAAGGAGGCCAGAGAAATAGCAGGGGTGTGAGATAATGGAACCTTTGAAATCAGAACCTGGTGGGTCATAAGAACTGATTTTACTCTCAGAGAGATGAAAAGCCACCGCAGAATTTTTCAGCAGAGGAGTGAAATACCGGGACTTTGCTTTCAAGAGATCACTCTGACCACTAGGAGCTGACTGTGGGGCTACAGGCAAGGATGGGAGTCAGGAGGCCAGATAAGAGACCCTACAAAATAGCGGGGCCAGAGATCATGGTGGCTCAGATTACAGCGGGAGCCTGGTGGTCCTGAGAAGTGGTCAGATAGTGGATACATTTAAAGGATAAACTAAAGCCAGTAGGATTTCCTGATGGTTTGAATTTGGGGTATGAGAGGGGAAAAAATACATCCAGGTATAGGGGAAAAATACATCAGCTTTGAAATCAGACAGACTTGGATTCAAATTCCAGCTTGACGGCTGACTAACGTGTGATCGTGAGCAAAATACTGGACGTTTGCTTCTTCCTCTGCAGTTAGGGGATACAGAATCTTCCTCACTGTACTGTTATAAGGATTAAATACAATATTGTCAGTTAAAGAGTGTGGGATTTGAACTCTGGTATGTATTAGCAATTATTTTCTGATATTTACATTTTTCAGAATAAATTTGGAAAGAAAACCTTGGCTGCATTTTTTTATCTTGTGAGAGATGTAAGATGCCATTTTCTATAGGGAATGACTGTTGAGGTGGCCACCTGGATACCTGGCTCTTTCTGGACACAGATTTGAAGGGACTAACAGACTTCTCACGTTTTTAGTTCTCGTGGTGCAACACTGTCGTAAAGGGCCAGGAAAAGAAAGACATTATCAGTGACAAAAATGGAGACTCACCTAGTTGGAAGGGATCTGAGCCCAGTTATCCCAACAGGCCTAATTTTACGATTCTTAAGCCATTTCTCAGAGTCGGTGTAGCAGACCAGACATGATATTTCCTGTGAGAATCTTTATATCACTTTATAGTTCTCTCTATTTAGACTCCTTTGCACTAAAGGCACACTCCATTACCTTCTTTTATTGTCACTGGCAATTAACAAGAAGAATGGATGGAAACTTACGTTTTCAATCCCGATAGCCATTTCTCAATATTAGCTTTCTAGCTCTTTGAAGCCCAGTAGGTCTGTATGATTACTCTAAGCAGTAAAATATTTGAGCAAAATATAAAAGACGAATAGCTTCTTTCACTTAAAAAAAACCCTGAATTTTGTTTTCTCCCTCGTCTCAATTTGTCCTATTTGTTTTCTAAACTGATTCTCATTAAAAACCACATTTTTAACTGAATTAACAAAACCACCAACTCTCACCACCAAAGAGGACCAAAGCACTGGAAGGGAGGAATTAAGAGAATGAGGCTCAAAGAATTTCTCCATTATGGGCAGTTCACATTGAAATGGAGTATTCTTTTGTAGTCTCACATTAAGAATGAGAAAATCCACTTCATTCTGAGACCAGCTGAAACCGACAAGCCGCCTTCTCTGGGTTTGGGTGGTCTCTGCCTGCACCCTCACCTCTCCTCTGGGAAGGAGGCAGGGAAACGGAACTTGACGGGGTGCTTTCCATTAGCGAATGATCTCCTTGCTGGGAGCACATGCAGAGGCCTGGCTTCCCAGCCCCGAGGAAGAAAACTGTACGGAACAGCTCCGTGGGAACCAGGCAGGCACTGCAGCCTCGGCGTTACTAAACCATGTCATTGACCCGGGCCGGTAAACTCCCTCCGCTTCCCCACCTTCTTGAACACAGCGCCTCCTTTGGCTTCATCATAGCGCCTACCTGTGTATAAAAGGATCTCACTCATTTGTTTACTTGTTTATTGTCTGTCTCCTTCCCACTAAACGTAAATTCAACCACAGCAGGGCTCCGTTGGTCTTTTTTGCCATTGTCTCCACAATTGCCAGACTATCACGGAGCCTCTAAGTAGTTCCTGACTGAAGAAATTGGGACCACGATATACACCTCTAGTTGTCACTGTGGTGTGTCTCAGTATCTGTTGTGTGTGTGAGCCCTGAGGATAGGGACTGTGTCTTCTTTAGCTCTGTTTCCTCCCTGCCTCGCTCAAGACCTGGCAGAGACCAGACACTCGCAGTCTGAGAAGCTGAACTAACCTTCGGCAAGTCACATGACTCCTCTTGAGTCTTAGTTTCTAATCTAGGATGGGACTATGTTAATATCCACCTCGAATATAATAGAAAAGGGGAAGACATGGGACATATTGTTGATATTCCATAAATCCAAGTTTCTTTCCTCTCTTCTTCACACTTATGTTCTAATATCTGACAGTTTCTAGTGTTTTATCTTTGCCACATCATTTGTCCCCGCCTGCCGGAAGGAGAGACTCTCGGTCAAAGTAATGAAGCTGTTCTCTGTAGGTCAGACGACCACTGAGTGGGGGCCTCAGAACTCGGCCTTGTCTGCGGACTCCAAGCTCAGCACCCTTTCCTCGCTGCCCCTCAGCACGCCGGCGATAGATGCGGTCTGCGTCAACCACAGCCCGGACCGAGGAAGCTGTGCCTTCTTGCTCTGAAATGGCTAAATATCCAGGCGCGGCTTCACGAATTCTCTACCGTCAAAAACCTCTTCAGAGGGCAGACTTGTGAAGACTCGTCCCCAGATGCTAAATCTACAGGAAACCGGGAGAGAGGGCAGGGTATCTGCATGGTCTTCAAGTGTCTCCCCGCAGGTTGCTTACTAGTGCAAGGAAGAAAGTAGTGCCTACACAGAGGAGAAATTGGGTAACCCCTTGACTGAAGGGTCAAAGTCCACATCACCAGTGAGGGGCAGATGTGCGTCTCTGGATGTGATGCCCCGAGATGGACACAACATACGTATGTAATTTTGGCCAGGAAAGCGTAACCTGAACGTGACCATGAGGAAGCATGAGAGAGACCCCCAGTGAGGAATGCTCAATTACAAAGAGCGGGGAGGAGTACCGTGCTCTTCAAGAACGTCAGAGTCATAAAAGACAAAGAAGGGGCCGGCCTGGTGGTGTAGTGGTTGAGTTTGTGTGCCCCACTTCAGTGGCCCAGGGTTCGTAGGTTCGGATCCCTGGCGTGGACCTATACATCGCTTGTCAAGCCATGCTGTGGTGGCATCTCACAGACAAAGAATAGAGGAAGACTGGCACGGATGTTAGCTCAAGGACGATCTTCCTCAAGCAAAAAGAGGAAGATTGGCAACAGATGTTAGCTTAGGGCCAATCTTCCTCACCAGAAAGAAAGAAAAAAAAAGACAAAGAAAGGCTGTGGATACATTCCAGGTTAAAGGAAACTAAACAGACAGGACTATATTATAACTATAGTTATAATTCTATACAGGACTATATAATAATATTATAACTATATTATACCTGGTCCTAGACTGAATTCTTTTTTTTTTTTAAAGATTTTATTTTTTTCCTTTTTTTCCCCAAAGCCCCCCAGTACATAGTTGTATATTCTTCCTTGTGGGTCCTTCTAGTTGTGGAAGGTGGGATGCTGCCTCTGCATGGTTTGGTGAGCAGTGCCATGTCCGTGCCCAGGATTCGAACTGACGAAACACTGGGCCGCCTGCAGCAGAGCACGTGAACTTAACCACTCGGCCACAGGGCCAGCCCCCTAGACTGAATTCTTTACTGGAGGATAAAAAGTGCTACAAAGAATATTATGGGGTCAAAAATTGTAATACAGATGGTAGATTAGATAAAAATACTATATCAAAGTTTACTCTAAAGTTGGTAACTGGGGCCGGCCCAGTGGCACAGTGGTTAAGTTCACACATTCCGCTTTTCGGCGGCCTGGGGTTCGCCAGTTCAGATCCTGGGAGCGGCCATGGCACCGCTCGGCACGTCATGCTGTGGTAGGTGTCCCACATATAAAGTAGAGGAAGATGGGCACGGATGTTAGCTCAGGGCCAGGCTTCCTCTGCAAAAAGAGGAGGACTGGCAGTAGTTAGCTCAGGGCTAACCTCCCTCAAAGAAAAAATAAAATAAAATAAAAAAATAAAGTTGGTAACTATTGTGGCTATATCTGTGAATAATCTTATTCTTTAGAAATACACACTAAAGTGTTTAGAGGCAAAGAACCATAATGTATGCAACTTACTTTCCAAAGACAAAACAAATGGAGTAAAGTGTTCACAGTAAGTGAATCTGAGGAACAGGTACTGGGCTCTTCTTTGTACTCTTCCTATTCTTATAACTTTTCTGTAGATTTGAAGTGATTTCCAAATAAAAAGTTTTTAAAGCAACGAGAAGGCTTGTCAAAGTTTTACAGAGTAAGAGTTCAAGAAGTATAGTCTTCGATGTTGTCTTAGTCTTGGTTATTTCTTCCTCGCTCAGCATTACAGGGTGGTTGGCACAGGGCGTACAGAAGAAGACGGGACTGGGGCCCCCCAGCTAGCCAGTCAGATTACTTATGATTTTGCCCTTTGGAAGAGCTAAGCTTCGTTTGACTGGGCTTTACTTATAGGGTAATGATGAGGACAGACAGTCCTCACCAACGAAGCACACTTTGGCTAGGGTTTCCAAGAATGTATTTCTTATCCTCTACTTCAAAATCAGAGACAGAGTCTAGCAGGCCTAAAATTCACCTCCAGGGCATTTAGATCACTTGTTGTCACTGTTTATTTGTGTTTCCAGGAAATGTAATGGCAAATCCGAACCCATGAAGGAAGTTTTAAATGCTTTTACAAAATTCTAGGAATGAAGTTGAGGGAAAATGGGGAGAGAAAAGCAAAGGAAAAAATATTAATGAGGAATTAATATAAAACAATCTAAAATTTGAAAAACATACCCTTTTCCCCTCCCAAAAGAGCCATCTGATACACAATCACATGGCAGTTGACATAAAAAAAGAGCTTTCCTGCCAAAGAGTAGAGGAACCTGAAATTTAGCAACAGAGCACTAGCCCAGAAGCCCTCTAGACGTAGAGATTTTGAAAATTTAAGACCAGAGGCATATGAGCAAGAGAAGCAGCTCAAAAGGCCTTCCAAACAGATGCCTGGGTGCCACAAAGCATGGCCATGCATAACCAGAGCCCTCCGTGATGCCAAGCAAAGGCAGGTCTCCAGGGGGCCCCAAATCACACATGCCATTAGCAACAGAGACAAACCAGATAAAAGCCCTGTTCTCAAGAGCACATTGAAGTCGGGGGAGGGGAAAGGGCCAGGGAGATCAGGCAGAGGCAGATAATAGGAAATAAGAGAGCAGAGGACCAAATGGGCCTGGCGGCTGAGAGAAGGCTTCCCAGGGCAGGTGACCTGCAGCCTGAGCCTAGAAAGGTGCATAAGGCTCATAGGCTCAGGCGTGAGTGGGGCGAGGAGATGTGGAGGGCAGACCTGGAGAGGAGTTGGGGAAAGGGCGTGCCAGCAGAGGAGCCAGCCGTGGGCCCTGCAGAGGGCAGAGCATGCACCGACCACCACAATGTCCGCAACAGCACTCTGGCCACAATGCACGGTGGGACAATGGAGTGGCAAGAGAGGTGGTGGCCTTGTGGAGTCGGATTCAATCCTCAACGTGGCAGGCAGCCACTGGGGAGGTATGAAGGAAAACAATGTGATCTGACCTGCGTGTTAACAAGATCAGCCAGGAAACAGTATGCAGGATGGAGCAGAAGGGGAAATGGCCAATAAATACGCCTAGTTCCCAAAATGTGCAGACATACAACGCCGCCAAAGAAAATCCAAGAATCTTTAACTCTCAGCTTCATGGAGACCAGATTTCCCTGTCCCTTTGGTCAGAATTAAGATGAGATCCTATGCTGCTTCAGCATTCTGAGGTGTTCACACACACGCGACAGCTGTACTTTCCCTTACAAACATCTGAGTCTTTATCTTTTCACCAAATTCATTTGAAATTGAGATCCTGAATGAATTCATAGGAAGGAAGACAATGATCAACGAACTCACGTAATCTAGAATTCATTAGTAGGGAAAAATAAAAGTTTATCCAAGTACAATATTTTGGGAAACAATGCTGATGTATTTTTGTAGTGGTTTCTGGTCACAGCAGATTAACAGGCCGCAAACGTGGAGAAAGACCTTTGAGGGAAACAAGCTGTGGGAATGAGAGAGGAGACCATCCAGTCCGTTCACAGAAGTCTGGAGATCGCTCATCTCTGCTCACAAGGCCTCTACTCCTTTTTGTCATTGAAACACTCACAGCTTCTGGTCACACAGCTTCTAGGTCACCTACCAAGGGACCTTCAGGTCCTGTCTAGTCTTACCATGTGTTTAAACATTATTCAATTAATAGCTTGATGACAATAGATTCATCAGAATGGGAAAATGGCACAACACTGCGTGGCATGTGATGCTTGACTGGCTTCCTTGTTACAAAATACAGTTCTAGATAGCAGAATCAAGCTACGAGCATTAAGGTGACTGGTGTCTCAGCAAAGGGGAGTGGGGGAGTTCAGCATAAAATTCAGGCTTCTTGAAAACCCTGTTCTCCCCCATGTACCCTATGGCAAGCTGCAAATCGTAATAGCACCAAGTGGCCATGACATCCAAGGGTCTTTTTGGTGAAACCTCAGTGAGGGGTTTAGAGGAAGCAGGCTCTAAGTTGCCCCTGGAAGACGAGGAAACTTCTTCCAACTACCACGCCCTCTCACTGACGGTGAGTTAGCTCCAGGATCCACTCGTAGAATGAAAAGGTTTAGAAGCCAGATCGAGATAACACTCAGGCCCATCTGGACTGTCTAAAGACAGAAGGGAGGAAATGGAACAAGCACCTGCTGGCTCACAACTGCCTGACACAGATGGGTCCCGTAAGGGTTCAATGCTGCCCTGAAGGCCTGGAGCAAGTCGCCCAGTGGTTAAGAACAAAGGTTCTGCCACCAGACTCAGACTTGAGGCCTGGTTCAACATGGGTAAGTGGCTTAACCTCTCTAAACTCCACTTTCTGTAAGTTTAAAGAAGATGATGATCACACCATCCTATGAGGTCATCAGGAGACGCAATGAAATAAATGGATACACAAGAAATGCTTAGGACTGCGCCTGGAAAGTACCCCTCAAATATTAGCTATTATTATGATGGTTGATCATTTGGGGCTTCAGGTCGCAAAAACTGAAATGCTAGGCTCACAGTAATGAAAGCCACGTCAACACTGGGGACGTGAAGACGTGGGGGCAGGTCGTGGGCAGGAGCTGGAAAAGGGTAAGAATTGCAACTTCTCCCAAGACATTGTGAAAAATGTGCCTAGGCATAGAAATGGTGTGAGCCATTATTTGTGTTGAACAATAACCAATTTGAGCTAGATACCCATCAAAACTCTGCATTTGCTTCCTCTTTATTTTGTGCTGTATTTTCACAGCATTGTTTCTGTTAGCTACACAATAAAATCAAAGGTGTCTATAAAATTAAGTCAAAATGGAACAAAGGACTAAACGTAAGAGCTAAAACTATAAAACTCTTGAAAGAAAACATAAAGGGACAGCCTCGTGACATTAGATTTGGCAATGATTTCTTCGATATGACACCAAAAAACACAAGCAACACAAGAAAAAACAGGTGAATTGGACTACACCAAAATTAAAAACTTTCATGCATCAGAGGACATTATCTATAGAATAAAAAGGCAACCCATGGAGTGGGAGAAAACATTTGCAAATCTTATATCTACTGAAGGGCTAATATCCAGAATATACAAAGAACTCCTACAATTCAACAATAAAAAGCAAACACCCAATTAAAAAATGGGCAAAGGACTTGAATAGACATTTCTCCAAAGAAGATATACAAATGGCCAATAAGCACTTGAAAAGTGCTCAGCATCACTAATCATTAGGGAAAGGTAAACCAAAACCACAAGGAGATACCACTTCACACCCATTAGGATGGCCATTATTTAAAAACAAAAACAGAAAATAAGTATTGGCAAGGACATGGAGAAACTGGAAGCCTTGTGCACTGCTAGTGGGAACGTAAAATAGGGCAGCTACTATGGAAAACAATAAGGTGGTTCCTCCAAAAAACCAGAATTACTGAATGATCCAGCAATTCCACTTCTGGGTACGTATCCAAAAGATCTGAAAGCAGAATCTCAAAAAGACAGGTGTACACTCCTGTTCGCAGCAGCATTATTCACAACAGCCAAGAGTGGAAGCAACCCACGTGTCCATCAACAATGAATGGATGAACACAATGCGGTATAGCCACACAATGGAATTTTCTTCAGCCTTAAAAAGGAAGGCAATCCTGTCACTTGCGACAGCATAGATGAACTTGTAGACATTATGTTAAGTGAAAGAAGCCAGTTACAAAAAGGCACACACTGTATGATTCCCCTCGTATGAGGCCCCTAGAGTAGTCAAATTCAGAGACAGAAAGTAGAAGGTGGTTGTCAAGCTGGGGGAGGGGAAATGGGGAGTTAGTGTTTAATGGATAGCAAGTTTCAGTTTTGGAAGATGGAGAAAGTTTTAGACAGAGATGGCGGTGATGGGTGCATAACAATGTGAACATATAATACCACTGAACTGAACACTTAAAAATGACTTAAATACGGGGCTGGCCCCGTGGCCGAGTGGTTAAGTTCGCGCGCTCCGCTGCCGGCGGCCCAGTGTTTCGTTGGTTCGAATCCTGGGCGCAGACGTGGCACTGCTCATCAGACCACGCTGAGGCAGCATCCCACATGCCACAACTAGAAGGACCCACAACGAAGAATATACAACTATGTACGGGGGGCTTTGGGGAGAAAAACGAAAAACATAAAAAAAAAAAAATCTTAAAAAAAAAAAAAAGATTTAAATAGTGTTTTCTGTTTTGGATATTTTCCCACTATTTAAAAGAATTGAAAATCACTACCACACCTATCTCATCCTCGCCCGTGCAGTCATCCTCGCTCTAGTAAAAGTTAGCTTTAGCCTGCTCTCTGCCCTCTCTTATGGTTACTACACCGGGGCTTAGGAACACAGTCACAGCACACTTGACATACCTGGCAGGGAAGCGATATTATAGTCTAATTCTCTCAAAATAAAACCATAAGAACTTACAATAATTATGCTTCGTTTACGCGGCACTCAGTTCTACTCTAGGTATCCCTACTTAAAAATTCTGGGGACTAATTTCTTTTAAATCTAGATTTAAGTGCATAAAGGAAAAAGAAACCATGTCTTTAATGGTGCGCCAACGTCACGTTCACTTACTTAGGAATGTGATTTTTCTGTCGTTGTCAAGACAGCAACAGTTGCTGTGGAAACCACACACAAACAGGGATACTTCACTGAAACAGACTCCACTCACCTGCACAAAGATGCCCTTGCTCCTGTATTCCTCATGGAGGGACCGAGAGAAGAAATCTACAAAAGCCTGGGAGGGCGTGGGAGCAAGAAGAAAACACCCACGTTACTCCAATCTGCCTGATTTGTGGCCATGACAACAAAATAAGGACCCATTCAACACTGTAGTTCCTAATCATTCTTTTCATTTCAAATGCAGAAGAGACCTTACAAAACAACTCCTCAAAACCTCAAGTCGCTTTTACCTGCCACTAAATTAAGTATTCTCTTACCAAATATAATATCCAAATCAAATTTTGATTTAACTGGAAAAGGTTCTTCTTATCTTTTCTTTTTTCAGAAAATTACTTTGCAAGAAGAAATGTTTCATTATATAACAAAGGATGCATTCCTGCTCCCCACTTGCCATTCAAACAGAAACACGATATGAATTCTGGTCAACTCCATTCTATGGGGATTTTGTTGTCAGTAAAGAGGAGAAGAGAGCAAGCAGCCTCTTGGTCCTTTGGGATGGCAAGATCCAAGAAGTGTAGAGAGGACTGTGACAGCCTAGCTTCTTCCGATAGCACAACTTTAAATCTCATTGTAAAATGTAACGTGCCATTTTTCAAACATGGACTCAACCTCAGGCTTGAAATGCAAAGTATCAATAATGACTCTCCTAGGGTCACAATGAGTAATAGTCTGGTGTCCGTGGAGCAGAACAGTTAAGAAGCTGGAGTTCACCAATCACTTCGAAACGTGCTGTTCATTTTCAACATGCCTACCGTATCTTTCAGAGATACAGAAAGCAAGTGGATGGCGGGGGTGGTGGTGGGGCAAGCTTTTTCAAATGATAGGAGTCGCTGCTTACGTTTTTCAAGTGGACAAAGAGCCAAGTGAAAAAGAAGGCTGGCATTCTGCTCTTTTCCTACCCTAACATATTGCAAGTTCTTATTGTGTATTATATTTTTCTCCAAAAGCTTGCTTCATTTCAGCACCTCAATGGTCATTTTCGTTTCAGAGATGTATCCTATGCCTCAACAATGTATATGAAGATGATAGCAGTAGGAAATGCATTCTAAATTATCTTCCTAGTAGTAACATGAAGAGGTCAATGGTGATGTTGTATAAAATTAGGACATCTTACAGAGATTTCTGGAAAATTCTTGTCTCACTCCCAGAAGTGACAATAAATATCTGTAAATTCTTTCATGTGGCAAAATACTCACACTCTCAGCCAGTCTATCATGTGTCTACTATGTGTATTTATGTGCTGACTGGCTCCAATCCTTCTACTCAGCTCCGCAGACTTGGAACTTACGCTCTACAAAACGGACTCATTCATGAATCAAATTCCCAATCTTAGACTCATTAACATCATGTTCCGATCAACTGAGCTAAGTGGCCCAGGTATCAATTATAAAACCAATAAACTACTGGGAGACAAAAAGCACTTATGGATCTGAGATCTTCACGCCCCATTTGTAAAGTTTACACCAGTCAGTGTGTCTCCAGCTCTGCTACCCTGAAACCAGTGCTGGATATTTTCCTTTTCTTCTTAGTCCATTTGAAAACTGCCAAGAACAGAACTTCTAGAAAGTTCTATGCTTATTTCTCAGACTGAAAATGATTCCTCTTTCTTATTCCGACATGATTTACTAAAAAATTGTTCACCTTGGTTGCAGAGTAGATGGTCAGCAGTGGAGCTGGGTGCATGCCACTGGCGGAGGAGATGTTCAGAATCACTCCTTTAGATCTAAAAAGGAAAATGTCCCAAGTAAAGAGAATGAGATCATATACACAATTGTTTGTAAACTGCAGATCAAGACATGTAAGTATCTGAAACAGAATAACATAGCTGTCTTGCTAACACACATCCCTCCTTGCCTTTCATCAGCATGTGATATGCTTGGTCAGTGAATGAGACATAACTCAATCAACTAAAAATAGCTCTTCTTTGCAATTAGCTCATTTCTCAGTCTTCGTAAGCTGGGGCATGACTGGATCAGATCTGCAGTCTCCTCAAGTTGATCTCTACCTTCTGAGGTCTTCTCTGGGCTCATCACCAAGACCTCTCTCTTAGGAACATTCTTATAATCCTCGTATGCCTTTATTTTGGCATATCCTCACATACTACCTTGCTGTAGTATTTAATCATTCTAAGTGTGTAAACACTGTCTTCCCTCAACAAAACCGTAAGCTTCTGGACGTCACAGCTGTTGTCTGCCACTTTTTCTCAAAACACTCCGCACCGTCCTGAGCACGGAACAGGGACGTAATAAAACCTTCTGGCAATGAGTGAATGCTTATGTCCCGCCCTCCTATTATGTGACTCTAGCGTTCATCAAACCATATTCTTTTGCCAAAAGGCAAAACTCAGTTTCTACTGTAACTTGGAGAGACTACTGAAAGTTAAAACTTAGAAAGCTACCAGGAATCACTAACTCTACAAATAAATGAAAATGAGTTTAAGGAAAGCAATGCTGTAAATATACCAGCTGTTAGCAAGCATACATGGGTTGGGTTAAGTGTGGAATTAGGGTTTTAGGAATTTTAGACAGAATTAACAACGAACTCTTCCCCCTCAAATCCATTCTTCTCAGAGGGGTCCCTTCTTCAGCTACTGCAACCTGACCCCACCGCCCTCCTGCCCTCCAGATCAGCTTCCTTTCCTTCACTCCAGGGTCTCGCTGTCGGTCTGAATTTCCTTCCCCTAAGGCCTATTTTTTCATTATTAAAAAAAGTCTATCTAGATTTTTATGCAAAATAATAAAAGAAACATGATTGAATGGCATCTATATTATTTTAGACATAATCTGGAAAGAACTGATCCCCAAAGGTCACTCAGCCCATCTGCCAGCCTCTAGGCAAGATGCTATCTCAACCATCAAACGGAAGTGTGGACCCTCCGCTTGACGTGTCTCCAGAAACAAGTGGTTGTTTTTTAACTGAAGTCCTTATTAGTGACACATACTTTCCTAAGCAGTGAAATCCATTAACATTTTAGTTACAGAAATCAAATCTCAAATTTAAAAATATATTAGGGTTTTGAACAAAGTTGGAACTATTTAGTCAATGCATTCATTATATCATCCTTGTATTTTTTGCTTGTGTCTCTCTGAGAGACAGAAAAGCCTTTCTTTTTACATTTTAAGGTAAGAGAGTAAGAGCGTCTATCAGAAGTTAGAACCCACTCATTCTAAGATTAGCAATGGTAAATTGCAATGAATATCTAGTAATTTCACTTTATCTACATTTGTGAGAAATCCCTTTTGATCAATATGGACTAAAAATCACTTTGTTACTGGAGACTTTTAATGTAGTATTAACTTATGATGTTTAAAATATCCTTTTTTTTTAGAGTGTTAAAAATGTTCTGAAATTAGATTGTGGTGATGGTTGCACAGCTCTGAGAATATACTAGAAAACACCAAATTTCGCACTTTAAATGGGTGGATTTTATGGTTTGTGAAATTATATCTCAATAAATCTGTGGGGGAAAAAAGAGAGAAAGAGAGAGAGAAATACATTTATGATATATTGGAATGTTATCCTTAAGCTCAGAGCAGATTCTAATCAAGTGGAAGCTAAGAGAGCTATTTTATCTTATGCAACACAATAAATCCTGACAAGTTGGACCCCCCCACCCCCATCCTGAGCCCTAAGCATCCTTGTAGGTTTAGGTTGTGCTGTATTTTAACCTTTTCTCATATAACCAGGAATTGCTATGTCCTCACTCATTCAGAGGAACTGAAGAAAAAGCCAGTTGGAAACAGTTGCAGAAGATGATGTTTTTCAGTGAATCTGGTTTTATCAGTTAGATTACGTGTGCTCCATTATATTCTAACGGGCCGAGGTGGTTGTTTGTGCCTTTGAACAGAAATTTACATTTTAAATTTCATTCCTCACAAATGAAATACAATTTAAAAGTCTTCCAAGATTAAAGTTTATGCTACGATAAACATTTTAAAAATTAAATCTTGACCTCACCAAAACAGACTCTTAAAGCTTCACTCACCATAGCAATACAAGAAAATTGTTTCAATACAAGAAAATTCATTTAAAGATAATAGAAACTTCTTCCCCGTTTTCAAAATTAATGCAGATCAATAATCAAATATGTCACAATTATGCAGGCAATTAATTGTTTACTCCTTGAGGCAACTGAAATTTTTGTTTCTCAAATATTCTACCTTAATTTAAAATTTCTAGGGGGTAGAGTTAGTTGGAATTAGTGAAAAGCCAGAATCTGAGGATACTTTATTCAGAACACAGTATCTGCATTCTAAAATACGTCAAAACAAATCCAAGACCAACAAAGTATAAAGCGAGAATGCACTTGACCTAAGTAAATAAAAGGAGAGCATTTATAATTGCAGCAAAAGGAGAGGAGAGGAAACATCCCTTCGACAAAAACTCTGTGCTACCAAGAAGCGCACGTACTTGTTTGTCTGGCAGAAACCTTCCTCCCACAGCTACGCACACGACAGCACAAAATCCTCTCTCTCTTTCTCTCCCGGGATAATAATATTCAACTTCGCTCTGTCTGAAGCATAACTAACACACTAGTCTAGCTGCCTCAGTCCTTGTACTGTACACAGTATCTATTGTTTATGCAGAGATGAGGATGAACATTCAGGACTGAGAGGCACAAAGGACTCGTCTTTAAAAGCAACTACTCTGTCTAGCTCTAATCCTCCATCTAAACAGAATTAGTGACGTCAAACCAGTTTCCATGGCACAGCCAGACTCATGACAACTCTGTTCTATCAGGCAGAAGGACAAATGTGTGCTTAATTGCACACAGAAACAAACATAAAACCAAACCCTGGTTAATCTCTCATTTTCCGGGGACTTGGGGACCAATTCTAAGATTGGAAGGGACATTAAGCGTATTTGCTAAAGTTCCATAATGAAGACTCATGCTGCTCATACTTCAGCACATTTCCAGTTTGTTATGACAAATATCCACATAAACAAGTCCAGTAATATTTTCTGTGACACCACATTCTTAATTTATCACATTCCTTACTTGCTAGCAGCCACACGATGGTGTCTCGGCGGTACAAATTATTAAGGCACTACTAGAAGCAAAATACTGCGAAAACCAAGCAGAAAACACCACTGCTGACAAGGAAGCACCGTTTCATACACACATATTCTCTTCAATTACTAGCCTTCTCACAAGCTAAACGTTGAATTCACTCAACCCTATAAAATTTAGTATCTTGCTTCCTACCTAAGTATGTATATATAAACATAGCTTCCTATAGCTATGCTCTTTAGTAGAATTCCCTCAGATCTGTGAAATTGCCAATCCTAAGACTCTCCTTAATTGTCACCTGCATGGAAAAACCACCAAGCCTTGTATTCTTCCATAAACGGCCCGCTATTCTGTCAGACGCTCGCAGTCCCCTCGTGCACAGCTCTACAGAAATACCCTGTCATGGCGGAAGTGCTAGCTCTCCTCTGAAATAAGCCAGTGATTTCGGCCTTCCTCAGGCACCTCGTCACTGCCGCACACTGCAGGTGCGGAGAGAGAAACGGGGAGGAGGGGGCGCGGCCGTGAAGAACTGGGACGCGGGGCCAGTCCTAACGCGGACAGCCGACTGTACAAAGAGCTGGACGGCAGACAAGGGAGAGCGTGCGGAAAAGGCTCCGTCACGATTCTTCACGTTTCCATTCCGACCAGGGAGTGTACGTAAGTGTGTTCTTGGGGGGTCATTATGTGTTTTTCTATTTTTTTTTAAGCTTAAACATAATGCTGCAATTGGTACAGACGGTTCTCTACAGACTCTCAAGAAGACTGAGAAATATATCAAAACAGGGCTCTGTGTCAGAAAAGAATCCAAACACGGGGTCAGGTACATAATTAGAACCAGCAATCCAAACACATTATCCAAATACTGCTTTGGGGAAGAAAGTTTGCAAACATTTACCACATGAAAGAGAAGTGCCCGCCCTAAAACACCATAACGTGTCATAATTCCACCTTCAGGAGGAAAGGCTATTTTTAGCTGTTCCATGGTTGGTATGGCAACCACTTCCTGGCTCCCGCTGTACACAATGTTTATAATTCCAGGCAAGTGGAAAGAGCAAGTTTCCTCTATAACGTAGTTATGCACTTTCTACTTCTCTGGTGATAATACCTTAGTTTGATTACAGATCCTTGTTGAGTGGTGGGCGGTGGGCCCTAGGCTATAGTTCTAGAGGGTTTGGAAAATCTCATACATCAGAGGTAGAATCAGTGAAGAGAAAACAACAACAACAAGAAGGGGTCTTTCGAAAGGACTCTGCCGTTACTCAACAGAGACGCGAAAACTATGGAAACCAACCCTAGGAAAGACGCCATCTGGGGACGGTACAAAGGGCAGGCTGTAATAAAATCACTTATAACGTGTAAGGAAGAATGCTTTCAGATGACCTGTTAACTCGGAGTTTTTCTTTCCTCTGGGCACATGGCGAACAACACTGCTGGCCTCCCTTCAGTTGGCTGGAGCCTGCGACTGAGCTCGGGACATGGAATGTGGGCAGAGCAAAGTCCGCCACTTCCAGGCCCGGCTCATCCTTACTCCCTCTTCCCTCATCTGCCAGCTGGATGCACAGGATTCAGCAGAGAACTGCAAGATCCAAGGGAAGACGGGAGCCCCCAGATGGAAGGAGCCTGGGGTCCTTGAATGAACGGGTGGAGCAGAGCCCTGACCACTGACCCACACTGGCTGTGATGCTGGGGGAAAAATCAACCTTCATAGTGCTGAGCCACTGAGATTTGGGGGTCGTCTGTTGGAGCAGTTAGCCTACCATGACGAATGCAACTAGTAACTCCTTTAATTCAAGTGGACAGAGCTGCTCCCTCTCCTAACTAAAAATACTGATTCATAAAATCTACTGACATTTCTCACTAGTTCTTAGCCAGGGCCACAGCCCCCCCAGGATGTTAGTTTCAGTCCACAGCCTAATGATGGCTTTCCACTAGATCATTTCTCAACCTTAGTTTAAAAGCAACTTGATTTAAAAAGGCAAGGATCCATTTTGTCTTATGTATACTCCATGATAAGCTTTTTTTTTTTTTTCTTGAGGAAGTTCAGCCCTGAGCTAACTACTGCCAGTCCTCCTCCTCTTGCTGAGGAAGCCTGGCCCTGAGCTAACGTCCGTGCCCATCTTCCTCCACTTTATACGTGGGACGCCTACCACAGCACGGTGTGCCAAGCCCGCACCTGGGATCCGAACCGGCGAACCCCAGGCCGCCGAGAAGCGGAAGGTGCGAACTTAACAGCTGCGCCACCGGGCCGGCCCCTACTCCACGATAAACGACTCAGTGAATGTCTGTTGAATGGATGGATGCTCTTCTTTGCATTCTTTATTTTTATCTAATGCTCCAGCTAACTGTGATCATGGCAGCTAGGTCGACAGAGATAGGAGTAAAGTTCCTAGTGCCTTATGTTTGTATCATGTTTGTATCATAATTACTAACTAATTATGTAGCTTCAACAGCACTCAGTCTCTTTGGGCCTCACTTTTTATCAGTCAAATGAGGGGTGTTGGTTTCAATTAATTCAAAGTACCGAAATTCGATGACTGCTTAAATCCAATACTTTATTTTTTAACTTTATTGAGGTCACACTGGTTTTTAACATTACATAAATTTCAGGTAGACATCACATATTTCGGCTTCTGTATAGATCGCATTAGGTCACCACCAAAAGTCTAGTCTCCATCTGTTACCATGCACATGTGCCCCTTTACCCCTTTCGCCCTCCCCACCTTGAATCCAATACTTTAGGATCTGAAAAATGATTTCACAACCATTATCTCTTTTGATATGGTTTTCACCAACACACTTAAAAATTCCTTTTACAATACCTCTGTGGTTTATAAGCACTTCTTTTCTAATGGATGGATTTACTATCCTCAGTTAATAACCTGTCACTTGCAGATGTCAAAACCAAGATGAAGCTGATGGCCCAAATTTCATCCCTCCTGGGTATCCACCCCGTCTGCCCCAATGCTCTGCAATCTTCTAGGATTGTGGTCCGGTTTGACCACTGTCTGTCACTTCCATATCTGACCATCAGGGGCACACTGCCACTGCCAACCCACAAAAAGCAGTTTAAAGGTTTTAAAGGGGAATTTTACTAAAGGAATTAAAATAGACAAAACTACATGTAAAATGGAATTACAAACAAAGAGCCTTGCTAAGAAGCAGTTTCACAACCAGCGTCTGTAGACGCCAAACAAAATGGATTCTGAATCTCAGTTTCCTCATCTGTAAAATGGTGGGATGCCATCAAGGTTAAATGAGTTAACACATTATCAAGTTCTCACTCCAACACCTGGCCCATGATATGTACTCAGTGAACATTAGCTGAAAACCCTGCAAGAAGTTGGTCAGAGAACTTTCTTCCCAGAAGCAGGATGCTCGGGTCAGCCCTTTCCAAAGCTGTCTGTCACCCCTTTGGATCCTGTCCAAACTCAAAGCTATTCTGCAGAGGAAGGATGACTGTGAAGCCTAAATTGAGCAAATGATCAAGCTGGCTCCAGAAGCAAGCCCAGCTCTTTTCAACAGGTTTTCTGTGAAGGCTAGCCACTGCTCAGGCTTCTCCAAGGGAGGAACAGAGCTTAACTGCAATGTTACACTTCATGCCGATGCAAATGTAAGAACGCTATAACACATTTCTCAATGAAGATGAAGACAGGGCGTGTATCCTAGAGAAACCCAATTCAAACTGGAACACAGAAAACTGTGGTTAGTGGACGTAGCCTTTTCCTCCAAGGATGGGTGTGACATCTTATAATCACTTTACAACATGCCTAAGTTCCTTACACATCCATTTACCCAGGAAGAACTGAAAAATCAGAAGGTGGGGTCTTGGTTCATGAGACTCCATGGACTTTGGCTCTGGGAGCTACAGCTTTAAGATGGTATTCCCGGGAAAACCCCAGGAACTCTATCCACCCCCTCAGAGTAGCAGGCAATTGAGTTAGTGCTGGTGACTCAGGCAGACTTTTTAATCCTGATCTAAAGGAACCACCACAACCCTGGAGAGGTAAATAAAAAGAGAATCGAGTGGAAAAGGCCTCCACCAGCGGCTGACTCATGCTCCGCCGTGTGACTCGCCCGCACATTACTCTGCTGCTAAGACGTGGAGGGCAGGTTCATTAGTCACTGCAGTGAATTCTTCAAAGAAAGGATTCTCCCTATAAATAATCATGAGCTCTGTCTCCCCAGTGTTGTGTGTGAGCTTGTGACTCACCTTTCCACCATGCCAGGCAGCACCAGTCGTGTCATCTGCAAGAGAGAAAAACAAAACATTCGTGATGGCTAAGGATGCAGGCAACAGACAAAGAGTGGAGGGAAGCCACCCACACAAAAGGGAAGGGGATCACGAAGCCACTCGCCACTTCCACAGGCAGCGGGTTACCGTGTGTACTCCATATGCTTTGGCTGTGTTAAGAGTGCTAAGAAGGAATCAGAGGAAATTACTGCAGATAACATTGGGAAGGCTTTCAGTGAACTTGGCTGAAATTAGTCTTGCCTGGAATGTAATATTGGCACAGAGATCTTCAAATAATTAAGGATTTACAGTGACATCTACTCCCAAAATGCATTCTCAGTAATGGACATATGTTATCACAGGAAATATCCTGCCTGCCAAGATTACTGAAGCTTTCTAATCTCAAGAGCTTAAACGGTCTTTTGCTATCAAAAAAGGCTTTAGAGGGGCCAGCCTGGTGGCATAGTGGTTAAGTTCACATGCTCCCCTTCAGCAGCCTGGGGTTCGCAGGTTCAGATCCCAGGCGTGGACCTAGCACTGCTTATTAAGCCACACTGTGGTGGCATCCCACACAAAATAGAGGAAGATAGGCACAGATGTTAGCTCAGTGACAATCTTCCTCAAGCAAAAAGAGGAAGATTGGCAACAGATGTTAGCTCAGGGCCAATCTTCCTCACCAAAACAAAAAGCTTTTTGAAGAATGCCGTAAAGTGACCTGTTGGCAAAGATTAATTGTATCTTCACATTCATTTCTTGTTGGCCTAGCTAGTTGTGAGTAAATCTCATCCTTAAAGAAAGTTAAGGTTATCTGTGATCTCCAGTAACCAACAATGAAAAAACACCACCTGCATTTTTAAAGGACTTCATAATTGTTGACGAAATACATATAAGATAACGAGGGGCTACTTACTTCTAAACTCTGCTTCAGATATTAGTAACTAAGAAAAGCTAAGATGTCCACTGGCTTAGTCAAGACCACAACAATAGTTAAGTATTAAGGTTGGAACATGAATTCTTGACTCCTAGATATCACTAATTTTCTAAGAAACAAACGCTGTTTTGTCACAGAAAAGTTTGCATGCACGGCAATAAACCTTTTACCTTGAACACTACTGTCTTAATTAAAATAGCATTCTGATGAGAAGAGAATTTTTTTCCTAGAAATATTCTGAAGAAAGAAAGCACCTCCAGACTTCACCAAGGTAAACCTCTATGCAGCACTCCCAACCCAGATGTCAACCCCAGAGCTGCTGCATAGACTCTTCTGGTAAAAACACAAGTTCAAACCGACACTGCGCCATGGAAGATAGACTGACACACTGCCAACTTCGGAACAAAGAAGTATCCTCAAAGCCAAGGGCAATCATTTCAACAGAACTGTCTGGATTGGGCTGAATCTTCTGGCCCAGATAAAAAAGAAACCAAAAGAAAGAGTTTGACCTAAAGCACCCCACATCTCCCTCCCTGGGCTACACTGTTCAGATTAAACTCATCTTCACAGAATGATGGGGCAGAGTTTGCCAATTGTCCTCTAACAATTCATTCTTTCCTTAATATGTAACAACTGAAATTTTTTTTTTTAAAACTGCTTTATTGAAGAACAATTTACATATCGTAAAATTGATCCATTTTAAGTGTTTAATTCAGTGGTTTTAGAAAATTTACAGAGTTGTGCTACCATCACTATAATCCAATTTTAGAACAATTCCATTACCTCAAGAAGATTGCCATCTGAGGTATTTTTATTTTTATTTTTATTTTTTTTTTTTGAGGAAGATTAGCCCTGAGCTAACATCTGCTGCCAATCCTCCTCTTTTTGCTGAGGAAGAGTGGCCCTGAGCTCACATCCGTGCCCATCTTCCTCCACTTTATATGTGGGATGCCTACCACAGCTGAATTTTCAGCTGGATGTACGGCCTCTTTCCCACCCTCACTGCCCCCCATAAAAACTGTATGTTCTATATCCTTTCTCACAGTGCATGTGGCCCTATGACTACATTCTAGTAATATGTGCAACTTCTTGGTCATGACCTTACAATAGAAGAAAACACTTGTCCTGCTCCTCGCTTATATTGATGGCTGGGATGTGGATGTGATGGAAGGAGCTAAAACAGACATCTTAGACCCCAAGAGGAAAGCCACGTGTAATGGTGGCAGAGCAATGAGATAAAAAGAGCAGATCCCTGATGATCGTGGAGCTACTCTGCCAAACCTTGATTACCCACTCAGCTTTTTATCTGGGAGGGAAATAAATCTCTCTTTTGTTTAAACCACTACTAGATCTCTGTTAGAGCAGCCAAGCCAACATTCTAAATAATATAATTGACCACTTGTGTTGCTAAAGAGAAACAAATATTAATATTTTAAGAAACAAGAAACAAAAAAGAAACAATCCCCAAAGCAAACACAATCAGAAATTATGCTGACAGCCCAAACGGCCTCAATATTGTAGAGTTTTTAAAACACGGCCCTATTTCTTCTCCTTTCTAGGTTTGCTTGACCCCATTCAGACTGCGCCCGCTGGGCCTCAAACCAAACTATACGGAACCAAGTCAAAGAAGAAGCTGGTTTCAGAGTTTATCCTTTCAACACAATCACCTCTTGTCTTCTCAGATTGAAACAATTCTTCAAATTTGCTTACACGTTTCCTAAGGTTTGTCTTTTTATAGGAGCACGTAGTAAGCAATTGCTCAGTACAGACTATTGAATGGTTAAGGCAAGTATGGTTCATAGTCAGGCCAAAATTCTCATTCCACCGACTAGTGGTATGACCTCAATTTATTAGTTCCTTATTCTCCTCTGTGTTATGTGTTAAATGAAGAAGGTATCCATGTTACAGGTTATTATATTCCGAATCTCAAATGAGGTACGTATATAATGGGCTTGGCATAGACACATCACAGGGTAAGCCTCCAAGGAGAAATTAGTGTCCCTTACTGTCAGCATGCACTATTCTGTTAGGATGCAGCAGCACCTAGGCCTTCTTTAAGTATGTTGTGCCCTACATACTTTAGAGCCATAAACAATGACAAATTTTGAGGTCATCCACTTTAACTCACCACACAGAAGTTTCTGGACAGTTCCATCAATATTTAAAAATACCTCAGGGGCCGGCCCAGTGGCACAGCAGCTAAGTGTGCATGTTCCACTTCGGCGGCCCAGGCTTTGCCAGTTCAGATCCTGGGTGCGGACATGGCACCACTTGGCAAGCCATGCTGTGGTAGGCGTCCCACATATAAAGTGGAGGAAGATGGGCACGGATGTGAGCTCAGGGCCACTCTTCCTCAGCAAAAAGAGGAGGATTGGCAGCAGATGTTAGCTCAGGGCTAATCTTCCTCAAAAAAAAAATAAAAATAAAAATAAAAGTACCTCAGCTGGCAATCTTCTTGAGGTAATGGAATTGTTCTAAAATTGGATTATAGTGATGGTAGCACAACTCTGTAAATTTACTAAAACCACTGAATTAAACACTTAAAATGGATCAATTTTACGATATGTAAATTGTTCTTCAATAAAGCAGTTTTTTAAAAAAAAAATCTCAAACTGGCATGGCAAAATACATTTGATGTTACTTTACCAAATCCAGGAGACAAAAGAGCTCTTAAAATGCTCTACGCATATCAACCTATGGCCTGAAGCAACAGGAAGTAATAAAGAGGCATTCTTCTGTTCAGCCAAGGCCATGTTAGGTCCTCAGACTCGGGCTGGGTGGTGGGAGCTCACTATCTAGCAAGAGAACAGATATTTACAGAAATAAATCACTACAAGACAATGTTATGAGTGGTATAAGAAAGGTAAGGACGGAGGGCACCGATGCTTGGGAGAAGACTAGCTATGTCTGGGGAATCAGGTAGAGCTTCACAGATCATATTTCAGTCAAGGTCTAAAAGAATAAACTGGAGTTCACTAGGCAGAAAAAAATTCTAGTAGAATGCAAAAAGGCAAACAGCTGCAAGAAACTACAATGAATGCATTGGAGAATCGAGGCAATCATAAAAACTTTTTGTTGAATGGACGAAGCATATAAAGAAGTAAAAAGCATGCGCATCCTGTTACATATGTCACACAATTTGCCTATCATACTACACATCATGGACAGCTTCCCAGGCTGGTACAAACAGATGGACATCAGGCACGTATCTTATTGTAAGGATAGATTATATGCATTCTTGGCATTATTTAGCACATTTCACCAGGGGACCATAACGCTAATGTATCATAAAGAGGTCTCCAACCATTTTGTGAAGAGAAGCTATTGGTCAGCTTCCCAAAGCCCTGAGACCACCAGAAACAGAATACGGAAGGAGAAGGCTGATGATAAAAATGTTGACTCGGGGTAGGGGGGTGTGTGTGTGTGCGCGTGTACACATTTGTAATAAGGAAAGGAGACTTGCTCGCTACACAGTCACTGACTGTTTAGCTGTCCGACACAAAAGAAGAGAAGGAAAGGGATTTGTAGGCAGCGATCAACCTGGAGAACTATTAGGAAAGTCTACAACATCTGCTGATGGACTCTGTTCTTCTGACCAGAATCTCAGTACCATATGAATATACAAGTGGTTGTACAGAGTTTTAAAGTGCAATTCAGATTTTTTTCCAAGATGTAAATTTACATACTTAAGTACAGTCCATAAGAAATATCACTTTAAGCACTAAGGACACTAAGGAACTATAAATGCATACATTGGGAGCTATTTTTTCCCTTACACTGTGTGCGTGTTATATGTTAAGTGTCTCCTTTCTGAATGGCAAAAATTATCCAGAAAATGATCAGAGACAAAATAAAGCTCCATGAAATATAATCTTACTTACAAAATTACATCGACGGCATGCTAAACATTAAATATTTTCTTGATGGTCTGCAATGTATAGACATGTTCAAAAGATATTCTTTTTCCTCCAATTTTATTGAGATATAATTAACATATACCCTTGTATTAGTTTAAGGTGTACAACATAGTGATCTGATAGACGTGTAAATTGCAAAATGATTACCACAGTAAGTTTAGAGAACATCAAAATTATGGAACGTTTCACAAAGTTCTGTGTCATCCTTGTGCAGGGGTCAGGATCATCCCTGTATCATTCCAATTTAATATATGTGCTGCTGAAGCAAGTACCAACATAGATTCTTAAGTTAAAATTCAAGTTTTAATAAGTTAACACAAAGGAAGAAGCAGTGTTTTCAATGCCTGGCTATTCAAGGGCCGGAAATCCCTACTGGATGCTCAGTGACCAAATGTCCCATTAGCCAAGACACAGCCCTCGCGTGAAAACGTGAAACTCTTCCACACTGCTGATTGGGTTCTTTCTTTGAATCCTGACGCTCAATTACTCCTCCTTGCCATCAAGTGGAACATCTTTTTTGATCTGTCAAATAACAAGGACACTGAAAGACCTGAGCAAACTTCACCTGAACTCTGCATGCTTTATAACCTGATCAATGCCCTCATCGGTACTTAGATTATCTTTCCTTCTAATCAGATTCCAAGTCACAATAAATTCAATTTCAAGCCTGCTTCGTTTGGGCACGTGGATACTAATAATTCTTAACGTTCTATGCGTAACAGACAGGCTCCACTATGTTCACATCCAATTAAATTCTCTTTAACATCAAGTTTTACATAGATATTTTAACTATGCTATTAGTAGTCTCATTTCACTTTATATGCATCAGTTGGTATCTTGATATCTGGTTATTTGTATCATACACCAAGCATTCCTGTGAAATCTCACTATCTAAACTCCATTTCACAGCTCAGGAGCTGGAGTTAACCGGAGTTAACTCAATATGCTAATTTTAGGCCATCTGCAGGTGCTAATTGCTGTACCGGGAAATTTTTTTGTTCCTTTTAAGATATTGCTAAAATAAGTTTATCCTAACTTGTAAGTTCAGTGGTTAAGAATATTAGAAAAGTGGGAGTAAACATGATTTCTACACTTGTTTTCTTCTGTGTCAGGGTTGTTTCCAAAAGTATATAGCAAACAATTTAAATTTAATTCTTTCCTAAAAAGTGATCAAAGTTGCAATCGTACCTCCACAACGAGAAGCGCTTCAAATCCTTGCAGAAAAAAAACGTATCCTATTTAGATAGCTAAATTTTTTAGTGACAGTTTCATCAAGCCTTGCCAGAAAAAAGTCCTAAAAGCCTAAAATCAATAGGGGAAAGGTCAATCTATGTTATATCACACCTAGATATTGCCTCATCTTGTATGCAAGCTGGCCACACACCATACAAATGTACTAAGATGAATGGAAGTCTTTACCAACGACAGCTCAATTCAGAATTCCTTCTGGGGACACCATGGATTCAATTTCAAGAGTGAAATATTTAGCAGTATTTATTGCCACAGCTAGGTATATTCTGGCTGGGAAATAAATAAGAGGCTCATTTAGCTAATACAAAATCAAAATCAGTACTATTAGATCATTTAGTTGAAATACATAATTTAAAAAATGCATTGGCTGGTCTAGAAAATTCTTGAAAAAGATATATTAAAATGTAATCATCTGTGGCTGGGATGATACATGATTTATTTTCCTCTTAGTATTCTTAAATATTTATCATATTTTTGGCAACAATCTTGCATTGCTTTTGTAAGTAGAAAAGCCCCACAAGAGATCTTATTTCTAAAAGAAATTAACATGAATAATTTTTTTTTTTTTTTTACTTCTTTGGCATCAGTAATCAAGATTTTGTAGAAGGAAATTTATTTTATACTCAAAGCCAATCTAGGCTTCCCCACTCTTTAGTATGAAAACTGAGAACACAAGCAAATTACGCAGATTATTTTACAAAGAAGTAATTTACTTTTACAAGCAAATTATTTTTGTTTCACGGAAGCTCTGGCATTTGGTCATTTTTTGGAGAGAACGGTACAAAGAAAAGACTACTGCCTGATGCTAGAAAAGCCAACCAAAAACCCCAGTGAAAGGATTAATTTCAAGGTATCCTAGTAAAATGAGGAAACAAATACTGTCACCTGTATCGCCATTATATATAAGTAGGAAATAAAGTGTAACAACTAGCCCTAGAATCTGGGCAAGCCCCAAGAAGCCAGGCTACTCAGACAAATAGTGAGCACATCATGAATAGCCACTCTGTCCATTTCTGCCCTGTGTCTACCCCAAAGCATGGAGTAAACACAAGCTGAACTCAAGCAACTGAAAAAGAAACCCACACAAACTAGAAGGAAATAGATGCAAATGCCTTAAACAGGTTTCCAAGTGGAATCATTAACAATACTTTTGAAAATCACACTATAGCAGTGAAAACAATTACATAAAGTAACAGCGATGTTACACAATGCCCGTTTTGGAGAAATTCGACGGTAACTCCATTGGAAGTCATACTAGAATGACACAGCACGTGTTTCTTTGGCAAACTGTATAATTTGAGCCCTGTGGTACCCAGAATACAACCTAATTAGAAATTCTTAGAATCTCACCTGTATGGCTAACAGAATATTTACTGCACGGGGGGGTGAAAAGCTTAATTAGATAAAGATTTTAGAGTGCTTTGAGATCTCTGAAGGTCATTTCATTTTCCTCTTTATTAACGTTTAAGTCTTTGTGGAAGTTAAGAGCCCTCCTTGCATTTCCCATCACCCCCCTACCCCAAACGACTCAACCTGAAATTCAACCCCACCTCATAAAAAACGTTTTTCCTTTTGTAATAAATTCCAGTTTGATATATATTAAAATAATTTCACAAAAGAAAAAGAAAAGAAATGTCCAGAACAGAGCGTTGCATGCCAATTAATAATAAAGCCATAATTTACAAACTCTAAGAAATAATGCATACACCATCACACAGTTTTTCCAAAATCAGCAGACTATAATATGCTAAGAGTTTCCATTACTTAAATTTTCCCAAAATAAGCTGACTTCCCCAAAAATGACAGATTTGAGGAGAAAATAATCCCTAAAGTTCTCAAAGAGATTTGTACATTTTCACCCAGATACAAGTCATTTCCCCTACAAAACTAGCTTTACTTTGAGCTGGAAAGAACTTTAGACCCAATCTACAACTACTCCTTTGCTGTTTTTTTTTTCTTTTGCTTGAGGAAGATTGGCCCTGAGCTAACACCTGTGCCAATTTCCCTCTATTTTGTATGTGGGATGCCACCACAGCATGGCATGACAACTGGCATGTAGGTCCACGCCTGGGATCCAAACCTGTGAACCCCAGGCCGCCAAAGCAGGGCACGTAAACTTAACCACAACACCACCTGGCTGGCCCCCTCCGGCCCCCTCCCTCATTTTTTAAAGATGAAAACTACGGAAAGAGGGGTTGTCATGCAGTTTGGCAAAGGCATAATTTTGTAGTTATGCCTGAAGTGGCCCATTACTGTGAGACCCTAAGTGCTAAATATACCTAATAATTTGGAAGTTTTTAGGAACATAATAACTGCTTTCAAATGGATTGAAAGACTCTATATATTAACTTGGCATGTCTTCATCTGGAAAAACCCCAGGTGGGGGTCAGTGGTAAGGGTCATACCCTCCTTCCTATAATTTATTAACTTCCTAATGCTGTTAACTTGAATTCTTGGGGCAGGGTGGGGTGGGGGGGATAAATTCTTAGCATAACCCCTAAATTAAATACAATCAGGCTGCTGAACAGAGATGCTCCTCATGGATTTCCAGATTAACAGAGGGCTCCCCCTGCTGGTACTGCATCACACACTAGAGGCAATTCCTTGTAAGAAAAAGGAGACAAATACTTCTCCCATGCTTTTCAGCCATGCAAACATTTACTATCCACCCCACAAGCAGGGCATAGAATTACGCACTTCCGGCTTAGTGACATACAGTGAATACACAGTGGTATCAGAAGGAAAAACTTAGTGTTTCAAAGGCATGCAAAGGGCCTCATCCTCCAAGAGCTTTGATTTCAGATCACGATAGAGACAGAAGAGACTGATTTAGTCAGTCATTCTAATCCTGCAACCCCACCAAGAAGTTATTCAGTTTGAGTAGATTGAACACTTGGAGTTACCTGAACAGGGGTAACTCAAATGCCTAAAAGAGCCAGGTAGTAACACACAAGTGCAGTAAGTCAGACAACAGGGACCGGTGGGGACTGCGGGAATCTGGAGTGCAGGCCGAAGTACTCAGCATACTCAACGGCTCTTCACTCTGATCGCTTGTTGCCATGCAGTAGTTCAGGTCTGTGTTACCCAAGTTTCAGATTTTTCCTAAGAGAAGCTGGAAATTTGGGTGTGAAGTGTCCCAATTTTGAAAACAGTGCTTGAGCCAAGAAATATGTGGGCAGGGCAATCCAGCCCACGGACTACTGGTTTGCAGCCTCTGACCTAGAATCACGAAGGGAACTCTCCTTCTGCCCACTCCACTTCTGGCACATCCAAAGATTAAAAAGGGCTCACAATTTACTTCCACGTAGGTATCAACAACTTAGCCATTTCCAGCCTTCTAGGACCTAACAAAGTAAGGGCGATCCTTATTCCCAAAGAATGAGAGTTTTTAGTTTTTTAATTCATATACGTATTTACTCAAAAAGCATTTGTTGTATACCCGCCATAGGTGAGGTCGGGGTTAGGAGATGGCAGGGAACAAAAGGACATGGCACCAGCCCTCGCGGGGCTTACAATCTGTAGAGACACACTAAACAAAGAAGGAAAAGCCAACTGAAGGCAAGACACACAGTGTGTGATGAAACCGCGTGGATGAGACCTAGTCTAGTCTGGAAGGCTCCCCATCCCACCCCCGCCCCCAAGTACATCACACTTAGTTGAGAACTGAAGGATGAGGAGAATTGTAAAGTGGGGGACAACGGAGGCTTCCACAGAGAGGGAAGAGCCTGAGGGAACATGAGATTCAAGAGACTAAACGAAGGTGCCTTGTCCCGAACACAGAGTTGGAGGGAGAGACCTGAGGCGGAAGTGGAGAGGTGGCAGGGGCCAAATCAGGGAGGTCCTTCCCCATCGGTCACATGAAAGGTTCTGGACGTGAGGGAAAGGAGAAGTCACTGAAGGATTTAACAGGGGTGTGACATGATCTGATGAAAATAACACTTTGGCCACACGGAGACCGGACTGGAAGAAGACAAATTGGATGAAAATGGCTGGTTCGGCTGGTCGAGCAGTTCCCACTGAGAAATTTAGGGGCTTGGAACCTGGAAGGAATCACTAGGAATGAAAAGAAGTGAGTTGGTTTGCAAATTACTTGGGAGATAGAACTGGCCTCGATTAGGATGTGTGTGCATGTGCGCGTGTATGTGTGTGCGCGTGTGTGGGTGTGATGTCATGCTTCCCTTCTCCACACTAAACACGCCTAATTCTTTCAACCACTCCTAATAAGACAGGGTTTCGAGTCACCACTTTGCTTGAATATCTGGTGAAGGAAGAACTAAATGATGATGCCCTGCTTAAGACTCCTCCTCCCCACCCCCAAATAAAGCAAACAAAACTCAGTGGTACTTCACTCTAAGTGGAGGTTAATAAAGTTTACCTTGGGCCACACCCCCACCCACTTCCTTCTCTGCTCTAGGAGAGGTGATAAAGAGGTTGGAACATCCCCTCCATTTGTCAGAAGGGCAGCCTGAAAATTTCCTAAGGGATTCAGATGCAGGCTCCCTACTGTCCACCTTATTCACCAAGCCCAGCAGCTTCCGGGGCGTCTCATCACAAGAATGGGTCTCCCACCTGTAGGTAGGGGCTGCGGGCAGTTCAGGTAATACTGTTCGGGCAGCGTTCATCTGGAAACAGTTCGAGCCTATGGTGTCCTGAGGTCCTAAAACTCATTAAAGTAATCGAGCCCAGGCCAGAGAAGGAAGGCCAACTCCAAATCCGGCAGACGTTAAAACAAGTGATGTCAAATCAGAAACGAACAACACGAGATCTGTTGTAGAATTTGTGTTGACTGGTGTCGAGCTCAGTGTACGACCTGTTTGAAACCAGATTTGTATTTACCTGTCTCTGGAGTCGTGGCCCTTCCACCATTTTCCATGATTTCTCTAATACTAACCAGTAGCAGAATAACAATATCATCTGCAAACTCTCGGTGTTCTGAGATGGAAACCCCTCCAGGCAGAAACTGGAAATATTTTAGAAGAGTGGGGTTCAGTATCTGGAGGTTTAATTATCTCTAAACTCCACCATTTCTGGTCTGAAGACCATCATTCTTGAGGAGAAATCAGCGTTACCTTAGATTTTAGTCACAGAGCATTTGAAATCACAAGAAAAAAGCCCTGGCTAGTAGGACCTCACTTCCAGTTTAAGGCCAATCTACCCGCCATATTGCTCACCTGGATAGAATTTCCACACCACTGCTCTTCCCACCTTGGCACTTACCTGCTCTGCAGGGAACAAGATGAAGACCAAGACCAAGACCAAATTCAGTCCTGAAGGATTTGAGAGCAAAACTATGAAGCATGCAATAAGACTTCTAAACACCCCTTGGGTTACCTCAACTAACAGTATTAAGCCTGGTAACGGGAAAGCCCCATTAAGCAACTCACTGAAAGGGCATAAAGGAATAAACCTAAATTATTAGATAAGGTGAAAAGTGAAATAATCAGATGGAACTGGAGAGATAATAGCCGGGGAGACTGGATTCCGTGATTAAACATCTGGGGTCTATAGTCACGACCATTCTGGTTAATATTTCTTCCCCAATATTTTTCTGGACCTCTCACCGCTACTGCATCTGGTGATGGCACAATTCTTTTGGTCAGGATATTTCACTTTATTATTCCTCTATTGGAACGTGGGACTTAGGGGATTTCTATAATCATCTGACCTACTGATATAGGACAGGAGCACACGGACCCAGCAATCATTCTGGACCTGAAGGAATGTAGAGCCAAGCCATTCAGTGCTCGTGGTGTAGCACAGGACTTAGAACAAGATGCTGAAGCCCTACTCAGCAAATGTCTCCAAATTAGGGCACAAGCCCAGGGTCACCAAGGCAAGCTGATTTCTCCAGTCCGTCCTGGCACACTTCTCAGTCAGTTATCCCCCATCACATGGTTTGGTGAGGAGATAAAACTTAGACCAACACTGATGGTGAGAAGAGGTTGTCCTCCGTCTAACATAAGCCTTTTTTGATACATTTCTGGTGGCATTAGGCTGCAGACATCCATGCCCTAGTTTCCCTGTGTCCAGCCACCATAAAACCTGGTAAGAGTCTAGAGCCAGACTAAGCTTCATCTTCTTTTAAGTTACCCCAGGGCTCCAAACAGCCATTGCTACTGAAAATGTAGCCCTGGCCCTGGCAACATAACACAGTCCACTAAAGGACAATAGGTACAACTCATCAAAATGCGCCATAGGGCACGTCACAGCAGCACGAAAGAACACTAACCCAGGTGCGTCATGCACAGAACTTCACCAAGGTGAATGCCCTTTTCTCAGTATAAATAACATAAACGCATATACGACAAAATACATATTGCCACGTCGCTCTGCCACTAGAACGGCCTTTCTGAAATGTACATCAGATCACACACCTCACTTCTGCTCGAAGGCTTTCTATGGCTCTCCATCCTCTTGAGCACAGCACTTCAGTTCCTGCACAATCACGCCCTAACTTCTCCGGCCTTCTGGCTCGCCCCTACACACCACTCGCCTCCTGCTGCTGGAGTCAAACCATTTTCATACCTGAATGGTCACTAGTCAACTGCGCCACGGAGATGATAATACCCTGATCCTGCCCACAGCACAACAAAGACAAACTGGCTGTCCTCCAGATGTTATTAATTCCACGATGCATAAATCAAGAGTTTTGAATTGTTTTTCCACTAAAAGGGCATATCACAAAAGTAGAGGAAAATTCATCTTCACACGAAGGATAAATTAAAGGATGATTATTTAGCTTAAGTGTTTTAAAAAGCAAACTCCCTTGGTGCTTTGTAAATGGGATTTGACTTGAAAAAAAGATTTGCATACGAAAATTTTAAGCATATAATCAGTTCCTCTGCTGGTGACATTTCCTAACAATATGGTTCACAATATGATATATGATATGATACGTTTAGTAAGTTAGCATTTGTCTCCACTAACTCATTTCATGGGAACAAGTACATATGCCCCCGTGAAAAAGGAAAGTGGAAGAGGAAGACCGAAGAGGTGGGGGAAGCAATTTATAATTTGTCAAGATATTAGGACTGGTGCCTCATTATTATTTCAGCATTATTTGAAAAACACTGGAAGGCACTCTACAGTGCTGTTGGACTTGTGCTGCTGTATCCTTGTTTGCCCCCTGCGCTCCTCATCTGGAGGCAGGGACGCGAGGTGAATACACCAGCACACGGCGATCCGTGTGCTCAGAGGCTGCTCGAAGGATGTGGTGTGCAACGTGCAGCACAGCAAGCTGACTGGTTCGCACAGATCAAGGTCAAGACCTTGGCCTTCACCCTTAGTATCCTGTAGACCGCCACCCAAAAAGCCATGTTTGGGGAGACAGAAGAGGCCAGAGATTTCTACTCTGAGGGTATCCAAACACGTAAGTGCTGACAAGCAGGAGGTCACAGGAGAAGATACTAATGTACGTAGAGTAAAAACCTTACAGAGTTTATCTGACAGAGGAGTTCAAATTATCAGGAGACGAATTTGTAGGTAGAATTAACAATTCTATAAAATAACATTTAAACACTTGAACATGTTTTTCATCATTCACTCACTACAATATATTATGAAACAAGTATATACTTTTAACACTCATTATTTTTAAGCATTTGGGCAAATGTACTCGAAAAGATCATCAAAACAACAGTATACGTCAGTGATTTCAAAAGACAAAACTACAAAATATATAAATTAGAGACTAGAAGGAGACTAATTTTGATCAAAAAACTTTGCTTGTGGGGCCGGCCCCATGGCCGAGTGGTTAAGTTCGCGCACTCTGCTCTAGCAGCCAAGGGTTTCGCCGGTTCGAATCCTGGGCACGGACACGGCACTGCTCAACAAGCCATGCTGAGGCGGCATCCCACATGCCACAACTAGAAGGACCCACAGCTAAAAATACACAACTATGTACCAGGGGGCTTCGGGAGGGAAAAAAAAAAAACTCTGCTTGCTAAAAAGTAAAGTCATAGTTGCACATATTTACTAAAAACTTTATCAGCTCTGAGTTTAACAAAATAATAGCAACCTTTTTTGGAGGCCTTACTATGATCCGGGCACTAGTCTAAGAGGTTTGCACATATTACCTCATTTAATTCCCAGTACAATTCTGTGAGGTAAAGAGAACTATCATCTTCAATTTACAGATGAAAAACTGAAGCAGAGAAGGAAAGTAATTTGCTCAAGGTCATCTAACTAGTAAATGGTGGAGTTATTTAATCAACTTGAAACCTCATACAGATTATTGAAGAATGATTACATTTATATAGTATGCCAAGGGGAATACCTTTGAAACTATATAGATATATTCATATTAACCATGTTTTAAAAGCAACAATTTTGTGTGTGTGGGTCTTGGTCCAAATCTACTCACAGATCCACTTTTTACTAGTTTGCCTCACTTAAACTGAATCTTACGTGAGAAAAAGCCTTGGATAACAACAACAATGGAAAAGACACAGTGATCACTTGTTTGACAAAATTATTTGTCATATTACAATATAATTCATTTGAGTTGCCCTTAAGTAGCAAGGTACTAACTGTTACGTGGCATGTATGCATCAACAGTGGAGCTCCATTTTGGAAGAGCTGGTTTAATCAGTCATATTGCTAAAATCATGTAAAATCATATAAAAACTGAATTAACCAAACACTTTAAAAGCAACATATATATCACACAGGAAGAGGCACAGCCACACATGGAAAGCTGGACAAGGCAGAACGTTTCAGTGTCCTTGCACTTGAAATCAACCAGGAAAGGGTTATGACTGCTCAGAACACGAAGATCCCAGGAGACTTTTTCTTTAAACATTTACAAGAGAGAAAAAGATCAAGACTAGGCAATTAAATTCTTATTTATATTTATCTGGTCAATTCTAATAGTTTTGAGATAAATATTTTTTGGTTTCCTTAAACTAGTCCATAAGGGTGATCGAAAATGGATTTGACTTTTCCATCAGTATGTTCACATTTAAATTAAGGATGTGATGTTGCCCGTGGAAATTCTGCCTCAGGCAACATTTTCTGCTTGGTCAGGTGTGTATAACCGAGGTATGGTATCTTATTGCAGTTACTGTTAAAACATAAGCAGAAATGGTGCTCTAATGCCGATATCTGCTCACTATTCTTCCTTTAGCATACATCAGCAGTGGTGTCTTTTGTCAGCATATACAAGCGACACGGCTATAACGCATGCCTAGCAATTAGAAAGCAGAGTAGTTTTTAGGTAAAATAATCACTCTCATTACTTTATGGTCCCATACTCCCCATACAATACTTTACCACAACATTTTGAGTTAAATCTTACACGTATCACAGGGGATACAAAAAGAAACAATTTATCAGTGATGAATTACAGGTAGGTGAAAACTTTGTAAAAATCAATCTTCAGTCTAAATTACTTTGTATAGTCCCAGGGCCTACCATCCTGTTGGCATAAAGGAGGCATTTAATAAATGTTCAGTTGTTAAAAACCAAAATCATACAGTCATCTGTTTGTTGTTCAGCTCTTTCTACTTCCGGAAGACATAAGGAAAGAGACCGCCTTCATCTGGAATACATACTTTATCAAAACAAGAGTTGACTGAGCAAATGAACTGATTATGTCAGTGTTTTACATAGAAAGAACCAAAAAAAGATGACACATTTATAAAGAAGCTGCTTACCTTACAAACAGAAAGAACATTAATATTTATCAGTTTCTTGATGGTCTGCAAAAAAAATATTGATAACTTTATATTGATTTGATTATGGAAGTAACCATATTAGCTACATATATAAGTGATCTAGAGACACATTGAAAAGTTCCCCCAGATACACTAGAGAGCCTGGAAAACGATAGGAGTTGGGGTGGAGACGCAGATTTTATTTCACTCTCTATCAAAAGCAGCAATTCATGCTAACATGCAAAATCCCAGGTATAAGGGCAAGTAAAATCTGGAAGCAAAAAGACACACTAAATCTAAACTAAATACGCAATTTCCTCTCTGCTAATAGGGAAAGGAGAAATTGTTGAATCTAAGATTTTCAACAACTTTTTAAAATTTACATATTCCTTCAATGACATGCTTTTCTAGTTTTATTAAAGAATCATGCCCGCATCAAGGATCTAACTTTCATTTTGTTAGAGCTGGTTTACCTGAATCAACGATATTGCTCTATATTAATGTATCTGTGATTTTTCAATTGATATTTAGAATCCTGATACTTAAAACAGAGCTGTTTTGATGGAACAAAAATAAGAGTAATAAAACTAGAGCTATTATTGAACCCGACATTGCACAAAGGAGGCTATCAATATTTTCTCATTCAATCCTTCTAACATCCCTGTCAAGTTGCCTATTTTATGGATGAGGGATCGGAGACTAAATATGGTTGGAATCAGCCCCAGGGTAACTCAGGCAGCAAACCCAAGAGCCAGGGTGTGCGCCTCGGGCCCTGGACTCCAGCGCTCACAGCCTGAACCCTCACACCATATTGCCTCACCAACCCTGCGTGCCTCTTTCCGTTACCATAATATGTACAAAGAAAGACTCACATTGTCCAGGTCAGGAATGTCCAAAAAGTATTCAGGATACTCGTATGAGATGCCCACGTTGTTCACTGAAATAAGACAAGATCATTAGCTGACTAACATATATATTTTATAGACTTATTGAAATAATGGGAATAAAGATATAAAGATTAAGATGATATATATAATGACATAACATACTGTTTATGGCTGGAGTGACATTTCCCACATCTTTCTATCCAAATCTATCCGCATATGTGTGTTTAAATGTCTCCTCCGTTAAGCCTTTCCATACCCACTACTCAACCCCTGACAAAAAGACTTTCTATTCGCCTCTCAATTTCCATAGCCCCTTGGAGTGTGTGTGTATTTCCCTCCGTAATACAGTTATTTGTAGATATTGTAGATTAATCCCTGTCTAGATCTTAAATTTTCACAGTGTGGTAGAAAGAGTGGAGCGTACTATGGTGTAGGAGATGGGAAACGTGAGTTCTGCTCATAATTGCTTCAGAAAATGTGTGACTTGGGATATGTCACATATACCTCTAAAATGAGAGCTCATTTAATCATTTAACAAATATTTGCCATACACCTATGTGCAGGACGCGTGCTAGGAACTAGAAAATCCAGAAAGAAAAAGACAGTTTTCCGGCATCATAGAGCATACAATTGAGTAGGAAGAGAAAGGCACTATACAAAAAGGTTTAAAAGATTATTTCATTACAAAGTCAGAGTGCCATGGGAGCAGGTTCCTGCAAGGTCTGACCTCGCCTGGGAAGTGAGGGAAGAGAGGGGGTCAGGCGAAGCGTCTCCAGTAAACCACCCATGGCTTCAGGACCATAAGCCCTGAAAGTGAAGGTCATGCGCCAGCCTCTCTTTGAGTCCCTGCTCCTCAATAGCCAGCCTAAGGTTGGGGCTACGAGACAATCAAGAAGCTATGAATACGCGGATACATAATCAGGCACACGAGAATACGCACACATCCTACGCTTTCCCCAGCCCTGGAAAGACGAAGACAAACCCAGGAACATTTGCAGGAGTCAAAAAATAAACGAAATACCTTAGAACTTATTTTAACTAAATAAATAATGAAATGGATTATCTATCTCTATTTAACCATCACAACAACCCTATTAGGTAGTTCCTATTATCATCTCCCTTTTGTGTATTAGGAAACTATAAGTTCACAGCAGATAAATAATTTGTCCAAGGTCACAGAGCAACGTAAAGCCGGGACTCAGACTCAGGAACGTTGACTTCAGAGGCTTGGCCCTTCACAACTACACTAAAGCCGTCACACGCCTTCATCCAGCAGTCAGTACAGAAGAAATATGAGGAATAATCAGATAATAAACAGAAATCTGATAGTAATGTTTAATGAAACTGTCAAGTATTAGAAAAGAAAGTTTTCAGTAGCAAAAGGATAATGAAATTATGATCTGTCTGCTAAAGCTTATAAGGAATTGTGCGAGATAAACCCGACTATAGTAATAGTAACTGATTTTCAATAGGCTAACAAAATTAGTAGTTCAAGGGAACTCAATAAGGGCTCTATATTTAGCAGTAAGCCAGCCACTTGAGGCTGCGAGTCTCAAGATTTCACTTGCAAGATTCGGTCAGGATGGCTTGAACAAAATGACTGAAACCTGTCTGAAGGCCTGTAAGCAAACGATAGCGGCAAAGCGAACGGTACTGAATTAGGATTCACGCCCATCCGAACAGGGATGCTACCTAAACAGAATTAACGACAGCAGGTCCAAATCCATTTTTATTTTGTTCAGTAGGTTCTCCACCCACCAGGGTTCGAGGACTCCATTCTATAAAAGATCTGTTAATAATTAAGTCAGGTCTCGTTGAAGGTAAGGCTTATGTCCACTTGACTTGACTTTAACCATCTACAGAATTATAACAGATGAATAACTTACTTACAAGATGACTAAGAGAAACAGCAGTAATCAAAAACATGTTAAAATGCTACACATAAAATATTCTTTACAGGGGCCAGCCCAGTGGCATAGTGGTTAAGTTTGCCCACTCTGCTTTGGCGGCCCGGGGTTCGCAGGTTCGGATCCTGGGAACAGACCTAGCACCACTTGTCAAGCCACACTGTGGCAGCATCCCACAGAACATAGAGGGAGACAGGCACAGATGTTAGCTCAGGGCCAATCTTCCTCACACACACACAGAAAATATTCTTTACAAAGTCAGTTTAAGATAACAGGATCTTCGAGGAAAGGTTTGGCCAAATTCTAACATTCTTCAGCATTTTAAAAAAATTCCACCACATACCGTGGACTCCATCTTCCTTCACTCTCTCATGTCTAGAAAACTTTCTATCTTCAGATTTCTTTCTAGCCCACAGAAATAGTAGTGCTCTATTTCAAAATGCTAAAGAAAAGTGAAGCATGTAAATATGCTGTCATCATGTAATTTTATCTTAAAATCTAGATTTGAGTTTTTTTAAAAATCTGGGAAGTTTGTAAGCAGCACAGTTGACTTTGCAGTCTTAACGTGAACAAAGTCGAGCCAAGGCAGCCAGCGAATAACTAAGCAGGGAAGTGTTCTTCTGGTTAAGGCTGCATTAACCACAGAAAGTCGCCAGATCTGTCTCTGCTAACTGAGCAAAGGAAAACCATCAGGGCTCCTATTCACACAATGAAAACATGAACGTCTATTTAACACAGGTCTAAAAGAAAACATGTTCCACGCTGAGAACCTTAACCCAAAGAAATAAAGAGTATCATGGATGAGGGCTACGCTTTTATAACCAAAAGTACACACAGGAAAAAGAAAGGTGGAAGCTGGAATAGATCTCTCAGAGTATTGAGCCCAGTTTTATGAGGGGAGGGACGTGCCAAGGTCATGCTGGCAGTTTGTCCTATACTAGAGATTAAACCCCTTTCCGTTTTCTTAGCTGCACCTTTTGCTTGTGGAATATATGCCACTCAAAATCTCTCCACAACAGGTGCGCACTTCAGAGCGCTATTGTTTCAGAGCACAGAGAAAAACAACTGTTGCTCTCAAATAGTTCTTTCCATAAACTGCACTCTAGCGGGAATCTTTTGCAAAAGGCAAGCCCACTGCAATTTTATTTTCAGACAGTAGGTGGCAGCAATAATCAAACAGCAGGCTGAAAGCTTTCAGGGAACTGGAAAAAGAAGAAAACAGGCTTTGAGTAGGAGTGAAGGATGGAAATACTTCCATTTATAATTTAATCGTATTAAGAATGGGTGCGTGCAATGCCATCTTTAAATATGACAGGATTCGTTATAGGACTCACCAAAAACTAAACAATACAATAAGTTGTCCCAATATTATTCAGAGTTGAAAATCCCTTCTGAATGGGAGCATTTTAAATTAGCATTAAATATCTGTTCATTAGTGAGGCTTTTTAAATTCTTCAAGTGAGGCACCAGAGATAGATTTAAAAATTTTTATTCAGTGACCCACAAAACCCTTTTAACTCGTGTAAAAGACACAGCGTCTTTCAAAAATGAAGATGTCCGTGTAATCTCAGAATTCCAACCACTGCCCCAGTAATCATCACAAGACACTAAACGGATGAAAAATCTTTCCCTCCAGTTTCTCATTGGAGTTCCAAGACTGGGAAGAGCTCAAGGGAACAGATGAGGCAGACAGAGAACAGAGGTGAAGACAGACCATGAACAAGGACAAGGTAAATGGACAGAGAAGGAGGTGGCTACAGAGGAGAGATCCTAACAGAGTGAATGACGGCAGGGAAGGCCTGTCCGGGCGCCGTGCTCAGCAATGCTCTCCATGTCCCCTCCAGAACTTTCGAAAACACCCATACTGATAAGTATTTTATTTTAAAGACTCAGAAAATCCACGGAGTAATTCTGAATGTTATATACATGTTCTAAATTATATCATATTGCTGTCTAAAAATCATTTCCACATGTCATACCTAAAAAAAGGAAAAAGAATATATACAAGATTTCTGTTTCTTCTAAATGCATGTGCTGCTTCTGGCCTTACTGGACTTGGAATCCTTTATCAAAACCAGCTGCCATAGACATAATGATATCATTAGAAAATTAGATATTTGGTATCTGGGTTGGGTAGGAGGGAGGAGCAAACAACAATAAATTAGAAAATAAATAAATTAGAAAATAAAAATCCATTTGAACAAACACAATAATAACAGACACGGCAGCCACACACAGGTCATCTTCAACCTGCTGCCTTTTCCAGATTCATTGGGGACTTACGAAATTAAGGTGGTTTAAAGATACATTGCCTAATGGTTGGGCTTCCTAATATACATCAAATAATGCAGAGTATTCTCTATTTCCTTCTCATCAAATCAAAGCAGAAAATGTTCAGGTTGCATTTCAGCCACACTTGTAATTATATGCACGAATCCAGTTCAAGTCTTCAAAGACTAGAGAAAAAGAAAGCTTACTAGAGTTCATTAACAAAAATGGATTAGAAAAAATGCTGCCACCTCATTGTATTTGAAAACAAATTGAATTTTTAAAATGTAGACTTAAGTAATACCCAAAGTGGGGGAAATCTCTTCTGTCTGAAGTTGTTGAACGGAAAGGGTATGTTTCTCCGAGTCCAATAGACCCGGGTTTCAATCCTGGCTCTGCTACTACCAGAGCCTAGCAAGAGGCACGTGATTTCACCCCACTAAGTCTGGGCTTCCTCGTTGCCATCGTGTATAAATCAGGAATAATAACTTAAGAATTAAATGAGATAATGTGCAGAAACTCTTTAACCCAATGCCTGGGACATATTAGTATGTTAAATAAGCGGAGGAGGAAGAGTCTTCATCATTGGCTGGTCATTTATTCAACAAGTATTTACCCAACTGCTATTTTGTAACCAACACTATTCTAGCTGCTGGGGCTGTGGCAGGACAGACAAGGTCTCTGCTTTTATCATATACGACCCCCGTCAAAGTGGAGCGATCCTCTTGAAGGAGAGCTCTGGGCAACAGTTAGCCAGAAGAACTGTTTATACTGATCAAATTTATCCTAATTGCTCCTCTACCCTCTTTATTTCATTCAAGAAGATCCAGCATTACAGTCTACAGAGAGTTTGGAAAGTGATGCAAAGAGGATTCCTCTTTTGCCTTATTTAACATATTGCTGTGGCTAGCACATGTTCCTACCCTGACAGATGATATTTGGAACACCATGTAAAACATTTCGCAAACTTTACAGTTTTCATACACTTGTGAGTAGCAATTTCTAAATAAAAGAGAGTGCACAAGGCTTTAAATTTGCAGTGCCTTTAATCAGAAATTGAAAAATTAAGACTGAGTCAGAAGCGACACAACAGAACATTGCATTTCCACTGTTTAATTATAAACTGGTACGTGATTCCTCATTACAAAATGAGGGAAGATTTGCCATACGTAAACTTGGAAGAGGGCATGAGGAAAGAAGGATGACATGAGGTAGGTAGGTAAATCTGAGCTAACAGGAGGAAGATTTATCAATTTCATGAATTATGGTTCTATTTACATTTCTGAAATCACAGCTAATTACCTAGTTTTAAGTTAAAGGTTCTGCTTTAATTAATACCATTAGTGGTTTCAGAGTAAAAGGAAACACATTTGAATTCTAAGTCTTATTTTCAATTTAGAAATCCAATCTCATTTAACATACCTAATGGATGTGTTAAGGCACTATCCCATGTCTGATCACGTTCCTGGTAAGCCTCCTAGTATGACCAAAGAAAATAATTCCATGAACCTATTCTGCTTGCCATGATCGGCTACATCAGGCTGCTGCCTCATTCAACACAGAAGACGGCAGTGATGCCAGAGGTCCAACTGTCTACTTGAATCTCCACTTGGATTTCTCAAAGCCCTCTCAAGTTTAATACATCCCAAAGTGAATCAACATTTTTCTCTACAGAATTTGCTCCTGACTCAGGGTTTCCTGTCTTAGGGAAGCAGCACCCAGTTGCTCAAGTCAGAATCCGGAAGTTGCTAATTACTAATTGTATACTTCCTGGACAATGTATTTAACCTCTGTAGGTCTGTTTCTTGCCTGTAAAATGGGCATAGAAATAGTAACGTCTACCTTAGAGGTTTGTTGAGGAGTCAATAAGACTTATTAGCATGCTAATGAGATGAATCAGAATGGGAGTTGGTTAGAGCCAGCCCGGTGGCACAGCAGTTAAGTTCGAACATTCTGCTTCGGTGGCCCAGGGTTCGCCAGTTCAGATCTGGGGGGCAGACCTACGCACCACTTGTCAAGCCATGCCATGGCAGGCGTCCCATGTATAAAGTACAAGAAGATAGGCATGGATGTTAGCTCAGGGCCAGTCTTCCTCAGCAAAAAGATGAGGATTGGCGGCAGATGTTAGCTCAGGGAAAATTTTCCTCAAAAAAAAAAAAAAAAGAATGGGAGTTGGTCAACAGAGGGAGCAACTCTGTGACTAAAGCACTGGGGCTTTGAGCCAGCCCAATCTCTAAAAAAGGAATGAACGGGGACTGGAAATTGAATTCAATCATATGGCCAATGATCCAATTAATCATGCCTGCATAATGAAACCCCAGTAGAAACTCTGGGCACTGAAGCCCAGTGGAGCTTCCTGGCTGGTGAACACACAGATGTGCGGGGAAGGTAATGAGTCCTGACTCCACAAGGGGAGGGTACAGAAGCTGTGTGTTCAGAACCCTCTCAGACGTTGCCCTATGTGTCTCCTCATGTGGCTGGTCTTGATCTGTATCTTTCAAACTAAGATTGTAATAGTGCTTTCCTAATTCTGTAACATGTTCTAGCCAATGATCAAACCTGAAGGGGTCATGGGAACCCCCGAATTTGTAGCCAGTTGGTCAGAAGTCCAGGCGGCCTGGGGACCCCCAAACTTGCATGTGGTATCTGAAATGAGGGCAGTCTTGTTGGGGACTATGCCCTTGAGCTTGTAAAGTCTACACTAACTCCCGGTGGTTAGGGACAGCATTTGATTGCATTATGAAAGGGAAGTTTTGGAAGTGTCCTAAAATCAACTCCTGGTATAACAGGGAAATTCTACCCTCTCCACAAAATATCACCTATCATGCTCCTGCAATCCTTTCCCGTGTACCTAGGCTGAGAGCCTCTGCCCTTTCTTGGGCCTGAGTCATTTTATACCTGGGCTACAGAAAAAAACAGGAGGGGAGTATTTCCAAACATATGAGTTTATCTTTGATGTTCTCTCAGCTAACTTTATCTTGCCCTTCTAATCTTCCTCCCCTCTCCGCACCCCTCAGACGACCAACCTACCCCTATAGTTTCCTCTCTAAGCCTCTCCCTCTCCATTTCCAAGAGATGTCTCCATGTCTCTCACTAACTAAAATAGCCATTTCCTCAGCGGGGCTGATCCAGCAAGGGGACAGGTAATAAACTGAATGTGCTAATCCCCTAAATTGGAAATCAAGATGTCATTGGCCTTTGCAGAGATATTTACATTTCAAAAGAAGGCAATTTAAAACGAATTTCTAGTTAAAGTTCCTGAGAATAGCAAAAAGATAATCTGTAGTTTTATCTATTTCTAAACCCTCTAAAGAAGAAGCAGACTCTTCCACTCGTAACTTCCTTCGTCAGCTGAGGCTAGGAAGCCGCGTAACTTCCCGGTGTGCTCAGGTTTCCTTCCTTCCCAGGGATGCTAGAGAAGTGTTCCACAGCCTAGTTCCTGCAGTCCTGTGGCTCCCTCTCTGAGGCCTACATCCATTTCCTCTTCCTCTGGTACTCTGGGGACGGAACTACAAAGAAGCCATCTCTGGATCCCAACCCAACTAATTACCTGGGAGTCTGCCATTTGCAAGGTACCTGGCCCTTTCCCCCAAGTAGTTAATAATGCTCTTGGGTCTTTTGTTAAGAAGCTTGAAAACTTAAGTACAAACAGAGATAGTTGACTGATCTTAACTATTCATCTCTGCTCAAACTATCTCTTAAGATACATATTCCCAACATTCAACTATTCTCCATCCCAGAACATTCTGGGAAATACTAGGTTTTAGGGAGAAAAATGGAACACAAGCACCTGCCGAGTATTTTCCATAATCCACAAGGTTGCATGGGCAAGGATAACCAAAAGATATTTTTACATTCAGCTGAGGAGAAGGGAAGGATAGTAATTAAAAAATAACCCACCAATTATATTCTTAATGGAGCAAGTATTCACTTATAAAGGGCATAGGAAGGAAAGAAAATAAGAAGGCCTATTCTAGCTTTTGCAATCAATGATTCTTTGCAATCAACTGACTTTTATTATCCAAACATATTGTTGTTATTAAAATGAACCTCAATAAAACTACGGGCACTGTGTACAAATAAAAAAAGTTGATGATAGATAACTAGCCCTGAATACACAAAGCCAGCACGGCATCACAGGTCATGCTGTACCAACGATTCACTTGATTCTGCAACTCAACGCATCACGACAGTACAGGTGGAGAAGACTGACAGCGTTTGTCGTGGGAAAATTCTTCTCCAGGATGCATTAAAAGCTTGAATAAAGCTATGTTGATTTTTTGTTAATGAATCACAAAGTAAGTAGCTATATTCTTCGAGGAGGACTTCTCTGGTTTTTTTTCCTAGAGTAAAGGATGTCATTTTTTAAAAGTTAAAGAAGTCGTACTAGTGGCATTTGAAACAACTGCTGTCTGTGGCGTATTTCAAATGCACGGTTCCTCCTTTGGCCTTGTAAATTACGCCTCCTGCCACGTGTTGTGCAAAGTCCTCCAAACCCATTTGGAGCCCACCTGAGAATCTCTCTTGAAGAGTCAAGTAAGCATTACAGCAATCACATGTTGTTAACCAATTGTTTGCTTACTCAAAGCAGTCCTCATGTCATTTTCTCTAAATAGTTGAAGTTTTTAAAGTTTTCTCAAATCTGTGTTTCTTGGCATTTGCCTAAGAGAAGACAGCAGATGCTTACTTATTTTACATAACAGTTAAGCATCCAACTTCCCAACCTTACGCATTTATAAATGCGTAATAATGCGTATAAATTCACACAATTCATGGCTGTTTTCTTTCCACTTATCTTATTGAAAACTTAATGTTTCTTTCATGACAAAGGGCTTTAGCATTTTCCTTTGTAATTCTGAAAATATTAACTTTCTTTATTAAGCATTGACTATACATTGGTGGTTAATGCTATCCAAAGGGGGTGTACCTTGGTGATTTATTTTTCTTTTTATCATTACTGGTTTCACTAATTCTCGCAAGAAAAAAATTTCTTCCTATGACTTAATAATGGATTGCTACATCTTACTAGAAATCAATCTATATGTTTATTACTTTAGGAAATGTTATAAAAGCGAGACTGGTATTCAGCAGAGGTGGGAAGAGAATAAATAGGATTATTTCCCCCTTACTGGACAGAGGTGGCTATGTGCGATCTGGATGAGGAGCAGAGAGGGAAGGAAGAAAGTGAAGGGGCTACAGATCCAGGGAATCGTAAGAAAAAGAAAACACACACATCAGAATCCCCATCAATTCTGGAGGTTTATACCCACTCTGGAGAAGGAACTATAAGATGGAGTTGAATATGGCTTAGCAATTAGATAAAATTTAGCTCATAAAGGTGTTTTAATAGTTCCCTGAAAAATCTTGACAAATTAAAATTACAATGCAACATAAGATTCTGCTAATAACTGTTGATAATAATTATACAAAGCTTATGATTAAGGAGACAGTTGTGGTAGAGTGGGAAGAAAACTAAATGTATAGCCAGTTAATGAGATAATGGGTGTGAAAGCGCTGCTATAAACTTCAAATAATTTCGAAACATTAGCCATCATTATTTTTATTATTGATCTGTGACCAACTAGAAATCAAAAATAAAGTTGTATGTGTGCACGTCTGTCTCATAAGTATTCAATCAGAACTGGTTAATTACAGTATCACTGTAAAGCAGGGTTCCCCAACCTCGGCACTGTGAGGTTTTAGGCTGATAATTCTTTGCTATGGGAGTCTGTCCTGTGCATTGCAGGATGTTTAGCAGCATCCCTGACCTTTACCCACTAGGGACCAATAGAACTTCCGTCTCCTCCCCACTCAATTAGTGACAACCAGAAATGTCTCTGGACATTGCCAGACATTGCAAAATTGCGTCTGGCTGAAAACCATGTCAAAGCATGAGAAAAATCTAGAAATTATATTTATGGCTCTCCTACACAAACGAACGATGAGAGACAGGCAAGATAAACTGGAGCTAGATGTCTGTCACTAGGCAATGTGGCTATTGAACGCTTAAAATGTAGCTAGTCTGAAATGAGACACGTTGTAAATGTGAAATACACACTAGACTTGAGGGCTTAGTATGAGAAAAAGGGTGCAAAACATTTCAATAATGTTTTACATGGATGACATGATAAAGTGATAATATTGTGGATACAGTGTGTTAAAATAAAATACATTATTAAAAATAACTGTTACATTTTAAAAATGTGGCTATTAGAAAAGTTAAAATTACATATGTGGCTGGCACTATGCTTCTACTGGGCAGTGCTGAACTTGTGCAAAAAATCACCCATCTTTCATACATTCCAGGCAGCCTTTGTTGACAAAAGAGCTCTGCCCTCAGTTTTCTCTTTGCATTCTCTACGCTCCCCTAGGATGACCTCCAGTCTTACTGCTTCAATGAGATTACTACTCATAGACAACTTACTGCCCAACACTAACTCTAGTTCAGAGCTCTAGTGAAACCGAGATCCACATATGCAACCATCAACTTACAACCCCACGTGGACATCCCAGAGGAAGCCCAAACTGAAATGATCCTCATTCCCAAAATGGCTCCGCCTCGAGGATGCCCCATTTTAGTAAACGGTCCTTATTGACACAGATGCTCAAGCCAGGAACCTGAAAGTCATCCCTGAGTTCTCTCTTCTCCTTCGTCCACTTGCAATCTCTCACAAAGTCTTGCTTCGTCTACCTCCTAAACATTTCTGGAATCCTCCCTTTTCCTACCCCCTGGCTAGGCCAAGTCATCACTCTTTCTCCCCATGTCAACTCCGTTTCCCTTTTACGCCCCACCCTGCCCTTCTTAACACTTAAGCTACAGATAGGAAAGACAGCGTCAAACAAACATAGTTCTATTAGAACATCATACGACATCAAGTACGGTGCTTTCTGTTCATTGTTGTATCTCCAGTTTATTGATTGATGAAGGGATGAAGGTTGCAATTTATTAAAAAGCTGGACTACAAAAACAATGGGTCCATTAACATATGAGGCCTAGGAAAATATCAGTCCTTCTGTTAAATATCAGTGCTTTCAGACTGACACAGTCTTAGGATTCTAGAAGTGGGGGAAACATGCTTGGGGACCATGTGCCCTGTCCTCTCACCCTTCACAGGTCTATTTGTCATACCTAAATTCACACTGTCGACTTTCTACACACCGGGTCAGGAGGGAACAGCTGGAGAGTATCTTTTATAACCCCCAGCTCTGCAGCAACCTGACATTTTCCATCTTCAGTGGCATAGGCCCAGAATATCGACAGTTCCAAAGCTACCGTGAAAAGCAGCTAAAATTTATGCAAAGCTAAGAACAACTGTGATTAACTGAACTTTTTCTGAAAGAAAGTTATTCTCCAAGAACACACGTTCAAGGTAAGCACTACGACCTTCCCCCAAGTCTCCTCTCATTAGGGATCCTCGATTCACCTCCTTGCCTAAATCAGCCCTCGTTTCCTAGTCCGCGACTAGTTTGAAAGGGGCCAGGATGGACTATGGCAGTGTCTATCCTAAGTAGTAAGTTATAACTGCTACTGAGCTGGAAGTTTAACAAAGTCAAGAGTTTCACAGATGTGACTGATGTTTAGGGATTCCAGGTGTAGGCTAAGGAAGGAGGAACTTGCAATATACACATTAGAGAACAGGTAGACACAAAGGCAAACCCTAGCCCTGTGTGTCCATCCATCTTTTGCTACCGGCTCTCCTCTAAGCGGGGAGTTGCAATGTGGGTAGGTGGGACATGGTGATGTGAGATGGACCAGGCAGGAGCTCAAGAAGACGGCCTGTCGAAGCCCGGGTTACCCCAACGTCTGAGGGCCCTGTGTAGGTCTCAACATGTTCAACTGTTTTTTTTTTTTCAATTGCCTTATCTAGAAATTATACAAAACACCATTCTTTTACACTATGAGGAAGGGAGTCTTGACTAAAGGAATGTTAGGAAACTTTTTTTTTTAAGTATTTTCTCTTCATTTTTTCCTCCTTTTATAGCCCAGTAAAGGAAACAACGGCAATTACCAGGTGCACACCAATTTAGGCAGATGGATAAAGAGATTTAGTGATGAAGCGAAGTTTTTCTGAACTAGATGCCCTGTCTCTTTCTAGAAATGAGTCAAAGAATGGTAGGTAACTTCCCAAAGCCCATCTTTTTCCCTTCAAATCTGGTGAGTCTTTCCCATAACAAGGTTCAATACTTCCATATCTCAGCAAAAGCATCAGTTTTGGGTAACAAGAGTGAGGTAGCTGAGGTGTAACAAAAGGACTAGTGAGCTTGGGAGAAAAAGAGGGCTGACTCCCAGCTTCACCATGAGGTCTTTATGGGAGCTTAGGCAAGTCACTCATCTCTCAAGCCACACCTTCTCAACTGGGGTGACATCTCCCCCAAGGGGACAAAAGTTGGTTCAGGGGTGGGGAGTGAGAGATCTTATTCTTTTCATGTACAAAGCACAGACAGACATACAGTACATAAACAGACATACAGTGTATCTGTGGTATTAAAATTTCATAGGAAGGAAGACTAGGGAAAAATAATGTCTAAAAAGGCTCCTGGGCTGGGGTGGAGTGATAATGAACAAAACAAAAACTTTTCTAAGCCTTCATTTCCTCAACTGTAAAAACAGGTTGGCATCACCCATCTTAAAGGATCATTGTGATATAACTGTATCTAAATATATACAAAGAAAACGAGAGACTGGAAATAACGCAGGCAAGAAAACCAACCAAAATTGTAGAATGCTTATTAAAATGTAACTAAAAACACAAAGATCCAAGCAAATATAGATTCATACCATCCAATGCTCAACTGTATTAACAAGATAATTTTCTTGTCACTAGCCATTTTACCAACTGAACACCTAAGATCCAAAGAGAAAACATGTAGTAAAGTCAAATAATAAACACAGGAAGAATCTACGAAGGTGGCAAAGATACAAACCCAAAACACCAATGTTAAGCCCTGCCAAGTCTGTTTCAATTTTGTCATAAATGTCTCCCGAAGCAAAGTCAACAGCAATGGTCCTTGTCTCCACTTTGAATTTTTCTCCTAGGAAAGAAAACACAAATGGAGAGAGAGAGGGAAAATTAATACAGCGCAATTCAGATTAAAGCATTTGATGACATTACTCTTTCAAACTCTTTTTTTCCTCTCAATTTGACATGAAATTTAGACCAGGATAATTTTAAGCAATCACGAGACCATCTAAGAGATGACATAGGGTCAACACAACAGTTCTGTAATAAAAATCCCAATGTTATGGGGGCTGGCCCCGTGGCTGAGTGGTTAAGTTCACGCGCTCTGCTGCAGGCGGCCCAGTGTTTCGTTGGTTCGAATCCTGGGCGCGGACATGGCACCGCTCATCAAACCACGCTGAGGCAGCATCCCACATGCCACAACTAGAAGGACCCACAACGAAGAATACACAACTATGTACCGGGGGGCTTTGGGGAGAAAAAGGAAAAAATAAAAATCTTTAAAAAAAATCCCAATGTTATCACAGAGCTGGCTCAATGTTCCTTAATCAGTTCTCCTTCCATAAGTCAATAATGACTACTTTTTAGACTCTTAGGTACAAATAATAAAACATGAGTCACACCATAATGTTATATACTCTTTAAATGTCACTGGTTTTGTGATTTTAATTGCAAATTGATGCTTCATAATTTCAGGAAGAAGTCTTTATGCTGCAAAATATTTTAAAGTGTGATATGTTAAAACAAAAAGTCCATGTTACCAAAATGGAAATAAAAATGAATATGATCGTAACGGAATTTAAGAGCTGGTTAATAGTTAATAGTCACTACATTTAAAAATCCACACAAAAGGCACAGTAATAGAGCTACAAAGTGACACAAGAAAGTCCTCAGCGTTTTACTTTGCACAGCACCATTAAGGTCCAAAGAGACCTAACAGAGATAACAGATTCAGAAATGAGACCTCATTGGAGGCCACGTATAATGTTTACTTCTGCCTTCACGAGCGAGTCCCTTTGAGAAGATGGCAAAGACTTGGAGGTCACCCAGATATGGGTACCAATTTCATTTCCACATTTATTTGCTAAACGGCTTTGAACAAGTTCCACCTCCTCTTCGAGCCTCAGCATCCTCTTGCGAAAATGAAGGTAATACTACTCAACTTAGGGCGTGAGGCTCAAGTGACATCAACCGGCTTACTCCGTAATGTTCATCTCCCCTGCTCCCCTCCACTAACCCCACTCTCACTTCACTTAGTGAAGTTCAGGAGGCTAAGAATGCTTATTCTTTGGAACTTGACGAGAATTCAAAAGAATTAATTTAAAAATCCAGCTTCCGAAATTAAATTTGCCTTCATTTGAAGTCAGTGTCGGCTCACGGCACAGTATGGACACTTAATTCACACAGGAGGTTTCAGTTCTTGATCTAAAAGGATTTACGTCTAAAACTAAAAGGCTGGTTCACAAGAGATTTGATTCTTAGTTAGACTCAATGAAAAGTATTGACCCTAAATAGGAATCCATGAATAAACTAGAGAGGATAATAATTGGCCGGGAAAATGCCTTATCTGGCATCAAAGGTGTACTTACTATTCCAATATAAATGAGTTATTATATGTGTTCATGTAACAGAGAGACCAAACACAGCACTGTCCTTCCCAGTAGCTGGAGCCACAAGCCTTCCTAGAAAGGTTCACAGAATTCACCAGCAGCGAGGAAAGACCACCACCTTTACCAGAGCCCCAGATTCACAAGAAAAAACGCCAAAAACAAAGGCTGAACGGCACCTTCTAGTAAATGTGACTTTATTCAGGGATAAATTTATCTATTTATTTTGAGAAAAGCAAAGGATGTTTCCACACGAACACTTTATACTGACATTTAGGAAAATTTCTCTCTAGCAATAAAAGCTACCTCACACCCCCTGAATCAAATTCACTCTTTTAAATCTCACAGGATTTGGCGAATGTACTTAGATTGTAGAGCCTTGTAGAGATATGCTGCTAAAAAAAATATTCAGTGACCCTTTTGGAAAGAATGTTTAATTAACAACCCTCAAGTAAGCTCTTTCTTTGTATTCGCATTAGGATACGTAAAATGGCTTCTGGTGCAAGTTTTTCCAGATAGTTAACAATTTGGACTTATACCTGGATTACCTTGAATCAAGTTCTAGTCCAGTTAACACCGCTTTCTTCCTCTTAGCTCTTCTTCACTGCCTCTTAGTGAGCTTTTTCTTTTTTAGCATAGGTCACTCCCCTCCTCACAAACCTCCAGAGAGTTCCATCTCAGAGTAAGAGCCGAAGTCTTCAGGAACAGCCCCAGGACTTCTCTGAGCTCATCTCCACCCACTTACTCTCCTCCTTGCTCCCCGGCTCTAGCCACAGAGGCCCTGGGCAGAACGTTCTCCAAAGACACTCAGGGCTTTTATGCTTTCTGTTCCCTCTGCCTCAAATGCTCCTCCGCATTCCTTGTCTGCTGGGTCTTTGAGAAAACGTCACGTTCTCAGAGAAGCCTTCCTTGACCACCCTTCAAAAATGCGACACTCCTTCCTAGCGCTTCCTGCCTCTCCCCGTTTGATTTCATTCTGTCGCACTGACCACCCTCCAATTTACTACGTATTTTAATAGTGCCTGTGTGCGTTGCTGTCTGCCCGTCCTAGAATCAAGCTTTGTAAAGACAAGGACTTGGGTCTGTTTCGTTTAGTGGTTCAGCAACGTCACAAAGGATCTGGGGTCTTTGCTCCCTCCTCCCTTATTCCCTTAGGCTTGCTCCCCTCCTGGTTTCAAGAGGGCCATCGCCAGTCCGCGCGTCCCATGCAGATGACAATGTTCAGAGGCAGACATGGGGCGTCCCCATTCTATGTCCCTTCTATAGAGTGCGGAAACTTCCCCAGGAGAGTCCAGCAGGCTCCCTTCACATTTCCTTTCCCAGGGCTATGGATATGCACACTCTGACCAGACCCCACGGATGGGCTTTGAGGATTCCAGGAACTGCTCCCCCAGCTCCACCAAGAGTATGAGTCAAAAAGAGCAGCACATATGTAAGAATAGGACAGGAGACGCTTCCTTCTGGGCCCAGGCAGTCAGAAGAGAACTATGACGGGTGTTCTACAAGGCTGAGGTGGGAGGTGGCTGGCTTCCTAGGAATGGGGGAAGTAAATCTAGGCATCGTCCCCTTCCCATAGCCTCATCTGACCCTGCCAATGGACGCCAACACAGATGAACAGGAATCCTCTCATTTTAAACATCAGCACAAGGATGCATTAAGCACCTGGAACATAAGTGAGTCCCACAAACACATAATACAACCTTCATTTCCATCTTCACTATCTCCCCAACCCAAGGCTCCTCATAAGACCATCAGCGCACAACTTGGCAACAGCACACTGTGGCGGAAGAAGAACTTTACCTAAGCTTTTGGAGAGGGCCTTCTTCTGAGAACTCTGATTCTCGCCCACCACAAAGGCCCAAGTCTTTCCCCCAGGGCAGGAGCTGTAATAAGTTAAAATCAATACCCTACAGGTGTGCGGGATAAAGATAACTGAATTTGGAGCTTGCAATGGAAAGACATGAGCCACTCAATTGCCCCACCAGGGAAATTCTGGTTGCCCCAGCTGCTGGGAGTGTAATCAGCAGAAAGCTCTCAGGTGTCAGCCCCTTTGGGGATTGCGTCAGCTTCACAGAGTTGCCTGGACCGAGATCATGCCCTTCCCAGGACGTCTACACCCAATGACTGATTGACGATGGAGTATAAAGCCATTGGACAGCTTGTACCTACCAGGTTCTGATTCCAAAATTCTAGTCTATCATGCTATTTTTCTGTTCTTTCCTAATGCCCTAGTTTTAATTATTCTAGTTTTAATATTTCTAGTAGTGCAAGCCTCTTTTATGGTTCCTCCCTTTCAGAAGTTTATGGTTATCCTTACTTGTTTACTGTCAGTTTTTACTGGAGTTGCATAAAACATTTCAATTAAATTTATGAAGAATGACAATGTGGCATTCCCTCCAGGCTCTCCATTTATTCAATACCTCACAGTAAAATCTTCCGGTTGTAAATTACTAAAGAACTCAAGAATCCCATTATTAGAGTTACTACGCACCATTATGCAAAGATACTCAATACTGTTGATGATTCCTACTGACTGAAACCATTTCGTATTTGAAACTGTATAGGCTGGCATCTTGCTCCTTACAGTTGTGGCCAAATATAATCATGCCCCCACCCCCTTTTTAGCATTGAAATAATTCTGAGATGGTCTTGGTCTCTCGGCCTCGTGGCTAAGACCAAAAACTAAGCAGCGAAAAGCTCTGATGATTGATCTGAGCTGTTCAAGGCAGACAACTCACTACACGTGGAGGCAGAAAATCAGCTCTGGCTTAAAAAGTGGGGAATGAAGCAAAGAAATGGCTGCGCTGATACCACTCATTCACTCCCTTTTTACCTACTATTCCACTGAAAACCACATAACCACAACTGTGGAATAATAGAAAGCAAGTGCTATTTATAACTATCGAGCTATATAATAATGAATGTCTTCACTGCCTCAAGCCATTCTATCACCTCTGAGTATGGGTGCCCCAGTTCTACAGTCACATTGCCATTTTGTACTCAGAGGATCCTGAATTAGTTCAAGGTCAAGTCCAGAAGTGACGGAGAAGGAAGTGCACTCGTAAGTAGTCTCAAGATGCTGCCAAAACACCTCTTAATATTAAAACCAACGCATTTTTAGGTTCAGACCTAGAAAGGTCATGAACATATTCAGAATAACCTTATGTTTAACATACTTCTAGGCCTGGCCATCATTATTTTCATTTTGCTCAACAAATTGATATCTCTTAAATTTAAATCTTTCTCTAAAAATAATTTTATAGGTCTTAAAAAGACTTTCTTTGTTTTTCCCCCAGGTGGCTAGGACATTAGGTTTGAGAATGCTAGGAAAGAAATCTAATCTATACAGACTCATGGAATATTTACAATTTTTCTATTAATAAAAATCAAAAATATATTGATTCTCCTTTGTGCCTACATCTGCTGCAAAGACACAATCTGTCTTCCCCCCGAAGTTCTAGGTACTATTCATTGTGAAATTCCTGTTACACTCATCTTCCCCCATCTTTTCCATATTATAAATTTCATCATTTAAGATTCAAGTTGTGTCACCACCTCTGCGGACTGACTTTTCCTGATTGCCATCTCCTCCAGCGTAAAGCCACTTACTCTCTCAGCTGTGTCCCTAGAGACCTGCCATACAGCCCTATGAAGTACACCTACCGTAAGATATTATGCAAAGAGCCTGCATGTCCCAACGAACATGGACCCACCTTTGTCATCTCTGTATTCCCAGCGCCTAGCACAACGCCTTGCATACAGCAGGGGTCGCTCAAATGTTTGTTGAGTGAGAAAATACATCTAGGCTGACACAGCTGATTTATTAAAATCATCTTCTCAATACTTCTTGAACTCTTCCTTATAGAAACAAAACTACATGCTGGTCAGAGATGTCTACATGAGACATAATAACATAAGGTACTTACTATACGGCATTTTAAAGTGTAAGATAAATTGAGAAACAACTCAGTTCTTCCATCTGGCCTACATGGGTTGGACTATCATTCTCATAGAAACATTTTAGAGTTATCAGAAACCTTAGAAACTATCCAGTCTCATGAATGAGTACTCCAGGAGCTTAACTCACGGGCACAGAGATGAAGGTTGAAGGCATTTTAGTCCGGACCACTCTCCCTATCCCCAGCCCTGAAAAAGATAATTAGGGGGAGCGGAGGGACTCTAGGGGAAACAGTACTATATTCACTGTTTACCAATTTTAGCTTCTTAAATCTAAATTCATGAAACTCAATTTTTGACTATAAAAACATATTGCATATTTTGAAAAACCTCTCCATTTTCACATAAAATGTTATACAATATTTAGAGATAAAAAAAGTACAGTCTTAATTAAGGGGAAAACAAAGAACAAACTCTGCTAACCAAATTCTCTCCACTTAACTTCCCTCCTTTTCCTGTTTTCTTTTTTCCCCCCAGGTCTTACCATCTCCCTCCACCCCCAGCCTCCGGGGTAAGACATCTCCCCACAGAGAAAGCCTCCCTTACGTGGTGGCTCTGGAGAAAAGGTGATTGTGCCCTGGAAGGGAATCATTCCTCCGACTCCACTTTTTACAAAGGCCCATTTAATTATAATCATCAGAGACGTTACACACATAATGGTGACTTCTTTTCCACATTGCCCTTGAAAACATATTCATGGTCATTTTAATGTCATATAAAGAGACTCACTTTCAGTCAAATCAAAAACTCATCGCAGCATCTTCAGGATTCCATCCCAAACCAATTATTTCTTTATTTTAAGCCAAAGTTATTATATTTTATTCATTACAGCCTATTTAACTAGAACAACCATCTGTAATAAATAAAAATCTTTACCATATGAATTTGCTCTATTGATGGGACACGAATAGGTCCCATCCTTTTGAAAGCCCTGAGTCCTACACTTGGTTCAGGTATGGTAGGCCCTTGGACAAGGTACCTTCGAAGAAATTTTCAAATAAGGACATTTATTCTCTACACTTGGGGGGAAAAAAAAGGCCTGCCAATGAAAACATCTAAATTTTATTTTTTGAAGTGAGAAAAATGCAAAAAATATTCCTAACATTACTATACTTAAGATTCCAAGATGACGTTGCTCATAATACGGAAGCAGAGTATTATGGGCTGAATATTTGTGTCCCCCCAAAATTCATATGTCGAAGGCCTAACCTTCGATGTGATGGATTTTGGAGGTGGGCCTTTGGGAGGTAATTAGGTTTAGACGAGGTCATGAGGGTGATGGGATCCGTGTCCTCATAAGACGAGGAAGACAGAGAGAGCTCTCTCTCTCTCCATGTGCGTGCATCAAGGAAAGCCATGTGAGGACACAGCAAGAAGGCAGCCGTCTCCACACCAGGAAGGCTCTCACCAGGAATCAAATCTGCCAAGACCTTGATCTTGGACTTCCCAGCATCCATAACTGTGAGAAATAAATGTCTGCTGTTTAAGACACTCTGACTATATTTTGTTATGGCAGCCCAAGCTAAGACACAGAGTTTGAAAAATCATGGGATGCATTTAGAAGCCCTGGACTTGAGTGCCAGCTCAGTCGCTTGTTGGCCAAGGGCCCTTCATTCAAGTCTTTTAACTTCAGGAATTCCATTTCTTAGCTTGTAAACTACAAGAAAGAATACCCACCCTTCAGAGTTCTTGTGAGGATTACATGCCATAGCACATGAGGATGTATGTTAGAAAACTGTAAAGTCTTACACAAATGCTTTCTTTTCTTCTAGCTGCCAATATCCACAAAGATGACTGCATCACATATAGTTGCTTTTTCCTAAATAGCACAGGCTGCTGTAGGTATTATCTGTATCACTAACTCCTTCCTCTTTGCATCAGCTACATATCCTTTTTCAAGCTGACCATGCACATCCAACTCCCCTTTAAAAAGTGATTTATTTATTACTGTATCATCCATGGAATCAATGGTCATGATATGCTATTTTTAGCCATGCCTTTAGCTGTGTCCAAGTATTTCTTTGACTCAATTTACTCACGATTAACCTCGGAATTATTATGTTTTATCTATTCGAAGATGCATTTTTATTCGCTTTTTATCTTTAAAATCGAAGTACCTTACAATTGATGGCATGCCAGTTCAACTGGAGATTTTTCTTTCTTTATGCTTATAAGCTGTATCATTGTTTCATGAGCAAGTGTCTCAGATTTGATGAAAGAAGCCTACAAATGTGCTGACATCCACCCTTCTCTTCAATGTCACAAAATGAACCAAGGACAGCTTCCAAATGCAAAATTCCCTGGTATTCCAGTACTTCTAATATTCTACCGCCACCGTTAGTCAAGAAGGCAGAAGATGTCCCACCCTAAACTAAGACCCAAAAACCTCAGCATATGCTCATTCATTTAGTCAGGAGCACAGGCATCCGCAACCAGGCAAAGCACCTCCCTCCCTCAGCTCTATGAGGGCAGGGTGCATGTTTGGATTTTTCTTCACCACCGTACACTCAAAGCCCAACAGTACCAGGTACACTATAGGAGCTCAGTCACTATGTTTTGGCTAAATAAACTCAAGAAACACAAGCTGAGTGGTGCCCCCATGTCAGACGTTACCCAGAGGAGAATAGCAGATATGCTCAAATAGGTCCTACTATGGTGAAGGAACCAGGTGTGAACCCAACTGTTGCTCTGACACATATGGACAAAGCATGCAAAGAGAAAGCAACTCATTCTTGCAGAGTGGGATTTTAAATAGGAGGGGATGTTGGCGTGAGTCCTTGAGTAAAACGGCCACACAGAGAAGGGGGAGAAGCAGACAAAGGCAGAAAATGGAGAAAAGGAACAGCCAGCATATTGTAAGAATCCCTGTGGATGGAGGACGTGGTACACAGGGAGAAGTGGAAAGACAAAATTCTGCACAAGGAAGCTGGTGGAGGTTGTATGTGCCAAAATAACAAGCAGGACCTGCTACCTAATTTGCGGGGCCCAGTGCAAAATAAACATGTGGGGTCCCTCGTTTGAAAATTATTAAGAGTTTCAAGATGGCAACAGCAGCGCATTAAACCAAGTACGGGCCCTTCTAAGAGTGGGGGCCCGGGAGAATGCACAGGTCACACACCTATGAAGTTGGGTCTACAACAAGTTCACGTTTCATCCTACATGTTACGAGCACTTAGCAGAGGCTACCAAGATAGGAAGTGAGAAGATCACACTTGTTTTTTAGAAAGGAAATACCAGTGGCAGAGCAGAGGACACAGAGCCTGTGATAAAAAGTGCTGCGCGGCAGGGAGAGAAGGTAGCAGCTGCTGCATTAGTCCCATGAGAGAACAGGGCCCGAAGGAGGGGCAGCAGTGGAAATGGGAGGCAGCCCGACTGGGAGAGACTTCTGAGTTGGAGTCTGAACGATTTTCTGACTGATTAGACACACGGCTTTAAGGAGAGAGAGGACACAATGGTTTTATCCATTTGCTTGATAAATCTGGTTAATAAACGGTCATATCTTAGAGCTGAAACAGTCTTTCATGGCTTCGCATATGAGGCAATGTTCCTATGATTATGTCTCAGCACTTTTGTAATCATATAAAATGTTTATCTGTTATTTTTTAGTAAAGTTAAGTCTTTTCTTGAGGTAGCTTACTTCTCTTTCTTTCTTGGCATGAAAAATGAAATTACTACCAAGGAGATTTGGGCCAGAGTTGACCAATTTTCCATGCAGGATATCCATGAACTAAAAATCAACTTGGAAAGCAGAGATATTTTTGTAAGCCTGCATAATATTCCTCTTTTCTTCTTCCAAAGAGAAAGATAGCCAAAATTAATTAGAAGTCAAGCATCACACAGTACCTTTCCTCTAAAAATGCTGATTGAGCTGTTTTTTTTTTTTAAGTAACCTCTTTTATATTTTAACCTGTCGCTTTGTTCTTATGAGATTCCATTCTGGTTTTGTGAAATCTTGCCACAGGAAACAAGTATTCTTTTCAAGATCCGGATCTCTCACTTTGGTATTTAGAAAAAGGAAGCTTAACAGTTGCTTTTAATTCTTAAAAAAAGAGAAAACAGAAACTTTTGGAAAAAATTGCCGTAAAACTTAAAATATCAGATATTGAAATGAGTTATTTACTTTATGGCAATTAATACTTTTTAAGATCAACATAGTTCAACAACATTTTGCCAAGAATAGAACCATCCTTCCGTTCAACAGAAAAAAATAGCCCTCTTCATTTAAATTGTTAAGAGAGCACAGTTTTCAGATAATAAACCAAAATAACAGCCAAAGTGCTTGCTGTAGAGGCTCCTTCTCCTGTACTCTTAGAACTAAGAATAAGAACGTGACGTAAATCATCCCAACCCTAGGATGCCCTAAAGAAGCCAGAGGTACCATGCAGAATGCATGGGGCACAGTTAACAGCGTACCAACCATACAAGAGTAATAACTAGTATAGTTATCAATTACTGAGCATCAATTAGATGCCAAGAACTCTAGTAAGTGATATTACATCACTTAATGCACAAGAACTTACTGGTATATTGCTGAAACTTACAAATGATTATTCTCATAAATTTCAGTTTTCAACGTGTGAAAGGTCATCATTTATGGATTTTTTTAAATTTTGAAATAATCTCAAGCAAAGAAAAGTTGCAAGTACTGTACAATAACTTCTTTTCCTGCACCATGCTAGATTCAGTTGCCAACAAGACACCCATCACTCATAAATACTTCACTGTAGTGGTTCTCAGTGTGGTCCACGACCCCTGAGGGTCCCTGAGAGTCAAAAATGCTAAGAAGTCATTTGCGTTCTTCAGTGTGTTGACATTTGCACTGATGGCACAAAAGCAATGATGGGTAAAACTGTTAGACCTTTCACACAAATCAAAGCAGCAGCATCTAACTATATTAGAAGTCACTGTATTCTTCACATGCTTGCAGTAAAAAGGAAAAAAGTCAGTTTCATTTAAGCATGTCCCTTGATGAAGCAGTGGAATCATTAATTTTATTAAATCTCTACCCTTGAGTACACATCTTAATGTTCTGTGTGACAAAATGGGACGTAGGCATACAGCACTTTCTCCGTGTACCAATACAATGGCTGTCTTGAGGAAAAGCATTTGCGCAATTGAGTCGTGAACTGAATTAGCCCCTTTTTTGATGCAGCACCATTTTACATGAAAGAACAGGTGACAGAAACGCAACGCTTATGCAGATCTGGCAGACAGATTTCATTCTCAAAAATGAATGAAATGAGTCTGCCACTTCGAGAAAAACAAGCAACAATCTTTGTTGTCTATGACAAAATTGGAGCTTTTAAGTGAAAATCAGAATTTTGGAAAAAAAATTGTATCCACCATCATGAACTTGAGAGAAAAGATTTTTCTGATAAGATGGGGGGGGGTGAATAAATAACGGATTTTTTTGTACTGTATCAACATTTGGAAGGTCTGCGAAACTCAGGACCCAATATTTTCCATTGACCAACAAATAGCTACCATGTCATGATGGATCAAAGACCTACAGTGTGAGGCAGACCTTACATTAAAATGAGTTTTAACGTAACTGAGCATAAAAAATTCACTGATATTTCAGATTCCATATTGCAACTAACCTTTAAGAAACCTCCACTTAAGGAGTTTTGATGTCGTGTTAAAGAGGAACGTCAACAATTACCAGAAGAGGCAATTCCCACTTCCTCTTTCCCAACTACTATCTGTGTAAAGCCAAATTTTCTTCTTATACCTCAACGAAAATAACGTATCAAATCAGACTGGATGCAGAAAGATATGCAAATGAAACTGTCTTCTGCTATGCCAAATATTAAAGAGATTTGCAAAAACATAAAACAACGCCACTCTTTCGCTGAATTGTTTTGTTTCATAAGTTATTTTTCTTTAAAAATGCGTTATGTTCACACGCAATGGATTTATTATTATTTCTAGTGAATTAAATAATAATTTTTTAATTACTCAGTTTGAATTTCTAATACAATAAACATTGATAGCTGCAGTCCATAAAAAGAAAAGCTCCTTGGGGTCCTCGATAATTTTTAAGAGCTAAGAGAGTCCTAAGACTAACAAGTTTAAGAATGTTGCTTTCGTACGTATTTCCTACAAAGACAGTCTCCTAAATAACATAACATCAAAATCAAGAAATTAACATTAATCCATCACTGTCTTCTAATCCTCAGAGCCTCTTCAAATTTCACCAATCGTCCCAACAACGTCCTTTACAACAAAAGGATCCAAATCAGAACCACCCGTTGCATTTAGCTGCCATGTCTGTTTAGCCCCATTCATTGTGGAACAGTTTTTCAGTCTTTTCTTGACCTTTATGACTTTGACAGTTTGAAGATTACAGGCCAATTATTTTGTAGAATGCCCCTCAATTTAAGTTTGTATGTTTTCTCATTATTAGAGTCACATTTATGCATCCTTGGCGGGAATATCACAGAAGTGAAGTTGTGTTTCTCGTTGCCTCCTATTAGGTGGTACCCAATTTCAATTGTCCCATTACTGAAGAACTTAGATCTCCTATTAAGGTGGTATCTGCCAGGCTCCTCCACTGTAAAGTTACTATTTTTCCCTTTGTAATTAACAAGTATCTTGGTATTTTGTGGGGTGATACTTTGAGACTACATAAAACCCCATTCCTCATCAAAATGCCAATTTATGCTCTTATTTATCATTATTAGTGTGGGCTCATAGTTTCCTACTTTATTCAATAGATTATAATTTGTTTCTATCATTTTAATTTTAATGCTCAATTTGTCTAGATTTGGTTAAAGGTGGGAGTCTCTTCAAGCTGGCTTCTGTGTCTTTTTGACATGTCCCCATTATTTTTTTAACACTTTCTTGCTTTCTGGCACAATGAGATATTCCCAGTTCATCTTCTACTCTCCTTGCTCCAGCCCCGGAACTAGCCATTTCTCCAAGGAGCTCTGGATCTTTTACTAGAAAACAGTATCTAGAAACCAAGATCTGGGTGCTGAGTTTGCTCATTGTCATTGGGGTCTTGCTGTTCCCAAGGAAGACCAAAAGCTTTAGCAACCAACTTTTGCAGTGTTGCAGGCACAGTACAAGTACATAACGGGTAGCATCCCACAGAGGAATTAGTTGTCGGCTGAGACACTACCTAAGATGCTTTGATAGAGGAGTCAAAGATGCATAGGCAGGCCTTGGGGTTCTCCTTCAGAGCTAAATACTGAACACACAAACATCTTTGATATATATTGCATACTAAAGGTTGCTAAAATACTGTAATTTAAGCCTTAGTTTAAGAAGGGATAGCTTTATTTGTGGCCTTCAGTTGGTAGGTAAAAGTCTAAATAAATATTTGAGCTTTGCAGGGGCAAAACAAGCTCTTGGTTACTTATTGAGTTTCATGCTAACAATATCTAAGCAATTCCATACTTGGCCCAGAGCATTTCCAGAAGGTGTACCAAACAGATACTGAAAGGTAGATCCCATTTGCCCACAGAAACAATTTTATAATTGGAATTTCTGTGACTAAAATCAATCATAGCTAAGCCAAGAACACAACATAAACACACAAATATATATTACCATTAGCCTCTATAATAATTTCAAATAGTAAAATTATGTTCCCAAATACTGATTGTCTTAAGGACCCAATTTACTATAAAGTATATATATATACAGAGAGAGAGTGCATAAAAAATGTAACTATCATATCATAAATTTGGCCTTAAAACACATTAGTTAGTCCCACTTAATATACAATAAAACTGCCTTCTTAGAATTTAGAATGATCTGGACAGTAAGGGCCTTTAAAAAAAGAAGTTCAAGGAAGTATGAGCTAAACCTTCTTTTATATTAACATATTTCTCTGTCGCAGACAGACGCAGTACCATTTTCACTGCCCTCAGAGTTGCCTCAAAGTCCTGTAGTACAAGCTCAATCGATATTATTAGAATGATGAAAAAAACGAGGGGTTTCCTTAGTACTTAGGAACAGATGAACCAAGACTGATATTAGACCGTAAGACCAACACACATTGGTTGGATCAAAGCAGTTAATGAATACCTGAACTCTCTAAAATTATAGGCAAAAGATTCTGGGATAAGTATATCTCAAAATACAGGGATAAGTTTTTATCATGTGGATTCACAAGAAAGTCTATGACCCTCAATAAAGAGTACACATTTTGGTTTAACTACTGCCCTGAAATAACCACCGTGCACGGTCTCAGCTGTATCTCGCTGACCTTTTCTGATGCCTGTCTATATATGTTACACATGCACTGAGTTGGTTCCTGAGTTTAATATTTGTGGAATGTGGATGTTCTTTCTGTTAAAAAACAAAAGTAAGACCAGACCTTCTCTAAATATGCTACTCCGTAACGTGCTTTCTTTCCACTAAAGATGGCCTTCCATGTCAGTACTCACAGATAAACATTTTTAATTACCTAGAATGGTTAGGCCATAATTCATTTAATCAGTTATTCAAAACATAGTATGAGCGGGCACCGATCAAAGGACGAATTCATTGTATTGGAGAAGGGGATTGTATCATGGCAAGTGACAAGAAACAGAATGTCAGAGAATTCAGAGGAACTTTTATAGGTCACCAAGACCTTATTTTAAAAAACAAAAAATAATGATAGAAAACTACAGAATGTTTATATCTGTTAACACCAAAGCTAAAAGCAGTGTGACCAGAAGGAGTTATGGGTACAACCAAAGCTGCCCCCCTCACATATGCCCCCACTTCCAGGACCCCTCCCCCTGCCAAAGACATTATAACAAAAGAGAAAAAACCCACATATAGGCAAATAGGGTCTGTAAAATAAATCATAATCCAAGGCAGGGCCACATGTAGTCTAGTTAAGTCCACTTTGGGGAAAGGTCTGGGGAAGAATTTGGGAAAGGCTGGACCACAGGCAACAAAGGCTTCAAGTCATATGGAAAGAATTCGAGTGACGTATTAAAGAGCCATCCCAAGCCGAAGCATTCAAGAGTATTTGTGGACCCTGGGCACCTGGTTTACCCCCACTATTACGGTCAACCCAGGTGATAAATGACGTGGCTACAGTTTTAATCGTCCATATCAAGGTCTGGAAGGCATCACTGACCAAGAAGAGGCAGAAGCTTCCGTTCCCACTGGCCTGTGGATAAGCTGGTCTGGAAACATGGAGCCATCTAGCTCACTGTCTTCAGTGAGGGCTGGCCCTGTCTCTGCTCAAAGAGGAGAACAGAACGGGGACACTGACAGACATGTAGACAGTTACTCATTTTTCACTACTATGAACAATACTGTGTTGAACATCCTATGCATAAATCTTTGTGCAGTTACCTGAGTTTTTCTGTAAGATAAATTTCTCTAAGTGGAATAGTCAGATCAAAGGGCATGTGTGTCTATAGAGGGGAGAAAACAGAATCGACTTTCACTTTTGACAGTTCCGTCCAGTTTGAATTAATGAGTTGATTAACTTCAGAAAGCAAGTAGTTCTTCTGTCATTGTCAAAGGAAAAATACTTCCTTTGGTCAGGATTGGCTCCCAGGCCTACATGAACGATACAGAGAACCAGGCTGCAAGTAGTAAGATATATAAAGAAATAGTGTTGATTAGAAGAGGGCGGAGTGCTGGAGAGACCCGGATGGAGGAAAACATGAGGGTCCCTGAGGCAAGTCTTGGAAATGTTCATCCAAGCACAGGCTGGGGAGGTTGGCCAGAGGCAGCAAACGGTTAGGAGCCCTGGCGAGGCTGCTCCAATCATGGAAATGGAGACGCCAGACTCTCCTCCCGTGATGCCCTTCAACATTCAAACGCTCTGGGCAAGAGAAGGCGCGCTCACGAAGGGAGCCTCTGGCTTTAGTTGCCTTCCTCTGTACATCTGCCAATAGGAGGAGTTATAGTAAGTATTACAGCCTGCACCACACTTACACCTCCTTTAAAAAACCAAAACTGGGTATTGGATTTTGTTTATCAGCCTATTAATAAACTTGGTTTCCTGCAAGTTTGCCCTTGAAAGGCATCTTCCCACTGAGTATCCTGACAAAACCAGGTTTCAGGGCCTGCAAACGTACACGCCAGTTCCTAACCCTTGGTCAGCGCTCCAGGAGCTCCCGTCTGAATCTAACAGTGTGGAATTTAAGCTTTCTGTCTTGGACACATACAAACACAGATTCTCTCTGCCCCCCGCCCTGGCCAGTGGCCTCTGGCAGCAATTATTAAGGCATCACCGAGGGCCACTCTGGGCACACGGCCCCTTGTCCACCGCAGCCTGCCAACAGGCCAGCCTCCACACTGGGTACTGGAGCTGATACGTTCCTCTTGCAATTTGGAACTCTGTTGTTCCATTTCTGACTCCCAATTTCTCTCATCTCCTAGTGCTCTTCTAAAAAATCACAATAGCAACTTCTGAATGCTTACCATGTGCCAGATACTATGCTCAGTGTTTTACGTGAATTATCTCAATTAATTCTTACAACAATGCTGCACACAGGACCAGGACTGCCTCCATTTTAAGACGAGGAAATGGAAGTGAAGTAGCTGCCAATGTCAGAAAGCTCTGTTAGAGACCAGACTGGAAGGCCGGCGTGCAGCGCTGGAGAAGGCACCTTACTCCCGCCACTCTCTCTCTCGGTGTCACGCGCAGCTTCCTTATCAGTTGAGGCCAGCAGCCTTACATTGAGATCCAAATTTTTGTGAGGAACCAAATAACAGAATTTCTAGTTTTAGAATTACTCTTGCTTTACTGAGGATTATCATGACATTTAATCCATAAATTAGTTTTTGACAAACTCTCAGTATATATGAACTGGAAACATGGCCCTGAACTCTGAGTGTGGCGAATCTTTTTCTGTTGATGAAGTAATTCCCATCTGGATCGTCTCATCATGGCCAAAGGCACAGCCTCCAAAGTCTCTGTGAGGCAGCTGACGCTATGGACCTCCATTCACTCATTCAACAAACATCTCCTGAGCGCCTGCTCTGTGTCAGGCACTGTTACAGACACTGGGGGGATTAGCCGGGACCCAAACCAAGCCACTTCCCTCGGAACTTAGAAGGAAGACAGGAAAGAAACAGGCAAAAATATAATGCACCTAATTTGGTAATAAATGCCATGGAGAAAAAATAAAGCAAGGTGAGAGGGCCAGGGAGTGATCAAACAACCTTTCTTTAAAAGTGAGAATATTAAAAAAAAAGAGAATATTTTTGAAGCTAAGAAACTGTCTATTCCAAATTGGTTAAACTAGTACAACATTCTCTTTAAATTCCTATGTCAAATCTCAGTGTACAACAAATTTATAGTGTCACAGGTAATTATATAACTGATTGAATGCTGAATCCTTAAGAAGTGAATTTTATCTACTTGCTTTTGCTATATCTTTCAATTATTTCTAACCAAAAAATAAGGGCCTGAAATTTATTCAATTGACAAATGTCACAAAATTTAATGTCAACCACAAACACAATGTGTCTATCAGTAATAAAACCTACGTCTCTATGTGTTTTCAGTCAAATTTTTAGGAAGTCTAACTGGCAGTTTTGAGGAAACCAATTCACAAATCGTAAAGGTAATAAACCCGGCCAGACTCTTGGTAGTCACTGAACTGGTCTTTCAGCCAATATCCTTCTATAGAAACACATCCTTTTTCCTTTATAAGCTTCAATAATGGCCACAGTGTCACTGCCATGAAAAGGTATCTTGAAAAGTAAGGCGGGGCGGGAGGGAGGGACTGGGGGCTGGCCCCACGGCTGAGTGGTTAAGTTCACACTTTCCACTTCGGCGGCCCAGGGTTTCACCGGTTTGAATCCTGGGCGTGGACCTAGCAGTACTCATCAAGTCATGATGTAGCAGCATCCCACATACAAAACAGAGGAAGACTAGCACGGATGTTAGCTCAGGGACAATCTTCCTCAAGCAAAAAGAGGAAGATTGGCAACAGATGTTAGCTCAGGGCCAATCTTCCTCACACGCACAAAAAAAAAACAGAAAGGAAAAAAAAAGAAAGCCCAACGTCTCTTTTCTCCCTTCAGCCTCTCCTATTCCTTATTATCAAATTCCACCAGCAAATGAGAATTAAGAGCTATGTAAGTGTGTCACATTTAATTTGGAATTCACAAAAAGCACTTCCTTGTAGAGAGTTTCGATAAAACAGAAAAAAAGCTTCTAAACAACTTCCTTAGAAAAACTAAGACAATATATATGAAATGATATCCTTAGCAGCCTAACTTCTGTGTGATTACGTAACATATGTAGGATACCGATAGCATACATCTGAGATGATATCTTGTGCGGCAGAGAGTATGTGCACAATATAATATAATATGGAGCAATAGGGAGCAGGGAGGGGACTGGAGGGCGGGGGGACAGGAAGGAGCAGATCACCTACATCCTGCTACCAACGGCTCCCATGAAATTACGGAGACACTGACCTTTATTATTCTCTCAAATACTCAAGTCAGCAAAATTAATTTGCAAACGTCAATGATTTTTCAACACTTCTTAAAGAGGCAGCCAGTTAGGTTCAGAAACGGGGAAAGCAGCAAGTTTTCTTTATCAGTACATACTGGAGACCAGGATGATGAAAAGCAGCAAGGTGAACACGTCTGTAACCCTCCTCGTAACACTCCTCAAGCATCCCGCCCACAGGGAAAGAGGAGCGAATCCCGTGGACGACGTCTGCAGCTTGCCCTGCAGGTGGCAGTTATAGTCCTCATTTCACCCCAAGAAAGTCACTAACAGATTATACCTGGAAAGGCAAAGACTGAAATTTAAACTTTCCCCTTACATTGAGAAATTTCTCAAATATATCGTTTTGTTTGATCCTTACAACACTCCCGTAACTTATACGGAGCCGGGATTATCAACACCACAGATGTGAAAAGACCATCCTACACAAAGTACAACAGACGACCAGGTGTCTCGGGCCACCAAGGCCCTCAGGGGAGGACCCGAGACGGATGCAGGCCTCCCAGTGTCCTCTCCACAGTCACAGCATCACGTCTGCTAACTGTTCTTGGTATTTAATAGAGCAATCTGGAGAAAAACAATGTTGCCAGCTTATTTCTCATTCCAAAACGGAACATTTTATAAAAGGTCTAGATTTCAGCCCATTCAAGAATCTAAAGAATCCTTAATAATTCAGATTCACTAACAATTGATGCCCATAACAAGAAGTGATAGACTCCCATCAGTGTTTCCTTAGAGTTTTGCTGCCCACACAGTAGACTACACCCCACGCCATGAGCAGGTCTCATTTGCCATCCACATTTGTAAAAGCAGATGAAGATAAAGTAAAAAATGATAAATTCCATCTCATGATTTTGAAATGTAAGGTAAGCTGTAAATTCTGAAGGTTAAAAAGTTTGAGATGAATGTCACTAATTAAACCATCAAGTTCTAAAATATTCCATCATCTTTTAAAACTTCAAATCAAGGGGAAAAAAATCTTTCAACCATACCTCGAAGAGCTTCCAGCAAATACTGTATTTACATACTCTAGGGGCCGGCCTGGTGGCAGAGTGGTTAAGTTTGCAAGCTCCGCTTCAGCAGCCCAGGGTTCATGGGTTCGGATCCTGGGCACAGACCTACACACCACTCGTCAAGCCATGCTGTGGTGGGGTCCCACATACAAAATAGAGGGAGATTGGCACAGATGTCACCTCAGTGACAATCTTCCTCAAGCAAAAAGAGGAAGACTGACAACAGATGTTAGCTCAGGGCCAATCTTCCTCACCAAAACAACAAAAACAAACAAAATACTCTAAAATGCTAAATCTTTATAATTTTATACCAAAGAGATTAGAAAGAGAACATTAGTACTAGTTCACAAGAGTCAAATATTAATATTTCTTTTTAATGAAGCTAATTTTAATACATATTATATAAATATGTAAATAATTATATAATACATATTATATAAAGAACATTTCTATATATAAATAATTTTTACCTATGTATACGTGTGTGTATATGTATATATCAGCCTGTTAATTTAGGTGGAAAAAGATAAAAAGAGAAGTTGAAAAAATAAATTTCTGAGTTGCCCATAAAAGTGGATTTATGGAGCAGAACCTCATCGTAGAATGTACACCCTGTTGTCAAGAAGGACGGAGTGGAAGTTTTTAGAAAACATTCTTATGATGATTTGTCCAAAGAGCTCTCTGGACCAGAGCCACCAACGATCACACAGGGCAGCGCGCCCCACACCCGGGCTGTGTGGGTCCACACCACAGCCCTGCACTCCCCAGCACTGTGACCCTGGGAGGCTGTACTGGTTTTCTATTTCTGTGTCATAAATTACCATGAACTTGGCCGTTGAAAACAACACAGATTCATTTTCCGAGTGTCTGTGGTCGAGAATCCAGGTGTGGGGCACCTGGCTCTTCTGTTCTCGGTCTCAGAAGGCTGTCATCTCAGCTGAGGCCCAGGTTCCACTCTCAAGCTCACTGATGTTGACAGAATTCTGTTCCCTACAGTTGTAAAACAGAGGTCCTCTGTTCCTAGAGGCGACTCGTCATTCCCTCCCACACGGCCCTCCCCCAGCATGGCAGTTTGCTTCTTCAAGGCCAAAAGAAGAGCGTTTCTGCTGCTTTGAATCTGTAACCTCAGGGAAGGTTTGAACTGGCTTTTAAAGAGCTCACCTGATTAGGGCAGGCTAATCTCCGTTTTGGTTAACTCAAAGTTGACTGATGAGGGACCTTACTTATAGCAACCTCTCTTCACCTTTGCCATATAACATCACCTAATTACAAGAAAGACACCCATTATGTCCACAAATCCTGCCTACACTCAAGGAGATGGGGTTATCTGGGGTGTGTACACCATGGGGCATGAATCTTCAGGAGCATCTTAGGTTTCTGTTTACCACAGACATTTAGCCCTCTGTATCTTACTTGTATCATCTCTCAAATGGGGATCATAAAAGTACCAATCTCAGAGTAGTTCAACAATTCAATGAGTTGATTTCTATAGAGTTCTTAGAATAGTCTTGGCATATCTAACCATTACAGAAATAATGATTTGATAAAAATAAATAAATGAAAATAGTGGCCCATGAGTTGTTGGACCCTCAATTTTGTTTGGCCTCAATTAAGGCTAAGTTGATGTAAAACTGCAGAATTTTACATAAGAATCTTAGTTTCCTTTTAAAATTCTTTTAAAATAACTGGAAAATGTGGTACCCCAGGCTTGCACTGCCACATAGTAACACCAGGTTGGAGTGGACGTCTTTACATGGGGCAAGAGCTCTTTGGTTCCCCAGGCCTCACCACTCCCTCTTGCCTCAGCCTAGCCCTCTTGACTCATTCCTTTACCTGCCTGGTCTTGACAAGCACATGCATTTCTGACCTGGGATCTAAACTGATCCCTTTCAGCCTATGCCCAGTAGACAACATAGAAACAGAAAAGGCAGGCATATAGTAAAATATTTTTTCTGAAAACATGAAATACTAAACTTTAAAAAAAAGGTGAAAAGCAAAAAAAAAACTTTCCATGCCATTTTTAAAGTCAAAATAGGATAAGCTAAGGAATCCAAACACAGAGAGCTAAGGGAAACATTTTGTAGGTAGTACATAACAACAAAAATTTGAGATTTAAATTTATTCCTTCCAAGAGTAGGAAAAACTTACACACCATTGTGGATTTCGGATGATAATGATGTGTCAACACAGGTTCATCAATTGTAACAAACGTACCACTCTGGTGCAGGATTTTGGTACCAAACAGCTGTGTGTATGTGGGAAATCTCTGCACTTTCCATTCAATTTTGCCGTGAACCTAAAAATGCTCTAAAAAATAATGTCTATTTAAAAAAAATAATAAACTACAAAATAGTTTTTAAATCTAATAAGACAAAACCTTCTCCATCAAATATTCTTTAATTTTTCTAACCATCTTCAAAATGGCTTGAAAGTGTTTTTCCCCCAAAACCATTCATAAGGATCTAACAACTTAAAACCCATTCACAAAAAAGATCAGAAACAGCCCACATTCCCATGATGCTCTGCTCTACTCAAGAAAAAGTAACCATTCCTATGGATTTATTCTCCATTCATACAGATCACAAGCTAGTACACAGGACATTTTATTTGCTTTTAAAAATACTATATTAATATCCGCAAAAGTCTGTGCGGCCCGACTTGACTTCCTTCATCTACCATAAGCAGCCGCATTGTATGAAAGTCCCAGCGGCAACGTTGCTCTGTAAAATGATGATTTAAATAACATTAAGCCCTGCTTGCAGAAATCATCCTGCAGTTGTGCCAGGAGAAAATTCAATTAATAACATTTCAGCATTGTGTGTGAAAGGGGAATGGGAAGAAGGCAAAGACAAGAAAATAACAGAAACATTTTAATTCGTGGATTTGATGAAGACGGTACATGTTACCTTATATGAATATATATATCTAGACGGTACATGTTACCTTATATGAATATACACATCTATTACGTAACATTTTCAGGAAGAAACTTTTAGAGAAAACGGATGGGGAATGGGGGGATCACATAACTGCTTATTCTCCATTTAATGAAGTAATTTACAGCATACTTAGTCTCCACCATCTTTAACACGATCTTTAAAACGTACTGTGAGACTCCTCCCTGTTACCACTTGGAACTACACCAAATGAAGGCAAACTGCCAGATGAACCTGCGTATAAAATCTCTGTAGGCTGAAAAACTTTAAAGCAGTTACGTAAGAGGTTAGATGTTCCGCTTTCCAAAAAAATAATAATGTATATATATATGTTTAGGTTTAAAATTCATAAAAAGTACCAAAACTTAAGACATAAAGAGTTCGTTTATGGTCTCATTAGATGTGTTTTGTTTTGTTTTGTTTATAAGGTGGCAGTACACAGAAGGAATTAAGTTCTAGGTGCTGATTCTGAATCTGCTACTGTATCTGCAAAATGATCTTAAGAAATGTATTTGATGTCTCTTTTCCAAAGACCCTGAAGGAACCAGCAGGGCCTTACGTATGACTAAGAGACTCTCCGTCTGTCTCAAGAATCGGAGTCCACTTATGGGTGCAGATCCAACAGAAATGCACGTGTGCTCCAAAGACATGCACAGGATGCTCATGCTCACCTCACTGAAAGCAGCCCCAAACCAGAAACAAGCCCAATGTCCATCAACAACACAACAGATAGCTCAATCGTGGTATATTCATAAAGGAATGGAAATAAATGAACTATAGCTACCTGTAAAAAGATAAATGAAATTACAAGGCTGAGTTGAAGAAGCCAAAACCCCAAAGAATACATACTGTATTATGCAACGTATATAAAGTCCAAAGAAGTAAAAAAATAAATGATAATACTAGAAATTAAGACAGTGGTTACCTGTGGGGAGGAAAGGAGGAGGAGTAATTGGGAGGGAGCACATGATACCTTCAACTTCGTGATCACTCACTAACCTGTACAAGTGTATTTTTACAATTTGTCTACCTCCTAAGCTTATATTATTTTTAGTATTAACGTTTATAGATACGTTTCTGTTAAGAGACAAAAGCAAAATTAACAGAGTAAGTGTTATAAAGTATAAACAAACCACACTAGAAGAACCCGAGTGACGTGGTACTCTACACGTCTTGCAAATGAAACAGAATTTCTCTCTCGATGCGCTGCTTAGAAAGACCGTAAAGGACAAAAGAGGCTGCAAACTCACCTGTCCTCAGGGGCCAAGCACATTACTCAAGTGAGCAAAGAGGGCCAAATACATGCACCATGGGAGTGGGGAGGGCTGTGACACACTCGACAGGGCCGGCCCCACCTAAAGGGCAACTGGTTCACAGCTCCAGCTGATTGCTGCCCTACAGGAAGGTTGGGCCCAGGGTTAACAGATCATTCGGATTTTCAAAAGAAGACATAAATTAAGATTTATGTGATTAAGTGAAATGTGCTGATTTTTAAAACAAAAAGTAGGCCGAACAAAGTTTGTCTAATGGGTACCTAACCTGTTTGAGAGATCAGAGAAGACTGCTGTGGGAGCAAGTGCCAAGGAAGCAGGAAGAGACTGGGGATCAAGGCACCAGCAAAATGTTGGCTCTTAGAGAAGACGCCATTGCTCTCTCTGAAGAGGATGAAAGGCTAGGCACAGGGAGACACATGCTCAGAAAAACAGGTCCTCTGTTACAAGGAAACAGGAATGGCAGAGAAGGAGTGGGGAGATCTCTACAGCAGCGGGTTTCAAACTTCATTTTATCAAAAGAACACAAAACTCTATGCACAAAACTGATGAAAGCTGAGTGGCCGACACGGACGCAATAGGAAAACTGGAGTCCCATGTACGGGATGCCCCCCACCTGGCTGATAGTCCAACATCCAGCCACACAAACAACACTAAAAGACACACAAAGGATGAATAAAGGTTTTTCTAGAACTGACAGCAGCATCCTCCGTGCCATTGAGAAATGGGAGTCAAAACACAGATTCTAAGCAATCCAAGACTGGAAAACAAGGCATGCATTCAAGGCGCCTTGGGATTCTGATTAATACCATAAAGGATAACTTGGGGGAGGGAGGAGGGGAATAATTAGAAATATCACCGAGGAGACGGAAGACGAGGCCTGCGGTTACACGGCCTGCGACTCAAGGCCGCCTTTACTGCTACTGTGTGATCTTGGGTACCCTTGCCAGGTTGTCCTCATAACTGTCCTAAGGATCAACCATGGATGTTTACTTCATTACTTACTCAGGAAATATCTCAAATATTACTGGAAGTCTGTTTGCTTTTAAATCAAAGCTTCTCTTAGTAATAAATAAACAGTTCTATGTAGTTATGTTAGGCTTTTACTAATTCAAAGTCATCCTTAAATACACAGTCGGACATAGCTGTGTCTTTGAAAATGAAAAGGAACAAATAAATACATCCATTTTAATCAAAATGCCCACAGCCTTTAAATGATCCAATGATAATGAACGTAATAGGCAACTGCATTCAAACACAGTCATGACGCAGGTTTAGTTTAGTTTTTTATTTTCTCGATGCTGTGTAATTCTGACATTACGTTTTGGGGACGTACCTCCCCTAAGTTATCATTCAGTTACCCAGCTACAATATTTAAAGTATATTTAAGATCATGGGGGTAATGGAGAACACAGAACAAGAAGCTGAAGACCTGAACTCCGTCCAACTCTGCCATTAACGAGATATGACTTGGTTTCTCAGACTTCGTTTCCATATTTATAAAGAGGGGCTTACTCCATCAGTAGATCCTAAGCAGAGGTGCCCTTTAAAATCGTGTGGAGTATGTTTCCCAAATTACACATGCCTAAACATGACTCTTAAGTGTTCCACAAAAATGAATAGATTTACATTTGTGGCTTAATATTTTTATCAGTTATTGAAGAGTGATTATATTTTAGATTTTACATATCTCTACAGCATTAACCAGAAAGGAAGCACAATGAAAGCTGATTCTATATCAATATTTTTTCTACTACTAGTAGCCTGCTGTCATGAAATATTAATTCCACTGGGTTTTTTTAATGGTAAAGGAACAAAATAATTCAAAATCTACGAAGTTTCCTGCCAGTTTTCATGGATTCTTTGTTTCTAGTATTAGATATAGCACGAGGTCATTCAAATTAGTTGATTTGTAGTTATTTTAAAGATTAGCATGTGACATAAATTTTGCATTTAATAATGAGTATATGGAAATGGTATAATGAGATTATGGAATAATAGATAATTGACAAGAAAATATATAACTTCACTTGATGGAAAAATCAAGTTGAAGGGAACCTTTTCCATAAACCTTCCAAAGTACTTTCTCTTTAGGATGAAAAAGGAAGCAATCCCTATATACAGCTATTGAACTTTATAAATACATCCAAAGAACATGCCTTTCTACAAATTTTTTTAGAGCTGAAGGCTGTACCCCAAATTACAATTATCCACTTAGAACAACAACTATCAATTTAAAAGTAGGAGGAGAAACGCCAATCATCTACTTAAATGGGAATCATTTCAGAACACCTCAGGCACCCATCGCTCCAATCAAAGAAAGCTTTTTTACACAAAAGTTATTGAACCATCAATAATCCAATTGGAAAGACCACTCACTGTTTTAAAGAAACCACGCAAACACAAGCAAATGTTTTAATTAAGAGGCATAGGTGGTGTCTGGCCACGGTGCAGGAGGACGCGCCCACGTGCCTAACGCCAGCTGCAGAACAGCAACATTCAAGCAGCTGCCTTAATTAGAGATGCAGACCAACACATGCTAATTTGGCTGGGCCAACTAATTGGTAGGTATGCTACATTCCTAACAAAATATCCACCCATATTACAGATGTTGTTCTCTAGCCGAGTAAACGACTGGTAACAAACAGTAATGAAGTCGGAATAAGCTACGCTTGGGGAAATTGTTCCCTTGTACAGTTTTCCAACAGGATCCCACATTAGCTTAGAAAATCACTAGTGCCAAAATTGGAACACAAGCTAAATTTCAAAAGCATCTTTCTGTGCAAGATTAAGAAGATGACGAGGTTTCATAATAGCTCTTCAGTCACCAACACAATACTTGCTAAGTGGCCATAGCCCCCTTAACCATACTAGGCCTGGTGCAAACATTTACAAAAGGTGTTAGCCCTTTTCTCTCTTTAAAGCCTTATGTAGATTAAACACTTATAGACATGTGCAAACATAATAATTATATTTACCAGAAAATCTATAATGGTAAACAGGGGGGAGGGGCTTCTGCATTCATTCATGATGGTATAACAGAGACCAGATTTACTCTATTGCCTTAAAATTAAAAAAATTGCACCAAATATATGAAACAATGGTTTTCAGACACTGGACAATAGACAGTTGAGGACAGTGATACCCAAGAGATGGAAAACAAACAAGGTGAGCCCTATGGTTGACAGTTGCCCTAGAATATTGCCTGGAGAGATTTTTCTAGACTGGGACAGAGAAAGGAACTCAGAGACCAGCAGTCCCCCGTGAGTTGAGGAAACAGCCTTGAGCATTTGGGGAAGACAGAGCCCCTAGAATTAGCAGACAGAGTATGAGAGAGAGTGAGTGAGACCAAAAGCAAGAAAGACAGAGAGCAAGAGCGAGAGCACACCATATTCTTATGTTTAAGAAAGGACAGGGAGAACATTTTAAAAAGAGATAAGGAAGATATAAAAATGACCGAAATTTTTATAGAGAGAGAAAAAATACAATGTCTGGATTAAAAAAGAAATGCACTAACAGGATTAACAGCAGATTAGACACTGGGGAAAAAAGGTTACTGGATGCGACCGCACAGCGACACCATCCGAAATGAAACAGAGAGAAAAGAGACTGGAAAAGAAAAAACACATCATCAGTGAGTTGGGAGACAACTTCAATCAGTCTAATCTACATATAAGTGGAGTCCCAGAAAAAAGGCTGAGGAATAGAAAAAATATTTGAAGAACTGATGGCCAAAATTTTTCCAAGCATGATAAAAGCTATAGACATACAAATTTACGTTCAACAAACTCCAAGTGGGAGAAACATGAAGAAAACTACACCAAGGGACAAAATACTCAAATTACTTAAAACCAGTAATAAAGAGAAACATCTTAAAAGTAACCAGAGGAGACCAAAAAAACCACACATCATGCATGGTGCTAAAAAGATAAGAATGACAGCAGACTTCTCATCAAAAACACCGGAAGCCAGAAGGCAGTGAAGCCAAGGAAAGAGAAAAGAAAGAACCAGTTGACCAGGTTCAGGGCAGGCTACCCCAAAATTGGCCACTATGGCATATTAATTACATTGAATGAAAGGTACTTAAGAAACCATCAGTGAAGAAGAACACTCTGACCCTCCTTTGTTCCCCTGAGAGAAGGAAACAGACCTCCCATGGGAAGGTATCCTCCCCATGCCAGAAGCAGAGAAGGCATCCCTTCACAGGAGACAGGAATTTAGGGCAGAGGAAGCTGTAAAAACTAACTTGGTTACTTCTTCACTAATTTGCTACCCCAAGCAGAAACCCCTCTGTTTTATCAAATGTTTACAAATAATTGTTTCTTTGTCTAAAAAGGTACATATACACCCAATGCTCCTGTCACATCTTAGGTCCCATTTCTGAGACCTCCATACATACGAATTAAATTTGATTTTTTTCCCTCCTATTAGTTTGTCTTGCGTCAATTTAATTATTAGACCAGCCAAAAGAACTCAAGAGGGGTGAGGGGGAAAATTCCCCCACAACACTGTCAAGCTAAAATTTTATACCCAGAGAAAATACATTTCAAAACAAAGGTTTTCCTTCATATAAAAAGAATTCATCGGTAGGAGATCAACACTACAAGACATGTTAAAGGAAGTCTTCCAGAGAGAGGAAAAAAAAAGGTTTCTGATTGAAATCTGTATCTATATAAAGGAATGAAGACAATCAAAAGTGGGAATCTGTGTGTAAATATAACATATTTTTAAAAATAAATTTAATTCTCTTTAAAATACAGTAGACTATTTAAGGCAAAAATAATATGTTATACAGTTCATAACACAGAAATAAAACATATGGGGAATGGAAGTATAGTGCTGTCAGGTTCTTATGCTACACATGTAGTAGCACACTGTTACAAGTTAAAGATGTATACTACAAAAGCTAAAACAACCACTAAAACAAAGAAAAAAGATGTACAGCCAAAAGCCAACGAAGGAAATAATAAGGAATAGTAAAAAACATACTATTAGGGGGCCGGCCCTGTGGCCTACTGATTAAGTTTGGCCCACTGCTTTGGTGGCCCAGGTTTGGTTTCCGGGTGCAGACATATACCACTCACTGGCAGCCATGCTGTGGCAGCGACCCACATACAGAACAGAGGAAGACTGGCAAGAGATGATGGCTCAGGGCAAATCTTTCTCAGCAAAAGAATTTAAAAATTAATAAAAAGTAAAAAACATACTATTAATCCAAAAGCAAGCAGGAAAAATGTTAAAAATGGAACAGATGGGGCGAATAGTAGACAAATAATAAATTGGTAGATTTTAATGCAACCATGCCAACGATGACATTAAATACAAATGGTCTGAGCATCCCAATTAAAAGGCAGAAATCATCAAATTGGATAAAAAATCAAGACCAAATTATGCTGTCTACAAGAAACCCACTTTCAATATAAAACACTTACAGATTAAAAGGAAAGAAAGAAAAAGATCTACCATGCTAACGCTAATCAAAAGAAAGTTGGACAAAGTTTTCAGTGCAAAAAATAGTACTAAGAATAAAATAATTTCATAATGCTAACGGGATGAATTCATCGAGAAGACGTAACACCCCTAAATGTTCATGCACCTAATAACAGAGAAACAGACAAACAGAAACAGAAAAATCCGTAATTATAGTTGGAGATTTCAGATCTCCTCTCACAACAGCTGACAAAAGGAAGGAGACAGAAAATCAGTGAAGATACAAAAGACTTGAACAATTCTGTCAACGAACTCTCTGTTTTAAACTTTAAAAATGCCCTGTTCTCAAGGAGGATTCCAAGATGGCGCCGTGAGTAGTCCTCTTTGTCTCTCGCCCTTCGAGTCTACAGTTATTTGGACACTTATCGCTTGACAAAGGATATCCAGACAGCATCTCAGGACGTCTGAGACACCCACGCGACTATACATCGGAAGGCGGACGGACTTTCCTCCGGGAGGATGTGGAAATAGGTGAAAACTCTCCGACCCCGACGGGCAGCCTAGTACCCGCAAGCGGCTTTCTTCCAACGGACGCCCCCAGAGGATCCACACACATCTAGGGCAGGAGCGAGAACACAACAGAGGAGCGACGGTGGAAACAGGTGACCAGAACCCTACTTAAACCCCCTGCAATTACTCCTAAACGCAGAGGGAAACTTTGGAGTTGCACACCTGAGCCCGCGGGGAGAGTCTCTCCCCGCCATTGGCGGGGAGACCCAGCCTGGTGCTCGGGGCGCCCGGAGGGTCCCAGAGAGACGCCCGCCCCGGGGGACTAGGGATTGCCGGAGATCTCGGAGAGGACCGGGGCGGGGGAACTTTCAAAGGCGCATCCGGCGACCCGGTGGGGAAGCGCCGGAGCTCCGCCAGGCAGCAGACAAAACTCTCTGTCTGCCAGTAGCAGAGGGGCCACGCTGAGCACTCAGGGCTACCGGCAGAGGCCCGGAGAGAAGCCCAGAGGGCGGGGCGACCCCCAGCTGCCGTTGCCCGCCCCGCGGGACTAGGGATTGCCGGAGATCTCGGAGAGGACCGGGGCGGGGGAACTTTCAAAGGCGGGTCCGGCGACCCGGAGGGGAAGCGCCGGAGCTCCGCCAGGCAGCAGACAAAACTCTCTGTCTGCCGGTAGCAGAGGGGCCACGCTGAGCATTCAGAGCTCCCGGCAGAGGCCCGGAGAGAAGCCCAGAGGACGGGGCGACCCCCAGCTGCCGTTGCCCACCCGGTGAGGCTAGGGATTGCCGGAGATCTCGGAGAGGACTGGGGCTGGAGAGAGTTCCAGAGACCCAGCTTAGTAGCCTAGGGGGAAACCCTACAGGCTCACAGAAGCCTTAGGGAAAGCCTCTGCACAGCACCAGTAGAAGGCACCCAGCCGCCAGCCACAAGGCTGGAAGACCCCAGGGCAAAAGCAGCATAGCTAGGTGTACTAACCACAGACTGTAGAAGATGCCAATAGCTCTCCTGCGACCCATAGAGGACAAGTGAGATTTGGTGGGTGCCGACAGCAACGGAGCGACAAATATAAGTGATCCCACCCCTGGCCGCTGGAAAAGCCCATAACACCGTTGCAGACCCCAAGGAGAGAGCGCATCTAGGTGGGCAACAACAGTAGGCCCCTGCAGCCTGAAGCCCCCCGTGACGGCCCCCACGGCAGAGGAGGGAATCCAAAGGGCCACTGTGGCTACGAAGAGGGGCCCAGGCCCAGTTAGCAACTACGGACAGGGTTCCTGGTTGGTGAAGTATAAACAGCTGCTCCCCCCACCGCAGCAGCTGAAACAAGTGAAAGGAGCAACTAAACTCTATCTCCATGCGGAGGCACAAATCAACATCATCAAGCAATATGAAAAAATACATTAAATCTCCAGAACAGAAAGAAAGTAACAAATACACAGAAAACAATCCCAAAGAAAATGAGATATATAACCTAAATGATGATGACTTCAAAACAGCCATCATTAAAATACTCACTGAGTTAAGAGAGAATTCTGACCGACAACTCAACGAGTTCAGGAGCTATGTCACAAAAGAGTTTGATACGATAAAGAAGAACCAAACAGAAATATTGGAAATGAAGAACACAATAGAGGAGATTAAGAAAAATCTAGATGCTCTGAACAGTAGGGCCGATAATATGGAGGAAAGAATTAGCAATTTGGAAGATGGCAATATAGAATTGTTGCAGGCAGAGGAGGAGAGAGAAGCAAGACTTAAAAGAAATGAAGAAACTCTCCGAGAATTATCAGACACAATTAGGAGATGCAACGTAAGGATTATAGGTATACCAGAGGGAGAAGAGAAGGAGAAAGGGGCAGAAAACCTATTCAAAGAAATAATGGCTGAGAACTTCCCAAATCTGGTGAGGGAGATGGATCTTCAGGTGACAGAAGCCAATAGATCTCCAAACTTTATCAATGCAAGAAGACCAACTCCACGGCATATAGTAGTGAAGCTAGCAAAAGTCAACGACAAGGAGAAAATATTAAGGACAGCCAGGCAAAAGAAACTAACCTACAAAGGAACCCCCATCAGGCTATCAGCAGATTTCTCAGCAGAAACTTTACAGGCTAGAAGAGAGTGGAATGATATATTCAAAAATCTGAAGGACAAAAACCTACAGCCGAGAATTCTCTACCCAGCGAAAATATCCTTCAAATACGATGGAGAAATAAAAACTTTCCCAGATAAACAAAAATTAAGGGAGTTCATTGCCACAAAACCTCCTCTTCAGGAAATCCTCAGGAAAACCCTCATTCCTGAAAAATCCAAAAAAGGAAAGGGGCTACAAAACCAAGAGCAGAGGAGATAAGTAGAAGGACAACAACAGAGAGTAGCAGCTCTACATCAGAACAGATTAAACCATGGGACGAGAAACAAAGGAAACTGAAGAAAACCGGAAAACAAGACACAAAATGGTAGTGGTAGGTCCCCACGTCTCAATAATCACTCTAAATGTAAATGGATTGAACTCCCCAATCAAAAGACACAGAGTGGCAGGATGGATCAAAGAACAAGATCCAACAATATGCTGCCTCCAGGAAACACACCTCAGCCCCAAAGACAAACACAGACTCAGAGTGAAGGGATGGAGAACAATACTCCAAGCTAATAATGAACAAAAGAAAGCAGGTGTCGCTATACTAATATCAGACAAGGTAGATTTCAAAGCAAAACAGATAAAGAAAGACAAAGAGGGACAGTATATAATGATAAAAGGGACTCTCCACCAAGAAGACATAACACTTATAAATATATACGCACCCAACACAGGAGCACCAAAATTTGTAAAGCAACTCTTAATAGAACTAAAAGAAGACATCAACAACAATACAATAATAGTAGGGGACCTCAACACACCATTAACACCAATGGACAGAACATCCAGACAGAAAATCAACAAGGAAATAACAGAATTAAATGAAAAATTAGACCAGATGGACTTAATAGATATATATAGAACACTTCATCCAAAAACAGCAGGTTACACATTCTTCTCAAGTGCACATGGAACATTCTCAAGGATTGACCATATTTTGGGAACCAAAGCAAACATCAATAAATACAAGAGAGTTGAAATAATATCAAGCATCTTTTCTGATCATAACGCTATTAAACTAGAAATCAACTACAAGAAAAAAGCAGAGAAAGGTGCAAAAATGTGGAGACTAAACAACACGCTTCTCAACAAACAATGGATCATTGAAGAAATTAAAGAAGAAATCAAATATTATCTGGAGACAAATGAAAATGAGAACACGACATACCAAATCATTTGGGATGCAGCAAAAGCAGTCCTAAGAGGGAAATTCATCGCAATACAGGCTCACCTCACTAAACAAGAAAAAGCTCACGTAAGCAACCTCAAACGACACCTAACAGAACTAGAAAAAGAAGAACAAACAAGGCCCAGAGTCAGTAGAAGGAGGGAAATAATAAAAATAAGAGCAGAAATAAACGATATTGAAACAAAAAAGACAATAGAAAGGATCAATGAAACAAAGAGTTGGTTCTTCGAAAGAATTAACAAAATTGACAAACCCCTAGCCAGACTCACCAAGAAAAGAAGAGAGAAATCGCAAATTAATAAAATCAGGAATGACAGAGGAGAAATCACAACAGATACCAATGAAATACAAGAGATCATAAGAGAATACTATGAAAAACTATATGCCAACAAATTGAACAACCTGGAAGAAATGGACAAATTCCTAGACTCCTACAATCTCCCCAAACTGAATCAGGAAGAAATGGAGAATCTGAATAGACCAATCACAAGTAAGGAAATAGAAACGGTAATCAAAAACCTCCCCAAAAATAAGAGTCCAGGACCAGACGGCTTCTCTGGAGAATTCTACCAAACATTCAAAGAAGACTTAATACCTATTCTCCTCAAACTGTTCCAGAAAATTGAGAAAGATGGAGAACTCCCTAACACATTCTATGAAGCCAACATCACTCTGATCCCCAAACCTGACAAGGACAACACAAAGAAGGAGAACTACAGGCCGATATCACTGATGAACATAGATGCAAAAATCCTCAACAAAATTTTGGCTAACCGATTACAGCAATACATCAAAAAGATTATACACCATGATCAAGTGGGATTTATACCAGGGACACAGGGATGGTTCAACATCCGCAAGTCAATCAACGTGATACACCACATCAACAAAATGAAAACCAAAAACCACATGATCATCTCAATAGATGCAGAGAAAGCATTCGACAAGATCCAACACCCATTTATGATAAAAACCCTCAGTAAAATGGGTATAGAAGGAAAGTACCTCAACATAATAAAGGCCATATATGATAGACCCACAGCCAACATCATACTCAATGGACAAAAGCTGAAAGCCATCCCTCTGAGGACAGGAACAAGACAAGGGTGCCCACTTTCACCACTCCTATTCAACATAGTTCTGGAGGTGCTGGCCAGAGCAATTCGGCAGGAAAAAGAAATAAAAGGAATCCAAATAGGTAACGAAGAAGTAAAACTCTCGTTGTTTGCAGATGACATGATCTTATACATAGAAAACCCCAAAGAATCCACAGAAAAACTATTAGAAATAATCAACAACTACAGCAAAGTAGCAGGGTATAAAATTAACGTGCATAAATCAGTAGCATTTCTATACACTAACAATAAACTAACAGAAAAAGAACTCAAGAACTCTATCCCATTCACAATCGCAACGAAAAGAATAAAATACCTTGGGATAAACTTAACCAAGGAAGTGAAGGATCTATACAATGAAAACTACAAGACTTTCTTGAAAGAAATAGGCGATGACATAAAGAGATGGAAAAACATTCCTTGCACATGGATTGGAAGAATAAACATAGTTAAAATGTCCATACTACCTAAAGCAATATACAGGTTCAATGCTATCCCAATCAGAATCCCAAGAACATTCTTCACAGAAATTGAACAAACAATCCTAAAATTCATATGGGGCAACAAAAGACCGCGAATTGCTAAAGCAATCCTGAGCAAGAAAAACAAAGCCGGCGGAATCACAATCCCCGATTTCAAAACATACTACAAAGCTACAGTGATCAAAACAGCATGGTACTGGTACAAAAACAGGTCCACAGATCAATGGAACAGAATTGAAAGCCCAGAGATAAAACCACACATCTATGGACAGCTAATCTTCGACAAAGGAGCAGAGGGCCTACAATGGAGAAAAGAAAGTCTCTTCAACAAATGGTGCTGGGAAAACTGGACAGCCACATGCAAAAGATTGAAAATTGACCATTCTTTTTCACCACACACCAAAATAAACTCAAAATGGATCAAAGACCTAAAGATTAGGCCTGAGACAATAAGTCTTTTGGAAGAGAATATAGGCAGTACACTCTTTGACATCAGTTTCAAAAGAATCTTTTCGGACACTGTAACTCCTCAGTTGAGGGAAACAATAGAAAGAATAAACAAATGGGACTTCATCAGACTAAAGAGCTTCTTCAAGGCAAGGGAAAACAGGATTGAAACAAAAAAACAGCTCACTAATTGGGAAAAAATATTTACAAGCCACTTATCCGACAAAGGGTTAATCTCCATAATATACAAAGAACTCACACTGCTTAACAACAAAAAAACAAACAACCCGATCAAAAAATGGGCAGAGGACATGAACAGACATTTCTCAAAAGAAGATATGAATATGGCCAATAGACACATGAAAAGATGTTCATCATCGCTAATCATCAGGGAAATGCAAATCAAAACTACACTAAGATATCACCTTACCCCCGTTAGATTGGCAAAAACATCCAAAACCAAGAACGACAAATGTTGGAGAGGTTGTGGAGAAAGAGGAACCCTCATACACTGTTGGTGGGAATGCAAACTGGTACAGCCACTATGGAAAACAGTATGGAGATTTCTCAAAAAGTTAAAAATAGAAATACCCTATGACCCAGCCATCCCATTACTGGGTATCTATCCTAAGAACCTGATATCAGATATCTCAAGAGTCCGTTGCACCCCTATGTTCATCGCAGCATTATTTACAATAGCCAAGACGTGGAACCAGCCTACATGCCCAGAAACTGATGATTGGATAAAGAAGATGTGGTATATATACACAATGGAATACTACTCAGCCATAAAAAAAGACGAAATTGGCCCATTCACAACAATGTGGATGGACCTCGAGGGCATTATGTTAAGCGAAATAAGTCAGTCAGAGAAAGACGAACTCTATATGACTCCACTCATAGGTGGAAATTAGCATATTGATAAGGAGATCTGATCGGTGGTTACCAGGGAAAAGGGGGGGTGGGGGGAGGGTACGGAGGGGGAAGTGGTGTACCCACAACATGACTAACAAAAATGTACAACTGAAATCTCACAAGGTTGTAATCTATCATAACATTAATAAAAAATAAAAAAATAAAAAAATAAATAAATAAATAAAAATGCCCTGTTCTGACTGGCTTATGGAGATTAATAAGTGCTCACTCAAATCTAAGAAGAGAAAATTCAAGAATTACCAGACAAGGACAGAATTTCTAGTGCTTTAAATGTGCTGAGGATTTCAGAAAAATCATTCTCACAGAACTGGCCGGCTCAAGCAGGGACAGTTAGAAAACTGAAACAGATATTGGCTAGCAACTAATAGTTATTTTAAAAGGCACTAATATAAACTTCTGAAGTATCCTTAATAATTGATAATAAACGCATAATTATCTAAGGATCCAAGTTGTACATACAACTCCTACTTAAGGTAAATCTTTGACCAAATCAGAACTGTTTTGATCGTTTTAATTTTAAAAATAGCTATACATCTTCTTTCTGATCCTATCACAGTATGAAATCTAACGCCACTGTAACACTGCATTCTTCGAACTGTTAAATTTTCTACATAGGTTTATAAGTTAGATTATCACTGCTTCCACAAACTATTTAAAGGAATAAGAATTGATGTCTTTATAAAATGACTGGTTTTTCTAAACTTCAGACAATGCTGCAAATCTTAATTACTCAATGATATTAACTACTCTTCCCATCTTCTGTGTAAAACTTTTAAATGTCATCTCTCTCACAAACTTGGTATCAATCATGATTGTATTGCTCTGCAATGTCAACACAAATATCATTTCCATGATTCTTAATGACCTTAAGATACTATTATAACATCATAGTGAGATAAATATTAAGAAATCTTTGGTTACCTGGACAATTTATAAAGACTAAAATTCTTAAAGAAAACTCCAGTTAGGATGGCAAATTCAATGTAGTACATGCATTATTTTATAACATCATAACAGAACACAAGGTTAATACAATTTAAATTGCAGGTGAAAGTATGAACTTGTCATCTAAATGGATGTATAAGTAGGTGTATAAAGTACATTAAAATCAACAAAGAAAGCTCATGAATTAAACAGTTTGAAACCACTTGTTGAGAGAAGAAACTTGATCTTTGATAATATAGTTTTTTCTTAACAAGAAAGCTAGAAAAAAAATACACTGTGCCTTCAGTATCCAGTGTGACCAGCAAAAGTTCCTTATCTCCCCAAAACACTGCCACTTCCTAGCAGCTGTTAACTTTTTAAGTTTTTGTGTCAACTTTTGTCATACCCTTGAATCATTTTTTAACAAAAGTTTCTTGTTTCTGAAAAAGCTGGGTTTCCTAATAATTATTGTTCCTTGCAACTATGCTTTATTTTAGTGACTGTCACTTAACCAAGACTATAATCATTTCTCGTCTTGGGCGCCCATGACTTATGCTTATATTTTGCTGTAATCACTAGTCTCCTGGCAACTCCTTATGATACTGCCCTCACAAATGGGAGCCTCAAATTAAGAACAATAAAATTGGTAAGATATATTTTACACCCAAACTCTCTTTGATATTTACCCAGAGAGCCACTAGGTAGCACTATTGAGCAAGGAGGATATTAGGAAGAACTACCTATGTAGTGTATTCTCCATATCTTCTACTAGCTCAACTCTCTCAGGAGAGCTGCCCTATTTATCAATTCCACAATAGGGGAACAACCAGGGTGTAACTAATAATGAATATGGTTCAACATGTGTATACTTTTCAGGATGGACAAAAAACATACTCATGATCCTGTGCGAAGACTGGCACAACAACATTTTGTGAACAAAATGATTCCTAAGATTATGTTTCTAAGTATAAAACACTCTTGTTAATTGGTGGCAATTTTAAAAAACACTTTATAGAAGTCCCTGGAGGTTTATCAATGCCTTAAATGTCCATCATAAGGTTCATGCCCCCAGGATAATCATTGACTAAACCATTAATTAGCTCTATATAATACCCCAATAGGGGATTCCATTCTGACACTGTTAATTACTGTAATAAATTAACCAGAGACCATTAGTCTTATTAACAGGTGGTTCCTACTTTTCCTTCAAGCTTGCCAAAAGCTGAAGGCCATAAACTGCAGGTCAGAAAATTTAGTCTTCAGGAAGAAACACCCAAAGAATAATAGCCTCAGTGAAGACCTGTGTCAGTGCTCTTGACCGTTATTGATGCAGCAAAGGATCAACACGTGGGTCAGGCGACGGGTCAGACTCCTTCCCAGGGTGACCCGACACTGCCACCAAGAGCAGACTGTAAGACAGATTGTACCAGGAAACTGAGTCACTACTTATAAGACTCTTTTATTCGAAAATCAGACACTTTGTGAAAGCATGCTGCTGACCCAAAATCCAATGGAACAAGAATTCATTTTGCAAGACTGAATGGAACCAATGAGGAAACCTTAACAGCGGTTTTGAGAAAACATTTTTCTTTCTTAATTTTTCACTAACCTTCATTGTGGCTAGCTATACTTGCACAAATTGGAATGAAACACTCTTTGAATGGTATGTTGTTCCTACCAATCCCTCAGAATTGAGGAAAAATATTCTCTGGGAAACCTTAATATAGCCTATAAACTGTGGCAGATTGTATTTTCCAAACCCAGATTTTATTTTCAAAAAATACCTCCCTTCCCATATGTTCTTTTCCAAAGTTACCATGTCATTCCCCCTTCAAGAGGGGGAGTCTATCCCCCTCCCCTTGAATCTGGGCAGCCTCAGGAAAGCTCTGACCAGTAGCACATGGCAGAAGTAACAGCACGAATTCTGAGGAGAGCTGTCGCACACGGACATCAGCCTCTGCCTGGTTCTCGTGGGACATTCACTGAGGGAAGACAGTCACCACGTGGGAAGTCCAGCTACCCTGAGATGGCCGGGCTGGAGAAGCTACATGGAGGCACTCCAGTCAACAGTCTCTGCTGAGTCCAGCTTTCCAGTCATTCCCGGCCGTGGCCCCAGACCTGTGAGAAAAGCCATCTTAGATCTTCCAGACAAGACTATCCACCAGCTGAGCATCACTGAGTGACCTCAGCAATCCCCTGAGGAGCAAAAGAATTGTCCCTGAGTCCTGGCAAAATACCTGACCAGCAAAATTTGTGGACATCCAAAATGGCCGTTATTTTATGTTGCTAAGTTTGGCGTGGTTGGTTATGCACCAATAGTAACTGGAACATAAACTAGTAAATCATTAGGTAAATTTAAAGATCGAAACTGTGTAGAAAATACACCACATATTGATGGGCCTTGTCTGCAAAACTAATCAAAACAATGGTCAAATGTCTCTACCGAGTTCTTTTACTTTACATGGCAATGTAATTATTTGCATAGGCTCAGTAAGAATCTATCCTTCTTCCCACCAGGATACAATTACATAAAAGAAATTTGTAACCACAACCAAGCCAGAAATGTTTCATTTAACAGTAAACCTCATTTCGTTAGACATGACAATCCCCCTAGTAAGGAACAGGGATTGTACTCCAATATGTGGAAACAATGTTTCAATGACTGCCAGGAAGCTATCCTGGCACCTGCTCTACGGCTGGCGGACCTGTCTTACAGGAAGTAGAATGTCACTTTCTGGAAGGCCAGGATCACTGATAAATTTGGGGATCTTGGAGTAAGAAGATAGCTCTACAGTCATACGTTCAGTACTACAGACAAAACCAGTAGAGGGAAACTGGACAGTTTGTGGTTCCTGACCTTGGAATATGTGAGCTTCTAACGGCAATAAAAATATTTCTGGCACTACAGAAGTGATCGAAAAATATATATGACTCTAGAGGCTGCATGAGATTGAACTCTCTAATCCTAACATGTGGTTCCAGTTTTACTAAACATAAAACAAAAAGGTCTTTATGTGTTCGTTAACGCCTCATTGCTCACTGTCCTTATGCAAATGAAATAGGCTAAATACAACAAAGCATCCTATTAATGACACTGCTAGTCCATCAGAAAATTGTGGAACAAACTGATTTGGTCAAATCCACACCTTAACTGCACAGATTTGATCATAGGCAAGGACTGGAAAAGTGAAACTGATTTTTTTTTTTACCTTACCCTATTTCTCTGTCGACTGCAGTCCAGTAAGATTTGCATTTCCAAAAGCTTTGCATTTTAAGAGATAAAGTCATAGAATTACAGAGCCATCCTAAAGCTTTACATCCTGAGATAAATTACAAAAAAAAGAGAAACATCATGTTTGGGTTTTTTAAATCAAAGACAGAAATGTGTGGTTTTTTTAAGTCAAAGCTGATTAAACTGTATGCAATCAGAATTACCAACTGCCACATAAGATTAACTGTAAATATCACCCTCTCTACATTCTGCGAGCCAGTGGGGTGTTCTGAAAGCTAGTCTCCTTTGCATTGTGCTTTATTGCAAGTAAAAACTCAGCTCAGAGTTCAAAAAGTATCTAGGAGGTTTTCTTCTTTGACAAACCTAAGTCGACAAAAATACTTAATATATTAATAATCTCGCTAACAATGATAATAAAATAAGCTTATTAGATGTGTGATGACTTTCAGCTTGTCTTAATTCAATGGGTGACAGGTATCCTTACAAAGAAGTGTAATTTCATGAAAGCAGTCAATCCTCGGAAAGCACTTATCCATTGTTGGCGAAACACTTAGTTCCCTACTGAATTATATATAATCCTTTTAAAATGTTTCTGAAGAACTTTGACTTTGATGAGTAGGCTGTCCTCCACACTCACAAGGAACTGCTTCTAAAGGCAGAGAATCCCCAAGTTTAAATGACACTGGAGAGTTAGAAGCTGACAGGAGCCAAGAAGAGGTCCCTATTTTTCTCAACTGGCACGTGGTTTCATTTTCAATCTCCTCCTTTCCTCTTTTCTTCTTTCAGTCTGATAGGGGAGAAGGAAGGATGAGTTTAACGTGCTGAAGCGAGTTTAAGAGCTGGACTAGAAGAGACAAGTTAACCTAGTTCACCCAACTTGCTTGACTTGGATTTCCCAACTCAGCTCTGACTGACACAGAAATTGGCATCAGGAGCGGAATCCCCAAAAATAGACTTCTAAGGACTTTCGGATTGATTTGATTTGATCCATGATGAAGAGCATCACCAATAATCAGATTAACGCTGGTTGCTAACTATAATGAAGTACTCTGAAAACTTCAGCCCCCAACACCCTCCTACACCCTCCCTCCTACTCCCTACTTCCCAGATAAAGATTCCACACAAAAGATAAATACCCCACACAAAGGCCGCCTGGGGAGACAGATTTGCGAGTTTGCCTCCGGTCTCCTCGCTTGGCTGCCCTGCAATGAAGTCCTTTTTTCTGCAGAACACCTTGCCCCGGCTCTTCCGTAGTTCATCGGGCTAACAAACCCGCTTGTGGTGGGTAGCACTGTGGCAGCCCTAATAAAACTTTTATGTCTTATCGCCACAGAGCTCACCTTGCTAACATCAGACATAACGGCATCAGTTGCAGAATTACAATTTAAGTTGCATTCCACAGACTCACCACGTTTCATGTACCAAAGCGAAAGGAGGAGAGAGAGTGAGACCCTGGGACTTGGGATGGGGATATCTGGGAGGGCGCAGATGAAGCTGGGAATCTTGACCCTCCAGGCTACTCTGAGCCTCCCTTGCTAGCGGAATAGAAACAGCCTGCTCTGCTGTGTCTGAAGGGATCAGCTTTCCCTGGCTTGAAGAGGCTGTAACAACCTTGCCATGACTCTAAGGGCGGTTTCCTTGTGAGAGAATTCCTCTTCTCCTCAGGACCCAACTGGATCATCCTTTACTGGCACCCATAACAGGGTCAGATCGCAGCATGCTCTAGGGAAGAAGTACAAAGTCGGATCCACAAAGTGATGACTCATACGCAAAAAGAATCGCGAAACTGTGCTAATTTGTATTGATAGAAACGTGGGAAACCTGTGTGAGAATGGATTCTAAGAGTGTTAGACCAAGGAAAACAGAATATAATACCAGATTGAGACCTTTTTTTCTTTAATAGGAGTCACTTACCAGAGATTTAGGATTTAATGGTTAGCTTATTCCACTGGAGGGGCTGTAAGAGTTACTTGGTTGGTTGACTGAAACTCGGGCTCCATGGTGGCCTACATTTAATAAGGCTGGGAGGCCACAACCTCCTGGCATAACGTAGAGGCAGGGATCCAAAGGTTGACGGAAACAGTAAAGTGGGAGTGGATCTGTCATGTGCAACTTGCACACACGAGCCCTCCACCACTATCCCCCAGGAGGGCCCAGCAGATACTCCCTTCACTCAAGCTCCAGCTTCATAACTGGAGTGTCACTATATGGACAAGAGGTTATTCGTCTGGCCCTTTCACACCCAGCTACTCATAAAACTCACCATGCTGCTACAAGATAAGAGCTTCTCCATTGTTCTCTCTCTAGCCCTTGTTTGTTTCCTTCGTGGTACTTATTACAAACTGCAATTATTTATTTGTCTGTGTAGGATCTTGCATGCCCGTCAATAACCTACATGCCCTATAGTAACCATGTGTCCTCCTCGCGTCCTTCAGGCATGAAGCTGACCATCTGGTATTTCAACCATCCAGGGCTTGGCCAACCCAGATCTGCCTATCTCAAAGAACATCATGTCTTGAAGGAACATGGAACCCTTCCATGTGAGCTACTGGTCCTTGGAATGCTGGTCATGCAAGGACAGTCCCTCTTGGCAAGCACATGGCCTCTGTTCCCCTGCCTACATGAGCACCCCTCTTTCTGTTCTCAGTAGCAGTGCGCAACCCTGTCCAGCCAGCTGCCCTTGGACTCCCTGTTTGTAAAGTTCCCAACAGATGCTTATGTCCCCTATGCCAGCTCCACATCATTTCTTTGGTCTCTCTCCTTCCCACTCAATGCTGCTCGCACAGCTAGGTGTGCAGCCAAACAGCCTGGCTATTTGTTTTGTTTTGTTTGTTTTTGTTTTTTGACCTATTTGTTTTCTCTGTCTCCTCCACTAAAGTACAAGTTCCACGAGAGCAAAGACTGTATCTATCTTGGATTACCACTGCATCTTGTATCTGGTACACAGGCATTCATTGAAGACGTGTTGAGGGCCTAAAACTGTCTTTGTCAACGTTAAATTCTAGTCCTTCCTTCTCCTGGAATAGATATGTTCATGACAACATTATCCTCCCAAAAAGATGATTTACATCTGAGTTGCAAACTTATACAAACTTATAAATCTCCGTGTTATTTCTTCAGCTTAGAATGGACAACCTGGTCTGCTGATATCACCTCTTCCATTAAATTTATATTATGCCCAGAAAAGCATTTTTCAAAATTTTCAACAAGGAAAAAAACCCTTTCCCCATAATAAAGGTCAATTCTGTGCCTTCACCGTCTGTTTCTTCACGAAAACGTTGGAACAGGATCCTGTCTTTCTGCCCTGTCACGTGTCACCTCATATCACAAATTAACCAAATTCTCAAATATCACTAAAGTGTATCTTCTGACTCGTGGAGCAATTTTGTACAGGCTGGAGCACTTGCGGAAAGAGCATCATGAGGCAGCTTTCTTGTTTCTGTATCGAATAGATGGTGGCGTCACTCATAACAGAGCGTTTCACAATTCAACGTTCCATTTCCTCACAAGCGTCTATTTTCCGCCTAAGAACCTTTACTTCTAGCAACCGGTAGGTGCTTTTCATTAACAGTCAATTTTACACAGACACAAACCCAACATTTTTATTACAATAAGAGTTATGATACACAAGACTACAAGGAACTAAGAAAGAAACAGTACTAAGATCCAGGCAGGACATTCAGTTCACCTACTATCAGGCTATTAAGTAACTATCTAAGTAACCACCTCAGGCTCATCAGTGAGCTTAATTCAAATTCACACTTTAGCAAAACTGCAAAATACTGGAAGTGTCTTGGACCTTCAGGGTTGCATTTACATAGTTGAAACCTTGAAAGTTAAAATTCTTAAATGCCAAAGATTTATTGTATATCTATAGACCACACGCTCACCTTTGTAAAGACCTGCACTCTTAGCAGGGTTAAAAAACAAAAAGACAACAAACTTGATATTACGAATCTATAAAAATCTGTTTGTCGCCTAAAGATGAGGCCCATCTATGTGTAATCTGTCTGACAGGACCAGCTATGGTCTGGAAAGAAATAACAACAAAAATATATACCTCACAAGGATGTTTGACAGATCAAAAGGGACAATACATGTGAGGGAATAAATAAATAATAAAGCACTATAAAATATTAGTTGTAGGTGGTAACGTTAATAATAAAATACAGTACATTGTATTAAATTTAGATAATGTTATACGTCAATTATATCTCAACAAAGCTGGAGAAAAAATAAAGTATGGCAGAAATCCTCTCTCATCTGGAACAATTAGGGCAGTTTGTTAGTTGGCTACTTAGAGAAGTCCGTTAAAGCAAGGAATCCTAGAAAATGATAAATACACATTGCAACCATTTTTATTTTAATTTAAAGTTTAATTTTAAAATTTAATTTTAAGTGTGATTCATTCACCAATCCTTTGTGTAGGGTCAAGGCCTTATCTTTGAGTTTAGATCTTTGGACTGGAATTCCAGTCTTTCTTGGATAAACCACACCCATAACGCGTCATCTATAATTGCAGTTTCTGTTCTTTTAAAATGCAGCAAAAACTTTAAGACATATGCAACAACAGGAGAGCAAATTTCTTCCTACTTTTGATAACTTTTTGCAATATTTTACATTTGTCTTGTTCACCCCTAATTCGACAACCAATTTCTTTTTTTGAGGTCACACTGGTTTATAACGTTGTATAAATTTCAGGTATATGTATTATGTATCAGTTTCTGTATAGACTGCATCGTGCTCATCACCAATAGTCTAGTTTCCATCCATCACCAGACACATGCGCCCCTTCACCCCTTCTGCCCTCTCCCCCTCCCCCTCTGGTAACCACCAATCTGTTCTCTGGATCTATCTGTTTGCTTGTTTATCTTACACATATGAGTGAAATTGTACGGTAATTGTCTTTCTCTGTCTGACTTATTTCACTTGGCATACTACCCTTGAGGTCCATCCAGGTTGTCGCAAATGGCACAATTCTTAACAACCAATTTCTGAAAGAACTGGCTTTTCTCACTTTTTTTCAGAACTTTCAGCTTAGTTTTTGTAGAAATAACTCCCCTTTTTACCCTAATATTGCAGCCGTTTACAGAATATTTAATAACAAATGCACCCAGCACGAGTAATTTTGGGAACAAATACAACTGACTCTTCATAAGTAAACACTTTGCGTTGTGGGAGGGAAAGAACGTGGGCATCATCCTGAGCAGCCCACCGGTCACAAAAGTCAGCATCCTGGGTACACCAGTCAGGACGTGCCACCAAGGAGGTGGACAGCACTGGTGTATCCATCGGTTGGTTAATTAGACATCAGTTAAAAGAGTCTTTGCCATATTAGAATTGAGGTCTCAAGCGTAGCTGACTACATTCAAAACAGTTTCCTGGTCTCATATATATTTACAACCTTTTATATTTTTCCCCAGTCATATATGATAGACATTTAGAGACAATGAAGTCAAAGAGTAAAAAAAATGCAAGAATATTGAAATGAGGCAAGAGAAAAGGAATTCAGATGGTTAAGTAAAACATGATAAAATAATCAGAGAATTTGACTCCTGACAACAGAATCTAAATGAGTCAATAAGAGATATTTTAAGGAAATAACAATAACCCTCTATTAGTTTGAAAAAACTGGTGATCCATCTTTAAGACATCCCGTTAACAGCATGAGAAAGAAGCTTTCTGAACTATAAATAAATACACCCATGCTAGATATCTGCTTGAAAATATTAAACTTAGGTTAGCTGTATTCTTCTGTAATCGCGAGAGAAGAGAAGGCTGATGTGAAAACTTACTTATTTCACTGGAAACCTGGTCCAGCTTATCCTGAGATCTGCTGATAAGGACGATCTTCATTCCACGCTTTGCTAACTGAAACAATAAAAGAGACAGCAAACAGTTGAATCACACCCGTGCGTTTCATTTTAAAACAGTCCATTCTAAAACAGAAATTGATACGCGGTCATTGTAAGAAAACCTCACCATATGATAACGAATGGACAATCCAAAATGAAGACTTTACGAAAGGCTTCCCCACAGGTTATCTTTCTAAATCAAGCTAGCATATAAATGTCAAGGGGTTTTAGAAGAAGTGATGAGTTTTACTTTTCATTTTGTACCCATCAACACTGCTGGAGTTTTTAAAATCGTAAGTATCTATTACTCCTATAATTTAAAAGTTAGCTTTAAAAAAGTTTTTGTGTCAGGCTGGATACATAAAGACTGGAGGACTGGCAAAGAAAACGACAGTTAAAATGTTAAGAATTCCTAAAAATAGAATCATTTTTAAAATTTTTATTTAAGCATTATACTTTACGGAAAGAAAGACAAACTAAAACAGTCAAACTGGATAAATTAGTACAGAATTTCCCGGGGGGCCGTGCCGTGGCCAAGTGGTTAAGTTCACGCGCTCCACTTCAGAGACCCAGGGTTTTGCCGGTTCAGATCCTGGGCGCGGACATGGCACCGCTTATCAGGCCGTGCTGAGGCGGCGTCCCACATGCCACAACTAGAAGGACCCACAACCAGAATATACAACTATGCACTGGGGGCTTTGGGGAGAAGAAGAAGAAACAAGACTGGCAACAAATGTTAGCTCAGGTGCCAACCTTCAAAAAAAAACTTTTTTAAGTAAAGAATGTCCTGAGGAGCACTTTCTGTGTACTGACCCAGCACTGTGTAAGTGGCACAGAATGAATAAGATTTAAGCAAGGTGACAGAATAAGGAATGTTGTTTCTACCCCTGAGACACAAATATAGGGGAACAGGAAAAAACATTGATATACACAAAACTTTTTAATGAACTATTTCAGACAGTCTATAAATGAGCAATGAATTAGGTGCTATGAGGTGTAAGCGATTCAGTAAATTAATATTCCAGTCTTAAATTCTACAGTCAGTTTTTATTAAACAATGAGTAGTTTTGCAAATGAGAAGATATGGAAGAACATTTTTTATAAAAATAACAAAGTTTGGTAATAATTTGCTAAATTAATCTGCGGTAAAACCACTAAAAAACACGAGTCCATGCTCACAGTTTTTTAAAAAAAATTAATGGGGGAGGAAGCACAAGGAAAAGCCCTTATTTATAGAAAAATACCATCTAATAAATGTAGAAGGAAAACTATCATTAGAAAATCACCATTTTTAAACCACCATGGTATTAACTAATTTAGGCAAAAAACTGTCAACAGATGTTAAAACCCCTGGGTGAAAAATTGTGGGGAAACGGGAAAATTCATAATCTCAAAGTATCATCTCTTAGGTTCCTTGTGTTTTTTTCTTTCTTTCTTTCTTTCTTTTTTTGGTGAAGAAGATTGGCCCTGAGCTAACACCTGTGCCAATTTTCCTCTATTTTGTATGTGAGACACCACCACAGCACGGCTTGATGAGCAGTGTGTATGCCCATGCCCGGGATCTGAACCCTGGGCCACCGAAGTGGAGCACGTAAACTTAACCACTATGCCACCAGGCCAGCACCCCAATTCCTTATTAATTACAAAGGGGAAAAGGTACCTTTTACTGGAGAATTATGGTGGACAGCATCTTAAAAATGATTTATCTTAACATAAAATAATGGAACAAATGGACTTCTTGTGCCTCCTGATAAGATAAACTCAGAAAGATACAATATCAGTTGGGTAGCATTCCTGCTAAAAAAAATGCTTAACCTGAATCTAATTATGAGGAAACAATAAGACAAATCCAAAATTGAGAAGTCTTTTGCAAAACAATTGGCCTGGATTTTTCAAAAGTGCCACTGTTATAAAAGAAAAGAAAGGCTAGAGAATTCTTCCAGTCAAGAGACGTGACACCTAAATGCCATGCATAATCCTGAACTGTATCTTGGAACCAAAAAACAAGAGCTCTAATGGATGTTATTGGGACAAACGGGAAACTTGCACATGGGCTGCACATTATATACGTAATAGAATTGTACCAAGTTAACTTCCTCTGTGCGACCGCTGTATCGTGGTTACAAGGGTGAGTGTTCTTGTTCTCAGAAGATTCAGGAAGAAATACTCAGGGGTGAAGTGTTATGATGTCTGTAACTCACAAATGGTCCAGCCAAATTAGAATGATAATAATATTAAACGTGACAAAATGTTAACAGCTGATGAATCCTGGTAAAGGGTATGTGAGTGTTCACTGTATTTTCCTTGCAACTTTTCTGTAATTTTGATATTCAAAATAAAAAACCGGAGGCCAGCCTCGGTGGCCTAGAGGTTAAGTTCCACATGCTCTGCTTCAGTAGCCTGGGGTTTGGTTCCTGGGAGCAGACCTAAACCACTCGTCTGTCAGTGGCCATGCTGTCGCAGCAGCTCACATACAAAAAGAAGAAGATTGGCACAGATGTTAGTTTAGGGCGAATCTTCCTCAGCAAAAAAGAGGAAGATTGTTAAATAGATGTTGGCTCAGGGCCCATCTTCCTCAGCAAAAAATAAATAAATAAAATAGGGGCCAGCCTGGTGGCACAGCAGTTAAGTTCACATGTTCTGCCCGGCCTGGGGTTCACCGGTTTGGATCCCCAGTGTGGACCTATGCACCACTTGTCAAGCCATGCTGTGGTAGGCATTCCACATATAAAGTAGAGGAACATGGGCACAGATGTTAGCTCAGGGCCAGTCTTCCTCAGCAAAAAAGAGGAGGATTGGCAGTGGATGTTAGCTCAGGGCAAATCTTCCTCAAAAAATAAAATTAAATTTAAAAATCTTTAAAATAAATAAATAAACAAATTTAAAAACTGGGAAAACAAAGGAGGACTTAAAAAAAAAAACCCTTTGGGAATGACAAATGAAAGAGTCGATGGATCTGCCAGGATCTTCATCACAGCTGGGTAATGTCATAGGCTATGGGTGCCTTCGCAGAACTGGAAGGCAGGAAAGCTTGCCTTCAGAGAACGGCCAAGGGTCCTGCTTTGTATACTCGTCTTCAAACTATTATGGTTTTCTATCCTTTAATTACATCACAGAGAATCTGAATCCTTTGCCTGTGTCTGTCAATACCTTTCTGCCAAGCACAGTCCTTCTTAGGAAAAGGATGCTATGGACCAGCCTGGAAATGTAACCACTATATAATAAAATATTCACCTTTCAGAAAATAATTCAAAACAATGAAGTTTAAAAACTCAGGACTGTCCACACTTACACAATCTAAAATATAATTACATGAATTTTTCACAATTCCAACTTAACAGGATAGAAAGTTTTATACTCATTTTGCATAAAAATCTGTTTTAAAATTGTTTGTTTAAGCAAACATAGTATTTCTGACAACACAGAAATATGTACTTATATTATAGTATGCAACATTATATTTGTGTTTCTGACTTCAAAAATCAAAACTACTATGAGATCATTCCATGTTTGTTCTTATATTTTTATACCAAAAAGCAAGGTTTTGAAAACGACCTACCTCTTCTGCATATGATTTTCCAATTCCATCAGTACCACCTGTGACAACTGAGAAAAGAAAAAAAGTAAGTTTAGTTTAAGAACTACAGTGAAGAACTGATCATGTTAGGACCCAGCAATTGGACACAAAGGGACCTGTGCAACACTTTCACGTAAAAGATGGAGCCAAACCAGTCATTCAAACTGTATACCCACCACAATGGCTATATACCCACCACAATTGCTAAAGTTAAAGAGTACAATACCAAGTGTTGACAAGAATGTGAAGCATTGGAACGCTCAGACATTGCTGGTGGCACTGTAATTCCAAAACAGAATCATTTTGGAAAAACCATTTGGCATTATGTCCAGAACTTCCCAAGACGTCTGAATGCATCATGTCTACCAAAAGAATGCCCACGGTAGCTTTATTTATGCATAGTAGGTAAACATGCTCAGATATTAAGTTATGGGAGAATGAGAAAGTAAATTGAGGTATATTCATACAATGGAATACTAAATAACAATAAAAAAGAACTACTGATATATGCAAAACATAAACAAATCTCCCAGACATGATGTTGAGTGAAAAAAGACATAAAAGTGGATAAGCTGTTATGATTCCAGTCACAAAGTCCAAAAAAGGGCAAAGCCAATCTATGATGATGGAACTTGGAATACTGGTCAGTGAGAGCATAGATGACAGAAAAGGGGCATTAAGGGAAACTTCAGATGCAGGAAGTATTCTATGTCTTGATTTGGGTATGTGTGTGTGTATGTGTGTGTAAAAATTCACTTAGCTGTACACTTAAGTATACACATTATATCTGCTATACCTTAATAAACTGATTTTTTAAAATTGTGGGCGGTAAAAAGAATTGAATAAGGTCTATTTCTTCCATGGGAAAACATATTTCCCCCATAAGCTCAAAAACCTTACACAGTAAAAACGCTTGAAAATTGTACTGGGTCAGGCTATATCACAGTGTCTTATCTGTGAAATACTGAAATTGTATTTGTTACAAATCCAGAACACAGCTGGCTGCTCCCAAAGGTTAGGGATGCTCCCCAAACTTCTCTGACTAGGAGTTTTTCCAAACCATTTACAGATTATGGAAAACAAGTTATGGTGTAAAGTAGGATCTTTCGGTATTTGTCTTAAAACCACTTCTTTCAGATTACACGAGATGTTCCCCACTTTTACTGCTCAGAAATATGGCAAACACGTCCACAGTCTTCCTAGCCATGTCTTCCATAATCTTACAGATTTTCATCATGTTCCTGCTCAGTTTTCATCTTTCTAGTTTTAAAAAATGTTTTAGAATAAAAAAAGTCAAAAAAAGTATGTTATTAAAAATAACCACAATACTATTATCACATTCCTAAAATGTAAATAATAATTCCTTGATATCTAATTAGTATATAATTTCCCCACATATTTTTTAAAAATTCTAAGAACTTGGTAGAATCAGGCTTCAGTAAGTTCCATCCTTAAAATTGGTTAATGTCTATTAAATCTCTTTTAATCTATAGGTTCGATGTATCCAACTACCCATCTATATCATTTAATCTCCATCTCTCTCTCCCCCCACCCTCCCTCTCCCTTCCCCACCTCCATTATTTGCTGAAGATATGTTTACACTTTCCCTTCCCGGCATTTGCAGATTGCATTCCCCTGATGTCGTTTAACATGTTCTTCGGTCCCTTAGAGGTTGGCTAGAGATGCTCGATAAAATTCAAGTTTGATTTTTCAGATACGAATACTTCATAAATGATATATATTGCATATTGACATCAGGAGGTACACGTCCAGTTACCTTTCTTTTTGTTTCATTAGCGGCTACTGACAATCACCACTAAGAGCCATTATTTCATTAGAGGTACAAAATGGTGATATTTGAATTCTATCATTCCATCTTCATTTATTAGCCAGAATATTTCCATAGAAAAATAACTCCTCATCTGTTATTTGGTTACAACGGTAAGAGTTTGCATAGGAACACAGGATAAATGTTTGATTTTTTTTCTCCTTTATTTACCAGTTTTCAAAATAAATTGGTTCCCAGGCACCTTCCAAAGGTAACCCAGGAGTTTTTATCATTGTGGTTTTGTTTCTAACAAACATTATTAACTGATGGATTTAAATGTTTGTGGGAGAACCCATCTGTATGAAATTAAGCATCACCAACCTCATGATCAAGGGCACATTTCTGTAACTTCTCATCTCCTGAGTATCTTGGAGGAGTGGAGAACCGGAATTTTATACTGCATTCCTGTTACTGGCTCACTAACGTTTCACACATGAAAGATAAGCATTTTCTAATTGTTTCCAGTTCTGTCCTTTTCCTCCTCTGTGATAACGTTTAATGCTCTCTCCAAGATCCCCAGAACCTCACCTCCTCTCCACTTCCTTCAAAGCAGCGTTTAAGCTCCAACTCCATTGTTCCAGATCGCTTCAAACAAAAGAAACCCTTCTCTCCTCCAGACTCCCTCAGCTCTTTACACGCACCTCTCTTATGCCACTCAGCATTCTCTACTCTGACCTGTATTTCCTTACATACAGAAGTCTTAATTCTTCTGCCAGATTCTGGGCTCCCTGCTATGTGACATGCACGAGGCAGGTGCTCAGAACACATTTGCTGAACGCATCAATGATGCTCAGCACTTAGGTGTCTTACAACCTGGAAAACACACAAGACTTAGACTGTTTCTCTGAGAACCTGGTTTCTCAAAGTTCTTGACTTTACAAGTATAATACCATAACTCTCCTAACCTAACTGCCACTCATCTATTTACAGAGCCTTTGGTACCTAGGTTATTCTGTTTATTTTCTACAACTGCAGAGCAAGCAAATCGTATACATGACTACATACAATGAATCTATGGCAATATGATTTCCCAGATTAGGGGCTTAAAAATCCCTTAATAAGAAAATCTTCAAGAATCCAAATACAATAAAGTCATTCTGTATAACGTATCTAGAATTTTTGGCTGCAATGTACATATTTCAAAATATAGATGATTCTGTGTGTGCATCTGCGTGTTTTTAAAATTGCCAACCCCAGGTTGAGCTAAACAAGCACATCATACTTTCAAAAGCCCGTAACACGCCAGGATTAGAGATTATAAAATTTGCCTAATGGATATCAAGTCTTCCTTTTCCAGATTCCCCAGTTTTTGGAGTTTGCGGTGCATATTGTTAGAGCACCGACTACATCTCCCTTCCAGCAGCGGGGTACTCAGTCAATCCTCTGTGGGGGATCAGAACCGGCCACCCCAAAACGTGTCTCTTTTCCTTGCCTTGATTGTTTTTAAGATCAAAATACTCTGAAGGAAACGCTGAGCTTCCCCCTAACTGCCTAAAAGCAATTTAAGATAAAGGCCTGTCCCCAGGACAGACCACCACCATGGATAACTCTGGGTATCCAGCAGACGGCGAACATCCTTGCTAAGCCCACTCTTATCGAAGTTCTATTTTACTTTTCCATTTCCACGTGAATTCCCTTCCTCCCCTTTGAAATCCCAAACCACCACCCCCAACATCCTCCTTTGTCTTTAGCTGAAGATGATATTTAAGAAGAAAGCCTCCACCGTTTTGGAGAGTTGCTCAGTTTTCCTGAGTCTCTCCCATATATACACGTTACAAACCTCGGTTCGATTTTCTCCTGTTATTCTGTCTCATGCGAATTTAATTCGTAGCCCAGCCAGAAGGACCCAGAGGATAGAGGGAGATGTCGTCCTCCCGTACACCTCTCTTGCCAGGATTGTCATCTGCCGTCAGCTCACACGTGAGCATCTCCCTGCCGTCAGCCTTATCCATGGTGACAGCCCCCTCCCCTGGGCAGTGCATGTCTAATGAGTGACCCGCACTTGAGGACAAAGGTCCAGCTCCCTTCCCTCACTTTGGCTTCTCTGAGGGGCCATCCCAGGTTCAGAATTTCCCATGGGATCAGCTGTGACCTCTGCTAGATCTGCGACACAGTTCCACCTCTCCCTCTGCCCTACTTTGATACTTTTGCTCTTTTATTCCTGAGAGCACACACCGGTACACCTGACACACACGCGTCTCAATGTCCAGTTTGCTTCCTGATGAACTACTGAGAGCCTCAAGTCAAGCTCCCTTCTCTTTTTAAGTGATTTTATTTATATCTAAGTAATACGTCCTCTTAGTTTGAAAAAGAAAATAGCTATAAAAGGTTGGAAGTGAAAAACAGGACTTTACCCCAACCTTCTGCACCTTCCTACTCCATCCCCAGAAGCAACCGTTTTCATTGCTTTTAGTCATTTTTCCTTATGTTTACATCCATGTTATCAATCCTGTGCTTACACTGTTCTCTCCTGATCATCAATTTTTATATTGCTTGTTGACTTATTACAGTTGATGGGAACTCCCACTCCCCTTTTATTTTCTCCATCCTTCCAAGGAAGTCACATCACAAGAGTCTGTCAATAGTCAGTGTTTATTGTAATGCTGCAACTCAATTCTGACATCAACCATCCAGAATTAGAGCAGATCCCACAGGTTAAGGCATGGTCCCCAGCAAAACTGCCCACGTTTCAGGCACCAGCCACAAGTCAGACGTGCCCAGGCTACCCTCTCTTGTAACTGACTGCCTACAAAATTCAGGGTCCCCACAACTCCTCAGGTTCAATAACTCCCTAGAATGCCTCACAGAATTCAGGATAACTTACAATTTATGATAACAGTTTTATAATAAAAGATACAAATCAGGACCAACCAAATGAATAGCCACATAGGGAGAGCCCTGCAGGCAGAGCTTCCATGCCTCTCTGAATGAGGGCACGTCACCTCCCAGCACATCAATGGCTTCACCGACCAAGAAGCTACACCAAGCTTCAGTGTCCAGAGTTTTTATTGGGTTTCATCACAAAGGTAGGGTTGATAGAATCGTCAGAACTCAATCTCCAACCACCGTCCCCGCCCCCTCCCGCCCCTGGGAAGTTGGGAGGTTGAACTGATGTCACACGACTCAAAGCTCCAGTGTTATGGTTGATCTTTCTGGCAGGACCAGCCCCCAGCTCAAAGCCATCTAGGGTCCCACCATGAGTCATCCCGTTACCATACACTATGAGGGCCCACCACGAATAACAAAGACACTCCTATCACTCAGGAAATCCCGAAGATTTAGATTCTCCTTCCCAGGAACCAGGGGGGAAAGCCAAATTCTTTATTATACAACAATTATTGCGGCTAGATAAATATATCATTCACTACTGAACCAAACAGTATAGTGTAATTACATTTCCTTTCCTGGTCCACATTTTTCTTTACCTGGAGTTAAAACTGGCTTTTTCTTCCATCTGCAGAGTTTTCTTTTTAAATCTTCCCCCATTCTCTCTACCTGCCTCTCAAAATAACTTTCCACACAATCAGCCCCATCAACTTGTTCCATTCTTTCTTTTCCTTAGAGATCACCTTCCCGAGAACCTCTAGCTTTTATCCTGCTCCGACCTGGAATGGCTACTTTGCTGCACAGCCGCTATTCCAGAATATAATCTTGGAATTCCATGGGCCTCTCTTGTTCTGTTCCTAATACCTAACCTCTTAATCTCAAGTTCGTGTGCCCAATGCCCAGCCGAGACATCGGTGCTTGGAGACGGAGAAAGATTTACTTGAATTGACCAAAATGAGAAGGCAGGCGCCTGGGTTCACTCAAATGTGCCTCTCCGTGAACAGACGGCAGGGGGCGGTTATAGAGCTAAGGGGCTCGGCAGGAGGAACTTCAGGGAAACAAAGGGGTCACTCCCAAGAAAGGCCTCTGCACAATCTGACTTCGGGGTTTCAGTGGCTGCTGAGGGCGGCCAACTGGTGATCACAACCTCCCCGAAGGCATTCTCTTTCTTCTGCAAAACAAGCTCACCCATCCTCCAGACGCGAGTCACCCCTCAAGTGAAACAAGAAAACAGCAAATTGTTTTAAAATCTACACTACCCCCCAGGTAACTGGCTTCAGTCCCCCATTATGGAACATGTCTGCCAGCAGCTTCCCAAGAACGGATGCATGAAGACACGTTTTTGAAAATATTTTTTAAAAAATAAATTTTTTATTTTAGAATAGTTTTAGACTTACCGAAAAAATGTGAAGACAATACGGAGTGTTCCCTACATTCCAAATCATTTCTCCTATCACTAACACCTTATATTAGTGTGGTACATTTGTCACAATTCATGAACCAATATTGATAGGTTATTATTAACTAAAGTTCCTATTTTTTTCAGATTTTTTTGTAGCTGAATGTTCTTCTTCTGTTCTAGGATCCAGAATATCACATTAAATTTAGTTGTCATGTCTCTTCATGTGACAATTTAAGAGAGAAATTTTTTTATTGTGTATATATATTTTTTTTTAAAAAGTCTATATTCTAACCTCACACAAAATTGTTTAACTAGGTACAGAATTCTAAGCAGGAAATCATTTTTAACAAAAAACTGAAGACAACTCTTCATTGTCTTCTAGCATGCTTAAAAAGTATTTCACCTTGGGGCTGGCCCCGTGGCCGAGTGGTTAAGTTCGCGCACTCCGCAGCAGGCGGCCCAGTGTTTCGTTAGTTCGAATCCCGGGCGCGGACATGGCACTGCTCATCAGACCACGCTGAGGCAGCGTCCCACATGCCACAACTAGAAGAACCCACAGTGAAGAATACACAACTATGTACCGGGGGGCTTTGGGGAGAAAAAGGAAAAAAAATAAAAAAAAAAAAGTTAAAAAAAAAAAAAGTATTTCACCTTAAAATTCATGATCTTCAATTCTGCAAATTTTCCTATATTAATTCTTTGATAATTTCTTCCCCACACTTTTCTCTTTTTTCTTTCTATTAATCAGATTTCTTTCTATTAATCTGATTAATGCTATTAATCAGAATTTGGACTCAACGGTTTCTCTATTAATCTTACTTTTCTTTTTGTCCGACTTCCCTGGAAATGTCAACTTTTATCTTCCAAACTTTCTATTGACTTTTTAAATTTAGGTTGTCCATTTTTTAATTTTGAAGCGCTCTTCTCTATTCTGACTGTTTCTGCTCTCTCTTTTTTTAAACAGCATCTTATTCTTATAGATCCATTATCTTCTCTCATCTCTCAGGACAGTAACTACACTTGTTTATATATTTACATTTTCTTCTACTCCATATATTCTGTTTCCTCTAAGTTCCTTTTGATTGTTTTGGTCTGGCTCATCTTGGAGACATTGAAATGGCGCTTAATGTGCATAGGTGGAGTGATTACACTGTGACCCTTCTGGAGAGTAATCAATGGGCAAATCAGCTATTTTATTGGGGAATCCACAAAACTCAGTATGTGTCTTTTCTCTGGGATCCTTCAGGAACTCTTAAGAAGCATTTCTCAATTTCCAGTCTTCTCGCCGCTAGGCAGCTGGGCAGTTTGTAGAGTTCTGCTCGACCCCTGTTCTCAGTCAGGTGTCTCTGCTCTCTTCCGTGCCCACTTCCCTGAATCTCAAGCGCATCTGGCTCAGTGTTCTCCCTCACCCCTGTCTTTTTAGGTACCTGATACTTCCAATTCCTGTGCTTTTCTGGGGTCCAAGGGCAAACTTGCTTGTTTCCCAGTGGTGGACCCCCGTGAAGGCTCAGGGGTCTGCTCTGTGAGGTCAGTCGCCACTCTGCCACCTTCATTTGCCAGACTGGGAACGAGGGATTTTCCAAGTTCCCTAGTTTCATCAAAATGGAGGTTTCTGTCTCTCATTCTCCTGATTTTTAAAGAGGATTTCCAGAAGATAAAGGGCTAGAAATACTGTTACTTGGTCATTTTAAAACTGCAAGTTCTCCAGTGTTCCTCCTAAGCATATTACACTGAAGTGGACTAACTTTAGTTGAGGATGAGACACTAAACACACTTCTCAAGATTTGGCTTTATGCTCCCAGCAAGAACCTTTTATCCTGTCATCTTCCTGCTATTAACTATCAAGTTTAAATCAAACTAACAGTTTTTAGAAACTACGATATGCATGGCTATGGAGAATCCAACGATGTGTAAGATCCACTCTGAATATTAGGTGTTCTACACATCACTCATTTCATGCTTAGGACTTTAATTAAGCACAAAAAATATGACATTAAATTGTATAAATTTTTAAAAATTTAGCCTCTGATCTTTTTAGATAGATAAAAGTATCACTTTTTCATATTCTAATAATTCTCAAAATCAAATCCAACACTGCATAGTTACATGTAAGGCAAATATTGCCTTACAAGTAAATTTTTCCTGAGAAAACAGAAAAGTGTAAAAATTACTTTTTTACAGGCAAAAGAAATACAAAATAAAATGGAAGCCCAGAGCCTCTCTTAGTCATCTCTGTTAGCACCACTGTGGTTCTACACTAGTCAGAGTCATCTCCAATGGCTAGGCAATGGAAGATCCAGTGTCATTTCCCCATCAAAGGAAGGACAAATTCCTTAGTCCTCTAAGTCACATAGTAGGTAATGTTTTTGCAATAACATACAAACATGACCAAGTCATCTGTCAAACTCAAGCCAATTATAAAAGTTTTACTCGATGCTGAAAAAAATTTAAATTTGTTTATTTGAGACACAAAAGATGGGGACAAGGACTGTCCTGCTTTTAAAGATATATTCCTTGCTCTAAAGCTAAATATCTCCCAATAGTAGTAGCAGAGAGAGCAGCTCGTAGTTGGATAGAAAGATCCCTTAATCAAGCTCAATAACTTTTTATTTTCATAAAGTAATAGTGGGACTCTCACTATTAAGATGATGCCATATTGTCTGGGGAGTCAACACTTCCTCATTAATTTTAGGAAGCTAAATAAAGCATACCATCTTAAATCAAGTCTTTTGGTGGCTGCTTCTGAGGCGTTGGGAAAAAGGAGGAAAGAGATTACCATTTTTCATTCTTCTTACTGTTAGTATTTTTTAACCATGTATGTGTATTGCCTTTCTTAAAATGAAGTCCTTTCCTACCATGAATAGAAAGATGGTGTAAACTGAGCCTGCGGACTTTTCATTTATTCTAGCTTCCCAAAAGTCAGTGTAGCATTGCTAAAATCAGTGTTTCCCAAGGTCCCTTAATATTTTCTTAAAACTGGTATTTTAAAAATAAAATTTAATAGAAAACTTAGTTACTTTATTATTATTTAATGATTTGATTATTATAAAAGACCACCAGTTTCAATTAGCAAAAATTGAGTATTAGTGTAAAATGCATATATATATAACTATCAAAAATTTGAAATATTCATCAATGTAGCACCTAAGACTAACTCTCGGTTTGTGTTTTGGGAAACACTGATGTAAACACGACCACGCTGATATAGCTGCCACCTTGCAATGAAAACCAAATGAAACCAAGACCAGCTCTCAAATCACGCAAACTAGAAGTACTACTTGTGCTATGGAAAATAGTATGGAGATTCCTAAAAAAATTAAGAACAGAACTACCATACGATCCAGCTAGTCCACTGCTGGGTATTTATCCAAAGAACATGAAAACATGAATGCATAAAGATACATGCACCCCTATGTTCATCGCAGCCTTATTCACAATGGCCAAAATGGTTGAAAGCAACCTAGGTGCCCATCAAAGGGCAAACGGATAAACAAGATGTAGTATAAATACACAATGGAATACTATTCAGCCTTAAGAAACGATGAAATCCGGCCACCCGTGACAACGTGGATGGACCTTGAGGATTTTATGCTAAGTGAAATAAGTCAGAGGGAGAAAGTCAATATCATATCATAAACAGAAGATAAAAACAACAATCACATAGAGACAGAGATTGGATTGGTGGTTACCAGAGGGGAAGTGGGGAGGCAGGAGGGTGAAATGGGTGATAGGCACATGTGTGTGGTGATGGATTGTGATTAGTCTTTGGGTGGTGAACATGATGTAATCTACACAGGAATCAAAATATAATGATGTACACCTGAAATTTATAATGTTATAAACCAGCATTATCACAATAAAAAAATAAAAAAGAAGTACTGCTTGTTTTTTGTGGTTTCTTAAAATGAAAGAATAAAGCACTCACAGCCACACTGAAATAAGACGCAATGTGTAAAAACAACCCTGGGGACCCGTCCATCTTATGTTATCTGCATATGCGAGCCAGAGCCTGCTGCCCGTCTTCCTCAATATCCATCCTGCCCTCCTTCTTTGCAGCAATCGTGACCTGGAATACAGACTATTTTCCAACCTCTCTAGCAGCCAGGTGTGGCCACGCGATTAAATTCTGGAAATAAGATGCAAGCACGGTGTGAGGGAGTGTGAGAAAGGCTGCTTAAAGGAGGCTGACTCAGCAGGGAGAGACCCCTCTCGCCCTTCCTGTAGGCAATTCAGAAGTGATGGCTGTAGGTCCAGCAGTCTTGACCATGAAGTAACCTTGAGGGTAGAAGCCATGGGCTAAGATGAAGGAGCATACAGGAATCAAGGTTCCTGACACCTCCATGGAATTACCATGCCACTTTTTCTTAACCAATCATTTCTTTCTCAAATGCTTATCACAGAGGATCGAACATACACAAAAATACCAGTCTTCTTTAAATTGGGTGAAAAATAAACTTCTATATTGTTAAAGTCACTAGAACCAGAAAAGCAAGAGTAAGCTGTCAGCAAACTAAATTATTAAAACAAGATATTTAGTGCTCACATCATTCTAAGTATCTGCTCAAGGTCCTTCCCTGATATTCCCCAGTCAGCTCGCACAGCACCCGTCACCCGAGTCTCAGCGATCTTCCCGAGAAACAAGGACTCGTGCAACGAACCTTTCAGGCCCTCCTCACTCAACTCGTGCTCTGCAAAGTTAAGAAGTCTTTCCCAAACACCATCTTTATGATCTCCTTCTTCCGTTAAGGAGTGACAATGTCTCCCTATCGCCAATTATATAAAACCTGAAACACAAATCCACTCACTTCGCCCCATTGCCACCACCGTCATTCATCTCCCACAAGAACTACTCCAACCGCCTTCTCACTCATTCACCTGCTGCCACTCTTACTCCTCTCCCAGTCACTCCAGACTGCAGCCAAAGCCACCACTCCAAAGGGCCAATGCGGCATCACTCCCCCGCCTAAAACGTGTCAGGGACTTCCCATTGCCCTTACTCTTTACAAGGCCTTCCATGAGCTGACCTTTCCTCCCACCACTTTCCTCCTCCCACTCAGTGCCCTGGTCATGCTGAAATTCTTCCACGTCCTCCAAAGGAACAGATTCTCTCTTCACAATTTCTCCTCTACTCCCAATTTTACTCCAACTACTGTCTCCCCCTCATCCTTGAGGTCTTCACTGGAACATCTCCTCTCCCATTAAGCCTTCTTTGAGCCCTAGGCTAACAGGATCTCAGAGCTCTCTGCCCCCATAATACCCATCCTTTCCCTTCATGACGTTCATCAGAGGTTTCCATAAGCGTTTGTCTGATCACCACAGTCTAACTGCTAGCACAGTGTCTGCCATAAAGTAGATGATTAATGAGGTTTTGCTGGATGAATGAGTGAGTGAATGAATGAAAGGAGATTATGAATGGAAAGCCTGTCTCTTAGACGCTACCCACTGCTTTAGCCACTCCTTCCTCAGAAATAATGCCCAATCACCTACTGTACGCAACCCCATATACTCTTTAGCCCCTTTCAACATCAAGAATCAGTGATCTAAAATAAAATTCAACAGAAAGAAGTTGAACTTTGTTTATGATGAATCTGGAGACACAGTTTCAAAGGATTCTGAGGCTGTTCTTGAAAAGAGGTGATTTTCAATGCTAGAGAGAACTACTCCGCTCGTAACGTGCCAGGGTGGATATGAAGTGAACAAACTCGACGCAGGATTAGGGGAAGGGGAGAGGAGCTGCTCGGGTTTAGTGAAGTGCGCCAGATTACCAAAGCGGTGACAGTTCACTGTTCCTGTCATTGAGACGCGCTTCTTCAGTCCACACTGGGTGTTCTCAGATTCCATTTTGCTGCGGAGTCAGTGGATAAGCTGAGGGAGTTTTCAACAATACAGAGAAAGAAGCCGCAGGTATCACCTATAACCCGACAGCCTCAAGTATTATGACAGACAGGGCAGAACTGAGGCAGGGGAAGGAAAGAAGGGAGGCAAAAAAGGAGATAAAAAAAGGCTTATGTCTTCCAAAATAACTATAACACCAGGACCCAAATTGCAAGCCTTTGAGAAGATGGAAACTGACAACTAGAAAGAAGATCCCAACTTGGCATCCAGAAGTGTCTAGCTTGTTACAGATTATATAAAATACTGGCAACTGACCAGGCCTCAGCTTCCAGCCTTTATGCAGTCAACAAAAATACTTTCGTTTGTGTAGGTTAAAAATATTCTACTCTTTTTGTCCTCAACTTGCTAGGAACAGATATTTTTAGTAAGAACCCAATCAACCTTATCAAAATCAAACATCAAAAATAGACTAGAGAACACTGGCAGCAAACACGCTATTTTTAGCTCTTCTGTCTATTCCCTGCCACTACCCACCCAATTCTGACTGTAGAGCCCATAAGAGCTTAGTTATTCCAGGCAGCTTCCTTCTCGTGACCCTTTTTTCTCCCCCTGAACACCTGAATGCAGAAAACACTCGATTGATTAAAGATTAATACCGCCGCAAACCATGACAGCTGCCTTTCCTGAGTGCTTTCGGGGGGGTGGGAGAATAGAAAATGACAAGAGAGTTTGCATCAGTATTCCTCCTGGGGATCTATTACATGGAGAGAAAATGGCTATTTCAATTCCCTTTTGTTGCTAAAAATAGCAGCTTCAATTGATTCAAGCAAACAGGGAGCCGGCTTAGCAGCGCTGAATTTAGAAACCGCTGAAGTCCCCGAGTGCAAAGGCTAGGAGTCTAACACATGCCAGATCATATTTAACAAAGAACAAAGAAGAGAGGCATGCAGGCCGCCAGCTAATAAAACAGCAGCAACTGCCTGCATTTTGATTAACGAGAAGCAGAGAGAGTGATGCAAATTTTCTTTACAAATGTGCTGTCCCACTTGAGTCCTCTCTCCCACTCTCCCCTCCTCTTCTCTTGACCCAACCGAATACTGCAGACAGCTGAATAGTTTGGCACTTAAAAAACTAACAAACAAAACAGAACAACATTCAAAGCACCTAGAGGTTCAGAAGTGAGAAAAGGAAGAAACTGTGAAAAGCAGGATCTGGTTCAGGCAGCCAATCCCCGGGGCCGGCTTCCAGGCCAGGCCGTGTAACGCCTGCTCGTGACACCAAAACCCAAAAATACCTTCTGCCTGGTTTTTTTCACTTTACTTGGTTAACTGAAAACCCTCCCAGCTAATGATTCATTTAGGTTAATGCCACATCCTCTTTAAAAATGCAAACCCTTGTATAAGAATTAAAAGGCTATCAATCCTTGGGCCTCAGTGTGGTTCAGTAGATTGAAACTGCTTTGTGGCTTCCTCTGGGGATTACCCAAAATGTTAACCGAAGGGGCCTCATGAGAAGAGGGATTCTGACTGGGGACAGTTACTACTCCTGGATCACAGGCCTAGTAAGACACCACAGTGGAGAGACTTCAGGCTTTCGCTATTTTACTACAAAGGGAGTATGTGAAGTGGTTAAGAACATGGCTGCTCAAATCAGACCAACAAAGTCCAAGTCTAGGTTCAAATGCCAACTCTGCCATCTATCAGAGGCCAGTTAACTTCTATTGTCACGGTTTCCTTATTTGTAATGTGAAAACAATAGTACTATGTGTCCCATAGAGTCCCATAATGTTAATAATAGTACCCACCATACTGGATTGTCTGAGATTTAACAGGACAATGTATATAACGTACTTAGCACAGCACTTGGCACACAGCAAATTCTCAATAAACACTAGCAACAGACAAGCAGTACCAGAAAATTTAGAGGGCGTATAGAAAGGAAAACAAAAAAGCTACTAAGGTCAGATATGACACCAAAAGTGCAAGCAAGAGAAGAAAAAACAGGTAAGTTGGACTTCATCAAAACTAAAATTTTTTGTACATCAAAGGACACTATCAAAAGAGTGAAAAGACAAACCAAAGAATGGGAGAAAATATTAGCAAATCCTACATCTACTAAGGGTCCAGTATCCAGAATACATAAAAAACTCCTACCACTCAACAACAAAAGACAACCAAATATTAAAATGGGCGAAGGACTTGCATAGGTATTTATCCAAAGAAGATATGCAAATGGCCAAAAGGCATGTGAAAAATGTTTAACATTATTAGGGAAATGCAAATCAAAACTACAATGAACAAGTTGGGCCATAAATTTAAAAAAAGAAATAGAAAACAACAAGTGTTGATGAGGATGTGGAGAAACTGGGAGCCCTCATATATTGTTGGTGGGAATGTAAAATGGGGGTCACTCAGGAAAACAGTTTGGTGGTTCCTCAAAAAGATAAATGCAGAATTACCATGTGATCCATTAATGCCTCTCCTAGATGTATATACTCAAAAGAATTGAAAACAGGTATTCAAACAGAAATTTGTACATGAATGTTTGTAGCAGCACTATCCACAAAAGCCAATAAGTGGAAACAACCCAAATGTCCATCAGCTGACAAACAGATGAACAAAATGTGGTATATCCATACAATGGAACATTACTCAGCCATAAAAAGGAATGAAGTACTGACACATGTTACAACGTAGATGTACCTTATGTATGAACATTATAATGAGTGAAAAAAGCCAGACACAAAAGATCACAGACTGGATGAGTCCATTTACACGAAACATCCAGAATAGGCAGATCCACAGAGAAAGACAGATTAGTAGTTGCCAGGAGCTGGGGAAAGCGGGATGGGGAGTGACTGCTTAATGGGTCTCTTTCCCTTAGGGGCAATAAAAATGTCTTAGAACTCGTTAGACGTGATGGTTGCACAATATTGTGAATGTACTGAACGCCACTGAACGGTACACTTTAAAATAGTTAATGCTTAGTTTTATGTTATGAGAATTTTACCTCAATTTTTTTAAAAATCTCTTTTAAAAATAGTAAAGATTAGCTTTTTACCAAGGGTTAGACCAAGAAAGGAAAAGAAATTGCTGCTTCTCTTGCCAACCCATCCGTCGAATTCAGGAAGTAAAGCTCCCAGCAGAGCATCGCTCAATTTACACAACAGAATCCAGGGGAACCGAAGCTCGGACTGCCCCTGCGGGCAGAGGAGCCCTTTTACGTGTTCTAAATTTACTGAGTACCTAATTGTGCCAAACACAGAAGCAAGCACCTCACAAACACTGTTTTAATTGTCCCAACACTCTATTAAGTACAATTAGTAGCTCTCCTGGCAACTATATGAGGGTTACAGGTGTAAGATCTTACTGTAACGTCTAATTTTACAAATAAAGAAACCACCTCAGGAAGTCAAATGACTTGCCAATGATCACATCATCCTAAGTCTAATCACCAGGACATGAATCCACAATGCAACAAAAAGACCTAAAGGACTTATAAACTTGGAACCACCTGTAACAGCCACATTTAGCAATAATGGATGGTGCAGACACAAACTCTGCAAACAGTCCCTTCCTCGTTAATCTGATAATGCAGAATCCAACTCTATTTTCCACTATTCCTTAAACAGCTCTTGACCCAGCCAGTCTGTCTGGTGTTTCCCAAATATAACATGCCGTAGAAAGTGCTCCATGTCATGCCCGAGCCACTCCTTCATACTGAGAAGGACATTTCTCTTTACTCCCCACGCCATCAGCCACCTCTCAGTAACCTGAACTTTTAAGCTTTCCAGACCACACCAATCAGTAAGTCTGGCTGACCACGTGGCCTCTGGGATGTCAAAGGCCCTAAGCTGTTAGTAGAGGCTACGTAGTGCATACAGTTCAAAATAACTGGAAGCAAAGAAACAGAACCAAAGTTCCGTGACTTTTTATCTGGCTCTTAAGTCTAACGATTAATTAGATCACGAAATATGGAAAGGCAAAAGACTGAGCTGATGGTATAGTTACCAGATTCCTATCTCTGATGTGTTATGTACTAATTCTGGCTTTATTTTCTCCTTAACGCGGAAAATCTAACATTCAAAGGACAACTGTCCAATCTATGTAAATGTTTTATGTTCAACAGAAGCCAGGGAAACATAACTTCCCCTCTACTCCTACGTGAGGAATTTACACCTCCTAAATGCCTATAGGCTTGAAGTTACTCCAGCAAGTCCAAATTGGAACAGTCCTATAGCTCAAAATAAGAAATACTAGCTTTTGACGTATCTTATGATTGTACACATTTAACTGGTAGAGTAGTAACTGAATCAAACATTTCCTTAGCTTATACACAATACGCAAACACACTAGTGGGACAACAGCACCTACTACGTAAGTGTCCTTGAAGCATATAACTCAGGCCCGATAAAAGTGAGAGCTATAATGAGCTCTAATTGGTAATTTCAATAATTAACTTCTTTCGAATGGTCCAAATTGATATACGCTAAGTAGGATCAATATAGAGAGAGGGTCTAGTGTCGATTATTTCGCTTGTTTCAACCAAATTCATCCAGTTTAAGCTTTTAACAATATTCTTCAGAGAAGAAGTAGATAAACTCCTCCCAAACAAAGAGAACCTGGATTTGAGTCACTTTGATAAATCATCCCGCCCCACTCTCCTTTCAAGCCACTAGGTTTATCACGGTAACACCACAACAGTCCTCTTTTGAGCCAGTCTCTTTATGAATAACTTCTTCTTCTTCAAGGATTAATGCTTCCCTGACGGCCTAAATGTTAATGCTTCAGCCAAAGAGGCCTCAGCACATCCCAAGGTACTTTACACCCAGAAATCAAGTTCACCCCTTTATCACGCCCCACTCAGGCCTGGGCAAGAACTCAAAAGAGCCACCTCAAAACATAACTTGATAAACGGTTTACGATATATATCTTGAAGATGGACTAGCATCAACAACAAATTTGAGGAAGAAGATGAAGAATGCTAATCTATTCTCTCTAATCGTTTTTTGTCCCCCCATCCTTGAAAAGCCAAAACCATGGAAGCACCATTCCCTCCTGTCAGACGACATCTGGCTGGATCCTCTTTCTACTTTTTAGGAAAACCCAAGACTGTCAATGAAATTATGCTAAGCAACTTAACTATCACACTTTTCCAAAATGAACACTCAGTGAGATACATTTCCAATCGAATCTTTTTAAAGGAACTTCATGTGATCCAACATTATTTTTCCCAGTTACAGAGATTATATTCTACATAAAACAGTGGTGAGCTGACAGGAGTCAGGAAACCTGTGTCCTAATCCTGGTTCTGCAAGCTAAGTGAACCTGGACCAGTCATTAACATTTCTGAGCCTCAGTTTCAGCATCTTTTAAGTATAGTCACAAATTAAATGAATGGCCAAGACCTTATGATTCCATGACTATCATGAATATAAAGTCATAGTAATGACTTCTCTCTCACCTTTAATTTCTAAAAAAAAAAAAAAATCCTCATCCATAAGTTTTAGAAACAATATAAGTTAAGTCAAAGCTGTAATTTAGAATAAGAAAACAGACTGACAGCTAGCCCATCTTCAGAAATCCAGCACAGAAGGAAATGAGCAATTGGATCAAAAGATCTTTCAACTCTTTTCAACATTTCTTCCACAGACCTTTAACGAGAGTGGCAGAAAACTCGAGGCTTGTTTCTCTAACTTTTATTTCACCTGTGAACCACTGGGACGAAGCGATAAAGACCAATGAAATAATTTTCTGCTTGCCATTTGAAGCCTGCCTTAGTCAAGTTCACAGATAAGCCACTGTCCCAGAGCAGTGGTTGGGCAGCAAGTCCAGCTGTCCAGGAACATTATGGAATCAAAGGAAGCACACTCTCCTCCTGTCAAGAAGCCAGCTCTTACAAACAGAACTTCTAACAAAAGCTGAGCTAAAGTGCAATCTTACGTACTTCGCATTTATTTACTCGTACATCTTTTTATTCTGCAAAGGAATTATAGAAACTCACGGGTCTCTAGTGAAAGTTTCCACAACTTTTTCGTATGTAAATTATTTAACAAAATCTCACTATCTGAAGAAAGGCTGAAAAAGAGAGACTGAGCTCTCTGATGCCTTAAGTTAGAGTTGTTGTTTACTTTGGCAAGCCATGCTGTGGTAGGTGCCCCACATATAAAGTGGAGGAAGATGGGCACAGATGTCAGCTTAGGGCCAGTCTTCCTCAGCAAAAAGAGGAGGATTGGTAGCAGATGTTAGCTCAGGGCTCATCTTCCTCTAAATAAATAAATAAATAAAAGTTGTTGTTTACTGACCCACTCAGCAACCGTGCAGGTATGCCGGAAGGATTAACACTATCTGCTATTGAACGTTTTAAAAACACCTTCAGTTCCTCACAAGATTAGGATTCCTCACTGCTAAACTTACAAACTTCAGCGTTCCAATAGATTCTATTAGATGTACAGTAGCCTTTGTTTTTCTTAATTGGTCATTGATCCTTAAGACGCAAGGGCAGCTGAAGCAATTCCTTAAATGTCAGCCTTTCCATGCCACCTGCTAGCCCTTACTAACTCAATGCTCTCCTGCCTTTACTTTTCAGTTTTTCAGAATGAACATGACCTTTAAGATGCTGGCATATTGCAGCACTGTTTAATAGCAAAACTGAAACTATTCAACAACAAGGGACCACAAGATAAATTATAATGTATAATTAAAGAATATATAGTATTATATAGTCATGGTATATATAGTAATATAGTATATCTATACATCTCTCTATATATATTATATATAGGATACCTATATTATATATGATAACATATCAATATAATGGAAACCAATGCATCTATCAAAAATTATAGCACCAAAAACATCTACTGGCAGTGAAAGGTGTCTATGATATACTGCCAAGTGAAGACAAACTGGAGCTAAACCGTGTGGAGCAAAATTGACTATATTTGTTTTAACAATCTTTATTTCTCCTGAAGACCCTTAGTTAGAATTTCTAATGATCATTATCTACTGATAAGCCAAAAGAAGCTGATCAAAAACCTAGTTTATAAATAAGCCAATTCCCAGATGTAGCAGGAGTAACAGTAAAAACAACATAACTGTTGCTATCTTTCGTATAAAAAAAGATTTATATATGCACATGTATGTGTATGTTTGTGTGTATACTGGAAAAAGTCTAAAAGGTCATACATAGACCAAGATGTTGACGGCAGTTATCTCTAGGTAGAGGGCTAAGTAATTTTTATTTTCTTCTTTTTACTTAGCTGCATTTTCTATAATAATCAAATGTAATTGTTATATAATGTTTTTATAAAGTTTAAAATTCAAATCAAATTATATTCTGTAAATGCTTAGTTCAACAGAATTACACTAGAGAAGCCCCCATGTGGTTATTGCCACAGTGCAATGGTCTGTTTGCTTCAGTTAGCCTTTAAAGCCTGGGGTAGAAAACACTTACTAAACTCAGGCTTTCCAGAAGTGAAACGAAATAAAGAACTGAACCTATCCTACCGCTTCTGGAGAAGCGGGCAGCCACTGCCCACTGCATTCTTAGGCGTCAGTCCATTTCTCCAAACCTGAGACCAAAGGAATCCCGGGGAAAACACAGAAACAGGACTGACAAAGACCACAAAGGACAAAAGGGTGGAGAGAGGGGGACTGCTGTGGGTTTTCTACCACTCTCCCGCAATACCCAGTACTTGGAGAGGAAGAGTAGTAAAACTCAGCATGAAGAGATGGCCTTTGTTCTCGTTCTGAGGGCTGTTTATACCAACCAAGTGCCTTATCATCCTGATTACTCCTCTAGCATGCTGAAGATTCAGATAGACTCCAAGCTCCCACAGACTTCCCTCCAAACTGGGTCTTCTCTGGAGCCTTCTACTCAGATTTTATTTAAATACAACAGGGCCACTTTCAGTGAGTTAGCTGACACTATATAACGTAAGAAGAATTCAGGAAGCATCTACTGAAAATCATGAGGACGGCTGTACCATTTTATACGGAATTGCTTGTCTGCTGGAATCTACTTATTCCTTCCGACGAGGGCTACTCAGTCTAACAGGACCAGAGAGGCCACCTTCGGCTCCAGAGGGCCTCTTGGCCTTTAAAAGCCACAGTCCTCTGTGTCATACGCTATCTGACTCACAAATAATTGTCACCTTCACTGAGAATAGGCATGACACTGTATCATGACCAAGACCTCAATATAAAGTATTTTTAAGTAAGTTTAGTCATTAAGTAATAACTGTGATCTCACATTTAGATACTGTATAAACAAAATCTGTTCTTTGAATCTTTATGTAAAGCAAACTCCCCTGATTAACTTAATAGAAGCCTTAAGAATCTTTTCGGAATGCAAACATCCCCCTCTACTTGAGCTATTTTTGTAAATTTATATTTTCTTACACCAGGTTTTCTTAAGAGTGGGCCACACCTGTATTCTGATAGACTGGCAGCTTCTAACTGGGGACAGAATGTGTCCAAGAAACCAGACGAAAATTTTAATAGACAGGCCATGTCATAACATTTGTTCGATAAGAGCTATTCAGATACTACCTAAATGTGCTTAATCTTGGGAACTTGGTCCATCAGAAGGCCAGTGTTAAAGCTGTGAAATTCCTCTTTCATTTAATTCAAGTGATAACCAAGTGAAGAAACAAACAAAATAGACACTCTCTCCATGAGCAAAGGATTCTAAAAACGGTAGCTGTTGAGTAAGGTATGGGCCCGGAGCATTGCAACGGGAAGGCTGTCTCTGAACTACGGCAGAACTCCGGACCAAATCACATCTAATGGGAAGCCTCAATCGGAGTTGTAGAAATCGGGGTAACAGTGTTTATAGGAGCCATCTCAGACGCAACACATGCCCTCAGTTTCTCCCTTCTTCCTTTGCACAGGCTCTAGGGATTTATCCTACTTACACCCCAGCAGCACAACTCTCACGCACCCCATCCCCTGGACTATGGCATGAGACACTAGCTCTCTGTGTTGCCTCTTTTCTTGTCATCCTTAAAGACAAAGAACCCTGGTCCAAGTTACTTCGCTACCTCAATTCGCTCATCCACAAAATGGCAATAGTAATAGTACTTAACCAGCGATTAGGATATCAAATCCTTACAATAGTTCCCGGCACATAATTAACATTATCTATGAGTCAGCCATTATGTTTTATTATTATTACTGTTTAGAACAATGTTTGATATAAAAGCACTATATATTAGTATCATTATTGTTAAGTATCTGATTGCTGATTGTTATATAAAGTGAGAATAATAACAATAACATAGAAAACTTTTTAAATTTAGAAACCTTATGAAAATTCTACGTTCATAGTTCCTGACTACTTGATGACTAACAGCACTCTCACCAGAAGGCCATTTTGAGGATGGCACCTTCATCCTCTTACATCTATTCCTCTGTTGTGACTTTCTCTCACTTAGACTTCATTTTCTAAAACTCTATTGTTCTCTTACCATCTAATTTAAATGGGCCCTCCTTTACGAAGCTTTTTCTGAGGCCCACCTTCTAACACACTAATAACTTACATTTTTATTTTGTTTATTTCACCTCTGTCCCCAATTAGAATGTAAGCTTTATGACGATAGGGATTGTTATATTTTATTTATGGATGAATCCCTGTGCCTAGAATAGTACCTGGCATAGAGCAGATTTTCAGTAAATATTATTGAATGATGAATATGCGATCTGGCCTATCCCAGACTTCTTGTTAGACAAATAAATCCCTATCTGTTTAAACCACCATGGTCAAGTGTTCTGTTACTGATAGCTGAATACATTCTCGACTGTTAAAGCACTACAGAACAGTCACAGAATATTTGTTATTATCCCTGTTATTGCTGTTACTGTTATTATAAATTAACCAGCACTTGTTATGTTCTAGGCACGAAGCTCCCTATTTTTAGCATATTGCTAAACAAGCCGCATCTTTTTTAACCTTTACAGTAATTTCTGAGGTACATACCAATTTTATAGATGAAGAAACTGAGGCTCAGAGAAGCTAAATAACCTGCCCATGGTGACACAGCCAGGAAACGCCAAGCACAAGCTGTAAACCCAAATTTCCGACTCCTGTGCCTACACTCTTACCTAGTACAGCACACTGCCGTGTCTGTGAAGTACCCACGGATAAGTCTCCTCTCCTGAAAACAACCATAAGCTCTACAATTCAGGGATCTTACTTTCCAAGCCATAGTATCCACCAAAGCAATTAATTTGTTAGGCCCTTAAGTATCTATTCAGTAAACAATTGTTAGGGACACAGACAAGTGAATACCAAACCCACTTGGGAAATCTGAAGGGTTTTTCTCTTTTTTTTGAGGAAGATTAGCCCTGAGCTAACATCCGTGCCCATCTTCCTCTATTTTATATGTGGGGCGCCACCACAGCATGGCTTGATAAGCAGTGCGGAGGTCTGGGATCTGAACCAGCGAACGCCAGGGCACAAACATCAGTGCACAAACATAAGTGCTACACCACCAGGCCAGCCGGGGAAATCTGCATTTTTATAAAAATGAGATATCAGTATACAATGTACAATAATTAATTTACTACACTTATGAGTTGCCCCTTTCTTTCTCTTGATTGCAGGGATTCTCCTTCTGCTGTGGTTGTATTTGCCACTCAAGCATCTGGAATAAAAAAAGGGCCCCCTAAGGGGCCAGCCCAGTGGCGTTGCGGTTAAGTTTGCACAATCTGCTTCGGCGACCCAGGGTTCGCCAGTTCGGATCCCAGCTGTGGACAGGGCACTGCTTGGCAAGCCATGCTGTGGCAGGCATCCCACAAATAAAATAGAGGAAGATGGGCACAGATGTTAGCTCAGGGCCAGTCTTCCTCAGCAAAAAGAGGAAGATTGGCAGCAGATGTTAGCTCAGGGCTAATCTTTCTCCAAAAAAAGGGCCTCCTAACAAATTAAATGATTGGTGTCATATGTATGTAGAGCTAATGATGGATTATTTTCAGTGCAAATCAGTAGGCTTTCTGCCACGTATGGTAACCCCTAGGCCCTTAGGAGCTTTGGCTCATGCAAAATAATACCAATCTCTAGTCGAGTGAGACAAGTAAATAGACACACACACACACACACACACACACACACACAATCTGCATACACATATATACATTAAAAACATATGTGGAGAAGGCAGCCAAAAACTGAATGGACACATGAAGAGAGGCTCCAGTACACGCACTTCTCTTTTCCTTGCCTTCTGCTCCGTGATCTATAACAGTTTCCTGTAATAGACAATAAGTAGAGAGGTGTAAGCAGCTGCGGATAGATGAATGAACTGTGTGATGCTGAAAATCTGTGAACTGAAGTACCTCATACATGAATTGAAATAAAAAAAATTCCCCTCCTCTAAATAGTTGTGAACAAATCAAAGGGGAAAGAAAAGAGTTGGAGGGAAAATGAGACAACGAACAAAATGTGGTCTGTGTGACACATTTATAAAACTGATGGCCTGTCAGCAAGACACCAATGAATATTTTTGCAGGATAAAAATGGCAACCCAGTGTCTAAAAATAAACCACTGTGCCGCAGACCTGTCTGGTTCAGCTACGCCACTGGAATACAAACACCCTCGCTCACTAGGACATTCTGACTCAAGGTTTCCCAAGGAAGGAAAAGCCAAATGTTTTGTTAGCAAGAGAAGCAGTTATGTTCTCTATATAATATACATCTGAATTTAAGTTTAAATGATTTTCATTTACTAAAAAAGGTAAATGGTAATAGCAATAAACCATTAACTCCCCTTATGTAGAAGAATGTTTCCTTCCAGCCCAATTACAATAAAACAGAGCAGCATTATGACCATCTCGTGATAATATCCGAAAATCACAATTTAAAAATAAAATTATAAATTATTTCTGAGCCATGTTGACTTGAATGACAGACCTAGTCAAAATGCTATCTCCAAATGAATCTGGAAATGGGTGAAAAGCCTATTACCTCATTTTGCATCTGAACTCTACAATAAAAAGCTGTTAGCTAAAATGCGAAAGTGAATTTACTGTCCTTCACAGGCAGCACTTAAATTCATCAAATCCATTCATCTTACTCAATGCTGCCTTATGTAGTTATGATTCTGGTCTTAGCTAAATGGTGATTTCAATTATAAGAGTTACAAACCTCTGGAAGGCTCTTCCAGAACATTTTGATTGCTATCATGCCACCATTTTTAACAGCAAAAACTCTATTTCCAAAACAATAAAATGTAAATAAATTATACTTGATCCTTTATGACCACACCCAGTTGGAATAAATAAGGGGAAAAAAAAGCCCCAGACAGAGCAACATTTCAGGGACCAATGAAGTTTTTTACAACACAGTACAACAAACACTGCCTAATTCTTGATGGTATTCAGTTGTGCTACTCATTTCACAGTAAACAGCTACACATTAAAAAATATATATCCATGGGTACAAAAACAGGCACACAGACCAATGGAACAGAACTGAAAGCCCAGAAATAAAACCACACATCTACAGACAGCTAATCTTTGACAAAGGAGCTAAGAACATACAATGGAGAAAGGAAATAAATGGTATTGGGGAAACTGGACTGCCACATGCAGAAGAATGAAAGTAGACCATTATCTTTCGCCATACACAAAAATTAACTGAAAATGGATCAAAGACTTGAAGGTAAGATCTGAAGCCATAAAACTCCTAGAAGAAAATATAGGCAGTACTCTTTGACATCTGTCTTAGAAGGATCTTTTCAAATACCATGTCTACTCGGGCAAGGGAAACAAAAGAAAAAATAAACAAATGAGACTTCATCAAACTAAAGAGCTTCTGCAAGGCAAAGGAACCCAGCAGGAACAACACAAAACGACAACCCATAAACTGGGAGAAAATATTTACAAATCATATATCCAACAAAGGGTTGATCTCCAAGATACATAAAGAACTCAAACAACTGAAAACAAAAAAACAAATAGCTCGATCAAAAAATGGGCCAAGTATATGAACAGACATTTTTCCAAAGACATACAGATGGTCAATAAGCACATGAAAAGATGTTCAACATCACTGATCATCAGGGAAATGCAAATCAAAACTACACTAAGATATCACCTTACACCCATTAGAATGGCTATCATCACCAAGACAAAAAATAACAAATGTTGAAGAGGATGTGGAGAAAAGAGAACCTTCATACACTTCTGGTGGGAATGCAAACTGGTGCAGCCACTACAGAAAACAGTATGGAGATTTCTCAAAAAATTAAAGATAGAAATACCATAAGAGACGTATGCACCCGTAAGTTCACTGCAGCATTATTCACAATAGGCAAGATGTCGAAGCAACCCAAGTGCCCATCAACTGATGATTGGATAAAGAAGATGTGGTATAAATATACAACGGAATACTACTCAGCCATAAAAAAAAAGAAAATATCATCCCATCCGAAACAACATGGATGGACCCTGAGGGTATTACATTAAGTGAAATAAACCAGACAGAGAAAGACAAAGACTGTATGATTTCACTCATATGTGGAAGATAAACTAACACATGGACAAAGAGAACAGATTAGTGGGTACCAGGAGGAAGGGGTTTGGGAGGTGGATACAAGGGGTGAAGGGGCCCATTCATATGGTGACTGACAAATAATAGCGTACAACTGAAATTTCACAATGTTATAAGCTATTATGACCTCAATAACAAATATATTTATATAATCCTACAATATACATCCATATACTTCCTCCAATGCAGCTTGCATCTCAATCTAAATAACAGCAAAGTTTCCTAATGGGGAAAAAAAACCCATAAAAAGCCGTAAAATAAAAACAATTTCACTTTTAGGAGTACTTATTATCATCTATCCTATTTTTATAGCAGGCATCACAAACTTAGCAACAGTCAAAATAAAACTCTAGATTCCCACTTCAAGCTTGCTCCTCTGTCAGAATCCCCATGGGACCACCCATTTATTCAGCTGCTCAAGCCAAAAGCCTAGAAGTCAGCTTGGATCCCTTTTTCCCACATCCTGTATGCAATCCATTCACATGACCTATCTACTCTCTTTCTCAAATACATACCATATACAAGCACTTCTCATCTCCTGAAGCACCATACCCTAGTTCAAGGCACCACCATTCATATCTCCCCTAGATGATCGCAAGGCTCCTTAATGTCCATCCTGCTTCTACCCTTGGCCACTCCAGTCTATTTACCATCCAGCAGCCAGTTATCTTTACAAAAAGTACATGACAGCACATCACTACCCCTCTTGAATTCCTCCAGTGACTTCCTATTACTCAGAACAAAGAGAACCAAAGTTCTTTCCATGTCCTATGGGATCTTTCAGGACCTCATCCATGCCCACCTCTTCTACTATCATTTTCCCCTTACACTCTCCACCTAATCACACAGCTCAGCCACAGGCCTTGCCTTTTCTCAGACACACCAAACCCACTCCCACCTGTGGGTCTTCCCACTTACTTGTCCCTCTCTCTGGAACTCTCTCACCCCAGAGCTTCACAAGATTGGCTCCTTCTCATCAGTAAGGTCTCCACTCGACAGTAAATCTTCAGAGAGACCTCCCTGACCACCCTATCTAAAAAACCCCCACCACTCCACTACTCACATCCCAGTTACTCTCCATCCTCTTTATCCTTGCTTTATTCCATCAGAGCACTTATCATCTGTGATTATATCGTCGATGGGTCTAGATGATTACTGTCCATCTTTCCCTACTTGAATATAATCTCTAGTTTCTGCTGTATCCTCTCAAAAACCCAATGTTTAAATCAGTCATCTACAGCAGCCAAAAATACAAACTCAAATACCAAAGGAGCCAGGCAGGTAACATAAGCGAGTAAAGCAGGCAATTTCCAGCTAGTGTGAAATGCAGGCCCAGTACAATGGCTTACTATTTTTTAAGAGATGTCAGATATACAACTTTCTAGATGAAATCTTCCAGAGAGAAATAAACTAAGGAAGGACCTGCTTAATTTTTAAGCAGAATTTAGAGAACATAAAGAGGGCACAAGACAGTCTCTCCAACTAGCAAAAGATTCTCAAATTAAGAAATAGCCTCAAGGTAAATATCAAATCAAGGGTTTGTCCCTAAAATCTTTTGTTGAGACTTTGGAAAGATTTATGGTATTGCCTAGTAGACCCTTCCCACCTATACAAAAGACTTCCAAGAATCTTAAGAACCTTGTCTCATAACAGTCTGATAGATCCAAAGCAAAGAGAAGTTTCTTGGAAAGGAATTGTGGACGTGGCTTTCGGGACATAGAATCAACCCACAGTAAAATTCATAGAAAACCCCCAACATTTTTAAGATGCTTGCAGTGCTAAAAGTACCACCAGCTTGAACCAAAAGAGAAAGAAACAGTTCAAAATGAAAAAAAGTGTCTGGGGGGGATCCCAACTTCATATAGATAGGAAGCAGGTTGAAAAAGCTGTTCAGCTACAAACATCACTTATTCCCTTCAAAAAAGAAAAGCAGCAGAGGAGAAAGCCAAGAGATCAAAGGGTAGAGCTAAGAGTCTCAGAAAACAATCAGGAAACAATTCCCAAGGAGGAGAACTGGGCGCAAATCAAGGAACATTCTCAATATGTGGAACAAGAGAACTGGCAACACGTGCCCAGCTGGATTTCAAAATTGCTATGGACCAGAGATGGCTATGTTCTCATTCTTCCTCTTTTTGAATGAGAGTATCTACTGCAGTTTTCCTGTCCCTGTCTCACCAATGTATGCTGGGTGTGGGCAGGTGGGGTGGTAGAGGTAGGCAACTTGTCATCTTAGTTCACAGACCTCTAGATCCTAAGAAGCTAGACCAGAGCAGATGTGCCTGAGAACCTTCATGTGCATCTGGACTTTATTTAAATGATAAGATCCTAGACTTCAGGTTGATGCCATAACGGGATAAAACTTCTGGCGGAGGGACAAGTGTATTTTGCACGTGGAAGAGAAGAGAATTGCTGTGCTCAGATGGCTGACTGTAGTAGGTCCTTTCCAAAGATGACTGCAACAATACTTCCCATCTTCCACCACTTTGCCATTCTTCCACCACAAGGTGGCATCTTTTCTGTTGATTCTGGGATGGTCCTGTAACTTACTTTGACCAACAGAATGTGGCAGAAGTTAACACTGTACGACTTCCACGTCAAGGCTTTAAGATACCTTGCAACTTCAGTTTTTCCCTTCTTGGCACAATCTCAGTGCCACGTAAGGAAGCTCAGTCTACTCTAGTGAATGATGAGAGACCATCTGGAGAGGCCATCTGGAAGAGAACTGAGGCTCCCTTCAATGAGTACCAAGGCCCCAGACATGGAGGCGAGGCCATCTTGAATCTCTGGCCCCAGCAGAGCTAGCCTAGCCAATACCATGTAGAATAGAGAAGAGCTGTCTCCACTGAGGCCTGCCCAAAGTCCTGATCCACAAATCTTTAGCAATAAAACATTTAGTTGTTTTCTTAACCCACTGAGTTTTGGGACAGTTTGTTATATAGCAATAGATAAACAGTGGGGGGAAAGGCCAGTCTGAATAATGCAAATGTCTGAATTTTTCAATTTGGAAAAAACACATTTTTAATACTTTTAAATATTCAGGGTGACTTTTAGGATTCATTTCTTTATTCACCAAATATTTACTGAGCACCTAATACGTGCCAGGCACCGTTCTAGGCCCTGGGAAAACGGCAGTGAATGAAAGGCCTGTGGAGCTTATATTCTAGTGAGAGGAACAAGGAGAGGCCTTTAGGGAGCTGCTCTAATAAGTAAAATGGTTCCCGATTTTGAAAGTTAGTTTTTGCCAAATAACTAAATCTAGTTTCAACTTTCTTCTTGAAATTGTTACTTGAATGCTTTATCACAGTACTAGGAGCTATTTTTAGCCCAGCCTTTCTTTACACTGAGTTAGAAGAAAAACAAGGTCAAGATGATACAAGACCACTAGTAAATTTTGTGCACCTGAATTTTCAGAGATCTTCAATGTACTAAATTTATTCACTGATTTAGAACATTAGCCCTTTCACACCTTTGCTCCTGCTGTCTCCTCTTCCTGGAGTGCCCCTCTCCCGCCTTCTTCACCTGGAGGACTCCTGTTGTCCTCATCAATCATCCCACTCCAGGTGCTTCTCCTCCCACTGCATCCTGCACATACATATAGCATAGTATTGCGTGTACCATATTATAATTTCTTATTTCTTTGTTTAATTGTCCCCACTAGATTGTTGGGTCCTCCAGGGAAGAAACCTTTCTTCCATTCCTAACATAGAAATCTACATGTAATAGTAAATGAACGATAAATATCTGGTGGACAAATGAGCCTTAAAATGTTGATTAAATCATGGTTCCCTCACCAATAAAATGGGGCTACTAATCCAAGGAGAAGATGGAATTGCAACTGCATGGGAAACTATAAAGCATTATGCAAACTGCTTATCATTATTTACCAAACATGAGCACAAATTTCCTCTTCTCAATACTCAAGTTTACTCTCAAAGTAGGAAGACTTACTACTCTTTTTTTTTTTTTTTTGGCTGAGGAAAATTTGCCCGGAGCTAACATCTGTGCCAATCTTCCTCTATTTTATATACAGGTTGCTGCCACAGCATGGCTGATGAGTGGTGTAGGTTCACACCCAAGACCCAAACCTGAGAACCCTGGGCCACTGAAGCAGAGTGCACAGACCCTAACCACTAGGCCACGGGGGCAGCCCCAAGACTTACTACTCTTAAGGACATTCAGAAAAGCATATCTCCCAAATAAAGTTCTCACGCAGGTACACGTGAGTTCTGGTTTGTCATTTCTTTTGTTTTGTTTAATCAGTCACTCCACTCTGCAGGCACCTGTTATATCTTGCATTCCAACTCAAAAGCACAAAAGAAAACCTTCATGGTTTGAGACACACCTAAAGGGCAAACACAATTTCATTTGTGGATTTTAAGAATTACAGGATTCTGGACCTAAACAGACTTATGAACTTAGTCTTCAGGAGACAATTCCTCGTCTTTTCACATAAATGTGGTTATTTGAAAACAAGATGTTTACAGGCTATGGTATCTCAGGCAAGATTATAAAAATGCAGAGGACTGAATGGATATGCATATGAGCAGTCACATGCAATCCTAGACCCACGCATCACCTAGCAGAGGCACTTTACATCCATGCTGCCCAACACCAGCAGTCACTAGTCACACGTGGCTATTAATTTAATTTCAAATTAAAATTAGACAAAATTAAAAATTCAGTTCCTCAGTCACACTAGCCACATTTCAAGTGCTCAACAGCCACATATAACTGTGGCCACGAAACTGTACAGCGCAGACGCAGACAATCCCAGCATCACAGAAAGTTCCACTGGACAACATTGACTTAAATGAACCAAACCGTCTCATATCAAGTTACTAAGAGAATTCTTCCAATATGGCTTTCTGCCTGCAGTAATGAAAACAGGGTGATATTTCAGAAAAAACGTTAAACAGACAGGTAGTCAGGGGAAAAAGAAATACATCCTTTTTTCATAGGTTGATAAGATGCAAAAGTTTACATTAAAATTCATTCTTTGAAGTGACTAAAATTCGAACTGATGACAATTCATTCTGTTCAGCAAACTTTTCTCCCTGTAACAAAGACCTCTTTCTTAACGTACATCTTCAACGCCACTACCTTTGGGATTTGGGTAAAAGGAACGATTTCCTAAAACCCTTCCCATCTTAAAAAAAATCTGATTATTTTCAGGGCCGGCCCAGTGGCACAGGGGTTAAGTTCGCACGTTCCGCTTCGGTGGTCCGGAGTTTGCCAGTTCAGATCTAGGTGCAGACATGGCACCGCTTGTCAGGCGATGCTGTTGTGGGTGTCCCACATATAAAGTAGAGGAAGATGGGCACGGATGTTAGCTCAGGGCCAGCCTTCCTCAGCAAAAAGAGGAGGATTGGCAGCAGATGTTAGCTCAGGGCTAATCTTTCCTCGGAAAAAAAAAAAAAATCTTATCATTTTCTTCAAATTAGTACATCACATCATAGTTTTAAGGTATTCTATCTGTTAAAATATATAAAGAACACGTTATTTGGGACTCTAATAGCTAAATGTTAATTCTATAAAATCTAACTTTAGAAAACACTTTTTGAACAGCTTCTTTCTAAAGATAAAATATAGCTGCAAACTTACCTGAATTTAAAAGATAAATTTATCTAGTACTAAGATTTATATTTTATATCCGTAGAGTAGGTTCTTTCCTTCTGAAATATTAAACAAGCTTTCGAAAGTGGGATTCAAAGATGGTTTACGGAAATTGCACAAATTCAGTGTAATTCTCAAAGAATTTCAAAGTACAATGGTAAAGTATTTACCCAATTTAAAAAAAACTAAGTATTTTTGCTTTGGGCTCTCTTGGAAGGCAAAATATGTATTTATGTTCAAGTACTAGATTAAACCCATAGGAAACTTCATTTTAATAAAAATTATCTTCAACATAAATTTTTAGAAAGTGTCTGGTGCTCCTTAGCACCCTCTAGAGCCAGTCATTACAGTTCAAAATAAACTGGATCTTAAAACAGTGATTCATTAGTTAAAACAAAAGTGATAAAACAAAGGTAAGAAATTTTTGAGGAACTTAAATTACATTCATATCATCATTTTCCCCTCAAAAATTTCAAAATTCCCCTCTAAAAGTTCACATATGCTTTTTTTAGTGAGTTCAGCTTGACAGTGTCTTTTTAAGATATTTACGTTGTTTTGCAAAAGACGGTTCAAGTGAAAGACACTACGCCTTTTAAAGCTTACTAGGCAAAGAGCCTTGTTTAAAAACCTGTATTTCTAAGGTTTTTAAGTCACATATTTGCATTTCTAATTGCCCTCCATATGCCTAAATTTTAAGAATCACAGTAAATGTAAAAAGGTGTACATAATATACACTCCATTAAAATAGGATAAAAAAGGAAGCTTCTACTTCCTGAATATGTAGCAATTTTCCGATGACAATTCATTATAAGGACAGTTGGCCTAGGTTTTTGTAAGGGTCAAGAGAAGGAAAGCCTGTTACTATTTCTCAGACATCATCCACTAAATTCTTCCAGTGAGACTTATCTCCAAATTCCCACCTATACCAAAACCACTCCTGTTATGTTTCCCCTTCAACGGAGTGATCCACTTCTGCCTCCCTAGAAGGGCAGAGACACGGAGGAAGCCTGCAGGGTCCGTGTGCACATCATCATTCAGCAGAATTCACCACCCCTTACCTCTGGCTCCATGCCCAGCCCAGAGCAGCACGTGCACCAGCCCGCGTCCTGAGCATGCGCTGTTCTGAGCATGCGCCTCTGCAGTGCTCTCAGGGGCTCGGGCACACGCAGTCACCACTCCCACAGATGAAGCCCCCTGTTCACCAAGAGACCACATTCAGGCCACCGGTCAAGGCGCAAGACAGCAGCCCTTTCTATTCAGAAAAGGGGGGACTTGTGGTCAATTCACAACTTTCTGACTGCCTTAAATCTACATCGGTACCGCAGCAAAATGTTTCTTGTTCACATCCACTAAATTAATTCGAGGTTTTCTTTTGTCTCTTCGAAAATTTAAGAAATACAAAGTCACCATCTGAGTTCATTTGGGGGGGGGGGGGGCGGTATCCAATTACTCCCTATTCTCAACTCTTACTAGTCTAGCCTAATGTTTCATAAACTAAAGACGTGGCAAAGCGTTGCATCAACTACTTTGTTAAAGGCAATTAAGTCAAAGCACTGCTGATAAATCCCTCTCTGTATCTTCAACAAACTCATAAAGAGGAGGACTTACACGTAATATGCTTGCTGATGAGGGGTGAAAGCAAGCTGTTTCTTTTAGTCAGAAATATTATGCAGCTTGGACGTCCCCTGCCTGTGGCACACCCTCCCCTCCCGTCTGCGGCTTGTTACCTGCGCTGTTTCACTGACCTGCGTTTTCTCCACTGGAGGGCACAGTTAGCCAAAAGAAAATTTGCCGAAACCTAATTTGGTCTGTTCTACAGTTCCAGAAAAGCATGGGTGAGAAAGGAGGTTAAAGCGGTTATCAGAAAGGATGTTTCAGTGATATTTCTGAACGTCATTTATCTCTGTTCTCCTTCAAACCGTTAAAAAGATAATTACTAATCGGCTAACAGGTAAGACAAAAAATTATGTTCCAAACACCACTATCTATAAAGTATAAATAAAAGATGAGGTGGAAAGCAAAGAAAGACAAAAAAAAAAAAAATACATAGGTGGAAATGAGCCACTTTAGGTAGAGAATAAGCTAAAGAGGAAGCGCGGACATAAATTCTCCTCTTCAGTGAGAGTAGACGCAGCTCCCACTCCCAACAAGGCATCACCACGAGCACGTGGTATTGAATCACTCCGTGCTTTTGCAATGACATAAATTATATGCTCAGCAAAAGTAGTTTATTCTTATTTTCTGCCTTATCACTTTAGAGATTAAGCCAAGAGGGGATGCTATTCAGCAATTCACTCAGAGCTGCCTTTTCCTTATAAACCTCATCAATTCTCAGATGCAATGCAAAATAACATTCAGTATGTTTAGGAAAAAGATTAGTAAAAAGACACAAACACTGCACTTCTAGATAAAGTCAATAAATGTAGTTTTCAGAGGAGCTTATAAAAGCCTTTCATTGTTTTAAAAATTACTTTTGAATAAACCTATTATTAGGCTTCAGCTTAGCAGTAAGCTTTCTTTTATTTGTGTTGAATGTAATGTGACGGAAGACAGCTCTGTATGGATATTATCCAGGGCATCATGTTTTATTAGGTCAACTGACAAAATATTATAACTTCGTTTTTTGTTGTAGATAGCTCACATTAATTTTTTTTAAGTAGGAAATGGGGCAGGATAACTTCGGTGGGATTAAGCCTTCAAAAGGATCATCTAAACGTCATGTATATTTAAATAAATTACTCATGTGAATTCAGAAGTGATTCACCAAGGAAACCCTAAAGTCCTGGCTGGGTCTACTATATAATTCAACGGCAGCTGGACCCATCCATCCTCTGCAGTCCTAAAAGAAGGAATTCCACTTGCCTACCACAACTGATCACTCCCACTCCCTTTCCCTAGTTATTTAAATCACGGCTATCCACAAGAAGGGGATTCTAGGCAGAGGGATAAGTTGGTGCCAAGTTGGTGCTGTAGATGCACAGGAAACAGCAAGGAAATCGGTCCGGCTGGAGTAGAGAGGGGAACTTCCATTCAGGTCTGAGTTCAAATGTCACCAAAGGAGAAAATCTTGCCTAACCACCTGACAAAATAAAAGGGACACAATCTTCCTTTCCAACCTCCTCTGTTACTCTCTATCATCTGCCTTGCTTTATTTTTCTTCTTAGTACATCTCACCACCAGACTTACCAAATATTTATTTGCTTACTGTTCACCCTTCTCTATGAAAATGCAAGCTCCATAAGAGCCAAGATTTTGCCAATTTTGTTCACTGCTATATCCCCAGCACATTGCAGTGTCTGGCACACCACAGGTGATCAAATATTTGTTGAATCAATTAAATGAAAGAACAATTATGGGAGTATGGAGAGAGCTCAAGAATAGACGATACAACCTTCCTGATACTGTATCTTATCCTTGATGATATTTCCATGATGTATGTCATCTGCCTAATATAAGGTACCAACACCAAATAAGGGCCAGAAATTGTGGTAATATAAAAGCGTAACAAAAAATAAAGAAAGAGAGGCATAAAAACTCCAAAGTTAAAACTGATTATTGCCAGTTTTAATTAATAAATTTAATTAATTTTATTAATAGCTGTTTTAGTCTTCTTGCCCTTGCCTTTGATCCATTAGCAGAGAATCAGATTCTTGGACTAATCAGCAATAATACCTTCCGTTAAGTAATACCTGTTCCTTAAACACAGGAATTTTTCCAAAGGAGTCTTTCAGTATCTGTGAGTGTTTCATCTATAAAACAGGAAGGTAGGAAAAGAAGGCGCATAAAACAGACATACACACGCGCACACACACCTTCATTCCCAGGGCAAAGTTTGACGAAAATACTGAACTTCTCTTATCAGAAGGGACACTCCCACACAAAGCAGCACAGCTTCCCCTGGGCCCCAGCGACACCGGGCATGGCCAATCACAGTCCTGACAGACTGAGAGGTTCCATTTCTTACTGCACTACAGTGCTCATAGATTTGGGCCTTATGTTACTGCCATTCAAGATAAACATAAACGAACAATCTCTATCTTCTTCTTAAAACAATATTTATACGCACATCAGGCCCTCCTGGTTCTTAACAAACTCAGTACCAGCAAAGCCGTATCCCCACCTAGGATACAAAGCAGAGTCCAGGTCCCTAAGCTCCATATGTCTTTGCTCCAGCTTTTCAGTGACCCAGATGGCACATTGCCCCACCATTTTGACTTTAAAACTGAGGGAATTTAACACTCAATCTCTAAACTTACACTTGATTTTCTTCCCAAACCAGGGATATCTGAAATGGATTTCAAAATTTTTAAACTTAATAATACGTTAATATGAAGAAATGGCAGAGCTAAGAAAATACCACCCAGATAATGAACACTATTGACTTCTTATTGGCTTTGGAATGGAATTAGAGAGAAATATACACTAAGGATAGTAACGAATCCATCCATACATACACTCGCCCCTGCTGTCACTTCTTCATACCCAGTCCTGATCCTCTTCTAATTCAGTTGAACTACACTGGGTCAAGGTCCCCAGATTACCAGGTACTCCCTAAAAATGATGAGACTAACTTAAAGTAGGTCATCCTAAGAAATTTACTTCAAGTTAACTGAAAACTCAAATTCCTGAATCATTCTCTAAGAATACTGGCAATAAGACAATTCTCACACACCTATTCTCTTTGGCTTTATAAACTGTAGACCTGGGCAATAAAATAATTTAATGGCCTATTATAGACAAGAACTCAATGACAACCATAATCAGGAAAGAGACTTTATTTATCGAGACTTGCAATCACATCCCATACCAAAGTTGGCCCCCTTTCATCCATTTCAGTGTTCAAATGAACAGCAAGATTTAAGTTTACCCAAATCGATAGGACTTTAAATAAATTATGAAATTTTATTCAAAACGGGAAAATTTCCCTTCTTTTCCATTGCATCTGTAAGTTGGGATGCTTTCGGCTGCAAGTAACAGAAATAGCTTTAAGAAAAATGGGACTTATTATCTCAAAATAACAGGAAGTGCAAGGCATCTCCAGAGCGGGTGAATCCCGCAGCTCAGTGCCAGCATCAGAGGCCCAGGGGCTTTCCATCTTTCTCCTCTGCAGTCCTCTCTAAGTTGGCTCTTCCCTCAGTTCCCTCTGGTCCCAAGGATGGCTGCATGCATCACACCTCCACCTAGCAACACGCTTCCTTCTGCCTCTTTTTAAGCAGGAGGAAAGCCTTCTCAGAAACACTCCCTCCAGATCTTCCCTCACATCTCATTGGTCAGAACTGATATATGCCCAATGCCAAACCAATCTCTCGCATGGGGAAAGATAAGCTTAAACTACTCCAAATTTGGCCCCTGAGGCTGAGGAGGGGGCCAACTTCCCCTGAAGTATGTGGTTATCCAATATCTACACAAATTTGAGATTTTGTTTACAAGCAACCAACCACAACTTCCCCAAATGTTGTACTCACGCTATACTATGTGAAAATCACCTCCCATTCAGTAGATCAGAATTAAATTATGAAGAAGAGACTAATTCATACTTTAACACAAACACAAACCTATGAGGTCCACTGAATATTTATTCAGTCATCTGTATTTATAAAAAATGTTAAAATACTTAAAAAAGGCTGATTCATCAAGCACCCTGAGAAGCGGCAAAACCTCCACTCACAATGAAAGATTATGACATCAATTTACGCCTCAAATATACTGTATGTCTTTTATAATCTCCAGGAATTAGCTCCTTCTCTATCTTTTCCTTGGTCTTACTTTGCTGCTTTCTTTAAAGAAAATGAAACCAACGGCAAATGTCGTGATGGGAATTACAGCTAAGCCAGTGGTGCCCTGCCCATATCCACTCTGGCCACACCATTGGAGAGCACATTCCAAATGTATTTCTTGCCCAGAACTTTCTCTGGTGGCTGATGCCAGCAACACCCAAGTGCACAGTGGGCAGAAACGCTGTGGAATGAATGCTCCGCCCCAAGAGCCCTCAACCAGTGACTAATGGCCGTCGGTGCAGAAATACCTGAGCTTCCTGGCCACACAGGTGAAATAAACTTGAGTTTCAGAGTGCTGGCTCCAGGGTTCTTGCAGGGGCTTAGGCTCCAGTTGGCCACAGTGCTGGACCACGCCCCCTTTAGTGCCTGTGTTCCCAGCCCTGTCTGCCTCCCAACAGGTGTTTCTTGGAATCACCTTCCAACCAAACCGACTGCACTTGAATCCCTGTCTCTCAACATCTGCTTCTGGGAGAACCCAAAGACAGGAATGCAAAAGGAGAGAAAAGTAAACATTTCGTTTGTAGTAATATTAACAAATAAACTGCCAAAAAAAAAAAAGAAATTCACGATTTTCAAAGAAGTAATGTATTTCTAAGCAAATATTATTAGAAGATTTGGACATTTACATATAGTCCTAATCTTTGCTATATTTTTAAAAATTGGATTCAAAGTACACCTGGAAAATATTTCCTCATTTCAAAGATAGTAACTTTGCCATAGAGATCTTAAAGGTGTTGTTATATTATTGTCATAATTCATAAGAATCTAGCTTAAATAAAGATGAGAACAGAAAACCTTTAACTAAAGAAAAAGAACTCTCAGGGCCAGCCGGTGGTATAGTGGTTAAGTTCACACACTCTGCTTCAGAAGCCCTGAGTTCGCAGGTTTGGATCCCACACACAGACCTAGCACAGCTCATTAAGCCACGCTGTGATGGTGTCCCACATAAAACAGAGGAAGACTGGCTACAGATGTTAGCTCAAGGCCAATCTTCCTCATGAAAAAAAAAAGACGGAAAAAGAACTCTAAATATCTCTAAGCCTGAGACAGGAACAGTGGGTACTGAGTGAGAAATAACGGGAACTTACAATCACCTCTTATAGTAACACTTATAATACAATAATGCAACTTTAAACAGTTATGTCAAGCTTGAAAGTCTCCCAATTATATCACAGTTGAAATGACTGAAATGAAATGAAATGAAACACTTCACTAACAATAACTTAACTATATCTTTAATCCATTATACCTAGCCATAGCTTTTGCATACATTAAAAATAAAGCTGAAGCTTAAGGTAATTCTTTAAAACAAACACAATTATTGGTTAAATTAGTTTAACTTTTAATTCAGAAACCCAGCTTACATTAACAAAGTTGTAAAAAAAAAAAACAACTCTGCTTTAAGTACATTCTAAAATTGACATATATTAGATAATCACATCAAAAGAGAATCAAGTGTTGATCACGACAAAGTTGCAACAGATCCCAAAATAAATCTCTGAAGCAATTTAAACCTCACACAAACGTATTTGATCAGCTAACTCACAGGGCAATTCAATTTCTAGGTTTCTAATTGAAAACAGAAGGGGAAAAAGGCCCAATATCTTGTATGTGCAAAATGCTTTGTACTTCCAGTGCTTTCAAAGACAATTCAGAAGACATAAAATCTCTAAAGAGAGACAAAGTGGGTATTTTTAGACATATTTGATAGGTGAAATAAACAGAATGACTGACCGAAGATTCTGCAGCTAGCAAATGTCAGCGGAGGGAAGGTGGAATTGAACTCAGGTCTGCTGATGATACAGTGCATTTTCCACACTATACTTCCCTGCTTTTCTGCCTAAAAATGAAGCAGCGAATTGATTTACCAAACTCAGGCGCTAAGTGTGACATGGAAGACACTCAAACTGTTCAGAAATAAGGTTCTCCCATTCCTAAAATATTACATGCTGAGGCTCCAAACCTTTCTATATACTATCAAACACAGCATATAATTTATGACAACTGTAAATGGCTGCTAAACCAAAGGACTTAGGGAAGGATCGTAGAGCATGAGGCTCAGCCTGTGCTAACTTATGGCAAGACTGCCTAACCTCAGAGCCTCCGAGAAATCAACCTCATTATTTGCCTCCCAAAGCCTGCTCCTTCTCTGTTCCCAATGTCAGCGACTAGACTAGAGCCAGCATCTGCCCAGCGCCCAGACACCTCACAGACCGTCTTGACTGTGCGATCTCCTTCACCCCCGGGACCTATTTACGACCAAGGCCCACGACTTCCACGTCCTCTCTTGTCTGATTCTCTCCCGCAGTCCCTGCTCCCATTGCCTTAATCCAAGCTACCATCACCCAGCGCCTGCCTTACCGCTACCGGTCTCCTGCTGGGCTCCCTAACTCCTAGGTTGCTCCCTCCACATCCATTCTCCAAAATGTCAAAATGAATTGTCCAACATATCAATTTGATCATGACACTCTACCACCGAAAATCTTTCAATGATTTCCCCCGGCCCTTAGGGTAAACAAAACTCTTACCAGGGCCTCAAGGTCCTTTATGACTGGCTCCCGGCCCACATTTCTCCAGTCTTATCTCTTCCTCTCTCCTCCCAGGACTCTCAGCTCAAAGTTCCTGAATGTTCTCACTTGCCTCAAGGTCTTCACCCCAAGTGTTCCCTCTGCTGGAAATACTCCCCTATCCTCCAACCCCCTCACCCGCCCATCACTAATTCATCAATGCAGTCGGCAGAGTGCTTAACAGAGGAGGTCAGGAGACAGACTGAGTTCAAATGCCAGCTGCTCCTCCACTTGCTAGCTCTGTGATTTGGGGCAAATCGTTTGACCTTTCTATATCTTAGCTTTCTTTTAGTAAAATGGGGATGTTAATAGGACCTATCTTATTGGATGTGAGGATTAAATGAATTCATTCAGGTGTTCAGAAAAGTGCCTGGTACATGGTAAGCTTTTTAATAAACATTATGTCTTATTACCATTATCAACATCATCATCGTCTTCTTTCTACTCCTTCTCTTCCACACTTCTCTTCCACACTTTGGGTTAAATGTTACTCCTTCCAGAAAACCTTCTCTAAGCCCCTGAACTAGGTTAGTGCCCCCATAACTGGCTCCTATTACACTTTTTGGAGTTGCTTGTGTAACAATCTGTGTCCTCGATCACCACTTTACTCTCATACTCAGTCCTGTGTCTGGCACATAGTCAGAACAAAATGAATATTTACCTGCTGAATGAATGAATGACCCACTTCTACTGTGTAATCACTACAAAGGTTGTCCAGATAGCCAACTAAAATCTAAATTTCTTCTGGTTAAACCTCAGCCTATCTTCCTTCTCCCTCATCATTTGGAGGACTTAAAAATGTTTTTAAAACAAAAACTAATTAGAAGACCCTTTTCAGTCTATTGGCTTTTTAAGAATCATCATGAATCAGTATCACTTGTACTAATTTCACAATAAAGATTTTTTTTTAACTCCACACATAAGGAAAGAAAGCAGACTTAAAATTTTCTTTTCTCTAAATGTAATAGAAATAAACTAAGAAATGGGGCCACTAAAAAAACAGTATCACAAAAAGAAAATACCATTCTCTCGAGTTAAGCTTCCAAAGTCTTCAGCTGTCCTTCTATGGTCCTACTTTAAAAAAAAAATCAAATTAAAATTACTAATATTTGCATCTACCAAAAGCCGTTCTTATTGCCTTCCCTTCCCTCACCCCCAATCTCCAATTAGTAAAGACTGGGAAATACCGGATGCGCACCTTGTGGTTCTCATTGCATAGCAACATACTGAAGCTCCAAGTTTTCTTTTTTTCTTAATCTATTTCAAATGCACAAATACAGAACTAGCCTAAAATAGAATCTCTATTTAACTGTCAAAATTATAAGTAAATATTTAGTACAGAAATCATTGGAAGGTTTAACACTATTATAAACCAAGCCCTGGGACCAAGAATAGATATCCAGCTACAAAGCCCGCGTGTGCAGTCCGCTGTCTTCTTCTAGGATTATAGCTTGACCATAGTCTAGTATTTCCTGCAATGCATTGTCTTAAGAATCATCTTATTTGTTAAAAACACATTTTTTCCACGTCCTTTTCTTAGCGATTTTGATTTAGTGAGACCACAGTGAAGCCATAGACTATATTTTGAACAAGCACATCCAATTGATTCTTCTGATCTATGTGAGTTTGGATATTGCCATGGCATAAATAGACTTTTCACTTTCAGACAACATTTGAGGAACTCTCCAACTTACAAGCTCTTGTCCGAGTATTCCAAATTGCCTTAAAATCCTCCTCATCAGGAACTTTGGCAGGAAATTGGGAAGAACATGGAGCCTGGAGTGAGAAAACCCAGACTCAATTGCTTCTGCCATTTACTAGCAGAGTAACCCTTAACACCAGTAACCCTTAACACCATCCCTCTGGCCCTGGTATATTACGTGGAAACCACAAAACAAACCCTAACGTGCTTCACAGGGTTGTTGTGGAAATCATTTGTGAGAATACTTGCAAAAGCACTCTGCAAATTAAGATGTCATCATGACAGTAAAATTTCATTAATTCAGCCTCCTCTAATTCAGAACGTGTGAACGCCATCGTCTAACCTGCTACCTTCTTTTCACTTTATCTATAAAGAGATCCTCACCCTCTTTAACATGACAGGCCATGACAGGTCTTGAAACACACAGATAAGCCGCAGCTCCTTGTTCCACAGTAAAATTATAAGACTGAAGGTGTCAGATTAAGGGAGCTGGTTTACTGCCTCAGCTCTGTTTATGTGACAAGCCTGGAGTTCCAGCTATCATTAAAGCAAGCTCGGCAATATTTCTACCGACACTCAGCTTAGTGGTGAGGAGTCAAGGCCAGTCATTACAGTGAAACCAATCTGGAGAATGAGTTTTCTACATACTAGGCATGTTACGGGAACTTTAAAACTGGCATTTACACTTCTCAAAAATACTATACCCTTTCCTGGCCACTTTGACAGCATACACTGAAACAGTATTTCCTTGGCAATTCAGTGTCATCCACATAATTTGTAGCTTGGGGTACAGACACAGCTAAGACTGCAGGTAAGACATATTGGATCGACCCACTTAGCTTGTAGCACTAAGACAGTGAAAAAGTTCCCTGCCCTTAATGTCCCTGTAGGAGTGTACGAAGAGCACGGCACAATGGTACCCTCAGGGGCTACAGAGGCACGTGTCATTTCTTCAAGAGTTCAGGCTTTTGTACAGAGAGCGCTGTTTCTGCCCCAGACCAGTTGCGGGAATGGGTGATGAAGCCCGTTCTGCCAGCATCCTGTTACCACTGGTCCCCTCTGCTTGTCTTCCTCACCAGTTTTCTTCTCTTAACTCATGCCTGACAAATCTATCCTACTCTGCCGTCAGAGCCTGCCGCTCGTCACGCCTACCAAGCTTTTATCAGTCCACCACAGATAGGTCCACCACGCCCTGCCCTTTGCCTGCCCATTCTCTAACTGGATGCACGATCTGGAGCAAGTCATTACCTCTTCCAGAATACTCCCCTCATAGTTCAACTGAAGAGTTGCCACAGCCCTTCCAGTTTTGCTATTCTGTCATTATTCTCTTCTGCCGCCTAATAATTTTTCAAGTTTCTCAAGTTTCTCACAAAACACCGACCAAAACTAAAGACTGTCAACCTACTGTAGTATTTATTTCTTTCCATGAAGCAAATAAACAACATACTCAATGCTCTGTGGTTAACTTTCTAGCAGTTATTAGCTGTATACATCTATCATTCAATGCCTTTACTACCAAAGACACTTTCCAGGGAATTCGGTTCCATGTCTCCAACAATTCGGAAAGTCTGAAGGTTCTAGAAGGCTCGGGTTCATTTTATCAGGCCTTTAAAATAACGAAACTACATTTGGTCAACATATCCTAAAATTTAATTTTTTCTCTAATTCATCTCAGCCTTACCAGTTAACAAGGTTTTACTGAAACTTTAATTGGAAAAGGCCTTCTTTCTATAAGAAAAACTATTTGCAACAGTTTTATAAAGATTTGGGGATGAATAATAAATATATCACCAAAATCCTATTAATATTGAAATGTCTATTAAATGTAGCAGAATGGGTGGTTTCCTGTAACAATTTCCTAAAATCACAGATAAGGACAGGCTGGCTTATTACCAAGGCTCCTCGAGGCCGTCTTTTTGATAGCATTGCATTTCACACTTTCAAAACTGTTACCCCAGCCCTGCTATATAATTCTGTAACCAGTCTTTGTCTAACTAGCTTTGGTTTAATTTCAATCTAGCTTTTTAGATGTGTGTCACTTGAGGTTTTAAAACAAAGAGGAAATAAGGTGTACAAATTATTTTGCAAAACAAAACAAAAAAATGCAAAACCAAAGCAACGCATCCCACCCCAAGTGAAATATACCAGAACCTCAAGCAAAAAATATTCATTCACTAAATATTGTCTATTGAGCACTCTTGAGAGGGCTTACAGTTTAGAACAAACAAGGTAATGTACGCATGCATATACATGCAGGCGCGCACACACAATGACTAAAAAGGTAAAGTGTGAAAAAGCCCAGAAGAAAGAACAAAACAAGCACTATGTGAGTTTCAAAAGTATATGATTGCTTCCATCTGGGCAGCTGCAAGGAAAAATTCATAATCTGGACTCTGAAAAGTGGGTAGAATTTCACAAACACAGTGAGTGAGGAAGAGTGTGCATCAGAAGAAAGAACACCCCAGGCAGAGTGAAATCAACACTCAGCAACCACAGAAACTACCAAATGTCTCTGCATGAGCAAAAAGACACAGAAGCAGAAAGAAGTGGGAAAGTATAGGCATGTCTGGGCCACAGTACCTCATTCAGGGATGCGTCCAAGAGAGGATGCAGAAAGGGCCACATTAGCAAATGAGACCAGAAAGAGACAAAAAAGATCAAGGAGCTTGATCTCTGCATAGACATTAGGAAATTCTGAAGTTTTGGTGTAAGGTGTAAGGGCTCATTTGATTGAAGATTCTTCCAGAAGATGAAACTTGAACCAGAGTGTAAGATTTGGTAGGAAGGCAGTATGTCAAGGGAACTTAGAAAAAGGTGTGGATGGGAGAGAAACTGTGATGGCAGAATCACTAAGCTATAGCAACTTCCTGTCTAGCTGTGGAAAGAAAAGCATGATTCTAAGACTTAGAGACGACGGAGTAAATTGGCCACTGGCTGCATTTGGCCCCACCGACATAATTTATTTGGCCTGCAGAGTAAACTTGAGAAATTTTCACCAACCTTAAAAAATTAAGAAACTTTCCACATGAAAATCTACATTTGGGGCTTCTCATGAAAATCTGAGAGGACGGGGTCAATGTCACTGAAGGGCAACAAGTGGCTACATAGTGGTGGCACCGAGTAGACCACAACTGAACACCCACGTGGTATCCAGACATGCGTTTACACCTGGTCTGCTCCACTCATTAACCTTCCCTGCTGGAGACATCTGAATTTGCTGTCCTGATGTACAGGCTGGGTGACTAAAATTAGCAAAAATAAGGAAGTCCAGAACAGGCGGGGGAGAGTAGAAAAGCTGAATTTTAGACATGCTGGGATTGAGATCTTCAATAACCATCCCAAAGGGAATACGCAGTGAAGTAACACGAAATTTGAGAAAAAGCCTGGGCAAGAGAAGATGGATAGAAAGAAATAAGAATTATCCCCACAAATAAAAGTGACAGCAGATATAACAAGAGCATTCATATGGTATGAACTACATAAATGCCTGATACTGTTCTAAGTATTTCACACCCACTAACTCATTAACTCATTACTTAAACCTATCATCATCCTGACTTGACAGATGAGGAAACTGAGGCACACAGAGATGAAGGTGATACAGCTTGTAACTGGCAGAGCTGGATTCAAACGCAGGCAGTCCAGTTCCAGCATCTATCCGATGAGAACTTCCTCCTGAGGTTATAGTCTATATATTTTGTCTTTAAATAATCTCACTTTCAGAGGTGAGGAGACTGCTAATGTTTTTTAGATTTATAACTAATAACTTAAGAGAATGTAGAAAGAGAAGATAATCCCCCACAAAAAATACGTTATCTATCGATCTCAAAAAATACTGGAATATCTTACTTAATAGATATTTCCACTCATTTGACAAGTATGTACTGACACTATGCGCAGACACTGTTCTAGGTGCTTGGGACACAAAAGTGAACAAAAAAGACAGATCTGTGCCTTCGTGGTGCTTCCATTCTAACGGGCAGACAAACAAGAACATCATAAATGAGAAAGTATACAGTATGGGAGATGGTGACAAGCGCTATGACCAAAAGGACAGAGGGAGCAGGGCAACGGGGATCAGAGAGGGTGGGGAGAGAGGATCACGAGCTTAAAGGGAGGAGGGAAGGTTTCATTGAGAAGGTGACATGTGAGCAAAGACTTGAAGGAAGTCAGAGTTAGCCGTGGATGCCTGGGGGAAGAGCTTTCAGGAAGAGGAAATAACCAAAGACCCCAAGGCAGCAATGCCAAGCGTGCTCAGGGAAGTGCATTCAAACGAGGAGTGAGTGTGGCCAGGAGCGGGGAGACTGTGAGAGGAAAGTGGGCAGAGATGAGGCCAGAGGTAGGAGGAGAAGGCTGGTACTTGAAAGCCTTGTCCGCCACAGGAAAAATTTTGGATTTTAATCTCATCAGGATGAGAAGCCACTGGAGGGATCTGGGCAGAGAATCACATGATGAGACTGAAGCTTTTCAAGGATCACTCTGGCTGCAGTGGAAAGATAAACTGTAGCGGAGCCAACGTGGAATGAGAGACAGGAGGCTGTTATTACTATGGAGGCGAGAGATCTCAGTGGCTTACCCCAGTGGTAGAATGGGCTGGATTCTGGATATTTCAAAATTACAGTCAATGGGATTTCCTGATCCCAGCCACAGACCTACATACCGCTGATCAAGCCATGCTGTGGGGGTGACCCACATACAAACTAGAGGAAGACTGGCACAGAAGTTAGCTCAGGGCTGATGTTCCTCAAGCAAAAAAGAGGAAGACTGGCAACAGATGTTAGCTCAGGGCCAATCTTCCTCACCAAAAGAAAAAAGTTACTTGGTAACCATAAAAACAGACAAAGGACTACACAAGAACCTCATTTGCATCTCATCTCATTTCATTGTCATAATAATCCTGCAAGTGTCAGCTCCATTTAAAAGACAAAAGAAGTTATGCTCAGAAGTTAACGATCTTTGCCCAAGGCCAAATAGTTTAGCAAGCAGCAAATCTCATCCTGTCTGCACTGACTCCAAAGCCCATCTTTCCATGTGCCACTGTGCCCCAATGGAATTCTCCTGAGAGGCCATAATTGTCCAAAATCTTAAGTTCTCTAGCCTTTCCTCTCTTCCCCCTGGATCATTTACATAGAAATAACTTCACGTAACGGTGGCAAAGATAACTTTTCAGAAACTGGATCTTCCCCCTGGAACTGCCAGTGAGAGAAAGGGCAAACGAATTGCTTCCCAGACAAGAGCAGTAGATAAAACGAGGCATTCCCTCTGACCCGGTTTGCGGCAGGCTTCTCAGTTATCACACCATGGTTTTATGGCGGGACCTGGAGAAAGCACAACCCAGTTTCAGGGTTCATTCAACAACCCTATCGCCGAGGCCCTGGTAAGACTAGAATTTCCCACGCCACAGGGATCCAATTTTTCCCCGAGGGAGAAATGGTCCCTGAAAGGCGAGAAGCAGACGTGCACAAAGGTGGCCTCCTTTAAAAGGCAATTTGAACAGAGATTATCTGAATACCTTGCCCTGGTCTGCCTCTGTGCATGCAACTTCAGGAAGAGCACACAAACACGGAATTCTGCTGAAAGTTGCAACTCAACATTCCCCTTCTGCTTAAAATGCCCTCAGCTGTCTCCACATTCTTAGGAGAGATTAAACAGCCCACTGCTGGCCCTGGTGCCCTCTCCAGCCTCTGCTTACCTCATGCCCACCTTTCTTGGCTCCAGTCACTCAGCCCTTGTTTTACAAGAGCCCTGCTCTTTCCTGCCTCAGGACCCTAGCACCTGCTGCTGCCTCTGCGCTGTCTGCTCCTCTTCAGATCTCAGCTCGCTCGTCGCTTCCCCAGGGCAGCTCTCTCTGGCCTTCGCTCACAAGCTCTCACAGAACCAAGTATGTCTTCTCTCCACCACTTCTCACCACACGATTTGTTCATTTGATTAGTTTGCCATCCCTCTGGTTTATTTGAAGGCCCACGGGCAGTGCTCAGCAGCACTTTTGGTGGTGGATGGACAGATGAATACTGTCACATCATACTCTCCACCAACACAGGGAAGGCTCTGCTCACCCACCTCCACAGCCTGAATCTCAATCTATCCCAGAAGACAGGGATGCAAACTGCTATAATATTTTTATTTTCACTAAAGAGAATAAAAATGGAACAAAGGTTCCACTGTGCTATATGCTGAAGTCATATGCTATCGACAAAATTAGTAGGTTGAAATCCTAGCCCCCAGTGATGGTATTAGGAGGTGGGGCCTTTGCAAGGTGATTAGGTCCTGAGGGTGGAACTCTCATGAACGGGATTAGTGTCCTTGTGAAAGAGACCCAGGAGGGGCTGGCCCGGTGGTGCAGCAGTTAAGTGCACATGTTCTGCTTTGGTGGCCCGGGGTTCACGGTTCCAGTCCTGGGTGCGGACATGGCACTGCTTGGCAAGCCATGCTGTGGCAGGCGTCCCAGATATAAAATAGAGAAAGATGGGCACGGACGTTAGCTCAGGGCCAGTCTTCCCCAGCAAAAAGAGGAGGATGGGCAGGTGTTAGCTCAGGGCTAGTCTTCCTCAAAAAAATCAATCAATAAATAAAAGAGACCCAGGAGAGTTCCCTGGCTCCTTCTGTCATACGAGGACACTGCAAGAAGACAGCTCTCTATGAACCAGGAGGCTGGCCTCACCAGACACCAAATCTGCCAGCGCCTTGATCCTGGACTTCCCAGCTTCCAGAACTGTAAGAGATAAATCTTGTTTAAACCACCCAGTCTACAGTATTCTTCTTATAGCAGCCCAAATGACCTAAGACATATTATTAAAATAATTTTTTTTTAACTTATCCTCATCTACAAATGGCATTTAACAGCACTGGAATTGATCTATTCAAATCCACTTACCTGTGTATTCTGAACTTAAAAATCTCATTATCTCAACCTTTCAACAAATTTTTTCTGAAGCTGAAAGAAAGAAATTATCCTCAATTCAACCAACCAAAACAAGCAAAAAAGAAATCAGTTTTGCAGCTCAGCCCTCCCAGGTGCAGCAGCAATGGGAATCTCAGTTTTCTGAAGATGCAGTCGCCCAGGTATTAACTTTTTCTGACTAAGCCTTATCTTGTCAATTAGTTCAAGTGATGAGTGGGTAATGCTACTAAGGCTAAGAATATTACTCATAATAACAAGTTCTTAAGCATTTATGTGCCAGCCACTGTACTGAATAAGCATGGGCACTTGAAGGTGGACCTGCTCACCCCGATCTGGAGACTTCTTCTATCTAGGTGCATGGACTCCCTTTTTGGAGCTGAAATGCAGAACAAATAAAAAGCTTCAAGAACTTTTATGACTAAGTTCATTTGTTTCTCTGCCCTCCTCCACCTGCCCTGCTTTTCTTAAAAAAAAAAAAACACAGCTTTTTTTTAAAACACAGCACTACTGTGATCACCATCAGCTCAGCAGTGAGAACAGGCAGCCACACCCGCATCTCAGAGTTCCCCAAATGTCAACAGGGAGCGTATTACATTTACCAAGCTAGGCCTCCAGAGGCACTGAACCCATTTGAGAATGCCAGAGTGATAAACACAAAACAGCATTCAAGGTCAGACCCAGCCACATCGATGACAGTCAGCCCCTTTGCTTTTAACAGGAAGCACCCGTGTGCCTTTCCAGTGTTTTCTCATGGAACAAGATTCACGGTTGCAAATCTGAAGAAAATCCCGAGCTACCTGATTCTAAAATGTGCCACCTATTCTGCAAGGCTTCCAGAAATACCACGCATGTGCAAATTTGAAAGAGTGCCTTCAATCCAAAAGCAATAAAGTTCCTAGGGTATAAAGGACCACGCAGTCTGTAAGCCAATCACCAACACACACAAGCATGGGGATGCTACAGAATGGACAACTTGACTTCAAGTCCTGATTCTGTAACTCACCAGCTATAAAATTGCAGACAAGGACAGACATTTACCTTAGCCTCCATTTCCTCCTCTGTACCCTGGGGATAATGGAGCACAGCTCAAAGAGAGATTAAAACTAATCCATAGCAAGCAACTGGAACACTTCAAGCATTCAGTAAATGGTAGTTACTAACATTTCTTCTTGGCTTACCAATTTAAATAATCAACATTTCATACGTGATTCCTCAAATCATATGATACCTCGAAGCCTAGTTAAAGAAAAGGCACCTACTGAGGCCAGCCCCATGGCTGAGTGGTTAAGATTCTGTGCGCTCCACTTGGGCGGTCCAGGTTCGCAGGTTCAGCTCCTGGGCGTGGACCTACACCACTCATCAGCCATGCTGTGGAGGCATCCCACATACAAAATAGAGGTAGATTGGCTCAGATGTTAGCTCAGGCCTAATCTTCCTCAAGGAAAAAAAGAGGAAGGTTGACAACAGAAGTTAGTTCAGGGAGAGTCTTCCTCCAAAAAAAAGGCCCTGGTTACTTGAGTAGCCTTCAACCATTTGAGGTAACTAGACCAATCCTGGGTAGTTATCCAAGGTAAAAACAGAAATTGTGCACCACACCTGACTTTGAGAGAGTCCTTTGATTCTTAGAACTGGGCTAAGCAAAGCCAGTTTTGACAAATGGCTTTCCTACATGAAAGCCCTAGCACAACATGCCCTTTGTAAGTCCTCACTGTCCACTGAATGAGGAAAACCCTGGAATACTACAGGGCCAAATGAGCCCCATCAGCAGCCAAGGCTGCAAAGTTTTAGGGATCTGCTAATTCAGACATGCAAAGGGCAAAACGCAGAGGTGAAGACCCTTTGCAAAATCTAAACTCACTCCGGAGAATGGAATTTTATTCAGCAATAAAAAGAAGGAAGCACTGAAATAGGACACCCCAGGGATGAACCTTGAAAACTCTGTGCTAAATGAAAGAAGCCAGTCACAAATACTTCACATTGTATAACTCCATTTATATGAACTATCCAGCAGAGGCAAACCTACATAGACAGAAAGTAGATCAGTGGTGGACTACGGCTCGAGGGGCTGGGAGTTGGGATGTAACAGCTAACTGGTAACAGGAATTTCTTTTAAGGAGGATGAAAATATTCTCTCCTTTGTTCACGACAAACTGACCACCTTTGTTAGCAAAGTTCTTCCGATTACTTGCTACACAGTGACCTTCAAACAACTGAAGCTCCCCTTTCACAGGTTCCCTTTGTACTCCTAAGAAGTACAGGAAGTATTTCTAACAATGCAGGCAAAAGAGGCTGACCTCCTAAACTGGCTGACCCCATCTGCTAGGGACCTAGGGAACTCAGCGAAATTCACTTGAGGGGGAATGTTACTGGAGGGAACCAGGGAAAAAGCCGGCCTGGCTCTAGATCAGGAGATGAAAGAAATAAATTAGGGGCTAGGCCAAGCACTGGATGGTCTTAAAACCCTACCTAGACTAAGGAATCTGTGGTCTGGAATATTTTTACTGAATGCAACACATACCTGGATTTCAAGTTTCTTCCAAGATTTTGTTTTTAAGTTTAGAAGAGCTTGTATCTGGTCAATGTGCCAGTTACGATGGGAAAAAACAAAAAATGAGGACCCACCCCCAACCATCCCTGCCCCTCAGATTCTAAAATCTGAGAAATTAAACATACTCACATGAAGAGACTTAAGACGAACGAGAATAAAAATATGCTATCAATGCAACACACATTACTATAAAATACTTAAAATATTTAATTCCTTATGGAGAGAGAGATGCTAAATGAACATTAGTACTAGAAAGTACAGTCTCTGACCTAGGATGGTTTGACTTTTGATTTTTCGACTTTATGATGGTGCAAAAGCGATACGCATTCAGTAGAAACCCCGCTTCAAATTCTTGCTTTTGATCTTTTCCCGGGCTAGCAATATGCAGTATGATCCTCTCTCAAGATGCCGGGCAGTGTCAGCCAGTCCTAGCTCTCAGCCAGCCACCAATCATGAGGATAAACAACTGATACACTTACAACCATTCTGTTTTTCACTTTCAGTAGAGGATTCAACAAATTACATAAGATATTATACATTTTATTATAAAAGAGGCTTTGTGTTAGATGATTTTGCCCAAGTGTAGGCTAATGTCACACATTTAGGGCAGGCTCGACTAAGCTATGATGTTCCGTAGTTTAGGTGTATTAAATGCATGTTCAATTTACGATATTTTCAACTTACAATGGTTTAACGGGACTGTGTCCCCATCACCAGTCAAGGAATATCTGTAAGCATCGCCTCCCTGATACCTGCTACTAACATTCATTCAAAGAAGGTTCCACAGGATCAGAGATGCGAGATGACAGCAACGCTGTGCGAGAAAACTTATTAGCACTATTTACATACAAAATTAATTCTAAAATCGTAACTTTGGTTGAATAAATTATCTACCTATTTTTAACTACAATTCAACTACTGATTCAAGTATCATCTCCGCTGGTTTGTTTCTCAAATTCTTTCAGTTCACGAAAGAATCTGTCTAAGAGGAACTACTCTTAATTTGTTTTCCAAAGATTCCCTGAATTTGGAGACATAAAGGAAGCATTTTAAGATCCAGGCCACTACATATAAGTAATGTTACAAATAACTTAATCATTTCTTCTGTTCAAGGACTCTGAAAAGAGAGATTTTTCCAACAATCCAGGATAAACTGAATAGACGATAGTTCACTTCATGACACTGTGACCCTCTCTGCTATCTCCCAGTGTTCTCGTTCAAATTTCATCTGTAAATCTTTCAAACACTTCCCTTAATTTATCCAATATCCTTCCTTTGGGACCAAATCTTCTCAATATAAATATTACTTATGAAATGACAATGTCACACACTTGACTTTTACCATGGACTCATATATAGATGACATGGACCGTATGAATTATTAGCCACTATGGTCAATTTTAGATAGTAAAAAAAGAGTTAACATTAGTCTTGGCCTAGGAATTACAAAACTCCCTCTTGATCCATGATTTCCTAAAGCACTGGAGTCTCATGTGACTATTTCAAAAGTCCACAAGCCAGTTTCCCAAACCTGACCACCAAGAATATGGGCAAGTCAATTGTGAAATCATAATCTCGATTATAATCAAGTTGAGCACTTCACTTGTTTTTTCAAAGAATATCAAAAAACAGTCAAAGATTTTTAAAAATAAGCATTATAATGTTAATAGTTCTTTCCCATGCCGGACAGAGCTCTCAGATATCCATTCCTACCTTAGATGTTTTCTCTTTATGTTGCTGTTCCAAAGGGTTCGTTTATTATGTTTTTCTGACTGAGTTGCTTAAATAATTTTGAAGGAATAAAGTGAAGAATATGGAGTAACATTATTTGCGTACCTTACTTGAGCCTAGACTGAAAGCAACCCCTAACCACCCCAAAATTCACTAAAAAGTTTCGTGAAGCGAACATATATTCATAAAACAGCACGATATTTACATCACCCCAGAGAACGACCGCAGCATATCATTCGGTTAAAAAAAAACAAGCTAAAAGAAACGAAAAACAAAAGAAAAGCAACCAAAGAAAGGCAGAAGCGGCAAAGAAGCAGGCACAAAACTCCCCTGCAGGTCATTTTCCCAACTTCTCCAATCTGACCCTTGTCCTCTATTCAGCTCACTCTACGTGGGAAGACTTTTTCCTGTCAAAGGTCCTTTTGCGAAAAGTATTTCTGATTTTAACATGAGAATTCACCGTTCTGCAGGAGCAAATTCTTGCTACTCTTTAGGACGCCAAAACAGTTCAGCGAGGATTAAAAAAAGAAAAAAACGATTTTGTAAATTATAGGAAATAGGCCAAATCCAAGTAAGTGGAGAGAGAAGATTCCAATGAGCAGAAAGACTTCTCAAATTCCAGTCCTCTTCCTCCATCCTCACCCCAAAAGTCCACAGCATGCTTCTGTGCTTAGCACAGGGCAAGCGGAAAATTTTCTTTGAAAAACACTCCTAAGGGGCGAACCAAGGCTGCCTCCGGGCCACGATCCCGGAATGGCTTAAAGGACACAAGCCCCAGCGAGTTCAGGCCAGATTTCTCCTGCATCCGCCCACGGCCCTTTAGCTTCGCGGAGTTGGGCCAGCAACGTATTTAGGATTTAAAAACTCGGCAAGTCTAAGCAAGCCAGAAGATGCGTGAGGGGGCCAAGCGGGTACGCGGGACGCAGGAGCCTGGGAAGGACCCGAAGGGAGCTGGGGAGGGGACGGCCAAGCGCTGGGCCCGCAAGTGGCCAGCGGGGGCCAAGCGGGCCCCGAGCCCGCGAGCCGCCCCGGATCCGACTCACCTGCCCATTCACCGAGCCCCGTGCCGACCCCCGCCTCGTGCCCCAAACCCCAGACCCGAAGGGCCGTGAAGAGCGAGCAGGAGACGCGCAGGGCCAGGTAGGCCACGGTGCCCGCGCCCACCCAGTACAGGAAGCCGGCGGCAGGGAGAGCGCTCTCCATGGCTTTCCACCAGGCCTCCCTTAGCTTCGTGAATGAACAAAACGATGAATGAATCCAGGCGCGGCCGTGACGGTGAGGACGACACTAATACGCGCTGCTCCTACACCGTTCGGGGCCTCACCGCCGCCCACGGCGCCGTATCTGTGCCGCCATTGGTGAGCTAGCTTTCCGTCTGCGCAGAGTGCGTCGGCTATTGGCTGATTCCAGTTTCACCGCCCCGCCCACGGCCCCTCTCGCGCCGCGGGTCGCGTTCCGGTTCTCAAGGCGGCTGATCGTTCACGTGCCAATCAGGCTTCAGCCCCGCCCAAGGCGTCGCCCCGCCCCCAAGATTCCGCCAGAGGGCGGCGCGTCTCACCCCACCAAACCGCCCAGGTCTCCCATTGGCCGCGGCCGTCCTCGCGATCGCGGAAGCCTGCGCTCTGATTGGCCAGTCGGACCCAGCTTGGTGGGAGCTCGGGTTTCGAGAGGGTCTGGGATCAGAGAAGCCGCTAGGAAATGGGAAGATTGCAAATGAGAAGTGTGCGTGGAGCTGTGGTTTTATTGTCACCCCTTTATTAAACACTTCTGTACATATCGCTGTTAAATATACTGTCATTGTTCCCATCAACTTTGCCAGATGAAGGTTTGCAGCCCGTGTTTCTATGTCTTCCCCACCACACGCCTTCGCTCCGGTTGCGCTCGCTTATGGCCAGCCTTGTGAATGCCGGCTCCTCCCGCCACGCTGAGCACTGAACAACATAGTTCCCAGTGTCTTGGAGTTCAAGGTCAATAACTTCATGGAGTCAAGTAACTATAATACACAATGGCATAAGAGCTGTAAGAGGAATGAAAAATATATTATAGGCTCACAGCGTGGTGAACAATAAGTTTGGGGAAGTGAGTCCATGTTTTAACTGGGCCTTAAAGGACAAGAGAGATTTGTCTTTTTTTACTTCTGTTTTCTGTTGGGGCGGTGTGGTGGAGTTGCAAGGGCGCACAAAAGTCTGCAGTCCAAGGAGAGATGTGAGAACTACCTCAGCCAAGTTGGGAAAGGACTTCTCACAAGGTAAGTTTAAGAAATTGTAATGCAATAAATTCCTTCACATTTATTCTCTCACCCTCCCATGAAAAGTTTTTGTTTCCTTTTCTGGCATGGATTTCGGCTCATTTAAGACACCTACAATTTTTTCTTAGCCAGTAGGGGCTGCTAACTCAAGACGAGAGTTTTTTAAAAGGCAGGAGCTTACGGGTAATAATTCTTTTTTTTTTTTTTTTTAAGGATTGGCACCTGGGCTAGCAACTGTTGCCAATCTTTTTTTTTTTTTCCTGCTTTATCTCCCCAACCCCCGCCCCCCCCCCCACACACACACAGTTATATATCTTAGTTGCAGGTCCTTCTAGTTGTGGGATGTGGGACACCGCCTCAACGTGGCCTGACGAGTGGTGCCATGTCCACACCCAGGATCCCAACCCTGGGCCGCCGCAGCGGAGCGCGCGAACTTAACCACTCGGCCACGGAGCCGGCCCCACGGGTAATAATTCTAAGGGTCAACAGTTCAACATATCTTGAAGCTAAAGTCGTAATTTTATAATACTAAGTTTAAAAGCCTCTTCTCTCCTTGCCCAGTCCTCCACTCTTTCTCCACTCTCTTATCAGATTAATTAGGTATAACCCTAAGGCTGTTACTGTTCTTCATATACTATGTAATATAACATTATGTCTATATAGTGGAAGGTGATTACAAAATGGAGTCACACATGTCAAGGGCACCTAAGATGGAGCCGGGATGCCATTAGGGAAGTGGGGCTTATGCACGTCTTTACCCAGGTGGAAGGTAAACTTTTGAACTGTGCTTCACCACTATCATTCTGGTGTAAGTAAGAAATATACTGACTCCCATGGATAAGAACTTTCTGCCTTAGAGATGGCCTTAGCAACCAACCACATATAGTCAAGAAGTAACAGTTGTTGCCAGGATCAGTCACAAATCTTGCGAAACAACCTACATAGGTTTGCCAGAATTTCTCTCTTTTTGCTTTTATAAACTCTTGCCTCTTTTTTCTCCTCAGGGCACTGTGGGGGCCTGGAATTGGCCACCCCAACATATGTCTCTTTGGCATGATTATTTGGCGCTGGTTACTTTGCAGACAGGAAAGCAACTGAAAAGTAGAATTTACTTACCCTTTGTAAGAGACATTTACATTGTAAAGGAACTCTCCATCTGTAAAGATATCTCCCTCTCTACCAAGAAGAAGGGGGGATGATGTTATCTCTAGAAACTCTTAATCAATGGGGAAGGCAAGGACTAAAATCTGTATTTGTTTATTGTGCTTGTCTGGTAACCTCCTGTAACTGACTACCCCTGCCCCCAACATCCTCCTTTGTCTTTAGCTGGATATGATATTTAAGTTGGGGGCTTCAGCCATTTTGGCGAGTTGCTCAGCTTGCCTGACCTCTCCCATGTATACATGTTATAAAGCTTTGTTTAATTTTCTCCAGCTAGTCTGTCTCATGTGAATTTAATTTGTTCTCTGGCCAGACAAACCCAGAGAGGGTAGAGGAAATGTCTTCCTCCCCTACAGCACATTTGAGTTTCTACTCAAATCTGTGTCTCCCAAATTACAATTTTTAAGACCCCCAAATAAACATTTTTGATTCTCTTACAGTGTATGCCTCTTATTCATAGACTATATGTATATCTCTACCTGCCTACTCAGCATCTCCACTCAGATGTAAATAATAAACATCTCAAACATAATATGTTTCAAAGAGAACTCTACACCCACCACACACACATATACCTTTCTTCCTCTCTTCCTATCTCTGTTAAAGCCACCATTATTTACCCCCTACATCAGGCCCCAAAGCTAGGAGTTAACCTTGATTCTTTTCTTTCCATTAGATTCCCACATCCAGTTCTTCAGCAAGTCTTGTTCCCTCTACCTCCATACCTCAGCTCTTGACTGACCACTTCTTCCCACATCTGCTACTACCAACCTCATCCGAATCACAACCATTTCTTGCCTAGAATATGGCAGTGGCCTCCTAACTGGTCTCCCTGAAGCCTGTCTTGGGGTTTGTTCTTCACGAAGCAACTAGAGTGGGTTTTTTTTCCCAAGTAAATTAGCTATCATTTCTTCTGCTCAGACCCTTCAAGGACTTTATATCGCATTAAGAACAAAATCCTCCAAGACTAGCTTGTCTGCCCTGACCTCTCCAGCAGCCTCAGCCACCCTCCCACGTGCTCACTTGATTCCAGCCACATTTCTTACAGGTCCTGGAATAAGTCAGGTTCACTCCGGCCTCAGAGCGGTTCTGCTTCCTGCTCCTCCTCCCCGGAACTCTTACCCTCGATTCCCCAAGGCTCACTCCTTTCTGTTAATCAGCCTCTTGCTCACACGTCCTCCCCTTACAGTGGTTTTCTCTGACCACCCTACATAAATATCCCAGACAGCCTCCTCTCCTTTGCCCTGTCACTACTTACTCTTTTACCCTTATTTGTTTTCCTTGTAACACTTAATGCTTTCGAATTGTTTATTTGGTTTTTGTCCAAGTGCCCAGTAGATTGTAAGTTCATAAGGACAGTGAGCTTTTCTTGTCTACCATTGTGTCTTCACCTAAGATGTGCACCTATGAGTACCTGACACTTAGTAGGTAGGCAATAAACACATACCTGTTGAGTGAATGAATAGACGAAAGGAGTTTAGCAGGAGAGACAGACATTAAGCAAACATCCAACTAAGTATATGATAAAAATTGTAGTAAGTACAAAGAAGAAACAAATAGGGTTTAAGGAAAGAGGATAAAGGGAAAGACCTAATTTAGATGGAGAGAGGAGACTGCCCTGAAAGATCATTCTAAGGAAGCAGAATTTAAGCTAGGATCTAAGGATAAGTAGAAATTAATCTGTCAAAGAGTGGGGTGGGGTAGAGGAGAGAGTAAGAAATACCCATTAACAGGTTTGTTGTGGTTTTGAAGAATCCACATATGTGCCTCTAGCACCCACCATAGTAGGTGACATAAGATTAAACAGGCAATAAAAAATAATCGTTGATTTTTGATTTTTTAAATAAATAAGGATAGGTACCATAGAAATGGACTTTCCATTGTTGTTAGAATTAATATTGAGTATGTTATTTTAACTCAATGAACATTGACAACTGAAACCATTTCATTTTGGTATCCATCCTGTTTTTATAAAGTCTGGGTACTACCCATGCAATTAACAGGAATAATCTTTATTAAAAATGCACACATTTATTCTAGTCACCTCAGCCTCCTTTTAGCAATATTAACTATTCTATTAACTAAAAGAAAAAAACAGTGGTTTCACAGAGTGAAGTGGTATGTGCCAGAGTTAAGCCCTTTGGGATTCAGATGGTTACATACTTTTGGAATTGAACAACAATCCTTTGTCTCTGGATAAAATTTATGACCCACCGAAAACTCTAATGTCCACAAGAACCTATAATGATGGTCTACTCCTATTCAGCAATATTCTGTGCTAAAATTTAACAAATAGACCGGGGTTCCAGAGACTGGCAGAGCCATACTAACCAAACATGAAACCATTAATAGCTCTCCAAAGAAGTAATACTGTAAAACTTTGGTCTTTGATGTCAAGTATGTCTGGGACCACATCCCCATTGTACCTCTTATTAGCTGTATGATCTTGTGTGGGTTTAGCTATTAAGTGTTCAAATTCTACATCTGTAAAATGGGACAATTTTACTTAAGTGTTTAGCAGTGATTGGCAGAGAGATAGTAAGTGTCTGATGAGGTAGGTACTACTCTTACCCCCATTTTACAGATGAGGAAACTGAGGCTTAAAACATTTAAGTAAGTTTCCTGTGGACACAGAGAGAGTAAATGGCTGAATTGAGATTTCAACCAAAAAGGTGTGGTTATGAAATTGTGTCTCAAGAACTAGCTCAGGGAAGGCAGCGTTAAAAAAATGGTTAAGGTGGATGGACAGCTAATCTTCGACAAAGGAGCAGAGGGCCTACAATGGAGAAAAGAAAGTCTCTTCAACAAATGGTGCTGGGAAAACTGGACAGCCACATGCAAAAGATTGAAAATTGACCATTCTTTTTCACCACACACCAAAATAAATTCAAAATGGATCAAAGACCTAAAGATTAGGCCTGAGACAATAAGTCTTCTGGAAGAGAATATAGGCAGTACACTCTTTGACATCAGTTTCAAAAGAATCTTTTCGGACACTATAACTCCTCAGTTGAGGGAAACAATAGAAAGAATAAACAAATGGGACTTCATCAGACTAAAGAGCTTCTTCAAGGCAAGGGAAAACAGGATTGAAACAAAAAAACAGCTCACTAATTGGGAAAAAATATTTACAAGCCACTTATCCGACAAAGGGTTAATCTCCATAATATATAAAGAACTCACACTGCTTAACAACAAAAAAATAAACAACCTGATCAAAAAATGGGCAGAGGACATGAACAGACATTTCTCAAAAGAAGATATGAATATGGCCAATAGACACATGAAAAGATGTTCATCATCGCTAATCATCAGGGAAATGCAAATCAAAACTACACTAAGATATCACCTTACCCCCGTTAGATTGGCAAAAACATCCAAAACCAAAAGCAACAAATGTTGGAGAGGTTGTGGAGAAAAAGGAACCCTCATACACTGTTGGTGGGAATGCAAACTGGTACAGCCACTATGGAAAACAGTATGGAGATTTCTCAAAAAATTAAAAATAGAAATACCCTATGACCCAGCCATCCCAGTACTGGGTATCTATCCTAAGAACCTGAAATCAGAAATCCCAAGACTCCCTTGCACCCCTATGTTCATCGCAGCATTATTTACAATAGCCAAGACGTGGAACCAACCTACATGCCCAGAAACTGATGATTGGATAAAGAAAATATGGTATATATACACAATGGAATACTACTCAGCCATAAAAAAAGACAAAATTGGCCCATTCACAGCAACGTGGATGGACCTCGAGGCTATTATGTTAAGCGAAATAAGCCAGTCAGAGAAAGACGAACTCTATATGACTCCACTCATAGGTGGAAGTTAGTATATTGATAAGGAGATCTGATCGGTGGTTACCAGGGAAAAGGGGGGGTGGGGGGAGGGCACAAAGGGGGAAGAGGTGTACCCACAATATGACTAACAATAATGTACAACTGAAATCTCACAAGGTTGTAATCTATCATAACATTAATAAAAAAATAAAAATAAAAAAAATACATTCCTTATAAAAAAAAAAAATAGTTAAGGTGGGGCTGGCCCCATGGCCAAGTGGTTAGGTTCGCGTGCTCCGCTGCAGGCGGCCCAGTGTTTCGTTGGTTCGAATCCTGGGCGCGGACATGGCACTGCTCATCAAACCACACTGAGGCGGCGTCCCACATGCCACAACTAGAAAGACCCACAACGAAGAATATACAACTATGTACCGGGGGGCTTTGGGGAGAAAAAGGAAAAAAATAAAATCTTTAAAAAAAAAAAGGTTAAGGGAGGAGAGTAGAAGAGTCTCTAGAAATATTTGATTATTTCACAAATAACATATTCAGACACAACCACATTGGATTTCAGTCTCATTTATTTAAAAGACTTAAATTTCAGAATAGTCTTTAATATGGAAAAAATGTGAATCAACAATATTGTGTCATATTAGTATACAAATGTTCCCATTTAATTTTAAATTCATTTTCAGTATTTTTGTAAATTAAGTTTCAGATCAGATATTCATGAGGAAATCAGCAAGTAGTTCAATATAATGAAAGAAAATTCCATAATTAAGGGATTTCATAAAGCTGGAGATTTTTAAGAATACCATTACAACAGCGCTGAATCCTTCATTTGGCTGTATAATAAAACTTACATATTTTTAACAGTTCTGTCTTCTTCTGTCTCATCTTCTTTTCAACGTAGCTCAAAACATTGCACTTAATCTCTCCTTCAAGTTCAGTTGAGAAGGTGTTTAATTCTGGGTAAAAAAAATAAATAAGTAGTGGCATGATGAACAAACCAATTTAAAAGAAACTGAAATCTTTGGCGTTAAAAACTGACAGTTTTCCAAAAAGTTAATATTTCATTTCTTTAATAAGCAATATTGCCATGAGACATGAACAATAACATTTATTATGCTTGGATATTGCATTCTCATTTTCAAAGCGCCTTCACATACATTATCCCATTCAAACATCACAATAGCACCCCTATTTTTCCGAGGGGGAAACCAACTCTGCAAGATGAACTCTGCAAGATGAACGAACGTCTAAGAATCACTGTGGTGCTGTAGGCCTGATTCTGGAACCAAGGGGTCTGCACTAAAAACCCAGGGCCCTTTCTACTCTGCCACCTACTTTATAAGAGAACTTAAGCTCACATATCACGGAAAATTCTGTGAACATATAAAACTAAAACCAGTCGTTTTGAAACAAGTGTTAAAAATATAGTTTTAATATTTTATTTTTTAGTTTCAGAAGAAGTATGTAAAATGAAAAAGCATCTGTTCCCAGTAATCACAGCTGGCAATTTGCAGTGCATTCTTCCATTTCTTTTTCTACGTATAAAGCTATACGATATATACGACATACACACACTTTTTTTTAAAGTAAAAACTGTAATCATACAAACATAATCCAATAACTTTCTTTCTCCACTCAATATACCATTAAAAATACCATAGTGAGATCTATGTGACTTGTCAATATTGCACGTTAACTGGAGTTTTTTTATTGTACCAGCACATCTATTAACCATTCCAACAACCTTACCCAAAATACTGTTTCACTTAAAAAAAAAATTAGTGCCACGGTGAACAAATCAGTTCAAAACTGAGCAAAAGAGAAATCACACTTCCAGCTAAAATGACAAAACTTTAGGATGGTTATGCAAGTAAATTAAGGTGAATAACATGCGGGAATTTCAGGGGAAGCTTTTCTTCACCTGAAAGCTTCCTTTAGCAATGGACTCAGGATTTTATATCTTTACTTATATTTTTTTCCCCAGAATTTCCAGCTACTTCAATTTCTATGACCTTTGCTTAGTTCTTTTCTGTCTTCCCTTTTTATATTTGTAAATACATTTGACACATACAAAAGATTGCAAGAAATTCATGTTAGTTACAAATCATAATCTAATGAAAAACTATGAACTCACGACCCAGCTCAAGAACCAAAAAACCAAGAGTCTACCCTATCCTGTCCTCCGGAAGTGAGGGCAGTGCTAAATGTTGTGTCACTCTACTACTTTTAGATATAAATATTCAAAGTCTCTCTCTCTCTCTATATATATATATACTAATATATACACACATATAAATACTTCATCACAAATTTATATAAAATAATATATTGTTTAGTTTGCTTATTTTTGAGATCTATTAAGAACCGTAATATAGTGGATGCTGGGATATGCAACCCAGGTGCCCCCGCCAGGACCAGGACATTCACTTAAGGAGAGTGCTAGTTGCTGAGGGCTCATGGCCGTACCCCTCTATGGAAATTGTCCTTGGCCAAAGGGAGCTGCTTTGCCCCCTCCCCATGGACAGCCTGCATCCAATGCCTGGTTAATACAGGAATACAAAAGCCTGGCCACTTATCTCAATTTTGGACATCTCTGAAAGGCCATCCCAGCTTCAGAACTCCCTGTGGGATTGGTTGAGGCTTCCATTTCTACTGTATCGCAACTCAACTTCTGCCCCAGCTTAATCCTGCTTCCCTCACTCCCTTACTGAGTTCCCCAGAGCACCCCATAAATAAGTCCCCTGCAAGCAAATCTCAATTCCAGAGTCTGTTTCCTGGGAAGCCTGACTGTTGCGGTTGAACTGCGTCCCCTCAAAAGATATATTGAAGTCCTAACCCCCAGCACCTGTGAATGTGGCCTTATTTGGAAATAGGGCCTTTGCAGATGTGATCAAGACGAGGTCACACTAGATAAGGGTGGGCCTTAAAGCCAATGACTGTGTCCTAACAAGGGGAGGGAGATTTGGAGTCACACAGAGAGATAGAGGAAAGAAGGCCATGTGAGGGGGAGAATGTAGTCATGTTGCCACAAGCCAAAGAATGCTAAGGATTGCCGACAAGACAACCACCAGAAGCTAGGAGGAGGCGAGGAAGGTTCTCCCCTAGAGCCTTTAGAGGGAGCATGGCCCTGCCAACGTGTTTCTGCCAACACCTTGATTTTGGCCTTGTAGCCTCCATAACTGTGAGAGAATAAATTTCTGTTCTTTAAAGCCACCCAGTTTTTATCAACCTGTTACAGCAACCCTAAGGAAACGCATGCAAGGACCTAGGCCCTAGACGCGGAGCTGACTGAACTTGCTCCTGTAGCTGTGTTTCTCCATTTCTTTCTTCTTCAATATCAATGGCAATACCTCATCAGAGACGTATGAATAATCTACAAAAAAAACTTTATTCTTTTTAAGCGATTATGCCTCTGTTTTGGGGTATAGTCTTATTGCTTATGTTCCTTTATTTCAAATGTTTGAGAAAAACTCCTATATAAATTTTAAAATTTATTATATATCTATCTTTATACATGTGTGTGTGTGCTAGGCAGAGTAATGACTTCCCCCCACCACCAAGATAGCCACATCCTAACCGCTGGAACCTGTGAATGATATTATACATGACAACATATTGTGATGATCGGATTAAGTTAAGGACCTCGAGATGGGAAGATTCTCCGGCTGTGCCTAATCTAATCACGGGGGTCCTTAACATTGGAGAATCTTTCCCAGCCCTTGTCAGAAAGAGAGCTGTGACTGAGGAAGAATGGCCAGGAGATGCAATGTTGCTGGCTTTGAAGATGGAGGAGGGGTCCATGAGCCTGGGGGGCAGCGTCTAGAAGTTGAAAAAGGCAAGGAAACAAATTCTTCCCCAGAACCTCTGCAAGGAACACTTTGATTTTGGTCCAGGGAGTCCCATGTTACAATTCTAACCTGTAGAACTGTCAGATCTTAAGTGTATGTTGCTTTAAGCCACTAATTTGTGGTAATTTGTTATAGCAACAATAGAAAACTAGTACTCTGTGTGTGTGTATCCTAAGCGAGCATACCCGGCTCTGGCCCCTGCCCTCCTGTCTTGTCCACTACACTCAAGCCATAAAGGCCTTCTCTATAGTCTGCAAAAGCACCAAAGTCCATCCTACACCAACCACGCTTTAAGCACCGTAAAGGTCTGATTGTCTTATTCACCAAGGTACCCCTGATAAATAGTATTAGGCTCTCAATAAATATGCATTAAACAAATCAATGGATTATGCTTGGAGGAGGAAAAGGGTAAAAGTTAGTGGCAGGGAGCAATAACTTCCAGCTGCAAAACAAAATGTCACAATTTAAAAACTATATCGCTTATCTGTTGATTCTACTTTTCTCCTAAGTTATAACTCACGGATTTTTCCTTTACGGAACCAAGAATTGAAATTGTATGACAATGGAAAGAAGCCACCCTTGACTGTCTCACCTAGCCCAAATCAGTTTGTTTACTATCTGCAGGGGGAAAAGCAAGCTGTTAATAGCAAACGATCAGGTGGTTACTCTTTGTCCTGTCATTCAGGCTCAGCTAGCAGGTCTCCCGGCTTCATTGTCACCTCTTAATCAAGAGTGATTGGGTCTTAGGAATAGTACCTCAGGATACCCAGTTTACAGGGGACGCTGAGAAGACAGAATACTGGTTACGCCTCCGTGAAATAGATACCGTTCCCGTTTGTGAACTAGGTTCGCATTATCTATAGAGGGGATCTAAACATATTTTCCTGTCGCTAGCCCCCTTCTATTTTTCTTTATTTTGCATTATGAGAATTTAAATAAGCAACCTCAAAATCTTCTTTGAAACAAGGTAGCGGATGGAGAAATAAATAGCCTCCCTTTCCTAGCACGCAGACATTGGGGGAACTGAGGGAAGAGCAGGCCTAAGGACAGTTAGGCTAAAGCTCAGGGAGGAAGGAGTAGCAGGAGCGGAGGGCCAGGGAAATAGAGGAAGAGAGTGAGCGAGGAAAGAGAAGAAAGTGAGGGAAGCGAGGCCTCAGGTGGCTGCTGGCTGCACACAACCAGACAACCTTCTTGGTATACAGTTGACCACATTTATTTCTCACTCCCACATGCATGGCTCAACAAGCGTTGGGCCAGTATTGGCTGGCATCAGCTGGGCTCTGCTCCAGGCCATGAGCTGAACTTAGGTCTGCTCTGTTTCTCAATCATCTGGGATCACCCAGGTCAGAAAATAACTCTAGCCAACTCATTATCATCTATATTGCAAAATATTTCATCAACAGAATCTTCTTTTTCAGTAGTGTACAGAGAAGAACAAGCCCTCACTTGTGTGACCTTGGGCAATTCTGGTATTTAGTTAGTTCACACGTAAAACGAATGCCTACCTGTCAGAGAAGATAGAGATGACAGATCAGAACCATGAGGGACCCACTGGATTTACACCCCACTGGTGCAGGATGGATTATTTGCTTCACCTTATCTTTGTCAATAGTGGCTATTATCATTGAACTTTTCGCTTTGCCAATTCTACAGGTGAAAAGAAATATCTCATTTCCGACACCGCCCAGCAATTAAATTAACTCAATTCTCTCTACCTGGAGATAGCATCAGATGCCACAGGCTTAGTCCCATGAGATTGCCACCACTTCACATACCAATTGCAAGTCCAGGGTGTCACCTGTGCTTCTGACCTACTGGCTATAAATTGGAGGTTCCCACGACTTCCTCCTCCGATTCTGTTAATTTGTTAGAGTGGCTCACAGAACTCAGGAAAACAGTTTACTTACTAGATTACCAGTTTATTATGAAGGGTTATAGGTCAGGAACAGCCACATGGAAGAGATACATACAGCAAAGTATGTGGGGAGGGACATGGAGCCTCCACGGCCTCTCTAAGAGCACCACCCTCCCAGCACATCTGCCAGCAATCTGGAAGACTCTGGGACCCCCATACGATTGGAGGGTTCATTACACAGGCATGATTTGATTAAATCATTGGCCACTGGCAGTTGATCCAACCTCCAACCCCTCTCCCCTCTGCAAGGTTGAGGGAGGGGTGGGACTGAAAGTTCAAACTTTCTAATCATGGTTGGTTCCCCTGGCAACCAGCCCCATCCTTAGGAACTTTCCCAAAGTCACCTCCTTAACAAACTCAGGTGTGATTGAAAGGGGCTTGTTATGAACGACAGGACAATCCTTTTACCTTTATGGCTAATTACAAAAGAGCAAATATTATAACAAATGATGCTCCCATTGCTCTTTTCACTTAGGAAACGCCAAAGGTTTGGGGAGCTGTGAGCCACGAACAGTGGATGAAGGCCAGATATATGTTTCTCATTATAAATCACAGTATCACACATTGTTTTAATTTGCATTTTTCGAGGCTGAAGTTTTCTTCATCTACTTCTTCTCCCATTTGCATATTTTCTTTCGCATACTGCCTGTTTATGTCTTTTGCTTGTTGGTATGTTTCTCTTTATCCTAGTGATTTGCAAAAGGTTATTAGTATAAAGTTATTAACCCTTTACAAAAGGGATTTACCTTTTCATTATGGATAATTTCAAACACACTGAAAGGTAGACAGAATAATATAATGAACTCTCACATATAATGAACTTCCATAACTATAAATTCACCTCCACTCTTGGTTAATCTATACCATTATCCACCTCCCCCCTCCTGAATTGTTTTGAAGCAAATCCCAAAAAACATGATTTCATCTATAAATATTTCAGCATGTATCTCTAAAATTATAATGGCTGTTTTAAAAACGAATAACATTATCCCACCTAAAAAAAATAGTTCCTTTATAACATCAAATATTCCGAAATTTTTAATTGCCTTATTAATGTCTCCTTTTTGAATGGTCTGTTTGCAATTGTTGATATGGCTAATGTGCTTTCATTTGAAGCATCTCCAAATCGAGCATTCCTGGAAATCACACAGCACATCCCTTTTCTCTCCTGCAAAGTTTCAAGCATACTACATGGAAGATTCATCAAGTTGAGAACATTTTCATGAACAGGAAAAGCAAGCAAGAAAGTAGGAGTACGTGAAAAAAAATGTGTACTTTGATTTCGTCAGCTGCAAAAAATGGATAGCTAGCTAACAATACAAAGAACTACTGGAAGGGAGTTGCTGAAAACAGATGTAAACTCAGTAACTAGATTCGCCACAAAGAAAGAAATCATCGGAAACTCGTACAAAGCAAGTCTACTTAGGAAACAACATTCCACTTTCTGAATTCCGCAGGGGCGAAAAGGAAAAGATAAAGAATATGTGAATATCCTAAAGGTGAAACAGCTTCCTTCTTGGAGCATGAAGCAAGTGGTCTTGATTTAAAGTTAAACAGAAAAAAGTGCCCATGGTTGCAGCACACTCGTATTATTTGAAATTAAGAGGGAAAGAAAAAACACGGGTGCAGATGACAATAGCTCTTTGACACCAATCACTTGGGAACAAAACTGTGAAACTCTAGTTTTAGTTAGGGAGAAACGACCTTTACAAAGGGCATGAGTAGTTCTAGTTTTCTATTCCCAACCCATACGCTGTCTCTCAGACATTTCTCCTTCAGAATTTTCTTATTTATAACTATATTCTGCAGCTTATTATATGTGTATGTGTGTGTGTTTAATGAGGATACGAATGAACATTCTTTCTGTGAGTTTCTTAACATGGGTCTCTTTTTGATCTGGATTTGTAGAGAGATCTAAAGGCCTAATTTTAATATTTTCGCAAGTTCCTCATAAATAAGCTGCTCCCTCATCATTTCGTGAATGAGATATTTTAATTATTTAAATGGGAACGTTAAAAATACTTGCTTTCCAAAACCGAGATGATTTCTTACTGTACAAAATGTTCAATAAACTGGGTTTAACATAAAAGACCCTGTTTATAGAAATCCAATTAATTTCAGATATATAGAGAAAACAACAAAAAACAATGTGTGGACAAAATTATAATTTTTGAGTACAGGTTTCCAACTATATTGAAAATACATGGTTCAAAATGTTTGAATGCTACAATGAACAATATTTTCCTACTTTGCTTTCAAAAAGTTAACTGATGCTGAAAAATATATCCAATTATTTTAATAGTTCTTTTTCCTGTTCAGATACTTCCTTGCTGTTTTGTTGTTGTTTTTAGGGCCATCAAGATGATTCTGGGTCTGGCAAAGTTGAAGATCTGTGAGTTAATCCATTCTCTCCTTTAATCATGAAATGAAAATTTCAAGACACCAAGGTAGAGACTAATCAAAGAATTTCACAGGTTCTTTATTTCCTACTGATTGTAGGTTCAAATACTATTCAGATGACCTGTGTGAGACCTTCCCTGCCTCAAGGTGGAAATTTTCAGTAGTCCTAATGGTCCTGAACTCCTGCTCTGGGGCTGCTCAACCAGTAGATGGGAAATTTTTAACTTGCAGACTATAGATGTGATGACATATTCTGACCCTTTCCATACCCCAGAAAATGGACCGCAGATCCATGTTTAATTACAGCTTTGCCCTTGTTAAAATCTCATTTCAACTATCTTCTGATTTGAGATACAAACGGATAAGTATCCTCAATCTAATTTAGGGAGATTTTTTTTTAACAAGTCCAAGCTAAGGGCATCAGCTTGGGGATTTGCAAATGTTAGTCAACATCCTTCAGAGTGCGTATAATCCCTGTTTTATAGTAAAGAAAAGAAATGGTGAACTTGGTCTATCTTGCTGCTAAGGAACATTGGTCTAAATTTTTAATCTCTTCCATTTCCAACAGAAGAAGAAAATACAAACGGAGGTAGCAGATTTTCACATCCCACTTGCATAATATCACAAAAATCCCACTCACCCTCATTTATGAATCACACAGTCAACAATTTTTTATTCTACTAACTGCCAGGCTCAAAATGAAAACAAAAGCAAAAGCGAGAGTGCATACTATATTGCAATCTGCCTTTTCACTTAAAATAGCAAATCATATTTTTCCAAGTCATATTTTCTATATATTTTAGTGGCTTGACTGATTCCATATATGAATATATCATAGATAGATCTAAACTGTATTCTATTCGTGGGCATTTAGGTTGCTTCAGGTATTTCACTGTTATAAACAGAGCTGAAATGAACACTCTAGTCTGTTTTATACACATCTCTGATTATTTCTTTACATTAAATTCTTAGAAATGCAATTACTGAGTTAAAAGATGACTGCTTTTTTTCCTCAGTCCACTTTATTGAGGGATAATTAAAATACACTTCACAAGTTTTCAGTGTGTAATGACTTTTGATAAATATCTACAGTTGCATAACCACCACAGTCAAGATACACAACACTTCCATCATCTTCAAGAGTTTCCTTGTGCTTCTTCATAGTCAATCCCCTCCCTGACCCGTCACCCATCATAACCACTGATTCTGCTGGCTATCACTTTAGGTTTGCCTTTTCTAGAAATGCATATATATGGAATCATACCATACGTAGCATTTTGTGTCTGGCTTCTCCCTTAGCATACGCCTCAGAGATGAATCCATGGTGTGTGTATTGCTAGCCTGTCCCTTTGTATTGCTGAGTAGTATTCCATTTGGTTATCCATTCTTTGGTTGATGAACATTTGCATTATTTCCAATTTTTTACTATTATGAATAAAGCAGCCAGGAACACTCACATACGTATTTGTGTGAACAGATGCTTTTATTTCCCTTGAGTAAATGATACCGAGGAGGGGAGTTACAGATGACATGGTAAGTGTTTAATTTTATAAGAAATCGATAAATTGTTTTCCAAAAGGGGCTCCATATCTTTGCCACCACTTGGTAGTGTCAGCCTTTTTTTTCTCCTGTTTTTTCCTCCCCAAATCCCCCCAGCACATCAGCCTTTTTTATTTAGCGGGTATGTAGTGGTATTTCAGTGTGGCTCTAATTAGCATTTCCCTGATGAGTAAAGATAATGAGCATCTTTTCATGTGCTTAGTGGGCAGTTGTTTCTTATTTTGCGAAGTCTGTTTTGTGTGTCTGTTAAAGTCTTGTAGAGGATTTGACGGATTGAGAAGTTGATCAAAGAAAAAGATATGAACACAAGAAGCAGTAACACACCAGCTTTACTGGGCGACACTTGGACAGGGTTGCATGTGTCTTCAGGGCTGCATGAAGTCCCTCACGGCGGGAGACTGTCTAGAGGTATGGTGAAGGGGTCTCCATCCAGACGGGGAGGAGGGCAAGGGAACTCGTGGAGGAGAGGGGAATCAGACAGGGGGCTTACACATCTAGACCATGTGCTCCAGCAGCCGGGCATGGAGTCTCCGTGTGTCGGAGAGCTCTGAAGAGCAGCAGTAAAGGCGTGGGGCCTTTACGGCCTAGGACTTATTTTATCTATTGCCAGTAGTTGACGGGTAGGTTTCTCGGGGTATGCAAAGCAGGCAGATTCTAAATGGCTAAAAATCCCCTTGTTTGGGCTACTTTTAAAATAACGGGATGTGTAAAAATTTGAGTTTGGCACTGGTGGCCTTTTGAGCTAAAAGGTCCCAGCCTGCAGGGAAGAAATAAACAAACCTGGAGCCAACACACAGAGGCCATCTTTGGCTCATTTATATAAAAAGCTTCTGCTCATTCTTCTAATTAGGTTATCTGTCTTCTTACTGGTGAGTTCTTAAAGTTCTTTATACATCCTGAAGAGGAATCCTTCATCAGATGAAAAAATATTTTTTCCCCAGTCAATGGCTGGCCTTTTCATTTTCTTAGTAATGTATTTGGAGGAGGAAGTCTTTAATTTTGATGAAATCCAATGTATTGGAGTTTTTTCTTTTATGTTTCCTAGGGTTTTTTTTTTTTTTTTTGAGGAAGATTAGCCCTGAGCTAACATCTGCCACCAATCCTCCTCTTTTTGCTGAGACTGGCCCTGAGCTAACACCTGTACCCATCTTCCTCTATTTTATATGTGGGATGCCTGCCACACCATGGCTTGATAAGTGGCGCTTAGGTCCACACCCAGGATCCCAACCAGTGAACTCCAGGCCGCTGAAGCAGGAATGTGTGAACTTGACTGCCGCACCACGAGGCTGGCCCCCCTACTTTTTGTGTCTTATCTAAGAAATCTTTGCATTACTGAAGATCACAAAGATTTCTAGAGGCTTTGTATTTCTATATAAACTTTAGCCTGTTGAATTCTATTTTTAGCAAAAAGCCCGCTGGTATTTTGATTGGGATTTCTTTGGATTCATAGATCCATTTGAGAAGAGGTGAAATCTTAATATTGAGCCTTCCAATGCATGAATCTGGTGTCTCTCTCATTATTTAGGTATTCTTTAGTTTCTCTCAGCAGTATTTTGTAGTTTTAGTGTACAGGTCCCGTACATACTTTTAAAAATATATCCCTAAGTATTTCATGTTTAGAGGTGCTATTTAAATGGTTTTGTATTCTTAATTTCAACTTACAAATGTTTGTTGCTATGACATGAGCATTTTAAAGGCTCTTGGTAAATACTGTCCTTTATGAAGGTCACAGCAATTTACATATCCAACAAACATGAGAATGCCTGTTTGACCACACTTGTAAGTACTGATTTCATTCCAATATTTTTTTCCAAGTATGCTGATCTAAAAAATAGTTCTATCCTTTCAATTTGCTTTCTTCGATTATTGGAGAATTCTAATTTTCCCTTCTTGGGGGAGGGAGTATTGTTGGACCTCATGCACAGAAAGTTTGATCACACCATCATCATTAGCCTTTCAGATTAGTTTCTTTTACCTCATTCCCCACTCCTATTCTCTCCTTCTCCCTCTGTGGGCAAATTTTTTCTTGTCCTTAGGAAACCATGCCAACGTGTCTGACATGTTTTTGAATATTTTCTTGCAAGACATTTTTGTGTCCATGTGTTTTAAATTTACACAAATGGTATTGTTAAACAGATCCCATTGTTTCTTACTTTTGCTTAACACTGTATTTTTAAGATATATGTGGGGGATATATGGAGTCCTTTGCTTCTATCTAATGCATAGCATTATATGTGTGCCTCCACCATACTTTACCTGTCCCCCTGGTGATTAAAAACCCCAGGTTGGCTCTGAGCTTCTGCCACCAAAAGCAATGATCAACATCCTCATATTTGTTCCTTTAGATACCTGTGTAAGACTTTGTGAGGACGTATACTTAGAAACAATTTATTATCTCTATTCATTTAACTAAATCCTGCCGTACTGCTCTCCAGAACGCTTCCACCACTTTACCCTCTCGGCACCAGTGTCTGAGCGCACTATCCCCACACCCCCATCAACACTTGACATTATCCATCTTTCTAACTGTTGTCAGACTACTGGGTATAAAGAGAGATTTCACTGTGCCTTTAATCGGAACCTCTCTGATTACTAACGAGTTTGAGCATCTCTTTCTGTTGTTAGCCTGTTCGGAACCTTCCTGCCTTTTTCTACTGGGCTCTTGTTTTTGCGGATGATGTGGGCATTCTTTGTTGTATTGTAGATACGAGTCCTTGTCAGATTTCGACATGCAAATATCTTCTCCTATACTACCATCTATTATAAATTAAATGTTTTCTCAGTATTTTTTTCCAGTTATCTATTGATACATAACAAAGCACCCCAAATCTCTGAAGCTTAAAACAAACCATTTTATTTTGCTCATGATTTTATGAGTCAGAAATCGGGAAGGGCTCCACTGAGCAGTTCCTCGGATTTTCATAGCAACAGTCAGGGTAGCTGGGGCTGAGGACCCATTTCCAAAACGGCTTCTTCACTTACAGGTCTGGTTTCTTGGTGCTCCTTGGCTGCTACACGTCATGTCTTATCCTCCAGGGCCTCTCGGAGGGCTTCTTATAACATAGTGATTTCCGGGGCATTGTGTGTTTTACAACAGTGGCCGGCTTCCAAGAGGCAGGAAGCAGGAGTTGTCAGGCAAGGTAAGAGCAACACCGGCGACTGGCACAGCATCACTTCAACCATGTTTTCTCGGTCTGAGCAGTCAAAGAACCCACACAGACTCAAGGAAGTGGAGAGTTGCCACCTTTTGATGACAGAATGACACCGCACTGCAGAAGCGCATGTGAGCTGGGAGACCCTGCTGTGGCCAGCTTTGAAAACCACAATCTGCCACATTATTCACTGACATTTATATTTTTTTCTTCTGTGAATTGTCAATCATGGCTTAGCCCTTCAATCCTCTCCTACTGATTTATAAAAACTCTTTAGATTGCATATCTCCAACCTTTTGCATTTATGAAAATTGTTTTTTCCAAGTTTTCCTCCTCAGGTAGACTATATAAGTCAGTTTCATTTACTTTACTATTAGTTTCCTTTTTAAAATCTTTTGTTAGGAAGAAAAAATTACTTAAATCTATGTATCTCAAAAAAATTATGTAAGATTTTATCAAGGAACAAGCCATTTCACAAATATCTTAAACTTAACCCCAGTATATGATAAAACCAAATTCTATAATAAAAAAAATAACAAATGGTACAAAAGTTTAAAATCACTGATGTCTTCATCTTAATTCTCCAATACAATGGGCCTTTTTTCCCCTCATAAACTGTACATAGTGTATACCTCCGGTTAATACTAAAATAAAAAGGAACGAATTGGCCACTCTTCTAATATAACTTCCTTGAAAATATGGTTCCCATTCCTTTGAAAAAACTTTAAAAACAATTTAAAATCCAGAAATGTATTTATTTCAGAGTTAAGAAAACAAACTATGAAGGCCAGTTTAAAAGTAATTTCTTAGGTTAGTAAACATACAGACAACTGCTTTCTTCTATTCTTTCACATGAATTCAAGGATTTCTTCTTATATTGTCTTTAAAAACTTTCACAAATATGTATTTCATGAGAGTGCCAGGCAAGAAGCAACACTATCTTCAAGTAAAACTTGTCTGAAAATGACAAGTCATGTGTCTCTTCCTTAACTAAGACTGTTAGTAACAGAAAAGGAAACTAAAGCCACATCCTGGATTGTTTTACAGGCTAAACTGTGGCGCTCTGTGCTGAGGTTTACGGACGTCATTAACTCACCTTTTCCCAGAATACAGAAATATAACATGCACAGCATTTAAATTATAAAAATGTAACATAAGAATGCTTTATTAAAATAACGTCCTTATTATGAATATTTTAGATAAAAATGGTCTCTAAAAGTTGAAGCAGATAATGTGGAAAAGAAATTCCAAAATCAACAAAAATGTCATTTAAGTTCTAGAACCACGCAGGCACATGGAGGGACCAAGCTGAATAAAAAGAAAAATAAGGAAGGCAGAGGACAAAGCAAAATGATCTCTCAAGGTCTTTTTTTTTTTTTTTTGAGGAAGATCAGCCCTGAGCTAACTACTGCCAATCCTCCTCTTTTTGCTGAGGAAGACTGGCCCTGAGCTAACATCCACGCCCATCTTCCTCTATTTTATATGTGGGACGACTACCACGGCATGGCTTGCCGAGCGGTGCCATGTCCGCACCTGTGATCCGAGCTGGCAAACTCCGTGCCACCAAAGCGGAACATGCGAACTTAACTGCTGTGCCATCGAGCCAGCCCCTCTCAAGGTCTTTTGAAGCTTTAAGATATAGAGAGAATCCTTTAAGGGCAGGATATATGCAAACGATTTTTTTTTCTTTCCAACAGAAATGAATTAGCATCTTTTAATCTATATACAGTATTTTGAAGTCTCTGTTGGTTTATTGTGTCTTACCCATAAAAATCACACAATTAATACACTGACTTCAAAAAATAAGGCCCAGCAGAGCAGAGAGAATGTATTCTGTGCTAGAAGTATATGTAAGAAGAATCAGAAAATTCATCAACAGGCAGTGAAAAATTTTAAATACCTTCCCTCTTTCTCCCAGAAACCTTATTACCCTCCAGGAAGATGGAGGTGAGGGATGTTTAAGAGTACTGACATCTAAAAACGAATGTATTAAACTTAAGGAAACAAAATACACACACAAGTGCACAAAGTACAATCAATAATTCTTCCTCCTCAAATAACGTGAATGAAAAATCAGGGCCAAATTCTGAATGGGTGATGTGTTGTATTTGCAGTTTTCCCACTCAAAAATGTTTACAGATGCAGACATGCATTCATACGAAATGCTTACTTTCAGCAACGTGTACAGGGAAACAAAGTTAGAAAAGACTGGAGTAAAGGCCTCAAACAGATACTCCTACCCAACCCCCAAGTATTTCCAAATTTTGGCTACAATCTCAGATGAAAACTTTAAGGAAGTTTGTTTCTTTTTTGAATGAACATTAGACCAAAGGCTTTCATTTATAACACCTAGGCCAAGAAAGTTACCCTTTGGCGTTATGTCTCATTGAAAGGAGTTACATCAAAACCATGCACTGCCTAAGTTTCAAAAAGACAGCTTTTGACACATCTATCCAATATGTATACACAACCTTAGGAATCATCTGCTTCAGAAGGGAGTGGATCTTAACAGATTTTTTTTCTGAAACTATAACTGACTAGGTATTACAAAAAAAATATTTCACAGCAGCAGCAGAATTGAAGTGATGGCGGTGGAAAGCAGAGCACAAAATATGTAAAGGCCTCGGGGATTACATGTTAGAATTCCTAGGTGTAAAACCTCACCCTTTCGTCGAGAGAAGCGTCTACTCATAGACGTCCAGAAGGGTTCTTTGCAAAGGCGCAGATAAGTTTCTCTCTAAATTTATCAAAGTTAGTACCCGTCCAGTCTCAAAGCACCCTCTAATGAACTGTTCTGCTTAACTCAAGTGGGAGGTAACTTGGCAATTAAAAATTTACGCATCTTCTTTCAAAGCAAATTGTGGTTGTGGCTGGTTTTGAATGATTCTGAATGGTTCCACAGATCTACAAATTCCAGTTTTCCTAAGATACAAAACCAACTCAGCAGTCTTCTACCATATCACCAAACAATAACAAACAGGGACAACACGGAGCATTTGAAAATAAGTTTCCCAAGCTTTTTTCAATTGGCAAGTTAGTTAATATTCTAAGACACATCGGGGTCAGGTCAGAGGGAAGGAAATAATTTCCTGAGACCTAACTAGCAAGCCAACATTATGAGTCTATGAATCTATACCGGAAAATTACATTCAATTGAAACACGCACACACACATCCATCCAGCTTTGGTCCTTTCTCTACCAATACTATATTCTCGAGTACTAAACAAACTCAGACAAGAGAATTATGAAAACTCGCTTCATCACAAAGCACCAAAGGGCTTTTTAATGATATAGGGAAGCGGTCCAAAGCAATGACAAACAGGTTTTATACACTCTAAAATACCAAGAAAAAAATGGAATACAATTTTTTTCACTCTCTCTATAAATCATTTCTGTCATGTGGCCTGCCCCTAAAACTAAAAATCGTTTGCTGATTTCCAAAACCATTGTACCTTATTTCAAATCCCCTACTTCACCAAACTCCAGTGAAAAAATGCTCTAGACATCAGTTCTATTGGGGGGGGGGGGGAGAGTTTTAAATATTACCTGAGAGACGGCTTTTCATGCCCAGTTACACTTTGAATTACAAAGCCAACAGCCAGGCTGTGAAATAAGGCAGAATTTATGGAGCAGTACATGGTGGCAGAAACGGTGACGTGCAGGTTTGTGCTCGCAGGTGAGACAAGTACTGACCGGCCTGTCAATCTGGTGTTATCTTGAGATTCTGACACATGCGGTTAGCATGTCAGTACACAGTGTCCCCCACTTTGCCACATGTTGAGAAAGGACCCAGTAACAAGTAAGATCAAAGTGTCTCCACAAACAGAGGGACTCTGTGAGCCATGAGCAAAGTAACACAGCTAAAAGCAAACCTGATCGCCATCAAGGTACCCCAACAACTTCACAGCACCAGAGCAGCTCAGAGGGCTCACTCTCTAGAACCAAAGTACTTGTGACGCTAGCATGTTTTAAATTCATTTTTGCACACAATACCTTTCTACAAACAACCGACAAGCGCAAAACAGTCTTCTAGAGACTCTAACGACTTAAAAACACATCCAAGTTAACAGAGAAGCATTTCACAACTAGGAACTGCCTAACACAGCCCCTCAGCATTAGCAAACAAGGGCAAAGTTCACCACGTGCAAGAGAAAGCGAAATACACATGCACGGAGACGCTCAGAACCCATGCAATTTCTCACACCTCAAACAAGACAGACCCCACCCAGGTTAGTGCTGTCCACATCTTCCAAATTCCCAGCTTTTGCATAGTCTCACCAGACCCAAGAAAGCGGGCCCAACCGAACCCCAAATAGGGTCGTGAACATCAACGACTTGTCCGACACAGTCGAGCGCTGCCAGAAAAGGGGGAGGGGTGCAGGACACAAACCACAACAAAATAAAGCACATCCTCGAAGGCTCAGGCGCTGGCCACCCAGGCATTTCGAAGGCAGACCGCCAGACGGCCAGGGTCCGGCAGGCTGGAGCCCCTCAAAGAGCCCGGAGCCGCCAGAGGCCCCCTGGCCAATCTAGCGACAGCAGGCCCCAATATTAACCCGCCAGACCGCTCCCCCACCTCCCAAGCACACAATTAACAGGCCCTCGGCAACTTGGGGGCTGCTGGTGCCCTTTTGACGGTATAAAGAGCCCCCAAGCCGTCCGGAACGGCAGAAACCCCCAACTCCTGCCTCGGCGGCGGCCATGACAGCAAGAAAGCCGACTTTTACGACAACTCCCACAATGCCCGCGGCCTACAACTCCCAGAGTGCACCGGGCTGCGCCGCGGTTAACCCTGTCGTGGCGCCGGAGCTCGCGAACCCTGCTCCTCGCCTCCTCCCAACACCCAATTGTTGCACCAACTTTCACCCTCACAATTCGACACTAACTTTGGGAATTCTGGCTAGCGGTTACAGTTATGCTATCTCGGCTCCTTTCTTTACCCCACAAACAACCTCAACTGCCTAGAAAATTATGCCTGACAGAGTACTGTTTGTTATCTTCAGAGTACTCCTCACATGGCCAAATGTTTATCATGTAAGGGGTACACTGAGCCTCAATTGATCTTCCTCTTCGCCTTTATAATTTTCTGGCATTTTTCTAAATTATGATAGCCCAGAGACTTTGGTAGTGAACATTATTAATTTAAAATCTGTTTTCTAAGTTCTGAGAATCAGCAAGAAAGACTTCCTATAACTGACCCCAGAGTCCCTAAATCTCTCTACCTTATAAGACAAAATTTCCCAAATGTATTGACTCAGAAAATTTACGCAACTCTAAATAAATCCTAATAAGAAAAATCAGTTATGGGCAATATATCTTTTCAATTTCAAGTTAATTTTTTTAAGGGAAAACCCTATTGTGCCAACACACTTTGCTTTCCCTTTTTTTATTGATAGATAATCAGAAATAGCATATCCTGCTGCTTTATTCTTTTCTGACATTAAAATATCAGCAAACAACAAGTAAAGAAACATTTTAATATAATCTGAAAATAAACTAATAGTTTATTCTTTAAAAAAAATGCACAATCACATATTTTACTCACGAAAGAACTACGTCAAGGTCTTTGTCATTTTAATTAAAAAGAACGTTTAAACTACATTTCTTTTAAATACATTGCCCATCATTTCAGTAAAGATGAAAATCACATTTAGAGATCATTGTATCATCTATAGAAGTTTAATGTCTAAGATGTACTTACACAAATGTAACCTGCTCAGACGTGTAACTGACAGACAGACAAAATCATTGTTTGGTATTTGATGCGTGCATGAAAACAACACCTAGAATTCTCCCGAAGTACCTGCTGGTTTTCTCACACCCAAATATACGATGAAATCTACACAATGTCTGATTTTTCCACAGAAACATTTGCTATTTGAAAGGGCACTCAAAATATATCATGAATTTCAAATCACAAGGCTCAGAAATCCTAATACACACACAAAACCTCAAAACCTTGTTGGAAAGATACATCTTCAGCAAAAGTCTACACCATTCTATTTTAAACGTGTCCCTTAATATTACATTTAGCTTATTAGTAAATTTTTGGATCCAGTAAACTATAACGAGAAAATACTTCTCCATCATTTATTTTTTCATTCATGTTACAGTATGTAGTTTAATTAAAAATTAAAATAAATGCTATATATCAAGACATAAAAAATTACATATACATTTTGAATTTTAGTTTATTATACTATTTTAGCTTCTGTATTTTTCTAATTTTCACTTAACACTTTAGTTAGAATTTAGCTGGGAGAAGTTGCATTGTTTTCCCTCTATTTTTTAATAGCTGCCAGACCATAAAAATTTAATGCGTATTTTATGAATTATTCTCCTGATGTTAAAATGTATGATTCATAAGAAAGAGTCAAAAATAAGTCAGAAATGAAATTGATCTCCTCGTATATTTATTACATGCTTACAGCTCTCTTCTCAGTGCTATGAGATTATATTTTCCATTAGGAAGTTAGTCATTTTTTTCTTTCCTTTTATTCTTCAAAATACAAGATTTAAAAATCAATATATAAAGGACTTTATTTAAAGATTACATTAGAAATAATTTTATACATTTTTTCAGATTACCATAATTCTTCTTTTAAAGATAACTTAGAAGTTTACTATATCCTAATTAAGTAATTTAAGTAAGTCTTAACCTATATACTTAATATTAATATCAACATATTTATAAGGAGAAAACAAATTTATTCTAGAAATGAATTTTTCAAATTCATACCAAAAAATTTAGTATTTTTCTCCCCCATTTTTAGATTCTATTTTACTCCATGAAGTTTTATGTATATTTCTTAAAATCCTAAACCTTTAATACTATGATTTTTAAAAATATTCATATATAACTGTATTAATGTATTTAAAATGAGGAGAAATCTTGTTTACTCTTGAAACTATATGCTAATAGAGGACAAACATTGCAATCTATTTCTTTTCCCAAATGGGGTGTTGGTGACAAAGCCAGACTGTACAAATTTGCATATCTTACATCAGATTCTATGTATAATTTCGGTAACTATTTCTTTCATTCTTTTAACTTTATAAAATACGTAAAAGCATCTCTAAATGTTTGTTTAGATGTTTTAATTGCATTTTTAGTTTATCTGCTTTAAAACCTCTGATTTTCATATATATAGTTCATACTGTTCATGTAAGTAAACTGCATTAATAGAAACACTGTCAAAAATAAAATGAGTTGCTAATATTGTAATATGCTCAAAAAGTTAGTCTGTCTATTCTTTTCTTACATTACCGGTATGACACAAAGAAAAACTGAAAAGACGTCACACACAAAGGACAGGTTCTTGCCTGATTAAACAAATTGTTTATATTTACATTATGATCCTACAAAGCAATATTTTCCTAGCATGTGATTATGTCCCGTAATTTAAGCTTCTCTACTACTGCCCAAATCTTAATTAACTTTAATCCACTGGCCTGCTTTTAAAGCAGTGACCAGTCTTTCAAATTTATCAAAATAGTCTATTTTTTATTATCACGTACATTTACATTTATGTTTAGGAATATTTTAGTTGTCGAAAAAAATCTTTAGTTTCTGATTTTGCTAAATATAATTTTAATTTTGTTATGTCTTAAATACTTAGAAAATATGGATGATAAGAATTGTACTATCATGTCAGTCTATTAGAAAGTGCAAAAAAAGGGTCTTTTTTTTCCCCAACACATTGATCTTTCTAAATGAAAATTTTCCAACTAATTTGTTTTATTTAACTTAAAAATCTGTCTTTCTCTCATCTTCATAATGTTTTATACGAGTTAAGATAAGCAAAGCTTAAGTACGTCTAATTGAAATGCTCTCTTTTCAACAGATGAGTAAACAATAGAAAACTTTTGCTTACCTAAAGATGAAAAGTTTCACCTTTAAAAGGATCTCACAGATTCTTCAGGAGATAAACCTTCTGGCATTTTCCTATAAAAATGAAAAAGATACAGGTTAATGATTATAATCACTTCTACTCTCTGAAAAATCAATAATGGGATGATGGATATTTGAATTTTTTGAGTCCTAATTTTAGACAGCAAGGCTTAAATATAATTAAATTAAATCAATGATGCCAATTAAAAAATAATTCTGTTTTAAATTTTATTGCAGAACCATAATAAAATCGTAGTTTCTTATACTTAGTTCCACATTTTATTCTGCCATTGACGTATCTTGTGGGTCTTATTTATGACTCAATACTTTTAATATTCTTTCAATGTAATTAAGTCATTAACTCTCCTTATCTGTTTTTAGATGTTTTCTAATACGTAATAATACCTGTTTTATACATAGTTTCTATAGCCTAAATTTCAAATAAACAAGTAAAAGAAAAAAAAAAATCCAAACTCTAAACTTTCTAGCTTTCAAAAGGCTTTTTCTAGCTTCAAATTAATTTCTCCAAAAACACATATTTAAAACACTATGTACTCTAAGATGGAAATATTAAATACCCAAGGCAGAGTAAGATTTAGGCTGAATTTTTAAAAACAATTATCTTGCTTCTCCTTCTCCTTTCTGCTCCTAATTTTCTCTCCATTTTAATGCAGGTTTACATTCATTAGCTCACATGCCTTCTCTCCAAAGAAAAATTATTTTCTGCTTGGACAATTTTCAGATTCCTTACATTTTCACTTAATTTCACATAAGCATCTACTATTTCGAACTCTGGAAGGGGGAAATTAGTATTAATTATGCTGCTTCTCCCCCCAGTTTCTTTTCCTAGACCTGTTTTCTAATTCCTCCCTCGGTATGATTCCACCAGACCCCACTTAGCGTTTTTTTTTTTAGCATATCAAGATTTGTCTAACATTTCTTTGCCCAACATGTGAGGGCATATTCTGATTTTGTTTTTGTGTTCTGATGCATAGATCACAGTTGGGCTCGTGTTACCTCTCCTGACTCCAACCCTAAACAAACTAGGGCCTTGTGACCTTTCATTCCCCAGACCCCAGCAATGTCCTGTTCCTCACCAGGACATCCCATTTGGGATTCCACACGGATGAATAAAGTTGGCAAGCACAGGTGAGTTAGAAGGCCCAGAAATAATGCCAACCACAGGTGTCACTTTCGCATCACGGAAAGTCTCTTGCTCATACGTCACCTGATGCTTTAGAGCAATATAGAACTTAAAAAAATTCCTATGCACAAGCACTACCAAATTCCTTTTCCTTAAGTCACTCTTGGCTACTTGTGATTTCCTAAGGCTTTCTTTCAAAGGAGTGACCTTTGTGGTACAATTTTACAAACGCAAAGCGGAGGGTAGTGGACTTGGCCACGCAGGGGCCCGACCAATTTCTAGGGCAGAAGCAACATTTCTGCTAGGTGTCCACCCAGACTAAAAGCTTGAGTTCGGCCTTTCATTTTGCTTTGTCATACACTCCTTAGAGATTGGAGGTACACATACGATTGTGCTGTGCCTCAGTTTCTCATCTCTAACTTGATTCCATCCCTCAATGCAACAAGATGATGCTACAGTGGGAGCTGCCAGGGGAGACAGAATCAAAGGCAAAAAGAAGAGAGAAAGACTTAAACTAATAAAGCATTTATTCCTCAGCTCTACCCATTTTCCCGAAGCCGTTGTCCTAACGATGGAGGTGGACTGTGGTATTGGGCTAGGTTGAGGGGTACAATATGGAGAGCCTCTAACAGCCCCCAAATCCTACAACACTGCAGAAAATAATATGGTCAGAAATAATGGCAATGTTTTTCTTTTTTAATTAAAAAAATGCCAAACTAAAAGCCTCTTTCTAAAATACTGACATGGTAGGTAAACGCTTTTCATAAAGAATAATACACAAGTGGGTTCGGAGCCATAAAAATCTTATCTTTGCTTCAGCCTCCACGCTGTTGGCTTCTTTCTCTCCGTGTAAACAGACACACTAGTCCTCATTCAGCAATCCAGTCCTATTGTAACTGGGGAGCAAGCACAGTGGGGAGCCTTTCCCCCCTCAGAGAACACTCCCTCCAGCCCCACCGTGGCTTGGTGAATTGTACAGCAAACTGAGCAGAGCTTTCTTAGTGTTCCGAAAGAGGATTCTTGCCCCCTCCCCTGCTCAGAACTCCACGCCAAATTAATCTGACTCATTAGTTCCTATTGAGACACTTCGTTATTTAAAAGAAAGCACGAAGCATAAACTTAGTTAAAAGTGATTTTTTTCAAAAGCCAAGATATATTTATCCTAAGCAGTAACAGATTAACATTAACTGCTTACCACTTTCAACACCAGCTGCAAATGGATTCTTCATTCGCTGGAACCATCGGCACTGCCAAACTCTCGCCCAAACTTCCTTTCCATTTTAGGAAACCAAGTTCCTAGAAATAATAGAATAAGAATTTTCCTTATCGTGGGCTTTTAAACGTTAACTACAAATCCACTCTAAGACTGTTTAGCATAAAGTTAGAGTTTTCTCTCTCTTTCCCTCCTTCTCTCTTCTACTTAATTTGGGAAAAATCGCCAGCTTCTTGACTTAGCTTTTCTACCTAGGTACCACTCAAAAACTGAAGGAACTTCCTCCCTCTTTCCCTGCATCCTGACTTGAAATCCCTCTTTAAACACACCACACATTTCCCTGGCTTCACTGTACTGCAATCCTGGCCAAATTTCACCAAACTCTATCCTCATAGAAAATGTAAAATGCAAAATGAGGGGGTTGTACAGGACCATCTCCAAGGTCCCATTTAGCCCTATCATTCTATATGTGTCTATGATGATCCAGCAAAACTGGAGTAACTGCATACAAGCACCCAAATTTGGGCCTCATTTCTATGTGTGTTGGTGCTGTCACTGTGTTTCTGTAAACTTTGTGCTGAATTACAACAGAAAACAGATTTTTGTGCTTTTCTAGGCTAACAGACCCCTCTTAGCTCTGCTTCTTCAACTTGATTCTTTTCTTTCTCTAAGAAACCATTCTGTATTACTAATAATGATAACTCCATTCTTTCCATCAAGACCATCACTACCACAGCAGCCTTTTTCTGACCTAATTGAGCATCTCTTAATAATACTGTAACACATTCTTCTAAGTAAAACAATAATGTTTACTCACCTGCTCCCTACTATCTTCATCCTCATCCTCATCCTCTGAGACCATTTACTGAGAGCTTCCTGGGTGACAGACACTGTTCTAAATACCGCACATTTAATCCAGCAACCTTATAATGCAGATTCGACTATCATCCCCATTTTATAGATGAGGAAATTGAGGCCAACAAAGGTTAAGCCGTTTGCCCAAGGTGTATTCCTAGTGAGTGAAGGATCCAAGTTTGAAAAGCACACATGTGGGGTACACAGCATGCGCCCTAAACCGTGATGCACTGCCTCTCTGATTAAATGATTTCCATGGGCCCTCCCACCTCTCACATTCTTTAATTACCCAGCACTTGCTTATGTCAGAATATCTAGTCTCCCAACTGATGAATTAGGCATAATCAGAATATTTACTTTATGGAATTGTTGTGAGAATTAAAGAAATTTAGTGTAAAGCGCTCAAAACAGTGCCTGGCGCAGAGGAAATAGTTTGAAGAAATGCCTGCGATTATTTAATGGGGAACGCCTCCATTTGCAGATGAAGACACTGATGTCTATAGTTAGTAGAAAAACTAGGACTGGAACCCGGAAGTAATGCGCCCTGCTTCTTTTTAAAAATACCGTTTATTAATGCAGTGCTAATTTCAGAGACACACAAATTTTAAGTCTTCAAAATATCTCCCGTCTTGTGTTTCTTAGTCCAGGGCTTTATCCACTGAACCACACTACTCTTGCTAAAAAGCAAATACCAAGGAATGAAGAATTCTGGGTTTCCCTGCCCTCACGCCCTAGCACACAGCTGGACTTTGCTACCAGTAAATTGACAACATCTAACCATTTTTGGAAGAGCAAGCTTACCAGAGGCTTCCCATCTATTAAAAATCACCTCCACGTTGAGTCGAGCTTTAACGTCTTTTCAAATGTTGATATTGATTTGGTGAAACATATTCCTCACCAGAGACACCCTGTACTTGAAAATTAGCCCTTTTTATATGTATTAATTGAAAAATAAATAGGTGGTCAGAAGGAATGGTCTCCTTCCCTGTATAAACAAAACTGGGGCTTGCAAGGGCTGTGTAAGCAATATTTATATTTTTCAATCAACGCGACATATTAAATGTGGTGACAGTCCATTTGGGCACACATTTGTCTACAGCAAAGAATGAAAGGACCCAAGGTCAACACAACTGAAGCTGGACTCCGCACGCCATAATTTTACAGAGAAACAATCACTATTGGAGGTATGTTTTCTTTCTGTGTCTTCATGGCAATAAATAAATAAAGACACACATTTTGTGATAAACAAATACTATACTAACATATCAAAAAAAGTATTGCATTTCTTGGCTAGAACACAGCCACCGTAGTAATACCTATTCAAAGGACAAAAGAAGCCTTTTTAAGAAGCACATTGGTCTGGTCATTCCAAAAAGGATTAAAATAAAATCATCTTGGTACTGTTTATATTTTCATAACTTATATCGTTAGCTTCAGACTTTCAGTTAGCTTATACCATGATACCGGCTACTCTGATTTCCTCTCAAGTTCTTATCCAAAAATCCAGGGTCCTCAAATTCTGTTAATTCCGTGACCTTCTTCGAGGAACATTCCACCTGGCCCTGAGGCCAGAACCCCAGACTTTTCAGCATTTAGCGCAGGCAAAGAAATAACGAGTATGTCTTTATTTTTTAATGTCTACAGTGCTTTTCTAGCAGTTTCAATTCTAGAATGTTAAATGCATTTTAAAAAAATAGTATTTTCGCACAGGATTTTCCTTTTACACTGGTTTATATGTTGCTGACCATACCCGAAGAATGAAGGCGCCACCTCAGAACACGGAATTTGCCTATCAGTCCAGAGAACTTTTGAATCTTGCTCCCTTCTTGTGCATGCACAAAAAGCGCTATTTCAATAAGATTGTATTTTATTAATACGTGTGATATTTTTTAACATTAAAACATTGGATCCCAAGTTGTTTTTTTATTTTTTTACTATTTATTATGGAGATTTTCAAACATAAAAAAGAAGAAAGAATATAACAAACATCCATGCATTCATCATCTCTACTTAATAATTATCAACATTTAATCACGTTTGCCTCATCTCTTATTTTTTGAGGAAGATTAACCCTGAGCTAACATCCGTGCCCATCCTCCTCTGTTTTACATGTGGGATGCCGGCCACAGCATGGCTTCTTAAGTGGCGCGTAGGTCCACACCCTGGATGCGAACCCCAGGCAGCCGAAGCGAAATGGCCAAACTTAACTGCTACACCATCGGGCAGACCCCCATCCCTCTTTTTTTTTTTCTTTGCAGAAATACTTTAAAGGAAATTATAGATATCACGGCATTTCACTCCCAAAGACTTCATTTGTGCATATCTAAAAAGTAAGGACATTTTCCTACATAACCAGAATGCCATTATCACGCCTACATAATGAACAATTAATTCCCTACGACCCAGGCCACAGTCTAATTTCTCCAGTTGGAATCTAATTTCTTGATCATATCTTTAAGTCTCCATTCTGTCGTCAGCGACAGTACACGTGTCTTCTTAAATGAAAGCTACCCCTAAAGTGGTTAATTCCAACCAGGTCTGCTAAGGACGCAGCACCCTCCCTGGACTGCTGCAAGCCCATTATCTGACGGACCATCAGGTTTCATCCAGCCTTGCTCTTACACCTACTGGGGACGTCATGTTAAATCAAACACGGATGAGAACAGGATAGAAGATCCGGTGGAATTTCAAATAGATATTTTCCCTCAAGAATCGGTGTGCACTGGGGAGCAAAGAGAGTGAGACGAGGAGACTACAAAACCCTAAATATAATCACATAGTTTAAAAGGGGTTGTTTCGCTTAATCATTCAGTACAGGTCTCTAGAGCTCAATCGACACAAGATGCAAAGCTGGTAATTTTCTATAGAGTCAAATTCATTGAAATGCAGAGAAAAAAATTCACTTTTCCTTCAATCATTTAGTTAACTCGGTAAAAGCGAAATTATAATAATCCACGGAGGGGTGTGTGGAATAACTAGATTTTTGGATGTCCTGGGAGTGAGGAGTACAGAGGTTCTTTGAGGGGTTGGGGGAGGAGACTGGAAGCTGACCTGACATATGGTTTAAGTCGTGCTCAGTCACGCAGACCAGGGCGACAGGTCTCACTTCTCCTTTTGTAGGAAATAATCAGAATAGAGAAAATAGGTAATTGAATTAAGATTATCATGTCTCTCCAATTCCATCTGCAAGCTGCTTGCTTTTCTAGAAATGAGAAGGGCTTCTATATATGACTCTCTCAAAAACTGGTGCAAACCAGGGAAGACGGTCAAAGGTGGTGCGGGCTCTGACACTCGCAGCCGTCCTGAGGGCAGCTCTTCCAGGCTGATCAGGGTGAGAACGTTGCTTGGGGCAGCTAACCAACATTCTTTCTCAACCTTTACCTTCTATATCTTCCCCTTTGGCCTGAATCCACAAAGCCACCTACAAATGTGTACTATTATTATTTTTAAATTGTTATTTTTATTGATTTACATATGACTGAACTCATTAAGGAAATCCAAATTTTGCTTTTTGCACTGAGGTTCAACTATGTGGGGAAAAGGTAAAGATACCTCTTCTTTGCCCTGTAACCAGAGCATATCATATTATGCTTTTCTCTGTTATTTCTTCTTTAATAAGGGAACTATGACAAAAATATGGAGTAGAAAATATTGACTGGTAGTATCAGAATTGAGTGAGGCATGCCCTTCAACACTCAGCCATATGCCACTCCCTTAAGAAGCTTGTTCTCAAAGACGTGCCAATGTGCCCACGTACACATTTACAAAAATGTATGCGTAGAAATGTTTACATTTGATGCGCTATGATAATTTATGTAGCGGAAGTCAAAGTGAACTACTTCCAAAATGGGACCAAAGGGCAGGATGGGAAACTAGAATGCAAAGACAGTCCTCATTCTCTTCCTTTGGTCACCAAAAACTTTCCAGAAAAATCGAGAGATAACGTAGTTGTTGGCCATTGCCCCTTACTACTCTTTTGCATAAAGCCTTTAAAGCAAGAAAAATGGCAAATATGCAAGAAGGAGAGAAAAGCTGAAAAGGATCTACGGTGATCTCAAAACTCGGAAATCCATCCTTGACTCTGACATTGGCTGCAGAACCACTCAAGGCACGTGCAGATGGACAGACAGGCTGTACACGCATCCTTGCTCACGTGATCATCCCTGTTGACACTTTCCTGCTCTCACTCAATGCCATATTACAAGAAACAACCTCAAAATAAACACACACAACACACTGCAGACAACTTTACACGCCCCATAGGGAAGGGATTTATCTTTCCTCTAAAGAATTCCTCTCAAATGCAGTTTATGACCTAAACAGTTCTGTATTATGCCATCCTTTACAGGCATTCCACTGTCCGAGAAACAGAATGCCAGCATCACTCACTCATCTGAGAAATACTTATTGATTACCTCTACATGCCTGGTAGTAGAAACACGGGTCTTTAAAGTTGGAAGGGTCCTCAGAGATCATCTAATTCAATTTATTTGCTCTACAGAGGGAGACAAGAGAGGTACAATGACTTACCAAGGCCATGCGGCTTGCTGAATTGTTTCTCTACTTAAATAGATGGCAAAGAGCTCAAAAGAAGGAAATGCCAGATAGTAAGCCGGGGCTGTTATAGAGAATAACTACCAAAACTAAACAATTAAGAGTTGTACTTTCTGATAAGTTTTCAGGAGAAGAAAAAGATTCTAGCCATTTGCCCCATCCCCTCCCCCCACATACACACACTTCCCACCCCCTCACACACGCATCCTGCTGTGTAATCGTCAACCAACTGCCTCCAGGCACCTTCCCCAGCCCAGGTGTCGGTTCGGAAAAGAGGGATGAGAGGGAAAGAGCAGGACACTGGCGATAGGACATCAAGACTGCCCAAGACACAGTCCAAACCCCCATTCAGAAAAATGGCTAGATCCTACAGAGTCACCTCAAACCAAATATTGATAAGGTGGCTCCTTTCTCTCAGAATCTGTAGCTCATTGCACTGTGTAGCTGCACAACACCTTAAGGCCAGAGCAGCTAAGAAGTTAATAGAGAACAATTCTTACAATGAAAGAGATGAAGGGAAAAGAAGAGAGAAAGAGAAAAAACCTATTTTTTCTTGTTCATTTAGTCTCCTGACAAGGGACCTTACTGTCTCCTGGTGTTAACTTCAATGGTCTCCTTTTAGGGAATGAGTCAAAAGGAGGCAGCTGGTGCCTTTTAGGATTGACCGTGCTCTGGACAAATTAGAAGTTGCCATTAGGAATTCTGAGGGGAAAAATTTGGAAGATGCTTTTTTTTTTTTAAATAGTGATGTTATATCTGTTAACATGTACATTTTTTTTTTTTTTTGGTGAGGAAGATTGGTCCTGAGCTAACATCTGTTGCTAATCTTCCCCTGTTTGTTTGAGGAAGATTGTTGCTGAGCTAACATCTGTGGCAATCTTGCTCTGCTTTGTATATGGGATGCCACCACAGCACGGCTTGATGAGTGGTATGTAGGTCCACGCCCGAGATCTGAACCCGCAAACCCTAGGCCACCAAAGCGAAGCACGTGAACACAACCACTATGCCACCGGTTGGCCCTGCATGCAATTTTTAATTAACTTTCAAAAATTTCATAGTATTAAAAAAAAATCTATATTCTGGTCTCTTAAAGTAGTTGTCAATATTAATGAAAGCTTAGCAAGTAAATTGTATTTATTTCTAAAATAAAATAAAATAATGTTCATCATCATCCCAAAAGACAGGTTGTCAAGGAGAGTTAAAGATCACCTGGTCCAGTTTTCACCTTTTGTAAACAAGGAGAGTGGGATCCAGAGAGAAGTGCCTGAAGTCACACAACCCACAGGCTGAAAATCCAGGATTTCTGCCTCACGTCTATTTCTCTTTTCTGTGCCCTGGAATTTCACCTTTCCAAAATGTTTAACCACTTGTCACCTAGTTTAATACTGTAAGGAAATCTTTGCGGTAGAGTGTTATGCTCATTTTCCAGACAGAGACATTACTGTAGGAGTCTACACTAAGAGTCACAGCCAGACTCAGAAACAAAGTCGGGTCTCCCGACGCTGAGTCGGATGTTCTCCTAAATGGGGTCTGAAAATAACAGTTTCTGTTTACACAGCGTCTACATTTTTGCTTTGTATACTATGATTTTTCTTTAGTACCCCAATAAACAAACAAACAAAAATAAACACAGCCTGTTTGAATTGGAGATCAGAATACATGCAAGTAGTTACCTTGAAAAAAGAATTCTAACACAGCGTCCCCCCAACTAAACAGTCATGGAGAATGTATTGATTTGTCAATTCCCTCCTGGACCTAGCGTCAGGTTTGGCCATGGCTGGGAAGGCCAGCTCGATGGGTTTTTCTCTTTCATAGCAATCATTCAACAGAGGAAAGAAGCTGAGTCACTAGGAATTCACCAAATGAAATTGATGCTAAAGCTCACTGAGCCCGTGGCCAAGGTAGGAGGTCCTCCCGTGCAGACCTGGAGAGAAGAGACCCCTGAAGAGGGAAACGTTACCCCACGCAGACTCCACAAACTCCACGCAAGGGACCACCAAGGGCTTTGAACCTTCTGCCACCGAGCTCTTCCAGACTAAAGACACCATAATCTGTGTTAGTTAGAGTCGCTCATTTAAAGCTTAGAAGCAGAGAAAATTGAGCAAACACCAAGGCCATACCAAACTATAATAGTAGCTTTCTCAAAGTACATTTAGAGAGAAGGAACCAGACTTACCCCTGTTAGGAACAAAACTATCACAGGTGACCACAGCTTGAATACCAAAACGATATAGGACCCCATTAGAATCATTTGACACTGCTCATTTGGGAAATTGTAATATTTTAAAAATTGTTAAAGGGGGCCGGCTGGTGGCGCAGCGGTTAAGTTCGCATGTTCCACTTCTCGGTGGCCCAGGTTCGCCGGTTCAGATCCCAGATGCAGACATGGCACCACTTGGCAAGCCATGCTGTGGTAGGTATCCCACGTATAAAGTAGAGGAAGATGGGCATGGATGTTAGCTCAGGGCCAGTCTTCCTCAGCAAAAAGAGGAGGATTGGCAGTAGTTAGCTCAGGGCTAACCTTCCTCAAAAAAAAAAAAAATTGTATTCTCAAGAAGTCTGGATAATTTGTTTCATGCAAGGGGATTGCAGATAGGTTTTGTCAGAATTGGCAGTTAACTAGATCTCTCCGGGTTGTGTGGACAGAGAGGAATAAAGATGTTTCTTCATTCCTTCTCCCCTTCCTACCCGGTACCCTCCAGCCCCGTTTTCCAGAGAAAAAACATGCCCAGGAAAATCCAAATCCATCAACATGGAAAAAAATCAGTAGGGATGGGATCATGTTTGGCCAAGTAACAGCTTTATATTAATTATATTAATTATAAACGTAGACCCAGACATTGGGTGAAATGTGGTTATAAGATTAATGGTATAGATTATTGGTAAAGATGAGTGACGTTCTTAAACGTTAATACTGTATAGCCCATACCACTTTCGATTAAGTAGTCAAATGAAGTTGCAAAAGTCAACAATGCTTATTTGCAAACTACTTAGCTGAACCTCGGAGCTTTTTAATAAGAGCGTTTGGGATGGCTCTACCCATGACGTAATGCAGTATCAGGGTTTACTTAGAGCCGTGAATACAATACATATATAAAAACAAAAGAATATTAGAATATGCTTGCATACATTCATTCATTTCTCCTTTCTTTGGCCATGGCTATAATGCAGATTAAAAAAAAAAAAAAAAAAGGTTAAAAAAGTTAGCACAGCTCTGGAGACTAGCTCTGATCCAGGCAAATCTGTGCTAGGACACACTGTTTTTAAATCAAAGTAGCCTGTAAAATTGCTAGGGGGTGAAGTGGTCTCCTTGTCCATTTTTATCGACAATTATACTTGTGTACCATCTTCGTTCTGGGTAGCCGATTTCCTTCCCATCTGTAAATTTTAAGCCAGTGCTTATCTGAATGCCTGACGAATCTTGAGAATTAAAAATGCTTTCAAAATTCTAGTCAATAGTGACAGTGAGAGTGATCAAGGCCCGAAAGTTTGTTTTGTTGTTTTTTTGGTAACATTTGGCTAGCAAAAGAGATATAGCAAATAGTTGCCAAGCGTGAACCAATAATGATATCATTGAGAATGCTTAAACCTTTTTATTTGGGGTAAGTTTCAAATAGAAAGTTCTTCAGTAAAATGGACATGGGAAACTGATAAAAAAAGAAAGAAAATTTTTGTTGACAAGAGAAAATAAAGCTTCCCTGAGATGGGATCCAATTTCTCTGGTAATTAAAAAAAATCATTACTTTGTGATATTTATTTTATGTGGCATGTTGCAAACATTTTAAACTGTAATTTTATATTTCTTCGTATATGGCATTTTGTAAAAAAGAAAAAATAAAGTCATGAAGACAAACGCTTCTGACCAATATTGAGAGCTTAAAAATATTATTGTTACTTACATTAAAATTAGCAAAAACAAAATCTTGCCAGTGTTTTTCAATTCTTTCTAACAATACTTTTTAAATACAGATAATTTTTTTTAAACATTAGACAAAATCAAAACTTCTTGAAGATTTATTTATCATGATCAAGATTTTAAAGGTTAGCGTTACATCAGAATTCTTCAATCAAAACCTAAAGAAAAGAAGATCATTTAGAATATCTGAAAATATATTTTAAAAAGAAACACAATCTACTTGTTAAGATTTTATTGATTTTGGCAACTCCTTAAAGAGATCGGAATATAGATTTTTTTAATGCTATGAATTTTTAAAAGTTAGTTAAAAATTATATGCTAACAGATATAATATCACTATTTTTTTAAAAAGTTTTTGAGTAGCTAGCAAATGCATAATGGTAAATAGTAATAAAACAGTAAAATGCCATTTTAGTTTTCATCTATGGCTCCTATTTAATAAGATATCATTACGCTTTTAAAAAATTTTTTATGTTAAATTATGTGATTTTATTTTAACTCAGGAACATATGTATATATATCTATATTTTCTTAAATGCAGTTCATTGTAGTCAAGTTATTTTTTTTTCAATCAAGGACTAATGCTTAAACATTTAGATAGCAAAGTCAGGAGACAACAGGGCTTATCCCTAAGATTTCTCTTGATGTTGGTATAGTTCTATACAATCACTATGTGCCAATTACTGTGCTTTTATAATGTCAATATATCTGGATAAAAACCAAAAGTCTGCACAGGGCTGTGTTGCCCGGGTGATGCCTGATACCTGAATGTTTGTAAACGTCAGGTAGCTGGAACTGTCACACAGCATTTTAGCATCCTCTGAAACCAAGCCATCCCTCTTTAACTTAAAAAACTGTAAGATTAATTAATTAAGGAACTAAAGTAAAGTAAATGCAACTAGTTAACCACAGATTTGAAGGTTCTAAACCTGTATTAAAATTTCCCTCTCTGTTGCTTCTTTCTATGGTAGTTCCTACGTTCTGTGTGATACCCTTTATTACCATTATTATTATTTTTTACCCCATAAGATGTATAATATTTATTTCTACATCAATGTAAATACTTGGTTTAGCAAGATATGATTATCAACTGTGTTCTGAGCTACATTTTGCATCAAAATTGTAATCGGCTGCAGCTGTTTCATTTAGGGCTAAGAGTTGGCAAAATGGAAAATTTAAAAAGAGTGATATTATTTTCCTTTGAAAAAGTTACTTATGATACTACAAGTCTCAGTTAAAACAAAAATATTCCTTTTCCTGAAATCATTGTTTTAGGAACTTTTAAAAAATAAAATGCAAGAGAAGTTCAATATGCCATATAGTTTCTCTTTCTTGATACTGGTTCATTTATTTGCATGTAAAACCAAAAATGCATTATGTTTATATGCATTTTTAAAACCTATAAATGAATATGTGACTAGTTCTAGAATGTATATTTTATCTTTGAAATTTATAAGCAAATTGAAGTAAATAGAAGGCTTATAATTCAACTAAAAGGTACAAAAACATGAGCAATAAAATACCAAATTGCTAGTATTCAAAGTCAAATTTTGTTATTTTGTTTTGCAAATCTAAAAAGAACTTAACTAAAATAATTTTTACAATTTTATATTTAGTTAGGATAGCTTTTAGTTTTTCCCAAATGTTTTACAATGAAATTTCTATTCATTGTTTTACAAATACATATACTGCAGAATTTTTTCAATTCAATTTTTCAAAAATTTAAATTAACAAAATCTTAAGCAATTAATACTTTCTTAGTATATCCTTGCTTTTCATGGAAATAAAACTTTAATGAAATTGGCTCATCTTCCTTTCAGTATTTCAAATATTAGTATTTCAAATATCAAGAATTTAAACTGTTTTAAAAAGCATAAGAAGAGTTTTAAATGTTTACAATAATTGTAGTCCTAAGCAAAAATATTTATGAATTAAAAATAATTCATATTAAAATTCAGAAATTGCCAATGATTCCTTATGGGGAGAAAATAGAGAATTATATTGGTTCTTAACAGTATCATATGTTAACTCTTAGACCAAAATGGTTTATTTTGGTCTTTTTAACATTTTTATGAATTATTAAAGGCTCAAATATCAGGACTAAATTGACAATGAAATTCTATAGTTATTAATTTGCCTTTATCAAAATGTACCTACTTGGGAAAAATTTAAACAGTACAATTTGTAGGGTAACATTCTCTTTCTATAATTTGGTTGTTTCTTTTAAAATAGGGTTCACATAAATATGTGATAACATGTCTTGCACGCTTGCAAGATATTTATAAGATATGATTTCTAAAAGAAAACATTTTAGTCAGGTCTGCTTTTTCTTCTGACCCATAAGTCAGTTGCCAAATTGTATTTGTAATCGAAGTTTAGTTTTTCAGATTATTTTAGAATTATCTATTTTTACTTTAATTCTCAAAATACGTGAAGTTAAAAAAGTATAATTATATCATTTTAATAGTAACCAGTAGTTTAATATTTAGTGATTAAGGCCAGTATTTTCCACAGGCTTTATAAAAGCCCTATGTTAAGAGTTTAAAATATTTAATTATGCTATCTTGAAAAAAATCTTCAGACATTACAAAATTGTAATGAAAGATCCTAAAAATTAAATTTGGAGACATTTTGTTTTTTGATTATGTTTTCTTTTTCCATTTGTCAATCTATTTTCATAAAGTTTAGGCTTTTTGCAAACAGATAGCCATTTCATGTCTCATATTTGGAATCACTGTTTTGATTATACTTTTGTTTGTAGAAAAACTGTCTTTTAAATTTTGTGCGTGCCTAAACCTTTCTTTAAAGCAGCATTGGAATGACCGTGATTCTGTTGAATGAATTCCACGAGTCCACATTTGAAGAACAAGTGAGGTAAATAATTAAGCTCCCTTTAACTATTTCTGGTTTAAATATTCTGCTTCTAATTTTCTAACAGGACCTATGACAGGCCTCAGCAGTAGTAATTTCTGGCATGAATGAGTTTCAAATTTTGTTTTAATTTAAATATCTGATATATTTCAGGGACTGTTAATCTATCCAATTTTTACCCTGAAATTTGCAGCCCAGTTCAGCTTTATGTGAATATTTACTTAAAAAAAATTTTAATATATTTGTAATGGGTTTAAAAAATTTTTTAAAAACATCATCTATCTTTAGCTGACCAGATCAGTGTAATTACTTTTAAATTTATGCACCTTGATAATTTCAAAGCTTGGCTGTTACTTTAGCATCTATCAATAACTCCCCTCGTTTGCACTAGACACACAGGTCATAATTCCTTCCTTTATTTTAATTGTGTCATTCACAGGAATATACAAATACCACGTGAACAGAACCACAGGGTATCACATCCAGCTTAAGGAGTTTCTTTTCTCTTCTGTTAAATCTTGTGATCTGATCTGAAAAAGAAAGGTACCTAAAAGGTTAGTCTTGAGAAAACTTTTTTCGAGGGTAGTGGGGAGTCATTACTAATGCAATATTTGTTTATCCTCTTAAAAATAACTTTAGATTTTCTTAAAAGAGGATCTTCCAAGAGTCCTACTTTCTTTTCCTTTAAATTATACACATTTCATTGAGGTCAAATGCACAGAAAAAAAAAAGAAAGATTCATGAAATTTCTTCCCGACTCAAATCCTGTGGTCCTCTTCAGACTCTCGGGGTGAAGAGCAATTATCCGGTGAATTGATCAGTGAGGACAAATAATCCACATAATGCAGGCTCCTCAAATCTTTTTTCAGTGAGAAGATTTTTTTTTTCCTTTGAATTATCTGAATAATTGCTTCAACTCTTCACTTCAATTTGCATGTCTAGACAGGAAACTAGACTGAATAAGGCTTGGAAGGACTGTGATTTTTGAAACTGCTTTTTTTTTTTGAAACTGCATTTTGAATTGTAATTCTTACTATCTCCCATGTGTAACCACACGGACTGCTGTTATCTGAGGCCTTCCGGGAATCTCGTGACATTGTAAGCAGTCATTATCCAGAAATACATATGTATGTTTTAAAACTTACCAGGATCTGTTTTACTCTTTCTCTTTTAAAAGCCCACCACAGATCTTCTTAATTTGGCACTTATATTCAGGAAAATATGAATTACCTCCCCTCCCACCCAGTTTTCACGAACAAATGAAAGTGTTTTACCTCTGGATACAAAAAAACCAAGTCTTTATTTGTGGCTTTTTACATACATTGCCGAATGATTACTTAAAGGTAACTCTTTTTAGAAAAGAAAACTGGACGCAGAAATGATTTACTTTGTTAAACATAAGATTTGTTCAATTACATTTTGCTAAAACTCTTTTTTAAAAAAAGTTATTGATCATTTCATAAGACAAAAAACTGGGCTACTTTAAAAAAAAATTATGTTGTTTGAGGAACATGTAAAAAAAAAAAAAAACAACCTAAAGCTTGATTCATCATTTCTTCAAATGGCTAATGGCGGACTGGAAAGAGTTAAAAATGTGATGGAATGAGGGTGTTTAAAACGTACAAACTTCCAGTTATAAGATAAATAAATACCGGGTTATAATGCACAACACGATGCCCATAGTTGACATTGCTGTATGTATATTTGAAAGTTGGTAACAAAGTAAATCCTAAAAGTTCCCATTACAAGGGAAAAAAAATTTTTTGTAACTATATGAGGTGATGGATGTTCACTAGATTTATTGTGGTGATCATTTTGCAATATATGTAGTCAAATAAAAAAGAAAAAAGAAAAATAAATAAAAGGAAAAAACATGATTGAATCAGGAGCTCTAATAAATGTTAGCTTATTGCTGCAACAATTACTATTGCCATATTGATAAAGAAAGACCTCGTATGGAATCCTTCATTTTCAGCCATTTTTAATCACTCTTCCTCCAGATTAAAAGCTAGAAAGTAAAGCTTTAGCATTAGATCCAAAAACCGTACACCTCTTTGAATTTTGTTAATTAATTGGGCTTAAAACATTACTTGAGCACCATTATATTTCCTCGTTGTTATTGTTGAGACCCACAAAATGGCGGCTGGAAACACGCTCTTTGGCATCACAAATGGGTCCTGTTCAAGTTGAGCTAATCAAAAAAAAAATTCAAAACAAAAACCATTTTCATCATAAATGTAGTAGAACTGTTAGACTCCACCCCGATGCTAAAATTGGAGATTGCCTTTCGAAGGTGGCCCTTTCTTAAGCCATTTTGACTTGGACGCACCTAGATAAATTCGTATAGGCCTTTCCCCTAAAAAAAAAACTGTCCCAAGGGGATTAATTTCTTCATTTCTCATGTGATGATTCTTTATTCATGCTCTCTTTCCTTCTCAAAGTGCATGAACTAGTAAAATTAAGCAGAAAAGAGGCTGGGCTAGTAAGACTGCAATATCACTTTTCTAAAAAATTGCAAATTCTATCAATTAGTTGCAATCCTTTTCTTGATAAAATCTGGTCACTTTCTTTATCATGTGATCTACTTCTTCTAAAAGTAATTCTCAATATCCTGCCTGATACAATGAAAGTGACGTCCAACTTTAGATAATAAAAGCTATCGTTGAGTAGCTGGGGACCTCCGGGCTCTGAGACATCAACAGGGTTCCATAAGGATCAAAACAGTGAAACTCCCATCCCCTAAATGTTGCACAGAGCATTCAGCTGTCTTACCCTGTCTCTCCATCCCCAGGGTAAACCATCTCTGATTTACCCTCTTCAAAGACAGGGCCCATGCAACTTTACAAAGCCACTTCAAATTGTTTAGGGTGCAAACCTTATTTTTGGACAAAAGGGAAGAGGCTGAAGCACCAGCTACATGACTGGTTTTATGACTCAGCCAAACCTTTAGCCGACGAAGGCAGCTCTGGTTTCCAGGAGAGAAACCTGTACAAGTCAGCAGATGGGGATCAGCTAAGAGAACCCGTTAAGTATGAAGACCATTCAGTGTGGATTTTCTTTTCTTTTCTTTTTTAACATTTTACATTCTTTTTTTTAAGGTATGCTTTTTTTTTGGTAAGGAAGATTAGCCCCGAGCTAACATCTGTTGCCAATCTTCCTCTTTTTTTTTTTCCTCCCCAAAGCCCCAGTACCTAGTCATATATCCTACTTGTACGTCCTTCTAGTTCTTCTGTGTGGGATGCCACTACAATATGGCTTGATGAGCGATGTGTACATCTGCGCCTAGGATGCAAACCAGCGAACCCTGGCGCAGAAGGGGAGCCTGTGAGCTTAACCACTACACCATGGGGCCAGCCTCTCAGTGTGGATTTTCTAGTGCAGTCTAATTTCAGAAAATGCTGTTCTTTTCAATGAAAACAAACTATTAAACACGCACTAAATGGGATACAAATGTATAACTCTGAAAGACTTTTTCTATCAACAGATATAATTCAGGAAAAAAGGCATCCATCAGATAAAATGTCCCCATCTCTAGTTGGGGAACGATTGTCACCATCAAACGTAAGAATTTGGAAAATATTTCTTTATAAAGGATATAAGCATGAATGATAAGTTTTCAGTCCTCAGGGTTCCAAAAGGGTACAATATCCGGTAACCAGGGTAGAGGTTTACATTTTCATTTTGGGACATACTGGTGACCACAGGCCCTTTAGTCTTGATATACCTATTATTATATATTCATAGCTGTCTCCATAACCTCCAAATAAGCAATCAGTTTAATCAATTTCATCAGGACCATGGGAACTAGAACAAAGCACGTCAGTTGTTCGACTCTGTTAAGAAGCCGCTTGCACAGCAGACTCCATCTGGTTGGCTCATGTAGCCATGGAAGACGGAAGGGTTCTTGACTCCCTGACACAGCCAGCAGAAGGAAGTGAAGGAGGGACCTCAGCCTTCCCTTCTACCTCGTGCATCACTTGTCAACAGAGTCCCGACTACAGTAGACGGGCCCATCGAGCAAAAGCAGAGGGTTCACAGCAGGCTTTGCGGATCTGAGGAACCCACAGGTCCAATAGCGGGCGAAAGTATCTTTTGGCTTTGTGGCCCAAACCCTTGAGTTTTATACGTTTCTGAGAAAGAGCATGTGGAGCTGGAATAAATCTTTCGAAAATCTTGGTTTTTTTCTTGTGTTGTGTTGTTTGTTTGGGCGGTTTTTAAAACTGTAAATCTACAAAGCATTTTGATCACTGTGTTTTCACATTTACTGTTTGTAGGGGTCCATTTAAATTGCTATTTGAAAGTAAATATAACTTGGTAGTGTGCATATTTTATTGTGGTGGTGATTTAAGGAACATTATGTCTCCGTTTCATAGACTCTGATCTTCTTATGTTCCACAAGCAAACACATAACACTTCCCAGACTATTGGCAACCTGCATTACGGTTCTTGTGGTGTCAGAGCTGAACTTCTGTGCAAATGTCTTCATAACCTAAACAAATAAGCAAACCAGTGCAGCTTGATTCAGAGGTAACGAATGGACCAGAGTGGCTTCTTTTTGTCTTTTAGGCTGCTCAGCCTTTTAAAAACTGATCCAACTTAAAGTGGAATGGTCATGCATCATATCTAATTTATGTCACATATCATATTTAATATTTTGATGGAGTACTGTCAAAAAAATAACATATTGAGGAAATTCTAAGTTGGTTTACATAGAGCAAGAAAGCTCTGGTTTATAGGCATTTGAATGTACTTTTCTGTGACCACATCATATAACTACTTTTCAGCTTTCTCTTTTCTTAAATGATCTGATTCTAACAATCATAGCACCTTACACATGTATATGACTTTCGTGCCTCTGCAAACATTATCTCTTTTGATCCTCACAGTGTCAATACTGATGTTATTATCAGCCCCATTTCAGGGTGATTGAAAGCTCAGACTCCAAAATGAGACTGATGAGAATCTGAATCTTGATCCTCTTCATTTTCTAGCTGTATAATCTTGAGCAAGCTTCATAGCCATTCTGAGCCTCGGTTTACTTATCTGTAAAACGGGGATGATGATAATGTTTACTTCCTAATGTTGCTGCGAGGTTTAAATAAATAAAAGTACAGAGTATTGTGGTTGGCACAGAGTAAGTGCTCAATAAACGTTGGTGTTTAAAGAGACGGGAAATGAAACTTAGAGGTACTGAGGGGGGCATGCCTTTGATGCAACAAGGGCCAGGACACAGGTTTGCTGGCTTCAAAGCCGACAATGATGCCCTCTCACTTTGTTTGCAACGCAGCTGCTTTAAAGTGTGACTCAGCATTGTTTCTAATCACCTTCTGCCTACATACTGATCAAACGCAAAAACGCTTTTCCCTCTTGACCAGTGGACTTCAAAACCTTCCACAGATGCCTTCATGAAAGTCCATGGACAACTGGGCCTTGTCCTGGTATAGAAAAAATGCAGCAAGGTTAAGTCACAAAGGCAAATCACCGAGAAGAAATATTCTACAAAGAGGAGCTTCAGTCGTAGCTCGTGGCCTTAGCAGGAAGCTGTTCCAAGAAGCAAGCTGGTAGTTGGGGCTAAGGAAAGTCTCAAGGTCTTTATATCAAAACAGACATTCTTAGTACATATGGTCCAGCTATTCTGTTGGTTTAAAAGGAAAAGTGCATCGGCTTGAATGTATGGCAAGTGCCCAGAACTTCCGAACATAGACACCATTCCCCTTAAATCATCATATATATATTCTTTTCCACGTCTGTTGAGAAAGCTTATAAATAAAACTCATTTTGGTATGGTTCTTTGAGTTTTCTAATGAAGCTCTCTCCCTTGAGTTCTGAGTGGAGCTGTTCTCAAGAACAAAGTCTCTTGTTACCGCCGCACATCTCTGCTCCCTGTGTGCTTTCTGAGTCACTTCAGTTTAATTTATTTACCCTTTGGCTGCCTTCAATGCAACATTGGAGTCCTACTGACGTTCGTGTGGAGTATGTCATAATCAAAGGCAATAAAAGTGGTCATCTATTTTTATCCTTGGAGCCAATACCATTCCAACTCAGAAGTTAATGTTCTAGGCTCTTGAGCCCTAAACCATGAAGTTTCTGGTCGAGTTCTAGTCCTGTAATCCTCAGAAACGGATGGTGGTGTTTCACAATTTCAAATGCAGCATTTTCTTACATGGAACATTGCAAGCGATTTTCCAGAAGAGGGACACTCTGTTTTGTTTGTGGAAGAACTAAAAGAGGGAGAGAGATGGGGTACAAATGTAGAAATAGAACCAAAATTTAACTGACCTTTCAGTAGGACATTTTTTGAGTTGTTTATTATTACTATGGGTGACTTTCAAAACAATAGCTCTCAAATATTTAACCAAAAATGTGTAGTGCAAAGTGGCTCAATTTCTTTGTTTGGTGAAATGTCAGTTGGGGGATATCTTTAATAAACACAATGTAAAAGAAGATTTCTTGGGTTTACACGAGGTGTAAGTGGTCAAGCACCATCTGAAATTCATCATGAAAGAAACAAAAAACAGCGTCAGGGTTTGAGATTCTTCTTCAACCAGAATAAGGAAAATAAAAAATTCTAACCCAGGATCTCTGAAGATGACATATATTTTTCATGGGGAAAAAAATAATGAACGTAAATAAATAAAATCAAAGCTATCTTGATGTTATTAGTGTTAGAGGAAAATTCCCTGGAACTTAGGCGTCTCTTTAAATTCTTTCTTCAGCAGGAGACTCCTTCCAAAAAGAAAAGAAAAATAACAATTATATAGAATAATTGCAGAAGTCTAGTTGACAAGAGAAAAAGGACACTAGTTTTCTGGTTTTAAAACGGGCCCAGTTAGACCTGTCCAAATTCAGGTCTTCCTATTAAATAAGATGTTACATTTTCAAATACAAATTTCACCTATTTTGTTTAATAAACTGTAATGTCTAATGCAGTTTCCTTAGACATTACAAATAAAATATGATCTCCCTAGTACGTGGCTCAATCCATGTAAAAAGATAGGGAGATGATTCACGAATGAGGAACCTTCAGACAGCAGAGGGAACAGATAGAGGCACCTCCTGTCTGCGAGGACATGAGATTTTATGACCTGGAAAGATGTCTGTGGAATGGGCACTTGAAGGTCCATGCTAGCTGCAAGAGGCATGGGTCCTGGAACGACTTCCGACCCTATTCATTACTGTCTTCCGTCTGGATGCTGGGTGACTCAGGGGCTTGGTTTTGGCACACACACACTCTCTCCTCTGAATTTCAAAGGCTGTTTAGTTCGACAGCCACTGAACTGAGTGGTTCGTGACTCAGGGAACAACTGTTTGGTGGCCAAAGAGAAATGATCTTGCCATAATAATAGCCTGCAACCTGCTATCTCCTTCCTTCCTAGAATCTCTAAGATTACAGGAAAAACTCATCCCAGGGATGCATCAACTCTGAAGTAGAGAAGTAGAAACAAAGTCGGAGGGAGACCCAGTGCCTGTAGTCTGCATCAGGATCACCACTCACCCTCCCAATCTCACCATTCCCAAATCAGAAGCAGAATGAGTCTGAAAGTCTCCTGGAATGAATTACTGATGATTTGGGGAAGTGATTTTTTTCCAACTACTTCTTATATCTCAGGAAAGATGGGTCATCACCATCGTCACCCATCAATGACGATGTCCAGATTAAGAAGATAGGCACTGAAAATCTCCCTGAGTCACTCATCAACTTTTGCACATACTTGAAAGTCACTTGCATATAAAAAAAAAGTATTGGTCCTGAAGCCAATGAAACGGAAGATGCTAAGAGTCCAGTGTGAGAAAAATGTGTGAACCAACATGATGCTTACCTCTATAATTGTCAAGCATCTCTCACCAGCACCACATCTCAGTGGGGATTTTAGAGCTCACCAAAATTTAACATGAATTTTCTTTTTTAGTTTGAGGACAGGGGAGTGAGGGAGAGAATAAAGACAGTGACAAGATCCTTTTCTGATATGAAGGCAGTACAGAGGTTAAAAATGTAGAGTTTTGGATGCAGACAACCTAGGATCAAATCCCAACTCTTACTTATTAACCTCGGGCAAGTTATACCATCTCAGTTTTCTAATCTGTAAAATGGGGCTAATAAAGGCACCTACCACAAAGAGTTGTTATGAAGATTAAATAAGTGTGTCTTCCTTACTTTTATATTTATTTCTTCTCTCTTTTTTCCCTCCTAATACTCATTTTCTCTCACTCTTACACTCTCACACACAAATACACAAAAGCATAATATCATAAATACAGGAAATGCATTAAACCAGAGTTTGTAAACAACACCTCGAATTCCACATATCACTTTGGTTATGCTCTTTATCAATAAAATATATATAACTTCACATACTTTTTCAGAAATATTCCATTTCTCAAAGGTAAAACTATAGCCATCTAAGATGGAGGAGCGTGAACAATTGAATGTGAATTATTCAGCTAGATGAGTACTAGACTTCCACTTTCAGCCATGATAGCATCATTAGGATTGGACTAGTCCTCCTGCTATAAACAAATGTAAAACCAAAACAGAAGTTTTCACACTTTAGACAACAGTCAGAGAAGAAATGTAATCCCTGAGGAAAGAAGAACACATGATATCAGCCCCATAGCCACCTTTAGCTTTCTGCCTAGAAGCACCTTCTGGACGGTGATGCAGGAAGTGGTAGCTTAAGCAAGCACAATGATCTCACTGAGCTGACGGGGCAGAGATTGGAGTTCAAGGCTGCCTAGGTGACTGAAACTTGTGTGGTGGGTACCAGAGAGAAAGGGGCTGTACAGAGAGACAGAGAGAGACAGAAGAACACTCCAGAAATATGCACAAAAGTCTCCTTGGGTCTTTCACTAAATTGTGCATGCATAGGTAAAGACTGTGAGCCATGGCAGAGAATAATTACTGAGAAACTGTGAACTGAGCAAAGATTCCAGAGATTACATAGGGCTTGGAGACACTGGAGATCTGACTGGCCAGGATAGAGAGGTCTCACTGTACATATTAGGCATTCAACTGATATCTGAGAAAGGCAAAGTCTTAGAAGTAGGGCTATTCTAGTTCAAGAATAAGGGCTACTCTCTACTATCCCCACAAACTTTAAAAATAAGCCTCAAAAGGATCAGGCTAACCTGTGAGTAAATTAACCACCTGACAGAAAAGAAAGTCAACACTCTTCAAAGGAAGACAAATAAATCCACTCTATACCAATGTAAAATCCACAATGTCCAGTATACAATGAAAAATGAAAATTGCTAGCGATGCAAAAGAACAGAAAAATGTGACCTATAAACAAGGGGAAAAAAAGGCAAAAGAACCCAGAGCCAACACAGATGCTAGAATTAGTAGACAAAGACTTTAAAACATATCAAGAACTTAAAACAAAAACTAGATGTAATGGGTGAACAGATGGGGAATCTCAGAAACAGAAACAGAAACTATAAAAATGATCAGATAAAAATTCTAAAAGTAAAAATTATGATATCCAAAATAAAAAATTTACTGAATGAGCTTAACAGCAAATTGGATGCTGTAAAAGTAGAGACTAAGGAACCTGAAGCCCAGAAAGTAAAGAACTGAAAAAAATGAATAGATCCCAGGGACAATGTGAAACGGTCTAACGTAGGTGTCACTGGAGTCCCTGAAGGAGAGGAAAAAGAGACTGAGTCAGAAAAAGTATTTGAAGACCCAATGACTCACTTTCCCTCCACATTTGGTGAAAAACGTTAATCCACAGATCCCAGAAAGTCAACAAACCTCAAGAAGCAAAAATACAAGCAAAACCACACCTAGACACATCGTAGTCACATTGCTGAATCCAAAGGTCAACAGAAAAACCTCTAAAATAGCCAGGCAATCACATATAGAAAAACAAAAATTAAAAGTTTGCTGACTTCTCATCAGAAACAATGAAAGCCGGAAGACGATGGAATGACACCTTAAAGTGCTGAAAGGAAAAAAATTACTTGCCGACTGAGGATTCTACATCCAGTGAAAATCTCTCTCCAAAAGTGAAGGTAAATAGACTCTTTTTCACATAAACGAAAGCTGAGAGACTTCGACACTAGCAGTCTGCGCTGTAAGAAATGTCAAAGGAAGTCTTTCAGGCTGAAGGAAAATTGCTTACACAAAGGAGCAAAGAGCATCATATACATATATGGGTAAATACAAGAATTTTTATTTCCTAATTTCATAATTTCCTTGAAGGTAATTATGTAAAAGTGTGATTTATAATATATGCAGAAGTAAAATGTATGAAAATATCACATCGTAAGATTCTCACAATATACATGAAATGGCATATTAATTCATCGAAGGCTATGATAAGTTAAGAATGCAAATAATAATTCCTAGGCAAACCAGAAAAAATTAAAGTCAGACAGGTATAGTTAAAATCTACTAAAGGAGATAAAACAGTGCTTAAAAATACTAAATTCTTATAGAAGAAGGAGGAAAAAAGAAGCAAAGACTGATGAGACAAATCACAAACAAATAAGATGGTGGACTTAAATCCAAGTGTAGTAAAAATTACGTTAAATGTAAATTGATTAAACACTCAAATTAAAAGACAGTTATTGTCAGGCTGGATAAGAAAGCAAGCCTTAACTATATGCTAAAGAGTTGTACTTTGAACATAACCAAACAGATTAGTCAAAAGAAAAAAGAGTGGGAAAAGATATAATGTATAGACACTAATCATGAAGAAGCTGGAGTGTGATATTTTTTAATACTAATAATATTAACATCAGATTATATTAACAGAGATAAAAAAATTTCATAATGATAAGCCACCTCATCAAGAAGAAATAATCCTAAATGAGAATGCACCAAGCAACAGTGCTTCAAAATACAATAAGCACAAACAAACAGAACCAAAGGGAGAAATAGAAAAATCCAAAATTATTGCTTGATTTGAACTCTCCTGTCACAGTAATTGATAGAACAAGTAAACAAAAAATTAGTAAGAATACAAGATTTGAACAATACTATCAAACAACTTTAATCTAATTAACGCTTGTGAACGCTATACCCAACTTCTGCAGAATCCAATTTTTTCAAGCACACAGGAAATGGTCACTAACATAGAACATATATGGGCCCATAAAACAAGTGTCAATAAATTTCAAAGGATTAAATCATATTTGGTACGTTATCTGACAACAAAAAAATTAAATTATAAATCATCAGCAAAAAGAGATCTATAATATCCTCAAATTGAATTTGAAATGCATAATAATTTTTAAAATCACATATGAAAAGTTGTGGGATGCAGCCAAGGCCATGCTTAGAGGGAAATTTAGAACTCCATGTACTTATTTTAGAAAAGAGGAAAGATCTAAAATAAACAATGTAAGAAGCTAGACAAAGAAGAGGAAATTAAAGCCAAAATATGTAGGAATAAAAAATAATAATAAAGATAAGAACAGAAATCAATAAAATAGAAAACATAAAATCAAGAAAATCAAATATTGGTTCTTTGAGAAAGATCAGTAAAGTTAATATATTCCTAGGTAGACTGATCAAGAAAAAAAGAGAGAGAAAGTATGAATTAACAATATAAAGAACGAAAGAGGGGCATCACTGTGGAACTTTCAAACATTTAAAGGATAATAAAAGATTATTATGAAAAACTTTATGCCAATAAATTTGAGAATTCAGTTGAAATAGAATTTGTGTCCTAGACACTGATACAAGAAGAAACAGAAAATCCAAATAACCCTATATTCTTTACTTTAGGAGGAGAAATTAAAAACTTTCCACACAGAAAACTCCAGGCTGGGATGGTTTCACTGATAAATTCTACCCAACATTTAAAACAGAAATAACACCAATCTTATATGAATTCTTTCAGAAAATAGAGGAGGAGGGAATATTTCCCAATTTACTTTTTTTTTTTTTTAAAGACAAAGATTTTTTTTTTTTTTAAAGATTTTTATTTTTTCCTTTTTCTCCCCAAAGCCCCCCGGTACATAGTTGTGTATTCTTCGTTGTGGGTTCTTCTAGTTGTGGCATGTGGGATGCTGCCTCAGTGTGGTCTAATGAGCAGTGCCATGTCCGCGCCCAGGATTCGAACTGACGAAACACTGGGCCGCCTGCAGCAGAGTGCGCGAACTTAACCACTCGGCCACGGGGCCAGCCCCTCCCAATTTACTTTTTGAGGCTAGCATAACTCTGATAATAGCCAAGAACATTATATAAAAAAAGAAAATTACAACTAATATCTCTCATGAACAGAGACGAAATTATTTAACAAAATATTAGCAAATCAAATCCAACAATATATAAAAGTGATAATATATCATGACCAAGCGGAGCTTATTGCGGGAGTGCAATATTGGTTTAATATTTGAAAATCAATGTATTCATCACATTTACAAAATCAAGAACTGTCGCATGATCATTTCAATATATTCAGAAAAAATACTTAAAGTGTAACAACCATTCATGAAAATAAAAAAGTTTCAGTAAACCAGGGACGAAGAGAACTTCTTTAACCCGATAAAGGACATTTATAAACAACCTGCAACTAACTTCCCCCACCCTACTAAATTCAAGAACAAGGCAAGAATGTGTTTTTTCACCATTTCTCAACACTGTACTGATTGTCCCAGTCAGGGCAATAAAGAAAAAACAAACAAACAAAAAAGGAAACATAGCCATAAAGTTTAGGGAAAAAAAGCAGCAGCAGCAAAACTGTTTTTATTCGTGGATGACATCCGTCCTAGAAACAAGAATCAGGCCCAGTCAGATTATTGACCATGTCACCAGTCACCAAACTGCATAACCATGTAGACAACCTCCAGGAAATCCCCCTAATATTCAGGGCCCACCCTTTCAGGATTTAGGCCAAAACAAGGACAAAAAACTGCTATGGGCGAATTGTGTTCTGCAGTGGAAAGAGCCCTGGGCTAGAAGTGCCTTAATGCTAGATTTGCCAGTAAAAACTAGGTGACTTTGATCTGTTACTTCACCTCATCTTTGCCTCTATATCTTCATCTATAAAATGGAAAAGTTAATCATTTCCAACCTTAAGATTCCAATTTTGGTCCCAAATAGGCAAATATTTGTTCATTAAGCTTCTAGCCGTAGACAAAATTCAAGTAGCAGGAACAATGCTCCATCACTGCCAGGATCCTGAGAGCACAGAGAACCTCGACTCCATGAGCTGTATCTCAAACATACACCAAAGATACATCCACTTCTCACCACCTCCCACTGGCATCTCTCACCTCCGACAGCTTTCAGTGGGTCTCCCTGTTTACATTTTCGCTTTTCTTCAATCTGTCCTCCACCAGCAGCCAAAGAGATATTTTTAAGAACAAGTCAGAGCATATCATTCTCCTGCTTAAAATCCTGCAATGGTTTTCTCATCGATCTTGGAATTAAACCCCAATTCCTGACTGGGGCTAATAAGGCCCATATGACGTGGCTCCTGACTGCTCTTCTGACCTCATCTTCAGCCCTTGTCTCATCTTGCTCTCCACACTCCCGCGACACTGGCCTGACTGCCCCTCAAGTACGCCAGTCCTGTTTCTGCTTCATGGTTTGATGTTTCCTGGGACACTCTCTTCCCAGATCTGGACATGGCTGACTCCTTCTCTTCATCCAGGTCTCAGAGAGGACTCTCTTGGCCATCCTATCTAAAGTAGCCGCAGACTCTGGCCTGCTTCTTAACTTTCCTTCGTTGTGGCCATTATCATTTTCTCCATTCCCCAGTGCAGTTGGTAATTTTCCTACTGACACAGTATCTTCCCTCCTTGCTAGACTTTATTTCTCTTGTTCACAGCTGTTTCCCTTTATCTGGAGCAGTGTCTGGCATATTAGATGCTCAATAAACCTCCTTGAATGAATGAATGAGCTCCACTCTATCAGACTATATATCTTGCTGGAGTTGCCACTGAAGCAGCCTTTTGGGTCAGACCGAACTCAGGCTTTTCCCTGTCTCACTGTCAAAGCAAGTCAATGCAATTGTATTATGCACAATATATTTATTAAGCATCACCGAAGTACTCGCTCTGTGGATGCAAAGAATAAGACAAGGTTCCCACCCAGCAGGACTCACATTCTAATGATGAAGATAGGCCAATAATAATAATTCTAATCATAACATAATTCTAATTATTAATAGTACTCTAAATTATTCTAATAATTACTAGAATATAATATTCTAACAATTATTCTAATATTATCAAAAGCTCATAATTATTAGAATAATAATTATAATAGTTAAAATTTCATAAATACTTTCCAGTTTTCAACATACTTTCCTATGAATTATATCATTCACTACAGGGAGTGATGATTTTTCCTGTCATTATTTTCAACCAGAATGGAGGCAGACAAAGGAAAGATGATAGAAGAACTCTGATATAGTGGAAAGAACATAGGATTTGGAATTCTCTAGAAGACCTACTCTCATCACTTTAAAAAATAATATTAATGATAATAATAGTAACCACTATTTACTAAGAACCTATTATGAGCCCAAGGAAGACTAAGTTATGCCATGCAATCAGTATATAACGGGTGACCTTGGGAAAGTAACCTAACCTCTTTAAATCTCAGTTTCTTGGCCCTAAAATGGTGAAAATTTACATGATTGTTGTCAGAATTTGAAATAATATGCAATGGGTAGTTGGCACATGGGAGGAACTGAAAATATTAACCACTATTTTTAATATTATCCCAAATCAGAGACTTTAGAGGAGTTTGTTGGCAGCAAAGTGGTGGCCACAGCCCAGCTGTCAGCTGCTCCTGCCCAGAGCTATTCTGACTTCTGGGGAGATTTGTATCCTGGACAGGCCAGAATCGGTGGGCTCCGTACCCAAGCTGGGAGTCTGCAGAACTGAAGGATTAAAATAAAACCACTAACAACTCTGTTAAACATGAATTTTATACAGTGAATTCTTACTTCTAGTACCTATTTACTTATTAAACAAATTAATGTCGCTGAGCTGCCACAAAACTGGCCCGAAGCAAGAACTCATGGATCAATCTGGAATTGGGGGAGGGGAGGGCCTCATCAAAGAAGTACGATCTGAGCTAGAACTGGAAGCATGGGTAAAATTTGCCTATGGGATGAGTAATTCGAAAGTATAGGATAAAACCAAAATATTTGGATCCCACCTACATAGTTTTAAAATAAGTTTACCTTTCTGGCACTATTTTCTTCTTTGTTGTTTCTCTTTTTTTTTTTAAAAAAATGATATTAACATAATTTGCGTTCCCTGAGAAGTCAATTAAAGATATCAACGGTTTTTTTGCAGTTATTGTAGGTGTCAGGAGGAAGACGAAGACAGGCTCGATTCATTGTCTGGCATACTAGAGATCAAATAGGCAATCAGCAGGCAGGTCACAGAAAATCAGATATACTGGGTTTCAGGAAGGGCCAAATTTCAAACTCTTGGAACACTGGACTTCCCTAATGGGTTTCCAAGAAAATGTGCTCACTGTCTGCCAAGAGGCAATCTCTAAACCGGTAAAAGTATGCCCACAGGAGGAAAAACACCACGTCCCTCTTGAAAACCTTTTCTATTCTCCAGGTATCATTTATCAATGAGAGACTGAAGAGCGGGTGCACATGTCAGCGTATTCATGAAGGTCCATGTACACGTTCCACTGATGGACCCAGCAAACTTTTTATCGGCACTAGTTTAAAGATGCCCAAGAACAAAATTTTCCAACGACCTCCCTTACTGCTCATGGTCCCCCAAAAGTATCTAGTGACATCTTTCCTGAAGAGGAGCTCCTCCGTTATAAGACCCTACCATATTCTAGTACTATATATATAACAATGATGATGAGGTAGGCACTATTATCTCCACTTTACATATGAGGAAACTGAGGTTCTGGCCACTCAGCTAGTGTCAGAGCCATAATTTCAACCCATACCTTCTGTCTCCATTAGGCTTCCTCCTAAGTACCTTGCACGTTCTAAGTACTTCCCAAGACTCTTACTGAGCTAGTTGTCTGAAACCAAGAATTAAGAAGAAATCAGACACCTTCTATTCTGTCTGGACCCCTGTCTGTTTACCACCCTGCCTTTAATAACAACAGTCATTAATCACCAGTTATGTGCCAAACACTGTGTCAGATGCTGGGGATATGTAGATGCATAAGACATCACTGGTCTCAAAGATCTTCTCAAGTAGGAAGGAACTCAGTTTTATGCTGGGTCTCTGTGACACCAAATTTTTTTTTTAAATCCCTTTCTATCTAAATCAACCTAGTCAAACAATAATGGAACAATCCAAGTGGCTAAAAGAGAAAAATAAATTGGGAAGGAATTCTTTAGGGAAAAGCAGTAGGAAACCATATTCCAAATTTTTCCTTCTAGTAACAATTAGGAAACATGACGCTCATTTTATCTGTTGTTACCAGCCTTGCAGAGAGGAGCTGATGAAAATATGAACTATGCAACCATAGGTAATGGAAATAAGCTTTCTGGTTCTTGTTTCCTTATGGGACTAGCAATGCCTGTTCTATCCGAGTTGCTAATAAAGATCATATCAAAATCTTGATGAAAGGGGCCAGCCCCGTGGTGTAGTGGTTAAGTTCTCAGGATCCACTTTGGCAGCCCAGGGCTCGCTAGTTTGGATCCTGAGTGCTGACATACACACCACTCACCAAGCCATGCTGTGGCAGCATCCCACGTAGAAGATCTAGGACTTACAACTAGGATATAAAACTATGTACTGGGGCTTTGAGGAGAAAAAAAGAGGAAGATTGGCAATAGATGTTAGCTCAGGGCCAATCTTCCTCACCAAAAAAAGCACAAAAAAAAGTTTCAATATTAAAAAAAAATCTTGATGATGGAAGCCATATGGGACAACCCCTTGATTTTGCAAATCGGGAAACAGTTCCAGTGGGAGAAAGTGACTTGTTAAACTGTCAGAGCTGGTTGGTAGCAGATCTGGGATTAGAACCCGTGCCTCCTTGCCAGGTTGGGGGTTGTCTTCCTTGACCAGGGGTGCAGGGTCTGCAGGAGATTAACTATATACTGAAATATATTTATCATAGCTTACATGTGTAACAGCTTTCACTGTTCTAAAAAGGATTGCATATATGTTGTCTCTACTTTGAGATTCTAAACCTCAGGGGGCCCCTGTGAGGCAGTAAGAGGGGGTACAATTATTCCCATTTTACTGATGAGGAAAGTGAGACTCAGAGGAGTCATAGAGTTTTCCCAATAGCACACAGCATGCAGCAGAGACGGAACACCAATCCAGGTTTTCAACTCTAATCCACGACTCTCGTAACTCCTACACATCGAGCTTGGGGCAGGCAGAGAAAGGGCACAACACGCACAACCCTGCTCTTTGAGACCTTAGAGGATTGGCAGGCCCTTAGGTATCTGGCTTCATTTGGAAACGAGATGTGTTCAGTAGAGGAGCTTTCCCAGTTAACTGAAGCAGATCTTTGACGCGTTCCCAGCCCCCCACCACCTTGCTTTTCGTTGTAAGGCCTTCCAAAGTGCTTCACTATTTGGAACAACTTTTCTAAAAAGCAATTTAGCAACAATTTAGTCTAAGAAACAATCAGGGATGCTCATGAAGATTTAGCTACAAAGATTTTCATTGCTGCATTACCTACAGTAGCCAAAAAGAAATTTTTTTAGGTTGAAAATCTTCCAACAAAATTAAGTACATCATGACACATGCATGCATTGGAGTTCCACTCAGTTGTTTAAAATTATGTTGTAGTGAATAGATATTACATGAAAAACTGCTCTCAATGTGGTAAGTGAAAAATGCGTATATGGGCCTGTTTTTGTAAAACAAACAAGCAAAACTATACTCAGATGCACACGCTAAGGTCCTACCTCTGAGTGGTAGGATTATGGGTATTTTTTCTTCTTTTCAATTAAGTGTACTTTCTAATTTTTTTCCAGAGAAAGTGCATTGCTCTTTAAATTAACAAGATGTTATTTTTACTTTTTAAAAATACATACATTGTGCAATTCAATAGCAAAACCCAAACAATCTGATTAAAAAACGAGCAGAGGATCTGAATAGACATTTTCCAAAGAAGACAGACAGATGGCCAACAGGTATATGAAAAGATGCTCAACATCACTAATCACAGGGAAATGTAAATCAAAACCACTATGAGATATCACCTCACACCTGTTAGAATGGCTATTATCAAAAAGACAAGAGATGGGGCCGGCCCCATGGCCAAGTGGTTGAGTTTGTGCACTCCACTTGGGTGGCCCAGGCTTTCACTGGTTCTATCCTGGGCACAGACATGGCACCTCTCGTCAAGCGATGCTGAGGTGGCGTCCCACATATCATAACCAGAGGCGCTCACAACTAGAATATACAACTAGGTACTTGGGCGCTTTGGGGAGAAGAAGAAGAAGGAAAGGAAAAAAAACCCAAAGAAGATTGGCAACAGATGTCAGCTCAGGTGCCAATCTTAAAAAAAAAAAGACAGATAAGAGAGAACATGTTGGCGAGGACGTGGAGAAAAGGGAGCCCTTGTGCACCGTTGCTGGGAATGCAAATTGGCGCAGCCACTATGGAAAACAGGATGGAGTTTCCTCAAAAAAATTAAAAATAGAACTACCATATGATCCAGCTATCCTACTTCTGGGTATTTCTCTGAAGGAAATGAAAACACTAACACTACAAAAAGCTACATGCGCCCCATGTTCACTGCAGCATTATTTACAATAGCCAAGACATGGAAACATCATAAGTGTCCACTGATGGACAGACGGATAAAGAAAATGTGGAATGTACACACACAATGAAATATTATTCAGGCATGAAAAAGAAGTAAATCTTGCCGTTTGTGACAACATGGATGGACCTTGACGGCATTATGCTAAGTGAAATAAGTCAGACAAAGAAAGGTAAATACTATATGATCTCACTTATTTGTGGAATCTAAAAAAAACCAACCCAACTCATCAATACAGAGGTGAGAGGTGGGTGAAATGGGCAAAATGCTTAATAGGTACAAACTTCCAGTTATAAAATAAGTAAGTCCTAGAGATGTAATGTACAGCCTGGTGACTATAGTAAATAATGCTGTATTGTATATTCGAAAGTTGCTGAGAGTAGATTTTAAAAGTTCTGATCACAAGAAAAAAAATTGTAGTTACATGTAGTGATGGATATTAGCTAAACTTGTGCTGATCATTTTGCAAAATATACATATATTGAATCATATTGTACACCTGAAATTAATATAATGTTATATGTCAATTATATCTCAGTTTAAAAAAAGCATTTGACAAGCTAAAAAAAAAAATGTGTATGTTCCTCTCATCTTCAGAGGAGCATCACTTCATCTTCCCGACAGCCCAGTCATCAGCATGAACCTGTTATTGCTCAGACGGGGGCTATGCACTCAGGATGCACTGAAATGTGTAGGGTTTGTTTCCACCGCATTAAACAGTCTTGGATCAGTGGACCTTTGAGTTCTCACGACTGCATTTTATAGTCGTCCTATTGTCTCAAAGTCAGTTCTTTCATCCTGTCACCATCGATGTCACCTCCCCCCCCACTCCAACTTCTAGCCCACACTTCTCATCCGAAGTGGGCTGGGAAATTAGACCTTCAAAATTTAGAATCATTTATAAAAGAAATGCCTGTGAAAGTCATTGAGAAAGTATGGAGCGCTACGCAAATATCTAAGCGCCAATTATTTTATGCTTCTTACGTGATCTTACATATGCATTTATATTGTGCTATTGCACCTCAGTTTCCTCATCTGTGAAGTGTGTATATTAACTTACGTACCTCATACGGTGATTGTGACAGTCAAATGAGTTATTCTTTGTAAGGCACTTATACCAGTATCTGGCACACATTAAATAGTGAATAAGTGCTCATTAAAGAAAAAAATAAAATATTAGAGTAGAATAAAACCACAGGGGCTCTGAATGAGCACTTCACATGAGTGAAGTGCTTGAGCTTTATGGAACGGTCTCTGACATCTATCTCTTCTTGGAAACTTCTCTGGTTTACTTTGCGGTTCTTGGACTTATTATACCACGGGGTGCTACGCACACACAGGGCGTACGTGCCAGCTCACCCATTCCCCTTCCTCTTTTCTCTCTTCTGTGCTCCCCTATGCTCTCATAACCAAAAGTTCACAAAAGGAAGCAGTGTGATTTGGGATGTGACATTACACCCAGGACATTTCTATACTGAAGGAAAATATCTCAACACTAAAATAACGAAGACAATAATATATCCTATGCATTGAACACACACACTCCTCTCTGAGCTAAGCACTTGACATATACTAAGCCATTTAACGCCCACAGCAATCATCTGAAGTAGGGACTACTGTGATTCTCTTTCTACAGATACAGAAAACAAGGCCTGGGGAAGCTAAACAACTTGCCAAAGGTCACACGGCACTATTCACACTGAACCCCAGTGCAATGCTTGGAAGGCATGTCTTTTCAAGTTACTCCTTTGTTAGGTGGCTGCGTGCAATTCCCACAAGGGACTAATCCTTAGAATAGTGAGTATTAACTGCTTGGCCTCAAATTAAAAGTCTCTGGTGCCCCCAGTTGTATTTCTGCTCCCTTTTACATAGAGCACGGGCTATCTTAATTTGTTGAGGAATCTCTGGGAACACGAGAAGCTTCTCAAGGGAACCCTACCTAGAGCTCCACACTTGGGGGCAAAAGTCCTGTGCCTGAGTCCTGTCTTCGGCTCTTTTATTGCTGGGTGAGCACAGTGATTTGATTTAAACTCTTCAAGCATCAGGTTCCTTATATTCAAAGTGGAGCCAGTGATAGTGGAGTTTGTTGTGAGGGCCAAAGGCACTAATGTTTGAGAAAGTGTCTTATAAACCCTAATGAACCATACAGACAGGAGGTAGTCATTGTTTATTGAGAAAGAAGTCTGCCAGATGATCCTCAGCTATAATCGCACAGCGATGGCTGACTCCATTTCCACAAATGGCAGCCTTAGTCATCCATGCCACTCAGAGAACATCTGAGTTGGGTCATTTTGGGGGTGATGTGCCCAGAGTCAGATTCCATGAGGATGCAGATAAATGGTCCTCTATATCTTCAAAGCACCCATTCTGCATAAACGTGCTTGAACTGTAGCAATAATAGGTACAGTCAGACATCAGGAAGAACTTCAGTGAGTAGATGCAGTGAATTAAATAGAGACTCTGCAAACCCCCTTGGTTATTTAAAAATAGAATAGGTCCTTCTATCTTGAATGTTTCAGGAACTGACCTGACCAGAAGCAGAGGCTTGGACGAAATGACCTCCCAGGGTCCTTTCCACCTCTGCCCTGCCATGATGTTCCAGCATTAGAGTCCTTGCTCAGTGTTTGTCAATCAGCCCATTTAGATGCACTGGACTCCTTGTCCATTAGATCAGCTGCATTCACACCAAAGACAACTCGTTAAGACTGTCTAATTTCTTTGGTGTATTTTCAAGCACGCGTAGTTTGCAAAGAACATGTCTACCTTTATATACCTCAGAATGCAATGGGCTGTGGCACTTGAATTGCCCAGAAAAGGCTGTAATTATTACTTATGATGCTAATAAATACCTTATATTTAGATAGTGCTTTATACCCTCCTGTATACTCTATTTATTAGATTTCAGAGCCACTCTTGCAATATGGATAGGCAATTACTATGGTCCCTATTTTACAAGAGATAAAATGGAGACAAGGAGGTTTGGCAAGCTGACTGAGACGACACAGCCAGTCGGTAACTGAGCTGACTCCCGGATCCAGAGCATTTTCCACCATCCACAGAAAAAAACCCATCTTCTTTCTGGGGACCACCTAAGACAGAAATGGGAGAAGAAGGGACAAAGAAGTCCAGGCCAGTGTTCACATGGCTATTTATCCTTCTGGTCCCCAGAAATTCCATGTAATTCTCTCTAAGCTAGACCTGATTTCCTGTAACAAGACATTCTGCCCGTTCTGACCACAGAAAACCTGGCAAAGCATTACTTTTGCCCTCCCTTGGAATCTCCCATACACGGCAGCTCCCCACAGAAAATCCTGGAATCTTCTTGCCAAGATCACCCCCAGATGGAGGACCTCACTTTAGGAGGCTCAAGTTTCTATCTGCCTTAACACTCACAGAACTCACAGCCTCCTAAGGTTGCAGAAAGGCGGTTGCAACTTGACTTGTAATAGATAGAAAATACAAAATCACATCACTGTGGAGTGCATCATCACTTCGAAGAGGTTATTGAAAAGTTCTCAACTTTAAGCAATTTTCGAATCACATGTAAGAGGCAGAAGGAAGATCGCATAACTACATTCAACATAGGAAGTTGAAATTCTCCCTGCAGTGTGAGCTGGGACACATCTCAGACCCAGGGGGCTTGTGGAATTCTGAAAAGAAACTAACTCATTAGAAGAATCCTGTAGTTGGTGTGGTTAGTAGGTGATGATGGAAATCTTAGCTTTAACTATTTTTCCCATTTTGTGTGTCAATTTCTTGACACCATCATTTTATTACCAACAGTAGCGGCCTTCAAATGACTTTTGTGGCCCTTAAAAAAGAAAAGCATATTAAAAGTCACAAAAACAAGCTAAAGTCCACAGTTTTCAGATAGGACTACATTGCCAAAACAGCATAATTCCAACAATAGTAACTCCAAATAAAATGGACCTTTATCCATTTAAAGCCATTAACGCTATTTTAACATTACCCTTCTTTACAGAATAAGGGATATCTAGTTTAATTGAAGATGATTTGCCAGAAAATCTTGAGCATCACAAAATTCAAACTGTCTAGGCCAAAATAAATATCTACTTGTATATTATAAATTCTCAACAATTTGAAAGAAGAGAAATAAGAAATTATTCAATTTTGGAATTATGGTTTATTTTAAATAATACATATTTATTTTTTCATGTACAGCGCATATTATATGGTAAGAAAAATCTGGGAATCAATAAGCAGAATAAAACATGTAGTTGCAATATTACAGTTTGAAATAAGCCTATGTTACATAATAATGATATTTAAACACAAAAGCTCCACGTTATTTCATTTATTTCAAATATTTCTCAAAGAGCATCACAATTTTTAAATGTCGGCCACAAAATTATCAGGTTAATTCATCAGTCGTACGTCTTACTCTGTATTAACAGATTATGGCTACATTTTCAGAGGCAAATTTGGATTAAATTCTTATATAACTTTACCACTGAGCTAAGAATAAATATGGAAAAATATTGGTCTGATGCTTTGAAGGATTTTTTTAATTAGAAATAACGTATTAGAATAAAGTTCTATGCAAACTTACTATGGCATAATTGGGGCATAGATTTTATGTGATTCAAAAACCAAAAACTCAAATCACCAAAAACTGGAAACAAGTTTTTATTTTTTTTAAGATTGAGCCATGGAGTTTCAAAATATAAACAGTAATCATCCCAAATTCATTTCTATAACCACCACTTAGAATATCGTTCTTCAAGGTGGCCAACAAGCACGTGCTTTAGGAACCCCAGCAAATTTATACATCTCCTCCTGTATCTGTTCTTCTATATGGAATGATTTCCCAAGTTAAGATAATTCCTTTATGTTTTTTAAAAGGGAACAAAAGACATGGCATCCTAATAGGAGAAGATGCTTGGAAACAACACACACACAAAAATTAGATTACAAACCTACGTTTTTTTCAGAGGAAGGTTAATAAAAATAAAATCACATTTTATGGCATTTTTCACTCCAAAAGATTTCAAAGTTCACCAAATTAAGATTTGCTTCACTCATTACTGACGTGTGCTCAGTCCTGCAGAGGAAATATGGAATCTGATTAACAGCAAAAGTATACTTCCAATATTTCTGTCCTTCTGGACCAAGAAAGGAAAAAAAGAATCCTCAACAGAAAATATTAAGTGGAGTCAAAGGCAACTGCACCTCCTTAAATTGCCCAAAGTAGGATTCTGTCAGGGTTCTTCTTCTTTTTTTTTTTTTGAAGAAGGCTAGCCCTGAGCTAACATCTGCTGCCAATCCTCCTCTTTTTGCTGAGGGAGGCTGGCCCTGAGCTAACATCCGTGCCCATCTTCCTCTACTTTATACGTGGGACGCCTACCACAGCATTGCGTGCCAAGCGATGCCATGTCCGCACCTGGGATCTGGGCCAGCGCACCCCGGGCCGCCGAGAAGAGGAACATGCGAACTTAACCCCTGCGCCACCGGGCCGGCCCCCGATTCTGCAAGTCTTGATTCATGGAACTTCTCTGCGTCAGTTTTCCAGTAGTGGAGCTGGGTGGGCACAAAGCCTTCCACAGTCTCACACCCAGCCTCTGTGTCTGCAAAAAACCTCTTGGAGGCTCTAAGGATGAGAGTCTTGTCTTTGAAAGGAAACAACCTGTGTAGGGTCGTACCTGGAATCCTGATCCTCCCCAAGAGTATCAGAATACAAAGAACCTAAAGGCCAGGCCAGAGAGGAAATAACCCCGTCTGCTTGACAGAGAAAAACCAGACCTAGACTCATATCTCTTCCTAAATCCACGTCCCAGTGCTTCTTCCTATCCATGTCTCGGTGCACAAACCCACAATGACAACAATCAAGATGCTACAGCTGGATTACATCCATTAACTCAAATAGCCTAGAGCTATCATATTTTCCAGTCCTCACCTACTGCCTTCAAATGGTGTTGTGGGCTGAATATTTGTGTTTTCTCCAAATTCATATGTTGAAGTCTTGACCCTTCATGTGATGGCATTAGGAGGTGGGGCCTTTGGTTGGTGATTAGGTTTACCTAATCATGAGAGTGGAGCCCTATAATGGGGTTAGTGTCCTTATAAGAAGAGGAAGAGAGATGAGAGCTAGCTCTCTCCTCGCACACGCACCAAAGAAAAGCCAGGGGAGCACTCAGGGAGAAAGTGACTGTCTATCAGCCAGACGCTGGCTTTCACCAGGAACTGAATCTGCCAGGACCTTGATTTTGGACTTCTAGCCTCCGGAACCGTGAGAAATAATTGTCTGCTACTTAAGTCACCCAGTCTGTGGCACTTTGTTATAGCAGCCCGAGATAAGGCAAACAGTATAAATGCCTTTCAAAATGAAAACAACTGAAGCCTGTTATTCATTCATTTGCTTATTTATTGAACAAAAGTGTACTGAGTGCCAGGCACCACTAAGGGCACTGTGGGTACAGCAGTGTGTGTTGGAGGAGGGAGGGGGAGCCCAAATCCTCGCTCTCATGGAACTTACATTTTCCCCCAAGTCATTGTCTCCCAAAACCACACTGGAAACATATCACCAAATTAACTAGATGTACAAAAGGACGAAATTTGTATGTGCACCTTATTAGTACAATGGATTCACACTGTACCTTGATTCTAAAGGGTTCTTGTGTTTTTAAAGACATTACCTCCCACACCCAAGCTGTTATCTCACAGAAATGGAAATGGGGCACTTGCTGGGAGGAAAATATGAACTTTGTATTTATACATCCTTGTATTATTTAACTGGCTACAATGAACACGTATTAATTTTTGTAACTAAATATAATTCCATAAAAGTTGTTTTAATTATACAATCAGCCCCTCATTATTCCTGAGAGAGTGAAAAAAGATAGAGGACTGAAGGAGGTCCAGAGAAAGCCCCTGAGTCAAGAGGAAAGAAGAGAAGTGTCTTGCAGAAACGCCTTCCCCAATACCTAATGAAATAACCACAAAGTTCTCCAGGAGTGACTCTCAGGGAAAAGGGCTCCGCCAATACCAGATTGATGGCTCGAAAAGTGCCAGCTACAAAAAGAAATCAATTCTGGGGTGGAGATCGCAGCAGAACGGCAAGGCCCCTAACTGCATCCTGACTTCCCAAAAGCGCTGGCGACAGTCAAGCCAATCGTGAAAATTCTCACTTAAAATTCCACACCTGGTGAGAAGCAAACTGAGGACGTCCTAGTGCTTTTCTTCTTCACTGGGAAGTAGTGGAAACAGCTGCTTGAGAGAAACAGAGGATGTGGACAAGGAGGCAGCCTCTGGCAGAAGTGGAGAACCCAGGGCTGCATCTGAATGGGGCCCGGATCTGAAGCCAGAGGTTATCTATCCGTCAAAAGAAGATCCACGCCCACCCTAACCAGGTGGGGTGAACTCAGGTACAGGACAACTAATCAAACCTCCAAAAGGAGAGCAGAGCCCAAGCTGTCAACAAAGGCCGCCTCAGGTGAACCTCTCTGCTCCCTTGATCTTAGGCTATAGCAAAAACTGGCTAGCTCTCAAAGTGCAGACCTGACGGAAAAAACAAATGATACTGTGAGATGACAGTCAAGACATTGCTAACACTAGACGAGTAAACAGAGAGAAAATATAATATAGATAGAATTGCCAAAGCATGATCAAGATTAAAAGAAATGGAATGGCACCAATGTGATTACATGCAAGGCACAAGCACACACACACACACACGCACGCACGCACAAACACAGCATGCAAAAGACACACAAATAACCAGCCTAGAAAATGTAACTTAAGAAAGAGGAGAAAAATTCTTCACATGTGCATTTAACTAAAGGATAACCTAATAAGAACGTGAGTTCATAAGATAAAAAAACAACAGAATAAGATGAAAAAAGAAATAGCAGATCTAAGGAAACAAATGGATGCCAAAGCAATACCGTTAAAAAATTAATAGATAAATAAAAATGCCAAAGGACAGCATAGACACAGCTGGAAATAATGACAGCTATAGAATAAAGGACTGAAATAATCATGCTATATGCATATGAAAAAGACAAATTAAAGCAAATCGAGGAGAAGCTAATAAACACAGAGGATGAAGATGATCAATAATAATAATAATAATAATTGGTATCTTTAAAGCAGCAAACTCAACTAATAAAGTAAAAAAAAGTATTAAAAGACCTAACATAAGAAAATTCACCTAAAAATATAGTAGCCTTGGAAATAGTGCGTATGATGTGCCAGTCACTGTTCTATGCACTTTACACAAATGGGCTTGAATCACCCCAATAGTTCTACGAGGTAGAAATTAGAATTATTTACACTTTACTGATAAAGAAACTGAGAACATTAAAGAGATTAGGCAACTTGCTAAGGTCTTACAGCGAATACCGTTAAGCCAGGTAGAATTGAATCTGTCTATTGAAAAGTGCACGCTGTGTTCTAGAAATACTGAACGTAAAACTCACAACGCCAAAATACAACATCAAGGACAAAGAAAAAACTTTTCAGACATTCAGTCAGAAAATGTAAATTACCTACAATGGGAAATAATCAAGCCGACAGCCTTCTCCACAATATATTCAGTGCCAGAAAGATAACGGAGAAATAACTACATGGTTCTTTAGAAATAAAGCGTGATGCAAGAATAGTAGGCTTATTCAAATAAAAAAGCAACATATATCAAATAACTCAATGAAACAGTACCAAGGAGTTATTTTAGAAGAAAAAAAATGTTTACAATGAAATCCAGCCAACTAAACAATAATTCCAAATAAAGAATTCAAGGATGGAGAAGCTGTGGTAAAAAATAGATATATGTAATAAAAAGAACACATACTAGGCAATAGCTATGAATTATGGGTATAGAAGTGATACAAAACTTGATAATATATAAATAATAACAATATAACTAAATAACAATACAATAATGTCAGTGACAATAAAAATCAAAATGAGGGAGAAGAAGGTGGCAGGAAGAGAAAGAGTGCTCTTGCATGGCAAGGAATAAATGAATACTGCCTAAAATGCAATCATTTAGGGTAAAAAACAATGACTGCAATCTGTCAAGGTACTTCATAATCTCTTCTTGACACTAGAAGGGATATTTTAAGAAATGATTTCTCTGCAATAAAGAAATGCTTATTTGAAGTTTAGTAATTCCTTCAATTTCTTTTTCTTCTTTCAATCTAAGTAAAATTAAATGTAATAATTTTGTTTAAAAATAGCAGTATGATCTCATTTTGTACATGAGTAAGAATTTCTTGCATATCTATCTCCATCCATCCATTCACCCATCTGTCCATCCATCCATCCACTGTTCTATTTATACATGCTTAGGAAATCTTTAAAATCACAAACTATTTTTTAAAAGCATAAACTACCTTTAAAAGTAAGAACAGTAAAGTGATTTTTATATAAAGAAATAAAGTTATAATCACAGATTTGGGGAGCTGAATGGGATTTTTAAAATCTCCTGTGTTATACGGCAAAAACAACAACAACAACAAACCAGCAAAAGATTAAGTACTAAGGGACACACAGGCTGTTGTGATCTGAGCCAACGTTCATTCCACTCTGCGATCCTGATTTCCTACTAGGAATTTAAGGAGTGCAGAAAAGCATCAAAAAGAAAGTTAAAAAAATCAAAAACAACCAAGTCCTACTATCCAGAAATAACCATCACTGCCATTAAATGAACATTATTGCAGAGAATTTTTATCCAGATACCCAGATATTAGAATTAGTGGATAGATGGGTAGTTGAGCAGACAGAAATAATATTATAAAAACAGAATGAGATTACACGTGCTATTTATTAACAAAAAGATTCCATTTTAGTTCCTAAACCATGATGTTGTCCAAAGTGATGTAAGAAATCAGAACCAAATTTTTAAACATCCAGTTGAGGGTCTACACCCTGAAGGTACTTGTTTCTCTACTACTACTATCCATCTACTGTCGTGTAGTTCTGTACATGTGACATCCCAGTCCCACGTCGGCACACATACATACGGCCTTCTCGTCTGGGGATCCTACATCCTCCTGAGGTCTGGCTGAGTCTTGTCTGCACCAGCAGAAGGAATTTCCCTTGCCTGACTCGTCATGGTCCACTCTGACAGGGAAGGCACGATCCAGGGACACCAGAGAAGAGACGGGAGATGCATGTATGAGAAAAGTTTCATGAGGAAGGGCAGTTGAAGCCAAGAGGACTGAGAGAGGAAGAGGGCTTTGGGACAGTGATGTCAGTACTAAGGAGCAGAAGGGGAAAACAGGCAGGCACAGACTGCAAGAAAATGGAGCAAGAAGGGAAGAGAGCTGCGGGGTGGCATGAAGTTAAAGAAGGCTCTAGTTTCCACTCTGAGGCCCACAGAAAGACACTCTTCCTACTGGCATGGACCAGCATGAACAGAAATGAGGATGCAGGAGGAGCGAATCTACTTCACTTGAGATAAGGTATGGAGGGAAAAAAGACCCCAGCTCAAGAAACAGATGCACAAGGAAACAGAGGGTCAAAAGCAAGATTAAAAAGCAGCCTTTATCAGAGAGATGGACATCCAATACACCTGGAACAAGATGGCGCATGGACACCTGACAGGTTCAGGTGGCTGAACGTAGTGAATCCCTCCCCTGGCCGAAGCTGAAGCTTCCTCACCCTGAGGGAGGAGGCTCTATGTCACTTGGGGATGCAGTTCAAAAGGAATGTGAATAACCCAGGAGACCAGACACACAAGACACAGAACATAACTCTGGGTGAAGGCATTGGCTATTCGGAGGCCATTCTTTCACCCAAGCCTTGAGCCTCTTCCACCCCAGGAGGGACACTTCATAACACACCCAAAAGCAGGATGCCCAATAACTTGGCTGCTTTTTGGAAGGCACTGGTAGCATGGATACCCCAAGTTTTACAGGGAAGCCTCACTAAAGCCACGTTGCCCCACAGACCACCAGGCTCCGTGATGACGTGAATGGTGTCACCTGACACGAGTTTCTATCAAACACCGTCACTCTATCTTGACTTTTCTTGAAGCGATACCAAAAAAGCAGGAGGTCTTTCCTAATGACCAGAACTAATTTGAGCCACCTGGAGGCTCCCTGTTTCCATTTTCTTCCTCTTCCAAACCACTCTCTACTATTATCACCAGAGATCAACTCCCTAGTCTAAAGCCTTCAGCGGCTCTGTAATTCCTTCAAAAATTCGTACAAAGTCCCTGCTCAACATTCACTTTCCTCTAAAATCTGGCCCCTATCTATCTATTTAATTTCCTTATCCTCCTTCTCATTGCAATCACCTCGTGCTCCGATCACAATATAGAACCCAGTATTTCCAGAATTCACCATGCACCCACCGCTCCAGACCTTTATTGTGGAGTTCCCTGGCCAGGCAGGACTCTATTCATTATCTGTCTATTCACATCCTTCTCATCTTACAAGGCACAGTGCATATGCATCCCCCACCCCATGAACTCCCATCAGAATTAAGCATCCCTTCCTTTCAGTGCCACGGCAATTTCTTTTGACCTGTAGTTAGACTTAATTCATTTTGCTTTGTATTAGTTGCTGTTTAAATCTGTCTTGATTTAAATCTGTCCTTATAGGTAGCAAGCGAATGAACATTAATTGAACAACTACTGTGGGTGCCAGGCACTGTCACAGACATCATCTAATCTATCCTCCTGTCACTGATATGTAGCAGGGTGTGCACACATTTCAGGTGTTCAGAAATATTTGTCCTATTACTCTAGAAAGAGAAGGGGAACTGTTGGATTTCTGAGCTTCAGCAAGGAGGTCACTAAAATATGTCTCCTTTGGGGGACTTAATGAAAGAATTGAGAAAAAAAGGTAGACTGATCAACTCGGAGGGCATAGAAAAAGGGTGATAAAAATAGAGTCTTTGCTAAGTCTATCTTCAAAAATGCCCTAGCCAGAAAACAACACCATCTTTTTTCTGCTTGTTTTTCTTTGCCCCACCCAGGAACTCAGCACCCCATCTCTGTTCTGCTCAGAGACAGACCTCATCAGCCTAGATGGCTATAACCCCAGACCAGTCAATAATTCTGTGTGGGTTTTACGCAAGATGGTGCCTCTCATTCTTCCTCAGTTTTCCCTTGTGTAAAATGGGGAGTTTGGGCTGGATAACCACAAGGGTCCCAACCAGCTCTATAAAATTCTAAGATTCTATGTTGAATGAGTATGTACAAGATGACTTGAGAATTGGCTCATTCTTCAGGCCAATCTGCAAAACAAAAACATGGAAGATTAGGTAAACGGGGCAATAGATTTCTCTGTCTGCCTCTTTCCGTGTTTGCATGTATGTGTGTGCTCTGTGAATGTTTTCTCTGTGTGTGCACTGGGGGAAGAGGTGGAACGCTGTCAATCCATGAAAGTATATTTTCAAGAATTTTCAAATTTATTCAAATGAATACCTAAATAGTAAAAACATTGCTCGGTTACTCCCTACCTGGGGTTACAATTTTTGTTAATAGGAAACTAAGGAAGGTTTATTTTAAATACATTCATTTTACAGTTGAAGATCACTTTAAAAATCCACACACCTATAGAACTCAATGATTAACATTATCAAGTAAGTTCTCTGTGTTTGCATCTAACATCCGACTAATTATCCAGGAGGATCTTCTGTTGAATAAATGAATGAACAAATCAACAGTGTGGCATCAACTTCTGCAGAGGGAAGAGGGAGCATGTAACAATTGATTTTAGTCAGATAATCAATGAAAGCTTATCATTCTCTGCTTAATAACTGGTTGATATGAATTCAACTATTGTTTTCAAACCCATCAATTCGACTGGACTAAACCTCCTCCTCGGACAGGTTTGGGTGAAAAGACGCAGCTCATACACCAAGCATGTGCATGTACACATAGCAATAGAAACCAGAGAACCTCCAGGCTGATTTGGGTGGAGACCACCACGGATCCCCTAGGACACGCGGAGTCCTTGGCCCCCCTCTGCTGTCACAGAAAACCGGGAATAGACAGGGGTTTCAGCCCTGCTGGGTCAGGGTCAGATTCACACCTCTGTTTATGTCGGATGTTGACTTTGTGCACTTCTGATATTTCACCAAGACTGTTTTACCCAAAGCCACGTAATAATGGGTCCCGAATGTAGAAATACCACAGGGGTCCTAATAAAAAGGCTCTGACTATATTAGGACTATTAGTTTGCTATAAGTAAAAGTATTTGCTCTGTAGGAAAAAAAGTCTTAAAAAAATAGGAAAAAAAAAGGGAGACAAAAACATTTTTTTTTGATAGGTACTTTTTTTTGGTGCGGGTAGGGACAGAGTGATGTGCAATTCTGAAGAAAAAGAAAATATGTAAAAAGAAAAGGGGAAAAAAACCACAGTGACTAAGGTACTCCACAGGGTAAAATATATTTTTAATGAAAACATAGGAAGAACAGAGGGCTTTTCTAGAGCAAGGACATTCCAGCTAAACAGTCAGTTTACCAGCTCTGATAACGCCAAACTCAGCCAATTGACAAGGAGGGGCACAGTTTTGAGATCAGTGTTGTCAAATCAACACAATTTTTAAAAAAGAAAAGAAAAAAGAAAAACAAATCAGTTAATAAAATTTTAAGCAAAAAATTCAATAGAATATTTTTAAGATTCAACTTTCTTCTACATTTTAGTATCTTTTAGGAGTATTCTTTTCACTATATTTGAATGCCTTCCTAAAATCAAATATGTATTTTATTTACTGAAGATTGCCCCCGAAAGAACATTTCCCTCCAAATCTATATTTTCAATGTATTAGTAAAACAGATTCAACCTTTTTGTTTATTTTTAGAGAAATTACTAGCATTTTTTTTCCTGAAAGAACCTTCTCAAAAGTCGTATTTTTTTATTAAACATATTTAAAAGTGATTACTACTTGTTCAAGGATTGTGTCATTATGGAGTAATTAAGATTTTTACAAGTTAAACATTTTTATGACTCAGAAAGCTCTTAATCCAGAAGCAGAGTGAGGGACGAACTGACCTTTTCCCCTTTCAATCCTGTTTCTAGTTTGGAGAAAAGAAATCTCTTTCAGAAAATACTGATTTCTATATTTACCAAAATATGATGGCAAATTTAACAGCAGTCAAGTTTTAAATAAGCTTGATATATCAATTAAAAAAAACCTTCTTATGTATAAATTTTGGGTTTATGGAAAAAGAGAGGGGCACAGAGAAGCATTTCATTTGATATTTATCCTATGTGTTTAAATCTACCTCCAATACTCCTCCAAGTTTAATTTCCTATGGTCAGATTTTTTCTTTCCTTTTTCTTTTTATAGTTTACCTTTTCTTCCTCTAATTATCCTGCTATATATGTTATTTTCTTTTTTGCTTATTAGCAGTATTTTTAATAATAAAACCATCAGTAAACAGTGATGGTTACAGCAATGTTGAAGGTTATAATTATATTACCTATTGCTTTCCTGCTAAGGATCTCAGACTAGTTTACAGAGAGAAAATAAAATCAGTGCTGTTTCTCTTTTCACAAGATTTAGAAATTTGACAATTGTAATTTTTTTTTACATGATCCTGATGCTAAACCATTCTAGATAGTGCCTTTCCTATATCAGTGCTGGGATTTCCCCATATTCAAGGTTGGAGATTAAAATTTTATTTATTTAAAGATGTTCTGATTTCGCCTTGTCAGACACTGACAACTGCACAGTTCCATAATCAGTCTTTTTAAAGAGGCAAAAAGGGTTCTAAGGCTTAATTCAGAGTGCAGGGTAATCTACTTTTAAAGAAAAGGCTATCCTATGTTAAAAATAATGTCAATATTTAGTTCATTTATGTGGTAGACTCCACTTTAATTTTAAATGGAATTTAAAGGAGTTCCTATCTCCTAGTATACTGGTTGGCCTAAGCCAGCATGAGACTCTGTTATAACATCAGAGCACCTTCAGATACAAACGGTTAAGTTCTACCTTCCGGGGGAGAAAGATGGGTTGGCGTTTTTGCCTGTAATAGTAGATATAAATGTGCGCACACGCATGTACAAACAAAAATGCCACAATGAAATTAACAACATGTGGATGGATGTCGAGCATACAGTTTCAGGGTTTTGATGATATCACTGAACTCAGATGTTGGAATAAGTTCCCTATACTTCTTTTCATCCCCTCCAAGTCACTTCCTAGCTGGTGACATAATCTTAGCCTCTAAGAGTGCGTGACATCAAAAATATAATTCTGACCCCCTTGAAGAGAAAGAATTAACAGGTATCAACTTCTCTTCCTGACTACCATAAACCATCCATTTAAAAAAACCCAGCTCTATCAGCCATATTTTTTCCCATAAGGGTGCATATTAACAGGCAATAGGGAGAATGGAAAAAGACTTGTGTATACGGAAAGATTGTCCCAATGTTGTCCCTGTCTGCCTGGAAAATGGCCGTGGGAAGGAGGTGAGCAATTGCTCGAGGAGTGCATCATTGTAATTATCCCACATCTCATCTTCTCTTTTCTATGGCAGACACAGTACACTTAAATGCAACAGGTTGGTGATCACGATGCAGGGTATGAGAAACAATTAAAGATTTGTGAAATTTTTGAAAAAAATTTAATCTGGAGCAATTCTGTGTCCTGGGTTTTTATACTTTTTTTTTGATATATGATTTTAAAAATTATAATCATTTCTGGAAATATCCATAAACTTTATTTAATTCTGTAATTTGACTCCTCAAGCAACTGTCAGAATCTACTACTTTAACTTATTATAAGGCTCTCTTACATTAAAAAAAACCACAATAAAAATATTCTTGCCAAAAAGCAAAACAGTAAATAAATAACAGTCCTCACTTAGTGTCAAGTATAATCCTTTTATAAGTATAAATATTATAAATAAAACAACCTATTTTGATGTGTTATATTAAGATCTATAAATTTTAGAATCTTTGAGTGTATCCAGAAAGGAATAATAGAGATGAAAGCGACCTCATGCTAAAACATAAACTCTTAAAATTTATGTTGGTAAAAAAAAAAAGGCTCTCAGTTTAAAATTGTATCTGGAAAAGTATTTTGACTAAAAATTATATTTCTAACTTAAAAAAGATTAACTCAAAAAGAAGTCTTATTTTCAAATTAAGGAATGAATTTATAAATAGAAGAAAGTGGCACACCTCCCCAAAATAAGCATATTAATGAATTATCACATATCTCTCTGTGGAAAGTTATATTTCTTTTGCGCCACATGAAAAATTAATGTTCTATATTCATAAATAAAATATCTTCTTAGATATTTGAGCTGTGGTTAAATAATGATCTTTACTGGGATAAATTGTCTTTAGTGTTGTATGAGTTGACAATACAGAAAACAAACAAAAGAAACACAAATTTCACGTTAAATCTCAGATAAGCTGAGAGGTAGCTGACTAAGAAACAAGATTTTCAATCACAAGATGAAAAAAAAATGGATAGTTTATTTTTAAAAGGTTTCCCTTCCTTTTTCTGAGAGAAAAAGATTTTTCTTTTCTCTCAGAATTCTAAAGCAGCATTAAAAAACAAATTCAAAAGCTAACAGCTAATCCCCCAAAAAGCAATAAGCTCATATTTGTATTTTTAAAATATCATTTGTTTGTTATTTGAAGAGATAGCAACTGTTTTTATGACCGCTTCATATTTAAATGCAAATATGTCTTGTGTAAAACTATCTGAAAGAGTTTTTCTCTGGACAAACTTCCTAAAGGGTAACTTCAAGAGGGAAATATCTATGAATCGGAGGATTTTATAAGCCTGAAAATATATGAAAAGACTAAATTAATGTTACAGCCTAAAATGTTTTCTTTACATTCTAATTTTAATTCTTTAACATTTTAATGAGCAAATTTTAATTCAGGAAACTGTCTATCAATAAAAACTCTTTTTCCTTTTAAAATTTTATTATAAATGACAGCTTCTGTGCTCCGTTACCTATATATATTTTAAAATTAAAAAAGAAAGTCAGGCATAAGGAGATTCACGAAGGAGGAAATTATATTCCTCTTTTATTTAAATACTATTTCATTAAACGTGAGGTTAAGGTTCAGAGGTGGTGGAGGTCTAAAGGGTAAAGTTTGGAGGGCTATCTATAACTCACTCTTTCTTTTCATTAAGTTGAAGGCTGCAGATTTACATCCTGCCCTTAGTCAGCTGAGAATCATGGAATTTTCCAGACAGTTTCAGTCTGGCTCATGGAACCCCTCTAGCAAGTAAGATTTCTACCCTTTTTCTTATCCCTGACCCCAAGCTCTTGCAACAAATTCAGAGTGAAGGCGCCCCCTTAATTAAAAATAATAATAATAATAATAATAATAATAATTCACTTCCCCTTGAAATCAATAGTGAAACTATTTCTTTATTTGATTTTTTTTCTACTAACCTAAGATCAGGGCCTTAAAGATGAGTTGGCCCTGGGGATCATGACTCCCTTACAGGGTTAATCGAAGTAACGTGCCTGTTGAGGTAGGACAGGCCAGCATGGTGTAAGGCGTTGCAGCTTGAACGACCAGCTCTCCATAGAGGCCGGGAGGCCCTGAGACGTTCCCTCATGCTGTCCCCATTTGTTCAGCTCCAGACCCCTTCCCAGCCCATTCACAACGTCTGGAAAATCTTGGTAAGACCCGGACACTCCCTGACTTCAGCCTCATCTCCCACCTCACGACTCCTGGTGTCTATACCTTCCCATTTTCTTCTCCTATTTCAACTCTTCCCACTAGTCTAGGACAATATTTAGTTCTGGGTCTGCAGGGACCTGTCTTAACAATAACAGTTAAGATCAGTTGCATACATACCACCTGCCTGAAGTATGTACTGTGTGTTTCCTGACATTTCATTTCAGCTTCCCAACATCCTTATGAAATAGGTACTTGAGTATCCCCATTTCGCAGAGGAGGAAACTGACTCGAAGAAAGAACTTGCTCAAGTGCATGCAGAACTGGGGAGTAACTCTAGGTGCCACTGGCCTCAAAGCCCACGGCTCTTGACCATTAGGCTTTACTGCTTCCTCCAGCTACGCTGCCTTTATCCTCCCCGTAAAAGGCTTCAAAGAAGAGACAGCGAGGACCCATGTGTTGACGGCGTCTGACGTGTCCCTTGAACTTTTTGTTATAATTTTTTAAAAAAAGAAAGAGGAAAAAAGTCACTGAGTAGAAGCAATGGGTAGGCTCTGGGTTAAAATGTAGAAAGGTCTGTGGAGAAAGCTCCAGTTTCTATGAAAATTAAATAAAATAACTAAAAACCAAAAACATCCTGTCCTTTCTCTTTGGAATGGTCTCAGAAGTGCTTGACAGGTTCGGGGGTACAAATGGTGGCCCTGGCCCTCTTTTGCTGGTGTTATCGAGAAATTTAGAGACCACATCAGATTGTTTTCAGAGTCACCCCTGCAGTTTTCAGCCAAGACTTAAAAGAAGTGCCTGATAGGTTAAGTGGATTAAAGGGAGGAGAGCAAAGATCGTTTTTCGGAGGGGGGGTGGTCAGAAGAGACAAAAAGATTTATAAGACAGTGAAAAGTGAAGCTAGAAGAAAGAATGAACAAAGATAAAATATGGGTGAAAAGGAAAGAGAAAACATCACTTATGACAGCAAACAGTATTATCTATTCTTGTCCTCTTTTTCCTTTACTCCTTTCCTTTGTGGGAATCTCTTAAACTGAAAATTTAGGACTAGATATGAGCTGAAAGTAACAGGTGAATGGCAAGTATCCTGGGTGAATTGCTTTTTCTCCCTGATCAAAAAGTTAAAAAAAAAAAAGTATAAAGAGAGTTATATGCAAAAACAATTGTGATTAAATTCAATAGATTTTAAAAAGAACTTGAAAGGAAGGAATTAAAGAGAAATTAAACTACAGAGAGATAATCTTCGTGTAGGGACGCATAAAGGAGAGAAAAAGATTTTCCTATCCGCCCTTCTGATTTGCTCCCAACGGAATAATCCTGGGCACTGGCAGGCTATAGGGCAAATGGACAGATGCTTCCAGAAAAGATTATCTTTTATCTGTCACTCGGGAAACAGCTCAGGTCCTATGACTGCTGACTCTATGATCTAAGCCTTGTATGCCATTGCTATATGTGTCAGGCAGGAAAAAACTGTAATATTAATAATAAGAAGAGAAACTAACAATTACTGAGCACTGACCAGGTATGAAGCACTTTACATACATAATCTCACTTAATTCTCTCCAGAACTTTATGGCTGTGATTATCCCCATTTTACAGATGAGGAAATTGAGACAATGAAAAGGACCAGTTGGTAATTAGATGGATTTTTCTGTACTTAACCTCAGCAGCAGCGAGCTTCGGCTTTCTTGCTTAAGTAGAAATTCACACACTTCACCCTCTCTTCCCACAGTCTAACACAAGGTCCTTACAAGTTAAGATCCTAATGTAGACCTTTCACTTCCGGGGTCATCTTCCAGCAGGGACTTCCACTGGCTGATCCCCCTGCTAGTGTTGCATAATACCATCTAGCCCTTCCCGAAAGTCAAGTTTGCATCAGTATCTGAGCAGTACTAAAGTCAGTAAAAGCCCTTTGGCCTAAGTGACAAAGCTCAGCCTTCCTCATTGCAAGGAGTTCTGAGGGTGCTGAGGGAAGGCAGGAAGGAGGCTCTGAGACACTTGGAACAAGGACGAAACCTTCGCACACTGACCTCTCCGTGTCCACTCTGGGCCTTAAAGACTCCCAACTTCTCCCTCACTGAAGACCTCAGCAGAATTGCCAGCCATAAAGCCCCTTGCTGTGCTATGAAGAAGCAGTCTATAAACCCAACAGAGCCCCCCAACCTTGGCCCGTCTACCAACCTATTAATCCAATAAATGGACTGTTTCTTTCATTCTCAAGGAATCCTTGTCCTGTCTAGCTCTGATTTCCCTGGTGATCAAAAGCACCAGAGGAAATCCATCTTTGCTACTAGTCCTCACACTGGGATCTTAGACTGTCCAGCTCCAGCGCCAACCTCGCCTCCTTCCACCAAATCACCAGACTTTGCCAAGAGCACTTAGCCTAAAAGATGGGTTGTCACTTTGAAATCCTGCAGGACTGGGCTAGGTGTGGTCATTAAAACTTCCCATCGGCTTCTGACCCGCAGCCCCATGCCTGCTTTGTCCTTCAATTACTGATTTTCTGGTCAGCATTTATTTTAGGCAGTTGCAGTATGAGCTAAGTTCCAAATATTCTTTCTCCAAAAAAAGGGGACCAAAAATCATGATAAAAATGCAAGCGAGGGCTACTAGGAAAAGAAAAAATGGGGAGCAGCTAAAAATCAAGATTTAACGATGCAACCTAAACTGCAAACCTTAATATTGTAAAACTGTAATTAGTTAAAGACACTAGATGAAATACATTTTAATTTGGGGTCCATGGAGCCTAGGGGGGGTCAGGAACTCCCTGAAATTGTATGTAAAATATCGGTGTTTTTCTTTTATTTTTCCCTTTTTTTTTTGCTTGTTTTGTTTTTCTGGGAAGAAAGTCCATAGCTTCATTAGGTTATCAAAGAGAGAAAAATTTATTTATATCTCCAATGCCTAGAAGAAGGGCTGATACATAGAAGGACATCAATAAACATTTGCTGAACAAACATCCAACGTTTGTTGAATAAATGAATGAATGAAGGGGGTCTGAGTTCTAAAGCGCTGGATTCTACAGACGGAGAAATGGAGGCCTCGAAAGGTCATAAACCTAAGTGGTCAGGACCTCATAGAATTAGCTCTTTTAATTCTCTCCACAGCTAGTCAGTCTTCTTGTTTTCCTCTTTAACCTAATTGTGTCTTTCACTCCATTTCACTTTTCTCCCTCCCAATCCCTTTCTTTTCAAGCAGAGAATTGCATCTTGTTTCCTAGGTAAAAAGTTGCCTCTAAGAGCATGTCCTGAAGATGAGGTGGGGGAGCAGACAGTGGGGAGAGTCGATGAAAAAGGCCGCCGGGATAATTCGTGTGTGATGGCACACACATACCATCCCTGTGTGCTGAGGACGTAATTAATACGGCATCGAAATGGCTGCCGTTGATGGAAATATGTAAAGCTGAAATTGTGGCATTAGATGGAGGGGTAGCAGAAAATCTTAAACTAACCAGGCCAAGCAGCTGTCTGATGAGCAGGTGACCTGCAGCATTCCAAGAGATATCTGGGGCCAGAATCAAATGGACCCCTGCTTGGTTTGAAAGCTCCTCTTGAGGGTCTTCCTTGCTTGTAAAGTAATGAGGGGATCCTGGGAGAATTCAGACTGGGCTTTATTATCCTCCTAACAGTTCACAATCAAGACCAGCAGGCAAGGTGGAAGAGACTCAAACTGCCACCCAGAGGAGAGAAATAAGGGAGAGGGGCCTAGGTCTCATGGAGCGGCTTCAGCTAGGAGATTGGGAGAGAGACCAATACTCGGATTCTATGACACAGCAGATTTCTTGTGCTGACGACTTCCTCAGCAGACAGAGACCAACGTGGAGGCTCTGAGGTCTCGGCCACGTAAGAGGAGAGAAGAGAGCCCTGCCCAAACTAGGGATGCCCCTGGAATGCTAATCACCAGCAGAAGAAACTTTCGGTAAACTCTCCTTTGAACCTTGGCATCCTAAATGCAAGTCATTTTGGAAAGGAATCTGTTACAACGTCCTGGATTGTAGTTATCGATTATCTGTATTATTTGTAGTGCTAGGAAATATTTACTGAAAAAGAAAGATCCCGGAGTAGACAATAAACAACCTGGGTTTGAGTCCCAGCTGTGTGACTTTGGTAAAATCACTTAACCTATCGGAACCTCTGTTTCTTGACATAAAAAATTGGTCTCTATATCATCTACAGCTCTTTCCAGCTTTTGCAGGCTACATATTATATCTAAGTTTGAGGTTTAACCCATCAACAGATTTTTCAAACGTGATTAGAAGAGGTTACCCTACAGGCAAGAAAACCCCACTGCTCATATTATTTTCTTAGATTTCTCTACAACACAACTGAAATATCAATTAAAGGGGAGGGGAGAGGGAGATATTAACCTCTTGGAATGAACAACAATGCTATTGCTCTAAGACAGATGCTGCAAACTTCAGATGCTTATATTCAAAAGGAGAATTTAAAAGAAGTTACGTCCAGTCAATGGTTTGAAGACCTCGCCCTTGCTTTCCATGGTGGGATGATAGAGGATTCCAGTTAATTTATTTATTATCTGAGCTCCACTCTCAAAATGTAAACATTTCACCAAACCTATGTCACAGTCATTTAATTAATATACCAGATGGGTCCGCTTGTAAGGATCTGCAGGTCTTCCACATAACGTGCTTCTGTTCTGCCACGAGCCTCAAGTCTCCCTCTAAGACTTCTGGCAGCTTCCTACGTTTTGCTCACATGCATCCAAGGATTAGCCAGGTAGCTCGGTTGCTCCCTTCATCACAAAGCTCACAGCCCTGGGCTTTCAAAATTCTCTGCCAAGCTCTGAACTGACTTCCCCAATAAGAATCACAGTATCACTCTGAGGCTCAGAAAGCAGCTAAACAAATCTCTGTAGCCAAGGAGTTTGCTGGTGAATAGGAAAAGTAAATGTATTTAGAGTTTAATGCCTGATCCTTCAAAAGAAAAATCAATAACCTCAAACTCTTCCTACCTAGCCTATGTTGAACTCCAGTTAAGGAGACGTAACTCAACGTTTTGGTTTCCTCAGAGAAACCGAGCACACCAAACGACCTCTCGAGGCTCCACCACCTCTGGGCCCAGAGAGGCCTGAAACAGCCCCGGAAGCAGGGGTGCAGAGGGAACTGTGGGCCCAATGAGTGAGGCCTGTGCCCTCAGTACTAGGGGTTCAGAAGTCCCCAAACTTCCAGGCCAAAGTCCTGCTAGGGGATAAGACAGGAAGAGAGGGTCTGCCTCGTGGAGCACTGTGCCCTCCCTTATGACCTCTATCACGGGTGCCTTTCTTTGCCAAAAGCTCAGCCATCAAGGACAGTCCCCAAGCACTGGATCCCTGGCTTCCCTGTGTCTCATTACCAAGTGAGGAGAGAGTACGGAGGCCCCTTGCGTCTGCCCAGGCCAAGGGGCCGGGGGCTGAGGCATCTCTGCACTTACCTGGGACTCCAGGGCTCACCGGTAAAGACTCTTCAGCTCCTGTGGTCTCTGAGACCCCCTCCTGCAGTGGCCACCCTCATGCAGAGCTCCAGCTGTTAAGACAGGTTTGACCACCTGAAAGGGCAAAAAGATGGGGAAGGTTACTCTGCTGGCTCCGGAGAAGAATGGGAGAGGTTGGGGGCTGGGACATTTCATAGGTCATTTCAAGGAGTGGGGAGGCTGAAGGGAAGGAAAAGGGCAGAGGAGCCAAAAGCCACAAGGCAGAGGTGCTGATGCAAGAGGAGAGCTTTTCAGAGATGCCAACAGTTTGAGAAGTCTCGGGACAGAGACGGTCTCGGTCTGAGATTGCAGCAAATGTGCCCAGTACCTTTGACTCAATCCCTTCTTTTGTCTCCAGCCTAACACAGGTAAGGCAGAGGGACTCAAAGCAACCACAGGTCTTGGAAAGAGGACAGAAGGGGCCAAAGACCCAGACACACGGAGGGAATCTGGCTCTAGCCTCGGGTAGGGGAGTAGAGGCAGAGGGGAGCAGTGCAGATGCAGAGCAGCCAGACGTGGGCCTGAGAGTGAGAGCATGCAGAACCCCCTAGCCGGGTCCAGCCACTAGGGGGCAGGTAGCGGGGAGGGGGCTTCGTGGCGCCTTCGCCCCTTCCTTAGCTCCAGAGCCGAGCCCTGGTCTCAATTTTCTAACACAAGCAAAAGTTAAGCTAGTTGACTGGGCTCGAGGGACTAAGTTTCCCCAGCGGCTTCCTGGACACTTCCCCCTCCCCAGGGAGAAGCAGACTGGGTGAGAAAGGGTCTTGAGCTGCTGCCCTCTTCCCGACAGGGGCTCCAGAGGTTGGCATCAGATCCAAGTGCCTGGAAGTTTCCATCAGGCCCCTGGCTTACTAGATGACGTGGCTTTTTTCAAGAGAGGTGTGCATTAGCAGTTTGAGGGTTCAAAGAGATCCACCCCTCCCCCCACCCCCGCCGCCCTCCCTCCTCAGCAAAGGCAAGGTGGGGAGAAAGGGGGAGATCAGCTCGCACTGGCCTCAGGCTGACGCAACCTCCCTAAGGAGGAAAGGAAACACGCACCCAAAGCCACAGATTTTCACTTATTGTGAAGGGAAAGGGGAGGGGGTCCTTTTCTCTGATCCCATCCGGAATGAGACACCCTCTCCGCAAGCCCCCCGGCCCAGATCAAAAGTGAGAGGCCAGCCCCGGGCATGCGGCCGCCCCAGCAGCTGGGCTGCAGCAGGAGTAGCTCCAAGGCAGCAACAGTTGTCTGGCTGAGGCGAGGCGAGGCAAGGACTCGCTCTGGAGCGCACGACGCCGGCTTCGGCCGGGCGCTCCCGGGCTCTGAAGTCTCAGCCCCAAACCTAGCCTCTGTGGGAGAAGTGAGGGGACTAGGGACGCAGGAACCCCGAGCCGCCTGCGCTCCGGTGGCTCAACCCTTTCTGTGCAAATTCACTTCTCTCAGGTCACCTCCCTCCCCAATGTGGTGGAGGCTAAGGCTTTTGGAGAGAGGAGAGCTTTCTGGCTGGGGAGAGGAGGGGGATGTAAGAAGCAAAAGACAAAAGAGGAGCTGAAGGGACACAGGGTGAAGCTATTTTTAATCTAATGTGGCTCGTCTGCGTCTCACTCCGCGAAGCAATCGCTCCACAGACGGCCCCAGGTGAGAGGCAGGGAGGAACCCCCCCAGGGCTTTTGCTTTTGCTCCATTCTCCTTTGCAGATCTTAGGGACCCTTTTACTCTTTCAGCAAAAGCAATCAGGGAGGGGAAATCTCCTTTATCTGGGGAGAAGGACTCTGATTTATCCCCAGAACGTGGAGTCCTCGCCTTCGGTGCCTTCTCGCAGGCTGCGTTAGAACAGATTGACTCTGTCCAGCATTCTCGGACTCCGTAGCCCTTTCCTTATTCCGGAGAGGGTCGAGGCTGGGCGTTCAGCTAACCGAGACTGGAATGATGGTGGGCGTTTAGCTTGCTGGAAGAACGGTGTTTGGGGTGCGGGGGTAATTCAGGCCCTCCCCGAAAATGGGAAGCTTCGTAGCCCTCGGGTCTTGGACTGTCGGATCCCTAGACTCATCCTCTATCCGTGTTCATCCCTCTGGGCACCCGTGTGTGTCTGTGTGTCCTTCTGGTCTAGTCCCTAAGGGCGTCTAGCAGTGTTTCTAGCTAGCGAAGGGCACGGGGCGCAGAGCGTGGTGAAGGCCTGATTTGTGCACTTGTAACCGAAGTGATCACTACTGCAAGGAGTGCAAGGGGAGTACAGGGACCCACAGACAATCCCCAATCCTGCAGCTCTGCCTGCCTGCCCAGGACGGGGCTCCTGGAGAGGCCAGGACCGGGCTGCCTGCTGCTTCTGCCTAGCTGCTGAGTCGGGCGCAATTGCCTTTCTCCAGAGCTCCTTCTCTTCGGGGGTTTCCCCAGTTTTCGCCAGTTTTATCCCCTTCCGAGGTACTTAGTTTTGAAAAAGACGAGATAGGGGAGACCCGAGGCTGCAAAACGCCCCAAATTAGGTTGGAAGCAGGTGCGGGGGGAAGAAGAGACTCCGGGGAGCGGGCGGTGCCTGGGTGTTTTCCCTCTTTTTCGGGGCTACCCAATTCACGGCGGCTCGCCTCCCCTCCGGGTCCCCCGCGCTAGGACAGAGGATGCTGAGGCCTCCTGCCCCTCCCTCAAGGGCTTCCCCACCCCCATATTGCAGACTTGGAGCATTAGGGTCAAGAATGACCAGAAAATGTCCTAAACTGATTTATATTCCAGGTACTGATTTGGCCCTAAGACCAGATCCTTTTTTTTTTTTGCAGCGTGTGAATGGGCTTATTGGGGGTGTGGGCGGGGGCTGGGGGGGAAGACACAACTTCTGTAAACTTTTATTGTATTTTAGCTTCTTCCCAGTTCTCCGAAAACACTCGCACACCGCCTGTTCCAATTCCCCCTGTGATACAAAGTCGATTTAAAAGTTGGGGGCGGGGGACTCGAGCAGAGGACAGGCAGGGGACCAAAGCCTCAGGGAGCGCGGGAAGGACGGGAGGGAAAGGACTGATGCTTCCGTGGAAAACGGGGAAAGGGCTGGGAAAGGCTCGGCTCGAGCCTCTTCGGGAAGGCGCGGGCTTCGGCGATCGCTCGTGGCTGCCGTCTTCTCGACGAGCGCGCCCTCCGCGAATGCTTTTTGGGGTAAGGGCTTCCGGCTATTGAGTTATGTACAGCAAGCCCAGACCGCAAAAAGATTCGCGAAGGGCAGAGTCTGTCGGCTTCTTCAGTCCGCTGCAGCCGCCGCCTTCAGCCCAGGATGTCTCCGAACCCCGGAGCCGAGCCGGCTGGGTCTCCCCAGCGCGCTCCAACGCGGCTCAGCCTTCCCACCTCGCGCGCCGCCCGCCCCTCCCCGCGCCCCCCAACCCATGCCTCCATTTCTCTACACCGTCCGCGATCCCCCAACTCAGCCCGCACAGCCGCAAGCGAGGTGTGTGAAGGGCGAGAAGAGGGGCGCAGAGGGGGACTAGGGATCACGGCGCCCAGCCTCCACCCCTCTCCCGTAGCCCCAGCACCCTGAGCCTCCCCGCCTATCTGTCCTGTCACCCCCATTCCCTTCTGGCAGGGTTCCGCCAGCCCTGGCTGCAAGGTCGCAGATCTCCGAACAGGTACAGTTCGGACTCCCCCTGAACCCCCTCTTGTCCCTTCTAGTCCCCCAGCAGAGGTTCCAGCCGTGACTACAGGCGCTGCGTAAAGAGAAAAACTCCCCCAGAGCACTAAATAAATACAGACGAGGCCGCCAGCTCATTGGTGCGGACTAAAATCGTCACCCACCAATCAGGAGAGAGCTCACATTTCCCTTTTTTTTTTTTTCAGAAGGGGGAGGGAGGAAAAAAAATATTTCCATTTCTAATTATTCACCAAAACCCAGACTGGAACACGTTAAAATATTGTTGTTGCAAAAAAGCTGGCCAGGACGCCTACCCCCATTCCCGCCCAGGTGAGCGGAGGGGCGCGAGATACTGAGAAAAGGGGGTCAAGACAGCGACCTCTCTCAACGAGACTGAAGCCAGGAGGTTCAGACAGAAAATGACAGGCAAAGATGAACATGAAATAAACCCGAACTCCACGCTAGTCAGCCTATTTCTAGAAAAATGAGAATGTCTCAACCCGCCCCCCGTCCCCGCCCCCAAAAGTTCTGAATGCTCAATAGGAAGGGTGCAGCTCCTCCCTTCGCACCCTCCCCCAAACCGGTCTAGATATTGGGTGTCTAATGGCCCACTCGCCTTAGGTGCCCTTTGATTGCTGCAGCCGCCCCCCGACCCCCACCCCGCGCCCGGTCCCTACTACCCATTCTGCAGAATGTTGAGCGGAACAACAAGGGGCGAACCCCTCATTGATCGCCGGCTCCAAAAACGACGGGAGTTTCCAGCATCTTCAGGAGCAAGGAGACCGGAGGGGAAGGGAGACTAGGGTGGAAGGAGGAGGGAGGAGATCTCTTTCCTTCGTTCTCCCTCCTTCCCTCTTCTCTCTGTCTAGGCTCCCTCCACCATCCCATCCATCCAAACTTTGAGGGGTTGCTCTCCTTTCCAGTGCAGCGCCACCCTTCACGTGTCCTCTCTTGCCACCCCCATCAGTGTCCAAGATGGGTGTGGGCAAAAGAACGTTCCGACCGTCTCCCTCCCCAGTGGTAGTCCCCCAGTGAGGAAAAACTCAGCCAGGGTGGGATGTTGCAAACATTGCAAGAAAGTTGACATATTTGTTCTTTGCCACCTGGAATCGACGTGCGGGCGGCCACGGGCGCGCACACAGACTCTTGCTCAGCATGCTCGGAGAAAACGTATCTAGACGAAGTAGTTACTGTCTCGAAGTCCCTGTCGACCCACCCCCTCCGCCCATCCATCACCCTCCTGCTGCTCTGCGACCCACCCACCCTCCCACAGCATCCGCTCGGCTCGGCGACCAACAGACGCACGCACACACCCTCCGAGAGTCGGCGCGCCCGCCGCGCCAGAGGGGGCTCCACAGTCCGCGCCCTCCGCAGCGGCGGCGCCCGGCAACTGGAAAAAAGTTCTGCTCAGCAGACCAGTGAGCATACCGACCACCAGCCGACCAGTGCATCAAGCCTCTTCTCCTTACCTCGGGCAGGAGGCTTCGGGAGCGCGCTGGTCCGGTCCGCACTGCAGCCAGCTTGAAGGAGTCCGTCTCCAACCGGCCCGCTCCCTCCTGCCCCTCCCTGCCCCCCACGAGTGTTTGCCCAGCTGCACAGGAGGCTCATCCAGGTAAGTATATAAGTTATTGTACTGTGTGGGAGGGTCACGATCTTGGTAATTGAGGCTTTCCGAGCTTAACCCCTGCGTTCCGGCCTTCCTCCAACTTGTTGAGGACTCGTCGGGTAGCGGGGAGAGAGCGAACGAGCGAGCGAGCGAGCGCGCCGGAGAGCGCGCCGGCCCGGAGGGGTGAGAGTGCACCGGGCAGATTGGGGAGAGCGAGACAGCGAGCGGCGGAGTTCAAATGCCCCCCTGGCAGCGGTTTTCATTGGATAAGTCTTTCCCCCCCACCCCCGTCCCCCCCTGACTTGGTCCCCCCTACCCCCCCGTCTCCCATGTAGGGGACGTCTCCAGGCGAAGTCACGATTCCTTCTCAGTTCGGAATGAACTGTGACTAGAGCCATGACGCAGCCAGCGCGCATTACTCACTTTTTGCAGTCACGACTTGGGAATCCGTGCTGGTTCCAACCAAAATTACACCGCTACCATTGAATTATTTAATAGGATCCAGTTTGGGGGTAAACTTATGCATTGTGCCAAGCGATGAAGGAGGGGGTACGGGGGAAAGTGAGGACGTGGGGCGTTCTGCCCTCCCCCTTCATGACTCTAGGATCCCCCTCCCCAACCTCTCCACGTGTTGCAAGTGCTTTATTGCGATACCACCCTCTCGGCCGCTCCCCCCGCCCCCAGCTATTTCTTTTGTAAATATGGCAGAATTTGTAAACACAGCCACGCAATTTGCGGGGCTGACAGGGGCGAGGCTTGGGAAAGGGAACGAGTAGGTCTGGGTAAGTGACGAGGAGGCCGAGGGGTGGGCCGAGAGGCTGCGAGCAGCTTTGGTTTGAGCTGAATTGTCAAGGCAAAGTGTAGGTTGCAGCGTTACTTGTGTTATTCTCTACAACATCAGTAACAGTCCTTGTTACTATTATGAGTTGACGAATACTCAGTCTCAGCCAGGGAGTCTTCCCAAAGAAGGACTACTTCTGAGCTAAAAATAACTCGACCCACCCTCTTTTTCTTCCCCCGCCCCCCCAGTGCTGCGCTTCGGGTGTCCTGCGTGGGGGTCAGGTTTCTAAAGCCAGAGGCTGTTGCTGAATTAGGATGGGGAAGAGGGAGCAGAGAGTGCCTGGGCTCTCCTTTTCTCTCGCCTGAAGGCTAGCGCCCTCAGATACTTACCTCACTGTCCGGAGTTTATTTATTTTTTAATTATATAGGAAATACCCTTGCATGCACACAAGCTTACTGCAGATCTGCAAGATTGCTTCATTTCCTCCTCCGTCTACAGCCCACCCTCGTGGGCCGGTCTGAGGATGCATTTTTATTATTCCTCTCTGAGGAGTTAATCAGTATGAATGTCTTTGTGTGCGCGTGATATTCATCCCCCCTCTGGCCTCTGATAACCTTCCTCCCTCCTCACCTGTCTGGCTACAGGTTTGGCCACAGTGTCTGGAGCTGACTGCAGAGAGTCTCACTCGGGGTCAAGCCCATAACCCCAGGGAGGTGATGGTCTCCCCAGTAACACTTGGCAACTTGGAGAAGAACCCCCTCTCCCCAGTTTCCCATGGAGCCGGTTTTCAGAAACCCTTCTGGCTTTTGGCTTTAAGACACCGCGCGATGTTCTCAAGCCTGGATTCTCTGTGCATCACACCAGCAAATCCTGTGCTTTGGCTTCTAAATCATTCATTCCACCAACTCATTTGGGGCTCCTAGGACTAGGACGCGAAGGAAGGGGGAATAGTAAGAAACATGCCATAATGCACCGACACATCCTTACACACTTCATGGGAATTGCAGAATGGGGGGACGTGGGGGCAGAAAGTAGGAGGGGACGAGGGTCCCAATAAAGCAACCTATAGCCTCTTATTTTGAGAGTCGCCATCACCGGAGAGAAGTCTTTCAAACCCACTGGCGGGAAGGTGCGGGCGCCTGGGAATGGAGACCCAGATAGTGCCTGGCCTCTGCGGAGAAAGCCGGTGAGCCACCGGCTTTCGGTTCCTGGAGCGCTGGGCCTTGGCTCATCCTCGAATCTAACACTTTGCTCCCCCTCCTTTAAATTTTTTTCTTTTTTTCTTTTCCTTGCCACTCAACCCTCTTTTCCCCCAAAGCTCTCACCGAAGTCACGACTATCCCCTTTGAACATCCTTAACCCCCTCCTCTCCGTATCCCTCTTCTGCATCCAGGGCAGGGCTACCCGCAGCTGGCGCCAATCCTGCCCCCTGGCGCTCAGAGCTGAACTCGCTGAGGACCAAGGAATTTTCAGCACCTGCCTTCTGTGGACAGCTACCGCGCCCTGGGCCAGCCGGCACCAGGGTCGCGGTCTTCGGGCTCCCGGACCGGAGCGAGCAGGGAAGTTCGTCAAAGGAATAAGGATTGTCCCCTCTCTTTACCTCCCAGCCCCATCCATGCAATTTTAATCCATATCGCATCGTCTCCATTAATCTCTCAGAGAGATGGCCCATTGAGTCGTATCTGGGCACCCTTTAAGACAGAGAGAGTGGGGAGGGGAGGGGGCAGTCGAGAGAACCGGGCTCCACAGCGCCGACCCATAAAGAGAGAGCGAGTTGCAGCAGCTATTGATTCAGAGATTCGTCAGGGTGATTCCCGGTTCTGCAAGAATTCCCCCTTTCAGTTCCTTTGCATGCAGCCCAAAATTCATTATGCACACGCGCAGCTATGTCCCTCACCCCCTACTCAGTCCCACCCTCCTCTTTAGAGAGAGTTAAAGAGAGCCAAAAAAGAACCCCAGAGCATGCACAAAGTAAGCCTTAGCTCATAGTCACAGTCTGCGGCATGCACATGACATAATATTACTTACCCAAACGGGAACTCCTTAAGAGAGAGAAAGAGAAACATAGGGGGAGGGAAGAGAAAGTGGAGAGAGAGAGGGAGACAGGAGAGGAAAAATCCAACAATTAATTTCCAGACATAGTTGGGGGGCGGGGGGAATGCGGTGATGTCCAGGTTTTCTTCCACCCGCGCCGGCTTTTTATCCCAGTGCAGCCCTCGGTCTATTTCTGGAACACGATCAAACCCTGATGCTATTTTTAGCAAGTACTGAAAAAACCTCCACACACAAAGGCATTTCGCTGGAACGTTACGTCCAAAACATTAAATGTGCATTAAGCGCCCCCTCCCCACTTTTTCCTGCACCACCAGACTCACTTGCGTTACAGCAGATGATGTTTTTCAAAGCAGAAACATACCCAAATATTTCTTATATTCTCCCTCCCTCCCATTAACTCCCGTCTGCCTCTGCCTGTTGCAAGCTCCTCGCAGTCTCCCCGAGCAGAAGGCTGTGGAGTGGTTGTATTCTTTTAGAGCTGCATGTCTCCATTGACCAGATTCCTTACATGCTGGGGAAAAGCAGAGTGCTTAGGCCCCTTCCCCAGAGGAGCTTCTCAGGAAAGCTCTAGAGTCTAATGCCATCCACGGTGGAGATTCTCAAATGAGGGGAAAAAAAAGTCTTCTGTACCCTTCCCACGTTTCCCACCCATGCTTTGCAAAATCGCGCTGTGTTTGCAACACATCGCCTTTGGAAATGTATATTTTGAAAGCTGCATATGTGTGTATTTTTCGTTCTAGTAATTCACTACGACGGGGTTGGAGAAAATAGACTCATGAAGGCAGCGCGGAGCAGCCGCCTTGAGTCTCCTTTGCCAGCCTGCGTCAGTCATCAGCTACTGACGTCACGTGCAGATTCTCCTCTTTGGTGGGTCTGGTTCAGCCGAGAAGAGGCTTCTGCTCAGAGACAGCGCTTTGTGTTCGGCGCAGCCACTGAGCAGGCGAGGCGACCAAGGCGGGCGCCACCCCAGGCTTGGGCTGGGCAGCTGCAGAGGAGGCTGCAGCCTCGTCTGCACCGGGCGTGCGGGGCCCCGAGGGCGTGTCCAGCAGGGCAGCCCCCTCCCCAGACGCCTTCTGCCGCCCAGTGCCAACTCGGCTCCGCACAGACTGGGGCGAACGTCCTTTCCCCGCCCTTTCGCGACTGGCCACTGTAGCAGAGACAGCTATGGCTATAACTCGGATTAATTCTGTGTGTTTGTCGGGCAGATAGCCCCGGCTCCTCGAGTGACGCAAATAACAGATTCCACGGCTCCCGCTCTCTCCTCTGCTCCCTTTCTTCTCCCTCCCCCCCGCTTCTTTTCCCTTTTCTGTTTCCTGAGCCCACGCATCCTGCTTGGTCTCCCACGGAATCAGGCAGCTACAGCTTCCCAGAGAGCAATAATCCGAGTTGCAGACAGACAGACTCACAGGGTGAGAAGAAATAAACCTGCAATTAAACAGACACACATATGCACAGCCCTTTGCAAACGGCCAGCAGCGTTTAGGGGCTCCCCTGCGTGGGGGGAGGGGCAGCGATTCACAAATCCTCAGGCCTCCGAGTTAGTGCTGGGAGGAGGGACGGGGACAGAGAGGCTAGGGACGGGGCTTGCTGCCGCAGCTCCCCCAACACCCGAAAAGGAACGCCCCCCTCCCCCCCCACATAAATACCCAGATGGCAGGGTATTAGCGAATAAGCAACTTTAGTTGAATGGAAGGAGGAGAGATTTCGACAGACTGCACATGCTTCATATCCAGCGACATTATCAGGACTTTTTAAGACTAGGTGACGGTTTACCCTTTCTCCCTCTCAAAGACCAGGGGATCTTATTTTTCTTTTTCTTAAAATAACGTCCCTGAAAAATGAGCTCAATGGATTGGTGCTATTTTTAAACCAATCTGAATAGAGCTTGTTTCGTGAGGGTGACAAAGTGTGTGTGTACGTGTGTGCATGTCTGTGTGCGTTGTATTGGAATCTGAGGTTTCCAGCAGAAGACATGCCACACCTCAGCACGGCAAAGGGTTTATGGATTGCTGGAGTGATGGAGGTGGGAGGAATTCTTGCAGGTTGGAAGATCTGAACAAAATCACACACACATATCACTCTCCCCAAATCTACACGGCGTTCCAGATCCACTTCGCATCACCTCTGCCCTGAGTGGGGGGAAAGCCGGAAAGCTGAGAGCTAGTTACAGTTGTGGCTTGATGCATGGTTCATGTCCTTTATTAACCCTAATGATCAGCTTTCCCTGACAATGGTTTTCCTTGATGCCAATAAACAATTTTTCAGAGGTTACCACTAGGATTTGGGGCACAAGGCCTGGGAGAGAGTGATCACAGGGCTGATCTTTAATCAGCATGATCTTTAATATCCTCTCATCTCCCTCTTCATGTCCTCCTTGCTGTTGTAACTTGCTTTAGAGATTTTGGTTTAAGCTTAAGCCCATCTTGTACCCTCAATTCCTGTCTGTGGCTTAAGCCTTGCCTACTAAAGGGAAACGGGGAGATGGCTGCTCAGCACGGAGGACACCCTCTGGCAGCCGATCAGCAGCTGTTTATTTTTAGCTCCAGGAATGCATGTATGTATGCATGTGAGAATGCTGCTGCAGTGGGGAGGCGTCCAGTCAGGAGAAATATCAATGGGAGGGAGGTGGCCCTGGTTTTGCACCGTAGGTGGCTTATCCCCTGGGATCATCAGAGGTGGCCGAGGGACGGGATAACTTCCCCATCCTGTGTTGGCAACGCTTCAATGAAGTTTTCTTGGATTAATGAAAATGTGTTTTTAAAGGCACAGAATATGTTTTTAGAGATATGAGACTAGATATATGTAAGCATAAATTCTTGTAGGTGGGGACGTTCACAGAAATCATATAGTTCTTATATAGGCTACATAAAGTATAGAGAGAAGAGGTCATTTAGAATAACGTAACCTGCTTTCTGTGGTGGTTGGGTGCTATTATGTCTGATGTTGAGACCAAGGCAGGTTCATTTAAGATCACTTTGAGGGCCCCTTAAGGGTCAGCTTTCAGCAAACCCTGAACCCAGCCCTAACAAATAAGGTAGAGTTGGAAATAGAAGAAATGTGCTCAGACTCTGCATGTCAAAAATTTGAGAGCAGCAGCCAAAATACTAATCTAACCCTGGCCACCTGGTGGACCCAGCATCTCTGCTCGGCGTCCAGAGGAGGGCGCCCCTCTGCCTTGTCCCTGTCTGCTACTGTCCTCAAGCTAACTAGTTAGACTCCGGGGAGGCTGCCTGGGAAGCTCATTTGCAGCAAGTTAGTCCTCCGGCGCCAGCATCTCCATTTTCCGACACACCGGTCAGGTCTTTTGGTACATGCCTGGACTGCAGCTGGTGACCTTGGCTTTCCGAGCTGTCCCTCCATTCTTTGCTAAAAGTTGTGGTGCCCAATTCCTGTCTGAGCAGTCAAGCTAAGGACCCGGGGAATTAATAGACTGATGTGGAATCTGTCCAAGATGAAAACCGCCTTCTGCACTGCCAGTCCATCCCTGGGCATCCCAAGCATGAAGAGGACTCGTGTTCCCTAACGCTCCCCAGAGGGCCTGTGAGAGTAGGCTGCTGTCACAAAGCCCTTGAAAAGAACTGAGTCTCCTCTCTTTCAGGGTCAGTGAAGCCCAGAAATGTCCTGCCTCTGTCTCTTGTCTCCTCTCCAAGCGCCAAGAAAAATGCCAGGAGGTAAAGACCTGGATTTAGAGGAGGAAAAAAACCCAGCTCCCAGGAAATCAACCAAGGGGAGTCTATCAGGGAAAGTCCGGGAAAGAGATTCCTCTTTGCCTGATGGTGTCTCCATCAGGGAACAGAACTGTTTGGGCCTAAGTAAGAGACAGGGTAGGGGGAGAAGAAACCAACAGTCTTTGAGGACCTACTATGTGCCAGACACTGTGCTGGGTGCTTTTACATAAATAATCTTATATAATACTTAAGGCCATTCTATGGGGGTTATTATAATAATGTTACCTACCCCGGTGGGTTCTTGAGCACAGAAATCACTCCAAAAATACTAGTTATGATTTTTCCCACTTTCAAGTTAAGGAAACGGAGACCAGATAGTTTAAGTGATTTGTCCAAGAGTCTTAGGGCTTGAAGTTGTATAACTAGGGGTCCGATCACATTCGTGCCTGGGGGGTTCCAACCCTCATGCCTCTACCACTCCACCATGTTGCCTCTATTGCAATATCTCCTCTTTTACCTTCTGGTTCTAGGCCCCATCATTTGGAAGTGGAGATGTCTGGGACTTTCTCAGAAGTGATCTGAATAATAAAACGGACTTATTCCTCCTAAGGAGCATCTTAGCCAGTAGAACCCACACACTCCCCTGCAAAGCTACCTGCCTGTGAGAAGAGCTCCCTCCATCCTGTACCAAGGAAGCTCCAGCTGGTTCAGCCTCGTCTGAAACTCAAGGGATTTGTCCGAAGCCAGCCTGCGTGGAGTGGAGGTGCAGGGGATTTCATGTCCTCTCAGGCTGCGACACCCAACCATGTTTCCACCTCCACTGAGGAAGCCCCTTGCATGGCACTGGGAAGGAGTTAGGAACTCCCCAGTTCAGTCTTCCAAGAAAGCTGTCTTAAGGTGAGAACAGCAGCAACTCTGCGTTTGGGCTGGCTAGGCATCCGAGTCCTCCTTCACCCCTTTAGAAACCGGCATGGTTGTTTTGCTGATTCTGAAAACTTTAGAGGCTAAGCCATTAGCGCAGTGGGGGAGATGAGCCACCGCATGCGTAATACAAGCTATTCTGGGATCCCCTTCCCCTGTTAAATACACATTTTCATCACTTACCCTGATCAAGAGGTACATTCGGTCTTGGGAAACACTTCTCAGAAGCCAGCATATTTGGAGGTTGAAGGTGATATTTTTAAAGACCACTTGCATGCTGGAGGAAAGTGACTAGAATTCCATCTCCCCTCCCTCCCCGCCCCTTTTTGTTGCCATTAGCGCTCAAAAGTCTCAACTCTCTATCCACCTGGAAGCAATCACAGTGTTCAACTTCAGAACAGTTAACTTTGCACATCTCCATCATCAAGGCGCAAGCTCTTTCAAATGCCCCCCTCCCCTCCCTACACCACTCTAACTGCTGGACACCTTGGAGAACCAGATGATTGGTTTTCCCATGCCTTGCAGGTGATAGGCACATTTGGGAGAATGGGGACCCAGAGGGTCACCCAGGAATATCTAGAGTGGTTTTCATGGTGAGGATCTAAGCAAAGACAAGGAAGCCAGAGCAAGCATGACAGGGGACTGCGGGGGTAGGGCTCAGGATGCCAGCGTGCTTTAGTTTAGCAGAGGCTAAAAGGAAAAGGACCAGAGCTTGAAAAGCATGGACCACGGGGCGGGGAAAGGAACCATCTGAGGGGTGTTTCAAGATTCCTGCTTGACTTTGGCCTTAATCTTGTGGTTGGTGGACTTGTCTGTCCCACCTGAACTCAGGGGGCAGGGAACTCAATCACAAATTCACGGGAGGTCTGGGGGTCTGAATTAGCTGAACTTTTTATCCTTTCACTATTAAAGCAGCCTTGAAATTAGCTGCTGGCCTACTGGGCTTGGATTGCTATGTCTGATAGGCCAATAGTAAAAAGTAGGCATTGCATTTCTGTAATTCCTAGTCAAATAAATATAGGGTGTGGAACAGAGGAAGAATGGAGTAACATATCTGCCAGATTGGCCAGTGTTTTGTACTTATTGGCAAAGCTATGCGTTAAATAACGATTTGGGTCTAAACCTTGTCCTAAGAAGAGAGACCTTCAGCTCACATATGAAAACCTGGCATCTTCCAGCACTTCTAGTTTACCCCTAGAGGTGCAATTAATGGGGGGGTGGGGGAGGTGGAGAAAATGCACTTTCTAGGTATAGTGGGTTTTCTGAGAACCATACTTTTTGTACTGATTGTCTTTGAGAAAAAGAGCACTCGGACCTCAACAAATTTTGATTTGGTTAATCCTGGGGGTCTGTTCTGTCTTGTAGAGGTCTAGAGTAACATCATGAGGTGAGACAAACATCTGTGGCTGGGCAGGGGGTCCCCAGGGGCATTCGGGTCAATAGGAACCAATAGAGGACGAATCTTACAGCCTAACAGGGTGGATCTGACACATCAGCACTGAGTTTCTGGGATCGCTACAAATCACCCAAGACAGTGCTTGCAAATGTCACTTACCTCACCATCCGGGAATCTGTGGCTCAGACCCCATGAAGAAAAGCCTTGGGTCTCAAATGAAAATGTCTAGAGTGAAGCCATTGCAATGTGGTAGAATGAGATGCAAATTTAATTGGAGAAAAAAAAATCTAGATGATTCCATCCTGTATTCAGGGACAATGCAATTCTGAGGATCTTTCTCTTTCTCTCCTCCTTACCCCCACACTCTCAATCGGTCCAAATAGTCATGAGTAAGCTCTTTCACTACACCTGACTGGGATTAAGGGAATTCCATCTGGTTTCAGTTACATCACACTCAGATACCTTGGGTACCATCACTGAGTGTGACTGCTCTGGAAGAGAGTCTTGCAACTCCATTTTGGAAGAGGTAGGATTTGCTGTGGTTTTCCTGACCTGGGGGCTGAACGCTGGGCTGAGTCTGGCATGAGGCAGGGGTAGGAGAGAGGGAAACTAATGTTAGCCATCTGGACACCACTCAGAGGGGAACTTGCCAAACAGAGAGCAAAGCCACTGCCCCTAAGAGAGGCCCCTCGGAGAAAGAGCTGAGTGGGTAGTGGATGGAGGAAGGGTGGTGATCAGGTAATTATGACAAGGGTTAACGGAAAGATGAAGTGAGCAGCAACATTGCAGAAAGCATGAGGCAAAGGATGAGGTGTGTCCTGGGTGTGTGAGGACTGCTTTGAAAACTCATCTGGTCTCCTCTTGGTCGCTGGCGGTCCTACAACAAGCAAGAATGAAAGGGATATGGTGTCAGCAATCTGCGTTCCACCCCTCACAGTTGCCTGTGAGCATTCAGTTCCAGGCTCTCCCCTCCCCTCCTTCGGTGGTATCATTTTGGCTTCCCTGGCGGGGAGGGGGTAGGGACATGAGGGGCAGATGCTGAAGGCTACAGTTGGGTAAAAGGATGCCCAGCCTTACCAGCACGTGGCCAAATATGAGTTCACTCCAAATTGGCAGGTCTGGACCAACTATTCATCAAGAAGTCACATTTCTGGTAGAGACTGTAGTAATAACAGGTCAAACGAGAGAGGGCTGCTTCCTCTGGTAGCTGAGGGCCAGGTGATTACATCCCAGACAAATATTTTTAACCCAAACACTCTGTTTAGGACAGTGACAGCCCAATTGCTCTGGAGGCACTGCAGAAAGTCTGCTCATGTATCTGCTGTGTTATCAGCAGGTACCATTCTGATCCCAATATGACATCACTCTGCCTATAGGGGAAGGGGGAAGGAGGTGTTGAGTCAGGGACGGGGGGAGCCAGGTAATATCTGGTGTGGCTGCCGTCCCATTGTGTAGATTCAGAGGCACAGCAGTGAAATTGGAGACCAGCACCCAATCCAAAGAGGAGTGGGAATCCTGTGACTTACCCATGTCTCAAATCCCTAGGAAGAACCAATGTGGAAATGCTTTGAGGTTCTCCTTCGCGAAGTGAAAAGTTTTATATCTTTGTATGGTACAGGAGAGCTGGAATGATATTTGGAATTCTCCCAGGGACCTAGATACCTTTAAAATATGGCCTGGTGAGAGACCAACCTTAAAAACATAAGTGGCTTGTGTAATTCCTAATTCACAAATGACTCAGTATCAAGACTGCTCAGTTATGAACCAACTCGAAACAGGGAAAGCAGTGACTCAGGACAGAATCCGTAGGTAAGTCAAGGAGGTGGTTTCACAGTCTTACTTCTCTGCAGTTACAAAGCCCAATCTAGACCTCACTTTCAACTGACGCCAACCAGAAAGTCAGAACTTAAGCTGAGAGCGAAGATTCTGGTCTTGACTCTGCCGTTTGCTCTTAATCAAAATCTGGAACACGTCACTCAGTATCTTAAATTCCAAACTTACAAAATGTGTGTACTGCTGCCTGCCCCACCTACCTCACAGGATTTTATTTGTAAAAGCATGAGTGTGAACATGTTCCACAAATTCAAAAAGGCCTCACTTCTGTGACACAAATTCTTCTCAGTCACTGTGCTAGGTACTCCGCTGTCTTCAGTCTGGCCATCATAGGGAGAGCACAGATTGGACGAGGATTGCCGTGTAATTAACTGCCCCATGGGCCAAATTTTTTACAAAGTAAGGGTGAAATGCTCTAGGATCCAGGAAGCCTATGGGGCAACTCCAGAGCCAGGTACAACTTGTTCATGTGAAATGATGAGAAGAAGTTTCACTTCCAGTTTCATGGGGTCCCTTGGTTCTTGCTTCTCTTGAGTTCTCAGGAGAATTCTACGAACAATGTGGGCCACTGCAGGGATCTGCTAGTCTCTGGCAATGCCAGGAACTAACTTAATCTCTCCAGGTCTTGGCTGCCTCATTTGTAAAACCCTGACATATGGGTTGCAGTGAGTATTAAATGAGATCCTGTGAGTAAAATGCTTAGCACCCAATAGATGTTAGATGAAATTACGAAGAAGAGAGGAGAAACCAGTCTCCGGAGTTTCGTCTTCTTTGGTGCCTCGGGTTCAAGGCACCAAGATCCTCAGATGCCTCAAACTGTTACCCACAGGGCTGGGCAGAACACTGCTGTGGAATTTCCACCAAAGGACCAGTAGAGGGAGCCCCCGAGTAAAACTGCTCTTCTCTGGTCTACGTTTCCTTCGTTTCTCTATAAAACAAATCTCTGCTCAGTGGCCATGGACTTTTTCTCTACCAGAAACTTTTCACTTAGAGAAAAGTGGAACCCTCAGCAAAAGACCTGGACCCAGTCTTGCTTTCAGAGAACGCGGGGGTTCCTGAACTTGAGAGACAGCTGGAGTCCCAGGCCAAGGTTCTGCTCTTGAGCTCTAGCTGCAATGGGGCATAGAAAGGGTAGTTCCTATTGGGGCTGATCCCAAGAGATCTGGGACTGAGACTTTGAAGCTAACACTTCTCCAGCTTTTGGAATTTTGAATATGCTCTAGCTTTCTAGTTCTCCTCTCTCCACAAATATCTAGATTCCTAGTCCCTAAAGGACGTTATTAGAAACTTTTTATAAGGCAGTCCTGGAGCCTGGACACTGTCAAGCAGCAAGTGAACGAAATAGTTCTTACCTGCCCTTACGAGTCTGCTCTTTAAAGGCAAGCCTCTGAGAAACTACACGACGGCCATGGCATCCCTCTCAGAGAAAAGACCTAAAATGGCTGCCAAAAGGTGTCAAGATGGACTCCACTGAGACTCTGAGCAGAGCTTTTCCACAGTTCCTTCTCTGCTCAGATTCCTCAGGTCAACCAGATGGCTCGTCTGTCAGGGCACAAACCTTTTTTCCTCGCATTTATTTTCTGGCTCACAGTTAATCAATGCAATAGTAGGAGCCCCAAGAGATGGTGGGAGATCTTTCCAGTCTTTCTTACAGTTAACATTTGCTCACAGTCTGATTTTGATTAGCAGTGACCTCGTTTCTTTTAGGGTACCCAAGGGGCTCTGTGCCTCCTCACCTACTTAGAGGATGAAACATAGCTCAGGAGGAACCCAGATAAAGCAAAGACTTGCCATCTGAGAAGGTTAAAAACACAGGAGAGCTCCTCTCCCCCCTTCTGCTGGCATGCTATCAAGGGTAACAATGGCTGATATTTATTGAGTATTTATTAATCTCAGGTACTGTGTTAAGAGGTATGTATACATTATCCTGTTCGCTGCCTCAACAACTCAATAAAACAGTTCCTATTACAATTTCCATTCTAAAGTTGAAAAGCCAGAGCTTAGAGAGGTTAAATAACCTGCTCTAAGCCAAAGAGCTATTAAGCGTAGTAGCTGGTATTTTGAAATACTCTTCAGGCCCTAGCTGGGTTCTCCAAACAGACAATAATTTTGGTTCACTTCAGCATTAGGAGACGTTTTCACAGGTATGGGGAACCCGGGCAGCGAGATACACCTTGTTGTGTCCCAACCAGGACCGATGGAACCATCTGATGTTCCTTCTCGTTCCACTGTCTCATTTCCACAGGGCAAGTGCAACCTGTCTCAGGAGGAAAAAATTACCACCGGGATGAAGCAGTTTACCTCCTTTTCCCTCTCTAAGATAATCCCTCAGACACCTGGCCAAACCACAGAGAAGAAAAGGGACTCATTACATCATTGGAAAATGCATTGGGCTTTTATAATTGTGGGATGAGCTGGAAGACTGACAGCTGGGGACATAGCTCAAGAGTAGACTTCTTTAGGTCCCATGTCTGAATGGAAATGACTCTTTGGGGAGTGCTGTTGAGAATAATCTGGGGGAGGGTAGGTAATGGATTTTATGAGCAGCTATCAAGCCATTACTCCAGCCCCCTGATTTGTAACTTTGCTGGGCTCTATTCCCCCACCTCTGGTTAAGGGTCAGTGTTGGCTCCTTTGACATAGGCTTTGGACCAGGTAGAGAAAGCAGAGGCTGTACAACTGACATCACAGGAGGCACTTCTCCTTAACTGCAGACGACAGGGCCCCTCCCTTCAGTCACCCCATGAGCTTAGCTGCTCCTTTTCAGCCCTTGCTTCCTGAAGTCACCAGAGGGAAGCTGACCAGTGAGAAGGTGGGCTTCTGATGACAAGGAGGAGAAAAAATGAAGGAGCTATTACCTTGAAGAGCCTGAGAGCCACTGGCAGCAGGAAGAAGAGCGGACTCAGACCCAGGCCTGTCCTGCCCTGTCTTCTCATTCCCTCATCTCTAGGGCTGACACCAAATGTTTTCACTCATGGAATAACTTGCTGCTCTGGGCAGTATTAGCAAATATATAGGTTTCCGTTGGTTTGAAATGATATGTTTGGTTACCAATCAACACACAACTTTGGTCTGGATCGTAACTCAGGAAAACTACTAATGTTTTGATTGGTGCTGGGGTTCATGCATATGAGGGGTCCATTCTGATTAGGGATTTATGTTCCGGTTTACTTCCGGGCCCTGACTGGGATGCCCCAAGCCCTTAGCAGAGACTGGCCTTCATCATGCTGTAACTTGCTTCATCTGCATCCTGCTTAGAGCCCTCCAGAGCCAAACTAGTTACAGAGTATTTACGTTTTCCTTGAAATCCCGTTTAAATGCATGGCAGTCTCCCAAGAGGGATCCAAAGGGGTGAGGTATTAAGGACAGAGATGCCTTAAGAATGGGGGAAACAGTAAAATAATAGCAAGCCTTCATTGAGCACTGGTTATACGCTGGGCAGTGTCCTAAGCACTTCATATGTATTCATTTACTTCTCATCGTAACCCTAGGAGGTGGGTACTGTTATTATTCCCATCTTATAGAGGAGGAAACAGTGAGGTTGCAGAACTTGTCTGAGGTCTCAGAGCTATTAAGGAGGCAAGATGTTCATCTAGGCTGTCTGGCTCATACTCTGAGCTCTACACTGGATTCTTACTTCTCAATGGGATGATCTCCAAGGTGCTGTCAGGGGGCTGGGCATATATAGGTCCCAAATGAACAGGGACCCATGCTCAGTCTGGTGTTGTATTTGCTATGGATAGTCTGTAGAATGCCAGACATCCTGGGGATGAAAGGGCACAGAGAAACCTGTTGTCTGAGGCCTGAGCAACCACTGACCACTCCACCCAGGGCCATAAAAAAAGACTTATAACAGTACCTTCAACTCATGTGTGTCTACTCTTCCAAACACCTTAGAAGCTCCTTAAGGACAAGAATTGTTCAACTTGCTCTGTGCTGCAGGCATGAGATTACAAAAATTATAGGGCTAGTTGACTCTGATCCCCTTGTTTTAGAGATGAGGTCGAGAGGCCAGTAAATCACCTAAGTTCACTAGGTTAAGGCAGCACACTCTGGACTAGAACCCTGGGTCTGACTCCTGGTTCAGTCAACCTATCTGAGCACAGGGTCTCTGAGGACTGGGGGACAGATAAGAGAATATAATGGTTGCTGATGAGGAAGGCTACTGAAGACCCTACGTTCTAGAAGAAGAAAGGGAGGTGTTTCTCTAATCTGTTGAGGGGAACTGAAGCCTGGAGGGAGAGTCAGCGTGCCCCAGGTCACAGATCGAGTTGGGGAATGAGTTTATTGATTTCTGTTCCCAAGTAGCCAGCTCACCAGATTCCCTGAAGACGACATAGGTGGTTAAGCTTTTAAAAATCTGAGTCAGTAGGTCAATGTAGATTAGGAAAAATCCTCTTGCTTTAGTGGATGTGACTAATGAAGGGTTTTCAGGGAGCGTCAGTGGCTACTTTGCTCTTCCCTTTTCTCTTTTATCACCTCCTTGAATAATTTCTGTTTTCTAAATCTGTGTGAATTTGATGTGGAAAAGTAAATAGCAGCAAATATCCCTTGTAGTGAATTGGGATCCTAACTCCTGCCCAAGACTGAGGCTAGGTTGAGGCCACTCCCTGCAAAGCAGGTCTTCTCAGGCTCTATAGTTCTTAATACCAAGATGTGGTGGTCAAGGTAGGTTGTATGATCTGGGACCCATGAACCCTAACAAAATTGGCCCATGGGCTTTCAAAAGGATGAATTGCCACAAAAGCCTGGCTCACCAAGAGTCTCTGGATCTAAAAATCTGGATCTTAATTGTTCTTCTTTCCCAATTGGTACATCCACTCCAATTAACATGCTCATATAAACTTATGGATGAAAGGATTCCTGATAGAATGGGACACAGGACAGGTAAGTTTGGAACAGGGAAAGGAAGCCTATGATGGCTTATTGATCAGGCAAGGGCTTTATAAGTTTGTAAGAACCCAGGGTTGGTATGGGTCTTACAAAAAGAGGAATGTGGGCTGCTAAGGCCTCCTTCACCTTCTGGACTATGAGTGCCGTGGTGGCAAGCAGGATCCATGTCTTAGTCATGTCTGAATCTCCAGAGCCTAGTGTATGGCCTGATAGCTAGTGAACTCTTCATGAATCTTTGTTGAGTTCCCAATTTTGATGAGGCAATGGAGACCAGGTAAGGGATTACTTTCTTCTGTTCTTCACTAGGGAATGAGGTCATTGAAAATCAAGACCTTAATGAGGAGTAGATAGTCATACTTGCCTCCAAGGAATCACTGAGGGACCCTCACAATGTCCAAGAGGACTTGGAACATTTGCCCCAGTGGAGAGAAGGAGACTTGAGTCTTGCCTCTAGACTCCAGTGAGTCAAATGCCGATGATCTTCTTACACTCACACTCTTGAGATCCAGAACTGTGCTAAGCGTGGACTGGCCCCTTTCTCTTTTCCTGGAAGCCTCCTCTTTCAAGACTTGGGGCTGCCAGGGGAAAAGGATCTATGGGCTCTGAGCTGAAGAGAAAGGTCCAGGGAAGTTTCCCAGGCTTGTCCCTGCTTGGCAGGGTCAATGGAGTACAGTTCCTTTGGCTTTCAGTAGGGTAAGGTGGAGGAAGATAGATTTTACCCAGCATTTCCCAAGAGGAGTCCCTGTGTACATGGAAAGGTCTAAGAATGAGTTTGCTGGCTTCAGAAATGGAAGAATCTGCCCAGAAAAGAAGGGCATATGGTCGGAATGCCACCCCACAACATGCTGTGAGAAGATGCTCCCAAGTCACTTTTCTGATGCTTCCTTGGGCTCATCAATGACCAGAGATATAATAATAAAAATAACAATAAAAAGTAATAGTAACATATCAGACATTTGGTATGTATCAGGCTCTGTGCCAAGTCCTTTGCAAATAACTTAATGAGTCATCATCATAACTCTTTGAGATAGATACTATTACTACTCAATTTAAGCATCAAGAAACCAAGGCTTTGAGGGGCCGGCCCGGTGGTGCAGCGGTTAAGTTCTTATGTTCCGCTTTGGTGGCCTGGGGTTCACCAGTTCAGATCCCAGGTGCGGACACAGCACCACTTGGCACGCCATGCTGTGGTAGGCGTCCCACATATAAAGTAGAGGAAGATGGGTATGGATGTTAGCTGAGAGCCAGTCTTCCTCAGCAAAAAGAGGAGGATTGGCAGAAGTTAGCTCAGGGTTAATCTTCCTCCAAAAAAAAAAGAAAAAAGAAAAAAGAAACTGAGGCTTCGAGAGTTTAAATAACTTGTCAAAAGTCACATAACCAACCAAATACAGGAGCCAAGATTTGAACCCAGGTCTGTTTGGCTGCAAAGCCTGAACTGTTTGCCATTATACTTTACTGAGGGCACTGTGAGACTCCAGCCTATCAGAGACCTATGTCTACCTCTATTGCTGAATGATTTGGGAAAAAGAGGAAAGCGGGATTTAAAAAAATTTTAACATCTGCCTCTGCGCACACACATACGCACAAAAATATGTATCACGTGTAGAGCACTCTAGTGTGCACTTTGGATAAGTCACCTCACTTCTCATTTCATTCTCAATGGGGTAGGTATTATAATGTGAATACTCCCATTGTTCAGGTGAGGCAAGCGGGTCACAAAGAAGCTAAATAATTTGCTCAAGATCATATGTCCCCTTGGTTGCTTGAATCTATGTGGTCTGATGCCAAATCCATGGCTTTCACTATAACATAGGCTGCAATAATGAGACATAGAGTCAGCTGGCATTTATTAAACACCCACCATGGATCAAGCACTGTGCTAGGCTCATTCACAAACAGTAAATACTTATTCAGTGATTGGTCTTCCAGTCCACTAACTGGGCTGTCGCTGTAGCAGCCTCCAAGACTAGGAAAAGTTATATAAAATAATATAAGTAATTCCTTTTCCTCTTTTCTCTAGGCATTCTGAGTGGCTTAGTCCAAGCTAAATATTTCAGAAAAGGGTGTTGCTGTCACTTAATGGACCAGGCAAGAAAGAAAAACTAGATTAAGCCTGAAAAACACAACTCGCAAAGTCCTTGAACCAAGGATGGAGAGCCAACATAACGGAGGGTCTTCTCTCTCTAGGTTGGATGCATTTTAATGCCGTCTTATTTCCACTCCACTCCACCTCACATTTCTAAGGTGCCCTCTAGCTTTCCTCCTTAGAGAGTAAGGAGTAGGGAAGAACTGATGAAGGAAGGAAAAAATTCCCTTTCTACTGGGGTCCATCACGAATATAGAGCCTCTTGACCCTTTAAGCCTCAAGTCTTTTTCCATATCAACATCGATTGAATTTACTGCCAAATTCATTTCTGAGAGCCTGTTATCCTGGACCAAGAGACCCCTGGGCCGACTTCAGAGCAGTGGTGAGATAAGTAATAGCTAACAATAATAAGTACTAAATAATTAGCACAATTATTCATGAAGCAAGCTAAGTATTCTTTTTTTCATTTGTAGATGCTGAAATCTAAGCACATATCAGGCTTGATGGAGCCAAGCTTGAAAGTGGCGGGTAGGCACTGGATGGATAGTTCAGTTCCAAGGCCTGGGCTCTAACTCAAGGCTTCAGCAGACTCAGCAGAGATCGGCAGATGAATTCTCTCTTCAAAGCTGTGACACCATCACCAGGAAGTGGTGGACTTTTCACAGAGTAGGACTTGGTTAGAGGAGAAAACCCCAATGGATCAAAAATGGAAGCTGCTGAAGTTCTTTTGCTGCAGATGGATTATTCACTTGATGAGGGAAGATGAGCAACAGCCTTCTCAGTCTGGGATCTGGGGTACCTCTCACCTCCTCCTGCCCAGGCTGGCTTCATGGGGGTGCAACTTGTGTAGTCACACGTGGCCCTGTGCTCAGAAAGGTCTTGTGCTTGGTTTAATACTCTGCTGTCACTGTCTTGAGATTCTTAATAACTTTACCTTTGACTGTGTTTCGTAAGTAAAGTCTGTGGGACAATGGAGAATGCCTGAGTAGAGAAGATTCGCACAATTTGCATGTTCACCACTCCTTGCTGCCCCAGAGTGTTGGCAGTACCCCGAGAGCACAGAATTCCAGTGGGAGCTCAGTGAGACTCTAAGTAAGTAAAAGGTAAGTTTACAAGCAAGTGGGGCATTGACAGGAGCACGAGGTCATGCTGTTTGAACCACAACTTGCTTCATAGGCGGAAAGAAGGCATTGGGGTTCTACAAAATACTGTGACCAAGGAACGCCATCATATCATTTCTTACTCGTGTTCCTTCCCTGTATTTGCCAACCACCCCATGCTAAAGATGATGACATAGAAGGAAAGGGAAGGGTAGAGCAATCTATATAGTCCCTTTTCCTTTCAATCCTTTCTGACTCATCAGCAAGCTGATGTCGGAGAGTACTGGTGGAACGTTCGTGAATAAGGAGTGAAATAGAAGCAGTTCAGTTCACTTTGTTCCACGTTTCCATCATTCTGATAAGAATGAAATACACATGCTTGTATGACCTATGAAATATGAATTGTGTAATTTCAATAATTCTGCAAATGAATTAAATGCCTTTATATTTGCCTTTACAACTAACATTGCACAATATAAACATGGAGGGTAAAATTTATGCTAATAATTAAAAATTTTAATTTTTTATCACGATATTAAACAGCAAATAAAAGACATCATGACAACTTGAGAGACTGTGGAAGAAATGAAAAAAACTTTATATTTTAGTCTTAATGGCACTTTTTCCTGCTTTTTGAACAAGGGGCCCTACGTTTTTATTTTCTATTGGGCCCACAAATGATGCAGCTGGCCCTGCTCCTGCCTTTATTTTTGAGAAACAGAGGCGAAGCACCATGGCCCATCCAAGGTGATGAAGGGCAAAGGTGGACATCATTCTTCTAAGTGGGTAGACTCTGCTTGCAGGAATGTTCTCCAACGGTGAGTGAAGGGGGAACTGACACTCCTGAATGAATATGAGGAAACCCAAGGCAAATTCAGGTTCACCACATACACTCAGGGACGTCAGATCCACCCCTAAACCGGATGCGGCATTTCTCCACTGGCATCTTCTTGACAGAAGACTTGACAGAAGATGAAGATGGTCCACTCTTTTGTGTGTTGCTTGTGAGCTCACGTGTGGAGAGAAATCTGCACCACACGCACACGTGTATTGTTGTGGTCTTGGCACACATATGGGCATGAGTACTACACATATGTGTTTACATGTGAGGTGTGCTTGGGCACCTGGTATAACCTGAGAGAGGTGGTCTTTGCATGGGTCTCAGAGGGCTGGCCGATGGACATGAAACACCGTTAAAGCTAGCGTGAAAAAGGTATCAAGGAGTATACGTATACATCTGACTAGTGTCCTTCTGGAACTTGGGTCTCAGGAGACCACAGCTAAGAGCAGAAAGCGATACTGATGGGCTTGGGGGACTTTGGAGGACACATGGCTATACAGGCATACCTCATTTTATTGCACTTTGCAGATATTGCATATTTTTTGCAAATTGAAGGTTTGTGGCAACCCTGTGTTGAGCAAGTCTATCGGTGTCATTTTTCCAACAGTAGTTGCTCACTTTATCTCTATGTTCACATTTGGTAACTATCACAATATTTTAAACTTTTTCAGCAGTATTGTATTTGTCGTGGTGATCTGTGATCAGTGATCTCTGGCGTTACTACTGTAATTGCTTTGGAGCATCCTTATTAGATGACGAACTCAGTCAATAAATGTTATGCATGTTCTCACTGCTCCACTCTCTGGCCATTTCTCTCCCTCTCCCTGGGGCTCCCAGTTCCCTGAAACACAACAATATTGAAATCAGGCCAATTAATAATCCTAGGATAGTCTCTAAGTGTTCAAGTGAAAGGAAGAGTCGCATGTCTCTCACTTTCTAGAAGAAATCAGGCTAGAACCGATGAAGTTTAGTGAGAAAGGCGTGTTGACAAGGCATGTCGAAAGCTGAGATAGGCTGAAAGTCAGGCCTCATGTACCAAACAGTCAGTCAAGTTGCAAATGAAGGGAAAAGTTCTTGAAGGAAATGAAAAGTGCTACTCCAGGGAACACACAAATGATAAGAAAGTGAAACGCCTTATCGCTGAGAGGGAGAAGGTTTTAGTGTTCTGAATGGAAGATCGCACCAGCCACAACATTCCCTTAAGCCAAAGCCTAATCCAGAGAAAGGCCCTCACTCTCTTCAATTCTATGAAGGCTGAGAGAGGCGAGAAGGCTGCAGAAGAAAAGTCTGAGTTCCTGAGGTTTAAGGAAAGAAGCCATCTCCTTAACTTAAAAGAGCAAGGTGAAGCAGCAAGTGCTGAGCGAGAAGCTGCAGCAAGTTAGTCAGAAGATCTAGCTGAGATAATTAATGAGGGTGGCTACACCAGACAACAGATTTTCAGTGTAGACGAAACATCCTTCTATTTGGAGGAGATGCCATCAAGGACTTTCATAGCTAGAGAGGAGAAGTCCGTGCCTGGCTTCAAAGCTTCAGAGGACAGGCTGACTCTCTTGTTAGGGGCTGATGCAGCTGGTGACTTTAAGTTGAAGCCAATGCTCATTCACCATCCTGAAAATCCTAAAGCCCTAAGAATTGTCTAAATCTACTCTGCCTGTGCTCTATAAACAGAACAACAAAGCCTGGATGACAGCACATCTCTTGACAACATGCTTTGCTGAATATTTTAAGCCCACCATTGAGATGTACCCCTCAGAAGAAAAGACTCCTTTCAAAATATTGCTCCTCATTGACAATGCACCTGGTCACCCAAGAGCTCTGATGGAGCTGTGCTATGAGATGAATGTTGTTTTCATGCCTGCTGACACAACACCCTTTCTGCAGCCCATGGATCAAGGAGTCATTTCGACTTTCAAGTCGTATTATTTAAGAAATACGTTTTGTAAGGCTACAGCTGCCATAGGTAGTGAGTCTGCTGTTGAGTCTGGGCAAAGAAAATTGAAAACCTTCTGGAAAGGATTCACCATTCTAGATGCCATTAGAAACATTCATGATTCGTGGGAAGAGGTCAAAATATCAATATTAACGGGAGTTTGGAGGAAGTTGATTCCAGCCCTCATGGATGACTTTGAGGGGTTCAAGACTTCAGTGGAGGAAGTAACTGCAGATGTGGCGGAAACAGCAAAGGAACAAGAATTAGAAGAGCAGCCTGAAGATGTAACTGAATTGCTGCAGCCTCATGACAACTTTTAATGGATGAGCAAAGAGAGTGGTTTCTTGAGATGGAACCTACTCCTGGTGAAGATGCTGTGAAGATTACTGAAGTGACAACAAAGGATTTAGAATATGACATACACTTAGTTGATAAAACAGAAACAGGGTTTGAGAAGATTGACTCCAATTTTCGAGGAAGTTCTCCTACTATGGGTAAAATGCTATCAAACAGCATCACATGCTAGAGAAATCGCTCATGAGAGGAAGAGTCCATCAGTGCAGCAAACTTCATTGTTGTCTTATTTTAAGAAATTGCCATGGCTACTCCAACCTTCAGCAACCACCACCCTGATCAGTCAGCAGCCAACTACATCCAGGCAAGACCCTCCACCAGCAAAAAGACGACAGCTCACCGAAGGCTCAGATGACGGTTAGCATATTTTAGCAATAAAATATTTTTAAAGTATATAGTAAAGTATTTTTACGATATAATGCTATCGCACACTTAATAGACTACAGTATAGTGTAAACATAACTTTTATATGCACTGGGAAACCAAAGAATTTGTGTGACTCGCTTTATTGTGATGTTTGCTTCACTCTGGTGGTCTAGAAGCGAACCTGCAATATCTCCAAGGTATGCCTGTATTTCCAGGATCTTTCTTGTAACCACTCTCCTCTCCCTTTACATCAAAAGGAGACAAACACTTGTTGAATTAGGTAAAGAGCAGAAACAATTTCCTTCTGAGAAGAGGCACATAAGTGACCCTACTGCATCCTAGGCTGTGAAAGACTATCCCCCCTTTCACCACTGGACCAAAAATGAGGGGGCAGCTCTGAACTAGGCACGTAAGTGATGTGGACAGCGGCTGTCAGGCATGCTGGCTTGGTTTTACTCCACAGTAGCAGAATGTCAGATACCCACTAGATACCCACTGCTTTCTTCAGCCCCACAACGCTTCATCCTAATAGCAGGCTTCTTCCTAGTCTGTGCCCCATCTCACCTCCAATCCCATTTCTAGGTCTAGAATAACCCTTGTTTTTGGGTTATTCTAGCTCTGGGGCTGTGACAAGGGCATACTGATTCGAACTTTCAAGCACCCTCCCCAAATCTCCCACCCCCTGCTGAAAGAGATTCACTTCTCACGTTAATTTGCTAACCCGACAGCGCCCCCAAGAGGAAAAAGCCACTCACTCCTTCAGAATCACATTCCCATCCCCGCGGTCTTCGCTTCCACCAGCCTAGTCCAAAGGACCACTGCCTTTTTCCCTTCCCCATGTTTCCAAGCGCATTTAAGCAGATATTCAAATAGTGCCCCCACATCTATATTTAATGACCATGGGAGGGGGTATTCCCTCCTCCAAAGACACTTGTGTTCCACCTCCCAGAAGCGGCTGCTCTTCAGGGTGGAGGTGATTCAGCTTTCCTAGAAGATCATTTGCAGGGGAAAAACACAGTACTAGAGCTGAGAGTGCAGCCTGCTTGCCTAGATTGAAAAAAAAAAAAAAAACCCTGCTCTCAGACACATGGAATTCCCATTGACGAGGTCTGGCCAACACCAGGCGCTGAATTTTTCTCATTAAACATAAAGCTCAGGATGAAAGATGCGGGGGCGGGACAAGGGGCTAACATACCTTTTCAGCCTTTTCAACCCTCTGGAGGATTTGAACTCTGGCCCCCAAGGTCAAATGACTGATGTTCAAAAGTCCCCTCTCTCCATCCCGCCGCCTCTCTTCCCCAAGCTCCTTCCCAACAAAGAATGACTCTCTTTGCTACACACAATAAAGCCCTGGTGGATTTACCCAGATTAGAGAACCCCTTGAAGTCTCTGTCAAAACTAATCTTCTCAGGAGAAACACTTGTTGATAACCACCTTGCTTTGTGCGGCAGCAGAGAAACCAGGGCCCGGCTGGAAAAACTGGCCTCTGACCTCCCCTTCGCCACATGACACCAGGCACCATACAACCCTTGACCTCAGAGAACACCGCCCCGTCCCCCCACCCCCACCCCCCCATACCCTGCAAGTCCCCGCCCCCAGTTAGCTTCTCCACCTCAAGCTGGGCCCATCTTCGCACCAGCCTCTCAAAGCAAGGCCGCCAACCCTGCAGCTCCCCAGACTGCGAGTCCCTGGCCGGGCGCCAGCCTTTCCCTCCTTCGCCGCCGCCCCCGCGATTTAACCCTCCTCCGCCCTGCGGAGTTCAGCCTCTCTTGTCTTTATGCTGCAAAGTTTGCCAGGCTCCTTTTCAGGCGGTTTTCTCTACACAACCGGCCCTAAGAAATCATGCATAAAGATTTCCCTCTACAGGTGGTTGTGAGCTGTAGCAGTTTCTGCTCTTGCAATGAAAACGTGTTTTTTTCTTTTTTTTAATTTCATTTTACTCACTAATAGGGGTTTAGAAAAATTATTTTGCTTGCACCCTCTAAAGACTTAGCATTTTCTCCAAATAGTGGGAAGAGAGAAGATTAAATGCTCTAGGCAAGAAATGTTATCAGTACCATCACCACCACCATACCCTGGCTCTCTTATCTCCTCTCATTCCCCTACTTTGCTCCGACTTCATGAAGCCTTTCTGGAACTGCATTTTCACGTGCAAAATCATGACCAGAATGAAGACACTTAGTGAATGAGAATCAATCCAAAATATGACAAAGTGGAAGAAGCACTTGCCCACTGCAGAATTCCCCTCCCCCCTCCCACCCCCCTACCACAAGACATTAGGATGGGGAGAGACAAGACAGCATCCTCTCCCCAGTTTGCCACCAAAGGATTGTCTCCCAACTGACATGCCTCCTGCAAAAACCACACACACACACACAACCCCAGGAAAGCCTGCTCAAGAAGTCTAGGCAATTTGTACAAAGGTAATTGTTCAATGAAAAAGACAGTAATCATGGCCAGTCATATAGATCTACTCCTCCAAACATTCACCAACTGACATCATAAACTTTGCAAAAGCCAAACACAAGACAGTGCATGGTAGCACCTACCTTGGCGAGCTCCTTCACTTTTTGTGCAAATGTTTTCCCCTCGGCACGCTTTACACAGATTTCTAGGGAAATTTGGAAGGACTGGTGAGGGGGTGGGAGAGGTGAGGGAAGGAGGGTAATATAAATAAGGAAGCATTTTAAATGCACCACGCAAAAAGCTCGGGATTTCACGTTATGTGTCTGCACTCTTCCCGGAGCAAAGCAAAACAGTTCGCGATCAGTGCCAGACTTGGAGGGAGAGGGAAGAGAGAGGGAGGGGGGCAGAGGGAGGGGGAGAGAAGAGAGGGAGGGGGAGAGAAAGACAGAGGGGGGAGGAGGCTGAAGGAGAGAGGGAGAAGAGAGAGAAAGAGAGGAAATGAGAGAGGGATAGCGGGAGAAGAGAGGGGAGGTGAGCGGAGAGGGAGAGAGAGAAAGAGAAGAAAGGAGGAGAGAGAGGAGGCAGCCCCCCTCCCACGCTCCCACCCCCACACATTCAGGCACCTCCTGAGTAACTGATCAGAGCAAAGAACTCATCACCCACGTTCGAAAACCCCGTTTGGGGACTCAGTCCCGATGCACACACTCCCGGGGTCTATTTATAGACAGACCCTAATGATATGCATTGCATTCTGAACGTAAGTGTGCGTGGATTACATACGGTTGCTTTGACAGGTATGTTTCTTTCTTTCTTTCTTTCTTTTTTTTTGCACTGCAGTGCGTCTGATTATATCTGTTTGGATTTTCTTCTTTCTTTTTTTGCATCAGGAAAACATGCATCAATTTTGAAGGTGTTCCAGAAAAATGGTGGGGGTCTCAATGCTTACAAAAACCTGGCTTTTTTCCCCTGCAAAGCTGGGATATTTGCAGAGTTGGGGCTGTTTGAAAAGGCTCCAGCTCTGGCTTGGTGTAGCACGCCCAGTTCCAGCAGTGTGTGCTATTGACCTGCATTGACGTCAGTGCGTCATTAGGTCTCCCTTAGAAACACTGACTTTCAAAAATAGTATCAAATTAATTCAGTTGGAGCCTGGTGAAGAAAGGCTACTAGCTGGAATCAGCCATAAAACTCCAGAATTTTCAGCCCTAGATGTCTTCTTCTTTTTCTAGGAGCCAAATAAAATCAGATTGTATGGAAAATGTCATTGATGGGATTTTTTTTTTCCTTAAGAAAAGGGACCAAATTAGATTGCAAAACCCAGAACTGCTGCTTTTTTCTTTCTTTCTCCTCTTTTTTTCTGATCTAAAAATAACCTTGCTGGAGCTGACTGCGGTATCTTTTGTGTTGCGGCTCTGTTTTTAGCAGTGTGGTCCCAGCGAAGGGTGGAACACAAGTACAGATATTGATCTATTGATATTTGCAAAGCCAAGAATTAATTTTAATAAAACAGGTGTGCCTTATTGTGGTGGAGGGTAATAAAAAAGATGGGGCACCATGGGAGAGATTTATGCCATTCACGCTTTTCCGTTTCATTTTTTCCAATTCATCTTTTTAAGGTATAATTCCCACCCCATGTGTCTCACGTGGCCTCTGACCAGCACATGCAACCCCCATTCATACAAACACAGCGCACGAGCACATTCACACTTAGCAGAGACAGTACATTCATAAGCAAAGGCTCTGGGATGCTCCTTCCTCTCATGGCTGCTTGGCAGAAAAGGCATAGCAGCCCACCAAAATAGGATTACGTTTAATCTGGGGGATTTAAATCTGCAATCTGATAATTAGATTGTATTATTAAAATCTGCATTTATTAAAAATCTGCTTTTTGATGGGGAGGGACCGCTCCCTTCACATAGCTAACGATACAGTTTGAATGGGTCTGTGTTACCACCATACATTTTGATGTATACGTATGAATGATATATGTGAATACAGAGAGAGCCTCCCTGCTGGAAGCCAGGCGGGTGACAGACACCACTCTCAAAGTTTTTTGGCAGGGGGCGGTATTAGATTTTTCTATTTCCAGAAGGGGCAGTGTTCAAGAGTTTTGTACAACCTTCATTTCCCACATTTCTTGCTTCCCACCCCTCTCTCCCTGACCCACTCTCCTCAAATGCGCAGTTCTTGTGCCTCTCGTGATAAAAGGATTCGGTTTCTCTGACCCATTCAGTCTCTGGCCTCTGCTGAGACTGTTAATGAGGGGACTAATTAAGGCTGTTGTGTACAGGGCCCCTCTCAGGAGTCCACTTGGATGACAAAGGAGGTGGGGGGCCTTGGGTGGACGAGCAGGAGAGCCTTAATTTAAGTGGGCCTTAATTTTTTTCTTTTTGATACACCCATGAGGTCAGGTTTCCAGTTCATTTCTGCTTATCACTATTTCCTACAAGAACGAGGCCCTTCTTTTCCAGCCCTGAAATCTAGTTGAGAGAGAGGAGCGGGTGAGATCCTGCCAACCTCAACACTTTCAGACAAGGGCAGAATATGCATATTTCTACCAGGCCAGGCCAGCCCGGCAGGGGAGTGCAGGGCGGAGAAAATCGTATCCCAGCTACGACTCATCTGCCCCTTGCTCAGCCCCCCAGGAGGAGCACTGAGGGTGAGGCAAGAGGCTGTGGGGCTGGAGTTTATCTAAGGACAATTTCTGGTGTTTGTAGGAAACTTCAGCTGGTGACAGACTGACCACGTGGTTTCCCTTGTCTTTCCCCCACTTTCTTCTCTGAGGGTTCAGGGAGGACGAGGTAATTGCCAATGGTTCGTGCTGCCACAGCAGCAGCAGGAAAAAAGAGGTGCTATGAGACAGCTGAGCATTCCCCTCTTCCCCTAAACCAGCTCTTACAGACTTTGGTACAGACACGGATCAGCGGATGCTTCCAGCCAGCCAGGCACCTGCAAACCACTACCCCAGCTTGCAAGAGCTCCCATACACCCTTCACCACAAATGCATTCATTCACAGAAACTTGCAGTCATTCATGCACCTGCACACAACCACATTCATTCATATTTTAGCCGCAACTGCAGCCACGCATTCGCCTGCAAAGGCTGCGCACAACTGGAATACACCTTTAGAAGGCTGCATTCTAACCACCCCCCACCCCCACCCCATTTGCCCTGCTTCCTTCCCCCAGGGGCTTTCAGCTCTAAAGTGTGCAAAATCCTGGGAGGAATAAATTTCTGCCATGCAGACGGTCGAATCCTCAGCCTGTACAGAGACCCACTGACCTCGTCCGTGATTAGATCATGGACGAGATGCCCAAGTGCTGGCTGAGCTGCAAATGCCAAGGTGGATGAGGGGGGCCAGCTCCTTTCCTGGCCTCGTTTTCCTCACTTGGCAGCCCTGTGAATAAAGAGGGCCAAGGGAGGGGCTTGCGGTGTGGCCCAAGACTGCACAATGCCCGACTTGGCCCGTTCCGATCTTGTCCCTTGGAGAGAGGTGAGAATTGTGGAGAGCTGTCAAGGACTACGGGAGCCAAGACTTGGCATTCCAAGGCCTCGGTAATTCTTGTTGGTCTGCACACCAAGGATGGGGAGCTCAGGGTTCTCCATCTGCCCCCTCCAGATCCACTCGGTACGCTCTTCACTCTGTTCACTACCCCAAAAGGTTGACCTCTGTGGACTGCATTAACAGACTCTCTTTATCTCTGATTGAGCCAATGGGGACCCTGGCGGGTAAACTGAGGTCAGGAGGAGAGCATCACCTCCCTCCCTGCCAAGCTATGGGTTGTCTGTGGCTGTGTCCTTTTACCAAAAGGCACGGGTGCTGTCAGGTGGCCCTCTGGAACAGCTACAGTTACAGCCCTAAGTTCTGACTGTGTATCAGTGCATCTAGACCAGCAATTCTCAAACCCTTGAGGTGTGTGGAATTCTTCTGCAGGGCAAAAGTCCCTGAATCTACATTCTTCATCGGCTCCTACAGGCTACCTAAAAATAATCTCCCATCAGAACGCAGCGTAAGTAGTGTTTGTCTTATAGGCTCAAAACGAGGTGAGATTTTTCAGTTAAGTACATAAAATTAAATAGACGCTGCTGGAGATATTGTAGAGTAGTGGTTAAGGAGAGCTCTCAAAGTGGATCATCAGCTTGGCTGTTTCCCAGCTTTGTGATTATGGGCAAGTTAATTTCTCTAAGCCTCGGTTTTCTCTTCTGCAAAATGGGAATAATCATGAGAACAGCACCCTGCTCTTAGAACTCGTATAAGGACTGTATGAGATAATGTATGTGAAAGCGTGTGACAGAGTGCCTGGCACACAGTTAACCCACAATAAATGTTATCGATTTATTAAGAGTATAAACACGCATTCTACAGATGATTATCTAGGGGGCATCTAGAACTTTCAAAGTTTTTGAACCATGGCCAACAGTAAGATATTCATTTTATATCATGACCCGAAGATACACACACACACACACAAAACTGAAATACAGTAATACTTAGCCTTACAACTTACAGTGCACTTTATTTCATTTGTTGTGTTCCATAAAAAAAAAACTGGGTCGCAACCGATTAATGGAGAAACAGTTGGAGAAACAATGATCTGGACCTTCCAGGGATCAATGTGACGAGGACATCCCTGAAGGTGACAGAAAAGGTCAGGGCCATTTCTTGATGTCTTCTAAATAGATGTAGTCACATTAATGGAGGAAAAAAATCAGTTGGGGGTATTCTCTGCAGGATCTGAAATTCCTTCAGTGAGCATTTAGGTGGACTTCCATGTAAGAAACTAGGAGTGGGGGAGGGGACCCAAATGGAGAAAACATGGCGCTTGTCCTCACAGAGCTTACAGTTGAATAACAGAGTTAAGAGTCATTCACTCATTTATCCATTTAACAAACCGAGCACCTATAGTATGTGTGAGGACGCACCGGTCTACGTCAGTGAACAAGGCAGAAGTTCCTGACCTCACGAAGCTGCCCTTCTCATGGTAGTGACAATCAATCAATTGATCAATCACCCTATAAACAGAATATGGTTCAGACAGTGGTAACGGTTCTTAAGAAAAAGTAAGAAAATGGAGAGTGGCTGGTAGGAAGGCCTATTCTAGATAAGGTCGTCAAGGGAACTCTTCCCTAAGGAGAAGGTATTTGAGCAGAGACATGAAGTGAGGGAGTGAGCCGTGTAGACTAAGAGAAACGTGCTTCATTAAGAGAGGCCAACAAGGGCAAAGGCCCTGTGGCAGAAATGAACTTGGGATATCCCAGAAACAGGAAGAAAGCCAGGGTGGCTAGAGCTTAGTGAGCGTGTGAGAGGCAGCTGGGCCAGATGACCAAGGGTGCTAACATCAGGGCAAATGTTGAATTACATCTGAATGTGATGGGAAACTACTGCAGGGTTTGGAGCAGGAGAGTGACATGATCTGATTGGTGTTTTAAAAGGATCACGCCTGCTTCTGTGTGGAGAACGGACTGAAGAGGGCGATGGGACCGGTCAGGAGGCTATCACAGCAGTCCAGACAAGAGAACAGGGTGGCCTGGACTAGGCTGACCGGGATGGAGGTGGCGAGAAGTGGGTGAATTAATGGTACCTACTTTGATAGTTGATGCCTCTCCATACCCATAATACAACGTAAAACGTGAGGTGCCAAGAGAGAGTACCCGATGTTGTGGGAACTCAGATGAAAATTACATCTGGCTGTGGGATGAGCTGGCACTTGAGCTGTGTCTTCAAGGATGAGTGGGCAGAAATGGTGAGGGAGGGAGAGGACATTCCAAAGAAAGAGAAAAGCATACAGTGAAGGCACAAAAGAGGGAAAGCAGAAGGCGTGTCTGGGACCCACGGGTGATCCTGTGGATTATGGTGGGCCTGAAAGGGTGGAAGAGGAGGTAAGGCTGAACAGGTAGGTTTGGGATCCATCATAAAGGGCCTGGAGTGCCAGGACAGAGTTTGGGCAGTGGAGAGCCACAGCACGTTCCTAAGGAAGGTTTTACGTGATAAGAGCTGAGCTCTAGAGAGTATTGGACAGCTAGTGACTGCAGGGGACCCCAGAAGCTCCTGCCATAGCCGGCCTCAATAGATTCGTTCTTAAGGAGATCCTTGACCTTCCTTGAGCCTGAATCTTTTGTTCCAGCCAAACTAGCCTTCTCCCTGACCAGAGGGCTGGTCACAATCACCCCTTTCTCGCTGCCTGTGTTCATGTCATTCTCAGCACCTAGGATGCCTTCCCCAGCTGCTGTTCATTCATTCAAGTCCTGCCCATTCTCTAGGTCCTTGGCCTCCACTGCTCTCTCCCTTCTATCAAAGCATCAAAGCACTTGTCTACACCACTCATGTTGGCTCTTGACCTCATATACCTACTCACATTTCCTTGAGTATGTATTTCAAGAATGTAGACTTCCCCGATGAAATATAAATTCCTTCCCGTCAAGAACCTTCTCTGGCACTTCCTTTGTTTTCTTCAGTCTGGCACGCAATAGCCATTCAGTTATACTGACCATCCCCATACCTAATAAAATGAGTGTTGAGAGTCAAGTGGCCTCCTGAAGACTCAAGGGTAGAAAGTTTTCCAGATACCCTGACATCTAGACACACAGCCCAAGGGGACCCATCTCCCTGCCTTATCCATGTTCCCGTTCCCTGGCCATCCCAGAAAGGAACACACTAAGATCCAGACACACTCAGGTTTTGCCTTCCATAAAAGAGCTGTCCTGGAGAATCACCTTTCCTCTAGGGAATATAAAACCCTGTCAAGAGAACGCACCAAGCCCATGATTTCCCACAGGGTGGCAGGGAAGTGGGCCCGGGTCAGATTCAGTGTCGTCCCCTCTCCACTTCACACCCCTGCCCCTCCTCCAGTGCTTGGTATTTAGACAGGTGGCGTCCCTCGCTCCTGCTCCCAGGCTCTGTGCCACAGCGTATATCGCTTTTCACGGAGACATTTTACTTACGTTAGGGGCTTCCACTCTGAAGAGCTTTCCTCGGGCAGTCCCCTCCTCATCTCACCGGCTATTGGAGAAAGCAACCAGTGAGACACAAGCTTCAAGACAGCAACAGGGCTGTGAGGACTCTCTCAGCACCTGACACCTTGCAGGAACATGGGTCACTTAAGGACACATTGCAAAGGCACAATGATGGGTTTGCTTCTCTGTTGCTGTGGACACTCAATTTGGTGCTTGGCCCGTCCTTGGCCTCCAATGCTCACTGGTTCTTTCCAGATGCTCCATCTACCGTTTCCAGGACGGGGGGTTGGGGGGCCGGGGAACTCAGTGAGGTCACCGACCCAGGAAGGATGAAGATGTCAGAGTCTTGCTCATGTGTTGAGCTCGGTGCTGGGCCCATGTTCAATAAGACACGGCACCTAACCCAACCGAACTGAGTCTGACGGTCGAGACCAACAAACGCAGGGATGCCACGCACCATCGGCGCAGTAATGGACGCTGAAGGGTGCTGTGGGGACCACCCCTCTCATTTCAAAAGCTCTTCTCCCCACCTCTCTCCCAAGCCAAGCTTAGGTTTAACTCTAGAAGCGTCTCTTCACCTGTGGAAGAGTTCCCTGCCTCTGCTTCCATCCCTGAAATGCAGGGGCGGCTGGGGGTAAGGCAAGGGAGACTTCCTTTCAAGTTCTAGCCCCCGCCCCCAAATCCGAGCTAGCATCCAGCTCAGCAACCCCCGCCCCCAACTCCCGGCCTGAGCGGGCGGGGGCTCCCAAGCCCGGGGCAGGGGTCGCGGCTGCAGAAGGCACACTTTCCCGCAGCCTGCTCCGGCCGGCCCGCCCCCGCCGCTGCAGCCTCCCTCCCACGCGTGGAAGCCGCTCGGCGGCCGCCGGGCGGGGCCTGCCAGTCACACGGGCGGCACGCGGCCCTGCGCCGCGGGCACGTGAGGGGGCGGAGCCTGCGCCCAGGATCCCCTCTCGCGGCTGCTTGCGTAGGAGCGCGGCGCCCGCTCCCTCCCCGCGCCGCCCCCGCCCCCGCGCCGCTGCGCGCCCCGCCTCCGCCCCGAGAGCTCCGCGCGGGGGCGGGCGCCGAGCCGGGGGAGCGGGAGGGGGGCGAGGAGAAAGAACCAGGGAGGAGGGGCGGCCGCCCGGGGCCCGCGACGCCCTCCGCCCCGGGAAACCGCTCCCCAGTCCCTCCAAAGGCTCTCCTGGACATTCCAGTTTTTTCCTGCATTTGGGGCGAGGAGAGAAGCAGGGATGCAGGCCGGAGCTGCGGGCTGTTGGAGGGGTGCAGTCGGATCGAGGACTCCCCTCCCCCCCTCCACCCACGCGCGCGTGCTCTCGGGCGTTGATGATGTCCTGCCCGCTCCGCTGCTCTGGCTCGTGACTCTGCTTCGTGCTGGCAGAATTCCGCAGCGTGCACTTGGGGGTGGGGGCGGGGGTGGGGGCTTGACTCCTAGCGTTGCCCCTTGAGCATGTCTACTCTCTGGCTTGTCAAACTGCCAGGCACCGCACTTACCTGCCTCCACCCCCAATGACCGTGGCCTCCCACCCCAGGTCATTCCCAGGCCCAGCCCCTGTGACCAAGTCCACTATACAGGAACTGTCTTGTGTCTCCATCCTGCACCTGGTTGCTCCCAAAGCATTGAAATCACCCATCTCTTCTTCTGGGTCCCCACAACCCCGCCTCCGGAGTCCACTTGGCTGCTGGCAGCAGAAAGCAGCGGGGCAACACACAGACGGTCCACATGGCCCCTTGGGTGTCCACCCTTTTGGAACAGGGCAGTGGAAAAACAAACGAACTCCGTAGGAGGAGATGGAGCTGAAATACCAGCTCGTTTCCACCATCCCCATGTTGATCACCCACTACGTGTGTCGGCCCCTGGGGTAAATATTATGGTTTGGTTCCGTTCAGCATCCAGAAGACGGACGGGCTGCTCCTGGTAACTGGGCAGCCAAGTCCTGGGCCTGGGGCTCTCTCCTGTGGGATGCAGTGCTTCTGACGCAGGGTCCGAGATAAGGCGGTGTGTGCAGGAGGCACAGAGAGGGGTAGGGTGAGAAAATAAATATTATGAAAAGCAAGAGATACTGAGAAATCAAACCCGGTGCCCTACCGGTTGGTACCACCCTGGACTAGAGAGTGTGGGCTCACTCCTCCGAGGGAGGGGCTGTGTGAGAGCTGTTTTGCTCCTCCTCTAGCCAGAGGTTGATTCAAGATGCCGCCCTGAGAGACAAACTTGGGGTCCTCTCTTCCAAGTGGCCTGCGCTGAATTTCTCCCACAGAGGCAACAGGGCTGGGCTTCTGAGCTGGGGTGTTAAGAATTCTAGGTTCCAGCGATAGCTGCTATCTAAGAGCCTGACCTGGATAGGCTCTTTAAAACTGCCTTGCAAACAAGCCCTGTCAGGCCCAAAAGAGAGGTCTGAGCAGATGGCTCAGTTTCCCCTGGTCTCCCCATGCTGCAGTCTTCTGGATGTGTGGAATCTGGTTGCCTTTAACATTAGAAACTTGAGGACATCCTTCAGAAAGCCTGCTACCCTTCGGGCCATGCTCCTCAGAATTCCTGTAACTCAGGATAGCAATTTCATACAGTTTGGCAGCCGCTCATCCTTTGATTTGAATTAATTTTGTCACCTGATATCACCTTGAAGACAGGGATTTCTGTCCAGATGTGCAAAGAGTCTCAAGAGAGAGCTGTACTCCTTGGGGAGGAAAGGACAGTGTAGAGTTTTAGGATCCTTTGACCATTTATTTATTCATGGATGTCTTTTGAGGGCTTACTGTGTTCCATGTCTTGTGCAAGGCACTGGGGAAACCTAGTTGAAATGACATGCTGTTGGGGAGTTTTGGGTCCACTGAGAAGACCATAAATGACTATTTCTCTTTGAGATAATTGGTATAACTGGGCTGCTCATGAGCTGCAATAAGGGAAGAAGCTGCTGAAGTCTGCCCTGGGGAGTGCATCAGTCAGCTCAGGCTACATTATGCTGCATAACAAATGACTCCAACATCTCAAGTAACTAAAAACAATCAAGGTTTTATTTTTCTCACATTTGTGTCATTCATTCAGAGGTCTCCTGTGGTTCTGCTTCATGCTTTCTCTTCATTTTGAAACCAAAGGTAAAGATGCACTCCCAGCATGGGACTGGCTGGTGTCACTGGCAGAGGGAAGATAGAGATGGTGGAGCCATGTAATGGCTTCTCCTCCAAAGTGGCGTATGTCACTCCCATTCATGCTACATTGGCCAAAGCAAGTCATGTGATTAAGTTGGCCATAAATGGAGCAGGAAGTATAATTTTTCCACAGGGTCAGGCCAGTGAGGAGGGGTGGTGAATATCTTAACCCATAATACAACCTAACAGCTTCCCAGAGGAGATGATGCTTAGGTTGATTGTAAATGCAAGTTTAAACAGGGGCAGGTGGGCAGACAAGGCTGGGGAGGACATTCCTGCAGAGAGAACCTCGTTGGCCGCAGTCATGGAGGCATAAAACTGTCTGGTGCGTTCAAGACAAGCCAGTCACCTCCCATTCGACAACCTTTCTCCCTAAGTCAACGTTGTGTAGGGCAGCGTTCTTCATCCACCCTCTCCTCCCATGTGGGAATCGCTTTTTAGGGGCTGGCTCCAGGCCCTGTTTCAAGGGCTTGTCACTGGGGGAAGGATGTTGTATGTCTTCCCAGAGAAAATGGACCCAAGTTACCCCAAAAGAGTTTTGACCTCCGTAAATGCTGGAAAACAGACCAAAAGAAAAAAAAATCACCAGATTGCGATGAGGTTATTGACCCTTAGAGACTGGGTAGTGGTGGATCTGGATGGCTATGCATGAGTGCTGGAGGCTACCAGTGTGACCACTCCGGACATCAAGACTTCTAAGATTTCAGCCTGTGTTCATGGAGTAGTTTCAGGGGATGTCTCTAGCCAGTTCTGATGGCCACCTGGGTTTCAGCAACCCAGCTGCTCTCGCCTGGTAAGCCTGGTCCCTAAATGCCTCATTCCCGCCCTCTTCTTTCACTTTCTATCCTGATTTAAGTGTTAAAAGGGGCACCTGTTGACCAAGATGCCTAGGTGGCAAACACCCTCTCGAATGCTGCTAGGCAAGAACAAAGACGTGTTATTGATTCCATTCCAGAACTATTAGTTAAACGTTTTGTGCTGGTTTGGTTTTTCCTTCATGATGTTGTGAGGACCCAGAGGACAGTGCTCATGGCGTGTTCTCTTCCCCTTTCTGCATCCCTAGAGCAGTGTTTCCGTGGGTACCACAGTCACACCAGGAAGATTGGTGTCTGGGTTGGTTATAGGAAGGCAACCCTTCTGAAGGAGAGTCAGGAGCCTTTCAGTTGCAAGTGACTGGAAATCCAGCCTAACTGGCTTAAGTTAAAGTGGGTTTTTAAATTAGTTCTCACAACTCGAAAGTCCATACAGCAGAGTCGCCTTCAGGCAGGCTTCATGCAGGGGCTTGAAGTAGACACCTGGTTTCTCTCTGTCTCCCCATCTAGGCTCTGCTTTCTTCCTGGCCAGCTCCATGCTCAGATAGGCTCCTTCTGTCTGGTTGTAAGATGGCTGCAGAACTTCCGATCTTACATCCTCCTGGATTCAAGTCCAACAGGAAGGAACGTCTGTGCCTCTCCCAGCATTCCTGGCAGAGGTCTCTCCTGAACCAATTGTTGTGGTTTTGGGGCTGTGATGCTCGACTGACTCAGGCTGAAGGCTCTGGGCTTGGGGTGGAGCCCTACGCAAAGCACAGGACTGAGAAAGAGAGAGGAGATACTTTCCAAAGGGCCTCCAGGGGTGGTGATGAGAGGAGAGGTGAATGGAAGGTGAGTGAGAAAAACAGCAAATGTCCAATGCATTCACAAAAGTCTGTATTAGCCAGCTATCGATACAATAATGCCATATAAAAAACCACCCCCAAAATCAATGGTTAACAATTTTTGGCATTAATTTTTTTCTCACCCACGGGTTTGTGGTGTGTTTGGGGTATCTCTGCTTCAGGCTGCAGGTTGGCCAAGCTTGGTCCCAGGATGTAGGCTGGGTTCAGGTCTGGTCTAGTTTCTCTTATCCTCCTGGGAACAGGATCCACCTAGGGCATGTTCTCATCGTGAACGGTAGGAGCACATGAGAGGGAGCAGAAACACACCACACCTTTTAAGACCTTGGCTCAAAACCGGTGAGCTATTAGCTCTGCCCACATTCCTTCATTGGCCAAAACAAGTCACATGGCCAAGTCCGACATTATCGGGGCAGAAAAATAACCTGAGAAAGTAATCCAGTTTATCACAGTGTCACAAAAAGTGAGATCAGCAGTAGGATTGGGATGGGCTGCTCCACATTTCCCAAACTCCATCTGTATAGCTTTATTCCCAATTGTCCCATGTTCACGTGGACATGCATGAAAAGGTTATGCCAAGAAAATCATGTATCAAGTGATTTCCTCCTCGATACCGTCTCCTTCCCCTGGCCCCAGCTTTCAGGCTTCCTCTGGATTTTCCTTCACCATCTACCCGTGATTCACGTCACATCTCTTTGAGGCTGTGAGGGCTGATCCAGGAGCTATGGGGGGTGGGTGTTGACAAGCAATGAGTGCCCACCTGTCTGGAATGTCGTAGAAGACATTCCTGCTATTTGTGGGAGACTGCATAAGAAGAGATTACGTCTGGAGCCTTTTCCCACTCTAAGATGCTCTGATCCTGGGTATCCTAGTCAGTTTCTGACCTATGACATTGTATTTTAGGGTACAGATTTTGACCTGTGAATCTTTGAACTCTTCGCTTAGTATCCTCAATCTGGGATCCCTCAGGGCATAAGACCACAGTAAACTCATATACCCAGAAGACCACTGTTCTGTCCCCCCCGGGGGGACCCATGACGAACAGAAATGGGAAGAAGGCAAATTTCTCAGCAGCCAAATTTCTTTATAATGCTTGTCATTGCCTCTGGACAGCTTCAGGTGGAAGAGACATCCCAGAAACATTAGTGTCCTCCATCCTTTCTTTCTTTCTTTCTTTTTTTTTAAATGAATGTCCAAGACAGAAAACACAGCTTATATTCTCTATTCCAGTGGCTCAAAGTCCTCAACATCAGGAAGTTCTGCTTAGTGTCTAACTTGATTCTCCCCGGTTAAAGACCATCATTTCTCCATTCTCATCTTTCACATCTTTGCATATGGTAGAATCCATCTCTAATGTTGGTGTTATGGCAACCTGCCCATTCTGTGATTCCAGAAGAAAGAACTGTTATTGTTTTCCTTTATTTCACATCAACAAAAAAATCATTGAATAAATGTGATCGTCCCCTTAAGCATTGTAGTGTGATGAGCATTGCCTTTGCAGCCACTGTTCGTGCTTCAATTCTGTCTCTGCCACTTACTTCCAAGGTGTGTGACAACTTATCTAGCCTCTCTTGTCCACATTTTCTTTGAAAATATGGTTATAATAGTACCTATCTCACAGGGTTCCCATAAGGGGCCAATGAGTTAATACATATACTGTGCTTAGAATAGTGTCTGACACGGGTGCTTAATAAATGTAGGCTATTATTATCCTTACTTTGAGATGTAAGACTTAGCTGCTGTCCTCTAAGAACTCAAACTCTAGGGTGGAAAATGGCACTGACCACACTGGGGTGTCGCTGTTCTCTTGTCTAAGATGGCGAGGTGACATGGGTGGTTGGAGGAACACAATGAGAGAAAAATTATAAGGAGGTATAATATATACTTTATATATTATATATAATATATACTACAATATATACTATATTACATATATATAATATATACTTATAATATATACAGGTATATACTTTTATTTAAGACAAGATCTTCCTAACAGTTAGCATTTATCAATAAATTAGTAAGTAATAAACTCCCTTGTCATCAGAAGCATTCAGGCAAATCCTGACTAGCCTTCCGTGGGCTGGACCTTACCTGCAAAGGTCTTTTGTTTGGGCTGCAACGTAGTTTTTCTTTTTGAAGTTTTTTTTTTTTAAACTTTTTATTAAGATTATGATAGTTTACAACCTCGTGGAATTTCAGTTGTACATTATTGTTAGTCATGTTGTAGGTGCACCACTACACCCTTTGTGCCCTTCCCCCACGCCCCCTTTCCCCTGGTAACCACCAATCAATTCTCTTTGTCTCTATGTTTAACTGCCACCTATGAGTGGAGTCTTACAGAGTTCGTCTTTCTCTGTCTGGCTTATTTCACTTAACATAATACCTTCAAGGTCCATCCATGTTGTTGTGAATGGGACGATTTTGTCTTTTTTATGGCTGAGTACTATTCCATTGTATATATATACACCACATCTTCTTTATCCAGTCATCAGTTGATGGGCACTTAGGTTGCTTCCGCCTCTTGGCTTTTGTCAATAATGCTGCAATGAACATAGGGGTGCATGGGGCTTTTGGAATTGCTGATTTCAAGTTCTTTGGATAGATACCCAGTGCAATATATTTTTTAAAAATTTCAATAAGTTGACAATAGATTAGGAGATTTCTGCTAAACAATCTAGACTTTTGGCTTTTTTGTTTTTGCAGAGTTGGAAGATCTGGCAACACTGAGTCTACAGTCAGTACTGGAGTTGAGCTGTGGCTTCACCCTTAAGATAGAGCCCATTTTTCCATGGAGGTGTGTCTTCTGCCCTCTTCTATGGCCTCTTCTCCCATTTATGGGACTCACCTGGTTCCTATTTCTTTTTGAATTTACAACACCTGTTGCAGAAGGTTTGCACAGTGGGTGAGAGGCTAGATCAGATGAGATCACCTCTGGGATGACCTGATCCCAGAAGAACTCCCTCCTAATGCTGAGAGCCTGTCCTTGTGTTCTAGATGCAGATCTGACCCCTGGCACAGCATCGTTCATTAAACAGGCCCTGCACACCTACTCCTTGCTAAGGCCTGTGGTTCATACCAGGAACTCTGGAATATGAAGCTGGATGTCAATGGGTCCTATCTTAAATATTGAAAGGAAACACTTGTTTCCTTTACTCATTATTCACTGGATACTTCTTACACCAAATGTATGGGGTTTTTTTTTCCCCACCAAGCAATTCTCCAACTCTCCAGACACCAGCTAGGTGTCCTACAATTCAACTCAGTTCTGACAATAACTGCCTGTGGTGAGCACAGACTCCACAGGTTAAGGGGCCAATCTCACAAGACTGCCCCTCTCTTTAGATGCCAATCACCAAGTCCAGGTTGTCATCTGTGCTTCTCACCTTCTGGTTATAAATCAGAGGCTCCCATGAGCCCTGCTCGGGATTGATAATTTGCTAGCATGGCTCACAGGGCTCAGGGAAACAGTTTACTTACTAGATAATTGGTTTATTATGAAAGGCTAGAACTCAGAACAGCCAGTTGGAAGAGATGCACAGGGCAAGGTATGTGGGAAAGGGTATGGAACTTCCAAGCCCAATCCAGGCACACCACCCTCCCAGCACCTCCACATGCTCAGCAAGCTGGAAGCTTCTGGAACCCCATACCATTGTTTTTTTTAATGGAGGCTTCATTACTTAGGCATGATTGATTCAATCATTGGCCATTAGTGATTGACTCAACCTCTAGGCCTCTTCCCTCCCAGGGGCTCAAGTCAGGGGCCGAAAGTTTCCACCCTCTCATCGCATGTTGGTTCCCCTGGCAACTAGCTCCCATCTGGCGGGGCTTTCCAAAAGTCACCTCATTAACAAACTCAGGTGTGGCTGACAGGGGCTTGTTATGAATAACAAAAAATGCTCCTTTCACCTTTATTCTTCTTATCACTTGGGAAATTCCAAGGGTTTTAGGAGCTCTGTTCCAGGGCATAAGATGGAATATATATTTATTATAAATCACAATATCACATATATATATTTGAAATGTTTTGTTGTAAATACACATAACATAAAATTTATCATTTTAACTATTTTTAAGTGTACAATTTAGTGGCATTAGAACATTCATAATGTTGTACAACCATCACCACTATCCAATTCCAGAACTTTTTCATCCCAAGCAAACTCTGTACCCGTTAAACCTTAACTCCTATTTTCCCCTCCCCCTCAGCCCCTGGTAACCTTCGTTCTACTTTCTGATTCTGAAACTGGCTGAGAGTTAGCCATTGATGATTAAGTAGCTAGGAACTAAAGTGTTTGTTTTTTTCCCCTTTTTACAATTACTGATTATAGCTTTTAGCTGTTTAACCCACCCATTGTTAACTGTGCTGTCTAGGCAGTATGCTGTCTGACTCTCACTAGGGTCCTATAGGTAACGTCTTCCTGGAGCCTGGGTCACCATGGTAATGGGTGTGAGAGCTGTTTTTCAGGAACTAAAACTCCTTGTCCACTTCAGGCCAGTTGAGATCATCAACTCATCAACTGGGCCAGTGGAGATGTCCAATAAGCGACATTTGATGTCAAGAGGCTAAAAAGTACACCCTAGGATCATGCTAATGCCGCCATTGTGTGAACATGGGTCCTATGAAGAGGCGTGAAGTCTGACTACGCTTGCACAGATCGTCAATTACCTCACCTCTCCTCACCTCCGATCACCTCTCTCTGCATTTCACACCACCTTGCCCCACTATCCCATAAATGTCCCTGAGTCCCTATTTTCGGGGAAGTGAATTTGAGCCTCATGCTCTTGCTTCCTCACATGGCTGCCCTGTGATTAAACTCTGTTTCTGCTGCAATCTCGTCTTGGTGTCTGGCTTTCTGGGCGGTGGACAAAAACAAACCTGGTTCAGTAACATTTCTATGAATTGGCCTATTCCGGAAACTTCATATGAGAAGAATCATACAAAATTGTCCCTTTGCGTCTGACTTATTTCATTTAGTATAATGTCTTCAAGGTTCATCCGGGTTGTAGCACATATCAGAATTTCATTCTTTTTTGTGGCTGAATAATAGCCCATTGTACGTATCTATGTTTTGTTTATCCATTCATCTGTTGGTGGACACTTGGATCGCTTCCACCATTTGGCTGTTGTGAATAATGCTGCTGTGAACATTGGTGCACAAGCATCTGTTGGAGTTTCTGCTTTCAGTTCTTTTGGGTATATATGGTCCAATTATATTTTAATTCAAATTAAACAACAGGCAAGTTCATATGTTTTAATTCAAATTGAACTTCCAGTTCTTTCTTCCTCTCAGTGCTCCCTAAGGCACAGAAGAGCATCTGGTGCGTCCATTCTACAGATGCAGAAACTGAGCAGGCGATCAGGGCTGGAAACTAGGACTGGAGCTAGGCCCTTGGTGTGCAGTCCTTGGCACTAGACTAATGCCCCTGAGGACAGGGGTTGTGCCAGTTGTTATCTCTGATGTATACCCAGGACAAGTGACTAGCATGCAGTCTATATGTTTTGAAAAAAATCAATGAGTTTTTTTGGGCTTTACTAACAGAGCCTCTCATACATGCTTCCGGTGTCTGTCACGCTTCTTCCTCTCCTTCCCCAAATCTCCCTCTCCATCTATTAGATACTTCCCCTCCTGAGGGACATGGACAAACAAGCTGGTCCCGATGCACGTCTTAAATGCTGACTTCAGCCTCAGTCAGGCCTGAGAGAGGCTGCTTTCCAAAGTGCTTCTGTCCACGGTCCCTGGAGTATGTCTCTCCCCCCTTCTCGTGTGTGTGTGTGTGTGTGTGTGTGTGTGTGTGTGTGTGCTTCATTTGAGCATCACCGGGGCCGGAGATCGCTGTAATTCCAGGAGCAACTGGCTGATGTGTGACATCCACAGGGGGTGCCTCTGGCCTGGGGGGATTTGAATGCCTTCAAGCCAGATTTTGTCAGAGAATCCCCAGCTTGCTGCATGATTGCAGGTCCTCTTATTTCACAGCCCTGTGTGGGGTTTGAGAACCTCGACTCAAATTCCCTTTAGTTTAAAAATTGAGACAAATGAAATTTTAATGCAGTGGTGAAAAGGCTGCTCTTGGTAAACTGCATTGTCGGCTTGGCATTTGCTTTAGCAAATGGGGCTGTAAGAGGAGTCCCTGCTCTCTCGTCCTTGGAGGAGCCTCGCTTTGGGCTCTCAGAGGAGGTGAGGGGTGTGGCTTAAATCATCTGGGGTCCTTTGTCCACTTGCTTTCTGCCTCCACCACAACAAAAGCTGTCATTAATGACACAAAGGTGGGTTGCAGAAGATTCCGTGACTGTCTCTCGCTAATGGGGAGAGTCTGTGTAAGAAAGAAGGCAAGTGATGGCGAGAAGCACACTCAAGGCAGCCGTTTCATGCCCCCAGAGCAGCCTGGCTTATGGTTCAGTTTCACCAGGGAAATTTCTTTGACTGTCTGGTGTAGGAAGGAGGTGCTGAGACAAAAGGTTTGGTTGGGGGTGGGGTGGAGATGAGCTTGTGTAGGTTTGGCAAAAATAGAGAACTAAATCCATCTATCTAGAGCCAACTGAAGGCAAGCAGCCGCCGCTCTCCGCTGAAAGTGGGCGGGGCGAGCTGAGCGCGGGGCTGGAGGCGGTGCCGTCGGGCAGCACAGGGTTAACTCCTCCGGGCGCCCAAGGACGTCAGAGCGGGTTCTAATCTGTGGTCAGGATTGAGAGCTTTTATCCCTTGTTATTTTTCTTCTTGTCTTTGCTTTTTACTGTGTTTGGATTTCATGATTTGGCTTTTTCTTTTTAACGTTTAAAATATTTAGAGGGAAGGAAAAAAAATACATCTCCGTGAAAGGATAGGAAGCCCAGCAGGCCTGGGGGGGGGGGGGGCGGCGAGGAGGGGCGGTGGAGGTGAGGGGCGGTGGAGGTGAGTTGTTGGGAGGAGCCATGGGGAGTCCCTGGTTCAGACGAGGACCAGGGAAGCCACCCTTACCTGGTCCTCTCCCAATCCTACATTCTCTTGAACCCCAAAGACCTCACCCTGGGTGAAGGGGCTTCCTACCTTGAAGACCCATTCATCCACTAGTCTGCTAGGAGGACAGGCTGTTATTAATAGCGACCGCCACCCCATGGATGCTCCTCCCAGACACACCATCCTCCTGTCCAGCAGTTTGAGCCTCTGTTGGGTTGGGAGGCAAGGAGATCACACGGTGCCTGCATCCTGCCTCCTCTGACCCAGTGGGGAAGGGCATGGAGGGGAAGGACACAATCCCTGATTGTGCGAGGAAAGAGAAATGGAACTGCCACTGAGGAAAATGGAGGAGATCAGTTTCCAGAAATGAGGGAAGAAGTAGCATGGGTAACTTGGCAGTTTAGAGCTTCTTAGACTGATGTTTATAAGATATTTGTAAAAGGAGATGTTAAAACTCAGGTATGGAGGGCACATTCAGCCTATGGCCATGTAAGTCAGAACTTTCCATAGCTAGCAGGTTTCATGTCAGTGGTTTGTCTGAGGCAGAAGGCACTCACCACTAAGGTCAGGTGACAGAAAGGTAAGGTGACCTAGGTGTGGCGCTGTGGAGCCAGAAACTGAGATGAGATGCAGAGACAGTGCCATTGAACCCCAGAATCCCAGAAATGGAAGAGACGCATGACGGTATCTAGGGAGACTGTCTTCCTAGAGCCCGAATTGTGTTGGCCCACGTTCCTGAGATGGAAGCATCCAGTCAGCTCGCGGTCTTTGGGCCCTAGGGAGATGACTGGGAAATGGGTAACAGCTACTTCCCAATGGAACCTGGTAACTTGGAAGCCCTGGGAAGCTGCAGGAATTGTAGGGGGTGAGGTGGGAGCCCAAAAGGCAAGATCAAATAACATTTGCCTTTCTCCTACTCTTGCATGTAGTGACGCTGACAGAGGAAGCAAGCGGTGGGAATTAATTGGTCAGCTAGTGTTCAAGATGAGAATGGGGTCTTCTGCACTAAGACCTACGTGGACCTTCTACCAAAGACAGAGTGTATCTGAAGGGGATCTGGACAAGGGTGCTTGGCGGGAAAATCTCCCACCTGATCAACGTAACTTAAAACTGAAATTTCAAGAGAAAAAGGGGAGGGAAATATCCATCTGCAATGAAAGCTGGTCATTGTGGAGAAGGAGCCTGGCATCAGTGAAAAACAGGAGAAGCAAAAGATTTCTGAGTTAGGTAACAATGTTTATGTGATCTCAGATTTGAGCTAGATATCTTTACTTTCTCCTCTTGATCCTCTCTTCACCATCCTACCCTTCATCCTGGAACCCTGTCCTTACGGATGCGTTACTGGGCCCTCAAACCCTCTGGCTTCTGTTGGGTTCAGCCAATAAGAGTCAACCAGAAGGAGACTGGAAGGTGGGAGGAGAGTAAAGTTGGGGTATTTATTTTCTGCCTCTCTCCTACCTGGGTCTTCATGTAGTGGCTACATCCCTCTTCTAAAGACCTCAACTCTTGTCAGGAGGAGTTGGTTACAGCAGTTCCCTTCAGATTCTGGTACCCACGCCTTCCTTTGCTCTTCTGGGGCTTGGAATGGTAACAAATCCCCACTGTTGCTAGCTCCATCCCTTGCTGGTTTCCTTTAACGCTGCCCATACTACTTAACCAGCCCCTTTATTAAACTTTCAGTTGCCCCATCTGAGCGTGCCACCCAGTCCCTGCTGGGACCCTAACCAATGCAACAACCTAATAAAGGACATAAAATTGACACTTTAATAGGTTAAAATAGCTCAAAGTCATTACCAACATTTGGTTGGATGAGGCTTATGACGTGAATTCTGTGATGATAAAGATTCCTTTCATCCAAATAAATTAATCTCATTGCCATGGGTCAAGGAGTAGAACTTATTGACTATCTGCTGTATGCTGTGTACTATATTACAGACTGGGGAGTTAGTGGTAGTTGAAACAGTCAAACATCCAACTCTTGTGTTCTCAATCTAGTGTGGGAGAAAGACATTAATCACATAAGCACAAATATAAATATATAGGTGGAAACTATGATAAATCTTTGGCAAGATAGCTACAAGTTTCTCTGAGAGCATCTGATAGGAGGCTAATCAGGGCAGAGCATCAGAGAAAGCTCCTTTGAGGAAGTGACTCTAGCTTAGCCAGGCAAAGGGCAAGGGAGGAGGAGAAGAGCGTTATAAGCAGAGGGAAGAGCATGGTCAAAGATTCTGATGCTGGTAGGGTCTTAGAGGTGTTCGGTGAATCCAGGAGAGGCGTCTACAGCAAGTTGAGATTTGGCTTTAAGTACAATGGAGGCATTATGGAGTTTTGAGCAGGAGAGTAGCATGACTTGATGTCATAAAAGCTGGTGGTAGTACCGTGAAGAGCACTGGTGGGGACAAAAGGAGAAACAAATGATGGCGCTACAGGAGGTCCTGACCACTGGCCTGGCTAACAGTGCTGTGATGCTTTCATTGTCCAGGGAAGCCTGGCTCAGAGGCAAGATCCCAACTGGGCCCATGGGCACAACCACTGGGTGCCCTGTTCTGTCATAAACATTGCAGTGGATTACATTCTTGACCTGATACTCTCAGAAAGACGAGAAAGCAGTGAGGGGAGCTGTTACTTGGAACTTAATTCTAACCAGCAAGGCAGGACTTGTTGGTAAGGTGGAAATGTCTGGAAGAAAAGGGGAAGTTCTTGGGAGAAAGAGGCATGGGATCTCATGGTTTGTGTGTGTGCGTATGTGCGTGTTTGAGAGAGAGAGACAGAGATGGAGAGACAGAGACAGATATGCTAGAAAAGCAAACCTCACAGACTTCAGAAAGAAAAAGTTAGGAGATATGAGCTTATGGCTAGAGATTCAGAGAAAGACGGTGGCTTAACGGGCACAGGACATACAACTGCATTAGTTTGCTAGGGCCGCCATAACAAAGTACCACAGACCAGATGGCTTAAACAACAGAAATGTATTGTCTCACAGTTCTGAAGGCTGGAAGTCCAAGATCAAGGTGTCAGTAGGGTTGGTTCCTTCTGAGGGTTGTGAGGGAAGAATCTGTTGCAGGCCTCTCTCCTTGGTTTGTAGGCGGCCATGTCCTGCCTGTATTTCTTCACATTGTCTTCCCTCTATGCACATCTGTTCTGTGTCCAAATTTCTCCTTTTTATAAGGACACCAGTCCTATTGGATTAGGGCCCACTCTAATGACCTCACTTTAACTTGACTACTTCTATAAAGACCCTATCTCTAAATAAGGTCACATTCTGAGGTACTGGGGGCTAAGACTCCAAGATACTCTTTTTAAGGGATGCAGTTTAGCCCATAACAACAACCAATTGAAATTCAAGCAGAATTTACTAATTCATCCATCAAACACGCACCAGGTACCTACTCTGAACCAGGTACACTGCTAAGTGTGGTTTTGAATACTTGGTCTTATGGTAGAATACTGACATGCGAAACATTTAATACTGGTTAACAGGTGCTACGATAAATATATTTACCTCTATGACACACTGTTTTATGATATAGGTTAGTGTAAAATTAGAGGTCAGCACAGGGTATATAAAGCATAGTCGTGGCACAAAGAAAAGGTGACCAGCTCTACTCGAGGGGATCAGGGAAAGCTTTTCGGAGGAGGCGACATAAGCTGAGTCATGAAAGATGACAGAGGAGACACCCAAGTGGAGAATAAGTGGAAGGGAGTTCCACACAGAAGGAAATCCATGGAGTGAGTGAATGCAGCATGTTCCTGCGAGTGAGAGTAGAGCTTCAGGGTCACTGGAGGGAGATGGGGTTAGAACAGCCAGATCAGAAGGGGCCTTGGGTCGAGGATAAGGAAAGTGGACTTAATCCTGCAGACTTTGTCGAGTGTGTGTAGGGGGACCATCATCTAGGGGATTTAAAGAAGGGAGTGGTATGATTAGATTTGGCTCTTGTGTAGAAGATGGATTGAGGGGGTTGTAAAGGGAGGCAGGAAGACTAGTGAGTGGGCAGAAGCAGAAATGAGAGAGCGAGAGAGAGAGAGAGAGAGGAAGAAGGATAGAGAGAGAACAGAGGGCTGGATCAGAGCAGCAGGGATGGAGAAGAGAGAAACCATTATTCAGAGTACTAGGGGTAGAAGTGAAATCTGTTAGTGACAATTTAGTTGTAAGGAGCAAAGGAATGGAGAATGTAGGATGATTCCCAGATATCTGGTTTGAGTGTCTGAGTGGACAATGGTGCCATTCACAGGCAGGGACTTTAGGAGGGAGAGTGGCTGCTGGGGGAAGATTAGTGCTATTTTGGACATATTGAGGTTGAGATGTCTGCGGGACAGTCAGGTGGAAATGTGGAGTAGAAAGTTATTGCGTGTAGTCTGGAAGTCAGGGGAGAGGTCTGGGTTGAGATTATAGCTGGGAGTTGTCAGTACTTGAAGTCATGGATGTGAATGAAGGGTGAATCTTTAGAGTAGAAAAAATGTAGGGCTCAGGGACAAAACCTTGAGGAAAAGGACATTCCACATGTGAGTGAGATGAGGAGCCTCCAAAGGACATGGAGAAAGACCAACCAGATGATCCTGGAGAAAGGTGCGGTGAACGTGTTGTGATAGTCATGGAGCAGAGAGTTAACACCGTCAGACGCCCCTGAGAGATCAGGGAAGAAAAGAATGGAAAGAATCCTTTGGATCTGGCTATTTGCTTGTCATTGGTTACTTCAGTGAGGTCAGTTTAGTGGAGTGAGTGCAACAAACACTAAGTTGCACGGACAGAGGAGGGGAAGGGGAAGAAGTGGAGACAAGTAGTGTGGATGATTCTCTTAGAAAGCTTGGCAGTGAAAGGAAGGAGAAAAGTAGACTCTAGCTAGAGGGGGATTTGGGGTTGGTTTTATTTTCCCATGAGAAGGACTTAGTGGTGTTTCCATAATGAATGAACAGAGTAACAAGAGGGAGTGGTCAAAGATACAGTGAGGGGAGGGAAGACTTCCGGAGATGAAAAGGATGGGATCCAGAGCAAAGATGGATGGGTTATCCTTGTAGGAAAGATATAGTGGAGGTGGGTCCAGAAACCTTAGATGGATAGGCAGGAATTTGAGAAATTCCTCAAAATGTTTTTTTTCCCCCTAGAATATAAGAGGTGATTCATCTCTAGGGAGTAAGATGGGAGGTGTTTGGATAGTAGAGATGAAAAGTGATGGGAGGAAAACTTGAAAAAGGGGGTCTATTAGTCAGAGATCAGTTGCAGCTAATGACTGTTTCCATATCTTAGCTATTGTGAATAACATGCATTCATCTTCTATCGATCTGTCTGTCCATCTGTCTGTCTGTCCGTCTGTCCACAGTAGGCATGGGAAGCTGGGTAGATATGCTACGGTAAATAGACCAGATCCAGAACAGCAGCTGCAATTGAAATCACAGTCCGATTGCTCTTACATGATCTGTCGTCATTCTCCAATTCCAGGATATATCTGCCCAAGCCAGACAGGTAAGTTAAATGAGGACGTGATGGAGACCATCAGTGGTCTTTTGGTAAACTGGCTTTCAGAAGGGAAAAAAATCCCGGATTTGTATGTTTGCCAATTTCCATAGTTTAAGTAGTCCCACCATGGCCAATTTCAAGCTACCAAAGTGACGTCACTGAAGATGAAGCGTTGTGAGGTAATGTTAACAATCTCATAACAATTCTCGTGCATAATTGATAACAATTCTTATGAGCCTGTACAGGCTGATTCCAGCACACCACTGGGTCACCAACCTTGTATTTTTCAAGTTTTCTGCAGTGGCACTATTTGATTCCCTGTGATTCTCCTAGAAATGTGGCAGTGGTTTTGATTTACTATTTCATTGGGGAGAGGCTCACCGGTTTCATTTGGTCCCTTCCTGTCACGACGGGCCTTAATCCATAGGTTAGGCAGGAGATTCTGCCTATCGCTGAGTATATGTATTCCACCTATATATTCAGGACCTGGGGAAATAACCATATGGTGGATACGAATCTCTCTGGCCCACTGTGAAGTGGTTTGAGTGCAAACCCCATTTATTTCCTGACTCCTGTTAATTCCCACTCAACCCATGAGCAGGGATTGGCAGGAGCTCAGAGCCAGGAAGAAGCCTGAAAGTTCTGGTATTTCTCTTTTTCCAGCGCACACTTCCTCTTCGAAGTGACCACAATTCCCCTTGGGGGAAAATTGGGAGGATTTGCAATATAAATGTGCAAGGTCATTTGGTACAGAGTACACAGCTTTTCTATTTACCCGACTAAGGTCTGGGAATTTAGTGAAACCCTATGACTCTCTGAGATGCAAAGAGGATGGCAAGTAGTGGAAGGATCAAGTTTTCAGGCCTAACTTCGAGTAGGAAGAAGAGGTCAAGAGAAGGAGTGATACTGGTGGATGGTCTGAGGAGTTGAAGGAAAATATCATGAAATTAAAAAGCAAGTTCAAATGGAGTGGATGGGTGATGGAAATGAGAGGCTAGTTCATTATATGGGAGAGGGATGTCTAGAGCCTGGGATCTCAGGGGTAGAGCAGATGTGAAGGATGGCAAGGTCCAGATGTGGCCTTACCTCTGGCTGGCTGAAGGGCAGTGTGGATGAAGCATCAGTTCGAGCTGAGGTGGTCCAGGAACTGCAAGCTGACAAGTCCTCAGCCTGGGTGTGGAAATCTATGAAGGGGAGAGCAGGGCAAAGTGTGGGGAAAGACCTCATGAATGAGCCAGGTGTGCACATTCTGGAGGAAGGCTGGGGTTGGAGGGGGTCCTGCAGGCTGATAGGTAACGCAGAGAAAGAGGGATGGTGGTGATGATATAAGTGGATGACCCGGTTTGTAAAGAGGACATGCTGGCAGGGGGGCCTGGAAGTAGCTATAGGAAGCCAAGATATACCCTAATCCTTCTAACCTTCTGTCCTGAGGCAGAAGGTGGCCTCTGTTTGTCAGCTTTGTGAGCAAATGACCTCACCAAGAGATTAAACGAAGAATACTTTGCGCGGTGCGAGGCACGTGGTCAGCCCTCAGTAACTGTGAGCTCTGATCGTTATTACAGTAAGGGAAGAGTGGAAGGACAGAAGACGGGCGGAGGGGTGACAGAGATCTGACAGTGATAAGGGCACAGGAAGGAAGAGCACTGACAGTGGTACTTTCCATCACAGGGTTGATGAAGGCCTCCCCCTTTCCGCCCCCTCTTCCTCCTCTCCCCTTCTCCTCTTCCTCCTCCCTTACCTCCCTCCCTCCCCCGTCCCCCTCCATCTTCCACCTCCTCCTCTCCTTCTTCTCTTCTTCTTTTCTCTTTCTCTGTAACAGCTTTATCAAGATATAATCTACGTACCGTACAATTCACCCATGTAAAGTGTACACCTCAGTGATTTTGAGTATAGTCAGATACTTGTACAACCATCACTACAGTCAATTACAGAACATTTTCATCACCTCAAAAAAGATCTCACCATATCCTTTAGCTATCACCCCCAACCCCCCCATCACCTCTGGCCCTAGGAAACCACTAATCTGCTTTCTGTCTCTATATTCACCTATTTTGAACATTTCCTATAAACGGAATCAGAATGCACAATAAGCAAATTCCCTTCTTAAATTGCTTTTTATTTTAACCGGAATAATACTTCAGTGCAAAGGAATGAAGCACTAATGGTGGACTTTCAGGCACTAGCAACAGGGATGCGTGTGTATGTGTATGTGTGTGTGTGTGCATGGTGAGGAGGGGGTAGGATTTGGAGATTCAGATCCTTCTTCCTCTGTGCCTAATGCCAGCCGGTTTGTTTTTCCTCTTATAATGTGCTTGGAAGGGAAAATGTCAAAAGCCAACCAGGCAGAATCCATGAGAAGGCCAGTGAGTCACCCCAGTGGCTGAGGCCCTGCTGAGCATCGTGCAAAGGAAGGGCTGGGGGCATTTCTGCTCTTGGGGCTCCTCTGCGGATGGGGACGCCAGCTGACTGTGTGCAGGCGCCGGAGGGAATAGACCAAGCAGTGCGGATCTGGAGGTGGCAGGTGGGGTGGAGAAGCGATGCCATAGTGGAGCCCAGGGCATTGCCCCAGAGGACTGTGCAGAGAGGTCATCCGGAAGCCAGGACTGGTCCTTTAGCCCACGCAGCCCCTCCACAGGGACCTAGCAACCTGCGCAGGGAGGGGCAGGACCCATCAGTGTTTGTCAAGGTGGGGGCATAGACCGAGTGGCTCCCGAGATGACATCTGGTCGTTCACCGCGCGCCACCCCCTACATCACATTAAAGCACCCCCTAAGAATGGTTCCTCCCATTTTAATTCTCTTTCAAGCCTTTTAAGTCAAAGAGAAGGAATCAACTTGATCCCACGTTTCTAACACCTCACTGACACTTGCAAATTTCCCTTCTAAAGAAGAGAGTGGGTCTTCGAGTCAGGGTCCACGCAGCAACCTTCTCTCCCTAGAATTTACTTACATGGTTTTGTTTACCGTGAATTGATTTTACCCATGACGTTGATCATCCATGTCTGGCAGTGATATGAATTTTCCATCTTACGTAAGTTTTTTTAGAGCTTAATAAGTGAGTCAGTTTAAAGGAAAATATTAGTGAAATAAGAGCAGGTGGTATATAGAGATGGCAAAGATGGTGATGGTGGTGCAGGAAACGACCAAAGCAGGTAAAAACTGCACCAGAAGAGTTTCAGGCTGTTTCAGCTCAGGTGGTCTGTGACTCAGTGATTCAGAGGACGAGAAATGCCATTGAGGTCAGCCTGGTTGCCTGGTGTAATTCTCACTCCAGTGCATTGCAATGGGCTGTTCACTTGTCTGCCTCTCTTACCAGACATGGAACCAGATGTCTGTCCTGTTTTCCTTATGTCCCCAGGGCCCGCCATGGTGCCTGGGACACAGAAGTTCTCGGTACTTATTTACTGAATGAATAAATGTGTGAATGAATTGTTGTCTTCCAGGTTATTGCTGTCAATACTCTGAATGAAGTAGTTATCCTGAATGTCCATCTCTCCCTTCCTCCCTCCCTCCACCCATCCATCCTTTCATCCAGCCAATAATCAGTCAACTTATTGTGCACAGAGTAGTCGAGATACCGTCACTGTTGGGGAGAATGAAATCTCTTCTCAACTTTTTTTTTTTTTTTTTGAGAAAGATTAGCCCTGAGCTAACATCTGCTGCCAATCCTCCTCCTTTTTTGCTGGGGAAGACTGGCCCTGAGCTAACATCCGTGCCCATCTTCCTCTACTTTATCTGTGGGACGCCTGCCACAGCATGGCTTGACAAGTGATGCCTAGGTCCACACCCGGGATCCAAACCGGTGAACTCCAGGCTGCCGAAGCGGAATGTGCAAACAACCGCTGCGCCACCAGGCCGGCCCCTCTTCTCCACTTTAAAGCAGCGATGTTGGAGCCAGGCAGACCTGAGTTTGATCTTGTCTCTGACACTTAATTTTGGGCGCCTTGAACCATTTACCCTTTTGAGTAAGGTTTCCCCTTCTGCAAAGTGGTTTTAATAACATGTGAAACTTGCAGGAGGGTCCTGAGTCTGCCGCCGTGTGGGTTGTTGAATGAATGAGACAGAGTGAGTGAATGAGTGAATGACTGAAGGAATGAGGGACTGTCGCCCCGCTCAGACTGGGTGGCGGGGCACAGGCTGGCTCCTCTCCCATAGAAGACTGGAAATTCAGGAGGGGTGAGAGAAAGCTTAAGTCCCAAGCTTTGCATAACCAAGCAGAAATGGAGCAAATTGGGTGAAAAGCAGAGGGCTAACGAAATCCTCTCCCTCAGTGGACCCTGAGGCTTGTGGCTGGGCCAGCAGCGGAGGCCCTTGGCAGGTGACCCAAGGGACAGACCGGCTGCTCCCTGGACCGCTGAATGTCCCACTGCCCCAGCCCCTCCTCTCCCTCAGCGATGTTGGCATGGTGACCAGTCAGCCTGTCTCCCCCTCCTCTGCATCCTGACGTGACAAAGAGGCCCGGAGGAGTAGAATGGAGCCCCGCGGGCTCCCCTGGCTCGAGAATGGTAGGGAGAGCCACGTCCAGAACTGAGGGGGCCAGGCTGCTAAACTCCTGCGAAGAGAACAATGGAGCCGTCGCCCTGGCAACCAGGGGAGGCCTCTCCCTGGGCCTCGGGGCTGAGTCTGGGAAGAGGTGCCCTAAGAAAGGGAGGCTGGGAGCGGAGGGGGTGCGCCTATTCTCAGAGCCGTCTGCCCCCCCAAGGAAGGTGGCAGGGGCCCCTGTGCAGAGAAGAAGATCAGAGTCTCCGAGACCCATCCTCCGGAGCCTGGGAGGGAGACCCGGGCGCGAGCAGTTTCCACCAGGCAGAGTGGAGACCCTGCTGAGTGGGCGGCAGACGCCTCGCTGCAGTCTCTGCTGAGGACCTTTCACTAATGCCCACGCCTCCTCCTCTCAGGCCTCCTGAGGGCTGTTTCGGGGCGGAGGGCGCTGTGAAATCAGGACCTGGGGTCTGAGGGCACCGTGGGGCTGTCCTGCAAACTCTGGGATGTGTGCGGGTGCTGTAGGTGCAGGGGGAGAGTGTGGAGCTGGGGTGGCAGGGGTGGGGCCGCATTCTGTGAGCCTGAGGGGCTTTATAAAGCCATCAGTTTCTGGAGCAAGACAGTCCTGGCTTCAGATCTGGGCTCCATCCCTCACAGTTGAGAGGAAATGATTCCCTCTCTGAGTCTCGATTTCGCTAGCTGTCAGGCAGGAATACCGGCCTTAGCATGTTGTGTTGAACGGTGGGGACGGCCCGTGGGACGCACAGGGTGGGCACAGTGCGGCTCAGTGAGGGTTAGCTTCCCCTCCCTTCCCTCCTGGGCCACTTGTTTCTCCCTCCAGGCACCTGTGGCTCAGAACCCCAGAGGTCTCTCCCAGGATCGAGGCTAACTGCTGGGATCCCCCGTTGTCACGGATGCACCCCAATCTCCCTGAAAGTCTCCCTGTTCTTGTCAGCCTCCTGAAGAGCACAGGCCCTGTGCTCAGCCCATAGGGATGCACCCCTATGGTGCTGACCAGGGTTGTCTTTGAGACGAACTGGTTATAGGTGTTCTTTGCTTGTCTGAATTTTCTCATTTTCCCTTTGAACTTGGGTTACATTTGCCATAAAGAGAAGAAAAAGTTCAGAGGGGATGAAGCACACTCTGTAAAAGGCCTGAGAGCTCAGAGGCGTTGGGAGTGGAAGCAGGTGGCTGGGGGAGAACTTGCCTCAGCTGCTGGCCACCTGAGCTGGGAGCCCCAGAGCGGAGCCCCAGCCCTGCACCGCCATGCTCTGTCGCCCTCCGCAGTCGGCACCCAACACGACCCGGGAGCCTGCGTGGGCGTTGGGGGATGAGGCGGGAGTCACGATTCCAGCCAGACACGGTGTTCTCTCAGAACAAATGGGTCCCTCTTGTGGCCACGAGGCCTCATGGCAGCCGTTTTCAGCTCCTGTACCCTTGGCTGCTGCTCAGAGCAGCCCACAGGTGCCTGAAGGGAGGGCACGGACCTGGTCTAGCCTGGCCCTCGTGCGCCCAAGGTAAAGACCATTCCTGGCCTGGTCCCAGAGTCTAATTGGAGCAGCAAGACTCTCTCCTGCTTCCCGAGCGAGAACCTTGTTGGGGTTGCAATGCAGCCGTCTGAGAAAGCTTACCGCACTCAGACTGTGCTGCCGAGCTGAGGGGGGCCGAAGGGACAAGCTGGCTGCAGGGTCTCACCCACAAAGGTAATCTCAGTGAAGAAGATCGTACACCCATTCACATACCGTTTCTGGAGAATCTGCTCTATCATAGCTCTGGGCTGGGCTCTTTGTGGGGTATGTGGGCAGAAACTAAGAAACTAGGAGAACCACACTTGTAGCCCTCTGGTACCTTCAGTCCAGTTCATGTGCTCATTCCAAACCCAGGGTCTTACCTGAGAGCCTTGGATGGGCCTCAGGGGGTTTGTGGGCCCCCTGGAATTATATGCAAAATATGGGCTCATGAGCATTTGTCTGTTGAGGGGGTCCAGCAATTTCATCAGATTCTCAAAGGATTTGAAAGAATAAGAGCCATAGCGAATGTAAATGAGACCAGAACTTTCTCATCCAGGGGTGTATGGGCCCCTTCAGAATAGTCCCCTTGGGGGCAGGGGGATGTGCTCAGATGCTACCGTGTGACTCCCTCTGGGGTTCCTTTGGGCTGTCCTCTGGGATGGCTGTAAAACCATGGAAGACTCTCAGGCTCCTTTCTCCCTGACCACATCTTGTTTTTGTCCCAAGAATGACCCAGCTTGATCACCCACCTTAGTCACCAGCTTTGGATCCAAATGACTCTTAGCTGTTTCCAAAAATTCCATCCTCCTCAACAAGGCAAAGATTTGTCACCCTTAACAGTATTCAAGTGAACACGACAGCATTACTGCAGGAGTTCCTGAAACTTCCTTCAGAACTCCGAGTGGGAAAGGAGTCTATAAAGGTTTAGTCTTTTGAGGTGACTACTTTGAAGGGTCTGATAGCTCAGGTATAAGTCAGCCGTGTGACTGTACAATGATGAATTTTATGCATAACAGATTGACTAGCAAGACCCAAAAGATGGGATAAAAGGTCAAGACAATGGGTAGAGGAAGTCAGAGAAGGGTGAAGTCATGGCGGCCAGGATGTGCCATCATTCCTACAGCATTCAGAGTTATTTGCTGACGTCCACTCTGGGCCCCAGATGAATAATCAGGAGCTCCCAGTGTAATGGGAGACAGACACACAAAGAGCCAACCATAGAACCGTGAGGGGTGTGTTATAACGGGGGGATGACTGGGAAAGTGACACCCCAAAAGTTCACCCAGAGTGACAAACCCTTCTGGGACTGTGGAGTGGATAGCACAAGCAAATAGCTTGTCTATCCGGCCCACTGAAAGCAGAGCTGGGAAGCAGGCTGTGGGCAATTGTGTCAATGGCCCCAAGTCCTCACTTCTCCCTGCACCCGTGTCCCTTGCCTGTGACCACTGTCCTCCCCCGCTGAGGGCCAGTTCTAATTCCCTGTCCCTGGACAATGGATATTAGCAGACATGACACCACGCTCATGTTTAAAAGTGCTTGTGTGATTGAATTTGTTCTCGTGCCTCTGCCATTGCCATGAGAAGAATATTCTGGGCTAGTTCGCTAGTCCCAGGAAGAGGATGAGAGACATGTAAAGCATACTTACCCCACCTAAGGTGCCTGGCCAAGCCCAGCCTAGAGAGGACCCCTACCCAACCTCCAGATGCAGAAGTGACCCCAGAGAACTCAGCAGAAACCCTGACCCCCATTTGAGCCCAGCCTTGATCAGCCTATGCCTGGTCAACCAAAGACAGGTAAGATGTAATAATAAGTGACTGTCGTTTTAACCAATGAGTTTTGGGGTAGTTTGTTACACAGTGATAGCTGACTGATACGAAGGCCTCGTCATCAGAGATTTCAGTAAATTTTCCCTTGTCTGGACCTCTGAAAGGTCAGGCACTGCTCATAAAGGAAATTCATTTATCAGTCAATAAATATTATTGAGCACCTACCGTCTACCATGTTTAAAGTGCTATGGCAAGTGAAATGTCCTTAAGAAGCTTGAAGTCCGGTAGCGGAGATGCCATAAGTACATAAATACAGAGAAGGCAGAATGTAATTAAAGTGTCAGAAAAGAGATCAGAGAATCGGCAAAGATGGGCAGAGCAATTGCTTCCAAATAATCGTGAGGAGGTGGTCAGGAAGGAGATGTGCATCTTGAGGAAACACTAGGACTTTAATAGGCAATGGAGAAAAGAGTGGACAGTCCTCGTGAGGGCTTTGAAAGCCAGGCCATGGGCATTATTCCTCAGGCAGTCATTTGCATTTGGCTGGCCAAACAGCTCCTTCCAGAAGCAGTATACTCCCAGGCAGCAAACTCTCCTTCCAAAAGGAAGAGAAGTGCAGATTATGTCATAAACCTTGGAGAAAGTGCTCCTTCAGTCACTCAGTCACTCAACAAACCTTTACTGAAGACTGTGCCAGGAACCAGAGACTCAAATATGACTAGAGACCATCCCTGACCTTGGGATTTTGGGGCAAGGGGAGAGGTAGACATACATGCGACCAGTGCTACAGCCAAAGTGAAAACCAAGGGAGAGGATGCTCTTCTCTGCCGTGTTGATGAGTACAAGGAGGGCTTCCTAGAGAAGGTGACGTGAGAGCATAGGCTGTGAGTCCTGGTGAAGGGGAAGACATTTTCCAGGCAGACCCAGGGTGGAGGGATGCGGTGAGAAGACATTGATGTTTTTGAGGGTTCTGTCCTCAGCCACTGTTTCTTCTCACTTTATTTACTCTCATTCCATTATCTCAGCCCCAAGCCTTCAACCACCCCCCAGATGTGGATGACTTCTGAATCTATCACGCCTCAGAGCTCCAGACCTGTCAGCTCCCTCTCAGACACTGCTGCGTGGGGGCCCCACAGTGCCTCAACCTCAGCCCGTCCAACACAGAACTCCTCACTTCTAACCCCTAAACCTGAATTTTCCTTTGAAATTCTTTTCTCAGTGAATGGCTCCATCTCCTGCCCAGTCAACTCAAACCAAGAATAGGGGGCTCATTCTAGGTTTTTCCCTCTCCTTCACCTCCACAGCCAATTGATGGAAAGTCCTCTTGATTCTCCCTTCCTTCCTTCCTCCCTTCCTTCCCTCTTCTCTCCTTCCTTCTTTCTTTCATTTTATTGTGGTAAAGCATACATAACATAAAATTTGCCGTCTTAACCATTCGTAAGTATACAGTTCCATGGTACTAAGTATGTTCACATTGTTGTGCAACCATCATCACCATCCATCTCCAGAACATTCTCATCATCCCATGTTGCATCTCTGTGTCCGTTCAACAATGACCCCCTCCACCACTCCCCTCTTCCCCCAGCCACTGGTGATCTCTATTCTACTCTCTCTCTCCATGAACCTGACTCTTCTAGGTACCTCATATAAGTGGAATCATACAATAATTGTCCTTTCGTGTCTGGCTTATTTTGCTTAGCATAATGTCTTCAAGATTCACCCATGTAGCATGTGTCAGAATTTCATTCCTTTTCAAGGTTAAATAATATTCCATTGTATATATACTACATTGTGTTTATACGTTCATTTGTTGATGGACACTTGGATTGTTTCCATCTTTTGACTATTGTGAATAATGCTGCTGTGATCATGGATGTACAAGGATGTGTTTGAGCCCCTGCTTTCAATTCTTTTGGCAGCTTAGTTCTAGAAGTAGAATTGCTGGATCAAATAGTACTTCTGTGTTTAAGTTTCTTGGAGTCTCAACCCAACATGACCACAGAAGAACCGCACAACTTTAACGTAGACACTGAAGACACTGAAATTGTTACAGGTTTTGTTTATCTTGGTTCAGTCATTAATTTGAATGGAGACTGCAGCCAAGAAATCAAGAGAAGATTAAGACTCGGGGAAGCAACGAAAGAATTAAGAAAGATCATCAAGTGTGAGGAAGTATCATTAGAGACCGAAGCCAGGATTATCGACACCCTCACATTCCCAATCACTATGTACACGTGCGAAAGCTGGACGGGGAAGAAGGCTGACGGGAAAAAAATGGATTCATTTGAAATACGGTGTTGGAGGAGAGCTGTACGGATACCCTGGACCATCAGGAAGATGAACAAGTGGGTCCTAGAGCAGATTAAGCCTAAACTATTGCTGGAGGCAAAAATGGTACAACGGAGGCCGTCCCACTTTGGGTACATCATGAGAAGGCAGGGTTCTTTGGAAAAGACAGTAAGGCTGGGAAAGCAGAAGGCGGCAGGAAAAGAGGAAGAGCAGATATAAACTGGGTTGACTCCGTAAGGGAAACCGTAGGCATAGGTCTACAGGAGACGAGCAGGGCTGTTGAGAAGAGGGCGCTGTGGACGTCACTCAGTCACAGGGTTGCCAGGAGCCGGAGCCGACTTGACGGCCCGTAACAACCACCACCCACCTCACCAGAGATGAAGCAGCAAAGACTAAAGGCTGACTGTGAGAAGCGTCTCTTCATTTCCTTTCCCCCTGTCCAATCCTACTCCCAACCATCATGGTGTGCAAGCTTTTCCTTTGCACCCAGATGCCCGTTGAAAAGAAAGACAGGAGAAGGGAAACAGGAAGAAACCCTGAGTAGCAGAATATTTTTGTTCAAGCAATCAAACTCAGAACTGGACAGTGAGTGAGGTGATATTAAATTTAGCTGAAAAACACCCACTAAATTGGACCAAGCATCCTGAAACTGGGAGAAAATGAGAAGAGGGCCTCGAGAATCCAGTTAGAGTTCGGTTGTGGGAAATCAAGTTGGTTTCTCCTCTGGCACATCTGAGTTGAGATGGATGAATTTTTAACTCCACCACAGAAACAATGAAATGAAATTAGCTGGTGGGTAGTGCTATCTGTGACAAGGAGCTGGATGAGGTGCTGTCATAGAGAGAACCAAGGAGGCCTGTTTTAAATCATGTCATGGCCGGGGAGGGCCCCTTGGAGAGGTGACACTTGGGCTGAACCCTGAACGCTAAGTCAACCCGGAGGAGAGCCCGCGGGAGAGAGTCCCAGGCAGGGGACGTGCAGACACAAAGGCCCGGTGGTGGGAAATAGCCTAACATGTTTGAGAAACAGAAAAAATTCCGTTGTCAATAGAGCATAATGATTAAGGAGACTGAATGACCTTTCCATTTTGATCATAACCCTCCTCTGCTTCAAATTCTTCAATGATTCCTTATACGTTTCAAAATAAAGTCCAAATTCCTTAGCTCTGAGCCCAAGACCCTCCTTGATCTGGCTTCTCTGGGCTCACCTTCCACCACGATGGTGCCATCATCCCTTCAGCCATGCCCAGCCCCCTGCGGTCCCTGAACACATTTTGTCCTTTTCTTCCCTCTGCCTTTCCTCCTTCCCGGAAGACTGGCTGCCTGTTCTCTACCCAATTCCCTTCCTGTGTTAAAAAGCCACCTCCTCCAAGAAGCTTCTCTGACCTTCCCAGGTTGACGGCACTGCCCCCTCCTTGGCACCTCTGCTGCTCTCTCTGCTAAGACCGTCTGCATGTCTTTCTCCCCAAGTGACTGCATACTTCTTGCGGGCAGGGACCCAGGACCAAGACTTATTATTCATGTTAGCACTCTCTGTGTTTACATGGTCGGTGCCTGTGTCTACGCTGACGTCTCCCTCACGTTTTCTGCATCCCAGTTTTCTCTCTTGAGCTTTAGCCCTTTTATCTACCTGGTTACTAGATAAGCTCATGCCATCGGCCTAGAGCAGTGGTTCTGGGGCCACAGGTGTGCCTCAGATTCACCCAGAGCCGTTTCCTACTGCCTGCGAGAGACGGTTGTGTGCATCTCTTCCCAACTCCGTGTTGGCTGATGTCAGATTGGTAGCTCGAAATCGGCCATGGTAGGATTATTACACCACCAAAATTGGCAAATACTAAAATCAGGACTCTCCTCTCCCCACCCAATGGTCAGTTGTTAAACATTTACCAGTATACCACTACCTTGAGGGCTAGAGGATTTGTGAAAACCTAGATTGCTGGGCCCACCCACAGAGTTCCTGAGTCAGAAGTTCTGTGGTAGAGCCTGAGAATGTGCATTTCTAACAAGCTCCCAGCGATGCTGAGGCTGCTGGTCTGCGGACCACCGTTTGGGAACCAGAAACCTGCAGGCACCTTAAATTGTATCCAAAATTAAAGGCATCATCTTTCCCCCAAACCCACTCCTCCTCCTGCACTTCATGTTGCGGGGAATGGCAGCACCATCCACCGCTTCCTAAGCCAGAAACCTGGGGATCAGCGTGAAGCCTTCATGTCCCTCAGCCTCTGTGGCTAAGTGATCGCCGGGTCCTGGCAACTCTGCTTCATCAGCTCTCCCCTGATCCTTCATCTTCTGCTCATCCCCAGGACGTGGGTGTCTAATTTGTGCTCCATCTCTTATCCATTCCCAAACCAGCCTCCCAGGTGGGCACCCAGTTTTCATCCTCACCCACTCTGGTCCATTCTCCACATCACTGCCAGCGTGGTCTTCGTGAGACATCAATCCCATCAGATTATTCCCAGTGGGAAAGATGTCAATGGCTCTGCGTTCATTGTCCTCATGAGTGCTTCTGTCTGGGGTTCCCATCCCTCCTTTGTCCTTCAGCACTCAGCTTAACTCCACCCTCCCCCCCCCAACACTGTTCCTTACGCTTCCGCCACCCAGGCTGGGCTGGTGTCTCTCCTGGGGGCTCCTCCCACCCTCTGTGGCCCCGTCACAATGCTCCTTGCCCCACAGTGTCCTGATTGCCTCTTTACCTGCCTGCCTCATCCATGTCACTGTAAACTCAGGAGGGAGGAACTGAGTTTGTTCCTTTAAATCTCTTTTCCTCTGTGCTTTCCACTGTGTCTGGCACACAGCATGCCCTTGTCTTGGTTTGGGTTGCCCCCGAAAAAGACCCTAAGAATTCAAGTGCGGGTCATTTATTTGGCAGGTGATCTGAGGACTCAGCGGCAGGGAAGGGAGAGTAGGACAGAGGGTGGAGAAGGCCAGTGAAGGCTGTCCCATCAGGCCAGTTGCCCCTGAGGGCCACCGCTGGAGGCTCTGGGGGAAAATGCACAACAGACCTCAGAGTGATCCTGCTCCAGGGTGTATCTATCCACTGACACCCCATCAGTCAAGCATTAACTCTCCAACATTGCCTGCCTGTACAGGGCCAAGTGTGCTCCCACAGCCGGAACAAAGGCCCGGCAGAGTCCCAGTGAGCAAGGCTAGCAGACTTGGGCATGCAGAAGTGGGTGCTGAGGGAGGACCGGCAGGTGCTGACAGCCCTGGCACAGTACTCACTGTTTGATAAGTGGATGTGAAGGAAGGAGCATTCTGGGCAGAGGTCACAGCATATTCAAAGGCACTGAGGCCTGAAGGAACGTGGTGTGGTGGGACCTGCAGCTGGCCCTCAGAACACCTCCAAGTACTCTTTTAGCCAAAAAACCCCAGGGCTTTATACTGTTTCACACTCAATTTCATCTGGAGCCCTAAACCCCAAATGCCATCTGGCCTTGAGGAGAAATCTTTATTTCTCAAGAAGGAGGTGAGGGGGAATTGGATAAAGGTGATCAAAAGGTACAGACTTCCAGTTATAAGATAAATAAGTCCCGGAGATGTAATGTACATGATGACCGTAGTGAACGCTGATCTCTGATATATTTGAAACTTGTCAAGAGAGTAGATCCTAAGAGTTCGCATCACAGAAAAAAACCATTTTTTTCTTTTTTTTGTATCTATATGAGATGATGGATATTAACTAAACTTATCATGGTAATCACTTCACAACATATGTAAGTCAAGTCATTATTCTGTACACTTTAAACCTGTACAGTGCTATGTGTCAATTATATCTCAGTAAAACTGGAAGGAAGAAAAGGAGGTGAGGAGAGGCCCTCTTCAGGGGACCGATGCTTTGGGGCCTTCTGAATGGGCCTTCTCCAGAGGTGAGTTCCATCTCAGACTCTGTCTGGTGTCTGGGTGTTGGTACACTAGGTGGGGCTCATTGTCTGGGGTAACACTCTCCCATGGAACTTTCTCAGGATGGAATGTTTCATCTGTGCTGTCCTACGGTAGCCCCGTGTGGCTGTTGAGCACTTGTGGCTAGTGCAACCGAGGGACTGAATTTTTAATTTTATCCCATTTTAATGAATTTAAATGTAAATGTCAAAAGGCAGATTGGTTAGTGGCTACCATACTAGACGGTGCAGGTCTGGGGGCTCCCTCCGCCTCTCCATCCTCTGCAGCCAGCGACTGTGACCCTTGATTGTGAGCATCCTTGTGCCTGGAATTGCCATGCGGTCCTCTGCTTAGTGGCTGAGTTTGGTCCTCAGATGCTCAGCCTTGTGTCCAGCTGCCACCTGCAGGATTTGGAGAGCAATGGGTAGAAGTTGGTCCAGTCTCTTATTCCCGGGCCCCTGATCCTCACTAGCTTCAGCTTGGGGCACCTGGCTGTAGAGAAAACAACTCTAGACGCATTCTCAAAACTCTTGGAGAAGCCCTGGGCTCCCATCTGCCATTTTTATGAAGTTAGCACGTGCTGAGTCTGGCTGGGCCTTACTTTTATCAGGGATCTTGGCTTGTTTTCACATCATAAAAGGTACCTCCCCAAGGAGCTGGGCATTTTCAGAGAAGCTGGGCTTTCTGCGATAGGTCTCTGCAGAGATTTTGGGGTTGGAGGGCATGGTTTAACTCTGGAGGAGGTGAACTCTAGACAAAATGGGAGTCTGCTCTGAAGCCGGTGTGTTTGAATGCTGTTTCTACTTCAGCCCTTATGAAGGATATAATTCATGTCTATCTGTAGCAATCCTTCTCACACAGGGGTTCATGTCCCCCAGGGGAAGGTTCCAGATTTCTTGGGGGAAAGGTCACATGTAGCATAGAATCAGCTTATTAAATATCACTATTAAAATAATGATATTTTAAAATATCACACTAACTCAAAATCAAGAAGAGAAATTACTAGGTGCCAGCAATGGAGTGGACCTGGTGCTGCACAGCCCACAGGGCCTGAGAATTACTGCGGGCCTGAGCAACTGTGGTCTTACGCCCACATAGGGACAGGAATTAGGCCTCATGGACAACTGAGAGGTGGAACTGGGCTCTGTGTAAGGCCGGCAGCCAGGGACAAGACCCAGGCCAGAAAGTGCCTGTCCACCAGGTAAATATATTCGGACCCTGAGCCTCCTACCTGTGGGAAGGTAGACCCCTAATTCACACTCTCCAGACAAAGTGGGAACCCAGCCTCAGGAACTAACATAAAAATGTGTTTGACCTCGTAGGGATTCCAGCAGAGACCACCTCAAAAACTACCCCACGGAGAGGCATCCTCAACCCCAGGGGCTTGTGGGATTGCCTTGGATCTTAACTCTTGCTGAATAAGAACAAAAAATACAAAATACATGAGGAAGTCCAGCACCACTCACTCATTCATTCATTCATCCATTCATTCATTCAACAGTTTTCTCTGGACACCCACTGTGTACCTGGGGCTATAGATGCATACAAAACAGATACAAATCTTGCATGGTTAGAACTTAGGTTCTGGCTGGGAGTGACAGAAAATAAAGAACACACATAGTAGATGCAATAATGATGAGTTGTGGAGACAAGTAAAGCAGGAAAGGGGGATAAAATATTGTGATCAGGGAAGCCTCGCAGCGAAGGTGGTGAGGAGGTGAGCCACGTGCTTATTTGGGGGATGGGTATTTCAGATAATGGGAACAGCAAATGCAGATTTCCCGAGGCAGAAGCAGGCTGGAAGTTTCCAAACACAGTAGGAGGCCAGTGGGGCTGAAGAGGAGTAAGCAAGAGGGAGAATAAGAGGAGATGAAGCCAGAGAGGTGAGCTGGATCATGTAGTTTGCTTGTTTTTGTAGGGCTTTATAAAGCCTTGCAAGTCACTGGTTTTAAGCAGGGGAACGACATGATCTGACTTATGTTTTCACAAGTCAAGATTACTCTAGGATTTTTTTTTTGACCTGAGTAATTGGAAGGAGGAGGGAGTTGCTATTAACGCAGATGGGAAGACCAAAGTTAAACAAGAATTTTGGGGGCGGATAAGGAATTTAGTCTTATACAGACCACGTTAAGATCGAGTAGACAGTTGGATAAATGAGTTTGGGATTAACAGAGGATATCTATGCTGGAGATGTCACAAGTATTTGAACCATGTCACTGGATGAGATCACTAAGGACATGAGAAAATATAGACAAGAGATTTAAAGACTGAGAACTGGGGAATTCCAAAGTTATGGGGTCAGACAGTCCACATGCCCAACAAACAGAAGAATTCATTCCTGATGAAGAAGAAATAATAGACCAATTTGAAAAGTAAGAATGCTGAAAATGTTCAAGTAGTTAAAGAAAGACTAGCATCACAAAACCAGGAGAAGTTATGAAACAAAAGTAGCAGATAGATATAATGAAAAAAAACACATAGAGATCCTACAAGTGAAAAATATCATTATTGAAATAAAACTCTCAGTGACTAAGTTAAACAGTAGACTAGACACAGCTGAAGAGAGAGTTAATGAATTGGAAGATAAATGGGAAGGAATCCACTAATGTGAAAAACAGAAGATAAAAATTTCCGCAGGTATTTTTATTAGATTTTCTCATGGGGCAAGCTCCTCCCCTTCCAGACTAAGAATCACTGTGTCAGGCAGCCAAGCTTTTGAATCAGGGTCCAGAAATGGAACAAAACTCTTAACAGAAAGGAAAAGGTAATTTATTCCTAGAATTGGCAAAAGACTTGGTGGCAGGATTGAAGACCTCTGGTAATACGGAGAGCTAATATTTATTGTTTGCATGGTGTGTGCCTGTCCCTGTTCAAAGTGTTTTACACAGATCAGGAGCAATGGGTGGCTCAGGGGTGGCGCTGAGAGGCCAGGCTGTACCTCTGTTGGTCAGGTGAGAACGGCTTCTCCACATGTCCTCTGGAGTTTTCTCTGATTTAGTCATCCTTCTCCCTTTCAATAGCTGCCTATTTCCAGTCTCTTCTCCCTGATGTTGCTGTGGCTCCTCTAGGGTATTGCTGGATCTGTTTGCCATTAATGCAATAGTTCAGTAACTATTTTTTTTAATCAAGCAACCGTTTTTTTCCAGGCCCATATGTTGTAAGGGCAGGGGATATAGACATTTATGAGACATGGGGCTAAGCATCTGATTGGAGACAAGATACAGAGTCAGCTCGTTTCCATGCAGTGTGATGAGTATCACCACAGGGGTCATCACAGGTGCTGGAGGAGCATGGCATCCCGTGACACGTGAACAATGCCTCCGAAAACCAGTGGAGTTTGTGAAAAAAAGGGGAAGAGTGGGAGAAGCTAGCATTCAGGTAGTGGGAACAGCATGATCCCAGGCATGGAAATGCGGAAATTTGATGCATGTGGGAAACACTAAATTGTAGCTTCAAGTGCAAGCGGAGGAGTGGCTCTCCATTTCCCTCAGGACAAGCCCAAACCCCTTAGCTCTGCTTATGATGTCTTCCATGATCTGGCCCCAGCCTCATCTCTCCCCACCTCCTCCAGCCACACTCTGTTCTCCCACCATAAAGAATTACCTGCAGTGGCCAGCACGGTCCCTGGTACACAGGAAGTATTCAATACAAGTTTGTTGAATGAAAAATGAGTGGCAGAAGAAAAACATGGAAAGGCAGGCAAGGCTGAGCCACGGAGGGCTCTGGAGCGTCCAAAACCAGGTATGTGCACCTAGAAAATGCTACACCGTCCCAGGGGACTCAGGTAGCGGATGCATCAGAAAACTCCCTTTCTGGGTCTTCAACATTCAGGCTTCTGCTGGAGTGGAGTTTGTATCCTCTGATTCTCTCAGCTTTGTCTTGTCTCTTCAACTAGCTGGTGACTCTGAGGGCAGAGACCGTGTGTAATGTCTCACTCACAGTGCTGGACATCAATAGGTGCTGAATTAAATGTTTGTGGGTAGAGCTGGACTGGCCTGTTTGCATCTCCACAGAAGGGGAAGACATGGGGTTAGTTCTAGGGAGGGCATGTCTGACCAGTGGGATAACCACAAAAGCTGCAGTTAGAAGCCAGTCTCCCAGCTGCTGGCTCAGCCACTGCTTGGGAGACGACAGCAAGCACAGGTATCAGAGTGGAGTCTCTGGAGGCCCAGGAAAGGGCAGTGATCTGCACAAAGCTGGCCCCATCAGACTGGCCCCACCTTCTTCTCAACCAGCGGTGCAGGGCCCTTGGGCAGTGAAGGGGGGACTAAGTTTCCTCTATGAACCTATTAGCCAGATTGAGAGCAGGGAACCTGAAGCAGAAGGATGGGTCTGTGTGTGTGTGTGTGTTTTTGCAAGTCACATTGCAGAGAAGCAAGATATTTTATTTCCCTTTGATTAGTTTCCTAAAAATTTGTGAGCTGTGGGTGGAAAGCCCTCAGAACTCCAAAAGCAGGAAGGAGAGGAAGGTGTCAATTGCATTGTTTGTCAATCATTCAGCATTTACTGAGTGTTTTCTATAGACTAGGTACTGCATTCAGTGGTAGGAGACAGACAAGTGACCTAGGAACACACGAGGGAGAGACAAGATCAACACACCTGAAAGCAAACAGGGAACAATTAAGAATGAAGCGCTTACTGGAAATAACTCATCCATGGAAGAAGTATCGTGGAACAGTTAAGAGCACTCATTTGGTGCACTAATTTAGGCAAATCTGAGCTTGGTTTGAATCTGAACACCACATACTGTGTGGTTACGAACCAGTGACTTCACCTGTGAGGCTTGGTTCTCTCATCTGTAAAACAGAGATAATACCTTCTACTTCATTTTGTCGTGAGGATTAAAGGAGATCATGGCTGAATGTAGCACGGTGTTTGGGAGTGCTGGCTCTAGAACAGACTGCTTGAGCTCAGACCTCGACCCATCACTTCCCAGCTGTGGTCTTGGGCAAGTTACCTAATCTCGGTCTCAGTTTTCCTGTTCTTAAAATCGGAGTAACTCCAGTACCTACACTATTGGGTTGGCATGAGGCTTAAATGAGTTTGATCTCGTGGAAAACTTGAATCCTGGAACATAGCAAGAACTTGAATCTACAACAAGAAAATGACTGCTGAATTATTTACACAAATGAACATCTGTGTGCACGCAAAAACCTACATGTTTACTGCAGCATTATTCATAATTGCCAAAAGCTGGAAACATCCCAGTGTCCTCCAACAGGTGAACAAACGATGGAATACTACTCAGCAATGATTCATGCAACAACATGGATGAATCTCAAGTGCATTATGTTAAATGAAAGCAGTCAGGCTCAAAAGACTATATACTGGATAATTCCATCGATGTGACATTACAGAAAACTATAGGGAGCAAAGACCAGTGGTTGCCAATGGTTAAGGCTGGGATTTGACCCCAAAGGGGCAGCCTGAGGGAGTCTTTTGGGGGTGATGGAAGTTTCGTATCTTGATTGTTATGGTGGCTACGTGACTCTATGCATTTGTCAAAACCCACAGAACCATACACCAAAGAGTGAATTTCATTGTACGTAAATGAAAGAAACCCAGACCAAAAAACAAGTGTTGAGTGTTTCAGAAAAAACTAGAGGTCAAATCGTGGAGAGGTGGGGAAGCAAGGAATACACTCAGACACACACGTTAACTTATAAGGATCCCTCTGGTGAATAAAGGTTCATTGTTTTCAGCAACAAATGAGCTTGTTCTCAAAATACATCTGATAAAACTGTTGGGAATTAGTTGGACTCTGGCTGCATAAAAGACAGAGTTCTCAAGTGTCTGATGGCTCACCTCTTTCTAAGAAATGCCATGGCCTCTGCTAGAACCAAATGCTCCAAGTTCAGTGACCCAGTATTTGAGACTGGTGTCTGGTCATGTTCTAGGAAAGTCCACAGAAATCCTGTCTTCAGCGGACTCCCGTCCCAAAGGGAATGCTCAATCTCATACTGGTATGACTGTCGCCAAGGTTCTCCGCGAGGCTTGCTTGAGTGACCTTTAGGGTCGGTGCTCGCTTGAGGGGATATGACGCTGTGGCTTGGATTAGCCTTCCTTTTCTGGGAAGGTCAGTTACACTGAACATCTGTTGATGGGGCATCTTTCTCGGTCAAGTACATCGTGTTGCTGAGTTCATCAACCATCAAACCTAGTGAAGGATGGTTCCCCCCTCACCTTGCTGTGTGGTAAGAAAGATAAAGACAAGCCAGGACTTGAGAACATCAGGTCCAGAGCGACAGTCAGGTTTCGGAGCTGTCCAAATTAGCCTGGTTCGAAAGAAAAACCACACTACAGACCTATTTTGCTCATAAACAACTTTTATTTTTGTTCTCAGTATGTGCCCTTGAAGATTCCAAAATGCCTGGAGTTGCTGATTCTCTTGGGACCAGAGGTAAAAGCATCGTACAAAAACACTCCACCTTGGCTCCCTCTCTCCTGAGGAGCTGAGGCCTCCGAGAGGGGGAGCTGACACTCACACCCTATTCCAAGATGGGTAACACAGCGAACAAAGATTTAGTAGAACACAGACTCAGTCTGTAGAGGGCTTCAAATATACATATTCTATATATATAAACCTGTTATATAGGACTGCAACTTATTGGTTTCCTTGTGATTTGGAATTAAAGTACAAATGATATAGATGTTGTACATTGCTGACTTCCCCTGCTCAGCCCCCCTCCCTCCCCAACATAAATAACATCACAAAGGAGCGGTGATCCTAAGAGTCGTTGTTGTTGCTGTAAATATTTTGTTTTTAAAATCATGTTGCCCTTCCTCCCCTGCAAACTACCTGTGAGAGTTTGTAACATAGCAGCATGGACCGGACAAGACTGGGCACGGCATGGAGCTCGAATGGGGAGAGCGCAGAACACTGCTTCTCACTGACTGGCACCAGACGGGCTTTGCATTTCCACTGACAACAGAGGCTACGACAGGAAGCAGAGAATGTGCAGTGCGGTTTCGTCCTCCACCGAAGAGGAGGCGGCTGGCTGGACCACTGAGAAGAGCCCTAAAGGCATCGAGGTCTCGGAGACGGAGCTCAGCTCCGGGAACGTCTTGGCTCAGTATTTACACAATATCTTTAAGCTGCATTTTCCTTTTAAGAAATTTGTGTTTCTGAGGTTGGCTGGGGGAAAGAAGGAACTTAAAAACGGAAACAAACCAGTTCCCACAAATGGCAAAGTCCTGGGATGAGTCTACTCAGTTATTTCACACACATCATTAAAAGTAGATACTGACAATGATTGGGTTCTTTTCTTATTCTTTTTTTTAAGAGCATGAGAAAAGAGAGAGGGTGAAAGGAGGAGAGCGCTAAGGAGCACGCCGTCCCTTCTTCAGCATCAGGTGACACTGGATGGTCTGGATTCGGTTCTTGGCCGGGACGAACTCGGGCTGCAGCTTCAGGGTTGATTCATACCACACTAGTGCTTTTTCAAACTCTTCCTGTGAGGTGCAAAGGGACAAATGTGAGAGGGAGACCGCCACCAGACTAAATAGATCCTGGGACTTTTTTCTCGAAAAGCATCTCTGTGCTACTGACAATCTTGCAGTATTTTCTCAATGGATCTAAATCTCTGAGGAAAACTTTGAGATCTGGAGGGAAACTACTTCCAGCCCCATGGAACATCATCACAACGAAACTATGGCAGAGCCCAAGAGCCAGAGGGAAAGGGGACGTCACTAGAAAGGTCTGACCCAACAACAGGATGGTGGTAATGATGGTGGTAAGGAACGATCTAAGATTACTGAGGACCTGCTGGGTGCCAGGCCCTGTGCTAGGTGCTTTATGAAACCCTTCCAGTTAATCCTCACAGAAACCTCTAGAATCTTGCCTGGCAAATACTCATGATGCATTTGCCCAAATTTTCTACTGTGGCCAGAAAGATGGAAGTCAAGTCAGGTATCTCAATTAGACTTGTGAATTTTGAAAGTTTTTTTTTTTTTTTTTTTTGCTGAGGAAGATTAGCCCTGAGCTGACATCTGTGCCATCTTGCTCTATTTTGTATGCGGGATGCTGCCACAGCATGGCTTGATAAGGGGTGTGTAGGTCTGTGCCCAGGATCTGAACCCATGAACCCCAGGCCACCTAAGCAGAAAGTGTGAACGTATAACCATTATGCCATGGGGCCAGCCACCTGAAGTAGTTTTTTATTCTCTGTAACATTTAAAAATATGAACGTGTTTTGGAAATGACCACTGCCATATTGAAGATGGTAGTCTTTTACTTAGATAATACTCTCAAAGAAGAGCCCAAACCAACTGGTTAGAGGACTCCTTCCAGCCAAATGACTGGCAGAATTCCCATTCATAGTAGCAAATTTCACATTTACTGTGGATGAAAATAGATTCTCCAATTTTAAGAAGCAGAGAGGGAATGTGCACATTCAGCAATACTGAACCGGCCAAATCACACTTCCTGCCTTTGAAGTCAAGGATGACACATGAAAGTGAAAGCTTGAAGCTGCTCATTCTATTAACCTTTATTGAGAGCACCTGGGCAACAGCCCCCTGGGGACACAGAGCTTTGTGTGAAAGTGGATGGCATGATTCTCATGTTAAATTCGGCTATGACAGCTTCTGGGGGACCCCTGGGATTGTAACTTCCGAAATCGGTCCTTGTTTCTGAATGGACCGAGGGCTCTGGAGGACAGCTTTGCCATTTTCTATGTGAACGGTGTCCCATGACACTATGGCACCCATCATTCATATAACATTTGGTGACCACCTACTATGTGCCAAACACTGTGAAGTGCTGGAATGGGGAGATGAAGAGGGGTCTTTTCCCTAAGAAGTTCCTAGTGTAGGGGGAAAGACAAAAACTTAAAAATTATAAAACAAGGTGAAAATATGGCAGAGAAGTATGCACAGGGCACCATGAGCGCAATGACAGGCACAGCCCGACCTGGAAGTCCGACAGCACAGGTGCGCATACGCCCACGTGGGGTGTTAACCGAGGTGTTCTGGCACAGGTGAAGTCTCCAGAAAACTGTGGGTAAAACGGACTCCACTATCAGCGTTACACTGAGGGTGAGAAACTACATAGCTGCAAATACTTAGATGACTCATGTACTACTTTTAAACACTCACAAACTCCCATCCATAAAATATTGGAGCCAGCAATTTGAGACATGAAATTTACAGGAAGCTGGAGGACATGGACATAGGCAAAGAAGTTCTGAAACCCAAGATGTGCCACTGCGAGAAGTGGCAGTGCCCTTTGCTCCGCCCGCACCACCAGCTCACCATCGCCACATAGACGTTGCCCAGCGTGAAGTGGTTCACGGCAAAGTGTGGGGCGATCTCCACAGCCATGGTGGCGACGATGACGGCGTCGTTCCAGAGCTTGGCGTTGTGCAAGATGTTGGCCAGGCTGATCAGGGGCACGTCCTGGGAGAGGAAGCGGAAGGGTGAGAAGGGAAGGATATGGGTCTGGAAGTTTTCACTCTTGGTTGGTGTGATCATGAGCAATGCACTTGGTGTTTCCTGGTAAATGACAGAGAGAAACTCAAGTGCTAGGCTGCTGTTTGCCGCAGGTCTGTGCTAGATTGGGAGCTTGCATCAGAATATAAAGCAATGCGTTACTGCCTTCAGAAAGTAACTTTCCTTGAGAAAGCCTTGCCTTGAAAACCAAACAGAACAAAAATGTCCGTCGAGTGAAGAACCGGCTGAGGGCGGTTGTTGGCTTACACTCTGGGGCCAGTGCCGTCTCACTGTGGATTGGTAATGAATAGTTTGTGGACTGATACCTCTGCAGACCACACCTTGAGTCATCTTGTCATAGAGCCATGGTACTTTCTGCAGGGGCCACTGCACCATCTGAAGCAGGGGCTGGCAGACTCTGGCCCACAGACCACATCCAGCCTGCGGCCTGTGTCTCTAATGTTTCATTGGAACACAACATTCTAATTCCTTTACGTGTTTCTGTGGCTGCTTTCATGCTACCATGGCAGAACTGAGGGGTTGCGACACAGGCTGTCTGGGCTGCCTACATCTCGTACTATCAGGCCCTTTACAGAAAAAGTTCCCTGACTCCTGATCCAGAGTCTTGGCCCTTCCCTGTTGCCTAGGATAGAGCCCAGGATGGGCTGAACAGGCAGCAACATTATCATCATCACAAATATTTATTCCCTTTAAATGTTCCCTGAGCTGCCTGTATCACATTGTACTGGGTTCTACAAGAGATAGAAAAGAAACAGAAAAAGGACCCATCTTTGTCCTAACTGGACAGGCATGCCATTATACGAGGTCGCAGAGGTGCACTAACTTGCCTAAGGTCACCAAGCTAGCAAGAGGCAGAGCTGCCTTCAGCACACAGCCCTGCCCGACGGAGAAGCCTGCGCTCCTCCGCCACCCACACACCATCCTTGCAAACAGAGAAGACACAAGCCCTGTCTGGAGGAAGTGTGAGATCTGGAGATTCACGCAGAACTCAGCACGTCTGTTAAAGAGTTGTACATTCTCAGTTGTCACAGAGTAACTGGCTTTTTTGAAAAGATTGATGTCACACAGGGTTAGCTGGGTGTTTTCGTGCTTGTGGAAAAGGTGAAGTCAGACAAAGACCAGGAACTGACTGGTGTACATGAAGAAATGGAAATCCGCTTCTGTTGCTGTGTTGGGAAGCAAGCTCAAGTCAGGAGTGTAAGCAAACCAGTGGTAGAGGCCTCCGGACCCTGGGGATAGGCCAGACCCAGAAGGACTTCTGGGGTGGCGCCTGCCTAGGCTGGTGCATCTGCTGTACGCTGGGTGGCTCTGCACACAGCAGGAGGGGTATCAAATGATGTAACGTCTTATGGTGATGCAGAAGCCCTTCCCCACGTTCTGGCTTGCCGAGGGAGGGGAGGCCCGACAGTGGGCATAACTTTCCGGCTTCTGGTGGCAGAAGCAGGTCAGAGGTTCTTCCGCCCTCTCCTAGCCTTTTGCCACTTTCTTACTGGCTGAGCATGAGAAGGGCTACTTGAAACCTCAGAATAAACCATGGGGTAGTGGAAAGCACCAACGGACAGAAATTCCCACCTGCGGAGTCCCACTCACCTTCATTTGGTGGGGAGCATAGTGGAGGGCCTGGCGCAGGCAGTCAATTGCCTTCTTCCCCTGGCCTTTCACTCTCCAGTAGAGGGCTGCCATGCTGGAAAGGACCCAGGACGTCTGGTTCTACAAAGGAATGGTCAGCAAAGGCTGATGTCTCTTAAATGACATACTGATTTATTACCAAGATTAAGAACAGTAACATGACTTCACGACCATTTAAACGAGTATTTACTAGGTGCCGGTACTCTGTCACACATCTTATGTTCATCCTCTCACTAATCCTAATAATCTTATGAGCTTGATACTACTCTTACAGCTGGACATCACTTAACAACAGGGATACTTTGTGAGAAATGCGTTAGGCGATTTCATCATCGCGCAAGTATCCTAAGAGTGCACTTACACAAACCGAGATGTTACAGCCTACTGCACATCGAGGCTGTATGGTGCTAATTTTATGGGACTATCATCGTACATGTGGTCCATTGATGATGGAAACGCTATGATGCAGTGCATGACTGTACAGCCTTTTTATAGATGAGAAAACTCTGATTCAGAGAGCTTAAGTATCTGGTCCAAATCCACTCAACTACTAAGCAGAACTATATTTCATGTCCATGTTCTTTCTTTCTTTTTTTTTTTAAGATTGGCACCTGAGCTAACAACTGTTAACAATCTTTTTTTTTGTTTCTACTTTTTCTCCCCAAATCCCCCCAGTACATAGTTGTATATTTTAGTTCCCTCTAGTTGTGGCATGTGGGATGCCGCCTCAGCATGGCCTGACGAGTGGTGCCACATCTGCAACCAGGATCTCAACCAGTGAAACCCTGGGCCACCGAAGTGTAGCGCACAAACTTAACCACTCGGCCCCGTGGCCCCTCCGTGTTCTTTCTTCTTTAAATTTACTTAACTGTTTGAACGGGTCACTCTTTCAAAAACCAGAAATTATACAGAGTTATGCAGTGAAAAGTCCCCCTCCCATCCTTGTCTCTACTGTATATAAGTAAACACTATTTTTAGTTTCTTACTTAACCTTCTAGGATTTCTTTATGCTTTGTACAAGCAAATATGAATACAGACGTACACTCCCACTCTTTTGTTAAATGAAGTGACTCATAAGATTCATCTGCACTTTGCATTTTTCACTAAAGAACATGGCTTGGAGATCTTTCTACGTCAGTGTATGGAAAGCCTCCTCATTCTTTTGTTATCAGCTGCATAATATTCCATCGTATGGCTATACCATTATTTATTTAACTAGATCTTTATTAATGAATATTCCTCTCTCCCCTAATATTATACTATTACAAACAATGCCGCAAAAATAATCTTGTCAAGGTGTAATTTTCCAATTGTGCAAGTGCATTTGTAGGATACACTTCCAGATGTGGACATGCTATGTTAAGGGGAACACAGTTGTCATTTTGATAGATATCACCACATTGATCTTCACAGGACTGTCACAATTTACGTCCCACCAGAAATATATGAGCGTCTCCATTTCCTAATAGCCACACTACAGAGTCTGTTATTAGGCTCTTGGGTCTTTGATAGTGAAAATATGGTTTAAGCTGCATGTCCCTTCTTATGAGTGGAGCTGATGATCCCTTCATGTTTGACAGCCTTTTATATTTCTTTTCTTTGGAGTATCTATTCTTATATTTTGTTAATTTTTCTGTGAGGTCTTTATCTTATCTATTTGAAAAAGCTCTTTATCTGTTAGGGAGATTAGTCCTTGCGTGTGCTATGAGTGACAGATGCCTTCCCTCAGTTTCTGAAGTCTGCCGTCGGATGGACAGTGCTCGCGTGATAGAGAAGGTTCTGAACTCTACATAGCTCAGTCTATCAGTCCATCTCTGATGGCTTGTGGATTTTCAGTTGTAGTTAGGAAAGTCTTGCTTACTTCAAAGTTATCAAAAACATCTTACCACGTTTTTTTCCCAGAACTTTTACAGTTTTCATTTCTCACATTTAAATCTTTGATCCATTTGAAATTTAACTTGGTGTAAGGTAAAAGATATGGCTCAAATTTTATTTTTTCCCAGATGGCCTCTAAGTTGTCCCAAGTAATATTTAATGAATATTCATTTCTCCCTCCAGTGAGATACTAACTTTACCATATAAAAAAATTCCAGTACTTAATTTAGGTCTAATTTTGGATTAATTTAGGTCTAATTTTGGATTTGCCTGTCTAATTCATTTGCCCCTTTTGATGGATGGTCTCTGAGTCCCAGCCATTACAGATGAGGCAATCAGAAAACTTACCATGCTTCCTAGCTTCTTTCTTTCTTCTAATCTCATTGTTTTGGTAATTTTACTGTCCTTCATTGTCAGGGTATACAGAATTTATATTCTCTTCTGTCACCCTATTTCCCACCTCTGTTTTCGTATTGATTCTACAGTTAAATATATTCATTGATCACTGATGTTAGTTTTGTGTGGTTTCCCCAATCATCTCCCAGTTGGCCTTCTAGTAGTTTCCTCAAGAACAGTTCAAGGGAACAATATTCTTTAAGACTGTTCTTATCGGCTGAACTGTGTTCCCCTAAAATTCATATGTTGAAGTCTCAACCTCTAGTACCTCCGAACGTGACTGTATTTGGAGATCAAGTCTTTAAAGAGGTGATTAAGTTAAAATGAGGCCACTGATGTGGGGCCCTAATCCAACGTGACTGGATTTGTATGAAGGATTTACAGAAGAGGAAGAGATACACCAGAGAGACGGCCATGGAAGAGGCAGCAAGAGGACTGCCGTTCACAAGCCGAGGAGAGAGGTCTCAGAGGAAGCCAGCCCTGCCGGCACCTGATCTTGGACTTGCAGCCTCCAGAACTGTGAGAAAGTAAAGGTGTACTGCTTCAGCCACGCAGTCTGTGGTATTTTGTCGCAGCAGCCCCACCAAACGAGTAGTCAAACGCTCAAAACTTTCTGTGCGCAGCCTTCACAGCTGAAGGATAGCTGGCTGGATAGAAAAACACGGTTCATTCTTTCTTTTCTTGAATAATCTGTTGACACTGCTCCTTCGCCTCTTGCATAGACAGCTGCTGCAGAGAAACCTGAAGCCAGCCTGATCTGTTCCTCCTCCTTAGTGACTTGATCCTTTTGACTGGCTTCCCCAAATGATTCTCTTTTTTTTTTGGTTTTTTGCTTTTTCTCCCCAAATCCCCCCACTACATAGTTGTATATTTTAGTTGTGGGGCCTTCTATTTGTGGCATGTGGGACGCCGCCTCAACATGGCCTGGTGAGCTGTGCCATGTCTACGCCCCGGATCTGAACCAGCGAAATCCTGGGCCGCCGAAGCGGAGCGCGTGAACTTAACCACTTGGCCACGGGGCCGGCCCCCAAACAATTCGTTTTTAAAAAATAAAATTATCTTTCTTTAATGCCAATATTTGACACATACAAAAGAACATATTTATATGATTATATATACATAAAATAAATATGTAATTATATAAAACATAAAAAAACAAATAGCCAACATCCCAGAAACTGCCACCCTACCAAAGAATGACCTTGCACCTACGTGTTCTTGCCTTCTTCCATCCTCTGGCCTTGTCTCCAGAGCTACACGCTATCCTAAATGTTAGGTTTATTGTTCCATTGCTCTTTTTAAACATTGTTCCATCACTCTCACACACGTGTATTTGCTTCAATGATAATAATAATTAGTTTACTTCTTGCCATGCATTATAAAAATGGCAGGATACCATAAGCAGTCTTCTGGGACTTAGAGTTTTTAGTTGACACTCGGAGATTCATCCACGTTGTTGCATGTAGCTTTAGTTCATTCAATTTCCCTGCTACACAATTAAATGTCCATTAAGTGAATATACTCTAACGTAGTTATCTGTTTTCTGTAGATGGGGGGGCGGTTTGAGTTAGTTCCTGTTTTGAAGCGTCCTGTTGCAAATAAACACGCAAAGAATTTCTCTGGAGTAGATTCCTAGGAGTGGAACTGCTGGGTCACAGGACACACAAATGTCCAAGGTAACGAGAACGCCACACTGTTTCCTAAAGGTGTGACAATTTACAGTCCCACCAGCAATGTTTAAAAGTGCCCCTTGCTCTACATCCTTTCTAATCCTTCGTATTATCAGTGGGGGTAAAACAGCATTTTACCGTGGTCTTAGTTTACATTTCGTGATATTAGTGAGATTGAGAATTGTTTCTTGTGTTTATCGGTCACGCAAATCTCTCTTTTCTGTGAAATGCCTTTTAATGTTATTATGCATTTTTCTATTTATTATCTTTCTCATCAATTTATTTATATGTTCTGCATATTAATCCTTGTAGATTAAATGTGTTATACATATTTTCTCTCACTCTGACTTCTCTCTTTTTAATTTAAAAAAGTCTTGGGGCTGGTCCAGTGGCGTAGCGGTTAAGTTCACGTGCTCTGCTTTGGTGGCCTGGGGTTTGGATCCTGGGCGCAGACCTACACACCGCTCATGAAGCCATGCTGTGGCAGCGTCCCACGTAGAAGAACTCAAAGGACTTACAACTAGCATGTACAACTATGTACTGGGGCTTTGGGCAGGGGGAAAAAAAAAGAGGAAGATTGGCAACAGATGTTAGCTCAGGGCCAATCTTCCACACACACACAAAGTCTTAAAAGATTTACGTACTTCTTAAATGTTCAACCACTTTATGTAGTTGAACTTACCAGCATTTTCTTTTATAGTTAGTTGTTTTTATATCTTCTTTAAGAAACTTTCCTGTACTCGAAGGCCAGAAAGACCAACTCTCACGTTTCACTCTAATTTTTAAAGTTTTGTTTTTGATACCTGAGTCCTTAATTCACATGGAGTTGACTTTTTGCATTAGATGGGAGGTGAGGATTGAAATTCACTAAGCATCTGCAGCAGCACAGCTTCCTAAACGGTGCCTCCTCTCCCCTTTGACCCTCCACTGTTCTGTGTACATTCGAGTCTGTTTCTGGGCTTTCTCTTCAGGCTCCCTAGCCATTTTTGTTTATCCTTGAGCAAATGGCATAATGTCTTGTTGTATAATTTTTCTCAAAAGTAAGGCAATTCTCATGACCCTATTCTTCTTTCCAAGAGTGTCATGTCTATTGCTTACCTTTGCATACAAATGTTAAGATCTGCTTTGCAAGTGCCATAAAAAAAACCCTGTTGGTATTTTCATTACAATAGCACTGACTCTATACATCAAACTGGGGAAAACTGACATATTTATGATCTGCATCTTCTTATCCATGAACATTATATATCTCTCTGTTTATTTAGGTCTTTTAAAATGCCTTTCAATAAAGTTTTATCACTTTCTGCACACAGATCTTATGAATTTTTTGTTAGATTTATTATTGAGAACGTTGTACTTTTCTAACAATGTAAATACATTTTACAAATTATGTTTTCTACTATTTTTTGCTGCTGTATAGAAATGCAACTTATTTTTACTTATTGACTTTACAGGCAGCCACCTTGAAAAAAATGCTATTATTTCTAGAAATTTGTCTGTAGATTCTTTTGGGTTTGCTATGTAGATAATCACATCATTTCTGAATAATATTTTGTTTTTTCCTCCCTAATATTTATGCCATCAATTTCTTTTTCTTGATTTACAGTACTTGTTAGGACTTTCAGTATAAGGTTGAAAAGAAGTAGTAATAGTGGGCATTCTTTTTCCTGACTTCAAATAATTATTTTAAATATTCCCCCCATTAAGAGTCATCTTTGATGTACACGTTTCGTTGATTCTTCTCATCAGATTAAGGAAGTTCTTGTCTATTCTTAATTTGCATTGGCTTTACATCATGAGTGGTACAGGATTTTTATCAAATGCAATCTACTGAAATGACTTCATAATTTTTCTCCTTTAATTTGGTGAATGAAATTTAAGGTTTTCTTAAAGTTAGACCATTTTTGTATTTCTGAGATAAACTCAACTTGGTCAAGGTACATCTTTAAAAAAAATGCCATTGGATTCAGTTTGTTAATATTTTGCTTATGGTTTTGATACCTATGTACATGAGTGAGATTAATCTATAATTTTTCTTGCTCATAATGTCTTTGTCTAGTTTTTTTTTCCCTGCTTTATCTCCCCAACCACCCCCGTACACAGTTGTATATCTTAGTTGCAGGTCCTTCTAGTTGTGGGATGTGGGACGCCGCCTCAACGTGGCCTGACGAGTGGTGCCATGTCCGCGCCCAGCATCCGAACCCTGGGCCACCGCAGCAGAGCGCACGAACTTAACCACTCCGCCACTGAGCGGGCCCCTGTCTTTGTCTAGTTTTATTTTCAAGGTTACAATAGAACAGTCTCAAGGAATTAATTGGGAAGTTGTTCCTTTTTCTATCATCCAGGAGAGTCTGTTCATACTGGGATGGTGTATTTCTCAAAAGTTTGGTAGAATTCACCTGTGAAATCAACAGACCTTGTATTCTTCGTGAGAAGACCTTTTTTTTCAACCAACAGCTTCAATTTATTTGAGAGCTAGCTATAAGACCCGAATCAGTTTGGGTAAATTACATTTTTCTAGAAATTTGTCTTCTTTATCTGTTTTCAAATTTATTGGCATAAAGTTGTTAATCGGATCCTTTTCTTATCTCTTTAGCCTGATATAGCTGTGGTTTTGTTTTCCTTTTTTCCCCCACTATTGGTTATTTGTGCTTTCTTTTTTCTTGACTAATTTTACCTTTTTTGCCTTTTCTTGGATTGACATTTTTATTCTGTCCTCCCCGTCTTACTTCACTACTTTATCCTCACAAGTTTGGGATTTGTGCATTTGTTTAACGGTTGCCCTCAAATTCTCACTCAGTATTTAACTTAAAGTCTAAGTAACATATTAACTCCGTCCTCCTGAGCCGTAAAGAGCCTTTGAACACCTAAACGCTCATCATCTCGCTCTCAAATGTACATTCTATTTTGTACACATTTCTTTTTTTTTTTAAAGATTTTATTTTTTTCCTTTTCCTCCCCAAAGCCCCCCGGTACATAGTTGTATATTCTTCGTTGTGGGTCCTTCTAGTTGTGGCATGTGGGACGCTGCCTCAGCGTGGTTTGATGAGCAGTGCCATGTCTGCGCCCAGGATTCCAACCAACGAAACACTGGGCTGCCTGCAGCGGAGTGCGCGAACTTAACCACTCGGCCATGGGGCCAGCCCCGTACACATTTCTTTTAAAATTCCACAAATTACTGTTTTCTACAGACAACGTGTTTGGGTTTGTATACCTGTTTATCATTTTATTTGCTTAGCAAGTCTTCTTTTGTCAAAGACAATCCTCCTGTGGCCATATTATAGCAAAGTTCCTTTAAGGAGGAACTCTTGGTAGTAAACTTTTTCCAGCTCTTTCTCTTTAAATGCCTTTATTCTTCCCTCCTTAGGGTACACAGTTCTAGGATTCTCCAGAACCCTTTCAGCTGGCTTTGACAGCTGTGCTGGGGAACAGGCTGTCATTGTAGCCATCATTCCTCTGTAGGTGATCTCTCCTTCCTGTCTCCACGAGGGCAGAGATCTTTGTCTACATTCTTCTCCACTGGTTTATCCCACACACTTAAAACATATTTGCCACATGGTAGGCCTTTACTATATATTTGTTGAATGAATGGCTGCTGTGATATTTATTAAGCTATCGTCTCTCAAGTGCAAATCCAAAATTCTGTATCTGCTCTGTGATACTATGGCCGGAACTCTGCAAACTCTATTTCCCCTTTGCTAGCAGGCTTCCTGTTAGGTTCTGCAAACGTGTGCACCAGGAGATTGGAAGGCAAGAAGGAGAAGGGACTTTGTTCTTCCTGTTTGCATGCTGCTCTTGTCAGTGTCATCCTAGTAGTAACACTTTGCCTCCAGCAGTCCAAAAGCCACTTCACTGCATCCCTTAAGCAGCCAGGCAGTGCTCCCTCTTCATAAGGAGGGGCTCCAGCTCCCCAGAGCTCCTCCTGTGAAGACCTAGATTTTGAAAACGCCAATTGGTTGCCTTCTTCTTTCATCCCTAGGAGTGGGAGCCACTCGCTGCAGTGGTATCTCTGGTTTCCCTCAGTGTCTCCATGTTTCTTCTTCAGCCCTCCACCACAATGCCATCAACTCCAAATTAAATTTGCTCTTCTGAAATACCTAATGTCCCTTCTGTTTTCCCGACAGTGCCTTGACTGAAACAGATGCTTTTCAGAGATCTTTGTCTTGGCTGTTTGACCATAACATAGGGAGACATGGATTTCTGTTTATTTATCCAGTGTGGGATACATGGTACTTCCTGAACCTCCTGATTCACTCATCTCCTTGTCACTCTAATATTCCAGGTAACTTTTTACACAGAGCTTGCAATTCACTAGTTATTTGTGTCTAACTCATCCACAGAGTATTTGACTTAAACAATTAAATATATTTTTAGTTTAAGGTGTGTCAATTTGTTTTTTTAATTTAGCTATTCCTTTCTGATAGGCTATATGTTTGCTCACCTTTGAGATTACATTTTTAAAATGTTTTATAATAAAAAATCTCAAATATATACAAAAATAAAGACAACAGTATAATGAACTCCTACGTGTCCATCACCCAGCTTCAACATTTACCAACTCATGGCCAATCTTGTTTCATACACCCTCATCTATGTTAATTTGAAGCAAATCGCAGACTTTATATAATTTCGCCAGTAACTTTCCAATGTATCTCTCTAAGAGATAAAAACTCACACATAAAACATAAGCTTAATACATTTTGCCTAAAATATTGACAATTATTTTTTAATATCATCAAGTATTCAGCTGGTATTCCTATCTCCCAACTGTCTCATAAAAGTTCCCTTTGCTTTTACAGTTTGAATCATAATCTAAATAAAGACCATATGTTGCAACTGGTTCATGTGTTCCTTAAGTCTCTTTTGATCTCCAGAATTCATCTTCATCTAATTTTTTAAATTTTTGTAGAGGTTATTTATCCTGTAGTTTTCCATGCACTGGACTCTGCTGATTGCATCCTCAAGGAATCATTCAACATGCTCCTCAGTCCCCTGCATTTCCCATAAGTTGGTAGTTAGAGGCTTGAGTGGATTCAGGTTTGACTTATTGGGGAGGGGTGGGAGCAACACAATTTCATAGGTGGCATGTGAACTCCCAACAGTACACAGGCACTGAGTGTCCTTCTGTCTGTGATGTTAGCAGCCAGTGATGATCACGGCAATGAATTAATTAGGGGCTGCAAAACTGTAATATTCTAGGGGCTGGACCAGGGGTGCAGCAGTTAAGCTCGCACGTTCTGCTTCAGTGGCCCAGGGTTTGCTGTTTTGGATCCTGGGTGTGGACCTAAGCACCGCTTGTTAAGCCATGCTATGGCAGGCGTCCCACATATAAAGTAGAGGAAGATGGGCGCGGGTGTTAGCTCAGGGCCAGTCTTCCTCAGCAAAAAAGAGGAGGATTGGCAGCAGGGCTAATCTTCCTCAAAACAAAACAAAACAAAACCCTGTAATATTCTAATTTTATCATTTCTAGTTTACTAGTTGGAATATTCCTATAAAGAGACTTTCCCTCATCAATTAATTGTTTACCCCAAAGGACAGTACATTTACAAAGGAAGGATACATGCTTGTTACCTTCTTATTTTTTACAGTTTAAAAATCAAGCCACTGGGGCCAGCCCCGTGGCCTAGTGGTTAAGTTCAGCATGTTCTGCTTCCATGGCCCAGGTTCTGTTTCCAGGCGTGGACCTATACCACTTGCCAGCGGCCATGTTGTGGCAGCAACCCATGTACAAAATAGAAGAAGACTGGCACAGATGTTAGCTCAGAATGAATCTTCTTCAAGCAAGAGGAGGAGGACTGGCAACAGATGTTCAGCTCAGCTTGAATCTTCCTTAGCAAAAAAAGAAAAAAAAAAAACCCAAGCCATTCCCACGCATCCTCCAAGACAAAATCCTCATAGTGAATTTGGGGTTTAAATACAGTTTAATATGTGATGTGTTTCACCCTTTGCAATTGCTTTGTTGCTTTTTCTTGCTCAAATTGTCCCATCTTGGCCAAAGGAGGTGTATTCCAGTTGGTTCCGAGTTCTTTTCACACAACCTCTGTCGACTCTGGGAGCTTCTGTGCTTTCCGAGACTTGGTAGAAGCCATTTTTCCAAGGAATTCTGGTTCCTTTTAGTGGAAAACGGTATCTAAAGATCACAATCTGGGCACAAAGGGTGCTTACTAGTACTGGGCTAGTCACTGATTCTAGTCTTTTCAGCAAATAAAGCTAGGAAATGTGTAAATGCATGAGAAATTCTTACTAATATTTCCAATTCAGGACTACAGATATTTACTTAACATCATCATCCTCACATCTCTGTCCTTTCACCCATATTCCAAATTCCAGTTCTCAACATCACCAACAAAATTACTCATTTGTTTCACAATACACACACCTACAATCTTGGAAGAACAATGTCAATATTATTAACAACAATATTACTGAAAACAGTATGTGGTTTTCTCTTGTTCTTAAGGTAAAACCCGTTAGGGAAGTACGGTCAAATAATTGTGTTTTAAAGTCACTTGGAATAGTTCCTCTTGACGTGGTTATATCACCAACTGAACATATAGTTAGGCTCATTTAATTTTACTTTTAATTATGTAATTGCCTTATTAAAATTATTTTTTTGTAATTATGCAAAATATTTATTTGGTTCCAAAGTCAAAATGAAAAACCAATATAGATTCAAGGCAATCTAGCTTCACTCTCTGTCTTTTCTATCCCAATTCCTTCTTCCCTCTATGGGAAACCACTTACAAATATTTTTAAAATTTAGTCTTCCATTTTTAAATATGCGTTTCTCTCTCTATATATCCCTCCTTTGCCATTTTAAAAAACGATAAATAGCAATCTAAGACAATGTTTTTCTCCATTGGCTAATCCTGGAGACCACTCCACAGAAGTTTACAGAAATGGTCCTCATTCTCTTTGACAGCTACAGAAGCCTCCACTGTGTGGACATTCACACACAATGAACATCCACAGAGAACTTTTTATTCAATCACTCCCCTACTGCTGGGCACTTGGGTTGTTTCCAGTCTGCTATCACAGGTCAGGCTACAATCAATAGCCTTTATTCATTAGGTATTTTTTACCAGTGTATTTTTAGGAAAGATTGCCAAAAGTAGGACTGCTAGCTAAATGGGTAAATGAATGTATAATTTTGCTAGATATAGTCAATTTCCTCTCCATAGAGGTTATCCCATTTTGCATTTCTACCAGCAATGTATAACAGTGTCAGTTTCCCCCCAGCCTCATGAGTCTATCAAACTTCTGGATTTTTGTCAACGTGACTGGCATGAAATATCTCAGTGTGGTTTTGATTTGTTCTTTTTCTAGCTTTTTGACATAGAAGCATAGATCATTGATTTTCAGGTTTTCCTTTTTTTTAACTAATATATCTATTTAGGGCTATAAACTTCCCTCAAGCATTGCTTTAGCTGTATCCCACAAGTTTTGATATGCTATATCTTTATCATTCATTTCAAAATATTTTCTAATTGTGCTTGTGCTTTCTTCACTGACCCTGGGTTGTTTAGAGGTGCACTGCTTAATGTCACCAAAATAGTTGGGGATTTTCTATCTATCCTTTTGTCCCTGATCTTTTTTTTAACTTAATTCCAGAGTAAATTCAGAAAATATACTCTAAATTGTTTCAGCGTTCTAAAATTTAATTGAGGCTTAATTTATGACTCAGCTTATGATAAATTTGGTAAATGGCCCATATTCAATTTTTAAAATGAAAATTTTGTCAGTTTAATGCAGCATTATATAAATATCAGGTCAAATTTGTTTTTTAGCAAGATGTACTATATTTTTACTTATTTTTTATCTGCTTAATTCTACTATCTATTGAGAGGTATGTTAAAGTCTATTGTGGATTTATTTACTGCTCTTTTTAGATCTGTCAATGTTTAATGCTTGTCCTATAATTTGAAACTATGCTATTGGTACATATATATTTACAATTTTCCATATTCCTGGTGGACTGACCACTTTGTCATTACGAATTATTCATCTTTATCTGTAGTAATGTTCTTGCCTTAAATTCCACATTGTGTGATATTAGTATAGTTACACTAGCTTTCTTTTGGTTAGTGTTCACATGATATATCTTGTTTCCATCTGTTTAATTTCAACTGTTTTATATCTTACATTAAAGTATGTTACTTGTAAAAAGCACATAATTGGGTTCAATATTTTAACCCAGTCTGATAGTGTTAGTAGTCTAATTGGAGTACTTGGTCCTTTTATATTTATTGTGATTCCCGATAGATTGTGTTTATGTCTATCATCTCATCTTACTATTTGCATTCTTTTTCACCATTTGTTTTACATTCTTTTTGTCCTCCTTTCAAGCTTTTTTTTGAATCAAATGCTTTTTTAATTCCATTTTTCCTTAATTATTACATTCTCTAATTGTTCTTTTAGTGATTGGCCTAGAAATTACAACATGCACCTTTCAATTATTACAGACTAAAAACATAAATTATTACTTTCATTTTATTATTTTCCCAATAATGCTAAAACCTAACACTTTGCCCATGTGTATTCATGGGAAATTAATCACCTGTTAACTTTTTAGCTGTGTTCCTCTGAAAGCTGAGTAAAGGTAGAACGTCACCCACGTTACTAGGAAAAATGCTTACAGTGAAGATGACCTGGCTGTAAACTGCAAGTGGCCTGGGAGGACTGGGACGACCAGCAGAAAGCCACAGCTCTGAGCTTTCCCGAGTGCGTGTTTCTTGTCCTTGGTTGGAACTCTTGGACTCCAGGCCCATGGGACTGCTGTAAGAGATGTTCGTTCCTATGGAACTTGAGACTTGTAAGCCAGGGTTGTTCCCACACTCACCCATCTGGTCTTGATCCCTCATCCCTGGACTGTTACTTTGGGGGAGGGGCGGAGAATAGTTCCCGGGACTGCTGCCAGACAGCAATGGGGACTCTTGGAAAAACATGAAAAGCTGCACTGCTGGCTTGCTGTGTTTCCTGTTCTATATCCTCCTGAGTGAAAGCAAGACCACAAGTGCCCTACTAGTCATGAGTATGACATAGGACCTGGCTGGCCCTGAACGACTGGCAGTGGGCACTGCAGAGCAGTGGCAGCAGTGGACGGACTTTCATATCCTTGGTTCAATATGGTCAAGGTGCTATGACATAAAAGGAGTGGAGAGGGAGGTGCTGATGAGACTGAAGCCTCAGTGGGGGCCAACTTTCCCGGAGTCTGATGGCAAAAGCTTGACCATGTGTGACAGGGGACAGGATCTTCTCCTTGTGGGAATGGATGAAAGCTGGAGGCAAATTATGCTGAAAGAAACTGCCCACTCCTCCCTGCTGTCCATGAAATGGAACTGACCAGAAACCCAGCTGCAAGTGGGCTGGCTGGCAAGAATGATGTTGCTTCGGTGCAGCTGATGCATTTGGGCCAAACTAGACACTGATGCCCGACTGAGGGTGGGAGGAGACAAGCACACGCGCTTGAGACTCCATGTTTGTGACTGTGGCTGGATTGGACAAGGGGGTGGGGCAGCTGATCAGCTCTGACCCAACCTGGGCTGGCCGCATATCCAATTAGCACAGAGTAGTGCCCAGGAGCCCCCAGCTGGGGAAGTGGGAGAACCACTCTGCACCAGCCCACAAGGTCAAACGTGGCAACCTGGCATACACACCGGCTGCAGTGGCAATAGCAGCTGCGTGGTGCACATCTGGGGTCATGGGGGAGACCTTTCAGAGGCTTCTGAGCATCACGTGTGATGAGTGACCTCAGCAGCAGCCTGGGCAGTGTTCTGAGGGTTCTGATAGTGCATGCTTACTAAACCGTAAAATGAAGGCTGACCAATGGCATCTGCTGACACTTAGTGATGATTTATGGCAATGCAAACTAAAAACTCCCTAAGGACACAACTACAGATGGGCTTCTGAAGAAATTAATGAAGGATAGCTGAGTATTTTAAAAGTTGAAGCCGAGAGGATATGGAGATCCTCGTTCTCTCTGAATGGTAAAGGGGAAAGGGACACCTCTGCTCTGTCATCACTGCCATCTTCTAAGGCAGTGGTTTCAAAGTGTGGTCTTCACACTCGCAGTATCACCCAGGAACTTATTAGAAATGTAAATTCTCAAGCTTGACCCTAGTCCTACTAAATCAGGATGCTGAATCTTGGAAGCCCAGCAATCTAGGCTTTGACAAGCCCTCCAGGTGATTCTGGTGTTCCCAGAAGTCTGCGAATCATGGCACTAAAGTTAGCACACGGTCATGGAGGTCGGTCTGTGAGTCCACAATGGAAACTGATACTGGATTAACCTTCTAGCTTATTCACCTGAAAACTAATAAAGGAGGAATGTTAGCTGTTAGCAGGCAAGACAGCTTATAGCAAAAATGACCCTGGTTGGTAAACGATCTGGACTGGTGGGACTGGAAATATATTATAAACACCTCGTGGAAAGTCACAGTTCTGAGCTTCCAAGTGCCATGGTTCTTGTAGCCATGTCCCTTTCCAGGACGTTAGGCCCATGGAGCTATTACAAACGATAATGGTTCTTATGTGGAACTCGGGGCACCTAAGCCAGGGTACTTCCCACAATGATCATTTGACTTGTTCCTTTGTACTGAATTGTCACTTGGCAGGAAAGGCAGGTGGGCAGAGAAGGGTCCCTGACTATGGGAGGGTCACTGGAGGCACACACCTGCTGCTGTTCCCTCGCCCCCATCCTTCAGTACAGCCCATGCCCGTGGGGCTGATGGCAGAGTGTGAAACGTCTGCCGGGCCGAAGACTGTTGACAGTGCTCAATGCAACTCCCTTCTGCCTTCAGCATTTACCGTCGTCATGAATTTTAACTTCAGAATTTCGACACTATTGTTATTATTTTGTATAGTCATACTCATTTATATTTACTCTCATATTTACCCTTTCTGCTGCTCTTTGTTCGCTCCCGTGTTTCTGAGTTTCCATCTGGGATAGTTTTCCTTCTGTCTGAAAAAAACCTCTTTATTGATTTCTAGTGCAAATCTCTTGGTAACATACATCTTTGTTTTTGGTGGTCTAAAATCTTTAAACTTCATTTAAAAAAACTGAAGTAAAATTTATATAGAGAGAAATGTTCAGATCTTAAGTGTAATGTTCAGTTTTGACTATTACTTACAGACATAGAAAATTTCCAACACTCCAGAAAGTCCTTTCGAGCTGCTTCCCAGTCAATCCCTTCCCCCACTGCCTGTTCTAGAATTTCATATAGTTGGGATCACACACTACAGACTTTTTTGGTCCAACTTCTTTTGTTAGCATAATATTTTTTGAGATTTCATCAATATGGATGTTGGATCTTTCTTGCTGAATAGTATCCACTGTATAAATATACCATTATTTATCCATTCTTCTGTTACCAGGTGTTTTGACCATGAGAATTAATCTGCTGTGAACACTTTTTTAACAATTACTTTGTGGACTTCGGTTTTTCACATCTCTTTGATAAATACCTAACAGTAAAACTACTGGGTCATATAAGCTGAACTCCTTAATAGACTATCAAGCTGTTTTCCAAACTGCCCGGACCATGTAACACTCCCATTAGCAATGTATGAGCATTCTGGTTGCTCTGTATCATCGCCGATATCTGTCATTCTCAATCTTTTTCATTTTAGTCCTTCAAACTCTAGTCACGCTTCTTGCTTCAAAGTTTATTTCTTCTGATAAGAGTGTAGCTATATCAGCTTTTAAAAAAGAAATTGTTTGCATGGTATATTATTTTCCATCTTTGTACTTTCAACCCTTCTGGTACCCTAATATTTAAAGTGTTTCTCTTATAAGCAGCATATAGTTAGATTAAAAAAAATCCATTCCATTCTAAATGCTTAAATTATATAATCTTTTTGTATTTAACTACTGATACACTTGGGTCTATATTTACTATTTTACTATTTGTGTTCTATTTTATGCCTTTAACTTTCCTGACTTTGTTGGGATTAATCAAATGTTTTACATTATTCCATTTTCCTTCTATTGAATTATATTTTTAAAACCATTTTTAGTAGTTAGCCTAGAGCTTAAAACATGCATTCTTACTTATTACAGCCCAATGCAAGTTATTACTTTTAGCACTTGGCTGATCCCAATTAAACCTTAGGACTTTTAAGCTCCATTTACTTCCCTTCCATCATTTATGTTATTGTTACCATGATTTTTAGTTTATATATAAAACCGCAGCTCCTCAGGGCACTGGAGTTATTACTTTGTACAGTTACTATTCCCTTACATTCTTCTTTCTGCTGCTCGTCATTCCCTCTTGCATGGCCATCTTTCTATCTTGGACGAATTTCCTGAAGAACTCCCTTTAATTATCTCAGTGCAGGCCTCCTGATGCCAAATCCTCTGAATTTTTGTTCGTTTGAGCACATCCTTATTTCACCTTAACACTGGAAGGATATTTGTGCTGGCGTGGAATTCTAGGCTTGCAGTTTTCTTCTTCCAGCTTTAAAGATGTCATTACATTGGTTTCTGGTTTCCATTATTTCTGTTGAGAAGCTGGCAGTCTCACTGCTCTTTTGAAGGGAACCGTGGTGGGTTAAAGATGGGCCACACATTCTTTGTCCTACCAGCAGAGCGAGGACACTCCCCTGCCCTTGACCTTGAGCAGGCCCTGGCGCGTGCCGGCACAGAAGTGGTGCTGCTCCAGCAACACGCAGAGGCTCGAAGAGGCCTGGACGCTTCTGCTTCCACCCTCATGGAGCCCTGAGCCACCATGTAAAAAGGTCCCGCTACCCTGCTGGAGAGACTACAAGGAGAGAAAAGATTCCTGGCGGTGCCCCAGCCATTCCAGCCACTCCGGCTGAGGCACCAGACATCTGAGTAAAGCCTTCTTTGGTGGCCAGCCCCAGGTGAGTCTCCACGTGTCTGCAGCTGCATGAATGACTCCAGGTGAGACTAGAGGAAATGCCCAGCTGAGTCCAACTGAGACTGCAGAATCTTGAGCAAAGAGTACTTTTGTTTTAAGCCAGTAAATTTTGGGGTGGTTTGTTAGGCAGAAATAGATAACTGAATTAGTATTTGGTATCAAGACTGGAGTGCCATCATAAGAGAAACTTAAAACATGTGGCATTCACTTTGGGAATGGGTCGTGGACATTTGCTGAAAGAGTAGCAATGAGACTACTAATGGAGGCTCTAAGAACACTGGGAGAATCGCTGTTGCAGGCTGGAGAAGAAGTGTTGTTATCTATAGGCAAAACAAACGGTGAGGCTGTATCTTGGAATATAGAAAAAATACCGAACAAAGTTGTGGGTCTGACTAGGAAGATTTCTGGGAAGAATGCTGAAAGTGACAAATGGTTCTTTAAAAATCAACTATAATAAGGTATTAATAGAAAGAGAACTAAACAAGGAAGGGTGCAGTCTTCAAGCAGAACTTAGAGAAAATGCTTTCAAAATTGGGACTTACAGGGTTAGAAAATGAAACTTTCTCAATTGCCAATTAGCTTCTCCAGTCAGTACAAGGTTTTGAAGTTAAAGGGAAAAAAATCAAATCCAGGGTGCTGCCAGTAAAACTGTGGCCTCAGGGTCAAGGTCAAATCAAGAGCATGGCAGTAGGGCCCTTTGTTACTCCCACTGCAGAGAGTTTTAAGTCTAGATTTAAGCCTCCTAGACTCTTTCAGACAAAAGGTATCTAACAATCTTAAGGGTGTTGCCCAGACTCATATTCAAGGTGGACAGGGGCCTTCTCGAAAAGCCATGTGGGTGTGGCTTCTGTCTGATAGACTGGCTTATAATTTGACAGGCAGCAAAGTTAAAAGAGCTGTGCAAGTTTGAACTAAAAGGGATAGAGACAGGCAGGAGCCAGGCTAGAAGTTGAGTTGATTCTCTTAATCACTATGTTATCATATTACCTCTTCAATATTAAATAGTAATAGAGAGACATTTAACCATAAAGTAATTAATTTTAATTTAAAGAAAGCTCCTCTTACATAACTATCACAAACAGGCAGATGAGTAGTCTTAGAGACTCTCAGTTATATTTTCTGTAGGCTGTATGAAAATGCAGTTTTAGAAATAATTGTGTTTCATGATTTCAAGAGAAAAAGATATTTAAAGATGTGTTTCCATACACAATCTGAAATACCAGATATTCTTCACCACCAGAAGAACGCCTGACTTGTTTCATACACACAGAGTCAACGGTTCGCAGCCCCACCACCCCCATATACTCACCATGCTGGAGTAAAGAAGGGAAACCGACAAGGTAAGTTTCACCACAGAAGGTAAGCAAAGCAGCAAAAAAGAATACTCACTAAGTGATGGAAAAAGTAACGGAAAAGTGATCGAAACATTCTGCATGGGGTTATTTCACGCTATCCTTTCAGTTACTAGTGCCAGGGAACTAACAGGAGAGATCAGAGCCACTTAGCGGCAAATACTCTGGAAAAGTTAGAAGGTGGGCAATAGTTTCCAGCTTTCCTACAGGATGACTTACCTTTTCCAAAACTTTGGCAATTCGGGTGCCAATCTGTTCAAGGGACTGTTGTGGATATTGGTCTTTGCCAAGGTTTTGCAATACCTGGTAAAGGAGGAAGACGGTAGGTTAGAGAATGAAATGAGGCAGGATCTAGATGGCACTGCTGATGCTGAGCTGGGCACCGCACCACAACAGCAAATGGTTTGTCTGGGGACATGCTGGGGTCCCGTTGGTGAGGCATTTTGTGGAAGACACGTTTAAGGCCATTATACCATCCCTTCAGTCCCCTCCCACTTAGCAGAAATTACAGACAGGTGAAACACATTCATTACAACAACCTTAGAAATTAGAGTGAAGGAAGAAAATGAAAACTATCAGTAATCCTGTCACCCAGATACAACCACTGTTAATACCTTTATATTTATCTTTCAGATATTTTTCTATGTACACACATATTATTTCTCTCGCAGAATATGGGATCATACTATATACTGTCACTCACATTTTCACATAATATATTCTGAAAATTTCTTCATGCCAATAAATATCTCTACTACATCTTTCTTAATGACCTCACTGTATACTATCTTATATCTATACCAACAGTTATTGAACAAATCTTCTCTTCTTGGACATTTGTGGCGTGTTTTTCCAATACTACTTCTTGGTGTCTTCTTTGCTAGCTATATGCTGAGTCTTCTTTCCTTCTTAAGGATGCCAACAGGAGAATTAACTGCCCCAAATATTTCTTACAAGAGCCTCTGTGTGATGGCAAGCAGAATGCTACCCACCTCGAGGAATGAACCAGAATGAAAATTTCCTGGCTATAAAAAACAGCATAAGCTCAGTCCTAGAGCCTGAAAGAAATCAGGCATGGCCTAAAGCCACCTAGATGACAGCCACTCAATAAAAGGCAAAAAAAGATGGCCTGGCCACCGTGCTCTCTGCTATCAGTGGATCATAACCGTGGGCTAAACACGACAGACCAGCTGAAGAAAGCTGAGCACTCACCTCTGTTAGCTGACTCTCGCCCGTGTAGTGTAGGCTGGCTCGGTTGGAAACCCCATGCAAGTGGTCCAGGGTGTGCATGCTTGTGGGGAGATTGCCATTGCAAAGGGGCTCCATGGCTGGCTGCTGTATTGGAGTGGCAAAGTCTATGTGTTCTGTGATGCTGAAAAATGGAGATTACCACATTAACCAAGGAAGATTTGAGTCGGGGGACAGAAAGAGTATTAGTCATCAGCTGATCATGACTTCAATATGTTATTAGGGTTGTCTGGAGCCACAGAGTCTCAGACTGGAAGAGACCTCAGGAGTTACTTAGTCTGGTCTCTCATGATACAGGTGCAAGGACTCCAGCGCCCAGCAGTGACCATTTGTGGAAGGGATGAAGAGAGGTCATCCCCCAGGTCAAAGCAGCAGTGTTGGGACCTGAGTCCCGAACTCAGCGATCTTCCCAATCTACTCAAGCTGCCTCCTTTCTACGCACCACAGCACCTGATTTGCTCACTGCTGCTGACCATTTTTTCTTACTGGGGAGGTTTTAAATCAGTGGATTTTCTTCTAGGATGTCTTTTTCCAGGGTACAGATAGTGATAAACACCCACAAGCGGCCCTTATCTTTTATTTTCCTTTATGCACAGAAGCACATTTGTCCCCACAGAAGAAGTTACCTAAAGTTTAGACAGTAAACTTTGTGCAGAGACAGCTATTCCTTGTATCTTCATATAAGGTGTAAGTACTTTCCTTCATGGTCCCAAAGTGGTCGTTTTCCTGCTATACACAGGCTAAATGTTATATGCTCAAATATATACTGATATAGCAAATTGCCACTGCCAAATTTTATTTCTAGCTATTTAAAAAGTTGAATGTATATTAGGCAAACATTCATTCATGCATTATTTACTGAAAGCCTACTACATGTCAGATACCAGGGCTAAAGGATTAACATAACACACCCAGTTCCTGCTGTTATAGTGCTCAGAGTCTTGTGAGTGACTCAAATATTACAGATGAGACAAGTTTTAAGAGAGAAAAACATGGAACAACGTCAGTCCACTACAGGAGGACATACATTTCCTTTACTCTGAAGGAGGAGGAAGGTGGTAAATGAAGGATTTCCTGAGGAAGTAAGATTTAAGGTGAGGCCAGAAGGATGGGTGTGAATTAGCCAGGTAGGAAGAAGGTGGTGGGAACACCGCCACAGGCAAAGGAGACCCCACGTGTGAAGGCCCTGATGGGAGAAAGGGCAGAGCTGAAGATGGAAAGACAGGCAGGATCAGATCGCGAAGGCCTTTGTGGGCCACTGTAAAGAGCAACATGAAGTTACCAGAGCATTTTAAGAATTATCTGGTTTATATTTGAGGAAGGATTCCGAGTACCGTGGAGAGAATGGATTAAATAGAGGCAAGAGTGAACAAAGCAAGAGGACCAGCAAGGAGCCTACTGAATGAATCTAAGTGGAGATGCTGGTGATCTGGCTTAAGGAGGCAGCATGGAGATGGCGAAAAGCTGACGATTTTGAAAAAGACTCGAGGGTGAGAGTGGTAAGAATTGGTAAAGACTGGATTTGAGGTTACGGGAGAGGGATGGTGAAGGATGACTCCCAGGTTTCCAGACTAAGCATTGTTCAACTATTTACTAAGAGTGAGAAATGGAAAGACAAACAAAACAGATGGTCTTTTGGAAGGAAAGTGGGCAAGAAAATTATGAGTTAGTTTTCTTGGGCTTGGGGTGCCTGAGAGCTATCCAGGCAGAGAGGCCAGGTAGATAACTGGACAGAAGGGTTGAAGGATCTGAAGAAAGGACGAGTCTGCAGATCCCTTTTTGGGAGCTGTTAATATGTCAGTGGTGACGGGAGTTCTGGGAGTCAGTCTGGCCAGGAGTGATTATAAAATAAGAAGGCTTGGTGGTAAATCTTGGGGATTCCGACACTTACAAGGGTAGAAAAGGGGCCAGCAAAAGAGAATGAGTGTCCAGAGAGGAAAAAGATTTACCAGAGAGGCAGGTTTGCTCAGCTTGTCTTGGCAGGTGTTTGTAAATCTGGATTTGCTCTGGCTCCTTTTTCAACGACACAATGTCAGTGAGAGACCACAGGTTTTGTGCTTCTATAAAGAGGGATCCAATCTTCAATGCAAACTAAGTAAGTTACCCATGACTTCTGGATAGCTTACAAAGTGTGGCTCAGTGAAGGCCCTGAGAAGGGGGGCTCGTGGACTGTTCAGCATGATGGGCTGAATACATCTGTGGGCTTTGGTCAGCAATGGACATCCTCTGAACCACCAGCCCTAGAAAGGATGACTCTTCTAATAGCTGCTGACAAAGAAGGGCATCCCTGAAGTTGGCTGAGGCCCACTGGATCACTGGTGCACAAATGCCACGAAGGAGGGAGAGGTGTAAGATACTCACTCAATGTTCTTTGAAGAAACTGCAAGCCAGGTACTCACGATGGCAGTCAGCTCTACCCAGCGGAGTTTGACGCACTCGTCTGGGCTGGGCCAGCCCAGACTCTGGTAGTCACGCTTTTTTCCTGGAAGGAAAGCATGTACATCATCAGTCAACACACTGGCAAAGGAACAGAACCCATAGTATCTTATGCCCTGGTGATTACTTCATCCAGACTGTGTATTTGAAGGCACCAGCCATTGCTCTACTCTTTAGAATTCCTAACATCTAGGATTAATTACAATCTTGTCATTCACAGCAATGGAAACAAGGATCATCTTTGAGTAAAGCCTTATTCTCAAAGATGATGAAGTAGAAATAAGTGAGTCCTTCACTGCATTTAAGACTGATCAACACGAGATAAAGGTTAAGATATTCTTCAATGTTAACATTCTTACCAAACTTAATTTTTACCCCTCTACATTTTGATTTTATAAAAACACCTCTAACTTATTCAGGAGAAACACGTATCTTTAAAGCAGGATTTCTCAACCTGGATGCTGTAGGCTGAATAATGCTTTGTTGTGGGGCTGTCCTGTGCAGTGGAGGATGTTTAGCAGCATCCCTGGCCTCTACCCACCAGATGCCAGCAGCACCCTCCCTGAGATGCGACAATCAAAAATGTCTCCAGATACTGCCATATGTCCCCCAGGAGGGCAAAATCCCTGGTAGAGAGCCACTGCTGTCAGGAAGAGCAGGGGGGTGGGGAATAAGGATGACAACGAGAGGCTGACTTCCTGTGTGTTCAGGTCCTGTGCTAGGCACTTTACATCCCTGACCCCAAGAGGCAGGTTTTAGTCCTCACTTCTCAGTGAGGAAATGGAGGCTCAGAGAGATCAAGTGACTTGCCCAAGGTTACCTGGCTTGTCGGGCAGAACTGGGATCCAGATCTGGGTCTGTCTGACTCTAACATGCACGCTGCCAACCACCATGCCACTTAAAGCTCTGAAGGGCTACTAAAGCTGTGCATCAATGCCCTCCGCAGGTCTCCCCTCTTGGGTGCAGGCTCTTTAGTTAGACCAGGTCCCCAAGGAAAGAGCAGAGCCAAGCCTTGCCTGGGAAGAGTTCTTCGGAAGGAATTACAGTCGAATGGACAGGAAGGAGAACTTGGATTCTGTCTAGTGCTTTTTATACTGTAGGAACTGACCAACAATAACGGCTGTTTGAGGTACAGGCAGGGGTTAGATTTAGAGTTTAATATAATAGAAAGCAGCAGTTTGGAAGAGTTTCAAACTAACTCTGTTTAAATTAATACCTTAAAGAATTTAAATCCTAAGTTTCACAATAAAGCTTATTTTTCTTTTATATTCAAGAAATTCACTTGAAAAATACTGATGGGGCATCTATAAAGGGGGGCTGGGAACTGTGTAAGACACTCAGGGTACAGAGAGGAATCATAAGGGACCTGCTCTTGAGCTCAGAGTCTAGTGAGGGAGGTAAGCAAATCATTACAATACAACACGGTAAGTGCCAGAGTGTAGGCACAGAAAACTGCACAGGAGAGAGCAACTAATTCTGCCTGAAGGTACCAAGGGAGAGACGGCACTTGAGTGTGAAGTTTGAGTGATAATTTTGCACCACTGAGGTGGCATAAGGGCATTCCAGCAGAGGGTATAGCATGTGCAAAGGCACAGAGGTAAAAATCAGAGCGTGGCTGGTTCAGAGAATGGTGCTGAAGGGTAGAGAGGGCCTGGGCTGTAAAGGGTTTTGTACGCCACGCTAGGAAGTTTGGACTTTATCCTGCAGGCAGTGGAGAGTCTTTGAGCCCACATGCCTCCATCTTGTTCACAAGGATATCATAAGAGGCTCTGTTAAATGCCTTGCTGAAATCCAGGTACATAATATATTATATCCATGGCACTTCCGTGGTCTTCCCGTCTAGTAGCCCTCACCAAAAAAGGAAATGAAATTAGTGAAGCATTATGTTTTATCAGTTCTTAGTAAATCTACAATAGCCCTTAACGATCTCCACTTTCCCGTCATGGTCTCACAAACTATCTGTTTAATAATTTGCTTTAGAACTTTGTCAGGATTTATCATGCAGCTTATCCCTTGATAGTGGATAGAATCCATATTTATCTGAAAATTGGGATACTGAACCTCTTTAGTCTTCTCTCATCTCTTCTACACTTTAGAACTTTCCAGTTTAACGACAGTAAGTAGTGCCATGATCGCATTTGCAAGTATATTCAATGCCATACCTGGGCCCACCTCCTTGAATCCATTTAAAACTGCTGAAGTAATTCTCATATCATCTCAACTGTATCAAACTTGAATTTTCACATTTACAAGAAATTGTTAGGGTTTTTTTTTTTTTTTTTGCTGAGGAAGATTTGCCCTGAGTTAACATCTGTTGCTGAACTTCCTCTTATTTTTTTTTTTTGTGAGCTGCCACTACAGCATGGCCTCTGGAGAGTGGAGTAGGTCCACACATAGGAATTGAACCTGGGCTGCCAAAGTGGAGCACACTGAACTTAACCACTAGGCCACAGGGGCAGGCCCAAGAAACTTTTAGTTTTTTGTTTGTAAAAGTAATATAGCCTTATTAAAAAAATTTGTAAAATGTCAAAGCACATAGAAAAAAATAAAAATCACCTATAGCCCTATATGCACCCAGAGATGATCACTTACAGTATTTTGGTGTATTTCCTTCTACACTTGTTTCTTTGTGCTTGTTTATTATAGCATATTTCATCAAATCCAAGATGTCATAAACTTTGAGGTATACATTATTTTACATGGTTTAAGAAAGAAAAAAATTGCCAATTATTATTTAAGAGACCATCAATTGTAATATGTATCTCAACTTCAGGGATAATGAAATGTGACAAAATGTAGCCAAAATAGAGTATATTTACTATTTTACAAAAATTGAAGCATGGCTTATAGATGCTACTTTATAAACTGCTTTTGCTTTTGCTCACTTACTAAATTACAAACATCTTGACTGCATAGCACACAGCATGGACATGCTGTCATTTACTTAGACAACAACCAACATTTAGGTTGTTTACAAATTTTTACTATGATAAGCAACCCTGCGATCAATATCTTTGTACTTCTGTCTTTGGCACTTGTAAGATGATTTACTTAGGGTAAATTACTAGAAGTAGAATTGGTGGTATATTTTATATTTTCTGATACATCTAGTTAAACTATCCCAAAGTTTGTTTTATTAACTTTCATTGTGTATTACACATTTAAAGAGAATTCGATAAGCAAAAATGGTATCTCATTGTTTGCTTGCACTTCTTTGATTGCGAGTGAGGCTGACCATTTTCTCATGTGTTTAGTGGTGATTTGCGTGTGTGCGTGTGTATTTGTTGAACTGCCTAAGTACTTTGCACATATTTTATTGAAACGTTGTATTTTTCATATTGATTTAGAGGTGTTCTTTAAATGACACTGATATCCTTTGTTTATAATATATTCTGTAAATATATACAAATATTCTGCAAAAAATATGTTGTTTCAGTCGTTTGGTTCTCTTTTTCTTTTTTTGTGTGTGTGAGGAAGATTGGCCCTGAGCTAACATCTGCAGCTAATCTTCTTCTTTATCCTTGAGGAATAGTGATCCTGAGATAACATTTGTGCCCATCTTCCTCTGTTTAGTATGTGGGATGCCGCCATAGCACGGCTTGATGAGTGGTGTGTAGGTCTATGCCTGGGATCCAAACCTGTGAACCCCAGGCTGCTGAAGTGGAGTGTGCAAACTTCACCACTATGCCACTGGGCTGGCCCCTGGTTTTCTATTTTGTAATGTTTTCTGGTGCCAGAATTATTATTTTTTTTCTTTACTTTTCTCTGCCTTGGAAAGTCCTCTTCCACCTTAGAAGTATATACATATACATCCACATTTTCTTCTTTTATGATTTTATTACATTTACTATATAATCCATTGGAATTTTCATTTCCACAATGATGATTTACTGTTTAAACATTTTTTCCTTGCTATAGAAGACAGATCTAATGGAGGAGGTGTTGCTTTCTTTCTGTAGCCTGTTAACACATGCTCTCTTCCTTAAATAGTAAAGCTACTTCATGCTTTTAACTTGAGTCACAACAAAATGTCCTTTTGGTGTCTTTAGTGTTTTTCACAAGTCACAGTTCATTCTGAGATTTAGTGAAGCTGTCCCTATTCTTTATATTTTATTACGTGTACTCTGTTTTCAGCTTTGGTAAGTACTCATATCACATTAAATAAGACACATTTTCATGAAGTTACCTTGAATTTTTGAAGTCTAAGAGACTGACAATATCCTTTTGAAAAAGGAGATTTTTTAAAAAGAAATCTCACTATTTATTTCACTGCTGAAAAAGAGAATCAACTGGACTCATGGCAAAGGTCCTGAACCTGGAGTCCAGAGATGGACCTGGGGATAAGAATGAACCCTGAAAGTACATGCCAAATTTTGATGTATGTGCATTTTCCCTGGGGAGTAGTTCCAAAGCATTTATTTAAAACTTACAGAGATATCTGGCACACAAAAATGTTACTACATAGTTAACATTTATTGAGTCCTATGAGCCCAGTTCATTTAAAGCACTTTACATGTATCAACTCATATGACCCTACAACCACCTTGTAGGATAGATGCGATTATCATCCCATTTTATAGATAAGGAAAATGAGGCACAGGGAGCTCAGTGGCAAACTGGTGTTTGAACTGTTGAGAATCAATAGGATATTTAAGCTCAAGATGATAAGACCATAAGCCAAATAGCCAATGGTAAAAGAATCAAGTAAATGTCAAAACAAACTTTATCCCAATGGCTGGTTTCTTGGTCACTAAGTCCGGTTTCCTTCTCACTGATCTACTTCAAGTCACAAACACGTCCTTTGTGAGAACTGACACAGCGAAGTCTGAAAGCAGAGACCGGCATGGTAAATCTTCAAATTTACCTTGTGGGCCAGGAGATGCCACCTTTGGGCCAGTGATCTCCAGATTTGCTTGGTAACGATGTACATTTTCTGCTTGGCTCGATTCTACCTTTTTCCCAGGAGTTTTCTTGTGATCTCCTTTGGGTTTCTTTACACGTTTGACCTGGAATGTGATCTGGGAAATGGAGACATGTTAGGGACAAATGAGAGTGGTTAGGGACAAATCTGTGAGTGGTTGTGGATATTGGCGGTTTTAAGAATAACCAGTCAGTTCTGTGCTAGGGTTACGTTCTCTCCTTCAGTTTAATTCCTAGAGGTCTAAATGAAAAATGTTTAATGAAATAAAATACCCTAGCCTTGAAGAACGTATAGAGGAAACTGAAAATTAAGATGTCCGGCCTGGGCAGTTCCCAGTCTGGCTTCACATCCATCCTGTTTCCTCGGCCACTCAGAAGAGCTAGCAATACCCAAGTAGGATGAAATGCTGCCTGTGGTACAATTCCAGTGTGGAGGCTCACTGGAATGCCACATACCCAACAGAAGCATCATACTAGCAAACTAGCAGCCTCTCCCATCCCCCCTAAAGACCTGGGCTACAGTTTGCTAAGAACTGAGTGGGCAAACTCTTACCCATTCTGTTGCTTCATCATCTTCACTTCTGCAGTCTCCATAGCAAGAGCTTCTGGCCACTCCGTCCTGGGGACCTTTCTTCAGCACCCGTATCCCCTGCAAGTCCAAACGCCGCCCCTTCATCTCTAGTGCTCCCCCAAAGCCTTCCAGAGGCCACGCCTGTTGAAATTCATCCACCAAAGCCAGTATCTCTTCTGACATTTTTGTTTCATCTGAATTCTCCATCTCATCAGAACCATTGCTTTCCTCAACTACTGTACCTGAAATTCAAGCGCCAGCACGTTATTAAACATTACCCAGCACTTACTCACCCACCGGAGGGACTCCAATCTTACTTTTTGAGAAAAGTTTTGGCTCTGCTTAGAGGCACTTCTATAGCCCACCTTCATAAATATACCATTCAGCATCTTCAAAATTCATCTTTTGTCACCTAGCTTTTGTCAAAAGCCTGGCTGAGGACAATGGCAGCAGCTAGAGGGCAGGCACTCATAGATTACGTCACTAGTGAGCATAAGGATGGCTATTTTATACAGGTATGTTTTGAAAAAAAGACCAACTTGCTCTAGATATAAGACACAGATGACAAAGATGAAGTTTATTATATATTATTTAATACGTGGGATTCTTCAAGCTTTATTTGAAGAGCATATGAAATATCACAGCTGCAGGTCCAGACTATATAGTCTAATTCCCTAACTGAACAATGACTTCTTTAATGGGAAACTATCCTAATTCCACACGGAGGCTACCATTTTCACTAATGGCTGATATAAGAAATAGTAATATACTAGTGTAATTTTATCCTAAAATGGTTATCAAGGTATTATTTGTTATATTGCTCAAGTGTCTTTTGTAAGGACTCCTATGGATGTTTCTCAGCACAATGGCCTAGTAAAAATTCTTTCTCCTGAGATGTCAATATGTTACTATTATTATACATTGACGGTTACATAACCCTACAAGTTCCCTTCAAGCACAGATAACTAGGAAGCTCAGGGAAAAATTGATCTGAGCTTCTTAATAGAAGGCTTTCCTTTTTTTTAATTTTAATTTTTTACTCCTTAACTTTTGCTATTTTGAATTAATGGTTGAATCTTATACTGCATGTTCCATGAAAGTCATCTCCAATCCTTTTTGGAAGTAGACAGGGTACAAAAACAAATAACAAAATGGAATGCCTCCTTTTGTAACATGTACCCACCAGACAACCTGAGAGCTCAGGGTTGATTGCTCACAAAATGCCATCTACGTTATCCCAATAATCTTCAATTGGTAATTCTGGCTGGTTCAGTGATTTAGAAGACGGCATTAACAAGGCCAAGGTCAGGAATCTCATATCTGTATTGACCAGACCTATGGCCACAGTGAATAACTTATCTTCGAAATGCACAGAATTCTCTGAGGAGGGTGGGGTGAGAAAGACGGCCGACTACCACAGCTAAAATCAACTTAAGGCTCTGAGTCCCACTCACAGAAGGTGTGCAGTGTCACCCTTAGCTCTGGTGGCATCTCTATCTCCCATCCCATCTTCTAGTCCAGAAAGTGGAAAGGTGTGCTGTCAGGCTGGGAGTACCACTGGAAATCTCTGTTATTCTTTCTTGAAAAAGCTATAGAGCTCTTCCATTTGTTAACAAGTGACTATAAAATGTACTACTGTCCCTTCAGGTAAGTTTCTTTTAGGTCTTCTGAACCAATCTGCTAGTTTCTATTGTTTATTATTATTATTATTCTGAAACAAGCACTATGTAAAATAGGAGTCTGCAGAAGGCTATTCAAATAAAAATGGTTGGTTACTTGCCTAAACTATGTGGCCAGTAGTACAAATGTAGGGTTGACAAAGAGCTGTAATTTTCAGTTTCTATCTTGTTTGCTACCATATTCTGAATGTCCAACAGTATACCTGGCACACAGCAGGCACAAACCGTTGTAGAATGAATGAATGGGAACTCAGGAATAATTTGTTTGTGAGGTTCTTGAGGATCTCCTGCTCCTGCCGTTGCCTTGTCCTGCTGGCAAGTCAAGACTTTTTAAGCTCTAACACCTTGTCATCTGTTATAGTATTGTCAACCCAGCTGAAGGGTAACAACAGAGAGGCAGGCATCGTGTCTTTAGCATAATGTCTGGCACACTATGTGATTCACAGATTCCTCAGTGGCTGACCAGGGAACGCAGCTGCATAGGGTTGCTGTAGCGATCCCAAACAGCAGCTTAATTAGAAGAACTGTCTGGTACCTGACTTGTAGCGACACAGTTGTCTCTAAGTATCCTCCTGTTACTTTAGCTTCCTCCCCTTCTTTCTCCAATGGCTACCATGGGATTCCTTGCATCTGGTCCTGAGACAGGAAAGGGTTTTTGACAGATCTGGCCACAGCTAAGAAGATGGGCTTAAAGAAAAGTGGCCTCTGGCCAAAGGCAGACTGCAGGTAACTAATTCTCCAGCATCCAGGTGGAGCTGCATAGGGATACTGTGGTATGAAGCCTATTTCCCTTCATTAACTACTACTTTTTAGAAAGCATGCATGTTGTTTAGTTGCAAAGAGTTCTGCAAGCCGAGTTCCCAAAGATGAATACTTCCCTGTGCCCTTACCGTATGGTAAAAAATATTATTATTAGAAAGCTCTTAGAGAAAGGGGCTTTCATGGATGGAAATCGGTATTCAAATCAAGAGAGACTTATGGAACTTGCTGCATGCTCCTGGCTGCTGCTGGCAGCCATCAGGCCTTTTCAAAGGCTGCGGGGTTGGGGTGATAGCTATTCCTAAAGAACAACATTAAATAAAGGTGAGGAATGGGGAGATCAAAAATGTGCTATGAGTTAGAAAAAAAACAGACCAACCTTATTTGTTGAGAGCCTACTATGTGCCCATCTCCGTGCTATAAGCTATAGAGGTGGGAACAGAAAGAACACGCGCTGAGGACTCTGACCCTGAGGAGTTAAATCCAATCAAGTTGGAGACACAAAACTATAGGGGTTAAACAATTCGGGACAATCATATTAAAATGGTCTTTTTAGAGGAAAAAAGTACTTGAGTGTAGTCACAGAATGCTTTCTAGATTAAGGCAGACTATGTGAGGCAGGATTTAGACAGAACAGAGGGCCAGAGAGGGCAGTCCCCAGAGGGACGACACTAGAAAAGCACGTATGTATATACTCACACACCCAGACACATGCACACTGATACAGGCGTAAGGGAGGCACCTGGCAGGCACTATTTCAAATGACTAGAACAAAGAATGTAGATAGAGGACATCAGCAAATAAGACACTCGGGGAAGGTGGGTGACATTGAGAAGGTCTGGGAAAGTCAGGAAGAAGATTCATTGTAAAGGGAGCATCTTGTTTGTTAAGCAGAAGAATAACAAGATGAGAGCCGCAATACTTATGAAGGCCAGAGCAGTAAATCAGTCAGTGGATTTGGGGGTGGAGGAGAGAAGGAAGACAGAGGACAAAGAGACCAATTAGAGGCATTTTCAACAACCTAAACACGAGTTATATACGGAGAGGCAGGTTTAGGGTGCGGCTGAAGGGGAATTTAAAGGAGGGGGAAAGCGAAGGATGTGAGGAAATTTTAATGGAGAAAAATAGAATTTGGTGATGAAATGGATATAATGGCAAAGAATAGAGTAGGTTCAAAGATGATTCCAAGATTTTAAAGCCTAATGTGACACAGTGGGCTTTCTGCTACATGACTGCAGTTTGGGTATCTGTGAGTATGAACACAGAATGCTATTGACAAAGAGAACGGAGTGAGGAAAGGGCAATAAATAGGATGAAGCATTGGGATTTCAGACACTTATTCATTAATTCATGTAAACATCTGTTGCTATGTGTCTCACAATGTGCTGAGGGCTTAGAATATAACAACCATGGAGCTCCCGGCCTAGACTAGAATGGATGGAGGGACATATGTCCAGACACTGTCCAATAAACTGTTGGAAATACAGAATTCAGGTTTGGTGAAAAGTCTGGACTGTAGAGGTATTTCAGAAGGTTTTTAAATTATGCTTGAAGCAAGAAGAAAAAGAAAATATTAGGCTTGCTGCTTGTGGGACAGATGGTACGATATAACCTAAAAACAGAGAGACCGGGACCCATATCTCTGTTTTTTCCTTTATCCTCTTTAACACGTACCATTTTCACACCGGAAAAAGGAGAATAAACACTGTGAAGTGAAGAGACCATGAGCACCCACAGGGAGGCTTATGAGTTCACGTTTTTGACGGGGATGAATCCTCTCCCAGGGTGCTGGGCGAGTGTACAGCTGAGTTTGCGCCATGTTAGGTAATCAGGCAAGAGTCACAGGGAAAGAAGAAGGGATGAGAGATGGGGAGAAGCATATATAGTCCTGATTACAAAAGGAAAAAGGAAAAGAAAAAGAAAAGAAAAAGAAAAAAAGGAAGAGAGAGAGAGAAAAAAGAAGGAAGAAGAGGTCCAGCTCAACCTTGCAGTGTTCCACACACACCTGGAGAGTCTTGGTGGAGTCTGGGCACCTCAGTTTAAGAGATTTTCAAAGCTCCTGACCCCACAGGAAGGGTAACTGATATACTGCACACACAAAAAAATCAGGCTTGAAAAATATTTTGCTGAAAAGATTTTTAAAAATTCCAGAGATTACTTCAAGGTTGGTGAAGAGACTAGAAGCCATAACAGAAGCGGAGCTGTTCAAGGAAATGAGGACACTCAGCTGAAGGAAGAGAAAACACGAGGGGTGGAGTAGGCAGGAACAATAATCACTTTCAAATATCTAAGGAGATGTGATATTAACGAGAGACAAGACCGACTTTTAGCCTTAGAAGGCAGAACTAGAAATGAGAAGTTATATTTTAGCTCACTATTAGGAATGACTTTTGAATGGTCAGAAAATGGAATGAGCTACCCAGGGAGAGACTGGGCACCCAAGGCAGCAGAAGCAGAGGCCACACAATGACTCTTGGGGACATTACCGAGAGGGAGCGGAACATCAGAAGATAATTGAACGAAGATGACTGTATTTGATAAAAAGCAGTATAATAATCTCGGAAGAGAGGTTTCAAGAAGAGTTTTAGGGAGCAGAGGATGGAAAGATAAGTGCTACATTCAAAACAAAACAGATTGACAATAAAAATCACACTTTCAAAGCAATGACCAGCCAAAGAAAATCCTTCCTTCAACATCTGACTTTCAAAACGTTTCCTCCAGAAAGTCTGATATGATTAACATCAACAGGTCTGAGTACTAGCCTGTGGTTTCTGAAAGCAAGCAAGACACATTCTACCTTTAAGAATAATACCATAAAGGGAATATGTCCCTTTGTTTCACACAAAAAAAGAGTATACTATGCAATTAGACAAACTTGGTTTCAAATTAGAACTCTATCACCATAGGACTTTGGGTAATTCTGTCTTGAGTTCTAGTGTCCTCTTTAAAAGGCAGCCATCTGACTCTGAAGTCAGAGTGTAAAGCTGTGGACTTGTTTAAGATTTAATGCATAAACAATAGCATACAATTTCAAGCCAGAAATCAGAAAGCACAAAAGGCTTAGCTTAAATCACTCGGACTAAGGCAGGAAGGGAAATGATTTACTTCTAAGAAGAAAGCAACAACCATGCGTTCTCATTTGCATGAATGGTGTTCCTCTTTCTTCTAGTGGGGTCAGTACAGCAAGAGAAAACAGAGAATTTTGAGAAGATAAGTGAGAAAAGCGAACAGGGAACCTTTCCTGTCACAACTCTTGTGCAAATATGCAGGGCTCCCTTGAACTGAGCAGAGACTATGTGCATGTACTTGTGAGGACTCTGGCTCACAAGCAGCCCGTAAGTCCAGAAGCAGCAGAGTCATGCCCATGCTTGTAGAAGTCAACACTGGCTGAGTTCCAACTGTGCACCAGGCACTGAAATGTTTCCCTAAGTTATTTCATTTAAATGCTCAAAACCACTGAGGCATTTTGTTTATTTTTAAATTAGTGAGATAAAGAAGGCTCAAGATTTAACAAGTAGTACAGGTGGTAGAGCCAGGACCTGATAACATCTCTGACTACAAAACCTACGCTCCTCCTTCCACAGTCAAATTTACCTGAGAGGAATTCAGTACAAGATGAGGAGGTCTGAAAGCAGTGCTTTTCACATGTTAATCAGTGACACAGTTTTCACTAATCCTTAGCAAAATGAGAAAGAAAAAAGGACATGCATATAAAGTTATTGTGCACGCGCGCACACACGCGCGTGCACACACACACACTTACGTCCAGATACACACTTGATGGTGTAAGGTTGCCAACTGTCCATTTTGGTGAAAGATTGACCTTTATTCTGAGATTGTCTTTTTTGACATTAAAATGTTCTTTGCTTTATAAAATAATAGTAATAGCAGATGATAGTTTTCTTTAAAAATGACCTTAGCAATTGAAGAATAAAGTTCTAACCCACCAAACCCCTATTTTTCAGAATCACAGGCGAAGGACACAGTGTATGGAATCAGGAGGCCTGAGGATGAGCTCTAGCTACGCCATCCACTGAAGATCTTAGGCACCTAACTTCTCTGAGTCTCAATTTTCTCATCTAAGATGGGCTTAATAATAATATCTATTTCACAGGGTTAACACATAATTCATGCTTTGTAAATTATAAAGTATCACAAAAAGCAGTGATTATCATAATAGTTTATGGTTACTGGAGAGGGCTTAACTATTTGCATTTCTTTAAATTTTCCTACAGAGTTTTCAAAAATTCTTTAATGTCTCTGCTTGGCTTTTAATATAACACAATATTTGTACTAAAAAATGGAGTTTTTCTGACTCTGTTAACCACACCATAGGAGGCATGCTGGTATGAATTTGCTAACTTATACCACGACTGTATACCATGGACATGTTGTCAGCATCTAGGGAAAAGAAGAAGGTACTCTCAGAGTTTAGACCTATGGTAAAGAAAAGTTAGTACCTGAGAGTCCAACTAGTAAGTCATCATCATACTATGGATTAAATCAGCGATCTGAAAAGGAATCCACCTAAGAAACTGTTTGCATGATGTTGAAGGGACCTGGAAAACACCTAGTCTCAGCCCGCGCAACTGTACTGTGTCCTCAGCATGGAGATGGCATGGAATTAGATGGGGAGCATAGACTAAAGAAACTTAAGCACTAGGTTATACTCTGTCTCAAGGAATGAGGTATTCAGGAGACACAGAGCAAGAATTTGGTTAGGTTTTATTCTGAATGGTCCTAGGAAAACAGACTCTAGTTTGGTTGTCATGAGTATTCTGGTCACTAGGGAGTAGTACTGCTCTGGAACAGGGACAGTTTCCAGAAACTGAATAAAATATCCCTTGTCGATACTCAGTTTCATATGTGTGGATTTTGAGTTTATCAAGCCATTTCATGACGTCACATTTTGTTGTGTGGGTACCTTGATGCCAGAAAGAGACACGAGGCTGCCAGGTGCCAGAAAGGAGGAACCCCACTGGACATGAGCAGACTGGCTGTCTAGCTTAAGAATCGATCTCTTTCGAGTTGGTAAATGGGAGTTAGTTTCCCTAAAGCCCAAACATTTCTGATAGAACTGATTAAACTAATTTCTCAAACTGCAAAGGTGAAGGTCATAACCTGCCCTTGGAGGTCTAGCTGGCTTCTCTTAGACATCATTTTTTACATTCAGTATCACTTAGAAGGAAACACAGGATTTTGTAAGTGCTAAATATGTTAACCCAACCTACACAGGAATGCAAATGGCACATTTCATACTTTAGCAAATAGTTACTGTATACAGGAATATAAAGTTATACAGGACATGATACAAAAGAAGCTCATAGTCTGCTGGGAGACAAGACATACAAGCAATTAATATTGTATGAAATCTGCCTTGACAAAAAGCAGGAACAAGACAGCAAATGGAGCAACTAAATGCTTGGAGACCTTTGTGAATGCTTCCCAGAGGAGGTGACACTTGAGTGCATCTCGGAGATTGTAGGAGTTGTCCACATAAAGCAGAGTGCACAGGGGCCATTCCCAGCCTGCGCAAAGACATGGAGGCTCAAAGCAGCACGGCATGTGAGGGAGATGATGAAAGGTTTGTACTCCCTGCTACGTAGGGTACTAGAAGATGGTACAGTTGGAGGCAGAATCGAGGGCCAAACCACCTTATACCCTGCACTAAGACATTCGGACTCTCCCACGGTTAACAGCCATTGAAAATTTTGAATGCAGGCAACTTACAGGATCAGATCTGATTTTAGAAACAACTCTTTGGACACAGAAGAAATTGGCAACAGAGGTTGCTACTGCTCCTTACAGTTTCTACCAACTACATGTATTCTCTCTTTCTCTCCTACACACACTCACACACACGCACACACACACATTCTCTCTCCCTCTCTCTCTCTCCGTACATAGACTGAAGTAAAAGATTAGATACAAGGAATCCACTTATGAAGCTACTGCAATAGCCCAGGCAGAAATAAAGAAAGTCAGAATTCAGGCAGTGGCAGAAGGAACAGATGAAGAGACGACAGACTGAACAGGTCTTAGGGACTGATCTGATACAGTGGTGACTGGATGGGTTGTGTCATTAACAGAGAGCAGGGACACAGGAATTAGAAGCAGTTCCGGAAACAGGGTGAAAATGAGGACAAGCTCAGTTTTGGATATGTTAAATCTGAAATGCCTATGGCACATCCAGAAAAACAGACCACTAAAACAGTGGAAAAAAGATTGGAGTTGTAGAGAATGTCTTAGCTGAAAATATCGATTTGGAATCATTGGTATACTCAAAAGTATCTGAAACATCAGGAGATAACACAGAGAGTGATAAGACAAGAAGACCAAGCTTACGATCCTGGGTAACCCAAAAAATAAGGGGCAAAGTAAAGAATAAGTGAAGGAAATTGAAAAGGATGTTTTGAGGATATGAAGAGAGCCAAGAGCAAGTGATATCCCAGAAGCCAAGAGCAGAAGGACACGTGTGAGTGTTTCAAGAAGTGGGGAGTTGTGCACAGTTCCAAACGCAGTGAAGTGGTTAAGCAGGCTGAGTATTAAAAAGAAGTCATTCATTCTGGCAACTATGAATTGACTGACAATCTTAAGAACTGTTCAGTAAGGCACAGCTCAATAAAACGGAGTTTTAGGAAAAGGCCTGGTAGTTACGCCCATTATTCCAAATCTTTAAATTTTATTGGGATAGTGTATATACAACTTATCTTCCTTCTTTTCAATGACTTACTCAATAGACTAATAACATTAAGAAGAAAGACTGGTACATAAATGAATCAAATTTGTTCTAGCAAAAGAAGCTGTTGAGGTGCAGAAAAAAGAAAGAAGTGTGAAGAGCATTTTCACATTATAGCTTGTCTTCCGGCTCCCCACCTGAGGGTCACCCTCATGATTCCACAATGCAGTGTGTGACTGTAAAAGAAGGAAACAAACTCTTGAGAGGAGAAAAAATTCTAAGTTTAAAGCTTGAGAGTTGATTTTATCCCAGAAGCACAGCTCAGGTCAAATCAACTTACTTTCAAGTCTAAGGGCATCTGAGTCCCCCCCCGAATTCTCAGCAGAGAGCACAGGGTCCTCCTCTGCTCCTGTCTCAGAGGGCTCTTCTTCAGCAGCGTCCGGTGACTGTGACTTGTCAAAATATTTCTGTTTGTCATGGCTGTTGTCCAGGGTTTTCGCATGACAATTACCTCAATGACAAGAGACACAGATAGAGAACATTAGAAACATCTCTCTTGAGTAGTCCCGTGGCTCAAGGTCCCCAAGTATCAAGAAGAGCAAAAAGGTGACAGTGTCAGTTTTTCTCCAGCAGAACACACAACAATCAGTGAGCTGGAGCATCTGAAGCCAGATCATTATTGTGACTCAAGACTTTGCAGTGAAGTTCAAGTTTCACCTGCTAGGCTATTCTAAGAACAAAGTATTTGGGGAAAAAAACTCCATCAACAAAGACCAAGTCCCAAGATCTCATTCCCATTCATAATGAATGATTTTGAAACATTTCTACGAGAGTCAAAAATATCCTAAAACAGAAATTTTCCTTCTATTTGCCTTTCAAAGGTGAGAAATTACAGATTAGTGCCTGAATAAGTCTGGAGAGAGAGGAATTGTAGCAGAGAAATATACCATTCTTGCATCATAGCTTAGAATGAAAGATATACCCAAAGGTAAGAGATTATAAATTAAAAACCAAGGGCTTAAAGGGGGATGGTTGTGGGGGAGAATCCACATTTAAGACTGCAGTATCACAAAGGTGCTTATTTTTCTTCTGGAAAACAAATTCTAGTCGTGCAGATAAAGATTTTCCTAAGCATAAAATGTCAAATCTTGAATGTAATCAGAGACCTCTTTGATACCTTCTGAAATGTGTAGTGAACCTGACCTCTACTACAATTTTGCCAGTGAGACTTAGAGTTTTGACCTTATCAGGGATTGTGTGTTAATATGGATAAAGAGCCACTATCCAGCTCGACTTGATGGTCAGGGGAATATGTTACTAGGCTGTTGTGTCTGATGTGGCAGGGATCTGGCTAGCTGAAAAGCCGTCCTCTTCCTTGCTTGTTTCATGTGCACTGTCAAGGAAGAGGCATGTTCAGTGGGAGCCCACAACTTCCCCAGCAGAGGACAAGTCTTTGGGTAAGTGTGTATAGGTAACTTCCCTCCTTTACCAGAACATTCAAACATGCTCTAAAAGTTTATCATTTACAGAATGCTATCTCCAAAAGATGTATGTACCCAATCAAGCTCTCTCTGCAGCAATGGAAATACAAGAAGTCTCTTTCTGGATTTAAGGACTCCCTTCTAGATTCCATAATTTAAGAAAACCCTCCTCAGGCCATTTCCCTTATTGTGGCAGAAAACAATGGACTCAAAATTTTTTCCAATTTACTGAGTTTAGACTTAGATCACACACTTAGGGAGTCACTCTCCATTTCCCAATTCTATACTATCACACATCTGAGGCTACCATATTCAACAAGGTTGTCAGAATCTGAGGATTCTTTGCTTCAAGAGAGCTTCAGCTCTCAAGAAACTCATAAACAACTTGAGGAGACAGTAAATACAAGACAACAAACAATAATGAGGTAGCATGCTGTGCCAAGCAAGTGCTTCAGAGAACAAGCTTTGAGTAGGTTGAACGTGAATTCTGAAGAATAGGTAGGACTTAAAATGGGGCGACTACAGGAAGAGAGTCAATATTTGCTGAGAGCTTTGATTTTTCTTCCACTTAACCCTCAAAAAAACCTAATGAAGTATTATTAATCTTCATTTTGCAGATAAGGAAACTGGTTCTCAATGAAATTAAGTAACTTGCCTAAGGTCAAACAGTAAGTGGTTGATCCGGGATTTGAATCAGGTCTACCTTACTGCAAAGCCTCTTGGCTTTCCATTAGTCAATGCTACCTCTTCAGCAGCAGAAGTAGACAAGGCAGCTTTCTAGGCAGGGAGGAAGAATGTGGAGAGCAAAGCACCAGGAACAGGAGTTCTCGTTTGTGTCTGTGAGCCAATGAGAAGTACAATGTGACAGTGATGGAAAGTGTGGCGGGTGTGCGTGTGTATGTGCATGTGATGAGGAATGGTAGTCACTGTTTCACCAGATTCTCCTGTGAGAGGACAAGGGTTGTTGATTTGCCTCCATTTCTGCCTTCACCATCTAGTATGTGCAGGTAAGCACGGGAAAACTAAGCATAAGAGCATTAAAATAAAACAGAGCGATAACAAACAACTCTGCACACCCAATTTACTATGAAGAACATTGCACTTCCCAGAGACAATTCTTAATTGGGATATAAATAAGCACGACTATTAAAAGCAGAGAGGAAATAACGACAATGATGTTGATAATTTTAAAACACGTTATCCCTAGTGAATATTCTCTGACTTCAGCTTTGGTGAATTTGCCTTCAAACCATTTTTCACCTTGACACAGGCTGAGTAAAACTCAATGTTACAAAAGCCAAGGACAAACTTTTAACATGAAAGCCAGTGAAATGCTAGCTGTGTTTTCTGCATTGACTTTCTCCTCCCCAACCTTTGCATCTCTTATTTTTCTCTTCCACCCTCTTCCAATTATAAAAATTTAATTGGTTTCATCTTTTTAAATGTCTGCAATATTAAAAAGTGCTTTAGAGGTAATTTATAAGATATGATGTGCATAAGATCCCGAAGCTGAAATGAGTCCTCCTGCGTGACCTTAAACCCAGACACCTTCTTGAAGTAAGCCTTCTGCATTCTAAGAATGTCTTGTCCTCCAACTCAGGAAATTGGGGCCAAGGTCTCTCAGAAAGAGGGCAGAAAAGGGGATTAGAGAGAACTGGGAAAATAAAAGGAAGAATAAGAAGTTTAGGTTTGGATATTTCTTGGAAGTAACCAGAATCAAAATGATCATAAAAACTATATGCTTTTGGGTTAAAACTGTTGATAGCGATTTTCTTAGACTAATAGTTAAAAAGACTAGTTTAGAGTTGTGGTATGGTTTACAAAAGTTTCAAGGCTAATAATAGAAAGTCAAATTGCCTAATTTTTAAATTACTCCTTCCAGTTGTCTGAGGGAGAACTGAAGCACTTCAGAAAGAACGAAAGTTTCTATTCTTTGGACTATAGGATGGGTCTATTCCAGCTTACTGGGGAACTACAAAAAGTTGCCTACATGGAAAGATATCACTTGTCTTCCCAGCAGATGTGGAGATGATGTTCTCATTAAAGAAACACAAGATGTTGGAGAAGGGAAAATGGAAAGACACCTGAAAACTAACACGTCATCTTCCATGCATATGACTATTCTTCTTTGCTGATGCAAAAATGAGAAGCTTCTAAGGCTTAGACTAACCTTGAGAAGTACGAGTTTTTTACTTTTTAAGGAACTACATGATTTAAATGAAATGCTTTAGATAACAACGTCCCAGGTGAAAACGGAAACATTCTTCCGTGCTTAACGCTCTGTACTTGCAAAGCATTCAACATCTACTTCAAATCCTGTCAGTTTGGTTTTTCTTAGAAGTAAAAGACTACAAGGCGATACAGCAACTAAGCATAAAACTCCAAGAAGGGTATTTCTGATTCTAGAACTGCTATGAGATCTTAGACATATCAACATCCTTTTCTGTGCTTAGAGTATTGCCTGCATAAATTGGGTTATTAATATTAACCTATCTTACAAGGGTGTTCTGGAAAATAACTAAATATTTAATACACCTTGTCAAAGCAGAAGTCTCCTAAAGGATAAAAGTCCAATTTATCCTGTGACTGAATGGGTTTTCAGAGTAAACTAAGTTCTCAGGAACTCCTCTCATTATGAAGGTTAGCGAACCTCCTCACTTTTCATATTAATTCTGTTTACAAAAGTCCTAGAATATTTTCCATTTTCTAATCAGAGTTGGGTAACCACTTACTTGTTAAAAAGAATTCTTATCTTTTGAATCCCATAAATTGGTAAGAGATGCCTGGCTGGGAATGTGAGGATCCTTTAGGGTTAGTTACAATAAAGAAATGCCACAAATAAGTTGAGAGGTATTAGGACCTTGTAGGAGCCAAGCAACTAAAGCTAGTCAAGTAAAATTAATGACGAGCTCATGCAGTTCTTTTAAGATTAGAGCACAGTGGATAAGAGTACACACTGGAGCCAGACTAGGAGTTCAAATCTTGCTTCTACTACTTTCCAGCTGTGTAACGCAGGGCAAGTTATTTTTAAGCTCTTTGGGAAGCAGTTTCCTCTTCTATAAATTGAGTTTAAGAACAGTATCTACTTCATTGGGTTGTTGTGATTAAATGTAAAGAGATAGACCATGCCCTAATACATGGTAAATGGCTATTATTATTATTACCCCAACATCATCTCTTTTAGCAAGGACTTTTAGCTATAACCAACTCAGAACCTTTAGTATGAGCAACTGGATCTTAGAAGTTATCGGGGTATTTGCCTAATTTCAACTCCCAGTGTGTGTGTGTGATGCTGGAGGCAGTACAGAGTTCATTTTCACCAGTCTTTAAGAAGAAAAGAGCAATTAATTCAGATTCAATTGCTCAGCCTATCTAAATCCTACAATATTTAGTAAATTTAGAAACTAGCCTCACAGTCTGCTCTGTGCTCTCTAAAGGACGTTTTTAGTAGATAGTGTGAATTCACTGCCTTACAACATGAAAACAGACTACAGATACCATGTTAACTCAACTTACCTCTTTGCAGCCCAATAACTCCTGTTAGGTTGTTTCTTTTGCTTCAGTCTTCCCCACCAAATCTTTCTCCCTCTAATATACTTTTTTTTCATACAACAAATAAGTATAATACTCCTTTACTCCCTGTTGTATAATGAATTTCTAAGAGGTAAATAATAACTAAACTGATTTGTAATGGGAGCTAGAATCTGAAATTGTATGTTCTGAACACAAAGTAACAGATGTTAGAAAAACGTTCTTTGCGAACAGTGGAATCTTCTAAAGATATTCTTAATATCCCTGTTCTAACAGGATTATGTTATACTCCAACTGCACACAAATTATGGAGCCATAAAACCAATTTTGTTTTTCTTTTTTTTGTAAATAGGTAACCTAGAAACACGTTGTGAATGTTTATCATAATTTAACCTACTTAATCATTTCATGATATTTATTTCTCTAGTAAAATATCTGTCCCTTAGAAAAGGTAGTAAAATAAATCATGAAGTGAATACAAGTGTATCTTTCAGTTGCTCACCACTGCTGTGCAAAATGATGTTAAAGTATTACCAGGACACTTTAACTGTGGGTGGCACGTGGGGCTTGGTACCACACAGAGTCAAAGGTATACCTGAGGAAGAAAGAAACCTTACTGGGAACAGATACCTTCATGATTTCCACCTCCAGAGGTGGGACAGAGTCCTGCAGACCTTGTTTTGAGGGGAACACTCCATGGTATGAATTCAAATCCTGCCTTAGCTGCAGCCTTGCCATATGAACTTGGGCAGGTCAATTTACTTCTCTGTGTCCAGGTTCTTTATCTGAAATGGAGAGATGAGCTACGGTCCTACTGTCTGAGGATTCTTGGGAATACCATTAATGAAACCACTGTGAACATAACCACACAGAACTCCTTGATTTGGGGTGAAACCTAGGTTGCTGATGACTGCACCTGAGAGACGAATGAAGCTGTCTCACCCCCTCTGCTCTGTGCTGCCCTCTCCTTAGGAAAGACAAGAGAAAGCATTGCAACAGAAGTCATTCTCCTTAGACATGCTCTCATTCAGCAGCTACTGCTGAATGAAATTCTTTCCAGGAGGTTTGAAGTAATGGTTATGCACTGACTGACCTTAAAAGTGCAGTGCCAGATAGAAAACAGAGCACATTAAAGACTTGAAATCAGCAATCTCAGGATTACACAGGCATTCCCTCCCGGTGAGGCGAATGAATGAGAAGAGTTTAAAAAAATGTGACCTCAAACACAAGTGTGTGTGTGTGTGTGTGTATCCCTCTCACTACATGTTTTGGAGTTAAATCCCATCCTGGGGAAGACTCTGTTCACTCATGGTAGGGGACTCTGCTTTGCCCAACAATTCAGAGCCGTACTGGCTTCTGTAGACCTGTACTCCTTGCCTCCTTTTAGAGGGAAAAAAGGAGAACAGGCTGTAAATCCGGTCTCTTTGTCTTGCCGTGGAGCCTTAAGTGACTAAAGCAGAGGGAGCAAAGTCAGTGTCAGCTGAGACACAGACACTGTGACATACGGGCTGTGGAAGAAATGACTCAAGTGACGGAATCCAAGCCCTCAGCAGCTTCCTCTAGAAACGTGAAAGATCAGAGCAGATCTCTAAACAGGGAAATTTAAACATTCCCTGGAAGTTTACCATGAAAGATTTTCCCACGCAGAAGCTATATTGAAAAAAAGAAAAGAAAATTAACTGCCTTAGCTGTTATTATTATTATTAAATTTAAATCTCTGGCTTACTTCAGCCTAGGGAAAAATTTGTTTCAAGTAAGAATGCTGTGGAAACAAATTTACCAGATTTTCTCAGACTTACTGATTTACCCATAAACGTTAGTTTTTCAGTGAGGGTTAACAAGGACATTTGTTTGTAACTTTCATTAAAAACAGTACAGACGGGAGGTGGGAGAATGCAGGCTACCTATTAGATGTGTCAGCTTCTAGTGGACAAGCGAGACAACATGACTCGTGTTCTCTTCTCCCTTCTACGGTGTGGGAGCTGCAGACCTTAAAAGAAGATCTATATCTATATATGTATGCTGAGTGGGTTCAGCATAAAGTATTCTGGGTAAACAGTGGGTGGAAACAAGTTAATTACTCTTTATTACTAGGTATTCTCAGCAGCTCAAACTTGAAATATCATCAGCAAAATAATTTGCCATTTAAGGACATTCTATGTGCTAAGAGTCGGGAGGAGGGTGTGGAATACATGGTGGGCCAGGCTATGAAGATGCAAAAAGGATTGGTTCCTGCTCTCAAGGAGCTAGAGAAGTTTTGGAGGAGAGTTGTGTCATGTACAAAGTAACTATCATGGCAAGTCACAGAAGCTGAAGGAGAGGCACGGGAACAGTGATTGGTTACACATTACTTATAATTAAGGCGTCAGGTAAGGCATGCGACAGAAGTGGGCTTTGAAGGATGAGTAAGATTAGGACTTCCGAGAGAGGGGGAGGAGAGGGCGTTATGAGGAAGGGCTGCAGAAAACAATTTGGGCATGAAACCAGGAAAGCAGGGTGTATGCAGTGAAGGAGACAGGCCACCCACAGCGGCATCATCACATATCAAGGTGTGGTACAATTCTCACTGACTTTGCAAAAGGCAGAATGATGTTAAAGTTCTTATGTGGTCAGTGAGCTTACATTCAGCACATGTGATTCAACCACACACTCGTGCAGTGAGCCGGCTTCATTCAATTCTTAATACTTAGAATAAGCCTACAAACAGACGGCCTGGGGGAGGGGGGCTCAGACTTCCTAGCTACCCACAGTCTTTAGGGTTTATCATTCGCCTCTCCTTCCTCCTGCTGCAAGTGAGTGGTCAGCTGCTGATGCTGAGGAAAGGAATCTAGTAGGAAAATCAATAGACTTTAACTCTGGTCCTCTTTCTCAAACTACAAGTGGAGGCAGAGAGACGAGATATGCATAGTGGGGAAGGGACCTATCGTCACAAGTACTTGTCAGGTATATCAGGTTTGCCTGTTTTCCTAGAGCGAGGATACAATACGAGGCTGAGGCCAATAAAATCTCAATGGCCACTTCATCCTTTTACTCCACAGATTAAGTGAATTATAAGGAGAACTTGAAAGGAGAACCCAAGATCCTAGTTATTCCATAATTGATCAGGACTTGAGCCTCATAATATCTTGTAGGACTTAGATATGAAGACAAAGAGCATTAGGAATTGTCCCTTTCATTGGTATGGGTGGCGGATATGATATTTAAACCAAGGTTTAAAAAAAGGCCACCACTGTCCCTCCACCACAGAACGTTTTGAGCAGGGCCTCGTGAATTTCAGTAACAAAGATCCCTAATTCTCTGAGTGCAGACTTCACTTCAGGCATGTGGAGCTATGACAGGTACTCTGATCTGAGCATATCTACCTACCCCTAAGTACACAGAGCCAATGCACCAACTCGAGTGAAAAGTGTAGAGAAATAAATGATGCCATCATACGGCTCCCTTTTGCTTTATGTCACCAAATGAAAGTCACCTGGAGGCACTCATTTCAGTGGCCACTTTGCACATAATAACATGGTTCCCAGGATCTTACTCTCTCCCGATTTTCAACATTTATGGTTTTGAACCACTGTATGTGAGACAGGTGGTGAACTGTTTAACTATTTTGTTCACGTGAGTTTTTCCCTAGCTGTATTTCACATCATCAAGGGAAATACGGCTCTATTATCACAGTTCCCTGAAGCAGGAAGCGGAAGATTTGATGGACATTAGGTACCCTACGAGCTGCTATTGACTGCCAGCTCTTTTCTCTGAAATTTGATATGCTTGTTATTTTTTACAATCATCACCTTGGATATTTGCGATCTGACTGGGTTATTAAGCAATGCCTGACAGCCAAAGAGGTTTAAACTGCTTTGAGGATGGCAAATTCTGAATGGCAAATTTAGCTTTGTTCTTATAAAAAGCAACTAAATGAGATGACAAGACAAATCCCAAGCTGTGCTCTTTTCAACAGCTATGAAATTTGATTTAAATTTCTCCCGCACTGTCAAGGTCATAACTAAACTTTGGTGGTTAAGAAAGAGTAACAGATTACTGAGATTTTCTTGGTGAAAAAGTACAGTAGTTTAGTATGAAGTAAATTTGACTATTAGTAATTACAAATAACAGTGGAAGAAAAAAGGAGGAGAAAAACCCAAACTAGCACACACACGCACAAACATATATGCCAGGTATCCTCAGTTATGTATTTTGAATCTCACTAATGCTCTTTTCTAGTGATTGCCAGGGCCAAGTGATTTATGTCCAGGCCATGGAACTGAGTAGAGAGCATTCAATGATTAAATTTGTAAAAGGGTTTAAATACTTGGTGCTAACTGTTTTAAACAAAAATTCCAAAACTGAGAATTCATTTGAACAAGTTGGCTCACAGCGCACATAAAGAATTTTCTGAGGCACAAATCACTTTAAAAAAATGAGCTCACTCTACCAATGCAGAACAGATTTTTAGTGTGTGTGAGTTCTCCCAATTGGAATAATGTTTTTGAATAGGGAAGAGCATGCAAATACCTGTTATATGAGATGGCAAAGCTTAACATAAGCTGAAATACCTCTAAAAACATCTGCAACAATGAATGGAACTGGAGATTTAAAAAGAAAGACAGCATCTAATGAACTTGCTTTCCTGACTACACACAAAGTGTATACACCTAGAAGTCAGAAGCTAGCCCCCTTCAGTTCCTATCAGGAGCCTGACCTACGACTTTAGCAACAAACCATATTAAAAATATCTTGTTCAATAATTAACGGTGGTGAGAAAAAACAGACCCCATCTTGCTCATCCTTCCTATTTTCTTGTTGGTGTGTACAACCACTTTGCCCTTAGTGATCTGAGTGGAGGCAATCACAGTAAGCACCTGATGTAGAATGGAGCCTATACACAAAATAGGTGTCTAAATATAACTTTCCAGTTCTATTTGCAGACAAGCGATCACAAAATATGACTAACGATGTCTTCCAGTGGGTGTCCCCACACAACATGCAGAGCAGAAAGGAAACAGAATTGTGATCTAAACTTAATTTAGCATCTTAAAACTATAACTGACTTCCTTTTGGAGAGTTGAGACAGTAACTCTAACACTGGCAAAGACCATTCAGACAACTCAAGTGTTAAGTCTGTAATTCAGAGAGATTGTAAATTTGCAAGTTATTTTTAGGTTAATGAGCAAAAATATTCCAAAACTGAGTGACAAGCTGTAGCGCTACCCGAGCCTGGCTGACTTCAAGAAGTGCTACTGAAATGTCTCAAGTGACAGCTCAGTTGCTGCCCTCGGTCTCGGTCCTCTCGGAGCATCACAGCCGAGTCTGCAGTGACTCAGTTCCAAGAGCCCTGGTGAAACACAGCAAACCCACTTGCTTTGTGTATATTACATGCTGGGGCTTAGAATACCCTCCTGAGAAATGTCCTGTCTCTTCATCCACTTGCCAAAATTGTCTCTTACTTTATTTCAAACACAATTAGTTTATCATGTTCCTAACAAGTGAAAAAATTTTTCAAGTCTTTCTTACTTGTGTCCTATTATTATTAATACGTTTGCTAAAGTGATTCTTGGTATCATTATCTATTTGCTTTAAAGTTATTTTAGTCACTCAGTGACAGGATGAAACACGAGTTATAGTTTAGAACCTATGCCAATGGCTCTAAAAGTAATTCAACTACGTATAGAGAGCTCACTTTAATACTTCTATTACCCTAAAATTGATTCTTGTTGTTTTACCGTTACTATCTCCCCACTGTATAGAAAGTACTTTTGATCAAATGAAGTCAACAATGACTTTCTAAACTGTTAGACCTAGAACTTCCCACATTATTCATTTGCCCACTACTGTTGTGATTTTTCCATAGGTACCAGTACCATTACTTACATAACTTTTTAAAAAAATAGAGTCACTGTTTAATCTTACATTACTTTATGTTAAAAGGGAAAATAAGTTCCACTTTTCATAAATCACAGCTTTGATGTGTTAGTTATATATTTTTTTCTAATGCCCATTAGAATAAACCAATAATATTAAAATTAAAAAATGTTTACCACCTAAAAGCTTATGTACCTCCAGCGATATCTGGACCATACTTCGGGAACCCGTACAGGACACATCACTATTGATTTCTTCTTCCTTCTTAAATGCTTTGTTCTTCAGACCTTAAGAACCCAGCTCCCTCTCGGTTCTCTCAGTACCTCTCTTTACTCACTCTTTCACTGATTCTGCTCCTTAAATGCTAGTATTTTATAAGATTCCATTCTTGGCCTTTTTTTCTCACCCTGCCTATTCTCTCTGAGAGAACCAGAGGCATCTCCAAACGAACATGTCTATCGGTGAAATTATTTTTCAGCCCCACGTCAATGCATAGATGATTTCTTTTCCATATTCCCACTCTTAATTAATGACATTGACATCTATCCAGTTACCAAAGTTAGAAACCTCTCTAGTCAATTCACATTCCGAGTCAACTGTTTCCAGCCCTTCCTCTCTCATCATATTTCCAGCACTCTCTGCCCCATTCACTCTCATCTGACAATTCACCTCTTATTTCACTGAGAAGCGATCAGAAGTCCCACTATCATACCTACATCTGTACCTATATATTGTCCCTGCTCCTAAGGACAACTCCCATCCTACATTTGTGCCCTGGATCCCATCCCCTCCTGTCTATTCAAAAACTTTGTTTCTACAATTAGCTTCTCTCCTCTCTGCACCTTCAATTTCTCCCTCTTCACTGGATCATTCCTATGCAAACATATTGCAATACTTTCTATTTTTAGAATGACAACAAAACTAAAAACAATTAGCTTTGAGCCCACATCCCCCTCCAACTATCATCCCATTTTTCTGCTCCTCACTAGCAAAACTTCTTCAAAGAGTTGCTGGCCATCTCTACTTCTTCACCTCCTTCACAATCCACTTCATACCAGCTTTTACAAGATTGCCAACAACTTCCATGTCCCTCAATCCATGGTTTATTCTCTGTCATCATCCAACTCAACCTCTCAGGACATATCCACGTGGTGCAACAATGATACAACTGCTCACTCCTTGAAACAATTTCTTCACTTGGCTTCTGGGACAAAATACTTGCCTGGTTTTCCAACTATCTTACTGGCCACTCCTTTACTGTTCTTTCTCTTCCCAACCACTAAGTGTTGGCTGGAATACCCTAGTAATTAATCATAGAACTACTTTCCTTTTTATATTAATCATTGAGGTAACTTCATTCAAGCTTGTGATTTTAAAAAACCATTCATATGCCCATGGCTCACAAATTATCATCCCCAGCCTGGGCCTCTTCCCTGACCATCACGGCATTCATATATCCAACCAACTACCCAACACCTCCATTAGACATTTAATAGGCAACTCAAACGTAACATGTCCAAAACCAAACCTGTTTTTATCCCTAAACATGCTCTTTCCTCCGATTTTGTTATCTGATTAAATAACACCACTGGTTATTAAAAATCTCATTAAATAGCATCTAGTTGCTCAGATCTCAAATTTAGGAGTCTCCCTCTTTCATTTTCTACATTCCCTCTAGTAGTGGCTTGTTGGTTCTACCTTAAAAAATATAACCCAAATATGATGACCACTTCTCACTTTCTCTCCTCTCACCCCACTGCTCTATGCTAATATTATCTTTCACTTATATTTTTGCAACAGCATCCTAACTGGTCTTCCTGCTTCTGCCCTTACCCCACTACAATCTATTTCCAACAGAGCAGCCAGAAGAATCTTGCTAAAACGTAAATCAGATCATTTTTCTCCTCTGCTCAAAATCTTCCAAATCACAGATCTTTCTCTTAGAATGAAGGCCCAAATTATTAGAATGGTCTGCAAGGCAGTAAAGATACGGTTCTGTCCTCCTTCCATTTGTCTCTCCTTTCATCTTCTACAACTCCACTGACACCACACAGGCCCTCTTGCTATTCATCGCATAAGCCCTTGCAACAATTATTCTCTTTGCCTGAAGTGCTCTCATGCTTTATGTCCACATGGCCCAACTCCTGACCTCCTTCAAGTCTTTGCTCAAATGCCACTTTCTCAATGGGGCCTCCCTTAGCCAATGTAAATCTCACCCATCCCTCCTGCTCTATTTCTCCCCATAGCACTTACCTTCTAACAAACTAAATAATTTATTATGCTTATCACCTGCTCTCTATTTCCCTCTACTAGAATGTAGCTCCATGCAGACCTGGAGTCTCTCTTCTGTCTGCTCTCCAGGTCCTAGAATAGTGCTTGGCACACAATACGTATTAGTAGAATGGATGAATGATTGAATAAACAAGCCATACTCAGTTTCCTTCGGTTGAAAGAAAACATATTCTGTTGCTTTAGAAGGTTATATCCACTACCAAATTTCATTTTTCTTAAATATTATTTGGCCAGGTTAACAATCTATGATGACTGGGGGACAGCTGTGGAAAGAACTTAGGCAGGGGCCAACAGCCTCATTCCTCAAAAGAAAAAAAACCTTTGGCACGCAGGACAAAAAGTTCACACTGAAAACCAAGAAGTATTTTTATATATTCAGCGTCTTTCAGAGGCTGAAGTGTAAAACCATTGGTTATCAGACTCTGACTTACTGTCCTAAGCTCTTACGAAAACCAAAGGTACCCATTTTGTTTATGAAATCAAAATGCTGGCAATCCCAAAGATAAACATTACCTGCTGAGCTAATACCACAAGTATGGCCACCAGAGCTTGTGTGTAACATCCAGGCCTACGTGGCTGTGGAATGATGAAGATTCAGAAGAGATGACGGTGACATGCTAAATTGAGGCCATTCCAGGTTTGCTTTTACGGTTCATTATGATGGCCCCCCATGATCAGGTTCAGATCCGTGTTTTATGGAGGGATGTATGTAATTCTTTTGAGGGATGACAAAAAAATTTCAGTGATTATGCCACTTTCACAAAATGTCTCAAGAATCTACAAATATGAATTCTTTCAATCACGGCAGTGGGATAGTCTGTGACTTGCTGGGAGTAAAAGAATCCTGCGTGGGAACTGCACCAGCCCTGGGAGGCAGAGGACTCAGCATTCAGTCCAGGCTCTACCACTGACTAACTCCATGACTGGAGAAAATCATAACTTTTGCTTCTAGATTCACGCTTATACCCTCGCACCACTGCATAGATAACTGTCAAAGGGTTATTTGTTAACCAAATAATTAAAGCCCTTTAGTAAAGGAATATAAAAATTTAGACGCATTACATAGAGCTATATTTGGCTTCGTGGCATGATGAACCTGCATTTCAGGATTTTGAAATTGGTAAATAAATTAACCAGTTTTAATTCTTCTTACAGAAATAGGTGGAGGTAAGCTAACTACTAACATATTAAATATGCTATAAAAACTGAGTCTTTAAGACTGTATCTTTTCTTTTTTAAAGCAGGTATCTTCACTAATCTCATGAAGAACGTGACAACGCAAAGGTTCTTTAATTGCAGGTAGCACATACTGGATACTCCACAAGAGGGCAGAAAAAGGCAGGATTTCTTTTTCTTCAAAATCTGAACTCCATGTAAAATTGCTTTTAAGCTGCAAGTCATATATCTACAGGAATTTAGGTTGAAGAATACAGACTGAAACTGCAGGCAATGAAACAAGTTATAAAAGGAGATAAGACAGGTAAATAGATGCTATAAACACAGAAACACTGTCAAGACAACACAGGATAATTCTTCTGCACACCGGAACAGATATTAAAGCTCATGTATGTGATCTGGAAATTTTTCTATTTTTTCTATAATGGTAAAAGCTTTCAAATACATATCATAGAGAAACGTATAAAATTCTAAGCATACCTACACATTAGAATCTGAGTTCTGTATAACATATATTCATAATTTCTATAGATCTGGGCATAATTTTAAGTGGGCATGCGTCTTAATGAATTAAGAAAAGACCAGCGTTCAGAAATCCTGGATTTGACGTTTAATTATATTTGTTAAATATCAATGCTATTGTTAGTGGCATAGCTGTAAGCATCTCACATAAATGAAATCTAATAAATATAATCTACCATTGGTCTTATGTTTTCCAATATAAGAAAAACAATACTGAATGAAGCCTACTAAACATAAAATTATACATATCAGAGACAATAATAGAACAATCTAGATTACTTACATAGTAGAAAATATCTTTGCTGGATGTAACTTTTTAATTTGCAAATTAGTGAAGTTGAGGGATGAAGTGTTTAGAAAATATTTTCGAGTAACAAATGCTTGGAAAATCCATCATCATGGATATTATGGATTCAATATCTACATTTTGCTCCTATTGTTATTATAAATTACTTTCCATTTTTGGTCATTAGAGAAGATAATCATTATTGCTTCATGAAGTTTCATTCTCTGTGACACTTCATTTTTCCTAATTAAAAAAAAGTCCTTTCTTTAGTGCTCAGCACTTAAGAGAGCTTACCTATACTTAGAAGTATTATAAATTTATTTAAGAGATTCCATTTTACTTCAAAAAAGGGGCTAAGTATGTTGTTATTGAAGAAGAAGTTTGTTAAAATAACCCGTTCAGTTCTATTTAAGTTAAATCCAACTGTAAAATAACAAACCAATAAATGTGGAAAAACAGTATGTATTTCAAAATTGCCGAAATAGAATATTTAATCAAAACTGGAAGCATGAGTTTCTTTTTTATAGTCAACTTGAGAGCAGGCTATTAAAAAATCAATCTATTAAGTTTTCCTTTCCAGCATCCTTGAAGTTGTAGTGGCAATATAAAACTACCTATAAAAGAGAAGGATTTATTAAATGCTATTCAAACGAGAGAGAGAGAGAAAGAGAGAGATGATGATAAGCAGTTGCTATAAGGACATATGCACCTAGCAAATGGCAGTCAATCAAACGATTTATAGATTAATAAAAGTTTGGAAAACTGTCAGATAAATAATTCTGCACTAACTGACACATTTTTTAAGCTATAACATCTTTCTAAGCAGAAAAATTTTGTGAACATAGTGATTATTTTTATTTCTTCTGCTTGAGGAAGACGAGCCCTGAGCTAACATCTGTGCCAATCTTCCTCTGCTTTTTATGTGGGTTGCTGCCACAGCATGGCTGATAAGTGGCATAGGTCTGCACTTGGGATCCGAACCAGTGAACCCAGGCCACTGAAGTGGAGTGTGCTGAAATTAACCACTATACCATGGGGCTGGCCCCGTGATTATGTATTTTTAGACTGAAAAAATCAGTATTCAAAGGTAAGAGAATACATTACCCGTGCAGATATTCCAAGAAACATAAACTGAAAATCTGTATGAAGAATTCCATGATTATATATGAAAAGCAATAAAATACTTGCTAATGTTAACATACGATTTTACCATTAAGTTCATACTACCCAAGACATTATACTATATTATTACAGTTGCTGTAAAAATAGTTACTAATATGGATCTTTAAAGAAAATAATTTGTGGAAGATTAACAGTAGAGGTCAGAAAAATTATTTTAAAAAGGTTTTTCCAAGAGTACTTACCTATTTTTGATCTTGAAAAGCTTATCTGAAAAGCTTTTAAATTGGTAGCTTTTCAAATTGACTTTCATAGGATAATTTTATGGTTGGGAAAGGGGTGGATAAGGCCAGCTTAAATTCTTGTCTAATAAAAACCAATTATAATATGAATTTCTTGATTATTATATGGAAAAAAATCATGAACCTTGCCAACCTCTTGAAAGCTTTGTACTGTCTTAACAAAAACTTTAGACAGATAATGTGTCAGACAAGTAAGATAACTTACGAATCTTATTCAATAAGCAAAAATGAAAAAGCAAAAGGCAGAGAAAATCATCTGAAGGTACAGAAATTGCTAATCATTATTGATAGGCTTTTGTCTTTCTTTTCATCAACTATTTAGTAAAGCCCAGAGATAACTGAAGGAGATGCAACCATTAAGGGTGTCAAATACAAGAAGTTCATGGTTTCTATAGTCTGTGTTTGCTTCTTTCAAGTTTCAGCTTTTCAAAGCTGGAACTGAGCAAACAACTATGAATGAACAGGATTACTTTGGAAACAAGTAATGCAAAAACACTGTCAAAGAAAAATTCAATATTGAAATTAGTTCAGTACCATCAATGAGTTTTTAAACCTAGAAAATGCTATAGCATACATTTCCATTAGGGGTACCAGTATTTATTTAGGAGTTAGCAGATGTTGGATTATTGTAACTAGTTAGTTACAATATAAGAGGTCAAAATGTTTTTAAAAAATTTTTTATAAATGAGCTGTCTTTGAAAAAACTAAAAGTGTATTCCCTCTTCTCAAGTCAAATTACTTTCTTTTATTGCTAGTGTATCGGATCCAATAATATCCTTGAGATAATCTAAACTATCAGATACTATGACTTTGAGAAAGATCTGTTTCAAGTTATTAGCTTCCTGGGCTAGTTGAAGTGATGCTCTGGGGAAAAAGCTCAAGATAACCGAATCTCCTCTTGACATGGGTGACACAAAATGAGAATAAATTTCAGAAAACTGAAATACTAAGCAAGAGCATGTAAAACTAATGCTAAGGAAAAGGCTTTTTAGAAAAGGGTCACTATATGCACACAAAATCCTTCTTCCTAATAACAGAAAGAAATCAAGAGAGGTGAGGGCAATGACAGTAAAGAAAGAAAATAAGAGATTCTATTAATATAGACAACTCACTGAAAAAAGTGAAATCCTGTTTACAAGGCTGTCCTTAGGTCTCCCACAAAATTTAAAAGACCACAAGATATTTTCTAGGATAAGTAAGAAGATAAAGATCTATACTTTACACCTTTAAAGTTCTAAGTATTTTGTATTCATTATGAATTTGTAATGGCTTACTTTTACTCAACACCTATTCTGTGATAAGGTTCTCATTTAGCCTTCCCCAATAGTACATGGGATCGATTTTATTATCTTTCATTTCATACACAAGGACACAAGTTGCTTTAGTGGGATCAGAAAGACAACAATGGCAGAGCTGGGGCTCACACACGAATCTGTCTGGCTCTCGCAGTAGCCACTCTGTTTTATTGCCTTGCTAAAACGCTGTCTTGGGTCTTGAGCATTCACGTAAGAACTCTAGTCTAGACTGAGTTCAACACTGATCCACAACTGAGTTACAGAGTTACGCTGCTGAGAAGTTTTTGGTTTCTTCACCAAAAAAGCGGGCTCTGATATTTAAAAAATATAAACACTACTTACTGCCTGTCATTTCACTAAAATCCTAAGGCAGTCTAGCACAGGCATACCTCGGAGAAACTGAGGGTTTGGTTCCAGACCACCACGAAAAAGCAAGTATTGCAACAAAGTGAAATCACAATAAAGCAAGTCACATAAATTTTTTGGTTTCTCAGTGCATATAAAAGTTATGTTTACAATATATTGTAGTCTATTAAGTGTGCAATAGCATTATGTCTAAAAAAATAATGTACATACCTTAACTAAAAAGTATTTTATTGCTCAAAAATGCTAACCATCATCTGAGTCTTCGGAGGGTGGTGGTTGCTGAAGGTTGGGGTGGCTGTGGCACTTTATTTTTTATTTTTAAAGATTTTATTTTTTTTCCTTTTTCTCCCCAAAGCCCCCTGGTACCTAGTTGTATATTCTTTGTTGTGGGTCCTTCTAGTTGTGGCATGTGGGACGCTGCCTCAGTGTGGTTTGAGGAGCAGTGCCATGTCCGCGCCCAGGATTTGAACCATGAAACACTGGGCCGCCTGCAGCGGAGTGCGCGAACTTAACCACTCGGCCACGGAGCCAGCCCCTGTGGCACTTTCTTAAAATAAGACAACAGCAAAGTTTGCCACGTCAATTGACTCTTCTTTTCATGAACAACTTCTCTCTAGAATGCGATGCTGTTCGATAGCATTTTACCCATAGCAGAGCTTCTTTCAAAATTGGAGCCAATCTTCTCAAGCCCTGCCACTGCTTCATCAACTAAGGTTATATAATATTCTAAATCCTTTATTGTCATTTCAACAGTCTTCACAGCATCTTCACCAGGAGTAGGTTCCACCTCAAGAAACCACTCTCTTTGCTCATCCATTAAAAGTTGTCATGAGGCTGCAGCAATTCAGTCACATCTTCAGGCTGCTCTTCTAATTCTTGTTCCTTTGCTGTTTCCGCCACATCTGCAGTTACTTCCTCCACTGAAGTCTTGAACCCCTCAAAGTCATCCATGAGGGCTGGAATCAACTTCCTCCAAACTCCCGTTAATATTGATATTTTGACCTCTTCCCACGAATCATGAATGTTTCTAATGGCATCTAGAATGGTGAATCCTTTCCAGAAGGTTTTCAATTTTCTTTGCCCAGACTCAACAGCAGGATCACTACCTATGGCAGGTATAGCCTTACAAAATGTATTTCTTAAATAATAAGACTTGAAAGTCGAAATGACTCCTTGATCCATGGGCTGCAGAAAGGGTGTTGTGTCAGCAGGCATGAAAACAACATTCATCTCACAGCACAGCTCCATCAGAGCTCTTGGGTGACCAGGTGCATTGTCAATGAGCAGCAATATTTCGAAAGGAATCTTCTTTTCTCAACAGTAGGTCTCAACAGCGGGCTTGAAGATTCAGTAAACCAGGTTGTAACGAGATGTGCTGTCATCCAGGCTTTGTTGTTCCATTTATAGAGCACAGGCAAAGTAAATTTAGCATAATTCTTAGGGCCTTAGGATTTTTGGAAGGGTAAATGAGCACTGGCTTCAACTTAAGGTCATCAGCTGCATCAGCCCCTAGCAAGAGAGCCAGCCTGTCCTCTGAAGCTTTGAAGCCAGGCAAGGACTTCTCCTCTCTAGCTATGAAAGTACTAGGTGGCATCTTCTTCCAATAGAAGGCTGTTCCATCTACACTGAAAATCTGTTGCTTAGTGTAGTCACTCTCATCAATGATCTCAGCTACATCTTCTGGAGAACTTGCTGCAGCTTCTGCCTCAGCACCTGCTGCTTCACCGTGCACTTTTCTGTTATGGAGATGGCTTCTTTCCTTAAACCTCATGAGCCAACCTCTGCTAGCTTCAAGCTTTTCCTCTGCAGCTTCCTCCCCTCTCTGCCTTTGTGGAATTGAAGAGAGTTAGGACCTTGCTCTGGATTAGGCTTTGCTTTAAGGGAATGTTGTGGCTGGTTTGATCTTCCATCCAGACCACTAAAACTTTCTCCATATCAGCAATAAGGCTGTTTCACTTTCCTGTCATTCGTGTGTTCAGTGGAGTAGCACTTTTAATTTCCTTCAAGAACTTTTCCTGTGCATTCACAACTTGGCTAACCGTTTGGCACAAGAGGTCTAGCTTTCAGCCTGTCCCAGTTTTCGACATGCACATGCTTTAGACATTTCTAGCTTTTGATTTAAAGCGAGAGATGTGCGACTCTTCCTTTCACTTGAACACTTAGAGGCCATTGTAGGGTTATTAATCAGCCTAACTTCAACATTGCTGTGTCTCAGGGGATATGGATGTGTGAGGAGAGGGAGAGAAACTGAGGAATGGACAGTCGGTGGAGTCAGAACACAAACAGCATTTATCAATTAAGTTCACAGTCTTACTTTGGTGCAGTTTGTGGCACCCCAAAACAATTATAATAGTAACATCAAAGATCACTGATCATAGATCACCATAAAAAACATAATAATAATGAAAAGGTTTGGAATATTGTGAGAATTATCAAAATGTGCCACAGAGACACAAAGTAAGCAAATGTTCAAAAAGGGTGCTGATAGACTTGCTTGACACAGGGTTGTTACAAACCTTCAATCTGTAAAAATGTAGTATTTGCAAAGAGCAATACAATGAAGTATGCCTGTATGGTGAATCAGGAAAATCAATTTTGGGTACCAAATCTACTAGTAATTATTGATGTCTATTACACAAGTCTCTTAACCAAGTGCGTGTCTGTTTTTGTTTTTTTTTTAAACACCTGAAGTGAAGGAGCTGGACTGATGGCCCTCTGCTTGAATATTACAATCTCACTTGAACATTAACAGAGCAGCTCCTGTTTGCTCTACTGGGACTGAGGATCCACACATATGTAAACCACACCTTTCATAATTCAAGTCAAATCCGTTTTCCTTTCTTTGTAGTGAAGGTTAAACAAGTCAATGACCAAACACCGTGGAACTCTTACAAAGAGAGTTCTAACTGATGAATTTAGAACAGTTTAGATATTAACGCAAATATTTTTTGACTCAAGTGGACACACTTATGCACAGGTGTCTATACTGGTGGCTGTGGCAGAAAGTGGAAGAATGCAGACAGATACCACTTAATGTCAGACAAGTATTTTAAAGGTGGAAAGGTCTGGATCACCTTCACTGAAAGGCCACGGGGTGTATTTCAGTACACGAGGACAGAAAAACGGCTTCGAACCTCATCACAGTTTGAGTTCACAGACAGAAAAAATATCCTTCACTGTTAATATCAGTCATCATAAAACATCAGAGATTTTGGGGAGAGAAAAAAAAATCTCACAGCCTATCAACCCCAGTCGATTATACTTTAGTCAGCCTTTTTCAACTCGGGTTCTGGCAGAGAACTAAGCCTACTACCCTGAGGCATCTAATTAATAAGTGATGAATTAACTGTTTTCTTATGTAGCTAGAAATAGCTATGCAAAATCCTGGCGAGAAACTGAGAAAATCATTTTCCGTGTTCTGTTGATCACAACAGGAACCCTGGTTGAGCCCATTATGTCGCCAGCATGTAACTGCTGCTTACCACTGCAAATGGAAGAGGTGACGTTGTACAGAAAAGGGTAAAACTGCATGCAGCGGATCAACTTCAGGCTGTTTTCACACTCTGGGCATTTGGTGGTTAATTTCAAAGCCTGTCTGAAGGCTTCGAGCGCCCCACTGAGATTCTTCAGAGCAAGGTAAGCATTTCCCAGGCTCAGAAAGGTCAGGGGCTGAAAAGAAAAAAAAAATCAGGAAAATGTTAATGAGTTAATATTTTCTGAGAGTTACAAAACCTTTACAGTATGTTTTTTTGGTTTTTTTCAGATTACCCCATAAAAGTTAATGGCTAACTGTCCATTCTATTTACATCAGGCAATTCTAAACTGTATAACATAAATATAAATTTATTTTTCACTTTTTTACTAAGATAAAAAGTACATAAAGTGTGTAATGTACACTAGTTTTAAGCGTACAGCTCAGTGAATTTTTATATATGTATATATCCTTGTAACCATCACTCGGTTGAAATATAAAACATCTAGAATGTTTCCAGTACCTCAAGAGGTTCCCCTGAGCAACCCAACCCCCGTCTTAGAGGTAACCACTGTTGTCATGTTGTGACTTCTATCACCATAGATTAGCTTTGCCTGTTCTTGAATCTCATATAAATGGAATCAAACAGCATGTTCTCTTCTGTGTATAAATAATGTGTACCCTCTTGTAGCTTCTTTCACTCAACATAATACCCCAAATTCAAGAAACTGAATGTTTTTTTTTTTTTAAAGATTTTATTTTTTCCTTTTTCTCCCCAAAGCCCCCCGGTACATAGTTGTGTATTCTTCGTTGTGGGTTCTTCTAGTTGTGGCATGTGGGATGCTGCCTCAGCGTGGTCTGATGAGCAGTGCCATGTCCGCGCCCAGGATTCGAACTAACGAAACACTGGGCTGCCTGCAGCGGAGCGCGCGAACTTAACCACTCGGCCACGGGGCCAGCCCCTAGAAACTGAATGTTTTTTGTGTATCAGTAGTTCATTTTTACTTTTTATTTTTTTGAGGAAGATTAGCCCTGAGCTAACATCTGCTGCCAATCCTCCTCTTTTTGCTGAGGAAGACTGGCCCTGAGCTAACATCTGTGCCCATCTTCCTCTATTTTATGTGTGGGATGCCTACCACAGCATGGCTTGACAAGCAGTGCCATGTCTGCACCCAGGATCCGAACTGGCGAACCCCCAGCTGCCGAAGTGGAACGTGCGAACTTAACTGCTATGCCACTGGGCTGGCCTCCAGCACTTCATTTTTTAAAAAAAATCGATGTGTAATGTTCCATCATGTGCATATACTAGAGTTTGTTCATGCATTCTCCTACGGATAGGCATTTGGACTGTTTCCACTTTTTGGCTATTACCAATAAAGCTACAATGAACATTCTTGTAAATGTCTTTTGACAGACATACGTACTCACTTTCCTTGGGTATATACTTAGCAGGTCTTAAGGTAGGCATACACTTAGTTTTAGGAGATACAACAAATAGTTTTCCAAAGTGGATGTACAAATTTACACTCCTACCAGCAAGTATGAGAATTCACTGACTTGGTATTGTCAGTCATATATCTGTTTTAGTGAGATGCTGAAGTGGCATGTCACTGTGGTTTTAATTTGCATTTCCTTGATTAGTAATGATGTTGAATATCTCCTCATGGGCTTACCAGCCATTTGGATGTCCTCATTTCTGAAGTGCCTGCTGTTTTCCCCATTAAAAAAAAGGGTTGTCTTTTTCTTATTGATTTGAAGGAGTTCTTTATATCAATATACTAGATAGGAGTCCATTGTTGGAAATATTTATTGTAAATACCTTTTCCCAGTCTGTGGTTTGCCTTTTACTCTCTTAACGGTATCTTTTGATAAACAGAAATTCTTAATTTTAATGAAGTTCAGTTCCGGGATACCTCAAATAAGCCTAAACCATTCATGCACACTGCTTCTAAAATTTTCTTTGGATGTAAAACATAAACATTTACACACTAGGTATAAATGCAATTTAATTGTGTATTTATTATAACTGTATTTCACCAAACCTATGATGTCATCAATTATAACATGCATCCTTATTTCAGAAATGCTAAAATATGAAAAAAAGAAGTGGTATCTTTGAAACTATGAAACAGAGTAAAGAACTACCTAGAGTGATAGAATTCTACGGCCCGCGTGCGGGCGGTTCAGCAGGAATATCAATCCACCTACCCATCCTTACCAAAACAACCTCTCAACTGTGCTCTGGCTTGGTTGGTATAAAGGCAGCTATAAATTAAAGCTGTAAATCAGTATAATCCTAAGCAGCATGCACGCTGTGATGAGTAGGATAAAGAACCAGATGTTTCAGACTGACATAAAAAAATGGCAGTACATTTTTAGCATTCTTATTTAAATGTAAGTTTCTAAAAAAAAATTAATGGTATAATTATAAATTGCACTCATTTAAAATAAAGAAATAAACACATCAAAAAATAAAATCTGTTTTATGCCCTCTCAAAATATGCAAATTTGCTCTGAAAAACAAAACACGAGATTTTTTTATGCCCTCCCGAGAGAAATACAAATTGGACTCTGAATTTGAGTTACCCCCACACAGTACATGTAGCTACAAAGAAATATAAAGCCTCACCTCAGAGCTATTGATGGCCAAAGCTTGAAGGAGCAGCTTAGTGGCATCAAGATGAAGGCCATAGTGAATCAAAAGGTTGGCCAAGTTCACGAGAGGAACGTCCTGGTACTGGAGGGGAGCCAGGTTCAAGGCCCTCTGAAGACACGCGATGGCAAACGTGCTGTTTCCCACTGCTCTCCAGTAGAGTCCAGCTTCATTGAGGATCAGCCAGACGGGAGCATTTGGCTGAAAAACCCCCAAACACTTCAGTTAATACAAGAACACAGTACTTGTTCTAAAAAGGGTTTTAATACATGCATTGTAACTTTTAATTACAATTACCAAGCCTCTAAATTTTCGATGTCTGAAGTAGGTGACTCACCTTATTAATGGCATGAAATAAGAAAGACCCAATTTCTTCTTCTGGGATAGTATAGTTATTAATACGGGAAAGCAAAATCTGAAAACATCAAAAGGAAGATTGACTCAATTGAAAATAACAGGGAAGACATTTGAAAAGAATTTCTACAGATAGCAGTTTTTACTTGAGCTCCTTGGGAACAGCTAATTTGAATAGATATTTATAATCATACAAATAACATGAGGTCATCGGCATACCTGCAGGTGTTGACCTGTTCACATGTGTGCCCTAGGTTCTTTTAACAACAAGAAAGTTAAAAAGACATATATCCCATACGTGTATTAAAGTGATCTACCATACCCCATTAAAGTCAACCTAAGTGTCCAGAACCCAATGAGAAATTATTCAGAAGACAACAGCATGCAATACGTGATGCAATAAAAATCTATCTTTCCTAGTTGGAAGAGCACCAGACTTTCAATCTACTTCATGTTCTTGCGGCATCTGTGTAACTGTGAGCGACTCTAAGGTAGGGCTCACGGTCTATTATCTTTATATTCCTAGCACTCCAAACTGCCTGGAACATGTATTTTGCCCCAGTAAATGTTGAATGTAAGTAGTAACTGTTCGTAGTTTTAAAATTATTTTTAAAAAGGTCATTGTGATGGTCTGTTTCCTCTGTGAAAAGGTAAGGTTTTCATTAGTATCTATGGAAAGGTATCTAACATACCATTTATACTCAATAATAAAACATTCCTAGTTGTACACAACTAACAGGAATTAAAACAGCGTAACAGAACTTATTTATAATGTTTGCAAAGTGGTTATCAAATTCATATAAATTCCTGAGGACCTCATATAAGGCCAAGTCAGGGTTGATAAAGCCAGGGAAAGAGAATCTTCAAGTTTTCAAACTTCTAGAGGCTTGGAGGATACAAAGCTAAATTGAAGTGGTCAGAAGGGCCTCGGTTAGGTAAACAGAGTTCTGCTGACTCATCTCTGTAGCCCTCTTAGAGGAACAGGGCTTAGGTGGTCCATGTAAACAGCAGCCCTGAGGAACACTGTCCTGGCACTCCTTCACTGGCATGACTGACTTCTTAGTGATCTCACCAATTCTTTAACTCTATCCTTCAGTCTTATAAACTTAAAGCGCAACAACTGCCTTCTATCAAATTTGTATTCCTCCTAAGAGGCTTGTGAAGTCACCCAGAACGGACGGCAATACACACCAGCCCACGTGAGCCTTACTTTGCGTGCATGGTCATCTGGCATTTTGGCTTTCAGATCCATGCGGACCTCTAATTCTTTGACTAAGTAGGACAGAGTCTGGCTTTTTCTGAAGTCAGTTATGGAACAGTCAGGGGTTTGGACCTCTTCTTCTGAAGAATAATCGTCACTGTTGAGTTCGTGGATCCTGGCACAAGAAAAAGGAACAAGATTCACATTTTCAAAGTTTGGGCGACTTCAAGATAAAGACTTAACCTTCCAAGTCCAAGGCTGGTGCTCTCAAAGAACCGCCAGATGACAACCATGCAGAATCAAGTGCTTTGCCAAATCCATCAGCACTTGCCTGAGTCCTTTGTTCTCCGGAGGCAGGAAATACGTTGGTAATTCCCCACCAACAGGGACTCTGGGATAGCTTTCGGCACAGTCTGCTCTCTTAGGCCACAGAATATGCTGTTTGTCCTAACAAAGAAAGAAAGTTTCTCACAAATTTCTTTGGATTTAAGATTTCAACATGCTAAATGAACCTATCTTTCTCCGAACTAAGGCCTTTGCTTTGTCAATGCCAGCATTTAAAAATTGTTTTTCGATTTGTAAAATGTTCACTTTTCTAAGGATAAATAATATGTACAGAGGCTTACTAAACTTATATACTGAAGCTATCAAATTTTGAGGAATATAATTAAATCTAAGTGGCTGTATTAATTCTGTTAGAATAAAACTCAGTTAAATTCTGAAAATTTAACGGTGAATAAAAAATACAAGGTCTCGATCCTTATACCTTGATATTCCCATGGCCAACATACAATTATTTCTTAGCTAGCTTAGAAATACATACTCATTAGCTTGTTTATTATCTGCACCCTCCTTTAGAATGCAAGCTCCAGCAGAGCAAGAGCTTGCATATTATATTCATAGTACCAGCCTGGTACACACTGGAAGTTCAGTAAAAGAATGCTGATTAAATGAGTGAAGTACATACAAGCATACACTTACGTCAAGGTTAGAAACTTGTCGCGGTTGGTAATTATACTTAGAGCTCAAAGCTTTGAATTAAAATTAGAGCTCAAATTTGAATTTGATAGGGTGTCTAGGTGCCCCACTTGATTGGGAAGAAGAACTCAAGGCAGATCCTGCGTCGTACTTATCTACCACCTAGCAGAATACCTTCCATCTAACAGAAGTTTAGTAAGTCTTTGCTGAACTAAGCTGAACAGTGACAGGGACCACGTTAATCAGTGAGGTTGAGGGCCATTCACTGCTTTAAGAGATCTTGTCTGTTTGAGAAAGCTCCTTCATCCTCTGTGAACTTACCCTATACGCATCAGAGTCCCGGCCCCAGATCCAGAGGATAGAATGGGCTACAGGAGAAGACTTGACCAAATCACTGATATCGCTCTGATTTGCCTGAACATCAAAGTTCACAGACATCATACTGGACGTTGATGAATCCTCACCAAACTAGAAAGTGAAAAGAAAAGTTCAATCAAACTGGAAGTGGAAAAGGAGTTGTGACTAAGACTTAACCCCAAAACATTAGTGGCTACTCAGAATTAGTAGGAAATCAGGAAGTAGGTCAGTATTAAAACAATCAGACCTTAATTTTCAGAACTATGCCCAACAGTATTCTCTCACAGATAATAATGTATAGTTAGCAACTTCAATCAACTATGCCATTGGAGTAAGAGAAACGGCATGGATTGTTTTCCTGTCCCTTTAATTCCTTTCTATGACTTAGTCTCCTAGGTTTAATGTTCAGCTGATTCAGAGGTTTGGCTCATTATTCCCCTCCCCTACTTAGACTAAAATGATCACTACTCTACGAGTTTGCAGTGGGTAGAAACAGGGGAACTCAAGAAGCATTCTTCAGAGTTTATCTAGCTATCATTTAGGCATTATACGCTATTGTACAATCAATTTCAAATATCTACAGCCTTCCTCCAAACCAAGGTAAAACATTGTGAGATATTTTCACAAGATACCACAGTTCTTGTGTATTTCTGAAACCCTGTTAAACAAGAGAATGGAACTGGGATGGGGTAGGAAAGACATGAGAAAAAGGAATGAATATGATGAATATTCTTTGGCAAATAGAAATGTTATTTATGGAGTAACTGAGTACTCTCTGTAAAAGCTGACTTCATAAACATAACAGATACTCGAAACCTTCAATTATAGTCACAAATTTTAGGGATCAAATATACAAGGAATCAAGGGGGGAAAAGCGATATTACTCTTAGATATGCAAAACTTTATAAAAACTAAAAGAATCAAGAAAAAGACCTGAACATAGTCCACATTTTCAAAGATATCTCCACGATGGTAGCGCACAGGTTGGTCCCACTGGCAATGTAAACTATGCTGCTGGTTGACCAGACGGCATATCTGATGATTTCCTGGAGCAGGAAAGGAAATTCTGATAAGAAAGATCAGCAATGCCAAAATGATTTTCTTAGTTTCATTTAGTTTCAACCCTGTATTCCTCAGAGCTTGGCAGCGTACTTACACAGAGAACACTCATTAATGGCTAATTAAATTAAATCATTCAAAAGAAGCCTTGGTTTCTCCATCTATAAAACAAAGAAGCTCCACCAGATAATCACTGAGGTATCTTCTGGGAATTGCATTCTGTGATTATAAAATCTACCGATTACATTGTTTTAAGAGACTTCGGCCATCTCCCTGGAGAAAATTTATTTTATAGACTTGGTAAGTCTGTTTCAGATTTATATACAAGAGCTCTGGGTGCATTTCAGTAAAGACTGAGCAGTAAATAATCGCAAGGACTGAACATAACTCTTTACATTCAAAATAGCAAAGAAAACTTGCGAGGTGGATTATAAAATGCACTGTAAATGGTTCAGGTTCAGAGGTTAAGAGGCCTTCCAGACCAGTATATTTCTCAAGGGAAAAGGCTGTAAATAAGGGATTCTATTAATTTATTCTTTGATGTCAAGCTGTCAGATCTGTTCCCTTAGGGTTTAATCAGAAACGAAACATTCTGGATACACTCAATGACGGATCTTCTGTCAGCCCAAGTTCCCTCAGATCAGTGGTTCTATTTTTGGGTCATATACTCTATGAGATTTTAATAGAGCCATATATTTTAATTTTAATATATATATCTTCTTCCCAGAAAAAAACTGTATACACACAAAATTCTCCATATAATTGTGGGGATGATTTCAGAACCCCCCGAAACTAATCTGTTGATCCAGGTTAAGAGTTTCTGCTTGAGATAAATTTTAGTCTAAAATCTCAGTTCTAAAATAAAACTCTGGTTCTTAAGGGAGCTAGACAAAAAGGAATTTTAGCCTTGTTGCCAGTGTTGGCTGAAGAGTGTGGATGCTTTGGCTCTAGGGTGTGTCTGACGGCTTGTGTTTACTTGGTGTAGGGCCGTGTCACTCACAGTGTGTTTTCACACCAGCAGCAACAGGCATCAAATGGGAACTTGCTAGAAATACAGAATCTCAGGCGCCCCTGAGAAGTACTGAATCTGAATCTGGACGGTAACAAGATCTGCAGGAGACAGACACGCCTATCGAAGCAATAGAGGGCAAACAATGGTTGCTAGACTCCTAGGATCTAAAAGACTTGTTTTTTCCTTTAAAATGTCAACTAAAAAAAGCTAGAGGGACCAAACCAGCTCCCCAGGCCTGCTGGTATATCTGCTGTGATGGCTCTTGATTTTAAGATTGAGGAAAGCCACACGCACAACTTTCTACTGCTTTATGGCTACGCGAAGGCTGTGAAAGAGGAAAGCATGCTAGAAGTGAATTTCCTAACCTGTCTTCAGTCATCTGGAGCCAATACTTACCTAATTGTGCCTCTTTTGCCATCTGTGTCTCATGGATGATATTTCTCAAGATCTGCTCCTCCTGAATGAGCTTGTGTTTTTCCAGGATCTCCTGCTGCCTCAGGTAGTGGTCATGCTGCTTTTGATAGTCCTTCAACTCATTCAGCGTTCGCTGGAGGGATCTGAGCATTTTTTTACACCAGAGAAAAGTTACAAAGCTTTAAAACTGTGAATTTTTAAACCCACGTAAACACACAGGTTCTCGGCAATAATTGCCAGCTTCTTTTCTTTTAAAATACAAGCAGTATACCACAGGTTCTGGAACGATGGGGCTAAATAAATGCTATCATTTTATTAAAACTTGGGGGCAAAGGGGCCGGCCCCGTGGCTGAGTGGTTAAGTTCACGCGTTCCGCTGCAGGCGGCCCAGTGTTTCGCTGGTTCAAATCCTGGGCGCGGACATGGCACTGCTCATCAAACCACGCTGAGGCGGCGTCCCACATGCCACAACTAGAAGGACCCACAACTAAGAATATACAACTATGTACCAGGGGGCTTTGGGGAGAAAAAGGAAAAAAATAAAATCTTTAAAAACAAAAAACAAAAAAAAACTTGGGGGCAAAAAGATGGATGTGAAATTCTTCCCGTAAATACAACTACCTTGACGTTAAATGGTGTGTTGGACTTCACAGGTGCCACAAAAGACACATAACAATACACTCTAAATCTTTAAGTATTTAACAACTCTATTTCCCTTCACAAAGTGTGTGTTAGTTCCACTGATATTCAAAGCCTTCCTAGAATCCTCCTTTTCACCTTTTCCTTTGATTCTGCCTGTGACAAGGTTAAGAGTGAGGGCCATAGTACGTTGCTCTCACACTTTAATTCCTTGGTGCATACATTTGGGGAAAAACCACAGAAACTTTGCTTAGAAAGAAATATTCTCTACCATCTAATATCAATAAATCAACTGCCTGATTATATTTAATCACAAAAATCTTATTACCGATTACACTGTGATGTGGAGATTTAGGAGCTGCATAGTTTTTATAGGAAAGAACCAATTTGATTCTTCAGAACATGATGCTGGAAGCTCAGGCAGGGCAAATTCTGATCAGGTGTGACAGAAGCCAGGTACAAACGGTGAGCTGTCATTCTTGCCTTTTTACTACACTATGCTTTAAACAGATTGGAAAAACAGCAAATACAATAGTATAGTAAATTCCCAATCTCCATTTCATTGTCTAATAATCAAAGTAGACTCCCAAGATCAAGGCTAATTCTATACGAGATAAATAATTCGCTTCTGAGTTATGTGAAGTTTCTTAACTGGCCCTATTATTTATGGAATGAAATAATTATTTATATTTTTCAACCAAATCTGATTAAAAGGTGGGTCAAATGATGTCTCTTAACTAACGTAAAGAATGTCACTTAACTAACACAACAATAGCCCAATTCTAGGAGCCAAAGTGGAGAAAGACCAAATACAGCACCTGCAAGTGATTTTACTGACAGTGTATTCTATGGCAATAAAAACATAATCAATAGAATTACTGAGTATCTGGCAGCACCTCCTCCATCTGACTTCATAAAACTAATCGATGGTCAAAACTGTAAAGATCTACACGACAGCATTTACTGCAAACATTCTCCAGTTCCTGCAATCCATGTTATTAAAAAGATTCCTCCAGACAACCACTGAATTGAGCTAAACCTCCTGGATTTGGAGAAAAGGGACAGGACTAGCAGTAGTGAAGAGGTGTTTTTCTTTCTTCCCTTTTTTTTCCAGGTGCCTCAATTTTATTTTATTTTTTTTTTTGAGGAAGATTAGCCCTAAGCTAACATCCACTGCCAATTCTCCTCCTTTTGCTGAGGAAGACTGGCCCTGAGCTAACATCTGTGCCCATCTTCCTCTACTTTATATGTGGGATGCCTGCCACAGCATGGCTTGATGAGTGGTGATGGGTCTGCACCCGGGATCTGAACCGGTGAACCCTGGGCTGCTGAAGCAGAACACACAAACTTAACAGCTACGCCAGTGGGCCGGCCTCCCTCAATTTTATCTTTCTTATCGAGGTAACAATGGTTTAGAATAGGTGTTTTCTTAATTCTAAGGAACTGATGGACCGATATCACCCTACACAGGTCTAACCCAGGTTCTATGGTGCTAGTGCTCCTGTGAAATTTTTCTCTCAATTACCTATGTTGAGCTTCCAATTTCTGCTCGAGTTTTTGCTGACAGAGGACAGCATGCTTCCTCTTTATAGCTTGCTCAAACCCAGGCTTGGCCTGCAAAGCATGGTCATAACAGAGCACTGAGTGGTTGTACTCCCCAAGCATCTGAAGAGAGAAAAACAAACACACACACATACACACACACAGGGGGAGAAACGTTAGCCACGACCCGGTCACATCTGTCCAAACCCCCAATGATTGATGAGATCACACCCATCTCCCACTCGAGAGTGGACATTATTTTGATTAGTGGCCAAATCTCCACAACATGAATGCATGCTGTAAGATGGCTTAATTGGAAGGTCTTGCTGTCTTAAGACGGGTACTCTGCAGAGATTTAATATTCCTATCAATTTAATTATTTTTCTTTTATGTCAAGAGGCTAGGACAATTACAATACATTATTGTGTTGAGGACTTTTTTCCCCTTCATTTCTTCATTTCCAGCCCCTTTCCCTTGTTCAGACCAAAGGAGGAAGGAAAAAAGGTATTTTTTATTGAAAAATAAAAAGAAAATTGGAACTGGTTTGGGTCAGGAAAACAAAAGTTGTACTTACTGCATATATATTTCCCAAAGTGTAATAGCTGGTGAAGAAGTCACTGTCGTCCAGAGCTGCATGGACCACGACCGCAGCATCAGCAGAGAAGTGGGCTCTGTGCAGAACGTTTGCCAGGTTGACCAGGGCAATGTCTTTATTGTGCCTGGAAGAGATGGAGAGACGTAACTAGATGTTAGGAAAGGCGCACATACTCCACAACTATGTGTAACTATCCAACAAGGGAAAATTACATTCAAAGTTACTGCTCGTAGGAAAATAACTCTGAGTACACTTATGATGGAGAAAATAATTTAAGAAAATTGTAATGTTTCTTACTCAATCTGATGGCTACAAATTTTGCCACAAAAATAAGGTCTGGCAGACATTTTATGATTTTAAAATGTATTTAGGACTTAGATTTGCTTTAAGAAAAATTGAATTCATGCTAATTTCTCCACTCAAGGTCCTTGCATTCAAGTGAATCAGAGAGCATCTACATTACGTATTTTTTCTTTACTAGAAATCAGAAGAATATTATGCTATGATCACTTTGAACTCTTTGACATCTGTCATTTTTTGTGATGGGACTAGTTTCTCTAACAGGGATGGAGGACAGAGTAAGTACAATACAACGCTGCTGCTTCTTGTTTTTGTAAGTATTGCTTCTTGAAGGGTCCTGAGTTATGCGGAAGACTGGGAGGTCCAGCAGGGGAGGGCTCTTACCTGGAAGAGAAGTGAAGTGCTCGCATGGCACATTCCACTACCTGATACGGCTCATTCTTTATTCTCCAGTAAAATGAAGCCATGTTATACAGTACCCACGAGGAAGAGTTCTAGAAAGTCAACAAATAAGATGACAATCAAACACAACTCAGGACAGTTTCTTCAACTTAGAATGTTCAAGATGAGCATCTTTCCTACTCTGTCTCTTCTGAAATTGAAGATGAAGAAGAGTAACGTGTCCTAGCAGTGATAAAGCAGAGAACACAGTGTAAATAAACTACTCCTGTCCAAGAGCCTCCTGATCACTAGTTGAGCAAGTGCACTGAGGTGTGAGCTCCCTAGAGAGACCGTCCAACTCCAGGCTATCATTCCAAGGGGGAAAGGGACCATAACTTGTCGGATCCTATTTCAGGACTTTAGAAGTTAAGACCTAACCTGTTTAGAAACTCCAGTTGCTCTAATGTGAAATTCCTGAAATTAACACATTGCAAAGTTTCCAGTTCATTTAATATCTGAATGAAGGTATATGTATAAGCAAATAACAGGTTTATGCTTTTGTGAAACATGAATTTTTACTTGTCATTTCCTCATGTGTGTTCAGAATCTTTTTTGTGTGTGTGTGAGGAAGATTGGCCCTGAGCTAACATCTGTTGCCCATCTTCCTCTTTTTGCTTGAGGAAGGTTGTCGCTGAGCTAACATCTGTGCCAGTCTTCCTCTATTTTGTATGTGGGATGCTGCCACTGCATGGCTTGACGAGTGATGTTAGGTCTGTGCCTGAGATCTGAACCCATGAACCCCAGGGCTGCTGAAGTGGGATGTACAAACTTAACTACTGCGCCACTGGTCTGGACCCTGTGCTCAGAATCTAATTCAAACCTTCACACTGCTAAAAACTACATCCTTAGTATACGGCAATCAGTGTATTATTTAGTCAAGTTAAACAGATTTTCAGATAGGTTTGCTCCTTTTGTGGCTAGAAGTTTTCATTCCTTAACATATGCTGAATTTCAACCACACGGAGGTCAAAACACTAAACTGGACCACGTCAAAAACCCAACGTCAGTAATTTTAAACCCAAGTACAGAAATTTCAAATTCAGCATAGGAAAAAAAGTCATAAAGTTTAAGATAAACTGGGAAAGATGTATATGACAGCCAACGTTTAATATCTTTGATATAGAAAGAGCTCATAAAACATCTAAACAGAAAGACAATCAACCAACAGAACACGGGCTAAGAATATGAACAGACATTTAAAGTTATGAAACAATGGCTAAGTAGCAGATGAAATGAAATAAAACAACAAAGAAATAGAAATTTAAAAGATATAAGTTTTTCTTTTACAAATCGGCAAAGGTTAAAAAGTTGCCAATACTCACTATTGGTTACACTGTATATTAACCTCAGATATTAAGTGTAGAAATGTCAGGTTAGTCCAGCATTTCTGGGGGAGTATTTGACAAAAAGTATGTAAAAAGCCTTAAAAATGTGATTAACCTTTGACCCCCACAATTCCACTATTAAAAATTTATTCTATCGGAATAATTGTTTTAACTATAAAAATGTGTCAAAATAAAGATTCATAAGATTATAAAACAGCAATTATCTCTGAGTTTTTAAATTATGGTTTTTACTTTCTCTTTTATAGATTTTTGTAATATAGTCTGAATTTTTTACAAGGACTAATTATTTCAAAAATGGTTATTTTTAAGATTCAAACTAAGCATAACTCTGTGTTACTCATCTTTAAGTACTCTATCTTGCAGGACAGGATATGATTTTTGAGGGCTGCAATTAAAGATTTTTAGCACTATATGTAGTTGGTTAAGGGATATGCCGTTCTCTCACTACTGACTTATGACTTAGGCTTCCGTCTCCTTTTTGATAGCCTTTTGAGAAGTTTTCTTTCAAATCAACAAACGCTTTAATTTTTACCTCTCATTTTCAAACTTTACACCATGAATTGGGACAAAAAGATCAATTAAAAATTCTACATGAACTACTAAAAACATCATGATAAACAAAATACTCTACATATCACAATCTACTGGAAGTAAGAGAAAAATAAATCTTTAAAGAAAAATCTTCCCACAAAATCTCCCCCCAAATCTAGAAACGTTTGATGCCACTGTTTAATTACTCTCTCCTTCTTTTGAACACCTTTTCCCCCTGATTCTTAGGACATCACATTCTTCTGGTTTCTTCGGCTGGCCCTTCTCCCTCTGCTTGAGAGAGAAATGTGAGAGGACCCAGTGGCCTCTTCTCAAACTTCACTCTCCTTCAAATGACCATATCCAGTCCCACGGCTAAAAATACTCCCTATTTAACAATTATTCTCTATCTACACACTCAGCTCTGACCTCTTCTGTATTCCAGACTTATACAGGTATTTCAAATTTAACACGGCCAAAATAGAACTCTATCGTCTCTTCTCTCACCCCGACCCTGCTCCTGCTTCAAATTGCTCAAGCCAAAATTGAGGAATTATCCTTGATTTCTCTTTTGTCCTCATACCACAGAGCTAATTCATCAGCTTCCAAACTTCTAAACATTTCTGGAAACAGTTTAAGTCCGTGCATTTCCATAGGTAACCATTCTACTCAAACCACCTTCATTTCTCTCTTGAACAACGGCAATAGTCTTTTAACTGGTCTATTTCCAGTTGTGGGCTCCTTCATTCATTTTTCCATATAAGTTTAAGAGGGTACTTTTAAAAATATTAATCGAATTATGTCATTCCTCTGCTCCAGCTTCTCAACACACTTGGAATAAAATTCAAAGTCCCAGCCCTGGCTGTCAGAGCCTTACAGTCTGGCTCTGGCCTACTTCTTCGGCTTCATTCCCTATCATCCTCCCCTTGGCTCACCAGGCTCCAGCCATATTGACCTGAATTTGATTACATGCCATCTGTTATAGACTGAATGTGTGTCCCCTCCCCACTAAATTCGTATGTGGAAGCCCTAACCCACAATGTGCCTGTGTTTGGAGAAGGGCCTGTGAAGAGGTGATAAAGGTGAAATGAGGTCGTAAGGGTGGGGCCCTCATCCAATAGGGCCAGTGCCCTCATAAGAAGGGGAAGAAACACCAGATCTCTCTCTCTCTCTCTCCCTGTACACAGAGAAGAGGCCATGTGAGGACACAGTGAGAAGGCAGCCGTCTACAAGCCAGGAAGAGAGCCCTCATCAGGAACTGAATCAGCCAGCACCTTGATCTTGGACCTCCCAGCCTCCGGAGCTGTGAGAAATCAATGTCTGTTGTTTAGGGCCCCGTCTGTGGCATTTTGTTATGGCAGCCTGAGCTGAATAACATACCACCGACCTCATTAAGGCTTCAAGGCCTTTGCCTCAGCCTAGAATGCTCTTCCTTGATCTTTGAATCTTCTTCCTTGATTTGGTTCCTTCTTGTCATTCAGATACCAGCTTAAATGTCACCTTTCCAGAAAGGATAACCCCAACTGCCCAGTCTAAAGTAGCCGCCCAATTACCCTCTATTTTAATTTTCTATAGAGCACTTACCACTATGATCTACTTTCAACTAACCATCCTCTCAAGGATATTTTAAATCCTAGGTCAGTTTCCCCTTAATACTCATGAAGTTCTGGGGGTGCAATATTTTACATTACCTTCAGAAAAACAAGACAAAGATGGTAACTTAGCTACAAAAATAATCATACATAAAATACATAATGTATTTGAATAAACATATAAATATGTATTTGGATAAACTGTATATAAATGTTACAATTATACATTTTACTTAATATCACTATCATACTGCTTAGACACCAGCCTGCATTTTATGAAATTCCCTAGGCATAGAGAAGAGCAAAAATCGTTTTCTAAATTCCAGGTTATCCTGAATGATATATTTAAATTCTTGGGTCCTGTTGCCTAATTCCCTTTTTCATTTTTGCAGGTAGATGTTCCCTTAAAAGAAAATTACAAGATTTTATTGTTGGTGGTGATTCTTTTTTTGGTTCAGAGAACAGCGATCATCTATGTATTTTGCGTGTAGATATATCGAACACACTAATGTTAAATTTTCTTTCACACTCAGAATATATAATCTAGCCTATAAGCCCTGCTGCTTCTATAGGCTACAATTTGTTTTTTCATGAATTAGTTTAAATAAAGCTTTTCAGCATCCCTTCCTGGTAAAGAAGACTGGGCTATCAACATTTCTCCCTACTTGAAGCATACAGTTCATATGAATGTACTCATAAGTTAAAATCACTCTCTTGACAAAAGCAAGCTAGGCAGGTATTTTCTGAGAGGAGAACATTTGTTCACACAGAGTTTCCTGCCTCCTTAAGTCACTGATGGCTTACCTTCTGTAGCCCTTCATGGATGAGGTGGCCTATGTCATCTAGACTCCTTCCTAATCGTTTAGATAAATATGTGAAGATTGGGTCTTCTTTGGGTAATAGAGGTGCAGAAAGATTAACTCTCTCTTGTACACCCTGAAGAGAAGAAAAAATTGATAAAAAACAGGAAAAGGAGATTGTAAGACCCAAAAGAGCACAAGTATTATGGCATCTTGTAGCATTTATTTTGAAGGAATTTTAAGAAATAGGAGATGTTTATAAAATTATAAAGCTCTTTGGAAGGAGAAAGAGTTTTTATAAGCAAGAGTCTAAATTAAAGAAATAATGCAAAAAAAAAAAAAATCCCAAATCTCTTTACTTACTCGCAAGTGCTGAAAAGCATGTATACTATAGGGAAGTTCTAGAATTTTAGTACAATCAGGTTGCTCTGGGTCTGGAGGAACAGGAGATTCCGTGTCTATATAATCTTCAGGGCTAAAATCACGAAGCAAGAAGCAATGAATGAATGCAAGGGAAAGAAATGTCAAATTCTTTCCCTAACTGAACCGTATTCTCAAAGCATCAAAACTTTACAACCAATATTAGTCAACATTCATACCTTTTCACATAGCTACTGTCAGAGTCAAATATTTTAGGAGTTCAACTTAAAGGAGATAAATCAAGAGTTAGAATATAGTAGGTAGGTCACAGGATGTTAAGATTGTGGACTTTTTAAAAGCTAATATAACACTGCTGAATTCTTTTTATAAATATTAAACTTCTGTTGACGTTCTCTCCACATTTTTACCAGTTACTGATTTTTAAATGTTTTTTCCAATTTGATAGATGAAAACAATCTAAATGTTTTAATTTGTACTTATTTGATCATTCCTGAGAAATACTTTTTCCACATTTATTGGCCATTTGTATTTCTTTTACTATAAGTTGTCCAATTTTCTACTGTGGTATTAAATATTTTCAATAGCTTTCCAAGAATTCTACTTGTGGTATGTATTTTGAACTTTCAAGTTTCAATAAACCCATCTGTGATTAAAGCTTATTCTCATTAGAAAAATAATTTCTTCTTGATTTGAGAAAGGTCTGTTCAGGAAACCGTCATTTTCCTTTGGGAAGAGGCTCTCCTTACCTGATGTCCTTGCTCTCCAGAGTTATGTACGTGCCGTCATACAGATCCAGGTCCCCCAAGGGCACCTTGGCTTTGATGCAGTCTGGATCCTCTTTGTTATGTCTTTGTTCCAGTCCTGTATCTCTGTCCTCATTTTCTTCTATGTGAATTTTTTGAGCAACTAATTGTTTCTGGTGAGAAGAAAATATAAACACAGAGGATTTTTCTAATATTTCAGTCTAGATACTACGTATGAGAAAGAATTCAATGTGTTAAAGAAGTCAGCGAATCCCCTCGAAGGAAGACAAGGATTCTGAATACAGCCTCAGTTAACTTAGTTGACACAAATTAGCTTCTCTAAACAGGTGTCCATATACAGAAACAAACAGAACATGACATTTATAATACTGGCATGAGTGCCTTCATAATATGATCTCTGACTGCCTATAAAGCTGCATCTATCAACTTAATTCCCCGGCATAGAATGGCTCAGCAATTGACACTGCCTTCAATTGTCCAAACACATTGTATTTTGGTCCTTGGAGACATCCAGCACGTTGTCTGCTACCTGGAATAACTTCTCCTAACGCCCTGTGTTCCAGGTGAATTCCTGCTACTCATAATTTTTTGTTCAAACACACAGAGGAATTACAGAAGCACCCATATTTCCACCACCCATATCTCACCCGTACCTATCATATCACAACATTTTGCCATATTCACTTCAGATATTTTTAAAAGGAAAAAAAAATGTAGTTGAAGCCCTTCTTTACAGTCTTGGAAATCCTTCTCTCCCTTCCCAAAGTTACCACGATCCTGAATTTGTTTTATGCATCATTTCCATGTATACTTTTATAAAATATTACTGTATTACTCCTACTCTCTTAAAATATTACTTTATGTATATCCAAAATCAACATGGAGCATTAGTTTGCAAGTTTTAAAATTTTATACAAATATCATACTGCATGTATCATTCTACAATTTTGTTTTTTTTAACTTAATATTATGTTTTTGAGATTTATCTGCATTGGTTGGTATAGCTCTAAAGTTTTCATTTTAATGGATGTATAAAAATTTATTCATTTTCCTATAAACCTTTAGATTGTTAAAATTTTGTTTTGCTATTAAAAATGCTACAATATTCTTATAAGTCTCCTTGTGCACAAGTGTCAAAGTTCCAGCAGGGGTAAAAATATGAGGTCATATGGGATGCACATTTTCAGTTTTATTTAGACACTGTCAATCTGCTCTTCAAAGTAGTTATAACAACTAGAATTCTACCAACAGATTATAATAATATCCATATCCCCACAAACTTACCAATATTTGGTTTTGTCATGCTTTCTAATTCACGTCAGTCTGATGGATATGAAATCTTCTCTTGCTGTAATTATTAGGGTAGACTGCTTTACTATTGACGAATTTGCTACCCTCCTTACAAGAGGAGTCTACACCACTGTTCTGTTGGACTCAGACAGGGCCAATATGAGTTGCTTTGGCCAATTTAACACGAGAAGTGCCATTTGACTCTTCTGGAGGGGAGCATTTTTAGGGCCAAGGTATACTTCATCATGTTCTTTCTTTTCCCTCTTGTATTGAGAATGGCAATTTTCCGGACAGTGGCTGCCCTGTCAGCTTGGGTCCCAGCATAAGGATTAGAGTGACATTTAGTATGACCTTATTGTTTTAAGCCATTAAGATTATTGGGATGTTACTAAATGATCTGTTTCCAATTATTGGTTTCCTCTGCACTCTTTTCCTGTGGGTAGATTATACTACACTGCCTACTGACTTCAGGCTTGGCCATGGGACTTGCTCTGGCCACTGGAATGTGAGTAGAGATGACGTATGTAAGTTCTGAGTGGAAACTTTAGACTGGCTTACTGGTTGTTCTTCCTTGAGCCTCCATCGTCCTTTGTGACAACAGCACTGAGTCTCTGGGACTGTTTGTTGCCCATGTAAAAGTTGATATACACGGCAACAAAATGTAGACTATCTCAAACACTGCAATCGTTGATGAGATGGAACACATTTTCACGTTTATGAAATATTTTGCGAATTGACTGTCCAAGTCTGCCCATTTTTTCCCAGTATTTTAATTGATTTATAGAAATTTATGAAAACAGTAATTCTGTAAACTTATTCTGTATCAGTTACACACATTGCTAATATCTTCTCCCAGCTTGTAGCTTATCTTTTAATTTTGCTCATGGTATCACTTGCTAAAGAGAAACTTTTAAATTTAAGATGGGCAACTTTATCAATTGTTTTCTTAATTGTTTGAGATTTCCGTGGTATTTAAGAATTCCTTCTCTATCCCGATGTCATAAATATATCAACATATTCTCCTATTTTTTTTTAAGTTTTAAAGTTTTACTTTTCATATTTAGTGCTATGGTCTGAATGTTTGTATCCCCCCAAATTTACATGTTGAAATCCTAACCCCCAAAGGGGATGGCATTAGGAGTTGGGGCTTTTGAGAGGTGCTCAGGCCATGAGGACAGTGCCCTCATGAATGGGATTAGTGCTCTTACAAAAAAGGCTCTAGAAAGCTCCCTTCCCTTCCCCTGTGTAGGACGTTGAGAGACGGCGTCAGCTATGAACCAGGAAGAGAGCCCCCACCAGAAGGCAACCACGCTGGTGCTCTGATCTGAGACTTTCCAGCCTCCAGAACGATGAGAAATAAATTTCTATTGTTCATAAGTTACCCAGGATGTGGTGTTTTGTTATAACAGATAAAGACATTTAGATTTTTAAAGTGTATAGAAAATGGTTTTTGTGTATTGAAAAGTAAGAATCTAATTAATGTTTTTCCACATGGACAATCAATTTTCTAATATCATTTATAAAGAGTTTATCCTTTCCCCCGTTTATTCAATTTTGACACTTCATATTTTTCTAGAACTCTGCACATTACACTTAAGTTTTCAAATTCACTGGCACGAAGTTTTTACAGTATTAATAACAATCTCTTTAGTTTATAAAAATCTATATCTGCTTTATCATTACTAATAAATCTTTATTCTGTCTTTTCTTTTTTTTTCTTTATGTTCCTTCTTTAGGTTCATTCTTTTCCTTCACGTTCACTAAGTTTATTTTAATCATTAAGTTTATTTTATCGTTTTCTAACCTGAGATGAATATTTAGCTCCTTTCTTTTCTCTTCTTTTATTGTAATAAATGCCTTTGTATATAAATTTGCCTCTACGTATATCTAAGCTTCATTCTACAAACTCTGGAATGAGGTACTCTCACCATAGTTCAGTTTGAAAAGTTTGGGATTTCTTCTTTAAACCATGGGTAATTTGAGAATGTAAAATTTTCAAATACTTGAGTTTTTCCTCCTTTCCCCCGCCGGGCATGTGTATCTTATTTATATTTTAGCTTTAATTGTACTGTGATCAGAGAATATGTTATGCATGACAACAAAACTTTGTAATTTATTTTCTTTTTATCCCGGTAGTGACTATTTATGATAAATGTTTCACTTTTGAAAACACTTTAAACTCTATTTGTTCAATGTGGAGCACACGCTTGCTCTCTTTCCCTCCTCTCTCGCTGTCAGATTAAGTATAATTTTTTCCTATATCTTATAATATTTCTGTTGGATTTATCAGTTTCTGATAAAGATCTGTTAAAGTCTCCTACTCTGATTATGGATTTTTCATGTAATTCTGTCAGCTTTTGCTGTTTTGATATAAACATACACATACCTTTGAGACAAGCATGTAATATTATATCCCTTTGGTAGATTGTTAACATGGAGTATCTCCCTTTATCTCTACTAATGATCTTACATTCTTATTTTGTCTGAGACAGGCTTATCATCCTTTAGGATTATAAAATCTAAAATTCTGAAAACCTAGAGTTTTTTCCTTAAATTTTGCACTAAAATTCATGTGATGGCAAAGTTTGATGAAAAGCCATTTTATAGTCTTTATCCTCTTAGTCTGAACATTTATATATCTCACTCAAGAAATATTCGTGTATCTGATTATGGAGTTTGAGACCCGATCCTGTTGGCAGTCGAATGTAATACAAGATATCTGCACCTATAACATTTCTAAAACAATAAGAACAGAAGAAAGTAAAAGGCTATATTCTAATTACATATAGCCTCAACGATTTCAGGTGAGAGACTGTAGACTTGTATAAATACTGCCATATCAATTTTCTTTTGCTTAGTATTTCCATAGTAAAGACTTTTTCTATCCATTTGTCACCACACTGATTTTGTGTTAGACTTATTTCTTGCATGCACCATATAGCTGGACTAAATAAGAAATCTGATCTGAGTTTTTTAATCAGCAAGTTTAATCTGTTTATATTTATTGTGATTCCTGACCTATTTGGATTTACTTGAACCATGTTACTTTGGGTTTTCTATTTATCATTCTTTTTCTTTGCTGCTTTTGTCTCTTTTCTTGCCTGCCATGTGCTTGGTAACACTTTGTACATTCCCTCCCTTCTTCTTGTATCTTCTCTTTATTTGTAGGTTTGGAAACTAGATTGCATTTCTATTATTTTAGTGCTTGTGCTTCCTTTATTTTTGGTTATGTTTTTCATCAGTAAATATTTCAGTGTTTCTGAAAGAAACTCTTTCAAAAAATAAAACCACAACACCATTATCACATGTAAAAAATAATAATTCCCTAATACCAAATATCCAGTCTGTGTTCTAATTCCCAATCATTTCCTCCTACTTTTTAAAACGCAGTTTGTTGGTATCAAAATCCAGTGAGGTCCACACACACCGTAGTTGGCTAATTTGTCTCTTACGTCCCTTCTAATCTACTGGTTATCCTTTAGTTCCTTTTTTTTTTTAATCTTTGTAATTTACTTGTTAAAGAAATTGGGTTTTTTGTCCTGTAGAGTTTGCCACTCTACAGGATTTTGCTGAGGGCATCTCCTAAGTTCATTCAATGTGTTCCTCTGTCCTCTGTATTTCCTGCATTCTGACAGCAGGATCCAGGGGTTCAAACCTCTTTTGTCATGGACTTCTTTAGCAGTCTGATGAAGCCTACAAACGCCCTTCTCAGAACAATCTTTTAAGTATATGATAAAACATACAGAATGACAAGGGAAACCAATTACATTGAAAACAAATTATATTGTGGTTTGATTAGATTCATATTTCCTTTGGTAAGACTACTTGGAAGGTGCCATTATTCTTAAATTTTTAATGTTTGCCCATAAATTTTCCCACACAATTTTAATTTATTCAGCTACTTTTACCTTTTTCTGAACATGACAAAAGTCTAATGTGCTTTAACTAATCACTGAATGTGCCCCAACCCAACTACATATTATTAATTTTATCTAGTTATACCTCTTAAAACACAAAAAATAAACAAATAGACTTACCAACTTTTTCATCGGTATTTTTACTCCCCATTATACATCCTATGCACTTCTACTGGGTTTACTTTTCTTCCTGCAGAAGTACATCTTTAATTTTTTTTTAAGTGAGAGCCTGTGGTTAGTAAACTGTCTTTGTATGTGAGAAAACACCTTTGCTTTGCCCTCACTCTTGAATGATGGTTTAAAAGAATATAAAATCCTAGTTTGATTGATTTTCCCTTAGCACTCCGAGGCTATTCCTCCATTGTCTTCCGGTATCTAACTCCATCTAGTTGTCACTACCTTGTAGATAAATTGTATTATCTGCTCTCAGGGCTTTAAGTCTACACGTCAGTGAATAACAAATTTGCATCTCCAGCTCAAAGCCTTTATACCAGAGTCTGCACTTGAAGAAGCAACCCCCGACTTGATGTCTCCACTTGGATGTCCAATAGGACTCTCAAACTTAACCTACCAAAGCTGAACTCCTCCTCAATCCATTACCTCCTTCAGTCTCCTCTGTCTCAGTAGATGTCATCTCCATCCTTTCAATTGCTTGGGTCAAAAACCCTGGTGTCATCCTTCACCCTTCTCCATCTCTGTCCGTCTATCTGTCTCTTCCCAACCACTCCATCATCATCTCCTGTGTCTAGTAGTTTTGTGGTTGCTTCCAGATTCTATCTAGTTCCCAAGTCCACAATCAGATCTTATCATTTTGGTTTGGAGTTTCTACTCCAAAGTGATATTCTGCCCTGAAATGATATTCAGGAAACTGAAGATGCAATTATTGATCCATTGGATGGTTCAGGTCCTTTCTTGGTCATCAGGTTGTTCTGTCTCCCTGACTTCTTTCCCCTCGCAGACGCTTTTCATGAAGAGAATGCTCCATCCCAGTCTTCAGGCAGTAAGCCTGGTTCTCTCCCTTTATCTTGCGTGGAAAATTGTCAGTTCCCTTTACTCCACCGAGCTGAACTACCAGACACCACAGCCTGCTCCTGGCTCAGAGAGCAGCAGGTTTGTAGCTTCAGCTACATTCCTGACTTAGTGTTTCTGTTCCATTTATGGTCCATGGAGATGTTTAAGTTGCTTTAGGTCTAGCTACATTTAATTTTGGTGTTTATTTTGTATTTTATCTGTCATTGGTGTGTATATGAAGCAGAAGGGGTGTACTAAATATGAACTCATTACACTATCTTAACCAAAAATTGATGGAGTCATCCTTTTTCATTTGGATTTTCACCGACTTGATGAATGGCATTTTCCCTACATGTCCTATAATTTAAGTCTCCTTCTCTTTATAATATATTATACTGCCTCCTAAAAAAAGAGACACCAATAAACAGATACAATGTCTCTATGCATCTGAAAATAAAAACTATTTTCTGCACCACTGCCTCTTTCTGAACACTGTTTTTAAATAAAAACAGATCAAGCTTCCAAACATGAAACCCTACAAACATACCCATTGTCTTATTCCTAGTATTCATAAAAATCAACATTTCAAAATTTCTAAGGCATAAAACTGGTATGAATAAGGTGAGGCACTACTGAAAAAATTGGTGAGGTGTTCAAGTTTTACAAATATTCTAAAAATACTACTACCTATGCACAGCTGGTTAATATGTGTGAAAAGCTCTTCCTTCTTAACTCCCAGAAATTAAAAATACATATAATCATAACTATTTCTGTTGATAGATGTACCAGTTTGAATTTACATAAGTGAAATTTGGGATTTTTACATAACTAGAAAATGACTGGCTACTTGCGTTAAGTGGTATGCCAGCTCCTAAACCAAGAGACAGGGCGTTTGCCTCTGGTTCCGCCATAACTTCCTGTGTGAAATCAGGCAATTTGCTGTCTTTGGATCTAATTGTTTCCTTGGCTCTAAAATGAAGATAATCTTTATGATTCCTTCTATCTCCCACAGACTCTCATTCCACTCTTATTATTCTCATTATTCCCCCAAATTTTCTAAATCTCATTTTGCAAATTGACTTACTTTTTCTACAACTTATCATTCCCTTAAAATTTGGATTCAGTTTACACTGTAACATTTAAGCAGAGATATGAGGGGGGAAAAAGCCCTAGTTTTTTAAATAATTAATACTGTTTGCTATGAAGCAAAATCAGTTTATGGAAATCAAAGATAGAAAAAAAGGTCAGATTTTATTAGCACTAATAAATGTCAAGTTTCCAAGGTGCAAAGTGGTTAATACTTTTCACTTCAATAACAGGAGCACACAGTAGCAAGACCCTAGTTTTTACTACTTGGGAATTAACAACATTTCTTTCTTTCTTCTTTTTTTTTGGTGAGGAAGATTGTCCCTGAGCCAACATCCATGCCACTCTTCCTCTGCTTTGTGTGTGGGACACTGCCAAAGCATGCCTTGACAAATGCTGTGTAGATCTGTGCTTGGGATCCGAACCTGTGAACCCCAGGCTACCGAAGCAGAGCATGTGAGCTTAACCACTATGCCACCGGGCCAGCCCCTCATATTACACTTTTACAGGGTAGTAAAACCATTCTTCCTTTTCATGTTTTACCCAAATTCTCCTTCCAAGAATCCTCAGAGAGTATTCCTCTTCATACTTGATGGAAAAACTTAAAGATGGAAACTCTGTTCAAGGATATAGTGAGTCAAGAATCAGGCATAAAATTCAGGCTTGGATAGTCTGTTTCTCTTCCAGTTGCTCAAATGTCACTCTAATTACACTTTTTTTTAAAAAAAAAATATGATCTAAAAGTAGTACATTCCTCTAAAAGTCAGAAGAATCAGGCTTAAGAAATAATATGCTTTAATTTTTCTTTGAACACAACGACTCCTGCGAAATGTGACAAGTTTCAGCTGCATCCACGCCCAGTTGCCTCACCTCCAATTCTTTGAGGTAGTTAACTGTTGTTTCTTGTCTCATTAATATGACTAAGTCATGGGGATGCTTCAAGTTCATCGGTGAATCCACCTGCAAGCAAGCAAGCAATAAATAAAGCTCGGATTTCATTAATATTTATTTGGATTAATAAAGTTTCTTTTAATATGCTTTGAATTATTGTTCAGTCACCCTTATAATCAGTGTTAGGTGCTCAGTAAACTCAAGGGGTATTTGTGATAGTGATCAAGCGTAAATTTCAGCAAAGAGAATGACAGGTGCAATAGCTGTCCTGTGAACTCCAACTTGAAAGAGCAAGCTCTTGAAGTGAATATTCTGACTTGAGCAGTCATATAAGAAATATTCAAGAAGAGAAGTATTTGGCAACGAATGATAAAAGTAAATTCCTTAAAAGATATTTCATCTGTAATAATTAAAAAGGATTGTCTTGTCTTGATAGCACATTCCATATCTGAACAGGTTTGAGGCAATAAAAGGAAAATACTAAAAGCACCTATTTTTGAAGGCTATTTGCAGAAGCCGTAAATCAAAGATCATATAAAATAATTTTGAGATTATTTACAACTCATGTCCTCTGGATCATAAACAGCCACTATGCTGTTGAAGACGTAAGAAAAATGAACCCCCATATGCTGGTAGCAGGCTTATAAATCTGTTCTTATTGTTTGGAGGGTCATTTGACAACATATATCAAAACGTTAAAAGTGCGTACCCTTTGAACTAACAATACAAATTCTAGAAAACTATTCTATAGACCTTCCTAAACATGTAGGCAATGATATATACGAGGATGCTCACCATAACACTTCCAGCTGCACAAAAAAAGATTAGAAACAACTTAAGTCCGTCAATAAGGAAATAGGAAAATCCATCATCCAATGGAATGGGATACAGAAAAACTAGACGTACTGTCATGGAAAGATGTTCACAATGTATAGTTAACTAAAAACAATGAAGAATAATAAGTGTACTATGATGTTTTTGTTTAAGAAATTACATGTATATATTTTTACAGACATAGATGTACACATTCTGTATATTCACAAAAGTAAATCAGTTTACAGTGGTTTCTTTTGGGAAGTGGGATGAAGAGGACAGGTACGTTCGCATCTTTTCCTTATATACCTGTATATATTTTTAACTGCTTATAATGTATGCAGAATACATTTATAATAAGGAAAAAACCACACACACACACACACACACACACACACACACACAGGGTTTTTGAATTTCAGAAAAATCTAAGACAGTAGCCTTGGTACCTAAGGGATGAGATGAAGTTCCTGCCATCCCATAGTGTCAGATTGTCAAATTATATACCAGTCCTTCGGGAAGTTCCACTTTGAGAAGAAACTACCTTTTAGTAACCTCTAAGAAATTTACATCAGCTCAACTAACTGATTTTAGAGCTAGCTTGTTAAGTGCAGACAACAGCCTTGCTTAGATCCTGGTGAGTATGAGAGGCTATTAAAAAATTAAAAAAAAAAACTACTTTAAAAAGAGGGAATAAGAACAACATGAAATAAAGTTGGATAATTGCTTTAATAATATACATTATAACATCTGAACAATGTGGGGTGACTGCAGATAAAACTCATCCGCCGTTGCTCATTCTACCATCTCAGAGACGCCAGAGTCGAAGAGACGCTGGTCCAGAGTAGTGCAGAGTAACTTCCACTCACACTTTCATTTCAGTCATCTGAACCGCATAATTATCATCTCCCATGGTCTTGCTTTTAAGACGAGATCCCTTCACTGCTGTCCCTGGCCTTCCGACTATATTGGAATTTACTTTAAAACTGGACTCTGAATTTAAAAGACACTAAAAATATAATAGCAAGGCCTGTATTTGACCACCTGAGCTGTCCATCTCTATCAATCAATCAAACCTAGCAAAGGTCTACAAGCAAAATGCGAGGTTTATCATGATAAAAGGTAGACAATTTTGCTTCTCTTTTCATAGTATTTGGACACATTCCCAACAGTTATAATTGGGTAGGGCAGGGAAGGCTACTATAATGGGTTGAATATGGACTGATTTAACTCCAAAGCCCAATCAATCTTTTTTACGACAATATGATATAGCACACCAACATTTTTACAGGAGAAAATGTAAAAGCTAAGCCAGTGGCCAGAGTACAAAAGAGCTTTATATATAAGGCGCCAAAGAAAGTCAGCTTGCTTTGCAACTTTGTCCAGACCTCAAGAGGTAGCTGTTTAGTACATGACTCTATAAGTATTTTCAAATGAGGGTTTTAGAAAAATACTGGGGGGTGGGAGGGAGGAATGTGGGAGTACTACATTCCCATTACGAAATACCCAATCAGTCTGATTGCCTGAGATTTGGGGAACTGCAAGAGGAATGAAAGAAGGAGACAAGTGAAAATTTATATTAGAGAAATATTTAAAGAATAATCTTAGTTTTAGATTAAAAAGATACTAGATAGGCAGGACTTTATCATATTTGAATAGCGTGGGTTTGGCCAACCTTCAGTTGTGAGGGAGTACTTTTTATTTCCTTGAAGCCTTTAGTTCAACAAAGATACAGCAGCTTGAGGAGGTATAAAGACAAAATTATTAGCAGAAGGAAGGAAGGGAGTCCACCGACAGCTGTGCTTCTCTTTTTGATGTGGCAGCAAATGGCATGGACCTTTGCCAGAGAAGGGTTGGTTGTAGAAGATTTAGAGCCTGACATATATTTTTATTGAGGTACCTTCAAGTTCTTAAATTTTAAGACTTTATAATTATCTTTGGCAAATGCCATTCAGCTTGAATTTCTCTCTTTTCGAATAGCTCTTCCTCAGAAGATTATGGAAGAGAGTATGTTTGACAACTTTCTAAATACTACAACATCCATTCAACCAATTAGAGTTCATTATGCCTCTATGAACCAGGACCACTAAGAGTCAATGTATTTGGAGTGTATGTACTCCTATTTTTATACACAACGTAAAAAGGAATGGTAATATGCTTTCAAAATCTTCGGCATTTAGAAGACGCTGCTATAAACCCAGGAACAAAAAGTGACAGGAACTAGAGAGAGGTAGGTTAAAAAGGATGTAACACGTACACAAGATCTCAAAGCACTTTATGACTTTTTCACAGGGACAAACAACCCTACTGCACAGTACAGTAAACGATGATTGTAAAGATCTGAATCATCAAGAAAAAGTGGACTTATTTTCAATTTGCTCTACTTAAGAAGGTGAAGAAATACGAACTATATTTTAGAGCAATATTTACACCGCCGGAAAAAAGTGATCGAGTATTTGGAAATTAGCTATAGAGAATTCTCCTATCCAGAAGGATTCATTCTCTAAGAGTTCCAGGTCAACAAAGTTTCACTGTTACTGGAGGAATTTATTTTAATTGAAAAAATGACAAACCATGTAAGGCAATTTAATTTTATTTTCCTTTGAATACATCATCTAAGTACATGTATCCAATTATATTTAACAGCAGTAAATATCTTACTCGTATCAAGCACATTTTCATATATTTGATTTGCTGCTGTCTTAACCAAGACATCATTAATATCTACATCTCTAATCCTGAGCCCTCTCTCTGTGAATTCAGTAGTAAATTTACATGGTAACAGATGGAAATGTCACTATGTAAGAGTAATTACTTCACTGCCAAATGAGAGAAAGTGCGAACATTTCAAACTTAAAATAACCAATGTAAGGGTATAAACACTTTTGAGTTCTACACAAGCAAGTTTGTGTCAATCATTTTCCAATGGTCCTTTATGATGGAAATTGAATATTTCTATTTTAACATTAATTCCAGCCCTCATATGCAACTAACTCTTCACAAATGCCGAACATTTTTACCCATTTTTTTAAAAAAATGGTATTCAAATGAGTACATGAAAGCAATATTAATGCGCAACTCACTTTTCTCCCTACGGCAGTTTGAAACTGATGAGTGAAGTCTTACATTAAGCCATATTCATTTTTAAAAATTTCCCCTTAAGTTAGAAACTAGGGATGGAATATTTCAAATCTTTTATTCAGAATTTTAGATTATTTAAATATTGAGGCAATATGGTGGAAAACATAAATCTTCAAAGCAACCAAGATTTCACCTCTGCCTTAAATGCTCCCACTCAGCAGATGTTTACAGGTTTTGCCATCCGGGATCTGCAATCCCCTTCTTGTGGCAAAAGCACCGCTTGTTTGTCTGGAAGCATCCTTCCCCACATGGGAAGCCCTGAGCAGTGGATTCCTTTCCCTTGGTCATGGTGATTATTTCCAAGATGGGACATTAACTTAGAGGTCAGTTGGTACTAAAAAGACTCTAATCCAGAATTTTCATTTAAGCTAGTGGGGACCAGCCATCCTATACCCACAGGGGGCCTGAGAATGGGGTTAAAGAAGCAGAGAAACGAAGACAGAGAAAAAATCATCCTGGTTACACCGTTTGAGCCCTTGATCAAACTGTATCTGTTGTACTTAGAATTCATCCCAACATTCCAATGAAAGTTTTCAATACAGAAAGTCTTGAGGCTACTTCTTAAGGCCCTCTGCCTAATTTTCTTTAGGCCCTCTGCCTAGAGTATCTTCTTATCCTTGCTGATCTTTTAAGAGCCACTGTGCCTTTGCACATGCTCATTCCTCGACTTGGAATGCATTTCTAGCTCTATGCTTTTGGCAAAGGCCAAATAACCTGGTTCCAACGACATTTCTGTTGCGAGGCCGTCCTTCTCTCAAGCTCCCATAGTACCTCATACACACTTCTTTAATAGCATTTATTATATTGTTTAATTATTGTATGTCTAGTTCTCCTCCACTTTTTTTTTTTTTTTTTTGGTATTCCTCTTTCTACCTTCAGTACTTAATACGCTTTCAGGTACATGTTAGGCACGCAATACATTGTCGATTGTTTGATGAAGGTGTCGGATGTCACATTTGTTAGATACTCCATCTCCATCTTCTAAGGTACTACCATTCACTGATGACTATCTGGAAAGGAGCTAAGGTGGCTAAGCCACCAGGAATCAGGAAAAAATAAGTCCTTGACAGATCTATGACTAGTTGTATGACCTTAAGCAAATTACCTTCCCTGCCTGGGCTTCCATTTCCTCATCTATAAACTGAGGGAACCCAACCTAATGACTTCTAAAGTTCCTTATCATTTCAAATCCTACCTCTATAAAAGATTTAACACTATCATGAAAGTATTACATTTTAACCAGCCCAACCTACACCACTGAAGTAACCTGATGTTCAAACAAATGAAATTATCATTCTTCCAACTTGTCCATATGAATTTGTACTCGCCCTAGGCAGGGAATATTTCCAAAGCTGCAGTTAAAAGTTTCTTTTAAACTGTCAATTTGTCAAATTAAACCAAGGCTCCAATTAGCAGTGGCTAGCTATTTCTGAGCAATTAAGTTGCTCTTGTATTATAGGCAAGCTCAGCTCTCTCTGTCCTTACGCAACTTAATTCTAACAAATTTCGACTTAAATCTTTTTTCTGATTATAAGCTAAATGTTACTGTAAAAATGAACAGAATATAGGCAATATAAAGAAAATTAAAATTACTTGAAATCGCACCTTCAGAGATATCTGCTACTAGATATAAATATCATGTCAGGATAACTTCTGTGCACATATATACATACAGATATGTAGATAAATATTTTTATAGAAATGGGACCATAATATAGCTACTATATTGCATCCTTCCCTTTTCCACTCTTCCCTGAATTTTATCAGACTTCTTTTCCAGTAAATATAGATCTACATCATCATATTTAGTGGTTATTATTAAAGTCATTTACCTAGGTTCTTACTAGTTTGGGTTTTTAGTTATTCTCTCTTTTAAACAATATTGTGATGAATCTCCCTACACTTAAATTTATTGGGTAGCTATCTAATTATTTTCTTCCTAGAAAGAGAATGGCTAGGTTGAAGGGATTGTACTTTTAAATTTATATTCTTTTGCTAGCTTTTCTCCAGAATAGCTGAATCATTTTAAATTCCTAACAACAGTCATTGGGTGAGTACATTTTCATCTCTTTCTTGGCCATATGTATTTCTTCTTTTGTGTACTTATAAAAAAATCTTTCTCACTGCCTTTCTTTGAATCCATCTGCAAGTTTATACATCATATTTTATGAATGGTGGTTTCTACTTGGCAGAATCCTAAGTGATTAGTCTCTTCTGGTTTGAGTTGCCTGACTTTTTCTACAGTGAACACATATGACTTAAATTTATAAAGTATTTTTCTTTTAAAGTGTTATCTGGGGCCGGCCTGGTGGTGCAGCGGTTAAGTTTGCACGTTCCGCTTCAGTGGCCCGGGGTTCGCCAGTTTGGATCCCTGGTGCAGACATGGCACTGCTCGGCAAGCCATGCTGTGGTAGGCATCCCATATATAAAGTAGAGGAAGATGGGCAGGGATTTTTGCTCAGGGCTAATCTTCCTCGAAAAAAAAAAAAAGTGTTATCTACAGGTCACCTTTTTAAAATGAAACTTCAGTGCGCTATGCAACATGCTTTATTGTATTTGTGTGTGTGTGTGTGTGTGTGTGTGTGTGAGGAAGATTGGACCTGAGCTGACGTCTGTTGCCAATCTTTCTCTTTTTGCTTGAGGAAGGTTGTCCCTGAGCTAACATCCATGCCAATCTTCCTCTGTTTTGTATGTGGGATGCTGCCACAGCATGGCTTGATGAACAGTGTGTAGGTCTGCACCTGGGATCTGAACCCATGAACTCCAGGCCACTAAAGCAGAGCATGTGAACTTAACCAGTATGCCACTGGGCCGGCCCCATATTGTATTTGAAAATAACACCACCAATAAATTGTAATGTTAAATATAAGCTTGGGTCTGAGGAACAATCTTGTAAAATTGCTCTCACAGATGTGGGGCCAGGCAAAACACTAAAAAAGACACATCTTTTGTATTTTCTTGTTCCTTACCTTTCTCCCCTCAGACTTTGGCCTTATCTCAAACTAATTCACCGCCATTTTCAAATGATTGTCCAAGGAAACCTCACCTTTGTGACCCCTGTCAAGCTAATACAGTGGCATGCAGGATGAGTTTTTGAGGGATAGAATAAGGAAGGCAGAAAAGTCTGTCACCTCACTTTGCAGGCAACTTTCTTTTCAAGATTCAAGTCTGACCATCATGGATTTACACCTTCTTCCAGATCTAGAGAAGCCCAAATTCATAAAATATCACTCTAGCCTCAGCTCTCAAGAGGGACTTACTTACATTGGCTTCCAACAATTATTGTAACTGTCGAAACTTTAATATGTAGTGTAAACAGATCGCTTACTAGAAGCATTTAATCGTATGAAATCAATAAAACACTATTATTATGAACTGTCAGGATTTGGAAATATTTTGGTTAAAGATGACTTCTTTTTACTGTTAGAGTACACGCATGGTATTTCAATGAGAAATTAAAAACGAATTTTGTAGGATATCAAGTTATCAAAACTGAAAATGAACTTTAAATAAACAAAAACCTTGAATCCTGACCATCACATGAATTTTTATGGCCTTATATTTCTATTTTCTAAAGTTTTACCCTAAATTTGATTTTACCTTCTCATTTTCACAGTTCTTGGAAGACACAATAGTAAATGCTCAAACTCACATAAAATAATCTAGGTATCTGAAGTATATTATATAGTTATAATCTAGATTTGAACATGTTTGGTGTTGCAGCCAACTGTATTAGAACACTCACGTCAAACAATCCCCATTTATCTAGTAAGTTAGTAACCATTTTCAACATGAACAACAAATGAACAATTTCTTATAAAAGTGCTACCAGTCTACATTTTCTGATTTATATCACCAGGAAATACACAAACAACATAATGAATAAAGTAGACAATATACAACTTTACCAGGAAAGAAAAGGAAATGCCACATCAGGACACAAAAGTCATGGATATTTCTCACTCGTATACTTAGGATATTCTTGTAAACATATACAGAAACAATGTAACTGTACACTTAGAGCCATTTTATATGTAACTCAGAAGGAACTCTCATTCCAGCAGCAAATCTTTACTGAACACTGAATAAGGGACCAAGAAAGATGTTCACGAACCTGCTCAATGTAATCACACGGGTCCTTAAAAGTGGAATAGGGAGGTCAAAGAGAGAGGGAGGTGGCTAAAGAAGAATGGTCAGAGAGATGCAATCTTGCTGGCTTTGAAGATGCAATGAAAGGGGGTCAAAAGCCAAGGAATGTGGGTGGCTTCTAGAAACTGGAAAAGGCAAAAAAATGAACTCTTCCTCTAGAACCTCCAGAAAGATAGGCAGCCCAAGTCCCTTTGATTTTTTTGCCCAGTGCAATATGGGTTGGACTTCTAATCGACAGAGCTGTCAAATAATAAATTTGTGTTGCTTTAAGCCACTAAGTTTGCAGTAACTTTTTACAGCAGCAATGGAAAACTAAAACAAGCACTCACTAAGTACCAGACATAATGCCAGGCATTACAGTGATGAAGAAAATAGGTGTGAGCTTGAAAATTTCATCAGAGGGGTGCTAAGAACTCAATTGTGTCTCTCTCCAAAATTTGTATGTGGAAGCCCTAATCCGCAATGTGATGATAATTGGAGATGGGGCCTATGTGAGGTCATCAGGTTTAAATGAGATCGTGAAGTTGGGCCCTCATGATGAGGTCAGTGCCCTTATAAAAGGAGTCACCAGAGAGCTTGCTTTCTCTTTTTCTCTGCCATGCGAGGACACAGCAAGATGCAGCCATCTGTAAGGCAATAAGAGGGCCCTCACCAGAACCTGACCGTCCTGGTACTCTCATCCTGGACTTCTAGCCTCCAGAACTGGGAGAAAATAAACTTTGGTTGTTCAAGTAACCCAGTTTATGGCATTTTGTTTTGGCAGCCCAAGTTATGCCAGATTTTTCAGTCAAATATTGGAAAAGGGACACTAAAATTGGTGCCAGAAATTGAACTCAGTAACTTTATCATCGCACAGGTCATGGCAAACTCAACAGCCAGGAAATTACTCTGCTATCTCATGCTGGAAATTGCTACTCTAAAAGACAGGACTGAAGAAAGTTCAACCTGATTACTCATCAAAACACTGGGGCATCAACTGTGGGGGAAAACAGATCAGCACGACTCATTTCTTGGACTGCAGTCCCAGCAAGGATGAAATAAGCGTTAGTGACAAAGGTGTAATTTTTCTATGAAGATAACAAAACCAAAGTGAAGACTCTCTTTTGTTCATACTTCTACTGATGGCCACAACACTATTTAGCTAAGGGCACTGGATGGAATAAGTGGTCTTTCACTAAAACTGGATTATGAACAAAGGTTTTACATAGCCTCAACACTGTTGGTCATTTTCAAACACTCCTGATGCAGCCCTTTAGGACAATTTGGCAATATCTAAGAGAACTAAATATAATGCATTTTTAGAACCAGGAAATTCCATTACAAAGAATTCATCTTACAGATATACGCAACATACTCATGGAAGCATGTAAGCAAGTTCACTCAATGCAACATTGTTTATGGTAGTAAAGACCCGGAAACAATGTTCACTCAATGCAACATTGTTTACGGTAGTAAAAACCTGGAAACAATTCAAATGTCCATCACCAGGGAACTGGTTAAATAAATTACAAAATACTACGCAGTCTTAAGGGAGAAGAGGGTAGCTTTCAATTTCTGACATAGGCAGATGCCTAAGTCTTATTAAGTGAATAAAGGCTAGCGGTGAGACAAAATGTTTCCAGTTGTGTGTTTTAAAAGAAAACTATATATGTGTTTGCAAATTCATAGAAACGTTTTGGAAGAATACACAAATAATCCTCTATGACTGCTTCCAGGAAGAATGACTGTGGGTAGTTATGAAACTTTCACTTTTCATTTTATTACATGCTAAGTAGCTTGAAAATTTTTTTCAACAATGATCAAGTATTCTATAGTCTTTAATTCAATTACAGAATTGAAAAGATTTTAAAAAGGAAAATTTTAACTTGATGACTGTTTTACAAATAAAACTACAGAAATATTTTTCTTTATGTTAGTAGCAGTGTTTAGCAGTGCAGAAAGAAAACAGAGTTTCGAGAGTCAGATCTTTATTAGAGTCCACACCCTGCCACTCCCTTCCTGCATGTCCTTGGGCAAGGAGTTTAACCACACTCAGCCTGCATTTCTTTCTTTAATAGAGATCAATCAATACCCACATCCTACTGGGTCTGTACGAGATAAAATGAGAGAACAAATAAAAAACACTTGATAAAGTGTTCAGTGAAACACAGACACTAAACTGTTTTTATTACAAAAAATGTTACCGGTTGACATCCTTAACTAGAGTCACTTCCACCTACGACTGTAGGAAAAGAAACTCTATGAAGGCAGGGCCTGTAGCCCCCTCACAGCTGTGTTCTGAGTACCTAACACAAAGCATTCAGACATGTATTGAACGAGTGAGCCAAGAGTGCCAAGTGTAGGAACAGGCACCCAGTAAAGCACGCAGCAAATGCTGGCTCAAATAACAATGTTCCTGACTTTGACCACTTTTGGCATGTATGACTCTCGAGTGTTACCAAAGATTAATTACCCATCTCAATTCCCCACCAAGGAATTAGGGTAAAGGTAGAAAGGACCAACCGTGGGGGGAGGGGAGTGGAGTCCCTCTTGCCAGTGACCTGATTTTAACTGAAATAACTAAGTGTCTCAGAGGAAAAGTGGACTGAAGAAAGATGTTAGCAAAAAATACACAAATGAGTTCTTTTCAAAAGTTAGACTCATGAAGTAGTTACTACTGAGTAAACATATATGGGAGGCACAATATGATCTGACCAGTGTGAATTCCTAACAGTATGTCTTGGAAGCAAATATATACTTTGGCCTATATAAAACTGTCACGATCTTATAGATTTTTAATAGATGCTTTTGGGGGTACATGTTTAAAGAAATTTCTTAATAGCGACTTACTTAAGCTTCTATAATATTTAATTAATTTAAATAATGCCACAATTTCAAATATAAGTTCTTTGAGCATATCATAAATGGTATGTTGGAGAAGTAATATATCCCAGTAGTCAGCAGGAAAGTAGATTATCCGAGGCACCGTTTTACAACTCTGGTTCAGAGATACCATGTTCTTAGAGAAGCCTTAGGTTGTCTAGACCTTTCATTGGTAACAGAGAGAATGAATGAATTGGCCTGTCCCGTTTAAAGTAAACGCACCTCCTTCCTTCAGACTACTAAAACGGTGGCCCTTCAATCTGCTGATATCTTGCGGATGTAAGAGCTATTTCCGGAGTAAATACTGCCTGCACACAGACACGCTCGCACTCTCTCTCTCTCACTTATTCAACATTTCCTGAGTGTGCATCGTGTCAAGCACTGCTTTAGGCACTAGGGTTACTTCACTGAACAAAACAAGGCTGCTGCCTTCATAGAGCTTATGTTCTTGCAGCAAGATAGCCAATAAAGTATACATTACAATAGAGTGCCGGTAATAAGTGTCACGAAGAAAAATCGAGTAGAGTAAGAAGACAGAGTGATGGAAGGAGATGTCGTTTTAGACAGTGTGGTCAGAAAATGGGTGACACAGGAACAGAGACCTTAACGAGGAGAGGGGATGAGCCATGATGATGCCTGCAGAAGGGCGTTTCAAGCAGAGGAAGGAGCAAGAACAAAGGTCTTGTTGAAGCAAGAAGCAACGACCTCGGCGCTTGGAAGAACATCTGAAGGCTGTTGTGGCTGGAGCACAACACACAAGAAGGAAAGTGGCATCCGGGGCAGAGAGGTGGCCGGGGGCCAGGTCCCAGATCTTGCAGGGCCTTACAGGCCATGGTGAAAACTCCAGGTTTGATTCTTGAAGTGTGATGGGAAACCACCGAAGGTTTTCTGATGCTCTTTGCTTCCCTTCCTGCAAGACCCCTAAGAGAGTGACATGACCAGACTACGGTTTTTAAAAGATCAATTTGGCTGCTCTGGGGAGAACAGACTCTATGCGGCAAATGTGGAAGCTAGGAGAGAGAGCGAAACAGAGGCTGTACGAGGGAGGCAGAAGCAGAGGTGGAAAGACAAGCTTGATCCAGGATATGATTCGGAAGTCAAGTTCACAGGTTATTGATAGATTGGGTATGAGATGTGAGAGAAAAAAGAGTCAAGGAATAGACCAAGATTTTGGACCTGAGCAATTTAGTAACAGGTGGGAAATCAAGAGTTCAGTTCAGAACACGATGTATTTTTGATGTCGAAGTGGACATGTTGAGTAAGCAGTTGGATATATGAGTCTGGAGTTCAGGGAGAAACTGCAGATAGGATTTGGGAGTTCTCAGAATACATATGGTATTTTATGCCATGAGTCTGCATAAGATCATCTGGTGAGCACAAGTCAGAGGGAAGAAAAGGGGCACCCCAGTACTTCAGACTCATGGAGAAAAGAGGAATTCAGCAGAGGAGAAGGAGAAGTCATGGTCGGGGATTTAGAAGCAAAACCAAGAGTGTATGTCCTGGACGCCGTGTAAGAAAATAGTTCAATATGGGATGAGGACAAACGCTGGGCTGCTAAAAGATTAAGTAAGATGACTGAGAACTGAGCACTGATTTTGGCAATATGGAAGACCTCGGGTATCCTGACAAGAGCTATGGGGACAAGGACTGATTGGAGTGGGTTTAAAAGAGATCTAAATGAAGAGAGGGAGAGAGTCTGCGAGCACAGCAGTTCTCTGGAGCTGTCTGGCTATGGAGGAGCCCTCAGCAGGGGAACTCCCCTTGCTATTACCATTGCAGAGGAGAGCAGAGACGGAGGGGATGGAGCTCGGCCGGCTCCCTACACTTTGGCGTGCAAAGCCGCTCTAATTTTCGACCTGACCAGCTGGTAAGCCCGCCTCCTCCTCACTGTCAGATTGCCTTCTGTTCGTTTCAACAGTGCTGCTTCTGAACTGCATAACTGCTGAACCTCACGGCAGACCCGAATCCCTCAACATGAGGCTGCCATTCATTTCCCACCTACCTCACCTCTGCCCTTTCCGATTCTTGGTTCTGTTTTTCTCGTTTACTATTTTTTCTTGTCTCTTCTCGCTTCTCCATTTTTTCTGATGTCTGAGCAATAGAGTTGACCTTTTAGATATAACATCAGCGACCAAGAGGATGACTTCCCTTGCACACACAACCTGACCATAGTAGACAGGCAAGAGTAATCTCTGAAATTATGGCTCTTCTCACCTGTGTTCAGCAGTTGTTTTGAAGGCCTAAGGCCAGAGTAACTGATGGGTTATGTAGAACTTTAAAGATCTTCTGGAATTCTGAGGCTTCCTTTAGGCTAGTCTCCAGATGACTATCACATTAGTGAGTATTGTACAGCTTCATTCAGACAAATAGTAAATTCCTAAAATGCAGGAAGCACTTCTCACATTTCCTCATATCATCCATTCAACAGATACCATTGTAGGCTATATGATCAAGCAGTGTGAGAGATGCTGGAGTTGCTGAGAAGATGGATACAGCCACTCCTTTCACGGAGCATGTAATAGTCTAGGAGGGCATTTACTAAGAAAATAGACATAACGTGGTATGGTAAGTGCTTTCATAACGAATAAAGGATGCTCTGAAAGCACATGGAAGGAAAAGCTTATTCAAATTTGGGCATCATAGAAACTTCTCCGAGAAAGTGATGTTAAAGTTGTAAAGGGCATGAGTTAGCCAGATTGGGACATTCTGGAGGAAGAATGTGCGCAGAGGCACAGAAGCAAGTGAGAGCAGAGCTTATCTGGGGACACTGACAAAGTTAAGTATGGCTAGGGGCCAGCCCTGTGGCTGAGTGGTTAAGTTTGCGACTTCTGCTTTAGTGACCCAGGGGTTTGCTGGTTTGGATCCTGGGTGCGGACATGGCACCGCTCATCACATCATTCTGAGGTGACGTACCACATAGCACAACCAGAAGGACCTGCAACTAGAATATACAACTATGTACTGGGGGCCTTTGGGGAGAAGAAGAAGAAGAAAAAGATTGGTAACAGATGTTAGCTCAGTTGCCAATCTTTAAAAAAAAAAGTTAAGTATGGCTAAGTGTATATGTGTGTATACTCTGGGGTGGGGGGGGGGCACACAAGGATGAGCAGAGATAAGGCTGGAGAGAAGGAAGGGCAGGTCATAAGACATGTTAAAGAATTTTGCCCGTATCCTAGGATCTGTACCAAACTGTTACAGGTAGTTTTCCTTGGGGAGTAAGAATGGGTAGAGGTGGGAAGACTTCACTTCGTGACTTTAAATACTCCCACAATGTAAGACATTTACGTTTACAATGACATGCATTACGTCTGTAACTCAAATTTTTATTAAGCAAAAACAAGAAGGTTTCAAAAGATTAATCGAATTGCACTGTGGAGAGAAGGGACTGGAAGCGGGACAAGCCTAGAGACAGGGAAAGCAGTTAGGCAGCTGCAGCAATAATTGGATGGCCTTAAGTAGGGTAATGGTAGTGGCTATTGGAAGAAGTAAGATATAGGGGCCAGGCCTGTGGCCGAGTGGTTAAGTTCACGTGCTCCGCTTCAGCGGCCCAGGGTTTCATCAGTTCAGATCCTGTGCGCGGACCTAGCACCACTCATCAAGCCACGCTGAGGTGGCATCCACATAGCACAACCACAGGGACCTACAAGTAGAATATACAAATATGTACTGGGGGGCTTTGGGGAGAAGAAGAAGAAAAAAAGAAGATTGGCAACAGATGTTATAGTTCAGGTGCCAATCTTTAAAAAAAACAGTAAGATATAATTAGAAAGTGAAATTGAAAGATGTGGGTGAGGGGTAAGGAAGAAGGAGGAGTTAAAGATGACAACTAGATTTCTGACATGGGCAAATGGGTGGATGGTAAATGGTGGCGTCTTTCATTAAATTTGGGAAAACAGGGCAGAATACAGGTATAGGGTGAGATGCATTTGGATTTGGTGTTATTAAGTTTGAAGTACCTAGAGAATTAAAAAATAATGGAATGAAAAGTTAATGCAGAGAATAGAATGGAATTAAAAGTTAATAGAGAAGTCTTGAATCTTTAACTCTGAAGAAAAAGATCTGAGCTAGACAAAGAAATATGGATATTCTCAGCATCTATATGGTAGCTTAAGTGCAGAGAAAGGATGAGATTGCCCAGGTACACGTAGAGAGTAAAAAGAAAAGGCTGGAACAGAAGCTGGAGGAAGGGCGATATCTAAAGCTGAATCTCTCAGAATGATCTGTGACGCACGTGCATCATAGTCTCCTGAGGAGTCTGATAAAAATGTACAATCCTTGCTTCACCACCAACCTAATGAATCTGACACGCTGAGTGGCCTGGGAATCTGTATTTTGAGCAAGCACCCCAGATTATTTTTGTGCAAAGTCTTAGAACCGCTAATCTAGCAGATAAGTGTATGAAGAAGAGCACCCCCTGGAAAAAAAGTTTAAGAAGGAGCTGTGTTCTGCTCACCCTAAAGAAAAATGAGAATTTTGCATCACAGTAGCCAAGGAAAAGAGCATATCATCAAAGCACAGTGGGTTAGCGCAAAGTAAGCAGTCGATAAACATTTGTTCAATAAATATTTGGGAAAAGGATTTCAAGTTGTAATTTATCTCCCTATATTTCCAAGATCCTACAACTACTCTACAGTATAAAGAAAGTTAATATCTGGATAATTTATGAGAAGAAAACAAATACTGGGATATATCTGAAAAAATGGATTGAATGAGAATTACTTTGATGCCAATGTCTAGGACACACTGCAAAGGTTTAGCAGGTGCCTGGCAAGTTAGTAAATAATATCACAACCTCTCGGGTCCAGGTACATCCCTGAAGTGTGCTAACATAGAAACAGTGCTCTGTGACAAAAAGATGGGTGCAGTTTTGAAAAGCACTGAAACAAAGCTGTCAGCACAGTACCATATGGATGCCCTCTCCCAGATTAACCATATTACTTAACATCAGACCAAAATTAAACCACTCCTTCATGCAGAAGCTATTAAAGACCAATAGATAAAGATTTAGCCTGTTTTCCAACTAAATCTAAGAGCACTTCCTCAGGTTGTAGTGCTGAAATAGTCACTTAGGAAACAGTTCTTTGCCAAGGGTGCTAGGCTTCAGAGCATCAGTTTTGTCAGAAACCTCACTTGATCTGAGCATTTAAAAGGATCTGGGATCTCAAGACATTTGCTCAATAGGAGGCAAAATGATTAAGTGACTCTCAAATTAATTCACACCTATTTGGGACCCTCCCTCCCCCAGCCACCCCCAATTTGAAGTTACCACAAAACAACCCGCAGAGGACAAGCAAATCGGAAAAGAAAAGACGTTGATTTCATTATTCCCAGTTTTGCTTTTATTTTTCTTTCTCTACCTTCATTTGCAGGTGTTAGGTGAGAGGGCAAACAAGCGCTTCAAACTTACTGAGTACAAAGTGCTCCCTTGCACGCTACTGCACATAAATACATCTTCACTTCTTGTCACCACTAAATGCCATTCATTAGTTGTGTGACTCTGGGTGACTTTCTCATCTATGAGTCGTACCATAGATTCTTTAACAATTTTTTCCAAATCTAAAATTCTATGGTACTAAGGCTGGAGGAGAGGGAAACAGTAACCAAGAAAACAGATGTTATAATGTTATAAGGAGTTGATAAAGATAATACTCTATTTACTTAAATATTTAGACCTCCACTTAGGAAGAAAGAGATTCTGCAGAGGCAATGAACCCAGCGCTAGAAGTACAACTTCTTGATTCAATAAGTCTACAACAAATAAACTGGTAACATTTCAAGAGTTCATCTGTTAGCTGGTAATTTAGAACATGGAGCACAAATTTTTCCACAGAAACGATGCGATATATAGTAGTTAGGCTCTAAGGCTAATTCACAAAAATTTATTTAACCTTCAATGCAAGTCAATTGCTAGATACTTGATAAAAATAGAAAATAGATGCTGCCACACTAGTAATTAAGCAAAAAGAACATCAAAATGAAACAAAAAGCATTTATCTTGAAGACTATTCTTCATAATGAAGTCAACCCAAAGATCCATTGGCCAGAGGACACTGTGCACCCTCCTAGTAACTGGATTCTAATAGCCCCCTCCTCAAGTCCATGGACTCCAAGTTAAGGACCCTTGCTTAAATGATGCAAGAGGGTCTTACTAGTTTTCAGGTACAGGGACACCAGGGGTTCAGAAGTATGCCAAAGCCCAAAGCTGGGAGAAAAGTGCAGAGCTGGAGAGGAGAAGCTGAAGAGGGGCCTTTTCTTACATGTGTCCTGACCCCAGTGGGAAATGAACTTAGTGACTGGAGCATTCTCTCCACATTCCCGCTCCAGGATTCCCTGGACAACACTCCTGGGAGTTCAGTGGCAGCTCAGCAAACACAGAGCCTTAAAGACATGGAAAGCATGCTTCCTAGCTGGAGCAGGGATTCTGGGAAGGAACAACTCCTTGAGCTGCCATGCTGAGTCCTCGACACCTGCTCCTGCCAGGAGCAGCCCCAGCTTTGATTCTGAGGAGGCTGCCTGGAGGAAGGGCACTTGCTCTGATGAAGCCCCAGTTTAACTCCCCTACAGATCTAGGGCTTCCAATATATGTGCAAGTTCACAGGTCTGCAGTGTGTAACTTGTGGGTGCCTATCTTTATCATCTGCTAAGGCTTGAAATAGAAAATGAACGTTCTCTTCTGGGAGAGACAGCTTACCGTACTTAAAACTTTATAATGATTGAAAATGTCCCAATTTAAGTCTGTACTTTGGGCAATTCAGATTTTTAATTCATAAGTACTTCTCCACGTTCACTATGAAGAAACAATGACCTATTATATCTAATTTGGACAGGTTTAAATATCAGGCGAAGAGTTGCAGAAGGTATTTGCCACTCCAGTTTTCTAAGATCTGCTATTTCAGTTTGCCCTCAGCTGTTCCCTTGATATTAGGCAAATTTAAAACTGAAATCATACTTCCACTCTCACTCAGATATTATAACCAAAAATAAGTAGCAAGGAATTTGGTATGTTAGATAGGACATGGCATATATACTGAGCTTTTAATTAATTATGTTTCTGAACGTATGAATAGATCTGCAGTATAGCCAAATCCAGGTACTAAAGGAATCTTTCAATTCTTTAATAAGTATATCCAAATGTGATACTTAATTACAATCTAAATTGAGGTTTGGATTCTACTTGCATTCAAATTATTGCCAGGAAGGGCAGTCTGGGTAATGGATGCACAGCTATCAGAGTGGAACTCAGAAGCTGACCATGGCATCCAGCTCTCTTAGTTTATCTATACGTGCTGCTTTTTCCTCAGATTAAACCCACTTTTCTTTCCTTGCCTCTTATTGTTACACTGTAGTCACCAACTTTATTTCTTCTGGTATAACACTTTGTGGTTGCCTGAATTTAACACTGTAAATATTATGTAGCAAAGTACTGGAAAATTCACTAAAAAGGATAATTTAAAAAGGCATGCAGTAAAAAAATCTTGCTTTCCTAACTTTAAGCTTAACTACCTACTGCAGGGGTGACTTGGCAGAGATCCAGAAGATTCTTCCAATTTCTCCCTTTCTGAGGCAAGTTACCAGCAACCTCTATCTTTCGTCACTAACACATATATACCCAATGTGCCAAAAGTAGGAATTTGTTATAAAACAAAACCCAAATCAGATTCTACTTGCCCATTGCAGTGTTCAGCATATAACACATTTCTACCAGCATTCAGTTTTCAGATGGGCTACTTTCTCAGCTGAGTGGCAGGACACCAAAAAGGGAAGGAGAAGTCAATGTCATAGGGTATAAATAGCTGTGACCAAAAACAATATTGCAGAAGAGCCGATAGAAGAAGGGCTCCCCAAATTGCAGCAGAAGGGACTTAATTCCACATATCCCTTCATGAGGACCTCAGGGAAAATCACCATTAGGACCCAAAGGGTGGAAGCAACCAGAACTCACATAAGACTTGCAACCTTTTGTTAAAGAGATGAACTTGCAGTGTTTTCTAGGGTTTCTGAAACACACACAGTATCTTAAATCTCAGCTGGTAGGGCCACGGAAAGGAAATTTTTTCTAATGAAAGTTAGGTTTAGAGAAAACGCCACCCAATAGGAAGTCAGTATTTCCTCAGATGTACTGAAAACCACACACCAATACCAACGCTGACTTTTAAATTGTTGAACTCACTCATTACACTTGAGAGAAAATTTGCCACCACATGGCTAAACTAAACGCGAACCTCACTTTACACAAAAGTAAACCCTGCATTGTGTTCCTATCACCATTCATTACACACAGCCCCCAAATCCAGTAATTTCACACGACAATGTTAATACATTTGAGATCGGTGGGTGAAACGGGATGCGACACACCCTTCACTTTGTCAGGGTTTGCTGGACTTTGCAGGATTGCTCTCACGAGTTGGAAGTCCTTAAGTTTACCAAGATTCTGTAGCAGAACACACACACGCGGACTCTTCAGGCATCAGCAGCATTCACAAAATGCGATCATAAAGTTATGTAAGAAAAGCAGTCTCTCCTCGAAGGAATGAGAGCAGGCATACAAGAAGCCAGGAAATCGCACATCCTCCTTGCGGGGCTGGGTCACAGGAACTAGGTAATGAAACAGGGCGAAGTACACTGGGAAACGAACCAGGGCAGTTACAGCTGAAAAGATGCAGGCACCGCCGCCTGAGCAGCTTCAGCATCCCTCCGCAAGGAGAGTGTGTGTTGTCTCATGAGCCCCTTTGGACTGGGTCACGGTCCAAGCTGGGACCACTACAGCCTCACGAGAATTCCAGCACGTGCGAGAGGAGACGGGGGAAGTGGCATTAAATGACCCACTGCCCAGGGGCGCCGAAGCTGTCACCGCCCTGGGACTCGCGCACGCCCCGGCGCTGCCACCTGCTTTCCACTTCCTGGGGAGGGCAGGTGACGCGTGGGCCCCGGAGGCACCAGGGGCAGGGATAATGAATCTGTGGTGTCACAGCCCGAGCACGAGCACATGTCCCCAGGGCCCGACCCCCCGCAGCCGGCGACCCTCCCCACGCGGCGCGCGGCCCCGGGGTGGAAGCCTGAGAACTTGCAGGCGGCCGAGGCCAGGGCCCGGACGCCAGTGGGGAGGGGGCGGTGCCGGGTCTGAGCGCCGGGGTCGCCCGGGCGCGGCGCGGGGACCGTGGGAACCGAGGCTGGGGGCGGGGCCGCCGGAGCCAAACAGCCGGGGGCCGTGCCGGGGATCCCCGGGGGCGAGGGCGGGCGCGGGCGGAGAGGGACGCCCTGGCCGCTACCTGCTGCTGGATCTTCCCGTCCTCTGTGACGACCCAGTGCGTGGTGGCGAAGGCCCCGCGAGCCGCCACGCTCAGCAACGCGGAAAGGCTGAGGAGCCAGCCTGGGCCGGAGCAGGGCGGCAGCTCGCACCGGCCGCGGACCCCTACTGCCGCCGCCATCTTGCCCCCCCGGCCGGGCCGCTCACACCGGAAGCGGAAGCGGGACCTCGCCGCCCGCCATCTTGGGGAGGTCGGTGCTGCAGGAGGAGGAGCCGAAGGGCGCTGCCCGCTGACGCCCGGCTTCTCAGCCTCGGTCTGGGCGGCTCGGCCAGCCCGGCCTCGGGTCGAGGACCGCGGTTTTGGTATTGTTTCCGTGAGCGCGACGCGATCTCGGAGCGTGGGGACCGGAGGGAGAGGAAAGGAGCGTTCTGGGTGGAGCCCGAGCCGCCGTGAGAAGGGCTCGGAGGGCCTGTCAGTTTGGTTGAACGTCGGTTTTTGTTTTATTTTCTGGTTGTGTAAAATAGTTGGGAATGCCTTCGAAACACCTAAGGGAAGAGACGCGTTCTCTTTTATTCTTGAGGTCTCACTGGTGGAAGCTTCCCAGTTGGGAGGGTGGTTAGCGTGGGGCAGCGCTGTCCAGGCGAAATCCGCCAGCCGCGAGCCACGTGTGTAGTTGTCAGTGGTAAACAGAAGGAAATCAGTGACACACTTGGTTTAACCCTTTGTATACGATATAGTAGTAGTTCAGTTTGAGATCTGTGCACGTCTTTGAGATATTTTATTTTTGTCCTGAGCCTTCGAAGGCGGGATGTCTTCCACATTTACAGCTCATCCGAAGCGGGCCCGGCCGGGTGTCAGGGCTTCCCGGTGGCTGCCCTGCTGGCGGCCTGGGCTGGACACCGGCCGCGTCGGACCTGCGCGCCCTCGCCCTTCCCCTCCCCGCCCGAGGCTGCCTTTTAACAGGAGGCGCCGCCGACCGGTCTGTGCGTTCAAGTTTGAGAAGCTCTTCGCCCCAGTGAACCCACGCGCAGGCGGAGCGCCTGGCTGGCCTCTGGCTTTTTGTTAGTTGTGTCGTTTTAGGTCTTTCCGGGCTGCCTTGTAGCTTTGTGTGTCAATTTTTATTTAAGCTCATTATGCTTTTGGTTTTCTCTTTGGGAAAAGGAGGATGAGAATTTTGACCGCTTCCCTACGCTGGTGTATTGCTGGAAAACAAAAATAATTGGCAAGTGTTAAACACTACTTCCTGATGTGGTAGCAGTGACCCCAGCATTGGTTGGTTTTTCTTGCCGCTTTTCTTAGAGGACTGAAGTAATGCACATTCATTAAAGAATGTATAGCAGGGCCGGTCTGGTGGTGTAGTGGTTAAGTTCATCCACTAGGCTTCCGTGGCCAGGGCTTCATTGTTTGGATCCAGGGCAAGAACCTACACACCACTCATCAGCCATGCTGTGGTGGTGTCCCACATACAAAATAGAGGAAGATTGGCACAGATGTTAGCTCAGGGCCAATCTTCCTCAGCAAGAAAAAAAGTATGGCTTATTTGCGTTTTTCCTAGTACTCTGCTAGGATCTGGGTATGGAAATTTGACCACTGAGCAATCTGCAGTATAGTGGGATGCTGGCAGGTTAGCAATTGAAATATAGGATAATTGGGGTGTATAAGGGCGCATGTGTAGGAGAGCAGCCAACCAGGTGAAAGGCTTGGAGCAAGGTGCTGATTCAGGCAGAATAAGCAATAAATGTGTAAAGGTGAAATTGGTGGCAGTTCATAAGGGTTTCATGTATGTCATACCAAGGAGTTCAAACAAAGACAAACAGGAAGTGTTCCAAAGTTTTGAAATAGAGAAGTGGCAAGTGATGGAGTCCCCTTGTTCTCAGCATCTTATTTTAAGGCATAGAAGTCCACTCTCTTACCTGGGGATAAAGCTGCTGAATAATGGCAGTCATCATCATCTAACGTTTGTTGAAAGTTTAATACGTACTGGGCACTGTGCACTCATAGTTCCTGTTAAGCTTTGTGTACTCCTCAGGCGTAGCCTAGTTAAGTAATTTGGCCAACATCATATGGCTGGTAAGTGGCAGAGCTCAGCTTTGGACTCAGATCTACCTGACTCTAGAGCCTGAGCATGGATGAAGGATGGTGAGGAGTTTGAGAGAAGCCCCAATATCACATATTTTGGCCTTCAGCGATTTCTTTGACACAAGTTAACCTGTAACGGGGCAGAATTATAGCTTTGACAGCTTTAATGTACCATCCACCTCTGTTTTCCCTAGAAGGTAACCCTTCTCCTTTGGGATCCTGTATTCGTTTTCTATTCCTATGTAACAAATTACCACAAATTTAGCAGTTTAACACACGCTTATTATCCCAGTTTCCATGGGTCAAGAATTGGGTGTGGTGTGGCTGCCTTCTCTGCTCAGTGTCTCCCATGCCTGATGAGAGGCTGCAGTCTCATCTGAGGCTTGGGGGCCTCTTCCAAGCTCCTTCAAGTTCTTGGCAGAATTCAGTTCTTTGCCATTGTAGGACTGAGGTCCCAGTTTTCTTGCTGGCTGCTGATTATGGCCATTCCCTCTCAACGTGGCAGTTGTTCCTTCAAGGCAAGCGGGAAAATCTCCGCTGCCTGAATCTCTGACTTCCTCCACCTCTGATCTTTAGGCCCAGATTTAAAGGGCTCATGTGACTAGATGAGGTCCACCTGGATAATCTCGCCTTTGATTAACCCCGGATCAACTAAGGAGTAACCTTAAGGACATCTGCAAAAATTTCTTTTGCCACACGCCATGGTAAATCACAGGAACGATATCATATTCACATGTTCTGCCCACACTCAAGGGAGGAGGTTTTATGAGGGCAAGGCTCCTTGGGGGTCATCTTAGAATTCTGCCTTCCACAGGTCCTGACTGCTGAGTTCCGCTCTCGTCTTTTAGTGAACTGCTTTAAGCATCACACACTAACACTTGCAAGTTCTTTTGCTTCTCCTGTTCACTGCCTGAAATCCTTTCCTTGCTCTCCTTTTTCAAATCTTTTATTTAAGGTACAGCTCAAATCCCAGTCTGTCAACTTCTGTTTGCCTCCTCTGAATTCTGTAACACTAATATGACCTTTAGTAACATGTTACTTTGTGATATTACTTTGTAAAGTTTGAACAGCTAAACTCTTGAGTAATTCTTTGTTCAATTAGTTAGACTGTTAGCATCTGATGGCAGGAAGCATTTCCATACAAATCTATTTTTATCTTCCATAAAGCTTCCATACTTAACGTGGTTAGTGTGTTGACTTAGTTTTCTTGCCCCTAGAAAGGTAGCTTTCCCATTTTACGTGAATAAAACAGTTAAAAATCCTAACCTAAATAAAATTGCTACTAATTTTCTAAATCCAGATAGCTGTTACTTGTTACCCTTCTTTTTTGTTGTTCTAAGACCTGATACTTCTTTTTCCATTTTAATTACATGTTTTCTCTTTTAGATGCTTAGATAAAACCTTTAGAAATATAAGATGGTAGTTGACAAAACTGCTTATATCTCTAAATTATGATTGAATTCTTAGTTGAACAAATGATAGGAAAACCTGTAACATCTAATTTTGTCTTTCAACCATTAAGTATTTTAGCACATAGGTCCTTTAACTTATTTACTATCATCATAAATTATAGGAGTTTTTTATTGAGGTCACATTGGTTTATACCATTCTGTAAATTTCAGGTGTACATCATTACGTTTCGAGTTCTCTATAGACTGCATCGTGTTCACCACCAAACAGTTCCATCCGTCACCCTACATGTGTGCCCCTTTACCCCCTGCCCTTCTGTATCTGTGTGTATCTTCCACATATGAGTGAAATCATACGGTATTTGATAAATTATAGAATTTTTGAATCCAGGAACTGAACAATGATAAAATGATGTCTGGATTATTAATTTCCTTCCTTGGAAATTATTAATTTTAATTAATAACTTGCTATTTTATCTGAAAGTTGCAAAAGATCTCTATACTGTTTATTCCTTTAGAGAAAATACTTAAGATATAAATATCCCTGAGAGAGTTAGCACTCTGGTTTAAATTCTGTTAATTGATTATCTTTTACTTCCTAGTAAACAAAGCTAAATCTTAGTAGGCTTAAATTTTAAGCTATAAAACATGATTTATTGTATTTCAGTTTGTTGGCCGGACCCAGCTGGTGGTTCTTCTGCTCCTCCTGCTGTTGGCTGGGGTCACTCATAATAAGGCTGCATTCAGCTGGGACCTCAGCTGGGGCCAGAATGTCCCCAAATGGCTCCACTCACGTGTCTAGTGATTTAGCTGGAGTGGCTGAAATGGCTGGAGGTGGCTGGGCCTGTCAGTCAGGGTAGGTACAGGGGCCTCTTACATGGTGGCTCAGGGCTCCAAAAGAGTGAGAGTAGAAGCTTGAGGGCCAGGCCCAGATCTGGCAAAGTGTCACTTCTGCATTCTATTGGTCAAAGAAAGTAACAAGTCTAGCCCAGATTCAAGGAGAGACGGAAATACTTATCTTGATAAGTGAAGCAGCATTTTCGAGCAGGAATGGAGGGAATTACTGACAGCATACTACGTGTAGTTAATTCCTTTAGAGCAGTTTTGCATTGATGTGGGTTGAGGCTGGAGAGGGAGGGAGGCTGGTTTTTGCAGGAAGGCTGGCTGTACAGCTGTATCTCCCCAGCTGCTATATGCAAAGTGAGGAGCATTTTCAAAAGGGGAGCAGAGGATAAACGTAGTAATCTTATTTGGAAATAGTTTGCCAAATAGATCAGGCAGTCTGAAGCCTGAGGACTACTATGGATGAGACCAGGTGTCCATTCAGCCCAGGATTCTCACAATGACACCAGGGCTGCTCTGAGGACAGCGTGATGGTCAGCCTCAAAAGAATTTTCCTGATACAGACTCACTGGCCATTAATTTATCCAGATGCTTGCAGTTGTTGATACATCTGGGGAGGACATTCTATGGAGTAATTGTATTGTGACTGTTCATTCTGTAAGTAGCTAAAGGTTATAACACCCACCCCCAGCTTTTTTTACTCCCTCATATACACCCAAGTTTCAATATCCTGATTTTATGATTAAATCCAAGTTCATTCTATTCAAACCTTTTGTGAGTTTGTATTTTTTTTTTTTATTTTCCTTCATCACTTTATAGCATGCAAAATTTTATGGGAATACCATTCTCTCCTCTCTTATTTGCTCTTCTCTGTTCCTTTTCTACTTAGGTATTTCTTGAGGAATACAAACTGGAACTATATGTAGTATTCTATCTAGGCTTTGTCTCAGATCTTGTTTCTAATACCAACTCTTTATGATGACCAGAATTTTACTGGATTTTCTTGTTTGTGGTTGCACTTGTTTTAGGAAATAAATGTACAACTTCTAGGAATAAATATACAATTTCTTAGGTTTTTGATAAATTAGATTTCATTAGTCTTAGTTTCCATCCCACTTGCTAGAATTAAATCTCACTTGCTGTATTCTACCTATCTAGAACTGATTTGAGTTCCTCTCATAGTTTCTAAAATTGGGGGATGGATAGTGAGCTGAGGGAGCACACCGGTGGATGGTCCTGTCCCCAACTTGGGAGGAAAGGCTTCCCAGGGAGAGTGGACTAGTCTGACCTGGAGGACCAATCAGCCAGAGGTGAATTGGGTGTGTGTGGATGTGAACAATGATCTTCCAGACAGAGGAAACATGTGGCAGTATCAGAAAGAGCGTGGTGCTCTTTGAGTTACTGAAAGTAATTCACTGTCATAAAAAATGAGGAATATAGGAATTCTGGGTTTGAAATTAGGAAGCTATGAGCTTTTAGACAGCCCATTCTTTAGCACAGCCTTGCATTCCTAAAGCCAAGTGTTCTGCAGGTTTTTTTGCCTCCAATCTCAGATGCTTTTTCTTGAGATCTTCACTAGGCTGGCACCAAATCATCATCCAGGTCTTAGCTCTAGTTAATTCCTCAGAGACTTTTTCCAACAATTCTTTCTATGCCAGCTCTCTTAGACATCATTACATTAGAATGCATCAGTGTCCTCGTAACACTCACTACTCTCTGAAAGTAGATTTATCGGGCTCTGCGTAGAATGTACACTCCATGAGTTTGCATATCTTGTTCACCACTATATATGCCCAGAGCCTAACACACCCCTTTGACTTACTCTTTATTGAAAGCTTACTATGTACAAGCACTATTTCAGATGCTTGTGGTTATCAGTGAGCAAAATGCATAAATCCTTACCTTTGTGGCATTTTAACATTACATTTTACCACGGGGAGACAGAGAGTAAACAACATACAAGTAAATTATATACGTTAGAAATTGACGAATGCTGCAGAGAACGTACAGTAGGGTAAGTGGGACCTGGAATCGTGGCAGGGTAGAAAGGGGGCACTGCAGTATTAAATAGGATTCCTCGAGAGGTGATCTGTGAGGATTTGAAGGAGATGGAGTTAGACAAGCAGATATAAGGGAAAGAGTGGCTAAAGGGAGCCGCTAGTGCAAGGATTCTCTGGCCTGAGTGTGTCTTTGCCTAGCCTGCATGAAGCCAGCGGACTGGGGCAGAATGATGGAGGAAAAGAGTGGCAGCTGAGGGGAGAAATTAAAAGCCATGGCAATGTTTTTTATTTATTTATTTTAAATGAGGAGCCATCGAACAGCTTCAAGTGGAGGTGTGGATGTCTGCTGCTGTTTCGAACAGGCTGTAGAGGGTCAAGTGTAACAGGGACATCAATTAGAAGACTATTATGGAACTCCAGACAAGAAGCGATGGACAGAGGAATTGTCGGTCCTCAGCATACAGATGGTATTAAAGCCACAGGACTGGATGTGATCACCAAGGGAACTTAGTTATCTTGTCTGATACATTTAAACTCTGGCTTTAGAACACTCCTAACCATCCTTGGTGCTACTTCAGGAAAACTTTTTATAATCAAGGCTGGTGGCCAAATTAAGAAGTTCCACTTTACATATTAACTTGAGGATGGAAATTATTCATTTCATAATGACTTGGCAAGTATCAGATGTTTTTCTTTGATAAAAAGAACCAAATCCTTTTTTCAGAAGAGTGTATTAGCTTCTAAAAATAAATCCAAAAGGATGAAGATTAAAGATAACTTACAAGACCGAACTCCTTGAAGGCAGAAAAATATCTTGTCTTTGTATTTTTATGGTCTGCCACACTGCTTGGCACATGAGAAGCAATCAGTAAATGTTTAATGAATATCCAAGAATTTTAAGTTATCATAATAACAACACATCAAGACACAAAACAAAATTACAAAAGGAAATTTATTTCAAAAGCATAAGGGAACATTTACAATTGAACAAGGTGATAAACAGGTGTCTTGCAAAAGAAAAAAAAAAATCCATGGCATGAAGTTTTTCATTCAAATTTTTGAAGCAAAAATAACCTAAGGTGTGCACTATTGCCTTAGGAAAGGAAAAGGGAACAATGAGGTGGTAAAGGATGGAACACAGTCAACTCAGTATCAAACTTGAGAAAGTCAAGTCACTCCTGCTCAGCTTTGAGTTTACAAATATGCTTAAAAAAGAAAAGGAGGAAAAGTTACACTTAACGTTCAAAATGATATAACTGTAGTCCCAATACAGTTTCTGTACTTGAAATGGCTTTAGGCCACTGGCTGATCTGCCTCTGAGGTCCAGACTACCTGGTCACAGTTTTCAAATGGCAAATTCCATATTCCTATGTCTGTTCAGATTCCAAGGGAGCTTAGGTTCAGCTCATAATCTTCTGGAATGTTTAGAGATTATTGCCACCACTCCATAGTCAAGCTGACCAACTTCTTTTGCTCACTTGTATCATTCTAGTCTTTAAAAAATAGTTCTTCCATAAACATGTGCAGTAATTCTAACAAAGGGGTTTTGCTTTCTCCCAATGTAGAGGTAACAGTAATGACGACACCTGCACTGGAATCACAAACTATTCCTCAAAGAATATGTCAAACTACTAGAAATGTCATTCAGGCATTAAATTGAATAGCAAACTTGGGGAGGGAAGATTAACTGTGGAACAAAAATATATGAAACATTCAAATGGCAGAGCAAAGGGCCTATGCTACTAAAAATGCCCATGACAGTAACACTCCACAAACCCCCCATCTGTTGTTTTAACCTAAAGATTCTATTGACTAACTTATACAATAATTGATTAATAACCTGAGAAGTTAAAATCTTGAAAGTGGCAAAAGCAAACTGAGAGAGCATCCCTTACTTACTGGTACACCATGTTATCAAGTCACTTTTCCTGGGTTGCTCTGGATATTAAATCCCCAAATTCTAATTACTCTATCTCATCCTGTAGAAACCTATATGTACATCAGATTCAATATTTTGGCTGTATTTCTCCAACAGGGATCCAAATTTATATTTGAAAATGCAGCCTTTGTTTATTTTTAGTTTTAAATAACAATAATCATGTAAGTGCAACTGACTCAAAATCCTCACTACTGGGAAGAAAACCTAGAGAACAATAATGGATTCAGCCTCAAGAGGATCATCACCGTGTCAAAGACTACCCGTTCCTGGAATTTAAAAAAATGATTTGTGTAGTCAAGTTTCACAGCATGCATATATACATATACACACACACACACACATATGCGCTTATGTATGTATGTATATTATACATACACATTTCTATTCAAATAGTTAAGATCCCATATTCAAAAGTTCCTATCACAACATACGGAGAAGAGTTAAGTAAGCAGTGCAAAGCAAATTACTTCCTCCTAAAAATGTAATGTCATTTCTACATTTTAAGAAAGCTGATAAGTATTTTGCTTTTATAACACTAGGTAGGAATGCTGCACCATTGCCTAGCAGCTTTATTAAAAAACAATGAAAATAAAATGTTAAGATTGACCATTACTCTTCCCCATATATTGGGCAAAAAAAATAAGACGGGGAGAGGAAAATCAGTAACTTTTCAAAACTGATGATCTTTACCAGTTATCAGAAATGGACTGAGTTTCACTACATTTTAGACTTTAACAGCTCTCAATAACAAATTATCAAGATGTTTAAAAATAAAAGATTCACAATATGAAGTCTGAATTATGAGACTGCAAAAACAAGTCAAGATTGTGGACAAAGCATCCAAAAATATCGCTGTGGTTTTACCTTGGACACAACCATGGTCTGTTAGAAAAGTAGATCATACATACAAAGGTATAAAGAACATTAAGTTTTTAGCTGAAGGCAGCAGTCCTTTTAAAGGGACATCCCCGGCAATCCAATGAGTAGGAGAATTTAAGTATATTAAGCTCATGACAATGCTGAAGAGTGTGATGTCTTATTCAGTAGAGTCTTCCCCGACTACGATTTCCTCGTGCTCCCCAACCTCGGCCACCTCTACTTCCCCTGAAGGCTCCTCTCTGCTCTACGAAAAAGCGAACAAGGGTTTAGGTCTTGCTCAGGACTTCAGGGTACAGCAAACACAGAACTGTAGCTCGTAGCTCTGAACGTAGCAGTGGGCTCTATAAAACCGCACCAGTATTTTGCTAGTCCCTCTACAAAGTCCATCTGTGCATTAAGCCAGGGCAACATACACACCAAAGCACGTATGGCAAGCTGCCAAATAGACTCATAGGACGTACTCAATTAAATGTATCCCATTAACAAAGATGTTTCAAGGTGACAATTTTGTGATAACTGCATTTCTTAGCTCTTTATTTTGGTGCCTATCACTACCAAAGATAAATAATGCACCTATAAAAACTTCTCTTTTAACATGGAATTAACAGAAGAGCCACTGGGCTTCAAAAGTTAGTGCCATAAATGCAAAATATCTTAAACTATAATGCTCAATTTTGAAAAATGAGGCTAGACTGAAAAACACTTTTCAAATGCAACCAACAGGCAATTTGTTTTGGTCACAATATTTCAAGCACCTGGACACATAAAAATGTAGATATAAATGCGGACAGCTTTTCTTAGTGCTTTATCAGCTGTGTGAGCTGTTCAGAACGCTGTCACAGAGCTGATACAGTGTTTGGATTACTCATGTAAATCAGACATCTTTTACTGAAAAGTCAAGTCACTTGTGTCACACGGTAGAATGAGTCTTTGATTCATTGGTTAGTCTCTTATAGCTCCAGAGAAATATTCCTCACAGGAGTCTTTCCAGTGAAGAAAACTGAGGTTATCAGCAAGGCTGGACTTTTTGTCATACATAAATGAATTCAGAGGCTCAAACTTCTAACTCCAGAGACCAGATCTCGGCACTGAACCTTCAGCTTCCTCACTGCAGGAATCTTGTTAGGAGCAATAAAAAGAACCTGATGTGGCCATTTTTGATCCATAATGTTGGAGGCTTGAAAAATTCCTATTGATTCCAGTATTGCAATCCATTTTTTGGCATTATGGCTACAAATATAGTTACCTTATTTGGGTGATATTTTGATGTCTCTTTATTCCCCTCCAGAAACTCTGAGTTAGAAAACTAACTGGACCTTTCCCCTGCCTGGCCAGTATTGATCTGGGTAATACAATGGGATCTGATTTGAAGTCCCCTCATGTCATGACACATTTTTCTAAGTTCATCAGTATACAGACCATTTAAATGAAATGATCACCCTTCATTACTCTAGTGAACACATTCAGAAAACCAGAGGTAGTCTGCGGGCAAGATGCTCCAGTGATAGATGCAGTAACCGCGGGTGCATCCAGGGAGTGCAGCAACCTTTACGTAGGCTCTAACTCCTGCATTTTTGACTGTTCAAGACCTGGGCCTCATCTATGCAGATGTCTGCACATTTGCCCCCTCCCTTACTCATTATAAAACCTTCATTTCTCAGTTAATTGAACATCAACACACTTAGCATCCTCTTAGATATCATTATTAGCAATAAGCTAACAAACTACTAAACTCTACCCTTTCAATTGTTTCTCAATCAATTTTAATATGAAGAACTAGGTTACCTTCAATTGTTCAGCTATATCTAATGAGTTTAGTAAATACACTGTATGAAGGTATTAGCCTATATTGGCTATTTCTTTTTGATCTGCAACTCATGCAGCCATTTCTACAGTACAGGGAATCTCCAAATTTTCTTCTTTTTGAAGGGCTCCAATCCTGATGGACCACTCTGCACTTTCATGATCTTTTCAGTGGTTTCAAGCTTATATCACTAACTTAAAAAACCACTGCTCCCAGTTAAAATTATACTTTAAAAATTGTTGTTAGGGGCTGGCCTGGTGGTTTAGCAGTTATGTTCATGTGCTCTGCTTTGGCATTCAGATCCTGGGTGCAGACCATGCACCGCTTGGCAAGCCATGCTGTGGCAGGTGTCCCACATATAAAGTAGAGGAACATGGGCACAGATGTTAGCTCAGGGCTAGTCTTCCTCAAAAAAAGAAAGAAATTGTTTTTATATTCTAAAAGGCAAAGGGTGAAAGACACATAGACCTTCTCACTTGCAACAGACCCATTCACTGTAATATTACTACTACCTGTTTCTCTAATAAAGCAATAAATTTCCCAACCCTCAGTGTCCGTGACTTTTTTTTAAAAACCATCCAACCTGTCGTCCCTGGAAAAATAAAACATCAGCTTGGCTGACACAGAAAAGTGGAATTATGATGATTTTGCCAAACGCGGGTAATAAAATCTATGTCTTAAAGACTTTAAGAGCACAAAACGTTTTTTCCCCACCAATTTTGAGGTCAGCACTGACATCCCAGAAAAAAACAACATGCTTCTTTCTGCCCGACACAGTGCCAGTTCTCTAAGAAATGGACATAAAGATGGTGGGAAAAATCTGGAGGAGAACAGGTCCACCCACTCTTATCTGGAGTACCAAGAAGTGTTCTCAACTGAATGGGTGAAAGGCAAGAAAACTCTTCAAACTGTTACTGTGAGAATACCTATAACCTGATAACACTCAACTCCCAAATGTAAAAAAGTATTAGGAATTTTGCTCCTACTTCCCAAGAAGAATAATCAGAGTTTACTTTCCTTTGTAATTCAATTGATGATAAGCACCCCAATTACAAGGTTGACCTTCTAGGAATATTGCAGTACTCTTAACACCAGACACAAAAGACAATTAACAGGCATGCGTGTTTTGCCCTTCTGACACTTTGATGACTATGGAACAAGTGAAGTTGTGACTCCTTGATTTTCATCTTGACTAAAACAAATCACATACAATCCCAAGACTCTGCATTTTCCCCTCTCCTTCCCACACATTATATCATCTGATTCTCACTACCAGGCAGGCACCGAATTTCACAGGGCAGAATCCTCATGGAAACTCAAGAGTAACTGACTTGCCAAAGGGAAAAGGAATATGGTTCTTTATGTATTGCCGTAGCTCTCGATTATTTTCATTTAAGTTGAATGAAGACAGTGTCTGAGATAATAGTTAATGTTAAGAATGGTTCTGACAGACACCACATTAAATGATATAGTGGCAGATGACAGTGTGACTGATATTTGGTAAAATGATGTAACAGAATCCTTTCCATTTACAAAATGCTTTCACACATATTCTTGCTGAGGAAGATTCGCCCTGAGCTAACATCTGTGCCAGTCTTCCTCTATTTTGTACGTGGGTCACCGCCATAGTGTGGGTGCTGATGAGTGGTGTCGGTCTGCACCTGGGAACCGAACCTGGGCTGCTGAAGTCGAGTGTGCCGAACTTAACCACTAGGCATGGGGCCAGCCCCCACAGAAATTCTCATTTCAAGTATTTTTCCCCCTTACTTGAAGTTTTTAAGAGCTCTGTGTTATTCCTATTTTTAAGGTAAAAAAAGAGAGGCACATTTACATATTATTATATAAGTGAAATAATTCAGTGATCTTTCCTACACTAAAGTTGCCTCAGGGTCTGACTGGGGTAGAAGGGTTCATCTCACAATCTAAAATTGTTTTTCTATACTCTGTTTGCTCAGAGATTAGAGGAATTTAGTTATTGTAGGAGGAATTTACTTAATGTCACAATTATCTCACCTTGGAAACAATTACAGAGACTATATGCTTCAGAATGTACTATTTTTGTAACAATTTCTGCAGAATTAATTCTGACTGGTAAGACCATTTAGTTGCTATTGTTATTACACTTTGTCTTCTTAAGCAAGATTAAATGATATTTTCATCCATTCTTTGAAAAGATCTGTGAGGATGGAAGTCAATGAGAAACGAACTTCACTTCTTATTCAACTGCCCTTGGCGGGAATGGACTAGGGAAGGCTCTCCTGGCACCAACGGCTACAGGTGATGGGACCACTGCACCCTGGGCAGTGGGGGAGACTGCAGTGGGACACGTCTTCCTTGCCAGATGAGGCTTTAACATTTGACTCCACTGCTATGACTTCTTTTGAACTAACACAGAAGAGGGGAGGACAAGCAGTAGACTGACAAAGTTGAAGAAGGATCATTAATAAATACCACATCTGCCAGAAGCTATATCCATCCCTGAGGGAGAATGCACAGACTGTCTTGCCTTGAAGCTAGAGCAGGAAAACCAGGAATGGATGGGTTCACGCCAACTTCCTTTTTTTTTCTGTTGGCTCCTCTGAATACAAAAGGCATATTTTTCTTTTTTAAGTTCTTAGTGTTGCGTGCTCAATTCAGTGTGTCCACACGGGTGGATGAGAAAGGAGTGGGATAAGCTGTTTTCCCAACAGTCCTAGGTGCTCATGCTAACTCAGAAAAGTCACCCAAAAGAGGTACGACACTATAGATGGTCAGCAATTAAAATCAAGTGCAACACAATCCCTGCTTAATCTCTCACACTGCCTGTACCCAAACGGAAACGCTCACCATAATTAAAGTGCAACACAATTCCTGCTTAATCTCTCACACTGCCTGTACCCAAACGGAAACGCTCACCATAATTAAAGTGCAACACAATCCCTGCTTAATCTCTCACACTGCCTGTACCCAAACGGAAACGCTCACCATAATTAAAGTGCAACACAATTCCTGCTTAATCTCTCACACTGCCTGTACCCAAACGGAAACGCTCACCATAATTAAAGTGCAACACAATTCCTGCTTAATCTCTCACACTGCCTGTACCCAAACGGAAACGCTCACCATAATTAAAGTGCAACACAATTCCTGCTTAATCTCTCACACTGCCTGTACCCAAACGGAAACGCTCACCATAATTAAAGTGCAACACAATTCCTGCTTAATCTCTCACACTGCCTGTACCCAAACGGAAACGCTCACCATAATTAAAGTGCAACACAATTCCTGCTTAATCTCTCACACTGCCTGTACCCAAACGGAAACGCTCACCATAATTAAAGTGCAACACAATTCCTGCTTAATCTCTCACACTGCCTGTACCCAAACGGAAACGCTCACCATAATTAAAGTGCAACACAATTCCTGCTTAATCTCTCACACTGCCTGTACCCAAACGGAAACGCTCACCATAATTAAAGTGCAACACAATTCCTGCTTAATCTCTCACACTGCCTGTACCCAAACGGAAACGCTCACCATAATTAAAGTGCAACACAATTCCTGCTTAATCTCTCACACTGCTTGTACCCAAACGGAAACGCTCACCATAATTAAAGTGCAACACAATTCCTGCTTAATCTCTCACACTGCTTGTACCCAAACGGAAACGCTCACCATAATTAAAGTGCAACACAATCCCTGCTTAATCTCTCACACTGCTTGTACCCAAACGGAAACGCTCACCATAATTAAAGTGCAACACAATTCCTGCTTAATCTCTCACACTGCTTGTACCCAAACGGAAACGCTCACCATAATTAAAGTGCAACACAATTCCTGCTTAATCTCTCACACTGCCTGTACCCAAACGGAAACGCTCACCATAATTAAAGTACAACACAATTCCTGCTTAATCTCTCACACTGCTTGTACCCAAACGGAAACGCTCACCATAATTAAAGTACAACACAATTCCTGCTTAATCTCTCACACTGCTTGTACCCAAACGGAAACGCTCACCATAATTAAAGTTGCCCAAATTGCTGCTATATTTCCCACTAGGAGGATTATAAATCTGCCTGGCATCCCTTTTTGGTCCTGCTGGAGACTTCTTGGGTGGTGAACCGGAAGTTGTATCTTCACTGGCTCTCTTTTGCCTATAGAGTAGAAAGAAAAGCAATAAAAAAAACATTCTATTATACCAGAGGCCATTAATAGACTTGTGATTTAGCATACTGGCTATAAAAGACATCCTAAATATGACAGTCACATCAGAAAAAAGGAAATAACGTTCTAACGTCATCAAATTAACTGAGCCTTAGTTATGCAGACCCTGTCAGAGGGCATTTACAAGGCTTTAAAATAATCTGGAATACATGGCTTCAAAGACTATATGCAAGTGACTCATTCTGTAAAACTTGTCAGAAAATCTAGTTATGCCACAGGAGTACAAACAAGCCTGAAAATTCCAGGGTTGTATTCCCCCAGTTTATTTCGTAAATACTGGAATTAGATTTTATATTTTAAGTCATGCTTCTAATACTCATATTTTAACATCTTAAGAATCATTTAACTAATAATGGCCCATTTTGTATAGTAAATGTAATATCTGAATTCGGATTTTCATATTTATAAATCATAAATATTACAACACTTAAATACCTTATTTATTTATTTATTTTTTAAAGATTTTAGTTTCCTTTTTCTCCCCAAAGCCCCTCGGTACATAGCTGTGCATTTTTAGCTGTGGGTCCTAGTTGTGGCATGTCAGACGCCGCCTCAGCATAGCCTGATGAGCGGTGCCATGTCCGTGGCCAGAATTTGAACTGGTGAAACCCCAGGCCGCTGAAGCAGAGCGCATGAACTTAAACCACTTGGCCACGGGGCCGGCCCTCCATAAATCCCTTTTATATATATATATTTCTTACCCAATCTCGACCTTTTGTACAGGTTTCCAGGATAATGTTACTGTGCTCTTATAAGAAGGAGGAATGTGGAAGAGATCCTGAAGAGACAAAATCAGACAAGATTTCTAATATATTTGGTGGTATGGGAAGTCTAACCAGGGTAGAAAACAGGGAGACACATCTTAAAGATTAATTTTAGGAGAAGCTGCTTTAATTTATCCTTCTTGCTCTGGTGGTGACAAAAGTAAGGAGCTAAAAAAAGCTGCAAGAGAAAAGTAAACAGGGACAATTTTGTTTACAAATTGCATCTATTACCTCATTAATGTCATTTTGAACCCTTCACTTAGGAAACGGCAGCTAAGTTTTTTCTAAATGTCATTTCAAGTTCCAGGATAAAATGTCAATATTTATCAACTTTAATAAACAAAGTCAACAAATAAATGTTTCTCTTGCATAGATGCCGTCACCACACTTTAAGCACACTTACAGGTGCTTTCAGGAAAATACAGTGTGTCATCTGCATTTGCTTTCGCAGATTTTTGAGTGGTTCAAAATAAGAACAAAACTAAAGGCCTGGCTAATCATGTTTTTCTTCCCCTTAAATATCTAACCTCATCCCTCAATGTCTCACCGTTCCTTTCTCTGAAAAGCTTCCCTCTCTGTTCTGATAAAAAAGAATTATTCCATGGGATTCTACCAGATTAGTGTTAAGGTATAACCACTAGTCCCAATTTTGTTACTGACAGGCTTTGTGTTCTAGGTGTTACAAATATCATTTCTTTCTCCTATCTGGCTGCAGTACTGTTAACCTGTAGTAACAAATGATGGCTACTTCGTTGTGATTCTTTTGTTCTCTCAAGTTATTAGTTTTTTATTTAGGCCATTAGATACTTGGGGAAGGAAAACAGAACTTAAGGGTATTTATGGCCTAATGGTAAGGCACACCACAGCCTAGAGTAACAGAAAGCTCTCAATTTATTACACAGACAAGTTAACAGAAAAGACCACAGGAAAACATTTCATGTGCCACATAGGACTGTCCCTTCTAAGTGTAAGCAAAGCAGGACTTTATTGACGGTTCAAAAGGACCCAATAGCATTAAGTCTGAAATTTGAGTCTAAATATATCTGCTCCAATGCTTTGGGCCAGAGAATATTTGCATGCCTCCCTTTGTTTGCAGTATCTTCCATAATAACTTCTAAATAAATAAAACAATGTAACGTAAGATTTTATAATAGCTGCAGAGACTTCACTCAGTATCATAAAAAGCAGAAAGCTTTAAAAGGCCAAACTTTTAGAGTGCAATGGCATGTCCCCTTAAACAGTACCATCAGAGACCTAAAGACACATGGAAAATCTCTTGCACTAATTTTCTAGCTAGCTGGGAGGACTGGGTAAGAAACAAAGACTTACCTTGATTAAAACATTGATATTATTTGTTATTTTTAATGCAACAACTTTAATCTTGTTCTGCAAAAGAAAAACAAAATTAAATTAAAAGGCCAATACTTTTATGATGCATATTCCATTCCCATATAGAACTAGAGTAATTGTTTTTCTCTTTCAGAATCATTTCTACAGTTAGAGAATTCCTTGGTTTACATCTGTAGATAACGCTTACTTCTATTTCTTGACTCTAAACCACTGTAGAGATGGCAAAGAAAGCAAACAATCTTTATGTTCCCTTGACAAGTTAGAACATTTAAAGTGTTATCTATAATTTACCTGAAAAATGTGTAAGAGACAGATCATGTGCACATAGGAGTTGTTTTAAAAGAAATCAGTTTAAGTTATAGGAAGACACAATGAAAACTTAAAATATTTCATTAGGACCAAGATGAAGACTGATCAAAATAGGTGAGATCAGGAAAAACCAAAAAACCCCCAAACAAACACACATATAGTTTGGTATAGAACTGGCAGGTTAATCTTTTTTTCTAATGTAAATTAATATTTGGGCTTCAAAACAGTGAAATTAAAAGCATCACAACTATCAATCAAATATTTAAACAAAATGTGCTGCTCATGAGACCCTAGTGAAAGGTTGGTATGTATCCAAGTTTGGTAACAAACTGTTCACAAACATCGAAAACATTTAAGACATTTCCACAATGATAAAAATATAACAGCAAATAACTAAATATGCAATCTTCTAACATATTATATCTTCAATATAGACTTGTATCACCAGTTCAAATAAAGTTGAATGTTACTTTTCAATGTATGAATTCAGTCTGAATATGTACTAAATGGTGGCTATTATAAAAATTTCCTTACAAGATGTGACCCAGCATTCTTACCTCTTCTGTTTTTAAGGCCTCGCCCGTTTTACCCTGGAGAGCCAAACGAAGTTGTCTGATATAAACCTGCAGGCCCCGTGCAAAGTACTGCAGCCTAAATGAAGAAGTATCTGTTAATTAGCAAATCATCACTTCAACTTTGTTTTTAAACTCAAAGAATCTTGTGGTATAGCTAAATGATATTTACCAATAAAGAGTCATTTTTTGACGTCATTTTTTTAAATTATCAATGCATGATCACAGGAGATACACAAATAAGTAAAAGCAGTTTTCCTTTCGGAAAAATAGGATAAAGGAAATACTCAACCTGGCAAGAGAAAGACCTATAGCGCTGTGCTAAGCAGCTTGTGGAGTTAACCTGCAAGGCACGTTCTACCTCAGGGTGAAATGTGCAGGGGCCGTGGACTAGAATCAGGTGCCTGGTAACCAGTCTCCACTGGCCAACTGAAGGTCAAGTGACCTTAGACAAGTCACTTACTTTCCATTTGTTTATCTGCTAACAAGCCAGTGTTTGACCTGTTTGTACCCCCGGATCCAGTTAAAAATAAAAAATTGCAGATTTGAGAATTTATTATAAATTCTAGAAGTAATCTCTTCCAGTTTGTTCCCAGGTAATATGTGAAGAAAGGAGGTACCATAACTCCATCCTGCTGACTTCAAGGAATTCTGCTTGACAACTTGGCTTTTTTTTTCATCTTTAAAGTAATTTTTTTTTTTTTAAGATTTTATTTTTTTCCTTTTTCTCCCAAAGCCTCCAGTACATAGTTGTGTATTTTTTAGTTGTGGGTCGTTCTAGTTGTGGCATGTGGGATGCCACCTCAGCATGGCTTGATGAGCTGTGCCATGTCCATGCCCAGGATTCGAACCAGTGAAACCCTGGGCTGCCGAAGCAGAGCGTGAGAACTTAACCACTCGGCCACGGGGCCGGCCCCCTGTAATTTCTTAAGTTGCCTTCTTCTGAGCAAATGCATCACCAAGTATTAAACCTCTGTCTTACCAAAGAGTAGAGGACAGTAACAGATGATACAGTGGCCAAGCATTTCAGAATTTAAGATGTGAATTTGTTAATGGAATGTTTCAGTCCAAAGTGTCTTCATGAAAACTACTTATAGACTTCTCCAGTGCTGCTCCTCTGGTAACACTATAATAGCAGCTGCAGTTTACTGAGTACCCACTATGCGCCAGGCACTGTGCTCCAAGCTTTCCACTCATTGTCTCATTTAATTCTCACAACTCTGTGAGGCAGGTACTATGATCATTTCAGAAGTGAGGAAAATCTGGAGCGGGGTGGTTAGAGGGGTTAGGGAAGCTGCCCAAGATCATAAAGCAAGTGGGGAGAGCCTGGGTCCATTTTTTGAAAAGTTCCTTCTCCTCCATGGATTTGCTACGCCACAGCTACCATATGTTTACATACATTCCTGGTCTGTGGATCTTCCACTCTGTTCCACCGGGGGGAGGCAGGGTGGAGAGAAAGAGCTCGTAAGAGGAAAACAAAACCCAGGGAGCTTCAAGACAGCCATCACCTTTGCCAAGGATTAGGCCACTTCGATCATACATCACCTGATTTTGAAATCTTTGAGCTTTTCTGCATTCAGTTTGGCTGTTAAGAAATCCGGAAGTTTTCGGCCCAGCTGGTGAAAGCTGTACAGCAAACATTCCACGTAACTGAACTGTAGCTTGGGTTCTTCATTACCAGCATTCTCCCCATTTTCTGCTTCTTCTGGAGGGAGAGGCATGTACTCCTAAGAGAAAATATAGAGATGTTTGCAATCTGTTCTAAATAATTAAAAACATACACTCAAGTAATTATAGCGCATGCTTCTAAGACCTGAAGCATTAAAAACTATCAAGGGGAGAAATTTAGAAAACTTAAAATATTTCATTCATAAGATATCTCTTTTACCTGTTGGATTAATGAGGTAGCCTGTCAACTCTCCAGATTAAGCTATGTTACAGCTGCTGCTACTACTAATGACAATGAAAGTAGCTAACGTTTATTAGGCACTTACACAGATGAAGGAACTGAAGTTCTGAGAGCTTAGGTAACTCTCCTATGGTGAAAGGGTAAGCTGAAGAGTCAGGATTCAATCTATGTTTGACATCAACAGTTGATGCTCTTAACCACTACTACATTATGCTAACTCCAAAAATCTTTTCTGAATATTAGTCCATAGTTTAAGTATTTAGTCTCTTTACATTCAAAGTAATGCCACGGGCATTCAATATGTGTTACAACAGCCCAGTAGGTACGACAGGTCTGGAAGAGCACCAGATGTTGGATGACTCAATTCATGCTGCAGGCCTAACGTTGATCACTGTGTCACTCACACAACTGCTCACATCCAAAAGGAAATCACTTGGAAATGCTGAAAATGATTTTATTAGATGGCCTATTTTCTCTACAATTATGACTTAAATGACTTTATTTCCTGGTTGCTAAAGCTACTTGGCCGTGGGCAGCACCTAGATGGGGACCTGGAGCAAATGTAAAAAATATTTTGATGAAGGGAGAGCAGAAAGACCTACAATATAAATCCTGTATTATATTTTATGCCAAGCATCAACAACAGAAGAAATGCCAAAGATTAAAACAGATATTTTTTTAAAAAGTAGACAACATGTGGCCTGAGCAGCTAACAATACTTGCTAGAATTACTGTCTAATCTAAATTTCAAAAGCAAGTTCTCCATAACCCAGAAATTAATACTACACTATTAGACTTTGGGGCTATATACTGACTATGCCATAAGGAAAGAAAAGAGCTCTTACCAATAACTTATCAAACAGTTTCCTTAAATTTGTTTCTAGCTTTTCCATGTCACCACAAAATGAACTCATCTCTGCCAACAGTTTCAATACCTAAAAAACACAATTCACTGTTGTCATTTTTTTGAATGAGCAAGGGCTATAAAACAAGAATGATTCTAGTTAAGTATTTAAGACTGCTTATTTTTCAATTATGCTTTTATGGAATCATAATGTTTGAACTGGAAAAAGAATTTAGAGATGCAGCCTTGTATTTGAGGAAACGGAAGGTCAGGGCGATTGTGTGACCTGGCAAAGTCACAATGTATGTGAGTGGCAGGGCAGACCCTAAAACCCAGATCTCACGACTCACTATGTCTGTGAGAAGTAAGGAGAAGAATGCACACGACACTTTCTGCTACAGGTTAATAATGTACTATGAAGACACACTGAGGAAGAACTCTTAATGGCAAAGAATTATTTACTAACACTTAGTGTGGGCCTCACTTGCTATTAACTTTAGTCTCTGGGTACTAACCCCAAGAACTGGTAATTGCCACTATTCTTGAGGCTCATCTCTGCTTTACTCAACCCCAGTCTGATAAGACAACCCCAGGACATTTGAAGCAAACTTCAAACCATAGTGTCAGTGCACATGAGACTCTTCTCTATCCCAAAGACCTACGAGGGAAATGGCACATGTTTCCATATTCCAGTTCAATTCAACAATCATTAAGTGCCATTCAGAATCGGCTCTGCTCTAGATTCTGGGGATACAGAGATGAATCAGGTTAAATGTGGAGCGAGAAACAAATGTAAAGTATCACATGTGCTGTGAAAAACATATATATGTGTACATTGAGATACATATATATATGTACATATATATGTACAGTTGAGATACAAAGGGGAGAGAGAACAGTCAGTTCTTTTGGAGAGGGGATAAAGGATATTTTGTGTTAATCTAGCTTAAATCTGACTCTGTAAGACAGAGAGATGAGAATTGTCATGAATTAAACACCTTATTTAAAAATATTAAGGCTACAGAGGTAGAGAGTGATAATAATGAAAACTACAGGCAGTGCTTTCCCACTGCAGCAAACTTTCATTGACTCCATAAAGCACTCCTATGTGACTGATCCTGGGGCAGAGTGCTAGCTACACCAGACCTTTACTCTCTTAGAGATCAGATCCAAGTTAGTGGTTTACATTTATGTTAAAATATGGGAATGCCTTTTCAGTGCTAAAAGCAGAAATTTTTTCTTACCTCCAACTGTATATCAAGACCTTCCACTGGGGTAGTCAAGGAACTCAGGTTAGGGAGAACCTGCTCACAGAAATAAGTCACAAATCTCGTGGAATGCACATTTTTCTGTAAAAATCCAAAGAACACTGAGTTGTCAAAAAAAGAGATATTCTCTCAAATATAATAGTAAAATGTCACTCAACAAATACTAACTGAGCACCTCAGCATCAAGTACTGTGGCGACAAATACAACATGGTGCATACCCCAGAGCACCCCAGAACCAACCCCAACAGACAGTAAGAAGTTGCTGCAAAGTAATCTGGAGCACGGAGGCGTCTGTACAGCTTCGAACTCTTCCTTGATTCTCAGGTCATATTTGGGGGGAAATTTCAGTGCTGAATTTCAGGCTGTACATTTCTCAAAAAGGAGGGCTCCTTTAAACTGTGTTTTTCAAACTATGCTATTCACATCCCAGAAACCTCAAGGCCAGAGGAAGCACAAAGCCAGAGATAAAGAGCATATTTACCTAGAAATTTTCTGTTAGAAAATTTAAGAAAAAAAAGTTAAATTACTAAAGCAACTGTTTTAGAAACTTCAGCCAAACTAAAAAGCATGATACAAAGTTCTCAAGACTTTCTCAAAGTCCCTAAGCAAGACTTTAAAAAACTTCTTGCCTGCTTTGGGCTCTAAGCAACCCCACGCAGGCCTCCATAAAGTAAATATTCACTCCATTGTGTTAATACTTTTCTGCAAAGGTTTGAGGAGAATGCTCAACTGACTATCTACAGAAATAGAAACTCAGAGTAATCAAAGTCCCAGCTACGTAAAACAAAGGGCTCACAGAGAAGAGGGGTACCGCCTGCCGAGTGCACTGCAAGAGCCTGTCCACACAGTCGGGGTCCGAGGGATTGAAAGTCTGTTCCAGGTCTGCCTGTTCAGCCACCAACTCTACGAGCTGCTGTCTTCCACTCACTGTCTGTAAGCTTTTTAACCCAGACAGTATCTTCATGAACAGGACAAATTCTTCACCAGTCACATCTTCTAGGACCTGGAAAGAGACAGTTCACAATAGTATCTTTATGATTTGAACGGGAAAGATCAATACTGAAACACTAGCAAATTTCAGTTACTAAAGTCAGTTTGCTATTAATGTTTCTGAAATACTGATGAGAAGACAACTTTTAGCTTCAGGGTAAAGCATGCATTCTTAAGGGGGAGCTATTCTGTCTCCATGGGGGCAAAATTTGGTTCTTGAAAAATTTTTTTCAAGTATATAAATTTTTTTATGTATAAAGCACAGACATACATACAGTACGTAAACAAAGATAGAGGATACCTGTGGCATTAAAATTTCATGAGAGAGCAGCTAAGGAAATAAGTGTCTACAAAAGCTGTTCAGGGGCTAATAGCAAAAAAAGACTGAGAAATTCTGTAGTAAACTGTTAAATCAGCTTCAGTTCCCTATATTTAAAAGCAGCCTATTCACATTAATATGGGAATTGCATATAAAATAGGAGACCATGCAAGTCTTATTTTAAGCGCTCTGCATCAGCTTTTCTGTTCACTGACCAAAGCAGCAAGCAACCATGGCGTGCACCACCAGAGTGCTAGCTGGGGCTCAGGTGAAACATGCCGATACTCCCAGCTGGAGAGCTGCTCCTTTTTCTCGCACTGAAAAAATCTTATCAGTAAGGAAGTGAGTGGTGTATTAGAGACAATTGTGAATTTTCCTGAACATATTAAAAAAAGTACATTATTCCCAAACTTTGGCACTTCATGAGTAAAAAGCTAATTGTGACACACCCTGTGAATCTTGGCATCTGTAACTATGCTAGATGCTGGGAGCACAGACAAGTAAGCATGGTCTCTTGAGCTTACAGTGTCATGGGGCAGGATGAAAGAACAGTGCATTTCAATGTGATTTCATTTTCATTTTGAAGTGATCCAGAATACTATGGGAGAATATCCTAAAACTGAGGGAAGGGGTTGGAATTAGGCAAAATTTCCTGAAGGAAATGATTTGTACAGAGTCCTGAAGAACGCATAAATTTTGAGGATAACACCACAAAGGATTTAAATGTGATCACATCCCTTTAAATTAACACCTTGATTCATCATAACCAGTGACTAAAGAGCAGAATACAATATAAAAAAAGCTTGAAGTTCTATGGTGGTTCTGTTGAGATACATCATTTTATACCCAAGATAGACACAGCGCTGATGAATACTGCTAATTTCAAATATGTTCTTTTGCTTTAGAGAAGCTCTAGGAAATGATGACTGAAGCTTACCTTTTTAGATTCAGTTAGTATAAGTTCCTCTACTTCCTTTGTTAAGACTTCATCTGGTAAAGTCTTAAGTTTTGTAGAAAGGAATTTGATTGCTCGTTCTCTAACAATGTCCTCTCCTTGAAGTATCTGGCTGAACAAGCCACCTAAAGTCCCTAGAAAACAAGAGTTGTGTGTAGCAAGTCAATCCTACATTGTAACGAAGTTTTCAAATTTAACTCAATTTATAGTATTTCTTCTCAAGCGAGTTAATAAACATCCTGAATATTTTTGATACTGGCTAAATTAGTTTGAAATTTCTATAGCCCTAACCACAGGAGTGATCACATGCTTTGTTCATGGATTCAGAATCAGCTTGAGCATGACTTTCCTTTTCTTACGTTAATAATAAATAAACCCAGGTATTTTGGAAGAATTTCTCTAATGTGGCAAAGGGAGTTTCCCACCACATTTCTTTTTTTTTTTTTTTTTTTTTTTATAATTTTTTTTTTTTTAAAGATTTTTATTATTTCCTTTTTCTCCCCAAAGCCCCCCGGTACATAGTTGCATATTCCTCGTTGTGGGTTCCTCTAGTTGTGGCATGTGGGACGCTGCCTCAGCGTGGTCCGATGAGCAGTGCCATGTCCGCGCCCAGGACTCGAACCAACGAAACACTGGGCTGCCTGCAGCGGAGCGCGCGAACTTAACCACTCGGCCACGGGGCCAGCCCCCCACCACATTTCTAATGGAAAAGTTTCGTCTGTTTTTGCAATTATTTCTGCTGGTTTTTTGAGTCACAAATATCTTGAGCTAAGCAGTTTTTTTTAAGAACACTTAGAATTTTTATGAAATAGACCTCTGGGTGAATCCCAGACTTTATCCTTAATGAGTAATGCCGAGCTCCCCAATTTTTTAAGACATCAAACACAACTCAGAACAAGAAGTGGCCTTACCTTTTGCATCCATCTTAAATATACTTAACAGGGCATTGTTCACTAAGTTAAATTCTGCAGAGTCATCTGGATAGAGAAAAAGTGGTACAATGTATAAAATAAATGAAACATATCATCGGCTTCATTTTCAAACCTAAGATTCAATGGTTTCTCAAAGATTACATTGAGAGGAGACATATAACTAAGAATTTCTCTCAAGTACCAAGAAAATACATCTTCCTTTTAAGGGTAGAGAACTTGATCTGGAATACCTGGAAAGCTTGTATGTTAAGATGGTACAATTAAGAAAATACAAGAAACTGGGGGCAGGGGGTGGGGGAATCATGATGCATCAAAATTCCCCAAAGAATCCAGTAATTATACCTTCATAGACAATTAAAAACATAACAAACAACACAAAGAATGAGATAATCACAAGTCATTAAACTTCAAACTATTGAATGAAAAAAAGAATTTTAATTTCTATCAGAGGTAGTACCTTCAGCCAAAAAATAGCGTCACTATTTCAGAGAGAACTTATATTTAGATAAAATGGTAATAATAAAATTCCTTACCTGTCTGCAAAAGCTGGGTTAGTATATCTGCCACTCGGGGGAGATTTTCTCCAGTGGCAAATTGAGGCAGCTCTTTAATTGCTTGCCGTCGAATCTGAATACGATTTCAAACAAAAATTAACCAACACTATCATCAACAAAAACAATCACCCCAACCTTTAAAGAAAACCAAAACCACAGAAAAACCATAATTAGGGGCAGAAGTCACAAAAATATAAAATGAGATTTCTAGCAGTTTAGAAATAATTTGCTCCAATTTAATATTCAAGCTTCACAGAATAACTAAAACAAAATGTGGTGGAAAAGGACTTCAAACACAATTATCTGACTGGAGCAGACAGATTTGAGACTATAAACAATGGTTTATATACCGACTGTATACAACTGTTGGGTTTGACTACCTTTGGGCACATAATACGGTATAGTACGTTCTGAAGGGTAAGAAGGGCGACAGCGCAATGCTGTATCTAAGTATTTACTTTAGAACTTTCAGTACTGACTAGTTAATACAATGTTTATGAATATATTCTGTGTACTTAATTCCAAATTTGTGGCTTAGTTTAACAAAAATATACAGGAGTTATATCTAGCAAATTCTGCATAAAATGTTGGTGATCCACCAATTTCATTTGAAAAACCAGAAGCTAATAGTTGGAAATTCTTAGGAACCTGTATCAGTAGCGAGAAATGCCAACAGTTAATTCTGTTCCAAGGAAAAACGATTTCTTCTTATTCTAGTAATCACATACAATTATTACATAGATCAGTTATTATTCTGCTATGCAAAATATTCAGGGGCATTAAAACTATATTTTATGATGTGATACTATTAGTATTTTAAATGTCTAAGCAAGCATAAACTGACTGAAAACAGTCTAATTTCATATGCACAATGTATAACAATTTAAGAAAAAGATGAGCCCCAACCTGTTTTTAACTGGGTAACAGATAAGTAAAACAAAGTAATTTGTGATTCTGTGCATTTTTCACAGTTGAAAGGTGGTAAAAGAACTAAGAGATTTTCTCAACTGTAGATTTAAGCCCCAGCATGCCATCAAGCCAGACCATATTGCAGAATTCTATTGTGCACTGATATCACTGGTACATCAATTACATTAGCTACACACAGAAAGTGTCTGAAAATGGCAAGAAAAGCATCTGAAAGCTTAGGGAAAAGTGTCAATTATAAACTTACTGATACGTCTTCATCCTCACAGAGGTCTAACTGTGCATTGATAGCAGAATCAGCCAATTCCGGAAAATGCTTAAAAAATTTCGGAATAAATTGAGCTGCTAATCTTTTTTCCTTGGTACCACCTTTTACACCATCCAATATCACTTGATAGGCATCTTTATGCTGAAAGAAAGAATAAAGCAGAAAAGAAACACAATTTTGAAGGATGGGAAGCAAAACCAACTTGTTCCAGTCTGCTTTAAATTAGTAAAATTTTACATCGGCTAAGAAATAGGGCTTATTCTTGGAGCTTTACTGCTTAAATTGGACACCTACCTTGCTACCATCTGCTCCCCCACTCCCCAGGCCTTATTTGTGAGTTGGAGAAGAGAGAAGGACAGCAATAATTTTAAGTGGAAAAAGCAAGTAAGTTTGTCGGTTTACCAACACTTCTTCATCCTACTGATTACTGACCCTAGCCTCGTGATTGTATCATGCTTAAAAATATTGTAATGAATATCGTCCAGTTCTCAAAGAATTGTGTTACACGTACATAAATATATTTGTCTGTTGTCAATTAGCACCTTGAAGGAGGAGGAGAGAATACATTCCTGAAACTAAGCTATACCAGGAAGGTTAGGAAGCTTTATTTTGCCTCATGTTTTAGGATATGAAAACAGTAATTCACTCTATATAGCCAGCCAATTTTGGATTAAGACAGATTCTAATGTCACATATTTAACTTTTTATCAGAATAATACATTCAAAGCTCATTTGTTTCCTTTTATTTATTTATTTATTTTTGTGAGGAAGATTGGCCCTGAGCTAACAGCTGTGTCAATCTTCCTCTATTTTGTATATGGGATGCTGCCACAGCATGGCTTGATGAGCCACGTGTAGGTCCATGCCCGAGATCTGATCCTGCAAAACCCAGGCTGCTGAAGTGGAGTGCATGAACTTAACCACAATGCCACCACACCAGCCCCTAGATCTTTTAATGGTACAGATTTTAATATAATCTGCATAATTACTGGATTACTTTAAAAGTTCATATACTGCCAACCTATCTATCTAAAAAACATAAATTCTAAAAATTAGTTCTAAGAAATAAATTCCATCAACTGATTAATGACCACTCCTTTTACTATCTTAAACATAACACCAACTCCTAAATAACAGAAACTTCTGTGAATAAAGTCAGCTTTCTCCTGAAATGCAGACACAAAATCAGTCTTCAGGAATTATAACTTCAAAAGCATATTATATACTTTTTAGCGCAAAGGTTTGAAAAATCATAGCTGACTTCTCTACCACTTTACATTCCTGCGGTCTGCCTCATGGATTTTATGAAGTCTGTCTGGAAGCTAAGTCTCGAACAATTCTGACATCCTTTTTGTAGAGTATTACAATTCAATTTCCTTTAACTCAAACTTAAAGCTTTACTTATAAACCCTTTTGAAGGCAGTCGTTACGGTGTCTAAAATTCAATGAGGAGTCCCTGCTTGAAACAACCCATCCCCCTGCCAAGGAAAAAAAGCCTGGAATAGAATAAAAAGGAATCATTTGCAACACTCACTGAAAGCCTACTACGGACTGAGCAATGCCTTGCGTATGTGCCACACAAGAATCCTGAGCTGGGTGGGACCACTATGCCTACTTTTCGGATGAGAAAACCGAGGCTCAGAGTTCAGGAGCAGATCCAGGACCTGAAAATCGTTCTGACAGGCTCTAAAGTCAAGATGTGAGCCCAATACGAAGCTTCTTTAACCGGAGTCTTTCAAACTATGTTCTGAGATCTGAATTAACAAAGGAGGAGAGAAAGAAAAGCCTGCCAGACCTAGGACTGCCTAAAGTAAAATGAGCCCTAAATACAGGCTCCACACGGCATATAAGCTGTGATGCTGCATCCCAAACACGGCAAGCCCTTTGGAAAGTGATGACATTTTAATAGATTCAAGCTAGAAATCAAAGATTCTACCACTGGTAGGCATCAGTTTTATCAAGTAATTTCACAGACAGTTTTAGTAGACTTCAATTAATTACCCTTTATCTAATGCAAAATAAAATGATATTCTTCCTTGCCAGCTCTTTGAATGATGTCTTCTAACTATAGCATAGGGACAAGACATTTTACACAATCTCCTTAAAGTAGTAATTACTTCTGCTTTTCAAAGTAGGAAACAAGATATAAGTGATATCTTCAGTGATCACAGTGATTTAGTGACAGATAGGACTGTAACCACAATAAAATATTCTGAATATTACACAGCACTGCTTATTTTTCCTTTTTCAACACAGTTGTATATTTCAACTAAACAGATCTGTGATCCTAACAAGAAGCTTTAATTGTAAATACTTTTAATGCATTTCTAAGACTGTGTATTTGTGTATGCTTTTAATATCTAAATTAAAAAGCAAACTCTAAAGAAATCTCTTAAGATATTTTCAAGTAAAAAGTCAGCTACAATTTGATCCACATTCAGCAGATACATTCTAAAAGATTTGTGATTTGATTGTCAAAACACAACCAATATGCCTAAGTTGTCGGTGACGTGCCACGTAAAGCCATGTTTGGGTCCAAGATGCAGCCTTCAAGAAATAAAGCATTATTTCAGAAAAGAAAGGATATGGTTTCAACGAACATATTTCTCAAGAATGACATAAAAAGAAATGCATAAGGTAAGCTATATTATTACTTTCTTCCTCATACTCAATTAATAAATCTAGTTTACGTTTGACACTAAAGTAAGTTGTTACTATATATTTTTGAGGGATTATGAACTTGGTTGGTCTGTGAGTTTAGCTTAACCCTACAAAGAAAAGGTAGCAAATGAAGGGTGTTTCATGAACTATGAACACTCTTCCACCCTAAAGAGCCAAAATGTACTCCAGTGTAAGAGAACAGGAGAAATCACAGTGTAGGCATCATCCTGATCTAATCTTATACCACCTAACAACTGCCACAGTCCCTTAACAGGTGTTTGGTATTTTTTTTTTTCCAAACCTTAAAAAATCTTTGACTACATAATATAAAATTCAGTATCTACATTTTAAAATTAGGGGCCAGCCAGGTGGCATAGTGGTTAAGTTTGGCACACTCTGCTATGGCAGCCCAGGTTCGTGGGTTTGGATCCTGGGCACAGACCTACACCACTCACCAAGCCACACTGTGGCGGCAACCTACACACAAAATAGAGGAAGACAGGCACAGATGTTAGCTCAGGGACAATGTTCCTCAAGCAAAAAGAGGAAGACTGGCAACAGATGTTAGCTTAGGGCCAATCTTCCGCACATAAATAGATAAATAAAATTAAGCAAGTTCACAAAAATTTGAAACAAAATTTAAAATAATGGTGGGCCATGGTTTGCTCTATTATGGCCAGTTGGGAGCCCTGGGCAGAGTGCAGTGGAAAAGGAGGTTGAGGGGGTAAAGGCACATACTGCAGAGGAAGGAAATGTGGAGGAGGAACAGAGGCACACTGGGGCGGGGGGGGGGCGGGGGGAGGTAGGCTGAGTATGTAGGGGCAACACAGGAGCCACGAGACGAAAGACAACAGAGGACTAGAAGGTTCTGAGGTAGTACATAGTGCTTCACTTAGAATTTATCACCTGCAGTTTGCCTATTAGGAAATACATGCTCATGGTTCATATACGTGTGTGTGAATGTGAGTGTGTGTATAAAGTAAAGTTCCCTTCTTCATTCTGAAGAGAGAATACTTGTAAACAGGTTTTGGTTATCTATCTATCTATATCTGCTCCTTCTTTGAATATATTTCTTCAACTCTGAGGAAGGAATGTCTACTTAAGGGCAAGGTACAGTTCAAGAAGAAAAACTAAAAAATAAAGGGATTTAGCTTTTAACCTGAAGACTTTAAAATTTAGTTAAGGGAATAAAAAAGGTCCTCACATGAAATAAAGTGCAAACCTGAAGGACTATTAATAAATACACAGATGGTGCCAAGGAGTTCAAAAAGAGAAAGATCTGATCTGCTTAAGGGAAATGACCTGAGGAAACCACAGCTGACCTGGGCCTCTCCTGATATATTTAGAGAGCACTACTCTGAAAGGAGTATTAACAACAGTGGAGAGGGCACTCCCCTCGTGGCAGCAAGGCGAGCAACCACGGGACTCACTTCTTTGACAAAGGGTGAAAACCAAAACAAAAGGAGGAAGTTCTACATGAAGAAACTCACATATCGTCTCAGAAGTGGCCAGACAGGTATCTGGCAGGTAACTTAAGTCTCAACTGTAAATCTCCTAGTTAACATGAAAATCAGACTTTACTATATACTAAAAATGTAAACACTTTTTTCTCTCCGCAAAAAAATGTGAATGGCATCCCCTCCATTGCTTTTACTAGTTAAAATTCACAAGCAGTAGGCTGAAACCCACATCTTTTTTGGTGAGCAGTTTTAGTCATTTTCTCTGAAAAGGACGAAGTAGTCTACCATACAGCAGAAGTAGTAGGCATCTTGGTTTAGTCCAGCTTCAGTTCTCCCAGAATTCAGTTTGAGGCTGAACAAATCACTACACTTCCTTATGCAGGTCTTTTTGTCTTAAATAGTTGCTTGACAGCTGTCACTACAGTGTCATGAAAGTACTGATCTGCTGTCACCTACAGAGAATTATGCTAAAATTGTAGCACTCACCACCATGTTTGGTACACAGTAGGCACTCAGAAAAACACTGAATCACAGAAATCGTGAGCCCTCATAAAAGGTTGCACAAAAGGCCCCTTGTTGGTTTTTCACAAACTTCTGTTTCCTTAACACTCTTCCTAAGTTCACAGCAGATTTTTGCCTTGAGAAAGACATTTTTGACCTCTTGAGGGAGAGCTCTCCATATAACCTGGTATTTATCATTAAAGAGGACACAGAGAAATGAGAGCAACTCTCAATTATTCATACTATATACATATCCCAGTTTGGCTTCTATTTGCCCTAACACACTCTAAGCAGGTGGCTGCCCACCTTTTTTGCACTGCGGCTGGGGGTATGGGACTGCACTATGTATATGGTTTCAAAGTTTCCCCAGAAGATTCTTGAAACACCTCCTTGGGAGAGCACCATCTACAAACTGACTGAAATCACTGTTCTAGCTTCTTTCCCATCCAGGTTGCTGACATGCAAGAAAGTCAATTTTGGGCAGAGCAATTTGCTACAATCTTCAGCTCAGTTACAACGAATGAAAATATCTTCACTGCTAGTTCCTTCGAGGAATAATAGCAACAAACTCAGACTATGACTGACCATAGTTTTTCCCACTTCGTCTTAATAGGCAGAAAATTTCTCCTTCACAACCGACCTCACACACACACTATATACAACTACGACGGACTGTCGGTATGTCTTTCTCACTGATAATGTCAAAATTCCCTACTGACACGGAAATCTGTAGGGAAGGAAAATCATCTGATCCTTGAAACTACTATATTCACAAGCATGCATTAAGCGAAAATAAGGCTCCAACATCAAAGTGTTTTTCATTCGGCTGAGAAAGATTCTACCCGAATGACACATGTCAAGAAAAGCGGGCGGGAGGGGTACCGCCACAGCTTTGCTAATGTTGTTAGACTCTGCGATCGTCCAGGGGATAGGTTAGCAGAAGCATCACATGAAGTTGTAAAAACCAAAAAAATATGGCATAGGATTCCTAGCAACAGTGATCAAGATTACCTCTGGGAGAGCCTGGTTCATTTCCTAATAAAACAGAGGCGCGCGCGCACCTCCCCCCCCCCCCCCCCCCCTCACTTATCAACTCAAGTTCAAAGTACTCCAGGACTTGAAAACTCACAAAGAATCAACGGTTTGGTACGGATAATTCAACAGTGCTGAAACTGTGTCTGGGGCAAATCTTGCAGGGAGCGCTTGCCAGACAACTCTACGGAAAGCTGCACTCTCCCCCTTCCCGTCCCCAACGCCACTGCACCGCCCTGTTTTATTTTCTTCACAACGCTTTTCACGGGGGAGGAAAAAAAGAACCCATCTTTCTCATGTATTTGCTTATCCCTAGTCTCTCTCTCTCGCTGTGCCTTCCGGGAGAGCACGAGTCTTTCCTGAAACTCTAGCGCCCCGCACAGCGCCTGGTGCGCGGCAGGCGCTCAAAAAACGGACTCGATAATGAAATCGTGCGCCCCCGCTGCAATCTGGCCGAGAGGGGCCCTCTTCTGGTTTATTACAAACTTCTGTCCCCGGAGCACTCTGCCTAAACGAGTAGCAGATTTTTGCCCCGAGACAGACATTTCTGACCTCTTGGGAACTCGCAATCTAATCTTCCGAGGGACTCAGCTCCCCCGAAAAGGAGGAGAGAGACTTCAGAGGAATCGGGAGGGCAAGGCTGGCGGAGCCGGGAAACGCCACGGCGAGAACAGGCAGAGCAGCCCGGCACCGGGACCGCGCTCCCCGCGGGGAGGCCGGAGTCTACGCTCGCAGAGAAGGGCCCACCCGACGACCCAGCCGGGGCGGCCGGGAGCCCGCGGAGGGCGAGGCAGCAGCGCCCGCCCGGCCCCGGGAGCGCCTTCGAGAGGCCGCGGAGCGCCGGGCCCTGCAGGCCGCTCGGGGACTTACCTGGCCCACTTGCTCCGTGGCATCGGCCAGGATGCCATAGTTGCGGTAAAGCTCCTCCACGGTCGGCATGGTGAGCGACAAGCCCGTGGCCCGCTCCTGCTGTCGTCGTCGTCGCCGGCGCCACCGCCGCCTCTGAAGTTCTCCAAGCCTGCGACCCGCACTATTACGCCGCCAGCTGCCGCCAGCGCCGCCGCCAGTCACCGCGCACAGGGCGGCCCCGCCCCCCACGTCGACGTCGACGTGCGCGTCGGGAGCGGCCTCCGTTGACCGCCAAGGAGCCACCTGGGGCTTTGTCGCCCCCTAACGCCTGGAGGTGCAAAAAGCAGCCAGGAAGATTAAATTAGCTCACACTTTTTTTGAAGGCTTATGCCTGGCTAGGAGCTCTTGGTGGGGGGTGGAAAAATACAAAGATGACTGCGTTTCTGCTCTGAAGAGATCTCATGTTGGCCAGAAAAGCGAGTTTGCAGGGAGAGAAATAGAATGAGAGGTGGGAGTGCAAGCCATGTGAGAAGTTGTAAACTCTATTTCCTCCTGACTCAAAGAAGGTAAGGTAAGTCTGTGGCAACAGAGGGCAGCGGATCCAGTTTTTTTAGCAGAAAACATTCAAATCTCATTAAAAAAAAAAAAAAACCAAACCTCTATGTCCACCAAGCTAAACAAGTCTAGGGGCAAAATTTGGTCCCCTTGAAAAGTTTATCTTTGCTTGCTGCCAGAGTAGTTAGGCCACTAGATTGTGTCTAATATCCAAGAGGGTAATAAATAAATGAAACCATATGAACTTACTGCTAAGAGTCTCTAAGATACAAGTTTAGATGAAAAATATGGAAGTTGCAGAACAGCTATAAAAAAGATCACATTTATGTTGTGAAAATTAGTAAAGGGAAACCTCGCTTAAAATGGAGGCAGGAGGCTGGAAGGGTGAGCTCCGATGCATCGCCACTCCAGGTCAATTGCAGGAAAGATAGTCAATTAGACCCCAACAGAAGTCCTTAACAGGAAAGGATCTTAATTACAGGAAGAAAGGTACATTGCATCCCAAACAGAAATTGACTGCCCCAGCAAATCAGCCAATGAGAAACCATCACCACTCTGAACTCTTGCTTTTCTCCAACGGAATTTCATTCAAAACAACCCCTCCCAAATTCCTCCTTTTTCTCCATAAAATAATGTTCCTCTCCATTGTTTGTTGGACTTGCCTATGGTCTGCCATAAGGTGCACATCCCAAATTGCAATTCTTTGGCTGTTCTCAAATAAACTCCTTTTACCGGTAAAATAACTGGTTTTTTTATTTTTAAGATTGATGATGCAAAAAACCACAAAAGCATACAAAACAAAGTTATGCATGTTGTAAAGGATGTTAAAATTGAGATTTCAAGATTGAAACATCAAGCTGTAATAGATGGTAAATTTCAAAACCAGATCCACTTGTGCAGAATATATGCAGGCAATGGTTACAAAACAGTTCCCTGGCTCTTGAACTCCTAGGTTAGATTAGGGATATTAAAAAGGATTAGGGAGTAGAAGGAGAAGAATTGGTGAAATTCTTTGGAGACAGATGCTGTGGTTGTGAGTAATTTGGGGCAATTGCTACCTCCTTCTCTCAAGCCTGGGACCGTTCTGAGGAGCCCGAAATGTAGTCAGAGCCTGTAGCTGGGAGACACAGGACTGGTGCCTGACACATGCCTTAAAATCTCGAGTTACCTTGTGGCAGCAGAGCGGAGCTGGCTATGTTGGGATCTACCTGCATTCCCAGATTTTGCTAGAGTGAAGAGGTCAGAGTGATTCCCTTGTACCAGAGGTGACCACATAAAAGAGAGAGAGATTCTGGATCCTTTCTGAGTCCTGCTCCAGGGCGCTTCTGCCTGAGAGTGAGAAAGCCCCCATGGCAAGAGTCAGTGGCAGTAGAAACTGGGTGGAGATGAGAGCAGTACATTAGCACCTCATGGGAGTCACAGTTGGGGGTGACCTCTCAAGTTCCCACAGAATGGCCCATGTGAAAGACCCGGTCCCTACCAGACCAGAAAATGCCAATAGTGCTACTGCACAAGATTTTTCCAAGGTACTAATTTCTCCTTTCTTCTCACATTCCCCCTCTCACAGCATATGCCCGGGAGGGGTCAGAAACTGCCTACCAAACTGTGGGGGATAAGGAGCAGGAAAGCAAGATGGGAAGCAGCTGGAGCAGAGAAGAAGATCTAATTGTAAATCAAGTTTGGAGTTCGGGTTCACTTGGACATTTTAATTTCTGAGTTGAGGGCTATCTTTTAACTAACAGAGAGCAGAAAAGTCAGGGGTTGGCTGGAATTCTTCTCTAGGACCTGAATGAGAGGACTCTACCTGAATAAATTCTAGAGATAGTGGAAGACAATAATAAAGGTATATTTTGATCACATCCCCCAAGTTAGATATTCAATGTAGTGTTGGGTATAAATGTAAAAGAAGAGGAAGAGATCAAGGGCAGGAAGTGAGGCTGTTGGTTCAGAGGATCTTTGCTTTGGCTTAATGTTTTAAATCATAGCAATAAGAGTATGCTGATATGTACACATGATATATATTTATGTCGCTATATAATTTTATATACCTAAATTTTTAAACATAAATTTACAAAGAGGAAAAAGACTCAACCAGTGTTTTTCTGTTCTAAAAGATAGCGTGGAAATCAAAGAAACCTTAATTAAATTGGAGTTGGGAAGGCCTGTAGGGGGATCTCTCATGCCCTACCACACAACTTCAATGACACCACACAGGAAGAGACTGACCTTCCAACTTGGACAGGAAGTAAAACTACTTTACTACCAAGGAAGACTTCTCTCTCCACCCAGCAACAGCCCAGCGAATGAGAAATGCCGCAGCTCAGCCAATCAGAAGCTGTTGTCACCCTGAAATATTACTTTCCCCCAATGGAGTTTCATTTAGAACAGCCCCTCCCTACTCCCCCTTTCTCTCTGTAAAGGCAGCTTCCCTCCTTTGTTTATTGGATGTGCCTATGGTTCGCCATAGCATGCATATCCTGAATTGCAATTTTTTGGGCTATTCCCAAATAAACTGGAGGTTTTCCAAGTCAACAATAGCTATTCATACAAGTTCTTTCAAACTTAATTCTTAACTAACTTGCCACGCATTTTCATCCAGCACTATTTCCTTCCTTCTCCATGCAGTCTGTTAGTTACCCACAATAATTAGGCTTGTGAACTCTTCTGGATTTCCTTATTCTTCTCTGACTCTCAGTCCTGGAGAATGCTTCAAGTCATTTTATCTTTTTCTCTGTTTCCAGCTGGTCGTCTATGTTAAGGGCCTACGATTGGTCCAAATAAATTGATTACAGTGTTGATGTTGATGATGGTGGTGGTAATTGTAGGAGTCATTCTAATAATAACCATTGTGTATTGAGCAATGACAAAGTTCTGAGCACTTTATGTGAATTGATTCACAAAAGTTCTATGAGCTAGGAAATAATATCATCTCCATTGACAAATGAACAAACAGAGACACAGAGATGTGAACTAACCTGTCCAGTGTCCCTTAGCAGCCAAATAGCTGAGTTGGGCTTTGAATCTCGGCAGCTGAATTCCAAAGCCAAGCTCTTTACTAGGAAAGCATATTGCTTCTCATCCCCAACCATTCCCTCCTCCTCCTCCTCACTATATTCAGTCAATCACAAGTCTCAGTTCTATACTCTAAATCTATGACAATTTACCTCTTTCTCACCATTCCTTCTGCCCCATCTCAAGCTCCATCCCTTCACATTTAAGCAATGGCCACAGCTTCATGAATGGTTTTCTTGTCTCCGGTCTTGGTCAACTCTACTTCTTAATGAGCATCTTTTCATAATTTTGTCTTTTTCCTTTAATTAAGTTAACATAAGAATACAGTATCATTGTAACACATTCAAATACTACCAAAAAATTTCACGTAAAAAGCAAAAGTTCCTCTTCACATCTCTCTTCCCCAGAAGTAACTATGGCTACCAGTATGGTTTATATTCTTTTAGACATTTATATATAATATATAGGTTTAAAAAAACATAAATAGTAGCAATATTGCACATTTTGTTCTGTAACTTGCTTTTATTACTTAACGATAGGTGTTGTAGATCTTTCCATGACAGTACATTAATGTACCATAGTTTATTTGTCCATTTCTTTTTGGAAATACAGGTAGTTTCCTATTTTTTATTGTTATAAACTCTGATAAGTGGGTGATTTTTTATTTCCTTCTTTGTTCTTTTCTATTTCGTCCAGCTTTTCTACAATGACTTCTGTAATTGTATATGTATTCTCTGTCCTTGCCATTGGATCTGTGAATGAATTCAGAGGCCATTTTGTCAAACTCTCCCTATTCCTACAAAGGTAAAATGAAGTCCCAGGAAAGAGAATTGGATTGGCTCAACTTAGGTCACATGTGTGCCTTGGTCCAATCAGTTAAGACCAAGAAAGCAAGGTAATACAAAGCAAACATGGCTGCTGGGGCCCTTGTGTACAGATGGAGGAAGTTGAGAGTGTTCCCAGAGAAGGCAGAGGTGAGGAGGGTGTTGATCTCCTTTGGGCAAAGTTTCTGTGGCATCCTCTATCAATGGGAATGTTTAATGGGCATCTGGATTCCATTCTATCAAGCTGCATGCCTGAGTCGAGGTTGTGTTTCAGCTCATCATTCAGCAAGTATTCGTTGAACACCTCCTATGAGTCAGGCACTGTTTTACAGTTCAATCAAGCCAAGAAGGCATGAAACTTACATTCTGGGGTGGGGAGGGGGGTCTGAGGGACACAATAAAATACACAAACAAAATATATTTGGCTTACAAAACTGAAGCAATCACATCCATACACAGTACAATCAGCCAATAGAAAGGTTTCATACACTGACACTGTGCATATGATTCATGACACGGTCTGGAATTAGCCTTAGAGAGGCTAGAGAGATTTGGGAAGTCATCTGGTCTGGCACTTTCCTGGAAATCTGCAGTGAACATCTTTCCCCTTTATTGTTTCTCTAGACGCTCAATTCTTTCTAACTTGTATTAAAGTTGTTTGCATACACCACCGCTCGATAATAAAACTTGGTGATCAGGAACTACTCATTAACATTCAATAAATGTTAAATATACGAAGAAATGAACTAGGAAATAAACTAATTCAAATTTTTGGGCCAGAATTTTATTCTAGTATGGCAAAAGCTCCTTTCGATTTCTCGGCAGTAGGAATTTTTTACTTTGTTTTTGTTTTTACCATTTTATTTCATTTTTAGGAATACTATTCTCTCTTTCTCCTTACCTCAACTCCCCCCATCTACCTAATAATCAGTGGCTTTTGCCCCTAGAATAACTGAGACATTTTGAGTGCTGTGACTATCTTTGAATCTATTTATTTTGTAATTTTGAAATTAAGTTTAATTCTCTATTAAACGTATGTTGAAAGACTGAAAGGACCGCCCCCTCTCCTGCGTTACTTTATATGCTTTGTATTATGGATCAGTCCGAGAGCCCACATTCTGAGAGCTTTTGTTTTAATCCAATTTCCATCTTCCAAGGAGGCCTTTTTAAGTCTAGCAGAAAAAAGATCATGATGCGCTAGAAAAAACAGAGAAAGATTAAGGTCTAGCCGGGTCTTAATTGAACTAATGATGATAATCATAGCAAATATCCATTAAGTGTTTACTGTGAGCTTCATGGCACGTGTGTTACAGTAATAGCTAAGCCTTATGGAGTGGCTGCCATCTGCTAGCCTTCGTCCTAAATGCTTGACATGCTTTAACTCACAACAACCTTATGTAAGGCAGGTACCACATTATCCTCTTGTAAGAGATGGAGAAACCAAGGCACAGATAGGTTAAGTAGCTGCTCAGGCTCACACAGCTGGTGAGTAGAAGTTTGGGGGTTCGTATTCAGGCAATATGCCTCTGATGGTTACACCTAACTGCCTCTTGGTTAAGTGTATTTATTTCCTAGATGTGTTAAGTCATGTCTTGCAGGTCTTTATCAAGGCACTTTCAACCTCCTAATCCAATTTGAGCCTTGTACCTACTTTACAAGGTTGTTGTGGTAAGTGCTTAGGATGCTGCCTGGACCACAGTAAGTGCTCAGTCAATGTTGGTTCCCTTCCCTTGTACCATTTTAAGATCTTATTCATTTATAGTTCAAGAATGAATGATCCTGGGTCATTGCAAGGTGCTCTCTGGAGGTCAATTTGCTCTCTCTGATTGTATCTCAAATATTGAAAACAGGGATGTATTAGTCTCCTGGGGCTGTCATAACGAGTTATCACAAACTTGATTGCTTAACACAACAGAGATTTATGCTCTTACAGTTTTGAGGTACAGAAGTCTGAAATCAAGGTGCCAGCAGGACTGCAGCCCCTCCGCAGACTCTGGGAGAGATTGTGTTCCTTGCCTCTTCCAACTTCTGGTTGGCATTCTTCGGCTTGGATTGCAACACTCCAATCTCTGCCCCTGTCTTTACTTGGCTTTCTGTTGTCTATCAAATCTCTCTTGTGTGTATCTTATAAGGACACTTGTCATTGGATTCAGGGCCCACCCAGATAATCCAAGGTGATCTCATCTCAAGATCCTTAACTTAATTACATCTATAGAGGTTTTCCAAAAAGGGTTTTCTAAATAAGGTAACATTCACAGGCTCTGGGGAATAGTTAATTGACATATCATTTTGGGGACCACCATTCAACTCGCTATAAGGAGTTCAGAACAGACGCTTGGGAGTCAGACAGCTGTGGTTCTGGCTGTGGTGCTTACCGGATGAGTAAGAGATTCTCAAGTGATGGTTTGTAAAGGCGTTCTTTTCTTCCTGCAAATCAAGGGACAGTGCTTCCTCTTCTCTCTGTCCTAATGCTTGGAAGATGACAAACAAAGCTGACCCCCTTTCCCTAAGACTGCAGTGGATTTGTGTTAGTCAGGGTTCTCCAGAGGAACAAAACCAACAGAATATGTATAAGCACGCCTCGTTTATTGCGCTTTGCTTTACTGCATCTTGCAGATAGTGTGTTTTCTATAAATTGAAGGATCGTTGCAACTGTGTTGAGCAAGTCTATTGATACTGAAGGCTCAGATTATGGTCAGCATTTTTTAATGATAAAGTATTTAAAAATTAAGATATGTAAATTGATTTTTTTAGACATAACGCTATTGCACACTTAGACTGTAGTATAGTATAAACATGGCTTTTTTTGTATTGAGGTCGTAATAGTTTATAATATTGTGAAATTTCAGTTGTACGTTATTATTTGTCAGTCACCATATAAATGTACCTCTTTACCCCTTATACCCACCCCCTAACCCCCTTCCCCTCTGGTAACCACTAATCTGTTCTCTTTATCCATGTATTTTGTTTATCTTCCATATATGAGTGAAAACATATGGTGTTTGTCTTTCTCTGTCTGGCTTATTTCACTTAACATAATACCCTCAAGGTCTACTCATGTTGTTACAAATGGGACAATTTTGCCTTTTTATGGCTGAGTAGTATTCCATTGTGTGTATGTATGTGTATATATATCTTTTTTATCCATTCATCAGTTGTTGGGCACTTGGGTTGCTTCCACAGCTTGGCTATTGTGAATAAAGCTTCAGTGAACATCGGGTGCATATGTCTCTTTGAATTGTTGGTTTCAAGTTCTTTGGATAAATACCCAATAGTGGGATAGCTGGATCATATGGTATTTCTAGTTTTAATTATTTGAGAAATCTCCATTCTGTTTTCCACAGTGTCTGCACCAGTTTGCATTCCCCCCAGCAGTGTGTGAGAGTTCACTTTGCTCCACATCCTCTCCAACATTTGTTGTTTTTTGTCTTGGTGGTTATAGCCATTCTAATGGGTGTAAGGTGCTATCTTACTGTAGTTTTGATTTGCCTTTCCCTGAAGATTAGTGATGTTGAACATCTTTCATGTGCCTTCAGGCCATCAGTATATCTTCTTTGGAAAAATGTCTGCTCATATCCTCTGTCTGTTTTGTGATCGGGTTGTTTGCTTTTTTGTTGTTGAGTTATCTAAGTTCTTTATATATTTTGGAAATTAACCCCTTGTCAGATATATGATTTACAAATATTTTCTCCCAGTTGGTGAATTGTTTTTTAATTTTGTTCCTGGTTTCCTTTGCCTTGCAGAAGCTCTTTAGTCTGATGAAGTTCCATTTGGTTATTTTTTCTTTTGTTTTCCTTGTCTGGGTAGACATGGTATTCAACAAGATCCTTCTAAGACTTATGTCAAAGAGTGTACTGCCTATATTTTCTTCTAAGAGTTTTATGGTTTCATGTCTTACCTTCAAGTGTTTAATCCATTTTGAGTAATTTTTGTGTATGGCTAAAGATAATGGTCTACTTTCATTCTTTTTGCATGTGGTTGTCCAGTTTCCCAACACCACTTATTGAAGAGGCTTTCTTTTCTCCATTGTATGTTCTTAGCTCCTTTGTTGAAGATGAGCTGTCCTCAGATCTGTAGTTTCATTTCTGGCTTTCAATTTGGTTCCCTTGATCTGTGTGTCTGTTTTTGTACCAGTATCATGCTGTTTTAATTACTATAGCTTTGTAGTATATTTTGAAGTCAGGGATTGTGATGCCTCCAGCTTTGTTATTTTTTCTCAGGATTGCTTTTGCTATGTGGGGTTTTTTGTTGCCCCATACAAATTTTAGGATTCTTTGTTCTATTTATGAAAAGAATGTTATTGGGATTCTGATTGGGATGACATTGAACCTGTAGACTGCTTTAGGTGGTATAGACATTTTAACTCTGTTTATTCTTCCAATCCATGTGCATGGAATATCTTTCCATTTCTTTATGTTATCATCGACTTCTTTCGATAATGTCTTATAGTTTTCACTGTATGGGTCTTTCACCTACTTGGTTAAATTTATTCCTAGATATTTTATTCTTTTTGTTGCAATTATAAATAGGATTTATTCTTGAGTTCTCTTTCTGTTAGTTCATTATTAGAGTATAGAAATACAACTGATTTTTGTAAGTTGATTTTGTACCCTGCCACTTTGTGGTAGTTGTTGATTATTTCTAATGGTTTTCTGATGGATTCTTTAGGGTTTTCTATATACAGAATCGTGTCTTTTTACAGTGATATAATTAGGAATTATATTGTCTTGTTTCACTTGTGTTTCCAGCTCCTTCCCCAGGTTTGGGAAGTTCTCAGCTATTATTTCTTTGAACAAGCTTTCTGCTTCATTTTCCTTCTCTTCTCCCCCTGAAATATCTGTAATCCTTATGTTGCATTTTCTAATTGAGTTGGCTATTTCTTGGAGAATTTCTTCATTTCTTTTTTATCTTAGTTCTCTCTCCTCCTCCATCTGAAGCATTTCTGTATTTCTGTCCTCCAGATTGCTAATTGTCTCCTCCATAAATCAGCTCTGTTATTCAGGGAATCTGGATTTTTCTTTATCTCATCCATTCTGCTTTTCATTTTCAACATTTCTGATTTTTTTTTAGTTTCAATCTCTTTTGTGAAGAATTCCCTCTATTCATTAATTTTGTTCCTGATTTCGTTGAACTGTCTTTTCTGAGTTTTCTTGTAAATCATTGAGTTTCTTTATGATAGCTATTTTGAATTGTCTGTCATTTAGATTGTAAATTTCTGTGACTTCAGGATTAATTTCTGGGCACTTGCCATTTTCCTTCTGGTCTGGTGTGTTAGTATACTTCTTCATGCCATTTGATGGAGTTGACTTGTGCCCTTGCATTGTGGTAGTATCTGGTCACAGATACCACCTGCTGCCACTGGGGGGCAGGCAGAGCTCCGTATTCTTAGCCTGCCGCTATCCCTGTCAGGTGTTCCTGTCCTTTGGAAGCTGTGCTGACAGGGCTTATCTGCCTTTGCCCACTGGACTGCTTTACACATGTAGGCATGCAGGCACTCTGGCGCGGGTCCCCTGTTCTGGCTGACTGGCCAAACTGGCGTGCCAGGAGGGGCACATTCTTTCATGTGCATGGCCTCCAGCATTCCTGCTCTGCATTCACTTCCTGCCCTCCTGGGCTGGTCATCTTGGTGTGACCCTCCCCCCACCACCATTCCTCAGCCTCGCTAGTGGGGATTGTTCCCACAGGCTGGGAGGCAACTCTGAGAGTGAAGGTGTTTCCATGGAGGGCTGCCCTTCCCTGCTCTCCTCTCAGAGTGGCACACCAGCTGCTGTGCATGGTCTTGCGCCCTAGACCACTGCTGTTCAAGGAGGGAGAGGCGATAACCTTACATCCCTCCATTGCTTCCCAGGGGGTCCAGCACCTCCACCTTCCGATGTGTGGTCGTGTGGATCTCTTACATGTCTATTGTGTTGTGTGAATGTCCTCTGTTGGTTTATGAATGTCCTTTTCATTGTATCTTAAGGGGAGAGACTAAGGGAAGAGCTCACTCCTCCATGATGCTGACGTCACTTCTAAACATAACTTTTACATGCACTGGGAAACCAAAAAATTCATGTGACTTGCATTATTGTGATATTTGCTTCATTGTGGTGGTCTGGAACTGAACCAGCAATATCTCTGAGGTATGCCTGTATACATATAGGAAGAGGTTTATTATAAGGAATTGGCTCATGAGATTATGGAGGCTGGGGCCCAGCAGGTGGAGACCCAGGAAAGCTGATGGTACAGTTCCAGCTTGAAGGCAGTCTGCTGGAGGATTTTTCTTACTCATGGGTGGGAAGATTGATCTTTTTGTTCTATTCAGGCCTTCAATTGATTGGATGAGGCCCACTCACATTCCAGAGGGCAATCTGCCTTATTCTACCTGTTAAAATGCTAACCTCATTCAGAAAAACCCTTGCAGAAACATCCAGAATAAATTTGACCAGATGTCTGGGCACTGCTTAACCTAGTCAAATTGACACATAAAATTAACCATCACGGGGCTTAACTATCTGATTCTGCAAACATCGTATGAGGACCCACTGTAGCACAAAGCCCAAGAACCCAGGCTGGGTTCCTAAGCACTAACCAGGAGTGAGATAACACCCACAGGAAAAGTTGAATTGTTTGTCTGAAAAGAAACTCCAGATGGATGATTTGCTGAGGACCAGCCCACTCCCTCCTACTGTCTACTGCCCTTTGGAACACAGTAGGCCCAGATGTCGCCCAATATGGTCCCAGCTACAGCAGAGAGGTTGGGAGAGAGAGACACCAGTAGTGGTTCATAGCGTTAGTTAACCACTAGCTAACTAGTGGGGCCATCAAATTTTTACCCTTGTGACTTTGAGCAAGTTGCTAAACTGCTCCAAACCTCAGAGTTCCCATCTTAAAATGGGAATAATAATAATGCCACATCGTAGGGCTATTGTGAGGTTAAAATGGGAGCACGTTGCCCAGAGCCTGTCGCAGAGTGGCTTCCTAATAATAACAATAATAGTAATAATTGCTACCATGTTTTGAGTGCTTCTCTGTGGCATGCCTGTGTGCATCCCCACTTCAAAGATGATACAACTGAGGGTTAGGTTAAGACCAAGAGAGATTATGGCAGCAATCATTATTATTAAAGCTTCTTTGCCATTCACTCAGTTAATTTTACTCCTTCAACCTCCTTTTCTATCTGCAGAAAAGAGCAATTTCTACATTAATGTATTGTGAAGATTTAAAAGATACAAATTAAAAGTACATTGAGCATGACCAACTTGTTTTATTTTAAGGAATTTTGGCCCATGTTGAAGTTATTAACAGCTGGCATCACTTATTTCATGCTTTTGAAAAAGCCTTCAGTTGTAGAGCCACTTTGTTTTGCAATGTGCTTAAAGCTCTGGAAATTTGCTCTAGATTTCTTAACTAACTAGGGAGTTTGTAGAACTCGAGGGAATAACTGAGAATTTCTCTCTAAGCTAAAGAAAAATGTCTGAACTATGGCACAATGTGAAAAAGATTTTGTATGCACTTTATATGGTGCAAAATATTGTGTAAATATAGTCCACTCTTCATCATCAGGACATTTAACAACTTGTGACTTAACAGTGACAAAGGCACAGTGGAGGCTGGGGCTGGTCCCACCTCCCTAGCATGGATTGATGGCCACCCTTGGGGTCTTTGGAGTAGAGAGCACGTGAGGGAGGGAGAGAAGTTGAGATGATGCAGCAGTTGCTGCTGATAATAATGGTAATGGCAACCACGAAAATGATAGCTAAGCTATTAAGCACCTTCTGTATGCATGGTAGCACTGTGCTAAGTGCTTTCCTTGTGGGATCTCCCTCTCTCCCTTCTGGTTTGTGAAGTGAAGGTTTAATTCTGTGCCATATCAGAGAAGCCAGGAGGTTACATAAATTTCCCAGGGTTGCTCAGCTTGATGGGTGATGGAAGTGGGATTTGAAGCTAGATCCATCTGACTTCAGAGCCCAAGCTCTTGGCTTCCACGGCTTTATGTCTTTTCTACTATCCTCCACTGCAGCAACCAACAGAAGCTGGTGAGAATGTTCTTCTCTCTGTTTGCTTTCCCTTCAAGGAGAATGAGCAGATTCTTTGCATCTCCATTCTCTCCATGTTCCCCATTCATTCATCAAAACAGCTAGCAAGTGCCTACCATGAGCAAAGTGATGTAGTTGGTATTGGCTTAATTTTATCCAGAGAAAGACAAGTGCCAGGGAGAATGACCCCAGAATTCATTCATGAACTCAACAGAAAAGAGACACTAAAAAAAGCTGTCAATGATTTTTATGTTTATTTCTTATTATCAATGTAATGGATCACTGAAGAAAATTTGAACAGCACAAAGAAGGAAATAAGTCTCTTACCATCCTACTGTCAGAGACAGCCTCTGTTAACCCTTTGGTATGTTTGCTGAAAATTTCTTTTCCCTATTTATATGTAAAAATACAAATTCTAATTTATATAAAACACTTTTAAATTTGTATTATGAGTACACAATTTTTAAACTTGTTTTTCACTTAAAAGAAATCAGGGACATTTCCTATATAATTAAATATTTATTTGAATACGATTTTTGAATGGCTGCATTGTATCCCATCATACTATAATTTATTTAATCATTCAACTATTATTAGGCATTTAGTTTGCTCCTATCTTTCACTATTCTGAAAATGCTTGATAAGCATCTTTGCACATAGATCTTGGATTACATCTCTGATTATTTCCTTATGAGAGATTACTACAAGTGGAATTACTTAGGAGAACAGATATTCCCATTTTTCAGGCTTTTCGGTCATCCTGCCAAATTGCTCTTTAGAAAGTTTTTACCACTTTATAGTCCTGTCAATAGATTGTCCCAGGAAGACATTCTTAGCTGAAGGAAAAGATTCCTTTCTCCCCAGAGTTTTGATTTACATACTTAATCAACATCTGTTGGGCAGTTACTCTGTGCATATGTCTTTACTGTCGGTAGAGAAGAAACAAAGGTGGCGGCCGAAGTACTGTTGTCTCTCTCTGGGTTGCCTCCTGGGGTGAGTGCTGTTGGCTGAATCCTGTGGCCACCCCTCCTGTGTGGCGAAGCTTGCCTCTTACTGAATATGCCAGTTCTGCATTGTCCCAGCCTCTCTTGCAGCTAATCCATGGGCATTTGATCCATCCTGGCCAACGAGACTAGAGGGTAATTCAGAGGGTATTCAGAGAAAGATTTTCAACCCTGATAAAAGGGAGACGTCCTGTTTCTCCTAACCTTTGGTTGTGGTTGTGTGGGGACACGATTTGTGGAGCTGTGGAAGCCATATTGTGACCTTGGAGGGAAGGCCAAGGGTATCACTGAGAAGCTGACTGACTGTTGGTGAACAAGTCTTGAAATTGTCCACACTGGATTTTTTATATGAAAAGAAAAAATAATCATCCTATTTTTTAACCTCATTTTAATTAGGTAGTTTGTGACTTGCAGCTGGAAGCATTCTGATTTCTCTCCTAATTGATCCAACCACTGTCCTCTAGTTCATTTTCCTCATCAGGTTCATTCATTCATGGCTGCACTAGGCACTGGGAAAGGGGACAAAACAGTAAAAGAAGGCAAGCATTGCTCCTGTGGTCATGGGGCTTACAACTGAATGAAGGGAGGAAAACAATAAGTAAATAAAAAATATTAAAAAGCTGCCTTAGATTGTGATAGGTGCTACGATAGAGAATGACAAGTGTCTGGGGCAAGTCTCTGCAAGGACAAAACATTTGCTTTAAGACCTAAAGGATGAGAAGGAGCAAGTCATTTGGAGCATGTGTGACCAACTTATTCGACTTCTCAGAGCCTCAGTTTCTTCATCTGTAAAATGAGGATAACTGAATTTACTACTGTTGTTTTTGTGGTGGTGGTGGTGGTGAGTTCTAGAAATTTCCATGGGCTTGCATTTTTACTTATGGCCCTCTCTGCTTCCAGTCCTTGTGTGAGGTGGCATGAGCTATCTCTATTCCTCCCGGTGTCAACCTGTGTCTTGAAACTCTGCCCTTTCACTGGCTTCCACCAAAACAAAAAAACAAACAAAAAAAACACCCAACAGACCATAAGCACACAAACAAATGAACAACAAACAAAATCAGTTAATACATAATAAAAATAATTCCATTCTCACTAAGCATTCATAAATCTTAAGTCCACTTTACTGAAGACTTGGACAGACCACAAGGAGGGGTTACATTCACAGGCATCTGTGGGTTTCCCCTCTCCTTTCTTCCCTCTATCTCCTTCTCTGGAGCAAAATAGTTTCCTTCCCCATCACACATGGATGTTTAGCTTCTCTTTTGTTTCTTGAGCATTGTCATAAAGGCTCCTTCTTTGTACCAAGAGTGTATTGGAATATTTTTCCCAAACAGATGTGGTGCTGTTCTTAAGAAATCTGGTTTTGTTAGCCTAGGTTTTGTTATGCTGCAGTAACAAACATCCCCAAAATCTCAGTAGCTGAAAAGAAGCAAAGGTGATCTCTTGTCCATTCAACATCTTTTGTGGGTTTGGGTGACTTTTCAGAGCAGCCACCCTGCAAATGAGGCTCAGCGTTCCACTGTTTAGCCATGTTTCCTGTCAAAATCACTGAAATAGAGTAAGCCTGAGGCGGAGAGTTGAGCACTGGCAATTTAATACTTTCACCTGGAAGTGACAGGTCATTTCTTCTTACAATTTATTGGCCAGAGCAAGTTATACAGCTATATATAACATCAGGGGGCAGGGAAGTACAAACTTTGCCTGCACCCAAAAGGAGGGGGAAACTAGATATTGGCAAACTGTGTTAAGATCTGGTGAAAAAATGATCTTGACCTCATTACATTGACACAAAGTGAGCTACTGTTGGAGCCAGGATAAGACTCTGGAACTCTGGCACTCCAATCCAGGACCCTTCCCACTGGAGGTGGCACTCCTATAAGGGAAACCAGATACCTACCAAGAGCTTGAGGTCTGAAGCCAGACTGGAACCAACACCACCCAGATGACACCTCATGGTAGCAACTGGAGAAACTCTGACTTCATTCACGTAATGGTGGTCCCATTTCATAAACCAGACACAATAAAGGTACAATTATTTTGGGTTCCGTTTTGAGAGGCATTTCATCTGCATTAAACCGAATATTCTTAGAATACATTAAAATGCCTACATACTGTGTAAAACACAAAAGCTCAATATGTCTTCACTGCAAAAGAATCAACACAAATTTAGCTTTTGTGAAAAATATATCACCAGCTGACTTTCAGACAAATTTTTGGACAAATGTAATCACTCAAATCAGACCTGGCATATGGTAGGGGCTCGTTAAATATTTGTTAAATGAGTGAATGAATAAATTCTACTTTCCAGACAGGCCTATTGCATTTATTTATTCAACAAGAAAATACTGAATACCAATGTGATCCATGGCTACTTTGGTGGCTCCCAGGGTGTTGCCCCTCCCAGTATTCATACCTGTGTAATGACCATCCACGTTAACCCTGGGCTTGCTCATGTGACTGGCTTTGGTTGAGGGAACATCAAGCAACATGATGCTGGCAGTGGCTTGACAAGCACTTGTCTATTGGGGGTTGTGCCGTTACCACGTGGGGAAACCTGGTCTAGCCTCCTTGAGGATGAAAGACGCAGAGAGAGACATTCAGTCATCCCAGCCGTCTCAGCTGAACCCATCTCCCAGCTCACCCTAAGGCTGAATGAGGTTGCCCAAGTGAGCCCTGGAGAAATCACAGAATTGTGAGATATAAAAACTCATTGGTGGCAGCTGGTCTGGTGCTGTAGTGGTTGAGTTCACATGCTCTGCTTCAGTGGCCCGGGGTTTGTGGGTTTGGATCCCAGCGTGGACTTACACAGCCCTCATTAAGCCATGCTGTGGCGGCGTGCCACGTACAAAATAGAGGAAGACTAGCACAGATGTTAGCTCAGGGCCAATTTTCCTCAAGCGAAAAAGAGGAAGACTGGCAACAGATGTTAGCTCAGGGACCATCTTCCTCACCAAAAAACACCCCAAAACCCAGAAAATTAAAAGTAAAAATCACTGTCATAGGCCAGTGGTCAGCAAGCTTTTTCCAGAAAGGGCCAGATAGTAAATATTTTAGGCTTTGTGGGTCATACAATTTCTGTCACAATTATTCAACTCTGCCATTATCACATGAAAGCAGCCACAGATGATATACAAACAACTAGATGTGGCTGTCTTTCAAGAAAACTTTATTTTCAAAAACAGGTCAAAAATAGGCCAATAAGTTTGAGGACAGTATTTTTTGCTGCAGTAAATAACGGAAACAACCCGCGGTCCTCTTCTCATTATTCCAGGTGTCCTCATTCTGGAGAATAACCCGGTGCTATGACTCCATTCCTGATGACTCCCTGGGGTGGGGTGCCCTCATTTCTCAGGCCTGGCCCTGGGAAAATTAGAAAGTCAGCAGGGTGTGTTTTTAGATGCTCTGTGCAAATGTTCTGGGAGGGCCAAACAGAAATGGTTGTGGAAGCGCTCCTTCCACTGGGAGTGGAAGGGGCCGGCTCCTAAGTTCCGAATGAGTGGTGAGGACACTCTCCTCCTACCCCGGACCCCAAGGCTCCATGAAGTCTGAGCAGGATGACTTCACGCTGCATAAAAGGCAGTTGAAGGTAGTGTAATGGAAGTGTCCTAGCCTGATAGTCTCGTTGTGTCATCAGAAAGACTCAGCTGTCCTCGTGAAATAGTGGCTTCTGACCCACCACTCCACATATTGCCCAGAAGCCTCAGATTTCCTGGAATTTCTACTAGCATTCCTAGAACTCTAAGTAATGGTCTTCAAAAATCAGAATTATTGCACAATGAAAGGTTAATCATCAAGGAAATGGAGAGCCCTGCCTTGTTACTATTTCAGTTCTAGTTGGCGGTGTACCTGCTGGATAAGAGCGCTGATTCTGGAATCAACCTGCCTGCAAGCGAATCCTGCCTCCCGTCCACTTAATAACTACACAACCTTGGGCAAATCACTTAATACTCTAAGCCCAAGATTCCCCAGTCATAAAATGGTGATAATAATAGCATTTACCTTTATAATTTTTGTAAGGAGTGAAGGACATAATCCATGTAAAGTTTTATCACAGCGCCTGGCACCTACTAAATATTCAGTGATTTGTAGGTGTTTTAGTCATTAACTCACTGTCAGTCAATTCAGTAGAGTTTCCTAATTCTTTAGATTTTTAGAGAATGTTTATATTATATCTCGAAGTGTTCTCACCTCCATATCTCATTGATTTGCCTGAAAAATTTTGGGAATATGTAACATGGTAGTCATAAATCTCAATTTCAAGGGGAGGAAAGATTGGGGGTTTATATATTTTTAAAAAAATTGTCCCAGTTATCTTTATTCTTGCCCAATGAAGCTGGTAAGAGACAAGTGTATTTGTTCCATATCCTCAGTTTACAGGTGGGGAAGAAAGAGGCAGGGACTTGAGGGGGTGCCAGAAAGAACTAACATTTAAGCGTTACAGGACAATTCCCCAGGAAGCAGGTCCCGAGAAGATTTGCGTGAAGCAAGTTCATTGGAAAATGCTCTCCGGATAGACTACTATAGGGAAGAGAAGGAAGCAGGAGTGGGCAGAGGGGGACGTTTGGATGTGATTCTGACACAACCAAGCCCTCATTTGTCCCATGGGGAGCTCTGAAGCTAGAATAACCCTGCAGAGCTGACCCAAATGAGCAATAGAGTTGGGCCTTTAAACCCACAAACTGACCAGTCATTGGGTGTGAGCCGCCGCTGGTAAGGGGTGTGACCTTGGGCAAGGCTGCCATCTTCAGTCGAGAACAATTCTGGGGGTGTGTGTGTGAGGGAGATGATATAGCTGTGAGCTCGAAGCTATTATCACCCTGTGCTGAAGGTTTTGGGGGGATCTGTGTGGTCTCTCACGGTGTCCACAACATATAGCTTCTACTGTGTGCCCGGCATTGTGCTGTGAACTGTCAGTACACCATTTTATCAAATCTCACAACAAACCTGCAGAATAACTAGTGAAGAAAGCTATGATATGTTTAGTGCCTTCTGTATGTCTGGTGGGTTACAAACTCTAGTTCATGTAATTTTCTTAACAACTCATCGAGGTTGGAATTATTTGTTGCATTTGGTGGAAGAGAAATCAGAAGTTCAGAAATGCCAAGTTGGTGCTCAGGACATGAACCTGGCTCCGGCTCACGTTGGAGCTGGTGCTGCTCCCAGTGGGCAGTTTGGACCCATTTTACAGATGGGGAGCTTGAGGTTTAGTGAGGTTAAATGGCTTTCCTGGAGTTGAGAGCTGGTGGAGGGCAGAGTTGGGGCTTGAACTCGCATCTACCGGATGCTCTTTCCAAGGCATCATGCTGCTTTGCAGGAATGAGAAAGTTGTAGGCTGGGAAAGAGGAGAAAGACCACGATGTGGTGGGGAAAAGGGCAGCCAAGCGAAGCTTACCTTCTCTGAACTCTGTTGACTTCGTCCCTAACGCTTCAACGGCTCTCAAGACTTTCCTGACAGCCTCAGTTTGTGGGCTTCCAGCACTTCACTAGGTCTGGCTGAGAAAGCTTTAGAAAGCTACCTCTGTGTTTTGCTTTTTTCCCCATTCTCTACTCCTGTATCAGCCTCTAGAGCCTGGACACGACTTTGAGGAGGCGGGAGGGGCGAGGCTGGAAGGTCTGACTTGGGAATAAGTTGCAAGCGAAGTCTGGCGCTGTTTGCTGCGCTCGGCTTTCATTTAGAGGCCACTAGATGGCGCACACCCTCCATTCCCGAGGCTCCCGTTTGCCAGGGGGCTTGGTGGCCTCCCTCCCTTCCCTCTGCCCGGTACTGACAGTATTAATAGCTAATAGTTATTGAGAGGTTACTATGTGCCTACTAAGTTACTATGCTAAGGGCTTTGCATAAATTATCGCATTTAATCCTTACCACAACCTTTTACAATAGGCCTTGTTATCCTTAATTCACAAATGAAGATTTGTAATTTGGGGGAAGAACAAAGCCAGGGCTGGATTTAAGCCAAGGATTTAAAGCAGGTCCTCCGACTTAGAGCTTGACCTCTACATACTACTGCCTCCTCAATCATTACGCAATGATGAGACTTGAGCTCTTACCATGTGGCAGACGTTGTGGTCGGTGGTTCGTAAAGTTTCCTTCATTTAAAACATACTGTTCTTACCAAAAAAAAAAAAAAAAAAGGGTAAATACGTGAAATGACGGATGTGTTAATTAACTAAAGGTGGGGAATCCTTTCACAATGTACACAGTTATCAAATCATCACGTTGTACACTTGAAATATCTTACACTTTTATTTGCCAATTAAATCTCACTTAAAAAAACCCCACCTCATAAGACTGTGAAATTAGTAGTACCATTCTCGGGCATGTTAAAAGTGAGAAGATCGAGGGATGGAAAGGCTAAATAATTGCCAAGTTACAGTGAATAAAGAGTGGGACCCAGACTAGAATCCAGGTTTCCTAGGCTGTGGATCCCAACAAGGTTTACCTCCTGAGAGATGACGAGAGATGAGCATATTGGTCCACTCCATTCAGTGGGGTCCTAGGATTTGGGAGTAGCCCACTGTTCTGTAAGCACCTCTGCCTTGTGGAAGAGAGCTCTTCTCAGGGGGCTTGTCCTGCTGCGAGGCTGCCCAGGCTTTGCATCAAATCTAGGTTCAAATTCTGGCTCCACTGTTTGCCAGCTCTGGAGATGCTGAAAGAAGCTTTTCTTTAATCCTCTTTGTGGATTTGCTCATTGCCTCTCTCCCCTCCTAGACTAGCATCCTTCAGTAGAACTTTTTGTAGTAATTAAATATTCTATATCTGCACTGTCCAGTGTGGTAGCCAAGAATCACATGTGGCTTTTAAGTACTTGAAATGTGGCTAGTGAAACTGAGGAACTAAATTTTAAATTGTATTTGGTTTTAATTACTTTAAATTGCAATAGCCACAAGTAGCTAGCGGCTACCTTATTGGATGGCAAATTTCTAGATGGCCTAGTATTCACTGCTGCATCTCCAGAGCTTGGCATAGTGTATGCCCTTGGAAAGTGCTGGATAAATATGCTTCAAATGAATGAGTGCAAATTACTTAGTGTGAATTTTCCTAAACTACACCAGAGGCCTATGCATGTAGGAAGGCTCGGGTCTGAGATAGCCAGAGGTTTGGTGGGTACCATCTTCAGGAAAGAAGAAGGAGAAGAGGAGACCATCAGACCTGCAGGCATCACCTAAGAGAGGAAGTCTGAAACAGCAGACCGTGGACTACGTCTGGGATATGTAGTAAGTTAAGGAACACTAGTCACCTCCCCAGTTTGTTGTATTTTATTTTTCCTTCAGCGATTATGAATCAAATCCTTGAAGGAGGAAGGAAACTGTGGGTTTGATGACAAGATCCCGAGGAAGAGAGGAGCTGGAGAGACTGTGTCACTCACCACACAGTAGACCCTGAGGGAGAGAGACCCCAGGAGGTGGACCAGGGGTCAGGAAGATGGCAGGCCCTTGAGGTTGTGTGGGAGGAAAGGAAAAGAGATGTTGCCCTGGGAAGCTAACAGTCTGAGGATTAGGCCACTAGTTATAAACTTAGTTACCTTCATGATCTCTACTTTGAAGTTAAAATCAGAGAACTGAGAATACTGGCTCTTTCCATTTTCCTCCTATGGGGTCTCTCTGGCCCAAGGCTCCAGCTATTTCTCTCTCTTCCTCACTTTCCCTCTCTGTTCTCCCTATGAGCCTAGTATAAATTCATCATCCTCATCCTCCTCATCCTCACCAACATTATTGAGGATACTGGTACCCAGAGTTCAAGTGGATTACATCATTTAGTCCTCCAACAGAGCTCCTAGGGGGATGATCACTCCAGTAACATTTATTGATCATTTATCATGTTCCAAACACTGCTGTAACTCTTTAAGTACCCACACTCACCCCACTCCCCATGAGTGGATGTAATTACCATCATCATCATCATCTCCCTCAATTTACAAATGAGGACCCGTGACCTAGACAGGTGGAGTAACTTGCCCAAGACTGTGCAGCGAGTAAGCTGCAAAGTCAAGATTCAAAAACTAGGCAACTGGGCTCTAGAAATTACATCAGGTTCTGAGAGTTATCTTATATGTATCTACTCTTTTAACATTCACAATAACTCTATGAGATGAAGATAATTATTGTCATACCCATTTCATAGGTGAGGAAACTGAGGTTTAACAAGGTTAGGTAGCTTGTCCCAAATCATACAACTGCTTAGGGCTGGAGCCAGGATTTGAACCCAGGCATCTGGGTTTCAGTGGTCACTCTTGAAACCACTAGAGTGTATGTACTGAGTTGAGTAGCATCCCTCCAATTCATGTCCTTCCCAGAACCTCAGAATGTGAACTTGTTTGGAAATAGAGTTGTTGCACATGTAACTGGTTAAGATGTGGTTATACCGGAGTAGAGGGGGCCCTTAACCCAGTGTGACTGCTCTTTTCATAAGGAGAAGGGAAGAGACACAGAGACACAGACAGAGGACAGCCATGTGTAGATGGATGCATACATTGAAGTGAGGTATCTATGAGACAAGGAATGCCAAGGATTGCTGGCAAGCACCAGAGGCTGTGACAAGGCGAGGAAGAACCCTTTCCCGGAGCCTTCAGAGAGAGCATGGCCCTGCTGATGCCTTGATTTCATACTTCTAACCTCTAGAACTGGGAGGGAATAAAATTTCTGTAGTTTTAAGATGACCAATTTGTGGTGCTTTATTATGGCAGCCCTAGGAAATTAATACAGTGGAACACACATTCTAGGTTGGAGAAAGAACCAATGATTCTATAGTTTGCTGAGTAGCACAGAGCCTAACCTTTAGAGTCTTTCCAAAAACCAAGGTTGAGGATATGTTTTGGCGATGATGGGAGAACAGACTCGAGAGCAGAAGCGGGGAGACTGACTCCCACTTTAGTGATGGTGTCTCTCTCACACAACCAGGAAGGCAGAGAGCTGGTTCAGGCTCAGGCTTTGGAGACAAGTAGACACAGGTTTACATCCAGGCTCCTACCTACTACCTGGTGACTTTAAACAAATTCCTAACTTCTTCTCTAAGCCTCAGTTTCCTCCTCTGCAAAAGTGGTGATAACAATACTCTTTAACTTAAGAGTTGTTGTGAGGATTAAGTGAGATAATACAAATAACACCTCTGAATATCCACATTAAGCCCTCACTGAATTGTAGCTGTTACTCTTCTGGGAACTGGCAAAGAGACTAAGAGAAGAGTTTGCATTGAGCCTAGAGGGTTTATGTTCCAGGGCTGACCTCGATGAGCAGAGTCCCCGAGGTCTGTTGCGTTTCTGCAATTCCCCTCTCTCTGGCCCTTCTCAGATTTAAGAGGTGGACTCATGAATTCTTTTACTATACTCTTACTTTTCTTACCTGATCCAGTAGGTGGCGATAAGTCTCCATCATTTTCCTTCACCCAGCATTTACTCCAGCTCTAGTCTGGGCTTTGCGGTGGGAGCGGACCATTAGGAGTGGTGGAAACAATTCAGATGGAGGGGCCTCCTTTGGGAAGCATTAAGCACCCTTCAGGGCACAAATAGGTGTTCATCTCCACCCCAGACGGACTTCTTCAGAGCTCTTCTGATGGTTTTTATCCACAATACATCAAGCAGAGACATAAAATTTATAAAGAAGACTTTCTATTTTGTTCTCAGAACAAGGATACGTTATCTCACTAAATTCCGGAGGGGACACAGTCCTCATGGTTAAGAGTTGAGCTCCATCTGACTGGTAAATCCATGGTATTTTGCAAGGCGTCCACGTGTCTCAGTGAATTTTGGACACACTGCACGGGCATCACCTGCCTGCGAGCTTCTGAGAAATGCAGAACGTCAGGCCTCATCCCAGACCTGCTGAATCAGAACCGGCATTTTTAACAAGCAACCCAGGTAACAGGCGTACTCATTAAAGTTTGAGAAGTCCTGGCCTACAGGATCTCAGAAGGACATGATTTGTCCCACCAGCCCCATCATTAGCTCTCTTTAACTAAGTGGAGAATACTAGGCTAGCATTGTGTGTCATATTTACAAATAACGTTGTTACTCCTAAAGGACGTTTATATAGACTGCCTTATTTCATTGCTTTACTTTTCCAACAATCCTTCAGTTCAGCCCCATCTATAGCTGAAGAAACGGAGCTTGGAGGTGCACGAAGATCCAAGTAGAAGTGGGATGTGAGTTCAGGTTTTCCAAGCCCATAGTGATTGGATTTCAAAGTAGTACATTCACCCATTGCTTAAGGATGGGAATATGTTCTGAGAAATGCATCGTTAGATGACTTCGTCATTGTGCAAACATCATAGAGTGCACTTACACAAACCTAGATGGTATAGCCTACTACACACGTAGGCTATATGGTACCAATCTTATGGGACCACCGTCATATATGTGGTCCATCATTGACTGAAACGTCATTGTGAGGGGCATGGCTATAATAGAAATAATAGCTAACATCCAGTGCTCACTGTGTACTGTATCAGGCTGTATGCTAAATGCTACACATATGATTTCACATAATCCTTCTTACAGTTCTAAGGAGAGGGCACTATTATTGTCACCATTCACAAATGAGGAAACTGAAGAGTGGAGAGGTCAATACACTGGCCCAAGGCCACACAGCTACTAAATAAATGACTGATTTAGAATTGTAACCCAAGCCGTTATGACTCCAGGCCCAAGAGCTTAAACGCTATAGCTTAAGGGCTCCCTGGGGGTTGTACGAGTTCCTTGCACATTGTCATTTTGACACACTTGCTTATGATTCTAACGTACTTTTGAGTAAATCATTATTTGGATGAGCTTGAAATCGCTAATGATACAGGACAGCTTCTTCCCCATTGTTTAATAGGAAATCAAGGCATTAGCAGGCCCACTCTCCCTCTGAAATCTGTAGGGGAGTATCCTTCCCTGATTCTGCCCAGCTTCTGGCAGTTTGATGGTGATCCTTGGCATTTCTTGGCCTGTAGCATAACTAACCTCTGCCTCCATCTCCATACGGCTGTCTCCCCTCTTGGGTTTATGTTTTCTCTTCTTTTAAGGACATCAGTCCTGTTGGATTAAGGGCCACCCCAATGCAAGATGACCTCAACTTAACAATTATGTCTGAAAGGACCCTACGTCCAAATAAGGCCCCATTCTGAGATACTAGAGATTAGAACTTCAACATCTTTTGTAGGGGGTGTCGATGCAAACAATCCATAACCAATGTATAAATCAAAATTGGGATGAGTTTAATATGAGCCAGATCTGAGGACTAGCCTGGGGCCTTCCTTCCTCAAGGAAGTGGGGTGTACAGAGTGTTTATATACTGTCTTGGAACAAAGAGCATACATCACATATGATAGGAATGTCTCCTTTACAACAGTTGTGAGATTGCCTGGCCGGCACAGCACAGCGATTCACACAGCAGGTAGCAGGTCTGTTGTCTGGAGCTGGGTGAGCACAGCAATCAATTCCTAGCTTAGGGAGAGATGCTTATCCTTAATGAAATGCCACTGTGGGGGGAGTTGCATCTTTATCTTAAGGGCTTTTGTTCTTGTCTTTGGGACATAGTAAATGCTTAAAGCAGATATACAATGCATGCTCAATGGCCGTGTCAGGTCCTTTTGGAAAAACAAGGTCAGGCTGAATTCTTTTTACACCAGTGGCTTCCTCATATACTCTAATATATCCTATTGCTTGCCATTTATTTATCAGGGGACACAATTCAATCTATAACAGTATGTTGTAAGGTAGAATAGTGGTCAAGTGTGCGAGTTCCAGAACCAGAGGGCAAGGGTTCAAATCCTGGCTCTGTCACATAGCTGGATGATGTAGAGCAAGTTACTTAGACTATTTGAGCTTCACTTTTCTCCTCTGTAAATCAGGAGAATCTCATAGGAGTGTTATGAATTAATATACCTAAAGCACCTACCTAGAACAGTAGAAACTGTTGGTGTCCCTCCCAGGTCCCTTTAGCAGCTAGTGCACCCATTCTGATCCTGGGCTAACATCTGGCACCAGTGACCTTCTACGGAGAATTGTCCTTGGCCAACAGAAGCCACCTTGTTAGAGATGTCTGGAAGGTTGACCTCCCCTCCCTGGTTTACTGACCGATGCCAGACTTTACCTGAGACCACATCCTTGCTCAGCTCTTTCCTATTGCTTCATTCCCTTTTGGGTCCTTACTGAGAGCATGGCCTCAATAAGTCACATGCATCTGAATCCCTGCCTCAGGCTCTGCTTCTAGTGAACCCAACTTGGCACAAGTGCCTGGTATGAAAGCATTAGACTGCTGTTGTTATTATCATTTTCAAGGAGTCAGGCATTAACCTCCCAATCTTCCTGCCTTTCTCATGATTTAGTACTGCAATTATGTTTTATTTTTCCTGCCATTAATCTTGTAATTCCAAGAGTGGAAAATTTCCCCATACACATGACTGATTCCTGAGCTGAGATGGCCCAGGCCACACCCAGGGGAAGCTGCTTCTTCATCACTACTGGCCACTTCTGAGAGTGTATGCAGGCCTGGAGCACTTCTCTCCACTTTATCTCAACCCCGGACTGCTACAGGCCCTTCCTTGCTCCACTTTGACAGCCCATCTCTTAGTGCTTGCTCCTCAGTCATTTATATAGAGAGCAATGTCTGCTTTGTAACAGGATAGGGATTAGTAACCGTTGTTGGCTCAGCCTAACAGAGTTCCACCTGTCTGTCTCCAGGTTGGCTGGGTGCACCTTAGCCCTGTCTACATCATTATCATCATAGCAGCTACCGCTTAGCAAATGACTAATGTGTGCCAGACAGTATATAGTATATATCATAATCACATGGGTACTAGTTCTAACCCTCAAAAAACTCTTTGAAACAGAAGGTGAGATCCTCATTTTACTAACGAGATGAAGAAGGTCAGAGAAGGGAAGTCTCTTACTTGTGGTCATGCAACGGTTGAGTTGGACTTTGAACCACACTTGTCTGGTGGGGAACCAAGTGCGACTCTCAAGTTCCTTGTTGAAATTATGTTCTCTAGAAGCACTAAGACCACGAACCACTGATTTTCTGCCTGTGAATAGCACTTTAGTAGCTGATGTCCTAGTCCCTTCCCAGCAAGACCTGTTGATATCTCAACTCCTCGGATCTTTCTTTTCCTTTCTTCCCAGCCAGGGCTTAACATTTTCTCAAATCTTTTTACTTCCACCTGCCATCTGAAGCTTCGTTAAGCTTCTGCACCCCCCACCCCCGCTGCACCCCCACTTCTCCATTCCTCAAGCCCAAGGCAGATTCACACATATTCATTCATTTCCTTCTGTTTTCAAGATTTCAATTTCTCTAGCATTCCATTTATGTCACTCAAGTTCCAATTCATCATAAAATTTGCATTCTCAGAACTACGTTTAAATCAAGGCATATGAGATTCTTGCTTGTCATAGACATTGAGGAGGAGTGTAGTGGTCATGTCATTTATCATAGTTTATTTACAAGGATGCCTTGGGAATACTTCATTAATTAAGCTCCCAAACAAACCCTCCTTCCTAGTAGCACAGTCCTTCATTGGAATTAGATTATTTTGAAATCACTGCTTGGTGGCAACCTGTGGCATATATCTGAGTTACTTAACAAATCACGGGGGTCTTATAAAATTGCCTGGGAAAGCCCTTACAAATGAAAATATCTACTAATGAACTTATCGCTTGCAACAGTTCCCAGTCGGACATCCTTCCCTGATCACTCTAGCCTCTATCCCTTTGTATCACCCAGTGCCTTTGCGGGTGGGTGTCAGGCTCTTAATGATTTATGAAGCTGAACATCTGATAACTGCAAAGAAAATTCACTGTAAATCAATTGCAAAGTGAAACTGGAAATACCGCCAAAGATGCAGGATTTCACGAAGTCAATGGAATTGATGTCGGAAGGCTGTCTGAATCGCATGCACGCTGTTTGGCAAAACAGAACTGGGAAGAACCGTTAAAAATTGAAGCAGAAGACAAGGACGATGATGCCTGAGCTTCTTCAAGAGAGAATGATTAAAATATCAAATGCTTAAGAGAGCTCCTCAGGAAAACTGAGGAAGACTTTAAATATTTTTCAAAAATGACTCTCTTATTTGCTCTTGCCGTGAAAATTAAGTACGAAATCAAGAATGCCCTATTGTGCAATCATACAATTGTGTGGAAAAATTACTGCTGAGAAATCAATACATGATTTATTCTTTGTTCTGGAATAATAATGACCTAAATTTGATTAAATATAAGCAAAAAGAAATAAATTTTTATAACTTTTCATTTCAATTTCAATAAAGGGCCCCCAATAGACCTGTTTTTCACTATTTATTGTGAGTTTGCTCTCCTTTAAAGTAGGTTCATTTCCCGGAGATCAAGGTCAATTACCCTCGGAGATCAGGGAACCTGCCCACAGGCAGCTTACGGTCTCGTTGGCTGGGCTTTCCTAACACACTGGGGATGGGATGTGGTGAATGAGGGAATTCCCTTTGCTAGGTTGTAACTACAGTGTAACTGGGGAAGGAGGGGATGGGAAAGGAATGAAGAAGTGTCTTCCACTTGCAGTCAAGGTCTGTAGAATCTTTAGCCTGGTCCTGGCTTTGTTTTCTTTGGTTTCAAAGATGCCTCTTTCCTACAAAAACCTTTCCGCCTGCTGCTGTCAGTGACTGTTGACAAGGCTCTTTTGTCGGCTTTCTGAGGGAGCTCGTGAACAGCACGCAGGGAATTCAGCAAAACACCGGGGCTCTAACTGCTCCTGAATGAGACAGAATTAGAAAATGACTTCAAATTGAAAACTTAATTTTCAATTAGTGTACATTCAGGCAGGAGTGGGAGGGACTCGGGGATGACAGCCTGTTTGCTTAACACGCTTTTTAGAAGACATGCTTGCAAGCTATTAGTTAGCTTCCTTCTTCCCTCCCCGTCCCCACCACCCTAACCGCTCCTCACACTGTAATTTGGCAGCGGCTGCTTGCAGGCCTGCTGTGCGCTTGGTCCCTGACTGACTCAGATGCAGATGGCAGCAGAGGCAGCCACAGGAAGTGGGATGCAGCCTGTCACCTCTGAGACTGGCTTGTGCTTGTCAACCTCGCTGTGGACCCTGTGAGGCTACAGGTGAGCTTGTCACCTCTAAAGGTGCATGCCCTTCTGATGGCTTTAAAAACACTTTAAAAGAAATGTTTTCTTTCTCTCCAATGTATTTGATCCTAGCATGAGGCTCGCCATTGGTCAAACATAGTCAGTGTGGCTTTGAAACGTGGGATTTGTGATGAGAGGGTGGGGTTGGAATGGGGGCAGGGTGACTACCACAGGAGCGGTATGAAGTAGAGTGTAGGAGGTGGCAGAGGGATTAGGGACGAGAATGACTTTATCTGTCCTCTGTGCCGTCCTTCCAGTCTTGACATAGTTCTGATCCTCTTCTCCTTTTCCCCTTTTCCTGAACAGAACTACTTTACCAGGCTCAGATTGTTCTGGCAACCACAGTTGGCTTCCCTTGGTTAGTCCTGTTTTCTCCCAACCCTTTGCTACCTGTGCTGTGTTAACTGTGGGGTCAGGCTCCAGAGCGTTTCCTCAGTTACTACATTAGCGCTTAACATGGTGTGTTTACAAGCACCGTAACTGGAAATCATTAATTCAGTCAGCAGAGCAATAACTTCATTAGGAACTTCCTCCTGTCATTAGCAGGCTAGAGAAAGTGTGCCACAGTGATTAAACATACCATCTCAGACGTGGCAGGCAAGGCTGCTATCTGCTTGGCAGGCATTTTTCATCCCTTTCATCTTCCTTCCAACTCTTCTCAGATGCAGCAAAGCTGGCTGTAAATGTTGGAAGCGAGTGTTTCGTTTTTATAACAGACATGGCCGCGGGCTCCGCAGATCTGTCACTAGGGTTTTCCTGACTTCTTCCTCGACCTTGGCTCATGTCCCAGCCCCCAGCTCCTGGTGACATCTGCTCCCACCAGGTTGGCCTGAACAACTTCCAAGTATATTTATTTAGGTTGTTTCTCTTGGTGAGTCCGACCCTAGGCTAATTTCTGCAGCCCTTTCTCAAAGGAACCAGCATCTTCAGCTGCCACTGGTGCAATCCTTCCCAAGGTTAAACTCCTCTCCAGAGAAGTGATCACCGCACACTGTTTCTTTATTAGTCTTGTGGTGCCAACTAGCCACTCTTGTTAATCCTCTTTTTCTGCCATCCAAGCTGTAGCCTTCCAGGCAGTTTCCAAGAAGTGCTGGATTTAATTGAAAAAAGGAAGAGAGTGAGAAACTGAGTGGCTGACACTAGATTCCAGACTACAAAAGGAGAATGGGAAGGAGGAGTTTTGAGAAACAACATCTGCTAGACAAATACCAGTGAATCCTGATAGCCCAGAAGCAGTTGACTTACAGAAATGAAACTGAAAACTAGGATTTGCAGGTTTGGAGGGGTCTTAGAAGTCTTGTAATCTAATTCTTTTATTTTATAAATGAGAAAACTGACTTAAAGAGGCTAAAAGGTCTGCCCAAGTAACTAACTAGGGAATGGTAGAGAAAGGTCTCCAGCCCAAGCCCTGACATTTCCTGTTTCTTGCTTTAGTCGCTACACCACACGGCCTGGAAAAAGCCTTTTTCTTTTGTGAAAGCAATTTAGAAGGTTTTTGGGGAAGGTGTCAAAGGCTCTCCTACTTACAATTTTTATTTTAAAGATTTTACTTTTCCTTTTTCTTCCCAAAGCCCCTGGGTACACAGTTGTATATTCTTAGTTGTGGCATGTGAGATGCCGCCTCAGCGTGCCTTAATGAGCGGTGCCATGTCTGTGCCCAGGATCCAAACCAATGAAACCCTGGGCCGCCAAAGCGGAGCGCGCAAACTTAACCACTTGGCCACGGGGCTGGCCCCGACCTACTTACAATTTTTAAAGATGCCAATATTCTTCTTCCTAGGATTTAAGGGCATACCATCTGAGCTCTTTTGATTGCAAGAGACAGAAATACAACTTGTAAGAAAGGAGAATTTATTAGCCCATGGAATTTATTAGCCCAAGGGAGGTTGGCTAACCAAATCATAGAAATCTGGGATGCAGGAAAAACTAGAATAAGGACTGGAACATCACTCACCCTTTCTTTGTGTTCCACTGTCACCTGCATTCTTTCTCACTGGGCACTGCTTCTTTTTCTTTTTTTTCACATGGAGGAGAACTGTTGTTTTCCATAGCTCCTACCAGTCGAGATGACTTAATCATGAAATCTATGGCCTCAATCCTTGGAAAATACCTCATTGGTTGGGGGTGATGGGAGGAGTCAGGTGGGCTGCCCTGAGCCAATCAATTGTAGCCAAGTGGATGGGATATTGTCATTGGCCCTGCTTTGAGTCTGGGGCCTAATCCAGGGCCCATCATTAGTGGTCACGGGGTTAGGATTTGTAAGAATGTGGCTACTCCTATATAAACCTCATGGTTAGAGTTTACATGTGGGGAGGGTACTCAGGGAATGTATTTCCTCCAGAAAGCAGGTGCTGGGTAGACAAAATGCTAGCAATCCCTCTGTAAGGGGCACCCCTGTCTCCTCTCAAATAATGAATTCTAGTTCACCTTGTTGCTTACCTCTATGGAGATTCTGAGATGACTCTTAATTTAAGAGGGAAATTTCCGGTTTTTCAGTATTTCCAACCACCTTTCCAAATATAAAGCAATAGAATTTGGCAAAAATATAAGGCCAAAAAAAAAAAAAAAAAGCTAGTTGAAAGCATCTCATTGGACTTGCCAAATTAGAAAATGAGAAGCATAAATTTATATGCTGCTACAGTTTAACGAACCTGACCCTTGAATTTAAAAATAACAGTATATTCTTTACTGATGGGTTTCTTCATCATTTGTGGCCATATCCCCCAGCTCTGGTCACGAGCCCTTCCATTAGTCTATCCTAGAGTAGCCGGAGGTTGCAAAGTGATGTCAACACCTTTATATCAATGGTGGGATTTTGGAAACTCTTGCTCATTCTTTTTTCTTTTCATAATGACTCCTAGAGTATAGCATTTATCATAAAGTGAATATGAGTTATTATTGCTATGAGACTATAAACCTTCCATTTCATCCGAATTTGCATTTCTAGCTTTCTTGATGCAAGGGGATGTTCTTCTGGCTCTAGTGGTTATTTTATCCCTTTCATGGGTGGAAGGCACGGTTAGAACAGCAGTCAGTAGAACAGTAATCACAGTAACGTCAACACTTATTGACTGCTTGCAATATACCGGTCATTCTTAGCTTTATATGGTTTAACTTACTTGATCCTAGTAACCACCCCCAGAAGTTTAGTACAGTTATTATTCCTCCTTTGTAGATGGAGATAGTAACATAGATAGGTTAAGTTACTTGCCCAAGGTCACGTAGCTAGAAAGTGGCAGAGTTGGAATTTGAACCGGGGCCATCAGGATTTGTGTTGTGTGCATTAAACCGTCATGTTATTCCACCTCTTAAGGGCCAGACACTATTATGGGTCTTAAGGAGTTTTGGAAAAACCCATTCTACTTCCTCAAATACTTTAACTGTTGAATAATGATCTTTATTGATTTAATTCAAAGTGTCTGTTTTACCGTTAAAAATGGAAATAATACTGGGAAAAACATCCTGTTAATTTTGATTAGTTAGTTACCCTCACATTCAACTAGCCTTTCTTAAGCTCCTTCTATGTGCTCTGACTCATTTAATGAGTTGAGTTTTATGTGAGGTGGGTGTATAATCTCTGTCTTACAGCCAAAGAAACAAAGACTTAGCCAGGTTACGTGACTCGCCAAATTCCCACGAAAATAAAGGAGACAGGTCAGGATTTGAGCTTGGTCTGCCTCACTATGAGCCTAGTTCTCTCTGTAATACTTATAAATGAAATGAATATATCAGATTTTTGCTGGTTGGTAGAGCAGAGCAGTTTTTAACAGGGCAGAAGGTGGAAAGCATGTGACATTGTGTCCTTGTAGGGCTAAAAGTGGGATCTTGGAAGGGTCTGAGGGGATTGGCGTATGAAGATAAAGAAGAGCAGATGTGAGAGGCTCCACAAGAAAGTTCCAGTTCTTTCATTTTTCTTCCCAGAGAGAAGGGAAACATTTACTTAGCTAACGTTTTCAGAAGGCCCTGGCAATTAGAGTGTTAATATTCCATGCAGTCACAGTTATGCTGTAACTACCAATTATGGGAAAACTCATCATTTTGCTGTAATGTAATTACGTTAAATAGCACCAGTCATGTCAGTGCAAAGACTGGGGCAGCCTCTAATTATCCACTGCACCCAGACACCTCAGCTCGGATCAGGAATAATTGGTGTAATGCAGTTTTGCGTTTCAGAGTTGGCCCCAGTTTTCCTCAGGAAAGGTTCTTGCTTTCCCATCCTCCCTTGAGTGTGTGTGATTCAGCTGTGTTTGTGATCTGGAAGCAGATGAGACATTAACATCCCCAATCTTGGTGTGATTTAGTATTTCTCTTCTAGGCGGTGAGCCCTTTGAGGGCCAGAAGCGTCTTTATGCACCTCTTCTCTCACCAACACATGGGACAGAGAATGTGACTAGCTAACATCTACCGAGTGTCTCCTGTCCCACAGGCCAGGGACTCTGCCAGGTACTTGACATATGTTTCGGTATTAATCTTCATAACAACTCTATAAAGGAGATAGTAAGCTTCCTACCTAATAGAAGAGAAAGCTAAGGATCGGAGAGCTGAAGCAACTTGTCCAAAGCCATAGAACTAACAAGTAGTAGAGTCAGATTCGTCCTTTTTCCAAAGCCTCTGCTCTTTCTACTTCTTCCCACTGCTTCCCAGTAGGTGACTAGTAAGTGTTTATTGAATGAAGACGGAGGAGGCTACGTATATTTACATGTGAGGATGATCTTTACTTTCTGGTCTGTTTCATCAACTTTAGAATTAGATCTTTAGCTTGGTTCATTTCTAAAAACTCTTCTTTCCTTCCCACAAGACAATCCAAATCCCATTCTTTTTAGCATTTGGAGAGTGCCTCCCAGTGATTAGTGTGTGTGTGTGTGTGTGTGTGTGGGCATGTGCATTTGTGTGTGTGTGTGTGTGATGTACACATTAAAAAAAAGTCAATCAATTGTGGGAACCCTTGTGCACTGTTGGTGGGAATCTAAATTGGTACATCCACTATGGGAAAAAGTATGGAGATTCTTCAAGAAATTAAAAATAGAACTACCGTATGATCCAGCAATTCCACTTCTGAGTATTTACCCAAAGAAAATGAAAACAAAAATTTGAAAAGATATATCCAACCCCAGGTTCATTGTAGCATTATTTACAATAGTCAAGATATGGAAACAACCTAAATGTCCATCTACAGATGAGTGGATAAAGAAATTGTGAGATATATAGATATATATATATATATATATATATATATATGTACAATGGAATATCATTCAGCCATAAAAAAGAATGAAATCTTACCCTTTGTGATATGGCAAGATGGACCTCGAGGACATTATACTAAGTGAAATAAGTCAGATGGAGAAAGATGATAAGCACCATATGATCTTTCTCATGTGTGGAATCTAAAAAAAAAAGCTCATAGATACAGAGAACAGATTGGTGGTTGCAAGAGGCAGGGGGTGGAGAGTGGGAGAAATGGCTGAACAGTTTTCTTTTAGTTTGAATAAGTTGAATAAGATCTTTTTCAAAATGTCAATCAATTGTGAAGTTGGTCTGAAGGCACATCCTTGGGGAAGACCCAGAGCTTACTTTTCTTTGTCTTTGGTGTTTGGATTTGGCAGTGATTCGATTTGAAGACTGGGGGAGCACGGCAGATGGCGTGATTTATTTTCACATATAAAATGCTTTTCCTGAGTGATGTGGAGGCCCTGGTGGGTTTTTAAGTTACAATAGCTGTGATTATTTGCTGTATTTTATAGACATACGGTGTTTTGGTCATCCCTGAATGATTTCGTCTCACCCTAAAAGCAGCAGGGGCAGGAATAGGCACCCCATTTAAGAGATGGGGAAACGGGAATGGGGAGATGATTAACAAAGGGATTTTCCTCTGGAGGGCTCAGCACAGGTCGCTGCATTGTGCACTGGGGCCCTGAGAGTCCAGCATGGTGGGATTTACTTCATCCTCAACAGAAACAGATGTTATTACAGTGGAGGTCAGCCGCTGACGTGTACCAGCTGCGGGATTCGGAGCTCCCTGCTGACGGATGGGCTTCACCTTTCCAGGTGAATTTTCTTTGTTTTATTAAATCTCCTTGGAGAGGCTTTTATTGGTCTCCGTGGAGTCAGAGAAATTAGACTTTCCCTTTTGGAACTTACGATAGTAAGTCAACCTGCAACCGGGCTTCTTAGTTAATATCTAGAAGACAGAGCTGTTACTTTGGAAAAACCCTCAAGCTGTTTGACGGAGAGGGCAAATCAGGATGCTGTGAGGAGCCGACTCTCCCAGGAGAAGCTGAGGAGGACGGGGCTGAGCTGGAACCCAGAGGAGAGAGCATTCCAGGAAAACCTAGTGTTAAAACAACCCCAATGGGAATGCTCCCCGGAACTGCTGTGGACCCTAGGATAAGCAAATATCTAGGTAAATGGTGTGAGATTTTCAGAGTTAACAAAATTTCCTCTATATTTTGATCTTAATTCAAATATTTTAATCTCCTTTTTATCCTAAAAGTAATCAATGCTTATGATAAAATTCAGTCACAGGGTATGTAAAGTAAAAGTAAAAGACGCCGTCCCTACCCATTTCCCCACATCACACCCTTTAGGAACAACAGCTGTAAATAGTTTCCTCTGTTATCCATCCAAGATCATTTTAAATAAAAACAAGCATATATTTATGTGTGTATAAATCATACTTTTCATATAGTTCCACAGCCTTTTTTTTTTTTACTTCACACTATATCCTGGGCATTGTTCTGTATCATTAACTATAGATTTACGTTGTTCATTTTAAAATTATTTCAAGTTATTACAGTGCATAAATGTACCATGATTTACTTTCATTCCTTAGTGATGGACTTTTAGGTGGTGGTGAGCGTTATGTTTTTTTGTTATCATTTTTTTACATTGTTGTTGTCATTGCAATCAAGGTGACCCTGCAGCCTTTTTGTACCAGTCCATTTCAGAAATCTGAAGACCAGAGCTGGAAGGATCTTTGGAGGTCAGCAAGGTCAAGTTCCTTTATTTGCAGGTGAGAAAACAGATCAAACATAGAAGAAAAGTGACTTTCTCAAGATTATACATTCTATTATGGTTTAGCCTGACACTTGACTCCAGAACCTTCTATGTCCTGGCATTTAAATATAAGTGACAGAGAAAGACAAATACTGTATGACCTCTCTTCTATGTGGAGTCTAAAAAACAAAAAGCAAAAAACCAAGCCCATAGATGCAGAGAACAGATTGGTGGGTGCCAGAGGTGGGAGAGAGGGGATGGGAGAAAGGGCTGAATGGGGTTAAAAGGTAAAAAATAAAAATAAATTAAATATAAGTGACTATTGAATACTCCTTGAAATAAGTAGTCTATGGGCTGGGTTTGTTCTTCCATTAGACTGTTTTCTGTTGGGGCTGCTGCATACGGATGTGCATTTTGTGCACTGTACAAAATCACCCAGACTAAGAGGTGGGCAAGGGCTGAAATCTAGAGTGGACTCTACTTGCTAAACCATGAGCTAAGCCTTGGGGCTGCAACTAAGCAATTTTCCCAGAGTCACACCTTTCTCAATATTTCCCAAAGGCACCATACGGGCCAGCGGAAGTCCTCATTTCTGGGATAAATCTATTTGACTCTAGAACGACAATGCAGTTTATTGCACCTTATTCAATGATGCAATATCATTCATTTTAGTGGAAATAGAGTTCCAGTGTTGTTCACACACTCTCATCTGGTCTTCCTTATGATTGACAGTTTCATTTGATAGACACTATGTGGAATTAGGGCTTCAGCATATGGTCATGGGTAGGTTAAATCTAACAGTCGAGTGTGACTGAGAGAGGTCTCTCATGGGCAGAAGGTGTTCTTTATTTCTTTGTGGTTTGGTACTTAGCTCTCTGGATCTTATGATGTTCCTGTCTTGGGAAGCAACTTGTCTTGGTTAGGATGAGCCTCGTTTTCAGGAAGGTTTCAGCTTGGAGCTGCACACTCCCCACCACCTGTTTCGCCTCAGGTCCCCACTCTGCCCCTGAGCCACTACCCTACAAGGTCCTGTCACATGACAACTGTTCAGCTGAAGACTCAAGAGCTCTTGAAAAGTTATTCTACTTTTTGGATGCTGACCCCTATTTTTGGTATAAGGATTTTTTTTTAAACCTCAAAACACATTGAAGAATGCTATAAGGAGTGATAGTCCAGCGTTACATTTGCAGGCAAAGATATGCTACTTTATTAGACTAACAGCTTCTGGTCAGAGAACATATGGGGCCATTGACTTGCGTGCCATGTCTGGATGACCCAAAATATTTAGCTTTGCACAATAGGCCAGTTAGAGGGAGAAGGAGTCACAGCGAAAGGACTTTTCAGTGTGTTAGGTAAGAGCATTATTTCCTATGTTTAGAAGTCTTTTTGTGCTTGGATTTCATTTTACCCCGAATGTATTCTCCTGTGCTATAACTTTATTTTGAGTGCACCTTGATGAAGCAAATGGTGCGGAAAGCTGAATGTACCTTTCCCAGAATGGGCTTTGCTCACCTCCCTCTGCCCATCACCACCTGCTCTTCATCCCATATGGCGTGTAATAAACCTCAATTGTACCATATTTCATGGGATGACTGTAATTAAGTTCAAATTATTGTTTATTACCTATAAAAACTTGATTTTACTGTTCATTTGATATTTATTCCGTCTGTGTAAATTGTTTAGATATCATTGGTCAGGGTGAAATACACTCTAATATTTTCCATTAAAGTGACCAAAAATATTGTTTCATTTAGTGGCTTTTCAAGTAGTGGCAGGATTTTCAGGAGTGAGTTAGAATCATTAAGCCAAGGATCATGGCCTGTTGATGTCAGGGACCATGGCTTTTCATTTTTATGTTGATGGCACTGCATGCTAGCACGTAGTAGGCCTTCCGTAAAAGTTTGTAGAATGAATAAATAAATCCTCTTTACAAAACTGTAGGGAAGATAGTTTCAAATAGACAGTGCAGGGGTTGCGTAGCAAAGTCTCTCATTTTCAAAATGGATTTGACTTTGGGCATTTCCTTATTTGAATTGATTAGAAGCAATGCAACGATCTTCTTAAAAAATGGAGGTTAAAATTCTCATATTTGCCTTGCACTAGAATGATTTAATGTTGCTCTATGGCTTGCTCAGGATTCTTGGGAAAGGATAAACATTGGGTGCCAAGATGGGTTACTCCATGAGGCAGGGAAAAGAGGAAAATATTGGAGTGACTGTAGAGAAAGGGGAGGGGTGGGGCAGGAGACACTGAGAATGGCCATCAGGAGCTGCTGATCAAGGTTGCAGGGAGAAACCATCATAGAAAATCAGAAAGCTGTGGAGCACGAGAAGAGGAGCAAAGGCATGGAGCAGGGTTGGTGTGGGCCCAGCGGTTCTGTGAGATTTCCAGGGAGAAGGGGGTGGAGGAGGCCAGAAAGCATTAACTCGTGGAAATGTTAGGGGGCCAGTGAAACGTGGCTGGGCCTGGGCTTTGCTTTTCCAGTGAGAAAGAGCAGTGGAGAGAGAGGAAAATGAGACACAGAGAGAAGAGACACAAAGAGGACAGAGAGAAAGACAGATAGGAGATACACAGACCAAGAGAGAGAAAAAGAGAGGTAGAGACAGAAGGGGCGGCGGGGGAGGGAGAGAGCAAGAAGGAGAGGAGGAGGGGGGGAAAGGAGAAGAAGGTGGGTGAGGGAGACGGAGATGGAGAATAAAAGAATGACAGGAAAAGAAACAGATAACAGAGACTGAGACAGAGAGAGAGAGAGTCAGAGTACTTCACTGTTCTGATGAGAGAAGGATCGACGGAACCAGGAAGTGAAGCCTATCAAGAACTTGACTGGAGAGTGGGAGCCCCGCCCAAATGTGGTCTCCTAAAGAGGAGTGTGCCGTTGTCCCCTGGCTGCCTGTTGGCCCTCAGACCTCCACACACTGCGGTTACATGCTCTCATTCTCCAACTGACTGCATAGACCTCAGGTGAAAGAGACACAAGCCAAAGAGAGGTGGTCGAAAGAGGTAAAGATGAGAGAAGCCAGGCGACTGGGGCCTTGGTCATAAGAGGGAAACGTGAGCCAGCAAACCTTTGTTCTTTCGATGGAGGTGGCAGGACGGCCACTGCTTTGAAAATACCCCCAGAGCCCTGTGCGACTTTGCCTTGGGTCTTCTTTTTCTTTCTTTCTTTCTTTTTTTAAAATCAAAACCTATTATTAAGGCAGACAGAGAAGTTCCTTCTTTCTGGGGTAGGTCAGGATGGCGATCTTCCTGTTAGATTTTGGGAGTTCAGGTTCTTTCTTCTGCTTCAGCTACGACACTGGCTGCCCTCTTTGTCACTCAATAAAATGACAAATCAGAAACAAACAGGGAAAAAACAGGGGAAATCCAGTGTTTTACTTCACTAAAATGTGGCAAGACCCAATGGGATGGGAGACCCTGATACTCCCAGGTTCGGTGAGGGGGCAAAATATCCTGGCTCAACTGTGCTGCTGGTGACTCCACGAGACCAGCCTGCAGCTTCTTCTATCCTAGCAGAAGACAGAGCTGTCCCGGGTCTGGGGACAGCAGCACCAACCCACCCTCCATATGGCTATGAAGAAATGTATTTTCTATCTCCCCACTTCTCATATCAGAGGAAGAACAGTGGATGTTTGTAGGAATAAGCCATTTGTAGTTTTGTGAAAGTGAGCACCTCAGGTTTGAAAGCTTATGTCATTTAGGTGTATTCCTGAAAGTGGGTACAAACTGTTATGTCTAATCTTTTGAGGCTAATATACCCCAAAGACAACCAAGCGTGGGTAAACAGAAAATAAATATTTATATTTTTGGTCTGAAATTGGTGAAGGCTAATTTGTTTTCCATGGGCCAGAAATCAGCTGAAGAAAGAGACCTTGTGGCCATTCACATTTTTTTTTTTTAAGGTGAGGAAGATTGGCTCTGAGCTAACATCTGTGCTAATCTTCCTCTGTTTCATATGTGGGACTCTGTCACAACATGGCTTGATGAGTGCTATGTAGGTCTGTGCCCAGGATTCGAGCCCACGAACCTTGGGCCGCCGAAGCGGAGTGCGTGAACTTAACCACTATGCCACCAGGCGAGCCCTCCCATTCACATTTTTGTATCTTCAATTTCTATTATCAATTAAAAGACAGTCAACTCGTATCCTGAATAGAAGTGCAATTAGATCCAATAATGAAATCATCAAGTACTACTGAGGTGGAACTTGGCAGTAATTAGTTTTTTGATACATAAATACAATTTCCAAATGCAATTTGTCCCTAAGCTCAGGCTGCTGATTCAATTCATCCTGTTTGCTATTACAAGGAAGTGTGCAGTGAGGTGTACTCCAATTTCTCAGGGCTGTGTCTCTCCACGGAGAATGAAGCGACTTGGCTAACATCCGAAATTACTAGTGAGACATGGAGAGGAGGTGTTGTGTGGCTGTCCTGGGGACTGGGAGTAGGGCATTTTCCCCCAGGATCTCAGTGACATGTGAACTACTCTATTAGGAGGCCAGCTGATCCTCTCTGCCTCTCCTTTTTCTGTGTCGGTCTATCTGTCTTCTCTTTCTTTCTCTCCCTGACACTGCCTCTTCATACATTTACTGATGTGTTCATTCATTCAATATTTATTGAGGGTCTACTCTATGTGTTAGGTGCTAGGATATAGCAGTAAAGAAAGCAGACGTGGTTCCTGTCCTTAAGGGACTGCTCATCTGGTATTCAACGTTAAAGAAATACTTGTTCAGTTATAATTGTTGTAGTGTTATAAAGGCTCCTCTGAGAATGTAAAACGAGGTCTCCATTCTCTTCTGAGGGATCAAGGACGATTTCCACGAGGAACTGGTATTGCGGCTTTGATCTGAAATATGAACAGGACTCAGAGAATTTAGAGAAAACCGTCCAGATGGAGAGAAGCCCAGAAGGAAATTTAGTGCAATAGAGAGAAAGGGAAGATGCCCATGAGGCAGGAGCAAAGAAAGGAAAGAAGCGAGGGGGCAGGTGGATGAGAGGAGGGTGTATGATAGCAAAGGGCAGATCATTCAGGTCCTTGTAGCCCTTGTTCAAGGTTTTAGATTAGGAGTTCTTTGAAGATTTTAAAAATAGAGGAGTAATATGATCCTACTCTTTAGTTGTCAGACTTCTCTAAAGTTCAATAATGATGTACCTCTTAATTTGGAAGCTCTGTTTGATGGCTCTTCAAGTCAGTTTCCACCACCCCTCAACATTTTCAGAGATTCCAGCTGGAAGGGAAGCATAGTGAGTGGCAGACTCTCCATCAGTGACTTGGCATGTCAGAATTTCGATGCTTCCATGTTATGCAGCCCTAGCAATCATAATCAAAAGTACTTCAGGCAGAGGTTAGAGATTCACAATGTGGATTCATCAGATGAGAAAAATACCAGGTTTTATATCAATGAATGTATTTACAAGGTGTTGCCAGAAAGTTATATTTCCCCCCTCGTTGCCTTCCTAAGCCAAATCCACCTATAAAGTGCTCAGATCATTGCTTTATTTTCTCCTTTTAAGCCTTGGGCCATGGGGGGGCCTTAGGACTGACTTTGTGTTCTTTCTACAATATACTGGAGTGGAGTGTCTGTTGACCCAGTTTTCTAAATGAATGGAGACTACCTTCAGTTGCCCCACTGTGTTAGCTGGTTAGGAGATGGCAAGCTGCTGTAACAAAGAGAGCCAACAACAGAGAAGTTCAAAGAACGAAAAAGTCTATTTCTCTTTTACATAACATTCCCAGTGTGAACAATTCAGGTCAAGGAGAAAGCTCTGTTTGTCTTTATTGCCTGAGATCCCAAGTTCCTTGCAAGTCACTACTCCTAAATTCCCTGGGACATTGTTATCAGCTGCATAAATGATGCTAGATTGTTGCATCATCCAGATTCTAGCTTGTGAGAAGGGGAAATAGAGCCTCCCAGAAGACATTCCTAGATACCTTAAGGGTACACATCACTTCTGCTCACATTCCATTGGTGAAAACTGAGTCCACGATGAAAACTTACTCACCTGTGGTCACATCTAATTGAAAAAGAGACTGTGAAATGTAATCTACGTGACTGGCTTCAATGCTATTACCATGGAAGAAGGGAGAGTAGATTTTGATGGACAGCTAAGATTATCCTCCACGCCCAGTATGGTAGATTGATCACAAAATGGCCCCAATTCTTCACACCTCCCTGTGTCCATTCTCTTTGCAACATGAAATCGAAGCTTCTCCCAGCAAGAGATGGAGCTTGTTTTCCCATTCCCTGAATTTGGGCTGGGCTTGTGCTTTGCTTTCGTCGATAGAATATGGTAGAAGTGGCAGTGTGCCAGTCCAACTGTGGGCCTCCACAGAGCTATGTGCTCTCCCAGACCCCTATGTCCCACCAAGGCTGTCCTAGACAAGCCGGTTGACTCCCAAATATGTGTGAAAGCCAAGCCGAGATCCACAGAGCTGCCTAGGCGGCCCATAGCTGACTACGGATGCATCTGTTTGCCCAGTTGAGACCAAAGGAGCTACTCTGCTGTCCCTCAGACCCACGGGCAATAATAAATGCTCATTGTTTTAAGCCACTGGGTTTGGGTGGTTTGGCTTTAGCTGTTTCCTTACTGTCTTTACGTAGCCTCTGGGCTTGGTTAGAAAGGAAAGATAAAGGACATGATACCAATATAAAAGGATGCTAAACTGGGAGTTATCTTTGCTGAGGAAGATTCACTCTGAGCTAACATCTGTTGCCAATCCTCCTCTATTTTGTATATGGGCTGCTGCCACAGCGTGGCCACTGACAGACGAGTGGTGTAGGTCTGTGCCTGGGAACCGAACATGGGCTGCTAAAGCAGAGTCTGCCAGACTTAACACTAGGCCCCTGGGCCTGGCCCTAACGTGGGAGTTTTGATTGAAGAAATTAGATAAGATAGCCCTTAGTCACCAAAATAGGTTGTGTTCTAGACCCACCAATAAAAAGCTCAAAGTAGAGGTCCTAGAAATTATTTAGATGTTACCTAACTGAAGGCATAATCTTGAAGACATAATGTAAATACCTGCTTCTTCGTCAGGTCTGGTGCCAGAAACTTCAACTGGACCATTTGGAGAGCTTGATGTGTGTTCTCTGCAGCTGGAGGGACAGTGGGTTAGTGTCTGCTTCCGTCTTATCCAGGAAATCCAGGGTGCAAGAGGGAAATTTGGTGAGAGCTTTGATATTGCAGTTTGGAAGCCTGCTGAATTTTCTGATTGGCATTTAATCTGAAAGTTTTTTTTTTTTCCTTAACATAAATCTCTCTCTCTTTTTTTTTTATTGAGGTCGTAATAGTTTATAACGTTGTGAAATTTTAGTTGTACATTATTTTTTGTCAGTCACCATATATATGTGCCCCTTCACCCCTTGTGCCCAGCCTGTAATCCGCTTCCCCTGGTAACCACTAAACCGTTCTCTTTGTCTGTCTGTTTATCTTCCACATATGAGTGAGATCATATGGTGTTTGTCTTTCTCTGTCTGGCTTATTTTGCTTAACATAACACCCTCAAGGTCTGTCCATGCTGTTGCAAATGGGACTATTTTGCCTTTTTTATGGCTCAGTAGTATTCCATTGTGTATACATACCACGTCTTCTTTATCCGATCATCAGTCAGTGGGCACTTGGGTTGCTTTCAAGTCTTTGCTATTGTGAATAATGCTGCAAGGAACATAGGGGTGCATAAGGCACCTTGAATTGTTGTTTCAAGTTCTTTGGATAAATTCCCAGTAGTGGGATAGCTGGGTCATATGGTATTTGTATTTTTAGTTTTTTGAGAAATCTCCATACTGTTTTCCATAGTGGCTGCGCCAGTTTGCATTCCCACCAGCAGTGAATGAGGGATCCCTTTTCTCCACAGCCTCTCCAACATTTGTTGTTTTTTGTCTCAGGGATTATAGCCATTCTGGGATATAAGGTGATATCTCAGTGTAGTTTTGATTTGCATTTCCCTGATGCTTAGTGATGTTGAACATCTTTTCATGTGCCTGTTGGCCATCTGAATATCTTCTTTGAAAAAATGTCTGTTTATATCTTCTGCCAATTTTTTGATCAGGTTGTTTGTTTTGTTGTTGTTGAGTTGTATAAGTTCTTTACATATTTGGGAGATTAACACCTTGTCACATATATGATTTGCAAGTATTTTCTCCCAGGTGGTGGGTTGTCTTTTCGTTTTGTTCCTGGTTTCCTTTGCCTTGCAGAAGCTCTTTAGTCTGATGAAGTCCCACTTGTTTATTTTTCTTTTATTGATTTTGTACCCTGCAACTTTGCTGTATAGTTTGATTATTTCTAATAGTTTTCCAATGGAATCTTTAGGGTTTTCTGTATATAGAATCATGTCATCTGCAAACAGTGAGAGTTTCACTTCTTCATTGCTTATTTGGATTCCTTTTATTTCTTTTTCTTGCCTGCTTGCTCTGGCCAAAACCTCCAGTACGATGTTGCATAAGAGTGGCAAGAGTGGCACCCTTGCCTTGTTCCTATCCTCAGAGGGATGGCTTTCAGTTTCTCCCCATTGAGAATGACGTCACCTGTGGGTTTGTCATATGTGGCCTTTATTATGCTGAGGTATATCCATTTTATTGAAAATTTTTATCAAAATGGATGTTGAATCTTGTCAAATGCTTTCTCCGCATATATTGAGATGATCATGTGGATTTTATTCCTCATTTTGTTAATGTGATGTGTTACATTGATTGATTTCAGGATATTGAAGCATCCCTGCATCCCTCATATAAATCCCACTTGATTATGGTGTATGATCATTTTAATGTATTGCTGTATTTGGTTTGCCAATGATTCATTGAGGATTTTTGCATTTGTTTGTCAGTGATATTGGCCTGTAATTTTCTTTCTTTGTGTTGTCCTTGTCTTGCTTTGGGATCAGGGTGATTTTGGCCTCATAGAATGTGTTAGGAAGTATTCTGTCTTCCTCAATTTTTTGGATTAGCTTGAGAAGGATAGGTATTAAATCTTCTGTGGATGTTTGGTAGTATTCTCCAGAGAAGCATTCTGGTTCTTGATTTTTATTTTTTGAGAGGTTTTTGATTACTGTTTCAGTCTCTTTACTTGTGATTGGTCTATTCAGATTCTCTCTTTCTTCTCAGTTCAGTTTTTGGAGGTTGTATGAGTCTAAGAATTTATCCACTTCTTCTAGATTGTCCAATTTGTTGGCATATAGTTTTTCATAGTATTCTCTTGTAATCCTTTGTATTTCTGTGGTATCCATTGTAATTTCTCCTCTTTCATTCTTAATTTTATTTATCTGAGCTTTCTTTCTTCTTTTCTTAGTGGGTCTGGCTAAGGGTTTGCCAATTTTATCTTCTCAGAGAACTCGCTCTTTGTTTCATTGATCCTTTCTACTGTTTTTTGAGGGGGGGAGGGGAGTTCAATTTCATTTATTTATGCTCTGATTTTTATTATTTCCCTTCTTCTGCTGACTTTGGGTTTTGTTTGCTCTTCTTTTTCTAATTCTGTCAGATGTAGTTTAATATTGCTTATTTGGGATTTTTATTGTTTGTTAAGGTGGGCCTGTATTGCTATGAATTTCCCACTTAGGACCACTTTCGCTGCATCCCATATAAGTTGGTATGGTATATTTTGATTTTCATTTGTCTCCATATATTTTTTGGTTTCTCCCTTAATTTATTCAATGATCCATTGGTTGTTTAGTAGTATGCTGTTTAGTCTCTACATATTTGTCACTTTCCCAGCTTTTTCTTGTAGTCGATTTCTAGTTTCACAGCATTATGATCTGAAAAATGCTTGATGTGATTTCAATCTTCTAAAATTTATTGGGGCTTGCATTGTTTCTCAACATATGGTCTATCCTTGAGAATGTTCCAGATGCACTTGAGAAGAATGTGTATTCTGCTATCTTGGGTGGAGTGTTCTATATATGTCTATTAACTCCACCTGGTCTAGTTTTTCATTTAGTTCCCTATTTCCTTGTTGACGTTCTGTTTGGATGATCTATCCATTGATGTAAGTGGGGTGATACGGTCCCCTACTATTATTGTATTGTTAATCTCTCCTTTTAGGTTTGTTAATAGTTTCTTTATGTACTTTGATGCTCCTGTGTTGGGTGCATAAATATTTATAAGTGATACGTCTTCTTGGTGGAGCATCCCTTTCATCATTCTTTACTGCCCCACTTTGTCTCTCTTTGCCTGTTTTATCTTGAAGCCTGCTTTGTCTGACGTATGTATGGCAACACCTGCTTTCTTTTGTTTGTCATTAGCTTGGAGTATCATCTTCCATCCCTTCACTCTGAGCCTGTGTTTGTCAGCTGAGACGTGTTTCCTGGAGGCAGCATATTGTTGGGTCTTGTTTTTGAATCCAACCTGCCACTCTGTGTCTTTTGATTGGAGAATTAAATCCACTTACATTTAGAGTCATTATTGACAGAGGAGGGCTTAATTCTGCCATTTTATCAATCATTTTCTGGTTCTCCTGCATTTCTCTTGTTTCTTGTCCCATGTATTTTGGACTACCAATTCAGTTTGTTAGTTCTTTATGATGGTTTTCTCAGTTTTTTCTTTATTTATGCTTTGTAACTCTGTTCTGATTATTTGTTTAGTGGTTACCATGAGGTTTGTATAAAAAGATCTCGTATCTGAGATAGTCCATTTTCTGATAGCCTCTTATTTCCTTAGACTAAGGTGATTCCATCCCTTTCCTCTTCCCCTTCTAAGTTATTATTGTCACAACTTATTCCATCATCTGTTTGGAATTTGTAGTTGAAATGATGAGACTATTCTTATTTTTGATGTTTTCTTTCCCTTTCTCTTTAATGTTAGAATTAAGTATTTGCTAATCTGTTCTGATAGAGGCCTGCAATTTTGATTTTGTCTACCTATTTATCTCCTTGCTCAAGGCTTTGCAATCTTTTTCTTTTTGTTTTCTGGTATGAGTGCCTTCTTGATCATTTCCTGTAAGTGGGGGTTGCGGCATCTAATGGCAATGAACTCCCTTAGCTTTTGTTTATCTGAAAAGTTTTTATTTCTCCATCATATCTGAAGGGTATTTTCACTGGATAGAGTATTCTTGGCTGAAGGTTTTTGTCTTAGAGAATTTTGAATACATCATTCTGCACTCGCCTAACCTGTAAGGTTTCTGCTGAGAAATCTGCTGAAAGCCTGATAGGGCTTTGTAAGTTATTTTCTTCTGCCTTGCTGCCCTTAATATTTTTTCTTTGTCATTGATCTTTGCCAGCTTTACTACAATAAGCCTTGGAGAAGGTCTTTTTACAATAGCATAATTAGGAGATCTATTGGCTTCTATCACTTGTATTTCCAGCTCTTTCCCAGGTTTGGGGAGTTCTTAGCCATCATTTCTTTGAACAAGCTTTCTCCTCCATTCTCCTTCTCTTCTCCCTCTGGAATACCTGTAATCCTTATGTTGCATATCCTAATGGAGTCAGATATTTCTTGGAGAATTTCTTCATTTCTTTTTTATTTTATTTCTGTCTCCTCCTCCACCTGAAGCATTTCTATATTTCTGTCTTCTGACTGCTAATTGTCTCCTCCATATATCAGCTTTGTTATTCAGGGAATCTGGATTTTTCTTTATCTCATCCATTGTGTTTTTCATCTCCAACATTTCTCATTGGTTTTTCTTTATAGTTTCAATCTCTTTTGTGAAGAATTCCCTTTGTTCACTAATTTTTTCCCTGATTTCATTGAACTGTCTATCTGTATTTTCTTGTAACTCATTGAGTTTTTTCATGATAGCTGTTTGGAATTCTTTGTCATTTAGATTGTAAATTTCTGTGCTTTCAGGATTGATTTCTGAGTGCTTGTCAGTTTCCTTCTGGTCTAGAGTATTAATATATTTCTTCATACTGTTTGATGGCACAGAGTTGTACTTCTGCCTAGTGATAGTTACTGGTGCAGCTTCCACCTGCTGCCACTTGGTGGGGGGCAGGAGCTGTGTATTCTGAGCCAACAATGATCCACGGCTCACTTGCTCACAGCTCCTGCTTTTCTATTGTCTGGGCAGGCACTCTGGCCAACTGACTGAGCTGGAGCACTGTGCAGGGGGAGGGGCACTTTCTTTGCTATTGAAATCCCAGGGGCATTGTCGTTCTACCCTTGCTATCTGCGCTCTTGGTGTGCTGGCTTGATGAAGACACATCCACAAAGGCTTAGCTACCTCTTTGCCAGGTTTTCCCATGGGCTATAGGGGAATTTGGAAGGTGAAGGTGTTCCTGTAGAGGGCCACCCCTTCCCCTTCTCCTCTCAGAGCTACACATGGTCCCACACCCTGGGTCTCTGCTGTTGGGGGAGGGAGACGAGCTCCCCTTACCTCCTTCCACCTCCTCCAGGAGGTCCAGCACCTTCACCTTCAGATATATGGCCGCGTGGGTCTCTCAGATGTCTTTTATGTTGTGTGAATGTCCTCTATTGGTTTATGAATATCCTTTTTGTTGCATCTTAGGGGACAGAGTCTAGGGGAAGTGCTCACTCTGCTGTGATGCTGATGTCACTCTGAATCCCAAAGTTTTTAAAGAAAAAACATTTTAGAGTGTTTTTGCCCCATGGACTGGATGTGGACACATGCAGGAAAGCCAAGATATCGATCATCTTAGATCTAGTCAAAAGGGGCCCCGTAGAGGACAACTGTACTTCAATAGAAAGGAAACTGGAAGTGGATGTTGGATTCATGGGATAGCATATGGAAGAAGTGACTGCTGAAATGGAATATATTTGCTCAGGTAATTGGTTCTCAACCAGGGGCAATTTTTCTCTCCAGGAGACAATGAGCAATGTCTGGAGACATTTTTGGTTACAACTGGGGAAGATGGTACTGGCTTCTATTAGGGAGAGGGCAAGGATCCTGGTAAACATCAATGAATGCATAGGAAAGTTCTCCACAACAAGGAATTGTTTGGGCCCAAATGTCAATAGTGCTAAGGTAAGAACTGTGGCTCAGGTCAAGGTGATGTTGAGGGTCTCTGAAGAAGGAATGAAAAGGGCCCATGAGAGAAAGTCAGCTTTAAACACATGCCAGACTCAGAGAGCACAGAACCATCTGGGGTGCATGCCAGTCATGTAAGAACATTCCTAGCCCCCTAACATCTCCTAGCTGCCCTGCTTCCACCCTCTACCTCCCAACCCCCCAGCACCATTGTGCTGGAGTCAGAAACCTTGATTATCAAGAAGGAGAGATAGGATGGAAGTGCATAATGGAGAAGGTAATAAGAAAGACCACAGTCCCTTTGTCACTGAAAGTGGCTAGTTTGCAGCAGGCTTTAGCTGACCAAGGGGAGATATATTCTTAAGTTGGGTTTGGAGTTTGGAATATTCCACAGGACTGGACATTAGAATTATTGAGTTGAGGCTGTGACCATGTTTACAGCTTAACGTAATCCTGGGACTCCCTGGAGTGAGCAGAAATGTCTTGAGGTCTACTTGAAATTTTATCCAGAACATTCAAAAGAGATATTGGAATAAAAAAATAAAATAAAGTGGTTGATTACATTCCCTGGGTCCCGCTTGTTTTATGCAGCCATTACCTTAACAGTTACTGAATAGACACTATAAAAGCTGAGAGCTGTCGTAAATATGATCTCATTTAATCATCAGAATTGAGGAGAGTATATATTTTTCTCTTAGTGTTTGAGGTGGCATGATTATTCTTACTTTAAGGGGAGAAAACCAGGGCTTAGAGATGCAGAGGAACTTGACCAGATTGTACATCAAGGGAGGGTTGGATAGTGGCACTGGTGGCAGGGAAGTATAGGAGGTGGTTTCAGTAATCCTGTTAAAACAGATTCATATTCAGAATCCTGGAATCCTATGGATAGAGTGCAGAGATCCTCAAAGTTAGATTCATATGTGTAGCAATATATGACATTTTCATGTCTGTGTGGTCAGCTAAGAGGGAGAGAGCAAGAGTTTTAATGCACTGCACAGCAATAGATTCCAGGAAATAATTTAGAACCAATATTTTCGAGGTATGGGCATGTGGAACTGAGCCCTGATCCAAACGAGTCTCTTTGTAGCGGGTTGAGTTAGTCAGATGGACTGTGTCCTTTCTTCTTGCAGGCTGACTTAAAGGCTTCTTCATGGCACTTTACATAAACCTGTGTTACAGCCCATGTCACATGGTTTTATAACACTTGTTTTTCATGTTGTTTTTTCTTGCCAGATAAGTAAGCTCCTTCAATCTGAGGCCTTTTGCTTTATTCATTTTTATATCTGGTAGCATCTAAAATATAGTATTTAATAAGTGTGGAATAAATAATTTATTGAGCTAAGATCCCTGCCTTCAAGGAATTTATGACGTATGTTGGGGAAACATGAAAAAAGAAAGTTGTAACATAGTATGAATGGTAGAATTTCTGTTTAAAAAAAATACACACATGCCAATTCGTGGGCCAGAAATAATATCTGAAGAACTCTGAACCAAATGGTTAACATTGGTTACCTCCGTGCAGTCAAATTATGGGGGACTTTTCTTTCTGTGTAATATATTTCTAGAAGATTTTATAGTAAGCAGAAGTATTTTAGTCATTTAGTATTTTAATATTTAGTCAGGGAAAATAGTACGATATAAATAAGAGAAATGGCATACTATATATAATACAGAGTTGTATATGATTAGTTTTAAAATGAGGACAGCGTGCAGCAAGAAAAATAACAGTTCAGAAGAACTGCAGACTCTGGACTGGGTGGGTGGCCAGGGAACCCTGTGAAGAAGGAGTGTGAATCTTACTCATTATTCAGGGCTTTGAAATAGATTTCCAAAAGGTATCCAGGTCCTGATCTTCCTATTTGATCGCAGGGTCTTGTTGCTTTTAGAAAAGCCAGTGCCATCTGTTTTTGGGAGCTGGCACCTACCCCTAGCTGCTCCTTTGGACTTCCAAACCACTTTAAAAATTAATGGCTTTGTAGAAGGCCAGCAACTCGCTCTTAAGAGTTCAATATCATATTTATAAACTCAGTCTGTGTTGAGTTCCAGCATATTGCAAATAATTTACAGTGTTGTCCTGCTCAGAGCATAACTAATGTGGATCCACAGCTGTGCAGATAACTTCTCCTATCAGCGGATGATAAACTATAAGTGGCCCCATTTGGATGCGGGGAAATAGTCCAGATTTTTAAGGCTGTATTGGTGCAATTGGGAGGAAAATTCTACAGCAATGGCTTCTCTTACCTGGAAATCATCTCTACAGTAATAAATATAGCCAGCCTCATTGCTACTGGTGATTATATTTAGGAAGAATGAACCGGTCATGAAGTTTATGGCCCTCGGTCTGCTGCCATGAATACTCTCCTGAGCAGTTGCTAAGCAGTTTGGAAAGTAGGTCAGCCAGCCCACGGGCCCTGAGGTCAAAAGGCAAGATCTGGAATGGCTGAATAATTGGACTAAGGTTTTGGATCTGGGTCAGTCGCTCCATAAGGATGAAATGCATAATGGGTATGTTTATACTTCACACTTGTGCCTCAATATCTCTTCAGCAATTTCTCAGTGTATTTTAGGATCCTGGAAACTGGCTCTGCTCTTCCCCAACAAACCAAGTGGAGGTTCTTGCCTTCAAGGTCGTGGTTCCTGTGCAAGATTCAGTCTCCCTGAATCGTCAGAGTCCTGGTTACATTGACTTTATTGACAGCCTTTGAGGTGAAGTACCAAGGGTGTTTGATGCTAAATTTAAACTGGCAACCCAGCTGAAAATTTTACACACTGTTCCATTCAGCTAGGTTGAGTCTGTGTCTTCACTATGATTTTTATTCATTTTTGTCAGACATTAATTAACGAGCACCTAAAATGTGCTAAGGATGGTACTTGGTGTTGGGGTTAAAATGTTGAAAAAAACACTGTCTTTTGTTTATCCTGTTCTCTCAGCCTAGAATTTCCTTCCCATTCATGAAGCCGGTACTGTGGTATCATAGCTAGGGCAAATATAAGTACTTGCTTTTATTTTACAATTATGTCCTGTAGGGTTTTAGTTTCTGATTAAGTGCCCCAGGAACCATCGTAGAAGATTCTGGGCTGGCTTGTCCCAACCCTCAACCAAGGTAACTATCATTGTTCCTATTTTATATTTGGAGTCTCTGATAGATTAGATTATCTTTGGGGGCAAATATTCATTCCCTTCCCACCTCTGCCTTCAGGGGAGAAGAAAACTTCCCACATTGATGTTGGGCTTGGTTATACAATTTGGTTTGGCCAATGGAATGTGAGTAGAAGTGACAGGTGCCTTTTTTAAGCCTTGGCCTTAAAGAGATATTCCTCTTTCTACAAGCCCCGCTGAGAGATTTCAGTCATGGGAAGAATATGCCCCAAGTAGCTGCTGTTCCTCCAGCCTGTGCCCCAGCATGAGACATGTGAGGCATAGCCAGACACATATTAATAATCCACACATTACTGTATGACACTGATATGGTTTTGGTTGATTATAATGCAACAGCAACTGATTGATACAAACCTCTAGCTAAGATCTCATTCAGAGTAAGGGTTTGTTCATTCATTCATTCAAAAAATATTCAAAAAATACTGAGTGCTGTGTATATACACCAGGCAGAACACCACTGGAATAAGTGATTTTAAAAATCTATTGGCTTTGTTTGTCTTCCTGACTTCTACTCTTTATATTTGATGTAAGGGGATTTATGGTCATTTATAATATACAGACTATAAGAAATAAAATCAAGACACACATTCTCAAAGAAAAAATAGTACTAAAACATCAATTTGAGAAGTGACAAAGAACTGACAACAAATTAACGTCAATTATGTGTAAAAAATAAGCAAACCGTATGCAAATGCAAATAACTCAAACCTGTCTTTTCACTCAGAGGTGCTGCATGATGAGACAACTGGCTACCAGGATTTACAGTTCCAGTTCTTACTCTGGAATTGTATGCTAAAGAAACCCTACAGGAGTCCCTGACAGTCTTAGAGGCAAAGAGGGACTGATATGACAGAGCTAGCTTTCCTCTGTCTGGTGTGACTAGAGCCTATCTTTCAGGTCTGGGGAAGGTGCCAGAGCTGATCTGAATGTATTTAGAATGAATCTTCTTAATGACCTGTCAAGTTCAGGGGAATTGCCAGACCTAGGCTTTAATAACTTCCTGGTTTTTAGTACCTGAGCACATAAAGATGATGTAGAGGCCACGAAGGATGGAGAGTGGCCAGGGTGCGGTGAAAAGGTGAGAGCAGGGGAGTTGGTGCTGCCATCAGAATGGTGGCACATGTCAACACATCCATCTGGGTCTCCTGATTGTACACCTGTTTTTGCAGCTGGAGACAAGGGGATGGAGCAGGGAGAGGTGAAGCAGGCAGCGACAAAATTAGGAAATTGGCAGAGCTTGAATGTGGAGGCCCTCCAGCCTGCATTTTTGCAAAGCCTCCCTGAATCCTGCCTTCTCTTGCTCATACTCACTCCAGCCCCATCCTCTTTTCAATCTATCCCACTTTCTTCTCTCAAAGGCATTGCTCTATGAGTGGTCTTATAAAGCACAGTATTTAGGACTAGATGGTGTTTTAGAGTTATAAGGAGCAGCAGTCCAGACTCTTTATTTATAGATAGAGAATCTGAGGCTCAAAGATGGACTGACTTCAAATCCATCGCCTAGCTGGTCAGTAGCAGACCTTGGACCAGGTCTCTTGACCTCAGATGATGCTCTTTCCGGTACTCAAGTGGGAATTAATTCCTGCTAAAGACTTGAGACGTTATCATCACCCTGAGACTCTTATAGTAAAACATATAGTAGAGATGCAAAAAGATGAAAGTCTAATCAAGAAATTTCAGGTTTCAAATATAGGCAAGCAAGATGACATTTCTGATGAAGATCCCTCCAATATTTCTCAAATTAAGCTTTGTCTGCTCTCTCCTATTCTGCCTGTGGAAGGGGGGATCTATGTTTTTATGAGAGAGCTCCAAATCTGTCTGGTGTGACAGTTGGGCCATCTCTTCAGGAGTTCAGTATACATTGTCACTTTGAGAGTTTTAAGTCATTATAAAAGTCCCATGTTGGCAAATTTGACCATAAAAAACATGGTTGGATACTATTTTGAAATATTAAGGGAGATTTCCCCCTTCATGTCCATTCCTTATACTCCTAGCCCCCCTCCCGCATTCATTCAGATAGGGCATTTCATGCTTACTGCCTTAGTAAAGGGCTGACACAACAGAATGCAGTTAAAACAAAGAATCTAGGTCTCAAGGGGACTAAATAATGAGTGAGGGCAAAACTTCTAGCCATAGTCTGAACAAGACCTCTGGAATTGGAGAGAGGAAGAGAGCTGGAGAGGATAGAGGAAAATTTGGAAAAGGGTATTTTCTTTGGGCTCTTCACCTAGTCCACGCTTTGGGGACAAAAATATCCTGTAGGTAAGTTTGGAGCTCTGTCCAGAGAGAAGAATTGTGGTATTATATTGGTTAACAATTGTTGCATAACAAAGTACCCCACACAATGAGCATTTAATTAACTCCTGCATCTGTGGATTGGCTGGGAACCAGTTGAAAGTGATTTGTCTTAGCTTGCTGGTTCTGCTGATCTCAGCTGGGCTTGTTTACTCACATGTCTGGGTGTTGGCTGGAGATCACATGACCTAGCCTGGATTCACGTGAGAAGCTTGGCTCTGCTCCACATGTTTCTTATCCTCCTCAGGCCAGTGTCTAGCCTGGGTATATTCTTCTAAGGGCTGTAATAGAGATGCAAGAGAGTGAAAGAAACATGCAAAGCCTCTTAAAGCCTACGCTTGGAACTGGCACACTGTCCCTTTAATCTCATTCAATTATTCAAGGAATGTCATGTGATCAAATCATAATCAAAGGACAGAGACACGCAATCAATGGGAAGAACCGCAAAGTCACACTGTAAAAGGTGTGACTGTAGCGGGACTTGAAGAATTGGGCCAATCATACTACGCTTTTCTGAGTAGAACCCAAAGAGAGGGCAAGACCTCAGCATGTCATGAGAGCGAGTAGTTGTATAATTTGTCTAGAAGATAGCTGGGCTTTAACTAGTCTTACAATTTACCCATAGGAATATTTCCTGTGTGACAGTCATAGCATAGATGTAACACAAAGAGGGGCTTAAAGGCGCCGTCAAATGTTTATAACCTGGCAGCAGCTCACCGGATTAAGAGCTGAGGACCACGTGGAATGAGGGATGGTCACAGTGAGTGCTGTATGACTGTATGACAACCCAAGACTGGTTGCCTTCTTGCTCCAAAGCCTTAGCACTATGAAAACCTTATGGAACCTAGACAAAATTGCTAGAGAAGAAGCTGTGTATGTGTTGAGGAGGGGCGTGTGGGGCGTATCCAAAACTGGCTGAGATTGTTTTTTTTTTTTTAACTTTGACGTATACGAAAACATCTTGCAATTTGCCAGTTTTTAAAGCTCACTGAATAATTCACTTGAGTACTCTAGCAACAAAGTATTCCAAATAATACAGACTAGCACTATTCAATGAAATTGTAATGTGTGTCACATGCATAATTTTAAGTTTTCTAGCAGCCACATTAAAAAATATAAAAAGAGAAAGGCGAAATTAATTTTAATAATATATTTGTATTTAACCCAATATATCCAAAATATTTTCATTAAGTTTTTACCACTAATTGGAATGGGAGGTTGAAATAGAAATTAAGTTCAAAATCTTATTTCTGGCATACCTGAGCTTCTGGTTTGAAATTGATACCGGCTTTTTCTACTCTTTAATTATTTTCTGACTAAGTCATGGCTCTCTTAGCCCTCTCTATTTCCAACATCAGCACTGGAAGTTGGCTCTCTCGTCACCAAGCATTGTGTTCCATGAGAGTCACCGAATACAGGGAAGAAGTGGTGGCCTTAAGATTCAGAGGTGAGATGATCGATAAACCTCACCACTTGGTCCACTAAATAACTTGGTTCAGAACACCAGCTTTGTTACCCATGATTTAAATTGCTGCTGAATGGCCTTAAGAGTTGTTCCACATGCTGGACCTTCTGTATTGCCCTAAAATATTAAATCTGGAAATGTCCAGAGTCTACTGTACAATTTTTCTCATTTGAGCCATCCCCCACACTCCTACACTTCCACCATCTCCTTCACAGTGAAGAGAGTCAAGGGTAAGTTCAGGAGATTTCAGTGAATATTTAAACATAGCACCATTTTCCCTCCTTAAGGATGCTCTTGGTGCTAACACCAACACAGTTCCAAGTGTTGCTAATATATCTTAATAAGAGAATAAGAAAATGGAATAAAAATTTCTTTGGGTATACTTCCTTTTCTACTTTGTAAGCAAACTATGTTGGAGTTTCACTCCTGGGATTACTGGGGTTGGCGTCTCTCCAACTCGAAGAGAAAATGTATTGGTTTAATTATAGATGGCATCACAAATATTGGAGAGTAGGTCTGTTAATTTAATAGTTTCCTTGGCCATGGCAAAACTTAGGGTAGGTAATGTACAGATAAAGGAAGACGATGTGAACAGTCAAACAGATCCTGTGCTCTTTGTTCATTAGCTCATTGAAACCTTGAAAAGACCCTTTTACGGTAAGGGGGCATTATTCTCATGTGGCAGGAATGTTTACTAACCGTTCTCATGACTAAGGTGAGTTTTCCTTCCTAATGTAGTTGGCTGTGTTAGAACTTTGTAGGGAACCACCTCCCTGAGTAGGATGTGTGGACACCAACAGAATAAATCCTTGTGTAAATGGTTATCCATCATTCCTGTTGGATGGTCACCTCCTACAGCTGACACAAAGTTTCCTCCTCCTAGAGACTGGCTTTGATGATAGGACTCATGTGCACACAGTAAGAACTTCCCTGTTGAGTAAAAGTGGGGCAGTTGCCTGATAAAGACATCAGTCCAACATGGCTCCTGGGCTCTCGGATCACATCCTTTGCATATGTATCGGGATGGGAAGTGGGAAGGGAGAAGAGGCTTTCTGGAAAACTCTCCAGTATCAGATCAAGCTACAGCAAACCATCCCAGATTGAGTGTGTTCCATCTCTCACCTCCCTCCAGGTCCTCACTATTCCCCAACAGGAAACACGTACACACTCTCTCTCTTCCAACTTCATGCACAATTGTGAACCTTCTAAATCACTAGCACCTGGGGAAGAAACTGCCTCAACCTTAAAAAAAAAACAAAAACCCAAAAAACAGCCTAGGGCTGTTCCCATCCCTCCTAGAGGAAAAATATTTATTTCCTTCTGGAGGGGGTAGGGGGAAATTAGGGAGGGAGTGGACTGTCCTTTTGTCTGGGCTGTGCCACTATTAATGATACAAAAATAAAGGAAGAAAAATCCCCAATGTTGGGTTTTCATGGTGAAACAGCTTGGGTGATCATATTCTGTTGTGCTCTTTTCACAGAGGTAAAATTGAAGTTCACGCAGGTTCATTGTGTACCCAATCTCACAGGGAGTAAGTGGCCAAGTGTGGATTAAAATTTGGAGTTCTTCTAATTCTAACAGTCATGATATTTCCACTGTACCAGAGCATTATAGCTTTCAGGTCTGGCCCTAACTAGTGAACACACACTGTGAGCAAAAGAGAAATAAAGCTATTTTAATTTAACACTGAGACTTGCGGTATGTAAGACATGGAATGTGTTGTGCGGGAAGAAATAAATCTGGACTGCTTCTTTATTCCTTACTGCAGCCCCCTCCTCCCATGTGAGTGCTCAGCCGAGAGCTCAGGCAGTGTTGGATTTGGGAGGGTTGAGGGGTATTAACTAAAATGACCCAACCTGAGATGGATTCCAGTTCCATTAGAGCTCAGCCTAAAAGCACTTTTCTTCCTTTGAGGGAGGCAAAGATCAAGTGAAAGACAGTTGCTAGACCCTTCACTTGTTTCCTGGAAGCTAATGGACCGTGAGGGGAAGGATGTTCATGCAACTCTAAAGGCAGCCACAGAAGATGCCCTTCAACTGCTGCCCGGGGCTTACAAATGTCCTCTCTTTTAAAACACGCTTTGTCCGTGTGACCAAGTCAGGAATTTCAGAAGCCAGTTCCGTCTTTTCTTTCCACTTGATCCAGATCTAGGCACAGGATGGATTGATTAATTGGCTCATTCGATTAGTGATAATTAATTAGCTCATGAAGAAGTTTTCAGAAGTCCATCTGAGACCTCCATCTCCCAGCTGGGTTCCTATGAGAGTTGAGCTCAGGGGTGATTGATTGACATACCTGTTCATTTATTCACCTGTTTCTTCAATTGGCAAGTTTGTGTGCTTGGCAATGTACTAGGTTAATATTTCCAAATATGTGGTTTTCGTAACTGACTCTCTCTCTCTTTTTAACATAGCACAAGGCTGAACATTATTTATTAACAGGCGCTAGCTGTGTTAGAAAAATGTATAACTATCATACCAAACTCAAATTTTGTGATTATCATTCTTAGGATGTAGCTGAAATAGATAGCTGAAAGAAGGTAAATTTAAAGAAAATTAAATTATGTTTTAAGTAAACAATAAAATTGTTTAAGTAATTAAGTAAATTACATAACTTGAAATTAAGTAAACAATAGTAGAGGTGAGACTGGGTGTCTGCCCATCAAACTGTGAACTTTTACCATCCATAGCTGTCTCCACAGCACCCAGTACAGGTCCTGCACATAGAAGGTGCTCAATAAATGTTTCTTGAATAGACTGAGTTTGTATGCCTGACCAACATACCACTGAGCTGGAGGGTGTCTCTGGTAGATAAGACATCTCTCTCTGGCTTGCCACTGCTTTCAAATTTGGAGAGTTTTCTGTAAGAAGCATCAGAAATTGATAACAATAATACTGTTGATGTTGATAGTGATAATAATAAGAGCTATTTATTGAATGCTTCCTATTTTCTAGGCATTGTTTTAGGTAAGAACACATGTCACTTCTAATTTCTAGTCTTCGCTATGTTTGTGTTATGTTTTAATATTCCCTTTTTACTCTGAGAAAATATAGGCTTAGCAGGGTTAAGATCACTCAGCTGCATGTGCAAAAAGGAATCCTGCATATTTGACACTGAAGGCATTTGATGCTTTTTTCCCTCTGTACAACAGTGTCCATTGAGATTTTTTCTCAAATGTGGCTAACAGAACTATCCAAATGCTAATTTGTGCATCTTTATCTGATTACAGATCAGGACTGACTGCATCAGAATGGCGGTTCAAAATGGCTGAATAACCTCCCTACCACAGTTGGGAAGACAAGAAATTGTGCCCACGCAGTCATCAAGCAGTCCAATTATATTTTTTCACTTCATTCCGCAAAAATAAGAAAAAGAAAGAAAAAGAAAGAAAAAAAGCCAGCCAGCCTTGAGCTGTCTTGAAAACTCTTTGAAGTGTAGATTTTGCGTTAAAGCTACATCTTGTAGCTGTAGGATGGGGCAGTGGGAAGAGAAAGGAGTGAGGAAGGGTACCAGAAGTTTGGCAAAATGGGATCAGGTGACCATCTGTTTGACTGCAAGACACGAGAAAAAAGGTAATTTAGAGCTCTGCTCTCCAACTGTAATGATTGTGCTTGCCTTTCTTTGTCATCCCAAGAGAGGGATAATAAAGGTTGCAATCCTTCAGTAGGGCTCTGCAGGACATCCCCCTTCAAATCATCTCAAGCCTTTTATTCCAGCCACTGTTTGGCACCCAGTTCTGTGCAGACTTAGACCAGCTTCATGCAGAGGCAACCTGAGTGCTCCCCTCTCTCACTTCTCACCATGGACCTCTCTGACATCATGATGGCAGCCACCTATGGGAATAGATGCAGTCTTCAAAAGCAAAGGCGTCAATGCCCTGTGGTGCTCTTGTGAGCAATGGGAGACAGAAACTGATAAATAAAATGCTTCCCCTTTATTTTCCTGGTGGGTGGTTCTGAGATGCACTTTGGTAGCTGTTCAGAAGGTTCTGGGGAATCCAGTAACCAGCAGCCCATAGTGGTGGCCAACTCATAACACATCCTAGTGTTGATTTTCCTTTTTATTCTATTTCACTGTCCTTGTCCCTTACTACTTCCTGCTCCCAGGGATAATGTTTCCAAATAAACTATGCACACATAATAAATCCTTGCTTCTGACTTTTTTAGGGGGCAACTCAGAAAAAGAAAGATTCTAAGAGTGGTAATAATGAATAACTCAAATTTGCACAGCGTTTTACAATGTACTAAGTTTTTTCACACAATACCCCTTTTATCTGTACAGCAGGCAATTATGCAAACATGTACATACATGCACAATATGTAGTACATGGATTATTATTATTCTCATGTCCTAGATGAGACTGCTGAGATTCCAAGAGATGAAACAGTTTACTCAAGGGCATTCAGAAGGTAACAGTAGAGCTAGAACAAGAATATTGTCTTTTGAGCTCTCAGTCCAGTGTTCTTTCTACTTTGACCACCTTCAGAGTCCTGCGACCATTTGCCTAGAATTTTTCAAACTGGGACCGTGTTCTAGAACTTTGCCTTCACTAGACTTCAATTGCCAGTATATTAATGAACATGACGTGTATCAATGAAATCAGTCATTCAAATGGCTCAGTGTGCCCACTTAAATGCAACTATGTATTTCCTGAAGATTTTCGAAAAGTATTCAGTTCTTTCACTTCTGTGGGGTCTGATTTGAGGCCAGCTTGCTTCATAAGCAGCCCCTGTCCTCAGAAAAATATCAGGAAGAAGATATGATAGTAAAAATAGCTACCATATATTGAGAATCAGCCAATACTCTAAGTGCTTTTTATGGTTGTCTTGATTAAATGTTAAAGATTCTGTGAGGAATTCAAAATATGATATACTTCCGAAAAAAAAAAAGATTCTGTGAGGCAGTTACCCTTAATATTTCCTTTTTGAAATACTGAAGCACAGGGAAGTTAAGTAATTTATCCAGGGTCACACAGCTAGTAATTGGTGTAGTCAGCATTTGAACTCAGGCTGTCTGACTCCAGAGCTCACTCTCTTAAACATTATGCTATACTGCCTGGGTGAAAAAGTGTATTTAATGTTGCTCATTTTGTCATTTTCTATTAAATGATAACTCTACTGCCCAGTTCCCCTGAGTCTGAGAGAGGGTGATGAGAGACTAACTCTTCTGCCAGAATCCACTTCATCGACTCTGTTTTACAAAATATAGCAAGTCATGACTATGTTGAAGTTATCACTCTGCCTGTAACACTAACAATTAGCAAAGACCCAAAGAGAAGGGTTATTTGAGAACTTGTTCAAATGTCAAGAGTCTCTTATAAGCCATGGTATATGATTTTATGAGAAAATGTAGGCATTGTATTAAAAAATTAATCTATTTTGAATCCTCATTAACATGTATTAGAAGTTATTTCTAAAAGGCTAATCATTCTTAAATTTAAAAATTAAACATCAAACTTCTAGTGAATTAAAGTTTAAAAATTAAGTGTAATTTTGGATTACATTTGTAATCCAATTTTAGATTGAATTTTGGATTATCTATTAGGTTACACTGGATAATAGATTGGGTTCCAATGGATAAGCATTGTGAGATAGTGAAGAGTAGAACTTTTACATATGGACAATTATAGAATAGCTCTAGGAACAGTCTAAGTATTGAAGATCAGTGATTCTCAAACAGAGGTGGAGAAGAGGTGGATTGGAATTACATGGTGGAAAGTTGCTCTTCAAGGTGATTATACCAACTTGTACTTTTTTCAGCTATGTGAGGGTGTTTCCGTTTTCCCACATCTTCCGTAATGCTGGTGTTACCCAGACTTTGTAATTTTGCAAAATTGACAAATATGAAATGGATCTCGTATCTGTTGTGTGTGGACTTTCTTAAATTAAGGAGTTTGCTTATAAAGTACTCTTTGCCCTTGATAGCCTTATTGATCAGTCTCCTTCTCTCCCTGTATCCTGTCTGCTATTTAGGCTAAGCCATAAGAGTTAGTGACACATGAGAGAAGAGGGGAGGAATTGCCTGGAACAGCAACGTCCACAGGTAAGGATGAAGGAAGGTATCATGTACAGGTAATTTCTACATAAAAGGAAGGGAACTAGAGGCTGTTCTTGTGGAGATTAGAGAGAAGAGATCAGAGGGGACAGAAACTCCTCCACTCTATGACTTCCCCGATCATTAATGGCATGGGGTCACCTGAGATGAAGCTACTTAATATCCAAAAAGGAAGCAAACTAATGTTTTGTTCTGCACATCTGATTTGCTTTGTATAAAAATGTTGACCCGTATCCCCAATTCCAACATACCTCAGTCCAATCTACTAAACTTTAGTGTCAGATACTGTCCCAACCAAGCTCATCTGTATTGTTTCCTTTAATCATCCAGCCCATCCCATGGGAAGTGGGGCACTGTGATTTTTCCCTTTTACATGTGAGGAAACTGAGATAGTGAGATAAAGGAACCTGCCTAAAGCCCTGTTAGTAAATGGTGGCATTGCCATTCTAATTCAGAGGTGACTGACTCCAGACAGGAACTCCTGACAACTCAATGATCCACACTCCAACTGGAGCACCTATTTGTAGTGGTCTCATGGGAGAGTAGTGGGCATTAGAAAGACAGGAGGCATTTGAATGCAGTCCCTGGACTTTGTGGTCAGAATAGCTTATGGGATGTTGAGCAAGAGGTGGCACCATTTGCATCATAGGAAATCTCCTATGATGATTTCCTGACATGAAAATAGGCACTCTTGACAGAGGGAGGCAGTGGGCTCAGGAGCCTTCAGGGATGTGGTAGATGCAATCAGCAGGTGAACGAGTTAAAGGATGATACAGCACATCAAGAACTTGGCTCTAGAGCCAGTTAGACAAAGTCTTAAGTCCTGACCTCTGTTATTTCTTACTCTTATGACCTTACGCAAGCCACTCATCCTCTCTGAGCCTTTTTATGATCAGTAAAAATTATGTAATGCTATATAGATTTGTGGATTAAATAAGATACTGCAAATAAAGCCTTGGTGCACTATCAGGTATACAGTAAGTGCTACATAATGGGAAATGTTAGATGAATGGAGAGATAGCAGCAGGCAGGTCTGGCAGTAAGCAACAAAAAGGAGAAGAACCTAAGAAAACTGCTGCTGAATTTTGCAATATGAACTAAGAGAAAGGAAAGTTTAAGACAAGTAGCCAATGGACATAGAATGTGGAATTTTAAAAAAGATCTATCTGCCTAAATATTGGCAGAATTCCATCTCCAAACACATATCCACACTCACGCCTGAGTGCTTAGGGCTATTGTGGTGCCCCTGCAGCTTACTTTGGAAATAAGGGACCTGAGGCAGTTTCTTCAACTTCATTGCTGAGAGAATATCCCCAGGGAGACCTATTTCCGTGGGACTCTCATGCTGGACTCGGAAAAACTTGCAAGTGAGATCAGTACCTCTTTGTCTGTTTTGAAGCTTTGCTCTTTGTAATGACGTGTTTTCAAGGCTTCCAGGGGAAATCTTTGGAAGATAATGAGCAGAAGGACACCAGGACTCCAATTGGGCAAAGTCTTACAACTTTCTTGAGGGTGGAGAAGGGGAGGATTTCTGAACAGGGCGGGGGGAGAAATATGACTCTTTGTAACAACGAGCTATTCTTTGTTTAAGTCGATGGCACTCTTGGCTTGCTATGCCTGGGTCATGCCAAATGACTCATTTCCTCAGTGTTGGGTTGGATCAGCACTGAGTCTCCCACACTAACACTCCCAAGGTGGACATTGGAGTGATGGAGTGGGATACCCTGTCTGGGGAACTACCCTCCCTCTCTTGGCCTCATTATTCCTGGGATCTAACCACAGAGCTAGGCTAACCAACAGAGGTAGCTGTCCATGGTATATATTGTATCGTCCTGGGGTTCTGCATGGGTATTTCCATAAAATGTCAATTTCTCCACTCAGGCCTTAAAAATTAAACTCTTGAACATTAAAAGGAGCAGCAGGAGAGAGAACTCTGACAGAAGAGCATGAGGTAGAAAGAATACTGTCAGGAGGAGATGACTGTTTTTATTCCATCTGCCTGAGCAGAGAGCTCTTATGATACATGAACTCTGAGAGAACAGGTAAGACCTGGTGCTCAGATGAGAGCTGAGCTGTGAGGCAGCCACACAAAAGGTCGAATGTTTATTGTCCTTGCTTCTCGGAGAACCTGATATTGACTACACAGCTCTCTCGTTGTCTTCCTCCTTCCATCAAACTGCTTTTATCCAAGAGCCATTAGCTCTAAGCTCTTCCTTCCTGGCAGGGCCAGGACTAGAGTGGGCTGGGAGGTTGCAGGTGTCCTTGGAAATGGCAGCTTCTGTCAGTGTATGCCTCTGGAGAGTGAGGACCAGAGAGAAGGGAGCAAAGTCCTAAATACTGTCATGAGTGAGAGGAAAGGGATATGGCATCCTTTTTCAGGATTATAGGAGTAAGAGCTTTACATCTTCCTTCAACTGTCTATTTTTTCCTCTCTCTTCTTATTAATCTGTCGGGCAGAAATGACCAACCCAGGACTTCTGTCTTAACTGAATTTCCCCTAAGAATTGGCATTATCCTGAATGCTCTTGTGTTGTCTTTTTCGTCCCTAAGTTGATAGTCTTGGGCATTTTCTACATTCAAAACTTTCCCCCAAACTTCTGTTTTTCCCCCCACAAAAATTATTTCTGAAACAAAGTGAATTTCTCTCTTTCCTCCCAGGCTGATAACTGGTACCCGCTTTATAGATAGCACCTGGTCACCTAGTTTACACCCAAGTCCTCTCTTACTGAACATTCCCCATCATTCTCCATGGGTCCAGAGTAATTGGCTTTTTAAAGGAACAGAATCAACGTGTTGTAGCTTTGTGTGGTCTCTGCCTATAAAAGGTTGTGACGGCTGATGTTGGCCTCTGACAGTTCTGTTTAAATTGTAACTTATAAAAACTGAAATAAATTGCTTTAACAAATGGCTCTGTGAAGCTCTCTTGCTGTCAAACTAAATTTCATTCTCTTGAGGGAATCTACAGACGAAGATTTAAGTACAGATGAAAGTAGTTTGGTCATTTTAGACTAATTCCCAAAGGCAATTCTGGGCCCTCAAATATTGTCTAGCAGTTGTTAAACATCAAATTTAAAGAGGGAGGAAATTGGTCTCAATGTGAGGCAGACCCTGAGGTTTTCAGGCAGGTCTTTCCTTGGGCAAGTTCTACAAGACTGTGAAGAATTATTGAACTAGGAGAAACCATTTTGCTGAAGATATAGAATTTTGACTTTTTCTCTTGGTAAAAGCATGACATTTTTTCATTCTGGCTATTTAATGAATGTAGGAAACTGTACAAATCTAGCCCTGTCTGATGATTACTGTGTTCTGAGGTGAAACGCTACATGGAGGCTCATGAAGTGATCCCAGGCCTTGGGATTACTCACCTCGCCTTCAGAACTGCCTTGCTCTAATCTCAATAGTCAGTCCTTCACCAAGAAATTCTCCTTTAAGACCCAGGGTCATCCATGTTGCACCTTGAAGCTTGTTTTTCAAACATCTCTTCCTGGGATGGTGTATCAGTTAGCTTTGCTGTGTAACAAATCACCCAAAAAAGTCTTCAAACAACAACTGTTTATTTACCTTATAATTCTGTTGGTTGGAAATGTGGGCTGGGCCCAGCCAGGTGGCATTTCTATCTTTGCTGGGCTCACTCATTTGTTGTAACTGCCAGACTGTCCTTTGGCTGGTTAATTAGGATGGCTTCAGTGGGGATAGCTTATCTCTGCTCATATGGACTGTCATCCTACAGGAGACTAGCTCAACCTTGTTTACATGGCCACTGGACAAGATTCTGAGACAGTGTGAAAGCTGCAAGGCTTCTTAAGGTTTAGGCTCTGGAACCTGCACATAGCTGCTTCTTCCTCATTCTATTGATCAAAGCACATTACAAGGCCAGTCCTGATTGGAGAGGTGAAAAAAAATTCCATCTTTTTTTTTTTCCTGAGGAAGATTCACCCTGAGCTAACATCCATTGCCAATCTTCCTCTATTGTGTATGTGGGTCACTGCCACAGCACGGCTGCTGATGAGTGGTGTAGGTCTGTGCCTGGGAACTGAACCCAGGCTGCCAAAGGGGAGCATGCCAAACTTAACCACTAGGCCATGGGGCCAGCCCCTTAAATTCTACCTTTTGATAGGAGGATCTATAAAGTCGCATTGCAAGGAGTGTGGATACAAGGAGAAGAATAATTAAGACTGTGTTTTTCAAGCAATATTCCACAGCTTGGTGAAGAGTTGGGATAGTTTTTTGTGTGTGTGAGGAAGATTGGCCGTGAGCTAAAATCTGTTGCAAATCTTCCTCTTTTTGCTTGAGGAAGATTGTTGCTGAGCTAACATCCATGCCAATCTTCCTCTATTTTATGTGGCATGCTGCCACAGTGTGGCTTGACCAGTGGTGCTAGGTCTGCACCCAAGATCTGAACCTGCAAACCCCAGGATGCTGAAACAGAGTGTGTGAACTTAACCACTACACCACTGGGCCAGCCCCTTGGGATAGCTTTTTAAGCCAATGGAAGTACAGTTTCTGGAAGTCTGAGGAAAACACTAGTTGGCATTTTTTAAGAATTTCAAAATACAGGTTTACAGTTTAGCAGTCTCTGTGGACTGAATGAAGTGCTCTCTTTGTCTCTGATTACCAATGCAATGCTTAATTCAGGTGCTTTATGGAGCTGTGTTCCAATAGAAACTTTCCTTAGTTCATAGACCATACCAACGTCATCTCTGGCTAGGCCTTCTGTCATTGCAAAAGTAATACAATGAAATATTGCAAAAGACTTCATTATCTGTGTTTTGATTGCATACGTTTTGATTTTTCTGTGGTGACTGAATCACTTACTCTGTTGGTATTTCCCATTTGCACTTATTGTGCATGCAGATTTTATCCAAGGAATGAAGCTATCTCTATTATTGGGGAAGTTTGAGTGAGTGAATCCTGGCTTACACTGCTGTTTTTGAATTAGCCTCATTGAGTATCTGCATAGTCCTTGTGTGAGAAGAGATGTAGGAAAATGCCATGGTCAAGCTAATTGTCCTGAGTCAGGATTTCATATGAAAAATACATTAAAAATCCCTTCCCTGAACATCACATACATCTGAATTCAATGCAAATGTCAAGGCAAATCTAAGAGATTTAAAAAATATTACTCACTCTTCTCTAGACTATCTTCATCTGCTGTCTCTCCTTATATGAATATTGAGAGTTGACTGGATAATGCATGCATGGAGGCTTATTTATGGCTTTTGATAGAGCCCTTTGCATGCTTGATTGTGCTTTATGAAACTCCAATATATTCAGATTGTAAATCTTCTCTTCTCGTTTTTGGAGGCAGCTTCCTGCAGGACTCCAAATGTAGTAAGTATTAAAATGATGATGCCATAAGAAAGTATACCTTGGGGCTTAAGAGTTAATCTCCTAATAATAAGAGCCTTAAATATGTGAATATATAAACAAGTAATTCTTGCTGTAACCTTTCCATGTAGGTTTGGTCATCCTTATTTCATATATGAGGAAACTAAGGCTCATAGTAGTTAAGTAACTTACTTCGAAAAGCACAGAATCACTATGCCATTAAAGCAGATTGGGAATCAAGGTCAGTCTGACTCCAGAGCTAGTTCTTTTCATAATAGAATGAGATTCTTAATGTGATAATGGCCTTTGACTGCTGAGTCACTGCTGCTATCATTTTGTAGGAACGTTCTTACTTTTTCCTGAAAGAAGCAGGGGAATTGATGCTTTCACCTCCCCATCTTTATGATTTCATGGCATAACTACAGGATAGAAGTCATCTTTTAAAAATTCACATGAGATTGCAATGGTAGACGTTGCATAAGCCTAGGCAAAAGACACCAACAGAGTAGGGGGTAAAAAGAGGGTGGGGAGATTCAGAAAGGTGCTTCTCTGTCAATCTTGAAAGAGAGCAATTTGAAAATTACGTGTCTTAAATCTGAATTCCAAGAATGCACATTACTATAGGGTTGTCCAGTATCAGTGTCTTTTTTAAAACTCAGGCTGCCATCCTCCTCTCTATTGATCCAGAACTGAGTCTTGATGGTCTTGTAAGTCCTTGGTGATATTCACAAATGAGGTATCATGTCATATTCCAACTTCCTCTTTCTAATATGTGTCCTTATTATTTTAAATTATTATTGTAAATTGAAGTCAGTTACATCATAGCTGCTGCTGTAAATCAGATTATCAGCTCTCTGTGGGCAATCCAGCCTCTATCTGCCATGCTTACGCTTCTAGGAGTGCCTTCACTTGAGGGCAGCACACTTGGCTTCAGTTGTTTGGCTCTAGTTGAAAGCCATGGGTTTTGCTTTAAAGCTGTTTGGTTCCAGAATAACTTTTCTCAAGGGTACTCCAGAACAGCATTTCTCATGTGTGTTCCCAAGTCTTGGAAACTCTTGGAAAGTAAAAATATATTCTAGCTTATGAAAGGCTTGAAAAATACTGCATTTATCTCTGCTTAACTGTTTAATACTGGGCAGAAATCAAGAGCTCTATTTTGGACCTGTTACATTTGAGTTGCTTATTTATTTATTTATTTATTTATTTTGCATGAGGAAGATTGTCCCTGAGCTAACATCTATGCTGGTTTTTGTACATGAGGTGCTACCACCACAGCATGGCTTGATGAGCGGTGTATAGGTCTGTGCCTGGGATCTGAACCCATGAACCCCAGACTTTCCTGTGCAGTGGGAGAGCCCATAGTGCCACCACAGTCTCCAGGGAGCAGCCCAGGTTCGGACCCAGTGGAGAAGCCCCACCCACCAAACACAATAGCTGGTGCAACTTAGGAGGAGATGGTGGTGGGTCTGCGTGCCCAGGTGAACAAGTTCCTGGCTGCTGCAAAAGCCCATAATACTGCTGTGGCCACAAAGGGGAGAGCATATCTTGGTGGGACTGTGAGAACAGGTGGCAGTAGCCCTAAGCCACCACATAATTCTTTCCCATTCAGTGGGAGAGCCACTGGGCCACTGCAGTCCCAAAGAGTGGCCAAGGCTTGGACAGGCACAGCTGACAGGGATCACAGTGGGCTCTGAATAAATAGCTCCTGCTCCTTACAAGTGGCAGAAGGTGGAATCTGTGACCAGATACCATCACTATGCAAAGACATAAATCTACCCCATCAAATAATATGAAGAGGTCTATTAATACTCCAGACCAGAAGGCAAAAGACAAACACCTGGAAATCAATCCTGAAGGCACAGAAATTTACAATCTAAATGACAGAGCATTCAAAATGGCTATCATGAAAAACCTCAATGAGTTACAAGGAAATTCAGAAATACAGTTCAATGAAATCAAGAACAAAATTAATGAACAGAGGGAATTTTACACCAAAAGAGATTGTAAATATAAAGAAAAACCAATCAGAAATGTTGGAGATGAAAAACACAATGGATAAGATAAAGAAAAATCTGAAGTCCATAAATAACAGAGTTGATACTATGAAGAACAGAATTAGCAATTTAGAAGATAGAAATACAGAAATGCTTCAGATGGAGGAGGAGAGAGAAATAAGACTAAAATGAAATGAAAAATTCTCTGAGAAATATCTGACTCAATTAGGAAATACAACATAAGGATTATAGGTATTTAACAGGGAGAAGGGAGGGAGGAAGGAGCAGAGAGCTTGTTAAAAGAAATAATAGCTGAAAACTTCCCAAACCTGAGGAAGGAGCCGGAGCTACAAGTAAAGGAAGATAATAGAACTCCTGATTGCATCAATGTAAAAAGATCTTCTCCAAGGCATGTATTAGTAAAACAGGCAAATGTCAATGACAAAGAAAAAACATTAAGGGCAGTCAGCCAGAAGAAAATAACCTAGAAAGGAACCCCTATCAGGCTTCCAGTGGATTTCTCAGCAGAAACCGTACAAGTTAGGAGAGCGAGGCATGATCTATTCAAAATTCTGAGAGACAAAAACCTTCAACTAAGAATACTCTTCCAGTGAAAATATCCTTCAGATATGATGGAGAAATAAAAATTTTCCCAGATAAACAAAAGCTGAGGGATTTCATCACCACAACACCCCCCATCCCCCAAAAAGTGATCAAGAAGTCCTTCATACCTAAAAAAAAGAGAAAGAGTTTATAAAGCATTGAACAAGGAGATAAATAGGCAGACAAAATCAGAAAATTGCAGCTCTCTATCAGAACAGGCTAGCAAATACTTACATAACATTAAAGATAAAGGGAAGTAAAACATCAAGACTAAATATAATCACGTCATTTTAACCACAAACTCCAACACAAAATGGAATAAGTTGTGACAACAATAACTCAGATGGGGAGGAGGAAAGGGATGGAATCTGCTTAGACTAAGGAAATAGGGGGCCGTCCGAAAAGCTACTATTTCATCTATGAGAACTTTTATATGAACCTTATGGTAACCACTAAACAAAAAATCAGAACAGAGACACAAATAAAGAGAAAACTGAGAAAACCTTCATAGAGAGCTACCAAATTGAATTGGCAGTCAGAAATACACAGGACAAGAAATAAGGGAAATACAGAACAACCAGAAAACAAGCAATAAAATGGCAGAAATAAGTCCTTATATATCAATAATCACTCTAAATGTAAATGGATCGAATTATCCAATCAAAAGACACAGAGTTGTGGGATAGATTAAAAAACAAGACCCAATAATATACTGTCTCCAGGAAACACATCTCAGCTCTGAAGAAAAACACAGGCTTAGAGTGAAGGGATGGAAGATGATACTCAAAGCTAATGGCCAATAAAAGAAAGCAGATGTTGCCATACTTATATCAGACAAAGTAGACTGCAAGATAAAAAAGGCAATGAGAGACAAAGAGGGGCAGTATATAATGATAAAAGGGACACTCCGCCAAGAGGACATGACACTTATAAATACATATATCTAACATGGGAGCACCAAAGCACATAGAAGAACTATTAATTGACCTAAAATGAGATATTAACAACAACACACTAATAATAGGGAAACTTAACACCCCACTTACAGCAATGGATGGATAATCCAGACAGAAAGTCAACAAAGAAATCGTGGAGCTAAATGAAAAACTAGACCAGATGGACTTAATATATATATATAGATATAGATATAGATATATAGATATATAGATCACTCCATCCAAAGTCAGCAGAATACACAGTCTACTCAAGTGCACCTGGAACATTTTCAAAGGGACCATATGTTAGGAAGCAAGGCAAACCTCAATAAACTTAAGAAGATTGAAATCATCTCGTGTTTTTTCTAACCATAATGCTGTTAAATTCGAAATCAACTATAAGAATAAAGCTTAGAAAGTGACAAAGATGTTGACACTAAACAACATACTACTGAATAACCAATGGACCATTGAATAAATTAAAGGAGAAAACAAGAAATATCTGGATACAAGTGAAAATGAAAATATATGATACCAACTCATATGGGATGCAGCAAAACTGGTCCTTAGAGAGAAATTCACAGCAATACAGGCCCACCTTAACAAACAAGAAAAATCTAGAATAAGCAATCTTAAACTAGACCTTACAGAATTAGAAAAAGAAGAACAAACAAAATCCAAAGTCAGCAGAAGGAGGGATGTAATAAAAGTTAGAGCAGAAATAAATGAAATTGAAACCAATAAAACAGTAAAAAGGATCAATGAAACAAAGAGCTTCTTCTTTGAGAAGATAAAATTGAAAAATACTTAGCCAGACTCACTAAGAAAAAATAGAGAAGGCTCAAATAAATAAAATTAGAAGTGAAAAAGGGGAAATTATAATGGATATCACAGAAATACAAAGGATTCTAAGAGAATACTATGAAAAACTATACGCCAACAAATTGTAGAATCTAGAAGAAATGCATAAATTCTTAGACTCACGCACTCTCTCAAAACTGAACCAAGAACAAATAGAGAATTTGAGTAGACGAATCACAAGTAAAGAGATTGAAACAGTAATCAAAAACCTCCCCAAAAATGAAAGTCCAGGATCAGATGGCTTCTCTGGATAATTCTACCAAACATTCAAAGAAGACTTAGTACTTGTCCTTCCCAAACTACTCCAAAGAATTGAAGAAGATGGAATACTTCCTAACACATTTTACAAGGCCAACATCACTCTGATCCCAAAGCCAGACAAGAACAACACAAAGAAGGAAAATTACAGGCTGATATCACTGATGAATGTAGAAGCAAAAATCATCAACAAAATATTGGCAAACAAAATACAGCAATATATCAAAATGATTGTAGACCATGATCAAGTGGGATTTATACCAGGGACAAGGGGATGGTTCAACATCTGCAAATCAATCAATGTGATACACTACATTAACAAAATGAGGGGAAAAAACACATGATCATCTCAATAGATGCTGAGAAAGCATTTGAGAAGATCCAACATCCATTTATGTTAAAAACTGTCAGTAAGATGGATCTAGAAAGAAAGTACCTCAACATAATAAAGGCCATATATGACAAACCTACAGCAAACATCATACTCAATGGGGAAAAACTAACAGCCATCCCTCTGAGAAGAGGGACAAGACAAGGGTGCCCACTCTTATTCAACATAGTATTGGAGGTTTTGGCCAGTGCAATTAGGCAAGAAAAAGAAATAAAATTATCCAAATTGGGAAGGAGAAAGTGAAACTGTTGCTGTTTGCAGATGACATGATTTTATATACAGAAAACTCTAAAGAATCCATCAGAAAACTGTTAGTAAAAATCAACAACTACAGCAAAGTTGCAGGGTACAAAATCAACTTACAAAAATCAGTTGCATGTCTATACTCTAATAACGAACTAACAGAACGAGAACTCAAGAATAAAATCCCATTTACAATTGCAACAAAAAGAATAAAAAATCTAGAAATAAATTTAACCAAGGAGATAAAAGACCTGCACAATGAAAACTATAAGGCATTATTGAAAGAAATCGATGATGACATAAAGAAATGGAAAGATATTCTATGCCATGGATCAGAAGAATAAACAGAGTCAAAATGTCCATATTACTGATAGCACTCTACAGATTCAATGCAATCTCAATCAGAATCCCAATGATATTCCTCTCAGAAATGGAACAAAGAATCCTAAGTTTCATAAAAAGAACAAAGCTGCAGGCACCACAATCCCTTACTTCAAAATATGCTACGAAACTATAGTAATCAAAACAGCATGATACTGGCACAAAAACAGACACACAGGTCAGTGGAACAGAATTGAAAGCCCAGAAATAAAACCACACATCTACAGATGGCTAATCTTCAACAAAGGAGCTAAGAATATACAATGGAGAAAGGAAAGTCACTTCAATAAATGGTGTTGGGTAAACTAGACAGCCACATGGAAAAGAATGAAAATAGGCTATTATCTTTCTCCATACACAAAAATGAACTCAAAATGGATTAAAGACTTGAAGGTAAGATCTGAAACCATAAAACTCCTAGAAGAAAATATAGGCAGTCCACTCTTTGACATCAGTCTTAGAAGGATCTTTTCAAATACCATGTCTACTCGGGCAAGGAAAACAAAAGAAAAAATAAACAAAAGGGACTTTGTCAGACTAAAGATCTTCTGCAAGGCAAAGGAAACCAGAAACAAAACGAAAAGACAACCCACCAACTGGGATAAAATATTGGCAAATCATATATCCAAACAAGCGTTAATCTCCAAAATATGTAAAGAACTCACACAACTGAAGAACAAAAAAACAAGCAGCCCAATCAAAAAATGGGCAGAAGATATGAACAGACATTTTTCCAAAGAAGATATACAGATGGCCAATAAACACATGAAAAGATGTTCAAAGTCATTAATTCTTAGGGAAATGCAAATCAAACCTACAATCAGGTATCACCTTACATCTGTTAGAATGGCTGTAATTACCAAGACAAAAAACAACAAACGATGGAGAAAAGGGAACTCTCATAGAGTGCTGTTGAGAATGCAAACTGGTGCAGCCTCTATGGAAAACAGTAGGAAGATTTCTCAAAAAATTAAAAATAGAAATACCATATGATCCAGCTATCCCACTACTGGGTATTTATCCAAAGAACTTGAAAGCAACAATTCCAAGAGACTTATGCACCCCTATGTTCACTGAAGCATTAATCACAACAGCCAAGAAGTGGAAGCAACCTAAGTGCCCATAGACTGATGAATGGATAAAGATGTGGTGTATAAATATATACACAATGGAATACTATTCAGCAGTAAAAGAAAGACAAAATGGTGCCATTTGCAACGACATGGATGGAACTTGAGGGTATTATCTTAAGTGAAATAAGCCAGAGAAAGGCAAACATGGTATGATTTCATGCATATGTGGAAGATAAACAAGCACATGGCCAAAGATTAGTGGTTACCAGAGGGGAAGGGGAGTTGGGGTGGGCATAAGGAGTAAAGGGGCGCATATATGTGACTGGTGAATAATAATGTACAACTGAAATTTCACATTGTTGTAAACTATTATGACCTCAATAAAATTTTAAAAATCACATTAAATAACATGGAAAGCTTCAAAAAACACATGTAAAGAGAATGTATTAATTATAATTTAAAAACTTGAAAACGGACCTAAACAATATTAATTTACATAAAGTTAGGCAAAATATTAAGTGCTTTTAAATTTTATTTTGGACCTATCTAACAATTTCAAAACAGTGACAACTTTGCTGAAAATAATGTCTTGGATTAAAGGGTTTTTATGCTTCTAATAGATCCCCATTTCAATAGTCCATAATTGGAATTCACAGTCCTCTTTTACTTATGGGTCCTTATATCTGTGTGCTTTGTGGAACCACCTGAATTTTAGATCTTGGTAAGTGGCTTTGGCTTGAGAGGTTGAAGTGAAGAAACAGGAAAGTAGAGAAACGAAATTAAAATTCAACCTTGAATGAGCAAGGGGACACTTTCATAGTCGCACATACAAATGTAAAGCAAGTAGTGGGGAGATATAATGATTAATAGGTGCATCACTGAAAGAAGCAATGTTAAATACATTCACGGGGGCCCACACTTGATGGGGGACAATTCACTTATAAGGGGTTGTATCTGTCAAAGATAGTCATGTCTTTTCCTTGACTTATAAAAACTATGATTTTTAGGCTGTCCTGTATAATATTGAAAAAAAACTCACCAAAAGATATGAGTAGGGCTTTTTAGTTCTCTTCTTTATTTTTCAGATTCTTTCTCACATCATTTCTCTCAGGTTTCTAGCCTCTTAATCTGCCTGGTCTTTTCCATTAAAGAAAAAAATCTTCAGACCAATTTATACCAAATATATTATTCATTTATTTATTCATTGATTGATGATGAATTTATTCATTCAACAAATACTTATTGCATACTTACTATGTGTTCTAGGCACTTTTCTAGACATGAGAATACAGGTATGAACCAAATATATAAAAATTTCTGCCTTTATGGAATTTGTATTCAGTTTGGAAGAGGGGAGAAGAAGTTATTAAGTAAATAAATATAAAAATAAAGTAGACATATGTCAGATGGTGGTAAGTGCTTTGGAAAAAAATCAAGAAAGGGGATGGGTCGTGGTGGAGTTGAATTTTAAATAGGGACATCAAACACTGATGTTTGAGCAAAGATCAGGAGGTGAAGAAGAGAGCCGTTCAGATTTCTGGGGGACTGTATTACCTTCGCTAGAATGATGGGGAGAAGAAAATGTCCAACTTAAAGAAAGGAAATGTTAATAATGTTAATATGTTAATAATGGCATTTAGGGCAGCAATTAGGGAGATGGTTTTGCTGCAAAGACCTTCTTGGAGCCCTGCAAATCAGACCATGCAAGTTGCTGCCAACACTGCTAATGGGCCAGTCCAACCTGAGAGAGGAGTTTTGAGAAATTCCCTACAAAGGTGAAGGCTGTACAGTCTGGCAGGTGACAGCCAATGAATGGGTCTTTTGTAAAAAGCTGAAGGCTCCCAGGAACACAGAGTAGGATGTCAGAAGACGTTTGAACGTCATCAAGAAGAGGAAAACTACCCCATAGGGATTTGTATTTTTACAGCCATTTTCTAACCCTTAACTTGCCTTCCGTTACCAATGTCTCTTTAGACCTTTGAATCTGTGCTGGCTTTGGGCATTATTTGGTTCTCTGTAGGTCTAACAATGATCCTATGAGCCCCTAACTCAACCTTTATAATAAATGTTAGAAGCATAACTAAGGGGGTCTGTCTAGGTTGCTGGAGGAAGTGAGAGGGAATCAGGAGTGGCTTCTAATATCTCTGATGTGATATCCTTACTTCGGCATCTCCAGCCTTCTCCCCATGAGCTCCAGGTAATCATGTCTCTGACACCCAGGTGAGGTGTTTTGGGCTGGCAAATTTCTTTGTCCTATGTAGTGCTTGTATCTCTTATGCTCTATTAGTCAACACTCATTGTCTAAATGCCCCCATTGGTTTCCCAGAGTCCATGCCATTTGCTTAGCTGACTCTTTCTTCCTCTGATCTCCAGGACAATTAGATGAGCCCAATCAGGGTCACTATACATGCTGTGCAGATTGTGCCATACACAAGGGCACTTAACCAAGGGTGCAAGCTGGAGCTAAGTGGGAGCTATGGATTGCTCGCCAAGCCATGTACCCTGTCAAGAAGCAGCATCCATCTTGAGAAAGAGATGTCTTTCTAATTTACCCAGAAGTAACTTATATTAGTCAACCTGTATTCCTTGCAGCTGCAATCACCCAAAACGAGTTCCTTTTCTGATTCACACAATGGAATTCTGGGGGCTAGTAGAGGCCCAGGTCCAGCTTCTAATGGCATATCTTCAAAGAAAACCTCTCTCCCTCTGCTTTCTATATGCATGAGCAGACATGCCCATCAGATCTTGTGCATTCGTGTGGTTACATGCACAGATACATCCCTCATCTGTAGTTAAGAAAAACTTATTTCGTTCCTCAAATTCTGTTTTTTCACCACTGTGTGCTGTAATTATATGGGGAACAAGTCAAGGTTATTGTTTACCCAACTACTTCAGAATGAGTGGCTACCTGTCACTGCAGTAAAATCAGGCCTGGTTTATATTTCCCTTTTAGTGTTCGACTAAATCTTAGGATTACAGTGATAGAGAGGGCTTTGCCAGACAATCCTACCTCTAGGAAGTGCTTTACCTAAATCATTACAAATGGTTGGTTATTTTGCACAGGGTCAAAAAAAAAAAAGATTTGGAGGGAGAAACAGTGATTGAGTCTGAAAGCCAAGCTCTGAGTGGTAGACACAAGGCAGAGTTTTAGAGAAACAGCTGGATCTGCTCCCACAGCAAAGCAGTAGGCTGCCCTTCCACTTTTGTGCGAGCTAGGAATTGTACTTGCCTCATTGCTTTAGGTTAAGACCAAGGGCTTTGGAGCCAGATTTTTAAGATTCAAATTTAAATTCTACCTTGCCTGCTGTGTAAACTTGACTAATTCCTTAAGTGCTCTGTGAATTCAGTTTTCTCATCACCACTATAGACATCTTCATCATCATCATCTTCATCATTATCATTGTCATCTAATTCTGGTCCCCGTTCCTTCAGGGGCTTTCTCCTACAGCTGGACACCATGCTCCTTTTTTTCTGTAGTCTTTTCCTCTCTCTGTGTTACTGTGCCTGCCAAGTTATTCCCAAGCACCAGATTGGGCTTTCCTCGGTGTCTGGATTCCTCCTGAGTAGACATCCTGGATGTCACCTGGATACAGGCGGTTTCAATTCATTGGATCCAAAGTTAACAGACTGTGTTCCCTACAGGAGGAGAGAGTTAGGGGTTTCATGTGTTAAGAAAAATAAATTGGATAAAAGGAAAATATTACTCCTAACAATATTTGTGAACTTATTTGGATTAGGGTTTAAAGAAAACATATAGGCTTTATGTGCATCGTAAAAATGATAGCTACCATTTTTTGAAGATATACCATGCATTAAGTACAAGGCTGGACTTAAAAAATATCTTAGCAATCCTGCCAGATAGATATTCAGATGAGGAACCTGAAATGCACAGTAATGACAGATTTATAAAGGGCAGGAGTAGCTTATGCTCTTTCTCTGATACAATTTTCTCCTATGTATTAGGTTCATCATTTTTTCTGACCTCTAGATGCCCTAAACAAGTGTATGAAGTGTAACCCATTCGTAGATGGTAAAGGCAGCCTCTTTCAGTTAATGCATTTAATTATTTTCTTACTATGAAAGCAATACGCAATCAAAATACAAAATTTTGAAACAATAAGTAAGTAACTTGCCTAAGGTCATGCTGATCTGATAAGTGGAAGAGCGAAGGCTTAGCCTTCCCTGGGAATCTATGCTCTCAACCACAGTTTCATATGCAACCATGTCTGTATGTTGGTCTCCTTTGGCTGACTCCCACACAGGGTCAAATTCATTATTGTTTAACATACTGGCACGTCTCAGTTCAAGGCATTTGCTTGTCTTGCACAGTTCCATCTGTCTTAAACATAGTTTAACAGTATGGAAATTCTCTTGGCCAAATAGGTAGCCAATTTGGGGGATAGTAACATTCTCATGGTAGCAAATGTAACTGGAAAAGCCAGTGATGCAAATGGAATTGATGTTCATACATGATAAATTGTCTCCTTCTAAAGAAGATTTTTGTCGTTAGTGCCTTGGAGTTGATTTTAACTCCTAGCGACTTTGTGTACAACAGAGTGGAACACAACCCCACTTTTTTACGCCACCTTCTCACCATCAAGCTCTGTGTCAAACATTGCTCTGCTGCTATTTATAGAGTTTTCATGGCCATTTTTTTGAAAGTGGGTGGCCAGGTCCTTCTTCCTAGTCCTAACCTGGAAGCTCCGCTGAAACCTGTCCATCACAGATGACCCTGCTAGTGTTTGAAATACCTGTGGCATAGCTTTCAGCATCACAGCAACACACAGCTGCCACAGTGTGACAACTGACAGATGGGTGGTGTGGTTCCCTGACTGGAAAATGAACCCAGGCCACGGGGATGAGAGCACCGAATCTTAACCATAAACATCTAGGGCTGGCTTAAAGAATATCTAGTGATCTATAAAGTCACATCTAGTTTGACGGCAATGCTATCATATCCTATGCATACTGGTAAATTTTTTGCATACTGTTTGGCCAGAGGATTCCCAGTTCATGTCTATTTTTACTTGTAGTTCTCCAAAGTCTACTCCTGATGATGGGGGTGTTCATTTGTTTTTTTGAGAATTATACTTTAGGATGATGCTGGATAAATACATCATCATGTTTAGTTTCATTGGTAAATACTGGTTTACTTCTGCTTTTAATCATAATTAAATTCAATGTAAGCCCTATACAGTGATACAGAAAATACGTATCAGGGTCTCAGACCCCTCATCTGTAATATTTAAGGGTTAAGCTAGATGATAAATGAAGGCTTTTCCATCTTTCAGGTTCCTTAAAACTTTCCATCAGTCACAACAGTGGGAGAAATTTCAGGACCTGGGATCATGTTTACAATTTTTTTTTGAAAATTGGATATATTCCAGGAAGTGTTTCTAATTCATTTTCTGCCAGTTACAGAAAGTGGGATTTTGTGATCTTCATCAATTGATGATTGTCAGATAATATTCGGACAAACTGAAATCAGAAGGAAAGTTGAGTTTTAGCAAAGACATCAGAATGTCTCTAGGTTAGGAATTGGACCCTACTTCTCATGCTTGAGGTGGAATAAAGTGGAGTAAATTTGCCTGCCACAAACATGTTTGGAGATGTTTAAGAAATCTCCAGTTACAATTTGTGGCTTCTAAAAATAATATTACACTCATTTCCTGTACTCTCTGAACCTGAATGGAACATAGGCAGAAGTACTAACTGTCCAATTATGCGTCGTGGTGGTGATCCTTTGAGCAGGTGTGCTGTACTAGGTACAATAGGAAATGCACTGGGAGTACGGGGAGAAAGACTTCCTTGGGTTCTTGGTGACTTCTCTTACTGATGTGTGAGCTTAATCATGTTTTAAAATTTTTTTGAGCCTACATTTCCTCATCTATAAAATGGAAATAATAAAATCTGCCTCAGATGTTTATTGTAAATATTAAATTTTAATGCATCGGTAATGCCTCCTGCTCAATAAATCTAGGTCCACAGTCTTATATTCAAAATTTTGAAATCCAAGTTTGTGAAAGTTGTTTTCTTGAAACCTTCTTGGTGGGAGAACCTCAACTGTCTGATCCTGTTTCACTTGGAAGAAAAGTTTAACCTGATCATGTGAAGCTGTTGATAGTCTTTATCCCACTCAATGTAAATATTTATAGGTTTTGCTGCATAAATATGTGTTTAATTATTTGTACTGTCTCAGATCCTTCTAGGGGAACTATATAATATGCAATTTAATATTTTTCTAAAATATAAAAATTTCTGAATTCTGAAACACTCATGGCCCAAGGATTCCCGATAAGAGATTTTAGGCCTTTATTTCTTTCCTACTTTCAGAATGAATGAATGGTAAAAAAAAGTTTTTCTTGTATTGGCTTATTCTAGTTAATATTCCATGTGGTAATTTTGATAAAATAATCTTTAGGATTTTTTCTACCTTTTTGGAGTGATATTTTCACATTGTCTGAACTAAGATTTATGATTATAACCTGATATCTACCTTAGGGTTCAGATTTGACAAAGACCTTAAGATCCAGAGCCCTGTGGGTCTTATGGTAAGTTAAAAAATATTCCAAACTCTGGCTTAATTTTACTGAATTAAAAGAGGCCCTTTTAGATTAGCTATAGTAGTTCCTTAATAAATATCTGTTGTGAAGAGTTGAAATCCCAAGAAACACACATGAACCTTATAACAGTACGACTGTAGATAGAGGAATGAATTTTTTTCTGGAAAAGTTGCATTTGTGATTTAAAAATGCAAATCAGGTACTCTCTTGATTTTTAGCTGCTTATTCATACCTAAACATTGTTATTCTTACACTTAGCGGCGAGTTTCTGTATTTATTGGCAGGAATTGCGGAGACCTAAGAAAGTCTTAATAAGTATTTAAAGCCAAAGGTGGGAGCCAGGTTCTGTCCATGGTACTGAAGCAGCCTTGTTGGGTTGCCAAGAGCAGAAGCCGCCTGCTGAACTATAACAAAACCAAATGATCAATTGCCTGAAGTGCCTATAGCTCATTTAAAACAAATTCCAGGTTTAATTGCGCCTGTATCAAATTTATCATCCCGTATTGAGAGGACATGTTTGTAGTCTAAGGCTTGCAAGAGAGACTATCAGCAGTACTCCATATACAGACCAGTCTAATTCACAAGCTACTAAAGAGAAATTATTTTGTAAGCTACATAGTCACTGGGTAAAAACTAATTTATTTAATTATCCTTTGGAGGACTCTCTACATTATTTTTATGGATGCAATAGAAATATCGAAAAGCCGAAGGAAAAATAGGAAATTAACTTACATGAAAGTTGGCTTATTAATTTTCCCTTCATGTAAAATGTGTTTTATTGTGTTTAGAACAGTGCAATTTCAGAAGCATGGAAAGTATCTTAACTCATAGAAGGAATCAAATAGAAATGAGATCAGAGAAAACATATTCTGAACCTTTAAAGAGATGAGGGGTTTGGCATGTCAAGGTTCTTGATTCGGCTCTCAGACCACTGTGGGAGCAATTCTCTTCTAAGATAGAGAAATGTATATGGTTAAAGGCATCAACGTGGGTCTTAGGTAAAACTGGGAAGTAGTAGAAATGTGTTTCAATATCTCTGCTTATTCACCTTTTTTTTCCACCTGTGGAGCACTATCACCTTCCTCAATTCTCTTCATTCTCCTTTATCAAACCAGCCCTCGCAAGAATGAATTTGAAAGTTTTCCTTGAACTTTAGAATTAAAGGCCTTTTTGTATTTAATGCAATTACAGAAACTATAGATTGTGGGGTTTCCTGGGGAAGAGGATTATCTTGATGCTCATGAAATCACCCAGTGGACTTGCCAAGAGCATGTCAGTTAGGACACAGAACTTTTAGAGCTTGTCTTCCATAGAGAAATCTAGTAGTGACTGGAATCTTCCATCCTTTCTTGCCTTCCAACAATCCATTTTACACAGTGAGGCAGAGGGACCTTTTAAAAATACAAATCATATCTAATTCCCTTACCTATTTAAAACCATTCATTGGATTTCCTTTAGTCTCAGGGAAAAGCAGAGGGTTGTAACATAGCCAACAAGGCTCTGTGATGATATGGCCTCTGCAATTCTCCCTAATCTCTGCAGTCTAGAAACACTGGCCTTGTTTTAGTTATTTGAAAACCCCAGGATGGTAGAAACTAGGTTTTATTTACTGTTCTATTTATAGTACCTAGCACTGTGTGGTGATTGGCAAATATTTCTTAAATGAATGAATGAAAGAAAGAGCGAATGAGATGTGAGTGCTATTATAATCTTGTTAAAACTACCCCCATTTCTGGTATCGTCTCCCATTACACAAATATATAGTGAGTACTTCCTTTGTACCAGGCATTGTGCTAGGTGCTGTTAAACAACAATTGCAACATGTAATAACCAAGTCATTGAGAATTAAGGGTGGCCTCTCAGGGTACGTTACAATTTCAGAAAGATTTAGAGATACAGATATGCAGAAATGTATAACTGTAAAACTCTATCTTTTTCCTACTCTTAGACTAGACCAAAGATTTACTCTCCAGAGAGGCAGAAAGGCTTTTAAAACAGAAGTGAGGCACATCATTTCTTTCCAAGAAGAAGAAATTAATGTGAGCCACTAGTAATGTCTGAAGAGTGATGTGTGAAGAGATGCATATGTCTTTGTTACCTGGAGGTTCATAAGTAAAGAGACCTGAAGCTACATTGACTCATTTCCTGTCCCCTGACTGCTTCATCCTGGGCATAACAGGAATGAGATCATAGGCTTTCTGAAAGCCTGTTCTAGGTTTGAAAACATTAGGTGCCTTACTGTGTCATTTTATAAATGAAGTGCTCAAGTATTCAAAACTTCTTTGGCAAACAGTGGCAGAGTCATCATCTTTTATAGAGAGAGTTGCTTGTAGTAGAGAGGAGGGGGTATTAGGAAGAAGCCAAGTTAAAACGGATCCACTTCTACAGAGGGATTATCATTGAAGACCAAGTTAGTATTTCTTTTAGGTTACAGTCATGCATTGCTTAACAATGTGAATATATTCTGAGAAATGCATTGTTGGGTTATTTCCTCATTGTACAAACATCATAGAGTGTACTTACATGAACTTAGATGGTATAGCCTACTACCCACCTAGGCTATGTGGGGCTAATCTTCCAGAACCACCATTGTATATGCGGTCTGTCATTGACTGAAACGTCGTTATGTGGTGCATGGCTCTAGTAAGAGATTTGTATCCTTTGCATGACTTGATCCAAACCAGCTTTGGGGGAAAGTATTAATTCCCTCGTTTTTGTACTAACAGCATATACATGCAACAGATAAATATTTGAATAAATAGTATGCATATATCTGTGTTGTTTGACTTGCTTCTTAATTTTTTCCTAAAAGACAACTAATCTGAGTGTGATTATCCTAAATATGTATTTATTTTCTGCTAATAATGGTACTAAATTGCCACAAGGTTGGTTAATCATAAAGGGTACTGTGTCAAACCAGACTTATAACTTTGTTACTCCAATTTGAAAGCAGAGTTTTGAAATTTTAGAAGAAAAAAATAGGACTTAGGGCATGATTGCTTTTTCCAGGAAAGGATAATTTGCATAAAAGTAATTTTATGATAAATCACATCTTTTTTCTAATTCTTGGATTGCATGCAGTAATATCTTGTCAAAGATGCCTTTGTTATAGTAAGTTTTGTAAAAAAAAAAGTCCAAGCTCCTCATCTGTATTAGGGGCTATAATTGCCTGCACCTTTTAGTCAATCTCAGATAATTTCACATTATAGTCATAGGCTTTGAGGCTATTCTCTCAGTTAAGTTATATTCTGTTTAAATATTATACTAAGGCTTTTTAGCTCCCCTGTCTTTTTTTTTTTTTTTTTTTTTGCTAGTGAAGATGGCTTTTATTGTCTGCTTATTACATTGATAGTTAAGTGCAAACCTCAAGATAATATTCTCTTTGGATCATATACAATCATTCCTCAATGTTTCCTCAGAACACTAGTCTAGGAAGTTGTTCCATGTTAAATGAATTTCCAAGCAGAGAATTTTTATTTGGAAAATTCTGCATAATATACTACCACTCTTGGAAAACCACAATGCAGATGAACAGATTAAAGTGTCTGAGAAATGCTTCAATAAAAATTGTTTTTTTATTTCTTTAACCCAGCATTTTCTAAACTTGGTTGACTCCTGAATCGCTTTCTGTAATACCAGTTAGTGTTCCACTCTGGGAAGTTGCTCTTTAATCCAAACTGTTGCAGATAGAGTCTCCTAACGCTCATAAATCAGTCTGGGATTTAATTCCGGCAATGAGGGTGTATGTCAGCTCATGATATCTGTCACCCTATGGAGAACTTCCACTGTAGTTGGTTTGGCTGATCTAATGGCTTAGTTAGATGCTCTATTCTTTCTACAATGCTTCAGGTACAACTTTATATTCCAATGAGGAGGATAACTTTCTCAGGCAGAAGAGAATTGTTTCTTTGGAAAAGAGTATAAAAATAGTTCTCTTTTCCTAGTAAAATCTAAACATGCTATTAGGCTCCTTTTGGTGGAAACATGGAACTTTGATCCTGACATTTGTGCATAAATTTGTTAGGAATGTGAAAGTTGTGATACCCTTGCCTGATAAAGCTCAAAGAATAGTAAAATAGTATAATATATACAGTATAATAGTATATATATAATAGTATCATAAATGATAGTATGATAAGAGTATAATTCTCAAACAGTATAAGCACTGGGCAGGATGATCCAGTGAAGGTCATAGAGAGGGCTGGTTGTAGTGAACACCAGAGAAATTCTTTAACACTGGTCTGAGTATATTCTTAAAAATTTGCAGCTTGGCTTCACAATGGGTTGAATGTATTTACAAATCACTTGGTGAATTCATATAACGCACTATTCTATTTCAGAAATTTTCATCTTTGTCTTTAATGTGTATTCCTGGGTAACCTCAATCACTGCCTGTCTTCACAATATACCCCTAATTAACCTCATTTTTGTTCTTGACACTCCTTCCTCAGACCTGATGATCACTCCAGGGCTGTTTCTATGACTGAATGAAGAATGCATAGTTACAATCAGCTTTTTATCAGAGTCTTCACTTCCCTAGGTTTGAAGGACTCCCTATGGTATTAGTAAGATGAAAACAATTTGTGAGTGCAAAATTAATACAGGTGAGTCTGGTACCACATCTTTCCAGATCTTAGGTGCTGCTTGACCTCTATCAGAAGTGGTCGGCCCCTACCTTCTGCTCTTCAAAATGCTTCTTAGAAAGATGGCTGACACCTGTGCCAGTAAAGCCACTGTAGAACTTAAACAAATTGGTTTGAGCCCCATGGAGGAAGTAATTTGCACTGTCATGTATGAGGGAGAATGGCTTTTCTGCAGAAAGGAGCTTGGATAGCATAAGGAAGATAAATAACCCTGAATGAAAGGGTGAATAAAACCCTCGACAGTTTGAAATTCCTTTGGAGGAACCTGGGAGTTAAGCATTTCTTTCTTCTCCCTTTATCTCTTGTCTGTCTCATATTTCAGTTTTATTGCCCCTGTTTCACTGCCCATGGTGCTGAATTATGATGAGCCCCTGACTTAGTTTAACCTTAGCTATTTCCTGACCCACGCTTTCTTTCAAGGTAGGAAATGACGCAGATGACTTCTTTCTCTGCAGTCATGACTATTATTAAATCTTTTACAATAGTCATATCTAATTTCTTATTATGCTTCCCCCTCACTAATGCACTGGACAATGTGTCTGGCAGGAAGAGCAGAGGCACCATCTCTGGCTAAAATAACATCAAAGGCTGGAGCTAAGACCCAGTAAATGCACTTATTCAATCAGAGAAGTATGCTGGAGTGGTTCAGAGTACTTGTGGGTGGCCTTCTCCTTGGCAGAGATCAACCTCAGCTCAACATGGGTTCCAATTCTCACTCTAAATTTGCTAGTTGTAGCCTAAAGGCTGTCACTTAATGTTACTTTCATTTGCTCATCTGTCAATTGAGGGACTAGTGATTCCTATCTCATAGAATTATTCTGAGTATAATATGAGACCCTATTAAAAGTTTAACACAGACCCTGGTATAGATGCTTAATTAATGCTAGTTTCTTCCCTTATTTGAATATCAGTGGATACTGCCTTGATGCTCCAGAGGGACGTGATAGTTGTTGATGATGAGGTTATGAGTCTAGGTTCTTTTCTTGTATTTTTTAAATGACATTGTTTCAAGTGACATCAGCTAAGATCTGATATTTGGGTTTTCTAAAGAAAGAATATAGTAGTGAAGGGGACATTTTTATTTGAGAAAAAGCTCTAGTTCATCTGGATTGAGAGACAATGTAAGAAATTGTAGGTCATTTAAACAATGGTGGCAGATGCAAGCTGAATGACATCTGCATATGCCCAACAATGCAAATACATCTGAGACTGTAGTGATCAGTCCTTGGTTGTGGTATTGGTGATGGCTCTAAGAAGTAGCCATTCTGGTGACTGGGAGAGTTAGGATGGAGCTGGGATCTTGCCCTGGACCTGGTTGTTAAGAGCTAAATCAATTTCCGTTTCCAATAATAGGCTAGTGTCTGGATGAGCTCAAGTGGTTGAGAATATGAGTGCTGAGTGGGGGTGGGGGGAAACAAGTCAAAGACTCAGTTTCACAGACTTAGACAAAGGTGTGTACATGTGGGTATGTTGGGAGAGATGTGAGTAAAGGCTATACCTATGGCTCAGACATTACAGAGATATTCATCAGTCACAGGAAATATAGTGTCATGGTTAAGGGCTCCAACATTGGAGATGGAAACACCTATATTGAAATCTCAGATCTACCACTTGTTTTGTAAAATGTGGTTAATAGAAGATTGAACTCAGATTGGATTTTAGGATAAGACTATTTACTGTCTCACACATCAAGAAATACTGACGGAAGGTAGGCTGAAAGCCTAGTATTTCAGGGCTCTGACTCCACCTCTCTGTGATTCTCTTGGTTCTGCCCTTCCCTGGCAGTTGGCTTAATTTTCAAGTGGGTAGAAAGATGGCAGCAGCAGTTCTGGGTGCCACATCTAGGCATGAAAATCTCCAGAGGAATAAGAGAGACTAGTTTATTTCTCTGTTTCTTCTGTAGGAATGAGAAAATCTTTCTTAAAAGCCCACAGCAAACTTCTCTTCACTTTTCTTCGGACAGAATAGGCTTATGTCCTCATTTCTAAACCAATCATGACAGGGGAACAAGATTACTGTAGGCTAAAAGAGATCTACTCTGGGAGCTTGAGATGAGCAGTATGCTGACTAATTTGAAAGAGCAATGGATACCTGAACAAAATTGGTCCTCTGTTAGAAAAACGAAGGGTAGTCAACCAACAGTATATGCTGCGACTTGCTAACTCCTTTGAGCTTCAGATTTTCCATCTGTTTCATGTTCACATGCTTGCCCAGAGAATATTAAATGATGCAATGTATGTGAAGCACTCAGCACAATACCTGTTACAGAGTAAACATTTAGTAAAGTGACAAATATACTTGGCAATTGAGATGCAACATTTATTGCCTGAAAGATTGATTCAAATTTCTTACCACTTTGTGTGGTTCTATATTCCTAAGAAACTTTCTGAACTTGTCCTGACTGGCTAAGAAACCAGAACAACCTTGAGATTCTAGATAAAGCCTTTTAATGACTCCTTTTTGGAGGGTTGGGTCCATCCAGACAGTAATGTCACTGCAGATGGTCTTTGGTCCGTTTCTTATGTAGATAGACTGAGTTTCCATTAACAAGTGGGAAAATGCTTAAACATAATCAGTATGCCTTTGTGGTCACGTGGACCGGTGTGTGTGTTCAGCTTTTATTTTGCTTCCAAGCCACTTGGCTGAGCACTTCAATTATTTTTAAAGTACCAGTAAGGTATGAGGAACATGGAGAGAAAGCAAGATTGAACGAGGGGGATGTCAGCAGGGCTGCCACACTCTACAGCTCCAGGCAGGGCCATTCACATCAGCTACAATGGGTGCAGTTCTGTGTGATGGCCCTACGTGCCGTTGACTTTTAGAACAGGACACAAACCTTGCACACACAGTATGGAAGAGCAGGGTACATGGTTTATAAACATTTGATTAGTTCTCTTAGAATTAATCACTTTCATGAAATGTGTGGAACATGGATTCTTTCCTGCTTAATAAAAGGCAAATGATTCAGTCTTTACCATTTTATCCATGGCAATTTTACCAGCACATAATGGGAACTACAATGCTTTGATGTTAACTGTCTCTTGAAGGACTTGACTATTCCTGCAATTAGAAGTTAATTCTTGTTCTTTTTTTAAATAAGTAGGACAACTCATGTTTTTAAAAAACAACTTCACACAAACACATAGATAAGGAGAACAGATTGGTGGTTGCCAGAGGGGAAGGAGGTGGGGGAGGGCAAAAGGGGTAAAGGGGCACATATGTGTGGTGACAGATAAAAACTAGACTATTGATGGTGAACACGATGCAGTCTATACAGAAGCTGAAATATAATAACGTACACCTGAAATTTACACAACGTTAAAAACTCATATGACCTCAATACAATGATTAAAAACCTGAGAGGCCAGCCCGGTGGCTCAGCAGTTCAGTTTGCATGCTCTGCTTCAGCAGCTCAGGGTTCGCTGGTTTGGATCCCAGGTGCAGACCTACACACCACTTATCAAGTCATGTTTTGGCAGGCATCCCACATATAAAGTAGAGGAAGATGGGCACAGATGTTAGCTCAGGGTCAATCTTCCTTAGCGAAAAAAAGAGGAGGATTGGCGGTGGATGTTAGCTCAGGGCTAATCTTGCTCTTCCCCGCAAAAAAAACTTGAACAAAAAACCTCCAAAAAACCCAGCTTTGCAGAATTGTAGTGTAGCGTGGTGGTTGAGTCCATCAATTCTGGCATAAGACTGCCTTGGTTCAAATACCAGATATTTTACTATTTATGCAACTTGTGCTGCCTGTATGTCACTTTCCTTTATTGTAAAATGGAGACAATCATAGAGCTGATATCATGGGGTTGTTTGGATGATTAAATGAATTAATGTATGTAGAGACCTTAGAACAGGGTGTGGGCCAAAGGAAGCACTCCATAAGAATTAGTTGTGATTGAGTGTTGGCAAGAATATGGAGAAATTGTAAGACTTGCCCACAGTTGGTGGTAATGCAAAATGGTGCAGCTGCTATAGAAAACAGTATGGAGGTTCCTCAAAAACTAAAAATGGAACTACCATTTGATCCAGCAATCCCACTTCTGATACATATCCAAAAGGACTGAAATCAGGATCTTGAAGAGATGTTAGCTATCCCATGGTTATTGCAGTACTATCTACAGTAGCTGAGATGTGGAAGCAACCTAAACGTCCATCAACAGATGAATGGATAAAGAAAATGTGGTATATACATATGAGTACTATTCAGCCTTTAAAAAGAAGGGAATTCTGCAACATTTGACAACATGGAAGGACCTTGAGAATATCATGCGAAGTGAAATAAGCCAGACACAGAAAGATAAACACCTCATGATTCCACTTATATGAAGTACCTAAAATTGTAAAACATAAAACCAAAGACTGAAACGGTGGTTACCAAAGGCTGAGGGGAGTGGAAATTGGGAGTTATTAATCAACAGGCATAAAGTTTCAGTTAAGTAAGAGGAATAAAGTCTAGAGATCTGCTCTACAACATTGTACCTATAGTCAATAATAATGTATTATACATTTAAAATTTGTTTACAAGATAGATCTCATGTTAAGTGCTCTTACCACAAAAAAGTAGAAGTTATTCCAAAACTTACTTATCAAATATGATAACAACTGAGCGTTTAAGGGAAGGGAGAGGAATCCATTAAATGCACTTATTTTTATAAAAGACTCCACCAGAAAACCGATGTTACTGTCCTCCATTGTAGAGAGCAAACAACTTCTGTGAAGTATTTTCAAAAAGTCTGATCATTACGCTTCTACTTGTTATTTTTGTTGTAACAAATACATGGGGAGATTCTTCAAATGAAAGAGTCATCAATATGATCACACCTCTTGCGTAGAATTTTGGTGTTTCTGGTATTTGATCCAATTCATATTTTAATACCAATATGACCTTTTACACTGCACCGTGTGCTTTTTTTCAGTGACATTTTCGTATCTATTTTCTTCTTTGTCCTTGCGGCAATCTGTCAGCTAGGTAAAACAGAAATAATTATCTGCACCTCTATTATAGTAACTATTTAACACTACAGCACTTTTCTAATGATTTGTCTGCTTCCTTTACCAGATGGGAAACTCTCATGAGTGCAGTGTATCAGTTAGGAATGCAATTCGCTGTGCATAACAAATACCCAAGTAATAGTAGCTTAAGTCGTAATGATGTATATTATTTATATAGTAAAAAGTTCTGAGGTAATATTCAGTGGCTCAATGATAGCATTAAAGAGTCCCACAATTTTTCCATTGTCCTGAGTGAATTGATTCATTTTCCTTGTGTTTGTAACCTCATGGTCACAAGATGGCTGCCATGGTTCCAGACACTGTGTTCCTAGCATCCAGGGGAGTAGATAGGAAAGAATTTTCCTTTTATTAGTGAAGAAAATTTATTCCAGAAGCTCACTTGATGTTCTCTTATGCCTTATTTATCAGAACTGGGCCATGTATCCATGCCTAGTTGCAAAGGAGGCTGGAAAAGAGATTATTTAGAAAAGCACATAAGAATTGCCATGATTCACTCAGGAAAATCATGATTTATCTCTTGGAGCTGGGCACATTAAGGCCTGAACAAAATAGGAGGTTTCTTTCTTTCTTTTTTTAATTTTTTTATAAACCTGGGAAGACTGTGGGGCAGAAAGGCCAATGGCTAGAGGAAAGGAAACTAATAGTGGTCAGCCACAGGCAAGGATTGCCCCTGATTCATTTTTTAAAAATGCTTGAGCCTGATGCATACACAAACAATCCATAAATATTAGAGTAAATGAAACTCTCTTTGACAGATAAACTGAGTCCCAGAGAGTAGAAAGTACATGATTTTTCTGAGGCCACATAGCAATTAGAAGACTAAGTGGAACTGTAATTCACCTGTGCTCACTTCTGGCCTGGAGTTCTTTCCATCAGCAAAGCCACATCTTGGTTTTTGTCTTATTACTTATAGAAAAGTTAATGCAACATATTTGCTTTCTATTTGTTGGGTGTTTGATAGAATGGCTTAACTTACACAAGATAAATCTTTCTCCTGGAACTTAGATAAGGGATAACACAGTTAAATGTTTTCCCCTAAGGAGATTCAATCAACCATGCCCCCTTTTGGATGATCTACAATCATGGAGTAAGATTACTGGGTTGTAATAAACTCTAATTCAAACCCACACTGATCTTTATTGTTTTATCTTCTTATTAGCATTATTAAATATGAATGAGAAATACTTCAGAACTTAAAGAACTAATACTGAGACCCATTATGTGCCAGACATCGTGCTAGTCATTTGAAACATAATTTAGATACTATTCTCTTCATTTTGCTAAGCGAGGAAACTGAGGCTTATAGAAGTTGTGACTTGTTAAAGATCATAAAGCAATAAAGAGGGAGACCTAGGATTCAAATCTGGCAAAGTTGGACTTCAAAACTTGTGCTTTTCCCATCATCTCAAATGCCCATCCAGTGCTCAGTGCTACAATAATCTTATTTTAATGAGCACACACTGTATACTAAGAAGCACTTAGCAGTTAGGCAGGAACACAATATATGCTTGAATAATTTTTTGCTTCTAAGTTGTTTGGGAGTTAGCATTTTAATATTTTTCATGTAAAAAATGCTTTATGTGTTTTATAGGCTGAAAAGTTTTATATAACTATCCATTATCATTATCTGTATGTCAAAATTCAGGTTGACTTTCTTGAAATTTCAATGTAGGCCTTTAAAAAATTTTATATGGTATTTAAATTTTTTTTGTATTAACATAAAGTAGTAAAACATACATTATGGGTTGTTTAAGGATTCCAGCAGCTATTATGCATCATAATGTGTGCTGAAGTTAATTCTAAAGCCTATCTATAGCTCATTTTATTTTATGCCATGGCACCTTGTTTATAGTACAGTATATTTATGGGTTAGAATACCTTTAAATATTTTGGTCTTACGTAGTTGTTTTTTTCTTTCCTGATAAAATTTTAAAATGACATTTAATGTTTTAAGAAACATTGTACTTGAGGTGCAAAGCTGCTTTACTATATTGTTACAAGTTAGCTTTCTTCACAATCATTAGTATCTTACTGACTTGGCTTGTAGTAAAGATTAATTCTTCTGAATTTATGGTTTTTAGCTTGTAGAGTATTGGTTCACAAGTTGGCCCCATCCCCCGCCCCAGCCCATACACAGAGGGCAAAAAGAAAGTAAAGAAAGAGGGAAACCACTCCAGATTGGTAGGTGGTGGTTTTAAAAAGCAAGAGAACTTACCCACTACGCTTGTCTTGGGTGGTGGCAAGATGAGTAGATCTCTGCACTCACCCATCAGAATCCTAAGTTTATGTAGAGGCCTTAGCTGAGTTCAGTCATGTGTTCAATCCAGATGGTCTCAAAAGCAGCTTAGTCTATCAAAGCTGCATCCTTGAAATGGCTCTGGCTGTGGGAATGTTGGAGGAGATCATCCAAAGGAGGTGACCACTGGTTGACCCAAGAGCTAGACCTAGGCAATTGGAGGTCTCTCCCCATCTCCTCTGTTCTTGGAACACATTCTTGGAATACATTCCTTCCAACATTCCCAACTGAGGATCAGTAGAAGCTGTAGCCAACCATGTAAAGAACCCCTAACGCCTTCAGAAGCTGCTTGAGAGGGAGACCATCACCTGAATCTGTTGGAGCCATTAGCTTGTCCTATGTAGCCCATAGAAATCAAGGTCAAACACCATTTAGAGCCAACCAAGAGAGAACTAAGCCTCAACACTTTAGGAGCATTAGAGCAGGGCAGACTCTGCCTCACTTCTTTTGCCTCCCTGCCCAGCATCCCACAGTGTGAGATTAGATATATCTCTCACACACCCACACACTCCACTCCAAGCTCCTAGTGCTGCAAGTTTCACCAATCCAGAAGGGAGATTTAGAGGATTTTTTAGTCAAGTAAGAGATTTATGTTTTAAAACACATGGGGATAAATCTTAGAAAAAGCTATGAGTCTGTTCTAACAACTTCTTGTCTATTGTGAGTAATGCTGCAATAAACGTGGGAATGCAGATATATCTTTGAGATCTTGTTTTTATTTCTTTTGGATATATACCCAGAAGTAGGGTTGTTGGATTATATGGCAGCTCAATTTTTAATTTTTTGGGAAGCCGACATATTGTTTTCCATAAAGGCTGTACCAATTTACATTCCCACCAACAGTATACAAGCATTCCCTTTTCTCCACATCCTTGTCAACACTTGTTATCGCTTGTCTTTTTGATAATAGCTATCCTAGCACGTGTGAGGTGATATCTCATTATGGTTTTGATTTGTATTTCCCTGATCAGTAGTGACATTGAGCACCTTTTCGTATTCCTGTTGGCCATTTGTATGTCTTCTTCGGAGAAATGTCTGTTCAGTTCCTTTGTCCAGTTTTTAATCAGGTTATTTGTTTCTTTGCTATTGAGTGGTCTGAGTTCTTTGTATATTTTGGATATTAACCCTTTATCGGATATATGGTTTCCAAAAATTTTCTCCCATTCCATAATTCTTTTTCCCATCTTGTTTGTTGATTCCATTGCTGTGAAGAAGCTTTTTAGTTTGAGGTAGTCTACTTACCTATTTTTGCTTTTGTTGCACGTACTTTTGGTGTTATAGCCAAGAAATCATTGCCAACAGTAATATTAAAAGATTTTCCCCTTTCTTCTAGGAGTTTTCTTCTAGGAGTTTTATGATTTCAAGTGCTTAATGTTTAAGGCTTTCATCCATTTTGGATTAATTTTTGTGTATGGTGTAAGATAAAGGTCTGATTTCATTCTTTTACGTGTTGATAACCAGTTTTCACAATACTATTTATTGAAGACTGTCCTTTCCCATTGCATATTCTTGGCTCCTTTGTCCAAAATTAATTGACCACATATGCATGGGTTTATTTTTGGGGTCTCTGTTGTGTTCCGTTGATCTATGTGTCTATTTTTATGCCAATACCGTACTGTTTTGGTTACTATAGCTTTGTAACATAGTTTGAAATCAGTAAATGTGATGCCTCTAGTTTTCTTCTTCTGTCTTAAGACTGTTTTGGCTATTTGGGGTCTTTTGTGGTTCCATACAAATTTTAGGATTGTTTTTCTATGTCTATGAAAAATGTCACTGGAATTTTGGTAGAGATTGCATTGAATCTGTAGATTGCTTTGGGTGGTATGGACATTTTAATAATATTAATTCTTCCAATTCATGAGCATGGAATATCTTTCCACTTAGCTGTATCATCTTCAATTTCTTTCATCGATTTCTTATAGTTTTCAGTGCACAGATCCTTTACCACCTTGGTTAAATTTATTCCTAAGTATTTTATTCTATTGATGATATTGTAAATGAGATTTTTTTTGATTTCTCTTTCTTATAGTTCTTTATTAATGTATAGAAACATAACTGATTTTTGTATATTGATTTTTCCATCCTGCTACTTTACTGAATTCAGGGCTGCCATAAGAAAGTACCCAAAACTGAGTGGCCTAGAACAATGGAAATTTATTGTCTCATAGTTCTGGAGGCTAGAAGTCTGAGATTAAGGTGTTAACATGGCCACGCTCCCTCTGAAAGTACCAGGGAAGGATCTGGTCCAGGCATCTCTCCTAGCTTCTCACAGTTCTTTGACTTGTGGTCACGTAACTCCAGTCTTCACATTGCTCTCTCCCTGTGTGCCTGTCTTTTCATGTGGTGTTCTTTTTATCAGGATAACAGTCATATTGGACTAGAGGCTCATCCTACTCCAGTATGACCTCATCTTAACCAATCAAATCAGCAATGGTCCTATTTCCAAATAGGTCACATTCTGAAGTACTAGGGGTTAGGGTTTCAACATAAGAGTTTTTAGGGGACTCAATTCAACCCATAACACATCTGTTAGAGCACCTGTTACATCTTATTATTATTATAATTAGTTTATTTACCTATCTCTATCCCTTAACCTTCTGTAGAATATAAATTCCTTCAGGATTCGTTCTTAATCATTAAAAAAATCCCAGTGCTTAGCAAATTGTCTAAAACAGAAGAAGGCAAAATATTAGTTGTATGGCTATTTTAAGCGGTAGACTTTGATAACCCAAGGTTTGGGATTTCTATTCTCCCTTCATTTATAATGCCTTCTAATATCTACCCCAAACTCTAGTTACTTGGCTGCTCAAAATAAGATATATTTTATTTTTTTTGACAGGAAGTTGGTACAGCTTTAATCCAATCTAATGGGACAACGTGATAGAGAAATAAAACCAGGGATTTCTTTGTATGTCATGTTATTTGGTGATCAGCTTTGGTGATCAGCTCGTGTTATTTGGTAATCAAAGGATAGCTTTGTTTCTACTCTTTGTCATTTTGCAAATCTCATTTATCCATTCAATAAATATTTCTTGAGTGCCTACGTATTGGTTTCCTATGGTTGCTATAACAAATTGCCACAAACTTGGTGGCATAAAACAACACAAATTTATTCTCTTATAGTTCTAGAGACCAGAGGTCCAAGGAAATCAGTCTGTAAAAATTCCTTCAGACATTTTTATTCGATTTAGGGATCAAATTAAAGATGGAAGGGGACATATTTAACCTCAATAGTTTCCATATTCTGTTACCTGCTTTAATTTGAATTCAGAAGTGATTGAACACAGGAGGTCATTAGATGCATGACCACACATTCTGATCTTGTGAATTCATCTTTAAGTCTGATGCTTGAAAATAAATTCACTGGATGCTTTGGATATGACATTGTAGCACATATTTATCTTTTCTTTGTGGTTATCCCTCACATGAATCCTTTCTTTCTGTCTTTGGGGGAATCTCCCGTGTCCCCATTTTGAATTTTGTTAGGAGGCTGAGCTGCATCCTACTACTTAAGCCCAGTCCTTCCTTTCCCAGCCTTCATGGCAATTTAGGATTCTTGAGGAATTCTCTGGCTGCAGTGCTGCAGGAAGTTAAAAGCTGCAGTGAAAATATTATCGGCAGCCAGTGTTTGGTGCTGGCTATGCTTGTCATGCAAATGTGTGTTTGGTGGCAGTGCCAATGCAGTCTTCCCGAGACTAATGGTGCGGCATATTTTGTATGCTGCTCCCGTCTGTATAACTTCAACAAAGCTGCCATGTTGCAGTGCACAACATACATGGCTGGCCTTGAACCTGGTTCTTCAGTCATCCTAGTGAGTCTGAGATATAAATTATCCTTTAGAAAAATTCCTTTCTCTGCTTCAATCATCCAACGATAACTCCTTCAGCTTTCAACTGAGAACCTTGGTAAATATGGGTATGTTCAGTCTTTAATCTACCTATAATGAAATTTTAGATGTATAGACAAAAGTAAAGTGCTCAGAGCTATAAATGTCATGAAGATTAGTCCTGTACTTCGGCTTCTATGTTAGTTTTGATTTCTACTCTTTGTCATTTTGCAAATCTCATTTATTCATTCTCTAAATATTTCTTGAGTACCTATGTATTGGTTTCCTATGGCTGCTGTAACAAATTGCCATGAATTTGGTGGCATAAAACAACATGAATTTATTCTCTTATTGTTCTGGAGACCCGAGGTCCAGAATCAGGCTCACCGAGCTGGTCATAGTGTGAGCAGGGCTGGTTCCCCTTGAAGGCTCTAGGAGAGGATTTGTTTCTTCATCTTTTCTGGCTTCTGGAACCTTCCTGTGACTCCTTCCTTGCATCATTCCAACCTATTTCTTTTGATGTCACATTGTCTTCTCCTCTCCTGTGGTCAAATCTTCTTCTTATAAGGACATTTGTGATTATATGTAGGGCCCACATAGATAATCCAGGATAATCTTCCCATCTCAATATCCTTAATGTAATCACATCTTCAAAATTCCTTTTGTCATATAAGGTAGCTTTCAAAGGTTCCAGGGATTAGGACCTGAATGTCTTTGGGGGTTATTTTTCAGCCTACTGCACTATGCTATATACTATGCATTGGGAATACAAGGTAAAAAAAAAAAAAAAAACATTTCCTCTGCCCTTAAGGGGTTAGTGGTATACACACATTTAAATAAAAATTACACAAATAATCCTGCAGGTTCACTTATGATCAAGGCTCAGAAGAGAAATACGAAGGATGGGAGGATATAATGGACTAAGCTGGCAGAGTCTAGGGACATCATGAAAAATTTTGCTAAAAAATAATATTAGCTGACATTATGTGCTGCCATGGTGCTCTGTGGGTTATGTATATTCATTAGTTTAATCCTCACAACTCTCTTATGAGGTAGGTATTTTACTGTCTTGAGACAAATAAACTGAGACGCAGCTACTGTAAGTACCTGCTCAAGGGTCTGTGGCTACTATCTGGCAGAGGAAGAAACATTTACAGTGGTCCTTAAATGGAGTGGATTTTGGTTGTCTTGCCTGCCTACCATTATTGTGTTAATTGTGTCCTGATTTCGTTTGGAGGAATTTATGCTCCCTCATTGTAGCTAAATACTCTGCCCTCCCTTGTGAGGGGTGGGCACGTGCCCCAACCTGGGACCAAGTCTCTAGTGAAACAAAACAAACAAATAGCTGAGGCTGACCCATCTTCCAGAAGAGTCTGCCCATCATTTCCTGCCCTCTCTTAGGTTTCCTTGACTTCTCTTCTTTTCCAGCAGTGTTTTTAAATGGATTATTTTTGTAGTCTTTGGTTGTTGAGCTACTTCCTGCTTTTCCTATAAATCATTTCCTGCTTAAGTTTCTGCTGGTTTCTGTTGCTTACAACCAAAGCCCGCTAAGAACAAACAGGAATTAGCCAGGTGAGGAGGAGAGGAGGCAAGCAATTCCAAGGCAGAGGGAAGAGTGTGCACCTGCCGTGTAAAGCTGCTTATATTTCGGAGGTGCTTTGAGAAAGCCACGCAGCTGGAGGTGTTGAGTGAGGTGGAGGGTGGCGTGAAATGAAATTCAAAAGCTTGGCAGGGGCCAAATATACAAGCACATGCCATGTGAGTATTTGGGGCTTTATCCTAAGAGGGATATTTTCTTTTCTTTTTGTTTTTTTAAGCAAGACACTTACAACTAACGCATTTTACCAGCTGTACTCAGCAGGGTACAAACAGAAAGCAACTTTATTGTTTCTTACCGCTTTCTGTTAAACTTGCCCCACAAAGTCATTGTTTTCCTAGATTCTGGATGAGATTTTGGCTAGGAGGCATTACTTTTCTGGTCCCTTTTAGATATGAATAAATTGTCCATCTCTTTTAGGATATGAAATGTCTGGTTCAGTCTAATATCAAAACTCCACATTTTCACCCAATTATAAAATTCTCTCTTTCCCTTAGCTTCTCCACATTTCTTTTCTCCTCTCTCTTGCCCACTGAATGTGCTACCTCTGGTTCCTTCAGGGTTGGAGGTAGGAGAGGGATGAAGCTGTCCCTTTCCTGGGAGATTTCTTTAATGCACCTGCAGTTTCCTCATTTCCAAAAGTCCTGCGCTTGCTGAGCACTAATGATATCCCCTGTCCCCTACTTGCAAACCCTAGCTTCTGCCAGGCCACATTTAGCCTCTTTCTGCTGGGCTCACCTTCCCCCACGAGTGGTCATTTTGGGTGAATTCCTTTTCATGGAGACTCAGGGTTGGGGGAGACAGAAGGCAGCCTGCAGGAGGAGGCCATCTCACTGTCTCACTAAATTCCAAGTGTCTAATTCTTTCTCAAGCAGCCTCAAATACTCTTCACTCTGCCATTAGGTTGACCAAACTCTTGTTTTTAGACTTTTTCAGGCACACTTTACCTAACTGTCTTTGTGTTATCCCAAATTCCAGGCCTGGTGCTTAGCCCTCCAAATGTTTCTTCTGAAGCTCCCCTGACTTGGAAATTCTCTGAGATCCACCAAAGGTTTCCTAATCAATCCTTCATTAGCTGATGAGCTTATTGGGCTGAGATTTACAAGGCTTGTTTTGGACTATCTTTGCAAACCTCGCTCCTTGTTCTGGAGGTGGGTGTAATTGGCATCTATTATTCTTAACCTGGGGCTTCAGTCCAAACTGAGACACTAGGAAAAGTGCCATTTCAATATTCTTTTGCAAAGTGATACGACCAGATTTTCATTATTTACATAATTTTAATGAATATTCCCCATTCACATTACTTCCTCAGTCCTCATACAAAACAAGCAAAATGGTGATCATTCTTATATTAAAAAATCAGAATATTTTGTAAATCTGACCAGATTTGAGTTCTTTTGCCCTAGATAGTATTAAATTAGTCAAACAACTCCTTCCTCAATATTCTAGAGGAAGTGTGGGGCCCTTTATCTTCTTTTGGTTTTAAAAAAACTCAACCAGCTGTCAAATGATTGAATGTATACCAAACATTTAAATATTCAGTGGAAATTGGGATGTATTGTGTAAAGCGCTCAGCAAAGTGGAAAGCCCTCTGACCACTTTCAAAATAATCCAAGCAAACAGCAATTAGGGATATATTCTACTTCTTTCCATTTGTCCATGGCTCACCAGGACATAATGTGAGCTCCCATGCATATTGGGAGGGAGATGGATAGCACTTAGATTGTCCCTTACTTTGATATGTGACTGTCAGGGTTGCAAATAATTTGCCTGCAAAAGAAAATTGCCTCCCAGTGCACCTGAAGATGGAATTTTAAAAAATGTTTCTTCTTCCTTCCTTTTCTCTTTCCATTTACTCAGCATTACGTGACTCTGCTGTTAAGCATCTGAGGAGAAAAAGAAATTGTTTATGGTGGCCCCAATGAGATGAGTCTGACCAAGAGAAAGTAGGCAACATAGCAAAGATGTGTTTCCAACGTTTATTTAGTATATATTTATTAAGCACCTATTGGGCACAAAGGACATAAAGCATGGTGACTACCTGCTAGAAACTTTTAATCTGGTTGTGAGGATAGGATATACGTGCACCATAAGTTACATTCAAAGTTTGTAACATTGAAGGCAGAATCATCCCATCCTGAAAGCCTGAAAAAGGCAAAGTTACAACCAAGGAAGTGGTAGAAGTTACAGAGAGATAGGTCTGGGCTGGATGTAAGTTTCTAACAGAGCTGACCAAAGATGGATTGGACCACCTTATGGGGAGGTGAGTTTCTTTTCATCTGAGGTGTTTACATCAATCTAGATGAGCACGTAGCAGGAGTGTTTGAGGAGGGCATTATTACATCAGATGAGTGCTTACCCTAGATGACATTTAAAATACTCATATAACTTTACAATGCCTCGATTCTGTGAGTTCTGAGGACAGTGAGCATGCAGGGGCACAAAGAATGGCCAGGAAAGAATTTATTGACATACGAAAGAAGGAGCAGATATGGGATAAAGAAGGGAGGGAGGAGGAAGCTCCAGGGAGAGGGAATACTGCGTGATTAATGAAAGCTCTGGGGCCTTTTCTCGTCCATATATTGCAAAAGGAAATTATATTATCTCTAACCCCATTTAGAGGAAGCTTACACAGGAGTTTAAGAAACAATATCTTAATGACTATTTATTCCTTGGCTGAAAACTTGGAATAGTTGACTCATAAAGTCAATCTTGAGGGATGGGTGGGGAGTTCATCCTGTTCAGTTCAACAAAATTTTGCTGTGGTGTACTCTGTTGCAGGCATCAGGCACCAGGGGTGCAGAGATGAAGAGACACAATTTCTTCTCTTGAATAGCTTATTGTTGAGCAGAGGTTTTTCAGAAGCTCATCCTAAAATGTTTTCTGGTGACGACCTATATTTAATTTCCCCAAAGTTTTATGATAACTTTAATAATAGCTATATTTATTGAGTACCTTCTAAATGCCAGATATGATATTAGTCTCTTTCCAGTTCTGGTGACAACCCCTCAATGTTTGTTGTTTATTATTTCTGCTTTCCAAAGAGGAAATTGAAGTTCAGAGAGGCCAAGCATATTGTCCAGCTATTAGCAAGTGGCTGATTAAAAATCCGAACGGTTGGTAAATTAATCGAGTGGGTAACAAGTTCTGGGCGCTGTCCTAGGTGCTGGACTCACAGCGACTTGTGGAATCTTCACACCACTGGAGAAGAGAGATACTACTGCTATCCCCACGTTATGGTCAGGAAAACAGAGGCCCAGTGAAATTAAACAAACTGCCCAGAGTCACACAGTCAGAAGTTATGGACTGAATGTTTGTGTCATCTCCAAATTCATTTGTTGAAATCCTAACACCCAATGTGATCGTATCAAGAGGTGTCAAGATGGTGTCAAGAGGGACCTTTGGGAGGTGATTAAGTCATGAGGGTGGAGCCTCATGAATCCTTGATAAAAAACCCTCAGATCTCTCCCTTGCTCTTTTGTGCCATGTGAAGATGCAGAGTGGAGTTAGCCATCTATGAACCAGGAAGTGGGCTCAACTTCCCAGCCTCCAGAACCGTGAGAAATAAATTTCAGTTGTTTATAAGGCACCCAGTCTGTGGTATTCTGTTATAGCAGCTGGAACTAAGACAGTGAGCGAGTGCAGAGCAAGGATGCAGGCCCTGCCTGCTTGTTTCCAAAGCTTTCAGGCTTTAACTACTATGCTACCTTTCCTCTCCACTGTGTGCTGTACAGGCCACAGCTTCGCTCCAGCTCTGCTTTCCTCCTTCCTTTACCAAAACACAGAGGGAATGACGAAACCATTTTGAGCACTTTCTTGAAAGGCCAGGTGTGAACTTAGCCAGAGGAGAAGTTCCCATTAGAATTCTGAGACTCAGAGTACAGCAGTGGCACGAGAGAGGTAAAAATGCCATGCTAATTAAGCAATTACTGAAACTCATGATTAAAACATGAGGTTGCACCCTTCTAAGAGAATTCTTCGAATAAGTGGTATTCTTCATTTTGCCTTGGAGCCGGGTTGATCAACATCTGAGAAATTTACCTACCTTTTTCTTCTTCTGCAGAAGTGATGGGGAAGCAAGGACTGTTTCATCCTTTATCTATTTGGATCCTTACAACAACTCTTTGGAGATATATGGGGGAAATTTTAGTTTGGGATTTAATTTAGTTTGACCAGTTAATTAGACCCCCTATTCTTTTGAATGCTGGACTATTTGCAAAATATATACAATAGTCAAGATTCTAATTGCAGGTTTATTGCTTAGATTGGATCTTATGTCTTGGATCTATGGCCAAGTGCCCTTCTTCATACTCCTCCCACCACTCCTGATGAAGCTGGACCTTCAGATCTGCATTTAACAAGGTTTGGGTCTGTAGCCAGTTGAGCAGAGAATGCAGCTGCCTTGTGCCAGGAGCCTGGGAGAGTAAGGTCTTCCATGCAAAGGACCTGTAGTCTGTTCACCTTCCCCCAGTAGAGATATATGGACGACTAGATGTCTGCCTCTTACCATTTCACCTGTTGGAAGGATCATTCCCACTCCTGTGAGGAGTGAATGAAAGTGCAGAGGGCAATAGTTTCTACCAAATTCACCCAAGAGGTATTTTATTGGCTGACAAAATCATGGGGAGAGGAAGCATTACGGTTTTCACTACATTCCCTGATTTTGTTCTTTTAATCCAGGTGAAGAATTTGAGGCTCATATAAGGTAAAGTTTTGAAAGAAACACTTTATTGACAAACCTGAGGCTGGACGCTTGAGAGCCTATCTCATAGCAGGTCAGTGGAAGGGAGCTTACAGCTCAGGGTGTCAGACCCTCCATATTATAAATGTGCCGGGTACCTTACAGGGAGGGCATGTGACTTACCCAAGATCAGACTGCCAAAACTAGAAACCCAGGTCTTTGACTCCTTCTGGTGCTCTTTCTAGTGCCTCACAGAATTCTCCTTCCTAACCCTGTGAGATTTGTGCTGTTGTCTTGCGAGTATGGTCTTCTGCATTCCAGTTCTGCCCCTGAGTCTCTTTCCCCAAGTATGAAAGGGCCATCATAGAGGTAATATCTGCATCTTAATGTTCTTGTGAAAACCGAATGAGGAGGGTCTGTGCAAATGCTTTGTGACTGTAACACACTCTACAGATGTTGGAATATTATTTTTGAGATATTCACTCTCATTTCTGTCCTCTTAGCTGGGACCCATTTTAGCCCATGGGGACACAGGTTGCTCAGGAAGCTGAGCCGATTGTTTCTCAGGAGAAACAACCTTTAGTGTGGTAGTTCCCAACTCCGACTGCACATTAAAATTACCTGGAGAGTTTAAAAATAAATACCAGTGCCTGGGCACTACCCCTGGACCAATTAAATCAGAATCTCTGGGTGAAGGACTCTTGACTGATATGTTTTTAAAGCTCCCCAGATGTCCTGATATATAGAAAGGTTGAAAGTCACAGGCTTAGTGATCTCACACTTTCGTTTTATAGCAGTGACACTGTCTTGGAAGCTAGAGATGATGGGAGATTCCAGGTGGATCATCTATTAAGACTGGAAACCTAAATCCAAGCCTCAGTCAGCTCCCCTGTGTGAGCCTCTTCTCCCTACCGATGACAGTTCTTTACCTGTGGATAGGGTATTCCCTGTCTGGATGCCATTTGATTTTTACAATAGCCCTGTAAGGTCAATAATTATTGGACTCATTTCACAAAATGGGAAAACTGAGTTCCTACCCAACCCTGCATGGAAGCATGTAGCTTTTTGTGCTGTTTTTGAGAAGAGAAAATCAATCAAGTGGGTTAGAAGCTGATCTTTATTCCTCCCTCTGACGATGGCAACTTCCCATTTGGGAATTCATGTGGAAAAGCCATTTTAATCAAGTAAGCTTGTTGTTAACAGCCAACCAGACCTGTGGTCACTGGTTGTACAGATTGTGCACCACCCAACCCTAAGGAATGGCAATTGCATTGCAGTTTATGTGAATGGTACCCCTACTTCTCGGGCCGTTCCCTGGCTGGGTGGTTGTACATGGTGCTATCTTGATCAGGAGGCTATCTCTCTAATAAGATCTAAAGGAGGCTGGAACAAGCTCCAAATACTGCCCTTTCATGATGGGTCAAATGCTAAAATAACATAAAGTCAATCTGTGATCAATTTCTTTCACTTAACGTTATCTTCTCCAGGCTTTCTCATTTAAAATGCACACACCCTTAGGAATAAGAAACTATTCTAGGCTCTTAAATTGATTTTCTCTAATTTGTTAAGGATTGATAATTCATATGGAATAGGGGTTTACACTTTACAAACAGCCTTCATGTCATCTTCTGTGGTGTAGGTATTATTATTCCCAATTTATATATGAGCAAACAGAGCTTCAGAAAGGGTCACGGTCTGCATCCACATTACCCTGAAATTAAGAGCCTGAACTCATATTTTTTTTATTCCAGATCTAAGGCTTTTCCCAGTATCCTCTACTGATGAGAATAAGGTGTTGTTTTTATTCTCCTTGACGACATGCTTTTAAGAAACGTGTGCATCAAAACAGCATTTGTTAGCCAAGGCTCTGATGCTACCGTCCTGTCTGCATTCAGTCGTATCCTTTAGGGGAATTTTTCCAGTTCAGATGTACTTTCCCTTGAATCATTTATGTGCTATTTTCTAAGTAAGAAACTTTACGTGATGGACAAGTTTCTTTTTTTAATTAGTATGGATGCTGAGGTCATAGTATATGTTAAAAACGTGTTAAGTTTTCATTGAAAAACTCATATATAGGGACATGGCTAGACTACTTCTGCAATTGCCTTGTCTTTGAAAATTACAGTCTTTGCTCAAACAAAATAAATATTTATATTCGTAGAATACAGGCCACAAAATAGAGGAAAAAGTGTGGACTTTGGAGTCACACAGGCCTGAGTTCTAACACAGACTTCTCCTTACTGATGTCTTTCTGATTGGAAGTAAATTACTTGGCATCTCTGAGCCTCAGTTTCCTCATCTGTACAATGGGGTAATGAGATTTACCTCACCTGGTAATGTAAAGCATAGAGCACATAGCAATCCTTCTAAACTGTTAATTTGTTTACATCTCTTTGTTATTATGGATCTATTTTCCACTAGGTAATATAAGTACTTAGTTTCATTATTATATGGGAGTGTGGGGAAGTACATTCACCTGGATTTCAGAGAAGAATAGTCTGGGTAGATGGGCTCTAGCAATGCTCATTCATTTATTCATTCACTGATTCAGTCACGCAGAGTGATCTTTCTAAAACACAAAACTTATTTCTGGCTCCTCTACCCAGAACTGGTCAAAGCCTTGCCATGACCTCATAAATAAAGCCCGGATTCATTAGCCTGGCCTTCAGCACCCTGCACCTCTCTCCCATATGTGCTTCCCTGAATGACGTCTGTCGTTCCCTGAATTCACTCTGCCATTTCATGCTCCTCTGCTCCCTTTGTCTGCAAATTCCTTCCCACGACTTGTTCGCTGGCTGGACTCTCACTGTTCCTCTCCTCAAGTCTCTCCCCTTCGGAGACTCTTCTTCTGACCTGTCTCCTTTCCCACACACAATTCATCACTGCCGCCCTTGTCTTGCCACTCTACTTAGTATATCCGCCAGTTATCGCAAGTTTCACAACCTCTTCTGGACTTTAAGCTCCTAAAAGTGTCTTCTTCGTGCATGATATCTGGTCCCCTGCACAGTACTTGGAATAGAGTAGTTACAAAGTAACACGCTGAGAGTTTTACCAGAGATGTGCACGAAGGGCTTGGGGAGTTCAGAGGAGAAAACTCCTGGCGCCTGGACATACCAGCTACGTGATTTGGGACTGTTATCTAACTGCTAGGATCCTCAGTTTCCTTATCTAGAAAATGACAAAATAATAGTATCTACTTAATAGAGCTCTTAGGCAGATTAAACGTAAATCTTTAATGTATGTGAAGCACTTAGAACAGAGTGTGGCAGGAAGTAAGCGCTCAGAGTACTGTTGACCGGTATAGTTATTATTTTTTATTAAAAAACGAAAACATAATAAAAATTTAAAAAATCATTTTTTTTCACTGTTACTGCAACAAAAGCATTTTCATATTTATTAGCGTCATGTTACACGAGAATCCTATGTTATTTTTATTCTTCCTATTTTACCAATGAGGCCCTGGGGGTTAAGAGAAGTGAACTGATTTGAACAAGCTCACGAGGTTATAGGTCATCAGACTTCAAGGTGGGTGCTATTTCCATTCTACCATAGCTCCCTTCTTGATTCATGTACCTCTCAATGACCTACCGCTGGGTCCCTGACACTTCCATCCCTTGGGTGAAAGCTTTCTTTGCTAAAGCCTCCTCTCAAATATCCACCAAGGAGGCATTGCCTGTGGTACATTATCACCTATTAACACGTCTCAGCTGTGTTGTCAGATGGGTTGCGGTGGGTTCTCAGATTAGCCAGCTGGTCCCTCACAGAGCAGAAGACAGCTGGTCAGTCCTGGTTACAGCTGAGGAGATAAATAGGGAAGGCCCAGCCTCTCTGGGACCCCAGCCAGCAGAGGCAGGCTCGGGTGTAGTCTGCAGTGGGTGGGGAGGAGGGAAACTTCCCAGCCTCACCCGTAAAATCGAGAGGGTAATGGCTGCTTCACAGGGCTGTCGTGAGGATAAAATGAAGTAACAACAGCTAACGTAAGCAAATACCATCTATATGTATTACCACAATCCTCCCAACAACATGAGCTAGTTACTAGTATTATCCCCATTTTACAGAGGAGAAACTGAGGCAGAGAGAGGTGAAGCTAGTTGTCTGCCAGCTAGTAAGTGGCAGAGTCAGAATTTGAGCCCAACCTCTGTGCTCTGAGGTAACATATGGAAAACCCCCGACCAGAGGGTTAGATTAACTAGGGACTTTCCCCTTCAAGGCACTGAGTCTACCTTTTATTCATAATTTTGTAACTTTTTTTCTGAAAAGGGGCATCTGAAATTGTATAAGCTTCAAACCCGGGTCCTCCTGTGAACCTAACTGTGGTGGGTGCTCAAAAGAAGTGAGCTGCCTTCTCTCCTGGATGGTGGGGTCTCAGGAGTGGAAGGAGAAAGAAGATGAGGAAACAGGCAAAATGAGGCAAGGACCACTGGGGATGGGGGTAGGGAGTGGGGGTGTTAACCCTCTTTCTGGATGACCCCCTTCTTACCACAGGTGATGCTAAAGCATGGGCTGAAGTTCCTCTTCCAGGTGGTGCCTTGTGGCTGCCTGAAAGCTTCGCCCAGCTTTGCTGACTTCCTGGAGCTTAATTTACAGCCAGCCAGTGAGTGGAGCTAAAGCTTCATGAGACAGCTGCTTGTCCCGCAGACCTGCAGGGGAATTCCTGTCTGAACACCTCGGCTCGGTGTGTGTCCAGCTCTTTCCTCACCTCGCATCAGCAGGTCTGCCGAGGACCTTATCTCAGCCTGGTGGAGCTGAGGGTCACAGTGCCAGACAGCCTCTTTGTGTCACACCTGGCCCACTCCTCCCCTACCTTGCTCTCCTTTCACAGCCCTGGCTCTGGCATTCTCAGGGCTAAAGTCATGCAGCGTCAGCTGGGTTTTATTAAACTCCCTAACCTGGAGAGAAATGGAGCTGAAGAGATCCTTTCTCCTATTCTTTGGTACAAAGAATGAGCACACACACACATACACACGGGTATTTTAACCCTTTAAACCAAACAGGATGTTTAAGCCAGGGTTGCAAACTCAAATATCTACAGGGGCCAGGCAGGAAACATTACCTGGACAGGTGAGCTGGGTGAAGACAATAGGGACTGGTGGGGACTGTGGCAGACTGGAGAGCAGTTGGGCTTTCCCAATGTGGGGCAGCCCGGCGGGAATGCAGGGTGAGCATTGCCTGATCCTCTGATAGTTCAGGAGAAAGCACAGAGCTGGATTTTATGTGAAATTTCCTAATTTTTAAAAGATTTTCTGGGACAAACAAAATACCTCTGTGGGCTTGTTTAGTGTGTGGGCTGACAGTTTGAGAACCTGATTTAAGCTGTGAGGAGAGTCTGACTCTGGCTACTTTTCCTTTCTTCTCTCGGACCCCCTACCCTACTTGATTTCAATGGAAGTGGCTGTTGATCAGGAGACCTTGTCGTTGGTCTGAGGAAGAAGCTATTGGGGAAATTTTTGGACCTTTCTCAGTGAAACCTGAGTACAGCATTTACCTGTTCTTTCACTCTGTCCATTCATTCATTCAATTATTCAACAAATACTGAGGGGCAATTTGAGACACATACCATACTCTAGGGGTGGCGGGAGTGAACATGGCGGAGCTCTCAAGGAACTTACAGGCTCAGAGGAGAGGAGGGCAAAACCGGTGCTCTTAGTGATTCAGTGTGGTCAGGGCTGTAATAGCTGCCTAAGACACATATAGGAACAGGGATGGCAGAATTCTTAGCTCTGCCTCAGGGCATCAGGAAAGGATTCTCAGATGATGCTGGGAGGTGTGCAGGTGAGAGCAGGGGAGGAGCGGAGAAATGGATTTGAAAGCTGAGTGAAGGATAAAGGAGGTAACGGGATGGGAGGGTCTTCTGGATAAGGGAAAACAGGGTGAGTTGGGCCTAGTGGTGTGGTGGTGCATGGTGTGTTTGAGAAATGTCAAGTAGTCTGTGTGGGGTGCTGGTGTGGAGTGGCTGTAGAAGATGCTGGAGGGGTGGTCTGGATCTAGGCTGGGAATGGCCCTGTGAGCCATCTTTAGGGCTCTATCTGGTAAACCCTGGGAAGCTACTGAAATTGTATAAACAGAGGAGTCTCATGGTCATATCTGTTTTAGGAAAATCATCCTGGTTCCAGTGAGAAGCATGTTTTGGAAAGGTGGGCAAGGGAGGTTGTGGGGGGTCATAGGATGGAGTGTGGAGAGGGAGAGAAGTCAACAAATTAGGATAGTGGTCCTCAACCCTGGCTATAGTACCAATGGCTAAGCCCATCCCAAGCTAGGTAATCAGAATTTCTGGGTTTGAGGTCCTAGCCTTGGGATTAAAAGCTCTCTGAGAGGTTGGGCATTGCTGAACTAGGAGACCACTGCCTGGTGAGGAAAAGCTTCCAGGGGAGAGCTGAAGTTGTTGGGGGAGTCCTTGTGTCTTGGGGTGTGGGACACTGTAGCCTTTCCCCAACCCAAGTGCCTAATTTTGTGGGTGACTGAGGCCCTGGAGGGGCATTTGCTGTTACATCAGATAAGGAAACTTTAAAAAATTAAATAATGGATAAATACCTCGTGTCGGGAAGACCCTGGGGTTTGAAGTTAAATGGTTTAAATCCTGCCTGGGTTACTCATCAACTATGATATGTTGGACAAGTCCTAAGACCTTTCCCAGCCTCATTTTCTCATCTTTAAAATGGAACTAATAATACCTGCCTTTGAAGGTTGTGGTGAGGATTAATATTTGTAAAACACCTAGCACACAGTGGTAAACAGTTACTAAATGCTACTCCTGTTCTGATGATTATAGTCAGAAGGGACCAACTCCGTGTGTCAGCTGTGGTTTCTGGACTATTCTGCTAAAAAGATTCACGTAATAGGATGGTCAGCTGTAAGGAGGGGGGATTGTCGGAAAGAATTCTTATGGGAGCTTCCTTACGAGGAGAGACTAAATGGAAAGAGCAGATTAGATTTCAAATCCCTTCCACAGCTGATCCCCGACACTTAGTTTTTTAAAACGTGTGCTATTAGTCATTATTCTATGCTGCCTCCTCACGCACAATTGTTTCTGTCTTTTTAAGAAATAATTTTTATTTTGAAGTAGTGTTAGTCTCAAAAGACTGTAAAATGGTTCGGTTTCTGTGTACCGTTCACCCAGCTTCATCTAGTGATGATAATATCTTAGATGACTTCAGTTCCATTGTTTGTTTATTTATGTTTTCCCAGAACTGTACCCGTACTACTGTGGTTTCTTACTTCTCTCACTTAACATAATAGTCTCCACACCTTCCTTTATCATAAATTCGTAGCAAACACATATTTCAATATCTTGATGTTCTATGCTCTAATTTAAACAATTTCCTTACTGTTGGACTGGTGGTGGTATTCCAATCAATTGTACAGATTATTTCCGCTGCTTCGTTATTATACTGTTACTGGTGAGCATCCTTTCCATATTCAGGATTGTTTCATTAGGATGAATTACCAAAGGTGGAATTGCTGGGCCAGCGACTCTGAGCAGGTGAAAGGTTTTGATAGTTGCTGAAGGAGAGCTGCCTGAAATGAACTGGAGGGGCCGGTGCTCCAGAAGTTGAGGGTGGGACCCCAGGAATGACCTTGAACTGAGAAGGTTCTAAGTGCAGCTGCAAGCGACTGCAGCCGAAGAAGCTTGGCCGGTGTCAGAGGCACAGATCCCTACTGAGACTTGATCATGTGGCCCCCCTGCCTCCGGGCCGAGAAGCCCAGGGCCCCGGGGCTTTGCTGGTCCTGACATGGCTGCCTGCTCAGTAGCACTGCTGAGACTTGCCTCTAATCTACTGTGCCCAAGCTCTGGGCTCTTTTTTCCTTCCCTGTTTCAGGCCATTTCACTGAAATCTGAGCAAATGATTGATCACTTTAAAGCAAGGAACAAATGGACTTTCTGGGCAATCAGACCTCCTTCCAGCCAGCGCGCATTTGTGCACCCAGTGGTGGGTGGGATGTCATCAGCATATGATGGCTGAAATTTTCCGTGCTGTGACAGGCAGAATGATCCCAGCGGTTTGTCTGGGCTGCAGTGAAAGTTGGAACAGGAGCATTCTTGTGGTAGGGACTGGACATTTCGTCTCTTATCAAGGGCTAACAGTTCCCATGCAGGTGAAGTAGGGGCCACAGGGGGAAAGGACTGCAGTGCAGGAGGGCGAGTGTGAATTGAATTAGCGGCTAATTCCCCTGGCAGAGGTTACGTGTTTTCCATACTGCAAATGGGAATGTCTTATCATGAATCGTGACTGACTGCAAATGACCACCAGCACCACCACATTCGTCGAACACCTACTATGTGCCGGGCACTGTGATAGGTGTTTTACACACATCGCTCAGTTAACCCTGCATCAGTGTTTACCTCTGTTTTAGCAATAAGGAATCTGAGGCTCAGAGAGGATTATAGGTAGGAGGGGTGCCAGGGTTTGAAGCGAGGTCTACCCATGTTCTTGTCCTTGCTGCTTTTTTAAAGTTTGTTATGGCCTGTGATAGATTAATTGTTTCATGAATGCTCTTTAAAAAAAAAATGCAATGTGTTTACCATTAACAACTGCTCCTTAGCAAAATCCATGTTCCTCTTTTTTTATTTTTAAAGATGAATGTTTTCTTTTTAAGATTGGCACCTGAGTTAACATCTGTTGCCAATCTTCTTTGTTTTTCTTTTTTCTTCTCCCCAAAGCCCCCCAGTATGTATTTATATATTCTAGTTGTAGCTCCTTTGGGTTGTGGTATGTGGGACGCTGCCTTGCATGGCTTGATGAGCTGTGCCACATCTGTGCCCAGGATCTGAGCCGGTGAAATCCTGGGCTGCTGAAGCAGAGTGTGTGAACTCAATCACTGGGCCACAGTGCCGGCCCCCTGTTCCTCTCTTCTGGAGCACATGGCTAGACTACATTTCCCAGTCTCCCTTGCAGGCAGATGTGGTCATGTGACTGAGTTCTAGCCAATGGAAGATGAGCAGTTGCAATGTGCATCACTTCCAGGTGCTTTTCTCCTGGCAGCTAGTTGTAATGGAGATTTTTCTCTGTGGTGACAGAACCCACATGTGAAGGATGGCACTCTGTGTCAGTGTAGTTCCCTGAATTACTGTGTGGAGCATGACTACGCTACCTTCCATCCCCACCTCACAATCTGTTCACCTACTCATAGTCTTATGTAAACAGCGCATAAACTTCTTTTGTGTTTAGCCACCATATGTTTTTGGATCTAGTTTTACAGGCTTTAGGCTACCCACATAACACAGAATGCCAACACTTCTGTCTTAAAAATTCAAGAGGATCCAGCAGGCTGTTCCAAATACAAGTCAGGAGAAGGTCAAAGGGATTTGCAGATGGAAGCAAGGGCTGCATACACAGCAAGGGGTAGGCGTCCTCTCTAGGGTGTATTAATGGAGGCTCCAGGGCACTGCAAAGCCTAATGAACTCAGTTACAGAGAAAGTAGATGAAGGTCCTGCCCCTTTGTTTGGATGTTGGCCTATCTTTTCTTACGTGAGGAACTTTCCCTAGAAATAGTAACAGTTAGATTTCTATTCCCATTTAGTGAATCATCAACTTTATTTATTGATGGTGACTGGAACAGAGGTTAGAGTAGATTGTGATAACCACAGAATTCTACTTAATTTAGGGCTAGAGCATCCCAGAACTTTCTTTGACCCTGTGCCTTCTGCAAACCTTTCTGGGATATTGAAATGGAATCAAGAGGCAATTTGGTGTCTCTCTGAATTCTCTCATTGCTATAATATCTGATACATTAAGAGGTCTACCCAGAAAAGGGGATGGTTTTAACGAGCTTATGGATTGGAATCATAGGGTTGGGTTTGGTGAAGACTTTCTTATGAAAAAAGGCTTCAGCCAAGTGCCTGGCTGGAATTCTGTCTATATAGCTTAGCAAAAGGGCTAACAGAGAACTGTACAACATGTGAAGTGGATAGGAGGAGATGGAAGAAAGACCATTTCTTCTTTCCTTGCTTCCTGCTTGTCTTTTGGTGTTCAAGATGGTGTTAGTGGGTGTGGTGACGGTGGTGCCATGGACATGCAGTAAGTAGAGGACCAGAGGCCATGCAATGCTAATTAGATGTGAAAATATTTGAAATAGTTTTTTTTTGCAAACCAACTTTTCCTTTTTTTTTTGGAGGGGCATATTTGCCCTGAGGTAACATCTATTGCCAATCTTCCTCTTTTTATTTTCCTCTCCAAAGCCCCAGTGCATGGCTGTATATCCTAGTTGTAAGTCGTTCTAGTTCTTCTATGTGAGCCACCGCCACAGCATGGCAACAGACAGATGGGTGGTGTGGTTTCACACCCGGGAATTGAACCCAGGCCACGGAAGTGGTGAGAGTGCTGAAATTTAACCACTAGGCCATCGGGACTGGCTCTGAAGTAGTTTTTTGAAGATGCGATGATAATTAAGTAATTTCAGTTTTTAATGTCCATAATTATAATGCACCCAGTTTTTCCAGGAATTTTCTCAAATGTTATTCTTACTTCTAAGTATTCCCTGACAGCATCCCTCTTTCTCATCCTCCATGGGTGATTGGTTGCAACCTCCTGTGTGCTTGCATCACACTAAGTAAAAATATCTATTATAACATTTATATCAAATTAATTATTACATTAATTTATTGGTTTGCCAAAATTTATTGAGCACCTGCTGTGTGTTGGGCACTGCAGAGGACATCAGGGTTACAATGATGAATTTGATGTAAGTAACTCCTAGGCTGGTAGGGGAGACTCAGAAGTGAATCAGCAATTGCTGGGCAGAGTGATGGGTATGATGAATGAAGTATGCACAGGTGGATTGAGGGTTGGTAGGCAAGGCATCCAAATGGCATTGCAGGTGATGCCCAGGATAGGCTCCTGGAGGTGATGACACGGGTATCAGTTGAAGTAAGTCCATCAAGAGAACTGGGAGATGGCTGGGAACAGGGGGGCTGTTCATGGCAAAGACATGGAGGTGAGAAAGAGCAAGATGCATTTCAAAAGCTATTAAGTAGTTTTGCTGGAGATGAGCCTGGGGGAAATGCAGGCAATAATTTGTAACTATTGAGTTTTTGTGTCTGATTTTTCTTGCTAGTTTTTGAATTCGGGGATCATACGTTTGTGTCTTTATGTCCTGGAATCTGTAACACCGAGGGATTCAGTAAGTTTTTGTTGACTGAATGAGAGTTGGCTGATACTGAGTCACTGACATCTGCTGGTCTCAACTCTCAGAGCTGCTGGTCTCATGTTCAGCCCTGTAGGCTCTCATACAGGATGGGCGAAGATTCCTCCAGCTATAAAACAGCTGGAAGCTTCTTTGCAAATGACAAAAAGGAGCACTAAATTTTTAATGCTTAAAAGTTAAATATTATTATAAAAGTAATTTAATATAAATGGCTTTCAGCAAATCCTTATCCATATTTCATGACTGCAGTGGGTGTCTGGGTTCTGTTTGTGAGCAATTAATTTTAATGGTTACATACTCTCAATTTCCCTCTGTTTTTCTCTTTAGCAGACCCCCAGGTCCATCAGGAAAGTGAAGAGCTAGACATCAGATGTCACTGTGGATAGAAGGAGACACAGAGTCCTGAGCTGAGGTCTCCAAATGACAAGTTAATAGGATCTGGGAGTTGCTAAGTGGGAATAAGCAGCTATGCTGTAAAACCCTAAAGTATGGTGTTGACTTGTGACATGATGCCTTTATGCTTCCCCTGAAGAGTTCCACAGTTATGTGTTCCCTCCTCTGTGGTTCCATAGTACCTTCATTATATTCTCTTATAGCAATACAAATTGTGATGGTGACTCTCATTCCTTGAGTGCCTACTATGTGCCAGAAGCCACACTGAAACTATTCTATTCCATTACACTAACCATGGAAAATGGGCATTTTATTCTCCATTTTTCTGACGAAGAAACTGAGGCTAAAAGAATGAAGCTGTTCAAGTTCATGTAGTGTTTTGCTGTTTTTTTGTCTCTTTGGATTGTGAGTTCTGTCTCAATAGGGATCATTCTACATTGTGAGTTCTATATCAATAGGGATCACCATATTCTCCCCTGTAACCCCAGTAGCACAGTGAAGAGGACAAGAGATTCACTAGGTGCTCACTAAATGTTTGCTGAATGAATAAACTAATGAAAACATGAATCAGTACTATGAAATCATTAACTGTTATAGTAAACACTTGCCATCTCACAAAGACTTTTTAAAGAGCAATCCCTTCTGGGATTGAGGGGTTGGTTGATTTTCTCTAATGCAAAAATCCTCAAACTGTGAATAATCTCTTCATATTTTGCAAAGGATTTGGCATGCAAAAGCGAGCCCTGTATCTTCTCTCCAGTGGCTTTCAGGTTTCATAGTAGTAAAAGGGTAGGAGCAGAGACAAGTGATGCTGATTAAGCTTCTTGATTTTTGTCTTCAAGTCTGACCTGGGCTTACCCTCCTTCTCGTGCTGACAGAGGTCTCTTTTTGAGGCCTCAACTTTGGCTGCAGTGGAGAGGAGGGCTGTAGAATTGCATGATTCTCTAACACTTGCATTATGTGTTGTGGGAAAGTACTCATCTTTGGTATTCTACATCTGCAGCTTCTTTGCTTTGAATAAATATAGCATAGATGGATGTATAATATATGCAAAGTTATGCCAAATATAGTCAATCCTCCTAAATGAGTCACTGGGGTCACACAGGCAACTTACCCTTTGCAGTTTTCCACTGAGTGCCCCTGGTCACCTAATAGGAGAGATCAACAAGGGTCAATGTGGCTTTTTTGGGGGGGTGGGGGAGGATTTGCCTGAATGCCAGAGTGCAACCCAAATTCTCAAATTATGTGTCATATCCCAGTGGGAGGCCATAGCATTCTATTCAATGGACATTGACTGCTTACTTCGGGCCAAGCTGGGTGCTGGGGGTCCTTGGCCAAGATTTGAAGAGTCCTATGGTGAGATGTCTCTGGCAGATAGAGGCCAAGGCAGGTAGCAGGGAGGTGAAAAGCTTTTTAGAAGTGACATCTCTTAGCAGAGAAAGTATGGAGGAGGGTAGCACTGGGATGGGAGGGACCTGGGATTCGGAGAGGCTAAATAACTCACCCCAAGTCATAGAGCTAATAAGGGGCAGAACTGGGACTGAAACCTTTGTTGCTCTAAAAGACAGTATTAAAACGCTTAGTGACAAAGAACATGGGCTGTGGATTTGTAAGACCTGACCTGACTCTTATCAGCTAGTGACCTTGGGCATGTTATGCAACTTCTTTGAGTCAGAGTTTTTTCAGCTTCTCTTGGTGCTGCTACTTCTGAGGGTGGCTATAAGTGGGGAATGAGGTCACTTTGGTAACATACTGATTACCTTGCTGGGTATCTAGTGAGCACCAAATAAATGGTAGCTGTTAGAGTCTGCTGGGATATATTGTTTGTCAAATCCAAACCTAAGAGTAAGGATTGGCAAGAAGGAGGTCCCATGGGTCCTAAATTAGGTAGGCTGTGCTAGATACAACAGATGCTCAATCCATTAGCATCACTTGGGGAGATTTCAAAGCATAATCTTCTCTGACCCCAGAGGTTCTTATCTCTGCAGTGCTATTTTTTTTCAAAGCTACTGGTGATTCTAACTGTGGAATTAGTATGAAAAGCACTGGATTGGGCAATCTTAGAAGGCAGGTGGCTTTGATGGTGAAGCACTGTCCACCCAGATCTCTGTCTCAATGTGACCAGGTTTTAGCCCGTGGGTCATGGTCACTAGTGACTCGTTTAGGTAATATTGATCACTTGAGAGTGCTGACAGTGGAGTCAGGGTGCTAACCTGTGTCCTGAAGGGACATAATCAAAGTAGCATTTTTGAGTCCTGAAGTTGACGTGTGGTGGCAACAGATGACAAATCCCATAACAGGTCAGGAGGGGCTGGCAAAGCAGTCATACCTACAGGACCAAAAGTTCAGGTGTATAAACCCTGGGCTTCCTAGGCCTTCTCCCAGCGAGCCCCACCAGGGTCAGTTTCTCCAGGCGGCAGCTCGCGGTCATTGTGTCACTCCATGCTTGCGTGTCCTAATCAATATGATAACATGTTTTGTTACTACAATGAAGAACACAGATTTGCAGATGATTTGTTAAAAAGTTCAATAAAATATGTATTAGAACAGGATGTGGTTGTCTCTACTTTTCCTCTTTGCCTTTGCAACCAGCCAAGGACAAAGCTGGGGCTGTTGTCTGACTCCAATGGCCCCCTTACTGCTCTTTCACAACTATTCTCGCCCCTCCTTTCATTCTCCGTCCAGCAGCCAGAGCAATTTTCTTAACCAGGAAATCACATCATGTCATTCTCCTGTTTAAATCTGCTGGTACCTTCCCATTGTGCTAAAAATAAAATGCAAATCCCCTCTCTGATCCTTTAGGCCAGGCATAAAATGAACACACCTTCCACTGACAGCTGTCTCTCCCCTTGGACCACTACACTTGAGCTCTAGAAGGTGCTGAGTTCCTTCCCACGTCAGGGAGTTTGTGTTTTCTCTTCCCTCTGCCTAGAATTCCTTTATCCTGGCTCTTCACATAATGGAATCTGTAACGTTACCTTATAGAAGAGGCCATTCCTGATAACTTGAGCTGAAATAGTCTCCTGAACTTACTGTCCCTGGTCACTTTCCATCAGATCACTCCATTGGTTTCCTTCATAGCAATGATCGCCATCATTAATGACTAAATCTTACTTTTTATTTGTATATCCACGTACAGCAGCCGTTCTCACTAGTATGACAGAACTGGGGCCTTGTCTAACTTATTTACTGTTTCCCTGCCAGCCCCCAGCACAGTACCTGACGTGTAGTAAACATTCAATAAATATTTGTTGAGAGAAAGAATGAATAGTTCGATAATTCTGTCACTGTTACTTACACATTCTGAAATGGTTTCTAGAGAGGAAAGGAAAGGTGGAGTGATAACTTGTTTGCTGTAAGCCACACAGAAACTGAGTTAGCCCATGGGAGCATTCATTTATTCAGTCAACAAATGCATGTTGAGTATTTGCTCCTTCTGAGCACTGTTCTGGGCACTGGAAATACAACTGAAAACAAGGCATCAAGTTGCCTGCTCTTATGAAGCTTATAGCAAATATTTGCTGCTAGTGCCATCCCGTTGATTCCAACTCCTAGCGCCCCTGTGTACAGCAGAGTGAAACCCTGCCCAGTCTTTTTGAGCAGCATTTGCCCTCCTGGCACTCTATCAGACAATGCTCTGCTGCTATTCACGGGGTTTCATGGCCAATTTTTTCAGAAGTGGGTGGGTATGTCCTTTATCCTAGTCTATCTAGTCTGGAAGCTCCACTGAAACCCGTCTACCGTGGGTGACCCTGCTGGTATTTGAAATACTGGTGGCATAGCTTTCAGCATCACAGCAATGTGCAGCCACCGCAGTGTGACAACCGACAGATGGGTGGTGTGGTTCCCTGACCAAACCCGGGCCACGGTGTTGAGAGTGTGGGGAGAATCTTAACCACTGTTCCACCATAGCATTATTATGGGACAAATAAACAAGCCGATTCCAGCAAGTAATAAGTTCTCTGAAGAACTCATTCATAACAGGATGCTGTGGTCAAAAATGATGGGGAGCAACTACAGAGAGTTTAGTCAGAGAAGGCTTCACTGAGGAGGCGGCATTTACAGAGGACCCCACAGAAAGTGCATCCTATACCGATATCATATATCTTGTGTGTATCAAAGAAAAAAACTCTCAAAGTCACTGCTCTAGGAGATGGTACTCAAGTTTTAATTAGAATCCACTTAACTCAGATGCTATTTTGTTCCCTAATGGTGATTAGTGCTGTCTTGGGTAATTAACAGCTCTTAGATTTGGAGGGGAAAATAATTATCTGCCTGACCTTGATTTTGTGAGTGTTGAGTCAGAGGAATGAAAGGGGCCAGGATCTAGCAGGATGAGGGAGACAGATGTAGATCGAGCTCAATGTGGCCAAGAGGGAACCCACTGGGCAGGTGGGGAGTGGATTCCCTGTAAGGAGCAGAGATTCCAGGGACTGGGCTTCCTGGCCTTTGGTTCTTTCCTACTGGATGTCATGGTCCAGACAGCTGTTCCCATGCTGTTGCTGGTGTGACCTGGACCAGGAAATCTGCATGCCACCTACCGGCTTTGCTTGGCCACCTTATCCGCATCCACTTTTCTAGAGGTTAGAATAGAAAGCTCACTGTTGCTAACCTCTTCTTCCTTTAGCTTCCCTGGCTATGGCAGCTTGGTCACAATCTGGAGCTAAGAGATCCCCTCCTCATAGAAGCAACTGACTCTTCACATCCCTCATTCCTCCTCATCCTATCAGTCTCTCCTAAGACACAGGCAGTCAGACTCTGGAAAGTTGTGGATGAAGGACACTGACTTTTTTTCAAAGTCAGGCAAAGTAGTGTGCGTTCTTTAGTTTTTTTTTCTGACTCTGTGTTTTCCTTGCCTTCCCCCCTTCTCTTCTACTTCCATTCAAGTCAGCTCTGGATTAGAGTTTTAGTTCAACTTTCACTTCTCTTTCAGCAGATTTTTAATTATCCCAAAGCCACGCTGAGAGAAGGCCGGTTCAGAGGCTCCAGGCAGTTTTGGTCACATCTGCAGATCACATAGGTTTCATCTCTATGGCAACTGACCCATGTTGGGTGGGAGCAAATAAAGCTCAGACCCAAAGGTTAATTGCTGTTTCATTTCTGCTTTTTTCTCCTTGCAATTCCAGCATTGTGGATGGAGGTTCTAATTAGAATCACATTATCAGCAGATTGAACATCTTCTTTACTATTTCAGTGGCTGAAAAATTACTCCAGCTGGCTTGGAAAAGAAAAGTGATAGATGGTTTCTATTGGCCTTGATGGCTCCTTTTCCCACCTCCTGGAGAACAGACAGCTCAGATGATCTGGCCAAATGGCCTGGATCTTTGCAGCACCAAGGAGCAACATGCTCCTTGATTCTTACTCTATTTTAACATTAATAATATTACTGATAGTGTGACTATTTATTGGTAATTTACTTGTGCCAGGCACTCTGCTAAACACATGATCTCATTTAAACTGTAAAGCGATGCTTGAGTTAGAGATTCTTAACCCCGTTTTACAGATAGGAACAACTTCAGAGATATTAAATAGCTTGCCCATGATCATATAAATAGTAAGTTGCAGAGCTGTATTTTGAACTCAGCTTATCTGATTCTAAAGCTCTTGACCATTAGCCAGATCCCAAAATACACTCCCTGAGGTTCCAACTTGGTTAGAGAGACGGGGAAATACTCAGAGAAGGCAATTTGGCTTTCCTTGTTAGCTGCCTCCATTCAAACATGCTCTGGGACTTGGGTAAACTCATTGTCTTCCCATTAGTGTTCCGAAATGGTAATGACAGAAGAAGGGTATCATGGTGCACATTAAATCTTATATACAGTTTCTCTGTTTCCCTAGAATTAAAAAAATCAATGTAAGACTTTATTCATCCTCTCCAAATACAGTACTGTTGTGTTCATGTCTTGCCTTTGCTCAGGTCTTCTTTCTTCCTGGAATTCTCTTTCCCTGTCCAGAAATCTACCATTTACACTTCTCATCCTTTAAAGCCCAATTAAAAACACAATATCTTTTATGAAATGTACTTTCTTTGATAACTATGGCCCATATTTTTTCTTTTGTCATGAATTCATACAATCGTTCATTTTCTGAATTGTGCTGTTGTTGTTAACAATTTAGATTCCAACTCAGATTTCCTCAATTTGAATCTCAGCTCCACCATTTAATACTTCAGTGTTCCTGAGCAAGTTTCTTCTCTGAGCTCAGTTTCCTCCTGTAACTGGGGACCATAACAGACTCAACACCTTAGTGGGTTCTTGTGAGCATTAAATGAGTTTCTACAAGTAAAATGCTTAGAAGAATACAGTGTTCATAATAAGTACTACATAAATGCTTGCTGTTGTTTCTTGTCTTGCTCATTAATTGTTTTGTTTTATATTATTCAGGACAGAACTTCAACTCAAACACATCTCAACATCATAAGGAGATTTATTAGCCCTTTGACTGGGCAGTCCAGTGATACACCTAACATTAGCATCACTCTGTCCAGGGACTCAGTGATGCCACTCAGGATATTTGTTCTCCGTGCTGACTTAGTTCCCAGGCAGGGGCTCTCTTTGTGGTGCTCCCCCCAGTGTTAGGTTTACATCCTCCCACTCCAGCAGTCAGGTAGCTCCTCTTCCATCTTCACCACAGCGAAGGTTCTGGGGCTTCATTTAATTACCCCAACTCAGACCACATGTCTACTAGTGAATCAGAGGTTGTTGCCAGGGGGATCCTCCTTGGCCAGGCTCTGGATACAGAGTGTAGAGTTAGCCCTCGTCAAATCAGGTGGCCAGGAGGCTCCCCCAAGAGAAATCGGGGCATATGTCTACCTTAATGTGTGCTATCCCCTTTTAATGGTATGTTGGTATTGGGAGGATAGCGTTGGACCCCTCTTTTGTGCTTAACTTTAGGCAGAAGCTCAAAAATGAATTCCTGGTTAATGGACTTACATGTGGTGTCTGCCCTTAAGACTAGGAAATGAGCTGCCTGAGTCACAGCCTGGACACCCAGATCCATTCAAAGCTGCCTTGAAAAGTTAGCCCTTGGGGAGGGAGGGAGGGAGAAGAATGAGATGGATGGAATGGGAGGAGCCTTCACCTGCAGTTGTAATGTTTTATTTTTCAACAAAAGGACGTGAAGCAAATATGGAAAGATGCTCATATTGGTTAAATCTGAAAGATGGGAACATGAGTGCTGTAATAGTCTTTGCCTTTTCTGTGTGTTTGATATATTTCATCTAAAAACAACAAAACAACAAAACAAAGCAAAAAACAGTAGCTACTTATCCAGGCAGCTTTTTTTTTCCCTCTGCGTCTCCTGGAAACCAAGACTGCTCAGCAGTCACAGAAACTCTGGTGGTCTTCTGACTAATGCCACTTGTGAAAGTCAGCCCTTTCTTCCTGCTCTCTCACCTGATAAAAAACATAAGGTTCACAGTTATCTTAAAGGAAAGTTCAGCAGTCTCTCGTTATGGTTTGAATAAAGAGCTTTACCTGAAATCTGTTATGAGAAATAACCATGTCAAAATTTATAATAATGATAGCAATAATAGTCATCCCTTATTGAGAACTGACTATTTCTCCGGCACTGTGCCAGGCACTTAACATACATTATCTCATTAAATTCTCCCAACAACCCTCTGAGGTGGGTAGTACTATTGTTCCTGCATGGCAGATGACCAAGCAGAGGCTCAGACTGGTTAAGTCACTCGTCCAAGGTCACATAACTATAATTTGCGGAACTGGGTCTCAAATCCAGATCTGTCTGATTCCAAGGTTGGTCTTACCCGCATCCCGAGATCTTCCCCTCTGTTTACCCAGGAGAAGGTCTGGGCATCAAGAGACTTTGGCAGCTGGTACTTCCCTTTCCAAGGGTGTCATTAAGAACATGGAGCCTGAAGTCTGAATGTTTGACTGAGCTGTGCTACTTACTACTAGGTGTCTTGGAGAAGTCCCTCAAACTCTTTGAGCCTCAGTTGCCCATGAGTGAAACAGAAGGAAGGATAACACTTATTTCATAGATTTTCCTGAAGATTAAATGAGACTGTGCGTGTAAAATGCTCAGCATAGAGGTGGGCAAATAGCGAACGCTCGAGAAATGTTAGTAACATTTTTTCCTTTAGATAAAGGCGAGGCCTCACAAATTCACTCCATTTTAGTCTCTTTCATCACAATAGTATCTCTCAGCACTTTTAAAAATTAATTTTTATCACATGATTCAACAAATCTAGATGGTTCTACAAGGCTTTTAATGAACTGAACAACCTCTTTTCCTATCCTTCTCCACCGGGATATCTGCTTCTAAGAGTCAACCACTTTTGATTCTATTACCTAGTTATTTTCTGGGACTTCCCCTCCTTTTTTCTTTTTGTAAGTTAACTTTTTTTACTTTGAGATAACCATGAATCACATGCAGCTGTACGAAATAATACAGAGAGATCCTTTGTACCCCGTATCCAGTTTCCCCCAACAGTAACATCTTGTAAAACTATAGTATGATGCAACTAGGATATTGACATTGATACAGTCAAGATACAAAATACTTCCATCACCACAAAGATGGCTCACCTTGCCCTTTTATAGCCACACCCACTTCTCTCCTGTCTCCTTAACCTGTGGCAACCACTAAACTGTTGTCCATTTCTATAGTTTTATAATTTCAAGCTGTTTATATAAACGGACTTGTACAGTATGTAACCTTTTGAGATTGGCTCTTTTCAATCAGCACAATTCTCTGGAGATCATTGTGTGTATCAATAGTTCCCTTTTTATTGCTGAGCCATATCTCATGGTTAGATGTACTGCCACCCTTTCTCAGCACTTTTTATATTAACCCTCAGTTATGTTTTCACACGTGGCCCCTGCATTTATTTTTAGGGCCAATACCACTTTCTCTTGTCTCTGGCAATGCATGTTAGGCATCTTCAAAATGATGCCTCCCAGCAGTCTTCCATGGTTGCCTCCTGCCTTTTTATCCCTTTATTTGTCATGCCACCAACAACTCAAATTACACTCTAAGAAAACAAGGAAGGAAATCTAAAAATTTCTCCCTCTATATAATTTCCCTTTGGTGGTGTTTTCATTGTCAGATACAGAAATTCTTTTGTATGTTTGCACAGAGCATTTGAAAAATCATAAATGGCTCAAGTTAGTAAAAACACAAGGAAAAGGCTTGATGGGGTGAATGCTCACACCCAGCCATCAGAAGCTGCCTCTGGACAGGCAGAACCATGCCCTGGGCTGCACTGCTGGAATCCTCCAGCTGCTCTCTCAAGGATGACATTACCAGTGACATTAGGAAAAGACTTCCCTGCATAATTACTTCTCCCATTCAATTTTAGCAGCAAAACATCTATAAAGTGTGTGTATATTTATGTGTGTTTTGGGTAGAAGTCAGGGAAGAAGTGGGTTTGAGTGCACAAATAATAGATTTTCTGAGTTAGTTGGTTTCTCTCCTTTTCCATTTGGGTTCTTCTTGCCTGTTTCTTTGGAATCCCCTCCTACTGAGCCCCACACAGAGTTCTTCTCAAGATCAAAACCAAAAAAGCCTTGATTTCCTAGGGCAGATTGAAAATGCTTTAAGGGAGAGGACTACTGTTTCCCATTTTTAATTGCTATCAATATAGCGTCTTTCACATAGTAAGAGCTAGATAAATGCTTTGTGTTTGATGTATTGTTGATTCACAAAAAGGTGAATTGAAAGGATTCAACTTTTTGAGTTTGGCTGTTTCTGGGACTTTGAGAAGACATTTTTCAGGTTTGTCCCTTTCTTTCTTTTCTTTTCTTTTTTTTGAATTTCTGACATTTCACCAAAGGGCTTGGTTTGCCCCGATTCTTTCCATTCCTATAAAAGAGTAGACTGGGAGTCAGAAAGACTACTTTGAGTCTTTGATCCGTTATTTACTAACTGCAAGATTTTAAGCAAGTCGATTAATCTGCATAAAATGGTGCCTGTAATGGATGCTCAGGCTCTGGGACAATCTAGAGATCAGTCTGCCTAGAATTTTTCTGATACAAAGTAAAATATTGTCATTGCCTACTGTGAGGGGTGCAGGAGTTAAAGAGAGAGAACTCTTTCTACATGTCTATGTAGAGATGGATATTCCAAAAATGTGGACACTGACGTTACTCTTCATTGCATGGGTTTTAGGACCCTTATTAACAGGTCTTTGGTATCTTTCACTTTAATTGTTCCAAAAACGTTTGCTGTATATTTTCCCCTTTCATAAGACAGAATCTTTTCATGTAATCTGTTGCAATGAAAAATTCTTTTGGCTTTCCTGCAGAGCTCTGGAGATAGCACTTTTTCTTGGAAATCTCAGTGGAGTGAATTAATCTACATCCAAGAAAAATTAGAGATTCAATTACCTGATAACCTTTAAAAGGATAATTATGTTCTAAATGCCTTCAGCTTTGTTGTCAGAGCTAATTTCTGAACGTTCTCTTCCAGTTCGGCCTCTAACTGTATGCCCAGGATCAGTGATGATTTTCCCATTGTGATATGCGGTTTTCATAATTTGTAAGGCACAGTCACTACTCCCAGGAAGGCATTGGGACACCAAGATGCCTGGAGCATTGACCGTTAACCTAGATACTTCAGGATGATGGATTGAGTAAGAATAAATATAGGGAATGGTGACAGAGAAGAACAGTGGTTGCTGAAATGTCAAACCAAGAGGGAGGCCATCTGGTCAACTATTACTTCTTGAACATCAAATTACAGGGGAAAGGGACTAATATTTCTGCAAAATCTACTGTGTGTTACATGCTGGGCATAGTGCTTTAAATATATTATTTCATTTACTTTGCTTAATTAGTACCATTTAAAAATGAGGAAATGAGGCTCAGAAATACTGATAATGTGGCATGTACAAGATTGCACTTGTAAGGGGCAGATTTGAACACAAATCTCTGACTCCAAAACTCCTTTCAGTAGGACTTGCTGCCTTGTAGTAGAGGAAACAGGTTCACGAGGATGTGAGGTTGATGAAGTCACTGATTCTAGAGGGGGGTTCTGGGAAGATAGCAACATAAATCTAACGCTCTTTTCAATTCAGTATCAAACAATTCCAATGTATCTTTCTCTTATAAGTCAACTAGTTGGGGCCTACAGGTTGCTAAGTGGAAATGAGGCCATGGGCTCTGTGGGAGTCCCATTGCAGACAACTGGTGCAGGTTTTCTGCTCTGTGGGCTGGGCAAATGTCTAGCTACTGGTGACAGAGAGCCCTGAGGCAGGGATTATAAAATGGTGACATTGAGAAGAGATTGGCCCAAAGAGATTTGTGGATTTGGGGAAGAAGTATGATGGCCTTGCATGTGTGTGTGCCAGGTCTCCATGACACCTGAGATGCCAAGCAGTAACCGAAAGTATGATCTTAGTCATCCCTGCCCTTGAGGAACACGGAGGCTCCCACAGAGAACGATTTTGCCTCCCTCCACTTGTGGACTGCTGCCTGGTAGGGTATTCTGATGACAACACCTGAGTCCTAGTTATTAAGGAAAACCACAATACGTCCAAACCAGAGATAGCAAGATCCAGCAGAGCATACAGAACAGAGACACAGATACAGCTGCCGACGGAGACGTGACAATTTGGACAGAAAAATAAATGCACTTCAAAAGATTCAAGCACAGTTGGAAAGGACTTTTCAGAGCTAAACAACACTTGCTACATCCATAGATGAGTTAAGGCAAAATGACCATATTAAGACAGAAATAGCCAGACTGGAGGAGCAAATGGAAGAAATTTCCAAGTGTAAAGCAAAATAGTCACAGATACTGAAGAGATTAAAATGATAGCGTTATGTTTTAAATAATAAGATTAAGCATTAGGAGCATGTACTACACATCTATATGGGACCATTTTGAAAATCTAGAGCGAGAGTTGACAAACTAAGACCCATGGGCAAAATCTGGCCCACTGCATGTTTCTCTATGACTCACAAGGTAAGAATGGTTTTTATATTTTTAAACAGTTGTCTAAAAAATAATATTTTGTAATATGGGAGAATTACATAAAATTTGAAAATCAGTGCCCATAAATAAAGTTTTATTGAAACACAGCCACACCCATTCATTTACACATTGTCTGTGGCTGCTTTGGCACTACAGTGTTAGAGCTGAGTAGTGAACAGACTGTCTGCTCCACCAGCCTAAAACATCTGTCCCCTCGTGAAAAACATTTGTCGACCCGGACCTATAGGAAGTAGATCATTTTCTAGCAAAATATAACTTATTCTGGAAGAAATAGAAAACTTGAATAGACCAATTACCATAGACAAAAATGAAAAGGTAATTTAAAAAATCTACTATTGAAAAAAACCACCAGAATGGTAGATTTCAGTGATGAGTTTTATTTAAAGTTTTAAAGAACAGTTATTTTTAAATGTTATTTAAACTATTCCAGGCCATTGAAAAAAACACAAACTTCTTTAATTCATTTTATGACTATAGTAGGACCTCAGTACCAAAACCTGATATAAATAATATGAAAAAGAAAACTGTACATCAATCTTATTTATAAATATAAATGCAGAAACCATAAATTAGATTATAGTTACACATCTATAACAATGCATCCTATTCTTGAGGATAGTTTTCTTCCAGAAATGCAAAGGTGATTTAATAGCAGAAAATTTACCAACAAATTGTGGGAGGAAAATTGTATTCATCCATCAATAGATTTAAAAAGAATTTGATAAGCATTCCTTAAAAATTTTCTGTTAAATTCAGGAGTAGATACTGCTGTCCCTCATCATTATTGTTCATTGTTATCTTGGAAAGTTGGGTAATTTCAACACAATAAGAAAAGAATATTAAATAACTTGTAAAATGTTGGAAAATAAAGAGATGATATTGTCACATTTTCTGACTCTGTGATTGTGTACCTAGATAACCTGAGACTCTACAAAACTATGGGAATTGGTAAAGGAATTTGGTAAGTAGTTGGATGAATAGACAAGTATCGGCAACTATTCTGCATTTATCAATAACCACCAAAGAAAGAAAGAAAAAGATCCCTTCACAAAAGTGCAAAATCTATGAAATGCTTATAAATAAAACAAATAAAATAACAAAAATTCCATAAGAAATTTAGGTGGTTACATGTGTACCCTAGAGACAGTGAGATCTTCTTAAGCTTTTTGAATATGTACAAATAGCTACATTAAATGATATAAACACAGAAAATAGAGAAATGACAGCTTTCAAGAAACAATTATAATACTGATGAAAGACAAAATTAGAATATTAATCCTAATATATCTAGAACCCTTAAAAATTGATAAGAATGGGACAAAAGACCCAAAAGAAAAAAGGGGAAAAAAAGCATGAATACACACGGGGACATAGAATTCAAGTCCAAATACTCAACAAAGACGTGCAAAGGTCAAATTCAGAAGAAAATTAGAAAAATGCAAATTAACATAGCAATAAGATATCACTTCCCAATGTTCAAACAAGAAAAAATTAAAGACATAACATTTATTGCTGTTTGGGATGTAAGAAATGTAAATTGTTATTTTATTTATTTATTTTTTTTGGTGAGGAAGATTCACTCTGAGCTAACATCTGTGTCAATCCTCCTTTACTTTGTAAGTGTAATGCCTCCACAGCGTGGTTGATGAGTGGAGTAGGTCCACACGCAGGATCCAAACCCATGAACCCAGGCCACCAAAGTGGAGTGTGCAGAACTTTAACCACCCAACCATGGGCCTGGCCCCTGTTATGGCCTTTTTGAAGAGCCATGTAACAACATCTATTAAATTAAAAATACATATAGCCTTTGACCCCAATATTCCATACTCGAAATGTATCTTATACAAATAAAATTGCCATTACACAACCACATATGTACAAGCTTATTTATTGCAACAACAGTTGAAGTGGTGAAAAATCGGAAACCTAGTGAATTCCCATTAGTCAGGAACTGCCCCTAAAAATGATTGCAGATTCGCATCATGGGACTATTACAAAGCGTTTGAGAAGCATGGATGAGAGCTGTACTACATCTCTTGTGGAAGAATTTACATGAAGTATGAGTAAAACAAGACATGCGTGTGAAATTATGTGTATTTGTATTTGAATATACGATCATGGAGAAAAACATACTAGGCTATTAACATGCATTATCTGAGTGGGAGTAGGGAAGAAAAAGGGAGGTAGGAATTCAGGGAAAAAAAGGAAAAGGAGAAATAAAATATGGGACTAAAAATTACCTAGAGCATACCTGAATTTATCTCGTTTATGCATTTCAAGTACATATGTGTATGTTAATAGAAACGACGGAAGTGAGAAAAGCAGATGTTGAATTTGAACAGTTACAGCCGTAGCTTTCCTCTGCCGCACGATGCCCGCCTACAAGCTGCGGACTCCTCGGGTGCCACCTGACAGTTGTTCTGGCTCAGTGCAAGATTGCAGTGAAAAGTTCTGATTGCTGTGTCAGAGAGAGCCTAAAAATCAGCTTCAGCCCGGTCAAGGCCAGGGATCAAAGATTCTCAGTTGTAGAACCCTGAGACTTTTTAGAATATTGCTCAGGATTTAGTTCTGCTTTTTTTTTTTTTAAAGATTGGGACCTGAGCTAACAACTGTTGCCAGTCTTCTTTTTTTTCCCCCCCTGCTTTTTATCCCCAAATCCCACCAGTACATAGTTGTATATCTTAGTCGTGGGTCCTTCTAGTTGTGGCAGGTGGGATGCCGCCTCAACGTGGCCTGACGAGCGGTGCCATGTCCGCACCGGGATCCAAACCGGCGAAACCCTGGGCCGCTGAAGCGGAGCGCAGAACTTAGCCACTCGGCCACGGGCGGCCCCGTAGTTCTGCTCTTTTGCTTATATTTTGGACTTGCCTTGTCTTCAAATGTGTTTGCTCTTTTCAGGTCATTTTCTCCAGATCCCCAGGACAACAAGAAAGGAGTCATAGACCTGGGTTCAAGCCCTGGCTAAGCCACTTACTTTTGACCGTGACCCTGATGAAGCCAGTGACTCTCAAACTTGAGCACCATCGGAATCACCCTGGAGCGCTTGTTCAAACACAGATTTCTGGTCTTACCTCCAGGGTCGCCGATTCTGTGGGTCTGGACTGAGGCCTGAGAATTTGCATTGCTAATAATTTCTGGGTGAGGTTGCCACTGCTGGTGGTCCAGGGACTGTCTTTGGAAACCATTGGGATAAGCTATTAATCTCTTGCAACTTCCTTTTTTTCCCCATAGGTAAAAAGAAAATAATCATGGGCTTAGGGTCTGCTGGGATTTGAAGGATCTTGTGAATTCAACCCTCTCCCTCTGTAGATGAGGAAACCGAGGCTCAGAAAAGTGAGGACACCAATCCTTGTTGGCAGAACCAGGATAAAAACCCAGGTCTTTTGAGCTCTGGTGCAGTGTCTGCAGCATCCCACTATCTAATGCTGCCCATGCCAGTCTTCTTGGGAGGGCATACGAGACAATGCTGATGAAAGGGTCCCTACTGACCCCTCACAAAAGCAAAGAGTTATTATTATCATTTATTGAGTTTTGACAGCTGAGAGGGGGTGTCTTTGAAGTGTCTAATAAGCAGCATTCTTTCATAACTAGATTCTAAACCAATTGATAAACAACATGAAACAGATGGAGGACAAAATATCATTTCACTTTTGACGAGACGGTTTGAAGGATGAAGCTTTTATTTATTAGTGAGAGATTTCCAAATGCTAAACCTATGAATTAGAATGGGAAAGAAAGGTTTTCTCCCTAACACTTTTAATGTCAGGCACTGTGCTTGCATGCTCCGTCTCATTTAGCCATTTCCACAGGCCAATGAAATAGATCATGTTATTATCATCATTTTACAGCTGAGGAAGCTGAGTCTCAAAAGGACTGAGCGACATATGTGGAAGATAGCAAAGACATGGATAAAGAGAACAGATTAGTGGTCACCAGAGGAGAAGGGGGTTGGGGGGGTGGGTGAAAGGGATAAAGGGGCACATGTGTATGGAGATGGATAAAAGTGAGACTACTAAGGGTGAACACGATGAGGTGTATTCAGGAATTGATAAACAATAATATACACCTGAAATTACCCAATGTTATAAATCATTATAATCCCAATAAAATTACTTGGGGAAAGAAAAAGGACCAAGTGATTTGTCCAAGGTGGAGTTTGGAATGGAATCAAAAGACGGTAGTCTCAACAACTGTCTACACTTTAATTATGCTGCTGTGTCCTTTTGTGAGCATTTACTATGTCCCAGGCACGGTTTATCAGTTTAAGTTGGCTCGGGAAGCAGAACCTCTATGGATCGTATGCCATCAAGGGTTTATTACTGGAGTGGAGCAGGGCATGAGAGGCTGTGGTCTCTGCCACTGGTGGGGGGCCTGAGGTCACTGTAAGTCAGCAGAGCGGGCACTTGGAAAGAAGAACCAGTTGTAAAGTGGGGCAGAGGGAGAACAAACTGGAATCTTGTCTGTTTTTCACCTCCACCCCCCTTAGCAAGATGGCGACCGGCAGAAGTGGCTGGCATGTGTTCTGGGCTGGCCCTCTAAAGAAGCTGAAGACTGGGCCCAACCTACAACAACCAACAAGAATGCCAACAGATCAGCGACCACGTGGGCAAGCTGCAGTGGTGCCTGACCCCCTACACAGACCTTCAGAGTCAATTGCTGCTGCTTCCTGTCTGCTTTCCAAATCTCAGACAAATTACCTTGTGACCCACCCTAACTCAGGACGAGGCAGGGAAGGGAATTCTGAGAAACGTAGTTCCAGCTTGGCTTAATTTACCCTACGGAACCACCACACACGGTGACAATTATTTTACAGACATTATTTCATTTGTCTTCAAAGCAACCTCCTATGGCAAGAGCTCGAGTTTACAGGTGGGGAAACGAAGGTTTCAGAGGCTACATAACTTGTCTAAGATATAAACTTGCTTAATGTGCAAGGGGTTTTGAAGTCAGATCTCTGTGACATTAAACCTGTGTTCTCACCCCTGCATGACAGTATACACTGATTTTTCTCTAAGTGTTCCTCTGTCTACTCTCATGGAAACTGTCACTGGCATAAGTAAAAGGCTTCACACAGACTGCTCTAGGCATATCAGACACCCCAGATGCTTTTCTCACCTTTCCTCATTCCCTAGACCAGAGCTTCCTCGCTGAGGAGCTGCCATTAGATCATAGGCCTGCTGGGGATAGGCCTGGGGCAGGCGGAGCCCCTGTGAAGGTCACCTCCAGCTCTTGGCAACCTCATGGGTTTACCCCAGTGGGTGCCATGACGTGAAGGCCGGGGAGCATTAGTATGGTCTCCCAGGACATACCTCACCTCACAGGGGTGGAATTTACCATCCTCTGGGAAATGAACCTAAGAGAACTTATGTGCAGCCTGTTAGCGTGAGAGATACTGGCTGGAGCCTGCGGAGGAGGAAGTCTTCACGTGACACTGTCAAACTCCCGGCAGGCAGACAGGTGTCTTGGTTTTGATTTTCGTTTTATAAACATTTTTCCTGCCTGTCAGTTCTCCAAATAGAGCCAAACTCATCTCCATGGCAGCTGAGGCGTGAGAGCCCTAGTGAATATGTCAGAGCTGAGGAGAACGCTCCACTCCAAAACAGGCGTAAAAGGGAGGAAAGAAAGAGGTTTGCTCTTATCGCAGAGTCTGGACAATATTGAGTATGGCAGAGTGGTCGAGACCAGAGGTTCTGCGGTCAGACGCCTGGTCTGAATTCCAGGTGCGCCATCACAGAAAGACTTTGAGCAATGACTTACTAAGAAGTGAGGCACTTACGAAGATGTATGATATATGTAGTGGATTATATGTATATAATATGGATTATATTATATAATGTAATGTATGTAAATATACGTAATATGTAATATGCATATATGTAAATATACACTTATAATTATATAATACTGAACTTGAATACAGCTTGAACTGTAAAGGATAAACCAGTGAGCTTTGTGGTCAGCTGGATCTAAATCCCAACTCTGCTATTCCTATTAACTGTGTGACCTTGGCAAATTGTTGAAGTTTTCTGAGATTAAAATAGTATTTCCCTTATTGACTTGTTAGGATTAGATGAGGTAACATGTGTAAAGCATGCAGCAGAGTGCCTCATATAGAGGAAGTATTCAATCAATTATGACTGTGTTATTTCCCTCAGCCTGATTCTAGCTCTGCTTGCTGCTGCGTATCCATCCCTCAGTTTGGCTTTCTGTCCATGTGGGGGAGCTGCAGGCTTAGGGTGGAAAGAAGGGGGAGGAGAGAGAGGCAGCAAATCCACGCTAAGGAGGGCATCTCTCTGTGAGAAGGTCTAGGATAAAGAGGGAGAAGAAAAGGGATTGGCAGTGATGGAAATGTCACTGACTATGCGTTGGTGCCTTGGGACTTTAAATATTAGTCATTTGACTTTCCTTTTGTGTTTTATTTCTTTTCTGCACAGCATCATCAAGCCCCAAGTTAGGTTTTAAAATTGAATGAGTCATCCCATTATCCTTGAGAACTGTGTCAGGGACAGAGTATCATCCTTGTTCACTAGTGAGAAACTGATAAACAGCGGGGTGATTGGTGCAAGGTCACAAAGCCAGAAATAGTAGTCACGGTCAGTGTGCTGGCCTTCACATGTTACTGCCTGCCCAGGTTATAGGACACTGGTTATGTCACTGGGAGAAATGGGGTAAGAAATCACTTTGCTTGATCATCTATCATGTGCTAGATACCATGCCAGGCATTTTATGTTAGTGTTTCATCAAGTTCTCACAACTACCGTATGAACCAACGTATGGATCATATTGGTACTATAGTCCCAATTTATAGATGAGCAAATTGACACTTATTTTGGGATTTGAACTAGTCTTCCTGATTCCAGAATTTGTGTTGTTCTCATTGTGTCATGTTGCTCCTGAATATTTGGCTCTTGTTGCTATTTCATGAGCATCCTGGAGGCCAATGGGGCTTCCTCTTGGGCAGCTCTCTCTAGTCAAAGCCAGTGCTTCCTTTCCCCCCAAATCTATTCTGTGGCAATAGGATGCCCCCAATTCCAATTGATTGCTCTACTTCCTGCCCTCTCCATCCTCTTCTCCTTAAAACCTGAGAACTGGAGAAGACCTTAGTGATGTTTTCTGGGAACGACAAAACCTGTGCAACCATAGATGTCCTCGGATAGTGGTTATCAGCTACACAATGCAATTCACGTCTACAGATATTTATTGACTCCTCGCTTATGCCAATACCTTGTTAGATTCATTTCATCTCTGGAACCTGGCAAGCCCAATAGCTCTGAGACAGCACATAGTTCAAAGCAACAGACATTCTAATCATCATCATCATCATCATAAAATAACTACCATATAGCAAACACAGTGGTTTATAGATAGCTCATTGACTCTACAGGAAAACCCCAAGAGATTGCTATGTTTATCTTTCCAATTTTATAGATGAAGAAGCTGAGAGTCAGAGAAGTTAAATTAGTTATCGAGAGCCATACACATTGTAAGAGGGAAAGCTGGGAATTTAACACAGGGATTTTCTATACCAAAGCCTCTCCCTTTGATAATTTACCTTCCAGGCCAGCACTGGTGGCCTGGTGGTTAAGTTCAGTGTGCTCCACGTTGGTGGGTCAGGTTTGGTTCCTGGGTGTGGACCTACACTACTTGTCTGTCAGTGGCTGTGCTGTGGCAGGGGCTCACATACAAAAAGAGGAAGAATGGTAAGAGATGTTAGCTCAGGACAAATCTTCCTCAGCAAAAAAAGTAATAATTTACCTTCTTGTGTCAGTTAGCATTTGCTGGGTAGCAAACCATTCCAAAACTTAGAGGCTTAAGACAGTATTTAGCTCACGTCTTTGTGTGTCAGCTGAGAAGTTTTTCTGATCCTGGCCATATCAGCACCCTCTCATGTTTCTGTGGCCTGCTGGCCAGTTTCTGGGAACTGGATGATCTAGGATGGCCTCAGTTACATGTCTGAAGGTTTACTGGCCATTAGCTGAGGTATCTTGGTTCTCCTCTGCTTAGCCTCGCATCCTTCAGCAACTGCTCTGGGGCTGTCCACACAGTGATCTCAGGGTACCAAGCACAGCAAGAGAGCAAGTCCCAATGCCCCATCGCTTTTCTTGTCTCTCCTTGTTCCTTTTCTCCCTCTCTGTTAGCCAGTGTCCTGTTGGCCCAGCAAGTCGAATGGCCAACCCACATTCAAGGACTGAGAATTAGACTCCACTTCTTTGTGGTAAAGGAGGTATTTATAGGCAATTTTTCAGTCCACCATACTTATTTTCTGCTAGGTCACTCAGTCTGGTGAGGTACAGAGATATGCAAACAGATAAGTGACAGGACATTTTGAGAACTGCTTATACATATGGAGGCTGCCTACTTCATTGGCTTCTAAAATGCTCTGGGCAGCACAGAACTTGGGAGTTCCCTCAAGTACATGAGATTTCCTTGAGAAAAAAGCCAGTGCAGGTCCTGGAATGCCTTAACACTGGGCTGGTTTAGTGGGGAGAAGTGGTGACCGAGCCCTTGAAACCCTTCAATTAATTTTTTTCTGAGTATAACTTTGCATTTTCCCTGCATCACTGCCCCACACCCTCCTGCTGAGGAACCTGGCACAGCTGCAAGCCCAGCTGGGCATCTGTTTCAGGAAACTCAGAATTAACTTTATGGCCAGAAATTGCTAAGCATGGCTCAATGTGGCTTCTATCCACTTTGGGGATTTAACAGACCCAAGTGACATGTCTTTTGTCACGTTTGGAAAAGTGTCTCTTACATAGTCGTGCTCTTCAAGAGGCAGTTGATTCCAGCTTGTTATATGAGTCTTAGATGTTTCTGTAAGTGAGCAAAGGTGGGTGGGTGGGTGGGACACACGATGGGGAGCTCCTTGAGGCCTCAGGCCGTGATGGAGCTCTGATGTCCCTCAGATGGCTGCAGTTCCCCTTGTCACTTCCCTTCTACTGTCAATAGAGACAGAATAGTGCTAAGTGTGTGGACTCTGAGCAAGACTGGATCTAAATCCCAGTTCAATGTCTTACTCACTCTGTGATTGGAGTAAATTACTTAAGCTTGTTGTGTTTCAGCTTCTTAATCGGTAAAATGAAGGTAATAAAAGTAACAATTCATAGGGATGTTGTGAGGATTAAATGAGCTAATATGTAGAAAGTGTTTAGAACCATGGTAGGCACATAGTAAGGCTAAATGAATGTAGGTGTCATTATTCATAACAAGAAAAACTTTTACTAGTATTAGTATTGTTACTCAGCAATGATTCCAAAACCTACCAGCATCTCAGCATTATCTCAGAAATCTTATTAAAAAATCCAGATCCTGTGCCATCCTCCTGGAGATTCTGATTATGGGATGCCCAGGAATCCATACATTTTATCAAGGGTCTGACGATTTTAAAGCAGCCAGTGCCCAGAGCAGCATGTGGGTATTATAGCCTACCCTATAAAGCTTGGCACATTTTCTTCAACACTCAACACACGGAGATACTGAGATCACTTAAAGAAGACTATTCAGAAAGACATATATATAAAACAGCTATTCCTGCCTCTACAGACCCTGAGTGCAAAATATACTCACCCCTTCTCCAAGAGAAAAATCCAAGACACAGTCCTTGCTTTCAAGGTTCTGTCCTTCCTAGGATGCCCTAATGAGGAATGGATGTTCCTAATTACTGATAACAATAGTTCACATTATTGAGTACTTACTAAGTACCAAGAATTATGCTGAGAAATTTACTTGGATTAGCACTTTTAATCCTTTTAATAATCTAATGAAATGGGTACTATATTATGAGGAAATTGCAGCTTAGTGAGATGAATATCTTTGCCAAGGTCACCCAGTGAATTGACCATTAATCGAGCTATTTAATTATTATTTTATGACTCAAATTCAGGCTCTGAACCTCCAAGAACTGTGTCCTGAACTACCAATCTAAACTGCCTTTTGGTAGAAGTTGCTAGTCGTTTCTTATTATCTGTTCTCAATTAAGTTCCCTAATAACACAACCCTGAGATTTAGCTGGGCACATTGTGACCCAAAATAAAAGCATTTTCCAGCCTCCCTTGCAGGTAGGTGTCCATATGGCTAAGTTCTGGCTAATGGGATGTAGAGAGGAATTGATACATGTAAATTCTGGGTCATGACTTTGAAGGAAAGGGGTGTGCCCTCCCTCTCCTTTAACCCTTCTGCTGGAGCGAGGCCATCATGGTGTGCCATCTTGAAACTTAAAGATGACAGTAATATCCTTGGGTATGTGGAGCAAAAACATAGAAAGAACTTGGGTCTCTGACACTGACAGGGACTGCTTATGTAAATTTAGATTATAAAATGAGAAATAAATCTTGAGACCAAATATTGGGTATCAACAGCAACTGAACTCATGTCATAAATAATACAACTCTTTAGCAACTCATTGTTTTAAAAGGCTGAGGTTATGAGTGATCTGGGCCCATTCTGAATCTCAAGCAAAGTTTTAGAAAGGGTCCTTTTGCCCTTGGTGAACTGACCTGATGGGTTCTAGATCTTACCTCTAGGAGCCCCAAAATGCTAGGTCTATTTGTGTGTGCAACAGTTTCCACGGGCCATTTCAAGGGGTCAGTAAAGTATCAACAGTATAAGAAGTTGCAATTCCATAGTTTGAGTCTGCTAATTGGGTTGTTGGGACCTCAGATCCCTAAAATCTCCCCTTTTTTGTAGCTCAGAGGTGAAAAGGGAAGTTCCAATGGTATCACACAAACTGTAGTCTTGGCTCTCAGGTGCTGGTTGTCAACTTTCCACTCACAGTGCCCTGTTTCTATAGATAACAGATTCTGAGATGTCACAAGAGATACATTTGAAATTGAGAAGAGGTCCTTTCAACGTTGTATACAGTCCACTGGTTAATTTTTGGCTAAAGCTTAGTTTAGGGCTTATTCAGTGCTGGTTTTAGTACTGGAGATACAAGATACTAGGAACTGCAACTCATGGTGAGTATTTGAATAAAAGTCTTACTTGATTTAAGTTTAATCCAAGTAAAAATAATAATAACAGTAATGGCTAAATATAATGAGTGCCCAGATTGTAACAGTCACAATGCCATATGTTTACATACATTACATCATTTAATTCTCACTACAGTCCCCCAAGGAAAGTAATACTATTATCCCATTTTCCAGTAAGAAAACTACCACAAACTTTGCAGCTGTCATACTGCTGGGTTTCTATCCAATTCACTGCAGGCAGAGGAATCTGGAGTAAAATCTAGGACAATAGCTACTATTGTTAAAGTGCTTCTCATGCCTGTACATATTGAGCACTTTATACATTATTTTATTTAATCCTTACAACAATCCTATGAAATAAATCTTAGTACCATAGAGATGAGGGAAATTTGGGCCCAGAAAAGTCAAATAACTTGGCTGTCGTCACATGGTTTAGAAAAGTCCTGGCCAGTATTCAAGTCTGACTTTAAGTCCTGGACTCATTAAACTAGCCATGCTATTTTCAACTTGTACCATAAAGATGCTTCTGATTATCAGTGTGGGGATCAGAATTCGCACCCCAAAATGTGTCTTTCTGGCATGATTATTTTTAAGAACAAAAGACTCAGAAAGAAACTTTGACCTGCTTCCTAACTGCCTAAAAGAATTTAAGATAGAAAGCCTGTTCCAGGAAGGACCTGATACCATAAGATAACTATAGTACATATAAATAAGTTGTGATGGACAGGGAGGAACCTAACAAGGCCCATGTGATCAAAGCCCTCTCCATGTCCCGTTGTCTCTGCAAGGCATGGTCTACATTTGTCTACCAAACATTTGCTTTTCCATCTCCACATCAATTACCCGCCTCCTCTGTGAAGTCACAAACCACTACTCCCAACATCTTCCTTTGTCTCTAGCTAAAGATGGTATTTAAGGTGGTAGCTTTGGCTATTTTGTTGAGTTACTTGGTTATCTTGGGTTTCTCCCATGTATTACAGGTTATTAACCTTTGATTTTCTCCTGTTATTCTGTCTCATGTCAATTTAACTCTTAGAGCAGCCGGAAGAACCCAGAGGGTAGGGGAACACTTCTTCCTCCCCTGTACCAGCAAGCAGGTCCTAATAACATGGGATATTGATAGTGGGTGGTCTTTTTTTTAGAGTTTTAGGATTCAGTATCATTTTATAGAAAATGAAATTCGGAGGAGCTAAAGATACTTTTTATATATCCACTGTGTGTTCTGATTGCTACTGTATAAAAGGTTATACTTAGCTAAACATGGGAAAATATTAGACATGACCTAATTTGCTTAATAAATCTATTTAGTGCTCAGAAGATGTAAAATATACACACACACAAAATCCAGCAAGGAACAGACAAGAATCCTCAAAAGGGATAAATTAGGAAAGTCATGTGGAATTCTACAGATGTGATAAACAGTTATTAGAAAAATGAAACTTAGGCAGATGTGCCCTTAGACTAATTGAAAAAAAATCCTTGAAAATCTCAGTGGTAGGTATAACTGGAAGAGATGGCTGAAAGAATGAAAAGAATATACAAAAGGGACTATTCCTGATGTGTTTTTTTTTTTTTTTGTATAAAATGCATTGCATCTGTTCAGCACTTAGGAGCCATAGGATCTACATGTGAAAATGCCCTCAGATAAATTGAGAAAAGAACCTTGAACAACGCGGAAGAAGAAAAAGAAACCTAAAACAATATGAACTTTCTCAAAATGGGCTGAAATTATTATTTCAGTTTTGAAATGCTGGTTTGTTATTAAGATTTTTAGGCCAATGTATCATGAGGGTTAGCCTCAGGTGAATCAGTCTGCCTCTCTCTTGCTTCTCAATCTCTCAAATGTGTCCCCTCTTCTCCATCCACATTGCCACTATCTGTGTTAAAGATGCTAATTTTTCTTCTTGCAATCGTCTACATGTGGCTTCCTCATCCCTTAACTATCTTCCTCATTATAAAAGAGTGACTTTTTAAAAAGTGCAAGGTTGATAGGTTACTGCTTTTCTTTTTTTCCTTTAATTTTATTGGGGTCATATTGGCCTACAACATTGTGTAAATTTCAGGTGTATATCTCTATATTTCAGTTTCTGTACAGACTTCATTGTGTTCATCAACTGTCTGGCTTTTATCCATCATCATACATATGTGCCCCTTTACCCATTTGACCTCCCCCCATCCCCTTCTCTTCTGGTAATCACTAATCTATTCTCCTTATCCTGTGTTTGTTTATCTTCCACATATGAGTAAAATTATATGGTGTCTTTCTCTGTCTGACTCATTTCGCTCAGCACAGTACCCTCAAGGTCCATCCAAGTTGTCACAAATGGCACAATTTTGTCTTTTTTATGGCTGAGTAGTATTCCATTGTATATATATACCACATCTTCTTTATCTGCTTTTTGCATGTGGGATGCCTCCACAGTATGGCTGATGAGTGATACTACTCAGCATTCCATTGTATATATATACCACATCTTCTTTATCCATTCATCCATTGATGGGCACTTTGGCTGCTTCCACTTCTTGGATAGGATAGGGGTGCATAAGTCTTTTTTAATTGGTGATTTCATGTTCTTTGGATAAATACCCAGTAGTGGGAGAGCTGGATAGTATGGTATTTCTATTTTTAATTTTTTGAGAAATCTCCATACTGTTTTCCATATTGGCTATACCAGTTTGCATTCCCACCAGCAGTGTATGAGGGTTTCCTTTTTTCCACATCCTCTTCAACAGCTGTTAATTCTTGTCTTGTTAATTACAGCCATTCTGACGGATGTGAGGTGATATTGTAATTTTGATTTGCATTTCCCTAATAATTAGTGACGTTGAACATTTTTTTCATGTGGTGTACCGTTTTCCTTAAACTCTCATAGAGGTTTCCCATCACCTTCATGATAAAGTTGGCCTTAGCTCAGCAAAAAAGCCTTTTGTGATTTGGCTATTGCCTATATTCTATTCTCCCGGCTTGCCTCTTCCCCACAAGCAACTTTAGTCCAGCCATATGAACTGTTATGGACTTCTACATCCACTATAAAGATATACAGTCATGCATCACTCAACGACTGGGATACATTCTGAGAAATGCATCATTAGGCGATTTCATCTTTGCGTGAACACCATAGAGTGTACTTATACCAACCTAGATGGTTTAGCCTATTGCACACCTAGGCTCTATGGTACTCATCTTGTGGGGCCACTGTCATCTATGAGGTCCTTCATTGATTGAAACGTCGTTATGTGGCACATGACTGTACTGCATACTTCGAGGGGGAGCTTAAAATATGCTAGATCCTGGGTAAATTACAACAAATATATATTGTAAATGCACTGCTGGGCTCCAGGGGTTAAGAGAAAAAAGCAAATTGAAAACTGAACAGTGAATGTTTATTCTGTCATAATTATTAATAGCACCTCCGTTTCATTCTCAATTCTGTTCTAGTTTGGACAATGAACTATATGATCATTTTTATTAATGGGCTATAGTATAACCAGCCATTTCATAATCAGAGAACAGAGATCACCAAATTCCCTGTTTGATATCAATGGGTTTTCACTGCCCTTCGTTTTACCTTCTCTATCCAGCCAATTACACATTTATGGGTTTGTTACTTCCTTTACTCCACTCCTGGCACCAAATTCTGTATAAATTAGGAAACAATGTCAAAACTCACAGTGCCTTAAATAATAACAAGATTTACTGACTCACACAACAGGAAAATCCAGGCACAAGTTTGGCTGATCTGGCAATTTAAGGTTGTTATTAAGGACCAATTTCTTTCTTTCTTTTTTTTTCATTCTGCCCTTTACTGCATCAGCTTCCACCCAAACTAGGCCTCCCACCTGACGGTGCTTTGTATCTGTGCAGCAGGCCCTACCATCATTCCAAGCAAGAATCCTAAAATCCACCTTAATAGACTTGTTTAGGTCATGTGCCCTCCCTAATCCAATCATTCTGCCCAGGATAATGGAATGCACCCACCAGCTTGAGTAAACTGGGGCTTAGGCCTGGAGCTGGGTTGGCTGCTTGGAGGTATAAGGAGGAAGAGGGAAAGAGGAACACATACGGAATCAACGGGCAAGCTTGCAGTCCATCGTAGAAGCCTTGGTGTGCCTGGCAGACAAACCCAGCCAGGTTATCAGAGCCTCAAACTTGAGACTCGCTTCGGAGGTGGCACTACAGGACTCTTGACTTGCAGCTATTTGAGCCAAGAGAGGAGTTTGGGAGCCAAAGTGGTGAGTGGAAAGAGTATTTATCCTGTTCCTGAGGCCAAACAGGTCTGAGCCTTGAACCTGGGTACGAATCTCTTCACTGGCTTTGAATCTTGGCCAAGGTGATTACTTTTTGATCCCCATTTTTCCTTATCTGCAACTTGGGGATAATCTCCCTATCTTATTCAGTTCTGTGAGAAATAAACGAGATTACGCATATACACTGTTCAGTATAGTACGTGGCATACAGTAGATAAGTCCCCTTTTATTTTACAGTCCCTAAATTGACTCTGCAATCATCAGCCTAATGACTTTTCCTTGGGTCATTTAGTTCCCCTGCCAAGCTGTGGCTACACCTTTGTATCCCCTTATACAGTTGGTGGAGGCATACGGTGAACTAACTTGGTCTCCTATTCTCAGCATCTCTTTTTGAATAGTAGGAAAAATCTGATTTCTGGAAATTTCTAATAAATATAAACGTATTTTAATATCCATAATAAACACTGAGCAGCACCCAAATCTTGCTGACCTGGAGTAATTTTCCTCTCACCTTGCAAAGCTTCAACCATTGTTTTTGGCCCAGTGTTGATCCTTTCCTGATGCCTCAGGAAACTATAGCTAGTTCTTCATTTCTCACCAAGACCAAAAGCAATTTTGCTCCAGGGGAGGACATTAGCTCATTTGAATTAAGTTTCCAGACTCTAAGCCAAGAATCTCAAGGTCATAAGGCCATGGAGCCTCAGCAAGATAACTGACTCATTCTTGATTCCTGCTTTCAACACTGACCCTGACCCTGACAATGTTTGTGCTCACCCTATCCCTTTCCCCCAACCTCACATCAGCTAATTGGTCAGCTCAGACATGCAGGAAATAGCAGCAGAAGCAATGCTTCATTGAACCCCTCCAAGCAGTCAAGACCATGAATAATTCATCAGTTGGCTGTGGCCCTCTTTGCCTCTGGAGGTCCCACCATGGGTTACAAGTGATTAAGCTCAGGAGAAGTCCTCTCCCCAGGATAATTAGTCTTCCTTCAGCTCCATTGAGTGAGCACTCCTATTTTATTGTACCCTTGGGTCACAGGGGCTATTAAGTTATAAAACCAGCAAATTATTGCCGAAGGCCTGCAGCAGATTATTCTGAAGGCCCTGCCACTATAGGAATGGGGTTTAAGTCACCAGGGAAGTTCAGTCTGTGGCCTCCTGATTGGGGGGATGTTTATTATTTTAAAAATTTTCAAAGATGAAAATAGATTTATATTTCTTTCTGACCACAGAGATTATAAAAATGAATGTTTGCCTATCAAACCATACAGAAAATCGTAATGAAGAATGCAATGAAATCCTAAATCCCAAACCCAGAGACAGTCACTGGTAGCATTTTGCTGTCTGTGGTCCAGGCCTCTTTCTCCTTTTCCCTCCCATTTTACATAAGTGGAATCATATTATAAATGCAATTTAACAATCACTGCATATATCTTTTATGCCCATAAATATAGATCTACATCATCATTTTTATGACTAAGTGGCACTGGGCTGCATTTGTACCAGATTTTATTTATCCAATCCCTGTTGGTGAGCACAGTTGTTTCCAAATTGTTCTTATTAGCAATAACATTGCAATGGACGACCTCAAATACTTTTGCATGCATATCAGCTTATCTCCTTAGAACATTTCTAAAAGTGGAATTGCTAAGCACATCAGAAGGCTTTGATTCATATGGCTAAACTGCTTCTCAAATGGTATCACGATTTACATGTTGACTAATGATGCCTGAAAGCAGGCCAAAAAGTCTGCTAAAAGAAACTCATTGAGGGCATGGGCTTCCGGGTCCTGAAAACAAGCAAATTAGCATGGGCTCCTGGCAGCCTGCCCCAAAATCAACCTTAGAGAATCTATAGAAGTAAGGATTCAGGATGGTGATATCCAGGAACAAACAAAGCAAAGCATGAGCGGTCCTGGTGATGTGGATCAAGGCTGCCCCAGGGAGAGAAGCCCTGGGCATCCTGGTCTGCATGCTGATCTATATGACCTGCTTCATATCTAAAGTTATACGACCACACAATAACCAGACCCCACCTGCACTGATACCATTTCAATGACTTTTTACATCATCTTCCTTTGTCTAGTAAAAATAAGTCATGTACCTATGCCTTATAAATTTAGTCCTAACCCCCAACATATTGCAGCCTTTCACTGCCCATGGGTCCTGTCCCATGCTATTCTCTGAATAAAGGAGCACTACTACCAGGCCTTGAGAGTCCAAGAAATCTTTCTTTTGACTCTTTGGCTGGCTGAGCCCGCATCACTGGGGCACTGAAGGCGTCTTGGATGGTGAGTGTGGGAAGTGGATGGTGTGGCTACGGGCAGGGAAACCAGAGGCTAGAGGAAATCGTTCAGCTCTCACCTCTTTCCCTGCACTGCCTTAGAACAAATCAATGCCTAATTCTTCTAGTGCTAGGCTTCTAGTACTATACCACCTTGTTGGGATGAGGAGTTGATGAAATAGGTGTGGACCGACTGTTCTTGGGCATTCACTCCTCCACCGCCGCTGGACCCTAGGGGCTAATATATTGCAAATTAGGGATATGCCTCTTCCCCATGCTGCTCCTCCCCAAATAAGGGTTTAAAGCTGAAACCTTGGCCAGACCAGTGGTGAGGTGGCAGCAAACAGGAGTGGTGCTTCCAGGGCTGGGGTTCTCTGCCCTGGGGCTCATCATCTCTCCTTTCCTTACTTTTTGTGGTAATGACAAAGATAGGGCCTGGCCTTAGGACCTTTCTCAACATGCCTGGTCAGACAAGCTGGCTGATACCCCTGGAGGAACATGAGCTCACAAGTCAAAATAACTGGACACCAGAGGAGCACAATTTCCCCAAAAGAGAGATAACAAAACTGGTTAACATTTACCATCTGAAGCAAAAAGATTGGAACAGATGGAAAGAGAATTTAATGTAAGTATGATAAATACACTTAAGGAAATAGGGGAAGATATTAACAATCTTCTAAAATAGAACCAGGTGAAAATATTAGATTTAAAAAATATAATAGTTGAAAAAAGGGAAGCTATCAATTCCTTTTACAGCAGAACATGAGTATGTATATTCTGAAGAGTTTAAGGAGTGGGAGAAGACGAGCCCCAGGGTACAGAACTCAGGTACCACAGAACCACTAATGCTTTTGCTGCCTCCTTGCCAGGCAACTTATACACCCTCAACTAGCCATAGTCTTAAGGGAGTCAAGTACAGTCTCAGCTAAGTTTGGAGACAAGTGGTTTATCTTTTTCTCCCCCGTCTGTTGGATTTATTATTAATACCATATAACTTCTCTTGATTAGATATACTTTTCGTCTTGTAATTGTTTTATATTTGTTTTATTTTCATTAACTCATTGGTAAACAGAATGACGCCATTGTATCTATCTAATACTATCTTATCTATCGCAGGTGCTGTTTATTTATTCCATCCAGTCAACCAACACATATTTGATGAATGTTGATGAGTGCCTGTCACAACAGGAGCTGGTGAAGATTAAAGGAAAATGAAACATGGCCTCTGCCCTTAAGTTATAACCTAGTGATGGAGATAAACACACACAAGAATATATTATGATTATGTAGTCAAGGTCACACAGCTGGCTACTGGCAAGGTTAGGACTTAAATACAGGATATTTTCACCATTAGACTCTGTTCTTTATGTGTGAGTGATTCATGAAAGACATACACATTTAGGTATTTCTAGAACAGTAGCCCCCCCTTTATCCGTGGAGGATACGTTCCAAGACCCCCAATGGATGCCTGAAACCACAGGTAGTGCAAAATTCTATATATACTTTATTTTTTCCTATACATATAGACCTATGATAAAGTTTAATTTGTGAAGTAGGCACAGTGAGATATTGACAACAGTAACTAATAATAAAATAGAACAATTATAACAATATGCCATAATAAAAGTTACCATAGATCTTAGCAACCTCAGCTTATGATTTTCTTTCTTTCTTTATTAAGTTCAGAACTTTCACCTTTTCACTTCTTTGGCATATCTGAATTGCCAGCATCACTGCTCTTGTACTTTGGGGCCATCATTAAGTAAAATAAGAGTTATTTAAACAAAAGAACTGTGATATCATGACAGTCCTTCTGATAACCAAGATGGTTACTGTGTAACCATGGGTAGTGGATGCATTGTGGATACGCGGGACAAAGGGATGATTCATGTCCAGGGCTGGAAGGAGCAGGGATGGTGCGAGATTTCATCACGCTGCTCAGAATGGCACCCAATTTAAAACTTATGAATTGTTTATTTCTGGAACTTTCCATTTAATAGTTTTAGACTGTTGTTGGTTACTGGTAACTGAAACCACAGAAAGTGAAACCACGGATAAGGAGGGCTACTGCAGTGTGTAACTCAGGAGCAAAAGCTTAAACATGTTTACTGCTTATTTTGCCAAGTGTAGCTCTCCATGAAGACTCATAAAACCCTGTGTTAGCAGTCGTCCAAAGATATGTGAACACACGGAAAGAGTTATTCCACTCCAGGAATTTCAGAACCAATGGAGAGATCTTGAATTTCTGAAACAGATTCAGTGCTCTAAAAAGCCCATGTACTGGAACAATAAACTCTGCCCAAGGTCATACACAATTTAGCTGCAAAATCATAATAGAGTCTTATCATACTCATAGGCTATCCATGGCACCTGAATTTCTACAGATTGGTGATTGCCATGCTTTGCAATCCAGGAGGGCTTACTTCTGATTGAGGAAAATATTTTCCTAGTTTGAGATTGGGGAAAAATTAGGGATTATTGGTCCCTGCTGTTTTCTTGTTGGTTCATTTTTATTTGAATCCCCTAGAGTAATTAATTAGCTTCATAGGATATTGCTAGCCCTTTCTTCCAAACTTTCTTAGCATATCCAAGAATATCCGAAACACAAGACAGTCTTACCTCAATGTCATATTAAGTTTAATTAACGTATGACACTATGTAGTACATATATCCCATAACATGTCGGGTTCTTTCTTTTTTCAAGCCCTTCACACACACTCTTCTCTGACTTGAGCTGTCTTTTTTCCATTTATTACTCCATGGCTAGCTGCTCATCTCATCCTTCAGGTCTTAGTTTAGATGTTACCTTCCACTGCAACATTGTTTTCAATCTTGATGCTCATTCATTTTATTCATCCTTTTATTTAACACATTTATGGACGTCTCACCTGCTATATGCCAGGCACTGTTAACTGCTAAGTGTTAGGCAAAAGTAGAAGAGATTCTTGTCCTTTTGGAGCTTACTGAGAGGACAGGGAAGAAGACCTGAAGCAAATGATCACATAAGGAAATGTAAAATTGCAACTGTAAGGGTAGCATGAGGAGGAGGTGCCCATGCTATGAGAACAAATTAGAGTGTAACCTGGTCAGGTTGAATAGACAGGACTCCTGGAAGAGGTGAGACCAGCATCCTGTTTTTCAACTTCATGGCTTTATGGGCTGAATTGTGTCCCCCACAATTCATATGTTGAAATCCTAACTCCTAGTACCTCAGAGTGTGACTGTATTTGGAGATAGGCCTTTAAAGAGGGGATTAAGGTAAAATGAGGTCATGTGTATGAGCCCTAATGCTGTATTACTGGCGTCCTTATAAGAAGAGGAGATCAGGACACAGACAACACATAGACAGAGAGACAGCCATGTGAGGACACAGAGAGGAGCCAAGCACAGAGGCCTCAAAAGAAACCAAACCTGTTGGCACCTTGATCTTGGACTTTTATCCTGCAGAATTGTGAGAAAATAAATTTCTGTTATATTATCTACCCAGTCTGTGATATTTTCTTATGGCAGCCCTAGAAAATGAATACAGTGGCTCTTACAAGTTTTTATGTTATTTGTTGTTTGATTCATTTTGTCTGTTTCCCTACTGGCTGGCCGGATTGAATCTGTCTTCTTCACTGTTGTATTTCAGCATCTAGCACAGAGCCAAACATACTGTTTGCGCAATAAATATTTGTATGTTGACAAAAACCACTAAGTGTGTGTATCTCATGTTGTCACAGAGAATCCTGGTTGACACTGCACTTTGAATGCCCACTTCCTTCCTGTACCCACATGGAGGCTGTTCTGCTGTGAAATCTTGGGATATGCGCTTCACTTGGTTATGCTGCCTGAATGTCTTGAAACTCAAGGGAAAGTGCTTACTTCATACTTTTTCTTGGAGAAGAAACATCTGGATGACTTTCCGTTAGGGTGGGTTATTCATTCCTTCTCTAGTTTTTACACACAGCACATTTGGAATTTTCTGATTCAATAAAGTCTTTGTTTCATCTGCCTTTCTGACAGATCCCAGTGGAAGGGCTATTTCCTCACTTCCGCCAGCTCCCTCCCCAGCAGTGCTGTGGTTGCCTTGCTTGTTCCACTCCCTAGGAGTCCACAGGCCACAGAGGTGTCTCCAGCTGTCCAGTTGGCTTTCAGCTTGGGGTTCTCTATTCGACGGCTGCTTACAGTTTTCAAATAGAAGAAGGAAACTTTATTTTCCCTGGAGAATGACATTTTTTCCACTTTCTTCTTCTGTATATCTTCGGCCTGTTAAAATTTTGAGTTCTGAAACCTGCCACTTACTAGGAGTGTGAATCTAAGAAATGCACGTAATTTCTTTAAGCTTAGATTTTTTTCTCTTCAAAAGGAAGTAATAATTCTATGAATTAAGAGAGATGTTGCAACTGACAAACTCAATATACTTAACAAATGATGTCAATGACATTTTTGACTTCTTTTTTAAAAAAAAGTTTTATCATGGAAAATTTCAAACATTTCTGTACCATCTATAGAAAGGATAATGAAGCCCCACGTACCCGCCACTCCCATGGCTAGTCTGGTGCTGCATGTATTCTCAAGTGATGATGTATTTACTGTAGACAGAGAATTGTTTCCAGTCTCTTTTAAAACCCTCTTATTCTACAAGTAATCTGAAAGAAACTTTTGCTACGGTTCTCCAACAACATTTGGATTTGAGATTTCTATGTTATTTACTTTGCTCTTGCACTTAAAATGTAAACACAAGAAAATTTCACTCATTGAAATAAATTGGTGGAAAGAGGTTGAAATCTAACTTACTTAGAGCTTGACAGCCATTTAAAGATGATTGCAATTTCGTTATTTCTAAAGTCTTATAGTAACTCAAATTAAATTAACAGTTGGGAAGCCAATCTTTTGGGATCCATTTGTATGACAGTTAGAAACATATTTAAAGAAATACCTTAATTGCTTATAAATATTTGCTTGTAAAAATCTTGCTTTTCCTAAATGAGGAGGCTGAATATTTTCCTCAGAATTTATGTTGTAAGGAAATGTTATCATCTCAGGTTGTCAGAAGTACAGAGCCAATGGTGGGTCAAGATAAAATTGTCTTTTATTCACCTAACAGTTATACAAACAGTTATAATAATTTCTACCATCTATTGAGTGTCTACCATTTGTCAAGGCTTGATATAATCTTATTTCATTTACATTTGCACAGCATTTCCCTTGTGGCATTATCCTGATTTTACAAATGAGGTAAATCTTATACAGATTAAGTAATTTGCCCAAGTTTATATGGCCAGGAAGAGGAGGAACTGGAATGGGCACCAGTTCTCACTAACTTCAAAGCCCACGGCCCTTCCTCTATGCCTTGCTTCAACCCAATAGCAAAGGCAAGCTCATAGGTGGCTGACCATCATCAAATGTAGTGAGAGCTCTGGGAGAGGTAAGTATGAAGCGTTATGGGACCCCAGGGGAAGGCAGAACGGGATACCGCTAACTGAGTCCGGGGATGCTTGTAAAGTCTTCCCAGAGGGAAAGCTGATGGGCCTTGAAGGATGGTTAGAAAAAAAAATTAAAGCAGAATCTGTCCAGTGAAAGTGGGCAAATGTTTCTGTGGGATCAGAAGCACTTCTGGAAAAAATGTATAGATAGGATAGAAGCCTGGGTCCTGGGAGCTAATATGTCCGAGCTCAAATCCCAGCTGTGTCACACACGAGCTTGTCAAGTGCTCTAAGTTTCCTCATATATAAAATGAAAATAATAAGAGTTCCTACCTCACAGGTATTACAAGGATTAAGTTAAAGGAGATGACGCATATAAAGCATTTAGCACACTGCCTGGTACATTTTGATTATTACTTTTCACTATAGAAAAAAAATTATAGCCATTTAAAAAAAATCAATGATTTCTTTAAGGATTGGTCACAATCTTAAAATAGAGCCTGTGCTTCTGTGTATTTCATTCCAGCTCTTTAAAAATTCCTTGGTCTTCCTGTGAAGACCTTCGGTGAGGGCAGTGAAAGTCCCAATGGGCATGTTATCCCTCTTTATTCTACAATTCTCCAGACCACCGCCTTTTCGCCAGCTCAGAGAAGATACATTTTTTTTTTTAAAGATTGGCACCTGAGCTAACAACTGTTGCCAATCTTCTTTTTTTGTTTTTTATTGATTTTCTCCCCAAATCTCCCCAGTACATAGTTGTATATTTTAGTTGTGGGTCCTTCTAGTTTTGGCATGTGGGATGCTGCCTCAACATGGCCTGATGAGCGGTGCCATGTCCGCGCCCAGGATCTGAACTGGCGAAACCCTGGGCCACCAAAGCGGAGCGTGCGAACTTAACCACTCGGCCACGGGGCCGGCCCCCAGAAGGTACTTCTTATTCTTGACTTCACTAGTCCTGTGACCCTCCCACCCCAAGCCATTCTTGGTGTGCTTCTGTGGTTCAATCTTGTTCTCCCTCAGACACAATGTCTAGCATCCCTCCTCTGTGGCTGTGCACCGAGACATCTGGCGGTTCATTTCTGCTTCCATCACAGCCTCCCTATCAAGAGTGGGGATCAGACAACCTTAAGGCAATGCCGGGAGGGAGGACTGGCCTCAGGTGTCCTCAATATGTTATTCCCTTTCTTGTCTATTTTTTTCAACCTCGCTCTCTACATCCTTCTGCATAGCCTATAAACATGACACAGTTAAATTTCAAAAGATTGTCCCTTGATCCTGCACACATGTCTAGGTACCTCTAATATTCTCTTTTTCTTCTCTTTACAGTACAAGATCCATGAAAGCGTGTTCTACAACTGCTGGCTCCACTTACTATCCACTCAATGAGTTTCCATCCTCTTAATAAGTTTCGTCACTTTCCATCTCCTGGAATATCCCATCGCCACCTCTTCTTTTTCCACCCCCTTCATCTCCTGTATATCTTATATTCATGTTTCAAGGTCTTGTCTAGCACCATCTCCTCTATGAATTATTCCCTAAACCTACTGTCTTAGTCCATTCAGGCTGCTGTAACAAAACACCACAGATTAGGTGGCTTATAAACAGCAAACATTTATTTCTCAGACTTCTGGAGGCTGGAAATTCCAAGATCAAGGCACTGGCAGATTCAGTGTCTGGTGAGGACCAGCTTCCTGGTTTGTTGTGTCTTCACATGGCGGGAAGGGGGAGGGAGCTTTCTGTGGCCCCTTATTTAAGGACACTAGTCTCATCCATGACGGCTCCCCCTTCATGACCTAATCACCTCCCATAGGGCTCATCCAAATACCATCACATGGGGGATTAGGTTTCAACATGTGAAGTTTGGGGGGACACAAACATTCATCTTATAATACCTATATAGATAGAATTGTGAGAATACTCCCACCAGAACTTGAATCGGCGAGAGCTCACTGATTTCCATTTGAATGCTAACTTCAATCTACTGCTTGTGGCTCAGTATTAGAGTAATATGCTGAGAAGGATTCTGAGTTCACATCCGGGACCTGTTGGGAGGAGTACTATGACCAATTAGTAAACTCTTTCCTGGAATGGGAGGTGGGAGAAGCCACATGTGAAAGATTTTATTTTTCATAAAGAGGCCTCTGTCATAGCAACTATATAACATTAGTTGCATTCATTTGTTTTGCACATTTATCTTGTCATACTGGATGTGAGTTTCCCTGAAGTAGGTCTCTGGTTTATTTGTCTTCTCACCCCAGCAGCAAGCACAACCTTTCAGCATTTAGGAACTCCTAGCTTTTGCTGAATGAATGAAAAGAAAGCTTTTGCTTTCTTTCCTCTAATTTTCTTGAGATTAGTGACTCTCTGTCTTTATTTTGCAGAATCACAAATGTTGATTTCACCTAGAGAAATGGGTTTTCAACCATTTTTACTACAGAAATCTTAATCCAAATGAAATCTTATCCTGAAGCCAGATATGTAAAGCACGAAGAGTTCCTGTTTTGGTGGGAGATGATGGATGGTCTCAAGCTTTGCCATCTTGGGCTCCCAGTCCTGTTTCTTCCTGAACTGCCAGGAATCAGAGCAGTGGTTCTCAAAGTGTGATCTGTAAACCACCACCAGCAGCATCACCTGGGAACTTGCTAGAAATGCAAAGTCTCCTCTCTGCCCTAGGTCTACTGCAGCAGACTCTCTGGGGATGGGGACAAGCGGCCTATGTTTTAATAAGCCTTCAAATAATTCTCAGGCATATAAAAGATTGAGAAGCATCGCACAGGAGTTCGTTTGGGGCTTAATACATACACCACTGTACAGAGAAAGGGCGCTGGCTCCTCAAGAGGTGCTATTTTTCATCAGCCCACTGTAAAAACATTCTCAGAACAGGAAGTGTCATCAGTGCTATTAAAGCACACGGCCAGGACGTGCCCAAGGGCTAAGAAACAATTAACTAAGTTTGCCCCCAGTTTACAAACGGGCTAAACAGAGCCGCCGGCGCAGGCGCAATGCTGCACGGGGCGGGCTTGGGGAGGTGCCTTTAGGGATGCGTTAGGGAACCCGGAAGTGGAACGGGAAGCGGGAGGAAAACATTCTCCGTTCAGACCCAGCACCACAGCCTTGGGACGTGATGTCGGTGACCCCGAGCCTTGGCGTGCTGGAGCAGGTGAAGGATGCGCTTGTATGGGGAAAGGGAAGTTATCCTCACCATATCTAATTTTCTGCACGTAGCCTTTCTGACTGGGTGTGAAGTTCTGTCCAAACTTTGATGTAAACGTTGTCAATGGTGAGGCTTCCTTAGATATCACTGTAGTGGCAAAGTGACGGGCATTCAGTGTGAGTCCAGAAAGCTCTCTCGTCTCACTAGAGATGAGAAATTTCAGGAGGTGGTGATGGAACTGGCAGAGTATATACATTCCCTCCCTGGGAAGAATGGTGGGCTGATGCCCGTATTCATTTATACCAACCGTGGCTTCTTCACTCCTGTGGAGCTTCACTTTTGGAGCCAGAGCGCTGCTGAATCAATGGATCTAAGGAGGAAAGGAAGACATTCAGTTGCTACGAGACTAGGTTGAAGCCATAGAAGGAATAAAAAAGCATCTGCTTCTGGGGCTGGCCCCGTGGCCGAGTGGTTAAGTTCGCGCGCTCCGCTGCAGGCGGCCCAGTGTTTCGTCGGTTCGAATTCTGGGCACGGACATGGCACTGCTCGTCAGACCACGCTGAGGCAGCGTCCCACATGCCACAACTAGAGGAACCCACAACGAAGAATACACAACTATGTACTGGGGGGCTTTGGGGAGAAAAAGGAAAAAATAAAATCTTTAAAAAAAAAAAAAAAAAAAAGCATCTGCTTCCGCAGTCGGAGCCCAGCAAGCTGAGTTTCGGTGGGAGAAGTTGTGGATGGCAAATTCAGAGCCAAGATGGATCATTTCGTGTGTTTTTTGATTAGGACCCTGGCTCTGGGTACACATCGTGGTCTGACCGGTGACCACATGGACCTAGCTGAAGCTTTTATGGAGACCTATTATCACAGGTATCATCCCTTTAGAACTGGGCTGAGCCCAGAAACTGTGTACTTCAGTATCAACCCCAAAGCTAGCCCTGAGGATATGGAGATGTGGCCTGAAGACAATCTCCATCTGTTATGACCAGAGACACAGTGGAGACTCTGTTCTATCTGTACTGGTTCAGTGGGGACAAAGAATACTAGGATTTGGGATGAGAGATCCTGTAGCGCTTCAACAAGTATACTAGCATCCATTCAGATGGCCGTTCTTCAATCGATAATGTTCAGAATCCAAATCCCGGAGACAAGATGGAAAGTTTCTGGGAGAAACTTTTAGTACATATATTTTCTCTTTTCTGATGACATGGACTTCCTTATCCTTAACAAAAGTGTATTTAATGTAGAGGGTCATCCCCTGCCCAGCTGGACTTCAGCTTAAAAAGCTTGGAAAAACTCCCAGTCCTGAGACTTTTCAGGATTGAACATTGCGTATAGTAGAACTTTTCTTTTTTGAAGATCTTAGATGGGCAAGCCAATTGCTTATGCATAAAATTAATCATCCTTTGACTTTTTTTTACTTTTTTTTTTTTTTTGCCACGGGGGTGTGCAGTCCAGCTGGCTATTGTGAACCAGACAAGTTTCAACTCTGGGGTGACGATGGCAAGTCCAACAGGACAGCTGGGGTCCAGAACACCTTGGAAGGCCAGGGACATATAGGTTTTTCGGGGTAAGTACCCATGGTTTTGAGTTCATCCTTATGCATTTCTTTAGGTGGTAATTCAGGTTGGCTTTGGGGTTTGTTTCTGTGCCTGTGCTTTCTAAATCAGGACCACTGTGAGTAAGAAGAAAGAATAAAGTCAGCAAATTTTTGATTTATAGGAAACAAAACAAAACAAAGCAGAAATCTGCCAACACCACAAAATCCTGCCAAATAGCCTGATTTGTGTTTTCTCTTAACTCCTTTGGGGGGTATGCTACACTGCTGTTGGGAGAAGAGAGGCTTATAGCTGGTGACAGAGTTGTGGGACCCTGGCAATGGAGGCTAATGGGGAAGGCGGAGACAGAATAACTATGCCCTGTGGAAGGACATGCTCCTGTTGAGCTTGGTCAGCTTGTGATTTAAAAAGATATGAGGGAAAAAATAATTGGTTGCAATTCCAGTGACACTTGCTAGTGTCATTCTCACTATTAATTGAGTTACCATACTGTGCCCGATAAAGTTTTAACATAGCGAAGCATGGCAAATTTGTGCACCCAGCAGGTTGCTTATTGGGGCTGCACAGTCTGGCGTCTGTGATGAGCATGGACTGATGGGCTATCAGCTTTACATTTACCCTCCAGCTGGGCTCTCTCAGCTGTTTGGAAGAGCCAAGCCAGGTGACTATAGGCCGTAAGTAAAAGGAACAACCTAAGATCCCATGCAGATAAATAGTAAAAAAGAGGTTTAATAATGAGTTTTTGGTTAGAGAGGTACTGTCTTAGAACAGTAGAGAGGCATTATAGGACAATGAATAAGAGCTCAGATTCTGGAGTTGATGAGACCTGGTGCGATAGTTTGAATTATTGTTCTGGAAATGTTCTTCCCCCATTGCGCTGTAAAGTGGCATACTTCCCTTTTACACTGATGTTGGGCTTAGCCATGTGACCTGCTGTGTATATTCTAGTTGTAGGTCCTTCTGGTTCTGCTGTGTGGGATGCCACCTCAGCATGAATTGATGAGTGGTGCTAGCTCCATGCCCAGCATCCAAACCGGTGAAACCCTGGGCTGCTGAAGCGGAGCCCGCGAACTTAACCACTTGGCCCTGGAGGCCACGTTATCTTAAAGGCAGAAGAGATTTAATAGGTTGACCAGAAAGGATATGATATGATTCATGCAGCAGAATTCAAGGCAATTTTCTGTGTGGCTGGGTTTTCTTTCTCAGCCATAGGTATGAGGCTCACATTTTGGGAGCACCCTCTCAGACTGTGGCTGGAGAAGGGATCAGAGATCAGGATCTACTGGTTGGTCAACATGAGATGCTCACTTGTGCAACCCAAAGGTTTTCTTTTCTTTGTTGCTTTTCTTAATAGTTCTGCTGACTTGGGAGTTGGACGGTGGAGATGCTGCCTTAATTTCTTTATTGACGGTTAGTGAAATTCTCTCTGGGTGGCTTTATCAAGATTATACAAACTTGTCAGTATTGGAAGTCACAGAAATGTAGCACAAATCTGGAATTAGTGGTGAAAAAAGTAGGGAGAAATAATGTATAATTTGTGTCAGAGACTGATAAGTTGTTTGTCAAACCATTTTTCTTCTCCTCCAGAGCACAGCTAGGTTACATTCCCCGCCTTCCTTGCAGTGAGCTGGAGCCATATGACTGAGTTCTGGCCAATACAATGTGGGCAGATTGTAAGCAATTCTAGGCTTGGCCCCCTTCCTCTGAGTGATTCTCTATTCTTTATCCCAAATTTGCATCTGAATTGTGAGGATTCCAAGGACGTAGAGGACTGTGGAGCCCCAAGATGGAAGAAGCTTGAGTCACCAAATGATCCGTTTCCCCATGGCTCATCTGTATTGGACTGTGATATGAGAAGCTGCCTATTTCTGTGTTAATTCACTTACATTTTGGAGTTGTTTGTTATAGCATTTAACCTCCTCTGGCTGATGGGCGTGGTTATCATAGCAAAATATTTCCCTACTGACTGGTCTCCATATTAACACACATGAGAATGTCATCTGCTCACAATAGTGGCAGACAAGATTATAGTCAATGCGCCTTTTTATTTCCAACAACAACCCCGTTTCATGCCTGATGGGGAAGGTTGCTGAAGGCAGTTTCCTTGGTCACAGGGAATGTTTTATGACTATTGTAAAGGGGAATGGGTATGTATGTGCGTGTGTGTGTGTGTGTGGGGGGGGGGGTAAACACTGAAACAAGCCTCTCCAACCATTATGAAACCTTAAACTTCCTTTTCTTTCCCTCTTTTTCCTCTTCTCTTTTCCCTACTCCCGTCTTCCCCCACCTCCTTCCCTTTTACCCATTCCTCCCTTCCCTCCCTGCCTCCTTCGCTCCCTCCCTGCTTCCTTGAACACTGATTGATGCTTAATCTGTGCTAGGCAGTAGAAGTTACTGGCTTAGATTCTAGGTATTCTAAGCACCAGGAGCCCTTCTGTTCTCCTAGTAACTAAAATCCACAGGAGTCATGGGATCAATAAGAGATTTTTTGGCAGCTGGAATCTTAGGAGATCTTATTGGTGCAATTGCCTAATCCAAGCTTGACTTAGAGAACAAGCCTTTCACAAGATTATGTAAACTTTGAAATTACAATAACTTCTCACTCTCTCATCGCAACACCATCCCCGTCCCCATCCCCATCCATATGTCAAGATGTGGGTGTAGGAACATTATTTCCATCTTGTGAGAACAGCATCATCTCCATTTTTGATATCTAGATAGGCTAGGATCAGACTCCCACAGCTTTTTCGCACCCTTGATCGCCCTATGTCACAGTGAATCTCAATTATCTGTATTTTGGAGAGAGAAGTTAATTTTATAAGGGATGCTGAATACTGCATCTGTATACACTGTATAGATACTTTGAAAGTATAGAGTTGGAGCAGAGAAGTGACATGGCCTGATGCCTCCTTTCTACATATGAGAGTGGGAACTATCAGACAAAATGAAGAGAGGTATCCCATGTCATATAGTGAACAAGCCGCTGTTCTGGGTCTAGAACTCTGATCCTTTGAACAAGAGGGTGGTGGACTTACATTATCCCTATAAAAGACAACAACATCAGACCATGTTGGTTCATTTCCATGTTCAAAAATGCTTTGCTGTTCCAATATGTATAGAGTACATACACAGATCCTGAATAACTGAGTGGAGCTGATACCTCTTACCAGGGTGTTACCTTTAAGAATAAAGCTGAGCAGGCTGGATTCTTTCTGACCAACCACAGTGATTGAGTGAAGGAGCGGTCACATGTTTTAAGCATGATCAGTCAGAGTACTCCATGAAACTTGACATAATGCCTTCATTTTACAAATGAGGGTGGGAACTCTAAGATAAAATGAGAGCTATGATATTTTAATTTGGGGGGATCATAAGTTATAAAGGTAATGTGAGGTAGAATTGCTGTGGTAATTCTTATCTCCTTAGGAAAAGCATGAAGCCAACTCAGAGGGAAGCAGCCGAGTAATGGTGAAAGTGGGTTGTGACACCATTTGAGCACCTGGAATTGTCTATGTCTAAATTCCTAGGCTTTGCAGCTGTGTGAGTTAATTAATTTTTTCTGTTGAAGCTAGGTTGAGTTGAGTTTCTGTCACTGGCAGCTGAAAGAGGCCTGGCTAATATAACCAGAAGCTAAATTGAGAGTCGTGTGTAATTGCAGTGCTTTATGAAGTCATAGAGTTCTTCGATTTTTACCCTCTCAGAATTTTTATTGAATTAGCTGCAATGTGGAGAAGTGAGTAACTGCTCTGGGAGAACCCTGATTTGTGGATCTGTGGGTTGATTTCATGAATCCCTTTCAATTTTTAAATCCTTGAGGGGCCTGCTTTAATAGTAACTCAATTTTGTGTCTTGATAGTTGGAGAGAACAAAACATTTCTGTATTTCCTTAAAATGGTCTGAGCCCTGTTACCACCCTTGCAATTTTCCTCTAAGTCTGCCTTCTCTTTTTGTCAAGCCCTTGAAGCAGCAATAAATTAAACTAAGCATCAATAAACACATTTTCCCCCCACTTACATTTCTAGTTGCCAGAAGTCATTTCTCTTTGGTCTGTTGACAGGTAGCAGGCGTGATTCCAGCGTGGAATACACTATAGAGTTATTGATTTCTCTGTGATAATGGTAATATAAATTTATTAAACTCTCACCCCGTACCGGGACCCATGCCTTCCTCACAAAGATTACTTTCCCTTAAGAAGCACTCCAAGCTTCTTGTGGAACGTTCATGCTAATTAAAGTTCAAATCCCTTAGCTTGTTTGAAGTTTAAAATTTTCTGACCTGCAATCTGACCTGCACGTTTCTTTCTAACCTTGTTTCTGTCTCTGTCCTTTAGTCAGATGGAATTGCTTGTGTTTCCAGAACATACGTCTTTCATTTCCATTACTTTGCTTTTATTCGTGAGGCTTTTTCTTGCCTGCAGTGCCCCTTTTCTGGTCTCCTCCGTATGTCCATAATGACTCATTCTTCCAGGCCAAGCTGGAATGCCACATTCTCCACAAGGCCTTTCTTTTTTTTTTTCTGTGAGGAACATTGGCCCTGAGCTAACGTTTGTTGCCCATCCTCCTTTTATTTGCTTGAGGAAGATTGTCGCTGAGGTAACATCTGTGTCAGTCTTCCTCTGTTTTATGTGGGATGCCACCACAGCATGGGTTGACAAGCGGTGCTAAGTCTGTGCCTGGGATCTGAACCTGCGAACCCTGGGCTGCTGAAGTGGAGCACATGAACTTAACCACTACACCACCAGGCTGGTCCACAAGGCCTTTCTTGATAACCTCAGTTGGAATGAATCCCTCCCTGCTTGGAACTTGCCGGCACTTTGTATATGCTCCTCTTCTGTCAACCACCACACTCAACACAACACTCATACAATCGTAACCTCCACAACACCCAAAATCAACCATCCCAATCTGATACTCGCCAGGACAATCGCAACTGTCATCACTCTCCCTCCCAGTAACAAAGCTGTGAAGTGCCAGAGCCAGAATTCAGCTCAAAGCTGTCTGAATCCAAAGTGAGAAGCTTTAACCACCGTGCTGTACTACTTTTTCCTGTGGTACATAATTTGGTGTTGGTGAATATGTCTTATTTTCAAGACTGGATTATAAACTCCCGAAAAGCAGGGTCCTCATTTAATTCATCTTTATAACCTGTAAATGCTTAGTGGAGGATCAGGCAAGTGGTAGATGCTTCATAAATATTTCCGTGGGTGAATGAATGAATGAATGAATGGAGATGTGTGTTTCAGCAATGATATATTTTTCAGGAATTGAAAATTATTTATCATTGGTTTTAGAATACAGGAAGCAGAAGCGTCTCTTTTCTAATTGTATGTGATATAGATTAATTATTAAATAATCTTTAACTGGGAGTTGGAGAAGAAAACTCAGAAGTACAGTGGGTATAAGAGGAAAGATGGTGTGAGAATAAAATTTAAACAGAGAATCCATAGCTTAGATATGTACTTAATTGAGTTATGTGATAAATTAATGTATTAGAAGAGCACATGGTGATAAAATAGACTGACATATCTGTCTGTCTATCTGTCTGTCTGTCTATCTATCTATCTATCTATCTATCTCAATGTCCTTGTTCAGGATAAAAATCTTTAACTTTTACCCCAAAGCTGCTGACCCAACAGTTCAGTAATTCCCAACCTAATTGCCTGGCATAACATCTACATTGGATGACTCTCATGAGAACAATTTCCAGTGGGCAGACCATAATTCCATCCTTCTCTCGCTCAGCAGAATATGTCAGAAAGCTAGCAGTAATAGTGAGAATATTTTACTTATTATAATCACGTTTACATTCATGAAAAAAGCATTTGGTGATTTTGACGCTTCAATCATTACTGATAACAAATGGATTGTGATTCTCTCTTCACAAGAATGGGGACACACTGCATTTCAAAACTTCTGCTATAAGCATTTGAAAGTCCAAGCAGGATCTGCTTTGTTCCAGGAAGATGTTTGGCTGGGTGGATGGTGGTGCTAGGAAGTTGGGTGCATTTCCGTTGGTTGAGACTAAGTCTTAGCGCAAGATTTTGGAAGGTATTTTCTTTCAGAGGTAGGAAACTGATCAAGGGAGGGTATTATATAAGCTAAAGACCTAAAGACAAATGAAATGTCACATTGGATCAATCAGTAACTCATCTAGCCCAGAATTTTGCCCTAATGTGGATGTCAAGGCATGGCTAGTAAAGTTACACTACTTGCTCTTCATTATAGATAACATGAAATTGATTGTGAACATTTTAAGGGCAAGGGCTGAACTTTATAATTCTTGATTTTCACGTTACTACCTATCGTAGTTATATATAGCAGGAGCTAACTCTTATTAAAATTCTACCATGAGATAAGCCCTGTATTCGGCCATGATTTCATGTAATTCTCTCAACAACACAGTGAGGTAAGTGCTTTTATCCGTGCTTTGAAGATGAAGCAGATGAGGCTCCATAGCAATTCCCCAAATTCCCACTTCTAGTTAAGTACATTGGATGAGAATGAGAGGCCATGTGGGCAGGGTAGAGAGGAAGAAATCCAGCCTCTCTGGAAGTGCTGGGAAATTCCAGGCATCTGTAAGAAGGTAATTCTGTGTGAGAACATATTTTAAAGTCAGACAGACCTGGATTCAAATTGCTCACTACCTATGTGAGCCTTCTGAGAACATAGGTCAAATACTTATTCCATGGTTTGGCACACATGAAACAATTAATAAATGCTAGACATAGTGTAATTATTATTACTAACTGGAGGAGCTAAAATAAGATCTTGGGTCTGTTTGGTACCAAAGTCTGCATATTTTTGTGTTATACTATGTGGGCTCCCACATATTTGTTAAATGAATGGATTCTCCCTAATTGCTTTTGAATAATTTCTTTAATCTCTTATCGTGGTTCTATTCTCTGTGTATTTACCTACAGCTGTAACTCTGGTGGCAGTAGAGCCTCAGCTGAGCCCTAGGCTCAGAGTTTGATTTCCCTCACTGCAGACGGTCTCTGTGTCGTTTTGTGATGGGTATATTTTATTGATTTCTATAAAGGCTGCATTTTTAGAAACTGGATCCTTGGCTGTCAGGAACTAGAAAGGGTTCTCCTTGCTCAGCTTTCTGCCTCTATAAATGCAGAGACTTGCTGATCACCGTTAAGACGTCCTAATGAGTGAGTTTGGAGGATCCATTACACACTTTGCTGCTGACTCTCACTTGTCAGTTTGCTTTTTTGTTCCCTGTCAGGAAGTTTGAAATTCTATGGTTATTTATCTGTGTCAGTAGTAAAATTTTGATACTCTCCCGTATAATCTTTTGGGCTTTTAAGACAAATGTCAATTGGATTTATAGGTTATAAAGACCCCTGCTTCGATTCTTCCATAAAGAAAAGCTAAACTGATATTGACTGGTCTGGACCTAGATTTGGTAGTTTGAAGAATAATACTCTTGAGTTACACACTATAATTGAGTCTATCGAAAACATTTCTCAAACTTGGAGAGGATGGAGGATGTTAAGATCTTGTGTTTAATTCTTGGTTGTTGATGATTGGAATATCTGCTTGGTAGAGAGGGTAAGCAAGGGACAATATGGTGTAATGATGATAAGGAAAGATTTTGGAGGAAGACAGACCTAAGTTCTGATCTAGGCTCTGCCAGTTATGAGATGCACCACCTTAGGAAACTGTCTTAACCCATGAAAACTTGAGTTTTCTCATCTGTAAATAGAAATAAAAATAGTACTTATCTCATAAGGTTAGCATGAAGATTCAATGAGAAATTCTTGTAAAGTGCATTATATGATGCCTGGCTGAAGATAGGTTCTCAGTTAGAAGCTACTGTTATTATTGTGGATCAAAAGAGACCATTGTATATATAGCAATTACAATTCAGTACCAGTAATAGTTTTAAAGTGAACAAAGTCATATCTACAAACATAGAAGCTAGGCTTTCAAGCAAGTGCTAGATTAGTTTTGTTATAGCCTATATATTGTCCCTTGTGTGATCATTTGACCTTTGGAGTATCTCCATAGGTAGTGTGACCAACGGTCCTGGTTTACCTAGGACTGAGGGGTTTCCTGGGATGCAGGACTTTCAGTGCTGAAACAGGCACCGGCCTGAGCTGGTCACTCTATCACAGGTTCTGTTTCTAAACTTTGCTGCATCTTGGCCTGGTTGCTTTTTCTGTACCTTGGTTGTCTTCTCCAGCTTCACAACTTCCCCAACAGACTTATATAGAAAAGGCAGAACAACTGTGTATGTTTTTCCTTTTATTAACCAGTTTTTAAAATAATAAGATGATTCCCTACCATTCTTCAAAAGTTATCCATGATATTTTTGTGTATAATTATGATCTCATGTGTTTAAATGTATATGATGTATTTAAAATAATTGCAGTTATTATCTTTGTGGATGCTCACATGGTTCCATCTTTGGCCAATGGACGCATACTCAATTTGGTTCCTTAATCTTTTCAACCTGATCCATAACATTGGAAACAAGAGTTTCTAATGACAAGATGCCCTAGATCGAGATTCAGCCATTTCTCCAAGGATCCATTTCCTTGTAGTGGGAAGTGGTTTTTGTAGACCACGGTGTGGATACTAGGAGTGCTCGTTACTACTGGTTGGGTTATTGCTTCTGGACCTTTACAGGGGCCTAGGGAATATGTATTTGTAATTTTTTGAGAAAAAATATTTCGTAGTCTTATAATGATTCTTTCAGTTCAAATTTAGGATTGCCCGGTTTTTACTTAATCTCATCAATCTTATATTGTATATTTTCATCTGTGATGAAAATCCTGGTGCTCAAGGACACCAATATAATAATTTATTTACTTTATCTCGCGCTACACAGAAATCAGTCTCAGACTAATAGTACCAACACCACTACCACCAATGATATGATAACTCAAAATAGTTAAAAAAAAGCTTTTTTGTCCTTCGTGTATATTCCACTAGGAGTGAACAGCCAAGTTCTTATGACTTAAAGTCACTTATAATAATTATTCTTTGGTGGTTATACCACTAACTGTATATAGTTAGGCTCATTTATTTCATTAAACATTTGCATTTTAGGAATTACTTTTAGTTTAATTTTGTTTTATGATTATGTAAAATTTTTATACTCTTCCAAAGTCTAGTTTATAATACAAGGTCTTTTGTAAGAATTCTAGCTTCAAGCCTATCTCTACCAATTAATTCCTTCTCTTCTCTATAGGCAGTTGTGTAAAAAATATGTTGGTTTTTTTCATTTTTAATGTAAGTATATATATATAAGCACATAAATAAATGTACACACATATAAAGCATGTTATTATATAGTTTATTTTTTATTTACTCTTTCTCTTATCTCTTTTTGTGGTATATTTTTTTCCTTTATTTTAGTAGGTTTCTATTTTTGTTCTAATGGTAACTTTTATACTAACATATTTCTATAATACTCTGAGTCTCCTCATTTCTTGGTCTATTTTTTATGCATTTCCAACTATAAGCAATATTGAAATTAGCTCCTAAGCTTTTCTTTCTATTCTCCCTTTACTTCAAGCATCTGATTTGAAGTAATGTTCTTTTTTTCTCAGTTAATATCTGTAAGACAATCCGTGAGTTTAATCTTAAACTTTTCAAATACTCTTTCTATGCCAGTTTTTGATAATTGTACTGTGCCTACATTGTAAGAGCATGTACCCATTATACTGTCTCCTTTATAACCATTGTTTGATCTTAATTTTGTGGGTAAATATATATTTATGCTCACCGTTAGTCCTTATGTCCATTCTTTTTAATCATTTTGGTCTCTGAATCTTGGTCCATAAGAGATTCCTCAGGAAAGGCTCAGAGCAACAATATTTCCTTAATTAATGCATATTTGTATAATTCTGTCTATACTTTTATACTTAAATTGTGTCACTGCACATAAAAATCTATTTCTGAGCCAGTGTTTTACCTGGAGAGTCTTGAATATGTCTTGTCATCTGGCAACCTGCTGTGCTATTGAGAAGTTTGATGCCTTCCCGATTCTCATTCCTCTATAGTTAACACATTTCTTTCTGGAAACTCATAGGATCATCTCTTTGTGACTGATGTTCTGAAATTTCACACTGAGGGGCCACAATGTAGGTCTTTTGTCATTTTCTATGCTGGGCACCCAGTGTGCCTTTTTAATATGGAAACTTAAGTCTTCTTTGCAACTGTAAGTGTGTGTGTATGTGTGTGTAGTGGGGAGACTGACTATTCCAAATGCTGAAATTACCCACTTCTCCTGTTTTCAGACCCGGGACCCTCTACTAACATCACTTGTGTCTGGTGACTCTAAGCCCTGAGAGTCTCTGGGGTTCAGCAAAAAAATCAGCTTTTTTAGCATTCATTTTACCTTCTGCATGCACTTAACCTGTGACCTCTCCTCTCCCCACTCCTGTGTCTGTATACCAGAAATTTATTGCACTATTGTATTCACTGCTGCGTCTCTCTTATTCTCTTTGTCATTATGAACTTAAATTTTGGATTCCTTTACTATCATTTTGAGAGTCATGGGAGAGACAGTAATTAAGGCATGTGGTCAATCCACCACCTTTAATTGGAAGTCATAGGTTTCTTTGGATTTATTTTGAAAGCTACAAGGAAACTCTTGATTGATATTTACAGGTAAGAAAGCATTTTAACTTACATTAGCTATAATAATCTGGAAGGAAAAAAGCTAGAATACAACTTTTTATCATTTGTTTAAAGAGAGAAAGAAATGGACGTGTGAGTTGGATTTCAGGAAGAGGGTGAGTGAGGAGGCAGAGGAGATTGTAAATATGATTTGTAAAACGACACTCATAATTTGTTTGGTGAGTGCCTCCTAGGGGAAATTAACTCTCCACCGCACTATCGAGCAGTGAGTTTCCAGCTAGCGTCTGAAAGCCAAGCCTGTTTCTTAATTTGGACTTATTGTGTTGGTTGTTTATGTCAGGCATATAGCAATTGATGGTTCCATTATAGAATATTGATCACATTTAATGAGTATGAATGAATAGGCTCTGGCTCCATGGGACAAGGAATAAAGTGTAATTCAGTTCCATCTTGTTCTATTGTGTCCATGCTAATTTTCTCCTCTCACAGCTTGCTGAGATCTGTTGGGAAGTAGGCTGCCTAAAATGTGGTGTAACAAACTCTTCTTTTTCCTTTGCCTTTTTTTTTATTGCAATAAACCTGTGTCAAGGCTTGGAGTTGGGGGAAGGATGGGGGGAGGGAAATGGAATAGTAACAGAAGCCTGTTTTCCTTGAATGAGAATTTTGATGTTTGGCCTTTTGGCAACTCTTAGGAACTCCATATTGGAGATCATAGGCTTTCTAGTAAGTACAACTAGGAACTCTTAAAACATGAGAGTACATTTGTTTTGGACGTAGATGGTAGAGGGTTGGAGGGCACGGTCATGTGTAAGAATGAGAAGATGTGGAATAAAGGTTTACTTTGTCTCTACATGATCATTAAGATCAGCCAGAGGGTTTTTGCTTATTTTTCAAATTGTTACTGGTCTAGGCTGGTGGTGGGAAGTGTTTGGTAGAGAGAATCACTGCATTTCATGGAGGTTGGTTCTTCAGTGGGTTAGCTTCTGATGGAAATTTTAAAGATAAATAATAGTTTTTAAGGCTTACACGTTCCAAGAAATGTCCTAACCTTAAGTGCATTAACTAATTTCATCCCTACGAAGGAGTTACCTTTATATTCAGTTCCATTTGACAGATGAGGAGGCTGAGACATTGAGAGTTTAAATAACTTGTCCAACATCTCGTGGAGATAGATTAGAAACCAGGAGGCCTGCCTCCAGCGCCTGTGCTCCTAAGCATTATGTTACACCACCTCTCTAGCATCTAGAGATGGGAATTGCCTTAATACAATGTTAGGGAAGCATCCAGAGCCTCCGTCGTATGATGTTTTGATTTGGCTCTGATGATGTTTTGAACCTGAATAGAGTTTCTGGTTTGACAAACCTCCCTTTCTCTATTTTATATAGAGGAAAGTGAAATGGCAGGGTGTTCGTATGCATTAAAAATAGTCAAATATACATAGGTATTTATAGGTTTGCATGTATTACCAACTGGTTATTGGAAGTAATAGCAATACATTCAATATGATTTTTTTTTTTTGGTATAAAAATGACCACATGACACTAGGAATTGAATGGACTATAACAGAGGGCCGGGAATGGTGCTCTGAGGAGACCATATGGCACAGCAGAAGTTATACCCAAGGGGAGTTGATTAACTCTGTGACTTTGGGTAAATGACATTCTTTTCCTGGCCGTTGGTCTTCTCACTTGTGGAGTGAGGGGATTGGATTAGATTATTTACAACATTTGTCTAAAACAGTTCTTTAGAGCTTTAGGGTTCTAGATGAGTCTTATTGGTGGGTGAGACTGGCCATAGGGAAGCTGAACAGAAAGAACTGTCTCTCCTTCCCCCCACCATTCAGGATTCACTCAGGACAGTTCCACTTTCAGTAAATTTGTAAATTGAGATTATGTACAGGATTCTGTATGACAAAAGGGTTCCGTTGCTAAAATAAGTTTATTATTTATTTATTTAGTTATTTTATTGAGATCGCATTGGTTTATAACATTGGATAAACATCATTATATTTCAGCTTATGTATAAACCACTAAACTCATAATCAATATGTTTTTCTAGCTCTGAAATATTATAGATTTGTATTACCAACCCTGTCATGACAGAACACATGTGGGCCTCAGCTACTGTTTCTGCCACAAATACACTTGTGTTATGACCTTCCTTTGTCTGCTGGGCATGGTTGGTTTTTACCACTGCTCATAGTGATAAAATCAACAAGTCTGGTTACAAGAGAATTATTTCTTTGTAAATCCACCAGTTGACTTAGCACTTCTGGTTCATTATTCCGTTTGTATATTCATACATGTTGGTGAAGGAACTTGACCAACTATTTTATGATTATTGTTGTCTCTGTTTTTAGATGAAGGAGCTAAAAATAGAGAAAACTGCTTTCCCACATTTTTCCTCCTAATGAGTCGTGAAGCTTGAACAGCAGCACAAGCTGCATTTACTTACCACAGGCCTTTGAAATACCCATGCTTTCTGGTCGACATGCCTTGTGTTTCTGGGCGGCTTCTGGTTTGGCTCAAGTTCTAGTGCCTGCTGATTGGTGATAAATGGGGTATTTTTACTTCATTTCTTATCACTTCCATCCTTTCATTTCGTGAGCCTGAACCACCAAATTTCTTGATCCTTTCTGAGACCTGCCATGCTGTTTCACTTCTCTATATTATCACATGGACTGTATTTTCTGCTCTGAGTTCCCTCTTTCTCCCTCTAATACTTCACCTGCCTGGAAAGCTCCTATGCATCCTTCAAAGACCTGTGCTATCATCTTGCCCTTAATAGGACCAACACTGAACTTGTATACATTAGAACGCATTGTAATTAATTAGTTATTTGTCCATCTTTACAGCTATACTGTGGCTGTTTAAAGGGCTTGACCTATTACCTATAATCCTAAGACTTGGCGTTCAGTATGTGCTGAAGAAATCTCTCTCTCTCTTTTTACTGAATGTAAAATCCCTTAGTGATATTATACAATCTCATTGTTTTAAATACCACGTATGTGCTAGCAACAAGCAAATTTCTTCCTCCTCACTCTTAAACTCCAGATTCATATATTCATCTGTACTTAACATCTACACTTGGGATGTCAAATAGACATTCCAAACTTAACATGTCCCAAACTTTACGGCCCCTGCTAGGATGATCAACTGGCCTAGTTTGCCTAGGGCTGGGGAATTTTGTGGGCCACAAGACTCTCAGTGCTAAACCCAGGACAGTCTCATGTAAACCAGAATGTTTGGTCATCCTGACTTGGGCGTAACTTCTGCTGTGCCACATTGTCTCCTTGCAGCACCATTCCTGGCCCCCTCTTATAGTCTGCTCGTTTCTTAGTGTCATGTAGTCATTTTTATACAAAAAAAATTTATTGAGTACTTATTGCTTCCAATAACCAGTTGGTAATAAATGTACACGTATAAATACATGTGTATATTTGACTGTTTTTAATGCATATGCATACCCTGCCATTTTACCTTCCTCCATATAAAATAGAGAAAGGGAGGTTTGTCAAACCAGAACCTCTGTTGAGGTTTGAAACACCATCAGAGCCAACGAAAATGTCATAAGATGGAAGATCTGGATGCTTTCCTAACATCATATTAAGGCAATAACCATCTTTAGACACTCACCACTTTCAGCCTTTCTCATCTCAATTGGTGGCAACTCCATCCTTGCAGTAGCTCAGGCCGGAAACTTTGGAGTCCTTCTTAACTCCTCTTTCTCTCACATCCCACATCTAATCTTCAGTAAATCTTTTTGGTCCTACCTTCAAAATATAGAATCCAATCTGGTTACCCTATTTAAAATTGCAACCAGCAAACCACCTCCACCCACTGCTTTCCCAATCTCCCTTACCTGGCTGTATTTTTATTTCCTTTTTGGGGTACTTACTACATGATTTACTAATTCATTATGTTTATTATTTATTATCTCCTGAGGGATTTTTTGGGGGGTCTGTTTTCTTCTCTGATATGTCTCAAGTGTCTGGAACCCTGTCTGGTACATGAAGGTTCAGTGCATATTTATTGAATGAATAAATTAGTCATTCACAAGTTTTAAAATCAGAATTGAGGTTATTTTTCTTTCTACTGTTTATTGAATACTTATTATTTTTCAACCCTTGCTCTAGGTGCTTCATATGTATATTACATCTTGTAATCCTCACACTAGCTCTCAGAGGTCACCTTCATCTCACTCCACAGAGATTAATTGACAGAGATAATAAGTGGTGAAGCCAGGCTTTGATTCTAGGTCTGTATGGCTTTAGAACATGAGTGTTCAACCACTGTCATGTTGCCTAACACCTAGGCCAGCTTGACGTGACTGGATAATTCTGGGATTCTATTTCAGTAAATCACAGTATCTTACGTTGTTGCTCAAATCAACATGTTCTAATTAGAGAGAAGATGCTATCACCTACACAATCTGTCTTCGTGTGGAATTATAGTGGATGAGAACCAATTAAAATACCATAGAGCAAACAGAATGTTTATTTGGAATAAGTTTCCAACTTACTAAATAGTATTGCTAATGAAAAAAATCACATTTAACAATTTTCATAATAGTTTAAAACCCATTGAGCACAACGAGACAAGCATTTAGCTATCGAGAGGGATAGCTTGAGCAGTGTGGTGGAAAGGGAAACTATTTAAAAATATGGCCATTAAAAAAATTTAGTTTGTCTTGCCTTCTCTTTTCCCATCAAGTAATTAAAGTTCTTGACTTGTTTGAAAATGGCTCAGATTTAATTTCATTTCGTTAAGCACCTCAATTTTTCAGCTCAGGAAAAAAAGACTATTAGCAATTTGCATTATCCATTACAACCTCCTTTATAATATGAAATTTATATGGGAAATGCTAATTGGACGTTCATCATCGTGAAGATAATGATTTCTGTACTTTTGGTGGTGATAATTAAGACGAAAGATGAAAATGATATGGGGTGAAAGTCGGATTTTTTTCATTTTCTCTTGGTTGGAGACTGGGGAAGGCATTCTGTTCTTTACTTCAGACGGGTGACAGGACAGGGCAGAGCCGGGGGTCAAGGAAGGGTATGTCAATTGGAACTGCCTTGATGTCAGGGAACTCCTCAATTCCCTAATCTCAGGCAATTAATCCAGTTCCAGATGAAAGAGGTGGGGAATGCTACGTCTCTCAAAGACAGATGTATCTGAAAAGATCTCCTCCATTTCAGCTTGTTGCTTTATGGATGAGAACTCCACGGAGGTGCTCTTTCATCAATCCTTGTTCCTTCCTCTGTGATGAGAATAGATGGCTGAAATTGACCGCCAATATTAAGAGTAATAGGCAGACTCCAGTAGGCTTTTCCACTGAGCATTGTTGCATCTCTTGGTTCACTGATGTACTCAAGATTAACCTTTTGGAATTGACCCTTGATGGACAAGGTATGATCAAGGTGGACAAGGAATCATGTTTTATTTGCCCATCACACTCTTAAAGTGGTTTCAAGTGAAGCAGAAGTCACTGACTTTCCTGTGTGTAGGGACTTGAATAGGAGTTTGATTTATTGAAACTTGAGGAAAACGACACAAGCATCCTTTTAAACAGAGTTCTTTTCATATGCTTTTCAACTAAATTGGCAAATATTTATTGGGCATCTACTATAATCTATGAATTGACCTTTTAGAGGTATTTTTGTGCCTATTGTAGGTATTGTTTCTGCTGGGTAATTATCTCCACCTAAGAAGCTATGATTGATCAAAATTTACTTTAAAGATGTATAGCCAAGTGTTGGTCTTACGTGCACTGGTGTCACTTTGATTTCCTGAATTCTAAAAATAAACCATCGAGAAGAGACACTGAGCTTCTACTAATTGTGAGATAAATAGCCCCAAAGGGGCAAATTAATAATCTTTCTTTAGGCTCCTTGTCTCCACAGTGCAGTTTGTTCTGAGATTATTTGTTTGTCAACAGATATTTGTTCATTACCTACCACGTGTTCTAGGCACTGGGCTATAGAGCCGGCTTATGCTAAAAATTTGGTGAAAAACACAACTTCTTCAACTGTCACATAGTTTCTTGATTTACTAGGTCATTTTAAGTTGATATGATTTTAATATACGTAATTTTTTTTCTTAAGTGCTGTGGACCACCAGGATGTAAGTACCCTTGCCATGGGCTTGGAAAAGTCTTGCCTTAGAAAGAAAGTTTTGGGAACTGGTGATGGGTAGAGTTTTAGAACTTTTCAGCATTGAATAAAATGTTCCTTACAAGACACCACAATGGACGAGACCACTGGTTTTATTTGGCCCTGGATTCAGCCCTGACATGAGCACCAGGAAAGGACAGGGAGGCATGATGGAAATTCTTCATGTTGTTTGCTTTGAGGTGGATTTTTTTAAGATGCTGTTTATTGAATACGTGTTGTGTCGGCCACCATGTTAAGTGCTTTACCTACATCAGTAGCCTCCTTACTACTCTCCATCCTGTCCATACATCCATTCTCCACACAGCAGCCGGAGGCATCCTCCGAAAACATAAATCCGATCATGTTATTTACCTGTTCTTATCCCTGGTCACATCTAAAATCCTGGCTCTCATCTCACTTTCTGACCTCATCTCCCACCACGCTCTCCCGTGCTCGCTATGCTCTGGCAACGCTCACCTCAAAAACACCGAGCATGTTCCTATCTCAGGACGTTTGCAGTCAGTGTCTTCTTTTCCTGAAAGACCATTTCCCCAGGTGTTTGCAGCATTTATTCTTTTACTTCATTCATGTCTGTGCTCAGATGTCACCTCCTCAAAGAATCCTTCCCTGGACACTCTGTCTAAGGCACTCCTTATCACTCTCTGCCCTAAAACCTACTCTGCTTGCTCTCTGGTTGAGACTTACCACTCCCTGACACTCTGTGACGTATTCATTAGTTGATTATTGTCTATCTCCTCTGTTAGAATGCAAGCTCCAAAGGAGTGAGATGTGTCATTCACCGTTCTATTTTGAGCGCCTCCTGCCTGGCCTGTCGGAGACACTCAATAAGTATTGTAGGCATTATTCCTGCCCACTTTCCCGAAGGAGGACCTGAGGCTGAATGAAGTTCACTGATTTGCCGAGAGGTGGTGAATCCTGAATTCAAACTCCAGTCTGTCTGCAAAGCTGAAGCTCTTATCCTCTGTGCTGGACCGCTTCTTTTAACACTCCTTATGGGCCAGGGCTGGGTTTTATAATTTCTCGTATTGGCAGGTACACGTTATTTGTTGAATGGATCAGTAACAATAGTGTATATTTATTGGGCATTTATTATGTGTCAGATACTCCTCTATATGTATTATCTCATTTAATCAGAGTACATAGGAGATGGCACTATTATTATCTCCAGTTTGCAGATGACCAAACTGAGGCACAGAAAGGCTGAAGTCACACATCTGTAAGAAGTGAGCTGGACTTCAGAGTCTGAGATGAAGCTCTGTTCTCCTCTCCACTAAGCTCAGTTTCTCAACCTTTCTTTCATTATCACCTCATTAAGAAGCTTTTTTAGAGATTTTCTTTCCTAATTGTCTCACTCCTTATGAGATTTTCGTGCCACAGAACTGTGTATCTATTTATATACTGTATATCTATCTGTGCTTTTTACAAAAAAAAGGGTAAGTTTTTTTGTCTCCTCCCAAGAAAAAAATTTTACCCCCATGATCTGGGCTGATCAGCCCCTTGCCGCTTTCCCTCCTCCCTAGCAGAGGCCCCAGCGTGGAGTTCTATGATTCATTTTACGCACTGCATTGTTATCATTGGTTTATTTCTGTCTCCTTTTAATATGCTGTGAATTCTTTGAAGGGCAGAGGCCATGTGTATTTCAGTCCCGCATTCCCAAAACCAAGCACAAGGTTGACTCACGTAGTGATTTTTGAGCTGTGTTGTTCACTCTTCCTCCCCAGCCTGCTACGGATGTGTCCTGTCGGCATTAATCTAAGCTGCGGGAGCAGAGCTGGCTTTTTCACGTGGCTCAAGTGAGGCCTGCTCACTGTGCTCCAACCATAGACATCAGCATCAGCCTGTTGCTTCCTCCTGGATCACCTGGGGACAGCAGTGATGTGGGTGCTCAGGCACTAGAGTCTGCAGCAGGTTTCCTGGCAACAGAGGTGAAGTCAGCAGTCCTTGGAACACAATAAGCTTTTAAATATCCTGGAGTGCCTGAAGGTTGCACTCACAGAAAGTTCCTGTCTGGAGGAGATGGATGAAACCACACCTGCCTCTCCTCACAGTGCTCCACATTTGTGCTGAGATGAAGGAAGGGGTTAAGGGTTGGAATGAAGAAATAAATTCCTCCTTTCATCTGTGGTTGCTCCGTCTCTAGGCAACTTTCAACTCTGGTTTTTTTTTTTTAGCAGACCATTTGCAGGTTCTCCCTGAAGCAGCAGCCGTTCTCGGTTTTCCCCGTGGTTTCAGTCCTGATTTGGACATAATTCTTCCTGTGTGTGCTGATGTCTTCTCTTTGCCCCTCCGGTTCCACTCCTGACCCTTCTCCATCCTGCTGTCTGCTGGGCAAGCAGAGCTGTATGGAGCATATCACTGGTTTCCCTTGCCCTCTGGCATTTAGTAGGGTTTTGCTAATGGAGACCCTTAACAAGAAATCAGAAGAAGAGAGGAGAGACGTTGGATATTTATTTCTCTTGCTGGTGACCTTCTATGCTGGGTTATCAGAGACTGACTACATCCTATGACTAGCTTGCAGGTCTTTTCAAGGTGTCCCTCTCCTTGTCATTCTCTGTTTTTGGGTTCTGATAACCACTTCCTTTCTTGTCCCCTCAGACCTACGGGTGTGTATTAATCATGTTTTCTACTTACTGTATTTGTGATGCTTTGACATCTTGGGGCCTTCCGGACCCGAGGAGGGGAAGAGACTGCCCCTCCTACAATTATCTAATTCTTAGGGATAGTAAAGACTTTCTTGGACCCTGCCTTTGACAAGCAAACCAACCAATACTGAGTCCTTACCCCCACCACCTTCTCTTGTAAGACTGCTGCAGTCAGAGACACTATCCCTAAGTCACTGCAGGGCCAGGTACCAGACAACTAGCACCCACCCCTATAGTCTAGAGCCCACCAAAATTACTCAAACTAGTTATTCCTAAATTTGCCAAGCCTGCTTACTCTGCCTCACCTATTCCTTCCTGAGGAGACCACGATAAAGACTCTTGCCCACATTTTCCTCCCACTCCCTCTGCCTCCTGACTCACCATGGTGCTTCTCTGTGTAACTCCCTACCTCCCCGATGAAGTGGCACTCCCCTTTCTTTTGGGAACTGTGAGTAACAAAAGATCTTTTCAATGGCAGCCATCTCCTGGTCTGTTGGTCTCACCAGACCTGATTTAAAACAAAATCCCAGGTACATTTCAGAACAGAGCAGCCTCTTTAGTTTCCCTACATGCTGCCCTTCCCTTTATAAATAGTCCCTTTTGTAAACCCTCCTTTGATTATCTTGTTTGATGTGCTGTTTCTCTCCTGCAGTGACCCTGACTAGTGCTCTTGTCACCCAGGGAAGTCCCTAAAACATTTTCCATGTCTAATGCTTTGTTTTAAGTTGTGGTTGCTTATAGGAACTAAGGCAGAACAGTGCAAAGTGTCCAAACCAGAAAGGTCCAAGATGGTGGTGGGATGCTGTGGGCAAAAGGAATCGTGTGCAAAAGGTGCCATGTGCAACAAGGGAAGATCTGTGTATTCCCACGTGCCCCAGCCCCAAGTGATGACGTGGAGACCCCTCCCCCTCCACATCCCATAAGAACCCTGCTCATCTTCCCTTCAGGGACAGGGTGTTTTAGAGCATGAACTTTGCCTTCTCCATTCATTGATCAGTGAATACAGTTTCTGTTCTACTAGTCCCATCTCAGTCTCATTCTATTGGCGCCAGTGGCTCAGGGCAAAAGGACCCACTTCTGGGTCACTGGTCCCTTAAGGCTCTGTAACACACTGTGCATGTTTCCTGAACTCTGAGAGTCAGTGAAAGGCAGAGGGAAGACAGCCAGGTCCACACTGCCAGGGGCTTATGTTTTGATGCACTTGGACTCAACCTGCTGTCTTTCTTTTACTGACCCTGGCAAATAGTTAATGCCTCACACAATGCTGGCACCCATTAGGTGCTCAGTAGATACTTGAATTCATATCTTCCTCTTGATGCCCTGCTTCATGCCTCGCTGTGCTTGAATATATCACACTTAGCCAAGTACGAGTCTAATTGGTCATAATATTTTAGTGCTGGAAGGACTTTTAGAGATAATCAACTCTCCCTCCTTATTCCCCTAGTTTACAAATGAATAAATTTAAAGACACAGGAGGAAAATGGCCTCAGATTAGAGGTGGAATTGAGATCAGAATTCCAATTTCCTCATCAGTATTTTTTACATTAAAATATAATTTACATTACATTTTACATTTTTCTGTAAAAATTTACAGAATTTTTACATTGTTCAATGATAATAATTGTAATAATTCTCCCCAAATTTAGTGCTGATAGACTTGTGCTAGGCACCATGTTAAGTGATTCTCATATATTAACTCATTTAATCATCATCCAACCTTCTTAAATACCTGTTGATATTAGCCTTTTCTTACATATAAGGCAGAGAGACTTCAAGTAACTAATTCAAGGTCATCCAGCTAGTAAGTAGTAGACTAGGGTTCAAATCAGGGAATCTGGCTGAAGAGCCTGTGTTATTAACCTTCCTACTCTACAAATTTGCATTAAGTATCCTTTTCATTTGGACTGTCTCTCTCTCTTATGCAAGAACTGGACACCAGTGTCCTTCTTTAATGGACAGGGGACTTCACATATTACATGGTAGACACCAGGTGCTCAATCATTACTGACCTACTGTTTGCACAAAATCCTCTGAACTTCTCTGTTGAACTCTTGTTCTTATCAGCAGTCAACCCTTATTTGGTGGCCCTTGTTTGTTTCTCTATTGTTATCCACCAGCCCAAGTGACCTTTACTGACCCAGTGGAAGAATTCTCCCAGGAGAAGAGGGAAATCCAGCCAGCTGATCTGATCATACACTTTCGCCCTGGGCTGAGGTCTGCCTTGGAGTCAAATGGGAACATAACTAGAAGGGGTTCTCTCCTCTTGCCGAAGAGGGAGACTGGCATTTTTACTTGCCTTGTATTACAAAATTTGTTGCAATAAGGCAATTTAATTAGCACAGCAGTTTGAGGTTTTAATAGTTACTGTATTTAAGCAATTTCTCTGGCACTCCTGCTGTTTTATGAGGCTATAATTTGGCTCCCAAATGGAGAAACAATAAGGCCAAATAAAGCAAAAAGATGGCAGTGTTATTCTGGAGGTTAAGCTCCTGTACAGCCCCAGGCAAAGTACCAGTGAAGCAGGGCAACCATCCCTCCCGGCTTCCTCCAAGGACACTCTAATTGTTCAATGTATTTTATTAGATCATTTGCTAAGAATTACATTGTGCGGTTATTGCATCTAAAGCTCGGAGAGGATAAGGGACTTACTAGGACTTGAATTCAGGTTGGTTTGTCTCTACCAAATAAGGCACACATGTCAGCAATGATGCACACGTGGGAACCACGTTGTATCCATGTAGGAAAAGATGGTGTCCAGTTTTTCTAGAGCAGAGGATATGGGAACCATGTGGTTTCCATGCAGGAAAGGTGGAACCCAGTTTTCTTGGTGTAGAGCATGTGGAACCATACAACATCCAGGTGGGAAGAGGTGGGCTCCAGTATCCTGGAGAGAGACTATGGAGCCATATGATGCCCATGCAGGAAAGGGTAGAGACCAGTTTTCCTGGTACAGAAGATGTGGGAACCACGTGTTGTTTAAATGAGACAGGGAAGAGTTCAGTTTATCTGGTGTAGAAGATGTGGAACCATAAAGTGTCTATGTGGGAATGGGTGGGGTCCAGTTTTCCTGGAGCAGAGGATATGGAGACGATGTGATGTCTATGCAGAATGGGTGGGGAATAGTTTTTCTCGAGCAGATGATGTCTGTTTTAACGAACTGGGAATTAACAGTTGGTATAAGGGTTTCACCAGGAAACGACTGGATGAGGGGGGCACTGGGAAACTGGAGGTTTATGGTATTATATAGTTACATTGTATTTAGACTGGATGCAGTGTTTGAGGTTAAGATTGGAATCAGGGCAAGCAGCACAATAATAGAAAGTATCACTTTTTGAGCACCTACCCAGAGGCAAGCAGTGTGCTAAGTGTTTGGATAGTCTCATATAATCTTCACCACAACCTTGGTGGTAGATGTCATTATTAAGCCCATTTCACAGAGAAAACTGAAGTCAATTAGTTAATTCATTGAAACATTTACTAGGCACTTGCTGGGCAGTAAGGATATAGCAATAAACAATATAGCCAAGTTACTTTCAAATAGTCACATGGCAAATAAATGGTGGGGTGTAGAGTTCAGCCCATTTCTGTCTGCTCCTACTGTCTATGTTAATTGGAACTGTTATTTACTAGCTGTGTGACTTCAGAACAAAAATTTAACCTTATTGTTCATCAATTTCTTTATCTATAAACTAGGGATAATAATATCCAGCTTGTAATAGTGAAGTGAGGATGAAGTTAAGACTTCAGGTATCTTCCAACTAAAGGATGGTAAAGGAGTGCTGGTTCCCTCCATTCTCTGCTGCTTTGAGGTTCTGAATGCCTTTGCTCCAATATTCTAGGTGATGTTGGATTTGACGATATGCAGTTTCCATGCTCCTGGCACTTTTCTGAGGTCCCACTTTATCCTCACTTTCTAACCAAGACACCCAATGGCCTTAAACTTCACTTCTCCACAAGCTGCATAGATTCCACTGAACTTGTGAAAAGGGCCTCTTTTCTTTTGGTAATTTATGTTGTGGTAGGCAGATAGTTCTAAGATGGCCTTCCGATGATCCGATGAGTACCTCTTGGTACTCACTCCCTTCTATAATCCCCTTTCCTTGAGTGTGGGCTGGATATAGTGACTTGTTTTAGCCAACAGAATATGACAAAGCCGATGAGAGATTATTTCTGTGATTAGATTATAAGTTTGTGACTTTCATCTTGTTAGCAGACTCTCTCTTGCCTTTTTGCTTTGCACACTTCACTGAAGCAAGCTGCCATGTTGGAGAAGTCCACGTGGCAAGGAACTGAGAGGTGGCTTCTGGCCAACAGCCCTTGAGGAACTCAATCCTGCCACCTGCCATGGAGTGATTCTGGAAGCTGATCCTTCCCCAGTTGAACCTTGAGATGACTACAGCTCAGTGGGCACTGAGTACAGCCTTTGAGAGACTCTGAAGAGGAGGACCAGCAATGCTGTGTCCAGATTCCTGACCCACATAAACTCTGAGATAATAAATGTGCGTTGTCTTAGCCCCTAGGTTTTGGAGATAATTTATTATGCAGTACTTTTACATGCATGCACTTTGAAAATAGGGAACAAAATCTATGTGTCAAAGGAATCAATTTCTAATATTAAATCTTTTTTTGAAATTTGAGATATAATATCATGTAAGTTGAAGGTATACAATGTATTAATTTGCTACATTTATATTTAAATCTTTAAGCATTGGTTGGTCACGTAGGAAAGTTTTTTTTCTTTTGTTTATTTGTTTTTTCGTACAGCATATGTTCAAAGAACCCGTACAATTTTACTCTGAACCTCAATTATGTTTCCGCATTTCAGAATCTGACTCTATGCTTTTCTGATCCATGGACTTTCCTCTGAGTCAGGAGTGATGAGTCTCTGTGAGGATGGTCAATGTAACTAAAAGGCATTCAAGACAGAGAAATCTTATAATTTCAGTTTCTGATGCATGTTAAAAATAATATTCTTGGTGTCCTTGATGGTCACAAGACTAGATCTTTCTGTTCCCCTATAGCTAAGTCACTTGAAAGCTAAATCATAATCAGATGCTCCATTCATTGATTCACTCACTTGACGACTATTGACTGAGCACTGAGCAGGGCAGTGGGTATAGAGTGGTGAGCTGAGCAGGCCGTATCTCAGCTCTCGTGGTGCTTATACTATGGGTTGCCTTAATAAGTTTGGAATCCAAGTACAAGGAAGTGACAGCATCCTATTCATAGTACCACAGGTGAGCTAGGTTGAGAGACTATTCTATAGGGAGAGCTGCTTTAACAGAGGGGCTGCAATACTTGATGCCGTTGGCCAGGGCTTCATCTCCTCTGTGTAGTACTTGCCTAACCTCTGTATCATCTTACTTTTTTAAATGTGCTTTCTTATCTTCTGTGGAAACTTTCGTATTTCTATAGATACGCTGTTATTGTCAATGCCATCGCTTGAATTCATTCATTTGAGAAATAAACTCATTGAGTATGTACTAGGGTCCAACATTGTTCTTGGTAGAGGGGGATGTAGCGATAAACACGATAGACAATATCCTTCCCTTATGGTTATTACATTACAGTGGGTTAAATGAGCTTTAATATGGTAATTTTGCCTAATTTTATGCATAGATTTCTTGTATCAGTCAGGGTCTAAGTAAGAAAGAGATAACACACTTAAATTGGATTAATTGAGAAAGGTTTGGTGAAGGGACTATTAACAAAAGTGTAGAAAGGTTTAAATCATTTGTTCTCCACTGGGAGTGATTGTCCTCTAGGGGGCATTTGGAAATGTCTGTATACATTTTTGGCTGTCATAGCTGGGGGATAGTGTGCTACTGGCATCCAGTGGGCAGAGGCTGGGGATACTGCTAAACATCCTATAATGCATAGGACAGCTTCCCACAACAATATCTGCCCCAAATGTTAATAGCACTAAAGTTGACAGTCCTCGGTTTAGAGAAATCAGCAAGAGATATTGCAGTACACTGAGGCTACCAACTGGGCATTCCTAGCACTCTTAGGACTGAAGGGGCAAGTGGAGGGGGGGGTTACCTGAACCTGGAGAGGGCTGCTTGGCAGGAGCTGTGACCTCCAGGAAAGGGTGGCAAACCTCACAGAGAGAAAAAGCCATGGTAATAAATACCCTGACTTCACTCTCCTGCTGCCCTCTGGTCTCTTGTTAGTTGATGGATGAAGGGAGTTTATTGATATAGTTTATTCGGGTTGACCTTGCAGGGAATAAGGTAGGGTAGAGAAAGAGAGAGAGTTGATTAGGAGGAGTGAGTGGAAGAAATCTAGTAGAGAGCTCCACTTGGGTGCCTGATTTTAGAAAATGCTTCTGTTACTTATTTACAAATTTCTGTTTAGGAGGATGCTAACCACTTCCCTGAAGGCTTAATTTTATAATAGAAATCTCATAAGCCTGTTTTATTTTCTTCTAAGTTCTTTTTTCTAAGTGCGGATGATGGATTTTTGCATCCTCTCAGGTATGGGTGAAAGTACCGTGAGGGTCTGGGGTTTTAGGGTATCTAGTTGAAGGGTGGTTAGGATGTGAGAGGGTGCAGCAAAGACAGAAAAAGAGGTGGGAAAGAGCCACAGATAGCTTGCTTCAGAATTTAGCTCAGGGATAGACCTAGTCTCTCCCCTTATTATAAGTAAAGCCAGCGAGTTTAACACTTGTTGCCCTGGGGTAGGAGAGAAGTGGTAGTATCCGGCATTAAATTAGACCAGGCTCAAAAGATGGACCTGATGCCAGCTGTGAATGGGAATCAAGAGCTGGGGTTAGAAGTATAGATGTCAGACAAAGAGGTAGGTTTATTTTCCACCTTGAGTTTCAGCTTTAAGATCATCTTGCCTATCTCAGTTCCAAGACTAGAGTAGGTTCCCTGACATAGGCTTACTTGCAGGTAATACCTACTATGATAGTTAGCTGTTTTTATTTATCTCTTTGAGGGGAGGGATCATCTAGGAGCCTTTGACCATATATCCTCAGTGAACGGAAATTGTAGATAGTCAATACATATTTGTTGATGGTACATTGGAGCCAGTTTCAAAACTGGGGAGAATGATGCAGACTATTTATCTCCCTTTTTTTCTCAGTGTGTGTGATTTGTCACTTTTTGCTTATCCAGCATCTAGCCCTTTCTTCCTATTGGCAGGGGCATTCCCCATTGTGTTGGTAAGAGGGTTATTTCTGACTGTACCTCTCCCCTTTTTCTTTGGAAGCAAAGGAGGTCAGAGCCTTCTTCTGTGCATGTCCTGGGACAGCCAGGGCCAAGCCTGTGCTCTGTGGTGATCTAGGCACATTGAGCCCTGAGTGAGGGACCTACAGATCGAGGGAGATTTGAAGATCAGATTCAGCATGGTGACAGGTGTGTCCTCTGCACCAGCTTGTGCCTGTCGTGTGACTCTTGCCAGGGAATCCTGCTGCCAAGCTCTGTGGCATTCCTGGTTTTCAGACCCGGAACTCAGAGCCTCCAATTGAGCCTTTCAATACATTCCTTTTCTTAAGTGTTTAAAAGTTAGTTTCTGCTGCTTGCAACAAGAACTCTTACTAGTATGTGTTGGGAAAAACTTGAAGATGCATGGAGTTTAGCAAGGATATTGATTGTATGATTTCCATTTGATGATAAGCATCATGTCACTGATCTAGTTTCCTTCCACAGATTCTGGAGAAGATTTATTACTTATGTTGAATAGAAAAGGAGAGCTGGAGAATTGGGTGTCTTCTGTGTATCAGGCACTGTATAAAGGCTCCACCAATCCAGCTCAGTAAGGTATTATCTCCATTTTACTGTTGGGAAAACTGAGACTCAAAAGGCAAGTATGTTCTCATAGACGTAACACCTGTATTATGTCTGTGAGAACACGTGGTGTTAGAACAATAGGTTTCAAACCAGGAAGCCTGTGCATGCTCCTCCCTTGTATCATTCCGGGTGAATAATCAGCTGCTTCTCCCTTGTGTCCAGCAAGGCCTGGGCAGGACTGGGAGCCCTTTGGCCTCTTGCATATCTTAGGCACCCTTATGAGCTATAGCCGACTTAGTGGTGGACTCAATGGTATCTACCTTAGCCTCCTTTCCCTCATTACAACGTGTAGCTATTTTAAAATTCTCTTTCTAGGACATGCCTTGTAGTTTTGCTGTGTTTTTTTTTTTTTTTTTTTTTCCGCTGTTGGTGGTGGTTAGTAATCCCCATATAAATAAGAGATCATTTACGATGAGAGGGACATTCAAGCCCCAGTTATCAAAGGTGCTCTGTGGTGGTGGTAATATTTCCTGGTTGAAACTTGCTCTCGGAGGAAAGGAGGGAAACTGGATAAAGCAGGGTATTGATGTCAGTGTTTTGATGCTTTATAACTATTAGCTTTTGTGTAATTTTTCTCCATGACAAAACAAAGATTTCTGTCCTTTGTCAGTACCCTTTGATGAAGGCTAATGGTACCAATTTCCATTTCTAGTAAAACGAACAAATTGAGATTTTTTTTGGCAACAGTAGATAATACCTACTTTGTTATCCTAAAAAAGAAACATCTGAAATTTTAGCTTTTGATGGTTGTCGTGGGGCATTTGTTGCCATCATCAATATAACCACACAATATTCTATTTATTTTATGTAACGAATATTTGTATAGTGTTTATTACGTATGTGAACTGAAATAAAGAGTCTAGGTGATATTAGTGAAGGAGTTTATTCAATATTCAGCACGAGGAGTTCAAACCCCTGGAAAACAGTTCCACAGAGCGCTCTGATAGAACTGCTCCGAGGGCGTGAGTTTAAGTGCAGATTATGTCTCTTTCACAAAGAGTGCATGTGCAGGGAAGAGGAAAAGAAAAAAAAAAAACTTACAACTAGATTTAAAAAAAAGAGATAGAGTACATCTGGGCTTTTCTCTGCATTATACATTGAAGGTAACATAGACAAGAATTTCTTGGTTATGCATCAAACAAGTTCAGAGATGCTGACGTTATCTATGTGTGGAGGGGGCCAAGGACCAGGGTCATTAATTAGTCCGTCAGTCCCTAAGAAATGTAGCTGGGAGGTGTTAGAGCGAGGTTCCCCTTTAGCTCTTCCTACTGGGGATCTGTCCCACTGGCGTCTTCCGTCATGAGTTGTAGGGTTGCGATGCCATTTGATACAGGCTTAAGATGGGCTGCATGGCTGCTTCACAGGACAGCATAGTTGTTATCGTACTGACTCAAGGCCTGTGCAGTTTGTTTGCTAGATTTGCCCGTTAGACCAGGGAGAGGGGTCCCAAAAATCTGTCCACATGTGCCAGGCCCTTTTCTCTGTGTGTGTATACTTACAATGATTGACTCTATTAATCTTCTCAACAGCTTTATGAGTTGGATCCTGTTATTATCCCCATTTTACAAAGGAGGACATTGAGGCACAAAGAAATGAAATAATGTGCCCCACGTCACACATCTCATAAGTGGCAGGGCCAGGACTCACGCCCAGGCAGTTTGTTCCTGAGCTCACACTATTAACACTGTCCTAGGTTGTCTCTCTGATGTGCCAAGAAATGGATACAACACATACTCCCTATAGCCAGAGGACTCTCTCCTTATAATACCACAACTAACCAACCAAATCACTCTTTTCATCTTTTTTTTTTTTTAATGAAGTGTAGTTGACATACAACACAGTATTGTATTAGTTTCAGGTGTATAGCATAGTGATTTGACATTTACGTACATTACGAAATGGTCACCCTGATGAGACTAGTAACCATCTGACATATTACAGAGTTATTACAGTATTATTGCCTATATTCCCTATGCTGTACATTACATTCCCATGACTTATTTTGTCACTAGAAGTTCTTACCTCTTAATCCCCTTCACTTATTTCTCCCCTCCCCTGACCCCCTCCTCTCTGGTAACCACCAGTTTGTTCTCTGTATCTATGAATCTGTTTTTGTTTTGTTTGTTTTTTAGATTCTACATATAAGTGGAATCATATGGTATTCATTCTCTGTCTGACTTATTTCACTTAAGATAATACCCTTCAGATCCGTCCATGTTGTCGCAAATGGCAAGATTTTTTTTTTTTTTTACAGCTGAGCAATATTCCTTTATATATATATATATATCTCATATCTTCTTTATCCATTCATCCACTGATGGACACTTAGGTCGTTTCCATATCTTGGATATTGTAAATAATGCTGCAGTGAACATAGGGGTGTGTATATCTTTTAAAATTAGTGCTTTTGTTTTCTTTGGATAAATACTCAGAAGTGGAATTGCTGGATCGTATGATAGTTTTTTATTTTTAACTTTTTGACCAACATCCATACTGTTTTCCATAGTGATTGCACCAATTTATATTCCCACCAACAGTGCACGAGGGTTCCCTTTTCCCCACATCCTTGCCAATACTTGTTATTTGTTGCCTTTTGATAATAGCCATTCTGACAAGGTATGAGATGTTATCTAATTATGGTTTTGATTTGCATTTCCCTGATAGTGACATTGAGCATCTTTTCATGTGTCTGTTGGCTGTCTGTATGTCTTCTTCGGAAAAATATCCATTCAGGTTCTCTGCCCTTTTTGTAATTGGATTGTTTGTTTTTTGATATTGAGTTGTATGAGTTGTTTATCTATTATATTAACCCCTTAGCAGATATATGATTTGCAAATATAGTCTGCCATTCAGTAGCTTGCCTTTTTGTTTTGTTGTTGGTTTCCTTCACTGTGCAAAAGCTATTTAGTTTGATGTAGTCCTATTTGTTTATCTTTGCTTATGTTGCCCTTGCCTGCAGAGACATATCCAGAAAAATATTGCTAAGACTGATGTCAAAGAGTTTACTACCTATGTTTTCTTCTACGAATTTTATGGTCTTACATTTCTAGGAGTTTCATGTCTTAGATTTAAGTCTTTGATCCATTTTGAGTTTATTTTTGTGTGTGGTATAAGAAAGTGGCCCAGTTTCATTCTTTTGCAAGTATCTGTCCAGTTTTCCAAACACCATTTATTAAAAGTGACTCTTGATTAGGTGATTATTGACTAGTTGATTATTAATTGGGATTCTCAGTTCATGTTTAGAGGCTCTTGGTTGGTATGCTGTTTTCAAAGTGAGCTAAAATATAAGGACAATTTGATGAGTGATCCCAGACACTGCAGACATTCTCAAATGCAGAACTTGATGTTCTAGTAAAGTTAAATAATAAGCCCCATAGATGGCAAAATTGATGGGAAATTGGTTATGACCTAAAACAGGACATGGAAAAATTGGTCACTATGAAAATCTTTCTGGTTTGATTGTTGATTTGGCATGGCTGAAAGGTGAGCAAAATATATAATCAATGCAAAGTGTCGAACTTCAGTCAAAGTGGCTGAAACTAAAATGGTTGACTCAAAAAGGTGATGTGTAAAATATCTTGAGTCTAAGAGAGATACGATGAGTTGACAGTAAGATTTGGTGGGCCTGGAATACAGGTTGTGGATATGGGTGGAGAATGGGAAGAGATGAGGCTGAAGAGGTGGAGTGAGGGAGCGTAAGTAAGGGTGGACTTTACGTTCTGGGAAATGGGGAACCACTGAAATATCTTAAGGGGAAAGTGACATAATTAAATATGAATTTTAAGGCATCCCTTCAGAACCACTGTTGCCTCCAGAAAATCAGTTGTTCTTTTCCACACTCTGGTGTATTTTCTAATGGCACCTGTCTTGGTTTGCCCTTAAGGACCCTTTAGATAAAGGTGGTAGATCCTAATCAGCCCCGCATTCCCCATTCCAGAATGCCCCAGGCAATATTCTTTGGAGGAATTCAGTATGTGAGCAATGGTCAATTTTTTATTGATGTGATAATTTTCTGCCATTAACAAGCAATGTCTAGTGACCTTTGGGACTCAGGGATGTGGTAATTCAGATTTGTCTGGAACCCCAAAATGCCAGAAGTCTGCTAGGGAAATAATGAAGGGTCATTTATCCTGCTGAGAGTTTCCGTAAAGGGAATCAATAGCCTCATTGGAAAGAAAAATTGCATCATTTCTATGAGGCCCCTTTCCAGGTGAGTAATGCTCTATGGGTGTTTTAGCTGCCATTTATAGAATGCTTCCTCATGACAGGCCCTGACCACATGCTGATAGACAGGAGCTCATTTCATCGAAGATGGGTTTCATTGCTCCCTTTCTCAGATGAGCATACCGAGGCCTGCAAATTTAGCTAATTTGCCCACCATCACACAGTTAGCAGATGGGAAGAGATTTGAACCTGGGTTTATCAGCACAAAAGACCCTACACTACACTGGGGTGTGCTTGTATGTGCGTGTGCATGTGCGTGTGTATGAGTGTCTCTGTGTGCATATGGTCAGAGAAACTTTAAGAGAGCTAATCATGAGTTAATATCAGACAATACTCCTAAAAGCTGTCATGCTCACCAGGAAGCTGTCATATTTCCTAAGGTGATAGGCTTTAGCTGGCTTGAAGGAGGTAAATAACTTGCTTTGAAGTGATCATTTGAATTGTATATTGGAAGTAATCATTTGAGGAGTCAAATATAATTAATTTAATTGATTATATGACATGCTTTTGAAATAGGTCAGAGTGATTGAGTCCTTCTATTAATCTTCAGTCTTGACGTATAAAAGTATCTAACACTTAAATGGTGCTTATCGTGTGCCAGGCAGTATTGTAAGCCCTTGGCAGATGTTGATGAACTCTTTTAATCCTTACAACACTCTATGAAGTAGGCACTATTATTAATCATTCCCATTTTACAGAGGAGAAAACTGAGTTAAGAGAGATTAAATAGCTTGCTCAAGGTCATAGAATTAAGTGTCAGAGGTGGGATTCAAGCCAGTGCAGTTTGGCCCTCAAATCTATGCTCTGTACTGCCTCTGTTGATCCTTCCCCCCGAAAAGCCAACCCATCTAAGAGGCCCCCCTGTCCTCCCCAGAGCAAGGCTGTAATCTTGAGCAGATCCATAGAGACTCTTTGTAGGTGCCTATCTCTAAGATGACTCCTGCTATTTTCTTTTTAAGCAGTAATAAAAGATTGGCCCCATGACCGACCCCTGGAGCCCAGGACTGCCTACACACACAGCTGATGCAGAAGGTTCCTGACACCCAAAGGGTGGGCCCATCTTTTTGTCTTCTTTATTCCCTTTCACCAACCTGCAAGGGGCTGGATTTAAGATCTAGGCTGATGGTAATAAATTCTGAGCAGCATATTGGCCATTCCTTTGCTGTAACTAACGTGTTTAATGAGGAGCAGCTGGAGGAGAAGAAACTGATGGCTAAGATGGAGGCATTCAATGCCTACTTGGAATTTAAGCTGTACTTTACCCACAGATCGCAGGTGGAATTTGAGATGACCCTTGCATGCCTTGCCTACTATTAGAATGTAAGTCGCTTTAAGACAGGGATGGTGTCTGCCTTGACTTTGTGTGTCTCAGTCTCAAGGATAGTGCTAGGCTTATAGTAGATGTTTTATAAATTACTTGTTGATCCATCAGACTTTTGCTGGTCCTTCAAAATCCAGAACATCATCATTCTCTGTAGGTTTTCCTGATCTCTCATACTTCCCCTCCATCTTTGCATAACTAATTGCCCCTTCATCTGAGTTCTTACTAGCTATGAGACTTTTGGCAAATTGTTTTACTTGTCTTTGTCTTAGTATTCTTATGTGTAAATGTTATGGAACCTGAAGTGAGTTCGCTCACCCGTTGCGCAGCAAGCCAATCTCTGACACCGCGTGTGGTGGAAGAAAGTAGGAATTTTATTTTTGCACAGCACTGAGCAAGGAGAGAGGGCAGCTAATGCTCAAATCCCAAACTCCCTGATAAGCTAAAAGGAAGGGTTTTTATTTGGGGGTTTAGGTAGGGGAGGGGGAGCATATGGCCTTGCTGGTCGGAGCTTTCCCACCAGCCTGTCTTTGGCCTTGAGACACTTACAGAGAGGAGGTAGCTCATGACCTTCCTGGTCTGCAGCTTTCCCACCGGCCCGTATCTCTTTGCGGGAGGAGATAGTCCAGGTGCTTGTCCTTGATGGTGTCTGTCTCCATGGAGGATAGTGGATTCTGGAGCCAGGAAGCCAGAGAGTAAGCAGGGAATGAGTGTTTTGGTTTTAACCCTATATATGCTGGGTTTAATGTGGGGAAACTGATATCAGGGTCGATATCATAAATTGGGAATAAAAGTACTATCCATCCCACATAGTTATGAACATTTTAATGAAATAATGTATATGAAAATCATTTTATTAAGTTCAGCATGATATAGAAAGGATAATAATTTTATCTATTAAATAGTGAGTTTCCTAAGGAGTAGGAGCCATTATTTTACATTTCTGTATCTACATATCTTTGCCCATAATGCTATAAGAGGCTTACAGTTGAGGGTATAAGTGATTTGATTATTTTAAGGAAATAATGGCACAAAGATTCTGTGGTTCTGGGGACATTTTAATGATTCCTCGGTAATCTTTCCATCAGCTCAGAAGGATGAGTAGCCTAAGAGGACTCTGAAAAGGTTAATCATAAGAGAAAGTGCTTCTGTTCTCACATCGCTAAGTCAGATCGATATACACTTTCTCTCGGCTAATTCTAAGGGCTGGTTAATTTAGTGACACTAATAGTTTCTATGGCAATCCCAAAATTGAGGTTCCGAGACCCCCTACTGAGGAAGACAGATATCTAGGAAATCATTTACCACTCCAGGTGAAACCTGTAAAATTCCTGGCCGTGTAATTAAGGAATTTGCGTATTAATTCTCAAACTGGGGGAGCATTTCAGGCTGCAGAAATGATGTCTGATCTGGAGGAAGGGGCTTGAAGCAGGAAGAAGCTGTGTGCCTGTTTCCTTTGTTGGTTGAATCTCTTGGAAAGGTCCCGAGATCATTCTGAAAAAAGAAATCCAGTCTTATCCTTCATGCCTTGACCTCTTTGCCTCACATTTAAGCAGGACACACACCAGTTCGGTGTAATAGCGTTTGTTAATAATACTGATAATGGCTACCATTATTTAGAACAACAACTAGGATCATTTAAAAAGGCTGGTGTTAACCTTTGGCTTTGCTCTCAGCATGGATGGCTGATCTTTAGAATTTTGGTCTCGCTCTTCCTGTCAGAGGAAATAGCAGGAGAAAAATTGAAGATAAGAAATAAGCATCATACTAGCTCTTATTGCACAAGCCACATGTTGTCTCTGAAGATGATCAACTTGGGGAATTTTTGTAAGCAATTTTATTTGACAGTCCTTTAAGCAAATCAGCCCCAGTTTAGCAAAGTAGTATATTGGATGAGGGAGGAAATATTCTAACAGTTTTGAGTACACCTGAGGTTGTAGACCTTTGGGTTACCTTATCCCTGCACCAACATAAGCAGAGAAGTAGCTGGTAATTTTCATCCGCAGATGCAGAAATGAGGACTCAGAGAGGTGAAGAGACTTGTTCAGTGTCACCCCCCTGGTCTTTTCCACTGGGCTCTGTTGGTAGCTTGGAGTTCTAGGAGGTACTTTAAGCTCCTGCTCTCTCACTATTCCTTCCAACTTAGTGGATGTGGAAAGATGGGATGGGCTGAGTGGGGAAATAGCAGAGCCATCCTACCCAGCATCCGAGTACCTATGACCAGTAAGGGGCCATAAGGTCTGTGGGTAACTGTCTACCGGTGTCAATTCAGATGATGGTGAAATAACAGATTGAGTGTCAGCACGGTTAGGAGTTTTTGCTCCCTGCCCCTGTGTACTTCCAGGCACAGGTTGTGCCTTTGGGTTCATAGTTGCTTTTATTTTATCAGCCCCATCACAGGGGAACCGGAGTGTGTAAACACTGCAGGCATCTCTTCTCATCTCTTAGCCGTTTGTTTGGAGAATTAATTTATGTTCCTTTAAAGGAGTATTGATTTGAGTTAGGTGATTAACGGCACTCTAGATAAGGAACCTGCCCAATCTGTTCACTTGTGTTCCACTGATTATGGAAAAGGGTATATCAGTCTTTTCTCATCAAACACTCTTCCTTTGCCTCAACCCCTCTTCTCTTCTGCTGCCCTAGGACTTCGAATTAGGCCAAGAGGCAGGTTTCATTGTCTTCTGGGAGCTGTGGCAGGAGGAGCAGTAGTGTGGAGTGCTCTGGAAAGCAGAAAGAAGAAAGGGATGAACTTTTTCACTGGTTTTATAAGCCTGGAAAACAGAGTAATTCCAGGCCCCTTCTTCTCTGTCTTTCTTATCTAATCATTTTCTGATTCCATATACAAAATATTTTTAAAATGGACTTTCTTTCCTTCCTTGTGTCTGGTGCTGTCCTGCTTCAGGTCCTGATTGTTCTACCTGAACTACTGCCATGCCGCTTAACTGGCCTTCCCACCTCCAGTATCCCCCCCATCCCTCCAGCTCTCCTCCACACTGCCACTGGGTGTCTTTTCAAAATCAAGTTCTGGTGAGGTCAGTGCTATCTCTTGCTCCCCTGTTGGAAACCCACCAGTCTCCTTTTTGCCAATAGGATGAATTCTGTGCTCATTAATATGGTCCATAAGGCTTTTCATAAGGTGAACTTAGCTTATAGGACTGATTTTGTGCTCAGCCATCCTTACATATACTGGGTTCTAGTCATACAGTATGATTTGTCTTTTATTGAAGAGACCCTCTGCTCCCACACTTCTGCATCCTTGCTTTATCTTTTTCCTTGGAAACTTATATTTATCTTCAAGTTCCACCTCAGACACTCAGATGTAAAGGTTTGCCGATTCCCTCAGCTCAAGGAGCATTAAACTCCCTCATTTGTCCCCCCCACCCCCCACATAGTATTTTGGATGTATTCTTACTTAGCAGTTTTAACATTATCTTTTTAGTACTTTTTTGCCCCTGAAATATGAGTCCTCAAGGACAGGAATCATGACTTATTCATCCTGGTATTTCCAGAGCCTACCGGAGAGCCTAATGCATATTGAATGATAGATTGGAGTGCTTTTCAGTAAAAATTTACCTTCATTCTTTCCTTCTTTGGGTGAAGTCTACTTTTTTTTTTTGCCTCACTCACTTTGAGTTTGGCAACATGACTTCCCTAGCCAGTGGGATATGAACAGACATGATGTAAACAGAAGTTTCAATTGTGCGTGGATGGCTTGTGTTGTCTTCTTGTGCTTCTGTGATCCACGAGAGCCACTGGTCCAAGGCACTTGGGGTTCATAGTTGAACACATGGAGCAGAGTTGAACCAAAATCAAAGGCTTGTCCTGAGTTCAGCCAACTTGAAGATCTGTGAGCAAGAAATAAATACACAATACTTGAAGTCATTGAACTTCAAGCTGGTTTGTTACTTGGCATTATTACAGGAACAGCTGCCAAATATAGGTACTCAAAATTTTGAACCAATACATGAATGAGTAATGCAGAATTAAATAAGATGATGCTATGGTCTGGATGTTTGTGTCTCCTACGAATTCATATGTTGAAATGCTAACCCCCAAATATGATGGTAGTAAGGACAAATGAGGGACAAATGAGGGAGTCTAATGCTCCTTGAGCTGAGGGAATCGGCAAAGTGGGGACTTTGGCAGGTCCTTAAGTCTTGAAGGTGGAGCCCTCATCAGTGGGATTAATGCTTTATACAACAGACCCCACAGATATCGCTAGCCCCTTCCACCATGTGAGGACACAGTGAGAAGGCACCAGCTATGACCTAGGAAGAGAGCTCTCATCAAAATGTGACCTTGCTGGTACCTTGATCTTGGACTTGACGGTCTTCAGAACTGTGAGATATAAACGTTTGTTATTATCCAGTCTGTGTTATTTTGTTATAGCGCCCAAACAGACTAAGACAGATGAGTTAGGAGGATGAGAGAGGAAGAGCTCGGAAATTGTGAGCTGAGCCTCTATGCATTTATTTCTTGGGAAAGCATGATGTTGGGACCTAATGATGACTCATCAGCCACAGGAAGTTCAGGATGGGATTATATGAAGTTATGGCGTATCATGAACTTTGGTGAAAGGCATTCCATTTTAGTTCTGCAAGCCTGAGAAGAGGCTGAAGCTTATAAATTTTAAAACTCTAAGATAGAAATTAAGTTTCTCACTTGAATATTCATCATGAAAAACATAATCAGTAGGTAAATCTTCTGGGAAGAAAGTCACATAATGAATTCCAAATCCTAATAGAAATTATTATTGGATTGTAAACTATTTTGGATTAACCATGCCACTGTTCCCCTTCATTAGTGTGGATAATTAAAAGTTAACTGTGTATCATTTTCTTGATATTTATGAATATTGCTGTACCGATGATGGTGTGACTGGTATGGTCTATGACTAGTTATTTCCTTTAGTTAGGGGACTCAGTTAATGAGTTCAGCATTAGAGGATTGAGACTTAAATGGGTTTATGAGCTTTGTCTTCATAATCTCAAATGCTTGCCAGGAAGACTTAGTGAGAATGTGTGACTGAAAAACATAACATTTATTTCATCTCCAGAAATCATGTAGCATTTAACACATAGTAGGAATCAGGTGTTTATATGAATGAGAGATTCAAATTATATAGAATAAGAGAAATGAAAGGTAGGGAACTGAATCAGTACTTGCATGTGGGGCAGCTCCTGAGTTCACATAACTTTGTTCCTGGGTGTGAGTCTGGCAGGAGAAATTAGGTTTGTCCAGCTACCTTGGAGAATTCTTGATGTAGTGAGGCGTTCTAGCAATCACAAACTGTCCTGCCTTGTGTTTCCTGCCTCAAAGGACCCAGAGTTCTTGAACCCTGCAGGGGCGAGTTCTTAAATTTTTGAACTCAGGGTTAGAAATTAAGTTGCTTGCCTGAATATTAATCTTTCAAATGAGAAAAATGTCACAAGTTGTTGGTTTGATTTGGATTAATAGGGTCACGTTTGTATTTTGAGAAGAGAAAATTACATGCTTGAAGGTGTAAATTTGTTCTTTCTGTTCTTAGCTTGTTGGGAAACTGTGACATTTAGGAATTGTGCCAGGGTATCATTTGACCTGTTTATCTCCTATTCTCAATATGAGGCTATTGCATCACCTCTAGAGTTGGCCTACTGTTAATTTAGGGCATAAAAAGATGTCATATGCTACTACTGTGATGTTTCTTCCATAGCAGTTACTCCTATGGCTCTTCTTGCTCTGTCCACCTCGTGTATTTCCCCAGTTACTCTGAGCAGCTCTTTGGTCACTGGAAATGCCATCAGAAGCTTCAGAAAACATAGCTGAAGCCTGGGGAAGGTGGCGCTTGTGGTAAAGTAGGATTTCTTCCGCTTGAGAGCTTGATATTTATCCTGTTCCATCAAGATGCTCCCCCATTGCATCATCCCCACGGAGGATTTAAATTTCTACTCCTTAACAGTTTTAAAATATTTACATCATTCACTCAAGTGTTGGACAGAGCTGAATTCACATATGACTTAGTTATTACCTAAAATATTGGCTGTAAGTTGGCTGTAAGGGAAAGAAGATAATTATGTGATAGCACAACTGGATTCTGTAATATGTCTCTGATAAAGGCTCTGTTCCTCAGTTGCTTTCCTGGGTTACTGTAAATCAGGATACACCTGGTACATGGTATCAATTATAACCAAATGATTCCAGTAAGGCATCATACATCTAACATGTTCAAATACCGAGTGACAGAGGCTGAGGATGGAGAGAGGCTCCTGGACAAGAGTTAACTTTCCATCCCTGGGAAATTAGCCAGGGGAAGAATCTAGAGAAACCCGGGTAGAAGAAGGAGATAGCCTCTTACATCTCATTACAGAAATTGTTTGATTTCTTCTTCTTTTTGGGCACTGTTGGGTGTTGAATACTATTCTCCTAACATATGCAGGACATCAAAAGGGAGTAAACAGCTTTTTCACTGGCTCAGGGTCTTCATAATAAGAGATCTGGAGAAATGAACTAAAATAAATACCTATGCAATTGTTGTTAATGCATGAGGACCATAAATCACTTTTTAAGTCTTTTATTGTCAGTTTCAGCTTAAGTTACGGTTTGTCCAAATCACTTTGAAGTTGGCTGATGTTATACCGATACTTGTTCCGTTGTTAAATGTGGTCTCCCTTGCATTATTTCCCAACCCTCCTCCGGGTTTCATAAATTTGAGAGCTACTCCAAACTATTGGTTGGAGAAGGAGTTGGACAGTTTCCTTTTGAGCATGAATGATGGTAGCGAGGTTAATGCTATCACTGCCTTTGAATTTCCGTTTTAATGTAGAGCTCTTGCATCCAAGATGGTATTTATAGTTAGCGCGATAGTTAAGAGCATGGACTCTGAACTGGACTCCTTGAGTTTGAATCCTGCCTCTGACACTTACTACCAGCATAATCTTGGTTACTTCATTTCTGTGCGCTAATTGTTGTATCTGGAATAAGGTAATGATAACAGAACCCAGCTCATAGGGTTGTTTTGAAGATTAAATGAGTGAATATCAATAAAGTGTCTGACACATGTGCAGTGTGTTAGTGATGCTAATGATAATCTGCACAATCTGATGATAAAGCCCGATCTGTGTGCTTGATGATGGAAGAGAGAATCTGACCATGAACCCCACCCACTGCTAGAACAATTGGCTACCTGCTTTATATCAAGTTCTTTTGAGTCTAAGACTGAAGAGTTGCAGTTATTCTTGAAGTCAAAGGAATGCATGAAATGTGCTCTCATGGACCTTTGAACTTAGTAGCAGGGTCAAAATTCTGAATCAAATGTTTTTATCACTATCTTTTCAATCAAAGGAAATATACCTAAAAAGACTTTGTTATGATGTCTCCCCTCAATGTGCGCCTTTTTTAAATCTTTTCCTTTCCCTCAAGGCCATTTCTAACACAGATGAAACCCTTCAATGTTAGCTGCATGAGTTGTCTCAAAGAGAGTGCTCAAGGATTGGGATGCTAAAATTTACAATCTGCATGGAAAACTGAGAGAGGACAAGAAGACTCTCAGATTTTTGCCCATAGTTGTTAATGACTGATTAGTACTTGGAGAGACATGTTGGGACCTTCAGAAGGAGCTAAAGAAATGAACTTTTTGGTGGAGAGGGTTTTGGAAATTTGTCATGCCAGTCTCCAGTATAAATTTCAATCTTCCTGGTAGTGACAGGTAGGCATGTAAACTTGGTGTCTTGTTCTGCTTTCAACTGAATCCAGGTCTTCATTCCATCTGTCCTGGAATCTCCTTCCTCTTCCAGTGTGTCTTCTGGAAACACTACTCCTCTGAGAACAAGTTTCTTTGCATCACACAACTTTGTCCTTGAATTTTTTCTTTTCTTTTGAATTATCAAAGAAACAATTTCTATTTGCACACCTATGTTTATGGCAGCATTATTCACAATAGCCAAAAGATGGAAGCAACCTAAATGCCTATCGACAGATAAATGGATAGAGAAAATGTGGTATATACACACAATGGAATATTATGTAACCTTCAAAAAGAAGGAAATTCTGTTGCATGCTACTTTCCCCCTCCCACTGCCAGAAGCACAGAACCTAGTAGGACTCCCATAGAAAAATCACATGAAAGTGTGGGAGCCCCATAAGTTTGGGCCCCTCTGGAGTTTTTAACTCTCAAACTTGTCCAGACTGAGTTGCCAGCATTTTGTCACTGACAATTTCAGTTTTCCTACCCTGTTACTAGTTCCAGTGGCGATTTCTGTTCCTGGGCTTCTGCTCTGGTAAGCTGTGATTCTCTGTATTCGTTTGTCTCTCTGTCCAATTTTGGGGATAGTAGTTTGCCCTGTGACCTCAGTTCTCTGATGGATTTAAGAAGAGTTGTTGATTTTCAGTTTTTTATCATTGTAGAATGAGTGATGAGTTCCAAGCCCCCTACATGCTGGACTGGAAACCAGAAGTTGTTGCATCTGTATCATATACTTTGCCTTCCCTTTAGCTTCTATAAACTCTCTCTGGTCCTATCTAAGGACAACCTTCCTCTTGTGCATTAGATCTCATCCTCTTTCAACTACCACAGGGTATTTCTCAAGCAAGTGTCCCCTTTCTCTTCTACATCATATCATTTCCCCCTTTTCCTCGATCATTCCCGTCAACATTCAGAAATGCTGTAATAGTTTCTATCTTAATAAAGCAACAAATAAAACAAACTGCATACCTTCATTTGACAAATGTTGATCCAGCTACCACCCCATTTATGTCCTCTCCTTTGCCACAACATTCTCCTGAAGACTTACCCATACTCACTGTCTCCAATCTCTCCTCAGCCAAGCTTTCATCTTTCTCACTCCCTGGAAAATGGTTTGTTAAGAGCAGTAGTGACTTTCATATTGTTATATTCGATGCTCAGTTTTCATTCTTCCTCTGACCTGACCTATCAGCAGCATTTTGTAAATCCTCATCTCTGTTTTCCTTAAATATGTCTTCACTTTTCTTCTGAGAGCCTATACTTGCTTGGTTTTCTTCCTTTCCTCTTTGTTTCTTTCAGGTCTCATTTGAAGATCCTTCCTTACCTTCCTGACCTTTAAATTCTGAAGTGGCTCAGGGTTCAGTCCTCAATGGCTTCTTAATCTACAATTATTCCCCTTCCATCTTGTCAGATCTTCTGGTTTTAAATATCTGTTTATATGCTGATTATTTCTGAGACAGAGACTAGACAGCTGCTCTTGGAACCAGTTCTTCTTCATCCAGGGGGCACAATTAGTTTGCATTTCCTAGCCTTCTTTAGATTTCGATATAGCTATTTGACAGAGGTGTAGGCAAAGGAATGTGAGAAGTGACATGTACCATTTCCAGGCCTAGCCCATAAACATCTCCCACCCCTTCTCTTTAATCCTTCCCATCTGCTGGTTGGATGCAAAGGACTCCAAGGATGGAGCCACAAATGGGAGGAGCATGAACCCCTGAATAATTAGGTGAGAAGCTGCCCATGAATCAAGAACAAAATTTGGACTTTGATTGTGTTAAGCCACTGAAATTTTGGGATTTGGCTGTTACAGTAGCTTGCATTACCTTAACTAAGACAGAAATCATTATCTAGAATGGGTGCTGCCATAAAAAGACCCCTAAAATTTATGGTGCTCCTTAATGGTTGGGTGGCAGGCAGCAAGGAAGCTGACATCAGAGGCAAGAATGATGGTTTCTGTGTAATGAAGAGAAAAATATCTGGTTAAAACATTTTCCGTGATAACTTGGGAAGCAGACTTGCTGCTGATGAGCGTGTAGTTTTAGGGAAACAAGTTAGAAAGTAGAAGTGTGGTAGTGTATGTTGGTTATTGACTGTGTTTGATAAGGTGCTAAAAGAAAAAGGTGACTTCCAGAAAGAGTCAGCTGGTTTATAAGCAGAATGAAAGGCATAGAAAGAATTCAGAAATTCAGTTGGAAGGGCCAACAATTTCTAGATACCAAATGGTAAGAGATAAAGTTAAACAAGGCTTTGAGGGATGTAGGCCCATTATGATTGAGCCTTGTAGCAATGATCAGATTAAGCATGGTTTTTCTCCCAAAGCCTATGCTGATGCAAATAATCCGTAACCAATCTAAAAGTCAAAATTGGGGTGAGTTTGTTATGACCTAGATGTGAGGACCATATAGCCCTGGGGACTCCTTCCATGAAGAAACAGAGCACTCCAAAGAAGTAGGGGTGTACAGAGTGGTTATATACTGTCAAAGAGCATGTGTCACACATGATCGAAATGTCCCTTTTACAATAGTTATGAGATTGCCCTCTCGGCACATTGATTGATGGACACAGCAGGTAGTAGGTCTGTTGTCTTGAGCTGGGTGGTCACAGGTGAGCTGGGTGGTCACAGGTGAGCATAGCAAACAGTTCCTAGTCTTGGGAGAAAGGCTCATCCTTAAGGAAATGCTAATGTGGGGGAAATTGCACCTTTATCTTAAGGTCATTTGTTCTTGCCTTTGGGACATAGGAAATGCTTAAAGCAGGTATACAATGTATGCTCAATGGCCATGTCAGGCTCTTTTGGAAAAAAAAAATGTCAGGCCAAATCAGCTTTACACCAAATGGCTTCGTCATATACTCCAATATATCCTATTGCTATTTTTATCACCTATCATCCCAGCTGGTTTCAAGTTGGCTGTTGTTTACTAGAGATAGAGAAGCAAGAGGCTAGGAAGCCAAATCATTGGTCAGCATCGGCTTGACAATTGTATACAGGAAAGAACTTTTGGTGTAGTGACTGACAAGGGTCCTGACAGGTACCAGATAGAAGTGACAGGTACCTACTAAGTTATGAGGAAGCTGTACGCCAAGGAACTGGAAGCCCAGACTAAAAAGCCTGCGATTATTCAAGCTTTTAACACAATTGTCGGCACCTCAAAATCACACCTGCAGGAAATGGGCTGAGAGTGTTGAGTAGCCACATAGAGGGGCTTACTCCACAGCACCCACTCCAGATGTTGCCACAGAGAATAACGATGAAGGGAGTTCTTCCCAGAGAGCAGAATCACAGCATAATCAAGAAATTTTCTCACCTCCAGAGAAGGGGTCTTCATTGCGCCCTCTCAGCAGGATTTCAGCAATTGCAGCGTTTCTCCTGGTCTTCCCTTTTTGAGTGGGAGGTTGAACTGTGGTTATCTTTTCCCTGTTCCTCCAGTGAATATTGGCTGTGGGTGTGAGGAAGGGCAGTTAACTTGTTTTTTTGTTCATAGATGGATGAATTATGAGAAGCCACATGTAGGTACAAGGGTGAAGAGTGAACATACTTGCACTGTCTGGATTTGAGCTGGATCTAGGGACTGAGTAGAACTTAAGGTTGTATCCTTTGGGCAGGAGGTACACGTGTTTATGTAAAATAAAGTGAAATGGGTGTTTGATCATCAGGAGGATTTCCTGTAGCAGAGACCAGCATGCTGTTCACCAAACCCATGCCCTCCTCTTCCTGAGCACACAGCGAGACTACTTGTCTCAGTCTTCCTTGCAAGTAGATGTGGCCATGTAACATGAGTGGTCTGCCTCCTCTCCTGACCTGGCCCACAGAAACTTCCCTCACGTGATTGCCCATCCTCTTCCCTCACTCTCTGACTGAATGCAGAGAACTCTGAGACAGAGCAGAGCCAGGGATGGAAAAGGCCCGGGTCCTTAAATAACCCCGAGAAAGGCCATCCACCACACCAGGAATATGTATTTGTTTGGATTTCGCACGTGCGAAGTAAACCTCTGTTTTGTTAAGTGACTGAAACTGTAGGGTTTCTGTGTTATAGCAGCCATCATTCCGTTCATACTACTCTCCAAATTTTATTAACAGCCCAGTCCTCCCTCCCTGAACTCCAGTCTTGTATATGCAATCCTTTCTGACATCTCCAATGGATGTCTAATGGATATCTCTAAATTAACATTTCTCAAAACGCCACTCAAAAATCTCTCTTTGCAGTCTTCCACATCATTGTAAATGGCAATACTTTCTATTAGTTATTTGGGGCAAAAAGTGTACAGTCATTCTTGACTGCTCTTTTTTTCTCACACTCTACATCTAAGCCACCCACAAATACTATTAGGTTTACTTTCAAGATATGTCTAGAATCCAGCCACTTCTCACTCTCTCTACTGTCACATCTGGGTCATCATTCTGTGCTTTAGCACTTGGTTTATCCCAGTAGCCACCTAACAAGTCTCTGCTTTAACTTTTGCTTTCCTTGCAGTCTATTCTCAGTACTGCAGCAAAAGTATATTTAAAAAAAAAATAAGTCAGATTGTACAATTCCTTTGCTCAAAACCCTCTAATAGCTTCTGAGCCCACTTAGAATAAAATTCAAAGTCCTAAGGTGCTACTGGATCTGCCCTTTCTTAGTATTCTGACTTCAACCCTTCTGACTCTCTTCACTTATTCTCTTCTGACCACACTGGCTTCCGTACTGTGCATCAAACATGCTAAGAACACCTCCATCTCAGGACCTTTGCACGTGCTCTTCTTGCTGCCTGATACCTCTTTATGTTCATAAAACCCACTCCCAAATTTCCTTCTGATCTGCAATCTTAAGCCATCTCATGAATAAATTCTGTATATAATAGGCCCTCAATAAATGCTTGTTGAATAAATAGATGACCCATTTTGTGCCCTTAGAACTTTTTAGGATGTCCTCTGATATTCTGACATTTCACAATGATGTACTTCAGTGTGGTTATTCTTTGCCCTTTGTGCCGAGCCCTTGTTGGGACCTCTCATTCTGGAAACTCATGTCCTTCAGTTCTGAAAGTTTTCTTCCATTATTTCCTTGGTAATCTCTCTTGTGTTTCCTTTGTTTCTCTTTGTGTAGAGCTTCGTACATTTTTGTTTGTTTTTCTACTGTCAGGGAGACTTTATTTAGACTTCTACTCTTCTAATCTTATCTGTTGAGTACATTTTAAAATTTCTATCATGCGTGCCATTTTCAAGCACCATTTCTGTTTTATTAATTTTTTTAAAAAAATACATTTTGTTCTTGCATCACAGGTGCAGTATCTTCTCTTGTCTTTCGAAGATGTTCGCTAGATCTTTTTAAAGCTTTATGGCGTTGCCTCTGTTTCCTCCAAGATCCTCCTTTAAAAACGTTGTTTGTTTAGACTCTATTTTTCACGTTAGGTGCTTTCCTCAAATGAGTGGTGATCATGGACAGCACATTCCAATTATGCAAAAGTGTTTGGAAGTGATTGGAAGCCCTTGTGGATGGTAGAGCATCAGTGAAGGCTGATGGGATGATGACTTGGCATTTTCATTGGTACGTCTCCAATTGTCAGTATGTATAATTCTTTTCTCCTATGCAGGTCAGTTTCCCACAGAGGAAGAGTCCTTTGTCTTCTCCCTGAGATGTGGGGGGTATATGTGTGCTGGGTGGAGTGAGAAGGGCTGCCAGCATTCTGCAAGCCAGGGAGGAGAGGAAGATAGGAGTCTTGAGGTTCGGTACCAGAGTTCTACTCATTCGTCCTCTTTTCAGTGAGATTCCTTCCTCCTACTCTCATCCGGACCTGCTGTCCTCAGGCAAGAACCTTTCTTGCTCAACTTCTGCAGAGGTTAAAATTACAATCTTGGGTTGGGGTGGGGCAGGACTTCCAGAAACAGAGGCAGTGCAGTAAAGCTTTAAAAAGATCTTGGGTTGGGGTGGGGCGGGAGAGTCACCAGCCGTGGTGCATCAGTTTGACTCTTCTTTATACAAACTTTCAAACTATCTGTCCATTTTCAGCCCAATCGCATTTGAACCTGCATGCAAAGGTGCTTGTTCTCTTCCTGAGCAGGCTATGCAAATAGAATGTTTTTCTGTATTTTTTGACCCCCACCCCCAAAACCTTTGTAAACCTGTGTTCTACTTTTCTCCAGTCTGCTATGTGAGCGACACTTGCCCATCTCCTTAACACTTTCCAAAACTTTGTCTACATGTCCGATCTTCTGGTATCTCCTATTCTATATTCGTTGTACATTTATAAATTAAAAGCATTTTTTATGGTCCCTTTTTTTTAGGGGAAAGTGGTAAATACATCTATTGAATTTACTTGGTTTTTCCACAAATCTGCTCTTCTTCCTGAAACTCTCAACCTCCCTGGCCCTATTCTAGCACTTTCCCCTGAGTATCTTCCCCTAGCTCTGTCTGTTCCTCTGTCTGCTCTTCACGGGCTGCTCTTACTTTCCTTCCCCTTCAACAGGGGTCTTTCCCAGCCCCTCTCACTGGTTCTACTACTATTCTTGTGTTACAAGTTTTGATAAAGTGACCTCCATATTGTCTCACGATTTTAATAACCCCTGTAGGTGACTACCTCACACATCTCTGTCTCCTGCCCTGAACTCATCCCCTAGCTCCACATTCTAATAGTCAGTTATCATCTGGACGTAGCCACTTAGTTGTCCCATAGCATCTTCTAAAACTCAACATGCACAAAACAGGACAGGGTATCTATTCTCTTTCTCACACCAACTCGTTCTTCTATATTGGCCTCCATAGTCACAGAAGTCACAAATGTGGGAGTCATCTTAGTCTCCAATCTTATTTTCACTCCACAGATCCAGATAATCACCAAATCCTGCCAGTTTTCCCTCCCACATATTTGCTTGAGTCCGTCCCCTCCCTTCGTCTCCGTGATGGCCGCTCTCATAACCTCCTTTCTGCTCTACTGCCATGGCCTTCCAGCTGCCATCTGCTTCTGTCTTTTCCCTCTTAAATTCCTCCTTGCTCAGGTACCAGAGTGACCCATGCAAAGCATAAATCTCATCATATAGCTCCCTTGCTAAAATCCCTTCAGTTGCTCCCCTGCGAGGAATAAAATCTATGTTCCTTGGCATGGTGTACAAGGCCTTCTATGACCCGGCCGTCACTCATCTCTATTGCTTTATCTAATTTCACTCCTGGCCTCACATGTTCACTCTTGTAGTACAGAACTGCCTTTCCTCCGTCCCCTGCCCTTAGGTTTCCTGCTTCTGCACCTTTGCTCCTGTAATTTCCTTTACCCTATTTCTTTTTTCTCACTTGACTAAAAAGGATCTTACATGCCCTTACACTCATCATGCATATTCTTCCCCAGGAAGCAGCTTCTAATTTCTCTGGTTTTGTGAAGTGTCCCTTCTCTGTGCTCCTATATCCACGTGTGCACACCGCCATCCTAGCTTTTAACATACATGTATACGTATATATATATATATATATATATCATTGAAACAAATATACATATATGAATATATACAGATAACTTGTTTATTTTAGTGACCCCAATAGATTGCAAGCTCCCCCAGAAAGGAATTCTTCCTTATTTTTGGTGCTTGGCCCATAGTTGGTATTCAGTAATTAGAGATTGAGTAGAAATGAACCTGTTTATAAATACTTCTTGGTGGCTTGGAATCTGCCAGAGCTCAGAAGGCAGGGAGAGTATGGCAGGAAGTGTTGTGATGAGAACAGATTGTGAGACAGAGGTGATTCTTTGGCCTCGGCTTCTCTTGCTGCTTTGAATGTTTCATGTGGTGAATGTCGGGGAAGGGTGTTTCCTGATCAGGTGTTGGATGGCAGGGAAGAGAAAAAGCCGGAGACAATTTTTATTCCCAACTGATGACTTGAGCTTGCAAAGAAAAGCTAGATGTGACGTGGGTCATCACTATAAATTAAAACATAAGATTTTATACTGTCAAGTGATCTAGATGAGGGTTGCTGAAGGATGGCTCCTACAAGTACCTGGCAGGTGGGTCTGGATTGGTGGAGACGCAGGCAGCATTGAAATAAATGAAAAGTGACATTTGCTTTCACCTTCCTCGCATATCAAAGTTCTCTTGGTCTGCCTCCAAATGTCTCTGGGCCGCATCCAGCTTGCAGATGGCAGTGGACATCCTAATGTTGCATGTAGGCTCCTCAAGACAAGCTCTCATAAATAGTTCCCATGCCCTGGGAGGTGTGCCAAACCACATCGCCGTGATGACTGCAGAGATTCTTGCTAAAAAGCAAACAGCACATTAGTGGCCTTCTGAGTTCTTGTGCAAGTGGAGTGTGAAATTGTGGCCTGATGCTCCAAAGCTATACCTTTTTGTCTCCCTGATGATGATTAAGGGAAGCCGGGCTTGATTTGATTGGGAGGGTGTGCGTGGGTGGAGGTGGGCTAGGCGGGGAAAGAATGGTGAAAGGGAAGGAGAAGAATGCACAGACCTCCTTCAAAAGAGTGCTTTGTTTGACCTTCAGGAAATTGGAAGAGAGATCACGTGACTTAACATTTGCCTGGAAATTAACTGCCTCTGTTTGTTCCAGACCCTGAGATTGATGAAAGAGCCTGGGGATTCTGACCATAGAATTATAATAAAGGGAAATGTCTCAAGCAATTATTAAATATTTAACGAATCATCTCAACACTAACTTGTCAGATGGAATGAATGAAATTGAAATGATTTTTAAACATTGGCATGGGTAGAAATTCAGGGATGAGAATGACTCTGTGCCATAAAGAAAATATTTTCAGTTTGTTTTTGTGACACTGGTGTTTCCACATCACCTTTCATCCCAAATGTTAATTAAGGAACAGTGTGCCTGGGGGGTGGATCAAATGAGGAATCCAAAGGAAGAGGACACAGTCAAGGTTTTTTCCTTTCTCCTTTGCAGTGTCATTAAACCAAGGTGTGCAGAGGATGAGGGTATGTTAATCCCCACTGCAGTTGAGATATTCGCTATCAAAATAAAGGGAAGCAAGAGCTTTGTTTACAGTTTCTTTTCTTGTCTAGACTGGACAATGTGAAATGAATAGGTGGTAAAATAAAATTATTCATCAGAGATGCTGTACAGGTTTTTCTTCACTGGATACATAGTCAATATTGTGGATTACCTACCCAATCCTCATTTACCCCCCTCCTTTTTTTTGGTGAGGAAAATTGGCCCTGAACTAACATCTGTGCCAATCTTCCTCTATTTTGTATGTGGGATCCTGCCACAGCGTGGCCTGATGAGCAGTGTGTAGGTCCATGCCCGGGATCCAAACCTGTGAACCCCGGGCCACCAAAGCGGAGTGCATTAACTTAACCACTGCACCACCGGGCTGCCCCATGTCCCTTTTTTTTTGATCAAAATGCCTACTTTGTTCAAGGATCCATCTCTGGCAGAGACTTCTAGTTACCTACCCAAAATTGATTTTTATTTGCTTGTAGATATTTAATTTGATTGTAGGAAGTAAAAATGCCCAGCTAAACAACTGTATTTTTCAGCCTCCCTTTTTAACAATTTGAAATATATTTGATGTATAACATTGTGTAAATTTAAGGTGTACAACATGTTGATTTGATACACTTGTATATTGTAATATGATTGCCATTGTAGTAATAGTTAGCACCTCTGTATGGTCACATAATTATCATTTCTTTTTTATGATGGGAATAGTTCAGATCTAGTCTCTTAACTTGTTTGATGATTAAATACAGTATTGTTGTCTATACTCACTATACTATGCGTTAGCTCTCCAGGATTCATTTGTCTACTAGTTGCAAGTTTGTCCCTTTAAACTGTATCTTTCCTATTCCCCCACCCCCACTCCTGGTAACCACCATTTTACTCTCTGTTTTTAAGAGTTGATTTTTTTAGATTCCACATATAAATGATACCATACAGTATCGAGTTATCTCACTTAGCATAATGTCCTCAAAGTCCATCCATGTTGTCACAAATGGCAGGATTTCCTTCTTTCTCATGGCTGAATAATATTCCATTGTATATATATATATATCTTCTTTATCCATTCATCTCTTGACAGGCACTTAAGTTGTTTCCATGTTTTAGCTATTGTGAATAATGCCACAGTAAACAAGAGAGTGCATGTATCTCTTCAATATCCTCTTTTCATTTCCTTTGGGTATATACTCAGAAGTGGATTTGCTGGATCATATGGTAGTCTATTTTTAATTTTTTGTGGCACTTTCCTATTGTTTCCATAGTGGCTGAATCGATTTACATTTTCACCAACAATGTGTAAAGATTTGCTTTCTTCCACGTCCTCACCAACACTTTATTTCTTTTTCTTTTTTTGTGTGAGAAAGATTACAGTCTTTCTCTACTTTGTATGTGGGATGCCTCCACAGCATGGCTGATGAGTGGAGTAGGTCCACACCCGGGATCTGAACCGGCAAACCCTGGGCTGTCAAAGTGGTGTATGCGAAACTTTAACCACTTGGCCATGGGTCTGGCCCTTCTTGTTTTCTTTCTTTCTTTTTTATTTTTGAGGAAGATCAGCCATGAGGTAACATCTGCTGCCAGTCCTCTTCTTTTGCTGAGGAAGACTGGCCCTGAGCTAACATCTGTGCCCATCTTCCTCTACTTTATATGTGGGATGCCTGTCACAGCATGGCTTGACAAGTGGTACGTAGGTCCGCACCTGGGATCTGAACCGGCGAACGTGGGGCCGCCAAAGTGGAATGTGTGAACTTAGCTGCTGCACCACTGGGCAGGCCTCCCTTTCTTGTTTTCTTGATGATAGCCATTCTGACAGATGTGAGGTGATATCTCATATGGTTTTGATGTATTTCTATGATGATTAGTGATGTTGAGCACTTTTCCATGTACCTGTTGGCCATGTGGATATCTTTTTTGGAAAAATGTCTATTTAGTTCCTAATGCCTATTTTTAAATTTGATTGTTTTTTATTATTGACTTGTGTGAGTTCTTTATGTATTTTGGATATTAAGCCCATATCTGATATATGGTTTGTAAATATTTCCTCCCATTTTGTAGGTTGACTTTTCATTTTGCTGACTGTTTCTTTTGCTCTGCAGAAACTTTTACATTTGATGTAGTCCCATTTGTTGATTTTCGCTTTTGTTGCTTATGCTTTTGGTGTCGTATTCAAAAAATCATTGCAAATGTTGAGGAGCTTCTTCCATATGTTTTCTTCTAGTTTTACGGTATCATGTGTTATGTTTAATTCTTTCATTCATTTTGAGTTCATTTTTGTGAGTGATGTAAGATAGGGGTACAATTTCATTTTTATGCATGTGTTTATCCAGTTTTCCAACATTGTTTGTTGAAGAGACTATCCTTTCACCATGGGTATTCTTGGCTCCCTTGTCGAATAATAGTTGACTATGTGGAAGAGTTTAATTCTGGGCTCTCTATTCTGTTCCATTGGTCTCTGTGTCTGTTTTTATGCAGTACCATACTGTTTTAATTACATTGGCTTTGTAGTATCATTGGAAATCAGAAAGTGTTATGTCTCTGGCTTTGTTCTTCTTTCTCAGGATTGCCTTGGCTGTTCAGGGTCTTTTGTGAAAATTTTTAGGATTTTTTTCTATTTTTGTGAAGAATGCTATCGGAATTTTGATAGTGATTGCATTAAATCTACAGATGGCTTTGGGTAGTATAGATATTTTAACAATATTAATTCTTCTAATACATGAACATTGGATGTCTTTTAATTTGTCTTCTTTGATTTCTTTTACTCAAGTCTTGAAGTTTTCATTGTACAGATCTTTAGCTAAATTTATTCCTAAGTATTTTATTGTTTTTGATGCTCTTGTGAATAGGATAGTTCTATTTACTTCTTTTTCATATGTTTCATTGTTATTGTATAAAAGTGCAGCTGATTTCTGTATGTTGATTTTGTATCCTTCAACTTAATTGAATTCATTGATTAGTTTCAACAGCTTTTTGTTTGAGTATTTGGGATTTCTCTATATAAAATCATGTCATCTGGGGGGCTGGCCCTGTGGCTGAGTGGTTAAGTTCGTGCGCTCCACCTCGGCTGCCCGGGGTTTCGCCAGTTCGGATCCTGGGAGCGGACATGGCACTGCTCATCTAGCCATGCTGGGGCAGCATCCCACATGCCACAACTGGAAGGACTCACATCTAGAAATATACAACTATGTACCGAGGGGCTTTGGGGAGAGAAAGGAAAAATAAAATCTTTAAAAAAAATCATGTCATCTGCAAATAACAATAATTTTACTTCTTTCTTTGTGATTTGAATGCCTTTTATTTCTTTGTCTTGCCTAATTGTGCTAGCTGGGACTTATACTATCATATTAAATTAGAGTGATGAGAGTGGGCATCCTTGTCTTGTTCCTGATCTTAGAGGAAAAACTTTCACTTTTTCACCCTTGAGTAGGTTAGCTGTGGGGTTTGTCATATACGGTAGGAGTGATCATGTAACATAATCCTGGCCAAGGAGATGAAAGGGGAACTTGTTATGTGGGATTCCAGAAAAGCTCTTAAAAAGGGAGCAAGGTCATTTGGCCTTTTACTTTTTTCGTTCTTCCTCCACAAACTGCAGACCTGATGTCTGGAGCCGCAGTAACCCTCTTGTGACAGATGGTTAGGTAAAGACTAAGAGAAATGCAGACAGTCTGTGGACACTATATCTTTATAATGGCCTTTGAACCAGTCCTGGATCTCTTCTGGAGTGTTTGTCACATGGAAGAACAATGGACCTCACTTTAGGTCAGTGTAATTTGAGTACTGTGTTACGTAAAGCTAAGCCCAGTTCCTAAGAGATATTCCACCTATCAAAGGCATCTCCAGCTCTAGCTCATTTATAAACTGATTCATTTAAGCCATAAGAAATTCCAGTCTCTGAGTGATTGGTTTAGGCATGAGCATTTGATGGCAGCTGATGAAATTTGACCAATGAGATGTGAGGAGGAATGTGGTTTTCCCCAGAGAGAAGAAGCTTCCCGACTCTTATAGAAAACATATCAGAAGGGATGGTGTCTTCTTCTGTTGGACACAGTCTAGATCAGAATGTGATGCCTGGAACCACTGTAGCCATCTTGCAACTATGAGGGGAGCTGGTCTGAGGATAAAGCTGATACAATGTGGATAGCATAGCAGGTATTTGGAAAGAACCAGATCCTTGATGATATCATTGAACTGCCAAATCAACCAATCCTGGAGTTTCCCATCTTTGGGCTTCTGGCTTTGTGAAGTAATGACATTTTTTCTTGTTGTTTAGACAAGGAGTTGGCAAACTTTTTCCATAAAACCCACCTAGTAAATACTTTAGGCTTTGTAGGTCAACTCTGTCAGTGTAGTGTGAAAGCAGCATAGACAATGTGTAAACAAATGAGCATGTGTGTGTTCCAATAAAACTTTATTTACAAAAACAGGCAGCTGGCAGTATTTGTCACTCAGGCAGCAGTTTACTGAACCCTGGTTTAGACAGCTAAGTTGAGATTTTCTGCAATTTTTTGCAAGGAAGGATTTTCCCTGAGCTAATGTCTGTTGCCAATATTCCTCTTCTTTGTTTCCCTCCTGAAAGCCCCAGTACATACCTGTATACCCTAGTTGTAAGTCATTCTAGTTCTTCTGTGTGAGCCAACAGCACAGCATGGCAACTGACAGATGGACGGTGCGATGCTGCTCCCAGGAAATGAACCCTGGCCATTGAAGCGGTGAGAATGATGAAGTGTAACCACTAGGCCATCAGGGCTGGCTTGAGATTTTCTGCTTCTTAACTGATCTACGTCTTACCTGATGCAGAGTTGGAGGTTGGAATGCATAAAATCTAAGGCATCTTCCAATTCAGAGGTTAGATGATTTGGAGAATTATGTAAGAAAAAGACCGGAAAAGAGAGAAACAAGTTAAAAGCAGAAATGATAAAAGACACTCATAGAAGAGCTAGAGGTAAAGTGGCTTGAAAAGTTTTACCTGCTTCGGTTGAATAGAGAAGTAGGATGTGTCCAGCTTTTAGCAGAAGGCTGCTAGAAGAAGGTTTCACAGACGGTAGATGCATTTAATTTTTTAAATTTAAAATTTAAAGTTTTCACCATGTTTTAGCACATAAACAAAAAAATTAGAAATACATTTAAGAAAAAAATGTGCTTATTATCCCACTACCCAGACATAATAAATCTTGCTACAAAAATTTAAATATAGACTTTTCCTTTTACAAAAAGGAATTGTACTATATGTACTGATTTGTCGTCTGCCTTTTCCACCTTAACTGTGGATGCCGAACAACTGATAAGATTTATAAATTCATGCAACCATCATTTTGAAAGTTGCTTAGTAGCCTGTTGTATAAAAGTAGTACTTTATTTAACTGGTCCCTTAGTATTCTTTCATTTTGGTTGTCCTCCCTTCCCCTGCCCCATCTTTTTGCTATTATAGAACAATCTTGAACTATTCTGTCTGCTGTTAGGAAGTTCTGTTCCATTCCCTCCCTAAATCCTTCTTGTTTCAGATGAGGCCTTTTCCTCTCCCCTGATATGTCAAGCCGCTGGTAAAGCGCAATTTAAAAATGCTCCAGGTTAGCAATCAGAGACATCTTCTTCTCTTCCACCCTGAGTGAAAGCCTAATGAGGTCATTTGTCCACATGTGAAACTCCTGAGTCTTTGGAGATTTCAGCAATGGTTTCTGCCATTATGTTTAGTCTCCTGGTTGCACTTCTGCATATTATATACAATCCTTAAGTTGTGGGGTAGGGCTGGCTATTGATCGGAAATAGTAATAGTAATGGGCTCCAGACCTACCTCCCTGCTTTCCCCCTGTCGTCTCTACCCCTGCCTCTGAAGATTGTCTGAGTCATTCTCAGGAGCAATTCAGGTTATGCTATTTTTATCTGTAATTTTCTAATCAATTTGTGTTTGTCAGTTAGTGCGTTCTCATGTTCATTGGACCAGATGGAACAGAAAAACTGTGTCCTTTATAATTGAAGGATGCATACTCTAATTTTTCTAGAGTATTTGAAGGAGGATTGGTATAAATAATACACATATCATTCATGTTTAACTTTACAATGGAACCTGAGACCCAGAGAAGGAAAGAAACTCACCCAGTGGTGCACAGCTAGGTAGAGATGTGGCTGAAGGAGGATCCAAGTGTTCCTGGGGATTCTCCACTGTACCCCTGTGGGTTGGAACATACCAAGAGGGAAGTCTCTTTTGGGACGTGCTCATCCAATGTCCCAGAGTTGTGGGTGGGGTGGAAATAGAGAGAAGAAGCACAGGGAAGCAGATGTATTATACAAAGAAGGAAAGTTCTGGGAAAAAAATAGCAACTCTGACATTAAAATATTTTGTAGGTAAACATTTATTGACATGAAAAGATATCTACTATATATGAAGTGAAAAGTTTAGTTTATAAGGTAACGTGGAGCATGTCTCCATTTTTGTTAACAAATTAGCCTCATAAATGTGTGTCTGTCTATCTGTCATCTATCTATCTATCTATCTATTTACCTAAAAAGTTATATTTCAAGGTGTTAACAGTGGTTATTTTTGGGTATTGGAAACTGGAGTGTTATTATTTCCTTCTTATTAATCAACATTATTTTCTAATTCTTCTATAATAAACATGTATAGACTTTCTAATAAGAAAAAAAGTTATGATTAAAGACAAACGTCTCTTATAGATAAAGTTATAGGTTGTGTTTGGAAAGCAGATCTGTGTCACTAAACTTAAGAAGAGCATTTCAAATATTCTTTCAAGGGAAGTCTATTCCTTTCATTGAGAGCCCCATTCACATGGGACCGTTTGCTTATAGTGCTTTCGTCGCAGTCTTCTCTGTCCCTCACCGCTCTCGTGGGCAAGAGTCTGTGCCTCCATGACCTGGTGGGCAGCTGCCTGTTAATTTTTTATTTTCTGTTTTTGCTTTGAATGAATGAATGAAAAACTTTTAATAACTTTATTTGAATGTCACTGATGCTGAAAATAGTCAATGAAAGGACATCAAGGAAAGGGCAGCAAATGGGACAATGTGTGTAATGCTTAAATTTTGTATGGGAGGGGGAGAAAGAGGCAAAATAAGCAATGTAACCCTTTCCCCCGTATCATATATGAAGAGAAAGACATCACTCATCTGACTGAGGATCATTAGAATGTAGTTACATCTCAGATACCGTGGCATTTATTCTGAGAATACGGAGTTGGAAATGTGGTTGTGAGCTTGGTGCTTTCCAAGAGGTTAGTCACTCTAGGTTATTACAGGGTGAAGGGAGGGACCTTCCAGAGAAATGACCAAATGCAGGTATTGAGAATACGGTTCAAGAGAACTTTTGAAAACCCTTTGTCCTGGGCCATGTGTGAGAAAACGTTTCTGGTAGTCAAGGAAGTCACCGACTTGAAGCGGGGTTAGATACGAAGGGAGTGGGAGGAAATTGGAGAGAAAGGCTTCCTCTGTGATCAGAAGTAGGGCATGGGCTGGTAACTGAAAGGGTTGGAAGTGTGCCGTGTAGAAACCACCGTGAGCCACGGAGGGAAGGGTCAGCTCTACCTGCCTGCGGTCCTTTCTCCAAACAGGAGGTACTGTTGTCACTCACCAATTTAAAAGCATCTGGTAGGCCCTCATGATGTTTAAAAAAAAATCCAAACTCCTTACCTTGGCCTACCTACAAAGCTTTGCATAACGTGTCACCATCCCATCTCCTGTCTCTTTTTTGTTTCTTAAGTGCCAGCTACAAGGCACTTCTTTCTGTGTCCAGAACAGACTATGCTTGTCCCCACTTGGAGGCAGCGTGCTAGCTGTTTCCTCTGCCCGGAAACCACTGCCCCAGGTCTTGGCATGCTGGCCTCGTCCTTGTTTGTTAAGCCACACTTTAAAGTCACCTCCTCAGGGAGGGCTTTCTCCATCACCCAGCCTAACAGATGTTACAGCCACTTTCTATCAGATCACCCTCTTCATTTGCAACAAAGCATTTGTCATTACCTGACATTTTCTCTTTTTTTCTTTACTTTTTATCTCTCTTCTTCTGTCGGAATGCAATCCCCATGAGAAAGGAGACATGGTCTGTCTTATTGAACATCTAGAATAGTCCCCAGCACGTGGCAGTTACCCAATAATATTTGCAGAATGAATGAACAAATCTACCCCGGGAACTCTTCTGCGTCCCCCTAGGCTGAAATAAGTGTCATTGTTTCACTTCCGGTGCAGTTGCTGTCTTTGAAAGTCGCATCCAGCTAAGTTGTAAACAATGTCGGGCACAATGTCTTTCTCACTTAGCATCCTCTGCGCTCTGTTTGTACCAGGAACTCTTTACTGAGTGAGTGTAAGAATGAATGAATGAATGAATGAATGAATGAATGTTGTGCTGCAGACATGGTAGGTCCTTAGCATTGCCTCTGAGGCAGAAAATCTCATCTTGGTCGGTAGGAAGGGAAAGGGGGAGAACCATTCAAAGTGAAACGCACATTTTGTTTGAGGCTTGTCTCGAATTCCATTAAAAAAATAAATTATAGAAACAAAAATAAGACTGGGAGGGCTATGAGAAAGTAGAGGAGGCAACTTCTAGGACTGGAAATCTGGAATGTTGATTTTAGAAATCTTTCAGCTTAGGCTTCCTCCAGCCTCCAACTTCTGTTAAACATGGAGGCCGTTGTTTCTATGCAGCTACTTTGGAGATCTGATTAATTATCATATTTTTGACCAAGAGAGAAAGAAAGAATATGGAACCTCAAGAGATCTCAAAAGGGATATACTTGGAACAGGAGAAGGGAGAAAAATTAGACAATCTTTCATTTCGGGAACTAGTCTTCTCTCCTGCCTTTGCACGCCAGTGTTTCTTGGGCTTTAAGATTTGGCTACTGAGCATATTAATGGCCCAGAGAAGCTGGGGTTCACTTTTCTAATGACAGTAACTTTTGAGTTTCACTAGTTTCCACAGAATGAAATTCCTGTTATTCAATTTCTATGAAAAGTTAAGGGGTTCGGGGGCTTGTTGACACAGCAGGGAGGAAGATGTCCCACATGCTATGCGCCCTCCCACACAATTACTGTCCTTGTCCAAGACCTAAGACCAGAGAAGTTCAACTCAACAGATGTTTATTAAGATATAGGGGTGATATAGCACCTTATTTATTAAAATCTTCTCTATGGAACAATAGTCCAATGAGATGCTCCGTGAAGAAAGGATTCTGTAAAATTAGTTTGGGGAAAGCCACTTAATCTCAGCATCTTGTTGGAGACGTACACTTTATATTAGCATGGAAAAGGCTCTGAGAAGATCCTCAGTAAAGAAAAATTAAGATTCTTGAACTAATTTGACCATGAAACCTTTGTGTGCATGAATGTGTGTGTGTATGTGTGTGCATGTGTGAATGCTACAAACATTCTTGGGGAAATACACAGTAGAGGAAATATTATAGGCATTGGAGTCAGACAGACCTGGGTTCAAACTTAATTCTTGTTTTTCACTGATGTCTGACCTAGAGCAACTGGTTTAACTTCTCTGCATTCTGTTTTCTCTTTGTAAATTGGATACAATACTTTGCCCAAAAAGATTATTGTGAATATTAAATGAGATAATACATATCCTAGTGTCTAACTCAGAGCATTGAATATAAGTGTTTAATAGTACTGGTGACCAGACAAGTGAACAATCATTATACAAAAACACCATAGTAGGTATGTGTGGGATACAAAACTGAATAAGGTAATATGCCTTATATCAAAGTGGCTCAGTATATATTGGGTATTTACAAAATACTTAGAGACCTCTGAGTCAGCCTGGTGCCACACACCTGGGTACAAGACTGTATGATGCACAGATGACCCTCACCCCCATGGAGTTTACTGGCTGGCTCTGGGTGGCATTTGTGTTCTCATAGCCTAATTCACACTAGAACTTTCCCCCCAAACTCATGCCTAGTAGCCTTCATCTTGACTTTTTTCCATATTATCTCTTCAGTTGTAGGTTCCTGAGGGGGCTATTTTGCTGCTGGAGTGACTGTCCAAGTACTCCTTATAAACTGAATTCATAAAAGCCGAGGAAAGTTTCATGGATGACAACTAAGTGCTGAGGAACTTGGTGGGGAGAGGAACTGAATGGCAATGAGGACAGTAGTTATAAAGCATCATGTAAATTATAAACTAGACATTAAAGTTTGGTTTCCCCTTCCATTAGGTAAAAAGAGAATCACCATTCCTAAGGTTGGGGGAGAACATTTATAATGGTAGGTATTTTTTTATTTTTTTGCCGAGGAAGATTTACCCTAAGCTAACATCTGTGCCAATCTTCCTCCACTTTGTACGTGGGATGCTGCCACAGCATGGCTGATGAGTGGTGTAGGTCCACACCTGGGATCTGAACCCACAAACCCGGGCCGCAGAGCAGAGTATGTGAACTTAAGCACTACACCATGGGGCTGGCCCCACAATAGTAGTTTTAAGGATAATTTATAGGAATACTTACTGCTAGAAAAATTTCAGGAGATGAGAGTTACAAGGATTATGAAAATAATAGTTAACTGTCCTTCTTTGCCCATTTCCTTAGATTTATTTGAGTGCTATCATTTGCATTTATGTAGAGAATAATGGCAAATGTTCAAAATCATAGATAAAATATTTGAGAAGATTTTCAAGTTTTTCAAATGGTTTCAAAGAGGGACAGTGAATTTTTATTCCTTATGAAGCCTCCTTAGTTCCTTTATGTATATGTTTAAAAAACGGGGCTGTTTTAGGAATCATTTGGTATAGAGACAGCACTTTCCTGAGCCCCAGGCATGCAGCCTCAGTAACTTCTCCTGCAGCACAATCTTTGAAAGCAAAGATTTCGCTCAGAAGACTTAAGGGGCCTTGCAGGTAAAACAAAGGAAATGTCAGCTATGTGACTGCTGAGGGCCAATTTCCCATCCCAGGAAGTGACCTTGAAATACCATTCAAAGTGCCTGGGAGGGAACATGTGGGCTCAGAAATGAACTGTGGGTCTTGGGTTGAGCCTCCCTTCTAGTGTGGGGGCAGTAACGCATTTTAATGGTATTACCCACCCTAGGGTTAGCTGATAAAGAACAGCTGTTGCTTAGCTATTTTCAGTCTTTTTTGCCTTGCAAAATTATGTATCATTTTGCAGTTTGGGGAAAGGATATGGTTGAAAATAATCACGTGAAGTGGGAGGGAGGTGAGTAATCAGATCATCTGTATTAAATAATGGCAATTTATTAGGGCTTCACTCTAAGCCAGGGACAGTGCTAAATGCTTTATAATAATTTTCTCATTTAATTCACACAGCAAATTTATGACAGATATATGATCGTCTCCAAATTTTAGATTATCTCCAATTTACTGAGGTTTAGAGAGAGAAAGCGAATTTTCCCAAAGTCACAAAGCTACTAAGAAATAGAGCTGGAGCTAAATCCAGGTATGTTTGTATTGAAACTGTTTTCCTTTTAATATATATCACAATGCCTGTACAACAATTACTGTTTCCATTAACTAGCACTGCCACCAAGCCAACGACTGACATTGATTGAGCCCAGATGCTGGGCTGGATTATCTCATTTAATCCTCCCAACTAGACTTTGAGGTATTATTTTGGTATTGTCTCTTTTTAGAGATGCAAAAACTGAGGTACAGAGAGAGTAAGTAACATAACTTAAGTCACACGTCTAGCAGGTGGTAGAGGCAAGCTTTGAGCCCTGGCAGTTTGACTCTTGGCTCTGTCCTCGGTCAACACGTTGCCTCCTGGTTAAAAAGCGTCACTGTGCCCATGAACTCTGCAGACCTGGCCTAAAGAGCGAAACTGGGGGCATGTGTTAGTTTCCTAGGACTGCCATGAAAAAATACCATAAACTGGCTGGCTTAAACAGTAGAAGTGTATTGTCTCAGTTCTGGAGGCTGGAGGTCCACGGTCAAGTTGTTGATAAGGGGGACTCCTTCTGAGGGCTGTGAGGAAGGATCTGTTCCAGACCGCATTCCTTGGCTTGTAGATGACTGTCTTCATGTTCACGCGATGTTCTTCCTGTGTGCGTGTCTGTCTCCAGATTCCCCTTCTTTGTCAGGACACAGTCACATTGGAGCAGGCTCATCCTAATGACTCATTTTAACTTGATTACCTCTCTAAAGGCCCACTCTCCAAATAAGGTCTCATTCTGAGGTACTGCAGGTTAGGATTTGAACATATGGATTTCGGGGGAACACAGTTCAGTCCATAACAGGGCAGGTCCAGAGTTGTAAGAAAGTTCTAAAATTTCTTAAAGTTCAAGTGATTGGAGAAGGGGGAAGAGAATGGAGGAATCTGGGAAGGCCCAGTGATGGGCAGAGACTGAGCTCAAGGAAAGGCAACAGGGATTTCTTTCTAGGAGAGAAGCCATATCTGGCTGGACTCTCTCTCCTGCTCAGGAACCCAAGGGGACATGACAGAAATGGGTGGTTTTTGCAATATGTAATGCGTGTGCCGTCCCCTGATGTCTCCCAGAGAGTGACAGGCTAAGGTGAGGTACAATGTGAGAATCCTGTGAGAATACTCCCAACATAGGGTGTGGGTTTTCTATGAAAAGTCAATAACATCTGAAATTTAGTAATATATAGTTACAAAGGATGTATGAGAAATACATGTTCCGTAATTACATTGAGAGTAAGAAATAAAGTATGAAAGAGGCCCTCACCAAGAGATGGATTGGGTTTAAAATTACTCCAGGGTAGTCTAACTTTGAATTACTGCAAATATCACTCACATACTCATTCATTCATTCATCCATCAAACATTCAAGAGTATATATTCTGGGTCCTGTGGTAATAGCGCAGAGAATAGTGAGATCAATGTCTCTGTGTCTTCAAAGCAAGCGTTTGTGTTAAATCATAGAAACCTCAAAGGAGAAAATTCACTATTTTGAGATGATAAGACCCTCCAGTCTATGTGACGATAGCCTCTGGATATGCAGAAAAATCACTGAAGGGCATGAATAAATAAAACCATTTCTGGGACTCAATTTATATTAATTACCTGTGCCAATGGAGGCAATACTTGAGGAAAATTTTAAGACCTAGACCAAGACCTATTTTGAACTGAGAGAATGTTGGTTCTATTCTTTCTTGGGAGTGGTGCTCTCAGAGATAAGAGCTGTGTCTATCCTCATCTCCTCTCTGGCTCTGCCCCTGCTCCCGCCCCACCTCCCCCGGCATGTCTCAGGATCAAGGAGGACATCTCAGAGCTTGACACAAATGTTCCACAGTCTTTCTTCCCAGAGGCAGTTTTAAAGGCTTCCTCCCAAAATCCTTAAGGGGATTAGCTCTGGATCAGTTTAACTGTCACTGTTGGGCTCAGAATTGACCTTGACTGCCAGGAGCCGCTCTTGGGATGTGATGCCAAGAGACAAACTAATGGGTGACAGAAGGACCTAGAGGCTGTCTGAAGACATGGAAGGCCCTAAGATACCACAGGGAACAGCTGGGAGAGGGCGCTGAGGAAAGCCAGGGTCATAGAGAGCCCGTCTGGGGACATTCTGTTGGTGGGAAGGAATGCTTTTTCCCAACATTGAAAGGTGTCGAGCTCTTCATAGAACTCACTAAAGATTAGGACTGGAGACCTATAAGTTACTAGTGCACATAGTTTTTCCTAAACATGTGGATTCAGCCTTCTCGAAGAGGGATCCAGTTCTGGCATAATACACTTCTCCATGCTTCTGTATCCTTGGCCTCATTACCCACTACCACTTTGCTTTCATTTATGTTTAAATCACTACCAGCTAGTGGAACCAAACATCCACATACAAGACCTCGAAGGAAAGTGACGTTTTTCTTCCCAAGCTAGGACAGATAACGAGAACTAACAAAGGGTCAGAGAGGGTTTTTGAATGTGAACATACAGGTTTTGGGTAACTCTGTATTTATTTAGTACAAAGAATATGCTCTACCTGAAACATTGTGGTCTATTTTTTTTTTTGATAAACTAAACCTGTCATTTTGGTCTTTTAGAAATAAACTTCAACGGCAAAGCTGGATTTCAGGTGTAGTTTCTTTTGAAGGCAGCTGAAAGTTATAAAGGTAGGATTTAATCTCCCTCCTCGGGGCATTGTTTGAATGGCAACTGTTTGGGAGTAGCGTGGTGTGGACTTCTAGGAAAGAGTAGGAGTTTTGCCTTCTCTTTGTTCACAGGATGCTCTCTTAAGAGAAGTGACTGGTAGTTTGCTTCGGACGAGTAATTGTCCACAGTCATAGGTTAATGGGGAAGGGCCACACCTGTAATTTCTCACTGTTCTCAAAACCCCATTTCAGCAGGAAGGCTGAGGGTCTCTTCATTTCTCCTGTTGCTTGACTGAGTCTGGATGGCATCACACTCAGCGAGGGAGCCGACTCTTCCTCTGGCATTTGTCCCAGTGTGGCCTAGCTTGGTGTGAGGGAGGATGGTTTATACGGCCCAAGAACTTTCTGGCTGGGACACAGCTTGAACTCAGACACTTCTGAGCCTCCCACTTGAGCTGATTGATGGCCTGCTCAAATACTGGCTAAGTGGTCTGCTATTTTTGTGCTGCTGGTGCACTTGTGAGGCATAACTGTTCCCCATCTTGGTATCACTAGATGCAATGGCAGGTCTTAAAGAGCTTGGACCCCAGTTTCTTGGGAACAAGTTCTTGACACTTTCAATCTGGGGTGGTGCCACTAGAGTGTCCTGTATTTCCTCTATCATTATGTTTATCACACTTAATGTATGTTTTGTAAGTTAAATTTTTCTTCTTAAAAAATTGGACTCATTCTCTTATTGATTTATTAAACAAGTCCTTGTTTGTGACTACCATGGGTCAGGCACTGTGCAAGGGACTGAGGAATCGGTGGTGGACAAAATATTCAAACAAAACAAAAGTACGTGAGGTAAAAGTAAAAGTTCTCTTTTAAATCCTCCATCTCTTCCTCAAGTCTCACTCCTCTGAAGGAAGCTACTTTGAATAATTTAGGGCAGGAGTTGACAAACTGCAGCCTGACAACCAAATCTGGCCTGCCACCTGTTTTTGTCAATAAAGTTTTATTGGAACATAGCCATGCTCGTTAGTTTCCGTATGAAAGCTCTGTGGTTGCCTTCACACTATACCCACTGGGTTGAGTTGTTGTGATAGCAATTGGTGGCCCACAAAGCTGAAAATATTTACACTCTAGCCCTTTACAGAAACATGTTTGCACACTACTGATTTAGAGGATATCTTAGAATTTTTTTGGTGTATTTTATATGCACATATATGTTGATGTTTTGGTTTGTGTATATTTTCTGGAATGGGATGTTACAGGTATTATTCCTTAATCTGCCCTTTTTTTTTTTTCCTAATTGCTTTCATAATTGACTGTCTCCCAAACAGAGAGAACAGATAACCTGTTCACAGTTGAGCCCTGGGCAGGGTCTCTGGCATACAGGTGGTGCTCCATAAATATTTGTTAGTGACTGAATGAAAAGCATATTATTTTTAATAAAGTTCTGAAGTTGAAAATGACTTACTTAAAAAATAACTTAGAGCGTACAAAGGTTATCCATGTTATAATATCCTTCTTCCTCACTTATTTTCCATTCTGATGTCTCGGGTGAGTGAGAAAAAGGAACAATCTCCACTTGTCCCTGGAGAATTGTGCAAGGACATAAGTCTGGTAGATGTGAGCCACCTGTGAAATAGGTTAAAATGGAAGACAGGTTGACAACTGGCCATTCTGGGGAACACAGGGCTTTCCATAGGGCCCCTAAGCTCTTTGCTGAAGCGTGAGTGCATACAGGCAGCCTGCTTCAACTGACAATTTTGTATTTCATGGTTGGAGTACATGGGTTGTACTGGTCCAATGCGCATGGCCTTACACCATGTAGATACACTGCTCGTAAGGTATCTCTCTCTTAATATTTTGTAGCCTATGTTTTTGTTGAGGGATATTCTCCATCAGACAGTAGGAATCATAGACTTAGCTATTCATAGGGGTCTTTATTTCCACTAAAGGTGGGGAAAAGGCTGCTTTTTCATCCAGTATATAATTTTCCATAATTTTGGCAAGTCTCCTTTCTTGGATATTGAGGAAACAGTTTTAGCTGTCTTTATTTTATTTAGATGGCTTTCTTTTCTTTTTTTGATGCGTTTTCCCCTCATCCCTCAAACCTTCCTTCTCTAACCTGGGCAAAGCATGAGGTGCCAGTAGAGCAGGTGTGTTGCCAGGTGAGGTGAGGTGTGTGGGCACATGGGAGCCTGGGTGCTGAGGCCTTTCCCGAATTTCTGTGTGGGAGGAAAATATATGTGCATCTTCCACCATCTGGCCCATGCTTGCTGTTGATCTTTCTCTCTCCCAGGCATTTATTTGGTTTGAGCACACGCAGTGGATCTCAGGAGGGAGGGTGTGATTCCAGGCAGATTTTTCCTTAGTAACTGGGGCCTGGAGTGGGTCTGAGGCTGCCTGGTGAAGCCAGCTTCTTCCTCTCCAACGGCCCTATCACTGAGCATGCTTGAGTGGCCCCAACACAAAGTGAGCTTACAGTTACAAGATAGAGACCCTTTCAGATCAGCTCCAGAAAAGCTATTAATTATGAGGATACTGCTGAATTAGAACCAAAACTGAGAAGATGGGAGACACTAAGGCAACTCTAGACATCAGCTAGTTTTTATTCTCTCTCTCTCTCGATGTCTGCCTCTTTCGGCTTGTCTGCATTCTTTTTATACGATTATCTTCCTCTGCTTTCCCGTATCTTCAGCTTGCTGTGCCCCTCATGCTTTCCCTACCAGCCTCGTTCAATTTCTGCTTTATAAACCTATTTTCCATTCCCCCACTGACGAATGCAACATATTCTCATCAGTAGCACTGATTCTTACACACTGACATCCCTGGGTGTCTGTAGAATAGATTTAGAAAGCTCCTCAGTTTGTTTTGATGAATTCCCTTTAGGGAGAGCACACCTCTGTGGTTGAGAATTATTACTTTCAATTTTGGCTATTTTTAACTTCTTCTTCATTAATTTTTTCTCTTATATTTCTCAAACTTGAATGTGCATACCACTCATTTGGAGATGACGTTAAAATGCTGATTCTGATTCACAAACTCTAGGTTGGGGCAGAATGTTGTGTTTCTGGCACGTTTCCAGGTGATGCCAAGGCTGGTTGATAGACCACACTTTGAGTAACAAGGCGTTACAGCCATGGTGCTCAGAATTTAGTGTGCATCAGAGTCATCTGGAGGACTTGTTCAAATACAGAGTGCTGGGCGCCACCACCAGAGTTTCTGATCCCACAGGTCTAGAATGGGACCTGGGAATCTCTATTTCTAACAAGTTTCCACGAGATGCTGATGCTGCTACTTTGGGGACCACACTTTGAGAACCACTGCTCTAAAGCCATGATGTTCACCCTTGGCTTCACGTTAGGATCAATAAGAGAGCTTTGAGAAATTTGCATATCCGGTCTCTCTCCCCACCAGCCGGATTTATTTGGTCTGCAGTGGAGCCTGGTACCTATGTGTTTGAAAAGGTCACCAGGTGATTCTAATGTGTAGCCCGGCCAGAGAAAGCCTGGAAAATTTAATGGATCAAGTTGACCTTTTTTCAGCCAGTCCTTGAATTGAACACCCGAGATCAAGTTCTTGTCTGTGGTCTAAACAGCTGTAATCAGGAGGGGTTCATATGTGTCAACTGTAGCCTCCCAGGCTAAAAAAGTCGCAATTGGGCCAGCTGCTATTAGAAGAAGCCATAGCAGGAAGATGGCTGGTGTTTGTAGCCTGTTGAGGATAATAATACATAATTCAGGAGATTGTTGTCGAGGGTTCAGTGTGGCTGGTGTACGCTTAACAGAGTAGACATTTAAGCACTCGTAACATGGAAGCAGCTCTAGTCTTAGGAGTTAGAGTGATTGCTTTTCTTTACTTAAGTCTTGTGGCTCATGAGAGAGACCCTGAAGGGCACCACTAACATCTTTTATGGCACTGGTAGCAAAACAAGTATTTTCCCTGCCTGACAGCTGTAGTCTTTGCACTCGTTAGTTACCTGACTTGATTCTGTTATTGGTCCATGAGTCTCCTGGTTCTAGGGGCCACATGTCACTCATATAAGCATCCTGGTCACCTTGGCACCTCGATTAGTATCCAGCACATGGTAATAACCTTCCTGCTAGATGAAGGAGTGAAAAGACACAGTGCCATGTAAAGCAGTGTGACGGACTACTGTTTCTGCATCTCTAATGTGGGCCCAGCCCACCCCCACCTAAGCTTAAGGAGGGGGTCTTCGAGGACGTGCTTGCATCCTTGGAGCATTGCTTCACAATATCTAGACAGTTCCTGTTGGAACTGAGACGCCCTCTATAAGTATTTAATACAACAATTCATTTTATGATAGGGATGCTGAGGCTCAGAGAGTGAAGAAACAGTTATCTCTGGGTGCTGAATTATATTAATAATCATCCAGTGACAACATTTACATGGAATCAGCAATATCGTTACAGGGGACAAAAACTTGCAAATTTTGCTTCCTCTTTCATTTACAACTAGGGAACTCTGCAAGGCAGGGTAGTTTTTACAAGTGACAGGCATTATGCTAAGTACTTTATATGCATTATCTTGTTTTACTGTCACAGTAACCTTAGAGGTTGGTGTTTTTATTAACCACAGTTCATGAATAAGTAAAGTGAGGCTAAGAGAAGCTTTGATTTATCCAAGATCACACTGATAGTGTCAGAGCCCAAGAAATCTGGTTGCAGAGTCCGTATTCTTAACCAATACACCTTCTCCCCTGCTTTGAATGAGACTATTTAGAGCACACCCTGCAGAAGAGGCTAGATGTGTGAAAAGTGGGCAAAATCCAGGGTTTAGTTTTGCTATAGCCTGGATTCTTCATCATACCTGCGTGGATGAGGATCATAAAATCCTAACCGTACCAGGACAAGATGAGATCCATGACTGCCTGGGTCAACAAGCGAAAGGAGCAAAGTCTTTGCGCCTCAACCCATTCCTCTCTTGTTTGCATGTGGGCGGTCTTGGTGTTGTGCTAGAGAAGAGATAGAAGTGGAAAGAACCACGTGGTGAGTTACTGTCATTTTAGAGCTCATAAAATATTTTTGAAAGCTTTTCTCAGAGTCAGACTTGAAGCATTTCTTGACTCCTGTGGCCTGAATCACATCACGGGGCCAATAATATTTCTTGGAAGAAATAATATTTCTTCCAACCCAAACTTCTTTGTCTTAATTTGTCTTAATTGATGTTACCCCAGGATCCTGAGGGGCACAAGTGAAGAGAGCCTGGTTGGCTGTTACAGAATATAATTTCAATTACTTATCAGAATCCCTGCCACTTCCTGTGGTCACTTGATAACAAATGAACTTTGTAGCATCTGTCTTCATAACAGTGCAAATTAAATTGGAATGTTGCTGGTGGGGAAAAATCAGCTAGAGGGAGTCAGAAGGAACACAGTGAGAGGAGAAAAACTGTAAATATTCTAACAAACATAAGTAAACTAGCTGTCCCTCTTCTTTGGATGAATTTGGGAGTTTAAATAGATTGCAGGACTTAGCCTTTTAATTGGACCTGGAGCCAGCCAGAAGATTTATCCTTTCTCCTTTTGATTCAGGAAGAGGGACAAGAAAATGAAGGCACTTAACTCCTCTGGGTGATTAGCTGGCTGCCAGGAGAATGTGCAGAAAGGATTTCCCGTCTCAGGAGCCCTGGGAAGCTGCTTTCAATAGCTTTAGTAGTCTCTGTGCTTGAGATGTTAATTTATTTGACATTTGGTTGTTGAAGATGATTTTTTCCCCTGGCTTGTTTTCATTATCTCAGGCACTTGAGAAATTTAGAGATTAGGAAATGGGAAAGCTGTTCCTTAGGTCCTGCTACTCAAAGTATGGTCTCTGGGCCAGAGCATCACCCAGGAGTTTGTTAGAAATGCAGACTCTTAGGTCCTTTCCCAGGCCTGTTGAAACAGAATCTGCATTTTAACAAGATTGCCAGGTGATTTGTGTGTACATTACCCTTCGAGAAGCACTGGTCTAGAATGTCTCCTGCTGGTCTTTGAGATGCTCAAGGAGAGATGTAGTCTGTACTGGCCTAAAGTATGTTTGTTTAGGCTGATGTAATTTCTTGACACCGCACCTGGCACAGAGCCTGGCACTTCTCCTCATCGTTGCTACATCATCAACGGGCAGCACTGAGAACGGGGTGTTTTCTGTGTACCCAAGCCCAGTTCTAAGTGCTTCACAAATACTATCTCATTTAATCTTCAGAAAAACTCTGAGGAAGAAACTATGGTTATCGCTATTTTATAGATGGGGAAATGGAGACGAGAGAGATTGAGCAAACATCTTTGGCTCAATGAAGTTGAAATTGGAGAGCTTAACTTAGAGGAGGCAGCATGAGGATGATGGAAAGAGCTTGGGCTAGGAGGTTGGATAGGCACGAGTGTAATTTTGATTTGTTCCGCATGCTAGCAGGATAATCTTGGGGATATTACACCCCTCACAGGTTGTTGTGAGGGTAAGGTGCAATAACACTGTAGATTGTCCAGCAGAATTCCTGGAATGTAATAGGTGGTTAACAAATGTCTTTCTTTTTCTTCTCCTTTGCTATTTCCTCCCTGCTCCTTCCCTGTTCCTCTCTTCCATTCCCCTCCCCTGTGGTCTCCTCCTGCTACCTAACTCTGGTCCATCATTGAAACCCAAACCCCTCTACCTGGAAACCCCCAGGTGTGTGGGACTGAGGTTTTATGATGCATGCATCTTTTTAAATATACAGCTTAGGAGGGACTGACTATGAAGCCTTAAACCAGTTGTTGTCAATTGTTTAATAAGCATCCATGACTTAAATACTTAGCTTAGATGATTCCTATACCAGGGCTACGCTATGAAAGAATTTAGATTCTTATCTGAATTAAAAACAAGTGCCTTCAGGTGAAATGTGTGGAAACAGATTCAGTACCTTACCTGGAGCCTGGCCGAGTTAGAAGCCATCTCCATGAACTGCTGTCTCCATGACCTTAGGCCATTTGCCCATGGAACAGAATAGTGATCAAGTGCACAGACTATGGGGCCAAATTGCTTGGATCTGATTCTTGCTTCTGGTGCTGATTAGCTGTATGAAACTGCAAAGCTGTCTAACTTCTCTGAGCCTCTGTTTGTTCATCTGTATCATGGGGATAATTAAACTTACTTCATAGGTTGTTGGGAGGATCAAATGAGTCCTAGAACAGGCCTGGCCTATATTAAGGCCTGAAGTAGCTGGTAGTTTCCGTCATACTTAACCACTCTGAGCCCTCATTTCCTTACCTGTGTAACTTGGATGTCGCCTCGCACAGGGCCAGAGGCTTAAATGTGGTGGCATAATGGGTCTAGCATAGTGCCTGGCCTGAGCAGGTCCTCAGCTCACATTTGTCCTCCTGCTGGCCTTTGAGACATGCAGAGTCTCCATTGCTTTGAAGAGTTGGCCATACTCTTGTTCTCTGGGGGTGCCAAGTTGGGAATTTTTCCTAGGTCCAATTGCAGTTACTCATTGATCTTATTAACGTGAATCTTTAACAAGAGACATGTACTTCATGTGAGCTGAAAACTACATAATGAAATAATAATAATAAATAATAAGAATAAGAATAATGAAGAAACAGGCTGAGATGTTTCTAGAGTTCTCCACGGAGAACTCACTCCTCTCCAGGGGTAGTGATAGGGTAGATGTTGACTGACATGTCATGTGATAAGGAGATGCATCCATGGCAACTAATGAGACTGGAAACAGGCTGGGAAGGCCGAACTGGCAGTGGGTCAGGTAACAAAATGAAGGAAATGGCATCCTTTAAATGCTCTCCTGCCAATCATCAGCTAAACTTGGCCTTCAAACTGCCCCTGGCGAGAGGTGATCATAGTGGATCTCGGCAGCTAATTTCTTCTTCGGACTGGGACACATTATGACAACATCAAATGTAACCTTGCAAGCCTTCTGAGAAGTGGGAAGGCACAGCATGACATTTTGCTTATCTTCTGGATTGGCAGGGTTGCCCTCAGGTTGTTCTGAGGTGGAACTTGGTGCCTCTCTTGCTGTTCAGCCCTCCATGGTTGCATGGCTTGCCACCTCTTTCTCTCTCGTCCTAAAGCTCTTACTTTTAGAGGCCTTCTCTTACCTGATTATCAAGGTGAGGAGTTTAGCTAATAAATTATATACTTGAAGATGTTATTTCTTACTTTTGAGAGCATTTGCATTTTATAGTTTCTTAAAGACTAAAAAGTATGTAAATGGAGGGCTGGCCCAGTGGCACAGTGGTTAAGTTTGCACGTTCTGCTTTGGCAGTCCGGGGTTCGCCAGTTCAGATCCCGGGTTTAGACCTACGCATCACTTATCAAGCCATACTGTGGCTTGCGTCCCACATATAAAGTGGAGGAAGATGGGCACGGATGTTAGCCTGGGGCCAGTCTTCCTCAGCAAAAAGAGGAGGATTGGTGGCAGATGTTAGCTCAGGGCTAATCTTCCTCAAAGAAAAAAAGTATGTAAATGGAAGAGTGCAAAATGGAAAACTGGCATGAGTTGCCTCATCACCTGTAGGAGAAGCCTATATTTTGGTGCAGGAGAAAGAACCATTTTCTTCAAAGTATATTTTGTTTCTATTCAGAGCCTGCTGTGGCTTCTAGTTGTTGTCTCGGCCCTGAGAAAAGCAGCCTTTGCTCCATGGGAACTGACCTCTGTCCTTGCTCTCTTGCTCCAATAGCTCTTGACTTTTAATTCAGTTTCTCCTCTCTACTCAGCTTAGTCTGCCAGTGGCTCATAGAGGCTCCATGTAGCTGAGCAGCCGGGTCTGAAGACAAAGAGGTCACCAAACTCAGCTTATGTAAAGTGACCTTAACAAATGCCTGAATCTACATCTTGTCTCAGAACATCTGGATATGGTAACTGAGTCAATTTGTTAAAAATATACTTATGTATGTGCCATTTTGAGTCAAATGCAGATCTATACCTTGGGTTTCTCCCTGTGTCTTTGGATGATCACATTTCAGACCTGGAGGTAATCTAGGCCAATGGATCCCAAACCCAGTCCCATGGGAACTTGAAAAAGCTGATCCCTGGGCTCTACCCCAGCCCCACTGAATCCGACTCTTTGCTGGTTAGAGCCCAGTAAGCCCAGGAATCTGTATTAGAAGGAACAACGACAACAACAACTCTGCATGTGGTACTTATATAGCCCATCAGCCTCTAGGCCAAGGACAAGAGCCTGGGAATCAGTCCAGTGCTTTTCAGTTTATGGATATTGAAACTTAGGCCCGAGAAACTTGGCCAGTCACAAAGCAAGGCTGTAAGCAGATTGTGTCCATGACTGGCGTTATGTCTATCTTTCGTCTTTCCTTCACAGTGACCACTCAGGAAGTGCTGACAGGCTGGCAGTGTTTAAAGTGACAAGGTGCCTACCTGTTTCTCCTAGCACCTTTCCCTGCCATTGGTACTCACAAGCCTCATCCTGTTCTATCAGTAATGACTTTTAGTTTTATAATGCCCCACTGGGTCTACTTTTTATTTAAAGAGCTTTCTATGATGGTTAAAGAATACTCCATTGTTGCCTAATTTCCAAATCAAGTGTGCATAAATAATTTATTGACGCACTGTTGTACTCAGACAATATTTTGAAATTGCCCTGTGTACCTTTATTAAGTGCAGAATCTGGAATGCTAATTTGTCTCATTGGAAAGGGGAAAAAAGGATCTATATATTATTAAAGCATTCAGGGTATAAACAGCATGGCCCCCCCAAAGTCCTAATCACTGTTTTTAGTCATCAGATTTATATTGTCACTGAAACAGGGTTGGTGCGTTAGAAGAGCACATGCCATGTTTTGTTAACATAATCAGAAAAATGGAGTTGCTAGAAACCCTTTCCCCATCTGCCAGTCATTGTATTAAATGCTTCTGCAATTTTATTAGAACTCTCTGTCTCTGCAGATGCCAGTCAGCTGTGAAATTGAAATTGCAAACAGAAATATTACATTTTCATCCACAGTGGAAACTGAGAAAGTCCATTTTTTTGACAGGCAAAGAAATGGCATGACCTTGTCAACTGGGTCATTGTCTGTTTGGGTTTGAAGGCAGTTTTGGTCTCCTGTCTTGAAAGGGAGGCAGGAAGGTGGCTGCGCATTTCCATCGGCTTTCTCTGGCAATCTGATCAACAAGTCTCCTCTGAGGTTCACAGATGGAGAGTTTTCAAGCTTTCTGAACGCAACCCATTTTTCCTTCTGTCTTTCTCTGAGTGAATTGAGGTTGTCCTGGATAGACTTTAGTTCTTGAGTGGCACAGACATTTCAACAAGATTTTAGCTCTGACATTTCAAAATTTTCTAGCGGGTAGGCAGGATTAATGGCAATAAGAAATAGTACTTGCTGGGCTAGTGTAAGCGGAGTTGGGCCTGAAGCGGAGGTCAAGAATGAGAGTTGGACTGTCTTTGCTTGAAACACTTCTTCCTCTCTTCTTGTCCTGAGTAATTCCTCATCGTTCTTTTGGTTCTGATAAATGTCACTTTCCCTTGGCCGATTTCCTTCATCAATCTTATCTGCTCGCTCTAGACCAGGTTATTTGCACCTGCTTTGAGCTACTACTCCCCTTACCTGTGAACTGATTTTACTAGTTTAAATGCCTGCCTCCTTTCATAGATTGTGGACTTTCTGAGGAGCAGAGATCCTTTCTATCTTGTTCATTATTGTGTCTGCAGGCTTAGAATGGTGTAGGTCTGTAAGAACTGGATGGGTCAGTATTTGTTGAAAGAATGAATAACTGAATAAAAGGTACCTCCAGAAACAGGTGAGAGGCACTGGGAAATTAGGAAGATCAGAACTGGAGTGAGGGAATAAAGGATGGAATTCCTTAGGATGGAATGTAGAACGGGAAGCAGAGAAAGGATAGTAATCACATAATGGGAAGTCTTCATAACAGCAGTTATAAACTCTGACTAAGGTTTTGAGGTGGAGGGAAAAGTTGAGGTGGATCTTTTCTTCAATTTCAACTGTAAATATTTTATGATTTGGGAGGAAATGATGATGAGATTTTTTTTTTCACATGAGTATATTGTCTTACCTTAAGCATCAAGTTGAGTTGAAGAGACTTGGCCCAACATTTTCATATTCAGCGTGCAGTCCAGCTCGGTTTAGTCACTGCGTCTTTGTGCTATCATATGCCAGGGATTGTGTTGAGTGCTTCTTGCACATTATTTCATTGAATCCTCAAAACAATCCTATGATTATAGGTACAATGTTTATCCTTCTTCTAAAGATATGGAAACTTAGGCATAGAGAGGCTGTTTGACTTGTCCAAGGTCACAGCTAATTAGTCGAGAAGCAGGGGTTTGAATCTATGACTGTCGGATTCCAGAGCTCAAGAAACTTCTAGCCGTGTTGATGGGCTGCATTGTTACGCAGACCAGAATAGGTATTTAATAAATCTGTGTTTAATTACCGGAAGAAGGACTATGGGGATACAGTCAGGATTGTCCACTGGATGAGCCAGATGCTTCTCACAGGGTTGCCTGGAAATGAGGCAGCTGGGAGAGGTGGGCCTCCTTCCATTGGAGGGGGCGGTTTGACTCTACTTCACACAAGCTCTCCAGGTGCCTCAGCTGGGGCTTCCAGGAGCGTTGTGCAACTCCCATGAGCAGCTGGTGCCCAAGCTCATACTATTTTTCCAGACTTGGAAGGCTGCTTCTTTGAACATCCAGTAAAAAGAGAAAGCAGTGAGGAAAGGGCCCATTTCCTGAAACACAGCCAGCGATGTGTCCAGCTGTGCCTGATGCTGGCGTATCTGTGTGATGCAGAAAGAATGGGGAAGCAGGTGCACTGTCCTGCTGTTGACTCTCCTGCCCGAGAGTTCCAGACTGCCCTGTGTGACTGTTTTGTGGTCTTTGTCCATCCTCCTCACTTGCCAAGACCAGATGAAAGGAGCAAGCATTCCTCAAATGTGGAGAAACAAAATAAAAGCTGTAAAACAGACAACTCTGCATTGTTCTATGCATGCTAGTCTTCGGTGTTTGTTCCTGACAGCCACCTACATTATTCTATCCATGTCTTCATCATTGTCTTAAAAGTGACTAACAGTTATTGCACAGTTTTACTCTGTGCCATGCTGTGAGTTAATTGCCTTATTACCGTATCACTTATTCTTCACAATACAGCCTTGATGTAAGAAATATTATAATCTCTATTCGGAGGTGAAAAAACCCATAGCTTAAAGGGGCTTAGTAACTTCCCTAAGATCACATACTAGTAAGTAGAGCTGGACAACCATCAACGTCCATCTGACTCCAGAGTCCAGTTCTAAATTCGTTACGTTATGGTGCCACTCTATACAATGCTGAAGAATGGGCTGGACCACATTAATGGGCATTGTCTTTGAAGTCATCTCTGTGCTGCAAGTTTGGAGATGCACAATCGCTAGGAGGTGTATTGATTCAGGCAGGTGGGCAGTGATTTTTGCTGCCGGGGCTGCTCCATACCTATGACTACCCCATCATCATCAACAAAGTCCATGTACAGCTGAAGGGCCCCAGGGGCAATGAAATCTACTTAGGAGCCAGTACGTCCATAGGGGCTGTAAAAGCAGCACAAGCTCATTCTGGTCTCTTCTATTGAGCTAGCTGGACACTTAGCTCACCAATGTTTTCATCCCCTAGGCTGTAAGTCTGATAGCTCACAGAAGCGTCTCTGGCAAAAATATCCAGAAGGCACCTGCCATTTTTGAATACTGTCTTACTTTGCGGGCATGGTTTCGGAATTTAATTATGGAGCCTGGATTAGTGTAAGGCCATGTTCCATCTGCTACTGTACTTAGCTCCTTTTCCCCTCAAGAGAAGATGCTGTTTCTACCTCCCTCTTCCAATTTCTATTTGGAGTTGCTCTTGTCAAAGGGCTTAACTGCTGTCTGGTAGGTGTCCTTAGGCTGTTGTGTGCCTCTGATATCAGCCCAAACTGGCTGCCACCAGCCTTGGGATTTACTTTGTAAATTTTGTCAGTGCCTTACCCTGTGTGAACTCTTTTTATAAAGTCCAGAGCAGACTTGATTATAAGAAAGGTCGGGGTAGACTGGCTTTTGAACACTAACAAAATGCTGCCATTTCTCCTGATCAAAGGCAACCAGAGATCAGCAGCACATTTGAGAAGTTGCTAATTGGTATCATGTTTAGTTCCCCTAAGCATTCTTGGAAGTCTGCTTACATGGTGGCAGCTCACGCCTCAAAGTCGCAGTCTGTTCTGAAGGGTGGCTTGCCCTCAGTGCGTAGTCTGGGCTTAGCCCAGTAAACGGGTGGGCTGCTCGCTGCGTGTGTGCAAGTCTTCAAATCCATGTAACAGGGCATCTTATTTATGGAGTTGGCAAGATTGTGAAAAAGTGTGAATTTTGGACTTTGGAAGTTGTACCATCCCAGTGGCAGAAAAGGGCTTTTTTCTTTATTGGATCCTGGCAGCGAGTGCTTTTGTCTAGCAAACTTCTCTTTGTATAAGCTTCATCTGTTTGGCTTCTTAAAGTGGGGCCCACCTGCAACAGGGAGCCATTACTGCCTGTGGTAGGCCAAAAAATGCTCCACCCCGCCCGTCCCCCCTCTCCCCCCCAAAGATGTCTATGTCAAACCCCTGGAGCCTGTGGATGTTACCTTCTATGAAAAAAAAGTCTTTGCAGATGTGGTTAAATTAAGGATTTTGAGATGAGGAGATCATCTGGATTGTCAGGTAGGCTCTAAATACTATCACGAGTATTCTTTTCTTTTTGCTAGGAGAGAGTTACCCTGAGCTAACATCTGTTGCCAACCTTCCTCTTTTTTTTTTCCCTCCCTGAAGCCCCGGTTGTGTATTCTAGTTGTAAGTCCTTCCAGCTCTTCTTGGTGAGCAGCTGCCACAGCATGGCTGCTGATGGACGAGTGGTGTGGTTCCCCATCCAGGAACTGAACCCTGGCCACTGAAGAGAGGTGTGTTGGACTTTAACCACTAGGCCATCAGGGCTGGCTCCATCACAAGTGTTCTTATAAGAGGGAAGAGACAGACGGAAGAGGAGGAGGCAGTGTGGCCACAGAGGCAGAGGTTGGCACCATGTGCCTCAGTCAAGGAACGCCTAGGGCCACCAGAAGCTGGGAGAAAGAAAGGCTGGATTCTCCTCGAGAGCCTCCGAGGGAATGTGGCCCTGGGGACACCTTGATTTCAGACTTCCGAGACGATACATTTCTATTGTTTGAAGGCACCCAGTTTTGGGTTTTTTGTTATAGCAGCCACAGGAAACTAATACACTGCCTTTATCATTGTTAAATAAGTTCTTACTCCTATTTCCCTCATTTCAAGAGCATTTGTGTCCTACTTGCCTGTGTTACAAACTTTTTGTTGTTTTACCTGTGTGTTAATAGCTGTTGAGTGTAAGACACTCTACAGTTTCAAAAGTACTTTGAGCAAATTTACGAAGGTGTATAAGGTTTATTTACTCAGTTTGTTCTTAGAGTTAAATGCCTTCCTCTGGAGCCCTCCTGGCCTTGGATTGGCAACCTAGCATAGCATTTAAGAAGTACTTTTCTCTATTCTCTGAACATGCCCTTATTGGACTTTGTCCTTCTTAAAATATAGTTAAGGAAGTGAAACACCATGGGGTAGTTTAAAAGAAGTTCTCCAATCAGAATGATTGGATCTAAATCCTGTCTCCTTTTCTTGTTAGCTGTGTGACTTTGATCAAGTTGCTTAACCTCTCTGTGCCTCAGTTTCCTTATCTGTGGAATGGGGATAATAACATCTACCTCGTAGGGCTTTTGTGAAGTTTAAATGGCTTAGTTCCTGTGACACACTTTTGCACATAGTAGGAGGAGACCCTTAAATGACATAGTAAAACCTAAACAGTGCAAAGTTATTGTGTTTATTAGTATGATGCCTAGTACCAGTGGGGAACAAATACATGGCAGGCACTGTTGTATTATAGGTGAGGAAACCTAAGCTCAGAAAGGTGAAATAATGTGCCCGGTGTTGACCCAGTTAGTGAATGGCAGAGCAGGGAGCATCCACTTCATGAACAAGGCTGTGTGAATTCCCAGACAAGAAAATCTTTCTACATGTATGTTGAGTTGGGTGTGATTTTGAAGATGTGTATTCTCCAGCTCGCCAGGGCCCTCAGTGTAGTTGACATTCTAAGTCTGCCTTTAGATTTCTTGTTCCAGATCTTTCTCACCTGTCCATTAAACCTAACCTGGCTTGTGTCCCTTTTCTAGGACACTAATTTTCTCCAGGAGGCAGCTGTCTGCTCTGAGACTCACCGGCATTAATGAGCATGTGGTTATTAATGTGTAAATATCAGTTCTTCCAGGTAAAATGCTTGCATTTTCACAAGAATGTTTGGTTTATCGTGCCTGAATATTGTTGGGGTTGGGGGGAACGTATAAACATCACCCTTTCTTTTGTCTCCGAGTGTGGATCCAAGTGAGTCAGACAAATGGTCACCTTTATTCCTGATAAGCTGTATCTTGGCATGCACTGTTAGACCTGTGGGCACATGCGCTTGCTAACTCCTCACTTCAGAATACAACACTTATCCACCCAGCCACTGGCCTTGCAGCGTACTTGCACAAGGACAATTTGTTTTTTTTAAATCTCATGGCAGAGAACAGACTAGAATACATGTTCTTGGCGAGAAGCTGATCCCCACTAAGAGAATCTAGAAAGGGGTGAGGCTTGCTTTCCGTATCTGAAAATTGAGGAGGTGGAGCTAGATTGCTTGGAAATGTGTCTTCCTTCCTCCTTAGTATTCAGTACAATTCAGTTATGAAGATGTCCGTGTATCTTGCCCACATCTGTGCAAAGTCATGGCAGAGTTGAGACTAGAATCTAGGATTCTTGACCTCCCAGTGCTGTTTCTTTTTACTCCACACTGCCCGGAACTTCCCACTTGCACCCATTTTTATGGTAGAATGAGAATCAGTGGCATTACCTTGAAATGATGTATTCAAAGATCGCATAATATTTATAATGCTTATTGGAAACGCACAATATTTTGCCCAGAGTCAGACTTCTGATCATTAAACTGATGTAAACAACTGTCCACTTGGGAGAAGTTTAATTACCAGCTGCAGATGTGGGAGAAGCTGGTTCCAGGACTCCAGCAACCTGGCTCTCTCCCTGCTAGCAAGGATCTTCCGCCCCCTGCTCAGACTTGCACACTGGACGCCTCACATCTCAGCAGCGAGAGCAGATGCTCCAGGCACTTGGAAATAAAGAGGAAATGGCTGATGGTCGACTAGGCAGGTGTTTCTAGGCCGCCCGATGCTTCGAAGATTTTCTCTCCCTTTTCTCTGGTTTCTGGGAAGGGTCTGAATGACTATCCTCTTTGAAAACGTGTTGAGGAAATTAGAATATTTTGGCACATTGCTCTCTATAGTCCCGTCTTTTGGTAACATACTTGTTTCACTTATTTTTCTTTCAAAAGGAGTAATTGTGATAAAACCCGGTGATTCTTTCACTCAACTGCCAGACGTGTTAATATGGCTAGCATGGCATAGGTGTTCATTGTTCTATAAAGGGTGGTTGGCAGAAGCAAAATCTGTGATTTAGATCACAGATTCGGTGCAGGCGTCACTCATCATGTAAAATATGTTGATACGTACAATGTTTGCTACTGCAGAATTATGTACACCTACCTCTACTCACTCTTTGAGTAATGGCATCTCCATGGCTTTAAACACTGTCTCTATGTTGACAGTTTTCAAATTTATCTAACTCCAACCTCTTTCTTGAATTTCAAACTCGATACTCAATTGCCTACAATGTCGTCCGTGATCCATAACCTGTGCTTTCCAATGAGCCCCATCAACCTCTTCAGAGATACACAAACCCTCCCTCCCACACAGCTGTATTCACTCGAGTCACATACCTGCATGCCTCATTCACTTGATTTCTTCATGTCTCTGCTAAAATGTCAGTTTAAAAAAGTATTTGCAACTTTTTTATCATACAGGATTAATATCTCTCATATAAAAAGAGCTTCTAATATAGAGAAGAAAAATGCCAACAACCCCATAGAAAAATAGGATAGGGATATGAACAGAAAGATCATAGGAAAAGAAATGCAAAGGGCATTGAACTAGATAAAAGATGCTCATTCTCACCCATAACAAGAGAAATGCAGATTAAAACTATACAGAGAGATACCGCTATTGACCACACCCTTTTGGGAAAGCTATGGGGAAACAGGAGCTTTCATTCATTGCTTTTGGGAATTCACTATGGTACAAGCAATATGGAGGGGAATTTGGCAATGGTTGGCAAAATCACACAGTTATGTATCCGATGACTCAGAAATTCCACCTTTAGGAAGTCACCAAGGACTGCTGAAGTGACAGCTGAGGGTAAGGGGGCTTTAATGGAGAGCGGAGAAGGGAGAATTTGAGTATTAATTTTGACCCCATGATCAAGTGCAGTGATGGAGCCCTAGTTTGTCCCTCTAGCCTTCTCTAAATTTCCCTTTACGAAGAGAGGCTCACAGAACCATGGAGCAGTTGTCCCCAAAACCTGAATGGAGAAATAGTTCTGTCCCCGAGGAGTCGACTCTTGTTCCTCTGTCATTTTTTTCTTGCGTGTTACCACCTACCACATTATGTAATTATGTATTTATTGTCTTCTCCCCTGCCAAACTGTAAGCTTCTTGAGAGCAAGGCTCCCTCCTTCATTCCCGTATCAACACTTCTGAGACAGTGCCTGGTTCATCGTAGGTGTCAGTAATATGTTACTGGGTGAATTAAAAAAATGGTTGAATGAATGAGCAAGGCTGAGCCAGAGACTTTGTGTTTTTTATCTGTTGATCTACATGTTATATGATACTTAATAGGACTTGATAAATATTTTGTGAGTTAAATACTGCATATGTGATTTTAACCATCTGGCAAAATTTTAATATTAATTATAATTTCATAACTAAGAGATTAATAAAATCTTCTTGTAAAAAGGAATACCTTAATAGATAAGGCAAGATTGTCTTTGTCCACGGCCCTTAATTCCTTCCCATATATCCTTCTGGCTTGGCATGTATCATTCTAGACCCATCTAGCTACATCTACATTCAAACAACATCTCTATTTGTATCTCTGTATCATTGTAATCAATAATAATCTGTGCATTCTTACTAAATATATACCTCCATTGTGAATGCATATATGTGTGTGTGATGAACGGTATTAGAGAGGGCATATTCTGTACCTTTTACTTTTCATCCAAAATGTTTCTTGGTTCTGGTTCTATGTCACTCCGTAAGGATAAGGATATTCTTTGTTTTTTTTTTTTTTAGGAAGATTAGACCTGAGCTTACTACTGCCAGTCCTCCTCTTTTTGCTGAGGAAGCACGGCCCTGAGCTAACAACCATGCCCATCTTCCTCTACTTTATATGTGGGACGCCTACCACAGCATGGCGTGCCAAGCGGTGCCATGTCCGCACCCTGGATCCGAACTGGCAAACCCCGGGCCGCTGAAAAGCGGAACGTGGGAACTTAACCGCTACGCCACCGGGCTGGCCCCTATTCTTTGTTTTTAAAAATTACTGCGTATAATTCCATAGTTTGGATATGGCGTAGCTTAATTAACCATTTCCCTACGTAGGGATAATTAGATAGTCTAATGTTTTGTATTACCACAGTGCCATAATAAATGTTTTTATACACAACTTCTTTTGACATGGTTATGACCGTTTAAAATTCTAAATAGTGCTATTAAATTGCTCTCCAAGGTGACGGTACCAATTTCAAGTGATGGTCCTAATTTCCCCACATCCTCTCTAATGCTTAATATTATCCCACTTCAATACTTTCTGCCAATCTAATAGGTAAAAAATGTATTTCATCATTGTTTCAATTTGCGTTTCCCTGATCACAAGTAAAATCAAGTATCTTTGTATGTTTTTGCTAACCGTTCATCGTTTCTGTTCTGTGATTTATCTGTTTGTATTTTTACCCATTTTTCTATGGTACTCTTTGTATTATTGATTTTTAGGAGTCTTCTGTATAGCCTTGACATTAATCTCCTGTCTGTTATGTATACTGTAAATATTTTCTTCTGGTTTATTTTATACCTTTAAACTATGTTTATTTTGTCATGCAGAAGTTTTAAATTTCAATCTAGTCAGATAATCAATCTTTTCCTTTGTCTAAAAAGCTTTTTTGTCTTAATCAAGAAAGTTTTCCAACCTCAAGAACATAATATATTCACCCATAATTTCTATTATTATGGCTTTGTTTTTTACATTTGTGTCTTTAGACCTGAAGACTTTACCAAATTTCTATGTCTCACTAACTAAGTAATTTCATGTAGCTATTCTCTCACTGTTACTGCATATTGAACATATCTCCCTTTATACAATAGGCAGACTTCTGAGTAGATTGGCTCAAATTATTCTCGTCAATCGAGTAACATTTTTTGTTTTTGGTTGAGGAAGATTTGCCCTGAGCTAACATCTGTGCCAATCTTCCTCTATTTTGTATGTGGGTTGCCACCACAGTATGGCCACCGATGAGTGCTGTAGGTTGTTGCCCAGGAACCAAACCTGGGCCGCTGAAGCAGAGTACACTGAACTTAACCATTAGGCCACGGGGCCAGCCCCTGAGTCACTTTTAAAATGATGTACAAAGAATACAGCTGGTTCATTTTCTGTCATGTGAAGATATTTTATAAAGTGAGTACCCAACTCCTAATTTCCTTTGTGTAAATCCCTGCTTGCCGTGGTTAGTTTCTTTTTCTTAGGTCTGGCTGCGAGTCTGAATGCCTTTAATAAGTGTTTCCTGAGTTGATTTGAATGTGTTTTGTTTCGGCAGCATTTAAATCATTGGCTGTTCTGTGTTTCAGTTTTCCTGCTTTCTTCTACCCAGTTCAAATGTCTCGTTACTTTAAAAAAAGGAAAAAAATCAGAAAGGAGGTTCTGCAAGGTGGTAAAACACAGGGCTTGCCTTTCAGGGACGCAAAATCACACACTGTGGGATCTCAGGATCGACTCCCCACCATCCCCATTTGCCAAATTCTGTGTCTGCTGATGCCCGGAATTCCTTTAACAGAGGACAGCATGTTGCGTGGCCTGGCTGGAGGGGCAGTTAAAGTGCATGTTATCCTGAAGGAGCCACTTCATCCAATTGAGTTCTCACTGAGGTGTGACTATTCCTTTGCTGAAAACAGATATGAGCTAGATGCAGAAGAGAGCAATGACAACCTGAAAGAAAGGGAGACCTTGGTGAAAGGGCCAAGGTGTTGGTTTCTGCATCTTTAAAGTGGAGATAATGATAGAATCTACTTGATATGGTGATTGTGAGGAGTAAGTAAGATGATGGTTGCCCAGCACTGAGCACCGTGCCTGGGACATAATTAACTATCAAATAAAAGTTAGCTACTGTCATTTTTAAGAACCATAGCAGATATTTTTTGTGGTGTATGTCTGTGTGTCCCTCCCTATGTGTAGTTCTGATGGGGCTGACCCAGGTGGGGCACCGATGATGTAGGCCTGGCCAATCAGAGTGCTCCATTCCCTTAGTCACGGTGTTGAGTCAGGGATCCCAGTTAGTCTAACGGGCACCAGCTCTGGGACTATAACTGGAACTGTTGGGAAGGATGCACTCTCTTTGCCTGGTGGTGCTAATCCGGGAGAGTGAAAGCTTGGAGCTGCTGGCTTGCCCTTGCTTAAGAAGAGTCTGCTTTATCATGAACCAATGCAGGAGGAAGCAGAGCTGCAAGAGACTCCTGCTGGCACTGTGTGAGTCATAGATCCGGGCGTGCCTGAAGCAAGAAATCTCTGGGCTTCTTGTAACAGGAGACCACAGCTTTCTTGTTTTGCTTAAGCCAATCTGAGTTTAGCTTTTGTCATAGCAAATGTTAAGGTTGCTGCCCTTTGTTCATATGAGAGTTCAAGTAAATTGATTTGAAGAAAGGATAGACCTTTTCCACCACATCCTTCTCCAAACTCCCTGGCAAGTGCAGGCCTTGTGTCTTCTATTGCAGCAAGGAGGGCTGCTGGACTCCTAGGGCGGTTGGTTAGGAAAGAGAGTGTTCAATGAAACGGGACTCTTGTGGCTCTCTAATAGCTACGTTTTTTTGCTTAGAACATAAGATTCCTGTTTGACAGGGAAATCACAAAAGTAGAAACGGCAGGGATTTTCTTAAAGCACGGTTCTGCACAGTTTCCAATTAATTCACTGCCTACCCACACACTGTCCATTCGGAAATGATTTTATTAACATATAGCACCTCAGGACTTCTTGAAGGTGTCAGGGCTTAAAAGTAATTCGCGAGAAAAAGAATGAGGGGAAACACTCCATACAAAAAAAATAAAATAAACGGCTTAATTTAAAGTACCCACACAGTGGGTTAGCATCAGACACGCAAGTTGCATTAATACATGTCAGAAAGCAGGGTCTTTAAGCTGAAGGCTCAGAAGTGAGCTCCTTCCGAGACTCCTGTAGTACACCATAGGAAGCTCCAACTTTCCAAAAACATAAATTGAGGCCTTGATGTTGCCCCCAAGAATAAATTTTGGGTTAAGGGCAGCTAATTCTAAGGACAAGAGCTTTAGTGGTAACAGACCCCAGATACTCTAGAACTCCATTTCCTTCTCCCACCCTTGATCCTTGTCCGTAGGGCTACGTGATGATTTCTGATGTCAGCTGTGCTGCCTTTTTCTAATTGTGTGCGTGGGTCTGTGTGTGTGTGAGAATGTAGCTGAGAAAAAAATTTGCCTGATCTTCCGCTGCCCACCCGCTTAGCTGGGTAAGTGTCACACCTTCTGTGTTCCTTAATGTTTGTGCATACCACATCCTACGGTGGTAATTATCCTTGATATTCACCAGATTTCAATTGATTTGGGCAAAATTGCCCCTGGCCTGTGTGCTCCATGCAGGTAGGCGTTGTATCTGTTTTGTTTAACCATGAGTCTCTAGACCTTAATACAGTGCCCCAACCAGAGTGAGGGTTTGGTAGGCATGAGAGATGTTGTTTGTCGATGCTAGGTCTCATCCCAGCCCTTCCACGTTCTCCTCTTATTAGAGGGTATAAGCCTGGAAACTGGACTCCTCTGTCTGCAGAATTCTAGTTGGATTCCATCAATGAGAGGCCCTCATGTGAGATTGGAGAGTGGAAGAGAAGAGGAGCCACTATTGCTCTGGTGACATCTGTGGGCAGGTCTGTGGGCATTGGAGATGGCAGGGGTGATGTTTGGGCCATGACTTTTGAACATTCTCTTGAGAATCACCTACTTTGGTGCTGTCGGTAGCTAAGGTGCAGGCAGTAGCGTCCCGTGAACCCTGTACCTCTGGATGTCCTGAAAGCAGCCTTCATGCCCTTTGTCCCCTCAGCCTTCCAATGGTTATGCAAGTCTCTATTTTTCTATAGTTATGCTCTTCCTAGTCTAAATACCTATAGTGATTATTCTTTGCCTCATTAAACTCTGATAAAATAAGTTGACTGTTGACTGGCTGACCTTAAACTTTGTGGCATGTAATTTTAATCTTCTGATTTGAATTATTCATATCGAAAAAATATGTATATAACTAGCTAGTGAGTGCATCTCATGGACAGGCCAGTGTCCATATCCATCTCATGGACAGGCCAGTATCCATATCTAGGCCAGTATCCTAGACCATAATATATATTAGATAAACATTTGTTGGAAAATGAATTACTGAACTAATGGTAGTGGTTGACCCATAGGCTGTGTTGAGAAGGGTTCTGATGCCAGGTATAGGCTTGTGATTGAATAGAGATGTCTGCTTAGAGAGAGGACTGGCTTTGTTGTAAACTGTTGGTGGTCTTGTACACAATAGTTTTTATACAGAGATGAAATTTTGTTTCTTGGTGAGGTACGGCCTCCAAATGAAAAGCAATAGCTCTGCCTAAAAGTGGAAGTGAAAGGAATATAAAGAGTTCTAAGAAAGTGAGAGTTATATGTTGTTCAGTTTTGACTATACAACAAACAATCTCAAAATCAGAGTGGCTTTCAGCAACAATCATTTAGTTTTTTGCTCACAGGTCTGCAGGTTGGCCATAGCTGGGCTCAGCTGGGAACTTGCTGGGCTTGGCTCCAAGTCGTGAGTTGGGCTCAGCCCAGTTCTGCCTGTTTCTTCTTTCTTGGACTAGCAGCTTTCCCAGGCAGGTTCTTCTCGTGATAAACCATAGGAGCACTATAGAGCAAGGCCAAACAGACAAGACATTTAAAGCTGCTGTTCTCATTATGTCTGCTAGCATTCCATTTGCCAAATCAAGTCATGTGACCACCCACACCATCAATTAAACAGGGTAATCTACTCTACCCACAGTTGGAGGCCTTACACAGGTTCCTAGCCGAAACAGAGAGCTTTTAGGATAAATCATAGTAGAGTGCTCAGTCAGGTCATGGCTTCAATCTGTAATATGGACTCAATTATCTAATGCTTTATAGAGAAAAAGAACAAGCAACTCATGAAATTGTTTCTGGGTAAAAGATACTTGCTAAGTGGGATTTACACTGCAGTGAAAGTGGAGTGTGAGGAGAATGATAGAAAATTCTCAAGAAAAATGTCATTTGGAAGGTATCTAGAAGTCAATGTTCTCTTCATCACTGTACTTCTAATGCCTAGACCATAACATATATTAGATACATATTTGTTGGAAAGTGAATTACTGAACTAATGGTAGTGGTTGAAAGTGGTAGGCTGTGTTGAGAAGGGTTCTGATGCCAAGTATAGGCTTGTGATTGATTAGAGATGTCTGCTTAGAGAGAGGTACAGAGAAGGGACATGGATTTACCATTGATACATTGCTCTACTCTCACTTAGATCAACTGGATCTTTTCCAGCTTTAATATTCTATAACTCTATGACTGAGATTCCCTGAAGGGAAATACTCAAATTCATCTGTGAATACCCCACAGTACCTAATGTAAGAAGAGGCAAGCAGAGTTTCTCAATGCCATGAGTGATTCAGCGTACTCTTTTTGAAGTCAGGTGAAGATTCAGCATCCAGCAGACACTTCAGGTCCCCATCCATATCCCCTCAGCACTTCCCATTTTCTTGCACCTGATAGGGTGCTGTGTTAAATGAGATAATGCATGCAAAGCTCTTAGCATGATGCCTGACATATCAAAAATAATTGCTATTAATATTAATAACTTTTATGAATTTAATTGTAGTCATTTATTGCTGGAAAGGTGAAATGGATTTACAGATTTACTCATGAGTTGAAAGAGCAGAAAAGTACAGCTGTACAATAAGATTACAGATCTTCAAGGCTGGTATTCGTTCTCAGCCTTTGCCGCTGGGTCTGTTATAACAGTTATCCATAGTGCTGAAGCGAAAAACGAAAGGAGACAAAATCAAAACAGAAGAATGTATTCTTTTGAAGGTCTGGTTTAGCCTGAGAACTAAGAACAGGCTCACTTAATCGCTATGGTAACATTTTCCGGCCTCCTCTCTGTTTCTTGTTCCTTTTCTCCCTCTCCTCCCACTTGAACTTGGCTGAAGGAAACAGAAGAGGATAAATTTCCCCTCAAGTAATCAAACATGCCAATTAGACAGGAAAGACTCCCGGGAGCTCGGTGGCAATTTGTAAGCACCAGTTGTATCAAGGCACATGTGATGTCACTGGAAGCCTGGCCTCCTCAGAGAAGCCCAGTTTGATGTGTTATCCAGTTCATATGCATGAATGCCTGGCCTGCTGAGTCAGGTTTTCCTCTGTAGACATTCAAGGAGAGCAAAGCATAGAAACTTAAGTGCCTACCGTGCTGGTTTTAGCCAAATGTTTGCAGAGTATTGTTTCCATTAATACAAAGCCAGTTGTACAGGAGGGGAACTACTCAGGAACCCTCTTGGTATAAAGTATGATGCTTGGCAGGTGAAGGACAGGAGCCTGATAGACTTGGGTTCAAATTTTGGCTCCACCAGTCAATAGCTATGTGACGCTGGTTAATTTTCTGAACCACACTGAGCCTTTGTTACCATGCTGGTGAGATGGAGACAACATTGCCTCTCTTAGAAGTGCATTGTAAGAATCATGCTATTTCTTGCTTATAACTCTTCAGTGGTTTCTCACAGAATTTAGAATAAAATTCCAACTCTTTTTTCCTAGATTAAGTATTTCTTGGAAATCTGGCCACTGTCTACCTTTCTGACATTACCTACCACTCTCCCCTTGCCTGTCATGGTCTGAACATCCTAGTCTTTTTTTCATCTGCCAACACTCAAAACATTTTCCAGTTTATCAAGGCCTTTGCACCTGCTCTTCCCTCTGCCTGGAGTGCTCTTGCCCCAACTTTTTGCATGCCATTTTCTTGTCAAACATGTCTCCCGTTAATTCATCACCGCCACCACCACTACCATCACCATAATTATCATCACCACCACTATCATTATTAACATTCATTAAGTCTTATCATGTGCCCAGAACTATTCTTTAGCATTGTATGTGTCACATCAACCTTATGAGGTAGGTTACATTATTATCCCCATTTTACAAATGAGGAAACTGTGGCACTGGAAGTTTCAGTAACTTGCCCAAGGTCACAAAACTAAGACAGAGCTGGGATATGAATCTAAACAAACACTAGAAGCAAGTATTTAATCACTGTGTGTCTCTAGCCACTCAGACTTAAGAAGCCATCTGGTCACCTTCTCTCACATGGCCCAATTTAAATTCTTTGCATAGCAATGATCTCTGATATTTTTTCTTATTTAATTAACTTGATGGTTTATTTATTGTGTGTCTTGTTATTTATGTAGCTATGAAAATGAGCTAGATTGTTTTGTTCACTTCTGTATCCCCAGTGACTTGAAAAAAGCCTGACACTTAACATGTGTTCAATAACTATTGGTTGAATGAATGCTGCGATCTAATACTAGGCCTGAGCCTAGCAAATAACAGACTTTTCATACGTGTTACTCCACCTCATCCCCATGGCCTCCCTCATGGTTGAAATGACTCCATTTGACTGTGATTGGCCCCCAACTTTTCATTACCCCATTTTCTTCCCCGTGGCTTATTAGGATTCTCTATGGGAAGAGGCCATGACTCTCTGAGCCTTCGAATACCTTCTTGAGTCCCCTTTCTCCCACATTCCAAATCAGTAGCTTCAGTATTTAGCTTGTCTTTAGGTTTAGACTCTGGAGAAACCTAAAGTAACTCTTCATCAGGAAAAATTCCAACATACTTATGTATTTTGACAAGTTCAGGCTCCTTGTCTGAATTTTAGCACCCTGCATAAAGTGACTTGCATCAGAAGATAAAATTCCTGTTTTCTTTTGTACTTAAGGTGCAGAAGCTTGAATTAAGCATGAGCCTCACTTCAAGGGACATCACTGTCCTTGGTTAACACAAGGCCTCTCTCATTTTTATTTAGTTTATTCATTTCCTATTATCTCTTTTCCGAGCTCTCATTTTCTTCCCTCCTCACAGACAACCATTCTAGTGTTTTGAAAGTATGTACTTTTGTATGTGATCATGTAAAATGTACTTTCTTGCTTTATATTTTTATATTATTAATATACGTAAGTGGTGTTGTATGATATATCATTCTGTTCCTGCTTTTTTTCTCCAGTCTGTATTATGTTGTAATATCCGTCCACGTGGCTATCTGTGCGTCTAGTCCTGTGCTTCTAGCTGCTGCGTAGGGCTCGGCAGTGTGTTCCCACAGAATTCTAAGGAGCCTTCTGGCGATCAGGCGTTCCAGTCGAGGGTCTCCTCATAGTGCACTGGGTGATCAGAGATTCTTCATCTTGTCCTTGTCCTCCTCCTTTTGTTTCTCTGCATCCTTCTTTCCTCCCCATTCCATCTCACCCCAACTCAGCTTTATCAATGCCATGCCTCTGCTTTGGCCACCAATTTCCATCACCTAGACTACAGATTGCAACTAAATATTGATAGTATGCTCATGTATTTATTTATTTAACAAATATTTATTAATTGCATACTATGTGCCAGGGCACTGTTCTAGGAAATGGAGACGTAGCCGTGAACAAGGCGGTCAAGTTTCCCGTTCTCATGGAGCCTAGATTTTAGAGGGAGGAGACAAACAATAAAGAAATGTACCAATAACTAAGCAATAGCTTTTCAGAGAACACTTCCTTTAAGAGACGCATTTGATCTGAGTTCCAAGTGACAAGAAATAGTTATGCAAACACCTGGGTCCTGAAGGGGTCTGGAAGCTGGAACACTGCAAGTACAGATGCCACATGGTGGGTACAGGCTTGATCTATTAAACAAACAGCAAGAAGATTAGTTTGGCTAGAGCAGAGTGGGTGAGGGGGAGAGTGGAAAGAGATGAGGCTGGGGAGGCCAGGCCAGGTAAGACAGGGCAGGGTGAGGAGGAGTGATTTTATTCCAAGTGCAATGGGAAACCTAAGGAAGATTTTAAGCGGGTATTATAGAGTTTGTAATACGTTGATGATCTCTCTGTTCCCTCTTGCTTTGGGCTGTGTTGGTGGTGGGAGGGTTCTGGTTTGGCTTCTCTGTGGGTCCTGGGGGCTTTCTCACTCCAGGCCAGCCTTCGCCTAGTGCAGTTGTCTCTGGCAGAGGTACTAACCTATTTGTGCCCTGTGTCATGACCCTGGGCTTGGGACAGCTATACCATGCCATGTGTCATTCAAGACTAATGGCCTGGGACCAAGTTGCCTCATATACTTTAGAATCAGAGGCCAGCCCAAAACCCACCCAGAGTATGCTGAAGACAAAGGCTGTTGTCCTGGTATCCAGAGCTTCTCGCATCCTTGGGGCACAGCATCAGCCTTTCATCAGAGGTGATGAGCCCTGTCTGAACGGGCAGACTCGGGTGGAGATGTGTAGGGATCTGGTTGTTCACGTTATACTTATCTCAGGCTGAAAGTCCCATTGTTCAGTTAGTTAAGCTAAAATTTCAAATCACTAGATAATCCACTAAATATTCTAACTATTTTCTCCTGGGAGTAACAACTTCTTTCTACACCTTAGCATTCAGCTTTCATTGGGTCCCAAATCCAACTTTAAGATTATGTTGCAAGTTGTGCAAATGTGGTGGATTCTTTCCCCATGGGCATCCTCACTCCAGCCTACTTTCTCTGCTGTCAGCTGTCCCACATCAATGACTTAGAGCCCGCATCTCCCCATCTTCAGCCTTGGAGTAGCCGATGCCCTAGTTTGTTTCTCTGCACCGTAATGCTCAAGTGCTTAATGGCTCGTAAACAAGGAATGAGCTCTCAGTGTACATTTAATCCTTTGTGTTGTGAGTAATCACCCAATAATTTATCTCCTTACAAGTATAGACTTGGAGTTTTATTAAAGGATGTCCTTGTGGCAGTATTAAGGAGAATTAAAAGAGTGTTTTTAGAAACTCTTTGGCTGGGGGAGAGGAATAGAAAGGGCATGCAAGGTGAGTGAAGTGAGATCACGGGGCATATAAAACTGTTTGTGGGAAAAGTATTTTGTTAACCTAAAGGAATGAGTGTCTTGAGGTAGTATTTTTGGGGAAAATATTGGGTGTAGATTTTTAACTAGAAAAACTCACACCGCCCACTCACTCTTGCACATATAGCAGCCCCAAAATCTGTGAAACAGAAACCTAGTTACATGAAAAGGCAAGTACAACCTGCCAACATGTTTCACAAATGAGCACATTCAGGACGAGGTACTTAATTTGTGGGGCCCAGTGCAAGATAAAAATGCAAGGCTTCTTGTTTACAATTTAGTAAGAATTTCAAACAGCGACAGTGGAGCATTAAACCAAACGTGGGTCCTCCTGTGAGTAGGGCTCTGTATAGGTCACTTGCCACTCTAAGCACAGTTGGCTGTAAGCACAGAACTGCATTTTTTGGCAACTTGTAATAGATGTAGTCACCGTGAAGAGGTGAGAAGAATATGGGCTTCGCAGTGATGCAAACCTGGGTTTTAACCACAAGTATCTTCAATTTAATAATTTAGTGGCCAGTGGCAAGTCCCATAACCTCTCCGAGCTTCAATTTCTTCATCCATAAAATGGAGATGTTGTCTTTAGCTTGCAGTATTCCTGAAAGAGTTGGTAATGCTACACTCACAGGGCCTTGTGAGGAGAAAGTGTTCAATGGATGGTAGCTATGATGGTGACTGAACAAGTGGGGGAAAAAGCTGGAACTCTTTAACAAATACTGTCTTTGTTTTCCAGTGCCTGTTCCTTCCACAGATCTTAGGACATTTATAGACTTCAAGCTTCTTTCAGACCAATCCTAGGGACGCTAATAGAGCCCCTATTACTTACAAGGAGTGGGAGTAGAGGACTAAAAAGTTGAATATGAGACTTTCCTCTTCTTGAGATGCTTGTAGTCTAGTTAATGGGATAAGACAAGGATGCAAGTAGCTGTATAACGTAGAGAAAGATAAGTGGTACAGGGGAGTTGCTTGACCAAGTACTGAAGAGATTTAAAGAAAAACAAAGCCAAGTATGGTTACAGGACAACTACCAGATTGAAGTGGTCCCTTTATTGCTGCAGAAGATGCAATTATTCAAGTTGAAGGAACAAGGGCTGCTGTAAATTGAAACAGGTTCCACTGTCTTTGTGAGGATGGTTTGTGTGGTAAACTTAATTTGGTGGCCCCACTGAATCAGGCCTCATAGTATTCTTGCACTTTTGTAGATCCCGCCCTTGAATCTAGATGACCCTGTGACCTGCTTTACTCAGTAAAATGTGGCAGAAGTGACACTGTGACAGTTCAAGCCCAAGCCTTAAGAAGTCCACGTAGCTTTTTCTTTTAAATACTTGGGGGCTTTGAGTGACGGTTCTGGAGAGATCACGTGGAGAGACCATCAAGAGAGTCTGAGAATACATGGAGAGGAACCAAGGAGCCAACTGCGAGAACTGTGACCCAGTATGGCCCTAGTCAAGTTGTTGCAAACAGTCCCCAGGTGTTTGAGCCATCTAGGGCCCTGGCATGTATCGTGTGGAGCAGAGATGAGTGAGCCCTCCTGTGCCTTATTGGAGGTCCTGGCCCAATGAGTTGTGAAAAATAATGAGATAGTTGTTTTGAGTAACTAAGTTTTGGGATAGTTTGTTTTACAACAATAGATAATTGAAAGAAAATTTGGTACCTAGAAGTAGGCTGCTGCTGTAACAAAAAGTGTAAAACATGGAGCAGTGACTTTGGAAATGGATGGTGGCAGGGACCAGAAAGCCCTACACAAGACTGGAGTGGAGAGTGGAGAATGGAGAAAGTGAGACTGATATTAATATTGGCAGAATAATTGGCCAAATTGTTTGTGTTGGTCACTTGGAAGACAGAATGAGCATCTAATGAATTTATGGATTTCGTAAGGAGATATCCAGGTGGAAAGTGCCAACTGGATCCTCCTGGCTGCCTATCATAAAGGGAAGATCAAGATGAGCTAAAGAAGGAACTTTTCAGTTTTCAGACAGAATTTGGAGAAAATATAAGGAAGTTAAAACTTGCTGGTTTTGAAAATAAATCCGTTTCTCATTTCCAGCTTCTGCAGTCAGCAAAAGATTTTTAAAAAATTACACACAATGCCTTATGCAGTCACTTTAAATTTATGACCACAAATATTAAATGGACACTCAAGACTACCAGCTAATCCTAATATACTTTCCTAATAAATTTTTTTTCTCAGTCAGCAAGAATATTTTGTAACTCCTCTTCTGTCTTCAAATCTCTAGCACCCCCTCCTCCATCACTGATGCCTTCACTTCAGACTTAATAGAGAAAAAAGATGGAATCAAATAAAAGCTAATTCAGCTACCCAACACCAACTCCATTAACTTTCCTCACTGGAATATACAAATTTTGCCTTTCCTCCTAACACATGAAAAAGGTGTCCTTGTTCTTGTCCAAGGCCAATCTTTCTACTTGTGCTTTGGTTCACTTTCCTCTCATATACTTAAGGATTTTGCTCCTGCAATGATCTCCATCCACTCTAGCAAAGTAAAATTCCCCCCTCTACTGGATTATTTCCATTGGCATTTAAGCATGCTTTAATATGGCTTTAAAGCATCTTTCCTTGACTCCTCATTTCTCACAAGTTTCACAAGTACTATCTCATTTATCTGTTCTCTTTCAGAGAGAAACTTCTTGAACGAGTTGTTAAAAGTCACTCTCTACTTTTCCACTTTCTATTCCCTCCTTAACTCTTTCTAAAGAACTTTAGAAAGGGATCCTTATCAAGGTCCCCATTGACCCACGTCTTGCCCAAGCCAATAATGACCTCTGACTTCATCTTACAAGATCTCTTCAGTAGACTTTGCCACATTCGCAGTGACAGAAGTAACTGTCAGAAGACAGAAAAAGCCCGGAGATAGTGTCTTCTCCAGGCTATTGTAATGCAAGATTTATCTAATTGTCCTCTCACCTGGTCATCACTCCTTATTATCCTGTGTTACTGATCCTCTTTAACCAGACACAGGAGAAGCTCTTCTCTTCTTTATTGACACCTGTGCCCTGGCTTATGACCCTAAATACCGTCTGTCTACTGATGACCCTTAAAGCCCAGACATTGTTTGCAGGGGAGGATTTCAGATTTATGTATCTAGCAACTATCCTGAAGCCTCCACTTGTGTGTTTACTAAGGACCTCAAAAATATGGCCAAAACAGGAATATCGATTCTTACCTCCTCCATCCACTTTTTGCCGTATCAGGAAACAGCACTGCTATCCAGGAACTCAGACACTTGATACCTGACAGTGTTCTTACCCAGACATTTCTCTGTTCTCTTCCTCAAGTGATTTTGATTGATCTAGTCTGATTTTTTGATCATTCAGACTATGATTAATATCAGTGGCTTTTATCATTGTCTCTCTTTAGGTAAGCGTTTTGGCTTTCATTGTGTTTCGTTTTGGACTAGTCTAGAATGGAAAGCCAAGAGTAATTCGTGTCATTGACATGACATGAATACTCTCTTGGGAAGACAGAATGGCAGTACCTCTTTGAAATCAGGCACTAAGTAACCCTCTTAGCTGATTACCAGCACCATGAGCTCATTAGTGACCACATAGTGTCAGGACCTTAGTTTCATCTCTTAAAGGCCTGAAGACAACCAGACTCAATCATTGCAGCAAGGACTCAATTGGAGAGAGAAGTCACAATGGTACTGCTGCCAGTGTCCAAAGGATGGCAGCTCAGTTCTAATTGTCTCTTTTCTCACTCCCAGAATTGAGGGCTGAAGTGGCCTGAGTACAACGACTACATGTTCTGTTTTTAAAATGGGCGTGTTTAGCAGTTAATCTGCAGTGTAGTCATCTAGGATTCAGATATTACGCTCTTCCAGGGGAAAGTGGCATATGTGGGGCCAATCAGAATGATGGATTCTTTCCTGTGATTAAGTAGCCTTTATGCTGCAGTTTGGGAGAACACCCTATAAAAGATGTCCCCTGGCCAGACTAGCCTATGCTGGGATCACTAATCTATGGGGTGGAATAGTGTTCCCACAAGTGTTTAATTCCACATCCTTCCCCCTTTGCACCGCGCTCCCAACCTCAATGTAGCTACGTGGACAGTCTATGGTAAACAGACTGCTCTCGAGAGAAATGAGGAAATGTCCAGTAGTGGGGACTTGGAAAATTATCTCACTGTTCATTGCAGATCAAAAATAGTGTTTCCTTTGTAGCCTGGAGTCATTTGGCAATTGAAGTAAATTCCATGCTGTTGTTGAGTTACGAGAGAGGCCCTGGAGAACGTGTGGCTTTAAGATATGGAAGTCTCCAGCAACGTTTGCCCCTGCATTCCCTCTGTGGATACCTTACCTGATGTTGACTTCTTGTCATCAGCCTCATCTCTTGGGTCTTTTTGATCTGTTGTCCTTCTAAGTTTCATTAGAAGGTAAGCTAACTCCTCAAAGGCAGGCTCTGAACTTCTGTGTGCTCCTAGTGGCTAGCACAGAGCAGTGATTAATGAAGTTTGAATGAATAAAAAAAAAAAAAGAGGGGCCGCCCTGTGGCCGAGTGGTTAAGTTCGCATGCTCTGCTGCGGTGGCCCGGGGTTCGGATCCTGGGCGCGGACATGGCACTGCTCGTCAGGTCACGTTGAGGCGGCGTCCCACATCCCACAACTAGAAGGACCCACAACTAAGATATACAACTATGTACGGGGCAGGGGGTTTGGGAAGATAAAGCAGAACAACAACAACAAAAGATTGGCAACAGTTGTTAGCTCAGGTGCCAATCTTTAAAAAAAAGAAAAGAAAAAGAAAGCTAATTTATAAATAAAACAATGCAAAGGAAGTTTCTGTATCCCTTTTTGGAGTCAGCTACTCTGATACAGTGGTGTCTTAGGGACATCCTAGTTTTGTTTTAATGCTAGAAAATTATCTTATTTAAACATCAGCATGAATTAGGTTATTTTATTCCAACTTTTTGTTGAAGAAGTTGAGTCATTGAGGTTACATAGTTAGTAAGTGATGTTGCCAACACTCAAATATTAGTCTTTCTCATAGCTTAAGTTTTCTTTTGTTTGTTTGTTTTTTTAACCAAACTCCACATACAACAGAGACACTGAGTTTGCATGAAATGTGCTGTGTTAACGTGTTGCAAGGTGCTTTCGGCATTCAGGGGCCTCCTGCACACAAGTGTGGTCATGATGCCTGCTTCAGGGACTCAAGGCCGCAAAGTATCAACTTGGCAAGGGAAGGAGGACCCCATCTAGTTACCAGCTAGGAGCCTTCTAATTTATTCTGAAGAACTGGCAAGAAATTCATATTCCTGTATTTCTGGCTTTGCTACACTTTGCCATGGAGCGATTGTTTTTAGCTGTTGGCAAAAACTTTCTTATTAGCTCAATAATTTTCATTTTGGGGTCTGCACTAATTAGGATTTGCTTTTGACTACGTGTCAATATAACCCCAAATAACAGTGGTTTCATCACATAAGGGTTTATTTCCCTTGCTTATCAAAAATGCCTGAATCAGGGACTGGCCCCAGGGCTGAGTGTTTGCATGCTCTGCTTTGGCGGCTCAGGGTTTGGATTCTGAATGTGGATCTGTGCACCACTATCAAGCCATGCTGTGGCGGCATCCCACATAGATGAACTAGAATGACCTACAACTAGGATATACAACTGGGGCTTTGGAGAGAATAAAAAACAAGAGGAAGATTGGCAACAGATGTTCGCTCAGGGCCAATCTTCTTCTTCTTCAAAAAAATGCCTGAGTCAATTCAGACATTCCATGAAGTTGTGAAGGACTCAGACCCCTTTCTCTTTTCACCCTGCTATATCTATGGTGTAGGGTTTTTCGTTAACATGCGCAAATTTTGTTTACCCTTAAGAAAGAAAAATAACTTCCAATTAAAATATTACACGTTTCTTCATAAACAATTTTTTAACTTTTGAAAAAGCTTTTAGATTTTTTAGATGTATGTTTCTATTATATATATATAAATATAATTATAATTATTTAATATACTCCTAAAATGTCTTCAGATTAAGGTCCAAGTCTACTGAATAGCTTTCAAACCAAAGTCACCAATGGCCATGATTTCCCCCTGGGCCTTCAAGAACATTGAGGACATAGTCTTTCTTAAAGGAGTGCTCTAATATTGTCTCTGGGATTTTCTCCCAGCCATTGATACCTATTATGCAAGTTTGGGTATTGATCATTTCTGGATTTTACCAAAGGGCATTAACAGATATTTTTCTAATAACCTCAGATAGTCTTGAAATTGTTTTTGATTGAAGCATTGAGGGATTGCATATCACCAGCAATAACAGCCAAATCAACTATACTTTTTCTCAAACTCATTGTTTAACCATTGAGGTACCTGTCTATGAGCTACTTTAAGAACTAACATGCATGGTGAGATACGTAGGGTTCCTAGTTGTCTATTCCATATTACTTTAGCCAATGCGATGCAAACACTGTACATCAGTTCTTTTGGGTATGCACACTATCATCATTGGGGAAGATTTTATTCTTAAGCATCATTTTACAGTTTTAAATTAAATAGAGTGCCATGCTTATGCATAGCATAATAGGGACATGCCACTTATTTATATAGACCATGCACTTTTAGTAATTTTAACGTTGACAGGTATTTATTTTTATTTTTGTTTTTTTATTTTTTTATTGCAGTAACATTGGATTATAGCATTATATAACTTTCAGATGTATATCATAATATATTTCAGGTTCTGTGTAGATCACATCATGTTCACCAGCCAAAGACTATCCATCACCACAAATGTGCCTAATTACCCCTTTCATCCTCCCCGCTCCTTCCTTCCCCTCTGGTAACCTTTCTCTGGTAATCCATTCTATGTTGCTCTGTGTTTGTTTGTCGCTGTTTTTATCTTCTACTTATGAGTGAGATCATATGGTATTTGACTTTCTTCCTCTGACTTATTTCACTTAGCATAATACCCTCAAGGTCCATTTATGTTGTCACAAATGGCCAGATATCATAATTTCTTATGGCTGAGTAGTATTCCATTGTATACATATACCACATCTTCTTTATCCATTTGTCCCCTGATGGGCACCTAGGTTGCTACCAAGTCTTGGCTAGTGTGAATTATGCTGCAATGAATATAGGGGTGTATGTATCTTTATGCATTAATGTTTTCAAGTTCTTTGGATAAATACCCAGCAGTGGGATAGCTGGATCATATGGTAGATTTATTCTTAACTTTCTGAGGAAACTCCATACTGTTTTCCATAGCAGCTGCACCAGTTTGCACTCCTACCACTAGTGTATGAGGGTTCTTTTCTCTCCACATCCTCTCCAACACTTACGGTTTCCTGTCTTGTTAATTATAGCCATTCTGACCGGAGTAAGGTGATACCTCATTGTAGTTTTGATTTGCATTTTCCTGATAGTTAATGATGTTGAACATCTTTTCATATGCCTGTGGGCCATATGTATATCTTTGGAGAAATCTCTCTTCAGATCTTTTGCCCATTTTTTAATTGTGTTGTTGGCTTTTTTGTTGTTGAGACATATGATTTCTTTGTATATTTTGGATATTAACCCCTTATTTGATAAATGGCTTGCAAATATCTTCTCCCAATTGTTAGGTTGTCTTTTCGTTTTATTGATGGTTTCCTTTGCTGTGCAAAAGCTTTTTAGTTTGATATAGTCTCATTTGTCTGTTTTTCCTTTTGTTTCCCTTGCCTGGTCAGACATGGTACTTGAAAATATGCTGCTAAGACCCATGTCAAAAGGCGTCCTGCCTATGCTTTCTTCTAGAAGTTTCATGGTTTCATGTCTTACATGCAAATCTTTAATCCATTTTGAGTTGATTTTTGTGCATGGTGTAAGACAATGGTCTACTTTCATTCTTTTGCATGTGGCTGTCCAGTTTTCCCAACATCATTTATTGAAGAGACTCTCCTTTCTCCATTGTATACTCTTGGCTCCGTTGTTGAAAATTAGCTGTCCGTAGATGTGTATTTTATTTCTGGGCTCTTGATTCTGTTCCATTGATCTGTGTGTCTGTTTTTGTGTCAATACCATGCTTTTTTGGTTACTATGGCTTTGTAGTATACTTTGAAATCAGGGAGTGTGATACCCCCAGCTTTGTTCTTTTTTCTCAGGATTGCTTTGGCTATTCGGGGTCTTTTGCTGTTCCATATAAATTTTAGGATTCTTTGTTCTATTTCTGTGAAAAATATCATTGGAACTTTGAGTGAGATTGTGTTGAATCTCTAGATTGCTTTAGGAAGTATGGACATTTTAACAATGTTAATTCTTCTGGTCTAAGAACATGGAATATCTTTCCATTTCTTTGTGTCTTCTATTTCTGTCAACAATGTTGTTTAGCTTTCAGTGTACACATCTTTCACCTCTTTGGTTAAGTTTATTCCTGGCTACTTTATTCTTTTTGTGGAAATTGTATATGAGATTGTGTTCTTAATTTCTCTTTCTGTTACTTTGTTGTTAGTGTATAGAAATGCAACTGATTTTTGTATGTTGATTTTGTATCCTGCAACTTTACCGTATTCATTTATTATTTCTAAAAGTTATTTGGTAGATTCTTTAGGGTTTTCCATATATAAAATCATGTCATTTGCAAATAGTGACAGTTTCACTTCTTCCTTTCCAATTTGGATCCCTTTTATTCCTTTTTCTCTCCTGATTGCCCTTGCTAAGACTTCCAATACTATGTTAAATAAAAGTGGTGAAAGTGGGCATCTTTGTCTGGTTCCTGTTCTTAAAGGGATAGCTTTCAGTTTTTCTCCACTGAGAATGATATTAGCTGTGGGTTTGGACTTTATTTATTTAATATGGCCTTTATTATATTGAGGTACTTTCCTTCTATACCCATTTTATTCAGAATTTATATCCTAATTGGATGCTGTATCTTGTCAATTGCTTTCTCTGCATCTATTGAGATGATCATGTGATTTTTATTCTTCATTTTGTTAATGTGGTGTATCATGTTGATTTATTTGTGGATGTTGAACCATCCCTGCATCCCTGGAATAAATCCCACTTGATCATGGTGTATGACCTTTTTCACGTTGTATTAGATTTGCTAGTACGTTGTTGAGGATTTTTGCATTCATGGTCATCAGTGATATTGGCCTGTAATATTCTTTTTTTGTGTTGTCCTTGTCTGGTTTTGGTATCAGGGAAATGTTGGCTTTGTAGAATGAGTTAAGGAAGCTTCCCCTCCTCTTCAATCTTTTGGAAAAGTTTGAGAAGGAAGACTTATTATCTAAGAAGTCTTCTTTGAATGTTTGGTAGAGTTTACCAGGGAAGCATCTGGTCCTGGACTTTTATTTTTTGGGAGGTTTTTGATTACTGTTTCGATCTCCTTACTGGTGATTGGTCTATTCAAAATCCATATTCCATCTTGATTCAGTTTTGGAAGGTTACTTAATTCTAAGTATTTATCCATTTCTTCTAGAGTATCCAATTTGTTGGCATATAGCTTTTCATAGTATTCTCTTATAATTTTTTTATATTTCTGAGGTGTCCATTCTAAATTCTCCTCTGTCACTTCTGATTTTATTTATTTGAGACTTCTCTCTGTTTTTTCTTAATGAATCTAGCTAAAGCTTTGTCAATTTTATTTATCTTTTCAAAGAACCAGCTCTTGGTTTCATTGATTTTCTCTATTTTTTTTTTTAGTCTTTATTTCATTTATTTCTTCTCTGATTTTTATTATTTCCTTCCTTCTACTGATTTTGGGCTTTGTTTGTTTTTCTTTTTTCAGTTCCTTTAATTGCACTGTTAGATTGTTTATTTGAGATTTTTTCTTCTTCATTGAGGTAGGCCTGTATTGCTATAAACTGTCCTCTTAGAACCACTTTAGTTTTCCATAAATTTTGGCATGATGTACTTTCATTTTCTTTTGTCTCCAGATATTTTTTGATTTCTCCTTTAATTTCTTCATTGACCCAACCATTGTTCAGTGACATTTTGTTTAATCTCTACATATTTGTGGCTTTTCCAATTTTCTTCCTCTAGTTGATTTCTAGTTTCATACTATTGTGGTCAGAAAAGATGCTGGGTATGATTTCAGCCTTCTTAAATTTATTGGGACTTGTTTTGTGGCCTAATATGTGATCAGTGCTGGAGAATGTTCCATGTGCATTTGAAAAGAATGTATATTCTGCAGTTTTTGGATGGAATGTTCTCTGTATATCCACTAAATCCATCTGGTCTAATGTGTTGGTTAAGGCCAATGTTTCTTTATTGATTTTATGTTTGGATGATCTATCCATTGGTATAAGTGGAGTGTTAAAGTCCCTTACTATTATTGCGTTTCTGTCTGTTTCTCCTTTTATGTCTGTTAATAGTTGCTTTATATATTTAGGTGCTCTTACGTTGGGTGCATAGATATTTACAAGTGTTACACCCTCTTGTTGCATTGTTCCCTTTGTCATTATGTATCATTATCTATGTCTCTTGTTACAGTTTTTGTTTTAAAGTCTGTTTTGTCTGATATAAGTAGTGCTTCCCAAGCTTTCTTTTCATTGCAGTTTGCATGGAGTATCTTTTTCCATCCCTTCGTTATCAGTTTGTGAGTGTCTTTAGGTTTGAAGTGTGTCTCTTGTATGCAGCATATATATAGGTCGTGTTTTTTTATCCACTTGGCAAACCTATGCCTTTTGACTGGAGAACTTAGTCCATTGACATTTGAAGTAGCTATTGATAAGAATGTACTTATTGCCATTTTGTTACTTTTATTCTGGTTCTTTTAGTAGTTCTTCTCTGTTCCTTTCTTCTCTTCCTCTGTTCCCTTGTGGTCTGATGGCTGTCTTTAGTATTGTGTTTGGATTCCTTTCTCTTAAATTTTTGTGTATTTATTATAGGTTTCTGGTTTGTGATTACCACGAGGTTCGTATATAATAACCTATGTATACAGCAATCTATATTAAGTTAATGATCTCTTTAGTTTGACCTCTTGCTAAAAGCTCTACTCTTTTACTCCCTTCCTCCTGCATTTTATGTTTTTAATAGCAATATATAAACCTCTTTTTTTATGGATGTGTATCCACTACCCTCTTGTCATGGAAATAGAGAATTTTAGTACTTTTGTCTTTTGACCTTCATATTAGCCTCATAGGTGATTGATTTGCTACGTTTACTGTATATTTCCATTTACTAGTGATTTTCTTGCTCTTTTTAAAAATGATTTTCTTATCCCTACTAGTGTTCTTATCTTTTCCACTTAAATAAGTCCCTTTAGCATTTCTTGTAAGGCTGGTTTCTTGATGATACACTCTTTTAATTTTTGTTTGTCTGGGAAACTCTTTATTTCTCCTTGCATTCTGAATAACCTTGCCAGGTAGAGTATTCTTGGCTGTAGGCTTTTTCCTTTTAGCACTTTAAATACATGGTGCCACTCCCTTCTAGCATGTAAAGTTTCTGCTGAGAAGTCAGCTGATAGCCTTATGGGTTTCCTTTGTCTGTAAGTGGTTGCCTTTCTCTTGTAGCTTTTGGGATTCTCTCGTTATCTTTAATTCTTCACATTTTAATTATAATGTGTTTTGGTGTGGGCCTCTTTGGGTTTATCTTGTTTGGTGCTCTCTGTGCTACCTGTACCTGGATGTCTGTTTCCTTCCTTAGGTTAGGAAAGTTTTCAGCTATTATTTCTTCAAATAGATTCTCTGCCCCTTTGTCTCTTTCTTCTCCTTCTGGGACACCTATAATATGGATATTAGTGAGCTTGATATTGTCCCAGAGGTCCCTTAGACTGTCCTTGTTCTTTTTAATTCTTTTTTCATTTATCTGTTCAGCTTGGGTGATTTCCTCTAGTCTTTCATCCAGCTCACTAATCTTTTCTTCTGTGTCATCTACTCTGCTATTGAGTCCCTCTAGTCAATTTTTCATTTCCAGTATTGTATTCTTCATTTTTGATTGGTTCTTTTTTATATTTTCCAATTCTTTGTTGATGTTCTCACTGAGTTCACTCATTCTTCTCCCCAAATCAGTGAGCATCCATATGAATGTTTATCTCTGTTTCATTTAGTTCTTTTTCTAAGGTTTTGTACTGTTCCCTTTGAGTGTATTCCTTTCCCTCCTCATTTTGCCTTTTTCTCTGTGCTTATATCTATGTATTAGGTAGATCAGCTATGTCTCCTGATCTTGGAGAACTGCCCTTATATAAAAGATGCCTTATGAGGCCCATCAGTGTGCTTACATCTCATCACCAGTTCCAAATGTTCCAGGAGTGTCCCCTGTGTGTGTTATGTGTTTCCTTCTGTTGTGGCAGTGTTGCTCTTTCTCCTCCCTAGCCTGGGGAGGCTAGGCTGTCTCCCTGGCCAGCTTGTTGTAACACTCAGCTGCATGTGGCTGCTATGGTCTCTTTAGTCACTTTATTTGGAATGAGGAGTCCCAGCACAGTTGGCTGCAAGGTCTGATAGCACATTCCTGTTGCAGTTTTTCTGTTAAGTGAGTAAGCCCCAAGCATGGCTGGTTGCTCGGCTCAGGGGCTTACAATTGCTGTAGGCTTCTGGGCTGCAAGGCTGTTGTCAGCTCTCTCAGGAGTGCAGCTGAGTGGGGCTGGCCCCAGACATGGGAACACCCAATTGTTTCAGGCTTTGGAAGGTGGGACTGATTCCCTATGTAGCTGAGAAGCACAAGTCTTGCTGCAGTTGACAAATCCCACTGCCCGCAGGGCCACACATCCTGTCAATACAGTTCTGCCCCATATGCATACCCTGACCCAGTCGCCCCACTGCAGAGGCCTCATATACTCCAGCAATGCAGGCCCACTCCTTGTACATATCCTGTTCCACAGAGATGGCCCCACACATCCAGGTGCAGAAATTCCAGGCACTCCACTTATGCAGACCTCCACATTGTCTGAGGGCTTGCTGTTGGGTAGGGCCACTTCCTAGGGATGGCTGCCTCCCCTGGCCATACTGGATTAAATTGGTGCTCTAGTGGGTGCACAGACCCGGGGCTAACAGGCCAGGGGAAGAACTCCAATGGCATCTTCCAGTGTCTGTGTCAGCATGCCTGTACAAGGTCACAATAATGGCTGCTGCCCAAGTCTCAGTCTCTGGGGAGGTCACACCTCTCATTGAGATGCACCCAGAGCCTATGAAACGAATCTCTTTTGACCAAAGCCTGTGCACATTTCTTTCTGGTGATTTTAGGTTGCTTTCTTAAATGGGTGAGTTTGTGCAGGGGCTCTTTCAGAGCAGCCTTTTTTCCCTTATGTCTAATAGCTTTTCTGGGGATATTCCCCGTTGTGGTTAATAGCCAGTAAAGCCAGATATTATGACACTTGTATAAGTTGTGCTGAATCTAAAAGCTGCTTATTGTTGCAATGCTGTCCTGCTCAGATCCCCCCTTCCTCCAGGGAAGGCTTCATACCTTAGGATTGCTCCTGGATAGCCATGAAGTGCCATGACTTGAAGGTGGCTTTTTTCTCTCCAGACGGGAATTTCTGCCTCTTCCACCTCAGTCAGCACTGTCCCTTGTTGCAGGAGTTCTTTTTATTCAGTTTTCTGGTCTCTCTCAGGGGTAATTCTTCCAAGAGTAGTTGAAAATTTGTGTCTGTGGGAGGAGGTGAGTTCAGAGACTGCCTACACTGCCATCTTGACACCATCTCCTCAAATGCTAATTTAATGTTTAACCCGATAATTGGGCAACCTGTGACCTAGTCAAGTTGACACATAAAATCAGCCTTTATAAGATGGAATGACTCAAAGCTGGCCTCATATGGGACTGTCAACTAGAGGTTAAGCCAGTCTGGTGGCTCTCTGTGTGCCGCGGGCTTTTCTCACCATGGGGGCTGAGTTCTGAGAGAAAATGCTCTAAGAGACCTGGACAGAAGCTGGATGGCCTTTTCTGACCCAGCCTGCAAGTTTGTGTATGTTGTCAGGTGTAAGTGAGTCATTAAGTCCAGACTAGATTCAATGGGTGGGGAACTGCACCTTCTCCACTGCAGAAGGGCGTGCGGAGTGGCACATACTGTTGTAGCCACCTGCCACAGTCAGCTATAAGCTTCAAGGATCAATCAGGTGGCTACAAAAGTATATTATTTCCTGTGCTTTCATGAGATTCTGAGCTCTGGAGGGAAAAATTGGAACAAGGATGGAAATGTGGGTTTTTATAGGATTTTTTACATGGTCAGAGAAATAAAATGCTCAGGACCTAATTACTTTCAAGATTCTTTTTTTCTTTGTTTTCTTAAGCTTTAAAAAATTTACATGCAGTAATATTCGTTTTTTTTTTTTTTTGGTAGATACAATTCTGTGGGTTTTAGCACAAGTAGATACTTGTCACCACTTATGTAAATAGGACATAGAACAATTTCAACACCCCAAAGGATGCTCTTGTGCTGTCCCTTTGTACTTAGCCCCTCTGCCACCTCTAACACCTGTCAACCTCTTATCTCTGGGTAAAAAGTTGCTTTGTTTAGTGGTCTTCAAAATATACTGTACATATCCAAGCGGGTGCACAAGAAGATACAAAGGGGGGAAAGGAAAAGATCAAAATTTATATTTCTATCTATTTTTACCTCATGTTTACATTCAATTTTTGACCATGTTTAAAATGCACACAATACGTTAGCCCTGGAGTATGCACATGTAATTTATGAATAAGTAAAAATACATTGGGAGAGTTAAAAAATGGATTGTTATTATTTGTGCCGTGAAATTTATTCTGACTCCTTGCGCCCCTGAGTACAGCATGGTGGAACCTTGCCTGATCTTTTTGTACCATCCTCTCACCTCTGGCACTGTATCAGACAATGTTCTGCTGCTATTCATAGGGTTTTCATGGCCAATTTTTTTGGAAGTGGGAGGCCTGGTCCTTCTTCATAGTCCATCTTAGTCTGGAAGCTCCACAGAAACCTCTCCACCATGGATGACCCTGCTGGTATTTGAAATCCTGGTGGCATAGCTTTCAGCATCACAGCAAGACACAGCCATCACAGTATGACAACCGGTGGTGGTGGGGTTCCCTGACCTGGACCGCAGCGGTGAGAGTGCTGAGTCTTAACCACAACATCACCAGAGCTGGCAAAAATTTAAATGCTGATAAAGATAAGTGACCAAAAAAGTTTTTAGATGGCTGGATTAGGTTAGCATCAAAAGCAATGTGCTCTGGGGTGGAAGTGGCATGGTTCTTTACACATCGGCTTTCTCTTAGCCAAATGGAATAGTCAATGAAGGACAAGGAGGGTACAGGAAAATAAAGCATAGCTCTCTGAGTCGGAGCTTGGATTCCCCAAATGAGATTGTAAAAAATTCTACAATTAGTCAATTTTTGCCTTCCTTGATAGGTTACATGCTCCATGGAAACAGGGGCCATTTATGTCATGCATTCAAGTCTATGCCTGGCATAGTTTTAGGATCTAAGGACACAGGAGAGAACAAGACTCTAAGCATCTTGACTCTTCTAAAGTGTACTTTCTAGGGTAAGAAAGAAATAGTAAACAAGTCAACAAAAAATTAAGAAAATTTCAGAGAGTGGTAAGTTCTGTGGAGAAATAGAAGAGGGTAATGGAAAGAGAGGTGCAATATTATGTTAGATCCATGGAAAACCTCCATGGAAGGTCCCATTTGAGCTAAAATGTGAATGACAGGAATGAGTCAGCCACATGAATATCAGATAGGTTTGGGAATTTGGTAGCAGATAGCAATAATGCATGGATTTTTGTCAGTTTTATTGATTGGTTTTTAAAAATATATAAAGCCTAGAGTGGCAGCAAATCATACAGGAAGTCTCTAGAAATCTGGGGATCAGTAGAGGGCAATGAGTGGAGGGTGGCACAGCGTGTCTAGGCAGAGAGGGCCTGAACCTGCCACATTGTCTTTTCTGTGGCCCCAGGGTGGAGTGGGAAAATATCCAACAATTTTTCACACCTTTCTAAAAGGGACCTGGAAGTAACTGGTGGGACTGGAGAGGGCATAGGGTCACCACATGGATGACCTGGTGACCTCCGTGGCTCCATCACTGGGCTTAGATGGGAACTTGTGTCTCAATGGATGCCACTGTGGCATCCACCCATTATTTCACTCTTGAGCTTGTGGCCCATGAATGCCATTTTCATTCCACTGGACACTGAGGATAAAATGGTAAGTGAGTCAGTCCCCTTATAGCCTTTCTTGTTCTCTCCTCATCTGAGAGGGTCACCATCCCCTTGTGCGTCAGTTTTGGACCTTCAGGAAACAGACACAAAGACAAAATTAAAAATGCAATTTTTTTTTGGAGGTCAAGCCCACAAAAGATAAAAGAGGAGAGGGAACAGGAGTAGGCAGAGGAAGTCTTCAGACCGTGATGTGGGTCAAACATCTGTGAATGGAGAGGGGAAAGTGCAGAGGATTGGGTCGAAAGATCCTCAGATGTCAGTGCAACTCTGAGAAAGTCTCATCTAGCCCAGGGGGGAGGTATAGACAATGATTATTTGGTAGAGGGATCCTTTCCTGGGCAAAATTTCCAGGTTCTATCACTCCCACTGTGCCAGGAGAGCATGGCCTTGACTCAAATGCTGCAGTGGATTGCACAGGCGCTGTGGCTGGGGGCTGTCAGCTACCCGGACTCCTTGCCACAAGTTCTCCTTTGAAAGGAGAACTGAGAGGTGCATCTCCATGGCTGCTGTGCCTTGCCCTTGGCAAGCATCCCCCTTGCCAGCTTCTGTGGGTATTTGTATATTGAGAATGCCACTCCTGGGGCCCTGCTCCTTCTCCAAATTAATTTAATGAGATGCTTAGAAGGGAACTGTGAAGGAGTTGTGTTCTATTGATACTCATCTCAAGGAATGTCATTCATCACCAAGGCAAAATTCAAGGCAATTAACTTTTATTAATTAATTAGTTTTTTTTGTGTGTGGTTTGGAATCCTGGAGGGCAAAGATTCTGACTATAAACTCAAATCAGCAAATGTAACTGGGGTTGATGTAAGTAGGTTGGATGCTTCTGTGATGGGAGCTTAGGGGCAAAGATGGTGAAGGGATGTGGACACGTGTGCCGTGGAGAACAGGGGAATGAAGGCCTCTGAAATCACCTGGAAGTATTCTAGCAGCGCTTACAGGATGTTTCAGTTCTGAGGAGCAAAGAAAATGGGAAGAGGGTTAGGGTTGAGTTAGTTTTAGAGTCTTAAGCTGGACTCAGCCTGTGGAAGGGTACAAACCAGCCCAGTTGTGGGTCAGGAATAATGGCGTGCCCTTCACCTCTACCTAGGAACTATCACCCATCCTGGCGTACAGAGGAAGTGCCTCTCCTACAGGTCCAGTAAACTTTCCCTGTTGCAAATGTTCCTTAAGGTTGCTGCCTGCTTGAGATGCACGTTTACTCCCTGATTACACTGCTTTGACTTTCTTTTTGTCTTTTCTTTTACCTGAAATCGATGGCCAAGTGATTACTTATTCTTTTCTCTTTTTTTCACATGCCATTAGTGATTCTATGAAGCAACACATGCTTGAACCATTGGTGACCAGGCATCTCCAACGAGCTTCCTGACCTTGCTTGAGAAATATATGGATTTTTCAAGTTGTGTGTGATAAGTCACCAGGTAGCACAGGAAAGGGAAAGAGAAAGGTAGAAAATAAATCGGGTTTGAATGACGGCAAAACAAATGCCATGTTAACTCAGGCATTCAATATACAGAAGAAGTTGTCTGATTGCTTGGTAATTAAACTTTAAAAGGAGGCTTGTCTGGCCCCAAGTAAACAAACGTAATGATCTTTTGTACACAATAAGACTGGTATGTGTAATTTCTCACTGAGACTTTCAGTTTTAAGCTGTTGTTAAGTCCCAAATAGGAAAATTTGATTTCCTTTTAATCCATTTTTGTGGGCTGGAAGAAAGTAAGAGTGATGTGGGAGAAAGGAATGTTAGTGTTGTCCTGATAGAGAGGGGCCCGGGCTAGGCTGGGATGCTACTGGGAGGAACCAACTCATAGCATTTGAGGCGTTAGCGGTCTTAGATAGTATCCATTTCAACCTCTCATTTAGCAGATATGGAAGCGGAGACTCAAAGAAGCTAAGAAGCAGGAAGATGGAGCAGAAAGAAAACTAGAATCAAAAGTACTGAGTTCAAGTACCAGCAGCGGCTGTAATGATTTCTGTGACTTAGCTTTGATACCAGCACTCTTCCCTCTGACCTGACCTTCCTAGGCTTTTGGAGGCAACATGGGAAACTCCATATCAAAATATGACTTCCAGAATCTTGGGCAAAATTCCTGACACTTGTTGGCATTTTGAATGTAAATTGGATATAGGCTAAACCTCAGCATATTGCTACATCCCTTTCAGTTCAGTCTCTCTGATCCACATGACAACCCTCATCTCCTAACACATAGTTCTAATGACAGCCTGGCAGATTCAACCTCTATTCCTGTTCCAGAAGCGTTTCTCTTGATGTTCTCCTTTGGTGGTTCTTGGATGTTGATGTTCATGGGTTAGTTAACATTTGAAAGCTTCCATCTGGATTCTTGCTTCAAAATCATAAGTACTTTCCCTACACCTATCACCAATAGATAGGCCTAGATAACAAATGCAGGGATGGCAAAAAAATTTAGATTAGACTGTCTAACACTAACGTTATAAAACTTAGACCTTAATATGAAAGAACCGGAATGTATTAGAGTGATAAAAGTACCATGGAGAGCAAAGAAAAAGGGACACTGGCTAGTACAGGGTGACCACAGCCTCTGCTTTGTAAGGTGGACAATGACTGTTTGCTCACCTTAGTTCCGTTATAGGCCCCAGAATTTTAAGCCTTTCCTACATATGGAAACTTTCACAGCTAGCATTTCTTCATCTCTTAGATGACAATCATAACCATCCTGGCTCTTAAAACTGTTGGGAGGACCAAATTAAGTGGTGGCTTTATAAAACTTAAAAGTGCTATTAAAATATTAAGTGGCTTACTAGTTAATTAGAAATATTGAGCTAGAACTGGAGATTCCAGACAGCTAATTCAGGTGTTCTTTTCATAGCTCTGGGGAGAAAGTTGTGAACTAGGTAGGTTGTAGAGAAAACAACTAATGTTTGGAGACAAAAGGAAGCCAGCACTAGCCCCATAGTATCCTTCTCGGAAAGGCAATGAGAATTTTAGTTGTGGTGTTATTCAAGTCACGGTTAAGGGTTTAGAAACCACATGAGTCTGTAGTTTGAAGGAGAAGGACAGTGACAAAGCTAAGCTGCTCCTTTTGAGGGGAGGTGATTACCAAGTCCAGGCTCAGAGCTGATTTTCTTCTCCTCTTTCTCCCAAGTGAAGATGAGGCAGGGAGTGACCATGGGGTAACTTAAAGGCTGGAGTTATTAAAGCATGAATTCTCATAAATAAAACTCAAAGATTTCCTGAGACCCAGAGAACAGGATCAACCTGCAAGAGAAAAACAAGAGTCTAGGAAATTGGGCTCTTTGCCAATGTTTTTGTACTAAACAATTCTCCAACTATCATTCAGATAGCATCATATTTCATTTTTCTGCTTCAACCTCTAATTCTTTACAAAGGACCCTAAAAATCCATTTGCCATTCTGTGAGACGGAATCCAGGACATGATCATCGTTATTATCATTACCACTGAAGATAAAGAAATCTGTCAATTTCACTAGTTTCTGCTACCTACATAATAACTCAAGCTCTGTCTTGGTCATCTACTTTAAGGGACAGTATAATGACATTGCTGGGACTTACATATATCCACTCACTCCAAAGCCAGCAGCTCTTGGTTCAGCTTTAATAGATCAAATTCTATTCACAAAATTATGAGAACAATGACTCTATTTTTTTTTGAGAGCTGAGGAGTTTTATCTCTACAAAAGTGGGTCTAAAAAGTTCACTGCTCAGTGAGTACCAATTTGCTTCCGGGAAATGGCATATGATTTCTGAATGGTATTCTATCTTATAAAACTTTAGCGAAGTATGTCCAGCTATTAAACAATGACCTAAGGCATGTCGACAATTGATTTGCTCCCCGTTTGCTTATTTGGGAAGACTGTTGAGAGCACGCTTCATAGGAACATCATGACCCTTAACTTCATCTCCAAAAGTTTGTCCAGACCACACTCACTGAACACCTTTTGTATACAAAGTGCCAGGTCCAGTGCTGAGTGTACAAAATGTGAATAAGATCTTGTCTTCGTACTTGAGCCTAACAGAGGAACAAGTGTCGATTGTCCTCTTCTCTTCAGGAGATGCGGAGTTTCTGTGAAAGATATTAAATTCTCAGAAGTCTTGTGTAAAGATTTGGCTGCTTTTTCAATGCCTTTATCCATGTGGTTTTTAAACCAGGCAGAATTATCCTTGATTGTGTCTGTTTGTGTGCTATGTGACTGTAGCTAATGAATCCAGAAGCCTGCGATGTATAATCAAGTCTATGTAATGTTCTATGGCAAATGCTACAAGAGATGTATATGTAGACCAACGGAAGCACAGAAAAGAGAGTTTGATAATATAGGACATAGTGGTTGAGCCTGGCCTTGAAAGGTGAGTTAGATTTTTCCAGGTAAAAATATAGATAAATGTATCCAGGGAGGAAACAGCCTTTGTGAAGGGGCAGAGGTGTGAGGGAGTATGGTCCCACTGAGCATTTTGATAATAACTATAACAAAGGATAGTGGTAGGAGCTGACACTAGATGAGTAGGCTGGATCAGTTTGTGAACGGGCTGCTGTTTCTATGTCAGGTTATCTTTGTCTTATTCAGTCTGCTTATATCTTCTTGGTTGATGGGCAAATTGAGGAATTATGATCTTGTTCAAACTCTTCTGATATTGTAACTCAAGGTAAACATGTGGTTGTAGGTATCAGAGTGTTTGAGACTACAACTAAAACTCTATTTATTCAATTTCCCCATTCTCTTGCCTCCCCACCCCCCATTATAAAATCCTTCTTCCGTGCCCATCACATGCCATTCAAAGTTGTTCTAATTTACTCATGGGTACTGCTTTTGTTAGGAATCACATTTTCACTTAAAAATTTATCCTCTGAATTGAAGTCTCAAAGCAGAAAAAGAAAGTTAATAAATTTACCAAGTTCTTCACTGACAGCTTTTTCTAATGAATGATTATATGTTGAAATAAAAGTTGTTAAAATATTGATAAAAAGAAGTTTGAGGAAGCAGATCGAAAACAAGACTAATGAGACAGGTAGAGAGGTTCTTCAACGGGAATGCTATTTCCCTACCAAATCTGGTAAAGCCCAACCTCAGTGCTTGCTTGCCTGGAGGCTAAAAAGTGGTCGGGCCTCTCACATAGCTGCGGTATTTTCAGTTAATAGATGTTTGGCTTTTTATGCACGTCTGTTTAGTCTTTCCCAAAATGTCAATAATATGAGGGGATCGATAAACAAATTTTATTGTGTTTACATCTCTCACATTTTATAAATTAAGCACATTTAAGCCATGTATAAATTCACTCAGATGGGATTATCATACTTACGTGACACTTTTGTTACTCAATAATAGTAGAAAAGATGAAGGCTTGACTACCAACTCTATGTGGTTTATCGTCTGTTGAGGCCCTGAGACTGCCTTGTGAGGCTTGTGTATCACAGTCCTCAGCTGGACTTACATACTGTAATATATAATGTATAACACATATGTAATATTTGGTATGTGATATATAATGATATCTTATATATCATTGAATCAAATTATATATTGTATTGTATAATGATATTGCAGCCAGCCCTGGTGGTCTAGCAGTTAAGATTTGGTGCTCTCACCTCCGCGGCCTGAGTTTGTTTCCTGGTCAGGGGACCAAACCACTTGTCTGTCTGTCATACTGTGGTGACTGCATGTTGCTGGGATGCTGAAAGTTCTGCCACCAGAATTTCAAATATCAGCAAGGTCATCCCTGGCGGACAAGTTTCAGCAGAGATTTCAGACTAAGACAGATCAGGAAGAAGGAACTGGCCACCCACTTCTGAAAAGACTGGCCATGAAAATCCTATGAATAGTAGTGGAGCCTTGTCTGCTAGAGTGCCAGAAGGTGAGAGGATGGCCCAAAACGACCAGGCAAGTTTCCACTCTGCTGTACACAGGGTCACTAGGATTCAGAATCCACTGGATGGCACTAACAACAAATAATACTATTATATAATATATTATATATAATATTCATCCCTTTGCTCATCTCATCAGTGCTATTGCAGCTCCTTGAGTTCAAAGCATCTGGGGTTATGAATGTCCTCGGCCATGTCTAGTTTTGGTCTTGATTTTATAACTGCTTAAAAGTGAAAGACTTGCTTCCCCTTCTTATGCTATGCCCCATTTTACATCAGTCTGAGACTAGTTAGGTGTTCTGGCTCAAAGTCCTCACAGACCTAGCTGTGATTTCTGTTTTGCCACTTACTGAATAAATCGTGAGCAAATTACTAGTGCAAACCTTATTTTGCTTCTTTGGAAAATGAGGAATGATAACTAATTTAGAGTGGATTACCTAACCTCTGTTAAATGGAGATGATCATAATACTTATTTTATAGGATTGTTGTGAAGATTAATTGAGACAAATTTTATAGTGTACTTGCCCTTTGCCTGGCACACGGTAATTGATCAATACTAGCTGTTACTATTATCATGTTATGATTTTTAGTGTGTTGCCATTGTCTCATTTGTAGCTATCAGGGTTAGATCATGTATCATAAAATGTTACAAAACGAAGCAGGATTGAATGTAGTGCTGGTAATCCCCAAGGCATGGTAACTACTCTTATGATTTGATCATCTCTAAGTTGGTGAACATATTATTTCTAAATCCATTAGTTTAATTCCTTGTAGTAACTATACTATCTTGCTGTTGGCTTGGATTTGGAAAATGAACCCTTGTATTCCTCTTAAGTTCCCTCTAAGAAGTTGGCCTGTGAATCAGATGGATGCTAACAGGTTGGTGGTGTGGCCTGGTTATGAATTCAGCCCCGAACTGTAAGGAAGGCTAGATGTTCAATAACTTCCCAGTCTTTTTCAGGGAATACCCAAACTTTCTATGAATGAGGCTAAATCCCCAGAAGTCTAATGTTGGGATTTGGCTGCTTTCTCAATGTTCTTTTGCCATATGCTTCTTAAGAGAGCACCAAGACAGAATTATCCTTGAGTGTTTATCTGTGTGAATGTGGGAGGCAGGGAAGAAGAGGTGGGGAGGAGAGAGTGTGTGTGAGAGAGAGAGGGAAAGAGAGAGAGACTAGATATAGCTATTGAAGTCAGAGGAGACCCTACAAACAGTAATGAAGCTCACCAAGCTCACAGCCTTTTGCTTTTGATCCATGTGGGGATATGCTGTCACACACAGAGCAAAGTTTAGGATAGAAAACTAAAGACCTTGGATGGATTCGGCTCTTCTAGTAGTAGGTCACAATTTCGGAAAAGAAGGAAGACTAAGGGTGTGAACACCTGGTGTCTTAGTTTGTTTGGGCTGCTATGGCAAAATACCACAGCCTGGGTGACTTAAAAACAACAGAAATTTATTTCTCGCAATTCTGGAGGCTGGAAGTCTGATATCAGGGTGCCAGTGTGGTTGGTTTCTGATGAGGCCCTTCTTCCAGGGTGCAGACTGCTACCTTCCCATTGCATCCATGGTGGAGAGCAGAGAGGGGAAACATATTTTCTTGTGATTCTTACAGGGACACTAATCCAATGGCCTCACCCTCGTGACCTTATTTAATCCTTATTACCTCCCAAAGGCCCTGCTTCTTAATAACATCATGCTGCGGGCTAAGGTTTCAACATATGAATTTTGGAGGGATATAAGCATTCAGTTCATAACTCCCAGTGACATAGATCATACTAAAGAATAAGATTTGTTTTTCTGGATTGTGATTTTATAATATCATAATGGTAATCTCCTTGGGGAAAAAACAAGTAATTTATAAAGACTCAGAAGGATGCATTTATTAGAGTATTTAGTGGCTTAAGAAAAGGAAGGAGACAAATACTCAGAAACTTGACACCAAGGAGGATAATATATGAAGTAGAAACACAATATGATAATGTCTTATATGAATATAGTATTTACAGTTTTCAAAGTGTTTTTTATGTGATCTCATGAAATCCTTACAACAGTACCCTGAAGTTTTCAGAAATATGAAGATCTATATTTTTCAGATGAAAAATATGAGTCCCAGAGAGGTAAATTAGTTTGTCTTAGGTCACACAGCCATTAGGGTACATGTCTGAGACTAGATCTTTTGATTATAGTTCTATATTCCCAATATTGTAGAACATTTTGGTATTTTTTTGATGGTGATTTTTTTCTGTGGTTTGAGCTTGTGGTTTTGGAAGTATTCTTTTAGGCCATAAGTGTTACTGCACAAAAATAGGGTTCTCCTACCCAATGTGCGTAAACAAGACAATTAATTACGGCATCCGCTTTTGGGAAAAGAAATCAGCTTTATTCTGCGAGATCAATCTGTAGGGAGAGAGGGGGCTTGTGCCCTCAGATCTGTCTCCCTGATCTTGGGGCACAATTTCTTAGCTGAAGGGCAGGGCGGTCTAAAGTGTGGAGATAGATGTTTGGAGGTAAGGAGAAGTGAGGTAATTGATGGTCTGCACAAGCATAGTCAGGCTTCATGCCTCTCCATGGAATGCATGTTCACAAAATGACAGTGTTACCATGATCAGAGGCTGGAGTTATTAGCTCCTTGACATCAGAAATGTCACTTATCAAGCATTTGCACAGGAACAGCTGATGAGTTGGCGGTCTTACCTGGCCTGAACTGGACAAGGGTCTCAGTCCCTGAAAGACAACTCTTTATTACTCTGTTGATAAGATGGGGCCAGTTGAACTGGTCCTGGAGAGCCCGTGGTTACATAAGGAATTTAAAAATTTTCATATTTTTCTTTGTGGTTTCTTTCAACACGTTTGACATTAGAATGTCTTCCCTAATATCTGACGAATTCTTGACTTGTCCTGTTGAGGATTTCATCTCTGGAAAGATAAAGAAAACAGTGAAGGAAGATTTTTAATTTTAGACATTTCTGGTCAACAGAATTGAACTAGAAGGGAAAAGATGGTTAAGAGCAAGAGGAGAATCTAGAAAAGAGGAAAGGCTGGCATTGAGTTCATGAATTATTCCTTTTTAAAAAGAAAGTAGTGATGGTCTGACTTTAAGGGCATCTTTGAGCTTGTATTTGTTTTGTTACAAAAGGAGCATAAAGTCCTCTTCAACCTCTGCACCCCAATATGCACTCTATTCAGCTACTGAGAGGTACTGCAGTTAACATTTTGGTGTGTATTCTTGCAGATCTTTTCTTTACACACACACATGTAAATGTATACTTACTTACACCCCGGGGTGAGCAATCATTCCAGTTTTACCAGAACTGAGAGGTTTCTTGATATGTGGGCATGATATTGTGATTTATAATAAGAAATACATCGTTGATCTTCCACCTGGTCCTGGCACAGAGCTCCTAAAATCCTTGGAATTTTCTGTGACAAGAGTGATAAGGTGTTTTTTTGTTATGTTACTGAGGTAACTTTTGGAACACTCTTAAGTAACCTAAGGATGGGGCCTGGTTGCCGGGGGAACCAACCATGTGATTAGAGGGGTGGGATTTTCAGTACTCCCCCGCTCCTTCACCAATGGCCAATGATTTAATCATTCATGACTATGTAATCAAGCCTTAATAAAACCCCAAAAGGATAGGGTTCAGAGAGCTTCAGGGTTGGCGAACAAGTATAAGTACGCGGAGGTGCTGGGAGAGTGGTGCACCTGGAGAAGTCATGGAAGTTCTGTGCCCTTTCCCATATCTTGCCCTATGCATCTCTTCCATCAACTGTTCCTGAGTTTTATCCTTTTATAATAAACCTGTAATCTAGTAAGTAAAATGTTTCTCTGAGTTCTGTGAGCCACTCTAGCAAATTCCTTGAACCTGAGGAATGGATCTTGGGAATCCCTGACTTATAGTCAGTAGGTCAGAAGTACAGATAACAGCCTGGACTTGCAATTGGCATCCTGAGTTGGAGGGGTTTGTTGGAACCTTCAATTTGTAGCTGGTTTGTCAGAAGCACAGGTAACAACCTGGGCTTGCAACTGGTATCTATGGGAGGAGAGTCAGTCTTGTAGGAGTGAACGCTTAACCTGTAGAATCTGATGCTGTCTCCAGGCAGACAGTGTCAAAATTGAGTTGAATTGTAGGACACTCATCCAGTGTCAGAGTACTGCTTGTTGTATGTGTGAACACCCCTCCCTTACATCGGAATTGGGTTCAGGAACTCAAAATAGTGGGACTTCTACTGCTAAAACCAGGAGGGTCCTAGGAAAACTGCATGATTGGTCACCCTATCCTAAGAGGGATGGGTGAGACGGTGTCTGCCCTCACCCTCTCCCACATATCCCCTTTAAAGTGGTACAGGAGGAGGAAAGTGTCTCACTTGACCTCACAGGCAGGGAATGGATAAAGTCCTCTAAATGCTTCTGTGATTTTTGGATTAATGTCACTTGTCCTCCTGATTTCTAAAGTTGGTGGCTCAGGTAACTCATGATCTGGTCTCTTTCAGTCTGTTCAGGCCAAGCAGCTTCCTTGCTTAGCTAGACATCTACTTGGCCCTGGAACATGTGATTGACACTTCCAAGCCTCTGCCACATCCTCTATCTAGACCCTGGCCAAGGCTTGGCTATGGGGTTACCTCACTGTCCATCACAATAGACCCCAGGGCAGGCTAATGAGACCAACATCCATTCAGAGTGTCCCTGCCTCATAAGAACTAGGGGAGACTAGGAGTTTAAGCTAGATATCTCTCCCTCCATCTTTTCCTCTCCCTCTCTCACTCCTTATCTCCCACCATGTTACTCCACCCTTTTGACTATGCTGACCCCACTATAGTTGCTCAAGGTCCCCTGTACAGTGGTCCCTTCACAGAATCCAAAATGGGGAGCATGGTAAGAATGCCTTAAACTTGGTGTTCCCTTCAACTTTAGAAGCCATCTTTTCCTCTTCAGGTTCAAGCTTGAGAGGAAAACTGGAACCCAATTTTCTGAGCACTTACTCCTATCAGTTCAGTTGGCCTCTGGACCTTTTCTTCCCACAATTCCTTAGTCCAGCAAGGTTGGAATTATCCCCTCTCTCATCCTATCTGGACCTTCCTTCTATGAAACACTATCTAGTGAGTATTCCATCAAGTCTGGCTTTCAATTCTATTATTTTACTAAAGATATTAAGTACTCACCTTCTCTCGCAGGAGGAACCTCATGCATGGTCTAGTCTTGGCCATTGGAGGCTTCAATGGGTCAATGTTTTAAGGAGGAAATTTGAAATTTAATGGTGCAATGTTTATAAAATACTATCCCTATTAAATATTTGATTTAAAAACCTCAAACAGGATTAAACATGTATTGTTTTCCTTATCCAACAATATCTTAGATATTTTCCCATGTCAGAACAGAGAGCTACTTCATTTGTTTAAATAGTTGCAAATGATTTTATGTAATGAGTGCACCATAATTAATTGAACCATTTCCCTCCATTAGTGGGTGTTTAGGTTCAAACTTGGATGTTAAGGAGCACATCTGTTGAAAACAAAAATAATGATGCATTTTAAGGATGGATACAAAAGAGTGGAACAAACTCTAAAGGATCATATTGACAAAACTATGAAGAATCAGTGAAATGCATGTCACAGAAAACGGAAGATTTCATTTATTCATATTTAAAGCAAAAAGAACAAGGAAGGGATGGTCTCATTGCTTGGGCAGATGGTATATGGTTGACGAAAGGAAGGAGAATGATTCAATGTCTATTTTATTTCCACCTTCTACATCAGGGAAATGATCTTCAAGTTTGAAAGGGTGGAAGGGCATGGATACCAACCTGGATTTTAATAGATGTAAACACTTAGGACAGTCCTTGCAGCATAGTAAGTGCTCAACAAATGTGTTAAAATTTCCATTTAATTTTTTTTTGGTAGAATTGCAAGGAATGGGAAAGGTGCTGGATGATTGAAATGGGAAAACCACCAATTTTCAAAAAGGGAAATAAATGAATTTTAAGAAGAACATACCAATGAATGTGACATCAGTCCCTAGTCAAATTTAGGAACAAAATATTTAGAGATGGATTATGAGCACTCTGGAAAGGAAGATGGCATTGTTAAAAACAATGAATTCCAAAAAGCTAATCTGATTTCCTTTGTTTGGTTTTTTAGTTGAATGATTTGATTAGAGGAATGTACTAGGTGGAAAAGATCTATTTTCGTAAGATATTGGAAAAATTGCCTGTAAGCAGTGCTTTCTCATACATTTTGCATACTCTGTACTCTGCATTTAATGTTCTCCCTCTCTTCATCTGCTGATGATTGCCTACTCATCTGAGGCAGGCTAATGCTTTTGGAATACTAACCAACATTTCCTTTTTCCTATTCTAACCTTGGCCCTCCTTGAGTCAGCTAGGCTGTCTGCAAACATCTCTCTAGGTAAGTGATGACACATCAAAAAAGCAGCAGGAAGAATAATCTGTTCTTAGATTTGCACTTCTAAAGACTAATTCTTCAGGGAAACAGAGAGGACTCTTGGCTAGAAAAAATATTTGGAAGAATACTTTGATGTATAAAAATAAAACCTTCCCTCATGGAGACTGGATCATGCAGAGTGGAGGCCTGGGATGTGGGGGCTAGAGCTAGCGAGCATCATACAGCACCTGCCATATAGCATTGATACTTGACCTTCCATTGACCTTTATGACCTCCCTTCAACAGCAATATTGTTCACTGATAGCCTGGAATGAATGACGTCTGTCTGTGTCAGGTGTGTCTCACTCTATGTAGACATCTCCCCCTTTAATACCTATGATACTTATAAGCTTCAGAGCTGGAGGATGGGGAACTGAGAATCTAGAGGGAAGTAATTGTGTGGGATGTGCTTGCACTTGGGTGGACCTAAGTAGAAGCAATTTTTGCCCTTTTATACTACCCTTGCTGTCAGTAAAAGTAAGTATAAGCATATAAATATAAAAATAAGTAAGTCAGTAAAAGTATAGTAAAAGTCTCTACTTTTTCACATTCATGAGCTTTAACTCAGAAGAAAAGAGGGAAGGGAGAAGGAAAAATCTCACTTTTTTTTGGAGATTTCTTTAATGACCCCAGGTAGAATCCGGTGTTTGTTCTTGAGCTCCCCGTGGACTCCAAGTTCACTCGTATGATAGCATCCGTCATAGGAAACTCCTCTATTGCCTGCATGATCATTTCCCCAGTAGACTGTGAGCCTCTTGAGGGCAGAGAACAGATTCTGTATGTTTGTATTTCCTAGTACACAGTGGACATTAGGCATGTATTTAATGGGTTGAATTAAAGATGGCTAAATGCATGGAATTACCTGGGCTTATAAGTAATTAAATATATACTCAAGGAATATTGGCTAATATATTAGTGTCAGCTCTGAATTATCTCTCTGTGAAGTATTTCTAGGCTCAAACCCCTACTTTCCTGTTTCTATCAATGACTGGAATGATGACATAACTCACTGATTACATTTTGAAGTGACAGGAAGCCAGAAGGGAAAGTTAATACACTGGAGGAAAGTCAGAATCCAAAGAGAGAAGAATAAGTTGAAATGATGGACCAAATATAATTTAATTGAGAGTAGATATGAAATACTACAGTTGGGTTAAAAAAAATCAACTCCATTACAGAGTAGGGGAAGATACGGCTTAAAATAAAGGATTTGTTAAAGATCTTGCTAGAGCTTTAGTTGAAAAGCTTATTGAATTATGAATTCAATATTGAGTTTATGAGCTTAGGAATTAAATTATGATAGAGCTTTTACTATATTATATCTTTAATAAAGCTTTTGGTATTATTCGTAGAAATAAAAGGAAGAAATGCATGAAGACAAGGGTCTCACTGATGAGATCATGGCTGAAATATTGCGTAGAGTTCCACACATAATATTTGAAAAGGATAATGCTGGAGAATTTGGAAGAAAATGTTTGTGGAAACTACATTTTTATGAGACTTGAGACGGGGTTGGGGCTAGGCCACAGGAGAGATGAGGGAAGCGATAGTTGAATTCCCTAACTCTTGAATGCCTGTTACATTGAAGGATAGTTCAGCTTATGTTTCATGGCCCAACGGGTGAAAGTTATAAGGAAGAAGATTCTGGGTTACTATTCATAGGAAATTTGTAGCAGTTAGGTATTTCCATCAATGAAGTGACAGTTTAGGACAGCCTCTATCTCATTTCACTGGAAGAGTTTAAACTGAGAACAGGATGACTATCATCACACTGGATCCCTGATATGCATAGGTGATTGGATTCAGATGAGCTCTAAGGTGGCCTCCAATTCAAAGACAAGACACTCTTTCTATGCATGCTCTATGGCTTAGTTAGAAAGTCCTCTGTGGAGGTGGATGCACAGGAAGGACCTTTTGACTACATGGCAGAAATGATGGAGAGAGTTGCTTAGCTCAGCACAGAGCTTCCTGGACTTCCTTTACCCCTCACTCTGTATGCAGGCCACATAGAAGGCCAAGATCTGGGCTGTCGGACAGTAATTCATGTGAAAAGGAAGGAAATAACTCCTTGGTGGATGTGAATTGTGAGGAAGAATGATGATGCTACTCCATGTTCTATGACTCTGTACCTGAAGAGATAACAGGGCCTGATCAATGGAAATGTTTGGGGTTGGGAGAAGGGATACAGATGATGAAGAAGTAAGAGTGGCTCTCATTTGGGAGAATGATGGTGTTTTAACCCCATGGTCCATGGCTCTGAGCCCAGCAGGCGAGTCTGGGACAATTGATGGCTTCTGACACCCAGGTAACTGCCGTAATTCTGAGCTATGTGCCATGGACAAGGAGCTCTCCATGCTGCAGACAACTTCATTACTGTGGGCCCATCCTTCACTCAGCAGCGGACCTTTTTGCATCAGCCAAAGACGAATGAGAAAATCACCCAGGCTCTACATGCTTTCAATACTTCCCTCTCTTCTGTCCAGACCAGCTTTGGTTTATGTATTTTGCTGCCTTCCCTCTGAACTATGGTGCAGAAGGGCCCTGGCATCACCCACCCTGGAATAATATGTGAAACGCGGACAAGAGGATCTCCTCAAAGGACTTGGCAGATTGGGATTCTCTGTAGCAATCAAAGAATGACAGTGTGCCCTGGCTTGTCTAGGATTAGGCAGAGGTTCACTGCTATTTTAATTCTTCAAAAGCAATTCCTTTCCTGTGTCTGAGCACAGAGTGAATAAAGCTGCTTCCAAGAATAAGAACAGGCAACTAGCAAAGCTTAATTTCCTGCCAAGAGAAGGTAAAATGTATCCTCATGTTAGAGGCAACATGAAATGAGGTACAGTTATGTAGTACTGAGTCAAATTCAATGTCCTCTATCTTCAAATTGCAGAAAAGTACGGTCTCTGAATTCTGTAAGTCACAAAATATATCAATTGTTTTCCTCCTAATGAATTCAAAGAGAAGTAGTAAATAAATTTATTAAATGTAAACCTTGTACAGTTTTTACTAATATCCTTTCTGAAGCTGCCAACTGCCTGCCAAGCTGTGCTGCAGCTCCCGCCTCTCCTAGCATCCTTGCAAGCATCCTGTGCAGGTGGGAGTCTGACCGGAAGCCCTGGGCCTCCAGGATGTACCCACACTGAGTCACCACTTCAGTTCTGGGCAGATAAGATGCCACACAGTGGGGCATAGAACCAGAGTTCCTGGGTGACTGGGTGTCAAATGTTGAATGACAGAACCTAGAAGTGTGGGAGAGGCAGCTCCCATGGAGTAAACTTCCGCCAGCGGGAGTGGGAGTGGGAAGGTAAATTAACCCTTTTCCTCTGTGAGGTGGACCATTCCAAGGTGCCCTTTCTCCTTGCTAACCTTCTGGAGAAGTCCTGCATGCTGAAGGGCATGCCTGCCGAGAGATGTGCAGGGTCTCTTCACGGCTCACTGTGAAGCAGAGGCTGGCATGGTAGCACACTGTATCTCATGTGCCACATCTGTCTTTGTTCTACTTTGCCATACTTCCTGACCTGCACCACTCTGGTCTTGCACTTCCCCAGTCAAGTATCAGCCCTTTAGTCTTTGCCTCAGGTTCTGCTTTTGCAGATGACCTGGGCTAAGGCAGAGATAAAGAAATCAGGAATTTCATTCATTCACTCATTCTTTCAGGGTTTATTGAGTAGCTACTAAGTGTCGAGCATTTGCTAGTTTCTGAAGCCATAATGATGGGTAAAACATGATTCCGGCCTTTAAATAATTCATAGTCTAGTTTAGAGAGAAAGACATGAGATCCGATAAAGCCCTCAAAAATTAGAAGAAATAGAAAAAAAGATCTTCATGGTAAAATGTTTGAGATAAAATGTTGTTTGGTCCTGGAAATCTGGCTTCCCGTGCTGCGTATGGCTTAGTGTTGAAGGCCTGAGCTAATGGAGTCTCGAGTGGGTTTCTTGCTGTGGTACCAGAATTGGACTAAGGCCAAAGCTGAAAACAAAAACCTTCAAGCACCCCACCTTCTAAGGAGAGCCACAGGGAGCTGCTTATCATGGGGCCAGACACCTCCCTGAAGGTCTTTGGAGAGTTGGAAGAAATGGTCCTTCTCTCACCGTCTCCCCACACTCCCACTTGAATCTAAATGAGAAGGGAATTGGAATGAGGTCTAGAATCATCAAATGTTTGACTTTGTGGTGAGTCGTGTTGTAGGAGAGAAGCTTTTCTCCCTATCCTTTTGGAGTGCGTGGGAGTCCAGTTAAGCATCTTCAAGAGAATTGCCCATAAGAATCAGGAGTGCTTAAAAGAAGAGCTTTCTCCTGGTGAAACACTTACTGGGCTAAAACTCAGTTGGCTCACTCTGGCCCTGACCCCAAAATATGTAGGACGAATTCTTGGGAGAGTGGACATGTGTGTTAATAAATATAAGAACTGACACCTGATTTTGCTATGTGGATCTGCCGTAGCACAGGTCCATTGGCTTGAAAGGACTATGATGAGGTGTGTTTGAGAAGAATATGAGGCAACCTCTGCCACATTCTATATATTTTTGTCCCCAGAGGTTTCAGACCTAACAGTTCTTGGGGCTTCCCATAGGGAAGTTCAGAGGCTGGAGAAGAACCAGCAACTGAGGGCTGCCCAGGTGGCCACTAGGCCTTCAAAGAGACACCTAACATAAAGAAGAGAAAGGGGGCTTGTATAGCAGGCAAGGTTTATGAGAGAAATACTTACTCCATTGAACAGGTGAAAGAGCCAGAGAGAAGAGGGGCACTATCGCCAGGAAAATTGTGTGCTGATGTGAAGACCAACACATCAAAGGAGGTTACAAAAGAACCCAAACAAGAAAACATCAGAGAAACATGAATGAGCCAGAATGAGGCCAGGGACTCATCCTCACAAGTGACAGATGGACAGTCTTTGAAGAAGACCCTACATCCTCACCCTTCCTACCTGACCCCACCATCAGAGTCACCACCTCGTGGAACGATCTTTTTTGGGAAGCCAGAGCCATGAGTGGCTTGTGCTGGGGAAGCGGGTGGGGAAAGTTTTGAATGCTGAAGTTTTAAAATGGATTGGACTATGTTTTAATGATTAAAAATAACCAGAAAGTTATAGAATCTACAAAAAATATTGCTAAGGGGTGGAGAAAGAATTTAACATAGCAGGGTGGAAAATCAGTGACTGAAAGATATAAAACTGTTTCCACATGGGATTTTAAGGGCAGGCCTGGAAGCAGCATATCCTTTCTGGTTGCATCTCATTCCCCAGAACTCAGTCCTATGACCTCAACCTAATTGTACGTGAGGTTTGGAAACCTCTACCTGTGTGTCTAGGAAGAAGAATGATTTGAACACATAGCATTGTCTCTGTCGCAGGTAGCCACTTTGAAATCCAGAACATTGCAAAGCTTAGAAGACAGGAACCTAGTGGTTTTGTAGTAATGATAATATTAACAATGAAACCTGTGATGTGACGGACGCTATTCAGGTGTTCTCACTGTTTTTCCTCAAACAACCAGCAATGTTTTACAGGCTGGGTCTATGAGAGAGTGTGCTCTGACTTGTCCAGGATTAGAATCTAATATTTAATTCTGGCGACTCTGTGACTGAGATGCTGTGACTCTCATTTTCTAGAAGAAACAAAAGAGCTAACAATTTAATGCTTGGTAGATTTATCGTTAGTCTGGCTCTGTCCCACTTCAATGTCCCTGCTGTTTCTATTATACCCATATCATCTGGTCTTCTGGACTTCTTAAAGTCCAAGGCCTTTCTTCTTCTCTTTGTTCAGGATGAATTTCCCGAGCCTCTTTTTGATGATTCTGTGATGACCCCCTATTGACTTTCCACATGACATATAGTCACTGTGCCAAGGATCATGCTGCCAAGCATCAGAGTTTATTGTTCCATCTGGCTATTTTTACTACATTTGTACAAGATCCTGGTGAGTATGGTTCTTTTTTGGTATAAGGTTGCTGTTTTAATGTCTTGATGATGCGCTGAGCTGCATTTGGTGTGTTGGGTAATTTCTTTAATTTGACTCTTGACGTTTGTGAAGATTGAATATTCACCAGTTCATGCAATTTTGATTTTTGACTCGTAAAACTGGAGCAGATGGGATTGGGGCTCAATAATTCCGCTACTGCTGATCAGTTTTATGTCTTTGTTCATTTATTAACAGGACTGTTGCTGGCGAGTCTTTCTCTACAATTTTCTTTTAGTCATCTCAAACGGTTGTTTGATATTAATATGCTGTCACTTTAATCTCAGATTATCCTTTTCAGGTTTCATGAAAGCTCAGTAAAAACACTTTACAACAATATGTTTGGTTCTGTTAAATAAGCATCGCAATATCATAATTAGATGTTGGGAGTTGTGGAACCCAACATGTGATCTCCTTTTCTAATAAGTTTAAACAACAACAACACATTAAACGTCCTCCTGGCATGCTATGATTTTCCGGTTGTGTGGAGCCATCAGAAGTTGCTTAAATGAGGGAGGACACAGGCAACATTTGGGTGTGATTCTAGTTACTGGGCTGAAGTTGGGAAATTAGTAAGAGCAATTTTGTCCTTCCCTTGATTGTCGTTAAAGAGTGATCATTGGCAAGGTACCATACAAAGTCATATACCCAACAAATATGCATCGATGACATACTATCTTCATGCCAGTCTCTGTGATCAAAAATGACGAATTCTTGGACCTTTTGAAGTGCTCTCAGCCTTATTGGGGTGTATATCTCAATACAGAGTGATAAATGCAACAATATAATATGTTCAATATGCAGTGATGGTGAAAAAGTGGGAGGATTAATTGGACCAGAAATCAGGTTTCACAAATGTTTAATTGATATTTAATCTCTCAGAGAACTGTTTATATAACCATTCCCTCTGCTTAAATAACGAATTAGAGCAATCATTCATGAGTTTTCTTTCTTTGATCCCTAAGTCTTTCTTTATGAGGCTAGAGGACTGTATCTTAGGGCTCAGGCCTAGAGGGATCATCAGTATTTGAGAAGTTGGATTTGGCTGTGCCTTCCCTATCATGCTTTTTATTTTTTTTCCTACTGGGTGCTAACCATCTGCAGAGAGTAACTTCTCTCCCATTTAGAGAAGAGCTGTCTTACTGAGCGTTGCCGCGTGTCCATCTCTGAATGGCCAGGAAATGGGAAATAGAGTTCCCTTCAGGTTAACTTGCCACCTCACAGGTTGTTTGTCAGAATTTGCTAGCAGATCAGTCCTTGCAAAGAGTGGAGTGTTTTGATTTTTAATTCCCCCCTTTTTTTGGTAATTAGGATACATTTTTTATTAACAGCTTCCAGAAACCAGCATTTTTCCACCCATACATTTAGCATCTTGTCACACAGTGAGAATTGCAATGGTAGGAAGAAAGGGAATAGTGCAAACAAAACAAAGACATAAAATGTAATGAGGGGAAAGCAGTCAGCTTGCTGCAACTGTAAAGAAGAAGAAAACGTTGGGGAGGTCTGATTTATAGGGAATAATTATTATTGGCTGATTTAGAAAACTGGGGCAGAGATAGGAAGCCCCTGAAGTGGCTGTTTTTGCAAACTGATTTGAAGACTCGTCTTCTGTGCCATTATAAAATAATAATTCTTGGTGAATGTGTTCCTTTTCACTTAAGGATTTGCGAGGACTTGAAAAATACTGCTTGAATGGAATTATGGTGCCTGAAAAGAACATTCCAACCACTATTTTAAATGTCAAAGCGAAAACCAGGAGCAGGATGGGGATTTGTGAAAAGTTGCCTAAGGGATCAAAGCAAGAGAATAGATCCAATTCTCACTAGGATTTCCTAAATTTAGAAACAGTTGGTTCCCACAGTTAAACTTTACATTCTAATTAGGGAAATTTAATCTTCACAGTAGCTTTCAATCTAAGAGAGATCACTCATCTGTTAATTTGTTATCCACTTATTCATCAAACATTTGTTGAGCACCTACTCTGTGCCAGGCACAGGTTTCTGTGCTAAGAATACAACAGTGAGTAAGACATGATCTCTTCCCACAAAAAGTTCATATATTTAAAGGGGTGAATTTAAATGAACACTTAAACTAAGATATGCTTTTTCCCAACTGTGAAATAATGATTAATAAAATGCTTAGACTCAGAAATCCGGATGTTATCTTTTTGTTGCTGATAATGCATTTTTCCCCCTAAAGTGAAGGAGGACTTGCCTCATTACTCATACAATTCTTAAAATTTGTCACCTTAATAAGATACATTTCAGCAGACCCTAAGATGAGAATACATTGAAATCAAAACATCAGAGGTGACAGTGATCGATGGTAATTAGTCTTTGGGTGGTGAACATGACATAATTTATACAGAAATCAAAATATAATGATAAAAAAAAACACTTCAGGGGTACCCTATTATGGCTGAAGAGAACATTGAATTGGGAGTCAGGAGACCTGGGTTATAATTCTGTTTGTTAACCCATTGTATGAATTAAGGCAAGAGATTTCATCTCTTCAGAATTTATATTCCTTGTTTTTGAACGCTGAGTTAGGGACTAGCTGGAAGGCTAAGATTCTCAAAAAATTTTTTAAAAAATCAAACAAATATGTATTGAATACCTCCTATAAGCCTAAATTGTTCAAGGAACTGGGGATCCAGAGGTGACCAAAATAGACAGCAAGGTAGGAGGAAAATCAAAAAGTGCGATGTTCTGGAGGCCAAGTGAAGAAAATGTTTCTACAAATAGGGAGGAATCAGTTGTCAGATGTTGTTGATAGATGAAAAGAAGGTAAGAATTGACTATTGGTTTAGCGAAATTAGTCCTTGGGAACCTTGGCAAGAGCAGTTTCAGGGGAGTGGTGGGGATAAAAGTGTGATTGGAGTGAGTTCTAGGTAGGAGACTGAACAGATAAATGGACAATGGCCAGATCATATATAAAAATAGAATTCTGACCCATAAGCTGCAGGAACCAGTCCAGGAACCCAACTTATTAACTGTACTAACCAGCCCAGCAAATCATCCTCGTATATACAAGTCAGAGTTGTAGAAAATCAGACCACCATCTCTCGCAAACAATCCAGGAAACTAGACAGTAACCCCTGTAGCAATTGGCCCCATGGCCAGGACACGGTTAATAACTCTCAGCTTCCCGTAATTTTTGTCCCTGCTTCCAACTTAGGACCAACCAGAGAAAGCCAAATATGCACCCCTAACCAGTCAGACAGGACACCTTGCTTCTACTTAGCCTGCCGACAGCTTCCTCATGCCAGCAGCCTTCAATCACAGCACACCAGAAGCCTTCCCTCTTTTTCCTAAAGCTTTCCCACTCCTCTGCCTGCCTTTGAGTGTCCACTAAACTCGAGTGATGCTGGCTGATTCCTTTGTTATAGCGAGTTCTGAATAAACAGCCTTTACTTGTTCTCATTTGGGTGGTTTTTGTTTATTTCCACATAGGAGAAATGTAAGAAGAGGAATTGGATATAGAAAATATGGACAGTTCTTTAAGTAGCTTTGCTATAAAGCTGAGCTGAAAAATGAGTCAGTAACTGAAGTGAGATACATTTCTTTTTATATTGTACTGGCAAAGACATCAAATACAATCATTAATAGAAGCAGGGATAGTGGGCATCCTTGTCGCTTCCTGATGTTAAAAAGAAATCTTCTAAAAGTTTTACCATTGTGATATTTTCTGTGTGTTTTTGGAAGGTGTCCTTTATTAGATAGAGGAAATTACCTTCTATTCTTAATTTGAGAAGAGTTTTAAAATACTTTTTGGTTTAATCATGAATGAGTGTTGATTTTTTTGGCAGATGCCCTTGCTGCATCTGTTAAGACTATTCTATGGCTTTTCATCTTTAATGTTTGTAATAGTCTGAATTATGTTAGTGGATTTTCTATTGCTTAGAATTCTTGAATCCCTGGGTTGAATTCAGCTTGGACATGATTTAAAAAAACTCATTGCTGATTTGATTTGCTCGTAGAGTTTAGGATTATATCAGAAGTGAGCTTTTTTTTCTCACTCATATTTTTCTTTTCTCATACTGACCTCATCAGATTTTGGTATCAATATTTTACATACTAAGCTTAAAAAATGAGTTGTGGAATATTTCCCCTTTTTCCCTACTCTTTGAAAAAGTTTGTATAGAACAAAATGATCTGTTCCCTGAATTGTGATAGCACTTACCTCTAAATGCACATAGGCCAGGCATCTCTGTGAGTATATGCATGCACGTGTGTCTATTTATCTAGGTACTGATTTCATTTCTTTAATGGAATCATTAAATGCATGTTTTTAATTTCTTCTTGAGCCATTTTTAGACCATTTCTCTACACTTTAAAGTTTTCTGGAATAATGTTTTTCATAATAATTTCTTTTTCACAATTTTAGCCATGTCATAATTGTAATATCCCTTTTTATTCTTAATATATCCCCCTTGTGCTTTCTTTGTGATCTTGATTTTTTCTCGTCTTTGTCTTTCATTTAATTAGTTTATACTCCTCTTTATTATTTCTTAATGGTGCTTTTAAAACCCTTTCTTTCAGCCCTCCCTGCCTCTCTCCACATCCCCAGATAACCAAAAACAGTGCTTTCCGTCACTAGAGATCAGTTTTCCTTTTCTATAATTTTACCTGAATATAATAATACAGTTTGTATTGTTTTTGTCTAGCTTATTTCTCTTAGCCTTATTATTTTTCAAATTCACCCAATTATTGCCTGTTAATAATTTATTCCTTTTTAGTACTGAGCAGTATTTGATTATATGAAGATATTACTATTTGTTTATCCATTTGCACTGATCGTTGAAAAAACTCCTTTCACCAAATAATCTATGCACCATTAAAAAATCAATTGTCTATATATGTATGGTTTCATTTCTCCACTCTATCTTGTTTGACTTATATATTTATTTTTACACCAATTCTGCATTGTTTGGATTTAGCTTTATACTAAGTCTTGCTATCAGGTAGCACTAATTCTTTAGCTTTGTTCTTTTTCAAAATTGTTTTGGATATTCTTAGTTCTTAGCATTTCTTTATGAATTTTAGTATGAGCTTGTCAAATCATGCCAAAAATGCTGGGAGTTTGATTGGGATTGTATTGCATCTATAAATCAATTTAAAAGGAACCAACAAGTTAAAAATGTGGAGTCTTCTAGTCCGTGAACATGTTGTATCTTTCCATTTATTTGGTTCTTTAATTTCTCTCAGCACTGTTTTGCTGAAGATCTTGCATATATTTCTTCAGATTTATCTCTTATAGTTCATGTTTTTTGATGTTACTGTAGATGTTATTGTTGTGTCAGTTTCAATTTCTGATTGTTCATGGCCACTATCTAGAAATACAACTTATTTTTGTATATTGTCCTTGTATCCTATAACCTTGCTGAACTCAAATAGTCCTAATGGCTTTTTGTGTGTATGTAAATTCCATTGGATTTTCCGTGTAGATGATCATACTGTCTGCTAGTATAGACAATTTTACTTCTTGTTTTCCAAACTGTGTAATTGCAATGGCTAGTACCTCCAGCTTAATGAGTAGAAATGGCAAGAACACACATTCTTGTCTTTTTCCTAATATTAGCAGGAAAACATCCAGTCTTTCACTAGTAAGTATGAGGCTAGCTGTAGATTTTCATAGATGCCCTTTATCAGATTGAGGAAATTTAATTTCTAGTTTGCTGAGATTTTTCTAAGAGTGGAAATTGGATTTTATCAAATGATTTCTCTATGTATATTGAGGGAATCATATTGTTTTGTTTTTTAGATTGTTCATATGGTAAATTATAATGATTGAGTTTCAAATGTTAAATCAACCTTGTGTTCCTGGGATAAATTTCACTTGCTTATAATATATTATCATTTTTATATGTTGCTAGATTCAATTTGCTAAAATTTTGTTTAGAATTTTGGCATCTGTGTTCAGGAAGGATAGTGATCTTTTGTTTTCTTTTCTTGTAATTTTTTGGTCGGGTTTAATTATAAGGTTTCTGCTGGAAATATTCCATCCTCATCAATATTCTGGAAGAGTTTGTGAATAATTGGTGTTGTTTTATCCTTAAATGTGTGATAGATTTCCTCCCAATGAAGGTATTTGAGTTGAAGTCAATTTTTTTTGTTTGAATTGGAATTTTTTGTGGGAAGGTTTTTAACTACAAACTTAATTTCTTTAATTTATTAGGTATATTCAGGTTATCTATATTTACAGTTTCTCTTAAAAATATCAGACAGCTTCACAACATAGGGCCTGTATTCTCACCTGGCAAGAACTGGGTGACATTCAGTAGTAGCTGCCTCTAGTTTGCTGTAGTCCCTACAACTCTCTTTGGTCAACATTCCTTATTTATATTGCCTTCTTGGCCACTATAAATTGTAGATTGTGAGACCTAGGAGGAATCTCAAAGATGATCTATTTCAACTTTCCAGTTTGGAAGATGATGAAAACTGTAGTCTGAGTTACTTAGGTCACCCAGTGCCTGGATGTATGCAATAGTATAGCAATGTCCCTTCCTTGACATATCCTGCCTCTAAATATTTGACATATGGGTGAGAATAATCCTAACACAAGATATAAGCTTCTGTTTAAAGACTTCTTTTCCTATGATCAAGTTTCCATAGCATGGACCTATAAGAGGTTAGGGGAAATTATCATATGAGGACATGTTCATTAAATGAGGAACAGTTCTATTTGGGCACCAGGCTGCTACTTTCTTCATTAAGTCATTTACTATACTAGTGTAGTGCCTGGGGACAGCATTTGGGCCTTCCTAGTTCAGGTTCATGCCCTGACAATACTGGCTGCATTTCTTTTAAAGCAAATCTTAGTAAAAACCACAAAAATATCATCAGGAAGCATGAGACTCATTCCTTAGAGTGGGCTGTATGAACTTTGCTAAAAGTTAATTTAACATCCCTACTTGCCTTTCTACAAAGCTGTGATTGACTACCAGTGACTCCTAATCAGGTTATTACGGGTAGTGAGGTGACATGTTTGGGTGTATTCTGTGCCTGGTCTTCTAGCCATGCCTTCTCCATTTTTGAGCCTCATCCTCATCCAGGATACTTGTTACTTTTCTTTAGGTTAATAATAGAGATTTATGTCTCACTTCTCAATGTCTCTTCCAAGTTCAGTTCTTCATGAACAGGTGTTCTACTTCAATTAGAACTTACCAATGTTGTTTGCATTGCTCCTGTGTTTTTAAATTGTTAATAGTGGATTTAGGGATTTGTGCTGCCTGAGAACTGTGGAAGCCAGGAAGCCCTATTCCACTTCAGAATGTCTTCATTTCTTAGACGAGTGTCTTTTATGATCAAGACAAGAGCCAAATAATGGTTAATGCGAGGTCCCATCCCAAGACCCTGGGAAGAATGTCTCCTTGATGGTGACAGGAGTTTAGAGGGCTAACTCAAGAGATATATAACAAATCATAGTGATGTTTGTAGGCATGAAGTTTAACACCTGGGATTTCTGGATATTTCCCTATGCTGTTTTGGTGATAGCTATGATATTTACTACTTACTTTGTCTTATGGGGCTATTTTATATGACTTTCTTATTTCTTTCTACACCCTAGGCTTTCCATTTGGATGTCTCTTTGGATAGAGAGATGTTTCTGGATCACATCTCTGTAGTCTTGCTAGTGGTTCCAAAATGCTGATCTATGAGCCAGTACCAACTGTAATGCATCAAAGTCATCTGATAGAACTTATTTAGAAAGTATATAATCCCAGAATGCTTCCCTAGAATTTCTGATAAATTGTATCTGGGGTAAAGCTTGTGTTTCAAAGGAGCTCTTAGGATATTCTTATGTGAAGTTGGGTTGAGAAACACTAATCTAAATGGTAGACATCCCATCTAGGTTTGATGGAGTTTTGGGTTTCAACACAATAAGAATAACTAATTATGATAATACTTATTGAGGGCTGGGCCAGTGGCTCAGCAGTTAGGTTCGCACGTTCCACTTCAGCAGCCTGGTGTTTGCAGGTTCGGATCCTGGGTGCAGACCTATGCACTCCATGGCAAGCCATGCTGTGGCAGGCACCCCACATATAAAGTAGAGGAAGATGGGCACAGATATTAGCTCAGGGTCACTCTTCCTCAGCAAAAAGAGGAGGATTGGCAGTTGATGTTAGCTCAGGGCTAATCTTCCAAAAAAAAAAACCAAAATCAACTTATTGGATACTGCTTATATACCAGACATTTTAAGTACCTTTGTGTGGAGCATATTTGTCACTTTTATGAAGATTATTTTAACCTTATAAGGTACATACAATTATCATCCATATATGGGAAACCGAGGCCTTGCTCAGAATCACATAGCTAATGATTGGGGACCTAATCTTGTACATAAAGCCATTCAATGCTAAATAGTGTTGCTACCTCAACTAGGCGGCCAAGACTGTGTCCAACCCTATCTCTAGTAGGTTGACCTTGGACAAGACATTCAAATATTTAGGAAATCCTTTTTTTTTGTTGGTAAAATTAGAGGGTTAGGTTAGGTAATTTTCTAGTTCTTTTTATCTTGAAAATTATGCTTTTTGTATGAAAATGCAATTATCTTTAAGGAAGCATACCATGAACTAATCTCTAACATATGAAACATTTATACATGATTTAGAGCAATATTCATGGAAATATAAAAACAAATACAACTTAGCACCTTTCACACTAATCTTCCATTTTATCAACACTTAATATACACATTTTCTGCTCTAAATATTGAACTGTGACTCTTTCTTTTGCTACAGTGTAGGTATCTAGCCATTGGGCTTATCTACAGCTCCACTGTTCTTGGAAATAAAGGACATTTTGGCTTTTCTTTTACCATTTGTAACTGTCCTAGTGAATAGACCTTCCCAGAATTACTGTTATTTTTTAAAATTTGAATCTCAAGAGAGGTCCTAACTAATTTTGTCGTCTCTTGCAATCACTCTCTTCTGTGGGTTGGAAATGAAGTGCAATGATTGTGTACTTATGTACTACAGTTCTTAGCATGGCTGTTGTTTTTGTTTTGTTTTGTTTTGCTTTTCAATCAGCAGAATCTTTTTTTATACCTGACCTGATGTTTCTGCCAAGCTTCCTGCCCACGGAAGGCAGGACTTGACAAAATTAGGGTATTTATCAACCCTTCTTTATTAACCTCTGCAGGCTCTGTTGAAATCTAGTTCTAAATTTTAAAGGTGACTGTACCTTTTCCCAGGATTTAGACCTTAAAGCATTTATTCAGGAAAACATATAGTAGTTTATAGGCTTTGCTCACATAATTTCATGTTGAGTTTGTAGTATGAATCATGCGATAATAATAAATAAGAGTATACTATGTAGCAGTATGGGGAGCAGACTGAAATCATACATACACACAGATTATATATATGTATATATACATAAATTCTATGTAATTTTCTGTTAATATTGACTACTAATGATTCTTATCTTCTGATAAGCTCATGGCACAAATTGTTTGGGAAATTTCCACTACCACCCAAATGTTTATTGCTGCTTTTCTTTTCTTTGTGCCAGGAGACATGCTTGCTCTATGGTTCCAGGTTCCAAGAAATGAAATGTTGTAAGACACATCTATCTGCACTAGAACGATCCAAGCATTGCTTTCCATTCAGTGCTCGTGGAAGAAAGTACAAAGAATAAAAAGAGAAGGTAACATTGAAAATTCTGTTATGGGCTTTAACCAATTTTCTTAAAAAAAAAAAAACAAATCTCAGTGTACAAAAGTTAAATTTTACCTAGTCAAATATGGAAAGTCTGATTATTTTGATGATAAAAGGCTTTATCCGTCGTTCCTTTAAAATACTACTCCACAAGTTATGGACTTTGGAGCTATATTTGAAATCATCGTTAATATAAACGGTCATCAGGACCACCAAAGTTTATGTATGTATGTCATCAGAGAAGCTTCGTGAAAATAAATTTCTCCTGCAACCCAGTCAGATAAACTTTTCCATCTGCCCCACTTGCGAACCTTGTCTAATGTAATGTTATTTTCTGATCAGTTATAGAGAGGACTTGAAGAGACACATCTGGTATTGAAAAGAACATCTGATTTAAGATCTAGTATTAGAGTATTGTCATTTACTTCATTCTTTTACTAAAAATAGGGCTTCATTCATATAAATTTTGTGAATGTCTTGTTGAGTGTCATAGATGAGCTCAAAAAGGAAGCCAGTCTCTACTGCCAAGGAGGTTGGAGTTCATATGTGTGCAGTGGCCTTGTGTTTTGAGTTTCTTCATACAGCTCTGATTTCAAATCGTCTGTGCCATATTCCCCATAAAAGATCAAAATATTTTAGAAATACTTATTTTCCATACCCAGATCACTTGAGGCTTTATTATACAATTTACACAGACTAGAAAATCCTTTGGAAAACCTGTTGCAGTTTGGGGTTAAAAAAATTGTGACCAAGGTAAATGTAATTACAATGTAAAGTATAAAGTTGTAAATATCTTAAAAGAAGTGAAAATGAAATACTGCTGCTTTTCAGAAATAACTTATATCTTGTAGGATGAGGCAGGACTTTATGGAAGCAATGGCATTTGAAGTAGACCTTAAATAGTATTGATAGTGACAGTTGTTGATTACCTAGCGCCAGTTTTCTGCCTAATTGTTTATATACGTTAGCTCAATATGGTTGTCAAATCTTGTGAAGTAGCTTCTATTATTCTTGTTTCAGAAGTGAATAAAAGAGATATTAAAAGAATAGGTCATATACCTAATTGGGGATGGAATTAGGACTTGAACTCAGATATGTTAGGCTCTAAACTCTGTGTTTAAATTCATTATATTTTATTTTGTCTTGGTTAAATTAAATGTGCAGGGATGAGAGTGTGAGAAAGAGTATCTGAGATAGTGGGAGCAACATAAGCAAAGACACAGAGACTAGAAAGCACAGGAAACAGTCAACAGAGAGCAGTTAATTTTGTTGGAACTATTGAGAACTATTTGGGAAATGAGAAACAAGTTTGGAAACACTGCTTGGGGCCAGATGGTGAAAAGCCCTGAATGCCAAGTTCAAGATGCTGCCTCTTATCTTAGATGATAGGAAGAGTTATTGGTAATTAGGGCTGAAGAAGAATTGGGGTAAGTATACAAGATCTGGAGACCGACAGATTAATCACAATCTTAAGGCTTTGATCCAGGAAAGCTGCAATGAGGATCTGAATTTAGAGGTGGATGGAGGAAGCCAGGATGTGGAATGAACTACTGAGGTGCAAAGATGAGACCATGTGACTTAGTGAGTAGACACAGATTCCTTAGGAAGAGAAGGCTGTTGAAGATAGAACATCCTGATTTTGGACACATTGATTGGGACACCCAGGTGGACATTTCCAGGAGGCTTTGGAAGATTTTGCTTGTGGACCATCAACCTCCTGTCTGATTAGAAGGAGAAGAACACTGTGCCATTAGCATTAGGAGTGAATGAAGATGAGACAGAAATAAAATCAGCATTCTTTTTCTAGGAAAGCTACTGTTCTAGGTGATTTGCTATAATAATCCTGTGAGATATGCAATGTTAACTCCATTTTAAAAGTACCAAAATGGCTTAAAAAAAGTTACGATTTGCTCAAAATAAAAATATTAATAAATATTGAGCTAAGATTCAAACTTAAGTCTATTTCACTGAGGGGCCTGAAATCTTTAATCTTTGAAATTACCATTCATTTATTCATTCATTCATTATGTATTTATTGGGCGTTTATTTTGCACAGAGCATTGCTCAGTCTCCAAGGAAATGTATGAAAAAAGCAGCAATCCAATATGACGCTATTTATGTATATTTTTAAAAGAAAAACCCACAAAATAGTACTGTGTGTTTTCTATGAATATATGTAAAAAGAGTCTGGAAAAACATACAGTAAATTGGTAACAGTGGTTACATCTGAGGAAGGAAACAAAATAGATGAAAGAAAATTTATGTCTAATGTTTGAATTATATGGAAAATATATTCATGTATTATTTGTATAATTAAAATCTAATTTTAAAATGAATAGTTCTGCCAGAAAATGACTTCCTATGCAGACATGATTATGATACAAGGAGTTTGAATTAAGTAAGTGAGGAAATAGGATGAGTTTATAGAAACTGTTTAGAACAACTCGTATGTTAAGTGAGAGATGTGGTTTTCTTTTTCATGACTGGTTGCTGGTCTCTTCTGAAGAAAGCCTGGCAAGCTTCCACTAACACCTCCATGAGACACAGCCAGTTGGGCAAACCTCATTTTTCTGAGGAATGTGTCAGGTTATAGGTAGTAGCCTGAGGGGGAAATTCCCCAGCAGGAATTTGGATATAACTTCGTCATTCTTATGGTTGGAATCACCAAGAGCCAACTGAGTTCTTTTGTAAGCGAGCTCAGACACAAGACTGGGGTTCTCTTCTTTTGAACTTCCCCACTGAGGACCTCCTTGAACCACCTTCAGCCCCACTCATGCTCCACTTTGGATTAAAACTCCAGTCATAATTAGCTTTTGCCCGGTATTCTTATTTAGGCTTGATGGGTTTTCAATATGCTATTTTCTTTACTGTGTTTCCTCTTAGCTGCTTAACCCTCCTCATCCTTCAAGTCTCAGCTTAAGTTCCACTTCTATCAAAAAATCATCTGCATCCCACATCCCAATCTAGATTGAGTATTCCTTCATGTGCCCCCATAGTCCTCTACTTCCCATACCAGTGCACTCCCCTCTCTCTTCTAAAGCGCTTCTCCACCCTGGCTGAACAGGAAAATTACAATGAAGCTTTTAAAAGTATAACTATCTGGGCTTCACCTCAGACCTATTGCATCTGAATCTTCAGGATTGTATCTAGGGATTTATTTTTGTATATAGTTCCCATCATGTAATTGCAACTAATACTTCTTGATGTTAACTGCATTAAGAAGAAGGGCTCTGGTTATCTGCAGCTGTTTGTTTCACTGATATCGAATACTTTTTTTTCATGCTTATCAGTAGTTCTGGCCTTCCTGGAGTCACCTGGATAGTGTAATAAAGACAGAGATCAATTTGGCTTGCTTAATTTGACACTTTTTTTTATATTTTCTGGATCCTGGAAATAGACAATGGGACATCTCAAATAAGGCTCAAAAAAGTAAATATTTACAATAGCTTATGCAAAGCAGTCTCTCATTGTAATGTCCTTCGCTGTCCATTCTAGTTCAACCCCCTCCCACCATCATACCAACTCATATCTGATGAAGGCAGTAGGATGAGACATTACTTGGACAAGGAAAGGCATAAAATATTCCATTTCATCCTCTGGAGTCTCATTCTTGATCTTGTGGGCTCTTAATGTCCAGCATCTGCCAATCAATATTTAACTGGGTATTCTTGGACCCAGACACTCCTCATACCTTGGTGCCTAGGATACTGCTCAAAATCTTGGGTGTCCTTTCAACATTCAGCATCTGTAAATCAAAGAGAAGCAGAAGAGTATGGTGTTTAAGAGCCCAGGTTCTGGAGTCTGGTTTTGCATTTAAAGGCAAACTTTGCCATTTGAACACCTATGTGCTTCTCTATGCTTCAGCATTCCCATTCGTAAAATGTGGAGAACATAGTATGGTATCTACTTCATAAACTGTTAGAAGGATTAACTGAGTTAATATGCACAAAGAACTTAGAAGATTACGTAGCATATTGTAAATGCTTTAAAAATATTGGCTATTTTACCCTCAAAGATTAGACGTTTACCTGGGATTCATAGATGTTACAGAAAAGTATGGGGAAGATAAAGAATAAACTAACGACAGATAATATAAAACCACTAAAGACATAATAGGGTACAAAATGTCATTTTATACATCGAAGAAGATTTAAAAAGTGCAATTTGCTAAAGAGGATAGCAACAAGAGCAGATTTACTGCTTTTCACTGGCCCCTTGCTAGGTCCTGGGAGGGTCTTAGCAATCTTGTATTTGTAATTTTTATTCTTTTACTCAAAGATTCTACTTAAAATTATATAGGCTTCAGAATTCGTAAAAGCTAGATCTTCTAAATCAGAATGAAAAACACTTCAGGAGGACAAAACCGAAGAGGAATTCAGGCCAAATTGGTGAGGTAAATATATAAAATATCCATTGACTATTGACCTTTGCCTTTTAAGCTGGGGCTCAGGATAACTTACCACAATTCCATTTTTATATGCCTTTTTAAAAATCTTTTCTAAGAACTTCCTAAAGGAATCAGTTGGCCCATGTATGGACATGTTAACGCTTATTTTTGCCCCCTTAATTACCTTAATCTTAAAATATAAGGAAGAATTAATTAACTGTCCTGATGCAGGAAGAAAAGTTAATAGCAATTTTAATGAGCATAACCTTAGTAGGATTTGTAATAACCCTAAAAAGATAGTGAAGTCACTTTTTTCTCGACTCGACTCTCTCACCTGTGAATGGCTATAAGTGCTGATTACAAGTGATTAATCACCTACCGGAAAGCTTTCTCCAGCTCATCTTCTTATCCCCAAACCAACTGTGGTCTGAAGAATATAGTGAATTTCTAAATATAAAAAAGATAAAATGTCTTTTCTGTGATATAAAGTGCTTACAAGACAGAATTTGATGAAGAACATCTGGCTGCAGCTTTTACACCAGCAGGGGGAAAGGCAAATGAGTTGGATTAGGCTGGCCTTGGAAATTTCATGTAAAATGACAGAGAAGTGGTGAGCCATGCCATAAATGAGACGTTTATACTACTACAAGGCAGTGGATTTTTGCCTGGAACCACTCTGCAGACTGCAGTGTGAGAAAGAAGAGCCCAGATAGAGCCTAGTGGTATCACTGAGCTGAGTAATCAGCGATCATAGTTTGGGGCCAATGAGGAAATTGAATTTGTGGGGTGGAAGGCGAACTCGGGAGACGAGTTATACAGGAAACAAAGGTCAGAAATCTGCATAGAGTTATACGTGATTCTTTGGCCAAATACTAATCTGCATGCACAGAGTGAGATTCCGTATGGTCCAGCAAAGCACAACTCCTCGAGAAAGAACAGCCACTGGGGAGCTGTGAGCTGACCTGAGCTTGTACAGTGCTGGGATACATTCAGGTTTCATCTAGTCAGAATAGAAAGACCTTGTTGAACACCTGGACATTCAGTAAAGAGCATAGAAAGTCCAAGCTGCAGAAGGACTAATTTAGCCCTAGAGTAACTGATATCCTAGAATCAATCTGACATATCACAAAAGCAAGACTTAAGAGGATCAAGCAGGCTACAAGTAAATATACTGCCTTCTGGAACAAAACACAATATTCTATTCAGGAAGACAAGAAAATCCAGTTGCACAACAATATAGCATCCATTATGTCCATAATATAACCAAAATGTATGAGAGATGTGAAGAAGCAGAAAAATATGTCCCATAACCAGTAGGATAATCACTTAATAGAAACCTGTCTCCAAATTATAGATATGATGCAATTATCAGATAAAGACTTTAAAGCAGTTGCTATAAATATGATCAAGGATATAAAGAAAAATATATATACCTATAATTAGGAAAAATAATTACAATATAGAAATGGAAACTATAAAAAGTATCCTAATGGAACGTATAGATGAAAAATGTAGTATCTGAAATTAAAAAAAATGCTAGATATGATTAATAGCTGATTGATCCTTGCAGAACAAAATATTAGTAAATTAGTAGAAAAGGGCAAAATAGACTATAAAAACTAGAGCCAAATGAAAAAAAGCTGAAAATAAGTGATCAGATCTTCAGTGACTTGTCAGACTCTACCTAACTTTATTTAAGTGTCCTATGTATATGTAATTTGGAGTCATAATAGGAGTGGAGGGAAGGATTTTGGGGCAGGAAAGAAAAAAAAAGAAACTTTGAGGATATCAGGATTGAAAAAATTCCAAATTTGATAAAAAATCTAGAGCCCACATTTATGAACACCAAAAAAAGAAGAAAGATCAACTCAAATGAAACCATATCCAAGCACATTATGATCAAACTGCTGAAAAAAATTGATAAAGAGAAAATATTAAAAGCAGCCAGACGAAAATAGCACATTATATACAGAGAAATAGTAGTAAGAATGAGTCTGTCTACTCGTCAGAAAAAAATTGCAAGACAGAAGACAACAAAATGACAACCTTAAAGTAGTGAAAGAAAAAATTATAACCTGGAATTTTATATAGAGTGAAAATATTCTTCAAATGTGAAAGCTAATGAAAGCTAATAAAAGCCATTTTGTGAAAAACAAAAGTTAAAAGAATTTGTCACCAGCAGATCTGCACTACATGAAATGCTAAACGAAGTTCTTCAGGTTGAAGGTAAATGATACCAGTTGGAAATTGGGATCTATATAAAGGAAAAAAGAGCAATGGAAATGTTAAGTAAGTGGGTAAATTAATTTTTTTCTTTTATTTTAAAGTTTATTTAAGTGATACTTGACTATAACAGAAAAATTGTAAAAATGTACTTATACATGCTTATAATATGTGCAGAAGTAAAACTTATAAGAATAATAGAAGAACGTGAGAGTTGGAAACAGAAATATACTTTGTCGTGTTATTATAACTAAAATTGTATAATGTCAAGTGAAGTGGTATGATGTTATTTGAACATAGAATGTGATACATTAAACATGCATATTTTAAACCCTAGAGAAACCACTAAAAAACAACTTTTAGCTAATAAAACATTCCAAGGCAAGGTAGATTGTTAAATATTGCTCAGTAAATAAAAGGAAAACCAGACAAGGAGAGAAATAAGGGATAATTAGGACAAAAAAAATCCCTAGGATATTAGACTTAAAATAAATCATATAAATAACCATTTTAAATATCAATCAATCATTTCAACTAAAAACATATTCTCAGAGTGAATAAAAAAACAAAACCCAACTACATGCCAAATAGAAGAGGTGCACATTAAATATAAAGATACAGACATTAAAATTAAAAGAAAGAAAGAAAGTTATGCTATTGTAAATATTAAGAATAGGAAAGGTGGAGTGGCTGTATTAATATTATATAAAATATTCCTCAGGATAAAGATTATTATATGAAATAAGGAGGAATATTTTATAATGATAAAATGGTTAATTTATTAAGATATAACAATCCAAATTGTACATGGACCTAATAGCAGTGTTTCAAAATATGTGAAGCAAACTGATGGAAAGGAAAGGAGAAATAGTTCCATATTATAGTTGTAGGTTTCAATATTTCCCTCTCAGTAGCTGATGCAATAAGGATATAGAGAATTTGAACAGCACTATTCAACCCTTTCAACCTAATTGTTATTCATAGAACACTATACCTGACAACTGCAGAATACACATTATTTTCAAGCTTACATGGAACGTTCACCAAGAAAGATCATATGCTGAGTTATAAAACAAGTTTAAATAAATTTAAAATGATTAAAATAATTCAGAGTATGTTAGTTAATCACAACTGAATGAACTTGAAAATTAATAAGAGAAAGTATCTTGAAAGTCTCCAAATGTTTGGAAATAAAAAACACACTTCTAAATAACTCATGGGTCAAAGAAGCAATCACAAGGAAAATCAGAAAATGTTTTTAACTGAATGAAAATTAAAACACAGCATATCAAAATGTGTTGGTTGTAGCTAATGCAACTCAAGGGGGAGATTTATAGCTCTAAATGCTTATAGTAGAAAGAAGAAAATGTAAAAATCCATAATGAAAACTTTCTCCTTAAAAAACTAAATATCAAATTAAACGAAAAGATTATAAGGAGATAAATAATAAAGATAAAAGTAAATATCAGTGAAATAGAAAACAATCAATGGAGAAAACCAATGGAAACAAAAGTTGGTTCTTTGAAAAGATTAATAAAATCGATAAACTTGATAGAGTAGGTTGATAAAGAAACTTAGAGCAACATTACAATTGCAAATATCATTAATAATAAAGGGGGCACCACTAAAGATCATACAAATAACTAAGGAGGATATCATGAACAACTTTATGCTGGTACACATCAATGTGGAGATGAAGTAGACAAATTTGTTGAAAATTCCAAATTACCAAAATTGACACAAGAAGAAATAGAAAATCTGAGTAGCCCAGTTTATTAAAGTTATTAAATTTATAATTCAAAATCTTCCCACAAAGAAAACTTCAAGTCTACATAGTTCTACTAATATTTAAAGAAGAAATAATACCAATTTTACACAAACTCATTTTATGAGAGTAGTGTAACACTGATACTCAAACAAGACAACAATATTATAAGAAAATAATTATATAGGCCAATATATTTCATAAATATACATGCAAAAACTCTTAGCAAATCAAATCCAGCAACACATAAAAAGGATAAACACAATGCTCAAGTGGTGTTTATACCAGCAATTCAAGATTGGTTTAACATTTGAAAATCAATGCAATTCAAGATTGGTTTAACATTTGAAAATCAACGTGATTCACCACATTAACAGAATAATGGAGAGAAATCATATGATCATTTCAATAGATGCAGAGAAAGCATTTGACAAAATTTAACATCCATTCATGATACAATCTTTCAGCAAATTAGGAATTAAAAGGAAATTCCTCAACCTTATAAAAGCCATCTACCAAAATTACCTGCAGATAACATCATACTTAGATTTGAAAGGCTCAACTTTCCTACTACCAGGAAAAAATAAGTGTGTCTTCTCTCTCATAAATTCTGTAAGTGAATTTAGTAAGTTGTCAGGATTCAAGATCTATATATAATAATCAAATGTGTTTCTATATACTGTCATGAACAATTGCAAGATGAAATAAAAATACCATTTAAAATTATCTCAAAAACATAAAAATTATTTAAGGACAAATTTAGTAAAACATGTTAAAGACCTCTATATTGAAAATTACAACACATTGCTGAAAGAAATTAAAGACCTAAGTAAATGGAGAGATATCATATTCATGGATTGAAACTTCAATATTGTTGTGATGTAAATTCTCCCAAAATTGATATAAATTCCAACAGGCTTTTGTGGGTTAGATATTGACGAGCTAATTGTTGAAAAATAAGATGTATACTTTCTAATTTCAGGACTTCCTATAAAGCTGTTTTTTACAAAACAAAAGTTAAAAGAATTTGTCACCAATAATCGAGGTGATTACAATAATTATTGAAACCAATAATCAAATTGATTACCATAATCAAGAGTGTGTGTTACTGAAATGGAGGTAGACAAATAGATCGATGAACCAGACTAGAGAAGCAAAAATAGATCCAGGCTTATATGATCAATTGATTTTCAATCAAGTTGCCAAAGCAATTGAACTAGGAAAGAAGATCTTCAAACAAAGGGTGCCAGAATAACTGACTATCTATAAGAGAAAAGGTATTCCTTAACCCATACCTCCTGCCATACACAACATTTAATCCTAGATGGATCATCAATTTCAGTGTAAAGCTAAAATCACAAAGCTTCTAGAAGAAAATGTAGGAGAATATTTTGTGACCTTGGGGTCGGCAAAGATTTCTTAAACAGGAAGCACCATAAAAGGAAAAAGAGAATGACAGAATGATTTCAGCAAATTAAAATCTTCTGTTCATCAAAATGAATAGGCAATCCATAGATCGGAGAATATAGTTATAATACATACATCTGACAAATATATGACCACATTGTGCAAGTCAGTAATCAAATGACAGGTAACCAGATTGAAACAAGGGCAAAAGATGAACAGGTAATGGACAAAGGAAGATTTACAAATGGCCACTAAGTACATTAAAAAGTGTTTAACATCATCCAGAAAATGCAAATGAGTTATTAGGGAAATTCACCTTAAAAGAACACTGAGATACTAGTCATGAATACTCATTAAAAAGACTGATCATAGTAAATATTGTTGAGAATGTGAAGCAACTGCGACTGTCACACATTACTAGTGAGACTGTAAAATCAGTTTATGAATTAGTCTGGAAATTTCTCACGAAGTTAAACAAACAACTACTTGATGACCCATCAATTCCATTTTTAGATATTTACCCAAGAGAAATGAAAGCATATATATTTCATATTTAGGACCTTGCTCCATTTGGAATCTGCCTTCTTATATAAGATGGGGAGTGACTTCATTTTTTTCTTTCTAAAAATTTTTATGTAGTGAGACTACATTCTTAATTCTGTCTACTAAAATATTCAAAATCTCTTCATAGATTTACAGTGATTCTTTTATCATATTTAAAGTCTCCATACATGTGTGTTGTCCCAGTGCTGGATTTGTTGGTTCCTACACAAATACCATACTCTAAAAATTTTTGATAGAAATGTTCTTTTAAATAAAATAATTTTTAATCAGAGAAATAGTTAGACGTCCAACAGTTGTATATATAAATAATGCAAAACAATCTTCTGGTAGACTTTCAATACATACTACCCAGAGTCACACATTTTTTCTCTTTTAGCTGTTTCTTTTGCTATTTATCTCCTTATTTATAAATGTGTTTGCTAACAATTTCTTGCTTTTCTCCTGTGCCATGTACCTTTCCCAACATCCTTCAACTCCTTACAAAGTATGTATTATTACTCCTACCTTCCCCCAACTCCCCTTTAAAAAAGATGAATAAACTGAATTTCAGAGACACAATTAGCAAGAGTAAGGTTAGAATCTAGGTTTGTTTAACTTCAAAGCTATACTCTCTCCCCGAAACCACAAGTCAACAAACTTGTTCTCTAAAGGGACAAATAGTAAATATTTTGGGCTTTGTGGACCATATAGTTTCTGTTGTAGCTACTAAACTCTGCCGTTGTTGTGCAGAAGCAGTTATAGATTATACATAAATAAATGTGTGTAGCTGTGTTCCAATAAAACTTTATTTACAAAAAACAGGTAATGGATTAGATTTGTCAACTCCTGCAGTAAACCACATTGCCTCTCTTTAAAAATATGGTTTTCAAAATGAAGATATATCATTTAAATATAACCACTATCTTACAAAAGTATTCTCTATATGTAGCTGTATGCTGTAAGTGAAAATAAACTCATAAATAATAGTTAATGATGCTGGTCAGATATGTCACTAGGTTCCCCAATGACTTATTTTTTCGTGCTATGGGTTTTGACTTGGACTCAAGATACTAGAATAGACTAGTACTAGATACTAGTATAGACTTGGTCATCCAGGCTTTGTTTGAATATTTTCAATTCTGTTTCCCAGATTTAATCATTAATAGTTTCCTATACCTTTAAAAAAATTATACACATCCCAAAGGAGATTATACTACATATCTGTTCTGCAACCTCTCCTCCTCCCTCCCTTTCTTCTTTCCTTGCTTTGTTGCTTTCTTTCTTCCTTATACTTTCTCTCTCTCTCTCTCTCTTTTCTCTTGGAATTCCTATATTCAATACCAGGACAAATGAATTAGATTTGGAAGCATATGAATGGCATTTTCTTCATGAAAGCCATTATTTAACATAAAAAATTGAGCATCCTAAACATAATTTGGTTTTGGAAAAAAATACTTTGTTACTAATTTCAATTTATGTGAAAAAAGCTCACTAGAAAATTAAGTACATTTTTTTGTTAAACATAATAATGAATATCACTGAATGTATCAAGCATAACTACAGTATAATTGTGTTTAATACTATTAACTATATTTTCTATTAAAGGTCAACAACAGAGTTCATTGTTATGTTTCTTGGGCAGGCGTGCCATGCAATTAGGACTCTGTAGCTAAGTGAGTTGTAGAAGAAACCAAACTCATTACTACCTCATAGAAACATTCTGTAACATTCCAATTGTAGATTGGAGACTTTTTTCCCTTTCCTCTTTTTTGGTGTATTCATCTCTTCTGAAAATTGATGACTAGTGGAAGGGGATCTTGGATCAGCCTAAAACTTGGTTCTTCCTTAAATAGTACTATATTGTCTCACAGATGTCGGTCTGGATCTCTCCTTGGTATATTCACTTAGTATATTCACCGATTGGTTTCAGGTACCCTTTGCAGATCTCTTTTTGCAGCTCTTTTTTTCTGATTATTTGCCCTGTAAATTCTAGCTACTGTATACTCCTTGAATTCTGAACTCTGTCTCCTCAACTCACGAAGTTTCCCAGGCTTTATTCCCCATTAAGTAAACTGGGGCAGTTGTTGGTGCTCTGGACTGAATATTTGTGTCCCCCTGAAATTCTTATGTTGAAGCTCTAACCTCTAAGGTGATGATATTTCGAGATGGGGTCTTTGGGAGGTAATTAGGTTTAGATGGGGTCATGAGTGTGGGGCTCCCATGACGGGATTAGTGTGGCCTTATAAGTAGAGGAAGACACCAGAGCTCTCTCTCTGTCCACCACATGAGGACACAGCAAGAAGCTGGTTGTCAGCAAGCTAGGAAGAGGGCCCTAACCAGAACTCGACCATGCTGAATCTTGGACTTCCAGCATCCAGAACTATGAAAAATAAACTTCTCTTGTTTGAGCCCCTCAGTCTATGGTGTTTTGTTATGGCAGCCCAAGCTGACTAACACAGTTGGTCTCTTATTTTACTCTTTACTCTTGTGGTAAAGATTGCAATCTATTTCAGTAGGATTTTTCTCAGACTATAATGTCCTCTTTCTCCATTATGGATGTAGGTAGAGTAGTGCTTTTGAATTGGGAGGAGGGTAAAATTGGTGATGAGGGATTTTGGAAGTTATGTCACTCATAAAATCTTTTTGAAAGCCTTTTTCTAAGTCACTCTTCGTTCAACATATTGCTTAACTCCCGTGGCGTAGAGGATACCATGAAGTCCATAAATTCTCTTAACATTTTGACAAATAGATTAATTTGCTTCCTCTCATTTAATCCTAGGGACCAGAGTTATCTGAAAATAAGTCCTAGTTAGATGTAATCTTAATGATAAAACAATACATTCCCATATCAAATGATAACAACTGTACCATTTTCTGCAATTTAGAATTATCCCTGCCTCTTTTCTTTTCCCTGATAGTGGAAAAACAAGTACTGTGTTTATCAAGTCTTCTTTAAACAAAGGTTCAACAGTCAAAAATAAGGCCTTCGGTACAATTCTCCCGTGACAGATTGGAGAAGACAGAAGAAAAAAATGAAAACGTTTCTCCTGAAACTGCGTTTTCATTTTTCACCTAGAGAGAAGACATCTTTTAGACATTGCTTTAGATCTCTGTGAATGATTGTGTATTAGGTCTTCAAATGCGTTTTTTTAAAATTCCCCTAAAGGGTTTTGGGTGACAGTAAGTAATCCGATAGAATTCTCATGCATTCACATCTCAGACTTTGCCTAAATTTAGAGGTAGGCTGTCTTTATAACACCTTTCACAAGCGTTAAACAATTTATGATCTGAGAGATGATGAAAAGAAGCAACTGTGCAGACAAAGACTTTGGGCTTCAGGCATTGACTGGCTGCTTTCAGTGTCCCCTTTCAATTTTGCCATCTTTCAGGGTTTTGTTTGGTATTTGATACAGCTTTTCAGAGACTTAACAGCCTTTCAGTAACCAGTGTAAGAAAAGGAAGATGGCCAGGATTGACTGTGTGTGTGCTGGCTGGACTCAAAGGAGCCTAAAACTTCCTGCCTTCCTTAGCTCTTTGTAGTAAAACTGAGATGATCTCCTGTTGCAAATCAAACTAACATATATAACCAGTTCCTCCCCTGTTAAAGATAAAGGGGGATGGATTTCTTTTGGTAACCCATTGTGCCCATTGTCACATTTCTCTGTGAACTCTGCTATTTGGAGAAAGCTGAGAGAATCCAGCAGAAGGAAATCACAGTGTGGTAAATTCAGAAGGAGCCACCATTTCAGTGCTTTAATTTTTTCCTTCCCAGAGGTCCAGAGTTCTTGATCTAGGCCTCATTTAGTCACATTAATGCTTTGCTATTCTCTCCAGGCCCCATGGATATGGCAGCCTTGCTTTCTAACAGCTCAGCCAACATACCTCTCTACCCTCCATCTTAATCACCCAGAACACCAAATGATAAATTGAGAGAGCCTAGCCAATTTTTTCTTTTCCTTTTCTCCCTTGGAAAATCAGCTACCTGGGACAGATTTTGGTAATAATCTTTTATATGCCTTCATATATTCCAGATATTGAGATTTGATGATTTATTCTGATGTACCTGATTGGAAAAATCCATGTAGCTACAATGTATGTTGAATAACATTCCTTGTTGGGGATAATTCCATAGGTATTCCAGTAACATCAAGCTTATGTACATGGTACAAAGGATCTCCAGTCTCTGATTTCTGCATAAAACCACAAGAATGTCTTAAAATAAAGAGAAGCCTGCAGTGAAGTTTGGAAACCGTAAGGACAGGGAAGAATATACTATGTGGAAAGAGACAAGCTTTCTTTCAGTGACTGTGCTGCTGTAATTCACATTTCATATAAAATATGTTCTTGAGTTCAGTGAGTACCGCAATGTAGGGGTAATCAACTTCTTCAAGAATGCAAATTAATAACAATGCAGAGTATGGAGAAAACTTATTAAAACTCAAGAACATGAAGGAGATTAAAATACAGCATTAAAACAGACTAATAATCCTATTGGAGAAAGTAGTCACGGAAAAAGACAGAAATAAACAATGAGACCTTTTGCGAGAGCCTGTCAATGTTCCCACTAAGAGAGAGCAAGACTCTATTTTTCTTCCAGGAAGCTCTTCTTGATGAATTATTAACAATTTGGCTTCACATATACGAATATATGCTCATCAATTTGTGTTGGGATCAAGAATCTACATATGTTACCACTTAGATACATGAGAATATTTAATTTTTTTGATTTTCTAAAATGAATCAAATGTTTCTTATGAACCTTATCTCACTGGGTAGCAGGGTACATGTGTTTATGTGTGCATAGGGGTTTGGAGGGCTGTGTAATTACAGGATAAGGGGTAAAATCTGAAATTTACCAATTAGTGATGGTATTTCAACTTCTTCCAGATTAAATAATCTCTTTTGGATTTCTGATTATGTTGGCTAAAGTTATTCTTTCAGGTTCCTTTCCTTTACCCTGCTTCTCTCCAAGTTGGGGTCTAGAAATTGAAAGGAGGTTTATGTTTCTCTGTGGCATTGGAGGAAAAGGTGATCTGATATCTGTTAGTCATCCCATGAATTCTTACTGATTTTGACTGTACAGGGGTTATGCTGGTCTTCCATTGATATTGTCTGGCCTTTTAGGACATGTGGTGGTACAAGCAAATGGAGACCATGGTTGTGGCCATTTGCCTTCATTTACAGTGACTCTGCTCACTAGGGACTCTGTTCCAGCCCCAGGTCTTTGATATTTTGCCTGCCTGTTTAGTACCTCTCTGTTCCCTCAGTGGGGACACATGGCCATTTCTGGATCAACCACATGTTATACACAGGCTGTGAATTCCAAGGGTGCTGCCTCAAATTCACATACCCAGCATAACACATCTGTCTCTGATGAACTACATCTTGCAGCATGTTGGACATGATTGTGGCTGCTCCTAGAGACTTCCAGCCCTCTCCAAGCTGAACTGGTGAATCCTGCCATCATCCCTCCAGTGCTGAGGACTTCCGCAACTACTGCAATACTTCTATCCCTTTCCCTCTATGGTTCCATTCTAATGAAGACCTGTGTAGGTGACCTCTTCGCTTTCCCTCTGTATCTCTTCCTATATTCCAAAGAGCCAACGAAGATTGCTTTTCTTCTTCTTTCTGTCTGGCAGGGACCTATATATATATATATTCTACTTCTTTTTCTTTACCTAGGTCCCCAATAGCAAAGGGATTCTGGAGGAGATGATGGCTTACCCATAAAAGAGGATCCAAAAATAATATATCTGTTATTCATGAAATACATAGCTTAGGAGCAAGAAAAATCTGGACCGGGAGTTCGTTCTGAAACAAGGCAGAGAATAAATAAATAGACACCCACCCAAAAGAGAGATCTTTCCCACAACGTATCTGACAGGTGGTCATTCAACTTTTACCTGTATCCCTCTAGTGACCAACACTTCCTTGCTCCATGACTCAGTCCATTCCAGAGTCAGACAGTTATATTTATTCTAGTGTGTTATGTGACCATACTAGATTGCAAAGGATTTGAGAGCAGGGATTTCAATTAATTCTCCTTTGCATCTGTCACAGGTTCAAAATAGTGCTTTATACATAGAAAGCTCTCAATAACTGCTTGCTGAAATGATGAATGAATTCTGTGGAAGTGCGTTCTGCCACTATAATTCTCATCTCTTGGTCCTGATTCTGCTCCTCAATGCTACAATTTGATAATCTTTCAGATACCTGTAGGCAGATATTATGTTTTTACTTATTCACTTTTTGGGGCAGGCCAAGTATTTTTATTTCCTTCAGTTGCCCTCAAGATGATTTCCACACTATTCTGGTCCTTTTCATTTGAATTCTTTAAACAGAAAAGCAGAGCACAGCTCTGTGGTCATATCAAGTGGCGTGATCTATTACCAGAAGAAAATATAGCAGGGAGGTTAAAAGAGAAGAGGAAAAATTTTACATATATATTAAAGAAAAAGGGTTGGAAAAATAAGTTCACTGGTAAATAAAGAAGGGCATGAGATTAATGGTGAGTCTAGTATGTATATTTGGAGATTAATAAAGCATTTCATATAGCCTCTCATGAAATTTTACTTGCAAATTTGAGTGAAATTGACTTGGCTAAAAACAGAATCGCATTGTCTCAAAAAATCACTTAGAAGGCTATTAAAAAAGCCTAATGAGAAATAGCAGGGATTCTGGATTAGGGCTATAACTGAAACCCCAGGATAGGGTCTGAGAGAGGGTAGGGAAAGTCCTACGCACGATTTTGTGAATGTTTGGAAGGATGAAATAATGCATGGGATAACTGCTCTTTAAAGGTTCAGAGCTGCAAGTATGAGCAAAGACCGAAGTGAAACAGGAAGGATGTTAACAAGACATACTAAAAGTGGATGGCCATAAATTCAAATGAACAAAATGACAATTCACACTGCCTCAAGATTTTCCCAAATGCCAGGGTTCATTGCTTCTCACTCCGGTTTTCAGGTAGTTTAATGGAATATCTGTTCAATGAGGGGTATAAGTATGAGTGTTAGAGTCTGGTTCAGGCAGATAGAACCTACAAAATGGTTAAAGCCAGACACATTTGTTTCAACTCACTGACAGTATCTGATCTTGTGCTTCTGGCAATCTCAGAACTTCTAAAAACTTAAAATCAATAATAATAATTAAAAAAATACTAGAGTTTTCTTCACTAGACCTTGATGTGTTCTTTAGGGTCTCATGAAATCTTTGCAGCCTTGATTTACTTTGGCAATGTGGGCCTAAAGCTCTGAATACTTCTTTCAGCGCTTATTTATAATGCTTCCTAGTCTCAGTGTCAACAACAGTTGACTTCTTTATACTTGTTTGTCCCTGGATGCACTATCGTACTTGAAATGTTTGCATTTCTTTCTCAAACGTGCTGGCTTCCATTAACTCATGTTTTGGAGAACCGTTTCTTTGCAACAATAGTTGTGTGATTTTAAAGTTGGTTAAAAATTTGGAAAAGATTTTAGATGTTTAACTGGTTGGAAGATTTGTGATGCTCTTTGTCTGAGATGACTGAATAATTTATTGTACAATTTAGGACATGTTTGAGAGTGAAAGGGGATGCTATCATTAGAACACTGAGATACTTGAACAATAGGCATAAACTGATATTGTCCTGGAAAAGCTAAGATGTATGGTCAATTACCTTTGGCTAATTGAATGGATACCTCTAGATGCTTTAGGGTTATACCAGCAGCTACAAGGCCCTCATGTTCTGAGGGAAGATAAGAAGTTTTTCTCAGTCATTTGTCTCTGTCTTTCAACCAAAATATATACACTAAACTGTCTTCTATGTTTTGGAAAATTCTTTTCCGGTTTTGAACTCTCAAAATTCTTTGCTTGTAACAGAGCTTAAATTGAATTTTAACCTGTGTATCATGGAAGACTGGAAACTTCCACAGGTGGGTTGCCAAGAAATATAGTGTTACAATGATATCTGGGAGGTAGATTACTGAGAGGAAGGGTTGTAGAGTAGGGTACATTTTGGCAAGTAAGATATAAAATGCATAGCTTAATATCACGGTAAAGATGAGTTGCCTGTGTACTGACACATGAGAGGATCTTGCCTTCAGAGTGTACATGTGTGAACTTGATTAGTGTAAAAAACTGTTCAAATCATAATGCAAAGCCTAAGGATAAACAACTAAATAGAGTAGTGACAATGCATTTTTATTTCATTTTTGGCTATATATATTTTAAAAACTGACATTTACCTTTTAATCCCTCTCAATGTGCCACCGAAAATCCTAGTATTTTTGCTCATGAAAGTCATGAAGATAATAAGGCTGAGAACCACGAATTTGACGGTTTCACTCCTTAGAGTGAAAGCAATCAACCAAGTGAGAGGTTGAAGGCCAAAGAGTGTTTGGAGATAAGGCTTACTATGATTTTTGGGCAAAGTTAAAGAGTATGTGATTTATGCCTTTTGATTATAAGAGAAATAAGCAGGATCTTGAGGGAGATGCAAGTCTACCAGATGCCTGAGTTCCATAGGGAACACAGTGATATTTACTCATGTAAGAAGTGCATTGAGCATTAATTAAAGGGCCTGCTGTGTGTACTTAGGCTAACGCAGATATCCTCACACTGCAGAAGAGAACATATGCTGTGCGGGGACTGTGGGGAGAGACCCTGGGCTTATAGTCTCTGATGACAGAAAAGAACAGTCAATCTGCTCAGGTAGCTGCTTCCATCATAGTCAGTGTAGACATAACTCACATTATTATTTGGATTTTGAGAAGGCCAGGAATTGATGAGAGAATAATTGAATCTGAAGTTTGGAAGTCCCCCACCTCCACGTGATGCTTGAAATCTTTCCAGAATATTAACTCTCTATCCCCTCTCTTCTTACCTTGTAGCTAAGTTTGTTGAAAGAGTTTACTTCCACTGTCTTCATTTTCTCTTCTGCCTTTAAATCTGGTTTCTTTCCCCACTGACTCTTTGAAAGGTCTTTTAGTGGACTTGTTCAACTACTTGTTTATATCTGAATTATTTCCTAGATAGTAAGCTCCGTGCAGGTGGAGTCTGGGTTGCCTTGTTCATCACCATATCTCCACCTAGCATAATGTCTTGGCTTATCGAAAGCACAAGATAAATATTAATTGAATGAGCGAATGAATGAATGGTCTAATGGTCATAGCCAATGAATACTGAGTAGTCCTTAATCCTTTTCATTGGAACATCTTTCTGTCTCTTTCATTTGTTTTTCACCTGACCCTTAAATGTTGGCATTCATAGTGTTTGATCCTCTGTCTGCCTAACTCTACATACTTTTCTTGGGTGACCTATCCTTAGATAGATATGGGTGGATGGCTCGAAAAACACTGTCCAGCTAAGAGCTAAGACCTATCTCTTCTGCATGTTGGATCAATCTATCCAACTATCTGCTGAACATTTCCACCTGAATAAGTAGTCCGCCAGCTGGTATTTGGAAATATCCTGTGGCAGAGAATTCCTCTAGATTCTTCAGGCTTCTACATATTTCAGTGAACTAAATATTACATCTTCCTGTACCATCTATCTTCATCTTGGTTTTCCTTAGGACTATTCTGGATAAGCTTAATCCTTAGTCACTTTTTGCCAGCATAGTTTTCATATGTTCTAGTTATTAAGTAAACATTTAAGATTTATATTTATGAAAAATGCAAAACAGAAAGTTGGAGCATCTTAGAAAACATGAATGCTGCTGCAAGCCTAGTACTTTGGCTAAATAATACCTCTAACCAGTAATAGTACCTTTGGCTAAGTAGTAACTCTACCTGAGCCCCTACTATATTTCAAGCAGTGCGCTAAGCACTTGTACACACATAATCTTTGATCCTCATTAAAGCTCTGTGAAATAAATATTGGTATCTATATTTTACAAATGAAGAAACTAAAGCTCAGGAAAATTAAATATCTTGTCCCAGGTCATGTAGCTAGAATGTCCCAGTTCTATACCATGTAGAACTGGCTCAAGCCAAAGCTTTTACTCCACCAGATACACATTTACTGGGCCTCTCTGTGTTTAATGAAGTCAGTGGTCTTGGCATGTTTGTTAGCAATATTTTTTCTTTAGTGAAGCTTCTTTGTTCCTCTTTGACTCTTCCATTTCCTCTTGCACATTATCTCTGAACCTCTCTTGCTTTTTCTGACTCTTCCTCTTGAGATCCTGGAATGACTAATAGAACAACCCTGATTCAGAGCCAGAAAGCTTTTCCATTTCCAGGGCTTTTGGTTCATCACCGAGGTGGTAAATGGGAAGCCTTGTGCAAGACTCTGAGCTCCTGGGGGTGGGAAGTGAATGAGTGCATTCTGATATAATCAGGTTGTGCTTTTCTGTCATGCTGGACTGGCAGGAAATGGAGAGGATTAAGAGATAGAGGGCTGAGAGATGAGCTCCAAGGACACATACGCTGGAATAAAGGGAAATGTTCTTGAATTCATGGAAAGACACATCACTGTCCCAGTTTTTTGTTCACGGGCTGGGCCACTCTCATGTCAGAAGAGGGCAACTTCAGTGAAAAGAGGGAGTCAGAAGAAGAGAACTTTAGCACTGAGTTTCAGGGGAAAGCTCATGGGAAGTGATTCAGATGCTTCCAAATTACTGTTCCTTTGAAGGTTCCTCTTAAAATTGAATTAGGCCATTAGGAAGCAGGGAGTTAGAAAAATACCACTACTAACAATCACTAGTTGTTATTATTGTCGTTGTTGTTATTAAGTGCTTTCTCTGTGACGTGCACTGTACTAAGACCATCATATCGCATGCCTCATTGATCCTCACAACTCCTGTGCAAAGTATTTCATTTCCTCTATTTTAAAGTTGAAGAAACTGAGGCTTGGAGAGGCTAAATGCCTTGCGCAAAGAGCAGCAAGAAAGTGGCAGAGCTGTACAGAACATCCACTACTTCGGACTTCCCGGGTGTTTTCTTGGAATATTGACCGACTTGGTCACTTATATGCTTCATGAAACCCGGAAGGATCATTTGGATGTCCTCCTGTCCTTTCTGGGTACTTTGGACAACACTGAAGGCCACTAGGTGCGTACCCGCATTCACACACATGGTTGTTACCTTGCTCTCCCTGGCTGATTAATAGTGAGGGTACATTATCGGAGCTAATAGGACTCAAATGAAGAAAACTGGTCAAGGGAAACCCTGTAAATTAGTGTGCTTTCTCTGTCTCTTTTAATACTTGATGCTGAGGATTTTCATCCTTGTCCAGCCAGGCTACAAGGGAAAGGATTAGCGTAAATAACTCCCATGGCAGTGATTAGAGGGCAGCCAGCTGTTTCGATGGCCCATTTATTAGCATGACAGGAATTCAAAGCTACGACAGATCTTTTCTTTTCTCTGAAACCACCGCTTTGTTTCAGAAAGATGACCAAAAACATAGCGCCCTGCCCATCTCGCTCTCTTCATTTTGTTTTTTTGTCTACTGTTTCCTTCTGTCATGGGGAGTTTTCCAGCCTCTTCTAGTCTCACCGTGACCCACTTTTTGCCTCGTGATGAAGGCAGTGTCAAGCATAAGGGGCAAAGCTCCCCGGAATGCTTGTCTCTTTAAGAAGCAGCAGCAGCGTAGGTTCTCAGCCTGGCTTCTCCACCTACCACCTGTGTGATCTTGACTCTGTTACTTAACTCTTCTGTGCCTAATTCCCTCCCACTCCCTAGAAAATGGAGATAACAAAAAAACCACAACACCTCGTAGGTAAATATAAAGGCTTGAGAGCAACGTGTGGCACAGAGTTAAGTGGCTAACTCATGTTACCTCTTATTACTAGTGGAGAGGGGGCACAGCACAGAGCAGGAAACCCCTCTGCAGCTGGTCATCTACTTTGTTTCTGCTTCCTGTCAGATGCCACAGCAGCTCCACTCTGGCTGCAGGACCTGAGCTGCCCCAGCTGCAGGCTCACTGAGTGACTACAGCTGTTGTCTTCCCTTCAGGTTGTTGGTATGTCGGACAGGTGCCACAGAAGAGCCCAGGATTGTTTGTGTCTGATACAGATGTAGACCAGGTGGAGAAGCCCTCCAAGGCACCGCTAAAGGGGCACTAGAGCTCAAGGGCAGCTCTACAAAAGCTATATTTCCTCTGTTTCTGTGTTTTAAAAGTAATATGTCCATATGGTTGACCACAGGTCAAGGGTCTTGGACACGCGAATCCTGTCCTGCTTTAGTCATGCCCTGGAGAGGTCTCCAACAAAGGACAAAGCTGAGTGAATGCACAATCTTTATGACAGTCTTTGAAGCTTTTGCTTCATCCTCCATGTGGTCTCCTGATGTTGGATTATGAAGAGATTTTCTTTGTCTCAGCTAGAGGTAGGCTTTTCTTGGGCCCTAAGTCCCTTACTTCTTCAGTGTCAGCGGTGAGGGGAGCCAATCCTGGGGAAAGTTCCTTAAAGGAAGATCATATCAATGAAGGAAGGATTTTGTCTCTCTGCTCAGAGCAGAACTTGGATGGGCCATTCACCCAAGGTCTTCTTGAGGGGTAATAGTGAGCTAGGGAGAAGTAGAGGGCAGTCTTTGGCCCGACTAACTTCTTAAGCTCTGTGGATAAAAGTAAGAAAATTATACACACACACTCATACAGCAAATAGAATCTTAAGAGATCCTGGCCATAGGTCAGAAGTCTGAATTGAATGTCCTTGGCTTTGACAGGTCACATCATCAACACACTGTGGGGATAAGTAAGTGGGGGAAGGTCTTGAGCAGAGAAGAGGAGTGAGCAGGACTTTGTGGGAAGAGAAACAAATTACCTGCAGAGCAAGAAAGGGGCATAGTAGGTAGACTCCAAGATACGGCAGTATGTCTCAAACTAAGGGATGAAGAAGCATTCTCAGAGGTCCATGGGTTATTTTTGAGAATTGTTTAATTTGATGTCTCCTTTTATCTGATAATCCCCCCAAAAACATATTCTTTGTATATATGTTACGTGCTGTCAAGTCAGCTCTGAGTCCTGGCAACCCTATGAATGAGTGATGCCCACAGTGTCCTGTCCTCAACAGCCCTACTCAGGTCCTGTAGGCCTATGCCCATGGCTGCCTTTATGGAGTCAATCCATCTCATATTGGATCCTCCTATTTTCCTTCTACCTTCTCCTTTTCCAGCATTATTATCTTTTCCACAGAATCCTGCCTTCTCAGGATGTGCCCAAAGTAGGACAGCCTGTTTTATCATTTTTGCCTCCAGTGACAGTTCAGGCTTAGTTTGCTCTAGGACCCACTTGTCTGTCTCTATGGCAGGCGGGGGTATCCACTGAGCTCTCCTCCAACACCATATTTTTTCCTGTTAACCTTCTTCGCTGTCCGGCTTTCACACCCATGCAGAGTAATTGGGAATTTGAGGGTGTAGATAATCTTGGCCTTGGTCTTTAATGACTTTCTTACACTGGCTGATCTTCCCTAATTCCTTCATTGTTGTCCTTCTGAGTCTCAATCTTCTCTTGATTTCTTGGCTGCAGTCTCTGTTTAAATTAATGACTGAACCAAGGTAAACAAAATCTTTAATAATTTCAAAGTCTTTTTTATCTGTGTTAAAAACGTAGTCTGTACGTTTTCTGTAGTCATGATTTTTACATATTCTAGCACATTGCATGATTAAGCATATTCTAGACTATCTTTATAACCTTTGCAAGATCCTCATTTGCCTTTGTACTGCATCAAGAAGTGCTTTTAAAAATTGTTAAGTTATATTGATAAGTAACATAAGGGAGTGTCATATACGTGATGCCTTTGTTCCAAAGAAAGGCCAAATGATGTGATGGCAGTCTGTGCAGGGGTCTGAATAAGGAAAAATGGTGGGAAGAATGAACAATTCCGTGATATATTATGTTAAAAAAACTAACTAAACAGAGCTGCTGGACTCAAAAGAACACAGCTCTGGAGCAGGTCAAGCTGCTATTGTGAGCACTGTGTCATTTTTTGTGTGTGTGAGGAAGATTGTCCCAGAGCTAACATCTGTGCCAATCTTCCTCTATTTTGTATGTGGGATACAACCACAGCATGGCTTGACGAGCGGTGTGTAGGTCTGTGCCTGGGATCCAAACCCATGAACCCTGGGCGACTGAAGCAGAGCGTGTGAACTTAACCACTGTGCCACCAGGCCGGCCCCTGGTGTCATTTATTAGAAAATACATTACCCATCACATTAAATTGATATTGATAATTTGAATTGGTTGGATTTGTAGGTTAAAGTTAATGTGTAAATTTATTTTGAGTCTAAAGATCTATGAAAGATAAAAGCATGAAGATATTTTACCTAGCTTTGTGTTTGTGCTTGTTCAAATAACATTGTTTTATTTAGCTAACATTAGATAGTTCTTATACTGAAATGATTTTATGTATTTTACCTCACTTAAACCTCATAAATTACCCCATGATGTGGGCCTTATGTAATAATAATAAATTATCCTCAGATGAAAAAAATGGAGACAGAGAGGGGCCCAAGGAGGTACAACTAGTAGGCACAGGAGCTTGGATTTGAACCCACACTAAAAAAAAAAAAAAGCCTATGCTTTTAATCAAATTTTATAGGGCTGTTGAATTGTGTAAGTTTAATTTCTTTCTTGTAAATGTGGTCTGTTCATCACTCAGGTTTCATAACACTAAGAAGTTCTTGCTAAGATCATCTAAAGCATATATTATTGTCCTTTCAATTTCCTATTATGTGCATCTTCTTCTCTTATCTTCTATTTACTTTCCTTAAACTTCTTATTTTTCTCTGACTCTGTTTTCCTCCTTTTCTATCACATTAGGCCTCATGCCTTGAAAGTCCTACTAGTGATTTGAGGTCTGGATAGAATTCTGAACTACTGTCTCTTCAACACCCCTTCTACTTGCCCTCATTGTGTAGAACTTATATAATTTGGCACAGGGAGGGAGAGGAACTGGCTCCACTCTCTTGTTCCGGGAGTGGGATCTGATTGCTTTAAACCAATCAGGATAATCCTATACCCTCTTCTGTAGTGACTGGATTAGCTAACTCGGTCTACGCCAGCTGGCGCATAGCATTCCTCTGCCCAAAGGAGTTCTTTCAGAAATGGGCCTATAGCACAGAATGGGCTAATGAAGCCAGAGTTCTCTCCTTCTGCGTATTGTAGCTTTTCTACCATGAGGGAAGCCAGCCTTGGGATCAAGCTGTCACTGCAAAAGGTGGAGAGAAGAGACGGGAAAACAGGGCACTGATGTTGTCGATGAACTAGTGAGTCAGCAGTTCCAAAGGACAGACTTTCTTTGAACTCTGTCACATAAGCCAAAAAATTTCTGTTAGTTTAAACCAGTTGAATAAAAATAAAGAGTTCTGAGATGTGTTTCATAGTTGGACAAACTTGTAATGGATTCTGATGGTTTTATCCTGTTCTAGTTCCAGATGATTTCCCTTTGAGTATTTGAGAGTGGATTGTGGTTTGATTGTAGCCTTCTTTCTCCATCATCTATGACTTAAACCTGTATTTAAATAATTAATTTATACTATGTATTAGTTTTCTATTGCTGGATAACAAATTACTAAAAACTTAGTGACTTAAAATAACATCCATTTATTATCTTACAGCAGGTCAGAGGTCCTGCATGGATTTCAGTGGGCTAAAATCGAGGTGTTGGCAGGGCAGTGCTAATTTGTGTAGGCTGTAAGGGAGAATCTATTTTCTTGCCTTTTCCAGCTGCCCGCAATCCTTGGCTTGTGGTCCCCTTCCTCCATCTTCAAAGTCAGCACTGGAGTGCTCATATCTCATCTATTTGACCCTCTTTTATAGTCCCATCTTTCTGTGATTACAGCCGAGAGGGTTTCCACATTTTTAAGAACTCATGTGATTGGATGTGACCAACCTGGATAACGCAGAATAATCTCCCTGTTTCAAAGTCTTTTTGTCGTGTAGGGTAACATATTCACAGGTTCTGAGAATTTGGGCCTGGCAATCTTGGGGGGCCATTATTCTGCACACCACTGTGGTGTGTGCAAACCCCCCAAAAGTTTGGCCCTACAGCAGCAGATCAACACATATGGATGACTCTGTACTTTAAAAAAAAATTGGCCTGTTCTAATAAATTGTTGCTACCAGCTAACATTAACTGAGTCGTTACTATATGCCAGGCACGCTTCTGTTTTATATTTACTAATGCCATTTAATCCCTATAACACCTCCATGATCTAGATGTGTTGTTATTACTCTAATAACTGGAAACTGAGACCCAGAGAGATTAGATAACTTGCTGACTAGTTAGTAGTGGATCTAAGATTTCAACCCAGGCAGTTTGGTTCCATGTTCTTAGTCACTATGTCATAATCTCTCTCAAAAAATCTGGCCAATGAAAGTTGTATTAAAATGGTAGCTCATCAGTATGAACCATTTCCTACTAGTTAGAGCTCCTATTATGTAGGTGGAGTGAGACATTAAGGCAATGTCCTTCTTGAAACCAATAACAGTGAACACCTCTCTCACGAGGTCTGTCTAAGGAGTCGTATTGTCTAGGAGGAGATAACCACTTTCTTCCATAGCCACACGAGCAGACTCATGACTGATTCCACAATGCTGGCTATCAGCACTCCTCTCCTTTAGCACTGCCAGATTTTCCTCAGAAAAACCTCCTTAATTTCTTTTTTTGTCTTTTTTCTTGCTGAGGAAGATTCACCATAAGCTAATATCCACTGCTAGTCTTTCTCTTTTCATATGTGAGTCACTGCCACAACACACCCATTGATAGATGAGCGGTGTAGGTCTGTGCCTGGGAACTGAACACAGGCTGCCGAAGTGGAGCATGCCAAACTTAACCACTAGGCCACCAGGGGTGACCCCAAATCTCCTTAATTTCTAATGGAACTCAGGTGTTTGGAGGGTCTATTTGACAATAAACTTTGGGGCAAAATTTTCAGAGTTGGAACTATGTGTCTCTAAACAACTGCTTATTTTGGTCAATGGATTGAACGGCAAGTCAATTCAAGACAAAGTTTAGGATAGCCTACTATGGATTGAATTTTGCCCTCAACCCCCTAATTCTTATGTTGAAGTCCTAACCCCTAATGTTGACTATATTTGGAGATAGGGTTTTTAGGTGGTAATTAAGGTTAAGTGAGGTCATAGGTTTGGGGTCCTAAACTGATGGGACAGGTGGCCTTATAAGAAGAGGAGGAAAGAGAGATCTCTCTTTCCACATGCACACGCTAGGAAAGGCCATGTCAAGACAGGGAGACAGCAGCCATTTGTAAGCCAGAAAGTGAGCCCTCAACAGAAATGGAATTGGATGGCACCTTGATCTTAGACTTTCCAGCCTCTAGAACTGTGAGAAATAAGTGTCTATTGTTTTGAGCCACCCAGTATATGATATGTTGTTATGCCAGCCCAAACTGACTGAGACATAGCCAATCATTTTTCATTCCATTGATATACTGTAGAGGCTGTGGAGAGAAATGGAAGATGGGGCAATTTTCATATAAGCATTTTCACTATTTTTATATTCATTTCATATTCTGATGGTATAGAAAGAGTTGGTTTGACGTCTGAAACCTCTAGACTAATTTCTGAGAGTGAATAAATTGTTTCAATCTAATAGTTAAAATGTCTTTTGCTTGCCCTGATCCAGCCATATTTTTTTCTGTGCTGTTTGTAGAACCCGCTTGGAATGCTCTTGCCTCAGGTCTTTGCTCCAGCATTTCTCTTTGCCTAAAATGCCTTTATCCCAGGGATTCCCATGACTCACTCCATTATCTCCTTCAGGTCTTTACAAGGATGTCACCTTCTCAGTGGAGTTTTCCTCATCCACTATATTTAAAATTACAACTTCACCTCAACTACTCTCTACTTCTCTTCCATGACATGCATTTTTGATAGCTCTTATCTCTATCTAACACTGTATGTTTTTCTTTTTTCCATTCTTTATTATCTATTTTCCCTCAACAGAATGCACACTTCCCCACAAGTGGAGATTTTTGTCTGTTTTGTCCACTGTTATAGTGTTAGGACCTAGAATGGGGTCTGGCACATGGGGGTGCGTTCATTTCTTGGATGTCTTTAGTTCCAGGCTCGTTTTTTCTTTTTCATATGGTTTGTCTCATTAAATTCTTCTAATAACTCTTTGGAGTAGATTTATTTTTATTATCATCCTAATTTTACCAGTTAGGAAACTATGGCTTAGAGAAATTCAGTAGCTAATCTAAAACCCTACTACAGCAAAAGGCAGAACCAGCTTTCAAACCAGGCAGTCTATTTCCAGGGCCCACACTTTTATTAACTAACTGTTCTCCTCCCAAGCTTTATTATTTGCTAATAAATAACTATCTTTTTTTTTTTATTGGGGTTGCATTAGCTGTGTAACTAAAGCTCAATATAGGGTCTTATCCAAATAAGGCTTTCTTTTGTTCTTTTGCCAAGAAAGTCTGGAGGGAGATCTTTCAGGAAGAGCACAGCTGCTCAAGGTGTTACTGAACCAAAGTGGGTTCGCTTCCTGGTGAGTGAAAATCAGGCTCTCCACCAGAAGTAGTTGTCATGCAAAGTAGAGTTTATTTGCAGCAAATAGGAGACTACGTGGAATCATTTCCAAAGTTGTGGCTTCCTGAACAAAGGGAAGCAGGTCTCTTTTTTGGGGTGGGGAATGAATATTTAAAAGAGAAGTTTTGTCATCATACATAGAGGTGGGTATTAGCTGGCACAGGTGCAGTCTGAAAACATGCTCTCACATGTATCGCATGTTATGCTAATGAGGCCTAGGCTCCTCCTAGGGTGGAGATTTTAGTATTAAGATTAAGTAAGGGCAGGGGCTGGCCCCGTGGCCGAGTGGTTAAGTTCGCGCGCTCCGCTGCAGGCGGCTCAGTGTTTCGTTGGTTCGTATCCTGGGTGCGGACATGGCACTGCTCGTCGGGCCACGCTGAGGCGGTGTCCCGCATACCACAACTAGAAGGATGCACATTGGAGAATATACAACTGTGTACTGGGGGGCTTTGGGGAGAAAAAGGAAAAAAATAAAATCTTTAAAAAAAAAAAAGATTAAGTAAGGCCAACTCTTGGTTATCTCCAGGCTGTCTGTGCAAGCACTGCCTTTGCAGTGGGGCTCTGTCTGGTTCAGGCCAGTTGAGCTGGTATCTCTTCCTAACATAGCTCTGAAAAACAACCTTGAGGGAGTGGTAAGCGTCTTTAAATTTCCTTTGAGATGCTTTGGGCATACACTGGTGACAAAGGGAGGCATCCAGAATCCGGATTCCTTCTGATTTATTGTTCTTTCATCCTTAGCATATTGATTGCTCAACCTGTGAGCATGTAGTCACATATCAGACAGCAAGAAGGAGAAAAAGCAAAAGGCAAAGGGCACTCAGAGCCATCTTTCCCTCAAAAAATTTTTAAAATGAGGCAATAGCTTTCTCATAAGCCCCAAGAGCAGACATCCATATAAATTTCCTGGTCTAGAAATGACTATGTATCCATAATTGGGCTTCCTGAAACAGGACGGAGTGTAATGTTAGTAAGGTAGACAGGGAGAATAGGCACAATAGTGTTCACCATGCTGTCATTATTCTCTTTAAGCCCTTTGTATCAGGATGCTTTATCCTACAACCATCAGAACATGCAACTAAAATTGCAGTGAACATTAGGAAATATATTAATCTCATACCAGGATGTCCAGAGGTGGGACAGATTTCAGAGTTGGTTGATCCAGTGCTTCAAGGATGTCCTCAAGGAATTAGGCCTTTTCATCTCTCTCCTTTGCCATCCTTAGCAAAGTCTTCATTCTCATGCCAGAAGCAATTTGGCTGCAGCAGTTCCAGATGTTAGATCCATACATAGCAACATCTGTAGGAAGAAGAGGGGCCAAACCTTTCTTTCTTTTTTTCTAGAATGAGATTACTTTTTCTGGAAACAATTTAATGGACTTCTCATGTCTTGGCCAGATTTGTGCCATGTGCCCATTCCTGCACCCCATTTTAAACTTCAAACAGTTAAGCAGATTTGGCTTAAACCTAAGAGGATCATCTATCACTTATAGCTAAGGATAGAGTCAGCCACTTTTGGACTTTTGAAGCTTGTGGGCACAAGGAACTGGGCAGGGGCTGGAGTACAATTTCTTATTCTGTTAGAAGGAAACAGAGGCAGATAGAAGTTGGACAAACTACCAATAGTATCTGCTAAAATTTAATTTAAAAAACTACAATTTGGCTCATTATTTTTCAGCTGATTTTTGAATTATGACTCCCTTGAAGATTAATTTATGACAGATAAATTTCCAGAAATGCTAAAAATATTAGATCAGTAAGAATCTGAGGCTCTAATAAATTTTAATTTATATCTTTGATCACATTTCTGTGGCGATTCTGTACTTGCCTGGCATATTAGCCCTGGGAGTGATGACTGGGCAGGGGTGAAAGAAAGTTGGGAACTCTTCCAAAAAGGTTCAAGCCATTTTCCTCCTGTTTTCCCGTCTTTCTTATAATTCCGGATTGCTTCTGTGTCTGTTCTTCTGTAATGCTCTCTTTATGGAGTGATGTCATAAAAGCAATTCCTCATTGCAGACATCAGATTCTTCAAGACAGTTCCATATAACCCGAAATATTTTGCAAGGAAATTGATTTCCCAATTTAAACTTCATGGTTGACTGGTTGTGCTGTTTATAAACAAATAGCATGAATAATTTAGTTGAAGATTTACTGTCAGTCACAGATATCATTCTTTTTTGTTTTTTTAAAGTCACGTAAATATGCTGTTATCAAGGAAACAGGATCTTCAAAATCACAGAGGCACTCTTGGGGTCCTGTTCAGATTTCGTGCAGGAGTTTGCTACATTTGGTAGAAGTTTATATCAGGTCTAGGTCAATTTAAAATGAAATGACACTAGCATTAACAAGTGCATTCTATGAGCAGGGTAGTATCCTAGAGTTTTTGGCATACATTATCTATAAGGCATATAACCTCATTTTATATAGATGAAGAAACTGAGGTTCAGAGAATTTTAAATAATTTGGCCTAGACTAGAGGAGACAAAACAGATTCAATAGCCCTTAGCATTCCCATTTATTCCCCCCTTGGGTTAACAAGGTTTATTTTACTTCAGTGAGTGCCATTGGTGAGTAAAGATAGGATTTCTTTGCTTTAAAAGGAGTGGTAGTCAAATTAGTGAGCAACTAAGTAAGATTTTAGATTTTGTAAATGGAAAGACTTTGGTTTACTGGTAATATTTCCGACAGAGTATTTTTTTTTTAAATTGAGGTCATAATAGTTTTAGCATTGTGAAATTTAGGTTATACATTAATATTTGTCAGTCACCATATACATGTGCTCCTTCACCCTTTGTGCCCACCTCCCAACCCCCTTCCCCTCCAGTAACCACAAAACTGTTCTCTTTGTCTGTGTGTTAGTTTATCTTCCACATATGAATGAAATCATACAGTGTTTGTCTTTCTCTGGCTTGTTTTACTTAACATAACACCCTCAAGGTCCATCCATGTTGTTTTGAATGGGACAACTTTACCCTTTTTATGGCTGAGTAGTATTCCATTGTGTGTGTGTGTGTGTGTGTGTGTGTGTGTGTTTGTTTGTGTATATGTATGTATGTATATATACATACCACATTCTCGTCATCCAATCATCAGTCGATTGGCACTTGGGTTGCTTCCACATCTTGGCTATTGGGAATTATGCTGCAGTGAACATAGGGGTTCACAGGTCTCTTTGAATTGTTGTCTCTTTGAATTGCTGATTTCAAGTTGTTTGGATACATAAGTAGTAGTGGGATAGCTGGATCATACGGTAGTTCTATTTTTAATGTTTGGAGAAATCTCCATATTGTTTTGCATAGTGGCTGCAGGCTGCACCAATTTGCTTTCCTACCAGCAGTGTATGGGGGTTTCCTCTTCTCCACATCCTCTCCAACCTTTTGCTATGTTTTGTCTTTGTGATTATAGCCATTCTAATGGGTGTAAGGTGATATCTTAGTGTAGATTTGAGTTGTGTTTCCTTGATGATTAGTGATGTTGAACATCTTTTCATGTGCCTATTGGCAATCTGTATATCTTCTTTAGAAAAATGTCTGTTCACATCCTCAGCTCATGTTTTAATCAGGTTGTTTGATTTTTTGTTGTTCAGTTGTGTGATTTCTTTATGTATTTTGGAGTTTAACCCCTTGTTGGATATATGACTTGCAAATATTTGCTCCCAGTTGGTGGGTTGTCTTTTCATTTTTTTCCTGGTTTCTTTTGCCTTGCAGAAGCTCTTCAGTCTGATGAAGCCCCAATTGTTTATTTTTTCTTTTGTTTTCCTTGCTTGAGTAGACATGGTATTCGAAAATATCCTTCGAAGATTGATGTCAAAGAGTGTATTGCCTATATTTTCTTCTAGGAGTTTTATGATTTCAGGTCTTAGCTTTAAGTCTTTGATCCCTTTTGAATTAATTTTTGTGTATGGCAAAAGATAATGGTCTACTTTTATTCTTTTGCATGTGACTGTCCAGTTTTCCCAACACCATTTATTGAATCGACTTTCCTTTCTCCATTGTATGTTCTTAGCTCCTTTGTTAAGATTAACTGTCCATAGTTGTGTGGTTGTATTTCTGGGCTTTCAGTTCTGTTCCATTGATCTGTGTGTCTGTTTTTGTACCAGTACCATGCTGTTTTGATTACTATAGCTTTGTAGTATAATTTGAAGTCAGTGATTATGATTCCTCCAGCTTTGTTCTTTTTTCTCAGGGTTGCTTTAGCTATTTGGGGTCTTTTGTTATTCCATATGAATTTTGGGATCCTTTGTTCTATTTCTGTGAAGAATGTCATTGGGATTCTGTTTTGGATTGCATTGAATCTGTAGATTGCTTTAGGTAGTATGGACATTTTAACAATATTGATTCTTCCAATCAATGTACATGAAATATCTTTCTATTTTGTTATGTCATCATTGATTTCTTTCATTCATGTCTTATAGTTTTCATTGTATAGGGCTTTCACCTCCTTGGTTAAATTTATTCCTACATATTTTATTCTTTTGTTGCCATTGTAAATGGTATTGTATTCTCAAGTTCTCTTTCTTAGTTCATTATTAGAGTATAGAAATGCAACTGAGTTTTGTAAGTTGACTTTGTACCCTGCAACTTTGCTGTAGTTTTTATTATTTTTAATAGTTTTCCAATGGATTCTTTAGGGTTTTCTATCTATATATGTAAAATCATGTCATCTGCAAACAGTGAGAGTTTCACTTCTTCATTACCTATTTGGACTTCTTTTATTTCTTTTTCTTGCCTAATTGCTCTGGCCAAAATCTCCAGTACTACATTGAATAAGCATGGGGAGAGTGGGTGCCCTTGTCTTGTTCCTGTTATCAGAGAGACGGCTTTCAGTTTTTCCCCATTGAGTATTCTTTTGGCTGTGCATTTGTCATATATGGCCTTTATTATGTTGAGGTACTTTCCTTCTGTACCCATTTTATTCAGAGTTTTTATTATAAATGGATGTTGGATCCTGTCAAATGCTTTCTCTGCACCTATTGAGATGATCATGTGATTTTTCTTCCTCATTTCATTAATGTGATGTACAATGTTGATTGATTTGGGGATGTTGAACCATCCCTACATCCCAGTATAAATATCACTTGATCATAGTGTATGATCTTTTTAATGTGTTGCTGCATTCAGTTTGCCAATATTTTTTTTGAGGATTTTTGCATCTATGTTCATCAGTGATATTGGCCTGTAATTTTCCTTCTTTGTGTTGTCCTTGTCTTGCTTTGGGATCTGAGTAATGTTGGCCTTGTAGAATGTGTTAGGAAGGGTTCCCTCTTCCTTAGTTTTTCAGGATAGTTTGAGAAAGATAGGTATTAAATCTTTGAATGTTTGGTAGAATTCTCCAGAGAAGCCATCTGGTCCTGGACTTTTATTTTTTGAGAGGTTTTTGATCACTGTTTCAATCTCTTTATTTGTGATGGTGTATTCAGATTCTCTGTTTCTTGTTAGTTCAGTTTTGGGATGTTGCATCAGTCTAGGAATTTATCCATTTCTTCTAGATTGTCCCATTTGTTGGCATATAGTTTTTCATAGTATTCTCTTATAATCCTTTGTATTTCTGAGTTATCTGTTTTGATTTATTGTCTTTCATTTCTATTTATTAGAAACTACTCTCTTTTTTTCTTAGTGAACCTGGTTAAGGGTTTGTCAATTTTGTTTATCTTCTCAAAAAACTAGATGTTTGTTTCATTGATCCTTTCCCCTGTTTCTTTTTTTGCTTCAGTTTCATTTATTTCTTCTCTAATTTTTATTATTTCCCTCCTTATGCTGACTTTGGCCTTTGTTCTTTTTTATAATTCTGTTAGTTGTAGTTTAAGATTGCTTATTTGAGATTTTTCTTGTTTGTTAAGGTGGGCCTGTATTCCTATGAATTTCCCTCTTAGGACCACTTTTGTTGCATCCCATATGAGTTGGTATGGTATATTTTCATTCTCATTTGCCTCTGGATATTTTTTTATTCCTCCTTTAAGTTCTTCAATGATCCATCGTTGTTCAGTAGCATGTTGTTTAGTCTCCACGTTTGTCAGTTTCCCAGCTTTTTTCTTGTAGTTTATTTCTAGTTTCATAGCATTATGGTTGGAAAAGGTACTTGATATGATTTCAATCTTCTTAAATTTATTGAGGCTTGCCTTGTTTCCCAACATATGGTCTTGAGAATGTTCCCCATGTGCACTTGAGAAGAATATATATTCTGTTGTTTTTGGATGGAGTGTTATTATCTATCTATTAAGTCCATCTCATCTAATTTTTCACTTAAATCCACTATTTCCTTGTTGACTTTCTGTCTTGGTGACCTATCCATTGATGTAAGTGGGGTGTTAAGGTCCCTTGCTGTTATTGTATTGCTGTTAATATCTCCTTTTAGGTCCGTAAATGGTTGCTTTAAGTATTTTGGTGCTTCTGAGTTAGGTTCATATGTATTTATAAGTGTCATGTCTTCTTGGTGGAGTGTCCCTTTTATCATTTTATCATATCCCTTCTTTGTCCCTCATTATCTGCTTTGTCTTAAAGTCTACTTTGTATGGCATAAGTATGGCAACACCTGCTTTCTTTTGTTTGTCATTAGCTTGGAATATCGTCTTCCAACCCTTCACTCTGAGTCTGTATTTGTTTTTAGAGCTGAGATGTGTTTCTTGGAGGCAGCATATTGTTGGGTCTTGTTTTTAAATCCATCCTGACACTCTGTGTCTTTTGATTAGAGGATTCAATCCATTTAGATTTAGAGTGATTATTGATATATGAAGGCTTAATGTTTCCATTTTATAGCTTGTTTTCTCGTTCTTCTGCATTTCCCTTATTTCTCGTCCCATATATTTTGGACTACCAGTCCAGTTTGGTAGTACTCTATGATGATTTTCTTAGTGTTCTCTTTTTTATCATTTGTGTCTCTGTTCCGATTATTTGTTTAGTGGTTATCATGAGGTTTCTATAAAATTTTCTGATAGTCTCTTATTTCCTTAGACTAAGCTAATTCCATATTTATCCTCTTCCCCTCCTAAGTTATTATTGTCACAACTTATTCCATCTTGTATATGAGTTTGTGGTTAAAATGACAAGATAATATTTATTTTCGATGATTTCCTTCCCTTTTTCTTTAATTTTATAATTGTTTGCTAACCTGTTCTGATAGAGAGCTGAAATGTTCTGATTTTGTCTACCTATTTATCTCCTTGCTCAAGGCTTCATAAACCTTTTTTTTCAGGTATGAGAGCTTCTTGATCATTTATTGTATAGTGGCATCTTCTGGTGATGAACTCCCTTAGCTTTTGTTTATCTGGGAAAGTTTTTATTTCTCCATCATATCTGAAGGATATTTTTGTTGCATGGAATATTCTTGCCTGAAAGTTTTTGTTTTTCAGAATTTTGAATATATCATTCCACTCTCTCCTAGCCTGTACAATTTCTGCTGAGAAATCTGCTGAAAGCCTAATAGGGGTTCTTTGAAAGTTATTTTCTTCTGCCTGGCTGTCCTTAATAATTTTTCTTCATCATTGACTTTTGCCAGCTTTACTACTTATGCATTGGAGAAGGTCTTTTTACATTGATATTATTTGGAGATCTATTAGCTTCTTTCACTCGTATTTCCAGCTCCTTCCCCAGATTTGGGAAGTCCTCAGCTGTTCTTTCTTTGAACAAGCTTTCTGCTCCATTCTCTTCTTCTCTTTCTGGAATACCTATAATCCTTATGTTGCACTTCATAATTAAGTCAGATTCTTCTTGGAGAATTTCTTCATTTCTTTATAGTCTTAGTTGTCTCTCCTCCTACATCTGAAGGCTTTCTATATTTCTGTCCTCTGGGCTGCAGATTCTCTCCTCCATAATGTCAGCTCTTGTATTCAGGGAGTCTGGATTTTTCTTTATCTCATCTACTGTGTTTTTCATCTCCAACATTTCTGATTGGTTTTTCTTTATAGTTTCAATCTCTTTTGTGGAGAAGTTCCCAATTTCATTGAACTGTCTATGTGTATTTTCTAGTAACTTGTTGAGAGTTTCTTTTTGGTAGCTATTTTGAATTCTTTGTCTTTTAGATTGTAAATTTCTGTGCCTTCAGGATGGATTTCTGGGTGCTTGTCATTTTGCATCAGGTCTGGAGTATTAATATATTTCTTTTCCTACTTGATGGCTTGGATTTGTGCCTCCACATAGTAATATCATCTGGTTGCAACTTCCACCTGCCACCACTGGGTGGGGTTCAAGAGCTGTGTATTCTGAGCCTACAGTGACCCCAGCTCTCTTGCTCCCAGCTGCTGCTTTTGTATAATCTTCACAGGCACTCTGGCCAACCAGCTGAGCTGGAGCACCACGTAACGTAAGGGACACTTTCTTTTGCCTGCATGATCCCAGGGGCATTCTGCCCTGTTCTCCCTATGTGCTGGCTTGATGAAGACACCCCTACTATAGCCTAGCCACGTCTGTGTGGGACTTTCCCATGGGCTATGAGGGAACTTGGAGAGTGAAGGTGTTCCCGCAGTGGGCTGCCCCTCCCCACCTCCTCTCAGAGTCTTGCACAGCCCCACACTCTGTTTTGCTGCCACTGGGGGAGGGAGAGGAGAACCCCTTTCCTCCGTGAGTTCCAGCACCTCCATCTTCAGACCTGTGGCTGCAAGGGTCTCTCAGAGATCTTTTGTGTTGTGTGAATATCCTCTGTTGGTATGAGAAGGTTCTTTTCATTCTATCTTAGTCGGGGAGCAGGGGGAGAGTCTAAGGGAAGAGCTCACTCTGCCATGAAGCTTACATCACTTGTCATTCCCATTTTAATTTCCATGCTTCAGACTGAGTAAGTCCTTCCCTCCTGTCTGCTCATTGTTTTTGTTGCTGCTGCTATCATAGTTTTCTCTTTATAGTGAGTCTCTTTGTAAATATCCTAATGAATCTGCTGACTGGCTGCAAATCTTGGTCTTTCTGCTCTGCTGGCCATTTCAAAGAAATCATCAAATACACATGATGTGCCTACTATGCACAAGCTCTGGACCATAATAGCTAACATGTTTGTGGTGGGCAGTAACGCTGCTCAGCAAACATTTTCATTTCTTCTCCTTTGGGGCTCAAGGAGTATCTTCTAGCTCCTCTTATAGTTGAGTGAGGCCATGTCATTAGTCTTGGTCATTGAGTTGTGAGCTGAAGAGTCATGTGTCACTTCCAGGCCAGGTATTCAATTGCTGGTGTGAGCCCTCCAGAGAATTCTTTCCATTAGACATGATGGCTGGCAACATTTGAGTTGGCATTGCTCTATTAGTCTCAGGCCCTGAGTGACAATGGTGAGGAAAACTACCTTGCCTGTGTTACACAGACATGTAGTGTGATAAAGAAATAAGTCACTGTACTGGTGGAGGTTGATTGTTATGGTAGCTGAACATAACTGGCCTTGATTGATATTGATATTGAGTCTTTATTATATACCAGGTTCAGTCAGTAAATGACTTATGTGCCTTATCTTCACAACAATCATCTGAAGTGATATAATTATCCCCATTTTACACACCAGGAAACTAGGGCTTAGAGGGTTTTAGTAACATGCACAAGGTCGTCCAGATAATCCAAACCTAATCCTGAGTCCAGCTCCTGGACTTTGACTTACTATGCTATGCTGGGCTCAGATGCTCTTTCTTAATAGTTTAGCCTATTTTAATTCACCAAAGATATTTGGCTTCTTTTCCTCTTCTAACCTTCATCTGAATCTGTACTAGTGGACTCTTCTGGGTAGGACTTGCATTAATACTGGGAAACAGGAACATATCCCTTGTTGCAGGATTATTGTTGTTTGCTAATTTAGGTAGAAGTTTATACCAGGCCTAGGTCAGTTCAGAATGAAATGAAACTAGCACCAACTAGCATGTTCATTCAGCTGGGTATTACCCTAGACTCTATAACAAATTATCTTATAAATCAAAACATTCATTTTGTATAGATGATGAAACTGGGCCTCAGAGAGGTTTAAGTAATTTGGTCTTGGATAAAAGTGACAAACTGAGATTCAAACACAGTGCTGATGTGAAGATCTGTGCTGTATTCATAACACTATGCAGCAGGTTTCATGTGCACAGAGAAAGCTGGTTGTTTCCATCTCATTGTGGAGTGGAGGATTCTAGCTTGTCTTCCACTGAACACCAGACCTACAAGATTCTCTGTGTAACTAAAGGATTCCATGGTCAAGTTAATTTGAGAAGTAAAGCATACTAAGTCACCACTTTTGGTGATTCATGACACACGTTAACGTAGTACAATCTTGGAGAAATTCTTCAGTTAAGAAATCTACTGAACGTTGTATAAGCCAAAGTTTCCCAAACTTAATTGACTACTGAACACCCCCACCAAACTCTGCTATTGATTTAAACATCCTAAAACGTGAATTCATTTTTCTGAGTACTTGTTGAGAGATTCTATTGTAGAAAATTAAATGTAGAATTTGATACTATGTTGGAATCAAACATAAGCATTACTTCCTGGGAAAACAAATGAATATCTCTTATTTCCTTCTTACTGACTTAACACAGAGAGTATTTTGACTTAACTCAAATAGTTCCTGGTCCAGATCAGGATAGTCAGAAAGATAGCACCACGTTGCTTTGATGGCTTTTGCTTAATTACTAACATGGGGGCATATGTTGTTTTTGCTTTTTCCTTTCTTACTATCTTAACAGAATTCTTCTGTCCTATGGTTCTTGGTTCATGTATGGATTATGTGACCAATTTAGACCAATGAGAATCCTCCTTGGGGCTTTTCCACCAGTGCTATTGGAGAAGATGTTCTCTTTTCCTCTCATATTGCTAAGACCTAGAATGTGAGTCTTGCACTGCCAGTGATTATAATGTTTATATACATGACTAGAGCCTCAGAATTGATCCCTGATGGCAATGCTTGAGTCCATGGGTCCTGCTGTGTCTGAAGCCACAAGTTTTATCCCCAGATCTTTTGGTTTTGTAAGCAAATTCTCCCTTCTTCATCCCTTCTTCCTTTCCTTCCATTCTCCCTTCCTACATTCCTTTCTTCCTTCCTTCCTTCTTCTCTCCCTTTCTCTCTCTTTCTTCCTTGCTAGTAATTTAAGATTGCTGCTGCTACTATGAATTGACAGAGTGCTGTGGATAAATCTACCTTCAACAAACTCAGGTAAACTGGTGGGATTTTCCCCCAAAGCTTTGGACATTACTGAACTACTAAATAATAGAGAATGTCCAAGTAAGTGCAACAAAGACTAGGAACCCTCTCTCAGTGCTAACAGAACTGGGGAGTTTCAGAATATATCATAATTTTTCACTGCTGTAATCCTAGCAGCTAAAATCCTAGCAGCTGTAAATCCTGGCTATGATGAAAGGTGTTCAAGGAATATTTTTTGACTGATTTAATTAACACAAATAGCTTTATTTTTCAAGAAAGATAAATCCCTTCTCTTTCTTTAAGTACTGATCTCTAACAGGGTACCAGAGACTTAGAATTATGAAATAACTCTATTTTCTAATTGAGTAGACATGTAGACACAAATATAAAACATATTAAAAAATAAATCTCTAGGAGTGGTTTGTTCTGAACGATTAAAAGATGCTACTTGAGTCAATCCTTTAGAGTGTACTGGCAGGTTAATTTAAGTAATAACTAATGTTTATTAAGTACTCAACTGTGTTCAGTAATCTGTGCTAAATGTTTAAATGTATTATCTCATTTAATTCCGATGAGGCATACTACTGTTTCTCCCATTTTACACGTGAGGAAATTAAGGCTTAGAGAAGTTAAGTAATTTGCCCAAGATCATACAGCTGGTAAAGTGGGAGAGGTAGAATTCAGCCTCAGGATTGTCTTCCTCTAGAACTAATGTCTTTACCCCTGTATTATGCCATAAGGACACATTACTCTTTACTTTGGTCTCATGTATGGATGAGATGATGAAGGCCAGGAAGTGAGTCTATCCCCAATTACTGGACTAGTAGACTTTATAGCTGTTGGGTTTTAAGTCTCTTGAAATTCAATGTTATTCTTGTAATTGTCAACACCAGCGCTCATTTAGAATTCTCACTCAGGTAGTCCATCGGGTGTTGGTATAACTCGTGAATGTGAGCAATTCCTGTGAAACTATCATTGTCATTTGATGTTCCTGATTGTAAGCTTGTAGATGGTGACAGCAAAAGTAGGGTGCTTTACTTTGAGAGTAGGCTATCAGGCATACATTTGAAAGTAAATGAGTTCCCCCAAAACTCCAACGTCAGCTGAGCTGTGTGAGTGAGCAATCTCCCCCCCACCCTTTTTTTCTGTTCTTACTTTATTCAGTGGTCTTTGGCTCTTAAGACAGTTAGTGAATCATCTGGAGATATAAAACATGTGATGTTTGGAAAATTGAGAAGAAGTAAAGATTCTTCTCTTATGCCATGATCTAACCTTTTTTGGTATCTGGCTGGGACATGACACAATCTTCCCCCTATTTGCATTAGCCAATGCCACAAAGATTCTGGCCTGATTAGGGACATCCATTAGCCTCAGAGATCACTACCCTTTCCCTCTTTTCAACTACATTTAATGAACAAGTATATCTTGTTTGCGTGACGTTTAATTTTATACAATGTTAATTTAAGAAATGGATTAGTACAGTGGATATATTAATGGCTATGTCTCTTCAATCTATTACTGAGCTGTCAGTTTATCCCTGAGAAACTATTACTGGGCCAGGACCATGGCTCAATAAGAGTAATTTTGCATTGCTGACGGCTGTGCCCTTGTTTTGTCAAGGCTATATTACAGACATTCTTTATTTTCTAGAAGTCCACATTGTATTGTTTTGGGTATGCAGCTGATTCAGCCTAGATCAGCCCCTAATCTTCCTACACAGGTGTCTTTATCGTGATAATTTTCATTGTTTAGTTATCCTTTGGATGGAAGACATTTGTTCTGTTTTCTTTCTTAGACCTCAGTTTCAGTGGATTGAATAATGACATGTCTCGGTTCATGGTACATGATTCTTATTGCTCTTTGCAAGACTGTTGCTGTTTATTTTTTTCTTTCTTCATTTTTATCTCTATTTTATACCTACTCCCATCTCCCTCTCTTCACTATAGCAATCATTCTAATTGTTTAATTCCTACTTCTTTGCTGTGCATATTTCTTCCAAAATGTGCATTGCTATTTTACGTGAATGAACTTTTAAATTATATCGTGTGTCAAATATTTCAGCTTCTTACTCCTTTTTCAATCAATATTGTGCTTTTAAGATATACTCATGTTGCCATGTAGTCATCTAATCTTTTGCCTCTAACTGCTCTCTTTTGTCTTCCTAAGGCCTTGAAAGGGACCATCAGTGTCTGGCACTCTGACCCACTCAGGTCGTTCACCCTGTTCGTCTTTGCTCGACATCAGAGTGAAGCCATGCTGTGATAATCCCAGAGGAGCTCCTCTGCGTTTATGTGGGGCCCTGATCTCATGATAGGAAGCATGGACACTTTAAAAATTGTTTATCAGTTCCTGAAGGCACAATGATTTTTCTTGCCAGGAGGTAACAGCAAAATCCTACACTGTCATAGAGGCAATGGAAAAAATACTTATTCTGAGGGCAAGCCTCAGTTTCTTCATTAGTAATACAGAGGTGATAATAGTACTTACATCATGAAGTTGCTGAGGTTAATATGAGATAATTTATGCAATCTGTTTAGTCCTGTGCCCGACACGTTGATAAATGGCTTGCAATTAATATTCTAAATCCAGCGTTCCATTCCCATTACAATGTGCTGCCTTATGGCAAGAGGATTTGCTCTTTTATTAGTGTGGACATTATATGGATTATCTGAAAAATGTGAGAGAAACTAGGGATGGGGACCGATGCTTTGCATCATGCTATTTAATTGTGAGCGGACACACTCATGCTTCATGTGCAACAAACTGTGAAAGCTGAGAGTATGAGCACAGTTCATCGTTGTAATCAAATACAACTTACAACAAAGTTCGTATCTCCCAATCAATATTCATAATTGTTATTGTGTTGCATGGGCATTATGCACAAATGGTAAATGGTGGCTATACACACATCTACTAAGTGTTATTACTCTTACCAGCAGACCATGTTTTAATTTTCCAGTTGTTCTTCCTATTTCGTTTGGTATTTTTAGTGTCACTAACCTTCTTCCTCATGAGGGAAAGATGTACAGGGCAAAGGGGAACCTGACTCCCGCCATGAGGTGAAAGGCACAGAGGACATTCTAAAAGGAGGATGATGAATGGCCATGCTTGAGGCACTGTGTTATGGTGCAGGGACCTGGCAGTGAGAGAAACCAATGAGTCTCTATTCTCTTTTCTCAGTGAAGAAGGCCTTCAGGAACTTCACTAGGGGGCTCTCAATCATGCCTTTCTCAGGAGAGCAGGAGCTTGGGGTTGGGAGGTAGTGGCTGCAAAAAGGATGTAGAAACTGTGCATTCTGGGGCTTGTCCTTAGAAACCCCAAACAACTGAGGCAAGTTCGTGTGACAGCCTTTATCTGTTTGGCTTGACATTCCCTTAACTCAGGGGTTTGCAAGAATGGTCCGCAGGCTAAATCCATCCCACTGCCTGTTTCTGTAAATAAAATTTTATGGGAACACAGCCACCACACCTACTTGTTTTCCTATTGCCTCTGGCTGCTTTCATGCCATAAAAACAGAGCTCAGTAGTCAGGACAGAGACCTTAGTAGTGGGAAAAGTCTAAAATATTTACTCTCTGGACTTTTACAGAAAAAATTTGCTGACAGCTGCTCTAACTCAATGTAACACTTTCCTTTTCACAGATAAATATTAGGGGGCAGCACAGGACAGTGGTGGTGAGCATGCACTTTGAAGTCAGACAGAGCAATGGCTGCAACTTTCTGTATGACTTAGGTCCCTATTTTCTCTTTTGTAAAGGAGTAAAAAATATGCTACCTCATAATGTTCTTGTGAAGAATCAATATGATAACGCATGCAAGGTGCTTGGTGGTGCCTGGAATTTAGTAAGCATTCAACGCATATTAGCTTCTTGTAAAAGTCAAAAGGTTGATATACAACTGAACATGAGAAGTAGAACACTGTGGGTAAGATGTAAAATCACTCTGGCTGTTTGTCTGTGTGATGGGAAAGCATCTTATGATTGATTGTAAGGGAATGGTTGAAGGGTGGCCTGGGTTGTTGGAGGTGAATTATGCCCAAACATTTCCCAGGGTCTAGCCTCGTCACTTTAAGTGCATAAAGTGCAAATGGAGGCTCTCCACCATCAATCTTGGTGTCTGCTCACACATGCAGGGAGCTGAGGAGGACATAAGGGCTTCTTTCAGTTAACGGGGGGTGTCTTCTGTCCTCCTGCATCAGTGGGGCTCAGGTCAGATCAGATGCCCAGGAGTGACAGCCTATTACCAAGTGCAATGACCATTCACTCAGGGAACCAGAAGGGGTGTGAACTGATGGTTCATTTCAAATTAATGGGCATTCAGGGTCTTTCCCCATAGGTGCTGGAAGTCTAATTTGGGAAGCATTTCACAAGATAGAGAATGCCAAGTTAAAACTCCAAATTAGAAAATCTCATTACCATTGAGTGGCAATGAGATCATTTTCTGCCAGTCTTGCTCTAAGAGCCATGCTCTCTGTGCAGCTGCCATTGAGCGTGATAAGACCAGATTGGTTAGCTCCAATGTAAGGATTTAACTATTTCCTTCCATCACACTTTGATTCTGTTGATATAATACGATGCTGCTATTATTGTATGAAGTATTATTTTTTACATACTGTTGTTTGCCCTTTATGACTTACTCATGTATCTGGCATTTACAACAGGCTCTTAAAAGTAAGCCGCTGATCTTAGCTGATGGTGATGATGAACAAAATTTTGTGAGCGTGAATTCTTCTAAACATTGGGTTAAGCATAATATCCTCATTTGGATCTAGCGTATAGTCTGGCATATATTAAGTGCTCAATAATTATTTGTTGAACAAAGTTTGATGATAAAACAATAAATATCTATAGTTCCCATGTTTATGGATTTCAAGGTGTGAGTGGCAAAGTTAGACATTAAGCCTATTATATATGATGATCAACTCTGTGAGGTAAGTATTTACAGATGAATAAGTTGATGCTCAGAGAGGTTAAGTGACCTGCTTAATGTCATACACTAGTACATGGCAAAGCCAGGATTTGATCCTAGGTCCAACCCTGCTCTCTGCATCTTTAAACTCTCTTGCACTACATAGATAAGTATTTTCTCAGATATAACAGGTTTCTGGTGAGCTAGCAACTTGAAGAATATGATAAGCACACCTCCAGATAGGAATAACCTTTGTTTGGGGCACTAGGTTGCAAAGAGTACTGCTTATCTGGGGTGATTGATCTGGGCATCAGAATATTTTCCAGTAAGAGTGGTTGGGTCCACAGGGCTCAGGAGTCCTCACCTATATATTTAGAGCAGTGTTTCTCAGTGTGGACTCAGGCCACTTGCGTCAGAGTCACCTGGAATGCTTGATAAAAATGCAGCTCTCTGGGCTCATTCCAGAACTGCCAAATCTGAATTTTTACATAGCCCTCCAAGAAATTTTTATGCACGTATAAGTTTGAGAACCACTATTTAAAAGGATGGGCCAGTCAGGGTTCAGTAAAGACAACAGCAGCCATCTTAGGTATTTTGAATAGGAAACCATTTAATAAAGGAGATTAGAAGGTTACACCACCGTTGAAAGGCTAGAGAGCAAAGGTCAGCATGGCCACTCCAGGCTTTCAGGAATCCTAAAGGGTAAAGGTTTCAGGTAGTTTGCTACTTATCTTGGCTGGCTGTCACTCCCAGGTGGGTAAGCCTCAGGAAGACCGCTGAAAGCCTCGAGCAAAACCCATGCCTGGCAAATGCCAACCCCCACATGGCTGCCTACATATACTGTCAGAGAGTACTGGCTCCACCTTCTCCTCTCCTTTCTGGGTCTCACATGAGGGTCTCTCTTGGCCACATCTCACTGGAACTCTGCTGGCAGAGGGATTCTGAGTGATATAGTTCCACGCTTTCAGCCCCTTTTGATACAGGGAAGGGGATGGTATGGAGAATTAGCAAGTAATATCTGGCATTAGGGGTATTTAAACTCAGGGCTCTATTAAATAAGACTGAAGAATTAGTTGAGAACTGAGTCTATGAAAAAAGTCTACAGGTGGTCTGTTAAGAGGTAATTTGCAAAAAGAGATCCTAGCAATATACCGAAAACGAAACAAAACGAACATTACACCAGTAGAAGAAGAGCCTGGTTCTGGTATGCTACCTCTCCACCACTTGGGGCAATGAAGTACCTCATTTGCTTCTGGTCCAGATGCTCTTCTTTCCTCTTCTTTGGGCATCCTGGCTGTGTCTCCATCTATCCCCATCTATTTCCTCTTCTAATCTATACTGATTCTACTCCCCTCACTTCTAGCTGATTCAGTTGGGGTGGACATCTGACTGAAGCTGGGGCAAGTATGCTGTCTTTCCTGGAAATCTGAAAGCAAAAGATAGAGGTCGATGCAAGCAGACAGAATTGGGCCTGCTCTTCATGTCATTTAGAATTGTGACCTGAAGACCTGGCAACCGTTACCTGGAGTCAAAGGGAAGCAGCAAGTAAAAGACATCATCAGTTGTAAGTCTGCCACTCAGAAAGACAAAATCTGCTGCTTATACTATGGCATGATGCCTTTTCATCATTTAGAATTTTTATTTTACAAGGGTTGAAAGAGCTCTTTTAGACCTTTTTTTTTCTGTGAGGAAGATTGGCCCTGAGCTAACATCTCTTGCCAACCTTCCTCTTTTGGCTTGAGGAAGATTGGTCCTGAGCTAACATCTGTGCCAGTCTTCCTCTATTTTGTATATGGGATGCCACCATAGCATGGCTTGAAAAGCAGTGTGTAGGTCAGTGCCTGGCATCCAAACCCGGAGTGGAGCACACATGAGCCTAACCACTATGCCAGCGGGCTAGCCCCTCTTTTAGACTTTTTAATTATAGTTTTTTTCTCTTATATGTTATGCTTTTGAATTTTCCTGTTTCTCATTGCCAGGAAAATACAAGCAAAATAAACCGTTAAGGTGTTCTTAAAATTTCATCTTCAGAGTCCAACTCTTGGGAATCACTTTTTCTATCCTGTATTATTTCCTGTGCCATTGAGAGCATTGGTAATGGAGCATTTCTTTAAAAAATGTCCTTCCCTGGACTCTGGAATTTTCCTCTGATGTAGTGATACCATTCTCAAGCCTGGGTGCTCTGCTTTTCTACCTGAGGAACTCATGGCCCCAACTGCATCGTATGTCACTGGAAGTTAAGCTATTTGTGGGATATAGAGATGTTAAATCTGGGAAAATGTGAATTCTGGAATCCATGAAATATGGTTTGTCTTTGAGAGGAAGGTGTGCTTCAGAGGGTGGGAGGACCAAAGGTCCAGGGCTTGGCAGACGTGATAACACAGAGGCTGCAGAAGGAGAGACTGGACACGTCCCGGTTCTGGGGAGGACTGCCTGTACTCGCCCCCATTGTGATCTGTAGGATTGCACTGCAACCTTAAAATAACTTTCTCTTTATTTAAGCTTTTTTCTCTTTTTTTTTAAAAAAAGGTGGGCTTCTTTTTCTCTTATAATTACACAATCCATGACTAAGATATCCTGGAGAAATTCATGCCTACTGGGGATTATGAACATGTAGACAAGGACATTACAACAGTGTATGGTTTGTGCTCTGAAGAAGATTATGTACAAGTCCTGTGGGATCCCACAGGGTGAGTGCACCCGTGTTCACCTTCCCGTCATTTCTGAGCTGGGGACCAGCCTCATTTAAGTATTTTACAAATCATGCTCATTAAGACACAGGGTGTTGCAGAAGTGAACTGATGATGTTCCACCGCAGAATTCTAAACAGCTGTCAACTAAGGCATATACAGGTCAGTCATTGCTGTTCTGGGAACTGAGCCCAGGCTTCTGTTTAGTGATTGTGTTGTCGCTTTTCAAGGTCCTACATTTTTCTGGCCACAGTCAGTCCCTCTGTACTGTTTCCCTCTCCTCCTTGAGCTGTACCCTGTTAAGATCTTTCTTCACTATGTTAGGCAAAGATGTGCACTTTCCACTCTCCTGTCTTTATTGCTGCCTTCCATCTATTTGTTCTCTATGCAGTTCAAAATCAACCCTTAAGGCCCAATTCATTCCTTACTCTTTCAAGAAGCCTTCCCTGAGTATACCAGTCCAACCCACACCTTCCTTCTCTTAACGATTCTTTTTTGTTTTTGAGGAAGATTAGCCCTGAGCTAACATCTGCTGCCAATCCTCCTCTTTTTGCTGAGGAAGACTGGCCCTGAGCTAACAACCATGCCCATCTTCCTCTACTTTATATGTGGGATGCCTACCACAGCATGGCGTGCCAAGTGGTGCCATGTCCGCACCCGGGATCCCAACCGGCAAACCCCGGGCTGCAGAGAAGCGGAATGTGCGAACTTAACCAATACGCCACCGGGCCAGCTCCTTAACAATTCTTATATCAAATCCATAATAATTGCCTTAATGTAGTTGGTGTTATTTCTCCTGTGTAGGCTTGTCCATTCTTGCAGGGTGGGGACCATATCTTAATACTTTTGTTCAGCAAAGATATACTGAGTTATATGTTCAAGTGCCAGACACTGAGCTCAGTGATTTGGTGGCATAAAAGCAGTCTAATAGGTGAGAGAAGATACTTTATAAAAACACATCCATGTAAAACAATGGGGGAAAATGGAAAAGGTATTAAGAAAAACAGAGGTCAAGATTGGTGGGGGTTTAAAAGAGGAAGAGCTGACTTCCAGTTGGGAACATCAGAGGAAGCTTCCCTGACGCCATGGCCATTGTCCTGGGCCTTGAAAGACGGTTAGGACATGGGCATACAGATAAGGGGGTGGAGGTCAGAATCCCACTGCACCTCACAGCCAGTAAAAAACAAACAAGCCTTATTTACAGAATTAAAGTATAGACAGCAGGCAGTATACCCAACCCAGAGCTTGGCTCTTAGATGCTCTGGGCGTACCTGAGTGTGGCTGATTGCTACAGTTTCTGCAAGTATTGCCTCCAGTGCTGAGGAATCTGCTGTCCTTGGAATGCCAGCTTAGCTGCAACAGACGAGTTTGCATCAAAACTGGGCTGTTTCTTCTGTTGCCCTCTGTCATCAGCTCCACAGAGCCATTATGTTGTTCAAGAAACATTACAGCAAAAAGGCTGCCTAGACGGAAACTAAATTGATTTTCTGATTCCACCCTTAACCCTCTTTTTTTGTGGTCTCTAAAGGGAGCCCAGGGTTTTTAAAGCACTCTGTGTGACACGCTGCCAAGTCAGATAGAAGATGGAATAATTGTGGACTTAGCCTTCACCCCAGATCACAGCAATGTCAATGAAATACGGTCAAACAACAACAGTTGCCTGATTATAAATGAGCTTAAGAAACAGACAAGTGGCTTTAAATTCTAAAGGGGAAGTGCCTTCTTGAATACATCCACTGTGCTTTTGCTCTGCTTGTTTTCTTGGTTTTCAAAACAATACTTCAAGATAGGTACGGCTTTCTCCATTTCACAGGTAGGAAAAGTGAGGTTAAGGGACTTATAGCAGTTTGCTCAAGGTTATAAAGTGAGTCTGTGATCAAGTCAGGATTCAAACCCAAATCTGCCTGACTTCAAAGGCTGCTCTTTCCACTTTGCTATTCTACTTTCTATTAGCCCTGCTCCTTCTCCCATTGCAAGAGACGTGTGCCCATGATTGAATTTCACCATGGTCTTGAGATGCTAGGGAAGAGGGTATGTGACAAGCTAAATAACTGTACACAGTGGAGTTTAGCACTGAGTGATGACAAATCACACAGATTTGGAGGGCAGGATCCAAAGATGCTTGATTGGGCTTAATTAAATTTAGACTGTGGGCAAGAGAAATAAATTCCATACAAGAAAGTGATAGACTACCTCTTGTCTTTATTTATTTATTTTTTTCCGAGACCAATGGTACTGCCAGTTTTCAGAGACACTAGAGCCATGGCCCCACAAAGAATGAGAATGGCTAAAAAAATTTTATGAGTTGAAAAAACCTTTGGGTGGACTTTCTAATCAGGTTGACTCAGTTTAAATCCAAACTTTTCCAGTTACTATGAGTATATGTGTGTTAGTCAGGGTTCTCCAGAGAAACAGAACCAATAGGATGTATGCATAGACATACATACATGAGAGAAAGAGAGTGAGAGAAAGAGATTTTAAGAAATTGGCTTATGTGATTGTGGGGCCTGAAAGTCTGAATTCTCCACGGCAGGCTGGAGACCCAGGAAAGACTTGATGTTGCAGCTCAAATCTGAAGGCAGTCTGGAGGCACAATCCTTCTTCCTCGGGGGATCTCAGTCTTTTTTCTCTTAATGTCTTCAACTGATTACATGAGACCCACCCACGTTGTGATGAGAAATCTGTTTTACTCAAAGGCTACTGATTTGGATGTTAATTTTGTCTAAAAAAGACCTTCAAAGCAACATCTAGACTGATGTTTGACTGAACATCTGGGCACCATAGCCTAGCCAAGTTGACGCATAAGGTTAAGAACCATCACACTATGTAAAAAATTCACAAGTAATTTAACCACCCAAATATTGTTTCCTCACCTGTTGAATGGAAATAATGGTAGTATCTGCAATATAAGGTTCCTGTGAGCTTTAAATGGGCTGATGCACAGACTTTGTAAAGTGCTGACACCTGGTAAGCACTCAATAGGTTTTAGCTAATATTATTACAGTGAGATTACAAACTTCTCTTATATTTGTCTAGCTAATATCTTCTAAGAAACATGAAAAGCTTTATGCATTGCTGTCATTTGCCTTAAAAATGCCCTCTTTTTATTGTGAGGAGACATTGAAAATTACCATTTATTAAATCAGAAATAAACAGAGCTCAGAGTCTAGGTCAAGGGTGGAGCGATTGGCTCTAGGTCAAACCACAAGTCAAGTAGAAATAGTTCAGGGTGTTCAGCCTCTGCAAGGCACTTCCCATTAGACTGTCATCATTTATCATGTTCCATTTACTTACAGATGGAGCTGTTTCCTCAGGGCATTTTCCAAGAAATTCGCATGTAAATCCCGGTAGTGAAGTAGGCTACTTTCACTAAGATCTGAAATGTCAAGCAGTTGGAATGTTCAGAAGGTCAAACATTCTCAAAGTTGAGAGTAATTTTGGTCTCTGTGCTTTAATGTAGATGATACATCGTTAACTGCCCAGTTAACTGACTTGTCATGATGAGGAGGACTGTTACGGTGGTTTGAGTGTGGGCTCTGGAGCCAGAGTGCTTAGGTTCAAATCCTGGCTGTGTAATTTTTTAGCTACGCCATCTTGGGCAAATTACCTCATGTCTAGGTGCCTCGGTTTCCTCAACTGTAAAAATCGAGATAATATAGTACCCATATCATAGGTACTGTGGTGGTACTAAAGCAGGGCCTGGGATGTAATCAGCATTCAATAGGTTTTGTTGTTAACGTCACCCTCACCATTGCCACTACGGCCACCACTATTCAGGTAGTGTATTCCGTGTATAATATCTATCAAGCCTGGTTTGTACCCTCCCAGAGTTTACAATTTAAAATAGAATAGGAATTACCAAACTCTCTTGTTCAGAAGTAGTAAAAATGCAACCCAATCCAATTCACAACTAATTCAAGGCAAAAGGGGAAGTCATAGGTTTGCCTATAATTAGAAACCAAAATCCCTTCAGGATTGTTTCTTTTCTTTCTTGATCTCCATTTTTCTTTGTGCACCAGGTTTATTTTCCTAGTCTGGCTTATCTCTGGGGTGAAGGACATGCTCTCTGGAAGCTTTGCTCTCGTATACTTATACTTTCTTGACCAAAGTGGAAAAAGCACTTTCATACTAGCTCCACTTTGAAAAAATCCCAGGAAAACACTCTGATTGGCTAGGTCCCATGCCTGCCCACTGAGATAGAGGGGTGATTGGCCCAACCTGGGTCATATGCCAATTCCCGTAGAAGGGGAGCAGCGCTATTTCCACTAAAAAATTATAGAAATTATCAAATGGAAAAGGGCTTAGATGTCATATTTCCACAGCATTCTCCCAAACTCAAATTTTGTAGAGATTGTTCGGTTTGGTCAGGTGTTTATATTGTGTAGTGTTGTAGTTCTTACTCTATTTTCTGCTCCTCTTATGTGTTCGTTACATCCTCTATGGGTGTGTGGTGATTTTCTTCTTGGAGATAGTTGGAGGATCTGAAGAGTTTTGGGAGGCAGGTCCGGGTGTGTATAATTTAAAGAGACCTCTTTGGGTTCCTGATTCATGCTTTGGTTGGGAGTTGGGGAGACAGTTGGGGTGTACATGGTGCCTCTTCCCTCGCCATTCCCAGCTTGAGATCCACAGAGGTACACTCGCCTAATACCATGACTTTAAGGTGAACCAGCTGGGAGAAGACAGAGGAGGCGCAGTGAAAAGTGTCAACTATGGACTATATGCTAAGAAAGGCCATTTTGCAGCTTAAGGATGTAATTAAAAAAATTAATTACAAGTATAGTGTTTCCAGGTAGACCTGAAGAATCAGCACTAAGAAAGCTATAAACTTTTGTGAAGATTATAAAAGTTGTTTATAAAAAGTGCTGTTAAATGATTAAAACACTTAGTTTCTTTAGCAGGTTCAACATTCCCCCTGAGATCCTGTTTAAATTTGAAATTTGCCGAGTGAAACAATTTTGAAGAAACTAATGCTGAGGGAAGCCCTAAGACCAAGCTGGAAAGAACTTGAGACTTTAGCATTTTTTGAGGTGAGTGGAGGAAGGGGGCCAGAGACTTCCTGATTCAGTATTTAAAATTTCACTGAATCCACATATTTTTAGTATGGTCCTCTACCTCACTTGTGCCAAGTGACCCCAAGTGCAGAGTGTTTTTGAGTCAGCCTTTCAGCAAGTAAATTCTTAGTTTTCTACAGGAATGGGAGTGGGGTTTGAGAGTGATCCTGGATTTAAATGCTTCATTGTAAGGCTATTTAAACAATTTTTCTTTAGGTGATGTTCTTTATTCTCAAGCATTTCTGGGATTTTGCAGCATATAGCATCTACTCCCAGGGCTTCCTGGGGTCTGCTTCAAGTTTAAATTCATTTGTGTTACAAGAAAGCTGCCACATGTCCATTTACTTTCCATCTTCCACAATTCTGTATCCTTTCCTATTATCTTTGCCTCTATGGGTATTTGATTGAAAAATCACTTTATTGTCATCTTAGTAATGATAACTAGATGTTGTAACCAGCTTCTTTCATTTAACAATATATTTTGAAAATATTTTAATTATTTTGATATTCTTAGGTAATATAGTTTTTAATAGCTACACAAAATTTCATAACTGAGGTAAACTATAATTCATTTAGTTAGTTATTTTTTTGTACATTTAGATTTTTCTCATTTTTCATGAGTGTGATGCAAATCCTTGTGCCTGCATCTTTGTGCATTGGATTATGTGTTTGTGATAAAATATGACACTTAAAAACATTTAGCGTGTGTGTAGGAGGTTGTATATTCATCTACGCTCTTGGATCTCCCGAGGACACTCAATCATTCCGTCTGTGAACTGAAGAATTTGGATGAGAGTTTGAGAACCACGGCTCTGTCAGACCATCATGAAATCATTTTAGGTTTGTTTGTACTTACATTTTAATAATAAATCCTTTTTTGAGGGTGAGAGAATTCACAAATTTTTGGAAAATAAATTATGCTGTTGAAGTTTAGAGATTAACCCGAAATTATTTTTTTTCAAATAATCTTATTGAGGTAAAATTGAAATACAAAAAACTGCACATGTTTAATTACACAATTTGATGAGTTTAAACATACTGTGTCCACCTGTGATACTAAAACCACAATGAGATAATAAACATACCCATCACCTCTGAATGTTTCCTTGTGCTCCCCCCTTTCTTAAGGCAAGAAAGCTTTACATGAGATCTACCCTTTTAACCAAATTCTTAAGTGCACAATACCATGTTGTTAACTACACGTACTATGTTGCCCAAAGTCTTTTTATGCTGAACTCTGATGCACTTTAGAAAATAGGAAAGCCTGAATTAAGGAGTCAGAGGTGGTGGTCATGTTAATAAAGTGTGTAGAATCAGTGAAGAACTTCCCTCAAACTTATTCAGACTTTATTGGCATGAACTCAAAGATGTGTGCATTTATGCACTCATTCATCGTTTAATCAACAGTTTCTTGTTGAGCATTTACTATGTGACAGTCACTGTTCTAGGAGCAGGGTCTGTGAAATTGAGTAAAACCAGCTTGGTCCCTATTTGCATGGAACATACTATTTAATCACAGAGAAGATGGGAAGTGGAAGGAATTCTAGCAAATACATTAGAAGTCATTGCACATGGGTAAGGTTCCAGTGAGAATTACCTGATCCTGTTACAACATTCATTTGTTGAGTGCTACTATGAGCCAAAGACTGTGCTGAGTGCTCCAAATCTAGCGTAACCCTTAAAAGAAACATTTAAAAGACAGCTATGTACTATTATAATCTCCCCTTTTAGAAGGGAAAACAGACTTTGAGAGAAAATTTTCTGAGGTCCGTATTAACAAGTGGCATAATCGGGTTCACCCTGATTGACTCCAAAACTGCGCTTGAACCTGCAATGCCCCACCCCCCCAACCCCAGGTTGTAAGAAATTAGGAAGGGTTTAAATGTATAAAATCCACTGGAATAGATACACAAACTTATTATGCAGGTTACTGAAGTGAGATTTTATAATGTAGACAACCTTTCAAATGAGACAGAAAAGGAAGACCAGCTTATTACTGAATTTATACTCTGGCCAAGCATGTTGCTAGTCCTTGAAGCAATGTTAAAAGCTAAGAATGAAGCCCATTCTACAGTTGAGGAAACAGGCTGAAGGGGGAAAACAGAAAAAGCTTTATTTTATTTTATTTTACTTTTTCCCAAAGTCCCACAGAGTGGCAGAGGTAGGATTTAGCCCAGGTGTGTTTGGCTCAAAACTCATTCTGCCTCCAACAAATAAGGAGTGGTGGTCCTAAAGATTCAAGGACCTTAGAAATAATAGAAAAAATATGAAAGATTGGGTTTACTGCCCCATAGAGTTGCTATTCTTTATTTTGTCAGGGTTGTTTCAACCCTTCATTATGCCTCCAGAAGCTTTTAAAATCCAGTCCGACATGTCATATTCATCAAGAAACTGAGAAAATAGAGTTTAGCTCATTTTACTGTTAAGTACACAGCTGGCTCAAATTGAAAGTATTTGTCAACAAGTCATTGTGACTTGAAAGTAGGGAGAGAAGACACTTTGAGAGAAGTTCTATTGCAGTGCTGAGAAATTTCATTAATGTCTTGGATAGCAGAATGAGTGTGCTTATTAAATATCCCATTGACAGCAAGTTGGATGTGTTGGCTAATGCCTTGGAAACAGGATTGAAATTGAAAATGACCTTAACAATTGGGAGAAGTGGGAAGATAGAAAAAGGGTGAAATTCAATAACTAGAAAAATTGATGGTGGAAAGAAACATCAATATGCTTCACTGTTTCATTAAATTTATCAAATGGAAGAATATCAAGGCTATTAGCCCATGGAGGTATTGCCGATGATGATGATGATGATGATTAAAAGTCAGATCCCGAGTTTTCTAGGAGATAACAGTAGAAATCAATGGAGAAAAAATTGATTTTCACGCCTGTGTGAAAGACTAGGTGATTTAAAAGTTGTTACAGATTTGTTTTGAAAGGCAACGTGTGACTGAGTCATGTTTAACCAAGTTCTTCCAGCTATAATGCTCAACTTGAATTCTCTATTCTTTCTTCCCCAGAGAGAGCCATGTTTCCAAAAATCTAGTAGTGGATGAATCCATTTTAAGATTGGACTTCATAGGAAACGCAAAATTGGGGGTCCAAGGTTATGAGTAAGCCTCTTTTAAAAGTTGAGTGGCACATAATCTTAGTCTGTGATAATCAAGCAAAAAGTAGTAGTTCAGACAGCACAGAGATAAGCAATGACGTATGGCAGGGCATTTCTGACAGGCTAAGTAATAATCTTCATTCACGACTCTCTTTCCCTCACATCTGTTTCCACCCATTGAGGTGTGTTGCAGCTTCTGTTTTGTAACTGATCAGGAGGGAGGAATTTTTGCTGTGGGGAGGGAATCGGGTTGGTAATAGAAAGGACAGAACTGACATTTCAGTGTCTGTTTGGGGTCAGGAAAACCGGGTTGGCTTTAAAATTCTCTATGTAGGAAAATTAGGACCAGAATGTGATCAGACTTTTGGAAGACCCTGAGTGAGGGCAGGGCTTTATCCAGGCCTAATGACTCAGTTGGGTGTAGAGTTTAGAAGGAAGCCCCTCTTCTTTGCTTCTGTGTGAAGCCCAGAAAGGCTGTGGCACTCCTGAGATTAGAAGGAGTATCATTTAGAATGCTTTCAGTGTCAGATAATAGTAAAATCCAACCCAAACTGATTAAAGCAAAAAGGACATCTATTAGCTCTCTTAATGTAAGTATTCTTGGCTGGGTCTTCTAGGTTCAGGCATAGCTGGATCCAGAGGCTCAAATGAAATCATTACCACCTGGTTATCTCTCTAGCCCTCCAACCTGGCTTTCGTCTATACTGGCTCCCTATTCAGGCATCTTAGTTTGACTCCTTTGTGATGGCAAGGTGGCTGCCAGCAGTTCTAGGTTTTCATTTTAATCCCTTATTTTCAGCAATTTGCTACAAAAGTCTTGGGCCTGACTCTTACCAGTCAGAATGGGATCACATGTTGGCACTGGAGTCAAGGCGACCCAGACTGCTCAGACTGACAGTGCTGGGCACATAGTTCACCAAGAGGACCATGAGGTGCTATTCCTGGAGGCAGAAAACAGCAACATCAACAAACAAATGTCCTCCATAGAAGCTAGCTTTGGAGGCGTACAGGGACACCACTCTTTGCATGTATATGAGACTGCATGTGACAGATATGGGCTCCAGCGAACCAAGGCTTCCCCAAATGGCTCCTCAGGCAGGAATATCGGCTAAAGGGGAGCAGAGGAGGAAGGGATGCTGTGGCGAGTGTGTCTCACAGACTAAGGTGTTGTGTGTCTCTTTAAGGTCTCCAGAAAATCAAGGGGCACTTTGAGGGGAAATTAATTTTTGGCAATGAGGCTAAGGGGGGCTGACGCTGAAAGAAACTGATCATTGAAAGAAAATGTAGCATTAGTTTGCAGTTACAGACTGATGAGGCACATGGAATTTGGATTATAAAATAGTTATTTTTGGGGATTTAGTGTGAAATAAATTGGTCATTTATGGATTAACCACTTGAAGGTGAGTAGAAATAAGAGACCCAAAAAGCTAATTCCTCTCAACAATTGTTGGTGAGACAGTGTGACAGCTATATAAAATGATGCTAATTTTGACACTTGGACCTGAGATGATTTACATTTCCCCCTACTTGATCCGAAATGATTGAAATAACAGTAGCTCAAAGTTTATTGCTACATACTAGGCCTTGTTCTAAACACTTTCTATGAATTTTCTCAACCTGACTCTCATGGTAACTTTAGCAATAGGTAATATTGCCATTTTATGATGGAGAAACTGTCATACAGAGAGGTTGAGTCTTGTCTAGGATCAAGACCCCCATGGCTGGTGAGTGGCAGAGCCAAGATAAAAACTCCAGACAGTCTAACTCCAGCATCCATGCTCTTAACCAAGCCCTGTATTCTCTCCAACAGAACAAAAGTACTTTGTGGACCTAAATCTGCTTAGGGTAGAATGGGGCAGACATCCTTCCTTCCTTTCTTCTTTCCTTCCTCCCTCTTTCCCCTCCCTTCTTCCATGCTTTCCTCCTCCCTCCCTCCCTCCTTCTTCTCTCTCTTTTATCATCCTTTAGCCTAAAAATTCTGGGCAAGTTCCTAAACGGCAGGTGCAATTCTCTCTACCTCCCCATTTATGAAATAGATTTACTTGCTTGGATACCTACATATTTCAGAATTCTGGGTGGGAAGTATGAAGGCTCATTCCCATATAAAATTAGACTGACATATTAATGTAGCATGAAATGGGATCATCTTGTTCAACTCCTGCCTTTTGAACTTTTGCTGCATTTTGCTATTTTTCACTTGAAGTAGTATGTGTTTTTTACTGTAACTCATTTTGGGGGGCATTTCATGTTTGAAGACTAATGGGCACTTATAGCAGCCTGTCTGTGTGTTGCAAACACATATGCCTGTGGAAATTGCTTGTGGAGAGAGGGGTTGGTGTACTTAAAGGCTTTAAACTAGCACAGTGTGACAAGTTGAATGGAAACTTTAACCTCTCCAAAGTGTCAAAGTTTCTTGTAAAGCATGAACAGAAGTTCTTTTACAACTGCCTGCTCATCTGATGTCCAGAGGTGCATCCCCTCAGTTTCAGAAGTACACAAAACCTGTGTTTGCATTTGGGAGCAGAGGGGAGCTGATGAGAAGAGTGAGGAAAGCGGACTAGGGTTTTCTGTGTTTAACAGCATACGTGATAGAATGGTGAGAGCAAAGCTGTGGGTACAGAAAATCTGCAGGACTTGTACATCCACGTGCCCTTAACCGAGATTCACCAAGAGTTATCACTGTCTACCTTTCCTTCCTCCCTTTCTCCTTCCCTTTTTCTTTCTGTCTCTCCCACCCCACACAACACACACACCATACCCACCCTACACACTTAATTATTTGCAGACATCATGACACTTTGTCCAGAAATGCTTCAGCAACTATATCCAAAAGACAAAGACATTCTCCTACATGACCACAAGGCAGTGATCCCAGTCAGAAAGTGCAACAGTGACATAATACTATTTCTAATACACAATCCATATTCAGATGTTTCCAACAGTCTCAATATTGTCTTTTATATTTTTTTCTCTTATCCAGGATCCAGTCATGGGTTGCACATGGCGTTTACTCATCATGCCCTTTTAGTTTCCTTCAATTGAGAACAGTTCCCTAGTCTTTTATTATCTTTCATGATTATGACTTTTTGAAGAGCCAACACTGCTTGTTGGTAGAATGTCTTTCGACTTGAATGTGTCAAATTGTTTCCCCATGAGTTAACTGTGCTTAAACAGTTTTGACTGGAGTATTCCATGGGTGACATTATCTCCTCTGCGTCTGATACCACAAGGCTTACAAGGCCCGTTTGCCCTGTTTTTGGTGATGTTATGTTTGACGTCTTGGTTAAGGTGGTGTCTGTCCAATTCTCCATTACTTGTGTACCTTTTTCTGGGAGCTCAGGCTTTGAGGTCTGAGACACTGGATTTTCATTTTAGCTGTGCCACTCACTAGTCATATAGAATGTGTCAAATTATGCCATAACTCGCCTTCCAGTTTTTTATCTCTAAAATGGGGATAATCACACCCTCTTACAGGGCTGTCATAAGGCTAAGGCATTATGACACAGCTATGTAATCAGTAAATGGCAGTCATTGTCATTTTGCTGGGAGTAAGTATGGTGACAGTTTTGGAGTCATGCAGATCTGAGTTCAAATTCTGTCTCTAAGCTACTTAGCTTGTTAAAGCTTTGGTTTCCTAGTTAATATCACGGAGATAATAATAATATCTACTTCAGTGGTCAGGAAACTTTCTGTAAAGGGCTGGACATTAAATGTTTTAGGCTTTGCAGGCCATAAGGTTTGTGCTGTGACTACTCAGTTCTGCTATTGCAGTGTGAAAACAGTCATAGACAATATTTAATCAAATGGGCATGCTGTGTTCCAATTAAGCTTTATTTATGGACACTTGGATTTGAATTTCATATAATTTTCATGTGTCATGACATGTCATTTTTCTTTTGTTTTTTTCCCCCTAACTATTTAAAAATGTAAAAAACATTCTTAGCTCATGGGCTGTACAAAAACAGGTGCAGGTGGCAGGCCGGATTTTGTCCATAGACCATAATTTGCTAGCCCCTTATTTATTTCATTGAGTAAGAATGAAATACTATTATTTGGTTAAAGTTGTACTATTTTTAATTGTGCTTAAAGCTTATGGGATTTTTTTTGAAAATTAAAATGTGTAGTAAATTGTAAAAAAAAAAAAAGGGCTGCTAATTATTTGCATTTCTTCCCATCAAGAGGTTGAGTCTATTTTTTCCACCCCCTGAATCTGAGCTGTCATAGTGACTTCTTTTAAATTAATAGAATGTGCTGGAAGGGATGTTAGGTGATTTTTGAGCCTAGGCCTTGGAAGTTTTGCAGTATTCACTTTTGTCAGACAATCCTGCAATCCTATGCACAAGCCTGGGCTCCCTAATGGATAATGAGACTATGTGCAGAGAGGCCCCAGATGTCCCGGGCATCCTGGCTTTACCACCTGAGGTTCTTAGATATTTTAGTGAGCCCAATTGGCATCATATGGAGCAGAGATGAATTAACGCAGGTGAGCACTGCTCAAATTCCCAACCCACAAAAACATAAGCAATTAAATAATTTTTGTTTTAAACCACTAGCTTTTGGGGTAGTTTGTTATGCAGCAAAAGCTAACTGATACAAGATGCTAGAATGTATCATAATGGAAAGTATTGAAGGTTGTAATAAGGTCAGACACTTGAGCTGAGTAAAAACGACTTAGTTTAGTTCAAAGAGAATATCCTGTAAAGCAGAAAAGGAATAAGAGGAAAATGAACAGTGGGATGAAAAGGCTATTCAGGGCATGAGAAGTGGACAGAAGTACACACTGGCCGAAGCAAGACAGAAAGAAATAGACTTTGTCACAAGTATTTGTAAACTATAGGACTAATAGTATAGGCAACTAGTAAGAAAAATATGGGAGAGTAAGATGAATAGTTTTAAATTTGAATTAGCATTGGTCATGTATTTCAGGCTGTGAAAGACATTGATAACCTGAATAGCCATCTTACTTTTATGAGTATCCTGTGCATATGGATCTTTTCTTCCACTGCATTATCATTTTTTTAAAAAAGTCAAACTGGGCATATATGAGGACTGCGGCTGATGGTGAAGAGATGAGGATATGGTGCTTGAGGGTCATAGGTGCAGACTGGGACTTAGTGTATATCTTTGTAAGATAAGAAGGCATTGTGGCTTCCACCATAGAGATCACAGTTCAAAGAGCTAAAGCTCCAGAGAGAATGATTAAGGAATAAGGTCATGGTCCAGCATTACTAAATCATGTTTACATGATATGGCTCAAGGCTGGAAGTTGGAGTCCGTGACTTTTCTTCTGAAGTTGAAGCTGACTCCACAAGACCATCTTGCTCTTAAATATGCCTGCTGCCATCTTCTTTATTCACATTATTGAATCCTAGGGTTTCTGTTTCTCTCATTTTAATGACATCATTTAGAGTCATCCACATCAATTCACTTGTTTTTACCTTGAGCTCTTTACTTGTGAAATATCAATAAAATATTGTTTACCAGCTTTCAAGATGGGATACAGGGCTGAATTGGAGTCTACATGGTACCAGTGAACAGTAAGACATATTGCTATTTATATCACCCATTCATGAAATAAATAATTATTGCATACTTACTAGGTGCTAGGCACCCTTCTGGATGCAAGAGATAGAGCATTGATCACAGACTTCATGGACTTTACAGTTTGTTATTCTTTCAATAAATATTTATCAAACAACCTACTACTAATCTTCAGTCACTAAGTGGAATTTCAAAATAGGCTAGAGACTTGGCAAAAGGGTGTAAAATATTAAGTTTCACCAGAGACTTTTTCTTTGTCAAGACAGGAAAGGATTACAGCCAAAGCCTAAATCTAGAATCAGCTATATTGGCAAAACTGCATAGACTTTCCTCAAAATCGTTCTTTTTTGTTATTTTTGCCCTTTCTTGTCCTTTACAAGTGCCTCTGCACAGCTCTCCTCCTGCCGTGTCTGAAATGTAAGAGAGAAAGCCAGGCTAATTCTATCTATAAAGCCATTTCCCTTCATTCCCCTCAGACTTTATGCGGCAATATAAATCTCAGATAATGTGTCCAGGTTAGCAGAGTTACTTAAAACAGTGGACAGTCAGTATGGCACATTTATTAACATCATATATAACAGGGCTGTAACTGTACAGTAACTTCTACTTAGTTAAAAGGTGGGGAAAAAGTGCTGCTGAGTTTTATGGGTCTAGCTCTGGACCGGCCAGGTGAGTTATGTGCCCAAATGGCTCTTGTGTATTATAGGCTGGAAGCTAATAAACCATCTTTAAACTACACGCTGTCTCTTCATTAGAAGAAATGGATCTATTATTTCCTGTCTTTGCAATGGCATAATAATGACTCTGTTGAAACACACACACACACTCACATACACACATACACATACAGACGATTCTGAGCAGTTTCCTGGCTGCTCCCAACAAACGCTTTGCTGCCCACATGTGACATGAGGTAGGTCATTTAGGGAAGAGGAAATGCTCTTTAGGTTGGGTAGGAGCTCACCACCTCCTTGATGGGATGTCAGCACCAAGGAAGTTTTAGGTCATAAATTGACATTTCTGTTCTAGAATAGTAAGAGTCCTTGGCTGGGTAACTTGGTTAATTGAAGCTGCGGGCAACAATGAGGCAGTTAAGTGCTTGCTACAGGACACCCCTGTACTGTAATTATCTGCTTACACATCTACCTCCCGCCCTGGACTATGCACCTTTTGAGGGCACGTACTGTGTCTTAATCATCTTTGTGTTTCCAGTGACTCAATATGTTTATGTATTTTTAAGAAATCTTGGTAACTTATCCTAAGTGTGCTTTTTATTTTTTTCTCTCCGTTTTTTTTCCTCTGTGGTGGCAGCAACTATGTTTGTCTAATGCACTGCATAATCCTAATTCCAGTGTGGAAAATCTCGCCTGCGTTGGGGAGGGAATACAAATCTGTATTGACTCAAATGAAATGTATGTTTATCAGTAAAACCTTTATAAAGAGAAGAGCCAGTGTCCTTTTCTTTGAGGTACCAAGAAAAGCGGAAGCTGGTCTGTCTTTCTGTAGCAATAACATTAAGTGGTAATAACAAAAGCATCTCCAACAAGATGACTTCTAAATACCCTTGGCAGATGACGTTGGTAGAGGAAACTCATGAGCTCTCTGAGTTTTAAGCTCTCAGACACATGGACCTGTTCCCCGAGTCTTCCTCATCCTCTCCCTGGTTATAGGTTTTAGGCAACCTGTTTCCTTCACTGCACTCGGCTGCACCAGAAAGCACCATGTTGTGAAATTCTAATATATGAAACAGCAAAGCATACAATATAATAGGGAGGATTATTCTTTTCAAAGATGGATTCTTTGTAGTGTAAAAATATTTCCAAGAAATTCCTATAAATAATTCCCCTGGAACGTTTGTAATATTGCTTAATTTAACATAGTTAAATTTACAGATAATTATTTCCAACTTATCAAACAACTTTTAATATTTTCCATATAATTTTAGATAATATGACCATCTTATCAAATAGAGAAAAAATAAAACCATACTCAGAGAAATCTTGTCAAGATGGCAGTGTGAGCAGACGTTGAACTCATCTCCTCCCATGAACACAACCAGGTTACAACTATTTTTGGAAAAATTACTCTGGATAGAAAACTGAAAACTGTATAAAAAGAACCCCCACAACAAGGGACAGTCCTGACTAAGACGGAAGAGGCAGAAATTCCTTCTGGAGAGGAAAAAAGCCTCCTTCAGGAGCAGAGGATTTTCTCAGCTGGCCAGGCAGGAGCCACCCTAAGGTACTCAGCCCTTCCTGGAGGAGTGAGGTCTGAAGCAGGGGCCAATACTGTTAGAAGCATGCTTCAGACTCAGCACAACTGAGATGAGTGTCTTACTATCTGGCTTTGCTGGCTATTAACTGCAGCAGGGACTGTTCTCAGAAAAGCTATCAGAAGAAAACCAAAAAGACCCGGGTCTTAAAAGGCCCACACACAAACTCACCTGTCTCATCAACTTAAAGTCATCAGAAAGAAGGCTGACAGTCCTTTGGTGAAAGGTGACTCACCTGGTGGGCTCTGGGTGCATCTCAGTGAGAGAAGAGACCTCTCTGGAGACTGAGACATTGGTGGTGGCCATTGTTGTCACCTAGTCCAGGCATGCTGACACAGACCTGGCAGATGCCCTTGAAAATTCTCCCCCTGGCCTGTTAGCCCAGGAGTCTGCCACACGCACTAGAGTGCAGATTTAATCTAGTTCAGCCAGGGCAGGTAGCCCACCCTAGGGACCAGCCCCACCCAACAGCAAGCCATCAGGCTACTTGTCAGCTTGCATTGACTAGGTACATTGATCCTCTACAGGCAGGCGAGTGTGTCTACCTCTGTGGGGCAGGGCCTGTGTGAGGGCCAGGTGAACTGTGGGGGGCATTGGTGGAGATGTGTGGGCCTCTGCAGTGGGACATTGGGGTATGCTCCAGGGGGTTGGGAAGTGTGCACTGACCAGGACTCTGTTGATGGTGTGTGTGGACCTGTAGGGGTGAGGCTTATCAGCAGCAGAAGACCTGTGCTTCACAAATAGCCATAAAAAGGATCAGCCCCACCTTCCAAAGCCTGAAATAATTGAGTGCTCCCATGTCTAGGGCCAGCCCCACTCAGCTACACTCCTAAGAGAACTGACAACAGTCTTGTAGGCCTGAGGCCTATAGCACCTGTAAGCCCCTGAGTCTAGCAACCAGCTACACTGGGTACCAACGCAATTAACAGGAAAACTGCAACAGGAGTGTGCTGTTAGACCTTGTAGCCAATGGTGCTGAGGCTCCCCAAACCAGATTTACAAACAGCTGGTCAGGGAAGGAAAGACTAGATTCCCTGGGTACCTGCATTAAGAGCAACCCTGCCACAGCAGACAGGCACATGTAGCCCACAAAGGGGTCACTTCTGGATCATTTGGACTGGTGATGAGAGGGAAGAACACTGCTGGGCCTCAAAAGAGCAGATTAATAAGGCCTAGGTACATGATATATGGTTACTGATTTGGTGAATGCATTCTTTTCCATGTCAATTATAAGACAGACACAAATATTAATTTGCAGTTTTAACTCAGGACTATGTTAACATTCCTGCCTTCTGTCGTAATACAGTCTGAAAAGGTCTGTACCTCCTGGATATCCCATGGAACATCACACTGGTCAATTGCATTGATTACCTCATGTTAATCAAAGAGGATAAGCAAGAGGTGGCTAGGATGTTGGATGCTTTGGGAAGACATGCATTCCAGAGGTTGCATGATAAACACTATGAAGATTTAAGAACTTGTCATTTCAATGAAGTTTTTAGGGTTTCAGAGTGAGGACTATGCTGGAATATCTCCTCCAAAGTGAAAGAAAAATTGCCATGTCTTGTATTTCTTACCACAAAGAAGTGCCCATTAAAACCTTGTTGTGGTCTCAAGGCAGCACATTCCATACCTAGGAATGCTGCTCCAGTCCTTTTAGGTGGCCATATGGAAGGCTTCAAGCTTTGAGTGGTGCCTGGAGCAGCAAAAAGGGCTCTGCAGGAGATCCAGACTGCAGTGCAGGCAGCTCTGCCCCTGGGCCATATGATCCAGCAGACCCCATGGTCTGGGAGGTGTTTGTGGTAAGAAAAGATGCAATGTGAAGTTTATGGCAAGCCTCTTATGGAGAATCACAATGTACGTCCCTGGGAGACTGGAGCAAGCTGATGACATTGTCAGCCTAGAATTATATGCCTTTTTAGGAACAGTTTCCTGGTAGAGAGCCCAGTAACACTTGGACATGGGGCACCAAGTGACCAAATACTTGGAACTGAGTTCAGTTCTGTAGGACACACCAGGTCATAATTCAGACCAGCTAGCACTCCTGAGAAAGAAATGGTAAACCCAGTATTGAGCCCAAGCAGGACCAGAGGGTGTAAGTAGTTTACATGGGTGCTCCATTCTTTACTTACACTTCTGACCATGTAAGAGGTCTCAAAAGACCAGTTGAGGGAGATTGAAATGCCCTGAGTTTGCTATATGGATGGGATGGCTTGGTATTTGGGTACAAGGTGAAAATAGATGACAGCTGTATTATAGCCACATTGAGGAGTAAGAATTTGATGGGAACCCCCGTGCAGAACCCCCATGCAAACCCCTTGTTTCTCGGTTCCCTGCTCTCTGGAACTATTTCCCCACAAATTACAGCTATTTGTGTATTTATTTACTTTTTACTGAGGAAGATTCACTCTGAGCTAACATCTGTGGCCAATCATCCTCCACTTTGTACGTGAGCTGCCACCACAGCGTGGCCACTGGTAAATGAGTGTAGTAAGTCTGCACCTGGGAATCAAACCCAGACCACTGAAGTGGAACGTGCTGAACTTAATCACTAGGCCACCAGGGCTGGCCCAAATTATAGCTATTTAACCTGCCCAGAACTCTCATTCCTGCTTTCTCAGTGAGAAGCCCAGGCTCTACTTTGCTTCTACCCACTGCACCCTGGCTCTGAGAGTGCCCCCAAACAAAAAGCTGGGGGAATATGGGCTCACCTCCTGTATTTCTTTTATCTCAGTGGTTACAATGCTGTTCTTACTGTTGTTCAGTTCCTGGAAACAATTGCCTCATATAGTTTTTCCAGTTTCATAACTGTTATGGTTGAAAGGCAGGTTCCAAACCAGTCAGTCCATCATCATCGGGACTGGAAGCCCCTCTCTGCTCTGTTTTAAACAGAGTCAATATAGAGACACAAGTGAACAGTCTGAAACAGTTCATGCCAGTCAGGTCTTGAGTGTAGATCTAATTCACAATCTGTTGTTATATCCAAAACATCCAGGATGGCAAGTTTTTATACCTGATGTAATAATTCTGTTGGATTGTAAACACCTTTTAGCCTTGTGGGGCAAGTCTTGGCTCAGTGGAAAAGTGTGATATATTTAGGTTTTTATGGCTGCCGTGGTCATGGGAGGAGAATATCACGGCCGGATGGTTTATACTCCAAACCCTTTATTAGACAAATGTTATTAAGTAACCAGTAGAGAAGTGATTTGATGGAACTAAAAAGTCTTGACTTTCACAGGTGACTTGAGATTCATCTCCTGTCTTTCCAGTTTTGAACAGATGTCTCCTGGATGGAGAAGGTTTGAGTCGAGGAGCCAGGGCGTGGGTGAGTATGGGCCCATTTACTATCATGGTAGGTTTTTGGTTCTCCCTTTTGGTACACCACACCTCCCTAGTTATCATCCTTGGGATTTAGTACTGTTTCTGAATCAAGACAGTATGGGATTTCTTAGGCTACATGGATGACAAATGCCTGCAGTTTCCTGTGGATCTATTTTACTGAGGGCTTCTGTCCCTGAAAAAGAGAACTTGAAGATCCAAACAGCTCAATTAGCAATTGTTTTGAGCATTTGTTTTTGAACCCATTGATGTTTGGCTAATTTTACAGTTGGCTTTAGCTGGAGTCATTATTGAATGTCTCCTGCATAAATTATGCCATATTCAAAATGTGAAAACTCTCATTTCGGCAGCAACAACTCAAGTGGAAAACTGAAAATCCCCAAACAGAAAATTAGCAAACATTTGTTCTGTCACAGCTCTAGCATGTGGTGTTCTTTTCTCCTCCTGAACAAAATTATCCTGGCCTCCTAGCCAATGCGTGGAGCTATTTCACAACATCCCAGGGGATGGGCACCCTGTGGCTACCAATGAGCTGATTATTTAATCATGAAAGACAAGGGTTTAAATAAAAGAGACAAAAATGTCTTCAGGATAGTCACTGGAGACACTAGCACTTAGAGAGCTCTGTGTGTAACTCAGCCCCGCTCAATATTCTGAACATCAGTGATTCTGGAACAGTGTCATGGAGGGAGGAACAGATACATGCTGCTTGGCTGAGACTCCACATAGGAGAGCTGTCTTCCCATCTCAGCATCACATTTTGTTCAGTGAATTGATATTATGCAAGTTGAACCAGGGGTATGAACCAGAGGAAACTTACAAATATTAGACCATTTTTAGTTTTTCTCCTGCTTGATCTTCATTGCATAATTGATAATATTTGAACTGCTAAGCCAGACTCAAAAGGCTACATACTGTATGATTGCATTTACATGATGTTCCTGCAAAGGCAACGCTGGAGAGACAGGAAACTAATCAGTGCTTGCCATGGGCTGCTGGTAGGAGGAGAGAAGGGTCATGGGGAGTCTCATGGGGTCATGGATCTGTTCTATATCTTGACTGTGGTGGCAATTATATGACTGCATACATTTGTCAAAACTTTCAGAATTGTACACAAACAAGTGTGAACTTACAGTATGTATATTATATCTTAATACAAATTTGAAAAGGAAAAAAATTCAGAATAATATTAACTCCCTATACCCCCTTTTTTTAAACAAAAAAGTACCTTGTAAACCTTTTATTCTTTCTCTTGCCCTCTGGGTAGGGTTAATGCTTAATGTTGAGAGAAAGAAATGAGTCAATGCTTGTCTTTGAATTTAAAAACTGACTTTTTTTTTGTGAGGAAGATTAACCCTGAGCTAACGTCTGTTGCCAGTCTTCCTCTTTTTGCTTGAGGCAGATTGTTGCTGAGCTAACATCTGTGCCAATCTTCCTTTATTTTATGTGGGACACTGCCACAGCCTGGCTTGACAAGCAATGCTAGGTCCACTCCCAGGATCCAAACTTACGAACCCCAGGCTGCCAAAGTGGAACGTGAGAACTTAACCACCATGCCACTGGGCCCCTAAAAACTGACTTTTGAAGCCCAGGACAAAGGCAATATATTTTAGAGTAAAATGTGTGTGTGTGTGTGTGTTGCCAAAAATCTACTTTTTGTTTTTATTGCTCATTTCATTCTGTTTTTATTTTCTTTTTGAACACCAAAAGTTAGAGCTTATGCCCTAAATAATAGATCCGTGGCTAATCCTGAGAAATAAGGAAGAAGTAAGACCATCTCATCCCTGGAAGGCAGCTAAGGGCTGTGGCTGGGTGGAGGGGACTCAGAAGAAATATGACCACCACTTAGGCTCTAGTGACTTCCTGTTCCCTCTCCACTGCCAGGGTCTCCAACTATGGGCAGAGGATTGATAGAAACCGCAGTGAATTTTGGAGAAGGAATTTATGGACAGAAAGGACCTGTGCTCAGTGCCTGAGTGAGGCCTGGGAGAGCGAGCAAAGAGCTAGGGTTTCCCACCCTCAGACAACAGTGTTTGTGGAAAGGGCAGTGTGCTGTGTCCGGGAATTAGAGGGACTGGGGCAGACCCCTGAGCCTTTCACGTGCCCAGCATTCCCATGGGGCAGGGCAAAAAGGTAGTCTAGAGAGGACTGGCAGCCCTGAAGGAACCTAAAGCAGGAAGAGGCAGTGTGACCTCCAGCAGGGACATATGACTGGAGGTTATGGCACACTGTGGACATCAGCACCAGATACAGCAGGGCCTGCAGATCATAGGGACAAGTTAGATGTTGGCTGAAGGCCATGGAGGTCCAAGGATGGCTGTGGACCTGCTACCTTGCTCTACCACTGCCTGACGCTACATGAGCTCCTCCCCCTGCGCAGTCCTTTAAGGGCTAAAAATCTTGACTTCCCCATTTTAAACCTACCTTGACAGAATTTACCCAGAATAGACTGAATGCACCTGGAAATATTAGGTAAACTTTCTATTACTAGGTAGAAAAAATGGATATTTGAGGCAGAAACTAAGTTCAGTGGTAAGAAAAGTATAAGAAAATTGAATTTTTCATATTTATATTTGTGGCTTTTGACATTCGTAATCCTTTCAATTGGGTTTAATATTCAGACTGCGTTTTCCCATAGAAAAATCCAGACTTATTCATATAGCTGAAATGGCCACATCCCCGTCTCTCTTTGCCTCAAGGTGACAGTATAATTTCTTCCTCACCCTGAGGTCCCCTAAGATTCAATTTATTCTTTTAATGGTGTTTATCACTTCTTTTACTGTGGTTATTTATATGTACTGTAAATACATTATTTATCCACTATACAACAGGATCCTTATTCAGAGAGGTTAAGTTATTGATAGTGAACCCCAATTCACCTCTTCAAGTATTCTTGCTTTGTAATACTCTGTTTTTGTTGTTTCTTTTCTATGGTTTTTTTTTTTTTTTTGAGTTCATAATAGTTTACATTGATGTGAGATTTTAGTTGTAAATTATTTCTTGTCTGTCACCACATAAGTCCTCCCCTTCACCCCTTTTGTCCACCCCTCTTCCCTTGGTAATCATTGAACTCTTTTCTTTGTCCATGTATTTGTTTATATTCCACATATGAGTGAAATCATCTGGTGTTTGTCTTTCTCAGTCTGGCTTATGTCACTTAGCATAATTCTCTCCAGGTCCTTCCACGTTATTGCAAATGGGATGAATTTGTCTTTTTTTCTGGCTGAGTAGTATTCTTTATCCAATCATCAGTCGATGGACACTTGGATTGTTTCCATGTCTTAGCTATTGTGAATAGTGCTGCTATGAACATAGGGGTACATATGTTACTTTGGATTGTTGATTTAAAATTGGGTAGATACCCAGAAGTGAGACAGATGGGTCATATGGTAGTTCTATTTTTAGTTTTTGAGGAATCTCCATACTGTTTTCCATAGTGCATGCACCAGTTTGCATTCCCACCAGCAGCATATGAGGGTTCAATTTCTCCACACCATGTCCAACATTTGTTATTTTTAGTCTTAGTGATTATAGCCATTTTAACAGACATAAGGAGATATCTTAGTGTAGTTTTTATTTGCATTTCCCTGATGATTAGTGATGTTGAACATCTTTCATGTGTTTATTGGCCATATGTATATCTTCTTTGGAAAAATGTCTGTTCATATCCTCTGCCCACTTTTTAATTGGGTTGTTTGTTTCTTTATTGTTCACTTGTGTGAATTCCTTAAATATTATGGAGATTAACCCCCTCTCAGATATATGATTCGCAAATATTTTTTCTCAATTGGTGGGTTGTCTCTTTGTTTTGGTTCTGGTTTCTTTTGCCTTGCAGAATCTCTTTAGTCTGATGAACTCCCACTTGTTTATTTTTTCTTTTTTTTCCCTTGTCCGGGAAGACACGGTATTTGAAAAGATCCTTTTTAGTTTGATGGCAAAGAGTGTACTACCTATATTATCTTCCAGTGGTTCTATATTTTTAGGACTTATGTTCAAGTCTTTGATCCATTTTGAGTTTATTTTTGTGTATGGCATGTGATAATGGTCTACCTTCATTCTTTTGCATGTGGCTGTCCAGTTTTCCCAACACCATTTATTGAAGAGACTATCTTTTTTCCATGGGCACCTTTGTTGAAGATTAGCTGTCTGTAGGTGTGCAGTTTTATTTCTGGGCTTTCAGTTCTGTTCCATTGATCTGTTTGTCTGTTTTTGTATCAGTACCATGCTGTTTTGATCACTGTGGCTTTGTAGTACTCTTTGAAGTCAGGGATTGTGATGCCTGCAGCTATGTTCTCTTTTCTCAGGATTGCCTTAGCAATTCCGGGTCTTTGGTTGCCCCATATGAATTTCAGGATCCTTTGCTCTATTTCCATGAAGAATGTCATTGGGATTCTGATTGGGATTGCATTGAATCTGTAGATTGCTTTGGGTAGTATGGACATTTTAACTCTGTTTATTCTTCCAGTCCACGTGCATGGAATCTCTTTCCATCTCTTTATGTCATTATCGATTTCTTTCAGTAATGTCTTATAGTTTTCATTGTGTAAGTCCTTCACCTCCTGGTTGAATTTTTTCCTAGGTAGTTTCTTCTTTTAGTTGTGATTACAAATGGAATTGTATTCTTGAGTTCTCTTTCTGTAAGTTTGTTATTAGAGTATAGAAAAACAACAGATTTTTGTATGTTTATTTTGTACCCTGAAACTTTACTATAGTTGTTAATAATTTCTGTTAGTTTTGCGATAGATTCTTTGGGGTTTGCTAGATATAAGATCTTGTCATCTGCAAACAGCAGGAGTTTTATTTCTTCACTCCCTCTGGATTCCTTTTATTCCTTTCTCTTGCCTAATTGCTCTGGCCAAAACCTGGAGAAGTATGTTGAATAAGAGTGGTGATAGTGGGCATCCTTGTCTTGTTCCTGTTCTCAGGGGGATGGCATTCAGTTTTTACCCAATGAGTATGATGTCGGCTGTTGGTTTGTCATATATGGCCTTTATTATGTTGAGGTAACTTCCTTCTATCCCTATTTTGTTAAGAGTTTTCTTCATAAATGGCTGTTGGATCTTGTCAAATGCTTTCTCTGCATCTATTGAGATGATCGTGTGGTTTTTATTCCTCAATTTATTGATGTGGTGTATCACATTGATTGATTTGCAGATGTTGAACCATCCCTGTATCCCTGGTATAAATCCAACTTGATCATGATGTATGATCCTTTTGATGTATTGCTGAATTCGGGTTACCAATATTTTGTTGAGGATTTTTGCATCTATGTTCATCAACAATATTGGCCTGTAGTTTTCCTTTTTTGTTCTGTCCTTGTCAGGCTTTGGTATCAGAGTCATGTTGGCCTCATAGAATGTGTTGGGAAGTGCTCCATCTCCCCTAATTTTTTGGAATAGCTCGAGAAGGATAGGTATTAAATCCTTCTGAAAGTTTGGTCGAATTCCCCAGGGAAGCCATTTGGTCCTGGGGTTTTGTTCTTTGGGGTGTTTTTGATTACTGTTTCAATTTCCTTCCTTCTGATTGGTCTATTCAGATTGTCTGTTTCTTCTTGATTCAGGTTTGGGAAGCTGTAATAGTCTAAGAATGTATCCAGTTCCCCTAGATTATCCATTTTGTTGGCATATAGTTTTCGTAGTATTCTCTTAGAATCCGTTGTGTTTTTGTGGTGTCTGTTGTTACTTCACCTCTTTCATTTCTGATTTTGTTTGTCTGAGCTTTCTCTCTTTTTTTCTTTCTAAGTCTGGCTAGGGATTTTTCAATTTTATTTATCTTCTCAGAGAACCAGCTCTTTGTTTCACTGATCCTTTATACTGCCTTTTTTGTTTCAATAGCATTTATTTGTGCTCTGATTTTTATTATTTCTCTCCTTCTGCTGACTTTGGGCTTTGTTCTTCTTTTTCTTTTTCTAATTCAGTTAGGTGTAATTTGAGATTGCTTATTTGGGATTTTTCTTCTTTGTTAAGGTGTGCCTGTATTACGATGAATTTCCCTCTTAGTATGGCTTTTGCTGCATCCCATATGAGTTGGTATATGGCATGTTATCATTTTCATTTGTCTCCAGATATTTTTTTATTTGTCCTTTAATTTCATCAATGATCCATTGCTTGTTCAATAGTATGTTGTTTAGTCTCCACATCTTTGTCCCTTTCTCAGCTTTTTTCTTGTAATTTATTTCTAGCTTTATAGCATTATGATCGGAAAAGATGCTTGTTATTATTTCAATTTTCTTAAATTTATTGAGGCTTGCCCTGTTTCCAAACATATGGTCTAGCCTTGAGAATGCTCCACGCGCACTTGAGAAGAATGTGTATTCTGCTGTTTTTGGATGGAATGTTCTATATATGTCTATTAAGTCCAACTGGTTTAGCTTTTCACTTAATTCCACCGTTTCCTTGCTGATTTTCTGTCTGGATGAACTATCCATTGGTGTGAGTGGAGTGCTGAGGTCCCCTACTATTATTGTATTATTGTTGATATCTTCTTTTAGGTTTGTTAATAGTTTTATGAAATTTGGTGCCCCTGTGTTGAATGCATAGATATTTATCAGCATTATTTCTTCTTGATAGAGTGTCCCTTTGATCATTATATACTGCCCCTCTTTGTCTCTCTTTACTTGTCTTATCTTGAAGTCTACATTGTCTGTATAAGTATCACGACACTTGCTTTCTTTTGTTTGCCATTAGCTTAGAGTACTGTCTTCCACCCCTTCACTCTGAGCCTGTGTTTGTCATTGGAGCTGAGATGTGTTCCCTGGAGGTAGCACATTGTTGGATCTTGTTCTTTAATTCATCTTGCCACTCTGCCTTTTTATTGAGGAATTCAATCCATTTATGTTTAGCATGATTATTGATGTATGGGGGGTTAATGCTGTCATTCGATCTCTCGTTTTCCAGTTTTCCTGCATTTCCTTTGTTTCTCATCCTGTGGGTTTTGGTCTACCCACTGAATTGTGTAGTTTTTTATGATGTGTTTCTTTGTTTTCTCCTTATTTACTCTTTGTGTCTCTGTTCTACTTTTTTGTTTAGTGGTTACCCTGAGGTTTGCATTCAGAATCTCCTGTATGAGATAGTTCATTTTCTGATGGCCTCATTTCCTTAGTCTAAACCTATTCAGTCCCTTTCCTCCTCCCCTCCTAAGTTGTTTTTCCCTTATCTTATTCCATCTTGTGTTGTGAGTTTGTGGTTAAAACGACAGGATTATCTTTGTTTTTGGTCCTTTCCTTCCCTCTAGCTTACTGCTATAGTTGAATATTTGCTATCTTATTCTGGTTCCGTCTACTTACTTATTTATCTCCTTACTTTGTGTTTTGTGTACCCTGTCTCCCTTTTTCTTTTTTTCAGCTATGAGGGCTTTCTTGAGGATTTCTTGTAGGGAGGGTCTTGTGGCTACAAAGTCCCTTAGCTTTTGTTTGTCTGAGAAAGTTTTAATTTCTCCCTCATATCTGAAGGATGTTTTTGCTGGATAGAGTATTCTTTGCTGAATATTTTTGTCTTTTAGAGATTTGAATATGTCATTCCATTCTCTGCCAGCTTGTAAGGTTTCTGTAGAGATGTCTGCTGAAAGCCTGATAGGGGTTCCTTTGTAGGTTATTTTCTTCTGCCTTGCGGCCCTTAGCATTCTTTGTCATTCATTTTTGCCAGTGTTTGCTACTGTATGCCTTGCAGTAGGTCTTTTTACATTGGCATATCTAGGAGATCTGGAAGCCTCTTCCAGACAGATTTCCCTCTCTTTCCCTAGGTTTGGGAAGTTCTCTGCTATTAGTTCTTTGAACACACTTTCTTGTCCGTTTTCCTCTTCTCCATCTTGAATACCTGTAATTCTTATCTTGCATTTCCTCATTGAGTTGGATATTTCTCGGAGACTTCCTTCTTTTCTTTTTGATCTTAGTTGTCTCTCCCCTTCTGTCTGGAGCATTTCAACATGTCTATCTTTGATTATTCTGATACACTCCTCTATGAAGTCCACTCTAGCATTCAGGGAATCTGTATTTTGTTTTATCTCTTCCATTTTGTCTTTCCTCTCTTATATTTCTGATTGATTCTTCTTTATAGTTTTAATCTCCTTTGCGAATTAGATCCTGAACTCATTGAATTGTTTCTCTACCTTCTCTTTTACCTCATGGAGTTTTTGATGATAGCTATTTTGAATTCATTGTCATTTAGATTATATATTGTGTGTCCTCAAGACTGAGTTCTGAGTGCTTGTCATTTTCTCTCTGTTCTGGAGGTTTGACGTAGTGTCTGATGTTTGAAGGTTGAGTCTTATGCATTCTGATATTATTCAGTTGCTGTTACAGCCTGTTGCCACTGGGTGGGGGTTGAGAGCCACGTCTTCTGAGCCCTCCTCTTTCAGCTGATATCCCTGACAGTGGTGCAGCTGGGGCGGGTGGTGGGAGGGGAACTTTCTCCTGGATGAACTCTGGGCTTTCTTGATCAGCTCTTGCTATCTGGTTTCCTGGGGTGTTGGCTTGATGAGGTCACCCTTTATGAAAGCTTTTGCCCTGTTAGAGGGCTTCCCTATAGGCTGCAAGGGCCCTAGGGAGTCCTTGGTGATCCCGTGAATGAGCAGCCCCTCCCCCATTCCTACCCTCATGGATCCTCCTGTGTTCTCAATTGCAGTTGTTTAGGGGAGGGAGCAAAGTTCTCTCTTACTCTGTTCCAGCTCCTCCAAGGAGGGCTCCAGCCTCTCCACCCTCCGTTGTGTGTCTGGGTGTCTCTCTGAAGTTTTTGTGACAATGTTCTCTGTTGGAGTATTGTTGCCCCTTTATGTTGTATGTTGTAGGGGAGAGAGTCCTGGGCAAGTTCAGTCTGCTATGATGCTGATGTCACTCCTCCTTTCTATGGTTCTTGGTCCTGGTATTGTATGAGAACCACCCTAGAGTCTTTTTAAACAATATGCAATGCACGGGTCCAATCTGGAACCAAGTAAGTCAGTAGCCCAGGGAATTAATTCTTCCCTCCTTCTCTCCCTCCCTCCTTCCCTCTGTGCTCTGTCCCTTCTTCAATACTCAATGCCTCTCTCCCTCTCTCTTCTGTGCAACTAGGGTTGAGAACAGCCATCTCACACCATCCTGCCTCCTACTTTGGCTCCTTTCCCCTCTTTGTTCCTGTGACTGACATGCAGCCTATAGCCTCCTCCATCAGCTTTATAGAAAAACCAAGGACAAGATGGCTATCCAATTGTAGCCTTTAGCAATATTGGGTCCTATTGGATGGAGAAACTTCTGGGTTATTGATTTTCAACTCTTTTTGTTCCCTTATTACATGAGGAAAACAAAGCCAGAGTGAGAATAATGTTTCTGCATAATGAATAAAAATATTAGATGGGAGTGTGATTAGACTGCAAACTCACAATGATTGTCACCCTGGAGGCCCCAAGGAAGGGAACTGCTATTTGTCTATATCGACCCTGGTAGATGCACCAGATGACACTGTTCCCTCAACATCCTGTCTGGCAGTTGCTGATTAATAAAACTAATCAAAACAACAATTACTGTTGCAGGATTGTTTTATCTGCTGACTGTATTTCTAGTGAAAGGGTCAAGAGCTATATTGCTGGGAAGGAACATCAACAAGGCCTATCACTTATCTCCGAGTAGGCAGAAAGTGGGTGCTGGATGAGCTGGAGTTCTCTGCACATGGGGCCTTTTGTGTCTTTAATAATGTCATCTTTCTAACTTAAAGTTGATATCAGAGTGTGTGTGGGGGCAGTGCCTGTGGGATGAGATGGGGGGTGCTCTGCAGCAACGGAAGGAGACAGATGCCTATCATTTGATAATCAGCTTTATCCCTCTTGTCTGTATATTTTGATTCCAGAAACCCCCTTCCCCTATTGTCCATGAATTTTGCATCTTGGGAACATGAGGCTCATTTGTTAGCACTTTGTTGACAGTCTGTTTCCTGGACCCTGGAGCTGGGGCTGGCTTTTCTAGTTGTGGGTCAAGGTGTTGTTGTTTGATTTCAGCTCCAATCTTGTCTGCCTTACATATTAACATGTTCCTTTGAGCCAGTGATTTCCCATCTGTAAACCTCAGATTCTTCAGTTACTGAGTTGATGATAACAGTGGCTCTCTGCCATTGTAACCTGGGACCTCTCTCTTAACCTCTGCCATCGGAGCAAAGCCTCATTTCCTTGGACTGGTTGAGATCCTGGTTGCAGACTGCTCTGAAGGGCACAGGGTCAAATTCTTCCATGAAAGATTTTAATTTCTTCGAATTGTTTTGATGTAGACCTCTGCTTGCTGTGCTCTCATGCTTCATTTTCTTCCACACAAAGTAGAGTTTTTATTTTAAAAACATCCATATTTTGGGGCTGGACCAGTGGCGTAGTGGTTAAGTTCACGCGTTCTGCTTTGACAACCAGGGGTTTTCAGGTTTGGTTCATAGGTGTGGACCTAGCACGACTTGTCAAGCCATGCTGTGGTGGCATCCCACATAAAATAGAGGAAGACTGGCACAGATGTTAGCTCAGCGACAATCTTCCTCAAATAAAAAGAGGAAGATTGGCAATAGGTGTTAGCTCAGGACCAATCTTCCTCATACACACACACACAAAGCAACACACAAAACCTCCATATTTTGTGAATGAAAAAACGATCTCAACCCCATTGGGAGTGTTATTACCACTTGTGTCAACTTGTTCAACTTATAAATAACTGGCAAATTGGTGACCACTGATACTTCTACTAGCCCCAAATGTTTGTTTATATTTAACTAGGATAGGGCTGGAGTTTCCAGGGCTTACAGTATATAATTATGAATATATCTTATTTATGTTACCAATCTGATGCTGGATGTTATTGTTCCAACTGTAGACTCACTGTAGAATGTGTATTATTTTAATGCAACTGAATGGTCACATTCTATTATTTTCTGTCTTTAAGAAAACCTTTTGGAATCAATTATGTGGATCGACAACATGGCTGGAAAATTTGTAGGGTGGGAGACAGTGCATTTAAATTGTCCAGCTTGTACTGGGCTGCACAGTGCATTGTAGGTATGATGGTGACTGTTAAGCACAAGCATTTACTCACTGTCAGCCATGTGCCTAAGACTAGTTAGTAGCTGGGAATACATAGGTGGATATCATACCCACCCTAAGGGAATTTAGAGCCTGCTTTATTTATTAAATAGCCTTAGATTTCTCTTTGGCTACATGCCTACCTGTGGGGACAACCTCTTTATTACTCAGAGAAGAACAGAGTGGTGGGAGCCTGGCCTGAGGTTGAGTTGGACGCTGTCCCAGGGCACCCAGGCCCCAGACTGTTTACTGGACTTCTCAGCTGCAATACAGCAACTTATCTCTTAAAACCTGGCTTCCCGAACTACCTCGTATTATAATATTTCCCAATTAAAATTCATATACAGAAATTGGTAGCTTTATCTAAGTAATAGGAAAATAATCTTACTGAACAAATTCATCTCAAGAATGCTACTAATGGGGCAGGAAGGGGCAATTACTCAATTTCTATATTCGTTCTTTTCTTCATTAGGTTACTCAACAATCATTTGCTGATTCTGACAGATAGGAGAGATACAAAAGAAGGAAGATATAATAGTTCCTGGTATCTAGGAATTTACATTTAAAAACTTTAAAAACTTTTTTGGGGCTAAGTCAGAGAACAACAAAGTTATTACTTTATTTTCTGCTCAAGCCAAGTCACCTCTGGATATGCCAAACATGGCAGTTTTATAACAAAATTATGTATTTTATATATTGTAAATTATATTATAAATTATATATTTTTATGAACAAGTTGTATATTTTATGTGTCTATCATAGCAAAGTGACCCTAAATCCGTAAAGAATATAAACATAAGTATTACATATATTTAAATTTACTCAAAACATCCATATAAAAGATTTCCTTCTTTTCTATGCCTTCAAGATGTTTGGAAATTCTTAAAGTGTGGCTTACTTAGCTGTATGTGCAATTCAAAATAATCCATGTTAACTGAAAACACCAAAATTCCAGGTAGAGTGGGGAAAGTGTATTTGAGTTTTCAGATGGGAGAATGACGGAAGTCGAAGAAGTTTTAGAGGAGGATCATGGTTAAGAGAACAGGCTTTGGAATCACAGGTGAGGATTAAATCCTGTTCCATCACTAAATTGTTGTGTGATCTCAGACAGTCTGACTTCTTTGAGCTTCAGACTTGTAGAATATGGACTATAATATCTAACTCAAAGGTTGTCATAGTATTAAATGTGAAATGTTTGTAAAACATTTAATACAATGCTCAGTATGTGGGAAGTGCCGAAAAAATGTTAAATCCTCCATTTTATGAATGAGGATACTGAGAATAAGAGAGGCTACTTATCTGCCAGAGATCACACAGTAAGCCAATGGCATGAAGTCCAGAGCTTCTTCCATTCTGTATCCACGCAAGCTGAGGCAGTTTCACTGTGTTTAAGTCAAGTGCTGCCCCTGGGTTCTTAAGCCTGCACAAGGATCCCTGGGACTTGTAAGCCTGCCTTGAACCTAGACAGAGTTCCCTTCATGCTTGTGTATTTGGGTGTTTATGTGTGTGTATGAGTGTGTCTGTGTCTGTGTTCACAGAGACCATGACTCTGGTTCCATTCCTTCAATCCCTCTTAGGGGAAAGCAGGGATCCTTTGTTCTGCACAGGTCTTTTGATGGAATTTAAGTCCTTCTGTTTAAGGAAAAGAACAAGCAAATTTAGTCTTGGCACTTTCTTAATCATTTCAATTCAGAGGCTTGATCAATGCTTTCCCCGTGGATCTTGAGAAGGACGTCTCAGTGTCCAAGAGAATTATGGGAAGACTTAGGGAAGTTCTTGCTGTAGATCAGTGATTCTCAAATTTGACCATGGCACAGAATCACACAAAGGGCTTGTTAAATCACAGATCACCGGGCTCCACCCCCAGAGTTTCTGATTTGGCAGGTCTGCCGTGGGACTCTAGAACATGTATTTCTGGTAAGTTCCCAGGTGATGCTGATGCTGCTTGGCTGGTGACCAGTACACTTCCAGAACCATTGCTAAGATCCTCATCAAGGAGTGCCTCCCAGACTAAAGAATGATGACACTAGGCAAGCAAAACCAGCAGATTTAGTGCTTTCAGAATGAGTTCAACTGTCCAGAAAATGCCAGCAAAAAGGATAAATACTTCTTTTATATGAGTTCATGTACTAAAATAAATCATATGTTGATTTACTCCCTATGACTAGTGACGTCTTTGTTGAAAACAGAAGAGTTATTTATCAAATGTAGGAAATTCAAATCCCATTTTCAATGGATAAATTCTTTTTAGATAGATGGGAAGAACATGAACTTTGGCCTTCTGGGCTCAAATTGTAGTCTACAATTTATTTGCTTGAAAACCTTGAGCAAAGTTGGTTAATTTCTGCAAGCTCAACTATAAAATGGAGATATTAACACTTCATCTTGAAAGGTGGTTGTGACGGTTTAACATAGTGCTTGGCTAAAAGTGGGAACTGAGCAAAAAGTAGATATTTATGTTATTATTCAAAAAAGTGATTGCTTTCCTGTTGTGTGACTTTAGAGTACTGCATCAGAGAATATGAGTCCATAAATGTCTTTAGGCTAAACCTCTAAGTATCTTTGCCCTTCAGTCTACCATTGCAACTAAAATTCATATGATTCAACTAAAAACTTTTCATTGATTTGATGTCAAGTTAAGTAGGATTAGTGGTTCTGTATTTCGTTGAATTCAATTTGCACATGTTGTAGGCAAACAGGTCTAGAAGAGTTAATTCTATGCAAAGGTGATTTTGATCATTCAAAGATATGAAAACCACTTCTTAATCAGTTGTTGACATTTTTGAGGGCTGCAAAAATAAAACAAAACAAACAAATAAAAAATTGACTGAGAGTTAGAAAACTTGATTAAAACCGTTTATAGGATTATATACAAAACATTTCCTATGATCTGTGGACAACTTTTGGAATTTTTCCTTTTCTTTCTTTTTTGATGAGGAAGATTCTCCCTAAGGTAACATTTGTTGCCAGGCTTCCTCTATTTCACATGTGAGCTGCCACAGCATGGCCACTGATGAGTAGTGTAGGTCCACGTCCGGGAATCAAACCCAGGCCATCCAAGTGGAACACACTTAACTTAACCACTAGGCCACTGGGGCTGACCCAATTTTTGGAATTTTTAAGAGCACTTTTGCCTACATAGATTTGTTGTATAATTTGGTGTCTTCAATGTCTAATGCCCACATAAGAGATAACTCTGCCCAACTTCGCTGACTCCGTAGTTTGCCGTTTAAAACTGGTTTTCATGACTTGATGGCAAATGTGTGTAGATAACTTTCTTGATTGGGTAAATGTTCACATGACTTAAATGATCAGTCTTGTCTCTGATTTCTAAGACTATTTTTCTTAGAGTACTGTCAGGGTGAGTGCCAAGGAAAGTCATTGAACTTAATTTTTTCTTCCTAATTAGGTAACCCCTTGTGGATGGTTATAACTTCATTGGTTAATTGATTCTATTTGACAGCTAGACAATGTGACTCTATTCTCAAGGAAGTTATCTGTGGACTGAATTGGCTGCAACAACAGTCATGGCATCAGAGTTGGAAAAGATAACATAGTACATTACCACCCTGATTAACCTCTAGAGGGAGCTCAAGATATCACTTCCCCCTCACCCCCTCTATTCAAAGATGAACAAGTTGCAAGTGAGTAAAAGAGTAAAAAGACATCTAGGGACACATGATTGAACACAAGGCTCAAGAGAAGAGCTTCAATATGAAGAAAACAGGATTTTGTCTAAAACATTTTTCTCGTCTTTCATAACTTTACTGTAGTTGGGTAGCTTAGCATTTTCTCTAGAAGGACAGGATAGGGAATGGGTCTCTTAGGCCCATCCCTTTCAGATCTTACCTGACTTTTGATTTATATGAGCTTTGTGTACTCCTTTCAACATCTGAGATTTGGGAAGTTCAAACCAGAGGAGAGAAGCCAAGGAGAAGGCTGCTTGACTTACCTAGAATATGCCACACATGACACAACATGTGATAGGCTAAATAGAGGACCAGCTGGTGACTTGGGGCCAAGGCTCATCTAGTAATAACGGGCATGCATTTGGCATATACCACTTGAGAAGCTTCTGTAACTGACGATAGCATAACAGGGCTTCTGTAGGCCAATGATGTCCTCCAGTCTCTCTGTCCTATCAGAAGTAGGGCTCATCAATAAGAACATCACCTCACTGTTACATGGCGCATTTTCCAGCATTAAAAACTGCTTTAAATACTTTTAAATGACTTATAAAATATATGAGTTTATGTATAATACTTATACTCCCATAGTAAAATTTTGGAAGGCTAAGCAAGGAACTGTTGATATTTGTGGCCACACAGTCACTTTGGGTTCTGGTTACCCCTGTGCTCTGGGATAAAAGATAGGCTTTATTTTTCATTGTACTCTATGTGTGTGTGTGTGTGTGTGTCTGTGTATGTGTGTGTGAACTGTATGTTTCTTCTATTCCTTTTCAATAAATGTTATACACTGAAATGGTCATGGTGGTTATTTCTAGGTTGTAGAATTAGAAGTGATTTGTTTCTCCCTCTCTTTTTATATCTTTTTCTGTTTTCTGATTTTTTTTGCAATGATTATATATTACTTTAAAACCAAGAAAAATAATTGAAAGAGATTCATCATTTAATCCCTAAAACAACCAGAGGATATAACAGAAGGATATAACATAAATGATATTAATCTCTCTGTGTTTCAGTTTCTAATAGGATTAAATAATTTGTCTAGGGTCTTGTCTGGGAAAACTGGGACTCAAACCTGGTTTTCTGATTCATTCCATTATGTCAGACAGGCCTAATCATGGTAAGGAGAGCAAAAACTTGTCTTCTTAATGTCCACTCCCCCTAGGGACCCCAGAAGTTGCAGCATGATTCCACAATGTTTTCTTCTAATGTCTCATCAAGATGAATCCATTTGGACTTTGCATGCCCACTAGTCAAAGATTGGGGAGAAAGAGTCTGAAAGAAGGGGGATCATACACCATAGAGAATACCAGAGGACTGACATTCTCTTACCTATCTTATTCAAAGGGTTGCACTCTTTATCTTTTAAAGCTAATTTTCTCTTGGTGCATTCACAGGGACCAGGAAGACTTATTAGAATTCAGTCCCTACTCTCTGCAGAAAGACAATTTACATGTGGCACCAGCTCAGACATGCTTCTCCTAATTCATTTGAAGGGCACTGAAGGAGAACAGCAGAGTTTAATATTTGCCTGCAGCCTCACTGGTGCTTGTTAAGGTGGCTTTATGGTCTCATTTGGGCCTGGCTCCTTTCCAGAAGGATTAACCAGTGTTCTTATGGAGAGGCCTCTGTGAGGCTGAGGCGAAGATGAGCCCAAGCCCCAGAATTGAATTTCTGCCGGTCAAAAGATGTAGCTGACTAGACAGGAATGGCCAACACCTAGGGTATGCGCCACCACTCCTGCCCCTGTGGCTGTGGCAGTCACAGCTAATTGATTTCTTGGCTGAGTTTGTATATAGTCTCAGGACCCTTGTCACATCACTCTAGGAAGTTACAACCAATTGACTATACTAGTCTAGCAACAAGTTGAAACCGATTTGCCACCCCTGAAAACAAAGCAGGTGTGGAGTGGGGAAGTGCTTAGCTGAGACGTTCTGGGTGTACATGCTTAGCACACCATCACCGGATTTATTTTTTTCACGGTTTTGAGTTTACCACAATCCTACACACTTTTCTTTGACTGTGTTCCAGGTTCTCTTGATCACTTTAGCTTGTCTCAATGATGAACTGAGAACAACACTCATCCCAAGAATGAACTGATTAGAGCAGAGGAGAAAGGGCAGAAAGCTTGCCTTCCTCAACTTCAGAAGGTTCTACGCCTATTGGTGCAGCAACATTGATCACCTCCTAGAACACGTCCTACTGGTGATCTTTGTCTACCCATCCAATAGAAGAGTGTTTACAATTTAAAAAATTATTTTGAACCCCCAGGTAGGGCTACACATTTATCCCAATAGATTTTATTATAGTACTTGATCCAGCACAACCAGAGGCACTCACAGCTAGAGTGTACAACTGTGTACTTGGGGGCTTTGGGGAGAAGAAGAAAGAAAGAAAGAAAAGATTGATGACAGTTGTTAGCTCAGGAGCCAATCTTTAAAAAAAAAAGACTTGATCCATTGTTCAACATTTGTTAGTCATTTGATGGCGATTTCTGTTGTAAAATACATTTTCTCTTCCTCAAAACTTTTCTTGCCCACAGGTTTGATGGGTAATGTACTCCATTCTTCATTTATGAACAATCCATAGCATTTAGTGTCTCTACATCTCTGCCCAAAGGAGAGCACTCTAGGCCCCTCTCCTTCTCTGATTAATTTCCATCTATTCTTCAGTTCTCAGCAGCTATCTTTCCCCTGGGAAGCATTTCTTAACCCCCAACTCTGTTACTTTTCCCATGCGTGTGACCCTGACAGTTCAGGTGACTCATCTGTGAATTGAAGGATTAAGCATTAGATTCTATCAAAAGTCTCAGGATGCTGGCCCTGGGTTATTTGCAAACATCTTGGGTACGTTTATTACTGTCTCTGTTTAGTCCAAGGTGTCGTTTTGGCTTGTCAAAAACTTTCCTTTCAAATTACTACAGAAAACATAGAACTTCTCTGATCTTAAAAGGCAAAATAGAAATTTTTAAAAACCCTGTCATAAGTACTAGGATTCCTTATTGTTTAATTTCATAACAGGCTAAATAATGACTGAGATGAGGAAATTGTTTGTATATGGAAATTATTTACCACTTATGGTAAATTGAACCCCAATTATTCTTTCCCACCCACCTTCATTCTTGCCTTCATTGACTTTTGTGACTGCTAAATAATTATATATATATATATAATATATATATATATAATATATATATACAGTCAGCTCAGCTGCTAAATCAAGATAGAGGAGATCAGTCCTTTCCTCCCCAGGAGATGTATCAACCATCATTAAAGATGCAGACAGCAAAACAGCAATTTGAGCCTCAGAGAGCAGGTTGGAAAAGAATAATTTACAGTTGTGTTTTTGCTGCTGGCATTACACTAAATCACACCAAGCCGCTTCATTTCTTAGGCATGTTTGCAGTCTGGGATCAGAACAAGTCTATTGGAGTAGAACTTTTTTCCTTTTTTTTGCAAACAACATTTTTCAAAAATCTAAGGCCAAGAAAAAGAGAGAGTTGCCTACTTAGATAAAAATGACTTGTCTGTGCTTGGACCACAGACAGAGAAATGCAGGCAAGGTTAGATGTGAAAGCATGACTTATGGCAGTTGGGGGGCAGGGGACAAAAGTTTTCTTTTCCCCTTTTCATGTTCAGAAAGCCACAATTGATATCCCGCTTGTAACCACACCAAGGGGCACAGGAACAGAGAATCCAATACAAATGCATTGAAACCTTTTAAATTTGACACAGTGCAAAAGGAGAAGTATTCTTCACATTGAATTTCTTGCATCAGGACAATTGTTTCAAATCTTTCCGGGCAGGAAGCTTTTTGGAATAGAAGGAGTTTGTCAATTTAGTATTATCCTTTGTCTTCGCAGAATTTTATGGTGTTTTTAAAAAAATTAATGTCTTATGATTTGGTTGAAATTGTCAACAAAATAAAGTTGCTTTGGAAGTTCTATGGGCCTTCGATACAGATGCATGAAACTTGGAAATCAACTAGACTAATCTTACCTATTTTAAAAATGTGAGTTTTGAGGTTTAGACAGAATACTTTGACAGTTAATGGCAGAGCTGGGATGAGCAAAGTTCTGCTGGGTCTCAATCCAGATCAAGCCTCAGGGTAAATCATTTTCAATCGGACCTTGTTCCTGTGAGGTCATAAGCTGTCTGTCATTGCTGTCATGGATCCTTCACAATTAGAGGGATAGGAGCCTTGGAAGGCTGCACAATCTGTCCTAAGGAAGAAATGGTAGTTCTCATAGGGTCAAACTTTCTTGAGTCATGGGTCTATTCTGAATTGAACATTTTTTAGACAAAAAGTCTCATGGCTTAAGAAAGCTAAAAAAGAAAAAGAAAAAAAAAAAACACCAAAAGCAGGCTTGGAAAGATGAACAACACATAGAAACAATGAGTGAGCATTTTGTTTTGGTGTCAAGGTCACTTTTAAGTGTTGAGACAAAGTTCATTTATTGTGAACAATCAGATGCTTTTTCTTTTGACATTTATGTTAGTCTCATCTCTTCTCTTTGGGTATTTTTTTTTTTTTTTTTGCTAATGTTAATTGATTATTAGTCTAAGATCCAGTGTTAGGATGAGTAAGTGAGATCACTTGCTACCCATAAGATTAAGAGATGGCTATTTTCAAAAGAAGAAAGTGAGTTCTTCAATGATTGGTTCCCTTTCATTCATCTGCCTCTCCCTAAGGCTCTAACTCTGCCAGATTCCGTGATACACAATGTTGATTTCACCATATGCTAAGATACGGTGCTTCTTTGCTCTAATTAGAGAATCACATCCATAACTTTAGCATCAGCAGCACTACCTATAAACCAACTAAAAACCAACTAAGCCAGCCTACTTGTCTTCCTTTTCCATCTTCAATTTTGAGTGACCATTCTTGCTTTTCTTGGTCTATGTTTGCCGATCAGGAAGAACAGCTGAAGTGTCAGGACAGACAGAACTAACCAAGGGAGATTCACAGCCACTTACTCTGTGAGTTGTGGCTTCTGAGATCAAAGTTGAGGCTGCTAGAGCAGACTCATGTCTTTGTTGACTGCTACCTTCATGGACGGAGCACTTTGCAGATCAGCGAACTTCTGCCTCTGTTGCCACAGTCTTCGCATCCCCTACTTTGCTCCCCTGTAGATTTTAGTGCTACAAAACAAAGTTTTCCTAACACCACGGAACTGCCTTCCTCCCTCTGAAGCTAGAATCCAAAGGAAAGAAAGGCTTAAACTGAACCCCACAGAACCTCTCACAGTGGCATCAGCACCTCTGTGCTGTTCTTTTGTGTTACTCAAAGTAAGAGTGCCACTCTGTTGAAGCAAGTACAGGGAGTTGCTGAGCAGTCAGTTTTTTCTGCTAAACTCTCTTTTTTTAGCGTTCTGTGGATTCCAGGACAGAGTCTCAGTGGAGCTTTCTAAAGGCACCGCCGCCACATCTTCCACCTGGGTTTGGAAAATCACATCATCTTCTTTCTAACTCTTCCATCAGCCATCCACACTTCTGTAACCCAAATTGCAGCTAACGATTCTCTTATTGATGTGGAAGGCAACATAGAGAGCTCAGCCCTCTGGAGCTCTAGGACTGACAACACACAGTAAAAATGCAGTTTGCCTCTTGAAAATCAGGAACTTTTCTTTTGTAAGTGAAATTACTTTGTAAATTCTCCCCTGGCAATTTTCATGACAAGAAAGAGTCATTTTGTAGGAAAATGAGTAAAGTTCTTGTGCTAAGTTATCTTTTAAATGTCAGGGTTTAAAAAATATCAAAGATAAATAAGTAGTTTGAGGGAAGGAGAAACATGAAATTTACAAAGCATGCTGAATATTGAAATGGTTTATTGCAAGTTAGAATTTTGTTTTCAAAAGTCTTGCTGTTGAGAATCTGGCTTTGGATTTAAGGACTCCTGTCATTGACAAACAGATTGGGACATATGATGTTTACTGGAATTCATTTTATCTGTACCCTTAGGATCATGAACAGCAGTTCTTTTAGACTATTTTTGGAAATAGATCAACTATTTAATCCATACTTATTCTCCATCTCCACATAGGCCTGCGTGCACACACACACACACACACACACACACATGCACACACACACACACACACACACACACACACACACACTCTAACCATTCCAAGCAAACATTTGATGGAAAATATGATCTTGAAAATGCATAAAAAGAAAAATATACAAATTTCAAATGTAAAACTAAATCTGGGAAAAAAACAAGACCAGTCAATAGACAGTGTACCTCAGACTATGTTATTGTCACTTAATTCTCTGCTGTGATTATTCATTTCACAACTGAAAACAAAAATCAATGTCATCTCAGCATTGAACAAATCTAATGAAATCTTTCCATAGTGAAGATCTATGACCCATAGTAGCAGCTGTTGTCCATATTTAGCAATTATAAGGATCTTATTTAGTGTTTATTAAACACCATAATAGCAGACTGCTATAAAATGAATTCTTTTATCTAGTTCTTCCTTCCTTTGAAGTTGATATTAAATGGACAAAAAAAAAAAAAAAAAAAAAGGGAGACAGAGAAAAAAGGCAAATACCTTTGGGAGAATGTTAAAACAGTAGTTTTGCAAGGTTCAATAATACATGACACAATACAATTGATTCTGTCCATGTTAGAAGTATCTTGATGAGAAGGATGCATTTCTAGGAAATAATGAGTCTTATGTCTGTGTGATGAAGTAAAAACAGGCCTCAAAGTCAAACACACCAGGGGTTCAGATGTATTGACTCATAGTTCCTAGGGCTCCATAGGTGCAGAGTAACCAAAATGTTTGATATTGCAGAAATTTTGAACAACTTTTATGTACCACTTAGTTTGACATGGGCATCCAGGGGGTGTTTCTCAGCTCCTGCCTCGATGCAGAGGGTCATACAACTTCAGCTCTGCCCATGCATTCTTCATACCTAGGCCCAGCACAATATAATAAGATGAGCTGACTTTGTTCTATCAGACCCCCTAAACACATCTCAGATTCGTCTCCTGTTCCCAACTCAGAATCACATCTCCAATCTCAGTGGGGCTAACTTTTTCTCTCCTAAGACTTGATGGTAAAGATACCCAGTCCTAATTTACCATCTTCTCTACCTCCTTCTATTCTTTCTAACTCTCAAAGATTCTCTTTGCCTAATAGTTTCCTCATAGAATTCTGGCTTCTCTACTTCCTACCTGTATCATCTCAATTCACTTCTCTAAAACTCTTCAATCCCACTAGAGAAATGAGTAGAAGGATACCTGCTTCAGCACAGTTGTGAGTGTGAAATGAGTACTGCATTTGGCAGAGCAGATGGTCAGTAAATGTTAGTCTTCTCTTTTTTCCCCTCCGTCCTCTGACCTTGAAATATATCATAGGGAGACCAGATGGTTTATAAGAGAAAAGGACCTAAGACACCTCCTATTGATCAGTCCTAGGAATATCCCTTCTCAGAATATTGCCATAATTCTGGATCATAAATATTCTTTTAAAATAGATACTAAACTATTCATTTAAATTATTTGTATCATTGTACACACAAACAGTAGGCTAGGGGATATGAAGAATTACTTGTGCCCTCAAGTAATTTACAATCTGGAAGGGATAGGCAGACACATAAGCACAACTATATTATTAGAAAGGATGAATTAAAAGTACGGAATTGCCCAAAAGATTCCAAAAAACTATTAGAACCAATAAATTAATTCAGCAAAGTTGCAGCGTACAAAATCAGCACATAAAAATAAGTTGCATTCCTATACAACATATTCCCCAAAAGGAAATTAAGAAAACAATTCCATTTATAGTAACATTAAAAAAATAAAATACTTAGGAAGAAATTTAATCAAGGAGGCTAGAGACTTGTACAATGAAAACTACAAAATGTTTCGGAAAGAAATTAAAGACACAAACACTTTGAAAGACATTCCATGTTCATGGTTTGGAGGACTTAATGTTGTTAAGGCAACAATTCCACCCAAAGCCTCCTACAATTTAATACAATCCCTATCAAAATCCTAACTACATTTTTTTTGCAGAAATAAAACTCATATGGAATTTCAAGAAACCCCAGATAGCAAAAAAAATCTTAAAAAAGAACAAAGTTGGAAGACCCTCATCTCTTGATTTCAAAACTTACAATAAAACTACGGTAATCAGGGGGCTGGCCCCGTGGCCGAGTGGTTAAGTTCGCGCACTGCGCTACAGGCGGCCCAGTGTTTCGTTGGTTCGAATCCTGGGCGTGGACATGGCACTGCTCATCAGACCACGCTGAGGCAGCGTCCCACATGCCACAGCTAGAAGAGCCCACAACGAGGAATACACAACTATGTACCGGGGGGCATTGGGGAGAAAAAGGAAAAAATAAAATCTTTAAAAAAAAAAAAAAAAAAAAAAAACTACGGTAATCAGAATAGTGTGTTCCCAAAACAAAGACAGGCATTTAGATCAATGGAATAGAATAGAGATCTCAGAAATAAACCCTCACAGACATGGTCAAATAATTTTTGACAAGGATGCCAAGACCACTCAGTGGAGAAAGGAGTCTTTACAACAAATGGTGCTCGGAAAACTGGCTATCCACATATGAAAGAATGAAGTTGTATTCTTATACTATATGCAAAAATGAACTCAAACTGATAACAGATCTAAACATAAGAGCCCAAACTACAAAACGTTTAGAAAGAAAACATAGGGCGAAAGCTTCGTGACATTGGATTTGGTAATGATTTCTTGGATATGACACCAAAAACACAGGCAACAATAGAAAAAAATAGATAAATGGAACCTCATCAAAATTAAAAATTTTGTGCATCAAAGGACACCATCAACAGAGTGAAAGGCAAGCCACAGATTGGGAGAAAATATTTGCAAATAATATATCTGATAACGGATTAATATTCAAAATATAAAAGAACTCCTACAGCTCAACAACAAGAAAACAACCCAATTAAAAAATGGACAGAAGACTTGAGTAGACATTTCTCCAAAGAAGATATACAGATGGCCAATAAGCACATGAAAAGATGCTCAGTATCACTAACCATTAGAGAAATGCAAATCAAAACCATCATGGGATACCACTTCACACCTATTAGGATGGCTATTATCAAAACAAATAAACAAAACCTGAAAATAACGTGTTGGTGAGGGTGTGCAGAAAGCGGAACCCTTGTGAATTGCTGATGGGGATGTGGAAAACAGTATGAGGTTCCTCAAAAAATTAAACATGGAATTGCCATGTTATCCAGCATTTCCATTTCTGAGTATTTCAGTACCCCAAATAAGTAAAAGCAGGGGTTCAAACAGAAATTTGTGTACCCATTTTCATAGCAGCATTATTCACAATAACCAAAAGGTGAAAAAGGAAAAAACCCAAATGTCCATTGACAGATGAACGGATAAAGAAAAATGTGGTATATGCATGCAAGAGAATATTTTTCAGCCTTAAAAAGAATGAAATTCTGACACATGCTACAACATGGATGAACCTTGAAGACATTATGCTAAGTGAAGTAAGCCGGACACAAAAGGACAAATATTGTGTTATTCTACTGATATGAGGTACTTAGAGTAGTCAAGTTCAGAGAGACAGAAAGTAGAATGGTAGTTGCAGGTGCTGGGCAAAGGGGAAAATTGGAAGTTATAGTTGAAGGGTGCAGACTGTCAGTTTTGGATGATGAAAAAGTTCTGGAGATGATGATTGTAACGGATGTACAACTGTGAACACACTTAATGCCACCGAACTGCACACTTAAAACAGTTAAATAGAAGTTTTATGTTTTGTATATTTTACCACACACAAAAAGTGCACTATTAAAGAGATAAGGTCCTGTGGGAACAATGGAGACCCTAGGTTTGCCTGAGGGTGGCAGTAATACTTCTCAGAGGAGGCATTGTCTGAAGAGAATTTTGAAAGATTGCTGGGATCTTTGGATCAGTATGATTGGAGTACAGAGCTTTCAAAGCTGAGTGTAATTGTGCAGTGGCTTGTTCAGTATAATGCGAGGTAGGCCACGTTCGTTCCATGTTCAACAAATATTCACTGAGTGTCTATTAAGTACCAGACATTGTGTTAGGCACTGGAGATTCTGCAGAGAACAAAATGGGCCCAAATCTCCACCATGTAGCTTGCATTCTACTGCATGGTGGAGCAGGGGGGCTTAGCGGGAAGTAATCTTGATAGAAGGGGGACAAATGGGAGATGGCTTTGGAGGCAAGCCTAAAGAATTTGGACTTCGGGGAAAAACTAGGACCTTTGTGGCTATAATATAAAATATGAATTCTCCAGGTGAGACAAGATCAGAGGAAGACCAGCTGAAATGAACCAGTTACACTAAATGAGAAGCGATGAAGATTTGGACTAAGGAAATGGCAGCGGAGAATGAAGAGGAAGGGATTTGAAAGATAGAATCAACCAGGAATGTCAAATGGACAGAGAAGATGGGTTGAAGATGAAAATGACTCTGATATTTTTCAGTTTGGATGCCCGGGAAGAATCAGGAATCTAACCTTGAAGTGTAGCCTCCACTTTGGAAGGCCAACAAGATCCTGAAAGAAACCTCAGCCACTTATACTAATTGACAAAGAGAAAGCAACATGAAATCCTTTCTGTAAAGTTCAGCATAGGCTGCAATGAAGATGCCCTCCAGAATTTTGTTTATGGGGTTCTATCATTTAATTACCGTTTATTGTGGTCAAAGGTTATTTCTTTGACTCTCCCCACTTATCTTGTTACTCCTCTTATTATGTTGTTGAAAATGTCTTGAGAGTTTAAATAAAAAGTTGTATCGGATGAAGATAATTTTATTTCACTTGAGGCATTTGATGATTGATTCGACCAACGTAGTGAGATCATATTGTCACGAAGATGATAGATCAATCAGGGAACTGTGTCTGACTCTTGTATGATAATTAGGTCATTTCTTTAATCCAGCTCTGGGAAAATGTTTTAGATAAGCAAATAGCGAATTCAGATCAGCTCTGTTTATGATATCACACTGTATGCTTGCTTAATGATTTAACAGCTATGCTAAACAATTGAGCCTTTTAAAGAAGCCATGTCAGAGGAATGCTAATATAGTCTTATAATTGCCTTTCAAATGTTAGGCGAAATGCTGATTAAAGTTTACATTATGGTTCCTGGTAGAGATGGGTAGAAATTAAATATATACTTATAAATATTTTAATATCATAAACCACATCCCAGCAGTCAATTTGAGCAGCAGAATAAATATGGCCTCTATTACTTTAAAGGTTCATCGTTTATTTTAAAATGTCCTTGGGACGTCACCTGCTCAAATCCATTTCTCCTGTTCTTTGACGGTGAGTTTCCCTGGTTGGTGGCTAGCAGTCATGCCACCTGCTCTGTGGGTGCAAGGGGTAATGTTAAGTACCGGGTCTTATTAGTTATGCAGGTTCTGACCTAGTAAAAATGAACACCGAAGTAGGAGCCAAGGGACCTGATTCTAATCTTGCTTTTGCATCTACTTGACCTTGGGGAAGTTATAAAACACCTTTGGGCGTCAATATTCCTATTTGGGAAATGGGACAGTAGATGACCTCTCTAACAGGGAGTAAACAGTGTGTAGTGTGATCACAAACAGACATGGCATGGCTGAGAAGGAGATTAGTTGTAGCAATTAAAATGAACCCATTAGGACCAACTTCACATCTAACAGAGTTGGCTTCAGAGTTATGCTTTTGAGCCAGTGAGATGGCAAGCTCCCTGATTTCAGGCACTGAATTGCTTTTTTGTCTTTGTATTCCCAGTACCTGTCTCCTAATGTGTACTTGTCTAATTTTCATTCAACAATAATTTGCTGAATGTCCTCTTTGTGCTCAATAATTTAGCCACTGGTTCAGAGCCCCGGCTCTGGAATAAAACTGCTTGGTTGCCTGAAGTCAGATGCTGGCTTGTCACTTACTAGATATGTGACATTGGGCAAGTTAACTTCTCTCAGCTCCAGTTTCCTCATCTGTGAAATGGAAGTAATACAATACTTCTTATTCTGGGGTTGTTGTGAGGATTAAATGTCATTATTTGTATTTTACAGCTTTTGACATAGTATGTGGCACAGAGTAATTGCTTAATCATTTTTTGCTGTGATAGTAATGATGAGGAAGAGAAGGGAGAGAGGAAGGAGGAGAAAGAGGAAGAGACCCCTGGGGCATAGTAAATGCTTATTGGATAAATATGTCTTCTCTATTTATCTCCATCTATACCCCTGATCTGTCCTCCTGTTATCTTGACTTTGTCACTTAAACCAAACCACTCTTCTAGGTTCCTGCTTTCTTGATTTGGCACTTAAGACAGGCAAGTGCTCCTCCTGATCTCTTTTGTCTCCTTTGGATTTTATTTTTATTTGCTCTTTCTTTTTAATCAAAATTATACTTCAACATGGTTTAAAGAGGCAAATAGTCTTACAATTCTTGTTCTGAAAGCAACAACCCCTTAAACACTTTTTGCATCTCCTATTCTGCAGAGGCAACCAATTTCAACTCTTTCAGCTGATTGTTTTGGCATTTACCTTCATATCTTTCAATAACATGCTTTTATTGAAATTTCTTGATATTCCACTTGTAGGCATAATCTATTGATTTCTCACAAAGAAAGATGAGGATTTAGCTCTCTTTAATCACTCCCACTGCATATGCACGTGACCTCATCTCTGGACCTTCCCAGTAGCTGCCCTTAGAATTGTGCTTGTGTCACTACTCAGTGTTTACCCTACTATCAATATGGAAATACTCTTCACAGCTGAGCCGTGAAGGTACATGATTTATTTTCCTTTCATACTCAACATTTTTTTTCTTGGACTTAGTAAGTTGTCATTTTTGGTTTATGTTGTTTTGTGATTGGCTTATTTTTCTATGACTCTATAGTTAACTCATTCCTACACTCTTCTCCCATTGAGTAAATTTCCTCTGAATATTGGTCGATACACTACGAATTAGTTTTAGTCTTATTTCTTGAAATAATTTTCCCAAACCTTGTGACTAATCTGCTCCCCAGCCGTTGCATTAGGAATCTTCCTTCATGATTAGCCATCACTATTCCTTTGCCCTCTCTGTTATTAATTCCACATGTCCCTTTTTCTTGGTTTAGTTTCTCATTTTGGTGAAGTGTGGCCTCCAGGACTTTCCTAAGGAAAGGAGCACGGGAAGCAGATTTTTGAGACCTTGTATTTCTAGAAATATCTTCATAGTATCCTCACACTTAATTGATAGTTTGGCTAGATATTCAATTCTAGGTTGGAAATTATTTTTTCCTCAGCATTTAAAGCATTATTCCATTCTTTCTTTTTTTAAATACTTTCCACCAAATCTTTTTTTTTATCCTACATTTACCCCCATTTCCAAAGATACCTAGTGCTTGCCAATTGCTGAGACTTGGAGTATCATGAAGTATAAAATGACTTGCTTCTTGTCTTTTCCTACTGCTGACTCAATTCCTCTTGTTCTGCTAAATCAGTTGTCTCTTATCTGTCCACTTTCCAGCTTATAAAATTATGAAATTTTGTCACTGTTTTCCCTTCTTCCACATTATTGGTCCTTATGGGCTATGTCGTTTAAATATCTGTTTACTGTTGTTTTAATAGAATTTTAGGAGTGAGTAGAGATTATTGCTTGAATTCAATCTGTTGTTTTAATTGGAAGACCACGTATGTATTCTTTCCTTGTTGGAGTCAACCCCTTAATCTCTTCACAGCAGCCTCTACTTGCATAGTTCTCTTCTAAGACATCAGACCCTTATAAACTACTCCTTGCAAGTCTCTTTCAGTTTTGTACATCATGGTATTATAATTTTCTTAACATCATATGTGGGCCTCAGACCAGATACGGACAGAATCTGTCTTCATTTATCGCACGAATCTGCTCCGGACTTTTCTTCAGCTAGTGAATGTCAGTGACAGGGTCTGTAATTCAAAACTGGCAACAAGGAAAACCATGGCTGAATCATGTTTTCTTTTAATCAGTTTTACACAACTGGAGGGTAACTGCTTATCTGACTGAATTTGGGTCTCTCAATTTGGACTCTTTCTGGACTTAAGAGAGAGAATACACAATTTAAACTGCTTTAAGTATTTATTGCTTCAAAACATTGGAAAGTTTAGGGTAGTTCTGGTGTCAACCTTGGTTTGAGTCAGGGGCTCAGATGATATCACTATGTATTTTTCTTTAATTAAGCTTGCTTGAACAGGTTTTGAAATGATGGGCTCCTAAGAGAGAAATCCATGAGAGTAAATAATGATAACATATTGATATTATATGTTTAAAAACTAAATATAATGCCAGCACATAGTACACACTCAATAAGTTATTATCATTATTATTATTAGTGCTTGTCATTCTATTACTATATTGAATTTTTGCAACAACCCTATGTGATATTGCTAATATTTTTTTTAATTTGGCATTCTTTTACTTTTTACAATTTGTCTATTTTTGTTACTATTATATCATTTTATAGTTCATAAAACCAAAGTTCAGGGAAGTTAATAAACTTTTCCACCGTCACAGATCAAAGAACTAACACAGCTGAGGTTTAAACTGAGGCACTATTTTCTGGGCCGAATGCTTAGTGTCAGTGCGCTATAAACTTTAAGAATGGCAGTCTTGTTCATTGATATTCACTACCCTTAGAAACAGGCTTTCTTCATCTCATTTGACTATCCTAATGTGTAGTATTGTCCCTCTATTGAGATAAGAAGAGTGAATTTGAAAGCATTTAGGTGATTTTCCCAAGCTATCCAGCTCTGTGTGGCAGAGCGAGGACTTAGACCCAAGTTGCATTTTTTTCCACCCTACACTGTGATATCTTTGTACTCACTTGATGTTTTTAACTTCTGGATGAGCATCTAGCTGGCATAGCATTTTTAATCTTTATTAATAGATGAGTTCTGGGCAGCTGTATATTTTATTATGTGACAAAATGAAGCAAGTGGGAAACTGAGAGAGTGCAGAACATGAATTGGCTTTCCAGCCTTTTTAAGATGCTGTTGTAGCTTACTCTGACAGAAGACCAGAGGCAGGAAAAGGGAGGACTGATGGGGTGGGGTGGTCAGTAAGGAAGTTCACCTGATTGCATGGGGCTTGGTGTCAGGAACGAGACACTGGTGTTCTGCAGGGCATCTTTGTTACCCAAATTAGATTCCAAAGAGGCCCAGAGTGGAGGAATGAGCTTACACATTAGATAGGCTTGAGTTTAAATCCTGGTTTTAGTATTTATTAGTAGTGTGACCTTGAGCTTGTTTCTAAACAAGCCTGAGCTTTATTTTTCTTATTATAAAATGGAGGTAAAAAAATATGAACTCATAGGGTTATTGGGCAGGTTAAATATGATAATAGAGTTAGGCACTCAAGACTGTGCCTGGCACTTAAAAGGGGTCAGTAAATATTAGCTATTATTAATAATATTATTCAGATACAAACAATAGGGATCTTGTTGAGCTTTAGAATCTCACGTCAAAGACCTTCTCTAGAAAACAGATCCCAGTCTGCAAACTGAAGGAGCTTCATTTCCCCTGGTGTAAATTTCTTTCATGTTCCTCTCCACCTCCCTTTCACCCCTCTTCAGCCATACTGCATGCTTATCTTAGCCCCAAGTTCTCTGCTTTGATCTTTTCTTAATAAGGTAATTTTATTCTTTGACGTTAGCCTTGGGGGTATTCAAACTTTGTCTGAAATGAAAGTTTGATTGCAACCATTATCAATAGCTTGGGCCCTAAATCACCTGTTGGGCTGTTACACATCCAGGAACTGGACTGATTGCTTTTCAGCTTTGCTGAGGTTCATCAAAAGGCTGGGGCTGGGCAGAAACTGCTCTTGTTTCATAGGCCCCTCATGTCAGGTGGGAGGGAATGAGTGGAAATTCAGGTTGAAGAGTCTCTTTTTATTCCCGTGCTCCAGGTCTAAGGCTATCTTTTCTGTCTAAGGCAAGAATTTGTTTCCCTGAGGCTTCAGGATGAAATTCTGTCTGTGGTGGATGACACAGAATCGTGGAATGTGAGAACTGGGAAGAGGAACCTTTAGGATCATTGTCCCTTGAATCCTAGTGCTTGTGGAAGTGCCAGAGGGACAGAGGGACAGGGGTGACTGAGGGCATAGGTTCTCAGTCTTTTTGTTTTCATCCTCCACTTTTTCTCTTTTATATATTAGAACTCAGCATAAGGGTTTTTAAAAAGCCAAAATGAGGTTAGCTGCTAAATGAAAATATTACAAGACTCTTAGCTAATCAACGTTTTTCATTTCAGAAAATCGAGGTCAGAAAGATAAAGTTATGCTAAAATAAATTTATGCTACAAATATTAATTAAGCATCTTCTGAACGCCAGACATGTTGGCTAGCTCCTGAGAATACAATGACACACTCAGAGCAGATGAGATTCTTATTGAGGCATTGGCTTTTAGAGGTACTGGTGACCTTGTCTATTTACTCTGGACAGCAGGATTTTGTAAAGTCATGTATCTTTTATAAAATAGAAATCACATTTTTCTGGTTACCCCTACTACGACCTTTCTTAAGCATATTAATTGAGACTTGATATGATTAATAGCTAACTGGATTTTCTTGTTTTTGTGTATTTTTGTCCTGTTCCTTTACTCTGGCTTCTCAGCGAAGGGGTTGTGAGGCGAGGTGGAACTAAAAGTTGTATACTTGTAAGAGTTTGGTGGGTGCTGGAAATTGAAATTTTAAATTTGGTGGGAAGTAACTTAGCAGACCCTGAACCTGAGGCAGACTGTGGGGAAGAGATTAAGGGCGGTTGACCCAACCTTAGGGAGGATTCTTATACCTGCCCAGACTATTCTGTAATGATGCTACATTACAGAATCAACTACTTAAAGTTAACTTAAGCACGAATAGCAACACCTCTATAATTACTCCATAACCACAAATGTGATTTTGCATTCAACTGGATTTGCTGGATTCTGATAAAACCCTCATCCAGGTGTAGATAAGGGGGAACTCGGTGCCCTACCTCCAATCTAAATGCTTCTCTTTTATCATCCCTACTCTAGGAGTTCTCTTTTTGTTCCTATTCTCTGTCTTACTCAGATTAATGGAAATCCTCATTGGGCCTGATCATTTTATTTTTAATAGGGTAGTTAATATAGTTGCAGAGGGTTCTCATTCTTTCTTTGTAATTATTCAAAGTTTAGATTTTAAAAATATGACGTCTTTGTTAACTGATCCTATTTTTTTTTGGTACCCATCTTATGTGATGTCAGATCTCATTCTTGCTGTAGCTGCTTTGGAAGTTCTGGGACTGGAAGGGCAAGAAGTGAGTAGAGAGAGGATGAGAAGACGGAAATAAGAAAATGATTATTATAGACCATCTTGGCTTTTGGCCAGCCAAAAGAAACCTGAGGCCTGAGGACTACCACAAAGGTTTTTCTTCTCACTACTAGAAACACATGACTCTGTAATTACTTCTTGTGTCCTTCTCTGAGATGTCATCCCTGTGAGAAGCAGCCTGGGAATTTGTGGTTTGACTATTGTGTACACACTAATGTGTGGGCTACAGAAAAAGAACTTAAATTAAAAAAAAAAGAAGGATGAGGTCTAAATAGGTGTTGCTCCATTTTTAGTCTGGAAACTCCTCATTCACTACTCCTAGATCCCAGATAAAAGTCAAAGCAGCTAGAAGGCTCATCACATAATATGTACAACTTAAGGCAGCACATTATGATAGTCTTATCTAGTTCAAATATGTTTAACCTTCATTAATACAAAGGAAAAGTCAAAATGACAGCCGAACATTAAAACAATTTCAAGACATTGTGATATGGAGAGTCAAAAGGAGAGAGATATTGGAGGCAGAATTTGTGGTGACTGCTAATAGCACTGAAGTCCCAGGGACTGACTTTGCAGAGTAATTCTATAGGTGCAGGAGTTCTTATATCTGTACAGCAAGGCAGTAACTGCTTTGTTTGGAATCAGTCAGGCAAAGTCCATAACAAGTTCATTGCTTGGGTTCACAGGGACAGGAAATTGGTGTCCATATTCCACCTGTTTGTAAAAGGGAGCATGTGTTTTCTCCATTGTTCTTCTTTTCTAAGTTATTGATAAATATATTATTTCTGCTTTTATCTATTATGATAAAGATGGATTATTAATTTCTGTTCAAAAAGGAAGAATGCTAAGAGAGCTAAAATTTAATGTTCTCTAATATGTTGGATAGTTCTCTATCTCTATCTATCCTATATATATATACTCTATATGTATTTCTATACCTATACCTATATCTATATCTGTGTCTGTATCCAAAACACAAGTATCACTAGCAAAGAAGGAATGAGATAATCCAGATTATCTCTTTCAGCTGGGTCTTTCAATCTTGCCAGTTTAGTGGCTGGGCAGAAATGAAGTTGCCTTTTGCCATAGTCTTAATCATTGAGTTGAATGTCTTCCATGGCTTGATGAAACATTAGAGTTTTCTTTTTAATTTGGGAGACAGTGAGGGAGTGTACAATAGGACCGCATCTTTAGGGTCATCTATTCCTGGGTTCGAATCCACATTATTCCCCTCACCGGCTCTACAACCTTGGGAAAGCTACTTTTCTGAGGCTCAGATTTCTCGTGTGTAAAATGAAGATTGTTGGCATTGTAAGGTTGTTGTAAACTTTAGAAGAAGGAATTCAGAATGTTCTAGAAGAGAGTGAAGCAACTGACCGAACAGAGTTAAAGAGCCCCTAGGGAGCTGATGCCCTGAGTCTGGAGTTCAGGTAAAAAGCTCATGTGTTGCTTTGTCTTATTTTATCCAAACTGGGTTTCTATTCTTTGTTATTGCTGGCCTTCCCAGCCACCGGTCCAGCATCACCACAGCGTTACTCTTCACTGTGGCTTTGCATTTTAGAACATGCTATCTTTTCTCAGATGGTTGGAGTTAATTTAAGACAAAATAGGTTCAACAGCTCAGCAAATAACAGGCTGCTGAAGAAGACAATGTAGTTAGAAAATCAAACATTAAAAGACAAGAAAACAGATTACTAGAAATCTTCAGCCTAAATCAAAGCTTAGGCAGGCAGGACAGCTGTGAAAACAAACTGGATGATAGTGGAATGCAAAGATGCTGGAGTTGCTGGTCAGAATATTTTAAGTGTCTGTTTAGAAGTTTAATTAAATGGGAGGCAAGACTGTCCTTTGTGTCAACATTTGCAAACTTACAATTTGCCTCCTCCTTCCCTTTTGGAACAATGCCTGCCCACTCTATATTCAGTTAATTCAATCATTACTAAAATACTGTCCCAACTGGGACCAGTCCATTGCTCCAATAGATGTAGAGTGAGAAAGTAACCAGGAATAAAGTCTTCATCTGAAAGAGACTAGTGATGTGTTCTTGTTCTTAGAGAAGATCTGGTTGCTATTGATCTGTGAAAGCAAATTAACATTCAGAACAACTCTCTTAAAAGGGCAGATCAAGTGAGAATCCAACTTTTTTTGTTCTATCCAGTGCAAATGTACGAAAACTTTGCCCTTACACATAGCATCTTTCACATAAGACTCTGTTGGTGATTTCACCTGTTTCCCCAAGATTTATTTTGGTAGGGAAGGAGATGGTGTCTTTAAGAGAAGAGCACTCGTTTCTAAAACACCTGTGCCTGCTACAGTTTCTTCAGTGAAAACCAAATAGCTCTATGCCCACTTCTGTTCCTGTCATCATCTGTGACTCAAGAACATTAATTTGGTACCACTATTTCCATTATAATCCTTGTCTGGTGAACAGATTCATTATGGACCATATTTAGTTCCTTTTTATTTGTGTTTGTATAAACCTGGGAGATTGCACAGTGAGGGTAAGAATGAAACTTTCATTAGGAAAGTGAAAAGTTTCATTTCATTAGCGAAAACTTATTGGCTTCCATGCCAACCATGATAATGACATATTGTAAGAAAGGATAAGGGCTCAGCCCTGGTGCACAAGTTTGTGTGGGTGGGCATGTGCATGGGTAGCTGGGGGGCTTGGAACAGCATTGTGTGGGAGAAGGGTAGAGATATAGAATGCAGAGGATGTTTGCGAGTTTTCTCATGGATGGAGCTCATCAACTGAGTTCCCATCCCTAGAGCTAGCACCTGCTTCTACTCATGGTCATTACCATTAATTGGTTTTCTTTCAGAGGTAGTGTTATATAGAGAAAAGGAGATGTAGGCTGACCTTATTTGGAATACCAGTTCTGACTTAACCGCTTTGTAGCTCAGTTTTCTTATCTGTAGGATGAAGATAATAATAGAACCTCCTTCAAAGACGTTGTGAGAAGACATGAGTTACGAGGGTAATGCCTTTGGAAAAGTACCAGGCTCACAGTATGCATTTATACTGTAACAAGTTGCTTTGCATCTTTGGTCCTCAGTTTTTCCTACCTGTAAATTAGGTAATAATTGCTTTTCAGGGATGTTGTAAAGATTAGCAATAATGAATGTAAAGGACCTGGTCTTGGCTCATAAAGAATTAATAAGCCTTGGCATTAGCTTCTCACTGAGTACAAAGTAGGTCTAGGAATCATTAAGGAAGGAGAATGTTTACGCATAGCCTCCGCCATCAGCACATTGACCATCCTCAACCCTCTAGCAGCATAGGGATAACCATGGCACTCCACTGTTAAGCTCCTTTGGCCATTTCCTTGTTCTGGGCTGACTTCTGTGCTTTTCTTTTTTTCATCTTTGTCACATGTTCTAGACGATCGTTTTGACTCTCCTGTTACTGACTGTCTCCCTCTGTCTTCTCTTCTGCAAGCCTGGCTGCAGATAGACTTAATTCTCACAGGTACCCCAAAGATAATCACACAAGCCCTTCCTTTTAAATGCTTTGCTTTTGATCCTTGAGGGGAAGCAAGAAAAACACACATGGCAAAGTAACATGGGTTTAAGGATATTACACAGCACTGCATAGAGTCCTGACTTCTGGTTGATGGTCCCTAAATCCCTCCTTTATTGCCTGAAGACCCTTGTTGGCCTTCTGCTCTTTTGTTTTATTCCTGCTGCTGGAAATTAGCCAAGTAGACCTCTTGATGCTGAGGACTGGATATGTAATCTGGGCACTCACATAAGTGAATTCATGTCCTCTCAGGGCTACTTGTGCACAGCAGGCCATTGGTATTTCTGAGACCTGGATAATGTTCAGCAAGCATCGCTCCTTAAGTTCCTCATCCTCTAAATCATGCAAATGATGCTTTCTTAGGCTCTCCCTGTTTTCCCATTTGGGAAACTTTTATTTCCTTCTCCTCTTTCTCTATTTGGAGGCAAAGCATTCTTCAAGGTTCAACCAAACACGCTCAAATCATAAAGCTGCTCCGTAATATTTCAACCTTATCAATAAATATGGTATACATCAGGCATTGTGCCTACCCTGATCACCCCTTTTACCAAATCCCAGCCAAATTCCAGTTCCAAAATCCTCAAGGATTTAGCATTTGTCCATAATGGTTAGTTTTATAATAGTGAATAATTACGTTGTAGAGTATTTTTATTTTTCTCAAAACTCTCTCATATCTATGAATTTATTTTATCTTAGTAACCTTAACAAACAGGTAAGGAAGCTCTGTTTATTCTCATTTAACATGTAAAGAAACCAGTCCCCAAGGAACATATATGTGTTTAGGTGTTTGTCGGGAGCCAGTAAATAACTTGGGGAAGATACCATAGCTAATCTGTGGTCAAGTTGGGACTGAAATGCAACGCTTCTTTACTATGAGATCATCCTACTTTCTCGTACTCGATTGTGCCCTTTATGTTTTAATCTATGAATCTGATTAGTTCTAAATTCCCCCCTCCCCACACTCACACACACCTGCAGGAGAAAGCTCTTATCGGTGACCTTTTAATTCTCATTATAATTAATATAAAGACTGTTGCATTTTATTAATGGAAAGTACATTCCATATTAAACTGGTAATGTCAGTAATATTCATGCATAATTATATACAGCAGATGAAGGTAAGAGTTGTCATTCCATTCAGAAAATATAAACTTTTCTGAAGTAGATGGAGCTCGTCAGGGCTGCAGTAGCAGGTCCTGTTATCTTGTCATTTGATTAGAGACTGCGAATCAGGGCAACCGGCTGGAGCAGTCCGGGCGTAGAGGAGCTGTATCTGCGCAGTTTTTTAGATAAAACCTTAAACGTTTTGCTGAAACACAGTATTTCAGTGTGAGAGCGTGAAGAATTAAGAGTACCGGAACCACTGACTGAGACTAAAAACATCAGCCTGATGGAAAACTTGACATTCCCTTCCTTGGTAAGAGCTTAACCAGGCTGCTTCCTTATGGGGTATATACATCGTAAGGGCAAATTTAAAATTCTCCCTGTTGATTGTGGTGAATATATGTATACATATATGAAATCATCACGTTGTAAATATATACAAATTTTTAATAGTCAGTTATAACCCGACAAAGTTTGAAAAAAAAAAGAAAAAATTCTGTCTGTTGAAAACAGGGAAAAGACTCACCCGCCCACTCCCTCCCTTTTCTTAGAGAAATTACTTGAGGAAATCTGTAATTGTAGGTTCTTTCTCTGTCTCTATGAAATGTATCTAAATCTTTTTAAAAATTAAATAAGCCTCTCGTCAGCTTCACATCCCAGGAACATCTGTCTCTAGGACTTGGGACCTATCTCTTGGAAAAGTAACCATCAAGGAAGATAGTGGCCTGTCTCTCCATTTCCGTGGGAGAGTAGAAACCCAACTTGAGCAGACAACTCTGTCTAAGTTACAAAACTACGCTTGTCATAAACATATGAGGCATTTATTTTTCCTTTGGATGAAGCCAATTAGCTAACACAGATGGTCACCCCAATTACCAAGTGAATTTAGGATAAAGTATTGTGAAGAAAGGCACTGCCAATTTCTCTTACTCAGGACTAGTAATTGTTTATCTTGAGAGCACGTCTGTAATGGGTCGTATCTGCTTGGCTATACAGAAGGGTAAGATTTCTTTCTGTTTTCGCAATCTCTTAGCGGATTGCCCATGATCACATTTGGTTTAAGCTTAGTCAATAGTTTATATTGCTTTCTTTCCTCTACTTTGTGAAGAGATTTTCTGGGTTGGGAATAGATTTAAAAAGAAGTATTTTCCAGGGGCCTGCCCGGTGGCGCAGTGGTTAAGTGTGCAAATTCTGCTTCAGCGGCCTGGGGTTCACCGGTTCGGATCCCAGGTGCGGACATGGCACCACTTGGCAAGCCATGCTGTGGCAGGCGTCCCACATATAAAGTTGAGGAAGATGGGCACAGATGTTAGCTCAGGGCCAGTCTTCCCCAGCAAAAAGAGGAGGTTTGGTGGTAGATGTTAGCTCAGGGCTAATCTTCCTCAAAAAAAAAAAATTTTTCCAACAATGTCTACACCTTATGTGAGCAAAAACGTGTAAGGAAAACACTTCCAAAAAAAATGTTAATTCCTTAAGAGCTGTTTCTGGGTCTTCTGTCCACATTGTTGTATGACACAATTCTGAAAATATCATGATGTGGGACCCTTAGTTAAATCTTGTGATTACTTCTGTGGTGTGACCACCAGAAGGCCCTGAATAAATATTTCATCTAATTTGTTATACGGTCAACTTTCTATGTAACAAAATTATGCTACAAGCATTTTGCTTAATAGTGAGTAGAACATAGCAGCATTGAGCTAGTTGCTGGCATTTAAAGATGATGCTGGCTGGTTCGTGATGGCTGGAAGAGTGAGGCATTAGGTTCAAAGCTTGCCACTTCAACCTTTGTTGATGCAACTTGAAGACTCATCTGAGGTCAATAATCTTCAGTGTTTTGAGACCTGTTCTGCAATCTCTGACATAGAGTCAGTAATACTTTGATTTCTCTCAAGGGAAATGGGTAAACCAACCAAACAACCTTAGTTTTCTTTTTCCTGGTGTTGCCGTCTTATCTTCTCCCTTGCACTAACATCATTGCCGCTTCTGTGGATATTTTTCTTGGCAGAGAGGTGTCTCTGGTCTTCCTTAAGGCTTTAACTTCTTAGTGGACCCAGCCATCCGTCCTCCATCACTTAATACCAAAAGGGGTGGCAGAGAAAGCTTAGGCTGTGCACTTTTTTTGAATTGTTGGCCAATTTTCTAGTGATATTAGGAAAACATGTCCAGACAAAGCTGCAACCACATCTAGACCTGAGAGTCAAGGCCAATGTCCCCAAGCTCTGGTATTAAGGATAAAGAGCTTGCACAGCCTGAATTGGGGAAATGAATCCTCTATAGGATGGGAAGGAGTGGGAAAGATTGTTAACAGTGGTTGCTGTAACTGACTTAGCAGAAATAGTAAACCAGGGGTTTTGAAAATGCCTCAGACAACTACTTTCCACTTTGTTCAGCCATAAAATATGGATTTAATTGAATTTCACAGCCAAGGAAAAAAAATGAAATCAAATATAATAGAACACATGGAGGTCAGCACAGTGCCTTCAGGACAACTGGGCTAATAGGCGGTCAAGCCCATGTGGAGAATTTACAAATGAGATGACACTGGTGGAATTTGGGCACAATAACACCCTGATTAGTGAGCACAGCTGCTCAGCATCTAGAATCATTCTGTGTCACCTTCCATTTCAAGCTTATTGTTGCCTTCCTAAAGTCTGGTGTCTCATCACTGAGCTCCTCGGTCCCGTTCAGAAGTAGCAAAGGGGCAAATCTAACATCTATACATTCTCAAATGATCAGCTCTAATTTGAGTTGCTTTTTTTTTTTTTTTTTTGCAAGACTTTAACAACATCTCATCAGTTTTCTGATTGTGTTGATTTCTCTTCTCTGCTCTGCCTCGGCTGCTTTCTTGATGATATTGTGAATATTGAAATGAGTTCATAACAAGAGTCATTCTACCCATGTCTACTTCTCATCAAAATAGAGAAAGCATGAATACCAGAGAGTCCATTGGGCTTAGAATTAGGTGCAGCTCTAAATCCAAGTTCCAACCCTTAATAGCTACATGAACTTGGGCAAGTTACTTTGCCTTTCTCTGGCATTCTCCTCACTAGGGATGCAGGGTTAATGGAGATAATGTTCTGGCCCATAGTAGTCATGGCACAAGTGTTAGGTGCATTTGATTCTGAAAAAGGAAGTGTGGGGATAAAGGCAAAAGTTTTCCACATGGGTTAGAATTTCTAGATTTCAAAGCAGTGGTCCCCAGGGTAGAAATGTTTCCTGGGGATATGTCAGAAGATAAGGAGAAAAGATATGTGTATTTCTTTAAACATCTTTAAAATTTCTGTTGTTAAGAAAATAAAAAGACCAGGGAAAAAAATTCCATGGCATCTTCTTAACTATTGCAGGATACTCAGAAGACAAATAAAAAAAGAAAAGTTGGAAAGAAGAGAAAGAAGAGAAAAATAACTGTAGAAAATGAAAAACAAATCAAAAGTACAAAATAAGCTGAGAAGTAAATCAAAATATAAAGAAAATAATTTTAAAAGGTCTGGACTTGGCAGTTAAAGGCAGAATTTATTGTATTGAATTAGAACAAAAACCAGTAATTGGCAGCTTATAAGAGACAGATTCAAAATATTAATCTTAAAATGGGAAAAAATTTGCAAGTGGAAGGATGGGAAAAGATACACAAAATATTAACCTAAAGAGAACTTTAATATATAGATATATTCCAAACATGGGTTTAAAAACTTAAAAGAATTATCATAAACAATTAATAGATGAGAGAATAGAGCATAAGGGACATCATAAAAATATTTAAAATTCAACTATAAATAGAAATACTCAACATCAAACAACTAAATTAATATAGTGAACCCTCGATGATTATTTTGGAAAAGAAGAAAGACTAGAAATTAACGAACTAAGTTTTCAACTCAAAGTTAGAAAGAGAAAAACAGAGTAAACTCAAGGAATGTGGAAGAGTAATGAATATATGTAACAGATATTAATCAATGAGAAAAAAGCTACAATAGAGTAACTCAAGGTCAAAATGAGATTATTTGAAAAGTATAATAAAACAAATATATTTTTGGCATGATTTATCAAGAATAAAAGAGAGAAGCCTCACAATAAAAATGTTAAAGATAAATAATGGAACATACATAAGTATAGCAGAAATTTACAATACTGTCTATTAAGAACTCTATAACAATAAATTGGAATGTAGGCAAATGGACAATTTCCTAGAAAGGTATACCTTACTAATCTTAGAAAGCAAATAGAAAACTTGTGCAGATATATAACCATCAAAGAAAATAAATCAGTGGTTAAAAATATCTAGGGAAAAAAAGGCAAAATCATATTGCCAAGATGACTTTTTATAGGTAAGTTTTATCAAACATTCAAAACTAGCTAATTCCAAGTTTATGCAAACTATTCTAGAAACACAGAATGTTTCCCAGTTCATTTTGAGTCAAATATAATCTTGATATTGAAATCAGATGTGAGAAAAAATTAGAGACCAATCTCACTAATAAATCAGGATTAAACAGTCCTAAACTTAAACAAAGCAAAATGAATCCAGGTATGTTTAGAATAGAATGCATTTTTAGCTATTGGAGTTTATTTCAAGAACGTATTTGAAAATGTATTAATGTAACTTACTACGTTAATGGATGAAAGGAGACAAAAAGATTAGACATGGAAAAACAAGTTGAACAACAATGACCTCAAACCTCTTAGCAAACTAGCAACAGTAGTAGGAACTTCCTTAACTGTGTGAAGTTATATAACAGAAACGGAGAACAGGTATGATGCCTGATGGGAAAATATTAGATGTGTTTCTTCTGAAGACCAGGACAACCCGATGAGGCATCTGTCACAATTTCTATTTTATACAGTATGAGACTCTCTAACCTGTCCAATAAGACACAAAAATGAAGTAAAAGGCATAAAAATTCAAAAAGAAGAAACAAAACTGTCATTATTTTCAGAGTCTATTATTGCCTACGTAGAAAATGTAAGAGAATCTGTGGATGAAATAATAGAATTAATGAGTTCAATCTAGTGACTGGATACGAGACCAATATGTAAACATCTTTAATGTCTTTTTTATGTCAGCCACAAACAGCAAATGTAATGTAAAAAAGATAATATTTACAACATGAAAATACACAATGTATAATATTTTTATGGGGAAAGTTTTAAATCTTCGTTGAAAGATGTTAAAGACACAAATAAGTGGAGAGAGAAGATATGATTGTGGATGGGGAATCTCAAATCATAAAGATCCTCATTCTCTAAAAATTAATCCATAAATTCATATCATTTGCATTCAAGGTCCCACAGGATTTTCTGTGGAATTTGACAAGCTCATTCTAAAGTTTATATGGAAAAAACAAGGAATCAGGAATGGTCAGGGCAATTTTGAAGAAGAAGATCAAAATAGGAGGACTCAACTTACCAGATATCAAACATCCTTATAATGTTTTATAAATTAAAACAATGTGCTATTGACACAGAGATAGAAATATGGAACACAGTAGGAAGTCTGTTCAGAGAGATATACTAATGGAAACTTGCTATATGACAGAAGTAATGTCGGAGATCAGGGAGAAAGGAGAGGCTATTTAAGAAATGATTCTGGGACAATGAGGTATCCTTATGAAAAAAGTAAAATTGGATCCGTTCCATACAACATATTCTAAAATCAATCTTATATGGATTAAAATCTGAATGAAAAACAAAGTTTAATAGTTTTTAGAACACAGTATTGGAAAATATCAACAGGACAGTGGTATAGAGAAAGATTTCTTTAGAAAATGAAATCTATAAAGGTAAAGATTGATAAAATGAACTATGTTAAATTCATAATCTCTCTGCATCAAAAGATATAAAAAATGGAGTGAAAATATTTGTCACAGAATGAGACAAGATTTTTGAAACAAAAATAGCAGATATGGGATCATTGTGCAGCATACTTGCAGAACTGCTAGCATACAAGAATATAAAGACAATTCAATTTAGTAACAGATAAAAGAACATGATCAGGTAAATCACTTAATGAAAACCTCAGATGGCCAACAAATGTGAAAAATGCATAATATCAATAGTGTTCGGGAAAATGCAAATTAGAACTACAATGAGGTATCATTTAATACCAATGAGACTGACAAAATTAAAACGGTTAACCACTTCAATTGTTGCAAGGAAGTGGAAGCATGGGTCCACTCATACACTGCTGGGAGGAGTGTAAATTGATCCAATGACTTGGGAGAGCAATTGACAATAGCTGGTAAAGGAGAGCCTACCCTACGACCTACGTATTAGAATGTTCATTGAAGCATTGCTTGAAATGGCAAAAAAATTGGAGACGACATAAATGTCCATTAAAAGGAGAAAAGATAAATCAATGCTACTATATTCATACGACAGAATCCTTTACAGTGGTTAAAATTAATGAACTAGAGATAAATGTATCTATATGAATAAATCACAAAAACATAATGCTAAGTGAAGAAAGATTGCAAAAGAATACTGTGTTAGTTCAGGTTCTCTATAATGCAGGTGCCAAGACAAAATTAGTTGTGAAAGTAATTTATTGGGGGAAACCTCTGTGAAGGAGAAAGGGTGGGGGCTACAGAAGGTGGGGAGAGCTTTCAGACCATGATGCAGCCCTAAGTCCTGTGGAGAAGCCGGATTGATAGAGAGTTTAGGAACCAAAGCAGCTCATTAGCATAGGCCTGCATTTTGCTGGAATGGGCCTGCACTGGCAACTCGCTTGGGCTCAGTTATTGGCTAGAAGTAGCCTGAGGGAAGCGTAGAGCAAGGCAGGGGTGGACCCAGAAGGCGGCAGCTGTGGCAGTCAGGCAATTGCTTTCTGCTGGAGCAAGACCTGAGTGGCACATTTTCATGGCGACCACAAAGACATGCAGGATGATTCAGGTTACATAAAGTTAAAATCTGCGATGCAATGCTACATATTGTTTGTGAATGCATAGATATACAGGAAACATTTCAGAACATGCCTTGGATCAGGGACAAATTCAGGCTAATGATTGACTACAGGGGCCAGGGACAGAGGAAAATGGGAGCAGGCAGAGCACACGGGAGACTTCTTTCTGTAGATTTTTATTTTTAAAAAACTTAATGGTGATTACACTGGTATTTACTATATTTAACTCTTTATTGTTTTCATTATCTTCATGTATTTTGTGATAATAATACACTAAAGTTAATTACTTAAGAAGCAATGTAGTTGGTATGGGTTACAAAAAATGGTTGGGAAATCTTGTTTTAATGGAAAAGCAGAAGTCAGGGAGATAAGTGCAGAACTCAGAGCTTTCATTTAAGACAACTGCTGTGAATCAAGTTACATGAAACAAAGTAATCACCAAATGAAGAACAGTTTATTACAGCCAACTTTCTTTTCCATTTTGGGGCACTGGAGAGGAAGTTTGTTTTTTTTTTTTTTGCGAAGAAGATTGCCCCTGAGCTAACATCTGTTGGCAATCTTCCTCTTTTTGCTTGAGGAAGATTGTCCCTGAGCTAACATCTGTGCCAATCTCCCTCTATTTTGCATGTGGGAAGCCACCTCAGCATGGCTTGACGAGTGGTGTAGGTCCACGCCCAAGAACCAAATCCACAAACCCCGGCCGCAGAAGCAGAGCATGCTGAACTTAACCACTTATGCCACTGGCCAGCCGCAGAGGAAAATATTTTTTAACAGAAGATAGAGGCACAGATTAGTCTACATGACAATTGCAAATGTCTCAAAACACAGCAGGAGCTCTCCTTGTCTTGAGGGGAGGGAAAGCTGGAACAATGCCTTTGCTCTTATTTTGCTGTCATTGTTTCATTATTAATATTTGGTCACTGGTGTTAGCATTTTAGGGAGATAGCTAAGAGCTTAGATAGGTCCCAATGAGGATGAAAAAAGAGAATTTAATTTGTAAATCTTATTGTTAAGGCATCTAAAGTCTAGTCCATCATATCATAATGGATATAGGGTATTATGTATTGCAGTGGAAATAATAGAGGAAATGCCTTATAGCTCTTACAATGTGCCAGGGACTGTTGGAAACATTTTATATTTCCTAACTCACTAAATTATGAGTTAAACTAACATCTTGATTTTACATTTGCAAAATAAAGACAGTTTAAGAAAGCTGTCTAAGTTTGTACAGCTAGCAAACTCTCTACAATGGCTTCAAGCTCCGATAAGATCCTGTCCCCTGCCTACCTCAACCTCATATCATGCCACCTATCTCCTGTATAATGCTCCAGTGACATAGGTCTTTCTTCTGTTCTGTGAACACATCAATTCTTTTCTTGCCTAAGGGTGTTCACTCATAATGGTTCCAACCTGGAATGTTATTTCTCCCGCTATTCACTTTGGTGAAGTATTTGTTCAAAACTTTTGCCCAATTTTTATTTTTTGTTTTCTTCTTCTCGAGTTGTAAGAATTTTTATGTATTTTAGATACTAGTCCTTTCCATTTTTGAAACAGTGACTTTTGAAGAACAAAATTTTTAATATCTATAAACGTGTATCTGATGAAGGACGTTTATCTAGAATTCACCAAAGACGATATACAGTTGGCAAATAAGCACATGAAAAGATGCTCAACATCATTAGTCATCAGAGAAATGCAAACTAAAGCCACATTTAGATACTACCATGCTCCCACTGGAACGGATAAGATAAAAGTGACTGGAGGTATCGAATTATTTTAGAGATTAGTCAATTTTATTAATCTTCTTAAATTATCAACTTTTGGTTTCATTGACATTCTCTGTTTTTTTATCTTGTATTTCTTTCTTTTCAATTTTTCTTTGTATTACTTTTATTGTTATGCTTACTTTAAGTATAATTTACTATTATTTTTCTAGTTTCTTAAGGTGGAAGCTGAGATCATTGTTTTGAAAGCTTTCTTCTTTTTCTAATACATATGTTTAATGTCATGTAGTTTACTCTAAGATTTGGTTTAGATGCTTCCCACAAATTTCAATATACATGTTTTCATTTTAATTTAGTTGAAAATATTTTCTTATTTCCCTTTTGATTTCTCCTTTGACTCATGGGTTATTTAGAAGTCTGCTCATTTGTTTATAAAAATTGAGAGTTTTCCAAAACTATTTTTGTTTTTGACTTTTACTTTAATTGTATTGTAGTCCAAGAACATGCTTTGTATGATTTGAGCCATTCTGAGTTTCCTTATGCTTATTTCATGATTCAAAATATAGTCTATCATGGTAAATGTTTTGTATGCACTTGAATATTGTGTGTATTCAGTTGTTTTTGGATGGAGTGTTCTATAAATGTCAAAAGGTCAAGTTGTTTGCCCTTACTGATTTGCTGCCCACTTGTTCTGTCAATTACTGAGAGAAGGGTGTTAAAATCTCCCACTATAATTACAGATTTGTTTATTTCTCATTTTGGTTCTGTCAGTTTTAGCTTCGTGTATTTGAAACTCTGTTCTTAGGGGCATAAACATTTAAGATTGTTACATCCTCTTGCTGAATTTACCCCTTTAACACTAGAAAATGACACTCTTTATGCCTGATCTATTCTTTGCTCCAAAGTATGCTTTGTTTGAAAGAAATGTAGCCCCTTCAGCTTTCTTTTTTTATTGGTATTAGTGTGGTATATGTTTCCATCCTTTTACTTCTAACATGTTTGTCTCTTGTACGAAACATATAATTGGTTTTTGTTTTTTTAAAATCCTATCAATCTCTGTCTTTTAATTGAGATGTTTAGATCATTTACATTCAATACAATTATTGATATGGTTGATCTTCAGTCACCATCTTACTATTTGCTTCTGTTTTTCCCACTGGCTCTTTGTTCTCTGTTTTCTTTTTTCTTCCTTCTTTTGGATTAATTAAATGATTTTTATCATCCCGTTTTATCCTTAGTTGGTTTGTTTAGGTGTTGCTTTAGGGCATATAGCTTTAACTTATTACACTGTACTTTTGAGTAATACGCCGCTTCATGTATAGTATAAGAACTTTGTAATGGTACAATTCCATTTTCCTCCTCCCAGTCTTTGTGCCATTTGGGTCATACATTTTACTTCTATATATATTATAAACCCCATAATACATTGTTATTTTGCTGTAATGATTATTTTAGAGAGATTTGCAAAATAAGAGAAAAAATTTTTTTAAAGATTTTATTTTTTTCCCTTTTCTCCCCAAAGCCCCCCGGTACATAGTTGTATATTCTTCGTTGTGGGTCCTTCTAGTTGTGGCATGTGGGACGCTGCCTCAGCGTCGTTTGATGAGCAGTGCCATGTCCCCACCCAGGATTCGAACTAACAAAGCACTGGGCTGCCTGCAGCAGAGTGCGAGAACTTAACCACTCGGCCACGGGGCCAGCCCCAAGAGAAAAAATTTTTAATATTTACCCATATTCTTACCATTTCCAGTGCTCCTCATGCCTTTGTGTTGATGCAGATTTCTATCTGGTATTATTTTCCTTCTGCTCCAAGGACTTTTTAAAAACATTTTTATAGTACAGGTTTGCTGATGATGAATTCTTTCCAATTATATACATCTAAACCTGTCTTTATTTTCCTGTGTTTATAAAAGATATTTTTGGCTTGGAATAGAGTTAACAGTTGACAGCTTTTCTTTCAATAATTTAAAGATGTTGTTTTACTGTCTCATTACAGGTTGTATTTTCCTGCTTCTTTGTATGCTTGCTAGTTTTTTGATTGGATGATAGGCATTGTGAATTTTACCTTCTTAAGTGCTGGTAAGACTATTTTTGTAGTCTTATAAATATTCTTGAGTTCTGTTCTACAGGTGTATTTAATTGACCTTAAAATAGTTTAGTCCCGTCAAGGCTTTCTGTTAAACTTTATTTGGTGAGACCAGAGCAGCCTTTATTCCAGAACTAATTTAGTTTCATTATGAGCCAATGCCCTTTTGAATACCTTACCCATGCCTGGTTAATTACAAAATTTTGTCTTTCTGGCTTTAGGAACAGAAATATTTCTGGCTCTGTGTTTTACCTAGAGTTGGTTTCCTCTGTTCCTTTTAGGTAACTCTTTCTCTGGCCTTGAGTACTTTGCTCACCTGCATGTTCTGGTCTCTACTCACATAAGGATCTGAGGGGACCTTCTGCAGATCTCTGAGGTTCTCTCTCTGTGAAGCTGTCTCCTTGTTGGTGCTCTGCTCAATGAACTCTAGTCTTTTTGGCCTCTTCAAACTTGCAAATCTCTGTCCTCAATTCAATAGGATCACTGGGCACCACCTGGTTTCCCCACCCCTGCTGAGGACAAAACTCTCTGGGGACAATAGGCTGGGGCAAACATGGGGCACACTTCATTTATTCCCCCTCTCTCAGGGATCGCTTTCCCATGCCACCTGAGGTTCAATGTCTGAAAATAATTGTCTGGTTTATTAATTACTTCAGGCCAGAAGTAGAACTGGTCCCTATTACTCCATTTTTGCCAGAATAAGAAGTAGTTACGTGGCTAGTTCTTAGTCATAATTTTAGCCTCTGGTTAAATTTGTCTCCCCAGATAGGCCTTTCCTGATCACCGTATGTAAGGTAAGCTCCTCCTGTTCTCATAACATTTTGTTGCTTCCCTTCAGAGTCCTTAGACAATTAAAGTTGATAGTCATTTCTGGGTCTGTTTGTTCAGAGTCTACATCCACTACTAATGGTAAGCCTTGAGCAGAGACTATGTCTGGCAGATTCACCTTTGTATCCTTAATGCCTAACACAGTCCTTGGCATATGGTATAATTCAAAATATTATTAAACAAATAAATGATTGTAGGACAGGGACAATGCACTTCTTTGTATCACATCTGTGTCAATGTATTCTTATTTGCATTTCCCTTGAAGTTATTTTGTTGGAATATCACTGGAATAAAAGTAATATTGGAAATACAAGTTGGTTATCTCAGAGTATTTTCATCTACTTAGCTAACAAAGAGCAACATTTACTTAAGTAGACTTAGGAAGCTGTTAACATTTTGTTCTTCTAATGTGCTAATCTCTGGTTTGTGTGCATTTCTACCTAGCATAACACTGTGTGTATGTGTGTGTTTGTGTGTAGATCTGTGTGTATGTTGTAGAGAGTGACTCATTTGGATTGACTTAGTCATCAAACCCATTCCCCTCATCTTTGTCACGAATATAGCCAATGTTATAAGTAGAGTTTGTAGACTTCTAGATTTTTTTCCATGATTTCATATATAAAATTTGGCTTTATATATTTCAAAACTGTGAAACTATGTTGCTAGGGGAATACACATTTATGCTTCTTATAACTTGTATAATTATTCTTTCATCAATATGAAGTATCCATTTTTGTCCCTTTTAGTACTTTTTTGCCTTAATTTTATGTTGATTTATATTAATGTTACTACAAGATTTTCTTTGAGGGGCTGATTTGCCTGATATTTCTTTTTACAATCTATTTATTTTCAGTCTTCTGATGCCTTTCCTTTTTCTTATCCAGTTAATACATGAATTTAACCCATTTTATATTCATTGTGATTTCTGATATGTTTGGACTTGTTCTTGCCATCTAATTTCATATTTTTATTTTCTCTGCTTTATGAGTTATCTGTTGCTATAAATCTAATGACCTCTAGACTTCCTAACTTAGAACAACAATTGTTTTATTATCTCTTATGATTTTGTGGGTAAGGACTTCAGACAGGGCAGAGCAGAGATGGCTTTTCTCTGTTTTGTGATGTTTTGGTTCTCTGCTGGAATCATTTGCAAGCTCATTCACTCATACGTCTGGTAGTTAATTCTAGAGTTGGCTAGGAATCTAGCTGGGGATTCTTGACTGAACATCCTCTTGTGGCCTCTCTGTGAGGCTTGGGCTTCCTTACAATATTGTTACTGGGTTCAAAGGGTACGTGCACTGAGAGCTGGAGCCAGAGAGAAGCCTTTTGTTTTTTTATGATCTAGCCTTAGAAGTCATGACACATCACATTCACTGGGAATTCTATTAGCTGAGGTATTTATAAAGTTCTGTCCAGGTTCCAGGGAAAGGAATATAGACTCCATCCCTCAATGGAGATGAGTCAACAACACATTTTAATAAGAACATATGAGATAGTGTATATGGTTGCGTGACCACCTTTAGAAAATACAATCTGCCACATCTGGTTTATATTTTTACCTTTTTTTCCTATATTTTGTTGAATTGGTACAGTTTACTTTGTTCTATTTTCCTTTACTACTGGCTTCAGAGTTATCATTTTACTTTTAGCTTATCGGTGATTGCTTTTAAATTTTTGATATATGTATGTAAACTTAGATTTTGCTAACAGACTTTAGAGTTAATCCATAGCTAGTTCTATTAAACCAGGTAAAAGTAGCACACTTTTACTTCCCTCTGCTTGCCTGCACTATGCCAAAAATCATGTTGCAATTGACTGGAATTTTAGTTTATGTATGTTATTAAAATCAGTCTTTTAAAAACTCAGCCTTTACTTTATTTTCTCACTTCCTTTTGTTTGCTGAGAGATGATAGCATGAAATGCTTAATTTCACTGAGGGATCAGATTTCCCGGATTTGTTGGAATCTTGGCTCCAACACTTCGTAGTTGTGTGACTGGACAATTACTTAATCTGTCTGGGCTTTGGGTATTTTGACTTTAAAGTGAGAGAAATGTCTAAAATATTACCTACTTTATGGGTAGAGAAAAATAAATGAGATGATGTACACAAAGCACTTAGCACAATGCCTGGCACTTAGTAAACTTTCAATAGTGTTTAAAATATTACGAATGGCATCTAAATATTTAACTATAAAAAATTCTTGTGTTTTCTTTTATTATTAATATCTTCAACTGCTAAAGATCTCACAGTTCTTTTCTTAATTACTCTTGTCTTTATCTCTGGGTATTACATGACAAGCCCATTAGGTACATGGCTTGGGTTTGTTGTGTAAGCATTGACATTCCTAAATATCAATTCATACTTTGATTACTCCCAGGTCGGTTAAACAAGGACATTCTCAATGAAACTAGAAAGGAATTTTTGTTTTTTAAATCACATGAGATTGATTCTGACATTGATAATTTGAACTGGTATCCATCATATATCCTTGCTACAAGATTAGAATATTTTGAATGGCGTTTAGGCATGTATCTGAAATGGAACAATATCAATATATGTCAAGATGAGGAAAGAGACTGTGAATTGGTGATGGCTGATTCTTCTCACTTGCCTGTGTCTCAGGGAAGGTAATCAGTACCAAGATAACCTATCTGTGGAAAGTCTCTGTCTTGATTGGCTGGTACCATGGAAATATCCTACCTATTTGGGGACACGATTGCTTAAACCCACAGATTAGCCAGGGGTTATAAATGTAGTCTGGGTGGAAGATAGGGGCTGGGGGAGGGCCACAAGGTGCATATGCCACTCCAACACTTAACCCCATGTCTCTGGAGGAATGAATTATAGTTGTCAAATACATGTTAGAAGTTTCAAAAATACTTGGGGGTCGTTAGGTGCATCTATTATAAATCATTATTCATGATCTTATTTGTTCTCTGACAGTGTGATAAAAATCACAAAAAAGCAAGGAAAGCTATAAGTACTCTGGCGTAACTTAACTAATGATGGCATCCATTTCAGGAAAAACCCTGTTGGGGTTTTGCTCTCCTGCTGGAATAAATGTGTGTATTCATCTTGACATTTGCACAGGTTAGCATGGCATGGTACATCAGTGATAAATTGCATTCAGCTGTGAGCATTCAGACTTCTAAAAATAATGGTTTGAAAAATGAGGGGTTTTATTTTTCCAGCATGAGATAGGTTTGACATTCATGGCTGGTATGGTAGCTCCTCCAAGTCAGAATACAGTCTCTTGTCTGTCTCCTGAGTTTCAAGATAGATGATTAACTCTTGGCTTTATTTCTGAATTATATGCAAGAAGAAGGTATAGGGCAGAGGAAAAGGTCATTCAACAAGACAGCTGGCCATCTTTTGAGGACTTTTCCCAAAAGCTTCCCCATGGTGCCACGTGGCCACTGCTATTTTCAAAGGAGTCTAGGAAATGGAATTACTTTCTTGTTCTCCTTCTCTTTCTTCTTTTCTTCTTCTTCTTCTTCTTCTTCTATAGAGATAGTATGGCTCCCAACAAAATTTTGATTCAATTAGTCAGAAGAAGAGAGAATGAATATGGGGTAGGCAACTAGCAGTCTACATCATGCTTGGGAGATGAGAACTCTATTAGGAGTTCTACTTGCATGTGGATTTTGAAGGGTTTATAGGCATGCCAAGAAGACTGAGTGGGTCGTCTGAAAGAGTCATTGGTCCTTTGAGGCATGTGAGAAAAAGGGACACACTACGCAGCATTCATTTTGTGAACAAACCTCTTTCTTGACATAAAACCTATTTCTTGTGACACATCTATTCTGAAGAAATTTCTGGGACAAAGAACAAGAATAACATAGTGGTTAAACAAGTGAGCCCTGATTAAGACTGCCTTAGTGTGAAATCTGACTCTAAAACCTACTAGCCTGGTCTGTATGGCTAAGTTATTTAACTTTTCTCTGCCTCACTTTTCTCATCCATAAAGTGGAATTATTAGGGCTGTTTTGAGGATTTAATGAGGTAATACAAGTAAAATACTTATAACAGTGCTATTCACATCCTAGGTGCTCAATGAATGTTAGCGATGATTCCTTTTTTTCCCTTTTCTCCAAAGCCCCAGTACATAGTTGTATCTCCTAGTTGTAGGTCATTCTAGTTCTTCTATGTGGGATGCCACCACAACATGGCTTGATGAGTGGTGTGTAGGTCTGCGCCCAGGATCCGAACCAGTGAACCCCAAGCCACCAAAGCAGAGCGTGTGAACTTAACTACTTGGCCACAGGGCCAGTCCCAGTGATAATTCTTAATCTTGAGGGACTGAGGATGGGGACACGGAGAGTAAGAGCAGAGTATCTGAAATATGTTCTGATAGCTGTGGTGATTTTTGACATATTCATTTCTCAGGATATCCTTAAGAGAGCTGGTGGGTGTACAGGTTGTTAGAGGAGATGGCCTAATGCAATTGAAAGAACACAGCTCAAAGCTTTCAGAGTTCTGGATTTGGGCTTGGAGAAGTCACTTTAGCTTTTTGAGCCTCAGTTTCCTTTTCTTCCTGCCAAAAATATTAATCTGTGTTCTTTCCACCTCACAGGGTTGTAATAAGAGGGAATGCTTTATAAATTATAAAGTGCTATAGCTGTCTCACATCCTTTTTGGGAGCAGCTGCGTATAAATTATAAATAAAAAGTACTATGCAAATATAAGGAATTATTACTGTTGTATATTATGGATGTGCCATTCTGATATATGCATCCACTTAACAGGAGTATGTGTGTGTTTGCTGGTGTAGAAAGGCATCTAATCCTAAATGGCTGTGTATGTGTGTCGTTGGGAGAATGAAATGCATATAGATTGAAAAATGTAACACCTTATGACAAGTTGATTGTTTCTTAGGAGAAAAAAGAAAAGAAAACTCTTAAATTGTCCTGAAAATCAAGTCATCTGACAGCCACGTTCCACCAGAATGCCCAAGCGCAGCTGGCTGAAAACAGAGCAGCCATTCGTCAATCCGTCTGGGAGACACTGACTGATGTGAGCGTGCAGGTGTCTGGGAACAGCAGTTCTTTGAACACAGAATGATCTTGGGAAAATATTTTCAGGTTTATGTGTCATTATCATCTAAACTGAAATGCTCTTCTCAGGTAAACTGGGGGTAGCCTTGTCGTGGTGCACTGATCTTGAATGTTGGGGACTATATTCTAGTCATCTTCTATTTTGGTTTGGGTTTAAGAGGTGAAGAAGCATGGATATATCATATTTAATTTTATTTGATGGGAAGTGGTGGTATGAGGTCTTCATGTTTTTGTAATGAAGCCCATGTTCTTAGACCTGAGGAAAGAAAGAGTGTCGTACTTGGTTTTTGCTTACTTCTCCAGGCTCTTCTCTTCCTGATCATTGCTGGCAATTTTCACTCCAGCCATTCTGAACAATTTGTGATTCCCTGAACAATCGTATTCTCTCCCTCTTTGAGCATACTGTTCCTTCTCTATGCAACATTCATAGTTAAAACCCATCTCTTTACTCTCGTCCAGCAAGTCTCCTCTAAATCTCCAAGACTGGATCATGAGTCCCTCCTTTCTGGTCTCCCAAGTTGACGTTATGGTGTCTGTGATCTGGACCACAATTTCTTGTGTGCCTGTCTGTCTCTCCTACTAGGCTATATGCAACTTGAGGGCAGGGAACTGGATAAATTGAATTTCAGTTTTAACTGTGCTGTGGGCTGTATGATCTTGATCAAGACTGCCTCTCTAAAGCTTGTTTTCTTCTTCTGTAAGATTATTAGACTAATACTTGCTCATTTAACTTTGCAGAATATTATAAGGATAAAAAATAGAAACAAATGTGAAAGTGAAACCAACATAAATGTAAAATTTCTTTTAAATGCTATGGAAATAGGACATTTATAGCTTTTCATGTCTTATTTTTTTCTTTTTTCTTTTTGAGGAAGGTTAGCCCTGAGCTAACATCTCCCGCTGATCCTCCTCTTTATTTCTGAGGAAGACTCACCCTGAGCTAACATCCATGCCCATCTTCTTCTACTTTATATGTGGCACACCTGCCACAGCATGGCTTGACAAGTGGTGTGTAGGTCCACACCCTGGATCCGAACCAGTGAACCCCGGGAAGCCGAAGTGGAATGTGCGAACTTAACTGCTGCACAACCGGGTGGGCCCCACTTTTTATGTCTTTTTGATATAAAAATTATACATTGATGTTCTACCTCAGAAGAAGATAAAGAGGTTGGGGGTCTGGGGTTATATTGGTATGGAAGAGATTATAGATTCCTTAGAGATTAAAAATAAAATCAACCTTATGCTTCTGGACCTTGGGTTTAGCTAGCTGGAAGTCAGCGCTACTTCCATATTAAATAGCCTAATAAATGTCACAGACACTAAGTTAGTCTGGTAAGAAACTATGAAGTCTGTTTTTGGGGTAATCGTAATTCGGACTTAGAAGTGGTTTTGGTGTAGTGAGTGCGTATGGTAAGGAAGTCTTATTTCTAAAAACGTACTGTTGAAGTTTGAGAGGGTCCCCAAAATAACATCCTTCTTTCTGGTCTAAGTGCTGTATCAATTGAGAATTAAGATAAAAGAGTAAGGCAGATGAAAGACAAAAGTATCATCTTTATATAAATATAAAGCTTATAATGGAGATTGTGGTTTATACTATAGGCAAATGAGCTTGTTAACACTGAGCTCTAGAATTATATAGAAGTTTTCACCCAGTCACAGGTACTGCTTGCCCCCTGTGAAACTATGAAAAACATAGAGGGCAGAGCTATACACACATTCTTTTTGGGACGTCTGGCACCTAATGGAACAGAGAAGAAGAAGAGAACGTCCAGATGAGTTTTCCCAACTCACTCATCAGATTAAGCGGCTTTGCCTCTTCTAGAGAAGACTGGTCAGAGCGTGGGGTGATAGCAGTTTTATTCTGGTCAAGCTTCCTCCTCATGTGAGAATAATAAACAAACAAAGAGTGGGAAAGAAGCATTATTTACGTAACATGAATCTATCAATCAGTTTGTTCCTCCTGGGGAGTACCGTTTCTAAAGGATTGGTTATTCGCAAGCCTTACTTGAGTGATTGGCTCACCAGGGAGCTACATTATGATACCACCACCTATCTCAGACCTCAAGACTATGAAATGAAAGGACCACCTGCTATAATAGGAAGAAGAAACCTTTTACTGCTTCCCCTAAACTCTCCTTTCTATAATAGAAAACTAAGCGCACAATTGTTAAAGCCATCTGATGATCGGTAATACTATACCTGACTTTGTGCCATTAATTTGCGCACCTCACAACACCCCAGAGATCTTTTGTTTTATTCCCGTTTTTTGGATATAGGAACCAAGGCTCCAACAAGGGCAGTACCTTTCTCAAAATCAGAAAGAGAGCAAGTGGGATTCAAAGTCAGGATTGTCTAAATCTAGAGCTCATTCTATTTCTTCTTTATCGTGAAAATGAAACAAAATATAGTCAGAAGATGGAGCACTCAGATTCTTCTTTCTGCTCTGACCCCAGATGGGTATGGGCAGTGTGATTCCATATTAAATATGAGCCCATATGAAAGTTTAATCCCAGCTCCTGTTTTGCTACTTTGAAAGTATGTTGGTTTCTCTCTCCATCAATCTATGTGAGATGAATAACAGTCTGGGCATTTGGATGAAGGTAATGGTGGGTTAGAGTGGAGAAATGTTGGCGGCCAGGAGAATTGTTTTACAGCTGTAATATGCCACTCTTGACTGCTTAAATAATAATAAACAAAATGCTTCTTTTAGAAAGGACTGGAAAGAACTCCAACCCAGCCAGAGAGATGACTTAGAAAATTTGCCTCTGTATCCTGAAATTTCAGCAAGATCAATCTGAGCAGCTGTGAATAAGTATCCAGAGAACATTTGTGTATTAAAGTATGAACAGATGCTTTGTTGTTTACCCTATGTTCCCCATATATCCTGACCTAAATGGCATCTCCTCTCCCTTGATTCTGGATATACCCAGGTGTAAAAGAAAAACCTATGGTTCTCCCCTGTTTCTCCTTTACATTCCCACTACTACCGCAGTCACAAGACTTCACTTCTGACACTTCTGGTCATCAAATATGTGGAGGTTTTTCCCCACAACAAGTAATTCTCTGTGACACCAGCTGAGTGTCCTACAATTTAACTCAATTCTGACACTGTGGAGATAGTATCAGATCCCACAGGTTAAGGGCTCAGTCCCACAAGACTGCTCCCACACCACTTCAGATGCCAGCCGCAAGTAGCGGGTCCCCAGGTTACCCACAACTTCTATCTGATTTGGCTGCAAATGAGAGATTCCCATAAGCTCCTCCTCAGGTTTGATTAATTTGCTAGACCAGCTCACAGAACTCAGGGAAACACTTACTTACATTTACTAGTTTATTAAAAGATATTGTAAAGGTTACAGACGAACTGCCAGATATAGGACAAGGTCTGGGAGGGTTCAGAGCACAGGAGCTTCTGTCCCCATGAAGTTGAGGTGCATCACCCTCCCAGCGTGGACAGGTTTGCCAACAGGGAAGCTCTCTGAACACCACACTATCGGGATTTTTATGGAGGTTTCATCACATAGGCATGATTGATCATTAAGTTCATTTTCAGTCCTTCTTTCTCAAGAGAATGGGGGCAGGGCTGAAAATTCCAATCTTCTAATCATGGCTTGTTCTTTTGAGTGACCAGCCCTCACCCAGGAGTCATCCAGGAGTCAGCCCAAGGTTGCCTCATTTGGACAAAAGACACTTCTATCACCTAGGAAATTACAAGAGCATCAGGAGCCCTGTATTAGGAACTGGGATCAAAGACCAAATATGAGAACAAGAGATGCTCCTAGTGCTCTTATCACCCAGGAAATTACAGGAGTTTCAGGAGCTCTATACTAGGAACTGGGGGCAGAGACCAATATATATTTTCTCTATTGTCTCACAACAGTTTAAAGGAAAACCCTCATGTGTCATTACTTAAATACCTTATGATTCAAAGTGACTTTTATGTATTATGATTGACTTTTTCTTAGCAATAGAGGCATGAAGGCGGCACCCTAGTAAAATAGAAAAATTTGGGGATTTGGATTCTGGATTTCAATCATGACTTTCTACTTACTTGCTGAGTAATTTTGAAAGGTTCAGTTTCCTTATTTGTGAAGTGAGAATTCTAACATATACTGTTGGCTATGTCTCTGGAGTATTAATAAGTCAGATGCAAGCACAAGGCACTAATATTTTTTGAGCCACCATCTCTTGAATACTTTGAAGGATATCATTTAATATTCACAACAAGGCAGCTAGAGATTGGCTGTATACAATACAATTTAAACTGTACTGCATATTCAAGATTTCTCTCCTCCATTACTTTCTACCCAAAAAGGTGAGGAAGTGTTCCAACATGGGTCAAGGGTAAAATGGATTTCAAGAAGAACCAGAATTCATACATATGTAATCTACTTCACCATCTATCATGATTGTTGCCATCTCTCAGTGCTGTCGTCACTCACCTACTTGAAGGAGATGAGCAGGGAAGGAATTCAAGGGAAATAAACACTAATAATTCTTAGCTAGAAATTTGGCTCCAAATGCCTATATAATCTCCCATGCTTTTAAATATGAACATAAATATAAATAAACTCCTTTTGCCTTTGTGATGTGATATCCAGAATCATAGTAGCTTTAGGTACTTGAATCCCCCATGGGAAGGGAGCCTACCCAAAAAGGAAGCAAACAGAGGAAAGTACAGCCTGAGAAAGAAGACAACAGCGAGGAAAGAAAGACTTAATCCTAATGAAATGATCCAGCTCCTGAATCCAATCGTGGCTGAAGACACAGTTTCTCTGGAGTTTTCAGTTAGTGAGCCAATAAATTCCCTTTTGCATAAGCCATTTTGAGCTGGTTTCTGTCACTTGTAATCAAAAGATTCCTGACTAATGTAGACATGAACAAAGGTAATGGCCGTGGATATCAAGGAGATGGATGTGACAAAAATGGCGGAGAGAGAGTTGACATCATTTCATAACTAAGTTGAAATGGAGTTTTGGAGAGGAAAAGCAGAACATGATTTTGAGGTTGGTATCCTGAGTGGAGGAATAATCATAACAAAGATTGTTTCCCACTCTGCTGGATTTCTGCCTTTGTCCCTCCAGATACACTCTCCCCCCTTCTCCTCCTTGCTCTTTGCCCTAGAATTCTGACCTGTGTGAGTTACATATACAGAAGCTCCTGTGCCTCTGGCTGCTGGTGGAGTGTAGCCAACAGAGAGGAGTCAGACTACATCTCTCTGGTTCCTTTACTGTAAAGTCACCTAGAACTGGCTGTGTTTGTGAAAGAAGATCTTTGCTCTTCTCAAGGAAACCCGATCTTCATGATTCTGTCATTCTAGGTCCTTTAGGTCATCTTTCCAACCTTACTTCTTTCAGGCTTGCAGTAATCACCGTCATGATGCTACTAGTCTCAAGTTCCTGCACTATACCCTTGAGGTTCCTGTACTCCCACCAACACCTTTTTAAGTAATCCCTTGGTGAATCAGTGCCCCCCACCCCTGGAATTGTCCCAATTTGAGTGTTCCATCTGTTTCTTCTTAGAGTACCAAATAAATACACCTACCCTTGATAATTAATTCATAAAAGGACTGTTTATGTTGAAACAGTTTCCTCATCCATATAGAGTGTTTTACAATTTTCAAATTTTCATTATTCTTGTAACAAACTCATGAAATAGACAGGTCAGGTGATATTATTCCAATTTTGTAAAGGAAACCAAAACTGGATAAGAAATAGTTGTCCTAGGTCATACAACCAATACGCTACCCTTGAACCTATATCTTCTGACTCCAATTGCTGTGGATTTATTCTATTGCACCTTAATTTATCTGAAATGAATTAATTTGATTAATGAATTAATTGCATTTTGCTCTTTGTCTTTTATCTCTAGACCAATAGCTATGTCTTATAGGAATAAGCATAAACAAGTGTGGCTCTCCATTAGATAGATATGTGGTAACATCTAAACAGAGAAAGAGAAAAATTGTGTAAGTGAGCGCATAATGAAGCTAGATTCTGCATATGAAGAGTAACCTTAGACAGACTGCAAAAATGGGGGCAAAAATGATTATAGATATGTTTTTACATCTTAAAACAACAAACAGTTCAATATGATTTACGTAGCTGGGATGGACTAACACCTCACAAGTATAACACCTGAGTCATTTGTCTTAGCAAGTATCTTGCAATCAATAATGCAGGTGAGATGACTGAGAGCTTTGTTTTCTTGTTGTGCCTCAGCTGGTCTAAATTATTTATTTGACATATTGTCTCTTGGCACATGTGAGGAAACCAACGCTAATATGTTTGCATTACTTGGATGTACATCTGAGAGGGAAAAATGGGTCTTTACTTCCTGTCCCTGATCTTTGGGCATATTATATAGGTAGTGATATATTTTGTAGAATTGTCGTGTCATCTGCTACATGTATTGGTAAGAAGAGGCCGTGAGGTTTTTAAAGTGCCCTTCCTGGTTGTCCAAAAATGGAATAAACTTCATTACTGTCGAGAGCGTGATTCATTGGCAGACATCTGACTTCTTCCCAGCCACAGTGAATATATGTGGGCTGACGGCCCAGGGCTCTATATACTATACTTTATTCTGGTTTATATGTGAAGATATCTTTCTTTCCCAAAAGACAGGGAGGTCATTGAGGACAGGAACTGTTTCTTATTTATCTTTGTAATCCCATTGCCTGGCAGAGAGTCTGACAGACAATAGTCACTTAATAAGTGCTTGTTGATGAATGAAAGACAGGAGTGAATGAAGCAGGCAAAGAATTTACAGCCTTTGCTTCAGGTTTAGAAGTTATTAACCTTGTTCAATTAACTACTGCTTTGAAAAGAGGCATAAACTAAAAGTCAGATCCTTTGTTGGGGATCTCAGCAACAATAGACAAGTTATTTATAATGAACTTGAAAAACTTTGTACACTCTAAATGATTATAGAAATAAGATATTTATGTGAAGTGGTAGTGGTTTACTGGTAAACTGGCTTAACAAACAAACAGAAAGCTCTGATTTGTGGCATCTGCCAATTTCTGTGGTATAAACCTAACCTAACAAAGGTTTGAAAACCAACTCACAAAATTCCTGAATATTTAACAACTGGATCGTGTGAGCTGGCTTCTAAACAGCTCTGGGTGAGAGGAAGGGATTTGGCTTTGATAAGTAAGAAATGTGATGCCCTTAGTCTTTGATTGTCATATGGAGGAGAGGTCTATATTTTGAGAAGAGAAAGACTACAGAAAAATTCTGGCAGAGATAGATTGAGACTTCAGATCTGTATTAACCTGAGCTATATGACACTGTTATAGTGATTATCTTAGTGACAGCGAGTTACCCAGCTCTTAACTGAGAATTTTGGTGCCCCCAAATGGAATGATTCATTCAGCAAATATTTATTTATCTTTGGTGGCAGAGGGTCACTGCTGGAAAAGCACTAAAAATGGAGAATGGATTTATTAGATGACGTGATTCAAGGGGTAGATTCACATTGGCTTTTTTTAGCGAAAGGGAGGTTAATGGAATGACATTCTGAAGTGACCAAGAGATATCAGAATCTGGGATGGCTCTACAGATCTCTTTTCCCTTGGTCTTCATGATCTCTGCTGGTGTCCTTGTTTCTCTCTACTACTGTGCTTCATTTTTCCATACTTTCAGTAATGCAACAGACATGTGGTTATGTTTATAGTTCATAATTCTGTCTGATGGGCTTAGTTTAGCATAATCCATATTCATAGGGACATATCAAAAGTTCGGTGTGACTAATGTACAGTCAGGAAGTGGTTCTCAACTTTCAGTGTGCGTCACCTGCAGAGTTAGTGAAAATCAGATCCTGGGAGTGTAGCTAGAGGCACTATAATTCACTATCCCGGGATGGAGCCCAGGAAAATAAGTAACGTTGGTGATTCTGATGCAAGTGGTCGGAAAAGGATATTTGGAAAGAACTTGCTAGTTTTTTAAGCACTTCACCTTTCATGATTGGACTTTTATCTTCTAGGTCAGTGGTTCTCAATCTTGGCTGCACAATGGAATCACTTGAGAGCTTTAAAAAAATACTGATGCTTGACACCCCAAAAATTCCAATTTAATGGATCTGGGATGTGGTGTGGCATTGGGATTTTTTAAAAGCTCCTCAGCTGATTGTAATGTGCAGCCAAGTTTGAAAACCATTGTGCCATGAGGAGCCTCTGAAGATTTTAAGCGGGTAAGCTATTTAAGAGTGAGACAATTTTGCATTTGAATTACTCTAACATCTGAGTAGAAAAAGGAACTGAGAGTGACAATTCTGGTGGTCTCAAGGACAGGATATTGGGACCAGAAGGTAGGATACTCAAACTTAAGATTTCAAAGATGGAGTACAAGTTCTAGGTGAATACTAGATCTGGAATGTGGCCATGAGATTGAGTGGTTGAATTAGAAAAGAAATGAAGGTTATTGGAGTTAAGGTCAATGGACGGAGAAGCTGGGTGTAGATGGTAGTCATCAAGAAGGATAGAAGGGATATAGCCATATGTAAGAACCTCAAAGAAAAATGTTTTTTCACACAAGAATGGAAGAGTAATAGTCTGGAGGTAGGATATCATGAAACAAGAAGTGTTCTGACCTTACATGCTGACTCTGAGAAGAGAAATAGGAGACTATGTGTATGAGAGAGAAAGGAAAAAAGGAAAGGGAAAGTTTGGGAGTGGTGCCGGTGGGGATGGTTATTTAAGAGAGAAAGAGATATTAGTTAAGGCAGGAGTTGGAGAGAATACTCTGGGATTAGACACACTTTTTAAGAATTAAAAGAGTTTTAGAGGGTGCATTCGAAATGTCAGAATGGAGACTGAGTTTGGGGTTGGGGTTGTATGGAGTTGGTAGGCATTAGGACTGACCAGAAATATTAAAGTTCTCTCTTCTTCACGGTACACGGCATTTTCCATTCTCCTGTGATTAAGGGTGGCCATGTGGCTTGCTTGGATCAATGTGGCAGTGAACAGAAGTGATATGTATTACTTCTTGGTGGAAGCTTTAAGAGCTAGTTCAGGGTTTACCTTATCCACTTCTCTCTGCTTTGGTAACCATTGACATTTCACATACTACAGTCTGAACCAATGTGGGGTGCTGAGTCAGGGCCCTCCTGCGGATCTATGATAGACGTGAATCAGCATCAGGGACTGAACCTTTGTGTTTTTTAAGCCACAGAAATTTTGAATTTGTTTGTTACCTCAGCATAACCCAGCTTGTTCTGACTAGTATAGAAATTCACACCTCAAAATGACGCTGCCATAAAAAAAATAAATTTATTGCATTTGCTTAGGGACTGACTGGACAAAAACAAGGAATTGCTTCAAAGGCTGGAAAAGTAACAATCCATTCTATTCTGCACTAAAGCATTTGGTAAAACTGTCATTGAGGTGACTTGGAAGGCAGACCATGTACCAATGAGTGTATAGATCCAGGGTAAAAATTCAGAGAACAAAGAATTAGTATCATGTGTTAATTGTAGACAGCTCTATTTGGGGGAAAAAAGGCATATTTTCAAGCAGGAATAAAAGGAAATAAAATATATACACAAAAGAGTATTTCACAGTTGGAAGAGTAAACTACTTCCCAATTCCTAACAGAAAAAGGTATAAATAAGAAAACTTTGGAACATAAAATAACAATTAAAATTCAGCATTGGGGCAAGCATTAAATTAAGAGTATGGCCATCACACCTTCTGTAGATTACGTTACCTAAAAATCAAAGTCCAGCTAAGCTTATGCTATGGTACAGAGCTCTCTTGTGGACTGAGTGACCAACTGTCCCAGTTTTCTGGGACTTTTAGTGCAAAAACTGTGAAAGTCTGAGGCAAACTGGGAAGTATTAGTCACCCTAACTGTGGGCCCCTTGATAGACATTTTACCTGAATGAGAAATAAACCTTTATGGTTTTAAGCTACTGAACATTTTGGCTTGATTTGTTACTGCAACATAACCTAGCCTATTTTGACTGCTAGGAGAGGAATCACAGTATGGAGAGGAGAGTGGATATGGGGAGCTGACCAGAGTACTGCATTTTGACTCCTTATAAAGTATGAGATAGTGATATCAGCCCTGATATCCATTCACCTACATTAAACCCAGCATATATGGGGTTAAAACCAAAAGCACCCATCCACTTTTCCTGCTTCTCTAAGTTACATTCATAGGTAAACATCAGTTTCTTTAACCTTTATGTCCCTGAACTTCACAATGCAAGTAGATCTTATAAATTGTTAAAACCCAGGGCTTTTTTTCACACTGGGCTCACACTAAAGTTTTGGCTAATTATGGGTCTTTGAAGTTTTGGCTAATTATGGGTCATTGAAGTTTATTACAGGGAAACTAATGTCCAGAGAATATCAAGAAACTGAAGCCTCCCAGACCCCAACTTCTTGGTTTCTGGGCACTAGAATCCACCATCCATTCTAGAAGCAGACCACCAAGGATATTGACCTGCAGATTTCCTTATCTCACCTTCTCCCTTTCTGCAAGCAGCCTCACAAAGGCAAACTCAGGTTGATGGGAAGGTGCTCAGCTGCAAGGCCACATACTCCCCATCCCCTACTTAAAATCCCAAATAAACACCCCTACTTTTTTCCCTTAGAGGAGACGGATCTGAGTTTTAGCTCCCATCTCCTCATCTGGCTGCCTTTTGATAATAAAAGTCCCTTTCTTTGCCATAAGCCTGGTGTTCCCAGTTTTTCATTTTTGCCCTCTTGTGTGGCAGGTAAAAGAACCTGTGTGTGTGTGTATGGTAACAGTAGTGAGGCCAGTGGGATTAGCTTACCTTAGAGTTCCAATCAGTACGCTGGGTCAAAGTGCTACCAATTGATGTTGGAGGCATGTGAAGGCAGAGGGCACATTTACTTTGACATTTTTTGGCTTGTTTTTGAAGTGAACTCCCTATGGACCCTCAAAATAATTTAATCACCCCTCGAATTCACACCCAAACTTTTGGATGCACATCTACTGCATGGTGTGTGGCATTCTTTCCCTGTGAATTTTTTTGGGTCTCATTGTTGCTGTATGGGTGGGTAGGGGTTTCTAGACCAGTTTGAACTGATCAGGGAAAGCATTAGTTGTATTGCTATCCTCCCATAGGAGAATAACCTTAGGCTCAGAATTATAGTGATGGAATGTGAATGAGATCTGAGACTTTTTATTTTTACTTACTTTTCTTGTTCAAATGAAATGAATATGCATCGTACTGGGAAGGCAGACAGGGCTGTTACCAGTGCAGCTGAGAACAATTAGTTCTTATTTGCTTAACACTATTTCTTAATGTGTGATTGTAAAACTTTTCACAGGATGTTTTAAATGTAATCAATTTTTCATTGCTGTTCCTAATAATTCAAAGAGCCTGACATTTGCAATCAAGCCAACTGTGGTCGATATCCATTTTCTCTTCGTTAAATAGGAATTTAACTCAGTGACACAAGTGGTGCCTTCTGGAAGTGATTCTGTGTATTTATTCTTCTGTGAGGGCTACACTCAGATTCATGAGTTGACAGGAGAGACTGTCAAGAGTCACAGGGCCACCTGGGCTTACTGCAGAGCAGAGGTCATCAGCCCCGTCATAGCTCAGCATGCACTTTGGCAACTTGCTTCTATGCATCTCAGATTCCTCACTTATAAAATGAGAAAGAATTTCTTTGAGTTGTATTAGGATTAAATGAAACAATGCATTATTAATCAGGATATATTATTCACTATTAGCTGCAAGTGACAAAAATCCAACCAAACTAACAAAAACTAAAAGGAAACTTAGAGGCTTCATGGATTTTAGGACATGCTACCCCAAAATATGTCACCTTGGCATACTTGATATTTTAAGCAGAAGGAATTTGAGAAACAGCAGGTTCACGAAGGACTTTCTGACATTCCTCTGAAGCAGGTCATAAAACCCTTGTGTGAGAGGTTCCTTCCCTGTACTCAGAGGAAAGGACCATCCTTATCTTCAAAGACAGAGGGATGCTGAGAGAAACTTGAAGGAACGGGCTTTGCTAGGTTTTCCCTGGTTTACTACTCTTAGCTCATACCCTTTGTTGATCACATTTTCCCCATGACTTTCCACTCTTCATCAGACCTAGTATAAAAACACTCAGGTTTAAGTCTTCATTTCCTTATGAAGGATCCCATTGCCACCTAAAACTTACATTAAATAAATTCGCATGCTTTTCTCTTGTTAACCTGCCTTTTGTTACAGAGATCCAGCCGAGAACTGAAGATGGGTAGAGGAAGGATTCTTTCCTTTCCTATAGGCTCATGTAGGAAGCATATCCATAGTTTTCTAACTTCAGGGATAGCTGGATCCAGGTGCTCAAATGATGTTGGGATTCTCTTTATGCTATTTGTATTGATGTGTGTTGGTTTTATTCTGTCCTTTTTAGATCCAGGTTCTAAATCAGGGCAAGGGTCTGAAGCCAAGAGGAAGAAAAGAGTTTTCGGGAGATTAAGCAGAAAAAAATGGCAACTTTAATGACTGTTTCAATAGTTCTCATGGGCTTTCCTTCACGCTACTTCCTTGAACATCTTTTTATCATATTTTAAGCCAGGGATTGACAAACTATGGCCAGCCAGCAGGGCCATAGCTGGCCTGCTGTCTGTTTTTATAAGTAGAGCTTTATTGGAATACAACCACGCTTGCTCATTCATGTACTGTCTGTGCTGCTTTCATGCCACAATCGCATTGTTGATTAGCTGTGACAGAGACCACATGGCCTGCAAAGCTTAAAGCGTCTACTATCTGGTCTTTTACAGAAAAACCTTGCTGTCCTTTACAGAAAGGATGGTCTTCAAAGTGGCTTGTTTACCAGGTGAGTTGCAAGACAACCAATTAGAAAAACAGAAAAATATACTGCAGCTTGTATTTTTGCTCATTTTCTTATTCTAAAATTTCAGCTTCATTGAGGTATAATTGACATATAAAATTGTAAGCTATTTGAGGCGTACATTGTGCTGATTCGACATACTATACATTGTGAAAGGATGCATCTCATCCAGTTAATTAACACATTCATGACCTCACATGTTTATCTTTTTTTTTTTTACAGGGAGAACATTTAAGTTCTATTCTCTTAACAAATTTTAATTATACAATACAGTATTATCAGCTATAGTCACCATGTTATACATTAGATCCTCAGATCTCATTCATCTTATCACTGCAAGTTTGTGCCCTTTTACCAACCACTCGCTATTTCCCCCACCCCCCAAAGCCCCTGGCGGCTGTTTTTCTAGTCTCTGTTTCTATGAGTTGACTTTTCTTTTGATTCCACATAAGTGATGTCATGCAGTATTCATCTTTCTCTATCTGGTGCTTATTTCACTTAGCATAATGCCCTAAGGTCCATCCATGTTGTCGCAAATAGCATTTCCTTCTTTCTTATGGCTGAATAACATTCCAGTGTTTATATATATATATATACGCCACACGTTCTTTATCTCATTTTCTTTCTAAAATATTTAAAGAGTAAACTTTTCTAATATTTATTATACATTGTGGCAGTAGTTAGTGAATGTATATAACTAAAAATATATTTATATATTTAATATACAGTTTATATACTTAATATGATATGTTAAATATATGGATATTATACTAAGTATATTATATTAATATAATATATAAAATATAAATATATATTTTTATATATTATCTCTCTCTATATATATACACACATATACGAATATATACAGAGGAGATTTTGTATTGCTAACACGTAACTTTAGGACAATATGCCTATATTTAACTCTGCTCTCCTTTCCATCCAAGGTAGCTGTGTCTATCTGTTCCTAGTGTAGGCCCGTGTCTCTCACCCCTGTGTGATGAGAATGGTGTGCTAAATCTAAATGTTCCTTTAGAGATAGATGTAAAATAATAAAAATACAGCAGAAGGAAGAGTAAAGGAGGTAGGCTGGGCCACTGATTATTGAAGCCAGACACATTGCAGAAGCATCAAAAGAATAAGCAATCAGATCTCTTATTTCTGAATTTTTAAAGAAAATGGTATTTCTATTCATCATTTATCTCACCTGAGATTTGAACAAATAGGATTTCTGGCAGCAATTATTGATTTTTCAATATTTATAGAAAATGACACATGTTCTGCCAAATGTGATATTTAGAAAGTGAGGTGAATTCTATAAATCCAGAGGATTGGCAACCATGCTACCAGGGCAATTTGTAAAATATGATAAAGCTGATTAATAAGAAGTAGAAATGTCAATGAATCATTAAAGTGAAACAGTAAAGGGATGTTGGAACCCAGTGGGAGCACCTCAGGCTTGATTCTACAAGGACTGGCTGGGCTCAGAGCATGGAAGCCTGGATCAACCTTTCATCCTCCTGGCGAGATTTGGTTACATGGGCAGAGGAGCCTTTACAGTGAGCAATAGGTGTGGGAGAGGAGCGGGAGATATTTTCAGAAGTTCTTTCTGTCAATCTGGCCCTCCTTTTCTGTAAGGTTTGCTGTTGGATGTATTGGATTTCTCCCTCACTTAATACAAACAACATGTGTGTGAGGAAGAAAGACTACTGTTACATGGTAAAGATTGTTTAAGAAATGAGGACCCATTTGCATAAGGATTTGGGACAAAGGATGGAGATCCTAAATCTTCATTCTAAGATGAAAGGTTTCCGGAACCTCTTGGGGTGGACATACCAGGTTAACTGACCAAACCCCAGGGCAGGCATTGGCCTCAACACATCTGCTATAAAATCTCCACAAGGGAGGGAGGGATGGGGCAGACAAAGTGGCTCCTGCACTGAATCGGTTGAAAGGGGTAGGGAGAAGGGTAAGTCTGTGTCTTTGACAAAATTATGTTCTAGGTCCTTCTCTATTCCTGTTCACCTTTCTATGACAAATTTGTGCCCTGGGGGAATGGAAAGAGAAACTGTTCCAGAGCTGTGATACTGGAACCTCGGGGTCAATTTTTGGGCTGGATCAGACTTGACTGAGTATTACAAGTGAGGCAACTTTTTCCTCTCATACTTTGAAAAAGTTTGCATTCTTGCAAAGAGCAGTATGAATATCAGGGAGTAGAGTAGGAGATCTGGCCTCAACCTCTTTACTTCAGGTGAGACAGACAGCCCAGAGCAAGAGATGGCTCTTTCCAAGCAACCGATTTTCTATGGTTCTTGTGGATGTGCCAGACACAAGAGGGCACCACTGAGCCGTGGCTGCTGTATTGAAGCAAAAGAAAATAACCAGCCTTTTTGAGATGGGGGATTCTGGGACAAGCAGGGGAAAGGAGTGCTGCATGGGGAAAGGCTAGATTTCTTGCTTATATGAGGAGGTGGGGGGCATGAGTTGAAGCCATACTTGGAAGCCATCGTTCCCAACCCATTTGTAAAATGGTACTCTAATTACGTTTGTATTATGTCCTTGCTATGTGTCACGCAGTGCTTTCCTAGCCTTTGAGGATTCAGACATGAATTAGACATGTGATGTGTGCAATGATAGGCTTACTCAAGTGTGCAATGAGAACAGATAATGAGCCCCATGATATTGGCACACGGTCAAGAAAGGCTTCCTGGAATGGAAATGTTGGAACTGATTCTTAGCAGGAGGTGAAGAGACTGGGGTTGTATCTAGGCAGAAAGTCCACTTGTGAGAAGGAGTAGAGGTATAATGAAGCAGTATGACCCAGGGAATGACAAGCAGCTTGGTACCACTGAGGAGAGGGGCTCAATGGGAGAGTAGCACTCAACGGGATTCCTTGTGAGGTAGAAAAAGCTCAGCTAATCAGATGAAAGACCTTGAATACCAAGCTAAAAGTTTGGATTTTAGACAAAATGCAGTGAGGAACTATTAAAAAATTTTATGAAAGGGTGCTGTCATTGAATTTTTATTTCAGAAAGTTAATTTTGTTCAGTTAAGATTATTGAAGGAGGGCAGATCTAGAGGTGAGGTAAACATATGCGTGAGAATTGTACTCATCAGGATTTGTTATCAAACCATTGTGCACACCTTCTGTAGCATCCATCGTACAATCTGAAATTCGGGCAAATAATTTATTTGCCTTTGCAGATAAAGTCCTGTGCACCATAGCAGACCAGGTAATTAAGAAAATTTAGATGTGAAATCCGACGTCTTTAACTTCTTGACCAATTCAGCCCTAACTAATATCCTTTCTTCTCAGCTACTCCTGTGTCTACTTTTGTGCCATCACAGTGTGAACTTGGATATTGATCACTCACTGTATGTGCTGATTGGGTCCCAGGGTTCAGGATTAGTTGCAATTACCAATGTGCAGTAAACCATGTTGTCTTCTATTCGATAGTATAACATGGTTTCTTCCTTTATGCTGGGTGAGACTGTACTTGCAAGTCTTATTTCCAACCCAGTGTGCCCGTATCTTTCTGGTCAGTTTGTGAAAAGCTGTTTTCTGTAGGTCAGGCTAAGAGAATCGCAGTATACTTTAAGGCATGCTAAAAGCCCTGAGAAGTCCTGCAGGAAAGAATCTAGCTTTGCTTTTTAACTCAGGATTTCTCAAACTTATCAGATTTAAGAATCTTTTGTACAAGTAATCTATTAAATTATGCAGAACGACTGTTTAAGATAATGTACTTTGTGACTTTCTGTCATACATGACTATGTTTGTAACTAAAATTTTAACTAAGTGCCAGATACCCAACAATCAGCAGGCCTTTCTTTCATTGAACCTCTTGGCTGTTCAATAATCTTTCCAGGCTCTTGGGTGGCATATAGATGTCTCTTGCCTAGGAAACAGACAAATGATATTCTCAGTAATTGAAGCCAGCTCCTGTCTTATAGAAATGCAAGTGATAATATTAAACATTCATGACAAATGCCCAATTGTTGAGTTGGTGGCAAAAATGAATGCTGATTTGTTGATGGAGATGGGAAGAGGCACTGACTATGAGGCTTGGGTTTTGTTTCCTGGCCTGAATGCTCTGGACTGGGTGTATGCTTTAGCGGTATGTGTCCTCGATAGCGTACCTGTTTTGTGCAGGCAGGGCTGTGAGATGAGGCTGAGCGAAAGAGTTAAAAATGTAACCTACAGACATTTATTGATTTCACAGGCAGAGTAATACAGGCTTTAAAAGCACAGACTCTGGACCCGGACTGCCTGGGGCCCCCACTTATTAGCTATGTGACCCTGGACATGTTGACTAATTAGTTTTCTTCTTCATAATCTGGGACAAGTTATAGTGCCTACATCAGAGTTGTCGAGGGGACTGAATAAGTTAGTCCACTTGAGGTTGTGAAATAGTGCCTGGAACATTATGAGGGCTCTGTACATGTTTCGGTGATATTTTGTGCTTGGTACTGTGTAAGATGGGAGGGATGCAAAAATGAATAAGACATCCTCCCTGCCTTCAAGCTCACAGACGAATATAAGTAAATTTCAGCATTTTAGGGTGAGAAATAGATCTATTAAAGCATGCAGGAGAGAGGTAGTATAATGTTTGTTAAGAGAGCAATTTCTAGGGCCAAAGAAATGTGGGTTTGAATCCTGGCTTTGATGCTGGCAGGAGCTTAGACAAGTGACATACTTTCTGGGCCTGATTTAGTCATGTGGAAAATGGCATAATGCTCCAGTGAAGTTTCCAGATGCTAGTCTTTATTTGCTATTATTACTAGGCTAGCACAGAGGAGGGGAGAGAGAGAGTTTTGTGGAGATGCCACCTGATTTGGCCCACTGCCTGCTCTGGGGAATTCTTTCCAGCAGGGTGTGAATCTGCCTGCCCCTCTGTTCACAGTAAAGGAGATGAGTTTGGTGTTGTGGATCGGGTGCCAGAGGGTCTCCTCAAGTTGGTTCCAACACTCTCCACTGAGACAGGAGAGCACAAGACCCTTTTCTGGCCTGCCACAGCATTTCCTCCAGGTTCTGCATTTCTCAGTCACTCAGGGCTGAATTCAGCCCAGGAATCCACTTGTGAACAACCTAATAGCATCCTCTCCATCTCTGTGGTCCTGTAACATGACTCTCGTCGCAGGCAGGGTAGAGGTAGTCACCAGCACCAATGTAAGCTCAGGTTGGCAATTTGACGTGAGATGTTGGGGAGTAGTCTCCTGGCCTTTGTGAGTCCTACTGTGGCAGATCCTGAACATCTTGACTCCCTGGCTTGGAGTTTTGAAGTCTTGCCAGGTGGGTGACATCTGATTGAACTGTTGCAAAAGCACATCTGGAAGGGCAGCCCCAGCCTATGGCTTAGAGGGGAGCCAGGAGGCAGTAAATATTTTTTTTTAGCCTTTTGGTTTGGAGCCAGAATAAACAGATCTCTTGCTGCCTGGCTCCGACTCTTCCCTTTTCTCATTCCATCAGAGGGACTTGACCTTGCTCTCAGGGCTACAGATTGGGCTGTGCCTCGGTGCAGGATGCTTCTGAAATGAAACACTATCCCAGGCTGCTGATGGGAGCAGAGTGTCAGCTCAGGGGAAGAGAAGGCCAGGGTGGACAGAGCTGCCTCCTGGAGTTTCTTGCCTCTCTTTCCAGGCACAGGGAGCCTGAGAAGAATCTTCTGTCTTCTGCTCCTCACAGATGAAGGAGGGAATAAAGGCAGAAAGTGTAAATTCAGGAATGCAGGAAGGACAGAGTGAAAGATTCTTTCCATAAAATTATGTTTTCATGTTCTCTTTGTGTGGTTTTTTTTTTTTTTTTTTTTTGTCACTGGCTCCCTTTGGAGGAATAAAGCTTTCATCTAGCCAGGAAAACTTCAGCTTCAAGGATATGATTCTCTCTGGCTGAGAGGAATCTCAGTTGCTACCTCTGCTCTTGCACCCCTGAGCCACTTACTCTGTGGGTGCACCCCGTCCTGTGGAGGCACAGGGACCCTGGTAGATTCCTGATGGACATGAGAGCTGGTGCAGATAGATATTCAGGGTAGAAATTTGGCAGCATTTAATCAAACATGTATAGATGTGCCTTAGGATCCTGCAAGTCGTCTTCTGAATATACCTTCAAACAAATTCTTACATGGACCTGTAAGGGGACATGTGCGGGATATTAATTGTAGCATTGTTTGTAAAAATTTGGAAGAAATCTGGGCGATCTAGATATTCACCACTGGAGAAATAAATAGGTACAATGTAGTAGGTTCCACCATGGAGCACTATGCAGCATTTAGAGGCAGTAGAATAGATATTACAAGTCGCAACATGCATAAAAATGTGCAACACAAATAGTAAAATGAGTAAAAATGCGATACTAGATTTTTTGGAAAGTAAGACACACACTGAGATTTATAGCATAACATTATGTGTAAAAGCATGAAGAGAAAACAATAATACATGCTTTTATGAGAACTCATGCAAATAAAAGGGTAAACATCAAATATATTAGAATATTTGAGATAAATGGGAATAAAAAATACAGGAAAGAACCATAGGCAAACAAATGATGATGGTATAGCAAGAAATGAAAAATGTATTAGTCCTCTGAAAATGAGGTTAAAAAAAATCTAATCAAAAGCAATTAATACTTGAAGTCATGTCAAGTTAAATGAGTAAGAGAGATGATATCATTGCTCCTATCACTAATTTATCCCCAAACTTGGTTGTTTGGAACACAAACTGTTGGACTATTTCAAAATTGCTCTCCTCCTGAAAATCCCTGGGACAACTAGAAGATTTGGCTCGTAACATTTCTCAGTTCTTTCCTAGATCATTCCAGGCACATTCTAGTCTTTTGTGGCAGCAAATGTCCAGTCATTTTCATCTTTTTCTTCTATTTATGGGTTTCAAGAAAAACAGTCACTCTCTCTGCACCACTACTGACCCCACCAGCTCATGTTAGATTCCATCTCAGCCTCATTCAGGATCCCTTACGATGTTTCTCACACTTCTGCCACTCCTGTCTTTGGTTTCCAATCTCCATGTTGCCAGACAGCATTTCTTCTTTCCTCTAATAATTTTAGTAATTGAACATGTGTTTTACACAAGCCTTGGGTTAGATGTTAGGGGCAGAAAAAAATGTATGGTACAGTCTGTATTAGTTTCCTATTGCTGCTGCAAAAAATTACCGTAAACTTGGTGGGTTAAAACAACACAAATTTATTATTTTACAGTTTTGGAAGTTGGAAATCTAAAGTCAGCTTCACTGGACTAAAATTAAGGCATCAGCAGGCCCATGCTCCTCTGGAGTCTCTAGGGGAGAATCCATTTCTTTGCCTTTTCCAGCTTGTAGAGGCCACCTGCGTTCTTTGGCTCATGGCCTCTTCCTCCATCTTTAAAGTCAGCAGCTTAGCATCTTCTCCCCTCTCTGACCTCTGCTTCCATTATTACGTCTTCTCTCTCTGACTCTGATCCTCCTGTCACCCTCTTATGACTACTCATGTGATTACTTTGGGCCTATCCAGTTATTATAGGATCCTCTTCCAATCTCAAGGTCCTTGACTTAATCACATCTGCAAAGTCCCTTTTACAATATAAGATAACATATTCATAGGTTCTGGGGATTGGGACATGGACATCTTTTGGAGGGTAATTATTAAGCCTGCTACAGAGTCCTTGCTCTTAAGCCATCCGTAGCCTAGTGGGAGACACCAATAGGTAGATAGGCAATTAAAGAAGAGATGGTGAGTGTCATGACCAGGGAAGTACAGGAGAAAAGACGGACACTTGATCTAGTCTAGGGTTGGGGCTGGCTCCCCAAAGTTGTGTTCAAGAGAGGTAAAAGATACTAGGGTGTGCTGTGTGAAGAGAGGTTTGGGTGAGCACCCTTTGCAAAGCCCTGGAAGTGAGAGAGAATGAGCAGAGTTAAAGATGACCCCCTTCCCGCTCTCTCTGCTCATCCTCCTCGTTCCACCTAACTGCCTTTGCTTACCTTCTTCGTTTGGTTCGTAACACCTCTCTCACAACTCTACTTCTCCACTCTACTTTTCCTTCTGAAAGTCCACATCCACACTCCACAATTAGTATGATCACTCCAATGAATTCCCATAACTTTTTATCTGTACTCCTCTTACACTCGTTTTTATTTTAGCAAATAGTTATAGGCTCGGAAATGCTTGTTAAAAGTGTTTTCTGTCATCTCTTCTTTTCCTTTCTGAACTTAAGACTGGAATCAGTAAGAGACTGTAAATTTTTCCTCCTCATGCCCTTTTGCTCTTCCAAACTGTTTACTCCAGCACCAAGGACATAATAGACCATCAGCAAATGCTGAATGATTAAATGAACAACGGTACCTCTAAATTCAATCATATACTCAGTTCTCTGGCTCCAGTCAGACTGGGCGTACCCTGAGAAACATGTGGTTTCCACATTGAGGAGGTTTTGAATTTGATTTGTAAAGATACAGTTAAGGCACATTGGGTCAAAATATCCATCCATTCATTTAAAGTGACCATTATAATAAGTACATAGAGCCAAAACAATACCCTTTATTAATGATGATTAATTGTACTAAAAGTTGACTCAACATTAACCTGAGGACATGGTGGTATGTGCACATTCACTGTTCTGGTGTAGAGACAGAGAGGGTATAGATGGTGGAGGATTGGATGGGTGGAAGAGGACAAATTCGTAGTTATCATTATTTCTCCTTGTGTAGCTATGGTCTTGATGTAAAATTGAAATATCAAGCAAGGCTCATTGAAAATATCTGTGTGAAAAGCATTTGGAATCTCGGTTACATATATCATGACATAATTCCTACCCAAATGAGATCATACCTTCATCCTTTAGAGTACAAATGTATGTCTGTTTCAGTCCTCCAAAAACATTTTTCTTGAGCAAAATATGCTAGCATGGATAAAATAAAATTCACATCTAATCCAAAGTTAAAATAAATGTCATATTTAGAGAAGTTTTTTGAATCAAATAATTTTGGACACTACTTTTTACTATATTTTTTTGCAGATTTTCTTTTAACTGGATATAATCGACATGCTCCTGGTAGTTTCTTGTGTGTCTGACTCTTATGGCCTTTGAGACCAGACTCCACACTGGGACTTTCATATCACCCGCTTCTCCTCAGAGAAAGTCCCCAGCCTGTCCTGTCTCCACCTTTAGGATCTGACTCCCAGGAGGTTTTCTTATCCCCTGATCAGGGAAACTAGCAGAACCCCCATGCTCAACTAAGTTCAGTGTCACCTGAGGTGGCTCCTTTCCATTCTTTATTCACTCTGACAACTTTGGGATTTAAGATTTGCCAGTGGTCCCATACTTTCCAGCCAAATATTCTGGACTATAATTACTTTCCTGCATGAGATTATCAGGACAAATTCCGTCATGATTAGCTTCACTTTTTACATTAGGCATCATCAGATGCTCATGATTCGCAGATAATCTGCCACCTGAGCAATTGGAATTGAGGCTAAGAACTTGATGAGACAAACCTTAGAAAATGGGAAAAAAATTTGGAGGGAACCTCTGATTTACAGAGTATGCATTTTGAACCCCATTACACAAATATCCAGTTGTCTACTTGACTTCTCTTGGATATCTCAAAGGTACTTCAAACTTGAAATATCTGCAAGCAACCCATGTCCTCCCTTCAAAGCCTGGTCCTGTACCACTGTTCCTTCTCATGAATAGCACTACCATCTATGCAGTTGCATGATCCAGAAATCTGGGGCAAATCCTTATCCTCTTGATTTCCCTTACACCCCAAAGCCAATACAGTGCCACCTCATGTTGATTTTACTTCCTAAATGTCTTAAATTCATCATTTTCTCTTCATCTCATACACTACTGATCTATCTATCCATCATCTCTGAGGCTTCCTATCTATGAATGATTATTTCCTTCTCCCCAGCTATTTCAATAGTTTCCTAAAGTCTCATCTTTTATTCTGCCCTTTCTCTAACCCACTCACTAATCTTTAATCAGAGAGGTCTTTAAAATATGTAAATCTGATCATGCAAGCAGCCTTCCTAAAAATGTTCTGTGACTTTCCACTGCTTTTAGGATTAAATAAAATGCTGACATGGCTTACACTGACCCGTGTGGTCTGGTCGCTGCCCACCTCACACCATTCAGCATCCCCACTCTGCCCATCACCACCACCTTGCTCTTGCCACACACTTTTTAATTCTTCCTACTTACCATTATCTCCCTCCTGGCTCTCCACCAAAGTATGCTACACTTGTATACTCCCTTTCCTCTCCTCTTGACTCATTTCATTATCCTTCCATTTTCATCACTCACTTAGGGAAATCCCTGACATCTCTGAGTGAGTCAAACCTTCCTGTATGGACAGGCATAGTACAGCGAATTCCTTCCAAGCACTTGTCAGAGTTGAAATTTTGTATTTCCTTGCTTACATATTTAATTCATGTCAATTTTCCTACTAAACTGTAAGTTCCATGAGGGTAGGTCCTTGTCTCATCATTGTTTTCCCAAGAGTTTGGTGCAGAGTAGGAGCTTAATAAATATTTGTTGAGTGAAGAAATTGAAGTCTCTTACAGCTAACTCTGAGTGACTGCTGTCTGAAATAAAATAGGATTTACTCCTTAAAGTGGCAAACAAAAGTCCCTGCATATTTTGAAATGCACAGTGACATACAACCATAGGAATGGAGAGTGAAAGAAAAGAGAAAGTGGCTTGATTCAAAGTGCATTTGTAAAAGTAGCTTGAAACAGTCGGGTTTGATCCAGCAAAACAGAGCTGTTAGAAAAAACACAGAAGTAAAGGTTTTAATATAGGGATTAGCATGCATTCTAGTGTGGGAGGAGCTGGGGAATGAAGGCTGTGGCAAGAGGACTGGAGAAACAGTCACTGACCACTTCAGTCCAAAGCATTGGCAGGGGTAGAATCATGGAAGTTTTGAGATAGTATGAGAAACCAGTTGAGTCTGGCTACTACAAAGGAGCCCATGCAAGTCCTGTTAAGCTGCTGCAATTGCAGAACGGGCAGCTTCTGGGGAAGTCTGGACAACTGCCAAGTCAGGGGAAGCTGCCTTCTCTAACCCTTATGACCTTAATGACCTCAGGTTCATTTGTACTTTCCAAATCTTCTATGAGTTCCCCTCATTGGCAAACCCTTACTTAAAACAATATAGGAAAGGGATTCTGGGAAGCACCTAAAAGTGATAGTGGTGCTTGACGTTTGGCAATAGACGACATAGCCCAGGAAGGCTATTGCTTGATTCTATCCCAGGGTTTTCTCTGGCGACATCATTTTGAACTGGGATGACCAAAAGAAAACTCAGTCCTGAGGTGCACTCCAGAATTTGACTTTTTTTGTTGAGGTCTCATAGTTGTAGATAAAAACAAAAGTAAGTTTTAACATGTACTGACTAATCTTCAGGTGAAATCCGGATTTTCTGCTATTTGGGATGGTTTTCAAAAGAGCAAATAATAAATGTATGATCTGAGTCTAAAGGGTTATTAGACAGTATATGAGCCTGACTGGTCTTGCAACTATATGCAGCCACTTCTCCTTTTTGGTCTGGAGCTTTCCTATTTTGTAAAAGAAGTAAAAATCCTCTTCTCCCTTGGTACCATAATGGTAATAATAAGTACAGTGTTTGTTTATGGAATGCTTATCATGTATCATGTTCAGTGATTTATGTACATTAGCTCTTATTCATACAATCACCCAGGAAGAAGAAAGATATAGAAGCAGGAATGCATCTTTGGGTTGTTATGATGTTTAAATGAGGTATCTGTTATACACCTAGAATATTTCCTAGTACAGAATTGGCGTTCAGGTGACCTGCCCTACTGTCATACTGCCAGGAAATGACAGTGTAGAGATTCAAGATTTTGTTCATCGTATGGATTTGTTTTGTTTTGCTGAGGAAGACTGACCCTGAGCTAACATCTGTTGCCAATCTTCCTCTTTTTTAAAATTTTTGCTTGCGGAAGATTAGCCCAAAGCTAACACTAACATCCGTGCCAGTCTTCCTCTATTTTGCATGTGGGTCACCTCCACAGAATGGCTTACAAGTGGTGTAGGTCTGTGCCCAGGATCTGAACCCACAAACCTGGGCCACCAAAGTGGAGTGCACTGAACTTTAACCTATACTCCATGGGACTGGCCTCCTTATAGACTTTTTAAAAGATAGACATCATTATTATATAAACCTCATAAACAAGAGTGATTAATTATCAAAAAAAGAAAATTACAAATGCTTTATTTGATCTTTTGGTTCTCTTCTATTCTTGGCATATCATCATCCATCATTGACATCTCTGTACACAAGTCAATAATGAATAATAAGGATAGCATACGGCCCTAATCTTTGTGGTTAATTTTCACTTTTCAAAGTATTTTCACATCATTACATTATCTCATTTTATCCCCTCAACAACCCTTTAAGATAGGTTGGCCAATAATTATTATCTTTATTTTATAGGTGTTGAAACTAAAACTCTTGGCTGGTTAATGAAACAGAAGAAATTATGTCTATTGAGTTCTTACGACGTATGGGGACTTTTTAGTCTCTGTTACAGTCATGCGAATTCGCCCTTTTATGGATACAAAACAGAGACCCATAATTTAAATAACTAAATAAAGTTATACAACTAGTGAAGACATTCCAACCTGATAATTCAAACCCAGGGCTCTCTGGCTTCAAAGCCATTATTCTTTCCATTATATATTGGTACTTGTAGTGTTATAACAGTCAAGGACACAGCCTAAACTAGGACCTTGGACTCCCGACCCTTTTCTAAACTGGTAATCTAATAAATAAGAGTTTTTTTTCCTCCCTACCCAAAACCCTAGTTATGATAAATATTATGAAATTAACTATTAGAAAGAAAGTTGGAACTGTACTAGGCTGACATTTTATTCAACACCGTGTTATATAAAGGATATCATTCAAATGATCAGGTATATTTCTTTTTCTTCAATGAAAATATTAGATAATATCGTTTTAGTTATTTCATGCTTGCTTTTATTCATCAACTTATTTCGTTTCTTCTTAACAGTCTTCTGTTTTGTGTGTGTTTGTTTATGTACACTACACATATGTACATCTAATTGGGCTCTATTTAGACAAAGAGTTTCTATTTTGTATGCTGAGAGTTCTAGCTACAATAGATTACAAGGGATTAAGATGGTGATTACCTCCTCCTCCAGCTGGGAACTGAGACCATTTGAAAAATCCCAGCCTCTGGAATGGACTCCACAATTTCTCCTTATCTGAAAGGTTACTCATTCCCACCTTTAAACTAGCTGAGCAATTTGCCTCAATAATACTCCTTGATTCAAAGCTTCATAGATTAATTTTACATTATGTAAAGATCACTTTCCTTTGATCTAAACACTGTCATAGTCCTGTATTATGGGACAAGGTTAATCGGATCACACCATTAGTTCTTTTATATCATTCTCATTATTTCATATATCTTTATCGCATCTCCTCTTATTATTCTCCTTTTCAGAGTCTTTTAAATCATGTGCCTCATGGAGAATGTATTTTAAATGTTCTTTGAAGAGCCAAATTGCTCTGAGTTTAGAAATTGGCATAAACACTATAAATAACAGCTTCTCCATGCTATAAAGAAGTCTACCTTAAATACGAGTACACACACAATGAAAAGAGCTTCCATTCCCAGCATTTTAGTTAGAAATGATCTTAGAAGGATGTTTTCTGGGTTGTGGGTTCAAAAAATGCTTTGTGTTTGGAAATTAGAGTGTCATTGGTATTCACCAAGAGAGCAGTTTTTGTAGAATGATGGAGCCGAAGGCAGATTCCCATATACTGAAGAGGACCAGTGGAAGTAAAAGTAGAGGTGGATGCTAGACTCTACTTTAAGTATTTAATAGAGAAGACACGGCAGATTTCAGGAGAATTAGGATTGACAGAAGGACCTTGAAGGAATTAGAATATGCATATACTAACTCTTGAACAGATCGCCATTATTTCGTGAATGAAATGTTTTCAGTATGGTTATTTGGTCATTTATTGAATCACCTAAGCAGACCACATTAAAGTCTCATACCTGCACTGCATATTTCCTTCCTTCCTTCTTTCCTTCCTTGTTTTCTTCCTTCCCTCCTTCTTTCCTTGCCTCCCTCTCTCCCTCCCTCTCTAGGCACATGAATATTCTAGATGGGCACCCTATTTTAAAAGCATTATGCTTTTTCCTATTGTGCCTGCTGGGCAGAATGTGCATTCATTTCCTAACTGACTATTTTTAAATTTTTATTTATTTATTCTTTTGAAGAAGCTTAGCCCTGAGCTAACATCTGTGCCCATCTTCCTCTACTTTATATGTGGGACGCCTGCCACAGCATGACTTGACAAGTGATGCGTAGGTGCACACCCGGGATCCAAATCGGCTAACCCAGCGCCATGGAAGTGGAATGTGCAAACTTAACCACTGTGTCACAGGGTTGGTCCTTCTGAGTTGCAAAGTGATTTCTTGATCTAAATGCATTCTGCCCTTTGCATTAGAATAACAAAATATTGCCTAGGGAAATTTCTGTAAAACATTTTGGCTGTTGGGTGAAGAATGAATTGTAGAGGGGCAAGAGAAGAGGCAAGAAGGCCAGTCAGGAGGCTGTTGCAATCATCCTGATGAGAGACAATGATGACTTGAACTAGGTAGTAGCTGTGGAGGTGGAAAATAGTGTTCACTTTCAAAATATGCTTTTGAGGTGCTGTCAATAGGACTTGCACATGGATTGAATGTGGATGCTGAGGGAAAAAGAGAACATGCTTAAAGAAATTGTTAAAAATCATTTACAAAACAAAATAGATACATTTTTTCTCCTCTGAATATTATTCTAAGGTGAGTGACCATTTTTCTCAGACAAAATCTTATTTAGACATATGATAAAGTGACTATTTTTAGTAACCAGGTCTCTTTGGACAATTTAGGAGGTCAATGAATCCTCTGAAATTGAAAATGTAAAATTTTAAATTTATGCATATACTTTTACTCGGAAGAAAGTCTACAGCTTTCAAGATATTCTCAAGGAAGTTTTCAAACAAAAACAGATTAAAAGCTTCTATTAAGTGCATTATCCCACAAAACGCTATCTAACAAATCACTCCCAAACTCAGTGACTTTAACCACCATCATTTGCTCTCACTCACGTGCTTGTGTGCCAGCCAGTATTGTTCTGCTGATCCTGAATGGGACGGGTTGGACTCTGCTCTATGTCATGAGTTCAGGTCAGATATGTCCCTTGTGTCACTTATTCTTCTGAGTCTAGTGAGCCACTTGGATATGTTGTTTCCATGGTCCAGCCCAACAATCACATTTCAAGCTTCTGCTTGTGTAGCATCCACTGACATTCCTCTGGTCAAAGAAAATCATATGACAAATCCCTAAAACTAGGGGTAAGGAAGTTCACTGCATCTCTAAGTGGGAGAAACTGCAAAGTCACATGGCAAGGGACATGCAAAAGTCACAAGGTGAACTAATGTATTGTTTGTTTATTTCTGATTTTTTGTCTACCTTTCCAAACTTGTACTGACAAAAAAGTCAAGTTGGCATTTTCTAGAGAATTAGTATACCAGTTTCTCCCACTCACACAGTACCTCCTGCCTGGGCTTTTTACTTGAGAGCTTCCTCAACTAAAGTCATGATCTTTGGATGTGGTTTGATGGGAACGAATGCCAGATCCCAAAAGTTTATCTTTCTAAATGAGCTTAACTCAATATCCAACCCCAGGACTTGCTAAGAAGAAAGATTTCTGCCCTGATTGCCTTTATGCTTCTTTCTGACAGTTTGTAGTCAGATCTCAAAGAAACAAAAGTTCATTAAAACCACCACACACATACAATCTGTAAAGAAACTTTCTATTCCTTGTAATACCATTTCAGTTTTCCAGTAATTAGGTATCCCCTTCTGCTATTAATAAAAGGTCTCAAAACTCAAATTATCTTCTTATTCCTCTAACTTCAACTCACTCCAAGAAGGAAATACCTTATCCTGAATATTTTAAATGAAAAAGCAAGCAGTGAGATGATCTACATACAAAATCAGCTAGCAAATGTATGCTGCTGTCTCACTTGGCCAACAGGATTAAAACTCATCTGTGGAATCAGGAACTCCCTATAATCGTATCCAACCAGATTTCAATCAGAGCTCAGGCACATGAAAGCCTCTTGGTTTCAGATGGGTTTAAAAACACATTTCCTTTCATTCTCTAGATCTCTCTTAAAGAATAAACTTTGCATTTTCTTGAAAGCATTTCCTCTAGTGCGCACATGCAGGTTTTTCCTCTCACCAGGGTAAAGATTGGAGTAATCTGTAATTAATGATTTGAAAAATATTTAGCTGGATTTAAAGAAAGAGATGCAAACAGTAAAAAGCTCAACATAATTACAGGTGTCCTTTAATTAAAGGAATGCTAGAGAATTCTGCAAAAATTGCTAAGACACTGAAGCAGTTACGCACTGACCCACATAAAGGATATGGACGCCTGCATATTGGTATTTTAGCGGCTCTCCTGACACTGGTTACAGAATCAAGATGCCTAAAGATGATAAAAAATTAATTTTGGATGTTTAAGGTATTGAACTTAAACAGACAGCCAGTTATTTCTCCAGCAAAAATGGGTTTATTTGCGATCAGCAAAGAATTGTAATCTAGCATCTGTGACCATGGCAAATCACATGCAAGTCCCCAGCAGCAAAAGGGAGGAGAAACTCTTTAATAAAGGGGAAGAGGAAGTTGGGAGTGCTATTGTAAAGGAAGAGTTTGAAGTATAGAGGCCTTTCCTCGGCTGAGTTGTGGCAGTCTCTCATTGGCTGAGCTTCCTGCCAGTCAAGAAGAAGAAGTCTTTCTTCTTCCTGTTGGGCTCTGCTATCTATGTAGGGCGTGAGAAGTCCTCCATTTGGCCTCCCAACTCCATTTTAAAGAGGTTTCTGTTTATTAATTTCCACAAAGCTATGTTTTTATTTGGTGGCAGGGGACTCACCTAGGTGACCTCTTTGCATCTCCTCCAATTTACTCCAAACCTAGTTAACTTCATTAAATAAGATTCTCTTTCTTTTTCAAAGTTATCTATGTTTAAGGAGAAAGAATGTAAATCTATCTCTGCCTATCAATTTCTTGAGGAATATGTGAAGGAGAAACACCCTGCAAGATCTTTCTTTGGCATAGGAATAAGTAAACAATCTAATTTGAAAGGCACCAAAACATAAAGGGATAAATGTGGGACTCTGGAGTCAGAACACTGTGCGTTTGGATCCCAACTCAATGGCTTATTTACTCTGTGGCCTTGGGTTAGTGAATATACTGGTTTAATCTCGGTTTCCTTCAAAGGTTTTTGTGGGAATATAATATGTGTATAGTCAGTCCTAAGTTTAATATCTGCCACAAAATAAGCATTTAAAAATATTGTTTAATAATAAATTGCTCTATCCACTGGCTTTGTTTAAATCTTTAGAAATAAATGGTAATATGGGCTATGAAAATGAGTGAAATACTAGTTTAATTTATTGATTAAAAATAACATTTGAGTGTACTACACACAAAGGCCAGCTTTACCTTCTGGGTTACTTGCAACATTCTTATTAAATGGCTTTCTAATGCAAAGACATCCTTAAAGCAACTTCTCAATAACTGCTTGTCATCAAGCTCTAACTAAATTATGAGGATGAGAGCCACATAGTCATAGGGTGATCAGTTAGGTAGATCAGTTTTTAGATGAGTTCCTGGACAGGGAAAACTTAGACCTGACTAGGAGGCATTTCCTCTCTTTATTACTTATCTTTTATTTACATTTTATGTACCATGGTATGTACTCTATCCTGGGTGCAATGCAGGAATGAAAGGTAGAAAAATGAATTCTAAGAGCAAGCAAGGATCTGGACTAATGCGTGCCTGTGCTGGAACTGTGCTGTGCAGGGAAGGCCGGCTCTCTCCTGGCCGTGGGGGTGTGAGTGAGGGAATAAAAAATGATGCTGGTGACCCGGATGGAAACCTTTTGGGAACGATTTCAGAGGCCATCCTGAGAAATCTCAGAAAAACATTTAGTAGGAAAAGTAAGACGGAACCCTAATAGGTTCTTGATATTTTTGTTAAAGGGAATGGAATGACCAAAATGGTAATGGAGAATGCTTACTTCAGCAGTTGTACATGCAATTGACTAGATAAGGGAGAGAATTGAGTTAACTGGGCTAAATATATATATATATATATATATATATATATATATATATATAAAACATTTATTAATTTATGCAAGAACAGTTCTATATTGTACATCTGTTCTCTAGGGATCAGAATTATTGTCTTCATTTTGGAGTGTAAGAGAGTAATTTTAGTAGTGAATGAAACTTAGAAGAACTGCCAGACCACCCAGAAGCTGGTTCTGATAGTCTTGTCCACATTTTCCCAGTGTCTGAAGTTATCACTGATTATTTCTCTGTCCTTCAATTCTTAGTTTAGTGGGAGGACATATAAAAGGGAATGAGGGGCCAGCCCTGCAGTCTAGGGGTTAAGTTCGGCATGCTCCACTTCAGGTGGCTTGGATTTGGTTCCTTGGTGTAGACCTACAACACTTACAGTAGCCGTGCTGTGGTGGTGACCCACATACAAAACAGAGGAAGACTGTCACAGATGCTAGCTCAGGGTGAATCTTCCTCAAGCAAAAAGAGGAAGATTGACAACAGATGTTAGCTCAGGGTGAATCTTCCTCAGGAAAAAAAATAAAAGGAAATGATTAGGATCCCAGCTCCAGAAGAAGGATGTTTAGTCAGCTTGCCTATTTCTAGGGTGCTTCAGAATCAGAGAAGCTGTATGCAAATGTCTTAGAAACTAAAAATGAAGTTTATTTTGCAGAAATAGAGATGGGGGCCAAAAAATGTTTACTGTTATTCAGAGACAAGCTAGATTTGATGTTTTATGCTTTCTAGTAAATTTCTCAGAAAGGTACATAAAGATTTTTTTAAAAAATTTTAAAATGGTATTTGTAATATCATTATATCAAGTGGTATTTATAAAACCCCTTTTATGGACTGAATCATGCCCCTCAAAATTCCTATGTTGAAGCTCTAACCCCCAATGTGACTGTATTTGGAGATAGCGTCTTTAAAGAAGCAGTTAAAGTTAAGTGAGGTCATAAGAGTGGGGCCCTAACCAATAAGACTGGTGTCTTTATAAGAAGAGAGACACCAGGGATGTGCGCACAGTAAGGAAAGGTGATGCAGCAAGAAGGCAGCTTTCTACAAGTCAAGGAAAGAAGCTTCAGGAGAAACCAAATCCACCAGCCCCTTGATCTTGAACTTCTACTCTCCAGACTGTAAGAAAATAAGTTTCTGTTGTTTCAGCCTCCCAGTCTGTGGAATTTTGTAATGAGATCCCTAGCAGACTAATATGACCTCTATGTGCAAACATAAACATGATATTTAAACACAATATTACAATGTCTATTTCACATTCTTCTTCAGCAAACAACCTCTATTGAGCAGGTACTGGGCAGTGTCTCTATATACATTATATTATGTAAGTGTCACAGTTCTGCTATATGATAGTTATTCTTCTTGCCTAAGGCCAAATAGCGGGGAAGTAGCAAAGTTGGGATCCAATTCCAAGTCTCGGTTTACAAATATAATTATTTTTTCCATAATTCTATGTTAAATTCTACTGAACGGAACCTAAACCTCACTGCGTTTTAACTCATCACCATTATTGAGTGACCTCTGGAGATAGAATTATCACCCTGTCCCTTTAATACTCTTTCTTGAATTCCGACATTGAACTACTACCTCGCAGCAGCATTGATCAACTGAAAACAGGGAGCATCTGGTTTTGCTGCAGGCAACAAGCACGTCATTTTCCATGAACGCACGTATTATGAACTCATGGTTAGGAAAACCTTGCACCGTGTTTCAATTTAATGGCTATTACTTCTTGTTCAAAGGTCTTGCTGTGTATTCCATTTTCCCTCCAAATGTCAGAGGGAAATGGGAAATTGAAGTGCCATAAAACACTTGGAGGCTTCATTTATTGCAGATTAATTAGAGAATCACAGGGGAGAAAGGAGCGAGTCTTCTGTCTCCAAACCCTGGGGAATGAATGTGTAGCAGAATGAAGCAAATAGACACTGGGGATTGAGATTTTTTGTGTGTGCAGAAGAATGAGATTCATAGGTGCAGGACTGATGTGTGTGAAACTAATAGTGTGTGAATGATGTGGATTAGGATTGTGTAATAATGGGATTTGTGTACTAAATCCTGAACCTCTAGAATGAAACTCTCCAGATAATGTGCAGCCAGTTTGGGAGTGTTATCTAAAAAACACCTCTCGGGAGCCAGCCCAGTGGCATAGTGCTTAAGTTTGCACACTCCACTTCAGCGGCCCTGGGTTCACGGCTTTGGATCCCAGGAGCAGAGCTACATGCTGCTCATTGAGCCATGCTGTGGTGGCATCCCACACACAAAAAGTAGAGGAAGATGGGCACAGACATTAGCTCAGGGACAGTCTTCTTCAAACAAAAAGAGGAAGATTGGCAACAGATGTTAGCTCAGGGCAATCTTCCTCACACACACACACACACAAAGCACCTCTCCTTTCCACATGATCAACATTCCAGTTGACCCAGTCCTTGTCTACAAAGTTGTGACCCTCCCCTTAATACCATTCCAATTCCTCTCTCTCTTTCTCTCTCTCTCTCCATCATAACAATGACAGTGTGTGTATAACAAGAGGTATACACAGAAAGAAGTAGGGGAACTGTTTCCTCACATCATTTCCTTTCTTGGCCACTGGATCATAACGAAAAACCTGGGGGTCCATTTCTGAAAGGAGAGACCACATGCATTGTGTGTGGAATTGCTTCTGAACCACTGAACTTTTCACCCAATTATCAATGCATTGATGCCTTCCTAATGAACTTGGAACTTCTTGTTTATTTGGAAGGCTCAGTCTGTTGTGCGTGAGGAATCAGAGTTGGAGACTCCCAAACACTATTTCTTTGGCAGCGTTAAGGAAACATTTGGAGAGATGGCAGGAAGGGTTTCTCTGCTGTTAAGGAATGTGCCAGAAAGGGTGGGTTACAAAATCCTCCAGGTCTATCACTTTTTGCTTTTGTGCCATGCCTGCTGTGAGATTAGGTGGACATCCCAGTGACTCATTTTCAGTACACACAGTATCTTTTTAAAATTTTTCTCTCTCCTGCTGTTGTTTCTATGGATGTGATAGTTGGGAACCTGACAAATGGTTGTCTTTAGATTCATGAAAGAAAATTCTATCCAAGGGAAGGCCAGAAAGCAGTCTATAAAGGATGCTAGATTAGCATCTTGGGATGATGATTTGTTGGAAAGGTAAATAGCATTTGCATTTCTGATGAGATAGATGTCACAGCTCCAGGATATGTGTGTGTGTGTGTGTGTGTGTGTGTCAGAGGGTGGGGGGGGGGGGAATCCATACATGTAAGAGACTTCTCACCAATACGTTACTTGTATAGGGACAGAAGTCTGCAGTTTATACAGTGCTTTCCACGTGCATGATAATAATGCAATTTGATTCTCACAACATCCTTATGGAATAAATATTACCATAGGTTGACAAATAAGAAGGCTGAAAGGTTAAGTGGCTCAGCCCAGCTGGTAGGCGGGAGAAATATAAGTTGAATCTATTTTCAGGTGAACATCCTTCTCTAGCAGTGGTGCTACACTGAGCATTTACATAGATTCTGACCTAAGACATAGAAGACAGCACCCCTACTTACAGGAATTTACTTTAAAAAATAAAATCAGTTAATTTTTCACCCCCGGGAGTAGGTAAGATTAAGCCTAGTGGATTTGTTAAACCAATGGTTGTAGTGAATTTTTTTCTTTCCTTTCATTTCGCATGGTTTTCTGATTACAAAAGCAATATACAGATACCTGGTGTCAGCTTTGACCTATAAAGAGCTTGGAAGTCATAACTCTTGTCTTTACAGGAAAAAAATTAAACATAAAAATCAATGACACTTATTGGACCCATCAGAGAACTGAGGTAGTGGGCAAACCATCACCCTGGAATCTTGAGAGACAGGTTAATACAGAGAGTGACAGCTGAACGCCACTTACCTGGAGCAGATGGCACTAGAACCATAGCTGGTAGGAACATGTCAATGATAATTTTGATAAGTTGCTGGAGGCTGAGCATAGTCTAGTATGAAGTGAGATGCTCCTGGGAGGCAGTTGTGGTGGGGGTCTCACACTTCTGTGGGTTTTACCTCCAGGAACCCTGCCAGGTTCTCACCATAAGATCTGAGAAAGATGTCCTCATGACTCTAGCAGAGGAAGGGATAGTCATTGTGAAATATGTTCAGTGTGAGAAAGGACTACTCTCCAGAAAAAAGGACTTTACAAGAGTCTCATTCCAGCTGGGGAAAGGGCATTCCTCCCACTTTATCACTCTCTAACCTTCTTGTCTCACCTGAGGTAATGGTGGAGTGGGGAAGCTGTGCCACTGGATCAACACTTGTGAAGATCACAACCCAGGAATACAGGCCACTAAGGACTAAGATTTAATCATAAGATTATAGAATGCCTTTCCTCTCCAACATCTTACCACTACATCAACAGGGATCTGTATGTAACAGTGGAGTCCAGCTTAAAGAACTGCAAGACATGAACTCTCCCAGGGGGAGTACTTAGGAAAACCCAAACTCAGGAGGAGACACAAAAACAAGGAGATTTGAGGAATTTGATACCTCTGGCACTTATACCTTCAGAAAACATTAAACCCAACCCAACTCCTAGTCAGAGTTATATAAATCTTCACACTAAAAGCATACTTACCTAATTTCCTGTTATCCAATATAACACCACCAATGTTCAGCGAAAAATCATAAAGCAAGAAAAAAACAGTCTGAAGAAACAAAGTACGTATTAGGACCAGACTCAGATAAGACATAGATGTTGGAATTATTAGGCAGGGATTTACAATAACTGTAATGAATATGTTAAGGGCTATAATGGAAAAAGTAGATAGCATGCAAGAGTAGATGGGTAATGTACATAAAGAAATGGAAATTTTAAGAAATAATCAAAAGGAAATGCTAGAAATAAAAAATTGTAACAGAAATGAAAGCCGTTAACAGCTCATGATTAGACTAGACATAGCTGAGGAAATAATTAGTGATCTTGAAGATAGGTCAATAGACACTTTAAAAACTTAATATAAAGAATAAAAAAGAAAAAAATAACAGAACAAAGCATCCAAGACCTGTAGGACAATTTCAAAAGATGTATATGCCAAAAGGAGAAGAGAGAGAGAGTGAAACAAGAGAAATATTTGAATAATGGCTACAAAGATTTCAAAACTACCAAAGCACAGATATAGGAAGCTCAGAGAACACTAAGCAGAATATCAAAAGAAAACAAAACAACACCTAAAATGTTATATTCAAACTTCAGAAAACCAAAATCTTGAAAGAAGCTGGAGGAAAAGACAGTACCTTACCTATAGAGAAACAAGAATAAGAATTTTAGTGGACTTCTCATCAGAAAACATGCAAGCAAGAACAGAGGGCAATGAACTATTTAAAGTGTTGGAATTAAAACCCACCCAAACTAGAATTCTGTATCTAGTGAAACAATCCTTTGAAACTTAAGGAGAAACAAGACTTTCACAGAAAGATGAGAGCAGAGAGAATTCATCAGCAGCAGAACTGCCCTGCAAGAAATATTAATTAATACTCTTCAAGGGGAAGGAAAATTATATGGCCCAGAAACATGGATCTACTTAAAGAAAAGAAGAGTATCAGAGAAGTAACAAATTGGGGTAAAATAAAATATTTTATTTTTATTAGTCTTAATTGATCTAAAAGATAACTGTTTAAAGTAATCTTAGTAACTATGAATTGGGTGATTATAGAATACGGAGAAGTTAAGTAAATGACAGCCATGTCAAAAGAAATGACAGGAAAAATTAGAAATACTCTGTTTTAAGGTACTGCACTACATGATACAGTGTATGTACACTGTTATTTTAAAATGGAATTAGAATAGTTAAAAACGTATATTTTAAGAGAGAAGCGTAAGTGATATGCCAAGAGAAGAGATAAAATGGATCATATAAAGTGACTTATTAAAATCAGAGAAGGCAAAATGAGAGAGCCAGGGGAAAGAAAGAACAAATATAATAAACAGAAAACAACTACGAACATGGCGGATGTTTAACTGACATCAATAATCATTTTAATATGAATGGCCTGAATATTCCAATTAAAAGACAGACTGTTATGGTGGATAAAATGGCTGATTCTAGGACTAAAGGTAGGAAATATATAAGATGAGCCTGGAGCGTCTTTAGTACCAGAAAGTAAAGAACTGCTCTAAAATAGAAAACAAAATATCCACAATGGCGCAATATGTCAAGGGGACATGAGAACCAACCAAAGAGCTTCCAATGGCCAAAGCTGGACCAGTTTCAGCAACAAAATAAAGTAGTATTGGGTTACATCCCAAAGTATGAAGTAAGTATCCGTGAATGCATCCTGATATAGATCAATGATTAAATAAATGAATCAATGGTGGGAAAGAGACAAATTTCTCATGCAGAATTCCAAATAGTTTATGTAGATATTCTGCCCTCAAGGAAGTGGAACATAACTTCCCACTCAGTACGTACAGGCTGCTCATAGCGACTTCCTTCCAAGGAGCACTGCAAGGGAAGGGGGTTGAAAGAGTAACTTTATAGTGGAGAAATCTGACAAACACTACCTCTAAATCAACAGCGATAAGTTATGTTGATGGTACGTGCTGTTAATATGATGTGATGAAAATGCTGCTTTTCTCCAGTGGTCTTCCTCTGCCAAACACATAACCTCAGTCTAATCAAGAGAAAGCGTCAGACAAATCTCCATTGAGAGACATTCTACCAAATGCTTGAGCAATACTCACCAAAAACAAGGGAAGTCTGAGAAACTGTCACAGCCAAGAGCAGCCTAAGGACACACGACCACTGAATGTATAGTGATATCCTAGATGGGATCCTAGAACAGAAAAAAAGACATTTAGGTTAAAACTGAAGAAATCTGATTAATGTATGAGTTTCAGTGAAGAGAAAAGATAATACATAATAATTTAAAATTATAGAAAACACAAAGTATGAAGAGGAATAAAATTTTCCTATGCAATAACCATTTTCGTATCTCTCCTTTCTATCTTTCATATGCATGAATATATACTTATCTAAATGCACACCCTGGGATGTATCTTTGCCCTAAAATAATGTCAAATGAATGTCAGACAGATTTAAGGAATATATATCTATATACATACATACATAATACATATGTACAAGTGGAATCATGCTTTTTAAAGGTTGTATATGCTGTTTATCACTTATTTATCCTGCTTTTTTCATGTCATTGGGTATTCCTAGGAGAGATGGTTTTAAGTTCTCCGTGGTAGTTGACTGATGATACTTTGTTTGATCAGACTGCTTTCTTTGGTTGCTAGCCCTGTGTGTTTCAGGTGAGCTGGCTCCATGTGCCAGGCTGAGCATCCTCTGCACTTACGTTTACCTTGGAGGGGCCACGCAGATCATACTATATGACTCTGCAGTCTGTGAAATCTGGGCTCCCATATCTACTGCTTGATTCTTCTGTGTTCCTAGGCAAGCCCCTTAACTCTTCTGAGCAGCAATGATCTCCTTCACAGAGTTGTAAGAATAAGACAATGAGCATGAGGGTCTTATTATAGTATCTGCTGCATAGAAGGTGATCAATGAATGAGGATTGCTTTTCCCGCTTAAGTTAGACTTAAAAGGCCTCTGCTGCGTCCCAGGAGAACCCAGCTTCAGTAGATTCCTGGTACCTTGTGACTTCAGTTTAGCCAGAAGATGAGGGCTTATGCATCCTCAATGCAGTCCCTTTATTTCAAATGTCATTGGGAAGGTACTGAGTGATACCAGATACTGATGATACACCAGCTGCCATGCTTAGCTCTCAATATTCAACAAATACGGAATATGCCCCCAAACTATGCAAGGTATCATACCTTGCCTAAGCTGACATTGCGCCTGTCTCCAGTTTGCAGGCTGCCATGACAAGATACTAGAGATTGAGTGTTGTAAATAACAGACATTTATTTTCTTACAGTTCTGGAGGCTGGAAGTCCAATATTAATGTGCCAGAAGGGTTGAGTTCTGGAGAGGCCTCCCTTCCAGGTTGGCAGATGGTCATCATCTCTCTGTGTCCTCACATGGCCTTTCTTCTGTGTGCATGCAGGGAGAGAAAGAACTGTAGTGCACTTTCCTTTTCTTATAATGACACAAGTCCTGCCAGATTAGAGCCCCACTCTTATGAACTCATTTAACTTTAAATACCTCCTGAAAGGCCCTGTCTCTAAACACAGTCACACTGGAGGTTAGAACTTCAACATATGAATTTTAGGGGGGACACAATTCAGCCCATAACGGCTCCTAAGTGGTGGAGTCAGGATCAAAATATAATTTCACATGCAAATTTAAAGCCACATCTGCAAAGTAGTCTTGCTTATAATGGAAAGGAAAACATGCTGTTGGTCAGCATCATGGTTTGTCATATTATCATCCTCAACGTCATTATTCAAAATTGATTAACTGCTCTGTATCTGAAGCCATCATTTTTTTCAAAGTCACTTTCTTTTCTCTGGGTTGTGGTTAAATCTCTTTCCTGAAATGATGTCAAATGAATGTCAGAGGGAGCTAATGAATTGTGACAACAGACTGAAAGGGGCTGCCTGATAGTAGGAGGGTTTTGTTGGCTCCAGCTGTGCACATCTCTCCTAATGACACCAAGCCTTTGATCCTGGGAACTTCCATGGAGTCTGTTAGTATCCAGGAATTCAATCTTGTGAAAGATTGGGGTCATTTGGGGGCTCTTCTGAAGGCTAAGGTTTATTTCTTCTTATCCTTGTATGGCCTTTGGTCAGTCTAGGTCTCTGTCTGCTCTTCCCTTGGTTTTACATCATAATCCCCTCCCTGTCATTTTTTGGTATCAGGTGCAATTTGTAGTCTTGTCTGAAGCCACCAGCTCACTTCACAGATGGTGAATTGCGGTTGAGAGTAATGGGCCTATTCGGTTCGGCCCAGAGAGTATATTAGTGTCTGATAGCCTATAACTGCTGAACATTGGACATTATTCACACTGCTCCAAGGTCATCTGCAGTGCTGCCTCTCCCTCCCTTTCCCATTCTCCTCCATTCCTCTCTCTACCTCTGTCAGATACGAATTACATGAAAGTCATGAGGCCATTAGAAGTTGGTTCTGGGACCGTAGAACAATGAGTCTTTGTTACCAATCTGGTTCAGTTTTGCTCCAACTAACTGAGAAGGCTGGCTGAACACTTGAAAGAGAACTCAATGAAACCGTAAAACCAAATTTAACTGCTAAGAATGCATGGGTCTTCTCTTAGAGGAAGTACCAGCCTCTGCTCTAGGAGGCATCATTTCAGATAGAAAATCAGGAATCAAGCAGCTGGTGGAGTGTTAATGGACCATTTGAAATATTAGATACTATATATAAAATATGGTGCTGGACATTCTGATGCTACGTTCTGGGCTAAGTCTTAATTAAATGAAGTAAGGTATGTGAATGTGCCCAGCTTAATGCTTGACACCCTATAGTGTAAGTGTTGTCTTCCTTCCTTCCATCTTTCCGTCCTTCCTTTCTTCCTTCCTTTTTTTCACTTTTTCATTCTTTCGTTCTCTCTTTCTTTCTTTCCCTCTTTCTCTTCCTCCCTTTATCACTTTTCTTGCTTTCTGAGCCATCACATTCACTAGAGAACACTAAGTAGCTGGAAAAAGACTTCAGAACCTGAGCTGTGTTTGAGATATAGCTGGGCATTTCCAAATGCATCTCTCTTCTTGGTTTCACAGCTATGACATGCTTTCCCAGGAAACACTGAGAATATTTTTGGAAATATTTTGAAATTTTACTTATTGAGACTTCCATGGTATGACAGCTTTCAAATCAAAGGAATGCCCAGGCCCAACTCCATTACGGAAGGTTGCATTCCTTCTCATGTCTCAGACTGAGAGGTTTTTGTCAGCACTGCAGAGCGTGAATGAGGATGGAATTAGATGAAGGACAGAACTTACCAACCCAAGGCTGGACGTCCTTCTCAGTGATGGGCAAGGGGTCCCTGGGTGGGGCAGCTTGTCTTATCTAGGTTTTGAGGACTAATAGAAAAAGGATGAAAGGAGATTTCAGCATTGTCAAAATCAGTACACACGCCAAATGGCAGCTAGCCTTGGGACCATGGAACACTGAAGCTCAGCAAACACATGGAAATCATCTAGTTCAGAGATGATAAATTTTACCTCACTTGTTCTCATTCACTCTGAGTAGAGGCAGAGTTGACCAAGGCAACACTGAAATTAGAACCCAGTTTTCCGGATCTTAGTCTAGGGCTTTTTGTTTGATTGTTTTGAAATACCTTACATGGACTGTGTTGAGATGTCACTCTTTGGCTATAGTTCTAAACGATTTAACACTTTCCCTCACGTCGCCACCTACCTAGAGCCAAAATCCAGTGTTTAATGGTAGAGTTTCCAAGGGCTGGATAAACAGTACTTTTCTTTCCCACCTGACTTTTGAGCCAAGTGAGAGAGAAGACAAAAGATTAGGCAAACGGAGACCACTGTCAATGTTATTATAAATAAAGCTAATATTGAAGAACGAGGTTTAGATCTGAGGCAACGTTGACCTTTCTGATATTGAATTCCTCCTATGGAAATCCTGCCCAGCATGTCTCTCTCTATCTTTAAGGAAGTAGTAAGGGTATGGGAAAAGAAGCCAAGAGCATTTAGGAAGAGTAATTTTCATGGAAGCCAGAGGATTGAGGAATAAATATCCTCCTGAATGCCCTCCTCTCTCTTCCTAAGCAGGCGAGATAACCATCAAACCCAAACTCCGAATATATTATCTGACAATAGAATGTGATATTTAAAAACTGGTTGAACCTTAGAAATTCAAAGTAGCCACTAAATTTTCCTTCTGGAAGTTTCAAATCCTTATCCAAATCCCAGAGCAGGATCTGCTACTTATAAAATGATAATAAATTAATATAAATTTAGTGTGCACTAATGATCAAAGTGGAGATGACCAAGAGAGAAATGTATGATTTTCAAGGACCTATACTGCTTTTGAGTAACCTTAACAAAATAACAGCTTCCTGGAAATAATATCTCTGCCTTTAGTTGTCTGTCTTAAGGAGTCATCATAATATATTATGGGTAGATTCATTTGGAATTGGTAAGCTATTTGGAATCTTATAAAGCAGTGGCCTGGATTCAAAGTTTAATATCTGTCTTATGTTCTTCAGACATCTATATTTCTTTATTAAATAGAGTCAGTGATGGAAAACTCTAGTACCTGTCATCATAGAATACTTGGTATTTACCTTTCTTCTGGTTGATTTGTGGCATCTGCTTTTTGTTCTCAGGTTTTTGATGCTAACCATTGGGGAAATTTCCAAGTTCTAAGATGGAAAAATTAATGTCACAGGATGCTGATAGCTGCTCACAAAGAGAACCTAGGAAAAGACCTCTTAGTACGAACATCTCCAAATGGGTGAAGTTCAGAGGAGGAAGTTTTTATTTCTAAACAAGGATTTGTTCAGAATTTTCATTTAAGAGGTGAGTGGGGTAAGTATGCCATTGATACCATCTCCTAAGGCTCTGTTAATCCCATTGATATTTATATTTAAGTTTTATTGAGTTAATAGGGTATTATGTATTTATTAAGTTACATCAAAGAGCCATAGAAAAGGAGTTTCAGAATAGGAAGACTTCACACTAATAACAAAATTATGATAATTTTGGATCTGGTCAGAGGAAAGAGCAGTGGAATGACAAGGTGTTTGGTAAAATCTAGTTTGAGCAGAGGAGGGAGTATGCACGGAGAGGAACCACATAACTTTACATCTTAGGGACATCAATCCTCACAAATGTCAGGTCTTCTTGAGGTTTAAAACCCAGTTGCTGCCACAAATTCTTTAGTCTCTGAGTTTCATCATCAACTCATCTTCTTGTCCCCAAGCTTCCCCAGTCCCTGCTATGGAGCTCTTACTTGCAGGCTTTGCTAAACTCGATGGACTCTCCCAGCAGGATAGATGGTAGATTCAGAGCTCTGGGGCTCAGCTTCTTCAGCCGTTTGCTTACTCCATTCTGACTTGCTCCCATTCCCAACAATCAGCCTCTGCATGAGGCAAGCTGCCTCATGATGTAGCAGTGTGTTCTCTTTCTTTTTCTTGTCCTCCTACACCTGAGTCGGGGACTTGCCTAGGAATCTAAGCTCATTCATGGTTGAGCCTATCACTTCATTTTTCTCTCAAGGGTTGAAATCTTATCTTTGAAAGACAGTCGTTACATCTAGTCTTTACTATCTGCTGGACCCAAGGTCTCACATGAACCTGCATTTACTTGCCATTTTTCCGCACTGTGGTTCTCTAACCATTTGCTTAGGAATTCATCTGTTGGTCGTGGACTTACATATCTTGGCTTTGTGTGCCTCTGGAGGTAATAGAGTCCAGGTTTTCCAGTGCAAACTCTAATCTGGAGACTTGCATTCAGGAAGTTTATTAGAGAAGCCCTTGTGGGGCATGAAGGAAGCAGGATCAAGCAGAGTTGAGTTGTACTCCATTCTCAACAAAGGCCTCAGCCAATTCTGCAGAAGCTTTGATGCTGGGATTTTTCCTTAGAGATGCACTGAAAGAAGGCAATGGGGCCAGGCCTTTATATGTTCACATCTGCCACTCGTTGGACTGAGGCTGTCCCCAGGGAGGATGCTTGGTTTAGGGGAGGATGCCTCTCTTCAGATGAGAGACTCCCCTAATTGCTGTCAGCTGCCAACACTCTGAGCAGCTAGGGAATGAGTCCTGAAGGGAGATCTCGCAGTGCGCACCACGCCCACCATCCAGTGTAACATGAAGATCTGAGATAAGATGAGGGAGCCCCATCACACAGATTTTAAGCACTTTCTTAGGTTATCTCATTCAGTGCTCACAAGGATCTTGTAAAGCAGGTATCGTTATTGTTATTATTTTAATTTTATTTTATTGTGGAAAGAACACAACATGCGGTCTACCTATTAACAAATTTTTAAGTGTACAATACATTGTTGTTGACTATAGTTACAGTGTTGCACAGCAGATCTCTAGAGCTTATTCGTCTTGCTTAACTCAAACTTTACACCCGTTGATTAATAACTCCCCATTTCCCACTCCCCCAGGTCCCTGGCAACCATCATTCCACTCCTTAATTCTATGCATTTGACCAGTTTAGACACCTCATATAAGTGAAATCTTGCAGCATTTGTCTTTCTGTGACTAGCTTATTTCACTTAGCATCGTGTCCTCAAGGCTCATCCATGGTGTACCATTATCTCTATCTTTATACGAGAAAATTTAGGGAGGTTACGCTATATAAGGGGATTCTAAGTTTGTAGCTCCTGCCCTGTAAGGATATTTGGGACTAAAGGGTTTCCGTAGACTCTATAAAACTTTTGGAGACTCTGCAAAATAATGTGTGTGTGATTCATGACCCCCAAAAGATTAACCTCACACTAGAGGACCTCAAAGATCTCGTCTAGCTTGGAAATACAAAATAGTTACCTGCTTTTTTCTATTACAGGATTGTGGTCTAAAATATTTAATAGATTATACTTTTAATAAAACTGCTCAAATCTAAGTACAGGTTGAAAGCATGGAGTCTCAGTGTTTGTCACTTACTTGCGTTTTCTTAGAGAAAGCAAACTATGAATCTTCATTAATTGATGTCACATCATCTGTGAGTGGAGGTGAAGTTGGAAGGATCTAGAAGTCTCTCATGTTTTCAAACGCAGCTGATGAAAGTCAGAGATTTCCTCTCATGCACTTAGGACATGAACCTTTCAGGGACCCCAGCTTGTGTTTGGGAGGGGCTTACAACTGTCTACCTTCTCCTCCCCTTATTCTCCTTCCTTCTCTCTCTCTCTCTTTGTTTTTTCTTTTTTTAACAACAAAGACCTCAAGTTGCTCTAGCTTTAAGCTGCCTGGAATTGATAGAGACATTTAAACAGAAGCAAGGTTTGCAAAGAATTTGTCTCCTGACACTGCCTGTCAGCTGAATAGGGCTTAGCAGGTAACTATGTAAAACTCCCTCTCTCTGCAAAAGAGGGGAGGGGAGGATCATTATCTCGCTCATTAAGGTTTTGTCTGATCAGCTTCAATTAAGTTGAAGCTGGAACAAGTTTATTTGTCTGGGTAACTTTTGCTAATACAGCAGAGAGTGGAAACAAGAGGCCAGGGTCCAATCATAGAGTTCAGACAAAAGAAGGGCCCTGTGCTTGGTTTAATACTCTGCTGTTGATATCTTATAATTCTTAATGATAATTGAAAAAAGGACCCCATGTTTTCAGTTCATAGTAGGCCCTGCAATTTATGCATAGCTGGTCCTGTTTCAGTAACCCTGAGTCATTCATTCACCCTGGATTCAGAGGTTTTTGCAGATAGTTTCAAATCCTAGGGATATCATTCTCTCCTTGAAAACAGGATAGTTTTTTTTCTTCCAGCTTTATTGAGATATAATTGACATATAATATTGTGTGAGTTTAAGGTACACAATGTGATGATTTGGTACACATAGGTATTGTGAAATGTTTACAACAATAAGTTTAGTTAACACATCCTTCAGTTCACATAATTACCTTTTTTGTTGTTGTTATGGGGAGAATATTTAAGATCTACTCTCATAGCACTTTCAAGTGTACAATATAATACTGTTAACTATAATCACCATCTTGTATCTTAGATCCACAGAACCTATTCATTTCTCTTATAACTAGAAGTTTGTGCCCTTTGACTAACATCTCCTCATTTCCCCCACCCATCGGCTCCTGGAAATCACTGTTTTACTCTCTGCTTCTATGAGTTCAGCTTGTTTACATTCCACATATGAGATTATATGATATTTGTCTTTCTCTGTCTGAATTATTTCACTTAGCCTAATGCCCTCAGGGTCCATCCATGTTGTCACAAATAGCAGAATTTCCTACTTTCTCATGGCTGAATAATTTTCCCTTGTAGATGTACCACATTTTCTTTACATTCATCTGTTGATGGGCACTTAGGTTGTTTCCATGTCTTGGCTATTGTGAATAGTGCTGCAATGAACACAGGAATGCAGATATCTCATTGAGTTGGTGATTTCATTTTCTTTGGATAAATCTCCAGAAGTGAGATTGTTGTATCATATGGTAGTTCTATTTTTAATTTATTTTGGAAGCTCTTTAACGTTTTCCATAGTGGCTACGCCAATTTACATTCCCACTAACAGTGCCCTAGGATACCCTTTCTCCACATCCTCACCAGCATTTATCTCTTGCCTTTTTGATAATAGCCATTCTAACAGGTGTGAGGTGATATCTCATTGTGGTTTTGATTTGTATTTTCCTGATAATTAGTGATGTTGAGCATCTTTTCATGTACTTCTTGGCTATTTGTATGACTTCTTTGGAAAAATATCTATTCAGATTGTTTGCCCATTTTGTAAATTAGATTATTTATGAGGTTTTTTTTTTATTATTGAATTGTATGAGTTCCTTATGTGTTTTGAATATTAACCTCATATCAGATATATGGTTTACAAATGTTTTCTCCCATTCCATAGGTTGCCTGTTCATTTTGTTGACTATTGTTTTTTTGCAGTGTAGAAGCTTTTAAATTTCATGTAGTCCTACTTATTTATTTTTGGTCTTGTTACTTTTACCTTTGGTGTCATATCCAAAAAATCCTTGCTGAGACTGAAGTCAAGGAGCTTTACCCTGTGTTTTCTTCTAGGAGTTATAAAGTTTGGGGTCTTACGTTTATCCTTCAATCTGTTTCTATTTAATTTTTGTGACTGGTGTAAGATATGTGTTCAATTTCATTCTTTTGCATGTGAATATCCAGTTTTCCCAACATCATTTATTGAAGGGACGATCCTTTCCCCTTGAGTATTCTTGGCTCCTTTGTTAAAAATTAGTTGCCCAGGGGCCAGCCCCGTGGCTGAGTGGTTAAGTTGGCGCATTCCACTTCGGCGGCCCAGGGTTTCGCGGGTTCGGATTCTGGGCGTGGATATGGCACTGCTCATTAGGCCACGTTGAGGTGGCATCCCACATACCACAACTAGAAGGACCCACAACTAAAATATACAACTATATACTTGGGGGAGTTGGGGAGTAAAAGCAGAAAAAAAAAAGAAGATTGGCAACAGTTGTTAGCCAATCATTAAAAAAAAATTAGTTGCCCATATATGTGTGGGTTTATTTTTGAGTGCTAGATTCTGTGCCATTGGTCTGAATACTTGTTTTTATGCCAGTACCTTACTGTTTTCATTACTATAGCCTTGTAATATAGTTTGAAATCAGGAGGTGTGACGTCTCCAGCTTTGTTCTTTCAAAAGACTGCTTTGGCAAAATAGCACTTGATCATGGGGAAACCTTTTAATGTGCTGTTGAATTTGGCTTGCTACTATTTTGTTGAGGATTTTTGCATTTATGTTCATCAGGGATACTGGCCTGTAGTTTTCTTCTCTTGTGCTGTCCTCGTCTGGCTTTGCTGTCAGGATAATGCTGGCCTCATAAATAACTTTAGGGGTTCCCTTCTCCTCTTTGATGTTTTGGAAGAGTTTAAGGATTGGCAGTAATTCTTCTTTAAATTTTTGGTGTCATTTATGAGTGAAGCCATATGGTTCTGGGCTTTTCTTTGTTGGGAGGGTTGATTACTGATTGAATCTCCTTACTCACTTTTATTCTCTTCAGATTTTCTATTTTTTCATGATTCAGTCTTGGTAGGTTGTATGTTTCTAGGAATTTATTAATTTCTTCTGGGTTATTCAAGTGCTTTGGTTATAATTGTCCATAGCAGTCTCTTATGAACCATTGTATCTCTTTGGTATCAGTTATAATATCTCCTCTTTCATTTCTAATTTTATTTATTTGAGTCTTCTCTCTTCTTTTCTTGGTAAGTCACTGGGAACTACGATTATTCCCACTGCGTGCCTGGTATTCGTTGCCCCTGCCCTTCTTCCTTATTCGTAGCCATCTCTGTACATCTCAGTTTTGCTGGTCTCTGTGTGGGATGAAACAAATGTGGGTCCCCGGGCAGTGCCCTAAAAGGCTGAGGAAGCTGGTCCCTCTCCCCCTCTCCTTTGTCTGGCGAGGGGAACTCTTTCTAGCTGGGGAGTTCTCTCTTGGCTGCTCAGCAGCACCGACCTGGGGGAGGGGATGACGCAGGTAAAACGCAGCGGTGCTTCCTTCCCTTCTTGTGCAGTTATTCTCAGGTTTTTTTGTTCCTTTGTGTTGCTGAAGTTTCTTAAATGGACTCCTGAACTCTCCCAGAGCTAGTTTTCTTCTTGGATAGCTGTCAAATGGTTGATTTTTGTGGGGGTTTGAAAGCTGGGGCTTCTACTCCCCCATCGTGGTGTCATTACTCCCCAAAATAGGATGCTGAATTCCAACTGCTGTGTGGGAGAAGGCAAGGAAAAAGATGCTGGGATTTGAGTGGATTTGACTCTATGGCAAAACTCTTAATTAAAAACCTGATGGAAAATTGTGGGTAAAGGTAAGAGACCCTAATATTTGTTGAGCCTTTACGATGTACCTGGCACTTTATAACTATTATATCATTGGATCATCACAATAATTCTCCAAGGCACATATTTTACAGGTGAGGGTCCGTGAGGCTAAGTAACTTACCTAAGATCACACAACCAATAAATGACGGAGCCTGGAACTCATCTTAGATCACTCTGGCGCCAACTGTGGGCAAATGCATTATCTTATGAACATAACTGTTATTTACTAAGTCTAATTAGGATTAATCTTAAACGAGGTGAAATGATTGGCTGGAAAAGTCCTGTAGAAAACTGGGGAAAGGGCATGATTTTAGAATCTCAATTTTGAGAGAGAGCTGAAGAGGTCAGACCTGGAACTAAAACCAGAATCTGACAACATGTGTTAAAGTGAAGTGTTAGAGAAGTGCTGAGATACAGGGATGCTATATTCAAAGTGCAAGATACAGATGCACTTTTAAAAGATTTAGCCAAAAAGCTGATTGTAAAACTCTTGGACCCCTTACCCACATTGGAGTTTACAGAACAAGTCAGAAAAAGGGAAAACTGAGAGAAGCTTTGTAAAGAGGAATTCTGGAGAAAGCTTTTGGTGTGCTGTGAACCCCATCACTCACCCCAAGTGAGGCGGGGGAGGTTCCTGCCTTGTAACTCAAACCTAATGACTTGCCTCAATAGTCAGACTTAATAGGTATCCTCTTCGGTTTGGAGGACACAGTGGCTTGTTTCTAAAAACTGTTTGAGAAATCTAAAGGGCAAGGGCCAGATCAGCCACCTGCTTTAGGGTGGAGAAAAGGAGTATTACTGTAGTATAGGGAACATCCTACATTCCTGGGGCTTGGGGAAACGAATGAGTGAGTTTTTCCCATCAAACGGATGCAGGAGAGAGAGCTTCAATTCGATTCACGTTGGAGCTGCACAGAGGGCTGAACCTACTTCAGGCAACAGGAACTGACATTACCACCACATTCCTAAGGACTGACAAAGGAGTAAGTGATCAGCTGAAATGAGATTCATTTGTCAAGATCTGGAAAATTGCAGATAAGAACATTTCAGCAGTGAATAGCATCTTTTGAAAAAATCTTGAAACTGATTCCCAGAGAGAGTCAGCTCTTGTATACACTGAGCCCAGAGAGTACAAAGAAACCCACAAGAGCGCCAGCCAAGAAAGAATGTTCCTGCCTTACCTTCTTACCTCTCTTACCTCCTCAGCACCAACCTGGGAAGAGAAACCAAACACACTTCCATTCTCCAAATTTAGGGAGCCAAAAAAGGAAGGGCAGAGTCTTGAACTTTACAGCAAGTTTGTAATTTTGAGTGATGGGTTGGATATTATAATTTCTAGTCTACCTAAGAAGGATGAGAAAACTCATGGGGTCCACGTGAGTTTGTACTTAGAAGCAATTGAAAAGATCTCCCTACTTATCACATTTAAAAGGAGGAGAGCTATGAAATAAAATTACTTTCTAGTTACCTCCCATGACTCATACTTGTGTACCATGCTGGCTGATGAGATGTGTTCTCTGATTGTGGCAGGTGCTGAAGATGGTCGATATCAGGCAGTACCCAACAACACAGTCAGTGATGGTGTTTGGAAAGTATGGTGAAGGTGACATGTGACAGTCTAGGCAGATAGCCAGCAAGGTAGCTGATTACTTGACTCGTGGGTTGAGTATGGTAGTGGATATCTTGGAACTCATGTTTTCTGCAGCAGACTCTTTTGGTGGCCCATCCAATACCCTTTATTGGTACTGCCATACCCCAGTTACTGAAAATGTTGACTGGTAAAGACTCACACCTACGTCCATCTCCTAAGAATTTTTCTTAGCTGACATGAGCCTCTTTACATTGAAATGTTTGGAAGATTATGCTTAGTTCCTGGGGTAGTCCACAGCCAATGCGTCACAAATAAGGAGGTTCAAAAGTCTGACCACCTTGCCTCAAAATGGAACAATTTTGTAGGTCCAGATATGTTCTAGAGCTCTCTAAGTAACCAGTCTAATAGTAGATTTCAGCAAAATTACATCTTTGCTTAGTTTCTGTCCCTGCTGTATCCTGATTTCTTATATTTCTTACAATTTTCTTTTGAGAACATTCTCTCAATAAATCACTTACACAAAACTCCCATCTCAGACTCTGCTTCTAGGGAATCTGACATAAGACCAGGAGTGCTCCTAGAAATCTGACTTTAAAGCATGGGATTCTGGAGTTCGATCATTCGCTGGCTGAATGACAATGAGGACCTCATCACTGGTGGTAGGTAGTATACTGATGAGCCGTGGCATGGTGCTGAAGCAGAAAAATTGCTCAGATTTTTACCTGGGATGAACTGGGATACAAATGGAAGGGGATCCATTGGCTTGTGAAATCTCTGAGATTTTATTGGAGTAATAATTAGGGCGCTTGTGGAATTGGGTGGTGGTACAAAGTACCACTGATGCATTGAAGAGGGAAAATTACAACTTTGCATCTATTAAACACCAACATGAAACAAAGTGTGAAATTCAAAAAGCCTCCTTGGCAACTTTTAAAGAGATAATCTCCTGAAGCTGGAGGGCAGTCTGAGCTGATGACCAGGATTCTTTGGGTGTTAGAAGTAGCAAATTCTGCAACTGTGAATACTGATTTCATCCATCTTTGGGATGATGTCGAAGGCTACTTATTTTGAGTGAGGTTCAGAGCAAGAAAATCCTTTGCTGCAGATCCAGGCCATTGCTTTGCCATTTGAGCCATATGGCTCTGCTTATCTCATGTTACTAGAGGTATTTGTACTGAGAAAAGATGCCATGTGGTGTCTCTGGCAAGCCCCAATAGAAGAGTTATGGCACCGACCCTTGAGGTTCTGGACCAAGGCCATGCCATCTGCAAAAAAGTAACTATACACTATTCAAAAAGTAGCTACTAGAATGATACTGGGCCCTGGTAGAAACAAGTTATGTGACCAGGGGGCATCAGGTGAGTGTGCAGCCAGCAGTGTTCATCATGAACTACATGCTGTTAGACCTACCGAGTCTAAGGTTTAGTGGACCCAGCAGCAATCCATTTGCAAGACGTTACAGTATTTCTGGAGTTAGATTCAGAGGTCACAAGTAAGCTACATGAGGAGGTGGCCCTGACTCCCATGTCACTCACTATTGTTGCACTGATGACCCCCTCTTAGTTCATACTGTGGCTTCGTGGAGAAGCCATGACCAGCCTGTGATCAGCTGATAGAAGAGGGAACAAATGAACAAATAAACTCTGCTTGATTTATGCAGAAGTCAGCTCTAATATGTTGATGCAAACCAAAAATAAGAGTGTGGTTACAGGACAACCCTACTCCTGAGTGGCCCTCTAAAATAGCAGTGATTGGAAATCCTCTCAGTGGGAAGAGTGGAAGAGCTTTAGCAGGCTTGCTTCATTATCCACTTTGTAAGGACAAAGAAGTGGCCTGAGTTACACAAATTCAAGTGCAATGATGAATTGTGTTACTGTTTGGTTAGGAGCCTGACAGGAGCAAGATTGGAAGATCTATGACAAGGACGTCTTGGGGAGAGTCATCTGGATGGACCTATGGGAGCAGATACAAAGTGTGGGACTCTTTGTATCACACATTAATGCTTACCACAGAGTATCTGTTGCAGAAGAGTTTTTTATTTTTAAAAGCTGAGTGTGTAGGATGACGTGGTCAGTAGATGTTAGCCAGTCTCTGTCCTCAGTCACTCTGTGAATGCACAATAAACTAATGAAGGAAAAAGTCATGGTGACAGCAATGGAGGCTGTGCATGGTGACAGCCTGGGCTTCCTCTAGAAGATGATGAGTGTCAGTTACCACCTCAAGACCAATGTCAGTACCTGGGACTGGAGTTCATCCCACTGATCCTCTGCTTGTAAATTTCCCCAGATTTTGTGACCAACTAGAATCCAAGAGAGTCTATGTCTGGATAGAATAAACTTGATGTAAGATAAAAGAGGCTCTGAGCATTGCAAGATGCAGAGTGAAGTTGATAGTCTTGGTTCCGTACTCGGATCCCCCTTACTGAACTGATATGGTCATCTCCCAGCTGTTGAAATATTGGCTGCTAACAGCTCACAGAAACGTCCTTCTTTTGAGAACTCCCCTATCTGACAGAAATCACCTTGTCTGTAAATATCTAGGAAATTGTACCTAGGGCCTGCATTGTGGTGACACAAACAAGGCGGCTGGAGAACAAAATTTAAGGAGGCACTCTTTCTCAGAATGGTATAAGCACTGAGTCAGCTCCTGAGAGTGAGTGCTTCCTTGTAATTTGCATCCTAGGTCCTTGATTGCCTCACTCGAGTCATGGGCCTCATTGTACTCTTCTCCATGGGATGCCTTGTGTCCATCCACTAATTGTTATGACCACGGTGTGATACCCTGGCCCCCTTCCCTCACAGTGAGGCTCTGCAGGATCAGGCTGAGGCCAGACTTCACCTGAAACCATAGCTTTCTGTAGCTTCTTCTCCTGTTCTGTTCTTGTTTACCTCATTTACTTACAGGTTTCTCCTGAGATGACTCCTTCAATAAATCACTGTCATGGAATATATATTTCAAACTCTGCAGCTAATGAGCATGACATATGACCCTCCAGATCTGGCAGCATCAACAGGCTTCTGGGACAAGATTAAACTTTATAATGCCCTTGGGCTGTAGCATTCCATAGAAAGCTGTGTGGCCTTGAGTGGAATTCCTACATCGCTGAATGTCGGTTTTCTGTTCTCAAAAACAGAGATAATAATCCCTTCTTTGCAAGAAGGACTTAAATATATAATATATATGTTTTAAAATATATTTATATATAATATAATATAAATATTTTTAATATATATTACATATTTACGTATATAAAACTCTTAGCACTGGGTCTGGCACATAAGTGTTCGATAAATGATAGGTGCTTTTATTAGCAGTATAATTAGTCTATGCTCAGCATTTCCTTTAAACTTCTCTGCGTTTATTCATTCTCTTGAATAATTTTATTCAATTTTGGGGAACAAAGTCCCCAGTTAGTTATTACTGATTAGAGATGATTTGGAAATGTAGCTTAGATCTATACAAACACTTAAGCTTTCTGTGACTTTTCCTTGATTTAAACGTAGTTACGATTAATAGGCAATGTTGGGCAATTTTAGTACTTTCTCTCTGAGGAGTAGAACATACTGAGATGACTCTTCTAAATTCCTTGTATTGTTTTCTCTCTCTCTCTCTCCAACTATGTCATAAAATGATACGATTTTCTGCTTCTTTCCTGTGGGCTTGTCATGTCTTCTAATTTGGATGCTTGAAAACTGGAGACACCTCTCTTATATTGACTGTATGTTTAGTCTTGTGCCTGGCACTGCGTATATACCCAGTAAAAACTTGTAGAATAAGTAGTAAATGTAACAACATTGAATCAGTTCTTGCTGCTACTCCTCAGGGAGTAATCTAACCTAGGATTTTCTATGTGAGAAGTAACTCAATCACAGATCACGGCCTACAATCTGGAGCATTTGTCCTTAACTTCGAGCTGGTATTTGAAACCAATCCTTATTTTTCTCTAATCCTGACAACTCTCTCTCTTTCTCTCTCCTCTCATTCATTTATCTAATCTTTTCTTCTCCAGTCTACAGTTTCACTAACATTTTTCTATGTTTTTATGTCAGTTACTGTGCAAAATAAATGACTATCCCATTTTGACTATACCCATTGGATTTGTGTGTTCCTATTACATATCAGACTATTCTAAACAGACTCTAAATTTTGTTAAAAGCCATTGAGCTACTTTTGTAAGATGCTGTGACAGACTTGCTCAAGGTCTCGCAGCTGGTAAGAGGAAGAGTCAAGATTCTAGTCCTGGTTTGGGTAGCTCCAAAGCCCATTATACATTAGTCAGTAGTTATACCCTGCAGTGGACAAATGCATGGTTTGCTTTGGTGTTCAACTTTCTCATCTCATTCCTAGGTTTCTATGGTAAGATGATTAATATGGGAAACACTTTTTCCTCATTTCTCACATTTCTAAAAAGGTACTCTACTTCACATCTTAATAGGAAACATTATTAGAAGGAATCCAGCAAGATTCTGTCTCCCTATGTCAGGTGCTCATCCCCATAAGATGAGTGGGGTTTTCATTGTTTTCTTTCTTTAAAGCTGATTGGCGAGATGTGCAGGGCTTGTCATCTATTGGGTAGTGTTAATGGCAGAAGAGATCATTTCTCTATTCAGGAGGCAAACCTGGAGAGCTCTCGTTATTTCTTTCTCTCACTTACTTCCTTACTCTTGTTTTCATTCATGCCCTTATACTAATCATCATGGTGTCTCATGTAGCTATCTGCCACATGAACTAGTAAGAAGTGTAGAGGAATCTTTATTGATGTCTTTCTCCATTTGAAAAGCAGACTAAGTAAGCTGTGTTTCATCAGGGCCATGGGTTTTCAATTTCTCTCTATCCAGCTGGTTAATTTCACTGTTTAAAGTTTTGGGGAGAGAGGAGGGCCTGTCATGATCTCCAGTTTGAACTTCCTACTAATAAGCAACATTTGACTCTTCTTATTCTCAATTAGTTAAAATCTGGAGTCTCCCCGAAACTTCTAATAGTATTATTTTGTTGAAGATTTCACCAATAAAGCTGTCTAAACATGAAATTGCATTGTGGGAAGAGTTTTTAATATTACAGATTAATTTCTTTAATAGATATGAGATTAATCCAATATCTAATACTTCTGGTTATCAGTTCAGATAAATTTTGGTTTTTAAAGCAATTTGCTTATGTCAACTGAATTTTAAAATTTGTTGGCATAGAGTTATTTGTACTATCCCTTTATATCTTTTAAATATCTGTTTGATCTATTGTTATATATCCTTTTTCATATATGGAATTAGTAGATTATTGATTTTCATCTAGTCTCCTTTTCTAATATATACAAACAAGGCTATGAAATTCCCTCAAAGTGCTGCTTCAGCCACATCCATAATTTGGACATGTCATATTTGTATTATTGTTAAGTTAAAATATGTTCTAATGCTCCTTGTGATTCTTTTTCAAACCCCATGTGTTATTTAAAAGTATATTGCATACTTCCCAAATATTTGAGTATTTTCTAGCTTTCCTTCTTATTTTTGTTTCTAGCTTAATTTTTACTGTGCAAAAGAAGATGCTTTAAATGATTTCAACTACTTAAAATTTAATTAAATTTACTATTTTGTTATAAATCTCATGTGTGTTTGAAAATAATATGCATTTTGTCATTTTTGTTGCAGCATTCTCTGTATATGTTGGTTTGGTCAGTTTTTAAAACCATGTTGTTTAGATTTTCTATATTGTTGCTAATTTCTTGTCAGTTATTGAAGAAGAGTATTAAAAGTTCTCAATATGATTGCAACTTTATCATTTTTTCTTTAGGGTCTGTCAATTTTCACCTTATATATATTAAAGTTATATTATTAGGTATATGTATATTAACAACTATTATATCTTCCTGGTTTAGTCACTCTTTTGTTATTATGCAATGCTCCTCTTTATCTCTAATAATTTTTTCCTTAATGCCTACTTTATGTTATTAAGTTATGTTAGTCTTTTATATTAGTGGGGCTACATCTGATTTCTTTGGGTTAATATCTGTATATAAAATTCCTTCACCTTTCTATTAATTTATTTTTAAAGAAAGTCTTTTGTAAGCAACATAAAGTTATTTTTTTCTTTTAAATCAAGTCTCAAAAATCAGATAATGTTTTAAACCAATCTTTTAATTGGAATATTAGGCCACTTATGTGCTGTGTAATTATTGACTCATTTGTATTTATAAATATCATTTTATCATTTGTCTTCACTTTATCTTATGCTTTTTATGATCTTTTTTTTTTTTACCTTTTCTTCTGTTAGATTTATAGGTTATTTTGTCTTAAAACCTTTCCTCTACTGGTTTATTAATTTTATATTATTTTGTATTTCTTTTAGCATTTGCCTTAGAGATGTTACAACATGCATCCTTGATTCATCACAATTTAACATAAATTAGTACTTTTACTATGTCACAATCTGGCTGGATTTTACAAACCTTTAATTAAATTTACCCTCTCCTGCTTTATGTGCCATTGTCATCCTGCTTTTTAATTCTTTTTATATTGTAAATCCCACTTGACATTTTTATCATTGTTTTGTGTTATAAATATCACATGTATTTATCCACTTATTAACACTTTATGCTACTTTTAACTCCTTCTTATATCCTCTCAATTTCATCTGTGGTCATTTTCATTTTTTCTGAAAAAATACTGTATTCTTAGTATTTCTGTTAGTGAGGGACTGCAGGTGACTAATTCCATCAGTTTTTTTCCTGGAAATACTTTTATTTTGCTCTTACTGTTGAAGGATATTTTCAATAGGTATCAAATTCTAAGTTGACACCTTCAGTATTTGAATAATGTCATTCCACTGTCTTCTTGATCTCATCATTTCTGTCTGGAAATCATCTATAATTCTCTGGGGTTTTTTCCTTCTTCTTCTCCCCAAAGCCCCCCCAGTACATAGTTGTATATTCTAGTTGTAAGTGCCTCAGTTGTACTATGTGGGACACCACCTCAACACGGGCTGATGAGCAGTGCCATGTCCACGCCCATGATCAGAACCAGTGAAACCCTGGGCTGCCAAAGTGGAGTGTGCAAACTTGACCAGTGTGGCCATGGGGCCAGCCCCTATAGTTCTTATTATTGCTTTCATCTAGGTAATGTGCCTTGCACTCTGATTGCTTTTAAGATTTTTGTTTGTTTATTTTTAGTTTTCAGCAATTATGATGTATCTGAGTGTGGTTTTATTTATATTTATGCTGCTTGGGTTTCATGGTAGTTCTTTAATCTATGAGTTGATATTTTTCATGAATTTTTACAGGATTCTTGGCTACTGTCTCTCCAAAATTTTTTCTCACCCTCTCTTACAATCTACTTATCAAACTCCAATTACATGTATGTTAAAGATTTTCACTGTATCACATATGTCTCTTTTTCTGCTTTATATGCTTGTTTCTCTCTCTGTTTTAATCTGGACATTTTCTATGAACTTTAAAAAAATTTAATTAATCCACTTTTCAGCTGTGCCAAGCTATTGTGAGCTTCTAATTTTAATTATAGTCTTTTTTACTTCTCGAACTCCATTTGATTTTTTTTAAAAACAATTCACTTCTCTAGCAAAATTCTCTATTCTTTTCTTATATATATTAATAAAAAAACTTCAAAATAAGTTTCTGATTAGCTCCAATTTTGGATCATCTGAGAGTTTGTTTTTGTTGTGTGTTTGTCTCTTAATCCTGTTTCTTGGTATGAATGTATGGATGCCAGAAAACTGTGTGGAAAAATCTCAAAATAATCATGCTGAGTGAAAGAACTCAGAATGTAAAGAATGCCTACCATTTTATTCTATTTATATACAATTCTAGAAAATGCAAACTAATCTATAACGACAGAAAGAAAACCACTGGTCATCTGAGAACAGGGAAGAAATCAGTCTGTAGGCATTTGATACATCACAACAACAAAATCTAATGAACCATATGATGTGAGAAGGAAAGTTAGTTAGGATAGGATCAGGAAAGGATTATTTTGGGAAGTTACATTTAATCTGAAATTTAAAGTAAAAGAATGTATTAAACATGAAAAGAAGTGGAAGGAAGGAAATATGTTCCAGGAAGTGGGAGAAGTATCTGTTATGATCTGGCATGATGGAGTAGAAAAAGCAGGTTGGAATAACCTTGGGTCAAAGGAGGTGTAGAGGTAATGGTGAGACATGAGGTGGGAGACAGAATCAGAGTCCAGATCACGGAAATTGGGACTGAAATTAAGGTAACTGGAAATGTACCAGAGTTTTAAGTATTTGGGAGTGGGTCACATAATTAGTTTTGCTTCTCAGAAATTAAGATGGTGTGTAGATATTTGCATGGGGGTACAACTAGAGGCATGAAGGCCAGTTAAATTTTCTACTGTAGTACATACGTGGGTCAGGCCGGTGTAGATGTCAAGAAGAATTTTAGCTGATCTGGTAATAGATTGAATGTGAGGAGTGAAGGAAATGAAACAGTCGGGAGTAATATTGAGGTTTCTTTCTTAGATGGCTATATTGTTGATGGTGCCATTTACTGAGGTAACACAAGGGTGGGAGCTGGGTTTTTGAAGAGAAAATGTTGAAAATACTTCCAAACATTTAGTGTTTGTGGTGTTTATGTTACATTTAAATGAATATTTCCATTATCCAGTTATAATTTATTGATTTGGAACTCAGGAGAGAGAAAGATCTGGGAGTTATATAGAGGGCAATGGAAGCCAAGGCAAAGTGTGTAGAGAAAGAAGAGAGAGCTGAGGGCAGAGTGCTTAGGAACACAAACAGTTCAATAGAGAAAGAGGTCACTAACAAGATGCAATGGAAACCAAAAATAAGGAGATTGTCAATGAGGTAGTGTGTCATCTGAGGTGAAGAAATGGGACAAACTCTATGTTGCTTCTCAAATACCCTATCCCAGTTAAGTGATATTCCCTCTGCAGTCTATGCTCTTCCCTATTGCATCTCTTGTAAACTTCTTCAGCTCGAGGACCTCCTCTTTTGGAAAGTTCGCCTAAGTCCCACAGGCAGACTTTGGAGCACACTTCTTATGTTCCATTTGTTTGGATTCTGCTCATCACACTGCAATTTAATTATCAGTCTACAAGCCTATTTCCTTGCCAGATTGTGACTTTTGATTTTATATTTTCAGTATCACTACATTTCAACCTTGGCTGAATCCCTAATGCCTAGTGTAATAATTTTATGAAGGATGCTCAAAAATTATTTGTTGAATGAATAAAAAGCTATTAAAAAAAAAAGAAATCTGAATTACTAATGATGAAAAAAGGCAAACAATGTTTCATTGTGTATCTTTCCTAGGAATTGTGCCACAAACTAGTGTAGCCAAGTTACTGCATTTCTAGGGAATCAGTTTCCTCATTAGTGGAATCGAGATGTTTGTTAACGGTGATATTCCATGTTCTATTACCAGTTCTATTTCAGCAAGTATTTTATTTCTGGCCTGAAATAAATATTTTGATTGAAAAAGAATCTTCCTTTTTATGCCTGTCTTAGTTCTTCCTCTGGTTTTTAAATGGGTGTTGTCTGAGTCTAGAAAGTATCAAATCTCAGTCTCCTGTGTGCCTTTCTTACTTTTATTTCTCACGAGAATTTCTAGGCACAGTGTGGTTAAGCCTCACAGACCCAGCCATGTCCTAAATAGATGTCAGCAGGGGTTGAAAGACTGTGGATGAGAAAGTGCCACCACTTCCTAGGTAATTGGAATAAGGAAGAGGACACCATGCACGGGGATTTGACAAAGGATTAACCCGTCTTCTCTACTGTAAAGCAGTCATAGGCTCATTTGTTACTCATGGCACTACTTCTCGCCACATAATAGAGGTAACACAGTTCCTAACTCACTTTCTCAGATTCCTGACCAAATAGCTGAAAATGGAGATGTGAAGACGGTACCCAGAAATTAAGCTTCATTGCACAAAATTGAGTTCCTGGGGTGTTTGCTCTAGCCATGGATGTGAGTATCAGCTTATGTGCCTAGTGGCTCAATAAACTCTAGGTGGAAAAAGGAGATTAGATGGCTGGCCTGAAGACCATGCTTCTCATTTCATATCACTTTTTTGTATGATTTTCATGGTAATTCATGATTGGGGAAACACTGAGGATATCGACTTGTAGGGTATTAGTGAAATACTAATACCATTCATATAACTGGAAGAAATGCTATGGTTCCAAGCATAGCACCTGACACTATGAAAATAGAATTGGGACCTTATGATAATAGATTTTAATACATAAATGCTGATTGATTTAAAACAAGAGCATTTTTATATATTGGCGAGAAAATGGACATTTTGTTTATTATATATTCTCTTTTGCACCATAATGAGTCAAAGATATTTAACATGCCAAGCAATTAAAAATATATATAAGAAGATGTTCATTACAGAATTATTCATAATAATAAACAGCTTGAAATAAATAAAATACCTTTCATTATGGGGTCAGCTAAATAACTTCTGGCATGACAACCCAAAGCAATATTATGAAGCCATTTCTTGAAAAATGGTATAAGACTACCCAGCAGAGTTATTGCATATATATGGGAATTGTAACCATATAACCATATGCATATGAAGAAAAGCCCATAAAAGTAACCGTGTGAGGATAGTGCTCTTTGAGTAAATATTTTTCTTATATATAATTTCCAAACTTTAGGGATTAAATGTCTCACATATTTTTTTAAATTGATTTCAAGAAGATTTCCAATTACCTCAAATGGTGACATTTCGCAAAGGAAATACGTATGACTAAACTTTTCTTGTGGATGGGATCCAAGAAAGCCAGAGGATCCTGAACAAGGACAGTGTTTTGACAGACTGAAAGACACAAATAGTAATGGATTTATGTGGTTTCCTTCACCTAAGAATTCCAGGGAGGTAGGGGTTTGAGTAATTGTCTTTGGATTCAGAGAGGTGTACGCTTGAATTCTAGCTTTTGTCTCTGGAGAAATGACATAACCTCGCTGAGCCTTGACTCTCTTATGTCTCAGGGTTTTTTAAAAAGAGAATGAATAAATGGGATAATATATATGAAAGACTTAGCACAGTTCTGAATTCCTAATAAGTTCCTAGAAAATTATAGCTATTTATGCTGCTCAATGCCATGCACTCTTGGCCTTTCCATATTCTTGTGAATGGAAAGGGGTAACCATTCATCACCTTCCCTTTGCAAGTAGGGGAATGGATTCCCTAGGCTAGGATGCACTAGTCCAAAGTCAGCACCAAGTCAGGTAAAAATCACTGAAAAAGTGAATATATGGCTCCAGCTGATACCAGATTCCACGCTCTAAATCACAACATTACACCACCAGCAAGGCTTCTGTAGAAGAAAAATAGCAGTTCTCTGCTCCCCTACCTCTTGCTCCCTGAGAGCCAATCTCTTCAATTACTTCAGTTATTCCCTCTGGTACCTACCTTCTTAATCTAAACAATTTTCTTTATTTTTCAATTTTAGATGTTACGTATTGTTTCAACTGTGGAGGATGATACCACTCTCCCAATATTTTCATCTGATGTAGTTATATCACATGTGGCAGAAGTAATTATTCATTGTTTACACTATTATTATTACTAAATAAGTATTGTTCATTGACTACATTTCCTTTTTGTGCATAGCTATTCATGTCAGCTGGAGTTAATAAGTCTCTCATTTATTCATTCTCTTAATTATCTGTCTCCATCACTAATTCCTTTTTCCCAAGCCCAATTTTTCCCTAAGTTGTACGAACTCTATTAAACATAGGAAGAATATGTTGGTTCCTTTTCATTTTTTTCTTCAAGCACTACCTGCTGGGGTTCCTCATCTTCCTGCTTCATTTTGGACTTGGTCTTCAGATCTACTGCATATCTCCATTCCTGGGACCTTCCATCACTTCCGACCAGGGTTAGAGCCGCTGTGTTCAGGGTCTTCTTTCATGATTTACTCTTTCATCTTGGTAGAGCAAATGTCTGAGGATCTTTCTGGGAAGAAAATGCATGAGCCATAAATTTTGTGCTCCATGAGTATAATTTAGAGAGAGTGTCATTTGTATTGACAGATTGTGTACCTTTCTTCTCAAGTCTGCATTCAGTGACATTATATTAGTAAATTGAAATTGACCACAGTATGCTTGCATCATGGAAATCAACAAACACTACAAATCAGTGCTTTTGTTTGTTTGTTTCTCTAGGAAAGCAAGTTGCTAAACATTTACCAGCATGGGACTGCTGCTTCCTGTTACTCATGAGCCTTTTGGGGGTTGCAGGGGAGGTTTACAGTGAAAATTGCTGAACCAATTGGTTTCTCATCAGCATTCTTCTCTGCTGGCACTGAGTAATTGACTTTCTCTGATCTGCTTACTATTCCAACATCTGGCTTCCAAGATGCTGTCTTGGGGATCCTTGGTAAATTCCAGGGAGATGTCCTTTAATCCATCTGGTCATTGGGCACCCTGATGGCATCTGGTGTTGAAGCCTGCTGCTAATGAAGCAAAAAGTCTTTTATCATGGCATTGTCAGGGCTCATACATCTTGCCTTGCCCCTATCTCTGGCTGACATAGCAGAGAGTCTAGACTTTGGCAACACCTTCCATCCTATGTGTGGATAGAGCTATCACCCTTCAACTTCCACTCTAGGATGCTTCATAACTTCCTACAGTAGTTCCATGACAGTTCTTAGACTGTTGACTCAGCTACCTTTCGCTTCCTCCATTGAGATACGTAGGAATTTCTAGATACCGTCCATGCCCATGGATAATAAGGGAGACTCTCGTGGAACTATCTTTGGTTCTTTCTCTTAGATTTCCCCCTCACCTGTTGTTAGCCTACCACCTAGACAGCATCTTCTTGAACTCAGTACTGCTTCAAAGGAAACTGTGGCCAGAGACATAAGAAACAAACTCTAATTTTCTCTTAGCCAAATTTTATGGTTATTTTAAACACCATTGTCTACCCATGGTTTTGACCCAGAAAGGAGAGCTAGGACACGTGTGTTTCATTGATTTCCCTGCTTCCTTGCTGCCGTCCCTTTCCTATCCAGAACCTGCTAGACTGGCTTTCACCTTCTACTTCCTATCAGGTGGAGAGATAAAAACTTACTTACATAACATCTTCCATCTCTTTAATCCATAGTTCCTGGTAAGATGCCACTTTAAGATCACAAGATTTATTTTCTGTAGTGATACTTTCTGGAATTGAAAATTCAATTTCTTTTTTGGCCAATTCTGCCCTTCAAAACTAATGTATGTTTATATAGTCTAAAAATGTCAGCTTTGAGAATTGATAGAAACAGTGTCTCTTTCTTCTGGATTTTTTGCTTTAACAATATGAGTCCTTCACAAAGCAAAGTCTGACTTGAAAAAAATGACAGAAATGCCAAAATGTAGGAGATAAACAGAATGTATATCTATGTATCTATCTATCATCTATCTATCCATATTTTATGTGAATGGTGATTGAAGTAGTGAGTAGTGTGTGCGTGTGCCTGTGTTTGTGTTATGCAAAAACTCTTTTAAGAAGCTTAACAGAAAGAAAGGTCAGTACCTAATAAGGAGCAATGTAGGCTGGACCAATGGATAGTTTTAAAGAATAAGTAATAGTAGGGCATGTTCGATTGCCAATGGGAATGAATGGGTAGGGAGAGAGACTTAAGAGGTAAGAAAGAGATAGAATAACTTAAGAATTGAGATTACTGAGGAGTCAATGGAGAAGGGGAGCCAAGGTTTCTGATAGGAGGTTGAGAGACTTCTCTTATTAAAAACAAGAGGAAAGGTGAAGGTGCTGACACCTTTGTAGATTTGGTAGTCAGAGCTGTGGGAGTTCATGGCTAATAGCTCCTACTTTCTCATGAAGTATGAGGTGAGGTCTTTAATGTGAAAGAGAGGATAGAAGGCGGTGGAAAATGTGAAGATAATAGAGAAGGTATGAAATCATAATTGCAATAATGCAATAAAAGAGCAAGAGAAACCCCAAATACCAGATCTGGATTTGCTGATCTTTAGGGTCCTGTTGAGTTCTAGACCTTGTAATTATTTTACTGGCCCATTGGCTGTGTGAGTGTTTTTCTGATCAACAAGAGTTGAAGCAAGCATCTTCAGAATGTCCCCTACCCCATAAGGGTATTTCATGTGCCTTTGCAAATTCTGAAGTCTTGGCATCAGAAGCCATGAGACACTGTCTCTGGTCTTCCTGACTCAGTGGATAGAGGAAATGGATTTCTCTCTAAGATTCCATCAGTGTGCAATTCACTATTCTGTTCTTCTATTCTGATTCCTGTGTTCTCTTCAAATTTGCCTGTTCCCCTAAACATAAAACTGATGAGAGAAGACCCTGCTGTGGTTTAATGATGGGATGAGGTCCTGAAGCCACGACAAATGGGTCTTCACCTTCTCCCTCCAGTTATCTACATGATACTTAAGGCTTTGCAGTGGTCACTATGTGAATCACTACTTTCACTTGTTCTGGCTTTGGCATATACATGAAATGTTGGTTCTTTACTTAAATCATTTAAGAAATTTAAATCAAAGCTTCTTATGGCTTTAAGACTATCTGTGAACTAACTCCCTATTTCACACGTGAGAAAACTGAGGCCCAAAGAAGTGATGTGATTTGCCTTAGGTCATTTAGATGGCGTCAGAGGCAGAACTGGAACTTGAGTCTCCCAATATCTAAATTGATGCATTTTCCACTACAGTGACCTACTCTGAAGCTCAGGGGTACTTGCAGAAGATCTATTCTTTGCAATCATGCAGAGGAAGCTATGTCTGGCCTCTAGAAGAGGCATATTTGTGCCAGCTTGTCTCTTCACTAGCACTGACACATTGTTCGTTTAATTTGCTCAGTCTACTACTCCATTAGCCTTATCCTGTGGTGGGGCTGGCCCATTTATCCCTGCTTAAAATTTAATCAGACATTTCACTGCTCATCAACACTTTAACGGGACCATTTAAAGCACTGAAATTCCACACATCTCTGCTTAATTACCGCTAGCCGACAGATGTCACTTTCACTGTCCTCTCTTCCCTGTCTCCTCCAGTTGCACAGACCTGGAGGAGAAGCTTATTCTCTAAAATAAACCTTAAAACAGAAACACAATCAGAGCTCAATGGAGAGACACCAACCCCATGTTTCTGCCTGATTGGAATCTAGTGGTTTGGGGAAGTTAAATGTTGTATCTGGTACCTTATCAGGACTTGAAGCACACTCTCAATTTTTGTTATACAAAGTGAAAGGGTCATGGGAAGTAGGAGGATGCAGAATAACTGACTAGGCTCCCCCATCTGCCGTGGTTGTCTCACCTTTCTTAGGCTACTCTCTGCTCACGCTTGTTCCTTATTCAACTGTGAAATTAGAATCGCAAGAGGAATGTTGCATTTCCATTGCCAAGACTCCTCTCATGATGGAGCACAAGGAAAGAGGACTGTTTTTGGAGCTGGAGAAAGAAATGTGGCAGGTGACAAGCACTCTTGGCATGTAACAGTAGGCTCAATTTTTTTGGTATCATCAAACCCTGGTTCTCTCCAACCACGTACTTCCTCTTCCCTACCACACATATAAATGCTGTTTTCAAGGACACTGTAAATATTATTGCAGGAAGCCTATGAATATGAAAAATTCATTTAAACTGAGATGTTAATAGCTTATGCCCTTTTCCTGGAAACAATTGCAGAAAGAACAGGGCCATGTTTGACGCTTTGAGAGGATGGAAAAATTTCAGATGACTAATTGATATTCTTGGATTGAATCAAATGGGATTTATGCAGGTTGATTCTAATCTACTGCATCAGTTATCTAGTGCCACAATAATGCTGCATGACAAACAATCATAAAATTTCAGTGGCAAGGAGTAGTAGATGTGTTTGCAAGCTTCCGCTCCTCTGACCTGGCTCAGGTAATCTGAGCTGGGGTTGCTCGTGAACCTGCAGTTAGCTCTAGCTTGACTGGATGGTTTAGCTCTTTTTGGCTGGGCTTGCTGCTAAGCCTGGAGGTCACTGGGTGATAGGATTGATCTGTAGTGGACTTGGCTAGGATGATTGGTCAACTTGGCTCTTTTCTACATGCCTTTTATTTCTAGAAGGCTAGCTTTGACACGTTTTTATTGAAATAAGAGAGGGCAAGAGAGCAAGTGGAAATGCACAAGCACTTATTCCAACCTCTTCTTGAATCATATCTATTTAAATCTCATTGCGCAATGTAAGCTACATGGCGAGGTCCAGTGTCGGTAGACCACAAGGTTATATTGGAAAGATTGTAGATAGAGGGAAGGGTGAAGAATTGGGCAAAGAATACAATAAATCTACTATGCCTAGGGATGAAAGACTGAACACTTCCTACCTAATATCGGGAACAAGATAAGGATAGTCACTCTTACCACTTTTATTTAACCTTGACCTGGAAAACCTTGCCAGTGCAATAAGATAAGGGGAAAAAAGGCATATATATTGGAAAGGAAGAAGTAAATCTGTCTTTCTTCAAGATGACAGTGTCAAATTTATAGAAAACCCCAAGGAATATACTAAAAATATTAAAACTGGGAAGTGGACTTAGCAAGGTAACAGGGTACCAGATTAATATACAAAATCTATTGTATTTGTAGATGCCAGCAACTTAAAATTTGAAAATGAAACTAAACAAAAAATATAGAGGAATAAATTTCAATGTTAAAGATCTTATTACTTCAAACTACAAGATATTGCTGAGCTAAATTAAAGATCTAGATAGATGGAGAGTTGCATGATGTACGTGGATTGAAATACCTCAATATTATTGAGATATCAGCTTCCCTCAAATTTGTCTCCAGATCTAATACAATCCATATGAAAATCTCAGAAATTTTTTTTTATAATTTGACAACTTGATTCTAAAATTTATATGGAATTGTGAAACTCCTAGAATACTCACACCTAGAATACACAAAACAACTTTAAAGAAAGAAGAATGTTAGAGGACTTACGCTGTTTGATTTTAAAATTAATTATAAATCTGCAATAATCAAGACCATCTGGTTTTGACAGGAGAATAGATGCATAGATCCATGAAATAGAATTGAGAATTTAAAAATAGAGCTATACTCATATGTTCAATTGATTTCTGACAAAGATGTTTTGTGGTTACAAAACTCGAGGTGGATGAAGCGCCTCCCAATTAATAGGCGGGATGATGACACTGCTCACACCACGAGGATTTGAGAGAAAATGTATTAGTCACACCAGGGACTCCTGGGGAGAGCAGTTCAGGCACAGGCAGGTCCCGGCTGGCTTGAACGAGACAGAGAGAGTGGATTCGAACTTTGTAGTGGCTGGGGTGGCACTAGGGAAAAATGTCTGCATGCTGGCTGGGGTTTTGAAAGGTCTGCATTTCCTGCTGGTATCTGCCCAGATGTGAGGCAGAATGGGTAAAGGGAAGTGTGACTTGAAAGCTGTCAACATGTTAACATCAAAAATAGAGCCAAACTCTTAATTACTGGTACAGAGGTAATTTAGTGTTGAAAGGATCATATTTTTAATAAATAGTGCTGGAATAACTGGATATCCACAGAGGAGAAATGAACCTTGATCCTTTTATCACATCTTACAGAAAAATTAATTCAAATGAATCATAGAGTAACCATGAGTTAAAACCATAAAAATTTCTAAAAGAAAACAAGAAAAAAAATCTTTGTTACCTTGAGTTAGGCAACGTTTTCTTAGTTTGAACTCAAAAAGCACAAACCATGGAAGAATACAAAAAGATAGATTTCATCAAAATTAAAACTTGCTTGTTGAAAGCTACTGTTAAGGAAATGAAAAAGCAACCCACAGATTTGGAGAAAAAGTCTTCAACAACATATCTGACCAAAAAATTGTATCAGAAATAGATATAAAGAAATTCTGTGGCTCAATAATAAGTCATATAACTCTATTCTAAAAATGAGCAAAAGATTTGAACAGACACTTCACATACACATAAAATGAATACAAATAGCAAGCAACACATGAAAAGATGCTCAACATCGTCAGTAACTAGGGAAATGCAAACTAAAGCCACAGGGATATGCCATTAGACATCCACTAGAAAAACTGAAGCTAAGAACACTGAAAATTACAAGTACTGTCAAGGATGTGGAACTACTGGAACTTCCATAGACTGCTAGTGGGAATGAAAAACACTGGCCACTTTGGAAAGCAGTTTGACACTTTCTTACCAAGTTAAATGTGCACTTACCAAACGACACAGCCACTCCTCTTTTTGATGTCTCCCCATGAAAAATGAAAACCCGCATCCACATAAAGACTTTCACAAGATTGTTCATAGCAGCATTATTCATAAAAGCCCCAAATTGGTAATAGACCAAATATCCATCAACTGGAAAATGGATAAACAAATTTTGGCATACCCATATGGATTCATTTCAAAACCATTGTGCATCATGAAAGAAGATTGATGTAAAATTAAATACTATATGATGATTCAATTTAAAGGAAATTCTAGAAAGGGTAAAACTATAGTGACAGAAGATCATTGGTTTTCTGGGGGTGGAGCGTGGGAATTGTTTTCACAGGCACATAAGGGAACTTTTTGGTATGATGCAAGTGTTCCGAACTTGATTGCGGTGGTGGTTGCACTGTTGTATGTATTTGTCAAAACTCATCAAACTGTATACTTAGAGTTGGCCAGTTTTATGGCTTACACTTCAATAAAGTTGAATAATATTTTTAAATTGATAAAAATATTTTCTGCCGTGGGGCCAGAGGATCCGAGGTCTTTATATGCCGTCTTACAGACGTCAGTATACCAGGAAATATTGCTGTTATGATATCCTTGTCCTTAAATTTACGAAAGGGAGCCTAATGAGGTTAATGGACAGCCCCATGGTTACTTGGACGCATAAGCTGCCTCTTCCGCAAAGAGATCTGTACTCATCAGGACACTCAGCCTTTCCTCAGACTTGTGCTCAGGCCACGTATGTCTTATTGCGGGAATATCCAGTCAAAACGGACTACATTACTTTAGTGTTCTACTGCCAAGCAAAATCATCTCGTGCCTGAAAATGGATCTTTCAGAAAACCAAGAAGCCCAGGAGTTATGCTGGTCAGAACACTAGGAAAATGATATATTCTCTTTCCTTGCTTTGCCTTACTTTACCATTTTTTTCTTTTCTTTCTGAGTCAAAGATAAACACATTTATCTGTCGATAGGATTGTCTCTCTCTGTTGATTTGTTTGGCCCAAAATCTACTTGACACTTAAGACTGCTCCCTGAAGTTTGGCAGTGCTGATCACATTAAAATCTGAACTTTGAAATTCAGGGTAGTGACTATATCTTAACACTTATCCTGTAGATGGGAAGAAAGGAGAAATTTGTTGATTTTTGCCAAATGTGCGGTGCTTTTATTCAGCAATCGGAGAATAACCTATTACTAACTACTCATTCAACTGAGTTTAAATGGCTATTTGTAAAGTCACATTTTGTCACAGTTAAAACTTTGTGCTCCCAAGGAAGTGTTGCTCACTTGATTTGTCTTGTTTTGGAGAATGCTCACAGAGCGCATGTGTAGGCAGTACCTAAAATGGGTTACTTGATAGTGGATGTGCTGTTGAGAAGGCAGGCTGGTACCTAGAGACTCATGTTACTTGGTAAATACAGACTCAGATAACGTAGAACACAAATTAAAAGATCTTGGAGGTCGTTTAATTGAAACTTTCATTATATACTTCAGGAAAATGAGGCACAGAGAAGGTAAATGAGTTGTCCAAGGTAACAAAGAATGTTAGTGTTCAACCTTGGACTAAAAGTGAGGTTTTCTGACTCATTCTAATATTCTGACCACTGCCATGCTATATACTTCAAGGCTAATAAAAAACCATTCCATAGAGGGGACTTTTCCTAAAGGAGAGTGGGGCTAGGGCCCTGTATTCTAATGCTGTGTTGATTCTAGCCAATATTTGTGGTGTTCAAAGGAACTCATATTTGCAGGCTCACAGCATTATTTTAGTTGGTAAGAGGCAGAAAGTAACTGGGTGGGGATTTTAATAGCTTCTGGTAGTAAAAGAGAGTGACAGCCTCATAGAATTTGAGTCTGTTTTCAATGTTTTATAACAAGTTCACTTTACTCCAATGAATGGTGGTTCATGTGGTTCCAGGATGAATTTCTTTTATAAAGGTTCTTACTCTTCAAGAAATATAGACATAGCTGTAAAAACAATTCAGCCTTTTACCTCATTGCCTCCTTTTTCAGCTGGCAATAAATTGTTGGCTGAGGCTAGATAGGCACATAATAGGCAGTGGGAAAACCCTCCATCAATGAAGAGATTTATCTCTGAACAGTCTGCGAAACATTCCTTTATGCAATAAATACTAGAGGTGGGAGATACGGGCCAAGAAGGAATGAACAGACTATAAAGAGGCATTTATCAGGATGATGGTAAATAGCAACTTTCAAAAAAGGAGAATTTTATAAACCACAGTCAGCATCTAAATTTTTTATGTGCTACTTTTGACAGCATCTGCCTTAAGCATATCTTCTTAAACAAATTTATTCTAGACTTCCATAGAGATTTTGCCCACGACACTTCTCTGGGTCTGTTAAAACCTTATTGCTATGTATCGTTAGGTACATTTTTTGGTAATTTGATTTAGTTTATTAGAGTTCAGTTTAGTTCAGCATAGTTCAGTTTATTCCATTTTTTATACCTGATATCTGTTCAGGTTATTATCCGCATGGACAGAGAATTTTCAAGGTTATTCTTAGATAAGCTTTTGGAAAATGTTGAATGCACACAAGGTGTCAATAATTAGCTACTGATTGCTTCTTGGAACAGCCTGTTGTCCTCCCTCAAGACTCTTGACTTATTTTTTCAAATGATTATTTTTAAGATGTTGCTAATTTTCTGTGGACTCTTCATTGTACATTTATATGATTCTCTCTCCTCCTAGAACTATCATTATTTTTATAATTTCTTATATCATGGAGGAGACCCCTGGTGGACAAGTACCCTGTGTATTTTGTATTATGTCTCAAAAGGTCTGCTCATTTTACTGAAGTGCAAGGACTGAAGCTGAGCCTAGATAATGGAAGATGCCATTTGATTCACCAAGAACTATATTCTGACTCATTGTCCGTGTTTTATATTCTTTAACCAGAAATTGAAATTGTGGAATATCAGTGGATTTGAAGACTGTTTGTTGATCATCATCTTAACTTTGTATCCATAGAAACAATTTAAGGTTGGTGTTAACGTGAGAGATTTGGACTTCAGTACACAAGTTATGCTCTCCTCCTCTCCCACATACCCCCAAATTCCTTCTAACTTCCCCCACTTAAGTTGAGAGTCCTCCATTTAATGAGTGATGTGTCAACTGATTGCACTGGGGGTGGAATATTTGGACTGGCTTTAGTCAACAAACATTTATTGGGAAGCTTCTATGTGAGGCAGGATCAGCATATATCTAGAGCTAATATGTACTGAGTACCTACTATGTATCGGATTAGCACTTTACCTATAGTATTTCATTTAATATGCTAATATAGTATTTCATTTAATATTTAATATAGTATTTCATTAAATGCTGTGCAATATCACAACTGAAGGCTTTGATGGACCTGATTCCCTGCTGCAATTTCCCCTAGCTTTAACATTTAATATTTCGTTCTTTCTTTATTCCCAGTAATTGACAACCTACTTGGCATTTAGTTTGTGTTCAATAAATGTTTACTGAATGAATGTGTGCCAGGAAGGTATGCTCCTCCTCAGGGTTTTTGCACTGACCTTGGATGGCTTCTCATTTCATTTGTTAAAACACCAATGATAATGCAGAGGCAATAAGAAGGACACAGAAGATCAAACAGCCAAGTGAAAATGTCCTATTTCAAACACCAGCAACGCAACTTTGGAATGAAAGTGCTGAACATGACAGATTTTGTTTCCCTCCTGCAAAGAGTGCATTTATTCATGAAGTGAAGGACAAAGAAATTTTGTAGCATTTTTATGCAAGAGAAACATATATCAGAGGGCGTAATGAAATTTTTGATAATAGAGTTTGCCTTTCTTCACCGAGTCTATCTTGCAACATGCATTCTTAATGAAGGAAAAGATCAAGAAGCCACAAACAGATCTTTTCTGTGAGAAATAAAGCAATTAGGAAATAAAAAAGAAAGGAAAGAAAAAAGCTCCAGCAAACAGGAACAATTACAAACATTATAAGAAAATCAATAAAATCAAAACTACTCTTAAAGCAACAAGTCTATTCAAGCATTGTTACAGACTATCTGATCATTGCAAAAAAATCACAGCTTCCAAGATTACAGTGGAATTAAAACCAAAAATGGTAGGACTCAGCAAAGGTATGTGAGAGGCAGCTTTTATGCTTTGCAAGAATGTCACCTCATGAACTATGTCCTTATGCAGAAGGAGATTTGCAGAGATCCTCAAATTAACTGAATCAGAGCAGAATGGACAGAAGTTGGAATCCACTTTCTTTCCACCAAGTTACTGGTTAGTCATTTCAGTCTTATTCATCAGTCAATAATATTATGGCACAATTGAAAGCGTAGGACTGTTCTACGTAATGTGGGAAGAAACTACTTTTCAAGTGCTCTGTCCTCCCTTTTGGCTTCAAAAAACTCTTACTCATCCCTCAAGAGTCATATCAGTTATTGCCTCCTCTGGGACATGCTCCAGTTCCTGACTCCTTTAGGCAGAGTGAATCATCTCGTTTTCTGGACCAGGCAGCAATTTATTTGGTCCTGAGCTTTGCTCTGCGTATCTCATTCAGCCGTTAGTCATTGCATTGTTACAATGTGCTCACAGCTGCCCCCTCAGATGAAGGAAGAACCACCTTAGTGATAGTCAGCATAGAAGCAGGTGGTCAGAGTGTTTTTTGCGGGGACGATTAAAGGAATGAGTCTGGAAAACAGAACAGTTGTCTGAACTTGCTCCCATTTACCAGCCTCCACCTATGAAATGAGTTTTACATCATTCATTCAACAATTACTAAGAACCACTTATATTCCAGGCACCTGGTTAGGCATGAGGGATACGGAAATAAGACATGATACCTCAAATCAAGGAGATTTAGGAAATTGGTAAACTTATTAAAAATATTTTCCCATATGGTAAATTTAATTTTACACGTCTTTTACCACAATAAAAAAAATATATGTATAACTGGTCTGTTATCTTCAAAAGCAACAAAGACAGGAAAGGCTGAGGAAGCGTTTCAGATTGAAGGAGATGAAAGGGCCATGATAACAAAACACAATTTCTGATTCTACAACTGTGTCCTTCTGCTATAAAGGAATTTATTGGGACCAGTGGATTGGATGGGGTCTGAGGATTGGATGGTAGTGATATATCCATGGTAATTCCCTGATTTTGATGATCGCACTGAGGTTGTGTAAGAGAATGTTCTTACTGGAAGTCCTTTGGGCAGAAGGGAAATATTACCAGATGGAAATCTGGATCTACATAAAGAAATAAAGAGCACTGGAAATAATATATTAAAACACACACACAGACTTTTCTTATAGACTATCACAGAGACGTTTCTAATTTCAGTAGCTTCAATGACCTGATGCTGCCAGTGGAAGGAAGAGTTATTTGTTGTTGTTGTTTTTATCTTGGGGAACTTTGTACTCTTTCAACATCCAACAAAATCATTATGTGTGCTGGAACAGACCACTGCTGAGAGTTTTTCAAGGATGGAAACTTTAAGAGCCAGAGTGTTTCCCTGAACATCACAGTTTCTCTAGTTTCTCAAGGGCCAAAACTAAGCAGAGAATTTAACTTTGTTCCAAAGAAGGGCAGGGCCCATTGCTCCCAGGCAAAATCATTGCATCATCATCTGCAGAGTCATGGGTTAGGAGGGTGGGGTTTTGGGACTTTTATTTTTAAAAATAAGTTTAAAATATATATTTATAATTATGGGGAAAAAACTGAATATTACTATAACACCTTACAGAGCTAGCTGCTTTAATATAGTCCTATCTTTTATTAAACATATGTAATGTGTGTGGGAATTTTGCCCTACAACTATATGGACAGAGGCATGACATATTTTTATTTCTCCGAATCAAATGAAATGTCTTTGTATCCTCTTCGCTATCTTCCCTTTCTAGGGTCCCACAGGAAATCTGGGGATTTACAAGCTACCCCAGAAGTGAAGGGCCACCAGTCTTTAATCCATCACCATCTCAGCCGAGATGTTCACTCACCAGACTTTCCTGATCCATTTTCTCTGTCCCACTCTACCTGGGAGCTTTATCTAAGGCTTTAAAAGTTATAGCTCTCAAACCATGTCTCTTAATGTTGAGGTTTCCAAGACCTACAAGCCACCTGATCAAAGGTCAAAGGTCTCCTGGGCATCTTCCACTCATAAATCTCCCTCAAATCCCCAACTCCCTTCATCCACCTTAGAACATTCACTTTTAGCTGCTTCATCCATTCACACATCTCGGGGCTATATCCTCCACCCTAAGCATAGACTTTAGCTCTTTGCCTCTGTCAGCCTTGACTTTTAACAACAGAGTAGCTTAATTTTATTGTGGAGATCTCTGGATTTCACGATCTAAAGACTTACATCTTCTGCCTGGGGATGGGTGTTATATATCTGTTTCTTTCTGATTCTTCTGCAGTAAGGAAAATACATCACACATTAATAGATTATCCTGCCACACATTTCATAAGTTTGTATTTTATAGTATTTAATACTTTCAGCTCAGTTGAATAAATATTTGTTGAGTTATCTACCGTGCGGGACACAATAATGAGGAAGATATTTTCTACAGTTGAAAAACTCATAGTTTGGTGAGGAGCAGTTGTCCCTAAATGGCTATTTATTCTACAACTGTGAGTGATGGTCTGAGTGATTACTTCTGAGAATGGGTCTTTTTCCCTTGATGTTCCTATTTCTCTTTTTCCCCCCTCTCCTTTTTTGTGCATAAGCACAGGTGCAAGTTACTAGCATCTGTGCTGCTTCATAGGGAAGCAATTCAGTCATTCGTTAGGCTTAGTAATGCCAATAACCACGGGTGTTTGTGATACTTTCATTTTCAGTTGATTTCAACTCTTTACTCATCTCTCTTATAGTAGGAATGGGAGTCATTGGTGTCCACAGTCCCCCGCTGGGTGCAGAGATTAGCTCCAGATGCTGCTATAATGTGTAGTTCACCCAGGCAGAAATACCCCTCATTAAGACAAAATTCTGCCAGCAGAGATGCTTACCTGGCTTTTCCCACTGTGTGGTACCTGAATATCTACTGTGATTCTTGCATTGGGTCCACCCAATGCTAACACTATAATATCCTGGGAGCAATTGTTTAATTGGGTCTTTATGAAAACAACAAAATAATTTGTTTAAAGTGCCAACATTTGGAATGAGAATTCTATTGGTGTTGGAATGTAAATATAATACAAATAGATGACGTTTATTGAACTCATTATATACAGGTACTATGCTAAGTGTTTTATGTTGAATTAACCCATTTAATTTTCATTACTCCGTAAGGTAGATGCTATTATCTTCCATTTTGTTTGTAAGGAAATGAAAGCTTTGAGTGTTTATGCCCAAGGTCAATAGAAAGAACAACTGACAGAGCTAAATCTTCTGGTCTCAGCACCCGTGCTCTAAACCATGAGAATTTACTGCCTCAGATTATGTGCAGAACCTATAAATGGTATTCAATGCAGTTCTGATTTTAAACTATCAGTTGCTTTTCACTTCTAGAGAAAGTGCTCATATTCTTGTCTCTACATGGTCTGCATCGAAATTACAGGTATATTTTTTTAGGGTACTTTTTTATGGTTTACAGAAAATTTTAGTTGTTGCACGTACATTTGCTCCAAGTTACCCATCAACTGATTTCTATGAAAATTGTTCCCACCTCTGCTAAATGCCTGCTGCTAATTATTCATGAGAGAGTGCATTAATTTCCTATCGCTACCGTAACAAATTACCACATACTCAGTGACTTACAGCAACACATGTTTATTATCTTGTAGTTCTGGATGTCACGAGTCTGAAATGGGTCTCACTGGGCTAAAATTGAGGTGTCAACAGGGCTGTTTTCTTTCTGGAGGCTTTAGGGAAGAATTGACTGTCCCGCCTTTTCCAGAATCTAGAGGTTCCCACATTCCTTGGCTCATGACCCCTTCCGTCTAATGTCAGCAGTGACTGGCCAACTCTTCCTCATGCTGCGTCACTCTGACCCTGACTCTTCCGCATCCCTCTTCACTTTAAGGGATTCTCGTGATTATCTTGGGCCCACCTGGATTATCCAGGATGATCTCTTTATCTTAAAGTGAACTGATTAGCAACCTTAATTTCATCTGCAACCTAATTTCTCCTTTGCCCTGTAATATAACATTTTCACGGGTTCTGGGATTAAGACATTGATATCTTTGGGGGCTCATTATTCTGCCTACCATGTGGAGGGATAGATCTTTCCTTCCTTTGTCTGGAGCCTCTACCTGCTTGTCTCTGCAATCTGATTCAAAGCTCTCTTCCTCTCTTCGTTCTCTACAGTCCTCTGATAATCTGAAAGAGGCTATATACCATTCCTTAGGGGGAAGAGATATTTTTTGATTGGGAGTGAGCTGAAGTTAAAATATATGTTGGGGAGAACTAAGGCCGTTCATGACACTTCCTTGGTAATCCTAATACATTCTCCCCTTTGCCAGAGCAACAAGGAGCCATTCTTATTTCTCTGTCACCCATCCAGGGTGACATGGATTAAGTTATTCAGGGTTCTGAGAGAGCTTACCTAGACAGAAACTAGGGCCTGGGGCTATAGGATTAGATAGGTAATTGAAAATTCCAATTTTCAATGGTTATAGGGCCATTCTTGCAAAAGCATTATTTGTAATGATTGATGGTCTTAATTTATGGAGCTTTAGGTAATCTGGCCTAATCCACTCCTTTTACTAATAAGGAAACCAAATTCCAGAAAGATGAAATGACTTGTACCAGATTCTATTTCCAATAAATTGCAGCACTGGAACTGGAATTCAAATCACTACTTCTCCAGGTCACCACATTTCCTTCCATTAAGTACTGACCCTTCACCCTGACTCCAGTGTGTTTAGTGACTTCCCAAGGGCCACAAAGCTCTAAGCTGTAGAATACTGGAGCCTATGATTCCTGTTTCCTGTCCTCTAGTTCAAAAAGATGGATCCTGGGATGTACTATTCTTGCAGATGTGTTCCAACTTTGGGTAAGGTGTTTCTTGTGTGTTAGGGGATAATGAGCTCTGAGTAAGGCCAAGGGGACAAGGTTGATGACAGTGGCCTTGAGTAATAACAGCTGCAATTTTTGAACACTTCCAATATGCCAGGCCAAGAACTTCACTGGCCATGTTATTGGCATTTTGTCACTTAATCCTCACTACAGCCCCGTGCCTCCCTGTGGTAAATGTTACCGAGGTTTGTCAATATCTTATTATCCTTTTTTTTTTTATTCCCAGGCACAAAGAAGCCTATACTTCTCAGCCCCGTGGTGGGAAGCGGTTGCAAGTTCACAAGCCAGTTCATGTGAGAATGCCATATTTGAGTAGAAGGGACAAACTTCACTTCCTGGCTGAGGCCATGTGAAGCCCTGTGCTGTCAGTCCTTCAGACTATCTCCTCTTCTCCTCTCCTCCCTTGTGGCAATGACAGAGGCCCTAGTCTTCCTGGCTGCAGGAATGGGGGGGTGATTGTGGGTGGTAGAGCCCCCTGCTGACTGGTGTGGGGCATGCAGCTTGAGTGGCCAATTCACTCTTGGTGAGGGAAACTCCTGAGCCTGTGGGATTGCTAGCTGAATGTAGCCCAGGCTATTAGAAGTAGGCATGATTATGTCCAGTTTTAGCTGATGAAAACTTAGGGGGTAGACTAGTTAAGCGGAATGCTGGTAATTGACGGAGCAGGCATGTAACAAGTCCCTGCCCACCTGACGTCAGATCCTGTCCTGTGAATCTCATCACCACAATTACTACCTCCTGGTAGAGGACAGGCACGGGGGAACGTGTCAGCCAGAGGTTGAGCCGCTTTGAGAAAGGGTCTACACGGTTGTACAGTCCAGTCTGGGGTCTTTAGGGTCTTTTTTACCCTAAGTCTCCAGAACTTCCTGTTTTCCTTTACTCCCTTATTCCCTTCTTTATTCTGAGCCTGTGCCTTCCAAATCTTCAAACACTTTAAAAAATTAAGCCCAGTTCTAGCGTTCCCTCCACACTTCAGGGCATTTTACGTGTGCCCTTGAATGGTTTTCAGCATTAAATAAGCCTTCCACCCCCTTCCATCTCTGTAGTCCCCGAGAAGAGACACTGTGTCCATCCCTTTCATGGAAGAAAACACTTTGTTCTAAACAAACAACACACAGAGAGAGGAGTGAGCAAGGTGGGAAAGGCAGGGAACAAAGAGAGCTGCTTAGAGGAGAGAGGGAGCGGGCTGGACCTGTCAGTTCAGCTGGAGGGGAGAAAAGAGGCAGGAACAGCATGGCACCTGTGACCCCAGTGTTGCAGAGTCACTTTCCCAGGGGTGCCCGCTAGAGCTGCGTTTCGACCTTCAGGCTGGAGAAACTGTGGGGAGGGAGGAAGTCACCGTGCCTTTGACTTTGTCCCAGAGAATGACTGTGGTCGAGAAAAATTAATTGTTGGAAAACAGATGTGGCTCTGTTCCTGTGCAGCCATACCCTTCTGGCTTCAGAACTAGACCAAGTGGCTTTGCGTAACGTTCATGGCTGTCTGTGAGCCGTAAGAGAGTGAGAAACTGCTTCAGTCAACGATTTAAATATTTTATTTTTATTTTTATTTTTAGTGGGACAAGGGTTTTGGCCATAAGTGAGAGAAGTCACAGAGTCAGAGAAGTGAGAGATGAACTAGAGGAATTTTCAGTCTCCATTTTTCCCTCAGAAAGAGTCGTCTCGGGAAGGTTATAAATGCTCAAAAGTTAACATACTGCTTTGGGAGCAAACCTTTTGTCCAGCCCAGGAAGACAGAATGAAATCCTGTGGGGGAGAGTTTCCACGGCAGGTTTTGGGGAAAAAATATAAAAGATTCTTCGGAATAGGCCTATAATAAGGGGAAAGTATTATATTGGTCTTAAGCTGCTTCTCATTGGAATGAGTTTAAACAAAAGTGAGGGTATGTCCTAAGAGGGACCCAAACAACTGATAGGCAGAATTTCCTAAATTGTGTCCTGTAGTTGACCTACTTCAGAATCAGGTAAGGGACTTGTTAAAAATACACATTTCCAGGCTTTATGTCAGACTCAGCATTTGAGAATGTCTTCAGTTAGGGACCGGAATCGGAATTCCTTCAGGAAGTCTTTTATACTCTAAGGACCACTTTCAGAGAGAGGGTTGTGCTAGGATGACTTTTGATGAAACTTTCAACTGGAGAATTTGTGACTTAGGTTCTAGAACTGCTTTTGCTGTTGACAAGATAAGTAACTTTCAACAAATCATTTAATCCCTCAATTTCCTCATCCATTTGGATGATCTCAGGTGCATTTGGAGACTTAAACATTAATATATTCCTGGCTCCCACCCCTGAAAATTCTGACTCAGTAAATCTAGAGTGATTTGCATGGTCAGCTAGATTCGGGTCCCAATGAACTAAATTGTCTCCAAGGATTTTTATAGCATCAAAATTTCCTGAATCTACATTATTTAAAGTTATCAAAAAGGTGTTATGCCTCATCTTATCCATGTCTTCTCCAGCCAGGATGTTTCAGGAGCTGGCTCTCCTTTCTGGACCAAGTTTTCATCATTTACTTATTTACTTTCCAAAATCACAATGAGGTAGACATTATCCAGGAATATATTCCTTTTTTTTATCCTAGCAAATGTAGAGTCAAGGTACTGTAGTACTAAAGATGTCCAAGTATTACCTACATCCTACCTACCTTCTTCCAGGAGATGGTTTCCTCTAGTCGTATGGAGACTGGGCCCCAGAACTCACATGGCTCCTTGGATGATGATAGAGGGTCGCCTGCTCTTCGTACTGTACTCTGTGGACTACACTGAGGGATCACTATGGAACTGGGAGATCTTCTGACCCTTTTAATTTTCCCTCCCAGAACAGAAATTATGGATCATAGTGCATTGTAGTCACAGTAATCTCTACCTTACTTATAATACCATGAGGCAAAAATTTCCCGTCTTTTATAGAAACACACAAATCAGGCAAGCGTGGCTTCTTAACACAGGGGAACTTTAAGGGAGGAAATTTTTAGATCACACATGTTTTTCTAAGTATAGTAGACATGTAGCATATATTTGAGGGAGGGTTCAGAGAATATAGTATATGTTATGTAAAAAAATAACTCCAATTATTCAACACATCTATTCTTGGGAGAAGGAAGAATCATTACTTGACACTTCAGCAGTCTCAGACCCCTTAAAGGGAAATTTCCCAAAGGTTTCCAGTTTCCAAAGGATCTCCCAAGGGTCTCCAGAGTTTGGAGGTCTCTGCCAGGATGGTCTAAACAACATTCAAGTGAATTATTAAGTGTAAATCCATATGCTGGTGGCTCTGTCATAAACAGAGAGAGGATACAGGTCCAAAAATAACTCCTGTGTCCTGAGTGCTTTATTATCCTGAAAATAATTTTAGAAGAGATTCTCAGGCCCGATGTTGGGACATTAAACAGCTTCCCACTTTGCCAGCTCTAAAGTAAATGTTTTTTTTTCGTAATGCCATTGACTGTCCAAAATAATCTTTCTTGTATAGACATTCTCCTCTTCTAGGAGAAGCAGGTGCTTATTAACAATGAACTTTATCTCGGTTACCACAGTGAGACCTTTGAAATTAGGGTGATGCTTTCCTTCCCTCCATCCCTCGGCCTTCGAGTCAAAGAAATTCACAGAGATCCTCGTTCTTAGTGAGCACAAAATGCCCCTGGCGAAAATTGGGAAAAAACAAAAAGAGAGAGAGAGATAAGAGAGGATTTCTGACATCTATGCCTGGACGTCTGATTTGGTGGATACAGGTCTGGGATGTGGCCAAGGAGTCTGCATCTTAATAGCAATCCTCTGCGCAGTTCATTTTGGGGAATGTAGTCCTCACTCTCCTGGCAATGAACGTGGCTTGTGGGCCAGAATGGGCCAGCTTTCTACCCCTGAATTACCTCTAGACATTGTATCTGCACAATGGTTGACTTGTTTTGGAAAACAGTTGAAATATACCCTATAAAGAAAAAGAAAGCAAAATCACCTGACTCTTAAAAGATAAAAGTGGGAGAAAAGAGAAAGGAGTTGGAGAAGGTTGCTTGCGTTTTGAACAGATTCAGACAAAAACCAAACTTCTTATATAGGTATCACTTTGGAGACTTAAAAAGTATGAGAGGGTTATTTAATTTATTTTTTATTTTTTTAGGAAGATTAGCCCTGAGCTAACATCTGCTGCCAATCCTCCTCTTTTTGCTGAGGAAGACTGGCCCTGAGCTAATGTCTGTGTCCATCTTCCTCTACTTTATATGTGGGACACCTGCCACAGCATGCCTTGCCAAGCGGTGCCATGTCTGTACCCGGGATGCAAACCGGTGAACCCCAGGCCACCGAAGCAGAACATGTGAACTTAACCACTGTGCCACTGGGCCGGCCCGAGAGGGTTATTTTAAATAATGACAAGGAAGGGAAAAACAGAATCAAGCAAACAGGTGATAAGTTGGATTTGATAAAGTGTTATTAATACAGTGACCTTACTTAAATAATAATTATACGGTATTTTTTCTCTCATTAGTTGTTTTATTCCTCTATTTATTCAGTAAGTGTTTATTGAGAATCTACTACATATGAAGTTCTGTGTGTTTGCACTGTTAGGAATTTCGAACAACATCACACGTAGTCCTTTCTTTAGGAGCTTAAGATGTAGTAGGAGGTTCAAGGTAAGTTCACTTGAAAAGCTACATAACAACACGAGACATGATGCACACAGTGTCACCAGGCAGTGTAAGGCTAAGTGCCAAGTAAGTGGGGCTGGTGTGTGTCAGCATGTACTTGTCTCTCTCCCATCTGATGCCTCCTTACCAACCAGGTAGAACCTGTTCTTCTATTCTGTTTGCCCTTTGGTATTAGGTCCAACCCCAACAAAATCATCTTCAGAATACATCTTGTTAGTAGAAGCTGGCTTGAGAATAAAAGTTCCCTTTTCTGGACACTCAAGCTTGTTTACATGCCTGCTTTGCTTGAAATTTCTGATGCCTGTGCATCAATCCGTGTTAGCAACATGCCTAGCATTTTGTTCCATGGACTTATCTTGAATATTTTTCAGGAATCGTTTTGTTGCTAGACACAGAAACTTAATCTGACTTGGATGTGGATGAATCTAAAGTTCAAATTATATTACCATTCACTCATTCCTTAGCTCTGCTTTCTCTTTATTGGCTTAAAACATTGGTAAGCTCCCGTCACATAGTAGTAGAGAAGGCTCGCGGCAGCATCAAGCTTACACTTCTTCAATGCCATCATTTCAAAAAGAGAGTGCTTGTGGCACTGACTCAACACAAGTTTGGCATAAGGGAAGCCATACTGTAGGAAGGAAGCCATATTATACCTCTGGATAGCCTTTAAGAAAGTCACCCAGCTGAACATACTCTGGCTTGCACGTAGGCTAGATAATAAATAGCTGAAACATAAAGAAAACCACATGCATCATGATTTATGACCCCTGCTTAGCTATACACCCCACAGCTGTGATAAGATGATAACTTTGTTCTTTTGAGTTCCACAGGAATATCATGACCACGGGACAGAATTTCTATACTGGCATCCATCATCAATGACAGCTAAAAGGTCTGGTGTCGTGACCCCCAGTCTATGGTGCCAGATGGTCAACATCCCTGATTCCCTCCTCTGTGACCCACCGGCCCTATATAACTGCTTCAAGATTCTGTATTCCCCTTAAGATGGTTGTTTGGGATGTTAGTCCACCATCTTTCTGATTAGCTAGCTCATCACTTCATTAAAGTCCTTTCTCTGCCACCATTGTGCCTCTTGAAGGATTGGCTTTTGTTTTGTGGGGAGCAGATTGTGCCCTTCGAGTGGTAACACTTGTCTTGCTCACATTTCCAGCAAATATCATAGGGAGGGAGCTAACAACCCAACCTCAACCAACCACTAGGGTCTAGGTGATTGGTGTTGTTTTCACTCCTGGGGCTGGTGGGTGATACAAACCAAAGACCTGATGGGCAGGTAAAAATGTTTGCATAGTCCTTACACCTTGCCCTTCAGATGGTGATGAAAGGGTATAATTTCCTAAATATGCTAATAGCTTTTATTACACTATGGTTTCAGTCTATTTGAAAACACAAACACATTTTAATAAATATGTATACAGCTGCATACGACACTCCCCAAATAAAATGCAACAGTACTCTAAAATGTAGCAAGAAAGATATAGGAATGATAACAGATTTTATCAAATTAACCGAAGAGAACATCACTTGAACACCCTAAATTCTTGTGATTTTTTAGGGCAATTATCTACTTTCCTTATTTCCTTTACATTAGTACAAACCACTCTAACTCTATTATACAATGTAAAATTGGCACGTGCTATATTTTTATCACTATTTACAACTGACAATCATTATTTACTACATGGGAAAGTAAAGTGCCATCAAAGGAATCCTGTAATAATTAGTTTCAAAGGTGTGTGTGCCCACGAATGTGGAAGGAAGTAATTATAAATAAATATACAGGTTGTCATCCGATAAATTTGTTTTGGGCTAAATATATTTATTTTTAAAATTCCATTGGAAATGTATCACAGCTATATTTTCTCTTGTAATTGAGTTAACCAACACATGTCCCTAGGACTATTCTTAGGATCTGTTCACAGGACAGTGACTTTCAGGGTATTGTATTATTTGAAATTTAGCTCAAGGACCAAAATGGAGGTGGTCAAATTAGAAAGGGAGAAGAAAACTATAAAAACTTAAGAAGACTGAAAGAGAATCAATGATCTGGTAGGTCAAGAATAGCTGTAAATAGTCTCCATCTATTTCCTTGGTTCTTAATGGGATGCCCTTAAGATATCTTTTGTGAATGATCACTTGAAATATGAGAAAGGACTATGGTTTTGGATTTAGGCAGACATGGATTCAAATCCTACTTCCACCACCAAGTGGCCAAGTGACTATGACAAAGTCATAGTTTTCTTAGCCATATAATGAAATTCAGATAGATACTTAATAGTATCAATAAGAGCATTAAGTGAAATAACATTCTTAAAGTGCTTCCTGAAGTGCCTGGCAAAACATAAACACTCAGTGAATGGTAGTTCCCTCTGCTTAACCTTTGCCAGCACTAAGATTTGCCCCAGAGAGGACCTGAGGCATGGATAGAGATTTAGATTTCTGTAGTACATCATCTAGCTTCTTTGAAATGCCTTCTTTCTTAGCTAGAGGGCTTAATGGTCATCAAGGAACACCTCAGGAGAGGGGCAGGGTTTCAACAAGATTTTGGCATTACTCTTTCTTGTTTGTTCTTGCAGACAGTGAACAGAGAAACTCATAGAACCATCCCTGTTCTGAAAGGATGCTGTGACTATAGCACCTTAATAAAAAGAAAATTTATTTTTTAAGAATGCACAAAGGTAATTCAATGGAGGAAGAAAAATAGTTCAACAAACCTGCTGGAACCACTGGATAGCCATATAGAAAAACAAAACAAAGCATTAAACTCAATCCTTGCTTCATACCATACACAGAAATTAACTTGAGGTGGATATTATACCTAAAGGAAAACATAGAATAGTATGTTTGCAACCTTGGGGTAGACAAAGACGTCTTAGAACTCAAAATGCGCTAAGTAAAGAAAAATGTGATATGCAGGATCTCATAAAAATAAAAAAATTCCTGCTTCTCACAAGACACCATTAAAAAATGGCAAACCACAGTCTGGAGAACAAATTTGCAAAGCATATCTATGACAAATTGTTTGTTTCTAGAACATAAAAAAATATATACAATTCCTCAATAAGAAGGCAAAAAACCGAATAAAACAGGAAACCTTGAATGGACATTTTATAGAATAAGATGTATAAGTGGCCAAAAAGCATACACATTCAGTATCATAAGATATCACTTTTCACCTAGTCTAATGGCTAAAATTGGGAAGAATGACAGTACCAAGTATTTGTGAAGATGTGGAGCAACTGGAATTCTTTTACATTACTGGTGGAAGTATAAAATGGTATACTCTCTTTTGAAAACAGTTTGGCAACTTCTTCTTCTTCTTGTTTTTTTTTTTGAGGAAGATTAGCTCTGCGCTAACTACTGCCGGGCCTCCTCTTTATGCTGAGGAAGCCTGGCCCTGAGCTAACATCGTGCCCATCTTCCTCTACTTTATACGTGGGACTCCTACCACAGCATGGCGTGCCAAGCGGTGCCACGTCCATACGCGGGATCTGAACCAGGGAACCCCGGGCCGCCGAGAAGCGGACGTGCAAACTTAACCACTGCACCACAGGGCCAGCCCCTGGCAACTTCTTAAGAGGTTAAACACCCACTTAATGTGTGACACAACAATTTCATTTCTAAATATTTACTGCAAAAATTTAAGACATATGTCCACAGAAGGACATGTACAAATTTTTTCATAGCAGTATTTTTTTTCATAAAGGCTCAAACTTCAAAGTATCCAAATAGCCACCAACAGATGGACAAAGTATGAAATACTCAAGCAATGTAATACCTATCAGCAACTAAAAAAGAGCAAACTATTATTAATGCATGTGACAACATGGATAAATCTCAAAAATAATATGCTGAGCAAAATAATCCAGACAAAGAATGAATACATAACTGGGCATTTACATTTATACAAAGTCTTTAACAGAAAGACATAAACTCTGATGACTGATGTTGACTGCAGTGGTTTCCTAGGAGGGCGTGAATTTGCCTGAAAGGAACATGAAGGAACTTTCTGGGTAGTGGAAATGCTCTAGATCCTGATTCGTGTGGTGTTTACCCAGGTATAATGAATTTTTCAAAACTAAAGCATTATCTGCCTTGAGTGCATTTTGTTTGCGAAATTGTACTTTAAAAGGTAGATAAGGGAATGCAGAGGAGTATGTGTAATTATACAATTATCAGGTCATTTGTTTCTTAAGAAAATAATATTCAGTTTCTTCAGAGTGGTCTGAGATAGTCTTTAAAGTAGCTCCAAAGGCACGCAGTTTTTATCATCGTGCTTCTGTATACCTGACACGGAGGGACAGAAAGTAGGGTTCGTAGCTAAGACCAAATAGGCTTCTGCTCCTGGTGTCATGGTGACTTCCATCACCTCCTCCTCCTCCGCTCTTTCATCCCACTCCTCTCCTCCTTCTCCTTTCTCTTCTCCTCTTCCTCTTCCACTCCTCCCCTTTATGTGCATTTTATCGTCTTTGGAAAATGCAAATATGCATGTGAAAAGCAGCAGGGACAAAAACTCATTTGTACCTTCCCATTTATACATCCAGGTATTTCTCTTATTCAGTTAATTTCTCTCCCACTTGATTTAATTTTTCTCTTGAGATGATGCTGATTGTATAGTTTTGAAGTCTGCTGCTTTCTATTAACTTATTATAAGCAGATGTCTACTAAAACACTTTCTGAAGATTATTAGTAGAACATTCCAGTATATAACATATAATAATTTAGCTATTCATTTTGTGAATATGGATATTTAATGTTATTTTTTATTTCTATAAACAACTCTATGATGAGAATCTTTGTAATATAAATCTTTTATGTTAACTTTAAAATTTTAATTGAAATTATATATACACATATGAATCAATTACTTGTACAGGCGTATATTTAAAAAAAAAGCCAACACTGTTCTATACTCCTCTCCATTATTGCCAGAAGTTTTCTCTCCCTAGAGGCAATCACTTTCTATGATTGTAGCTATTCCTTTTGATATTTACTTCTGTATTTCTAATTTATGTGTTATGTTGGCACTGGTTAATTTTAAACTTTTGAACATAGTCCTTTGAATTTACACCATGGAAAATGAGACTGAAGTATCTTTTACACCACTCCGCACCATACGCCACACATACACCCATCTATGCATCATCTCAATAGAGCTGTGAAGGTCCATGATCCATTAAATATTACTTTGTCTTGCTTTCAAAAGGTGGTTGTGGCTAAGAGTAGGTTATGAGCATTCCTTATTCCTCTGATGAAGTACTATCATCATATAATCTTAATGACGCCTCAGTCTCATTATGGCTTTTGGTATCTACAGACATATTTAAAGCTATTACACATTGGCAGATAAATCATCTTTTTGTGGTCTTGTATGACCTCAGGCTTTCTAATTTCTTTTCTGGAAAAAAGACAGAGAAGACTCTCATGGGGATTCCTCATTATTTAGGCTTCAGTGTTGGTAATAATACATATCAGTCAGGCTTCAATCAGAGAAGCAGAATCATGAGAAGACATAAATATACATTAGTCTTGGGAGTCTCCAGCTTGCTGACTGCAGATCTTGGGGCTTCTTGGCCTCCATAATTGTGTGAGCCTATTCATTATAATAAATCTCTTTATTTATTATAAAGAATAATTATATATTTATTTTAAAGAATATGATCAGGTGTTCCTTTCTGTCTGAGCACACTGCTCTTCTTTATGAGACACTTTCGTTCCATCATTTGCTCCAACGCCACATGCTGGGGTAGCAGCCACACACATGCTCAGTGTCAGCACGTGGAGAATCACTTTCAGTTTCTCATAACAACGTTGTGTAGTTGACTTCACTGTCCAAAACTTCACTATCTTACTTCTGAGCTTTACACTTACAAAATCCAAAAGATCTATGAGAGCCCATAGTAGTAAGGCTTGCTGCCTCTAGAATGACAAGGTTCATAAAATACTTTCAGAAATTCTTTTGAAACCCCTTTAATAAATGATAACATGCTGTTGCACCTTGCCACTTTACACACTTTTTTAGAGACCTTAATGGCAAGCTAACCTTTGTTGATAACTTACCATATGTCAGCTACTGTGCAAGGCACTTTTATATATAACATCATTCAGTCTTAAAAACATATGAGAGATAGATGGCATTCATTCCATTTAAAGTGGGTAAATTGAGGCCTATCATGGCTAAAAGCCATTCCTAATGCCTATATCTAATAAGTGTTGGAACCAGGATTTAAACTAAGTCTACCAGGTTTTGCTTCATGGGGTGTGAGCACATGTTTTGTTCATGTGAATAAACTAATAAATCTTTTAATGGAAGAAGAATTTAATTCTTTATGTAATTTTTCAAAATTGCTTTTTAAGATCATTAATTAAGCCAATTCCAGCTAGCAAGAGCTTTTAAAGGTTTATATGTAGCTATTTTTTGTTTACGAACCAGAAGAGAATATACATTTGCATCAAAAGTTTCGGTGAATCCAAATTTTCCTTCTAATGTCATGGCCGGTATTGGGAACTAAAATAGAGGCTGCTATTGGAAGTTTCATCACATTTAATTTTGCTATGCTTAGACTCAGATGCATGACTTTAAATGAACAATTACAGTCATTTTTCTTGTCATTTATGGAGAGGAAACTTGACCTTACAACCCAAAGGACTTCAAAACATTCATCATCTGAGTGCTTCATTAATGCGTCTTCATCTCCATGGTGGCCATCATCAGGACCACCAAAGAAGACTCCATCACTGGATGGGGCCAGATACAACTGAGGGAAAGACTTGAGGGAGGCAGTGGAGAATAGAGGCTAAGATCTTGGGTCTGGAGTCAGGGAGATCTCAGCTCATAACTAAACTCTGCTGCTACTTAGCTTTATGAACTCTTTCATGTTGCTTAATCTTGTTAAGTCTTGTGTTCATCTTACAAAAGAATTAATAATAGTAGGCACTTGATAGATTTGATGTGAAAACTAAATGAGATAATGCATAAGAAATTCTTAATACAAATAATAAACACTTAATAAATGCTAGCTAGAACTGTCACATCATCATCATCATTGTTGACACCATTATTAGAACAAAATTTCGCAGGAAAACTGTCTTGAAGGAAATGAAAGGTCTCTGTAGCTCTGATGGAGCCGCAGATTATGAAACAGCCCTGAAGAGGGGCCACATAGACTCATTCATGGGAAGCACTCAGAGTGAGAAACAGGGGACGTGAGTCAGCCTTGGACCTTAGCCTTCTTGCTGTAGAGGGAGAGACAGTGGACTGAAGATCATGGCATACTGTAGTTGTTTAATCCTCAGTCATTGAGTAAATATTTCACTCTATTAAATATGAAGGGGGTAAGTGTTGAGGGAATGCATGAATTAATTCACTCATTCTGAATATATTTATCACGTACCTATTCTCGATCTGACATATATTGTTTTCGGAACTGGGGCACAGCCTTGAATTAAAAAGATAAAAATTCTTGACTTCATGGAATTTGCATACACGAGAGGAGACAGACAATATATCAAAAAGGATAAAATATACAGTATGCCAGATAGTGATAAATGTTAGGAAGAAAAATGAAAACCAAAGCATAGAAGAGTGATAGGTAATTCTCAAAGGGTGTTGCAATTTAAAATAGGATGGTCAGGGAAGGTCTCACAGAGAAGGTGACATTTCAATCAAAGAATTGAAGGAGGCGAGGGATGCAGGAGAGAACATTCTGCGCAGAGGAAAGAGCAAGTGCAAAGCTTTGAAGTAGGGCCTGACTGTGTTGTTCAATGAAGTGTAAGAAGGGACCATTGTGCCAGAGTGGAGTGAGCCCGTGAGAGAATCATAGCAGATGGGGTCAGAGAGGTGGGTAGGAGGGGGCGTACTATTTAAAGCCTTCTAAGCCACTGTAAGGACTTTGGTTTCTGCTCTGAGTGACATAGGAGACTATTAGCAGTTTTGAATAGAAGAGTAACATGATTTGACTTACTTTTAAGAGATATCACTCCAGTTGTTGAGAATAGAATATAGAGGAACAAATCCCAAAATAGGAACATGTGTTACACTAATCCAGGTATGCAGGTCAGTTGCTTGGATCAGGGTGGTAAGTGGTGGATGTGGTAAAAAGGCATAGGTTTCTGGATATATTTTGAAGGGCCATCCATCAAGATTCATTGTTGAGTTGGATTTGGAGTGTAAGAGAAAGTGATGAAACGCGTTTGTAGATATAGAGAGATAGAGAAATATATATATATATATATATATATATATATATATATATACATATATATATGAAGTATATATACTTTTATATATATTTTAAATTTCAGATGCCATCCAAATGAAGATGTTGAGTAGACAGTAGGCTGAGTCTGGAGTTCAGGAAATAGTAGATCAGGACTGGAGAAATACATTTGTGAATGTATTTAAATGGTGTTTAAAAACATGAAATTAGATGAGATCACCAAGGGAGTGAATGCAGATAGAAAAGATTAAGAAGCTCAACCGATGAAACTTAAAACACTCCAAAATTTAGAGGGAAGGTGATGAGGAGGAATCAGTAAAGAATTCTGAGAGCCAGAGAGGTAGGAGGAAAACCAGAGGTTGCGGATCCTGGATGTCAAGTGAAAAATGTGTTTTAAGGAACAGGAGCTGTCCAGTGGACTTAAAAACAGGAAAGTCATTGGTGATCTTAACACTAAATTAATAGAAAGCTGACATGATTTGGAAATTAAGCTGAGCTTGCCCCTATTCAGTACTAGAGCTCCAGGTGGACACATTGAACTAAATACGTGGACACAGACAGAAATAGAACATGGCATCAGAAGAAGTACCAGCCACACTGGGTAAAGTAATGAGAAATTTGCCCAGGGGAGCTCATGATGAACAGGAGCTAAAAGAACAGGAGTGCTCACACTGCATTCTATATCACAACCTGGAAAGGCATGACAGCTAAAAATAACCTCACTTCCCACTTGGATGCTATTGAGGGATTTTTAAAAAATTAACTATTCCCGGGGCCGGCCCCCTGCCATAGCGGTTAAGCTCAGGGTGCTCTGCTTCTGCAACCCTGATCCAAGAGGCAGCCAAGCTGTGATGGCAACCCGCATTATAATGTAGAACAAGATTGGCACAGATGTTAGCTCAGGGCTAATCTTCCTCAGGAAAAAAAATTAACTATTCACATTCTTTTATTTAAAGGTATAGTCTATATGTGTAATTCTGTATAGGATGCTTTGGAATTTCATTTAAGGTCTTAAGATATCTCCCTCAGGTCTTCTCAAAGCACTTCCCTTTAGTACTCATAGCATTAGACCGCTATCTTGGTAATTACGTTTATTAAATGAATTAGTGAGTGGAGAAAAATGTAGTCATTTACTTTTCCTCTGGGCCATCTTAAACTTCCATTTATTCTGTATATTCAATTTCATTCAGCCTTACAACTTGGGCTTTTTTGACAAAGCTGATTTGATCTTCTAATGCTTCCTATGATTCTGTCTAAATTGTTAGGAGCTGAGTATAGAGAAGAAGGGTCAGCCCTCTTACTGTCTGGATTCTACCTGAGATCAGCTTCTTCCATTTCCCACTATGGCAAATGTCTGGGCATTGTAATTACCTAAGGCTATTAAAATATCTCCTCTTAGCCTACCCCAGGGTCCCTGGCAATTTGCAGGTATGATGTATGGCTTTCATTATTAGTGAAACTAGAGATAGAACTTCACCTTAGGTGTTCTCTGGAATTGGGTCATCTGTGGGGGGCTTGCTGAAATCAGACACCAAAGAAGAAGAGTGTAATCATTTTATTAGCAAAGGGATGGGGGATCCAGGGTATTAATGGAGCGGCAAAAGGCTTTTGATTATAACATTCAGGCTCGTCAAAGGTTTTCTAAACAGCTCTGTGTCCTTTTCCTTCAGTCGCTACAATTATGTTTCAATAAAAAATAATTTTATTAAAAAAGACATATTTTCGGGGCCGGCCCCGTGGCCGAGTGGTTAAGTTCGTGCGCTGCGCTGTGGCGGCCCAGGGTTTTGCCGGTTTGAATTCTGGGCGCCGACACGGCACCGCTCATCAGGCCACATTGAGGTGGCGTCCCACATGCCACGACTAGAAGGACCTGCAACTAAGATATACAACTATGTACTGGGGGTTTTGGGGAGATAAAGCCTAAGAAAAAAAAAAGATTGGCAACAGTTGTTAGCTCAGGTGCCAATCTTTAAAAACAATAAATACATATTTTCACCTACCATGAGCAATACTCTTTCTATCTACAAATATGTCACCAAGCACTTTTTCCTAATCGTGCCTCTACTGCTCATTCACTCTTCAGAAACAATGTATCAGCCAAGTAAGAATAGTATCACAGTATGTTTTGCAAGCCCAGTCATCAGTGTGACGATAAAAGTGTAAGATTTTCCTCTGTCATTACAAGCAGTGTGACTCTAAGTTAGACGTTTGTTCTTTCAGAGACTCAGCTTACTCATAAAATGGAAACAACAACATTTATCCCCCATAATGTGGACTAACAGTGCCTTGCACTCAGTAGACATTTTAATAAATAGTATAATTCCCCATAAAATATTTTATTTATTCTTAATCCTACCTCAAGTACCAGACTCAACGTTAAATCATAATCGATATTTTCTACAAAATGAAATCCTCTTTCAAAGGATTTATCTTACAAGCAATCATATTAAAAAGTAGAGACCATGGCAAGATTTCATCTTTTTTATGCCTGACTAGTATTTCATTGTGTACATATATACCACATCTTCTTTATCCATTGATGAGCACTTAAGTTACTTCCAAATCTTTGCTATTGTGAATAAGGCTGCAAAGAACATAGGGGTGCATATATCTTTTTGAATTAGCGTCTTCATGTTCTTTGGATAAATACCCAGAAGTGGAATAGCTAGATAATATGGTATTTCTAGTTTTAATTTTTTTGAGGAATCTCCATACTGTTTTCCATAGTGGCTGCACCAATTTACATTCCCACCAGCCGTGTACAAGGGTTCCCTTTTCTGCACATCTTCTCCAACACTTGTTATATCTTGTCCCTTTGGACCTTGAGGGTATTAGCTAGGTGAAATAAGTCAGATGGAGATAGAAAAATACTGTACAATTTCACTCATATGTGGGAGATAAAATGACAACAACAATAACAAACAAACACATAGACAAAGGGAACAGATTGGTGGTTACCAGAAGAAAAAGGGAGTGGGAGGAGAGCGAAGCGGGTAAAAGGGGACGTTTGTAGACTTTTAGTGGTAAACACAGTGTAGTTTATACAAAAGTCTAAATATGATGATGTATACCTGAAATTTATATGATGTTGTAAACCAATGTTACCTTAATTAAAAAAACCAAAACAATATGTGCCATGAGCACCTGATCTGTGTACCACTCTCTTGTTTATCTAACAGAGAATCCACTAAGAGGACAAAGTTGTTGACTCTAGTCCTTTCAAGTATGGGTTTTGAAGCTTTCCCCTTTGACCCAACCCTGTTCCATAACCCGTCTGTTAGAATACTCTTTGGTCTTACGATTGTCCTTGGAGCATTGCACGAAGGCATCCTCAAAGGGCATCCAGATAGTGGCAGAGGTATCTTCTGTATTGCCCTTGCTCGTGGTGAGGGTTTGGTGGGAACAGAGGGACATTCCTGCCCACGTGACGTCTGCACACAGGTGGCAGTGCTATCGGGTTGGCGGTCAAGGACACTAAGTAGTGCTAGGGCCTTGACAAGAGCCCTCTCTTGGCCACCCACCAAGATAACTTAGCAGATTTTCTACTCTGGGATCACTTTTCTAGCTCTAGTCTCCTGGAATTTTTCTCTACTGCCTGCCTCCTTCAAACCCCCTCAGCTTCCCATCAATACTTCCTTTATCCGTCCACACCAAAAGCTCTCCTCCTACCTTCTCTTAGTCTCTTACATAAACACTCCCTTTTTCCTCTCACAGTAGCACTTAATGGCCAACCAGGAAGTGTTTGGACTCAAATCATTACCAAGCTCAAACTATCAACCACAGACTAAATGGTTCCCCTTTACTCCAGGATCAGTTCTGAAATAAACATAATGACTATGTGACTACTTCCCTATTTTCTGGGAAGAGGGAATATTTTCATCCTATCCTGGAGAAGGTGGCTTTTCTTCAACAGAATTTATCTAATGATTTCCTGTAATGTGTCATAGACAAGCATACCCTTGGGGTTTTCATCAGAAAATAGGTGGAACTTTCATATCCTACTGCATTTACTATGATTTAGTAGCCACAACAGGAAAAGTTCTGCAGAATAAAATAGCTGTTGTGTATTATTGCAGCCTCCTCCATTTTCTATAGCAGAGTGTTGGATTCAGTGCTTTTTTTAGCCTCAGTCTTATCTGAAGAATAAGACAGTTAAGGATATTGTTTCTGTACTGGGTGAATAATTTCTGGAAAGAATAGATTTCCCCACAGGGAAACATCACTTGTGTCTTCAGATGTCTGAAACAAACATTGTACAATAATGTAAGAGAGAAAATGGCCCATTGTCTTGTCCTAGAAGTTCATAAGTCGAAGACTCATGCCTGAATACTTTTTTTTCCACAGCTTTATTCAGATATAATTCCACACACTATACAGTTCAATGGTTTGAAGTATATTCACAGAATTGTACAATCATCACTACAACCAATTTTATGATATTTTCGTCACCCCAAAAAGAAACTCCTTGCCGATTAGTGTCACTTCTCATTTCCTCCCTTTCTCAAGCCCTCAGCAACCACTAATTACTTTCTGTCTCTATAGGTTTGCCTATTTTGGACATTTCATATAAATTAAATCATATAATATGTGATCTTTTATGACTGTCTCATTTCACTTTGAGTATATTTTTAAGATTCATCCATGTTGTAGCACGTTCTAATGCCTCATCCTTTTTTATTGCTGAGTAATATATTATCACAGATATAACAGATATTATTTATCCATTCATCAGTTTACAAACATTGTGTTGTTTCTAATTTTTGGCTATTGTGAATAAGGCTGCCACGAACACGTGTGGATATATATTTTTAAATTTATGTTAGATATATATCTAGGAGTTGAATTGGTGGGTCATATGGTAACCTTATGTTTAATCTTTGAGGGACTGCTTTATTGTTTTCCAAAGTGGCTGCACCATTTTACCATATCACCACCAGTGTATGAGCATTCAAATTTCTCTACATCCTCACCAACACTTGTTATTGTTTGTCTTTTCAATTATAGCTCTTCTAGTAGATGTGAACTGTTATGTCATTGTGGTTTTTATTTACATTCCCCTGACAGCTAATGATGTTAACCATCTTTTCATGTGTTTATTGGCAATTTATTTATCTTCTGTGAAGAAATGTCCATTCAGATCCTTGTCCATTTTAATATTAGGTTATGTCTTTTGTTGTTGAATTGTAAGAGATCCTTATGTGTTGTAGATATAAGTTTCTTAGCAGATATATAATTTGCAACTATTTTCTCCCATTCTCTGGGTTATCTTTCACTTTCCTTTACTTTTTTCATTTATTGGAAGTGTCCTTTGAAGCACAAATGTTCTTATTTTGATAGAGTTCAATTTACCTATTTTTTTTCTTTTGTCAGTTGTGATTTTGATGTCCTCGCTGTGAACGTGTTGACTAACACAAGGTCATGAAGATTTACTCCTATATTTTCTTCTAAGAGTTTTATAGTTTTAGTTCTAATAGGTAGGTCTCTGATCCATTTTGAGTTAATTTTTGTGTATGGCATGAAGTAGAGGTCCACCTTTATTCTTTTTCATATGGAGATATAATTGTCCCAGTACCATTTCTTGAAAAGACTCTTCTTTCACTATTGAATTGTCTTGGCATCTTTGTCAGAAATCAATTGACCATAGTTGTGAGGGCTTATTTCTGGACTCAGGTCTATTCCATTGATCTGTATGTCTACCCTTATGCCGGTACCACATTGTCTTTATTACTGTAGACTTCTACTAAGTGTTGAATTTGGGAAGTGTGAGACCCCCAACATTGTTTTTTTTCAAAATTGCTTTGACTATTCGGGGTCCCTTGTATTTCCATATGAATTTTAGGATCAACTTGTCAGTTTCTGAAAAAAAGTCAGCTGAGATTTGGTAGGGATTGCATTGAACTGTACTTAATATAGGGAGTATTGCCATCTTAACCTAAATATTAAGTCTTTGTATTCATGAATGCAGATGTCTTTTTATTTATTTTAAGTCTTCTTTGTCTTTAAACAATCTTTTGTAGTTTTCAGAATATAAATTTTGCACTTCCTTTGTTAAGTTTATTCCTAAGTATTTTATTCTTTTTGATGTTAATGTAAGTGGAATTGTTTCCTTAACTTTATTTTGGGGTTATTCATTGCTAGCACATAGATATATAATTTAATTTTGTATATTGATCTTGTACCCTGTCACCTTGCTGAATGTTTTTATTACTTCTAATGGATTTTCAGTAATTTCTTAGGATTCTCTATATACAAAATCATGTAGTTTGCATGTAAAAACAGTTTTACCTCTTCCTTTCCAATCTGGATACCTTTTACCTCCATGTCTTTTCTGATTGTTCTGGCTAGAACTTCTACTCCAGTACGATATTGAATAGAAATGATGAGAACAGATATCCTAGTCTAGGTCCTGATGTTAGAGGGAAAGTATTCAGTCTTTCACCATTAAGTATGATGCTATTTGTGCATTTTCCAAAGACGCCCCTGATTCAGCTGTAGGAGCATTTTGTTTTGTTCTGTTTTGTTTAATAATGAAGGGGTGTAGGATTTTTCAAATTCTTTTTCTGTATTTGTTGAGATGATTATGTGTTTTTTGTCCTATATTCTGTTGATATAGCTTATTACATTAGTTGATCTTCAGAGGTTAAAACAACCTTGCATTGTTGCTGTAAATCCCAGTTGGTGATTTGTATAATCATTTTCATTATTGCTGAATTTAGTTTGGTTATATTTTGTTGAGGATTGCTTAAAGTTTAATAAGAAAAAAATAGAAATACATTCACCTTTCAATATTTTTCTCATTGTTTTCCCCGGGAAGCAAGAAAGATAGATGCATATGCGTGCATTCACACACACACACACACAATACTAGCAAAACACATTCTTGGTATTTTTCTTCAGTTTGATGAAAATAATAATTTTTCCTTTCCTCTTTGATGGCTTTTGCTCCATTGTCAATAGACTATCTTTGTGATGTTATCACTTTCTTCCCCCAGAGCATAATGATGTGGATTAAGGGAGCAGAATTGTTTCAAGGAGACAGAAATTGACAGAGAGACAAGAAATCAAATGCTGAACTCATGCCCAAGCAATCTTTCAAAAAAAGGTATGCTGTAAAAGTACATAGGTAAGTATTTCAATGATTCCCACTTCCCCAGGGCTTTACAGTTTATAAGGCTTAGTAAGTATTTGATTCCATGATACCGGAACATGAGAAAGAGCAGAAGAAGGTGATGGAGCATTGTGAAGTGGGAACAGTGCTGAGAGTAGAGGGTTGGCTTTGTTTTGGATCTCAGTTTCCCATCATTATGTCTTAGACTCCTTGGCGTTGCAGCAGATGGCTCAGCAACTCCCTTCCGTGTCACGGAATCAAACCTTAGCCACACTGAAAATTTTAGCAAAAGTCTGGTGTAATAAATAATTCCTGTCCCATGATAGAGTTAAATGACCAGGCTGTTTCCTACCCATAAAATAAAATTGCTATAACAACTCTCCAAACCAAGCCTGGAGTCTTGAATACATTTGAAAATCTCCTCTTCAATAACTGTAGATGAGGTTCACGTGTTTTGATTAACACTATTTTATTTAGTCCTCCAAAACACTATGAGATATCTTATGAGATGAGATGTCATTATCTCCATTTTATAGATGATGAAACTGAAGCATAGTACTTGCTTTGCCCAGATGCATTCAGCTAATAGGCTAGAACTTAAACCTCTCTGACTCCAGAGGTGGTGCTCTTACCTGTGGTCAGGGTTAGAAATTTGATTCCCTTGTGCCTGGGAAGCAGTATGTGAAAAATAGCTGATACCTGGATCAGTCAAACAAGTCAATTTCGTTGTGGAGAGCTGAGAGGATTGTGATGATTTGTCCTCTCAAAATAAGCCACGTTTCATCTGTAACCCACCAGTCAGAGAGGAGAAGATGGTACTTAATCTCTTCTTCATAATATCCAACATTCAAATGTCTCTTATTTCTTGGATGACAATGTTTTATCCTCCAATGGAGTTTATTTATATTCCACTTTTGGTCCATGATGTGTCATGGTCAGGGAAGAAGAAACAATTCCCATCTCAGCTCTCAAAAAAATCCAGCATTGAAGACTTCAACTTCCAGTTGATGTATGAGTGCTGGAGATGGACAGAGAAGGGTAGAAAATACAATTCACGTTCTTATATAATTTGTACTAGTGTGGACACAGCCTGAGGATTGAGATTCAGATACCTGCACATTCAAGTTTGATATTTGTCACATCATCTTACTGTCGCTTCACTTTAAGGAACAGTTTATTCATAGTTTATTACCACTGAATCTAAAACCATATCACATATTTGTATCTTTCTGGCACATGTTCTGAGTCTGATATTGACTGCTGAGTTTATATTTGCAGTGACTCAGGTTTGCCCCTCCCCCATCTCATCCAACCTAAAGAATGACCCCGAGTGAAGCGCAAATTGTGCTCCCAAGACCGGTTGGAAGCAGGTGTTTAAAAACTCTGGTATGGTAGTGCTCTGCTATTTAAAAATTAAATGAGTTTAGGAATGACTGTAAAGAAGGTCACACGGTGTGTTGGAAGTAACGCTGGACCTGAAGCCAGGAGCTGCAACGTGCGCAGTATCACAGCCAGACTTGGTTCTGAGAAATAGCAGAATGTGGTGGTGAGTCAAGGAGAGAGAGGCGTGATCCTTTGGAACAGATCCAGGACGATTATACGACTTGCCTCCAAAGAGGTTACCCAAAAAGTTCAAATAATACTTTAAAACGAAGCATGGAAAACTCACACAAATTAAAAGTTAATATTATTTAGTTCTAGCGAGCATTCATGGAAATGAACACATATATTGTCGATGTGAGTAACAGTTAATACCTTCCTGGAGCATGACTTGGCAATATTATGCTTATTTTTCACTATATTGTCACTAGCATATGCATATATCATTAGATTGATAAAATATTACTTCTAATGGCTGCATTATATTCTATTATATGGATGCACCATAATTTAAAAACATCACATATCCTATTATTGTACTGTTAGGTTGTTTTCAATTTTCCATTACCATAAATAAAGCTGTTAATAAGAGATGGTAAAACATATCCTTTAACTTATGTAAAATATATGCTTACATATAAAAATAATAAAATGAACTAAAATAACCATGATTAATCTCTAAGACATGAAATAGGGTTTATTATAACATTTTTGGTCCTAATTTTTTTAATTTCTCAATTTTCCAAAAAGGAGCATATAATATTTGCAAATAACTAAAAATCATTAAAATGTATTTTGTCTCTTAACAACTTTCGAGTATATAGTACAGTATTAGCTATAGTCACAAAGCTGTGCATTAGATCCCTAGAACTTATTCATCTTCTGACTGTAAGTTTGTGCCCTTTATCAGCCTCTCCCCATTTCCATTACCCCTTGACCTATGGCAACTGGTTTTCTAATCTGTGCTTCTATGAGTTTGAATTTTTCTTTTAATTAGATTCCACATATAAGTGACAGTGTGCGGTATTTGTCTTTCTCCGTCTGGCTTATTTCACTTAGCATAATGCCCTTTGGGTCCATCCATGTTGTTGAAAATGGCAGGATTTCCTTTTTTCTCATGGATAAATGATATTTCACTACATATATATGCCACATCTTTATCTAGTAATCCATTGACAAACACTAAGGTTGTTTTCATATCTTGGCTGTTGTGAATAATGCTGTTATAAACATGGGGATGCTGATGTCTTTTAGATATCTTGCTTTCATTTCTTTTGGTTATATATCCAGAAGTGGAATTGCTGGATCTTATGGTAGCTCTATCTTAACCTCCGTACTATTTTCCATAGTGGATGTACCAATTTGCATTCCCACTAGCAGTACACAAGTGTTCCCTTTTCTCCACATCTTTACCACTTGTTATCTCTTGACTATTTTTAGACCCTAAATGTCCTCATCACAAAAAAGAAATGATAATTATGTGATGTGATGGAGGTGTTAGCTAATTCTATGGTGGCAATCATATTGCAACATACAAATGTATCAAATCAACATGTTGTACACCTTAAACTTACACATTGTTATGTCAATTATATCTCAATAAAAAATTTAAAAATATGAAATTAAAAAAATGCATCTTGGGGACCAGTCTGGTGGCATAGCAGTTAAGTTCCCACCCTCTGCTTTGGCAGCCTGGGGTTCGCGGGTTCAGATCCTGGGTGCAGACCTACTCATCGCTTATCAAGCCATGCTATGACAGATGTCCCACATATAAAGTAGAGGAAGATGGCCACGGTGTTAGCTCAGAGCTAGTCTTCCTCAGCAAAAAGAGGAGGATTGGCAGCAGATATTAGCTGAGGGCTAATTTCTTAAAAAAAAAGAAAGGAAAAAATGCATCTTCCATACAGAAAAAAGAAAGCTGTTGAATATTTCTAGGGTTGCCTCAAAAGTTCTCAGAAACCATCTTGAAGAGACTCCCACTGGCTAAATTTAGGATAATTTGAGCATTAATAAGAATCAAAGGAATAGATTGTACAAATCAAATACATTAAATCCATGAATTCATAATGATACTGTAAATGAAATCTCATTGATCATCTTTAGAGGAATCTAGGAACCAAATTGTTATTTTGAAAACTGATAAATTAGAGGAAAGAATTAAGCATTTATCCCTATTTTCCTTTAGAAACTATATATGAGAGTAACCAAATAGCTACTAAATAGTGGTTTTTATTTATGCAAGCACTCTGGTTAATAAATGAAGAGATTGTAGAATTAGAATACTACTATTTTTCAATCTCAAGAGAAATAGTAGTTATTGATGGCTCCTAATGTTACAAAAAGGAAGACAGCCCACGGTATGTGTCTTCTGATGGAAGTACACATGGCCTATGAAATATTCTTGATGAAATATCAACTCATTCTGGTTGAGTCTCTAGATTCAATTATCAATTTCGAAATAAAATAGAGGAGAAAGAGGAACATGTTAAAAGATACCACACTGATTTATTCAGACAATGGGAAACTCTACGGCCCCTAACTTCTTCACAAAAAAACCCAAAAAACAAAAACAGAGAGAGGGAAACTACAGGTTCCGAGTGACTAAAAGGATGTATCAACCATTCAGACTTTATGTGAATCTTGATTTGAACAGATAATTGTATATTTACTCTATGGGACAGTCGGGTAACTTTGAATAGGGACTGAATATTCAATGACATTAAGAAATAATTTTTTAATTTTAGTAGTAATGATAATGGTATTATAATTAACTTTTTTTGTGAGGAAGATTAGCCCTGAGCTAACATCTATGTCAATCTTCTTCTATTTTATATGTGTGCTGCCACCACAGCATGTCTGATGAGTGGTGTAGGTCTGCATCCAAGATCTGAACCTGTGAACCCAGGTCGCAGAAGCAGAGTGTGCCAAACTTAAGCACTACGCCATGAAAGAGGTCCCATAGTTAATTTTAAGAGAAAGTCCTTATCATTTATATATACATCCTGAAATATTTCTTTCTTTCTTTCTTTCTTTTTTTGGTGAGGAAGATTGGCCTTGAGCTAACATCTGTTGCCAATCTTCCTCTTTTTGCTGGAAGAAGATTTACCCTAAGCTAATACCTGCACCAATCTTCCTCTGCTTTATATGTGGGATGCTACCACAGCATAGTTTGATGAAGAGTATACAGGTCCGCACCCAGGATCTGAAACTGTGAACCCAAGGCTGCCAAAGTGGAGCATGCAAACTTAACCACTATGCCACCGGGCTTGCCTGCTGCAATATTTCTTTATGAAGTGATATGATGTCTGGGATTTGTTTCACAGTAATCCAATGGGGGAGGGATAAATGAATGGGGGTATTGATGAGATAAGATTATTCAGAAGATGATAATTATTAAACCCAGAAGTTAGACATATTGAGATTTATTATATGAGTCTTCTACTTTTGTGTATTTTTGAAATTTATTACAATACTTTTTAAATACTCAGGCACGATTAGAGGTTAAGTTATATACATTGGGGAGGGAAAGGATGAACTCTGGTTGTGGGGCTAGAATCAAGTCACCAGACTATAGAAATACTCAAAGTTAGGTGATGTTGGTGCCATGTGATGAGAGAATAACTGGATTTCTTCACTTTAACTGGCTTTGAGAATTAGTCTCCTAGCACCCAAGAACTCAGAAGACACTGACCTCAGTTGTATCCTTAGAAAGACTATTGAACCTGGTATAAAATGTGTCTTGGCACAGAATGTCACAATCTTAGCTAGGCTCACCTGGGCCTCAGCGTCTGTTGCTATTCTAAAACTTCTGCTCAGTCATGAAAGTGTAGGAATGAGCCACTTGATTTCCTGACTTTCAATTCTCCCACTTCCCACTCTCCTCCTTTGTCTTGGAGGTAGAAATTCTTGGAATCCTTTTCAGGAAAGTGCTGTTAGCCTCTCAAGGGCTGGGCTCACACCCAGAAAATCAAATCATATTAATGATTAAACTAATTGAAAACAAGTTCCTGAGGTCTTGGCCAGTTAACAACAGCTCCTTGGCTGGCACAAGTGGCTCTCTTTGTAGAACAGGTGGCCCTTCTGAAATTGTGTACTAATTGAGTTTATAGAAATCCAATGATGTGTTAATGCTTCTTTGGAAGAAATTTAAAGTTACTCATCTTCTGATGCATTTTTAACACAATGAATCACCTCACCTTCATTTTATTCCTTTGTAATCTGGATGTGGGATATGGCATGCCTGAAGTATATAGATGGAGTTGGCTTTTTGAGAACAACATCTCAACAGCAGCAATTCACCTTCACTTTGACTTTTCCAGGTAGAATAAAAAGTGAATTTCAGGGACTGGCTCTGTGGCCTAGTTGGTAAGTTTAGGGTGCTCTGCTCTGGAAGTCCAGGTTCAGTTTCTGAACATGGACCTGCACTGCTTGTTGGTGGCCACGCTGTGGAGGCGACCCACATACAAAATGGAGGATGATTGGCACAGATGTTAGCTCAGGGTGAATCTTCCTCAGGGAAAAAAAAGTGAACTACCAGCATCAGGTAACGTTTGGGGAGACAACTGATATAGTGGATGATAGTGGGTACTTTTGTGCCAGAAAGACTTGGATCTGAATTCCTTTTCTATCCCTTATAGGCTAGGTAAACTTAGAGGCTAACTCCCTTCTAATCGGAAACCAACTGGATCTCAGTGTCCCCATCTGTAAAGGGGTGTAATAATGCATACCTTGGAAAATTGTGATGGTTGATAAGAACAACCTAAGTAGTTGGTGCTTGGTAAGTGGTAGATTTCAGAATCTTATGGTATTGTGTGAATTTTTAACAAAGTAAATCGATAATGTGATTGTTAATGTAATTGTTAATATCATGATAAATTATTGTCATTAATCATTAGATCTGAGGGAGAATTGAGAACTCATGTGGTTCAATTCTCTGAGTTTGCTTTGAAAATCCCCAGAATGACAGTTATTCAAGCAAAGTCATATAACTGGTTCAGATTTAGATTAAACTAGCCTTTATTGACCCACCCATTGTTCTTATACATTCATATAACAATGCCAAGAATAATAACAAACATTTGTGACTAAGGGCCAAGCACTGGACTTTACACTTTACTGGCATTTCTGTTCATACCAGAATGCTTGGGAATATATTTTGTTATTATTTCCATTTTACATATTAGGAAAGTTGAGGATATGAGAATTAGGCATTTATTCAAGGTCATGATGGACTAAGAGGTCAAAACCAGGGGCTCTCTACCCTCTAACCCATGTTCCTGCGGGCTACCTCTCTTTTTGAATACTTCTAAAACTTTCTTATGAAATGCTCCTCAAATTTTCCACCTGGGTGAGAGTACTGTGGAATACAGCATGCATGGTGAAGTGAGAAAGCTCTCAGGCCCTGGACTCACACCATTTGATTCAAATATCATTGCGTTCGTCCATTCAGTAGCTGCATGACTTTCAGAAGTTCACTAACCTCTCCGTATCTAGATCTGGGAATAATCCTAAACCCTCTGTTGTTCTAAGACTTGAATGAGTTAACACATGAAAGTCACCTTAAAAAGAATCCCTGGTGGTGGGAGGTACTCTTTATGAAAGGTACTCTGTAAATGAGCCACAGCTATAAATAAGAGCAGATGTGGAAGCTGAAGCTCAGAGTGGTCAATGGAAGAGCTAACTGAACTTAGGTCATCTAATTCCAGGTCTGATTTTCTTACCACTGTAGCAAACTGCTTTTTATTTTTATTTTTAATATAGAACGCTTCATGAATTTGCAAGTCATCCTTGCACAGAGGCCATGCTAATCTTCTCTGTATTGTTCAAATTGTAATATATGTGCTGCCGAAGCCAGCACAACAAACTGCTTTCTAACTGCCTAACCCAACTTTAAATACAGATCTACTTTCTCATCTATGATGGAGTCTTAGGTCATTTTGTCTAGGAATATCCCAATCCAATTTGAACGTGCTTCCTGTGAGTTCCGTTTTGAATGTCCTTTCCAGTTGGGCAGACCTCTGATATGAGGACCTCTTTCCTTACCTAGTCATGTCCAGCAGAGGATGTACCCTGTTCTACTTGCCTTTTTCTCTGAGTCTGGGAAGCTTCCTTTCTTTTAAACAACTTTTTTGAGATATAATTTAGATGCCCTAAAGTCCATCCTCCACTGGGTTTAACTACAATTCAATGGACTTTAGGGTACTTACAGTTGTACAACCATCACCATAATCTAATTTTAGAACATTTCCATCAACCTAAAAAGAAATTCCAATCCCATTTACAGTCACTCCCTATTTCCACCCTCAGCCCTACATGATCACTGTTTTTGTCTCTACAGATTTACCTTTTCTGGACATTTTATGTACATGGATCAATTGACATGTGTTCTTTTATGCCTTGTTTTGTTCACTGAGCACAATGTATTTAAAGTCCACCATGTTTTCATGTGTATCACTATTTCCATTCTTCTCTATTGCCCAATAGGATTCGATTGAGTGGACACGCATTTTTTTAATTCATTCTGAAGGTTATTTCTACTTTTTTTCTCTTGCGAACAATGCAGCTGTGAACATCTGTGTACAGGTCTTTGTGTAGATATATATTTTTATCTCTCCTGACTAGATAGCTAGAAGTGGAATTGTTGTGTTGAAACTGAGGATGAAGGACTTAAAGTTTCCCTGGATTAGGATGAAACTGTGCTGTACCAACAAGGTTAAAGAGGGAAACAAAGCAACCAGTTTCTGAGCTTGCCCTGCACAACAGCAGGAGAACTGCTGATAAGCGAGTAGTTTGCTGACAGCCCCTGGTCTGACTAAGCACCTTGCAGGAGCACTGAGAAGCTAAAATGGCTGATTGTAAGCATCATATGTCACAGACTAAAGATCTACCGAATGCAACCCATAGAATTCACCCTGAATTTGCACAGGTAGCCCATGAACTAATATGAAAGACACTTGCCCCTCCGCAGGGGACTCTTAGAAGTTCAGCTCCCAAGGCCACATGCTCCCCGCCCTGTCTTATTCTCACAATGTGCTTTGGAAAAATATTTAGAACTGCATGTAGGCAAGCTAATCTGAACCAGTAGAAAGAATAACTTGTTAGCAGAAGATTTAGGTCCTCTACCAAAACTGCTCCTTCCATCCCAGATAAGGAAGGAACTGAGGTTTTCTTAGATTCCTCAGGAATGTTGCATTCAGCACATCTGCTACAGAGAGGTGCCCAGTGTTCTGTGGTCATCCATCACCTGACCCTGAGACCCTGAGATCACTCCTGAGACCCCTCCCAACTCCATTTGCCCTATATAAGTCATTTCCAAATCGATTCCCTTTAAGTTGAGTCTTTTTAGGATGGTAGTCCACTATCTTCCTATATACTAGCTTATTGCTTATTAAAGTTCTTTCTCTACCACTGTTTGGCCTTTTATTTTTCAGTGAGTAGATTGAGCCCTTGCTCAGCATCAGCATCACATAGTACCTTTGTATTTAACTTTTTAAGAAACTGCAAAGCAGTTTTCTAAAGTGGTAGTACCATTTTACATTTCCATCAACAATATATGATGGTTTCAATTTCTCTGTGTCATCACCAACGTTAGTATTGTCTGTTTCATAGCCATTTCAGTGGGTGGGAAATAGTGAGGGGTGGGCATTTTTACAAAGGTTTTGATCTAAACTAGAATATAGATGAGTCTCAGCATCTTTATTTAATTTTAACCTTTTTCCTGCTTGAGATGCTTAAGAGGGTTCAAGACCCACCTGGACCAGTTGATCCCACTTTTAAGCAGGATTCCAATAATGTTCTTAAAAGTGTGCGCATGCAAACATGCATCCATAGCAAGTGCTTTTCCAGTTGAGGCACAAATCCAGTGCTTTTCCTTTTTTGTTTTAATAGAATATTTAATTAAATTCTTTAGTAAATTCAAGTAAAGCATTAATTTTAGCTTATGGAAATTATTTTCATAGTTCTCAATACTTGATTTAGATGCTCACTAATAAAGAGCCTCGGAATTTATGGAAGAATGGAAGTCTATGAGATTGGGTAACACTCATTTGTAGGAAACGAGGAGAGGAATGGGATTTTTGGATCAGTCAGTGGCCCTCCCAGCAAGAAATGAGTCACATTTTGTCAATTCATCTTTCTCTAACATAGTTTTACCAAATGACATTCAAATTGTTAACATGAGGGTTTTTTTTCCAGCAAGAATTACAAATTGAGGAGCCCAGTTTGTCTCTATATTGTATGCACTTACACCACACAAACCTGGCCTCCCCACCCCTGGGGAAATGTCATAACTCTACTGTCAATTCATCAAAGCTGCTCAATGCGAGCTGCCATGGGGCACAGGAGAGAAGTTAAAGTTGTGGCCCTACACTTAAGCACTAACACTTTAGGTGGGAAGACATGAGTTAGGGCGTAAATCACAATGATTTCAAATCATTTGCCAAATTGAATATACTCTAGGTACACAGGGTAGGCTCGAGGAGGTGAGAGTTAGAATTCTGAGAGACAGCTTAATGGCTTAAACAGGTGATAATGCAGATTTGAAAAACTTCCTAGAAGTCCTATGAATGTAGAATTTGAAGGAGCCTAAGATATCCTGACATCTGGCTGAGCAGACATCATATTTTCTGCTATAAATTTGAAAAATAGCAAATGTCTCAGCAATGGGAGGAAAGGAAATTTGAACAGAGGAAGTAGGTGGGCATTATTATCTCTATGCTTGTCTTACGTAGTTGAAAGAGAAGGGAGGGAGAAGTCTTATTCCAGACACCTTCAATTATGAGTCGCTTCTCTCTATGGCTGGACATTTGTCCCTTAAATGAGACATTGAGCATACTTCCCCGATTACCTGCAACCCAGTCTCTATTTAAACAAAAAGAATGTTTTGTTTTGGGACTATGACAGAGGTTGATAAACTTCTGACGATTATGTCAATTAACAATAAAACAAACCAAACAGAAAAATTCAAGCTCTCACTCCTCTAAAGTGAATCCTTTGCATGATCCAAAATTCACAGAAATAATTTCATTTGTTTTTTTAAAAAGTCTTGATTACTGGTGGGTCTCAGTTCAGTTATACCTGAAAGCATGTTTTAGGAGAGGATGAGAAAGTTCTGCAGTAGTTAAATTTAATATGCTCTATGCTGTCATTTTGTTTTAAATATATTTAAAATGTACTTGTTTTTCTCATAGACTCCTTAGGTCAAAGCACACACTTTAAAATTCTATCTACAGAATTGTTATAAACTCACCATAAAATTTTAGGCAAACGTTTATTAATTTCATAAAATAGCAAAAAGTTCATATTCCTTTAGACATTGGTAATATCTATATCATATATAGAGCCTTAAGTAAATGTGAAGATGAGAAAAACGTATCTTTGAGAGAAGTAATTTCTCCTAAGATCAGACAGCTAGTTAGAGGCAGAGCCTAGACGCAAGATGAGGTCTGTCTTCTCCAAATCACAATATTTTGCCTCGTTTATTCCCAAATTAAAATATCCTCATAATCTAAAAATTTGGCTATGCACCTGTGTGTATGGAAATAGGAAAAAATTAGCAAAAAGCATTTTCCAAACATTACTTATAACATATTCTCACAGAAAGCCCACCATTTATAGTTGATTTATTTTTAGCTTTAGTTTTATCTAAATTGTTATTATTCAAAATGAGTCAAAGCAAGGAATAACATAAAATATTGAAATTGATTATATACGGCCAGTAGGGTTATGAATTTTAAAAAACATACTTTTTTTCTATTTTCCAAATTTCTGCAATTGTTTTTTTTAAAAATAACTGTCATAATTTAGTTGCCTGTTATAAGCTAGTATACCATGTATCTTTTCACTCCTATGCCATTAATGCCTGACACAGGGTTGGTACTAAAAGAAAACATGTTGACAAAATGAATGGATGAAAGCAATGAATGAGCTGTGCTAACTTTCTTACATGAAATGTTTGTTTCCTTAATCATCATTTAACATGAAGAGACTGCAGCTCAGAATGGTTGAGTAAACTGTCTAAAATCAAATGGCTAGTAAGTAAAGAATTGACATTTAAAACCATTCTGTCCCATTATTATGATGATGGAGGTATTTATTTTTACATCAGAAACTCAATATATTTGAAAGTTTAACGTGAACTCTTCAGGCAGGTGGGTCATATTGATCAGAAACAAAGTGTGAGGGTGTTTGGTAAACTGATGGGTAGTTTAGATTTTACTCCGGTGGATGCCCAGAGCCATGCCTCTCTCCCTCCCTACCACAGGAACAGCACAGCAGACGGAAGGAGAAGGCTCTGGAAACTTCTTCTCCTGTGAACCTGGGAAGTATATACCTGGATGAGTCCTAACTTCTCTGCTTACTTTCTTAACTATCAAAATGTGTGCAGTTGTTTTTGAAAATTAAAAAAGGAAGAAGAAAACGATTGACAAGTTTTTCCCTTCTCCAAACCAGAATTTTTCTATAGCAGAGAAAGGCTGACAGACTAGCAGGCTTCCAAATACTGTCTTCCTAATTTATTGCACCGTGTTCTGGGCTCTCACTGGCTCTTTCACTGAGGCCTAAGAACAAGCCCCAGATGGCTCCTCTAAAACTAACCTCTGGGCTCCAGGCCTTGGCCAGTCCATCAGGCCTTTCACTCCTATTAATAGATCTTTTACCTGAGTCCCAGAAGTCAGGGATGGAAATATGTTTGTTTCATTGGTTCCTACATTGCCAAGAGATAAATCATTGAAGACCATTGGAAAGATTTAAACCAAGCGGCATCTTCTCCCAAAGATGGCAATTCCTGGCTGCTTAGACTTGTGCTAGCTCCTGTGTCCTGCAGTGTGAAGCAGGGCTCTGAAAGAGAGTCACCAGACTACATTTTAAATTCTTTCATTCTCATTCTTCTTTCAAGCTTCTCTTTTCTTTTTTTTTTCTTTAGAGTTTCTGCTGCTTTTTAAAAAATATTTATTTATTTTCAGAAGTACATCATAATATATTTCGAATTCTGTGTAGATTACATCATGTTCACCACCCGAAAACTAATTATAGTCCATCCCTTCACATGTAAGCCTAATCACCCCTTTTGCCCTCTCCCCTCCCCCCTTCCCCTATGGTAACCACCAATCCAATCTCCAATCCTATGTGTTTGTTTGTCATTGTTTTTATCTTCTACTTATGAGTGAGATCATATGGTATTTGACTTTCTCCCTCTGACTTATTTCACTCAGCATAATACCCTCAAGGTCCATCCCTGTTGTCACAAATGGCTGGATTTCATCATTTCTTATGGCTGAGTAGTAGTCCATCGTGCATAAATACCACATTTTCTTTATCCATTCGTCCCTTAATGGGCATCTAGGTTGCTTCCAAGTACACTCTTTGACACCAGTCTGAGCAGCATATTTTTAAGTACCATGTCTGACCGGGCAAGGGAAACAAAAGGAAAAATGAACAAATGGGACTACATCAAACTAAAAAGCTTCTTCACAGCAAAGGAAACCATCAACCAAACAAAAAGGCGACAGAACAATTGGGAGAAGATATTTGCAAACCATATATCAGATGAGGGGTTAATATCCAAAATATACAAAGAACTCATACAGCTCAATAACAAAAAAACCAACAACCCGATTAAAAAATGCGCAAAAGATCTAAACAGAGATTTCTCCAAAGAAGATATATGGATGGCCAACAGGCACATGAAAAGATGCTCAACATCATTAGCTATCAGGGAAATGCAAATCAACACTACAATGAGGTATCATCTCACTCCAGTCGGAATGGCTATAATTAACAAGACAGGAAACAAGTGTTGGAGAGGATGCGGAGAGAAGGGAACCCTCATACACTGCTGGTGGGAGTGCAAACTGGTGCAGCCACTATGGAAAGCAGTATGGAGCATCCTCAGAAAATTAAGGATAGATCTACCATATGATCCAGCTATTCCACTGCTGGGTATTTATCCAAAGAACTTGAAAACACAAAGGCATAACGATACTTGCACCCCTATGTTCATTGCAGCATTATACACCATAGCCAAGACTTGCAAGCTTCTCTTATTTTCCTCTACTACTTCCTCCTTTCCAACCTTATTTTCACCATGATAATGCTAACACTTTTGAGTTATTTGCTCTGCAGTGCACAGATTTTATAGGAAATAAATATCATATTATAATATTCATGATAACGATTTTCGTTTATCAAGTACCACCAATCCTGTAAAGAATCTCCATTTTAGGTTACTGTATATGTAGAGAGATGATTAAGCTAACTGTTGGTCTCATATCATATATCTGTATATATGTGTATATGTGTGTACACATATATATTGTATTTATAGGAAACATTAATCAAATAAATGTATGCAAAATTTTCTTGTAATAAAAAAATCTATTATATAGATGATTATACTGTATCTAAGAGAGAGTAACTGACTTACCCACTTAGTACACAGCTACGTATGTGGCAGATCCAGAATATGAACCTTGCTCCGTTATCAAACCCATGCTTTTTTCTTTTTAAAAAAAAGCCAAATTCTCTGTTATTAAAATTTGTAATCATGGCTCTTGCTCTAGCCGTGGACATGGCTCTTAGTATTTTATTAATCTTTTGAACCTGACTATGGCTTGCAGCAAGGAGAATCACCTGGTGTACTGGAAAGAGCAAGACAAAGGGACGTTGTGGGTATATGCATTTTAACCCTGTCAGTTCCCATTAAAATGCCAGTGGAATAAAAACAATACAAAAAAAACACTTGTATCAACATGGGAATTATAGAAGGATTACATTCAAAGCAAGAACAAACAAAAGTCAACCAAGCAAACACAGAACACATGTTCCAGCCAGATAAAATGATTTGGAAATTTGCCATCTTTTCTATGCTTTAAAACATATTATATTATATGAGAATTATCCATTTCTTGAAGATTTGAGCTTTTTCTTGTAGTGTCAGGTAAAGAGCTTTGTACGATTAACTCAGCAATTTTTGAACTTTTTGATTACACATTCATAGTAAAGAATTTTAGAGCATTTATCCCAACAGATTCATACAGTATATGAATTTTAGACCAAGTTCTCACTCGCGTTCCTGCTAGTGATAAGAACACTCACATTGAGCACATATTAAATATTAATAAAGCATATTTTATTCCCTGTTATTTTACATACAAAACATATTATAGTAGATCTAATATTTTCTCCCCACATCCTATTGATTTACCTTGTACATCCATATATTATTTGTATACTAATGCCACCTTACACTTAGGTAATCTGATTTTTTCCTCCACTAATTATCATAACCCTGCCTTACCATCACTTAGTTGCAGCAAAACCCACGCCAGATCAAGGTAATTGAATAGTCATACTTGAGGATGCTAGTCCATCCAGAGGGTTTGATGTAGGGAAATGGTTTATATGGAGTGACATCTTCCTACTACCTAGGGCTTCCCCACTGCCTTCCAAGGACCAAGTTATTAAAAGCCTCTTCCTTTCTCTCTGAGTTTCTTAAGGCTAAAGGAAAGCACTGATTTGAATACTAATTGTCTGGTTTCCTAGTTTGTCTCAGGAATTTGTTGTAAATGATGCAATGAATAAACACACTAAAGAAAAGCATGATTTCTTTTGTAGGTTCATACAGCAGACCATAAAAAATATATCTACTTGGCTGGCAGTAACATCTATCAAAGTTTTTCAACAGCCCCATCTTTTTTACATTCCTTCACTGCCACCGGCAGCTGCCTCTACATATGTTCCTTGATTTTATGGGTGCATTACGACAGCATCAAAGCTGTTGTAACATTGCAGGCACGTTTTTATGGGGAGCGATTCCAGCACTATGCCATCCGGCCGGCCCACCCTGGCCTTCTGTTGCTGGAATGGAATGGCAAAGGCATTTAGTGAAGCGGGTAGAGAGTAAGATAGAGAGCGAATGGCCCAAGATGGATATCGCCTATCCTCCCTGCTAGAGCAGGCTTGGAGGTTATCTCTCTTACCAGCTCATCAGGGCAACCAACATCCCTAGAGGTGGCCAGGAGGGCAAAGCATCGGAGCATCCTCATTTCTGTGAGGAAATAGGCCATGAAGAAGCAATTTATAACCTCCATAATGACAGCATGATGTGTATATGTGGCTAAATGAGAGTGTTTGTGTTCCAGTAGGGTGGTCAGAAAGATTATATCATTATTATAGTCGCATGTAATAATTATGTAATTATGTCATTAACATTGAACATTTAGGCTGTATCTACAAGAAGGATGCATCTCTAACAATACTGCATCTGGGGCCCCATTTTTCTTTTTAGATCTAGATAGCAAATGAGCAGATGGTGTGTGGGTAGCCTTGTTGGCCCCCAGATGTCCTTAAGGTCCCCAGACACCATCCCCTTCCCCCAAGACTTGTCTCTGCTCTCTGTGCAGGATGCAGACTTGAACACATCTCACCTGTGTCTCACAGTAAAGAAGTGCCAGGCACTGAGACTAGGGAGGAAGGATGCAAGGATGTGTGTGAAAGAGGAAACGGAGACTTCCCTCTTGGCTTGGGAGATAGTAGCTCATGTTACCACCTTTAACACTCTGAACAAGGACTCTTTTAAAAGAAGAAGTGAGGGAGACTCTTACATTCTTGGGGAAGTTCCACTTTAATGCAAAATTCTGGGTCTGGGTTTTAGTCTGTACTGGTTCCAAAGTAGTGAAAGCCAATGTCCTCAAAGTGATCTTATGTTTCGGTTAACCAGATGTTAACTAACCACTATGAGCATTAACTAGACATTCACTGATTGATTTTAATTTTGAGGTAGTACACATTCAGGCATGTTTTCATATTCAGCTTCTACTGTTCCAGGCTTTATGCTAAGTTGCTGCCTGACAATTGCTGACTTCTTGATGCTAATCCATCTTGAATATCTTTGACAGAAAAGAAATACAGCATTTGTTGGTGCCAAAAGGGACCTCAGAAATTAGCCAGTGCACCCTCACTCCATCTTACATCTTATGCTGAGACATAGAGAGAGGCAGAGGTGATCTGTTCAGGGTACAAAGCAGAGGAGAACAGGGCACAAGTGAAATCTTCTGATACCTTTTCCACTGTCTGTTTTCAGAGTTGCTTTCAACTTTAGGCTTGGATGTCACAGTGTCCTTATCTTATAGATTGTCACTTCTGATTTGCCTTTGATGCACTCAGACAGTGCTTCTCAAAAGGATGTATATTTTGGGTATATTTTTCCAGGGGCCATGATGGATTGGCCCTGAGCCCACTGTAATTAACCTCCCTATACGTCTGTTGAGCGGGACCGCACCTCCTCAAATGTGTACCCCTGGATAGCGACTCCATGTGCTCTTTCTGTCTTTTCTTTGTACAGAATACTCAACATTCTTCCCAATGGTCCAAACACTTACTAACTGGCTTCATCCCTGTGAATTTCTCTGCTGACATTTTAAACTAAAAAAATCATAGAATCACTGGTATCCTGTTTTATCACTGTTATGACTCTCTTGGTCTCTTTTTGAACATTAGTATACAAAACACTCAGAATGTATATTGTCTTGGCATTATTGTTTTATTTTTTGTAAATTCTTTACTTCATAGGGGAATCTTCTGGATTTTTCTTTGTATTTCATAAATTCATGCTAGGCATCATCTTTTAATAACACCCATTCCTCTTACTATCTCCTCAGTAAACCCCCAAATTAGCAGATTACACTGGTCTACATTTTCTAATAAAATTCCGCAGAAGCAAAAGGTAAAAGAAACTATTTTTGAATTTGTAAAAATAAGGATAACTCAAGAAACAGGCTCTGAATGAGACACTTTACAAATAACGCTTCTAATCTTTACAGTAAATTTTCAAATTGAGTGTTATTTGGTATTTCACAAATGAGGAAAATGAGACTCAGAACACCTGAGTTACTTGTACAACTTTTCATAAATAAGCAATAACACAGCCAGGATTCCTCCATCCAGCTTCAAAGTCCATACGCTTTCTAGTGCACCACGTGGCCAGGCTGCATGCTGAGCACATTCACACCATTTCTCTCGTTTAATCCTCCCAATAACTCTCTGGGACAGGTGTTTTAAGTCCATTTTACAGATAAGGAAACTGAGGCTGAGAGAGGTTAAATAATATTTCTAAGGTCGCTCAGCAAGCAAGTCACAGGGCCGAGGTTCAAATTCAAGTCGGAGTGACATCAGAGTCCATGCTCTTACATAACCATCTGCCATTTAAGTGACTTGTGTTTATGGGGATCATACTGCCAGTCTCTATTATTTGTTTTGGGATTAAACCATACTATTATTATTTTTTTTTAATTTCAAAGGGAGTTAGCTATGTAGATACTTTTCAAGTTATTTCTCTGATCTCCCTGCGTGGTGGGAAATAAATGAAGAACTGAGGAAGGATATGGAGTTGTCTAGCCAGAAGAAGTGGCAAACAAAAGAAAACGTGACTGAGGTTTCCAAATTTTTCCAAGGGTTGCCATATGGAGAAAGGATTAACTTTTCTTCTAAATGACTTAATAGATTAGATTTATGACAAAGATGAACATAAGCTACAGGGAAAATATTTTGGATGGGTATAAAGAAAAGCTATCTAAAAGTCAGTGCAGTCTAAACACAGTATAGGCTGTCTTGAAGTGTGGCATCGTGGCAATGTTCAGGAGAAGCAGGGGACCACTTGGCAAGGCTGTGTAGCAGGGCTCTGATGACATTTAAGGTCCTTGAGATTGGATGATTTTCTGACATGGCTTTGCGGTCCTGCGTACTCATCACTGGATGCTTGCCCGCTATTTCTGCAGAATCTGGGCTGTGTTCCCTAACAGTTGGCACAAGTGGCTTAGAAAAACGGAGAGCCAGTCTTCATCAACCCTGGGAGTGGCGGTCCACACCTCAGAGGAATGAAGCACCTCAGTGCCAAGTGTCATCAACGGGCCTCTGTCAAAGTTCTAGACAAAAAGGGGGATACAATTCACAGCACACCTTTTCATTTGTGTTTTCCTGTGTCTTCATGTCTCAGTAATCAGAAAAAAAGGAAAAAAGACACTCCTTAGGTATTGTTTTGAAAGGGCACAGTGTAGCTAAAACCTCACGTTTTGAGTAAAGTTACCATTTGCGGCACTAAATAGTTTTTTGTTTGAATGGCAATCACAAAATTATTATATATAACAATGATAATAATGATAAGATTATAGTGATAATTTATTGGGAGGCTACAGTATTTTATTTATTTATTTATTGAGGAAGATTAGCCCTGAGCTAACATATGCTCCCAATCCTCCTCTTTTTGCTGAGGAAGACTGGCCCTGAGCTAACATCTGTGCCCATCTTCCTCTACTTGATATGTGGGACGCCTGCCACAGAATGCCTTAATAAGTGGTGCACAGGTCAGTGCCCAGGATCCAAAAGGCACACCTCAGGCTGCAGAAGCAGAGCACGGGGACCTAACCACTATGCCACTGGGCCGGCCCTAGGAGGTTACTGTAATTTAGATGAGCAAAGTAAGGTGTAAAAAGCTTATGCAACAAAGTCCCACAGCTATGAGATGGCAGAATTAGGGTTCAAATCCGAGTCCATCTGATAATATCAGAGCTTGTGTTCTTATTTTATTTTTTGCTGGTAATTGCCATCACCTAATGATATTTCTTGCCGCTTATTTAATAGGGTTTATTAATATTTCCCTATTGCTGGATTATATATTTTTGGATGAGATGCTGAAAAGGAGCCACAGTAAGTCTCTTCTGGGTGTGTTTTGCAACCATGTGGACTGTCCGTCTATAAATAAGGCAGTGGGAAGAACACTGCTCTTGGTCTAGTTACACTGTTTTCTTCTCACCTTAATGTCTTTGTCTTTAAACTAAAAGGTTGCTTTTTGTGTCCCTCAAAGCAGAGCCTGAGACAGGTACTTGGGTAGATGCATTTTTTTAGGAGGTGAACTTAGGAAGCAGATATGAAGGAGCAAGGAAGGAAGAAAAGCCAATTCAAGAGAACATTACTGAGGTCACTGCTGTAGGCAACAGGGTTCAATTCTTCTGGGACTCCTGAGCAGCATACCAAATGTGGCCCAGAATCACCCACCTGAAAGATGAGAGACTGGAGCACTTATCCACCCAATGCTATCCCCTATTCGTTGAGGGCTGCACCCAACGGCACTACATGTGTGATGCTCAGTGAGCTGACGCTGAAGCAGGCTGTGGAAAGGTGAGGCTCATTCTCAAGGTGGGAAGTTAGTGCAAAGGAAGCGTAAACTTGCACAGAGCTATCCACCATTCGCAGCTGAAATCACAGGAGGCTGAGGGGATGTGATGTTTGCTACACGGAATTAGAATAGGTGATCCTTAAGATATCTTTCAACATAAAATTGCTAAGTCCATACAACTTTTGACCTGGAGTTATATGCAACCACTTAATCTAACTCCATTTTTCTTTTAAAGATTGGCACCTGAGCTAACAGCTGTTGCCAATCCTTTTTTTTTTTTCTGCTTTATCTCCCCAAATCCTCCCCCGTACATAGTTGTATATCTTAGTGGCAGGCCCTTCTAGTTGTGGCATGTGGGACACTGCCTCAACGTGGCCTGACGAGTGGCACCATGTCCGCGCCCAGGATCCGAACCAGTGAAACCCTGGGCCGCAGCAGCGGAGCGCGCGAACTTAACCACTCAGCCACGGGGCCGGCCCCTCTAACTCCATTCTTCAGCAGGGCAAGCTGAGGTTCAAAAAGAGAAATGATTTATCCAAGTCTCACAGTGAATTAGTGGATTCACTGAACCTCAAGTTCACATCCTCTAAGTTCTGGTCACTGCACTTCTTGGCCCACTTCCTACTGATGCTAATTAATGCCTAATTAATGCTAGCTTCCCTTTTGTAGCCTGGAATCTGAAGATGCTTATCTCCGCTGGCTTAGTTGACCCTTTACAGAAGTTATCCCAACAGGGTTGCCTTATCCATTTTGGCTAATCCCACCTGAGACTCCAGGATAAGAGGGATCAGGATGCTAATTAGGGAGAGGCAGGCAGCTTCTTCTCCAGAACTGTGCTCATCTCTACCCCTTGTAATCCTCTCACACTGCCATTGCCAGTTGCATTTGCATACATCTATTGTGCACAGCAAAGGCTCAGAGAGCGATGAGGAGGGATTGCCAGAACATGAAATCCAATAAGGATACTGAGTTCCATCTTCTGAACTAAGGAGCATGGTAATTAAAGCAGTATTTACAATGCAATAAAGGCAGAGCTAATTAGTAGCAAATGAGATTGAGATGATGCTTTTTCCCAGTGAAACTAGGCTGGGATCAGCCTTCACTATAAATCCTCCAACTGTCTCCTTTGTTAATTATGATCTTCATAATTCCCTTCTTGGCAATATTTGCCTAATTTATTGCTACTCAATAGCAAAGAATTAATGGAAACTGAGGTAGGAGTGATAGAGAGAGCTCAAGGCAACTGTTTGGGTTGCTGGACCACTCACACAGAAATAAAGACCTGGAGGAGAAGGTGGCTATTGGTAATAACCTGAAGACAAAGTGAGGACATTCATCCGAATAAGCAACAAGACTTGATGCTTTGCTAAGGTGCACGGGGCTTTATCTTTGATAACTGCTTCCAGGCCACATACAGGTGTGGCACGTCGGGAGCTGTCTATTCTTCATCTTCATTATTACAATATATGCTGGGTTAGGGGCCTTTGTGCATGGCGCTGTGAATGATCAGTGCTGTCTCAGGAGAGTCACAATCACGTCCCTTTTCTCAAAAGGCTTGAAGTACAACTTATTAATCCAGAGCTCAGCAAATTTTTTCTGTAAAGACCCAGATAGTAAATATTTTAGGCTTTGCGAAGCAACATTCAATCTTCGTCACATCTCCTCTCCTTTCTCCTCCTCTTTCTTCTTCTTAAGAACACTTTAAAAATGTAAAAAGCATTCTTACCTCCTAGGTCATACAAAAACAGGGCATGGCTGAATGTGGCCTGCAGGCGATCGTGTGCTGACCACTGCAATGCATTACATACTTATATACTCAGCCAAAAAATATCCCCATTGGTGCAGAGCTAGACAATCAAGCGGTGATATCCTATCCATCTACTCCTGTCCAGGACTAAATTTGAGGTTGAAATAAGATGTAGAATTAGGAGAGGGTGCAAGAGAGATAACTCTAGGACAGTGGTGAACAATATTACTTTTTATATGATGATCCTTTCTAGGTTGACCCTTATTTTTTTAAAAGTTGTATTTAAAATCAAGAAGTGTGATATCTGTAACTTTGATTAAGAATTCTTGTGTTATTTCCCACATTTACTCTCTTTCCACCCATTATTTGTCATTTTGGCTAAATTTTTAGAAAATATCTGCCTAATATTAATTTCAATATATGAGGCAGTGCTGGTTTTCAGTAACACCTTTTGTGTGAGAGGAGTTTGATGATTTGAGGGTCAAGGAAGTAATTTGGCATCACAGTTTAATCACAGACGTGGGTCCAAACAACAGTTCTATGGCAGTATTTCCCAACAAAGCATTGGTGTCTCCATATTTTGTGGGACAATTTCATGTATCACCTTTAGATTTCTGGTCTCCTCCAACTAAAGGACAGACCAACTCTCCAATCCACGTGACACTAGTAACACTTCTCACATCTCACACATATTCCCAAATCCCATCACTAACACCACTACCAGGGGAGTGGAGGGTGAGCAGTATACTCGTGGTTGAGAATCACTGCATTATCCAGTTCTTATGTGCTGGGGATGGAATGTGAAAGGATATCTCGTAGGTCATTAAGAACAGGGCTGCAGGGAGAAGACTTGAAAATGGTGGATGCAGAAGCTCTGTACTAATAACTTCTTCCCCCTCTTCAAACCCATTCTGTATTTACAGCTAGAAGAGAATATTCTTGCTGCACTCCTTCCTCAGGAGAAGAGTAGGGTCAATTTTCCTATGTCAGTGCACCTTATCATACATGCTGCCATACTCTAGGTGAGCAAGATTTGAAAAATCACATCACTGGTGGCCTGTCTACAGCTCTATCCAGTGTGACCCCACTGTTGTCCAGGTGGGAGAAATGCCACAGTCAATGGATGGCTTTCTCAGTGTGTGTGTGAAGAGTGAGTGGACTACAATTTACTGATTTACATAATTTTGGTTTCATATTTCTAAAGGGAGAGGGCATTCCAGAGCTAAGTGAGTCATGGGTGACTATTCTAGGGCATTCCAAATTCCACATGTGCTTTGGTGTCTCTCATTCATTGGAAAATGGCAAATGTGGCCATGCAATGAGCCTTCTATTCTCTTTCAATAATGGCTCAAGGGTAAGTCCTGTGAATAGGAGATGGTCCTTATGATTCAAAGCCAATAGGAGCTCCATGTTTGAAAGTGTTACATCAGGATATGTGGAAAGAGCATGTGTTTTAGAGTTAGATAATTGTATATTTAAATCCCTTACCTACTACTTGCAAGCAAAGGAAATCAGAAACTTACTCAACTTCTCTAAATCTCAGACATCATAATGCCTTCCTTGCAGGGTACAGGAGGAGATGATTGACTGTAAGCGAAGTGTTCAGCATGAGGCCCAAGCTGTAGTAGTTGCTCAATATTCCATTGCTATTGATAACAATAGAAATAAATCAGATGACACTTTGCACAAAACCATGGCCTATTGACTATTCATTATTTACTGCTGCTTATCAGTGATGAGTCAGATGGGTGTTCTGCACATATCTAGGAGTGCGAAGTGAGAGTCACTCTTTTTTTCAGGCCAGCATCGTTTTGCATGTGACCTTAAGCACAGAGCTGTGTGTGGCAGTGTGGCATAGTATAGTGGGAGAAATCTCTCTGTCCTAATCCCAGTTCTGCCTCTTCCGAACTCTAAGTCTTTGGGGGAAGTGTTTCAATCCTAACAGACCTTTCCTCCTTCTCTGTAAATTAAAGGTATCTCAATAAATCTCTCTGGATAATTGTGAGGATTAACTGTGACAACACATCACGAGCTGCAACACCTAATACATCCCAGTTGCTTAGTACAACTAGATTTTCTTTATCTTCCTGTTCGGAGTTTGTCCTTGGCAAGATTTGCAGTAGACAGCGTTTGTCTTTGACTTGCTTTCCTTGCTTCTCTGCACTTTCCTCCTTCAGTGTATTGAATTTTCTGGTCTCTGGGGCACCCAGCAATAGTACATTCACATTAAGGTGAAGATAATTTCTTACTTAGCTGTCTCTTTCCATTTGGCACACAGCGGTTGAGCACTGCCTCCATTACTGTTAAGGAGGGATTATACAGTTTATGGTCACTAAAATGGTGATGGTATGTCAGGGTTATGTGTGAGAGGCAACTTTGGCCATTTCAAGCCAATATGGGGCCCTTGGATAGGCCAGCCCCAATGGGGGTTGGACTGAAGTTGATCACGCACCTGGGGTGGCAATAATCCAGCCACTGTAAGACAACACTTCAATCTGAGTTTGGCATAAGACAAACCCTGCCCAGCATTCCAGAAGAAGGAAAAGAGGCAAAAGTTGAGAGGATTTGTGAATTTCATCAGGCTAATTATAATGTTTTATAGGTTTATAATTTTTTATCTAAAGCTCATGGGGACAAATGTGTTTGGAATTCAGAATTCTTCAGATTTTAGAAAGGTCCAACAGTACATACAGTGCCTATTATACAACACCTGCAGCCAAGGTACGGGGCAGCATCCCATGATCAAACACAATATTACTTTCTCAGCAGAATGGCTACGTATGCACACTAATTAAAGTAAATAAAGATTAAAAATAGCCTTATGTCAGTCCAGGTCAAGTTTTTCCACCAAACGAGATCAAGTCAGGTTACATTTTGACACCAAATGAGTTGGGAAAGTACTTTTGGTTTTCAGGAGTTTGTGTGTTTTGGCATCGTTAGCGATGGACTGTGAACCTGAATCAGAAAGCAGACAGAAAATTATGGCCAAGCGTGAGTCAGAATAACAAAACTTCCCACATTCCGTTACCCTTGTATCAGCGTTCATCTCTCTGTCCAGTAAGTATTTATTGAATGACAGCGACAACACGCCTGGCAGGGGATAGTGCAGTGAACAAGGCAGACAAAACCCCCGCTTCTGTGCATCTTCTACTGCATCTCAGCCACGTGTACGCTTCCCTTCCTCTTCCTCGTTCCTTTCTCTTTTAGGTAAAGGATCTGTTGTTCTTCTGCTTTTCTCCTTCTCTGTGAGCTTTCCTGGGCTTATCCAGGAAGAAAAAGTAGTCCCTTCCTCTGTGAGCCTGGTGTACTTGGTACCTATCTCTATTGTAGCATTTAGCACAGCGTGATCTATTTTTCTCCCAGTTAAAATGTGAGCACTTGAGAAAAGGGAGTTTTAGAGCCTGGAAGCCTAATCTAGGCCCGTAAACATGGTAAGTATTCAGCAAATGTTTGGCGAATAAACACTTGTTCCTCTGGATGACAGAAACACCTTCGTATCTCAATTTTATTGAATTATATAGGGAAAAAAGAGAATTTTGCCACTCCCCCGTGTTTTGGCTTTCTGATTGATTGGCTACTTTTTCTTCTAGATTAACTCAGAACCAAGTAATAAAGCATATTTCTTAGAATTATCTGCCAGCAGTGAATCACCAATGGTCATGATAGTTTTACCTTTTCCTCCTGTCTTAGCTCTACAACATTATTACCCTTTTGCACTATCAGATATTAAAATCATATTAATAATCAGGAACTGTGTTAAACTGTCTAAAAGTTAAATAATATAGCAGCACATTAGAAGGTTAGTGGCACCCATTGGGTGTAATTCATGAAGAATAAACTTACCTCCTTGATTCTCTGGAGACACAACAGACGGTATTGTTTTATAGGAGATTAATTATCACTATGATATCTTGGAATATGCAATAAAATCCATGTCATTTGGCTGACTAGGCTTTTTAAGTTACAAATTAGAAGTTAAGATCATAGAATCACTCACCAGAGGCAGGATGTAAGGGCTGCTTACTATGGAGGGAATGTCCACACTTCCCAATTGTTTTCTTTGATGTGGTTAGGAATAAGGTTTGAGAAGGAAGTCAGATGCTATGTCCTGGAGTCTCACTTATCTGCATCTGACTGACTGGGCATCTTTGGGCACTTAGCCTCCATAAGACCTAGTTTTTCTATTTATAGTGGAAGAGAAATATCTTCTCCCTCTTTTCTCTCCCAATAATACTGTGAAGTTGAATGTTGCTATTTCCTGAGAACTTCTTTTCAATTCTTGAAAGGCTAGGCATGTCCATTCCGTTGTCCTGTGAAAAGAATTCGGGGTCTGCTCCGATGCTCATTGGCTGTGCTGCCTTAGGGAAGAGTTTTCACTTCTTTCCCCAGTTCACTTTGCATTAATAAAGGAATCGCAGTTTATACCCTCTCTACCTTGAAGGACTCTTAGGAAGCACAATTGTTTGCAAAAGCACTTTGTAAAATGTCAGTTACTAAGCACATTGCATTTATATCCCCCCCCCCCCACCATGATAAGATGGGGTTATTCACATCATTGCTGTTTATGATTTCTTGCTCTTGCTCACGGAACCCAGACCAGGGTCTGCACTGACTGCTAGAAGTTGACTCTGAAACATGAGGTGAGTCTCTGAGTGACCTTGAGAGCTGAAGACCATGTGGCCTCTATGAGAATTCAGATGGGCTTTAAGGGCCCGGGAGATGCATTACGTCCTCAAGGATATCAGTCACAGATGTACTTGGACAAAGACCCTGTTAGCACACTCTCTGTGCCTGCTTCCTGCAGCATGAAGTGTAATAGAAGACACTACGAATTGATGATTTAATCTTCCTCTTTGTGAGCTCAGATGAGATTTTCCCATTAGGAGGCAAGGGCCCATTGATCTATGAGTCCCAGAAAGGAACTAATACAAAGTTCGGAGAGTTTGAAGTTAGACTAACAGATTGACTCAATGAAAAAAATAAGTATCACATATTTTTGGTATCAAGTGAAGCCAAAACAAATAAATAAAGTAGAGAAAAAAGAAGATTTGGGGGAAGATTGAGAGAAATAATCTTTCTAGAGATTTCGTACTGCGAATGCTTAGAATCATCTTGAATGTCTCTCGTAAAACCCTGACTTTTGGAATTTGATAAATTATCATGCAGTATGTCAAAGGGGGACCTCTTTTTCAAGATCAAGGTGGATTACATTAAATCTCCTGTGGTCTGCAGAAGCCCACTACTCCGAGATGTTGGTGAATCTGGGGGAGGGAGTTCTATTTTCTGGATTTTCTATGTCTACGACCTCTTTCAGACATGATATTCAGTGCTGTCTTTTTTCATTCAAAGAAACTATTTGTGAACTTCGACTTCATTAAAGATTTGGAGTTCCTTTTGCCCATTTTACAGTCTTTAGTGGAAGGTGTTGTGTTAGTTTGGCTAAGACTGGAAATCCCTAGTTCTAGCCATGATTGGCTCAATGAAAAAAAAAAAAAACTTTTTTGTTATTTGGAAAAGAAATACCAAATAATAATAATAACAGGAAATAAGAGTTTGTCAAAAGAAGAACTTGCATGAGATTTAGAAGGTGGAAGCAAACTGGAAATCACCGTTCTCATAAGGTTGCTGTTGTCAGATAGTGACAGGTAGACAAAGAGGTGCCCTGAGTATCACAGCTTCTTTCCCTCACTGCTGCCTTTGTTGTGTAGGGAAGGAAGACATTTCCTCTACCTTCTCTGGGTTCGTCTGGCCGGAGAACGAGTTAAATTCACATGAGACAGAATAGCAGGAGAAAATTAAACAAAGCTTTATAACATGTATACATGGGAGAGGTCAGGCAAGCTGAGCAACTCAGCAAAACCACCACTTAAATATCTAAAGACAGAGGTAGATGTTGGGGGTGGAGGGGGAGTCGATCATGGGAGATTACCACACAAGTACAGTAAACAAAATGCAGATTTAAGTCCTTGCCTTTGGCGGTAAGAGTTTCTAGAGAGAAGGTCATTTCCTTTCTTCTTCCTGGTACAGAGAGGGAGGCACCTTTACAGATAGAGATTTCCTTTACAATGTAAATGTGTCCTAACAAAGGGCAAGCAAGTTCTACTTTTCGGTTGCTTTCCTGTCTGCAAAGAAACCAGCCTCAAATAATCCTCATGCCAAAGAGACATATCTTGGGGTGGCCATTTCCAGGTCCCCACAGTTGATAACTGTGGCCCAGGCCCACCACCAGGCCACTGTCTGTGGATCCACTGACAAGGTTGATATAAGGAGCCAAGAACTTCCCCCAGAAGCAGTAATGTCCACAGACCTCTACATGAGCTCCATCTTTGTGGTCCAACTTCAGGAGCCACAGGTGCTTGGCTCCCACTTGTCCATCCATGTCAGGACATCAGACAGACTGGTTGGTTAAGGTTTCTGTGATCTTTCTTCTCACCCATTCCATCCAGACATTCACTTCCTCAGCTCCTGCCACAAATGTCTAAAGTCTAATTTCTACGCTAAATCTTTATTCCCATATTAGGTACAGTAACTTGACTGATGCCCAGCCTTTACTCTAATTCTTGCTTCTCTCTGCTAACCCAAGTCACCCGTTGCTTCTCTCTCATCTTCCTCTCCTTGTCTGGAGCAACAAATAACATGTTTCCTGTTTCTTATGCCAAAGAGATTTTTCCTGGTTCAGACCTTCAGGGACTGTATTTTTACTCCAATCTAATACCAAAGTATTGCCAACATTCAATTAATTTCCTTCTTTAGGGGAATGTGAGCACTAGATATTTATATTTCAGCATTTTAAGCGGTTCCATGTATATGGAGGCATGCCAGGCCTTATGATTTTTCTCCATTTGCTTACCCATGGATATTCTTGGTAGATTAACACGCGAGGAATTCATGAGACTTATGTGGTAGGCTGAAAATATCCCCTGCCCCAAGATATGTCCACTTCCTATTCCCTGGAACCCACAAATACTACTGTATTTTTGGGGAAAAAATGTCTTTGCACACGTAATTAAGTGGAGGATCTTGAGCTGAGGAGATCATCCTAGATTATTCAGGTGTGTCTTAAATATCATCCACATATATCCTTGTAAGAGGGAGGCAGAGTGAGATGAGACCACCATACAGAAGAGGAGGAGGGGCAATGTGACCACTGAAGCAGAAACCAGAGCAATGCAGACACAAGTCAAATGCCAACGACCACCAGAATCTGGAAGAGGCAAGAAGAAGATTCTCCCTTAGAGCCTCAAATGAGAGTATGGCCCTGCCGACACCTTGATTTCGGTTCAGTGAGACTGGTTTCCAACCTCTAGCCTCCAGAATTATGAGAAAATAAATTTATGCTGTAAAGGCACCAAGTTTGTGGTCACTTGTTGCAACAGCCGTAAGAAACTAACAGACTACTCCAGTGTTGTTTTCTGTGAGTCAAGTGCTTGCAAAGTCTGTCCTGCTTGCCCTTGCCTCTGTGCTCTCACTTATGCAATTCTTCTCCCTGGAGGGCTATCTCCTCCAAATGTGTTCATTTACACAACTTCCATTTTCCTTTAAAGAATCAAATGAGATATTACTATCTCAGCGAAATCTTCACTGTATCCTGATTTGGCTTGGATAATCCTTATTTGTCTTCCAAGGTCACCTGTATTGCTGTTAGAGCCCTCGTCATACTACACTGTAATTACGATGAAGTTGACTTTTCCATCACCACCGATAGAAAGCCCTTGAAGGCAGGAATTATATTCTCTATTATTCTAATATCTGTCATTGGGCTTGGAATACATTGAAAACACAGTAAATGTTTGTTGAATAAAAAAATATAAGAATAAGTGATCTTGAGTATAGAAAGTGAAGGAAATAAATCATTGAATTTTTTGCTACTTGGCAATTGCTTCAGGAAAAAAGATTTGCGATAGAAGTGTATACTGCAAAGTTGAGGGATCTTTTGAGGTTGCAATTATCTCTGCTAACCAAATGTTTCATTCACATGGATTATGAGAGATGATTGAAGAATGAGCTTTCTCTAAGGATTGATTCACTCTTCAATGTATTTATTCCACTCACCCAATATACAGCGTACACCTAATGTGTGAAAGACGCTACTTGCAAAAGAAAGGTGAGTGAAAAAATGATTCTTATCTTCAAGGAGTTTATAGGGTAAAGGAATACAGTCTGTTTATAGACAACTAATAAACTGCTACATGTTACAACTGCTGTAGTGGTTCATTGAAAAGAAGGAGCATTCATTGCAGTAAGAGAACAGGGAAAATTTTTGTAAAGGAGGTAGTTTTATACTTGGGGTCTGAATAATGGATTAATAGAGAGCTAGAAACCAACTTGTAGTCAGAACACATGTGGAAGGGCATGCAAATGGACAATGCAGGGCATTTTCTGGAAATGACAAGTAGCACAACCTTCTGAATTGTAAAGTTCAGAGTAGGAGACTGGTTGGGAACAAGGGTGGAAAGATGGGTTAGATCTAGCTTATGGAAGACTCTGAATGTGAAATTAAGGAATTTTGATCTTATTCTATAGGATTATGGGACTTATTAAAAGTCTTTTTTCTTTGCCTGTTTTTTTTTCTTTATTTTCTAGGTAACATTGGTTTATAACATTATAAAATTTCAGGTGTACATCATTATATTTTGATTTCTGTGTAGGCTACATCATGTTCACCACCCAAAGACTGATTACCATCCGTCACCATACACAAAAGCCTTTGATGAAAGGAGAAACATTACCAGAATCATGTTCTAAGGGCCTTTGATCTATTATACCTATTAGAAGAGGATAATATACATCAGAGTGGCAGAGATGGGAGGCAAGGAGGTCTCTAAAGAGATCTTTACAGACGTCTAGGTAAAAGAAGATGAATTAAGATGGCAGGGGACAAAAGAAAGGAATTGAGAGAAGTCGTAGGACTTGATGCTTTGACATTGTGCATGAGAGAGATGCTGAGGCAAAGATAATCCTAGTATTTTAATTGTATGAGATTGATATTGTTCAAATCAAGAGGAGAAATAAAGAAACAAAAGATAAACATGAGTACAAAGGATATGATTGTATAAAAGATCAATGAAACCCAACAAAACTCAACGCAGTAGATTAGAAGTAACAATTAGAGCCACAGTTTTAGAGTCATATATTGATCAGCCTTCGTAAGCTCCCTTCCAGAAGATCCATGATTGAACTGTGTATCAGCAGCAGAAGAGTAGCACTATATCATAGTCTCACTCCACTTGACTAAGAAACCTAAAACCCAGGCTCCGCATCTTCCTAGGCTGTGATGGAACGACTGAAGCAACCAAGGTTTATGAATCACTGGTTGTGGCCATTCTAACCATTATAGTGGCCCCTCAACTTGGCAGAACATAATTTTAAAATCCAGGCTAGATCCTTAACATACTCAGAACATCTTCACTATCCACTCACCTTGGGTTGGCCGTGGAAATCATCTCTTGACTTGGGCTGGTCCTCTTTGGTCCATGAAATTTTAGCTCTTCACTCTTGTCATTAGCTGGAGCATCTCCCCAGATCTTCCACTGACTCATGCTTACTGTAACTGCCCTGTGCTATATCTGACTTATGACACATTATCATTTGCATCCTCTAGTCCTCCTGCACCATGGTTAGATTTTATTAGTTCCGTTGTTTCTTTTCTTGCATTCATCTCTGACTACCACCTTTCTTTGAATGATTCTTATACATTCAATATCCGGCTCACAACTATATTGTGATAATCAGCAAAGGAACAAAAGCTAAAAGCACAAGATGACTAAATTGCTTAGGAAGGGAGAGTCAATATGTTTTATTTTCTGCGCTAGCTCTTGTAAAATGGAAGTGGCATTTTGGAGCACTGAGCTGAGAAATATTTCTGTACTCAGCGGAAAAGAGTACCTTAATTGATTAACAATGTGCACCTTGTGTAAACGAAGACGGAGAGATGACATTCATTTAGAAACATGCCGTTCTTGTCCTAGAAAGCTAAGGGTAGAAGTCTGAAAACAGAACCTTGGGAGGTACTTTTGTTAATAGGTGTGACAGTTAAATTTTAGGTCAACTTAGCCAGGCTACGGTGCCCAGTTGTTTGATCAAAACCTTGTCTAGATATTGCTGTGAAGGTATTTTTTAGATGGCACTAACATGTATAATCAGTTGACTTTCAGTGAAGGAAATACTCTCAACAATGTGAGTAGGTTTCATCTAATCAGGTGAAGGCCTTAAGAGCAAAAATGAGTTTTTCAGAGAAGACATTTTGTGACACAACTTAACATAGAAATCCTGCCTGAATTTCCAGCCTGCCAGCCTGACATACAAATTTCAGACTCAAGACTTACAATATAAACTTCTGTCTGAGTTTCCAGCCTGCCCTACAAGTTTCAGACTTGCCATTTCCCACAATTGCATGAGCCAATTCCTTAATGATATATGTATATCACACACACACATACATATATACCCTGTTGGTTCTGTTTCTTTGGAGAACCCTGATTGATAAAACAGAAGTCCATCCTTAAAGAGAACATCAGACTGGAGTGTAAGTCTAATTCCAGTTATCCCTTTAATAAAAGAAATAGTTATACCTGCTACTAGTTTGGACAACACAATAAGATTGGCATTTGCTGTCCAAGAAGAAGCTACGTTCTAACATTAGTGACAAGGTTCAGAGGTGCTGATCACATGAAATATGACAGACGGCAGCCTTCGTCCCCCTCCACATAATGCATTCCTAAAGACTTAAATGCCGCTTGGATTTCCCTGCAGAGTTTGCCATTTCTGTTACTCAATCATATTCCTTCCGTGTGACCTGCAACAGCTGTTCTTTTGCCAATTACACCATTTCTTCCTGATAAATTAGAAACAGTTCTAATTAAATGGTATGATGAAACCATCAATCTGCGTTAGTGAGGCAGAACTGTAATGTAATTAGTTATTGATATCAAAAAGCAGGGCTTTGTTACAAAGGGAGTAGAATGGATGGCTGGCTCTGGGATTCTCACAAGGCACCTGCTCATTGTCAGAGATACATAAGTGATTTATCTGGTTGTTTTCCAAAAGGGCATTTGTTATGTTAATATGGTCCATGGGAGCAGTATGATAATATTATTTTTAAGTATAATACTACAGCTCTTAATATTACCAGTGAAACTTATAGGAATAGAATAGGTTATTTTCCTTGGATAGTCTTAGTAATAAATAATTCCTAGAGAAAGAACAATTGATTTGAGGAATGAATAAAAACTATGGAAATATAATGCTGACTGTTCTGGTTTGGATGCCATTCTTATTCTGAGGAAACTATAATAGTGAGAGTTCTTTGATAACCGAGACTCTCCTGTTATTAATTTTGTGCATTTCATCTTTGCTACCCACTGCACACAGAAAGTACTCAGTAATTGCTCACAGAATGAATACCTTAGTGTTTAGAGGAATTGTAGTAGGCAGCCCATTTCATCTTCCATAGTAGTGTATTAAAATTAATCTCCTGTAATAAACACTATTCCTGTAAGCACTCTCCCCTTTCAACAGCTCAAAAATACATGCACATAACCATAAAAAAATAAGCAGGGGACGACCTGGTGGCCTAGTTGTTAAGTTCCCATGGTCTGCTCCCGTGGCCCAGGTTTGTGGGTTCGGATCCCAGGCGTGGACCTACACCACTCATCAGTCAGGCTGTGGCAGGCATCCCACATATAAAATAGAGGAAGATTGGCATGGATGTTAGCTCAGGGCAAATCTTCCTGAGGAAAAAAAAAAAGAAGTAAAAATTCCATTAGCATACTAAGATTGGGTCAGCGTGTGCCCTGGACTATGTAACAAACACCCAGAGTTTTAAATATTTGAATTTTTCCCCTTAGAATTTTAGTAACAGTGTTAACATGTCAACATGAATGAAATTAGTTTTTTTTGAACATAGGTAAACATAGTTTACAAGCTATGTTTATACATAGTACTGTATCATTAATTATTTATTTATTCAGGAGCTGTGAAAGTGTTTTGCATTGCCAGCAGCATCTGGTTTAACCAGAAAAGGAATTTATAAAAGGTTACCTGTAACTTATGACTCTCCAGAAGGGCATGAGAACTGATTCTTGAACTAAAAATTCGGCGACAGTTCTTAGCCCGATTAAAGACTTCCACAGGAAAATGCCATCCCGTCACTGCTTGGCCTACGATACTCTATGATACTTAGGTCTGGACGCCAGGAACTCTGCCACTGCCACCCGTAAGGAACCAGGTGCCTCTCTCTTCACAATTCCCGGAATATCAATTCCCACGTGCTCAGAAGTATGTCTGTCACCTCCTTTAGAATCTAAATGTGCTCAGGTGCATGTAAGAGGCAGAGTTCATGTCACACATCTGTACCCTAGCAACAGGGGTGTCTGGTGATGCAAGTTCTTTGGGTCTATCTTGGAACAACAAGATTCCTAAAAGTAAAAATTGGCTGAAATATAAGGAGGATGTTCAAGGCATGCTGTGGAACCACAAATGATACATGTCCACTACGCAGAGGCAGTCCAGGTGGACGATTCATACACAGGGTTAGAGGCTCATGAACTCTTGAAATGTTTGAGCTGTTTTCAAATAAAAGACAATATTCACTAATCTATAAATTATAGCTTCAGCAAGCTATTTATAGGCTTCCCAGACTAGTGCAAGTTTGGATTTTTGTTATGAATGTGTGGCAAAATGTCCTAACCCATAAGAAACTTCTGGTACTGCAAGAGGCACACACAGACACTGTCTGAATTTTAGTGACACTTTCTTTGTGAAGGAGTTTATAAACTCTAAAGGAAAACGGCTCAATAGATTACGTTGGTTTGGAAAGGATTAATTTATTGAGTTAAAAGAATATCTGTATTACTTAGAGAGACATCCAAGGGCAAGGCCAGGATGACCAGTTATTGGTGTTGGATATATTTCATTGAGGGAAAAGTTAAACTTCTAATAGCAAGGTCTATTGAAGAAAACAAAGATTTATCCCTGGAGATATTTCAGGGTGTACCATGAAGTCTACTGAAGAATATGGAACAGGAAAGAATACCTTTGCAGCAAGGTTCTCTACTGGAAAGAGATCCAAAGTTCAGTTCTGCAGGATTGCTTGGAGGCAAAGAGCTCAGCCAAATCAGAGCACTTATTCTAATTTATGCTCATTTCTTCCACCTAACCTCAACTTTATGCTAATTTTCTTCCATATAACCTAATAGACATTTTTCCAGTTTTCTGGGAAAGCTTTGAAATATTAAACAATTTTTTTCACTCCTCCTGATAATTGCATCCTTCGTAACTTTCTTCTTAATCAAACTTCTAGGGCATCTTGGGCCATTGTCTCAGGAGAGGGATCTGCGAAGCCAGAAAGAAAAAAAATAGCCTTCCAATCTCTTCCGGGCTTTGGTTTACAGACTAAAGCACTTTAAAAAAAATTGAGAGACACCAAGCCCAGACGAAATATCTGGGGAAACAATATGAGACAGAGGAAAAGTGCTTCACCTCCCCTGCTGACTGCACATTCCACAGTCCCACCCCTTCTGTTACTCTGCCCATCGTTTCTAGAATAGATTCACCCAAGCTTAACTCTAGGAAGCAGAAATATCCCCAGAAATGGCTGCTTGCTGAGTCCAGCCCAATGAGGTCTATTTCAAAACCCCAGAGAGTGCCCCAGAGTGACCCAGAAACTGAATGGTGCCTCTAACACCAACCCTTGCATGAAAGGAGCAAAGACTGTACCTATAGGGTTTATGTGGACAGGAACGAGGCATATCTCTATAGCTAACTGTGTGGACCAGTGACCAAAAACAAAACAGGATGATGGACTTAGCAGTCAATGCCTACAAGGAGAAATGACGTCAAGGAACAGAATCCCCACCTTGACTTGGCAGCCTATACAAACCCTATCTGGAACGTGGAAACTTCCCCTGGGAAAAGAGAGGGGAAACATCAAATTGGCTGAGATTTAAAGACATTATCTAAATTTTGAAAGATAAATTATGCTCTGTAGAAAAAAAATAGAGTTACTTTTTATGCCTGAATTTGGAATGGGGTACCACCTACACATAGAAATGGAAGAAAAAGTTCTGTTGTTTATTTTGTATTAGAATGAATTGAAATACAGCAATTTTGTTGATCATAAAAGCTATTTACCTGCTAGTTGAAGAATTAAAGATTCTACTTGGATAACAATAAATAGTGCTTCTTTACTCTGTATACTTTACTGAGAGGTATGTGATATTGTACTATTTATTTATATGAGTAAGAGCAAACTCAAAGGGAAGTGTTCTTTTTATTTTCTTTTTATAAGGTAATTATACTAAAAAAACTCTTAGAAGTTTTACACACAGTTTATTTATTTATTTTTCAGCTTTATTAAGATGTAATTGATAGGAAAGTATTCTTTATGACAGGAGTAACTGCTCATCAACTAAAGTTTTAGGATCACTTATTTGTCTATTACCATTATTGATGTCTTGTTTTATACTTTTTAAAAATAATTCCATTATACCTGGGTCTAATAATTTCTTTTTGAATGTGAACAAAGTAAAAAGAAAAATCAATACTACCACATTTTCCAGTAGAAAAGTGTAGACTTTGAGGATATCAATATATTAAACTATTTCTGTATTTTAGAGCTAAGTCTGAATGAAATCAATGAACAAGATATAAGTTGCTACTCATACCTCATTAAATTTTTGACTGTTCATAATCCAGGTTTCCTTGTGTTTAGGATAGACTACTAGACTTGAAAGGAACACTTCTTTTGCCAACACGGCATCTTTTCATCTCAACTTAGGAGTCTTTCAAAAACTCACTCATAATTCCATCTCTTGTTCTTTGGAAATTTAGAGAAGTTTTACATAACCAATCTCTCTCTCTCTCTTTCTTGCTTTCAGGTTTTTTCTTCTCTAGATTTCAATTTCTCTACCACAAAAATAAACAATCAAGAAAGTCTTTAATTTGCTTTTCTTTTCTTTTTTGCTGAGGAAAATTAGCCTTGAGCTAACATCTGTTGCCAATCCTCCTCTTTTTACTTGAGGAAGATTGTCCTTGAGCTAAAATCTTTGCCAATGTTTCTCTATTTTGTATGTAGGATGCCACCACAGCATGGCCACTGATGAGTGGTGTTGGTCTGCGCCCAGGAGCCAAACCCGGGTGCCCAAGTGGAGTGTGCCAGATTTAACCACTAGGCCACAAGGCCTGCCCCTAATTTCCTTTTTATAACTTGTCAGGGGAAAAGCCACTATTCATTTGTCTTGCTCTCGTGTCCCAATTAACCGAGAAGAGTGATAAGAAAATAAATTCCATTATGTTGCTGACTGCGTAAAACACTGAGATCTGGAAAACTGGAGGAATTTTCCATGTCTCCATAGAATTAACTTGCTCTAATTTCCTTTCTATTCTTAATTTCATCAATAGCTTTTGTAGGTATTAGTTCAGTTAATCAATGAATTTATATGTATGAATGAGTGATTGAGTTTCTATAGAATAAATTTCTTAACTGAAGTTTGAACTACAACTCTTTATCATCTTTTACAACTTTCTTCTAAACCAATCTCCTGCCACAAGTGTCAAGGAGGAAACATTATCCTCTGATCTTCTAGGTTCTCCCAGATGCTCTAAGAATTAAATTGACATGAAGCAGATTAACAGGAGAAAAACAAAATTTTGTACATATGGGGTTCCATAAGAACATGAGGCCCAAAGAAGTGACCAAAGAAGGCAATTTTTATACCTTTTGACAAAGAAACAATAAATTGTGAAGAACTGACTAGACAAAAAAAACTTTGGCCTAGGTACTAATTACTGCAGAAACTAGGCAGAGTTTGTTTACATAGCCTTCTCTGCCCTGAATTTCCCTTCTTTGGTGATAAGGATGTTTCTCTGCCTCCTGGTACAGGGAGGGTACCTTTCACATGGGAGATTTATTTCTTGCTTTTAGGGAGACAAAGGAGGGTCAGAGTGTTTCTTTGCACTGGGTGTTTCTTAAGCAACTTTAACTCAAAATAATCAATATGCTAATGCGGCATATTTTGGGGTGGCAAATTTTGTTGCCCGACATAAGCAAAAAAGCTTTCTGTTTCCATCCAGGTTTACCCTGTTTTTTAAAAACATACTTAAACACTTTTTCTTTTTTCTAGTATTTATAGAAGGTCCAATATCTACAAGCTACTGTGTTATGTCACGTCTGAGATGCAAGGATAAACAAGATCCCTCCCCTCAAGGAATCCACATTCTTATAGAAAAGATAAGACTTATGCACATACAACGATAATAAAATGATAAATTCCATAAGAGAAATGTGGATAAATTGCTGTGCATGTGAGAGGCTAGGAAGATTACAGAACATAACAAGGTTTTAAAATAGATATAAAGTGTTCTCTTCAAAATGTAAATACTGTAAAACACTGCATAGATTTGTTTAGTATGGCTCTTGAATATATCAGACTGCAGTATTATTCTCTTTGCTCTCATTTTGATGCAGAGTTTGTCCTTTCATTTGGAAAAGGCTCTGCCATATTGGTCCATGGCAATGATGCTTGGAGACATTATTGCGCTCTGCCTGGGGGGTACCATTTTGATGTGCTGGGGAAGTGCGCTCCCAGGACATAGAATGTAGTAACAGAAGAGGTTATTTATGTGTAAGGTATTCATTAAGCTTGATGAAGACGGGTGGGGAAATATCTTTTTGTTGTGTTGAACCACAACTCTCTTTTCCAAGTGTAACCACCTCATGAGGGAACTTTTATAATCTGGTTGTAAGATTTTCTTTCCTGATTGATGTTCACCAAAATTTTATAGTTTCTATTTGCTTGTTGACCTCGAGGAATGAGAACAATTTTTGGCATTTAGAGACCCATGACATAGAAGGATATTGAAACATACAGAAAGAAAGCCCTTTCCAACAAGACAAATGGGATGACTTGTTCTAACGGGCCATGTGTTCTGGGCTGGCCTAAGTCCGAGTATGCTGACTCCCTTTGCCCATTTGGTTTATACTGAAAAGAAATTTCTTTTCAAGCAAAAGGGACATAGGGGAGGCATTGGGACTAGAACTCCAGTTTGGCTTCTATGATTTGTGCTTGTAACAGTTAAGATTTTTTTCTATTGCTTAGAAGCGAAACTTTGCTCAAACCAGCTAAATTAATAACAGGAGTTTATTTGCATATGTAACTGAGGAGGCAATAGTTTAAACTTACTCAGATATTGATCTAAGGACTCAAAAATTGCCATCAACTCTTGGGATTTTTACCATCTCTCAGCAAAACTGGCCCTTGTGTTAGTTTCATTTGCAGGCTCCCTGTGGTGGCCTCAGGTCTAATAGAAAAGAAAGAACTTCTATACCAGTCCTGCGATGTGCTCTGTGTGGACCGATGTGGATGGTATGTCTACTGTTCCTGAACCAATCACAGTGGCCGGGGGATGCTTTTGCTGATTGGCTGAGACTGGGTGATGTGCTCCCCAACTGGAAACAGGAGTGATGCCCCACCTGAATTTCATGGACTAGGAATGGGGAAAGGTTAGTGGGTAGTAAGAAAAATTAATGTCCACTACAGTATTCTAGAGGCTTTGCTACTTTTTATTCTGGATCAAATGCTTGCTAATAGCAATGAGGTCTAAGGACCTATTTACACACACAAACAGTTATTAAGAACCACAAAAACATGCAACCCTAAAAATAGAATATGTGGATATGTTTGTGTGTGCGCGTATGTGTATACAGAAGAAGAAGAGAGAAATATGCATACATGTTTGATAGGAATATTCTGAAAGGATATATATACCCCCCAAATGATTCAAATAATAGTTTAGTAATACTAATAGTAACTAAATATTAAATAATTTAGTAATACTAAACATCAATGCTAAACTATATATGTATATATGCATACATATATGATGGCATTATTATTCATATGTAAAGCATAAAATTATTTAATATTAAATAATTTTAACTTTGTTTTTTCATTTCGTTTATCTGAATTTTCTAGTTTCTACAATCATCTATTGTAATTAAAATAACTAGATATTTTAGAACTATGTAGTCGAAATACACCAAATAACAGTGTTACTATAGTATTATTTGAAGTAAATCATTATTTTCTTCAATTGATTTGCATATGTAAAGCCAATGCAAACTTGATAATTGATCTACATCATACCAAGGAGATGCTGAATTGGAGATGTGCCATACTGAGTTGTAGCCATCCACTCTGAACTCTCTACTGGCCATCCTGTTATGAGGGAGGAAAATAGTCTCCCCTTTTTTCCTCTATAAATTCTTCCAGTAACTAAACTTATATTTTTGGGCTCTACTATGTATCTATACAATTTTTTCTCTCCTTTAATAAATGCCAATAACAAAAGTGACAATAATGGCAATAAGAGTAATAACATAGTGACTGCTCGATAAATGGCAGCCATTTACCGAGCAGTCACTATGTTCCAGGTACAGAACTCAGTGCTTTGTAAGCATTATCTAATTTGATTCATTTAACAATTCTGGCTTTCATTTATTATTACTTAATCAAGAGCTATTTATTGAACAAATACTACTTTCTAAGGAATGACTTGAAAGGTGGATATTTTATTACAAAGCAGAGTTGTGCAAAAAGGGAAGCCACTAAGGAATGGAGAGTGGTCCATTCTAAGAACAAGATGGGTTCCTTGGAAGTTTAGTGGGATATCAGGTGCTAAGAATGGAGGAGACCCATGCCCAGCTCCAGGTAGCATCTTAGAGGTAGGTAGGAGGAATTCTGATGGCGCAGAAGGTGTGCATGTTTGGGGACTGAAAACTTAGTACCATACTGGACCTTGTTCAGGAGGAAATAAAGAAGAATTGGCATTTGCTTTTAAGAGCAAGGCGATGCTGTCTTTTAGCTAAAGCCTTGATATGAGTTTTCTGTGCCTCCTCCTTCTGACATTAATTTAGAGTGGGATGATCATAAAATTGTCTTTTCTCTTGTAACTTTCATTTCTCTATATATATCTTGCAGATTATGATGCTAGCTTAATATTTAAGAGTGAGAGCACTGGTGTTTGAGAGACCTGAGTTCAAAACACTGATCTGCCACTCACTGTCCAAGTGATCTTGGTAAAATAACCTAGCACATTCAAGGCTCAGTTTCCTCATTTATAAAATTGGCTTAGTGTAATTGTTACCAGCATTTGGAAAACGGCTGTGGCACAGTGTTGAGCTGAAACAATATAGTTTAGTGGTAAATTGCACAGAATAGAGTCAGATTGCTGGGTTCAAACCTTGGATCCCTCTCTTACTAACTCTCTGATCTTGGGCAATCTACTTAAATTTTCACTGCCTTAGTTTCCTCATTTGAAAAATCAGGATAATAATATGAACAATTCCTTTCTCATAGTATTGTTGTGAGGATTACATGAGTTAATTTATCTAAAGCGCTTAGAACTGGCCTGGACTTGTAGTAAGCTATATTCATGTTTATTCTTAATATGTTTATACTTTCTTGTAGGCTAGTTGAGAGAACTCAAAGAACGACTGTTGATTAAAAGGCACTTTACATAATGCTTTTACACATTAAGTGCTCTGTTTTATATTAAGGTTAAGGAATCATAATATTAAAGAGGTTGACAAGAACATTGCAGGCTAATGAGCACACTCTAAGATTCACTCTCATTTCTGTTCTCAAATTAGGGATTTGATAGTTCTCTTAAGATAGGATTGTCTCAATGATGAGATATCTGCATAAACACTTCCTTTTGTAACTTCCTTAAGTTTGGCAGTTTGTCTCAGGGCATCCCTGGTTTTCCCATGAAATGTTTATTTCAGCCACCTTGCCATTCTTTCTCAGTATTCATCACTGATTCTTCCTCCCCATCTTCCTCTATTTTCTCTATAGTTTAAGCTACAACTCTAAATATTGGGGGAGCTCTGCTATTCTATTCTACTCTGGGTTCCTTTATCTTCTTTCAGTTGAGTCTCCATAGATGCATTAATCCAAACCTATGACTTAAATAACTTTTAATCACTAAGCTAACATTCCCAAACTCTATCTCTAATTCTGACTTCTCCCTGGAATTTCAACTGCGCACATGATATCTTCACGTAAGTGTGCAATAGGCATCTCAAATTTAACATAGTCAAAACAAAACTCCTAACTCTGAGCTCCTTCCTTCCTCTCAGTCTTGTCAATTAACTCTTCATTCAGTTGTTCCAGATAAAACAAAAGGGGGGGTTATCTTTGATATTTCTTTCTCTTCCATATTACGTTCTGTCAAACGTGTCATTTATTCATTCACTCAGTTAATTTCTCTCCATCCCCACTAATACCATCTTCATCCAAAGCACCATTATTTTTCTGTTGGAATTCTGCAACAGTGTCCCAACTACCTAGTTTTCTGGCTTTTACTCTTATCTCTCTTCAATCCACCCTGTGCATAGAAGACCAGGTCATGTTGCTTGAAACTCTCCACTGGATGCCTACTGCATGATACTAGATCAGAATTCCGTATTCTCCTTTTCCCGATCTGTCCTCTGTTTTGTTCCATGACTTCACCTTAAACAACCTTCTCCTTTCTCATTCTCGTCAGCCTAATTTGGACTTCTTTCTGATGCTGGTACAAGTTAAGCTTGTAGCTTTCTCAGAGACTGCCATAGATTCACACTGTACTTGGAATGCTCTTTTCCATAATCTTTGTTCTTGACATTCAGATCTCAGTTTAGATGCCAGCTCCTCAAAGAGGCCATCCTGACCACCCAACGCAAGGTAGCCACGTGGTCATTTCCTAAAATATCACTATCTTTTAGTACATTGCAAAACAATTTTTAACCATCTGATACTTTTTGTCATTTACTGATTTATTTCTTTATTTTTTTTCAATTTGATTCACACTACTACAGTGGTTTTGGGGGTGGTTTTGCCCTCCCAGGGAACGTTTAGTAATGTCTGCAGACATTTTTAGATTTCATAATGAGAGGCATGCTAAACATCCTACAATGAATTAGCTCCCCACAACAAACAATTACTTGCTCCAAACGTCCTTGGTGGCTAAGGTTGAGAAACTGCACTAGAAGACAGTACTAAAAGAGCAGTCACTTTGCTAGTGTTATTCATGTCCTTTGCCTAGTGCCTAGAGTGGTACCAGACATATATTGAGCATTCAGTAAACATACTGAATAAATAAATGTATGAACATAGGATTTTTAAGACCTTAATAAGATCAATAATTCCTTCTGATACATAATATTTAAGCAATTTTTGATCCCAAATGCTTGATAAACATCATGATCTCAGAAAAATTCAAATTGATGGTGTTTGTCATTAATGTGATAAAAATTGTATAACAAGAAATGATGATCATCTGAATACCTACCGTTACTGTACATTGACTGCAAGGCGTCTCCAATAAAATAGAAATGTAGATTGAAATCTTCTCCTTTGGAGGACCTTTCCTCTCCTATAAAGGCAGTTTGCATCATGGTTATGAGTAAGCATTTAAAAACTAGACTGCTTTGGCTCAAGTTCCCCTCCACCGTTTCATAGCTTGGTGACCTTATATAGCTCCTTGAGCTTTTTCATGCTTCAGTTTCTCACTTGTCAAATGGAGATAATAGTTAAAATACCTTCCCCATGGGGTTGCTATGAGAATTATGTGAATTAATATATGTATAGCACTTAGAGCTTGGCACTTAATAAATACTGTATGTGTTAAGTCTCTTCATATGTTAAAAGAAAATTGGTTCTGTCTCTTCTTGGTATTTAAACAGATCCCTCTAGGAACCTTGACTATGCAGGAGAGAGCTCCCTGATGATGGAAGTAAGCGTTAGTTATGATAATCATTCATTGTAAAAAATAGTGAGCTATGGTTGTGATATTTGTATGTATGTTAATAATAACATGATGATGATGATAATGATGGAATTCTCAATCTAATAATCTCCCTTTAAATTCTTGTGGACATAGGACTCAGGTGAGCAAATGGAATTCCAGCTCTCATAGGGTCGGGTTGGAGTCAGAGAATTGAATACAGAGAAAAGTGAAGTGTGAGTTGAAATCTTTGCATGCATGTCTACCATCACATCCACAGAACTGTGCAGTGCCCCCCCACTCCTTGTGCCCTCTCCAGTATCATCTTCTTTGGTTATAACTCCTCTTCTCGCTCTGCCTCTTGGCAGATGGTGAAAATCAATAAGAAATAATAGGCGGGAAATGGTTGTGTTTCGTCGAGGAATTTCTGAGATAAGCAGGAGAACATGTAGTTATTATATGACTAATGAATGCTGTTTTCCCTCACTGCATTCAAATGTGAGCAATATTATTGAACCTGGCCTTGGTCAACTGTGGTATTGATTTTCTTTTGTGATTTCAGATTCTCTTCTCAAGTTACCTTAACTAAAGACTCGAAATAGGAAAACCAGTTCAATTTAGACAAAGTGTGCACTGAACTTCAGACTTAGATTTTAATTGATGCTTTTTGATAAAATCTTAGGTTGCCTTCTTGCATATACTTATCTATTTATCTTTATTCGCAATACTTTTTGATTATTCTTTTTACTGTAAAGTGTCCTTTATTGATGCTTCATTAATATGTGGCAAGTCATCTTTCTTTTTTAACAACTTTATCCAGATATAATTTATACACCATAAAATTCACCCATTTAAAACTTATGATTTCATGTTTTAGGTATACTTGAAGAGCCATGCAGCCATCACTATGAGCTAATTTTAGAATATTTTGACACCTTAAAACAGAAACCTTGTACCTATCAGCTCCTCATCCCCTGACCAAGCCCTAGGCAACCACTATACTTCCTGTCTGCATAGATTTGCTTATTCTGGATATTTCCCAGATATGGAATCATACAATATGTGTTTTTTTGTGTCTGGATTTTTTCATATAGCATATCATAAGTCAGCTTTGTTAGGATCTCAGCTTTTATATTGACTATGGCAAAACCCTGAAATTCTGACCAATTTTCCATTTAGTTTGACTCACCAACACCTTGAATTGCTGTTTGGAAGTCATCTCTCTGAGTCATCCTGGCGAGTGTTGGAAATGGCTATTATATATGAATATTATTTCCCCTGGATCCCTCCTCAGGAACCAGTGGAGGACTGTATGTATTTGAGATCATTCTAAGGAGTTATACACGGGTCCCAAGGACTCTAGTAACTTGATAATAGGTTCAGTAGGGATTACAAACATTGCCTTGAGCTTTCCCTCTCCCATCTTTCTTTCCTCATCTACGCAACTTTCATGGGTGCTGGTGGGTCTCAATGACTCTGTGGAGTGAAGACCATCTTCCTTGAGAGTTCTGGAGTTGGCCAGGGATGCAGGGGTCTCTCTTCCTAAAGACTTCCAAATAGACTTCAAACTAGAGGAGATTTACTGGTTTACTGCTAAAAGAAGGGAACCCACTGGCTTCTGACATTAATCTTTCTCCATAGCAGTTAGTGTAGACAATATCTGAAGACTTCTATAGATTGTAGAGATGTACGAACATTCCCATGTGACTTTTCTGACCTCTCTATTTACTCACCAAGAAGACTGACCATGAGAGAGTGGAAGGGTTACAGACTCAGGGAACAGTCAGACCTAGGACCGAATCCTGGCATGGCCAACTTATCAGCTTATTGATTCTTGTCAAGTTTTCTAAGGTTCATTTTCTCTGTGGGAAAAACAGGCAAAAGTAAATGCTGTAAACATTCAGTTAGGTATATATGTGAGGAGCTTTACATTGAGTGGATACTCAATAACCAATCACTGCTCTTAAAGGCAGTGTGGTGTAGGAGAAAGAGCTAAGCCTGTGGAGCCAGAAGACCAGCATTTGAACCTTAGCTTTCAACTTACTAGCTATGTGACAATGAGCAAGCTTTTTCCCTTTTATTATCCTCTGTTTACTCATCTATAAAGGAGGAATTATATCTTTCTTGAAGAGTTGCTATAAAGATTGAAAACAGCGGCCAGCCCTGTGGCTGAGTGGTTAAGTTTGCGGGCTCCGCTTCGGCAGCCCAGGGTTTCGCTGGTTCTGATCCTGGGCATGGACATGGCACCGCTCCTCAGACCACGTTGAGGTGGCATCTCACATGCCACAGCTAGAATGACCCACAGCTAGAAGATACAACTATGTACTGGGGGGATTTGGGGAGAAAATGCAGGAAAAAAAAGGAAGATTGGCAACAGTTGTTAGCTCAAGTGCCAATCTTTAAAAACAAAATTGAAAACAATATTTACAAATTGTCCATCCCAGTACCAGATATTATAGAAAGTGGTCAATAATTGGTAACTATGACTATTTTTTATTGTTATCAAGGTGGCCATGGCCAGTGAGGATCTCTCTAAGCCTAGTGGTATCAAATGCCTGCAATAAAATGTGGCACAGATTAGAGTGATGTTAGTAATCATTCCCAAACCAATTCTTTCCTCCACTCCTATGGCCTTCTGACTGATGGAACATGCATACAGGGATACCAAAGAGGTAGCAAAGTAGAAGAAAAAATTAACTCCAGTGTGGGGCTTTCTGGTACAATGTGGCTGAATCGAGGTGATAGACCTAATGCCAAAGTGGAGCCACTTATTTTTCACTTTGAATTCACACTTAGGGATCTGCAAACTCAGGTATGCCCAGGAAGAGAGTGGAAGCAAGAATGAGAGCAATACAGAGACTGAGATGAGACCAAGGTAGAGAAGCGTGACTGAATGTGAGCATAAAGTGCCTCCTGAGTTCACTTACCCAGCTTATTGCACAGGACGTGAATATTAACTCATCTACTCAGTCAGAGCCATAAACAGGAAAAACCTGGCAAGGGAGCCTCAGCCCTGTATGCTTACTGCATTAGGAACCAGGAGTAAAGGAAGGTTGGGCACGTCTGAGCCCGGAAAGTGGAAAGAGGAAGGAGTTAGTGGGAATCAGTATCTTTGTCCATTGGTAACCACATACAGTGACTGGTTGATGTGGGTTATAAACGCCTGGCTCACTTGGCTCATTTGGAGCAACTCTGAAGAGCCATCCAAGTTTAAAGCTCACCACGGGGTCTGCTGAAGCTTTTGCTCTGACTGCATGATGGCTCAACATCACCTTTTGCCAGTCTTTCTGCTTTTACTCTCCAACAGGTGTTGATCCTGAGAGCATCCTTGAGAATCCACCTCTGTGCAAACTTCATGTCACAGTCTACTTCTCAGAGAATGGGACCTAGGAAACCTCCTCCACAAAGTCCTCCCTCACCCATTCCCAGTGGACGTGAGTTTTCCATTCTCTGAAATCCTTTAACCCTTTTAGATACTTGTCTTACGGTGTTGGTACATTTCTGCCTCGAAACTTCTTTTCATGTTTTGTCTTCCTTATTAAACCAGTGACCTTCCAAGGATGGAATCTATGTTTGATCCATTTCTGTATATTCGGGTGACAGCCTGTTGGCTTGCATATAACAAATATTTGCTGAAATAGTTAATTATGTCCAGGTTGCAATATGACTTGTTATCCTAGGGTTATCTCAATAACTAAATTTTAAAATGTGATTATGTAGGACCTGGAGAAAAGCAACTTATTTAAGGATAGTTGTATGTCTGTACAGGTTCAAACTAAGATTTCAAGCTTGATTACCTCCAGGGTGAGCAGTTAAAGTAAACAGGGAAAGTGTAGCAAAAGTAGGAAAATAGGTCGCTTGTGAACTGTGTATCCTGTGCCTAGTAAAGAGGAGAGAGCTACTAGTGTTCAGATGAAGCCAGTTACTGTCATGAGGGATGTGGGCTCAGTGTTGCCAAATCCTTCGATTTTTTTCAAGAGAAGATGGAAACCTAGACTTTATTTGAAATTTTCTAATCTTTCAAAAACATGCAGGCCAAGCAAATGATGCTCATGAATTGGATGCAGCCCTGGGGGTTGCAAGTCTTGAAACTCTTGGGAAGGACTTCTTAGGTCTTATACAGCTTTGATTTTGGTTTTCTGAATTGTGCGTGTCTGTCCAAAATCATTGTATTTCACAAGAGAATGGTGAACTGCATTTATTTGGAGGGTCATTTTTATCTACTGTCATGCACTTGTATTTCTCACTGTAAGGACCAGAGGAAGATGGTATTTGGACCATAATTTCCAGAATGTTTTAGGAGTTTTGGAGGAAAGGTGCAATACAGCTGAAAGATAATTGTTGTTGTATTTTGGGGGGTTTTTTTGGTGAGGAATGTTGTCACTGAGCTAACATCTGTGCCAATCTTCCTCTATTTTATGTGGGACACCGCCACAGTGTGGCTTGATGAGTGGTGTGTAGGTCCATGCCCAGGAACCAAACCCATGAACCCCAGGTCACTGAAGCAGAGTGTGTGAACTTAACCACTACCCCACCAGGCCAGCCCCATTGTTGTTGTGTTTTTCTTTGCTTTTACAGATTGGCACCTGAGTTAACAAATGTTGCCAATCCTCTTTTTTTTTTTTCTGCTTTTTCTCCCCAAATCCTCCCAGTACATAGTTGTATATTTTAGCTGTGGATCCTTCTAGCTGTGACATGTGGGACGCTGCCTCGGCGTGGCCTGACGAGCAGTGCCATGTCCGCGCCCAGGACCTGTACCAGCAAAACCCTGGGCCACCAAAGTGCAGCATGGGAACTTAACCACTCGGCCATGGGGCCAGCCCCTGTTGTTGTGTTTTTTAATGCCTCTTTTTTACCTGTCATATAAGCTCATGAAATACGCTGGCTAACAGTCTTGCAGTTTATTGAAAAAGGCAGCCGGGTCATTTTGTGCCAGCATTATTGCATTTGTATTTCAAGGATACAAAACTAGAAAGTCCAGACCCAAATTCGAATCCTTTCTTCTACAATATAGAGAAATATATCTCCTTTTTCTTCCATCTGATCACTCCTGACATCTGTGCCGTAAATATGGATTAGATAAGGGCACAGGCACTAAATTTCTTTTGCTGCTTCTAACTCATAAAATAGGATTGTTAGTGTGGGTAAGAAAAGAGATTTGTCTGTGAACACATGGCTGCTTAAGGGTGATGCTGTAAATGAAGGAGGCACATGTGTGTGTGGTGTGTATGTGTATAAATGTGAGAATTACCCAAGCTCAGAATCAGGGGGGTGGGGGAGTACAGCATTCTGGTACAAATCATGGGAAATTCAATGGGCTATTCTGCAAAGTGCTAGCAAATCCTAGTAGCTTGCTGGTGGGAAATTTGACTCGGAAGAGTTATATTTTGTTTGCTAAGGAGAGAATTATTAGGTTGCAATCTGATTTACTTATTTGAGACATTAGAGTGGGGCTAAAAAAAGAATCTACAAATATCAAGATTTATGATTTACATGCTAAAATTGTCCATGGAAAATGCACAGAAAAGTCCCACTTTAAGGTATGCTCTTATTCTGTACAAAGTGAGAGACACTACACATATTATGAGCTGTTACCATTTAGGTAGAGTTAGAGTCTGATTTGTGAACATCAGTCTTAGGCGGAGGGTGGAGATCAGAGGTAGAGGACTAGAATGCCTTTTTAATCAGTTGTAATCATATGATTATTTGGATTACGACGTCTTACTTTCAATAGGACAGAATTCAATAAATGAAGTAAATTTAATATATTATTATCCAAAGGTATTCTTTTTTTTTCTTTTTCTTCTTTTTTTTATTTGGATTATAACGTTATATAGCTATCCAAAGGTATTCTTAAACTTTACGTCTCACTTTACAACATGGGGATTTGGACTCAGTCAATATTCTTTAAAACTTCTCTTTTTTAAAAAATTCAATTTATTTAAACTAAAAGAGGCAAACAAACCAAAAACGGTTCATTCATTTCTCCCATCCCCCATCCCTGCCTCTAGCAGCCACCGATATTTTCTCGGTACCTATGAGCTTGTCTTTTTTTTTCATATATATATATTTTTAGATTCCACGTATGAGACAGATCATACTGTATTTGTCTTTCTCTGTCTGACTTATTTCACTTAGCATAATGCTCCCAAGGTCCATCCATGTTGTCACAAATGGCAAGATTTCATTCTCTTTTATAGCTGAATAATATTCCATCACATATATATATATATATATGTATACCACAATTTCTTTATACACTCATCCATAAATGGACACTTAGGTTGTTTCCATATCTTGACTATTTCAAATAATGGTGCAATGAGCACGAGAGTCCATGCATCTTTTCAAAATAGTATTTTTGTTTTCTTCAGATAAATGCTTAAAAGTAGAATTGCTGGATCATATGGTAGTTCTATTTTTAACTTTTTGTGCAACCTCTATACTGTTTTCCATACTAGCTGTGCCAATTTATATTCCCACCAACAGTGTATGAGGGTTCTCTTTTCTCCACATCCTCACCAACAGTTATTTCTTTTCTTTTTGAAAATAGCCATTCTAACAGATGTGAGGCGATATCTTATTGTGGTTTTGATTTGCATTTTCCTGATGATTAATGATGTAGAGCATTTTTTCATGTACCTGTTGGCCATCTGTATTACTTCTTTGGAAAAATGTCCATTCAGATCTTCTGCCCATTTTTTAAATCAGATTGCTTGTTTTTTTGCTATTGAGTTGTATGAGTTCTTTAAATACTTTGGATACTAGTGTCTTATCAGATATATGATTTGAAAGTATTTTCTCCCATTCATTAGGTTGCCTTTTCATTTTGTTGATGGCTTCCTTTGCTGTGCAGAAGCTATTTATAGTTTGATGTAGTCCCACTTGTTTATTTTTGCTTCTGTTGCTTTTGCTTTTGGTGTTAGATTAAAAAAATCATTGCCAAGACCTATGTCAAGGAGCTTACTGCCTATGTTTTCTTCTAGGAGTTTTATGGTTTCAGGTCTTACATTCAAGTCTTTGTTCCATTTTGAGGTAATTTTTGTGCATGGCGTAAGATAGTGGTCCAGTGTTGAGTTCTTAAATAGCTATCACTCCCAGGGTATGGCAAAAGGCAACAAACCCAGGAGCTTAGTCTTTCTGTGAAGGAGTACTATTAGCCAATCATCATTACCATGGCCGGAGGGGCAGGCTTCTAAATAAACATACACCTTAGGGTTGACCATAATCCTTTCCAGAGACCTTGGGAGGCGGGCATTATCTTCGTGCTTACCCTCCACTGTGCTACAGAGTGCCAGTGTCTCCTGGAGGGGAGCTTTACATGTGTCTGGTGACTTAGTTTTTGTACCTAGTGCAGCTGATTCCTAGTGGATGTCCCTTGATTATTCAGCTCTGGTGACCAGGGGGACTTGCATTCCTGGGTCCCACAGGACTGTGGCACTTGGAAAGACAGTTCTTGGCAAGGTACCACCCTAGGGATCTGCACAGAAAGCAGACTGAGGCTGTGGACACCATCTAGGCACTCTCCCTCCACCTTGCTCCAGCTCATCAGTATCACCCAGAAAAGAGCTTGTGTACTTGTCTGGAGCCCCGATTCCTGTGACTGCCGTGCAGGGGACACCTCCAGATCACCTGGCTGTGGTGGCCAGCAGGGCTTATGCTTGTGGTCCCATAGGACTGTATATCTTAGAATACTTTAAAAACCTGATGCCTGGGGGTCTGGATTCCAGTCAGCCTGGATTTAGGTGCTGATATCCTTCCCTTTGGGACATGGATAGGTCTTGGCATATCCTCAACTACTGGGAGCTATTACAAATATAACAGGCTGTTTGGAAAAGCACCAAGGTCTCAGAGACAACTAAGAGCTGAGGCAGGGTTGAATGACAAGGTTCATCTTCTTCAAGACTGGGAGAGGTGACTATTTCATCTACTGTGTGGAAAACAACACAGAGGTTCAAGCAAAATGAAACAGAGGAATATGTTCCAAATGAAATAACAAGATAAATCCTCATGAAAAAACCTTAATTAAATGGAGATAAGTAATTTACCTGATAAAGAGTTCAAAGTATTGGTCATAAAGATGCTCACCAAAATAGGGAGAAGAATGAATGAACACAGTGAGAACTTCAACAAAGAAATGGAAAATATAAGAAAGTACCAAATAGAAGTCACAGAGCTGATGAATACAATGAGTGAACTGAAAAATACACTAGAGGGATTCAACAGCACGTTAGATGAAGCAGAAGAAAATTGGTCAACTTTAAGACAAGGAAGCGTAACCCACCCTATCAGAGCAGCAGAAAGAAAAAGGAGCAGAAATAGCTTAAGGGACTTTTTGGAAAACGTCAGACTAACATCTACATCACAGGGGCCCCAGAAGGAGGAGAGAGAGAGAGACAAAGGGGAAGAAATTTTATTTGAAGAAATAATAGTTGAAACCTTTCCTAACCTGGGTAAGGAAACAGACATCCAGATCCAGAAAGCCTAGAGAATTCCAAGTAAGAGGAACCTAAAGAGACCCACACATTACAATTAGGTACTTTATAGTTAAAATGTCAAAAGTTAAAGACAAGAAGAGAATACTAAAAGCAGCAAGAGAAAAACAGCCTGTTATGTACAAAAGAACCACCGTATGTGACCATCAGCAGATTTTTCAGCAGAAACTGAGCAGGACAAAAGGGAGTGGCACTGAATGTTCACAGTGCTGAAGGAAAAAAACTTCCAACCGAGAAGACGCTACCTGGCAAAATTATCATTCAGAAGTGAAGGAGATATAAAGAGGTTTCTAGATGAGCAAAAGCTAAAGGAGTTCATCACTGTTAAATCAGCTTTACAACAAATGTAAAATGAACTTCTGAAAACAAAGAGTACTAATTAGTGACAAGAATACATATGAAAGAATAAATCTCATTGGAAAGGTAAATATGTGATACAGGTAGCGGATTAATCACTTATAAAGCTAGTATGATTAAAAGACAAAAGTAGTAAAAGTAGCTATGATTACAATAATTAACCAAGGGATACACAAGATGAAAAAATGTAAAATGTGACATAAAAACAAAAAACCATGGGAGAAGGTTTAGTAATGATGTTGAGCTTTACAGTAGAATCAAACTTAAGTTGTTATCAACTTAAAATAGATTGTTATAGATTTAAGGTGTTATAAATAAGCCTTATGGCAACCACAAAACCAAAACCTATAGTAAATACACAGAAGAGAAAGAGAAAGAAATATAACCATACCACTAAAGAAAGTCACCAAAACACAAAGGAAGAGAGAAAAAGAAGGAGAAAGGAACAGAGAGGAACTACAAAAACAGCCAGAAAACAATGAACAAAATGACAATAAGCACGTACCTACCAATAATTACTTTAAATGTAAATGGATGAATTTCTCCAATCAAAAGACATACAGTGGCTGAACAGATAAAAAACAAGACTCACCTCTATCCTGCCTACAAGAAACTCACTTCAGACATTAGGACACACACGGACTGAAAGTAAAGGGATGGAAGAAGATATTCCATGCAAATGGAAACCAGAAGAAAGCTGGAGTAGCTATAGTTATATTAGACAAAACAGACTTTAAAAAAAGACTGTAATAAGAGATAAAGAAAGACATTGCATAATATTAAAAGGATCAATCCAACAAGAAGATATAACATTTGTAAGTACTTATGCACCCAACATAGGAGCAACTAAATATGTAAGGAAAATATTAATAGACCCAAAGAGAGACATAAACAGCAATGCAATAAGAGTAGGAGACTTTAATACCTCACTGACACCAATGGATAGATCATCCAGACAGAAAATCACTAAGAAAACATCAACCTTAAATAACATGTTAGAGCAGGACCTATGCACTGCTCATCAAGCCATGCTGTGGCAGGCATCCCACATATAAAGTAGAGGAAGATGGGCACAAATGTAGGCTCAGGGCCAATTTTCCTCAGCAAAAAGAGGATTGGTGGCAGATGTTAGCTCAGGGCTAATCTTCCTCCCCCCCAAAAATAAAATATTTAGGATTGAATTTAACTAAGGAAGTGAAAGAACTGTATATTGAAAACTGCAAGGTATTCATGAAAGAAATTGAAGAAGACACAAATAAATGGAAAGATATTCCATGCTCATAGCTTGGAAGAATTAATATTGTTAAAATATCCATACTATCTAAAGCACTCTGCAGATTCAATGCAATCCCTATCAAAATTCTAATGGCATTTTTCACAGAAATAGAACAAACAACGCTGAAATTTGTATGGAAACATAAAAGACCTCAAATAACCAAAGCAATCTTGAAAGGAAGAACAAAGCTGGAGGTGTCATGTCCCTGGTTTCAAACTGTACTACAAAGCTATAGTAATTAAAATAGTATGGTATTGGCAGAAAAATAGAGACAGATCAATGGAACAGCATAGAGAGAGCAGGAATAAACCCATACATTTCATGTTCAATTAATTTACAGCAAAGGAGCCAAGAGTATATAATGGGGAAAGGACAGTCTCTTCAATAAATGGTTTTGGGAAAAGTGGACAGACACAATGAAAAATAATTCTTTATACATAGTTTAAAGACATTAATTCCTTTCAAAAACTTTAACTTGTATGATAAAGTTATTGACTTGATTCTAACTAGTGACCATGGGAATATCTTGACTTATTTCTTACACACGTTTGCTGATTTTGAAGAAGAGAGAGAAATTTCTATGAAATAAATCTATAAATGTTGTTTTAAAATTGTCTTTTGAAAGCACCACATCCTCCATTCTAGAACAGGGACAAAGGAAGCCAGTGTTTCAGAGTTGATGAGAAATAGAACCCCTCAGATTTCAGGGGTCTTCCGTTTACACTGGTCAACATCCCCCTTTCCTATATGGTGTTTCCAGGCAGCATAGCTGAGTGAATAGTATTGTCATGGAAGGAAAAGCCCATCTCTCCCATGAATATTTTTTGTGAACAGGAGGTGAAGCGTGGGCTGGGACTATGTCACATTATCTCTGACTAGAGTCCTTGTCCAGTCCTCAGAGTTCTATAGCCATTATAAAGGGGAAGTTAAGACATTTGGTTTCAGTTCTTCATGTCCCTTGCATTATTCCAAACTAGCCTGTTGTCTTAAAGATGTGGCTCTCTCTGAAGATACTGACAATAAGGTACACTGGTTAGAGACCAACAGAAGTCTTTTAACTTCTGAAGGGCTTGTCCCTTTATGTCTAGGCTTTTTGTATTAAATGTCAAAGAAACACTCTGGTAGTATTTACTATCTTAGATCTCTCTTAGAGGTTCCTGAATTCAAATATCTTTGAATCATGACTACTTAGTCCCATCCTCATGGCTCCCTTAAACAACCTGAGTATTTATTCATACCTTCACACGAGGAACTATGGCTCTTAGCTCTCACTTGCTAAGAACTTGTCTGACTCACCCTTAGTAACCATGCTCTAAACTGATCACAATGCTGAAACATCAGCACGTCTAGAAAAATACTTCTCACATTTTCTCACCAAAGTACCCTCAAATAAAGAGGTGAGTGAACATATATTTTTAAGTAGGATGGGGGAAGAAAATTGGAAGAATTTGGGAGACCAACATAAAAGGCGATGTTACCGATATCTGAAGGTATATCTCAAATCCTCATTTTTTGGTCATTGTTGCAATTCGTCTTATAAATTCTCACCACAATTTAACATTCCATCCTATGATATACAATACCAAACTATATAATGCAATGTGCAATTTTAATATTTGACACTATTAATAATATATCACTGTAGAATGAGTTAATGTTTGAAAGAATATGATTCTTACAGGTTCCATATAAAATAATGTCCCTAAATATTTGTGCAAAATGATTCTTCAGGATGTTGTGCTAACTTCATCCAGTGGTTTCCTGTACTTTTATTGGGAATTCCTCTGCAGCCTCATATCCACCACTGCCCAGAGGTATAAGGGATATGTGACGAGAAACATTGTCTTATCGGGAATGCTGACTAATTAGCTCAATATTGCCTTAAATATTTGCTCAGAGGCCTGGGATTTTACATTTTTATGTGGTTTTTACTTTTAGTATAGCACATCCATTTCATCTCTTGCCTCTTTAAAAATGTCTATAGAGAATAACAAAGTCAAGTCACAATTAGGAGTGTTGTTGAACATAATTCCCTCAGAATTGGCACCCAGGAAATGGGCATGAAAGAAGGACCTTAGCAGGGGTTTTCGGAAAGGGTTTTACTTTATCTTTTTATAAACTGCATGGAGGTTAGAATTTCATGCAAAATAAGAAAATAAATCTAAAAAATAATAGGATATAGTTAAATCAATATTGATTATTTAGAGTGAAAATGTTTTATGGGAGGCAATAAAATCTTTTAGGATCCTGGGGGAAAAATATGGGTGTAAGAGTGGAATAAATTACTATAGTTTAATCAGTTGGTAAATAACTAAAATACTGATCCTGGATTTATGGTGTCAGTGAGCAACCTCCTATTAAATACGGAATGTGTTAGCGATTCACTTGTGATGGATTTTCGAGAAATTGAGTGAGAGCCATTGCTGTCTTTACAGCTTACCTTTAATATTTCTCTTCATTATTCTTCCCTGCACGTGGGTCCATTTTAAAATGCCCCGTGTTTGTAAAAGCATAAATTCTCATTTAAGGGGAGTCTGTAAGATTCTGAAACATCCATTTAAGAGCCTCACTTACCTGAGCTGCTCTCACCGCTGATTATTTTCATCAAAACCTTTTATGGCTCTAGTTTACTTTTCTCCTTTACAGCCAGGGTCGGTCTTTTGGCTTCAACCCATGGCGTATTTGACTCCAAAATGTTTTGAGGTGACACCTATCGTTATAATTTTGTGCAAGGTGCTGAAAATAATGGATCTTCAGATATTTAACATTTTCTGTCTTCCACTAGCCTTATGCTGGTAAAGCATTGATCTGAAGAAGTAGAGAAAATGGGAGGGCAATAGGTCTCTTGTCAAAGCTATACAGTTATTAAATGCTAGACATTTGCCCCCAACAGCAAGAAAGGCAATACAATTCCAGTATCCATCTCACCAAAATACTTTGCCAATGTCTCTCTTTCCTGAGCTATTCTGAGATTTTTAAAACTTTTTCTTAAGCTTCTTACCAAAATTTATGTCTCCTTTATCCCATTTTTATCAGTTGACTAGAAAATAGTGACATAGATTGTCTCACTAAGTAGCAAGTAATTAATAGCATACTAATGTTTTAATTGTGTTATATTTATTATACACATTCAGGTATTTGTGTTAAAATAACAAATATAAGGAAGCAAAATGTTAGGAACATAATGTACAGACAAGGTAGTATTCAATTACAAGGTACCTGCTTTCTCATACTCATTTTACAATCATTTCTCATTTTCAGTAAACTTTACATTTTCCTCACATATATTTCCTTTGCTAAATGACCTTATATCGGATTGAACTACATGCGAATGCTGACAGCTGAGTGTGCCGGTCAGGGTTCAACCCAGAGAAAAAAAGTCTTTAGAAGATGTAAATTAAGAGGTTCGCTTCAAAAAATGGGCTTATATGACCCTGGTGGCTGGCTAGGGAAGTCCCAAATCGTAAGTCAGGCAGCCGCGAAAGGTAGGCTGGAACTCGCAGCACGTGCTGAAGCTGCTGTCCATAAGCAGAGTGTTTTCTTCAAGGAAGTCTCAGCCTGGTTCTTAAGGCCTTTCAACTAACTGAAAGAGGCCCACCACGATTACCTAGGATGATCTCCCTTACTCAGAGTTGACTCACTATGGGCTTTATTCACACATGCCAACATCTTCACAACACTGACATTAGTGTCTGATTGGGATTTGGTTATGGGGGGGGTTGCCTATAGCCTAGCTAAGTTGAAACCTCAAAGCACCACCCTACAGACCTTTTTTGACAACCAAAAATGGCAACTAACTGTGGTTTGACCTGATAGTTCAACACAGCTTCCCAGATTCTTCCTGTATCAGATGACTTGCCCATTTTAGGACTTCAGAAATTTGCTCTGAAATTACCTTGGACTCATCAGCGAGAAGACGTTTGATACCGTCTTAGATTTTTCCAAGCCGCCTGAGTCATATTAGAAGGTTATTGTTGTTATTATAACACATGAAAACCCTTCCATTACTTGAAGGCCTGCCTTTGGTTATTCTTTTCTTCCACAGATGGCCAGTTTCATTAACTGAGCTCTCATTTTTTTATACTTCATTCACAATAAAATAATAAAACAGAGTCTGTTAAATACAGAAAGTCCAGTGCATTTTTTCTATAGAATTTCTTTGCCCCTCAGCCTAGAGCCACAGAGTAAAAAAAGCAATAGTTTTGATTATTTTCTAATCTTGTACAAATCAGCTATCATTCTCTGTTCATATATAAAGAAGGACCCAGGATTTTTGTATTTGTTTGCTCTTAAAGAAACAACATGCTGACTTGGCAGTACTCACAAAAAGAAATTGCAAAGCAAATCCTTGACCCGAGTTCCAAGGGTCAGTCTTCCTACAACAGGGTCAGCTGCCTGCTGCTTCTTAAAGGAGGGTAGGAAATGGAGTGTTGTACACTGCTCTTCATGCTGTCTTCAGAATCTTTGAAGACCTAGCTGTGTTTTTTGGATTAAACAAGCCAAGGTACCAGTTTAGCTAAAGAGAACTTGGCGAAAATGTCAGTACGGTCAATGAAAAATAGTGGTTTTTTAAACTTCAAAATCTTCAAACAGATGTTAGAAAAATGTCAACCCTGTACATAATTGATTGCCAGGATAGAGTTTTGCCTTATACTCTTGAGTCAGTATATTTCCAGCATCACTGAAGTTATGAAATTTGCAGAGAGTAAATCTACATTATTTATGGCAAAGGACACACCTGTATTATTCTTTTTTTCTGCCATGCTCTGGATAGATTATGTCCTCTTGTACTCTGAGTCAATAGAAGCCTTATTGGCTTTCAATCTTCAATTCACACTTCAGTAGCTGGGGAAAAAAATGTAGTCTCTGTGGCTATAAAAAAAAGACGAATCACTTTTTTCTTTGCTTCTTTCCTGTGGAGTCTGGGACACTTAAAACCACCATGTCATGATGGAACCAGTGATGGAACCAGTGTGAAGATCTTGAGCTGTGGTACTGGGGGAAAGTTCTAGCAGTGTGGTGAAGACAAGATGTTTATCAGACCCTCAGCATCTGCAGATCCCAATAGCTAATTCAGAAGCAGGGGTTACCTAAGAGGGCAGTAGCTATCCTTGACCATCCTGGGACTCAAGATGATATGGTGCTATTTGCCATCCTACTGTCTCTGTGAGAGTCTGTTGTGAACTTTACTTTCCCAAAGACGAGGCCAGTTTCTCTCCTGAAATGAACAGAGACAGGAGGCTAAAGGGACAACCTTAAGGGGCAAACCAAGAACCATGGATCGATGGGTTCTAATAATAGTAATAATGTTGAATAATATTTAATATCAAATTTGTTGATTTTTTGAAGCTACTATATGCCAGCACCCTATGAGAAGGGTGCTATCGTTATCTGCTTTCTCCACATAAAGAAACTCTGGCTCATGGAGATTAAGCAATTTGCCCAAAGTTATGGGCCATTAGGGGAAGTATTGAGGATTTGGACTCAGGTCTAACACTGGCCCTGTTCTCTATGCTCTGTTCCATGAAGCAAAGTAAAAGTGACTTCTCCAAACCACCCCACTGGTTCAAAAGCTCCCTCTACTCCAGCTATGAGAATTACTTTAGTCTCCTCAATGCACCTCATTCCATCTTGTAGGTTCTGCCTTCTCTGCTTGCCTTGTTGAAATGGCTAACTTCCCCTGGCTTTTAAAGACTCAGTCAAACACTACCTCTCTTTAGAAGACTTCTCTGCCCACAGTAGGCCAGGCTCCCTTTCTGTGGGCACCTCCAGAATCCCAGGCTTACCTCTGGTAAAACAGTGATCTCTTGCTGGTGTTCTCCATGAGGCTCTGAGCTTCTCAAAAGCAAAGGACTTCATCTTTTATGTTAATCTCCAGGGCTTAGCAGAATTTTTAGCACATAGTAGATACTTAAAGAATGTTAGTCAAATGACATGATTTAGCAAAATCATGATCAAAGCTTTCATTTGAATCCTTCATTGATTTCCTTCTCTACCTTTCCTGCCTTGGGAATATTTATATATGTAGAGTTATATCTATATATCCTCAGCGTTTTATTCTCTATTAGTTTTGATCCTTTAGTGACTTTTGCTAACTGCACAAAAAGGAGCTATATGGACATACAAATTAGTTTTTTAATGATGCTAAATCAAAGAGCAAAGAATTTGCCAAAGAATTCTCTTTTCTTTTCCATTTCAACTGCTAGCAAAGGCTTTCACACTCTCATCTTGGCTGCTATGTCTCCTTCTTACCCCTGACCTTTCCTCTTTCTGGAGGCTGCCATTGCTAATCCAGCATGAAGATACAACCCTGATGAATTGGTGTGTCAAATCAGTCATCATCACACTGTATAAACTTGGTTACCGTTTATTAATCAATTCATCACTCCAATCAAAGGTGCTGATGCTGCCACCCTGGCTGCCACTCCTGGCGAGCCAGTGAAGTCCTGGCCAGGGCTCTATGGAAACTTGGAGCGTTTGTTCACAAACGTTTTTAGCTAGAAACTCTCAGTGGATTGATGCTGTTGTGCCAGGAAATATCAGATAGCAATAGTGATTACATTTTATCCCTTTCCTTTTAACATAATGCCTTGTTTTGCATTTTTATTGCTATTTAAACGTTAGGAATTGTTCTTGCAGTGGAAGAAGTTCTTCACGAAATTTCATGATAAATATGAGAAAAAAAGAGTTTATAAACAAACAAATATATGAGTGTACAAATACAGAACATAAATGAAACAGGTTAACTTAAAACATTCATTGATTTAATGACATTTATGAACTGCATCTAAGATTTCTTTCCTACTGACTGACAAAACACTTTCAGGCTATCTCGTGTTTTTATGCAACATTTGAGGATTGTTCAGGTTTTTAATATGTAATTGCCATACTGAAAAGCCAGGAACAACTTCTGGAGTGAGGAAAGGGGCAACGGTGAAGAGAAGTAGAAGCTCATTTATTTACCAGCTGGAAGGTGGTAAGAGGAAAGGACAACATTCACACCCGGATGTGCACATCAGTGTCTATTACATTCCATTCAAAATTCTAGCAGCCCCTATTATAAGGCTGGTATGAATATATAAGGTAACAACTGTGCTATAGGCTTTTGTTGTTACAGTGACAGCTGTATGATGGAAAACCTCATATCTAGGGCAGGTAAAACTTGGCTACAGTAAGGCACTTTTATCTGATTTTACTATATATGTTCTGAGTCAACTAATAAAATACTATTTCACGTCATTCAATCACCATTTCTGCTGCTGGCAGAATAACTTCTGCCTTGGGAATCACGCTGCTAGAATTCACTGCCGGCCTTGTGATTAGGTACCAATGATTGAATTGCGCTTGTAATACAGCTAACTATAATTTACAGATAACTAGTTAAAAATGTAAGTAATGATATTCATTTGGGACGTGCATTGCTAAGGGTTGGAGCCCTCTGCCAGGAAAAGGAACTGCCAAGCTCCTTGTCTGGTTTTATTAAAAAATAATTGTCAAACCCTGAAGGACATCTTTCCTTCCTTTTGTCAAAATAAAGTTGGATTCTTTCATGATCAATGCTCTGCTTGTGTCTCCAGAGTTGGCTGCTGTTTAATTATGTATTGTCTAAATATTATCTTGACAGCATGAATAATATATAGGCAATTGGTCTGGGGTATTTGTAAAGTCTAGAAAGGTAATATTGATCAGCACTTCTTGACATGACTGAGTCTACACGGTCCAGAGCTGGGGAACAGCAGCAGTTTTACTACTTGATGAATCCATAATAGGAATTGTCTCCTTCTTCTTACTATCTTGCCAGACTCCAGACTACATATCTATTTTGTCTATTTATCTATCTAGCCTGATTGTAAACAAATATGTTTATGGAAGAAACTTAGAAAATATAGAAAGTCACATGAAGAAATTAAAATTATCCTAAACCCACTACCAAATACAAACATTTCATTTCTATCACTCAACATTCACTCATTCATCAAATATTTACTGATCCATCTACTGTACACAGTATTCTGGGTGCTGGAAATACATGAGTGGCCAAAACAGACAAAAATCCCTATCCTCTTAGAAATTACATTTCAGTAGGGTGAGTCAATGTACAAATAAATAAGTAAAGTTTGCAGTTGTTGGATACTCTCCACTCAGATATTTACATGCTGCTGTGTGCGAGAATGAACTTTAAGGGCAGCTTCAACCAGCTTCTTGGTCCTCTGCATTCTGGTTGGCTCCAGTAAGTGGGAGGCACTGGCTGAAGATCAGAAGGTGGAAGGTGAGAGAGGCCAGAGTGTTTATTCCTGTTGGGCTATGGGTTCACAGTGGCTTTGTTCCTTCACTCAGGCCACAGCTCCTGTCTGGCAGCCTTCTTCTGCGGTTAACACTCTCTCTCCACATTCTCGTAAGTCTCCTCTCCTTTTGCTCCTTCATTCCCAGAGATGGCATTGGCTCACCCATTATTGTTCATCCTGGGATGCTTTGCAGTGTCTTACTGGTTTTCCTTAACTCTGCCCACACCCTGCATTAAATTCTTATTCGTAAAATAGTCCCCACATTAAATTCTTTTCAATTACTATACTCTGTGCACCATCTGTTTCTTTCCAAGACCTTGACAGATACATTTAGTATGCTACAGAGTTATAAATGCTAAGGAGGAAAAATAAACACGAGTATGGGGATTGAAGAATTTGAGAAGGCCTTGAGATTTTAGATTGGGTGTCGAGTGAAGGCTTCAATGAGAAAGTGAGTTTTAAGTGAGATCTGAAAGAAGAGAGTGAGCACATTCTGCACACACACCCCCCCACAAACATGCACGCACACAGAGAGGGAACATTCTAGGCATATACCAATTAATATATTGCAAGAATAGAATCATGTTGTTGCACATTGTGTTCTGAAAGTTCACACTGCGGGAGCAGGTCCCCATGCCATCAAATGCGCTGTCATTATTTGATTGGAATGCCTGTATGGAACTTCTTTTAAGGTTATAGCATACTTCATTTAATTGATCCCCTGCTTTTAGACAATTAGGTTGATTTTACAACTCCGTTATTATAAGTGAACCCTGTTGACAGCCCTTACTTTCTGAAAGCATTTTAACCAATTTCCAGGGCCTACTGGGTCATCTTTCAGGAATCACTGTTTTGCTCTCTCATAAAATGGCAGAATGGGCTCAGTTCTGGGGGCTGTTAATGTCAGTCTTTGGAACAGATTCATCAGTGGTGTGCAAGAGAGTAATTTTGCAAATGGGTGTGGAATGTGTAATTACCATATTGAACAACAAGAAGCAACATCTGGAATAAGGGAAAAGATAACAAAGGGAGTGATAGTTCGTTTTTTCCCCTAAACTGGAAGCTTGTGTAGTGAATTGGAAGTATAGTATTCATAACCACAGCCCTCTTTACTTGAAGACTATTTGCCTCACCCACCAGGTCCCTCTTCCTCAAGCTGAGCAAGAAATGAAGAACCCCTGGAAGTGCTAAACAGGTTGTTTTGTTGGCTAAGCTTCTCTCTTTGGATAAGCTCAAGGTACCTGAAGATTGTGTTGGCATGCATGCAGGCTCATTTGATTACGTTTGAGGACAGAAGGGTTTGACTGCTGACTGGGTTTGGAGTCTTAGTGAAAGACAACAATGGTGCTGTGAATTGCTCCATCATACTAGTCTCGGCATGCTGTCCTCCTGTTCTCAGCCAATCTGAGGGCATATGTCATCCACAGAAACAGCTTCTCTTAGAAACATACTTTTGTGAAGACCCTGAATCTCCTACCTCTCATTTCGTCCCTGGACAAATTTTACTTTGCACTGATCTGTTTCTCAAAAATAAGAAATGAAATAATAGTTTAAGAAAGTGAACCTTTTCTCATAAATATTTAATAAATATTAGTTGAAATTATATCTGAATATACTTTATATCCTTTAAATTTTTTTCTTCCTCTCTCTCTTTCTCATTCTCTGTCTCTAGCCAGGATCCCTCTCCTTAGTGAGATTGTGCAGGAAGACACTTCAAAAAGTCATTTACAAGTCAACCCAAAGTGAAGACAAAAACTCCCATCCTTGCTCTGGCTTTTAAAAAGTTCTCTTTTCTCCTGTCCTTTTTCATATCTCAGTCACACCTCCTGAGACTCCAAAAGCCAACATAAATATAAACACAAGTCACCAAGTTCCTCAGATACTGTCATAAAATGAATCAACAATGGCAGCCTTGCACTGCTTAGACTGAAGGGGCCCTTATTGCTAAGCCAAGTTTGCATCAGAGGTTTTTCTCTCTGAGGAGATCTCTCTCTTTCCAACTTTGGAGGGGATTATAATGACAGCTCTGGGGTAAGGAAAGCAGGAAAGTTCATGTAATCAAAAAAATCCCATGTTCTCATAAGTGATATCTTTGCAAATATTATTATTGCATATTCACAAGTGAAGACACTGAGGCTCAAAGAAACCCAAAACTATACAACTCTTAAGTGTTGGAGCTAAGCCATAAACCTGAATGTACCTTCATCACGACGACCACATACGTAAGTGTTCCATGTTCCATTGTAACTCCAGAGAAAATTGGAGAACTAAACCCGCCATAAAAGTCACATAGGAGATTCAATAAGCATATGTTAGGACTCTCCATTAACAGTGAATATGTTCCAGAAAGTTTCTAATTCAATATCTCTAACAAGGTCTGCCTTTTTACACCAGAAAACTGAAAAAATAACCTTTCTGAATATAAAGTTTACTGACTCTAGTCATGACATTGGACGGTCTATGCTTTCATATTATTTACAACAGCTCTTCAGAGACTCAAAGAGCAGACACGTTCTATTATTACACTAAACTATTGAAATACATTTAGTTCTCCAAATACCCCAATTCTTTCTTTGCTGCTGGATCTTTTCACATACTTTCTATCTTTTTGGACCATTCCCCATGCCCCTAAGTGCAATTTCATAACACTCTCCCCCATATTTATGCTGATACATTTTGTTTGACTAATTCCAACTCATCTTTCAATTCTCACTTCAAGTCACTATATTTAAGTGGAGCAGATGTTTCTCCTCCCACCTCTCCCCAAATTTGACCCATTGTAGTGCTTATCACTAGTGATGTAATTGTTTTCTTCTCTATATTTCTCATTAAATGGGAAATATATGAAGGTAGGGATATTGTATGTCATGTGTACTACTGGGTACAGAGCATATAACACAGGGCTGGTACACAACAGATGCTCAATAAATTCTTTCAGAATGAATGGATGGATGAAATCATGAATGAGTGAAGAGAATAAGTAGATTAATCCTTCCAGCAGTCAGAGTTCATTTCAAACCCTTGGCACTTAGAGCCACTAAGTTCAGGTCACTCAGTGCATGAAACAGTTGCCTGATACAGTTGAAGATTTATAATTCAGAAACTTCAGATCCCTGTTCATGTCACCAATAGCCACGCATTGGTGTTCCGACTTTAGGGTATCCCCCATGCTCCCTACTTGAGATACCCATACTGTTATAGCCACCACACAGAATGGAATGGACCTGCACCCAAAATTTGGTTCAGACCTCAAGACTGAGAACACCACACACAACCCAAGAGAGCATGAAAATGTTTATTACTCACATCATGCGGCTTTCTGGGAACACTAAGATGGCTCCTAAGAAAGTCTGAAATGGCTTGAAGTTTTTTTTTTTTTTTTTTTAAGATTTTATTTTTTCCTTTTTCTCCCCAAAGCCCCCCCGGTACATAGTTGTGCATTCTTCGTTGTGGGTTCCTCTAGTTGTGGCATGTGGGACGCCGCCCCAGCGTGGTCCGATGAGCAGTGCCATGTCCGCGCCCAGGACTCGAACCGACGAAACACTGGGCCGCCTGCAGCAGAGCGCGCGAACTTAACCGCTCGGCCACGGGGCCAGCCCCATGAAATGGCTTGAAGTTTTTATGGTGTTTAGGAGATGGGGCTGGAGTGAGGGTTCCTGTCCATGGCCAAGGGCTTCCATGGTTTGAACTTCCTGCCAGTGTCAGATGAGGGAGCACCCAGGCTTTCTTTTCAGCTTGCCCAGCTACAGGGCAGAAGGGGAAGAAGGAGTGCTGAGATTTAAAAGCTGCAAGCAAATATCAAAAAATGCAGCCAGACTCCAATTTGCACACCCTTGTATAAACCCATTCCCTTGAGTGCAGGTGGGATTTATGACTTGTTTCTAACCAATAGAATATGACAAATCTAACAGATGGTCTCCTTTAAAATCACGCCTGTGAATATATTGCAATGAATAAGACTCCATCTTAGCACATTCCATCTAGAGGCTTGATGAAGTAAGGACAAGGCTGGAGAAGCCCCCATGGCAAAGAACTGTTCTAGGAACCACAGGTGGTCTTCACGACCTGATGGTGGCCTCTAGCCCAGAGCCAACAAGAATGCAGATCCTAAATCCTTTGGCCACAAGGAAATGAACTCTGCCAACAGCCTGAATGAGCACAGAGTTGGGTTCTTTCTCAGTAAAGCCATCAGATGAGAACACAGCCCAAATGACACCTTGGATACAGCCTTGGGACACTGAGCAGAGGACTCAGCTGAGCCATGCCCAAACGCATGACTCACAAAAACTACGAGATAATCAATGTATGTATTGTTCTAAGCTGCTACATTTGTAGTACTTTGTTATGCCCCGAAATAGAAAACTAATATACATTCCAACCAAATAATCTGTCTGTCACACAGGTTCTCCAAAATTGCCTTTTCAACTGATATTATATCTCCTCCATCATGAATCCTTTCTAGCTGGTTTACTTTTCAGAATCACTCAATTACTCCTCTCCTATGGTGATCTTGTACATCTGAAGAATTTTTAGGCTTTCTCAAGCCTTCACAGTTGACCAGGGTCATACAACAAGGTAAATCACATTTTAGTAATCCCTCATAATTTTTGAGAGCTTTTTACGGGCATTACTTGCCAAAATATCTTTCACAATAAAACTGTGAGATGATTAACATCCCTTCCCCCATTGTATAGATAAGGAAATAGAGGAACTTATGAGAAATAACCCAGCCAGTCAACTTCAGATCTGGAATTCAAGCCTAGATCTATGTGTTTAGTACAAACACTGTTTCTCTCCTATGGGAGGGATTTGTCAACTGGTATCTTGTGGTGACATTGCAACTTTAAAATATAACTTGTTTTAAATCTAGGCTCCTCACATTCAAAAGAATCTACTCCCATGACTAAAGCACCAAAAATCAAGGGTGTGGATTTCTGTTTCCTTAAATCAGGGTCAGATTTGTTCTCATCATGATATCCTAGGACTTCTGAGTTGTTGTTCTGGAAAAATTTGCATGTGTCCATCTGCTTACTTTTTACCCAGTGACCCGTTCTCATGACTTTAGGATATAGCATGTCTTGCTCAAAGAAAAATGTGAAGCAGAAGCAAGCAGAATAAACTTTTGTAAGAGTTATTAAAGGAAACAAACTGGAACCAGAAAATTTGGGGGCGGATTAGTTTTTTTCAAGCGATGCCTAATGCTGACTTATGCCTGGGCTGGAGGGCTATTTGTTAAGGAACATTTATGCTGGTGGGTGATCCAGATCCCCATTTGAGTCTCTGGGAAGCAATACATCTCTTTATTTACCTCTCATATAATTAATTCAGGCCTTAATTCTACTAGTTAAGGGGTGGAGAATTTAGAAACAGAAAGGCTTCCATGATTCTGGGAATATGCATTTATTACTGTGATAAAAGAGCTGTCTCTCCCAGTCTCCATTCGCTGCATTGTTTCAGTGCTTTTCATCTCCAAAAATCACAGAGGCTGAGATCTGGTCCCTTGGTTGAGAATAGTGCCTGAAATGGATGCTGTAGGTTGCTTAACAAAGCTTTCAGCTTGGGGCTTCTATTTTTTTTTCTTTTCTTTTTTTTTTTTTTTTTGAGAAAGATTAGCTAACTACTGCCAATCCTCCTCTTTATGCTGAGGAAGACTGGCCCTGAGCTAACATCTGTGCCCATCTCCCTCTACTTTATATGTGGGACACCTACCACAGCATGGTTTTTGTCAAGTGGTGCCATGTCCGAACCGGTGAACCCCAGGCCACTAAGAAGCAGCATATGTGAATTTAACTGCTGCACCACCGGGCTGTCCCTTGGGGCTTCTGCTTTTGACCATCATCTGGAATGTATACCTTCCTCTGAACTGATATCCTTTTTCTGGCCGTGTCTAACTTGGACTCAAGGGGAATGTATGGTTTTTTTCCAGTATTTCTGGAAATTAAGCACATAAAAGAAAGATGCCATTCCCATTCTAAGGAATGGTAATGATGATGATGATGCCACCACAATAGACATGCCTGATCCACCCAGATCCCCTGGGATTTCTCTCTATCTGTTCATACATTCACCACTTCCAACTCCCCTCCTGTCCCCCATTTTGTCCTGTCACTCTGCCCAGAGGGTAGCCCAGCTTCTTTGCCTGCAGCTGTACAGAGCCGTAAGATCCTCTGGTTTTACATACCATCCTGCCTCACTACCTCTAGCCAAGATTTTCATTCAGTGACTGAGTAGTGCAGAAGTATGCAAGCTCATCTCCCTTCCTTGCAAGGACGATGAGGAGCATGGAAAGCTCTGAGGTGTAATTTACACTTTAGTCTTCTCCCGCAGGATTAGGCTCAAGCTGGGAATTTTCCTGAAAGTGCACCTTTGCTTGGCTTCTTTCCCTTTCCTGTCCTGCTTCTCCCACTCCCTTCTGGTTTTCTCTTGGGAGCACACATCCTCATTTCATGATCTTCTTCTGAAGAACCCTGCCCAAGAAAATCGTGCACTTTTTATTAGCATTTACTGCGGGCCGGTCACGATAAGTTATTTAATCCTGGCAAAAACCCTTACAGGAAATGTCATTAACCCAGCGCTACAGAAGAACACATTAACCAATTTTCTTAAATAGCTAGTAAATGTCGCAGCTCAGGTTTGAACATATTCATGCAACTCTAAGACCTGCTCTCTGAAAGTGTGACATATGCCTCTTAATACAAAAAGTCTGATACTAAGAGTCAATAGTTTCACTGTAAAATAGTAGCCAAAGAACTGATTTATGAGTCAGAATATTTCAATTCACATCAGTCTTTACTTGGTGTATGAATTCAGTCAAGTTGCTTCATTTTTCTGAGCCTTGGTTTCTTCCTATGTAAAAACAGAGAAACCAATACCTGCCCTCCTTATTCTTACCTTTAATTATTCTTTTCTTTTTTTATTTTATTGTGGTAACATGGGTTTATGGTATTATATAAATTTCAGGTGTACATGCTTACATTGCTATTCCTGTGTAGATTACACCGTGTTCATCACCCAAAGACTAATCACAGTCCATCACCACACACATGTGCCTAATTAATTCTTTCACCCTCCTCTCTCCCCTATTGCCTTCTGGTAACGACCAGTCCAATCTTTGTCTCTATGTGATTGTTGTTGTTTTTATCTTATATTTATGAGTGACATCATACGGTGTTTGATTTTCTCCCTCTGACTTATTCCACTTAGCATAATACCTGTAAGGTCCATCCATGTTCTTTCCTCTTAAAAATTAGAATAAAATCATACAATGAAGGTGAGGATTGCTTTGGAATTGTGAAGTAGTAGAAGAAAGAACATAATCTTTGGATCTGGATTTGATTTAATAACTAACTGGCAGTGCGGTCTCGGGCAAAATATTGACCTCTGCGAGCAATGTCCGTTATTGTAAAACAGGGATAACCATGTCTTCTTCACAAAGGTGCTGGATTGGAGGAGGATGCTGCTCTGTAAATTCTGCTGTGAAAGTTGGCTATGTCCATGTCTGGCACAGGGTAGTTCCTCAATAAATGTCAGCCATGCCCCTCCTCTTCTTTACTTCTCTGCTTCAAGTAGGTCCTTAGCTTCAGAAATAACCTAGAATTGCCACATTTCCCCCCAGCAACTTGCTCATAGAGTGTGTCTTTGTGTGTGTGTGTGCGTGTGTGCATGTGGTGTATATATACACAAGCACATATTGTGATTCAGCTGTTCTTCGCTTTTGTCAGTTGGTACCCTTTCATTTTTGCTGTCTTTTCATGTATATTTTATTCCCAATCAATGTCAGAAACCTTATTCAAATATCTTGTTTGTTTCTATCTTCTTCCTCTACTACGCAGCTCTGTACTTTTATGAAGCTTACATTTCTGTCACTGACTTCTTTTAATTTTCATGTGTTTTAAATTGAGCACCATGAAAAGAAAATGTGTGTTTGGTGTGCATGTGGATGTGTGCATTTGTGTGTGTGTGTGGTTCCCAGTGGCAGGGGACTGGAAGGTTCTGGCAGGATCCCAGACCATTGCACATTTGGGTATCAGTCCCCGGTGACCAGGATTTGTTCCCTGGGAAGAATCATAAACATTCAGGTAGAGTAACCTCAAAGACCATTCGAGCTTCTCATTTACAAACAGAAAAGTTGGCTTGTTCAAGACTAGAGCCCAGAATCTTTTGCTTCAGGTCCAAAGCTTTTCCACCACACTTTCCTTTGAGCTATGTGAGAGATATAAAGTCCCTATAGAAAGGATTTAAAAAATATTTATGGTTGTTATTCAGATTCTATTTGTAAAATTTCTTGCTTCTGTTCTCTTATCAGCTGTTTCGGCTTTCTGACAATACTGTTTGGGTCAGTTGAATCCAGTCATTTTGCAGTTTCTGATGTCACCAACTTTGTTGAAGATGAAGCAGGCTCAGAAGAGAGTCAGATGGGCTTTGAATTGTAACTATGTCCATCATCGGTTACACAAACATGGAAGATTATTTCATCTCCCAGTTTCTTCATCAGTAAATTCAGAATGATAATATATGGCTTGAAGAGTTGTTGAGAGGATAACATTTTATAATATAGACAAATTGCCTAATCTAGAGCCACATACCTTGATTACTAATAAATGGGTCTTAGAACACTAAGAATACTAGACACTCCTCTGAATTACAGAATATTTTTGGTTCTTTGTGGAAGTAAAGAGGCATATAATACATTCCAGAGTAAGATGTGTTGTTTGGAGGAAGTTTTAAAGAGTTTCAGCACCACAGACAGATGCAAAATTGCTATTTACTTCTTTCTTGGGTAGATAGAAGGAAAAGAACATCAGAATGGGCTGGTTTACCTTGTAACAATGATATCAAGGTAATGGAAAACCCCCTTCTTGATGTCCCCACCTTCTGCAGGAGGACAGCTGGCATCAGAGAGTGTTCATGTTTTGTTTCCTTTGTTCTTTTAGTCTGAGAGCTGCACATGGGCAAGGTTACTCCTTAAAGGGTGTTACCCTTGAATATGTCACAACGAACTTTTGTGTGCCTGAGCCTCTCCCCTCCAGCCACCCTAAATTTACCCCAATACAAAATCACTAGAGAAAAGGAGCCCACTACTTAGTGAGGACCTATTTTGTGTTTGGAATTGCCCCAGATGCTTTTCTACTGTTAATTGAATTCTCACCACGGTTTCCTGTTAGGTATAATTACTTGCATTTTACAGATGAAGAAACTGAAGATCCCCAGCATGTTCTGCAAGAGGCCAGATGATAAATACTATGGCTTGCAGGCCACATACTTTTTACCCAGCTTTGCTGTCGTAGTGTGCAAGCACAGAGACAATATGTAAATGAATGGATGTGGCCATGTTCCAATACAGCTTTATTTTAAAAACATGACAGGTGAACTTGGTCCATAGGCTGAAGTGTACTACCCTCTGTTCTACAGTGACGATGAAGTAAAACCAGTATTTGAAACAAGTTTTGTCTGCCTTCAGAGCCGATGTACTTTGCACTAATCTCTACTTTCTTCTTAACAGATTTTGAGATTAGAAAGAAACCCAAACATATCGTGCCAAAGGGTAGTTTTCAGTTTCCAAGCCTTAAGGAGAGTCTATAGCATATAAACTGGCGCAGTTTATATAAATATAGCTTATAAATTCAAGGGTAGTTCCTTGAATTAGAGGCTTTGTGTCTGGAAAGAAATGGCTGTATCTCTTAGGCAGGCCTTCCATGTTTGGCCCTGTTCAGTGAGGACAAACACGACGTCAATAGGCCAGATGCACTCTCGTTGTGCCTTGACACTCTTTAGCCTGGATCATGAACCAAATCAATGCTTTGGGTTTACGCTGAGGATTCCAGAAAGGCTTCTCTCTGAATCACTCTAAATTCACCTTCAAGCGGGGAAAGAGCCTGACATTATCCAAAGTCAGCAGGTGGAAAAAACCTAAAGCAGAACCATGAGCAAGTAAAGAAGAATCTAGATGTGGCCAATCCCTCTCAGTAAAGCCACACTTTGTTGGCTTTGAAAAATAGCCCAATTATCCTCAATTTCAGCATGCAGAAAAATGATGCAGCAATGTGACCTCATACCATAAATCCTACACACATAAACGCTCCCTATGCAATTAGTTGTTGCTCTAAATTGCTCTCACCTAAGGGAAATGAATAGTCAGTTCTATCTGTCACCCAAGGGAGACATGAAGCAGTCACAGAGGAAGATCGTCTGCTGTCTCAGCCACTAAAGAAGAGGAAGTTTGGATTTCTAGTTTAGTGAATGTGTTGGCTATCACAGCACCTAGAATAAAGCACGGCATAGTGATGGAAAGAACCCAGCCATTTGGAGTCCATCAGCATGATTTTGCCAGACAAAAGGGGTGGGAGAAAAGATCCTGAAATTTAAAATTGGGAGACTTAGTTTCTGTTTTCACATAGGAACTTCGGCAATTGCAGAGGGAAGCGTTCTGGACCTGGACTCAGATGATTTGCTTTAAAGTCCTAACTCTCACAGTCATCGGCTGAGTGGGGCTGGCCAAAGTCACTTCACATGGCACAGATGGCTCTCTGGTCATGCAAAATCATTCTCTGCTCTTCCTGAGCACACAATCAGGCTGCATCTCTCAGCCCCCTTGCAGTTGATTTGTCCATGTGACTGAGTTCTGGTTAATGGGATGTGCGTGATGGGAATGAAGGCCACTTCCAGGCCTGGATTGTAAAAACCTCCCTTCATTTTCTAAGCCCTAGAGGCTGATGGAGGACCCTGGCTTCCTGAATGGAGCAAAGCCCATTTCTATCTTCCTACTCCTCCCACCCTCTCTGCCTGCCAACTGGACTTTCTATAAGTGGGTCAAACCACTGAGATGCTTGATTTATCTGTTACAATAGTTAGTGTTAACATCTTAATAACAACGTTGGTAATAACAGCTGATATTTTTGAGCCCTTAGATTAAGATAGGCATTGGGTCTCCATGAACTATCTCCTATGATCTTCAAAACAGTAACTTTATAAGTTCTATTAATGTTCCTCTTTCAAAGTTGAAGCTGAGACATACAGAGGTGCCCAGAATATCACCTATGTCACATGAGTTAGGATATAGAAAGGTACTTGGAAGACTAAAAGTGTCATGTAAATGCTAGATGTTATGATTATTGATCTCTCCGAGCCTCAGTTTTTATAGCTATAACATTTATTCTACTTAATCACTATTTTGAACACAGTAACATGAAACATTTATGTGTTCCATGGAAGCAGGTGATAGTGACAATCTAACATTCCTGGTCATGTGAATGGCATTTAGCGGTAGTAAATGCAAGACAGAACAGGAAGCAGGAGAGGTAAGTACAAGTAGAAAGATGAAGGAGGAAGATGCACTTATAAGTCTCTCTTTTCTCATCCTCTTCTCCCCTACTCCCTCCAACTAAATATTTCCTCTAGTCTGTAATTAGACGCACTATTACCAACTGCTAGATAATACCTTAAATGAGCTTAAATGATCCCATCATTTCTCAAGTGGCTGATATAATCCTCAGGAGTGGCCAGGTCTTAGAACCTAAGGAAATAGGAAATATCAACTTTTTGTGTTTTTCTTTAAAGAAAAGATAGAAGATAGTTATAGCACATGCTAGTTGCTAACGATGTTCAATTCTTATGTAATTATCCATCCAGGCCAGAGCTTAAGATGCAAATAAATGGGAAAAATCAGGTTTTCTGGCTTTTCCATTAGAAAAAAAAGAGATAACTTATAACACACACCAATTGATTATGAGGTTTAATTCAAACTTAGGGAAAATTCCTAACAGATTATTGAAGTATATTTTTAGCATGTTTGTCATCTAAGTTTTAATTCAAAGATAACAAGCTTTAGGGCTCTGGTATGTCTCTGACTTGTAGAAATGTTTTGTTTAAGTCAAAGAGTGACATTCATAGAGCATTAAATAGGTATCAGGAAATTTCTTAAACACACACAATCTAGATCTGCTTAAAATAAGAAAAATCTAGAAACTTTGAGGCTAAGGTTCCGCATGACAGCAATTATTGGGAACTGAAGATTCTGCTAATCTAGATAGGCCCTGCACTCTCTGCTTTGCCACAGTCTTCACCACTCTCTATTGTTTCTCAACATGGTAACCAAGTGTCAGTTCCCATTTAATCCTTTCCATCTTGACTGTTTGCCTCATTTACGCTGATTTTCTGCTCATTGTGCTGAATCCGTTACCTCTGCTTTAGAAAATAGCTTCTCCAGAAAGACAACCTTTAATGTTAATGAAATTAGACCCTTCTGCTTCTTGTTGCTTCTGGAGAAGACAGAATGTACTACTTACTTTGGTGATTGAGTAAATCAAACTTTTCAATGTCTGTTCAGGTACTGTGCATTTGCATAAAAAGCTTCCCTTACTGTCCCTTCTCTATTTGAATATTTCTATTTATCATTCTAACTCACCTGCTGTATCACCTCCTCCAAGAAGTCTTCCCTAACCTCAACCACCTCAACAGGCTGGGTTGGCTTGCCTTTATATGTTTTCACACAGCACTATGTGCTTATTTCTGTCAAAGCGTTTATCATTGCAAGTGTCAATTTACTTGCAGACCTAACCCGCTAACGCATAGATTTGGTAGAATCATCACTCTTTCTGAATATGTCACGTTCTGTTCAGTCACCATGCCTTTGTGTATGCTGTTTCCTCTTCCTACAGTGCCCTCTCCTATCTGCAGCACTCTCCTTGGCACAAGAAAACACTACTCATCTCTTAGGGCTTCTCAAGCATTGAATTTTCAATGAAACTTCCATAGAACCTTCACACTGGCTCGTTTCCCCTAACCAACACTTCCACAACGTGATTCTAGACCATGGCAACCAGCACAGTGTGCTCTACCTCTCTCTCCAGACAGCCATCTCCCTGACATGAGAATGATGCTTGAGGGAAAGACAGAGTCTTTATTCTCCATAACTTTAGCATGAAGTAGTATGCCTGGGACATAACACACACACACAGACGCACACGCACAAACACACACACACATGCACACATTTCATTGCATTTTTCATTACTGCGTTTTGCAGGGACTTCATTTTTCACAAGACTCTCCACCAGCCAAAAGATTGCTACTAGCTGAAGGCTCCGATGATGGTTAGCATTTTTCAGTAATAAAGCGTGTTTTAATTAAGGTATGGACATTGTTTTCTTAGACATAATGCTATTGCACACATAACTTTTATATTCATTGGGAAACCAAAAAATTTGTGTGACTTATTTTATTGCAATATTCACTTCATTGCAGTGGTCTGGAACCCAATCCACAGTATCTCTGAGGTATGCCTCTCTCTCTCTCTCTCTCTCTCTCTCTCTCTCTCTCTCTCTCTCTATATATATATATATATATATGTATATGGGAAGGAAAGAAGGAAGAAAATAATTCCTTTTTGACATAGTAGATTCTTGTCCAGGTTTTTAGTGTTGTCCTCTGCCCTCTTCTCTTCCACTCCAAATCCTGTTGGGCTGCTGCTCATTGCTCGTTGAACACCATGGCCTGGTTTCCTTCCATTATTGTCTAGTAATTTCTTATGAAATTGGTATGCAATATCTTATTTGGTCAGACAACCTCTCACTGGCTTTCTCTGTTGTTTGAGTCTCCTTGTCTTGCCTTTGGAAAGGTCCCAGGTAAATGTCTCTAATTCTGTTGCAGAATTTAGTGTTCTTTATCTCTCCACATTCTCCAGGTTTTATCATCACCTGTGTCTTTTACTAGAATGGTCCCTACAATCATTAAGCTTCTTTTGGAAGTAAGTGACAAATCCATCTTGAACAAGCTTAAGCAAAAAAAAAAAAAAAAAAAAATGCATTGGATGTTCTCCCAGGTGTCACACAGGACGACTGCATCATAGAAAGGACAGGTTTGAGTTTAATCTAAGGGAAAACCACACTTAAAAACTTTGGGTCATCATGACCCTCTCTTTCTTAATTTCTTCATCTAAGGGCTCTGGCTAACCAACTTGATTCACTGTGTCCCAGTTCCAAAAATCCCAGGAAAGGGCCATGCTTATCAACTTGATCGTGCTGTCTCTTCCTTGGACCCATCAGCTCTAGCTGCGAGAAAGTCACACATTTTGTAAAGTGGCTGCTTCTGTGGTTACCATGTGGCAAGTGGACGAAGGACCACAAAAGTAGGGGCAGATCAGGCAAAACAGCATGTCCATTACTTCCCTGGCTAGATATTTACCGATTGGCATCCATTTAATTGAAGATTACTTAATGAATATCTACCACTTCTAGATACAAAAGATGCAGCAATGAATAAAGTAGATGAGATCACACCTATAATGAAAAGGACAATTTTTTTGTTCATCAACACATATTTACTGGGCACCTACTGTATATAGAGATTGTGCTGGCACTATAATGAAAGTGAAAGATGAAAAGATATATATATATATAGTCTCGGCTCTCACAAAACTTACAAACTAAATGGGAAATACAATGTTTGAACAAGTAAATGTTACACAAGACTGGTCAGTCCATTCATTTTACCAGACATCCACTGCGTATACAGAACATGCCACTGTGTTACACACTGAGGATATCAAGATGGATGAGAAACTGCTGTGTTTATCTTAATAACAGACTGTTGACAGACTAGAACAGAATGTTGACATATAAACAGTTAATTCCAACCCAGGATAATTCAGTATTTTCTAACAAGGATGTTTGAAAAAGGATTTAAAAAAGGAGATACCTATATGAAGCAAAATGTTTTAGAAGAGTCCAGGAAAGAGAGACAGGACAGTTGACAGAAAAACCTCAATAGAAAGAATAAATCTAGGGGCCAGCCCGGTGGCACAGCAGTTAAGTTCGCATGTTCCGCTTCTCGGTGGCCTGGGGTTCGCCGGTTCGGATCCTGGTGTGGACATGCCACCGCTTGGCACGCCATGCTGTGGTAGGCATCCCACATATAAAGCAGAGGAAGATGGGCACGATATTAGCTCAGGACTAGGCTTCCTCAGCAAAAAGAGGAGGACTGGCAGTAGTTAGCTCAGGGCTAATCTTCCTCAAAAAGAAATAATAAATAAAATAAAAAACACACACACAAAAGAAGGAATAAATCTAATCCCAATGGAAGTAGCTGAAGCAAAAATGCAGAATTGGGATGATACAGGATAGATTTAGAAAATGGTGAGAACCAGAAATTTTAAGAGATGCAGAAGATAAACCTGGAAATGTAGGTGGGATCAGATTATAGCATGTTAATAAGTTCAGAGGTTTTGCTTGATAATGAGAAGTCACTGAACGTTTTGAACAGGCAGTACCTTGATCAAAACACATTTTTAAGTGATTAACTAAAAGATGGGTTACTTCTTGGTATTCCTCCTGGTAGAGGGGGTGGGGTACCATTGGGGGATAGAAAGAGACAGAAGGGTCTGCTTAAAAGCTATTGCAAAGGAGCTTATTTTCTCCTTTGATTTCTATTGCATTTTGTAGTTCTTGAGCGACAACTTATACTGCATCTCTCTGTGTTATTGTCTTTCCAAGTAAACTGCAAACTCTCTGAAAATAAGGGGCGCTGTTCATTTTTGCATCCTCTGGAGGCTCGCACAAAGCCTTGTTTAAAGTGGGTTCTAAATAAACACTTATTGAGTGGACGCAAAAATTGATGGATGAATGAATGAGGTAAAATTAATGGCTCCGAAAGAGGAATATAAATATCCTATACCCTGAGTGTCTCTAGCATTTGTTCAAATCTTGAGCACCATAGGGAGACAGCACATGATGATGCAAATATTGACTTATTTTCTAAATGTGTGAACTTGGGTAAGTTTCTCTATTTCTTGAGCCTCTAATTATTTTTCTTCCCTGAAGAAATGGAGCTAATAATACTTAATATCTCACACTGGTAGTGTGAAGATGAAAAGGAACCCTGCATATAAAGCACTTAGCTTGTTACTAGCACAAACTGAGAACTCATTAAATGGTATAGCTTAATATGTTTCCAATAGCCTACTAGTGATAGACAGGGCCAGAAATGGCCTCTTCCCTTTCTCATTCCTTTATTCATTCATGTATTTAATATTCAGTCAAAAATATTAATAAATGCTTATTATTAGGCAGTTAAGGCACAAAAGTGAAAAGAATCCAACATATCACAGTGAAAGAGCTCACCATATAATGGAGAATATTGGTAAGTATCAGGCAGTTACAATACAATGGGGTAAGTGCTGCTAAAAGGGAGTGCATTTGGAGGATGCAGGTTTTGAGCAAACCAGTAGAGGGAGAGGGGTCATGGCCAGTGCCAGGAACTGTGAGCAACTTAGCTGCTGGAACTGCAAGGGCAAGGAAGTGTAGTCACGAGGCTGGAGAAGTGAGCTAAGTCAAGTCACCGTAGACTTGTCAGTTTTTCACAACTTTGAGAAGGGACTCATAAATTCCCTACTGTTCATCCACTTCAACCCCAAATATCTTTTTACTTAGGTCTAACTCTTTAGTTCCCCCTTCTGAGGCTGCAGAGTAACTCAAGTCTTAAGAAGTAGTGGGGATTCTGAGAAAGTCCTGGCTGCATTGAATGGGAGATTTCTCTTTGCTGGAATCCAGGCTGCCTGTTTGGGATTGCCTTTTCAGCAGAAGAAAGGATCCAGCTGGGGCTAACTTGAGTCAACTTGCAAAGCTCATTCCGCACACGTGCATTCTCTGAGAGCCACATAAGTCCTTCGCTGGTGGCGTTAAAAATCGATATTGTCAGTCTCTTTGAATATGGGAGGTCTGGTGCTGGCTGTGCAAGGAGACTCTGAATAGAGCAAAAGAATCAGAGGCATCAATTGGTTTCACCGAGTACTGAGAGTCTTTAAAAATCAAAGTTGTGCTTTTTTCCCCCAGGGTTTTGTTTTATTTAGTTTCCTGAACAAAACCATCATCTCTGTTATTAAAGACAGGAAAGACAGGGCTGCAATGCATGTTTCCCTGTCCACCCTTTTACCACTCTCCAAGATGTCACAGGATAACCAGTTTGGCACTTCAGGGCTCTTCCGTTCTTCATGCTTTCTTCCTTTGGAGCGCCAGCTGGGAAAATCGATTTCTTTTTCTTTTTAAGAGTGAAGTATGCAAAACATGATTGGCCAGGGAGGGGGGTAAAAATGGAGTGACTTCACCAGACTACCTTCCAATCTTGCTAGAAAGGGATGAAAAATGAAGCTCAAACTAGGGTATATCCAGTCCGATACTTTCCCTGAGAAATGGACATCAACCTCTGGTTGGTTACACTGATTCCGCTTTCACAACATCAGCATTCTTTGCCAAGTGGCATTTATTTTCAGAATGGATGCTGTTGTTAGAGTATGGCCAACCACCTTCAGTATTTCAGAATATGCCTGAAATAAGGTTGGGTAAACAAACGCTCAGGTTTTTCACTCTGGATTATCTAAAGCCAAGAGGATAACTTCTGTTGGCAGCCCATGATCTGGCTGAGACATGCCAAAAGTAAACTGTGTCTTTCAAGATGGTAACCAGCTAATCTGATAAGCAACACGGATATATTTGTATGGTACTAGCTCTGTGCCATGGGCTTTACCTACACAAAGTAATTTCATCCTCACTGCCACCCAGTGAAGCATGTGGAATTCTTCTTCTTTTATCGGATGATACAAATGGCTCAGAGAGGCTAGTGATCGGTCAATGATCACAGCCAGTACACCGGAATTGGATTTAAATCTGGACTTATTTGCTTCCTAAATTTGTGTTTATTCTTCTGCACCTTTAGGGCAAAAGGTGGAGAACTGGGTTTGCATCCTCATCAGTACCTGTCCAAGACCAATGCTCCTTTCCTTAGTGTGTCTGTGGAAGTGAAAATTTCAATCTCTAAGAGAAATGGCAACACATGGGTAGGCTCTGAGGGGGAACATTGCCACGCGTGGACCTCAAGGCTGCTCCTTGTTTACATTTCCTCTAGGCATCCCCAACATTGCTGGGAAGAGTCCGGGTTCAAATAAATACACCAGCAATTTCTCTTCGGTGCTCAGACACACAGGAAGAAGATCCTGGAATCTAACAGCAACTTGAGAGAATGGAAACTTGGGTTTTGATTACAAAAATGGGCTTTGGGGCACAGATTTAGCCTCCATTTCTGGATATACGTTTTACTTACTGTGCTTTCTTGAGCAAGTTGCTGCATATCTCTGAAGCTCAGATTCCTTGCCTATAAAATGAGAAGATGAATTTCCTCTCAGTTATTTTGATGGTTAATGTGATAATCAGTGTAGGTGCTTGGCACATAATAGGCTGCTCATAAATGCTAACTATTATGATTAGCTTGAAGTCAGAACATTTGAGATCTGATTCTAGTTTTTTTTTTCTTGGTGAGGAAGTTTCGCCCTGAGCCAACATCCGTTGCCAACTTTCCTCTTTTTGCTTGAGGAAGATTGTAGCTGAGCTAACCCCTGTGCCCATCTTCCTCTATTTTGTATCTGGGGTGCTGCCACAGCGTAGCTTGATGAGTTGTGTGAGGTCTGTGACTAGGATCTAAACCCGTGAACCCTGGGCCACTGAAGCCAAGTGTGTGAACTTAACCACAATGCCACCAGGCCAGCCCCAGATTCTAGTTCTTTTATTTGCTTACTCTTAAACCTTTGCTTAATTACTTAGCATTTATGGGCCTAATCTAATGCAAAACCAATGTGGAAATAAACCCCCAAATATAAAACAAAACAACAATAAAAAAACAAACCTATAAAATAAGAGGTTGGAAGTAGTTAGCAACATTTTTACTACCAAGTATTCCTTCTCTTAATCTCCATCTGCTATTTGAACTGCATTTATTAATACTTAACTTATTTTCTGATTTTTAATTAATCAAAGATACATATATCTGAGCATGCAGCACAAACAGTAAGTATTAAGCCAATAGTAAGAAGACTAAATGGGAACAAAGCAGTACTAAATCTTATTAATGAGCCCATGTCTTCACTAGCAAATGAGGCCTTGTCCGATGTGAATATTCAACTTCCAGTAGCTCTTTTTTTGAATATCTGAAATAATTCAAAGATCCCCACTGATGCTTTCTTGGATACCTGGAGATTTGAGAACTCCAGGTGTGGCACTATTGGCCTTGTCTGAAGTCCCTTCAGCTATACTAGTCTTCAAAACCATGAGCCTGTCCTTAAATTTTAAGATTGTTTTTCTCTACTTCTCTACTTTTTTCCTTTTAATTTCTCTTGAACCAATTCACCATTGCAAGCATTCATGTATGCTGATTTTTTCCTTCTTTGTGATAATACGAGCCCATAGGGCAAGGACATCACTCTGGATCCTTGCTACTCAAAATGAGGTCCAGGGACCAGCAGCAGCGGTATCATCTGGCAGCTTGTTAGAAATGCTGGATCTTAGGCTCCATTCTGGACCGACTAAGCATGAATCTACAAGTGAACGAGGTCCCCAGGTGGATCACGGAGTAATTCCCTAGTAAATTCGAACTCCTGACCTATTGCCTTGCACAAGCCATTCTACCTCCATGAGCCTCAGTAAAATAAGAATAAAAGTACTGCCTGTCTTACCTGAAGGTTCTACTGTTAGTGTCAAGAAAATAATCAATAAGAAGATATTTCATAAGCCAGTTAACTATCTACAAACTCAAAGTGCACATGGTTTCATAATGATTACGTAACAGTTTTTTCTAAGAATCAGAATGAAAAGCATACTTAAAAAATTCCTTTCACAATTCAGAAAACCCTTCAGAATCATGTCACCACGCCCCTGCATTTCCCTTGGGGATTGTGAACACCTCCCTCTCAGCTCTGTCCAGATTGCATTAGGTTGTTTACCCATCTGCCTCCTCTGGAGATTTACTAATTCCTTGAAAACATTGATGTGGAGACCATACATGACTCACTCTGCTTTCTCTCCTTCCTTCTCTGTGCTCCTCCACCTCCTCCCAGTGCCTAGAACAGAGATGGCCCTCCATCCACGCTCAATGAATGAACAAACAGATACAATACTACTTGACAGCGTCTCTCTGAAAAGCAAAATGCAGCCAGTTCACTGGGTACCTGAGCCACCTGTTTAATAGGGTTGTTAAGAGAATCAAATGAGACTGGGCATGCGGTGGCCCTATGTGAGCTATAAAACACTGAATAAAAATGAGAGAGTATTATTAGGCATATGTGGTCTGGCAGAGTCTTACAGATGGCAGTCACCTGTCGTTAGGAAAACTGTCTTTAGCCAAAGCCGAAATTGTAGTGACTTCAGAGGCTCTTGAGGCCGTGAGCTGTAAGCTGTTGCCTCTGCTCCATCCTTAGCCAGAGTTGTCATCTACTGCATGTGTTTGCTCCTGGGCTGTGTGTGTGCTGCTGTGCTGAGGTAGCGCGGCCACCTTGTTAAGCGGGTGTGCACACCCCGCTTTCGGAGCTGTGGGTGGCCTTCCAGGGCGCTGCATTTGCTTGGCGAGGGCTTTGGTCCTGTGCCATGTGCTTGCTGCGTTTACATGCTGAGTTGCTTCATTAGGGAGACTCACTCAGACTGTTTCTCTAAAAAACAATAAGGCCTGCACTGGGATAGAACAGAGTTGAATAGACATTTATCTTTTTACAGTGCAAATCAATGAGTAATTTTCTGGTTTGAATGCTATATTTAAGACTGTCTGGGGAAAAGCTGTCAACCATGTCCTATTCCAAGGTGGCTTTATTAAAGAAACTGTAAAAAAAAAAAAAAGTCTTATTTAAGATTCACAGAATATATCTTTTCTTTGCTTAAACATTTCCAGGGAGTAGCTGCTCCCATGTCCTGATCCTGATGGGCAGTCCTCTTGGATGTAAGCCGTGTGCTGACATCATGCACCTGTGCAGGTAAGCTTTCTCTGAACGCTGTGAGGTAGCGAGGCAGAGAGGCTCTTTACTACATCTAATTCAAAACCCAACCTCTCTTCTCTATTGCATGTCAAAGGGAAGGATGGGAAGACACTTCTACCTGTTAATAATTGACCTACTGCCCAAAGCAAAGGACAGAAGTGGGTCCTTGGGGAGTCCATGGATGCCCAGTGCCTTATGTTGTCATAAACAGTGGAATAGTCCAGTTGGCTTGAATCCTTTCAGTAACTCAGCCACTTCCAATTTGTGAGCTAAGAGGCCTCAAGTTTCAATGTCTTTTTAAATTTTCAACTTCTATTCCAGCATCCCAAAGCTGGATCCTTTCACTCAACCTTGTCAGTGTACAGACAAAAAAAAAGGAGGGCTCAGAGAGGTCAAGAGACTGGTGCAAAGTCACACAGCTAATATTAGCAGAGCTGGGATGACATCTTCTGCTGGTGGATTAGCCCCATTGTCCTCCTAGAGGTAATTTGTAGCTGTGGGACCTTGGGAGAGCTATGTAGATTTTTTGAAGACCTCTCATCTATACTACCTCCTATAGACTTTGTGTATTTTAAATGAAAAGTGTTTGCAAACTCTTAAGACACTGCAGGAACATTGTAGAGGTGTAGAGACTCCAAACTGACCCTTCCATTTCTGACACATTAGGAGTTCAGGCTGTACAAATACTGAGTTGCCATTTATCATGTATTACAAATTGTCCAGATGTTACACATAATGCAACTTGGAGAACAGGACCACATCACATTACAACCAAGAATCCTGACATGGAGTATAGCGACACAAAGAGAATTTAACACTGATTTTGGAAATACTCTAAGACTGTTTACAAAGAAAGAGCCAACGCAGCGCAGCAGCCCCTTCTGACTGGGTAAATTGAGAATACTGGAAAGGCTGTTATTTTTTCTCTAGGGACAAAGGAGTCTTTCAGGCGATTTCATGGCAATCCATCGTTTGTGGCATATTCACGTTGGCACTAGCTTAACCTTGTGCAGGACGACGTGGGTTAGGTCCAAACACCAAGGAAGGCAGCCCTGTGCCATGGAAATCAATGTTGTCCCACCTCCCTGGCCGGTATCCCGATTTTCTAAAGCCGCTGGGTTTGCAAGCGATGTGATTCTGGGCAGTTTCTGGAGCTCAGGGACTCCCTCGGAGCAGTTCTCACAGTCAGCTGTAGATGGCGATGTTGCACCAAGAACCTCCTCCACAGGGACAGCGGCAGGCGGAGGAGCATCCAGCTGTGGCCTGCGCGGCTCAACTCTGTGAGTCCTGTTTTAAGTTCCTCTGGTTGGTCATAACCCAGCAGTTCCCTTCCTGGGCCCCCTGCTTACCCGTCGCTCCCCCCCCCACCCCCCCCACCCCCCCCCCCCCCCCCGCCGCCTTAAGCCGGGAAGGAGAGCTCTGTCTCCTCTGCCTCCTCTGTAATCTCCTTTTCTTTACAGTAATGTGTGATTAATGGCAGCGCCAGTGAACAATTGAGCGGGAGAAGGTACTTGCGTAATGGAACAGCAGATAGATTAAATGCAACCGGGTGCCGAACCTCTTTAGCGAGAGCATCCTTGCAAATTTGTTTTCCCTTCCCTCCCACAGCGGCCCCCTCCTCAGGGCCCCGGCGGGTGCAGCGACTTCATTAATCAAGGCGCTTTGCAGGGGCTGATGAATTTTAACAGCGAATTGTCACTTACAATCCTTTGCTGTCTCGTGTATCCCTGAGCACTGGTTATTTCATCGTCGCCAATTAATCAAGGCAGCCACAAAAGCCACTCTGGAGTTTATTAGCAGAAAACAGGTTGTCTCTTCCCCAGGGACAAGCTTTTTCTGCTACTTCAAATGTGAAGAGTACCTTTGCTTCGGTTTTTTGGTTGAGAGGCACACCCAGGTTGCTTGTTATTTTCCTGTCTTTCCAAGATGATCATTTATCAGACTTTTAGCAAAAGTTAGTACCTTTCCCTGCTGCGAGGACTGGAGCACCTTAAGTGGAAGGTTGACAGAAGCCGACCTGAGACAAGATACGTCTTACCTCTAATGATTCTTAAACCTGGATGCACATTAACATTATTTAGAGAGCCTTTCAAAAAACACCCATGATCTTAGGCAACATCAAAGCAAATTATCACAGAATTTCTGAAGCTGCGGTCTGGGCATGGATATTTTAAAATGCCCTGGTGTAATTTGTAGCCTGGATTGACAACTGCTGTGGAAATTCTTTGCCCACCTGGAGTTGGTATGCCCGTTTATAAAATGGACGGCTTAGATCAATGATTTTCATAGCAATAGCATAATCCTCTTTAATTTCCAAAATAAATGTTTTGAGCAGCTGCGCTGGCTGAAACAGTAATTGTGTGTGTGCGGTTTCAGAGATGCTTTAGCGGTGTTAGCCATCCCTTTCCTCATTGCTTCTCCTCAAGACAGAGCAGCCTTTGTGCTCAGATATTTGCATAATGCATTTCTTCTGTTCATTCATTCATTTCAACAAACATTTATTGAACATTTTCCTCTGAGCCAGATTAAATCTCTGCCATCGTAGATCTTAAAATTCAACAAATACACAAATCACATTTCATTACACTTATGATAAGGGCTATGAAAGAAAAGTGCAGGGTGCCGTGGGAGTGTTTGATGGAGAGACCAAATCTAGCCTGTGAGTCAGAGAAGGCTCCCCCAGGAAGTGACGTTTATAGGGAGACCTGAGAGCTCATGGGAATTAGCCTGGTGGGCGGAGGGATGGGGAAGGGAAAGCCTTATAGGCAAAGGAATAATCTGCGCACAAGGCCAGCAGGAGGTGATTTGTTGCAGGTCTTGAATGGAGGCCTAAGGGGAGAATGCTGGAGTTTGAAGCTAAGAGGGACGGAGGGACTAGATGACACAGGGCTTTGTAAGTCATTTTCAGGACTTTGTCTGAAAATTAAAGGAAAACCATTGCATAATTTTAAGAAGAGGAGTTAAATGCTTAGACTAGTTCTTTTAAAAATATTACTTTAGGGGCTGGCCCGGTGGCACAGCGGTTAAGTGCACACGTTCCGCTGCTCCGCGGCCCAGGGTTCGCTGGTTCGCATCCCAGGTGCAGACATGGCACTGCTTGGCATGCCGTGCTGTGGTAGGCGTCCCACATATAAAGTGGAGGAAGATGTTCACGGATGTTAGCTCAGGGCCAGGCTTCCTCGCCAAAAAAAACCGAGGAGGACTGGCAGTAGTTAGCTCAGGGCTAATCTTTCTCAAAAAAAAAAAAAAATTACTTTAGGTGAAGAATTTCCAGAATGGCAAAGTAAGAACCTCAAAAACCCACTCCTTCGTTAAAGCAACAGTGTTAAAGTTGTCAAAATTAACTTTTTCAGAACCCTGGAAATTAACCAAAGACTTGCAAAACTTTGAAGAGTGTTTAAGAGAAGTGGTTGAACGCCATAAGAACAATGAGTCTGTGGTGTCTTCACTTGTCTCATTTCAATCTCCCACTCCCAGCATCCCAACAGTCTTGAAAACTAGCAGCCTTGCAAGCGTGGCAGCTATGAGACCAAGAAACTTAGTCACTAGAGGGCGCACACGGGGTTTGGAGCATCTCGAAAAGTCCTCTCTCCAGAGAATTGTCACTATTTGACCTGCCTGGTAGCTCCCTGGAAAAACCCCAGTCACAGGGTTTGTTTTAATTTGATGTGACTCAGAGATCACTCTGTGGGAGAAGTCCTTTTCCCAGAACGTTTGCTGACAATCATTGGCAATCGTTTAACATCACAGCTACCTGAGGCAGTGATGCCTGCCAAGGCAAACGAGAGACTGGCCAAAAAACTTCAAGGAAAATCGGAGGGATGAGGAGACTATAGGGGACTTTGAAAAGCTGTGACATATTCGTAGAGATTTAGAAGGCCATGCACATGTGCAGGGCTATTCATGTACTCAAAAAAAAAAAAAAAACCCTAAGAAGGCCCTAATTCTTTGCCCCTGGGGTGGACCTTGAGAGTCTGTTCAAGCAGGAGGTAAAGGCTGAGGCACACTTGTAAAGTTTTGGACTGTTGAAGATGTGCCCTACCACACAAACAGAGCCCCATAGCAAAGGGTGGGAGACTTGTTGCTTCCGGGCATTTAAGAAAATCTCTGTCCAATCATTAGCTAGCCACCGGGATAACCAAGCAGATACTTCAGTCAGTGGTCAGATGTAACAAAGAATACAGAGTTTGCAGAATTAGACCAAGAAATTTATTAAATGAACAAATAGAAGCAATAGCAGCAGCAACAACAAATAACCTGCAGGGAGTGGGGTTCTGGTTTCTAGAGTTGCCACAGTATATTATTTATAATTTATAAAGCATTAAACAAAAATTTAGAAGACATGCAAAGTAACAGGGAAGTGTGGCCTACACACAGGAAATAAAAAAAGCAGTCAATAGAAACTGCCTCTGAGGAAGTCCAGAAGTTAGACTTGCTACAAAGACTTTAAATCAGTTATTATTCATATGTTCAAAGAACCAAAGGAAAACGTGTCTAAATGATTAAAGAAAATGTAAGAACAGTGGCACTGCAAATAAAGAATACCAATAAAACAGTAGAAAAATAAAAGAATTAAATAGAAATTCTGTAGTTGAAAAGTATAATAACTAAAGTGAAAACAATCACTAGGGGGTCTCAATAGCGCATTTGACTTGGATGAAGAAAGAACCAATGAACTTAAAGATAGGTCAACTGAAATTATGCATTCTGAGCATCCAAGAGAAAAAACAGTGAAGAAAACCAAATAGAACCTCAAAGACCTGTGGGATACAATCAAGCATAGAAATATGTACATAATAGTAGTCCAAAAAGAGAGAAGAGAGACAAAGTGGTGGGTAAAAAGAACATTTGAAGAAATAATTGCACAAAAACTTCCTAAATTTCTTTTCTCTTTGTGAGGAAGGTTGGCCCTGAGCTAACATCTGTTGTCAATCTTCCTCTTTTTCCTTGAGGAAGATCATTGCTGAGCTAACATCTGTGTCAATCTTTCTCTATTTTATGTGACATGCCACCACAGCATGGCTTGATGAAGGGTGCTAGTTCCACGCCCGGGATCCGAACCTGTGAACCCTGGGCCATCGAAGTGGAGTGTGTGAACTTAACCACTACACCACTGGACTGGCCCAAAAACTTCCTAAATTTGATGAAAAAATCAATTTACGCATTTGAAAAGTTCAATGCCCTTCAATAGGATACACTTAAAGAGTTCCACCCCTAAACACATTACATTCAAACTGCTAAAAACCAAAGACAATTAGTGAATCTTGAAGCAGCAAGAGAAAAACAACTCATCACAAAGGATCCTCGATAAGATTAACAGCTGGTTTCTCATCGGAAGCCATGAAGGCCAAAAAGCAGTAGGATGACATATTCAAAGTGCTGAAAGAAAAAGATGGCAACCAAAAGTTCCATGTCCAGGAAGACTATGCTAGAAAAAATGAAGGCGAAATGAAAGGTGAAGACATTTCCAGATAAACAAAAAGTAAAAGATTTCATGTCAATAGATCAACCTACAAGAAATACAAGAGATAGTCCTTCAGGCTAAAATGAAAAGATAGTAAACAATAACTCAAATCCACATGAAGAAATATAGTACACTGGCAATGGTGACCACAGTGGTAAATATAGATGACAGTATGAATGTGTTTTTGTTTTAAAATCTTTTCATATTTAAAAGACATCATCATAAAGCAATAATTAATACACTAACAATGTCCATTAACACAAAGGAGGCAGTAATGAAGCAATTGAGGAACACAAAAATGCACAAGACATATAGAAAATAATTAGTAAAATGGCAGACAGAAATTTTAAATGATCAGTAATTACATTAAATAAAAATAGAATAGACACTCCAACCAAAAAGCAGAGATTGAAAGATAGATTACAAAAATTATTCAGCTGTATGGTTTCTACAAGAGACGTATTTTAAATTCAAAGATACAAACAGGTTGAATGTAGCATGATGGAAAAACTTATGTCCTCATAGTAATCAAAAGAGAGCTAAGTGGCAGTAATAATATCAGACAAAATAGATACTATGACAAACACTGTTATTAGAGACAAAGAAGAACATTATATAATGGTAGAAGGGTCAGTCCATCAGAAAAACATAAATGTTATAAACATATATGTCTATAACAACAAAGCTCCAAAATATATGAAGCAAAAGTTGCAGATTTGAAAGGAAAAGAAAAAGTTGGTTTTTTGAAAAGATTGACAAAATTGACAAAACTTTAGCTAAACTGACAAGAAAAAAATAAAGGAATAATAATTGGAGAATTAAATACCACACTTTCAATAATGCGTATAAGAGATAGGCACATCAATAAGGAAATAGAAGACTCAGAAAGCACTGTAACCTGACTATACCTAACGGACAGCTATAGAACACTCCATCTAAGTACAGCAGAACACATATTCTTCACAAGCACATAGGGAAAATTCTCCAGGATAGACTCTGTGTTAGACCATAATATAAGTATCAATAAATATAAAAGATTAAAATTATACAAAGTATTTTCTAAAACCACAAAGGAATGAAATCAAATACAAAAGGAAATTTGGAAAATTCACAAGTATGTGGAAATTAAAAAGTACACTTCCAAATGACCAATGGGAGAAGAAATCACAAGGAAAATTAGAAAGAATTTTGAGATGAATGAAAATGAAGATACAACATATCAAAACTATGGGATGCAGCTAAAGCAGTGCTCAGAGGAAAATTTACACATGTACATGATGATATTAAAAAAGATCTCAAATTAATAATCTAAACTTCCAACTTAATAAACTGGGGGAAAAAGTACAAGCTAAACCCAAAACACCAGAGGAAGGAATTAATAAAGACTAGAATGGAAATAAGCAAAATAGAGAACTAGAAAAGCAATAGAGAAAAGCAACAAAACTAAGAGTTGATTCTTTGAAAAGATCAACAAAATTGACAATCCTTTAGCTAGACTGACCAAGACTCAAATTACTAAAGTCAGGAGTGAAAGAAGGGATGGACACTCCTACCAACCTGTTAGTAATAAAAAAGGAATATCACAGAATACTGTGAACAACAGTATGCCAATTAATTAGGTAACTTAAACTAAATAAAAAAATTCCTGGAAAAAACCTACCAAAACTGACTCAAGCAGATATAGATAATCTAAACAGAATTAAAACAAGTGAATAGACTGTTTTAGTAATCCAAAAAACTTTCTACAAAGAAAAGGCCAGACTGAGATGGCTTCACTGGTGAATTCTACCCAAATATTTAAAGAATTAACACCAATCCTTCACATACTCTTCCAAAAACAGAAGAAGACGGAACACTTTGAAACTCGTTCTATGAGGTCAGTCTCACCCCGATATCAAAACATAACAAAGACATCACAGGAAAAGAAAACTACAGATCAATATTTTATGAATATAGATGCAAAAATCCTTTGAAAAAGTGCTAGAAAACCAAATCAAGTAACATACACAAAAGGACTTTTGTACCACAACCAAGTGGGATTTGTCCTGGAAATGAAGGTTGGTTTAACATCTGAAAATTCTTTAATGTAACACACTATATTAATAGACTAAAAGACAAAAACCATATGATCATATCAATAAATGCAGAAAAAGCAGTTGAAGTAATTCCTGGAAACAAAAAACTTAATAAAGTGGGAATAGAAGGGAATTTCTTCAACCTAATAAAGGGAAACCATAAAACACTTACTTAAAGCTAACGTCATACTTAACAGTAAAAGATTGAGCACTTCTCCCCTAAGCTCACGGGCAATACAATGATGTACAGTCTCTCCACGTATATTCAGCTTTGTACTGGAGATTCTACTAAGGGAAATTAACAAGAAGGTGAAATAAAACATATCCCATTTAAATAGAAAGGAAGAAATAAAACAATTCCTAGCCACAGATGACGTGATTGTGTATATAGAGAATCCTAAGAAATCCACTAAAAAACTATTAGAATGAATAGATGAGTTCAGCAAGATTGGAAGATCAATATACAGAAATTCAGTTGCAATTTCATACACTAACTATGAGCAATCTAAACATGAAATTAAGAAAAACATTCCCCTTTACAACAGAATCAAAAAGAATAAAATATTTAGGAATAAATTTCTCACACACACAAAATGCAAAATGTATATTCTGAAACCTGCAAAAAAAGTTGAAAGAAAGTAAGGATGACCTAAATTAAAGGAAAGACATCCTATGTTTATGAATCAGAAGTGTTAATACTATTAGGAGGACAATAGTCGCCAAGTTATCTACAGATTCAATGCAATCCCTATCAAAGTGCCAGCTGGTTTCCATGCAGAAATTAATAAACTGACCCTAAAATTCACATGGAAATGCAAGGGATCCAGAATAGCCAAACAACAACAGCAACAACAATAACTCGAAAAAGAGCAAAGTTGGAGGATTTACACTTCCCAATTTGAAAACTTACTAAAGTAGTGAAGATAATCCAGATAGTAAGGAACTGGTATAAGGGTAGGCATATAGATCAATGGAACAGAATTGAGAGTCCAGAAATAAACCCTTATGATTTATAGTTAATTGATTTTTGACAAGGGTGCCAAGACCTTCTAAAGGGGAAGTAAGAGACTTTTGAACAAATGGTGTTGGAACAACTGAATATCCACATGCAACAGGATGAAGTTGGATCCCTACTTCATACCATATACAAAAATTAATTACAAATGGACTATAGCCATAAATATATGAGCTAAAATCATAAACTCTTAGAAGAAAACATTCGAATGACTCTTCATGACCTTTGATTAGGCAACAGTTTCTTTTCTTTCTTTTTTTTTTTTTTTTGAGGAAGATTAGCCCTGAGTTAACTACTGCCAGTCCTCCTCTTTTTGCTGAGGAAGCCTGGCTCTGAGCTAACATCCGTGCCCGTCTTCCTCCACTTTATATGTGGGATGCCTACCACAGCATGGCGTGCCAAGCGGTGCCATCTCTGCACCCGATATCTGAACCAGCGAACCCTGGGCCACTGAGAAGTGGAACGTGCGAACATAACCGCTGCGCCACCAGGCTGGCCCCTAGCCAACAGTTTCTTAATTATGATGCCAAAAGCACAAGAGACAAAAGGACAAATAAACAAATTGGATTTCATCAAAATTAAAAGGATCCGTACCTCAAAGGCGCCATTGAGAAAGTGAAAACACAACCCATAGAATGGTAGAAAAATATTTGCAAGTAATACATCCGATAAGGGACACTGATCCAGAATATATATAGAATATTTACAACTCAATAGTAAAGACAGCTAACTCAATTACAAAATGGACAGCAATTTGAATAGACATTTTTGTAAAGAAGATATATAAATGGCCAATAAGCTCATAAAAAGATGGTCAATATCATTAGTTATTAGGTAAATAGAACTCAAATCTACAATGAGATATCACTTCATACCCACTAGGATGGCTAAAATCAAAAAGTCAGATAACAACAAGTGTTTACAAAAATGTTGGAAAATTGGAACCCTCATACATTTTTGATGGGATTGGAAAGTGGTGCCACCATATTGGAAAACAGTTTGACAGATCCTCAAAATGTTAAACAGTTGCATCACTGTGAAATTCCACTTTCAGCTATATACCTATGATAAATAAAAACGTATGCCCCATAAAAACTTGTAGATGAATGTCATAACACCATTCTACATAACAGCCAAAAAGTGGAAACAATCTAAATATCTCTCAACTGATGAATAGATAATCAAAATGTGGTTTATCCATACAGCAGAATATCATTTCAACAATAAAAAGGACTGACGTACTGATACATACTAAAATATGGATGAATCTTGAAAAGAATATTGTGAGTAAAGAAGCCAATCACAAAAGACAACATATTGTACGATTCTATTTAGTCCAGAATAAGCAAATCTATGGAGATATAAAGTGGGTTGGTGGTTGTCAGGGGCTGGATAGAGGGGCAGTAGGGAGCAGCTGTTAATGGGTATAGGGTTTCTTTTAGGTTGATGAAAATGTCCTAAAATTATATAGTGGTATAGTTGCACAACTCTGTGAATATGCTAAAATCCAGTGAATTATGCAACCTAAAACAGCAGATTTTATGTTATTTGGATTATATATCAAAGCTGTTATCAAAAAATACTACTTTGTATATTTCATGTGTTTGTTTGGAGAGGCAAGAGTACATATACAGAAAGCCAGTTTAGAGACAATGCAGCAAGTCAGTGAGCGATGGTGGTGGCCAGGACTAGGGCGGTAGCAGTAGAAGTAGAAAGAATTGGAAAAGTGGCAAACTTGAAAACTATTTTGGTGGCATGTATAATATCAATAATACTAACCTTTATTGATCTCTTTTAATTTTCTGACTTTATGCTAACTTCTTTGCAAATATCAATTCATAATCCAATGACCTTTTGTGAGGTGATATACTAACCTATATTTTACTGATGGGAAAACGTGCAGAGAGATGATATCAGTCTATGTTCAGTATCTCTGTATCAGGAGCTTAATAAAATATTGGTATTCTCTCCTAATGGAGCATAGTTTTAGGAAATGTCAGATGACCCTGACTCCAATCTGGATCCCTGCTTAGCTAGTTAAGCTACTTTCATGTTGTTTCACCTTGGTACTTTAATGCTTTCTAAATATGTACTCTTATGTTGTGCCTCTCCCAGATTTATACCCTCCATGATCAGAGATCAGTAGTAAGCCCACAAGCTGGGACTAAGCCCACTTCTGCAGACCTCCTCTCCCTCAGTGAAAGGATCAAGAGAAAACTCTAGATATGCACAACTCTTGCCCTCACAATACTCTTAACCTTGCTACCACCATCTGCTTTCAGTTGACTAGCACTGATTTCGTTATATGTCTTATCCCTTGTTATGTCAGTCATGAAAAGAAGCCACAGACAACGTAGTTACTTCTTATCTCCTCACCCTTTTCACTATAAGGTTCTACATAGCCTCTGTTCTCCTCCTTTCTCCCCTCCCGCCCTAAGTGCTGAATCTTTTCCACTATGCCTTCTGAATTTGTGGTCCATTATCTGCAAAAGCCCTTATTTCTTAAATCTCTTCTTTGACCATTTTCTTCATCTTCTTGCTTTGAAAGAAATGTTGTTTCTCATCTCCTCTCTCTGTCTCTATTCTCTTTTTAATGATTTCATCCAGATTTATATCAACAGTTTTATACTTGTGACTCCCAATTTTTATATTTATCCAAGGCCCCTCTTCCAAAGTCTAGATGTGTGTGTCTCTCTGTCTCCGTTTTTCTGTCTGTGTCTCCTCTGTTTCTATCATGCTCTGAGCCATTATTATCTCCACCTTCCAAACTTGTCTCTTTACATCTTTGCTCTGTCCCTATAGTCTACTCACATGACAGCCAAAGACATCTTTTGAAAACCTAAGTAAAATCCTGTCATTCCTCTGCTTAATGTCCTGCATTAACTTCCCATTTCAATCCAAGTATAAGCCAAAGTGCTTGTAATAGTTTTCTACCCATCTATTGGCTTTGTGACTTCACTACCTGTCACTCTTCCTCTTGGTCATTCCCCTCTCTGTAAAATCTCCAAGTAAAACTCTGTCCCAGGACACACACTGCTTGGAACTGTCTTCCCTTAGATTTCTGTATAGCCCATTAATTCACTTTCTTCAGAGCTTTGCTCAAATGCCACCTTCTCAATGAAGTCTACTCTAACTACCTCATTTAAAATTGGAGCTTCGTTGGCCTCCATACATCTGACTCTCTTGCTCCGCCCTTACTTTGTTCAACATTTTTCTTTTTGCAAATATACTTATAATCATTAAACATGCTATCTACTTCAGTTATATACTATGTTTATTGCTTGTTTTTCGTCTTCATCTCCTAGAAGATAAGCTCCTTGAGGGAACAAATTTTTGCTAGGTTTGGTTTGTTCTCCAGTGTATCCCAAGTAATAACTAGAACAATTTCTGGCACAGAATAGGTACTTAATATTTGTTGAATGGCTATATAAATAATTCTGTGTTCAAGTATTACTATTTATTGGAGAATGCAATGAAATGTTTTTGATCCCCTTAGAAGCATACAACTAAACGTTGATCCCAACTCCTTGCAGATAAAGAAGGAGGAAAATGTTGGACTTTTTTTTAAAGATAAGAAATAGCATATACAAAACTAGCCAGGTACATCCCTTGATAGACTGCGGGAAACCAACCATAATGAACTCTCCAAAATCTTTGCTTTCTTTAGGCTTTATTAAATTAGGCCACCTTACTGAGAAGTTTATTCTCATACAATTATATTTTTAACATTTTTCTTTTTGTTTTTGTATGGAATATCAAATTTCCTTGTTATGATTTTCTTCTTTGCATCATAGATTCTCTTCATCTTATAGCTATTTTTTTTTTTAATTCTTATGATTTCTTTAATTTTAGGTTGAATCTTATTGGCCCACTGCCTGTGTTCCTTCCTCTGATGGCACTAGTCTTCTGGACTCTGCTTTTCTCCCTGCCCATATCAGAATAATCCAGGCTAATGGAGTAGATACCTGTGGTTTAGATACCTTCCATGTCTGAACTCTGTCTTAGGTTCTGGGAGAACTTCCAAAAGAAATGAAACATGTGATCTATATTTGTTAGGACTTTCTTCATTGCAAGTGATAATAACCCAATTTGTGTTAATCACTAAACTCAAAAAGAGGCTGAATAATCAGTTGATTGTGTAGGGAGGTACTGGGCCTCAACCACATCTTAGCCAGGGACCCAAATACCATCACGGTCCTATCTCCGTCTCTTCCTTTTACCTTTCCTGGGAATTTTGCTTTATTCTCTTTCCCTGCAGTGTGCTTTATTCTCATGGTAGGAAACTCAGTTTTTGAAAATTTACAAATTTTATGTTTTATGGTTTGATTGCTGAAAGGAGACTATTCTGTGATTCTCTCTGGCCCAAATACTATCTACCTGGAGGAAGGGTCTCATCAACCTAGCCAGGGTCTGCTGCTTACCTGTGTGAAAAATGTGGGAGGATGATAGCGTACAAAAATTGTTACTTCCATGGAAGCCAAGTGGATGAGTGCTTGCATTTCCCATAAAAGCAGGTGCAGTTATGAGGAATCAATATATGCTGTACCTGAGACCCATAATCGCAGGGTTTGTGTTTGCAGAGAAAGACTAAACAATAATTGAAAGAAGTATGCATTTAGAGGAAATTTTATAATCAATTAAACTGCATAGAAGTCTTGCTAAAAAAAAAATGGAGCAACTAGGGGCTGATGGCATCAATTTGAAGAGTTTTGAGAGTTTAGTTTTAAAATGGTATCTTGTAAAATTGAATTATAGAAAGAGAGAGATACAGGATTACTTACTCCAGTAATTCCATACTAGGGCGTCTGGGGCCTCAGAATCCTGGAAATGGAGAGAAAGTTTTCTGTGAACTGTTTTTCTAAACATGTTTTTCTTGTACTAAATTTCTCTTTTACAATGCGAAAGAACAGCAACATCAAGAACAAACCTCTATTTACTGAAACTACTGAAATAGCATAAAGCCGTAAATAAACTAAACGCACAATCTTTCCCTACCCCCATTTTCATTGCCTCTCTGATCATAGAAAGATATGTAAATATATAGAGACACACGGGAGTTATTTCTTTTCACAAAACAGCATCATATTTTACACATTACTTGGGAACTTGATTTTCTTTCTTAATAATATGTCGTGACCGTCCCTCCAAGTCAGTAACTGTAGCTCTAAAGCATTATTTCAAGTAGCTGCATAATTTTTCACAGCAATAAAGTCCTACGCTTCATTTAACCATTCATTCATTGTTTTTGTTCAGATTCTTTCCAGTTTTTTACCTTTACAAACAATGATCAAAAAGCTTCCCTTAACAATGTGGCTTGGCAACTTGCACTTTTATTTCAATAAGAGAGAGTCCTAAAACTGTTATTCCTCTATCAAAGGATATATCTATTTTAAATTTTAATGGATATCACTAGATACTTTACAAGAAGCTTGTAAAAATTTATTTTTATATCAGCAATATATATATAAGAATAGTCATTTCTCCATGTTTTCAAAGATGTGATATTGTATTTCGTTTTAAGTGTGGAAACATAATTTCATTTTTTTTTTTTTTTTGAGGAAGATTAGCCCTGAGCTAACTGCTGCCAATCCTCCTCTTTTTGCTGAGGAAGACTGGCCCTGAGCTGACATCCATGCCCATCTTCCTCTACTTTCTATGTGGGACGCCTACCACAGCATGGTGTGCCAAGTGGTGCCATGTCCGCACCCGGGATCCGAACCCGCGAACCCTGGGCCACCGAAGTGGAACATGCGCACTTAACCGCTGCACCACCAGGCCGGCCCCCAATTTCATTGTTGACTTGCTTTGTTCTGGTGACTATTGCAATTAAACATATTCTTATGTTTATTGCCAATTGACATTTTTTCTTTCATGAATTGCAAATTCATATTCTTTTGTCTTTCCATTGATTTGTTTTTTTCCTGATCAGTTTGGAAGAGTTATTTGTATATCATGGAATGTTAATTATTTCTCTATTAAATATGTTGCAAATTTTCTCTAGCCTAATATATGTGCATATGACTTTTTGTTATTTGTTCTAAATACACACATTTTCTTTATGTGTATATATATATATATATATATATATATATACTTTTCCTTTATAACATTTGAGTTTTTGTGTTTTGAAAAATTTAGCAAGAAGAGGATCCCATGTAGTTTATTAGAAGCTCTCATTTTGAGAGTACAAATACAATTTTGATGAATGAAAAATTATAAAGTGAGATATGGAGTATCTTAATAAATGGAGTTTTTTAGTAGTTTTCATTTTTCAATGTGATAACTTCAACAAAAGCTATCCTTGGCTGTAAAGTGTTTGGAAGTTTCTGGTCGAACACAAGTGAGTCATTTTATGGTGGAAGCAAAAAGACAGGGTAGTGAAACTACTTGTATGTGTCTCTGCTGTTGAAAATGAGCAAATTTAATGAATGTGCGAAGTAAACTATTATCTGAAAATGCTTTTAATGAGAACAAGTTGAAACTGCCTATGTATACCTTCCCACTGACTTCTGCTGGACTACATGATTTTTTCCATTGACTCTTACATTACTTTGTAGAAAAGAGCTAGCCCAACAAAGTGGTATTGGCGAGGGTTAATCCTCTACAGGTCCTTAAGGACACATTTGGGGGAAAATGTACCCTAACCATCCATGGCCAACCTTAAGAGCAGATGAGATTTATCTTAATCTACACCGATTCTTTACTGTTACCACCATAACAATGTATCCCCATGATAAGACAACGGCATTACAATAAAGAAAAAGACTGTATAAAGTGAACTGATAAGCTAACTTGAAAGCAAATGCAAGATTTCTGGAAACAGAGACATGAGTTTTATAGGGACAGTCCAGAACAAGGGAAGACAATTTATGAATGGTAGAAGTCAAGAGGGAGGGACCACCTACAAATCCCAGTCCTTGAGAAACTTGATGCTTGGCTCTAAAGTCACATATTAGCAGCACAACAGTGCTAAAAGACAGAGTATTTTTGAAACTTTATTGCTCTTGTCATCTTTGACAAGGCACATCACTATGAGAAAATCAACAGGGCCTGGTTTCCTTGTCAGCATCCTGAATATTTGAATCAAGTTTGTAAGAGTTCCTCATCTACCAATTTCAAGTGCAGGGACAACTCTGCATGTCCCAGAGAACAGTCTAAGATTCGAGGTCAATGGGAAGCAGAGTTTGAAATAGGGTCCAAGCATCTCAAATATAAGTCCAATGCTAATGACCGATCTCAAGAGTATCTGGAGCCTGCTCAAAATTTCCCCTGAATTATAAGTTACTTCCCTATAACACATCTCTTCTTTGGCATAATCTACTTCATATACTCATCGAATCTTCAGAGACTCCATTTTCAAAAGTGGTCCATGGCATTCAATGTTTTCCATGTTGAGGGGTCATTTCCTCTTAAGCTGCTTATTGATCTTGCTGTGGTTGTTGTGTCAGAATCAAAATCAGTTATGATGTTGAGAAAATGTAATCTGATAATACAATTTTTTTCCCACTATGGGTTATATGTCTCTCAAATTTTTCCCTGCCTCTCCACACAATCTCTTCAGAGCTCCAAGGATCTCTGTTTCGGAGCTTCCATAATCTCTCACCTAAGTCACTGCTATAGTCTAAATGTCCTCTTAATCTTTCATCTCATCTTCCTGTTACTTTCTCCAAAGTGCAGCCAAATCAATATTTCTAAAAATGTAAATCTCATCATGTTTAAAATGCTTCAAATATCTCCCATGCAACACCTTTTTATACAGTTGGAATACTTTGGGGTGGCATGCTGTTACAGAGTCTGACTTCATTTTTTGATGTTTGACTACTAACAAGTTTTAAGCCTCATCCCTCCCTCTTCCCCTTCTGCACAAATCTGGGCCAGATTATAAGAAAAACTGGATGCTGTCTCCTTTGCCGATATGAGATTCAATCCATGTAAGCCTCTATCCACATATGAGAACCCTCACCCTTGGACTCACATCCTAACTACAATGAAAACCTCAAGCCAGTCTCCTTACTTTAGTCTGTCAAGCCATTTTTAGACCAGCTTGGGAAATCTTCCCAGTTCTCCCCTAAAAGTTCCCATATGTAATTAACAAACATTTTCATAATCACTTGGTGTGTATGTGGCATCACCAGTCTTGATCTGAACCACATTTTGGTTCAAGGTCCATCCAATTATCAGTGTGGCTACAACATATACCAAGCATTTCTATCTAATGCTTGCCTACTTCTACATTCTCATTCAGCAAGAAAATACTTATTAAGGACCTACATATCCTATGTACTCTCTAGACATCTAGGAAATGGTGGAAAACAACATAAATAAGGTCTTGTATTCTAGAGCAGTGAAACAAAATCAGTAAACAAATTAATAAATGAATTTATAAGGTGATAATTGCTATGAGGAAAGAAAAATGGGGTGGCATGACATAATCTGGGCAGATAGGATTAGACTGGGTTGTTAGGGAAGGATTCATTGAGAAGGTGACACGTGACTTGAATGCTAAGAGCAAGAAACTCTCACTCATGCAAATATTTAGGATAGAGTAATTCCAGGCAAGGAGAATAACAAGGGTAAAGTCTTTATGGTGGGAAATAAAGGACTTATGTTTTAGAAATAGAAAAAAGGCCACTGATGCTGAGTATACTGAACAAGTGAGAGAACAGCAAAAGTTAAGGACTGAAGGGTAGGCAAGGGCTAGATCAGGACCTGGCAGGTCATATCAAGGAATGTGAATTTTACCCTAAGCTCAGTGGAAAGCCAATGAAGGGTGTAAGCATGATCTGATTTGCTTTTTGACCAATAATTCTGGCTGTTAGGAGAATGAATTGCACTGAGCAAGAGTGGGAGGAGAACAATTAGTGTGCTAAGGAAAAGAATTCAGGTAAGAGATGATGGAGGCTTGGACAACGCTGGTCGTATTGGGGAACAGAAGTGGATGTATTTTTTTGAGTAGATTTAGGGAGTAGAATAAAGAGGGTTTACTATTTTATTAACTGAGGGTGGCAAGCGTCCTTTCTTTGTGCATATAGAATATCATACAGTTCCGGAACACTCCTCTATGACTTATACTCGGTGCGCCCTATATACATCGCACTCCTCTGCTGAGAACCCTTTCTTGCCTGGTTCTATTGTGTTGGGCTCACACAGAATCCTGTGGATACTTTTATCACAGCACTTATCAGAACACACTGTAACTGTTGTTTCTCTCTCAACATAGGAAGTTAACCCAGTGATAAACACAATGCTTGACAGTGTCAGCATTTAATAAATCTCTGTTGAATGAATAAGTGAGAGGTGCCTTATGAGACTGCAATGGAGGGGTATAAATAAGGCCTTTGAGCTTTGCAACAGTCCCAGCATTGATGAGCGCTGTCAAAGGGCAGGGATCCATCCAGAGGATTTCTTTTAATTACTTCAGGAACTCTCAAGAAGACTGATCAGAACTTCTTAAATGGTAATGATCTGGAAAATGGAAAGGGGCTTACAAATTGGAAAATGAAAATAGTAACCTTGGATGCTACAAAATTAGCTTAAAAGGCAAGCTAACTGGAGAGAAGAAAGCAAGTCATCCCAAGAGAAAAGATTAAATTCGCCAAGTAGAGGTCAAGTCCTATTATCTAATACATTAATCTTGCAGGTTTTTTTTCAGTTCCCAAAATTACTTTTTAAGCTCTGACTGATGTCCTATTATTTCAAGGTGTATTTCATACTACAAAAGCCCTGTAGAAAAAAAAACCCAGGTTTTTTAATGGTACAGTAGTGGAAAGTATTATAAAACCAGAATTTCTGATTCAGGTCTTTACTTTGCTCTGTTGAGTAACTGGGTCTCTGAGACTCAAGTCCCCATACATTAAAGAAAAGTAACAGCATAAAAACAGTAATCTACATTCTTTCCAATGCTTCTATCCCATGAGTTCTATGGCATTCATTCTTTTAAGATTTATCCTATTGGTTTGGGGATGATGACATAAGAAGCAGAGAACCATAATTCCACTTAAAAATCTATACAATGTTGGTGTAAATAGAGTAAATTTAGAGACATAATAATTGGAATTCTGATGAGAACATTGAGATATGTGTTAGCTGAACAGTCACTGCTCTTTGCTTGAATTTGTGCTTCACACTTCTACAGTTTATGAAGTGCTTCTGCATCCATCAATTAAGGATATTATCAAAATCTTGGCTATGACACAAAGTAGGTGCTGTCAGTTCCATTTTAGAGATGAGTGCACTGAGCCTAAAAGATGTCATATCATGAAGGTGGATAGCTTGAGTGAAGCATAACCAAAGCTTGAACCCTGGTCTTCTGGCTCCTAGTCTAGAATGCTTTCTCTAACTGCAGAAAATCTCTATGGCTAAGATTTTACATGTAATGCATTGGGAAATCCTTAAACAGTCCTGTAGTGTAGGTCTCGATAGTTCCCATTATCAAATGAACAAACCAAAAATCCGAGAAGTCAAGCAACTGGCCCAAGATCTCAGAGAATGAAGTAACTGAGTTGAGATTCCACTCAAGGTCTAATTCTAAAGACCACACCGTAAAGGATTGTCTTCCCAACTGCTGTGGGAAATAAATGCCAAGCTCTTTTAAGGAATTATAAAAAATAGAAGTAGAGTTGGCCAGGTAAAGACAGTAGGGTTAAAAATCTATAAGGCAAATTGTAAACCCAGGATTTTTCATAGGGTGATTTTGAACATACATTTGACATGGAATCCCATCTATTTATCTCTGCATATCTGTTGAGCAAATATATCTAAGCCTAATTTAGCGATATATAAAAGTAATGGCTGTGACATAAGGATCCATAATATTTTATATGTAGAGAATGCATCATTCCTGCCAGGAAAAATCTGTAGGTATGTATGATTATGAAATATGATGATGTTTCCCAGTCTAGTGTTTTTTATATCCTACTGCTTCACTGATAATGGTCTATCATATTCTTATGAATAGTCCATGAACTATATCCCTAACTGTGTAGGTGCTGGTGTTATATCCAATTTCTTCCTTTTGTTATGTATCAAGATACCTTTTTAAAATTAAACGCTAGTGATTTGCTAATTTCATTAATTAAGTTCTTAAAGGCTCAGGATCATGTCCTCCAGATCAAGTGGCTTCTAAATTCTCTACAATTTAGTCTTGCCATACCCAAGCCTACTCTACCAGCTGTAGCACTTTTCTTTGAAGATTTATTATTCCAAAATGTCTATCCAATTCTTCTTTTCTTATTGATAATGTGCCTTTAAAGAAGACAGACAGTTTAGAAACAGATTGCATATGTTAGTAACTCTTCTTTTTTTGGAGTATTAGGGAACTTGTTTCCTTTTTATGTTTTAATTCTTTATTCAGCCTCTCCAATCATGTTGTCCCTTTTTGCTGCTTTCCTAGACATTTGTCTTCCCTTTAGTCTCTAACGGATTTAGCTTACGGAGTTATTTTCCTTGTATACTTACTAACCTCTCTCGTCATATCTCAGAATAGTCTAGAACGAAAAAAAGGCATTGCATAAAGGGAAAAATAATTCTCTAGCTTTGCATTTGGGTTAGGTTTATACATTTATTTTATACCTGAAGAGATCATTTAAAGAATAAATGACATTGATTAAGCAAATAGTATATACCCTGAACTTTATATAATCAGAAGGATACTTGTAGAATAGCTTTTTTCTGCTTCCAAGAAATGAAAAATCTAAAAGGAAATATGAGTCACGTATGTGGAACTTAAGAACCATTCCTCACCTTGTGGAGTTTTGGGAAAAGTATAGGCTTTTAAGTCAAAGTTAGCTGGATTCAGATCCTGAGTTCATCAAGTGATATCTCTGTCACCTTGAACAAATTCCTTCCTTGCAACTCAGTTTCCTCATCATTATGTTGATCACAAAAGATAAAATGAAATATGTATGTGAAAATGTCAACTAGTATAGTCCTTTGAAGGACTTTTGATGCTTTCTTTTTGACTGTTCAGTATCTGACCCTTGGCCTCTTAGCTACCTGATCTTCCTTCTGGGAGACTTTCTTGTAATGTGCTGCCTCAGTGGGAAAGGACGTCCTAGTCCCTGTCTCCTTCCGATGACTCACTATACGGAAATGGTGGAATCTTGGTCTTTCCTCTATGTTTTCTATCCAGGGAATGAGCGAGGGACCTACTCTTGGCCAAACAGATTCTTGCTCATAGAACAGTAAACACTGGATTAGTGGACTAAATGGGGAAAATATTTGGAGTTTAGGTTGATTTCACAGATGCTAATGATCTTTCAAACTTTTTGTATGGCACAATGACAGTAGAGTGTCTTATTCTAAAAAGAAATAAGTATTATGGAAATTTCCCAGTAGATGGAAGTTAAGTGTCTTCCAGTAGCTTGAATCAAGAAGTCTAGTTTATACTTTGCACAAAGGATTTGTATAGCAAGCATTGGCTCTGATACCTTGTCAAGTCATTTAACTTCTATTTTCTCTCTGAAAAGGGAAGTAATAATACATGTCATGTTGATATTGTGAAATTCAAATAAGAAAACAGGGATGAATGTCTTCCATATGGGCCTAATAGAATGTGGCCTAATGCTTATTTTGGTGGTATGGAAATGAGGGTCTAAGAGTTAAGATGAGTAATAATGTTTGCTTGTGCAGTTGCAGGAAGCTTATTGAACATGGCAAACCTAAAAATAAAAATCTTATCTGAAATAATGGAAAGAAGTAATTGATTTTGTCTTGGGATATGAGAGATATGCATAGAAAGAGTAAACATATAATGATGTATTTCCCAAGATAAATGTGAAGAACAGATGCAACTAAAAGAAAAGGTAGCTTTTGGGTTTTGATGACACCAATTAATACCATTTGGTCAGGATGTTTAATTTCAATATTTCTTCTTTCCCCTGGATGAAGGAACCACAGATCTCTTACCAATGCCTTAGCCCATCCTTCCAAGCCAACCTCAGTGCTTTGTTCCTAGTGGGAATTCCTCACTAGGTGTATTTTTGCATACTGGTTATTGCTATGTTGAGTTCTTTCATGTTGGTAAATTTGTTTATCAGTGAAATAACCACATTTACACCAAATTAGAAAGAAATAACAGCAACAAAAGGATTCCCACCCAGTTTTCTTCTCAGGAATTACGAATGACACTAATGAGATATTTTTCAAGGGTAACAATGAGCTGATGAAAAATCTGCTCTGTGTCTCTCTAGGCATGATGTAGCTAGTGCAGATAGTGGAGTCTGAAATCACAACTGTTGAAAAGTTTGGAGAAATTAGAACTTCTGACAGATTTCACTGAGCAATCCCCAAACATAAGCTAGATAGGAAATAGTGAATGAAATCTTTCAAGGTGGCCAAGTTGTGCCATAGATTATGGTGCGATTGTCAATTTACCTTTTTAGGAAGAGTCACTTTCATCTCCAAGTTCAGACACACATGCAAAAATAAATTTATATTCCAGTGGTAGCCATCAATGGCAACCACAAATACAACCTACTCCTGTGGATGTTCCTGAGGAGTTAGCTGCACGTGCGTGATTGTACACACACACATGCTCACATACACATAATTGTATATGGGAATATTTTTTTATTTTTGATGAGAAGATTAATAGCTTCTATTAGATTCGCAAAGGGCTGTCATCCATATAAAGTTGAGGTGTTACTCTTCCTTGATTTTCTCCCACTTAATAAAATATATGAAAATTCAAGCAAATGATCGTTGACATAATGAATAGGATAGCCTTGAATAAATTATAAATATTTTACTCGTATGATGCTTTAACTATTCCTAATAAAAGACCTCAAAATTGATTGTTAGCTACTAGTAAATAGCTACCAAGACTGAGATTTGTTGCTCCAGGAAGATACCCAGAATCAGAGAAGCATAGACTTTCAGAGTTGTCTCTCAGAGTTCACTTAGAACAAATGATTTCAAAATCTATTTTCTGTAAAATATAGTGCAACTCTTTTCTCAAAGTATCACGCAAAAATCCAACAAAACACACAAAAAGGAAACTGCTTTGATGGGAATTGTCTGTGACCTTGCACTGTTCCTTTTCAGCCTCCTCTGCACTTCCCCCACAGCCACTCCAAGTTTTATTTCCTTTATGGTCAGTTATTTTCTGTGTTATCTGTTGTGATTATTTCAATGTTTTGTTAGTGACTGTTCAAAGTATGAATTATGTCATGTAGCTTCTTATGAGAGAGTTAGAAACTAAAGGTCTTGGCTGGCTCCCTATTAAGTTTTGCTCATATTGATCTGAATGCTCTCAGTTTTGATCTCTGAGTCAGATAGATTTGGAATCATGGCTCTGTCATTTATTAGCTGTGTGATCTTAGGCAAGTCCCAGACTGCTTTATGCTTCAGTTTCCTTATCTGGGAATTAGGATAAAAATTAATTATGTTGGTAATGATAATAATACCAATGATCATAATAATTACAATAGTAGTACATACCGCAGGGTTGCTGTAAGCTTTAAATGGAAGAGTGCTCATGACAGGTCATTTTCTTAATGACCTAAATTCATTCCTGATAACCCTGCCTCTAGCTGAAAAGTTATTAATATAATTCTATTAATTTTAATGGGAAGATTATACTTTTGATCCCAATTTAAGGCAGACAGTTTTCAAAGAGAAAAAAAATGTATTAATTGCATAGTGAAAAGTACTTCATATAAGTAATAAACAATTATTTGAAAGTAAATTAGTAATATTTGTATGTAAAATTTAATGTAAACAAGGTTTACTTACTCACTGAAGGAGTAAGGGAAAGATGGATAACGGATAGTTGGAAAAGAGGGTGCGAAAAGATGCTCTTTAGAAGCGCAATATCTTTCTTTTCTTTCTTTTTATTTTAGTTTCATTGAAGTATAATTGACATATAATATTATAAGATATTTAAAGTGTACATCATAGTGATTTGATATATGTGTGTGCTGTGAAAGAATTCCCCTATCTAGTTAATTAATACGTTCATCACCTCACATATTTATCTTTATTTTGTGTGTGTGTGAGAACATTTAAGCTCTCCTTTCTAAGCAAGTTTCAATTATACAATACAGTGATATCAACGATAGTCACCATGTGATACATTAGATTCTCAGACCTTGTTCATCTTATTGCTGAACGTTTCCACCCTTTTACAAACTTCTCTCTATTTCTCCCACCTTCCAACCACTTTTCTACTTTCTGTTTCAATGAGTTTGACTTCTTCTTTTTCTTTTTTTCCTCGGATTACACATGTGAGTGATACCATGCAGTATTTGTCTTTCTCTGTCTGGCTTACTTCACATAGCATAATGCCCTCGAGGTCCACCCATGTTGTTGCAAATGGCAAGATTTCCTTCTTTGTGATGGTTGAGCAATATTCTGTCGTGTATAATATGTGTGTGTATACATTTTACATCTTCTTTATCCATTCATCTGTTGATGGATATTTAGGCACTTAGGTTGTTTCCTTATCTTGGCTAATGTGAATAATGATGCAATGAACATGAAGGTTCAGATCTCTTCAATATCTTGTTTTCAGTTCCTTTGGATATATGCAAGTGCATTATTTTAAAATTTTTTTGTTCAACAATTATTCAGCCTTTTGAGACTTATGGTGATCTTGCCTTCAAACTACACTTAATAAATTTAAAGCACAGAAAAAGCTCTTTCATACCAAAATAAAAGTGCCAACAACAATGGCACTTTGAAACACATGAAAAAAACACACATGCAAAGCAAACCGAAGAGTCTCAGTGCCTTCCTGAACTCTTACTTGCTCGGCATCTATATGCAAAGCAAAACCACTTAAGTTCACTCAAAATGTAACTCATTCATATTTATTCTTTATGATATTCTCTAACTGGAAACTTCAATGTCAAGTAAATTGGTGGATATGTTTTTGCCTGAAGCCATAATGTTGAAATATTACCTTCTGTACTGTATTTATTTAATATGTTTTGGGAAGGAAAAAATCATCACACTAAAAACAAGAGAGGCATTGTCCAAAAACCAGTCTGACTTTTCAAGATGGTGCTTAATCTTTAACTGAACAGTCATTATGTATGATGAAGTCTGTACTTTGCATAGCCAGACACCCATGTAAGAAATTAACAAATCTAATAGTCTCCCCTTTTCCAGCACTCTTTCCTTTTCTCCTTTTCTTTCCATATTCCTTCCATCTCTAGATACTAACCTGAAAACTTCAACTTCACAGAATAACTCAAAAAGGGCCTACAATTTCTTTGAACTTCAAAACAATGCCTCAAAATCATACAAAACAATCTCTCTTCTTCATCTCTTGCAAAAACTCAAGCTGACTTCAAATCTGCATGTAGGCTATGTGTTTTTTCTAAGAATATTGAAATATTTCTTAGGTACGTTATGCTGTTTTCCAACATCCCTGTGAGGTATTGTGATAAATATGCACTGTTTTCCAGATAAAGAAACTCAGTCAGGCAAAATGAACTGCCCAGATTTATAAAAGCTGAATTCCAACAATGCCACTGCCTGTCTGTATTACCTTGTTCCCTCGTTCATGCTTTTCTTAGAGTGAGCACACTGAATAGAAACAGCAGAGGTTCAAACAAACATCTCTTCCCCATTGGTATTCCCAGCTTCAAAAGATAAGTTAAAATTACCAGAAGCATCTGTTTGATAGTTTCCCATTAGAAACTCACAATTTGTTGCTCATTCTACATTGTAGTCATAGCGTATTCACAGACTCATGTAAGCAAGTACCCCCACCTAAGGGCACTCCACTTTTCACCAACTCTATGTGTTTGAGGGCACACCTATCTCTAGGAGTGGCCCATTGCTGCTATTGTTTTGGAGGTGGTGGATAGAGGAGTCCTAAAGTGCTATGGAATTATAGTTTGAAATGCATAGTAGCAGCTATGAGCGTGTGCCTAGTAGACTTCGACTTTGGGGAGCATAATTGACTCATAAGGGCCTTAGATGTGCACTCTGAAATCCATTACTGTGTTTGTACATGCTTCCCATGGCTGCACTCAGCCAATGATTGAGTACAGCGTGGTTCCTAAAGCAGATTTGTTCCTGGGAGACACAGCTTTCTCTGATGGCAAACTTTTCCTGACTGTAGGGGAGTCTAGTATGCTTCCACCCAACCTTCCTTCCCTTTCTTCTTCAATTTGGCGGAAACTTCCATTCCAGTGTGTTGGTTCTCCCAGTCTTACTTGTGTCAAATAAGGAATAAATCCAGACTTAGGTAAGGAGAGACTTTATTCAAAAAGACTATTGCAGTAAGAGGAGGGGCCTACTGAAATAAGGACAGCTCTCTGACCATAAGCGTTGCAAGGTCAGGCAGAAAAGGGCTTTCTTTGTATAAGGAGGAGTAAACAAACGTGAACAGAACCAAATGTGGACATGCGGGGTAAATAAGTAGTGTGATCAGACGATTAATCAGGGAACACTTTCCCCTGAGGTCAGCTGATTCTTGGAGGGCTATTAAGAAGAGGTTGTTCTGCATTCCCATCCTCAAAGGTGGGCCAAAGTTGAAGGACCTGTGGGAAGCAGTGAAGCCTGACTAAAGTTTGGTGAAGTCAAGTTACTGGGTATTTTATCCAGTTGGACAGTAGTGACAAACAGTTCAGCCAGTAATTTATGAGACCAAAACAGGAATTTGTATTCTGTGCCTGGCTTTATCTTAATTAAACAAGGGCTTATCCACCAGTCTTGTCTAAGTCAAGGGAGAAGGGTGGTTCTTTCAATTAAGCCATTTCTTATAATACAAAAGGGGGTGGGTTTCCTGACCATGACTGTTTTCCGGAAGCATGGAGCTCGGGTCAAGCTCAACATTGTCGTTTGGCTTCCTCTCCATTTTGTTTCATAGGCTTTTCCAGGAATAAAATTTTTTGTTCATTTGATTCTTTCTTGCTGTCTGCTTCTTGGAGAACCTGGACTAACATATAAGTATTTCTTATATGCCTTTCCTTGCCTTAGCTATTAGTATAATTCTCTATACCAGCGGGTCTCAAATTTTGTTATGCATAGAAATGACTTGGAGAGCTTGCAACAATGCAGAATCCTAAGGACCAGTACAGAAAGATAGATCTGGGGAGGAGTCAGGAATTAAGAATTCAAGTGAGGGGCTGGCCCCGTGGCTGAGCGGTTAAGTGCACACGCTCTGCTGCAGGTGGCCCAGTGTTTCATTGGTTCGAATCCTGGGCACGGACATGGCACTGCTCAGTGAACCACGCTGAGGCGGCATCCCACATGCCACAACTAGAAGGACCCACAACGAAGAATATACAACTATGTACTGGGGGGCTTTGGGGAGAAAAAGGAAAAAATAAAATCTTTAAAAAAAAAAAAAAATTTCAAGTGAATTAGCTGCGAGAGGTCTTTAAACCACGCTTTGAACAACACTGCTGAAATCAATCAATGCAATGTAGGAAAGGTTATATAATTATATATGAATATACATATTGATAAAGCTTTACAGTAATGTTTATGTCTCATAGGAATGTCTGTTTGATACGAAGTCATCTGATTTTCCTTGGCTGTGGCTATTTTGGCCTTGCTGCTACTGGCAGTATAGCGTAATATTTTGAAGCCCAGGCTCTGGTCTTCGAGCGCCTGCATGTGAATTCTACCCTATCCTTTCTATATGTGTAACCTTGGGCAAATTGCTTAACCTCTCTGTAAAATATCTACCTCAAAGAATTTTATGAGGATTAAATTGGTTAGTGCATGTAAACTACTTACTATTATATCTAGCACTGTAGTAAGGTCTCAATAAAAGTTAGTTTATCACATCTGCTAGAATTATTATTAACCACAAATTTCACCAGCTAGCGTTTATTGAGTAGTCTATCAGTCAGGCACTATGCCAAGTAATTTGCATGAACTGACTCATTTAATTCTCTCCCTGTTTTGTAAGACAGAGTTATGGTTCTAGAACAAGGAGGCTCTCAACCAAAACTATTATCTTTTCCTTCCCTCTAATGGTGCTTGTTACCATGTATTATGTTCATTTGTTTATGTGTCTATCTCACCCACCAGGAAGGAAGTTGGAAGACCACGAAACAGGTTCAACTTATTGTCGTATCCAAAATGCTTTCACTTCATAAACTGATGAAAAAGAAAAATAGAGTTCACTAAGAATGTGGAAAACATAGAAAAGTGTTTGACAGGAAGATGCTTTTCATCCATCCTCCACCTCCCTGCTCTCCAGTTCTCCAAATGCTTTTTGTAAACTCTTTGGAACTCATGGTCCTTCCTTAGCTTTAAATTTACCCAAAGCTTATTTCCAAGACCTAATTTTACTGGATTTTTACCTGAACAAAACAACGTTCTTTTATTCATCATTTTTTAATTGTAGACATTTTATCTTAGACATGAAAGAGCTGAAAACTTAGAGTAATTTGCCTTTTTTTAAGAAATTAATAATGTTTTAGTGTTATGCTTCAGCTTGCAACAACCAGAAAAATAGCAACATAATTCATTTTTCTTTGCTGTAGGATTGTTACTGAAAATATAGGTCATGAGTCAACACATACATAAGAGACGCCAAGGGAGAAAGATTTCCTGACTCAGGAAAACTCAGGAAAGCTTAAAAGAGGAAACAAGAAAGCGAAGGTCACTGCTCATCTATAGGATATATTTGTTTTTAACGTCTGAAATTTGTAATTGTATTCATTTCTTCTGCTAGGAAACTTAAAACCAAATTTACAGTCCTCTTCTTCTTACGAATGTGTTTGTTTCCTTTCTGTTTCAGGACTTTCTACTTCAGGAGGCTCTCGCTGACCTTTAACAAGTGTCCTTGTGTGTTTCATCCATGGAAAGTCCTTTGGATGCAGCTCCATTAGCATTGTTGGTACAATGTAACATTATTTAGCTGGCTTTCAGTTGGCTGCATTCTAATTCAGGGGGAGAATTTCATCCGTGAAAAATTTCTCCAACCCATGTTAATCATAATATGAATTGCACAGATTATTCCCTGCACCTCTGAGAATATTTTTGTACAGCAAATGAAGAATCCCCTATTCTACACTCTAGAAGTTCATGTTATGATTAGTTTAGCTCATGATGGTAAGAAGTTTAATAGTTATATGCCAAATTTAATGAGTTTGTTGAGTAAAAATGTTTCTCTTTGTGGGTTAGGTAAATCTATTAGACACTAGTTCAAGGCATCCAAGTATTCAGATTAAGATATAAATCCTAGAGGCAAGATGAAACAGAACACATACTTATCATAGAATTGGGAAGGCATTAGAACAAAAACCAAAGACATTAAATCTGGAAGAGGCAGCTACTTCACAAAAAATTAAATAAAGAAAGCAATAATGGCACTTTATGAGTGAATATAGTTGTGCTATTTAGCATGTAGCATCAATCCTAAAATGACATAAATAATGACTATTTTGGGGTTATCAAAACTTTTGCCCTTCCAGGGATGTGGACTTGGACACTTAAAAAAGATGTGCAATGCTAAGGTCAAATAAAATTAAATATAAATAAATGAATAAACAAACATACATGTATATATTTACCTTTTTATGTAAAACTATTAACCTTGATCCTCTTTAAAATTATGGAGAAATTAATTAGTGGTGACTTATTTCTCATTGCTCATTCTATCAAAATTCACCTCTGATATAAATATTAAGTAAAATCTAGAAGCTGACATACTCAAATCCCCTTGAAATTGATAAAGAATAGGGAAATTCTTCTGTTTCTTCTTGATTTCCTCTGACAGCCTGGAGCCTCCCAGATGTACCAACTATCATCAGTCATCAATGAAGCTCACTATTTAAAACTTGATTAAAGGAGTATTTCAAAATAAACCCCTAGATAGCTACATTGTTTTAGACTGGTCACCTCTGAGGTGCTGGCCTGTTCATGGGGTAAGCATCTAAATAAAAGGGGGTGAGTGTAGGACTTCCTGACTTAGGTCATTACTTCTCAGGTGGTTGACTCATCCTAAGAACACCTGTAATTCACCTGACAACATCATACCTCTTGACATAAAACTAAAGAGAACAGAGGAGATGATAGCCATTCCTGGATGAGGTTGGGGGATTGGCCACCTGCAATAGTTTCCTTTCACATTCTCAGCCATTGTGGGAATACCAAGAAACTCATTATGAGAGTTCAGGAATGAGACATGTATTTTCACATCATCATTGAAACTCCTAGAGAACAGAGTGTGTGACATCTTACTCAAAACAGGTCTTCTTGTTTTGGGGTAATCTCCTCTAAAATTGTGAATATTTTAGGTACTCTAGTTTTATAGTTATTTTACTTATATCTTCAGCATCAACTTGACATCCTTTCATCTGTATTTAAGCTTAAAAAAATAAAAGTAGCTGATGGTTGATTCCTAAATGGGAATCTTTTGTCCTATGATAATCTTTGAAATCTTTACTCATCATTGAAGAAGCTATTGGATGCCTGGCTTCCACTGAGAGCCTTTCCTGACAGAACTATCACAATTATCCTAACATCACTGCATTTCCCTTCTTAAAACTCCTGGGTAGAAATGTTGCTTTAAGTTTTGCTCCTTTGAAATCTTGACCTCTGAGAAGAATGCATGCATATCTGTGGACCTCCATACAATGTTAGGTAATTATCTTCTGATAATGTTCTGTTAACTATAATTTTAATTTTGTAAAAAGGATAATAGGTAATTTTTACTCCTAGGAATTCCTCCTTTATTAGAATTATCTTCCTTGAAATATAAATTCATCTAAGGGAATGCCATCCAACTCAGAGTGATTATATTGTTTGAACTTTGTTTCTACTGATGTTCTTAACCATTATGGGAGTGTCCCTATTAGTGCTCTATATCACACCACTTACATTTCTTTAGAGAATTTGGTAATATTTTACTCTGAGGATGACTTCCTGGTTTCAGTTGGTCTCCTATGAGAGCCCTGTTCAGGGAAATGACCATCAGCACCATAAGGGATGACCGTCAGCACCATAACCCCTAAAAGTCAATCTATTTTAATTTCATTGAAATAAGAGTTATGAGAAGATATAGCCAGTTTTTCTACGTGATCTCTTAATTCGTAAAAGTATCAAAAGAAGTTAGTAAAATAGAATGATCACAGCTGAATGATCACAGGTGATGACAGCTGAATTAATGCTCTAAAGGACAAAGGATGAAATATCTGAAAGCCATATTAAAGAGAAGGCAAAACACACACTCAATGCAAAAACTAGCCCACAGCTCTTCCTCCTTTAATCTTGATGTGATTTCTATCTTAGAGACATTATTTATTCCCCTCCATTAAGATTTTGACCACGTCTATTGCCCTCTTCCACCTGTCCCCCATCCTCATAGATTTCAACAATTTCAATTCAAAGGGAGATATGCTGATGTCTCTGCTCCTTCATTTCCACACGCACCCTGGAAACTGTACAGAAATTTGACTGCTACTTCCTCTGCATGCTTCTAGTGCTGTATCTTCCACATTTCTTCTCTCACCTCCGTCAAAATAAGATTTCTATTTTATAGGACACTCCCTTATTTGGGATTTATCTTATCATCTTCTTAAAAAGAATATCAGGGCTATATGGTGCACCAAAGCTATATTCTCCAGCACTTGAGGGAAGCTGAAGATAAAACTAACTGTATTTAGGAGTTTTCAACTTTTCCACTTTTATCAGTTCTTGTTATGTAAAAGGAAATAAAAGGCACTTTAATTATGCTCTCAGATGATACTAAATTGGGAATGTTGCAAACTGGAGGAACGAAAAAAGAATAATACTGCAAGGACTAAAGAGGTTTAGCTAAGTGGGTGGGTAGGACCAAGAGAACAAAAATCACCCCAGAAAAAGTTCTGAGTAATTTAAAATTACCCTGTGCTTATGTATAAAAGTATATATGTGGGTTTCTGTGTGCCCCTGTTTTATTACACTATTTAAGTTTAAACACATATAATTTCATGGAGGAAAAGCAGCAAGGGCTGGCCATAGTAACTTAGGGTACCTACTGCTTCCTCTCTGCAGTGCTTTCTCTACAGTATCCCACTTTTCGTCAGAAATTAATTAGCTTTGTTCAGGCTCAAGACACACTGAAGATTTCAGCCAAAAGGCTCACATATATTTTGGTTTCATGATACCCATGGGATGGAGGGCATTCTTGGCATTATTTGGGAAAAAAAGTGGACACCAAAGCCAATATCCACAAATTGACCTAAGGATAATCTGCCCAATTCTAGGACATTTAGCTGAACCCTGGGGAAATTTGATTACTATAAATGTAGGAAGTAGGAAGTACCAAGGGGCCAATTATTTGAAACTGATGAGAGTCAAGTGTTCAGAAATAAGCAAAGTTTCTAGGACAGTAAGTTCACAGTGGACTGAGTCACCTGCCCCAGGGGAGTACCACCCACGATATATTCAATATTTGCATCTTCCTCTGAGTCACAGCCTGGTGAGGTTAGGACAGATTAGTCTGGGAATCAAGAGACTAGAGTTCTAGTTCCAAACCTGTAGTTACAAATAATAACATCATGGACAGTCTTGTCCCCTTTACTCCCCTTCCCCCTAATTCAACTCCCATATCTAGAAAAAGAAAAGAGTTAATCTAGAGCAGTAGTGAGCTCCAGCCTCCTGGGGCCCATGGTGTTATCAGACAAGACCCTTGAATCCTGACGTGAATGCAGATGCTTGAGATTTTGCCATGGAGTGAGTAGGAAAATGACAGTGACTTTAATAGAGTGCAGGCAGGAGGAGAATGAGTTCCAGGGTTAAAAGTGTTAGAGGAAAGAGTGCTCAGGTGGGAAAGAGTACTTGAGTTTTCATGCTTATTCAGTCATTTACACACTTATTAGCACTATGATGTATTTGAACCACTACTTTCTCAACTATTACATGAGAATTTTACTATTAGTTTTCTTATAAAGATGATACTGAAAATGAGCCATCAGACTTCCAGGTGTTTAAATCCCCGGCAGTTTGAAATAGGCTAGCAGTGTCTAATATTACAGAAATCAAGGAAGAAACTGCCTAAGGAATGGCCGTTAGAGTGGGTGCTGAAAGGATTACTGGGGACTTTCAACTATAAGCTAGTTATAAGCTAGTTATAAGATAGTTTCAATATGTCCCTCCAACCCTTCCTCCAATTTCTCCTGTTACTAACCTCTTGAATTATACAGTTTTACTTAGGTAATATAATTCAGATCTCAAGAAGGTGAGTGGGAGAGTGGGTACGAAGAGAGGTAGCAGAAGAACAGGTTGCTTTGTCAGATTATTGGTGGCAATCAGAAGAACGAAGAAGAAAAGGAAGCCAAACAGGCTAAAAAGATTTTCTGTTATTGGTAGTGTTTGTTTTGACTTTCCTCTCCTTTTTTTATTAGGTTGTGGCTTAGGGGATTTGTAAGTCTATTTGAAATCTGTAGAGAAATAGCCATGGAGTGGGGCCATAGCAAAGAAATAAAAGAAACAAGAAAATGAGAAAAATGTTGGACAGGTGAGAGGAGTTGATGCTGGAATTAAGGGTGAAGAGTTTTCCTCGAAACTGAACAGAAATACTTGGAACATTTCCTCTGAGATGGGAGGTAAGGAGAAGAATTGGAGTAAAAATGAAAACATGTATAGTTGGGGAGAGAAGGAGAGTTGAGGGTATTTAACTTAGTTGGCCTTCATTTTTAGGTATATTGCGGCTGAGGAATGAGGCTGAAGAAGGGTGAGTGTGGTTAGACTGGAAGTGTTTGAGGAGAAGAAGCGCTTGAAGAGGACGTGCTGGCTGGACTACCGTAGTCAAAGGCAACAGGGTGAGAGGTTCTGATATATCGGAAAATGAAAGCTTTCCAGCTGAGCTGTGTGTGAAGATGAGGACTTGTCTGCAAATAGGTGCAGGAGGCTTTTCAAAGAAGTGGTTTGGGTTTTGGCCTTTCTCTTACTAAGTGGTCTGTAGGAAAGCCTACTCTGAAGGAAGCACCAATTTCCTCTAGTGCAGGAGATGACAAGTCATTTTTGATGTCTCCTAGGGCCTAAAGGAACCTTGACATCTGTCAGTCAGGGCTGGCAGGGATCTTCAGAATTGAGGACTTCATGTCCATTGTTCTCAGTAGACGGCACTTTGTATCTTTCACAGGTTGAGAGGATAAAGAAAGGAACCAGACTTAAGCAGGCTTCTCTTTGTGTGCTTTTTACCTTCTCCCACAAATAGGCTCTCACTGCTGTTAACTCTCTGTGAGTTGAGTCTATCATCTCAGGAGTTTTTGGTTCCTTCAGTGCTTTAACATTTTATCACCTGAGTAACCCATCTTGAGATTGCTCTGTCCTCCAGAGAGTTTTAGGCATATTAAACCTCTCTATTCCCATTTTCTTCCCATATCTCTGAACATTGCTTTAGAACCCCCCATCTTTCTGTGACCAATAGAGGGAGGAGTCAAGGAATGTGTCTTTATCAGCTTATTAGTCTGTGACGTTTTTCAAAGCAGATGTAAAATAGGAGACTGAGGTGATGATAATGATGATCATGGGATCATGATGATGACAGACAATTCTTATTGACTGCATGTTATGTATGAAGCACATCCTGATTTAATACCCACGATGCACTTAAACACTATGAGCTAATACTATTCTTGTTTCCATTTTACAGATTAGTGAAGCAATTTGATTCAAAGAAGTTAGCCAAATTTTCCAAGGTCTTACATTTTTATTGCAAGTGATGATGCCTGTCTCAAAGTGGCCTAAGCAAATGGGACTGTATTGGTTCACATTTCCAAAATGTCTATTATTGGTCCTGTCTACAGCCCAAGAGGGATACAGAGGCTTAAATAATGTAATCCGAATTGACTTTCCCTCCATGTCTCGGTCTGATTTCCTCTGTGTTGCCTTCATTGTAACATAGACTCCCTCAATATGTTGTCAGTAATGGCCAGTTTGGCTCTGAGCTTATATTGCATTTTCAGTACACAGTCACGAGAAAAGACAGAGAACCTCCATCTTGGTAGCTTCAGAAAAAGTCTTGAGAAGGGCCCTGATTGGCCAGGCTTTGGTCATGTGCCCATCCATGATCCAATCACTGTGGCACTAGTGGTGTGGTACTTTGATTTAGTAGGTCATAGTTATACACCCACCTCTATAGTATACGAGACTGGGGAAGAGTCACCTTCACATAAATTACACAGAATATGTTTCCCACAAAAAAGGGACTGTTCACAGGGGAAGGGATAGAGGGAGGGAAGGCATATGGGCAATCGAAATTTTATGCATTTCAAAGTCCTTTATTCCCACGCAGATGGTGTGAGATCCAGGATTTGGATACAGATAATCTGTGCCAGTATTCAGCATTATTCTAAGCAGGCCTTGTGCTAGTTGATTTGTAGAACTTATCTCATTTAACACTCATCATAACTTCTGGGAGCAAATATTATTAGCCCCATGTTATACATAAGGAGCTAAAGTGAATCATGGCAAAGTGGCTTGCCTGAATCTATTTCTAGATGACTAAGCCAGGAACTAAAATTAAGACTATTTGACTTTGCTTTCAGATTCCTTTCACCCAGCCATGAACATCCTAACAAGCATCATCTGAATGGTTTTGAATGTCGGCAGGCAACTGGGGATGTGATCTATATTAATCAATTTTGCTGTGTAACAAACAACCACAATGGCCCAGTGGCTTACAACACAGATAATTATTTTCATCACTCATGGTCTGCTGGTTAGCTGGGGCAGCTATGCTTCCAGCTGGGGGTCGAGTTAAAGATGCTTCCATTTGTTTCATTCCTAAGCCGAGGCCAGAGTAGCAGAAGCCATCCAGGGGAAGCTCTTTTCATGGTGGATCATTGAAATGTCAGAAGGCAAGTCCACTCAGGCAAGCACATTTCAAGTCTGCTTGCCTGTCCACTAACATCCCACTGCTTAAAGCTAGAAACATCATCGAGCTCTGCATCAATGGGCTGGAGAAGTACTCTCTACCCACAGTGGGAAGAGAGGAATGAATAATCTCTGAATAACCCAAACTATCATAAAGTACTTTGAAGTAAGGTTTCTCAATTCACACTTATACTTTTTGTTGTTCTTTTTTCAAAATGCAACTTATTAGAAAAGTATTGTTAATGAGTGATTCTAGAAACACAGAGATCACAAGTCAAATTTAGGAAGTGTTGGTAGTTGGATTGACACCATGTAATGGTAAGCCTATGAAACAGTGTTACTTCTAACAGTCTTTGAAACCTGGCTGAAATACCTAAATATTACTGCCTGGCATGGATATTATAATCACAACACTCTTTTCTGTATTTTTGGGGGATAACATATTAAGCCTTGGGGCAATATTTTAAGCTAAAATAGAAGAAGTTATGCAACTCTGGAGTGAGAAATGGCTGTGACCACTGACAGCTTGGAGAGCTAAATGCAACTGTTTGAGGTGTGAAATAATAGCTATAAAAATCTTTGTATTCCAGCATCAGTTCAGGACACTGGAGCTTCATAGATGAATTATGTTCTATTGGTTTTACTCATGACTAATAGTTTAAATTCATTCCATTCAAAAGTTCTCTCTACACGTGAATAACTACAACCTGATTTTCCTACCAGAAATACTTTCCCACCCTACCCCAAAGTCACGGAAAGCTAGTAGGGGTGATTCTGACATTATTTGTGTTCAAGAGAAGGCAATAACACTCCTATAATTGAAACTGCAGACTGTTATTAAGCGAAAAATGGTCAGAATTTCAGTTGGAATTGAAATTGGTGAATTGGTTTCATTATAGAGGGTGAGAGATGTTGAATACATTCGATTGTTCAATAAGAAGTAAATATTTCAGTGCACCAATATGCCTTGTAGGCTGATAGGTACTGAGGAGGAGAAAAAATAGACAAAATAGAAGCTATGATTTCTAAGCACAGTGGAGAGAGAGTGTGTTCAAAAGGGAAGAGACTTGTTCTAAGAATCAGAAATCCTGGATTTTACTATTAAATAGCTTTTGCTCTTTGAAGGAATAATGAAACGTCTCTAAGATGTTATTTTCTTGTCTCAAAAATAGGACAGTTTATCTAGATTTACTTCAGTGACAACTCTGATTCAAACATTCTAGAATGTTGAGTTTGCCACAGAATTGGAAAGGCACAAAACATGTGAATACTTCATGTGTTCAATAATTACATGTTGAATGCCTACTACTTTGTGGTAAGTTTTGTAGTCTGGAGGGAGTGTAGTCATGAAAGAGAAAAAGCTCCTGGCCTAGACAGCTTACATTCTGGTGAGGATACGGTCACTAAACAAGTAAACAAATAATTATGTGATTCAATTTCAGGCATTAATAAATGCTGTAGAAAAATTAAAACAGTTAAAAAGAGAGAGAGAGTGACTGGGCATGAGAATTTATTTTTAAATAATTATGAAATCTCTATCTGAGGAGACAGTACTGGAGATTTGAGTTAAATTATTGTTAGTTTTGCAATTATTTGGGGGCAAAATCATCTCTCTAACAAACGAAATGAGACTGAGGTTGGAAGTCTTTTGGTTTGTTTAAGGAGTAGCAAAAACAATACCTTAATTATACAACCAATCTATTTTTTCTTTTTTATAAAGTTTTTCTTTATTGTGGTAACATTGATTTATAACATTACATAAATTTCAGGTGTACATCATCATACTTCAATTTCTGTGTAGATTACATCATGTTCACCACCCAAAGACTAATCACAATACATCGCCACACACAGGTGCCTAATCACCCCGTTTGCTCTCCTCTCTCCCCCCTTCCTCTCTGGTAACCACCAATCTGATCTGTCTCTACGTGTTCGTTTGTTGTTGTCATCTTCTGCTTATGAGTGAGATCATACAGTATTTCACTTTCTCCCTCTGACATATTTCACTTAGCATAATACCCTAAAATTCCATCCATGTTGTCACAAACGGCCGGATTTCATCATTGCTTATGAATGAGTGGTATTCCATTGTGTATATACCACATCTTCTTTATCCATTCGTCCCGTCGTGGGCTCCTGGGTTGCTTCCAAGTCTTGGATATTGTGAATAATGCTGCGATGTGGTGCATGTATCCTTATGCATTCGTGTTTTCATGCTCTTTGGATAAATACCCACCAGTGAAAGAGCTGTATCGGATGGTAGATCTATTCTTAATTTTCTGAGGCTACTCCATACTGCTTTCCATAGCAACTGCACCAGTTTGCACTCCCACCAGCAGTGTACGAGGGTTCCTTTTTCTCCACATCCTCTCCAACATTTATTGTTTCCCATTTTGTTAATTATAGCCATTCTGACAGGAGTGAGGTGATACCTCATTGTAATTTTCATTTGCATTTCTGTGATAGTTAATGATATGGAACATCTTTTCATGTGCCTGTTGGCCATCAGTATATCTTCTTTGGAGAAATGTCTGTTCAGATATTTTTCCCATTTTTAATTGGGTTTTTAGTTTTTTTCTTGGTGAGACGTATGAGTTATTTGTATAGTTTGGATATTAATCCCTTATCAGATGTATGGTTTGCAAATATCTTCTGCCAGTTGCTAAGTTGAGTTTACATTTTGTTGATGGTTTCCTTTGCTGTGCAGAAGCTTTTTAGTTTGATGTAGTCCTATTTGCTTACTTTTTCTATTGTGTGCCTTGCCAGGTCAGACATGGGACTTGAAAATATGCTGCTAAGACTGATGTCGAACAGTGTACTGCCTGTGTTTTCTTCTAGAAGTTTAATCGTTTTAGATCTCACATTCAAGTCTTTAGTTTGAGTTGATTTTTGTGCATGGTGTAAGATAATGGTCTACTTTCATTCTTTTGCATGTGGCTTTCCAGTTTTCCCAGCACCATTTATTGAAGAGATTTTCCTTTCTCCATTGTATGTTCTTGGTTCCCGTGTTGAAAAATAGCTGTCCGTACGTGTGTGGGTTTGTTTCTGGGCTCTCGATTCTGTTCCATTGATCTGTGTGTCTGTTTTTGTGCCAGTACCATACTGTTTTGGTTACTATGGCTTTGTAGTATATTTTGAAATCAGTGAGTGTGATACCTCCAGCTTTGTTCTTTTTTGTCAGGATTTTTTTGGCTATTCAGGATTTTGTGTTGTTCCATAGAAATTTTAGATACTTTGTTCTATTTCTGTGAAAAATGTTGTTGGAACTTTGATAGGGATTGCATTGAATCTGTAGATTGATTTAGGAGATATGGACATTTTAACTATGTTAATTCTTCCCATCCAAGTGCATGGAATATCTTTCCATTTCTTGTGTCTTCTTCGATTTCTTTCAACAAATTTATAGTTTTCAGTGTAAGATATTTCACCTCTCTGGTTAAGTTTACTCCCAAGTATGTTATTCTTTTTGTTGCAGTTGTAAATGAGATTGTATTCTTAATTTCTTTTTCTGCTACTTCATTTGTAGTGTATAGAAATGCACCTGATTTTTTTATGTTGATTTTGTATCCTGTAACATTTTACCATATTCATTTATTATTTCTAAAAGCTTTTTAGTGGATTCTTCAGGGCTTTCTATATATACGATCATGTCATCTGCAAATAATGACAGTTGTGCTTCTTCTTTTCCAATTTGGATCCCTCTTATTCCTTTTTCTTGCCTGATTGCTCTGGCTAGGACTTCCAATGCTATGTTAAATAAGAGTGATGAAAGTGGGCATCCTGGTCTGGTTCCTGTTCTTAGAAGGATAGCTTTCAGTTTTTCTCCATTGAGAATGATATTAGCTGTGGGTTTGTCATATATGTTCTTTATTATGTCAAGGTACTTTCCTTATATGCCCATTTTATTCAGAATTTTTATCATAAAAGGATGCTGTATCTTGTCAAATGCTTTCTCTGCATCTATTGAGATGATCATGTGATTTTTTATTCTTCAATTTGTTAATGTGGTCTATTACGTTGATTGATTTGCAGATGTTGAACCATCCCTGCATCCCTGGAAAAAAATCCCACTTGATCACGACGTATGATCTTTTTCATGTATTATTGTATTTGATTTGCTAGTATTTTGTTGAGGTTTTTTGCATTGATGTTCATCAGTGATACTGGTCTGTAATTTTCTTTTTTTGTGTTGTCCTTCTCTGGTTTTAGAGTCAGGGTACTGTTGGCTTTATAGAATGAGTTAGGAAGCTTCTCCTCCTCTTCAATTTTTTGAAAGAGTTTGAAAGGGATAGCTATTAAGTCTTTGTATGTTCGGTAGAATTCACGAGGGAAACCATCTGGTCCTGGGCTTTTATTTTTTGGTATATTTGTTATTACTGTTTCAATCTCCTTACTGGTGATTGATCTACTCAAAGTATCTTTCTTTTGATCAAGTTTTGGATGGTTGTATCATTCTTAGAATTTATCCATTTCTTCTAGATTATCTAATTTGTTGGAATATAGCTTTTAGTATAAAGTACAGTTTTTAGTATGAGCATAAAGCTCATACGATCTTTTGTATTTCTGAGGTGTCTGTTGTAATTTCTCCTCTTTCATTTCTGATTTCACTTATTTGAGCCTTCTTGTTTTTTTATCTGTGAATCTAGCTAAAGACTTGTCAATTTCGTTTATCTTTTCAAAGAATAAGCTCTTGGTTTCATTCATTTTTTCTGTTAATTTTTTATTCTCTATTTCATTTATTTCTGCTCTGATTTTTATTATTTCCTTCCTTCTGCTGAGTTTGGGCTTTGTTCTTGTTTTTCCAGTTCCTTTAGATGCACTGTTAGATTGCTTATTTGGGATTTTTCTTGTATGTTGAGGTAAGCCTGTATTGCTATAAACTTCCCTCTAAGCACTGCTTTTTCTGTATCCCATAGATTATAGCATGCCATACTTTCATTTTCATTTGTCTCCAGGAATTTTTTGATTTCTCCTTTGATTTCTTCATTGACCCAATCATTGTTTAGTAGCATTTTGTTTAATCTCCACATTTTTTTGGCTTTTCTGAGTTTCTTCCTGTAGTTGATTTCTAGTTTCATATCTTTGTGGTCAGAAAAGATACTTGGTATTACTTCAATCTTCTTAAATGTATCAAGAATTGTTTTGTGGCCTAATATTTGGTCAATCCTGGAGAATGTTCCGTGTGCATTTGAAAAGAATGTGTATTCTGTGGCTTTTGGATGGAATGTTTTGTATTATCTCCTAAATCGATCTGGTCTCATGTGTCATTGAATGACAATGTTTCCTTATTGTTTGAATGATCTATCAATTGGTGTAAGTGGAGTGTTAAAGTTCCTTACTGTGATTGTGTTACTGTCTATTTCTCCTTTTATGTCTGTTAATAATTGCTTTATATATTTAGGTGCTCCTATTTTGGGTGCGTAGATATTTACAAGTGTAATATCCTCTTGTTGGATTGTTCCCTTTATCTTTATGTAGTGCTCTTCTTTGTCTCTTGTTATATTCTTGTTTTAAAGTCTATTTTGTCTGATAAAAGTATCACTATTCCGGCTTTCTTTTCATTGCCATTTCTGTGGAGTATCTTTTTCCATCCCTTCACTTTCAGTTTGTGAGAGACTTTAGGTCTGAAGTGTGTCTCTTGTATGCAGCATATCGGTCTTGTTTTTTTGTTCAATCAGCCACCTCATGCCTTTTGATTGGAGCATTTAGTCCATTGAAATTTAAAGTAGCTATTGATAAATATGTACTTATTCCATTTTGCTACTTTTTTATGAGTGTTTCAGTAGTTCTTTGTTCCTTTCTTCTTCTCTTGCTCTCTTCCTTTGTGGTTTGATATCTTCCTTTAGTGTTTTGTTTGGGTTTCTTTCTCTTAATTATTTGTATATTTATTACATATTTCTTGTTTGTGATTACCATGAGGTTTGTATATAATCACCTAAATATATGGCAATCTATATTGAGTTGATAGTCTCTTTAGTTTGACCTCCTTCTAAAAGCTCTTCTCTTTTACCCCCTTCCTCCCACATTTTCTGTTTTTGATATCATATCTAACCTTTTTTTGTGTTTGTATATCGATTACTTTCTTATTGAAATAGGTAATTTTAGTACTTTTGTCTTCTGACCTTCATATTATCTTCGTAGGTGGTTGATCTGCTACCTTTACCATGTTTTTATCTTTGCCAGTGATTTCTTGTCCCAGAGTTGCCTTAGACTGTCCTTGTTCTTTCAATTCTTTTTTCTTTTATCTGTTCAGCTTGGGTGACTTCCTCTAGTCTTTTGTCCAGCTCACTGATCCATTGTTCTCTATCATCTAGTCTGCTATTGCGTCCATCTAGGGATTTTTTCATTTCCAGTATTTTATTCTTCATTTCTGATTGGTTCTTTTTTATATTTTCCAATTCTTTGTTGACATTCTCACTGAGTTCATCCATTCTTCTCCCAAGATCAGTGAGCATTCTTTTGACTTTTTGTTTTAACTCTTTGCCTGGTAGATTGTTTATTTCTATTTCATTTAGTTATTTTTCTAGGGTTTTGTCCTGTTCTCTTGCTTGGAACGTATTCCTTTGCCTCCTCATTTTTCCTCTTTCTCTGTGCTTATATTATGTATTAGGTGGGTCAGCTACATCTCATGATCTTGGAGAGGTGGCCTTATGTAAGAGATGCCTTATGAGGCCCAGCAGTGTGCTTCCCTCTCATCACCAGTTCCAAACATTCCATGAGTTACCCATGTGTGGTCTACATGTACCCTTCGGTTGTGGCAGGATTGCTCTTGCTGCAGGTGCCTGGGAAGTCTGGTTGTCTCCCTGGCCGGCAGGTTGTAATGCTCAGCTGCTATGGATGCTTCAGTCACTTTATTGGGTGTGGGGAGCCCCAGCACAGTTGGCTGCAAGATCTAATAGCACATTCCTGTTGTGGTTTTCTGTTAAGTGATTAGTCCCCTGGCATGGTTGTTTGCTAGGCTCAGTGGCTTACAATTGCTGTAGGCCTCTGGCCTGCAAGGCTGTTGTCAATTCTCTCAGGATTTCAGCTGAGTGAGTCTGGCCCCAGTCATGGGAGCACCCAATTGTTTCAGGCTTTGGAAGGTCGAGCTGATCCCCTATGTGGCTGTTTGAGAAGAACAAGTCTTCTGCAGCTAACAAGCCCCATAGCCCACAGGTCCACACACACTGTCAACCCAGCCCCGGCCTGTGTACACATCCCGACCCCCTGGAGCATACCCAGTCACCCCACTGCAGAGGCCCCACATACTCCACCAATGCCCCACAGACTCCACTCACTCTTTACACATGGCCTGCCCCACAGAGGTTGACCCACTCACCTGCCTGCGGAAGATCTGGGCACTCAGTCTATGCAGTTTCACAAGTTGCCCAAGGGCTTGCTGTTGGGTGGAGCCCGTCCCTAGCATGAGCTGCCTACCCTGGCTGATCTCGTTTAATGTGGAGCTGTAGTGGGCAGAGTAGACCCTGGGCTAACAGGCCAGGGGAATAATTCCAATGACATCTGCCAGCATCTACGTCAGCGTGCCTGTACTAGGTCACAATAACGGTTGCCACCAATGTCTCGGTCCCTGGAGAGGTCTCACCTCTCATCAAGATGCACCCAAAACCTATCAGGTGAGTCCTTTTTCAACAAAGGACTGGGCACCTTCCTTTCTGGTGATTTTAGGTTGCTTTCTGAAACAGGTGAATTGGTGCGTGGGCCCTTTAAGAGCTGGCTTTTTTCTGCTTCCGTCAAACAGCTTTTCTAGGGGTACTCCCCGTTTTAGTTAATAGCCGGCAAAGCCAGATAGTATGACACTCATCTCAGTTGTGCTGAGTCCAAGGGATGCCTATAGCAGTAACACTCCCCTGCTCAGGTGCTCCACTCCTCCAGGGGAGGCTGCATACCTTAGGATTTGTCCTGGTCACACATGAAGCTCTGTGGCTTGCAAAGGTGGTGTTTTTTCTCTCTAGAGAGGAATTTATGCCTCTTCCACCTCAGTCAGGACTGTCCCTTGTTGTGGGGGTTCTTTTTATCCAATTGTCAGTTCTCTGTCAGGAGTAATTGTTCTAAGAATAGTTATAAGTTGGGCGTATCCATGGGAGGAGGTGAGTTCAAAGACCACCTACACCGCCATCTTGACACCAACCTACAGCACAATCTATATATGACAAAATAAAATAGTCTTAAACTGTATTTTGTGGAATGACATACATGTGTGTTGAATTAATCAGAGGTGGTGGTGAGCCAATACTTCCTGTGATCAGGTCTTGACTTCCTTTCTCTTGTCTTATTCATCACCAAGTTCTAGATGTTCTACTGTCTTAACTTCTTGTATCTACCCCTCATTTTCATTCCAACGTCTGGACTTGAACTCAGGTGGGCAGTTGCAAAGATGGCTTTGAGTCATCCTCTACCAAAAAGTAAAACTGATCACATAATTCCACTTCTAAGGAATATATATTTATTTTAGATGCTTCTCTATTGGCTTCATAAAAGAATAAATCCAAACTACTTAGTATCTAATTACTTTTGTGATTTGTCCCTCCTGACTTCTTTAGCCTCCTCTATTTCCAAACTTCCTCCCTTACCCTAATTCTACAGTCAAACTAAACCACTTATTTTTCCAGAATGCCATGCTCCCCTATATCTTCATCTGTGACCTCTACCTTTCTGTCTAACTTCCTTCCTGTGTTTCAGGAGTCAGTTAGGGTGTATCTCTGCCAGGGATTTCTCTTCACTTCACAGTATATTTCTATAGCACTTAGTGTGCTAGAGTGGAATTTTCTTCATTTCCTCTTTGCCCCACTAGATTGTGAGTTGTCAGAGGACAATGTTGTTAATCTCTGTATTTCTGGCATCCAGTTAAATGCCTGGCACCAGGTTCACTAAATGTTTCTAAAAATAGTGAACGTGGGACATAATATATGTGTTATTTAATTTTAAGAACCAGGCTGTACCTTTAAACTAGTCAATTATTTTGCCCAATTTGTTTCTCTTCCCTCCCTCTGCCTTCAATATCTGACTTCATGTTTATATATGAATCCAAGTGATCATTCCCAAAACTGGTGTCCTTTGCTAAAGGGAGAGAACAATATAGCATGTGAAAGAGTGGTCTTTCTTAAGGACATACTGAAAAAGAAGTATTTCTTATTTAAAAATCTACTCATGTATATCCCATTGGTGGTCATTATTATCGCATTAGCAGTTCTTTGACTTATTCCCACCCTGTTCACTTCCAAGAAAAATGAGTTTTTTGCTTTATTATTTACATTTGTAGTCAGTTCTCGTGAAATGTAGCAGGATTATTTTTCTCACTAAAGTAAACAGATTAAGTTAGTCTCAGAAAAATTGCATCATTTAATGGTAATCTTTTTAGATTAGTTTCCCCTCTCCTTTGATCATTGTGTATAGTTTTATCCTTTCCCAAGAAGTGAGAAAGAAGGGAATTGAGAGACATATTGTGGGTCTTTGCTGCTCCTCTTCACAATCACTGAGGTGGGTGGCATTACCTCCATTTTCCAGCTAACAAAAATGAGATTGGAAGTTACGTAGTTTGCCTGGGTAGCTAATGGTGGTAAGGGTAGAACTGAGCCTAAAGCAATTCTCTTTTTTACTCTACCTTGGCCCTTCATTAAGGAATGATCTAAACAAAAGATTTATATGTTCTGATGTACCATACGACACAAAAATGATACATGTACATGTATACACAAAACTTAACTACATTTTCTAAATGGCATAAACAGCTTATTGAGAAAGTCTGGAAAACAATTAAGCAGATTTTCTGTATTGACATGTAGGTAAAGACTGAGAAGTCCTCCATAGACACTCTTAATTCCTCTGACCCAACTACGAACTCACATTTATAACAGAAAGTAGATTTAGAAACATGACATAAGCAGTAACTGCAGCTGGGAAAATGAAATTAATGACCTATTTTGAAGTGACCTTTTCTGATTCATTACTCATAATAAGAAAAACACATGGCAATCTTTATTCCCAGCTGATTCACAGCGGTCAATGGCATACTCATTGTTAAGATTTCATTCTTGAATATGAGGTTGTTAATGATTAATCTAATATCTAACATTTATTGAGCTCTTAGAATGTTCCAGGCAGTGTGTTAGGGTCTTTATTTCTAATTATTACCAGCATATTCCTTAAGATAGGTGACATTTTCTAACAAAATAGCTGAGGGTTAAAAAAGTGAAATAACTAGTCCAAGGTTGTACCTCCTGGAAAATGGCAAAGTGAGATTTAAATCCAGTTAATCTGGCTATGAGGCTGTGCTCAAACTTGTCCATTCTTGATTTGAGTTCTTGAGAATGCATTTGGCCTGGAGTCAGGAAACCTAGCTTCAGTCCCAGGTTTGATACTGATGAGTTGTGTGAGTTCAGGCAAGTCATTCTCCTTCTCTGAGCCTGTTTTCTCATTTGCTAAGGAGAATGGATGATGAAAACAAGGATTTCTGATGTATCTTGCAACGGAGAAATTAAATGATTGAAAGGCCAGAAATGGAAGCACATTAACTCACAGCGGGATACAGCAATTTCCCAAGATCATCCTGGTATAAATATCAGTACTTGCTGCACCACAATACTTTTTAAATTAAAGTTTATTTTCACTTAATATTTAAGACTATGCTCCTTATTATAATTTCCTACACAATTCCATCACAGTACTGATCATATTTTATTAACTTCAAATTAGGATGCACAACATAGAATATGTAAATATATTTATGGAAACCACAAGACAGGATGTTTGAAATGAGAACTACGTTGTGATGTAGTCATTCTATTCCACATTTTGCCGATGAAGAAACCATATCTTCAAATCTCAGAGGATGGCATATGAAACTTACTAATGGATAATTTGACCACTTACGTTGATTCCTCAAGGTCTAGACTCGCCATATTCTGGGACAAATGTTTATTTTTCTGGAGGCTCAAATTCAGCAGCACCTTCCTTTGTGTCTTGGGAGGAGAATAATGAGTAACTTGTGACATTTTGTAAATCGAAGAAGATGAAGTTTGGCAATGACCGTAATCACTTGGAAGGTTCTGAGGTAACATGACTTTTTATTTTATTTTTTTATTTTTTAAAGAGTGGCACCTGAGCTAACATCTGTTGCCAATCTTCTTCTCCTTCTCTTTCTCCTTCTCCTTTTTCTCCCCCACAAAGCCCCCCAATACATAGTTGTATATTCTAGCTGTAGGTCCTTCTGATTGTGCTATGTGGGATGCCACCTCAGCATGCTTTCATGAGTGATGCCACGTCCACACCCAGGATCTGAACCAATGAAACACTGGGCTACCGAAGTGGAGAGTGCAAATTTAACCCCTCAGCCATGGGCTGGCCCCGCAAGATGATTTTTTTAAAAGTCAAAATCTATGGATACATTTCCAGTTTCTTGAACATTATTTTTCCTCAACTCTGTGTAGCTACACTTATATTGTACTGCATTTCCTACCTACACAATTATTTTATGTTTCCAACTTGGACAAAAATTAATGAAAAACTGAGTTTCTGAGGGTGTGGGTACAGATAATAGTTTCTTTAGTCATAAAGAGATCACCTGATCACATTTTTCGAAGAACTGAAATATCCTCAGCATATTCATTCTCTTTTTATTCCTCTTCCTTTAATCGTCTTAACAACATGAAAAAAGATTGCTTGCACAAATCATTGTCCTCTGCTAATCTTTGTAGAGTCTCTTTATAGATATTATTTCATTTATTCTTCATCATAACACTGAAAGGTAAATATGATTTTCCCCATTCTACAGAGGAGGAAACTGATTCTGAGAGAGATTAAGGAATTTACCTAAGAACACATAGATAGCTAGCCAGTAAAAAGCAGACCAAGTTCCTTTTGACTACGAACTTATCATCTTTTTATGATGCTATGTTGTCTGAGAACTGAAACTCTTCCCATAGGCATAATAATGTTGCTCTCTCTTAGGATGCTCTTTCTTCACAGGCACCCCCCAATTGTATGTCTATAACATATGGTATACATTTTTTATTGAAGTAATATCTATCATCTATCATAATACACGCAAATGCATCTACAGCTCAGTAAAATTTTATAAAGTCAACACGTACATGTAACTAACATTCACATCAATACATAGAAACTGACCAGCTTCCCTCACAGTCATTACCCAGAGGTAACCATGAATCTCACTTCTATCATCAAAATTTAATGTTATTTGTTTTCAAACTTGAAATACATGGAAACATGCAGTGTGTTCTCTTTTGTGCATGATTTCCTCGTTTATTTTCTTAAATCCAAATTTCTTCTGGTATCATATTCTACTTGCTCGGAGAAATCTCTTATATATGTATTTGTATCACAGGTAGGAGTCATAAGACCATCCACAGGTTCAATGATTTGCTGGAAGACTCACAAAACTCAGAAAAACTGGTGGAAAATGCTCATGGATACAGTTTATTACAGTGAAAGGATGTAGATTAAAATCAACACAGATAAAAGGTACATAGCACAAAGTCTAGGAGACACTAGGTGCAAACTTCCAGTTGTCTTATCCCCGTGGAGTCTATGGACAGTGCTAATTCTCTTGGCAATGACGTGTGACAATATCTACAGAATATTGCCAACCAAGGAAACTCACCTGAGCCTTAGTGGTCTAGGACTTTTATCAGGGGTGAGTCAGTAGGCATGGAGCACCCATGTAACTGACCTTAGTTACTTAATCTGCAACACCTCCAGAGGTCAAACTGATATAATGTGACCCAAAGCCCCCCCCCCCCCCCCCCCATAAATCACATTGTTAGCGTAAACTGTCTGGCATGACTCAAGACTCTGGCTGTACAAAGCCACTCTAATGAGGTGGAATATTTCTAGGACTTAGAGGTTATCTCCCAAGAGCCAAAACTTTCTTTGGGATGTGCAAGGTTTGAACACTCAAGCCCGCTGAATTAACTGTTTACTGCACAACACACTTTAAGCTTGCTTAGTTAACCCTTTACTGCATACGATGAATTTTCTCATCTTTTGTTTACCTGAAAAAGTCCTACTTTACCTTTAGTTTTTAAAGATATTTTCGCTGGATGTAGAATTCTGGGCTGATAGTGTTTTCCTCTGTCTATTCTAAACATACCACTCCTTTGTCTCGCATAATTTCCAATGAGAAATCTACTATAATTCTTATAATTGTCCTTCTGTAGTTAATGTTTCTTTTTTCTTTGGATGCCTTCAAGATTTTCAGAAAATCTTACAGTGTGAGGATGATGTATCTAGATATGTGTGTGTGTGTGCGCAGGCGCACATGTGCTATTTATCCTGCTTGGAATTTTCTGAAATTCTTGAAGTAATATTTCCATCCAACCTCCTCACCTCTTTGGATGATCTTAAGATTGTTTTTGTTTTTATTTTTCAGTAATTTTACTATGATATGTCTGGATGTCTTTTGTTGTATATATATACAGCTTCTAGTTCATAATGTGTCTTGAGTCTATGATTTTATCACTAGTTTGTAACAATTTCATCATGCTGTGTCTTGTTGTCTTAGTGTTTATGCTGATTGGGGTTTGCTTAGCTCCTTGAAATGCTAGCTCCATAAGTTTGATTAAAGATTGAACATTTTGATAAATTAGTTATCAAATATTATTTGACCTTTCCTCCATTTTCTCTCTACTTCTTAGACTCTCGTGTTCCAGACCACTTGACATTGTCCCACAGGTCGTGGAGATTCTGTTAATTTTTCTCAGCCTTTTATCTCTTGTCCTTTATTTTAGGTATAATTTCTATTGCCTTGTTTTCAAGGTGACTGATCTTTTCTTCTGCAGAGCCTAATCTTCCATTAAGCCCATCCAACAAATTTTCAATTTTATATATCGCGTCTTTTAGCTTTGCATGTTCCTTTAGGTTCTTTCTCAGAGTTTTCATTTTTCTGTCTGTTAGGTTTTATGTTTTTGCTTTACATCTTTGAACATATTTACAATAGCTATTTTAAAGTGTTGTCTGCTACTTTCATCATATCCATCATTTTGGGACCTGTTTCTACTGACTGACTTCTCTTTGTTTATTGGTGTCATTTTCCTTATTCTTTGCATATTTTTTAATTGAATAATTGACGTTGTGCCTATAATGTTGAGAGTTTGGATATTTTTAGCTTTCCTTATAGATTGTGGGAGTTTGTTTTGACAAGATGCTTAATTTAATTGCAGTTCAGCTTCATGCTTTCAAATGCTCCTTTTTGGGCTCTCTGAATTTGTATATAAAGTAGGTCTACCATGTCTTATAAGAACTTTCGTAATCTGGTTTATAACTGTGTCTTTTCCTTCATATTCATTTGCCTTTGCTCCATCTGTTTCAAGCACATTTGTCTTTTTGCTATTCTTAAAACATGCCAAGTTTGCTTCAGACTTGAGTCTTTATTCTTGCTTCTGCCCTGCCAGAAATGCTCTTGTTCAATTTGTTTGTAATACTTGTACCCTCACTTCAAGATGTGTTTGGTTGTCATCTCTGCAGAGGGTATTTACCTGACTTCCATTTTAAAAATAGATACCTTTTGATTTTCCCACCTAATCACTCTTTCCTTACCCCACTTGTGTTTCCTTCATAGCAAATGTTACTATCTACTATAATAAATTCATTTAGTTAAAGCACCCTGGCTGTAACATGCAGTCCTGAATTTTTTCTTTTTTACAAACATCCCAAGTGACTAACAGAAAGCCTGGCTCATTCAAAAACTATTTGTTGACTAAATTAATAAATGATTCCTAGCTCCTTATGCATTCGATAGTTATGATAACACCTGCCACGGAAATCTCATGTTTATTTTTCCTGAGTGTTAAATGAAATATTATCTGTGTTGTACATGCTTGCCATTTTTTAAAATGCTCTTACTATATTAGGGAAAATCTTTAAATGTCTCAGGGGTATACAAGGATCTACTTACTGCTCTTGAAAGCAAAAGAATCAGATATTCATTTTCCCACCTCCCTGAGATAGGGTGACCTCTGTTCTGGTTTGATTGGGACTGAAGTGTTCCCTGAGTTGTGGGATTTTAGTGCATGTCTCCTGTATTCGGCAAGTCACATGCTACTATATCAGATTATGACTGTGTGGTGAGTGATGCAAATAAGTCAGTAGAGAATTTATTCCAGCAACAGCAGGGATATCCAGGGTCCAAGCACTGTGGTGGATACAGCAGTGGTGTCTATTGTTCTGTGACGGGGTACTCTGACCAAGCACACCCTGTATCATACTCTTTTCTATGAATCAAGCTGTCCAGCTCCCTAATATTCCTCCCCAAACCTTCATTTTTTTGTTAATTTAGTAAAGGGAAGTTTCTGTTGTTTGTAGGCAAGAACCCTGGCTGATACACTCTTGAAACAATTTAAACGAGGATAAATTATTAAAAAATATAAAAGTATTCATTATGATTTTTTTCATCAGCACAGAACACAACTCAGCTGAACATCGAGATAGCTGGTGGAAACACCTGCATATATAAAAGGTTTTTCTGAAATGGGTATTGTATGTGTTTTCAGGAGTTTGATTTTAGCATTTCTCAAGCTGTGAAGGAAAATCACTTTGTTTTCTGATTTGCATACCTGTTGTGTTCTGCTCAAATGTGTTTTCGTGGTATAATAGGTAGAGATGAGTTTAGTTCCCTTAAAACATACAGTAGTAGCTGATCATGCATGAGCCAGTTGAGAAGAAAATCAAATGTATTTTAAATGGCAAAGGAGCTGGGGACATGACCATGAAAGTTGACTAATAAGGCAACTGTGTCCATAGCGGGGAAAAATCACTCCATCATAGAATTTCCTGTAAACTGAGGTATCTTCCTGTTATGCAATTTTATTTTTTATGCTTTGTCATAAAGAAAACCAAGCAGAACATTTTAGAAGGAATTTTAAACGGTGCATCTATCTTTTAGCTTTCTATATGTAATTAAGAAACACATAAGCTCAGTGATATATAAAAGAAAGTGTTTACTGCACATGTGAATGTGTTCAGCCTCAATTGCGTAGGTGGCTCTGCTGATCTTGGCTTGTCTCTGCTGGAATGACAGGGGTGACTCAGTTTTGTTCCACATGATTCTCATCCTTCAACAGGCTAGACCTGGGATAGTCTCATGGTGATGGCAAAAATGTAGGAAAGCAAACAGAAACAGGCATGTCTTTTTGAAGCTCAAGTTTGGAACTGGTGGATGGTCAATCCCACCTCCGTCTCTAGGTTTAAGCAAATGACATAGTCAAGCTCCAAATCCAGGGCAATGCAGGCCACTTTGTGCAGAGGAAGAAGGCATTGAAAAGCTTCGTGGCAAAGGGCATGGATCTAGAGATGGGTGAAGAATTTGGTCATCATTGCAATCTACCATGTGTTTTATTCCATCTTGGATGTATAAAACTGGTTTTCTGGGCAGTTATTTATATAGTAAAAGTAAGTGCTATCACATTGCCTAATACTTCCATTGCTGTACCAATTATTGTATCCTGCATACGTTCCCTTGAATTCTTTGTCCTGAAGTTCTCTGTCTGGAGAGCCCTGACCAGCCAGATTACCAGCCTTTGGCCATCCTCTGTCATCTTTGATTTGCTTATTTCTCCTTTCTTGGTTCCATTTTGGCATAAGATAAAGTCTACCTCATTAATGTAAATTCTGTGTAAACCATCTTGCTAGTCCCTGGGGGCTAAGGTGTTTAAAAGATCAACATGGTCCCTGTCCTTATGGACTTTACATTCTAGTGATGAAGACAGACAGTAGTAAGTAATACAAACAATTACATGTTAGTTAGAATTCTCTCCACATTTTCCCTTACCCACTCCACTCTACTGTCGCTTCAATAGAATGAGTCCACTTTCTCTGCAGGGTCTTTCTACTTACTGCTTCTGTTTGGAATACTCATCCTACAGACTTCCATATGGGTCACTTCTACATGGCCAGCCATGGTGATCTAGTGGTTCAAATTTGACTCTCTCACCTCTATGGCCTGGGTTCATTGCTGGATCAGGGAACCACATCACCCATCTGTCAGTTGTCACACTGTGGCAGCTGTGTTTTGCTGTGACGCTGAAAGCTATGCCACTGGGATTTCAAATACCAGCATGGTAACCCATGGTGGACAGGTTTCAGTTGAGCTTCCATACTCGGATAGACTAAGAAGAAGGACCTGGCCACCCACTTCCAAGAAAACTGGCCCTGAAAACCCTATGAATAGCAGTGGAGCATAGTCTGATAGAGCCCTGGAAGGTGAGAGGATGGCAAAAAAAAGATTCCGCTCTCCTCTTCACAGGGTCATTAAGAGTCAGAATCTACTTTATGGCACTATCAACAATGATACTAAATGCCGAAGCCTCTGCTCAAAAGTCAGAGAGGCCTACTCAACTTTCTTAAATGACACACCTCCAATCACTCACTCCCCCGATCCCTGCTTTAGAAGTCTCTTCATAGAGACAGCGTGTGTGTGTATGTGAGTCTGATCTTTCTCCACCATCCTGCCAGATAATAAACTCCATGAGAACAGGGACTTAGGCTGTTTTGCACACTGATCTTTTGTATACTTTCAACAGTAGTTGGAATGTAGTAGCCTTCAATATTTTTTAACTGCCTTGTGCCCATACAACATCATTACGAAACCTATGAAACAATACATTCTCATTCTTATTCACTGGTCTTAGCTGCTAAATTTGTGAAGTGCCTACTATAAGTTCCCTTCTTTGCTGATGTTTCATGAGTGTATAAGAAGCAGTCAAGAAGTGATTCCCAGCCATGGTTGTAGGGTTCATGGACTTTCTGTCTCCTGCATTCAACTTTACTACCTATGTTAGAACATGCTGACCTATCAATATTCAATCATTGATTGGGGCTATACTAGAACTTTACTCTTCTGATTCATTTTGAACCAAATCTCCCAGCTAACACTGAGTAAAAAGAGCTTTGTGCAGATTCTTTAGGCTTCTAAATTTTACAGTAAGCTGGATACTATGCTCAATACTTCCCCGAAATAATTTAATCCTTACAACAGCTATGTAAATGAGATACTACCATGATTCTGCTTATAGTTGAGGACACGGAAGTTTACATGGTTAACCAGCTTATTCAAGGCCACACAACTCTGAGGTGGTGGAGTTTGCGATCAAGTGTGGACAGTGAAACTCTGCCAGACTAGTAGTCTAACCATGATGCGCTACCCTCTTTGTGTCCAAGGAAAGAAAACCAAGCTACTTTCACATAGTTAAAACTCATTGGATGAGTAGAATAAAAAACACAGGTCCTTAAGATTAGAATTAATGAATCAACTTTTCTGAGGAAAGAGAACTATATTTAGTAATGATACATGACATTTGAAATAAATTTTGCACAATTTGACACCAAAGGCACAGGCAACAAAGAAAAAATAGACAAATTGGACTTCCAGAACACTAAAAATTTCTGTGCATCAAAAGACATGAAAAGATACTCAATAAAACTAATAATTAGGGAAATGCAAATCAAAACTACACTTCACACCCATAGGGATGGCCACCATCAAAACAAAAACTAAAACAAAACGAAAAATAGAAAATAACAAGTGTTGGCAAGGATGTGGAGAAGATAAATGGAATCCTTGTGCATTGTGGGTAGGAATGTAAAATGGTACAGCTACTGTGGAAAAACAGTGTGATGGTTCCTCAAAAAATTAAAAATAGAATTACGTTAAGACCTACCAATTCTACGTCTGGGTATAGACCTAACAGAATTGAAAGGAGAATCTTGAAGAGATGTTTGTACAGCCATGTAGCAGCATTATTCACAATAGCCAAGAGGTAGATGCAAGCTAACTGTCCATCGATGGATGAAAGGAAAACAAAATGTGGTGTATATATACAATGGAATATTATTCAGCCTTAAAAAGGAAGGGAATGCTGGCATGTGCTACACCATAGATAAAACTTGAGGATGATATGCTGTGTGAAATGAGCCAGTCACAAAAAGACAAATACTGTATGATTCCACTTAGATGAGGTACCTAGAACAGTCAAGTTCCTAGAGACAAAAAGTATAATGGCGATTGCCAGGAACTAGGGGAAGAGGGCATGAGGGGAGTTTGACTGGTATAGAGCCTCAGCTTTGCAAGATGAAGAGTTCTGGCAGTGGATGGTTGTCATGGTTGTACAACAGTATGAATGTACTTAATACCACTAAACCCGGCACTTAAAAGTAGTTAAGATGGTAAATTTTATGTTATGTGTATTTTATCACACACAAAAAAATCCCGTTAATAAACTGACACAACAAAAGGCAATTTTAATAGATGAGGAAAAATATATTAACACAGAATGTTAGCAATGTGTTTTACTGAGCCAATACGGAATTACCCACAACGGTATTCTTGGGTAGGCTAGAAATCACCTTGCTAATCTTGAGAAACTATTGACCAAAATAGCAGAAGATTTATTCTAAAGAGTTCAATGGTGTTAAGAGGGTGTTTTATTTAATAAGAGCACCATGAAAATCAATGAGGTTATAACTGGGATTAGCTTAAGGAGTGCATACTTCACATGGATTTTAACCAAAAGAGATTCTTATTTTCTAATTATGAAAGTAATGCATGCATATTATAGAAACTTTAGAAAACTCATGTCATTTCTTCCTGTAAATGATTCAGAGCACTTCGATAAAAAATGGTCAACTCTGCTTACCAAAGAAGGAGTGTCAAGGGTGGCTGGGATGGGGGTTAGTCCTCCATAATCTCTGTAGCCCACCATCCATTCTTTATATGAAAAATTAATGTTTTCTGTATTGTAGGGTGCTAGACAAATGGAGCATCCAGGCTCCCTTAGCATTCATATCAACCCGCCCATAACCCTCTGTTTTATATATTATGTCCAGGTTTTTAGCTGTGATTAGCAGAAAGAACAGGGAAAAATACATCTACTGAATCTTACTGGAAGTGGAAGTTGCAGCTGTTATTTTTTGAAAACAGTTTTTAATGGTTACCCAACATTCCATAGCATGATTTTCCACAGCTCAGTGAACCATTCTTCATTTGCCTTACATTTGGGATGGTTCGAGTTCTCCTCTATTTATGATGACCTTCATTTACAAGTATTGATAGGCAACATATGTCTCTGAGGGCCATCCTCAGTCCCTCTTTAGTGAATAATTGGTGGTTTTACTTGCCTTAAGTAAGCAACTGCCAGGATAGTGCTGTTTACGCAATCCTAGAAAGTTTGGAAACTATTTTACTTACATGCTGTGGGATGTCTAGAATTTTACTGAACTTCATGACATTGGTGCCTATTAAAAAACACATATCTTCTAGAGGGTAAGTCTCAGAACTTTATTAGCATTTGCATTTTTATGAAAAGTGGTTTTGATATATCTAGACAAGCACTATCCAACAGATCTTTCTATGATCACAGGAATGTTCTATTCTGCTTTGTCCAATAAAGTAGCCATTAGTGACATGTGACTATTGATCACTAGAAATGTGGCCAGTGAGAAGTAAGGAGATAAATTTTGAATTTTTTATTTTTAATTTATTTAAATTAAGATAACTACAAATAGCCAGGGACTACCATATTGGATGGCAGAACCATAACTTATAAGGGCTCAGATGTCTAAGGAGTATGAAGATTGGGATGAAGGGGAGGCTGCTGTCCTTTATCATAATTTTGACTTTGGTATATCTAAAATACTTTTCTTTCAGGATATAGCTCTGTCATTATGGAGCGTTCAAGACAATGGAGACGTTAAGAAGTTATCGTTTGAGTTAGTGTTTTAAAAAAAGTCTCAGTTTAGATTCAGGCCTCAAAAGCCACTCTTACTCTGCGTTGGAGGCATCCTTTCTTCATAGAGCCCAAGTCCTGCAGGATCTTAATATGAGTTTCATCCACATCGTAATATTGACAACAGCGTGGGTAATCATAGCAGCTAACATTGGCTTAGTGGGAGGCATGTGCCACAATCTCTATATGTATTATCTTGTTTAATATGAGAACCCCATGAGGTTAGTCTAATTATTACGTGAGAGAATATGAAGTGAAGGTGCAAAATAATTAAACCTCTCAACCAAATGCACACAGCCATTAAAAGTGAGGGGACTGGAATCCGCAGGTGGGCAGCTGGGCTCCCTGAGTTACTCTCACACACTCCCGCTGCTATGGTCCCGCCCAGCAGGGAGGGATGGAGTAGGTACCATCATCATCGTTCAGTCTGTGACAAAAGGGAAAAATCAAAGCAGAGGGACAGGGGATGCTCCTAACAAGAATGCTATTTAGAATTAAGCAGACCTCGGACTCCCAATGTGAGTCTATCACTATCTGATTTTGTTGCGTTCACTATTTGATTTCTCTGGGCCTCAACTGTAAAATCTCTAAAATGGGCATAACAATTCCTATCTAGCCATATTTTGGGGAGGACAAGACATTGAACAAGACATTGAATACGATCATGTAAGTGAAAGTGGTTTGTGCAATATACAGAAAAATGCATGTTTTGTTTTGGCTGCTATTACTATTGTTAGGTTTAATACATAGCCAGATGCACAGATTATATAGGAATCTACACTGCCATTGCCCAGCATAACGTCTTAGTTTTATTGGTTTGTTTTCAATTTTGATCTTCCTATGGTACTCGCTAACACAGGGCTGACAATCTAGTTTTGTTTCTCTGGTGCCTCAGCCCTCAGGTTTTACACTGTTCTCTGCTTTTTGTGGAATTTCCACCTCCTGGCTCATGTTGTGTTTCACTATCTTATTATCATCTGAAGGCAAGAGATAGGCAACAGGGGTATGTCTTGAGATGAGAAAATTAGGAATATTTTTTATTTGGGGCAGTTTGAGTCAGTGACATGGGAAGGAAGGCTTGGGTTGAGGTCAAATGTAGCCTTGAAGAAGCATAGGATGGCAGAGAGAGTGGGAGCTAAAAAAGCAGGAGGATTAGCAGCAGGATCTAAGTAAGGTGGTCCTAAAAGGCCAGGGTCCCAGGCAGTAAAAAGTGAAGGCAACAGTGACAGGAGCCACATCCCCTTTTCTGTAGGTGATGTCTGGTGCAAGGATGGAGGGATTATGTTTAGGGTGGCTTTAAGTGAACTTTGCTGGACTTGACTTTTGCCTGACAGCAGCTTACAGAGGCCATTTGAATTTTAAGAGAAAACAACCCTCAAAGTAAAGTGATAAAGTGTGAGGGTTTCAGTTCAGCAGCAGGAAGCACACGTCACTAGAGGCCTGTCTTCCCACCAGTTCTGAAATCCCGCTCCTGGGTGGTGGGCTGCCCTGCCTGTGGGTGCCAGCTCTCAGAATGCAGGGGCTCTCTGAAGTTCCGAGTAAACACTGAGTGTGCCTGAATGCTCAAGCAGAAAATTGAAATACCTTTGGGTCCAGTTAGAATGCCTCCTGCTTTTCAACTGCCTTACTTTTGCTGAAACAAACTCGGGATCTTAGAGCCCATCTGCTCAGCTCTATTCAGGTTAAAGACTTTGGAATCTGATTCCTAACGAGCTGAACTCGTCCTCCCAAATCAGCTAGAATGTGAGATCTGAGAGAATCCTGGAATGCGAATTCCTTCCTCATTTTTATTATGTTCATTAGAAGCTTCTCTATGTCACTGGGGCATCCAAATTAGCTTTTAATGATGAACTCCAAAAACAAAACCTACAAGAGTGGGAGGAAGGGTAATGGAATGAAACCAGGGGATTCCTGCCTCACATCTCCGCATAGTCAATCATGTACTGATGCTTGAAGAAGGAAGAGATCTGCGTGGGAACAAAGCGGAGGGTGGGTGGGTGCATATTGGGTGTACATATGCTCAAGTGGGAAAGATTTGGTTTGCATCCATGTGCGCAATCTATGTGACCCCGTGCAAGGACTTATCTTTCTTTGACTCTGTTTCTCTACATATAAAATAGAAATTATAACAATAGCATTTTTGAAACTATTAATTGTGCTAGATACATGTAAAGTGTTTAGCACATTTTCTGGCACTTAATAGGTACTTAATACACATTACTGATTATTGTTATTCCTGACTTCTTTTTTTCCCCAAGTTTATACTGTCATCAGCCTGATTTCCCCTCCCTTCACGCCTCATATTCTCCTCCACCACCATATCATATCAAATCACGTCAAATGGAAACTTGATCTTTCTCCATCAGGAGGTACATTTCAGTACTGGGGGACAAATTGACAGATTTTAGGATATAGTATAAATCTCAGGTAATTCCTCAATCTGATTAAGATATATTTTGGGGCTATATGTTAGGACTGGACCACAGCTTTCGTCAGTGGAAGGAATTTATATAAGCCACGCCAGGTAACAGACTCCTCATCTCTGACCTGCATGATGATACACCTCCTGCTTTGCTCTAGATATGCTCTTCTCTGGGAAATTAAGGCCAAAAAGGAATTTTTTTTGTACATTTTTTTTTCTTCCCTTTCAATAACAACCATAATTTTGGTCGGCATGATTTTAGTGCTGTCCTTTGGTTAACACGAGATAAAACTGTTGAAAAGATGAAAGTCGTTTTAACGTTTTCCAAGGTGGCACACAAAAGTCCTGAAAGACAGAAGCCATTCAGAAATACGTCCTCCTCCTTCCTTCTCTTTGCTGAGTCTCTGTGGGACTCATAAGGGAGAAGGCTGCTCTTTGAAGTTAGAGAGAACGAGGTTCCAATCTTACTACTCAGAAATCAAGGGCCTTCGACAAATTGTGTAACCTTTTAGGCTTAGTGCTCTCATCTGTAAATGCAAAGCAATAAACCTACATTTGAGAATTGAGCCGAGACAAGCCTGGCACACAGAGATTCAATGATTCTCACCTCATATGAGACAAAATATTTGTATTTTCTAAAAGCTGCACCGGTGGTTCTGCTGTCTACCCAGGACTGAGGACTTGCATACTAGACGGAAATAACATTAATTCATTTCACTTGACTTCCATTTAGGCTACAAAGGATCTAATATTCTAGTTCACACTAAGGGATAAATTCTTTAAATAGAACCATATCATTTCAGAATTAGCATATGCCTTAAAAGTCACTGATTCAAAATTCTGCTTGATGTGTCATCTGTTTTTACAATTTTTCTGACTTTCAACTTTTCTATAAATGTGATTAAAACAGTGATTAAAAATCTACTGTTCGATTTGAATTATTTTTATTTTTTCTGTGTTGTAATTTGGTCAGAGCTCCCTTTTCAGTTACTCAGAAAAAATTGACTCTCATTTCCACAGGGAAACTTTTATATATTTGAAGATGGTTGTAAGATCCCTTTTGAGTCATTTCTTCCCCATGATTAGCAACCAAAATGTGATTTCCAAACCAGCTGATTGTCAGACCCCTGAGGAACTTTTAAAACACGCAGCTTTCTGTTCCTGTCAAATCAGAATGCCACAGTGGATCCCTGGAGCCAATAATTTTAAACAAGTTTTTCAGGTGAGTGCAGGAATCTTTGCTTTCCAGTGGTTCCCTACTGGGAGCAATTTTGTACTGTAGGGGACATTTGGCAATGTATGGAGACATTTTTGGTTGTTACAGCTGGGAAGAGGCATGCCCCTGGCATACAATGAATGCCAGGGATGCTGCTGAATATTAAAAAATGCACAGAACAACACCCACAATAAAGAATTATCCAGTCCCAAATGTCAATGGCACTCAGGTTAAGAAACCTTTATTCCATTCTAATATGACACGGCTTTGCGTCTCCTTACCACCAGGGCTGACCTCTTCCCCACTGTGTAAATGTCTCCCGAATGTAACGCATAGAAAAGACTGAACACAATAAAGCCCTGTTTTTAAAAAAAAAAACAAAAAAAACAAAAATAGGAGGTGAAGAAGCAATGCATTCCATTACAGGTTGATTCACTAATAGCAGAATTTCAGGTGTTCTTGAGGACAATACCAAGAACTGACATTCCTTTAGGGGCCGTTAAATATCATATGATTTCAGTTCAGCAAATATGTTTATGCCCCTATGATGTCCACAGAAACTGGACGAACTCATTGAATCATCTTGGAACAAAGCTTTCTCTTCATTTTTTTTTATTAGCTCCCCCTGGAGAAACCTGCAAAAAGGCTTTTCATGCTGGGGCATGACTATTTCCTTAATCTAAGTAATTTTGGGATCACACTTTGGTGTGAAGAGGTCTTTTGGAATTTCTTTTCTTTCTTTGCAAAAGCTGACACTCTAGAGACTATTGCCTCTCTATGAACTTAAAAATAAAATTTCATTTAAAAATGAAAGGTGAGCAATGACCTCATTGTTCCAGCCTATATCTACCTTCCCCCTGAAACACTGAAACAGGTTGTGAGATTTGGTGGGGGAAGTCCAGGTAATCATTTACTTAAGAGAGATGAAACCCATAGGAGAGAGACTAAATACACAAACAAACCATGCCCAGACCATATATGAGAATAGTCTGATCCACAACCTGCAGCAAGCAGCTCAGGAAGTTAACCCGTTATCAACAGTAACCAGCCCAGGAAGCCAGCCTGCTCTCAGTCAGACTTGTTACTCAGACTGTTATTTCTATCAACAAGCTCAGGAAACCAAACAATAATTCCCGTAACAATTGGCCTAAAATAATTGATTAATGACTGACATCTTCTCTAACTTTAAAAGTCCCTGCTTCCAACTTAGCACCAACCACAGATAACCAAATACGCACTCCTAACTAATCATTTAGGGTTCCCCCCTTCTAGTTAGCTCACCTCCAATTTCCCCATGCCAACAGCCACCAATTAGGGCATTCCTGAAGTCCTTTTTTTTCACCATGAAGTTTTTCCTCTCCCCTGCCTGCCTTTGGGTCTCTGCCAAATGCAGGTGATGGTGGATGACTCCCTTGGCAGAGCAAGCTCTGAATAAATACCTTTTGCTGGCTCTCACTTCGTTGGCCTTCATCTATTTCTGGAGGAGTGTAATATTTTAAACATAAGTCTTCCCAATAAGTACCCATTATTTCACGTAATCCTCACCATGACATTAGAGGAAGGTAACATTGAACCCAACTAAATGCTAAAGAAATGAAGGCTTATAGTAGTTAGGAAAATTACCCAAAGTCCTAGTTAGTCAATAGCTGTGCCGGGATTTGAACCCAGAACATGTGACATCCTTCCTCGCCCCAATACCTGTCTTGCACACTTGATCCTGTAGCTTCTAACTTCTGGTTTTGTACCATGTTTGCAGCTCCATACTTATCTCTAGCATTTGAAGCTTAACTCTACTTCCTCTCTAATCATCTTGGATTCTTTGCTTCAACCCAAATCCCAGGGGAGAGATGGAACCTCTTCACTCTAAACAACCATGGCCCAGGGCATCATTCACACATGTGTATGTATGCGTGTGTGTATTTTGTGGTAACTTAAGACCATGCGGGAAGAGGTGGCTCATTCAGTCAAACTACTACCTTGTTGCCTGAAGTTATGGTGTAAGCTATGCAGAGCATGCATTTCACAATTTTGCTTCAATCACTCTCCACCCACAACAGTTTTGTTGAACTCTTCTTCCTGTCACTTTAAAATTCCTAAATGAAGTCTGCACTTGAGAAGCTTGATACGAGACAGAGAAGAAATGAACAGAATTGAGTTTCAGAAAGGAAGAGCGAGAGATCCTGGCAGCCAACAGTGGGAGTGAATTAAAGTGGAAGTCAAGGGGCCGGCCCGGTGGTGCAGCAGTTAGGTTCGCACATTCTGCTTCTCAGTGGCCCGGGGTTCGCCAGTTTGGATCCCGGGTGCGGACATGACACTGGTTGGCAAAATCCATGCTGTGGTAGGCATCCCACGTATAAAATAGAGGAAGATGAGCACGGATGTTAGCTCAGGGCCAGTCTTCCTCAGCTAAAAGAAGAAGATTGGCAGTAGTTAGCTCAGGGCTAATCTTCCCCAAAAATAATAAAATAAAATAAAGTGGAAGTCAAAATTGAGAAATGTTCAGGGATGTCAAAGAAACAGGCAATGAGGTCCGAGAAGACGGAAGAGGCTTTAACAAAGTGACTGCAAGCTGTGGCTCTTGAGAGGAAATTTCCTTTTCATGATCTGTAATGATATGGAAATGGACCTGTTTAGTGAGGTTCATGCTGGGGAAAAGAAATGAAATGGGGAACTTTCTGAAAGATCACAAGTCCTTCAGCAGATAGTCAGCCCGAAGGTGCTCCCAAACTCATTACAATGCAGTGATCTTGCCCTTTAAGATTTTTTTCAGTGCTGATGGCTAAGCTTGACCTTTCATGTAAGCATATGTGAAACTGCCAGGACTCAGCTGCTGTTGACTAAAGGAATGACAGAGATGGGATTCAAAAAATACATGTACCTTTAATCATTTTGCATTTTACAAGCTCAGACAATAAAAACCGTGATCAATCTTCAGAGAAAGCACACACTTTAAAGACGAACTACATTAAGGAGTAAATATCACTGATTTTATTGGACTCCAACTATTGCTAAAACCTGGCTCTAGAATCAGCCTCAAAGATGAGACTTTGCAAAATGCCAACTAGTGGTGTCTGCAAAAGAAGCTGAGATGCTACGATGGGATTCCGATGCTGTGGTGCTATCTGGAGGAATTTTCTTGTCTTTCATACCAGATCAGCAGAATTGGGAGGGAAATGCAGCTTTACGGCATTTAAAAGAGAAGTTCTAAGACACAGCATCCGCCCTGCTGTTGAGGGTTTGTCTTCTCTGTTTTCACCTTGGATCCGTATCTCTTCCTATTTACTGAATGGGTATATCAAGGCTTATTGCCATATAGAAATGTTAAGAAGTTGAGATCTCATCCAGGAGAGCATTTTGAGACCACCAAGTGCTCTGAATACTATAAACGACTATCTTGGAACATGAGATAAAGGGAAAATCAATTTAGAAACAACAGAAAGTTTCCCATGATATTCAGCAATAGTAATAACTGCCATTTATTGAACAATCACTATAGGCCAGGAACTAGGCCAAACACCTTGTCTTCATTATTTAGATTGATGTCTCTGTGAGTTTATCTAGTAAATCGCCATTTAGGAACACATGTCTATGTCCACTGCTTTGAAATCTCAAGTCATGAGCAGGGGCTAGTTAGCTGGGTGATATAACCAAGAAAATAACCCATATAACCAAAAGTAGAGTGAAAAGAATACAATTTGAAATGTGGAGACTTGAGTTTTAAGCAACTCTAACTCTTCCACAAATCACATTTTTGGTTTACTTTAAAGAGGGAAGGAGAGGATCATATGAATGAGCACATGGAAAAATGCTCGGAAAGCTTGAAAGGCTAAAGAAATATGAGGGTAGGTATTATGTTATTAGATATTAACTAATCTGCATGCTGACTTATTCTTTTCTCCTTGTATAATGATTACTGCTGAGGTATATATCTCCAACTATGACCATAGATTCATTATTTTCTTCTTGAATTTCTATCAGTGTCTGCTTAATATATTTTGAAGTTGTATCATTAACGCTAATGATTCCTAATTGTGGTATCCTTCTCCTCATTGAGCTTGCATTCTAATGTTTCTGGGTAACCCCACTCCTTGTACCAATTTCTGTATCTCTTATGGTTTTTTGGTTTTGTTTTAAAGAAATAGAAAACTGGGGCTATTTTAAGCAGCGGCAACAACAATAACAAAAATGGAAGACAAGAAGGTAGCCCACAGAATCAAAGGGTATGTTCTAAAGGACCATGTTTGGGAAAGCTTAGAATAAAGGTGCCTGAGAAGATTCCAGAAGTTGCAGAGTACCAATATCAGGAGCTATGAAGACCAAATAATTTTCATCCTTATGTCACTTCACTCAAGATTTAAATTCTAAGAGTAAAGCACATTATTGGCCTAAGTCAAGTAAAATATCCACCTCTAGGCCAAAAAACAAAGGGGTCTTCGGCTGACAGTCCCAGAATATTTCATCCAAAGAGATAAGGGTGAATTCTTAAAGAAAAATCACTTTACTATTAACAGAAAAAGGAGAAATAGATACCGAACAGGCCAAATTCAACAGAACTCCACTACTAAACTACTAAACATAATTCACCTGCCAAACACTATAATTTTATCATGTAAATCATGTAAAATCCCAAATGTGAAGCATTAGTCAGCTGGGGATGCTATAACAAAATTCTACAGACTGGATGGCTTAGACAACAGAAATTTACTTTATCACAGTTTTGGAGGCTGAGAAGTCCGAGATCAAGGTGCTGGCTGATTTGGTTCCTGGTGAGGGCTCTCTTCCTGGCTTGCAGAGGGCTGCCTTTCCCTCCCATGGTCTTTCCTCTGAGATGGAGCTATTCTTCTTCTGAGGCCATTAGTCCTGTTGAATTAGGGCCCCACCCTTATAATCTTGTTTAAACTTAATTACCTCCTAAAGACCTTGTTTCCAAATACAGTCCCATTGGGGCTTAGGGCTTCACCATATAGATTGTTGGGGGGGGGGCACAATTCAGTCCATAAGACATGCATTTTAGCTTTTAGAGGGGGAAAATAGCAGGTCTTGGCTGACCTTAATAACTTGTTTGAATAATAATAATAATTGAACATGGGAGAAGGGATATCCTGGAACTTCTGAGATGCACCTTCTACTGGTCTTTTGGAACAACTGCTCTTGGAGTTTCTGTGAAAGAGGTTCATCTACAGTGAGGGCATCATGCTCTGAGAAGCCCAAATCACACACACAGACTTTGAAGGATGAGTCATTATGTGGAGTGAGACAAGTTGTCAGACATGCGCATGAAGAGGCCTTCTTGGAAGTGAATCCCACATTCCCACCTTCCTCCACCAGTGCCACATGGCTCACAGACAAACCACCCAGCCAAGCTCATCCTAAAATTCTTACTCACAAAATCATGAATGAAAAAGAGGTTTTGCTTTTAGCTACTACGTTTTGGGGTAATAAGTTATGTGACAATAAGTAAACAAAACAGGTACTGAAAATTTCAGAAAAACATCTGTGTGAGGAAAAAAGTTGGTTAATATTCAATTTCTAAACTTTTTTTTAAAGAAAAGTGAGGTTAAGTCCAGAAGAGCTCTTAAAACAATAGTGTAATGCTAAAATTTCATTTCAGAATTATTGAGTCTTCATGACTTTTAAGATTCCTTGTGTTTGAGCAAAAACGGGGGGAAAATTTTCCAAGGATATTCAATGACACAGAGGAATGAAAAAGCTTATGGTTGATGAGATAATTGCCTCAAAGGAGAGGTTTTACTTCCACATGAGTAGAACAATGGAAGGAAGCTGGAGGACAAAACCCATAACAATTCTATATTCTCATGATTAAACTCTGTTCCCTCCCTTTTCTGATGATGAATTTCTTCAGAGGTGATAGGTACATGATACCTCTTAGATCTTGTTAATGCACACTCTACCTGGCACTAGGATGGAAAAACTCTTCTATAGCTACCCATGAGTTTACATTTGGCATGACAACACAGTTAAAAGTTAAAAGTTTCATTTTATTAAAGAGTAGGTAGGAATTGCCACTACTCTCCAAATAGGATAACAACAAACAAATGCGTCTGCCTCAAACTGCAGAAAATACTGGGGCTATGAACGTTCTCTTTATTAGGCCTTTCAAATGGAATGTTTTGAAGAAAACAAACAGCAATTGTAAGATTGTAAAGAGAAATTAGTGTTTTACTTGCAAGAAATGGCAAGTAACAACGATGACAATGTGATTTATACTAATTGAGATTGTCAGACAAAATGACAACATTAGTAATCATTTGAAGTGCTGTATTACTCATTATACTGTGCTTTGTAAACATCTCTCTTGAAATTAAAAAGTAATTAGTAGCATTTTAGTCATTTAATTCAGTCTAATTAGGATTTTCAAAAATCTACAGACCTGCTGTTGAAAGTCTTTCCCATTTTGAATTGAGAAAACATTTCTTTAGAAAAATCAACTTTCAGTGCTAACACATTCTTTCTTGATCTCTAGTCTCCATAAAAAAATAAAAGAGAAAAATGGTATAATTAGAAGCAACAGGTACGTATTTACTTGAATGGTGCTAAATTTAAAAATTCAACTCATCATAATTCACGGAAGATGCATTTTAATCGAAATTCTTTTTTTGGGGGGTGGAAAGAATGTTTTGTCAGTTGCTAAAAGGAAGGAAATTCTTCTTATTTTTTTACTGGTCTAGTCTAGCTGCATCGTCAGAATATATCTTGAAAGGAAAAAAATAGCTTTCACCAGAGTTGTTATTTGGATGGCATTTGGAATATAGAAAATTAAGTTTATCACCAGAACTTTATGACTGGTGATAACCTTGCTCTATATACTTGATAAAAGGAAGGACTCAACCCTCACCCTTCCGGGCATATGTGAGTTGAATGGTGGAGCTAAGAATGATTGCTTTCCTCTCTATCAAATGCTGTAGCAGGACTGTGCACTTTCTGGCTGGATTTTCCTTTGTACTTTGATGGTAGTGCTAACGATGGAGGTGTTTGTTAGAAATTGTGGTAGGTCTGTGTTTCCTACTTTTTTTTTTCTCCCTAAAGCCCCAGTACAGAGTTGTATATCCTAGTTGTAAGTCCTTCTAGTTCTTCTATGTGGGATGCCACCACAGCATGGCTTGACGAGCAGTGTGCAGGTCCACGCCCAGGATCAGAAATGGTAAACCCCTGGCCCCTGAAGCAGAGCACACAAACTTAACCACTACAAGCTGGCTCCCATCCATTAGTTTCTTATTGCTGTTGTAACAAATTTCCACCAAATTGATGGCTTGAAAAAACACATATTTAGCATCTTACATATCTGGAAGTCAGAAGTCTGAAATGGGTCTCACAGGGCTAAAATCAAAATATGAGCAGGACTGTGTTCCTTCTGGAGACTCTACAGAATTTTTTATTCCTGTGTTTTCTAATTTGTAGAGGCCACTTACAGTCCCTGGCTCATAGGCTCTTTCTTCAAAGCCAGCCATTGCATCACTCCGACCTCTACTTCCATTGTTATATCACTGACTCTGACACGCCTCCTTTCTTCTTTCACTTATAAAGACCTTTGTGATAATGTTGAGCCCACATGGATAACCCAGGATAATCTCTCACATCTAAAGTTAATTAAGAATCTTAATTCCATCTGAAACTTGAATTTCCCCTTGCCTAGTGTTGCAACATATTCATAGGTTTCAAGGATTAGGATTTGGACTTTTTGGGGTACCATTACTCTGCCTACCACAGTAGGATATGAGAATTATTGGATGACATTGAGCCTAGGGAAAGCAGGAATTCCCACATACTTCCCAGATCAAATCTATGCCTATCTCAGAATTTTTCAGGGATGCTGTATATATCCTTTGAAAAAAATGGCAAATTGGAAACAACTATTTTGATAGGTGGACATGGACCCCAACAACCAGTGCTACAATAAAGTGGGCTGAATGATAGGGAAACACCCCCCTTTTCTTGGCTAACTGGTCCAAAATAGCTTTAGATCAAAGCGTTCCTCTGTCTCTTCAATTACTTACCACCTGACCTATGTCTAAGCCTGCACTCATATTCATTAGTCCCCACTACAAATACTCATTGGGCACCTGTTATGTGTCAGGCACTGCTCTAGATGCTGGAGATATAGCAGTGAATAAAACAGGCAAAAAAAATCTTGTTCTCAGTAGCTCACATTCTAATGTATACAGGGAGTGGCAGAAGATACACAATGAATAAACAGAGAATGTAAATATAAAATTTGTAGGATGATAGTAAACGACGCAGGGAATGGGAAGAGAAACCACAGAGAGAGGATATTTACATTTTGTAATGAAGTATTCGGGAAAGGTCTCAAGGAGAAGCTGATTTATGAGCAAAGACCATAAGAAAGTGTGAGTTGGTCATGTGGATATATAGAGCAAGAGCCCTCTGGCAGAGAGAAGAGCAGATATGAAGCCATCATCAGATGGCTCTTGCTTGGTATATAATAGAGAAGTCAGCATGGATAGAGTAGAGCAAGCTAGGGGAAGACTTCAAGAGGATGAGATCATGGAGGCATCTAGATCCCATCAGACATTGTAAGGACTTCGGCTTTTACAAGTGAAATAGGAAAGTAGAGGAGTGATGACATCATCTTACCTAGCTTTCAAAAGGATTACTCTGACTGATGTGTCAAAAAAAGGCTATGGGATATGAGAACAAAAAAGGGAGGTGAGTTAGGGGCTATAGTCTAATCTAGGAGAGAGATCATGGTGGCTGGGACCAGTTCGATAGAAGAGGAGGTGATGAGAAGTGTTCATAGGGAAAGGCCAGATGGAAGAGAGCAGAAAGTGAAGACAGCCAAATGTACTGAAGAGAAAGCACCAAGCTGGAACTATACATAGTTGTTTTTACCCACTTATAAAAGGAGCCAAATCAATTCTGGAATCTGATCAATTTTGATTAGTATTTTCCCTCCCTGAGGGTTGATTAAAAGAGGAGATAGTATGGAAGGCAGTGGGAAGGAAGAAGTGAATTCCCATTACAAGTTTGTAGAATTTATTTGAAAGCTTTCCAAGTGCACCCTGCTTGGCCCCAGTTGCTTCCCTGAAGGGCCACGTCTTCAGATGTACTTGCCAGTGACTGTGCAAGATTAATTGACATTCTTTACCAATGAGAGAAGGGTTTGGGAAGCCAGTGAAAGAAAAGAACTTTACAAATCAAAAGCTGTGCATTCTTATTCTGGTATATTCTCTCAATTTTAAAAAATATTTTGCAAATTCTGGGGCTGGCCCCGTGGCCGAGTGGTTAAGTTCGCGCACTCCGCTGCAGGCAGCCCAGTGTTTCGTTGGTTCGAATCCTGGGCGCGGACATGGCACTGCTCATCAGACCACGCTGAGGCAGCGTCTCACATGCCACAACTAGAAGGACCCACAACGAAGAATATACAACTATGTACCGGGGGGCTTTGGGGAGAAAAAGGAAAAAATAAAAAAAATCTTAAAAAAAAAAAAAGAAAAAAAAAATATTTTGCAAATTCTATCTTCCTCTGTGTAGCATCTTATATTTCCAAAGATGACTGTAACAACATCTGCCATACTCCAGACTTTTCCAAAAACTCGCTACTCCTCCATCAAGAGGCGGGGTCTAATTTCCTCTCCTTAAATCTGGACAGTCTTGTAACTCGTTGCAACTAACAGAATGTGGCTGAAACAATGCTGTGTGACTTTCAAGAATAGGTCATAAAAGGTGATGCAGCTTCCTCTTTGATCCCTGGAGCTCTGAACTGCCATGTGAGAAGCTCCACTATGCTGAGGCTGCCATGCTGTGAAGGAAGCCCAGGCCACATAGAGAGAACACATGTAGGTGTTCCAGCCCACAGCCCAGCTCCGGTCCCAGCCCATAGCCAGCATCAGCCCCCAGACATGTGAATGAAGATGTCTCCAGATCCATCTTCCAACCATTGAGTCACTCCTAGCCTTTGAGTCTTCCCAACTGATGCTCTAGACTATGTGGAGTAGAAACAAGACTTCTCTGCTGTTCCTTGTCCAAAATCCTGATCCAAAAAATCTGTGAGCATAATAAAATGACTGTGTTATGCCACTTCTTTTTGGGGTGGTTAATGCAGAAATAGTAACTGGCATCTCAGTTATCTTACATATAAAATAAGGATTATTTTACTCAATTCCTTGTAAGCATTAAAGCTTACATGAGTATGTTAAACTACTTGCTACTAGCAAAGTTTGGGAAAAAGAGAAAACGTAAGGCTTGTTGAGTGTATGTAATGAACACATTAGAAATCCTTTAAAGCATTTTGCATGTATTAACTATTAATCCCCACCCAACCCCACGAGGCAAGCACTATTATTAAACCCATTTTACAGATGAGCACACTGAGACACAAGGAAGATAAATAACTCACCTCAGGTCTGATACCTAGCAAGTCAGTGCACTGGGATTTGAACCCAGGAAATGTGGCTCCGGAGTCTGCACCCTTAAAATGTAAAATATATGGCTTCTGAAGCAGAAGTAGGAAGGTGGGAATGATTTTTAAGAGCGACAGTTTGTGTTATAGTTCTACCTATGTCCTTGGGATTTTAGCTGGAGTGACAATACTCAGTCTTAGTTTCCACGTTCTTTTAATTGGGAATGTGGTTGCTTGAACTTCTGATCTCACTGGGTTCTGGTAGGATCAAATGAGACAATGCATGTGACAGCTCTCTGAAGTTTGGATAACTACAAGGTGGTGCTATCCTTATCACTCTTATTAGAGAACCTGGCATTTGATGTACCTGGAAACAGACGTTGGACCTTTGAAATGAAGCTTTTAATCTGAAGCAAAGTCATCCTTCCTGCTCTTCTGATGAATAAAACATGTCTTGTTGAAAATCCAGGATCTCACAGTCTCTTTTAGTTCCTTTGCACCAAAGATGGGCTTAGTAATGTACCCTCCTGTGTGTGGAGAAGTTGTGGACTTCTTCTGACTCTCTCCTGCATCTCGGGTCTCTGCTTCTCAGCTCTGACCTTATGCTTTAACACAGATCAAGATACGCAATCAACACTGAGACTATGAGAAAGAGGTCTGAACAGCACAGACTTGCTTGCAGCGGAAGTTCTGATTCTTCTCACCAGTACTCAAAGCTTGCCCCACACATTCTGCTTTGTTCTTACATTTCTCTCCCTCTTGTTCTCCAATGCCACCTCTTTCACAGGGCTTTCTCCCTTGTTTTTTGATAGCGAAAACGGATCCAACTCCTTTGGTTTTAATCGTAAATTCTCTTAGCACATTTTAGGATTGCCACTCAGTGTTAACCCTCAGTGAAGTTCTAGCTTTCTTTCCTGTCTCTCAGAATCCATCTGTAAACTAGCCAGTGTGGCTGGCACTGCTCATCAGTTCGGATCAGGATCCTCATGCGAAGGCATGGAATGATAGTCTGGGTAACTAGTAGCTCCTGTAGAAGTGTGCATAGGTTGGCTAATGCAATCTTCATCGCTTTTTTTATTGTTTTAGTTTTAATAAGACTATGCTTGTTAGTTATAATTAGATGTCGATTTTATTAACTTCACTGTTGAACAGGATAGCAAAAAATGAATACATTCTATAAATACTAACTTCTATGGTGTGTTATTTAGGCTCCCAAAATAAATTAAGGCTAATATATTGACCAGTTAGTGGGTAGTAGAAATGAGAAAAGGGACAGAGTCAGGGAGAGAGAATTAGAGGTACTTTCAGGAGTGTAAAGACAATTTAACTCAGTCAAATTGGGTTTTAAAGACCATAAGGAGACAAACTGAGGCCTTGGGGAAGGAAGGAATATAGTCATTACAACAGTGAAGAACATGGACACTCTAGATATAGAAAGAAAGGGGCTTGGAGGTGCTGTGTAAAAGGAGTGTTGTAATGTGAATTTACACAAGGCATGCAAGAGTCTTGCAGTGGTAAAGGAAAGGATGGGAAGATTTATAAGGAAATTCTCTTAGATGGTGTCTGTATGTGCTGTCACAATGTGCTCTTTAAGTTTCTCGAACTGTCTCAGACCATGAGATATTGGATTTCAGAAACTATGGAATAAAGCAGGATTTTTCAACCTTGGCACTATTGGCATTTGGGGCCAGATAATTCTCTATTGTGGGGACTGTTCTGTGCATTGTGGATGTTTAGCAGCATCCCTAGCCTCTACCCACCAGATGCTACCATTAAGGACTCCCCTTGTTGTCACAACCCAAAATGTCTCCAGACATTGCCTGGCGTCCCCTGGGGGACAAAATTGCCTCTGGTTGAGAACCACTTGGATAAAGGAATACATATTATTAAGGTTATTAATACTTTTGGGTGCCTACTGTGTGTCAGTCACTGCTCCAGGTACTTCCCTTATGTTAAATTACTTAATTCTTAAGTGGAAAATAGATATTACTGTCCCTATGTTGGGAACGAAGAAATATAATTTGAGAAGTTAAGTAACTCCCAGCATATATGTTGTTTTAACTGACAACATGTATTTAAGTAGCTGTAGGAGATGGCTTGGATCCTAATTTTCTCTTGCCAAGCTCAATTATATTATTGTCATTCTATAATCAAGATCTCTCTTCTTTTTCCTATTGTTTCTCCTTTTTATTCTCCACACTGTTCACCTATAATACAGTGGCCACTGACAATAAACTTGATATTGGAATAATGATCAGTGTGAATAAGGAAAAGGGGCTCAATTTGAAGCATAAGTGATCCTTACTATACATGAATCACTAGGCTCCGTGGCTGAAACAGTGATTACATTGTTTTCGTAGATTTTTGTAGATCTATTGTATTTGTGCAATTTAAGGATGAATTGGTTTCTTAGATTATGGGGCCAACATGTAATATACAGAAAAAAAAATCTGATCAATTCAGTTAAACAGACAGAAGCTGAGTGTTTACTGTGTATCAGGCATGACACAATGCCGAAGACCAAGGCCAAAAGATGGTCTCTGTCATCTAGAAGCTTATCGTTTACTGGAAGAGATATTTACAATATGGTAAGGTAACTAGTTAGTTCCCTTGTTCTGCACTTTTGTTACACTGTGTGCCTTTCCTTCATAATCCTTATCACTGTTTATAAGGCTATACATTTTTTATTTGATTACTGCTGACCCCCTTACTAGATTGTAAGCTTCCAGAAGGCAAGAGCCTCTCGTAGGTCTCACCACTGTATCTCAAGAGCCTATAAAACAATGCTCAGTGAAAGTATGTTGAAGCAAGGAAAGTCTGCCTAACAAAATGAATAAATTGATAGGAAAGATCTATACAGAGTTCGGAAAACGCATTTGAGGGGCATCTATAACCAACTTGGAGGGAGGTGAATGGATAGGTGGGAGGCAAATCAGAGAAGCTCTCCAGAGGTAGAGATAACTCATCTAAGTCTTAGTAACTGAATAAAAGTTAATGATTAAAATAAGCCACAATTATTTATATTAGTTAACTTTCAATCTTGAAGAATTGGGAACTTCAAATGGGCCCAAAATGAGACTTGAGTGTAAGAGCGGTGAAAAGATGCCCCCAGCTCACCCAAAACACTTCAGGCAAGGTTGCCAACACAGTGCTGAAGTTGGTCTTGAGGACAATATTTATGGTCACATTTTTGTATTTTCTGATATTGAATGATACTATTAAATAAAAAAATACACCGTAAAAAAATGGCAAAATCCCTCCACAATCCTACCTTCAGAGTTAATTACTGATAATAGATTTCTAGAGATTTTCAGCATATTAATTTTTGAGATCTGATGTTCTTTCGCTTATCAAATATTGTCATAAATACTGTTCCAGAACCTTCCCAAATTGCTCTTGCTTTGATTTTACTTTGTATCTTTTATTTTAGAAAAACATACACGTTTCTAATAAAAATATTGAACAAAAATAACTCTAAAAAGCAGAAAGTGAGAGAGTGCTGCTATCCTGTGCCCCAAAGGTAACCACTGCTAGTATATTGGTTTAAATCTATTCCAATATTTTTATATTGTACGTAAATATGCACCACACAGACACACACATTTATATATATGTATGTGTGTATTGTTTTACTAAAATGGGATTTACTTTTTTTCAACCTGCTTATGTCACATTTTCAAGCAGTTAATATACATATATTTCTACATCAAACAGATAATGATGAATATTAAAGAGATTTTTGGGTTTTCTCTACTACAAACACTGTTTCAATAAGTAACTTTTCCTCAATTCATATATATTTGTGTAGATATATCTTTAGATTACATTACTAAGATTGAAGATGCTATGTGAAAGGACAAACCCATGTAAAATTTGATATTGAAAATTCCTTGAAACATATTGTACTAATTTGTGTCCCCACCAACTTTAGGTGAATGGCTTTTGCCCCCTACTCTCATCAATAGTTTTCAAAAATGGCACCTCATTGTTGTTTTAATTTGCATACAGTTTATTAACAATGTTACGGATTTTGTATTTAGATTATATCTCATCTTCTGCAAATCTATTTAACCTCTCTTTAGTCTAGTTTCTTCTTAGATTTTTATAATTTTTTCCTCTTATAGGCATGTTTACCACTAATGATGCTAACCTTTGGTTTTTCATTTAAATTACAAAAATTTTCCCTCCTTTTTTTTTTCATTTTACCTTAACATTTTGATGGCCTCTGATTTTATTACTTTCTGTAAAAATAGTCAAAAAAATTTTAATATATATTCCTTACACTTAATGTCACAACAAAATTAACTATACCCACCCTGAGATCATAAAATAATTCTCCAATATTTTCTTCTAGGATCTTTAAAGCTTCTTGGGTTTTTTGGGTTTTTTTGTTTTATTTTGAGGAAGATTAGCCCTGAGCTAACATCTGCCACCAATCCTCCTCATTTTTACTGAGGAAGACTGGCCCTGAGCTAAGGTCCGTGCCTATCTTCCTCTACTTGTTATATGTGGGATGCCTACCACAGCATGGCTTGCCAAGTGATGCCATGTCCGCACTGGGATCCAAACCAGCGAATCCCGGGCCACCGAAGTGGAAGGTGTGAACTTAACTGCTGTGCCACCAGGCTGGCCCCAAAGTTTTGGGGTTTTTTTTCCCTTTTAAATCTTACATCTCTATGGACTTATCTTTGGTATAGGGTATAAGGTAAATAACTGACTAGTTTTTTCTCAAATATTGTCATGCCCAATGTAAAATATAATCATACTAACTTTGTTTGTTATTTTTTCATTCCATTATGTTTTATGCCAAATTTCTAAAATTACTCTGCTGTAACAGAACTTTTTTTAAAAAGACTGATAGATGATAACACTAATTCATTATGCTTCTTTTTCAACATTTTAATGTATTTCTGAAACTTCTTTGTGGTATAGGTATAAGAAGTAATGTTTAATGAGGCAGATGGAATCAGGAGCCTAAAGTTAATGTTTATGATTTTTCTTAAAATGACTCTGATTGCATAGGATAGGAAACCTTTGGCTACAAACATTGACTTACTCCCGCTTGATGTTTGTGGACTCATGTGAGTCATATGTATGGTGGTCCATAGTAGAAGCCTCAGTTGCAGGTCACAGGGCAGAAGGGCCCATGTAAACCAGCAATTCAGCACCTGGTCTGAATGTTGACTTAGAGTATTTGCATATCAATGAGTAAACCCAAAGAGTCATGTGATGAAGGGTCAAATTCCAGATTCACCCCACCAGTCAAGAACGTAGATGGGAGGTGTGGCCCAGGTTTGGTTACTAGGATAGGTTAGGTGGGATCCTTTGCATTAGGTTAGGCAGAATTAGTGGACACAACGTGTTCAAGCCAGAAGTAAGTGAACAGTCCAGATGAGGAAGCTCGGATTCAAGGTTGCTGTAACTTTAGATTGATCTCTGAAATAATGCTGTGCTGTGGTAGGATTCACTCTGAAGGACTAAGGGCATGTTTGCATATTTGTAGGGTGTTTTAAAAAAAATTTTTACTGTCTTAAAGGCACAGCTTGCTTCATGGAGGATAGACTTTCCATATATGACTTCAAGAATATGGACCAGGAATCCACAAGGGAATTCCATATTGAACCATGCATCATCCATGTTTAGTTTGGAAATTGACCTGGTGGTTTTCCTCATTGACTTGTGATTTTCCACATAATTTTGAGTGTCTGAACCAGTGTCTGCCTCCTGTCTGCTCAATGAACTGATTCTTAAGCACTTTATATCTCAAAGCACCCCTTGAATCAATTTCAGTGCTTTTCATGCTCCTGATGGAACCAGTGGGTTTAGATTGCTGGAGGCTCTGAAGAATCAATGGCTGTATGTGCAGTGACTTCTTCATCTCAGCTGTTGTTGAATGATTCTTGTTTGTGCTTCAAGTTTTGCAAACCACTTCAGGATCCCTCTGGGCTAAGAAGGGCTAGAGTAATATAAGATATCACTGGCAATGGTAATAACCTTTTATTTATCAAACACCTTGCTTCCAGGGAGCTCAAAGTGCCTTTTGGATGTTATCTCATGAATCCTCCTGACATCCCTGTGAGGCCAGGAGCAAATATGTTGCTATCCTGGAGAGGCAGGAAAGAAAATGGTAAGGAGCGAAGGTACAACACAGCAGTCTTCAATGAGCAACGAGGGAAACACCCAATCAAGCAGTGGTATGGTGTGTTTTGATAGGCAATGCAAAAGCTCTCTTCTCAGCAATGTAATTTCTACCAGTGATGACGATCATAGCTAATATTGATTGAATGCTTACGATATGCCAAGTACTTCTTTAAGCACTTTGATTGTATTAAATCGAATCCTCCCAAAACTCCAATGAGATTATTACCATTATTACACTCATTTTATAGAGGAGGAAAATGATATAAAGAGTTAAGTGACTTGCTCAGAACTAGGAAATTTGAACCAATCATCAAACCAAGATAGATTAGCTCTAAATCTCAAACTCTCAACTTCTCACTATACTGTGGAAATTAAGCTATATTAAGATCTGAGGTAAATACAGTTAAGGATATGATCTTTTGTGTTGTGTATGCCCTCACCTATAAATCTTCTCTCAAAATATAGATAGTCTCTAGATAGTGGGATTTTCAGTAAACACTGACATTACTTATTGAAACATGTACCTCCTGGAATACTCAAGCAGAAAAGGCAATAACTGTGATTTTGAACACCTTCTACATCAAGTGATGGGATTTGCAGAAGATTTTCAAGGCAGATTTTCAAAGACAGAGGAGGGAACTAGAATGCATTGTATACTTGATGTGTTCTAAACTCAGTTCTAGGCACTGCATAAAGATTTCTGCATTTGATATTTCCAAGAAATCTCTGAGCTAAGTAGTAGTATCCTGATTTTGCTGATGAAGTAATAGTGAATCAGGCCATACAGGAGTAAGTAGTAGAGGGCAGATCAAGACCCCGGACTCTCTGCCTCGGAAATCTCTGCTCTTACCAACCGTACCTGTCTCACAAAGGAGAGGAGTAGACAGAAGAGAGCCAAGGTTGGAACCTTAGGCAAAGTCCACCGGGAGCACATGAGAAGGGAAAAGAAGAGGAGAATGAGAGCAATTAATGAGAGAGAAAGCACAGCGTCATAAGCCTTGGAGGCAGAGGAAAGAATTTCAGCATGGGAATGGTCAATGGTGGTAAAAGATAAGTCAACAAGGCTAAGACTAAGCAGTGTCTTTTAGGCAGGTAAGTGGTCACTGTGACCTTAAACAAAGCAGTAGAATGCTGGAGAAAAGTCATGCTGCAATGGATAAGATATAGAAGTGGAATAGAGGAAACAGATCAAGCAATTCAAGGTAAAAGGTAAAATGAGTTGAAGACTTTTATGGATAAAGCACTGTGCCTTACATACGTTGTCTCTGATTTTTGCAATGGTCCTTTGAGAATTTATATTCTCTATATTTCTGATGAGGAAAGAGAGGGTCAAAAATGGCAAATAATTAGTCTGAGATAAAATAGTTACTATGTAGCACAGCCAGGATCCAAATTTAGTCTCATTGAGTCCAAAGCCCCTGTAGTTTTTTCAGTTTCTCCCTCCAGAAAGTATAGACTGCTGCTCAGTGAAGCCTGCTTGTACCATACTCCTTTATTGCTCACTGATATTTACTACACCTCCTTGTAAGATGATTATACTTCCCTACCGCATTGGTGCCAGGCCTGCCCATGTAATTTATTTTGGCCAGTTAATGTAAGAGTAACATATGTTACTTCTGAGCAGCACCTTTAAGAGCCAAGTCGAGGATCGCTGTGTTCCTTTTCCCTCTGTCACAAGACCAGTGTTGTTCCAGATGAAAGCTGCTTAGTCAACTGGGATTCCAGAGTGAAGATAATGGAAAGCAGTGTAGCCAGCTTGTGAAGGATATGTGAGTGAGAAATGAATTACCAATGTAAGCTACTTATATTTTGGGGTTATTTGTTACTACAACATAACCTTGTCTATCCTGACTGATTTACTGTCTATGACTGGTAAGAGGGGAAACAGTGGAAGCCAGAGGTGAAGACAATTACAATGCAAAGGATGTATGCCTATCGCCTAATCATTGTCAAATCAGCTAGCCTGAATATAATGGGATCAAACCCAATATCTCAAGAAAAACATCACCAGTTTGATAAAATACTCAACAACAAAAGAATATAACTGAGAATACCCCTAGGATAGTTCCAGACTTCTGAAAAAATTATTACTCTGATGAGTAGGACAGATACCCTCATCTCATATTAAATATGCTATTGAAAGTGATTTCGTATGAAAAGACGTAGTCCCTAAGCAATCTCAGAAACTCAACCACAAATGCATATTTAATGCAACCATTTTTAAAACAGTATATTTGGCAGAGAAGACACCTGCAGCCCAGACGTTGGAGGTTAGGGATAGGAGAAAGCATTCCATCCTGATTATAAAACAAAATAAAATGAAAATAACCCCACAAAATTCTAATCTGCACGTGTGTGTGTGTGAGAGAGAGAGAGAGGAGGCAAGGTTTGTGAGATATTAACTTGAACATTATAGTGCCTCTCCCAGGATTTTTTTTTTCCTGAAAATTGCTACCTTTAACTAGAAAGGTCAACAATTACTTTGGTGAAATTCAATTCTCTAGAGACTTCAATAAGCCAAGGTTCTCTCTGAATAGAGACTAAGTTGCCTCTTCAAAGGACTGTGCCAGTTCCAATATCTTGTTATCTATTTGCTGCCTTCTTGGGATTTTTAGTGAAGAGATCATTGTGACCCTAATGACTTCCATGTACTGAGCACTCCTTGTATACCAGCTCCCTCCTTGAAGTGTTTCCCATACACTTTCTCAGTTGACTCTCATGAGATCTTTAGCATGCAGCCCACCAAGTTCTGCATAATTATGCTGCTGACTATCTCACCAGACTCATTTTATGCCACTTTCTCATACTTGCTACATTGCAATCTTCTTTCATCTCCCTATTTTTTTCCAGATTAAAGGCACTTGCTCATATTGTTTCCTCTGCTTTGAATTCTTTCTCCCTTTTAGGTCAGTTTCAATTTTTATTCACCAGAGATGTCGTTCCTCACCACTTTGTCGAATGGAGGTACCCCCTGGTTGGTCTTTGTCTCAGTCCCTTGTAAGTATGCCTCATAGTGCTCATCACAACTGTATTTGTCTATTTACTTGTATCTTGTCTGTCTCCCCAATGAGAACACAAATCCAATAAGTGTATGAGTTATTTCCAACTTTTTTTTTAAAGGTTTTATTCTTTTCCTTTTTCTCCCCAAAGCCCCCTGGTACATAGTTGTATATTCATTGCTGTGGGTCCTTCTAGTTGTGGCATGTGGGACGCTGCCTCAGTGTGGTGTGACGAGCAGTGCCATGTCCGCGCCCAGGATTCGAACCAACGAAACACTGGGCCCCCTGCAGCAGGCGCGCGAACTTAACCACTCGGCCACGGGGCCAGCCCCGAGTTATTTCTAACTTTTAACCACTGAGTCCCCAGCTGTAAACACAGTACTAGGAATGCAGAGATATTCAATTATCGCTTGTTGTGTAAATAGATTAATTATTGTTATTTGTTCATTATAGATGAAGAAACTGAAGCTCAGAGAAGAAACATGAGTTGTCCAAAGAAACTTAGCTAATTAGTGGCAGAGAAAGGACCCAAACTCAGATCTATCCAACTCCAAACCACATGCCCTTCCTGTTGCACCATATACTTCCATTTATTTATTCATTCACTGCTTACCAAATGCTTTTTCATTGCCAGAAATTGCAGTTGGTCATTAAGAATATAATGTTCAGAAAAAACAAGCAAACATGGAAATAACAAAGTTCCTACCTTCAGGAAGCTTATATTCTAGCAGAGCAGACAGACATTAATCAATGAATCAAGGAAATAAATTTAAAAATTACAATTGTGCTAAATGCTATGGAAAGGAAGAATATGGTAGGGCAGTTGAAAGATTTGACCTGGTTTTGGAGGGAGGGGTCAGGAAACTATCCCCTAAGAAATTACAAGTAAGTGAAAATTTGAAGGAGAAGTAGGTATTTAAGATACAGGAGAAGGAAGGGCATTCAGGATAGAAGGAAGAGAATTTGCTAAAGTCCCGTGATGACAAGCAGCCTACATCCAAATAATTAAAATAAGGCAATACTGTTGGAACCAAGAAAGCAAGGTGAAGCTAGAGAGGTAAATAGGGGCCAATCATGCCCAGGCTTGGAAGCTTTATTAAAAATTAAGGTCATCTACCAAAGGATTTTAAGAAGAAAAGGTATTACAATCAGATTTTCTAAAAGAAAAGAACGTCTGGTAGCCATGTGGGAAAATGGATTGAGAGGAGGCAAGAGCATATACAGGTGGAACAGCTGGCTGCCTGGGGTAATAGATTCGGGTAGTCTGGATGAGGAATGAGCATCTCTATTTATCCATCAAAGCTGGCAAGCTGTTTGCTGCCTTTTGTACTTGAGTTGCATATGTTTGTGTACCATTGCTGCTGCGATCATCACGATTCAATAAACAGGAACTCTAGGTAGCAGGAGCCACATGTACACTGAGACTCGTGGTGCAACGGAAACAGTCCTGATCTTTCTAGGTTTAGCGCCTAAAGTTGTGGTTCTCAAAGTGTGGTCCAGGAACCTCTGGAGCCTCCACAACATTTTTGTGCGTGTGTGGGGGACCCATAAGATCAGAAAGAGTTTCATAATAATACTGTGACATTATTTGCCTTTTCACTCATTCTCTTACAAGTATACAGACGAGTTTTCCAGAGGCAATATGATATGTGCTCTTGCAACAGATTGAATGAAGAAGTAGATAAGAGAGTCTAATTGACTTCTAATAATCTAGACACTAAAGAAATATGCAAAACAAAAAAAAATCACTTTTCTTACTTTTTTGTTTTGGAAAATGTAGTTGGTTTTCATCAATATATTATTTATATTGGCATACAATGAATTTGTTATTGTTAAGTGAATTTATAAATAGACTTTTAAAAAATTTCCCAGGTTTAATTTTTAATGTGGTAAATATAGATAGATATAATTCACACAAATGAAAGTTTTTTGGGAGCCCTCAACTATTTTTAAGAATACCAAGGGTCCTAAGGCCAAAAGTTTGAGAACTATAGACATAAAACATTACTACACCGACACAAGAGATCATGTATAATATCTAACTTGATGGAAGAACATTAAGAACAACAAAAAAGAGTAGTTAATATTCAATCTGCTGTCACTGAGAGCTGGTCAAAGGTGTTTGATTAATCCAGGGCATGTCTCTAGCCAAAGTGGATTCTTGCTGAAGCAAGTAATATATGGTAGTGACTAAATGAATATAGTTATTTGTACTCTGTCTTCTTACCCCAAATGAGAGTTGGAGGTACTGAATGCATTTTTGGTTTGTGAATTTGTACTGTGGCAAGCCTCAATTCATAACTTACACATAAAATGTTCCCAAGACATATTTCGTGAATGAATAATAAAATTTCACGAATACAGTAAAAGATATAGTTTAGAAAGCTATGATATTGGGTTAATCTGAGAGAGTATATGAAGCATGATGGTAGGAGGCTTTATAAATTCACCAAATTGCTGTCAGATTCTCCTACCTCTATGTAGTGTAAATAAGAGCTAATTCAGACAGAGTTCAGTTTTCAAAAAAAGTGTGTAATATGATGTTTGTAATATTCATAGTCAAGGATTTATCTTGACTTTAGTTCCCTGGTAGTTTTCCAGAAAAAGAAAATAATATTTGTATTAATGCACAAATATACCTAGACATACCATCTTCAGCATTATTTATTTTCCTTCTCTATGCTTCTGAAATTATTGAGATATTGTTATATTTGGTTTTAACTAGCAGTTTAGGACTCAGGTAGGATTTCTTGGTTGGAGTTTTCATATTCTTTAAGCTATATAGAAATAAAGAAAAATTACAATTAATGGAAGAAGTATGGGGGGAATTAATGTTTATAGACTGAAGAAAAGTCCTCTAAATTTTACAGGCAGCATCATAGTTTCAGAGAAAAGTGTTCCAAGTCCTTGAAAACAATTGCTTGTTTTTAATTCATCATGTGTCCTTGAGGATCCTCCATGCATGTCTGATGACTTCATATATGATCTCCATACCTTTCTTTGCACTCTTCCCTCTTGCCATTAGGGTCCATCATTATTCACTTGCATACCCCACTCTATTCCAATTTCGAGGCCTGGCTCCTGTATCTCACCTATGCTAGGGGGGGATTTTATTTTTAATTCTGCAACATCTACCAGGCACAATTGACCATTGGTCCCTTAGGATTTCTGCTGTTCCCTATAGAGTACTTGCTTCTGAGTCCGTTACTGCCCGTATTCTTTTATTCTATTACACACGTGATGTATTACAACATACCGCCTTAAGCAATTCTCAGCATATTGATTTTAACGCTACTCTTTCTTCTTCCACTCCAGAAATTACATCAGAATACAAATTGGTGTAAGCAGTGTAATTTTAGATATAAGCTTGTATCTCCAGGACCTAAGTGACAGCAGGAACGTAATAAGTGGTCACTTGTGGTTTACTTAAGTCCTTATTCTGTTACTTAGTTGCTATATGGCTTGAGTAAGTAAAGTACATCTGTCTATATTTCAGTTTCTATACCCACAAAATGGATACAATATCTTCCTTCCTATCTACCTCTCAGGGCTGTTTTCAAATTTAATATCCCTGAAGGTCCTTTTTAAATACTAAAGTGCAATGTGATTGTAAGAATTTTTTTAAGGATTCTTTTCTCTTTATTTTCATATAAACAGTGACTAGCCAGGTACTTCTCTTTTAAGAATTGATTGTTGCTTGGAGACTTTTCCACTCTAGGGCCTTTCCTGAGAGAACTGATTCTCTGAGCCAACTACCGGAATATGGAAATGGCTACCTTATCCAGAAACTTTTACAATAAGGCGCCCATGTCTGTCACATGGATTAGCTCTCCTTTCCCCAAAGAAGCAAGTGCCTCAGGTTAAATGTCCTCTGCTGCTGAATCAGTGACTAAGAGAGACTTTGTTGACTCGCAGCTGCTGGCCTTGTACCCAAAGCAACGGGACATAATTGAAGCGAGGCGATTTCCATAAATTGCCTCAGGGAAGGTTTTAGGACACAGACTGGTAAAGGATGTGCTGGGATTCTTGCTTCTTTCCTTATGTAATAATTATTAAAACAGCAGGAACTGACCCTGGGCACAGCCCCTGCAGACAATGAACACCCAAGCCTGATAATAACTGGAAATATACACAGCTCTGTCCAATAAGAGAAACGCTAAGAGTGAATGGGGGAAAATTGCATCTAGCATTGTTCTAAGGGGAGCAGATTCCTCTCTCTTTCCTCCTTTTTTCTCATTTCCTTGGAATTGTCAGGCTTTGTGGGATCCTAAACAACTAGCACTCAGCAAATTTTCATTGTTTTGCATGAACATGTATGTAGTGCAAATTGAGCTTTCTCCTTCTTGCTTGAATTAATTCTTTTTCTATATGGCAACGTGCTGGATACTGTTTTTCCTATATCTTTTTTATGCATTTTGTACTAGTTTCTGCTTTCTTTCTGAGACCTTTCCTGCAAGTATAGGCTCTCATACTTTCCTGGGTAACCATTTCGGAGCCTTGACTGGGAGGGCTTTTTCTTGCGATACAACTTGAGTTTGTAACTTCAGGGAATGATACAGTCAGTTCTTGATCAAGCACGTTAAATGTGTGCAGGATAGATGAGGTGGTTACGGATTTCCTCAGGCCGTGATATATTTGTTAGAAATCATTTGTTGTAGAGGTGGAAACACAATTGAAACTGCATTAGGCATTAAAGGGGATTTATTGCCTCACATATCTAGAAAGTCCACTGGCATATAAGCTTCATCCAGGACTAGATCCAGGGACTTAAACGATATTATCAGGGTCCTCTCTTTCCCTCCATCTTTTATACAAGCTCTCTCACAAATAACAGACAAGATGGTTCCAGATGCCTCAGACTCACATCTTAGCAAATTAGTAAACCAGTAGAAAAAGACGCTCTTTCTCAGTAAACACTGCAGAAAACTTTTATAAGGAGCTTGGTTGTATAAGTTGGATCATCTGTGTACTCCTGAACCAAGTAGGGGTATGAAATATTCTTATTGGCCAAGCTGGTGTTTTATGCTCATTCCTGTGGGGTTCATCTCCACTCCAACATTAGAGAATGAATTCCCCTCTGGAAGTAGAGGAAACAGAAAACAGGATGAACGCTGAATCAATAAAAGTCACAGGTGTCCTTAACATATGGTCAAAGCAAAATATAGTGTAAACATATGTGGTGATTATACCCAGTATTTAAAAACACATTTACAGGTCTTTAATCAGACACCTTCCAAAAATGTCATAATGTCAGAATAATAATTTAGCAATACAAAACATCAAATAAATTTACTGCAAAAATATGGCAAAAGGGTACCACTCCCATATTTTAGAACAAGGTCTGAATAGGGCAGAAATTCAGTCACTGGTGCACTAGCACTCTCACTCTCACCTCTCTTTTCCTAATGCCTTCACTCCTGGAGCGATCACTCCTTGGTATTATTTTCAATAGATACATAATTTCTCCCACTCTTATCCTTCAGAGAAGACCCTTGGCAGAGGAAATGGCTGGTCGAGGATGGTTTGGCTGAGTTAAGTTTCCTGTATTCCATGTTTTTGTCATTCCTCAGCAAGCTCACTTAGGCAGAGGCATAAGACAGAAAGTGGAAGAATGCTAGGCCTCTTGAGACCTACTCTCAGAACTGACAAATCTTTACTTTGTCTTATCTTATTGGCTAAAGCAAGCCACAAGCCTAACCTCGATTTAAGAGACAAAGAAATATAATCAAACTTGTTATGTGAGGAGCCTCAAGCTCTTCTTGAGAAGGTGAGAATGCACAGAGGCGTAGAGAATCACCACAAGTTCTCCAAAATCGTTGCCTTCCTCATTTGGTTTCTTCCAATAAACCAGTTTGTATTTTTTATTAAAAATGCATTATTGGAAGGACTTCTGGTTTCTGGTTCTGCATGTAAGGATATTAAAAGTCTCCTAATAAGAAGTAAAAGCTGAATAGACTTAAAAATCAATATTTCCTTTTGGATGCATAAGAGAGGAAAGGACATGGGGCAGAGGTCTGCTCCCAAGATTGGAGAGACAGCTGAATGCAGGCAGTTACTGCTTACTAGAGCACAGACTCACTTGCAAAAATCACCTCAGAAACCAGCGTGGAATCCAGTGCTGAGGTAGGAAAACCAGACCTATAATTGATGAATTGCTGGAGGCTTAATGTGGACAATTCTGAGAGTTAAAAACTCCGGGGGGACGTTGTCATAGGAAGGCACCCACAATATTGTGTCAGTTACTTCTAGGAGCTCAATCAGCAACCCCAGTAAATAGCTGAGAAAAATCCCTTCACGCTTCCAACAGGAGGAGGAGGAAATGAATCATTTTGAAATAAGCCAGAGCACTCAGTTCTTCTTAACAAGGCCTGCCCTCAGAGAAACTAATTAACCAGAGTCTAAGCTGCTGGGGTTTCATCAGATTCTAACTAACCTAGCGCAGGGAAACATGCAACTCCAGCCCATTCTGGCTACCTTGTGCCCCCTTAAGGGAGGGGACTGAGAAACACTTGTGAAGTTCACAGTCCAGGGCCATGGGCTCGTTAAAAGATTGAGACCTAATCATAGGATGTAGAACACTTCCCCTCTGCCCACATTTCATCACCATAGTACTAAAGGTGTTTACAGCAGTTCCTTTTACTCAGTACATCACGTCTGGCTATCAGGAAAAAAATGATGGGGCATACCAAAAGCAAAAATCACAATTAGAAGAGACAGAGCAAGCATCAGAACCAGACATGTCAGGAATGTTGGAATTACCAAACAAGGAGTTTAATACAACTATGACTAATATGCTAAGTGTTCTAATGGATAAAGTAGAGAGCATGCAAGAACTGATGGACAATGCAAGCAGAGAGATGAAAATCCTAAAAAAGAACTGAAAAGACGTGCTAGAGATAAAAAATGAATGTAACAGAAATGAAGAATGCCTTTCACTAATTAATTAGTTGACTGAGCATGGAAGAGGAAAAAAACTCTGAGCTAGAGGATATATCCATAGAAAGCTCGACAACAGAAAAGCATAGACAAAAAAAGACTGAAAAAAATGGAGCAGAATGTCCAATGACTATGGGACAACTACAAAAGTCATAATGGGCATATCAGAAGAAAAAAGAGAAAAAGGAACAGAAGAAATATTTGCAACAGTGACTGAGAATTTCCCCAAATGAATTTCAGACACCAAACCACAGATACAGGAAGCTCAGAGAACATCAAGTAGGATAAACGCTAAAGAAAAACACTACACTTAAGTATATCATGTTCAAACTACAGAAAATCAAAGAAAAAGAAAAAATCCTGAGAGAAACCAGAGGGGAAAAAACACCTTATTTAGAGAGGAACAAAGTTAAGAATTGGATTCAACATCTCCTCAAAAACCACACAAGCAAGAAGACAGTGGAGTGAAATATTTAACGTGTTGAGAGAAAAGCCTACCCAGCTAGAATTCTGTACCCTGAAAAATTATCCTTCAAAAGTGAAGAAGAAATAAAGATTTTTCTGAGGCAAACAAAAATTGAGGGAATTTGTTGCCAGCAGATTTGCCTTGCAAGAAATTTTAAAAGAAGTTCTTTAGAGAGAAGGAAAATATTGTAGGTCAGAAACTCAGATCTACATAAAGATAGGAGGAACATCAAAGGAGGAATAGGTAAAGGTATGAAAATAAGGAACTTTCTATTGTTCTTATTCTTAATTATCTAACTGATAATACTCTTTTTTTCCAAAATAATAATAGCAGTAATGTATTCTATTATGTATAGTTAGGTATATATCATATATATCATATTATACTTAAGTATATATACACATAAATATATACATTTGTGTATGCCTATATATAAATGAAATGGCTAATGGCAATGATATAAGGGAGAGGAGGAAGGAATTAGAACTATTTTGTTTTTGTTTCTTTGCTTTAACTATTTTATTAAGGTCACATTGGCTTATAGCATTGTAAATTTTGGGTGTACATATTGTATATCAGTTTCTGCGTAGACTGCATGGTGTTCACCACCAATAGTCTAGATTTTATCCATTACCATACACATGTGCCCCTGTACCCCTTTGCCCAACCTCAACATCCTTCCCCTCTGGTAACCACTAATCTGTTCTTCTTATCCATGTATTTGCTTATTTTCCACATATGACTGAAATTGTAGGGTGTTTGCCTTTCTTTGTCTGGCTTATTTCACTTAGCATAATAAACTCAAGGTCCACTCATGTTGTTGAAATGGCATGATTTGCCTTTTTTATGGCTGAGTAGTATTTCATTGTATATATATACCACATCTTTATCCATTCATCCATTGATGGGCACTTGGGTTGCTTCCATGTCTTCACTACAGCAAAGTTGCAGGGTACAAAATCAACATACAAAAGTCAGCTGTATTTCTATACACTAATAATGAACTAGCAGAAAGAGAGGTCAAGACCACAATCTCATTTAAAATTGCAGAAAAAAGAATAAAATATCTAGGAATAAATTTAACGAAGGAGGTGAAAAATCTGTACACTGAAAACAATAAGAAATTATTGAAAGAAATCAAAGAAGACATAAAGAAATGGAAAGATATTCCATGCACATGGATTGGAAGAATAAAAACATAGTTAAAATGCCCATGTTACCTACAGCAATCTATAGACTCTGTGCAATCCCAATCAGAATCCCAATGCCATTCTCCACAGAAATAGAACAAAGAATTCTAAAATTTATATGGAACAACAAAAGACCCAAAATAACCAAAGCAATCCTGAGAAAAGAGAACAAAGCTGGAAGTTACATTATCCCTGACTTCAAAATATGCTACAAAGCCATAGTAATCAAAACAAGGTGGTACTAGCACAAAAACAAACACACGGAAAAATGGAACAGAATTGAAAGCCCAGAAATAAAACCACACATCTATGGACAACTAATCTTTGACAAAGGAGCCAAGAACATACAATGAAGAAAGGAATGCCTCCTCAATAAATGGTGTAGAGAAAACTGGACAGGCACATGCAAAAGAATGAAAGTAGACCATTGCTTTACACCACACACAGAAATTAACTCAAAATGGATTAAAGACTTGAAAGTAAGACCTGAAACCGTAAAACTCCTAGAAGAAAATATAGACAGTACACTCTTGGACATTAGTCTTAGCAGTATCTTTTCAAATACCATGTCTACTCAGGCAAGGGAAACAAAAGAAAAAATAAACAAATGGGACTTCATCAGACTAAAAAACTTCTGCAAGGTAAAGGAAAGTGTGAACAAAATGAAAAGACAACCCACCATCTGGGAGAAAATATTTTCAAATCATATATCTGACAAAGGGTTAATTTCCAAAATATATGAAGAACTCATACAACTCAACTCAACAACAACAGAAAAATCAAAAAATAGGCAGAGAATGTGAACAGACGTTTTTCCAAAGAAATATACAGATGGTCACAGGCACATGAAAAGGTGTTCAACATCAATAATTATTAAGGAAATGGAAATCAAAACTATGATGGGATATCACCTTACACCCATTGGAATGGCTATAATTAACGACACGAAATAACAAATGTTGGAGAGGATGTGGAGAAAAAGGAACCCTCATACACTGCTGGTGGAAATGCTAACTGGTGCAGCCAGTACGGAAAACAGTATGGAGGTTTCTCAAAAAAATAAAAAATGGAGACACCGTATGATTCAGCTATCCCACCACTGCTTCAGCATTAATGAAATAATAATGTAAACTATTAATATTTTGTTTTTCCTTAATCTTTTAAAATTGTAAATGAAAGGAGGCACAATGTGCACATTACCTATTCTAATCCGGGAATAAATTGTGTAAAACTAAAGAAAAAAAAATCTGTGAGATGAGGTAAAGGCATATGTAGAGGGAAATGTATAGCATTGAATGCACATATTAGAAAAGAGGAAAGATATAGAATCAACAATTTAAGTTTCACCTTAGGCAAATACCTAGGAGTAGAATGGCTAGCTTATATAAATAGATATATGTTTGATTTTTAAAGAAACTACCAAACTGTTTTTCAAAGTAGTTGTACCATTCCATATGACTACCAGTAATATATGAGTTCTCTTATCTCTACATCCTTGCCAACACTTGGTATGGTAATGTTTTGGACATTAGTCTTTCTGATAGGTTTATAATTATATCTCATGGTGGTTTAAATTTTTGTTTCCCTAATGATTAATGATGTTGAGCATCTTTTCTTGAGCTTATTTGTCATGCATACATCTTCTCTGATGTTTCTGCCCAGTTGTTTATTGGTTGGTTGATTTCTTGAGTTTTGAGATTTCTTTATACTATATATAATACAATATAAATCTACATATAATATGTAACTATATGTATATATGGTAATGTATATTTATATCATTAATCATATATATGTTTACAAATATTTTCTCCCAGTCTATGGCTTATCTTTTTATTCTCTCATCAGTGTTTCGTACAGTGGGAGTTTTTAAAGTTTTAATGTTGATGAAGACCAACGTCATTTGTCCTTTCTGGACCATGTGTTTCATGCTGTATCCTAGAAATTTTCACATAACCCAAAGTAACAAAAAAATTTGCTTATATTCTATTCTAGAAGCTTTGCAGTTTTAGGTACTATGTTTAAGTTAATGACCCATTTAAGTTAATTTTTGCATAAATTAAGAGGTATGGATAGAGTTTCTTCTTCTTTCCATCCTCCTTCCTTCCTTCTTTCTTCTTCCTTTCCTGCATGTGGATATCCAATTACTTAAGCACAGTTTATTGAAAAGACTAACGCTTCTCCCCTGAATTGCTGCCACACTAAATTTTGGACATGCTCAGTGTGTAATGCCTACATCACATCCAAGGAGGTAAGCTGAGTTCAGAGTTTCAAGAGAGGAGAGAGTACATGTTTGAGAAACTTTATCATATAGATGGTCATTGAATCTGTGAGAACAGATAATATAATCAAAGAGGAATATGTGTAATAAGAAAAGAGGAGCTAAGAACAGAGTGAGAAGAACAGATAGAGAGGCAGAAGGGGGATTAAGAACGCTTCCTTTTTTTTTCAACTTGTAATTTATTTGTTATGCAATAGATAAACTATTGGGATATTTTTTCTATGTTTTCATTAAACTTTTTATTTTGAGATAATTGTAGATTCACATGCAGTCATAAGTAATGACAGAGAGAGAACTCACGTACCTTTTATCCAGTTTCCACCAATGATAATATCTTGCAATCTACAGTACAATATCATGACCAGGATATCAATATTGATACAGTCAAGATACAGAATACCTATGTCACTACAGCGATCCAAAACATTCTCCTTTTATAGCTACACCCACTTTCCCCCAACCCCACTCACTCACTCACTGTTAATTTGTTTGCATTTCTATAATGTTCTCATCTCAAGAATGTTATGTAAACAGAATTATGCAGTATGTAACCTTTGGGATTGGATTTTTTCACTCAGCATAATTCTCTGGACATTCATCTAGGTTGTTGTATGTATCAATAATTTCTGCATTTTTATTACTGAATAATATTCCACGGTATGGATTTATCGCTGTTTGTTTAACTATTCTTCCACTAAAGGATGCCAACGTTATTTACAGATTTGGGCTTTACAACTAAAGCTGTTATAAATGTTCATGTACAGGTTGTTACGTGAATATAAATTTTCATTTCTCTGGGATAAACACCCAGGAGTGCAATCGTATGGTAGTTGCATGTTCAGTTTTTTAAGAATCAATAAATATTTTCAGAGAGGAGAAGGGAAGAGGTTTTAAGAGTTAGATGGTGATTGTTGTGATAATGCTGATAGAAAAATGCTTTCACAAAATTTTGCGCTATTTAAAACTTATTGTTTATAGACCAGACACAATTTAAGTTTAATTTTTATTAGGAACATTTTCCATCACTTAAGTAAAGACAATCAACAAAACAATGTAGCAAGCTCTGATTTGTAGCGTCTGCCAATCTCCATGTTGTAAATACCCACGAGGTGGCCTATTTCAAGAAGCCAGTTTGATGTCACCGAAAGTGGAGTTGGGAAGAGGGTCTCAGCAGCACACCATCATCTGGTATTTCCACCATACAAATACAAGGGACATAACCTCAAGAACATAGATAATAGAAAAACATAGTAAGGTAATTAGGAAGTGATTATTTTGAGTTGCCTTTATTTATTTGACTGTGTTTATATAATTTAATGTTTAATAACAGGTATGCTTAAAAACTAACTTGCAAAATTCCAAAAAATTTAGCAGTCAGCTCTTAAGAAGTGATATGAGTTGATTCAGAAAACCACTGAATGTTTCCCTCTTCCTGAGCCTCACTAATTTTCTTCCATATTTTCTATGAGTTATAGTCCAATTTTCTAAATACACTATACTTAATATTTCTACCAGTTTACCTCTTAAAATGGTCTAGTTCTCTTCCCCAGGCAATAATTTTATTGGGAACTGTTCCTTTTAAAATATATTAATCTTTGCTTTTTCTTGATTGTATGGCTAATACATATTCACTATAGAAAACTTGGAAATATGAAGAAGAATAAAAAAGTCACCAATAATTTTGTCACCTCTATAATAATTTCTAAAGTACATTGGAATTTCATTCTATGCCTAGTTATTATTTAGTAATAATAACTTAATCTTTGATCATTTCTTCCTTAGCCTAAAACTCTATTCCCCACATATTTCTTTCCAACAGTACTGAGATTAAATTTGCAGCAGCAACTTGCCTGTATCCAGGTGTTGGAATACTTAGTCTAAACAAGTTATGACAATTCTGTTTTGCGTTTTCCCTGTCTCCTTTGTGCTTGGGAATGGCCAAGTGACCCACATCTGGCCGATGAGTCAAGAGAGTAAGCAACAGGATGGTATTCTGGGGAAGCTTTTACTTTCCTGATAAAAGCTTATTGCTGTACAAAACAAATGTAATTTCTCCATTTTCCTGCCTTAAACATGAGTATCTAGAGGTGCCCCTGAAACCTAGAATTGATGGGGTGACAAACACGGAGGAAAAGGCAAAGAGAATTTCAGAAATGCCAACCTTGACGGCTTAGACCTACTAAATGGAAGCCAGAAGCTTTCTACCTCCAGAATTCTTTTTGAGAAGAAAAAACCTTATATGTTTAATCCACTGTTAGTAAGCTATTCCTTCCTGATATGCCTGCCTTCCCTTTTATAGCCTAAACTCCAATCATAACCAGCTATATCCCTTCAGGCTTCCATGCTTTTGCTTACACAGCCTCTTGGACTAGGATCGGCTTTTTCTACTCAATCTCTTAGCTTTCAGAATAAGGTAAAGCAACATTTTCTACATTATTATTTTGACTCTTCATTCAGTCCTCTGCCCCTATAGGATTGAAAATGGCTCCTCTCTTGGTCTTTATCGTACCTTTATGTTTCTCTATCACAGTGCCCGTTGCACGCACGTTTATTTGTATCTGCATTTCTCCAAACTTCCTTTAGCACAGTGTTTCTCAATCATTTTTTAAATTATTATTATTGTCCTCGTAAGAGGCTTTTATGGACAGATTTTCCCCCAATTGTCCCCTTTGCCCCATTAAATTGTAATACCACCAATATGCTCTATATCTGTTAATGTACTGTATGCATATCTGTGTTTTAAACATAAAAATGAGTAAGATTTTTCCACCCCCAGAAGAACCAATTTTCATCCCTTTTGGGGCACCATCACCCCTGTTGAGAATGCATGCTATAGCATGATACCTGCTTCTAGGAGACATTTTGTAGATACTTGTGGAATTAATTAGGTAAGTGATCTTGACTTTTAGAAACTTAACACAAATGCCTTGTAGAGAAAACAGATGAAAGCATAAGGAAACTTCCCTAATTTATTCTTGCAGCCTGTTCCTGAGCTTCACTCCTCCTTTTCCTCCATATGAGACTGTTGTTTCAGTTAGGATTCTTTCTGTTGAGAATTACAGGTAGCCAGACTCCAAATGGCTAAAGCAAAAGGAGTATTATTGTGACGGGAAAGTTTGGGTGTAATTTTGACTTCAGGCACAGCTTGATCCAGAGTCTCAAAAAGTGTCATCAACACGCTGTTCTCTCAGTCTTTCAGGTCAGCTGTTCTCCAATTTAATTTGACTTATTTTCAGATTTTCTTTTCCTGGCTATACGATGGCTCCTACTGGGCCACTAGGTTGCATCATTCTAGATTTCTCTTCAAGAGACAAGAATAAGATGCTTTGTTCTACCAGAAAAAATTATGTTGCATTTCATTTTATTTCTCGGAACATGTGCTAATCCCTGGCCCAGTCTCCATAGCCTAGGATTACAAAACTGCACTGGGCTTCATCACTCTATTCTGGGGCAGGATTGGGATTGGGGATTGGGGAGCAGGACTATTGAATGGCAAGAATAGGCTGTTAAGTAAGAACTGAAATTTGCAGAGGCACTATGGTAGAACAATACCAAACAGGGATTATTTCAACTGGGCTGTGTTATGTGCTGAATTGTGTTGTCCCTCAAATTCATATGTTGGAGTCCTAACCCCTAGTACCTGAGAATGTGACTGAATTTGGAGATGGGCCCTTTAAAGAGATAATTAACGCAAAATGAAGTCACATGGATGGACTCTATTCCAAAATGACTGGTGTCTTTATAAGAGGCGAGTAGGACACAAACACGCAGAGAAGGAAGACCGTGTGAAGACACAAGGAGAAGATGGTTATCTACAAGGCAAGGATATAAGCCTTAGAAGAAGTCTATTCTGCTAACACCTTCCAGCCTCAAGTGTTGTGAGAAATTCAAGTTTTGTTGTTTAAGACGCCCAGTTTGTGGTACTTTGTTAAGGCAGTGCTAGCGCACTAATACAGGCTGAGTATCTTCAGAGAGGGAGACAGCAGGCTCACCAACTGCAGAATTAACTTTGCTCTTTAGTGCCTGTGAAACGAGGAGGCAATAACAGTGGTTCAGAGGAGCTCTTGGTTAAGGGAGGTTATTGTACGGGATATGTTCTCAGTTTTTGCTCCAAGGTACTCTCACTGCAAAGATAAATTGACATTTAAAGGTTTTCCTGAGGAGAATTGTTCTGATGAATTTTGACACCTCAATCCACTTAAATTGGGTCCCTCAAATGCCACCAGAGTGGAGATTATTTGGGGTCAGCTTCTCTTTTATAATCCCCCAAGGGTCAAACCTGGTGCTTTGAAGAGTAAGTACAACCACCAGGTTTAAGGGCAGGGCCAATAGTCCAATGGCTGAGAAGGGAGGAAGGGATTTCTCTCTTCCTTAAAACTCAGAGCAGAGGCAGAACACAGAATCTCTTCCAAACGGCTAGAAATTGTCTTTTATGGCAGCTTTCTATATTGTGTGTATTTAATTGAAATCTGCATTTGTAAGTTTCTTTTTCGAATTCGGTTTTCTCTAGGCAGTATGTCTGGTGATTACAGGCCCTGCCTTTGGCATGAAATCGACTTTGGTTTATTACTTCATTTGACACTAGTCAGTTGTGCAACTAGTTACGAAAGTTACTTAAACCCTGTTTCCTCTTTATTCATTGCTAAAACTGAGGTCCTAATAGGACTCATCTCACAGAGCTTCTGTGAGGATTAAGCAGGAGAATACTCGCCAAGTATCCAGCATAATACTGGGTTTATATGGAGGGCTCTATGGTGCTTGTGTGCTGGGCTATTATTAAATGGTAATTAATAAAAGTAGTGTAGGATACCATAGACCATTTTTATCATACTGGTGAAAGAAAATGACCTTTTTAATTTACCAAGCACTATTCAAGAAGGAGCATTTGTATTTATATTTATAGCCTGGAGTATGTCAAGTGCCCTTAAGTGTAAAACAATCATTTGTTATTATCTCAAGGACAGAGCCAAATGATGCTAAAATAGGCCCATGCTTGACATATTTTGGGTTGGTTTGGATTTGTTTGCTGCCTTTGTTGTTAGCTGGTTATGTTTTTCCTGAATACCAGTTTCATAATTAGTTTCCCTGAAATTCAGGAAGGATTGCTTCTCTGCTCTCTGACCCGCCCTACCACCCGCTTCAAGCTCTTCTGTGGTGGAGTCTGGTGGTGAAGGTTTTAGGCTTCTTTTCTGCCAGTTTTCAGATCTGGAGCAACTTCCTGCAGTACTTTCCACCCATTTGTTGCTTTTCACAGCTCACAGGGAAACCCAATCTGATTTCAATGTCTTTTGGTCTTGAATAACAAGTAAAAACAAGATAGGAAATTGACCCTAGTAACTATTGTCTAAGTAAGCAAAACTTTGAGGGCTATATAAGAGGTTATAAAGTTGGACGAATTTGTCTAACATTTCTCAGTGTCATCAATATTTTATCCTAGCTATTTCAAATAAAGGCTTTTTATGTATTAATTTTGTGCAGCAGTTTTAAATAAAGGGATCGTATAACGTGAAATGGGCATATAAAGAGATATATTTGCATTTCTTAACTAAATATTATAAAGGTATACATTTCTCTCTACGTGCATGTGTATAGTATACCAGACACACAGCAAGTACTCAGTGCATATTGAGTAAATGCAGTGTGAATCTTGAGGAACATATCACTGCCATGTGGTTGGTAGCTAATAGATATTGAATGGCAATAAATCTAAAGCCAATAAATCTAATCGAGATTACTTCCCCTCTGTGGTACTAAAAAGTAGAGAGGCGGCTGTGGCAGAGTGGAAACAATACTGAATTTGGAGTCATTAGTACGGGATTTTAATGACCCTGAATTAGAAAAACAAGCATAATATGTTTTTCTGAGTCTTTTTGAGCATTCTATGTGAAAATTTAAGGTAGAGGATTATCCACATATCCTCTACTACCTGTCATTTGCTGATAAACAGTTTATTACATATAAAAGTGAATATTTTGGACAATGTATTATACAAGAGGGAAATTGAAGGAGGAAGTGGAAGAGATGAACTCCCGATTAGCTACCATATATAAATGAACTTGTGACACACCTTTTGCTTTTGTAGGCCTCATCCTTCTCATCTATGTAAAACAAGTCTGGGGAACGAAGAGTGGTTTGGATCATACACATGGACATTTCTCCTCTAACGTTCAAAGATTCTATCTCTGGATTTTAGTGGGCTTGTGGATGTGCAATGTCAGGTCATGTGGCTGGGAGATAGTGGGAGGATGGAGATGAAGGAAGCATTAGAATCAGGCATATAAATTAGATGTGGTTGTATAGAAAGCACATAAGTCTTAGAGTTTAGAGTATCTAGGTTCTGTTCCTAATCATGTGTATTAGGAAGACTCTCTTGATTTCTCCAGCCTCACTTTTCTTATCTAAAATTGGACCATTTCCAGAGACACGATTCCCACCTCATTCCAACTTCAGTAGTCATGGTATCCCTAAGTAGTGGCGGTAAGCGGGTGATGCAGTGAGGACAGAGATGAAACTGGCTCACCGAGGCAGTAGAGAGCCTTCTTGTCCACCCTAGGTTCTCCTTTCTGTGTCCCATAGTTTTATCGCCCTGTGTAATATAGCATGGTGCTTCAGAGTGAGGGCTCTGGAGCCAGTCTGCCTGGGTTTGAATTTCAGCTTCCTCACTTACGAGCATATGATGTGACTGGACATTTTACTTAAGCAATCTTTGCCTCATTTCCCGCACTTTTAAAGTGGCCATGAATATAGTACCACCTCCCAGGATTGTAATGAGCAGTAAATGAGTTAAAACCTGAAGAGCTTGGAATGATGCCTGGTACATCATAAGAGCCTAATGAATGTTAGCTATTACCGTGTCCATTTCTATATCCATTCTATGCCCATACTATATCCACTTCTAACTTGAGAGCCTAACTGTTAAACCAAGATGGTTCAATATTTCCTGTTTAAATCTGAGAATGAACACCACGCAATACTGCCTTTCTTCTCTCTCTCTCTTTCTCCCTCTGTTCCTCCTCCTACCCCCACCACCTCTCTCTTTCTTTTATGGCCTGAGCCTACTGTGTCTTTTCTTCTCATGGTGAAAAGGTGATGGGACTTTTTTAAGTGCCTTTGTTGGGAAGGCGCTTTCCCTGTTTAGGATCTGAACTTAAACCAATAGCCAGCTGATTTGGTCAGTGCCATGATGTTGCCTTAGATTCCCAAAACATTTCTGTCTGATATTGCGTGGATTACAGGACATTTTCACGCTTCTGTTATCCAAAGAGAGACTGAAATATTTGGAAAAGGCACATGTGCCGCTGTCTCAGGTCTCAAGCTAGGACACAGTTGTTTCACACCCTTCTGGGTATCTCCTCCTTAATCACTCCCAAGAATTCTGATCCAGGTGAGGAAAGAGAAGGAAGAAGCACAATGAGATAGCGACAGAGATTGAGAAGGAGACATGGCTAAAGGATTAAGATGGATAGTTTCTAAGACTGCCTGGAGGAAAACAAAAAGTAATAGGAAACACACTGATCACATAGCTAATTTCATAGTATGTTGACAACTTTGTTATGTTTCTGGCAATTGTTAATTTTTCCTGAGAAACATAAAGGGGTATGGGCTCGCTCCTCTCATCATCCCTTCTCTTCATGCTACAATACTTTATTCCGTCATCTTTTGTACTATGACATATAGAACACATGTTATATATATTATCTACTCTACTCTTACCTTACAGAGCGTCAAGTGTATGTCTCATCAAATTGATATGCTTAAAAATCTCTAGCACACTGACATGTATATGAAGATGCTCGATACATGTTTCTTGAGGAATCCACTGGAAAAAAATGTAAAGGCTTCATGAAACCCTACATAAGCATATATTTTTAAACCAGATTAAGTACAGCCTTTTTACCATTTTTGCCATTTCCTCAGTGTCAAGCATTCAGAAACCTATTTAAGTGGATTTTTTTTTTTTGCATTCACACAACAGACATAACAGTTTCCCTTCTTCTGTTTTCTACATAGAAATTTTCAAAGCGTTCTAATAATAAATCCTGTGAAAGGTTTTGACCATAATGGCTTTTCAAAGCTTCCACACAAAGAAACTCAGTTAAGACCAGCCCATAAATAAGACCTCAGTGCTGAAGCAGGAGAAGGCCCTGTATATCTAAACTCATTAAATGAATCATTTATTTTGCTACTCATCTGTCATGTTTTGAAGGTCACATAACAATGCTTATTTCTTACGGCCCATTGTCAAGCTGTAGAATCGGAGGCTGAACCGAGGCCTTGAGTCAAATACTTGAGATGGGTAATTGTATTTCCAGGACTAATACTGGCAGTTATGTTCACGGGGTAAAATCGAATCTCATGCCCTGGGAGGGTGCAGCGTGCCTGCAAGGGCAGCAAAAGGATTTCTCCACATCGCATCCAGCCTCCGAATAGTTATGTCATATTGAAATATTTTTGGAATGTGGTCAGCTATTTTGTCTCCCCAAATACATGACTAGGAGATTTTTGCAAGTTGAGATGGCATAATAGTGTGGAAAGGACGTGTTTGTGAGGCAGATGGATCTGGGTTTGAAATTCCATTTGGCCGCTCACATGCTGTCTATCATTAGACAAGTTGCTTGACCGCTCTGATTTCCGTTTCCTTATCTATAAACTGAGGCTAAAGCTATCTATCTTACAAGATGCCTGTGAAGATTTAACGATTCAGCACATGTAAAGTGATGTCCACGGTGCCTAACACATAGTAGATACTCAGTATATACTGAGTGGGTGTTAACATTCATCATTTGCCTGTTCTTTCTTACAGCTGGAGTCGCTTACGGTTAGCATCCTCACCGGGTTATGCAGGAGAGCCTCTGGCAATTCTGGTAAGAGTGTCCTTCCCATTGCTATATGTTCTACTTATTCTTTCACATTTTTGCTAAACTTTAATTTATTCAGTTTTAACTTATATACAGTAAAGTGCACAAATCTTGTATGTATAGCTCAATGGGTTTTAACGTATACATACACCAGCATAACTACCAGTCCAATCAAGATGTGGAATATTTCCAGTACCCGGGAAGTTCCCTTGTGCCTTTTTCTAGTCGATTACACCAAGGACCAGCTGCATAATTTGCTGCTCACAGTCCAAAATGAAAATGTGGGGCTCCTTTTTCAAAACGTATTAAGAATTTCAAGGTGGTGAGAGCAGAGCATTAATCTAAGCGCAGGGGCTTCCTGAGTGTGAAGCCTTCTGAGACATGCACCCTTGAAGGCTGCACCGACTGCATTCCCACCACCAGAGCCGACTACTATTCCAACTTCTGTTGCTGTCCGTTATGTTTGTGAACTTTATATAAATGGAATTTTACAGTACATACCCATTTACATCTGGCATTTTTATCCTTCAATATAATATCTGAGATTCATCCATGATGTTGCATGTTTAGTAGTTTTTATGTTTCTTTCTGTTCTATTGCATTGTATAAATAGTATTCTGATTTATTTATCTGTTCTCCTGTTGATGGGTACTCGGATTGTACCAGTTTATGGATGTTACAAACAAAGCTGCTTATATATGCCTTTTGGTGGACACATGTATTCATTTCTCTTGGGTATATACTTAGGAATGAAATTCATGCGTTATGGGTAAAATCCTCTACTGGGCATGTCATGTGAAATGATTATAGACCAGGGGAATTCAAATTAAAGCACAATGAGACTCCACTAAACACACATCAGAATGGCTAAAATTATGAGGACTGAAAAGTCCATATCTTGGTGTGGATGTGGAAGAATTGGACACTCATATGAGCTGGAGGGAGTGTAAATTGGTTCCATTGTTTCAGAAAACCTTTGGGCAGTATTTTCCTGAGCTAAACATATACCTGATTTACGACCCCGCAGTTCCACTCCTGGATATATTTACTTTCTACCTTCTGAAGTCACTTTGAGGAAGCATCTAAAATAAATTTCAACCTGATTCTTGCTTTATCAGTATGCTGCAGTGGCCGTTTGCAGTGGAAGTCGAACAGTCCTACCTAAGTTGCTGGTCATGATAACTAGGTGTTTTACGTATCCGTCTAAAAGCTCTCCTACATTACTTCTCTTCCCCAACTTGTAGCCCAGAGATGAGTCACGGTAAAGGAGGCCTGACGGGATATCAAAGTTTCACCTTAAGAACCGTTTCTTATTTTGCATTTTCTTTGGGCTTATTAGCGGAGGAAAGAAGAAATAAGACACATAAGCACTTGGTGTTTTGTGAAGTGAATGTTAACAGCCCTCAGACACATCCTTAGGAGACATGAGTGCAAGCGGACTTGTAGAATGTATCCAGAAAGATCCATCTCACCAATGTGACATTTTAGTGCAGCCGGCTCAGTCTCTCCCACTTCCTTAGCTCATTGGTTTCCACACCTTAGCCCACAGAATGTGTCCTGGTGGCCTGAAGAAATTTTAGGAAAGTCATAGTCCCTGGCATTATCCCTTGGAGATTCTGACTCAGCAGATCTGGATTAGGACTCAGCATCTGCATTTTTCAGAAGTTCTTCTGGTGATTCAGCAGCCAATCCTGGCCAAGGCGGAGCATGCAGCAACCGTTATTAGAACTGTAGCCCTTGACTGAACCTCCGGCTCTTCAACCGGAACACAGACACTCAGCTGAGCTTTCGCCAGCTCCCTCCCCAGATGGCTGGACCATCTTCTTAATCTCCATGAAAGCCAAAAATCAAAGCCCTAAGAATAGACTGATGTTACCACTCACCTAACAAGAGCATAATCCATCTCCTTTGGCACTACCTGCCCAGTGGGTGGATCCTTCTTGAATAATAAGTGCCTAAAATCTTAAGCTAATCACCTTGCCCTTGGCCCTTTCAGCTGTCTTTGACAGAGCCAGCCTCTGTAGCTGATCCAGGTAACAATTATGACTGTCTATTGGACGTTTACTATGGTCTAGTCTATTTTTACATATATTATCTCATTAAATCCTTGCGACAACTTTTGTGAGCTTGATATTATGATTATCCTTATTTTACAAGTGAGAAAGCAAAGACTTAGTACAGTGAGATAACTTACCTAACTAATATTCTAATAAATAGTGGAGGGCTGTGGAACTGCAAAATTCTTGCAACCTAGGGTGAGTGTATTTGCGGTTACTAAGGAGAAACTAGGATTTGAATACAAGTCTTTCTGATATTTGAGATGATCTTTAGTGTCCAGCCCCAGCCTCCTTTTCCTGCTTGTCCAAACGCATTGTTGATGTAACCACATGCGTTGTATTAGAACATGGCTTTTATTTATCACGTTATAAATGTTTGACTTGGAGTTCTGGGGCTCCAAGGAACAGAATCTTCTGTATCTGTTGTAGAAATGATCTGTTTTCTACCAGCCTTGTAGAAGTGCGGGAATCAAGGGTTGTTTGGTAATGAAGCCCGTTGCAGTCTGTACGAAAGTCAGATTACTCTTGTTAGTTACGTTTTCCAAATGCACACAGTAGTCTGACCTCAATGAATAGATAATTACTCAGGCTGTTACAAACATTCCAATCCATTTGGTGATCCCTTTATTAAATGAAACAGGCCCTTTTATTCCTTTTTTGATACTGCCTGTTAATAGAATAATCTCAAAGCTATTAGCATTTAAACAGAAATTAGACAAAGATGTCCTGAATTGTCCCTTCTCCTGGCTCTCGGTGCTCATGGGACCCTTGCTGTAGCTAATTAGCCTGAAATGAATATTAAGTGCAGTGATGTCTATCGAGCACATCCTGGAAGGAAAGCTTTTGTGAAAGTCATTTCGATTGCAGACTTAGGTTGCCCATGCCTAAGTATCCAACCGAAAACAATAGGCACTGGGGACATTCCAGAATTCAAACAAAACAACCCACAACCGATAACATGAAAAGAGCTCTTACATTTCTTGAAATGCCCTTGCTTAAGCCCTAAACCCACGTGGGTTAGCTTTATTTTCACAGGAACCAAGAGAAAAAAGTAAAAAATCTCATTCCCTTTTTTCCCCTCCACCCAGATAGCTTATAAGACATGTGCTTCATGGCAATAGCATAGTGGGTATGTCCTCTGCTCTGGAAACAGTGCAGATTCTGACTCAGACCTACGTAAACTGTGGCACCTTGGGCAAATATTGTCCTTAAGCCTAAATTTGCACATCTTTAATATAAATAAAAATCTTTAACATATTCCCTATGCCTTAGCGTTGTGAAATGGACATAGTAAATTCATTCAACAAATATTGGTTATTATTCATCATAAAGATTGGAATAAGAGTCCTGGGACATAGCATCAAAAAATAGGAAGATTCTAGCTCTTGCCAATTAAATATCAAAACTACCAGAGGTGAGAAGAGAGCTTTTTCTGAGGAAGATAGTCCCTGAGCTAACATCTGTTGTCTATCTTCCTCTTTTTGCTTGAGGAAGATTGTTGCTGAACTAATATCTGTGCCAACATTCCTCTATTTTATGTGAGACACTGCCACAGCTTGGCTTGATGAACAGTCCTCACCCAGGATCCAAACCTGCAAACCCCAGGATGCCGAAGCAGAGCATGCGAACTTGACCACTAGCCACTAGGATGGCTCCCTTTTCTTTCTTCTTTTTGAGGGACAGTGTGATGTGACAGTGTAGTAGGAATAAAAATGGAAGTTTGGTGACAATAAAGACCAAAATATGAGTTTATGTTCTGTCTCTGATTTGGGGCACTTTGCCTGGGATCTTTGAAATCTAATACCTTTATCTGTGAAATGGAGATGGTTGCACTTACCACCAAGTGCTATATTGTCTGGATTTAATGGGAAAATGTTCATCAAACACCTAGAACACTAATCGTGCTCAGTATTTTGTGGTTCTCTTTTCCTTTTCCTTTCATCAGGCTAGGTCTTTTTTTTTTTTTTTACTCCCCAAAGCCCAAATACATAGTAGTATATCCTAGGTGTAATTCATTCCAGTTCTTCTATGTGGAATGCCCCCACAGCATGGCCTGATGAGCAGTGCTAGGTCTGTGCCCAGGATCTGAACCAGCAAACCCTGGACCACCAAAGTGCAACATGTGAACTTAACCGCTCAGCCACTAGGGTGGCCCCCTATGGGGCCAGGTCTTAATGGTGCTCCCATTGATACAGTTGGAGAGAAGAGACAGATCAGAGAATAGCAAGAGGCGGTCAGTGGACCCCGTGTGGAAGAGGGCTGCACGGGAGCAGCTCCTGGTAGGATACAAAAGTCAGGTAACACTCAACTTTATAACTCTGGGTTCCCTTACTCCTGCAAACCACCCTGAAATCCAACTGAGATGATAACTCGCCAATACTTGAAAAACAGAAAACTGGTTTTCAAGGAAAAAAACCCAACCACACATTTGAAAACATGCTTGCTGTTTTAGAGTCGTTTCCCTATTTCTTGCCACTTCACTTTGATTCACAGAGCAAGACTGCGTGAATTCGGTTCTGCCTTATACTTACTCCTGTATTTTTCCTTTAAGCGGAAGAGCTGGTAGGAGAGTAAGAGAGAGATGAGAAGAATAACATATACACTTCTCCTGAGGTTGGGAAAGCATATTTTCTAATCAACAACGACAACCCTGGGGGGCTGCACCTCCAAACCATGTCTCTTTAAGCTTCTCACCAGACAAAGCCACGTGGGGTGAGGGTGCAGGTGGGGTTCTCTCTAGTCTTGTCTTGGATTCCTGCACTCCCTCAGTCTTCTCAATTCTCTGACCACTGCTTTGAGCACTGCGGGACTCACAGCGCTCCTGCTGGAGCTTCAGGGCCGGCTGCAGACCCTCTTTAATTCCCCTCATCATTTGAGTCACACATGTCTCAGTCACAATAAGGCACCTGCACCAGCATTGCCCTTGTCACCATGACAACCGGCGCAGGATGCGGATTAGGCAGGAAGCACAGAAGGAGGTCCGTGTTCCTGCTCTCCTGCTGGTGGTGCTGCTGACATACAGTCCTTCCCGCAGCCGCTGGGATGCTGTCTTCGTGGCTTTTCACCGCCACTTCTGATGTGAGGTGCAGGGGTGGGGGGTGGAGCTGAAAGCTGAATTCCAGAAGCAACTCAGGTGTTAGAAGGAGCACTTTCCAGGCTCCAGGGAAGCAGAGGGCAGCCTTTCTTTGCCTGTTAGTGCTGTCTGAGCCACAGGCTTTTAACAGATGAGGTGCTTTCCCCATGAGCAGGAAGAAAGGAGGAAAAAAAATTTAATCAATTATTTATTAAGACTTCCTGATGCTTAATAAGCCACTTGTCTCACAGGCCCCTGCCTCCCAACCATCACCATCAAGTGGAACTGGTCTCAGCAGTAAAGCAGAATGAAAAACAGAGAATCTTTGCAATAACAGGGACAGGTTTGAATCCCAGCTCTGCACCCGGCCAGCTCTGTGTGCTTAGTCAACCCCTGACCTCTCTGAGTCTCTCAAGTCGGGCACTAATTTCTTATCCACAAATCTATCAATGATTCATCGTGAGGGTAAAAAGACGGTGATAAAGGTAATATGCTCAGCATATCTATGGCCCAGATAGACAAATAATTGTGGCTTTTGTTGTACTGCCATGGGCACAGAGGCAGCAATAAGATTAAGATTTCAAGCTACTCTTTTTTGGAAACGGTGGGAATTGACAGAAAGTAGTTTCCGGGATCCTGAAGCAGTGAGTAGCTGACTAAGAGAATCATTCTCCAAGGGTGCTCCTGAGACCTGTAGCGTCAGCATCACCTGGGAGCTTGTTAGCGATGCAAATTCTCTGGCACCACCCCAGCCCTACTGAATCAGAATTCTGGTGGTGGGACTCAGCGACCTGTGTTTTAACAAGCCCCTGTTGAAGTTTGAGAATCAACTGCTCTAATGGGAATAGAGAACACTTGACTCAGAGCTTCTTGAGGATGGAGAGGGTGTCTTGCCCATTTTTCTGTATCTGGTGCTTAGAAGAATAGCCGACACATTGCACTCTGCAAACGCTTGCTGAGTGAATGGCTCTCCCGCTGTCCTCTTGATATTGGTCCAGCACTGATTCACCATCGCTTCATTGTCTTTATTCCCCATCCCCCATGTGACCATGAGCCACAGGAGAAACTTACGCACTACCTATAGTCCCTAAACTGTCTTGATATTACCATTCTAGAGTCAAGGGCATTTGTGGGGAACACTATTAAACACAGTTAAGCAGGAATCTTTACCTCTGACCTGACTTCTCAGAGCCTTTAATTTTCCATGTTTCTGCACCGTGGCTTTCCAAAGGATGCAGGCAGAGGCTTGGCATCATGCTGCCTCCAACACTCCCTAGCCAGGCGACCTTGGGCAGATGTAATACCTCTCAGCCTCAGTTTTTGTTAAATCATTCATTATTTAAATATTTTTTATATTCAAAACATTATATGCTTTGGTATACAAATTACAAAAATTTAGTGAAAATATACTCACTAATAATAAACACTCAACAAATGGATTCTTTTTTATTGTTATTATTTAAAGTAAATATTGATAGGCGGGACTTGAGGTTTTACATTTTTAAAAAATCTGCCTAAGTTTTTTGAGTGGTATAATCACTGAGCCTGGCATGAAAGGGGAGGTTCTCCCCGATATTTTTCAATAGAGGAACAATGTTATGAGGCAGTGTTTGGGAAATACATAGACCTGGGTATAAAGGAGGCTCTCAATAAAGATGAGCTCTTATTGTTTTTATTAGTATATGGACACTACCATTTTTGAAAATTTTGGTTTTCCTGGTTGCCTGCAGCGGGTTCTCCAGCCACTGATTGATTATTTTGGGAGGGAGAAGTGGAGCCTACAACCTAGCACTGAGCTTCCAAATTGAGTTTCTAAGTCCACAAGGAGACGTAGCAAGTGCTTCTGGAGTGGATAAAACAAAAACTGGTTTTGAAGAGAAAGAGAGGGGTTTTCCAGGAACTCCCATAGCTGGGTTTACATGTTAATATTCAAACCTGAGAGGGGAGAGCATAAAGATGTTATGAAGAGGAAGAGATAGGTGGGACAGAGGGTACGAGGAGAAAGAGAGAGAGAGAGGGAATGACTTAGGGAATTCTGAAAACATTAGGTAAGCACTCTATTCTCTGAGCTTAGCCAGAAGATTGGAAGACTAGAAACACTGCAAATAGCACCATGATAAAATAGAGTAGCAATGCCTAAAAGAGGTTCTTAAGAGGGTGGACTTGAGATGAGCCTCATATTGTCCCACACATTGTAGCCAGGTCTGGAGAGAGCACTCAAGATCTCCTTACTGCCCTTGGGGGTTAGAGAAGTGCTTGGAACACTAAAGACATCAGGACAGACATACAGATTGGGTATCCACCTAAGGTCTGAGGCAGTGGCAGAGACTATCATCATTATTATCATCATCATCAAGTGTAGCATCATGCCAATGAGACCAACCAGAGCTAGCCACGCTTCAGTTGATACCATTGCAGAATACCTGTTGACCAATCAGGCTAACTATAGCCAAGGATGACAACCAGACAGAGACCTACACCCAGAAAAATGAACTCCACAAGTCACCTTAAATGAAGGCCATTTAGAACCAGAGATCTTTTTCCCAAATCATCACAAGGTGTGATCTATTTGAGAGCATAAGTTTCTTCCTCTCAGTTCATCGTAGGTCTATTTTAATGAGAGACGTAGGGAGTTGAGGAAAAGGGGAAAGAAATACTGAAAACCAGAGATGTACTCAAAATGGTCAGACAGTAAATTATATAATAATGTTTGAATTTGATGAAAACAGAAATAAAACAAACAGGGGGCCAGCCTGGTGGTGCAGTAATCAAGTTCGCATGTTCTGCTTTGGCGGCCCAGGGTTCGACAGTTGGGATCCTGGGTGCAGACCTACACATCGCTTGTCAAGCCATGCTGTGACAGGCATCCCACATATAAAGTAGAGGAACATGGGCACAGATGTTAGCTCAGGGCCAGTCTTCCTCAGCAGAAAGAGGAGGATTGGTGGCAGATGTTAGCTCAGGGCTAATCTTCCTCAAAAAATAAAAAGAAAAAAGAAAAGACAAGCAAACAGTGAATGCTTAAGATGGAGTAAAGTAGAATAATTTGTCTTTTCTAAGCAGGTGGTTGAGTTTGGTCAGAGTTCCAGTTAGAGACCATTGAGATTTCCCTTTTTCACACATGAGTCACAGAATATAAATGTTACTCCCTCTCTGGTTACCAAAACAGCATATTTGACAACTTTTCTTCGGAGGGGAAAGTGAGACTCTGTGTCACATCCAAAGGCCCACATAAAGGGGATTTCCTAAATAGGGAGGGATTCTGAATGTTAGGGAGTCTGAGTATGACAAAATATTACTTGTTTCTGTATTTCTGGCTCCTACAAGAGTGCTGATGTTGAGTAAATACGTTTGGATGAATACATGAACGTGTTAGAAGCACACTGGTGAGACAGCCCCTGTGAGACGCTGGTATCAGAGAGGGCTTCCTGGAAGATACAGCACTTGACACTATTCCATGTGTGCACCCAGATGATTCTTTTAGAATATAAGTCAAGCAACATTGCTCCTCTGCCCCAAACTCTTCATTAGTTCCCCACTTTCCTGGAGTGAAAACCAAAATCCTAAGTGTCCTTGTGGCCTTACTGACCTGCATGAGCTCATGACCTTCTGCTTTCCTCCTCATTCACTCTGTTCAGCCATGCGAGCTGTTTGACTGTCCCCAGAACTGATCAGGCGTTCTTTTGTCCTAAGGTCTTTGAGTTGGTTCTCTTGGCTCAAATATTCTTCTGCCAAATGCCTGCATGGCTGTCTCCCATCTCTTTCAAATCTTTGTACAATGGCTGGATTTTCAGAGGGGTGTACACTTCCCACCTGGTTTAAAACAACCCACCCACTTCACCCCAGAACTCTTGATCTCTCTTATATGCCCTAATTTTTTTTTCCTATTGCACCTAACTTCTAAATTACTCTATTATTTATGTGTTTTTATGATCATTGTTTATTTACTATCACCTCTGGAACAGACACTTCACAAATGCAGGGGTTATTTTTACTTCTTTTGTTTAAAAATGTTTTCAACTCACGAGAATAGTACCTGGCACATCGTAGACACTCAGTCAATATATACGTATATATTTATTTATAATATACTGAATGAATGAATGAATGAAAGATGCCTAGGTTAACCACTCAGTGAATCTTTTCATTGAGCATCTTCATTTCAGCATCTTTTAAAATGAAAGTAGTAATTAGTTCATACAATACTGTGCATATTTTCTTTTTTTTTTGAGGAAGATTAGCCCTGAGCTAACATCTGCCAGTCCTCCTCTTTTTTACTGAGGAAGCCTGGCCCTGAGTTAACATCCATGCTCATCTTCCTCTACTTTATATATGGGATGCCTACCACAGCATGGCGTGCCAAGAGGTGCCATGTCCACACCCGAGATGCCAACCGGTGAACCCGGGGCCTCCGAGAAGCGGAACGTGCAAACTTAACCCCTGGGCCACCGGACCAGCCCCTGTGCATATTTTTTTAAATATGAATTTTTCTTTGCAGATAGGTGACTCAAGGAATGGATATTTTCACCCATTCTCCCTAAAGAAGAGATTACATTCCCTTCATGAAGAAAAGTTTTCTACTTACCAGCCATAGTACTTGGCTAGAGGAAATTCTGATTGTGAGTTCATATTCACTTCTCAAAGATGTTGCAAATTCTCAGTGGGATTCAAGGAGAGATTTACCCATAAAAGCCATCTATTAAAGAAATTTCCCCATGAAATGCTCACTGGAGACCAAAGTCTCCAAGATCTCATTAAATTGTTATGCATACAATATACGCTCCTTAACGGACTGGGTCACTTTGCTGCCAAGGTGTTTCATAAAGGGAAGGTGATAAATCTCCCTGATTTTTGTCCTGTCTCACCCCAGGTCTCAAGTTACAAAGATTGTCCTCCACCCAATCTAATCCAGATGGGCTAAGAGGCAAGGGTGGAATGTTCAAAAGAAACTACAGTGGCTCTTCTCCCACGGAGTCTTTCTGAGATGTGAACACTGAGGGCTGCGGGTCCTTGGGATGCTTTTCTTGCTAAAGAAACTGAATTCCTTTCAAGTGTGGTTATATTGAAAAGAGTAACAATGTTGGGGAGCCATTGTTATGCCCTCCTAGAGCAAATGTGCACAGCTTTCAACTTAAAACCAGATATTTGAAAATCTAAAGGCTGTCTCTATGGACTTTTGTATTAGAAGCTGTCTATAATACGTGGGTCAGTGGGATCCTTTGGAACTTATGTCCATTGTGCCTACATTAAATAGGCCAGACCCCACTGGGAATCAAGAAAAAAGAGTAAACTGCTCATTCGTTGGGTGGAACTGGGTGGGAGTGGGGAGGGGAAAGATGAACTCTTTCAGGAGACTAAGCACAGATGCAGACATAGGTAAAAGATAAGGTATAAGATAAAAGGTGGGGAAGAGAAGAAGAGCTGTTTATAATTAATGTGAGCTAATCAGATATTTTATTTCTTATAGAAAAATCAATATACTTGTAATTTTTTCAGTGTCCCTCTTCGAATGTAGATAGGGACTTAAGTTTAATTTTGTAAAAGCATTTCTGTTGCGATAACCTTGTATACTGCAAAATTCAAAGTGCCTGAAAAGAAATGGAAAAAAAATTGAGTTCACAAAAATATGTTGTCTTGATAAGGTCCAAAATGGAATAGTTTTATAAGATTTCGTTGTTGAGGAAGGTTAGCCCTGAGCTAACTACTACTAATCCTCCTCTTTTTGCTGAGGAAGACTGGCCCTGAGCTAACATCCATGCCCATCTTCCTCTGCTTTATATGTGGGATGCCTGCCACAGCATGGCTTTTGCCAAGCGGTGCCATGTCCGCAGCCAGGATCCGAACCAGTGAACCCTGAGCCGCCAAGAAGTGAAAAGTGTGAACTTAACTCCTGCGCCACTGGGCTGGCCCAGTATAAGATATATTCTTGACAGGCCTTTATTTGTTTGTTTTTCACCTTTCATTTAGACATTCCAGAATTAAGAAGACTTAGTGGATAGTATTTTTAAGACCTAAAATTTATAGCTGCCAGAATGTGAAAAAAAACCAAAACTATTGTTTCTTGAACACATTATAGGTCGGAAACCTTGCTAAGTGATAAAGACTTTATTTCACTGAGTCTCCGTGGCTATGAGAAACAATTATCTCCATGTTGCATAAGAGGAAACTAACACTCAGGGAGTATAAATTATTTTTCCAAGGTCTCATAGTTTCCAAGGGAAAAGACAGCCACAAACTCAACTGTTCTACTGACTTCTAAGTCTATGCTCCTTAACTTCCACATACGCACCTCTACAATGAGAAAATCATTTTATTTCTGGCCAATAGAATCTGTCTTGGCCTATTTTTTCCCATTTTAATTGTGAAAATAACATAACATTAAAAATTGAAAAGCATTCCTGATGCCAACTGTTTAAAATAATAGAGGATGCTATGTTTACGAGAAAATTTAGGCAAATGTATTTTTGTATGGTTGTAGTCAATATCAATATAGAATTTTATACTTTGCTCTTTTAATTTTATGTCATATATATTTAACATGATGTTGTAAATTTAAAAAATGTCTTTAAATATTCGTATGACATTCCAGTGAGTGGGCACACCATGATTTTGGGCATTTTCATTATTTCTCCTTTTTAGGTATTATAGTTAATATTTCAGTCAGCATCTTAATTGAGAGGAAAGGAAAAGCTTAAATCAATGTCTTTTCCAGAGTAACTTCTGAGGAAGGGATTACTGAGACAGCTTCATTTTTCTTGATATGAGCTGATACATTGCTTTTCAAAATGATAGACCCATATTGCAATTGCACCCCAAATTGTCTGAGCTTGTACATTTTACTACATCTTCACTATCTTTGGCAATTGTCATTTATTTTAAAAGTTAATCTGTGCGATAGCAATGAAATGTAACCTCATTGTGTTAATTTGCATTAATTTGATTATTTGCAAGACTGAACATTCCCTCATATGTTCATTTAGAATGTTCATTTTCTCTTTTATCATGCAAATCAGTGGCAACAGTGAAATGCATTATTTTATCTTTCCAGTATTCACAAAGGATATATACATATATCTAAATCTAACTACATATATTTATGTACAAATACCTGTAGATGTATAAATATGTATATGTATTTCACTTTCAGGTTAGATAAAATCATTGCATGGCCCATAAAATATCAAATGATTCTTTTCTCTGAGGGGATACCAAAAAGTCTGGTATCTTTGCCACGTACTACTGGGAACTTAAATTATTTATTTTAATGAGATGATCCATATTACCTTCCCTGGACCCTTAACCTTTTAGTAACTCAATGTGATGATCTCTCCAGTCTAATTAAGGAGTTGTCATTAGAATCCTGTCGTTTGCAGGCTATGACCCCTCTGGATATGAAGGATATGGCCCAGAAAGGCAGATGACAGACGCAAGACCTTGAGCACCAGTGGTGGCTGCGCCCTGTGCTGTGCTTTGGACCCTGAGAGGGGGTGCTAGGATTAAGTCCAAGATCTTAGTGCTGGCTGTTGGCGCAATGCACAGTATGAAGAATAAGTTCCGAGTGTCCTTCTCAGCAGCTGCCGTCCAGAGACCCACTATTTAGTCGTAGGCATTTTTTGGTCTCATAAATTTCCATGAAACTGTGGCCAAAGAAAGGATTTAGAACTATAAAACTTATTCTTGAAGTAAAAATAATAGAGTCTGTCGACTTGTTTGAAGTGTTTCAGCCACAGAAGCAAGTTTGCATGACTCCAGAGGGGATAAAGGGCCTACACTAAGACAGCAAAACTAAGTCTCTTGTATTGCTTAGTAAGCACTGCTGCAAGCTGGGCTGTATTTCAGAGGCTCTTTGACCCGCAAATGGACAATAAAAGGCCGTGACATTGGAGGAAAAGTAAGACGAGCATGCAGCTCTCATTCTTGCTTTTTCCTTCATGCTTAAAACCCTCTTTGATACTGATCAGGGAAAAAACACCTCCACAACGCTAGGCATCTCCCAAACTTAGATGGTCCGAGAACTGACGTTAGTCATTTTTTCAAATAAATTTATTTTTCTTATCATTTATTCACTAATCAGGTAGGCGGGCACAACATGGTACAACAAACAGAAAATTTAAACTTCGGTGTTGTACGTCCTGAGTTCTCCTCCATTTATTTAGTCAGTGTTCCCGGGGCAGGCAGACAGCGTATCTGAGACTAAGTTTCTTAGTTATGAAATAAAAGACTGGACAAATCATCAAGTTTTCCCCCTGCTGTCACATTTTGTGATTCTTTAGTAACATATGCATCAAGCACGTGCTCCTGGCACAATGCCCTCTGGCTTATGAGGAAAGCATGAAAGAAATGTAAGATATGTTTCCTGGGATGCTGGAATTTTCAACCTTGTGACCCCCCTACAAACAATACAGGCAGGTAACACTGCATGCACCCAAAGGAGTGGTGCATACCATCGTAGTGCTCTGAGGGGTTTTGATGATGGATGAGGTGGTGAAGTGTGTGGAGGTTGGAGAGAGAATACGATGGGCTTGAAACCATGCAGACCTATGTTCCAGATTCTGCTTCATTACCTGCTTTCTGTGCTGCTACGTTTATGTGATTGGACTTCTAGGATCTAGTTTGTTTATCCATCAAATGAGAAAGTAATAATTCCCTTGATTGGTTTACTGTTCTAAGAATTAGAGATGGCGTATGCAGCACGTCACTAGTTCCTTGATATATTGTAGCACTAAGAAAATGGCAGACAAGATGTGGAGAAGGAAGAAGACGTAGGAAGAGGAGAAATGTGGGCAGCATAAACAAGGGCTTTGGGTTGGGTATTACAGATTTTCTTTTCCTTCGGCACTGTTAGTTGAGTAAAGGAATTTGCAAAATGTGATGTACATGTATATCATTTATATGATGGAACTTAATGTTCTAGTGGGGCAGAAACAATAAAAAGGGAATGATAATATATCATTACTGTGATGAGTGCTTTTTCTGTCCAGTACACGTTGAGAACTTATGGCAAAATGACCTGATTTAATCTGCTATGTTAAAAGATGATTCTCTAAGGAAGTAACCTCTGTGCTGAAATCTGAAAGATGCTAAATAGGAACTGATTAATTGAAGGAAATACACACATAAAGCCCTGAAATAGGGAAGAGGATGGCACGTCCGAGCAACTGAAAGGTTGATAGAACTGGAGCAAGGAATGAAGCAAGAAGGGTGGCAGAGGGTCCAATGGATGGGAAGTTACGATGAGAAAACGTCAGGGGTGAGGGAGGATTGTCGGTAAACAGATCCAACAGGATTCTTGCTGAAGGCAGGCCACAGTGCATGTATCAGCTGGGGGCTGGTAAACGATGAGGAATTTGATGAGCTGTTGGGGCGATGGTGCATGGGGGATATTTTTGCTAAGCTGAGTTAGCAAGATTCTTGCCCCAATGGACGTCAAGATCTAGGCTTAAAATTTTTAGAGGAGCCTGATTAGATGTAATTACAATCTATTTTCAATTAACATATCTGATTAGATAAGGGATAACTGAATAACTTCTTTCTAAAAGCATATTTTACTTTTGCATGTCAAGCCATAACATCTTCTAAAACGACATTTTTCCATTATTCACGTATTATGCGAAGTTCAAAATAATCCACATCTATAAAGAAATTTTCTTAAAGTGTAGGTATTTTTTTATGTGTGCTAAACCTTTAAGGATAATGATGTCACCACCTCTAAACGGCTTAGTCTTGAAATAGGTGTTTTTCTGTCAAATGTGTTCTTTCCTTTGACAGGTGTTTGATTGTGTGCCATCCTTTCAACAAATACGTAGAATATGCCAGCATTATGCATGATGGAGTTAGAAATAAGAGCAGTGAATAACAGAAATATCTTTTGTACTCCAATGGAGCTTTTTCTTTTCCCCTTCAAATCACTACCAAAAGCCGTTAGTTCTGATTATAAAGTCCTGGATCTATCTTAGCAGACTCTAAAATTTATATTTATATTGTCCTTCACACTTCCATTCATGCATTCATATGCGATCTTCATGACAATTCTCTATGAAAGCAGAGGCAATAGAGGGTAAAGATTAAGAACTTGGGTTTTGTAGTCAGAACAACAAGGGTTTAAATGCTGGCTCTGCTATTTATTAGCTCTTTTTTTTGCAAAGTGCTTTACATATGTCATTTTAAACTCAAAAATGCTTCTACGTGAAAAGTGCTGTTATTTTCCTTTGTAGAGGAGAAAATTGAAGCTCAGAGAGGTGAAGATGTTTTCCCAAGGTCCCACACCAACTCTAAAATGAGACAACACTACTTACTTAAGGTTAGCAACTTTCTCTTCTATAATAATTAAAAATGTGACATATTTTCCTGACTCTGAAATTCAACAAACCTCTTGAGGTGGGCCAGTCTCTAGGCCTCTAAATACATTGCCTTATTAAAAACCAACAAAGTCTCCTGTTGAGAGTTGCCTGGCCAGGGAAAATATTTTTTCTTGTTTCTTAATGGAAAATCAAGCCTGCTGATTAAAGCAGAGTAATAGTTTCGAAAGCTTCCTCTTGACATAGCATTTGCTTTCTCATTTCCTAATGAATTACTCCCCAAAGAAACTCATTATATTTCAAGTCACAACGCTCCCTGGAGACCTCCCCACCTCCACCATTCACTTACTAAAATGGTCATCATTTAGAAACTCATAAACCTTGCCAAATTCAATGAGTCCTTTGAATCCTTTGCTTATCAATAACTCTTTGTTCTTTGTTGTCAAAAGGAGCTTTGCCCTCAGGTAAACAGGAAAGGAAGATGTCTCTTACTTACAGACAGGGAACATTTTGCTGATGAGACGGAAAGGTACAATTATTGATATTATTATATTATTGTTTTATTATTATTATTTTTTATTACAGTTTAGTTAGGGGTCTTGGCTCATTGAGGTATATAAATATAAAATAGTTTTATTGTTTCTAGTAAGAACTCCTAACAATGCTCAATTGATCCTTGTCTTTCCCACGGGGGAGCAAGTACCTTTCATGATATTTAATTTCATAAGATTTTAGTCTCTTTAGGTGAATAAAATAGTTTTGTTTTAGGTCTTAAGATTCAGACCCTTTAATTTTAAAGCTTCAAACTCCTGTCTGAGAGAAAGCTTTCCTTTTCCTGTCCTGCTCTGCAGCAGCTCCCCAGCATTCCATTGTACCCCTACAACATGGAGATGGTGGTGTGGATGAGGCATGGGCGTCTCTTTTACATGCCCCTCCTTCACTATGGCAGTCTCTTGGGTATTGGGGTGAGAGGAAAGGGTGGGAAAAACATGTAAACTGGGTTGTTTTCCTGGGCATTTTGGCATGACTTTCCAACTTTGTTGATTGTGAGCTTGATGTGGACTGCTGGTCACTTTAAGGGACCTCATGCTAGTGGGGGCTCCAATCTAATCAGCCCCATTAGACATTAGGGGTCCCTTGTGAGGCTCAGCCCCTGAGTCCCACTGAGCCTCTGTCCATGCCTGCAGGACAAAGGAAGTCCTGCCATCTTCCTTTGCTGTGCATGTCTCCCTGCCCCACACTCTGTAGGCCTCTAAAGGCCTGGGTCCCAGTCTTATCTCCCCACTGTGGCTTCACCTCTGGTATCTATGGACACTCTAGGATCCATCTTCTACATCCGTCATCCTACCATGCCATTCTTCCTCAAAGCTCGTTCCCCTGCCCTGGGAGCTTTGGGCAGGTTAGCTGACAGGTAGCCTTCTAGACAGGTACCACTCTCCTTTTGTATTACTTTCCTAGGGCTACCATAAGAAGTACTGCAAATTGCGTGGCTTAAAGCAATAGAAATTTATTCTCTCACACTTCTCAAGGCAGGAAGTTCAAAATCAAGGTCTTGTCAGGGCCATGCTCCCTCTGAGACTGTGAATAGTATCCTTTCCTGCCTCATCCTAGTTTCTGATGGTGGCCATTGTTCCCTGGCATTCCTTGGCTTGCATCACTCCAATCTGCCTCCGTGATCACATGGTTTTCTTTCTGTGTGTCTTCACAACGTCTTATTGGATTTGGGGCCTACCCTACTCCAGTATGACCTCATCTAACTTAACTAATTACATCTCCAACTCTTATCTCCAAATAAGATCACGTTCTGAGGTACTTGGGGTTAGATTTCAACATATCTTTTGGGGGGACGTGATTCAACCCATAACACCTCTACTTCCTGACACTACCAAATTTGACAAGTGATTCCCTTGGGTTTGAGAAGCAGAGTTAGTCACATGATCCCATCCTTCCACAACTGGAATGTGAAGAGAAGAGGTAGAATTTCTTCATGAGTATTGCATTATTCAAAAACAATAAACTTTTCTTCCCTCGCAGTGTTTTCTAAATCATCTTGGGGTGAGGGGAGGTGATCGCTATTTCTGCAGAATGGCTGCTTCTTTGCAAGATGTGAGGCAAAGCCGTTGGCCCAAGAGCTAGAAGGTCTGAATTTGCAATGCTGTAAACTTATCACCTTTGTCCTCCACTGTGGGTCTTTGCTGTCAATCTGGGCAAACAGAAAAATTCCGTGTAGTACTTCATAAGATCTTATTATATTAATAATATTGATATTAATAATAATGATGATAATGGTGTTCACTAATTTTTCTGTGTGCAATTATGCCAGATACTGTCATTAATGCTTTATAAACACTGTCATATTTAATTATTGTAACCAAGATATTTGGTTTTTAATTTTTTTATTTTAAACTAATTTTAGCCTTTCAGAAAAATTACAAAAAGGCAGAGTTTCCATCTGTCTTTCATCCCACTTCCCTTGATATTAATGTTATTAACTTCAGTATAATTATCAAGACCAAGAAATTAACCTTGTACAACATTATGAACTAAATTACAAAATTTATGTGTATTTCACCAATTTTTCCTTTGACGTTTTTACCATTATAAAGTCCTATCCAGAATCCCAAATTGCACTTAACTTTTATCTATTCTTAATCTCCTGCAATCTGTAATAGTTCTTTAGTCTTTTCTCTTTTTTTATGACCGTCACACTTTTGATAAATATCAATGTTATTTAGTTAAATGTCCTTCAGTTTGGATTTGTCTGATGTTTTCTCATGATTGGACAGACAGGTTATGCATTTGGGGCAAACATACTGCAGAAATGATGCTGTATCCTTCTCAGTGCATCCTATCTTGGGATTCATAATGTCGATATGTGTTATTACCAGGGATGTTGACCTTGGTCACTCAGCGAAGGTGGTTTGGGCAGGTTTCTCGTTTACAAAGTTAGTATGTTTCCCTCTCTAATGAATAAATACCATGAAGGAGATACTTGGAGACTATGCTAATCCTAGTCCTCCTCAATCTTTTGCCTGCTAACTTTAGTATCCATCATGGATCTTTCTGCAACAATTAATTTTTTTAAATTAAGCTCGCTTCTTTTTTTGTGTGTGCTTTTTGGTGAGGAGTATTAGCCCTGAGCTGACATCTGTTGCCAGCCTTCCTCTTCCTCTTTCTTTATTTCTCCCCAAAGCCCCAGTACATAGTTGTATATCCTACTCATAAGTCATTCTAGTTCTTCTATGTGGGACGCTGCCACAGCATGGCTTGACAAGTGGTGTGTACGTCCACACCCAGGATCTGAACTGGTAAACCCTGGGCCACTGAAGCAGAGCATGCAAACTTAACCACTACTCCCTGGGGCCGGCCCCTGAAGCAATTACTACTGTGGTGTCTATGTAATGGTTATTTTTTTATTTCCCTCTTTCCTTCTATGTTTATTAATTGGAATTCACCTGTAAGGAAGTGTTGTTCTTCCCGCCTCCATTTATTTATCATTAAATCAGTATAAACCCAGGAATAGTAATTTTTAATTTATGAGTTATAATTCAATATTGTCCTTAGTTATGTTGTTGCTCCATCATTCCAGCTTGGACATCTAGATGCATGTGTATGTGTGATTTAGTACATATATGTATGTTTCCTAGTTCTTATCATTGAGAAACCTCCATGCTAAGGCGTATGTCTAGCTCCTAGTTCTTGGCTTCTAAACACCATTTTCCAATACAAGGAACCAGGGGTCCTTGGAGAAGTAGTAGATAACAAGGCTAGGACAGAGAAAATTCAAGATAAGTCTGAGTAAACAGTGTTCAAAAAACATTGGGGCTTTTTGAAAGAACACATGAGCCCACTTGAAGGAGCTCCTGATGGCCACATTTAATTTTTTAACTAAATTGTAAGGCAGACCTAATTATCCTCATTATACCGATGAAGAAAATGAGGTACAGGACCATTAAGTAACTTTCTTGAGGTTGCACAATTAACAAATGGTAGTAAAACACTAATACTGAGTTGTTATTGTTGTTGTTGTTTTCACCCCAAGGCTCATCCTTTTAACAAATCGCAGTACTTTCTCCCAAGCAGAGACACTTCCCTAACTTCAAGTCACTGCTGATCAAGAAGGTGTGTTTATAACTCTCCCCTCATGTCAAAGGGTAGCTTTCTCCCTCCATTAACAAGACTGAATTCTAAATAAATTGTACTTTGCTTACGCTTGCATTTGTAGAAAGTTTCAGTAAGACCAATGCCGGTTTCAGAATGGAAATATTTGTTGTATAATCAGATTTTCCATAAAATTCAGGCCGCACTTCTGAGCAGTGACCTCAGATATGGAAGCAAATTCTCTCTTTATCTTTAATTTCATCTTCAAAACTATTTTCTATCGCCTTGATACTTGACGGACAAATTAGTTGTTATAGCACGTTTGGGTCGCACTTTTTAAAAATTGCAAATTGCCTTGCTTTATACATTGCTTTGTTTTTTTCTAAAGGCTAGTATAAGTCTATTTCTGTTGCCTTGTTAAGCTATTTCATTATTTTTTTTGAGGCATGAGGACTTTTTTCTCTACCTTTAAAATGCAAACTTTCCTAGTTTATGTCTCAGAATTGGTCATTCTGAGTCAGTTTTACTCAGTATGTGGTAAATTCTTTTCTTTGTGTAGATTTAGGTCTTCATTTATTTTCAGAAAGTTTCCTTGGGTTATAGCTTTGTTTAAATATTAGTTTTGTTTCATTGTTTTGATTTTTGCCTTCATGCCATCAATTATATATATTTTGGACTTTCTTTGCCTGTCTTTCATTTCGACCACTTTCTCCCTGACCATTTTTATATCTTTCTCTAATTTTCATTCTCTTGATTGGTTATTTGCTTTGCTTAAACTCTCTTAATTATTTTGCATTATTTAAATTGACTTTACTTTTATAAGTTTTAGATTACAGAGGAATAGAAAACACTGTATGGAGATCCCGTATACCACACATCCAGTTTCCCCTATTATTAATATCTTGCATTAGTATGGTATATTTATTACAATTAATGAACCAATATTGACACACATATATTATTAACTAACATTCATACTTTATTCATATTTCCTTACTTTTTACCTAATATCCTTTTTCTGTTCTAGGATTCCATCCAGGATACTGCATTATGTTTAGTTTGCCATGTCTCCTAAGGCTCCTCTGGGCTGTGAAAGTTTCTCATATTTTCATTGTTTTCGATGACAGTAGTTTTAAGGAGTACATGTCGGGTTTTTCGTATAATTACACTCTTTTGGAAATCGTCTGGCATTTTTTTTTTCTTGGTCAGACTGGGGCTGTGGGAATGGGGAGGAACACCATGAAGGCAAAGGGTCATTTTCAGGAAATCATGATGAAGAAACATATCATCAACATGTTTTCTCACAATTGATTTTGACCTTGAGCCCTGAGGTAGTGTTTATCAGATTTCTCCACTGAGAAGATCTTCTTTCTCCCCTTGTTCACACTGTCATCTCTGGAAGGAAGTCACTGTGCTTCCCACACTTCAGTTTGGGATTTGACCCCAGTCCTTGAGGATAGAGTAAGTCCACAAATTATTTGGAAGATTTATCTCTTCCATTTATTTAATCATTCAATTATTTGTTTAGAGCAGTATGGGCTCATAGATATTTATTTTATGCTATCGGTTATGATCCATTGCTTGTTTCTTTTGTTATTCATGTTTTCCTGGCTTTGTTCATTGGGAGCTCTTTCAGTTGGCTTCTATGTGCTTTTGACATACCACCACCAAATTTGTCTTTTGTTTTTGAGCACTTACTTATGGACACTACAACAGGTTCAGGCTCATCTTACATATTTTTTGCTCCAGTCTTTGAATCTAGTATTTTCTCCAAGTAGCTCTGCTCCCTTTTATTGGAGAATGGTATTAGAAGCCAAGAACAGGGTGCTAGGTGTCCTTGTTCCTACTGAAGCATCAGTGTTCTAGGCCATCTCAGCTGTCAAAGGGAATGTATATTTGCATATACACATATCCATAAATATTTTTGTTTGTAACCTCTGTATTCACTATATTAAGCTAAACATGAGTTCTTACTGATGTTTCCTGCTTTAATCCATTATCATATTCTAGCCTCCTCCCCTGCATATGAGTAAACTCTTACATCCAAGAAACCTGGATTTCACCATCTGTATTCATTTACTTAATTATTCAGTTTTGGTGTACATGCACAGCACTTTGAAGATTGCTAGTCCATACTCCCACAAGAAACAACTTTGCCAACAAGAACATAGTGCTTATGTGCAGTCCCTTTGGTCTTTAGTATTACAGGGTCCCCTCACTTCCAAAGTTATTCGGGTCAGCACCTTCTCTACCCACTCCCATCACTGGGGTTGTTTCATATATTTGTAATATAGTTAAATTCTTTGCAACATGCTTCATTCCGTCCTGTGATCCCCTGACGTCCTAAATGGTTTTTATTTAATTTGCATACATTAATGCTCAATCTTTGTGCTATAAAGTTCTATGGGTTTTGACAAATGTATAATGCTACGTATTTACCATTACAGTATCACATAGACTAGTCTCTCCATTAGAAAAAGCATCCCTTGTGTTTGATTTATTAAATCTTCCTTCCTTCTCCTGGACCTTTGGCAACTGTTAGAGAAAGTCATCTAGAGGATATGGCCTCCAGTTGACCCATGAGGGGCACCTGGGTAATTGGAGGATCCTCATCCCTCCCCTGTCCTTGAAATGTGCATTTCACCCACCACTTCCACACTAAGAGCCATTTTCAAACATGCAGCCTTGAGAGAGTAAAGTGTTGTTGAGACCATCTGGACTGAATCACTGAACCCAGTTAAGACCTCTATATAAACTTTGAACATTCTGGCAGGTGAGTTTGGAGATTTACTGGTCTTGTGGCCTCCTGAGTAAGTTCCCTTGCTTATTAAAACTACCCACCAACCAATATGGAGTGAGTAGCCTTTCTCATCTCTCCTTGCCCTCTGTGTACAGAGGCTAGTTTCAGATTCCACCTGGGAAGTTTCTGAGGTTGCAACCCAACAGCAACAAGTGATCTTTTTACTGTTTCCATAGTTTTTCTTTTTTCAGAATGTCATGTAAATGGAATTGTAAAATATGTAGCCTTTTCAGACTGGCTTCTTTCACTTAGGAATGTGCGTTTACGGTTTATCAATGTCTTTTGTAACTTTATAGCTCATTTCTTTTTATCAATGAGTAATATCACATTGTATGGATGTACCAGTTTGTTAATTCATTCACCTATTGAAGGACATCTTGGCTGCTCCCAGTTTGGGCAATTATGAATAGAGATACTATAAGCATTCACAGGCAAGTTTTTGTGGGTAGATAAGGTTTTAAATAAGTTGAATAAATACCTAGGAGTGAGATTGATGGGTGACTTGGTAAGACTATATTTAGCTTTGTAATAAATAGCCAAATTGTATTCCTAACTGGCTGTGCCATTTTACATTCTCACAAGCAATGAATGAGAGTTCCTGTTGCTCCACATCTTCTCCAGAATTCGTCTTGTCGGTTTTATGGATTTTAGCCATTTTAATAGGTGTATGGTGGTATCTAATTATTGTTTTAATTTGTAACTCTCTAATGACAAATGATATTGAGCATCTTTTGATATGCTTATTTGCTTCTGCATATCTTCTTTGCTGAGATGTCTGTGTAGATAATTGCCTATTACTTTAATAGACTTCAATTTTTAGAGTATTTTTAAGTTTATAGAAAAATTGAGCAGAAAGTATAAATGGTGCCTATAAATGCCCTGTCCTACCCACCGATTTCTCCTATTTTTAACATGTTGCATTAGTGTGGTACATTTGTTACAATTGATAAACCAATATTGATACATTATTATTAACTAAAGTCCATAGTTTGCATTAGGGTTCACTCTTTGTGTTATACCGTCCTATGAGTTTTGATGAATGAGTAATGTCATATATCCACCCTTATATCATGCAGAATAGTTTCACTGCCCCCAAAATTCCCTGTTATCCACCTATTATTCCTCCTCCCTGCCCCCAGAACTCCGGGCACCACTGATATTTTTCCTGTCTCCATAGTTTTGCCTCTTCTAGGATTTCACATAGTTGGAATCATACATTACATAGCCTTTTCAATTAGCAGTATTCAATTCAATTAGCGTTAAGGCTCTCCTCCATGTATTTTCCTGACTTGAGAGATCATTTGTTTTTATTGCTAAAGAATATTCTATTTTATGGATGTACAACAGTCTGTTATCTATTCACCTATTGAAGGGCATCTTGAGTATTTCCAAATTATGGCAATTATGAATAAAATTACTATAAAAATACTTGTTAAGGTTTTTGTGTGGGCATAAGTATTCAACTCCTTTTGTAAGTACCTAGGAGCGTGATGGTTGAATTGTATGGTAAGTCTATGCCTACCTTGGAAGAAATGACCAAACTGTCTTTGAAAGTGGCTGTACCATTTTACATTCCCACCAGCAATGAATGAATCTTCCTGTTACTTCACGCCCTCACCAGTATTTGGTGTTAGTGTATTTCTGATTCAAAGTTTTGTCCCCACATTTCCAAATGTTTGTTTGAGGATTTTTTAGTGTAATCTTACAGTTTTCAGCTTCAAGGTTGTTCTTGGGGCAGAAGGGAGAAGTTTCAACAGCTGAAATGTTTTGATTCATCTTTTCTGTTTTTATTTCTGTAGTTTTGTATGAATATGGTCAGATTTGTTTCTATTCAATTTGTAAACATTGTTTCTAGTTCAAGAATTCTCTCTACCCCCCTTGTGTTCTCTTTCCGTGCAGTTTCTTCTACAGATGAGCTTGATGGTGGTGGTGGGAAGTAGAGAGTGATGTGCCTTATTTCTCTTTTGTTTGTACAATCCTGAATTCTCCCCACTTTCTTCTTTATTTTCTATCACTGCCTCATTGCTAAGGAGTACCATCCATTCTCTGTATATCCTATTATCCCCCCAAAGCAATACTTCTCTATGGTTGCTACCTGCCAAGCTCCTTCACTGTAGCCAGTACTGTTCTGACCTGTGCTCACTATATTGGCATTTAATATTGGCTATAACTTTCTCAGGTGACTTTGTCTGTACTTTTCTGTGTTCTTCATACTCTGCTTCTTTTCACGAAGTCACTTAAGCCTCCTCTAGCCCATTCTCCACATCCACAGGCTTGCAGTGATGGGTGGAAGCCCTGTTGGAATTGTTTAATTTACTTACAATTAATTTAAAGGTGGTGCTGTTTTTTATCTTTTAATAATGGTAAAGGCATATTATTTTCATTGATGTTATGAGTTTCATGGGGAGAGTGTTGGGAAGATTTGAAACCAGGCAGTTACCATTGTGTTCAAACTACTAGATTCGAATTAAGATCAGAAATTTCAAAACTTCATAAATGATATGGCCTGGGTGCAGTTTTGTAAGAAGGCAATATCCTGAGCTTTCAAAGACTGAGACTGTGAGCCATATATTTCAGTATAACATGTAGAAAGGTGAAACGTTTGAAATGAAGAAAAGATAGATAGTTAGGTGAATGAATGGGTAGACAGAAACATATGGATAGATAGATAGACAGATACATTGTTAGGATAAATATTAGAAGCAGAGAGATGACAGAGAACTTTTCCTTCTTTTCGAAGGATTAGCTGGTCCTAACAGTTGACTGAACAGAAGGAGATTAAAAGGGAGGGAATTTCCTGTCAAAGAGAAACTGATTCATAGGTCTCTCTGATCACATGTTCTGGTGAGGCAGAATTAGACTGGCAATTATTTCAAACAGAAAGGTGAAAACAGTTAGCAGAAAGTCAAAGAAAGAAGTTATCTTCCTAGCGAAAGCAAAATTTTTAAAGCATTTATCCCTCTGCGTGGGTGGTATGTAGTGAGTAAGGGAGTAGAAGTGTTAAATCTGACCCGTGCCCCAGGTGTGGAGGAGATTCATACCTTGTCCAAACGTTTCTGAACCGATAAATTTGTAGACTTTTCTGGTATTGCCAGTGAGTGGTGATAAGTGCTTGAGAGAGAGAGAGAAAAAAATAAATAAGGCAAAAGGGACCTGGAGCAGCCTGCATTCTCACTACTTGGCAAGGACACAGGGATTTCCCCTGGGCAGAAAAACACTGGGAAAGGCAGCAGAGTTTAAGATAACCTCGTGAGTTCCTTGAATGAGCAGACATACCATAGCAAGGGAATTTAGGTAGAAAATAGAGTAGACCCCCTGTGGCATGGAAAGAGGAATCATTTCTTCGCAGGGTCACCATTGTTGGTGATCTACTCAAAGAGAAGCTTCCAAGAACCCCTAAATAAAATTTGTGACCCTCAAGATTCCAGCAGTTTTTGCCAGCAGATTAGAGAGAGTCAGAAGCCAGCTAATGCTAGATGGGGAAATTGGTGATTGGGGTTGGGAGGGTAGATAGTGAAGCAGATAACATGCTTGCCAAATAAGTCCAGGTATTTTCAAGAGCAGAGCACTGTCTCCCACAAAGAGAGGGGAAAATGTTCAGGATCATTCCCTCCATTCACCATCTCCCTAACAGACACACCCACCCACCCACACACCCACCCACCCACACACCCACCCACCCACCCACCCACTGCTGCTGACAAGTATTCCTAGATGTTCTGCTACTGGACTATTGGATTGTAAAAAGATAATAATTCTTAGAAATGACCAAATAACTCCTCAAAATGAGGCCACTTTAAGAGAGAAGAGAAGAGTTGGGGGCTATTTACTAGAAAAGACTGATATTCAGCCAATTGATTTTCTTCCCCACTATCTTAGTTTGCAGAGAATGGAAGCAAAAAGGTAGATACCTTTATAACACAAAATTATAAACAAAAACTAATTTCTTTATAAACAAAAAACTAATTTCTTTCCTGTATATTGCATCTCAGAATTGATTCTCCCATTCTTTGTTACTATGCCTAAAGTTTTGCCACCAAAGATTCATTTCCTTTAGATTGTAAAAATGACTAAAACCTGTCCTGTCTACCTTCCCAAGTGTTGAGAAGAATGAGAGCAATGTATGTGATTACCATTGTAAGTTGTAAAATAATTTTATCACACTCAAATAATAACAATAGTGATCAGAGAAATAAATTGTAATCTGTAACTATCTGGGAAACCATGACGTCTGAGTTGAGATGTCTTTTATAGATAGCTATAAGACACTTTCCTTTCTGTCTCAGCTACTCTGTTTCTAATCCCTTTGACTAATGTGAACTACTGGGGGAGACTCAAGAGCCAGAGGAAGAAAGGAGAAAAAAAAGTTGATCAAGAGTGCATTATGTGTAGAAGAATATTTCAAAGAATATATGGTGACTTGCAAAAGAATAATTCTACAGCAGTTTAAAAAACAAAACAAAATAAAACAAATAAAAACAATAAACTATTGGGTATTTTTCCATTTCAATCAATCCAGCAAGAAACAACTGCATTACCTGATGGCCTTATAGTTATGATCCCTGCTGAAGCCAGTTTGCCAACCTGTATTGGGTATCTTTCACGGGTCCTTAAACTCCTCCTTTTCCCTACCTTTGTTTTTTGAGTGCTTCATATGTACTAGGCGCTATTTTAAGATCGTTACATGTGTGGTGTTATTTTCATACCCTTCCTGAATAGGTACAATTATTTTCCCAACTTTGAGAAAGAGAAACTGAGGCACAGGGGGATTAAATAACTTGCTAGTCACACAGGAGTAAATGGTAGAGTTAAGGTTCCAACTCAAGAAGAACAAGTTTTGCTCCAGGCAGTGCTCTTCATTACTAACTTAAACTGGTGACTTGTGGTCCACCCTGTTTCTAGGCAGAGGCATTTGTAAATCATCTTATTTGGTTGATAATCTGATTGCTTCCAGAATGAAAATTTGTTTCTGCTCTTGCTTACCTGTTTACATACACACTCAAACACACACACACACACACACACACACACACACACACTCACTCATGCATTACCGACTTCTTTTAATTTGGGGAAAGATGAGTAGATCTTTTGGTGCTTAATCCTTCTGTGTTCAATGAATGATGTGTCTTTTACCCCTGGATTTATTTTATCTTTAAAAATGGCATAGCTTAAAGATTCTGATTGCTATCCATTTGAGAACACTGACGGAGGAATTATTCCATCCAAGGTCAACGTTTATTACCTCTGTGTGTCCTTAGTCTTGAGTAAACTTTCTGAGCTTCAATTTCTTTTTCCTTAAGGAAAGGTAATTGTACCTACCTCGCAGGTGATTATGAAGATTATATAAGATCTGTATATAACCTCTAAAGACCTTTGTAAATGGATGATGCTACTGATAACTAAGTTGTTTTCTATTCTCTGTATCATCTCTTCATCTCTCCTGGAAAAATGAGATTTCTCTTGGTCTTCCATCTTCTGCTAATACTCTAGAGTTTAAGTAGATAACCTAAGTTTCTCACATAGCAACTTCATCAGAGAAGTAAGAAATATGTATTTGAATGTAGAGAGAAATGAGGCCAAACAGCCACATAGCAGAACTGGAACCAGAAACGCTTCTAACTCGTAGTCTAAATCCATTTTCTTTAGATTATAGTGTTCACTTTTTCTCACCGGTGCTTTTTCTTTCATTTAATCATAAAGTATTTTCACCTCTATTCAAAGCTAAAGAAGGAAAAAAATGAAAACAAAAATTAATTCAAATCTCAATTCAGTAGGATCTTTTTGCATCAAACTTCTCTATGTTTATATAGAGAGCATAAATTCATAAGAATTTAAATTTCTATAGGACTTCGTTGTTTTACAACACTCGTGTTCACTCTTCAATATTATTCCTCTCAATAATTTATTTTAAGATATATCAAGTACATGGAATCATTCGTATTTTACTGGTAAGGAAACAGGCTCAAGGAAACTGGACAGGATGGACTCCTGGCTAAGGGTACACAACTGGTTAAAGGACGAGACTGAGGGAGAGAAAAAAGAGCCTCAAAAATTACAATGTAAATCCCTTTTCACCTCAAGTGTTCCTATTCACTGCTTGATCAGAACCATTCGATTAAGAATTTCCAAACTCCGACCAGAGAATTTATAATTCATGAAGCCCAACTTCCTGTTTGTTGCACTGGAGTATGTAGCACTCTAACGGCCAGTCATTTCTGATCCTGGCTAGGATTTTAGAAGCCTATTTGAGCTAGTATTCTATTGGGTAAGTGGTTGATGTGGGCACCATGCAGCTACTGGAAATACCCTAGGGAGAAGAGAATTCTGTAGAAAGGAAGCAATTTTCAGTATGTGATGGATAATCAACACACTCACATACATTTGATCATTTGCATACATCATTTGATACTTAGCATATCTAATTGCTTTCTGACAGGAATTAGCTTCCCTGTTTGCTCTGCTTCTTGCTTAGTACCCTCACCAAATGCATCACTGGAGTCCACCAGTCCCTGTAGAGCCGTGCCTATGGTCTGGGTCACCCTTAAGTCCCAAAGGGCTGATCATGTAAAAGAGATGATTGTAGGATTTCAGAACCATCTCTGACCTGTGAAATCCTGCAAGAGAAAGTATGTTCCATTTTGGTGATTTCTGGAAAGATTACAAATTATGGTGATTATAGCACATGATAATAGTCAAAATGATCAGAGTTTACAGTTAATGAAAATGTATGCCATGTCGGTGTTACATAATCCCCCAAATCATCACCATTTTACATGGCAACAAATCACCACCATGTACTCTTTTGCTGGTATAGACAAACAATGCTGCAGCCCAAAATGCTGATGAGCCACAAAATAAAGTACAGGTGGTATAGGTTAGGGTAGGTCACCGAGAACTCCATGGGGTGATGAATCTTACATAATTCTGATAGAAAATGTAGAGATTTAGATATTGGAATATTTGCAGGGAAAGTTGCACTTGGCCTTCAAGAAATCTAATAGGTGGACATTATCTTAGAAGTAGAAGTCTTACAAAGTAGAAGAAGAGTCTCTCCAAGTGTGATGGTTAGTTTATGTCACAACTTGACTGGGCCACGGGATGCTCAGAAAGCTGGCTAAACATTATTTCAGTGTGTTTCTGTGAGAGTGTCTCTGGAAGAGATTAGAATTTGAATTGGTGGGCTGAGTAAAGAAGATTGCCCTTGCCAATGTGAGCGGGCATCAGACAATCTATTGAGGGCCTGAGTAGAACAAACAGAAGAGGAAGATTGAATTTGCAATCTGCCTGACTGTGAGCTGGGGCATCAATCTTCTCCTGCTCTCAGGGCTCCTGGTTCCCAGGCCTTCAGACTTGGATTGGAATCTATACCATTGGCTCTCCTGCCCTCAGGCCTTTGAACTACACTACCAGCTTTCCCGGGTCTCCAGCTTGCAAACTGAGGGACTTCTCAGCCTCCATAATCATGTGAGCTGATACTTTATAATAAATCTCTTCCAAGATATGTATAAATGTAAGTATAGATACAGATATGTAGATATAAGTAAATAGATATGAGCTTATCATCTACTTATCTATCAACATCTATTGGTTCTGTTTCTCTGGAAACTCTGAGCAATACACTAGTACACCAAGGCTCCTCAGCTTTGTGGGTCCAGAAACTTGAACTTGTCAGTGCAACTGAGTTGGGTTGATTCAGGGAGATTGATTCATGCTGAATAAGCTCACAAGAGACTAAAGTATGTATACCAAAATGAAGATGATTGGTTAATTTTTTTTTTTTGAGGAAGATTAGCCCTGAGCTAACTACTGCCAATCCTCCTCTTTTTGCTGAGGAAGACTGGCCCTCAGCTAACATCCGTTCCCATCTTCCTCTATTTTATATGTGGGACACATACCACAGCATGGCTTTCATCAAGTGGTGCCATGTCTGCACCGGGGATCCGAACCGGCGAACCCTTGGCCGCCGAGAAGCGGAACGTGCAAATTTAACTGCTGCGGCACCGGGCCAGCCCCATGATTGGTTAATTTTTTTGGATGAAAACACTTGGTCTTATTTCCTTCTTGGAAATAACAATCAGAGGGTAGCTTGATGAGTATAGATTCATAATAAAAATTAGTTATAAGACTGGACAATTTAATGTTATAATTATTTTCCATGATATACTGACTCTGAGGACCAGATATTAGTTAATTAATTTAGAACACTTACTTTTGATGAGAGTTTGAATCAGTATTTATAAAACATGGCTAAGAATTTTTTCCAAATATGTGGCACTTTATATATGCTCCACCCCTTAAGTTTGATTAGCATCAAGTTATTGATTTGGTCTGGGAATTTTTCTTTCCATTTAAGGTTATTGTGTACCGCTGTTATGATGCATCTGGGGTTGATTTTATAACTTGTTTCTAAGAAGTTATACTTTTTTTCTCTTAAAAAGATTTAGGAACATCTCATTAGTATCTCATTGCAATGCCGGAAATCTTTATGAACATTTGGAATCAAGAGAAACAGCTGGAAAAGTTCAGAATGTTTCCATTATAATGTAAGCCCACTACTATGCTTAATGGCATGAGTGAGGTCTTTCAGGTAATAATGAACAATGTGGGTGAAGAGTTTAAGAAGACTGGCTTGGTCTGAACAAATAAAAATATAGTCAAGAGTTCTGAGATCACTTGGATGGATGCTGGGGAAAGATGGATGGAGGCAGGCAGTTGCAGATTCTAGAATGAAATACTAAGGTAAAATTCAATCTGAAAGCAGAATCTTGTAAGCCCTTGCATAGAGAGGCTCAGGTTGGTCATGGAGCATCCATTCATTGAGTACCACTCGGTCTTAGCCCTCTTCTGGGTCTGGGGGACACAAAAGTGAGTGACAGAAGGAAGCTTCTCACCATACAATCTAGAGGGGAAGACAGACACTAAAAATTATTTTTAAAAGTCCATTAAACAATCGTTAAGTGGCAAAGTGCTATAAGATAGAAGTTTAGAATTCCATGGGAAGGTATCCCAATGGAATGAAACAGAATCTGCGCGGGGCTGAATTCTAAAGCAACTTTCTGGAATAATAGAATAATAAGTTCATTTGCTCGTAATTATGAATCTGCAATTACCAGCAAAGGATTAGAGCACCTAAAAAGTGGAGGAAGGGACTAGTTGCTTACTATGGGCTCAAAGGAGCTGAGTATCTCCCTGTCATTTTTATTTTTTAATATCCATAGCATAAACTGGTGTCCTTGGGCAGAGGCTTCTGAGACTCAGTGCATGTTCCGAAGTGACTGGGAGATAAGTGGTCTCCCTGGGACTTCAAGTTCTGTCTAACTCCAGTGTATTTACTCAATGACCCTGTGCCTGTCACAAATTTCAAATGCCTATTTTGAGATTCCTCTACTTTTATAAGTGTAGCTGTGTTTTCTAGACAGGAATGTGGAAGATTGAAGATTAATGAACTGTACCCAGAAATGAGTAAAATTGAGGGGGGAACACACAGTAAGTGGGATCTGAGTCCTTGGTCCTCATTCATTCATTCCTTCTGCAAATTGTCATCTGTGCCCAAATGTGAAGCCAAGGTTACAGTGGGCTTCCAGAGAAAGTGGTGTCCGCGAACCATTTTCTCTCTCTTCTCCCGGGGTTTGAAATGTCACCAGAGCCCTGAGACACAATAGAGGATTTTAATGTACATTCAAGTGTATGATTCTTTCTATTATCATTCTTATTATTATCATTATTCACATCCTATTAGCTTTTCACCTTGAGCTAATGTGACATTTCATTGCTATGGAAAATCAATGAGGCAAAAATTTCTCATGCTACCACAAACAATTACTGTTGATTTAAGTACAAAGACTAAATACCACATGGACGATATGGATAAAGAGATTAAAATGCATACATACATATCATCCATTATTGAGAATCTCTTAAGTGGTTTTAAAAATTAGTGTTTTCTTCTAGAAAGAACAGATTCCCTTATTGAATGACCATAACCTGAACTGAAACTTGCTTTCAGCATAATTAGCTATGTCCTCACTTCTGATAATGATACCAAACTTTGGATTTAATTAGACTCTAATTGCTGTTTTAAATTGTCTCCTGCCTCAGACTTTGCTTTCTTTGCCATCTCATTCTGAGTTTATTTTTTTTCCATTTTCTATTTTTGTTCCTGTATTGAGACACAATACCTAAGAAACGAGTCACAAAACTTTTAACCAATGGGGTGGTCCTAGCAAGAGCACATGATATTTTCCAAGAAGCTTCTCTAATAATGATTTCATGTGGCAATGGATGGCTATTTGTCAAGCATATTTTCCATTTCTCCTGGGAACAGCTAGCTCATGTTTCCCTGAAGTTAAGTGTGCTCATGTGACAAAGTCCTGGCCAATGGACTGTGAAAAGAAGTGATCCTGGCTCATAAAACCTTCCACAGGATCCTCCATTCTATTTCCTCCCCTGTCTGCTGGCTAGATGTTGACATCCAGGTGACCTTGGATGTCCTGTAGTTCCCAAGACTCTGCTATGCTGGATGTCTTCTCCCAACCCCCACCTATTAGATTTTCATTATGTGAGTGAGAAACAATCTTCCAGTGGGTGAGGCTGTAAAGATTCATGGTCGAGCTGTTTCAGCAGCCATCACTACCTTGTCTAAAACGTTTGGTAACATCTCCTATAGACCATTGACTAATGTTTTACTATACCTCTGTATTGGCAGGGTTTTCCAGAGAAATAGACATATGAGATATATTTAACAAGGTATATAATTAGATATATATAATATAATATAAATATATATTTATATTTATATATAATAGGATATATACATATTTATATGGATTTAAATCTATGGATAAAGACACATATACATAAAGAGATATATTTTGAGGAATTGGCTTACACAATTATGGTGGCTGGCAAGATTTAAACGCATAGGGCAAATTCCACAGGCTGGAAACTCTCAGGCAGGTGCCGATGCTTCATTCTTGAGGCAGAATTTCTTCTTCCTCTGGAAAACTTCAGTTTTGCTCTTAAAGCCTTTCCACTGATTGGATGAGGCCCTCCCACGTAAGTGAGGTCATTTCCTTTCCTTCAAGTCAACTGATCACAGATGTTAACCACGTCTACCAAACACTTTCACAGCACACCTAGACTAATGTTCATAACTCTGGCCAGGATGGCACATTAATCTAACTATCACATCCTGGTGAAGAAAGTCCTCTTTACTTAAGTCCAGAAATTTTAACTCTTAGAAATTATATAAGAACTTCTTATTAATGTAACGGAAATGGAATGGAAATGTACAAATGGAAATGCTTTATTGGAAGTACATAATTTTTCTATTTATACTCACTTTCTAGTTGTAGCAAAGAATCAAAAGTCATTCAGAACTTAGCCACCCTTTAATAATACGCATCAGGAATAGTGATAGCCTCTACTAATATTTACGGAGTGCACTTAAGTCCCTGGAATTTTATATGACATATCAGGTAATCGTCACAATATCCCAATAAAATGCAGAAGACTAAAGCTAAGATGCGATAGGGTACATTAATTGCTGAGGCTGGACAGCTAAAAAGTATCAGTGCACGCATTCACACCCAGGCTTCACAATGTCAAGACTCTTTACCACCATGCTGTGCCATCCCAGGTAGCCTTTCAGCCTTTACCTGCTTCCATGCCAGGATGTATAGGAAGCATTGCCACTTGCATTTCTCTCTACTCATCTCAGCTCCCTCTTCAAGAAGCAGAGTCCATGCCTGCTCCTTATTGTGTCTGCTCATCTCCTTAGTTCCTTCCCCAGACCCCTTCACATTCCCCACCTGCCTTTGCCCCCAGTTAATAATGACAGCCGGGATGCTTCTCACTTGCAAATAACTTTTCACTTTGGCCATCTCCCAGCTGGCTAATGTGAAGTTTGTTGTTTGTAAAAACAGCAAAGAAGCAGCTCATGGGGGGACGTCAGAGGACAGGCCAGCATCCGTTCTCCCCTTTCCCTAAGACAGGTTTGCAATTGGTTACACAATTTAGGGAACAAGAGAAAAGTTAAAATGAAACACAGTAAAACAGAAAAGCAGAGAGATTGCTTCTGAAAGGTGGTCAAATTGCCTGGGTCAGTGTCCCCTATGAAAAAGCTAGCGGTATATTCCCTGAGAAATGCTCTTCCCTCTCATGCAATAAGAAAAGCTGTTTCAGGACCATAAACAGACCTCTTCTGTTCACCCAGGGTCATCCCTCCTCTGCCCATTCTTCGTTTATTGTCAGACGCCCCTCCCTACTAGAGATCATATAGCTATGGTGCTATACTGACAGAGTGATGCCTTCATGTAATTCCTTTTATCAAATGCTTTTATGAATGGACTCTTCAGGCTGGCTCCTTGTTATTGCTAAAGTCTCTACTCTGGAACTCCAGTGCTTGCTGTGTGGCAAACTCTTGTCTTAGAGGCTGGGTGTGAGTTCCAGCTATAAAGAGTTATGAATAAAACCAGTATATCTAGATTTCATCAGTTTGCGTGGTAATTCTTCCATTTTTTTCTCCAATTCATACTAGTCTAAAACTGTACTTCAATTGATTGTGAGGCATTAGATAGCTTTGCCACGTTTCCTTCTTCTAGTACATCTGAGAATTCTGGAGAGTGTCTAAATATTGCAAGAATCTGTCCTGATTGTCACTATTCAACTCAGTCACACTAGGGCTTGTGCAGTGCTGCATCCACAGTATGGACTGTGGGCCATCTTATCTTTGTATGTATATTAGTGTTCTCTTGTTTCTTTAACAAATTACCCAAACTTCATGGTGTAAAACAGCACACATTTATTCTCTTGTGGTTCTGTGAGTTAGAAATCAAGGATGCATTTTACCAGACCAGAAGAAATGTTCTCAGCTCTTAGAAGCCACCATACTCCTTGGCCATGACCTTGTTCTTCCCTCTTCAAATCCAGCAACAGTGGGTCCAGTCCCTCCCACGCCACATCTGTCCACCCACTATTCTGCCTTCTCCTACATTAAGTCTCAGTCATTAGATTGGGTCCACATGGATCACCCAGTATAACCTCCCCACATCAAGGTCCTTAACCCTAAAGGTCACATCTGCAAATTCCCTTTTGCCATGTAAGGTAACGTATTCATATGTTGTGGAGATGAAGATGTGGACATTTTTGTTGGAGCCATTATTCTGCCTTTTCATATTATTCAGACATCAGCTCAAATGTCACCCTACGATCAAGGGCCTTCCTTGATCACAGAAAATATTGTTTTTACAATAATGATCATTACCTGCATTTATTTTGCTTATTTACTGTTTTTACTTGTTTATTGTCCATATCAACAACTACATTGCCGGCTCCTCAAGCAGAGGTCTTGTTCACTGGTATATTCCAAATGTCTGAATAGTGATTGTCACATAATAGCTACTCAATAAATATTTATTGAATGGACAAAAGCATGAGTAAGTGGAAATGCTCTTAACCTATCCAGTGTAGAGGATTCCAGTTTGGAGTCTTCTCATTCTCCCTAAATATTCCCCCTGTCCATGATGGTTGACAGAATGTTCGCTGTCTTTATCACAACTGCCTTTACCCAAAGAACATGTCTTTGGCCAAGACATTAGAACAGTATATTGCATGTGCAGGACATTTCCCAAAGTCTGAGTTATTCTGTCCAGAAAATAACACATAGAAGACTTCAGATGAAAATAACGACTTTCCTTTCACTTTGCTTTATTATGGCCTAATCAAACAAAAAAATAAAATCTTTCATTTCATAAAAGAAAAAGGAAGTGTTGTCCTAAAGTTGAAACCAACTTTGTCTGTAAAAAAGTGGGAGAAATACTTCTGGCTATAAAATGGAAGACTATCCTGAAACACACACACACACACACACACACACACACACATGCACACACACTTCTAGCCAGAATTCCAAAATCTTGGGCCCGGCCTCACCAGGGCAGGTCTCCACAGTAACAGTTATGGAGTATCAGACAGGAAGCACAGCCTGTGCTGGGCTCCTTATATATATTATATCACTTAAACTTTTTTCGGTCTTCCTCGTAGGTGTTGTTACCTCTGTGTTATTCACAAGGATGTTGTCTTGGAGAGATAATATCCAAGAGATATTTGGGATTTCAAACCAGGCTGCTGGATTCCAAAATCAGTACTCTTTTCAGAGTTTTCCACTGCTCTCAACCTACCATCCTTTCTGCTTTCTTTTATGTCACTCCTGTCTTTATACTTAATAGTACCCTTACGCTGCTCCTGGAAGCATCTTTTTCTGGGTCTGTCCTTCTAGGAGAACATTTTAATGCTCAAAAAATACTTCTTGTTCTAGTCTCAAAACACAATTTCCTTCAAAAGCTTGGTCTCACCAAAGAATCTCTGTAATGAATACCAACTAGAAAGCGCCACGGAGCAGGGAAAAGACATGGAACTTGAATTTGAGTAGTGAATCTGTGAATTTTCAATAGTACGATTTGGGGCTGGGTCTGTGTAGTAAGGCCCTTGGGCAATGGGAGTCTCTTCCAGAGACTGTTTATCAAACTCTGTACTGAGTCTGACACTACTTTCTTCATTATCTCATTTTGTTTTATCAACATTCTCTGAGCCTTGGTTTCTGTATCTCTAAAATAGCATTGAGAACTATTGTACCCTTCTCACTTGTGATCAGAAAAATCCAAAATTAAATGATAAAAAGAATATTAACCTGTTTTAAGTAACAAGAACATTTAAATCTTGCATAAATGGAAGTCCAGTAGGGCAGGCTCCAGGTGTGGCGTGGAATGGAGACTTCAGAATGTCATCAAAGAGCTTGGTTCTTATTGTCTTTCCGATCTTCTATCCTCAGTATTGGCTTCCTCTAAGGCTGGTTGCCTTTATGATGTTAAAATACTGTACAGAAAATTCTTGACCAAAGGGATTCTTTTTCTTTTTTGTCCAGCAGGAGTGAAAGAGAGAGAGAGAAAGAGAGGGAGAGAGACCTCTCTGCCAAGAATTGTATGTACACACTTTCCTTTAGTCTGATTGGGCCAAATTATGTCTCAAAAATACCACTGGGTGAGAAAGAGTTATCACAAGAATGCTATTCACTGATTAACTCAGCATATCTAGAGATGGGGTCCCTTCCCTGAGTCTTATGGGGATAAGGGGTAATTTGCACAAAATTTAGCAAAGTTTAGAAGAACACAACTGAATTTGTGAGTAGGCAGTAAACAGGTCCACTCACATGAGGAATCTCTGCCCCCTTTTCCACACGTCTTCGGTGTTTCCTTGGCACAAAAAGCAGACTAGTTGATAATATGATTGACTAGAGCCTAGGACGTTTACTGCTTCCATTTGCTAAGGACTTGCTTGACTGCATTCTCTTCAGACATAGGTGAGAAGTCTTGTCTTGAGAACAGATCAGATAGTCTCAACGTCTTCCTATCTTTGTATGCATGTTTCGTCCAATGTGTCTTTACTGCTTCTCCTATCAAGAGGGAGAATTTATTTCTCCACCTTAGGAATCTGGGCTTGCCTTGGAAGTTGTTTAAACCAATAAACCACAGTAGACCCTGTGAGGCTTTTCAGCTGAAATCTCAAAGGGCATCATCATTTCTAATCTTTCTTGCTACCCTAAGACTGCAGTGTAAAAAAGCCTGGGCTAACCTCCTTGAGGATGAAACACCATATGGAAAGAGAGGTCAAGTTGACAAGCAGCACAAACAAATACATGATTGCTATTTCAAAGCCACTATGTTTGGGGTGGTTTGTTATACAGAAATAGATAACTGTTACAGAATCTATGGGTCTGGTTATTTAAGAAAGAAAGTGTATTGATATGTATACTTATATTAAAGTATAAAGTATATTTTACTTAATATGTATGCTTATATTTAAACAAAGGATAAACTATAATATATTTTAAAATGTGTATTTATCAAGAAAAGGAAGGGAGTGAAGGCGGGTATAGAATCTAAACTTCTTCGTTGATTTGAATTTGGAATCGTGTGGATGTGCTTCATAATTATATAACAAAATAAAAATTTTAAAAACAATCTTAAAAACTCAAAACTAAGAGCAAATTAACTTAAATTTCTGTCTAGTGGCAGAACTATTCAAAGTAAATTAAAAACACAGTGATTTGCCTATCCATTCCTGCAGGAGAAAAATAATTGCAAAAAACAAAGATGTCAAACAAAAAAAACCTTAAACCTTGGTATTCCAAGAAAAATATCCACCCTCTGCTTACCATTTGAGTCCACTGTGTCTTTTTCGAGCTTCATAATTGTAAGTTATTTTTACAAACAAAAGAGTTCAATGGAGTCATATGGTAATTGCAGGATAAAATTAGTTCCATTTATTTATTACCTATTTTTAAGTAAATTTTCTCTTTCTTATTTTTCTTCAGTAGATTATTTCAAGAAACAGGTAGACTGAATGAATTTCTAGATTAACAATAAAAATCTGGGTCTTTATTCCTCCATTTAACACCTATTTTCCCCTTTGTTTACAATTAACTATATTTTCCAAAGGGTGGGTTTGACAAAGAAAGAACTAGAATAAGGATTGTATAGGATCCAAACGTCCCGCAAAGGACTTTTTCTTAGATTGTACATCTCCCTTCCAACCAGAATGACTTTCATGGGAAGCAATCTAGGACCCTAAACATTAAATGTTCTATTGGAAATGCTCCCATTAATTGCCTTTAAAAAAATGTAACCTTCACCCTTATGAAGATGGTGAATTAAGAACTCAGAGTTTTGTTTCCTTGTATTCAAGTTCCCCGTATTTGAGGTAGCACAGCCATGCATTTACCAGTGACAGACTCAGCTTTGTGGAACTAATTAGGGAAACCAATTATTTATTTTACTGCATTAAAAAGCACAAATATATGTGAATAGGCTCCCTGAAGGCTGGAGAGTTTTTTGGATTTTTTTTTTTTTTCGAACGAGAAGAGGTAGAGTTTAATTTCTTAGAGCAGCTATTCCAGATTGGTTTTGTGTTTAATGGAACGAGCTGATTGAGTGCAAGTGGAGAACTGAATAGTTCTAGCCCAAGAGTCATTATGGACATATTGGACTAGAGACCTTGGTAAATTAGAATCAATCTAAAAGCAAACTTGAAGTGAATTCGAATCCCATTCAACATAGAGGGTACGCTCATGTTTGACCAGCACTGATACAGAGAAAACCATGACACAAAAATTTCTTCCCTTAAGAGATGATTTCCTAGTGAGGAAAAGAAACATTTAGAAAAATAAAATTGACATGATGTGATGTTGATGCACACACCAAATTCTATGATATTTCAATTGTTGAACGAGCCACCTTGAACTAGGCAAATAGAGCATGACTTCAGAGAAGAGCTGATATTTGTGCTGGGATTCTTAGGGTAAGAAGGAGTTGGCCAGGTGCACCTAAACATCCAGACAGAGGGAAAGGAAGGACGAAAAGCACAAAGTCTTGAAAGTGCAGCATGCATTTGGATAAAGGAAGGAGATCGAGAATGGTTTAAGCATGGGATGTGTGAAACCAATGTGACCATTTAGCGGGGGCAAGAGTTATCCGTGCCTCATATCTATTCCCTACAATTGTTCTGAGCCGGTGTATTTTGGGAGGCAGCCAGAGGGCAAAATTGGCAGGCATCATTGTGAGCTGGGGTTTTGGGAAGAATAGAGAGCATGGATGGTAGAGGTCACTAATAGCATCCAATTAGCACTCATTCCAGTATTTGCAAGGGGAGCTAGTTACTTGCTTTTTACTTCTCTTTCACATGCAAAATAATGATTAGGTGTCATTCTAAAAAGCCTCTAATTACTAATAAGATATCTAGGGAAGTAATGACACAAGAGCTCTTGGACACGCTTGCCACTGTATGAAATCCTCGTTAAGAGGAACGGACGTGGAGGAGAATGGTGCCATCTTGTTGACAGTGCCAGATTGCCCATGTAAATCCGTAGAATTGGAATGGGAGTACAAGGGCACAAAAATGTGGCCCCAACACAGACTTGCCAGATTCCCAGAAGTTGGGGATAGGACATTGTTTTTTAATTTAAAGGGGTGGTAACAGTGTTAACAGTAAGAAAGGAGGGAGATATGATTACTATCATTATCCAATATATATCTTGCCAGAGAAGAAGTGTAAGCCTTGGAATTTTGGTTGCAAGAAGTTTTCTTTCTAACTGTTGATTTCCAACCACAACTGTAAATAAAGCAGCATGTTAGTAATGTGTATTTTTATTTATTTTGTATTGTGATTAACTATACTATCATTTGGTGTACCCCAAGCACCTAATGCTTTGTGCTCAGTACAACTTTGTTGAATGAATGAATAAATTGTCCACCTTATATCATACAGCAGTTTTTTTATACCAGACTGTGTGTTCTGTGAAGTCAAAAATTTTTTGCAGTGGATTGCAAAAAATGAGTACAAATTCCTCCCGGCCCAGGATGCACATGCCATTTGCAATATGATTTTGCGCCTCACTCCAAGAAAAGGTAGAGTCTGTTTCCTCACCTCCTTAGTTCTAGGCTGGCCTTCTGGCATCCTCTGACTAATAGAATGCAGTGGATGCAACATTTTAAGAGTTCTGAGTCTAGGGCTCAAGGGCCTTGCAGTTTCTGTTCTCACTCTTGGAACTCAAGCTACCGTGTAAAGAAGCTCAGGTTAGCTTTCTTGAGGATAGGTAACCATATAGAAAGGCCAGCATGTGAGTAAGACCATCTTAGACTATCCAGCCTCAATCCGGTCACCATCTGACTGTCACCAAAATGAGCAATTCCCGGTGGAGTCAATTGGAAAACCACCGTGGTGTATCAAGCCCAAAATACTGACTCACAGATTTATGAGTAAAGAAAATGGTTGTTTCAAACTGTGGAACTTGGGGGATAGTTTGTTACATAACAATATATAACTGATATGGTTTGTCTATGTTATTCACTGCTGAATTTCTAGAGCCAAGTTAATTTCCTTACATGTAATTAACTCTCATTAATTGTTTGTTTATTGACTACAAACTTTGAATCTTACAAGAATCATACAAGGTAAATATTATTTCCATTTTTTAGGTGAAGCAAAAGAAGTTCAGAGAGATAAAGTAACTGGCCTATATTAGTAAGAATGCCAAAAGGAAATAGATTCACATAAAGTAGGTTAAATTGAAAAGAATTTAGAAAAAGTGCTATTTACAAAGGCATGAATAGGGAGTTCAACTATCTAGGGGTTTCAACATAGAACAAGGATGCTTGTCAAGAAGAGGAGGCTATCCTATTCATATACACATGTTTTTATGGTTTTGCACTCCTGGTGCTCTTAGAAAAGTTCTTACTCATAGTTGGAGAATATTTTTCTTGATGATCTGATCCTACTTTGAGCCTCATGAAAGAAGACAGAAGGGTAGTTACTGCCAGCTTGCAGAGAGAGGCCAGGGGAGAGATATAATTCTGACACTATTGCTTCCTTTTTGATTGTCACTTTTATTTCATAAAATGATAGTGGATACAGAGTGGGTTTCAGCCAAGGAAAGAACTTGGTCACGCAAACACATAGAGAATTTGAAAATTTCTGGTAGACAATGTGGCAAGTGTAGTGCAGTAAAAGAGCTCTGGGCTTGAGACTCTGGTCCTAGCCTCCCTGCTGGGAGATGCTACACCGTGATCGAATTGTTTAAATTCTCAATGGTTCCATTTTCTCATTAATCAAAATATCAAAATTATGCAAGACCCATCTACCTCAGAGGGTAGTGTACTATAACCACCACACAAGAACATTTTTATCTATGGCACACTGGAAAATACAGAACTCTTGGTGTTTGTAAAGTAATCTTCCTTTCAACAAATGCAAATATTTTGCAACCCCCGGGAGAAATCGAAAGGAACATACGGCTTTGTTTCTTTGAACAAATTCAGTTACCCTTGAAGGCTGCCCCTCCTGAACTGTGTCTTTGAAAGCTGCGCTTTGTGGGGAAAGGTTTTGAGTTGGCCACAAAGAGCCTTGACCTTGTGTGGCATTCCTTTATGCTTGCTGTCCTGGAAAGCAAAGGGCTTAGCCACGGGTAGTCTTCAGGGATCCAACCCAGAGCAAGTGATGTTTGATTCATTGAGTTTCCCTGCTTGAATAATCAGAGAGGGCAATTGAAACCTGGCCTGGATTACAAGAGTTATGAAATACAAAATTCACCAGTGGCCTCTGTCTCCTCTTTCCTTTTCAGTGATAGGTTAAGAGCTCAGGTTGGAGAAAATAGAAAGAGAAGAGAGCAGTAGGCAGGTGAGGCAGTGATTCATCATTCTTCTGGCCTGAGTCCAGATGGCTATTTGTACACAGCTCCATGTTTGCAGGGAGAAGAGAAGCCATATGGGAGGAAGGAGACTGTCTCCTACACAACGGGGATGCCTCCAAGTGGCACGTCGTAGGGAAGAAAGTGAATTCTTTCCTGGTCCACTCTCTTAGAACTTCCTACAATATTCAGATAAATGGATAGAGGTAGAGCTGCATCCGTCTCCTTACAGAAGGTCAAAAGAGAAAGAGTTTTTGTAGGAGTCCGATATTGAGGGGATCTTTTTTACTTTGCTTTTATTTCGGCCAAAGGAGCTGTGTAAACTTGGTACACAAGCCCCAAACAACCCTGTGAAATAAATAGCACCTATTTACGTTCCATGTCTACACTCAATACCTTCTATTATTAGCCAATGACCTATGTTTCTTCCTATATCTCGTCCCATCCCAATTCTAAGTACTCAGCACTATCTAGATACAGATATAGATATAGATACAGATATAGATACAGTCATGCATCCCTTAACGATGGGGATACATTCTGAGAAATGTGTTGTTAGGTGATTTTGTTGCTGTGTGAACATCATAGAGTTTACTTGCACACAACTAGAGGGTAAAGCCTATTACACACCTGGGCTATATGGTACTAATCTCATGGGACCACCGTTGTACACGTGATCCGTCATTGACTAAAACATCATCATGCTGAACACAACTGTATATATATATATATATATACACATTTGTGTGTGTGCATGCATGTGTGTGTGTATGTGTGTGTGTGTGTGTTTGTGGTGTTGGCATGTGGCTGCCTGGTGTTTGGAGGCTGACTTCCTCGTAGAAACATGAAATCATCTCATTCTCCCATCCTGGCTTCCTGTGCAGCCTCAGAGTAGAGTTCCCACTTTAGCTCTGATTGGATGGATGCCAATCTCAGATTAAAGTGAATTCAATGGCCTGACACAATTCTGACTCCACTTAGGCAAGAGGAATAAGACACATTCAACTTCTGAAACTATGGTCACTTGTTTTTTTTTATGGACAATTTTATATTTGTTTTATTTGGGAAAATGATTCAGAGCACATAATCATCACTTTCATGAGAAAAAAAAGTGTAGCTGTGATATACTTGCTTGGGATATTGCTGTAATATGGTTCCAACAAACTGACCTTCTGGTATTTTGCTTAAGACTTCATAGATCTCAGTCTCAGGAAGATGCTTGCTGTTTCTCCAGTAAATGAATTGTAGAGGGAAAATGAAACAACAACGTCTATTTGCTCACTTATACCTACTAAGTAGGTCAGACACTCAGTATGTATTTGTATGATTCTCTCAGAGAACAACTCAGAGGCATTTATTTAGAACCTAACAAAAAACTGATGCAAAGAGGAAGGCGATCAATCGTGTATAGATTGTCCCCCAGCCAAAGGCAGAGGCAGGGCTTATGAATGTTTCAACTCTCAAGAGTACATGATGTGTCTGTATCTCTACAGTGATGACCAGCAGATAAGCCAGGCCTTGCACCAATTTCTTCATTGTGATTTTTGTTCTCTCTTTGGTCAACTTTAGCTGGCAGAGAAGCCAAGCTGTCAAGAAGACTTCAGTTTTTTTCAGGATAGTAGTACCAGCTGAATGTTGGCTCAAGGTAATGACTAGCTAAGTAGGCTCTGTGCACCATTCCCCATTCAGGATGCAGACGCTCTTTTGTATTAGTTAATTAGCAGTTATTTGTTGATTGCCAACTAAATATCAACACTAAAAAAGGCCATTAAGAAGAGGTATATGGGAGAAAACTTTCCTTTGAAGAATGTTTGGGAAAACATGGTTGGGATTATGATTTAGTCTCAGTTAAGTGGCAATAATGTCTAACTCCCTAAAAGTAGCTTTGCGCCCTAGCCACCAACATGGAGTAGCAGCATTTTAACTTTCATCAAAGTAGGTATATCCCTATTATCTCGTGACCAACTTCTATCCAAACTTTAGTTCTGAGGAACAGTAATTAGAAAGAGAGAGAGAAAAAGAGGGAAAGGAGGAAAGGAAGAAAGAGATTAAATAAATAAAGGACTAGATTATACATTATCTCCTACATTTATATTCTATAATTTTTCAAATAAGTCTATATCATCTTAAGTACTTACTAAATTGTCATTATGGAATTATGCTTCAACAGTATGCTCTTGGCTATTTTTGTGGGTCTTCGCAATAAAAAGCTATACCCATATCATGTCCATATTTTTTTTGTAAATAATTCTCTATATAAGGAGTCCATATGACAAAGGGGCACATATGTATGGTGATGGATAAAAATTAGACTACTGGGAGTGAGCATGATGAAATGCATTCAGGAATTGATAAACAATAATGTACACCCCAAATTATACAATGTAATGAACCATTATAACCCCAATAAATTACTTGGGGAAAAAAAAGAATCCATATGAAATATAATATTTAAAATGTATATTAGTAATTTTCTTTTTATGATGTAGAAATTGGCAGAAATTACACATTATTATTTTTCTTATTAGAAAACCCTGAGACATAGTTGATGATGCTACACTGGTTTGATATATTTATTTTTTATTCTTTTAGGGACCTTTGTTTTTACATTCCTATTTCAATTTTTTAAACTTTATTCTATATTTTCTTTGTTATGAGTGACCTCTGTTTATTTTTTTAAAGATGAGGATAGATGATAGATAAATAGTTACCTGACTACTGTCATCAGTAATCCATTCCCCAAAATCAGACATTCTGCATGCAAACAGCAACTGGGAGCCAATTTCCCCTTATGTTAAGAGGGAAAAATTACAATGTGTTACACATCAACCCCAAATCCGCAACCAGTTTCCTAAAATGTAACTAAAACAAACTACCTATATAAGGCTTAAACTATGTTGTTAGCATATAAAATGCTTAAAACATCACTTTCTGATCACCAATATATTAGTTATGTTGAGTTGCTTTTTATGTCGTAGTGTCTTTTGTTCTGTTGTAATTGTTTTTCTCCTTCACTTTGATTCTTTCTCTTTTCTTTAGCAAAATGTTAACTTTTCAGGGGAATCATTGCAAAGTATTAGGGAAAAACAAGTGCTAAACATAAAGGATGCTATGGAAATTCACTCAGGACAAGGTCATGATGGCAGAAAATGGCTCACATTGAGCATGACACTGTGATGCCTCTCAGCACCAGCAACAAGGAGATACACATCCTCTAGTGGATGCTCAGAGTGATTTTCAAAAGGTCCATGGTGATTCTGACTTACAATCAATTGCGTCTGGAATATAACTCATAGCTGTTACTGCATATTGTCTTTTCATTGCACATTGTAAATGTTGCATTTAGAGCTAGGAATGTAAATATAAATTTTTCCTAGGTACATTGACTGAAAAAAATATATCTAGAGATAAATGCATTCTATCAAGATAGGCATTAAAAACTAACCAGTGTTCCAGAGGGGAAAAAAAATCAATCGAGAGAGTTTTGCAGTCTATGCCTTTCTAATGTAACGCGATTTTCAAAACTGTGGTAAAGATGATTTTAATGGTGTGCTCCATGGTGGAGATGAAGAAGGTAAATGAATGTTGTACTTAGTTTTGAGCAACTCATTTGGAACAAAATAGAAGATGGCGGAAGGGGAGAAACTAATGCAAGAAGCAAAAAGAAAAGTCTTTTTAGAATAACTTAGTATCATTAGAGTGTAGCTGTCATTGGCCTTTAGATGTATCAGAGACCAATTTTCTTACTGTATACATTTTTATGGTTATCTTCTGCTTATATCAAGTGCTGGTGCTTCTACATTTCTTGTAGTAATGAATTCACCTTTTAAATATGTATTTATTTGAATTGGGTCAAGTAATCAAGTGGCATATGAATGAGACAAAAATTATGAAGATATTATGTGAAGAACCAAAGTTTAGTAGCCATTAGAGTTGTCTCGTACCAGCCACTGGGTGATTTTGTTCAGGTTATTTAACCTTTTGAGTCTCATTTTCCTATTGATAAAATAGGAATAATTTTGTGATAATTTTAAAAGATAAGTATATTAATTGATTTTTCTCCAAAAATAGTCCATGACACAAGGACTTCAGTGTGGTCATTGGGAATGCAAGTGGGAAAGCATGAAATTGAGCTAAGAAACTAAAAAAAGTGAAGTGCTGAGATTACAGATGGCTAACTGTGGACCCTTGAAGAAACCACAAGAAACATACTTCAGAAATGTCCCAACAGAGAATGGGAGACTGCGGCATTTTTGAATATTCTCTCCACCAGAAATTTTAAATCTCCCTCCACTTTAAGTTTGTAAGTTCGTACATTTGAGCATACTCCTTATGATGCCCTTAGAAACTCTCAGGCAAGAGTTTATCACAGGTAAACATAGGTGCAAAAGCTTCAACAAAATATTGGCAAAACAAATACAGCAATGCATTAAAAAGATCATACACCATGATCAAGTGGGGTTTATACCAGGGACACAGGGATGGTTCAAAATCTGTAAGTCAATCAACGTGATATACCACATTAACAAAATGAGGGGAAAAAACCACATGATCATCTCAATAGACGCAGAGAAAGCATTCAACAAGATCCAACATCCATTTATGATAAAAACTCTCAAAAAAATGGGTATAGAAGGAAAGTACCTCAACATAATAAAAGCCATATATGACAAACCCACAGCCAACATCACACTCAATGGGGAAAAACTGAAAGCCATCCCTCTGAGAACAGGAAGAAGACAAGAGTGCCCACTCTCACTACTTTTACTCAATATAGTAGTGGAGGTTTTGGCCAGAGCAATCAGTCAGGAAAAAGAAATAAAAGGAATCCCAATAGGCAAGGAAGAAGTGAAACTCTTGCTGTTTGTAGACGACATGGGCTTATATATAGAAAACCCTAAAAAATCCACCAGAAGGCTACTAGAATTAATCAACAATTACAGCAAAGTTGCAGGGTACACACTCACATAAATCAGTAGCATTTCTATACTGTAATAACGAACTAACAGAGAGAGAACTCAGGAACACAATCCTATTCACAATTGCAACAAAAAGAATAAAATATTTTGGAATAAATTTAACCAAGGAAGTGAAAGACCTGTACAATGAAAATGACAAAATTTTCCTGAAAGAAATTGATGATGACATAAAGAGATGGAAAAACATTCTATGCATGTGAATTGGAAGAATAAACATAGTTAAAATGTCCATACTACCTAAAACAATCTACAGATTCAGTGAAAGCCCAATCAGAATCCCAATGTCATTCTTCACAGAAATAGAACAAAGAATCCTAAAATTCATATGGGGCAACAAAAGACCCCGAATTGCTAAAGCAATCCTCAGAAAAAAGAACAAAGCTGGAGGCATCACAATCCCTGACTTCAAAATATACTACAAAAGTATCTTAATCATAACAGCGTGGTACTGGTATAAAAATAGGCACACAGATCAATGGAACAGAATTGAAAGCCCAGAAATAAAAACACACATGTATAGACAGCTAATTTTCGACAAAGGAGCTGAGAACACACAATGGAGAAAAGAAAATCTCTTCTACAAATGGTGTTGGGAAAACTGGACAGCCGCATGTAAAAGAATGAAACTAGACCATCCTTTTATGCCATTCACGAAAATAAACTCAAAATGGATCAAAGATTTAAAGGTAAGACTTGAAACCATAAGAATTCTAGAAGAAAATACATGCAGTACACTCTTTGACATCAGTCTTAAAAGGATCTTTTTGGATACCACATCTTCTCAGAAAAGGGAAACAATAGAAAGAATAAACAAATTGGACTTCATCAGACTAAAGAACTTCTACAAGGTAAGGGAATGCAAGATTGAAACAAAAACACAACCCACTAACTGGGAAAAAATATTTGCAAATCATATATCCTACAAAGGGTTAATCTCCATAATATATAAAGAACTCACACAACTCAACAACAAAAAGTCAAACAGCCTGCTGGAAAAATGGGCAGGGGATATGAACAGACATTTCCCCAAAGAACATATACGGATAGCCGATAGGCACATGAAAAGATGCTCATCACTACTGATCATCAGGTAAATGCAAAGGAAAACTACATTAAGATATCACCTTTCACTCATTAGAATGGCTAAAATAAACAAAACAAAAAATAACAAATTTTGGAGAGGTTGTGGAGAGAAAGGAACCCTCATATGCTGCTGATGGGAATGCAAACTGGTACAGCCACCATGGAAAACAGTACAGAGATTTCACAAAAAATTAAAAATAGAAATACCATATGACCCAGCCATCCCACTACTGGGTATCTATCCAAAAAACTTGAAATCAGCAATTCAAAGAGACCCAAGCACCCCTATGTTCACTGTAGCATTATTCACAATAGCCAAGACGTGGAAGCAACCTAAGTGCCCGTCAACTGATGATTGGATAAAGAAGATATGCTATATATATACAATGGAATACTACTCAGCCATAAAAAATTGTCCCATTCGCAACAACATGGGTGGACCTTGAGGGTGCTATGTTAAGCAAAAAAAGCCGGATAGAGAAAGACAAACTCTGTATGACTCCACTCATATGTGGGAGATAAACAAATATGTGAACAAAGAGAATACATTAGTGGTTACCAGGGGAAGAGAGGTGGGGGTGGGCACAAAGGGTGAAGTGGTGCACCTATAACAATGTACAACTGAATGTACAATAATGTACAACTGAAATTTCAAGAGGTTGTAAACTATCATGACCTCAATAAAAAAAAAAGAATAGGTATGTGACATTGGCATGTGGGACATCTGGTATATAACTTCCTTTTGCCTTCTGGACTTGCTTAGTTCTAAGATCAAATTTGCTATTTGTGATATACGATAGATTGCTTTTACACTCACTTAACTTAATGAATTGGTCAGCCTGACAATATGGTAGGCAGCTACATTTTCATAGCTATTTTATTTCCCATAGTGTAGCACTTAGTCTCTATTAAAGGCAGCAGCGTTCCAGGAGTAGACTTTCAAATGATGACTAATGCTTTGCTGAAGAAGGTACGGCTTTGCTCCAGAACACTAGAAAACGTGATTATAATTTTCCTATCATCCTTATTAGAGACTCTACATGCCATCCTTATCTACCATAGGCTCTCTAGCATCAATGGATCTGTTGCGACCTGAACTGTAGGGCAAGTTGTACTCTAGCATATATCTAATGCAGAATCCTTTTTTGCTTTGGAAACCTCTCTCCCTTCCAAAATCCAAAGTGGTTCACCAAGCACCATGCATCTTCCTTAATGGTAGACGATACAAAGTACACTAACTTGTGCGTTACTTAAGAAGCAATGTTCTAGCATATCTTAGGCTATTTTACCCCAAAAACTTCACAGATGTGGCAGTCCCTTGAGTCTCTGTAAGGTTTATGTTCTATACTCTCACATGCGTGTGTCTTGACAGGGTATCCCAAGTATTTGCCATTTCTTTCTTTACTAAATTCAAATACTATGATGTTTCAGATTGAATTCCCAGTGAAGGAAATTCTGGGACTGAAATTAGTGTGCAGGAAGTTTATTGGGAAATGCTCTTAGGAGGAACACAATAGAAGGTAGATGGAGAAGGCTGATTGGTCAGAAGCTGATGAGCTATGAGGCAGTTTCAATAGAAACTCTGGAGCTGGAATGAACATTTTTCTTTAGAATTTTCCCCAGGTGGGGTGAGTGAGTCAAGCCTTCATATCCCAACATTGAAGAGTCATTGGAGACAGGCCACCCCAGGAAGAACGCATGAACAAGGAGAAGGTGGCTCTTTCAAGCAGGGGCAATCCTCCAGTGGACTAAGAACTGAGAGCTATTTATTGGCGGCATTCCTGAGAACTGGGAGTCCTTCACCCCTGCTTGGAGATTTGGGCCATTCTTTACATTATCCTCCGTATTAATACAGGGGACCCAGGATTATATTCTTCAGACTATCATGGGAAATTTGAACATTACTGTTAAGGCTGGAAAGTTAACGTAGCCATTGTGCAAGTGAGTAAATGTGAAATGCTGTCCTTTCCAAGTGAATGAAAGCTGCTTTTGATTCTCTTTCCTGTAAGAGATTGAACAGAATACATTTGTCAGATCCATGACTCCGTACCTACTGCCAAGCCTCTGTTGATCTGTTCTTTCAAAGATATACCCAGCAGAGTGGATGTGACTGGAACTATGATTATCCAGTTATGTTTAAATGATGACAGCCTTAATCTGCCATGATTTGTTTATTTCTTGTGAAGGCCATTCCAATAAATCAAATGGGGATATGTTGGGTACCCCAGTCCCTATTCAAATACTTTAAGGTAGCGCTAATTTCTGCAAGTCCACCTGGGGTGCATACTGCTTCTGATATATTCACTTGGCCAGTAGTGCAGTTTCAGAGACGTTCATTTTGCCTTTCCTACCAATTTATGAATCCAGGTGGTAGATTAAAAAAAACAACAAAACAAGACACAGGACAGTTTTATGGGCCCATTGGTCCCACCACGGTGTAGACTTGAACCAGGATTTTATTAGTCACCTGGAATCTATACAACTTCACTCTAACAGAGTGTAATGCTAGCAGATCTCCTGGCTATTAGATCAACTCCTATTTCTAACATCTAAAATGGTAATATTATTTCTTTTACCCCAGTTTACATTTACACTGAAGAATGGCCATAGGACCTTTTGCGGAAGGTTTGGGAAAGTATTTAATATGTATGCTTGCATCATTGCAAGATCTTCTCTCAAGAAAACCCAGCCTCTCCTTCAATAGGTGGACTCTGGTTTTCAAAACGACGCAAATCTGAAAATTAGGCAAGAGATCATGACTTTCCATTGTTGTGAATGAATTCACCAGCTCTGGATATAAATCAAGCCGTACTTTGTTGGCTGTTCATCTATTTCATCTCCAGGAATACCATGCCTTAGTGGCTATTGTAACAATTTCCTGAGTGTCAAGACCCTCTTGCTTCCACTCCAGAATTATTGACTAGTACAGTAATCCATCCACCTTGCTTCAGAAGGTTAATTTCTGTCATCTTGCCTCTATTCTACCAGAGTCCTGCCCTCCCCATAGATACCAGTGAACCCAGATTCATAGCAGCATCTTCCGTTATTAATCCTGATCTCTAGAGGACAGCCCCCACTACACTTCTCATTAAAGTCATTGCCCCTCTCCCTTACTTGTGTGTTCTTATTGCTTTAATAAGTGGAGTTATCTCTGGATCCTCCCAGCGAGTAGTCAGCTGTTGGGTTCTTTGATTTCACATAATAAATCTATTCTAATGCTCACCTCTCTGATCCCTTCTTAAATTCTAAACCAAAGAATTTCTGGTACCTAAACCTAATTTACTATAGGTCGCTGTGCTATTCAAACTATGGGAGCCATTGCGTTTTAATATTTGAACCAGATCCATGTGTCTTTGACAGGATACTAAATTCTGGTCATAGGAGATAGCTCCATGTCAATAAGCTCCTCCATCCAGCCTCATATCACACACTTCCTTGTCCGACGTCTTCAAGAACCACTTCCATTATTTTCACACTGTTGGTGCATATTAACGACATCCTATAGTTCTTGGGTAAATAATAAATTTTCTACCAAAGTAAGACTGTACTTCTCTGCGTTATTCTCAGACTTGATTCTAGTTGTTAATCTAGAGACAATGAGGGGAAGCAGGAGCAGATATTGAGGAAGTCAGGCATCATTTTGTGAGACATATGCCTCATATAGGGCTATTACATGTCCCTAAGAAGGCTTCCACTTTAGCATAGAAGAGCTGCCAGTGCATTAAGCCTTTATAGCTCTCCTAGCTTTATGATCAAATACTTGACCTGACGCTCCAGCTGCAGGGAAACGGTTCTCTTTAAATTCTGACATAAAAGCCTCCTGTTTTTCACAAAATACTTGGAATAAAGAGCTGACTAACTTATGTTTGCCATTCATCCTCAAGGCTTCTGGGACAGTAAACAAAAGCCAGTTTACTCCGCTATATATATAATTACTATTTTTCCAATATCATTCAAGAACTTAAGCTATTGCATAAGCCAATCTGTCCCTTTCTACTTCTATCTAATTTTTAATCAACCAAAAGTGAGAGTTTTGGTAGTTGTGACATCATAGCTTTCCAGATATCGTCACTCCTTTTAGCACCAGAAATGGGATCCATTGACCAGTGAGTGATCCAATCCCAGGATCCCATCTTTTTTTTTTTTTTTTTTTTTTTTTTTTAAAGATTTTATTTTTTCCTTTTTCTCCCCAAAACCCCTCGGTACATAGTTATATATTCTTTGTTGTGGGTCCTTCTAGTTGTGGCATGTGGGACGCTGCCTCAGCGTGGTTTGATGAGCAGTGCCATGTCCGTGCCCAGGATTCGAACCAACGAAACACTGGGCCTCCTGCAGCAGAGCGCACGAACTTAACCACTCAGCCACGGGGCCAGCCCCCCAGGATCCCATCTTAAGAGGTTGCTTTCAAGCACCTTTACAGTGCCAAGAGTTAAAGTTTGAGCTCCCCTAAAAGCAGATCTTGAAATAAGGGCATGGGCATATATAGCTTATTTTTGAGATGATCCTATGAAGCATAGACGTAAGAGTGGAGAAAGTGAGAGAAAGAAAGGAGTAAAGCCAATGAAATCTGTATGAATGTTTGGGTATATTAGTTATCTATTGCTATGCAACAAATTACCCCAACACTAAGTGACTTAAAACAGAAAGAGAACATGTCACATAGGTTTCTGTTGGTTTGAAATTTGAGAGTAGTTTAGCTAGGTGGTCCTGCCTCAGAGGTTCTCATCAGTTCGAATTAAGATGTTGGCCAGGGATGCAGTCATTTGAAGGATTGTCTGGGGCTGGTGGATCTGCGTCCATGATGTCTTACTCACATGGCTCGGATGTGATGCTTGCTGTTGGGAGGAAGGCTCAGTTCCTCATAATATGTACCTCTCCATAGGACTGCTTGAATATTGTCAATACATGGCACTTATCTTCCCTCAATCAAGTGATCCAAGAGAGGCCAAAGCTGAAGCCCCAATATCCTTCATGACATATTCTCAGAAGCCACACAATATAACTTCCTTAATATCCTGTTGATTACACAAACCAGCCCTAATCAATATGTAAGGGGACCAAAAATGGCAGGTTTACTCTGAGGCAAAGATACCTGGGGGCCATCTTGAAGATTGGCCACCATGGTTGGTTATCCATACAGGAAACTGTGTGTAAATTCCACTGGGGAATTCTGAGATGTAATATGCCTCAGAATTGTCCCACAGGATTGCTGGAATGCTGGGGTTTTGATCTATGATCTCCCATTCCTCACTGGTTAGCTGCCCCTGGGATTTTAACTTGCTTACATTTCTAAGTTGCACTCATGTGCAGCAGAGAAGTGATAGGCAGAGGCAGAAAGCCATGAATATACTGAAAATTGTCTTCCATAGCTTCAGATAAATGCAGCAGCAGGCTGAGGGTATTTGAGATGGGACACAAACTGCCTCTCAGAAAATAAATGTGAAATACCTAGAACTCAAGAAATAGCAGATTATTGTTATTGTTTTATTATTATATTATTATTATTACAGTTGATTCTTATTTGTGGTAGTTATATTCTATAAACTCACTGTGAACAATGAATTAGCAAATACCGAACCATTCCTCCTGGGGGAAATAGAGATTTAGAGTTCTGTGAGCCTTTGCTTGCAATATTTTTGTCAGCCAATCAATACATGGCCTTGTTTTATGTGTGTTTCTGTTGAAAGACACCTTATTTAATATTATTATTGATTCATTAACGTTGGATTCACAGCCAACAGCACTATAACTCACGCCTGAATGACACTTCTCTAACACATCTTTCCTGCATAAGGCATAGCGCAGCCTTCCCGGACTTAGGAACACTAGACAGCATTTCAGCACTACATTCAGGGGCCATTTTAAACAGCAAAGTCACCAAAAAAAAGCAAAAATGTGGAAGTCAATGGACCAGGGAAAGGACGGTTGTTTATACTATGAGAGCTGAAGCGAGAGGGCAGAGCATCAGCTTGTTGAACCTCAGCTAGGACTATGTACATCAGGCTACTCTGTGCCTTTTTGCCCACTCTGTACATGTTCTTCAAGGACCACGAAAATGTGACAAGTATTGATTTGGGAGTTACTAACATATTTTAGCAGGTTGGTAAATTTGCAAACATGGAATCTGAGATAATGAAGATCAACTGTATTATTGAATGCTTATGATGTTGGCCACATTTAGACATGTAGGATCATAACGCTGACTGGAACATTTAAAGCACCACAGAGCCTTGTTTGAGTTCTACAGATGTACAAAACCATTTGAATTTATACGGACAGAAATCGACATGCTAACCTCCGGGATTGTTTTAAACTTTATTTTCATAAAATTAGCAAATAATCTACTCATTAGTGTGGTAAATGGGAAAGAATGTGTCAACCATTTGAAGTGTCATAGATGGGTTTTCCAGGAAACAGACACTGAAATGGAAATCTGTATGTGCAGATCATTTCTGGGGGCATGTTCTCAGGATCAACAGATACCTGAATATGAAGATCAATTATAGCTGATATTTATTAATTTCTTACTATAAGCTAGTCACTGTTCTAGTTGTTTTACGAGTATTTTATTCTTGAAACAACTCTGTGAAGTAGGTACTATTGTTATCTTCATTTTCAGATGTGGTAATGAAGGCAGAATACTTTGAAATGTCACACAGACAATGAATGCAGAGCTGGATTTTAAATATGTACACTAAGGTATCACATTGGGGTTGTGAATGCTATAATGTGTCACCCTATGTTGCCAACTGATAGCCTACAGCTGAATAGTGCTTTCTAAGATGTACTGTGCACCAAAGCGAGCTATCTTGCGCGGTTCCCTTTGAGAGGCTGATTGCATCCAAGACTGGTCAAAGGCGGGATACCAAGGCCCAGCTCCCTTACCTCAACAGAGGACATTTCTGAAGCCTTCAGAGCTCCCTGTGGGATCAGCTGAGGCCTCTATTGCAACGCTTCAGAGTTCAACTTCTCCCTCAGGCAAGTTCTACTTCCCTCACTTCCTTGTAGATATTGTTCCTGAGAACACTCTCTAAGAAATTATCTACACACAAGGATCTCCATTTCAGCATCTGTTTCCTAGAAGACCAATCTCTGACAATTCAAAGACTAACGTCTATTCTTTTTCATTCACTACACTAACAGGTAGATTATTTGCTAATTTTGTGAAGATAAAGTTTAAAAAAATCTCAGAAGTTAGCATGTTCATTTCTGTCTAGACACGTTCCAACAGTTTTGTGCATCTGTAGAACGCAAACAATGGTCTGGGATGCTTCAGATGCTCCAGCTTCCACTACAATCCTACGTGCCAAGTCTCCCAAGCCAAGAGTATTGACACTTGAGTTAGTCTTTGAGATTGGACCTATGGAAAGCAACTTTATTTAGCTGTTCAGTCTGTGAGTGATCAGTACAAAGTTGTCTCTCCACATTTTCTTTTTTTTTTTTTAAAGTTGTGTGCTTTTTTTTTTTTTTTTTCAAGTGAAAGGGCTTTTTTTCCCCCTGGGAAAGATTCACCCTGAGCTAACATCTGTTGCCAATCTTTCTCTCTCTCTCTCTCTTTTTTTTCATTTTACCTCCCCAAAGCCCAAGTATGTAGTTGTATATTTTAGTTGTAGATCCTTCTAAGTTCTTCTATGTGAGCTGCCACCACAGCATGGCTACTGACAGATGAGTGGTGTGGTTCCACCCCTGAGAACCAAACCTGGGCCCCCAAAGCGGGGCATGCTGAACTTTATCCACTAGGCCGTTAGGGCTGGCTCTCTTCTTGTTTTCTCTGCCCAGCAAAGAGACAGTCAGTTTCTGCAGTTCAAACTATTTCTTATTATTCAGTAATTTTACGTCCTTTGCTCAAGTAACCTCTATACTTTCTCTTGGGAGAGAGTTCTTCAGTGGACTTCTTCACCATGGTTTCAAAAGTGAAAAACCAAACTCAACAACAAAAGCAAAAGCTCATTGAATAATAAAACTTCCCCTGTTCTGCCACTGGTAAGAACTGACCCCTCACTGAGGGAACCTGGTCAAGACTAGGGAAACGACCTTTAAGATGTACACTCAGAAGGAATGTTAGCTCAGAGAAAGACCATGACCACCACAGTCTTCACTTGTGTAACTCCCAGCAGGATGATGTTCCAGAGACTATTTTACTCTCCTCTTGGAGGACTCACTTGTGGGCATTTGATGATCATTTCCTCAGCTCCCGTCCCTGGAGGGTAAGACTTATTTACCAGAATTTAACTGGTGAAGACTTCCTTATTTATCACCACTTTAGAATGAGGATTATTCTTGCCTTGAGGTAAGTTGAAACTTCAAAATGTGGGCTTCTGCTCCAGGAGGATTCCTGTACTCCGATCCTTCCCCTTTTTGGTCATTAAACAACAGTTGTTCTCTTTAGCAAATCCTCGCATTTCCACACACCCTCATATACCTTTATTAGTTTTAGCAAGTGCTGCTTTATTGTTCCAAGTTTTATGATGCACCAAGAGTATTTCTTTTTAGTGTCTACCTCTATTAGCAGCTACTGCTTTAAGGAGGCTCTCTGTACAATATAGGCAGCTATTTTTAGAGATAAACTCTTCCCAAGCTGGATGAACAATTTCTATCTTCCATCTATATTTCATTTTACTATCTCTCTTAACCTTTTGTGCTTCATTGTTCTGGGATAATATCCAGACCCACCAAAGGGAAAACAAATGAGGACAAGTTATATTTTCATGCCACCCACATGCATACCAAACATTGTAGGGAATAATTGTAAACCCAACAGGAAAACTGTTACTATATTCATATTAATTTTTTACCAGTGCATAAAACTTGGATAAAGCATATCTCTTTAGGATATCAAGCAATAGGAGAACTAAGTGGGCCAAGAACAAGGAACCATTGAAGAGTTTGATGTTTTATTTATTTGTTTTCTATTTGTGTGTGTGTGTGTGTGTTTTCTCACTGTTCTTAGATTTTATATTTGACCCTGCATTTCTTGATTAACTCTGTTTCCAGATGAATTCTGAATTGCCCATCATGATTGTTATTGCAACATAATAAAGATGCTGAATTAAGAGTCTTAGAATCTTAGATGTGAAAGGGATCTTATAAATTCACCTTCACATTTTAAAAGGGTACAAAACTGAGTTCTACAAACTCTAAGCAACGTGCAGAATGTCACACTGTGGCAAAGCCAGGACTGAAAACACGTTTTTAATTCCCGATCAAGGGTTTATCCTGCTGTATCACCATTTTGTGTAAAGAGAGAGAGAGAGCCCCTTCCATATGTGACCTCTCTGAAACTCACACTGGAAAGTCATAATTCAAGGAGAAGTATCCTAGCATAATCATGAACCCTCTCAATATGGAGTTCCTGAAATGTGGTTCTGGTTTCACTCAGGGTTTTCTCAGGAGGCTTCAATGGTGTAAATTGTTTTTGCACGATTGTGTCTATACTTATCTTCCTGGTATGTATGGTATATTAATTAAGCCCAAGCCTGGGAGGATCTGTATTAAAATGGTAACACAGGATACTTTCTCTCTACTTAATTTTTAGGGAAGATAATCTTGAACTATCTGTCATCCACTACTTAATGAATGCTAAATTGATAGACTATTATAGGGAGTTGAATAAGGTGTAATGTGTCTACTCTTCATCTATTCTTCTGTGTTTCATCTTTGAATAAGATAACTGTGTACTGGGATGTACTGTTTTTCTTTTTATCTTGCCATAATGAAATTAATTAATATATTTTATTCATCAATATTTTGTGGACACCCTCTATATCCTGGCACTGTGCTGGGTGTTGGAAATATGTATCAGAGAGTCAAGCAGACTCCTTATACTTGTGGAGTTTTGAGGAAAAGGATGAGATAGACTCCCATGAAAAAACAGCACAAATAAATTTAAATCATATATGTTAACATGAAATAGTCAATCTTATGAAGGAAATGTATGATGTAAGTATGAAAAAGGATGTTTGACCTAGTCTTACATGTCAAGGAAGGCCCTCCTGGGAAAATAGCATTTCATTTGAGAACTAAAGTGATAAGAGAATTGGTGAAAAATGGTTACAAGAGGTGGTATTCAAAAATAGAGCTGCAGTGAAAAGCCCTGTGGTGAGAGAAAGCATGTTTTGTTTGAAGATTAAAAATGAGGTCAGTGCAACTTCAGCTTTGAAAGCTGAGGGGGTCATGGTGTGAGATGAGACTGAGGCAGTATTGAAGGCTGAGAGCATGCTGAGCCATATTAACCATTTTAATTGTACCCAAGAGCAAACAGCAAAAGAAACCCATTGAAGGATTTCATGCAGACATGTGGTATATCACCAGATTTGCATTTAGGAACTACCACTCTGGTTGCAGAGAAGAAAATTGATTAAATGGGCTTAAGTGGGAAACTAAAAACATGAAAGAAGATGGAGAGTGTTTTGATTGTCCAGACAGATGTGAGGTTATTTGGGCCAGGGTGGTAATGGTAACAGAAAGAGAAGTGGAGATATTCAAGGTGTATTTTAGGTGACATGGCATTCAGGATTTCTGAGCAGAGGTGGAAAAGGAGAGGAAGTTGTCAAATAGGACTCCCAGACACTGGACATGCAGACAAGGATTAATGGTAATGCCATTCATTGAGAGAGGTAGAAACAGAAAAATATTTTAGAATGTACAATAGCCACTGATTCCAGTTTTAGATGCATTCAGTCTAACCTATTTGTAATTTATTGAGAGGGTGGGTGGAAATACGTGTATTGGAGGTAGGAGGAGAAATTGGCATTCATTAACATAAAGATAGAGATTGAAGCTATGGTTATAAATGAGAATGTTTTAATTTATTTCCTGTATTCCCAGATAAGATAAGACTTAAGAGGAATTAAGAGCTATTGAGGAAAAGTTAGAATTAAGGGTAAGATAAACAATATAGGAGAAAAATAGATTAATCTCCTATGAAGCCAGATGAGAATCGAGACTGAAATATAGGTGAGCCATATACTGGAGAAAGTATATCTCTTTAATTATAATAAGAGAGAGGTGAAGGGGCTCAGGGAAAGAAGAAAGTAGTTATATAAGCTTGACAGTGATAAAAGATTCCTGTCTTAGGGCTTACATTTTCTCTTCGTATTAGACAATGAGAGTGAAGTGAGGAGTGGACGGTCAAAGTTTTGTGGGGAGCACAAAAGTTTAAAACAATTGTTGCCGGAAGGGGACGAGATTTGACGACTAGAGAAATGTTTAATTTCAAGCACATGTTAGAGCCTCTTAATTTGAAGATCATGAAAAATTGTAGCATCAATTTGCTCTTTTGTATGGTGTTCTCAAACAGTATTCAGTTGCTTGGATGAAAGCAGAAGGAAAGGGAATATTTGGTTTCATTCGGGGTTGGTATTTTTCAAAATGGGTATAATGAATCACAGATAGGAAAAGAAGTGTTTGGCAAGAGTGTTTTTGAAATGATGAACCAAAAAACCTAAAATGGATAATGAGAGAATTAGTGAAAGAAGAAGGTTATTGGATTGGGAAGAAGTAAAGGGAGTTATTAGTTAAGGTATAAAGAGGTCAATTGACTAAGCACACTGGTATAATAGGGGGCTGAGGGCATAGAGATTGGATTAAAAGTGTTCAGAGTAGATTGTAAAGGAGGAATTAGGAAGGAGCTTTTGTAGTGAGAAAGATAAAGATGATGTTGTTTGCACCACAGTGCTGAGTGGGGTGGGCGAGGTAGAGAAAAAAGGGATTAATGATTGTGGAAATGGTACCATTTCAGGTGAGGACAAGTTCTAGGATGTGTCTCCAAAAGTGAGTGACTAAGGTATCACGTTGGGGAAGATCATTGGAGTTGAGGAAATCGAGAGCGTTGAGGTCATGATCTATGAGTCACCACTTAGAGGACAGCTCCCAGGAAATCTTAACCTTCATGACTGAGTATGGCATGAGGGAGAATGGAACTTTTATTATTCAAGTCATTGAGAGTTTGCATACTGATTCAGCAGCTAGGAGGCTTGATCTTGAGCAGAAGTGAATTGATATCACAAAAAAATGTCCACACATATATGGTATTGGCTCAGTAGTAGGAAAGTAAGCAGGGAGGACATGATATTGAAAGCTTGGAGGAAGGCAACTCATGCTATGATGGGACAAAACGTTTGGAAAATTGTCACCCCTGGTAACACTTTGGAGGCAGATAACTTACCTAACTGACCTGGCAAGTTTAGTGGAAAAGATTTGAAAAAATCATAAAATTAGTATGAGTTGGCTGTCATTGACTGAATTTAGAAAAGTGTTATAAGAAAGGGATGGCATAAAGAAAAATTGGCTGGTTTTCAAGCAGAAATGAAAGAATAGATGGAGTCTAAATATTTGGGCATTGTAAGGTCAGAAAAGTTTCCCTCTCGACTCCAAATAGTAGCAAGTGGATGAAAAAGAACTTTTGAGTGTCTAAATCCAGTTCAGCTTTTCATTTTACCAGAATAGTTCAGGATGAAGATGAGATAGAGTATATGGTCTGTATTCGTATTTATTTCAAGAGAGCATTGAGGTAATAGTCATTAAACAGAGAAAAAGTCACAGCTCAAGAATTATATGTAGAAAGAACTTTGGATGTGGTTATTGGGCCATGAAGTGGCCAGAAAAAGACATAACAAAAGCCTAATAAGTTTTGGGAAAAAAAAATGTATTGCCAGGGAAGCCTCAAGACCAGAATAAAAATCTGTCTAAGAGAGGTCACACTAACTAATCCTTATTTAAGATGTGGCCATGTAGCATAACGGAAAGGAGAACAATTCTCAAGCAAAGAGCTTGAAGTTGTGGAGAGCTATGACGAAAATAGATGCTTCCAACAGAGTTAGTACATGCAATCTCTACTACCTCCCAGACAAGGACACTTCGCAGCGCCTGGTCACCTGAATTTCAAAATTCTATGGATCTGTGACAACTGGGTGTCTCCTATTCTCTCCCTGCCCTTTTCTTTTTGAATCAAAGAGTCTGATGTGGATAACTTTCCATACTCCAACATTGTATACTGAAGTGAGACATATATTTTATTTATATGAAAAAGACCCACACGTGGGCTTGAAGTAGAGGACTGGGAATCAGCTAGAGAACCTCATTTTGAGCTAGAACAGTTACCAAATGGTAACTTGGAGTGTCCCTCTTAGGAATAAACTATATCGTATGTGTTGGAGAAAGGATAAAATGGATACTTGTTCACCAGAATATTGAGTTGTGACAGATACTCACCAGACATATTTCCTTTCCTGGAAACCCTAGAAGTCTATATTTCAAGCCAATATTTCAACTAGGTTGGTGCCACATGACTGAGTTATGGCTGATGGGATACAAGCAGAAATAACGTGTCACTTTCTGCCTGAGGTGAGTAAGTATATAGTGTGTCTTCCCTTCAATTTTTTTCTCTCCTTGTTGGCTGAATGATGCCAAAATGACTATAATGTCAAGAGGTGGTGGAACAACCACAAAGAAGCAGCCGATTTGAAGAAAGTCACTTGACCTCACCAGACTGTTTTTTTGAATGAGAAATAAACTTTTGCGTCACACCTTGAAATTTTAGGATTTCTTTGTTGCTGTGGCTTATTCTAGCCTATCCTGACAGATACGGGGGATTAACACTCTGTGAATAGCAAGGCTTAATGAGAAGAAAAACAACCCAACTGCCTCCTCAAAATTATAAGACATAATTATCATGGGAAACTATATCTTTAGGATAAAGCAATGTTTTCATTAAATCAAGGAAGTATAGAAAAAGGTAATGAAAGAGATTAAAGATAAAAGTGAGCTTGTTTATTATAGAGCAGTGTTACAAGACAAGAGAATGAAAAGTTTGGAAAGGTAAGCATAGGATATAGCTAGTTAGGACCAAGGAAATATAGAGCATCTTGATGATAGCAACTAAGAAGACTGGAGGCCCAGGAGGATGGGAAGGTTATACACAACACGGATGAAAGGGCTGACAGGCTCAGTTCTTCTTTCGGCCTAATTAAACAATGTGACCACCAGGCCTAATTGCTGGAGGAACCGTGTTATGCCACTGGGGGGAGATGGCTGCTAGCTTTTTCTTTCTTCACCCCCCTTGAAGCCCAGAGTGGTGGCAGTCCCTGAAGCAGTCATGCTTGGATGGCAGTCGAGGACAGCATCCATGATTTTGATCCTTGAATTTGTTTTCCCCAATTCTTGGATTGTCTGCTCCTAACCTTTCTCCAGAGGCTATTCAAAGGTCAATATGTCATCAAGATGGTCCCTGGTTTCTTGAAGCATCTTCAGGCCAATTATCAGCTGCTTTAGGATGTCATTAAAGATTCCCGATTGTGACAACTGTTTCCTGAAGGTATTATTTTTGATATTCTGAAGCTGGAGATTAGTTTTCAAAGGAGACTTGATTCCTTTCAGGCTTGTCTTGTTCTGAAGACATTAAGTTTTAAAGACTTTTATGGTGGTTATAGTGTTAGAAAGAATAAAAGAGACAAAGAAAAAAGTAAAAACTAGAGTAAGAAGGAAAAAAGACTTACTTGTCAGCATTCTGTCCATATTCCCTCAGTGCCTACCATCTTAGTGGGGTTGGCTGACTTCCAGCTCCAGTATCTGCATCTGTGCAGAGTTCACTTTCTGGAGCTGCAGCAGGCCGTGATGCACATGCGCACGGAGGGCTAGAAGTGCCAGGGAATTGACTATCCCTGTGAAAATGTCTTCATCAGTGGCTCTCAGGTGAGTATATAAATACTCCACCTCCCTCCCCTGTTGGTTGGGATAATTAGGAATTGCTTTGCATCATTTCCTATTTTGCATCACTTCCGAATTTATCTACTGAATTGAGCTCTGGTCACTCACTGTTACTGAGCTGCGTTTTCTTCCATATGCCAATTCTCCATTCTCCTTTCACTGTTCCTTTCACTTCTCCAAGGTGTCCTCACATGCAAATTCTTGTGTTAGGTCTATTCTCGGGACACCGAACCAACAGGAGGAAAGAGAAAGAGAGAGAGAGGGAGAGAGAGAAAGAGAGAGACACAGATACAGAGTGGGGGAGGGAAGGAGGGAAAAAGAGTGGCAGAGGGAGAAAGACAGAAAGAGAAAATGCATATTGTACAAATAATATATGCTCACTTTTGCTCTTGAAGGATCTTCACTCTTTTTAGATGAGGTGTTCATGCTTCACTCTGTCTTAAGTACAGGTACAATGAAAACCATATTCCTTTAGCATTTCACAAATTCTAGGTAATAAAAGGTCTTAACCTGTGACCTACACTTTCAAGGACCAGGAAAAAATAATATTAACCTGGTTTTTGTTACATATTTATTCTGAACAAAGCCATGATGCCTCAGGATGCAAAAATGCAGAGTAGATGGGCAACTTCAAATCAATTTGGGGAAAGAAGACATACTACATATATTTATTCATTTACTCATTTTTCTATAACAGCACTGAATGGGTGCTGTGAGGAACACAAAAATATATCAGGCACTCTGTAAACAATAGAAATGCATTATACATGTGCACCTGAAGACTGACCCAAGAAAGCAGCATCATTTGTAATATCCCACAACTGGAAACAAGCCATATGTGCATCTAGAGAAGAATGGAAAACAAAGTGGGATGCATGCGTGAAATGAAACATGATACAGTAGTGACACGGTCTAAACTGCAAGCACATGAAACAATATGATGTATCTCACAAATGTAAATTAGAGCCAAAGAAGTCGAATACAAAATAGTACATTTATTTGGTCCCATTTATATAAAGTTTAAAAACAGGCTGTGTTGTTACAAATCAGGACTGTAGATTTCCTCGGGAGTAGGGGTAGTGACTGAAAAGGAACATGAGGTGGCTTCTGATGTTCTGCTAATTTCTTTATTTCTTGATCTGGATGTCAGCTATGTGGCTGTGTTAGCTTTGTGAATATTTATTTATCCAGATGTGCACTTGTGATTTATGCATTTTCCTATGTCTATAATATTGACATATGTATATAGATACAGACACAAATCAGACATATTTTTGCTTTGAGCTCACATCTGCGAGGAGAAATGTGGTATACAAACATATATGTTTAATTTCATGTGATAACTGTTAAGAACCACAAATGTGATACAAGCTAAAGGTCCTAGAATTAAAGACAAGATAAAAATGCTCTTCCACCTGGGAAGAATCAGAAATGCTTATGAAAATAATGAATACATTTTGAGATTAGCCTGGAAGGGTGAGTAGGGGCTGCCATGGGTGTGGAGAGTGGGAAGGGTCTATGTGGAGGAATAGTAAGATGAAATGTGCCGGCTTGTTCTGCAAACAAGTTTTCTGTGTGATCGGGTCATTGGAAGTTGTGCAAGATAAGTCAGATGATAGATGAGGGAAGGCTTTCAACAACAGACTGAGGAATTTGAGCTTTGTTGAATGTCAATGCTTTTGATGTAGTTGAAGTGATCAGAACCATACCTAGAAAGAATGTGAAGACACTGGGAAATATAAAAGTTGGTGTGAGGGAATCCTGGATGAAGGAAGTCAGAAAGAACATATGGAAAGGATGCAACTCACTAGACTTAACAGCTGGTTTAGGTGACAACAAGGACCCAAAATTGAACCTATATTTTTATGGTTGAATGACTAAGGGTTGGGGAGAAGGAAATTACATGACTCCATTTGGGGTAGATTGAATCTGAGCGGTGAGCAGGTGATTTCGAGGTTGAATGAGTTCTTTGTAAACACAAGACTGGAGCTCATGAGAAAGGCTGAGGTTTGAATTTGGAGTCTTCTACGTAAATGTGATTGAGCTGACCAAGGGCCAAATTGAAGAAAAAGAAAATGAGCACAACGCTGCCTCTTTGTAATTTTACATCCAATGCTGTAGCAGGTTAAAGTCACTTTAGTGGAAATATAACCAACAACACACGCAACAAGAGCAACAACAATGACACTGTGTACGTTTCTTGAGCATGGGGAATGTATCTTGTTAACCATCATATCTCCAGTCCCTTCACAGCTCCTGGCACATAGTAGGTATAGGGGATCAGAAATGGTCACCTCAAAATGTGTCTCTTTGGCTTGATTTATTTTTGTTTTTATTTTTTTCTGAGGAAGATTTATCCTGAGCTAACATCCGTGTCAATCTTCCTCTCTTTTTTCATATGTGGGCCACCACCACAGCATGGCCGCTAACAGAGCAATGTAAGTCCTCACCCAGGAACCAAACCCCAGGCCGCTAAAGTGGAGTGTGCCAAACTTAACTACTAGGCCCCCTGAGCTGAGCCTCTTTGGCTTGATCATTTTTAAGGACAAAGACTCTGAAAGAAACTTTGACCTTTCCCTAACTGCCTAAAAGAATTTAAGACAGAAGGCCTGTTCCAGGAAGAAGCTCATATCACAAAATAACTATAGTTTAATATAAATTAGGTGTGATAGACAAGGAGGAACCTAACAAGGGCTTTTTTATCAAAGTCCTCTCCACTCTCATTGTCGCTACAAGGCATGATCAATATTTGTTTATCAAACATTAGCTTTTCCATTTCCACATAAGTTGTCTTCCTCCCCTTTGAAGTCCCAACCCAATACCCCTAACAGCTTCCCTTGTCTTTAGCTGAAGATGGTATTTAAGGTGGTGGCTTCACCCATTTTTGCAAGTTACTCCATTTTCCTGGGTTTCTCCCATGTATACATGTTATTAAACTTTGTTTGATTTCTTCTCTTATTCTGTCTCCTGCTGTTTTAATCCTTAGACCAGCCAGAAGGACCTAGAGGGGAGAGGAATCGTTCTTCCTCCCCTACATAGGCATTTGATAAATGTGTTTTAAGTTCACAAGTTAATTAGATTTGCATAGCACTTTACCATTTAAATTCCATTATGTGTATCCTCAACGTCTCAACAACTTTTTTCATTTATACCATAAAAATATTGTGCAAAAATTAAAATTTTACCCTTATAAAAAATGTATTTTTCCCTATATACTAAAAGGGAATCATAGTTTCATCATACAGTTTCCTGTAGTTAATGAGCAACCTTCTCTCATTTATCCTGGCTCTAGTATAAGTCAGATGAATTTCACAGTGACCATCACAGGGGAAACTGAGGGAGAAGGAGAAGCAGTATAGCTGACCTCACTTCAGAGAGCGTGTGTTTGTCACACTGCAGACCAACAACGGCTAAAAATTAGTGCTGGAATGCAGTTTACATTGCCATGGCTGTGCTGGAGAGGTTCCCACATGGTGTTACAGTGCAGTTTCACCAGAAATATAGCTGTAATTATGTGAACTTCACAGGGATATTGTAAGGGGTCAACGGGCATCAAAGATTGTAAACGCAAAGTGCAAGCTTTTGAGCACCAAGGAGAGGAGATGTAAATGTTACCTTCCTCAACACCAATAGCAAGTTCATCAGACACCTGGGTAACAGATGTAAACTCTTCTAAGAAAAATCCAAGGTAAATCCCCTAATGGAGGAACATAATGTTACCTGCAGCCCAGTGGCACAGATCCTAATTGGACCATAGCTCTAATGGTAAAAGTTCTTGACCTTCTTTGCATTTGGAATATGCAAGGTGTACGTCATTACACCTACTGCTTATTGGAATCCTAAAGATAGATGTGACTTCTGAGCAGAAGTCTGTTCTTCTCTTAAATGCCAAACCCACAACAAGTATGTTAATAGAGTGCATCTGATGATCTGATGACAAAAACATTCACAGTAAACATTGGTCATGTTCTAATCCCTTATTAGAAACATCATAGCAGTCTCTTTCTATCTATTTTTTAAGCCATTGAACTGAGTTTTAAATACTTAGCCTTATCTCTTTGCACTGCAACACGTCAATAAGAGTAAATATCATGAGACTCTATTCTAATTTCCAAGTTCATCCAGATAAACTGAAATGATAGCAATGAAGACACCCCTTTGGTGTACAAATTATTCTCATATCTCCTGTTCATCCCTTTTATATTCTCTTAACTGTCACTGGAGGTCTCTTTGCTCTGCCTCTGGACTTCCACTTATTCTGTTCTTTATCTCAACCAATAAAAACTGAGAGGTGATTAGATAGATAGATAGATAGATAGATAGAGATAGAAATATATGCCTATATATATACACAGAGATATATGTGATATGTAATAGTTTATATAAATGATTATTTTTTAATAGTTTTTAATTTGCAAAACAAGACATATAGAACATATTATTCTCAGGTCTATTAGTTTCATGTAGAATATCATTTCAAAACAAAGACAATTTATAATCTCCTTCTTATTCTGAAGATTCTGTGAGTTTCATAGGACACATACATTATTCACATGTGACAGGTGAAAAGCTGAGGTGTATAGATTCTAAGTGACTTGCCGAAGGTTACACAGTCAGTAACAAAAACTAGATCTTGTGTCAATTAGGGTGTTTTGTAGGAGGAAAAATAAATTTACCTAAAGGAAAAAATGAATTTGTTAGACAGACTTGGACGTGCTCACAGAATTCAGAAAAGCTGAAGGATCAAACTCATAGCTTAACTTACAAAGTCATAGTATCGTGACCACTCACTCGTTTCAAGAGCATTGCTGCAACCAATTATTTCTTACTGCTTTAAGTCTGCTTTGCTTATCTCTCAAGATTCAGATCCTATGGAGTAGGGTCTGGTTGGTCTTGTTTTGGTGATGTGTCTGCTCTTTTTACAGAGGTGTGCTTGACACCTTGATTAATAGTATCCAGCAGACCGTGTCAAATGGGAGGAAAGGGAGTCCACTCAAAGAGGTAGAGTAAATGCTGGATAGCCACAAAGTCACAAGTGTCCCTACAGGCCCATGTCCTCAATTTTCTGTTCCCAATTTTAATACATTTTCTGTGATAGGAATAGATTTTTCCTCCTTGGAATCAGCATATCCGATAGCTACAGACATATTGGCACTCAGTTTAAACAATCTGAGTCATGAGGTAGAGAGTTAAGACTCATTTAGAATTCTGTTAAGATGCATGTACCCTGCTACCACCACTAATCTGACCACCAATTCCTGACTACAGTTTCACGTTTGTGAGGATGGATCAGATTGCGTTGGGTGGTCCCATTCTAGATAGAATGAAATACGAGATAATTGGTAAAATTAATAACATCACCATCAGAGGTAAGGATAAGTTACGCATGAATGATAAGCTGTATTGTAACAAGGAAATATGTTCTCCAGATTTAATTAGCTTAGAATGTGAGTTATAATCATTCTGGGAGGGAGGGGATTAATTAAATTCTTCGCAGGAGAGGAAAAAGCAGTCTGAAAATTTTCAGCATAAATAGGTAATATCTTTTCCATATTTCTTAGAGCCAATTCTCATTATTTAAACATTCAGGGCCATGGTTACTACTCTTTATTTTTACAAGTAGAAGATGACGCAAATGGAAAGATGAACAAGATAAAAGAAGAAACAAAAAGACAAGGAAATACAGAAGATTTAATAAACTTTAACTTCCTGGCAGTGATCTCTATAGCCCGCCAGTTATCCTATAAGTGCCAATGTGGGGGAGGAAAAATAATTTTCCCTCTACCCTTCTAGGTTCTTGGTTGAGCCCACAATGTAATAAAAGACAGGTTAACATGAGAAAAACCAACAGAAGTTTAATAACATGTATACCTCCAGTATACAGGTGGGGTACCCAGAAAAACTGAGTAACTCCCTAAAATGGCCCAAGCCATCTCCAGGTAAAGACAAAGGGCGTTGGGAGGTAGGGGAGTCAGTTACGCTAGGCTATCAGGAAAAGCACAATAAACAAGGGTAAGGTTGTTATGCAGATTTAGGTCATTGTTTTCTTGATTGATAAGAGTTTCTAGAGATTTGGTCATCCTCTGCTTCAAGGTACAGAGAGGAAGACCCCCATACAAATGGAAATTTCCCTTGTACATGTAAATATCTCTTACAAAAGGGTAACTTTTACTCAGTTTTCAGAGCTTCTCCTGTGTTTGCAGTTTCTTAAAAATAACCAGCTCAAATGATCAATATGCCAATGAGGCATATTTTGGGGTGGCATATTCTGTTGCCTTTCTCCAATTAACAAGTTTTCTAAGGGTGCCAAGACAGATAAATGGTAAATACATAGCTCTGAAGCTTTCTGGATCATTTTCCTTATTAACTTTATTAAATAAGAGCTTTACTCCCAGGATTGATCATCAGAATAAATGCACTAAACTCACTTATTGAGGACCTACCCATTTTCCCAGACTCATAAAAGTTATGGAATGGTAAAAAAGCACGGCTTTGAAGTAATATATCTGGGTTATTCGGTGCTTATATTTACAAAAATTTGGAAATATCTGTTAACCTCTGAGCCTTGATGAAATAATCAGTAAAATAGTGACAATAATACCAATCTTATAGGCTTACTAAAAAATTAAATGAATATGTGAATTTCTCATACATATTGGGTAATTGCAAGCATTTGTTCAGAATTGCTCATGGTGTCATAGGGAATACAAAGATATTTAAGACCACACCAGTAATTTAAGTTCTAACTAGAAAGTGAAATAATACAGAGAATCAGTCAAATCAGACTCACATAAATCAAGAATCTTACCCACTGTAAAGCTTTATTAATTATCATGGCATCAGCTTTTGGAAAAAGAAATCAGTTTTACTGCTAGATCAATCTGCAAGGAGACAGGCAGCATATGCCCTCAGGTCTGTCTCCCTGGTCTAGGGCTTGGGGCACAATTTATGGGATGAAGGGCAGGGCAGTCTGAAGTGTGGAGATAGATGATTGGAGGTAAGGAGAAGTGAGGTAATTGATGATGTGTGCAAGTGTAGTCAAGCTTCATGGCTCTTCATAGGCTTTCCATATTTTCATAGGATACATGTTCACAAACACTAATTTAGCATGAGCTGAGGGTAGAATTTTAAGCTCTTTGATGTCGAAAGTATCACCTATCGGGATTTGCACAGGCTCAGTTGATGAGTTGGTGGTCTCAATCAGCCTGAACTGGACAAGGAAGTCATTTCTCAGTTCCTGAGAAGCCACTCTTAATTACTCTGTTGATAAGATGGGTGCAGTTGGACTAGTCCTTTAGGGCCCATGGTTACAATTTCAAAGACAGAAGCAATCACAAAGCACAGAAGAAACCAGAAAATCCCTAGGGCCACAGTTTCCCAGGTTCTTGTTTGTTCCCTCAGAGGTACACAAACCCAGACTAACATGAGATTCTTAAACAATATGTGTGGTTCGTATCGCTTACTCAGAAGAGGGCTATCTCAGATGTGAAACATTTCCATGTCACATTCAGTTAAATAGTTTACATGATATTTTCCAGAAAGACATATTTTCTTTCACAATTGTGAAAGAAAAGTTGATAAGTCAGAATTCAGTAAAATTGAAAGTTTCTGCTCTGCAAAAAACACTGTTAAGAGAATGAAAAGACAAGATACATAGTGGAAGAAAATATTTTCAAAACACACATCTGATACAAGACTCGTATCTGTTGACTACAATAAAGAATCTTGATAAAAGTTAATTGAAAGAGTTTGTTAAATAATCAAGAGTGAGGACTCGAGCCTAAGAAACAGTTCACCAAAATGTTCTTAAGGAACTGCTCCAAAGTCTACCAGATATAATTACAATTTATATGGCCTGCTGTTTACAAGGCTGTGTACCTGCTAAAAGGGGGCTTACTCATCAACAATAAAATACTCCAAAGGGATATCTGTTCATCCATGACAGAGTACATCTGGTCTTTCTCTAGATTATATATTAAAGATAAAATAAGAATTCTTGATTATATATCCTGGAATGTTGATGTTATCTATATGTGGAAGGAGGCAAGTACCAGGTTTGATGATTACACCCTCAACTTAAAAAAGGTAGCTAGGGGATATGGGAACCAGATACCCTTTATCTCTTCCTGTTGCACATATTTTCCTGTTGGCATCTTCTGTCATGAGGTAAAGGGTTGCAAAGTCATTCTGACCCAGGCTTAAGATTACTTGCAGGGCTGCTTCACAGGACAGCATAGATTTTGTATTGACTCTAAGCTTATGCAGCTTGCTTGTGTAGGGGAGGAGGACATGTCCTCTCCCAAAATGGGGGTTCGTCTGGCTGGAGAACGAATTAAATTCACATGAGACAGAATAGCAAGAGAAAATTAAACAAAGCTTTATGAGGAACCATGGCCCGGGGCCTTTCTTCCCGAAGGAAGAAAGGGCACCGAAGAAGTGGGGTGCACATAGTGGTTATATAGCCCCCAAACAGGGTGTTTCACATGTGATTGAAAAGTCCCTTTTACTATAGTCACGAGGCTGCTCTGTCAGCACAGCGCTTGATGGAAACGGCAGAAAGGTCTGCTGTCTCAGTGAGAGCCGCAGGGTGGCAGGTGTGTTGCCTCGGGCTGGGGGGGTCACAGATGAGCGCCGCAATCGGTTCCTAGCCTAAGGAAAGATGCTTAATCCTTAAGAAATGCCAGCGTTGGGAGGGGGAGGGAAGTTAGTTACAAGAGGTTACCAGACTAGTACAATAAAATGCAGATTTTAAGTCCTTGCCTTTGGTATTGATTAAGAGTTTTTGGAGAGTAGGTCATCACCTTTCTTCTTCCTGGTACAGAGAGGGAGGCACCTTTTACAGATAGAGATTTACCTTACAAATGTAAACGTGTCCTAACAAAGGGCAAGTTCCATTCCTCAGAGCCTCCTTCCCTGTCCCAGTTTATCAAAAGCAATCAGCCTCAAATAATCCTGATGCCAAAGAGACATATCTTGGGGTGGCCAATTCCAGGTCCCCACACTTGCTTGCTTGTTTTATCTGCTAGACCAAGGAGAAGGGTCCCAACTATTGTTGACATATCCCAAAAAAACAAGGAATCTTAAACTTCAACAATAAGAGAACAACCCAATTAAACATGGGACAAAGATCTGAACATACACCTCACAAAAGAAGATACATAGAGATGCAAATATCCATATGAAAAGATGTTCCACATCATATGTAAAGGCAACTACAAATTAAGACAATAATGAGATGCCAGTGTACATCTGTTAGAACAGCTAAAAGCCAAAACACTGAAAACAACAAATGCTGGTGATGATGTGGAGCAGCAGGAACGCTCATTTATTGCTGGTGGGAATGCAAAATGATATGGCCATTTTGAAAGACATTTTGACAGTTTCTTGCAGAGCTAAATGTACTATTATCACATGGGCTAGCAATTGTGCTCTTAGGTATTCACTCACTTGAGTTGAAAACTTATTTCCAGAAAAAAAACCCCTGCATGTGAATACTGATGGCAGTTTTTATATAATTGCAAAAATTGAACACAATCAAGATGTCCCTCAAAAGGTGAATTACATATAAACTGGAATATCCATGCAATAGAATATTATTCAACAATAAAAATAAATGAGCTATCAAGCCTCCTAGAAGACATGTAGGGACGTTAATTACACATTCCTACATGGAAGAAGCCAGTCTGAAAATGCTACATATTGTATGATTTCAATTATATGACATTCTAGAAAAGGCAAAACTTTGGAGACAGTAAAAATCAGTGGTTTCGAGAGTTTCTGGGTTCAGGGGAGAGATGACTAGGTGAAACACAGGGTAATTTTTTGGTGGTGAAACTATTCTTTATGATACAGCAATGTATCATACATGACAGCATCCATTTTGAAAAATGCATAGAACTTTACAGAACAATTGATATACCTGAATGTATGTAAATATAAAAACCATTTAGGAGCTCAGGGTGCCACAGGCAAGAATGTAGGCTGTGTCAAGAGTATCTATCTGTACTACTACAAATATACAAAACAACCTCACTTAAGAGGGTGAGGGGAGAAATTGCTGACCTAAGTCACTTTGGAAATGAGTGGAGTCTGCAATACTGAAGACGAGAGGAAATGTGCATGCTCACTGTACTGTGGTTGATAAAGTTGTTTCCCTTGGCAGTTGGGGTTAACAAATCTGATACTTCTGATACCTGTCTACTGGAACTGAACTGTTAAGCAAACAGATGGTGCACAGTGGGAACCAGATTTTTCACTATTGGGGCAGGAATTTGCAGGTGAGCAAGAGAAGCAGGCTAGACTACTTCATGCGGCAATGGATTAGAGCTTGAGATATTGGTAAGAACTCATGTTTAACTTAGTATAAATACATATAGTTACATATAGAAATATTTACAGATATGTGTATATACATGAGTTAGTGTACACATGCATTTGTTTTCTCTTCTGCTGACGGGGCCTAAAAGAAATGATACCACAGTAGCAATGAGCATACCTAGCACCCAGATCTTGGTTTCTAATACCATTTACTAGGAAAAAGAACCAGCGCTGCCTGGAGAAATGATTGATTCTAGGCAATATATGAAATGAGCCTGGAGAATCTTAAAGTGCCAGAAAATATACAAAATAAACAAAGAAAGCCATATTGATCGGGATGTGTCAAAGGGGCACAGAAGCCATCTGAAAGAGTTCTTAAAGGTCAAAGGTGGAACAATTTAAGCAAAAGGGTACATGAAGCAATATCAGATTACAACCTAAAGTATGAAACAAATTTCCATGAATCCCTACTGATAATAAATACTTGAATAAATTAATAAATGAGGATGAAGAGACAAATATATGCAGAAGAATTCTAAATAAATTATGCATATTCTCTTCCCTCCAAGAGAAGGAGCATAAATACCCACTGTTTAAGTGTGGGCTGTGCACAGCAACTTCCTTCCAAGAGTACAATATGGAAAATGGGGAAATTAGAGTACTTTAGAGCACAGGAATCTGACAAACCAGTTCTGCCAGATGATCAAGGTTAACATCAATATACTCATGAAATATGTTGGTAGTATGTACCCTTGATATGATAAGAATGTGTGAATGAAAATGCATATAGTATTTAAGTCCTGATGGTACTGGAAAGATGGCAAATTCTGTGTACCACAGAATTTTTTTTTTTACTTTAAAAGTACTCCCACTACTTTGGATTAAGTCACTTTTCATTGTTTCTTTTCTGTTGCATCTTAACACCATACTAGAAAAGGCCAACATTTTTCTCTTCTTTTATAAGCCTGGCTGTGAAAAGCGTGAACTGCAAATGGTCATTTTTGAAGAGTTTTCAGAAGCACAATTCTAATAGCTGTCTTTATCTGCCATAAATAAAATCTTCCTTACCTTCTTTTGTTTTGCCCTTTACTAGAAAAATTATCTTTGCAGATGAAGAGGATCATTTCCTCTTCATCACTAGAAACGAGTTTCTATGAGAGCATGAATTTCTGGGGGTTTTCTTTTGCTGCAGTATTCCCATTATCTAGAGAAGTAGCTATCAAAGAAAATGTGCTCAATAAGTATTTGATAAATCAGTGCACCACTGCATCATCTGCATTTGCCTTTTAAATGCTTCCCTCTGCCTGGGGAGATGCTAATTGAAGTCATGGAAGTGGCTGGGATTGTTATGTCAAAACATATTCTTGGCATATTGCTAAGCTTTGAGTTAAACGGGGAAGAAATAATGACAAAATAGGCAGAGATCGTGTTAAGGAGATGGAGGAGAAATCAGATGACGTAGTGTCATGGCATTCAAGGGAGGCCAACATTTCAAAAATGAGGTTCTCCTTAGTGAGTATTTCAGAGAGTAAGGAAAAGCAAGCTGCTAGATTTGTTGCTGTGGAAGACAATGATGAATTTTGAAAGAGCATTGAATGATGGGAATAAACCACACAGATCCCGAGATGTTAGTAATAGCGCTTGGAAATTGAGGCATCAGTAAAGACGTTTCTCATTACTTCATGGTTGTGTATAGATGTGTAAGGTCATACGCACTGTGCTTCAAGTATTGCTGCTCTTTATATGTTATAACAATTACTATTTCAAAATACCTTGCCCATAGTCCACGCTTAAAAGTGAGAAAATGTATACTATACATTGTTGAAGTAGTCTGCGTTTCTTCACAGCCTTAAGCATAGTGCTGAAAGCACAACAAACTTTTAAAAATACCTTTTATTTCACTTATCATAATAATGATTCTATATTCCAATTCCCCTTTTCTTGACATCCATGATAGTCTTACTTCTGTAAAATAATGGATAAATTGTACAGAAGACGTATAGAAATAACAAGTTAATACCTCTAGAAAGTAAACTGTTAGAAAAAAATGTCACAGAAGTTTGGAAATGGTATTCAATAACGCAAAATTCATTTGTGAATCCTTGTGTAATTTGCAGAGCACCTTAACTTTCATTGTTTTAATGAATTTCACAGCAACCCCACAAGGAAGCAGGGTATGATGTTCTCCTTATTTTCAGAGCTGGTAATAAAGTTTATGACCGAGTTTAGATAACTGCTATTGCCATTTATGATCGCATGACCTTAGTCAATTCACTTAACCATTTCTAGTTTCAGTTTCTTCACCTGTAAAATCATTATGTCTACTTCATAGACTTATTGAGACAATTGAATGAGATAATCAAGTGCTCAAAAATCTTGCTTTTCCATTGCCATTGCATGCACAAGCAGATATAGCCAATAACCAATTCCTAATAAAGGGGGTATGGAAACAAATAGAAGATGTAGTTGGAAAATGTAATATCTGAGATTAAACTCAATCCTTTGGATGCTCAAAAGCTTTTTCTTGTACTTTCAGTCACACTGATATTTCAAAGTGTTAACATACGGTATATTCTTTATTTGTTATATAATACACTTGATTTTAAGCTTCCTAAATTTATTCAAGAATATTTTAATAATCATTCTGCTGAAAATCTAATGTAAAGCTTAAGTCTCTCTAAAGGTAGATTTCCACTCTCTTAACAAAGGCATAGAGAAATTACTCAGAAGTTCCTTTTATTCCACAATATTTCAGAAATTGAGAGCAGATAATGAAAACGTATTCGCAGTCTTAATGTAGTAATTCCCAGTGGAGATCTTCACATTTTTAATTATTTAACGATGTCATTTAAATATTATCTGTCCTCTATGAATATTTCATGTTCATCAAAAATTCCCTGAAAAAGTAAAAATAACCTGTACATTTGTTAAAGAAGACGCTATCAATAATAGCACCCAAATGGTATTTCACTGCCTTCGGCATGGGGAATAGTTTTTAGTCCAAAGGTTCCAATAAATCATCCAAAATTTTTGTAAGAGTACACAGAAAGAAGCATGTTAACAAAAAGAATCTGGGAAATAGGGCTTGAATAGTGAAATAGAATTGGAAATAAACTGTTTCAAGATCAGACGTTCTTCAAGAACAAGTAGAAGCATCTGTGAAAGGCAAAGCTGAGCCTCCTCCACTGACATGATCAGTTTGATCAACATGTGGTATGGACTGAATTGTGTCCCTAGCCCCCAGTGAGTGACTGGATTTGGAGATATGGAGTTTTAAGAGGTAATTAAGGTTAAATGAGTGTGGAGCCCGAATCCAAGAGGACTGGCGTCCTTATAGTTCATATAAGCAAAGGCAGAGACACTGAGGATGCATGCACACAGAGAAAAGGCAATGTGAGGGCACAGTGAGAAGGAGGCCATCTGCAAGTCACGGACAGAGACCTCAGAAGAAACCAACCATGTGGTGCCTTGATCTTGGACTTCTGGCCTCCAGAATTGTGAGAAAGTAAATTTCTGTTGGTTAAGCCACTCCGTCTGGGATATTTTGCTATGGCAGCCCTAGAAAACTAAAACAACATGTTTCCATCAGAAGGTACCATGACTTGTGGAATATCAAGAACAGAAACATAAAGCTAGACAATTACAGGAAGTATAGTTAAATAATATGAGTTACCATGTATTGAACGTCTAGTTTGTGTTGAGTGATTGAGACAGGTACCTTTCATATCCAAATAAAAGCCATGCTGCTGGCATTATTATCTTCAGTATCTCAGTCTCTCTCCCACCTTCTCTCTCTCTCCTTTGTCTCTCCTACTCTTCTGGAGTTCTTGCTCCTACATTGTCTATGCTTAGGAAACGTAGTGTCCTACCCTAATTATCTCCTTCCAGTTTACAGAGTATGAGAGACTAAGAGGTGGAGAATAGTCAGGAAGGACTTCATCGTGCCTTGTTGATTATTTGCTGAGGACAACTTGGCATCAGCTCAACCTATAACCTTTTTGCCTGCTTCTAAGCACTTTGTCTTCAATTACTATTTTACCTTGGCAACAAGGTCACAAACTTTAAATGCATTAGTCTCATTGTTAATTTACTTAAAATACAACTTCTAATTACATCAGAAAGCAATCAACTGTTTCTCCTCTCTCTGAGAAACTAAGAAACACGTTGGAAACCGTTGGAAAGTGGAATATTGAGAGAGCTTTTGAAGGCTGTCAGAAAAGTTAAGGGATTGGGAGCTCTGCTTTACGAATGGAAAACAAAACATGTTGGCCTTCTCTGTACTTTATTCTCACCGCTAATGACCTTTATCTCCTTTCCTCTGTCCTCCTCCCCACTCTTCTTCGCCTTCTGTCCCACAATGGTATCTTTTCCTTGGAAATCTGTACAATTTCTTTCTAAAGAGTCTTTCAGGAATGCATGAAATTAAACAATTACAGGTGTGCAATCTTGGGAATTTTTCCAAAATTGTATGTTGTCTTGAATTAGAGTAATTTTGAAATGAATGTTTCAAGATGCTTCCACTCAGCGATATGGTGCTTCCATGTATTATCTCTTTTAGTATTTGTAACATCCCAAAAGAATGGTTGCATGGATTATTCCCATTTGTCAGATGTAGAAATTGAGTCTCGAAGAGGTTAAGTTACTTGGCAGAGACCACATAGCCTATAATGGTAGAATTTTTATGTAGATATAGCCTATATCTATAGATTGTACTTGTCACTGCTTCTTTATACTACATATTTAGTGTCTGTAGATGATACAATTTATCATGCCCAATTTAGAAAATGAGAAAGTAACAATCTCTTTCTTAAATTTGCAATAAACAATACATTTTTTAAATGTTAAACTCTTCAAAATGGAATTTATCTGTTTGCTTCTTAAATCTGGTAATCCTAAATTCTTAGATATGAGTGAATGAATTACTTACAAAATCTGGATATATGAGAAGCAATATGAATATTAGATTATCAGATCTAAAAAAGAGAATAGAGGACTAGGATAAACTTACTCCTCTTATTAGTACTTGACCCATATTTTATAGTCAGGTGAGTATGTGCATATGTGTATCTTTTATTTTTTTGCTTTTTTTGGTGAGGAAGATTACCCCTGAGCTAACATCCATGCCGATCTTCTTTTATTTAGTATGTGGAACACCACCACAGCACGACTTGATGAGTGGTGTGTAGATCCTCTCCCGGGATCTGAACCCATGAACCCCAGGCCACCATAGCAGAGCACATGAACTTAACTACTAGGCCACGGGGCTGACTCCAAGTGTGTCTTCTTTTGAGGACTGTAGTAGGGAGAGATTAGCTAATAGTTAAAAACATAGGCTTGGAGTGAAAATGTCTGAGTTAAGCCAGTAGTAGACATTTCGTCTTGAACAGGCTACTTATCCATTTAGGTCTCAAATTCTTAATTTGAAAATGGGAAGAATAATAGTACGTGCCATATTGAGTTCTCAGGAAATTAAATGATAGGATACAAGTAAAAATATTTAATGTTTGTCACATCATAATTACTCATTAATAGCTGACTATTTTTCTTCCTATAGCACTTTATTGCTGGATTATTTATTCTGTGAGAAGGATGGATAACAAGATAAGTTCTCATGGCAATAAAAGATTGTCATGCTTAAGGTATACTTATCTTTGAGATGCATTGACAGTAATGTTAGTCATGTCTTCTGAATGTCAGCAATCAGTTGCCAGAAATTAGCATTTCTTAACGAGGGCATTTCAAAATTTGAATGCCAAGAGTTGGAAGATAATCAGAGTTCCCGTTGTTCTTGAGTTAGAAGGAAAACTACAAAGTGACACATGCAGCACTTCAAGGTGGCTTCCACTGAGGTAAGGTAATATTCTAACTGAGGATCCATAATAACAGCCTATCCAAGCCTTTCTCCTAGATTTCTCCTGAGCTGCCACTCCTGTCTACACACACATACATCCAGAGCATATGGACATGGCAATCTAAAAGGTGTATTTCCTCTATCTGGCTAGATAACATTTACATTTTCTGATTATGGAAGTTTGTTAACTCAGAATTTATGCAATATACAGAAAAAAATATAAAGAAGGAAATCATCCATAAAGCTACCACCCCAAATTTTCCATTGTGGAAATAAGGACTGCTCAAAAGAGAACAAGAAAGACTATTTATCCAGAACTTGCTATAACAAGGGACATAGCCATTATCACTTGTGTTTAGTAAAACCACAAAGGCAGGCAGAAGGGTGGGAAAGCTTGATAGTTAAAAACGGGACGGCTTCAGGTATGCCGGGATTGGAGGGTTTGGGCATGGGGAAACTGTAGGCAGGCTAACTAGAAGTGGGGCATCCTGTGGGATTGGTTAGGGGTACATATTTGTCTTTCTCTGGTTGGTCTTAAGTTGGAAGTGGGAACAAAAATTAGGAAAGCTATCAGTTATGAATCGGGTCTTAACGATTTGGGGCTGATTGTTACAGGGGTTATTGTTTGGCTTCCTGGATTTTCGCTAGAGATAATAGTCTAATCTTACCAGTCTGACTTGTGGATGATAGTCTGGCTTCCTGGGATGGTTGCTGCCAAATGTGGGCCAGAGTTCTATTTCTATATATGGTCTGGCCATTGTCCATTTATATATTCAGCATATTTAATATGATGTGCTCTATTCTATATCTCCCCATCCCACTATCAAGACATATATTTTGTTATGGAGTGACTAACTTAATTTTTAGGTAGGAAAATGTGTATTAACCACTAAGTCTCCAATTATCCCAAAGAATATCAAGGGTTTCATTTGTTGCACAATACAGAGCACCTATGATGAGGCAGGTTCTGATGGGTCCAATAAGTTAATAATGACGTGGTTCCCTACTCCAGAGAACAGGAACTTTGCAGGAGTAGACATGATACGGGTCTAGATGTCCTGTTTGCCCAACCGTTTTTTATGAATGAAATCAAGCACTTATAGCTGAAGTAATCGTATGCTAATTTATGGTCTTTGACCCATAAAATCATAGGGTCATTACACAAATGGAGAAATATGCAAGTTTAGAATGTGTAACGCTCAGAGTTAAACAAGTGTTTAAAAAAATGAAAGTAATTTTGTATTTCAAACTGAAAGTAATTAGCTGTCTGAAAAGACTGTAATTAGTATATCATTAGAATTTAGAATTAATATTGCAGATATTTAATTACTGCTTATTTCAGATGAATTTTAGTGGCTAAATCAAATGCAATTGAATGCAGTTGGATGTTCTCAACGCACTATATTGCCTTTATTAATGAAAATTAATTTACACTTGGATTGCATAATTTCCCTGTGTATACAAATTTAAATTTATAATTGCTATTAAATACCAACTCAAGAAACATCATGAATGCAAAATTTTAAATGAACTTCATTTGCATAGTCCCCAAATAAAAGTCTCACATATGTTAAAGTACAAATATTTCTAGCATTTATGATATTTATATGTGGAAATCATTCATATTCATCTTGAGTGAGTGATGACATTAGCTCCCTGAGAATTGATTTTTCTAGTATAAAAGTATTTGGACTGAGAAGTCAGTGAATCTTGAATTGACTTCTTTGTTTTGTGAGTTCTGTAATGTTAAAGTGAGTTTTTCTCCCATTAGATGCTATGTTGAAACTAAATTGTGAGAGTGTATGTGTGTGTACACTTGCACACAAATAGTTGTATATTCATATTTTATGCTGGTATAATCTCTTATCACCCACAGAAGGTAAAGTATAGTTTAGGGATATATTAATAAAGGCTATTTCTTAACTTTGGAACCAGGCCATCCTGGAAACCAAGACTTTGACTATAAATTTTGCAAAACTTTCTATACTTAAGAAACTAAAGGGATTTTTTAATCTTCAGTTTCTTGAAAGATTGAAATATATATATATATATAAATTTCTTGAGAAGAATCTGAATCTATAGAATAAAAACTCACTTTATTAAATAGTTTAATTATAAACATACAGTTACTTCCTTCAACAAACTAATATTAATATTCAGATAGAACCACTGTGTATTTTCCTGTTAGTGCCAAATCCTTTTTATTAGGGTAATATGGTGAACCTCTCAGCCTGGAACGGCTTATGATTATGAGATTCTCCTGGTCCGGATTTCTCATTCATTTCTGAACTCTGTCCTGGTCCTCAGTCATTGTTTGATCCCTCCTTCCCAGTCCCAAATGGAACAGCCACTTTCTTACATCGATGTTAATATGTTAATTTCATGTTATTCTTTGTCTTCCTCTATAATCTTCCAAAGTTGAGACCTTCTGGTACAGAACTCATTAACTACATTGTTATTAGTAAGTTTACTATTTTTCTCCCTATTTGCTATTACACTGATTCATGTAACTGTCAACATTTCCACCAGTTGTGAACATTTGCTTTTTCCTCTGCTTAGAGTTTCCTTGTTTCTCTGAGCTGCTGCAATAAATGGCTGTCACACTGCAGCCTCTCAGTTTCTAAAAACAATTTCTCATCTGAATGCTAGTAAAATTTTTCATTACTTAGGAGTCTTATAAAGTATGGATTATTTTTTGTGTTATCAGATAGTTGCCAACCCTACGGTTGACATCTGGAGTTTACTTGTCTTCCAATGACGTTACTGAGAACTTTGTGGTATAACTATTTCATATATATTCATGCATATTCACAAACTCATACATGTTAAACGGCCATTTTCTGCTGAAATAGAATAACTTGTGGAATGATCTGATTTTGTTAAGTATGAAGTTAGGAGAAAGGAAAGGGGATCAGTATTTGTTGAGTGTTTATGGTTCTTCAGGCACTGCATTAACTTACGCATTTCTACATTTTCTTAGAATAAACCCATAAGGTTACTGTCATCAGACCCATTTTGGAACTGAAGAAACTGAGGCTCAGAGAGGTAAACATTGATCAAGATTACCCAGCTATTACACTATAAAGCTTAAGTTAGTATTCCAAACGGTCCCCCAAGCTTACAATCTTTCCAAAGTATTACATGATTCATATGGGCAAGATTGTCCAGTCCTCTTATGCCACAAATACTTTGAAAGGAAGGAAGGTGGGAGTTTAGGAAGACAGATCCCAGAGGTATCAAGTCATAGGCTTAGAAGGGATTTTTGGAGAGCACCCCTTTCACTTCAAGTAGGACCACGCTAAATCACTTGAAATGGCTGAGACTGAATCCTATTTATAAATATCTCTTTGAAAGGGGATTTGATGGCATCATCTTGGCAACATATTCCGTGGTTGCAAAATCCCCATTTTATCAATCCGCAATTAATCTGTGAACAGGATTCCGTTAAGTGCTTACCGTATGCTAAGCTCAGTAATGTGCCACACCTGTAAGATGCAATGTCTTTCTTCAGAGATAATCTAGCACAGTTTTGGTGACAAGGCAAATAAATAGTGAGAACTGGTGATTCAGTATAAATGATAAGTCTCAAATAAACAATAAAAGATGTCAGATGATGCAGAGGTACCCGTGGAATAGACGGGTTCCAGAGGATTTTGGAAATGATAGTACAAAATGAAATTTGAAAAAGAGATGAATCTCTTTCTTCAGATTCAAAGGCAATTCCTTTGGTTGCAAGAGACAGTCAGCTACGTCACTACCTTAGTTTCTTGTATAGTAACCAATTGTTACTGGAATGTATTTTCCTAGAGTATGGGCTTTGGTGCCTTGCCTGGGTTCAACTCCTGGCTCGAGCACATTTCCTACACAGGAAACGTGGGAAAATTATATAAGTCCTCTGTACTTTAGCTTCCTCCTCTGTAAAATGGAGTCTTTGTGATACCTTTCTTGTATGGCTGTTGTGAAGATTAAACGAGTTATTAAATTCGAATTGTTTACAACAGTACCTGGAACATGGTGAGATCTTAATAAATGTTGCTGTTGCCACTGCTGTGGCTCCTGCTGCTGTTAATTAGAATGAAAAAGGAGAAAAAAGAGGATGGGAAGGGTGAAGTGGAGGCAAGGAAGAGGAGAAGAAGAAGGAGAAGAAGAAAGAGAAAAAGAAGGAGGAGGAGGAAGAGGAAGAGGAAATGAAAGAAGAACATGATAATGATGATGATCCTAGCATCCATTAAAATGATGTACAGCTGGGCACTGCCGCCACCACCTCATAAGCAGCAGGATCTATAAATACTTCAAAGCTCTCCCCAACACTTCTTACCTGGATGAAAGCAGAGAGAAGTTCATTATACCAATCCCTACCACAATGAGAGTCTTATACTGTGGGCTCTTTACTAACTTCATTGTGTTCCCAAATTAGTCGCTATCCAGGAGTCTCTATTGCCTTATTTCTATTCAACAATCCGGAAGCTAGTTCTGAATCTGAACCCCTCCCCCGGTTCACGCCAGCTTCTTTTCCAGGGACTCAGATCCCACTTCTAGTCACCCTCACACTAATCATGATCATTTGAAAATTTTGATTCTTATTCAATACGAGGAATTGCTGCTCGGAACCCCATTGTGAGACTCTACAGAGCATTCAGACTCCACTTAAACCAGACTCCTGAATAGTTGCCAAGACTGAATGTGGTTTTATACCATGTATGTCCTGCAGATTATAATATTTGACTTTGATTTTACTACATGCCTGCACCTGCTGGATGGGGCCAACCCATGGTCACAGCGGATCTTTCTCTGCCTTGACCAATGATCCTTACTTAGTCCTTTGAGCAAAGGATCAGCATCATTAGTGAGGTGTCTGGCTTGTAATAGAATTATGCTTATTCCTTACCCTGATAAGATTTTCTTATATCCTAAGACTATAGTATATGTAGAATATATATAATATATGTAGAATATATAATTATGCATATATAATTTAACACAATAAATGCTTGAGCTATCATACAGCTTGTACTTAAGATGACAGTGAAGACTATAAAGTCACAATTACTTCTCACGTTTTTGGTGTGCCTGATGGCTCTCTCTTTTCTCTTCATTGTTTCAGTACACTGGGGAAATCTGAATATAATTAGGAAGTTAGGTAATAGCCTGGGAAGTTAAAATAGTACCCCGCCTGATGATTGCCTGTTAATAGGATGCTGACTTCTCTTCCTCAACAAGCTGCTGTTAACCTTTGCCTTGGGGTTAGTTCTCCAGAAGCATATCCTGAGATGAGGATTTGTGGACAGTTGATTTATTAAAGATGTGCACCTGGAAAAAAACCTTTAAGATAATGAGGAAAGCTGGGTGGAAAGGAAGAAGCTCTCAAGTCCTGGCCTCTAATGCTGAAGGGTACTTCTGGAGTGTAAATTACACTTAAGACTTTGTCCCAACTCCAAGAGCGGGAGCTGAGCATTCATAGGCCCACGCCCACTGGTCACTGGCAAGGGTCACCACAGGAGGACATATTCTCGCAGGCACTTTGGCAAATGGCTCCAGCGTAAGGACAGACTTCTGTTGCAGAGCATCAGGGGCAGGCCAGCAGACTCAAAGCACACACAGATGCCAGGGAAGGGAGATGCACAGACAGCAAAGTGGAATTTAGGGCCTCTGTAGGCTCCCATGTGTTTCTCTGTGGTCTGCACATAGAGCCAGGGAGCAGGTCGCAGTATCTGAGAGGGTACTAATGCAATAGTCAATGACAGTTTAAAGACAGGGAGGATTCTGGGCTCTGGGCTCTCTCATTACTAACTAGCATTGCTATCTATTGGTTTAGGAGGCTGCTGTGGACAAGCAAAACATCAGGAAAGAAGAACGGTATTTTGGCTCAACAATCTTCCTGCAAAAATAACTCTTAAATCAGTTCCAGATTGTAATTCACCTTCTTTATGTAATTTTCACAGGCTTCATTCTTTGTAATAAATGAACAATTTAGGTCTGCTTGCCTATGTGAACACTGCCTGTACTCAGGGGGAATTAGAGAAAGAGAGGAAAAGCATGCTTAGGAGAATGACTCTCTCTGCTCTCCATCCAGAGTTCTCACTATTTCTTCATTGAGCCAACATTTACTGCTCTATATTAGTGCTAGGACCAGTCCTTGGAGCAGGAAATGCATGACAATGGTCTTTGGCTAACAGGAGCTTATTGGAGGAAATAGATTTTTCATAGTTACAACAAGGTTTCCTCTTCTGTAATGTGGCGATATTAGTTGCTCATTTGATCACTCTGGTAGTTACCTATATTTCTGCATAACAAATCAACCTAAAACTCTCTCCCAGTTTTGGTGGATGAGGAATTCGGAAAGAGTGTGGCAGTAATGCTTGTCTTTGCTCCATGGTTTCCAGGATCGCACCCGGAAGACGCAAAGCCTGGAAGGCTAATATCATCTGGAAGCCCATTTACGTACACATGCCTGGCGGTGGATGTATGCGGCTTGCTGTGGGCTTAGCTGTGTTTATTGGCTAGAATATTCACAGGTAACCTTTGCATGTGGCCTTGGGTTTCTCACAACATGGTGGCTGGGCTGCAGGAGCGAGCATCCCGAGTGAAAGAGAACTGCCCCATGGTGCTACTGTGAAACTTAAATTAATTAATTAGTATAAAATGCTAAGATCGTTGTCTGGCACATCGTGCTTAATGAGCATTAACTATCATTATTAATAATAATATCATTAACAGTAAATGTGCATATAAAGTATGTTAGTAATAATTTTCTGCATAGATCCAGAGTAACTTAATCCAGTCCATCAAGGGGGGGTGACATTTGTCACCTTTTTGACTACCATCCAAACAAATCAGTTGTTTATTTTGAAGCTGTACCCCTGTTCTTTCCTAGCAGTCCATGGGCTTAAGTAACAGATTTTAGCTGACGTTGAAAATGCTGAGCAGTGTACTACAATTTTTGAGTTCCAGTGAAAGAAAGCGGCCAGGAAGGATGATCAAGGGTACTATCATAAGCAGAGAAATAAGATAATTTGGGAATTCTTGGAACTGTGTCTCCAAGTCTCAATGTGGTGGTTGGGTCATAGCTATAGACTAACACCTTCAATTGTTAGTAATTTCACTTTCATTTGTGATGATCATTCCATTCAGTCTGAAATGAACGTTGTTCTGGTATGTAAGGATACATAAGCAATAATTGTCTTCAATCGGAGGCTATGTGTGTATTAGTAAAGGAAAGAGTACAGAGACAGGGAAGGAAATTTAGAAAGGATATTGCTGATACACAACACAGGATTGTTTAGTCTAATAAACTTCAGATGCATATTATGACTGAGCTTGAATGACTGATCACTTTCCAAAGGGCTCTTAGAGTGATTACCTATATCTCCATCATTACTTGCTGAGGAAGACAGTGTAACCTGTAGTGATGCTGATTGAGTAAACACATTTTTTACTCCTCTGCAAAAATCTGAAACCTTCAAGATTGTCTTCTTGATCTTTGGTCAATGTGTTATGCTATTATTCATCTTAGTGATTGTCTTCTTTCTGCCTAGGGATTAGTCAAAGTCCTTTACAATGTCATTCACCTCATCCTCCACTATTTCTCCTCACCTCTACTTGTTCCTGATACTCAAGCCACATCTGACTTCTTACAGTCCCTGAATAAGATGCATAATTTAAGATTTTTGTACTTTTATGTGTTGTTCATTTTTACCGGAAAGTGTTCCTCCTTATTTTCCACTTTTCAAAATGCATTTGCCCTTTTATTTTGAAAATCTCTTCCTCTCCTTGTCTCTATGAAGAATTTCTCACTCCCTCCTTTTTCTCCCATAATTTTGAGTCCACAGTATTTTTGGAGAGCATGTGCCATTTTATCATTGCTTGCTATAGATATTGTCTCTTCTCCTCCTCAGACTGTGACTTCCTCTGTAGTAGGAACTATTGTATATTCATGTCTTTAGTGTCTATGACTGGACCTTGTGCGTGTCAGATAAAATGCCTAGTATCAATCTACAAAAACAGAAATGAGTTTAAGGAGCAAAGCATTAAGTTAGGATCAAAGAATTGCAATTCTGGGAGTACAGATTCAGCTAGAAACCAAAATAGTGTCCTGATCATAGGAGAGGGGCTTAGAGTTTTTATGAGGAAAAAGGAGGATGAGGTGAGGTGAGGATGTTGAGTTCATTGGTGCTAGATGAGGTAAGGTTAGGATTGTACTTCATAGATTGGCTTGAAATTCGGTCATAAGGCAAAAGGCTAGACTTGTACTTCATTGATTGGTTAGTAATTGGGTCATCAGCAAAGTCCAATTTCATCAGTCCTTACAGACAGCATATTCTTATCCTTACTGACTTCTTGGAATGTTGGTGCTTTGGTCCGGTTCAGAAGACAAAGCATACAAGATGAGCAAGGCAATTCCTCTGAAATTGCTGCCCTGGCTCTATTTTAATATGGCTGCACTCATGTCATCTTTCACACTAGTGAATGAATGACTTGAATTTATAAACAACTGTACCTTGGTCTGGCCTGGCATTTACTTCTTCTTCCCTAATGCAACCTTCCTTCTAGACTGTGTTTATAGTTTGTTTTTTTGCTATTTATCTAGTCCTACGAAACAGAGCACCCCAAAACTCAGTGGTTGAAAGTAACAATGGTCATTTCCTTATTTCTCCTGATTCTGAGAATTGACGCAGCTCAACGAGGTGGTTCTTAATCAGTGTTACGCAGTTAGTGACAGACGATGTCTCAGGCTGAAATCACCATGAAAGCATCATCACTCACATACTTAGCAATTGATGCTGGCTGTCAGCTGACATCTCATTTAGGACAGCTGCTGGAATACCTACATAGAACAGTTTTTATACATTATGTAGGGAGTTAGTAAAAACCAGATAAAAGTTACCTACTCATTCTTAAATCATTCTTACATCTGCCTGTGAAGGTTTGATCATGTTGCTCCTTCTACACCTGATATACATTTCCATTTTTCTTCTATCTTTCAAAATGTAAACCCATCCATCATTTAATTCTAGCTTTCCTAGTCAACCCAGGCATCAGTTACGTTCACTGTCTCTAATTCTTTATTACTCCTTTAATCTACCCTTCTTTTATACTCAAAATCTTACTTATGAAAAAAAGTATTTGACAAATCCAACACATTTTCATGATAAAGACACTCAACAAATAAGGAATAGAAGAGAGCTTCCTCAATCCGGTAAAGGGCGTTTATGAAAACCCAGTTACTCAGCTGTGAAAAGACTGAAATCTTTTCCTCTAAGATCAGGAATAAGAAAACAATATCCACTTTTGTGGTATTCACTTTTGCCACTTCTATTTAACATTGTATGGAAGTTGTAGGCAGAGCAACAGGCAATAAATAAATAACATCCAAATTGGACAGGAAGATTTAAAAATGATCTCTTTTCTCAGAAGAAATGATCCCATATATAGAAAATTTATGATATATCATTTTGCATCCACTAGGATGACTCTAATAAAAAATTTGAAAACAAGTTTAGTGAGGATAGGGAGAAGTTGGAACTCTCATGCATCACTGGTGGGAATTGAAAATGATTCCACCATGGAACACAGTGTGACAGAATCTTGAAAAATTTAAACATAGAATTGCCAAACAATTTGGCAATTCCACTCTTATGTATAAACCCCCCAACTGAAAATATAAATTCAAACAAATTCTAATCACAATAGCCACAAGGTGGAAACAATTCAAATGATCATCAAATGAAACCAAACGTGTTATATACACAGAATGGGATATTATTCATATACAGTTATTCATATATAATCATATTATAATTCATATATATTATATTCATATATGAATATATATGAATATAATATATATATGAATCCCATATATAATAATGGGATATTATTTTCTTAAAAAGGAAAGAAGGACTGTATAGAAAGAGGCCAGAAGTCAGACATAAAAGATCATATATTGTATGTCTTCATTTATCTGATATATTAGGAGTAGGTAAATCCAGAGAGAGAGAAAACAGATTAGTGGCTGCCTAAGGTCGTGCTAGGGGAGTAAAGAGTGACAGTGTAATGGGTACATGAGCTCCTTGGAGGTGATGAAAATATTTTGGAACTAGATGGGAGTTCTGGTTGCATAACGTTGTGAATGTAAAACATGCCACTGAATTGCATACTTTATAATGGTTAATTTTATGTTATCTGAATTTCACCTCAGTGAAAACAATGTGATAGTTATGTGACACTAAGTAGAAGTATATTTGCTTTACTAACTTAAGCCAGTTTGTCAGTTTCCTGAATGTGATAATCTGATGGAAACAACAGAAGAGTGGGAATCAGAGCAGATTTGAATCTTTCTGAGCTTTCTTACAAGATCTGTCGGGATCTTCTCACTGATGGTTGGGTATAAGACGTCTCAGCACCATGGCGTCTCTGACATACACAATCTCAGGAGAGCATTGGATCTACCATCTTGGATTACTGTTCTCAGATGACAGGAATTTAGACCTATCTTCAAGTTACCTCTCCTTTCCATTTCAGCATGGAGGCCATTTTGACCGGAAACAAATTTCCAAAAATTAGAACAGTCTCTTTTTCCAAAGAAAATGGTTCCTTAAATGACAATGAAATAAAATAGGTGATGGTTGTTTTGTTCTGGAGTCCTTCTCTTTAATTACTCCGCTAATATTCCCATAAGCCTCACCAGGTGAGATGCTAAATCAACTCTGTACTACCACATGAAACTGCCGTGCCTTGCATTGTCTCTTTCTGAAAAGCATGATCATGTAATTGATGGCCCCAACTGACACAGTTTGGAGAGTGAAAGGGGACTGTATTATGAATTACACAGGGACGAAAGACTACACTCACACTTGGACTATTCCAGGCAAACCAGGACATGTGATCTCGGGGTTTTGAGGATAATAAGTGCGGTTATTGTTTTCTTTTCCTCCTGGGACAATCACACCCATTTTGCGTTACTTTGATGTCCAAAGCCACTGAGGCTGATTTTCCTAAGGCACACAGACTTTTCACACTGAGGGAGAAAGGTAAAATATCAGTATTTAAATAGTCAATGAAAAGGCATGTACTGATTTTGGAAGGAGAGGCCTATAAAAGTATATGTCATTCATGGAAGCTTATATTGTATAAAAATAAAAGAATATTCCTCAAAATGGCCTTCATGGTCTTAGGCAAATTAGCTCCCCTTCCCATAGTCTCATTTCCTCATCTCTAACAATTGAAAACTCTACCTGCCAGTCTTTCGGAGCATCAAAGGTGGCTGTGCATGGAGCCAGGATGGTGGTTCTGTGTTTACAGTCAGATCAGGCTGGGATCAAATGATCCCTCTGCCATCGAGAAGCCATTCGTGTGTTATTTTGTGCATACTCTCTGACCAATATGAAGCTAAATTCTTCTTTCTTTAAACAGCAAGAGCTGCTCAACAGGCTTGGATGAAAATTTCTTAGAGCTTATACAGTAGAATAAATGTCTGAGAATAGGGAGGAAAAAGGATTGAGGGACAAAAAAGAAAGATCAGTGAGAGGTACCTGTCCTCTAGATACACTATCAAGACTTTGTGCTATTGCCAGAGAGATTGACTGATCCCTGGAACCTGACAGATAATCCAGATCACAGCCCTGTGTATATAAGAAAGTAATGTATGTAAAGTTGAGAGATCCATCAAATTAAATGGGGAAAGATACAAGTTAATGAATGGTGATGACACAACTGGATAAAAATAAAATTCAACCTCTATTTTAATATATACAAAATAAATTTCAAATGGACTAAAAACTTAAGGTAAAAGAAACTCAGTGGAAATCTTGCAAGAATATCTGGTATTACTCAACGAAATTTGGATATCCTGGAGCCACAAGATAAATGATAAACATCAAAAATTAAGATTACCGTGAGGCAAAAATTATCATATATGAAGTCAGCAGACAAATATTTGGAAAAAATGTGTCCCTGATGACAAAATTGTTGTAAACACCATATACAAATAACTCTTACAAACAGACAACAAGATAACCAAACAGGAAAATGGGCAAAATAAATGAATAGGGAAGTTCTAAATAAATCCTTATGACTTTTAAACATATAGAATGGTGTTAAAAATGACTGGTGTTTTGGGAAATGCTAAGTAACAATGATTTATCAGTTAAGGTATAGCTGACTTCAATAAAGAATAATAATATATTTCTGCCATGACTTCAGAAAAAAGGGTATTCTCGTACATTGCTTAGGCAAATTAACTAAAGTTGAATTATTCCATCCTTTTAGGAAAGCAAGCCAGTAATATCTATTAAATTTTATAGTACATACATACATTGACCTAGCAATTCTACTTCTGTAAATCTGTCTCAAATAGATAAATCTACAGTATGTAAAGACACATTTATAAGGATACTTATTACAGCATTGTTTACAGTAGAAACAAAGAAATAATAAAATGAATGCCTATCATTAGAAGAGTAAAGGAATGAATTCACTGTGAATATTATTTAGCCAATCAAGTAAATGGATAGAAGATGTGTTTCTTGGATTTGGAGGAATTTCCACAAGATATCACTGAGATAAACCAAATAAAATAAAACTGTATAAAATATGATTCTATTTTCATAAAACGATGAAAAACTTTATATGTATGCATATGTGTTTAAGTACTATATTTTATTGAACCTAAAGTACCATCGATTGTAAAACACACCATCATTTCCTATAATACAAAGAAAAAATGCTGAGCTTAAACTATGACAGATGGCTTTTTTATCACTTAGAAATTTAACTTTCATTTAAAGAGCTCTTTTAGATTGAACTGAACATCGATGCTTGTCTTACATAACTTTTGTTCATATATAAAAAGGAACATGGAAGCAAAATAAAGTAGCCAAGGTTTTATTAAAACTACATATCCACAGTAGGACTTTTCTGAGTCCCTTTTCAAATTGAGGTCATTGATATTTTGGGTTCCCATAGAATGTCTTCCTCTGCAATCAAGATCATTAGCATTTTTAAAATGAGAACTCCAGCATTTTCTACAGGCTTTTTTCCCCCAGCCCTGAATTCCCATATTTTAGACACTGATGTGCCAGTAGTAGGTAATAGCAACTATGGCACCACTTGGGCATTCCACAGCAATTATAAGATGTATCTTAACTTCAGAGACATTAAAATGTGAGAAAGATGCATCTTAGCATTGATGAAATATGTATATGCCCGAGTAAGCAATTATATGATGACGGAGAAAACTATGGTGGAAACCCTATTATGCTATTACCATGAGGCATCTGTGGTGGAGCTGGTGCATGATTTGGACAGAAGGGTTAAGAGTGAAAGGAAGTCATGTCAGAAAGGGAAAAAATACTGCACTAAAAGCAGTCACCAGACACAGTACTGAAGGAAAAGAGCAAAGTCAGAGGACTAACATTACCCAAATTCATGACTTACTGTGAGGCTACAGTAATCAAGACAGTGTGGTATTGGCAAAAGAATAAACAAATAGATCCATAGAGCAGAAGAGAGGGCCCACAAATAGACTCCCATAAATATAGCCAACTGATCTTTGACAAAGGAGCAAAGGCAATACAACGGAGCAAAGACAGTCTTTTCAATAAATGGTGCTGGAACAACTGGACATCACATGGTAAAAAATGAACCTAGACACAGATCTTATACAATTCTTAAGAATTAACTCAAAATTGATCATAGACCTAAATGCAAAACACAAAAATATAAAATTCTTACGAGGTAACATAGGAGAAAACCTGGATGACCTTGGGTATGGTGATACATTTTTAGATATAATACCAAAGGCACAATCCATAAAACAAATAATTGATAAGCAGGATTTTATTAAAATTAAAAACTTTTGCTCTGCAAAAGACAACATCAAGAGAATGATAAGAGAAGCCATAGACTGGGAGAAAATATTTGCAAAAGGAACATCTGACAAAGCACTGTTATCCAATATATCCAAAGAACACCCCAAACTCAACAATAACAAAACAAACAACTGATATAAAAATGGGCCAAAGACCTTTTAACAGACACCTCACCAAGGAAGATATAAGGTGGCAACTTAGCACATGAAAAGGTGCTCCACATCATTTGTCATCAGGGAAATGCAAATTAAAACAGCAATGAGATACCACTACATAGCTGTTAGAATGGTCACAATCCAGAACACTGACAATACAACATGCTGGCAAAGATGTGGAGCAACAGGAACTCTCGTTTATTGCTGGTGGGAGTCCAAAATGGCACAGCCACTTTGGAAGATAATTTGGCAGTTTCTTATAAAACTAAACACAGTCTTACTATATGATCTAGCAATCACACTCCTGGTATTTACCCAAAGGAGTTGAAAACTTATGTCCAAACAAAAACCTACTCATGGATGTCCATAGCAGCTTTATTTATGATTGCCAAAACCTGAAAGCAATCATGATTTCCTTTGGTAGGTGAATGGATAGATAAACTGTGGTACATCCAGACAACGGAATATTATTCAGCCATAAAAAGAAATGAACTGTCAAGCCATGAAAAGACATGGAGGACACTTACATGCATATGAAGTGAAAGAAGACAATCTGAAAATACTATATCCTGTATAATTTCAACTGTATGACATTCTGGTAAAGGCAAAATTATGGAGACAATGAAAAGATCAGTGGTTGCCCAGAGTTGGGAGTTGGGGAGGGATGAATAGACAGGGCACGGAGGATTTTTAGGGCAGTGAAAATACCCTCCATAATACTATAATGATGGATAGATGTCATTATACGTTTGTCCAAACCCATAGAATGCACAACATCAAGAGTGAAGCCTCATGGAAACTATGGACTGTGGGTGATAAGGATTCGTCAATGTAGGTTCATCAATTGTGATAAATGTACCACTCTGGTGGGGGATGCGATAATGTGGGAGGCTATGCATGTGTTGGGGGAGGTGATATATGGAAGTCTCTGTACCTTCCTCTCAATTTTGCTGTGAACCTAAAACTGCTGTAAAAAAAATAAAGTCTTAAAAATGTAAGTAAATGCATAATACATATGTAAATTAATTTAAAAAACACAGTCACAATATGTATGATAGTATTACATTTTTGCATTACTATAACATTATATTTGCGTATTCATAGATAAAAATTTTTAAAACTTGTTTGAAATTCAAGGCAAGAGGGCTAGTGAAGAACTTCACAATGTGCCATCGGTGTGGTCTCCACAGTTGCAGGACGTCAGGAAACGTTTGAAAGGATTAAATGAGAAAGCATATGAGGTAGTTATTATAGTTATTAAAGTTATTATATCACTGTGTGTGACAAGTAAGAAAATGTTATTTGCTTTTTTTTCCTCTTTAGTTCCTAGACATTTCTCCATTCCCACCCTATTTCCCCAAAGAGTGCTGAGAAGATTGCTGATATTCAAAAATATTTGCTGATAGAACGAACAGAAGTTGACTGGAATCAACATTTCCTATCGCAAATTTTATAAAATGCTAATCATTCAAGATATTCTGTGGAAAAAATGATGCCATGCTTTTAGCTTGAGGAAAACTCCAATACTCTATCTCTTCTGCAGATTCACAGGGCTTTGTAGAACTTGTAGTAAAAGATTTTATTGTGCTGGTAATTTTCCAAAACGCTTGCTGAGAGAAACTCAATTTAGTATATGCAAAACTTATTATCATTGTGCAGAATTTGTGTTCTATGAAGAAACTGGTTTAGATTACTAATAGGAACTGGAAAGGTGTGGACACATCACACATTTGTAGTGCAGAGAGCTGTAATTTCCCTTGATATTTTAGGGCCATGAATTAAGAAAGAATTGGTGTACACTCTTAGAAAGCAGTTTTTTGTACTACGTCTTGTTGTGATTAGGGAACATAGTAATTGAAAGAAATGATGTCCATAATAAGGCATGTGCATGTTTATAACACGTTTATACAGTTCTAACATTACTTTGTTTCAGTGTTGCTGTTTTTAATAAGACTCAGAGATTTATCTAGTGGTCCTAGGAAGACTGAATTGTATTTGAAACCCTGAATGAATGACCCTCTCAAGAAACGGGATCTTTTGTGTTTTTGAAGTCTCTTTAAAAAGAAAAACATGCCAATCGAGCTGTATTGGCAAAGAAGCAGAATATAATCAGCCTTTTGTGATAAAGGGTATAGAAAGAAAAATTTTCAGAGAGGGGTCTGGTCCAGCAAAAGCTGGAATCTTTTCACAAATGGGTCTTTTTTGGTCCAAGGTTTTCTACTCCATGGGAAATAATCAAGCTCTTTTCCCCAAGAAAAGGAAAAGAAGCCACTTTTTTTGCTTTGGAACTGAGGGGAGAATGTGGAGGCTACATCTGGTGTAACTCCTGGGGAGCCTACGGAATGGCTGAGCTGAGGATTAAAACGAGATTCAGAGCACGGAACAGACATCTGCGAGCACAGCATCAATGATTGAGGTCATCTTTCCTCAGTGGTCCAAGAGTTCTAATCTTAAAAGACCCACTTTTAATAGCAACAGTGTGTCAGGGAGAGAAACAGAAGCAATGGCATGGGTGAGCCACTTATAGTCTAGGATGTTCCCTGATGAGTCCTGTAGTAGAATCAATTGTTGGCATAAGTCTTTGTTTGTTTTTTCAAAAATGGTGGTGGGGAGTCCACTCCCCTCTGAGAGAAAAATACCGGACTTGCTCCATTCTAGATGACGGTTGAGCTTTTAATAATTCAGTTTTTAGCAATAAAAGAGATGAGACCATACTTCTACTCCATCTGTAGTGGAGTAGTTCCTACCTACAGGAGTAGCTCTTATACTTACTATAGACAGAAATGATCTGGGCAAATGGTTTAAAATACAGATTGCCCAGATGGTTTTTTTCCCCCCAGAGGTGCTGATTCAATAGAGTGTGGAATCTATATCTTTAACAAACCTCCCAGCTGCTGGTGAGGTAGCTGACCCAAGGACTGAAATTTGGAAAGGACAGTTCTGGGTCGTTTATCATTTGAAATGGGGATGTAAATGGAACACGTTCTTTCCTCATAATTACTTTTGTCAGCCTAATGGTGATACAGCTAAGCGTTGTTCTGAAAATTCAGATGGAGTCCTGTGGTTCACTCACTCTTAGATTTAATGAGTAATTACCATTACTGCATGTATGTTACAATATGTTCAAGGTTAAAATCATCATCGGTTTGCCAGAGAGTATACTACTATGTATGAAACCAGTCTATGTTGGAAAATCATTGAGGAGCAACTAGTGAATTAATTAGTTCTGTATCATCAGTATCTCTGGGGTGGGAGGCAGCCCAGTGTTGTGAAAGGGTCTGAATTTTGGAGTCAAAAAAACGAGTTCAGATTCTGATTCCTATGCATCCTACCTGTAGACAAGTCACTTCAACTCTCTGAAACTTGGTTTCCACATTCATAAAACGGAGATGTTAGACCTACCTGAAGAGGGTGCAGTGAGGCCTGCTTGAAAGTAACGATGTCGTAAATTCCAAGAGATTGAATGAGTCTTTCTTGTTTACCGATGAGCGCTACACTCCCACCCCGCCCCGGCCCCAAATGCCACACCGGGCGTGTAATAGGGACTGAAAACACTAACTTTTATTAATGTGATCATTATAATTAGAAATAGAATGTTGTGCTCAGCTGTCAAAAGCGCACCAATTTCACTCAGTAATTAAACGCTTTCCTCTTCTCTGGTTTTAAAGTGCCATAGGACTTTGTTTTCAATCTGACATGTGCTCTGTTAACCGCCCACCGTTCACCCATGGAGCTATAAACATAGCCAAGTAAATGTTACACCGAGAACCCCCGGAACACTGATGAGAATCGTGTCACTCATCCTCTCAGTTCACTGTGAGCATTCACCACTAAAGAGTCAAAAGGGAATTGAAACAAAAATCACCAAAAGAAAATCAATACCTCTCTTCTTCTTTCTCTCCTCCCCCACTCCCTAGAAATCACCCCTCAATTTAAAAATATATTCATATGAATAAGTAAATATTTCATAGTAATACCAAGTTTTAGTAATTGGAATCAGGAAACCAAAGGAAAAAAATAAAAAATCACTGTTTTCCTTGCCTTCCCCTGCTTTAGAAATGGACGCATTTGTATAATAAAAACATTAGTGTAAAGTGGACACTTGGTAACTTATAAACAGATACCCAGATCTGTGTGTATATCTATGACTGTAGCTATGTTTATATCTGTATCTATAGCATCTATATCTGTATTTCAAGTTAGACATTAAAATAGTCTTCAATAATAATAATAATACCTAATACACATACTTAATATTGAATATTTTAAATATTAAATATATTAATATTGGATAATACTAAACTATTGAAAATACCTAACGCACATACTTAATATTGAATATTTTAAATAGTAAAGAGACTAATATATAATAACATTAAAATATTTATAAGTAATATTAAATTAGAAGCCCTGAAAATCTATGGAAATCCGTATTTTTGTGTGTTTTTAAGTGAAATAGTAATATTAAAAAATAATATTTTCCTAGATTCTTCAACGTTTACTTAAATTAGAGCTTTATGAGTGTTTAGTTTTCACATTGCCTTCAACTACCGACACATAAACCAAAATTTTAAAAATGAGAGGAAGGAAAGTTAATTACTGTATTTTGTTTTTAATGGTTCTCAAGAAAATTGTTCAAGCTGGACTCATAGAAGCACAGAAGGTAGGATGAATGGTGTCAGGTTTAGTATAAGCTCCAAAATAGAAAAGGTATAAAGATCCCTTTCTTTTTGTCCTGATGCAATGAAATTGTATCTCTCTGTAATCTAGACCGATATGGTGGCCGCCTGAGGGGGCTCACTCTCGGAACTGAAGCCCTAGTTTACAGGGTAAAGAGCTTGGGTTTTAGAGTCAGTTAAACCTGGGTTCCAGGCTTAACCGCAACAATTACTACCTGTGGGATATTGGGTGTCTTAGCCAATTTGATCCCTGGCTTCTCCAGCTGGAAGATGGGGATAACAATACTTTACAGGTTTGTTGGGCAGATTAAATGAACTAATGGATTGTATTTTACTGACTGTTTTACTAGAACATAGCAGTTGGTATGCAAACAAATCAAACCCAGACATTTCTAAATTTAAAGTTCCCTGGGCTTAACTAAACCATACCACTTACTACCAAATTGTTCCAATCAGGTTTATTGAGAAGTCTAAAGCTGGAGTGTTAGAGAGGCCATCTACCTTGAAATAGAAAAATGTCTTCCATCTCCAAAGAGATGGGTAATCCCTTAGGCCCAAACGTCTGTCTAATTGTCCATTCTTGGCCCATAAAGAGACTCTGGGGGTCTGAGTGTGTCTGGTCTTTGTGTGTGACTGCTGTTGATATCCATGATCCCCAAAGCGTGTGCTGAAGCACCCCGGGGTGCTACACCAAGCTCACAGGGGTGCATTGACACATTTTCAATTGTTAGGAAAACAGCGATATTTGACTTTCATCAGACACCGTAGGAATTACTAGCTTGAAGTAGTTCATGTTTTCCACAATCGCTTTATATTCCTTTCAATTGTGTCATATCTTTGGGAAACTGGGTTTTTAGCAGTCGCTGTGATAAAAAGCAAGCTCCCTGTGAAAATCAATGTGAACAGGAAATGAGGGTGGCAGTGTCTGATCTGATTCCAAGCTTTGAAACGTTGGGCAGTGCCCAACAGGTGCATATGTCCCATTAACAAGCACCACTTGTAGTAACTTAAGAAGGAAGAAAGTTAATTTTTCTTTCAATTTGTATGCATTACTTTTTCAAAGAGCTGCTAAGTTGCCAGGCCATCAATACTTCTTAAGTTGTTTGGATCTAACTACCTAATAAATGGAACTATTAGGTATTTATCAGCAAGTCTGCAAGTATGATTTGTGACCCATCTGCACCGGCATCGCCAGGGGAAACTTGTCATGAATACTCCTGAAACAATTTCTGGAACCTCCATTTCTAACAAGTTCTCCAGTTAATTCTTATACATGCTGAAGTTAAGACACCACTCACCCAAATTCACATTTCTGTCCAACATCTCAGATTATCATTTATTTACTTTCTATCGCCAAGCCTCTTTTCCTTGAAAGATCTGTCTGCATCTTCAGGCCTCCCGATCACCTATAGCTACAGAAAACCATCCAGCCCTCATTCACCTTTCTGTCTTTAAAGCGACAGGAGTCACAGGAAAATAACCAAGAGGCTTTGGGCCGGAATCCTCGGTTCTCCCTGTTATCATTGTTTATGGGAACGGCCAGGTAGTATTGATTTGTCACCTGGTGATCTTAATTACCAGCCAAGCGTTCAGATTGTTTCTTTCTTCTCAGCTCTCGGCTTGATCCCTGCAGTTTCAGCATGGAGTCGGGAAGCTTTTAATGGAAAGTTAATCAGCCAAATCCTCCCAGTTCAGAAGTTACTCCCTGGCCCTGGCCCAGGCTCGGAACACCAGGGTGTCTATGTAATGTGGGGAAGCAATTATTTACTGAGTGCTTCCCAGAGGGCCTCAAAGAGGTAATGATCCTCAACAGGGACCTTCTGGAGTCCCTTAGAGCCACTTACATACCACAGAGAGAATGGCCTGACTCATTATATTTTTAAAGATTTGTTTATTTTTGTCAAAGAAAGAGGAAAATAAGCTAAGGGGTGTTTGCTTCCGAAGAGCACACAAGGATGAATTTTTATTTATTTGTTTTTAAGCAGCAGCATCCTATCCATGTCAGAGGAGGAGGATGTCGTGTGTGTTAGAGACACAGGTAATCTAGATTTAATTTGCATGTTAACTTTTCTGCTTTCCATCAATAACTGCTTAACAAAGTCTCTGGCTAGGCATTCTGAAATTGATTTTCAACGAGAATTTGCATTTGATAATTCAAAGTGTTGCACAGCAGCTGGTATTTGGGAGAAGAAACAGAAGGTGGTACAAATGCCATTCAAAGAAGACTCAAGTTGCTGTGGGTAATGGTGGCCTCTGTCAGAGACCGCAGCTTCAATGTCTGGGACATCAAGCTTTTGGGAGATGGTGTCATGTAGTGGAAAGGATCAAGCTGTGGGGCTCACTTGACCTTGAGTTTCTGCTCTGCTCTTGGACAGATCGCTTTCCCTCTACTAACCTTAGAATCTATCTATAAAGTAGACACAATGAAACCTACCATAAGAGATGTTGATTCTCTCCAGAATGTCTCAAAATGTATCTGTATCCCCCAGCCCAGCCATCACTCACCCTCTTTAATACCGGCCACCTCCATCCCTTGCAGAGGGATACATTCTTCCCAGTCCTGGCCCACTTCTTCCTGCTGTGCCCTGACCCTGGCCATTTTCTAGACTATAACTGAATATAATTTTGTGAAAATTAAAAAACAAATCTCTTTACACCTCCCTTTACTTAAAAGCCTGTAATGGCTCGTCTGGGCCTTAGGTTTACGGGACTGTTGCTGGTCTGGCCCCTGGTATCCCCAGTCTCATCTCTCACAACTCCTCGTCTAAGCCTGTGTTTCAGCTGCACCAGTATTCTGTGGCTTCCTCAGGTGGGCCAAGGATGCGTTTAAAACAAGCCTTCTCATTAGCTGTTTCCTCTTTCTGGGAATCTCATCCACTGCTCACTGTTTAAGTATCTCCTTATTTTTCCAATATCAGATTAAAGTCACTCTTTTCTAAAATTTTCCCCATCCATGGAGATTTTGTGTCATTCCACATGCTCCTATATCACCCCATATATAGGATTTCTAGATAAAAGTTCTACATTAGAACTTACCAGACAGTCTTGCAATTGTCTTTCTTATACGCTAGGGTCTTCTCCACAAATTCTTGTACCAGCTTTGTGCTGTGTTTAATAAAAGGTAGATTTTTATGTGTATTATTATCTGTAAATAGAGAATGCTTCTCAGTAAGATTGTTGTGTGAATTAAATAAGGTATTAAATGAAAAATATGTGGAACAGACACTCAATAATACATACTTTCCATATATACTTGTAATATGGGCCCCCAGCTTGTGTTTGAGTGATCCATTTATTCAAAAAATCTATAAAGTAGGGCTGGCCCGGTTGCATAGTGGTTAAGTTCATGTTCTGCTTTGGAGGCCCAGGGTTTGCAGGTTTGGATCCCAGACACAGACCTAGCACCACACGTCAAGCCATGCTGTGGCAGCATCCTACATAAAATAGAGGAAGATTGGCACAGATTTTGGCTCAGTGACAATCTTCCTCAAGCAAAAAGAGGAAGATTGGAAACAGATGTTAGCTCAGGGCCAGTCTTCCTCACACATACATTAAAAAAAATGTATAAAATGCCACTATGTTCTGGATACTATTTCGGGTACCAGAGACATAGAAACAGTAAAACACAACCTTTCTTTCAGTGTTCTTATCATAGTGGAAAGTTTATGCAGCAAGAGTATGAACCTTCATGGTTGATGTTTTCAAGTTCTGGGAATTACGTTTTTGCATTGGGGAAGTGAAATTTCACTGTTAAATACGCCTTGAAATTCAAATATCTGCTTTAGAACATATCCACATTATCAAACATGTTGAATCTTCCTGGTGGTCCTTCTGACCATGTTCTTACCAAATCAATGAGCCCAATCAAAACAGCTGAGAAAATATGGGCGGGTCCTATCAGGAGGGCTGGCCCATCCCTCAAGGGCCCTAGGTACTCTCTCCATCCATATGGCTCTCCTGTGTTTTGCACATATTTCACGAAAAAGGAAAAAGGAAGAGGACAGAGAGAGGCTGCTGCCTTCTTAGGGGGACCGTGACCGCTTGCCTGGACCCAGATAATGTTTCCTGTTTGCTTTTCAGACCCTAGACTTCTAGGTGGATAATGCTCACTGGTTTTCTTCCCATGAACCACCATCCAGGGAATGGAACTATAATTTCATCCACAAGGATTTATTGAGTAACTCCTGGGTTACTCCAGCTACTATAGCCGAAGGTAATTGGTGAACACGACAATAATTTTTTTCTTTCATAAAGCTTTCAGCTCGAGAGCTTTCAGTGTGAGGGCCTAACATTCAAAAAGATAGTTTATAAAATATGTATTTAACCACAGCTGTAATAAATGCCATGGCAGATAACTGCAAGGTACTAAGAAAAACAAAATGAAACACACACTTGTGAAATTTCACCCGTTCTCTGGATGAAGATAGACTAATGCGCTTGTTTGAGGAATCTCATTTAAAAAGTGAAACCAAAATGTTATAAAACATCTCCCGGGTGAAAGAAGAGTTGGAAACTGGGAGAGCCTTCTAGATAGTGGAAACATTACAGGCAAAGGTCCAGAGATGAGAAACTAGAATAAGGCCAGAGTGTCAGAAAAGTAGAGACATACAAGAAACTGGTCCAAAATGAGGCCAGGAGGTAAGATAGGAGTCGCTTATGCTGGATTAGGTCATGTTCATTTTTTAGGGACTGTGCTAAATGTTTTACAGATACCACCCAATTTAATTGTCATAACACCTTGTACACGTGAATGTCATTCTTTGATATTTGAAGGAACCAAAATTCAAGCAGCTAATGTAATTAGTCTGAGGTCTTTTAGCTAGGAAGTGAGGGACTGGGTCCAAATCAAAGTCTATCTGATTGCAATTATTTATTATTATTATTTAACTATATTACACTGCCTCTAGGCATATAAGACATTAATGGTTATCACTTGTTCACAATTTTAAAGATCAGGAACCAAGGAAGGAAAATTCTTTCTCTGTTCACCTATCTTACAGGACATCTGATTCCTCTTCCTTTACTTTATGTGGCTTATCAGAATGGGGCTGCTCTGGAAACATACAGAGAGAGATGTGTTCTCTGCCATGCAGAAAAACATCTGGTGCTCCTGGATCCAGCTGTCCAGGGGCAGGATGGATACTCTACCAAGACAGCAGTCCCCCCCAACCCCAAAAGACTTTGCCACCATCTTGGAATTGTGAATTCGTATACTACGTCTCCCTGAAGAGCAATAACTCTGTGTTTTAACACCTTACTCAGGAAATTTCATCTGCGTCCCTTTAATACATTCAAATATGGTTTTCTTTTTCAAAGTCCAAGACTTGAGCAGAAAAAATCATCTCATTAAAGAAAATGTGCCTTATCCCTACTACTTTGTGACACAACCATCTCCCAAGTCACAGTCACTTTTTTCTTTTCTTCTGTAAGTACAGCATCCAACATTTACACAAATTAAAAAAGCTGTGCCTAGAATAATAATTTCTGGAGGTTCAGCACAGCTGTTCTTCACTGCGTTTGTGTTTGAAATTGCAGTCAAACTGAGTGAACTTCCACCTTCCCTCTGACACAGCCCCTGCAGATTGTGAATTATGGCTAAATACCAAAGTGTTATTTAATGCAGCCAGGAAGGAATGGTGTGAATGATAGCCCATTACCACTTTACACCCAGAGCCTCCAAGTTCGAGGCTATTCTCTTAGCCGTGCTAGAAAAATTACACAGGCCGCTACTAGTTTTTATAACTCCCTTAGGCAATGCTGGAGCGATAAACACAATGGGAATGAAGTCTTGCCATGTGTATCTAATAGCACCAAAGAGAGTGGCTAGCTCAGTGCTGACACAGCACTCAGTTTATGTTAAAGGTTTAACACATTACCTAGCTCTGTCTTTGAGTATCTCATTCTGGGCAGGAGTAGACTGCGTGTGCATGGTCGCCAGTGTCCATATATATCCTATTATGCAACTGAGTTCCTGCTGTCACTCTAAGAGGGAAAGAAAGCTTTGTACTAAGCTCAAACTGTAGCAGTACGGGGCTGATTTCCATGGTCTCTGAGCAAGCAGGTGTTCTGGATAGGCCAAGACTTAAGTATATACTATGCTCAAATCCACTTTTCTTGAGGTTCTTACCTCTAACTCGTTACCACCATATATGTTGTCCAGTCAGTTTTATGTGTCGCCACCATCCACAGCCATAAGTGGACATTTACCCCAAAGGAAGTCAATCTGCAAGTCCATAGGGTGAACTGACATGAAATCTCTGCTGACCAGGTCCAATGGAGACAAACTGGATCAATCAGAACCTCTTCCTGGAGGAATTATAGGGATAATTGGAAGATTAGTAAATAGACCAAGAGTGGATATACCAAGATCAGCAATGGATGGCTTACTTAGGATAATGATAGAGCACCAGATGGGGACTAACAAACTCTTGATGTGGAAATGTGGAAAGAGTCAATGAGGTCAGAAGAAACATATTAAATATGGACCAACCTTTCAGTTCTTAAACTGGATTTTCATGTCTGTAAGATATGGCTATATGGCTTTTTCTTTTTTTTTTAGACTTCTGATTATATATCTTTTATTATGATCTTGTAAGCTTATGGCTGTGTGGTTGTCCTCAGTGTTTTTGAGGCCTGGAGGCATAGCTAAGGTCCTATCTTAATATATCCGCTGGGTGCCTATAATGATTTTGCTATAAAGTATTTGTTTCCATTCCGCAAAATATCCATTGCTTGAGAAACTTGAGTAACAGTTGTTTTGCCACCAAAAGCATCTAATTAACCCCAGAAAAAATATATGAGAAGATGTAGCTGAGCATAAAGTATCTTGCACAGTGGTTCCTCCAGAGCGTTTTTAGTTTCAAAGTGATAGAATAGGAGCTTTTAACGTGGTGCTTTGTCAACAAGATCCATATTTTTCCTTGTAACATCATTCCATTTTTTTTGAGGGAGAGGGAAGAGGGTGGGAACTCTCTTCACTAAGAGATGGTAAATACTTTATGGACGAATGGGATTTCTCTACTTTCGTGTATTTCTGATGAATTGGCACACTGAACAAAGCTTGGTACTGGGAGGGACATACTCACATATTAGGGTTCTCCAGAGAAATAGACCAATAGGATATATAGAGATACATAAGAGGAGAGTTGTGACAAGAATTGGCTCAAGTGCTTATGCAGGCTGCGAAGGCCGTCAATGTGCTGTCTGTAAGATGGGGAATTAGGAAAGCCAAAGCCCTGAGAGGCAGGAAGGCCGCTGGCCCGAGAATTAGGAGATCTGATGTCTGGGGAAAGGGAAAGATGGATGCTCCAGCTCAAGAAGAGAGAGAAGGGAGTCACCTTTCTTTGCCTTTTTGTTCTATGGTGGCCCTCGATGGATTAGATGATGCCCACTCACATCGGTAAGGGTGGATCCCTTTACTCAGTCCACTGAATCAAGTGTTAATCTCGTCTAGAAATACCCTCACAGACACATCCAAACATAATGTTTTACCAGCTATCTGGACGTCCTTTAGTTCAGTCAAGTTGACATACAGTTAACCATCACAACGCACCTGTAAGAAAATCAGGTGTGAACAATGATTATAACAGAGTGGACCAGGACTTGGAAGTAGGACCTGAATGGCAGAGAGATTAGTGATTCTGGAATCAGCCTAACTGTGTAATTCACCTCACAGAGGATGTAGATGGGACTCTGATATAGAAGTAAAAGGTCTTTAATTAGGAGCCCAGCAACTCTTCTGTGGGAACCCTGTGTAAGAAAGGTGGAAATGATAAGCAAAATCATTTCCCTACTGATGAGGAAAGAGAAGAGCTCTAGAGGCCTGGAAGAGATGTGCAGTGGCCTGGGAAGTTCAGAGGCCTGTAAATTTTTGCAATATGTAGTCGTGAATTTATACGTTGGGGTAGCAGAGCGAAAGATCGATGTGGGAGGGAGAGTGTGGTAGGCAGAAAAAGGCCCCCCTCTCAAAGAAAAATGCTCCTCTCCAAAGAAAAATACTCTTCCCCAAAGAAAAATGTCCCCACCTCCCACTACTGGAAACAGAATATTACTTTATATGTAAAAGTTGCAGATATGATTAAATTAAGGATCTTGAGATGGGGATATTATCCTGGATTATCTGGGTGACATTAAATGGAATCACAAGCGCATAAGAGAGAAGCAGCAGGAGATTTGGCAGAGGTGAGGAGGAGAAAGCAGTGTGACCACCAAGGCAGAGACTGGAGTGACGTAGCCACAGTCCAGGAAGGCCAGCAGCCACTAGAAGTGGAAAGAGGAAAACAGCCAATTCTCCCCTAGAGACTGAGGGTTCCCGGCCCTGCCAAAACTTTGATTTGTCCAGTGAAACTGATTTTGGACTCCTGGCCTCTGGAACTGTGAGAGAATAAATTTCTGTTATTTTAAGCACCAAGTTTGTGGTAATTTGTTACAGCTGCCCTAGGAAACTAAAACAGAGAGGGACCACCAGAAAGATGGATTGAAAGTGTAGTGGATGCTGAAGCAGAGGGATGGCATCCTCTGTCCACCCAGAGACTCTAAGAAGAAAAGGGACCTTACCTTTGATGGGCAGACTGTTACACACCTGCTAATTCCTGGTGGTATTTTGGAAGGAACATCTGAGGAAAACCTGGACTTTCTTCTAATCAAGCAAATATAGCTTTGAGCAAAAATACTTGGGGAATTTCTGTATGAGTTAGCAGATTAAGCAGTTAGAGCAATAGTGGAACATTGGGCTAATATTACTATTGTGTCTCTTTCATAGATTTGCTATGGCAACTATTTTCATTTTCTTTCTTTTTTTTTTATAATGAGTTTAACGGGGTTCCAGGCAGGCGGCCCCAAGATGTGCCACTCTGGTATGAAATTATTTCGAGTTGAAGACAATAAAGGCTCAGAAGATTCAGAAAGAGCATTTGACCTTCCCCCAAACTGCTTAAAAGAATTTAACATAGAAGGCCTGATCCAGGAAGGAGCTAATACCGCGAGATAATTGTAGTATAATGTAAAATAGATGTGATAAGAAATGCACTGGGAGCTGGCCCTGTGGCCAAGTGGTTAAGTTCCTTCACTCTGCTTTGACGGCTCAGGGTTCACTAGTTCAGATCCTGGGCATGGACCTATATGCCGCTCATCAAGCCATGCTGTGGCAGCATCCCACATAAAAGAACTACAATGACCTACAACTAGGATATATAATTATGCACTGGGGCTTTGGGGAGAAAAATAAAAAGAGGAAGATTGGCAATGGATGTTAGCTCAGGGCCAATCTTTCTCACCAAAAAGCATACTTAAAAAAAAAAAGAAAGGCACCAACAAGCCCATCTTATCAAAGTTCTGTCTCTTAGGCCACATTCTCTATGGGGGCCAGCAAACAGAAGTCTAGTAGGCATTTGCTTTTCCTTCTCTGTGTGCATTGCCTCTTCTCCTTTGAAATCCCAAACCACTACCCGCAACATCCTCCTTTGTCTTTAGCTGAAGATGATATTTAAGGTGGCAACTCTGGCCATTCTGAGCTGCTCAGTTTTCCTGGGTTTCTCCAATGTATACATGTTATTAAACTTTGTTTTATTTTCTCCTGCTAACCTGCTGTTTTAATCATTTGAGTAGCCATAAGAACCAGAGGGGGCGGGGGTCTTGGGTTTTCCCTTGTCCCTTACCAATTCATGAATACATGAAAGCTTTGTAAAGTAAGAAGTGGTTGGAAAAAAGATAATTTTATTAAGGCCCTTTTAGTGGCCCCTTGCATTTCCCAGGTAAGGTAAACAGGATTTTGGAGCGGGAGTGTCCTCAAAGGTGCCAAGTCATTTCAGGCCTTGGCTTCTTCCACCCCTTCTTAAATCAAGCCTGTTAGTCTCCTCTCCAATTGTGAGACTGACTCCTCCTCCTGACCCTTCCTGACCCAGCTCAAAACTTGCTCTTCAGATCGACTACCCAATCTAAATTACATCTTCTTTATTCAACTCTCTCATTGCCCCATGCTCCACTCCTTCAAAGCATGTAGAGCAGGCGGGCCTCATGCATTTGTAGATGGGGCTATTTGCTTGCTATCGATCCTCCCTCTACTCTATACATTTTATGATCCCATCCCTCTCTAGTGCATAAAAGTGTCATTGACGATGGGAATTGTCCAGAGTTTGGGAATCCCAAAGATGCATAAAGGAGAGCCAGGGTTTTCATGCATTCAGAAGTAAGCATCACATTTTTATTATCTTTCAAAATAACTCATTTATAACTCTATTGTGAAAATAGAATAGGATAATTTGGAAGGCTGGGATTATAATTTTGTTCACCTTATTGGACCTTATATGACCTTAGTCCTGATCCTACTGCTGGGTTATGGGAGCCAGCTCCTGGTCCCCAAAACAGGAGTCCCCTGTGGCGTGTCCTTTTATCACTGACTAGTTACTCTGAGGAACTCAAGGGTGGGTTTGGATATTTTAAACTTTTTCCAAATTGTTCTTTTTCCTTTTGTTATGTTAAAGACATGCAATCACCAATGACCCTGAACCAGACCAAGCCTTACCATGAGAGCTACACCTATGACCTTTGCCTTATTTTTAATGCTGAGATCTCTCCAGGAGGAGCTTAGGCCTTCTTACCATAACCTGCACTGTCTGTGGAAGCATGTTTTCCAACTGAGCCTGTGCGAACAAATATTCACCTCTCCCTTTCAAATATTCATTCCTCATCTGAAATAAATATCCCTGCTTCCCTCTGTTTGGGGATGCCGTGACTCTGGAAATGATTCCTCATGGCCTCCTATTTGCTGCAAATATACTTTACTTTGTGAGACCACTACTTCTGGTGGAGAGTCTGATTGAATTTACCAGGTGGGAACCCACTGGCTCAGCAAGTCTTTCAACCCTCATCCCAAGTCAAAACACCCGGCGATCTCTGGCTTCGCCCCAACATATAGTGGAAAAACCTCTGTTCAGTCATGCTATCTACAGAAATGTTGTCTTCCCAAAGTAAAGACTGCCTTGTGCATTGTTAAGCAAAGGACTTCAGCATTCTTAGTGCCTAAAATAGTGGCTGGAACAAGATAGGAAATCTGCAAATGTCTGTAAAAAAATCGGATCTCATATTAGAACTTCCTAGTTTGCAAAAGACTTCTAAAGCTCTTTTCTCATTTAAACCCTGGAAGAGGCAGAACATGAGCTTTATCCCTTCCTTGGGTCCATGAAGCACTTGATTTCTACATCGTACCCTCCTGACTCTTACCTGTGCTGTCTGGTTGTTCTACTTCTCTTTTCCTGGATGTAACCTGGCATTCTAGCTTGTAGGATATATGTCTTAGATTCCTAGTCTCTTAGAGTTGGAAGGAGCCTTAGAAATTAGTGCAACCCCCTCCTTTTACACAAAGAAGGATAGGTGGCTTGAAAAACAAAATGAATTAACAACAGAAACAAAACAGGAACCTCGTCTCCTTCACCCTATCTCTCTAAAATCTTCCTTTTCTCCCCATAATAATATCCTATGGGTATTTGTCAGTAAATATTGTTGAAGACAATGATGCCTGTAACCACAGGGCCAGGGACAAAATTTGCCACCTCAAAATATGCCTCTTTGGTAAAAAAATTACTTTAGGCTGATTATTTTTTTGAAAAGTAGCAGACATGGGGAAAACTCTGAAGACCTAGTCGAAGTTGCCCATTTATAAGGGAAATCTACATTTATAAGACAAATCTCCATTTGTAAGGGTGCCTTCCTCTCTGTGCCAGGAAGGAGAGGATGTCTAAATCTCCAGAAACTGATATCTATAGATAAGGCAATAACTTAAATCTACATAACAAGGTTACCCTTGTTTACTGTGCTGACCTCATCTTAACAACAGAGTGTTAAGGCTATTTTTCAGGGGGAGCAGTCAGCCAGAAGTATGTGCATGAGAGAAAATTTTGGTCTGCCAATCAAAACTCATCCTGCCAGTGCTTCCACAAACTAAGCCTGCCCTCCCTGATCCCTTAAACCTTACCCCATACTCTGGCTGGGGGAGACAGAGTTGAGAGCCTTCCTTCTGTCTCCTTACCAATCAATTGCATAATAAAATTTCCTCCCTCAGAGACCCATGTAACACAATATTGGCTTCTGTGCACATCGAGTGGAGAGAGCACTTCTCGGTAACATGCCTTCTATCTACCTGGGTCTCAGACCTGTCAAGCAATTATCGAATTCCTGCCCTTTTCATCTGACCACTCCATCTCCCTAATCTATCGTCTGAAATGTCTATATCTGCCTTCTTATATGCTCGTCTTCTCTCCTCAGTAACTTTTTAAATCTTTGAGGGTGAACTCTTAATTAAAGAATAGTTTTCCTCATTGTGTTCAGACGATGAGTTCAGAGGGACATTAAGGGGTGGTAAGGGAGGAAAAGCACACAGTCTAGCCAGCATGAGAATAAACTGTGATAGTCACTGACAAGACCAATGTTACCATCGTATCACTTCCATTCTGCTTGTAGTGAAGAGACTTAATTAAAATATATGGATCTATGTTGATAAATATCTTTCAATTCACAAAATGAATGGCTTTCCCTTGCCTTTTTAAAAGCATGACCTATTATGATATATCTACCTGAACCACAGTGTTCTGAGCTGGAAACCCTTGAGAAGATTTAGCAGAGGTTGCATAAGCCTAGAGAGGAATAAATAGGATGGTTATTAGGTATCGGGGAGTCTACGTGAGCATAGCAGAGGTAAGCCATGTTACTGCTTCTTGAAGCAAAAGACTAGGCTCAAACTAAAAAGTAAAATAAAATGCTAACATTTGATCTCTCTTTGAACTTATCACTTTATTTGACCTATACGTCTCATTTCCTTTATGTTCAAAATGGACTTCATACTTCTCATCTTGGAGAGCTGCTGTGAGGATTAAATGAGATGAATAAAAAGATTGCAGCATGAAATGTGGACTGTAATGAATGATTAAGAAAAGTTACTCGTCTTCCTTTCCCCTCATGTATTTCCTTTGCCTTCCCTCTCTCCCTTTTGTGAGTTTATTCAAATGGTCTGGAAAACCATAATGCATCTGCCTGGGGACGACTCCCAGCATGGGTGCCTGCCGGGATGTAGAAAGAATCAGAATCACCAAACTACCACAGGCACAGCAGAGGGAGGAAGAGGCCGGGGGAGCTGCTTCAGGCTTTTGGCTTCTGGTTAAGGTTGCAAATACGTATACTCCCCAGTGAGCCCTGGAGCCAGGGAAATTAGGTGATGTTCCGTGAAGTGATTTTCTCCCTGCGCCCACCCTAATTTACTGACAGTTTCCTAGTACCTAGAAGAGCATTCTCAGCAGGTAGACAAAGATTTTCCTTCATTAAAATAACTGAAATAAATGGATATCCATTTATTTGTTATCCATTTATTATTAAGCAGGAGGAAGACCATCAAAGAAGAAAAGAAATACAATAACCAGAAAAAGTAATGTCAATTAAACAGTTAATAGAGTAAACAATGGAAAACTTTACATTTAATTAAATTATTTATCCTTAGAGTGATTCAAGGGCATATAAAACAGAGCAGATTTCTACGAATAAGAAATGGTAGAAATACTGTAAATTAAAAATAAGATTTGTATCTATTTTTACATCTAATCTGTCATATCTAATTTATGTCTAACGTGTCATATCTAATTAAGGACCGTTATACAAAATATACAACGAACTCTTAAAATTCAACAGTAAGAACACAAACGATCCAATTAAAAATGGGCCAAAGACCTTAACAGACCACACCAAAGAAGATACGCAGATGGAAAATAAGCATGTGAAAAAATGCTTCATATCATATTTCATCAGGAAAATGCAAATGAAAAAAACAATGAGATACCACTATACACCTATTAGAATGGCCAAAATCTGGGACCCTGACAACAGCAAATGCTGACGAGGTTGTGGAGCAACAGGAACCCTCTTTCACTGCCGATGGGAACGTAAAATGGCGGAGCTACTTTGGAAGACAGTTCTATGATTTCTTATAAAAGTAAACATACTCTTACCATATGCTTCAGCCATACCATTCCTTGTATTTACCCAGAGAAGGGGAAAACTTATGTCCACACAAAAACCGGCACATGAATGTTTATAGCAGCTGTATGTGTAATTGCCAAAACTTGGAAGCAACCAAGATGTCCTCGAGGAGGTGAGAAAATAAATAAACTGTGGCACTTCCAGACAATGGAAAATTATTCAGTGCTAAAATGAAATGAGGCATCAAGCTGAAAAAAGACATGGGGGCAACTTACATGCACCTCATTAAGTGGAGAAAGCCAATCTGAAACTCTACATAAATGCACCATCCCAACTATATGACATTCTAGAAAAGACAAAACTATGGAGACGGCCAATAATTTACAGTCCTTTAAGGTTTACTTTTATTACTCACTAGGCCATTTTTAATATCACTAGTGGTTCTCAAATGTGAGAGACTGTGCTTCCCAGGTGACATTTGTTAATATCTGAAGAAATATTTTTTTGTCATAACTGTGGGAAAGAAGTGCTACGGGAAATCTAGTAGGTAGAGACCAGAGATGCTGCTAAATATCTTACAATGCACAGGACAAATCCTTGCAACAAAGAATTATCTCGCCCCGAGTGTCAATAGTGCTGCAGTTGAGAAACCTTGCTCTGAAGTTAATCACATCAGAAATCTTTGCTCTTTAGGTCTGTGCAGGGTGTAAAAGCCTCTATCCCTGGTGGACATCGAGATGCAGCCAACAAAGAGGCAGCTTGTGTAATAGAGTTCTTGACAGAAGCTTTAACTGGGATAGATAATTTCAACTGGGACAAATGAAATAAAGCCCACCAGGCAATTTGAAAATGTTTAAAATTAATATGACTTCAAGTCTCCATTTGGGCTGACTGACATGCAGTTTGCATGTCCATACTCAGATTATGTTTTTCTTTTTAATACTCAGTGTACTTGTTGAAACAGCAAAGGATTGATAAGACTGAAGGCTGTTGCCTCTGACTAGCTCCTTCTCCTTTCTTCCTAATCTTTCCTACTTGAAGATCTCAATTTTACCTAGGCAGTGCAGCACAGAAAATCCTAATTCTGTTTTAGAATATTAATTTTACCATATTCATTTGTTGTGGTTGATTATTTTATGACTATGCTCTGTTGTGAACTCTTTAAGAATATCAACTAATTAGTTATTACAAAATCCTGTGAAAAGAGACCATAATCTCTACTTTATGAGGAATCTGAGACAAAGAGAGTTAGGGGAGTTGTCTAAAATCACCTAGTGGATCACGGAGACAGCCTGGCTCAAGATTTCATACTCTCATCACTGCTCCTTCCTTTCCTAGCCAAAAAGTAATTAAATTAATAAGGTTAAAAATTAAACCCATTAACATGAGTGTTTAGGAGCAGAAATTGTTTGGTTTATGATTTCTTTGCCTCGTCGATCTCTGTATTTTTATCCTATTCTAACGTTTACTTGCAGAAAAAGGTAACAGGTTCTCAGCGTTTCAAGAAAATGAAATTATCAGGGATTAGAAGCTTAAAATTTAGAAAATCTATCCACTCACTTAAATTTTAAACATGAGATATGATAAATATTGTCTTTTTCTTTTAACCACAGAACAGCTCAGCTGCAAAGCCAACACAGTGAGTAATAACAATGACAGTAATAGCTACTATTTTACCATTTTAAAAACGTGACTATGTGAGCTGCTATGGCAGTCATATTATAGACATTCATTTAAGTTGCACGTTCAATACTAAATTTATGAAACAGAAACCATTATTTCCTCCATTTTAGAGATGAGGAATCTAAGATCATATGAGGCCAACTGAGTGGCCTATGAGTGTCCAGCTCCTAAGTGTTGGAGTGGATTTAGTCTAGGTGCTCCTCCCTCTATGAAGACCCTCATGCTTTCCATAACAGCAAACATCACCAAATTTTGCATTCTGAACATGGTTTGTGACAGCTAAAATTAACTTTGTGAAGGGAAGGATTTTTCTTTCCTGGAATCCTTAACTAACCAGAAGAGATACTTAGAATGAAGGCTATTCTAAGTGAGGGTATCCCCAAAAGCAATTTAAAGAGACTTGAGCAAGCAATAGATTTTGTTAGAGGAAGACCATATTCTGAAGTCATCCTCTCCCGCAGCAATTGCAAGGCCTGTATTTATTTCTATAATCCATTCCTGAGATTGAATGGCATCTGCATAAAATCTTAATTCTATACAATTGCTGTGAATGTTTATTAAGCACCCTAGCAACAAAAACCAAATTAATTGTCAAGTACCCACACATCTGTTAAAAAAGGCAAATGAGGGCTAGCATCTACACATCAATCTCTAATGATGGTGCTATCAGTTTTACAAGCCTTGTTTTGGTTTCAGATGTCCTGATTTCTGTTAATGATTGTTTGTGTAAAAAAATATAGAACTTCTCAGATTCAACAGCTAATCTTCTGGGACTTTGGTTCTCGCTGTAAAATTAAGTGAGATTGAAAAAAAAAAGAAAAAGAACAAACTCTTTTCTTGAAATTTGTACAATTTTGCTAGTTTATCTCTGGTCCCCATCTGTTGAAGGGTCAAGAAAGTCCTGGGAGGAGATCCTGGAGATTCAGATTCATGCCCAAAGGGAGGCTCTGGCATTTGGAAATTGTTTGGCTAGAAGACCAAGTTCAAAGGGCAAGTTAATCTGAGATGGGAAAATGAAAAAGATAGTGAAGTGGGCCCGACTCTGTAGCCAAGTGGTTAAGGTTCCAGGCTCTCGGCTTCAGCATCCTAAGTTTATGGGTTGGGACCCTGGGCATGGACCTACTCCACTTACTAGCCATGTTGTGGGTGTGTACCACATAGAAAATAGTGGAGGAGGATTGGCACAGATGTTAGCTCAGGGTGAATCTTCCTCACCAAAAAAAGAAAAAGATAGTGAAGAAGAAAGGTTGCCTCAAAATATGAGGAATCAGGATATTTGCCAACACTCTTTGGAAGTTGGGGGCAGGTGAATGGCTTGCCGCACTGCTATAAAGAACTGAGACAAGCTCTCTTTAAAGAAGTCTAATTCAAGAATAAGACTGTCAAACTCCACTTCCGATAAAGCACCACCACCCTGAAACCCCACCTTATCCACCACCGCCCTTCAAAAAAAGAACAGAAAAACATCCTCTAAAAGGTAGCATTACCGTTGGAAGAAACTTAATCTCGTGAATGAAAACAACCAAGTTGTTAAATGTAGATAGACTCTAAGCTTCTTACAACAATATTTGCTCACATTATACACATCTAACACAAGCTGTTACTTTCTCATTGTTTATTTTGGACTCCATGTTCTTGTAAGAAGCTTAGTTTTGGGTTTTTGCTTAACTCTGATTTCTTAAATTTGGAAACGTAATTTTGCATTAAGGGAGGGTTTTCCTTTAATTAAAGAATGCATTCTAGAGCTTGAGTACTAATTAAAATCCAACATTTGCTTAACGTGGATGGGTTAATAATTATAGGGAAATCTTATTTTTTTTTTTTTGGCACTTCCTAATTTAGTTGCTGTTTAATCTTGTACTCCTAAAATTGTAATTAATACATGTTGCTGTGTTTGATTTTCTGTTTCATTTCTGAAAGTAGGAAGGCAAATATGTTTCACTGCTTTTAAGGAAATTTGCCTAGCATAACTCTATTACTCTGCCTAATCATCTAATAGCCACATCTGAGTTTTCTACCAAACTGATGTTTGCATCTGAAGTGTCATCTGCTCCTTTTTGAAGCCGTCTTGCACCACTGGTGTCGGTCAATGGTAAATTTATTTGAAAGGCCTAAATTTATCAAGTGTCTTTTTGACCCTTGGGCTAAATCTTGCAGCTATAGAAATAAAAAACAAAATTTCCCTCAAGGGCCCCGGTGTGTATTGGAAGAGACAGAGAAGTAAAATAAGCTATCAAAAAACCATGCAGTGTGTTACAATAAGAGCATGAGGGGCAGAGGAGTGGTGCGTTTAGAAATTGTCTAAAAAGTTTTATCACAATCAAGTTTCCTCAGGTTGCATCCTACCCCTTGGTGTGGCTTGTTAGCCTATTGCTTTAGATTTATAACACAATCTTTACTCCATTTCTTATAATTTTGTTCTCACTTTCCAGTCAATTGTATTATAAAGGCAAAATTGGTTAACGATTTATGTACTTGTAATTTTATCTAATAACAGAAGGAAAATACTAAGGCATGTGGCTTCTAACTAATCTAATATATTTAAACGCAGCTACCTTGTACGTGATTTTGGGTTCAGATGTTAAGCCAATGTTTGGCTGAAGATCAAATAGTCATAGCAACAGATTCTGTCCAGGAAGCCTCGTGTGGAAAGTAGGTCCTGCTGTAATGCGCATGGGTCTATCAAACCAGGCGACATTTGGTTTATATAGTTATTGGGTCATTTGCCTCCATTCAAATATGATCTCCTGGTGGTTATAGCTGCCTATTTGTGGTACACCACTCATTTCTCCCAAAGTCCAGGAAGATCTAATCACCTGCACGGCAGTGCCCCTTCACAGAACCCTGTGTTCTGGCTCCAAGTATAATGAGACCTTCTCGGCCTCGGCAACACATTGCAATGCAGGGAGTGAAGGCTGTTTCCCTCTGGTGTCGTGTCAATGCCACTTTATGCACCACTGTGGACCTAACCCATCTTGCTTGGACTTGAATGAAATAACCTTCAAGGATGAAGTACCACAAGAGGCAAGGTCGCAGGAATAGCTGCAATTATTTCCTGCAGCTATTGATTTTACACTAATGATCTCAAATGATGCATAGCTCTGGATCCAGCCATCTCACTCAAAACGGCAAGTGACTTGTGCTTTGGTTCCCACAAGGGACCAGAGCAATTTGGACAGATTGAAACTTGGTGATGCTATTTTCTAAGTGTGAAGGAGGACGAGAATCTGAAATGTGGAGGTTATACGAAAGTAACAGAGGGTATAATATTTAGATGAGAGGCTTTGGATCCAGAAAGAGTTGAGTTCAATTTAAAGTTTTTCCATATTTGCTTGTGGGCCTCGAGCAAATAGCTCAACCCCTCTGATCTTTGGTTTTCTTATCTATAAAACAGAGACAACGGTATGTATTTCATGTCTTTTTAAAAGTATAGATGATGGCAATTTTAAATCATTAAGCATTATTCTGCAATAATAGCTGCTTCCTTTTCTATTTTTATTTTAAGGCATTAGAGGCATATTTCCCTCTTGTGGATATTTATCTTTTAATTCTTGGAACACCAAAAGCCTTTAAGAACGAACCAAATATATCTCTAATGATGTGATTAGAGAAATGTTAAGGCTCTCATTCTGGCTGTGGTAAAATAGGAAGAACACTTGACTTAGGCTTCAAAGAACTGGGTTTGGAATCTGGTTCTACCCTGCTGTGTAACCTTAAACTACTTTTTGGTCTCTCTCACCTTCCTGTACTTTCTGAAAAATATGGACACTGATAGATTCACATGGGGTTGTTTAATGATATAGGGGATTAAAAATGTGAAAACATTGGACTGAGAGATAAGTGCTATGAAATAACATTAAACATTATCCCACAAATAATCCTTAGTGGTCAAAATAACTGAAGGACCAGGAACGGAGGCATTTTCACAGGTTTGCAGAGTATGGATTTAAAATTGCTGCTGATAGTTCAGGAAATGATGTACACATGCAAGAAAGCTTTCGTTTTTCTCCTTTTCTTTGACTTCTGAAGCCAGCAATCGGGGGTGGAAGAAATCAAACCTCAAGATTAGAAGATTACGCTAACACGCAAAATTATGAAAACAACCATTAGTCTTGGCTAATGCGCTCTCTCGCTCTTTTGAGGATTCTGGGAAGGTGGCTATACTCCTTTGCATTATAACAGAGCATTTCATGATGAAGAGAAGCTCCTGTGTCAAACTGGCATTTTCTTACACCAGTTTCTCATAGTATTTTTTATGTTCTAATTTTTCAAGACTATTTCCCCAATCCTTTGGGTTGACGTACTCACATTCTGACTTTAATTTACTGTCTCTGAGATTCATGTATTCACTTACTTATCTTTTTTTCCCCTACAAAGATGCACTCAAAAATCTACTCTATAGTATCTACTATATACCTCCTATGTGCTAGAATTGGAACTCCCATCAAACCGCTTCAAGTCACTTACAGTTGGAAGGGGAGTTAGATGCATGAAGAAAGAATGACCAATGTCACAACAGTGAGCACAGGTAATGAAGTTAACCCACACCCAAGATGTCCTGGAAGACATCCAGAAAGAAGTGATATCTAAGTTGAGAACACAGGGGTAAGTAGGTCAGGTAATGGTGCTGGGAATAGAGAGTATGCTTTCAGGGCAAGTTGAGAATCTGTAAATAATTTCGCGTAGGTGGACCAGAGTTGGCGTGGGGAAGGGGGTAGTACAGAAATCAACTGGACAGGTAACGTGATCAATCATGAGCTACCTTGTGTGATGTCGACCCAGACCTCTCTCCAGGAATTTCTTTCCTGTCCATTGGGAATGCTGTTGGACAATAGCCTTCAGTGTCAGGGAAGTGATACCTTGTCCTTCAGGGATGGTGTCACCTACAGAGCCACCTTCTTGGGGTATCCCATACAAAATGATTGGTCAATGAAAGCGTATAAAAATCTGGCCATGTCCACCCAATGTAGGACTACTAGGAAAGGCCATTCTAGCTCCAGCACTTTCCGTGAAGTTGCCTGGAGCTTCCCTTGTTCTGCGTCACAGCTCAGCTACTCCTTCTGCTCACTCCTACTCCCTTCACCTCACTTCCAAAGCTTTTTGTCTTTGACCAGGGCTTAACAACTCTGTCTCAAAATCTGCTTCCCAGGGACTTCAGCCTGCTATAGATATGGCCAAATCTATGGGATTTAGCTCGTCATACAGTCTAGCAACCTCATTTCACAAATAGGAAATTGAGACCCAGAAGAGAAAAGTAATTTCCCAAATAATCACTGTTGACCATTGGCTAAATAGGTTCTAGAATCTGGGTATTCTGGCTCCTCATTCAGTCCTTTTTCCCTATAATGCATGCATTGTCATTTTTCTTGCAACTTTGGTGAATTGGAAAGAGAAAACTTTGCAAGTTGACCATATCTCACCTCACATTGTCATCTCTCATCACTTCTTTCCCCACCCTGTGCGCTTCAGCCACAATAAACTATTTTCAGTTCTCCGAGTCTGGATGATGAGTTGTTGCAGTCCTCATTATCTGTGTATAATTTGGTTAGAGTTCCAGCCTTTTGTCCATTAACTGCCTGGCTATGCATCTGAGGCAAGAGTTTATCCATGAAGTCTCTTACTGCTTCTAAAAGACAACTTTGCCTTTGTACCTTGATAATGTACATAACTCTTATAGAACACACTTTGTGTTTTCTTGCATATTCCCATTCTAAGCTTAACAATTCTTTTCTTTCTTTTTTTTTTTTTTTAAAGATGGCACCTGAGCTAACAACTCTTGCCTATCTTCTTTTTCTTCCCTGCTTTTTCTCCTCAAATCCTGCAGTACATAGTTGTATATTTTAGTTGTAGGTCCTTCTAGTTGTGGCATGTGGGATGTCGTCTCAACATGGCCTGACGAGCGGTGCTATGTCCGCGCCCGGGATCCGAACCAGTGAAACTGTGGGCCACAGAAGTGGAGCGCGTGAACTTAACCACTCGGCCATGGGAACGGCCCCTAGGCTTACATTTCTTAAAGGCTTGAAAATGTTTTCCCTCAGCTCTATATCTGACCACTTAGAACGATAAATAGAAAAACAATAAAGAAAAGAAGTTATAAATTTACAAACGCTTTTGAGCATAGAAGCTCCTTCAAAATAAATGATTGTGTTGATAGTCATAGTGGCAATTACAGTAGTCATGCAAATTTGAAAAAACATAACAACATTAAAGAACTTTGACAAATATTTTGTATTATTAAGAAATATTATGCCAAATGTAGAAAAGAAGTGGTGAAGGATGACTCTGTCTTTTCAATATTATATTGGAGTATTATCTTACTGGTCTGCCTAAGAATCATTCTCCTAAGTCAATGCACTTTTGATTGACATACTATTTACTATTTATTGGAACCATGACTCTGTAAAATGATATGTTTTGAGGTGTGATTTTTCTGGTAGACATGCAAATTGCTTCTGTCCAGTAGAAAAAGATACCTAGAAAGCTTATGAATTTATTGCCCTGTAGTAATCTTACTCCAACAGTCTTTCTTTCAGGCCTGTATTTGCTCTGTTTCTCTAATTCTCTTTTGAAACAGCTTTACCATCCTGCTGTTTCCCTCATTAATGAGTTAAATGACCTTCTGATATGTGCTCATTCTATGTTTGTATGAGAGGCATGTTTTTCACTTTTTCAAGATAATACTCCAACAGTCCTTGATGTGAGATGGACAAAACAGAAATACCTAACCTAATCTTGCAGATGAGAAACTAAAGCTCAGGGAGTTGAATTACCTGGCACAAGCTTTTACTAGTATGCAGTGGTGGCAGGTTTCAAATCTGTCTCTCGACTTCAGAGCTTATGCTGTGCATACGAGAATCTTGGGTGTGGTTGGAAATGTGTCAGATGGGAGGAAGCGAGTTTTCAGGAGGTAAGTGCGAGTGTTGAAAATACATGGTGCTGAGAGTGTGGTTCTGCCAATTGTTGGCCCTGATAAATAACCCAAGAAACATGTCAGGGCTACATTCTTTTCAATGTCTGTAAATTGTAAGTCTTAGGCCAGTCTGTCAGTGCTGAAACTTAGCAATTTTCCTATACCCATTCTAACAAGGAGTCTTGGCGTGTATGAATGTCAGTAGGAAATTAAGAAAAGAAAAGAAAGAGAGAGAGGGAAGGAGAGAATGAGATCTATGATCTTCCTCCTTTAGTAATATTGTATATCTATTGCTCTGTTTTCCCTGTGGGACACTTCTATGAATGACACGGAAACAAGATAGTGTATTGTAAGTGAGATTTGCGGGTGGTGAGCCAGACAGATATATCCTAAACCAATTAAGAATCTTTTTTTTTTTTGAAAAATGATGCCTTTATGAGATTGGCTTTGTCTCTTGAGAAGAGAAACAAATCTTTGTGACTTTTTTTTGTTATATCTTTGATCTGACTGAAGAGATTTATGTTTACTAAACTTATACCTTGGGGATGAAGGTTAGCGTAGGAAAGAGGTCTAAGATGTTCATGTAATTAATATTAGATAAAAGTTACATGCCTTTAGAAGTGTGGAAATCATTTTTTGGCCCAAGTAACTCATCATCATTTCACATGCATTTAATTAGTATTCACTATGTAAAAGGTGCTACAGGGGACACAGACTCCATGCCTTGTGCCTCATGAGGTATTTTAAACATAGTATTCCATTTAATCTGTAGAACAGTATCATGAAGTAGTGGGAGTCATTCCATTTGAGCAAGGATGGAATTGAGTCCCAGAGTGTTTAAGTATCTTACGCATAATTATAAAACTAGAAAGTGATTATACTGACATACATATGTCTCCTACCAAGCTCAGGAAGGCTCAAATCTTCCTCTGCTGAAAACTCAGAATTGCGGGGGAAGCCCGTGGAGAGTTTAAGAAAGGACCAGACATCATCCTAACAAGTCATACTGGCTGAAGTGGTCCTAATGACTCAGCATGGTAGATGGGGTAGTATTCTCTCTCTCTGATCGATCTCAAACCCCCACTGGAGTCCTTCCTTACGGAGGTGTACTAACAGACACCTACATAATTATCATTTAGTTCCCCTCTCATCATGTATGGTTCAAATGTTCAATATGTGCCAGGCAATGTGAAATAATACAAGTTGTGCAGAGTAACTTCTATGAAATAATACAAAGGAATTTGGTAAAACACAGTGAAAATAATATAACCCAATTATGTGGAAAACAAAGGTTTGGAGAAACCAGAAAAATTATAACTAAAACAAATGTTCTAGCAACATTAATAACAGATAAAATAAAATTTAAGGGAAATTTATTATGCACAAGGAACAGTGTTTTATGCTGATGAAAAGAATGCGTAATCCACCACCAAATAATCATGCACATGTACACACTTAAAAATATAGGATCAAGTAAATATAAAGAAACAAACAGTGGACACAAGGATAGATTCGTTGGGAACCTGATCAAGTAAAAATCACTATTATTAAACACATACATGATTTGAAATACACGATAGTAGTTTGACATGAGACATGTAAAGCCTTCTTTCAACCAAAAAAATGCTAACGTGAATTAAGTCAATATAGTACTGATAGATTTATAGACAGTCTATTGGGGCAGACTAGGGAAATTATGCATATTTTGAAACTTGGTATATAACAAAAGTGGTTCAACAAATCAATAAGGAAAAAGTCAATTTAAACGTGGGTGTGGGCCTGGTGGCATAGTGGTTAAGTTCATGTGCTCCACTTTGGTGGCCCGTGGTTTACTGGTTCAGATCCCAGGTGTGGACCTACACACTGCTCATCAAGCCATGCTATGGCAGGTGTCCCACACATAAAATAGAGGAATATGGGCACAGAAAAATGGGGAGGATTGGTAGCGAATGTTAGCTCAGGGCTAATCTTCCTCACCAAAAGAAAAAAAAAAATGGGTGCTAGAAAATTAGGCTCTTCAATTTAAAAAAGAAATTAAAAATTGGTACATATTTTCCACACAAGCCAAATATATATTCCAGATGAATTAAAAACCAAAGCATAGAAAATGAAAGAAACAAACAAAAAAAGCCATAACCTTAGGACTTGCAAAAAGATTTAGAGCAGAACATTTGTTTGCTGTCAACATAGAGGTATTTATTAAATTACATACAAAAAGCATGAAGAATGAAGGAAAGGATTGACAAATTCCAATATTCAACTTTTAAAGACACGTTTGCAACCCTTTAGCAGACAAAACATTAGCATTTAGAATATGTAATACAAACAGCCCAACAGAAAAGCGCAAAGTGTTTGAACAAGACATTCACAGAAGAGCTAAGAAAATGTTCAATAAGGTTATGAAAAACGTTCAAACTTACTATGAATCACAGAAGATATATACGATATTATTTTTCATCCGTTTCACAAAAATATAAATATCTGTTTATATGAGTGTTGAGGAAGATATTGAGAAACAGCAATTCACATGCCAGAGAGAGTAGAGACCATGAAGAGAGTGAAGTGGGGATATCTGCTACAGGAGGCTCAATAACTGCCCACCAAAAGATGTCCACATCCTGTTCCCCAGAACCTCTGAATGTTAACTTCTATGGCCTAAGAGGCTGCAGATTTGATTAATTTAAGGATTTTGAGATGGAGAAATTATTCTGGATCATCCCAGGGAGGTCCAATGTAATCACAAGATAGTTATAATCCTATTAATTTTCCTATAAATCCTGCAAGTATTATATAGAAAAATCCTGTAAAATTTTAAATTTTACAAATTTATCTTCTTAGTATTATAGAGCCTGGAGATCCAAAACCAGTTTCACTGGGCCAAAACGTCAGCAGGGTTGGTTCCTTCTGGAATCTCTAGGGGAGAATCTGCTTCTTTGCCTTTTCTAGCTTCTGTAGGCCACCTGCATTCCTTGGCTAAGGGCCCCTTCTTTGTATCACTCCAACTCCTTGCTAAGAAGATGACCCATAAATGGGATATCTATATAGTTATCATCTAAACCAGGGCAGCTTTAAAAGGGAAAGAAGCACTATTAAGAAATATACTGGGCACCGGTTTGTATTGGGTTTGTCGCAGGCGTGGCAGAATGTAGAGCTGCCCTATGTGTGTGGAGATGTCTTTTCCTGTATGTGCCCAACTTGCTCTGCATCCGGTGTTCTCCACGCTACATCTTTAACCAAAGGTACAGAAGTGATAAAAAAGAACTGAACCTGACCTAGCCATTTTTCCCTTCATTCCACTCTCACGTGGCTGACACTTTTTGCATCACTCAAGGTTTGAGATAAGTCTGACCAGCTTTCTTTCTTTCTCTTGACTTCCTTTCATTCACCTTGATTACACTAATACACTGAGGTCTGTGCACGGACACAGAGGGAAGGGTTGAACCCCTAGGTTTGGACTCTAGCTAAGCTTACAAGTGTTCCGCATTGGACAATGTGGCTAATCATAAAGTGTTTCTTCTGCCTTTATCCTTGTATATTCCTATTTTGAGGACACCATAGGGATAGAGAGAAATTATTCTATACTACATATGACAAATGCAAACATCTTCTCTTTCCCCAACCACAAATACTGTCTTAATACTATTGAGAAGACTCATTTAAAACAATCAAGATATGTACTAAACTTTTGTACTAAATATTAGGACATTCCACTTAAGCCCAAATATTGTTCCATGTCTCCTTTTTCTTGTGTGCATGGGTATATATGTGTATGTATATTATTTTATATATAAAATTTAAGTATGATATTGAAATATTATATTCATTATTGTAATAATATAGTTATTACATTATTTAAATGTTATATTTAGATATTATTTTATATATAGATTTTATATATATAATACGCATGTTGTATACATACATGTGTGTATGCATGCATGTGTGTATGTATCTATAAGTGTATGTTTGTATCATCCATCTTCATATCTACTTATTGCAGGTGTTTTTCTGTTTATGCTGCGAGCATTCTCATTGGTTCATTTATCCGTCTAGCCACCCATCCATCCATTTCTTGTATAAGCAAATTTTTTTTCCCCTCCACTCTGGCAGTGACAATATTTTTAACACCCTTCATACCTCATTTTTTTTCCTCCAAATACGAACAGTAGCCTACAGGCTATCTCATGTAGAAAGATATTACTGTGGTCACTTTAGGGGGATGGTACGACAAAAACAGCAAAGTTGGGCAGTTAGTGCTTGAGATGCCCAACTGAATTTTTGACATCTCAGAATCTGATTGATGATGTCTGGTCCCCTTTCCATGATGATAACAGGAATTTTGTTGTTTCCTTGTTTTGGGTTATTTGTTTTTGATAGGGAGCATGTATCTATTTAATATCATTCTGTCCTGCTCTGACCAGTAACAGTAAATCACAAAAATCGTAAAATTCTGAGGATGTCAAGGCTGGTACTTCTTTGTAACAGATTCCTGTTAGCTATTAATCCTTCCAGCACTCTTACTGAATGCTTTATATCTGCCAGGCAGGATCTTAGGCACTGTGATGACAATAGGAATTGAATAGATTCCACCTGTGCCCTATTCTCCATAAGCTGGTAGTCCAGTGTGGAAGAAAGACAGATTAATAGAAAATAATAACTTTTAAATATGGACTAGAGAAGAAATACATAAACCAGGATGGGTCGGAAATGGAGGAGGTCAGGAAAAGCTTTCTTGAGAATTTGCTGCCTGTTTTTGAAGGACAGGTACCTGTTTACTTGGTGGAAAGGAATGCAAAAGACATTCCATGGGCATGAGCCTGCTTTCACCCAAGGGTTAGAAAACCAGCTTAAATAATGTGTGTTTTCCCTCACTAAATCTCTTATCCTGAGACTGAAATGACCCTTTTCAGTTTGGGATTGGATCATAGGTCCTTGCACATGCTCTTCTCCAAAGGACACCTCAAAGATGCAGCTATAGTCCCAAAGTCTCCCTATTCATTGATTGCCTGGTGAGCACCAGAATGCTCTGGAAGCAATGGGAGGTTAAGTTATTCCATGGTTATTAGTCAGTTTTCCTTGGGAGAGGGAGCAAAAAGGTTTTCATTTATACTTTCAAATTTGTTTACATATTTGATCTCTAAGGGAAAATGTTTGATTGGATTTTCCTGATCAAGTCTTGGGCCTTCCCTCATCCTGGGCTATTTTAGGGTAAGGTGAAGACCCACATGCCCCTGATAGGACTGAAACTCATTGGTATGAGCTCTAGAAAACAAATACGATAGAAAAATTATTTTTTCAAGCAGTGCAGGGACTCAAAATACCTCCTGATTTTCTGCACAGATCTTATTATTATTAAATATATATTATTCTGCATACAATAATAGCTAATATTTTGTACCTTAATTTTCAATGTATCCAAAGCTTTCACCTAAATTATCTCATATTATAATCATAGTAAACCTTGGAGTAAGTATGTTCTAACTCATTTCCAAATGGGGAGACTTGAGTTTACGAAAAATAATCGATTAGCTGAAGGCCACATAGCAACTGGGTGGCTAGCATCCTAAATCTTAAACCCATCCCCTTAAGTCTGTATCCCTTTGCAGTTACGTATTTCTTTGGAGTAACCCATAAAAAGCTAAACAATAACGAGGATTTTATCAGACAATTTTAATTTATCCTTGAGATATACTCAAATAAATTTCAGAAAATGCGGGATTCTTTCTTCCTCGTGATTTCCATTGTGTAAACATGGCCTCTGATAGCACATCTTTGGCATTGCCAAACAGCTCTTCGGAAGGCGTAATCTGTTCTTCTTTATTATTTTAGCATATCTTGTCCCAGCACCAAAGCTCTCATACACTTCATTTATATACATATAGACAGAGATGTTATTGTCTGTGCAGCAATAGGGTTCTCAATGAGAGAGGAAATTAAAAAGCAACAGGTGATGAAAACAGAATGATTACATCTTCTCTGAGCATAAACACTAGCAACACCTGATAATCTTGAAAGACATTTAGTTCTGTCCAATAAATATTTGTATCTGTCCAATGGAACCAGTTTTCATTATTTCTGAAGTAGTCATGACCAGCTTTTTCATGTAAGCAAATTTAATGCTTGTAGAGAAAACGAATTTGAAAGCTCTGGGAATGTTACGCAAAACGCTCCTAATTTGTGTAGACTCTTCTTAAAGCTGTAGGACACTTTTTTTTTGCAGCTTTCCTTTGAAAATGTGGCCACTGCAATTCTTGACGCTGCCCCCTTGTACCCCAAAGAAACACCAACCACTTGGCTCCATGTCTGGGAGCTTTTAGACACTGAGACTATGACTTGGTGTGTTTATTTGAGCACTGTAGGAATCATAACTATAGGAAGCCAACGGACTAGTGTCTGGAATGTCTAGTTCTCAAAAACAAACCAACCATTCAGATTCCTTATATAACATGCTCTTATTAAACAATCTCTCTAGACAGGCAGGGAGTCTGTCTTGGCACCAAATGTTGTCATGAAATTTATAGTTTTTTGCTTTATCTTCGTATATCATATCTCTCCACTGGTTATGATGACGTGACCTCTCTCTCTTTCTATTTCTTGTCAGTAGGAGATGGTGGAAGTTCCCAAACAGAAGCACATCCATAAGTAGTGTTTGTCCTTTAAGCAGGTGCTGAGCGGTTGAGCTTCCTCTTTCTTATCCTTCACTGGCTGTAGAAAACAAGACACCAACTGTGTTTCAGATCCTTTCTATAGCCTACTTCATTTACTAGTCATAGCAAGTTGAAATGTAGATTTAATTACTCCCGTTTTAGAGATAAGGACACTGAGGTTCAGAGAGATTCGACGATGTGACTAACATCACCTAGCTAGAGATGGGGCTAGACTTTGAATTACAGTCTTTGTAATTCTTAAGTCCCTGGCTCTTCCTAATGCAGGAAACGTACTGATCCTGTGTTTGCATTGGGCCCTACTCAGTGAATTGTTCTGGCCACGTACACTTTAGTGCACTTCAGATGAGCGTACCTATGCATCCTTGTATCAGTTATTTTTGTTGGGGGAGATGTTAAACATAATGGGTTTGTTTGAATGATATTGATTTGTTCATTCAGGCAGCCAGGAAAATCAAGACTTTGTCAGTAAATAAAAAAAAGCAGAGCGAAAAATCACTTGTATGCATAGCTACAGCCTCAGTGTACTTATGTTGATTTTGAAAAGGATCTCTGACTTCTCATTATATTTAGAATACAATCTGAGCTTCTTACTGATGCCCATTGGTCCCCACAAGGCCTGGCATCTCTCCTTAACTCCACCCTCATGCCCTCATACGATCCTTCTTTCTTCTTGTACTCCAAGCCCACAGCCTTCTGTGGGTTTCTGGAACACACAAAGAGTCTTCTTGGCTGCCTGCCTGTATTTATTCGCTCTTTCCTTCCTTCTTTTTCTCCTCCTCATTCCTTCCTTCCTACCTGTTTTCCTTCCTTCCTTCCTTTCTCCTCCTTCCTTCCATTTCCCTTCCTCATCTCTTTCCTTCAACAAATATTTATTGAGAACATTTATGTTCCAAATAGAGATGCTAAAGATTGTAAAATGGACAAAATAGAAAATTCTATTTCTTCAAATCTAGTGCAAAGGACAAGAATATTTTTATTGTGTTTAAGGAACAACAAGAAGTCAGAGTTACTGGAGCCAAGTAAGAGAGAGAGAATATGGTAAGAAATGAAGTACGAAGGGACTAAGGCGCTGCCACTGGTTAGGAATTTGAATTTCATTCGAAGTGATGTAGGGAGATAACGGATATTTTGAGCAGAAAATCGATGTAAACTTTCTGGCTGCTGTGCAGAGAATAAAATGTAGGAATGCAAGAGTAGACACGGAAAGACCAAATAGAACATGTACTGCCGTCCAGGTGGAAGAGAATGGGAGTGTGGTTCGGCAGAGATGAAGAGGATGAGAAGAAGTTGAATTTGGGAAATATTTTGAAGGTAGAGCCAATGAGATTTTTTGTTGTTGTTATTCCACCTTAAAAAGAATGATGCAAGATTTTCAGCCATAGCAAGTGATGAATTGTAGAACTGTTTTTCAATGCTGAGGGAGAAATATATTTGGGGGGAAAATCAAGAATTTGTTAAAGTTGACATTTTTATTAGACACTCAAGTGCTAATGTCAATATGCCGTCTGGAATTCAGGAGGGAATTGAGGGCTGTAGTTATATATGGAAGTTGTCAGAATAAATCTGACCTTCCCACCTTGAGGCCTTTTGCTCTGCCTGGAATGTTCTTATTCTGGATCTTATCTGTTTGGCTCTTCTTTATCCTTCAGGTCTTAGCTTATATGCCCCCTTCTTAGAGAGGACTTCCATGACCAAACTATCAAAAGTCATCACCTCTATCTCTCAGATAATTCTGCATAAGTTTATCTATTTACCTATCTATCTGTTTATCTATCAGTCGCTTTATTGTGTTGTTCCTTTGTAATTGCTGTTGATTTCTCTTCAGAACATCACTTCAAACTTACCACAGTTTTTGATTGTTTTGATAATTTGTTTCTTGGTTTATTGTCTATCCTCTCACTATGATATACACTGTATAAAGTTACAGATCAGGCTATTTAATTTATACTTGCATCCCCAGTGCCTAGCACAGCTCCTGCATATGGTGGATGCACAAATATATGGGCACTAAGTGAATATTTTGTATTGTTCTCATGTCTTACACTTTAAGTCCCTCACTAACAATTGTGCCCATACCCTGAGCCTATTCAGAAAGGCAGACACTGCGCGAGAAGCTTAAAACTGACCTGCTGCCAAAGTCTGGGATGGTCCATTTACTCTGAGGCTAGTATTCTTTGTGGCTAGTCTGGGGCAAGGGCACCTCTGTGCAAATCCTCCCACTCCTCTTTAAAGCTAATCACAGCCACCCTGTTTGTCTAGACTTATGTCACAGAATCTACAGCCTGTCTGTAAGATGGCCATGTAAACACAGTCAAAATAGAATGTAATTACTGCTAAATTGACAGTTTTTACTCTTGCAGGATGCGCCTACATCTAACTGGGGGTATCTATAATGATTCACGAGACAAGTAATCCTTTAGCTGAGCCTACAGGTTGAGAAGTTTAGCAGGTTAAAGCAGTGTAATGTACTTCAAAACATATGAGTTCTGTGCCAAAAAGATCTAAATTCAAAGCCCAGATCTTTCATTTAGAACTTGTAGCCTAGATCAAGTCACTGGAATTCTTTAAGGCTCAGTTTCCCCATCTATAACATGGGGGGTAAAAACATATACTTTTCAGGGTTTATGTAAGCATTAAGAGGACAGATGTACAGGCTCTAACACTCTGTCTGGAGCACATGCACTAAGTACACTATCAATGTGACTGTCATCAATGGAAAAAACGTGATGAAAATGGAAGAAAGCGCAGAGGTGCAGAAGGGAGGAAATCATACCATTTTCAGAAAAGGGTCTGTGTAACTCATTTTTTATTTCTAAGTATTGAATGCCAAGAAGATGTATTAGTCACTTTTGCATATGGCTTAATTATCTAATAAAATAGTAAGTTCCTTAAGGAAGAGAGACGCTTCGTACGTCTACTTAGCACATGGAAGTTTTGTCTAATTTACTTTGCCTTAAATTTCCAGCCAGCTCTCTAGTTGCAGAGAAAGGTGATATTTCATAGTGGAAATAGCAAATGTTTTGAAGTAAGAATTAACTATATGTGAACAAAGTATCTATCATTTCTTATCAGTGGCACTTTGAACAAAATGCTGAACTTTGTGAATTTGAGATTTCTTTTTACTTGAAAGAATTTTTTTTTATGGAGTTAGATATTATATAAAAGTTGCTAGATATGCTTGGCAAACAGTTCATGCTCACTCTGTGATACAGGAGTAATACAGCAGTAGCAGCAGCAGCAGTAGTAGTTGCACTGTGTTGAACATTTAATATCATCATCTGTACAGCAGGAAGTCTGTACAGATTCATTGCGGTAGAGACTTCTGGTGCTTACCCAATTCTTGCTCCTTTTCCTCCTGTGCTCCTGGAGTAGTGTTAAACATCCCCAACCCCTTGCAATTAGGCAGGGTGAAGTGCTAGTGTTTTGGCCGATAAACTGTGCACAGAATCTATGTGTTTCCTATGTAGGCAAATGTACAAAAGAGCCAGAAGGTGACCCTTCCATTCTCTCTTCCCTTGCTGCAGTGCTCAGTAAGGCCCTGTTCCAGATGGAGCAACTACAAGATCATGAAATTCCCATCAGCTTAGAGCCTGAGTGGAACAGAACTCTAGACACCCTCTGTGGATAATATAGGAGAAATAAATACATTTGTAATGTGATAAGCCAGTGACATTTGGGAACATTTGTCACTGTAGCATTACCTAATTTATACAGACTAATACACTTAAGTAAGAGTTAATGCAGATTTTCAGAACGAGAATAATTCTAATCATTTCTTCTCTTAGAAGACCTTTATGAACAATAATTTCCTGGTGACTAACGTAAAAGCAAGGCACTAATTTCCTTCAATAGCAAAAAAAATGAAATACTTTTGTTCTTTGAGCCCTAGAAGCACAAGATGGACAATATAATTTTAAGACCTGACAAAGAATTCAAATATTTTGAATAGATTATTACTGATAAAATTGTAGTCAGATTGTCTCTTCTCTTGTTTGAAGAGACTCAGTACTTCAGATTTAAAGTAATTAATTTAGTTTTTACTTGGTGCTTGGTTATTAGTGCAGAGACTTCGCTGGCTTTCTGAATGGTGATCTCAAAGAAAAAAAAAGACAACAACCCAAAACCAACAATCTAGTGGAGACTGGAATTGAAATTCCTAATCTCTCTAACTGGCACTTAATGCATAGTAGGGTGGGTGTGATGCCTTGATCACTTTCTGCTCTGTATCTGACACACTTGCTTCTAGCGCCTCATTCGTCACTATCCTCTTGATGGATGTCTTTAGATAAGTCATCTACATTGAAAGGTGGTATCGTCTCATGGTTAGAAGCCTGAATCTTGGAGCCAGACTGCCTAATTCACATGATATCTCTTCTGCTTATTAGCTGTGTGACCTCAGGCAATTGACTTAAAATTTCTGTTCCTTAGTTTCCTTGCTGATAAAATGGAGACACTAATAGTATATATGCTGTAGACTTGTGTAGATTAAATAAGTTAGAACATCTAAAGCAGTTATATAAGTACCAGGCGTGTGCATAGAAACATTGCAGTAACTAATAGCTTTTTATATTATCTATGTCTCTTTGGGACTCTGTTTTACTGTATATAAAATAAAATGATTGGACTAAATGATCCTTAAAGTCCCTTTTTTTTTTCTCTTTCCTAAAATGAAAGTTCCATGAGTTCAGGGCCTATGACTGTATTTATCCCATTATATTCCCATATCCTAATGAATTCCAATACAAAAGACACTCAATAAATATTTATTAAATCCATGTCTCAATGACTTCATAATGACAGCTATCGTTTATTGAGGATTTAAACATGCCACACAGTGTACTAGGTTTTATTATCTTAAATTCTCACAATGAACCACTAAAGTAAGTAGTATTATGACCTCATATTATAGATGAAGAAATTAGGTAAAAAGACATTAGATAACTATTTCAAGGTCATACAATTTAGCGCGTGAAGAGCAGTGGAAAAATAGGACTTGGATTTAGATCCGTTTGACTTCTAAATTCCTAAATACAACTGTTTTTCCTTAAGTATTTTTATGAAGACAATTGATAATATAACAGTGGAGTTGATAAAGAAAGCTGAAGTCAACTCTTGAAGTAGTGCTTCCATTACCCACAGCTCTACAAAATGGCTACCGTTTTTGTATTTGTCTGTGCCACCCATGAAGGAGTGAATTCTTTTGAGAACTAGGATTGCATTTATCTTGTCTTGGCACAATGCTGGATGTATAACAGGCATTCCGTATATGTTGATGGATGAAGGAATGAATAGTAATTAGAAACCCGACGGGTGCTGAGGGAGGCTTCAATGGGTTATATTTCAAACGTTGTTTTATATCAAATTACCGGTGTCATGGTTAGTGTGGCTCTATGCCAGGTATCTTATATATTTTATTTCCTCCATCACCACAAAAATATGTAAGGTGGGAACTATTAACTTAATTTTACAGTTGAGGGTATTGGTATTGAGAGGAAAACTCACTCAAGGGCTCAATCCTGATGCTAAGTTTTTTTTAATCCCAGCTCCTAGTTTTTTCTATCATATCAAGTTAGCATGCCAAGTTCTGTATTTAAAGGAATATTCAATGTAGTTTTCCCCATTATTACAAGTCTCCTGAGGGTTGTACACTTCTCAGGAAAGTGAGGGCACAGAGAGTTGTAGTATTGAGAGTAGTCAATTACCAACATGTAGCTGCATATTATTTTTATTTCTTCTATTCTATTGTTGAACAAGTCTTAGATTAACCACTTTTGAAAAATATAACCCTCTCTGATTTGAAATGGGCATTCAGTTCAGTGCATCAATTGACTATTCTCTTTGAGCCATTAGCATTTTGTGGGAGGCGAAGTGTTTCCAGGTCTTTCATAGAGTAATTGATGCAAGACTGTGTAAGATGTGTAAAGAGCTGTGTCAAGGGTGCCTTGCAAAACCCATTTAGGATTACCCATCAGGCAGATGAGGTGGCACCCTTGAACTAAGTATCTGTGATGCTTTCCACATTTTACCCCAGCGGTTCAGCTCAGCATGGTGACGGCTGACGGGAGTTCAATATCTCACTGTTATAGACAGCTATTCTAAATGGAATGGATCGATGGATCAATGCTTTGATTAAAGGCTAGAGATGCAAGCCAGTCAGGGTGGTCAAAATGTTTGGTCAGATTGACATTCTCTTGTAAACTCTTGAACCGTTGGGTCAAAAGAACAGATTTCTAGATTAGACAATAATAATTATGGCTGACCAATTGGTAATGAATTCTCTCAACCATCTCCCAGGGAAATTGTGGCTCTATTTTAAAGCAGCACAGTTGGAAAGCTCCACGCCAGTGCTTCACAAAATCATTCTTGGAGTGTGAGACAATTTGGCTTAACATGGAATAGACATGGCACATTAATGTGGAACCATTTTCTTGGCACTGAATGCACTTTGCCAGAAAAAATGGAAGCTGATTTTGAGAAAAGATTCATAGACCTATGAATGAGTGATGACAGCTGTCTTGCTTTTTTTTTTTTTTCCTTTTCAAACAAAACACTGAGTAATTAAGGGAGAACATAAGTACTGAATGGCATCTTAAAATAGGTTTGCTGTATTCTCTCTTTCCTTACAATCTATTGAAAGGAAATAGCATTTCTACACTTTGAGATGGTATGTTTCTAAAAAATCAGGAAGCTGGGACTTGGTTTATGTCTAAAGTTGACAAATGCCAGCACCAAGTCCCATTGACTAGAAATCAGTGTAATGTATGTTTCTGCAGGGACTTTTAGTTTCTTTGATATTGCCATTCTCCTTGTAAAAGTAGAAAACATCTTCAGAAAGCTGGATACCAGTTCTTTAAGATGGCTTGAGAATATCTCTGACCCAGGCGTAAAGGGCCCCTCTTCTCTCCCTATCTGGCCATTCAAGAATAGAAAGATGTTACTCAGATTCTGAAAGTATGCATTTCTTTATACTAATCTCCTTTCAAAAAGATTTTGAGACAGGATGAGAAGACTTGCAATAGGGGCAAGCCTGTGGCCGAGTAGTTTAAGTTCATGCGCTTGACTTCAGTAGTCCAGGGTCTCACCGGTTCTGATCCTGGGCACAGACATTGCACCACTCATCAAGCCATGCTGAGGCAGCATCCCACATAGCACAACCAGAAGGACCCATGACTAGAATATACAACTGTGTCCTGGGGGGCTTTGAGGAGAAGAAGAAGAAGAAGAAAAAAAGAAGATTGTTAACAGATGTTAGCTCACGTGCCAATCTTTAAAAAAAAGACATGAAATGAATCAGAATAAAATAAGAAATCAGGGTGCAGAAATAGTAAAGGGAGGGGCAAGAAGAGTTGAGAATTTTAGTACCGTGCTATAAGATTTTGAAAGATCATTAGAACTAGAACTCAGCTGAAATTTTGCTGTGAGCTACCAACAAGTTAGAAGATCTCCAATATGTGTGAAATAAAAACAACCAGAGCTCAGCTGAAGCAAAGAATGTTGAAATTACAAAGTCATTATTTTCCAACAGCCAGTGTAAAAATGGATTTAGAGAAGCTTTATCAAAGAATGCGAAACCTATTTGCTGAAATACATGTAGGGAGCAGGATAGTCCCACGGTCTAACAATTTACTTAATATTTCCAAAGAATAAATGTGACTTTATATGGAATGGTTCGCGAGACACATTAACCAGGTTATCCATCTTGGCATCATTAATAGTGGGAAGATCTTACCCTATATGCCTCCTCATTTGATGCAAAAAGAAGTAACCAACATCTCCATATAGTGTTATGGCCAAATCTGTTTAATTGACCCTTGGGATGAGGAAACACACAAATTCAAGCAGTAGCATGATCTGATTTCCTAGTTGTAAATAATCTATGTCAAGGAGAACACTTTCTGTCATGTTTTCATCCCACCCACAGCAAATGCTTGTGATTCAAGGGTCTTAAATGAAGCTTCAAGGGAACCTGTTTCTCTGAGTAGTATTAGCTTTATTCTCAGATGCTTTTTGCTTCCTGAAGCCACTTCTCTGTCTAGTCAGTCAACGAAGCTCACAGACTGCAATAAGGTGGCAAATTAAGTTACTTAATTTTTTTTCCTGAACAATTATTTTGACTGGTTCCAATGTGAATTTTAGAATTCACGTGGAAATCACCAGTACCCAGGTAGCATTTCTCAGGAAAGATTGATATCTTTCAGGGCTGGATGGGAGTGTGTTCTTAGGTTATAGCCCAAGAGCATGTCCGCTATGGAAAATGCTAGGTTTTATGAGAATGAGTGATGTTGATTCTGAATGTTCCTAGAGTTAAATGGTGTCTTCTGGTGCTTATTTGCATGACCTGACCATATTTTCCCCAAATGGGCAATTACTTGCAGTCAGAAATTTTCTTAACTTGTTTGTGCCTCCATTACCATAAAAAAGGCAGCTAAATAGTCTTGTTGAATTAATGCATCACGGGAAAGATGAGACAATGAATGTGGCTAGGGGCATGCTGCACAGTTTCCCTGTCACTGTCTGTTGAGAAGTTTCCATGACTTTAATCAGATTTCTTCATTTGGTAGGGATCATTTACAAGAGACACCAAATAAAAAACATACCCATTAGATTTCCCCTGGGGAGACAATTTTGGAAGTTGTAATTATCCACTCTAACTATGAACCATGATACTTCACCATGAAAAGAAGACTTCTCATAGATAATGACAGTAATGCAGTTTAATTTTTAAGGTGCCCAGCCTAAAGCCCTCTTAAATGGGAAACAAATGTGCTATGCATCTTCCCTTTTCCCCATAAGTAAAGCCAATTTATAGAGAGGTAGGGCATCAGATAGGGCAAGAGGAAAACCCCTGTCTAATGACTTGTGCTACAATTATCCAGCAGAGGAAAAATTGTGGTACTAATGTTGACTGAACACTTAGGAGGCACCCAGCACCTAGGTAGGCAGTTTCCATGCATTGTTTTACTCAAACCTCATATCAGCACTATGAATTTGGTGCTATTGTTACTGTCCTTCTATGGTTGAGGAAACTGGGACTTAGAAAACTTAAGAGAATTGTCCAATGTCACAAATGTTAAATACATATCAGAGAGCCTCATCTAGAGACCATGTTCTTAAGTAAGGAAACCATGACACTGCATTAGGGCTTATTGAGTTTCCAGACAGGTTGATTTCCATGCATTAGTCTAAGCCTTTATGACAGCCCTCAAGGTTAGTGTTATAATCAGTGTGGAGATGCGGAAACTGAGACTCAGAGACATGAAGTAACTTTCCCACAGTTATTCTTCTGGTAATTGGCTAATGCGTGCACATTCGGTGTCACTTCCAAAACAGTGTCCTTCAAAGTATATCACGGTGCCTCCGGTTTTTGTTTCTTGAATTTTTCTCTTTTTGTCTGGCTTTCTCTTATGCCCCTAATTTATACAATGCACCGTATAGTTATACAAAATAGTTGGGCTTAAATTTCTGTCATAGCTTTTCCTAAAATGATCAGGAAATATGACCAAAGTAAATGGAATTTATGTCAAATTTGAGAGAAAAAATAATCCCAGGTTCCAAAGATAATTACAACAAATTGAGCTAATCTTAAACTTTTAAATCAGAATATTACACAAATGGCATGGACCCTATCTTATATAGTCTCTGTCTAAAATGCTGCCATAAGCCACTGTGGCAGAGATTAATTTTCCCTTAATATACAATCTCTTCTTCTTCCTTTTAATAATAGAACTCCTCAACCACCATACATGGGACTGTTCACATGACAGGTCACGTGAGCCTTGATAAATACTGCATTTCCAAGCTTCTCTTTCAAATGTTGTGATCATGCCAGCAAGTTAATTCCATGGAATAAAAGAGGAAGTGAAGAGCTTAATTCCAATGTCATGTTCTTAAAAGAAAACTGTTCTCCACTTCTTTTCTGCCTCTTTCTTTGTGCCTAAAAGTGAAATTGTGCTGTGAAGCTAGGTTCAACAATGTAGACATGAGAAAACCACGTTAGTGAATAGTAGAGTGACAAGACGCAAAGGAACTGGATTCGTGGACCACCCTGTGAAGCAGAGCTGCCCACCTGCCGTGGATTTTCTACTTCCAGACTGAGAGAGAAATAAACATTTATTTTGCTCGAGTTACCGTATTTTGAGGTCTCTGTTACATGAGCTTACAATATATCCTATTACATCAGTGTTTACTAAAACAAAAATCATGATCCATGGTCCAAATCGAGAAAAGTTTTAAGAGTTATAAATTATTTTGTATAGTAACCTCTGTATTTCCTAGTAGATTCACAGTGGTATATTACATGGCATATGGGCTGAATTGTATCTCCCCCAAATTCATATGTTGAAGTTCTCACTTCAGAATATTACTGTATTTGGAGATAGGAGCTTTAAAGAGGTAATTAAGGTTAAATGGAGTCATTAGGGTGGGTCCCAATGCAATATGACTGGTGTTCTTACAATAAGAGGAAGTTAGGGTACACACACACACACACACACACACACACACACACAGAGAAGGAAAACCATATTACAACACAGGGAAAAGACAGCCATCTACAAACCAAGGGGAGAGCTCTCAGAAGAAACCAACCCTGTGACACCTTGATCTCAGACATCTAGCCTCTAGAATTGTGAGAAAATAATTTCTGTTGTTTAAGGCGCTCAGTCTGTGATACCTTGTTATGGCAGCCCTAGAAAACTTTTAAACATGGGGAAAGAAATTTGGAGTCTCCTAAGAACTCCAAAATATGGGCAATAAAATATTCCCACGAAAGTTACATTAGGTAACTCAACATATTAGGGATGAGAGATGAGAGATAAACCATGTAAAGAAGAAAGACAATTCAGCCAAATTCTTTGCCACATTAATGAATAATGTAGATCATCTTTTGCCCGTTGACCAATAACGTGTTCCTCATTTCCATCTGAGACCTCACCAAATTGGCTTTACCATTCATATTTCTGTTCATGATTACACACATATCCTCTAAGACAAAATCTTTCTGTATAGCTCTCCTCTTTTCTTTCTGAGCTATCAACAGAATTGCCTTTAAATTTCTGTTCAAATCAATCTCGGCTTTGTCTGGCATGCACCTCAAAACTCTTCCAGCCTCTTCCCATCGCCCAGTCCCAAAGCCACTTCTACATTTTTAGGTATTTGTTGCAGCAACATGTTATTTCTTGGCACCAATTTATATCTTAGGCTGTTCAGTAACAAATACCATAGCCTAGTGTCTTAAATAACAAACATTTATTTCTCACAGCTGCAGTGACTAGAAGTTTAAGATCATGGTACCAGCAGATTTAGTGTCTTATGAGGGACCTCCTCCTGATTTACAGACAGCCACTTTCTTGCTTTATCTTCACGTACAGGAAAGATCTTTTCTTTCATGTCTCTTTTCATAGGACACATCCCATCATGGGGACTCCAGCACTTGGCCTTATCTAAACCTTACTGAAGGCCCCATCTCTTAATGCCATCACACTGGAGCTTAGGGCTTTAGCACATAAATTTGGGGGAGTGCACAAACATTCAGTTCATAATACCAGTCTTCCCCTCATCTTTCAAATCTCACCTACATGTTATCACCTCTGGATGTTTCCCGCATTCATGGGCAAAACTGAATTGCTGCCTCCTCATGGATTTCTCAGCATGTTGTTGTATCTTTAATATGGCACCTATTGTATTGATATTTTATTTTTCTGCTCTGGCATCTGCCTGCCACAAAGTACAGAGAATATTAGTGAATTTGTGACTATGATTTCTTTATTCTTATAACCTCTATGCCCATCACAGGCTCTGGCATCAAGTAGGTTCTCAGTAAATGTTGGTCGAGTGAATAAAAATGAGGACTATTTGTATTTGTTATGTAGGTTATGCAACATATGTGTTCAAAGATATGTTCACAACAAGAGATAGGAAAGGAATGGAATGAATTCAGATGTGACCATAAGTGAAGATACCTTGGTGCAATTTTGAAGACAATCAGGAAATTAAAAGATTTCTTTGCTCATTTCCGATTGCCTTTTGCAAAAGGAAAACTTGTACCAAGACACCTTCTGAAACATGGGCTTTATCTTGCTTCTGTTATCATAACAACCAGTCTGCCCTTATCTGTAATGTTCCTCATATGTCCTTCTAGCCTCTTCTAGCTGCAAAGGCTGTGATCATGTGACTAAATATTGTCTACAATGTTCTCAGGACCTCCGGCACCTCATTAAGCAAAGCTTGGTTCAGTGCTTGTGGAGATAATGCATCAAAGTCAACACACTGTGCTGAAAGGCAGATTCAGTTGCCTCTAATGTAAGGGGCCAGTCCTTTGGGAATCTGCAAGAAGAAGTTAAAGGCATATCTTATACAGAATTGTGTCTGACTCTGAATCACAAATTCTTATGATAAAACAGAATACAACTCATTAACCATTATGGTTCGCCAAATATTAAATCATTAGCTAATATGTGCCAAGCATTGTGCTTGTCACTGAAAGTTTAATGATGAATGAGACACACTCTTTGTTTCATGGCACCCATGGTATATTAAAGTAGGACCAACAGTTAAACAAATACACAATTTTGGCAGAATCATGGAGGCAGGGACTGTGTTTGATTTGTACTCTGTAAGAGCTTAGGATAATTCCTGAGACAGAATGATTCTATACTTTGTTAAGCAAATTAAAAACTATCTAGGATCGTATATATGAAAACAAGTATACCCAAGGCACAGCACTCTGATAACCTCTGTTGTGAAGGAGAGAGCAGGCCTGAGGGAAGCCTTCATAGAGGCAGGAAGAGTCTGAATTTTGAAGAGTGAATAGATGCCATATGGGGGATGTGGAATGGGAAACAGGGATAGGGTTTGGGAGAATGGAACTTTCCAGGCACTGGGAACAATACGTGCAAATGCACGGAGCTATGAAACGGTTCTGAAAAGTGGCTTACCAAAAATGCAGAAAAAGGATGTAAAAGCAAGTTACATTAAAAAAAGGTGGGAAGGAACCACAAACAGAGCAAAGGAGAATGACTTGTGTTGCAAAGAACTAGTGCAAACGGCAGCTCCTTTAGCTTAAAAACATCGGCTCTAGGTAATACAAAATAAGACCTCATGTCAAGGGCTTCCAGAACTGGTTGCCATCACTCTTTGAATTAGGAATTCAGAGACCTGGCATATCCATGTGGCAGAGAGATCACGTTTCACTATTCTCAAGGCCTGGAACGTTTGCAGTCAGAAGTGGGAAGTCGACCAAGAACCATTGCTTAGAAGTTTCCTTTGCTCTTGAACTCTGAAGAATTTCTTTTTCTGCTGAGTAAATTTAGACTTATCAAGTTTGTAGCTCAGGGAACATATATCTGAGTTATATTAGTGCTGCTTGTAGAGACACTTCTTTGCTTTTATCCTCCAGTGAAGCCATAGACAGATAATAGATTCATCTTCTTTACTATGCCAGTGACTTTAAATACAAACCACAAATCAGAAGTGACATGGTGTGATGGAAAGAGTAAGACTGTTGACATGAGAAAACCTGAGGTCAAGATCCTATTTTCTAGCTTCTTACCTAAGTGAGTCTTTAGTTTCTCTAAGTCTCGGTTTCCCCATACATTAATAAGGCTAAAAAAATCAGTTGAAACTACTAAAAAGTTAATCAATATATAAAATAAAAGTTAATATGCAATAACAGCAATAATAATGACCATTTACTGAGTGGTTGTTACATCTCCACCCTGCTAAGTTTCTTTCATATTTATTATTTCATTTGATCATCTAAACTATCCCAATACACTGGTATTTCTTATTTTTCTACTTTGCAAATAATGAAACTTAACTTTCAAAACTCTTAATAACACACACTCAAATATAAATGCTAGCAATATTTGGACTTATTACTAAATCTTCATTTTTTTTCATGTTTCTTTCGGGTAGGAATAATGTACTTAGGAATAAATTCTACAATTGGAGGAATTTTGACCAGGTTAGGTTCTGAAAAAAGATATTGATAACTCCTTTGATTTCCAAGTAATGCATGCATAGTATTAGTTGAGTAATGATGACAGTATTAGTAGAAGTCAACACTGACTGAGAGCTTGCTGTCTGTATCAAACAGTGTGCTAAGACAGTGTGTTATGTGGGTTATAATGTTATTTCCTCATAATCGTACTAAAATGTATATTTCATATAGGATATCATGCTGCTATATGAATAACATTATCACCATTTTCACCATGAGAAAACCAAGGCTCGGAAGAAAAAAGAAGCTTTCCCAATGTCAAGCAGAAAGTGGAGGAGTCAGAATTCCACGCAGCCTAGCCTCAGCCTAATCACCGTATTATACTGATCCAAGATTTTCAACTGTGCATTACCACATATTCTTGACAGAGCAGCATGGCATTTCCCAAAATACCACACTCATTCCAGCTCTCTGTTCTCATGCATGCCATCATTAATTCCATAATAATCATCAAGCTTTGTTAGATCTTTGATTGTACTTTTCCTCAGTGCTGCATGTCGGGGTAGAGTGGAGGAGTAGTTTGCACTAGAAATGTGGAAGCTGGAGATAAGCGGTCTGTAGTAATCATTCCGTGGCTCATTCCCGAACCATGTCCCAATTCACCAAATGCTATGTCTGTTAGGAACAACAGTAATTTCCAATATTGGCATCCAGCACTTATGTTTCTGCCCTGTTAATATGGTTTTTACTTCCAGTGTCCACTTTCTTTACCTAATGAGAAAAACAAAAGAAAACTTGACCAACCTGTTTTATGCTCCATTAATTGTATTTCTATTTCCATTTCTAAAATTTTTATTTACTTGCATGTTTCAACAGTGCATCAACATGTTGATTTGTACAGCATCAAGAGAACTTCTCCTAATGTCTTTTCCTCTAGAGTGTGAAATTCTATCACTCCTTTTTAGTAAAAAAGTACTATTACTTTGGTATTACCATGATTATTCACTCAGTTAATATTTATTGAGTACCTACCATGTGTTAGACGGGAAAAGTAGTCAGTCTGATGGGAGAGAGAAAAATAAATTATACAGTAATTTTCAATAAGGGTAAATTTAAGAGAGGATCATAAAATGGAGTAAGGTATTTAAAAAGGTGAGGGCTCCTAAAACAGTCTCAGTCAAGAGGTGACATTTGAGCTGAGACCTGAATGGTGAGAACACATCAGCTTGTGAAAATGTGGGAGAGAATTCCAAGTAGAGGTAGCAGCAAATGCAAAAAGCCCTGAGAAGGAAACAATCTTAGTATGTTCCAGAAATTTACATAGATCAATGAAGCTGCAGTGTAGAGAGATAAGGACATTCTGGTAGGAAATGAGATCATGGAGGAAAGAATCAGATTTAGCGGGGTTTTCTTGACCATGGTTAAGATCTTTAGACTTTGTTTTAAGAGTGTGTTCTTTTTAATAAACATTAAATACAAAAACACTTAAATGAAAATTGACAGAATTTTCCCAACTTCATAAAAGAATAGGGTTATCAAAATGTTTCATCAGTGGAAACAGTGATCCAATTATGGCATCCTGGTGGTACAGAACCAGGAAATAAAGGTGGATCTGGGGACTGGGTAAAGAGTAGTAGGGTGAGCTACAATAGAGGAAATACATTTTTCCAGGCTCAGCCTTCATGTCAACTAAGTGAATTCATTTCGTGTGAGCATTCGTGGTTTGTGGCCCCCAGTATTCACATTCCCTTCTTCTGCAAATATATAGTACACAGAAATTACTCTTGGGAACTGTCTCTCTCCCTCTCTCAGTCCAAGGACTTTGCCTGGTATTGACTCCACCCCACGTTCCTAGGGGTGTGGAGAGGATGGCATTTGAGATTTTTACCTGACTAGTTATGATATCTCATTGCTCTGGCCACAAAGTTTGATTCAGATTTGGGCCTATGCTCCAACTTGGGCTAATGAGTGTTACTTCAAGATTTCTGTCCAAATTTCTGAGAAAGAAAAAATTCAGAGGGAGGGGATTCCAACATAGAGGGCAAGAGTAACTAGTAACCATCTTGCCTCCACATGGTGCCTAAAGAGGAACCAAGATGGAGTAGCATGAAACTGAGAAATGGAGAAAAAGTGGGTTTTAATAACATGGTTTGAGGTCTAGATCAAGCAGCCCTTTACTTGTGTCATTTCTATCCCAGGAGTAAGCAGAAGTCATTCCAGATGGCTTATATGAAAATATTTTAGTGGAACAATTATTCACAGAGGAAAAAATTAAGGGAGTAAATGAGGAAACACTGAAAATCTAGGAAAAATGAGAAGCCATTGCCTTTGTTACCGAAACCAAAGTGTATTCTCTCCTGGCAAGTTGAATCAGATGCTCCACCAGAAGTAGTTGTCTCACAAAGTAAGGTATACTTGCAGCAAATAGGAGACCACGAGGAGTCATTTCCAGAATCATGGCATCCCTGAACAAAGGGAAGCAGGGACATTTATTTTGGATGGGGAATGGATATTCAAAACGGAGAGGTGGGTATTCGCTTGTACAGGTTCAATTGGAAAACATGCTTCCACATACACTGCAGGTTACAGTAGTAAGGCCTAAGCTTCTCCTGGAGAGATCTTAGCATTAAAAATAAGGCGAAGGTCACAGACATAGCTCTCGTGGGCGAGGCTTGGTCTGGTACAGGGTGGTTGGTGATTGCATCTCTTTAGCATAACAAAAGGGAAAAAACAATTTGGAAGGACAGCTAAATGCTTCCACCCCACCCTTGAGTTCCTTGGGGCAACTCGTCAGTGACACCATCTCTGGAGGTGAAGGAACCGGGGAAGAAATAGAGTTATTCCCACTCAGTAAAAGCTGGGATAGCAGAGAAGTGCTTTGTGGGAGTATTGGGTGTGGAGAGATGGAAAAGTCAGCCCTGAAAGATAGTGTGAGTAGAAAAGAAATGCTCTGATATTTTTTCAGCCAGCTTTCCAATCTCTGGCTAGTAACTCGCTTGTCATCAGCCAACTGGAAGAGAGCTAGCAAGAAAGTCAGCGAGGCAATTAACAAAAATCAGTCTGCAGTGTCAGAAAGAAGGCTGAAGAAAGGTGGATAATGCACGGGAAGTGGAACAAAAAGAGAATAATTGGCACAAAGTCAAATTGAATAGCACACAACTTTTTATATACATGAGCTTAAGCATTTGTGCATCTCCGCGCTTTTCTGAGGCAATTGGAAATTGGTATTCTGTCTCTTGCAATTCAAAAGATTCTAACTAATACATCCTGTGGATCTTGAAAAATTACAGTAGCCTCTCCCACCCAGAAATCTTATTGTACTATGTCTTGCTCTGCAGAGGGTCAGAGTGATCTTGAAACATCCAGTTATGCAATTAGTATGTGAAATGGATGTACACATTGTTCCAGTTCTTTCTGCAGACACCAGCTGGGAAAGAGATCACGAGTCAGTGATTCTTCCATATCCATTAGACCGAAATATTAATAGAATGAATGGAGTAGTTGGAATATTTTCATGTCTAGTTTAATGTGAATGGGTAAATATTCATATGATGGCAGTTTCTCTTCACACAGAGCTCAGTGGGAACACTCCTTCAAATTAAATGAGCCCAGTGGGGCATTTAAAGTTGGATAAAGAGAGATAGGAATGTTTCCGTAAGACATAGATGAATGATTGCATATAAGCCTTAGGTCCCTAGACCCTGGAAAGTATCTCCTCTGATTATTCAAAATGAAATTCTATACGATTTTGTAGAGATAATGAAAAGGTAGCAAAGTAATCCTAAACTTTGTCTTCTGGAAGAGAGGTCACAAAGTCCATCTCCGTCATTTTACAGATAAGGAAAATATGAGCCATAAAGGTGAAGTGACTTGCTGAATGTCACCTAGATAGTTAGTGACAGAGCTAGCATTAGAGCTTGGCTATCCTAAATCTAAGTCTTATGCATGTCATTCTACCATGTAATGCTATATAGTTTAGAATGCAAAAAATAAGAGAGGGGTTTGAATTCTAACTCCATAGCTTTGTCTCTATGTTCATAAGCAAGTTGCTTACTTCTCCACAGTGAAATGTGTTTGGTATAGTGTATGATACCTGTTGGTTTTTAATCATTGTCACTTCTCTGGAGTTCAAGTCATGATTCTACTGATAAATACGCACTTTCTCTTTCACAAACTTTGTATAATCTTACCTGACTTGGTCAGTCCTTTTTATAAATACAGAATGTAGGGTGTTATCCATACCTCAAAGTCTTAGAACTCAGAAGACCTCGACTATTCACATTACCCTCAGAGTTAATATAGTACCTCTTCCTGCTGTCTGAAAAGGTCAGTGTGCAAAGAGTTCATGAGTATGACAGTGACCACATTTGCTTATCCTTGAACTTTTGTGGTTAAGGAAACTGGACTGTGAGTTTTATGACAAACACTTAAAACTTCTTTGTCCAGGGTTAATAAGCAGTTATTGATTTCTCTCTTTGGTAATTAACTACAAACTGCCTTGGATAATCCAATTGAAAAGCTGGCAGTATCTAGGGCCTCCCACTTTTAAGAAGAGCATGGAGAAGGGCTTGGTTCAGCTTTTTTTCTCTGTTTTACCCCAAAGATGCAGTAAGGACTTGACTGCATTTGCCATTTTTAGCGGTTTGGTCTCTCCTGATGCGACAGCAACATCGGGCCAACAGGTCAAGTTTGATTTACTCTGTAATGAGGCTTCAGGGACAGTTTTCTCTACTAATCTCTTACTCTACTTGGGTAGCCGCAACTGTGGCTTATAAATGTTGCCATTCTGTAACTCCCCGAAAGACTTGCTGATCGTGTGAAATGTCACTGTCACTGTTATTTCTTTGAACTTGAGTTATTTTAGTCTTGTACCTCAAGCCCTAAATGAAGTTCCCAAACCATAAATAAATGCAGTAATTGGCCCAAAGCATGGTGACACTGGCAAGTCTTTGATATATTGCTCAACAGTCATATGCTTCTCTTAGAATCAAAGCATTTCAGAGCTGGACGAGGCCTTAGCGGTCACTTGCTCCTATTCTTTATTCTACTCTCTAGTTATATTGCAACTAGGGGATCAAAGGTCACGCAAGCCTTTGATATTTAAAGAAAATTGGTTTGAACTGCCTTACCCTTCATTCTGTGAAAGTAGGTGCTCTCCAAAAGAGTTTTGCAAATTTTCCACATGCTTAAATTCACTCATGGCCTCTCTTTTCAATGAGCCACCTATCTTAATTCCAATGTTTTTTTCTCTGCTCTCTGGCATGCATGGAGACACGATATTCTGCTCGTTTCCTTTGATTTTCTCCGTTACTAGAAAAGGTCAGTAGATGTAACTTTACTGACGACCCCACGCAACTCGTGTAACAACGCAGCAAACAACTTAAAATTGAAATTAAGATTGCCACAACTTTAAAATTTCCTCTGGGAGAGATACCACCAGGAATTTTTCCTCAAGGTTCCTGCTTGGCCTCTCATCCTTCTTTATGATGCCTCACCTCTGCTTTGTATTTGACTCTACTCCATTATTAAAGTCTTCGACTCCTTTCAGTGTAACTAAATCTTGTCTAGTCCTATCTTACAAAGGATATCCACAAGGAGCTTCATCTGAATGACTAAACATTACTATTAAATATGTAGGTAACTTTCTTTCTCGGAGAGGAACTCTGTTACTGACCAATTTTATCCTTCCCATCCCCTCCTTTCTTCCTTCCTTCCTTCCTTCCCCAATCTCTCTCTCTCTCTCTCTCCTCCATCCCTCACATTCCCTCCCACCTCCATTTTTCTCTTCCTTCTTTTTCAGACTATGTTAAGGAAGAAAAATAATTTTACTTCTACCCTTCTAGGTTCTTGGTGGAGACCCCCCCTGTAATAAAAGAAAGATTAACAAGATGAAAACAAACAGAAGTTTAATAGCAAGTATACCTCCATATACAGGGGAGACAGCGAGAAAAACTGAATAACTTCCCAAATGGCCCAAACCATCGCTTCAAACACCTTCTTCAGTTAATGACAAAAGAAAGATGTTGCGGGAAGGTGTTGTAGGGAGGGCCTGATAATGGGAGGTTGCTAGGAAAAGCACAGTAAACAAGGGTAAGGTTCTTATGCAGATTTAGGTTATTGCTTTCTCTGTTGATAAGAGTTCCTAAAATTTTAGTCATCCTTCTCTTCCTGGTGCAGAGAGTGAGAAACCCTTAGGAATGGAGATTTCCCTTATAAACTAAATTATTCCTACAAAAGAATAACTTCTACTGGGTTTTCAGAGCTTCTTCTGTGTCAACTGTTTCTGAAAAATAACCAACTCAAGATAATCCTTATGCCAAAGAGATATATTTTAGGTGGCAATGTTTGCTCCCCTTCAGTTATAAAACTATTAAACCAGGAGGTAAAATACAAAACCTTTACATGTTCCTTCTCTTTAACCTTTTTTTTTTGAAGAAGATTAGCCCTGAGCTAACTTCTGCTGCCAATCGTCCTCTTTTTGCTGAGGAAGACTGCCCCTGAGCTAACATCCATGCCCATCTTCCTCTACCTTATATGTGGGACACCTACCACAGCATGGCTTGCCAAGTGGTGCCATGTCTGCACCCAGGATCCAAACTGGCGAACCCTGGGCAGCCTAAGCAGAACTTCCGAACTTAACTACGGGGCCACTGGGCTGGCCCCTCTTCTCCTTAAGCTTTAATCAGATGAGAATACTAACCTTTTGTGAGGAAGATTAGCCCTGAGCTAATGTCTGCCACCAATCCTCCTCTTTTTTTGCTGAGGAAGACTGGCCCTGAGCTAACATCTGTGCCTATCTTCCTCTTCTTTATACTTGGGAAGCCTATCACAGCATGGCCTGACAAGTGGTACATAGGTCCGCACCCAGGATCCAAACTGTGGAACCCAGGACGACCAAAGTGGAAGGTGTGCACTTAACTCCTGCACCACTGGGCTAGCCCCAATACTAACCTTTTTAAATTTAAAGATATTGCTTAAGGACATACACATTATTTTATTACTAAAAATCACACAAATCTTAATACATTGGAACTAAAAGTCTTCTTTTAAGAGCAGTTTCAGATTCACAGCCAAATTAAGAGTAAAATGTGGAGATTTCACACATATCCCCTACTTCCACACATTCATGGCTTCCCCCTTAATCCACATCCCCCATCAGAGTGGGACATTTGTTACAATTGATGAACATACATTGACACCTCATTATCACCAAAGTCCGTAGTTTACTTTAAGATTCACTCTTGGAGAATCCTCACTCATTCTGAGCTTTGTCAACTCAAATAACTAATAGCAATTCTACAGATAAGAGAGATAAGATGAGATTTACTTGAGCCAAGCTGAGGACTAGCCTGGGAAGGCCGTCTCCACAAAGGAAGAAAGTGTTTCAGAGAAGCATGGTTTTCAGTACAGTTTTATATTTTTTAGAACAAAGAACCTACATCAAGCAATCCTTCTGTTTTTCACTTTCAGTTGTTCACCATTGTGATCGTGTAGCTGACCAGGAGCTTTGGTTCACTGCTGCTGACCAGCATCATGAGAGAGTATCACACAACAAATCACTAATCCAGGAAGGTATGGAAGTTCAAAATTTGAAGTATGATTTCTACTGAATGCATATTGCTTTTGCACCATCATAAAGTCGAAAAATCATAAGTTGAACAATTGTAAGTCAGGGACTGTCTGTACCAAGTAATGCTAGCTCATAATATGAGTTCAGAGGTATCGTCGCCTTTTCTACTCTCTGAAGTATGTGTAAGAGTGTATTATTTCTTCCTTAGACATTTGAAAGATTTTACTGGTGAAACCATTGCTCCTGGAGACTTCTCAGTGGGAAGGCTTTAACTTATATATAATTCACTAGTAAGTGTAGAGGTGTTCAAATTTTCTTTTCTCATAGAAATTTTGATAAAGTATTTTTCAAATTGTTAAGTTTATCGACACAGACTTGTTGACAATGTACCCGTGTTACCATTTTTGGATGTGTAGAATCTGAAATAACGTCAACATTTTCATCCCTGATATTATCTATGTGTCTTTAATTTTTTTCTTAATTAATTCAACTAGGTGTTTATCAATTTAATTAATGTTTAAGAGAATCAGCCTCTAAGATTTTGTTGATTTTTTTTCTATTGAATGTCTGTTTTCTATTTCTTGGTTACATTCTTCTTTTACTCTCTTTGAATTTAATTAGATGTACTTTTGCTTGCTTCTTGAAAAGAGAGCTTGAATCATTGATTTTCAAACTTTCTTGTTTTTTAGCGTACATTGTCCTCAGAACAGTGAAAACAGTCAAATCTCATGCATTTTTGTCATACTGTAATATTATTATAATTCAGAGGAAAATATTTCCAAATTTTCATCTTGATATTTTTCTCTAACCTATGGAGAATTTGGAAGTGAGTTCCTTAAGGTCCAGACATTCAGGATTTATTGAGTTATAGTGCCATTATTTTGTTCCATTGTAATTGACCTGTTCATAGAACATACTCTTTATGGTTTCAATCTTAGACAATCTTATTTTTTGAATCAATACATGGTCTTCGTAAATGTTTCATATTCACTTAAGAAGAATGTTATTGTAAAATTTTGCAGATCTGTTCCTTTTTCTATCAGATTGTCACAAAACTATGTTAATGTATCCAAATATAATTGTAAGTTATATTTTCATTTTTAGCTTTGTTAGCTAAAACTAAACCATAATCAAGAAAATGAACATAATAATTGTACTCCTAAAATTTCCATGTGGCTCTCTAAATTCCCTTTTCCCTTCCTATTGAAGACAATGTTATTAATCTGCCTTCTGTAACTATATACTAGTTTCCATTTTCTAGAATTTCATATGGAAATTGAATCATAAGGCTGTACTTTTTGTGCTCTAGCTTCTTTCTCTCAGCATAACTATTCTGAGATTCATCCGTGTTGCATGTATTGTTAGCTCATTCCATTTCATTGCTGAGTAGTAGTCCATTTCATGGACACAACACAATTTATTTATCTGTTTACCTGTTGATGGACATTTGGACTGTTTCTCATTTTGGTGCGTTACAAAAGAGTGCTGCTATGCACGTTTGTGCATTACCTCTTATGTGAACATATATTTGCATTTTTTGGGTGGAAGCCAAGAAATTGAATAACTTTGTCACATGGTACTTTATGTTTAACTTTCAGAGAAACTCCCACAGTATTTTCCAGTTTGTTTTCTATTTTGGATTTCTAATCAAGTATTTCTTTTTTTTTTTTAAGATTAGCACCTGAGCTAACATCTGTTGCCAATATTATTTTTTCTTCTCCTTCTCCCCAAAGCCCCCCAGTGCCTAGTTATATATTGTAGCTATAAGTCCTCCTGGTTGTGCTATGTGGGACGCTGCTTCAGCATGGCTTGATGAGCAGTGCTAGGTCCACGCCCAGGTTCCGAACCAGGAAAACCCTGGACAGCTCGAGCAGAGAGTGCAAACTTAACCTCTCGACCTCAGGGCCGGCCTCTCAAGTACTTCTTATACAAACAGGTATAAGTAATTCATCTACTGCTTATCCTCATTAGACTTGGTAAAGTCAGTCTTTTTAATAGTAGTGACTCCAGTTGGTGTGTAGTGATATATCATTGTGATTTTAATTTACATTTGCATAATTAAAAATGCAGTTAATCAGCTTTTCATGGCCTTATTTGCCATCTCTATGTCTTTTTTAAAATTTTATTTTTTCATTGAGATATAATTGACATATAACATCATATTAGTTTCAGGTGTACAATATAAAGATTTGATATTTGTATGTGTTGCAAAATGATCGCCACAATAAGTCTAGTTAAATTCATCCCCATACATATCTACAATTTTTTTTTCTTGTGATGAGAATTTTTAAGATCTATTCTCTTAGCAACTTTCAAATATACAATACAGTATTATTAACCACAGTCACCATAATGTACATACCATTTTCATGACTTATTTATTTTATAACTGGAAGTTTACCTTTTGACGACCGTCACCATTTTGCCCACCCTCCACCCGTGACCTCTGGCAACCACCAATCTGTTCTTTCTGACTTCCAGTTTTTGTTGGTTGGTTTGGTTTTATTTTTAGATCCTATATATAAGTGAGATCATATGGTATTTCTCTTTCTCTATCTGACTTATTTCATTTAGCATAATGCCCTCAAGGTCCATCATATTGTGGTAAATGTTAATATTCTTTCTTTTTAATGGCTGAATAATATTTCACTATATATATACATAGTTGCTTCCATGTCTTGACTATTGTAAATACTTCTGCAATGAACATGGAGGTGCATATAGCTTTTCAAGTTAATGTCTTCATTTTCTTTGGATAACTACCTAGAAGTGGAATTGCTGTATCCCATGGTAGTTCTATTTCTAATTTTGGGGGGAACCTCAATACTGTTTCTCATAGTGGTAGCACCAATTTACATTCCCATCAACAGTGCACAAGAGTTCCCTTTTCTCCACATCCTTGTCAACACTTGTTATCTCTTGCCTTTTTGATAATGGCCGTTCTAACAGTTATGAGGTGATATCTCATTGTGGTTTTGATTTGTGTTTCCCTGGTGATTAGGGATGTTGAGCATCTTTTCATGTGCCTATGCACTTCTTGACCATCTGTATGCCTTTGGAAAATGTCTATTTGCATTCTTTGCCCATTTTTTAATTGGATTGCTTGTTTTTTTGCTATTGCCGTTTAGTTTTTAATTTTTATGTTTTTCATTTATAGAAGTTTGTTTGATTAAAAAAAGCTTCTAGTTGGTAATTGTTAGCAGATGCCAGTTTTTTAATTCATACTTTTGCGCTCCTATTCAATTTCCTTAAACATAACAAATTTTTATTTTATGTAGCCAATAATTCTAGTTTCTGAAATAAGTGCAACTATGATTCTGGCTGTTGTTTGTTAATTTGTTTCTAATTACTGTCTTATAAAATCTATAAATTTTATTAAAAGTCTTTGCTTTTAAAGTTATTTGTGGGAAATTTCAGGGTCTGGGATGAAGATGTGTGGCTCCAGAGAAGACGCATGTTGACTGCTGTCTGGGGATACTACCAAACTGTAGGAACTCAAATCAAATTTATTTTTATGGCTCTGTTATGTGCTTCATCCATAATATAATGTTTTTTTGCTGCATTACTTAAGAATTTTCTACTCTGTTCTAAAGGACAAGAATAACAAATGGGATGGGTCAAACTCATAATAAATGTTCAGTACAGATAGTAAGTGTACCAATAATCTATAGGGCTTGTTAAACATAGATAGAGTAAATAGGCACTTATGTGTTAAATGTAGATCAAAAGGATGAAACAAACAAACGAGAGTATTGCTAATAGATAGAAAGAGATGGAAAGCAAAATAAACCTTAAATATTCATAAAGCATGGATCAGCTTTATGTACCTTAAATTGGCCATCCATTGGAAAAAAAATCAAATTTTTTGCTTGCTTTTTTTCTTTGGCACCTGGGTTATTTTATATTTATATGAGATTCATGGTTTTTCATTTTGTTTTGTTTTGGTTTTTTTGTTTCTTTCTGTGAGAGAGATTGGCACTGAGCTTACATCTGTTGTCAATCTTCCTCTTTATTTTTTTCCCCCTCTAAAGTCTCAGTACATAGTTGTATATCCTAGTTGTAAGTCCTTCTAGTTCCTCTATGAGGGATACCGCCACAGCATGGCTTGATGGGCAGTGTGTAGGTCCATACCCAGCATCCGAACTGGCAAACCTAGGTTGCTGAAGTGGAGCGAGAGAACTTAACCACTGTGCCACCAGGCCGGCCCTGCATATACAAAGCTAGCCTTAATTTAGACTTGAATCCCAGCCTTTCTTGCCGATATTAAATTTCAAGGAAGATTTCATTAATATATATTTCTTTTTTTTTACAGAGCCCAAACCAATTCAATGAGATTTTTTTATTCCCATCTCTTTTTGGTGAGGCAATTTCAGTTTAAATTTAATGTGAGATTGGTTCCTAGATTTATGCAGATGTCATCTATCCAACTCTCCATCTTTCATGAATCTAGCATTTTGTCTCCTGACCACTGTGTGTAGCCTTTTAAACCAGAGTACCTGATTACTCCAAAATGGCAGAGGACATCAGAAAAACTAACTTTTAATACTTGTTTATACTTATGGATGACTAGGCTTTTTAGCCTCTATCATTTTTATTATTCTAGCAAAGATTTTGTATATTATTTATATACTGTTTTTTGGCTATTTTATAATAAGAGAGTTTCAGAAAGCCTGAAATAAAACAAAGATGCAATATTTATTTTATACTCTGAGGTATCAACCATATTTTGAAGATTGTTTCTAAATCCTACTCTTGGGGAAGCTTTCTCATTGGACCCTTTTCTCTGTCAATTTTATGTAATATTTTATGTATTTAAATACTTATTAAATACACGATCACTAAAAATAAACATATTTCTACATTTCCACAGAGAAAAATAAATGATTATAATAACTCAACATTCTTTGGTGAAATACTTATTAAAGTGAACATTATCGTATAGAAATATATGTCAGTTAAGAAGAAAGACAAATACAATTTACACTTCAAGAGAATGAAATTATTTGCTTTGTGCAATTAGAACTGGGTTTGTTCAAAATGATCCCATCCAACACTTTTTTTAAATAGAGTTGCAGTAATATTACTGTAACTCTGCTGTCAATATTGAGAATTAACTAAAGAAAAATGAAGAGTGGAAACAATAATTTAAAGCTGTCTTATAATAAATGAAAAACAATAAGTAATTACTTTGGAAGAATGTCTGAGGAACGGTCTGAAAAGGTGCCATGTACTCCCTTTTGGAGTGTTCAAAATGCATCATCCAATATTTACCTATATTTTACTGTGCCTTTCATATGATTTCATTTATTCTAATGCACTTTTTCACAAATCTGCACAAAACCTTGCATAATAATTGTTATTTCTGACATTATCATTTTTCACTTCATAGATAAGGAAACTAACATTTATGAGGGAGCTGTGACATATAAAAGGCATCAAAATAAAGACTAGAACTAGAATTTTAGTCTTTAGTCTTCATGATATATTTTATTACCGGTTTAAAATCCAAGAGAAAATAAATTGAATCTCCATAAGCGTCTTAAACCACTCTTTTCTCTTTCAAATCATGCCATGTTTCACACGAGAAGTCTCCCCAGGTATCTCTGTTTAGCTGTTTCAAGGTTTGCTAGGGGAAGGTTCGGCAGATGGCAAATAAAAGTTGCTGGCAAGGATGTGGAGAAGAGGAAGCCCTCATATGCTGTTGGTGGGAATGTAAATTGGTGCAGCCACTATGGAAAACAGTATGGAAATTTCTCAAAAAATTAAAAATAGAATGACCATACAATCCAGCAACTCCACTTCTATTTATCTGAAGAAAATGAAAACATTAATTTAAAGAGACACATGCACCCCTGTGTTCATTGCAGCATTATTTACAACAGCTAAGATATGGAAGCAACCTATGGATAAAGATGTGGGGGATATATTTACCATGGAATATTATTCAGCCATAGAAAAGAATGAAATCTGGAGATTTGTGACAATGTGGATGGACTTCAAGGACATTATGCTAAGTGAAATAAGTCAGACAGAGAAAGACAAATATCATATGATTTCACTTATATCTAGAATCTAAAAGCCAAAACAAATGAACATATAAAATTAAACAGAAGCAGACCTGTAGATACAGCAAACAAACTAGTGGATACAAGAGTCGGGAGAGGTGGAGGGCAGGTAAAATAGATGAAATTAATGTATATAAACTTCCAGTTATAAAATACATAAACCATTGAGATATAAAGAACAGCATAGAGAATATAGGCAATGATATTGTAATAACTTTGGTGACAGATGGTTACTAGACTTATAATGGTGATCATTTCATAATGTATGTAAATATCAAATCATAAACAAAAGAGTGGTATACTTCAAACTCCACTATGCTTCTACATGCATTATCTTCTTTACAATTAAAAGTTTGAAATATGCAACAAATATTAGAATTAGTAGGTGAAAACTTTAAAAAATTACTTTAAATAAGTTTAAGGACTTATAAGAAAAGATGAAATGAATGAGTGAACAGATGTGGATCCTCAGCAAAGAAAGGGAATCTATAAAAAACAATCAAGTCAAAATTCTATAAGTAAAAAATGCAATAGCTAAAAAAAGGAAACAAATACTAAGGAAAAAAGAAAACAATAAATACTAAACAGACAATAGAAGAATGGACACTGCAGAAGAAAGGATCGGTGAATTTGAAAACAGGTCAATAAGAATTAACTAAATAGAAGATCATAGAGCAAAACATTTACAAAACTGAATGGATTATAATAACTAGCCAAACAATGTCAAGCAGTCTAATACATGTGTGACTGGAGTCCAGGAAAGACTAAAAAAGGTATGAAATAGTTTTGCTGACAGCTTCGTGTGAATGAATCTCTGAGACTTTACATACGTAGGACCTGTTTTAAGAGATCACCCATGAAATAGGCAACCCCAGAGAATTAAAACCTCAGTTTACCTTTGAAGAAAGAGGTTTTGAGTTTGTTTTCATTCCTACATTCAGGTACCAAAATGCATTTCCCAGTCTTCATCTGAGTAGTCTAGAAAATATTTATTCTTGTAGTTAAGGAAAGGAATTTACTCATACAGAATTGACATCAAGGAGAAAGTTCCCTTCCATCTGTAATTTGCTGCATGGTTTTATCATAGAAGGGTACTGAATTTTGTTAAAAGAATTTTCTGCATTGATAGAAAAGATCCTATGAGTTTTCTCCTTTATTTTGTTAATGTGGTTAATTACATTGATTTTTGAATTTTAAAATTTTACTTAGTGACATTATACTATTCTGTCTATATATTTCTGGGTTTGATTTTTTGATAATTTTCTTTGGGATATCTGTGTCTATATTCATAAGGAAAATTGATCTTTTTTTGTAATATTAGCAGATTTTGGTATTAGTATTATGTTGCCTTCATAAAATAAGTTGGGGAGGGATTTATCCTCGATTGTTTGGTGGAAAAGTTAGCCAAAGTTTAGGATTATATTCTCTTTAAATTTGTCATAGAACTGCCCTGCAAAAGCATCAGGACCTGGAATTTTCTTTGTGGAAGGGTGTTGGATGATGGATTTCACTTCTTTACTATGTATAAAGCTATTCAGAGCTACTTATTGTTGTGTCAGTTTTGAAAAGTTCTGTTTTTCAGTGATTTGGTCCATTCCTTTTAAATTGTTAAATTTATTGGCATATGTTTGGTTTTGATATTACATGGCATATTTTTAATATGTATAAGTTGTCTAGTGATATCGTCCCTGTCTTTCCTAATCAATCTATCACTTTTATTTATTTGTTCAAAGAATCAACTTTTAGCATTAAATATTTTGTTTCTATTTTATTCATTTGTTTTTTATTCCATTGATTTCTACTCTGAACACTATTTACCTCCCTTCACTTAATATAAGTTTACTTTATTTTTCTTTTGCCAGATTTTTAAGGCAGAAATTAGATAATTAATTTTGAGCCTTCCTTCTTTAGTAACATGAAGATTTAAAGCTGCGCATTTCCCTGTAGGCACTGTTAGCTGCATCTCATAAATTTTGATATGTTATAGTTTTATTGTCATTCACCTGAAATTATGGTTCTAATTTTCATTTTAGTTTTTTTCTTGGCACATAGATTAGGTACAATTATCTTGTTTATTTTTGAAATATTTATAGATTTTCTAGATATTGCTCTTTATTTTTAATTTAATTCTGTTTGGTCAGAAACACTCTATACAATTTTAGTCACATGAAGTTCATTGAGACATTTTATTGCCAATCATATGGTATATCTTTATTACTGTTCCATGTGCAGTTTAAAAATGTGTATATTCTTCAGTTATTGGATGTAGTGATCTATAAATTTTAATTAGATCAAGTTAATTTGTAGTGTTTTTCAAATATTCTATAACTTACTATTATTTTGTCTATTTACTTTGAGAAGGATGTTAAAATCCCCAAATAAGACTACAGATTTTTCTCTTTCTACTTCTATTTTTTCTGTCAGTTTTTCTTTACGTATTTTTAAGTGGTCTTATTAGTGGCATAACCTTTAGTATTATCTTTCTAATGGGCTTTGTCATTATGAAATATATTCGTTCTCTCTGGTGATGTTTCACACCTTAAAGTCTTCTTGAATATGAAGTTGATTACACCAGTTTTTTAATGCTTGCTGTAGGCGTAGTTTGCATATCTTTCAAACTTTTTTTAAATGTACCTTTCATTTTTATTTACAATGTCTCATAGAAAAGATAGAGTTGTCTTTTCTTTGATGATCTCTGACTTTTATTCATGATTTTAATCTACTTATATTCAACGTAATTTTTGATATGACTGCTTTTGAGTCTAAAATCTTGCTAATTGTTTTCTAATTGCACCATTTTTTATCTATATTACTCTTTTGGTGTATTCTTTTAGAGTAACTGAGTACTTTTTAAATAATCCACTTCATTTCCTCTATTAATTTTTTAGCCATGACTCTTGGCATTACTTTTTAAGTGATTGCTCTAAGGATTACAATATGCATCTTTATTATTATCACAGTCATTTTATGTTTCATATTCTTCCTCTTCATGAAAGCTCCTCTTTTGTATTGTCATCATATATTGTCAATATATTGTCATGTATTTTATGTATATATTGATAATAAATAGCTCAATAAAATCTTATTTTTCTTTAGCAGTCAGCTGTCTTTCAAAAAACTTAAGGAAGAAATAAAAAGATAATCATTTTTATTTGCTCACATACTTACGATTTCTGGTTCTCCTCACTACCTACAGACCTGAGTTTTTTTATCATTCTTTTCTATCTGAAACCTTCACTTCACAGATTTTTGTAGTGCTGAGTTATAGGCAACAAATTCACTCAAGTTTATCTGAAAATATCTCTAGTTCTACCTCATTTTTGAAGGATCCTTTTTATTGGTCATAATATTCTGGATTGATATATTTCTTTCCTTTAGCATTTAAACATATTTTTTCATTGTCTTTTGCCCTTAATTGTTTCCAATAAGAAGTGAGTAATAATTTTTTTATTATTCTTCTGCATATAATGTATCCTTTCTCTGTGACTGCTTTTAGGACTTTCTCCTTTATTTCAGTATTCTGAAGTTTGACTGTGATGTATTTAGATATAGTTTTTTAAAAAATACGTTCTTGTCATCTTTTTAGATCTATAATTAGATTATTTTCACCCATTTGAGAAATCCAGCCATTTTTCTTGTTTAAAAATATGCTTTCAGTGCAATTCTTTCTCTTCTATCCCTCTGGAACATCACTTATATGCATGTTGGACCTTTTGATATTGTCCCACAGGTCACTGAGGCTTTATTTAATTTTTAAATCTTTATTTCTCTCCTTTTTTTATTGGATAATTTTATTGGTTTCTCCTCAAGTCCTTTCTTCTACAGCCTTCATTCAGCTATTAAATCCACTCAGTGATTTATTATTTTACACAATATAGTTTTCACACAATGCAGTCTAGAATTTTCTTTCTTTTAATTCCTTTCTGTGTTCGTATTCAGCATCTATTCACTTATTATGTATCTTTTTCTTGGAGTCCTTAGACGTATTTATAATGACAGTTTTAGATCTTTACTTGCTTGGTGCACTATTCTGGCCATCTCAGTTTCCGTTTTACTCTTTCATTAATTGTGAGAAATATTTTCACCTTCTGTCCATGTCAGTCTCAGAATTTTTTTTTTTTTTAAGATTTTATTTTTTCCTTTTTCTCCCCAAAGCCCCCCGGTACATAGTTGTGTACTCTTCGTTGTGGGTTCTTCTAGTTGTAGCATGTGGGACACTGCCTCAGCGTGGTCCGATGAACAGTGCCATGTCCGCGCCCAGGATTCGAACCAACGAAACACTGGGCCGCCTGCAGCGGAGCGCGTGAACTTAACCACTCGGCCACGGGGCCAGCCCCAGTCTCAGAATTTTTTTTATTGTACGCTGGACTTTTAGATTGATATGGAAATCTGAGTTATGTTTTCTTTTTTTAAAAAAAGAAATAGAATGTTGGGATTATTCCTTCTAGGCAGTTAAATTACTGGTGAATCTTTCTGTTCCTCTTAGGAATACTTTCATTCTTTGTTAGAGCGGATATATACAAGTAAGTTTTAGTGCATATATTTTACTGAAACATGGTCTCTTCAACATGTCAACTGAATATTGGGGGCTTTAGAAAAGTCACTCTTCCCAGATCCAGTCTGGCATCACAATTCATCTCTATGTCCTTCAGAATACAATCTCTACTAGTCTCCGTAGAGTCTTGCTCTAAGTAGGTACAGACCAGCCCTCCGCCAAGGACTTGTGAATCCCTACAAATAATTCTAGAATGCCCCTTCAGGCATCTTCCTCTTTTCTGGTACCAATTTCAGCTGCTTTCGTAGCCTAGCACTCTGATCTCTGCCTCCTCCACTGAGAGACTGCCGTTGTGCTTGGCACTGACTGGGGAAATAAGCTTGGGTCATTATGTGACTCACCTTCTATGCTTCCCTTCTCTCAAATACCCTAGTCCTGCTCCATCTTTTTAATGCCTAAATACAGAGCCTCATATATTTTGTCTATTTTATAGTTGGTTTTGGCAGAGGGCAAAATTGTACCAGTTACACTGCTATGGCTAGAAGTGGAAATCCCTCTCCTTTTTAAGCCACTGATATTTTGAGATTGTTCATTAGCACAACATTACCTACATCCTCCTATTACATAGGTGTTTCTAATGATCTTCAAAATAGCCCTATAGAGCCAGCTACTGTATCCTATAGGCTACTCCTCTAATAGAGAACACAGCAAGCAAATGTGATAAGTGGCTCTCTGAGAGCACATCTCTTTCAATGGTCAGTTAACTTAAGAAGACACACCCTAGTAAATCCAAGAAGCCTCCATTGTCCTGCTCAAAGCTTTGACAGATTATTGAGATCCTGTATACAAATGCCCATATTCATGAAGAGCTGAGGGTAAGCCTATCTTTTAATTCTGTTCTGAATTCATTCACTCCTTTTTCTTTCTTGCACCACACTATCCTAAATCATCATTTCCTCCATGGATTATTGCAACAGTCTCCTAACTCACCAATGTTTCTAATCATGCCATCTCCAACACCAAATCTTTTCTCCAAAATGTATACAGAGTGATTTTTTAAAACTTAAACTGATCATGTCATATCTGTGCTTAAGACCTCTCATATACTTCTATTTTACTTTAAATACAGTTCACACTCCATGAACTTACCACAACTTTAAATATGTAGCATGTAACAAGAAGTGGTTATTTTCCTCTTTACGCCACTTTGCATTTGTTTCTCCACCTGAGGCCATTTTTAAACTTTCTTTTATTTCCTAAAATACACCAAGCTCTTTACTACCTCAAAATCATGACACTTGTTCTCCTCCTCACTGCTACATACTGATGATTTGTTTTCATTCTCATAGTTTCAATTTCGCACCGTTAGAGAACTTTTATGACCAACTCACCATAGTTAGTTTACTCCCCTCCAATGTTTTTCTCTATCGTCATACTCCATTTCATTTTTTCTAGCATCTTTACTAACTTATAATTACTTTTCTTTGTTTTATTTAGGAATAGTCCTGCCTTTTAATCCTCAATGCTATGCATAATGTCTGGCACATAATATACATTAATAAATAAGTGCCAAATACATAAACAAGTAAATGTTAGGTGATCAATAAACATACGAATGTATGAATGAATCCATCTGGTACTGGATATATTGCTTTCTTACTTCTTTCTAGGTTTCTTAGAATCTTCCCTGGTAGAAATGCCATACTTTCCTCTCAACTTAAAAATGAAGACTTCTCAGGTTGAAGCAATATTGGACACGAGGCAGTCTGAGGAGCTCTCCTTCTCAGTCCTAACTCTTATCTCCTCTGAAGCTTGTATGGTCCTTCTGATGACTTCCTGGGGCTCTATAGAGTCTTGCTTGAAAAACACAGTTCTAGAGAACACATAAATATACAAATATACCTCTTCTAGCAGAGAAAAAATAATTTGTGGGCAATTATAAAACATTTTTTCTTCCACTGAATCTGTAACTTAGCTATTTCTTTAGAGCTGTGATCATATAAATATAAGAGCAACCTACATTTATTGAGTTACTACTAGCTGAAACAACATGCTAGCCACAAAGGGATAAAGAAGGACGATTAAAGAGATAAATCCCACTCAAAGTTTAAATTGGCATGTCATATGCATAAGAGAATTTCAAAATGCTCTAAATATTATATATCTAATCATAGGTATTGTTAAATAAGAAAAACGATGGGCTACTCTTTAGAGAAGCTGAATTCTTTGGAGAAATTAGAATGAAACGCTTAACAGGTTGGCAGTTGCTGAAGATTATACATTTAATATGTTATAGTAAAAAAGATATTTAAATTAAGACAGAACTGGCCCTGAATTTTACCTAATCTTGTCATTTGCTAATTATATAACACTTCTCAAACTCAGCTTAATCACATAAACATTTATAAAAATATCTTTTTGGCAAGATTGTTTTTTTGATTATATTTTGTATTTTACATTTATGATATATTTTAATGAATATTATTAGTTTCTTAAACATTAAGTTGGCCACCATGGTGCACTACAAAAAGTAATAGTCTTTTTTTAATCAATTTTGACTAGTAAAATGCATTACTTTTCTTCATATACATATTATTTCCACTACCCTAGTGCATCCACCACGTGGAAGATCTTTCGGTGTGTCACGTAGAACCCAGCTAGGACAAAATCTATTACGTAAAACTTTTGATATCACATGAGAACGATGATGGACCCATCTGAAATCTATAAATTCATGACATAGGTTACTATTTCATTTTCATTCGCTGTGCCACAGCCAAACTGAAGTCATTGAATATTTCTTGGCCAATATCTTCTCATTGGGTGTATTATCCTTCCTCTTAGCACATCCCTAAAACTTAGTATCAGCAAAGTGCTGGATGAGAACACATGCCTGGGACAGACAGATAAGTGTATGGTACATCAATGTACCCCTTGATAAGGTGAGCTGGTGAAGGAATCAGTATGAATGTATTCCATCTCCCTTTTGTATCTCTTCCACATTAAACTTTTTGCAAGGAGACTAACACAGATTTATATTTTTAAGCTGAATCAGTCCTCTTGTGCTCTATGGACCTTGTAAATGGACTCATTGGAAATTCAGAGAAAAACGTACTATAGCAGATTTTATTTTTAAAAGATGGCCACAATATCTTCTATTTCACATGTTCCTCAACAATGTGATTATGACATTCTCTCATTAAGAAGGGGTTTATGTCCCTTGCCTTGAATCTGAGTGGACTTGTAGTCAATAAATTGTGGTGAGAATGATTCTGCTTGAGTCTCAAGGCTAAGTCATAAAATACGATGCAATTCGTCACCATGTCTGATGGGACAGATGCTTGTTGAGTCCTGAACCACCATGTAAGAAGTATGACTACCTTGAGGCCACCATGTTGTGAAGCTGCCCAGGCCACCTGGACAGGCCATATGTGGATGCTTTAGTCATCAGCCTTAGCGGATGTTCTAGTCAATGCCTATAATCAATTGCCAGATGTGATTTTTTTGCCAGAATCAATTGCCAGATTTTTTGTTTGTTTATTTATTTTGATGAGGAAGATTTTCCCTGAGCTAACATTTGTGCCAATCTTCCTCTGTTTTATGTGGGACACCTTCACAGCATAGCTTGATGAGTTGTGTGTAGGTCCACACCACGGATCTGAACCAGTGAACCCCAGGCTGCCAAAGGAGAGTGTGTGATCTTAACCACTATGCCACCAGGCCCGCCTCCAAAAGTTCTTTTAAATGATAGCAGCTCCCAGCGGTTAAGTCACCTCTGCCTTCAAGTGTTCCCACTTGAGGCCCCAGATATTATGGATTGGAGATGAGCCACCACTTCTGAGATATTTTCAACCCATTTCAAACCCACAGAATCTATGAGTATAATACAATGATTGTTGTTTTATGCCAAAAATTAGTGATTGTTTCTACATAGCAAAAGTAATTAGAATACTCTCCTTAGAAACAGATGCATTTAACCAAGTTAGAATAATTTTCTTGCCTTACCCGATTTTTCCTTTTCATTCTCATTTACTCTCTGCTCACTCTCTCCCTTCTCTTTGATCCATCCACCAATTATATATTCACTACTCTAGTGAAAACAATCCAAAAATCTCAGTGGCGTAGCATAACAGTTTATTTGTCCTTTATTCAGAGTCCACTGCAGCTCTGGGAAGGTTTCAGGAGCCTTCCAGGCTGCTTTAATCTTATGGAACCTCCACAAGAGCATGTGCTTCTACAGTGTCTGTGGCTGGCGAAGAGATTAGGAAGAACTGAGCAATGGTTCTAAAATATCGAGCATTAGCTTGGCTCACATTTCAGTGGTCACATTAAGTCACAAAGCACACTTTACTTCATGAGACTGGATAAGTGCAATTCTTCTGCATACCTCAAGGAAGAGGATCATTATGAGCACTAGCAATGTCTGCCATATCTAACTCCACTTTTCCTCCTCTCCTTTTTCTTTCTCTACCTCCTCCATGTCCTTCCCATATATTCCTTCTTCCTATTCTTATATTCTTTACCCCTCCTTCCTCTTATGCTCTTTCTTCCTCTCTATCTCCCTATATTTCTTTGTCTAAATTCTATAGATATGAATGCTGCTTATGTGAGCCTATGTATGTGTGTGTGGGAGGGTGAGTGTTGTTGAGCTATTGAGACTTGGATGATGGGCCAAATCTTTTAGCATGTTTATAATTTATGGAAAAATGAAAAATGCAACTCAACAAAACAAATGCATAACAAGAGGGATAATTCAAATCATAGTCCAGAAAAAAAGCAAAGAATTCTAGCTACAAAAGTGATTTTAAGTGCTACATCCAAGTAACACAAGGGAACCATAAACAGGAAGAAAAATCATGCAATGAGCACCCATGACTATCAAAATCTTCTCAAGTAGAGTTTAAAATATGTCAAGGAAATGGCTCAGACTTAAATCTCTGTGTAATATGTAAATTTTGGAAGTCTGCTTTTACATGGTGTCAAAAAGAAAAAATGGATCAAACCTTATGGTCAAAAAAACATTTTGGACTAGACACAAGATAAAGACTAATCTCAGTTTATTCCCAGCAACTGGGCTTATTCTTTATTCAACCGAACAAAGACTTCTAGAAGATTCCATTAAATGATAGGAAAATCACATAATAAGGCACCATGATTTTTTCCAAGCTAATGTGATTTTAAAAATATGTTGATGGATTATAGATCTCAAGGACACAAGTTCATATATCTGATGCTCTTCCAATACCTTAGGGTTCAAAAATAAGAAACAAAGAAAAAATCTTTCTTATAGCTCTTTCTTTCTGTTAGAAAAAAGGTTCTAAGGCTAGAAGGAGGGATGGAAGCTTCCTGTTTCTCATTCCTCTTTCCCTTCTAATTGTTTCTTTCTCCCCAAAGCCCCAGTGCATGGTTGTATATCCTAGTTGTAGGTCATTCTAGATCGTCTATGTGGAATGCCACATCAGCATGGCTTGATGATTGGTGTGTAGGTCTGTGCCCAGGATCTGAACCTGTGAACCCCTGGCTGCCGAAGCAGAGTGTGCAAAGTCAACCACTTGGCCATGGGGCCATCCCCTTTCTCTTCTAATTTAAGAGTAAGTGAAATTGAGACAGGAGAAAATTTGTCGAACTCCTTAGAATCAGTTCTAAAAGTCAAATATGTTGACTTTTATTCCTTTTGCTTCACTCCAGCTAGGGTCACCTCCCATCCCTCCCACCTTCACTGTACTATTCTAGGCCTAGGAAAAAATAAGATGTAAAGATATACATAGAATTATGTCCCAAGTAATATTCTGGTTATGGTCTGCCCAGAGCTAGTTTTCCTTTCTGCCTCTGACTAGAAATAAAGGAACCAATGAATACTGCTCTTCGCTTCCCCAACCTCAACCCAAGGTCTGAAACATATAGAAGATTATAAAATGAAGCCATGCATCATGAAGTCCTTGAATAATCTGAACTTCAGATATGAGAAGTGCAGTTATTGACTGAAAAAACAATAAATGCTGATGATAAGTATAGTTCTTTTGGCTCCTGCAAAAAGTAGTTAACAATTCTCTCTACATAAAGCCTACAGTCAAAGACAGATGCCACAGATCTCGTTCCATTTCTATCTCTGCTCCTAGTTAGTCATACATCATGACAAGTAACTTAACTTTTATAGGCCTCAGACACTTTATGAATATATAAAATTAGGGGTGGCATTAAAACAGTGTTTCTGAAACTTAGTACCTCTTTTTAATTTTTACCATAATCGCGTGTCCTACACTATGTCTGCATATTTTTCTTTAAATGGACTTGTAAGTTTTCTATTGCTCCATAATAAATTCATATAAACTTACAGCTTAAAACTCACACAGGCATGTTTCTTATCTCACAGTTTCTGTGAGTCAAGAGTCTGGGCATGGCTCTGGGTCCTGTGTAAGGCTGTAATCAAGATGTTGTCCAGGACTTGGTTCTAATATGGAGGCTCAACCGGCAATGGATCCACCTTCAAGCTCACCCAGATTTTAGCAGATTTCATTTCTTTGGGATTTTAAGTCTAAGGGTCGTGTCTCCTTTTCGGGTCTAGGCCAGAAGCCACTCTCAGTTCTGAGAGGCCACCTTCAGCCTCTAGAAGACACTGGAGTTCCTTGCCGCACGTCCCTCTCTGTTGATCATCTCACAATACAGAACTGGCTACTTCATAGCCAGCAAGGGAGAAAGAGAGGGAGGGAGTCGGCTATTGCATTTACAGTCTAATCCAGGCAAAGGGAAGGAGAACCCCTCCCTCAGGCCATGACTCTCACTATTCACATGTGAAAATTAATAAACAGAAATCTCATTTAAAATGGAGCCGGGAGGCCAGAAGAGAGAGCTGTCAATCACGTGGCATTCAACAGCACACAGCAGACCCCAAGAGGAAGAAACACTTGCATCTCCAAAAGGAAGTGATACTGCTTTATTCCCTCAGCTTAGAGAAGAAAGACATTCCTCCTTGCTCAGCAACAGCTCAGTGAATGAAAGACTGCCATAACCCAGTCAGTGAAAAGACACTACATTTCAAACTCCCAGTTTCCTCCAGTGGGCTCTTCAGTGAAGCTTTTCCCAACTTCATAAAAGAACATTTCTTTCCTTTGTTTCTTGGTCTTGCCTGTGATTCGAGGTAGACTGCGTGTTCTGAATTGCAATTCTTTGCTGTTCCTTGATAAAACCATTTTGCTGATGAAATAACTGGTTTTTTATTTGTTTTAGGTCAACACACACAAAAGTTCTCACATAGGATTAAGCAGTAATATCGTAAACCTAGAACAACTTCAAAAGCTCCTTCATTTGCATGAGTCAACTGATTTTCTTATAATTCTTAAAATAATTTTGGTCGCTCTGGATAACAATGTGGTTACCAAATTTCTTCATCTAAGCGAGCTGTTATTCATAAATCCACTGTCTTCTGATCATTAGAAAAACGAGTAACTATCCTAGCCACAATATTTTTTAAAAAAATACAGCTTCAAGTGTCCTAAATAGCTTGAAAGCAAACTTTGCAAGGAAGCAATGACGTCTGTGAGGACATCTTCTCTGCCCCTGAAGTCAGCAGCTGGCTGGGCTAAGATTGTAAACAGTAATGACCAAAGACAATTAGCACATGTTTAGCAATTTTAAAATGAGCTCTTTCCATTTGTTGTGTATGGGAAATAGGAAGAAACTGAAGTCTGGGTTCTGCAAATGTCTTTCATTTTGACTTAAAATCCATCTACAATACAAGGGCTGCTTGGGTTCCAAGTGGATTTAACAATCCTTTCTTCTTAAAACAATCACATAATAAAGAGATTATCTTTCCAATACTTAATACATTTCAAATGAATAAGTAAACAAATAAATAGAAGCAACCTCAAGCAATCTGGGAGGCTGTTTACCTTCCAGCTTTGTGAACTGAAAGTTCACATTTTTGCCTTGTTCTATGGAGAAGAAAATGGAAGCATTATACATCACCATGAAGTGTCTGGAAAGAAAAACTTGCAATAAAAGCAACCAATTTTGATTAGCCATGTGTTCCTAAAGTGCCTTGAGATCTAGGTTTTGTAGTCTGGGAGACACGTACTTAATTAATTTTTCCTATTCCATTTTCATAATGTAATAGACATATTCTTCCAGCTGTTGTTTTTTAATAGTAAACATCAGATTTTGTCATTATTTCAGATATTTATTTTGGACCATTTCTTTGATAGCAAATGAATATTAGAGCTTATACCACAGATAACCTTTATTGTTAGTTATTTACCAGTTATTTTGCTGCCTGCAGAGATATTTTTAGCATTTTCAGTTGACAGTGACAAATTTTGTCTACTAACTGATTTTCATTGTATTTTACAAAAGAATCATTCCACGACTGATTGGAAATAAAAGAGGAAAAGAAAATGTTCCTTCACCACAGATAGTTTGAGAAGCACAGGTTTATCTTTATTTTTTCAGAATCCAGGACAGTTTCTGGCACAAAAAGTTATTGAATAAATGCAAGGTGAATCAATAAATGAATGCAGCTAACAAGTTTGAGAGTCTCTAAGAGAATAGAACAGACAGAATTTGGTGCTGCATTGGATTGATGCTGGGAAAGAGAAGGAGGGTGTCAAAGAAAATTCCTAGATGTTTCTGGAAAATTGATGACGCCATTCCCTAAGACAGGAAACACTGGAAAGGAGCAGATTCATGGATGTATATTGATGATGAATTCATTTTTGAGCACCTTGACAGTGAGGTTGTCTATGAGATAGCCAAGTAGGGATGCCAGGAAGCAGTTAGATATATGAATTAGAAGCTCAGGAAGCAAAATCTGAGATGAAGGTATAGATGCAGCCTTTAGAACGAATGAGACCACTTAGCATGCAGAATGGGAAAAGAAGCAGCTAAGGACAAACCTCTGGCTGCCTACTACAGTATCTGGAACATGGTAGATTTTGAGTAGCTCTGTCAAATGAAGAGATAGGTAAAAATACCTAAGACTATTTCATTCCAAGTCCAGGCTTTCCTTACTGAGACCATTCTGCCCCTACACTGCACACCATTCTAACAGACACTGCTTGGGGCTTGTGTTGGGGCAAGGAAAAAAATCAGAAATATGATAGAAAGACAGAAGGGGTATAGCTGTGTTGAATGCTACTTAAAGATCAAGTAAGACGGCAAGAGAAAAATGTCTTCTGGATTTATCAATAGGCAGGTCATCGACAACCTCAGCAAATAGTCTTTTAGGGGAGTGATAGTGTCAATCAGTTTGAGGCTGGTTGACAAGTAAATGGAAATTTCAAAAATGTAAACAATATATCCATCCTTTATCAGGAAGCTTAGCTATACAAACAAATCAAGGAACCTTGGAGTTGTAATGAGTTATTGTGGGTGTGGGCAATAGAGACTGAACCTCCAAATAAAGTATTTCATCACAATGTGACTTGAAGTATTTTTTATTGTTTCATGAACAATACTAGTAATAAAAATAATACCAGTGAGAAATATATAACTTATTAAACGATCATTACGTGTCAGGTATTGCATCTAAGTAAGTAGTTACTACACGTAATTCATGTAGTCTTAACAAACTCATGAAATAAGTCTTATTTTCATTTTAGGGGTGAGAAACTTTGCATGTAAGAAGATTTCATGACTTGTCCAGGGGCATTAGGTATTAAATAGTGGAATCCAAATGTGAACGCAGAATTGTCTCCTTCCAGCATCTAACTCATGCTCTTAATTGATGTATTGACCTTAATTTCCTAAATATTAGAAATAAATACACACAAAAAATTTTTAAAAATGTATCTATCTTCCGTAGTTGCCATATATATCATTTATTAGCTTCTTGATCGTGAGAAACATAAATCCAAAAGAGCCTTAAACTAGAAGTCAGTGGTCCTGGGTGCCTGGTCTAACATTTTCAAAAATTAGCTGCATTTCCTGGGATAAGTCAATTTTCCACAGTAGATCTGAGTTACATCATTCTAAATTTGGGGTTTTAAGCTCAATAACCCTTGATATCTTTTTCAGTTCTGGTATTCTATTTCTTGTTATATTCTTTTATTTCCATTTTAACACATTAATATATTTAAAAAATCTCAGGAATCCCACCAGAAAGAAACCTACTTACATTATTTACTAACAGTTTATCAAATTAATTTGAGACTGAGAAACTTTCTGATATTATTAACATCACAAAAAGGAATTGTTCCAAGGTCTAATTATAAAAATCTAGTTATTGTTGTCATTGGAATTTTCACGATTATCATCATTATTAATTAATTACACTTGAGGACTGAAACCGAATGGCTACAGTCTGAGGGAGAGCAAGCTCAGGAAGAAACACTCGCTAGCGACAGGCTTGAATGGGAGGATGTTAAGAGAAGAGTATGAGAACATCGAGGCAGTCTAATAGATGTCCCTTGCTCCCTCCAACACCCTTTTGTCTACTCAGCATTTGAGAGTTTAAAGCTTCTGTTGTATCAGTCTTGGTGAGAGACGCCTGTTTCAAGGCCACCCTTATTTGTTTTCTGGGAATTCCAGCAGCTAGAGTTCAAGCATACACTTATGTTTGGCCAGTTTGATACTTGGGAGGGGAACTTGATTTCTGAAATAAGCAACAGAAATAAACAGGGGACATTTCTACTTCACATGGTGGATTAGACTAGTGTTTATAGTCTGAACCCTGGTAGAAAGCAGTAAGATGTAACCCACAGGGCAAAAATAAAAGGAGAAAGATGAAACAAATAATACCTAGTGATTAATAACTGACTTGGCAGTCCAGATAACAATGAAACCTACATAGGTGTAGGGGAAGTCTCAAAGATAGGAGTTACCATCACAGAACCATGAAATGCATCAAGAATTGAAGATAGAAAACCCCTGAAAACAGGCTGAATGTGTGGCTGAAAACTATAAGATTGGTTGGAAGCCTATAGAACAATCATGTAGACACTCATATTTTCTTCCTCATTCATGAAGAAAACTGGAGAATGATTCCTTGCAATGGATGAGCCAGAGACTCTGATCTTGGTGACATGGGGTACAGCTGAGAGCTGGGCTGTCATAATTAAACCAAGTTGGTTAAGTGAAAAATGAGACTACTAGCGCCCTTTCCCTGCTATGCTTCCAGAATGCTGGCAGCTAGGCTTAAACCTTTCAGGCAGAAGGATACTTGTTTTTTCCCTGGGTATAACTGACTAGATCAAAAGAAAATACCTATACAAGTAACCAGTTAGGTGTCCTTCCTATGAAAGAGCTCAACAAGATCATCCTCTAGTGAAGTCCACTGCTTGACACACATAAAACATTATTAATCAACTTTTCCTGTTTCTGTCTTAAATAGGAGCAGAGTGGTAAAGATCACCAAACATTTGAGAGAGAGAATATGTAACATTAAAGACAAAACCAAGCTAAAACAAAACAAAAAACCTCATAGGAAACAGGCAATGCAGAGATCAGAGCAGGGGGAAATGTAGAACTAGACCATTGCAATCCTGCTGTCGCTGTCCAAGTTCCTGCAATATATAGCTGGTGTAGACTTAGAAGCTAGCAACATTTCTGGACAGGTGTCATAATCCCTGGAGTGGCAGCAATTATTCAGAAGGAAGGCCGAGGAAGGCGCTCTGGCACCGACCATTCCTACTCAAACGGCACATTTAAACCAATAGCTCACCTCTGAAAAACCTGACAAATTTGTGCTGCCACTCATAACTTTAAAGGTGCAGAGAGGATGATTTCTATTTAAAAAGTTCCCCATTGAGTCTCTAACTCAGGTGCAGAGGTTAGACGGTTTCCAGAAAAAGACAGGAAATTATTTCAAACCTTGAGCTGCAGGTTAGATTCCTTAGGAAGTAGAGGCTGAGATGGAGTTAAGATGCAAAAGCTTTGGTGGTCTGTATCATTCGTGAAGATAAAGGAGGAGGAAGTAGGCATGCACAAGAGAATCCATAGAACTATGACGTAGATCTGAGAAAAATCTCTGCCAACCCAAGAGGGAGCTTCAGGGCAAATACTGCCCGTTAGGGAAGTCTCACATTGGGCAAAAATGGCCTGGCTGTTTTGCCACCTATCATCTTGCTCAGTCATTGAGCAGGGCCGCCTTGAGAAGAGTAGAACATAATCTCAGCTCAGTGAAAATGGAAACTGAAGGTGCTATCAGCTACAAGCTGTCAGCTAACCACTCCTCTTGTAGGTAGGCATCAAATCCTTTCTTGAAGGGAGATCTAAGTGGAGCATTTCCATAACTCCCACACTTCCCAGAGAGTGACTGATTGAACCTTTTCATCCAGATATAGTCTCTTCATTTGAGAAATTCAAAATAGCCATTTGTGGGGCTTGTCTTCGTGGCCGAGTAGTTAAGTTCAAGTGCTCGCTCCACTTTGGCAGCCCAGGGTTTCGCCAGTTTGGATCCTGGGCTCGGACATAGCACCGCCCATCAGGCCATGCTGAGGCAGCAACCCACATGCCACAACTAGAAAGACCCACAACTGAAAATACAGAACTATGTACCAGGGCGCTTTGGGGAGAAAAAGGAAAAATTAAAAAAAATAGTCTTTTGTATCTTGATACAGCTATTACCTGATATTTTTTCCTTTATCCTCATGAACTGAAAACACTAGAGATATTCTGTAGTTATTTGGTTAAAATAGTGGTATACTTTTGCTATAATGTATCAGGATTCTGTCATGTTTTTAGACCGGTATCACAATTTAGTCTGCTGATGCCTTGAGTATGTCGTAAACCAATAGGACTTTATGCAGGTTGACTTCAATGGTGACTTCCTGTTGATAGGACCTAGAAAGCAGAAAGTAGCAGGTATCCTAGATGTCTCAGACAGATGCATAATAAGGTGCACATAATGATGTGCACATAATAAGGTTAGAGATTAACCTCGCTGTAGATATCTGCCACCTCAGTGGAGTTTCTGTGTGTCCAATAATCTGGAACATGTTGGAGTATCACCCACAAAGTCCAGAACATTGCCTCATCCCCATACGAAGACATAAACCCAATGATTGGTGTCCATGTTTGAGTTTTGAGAGCAAAATAAACCACATCTTTGGTATGCTGCTCTGACCCATTTGCCAGATGACTGGAAATGCTTCCGGGTTGGGGATGGGAAACTAGGAGATGAAAAGATACTCCAGTAGGTCAATGGGCAAGCAGCACTGCCAATTGGCCCTTATGGATGGAACAACGTAGGAGTGCTTGGAATGTCTCGAGAAGATAAAGATGTAATATTGTATCTGTGAGATGTTTTAGGAATGGATCTCCAGTAGAGGCCTTTATGATTTTGGAGCAAAATGGTCCCATCTTCTAAATTTAACTTCATATCATTTTAAAAGATCTTTTCTCTCCTATGAGAAACTAAGATAGAATAAACACTTAACTACGAAATTCAATGACCATGCAGCCCAAGCTGCCCATCATAAAATGTTTATTATTTGATTCACTGATTCTTCAAATTAGTTGTGCCTGGCATCCTTTAAAAATCACATGAGGAGCCTGCCTGATGGCACAGTGATGAAGTCTGCACATTCCACTTTGGCGACCTGGGTTTCGCTGGTTCAGATCCCTAGTACGGACCTGTGCACTGCTTGTCAAGCCATGATCTGGCAGGCATCTCACATAGAAAGTGGAGGAAGGTGGGCATGGATGTTAGCTCAGGGCCAGTCTTCCTCAACACAAAAGGAAGAGTGGTGGCAGATGTTAGCTCAGGGCTAAACTTCCTCAAAAAAGAAAAATCACGTGAGAGTGAGCGATCTAAATCCAGAAGGTACTGAAAATACAGAATTGCACATATTTTCAATGGGCTACTCATAGTTCAATGCCATCCCCCTTTAACCTGTAAATTATAGCCTCATGGGGAGCTGTGATTACCTGTCTAAGAAGGAAAAAAATCAAGACACACATCTGCACGATAAATTGGCACCCAATGGAAGTTGACTGGTAATATATTCCAAGCCCGATTTAGCACTGAAAAACAGTCGGGAAGGAAAATCCCCCACATGACTTATAAATGGTGAGAAACTGATTTGGATGGATGGTCAAGAACTTGGAAGGAGCTAGAATTCATAGCAAAGATACCTATAGAAGACTTATAAGGATAGATTTCTTAAAATGGGCCCAGAATTTGATAATATTTGTTTCCCAAATGAATTTTTACTAAATGTTCTTCTTGTGAAAAAGGTTATTAAGAAGAGGTATACCAGGTAAGAGCTTCGTTCCTCAGCTCTCCAGAGATTGCTCAATAGGCTTACGAACCAACTAGTCATGAAAACTATGCATGGGTTCAGTAATACAAACTTTCCCTCACAAGGTTGATTTCTCTCTTGCTACTGTTCAACTTATAAGAAATAGCAACCAAACTTTGGCCCCCAAATGATATGACTTAATAGAAGAAAGGGGCCACAAGGCAACAGTTGATTGTAGTGAGCCCTCATTCATCAGGTAGGAAATAATAATTTATTCTAACTTTAAAAACGTCTGAGTTGCTATTTTCTTCTTCTAACTCACCATTCTTTTTTGCCTGAAATGTCTTCTGAAACATATTGAATACCTTATCATGTTATCTTATGCAAAGTGAACTCACTTTTCAGGGAAAGAATGAAGCAATTACATCTATAGGATTCACTGGTCTTACCATATCCTCATCACCCGAGGAGACAGATGTGCAGAATGGTGGAAGGGCAAGGGAGACTCACATAAGCTCTAGATTGGAGGTAGCGCCTTATAATAGTGGGAAGGTCTTGCATAGGATGTATAATACACAGTCCAGTATGTGTACATGCATCTATGAACCAATAAGACAGGAATAGAGGTCATTCCATTTATCAATACCCCTAACTACCTATTGGTTACATTTTAGCTTTTAGACTCCATAACTCTGGGTTCTATAAGTGCAGACATCTTCGTGCTCAAAGAAGGAATGCTTCCACCAGAGAACCCAACACTGTTTTAGAACACAGATTCTACTAAATTGGAAGCTAGGTATTCTACTGGTCCATGTCAGGCTTCTCTTATCAGTGGGTAAACAGGGAGCACAGGAAGTTATGTGGTAGGTTGGCTTATCTAACCTATTAAGGGAATATGAGGTTGCTGATAAGCAAAGGAACATAGAATAGTCTGGAAACAATCCAGATGATCCTTATTGGTGTTACTTGATAATACTCCACTCAATATTAAAAGTTAATGTAAGAATGCAATAAGCATATACAGTAAGCATTAACATAGGCTGAGTTAGATTCTTCAAAAATGATGTTGTGGTCCCTCAAGCAGTTAATAATCTAAATTACTATATTGTCTAAAAATTAGCTGCACAATTTTATCTGATTATTTCTTCTCTACTGGGTGATGTGGCCAAATGTCATGTGTGGCTTTGCACATAAACAGGCCAAGTAGGCACTGTCCATCTGTGAAATATACTTGTTCAGGTCAAATAGCTCTATTGCAAAGCCTTGGCCATTCTTAGTTCTTGGAAACAATAATAGGGTCATTTCTCACCTGCCTACATGACATGGTGTACCCCAGAGAGAAGAGAGGCAGGCTTTGACAACAGAGACATTCTCTCATCCTTTCTTCTATATAACTTGTCAAAATGCTAAGGTGAAGTGAAAAATAGACCAGCCAGCAATGGGGTGAAAAATGAGCCTGGGGTTTCGAGTCTCAATCGACTTTGTTGATGTCTGGGAGACATTTTCATTATGTAGTAGTTGAATGGGGAAAAGTGGGCACCTTTTCCTTTTGAAAAAATAAATGGCTTGGAATGTTTCTTTTTCTATTCTTTGGCTATGAATCTAAGGCTCTTTTAGTATTGGGAATTACGTTTGAAAACTTGGGGATTATTAGTACTCCAGGGAAATAGATCCAAGAGAAGTTCATTTCTTAGGCAGATACTTTCAGTCCTATGATGTCTCTAGCAGGGAAGAGCCGTGGGGTTGCACCCATAACATTCTGTGTTGGGTAAAGCAACCACCCAATTGTAAGTCAAACTGTACCTTCTACTGGATGCCAAGACAAAATGAAATCCTTGATCATACAAATGTCCTTGATCATCCAGATGCCCTATTATCTCATCCATCCATCCATCCATCCATGCATCCATCCGTCCATCCGTCCGTCCAGATAGCCATCCAGTCAGCCAACCAACCACCATAATGAAATTCACTTATTTATTGAGGAATTATAATGCATCCAACATTATATGAGCTTTTGTTGGAAATGTGAGAAACAGAATCATAAATGAAATAAAAATATGAGCTTTAAAATAAAATGGATTCACCTACTCCAACCTGAAGGTGGGAAACAAAAGTTCCCAGTAATAGAAAGTGAGTTTTCCAAGGCACAGATGCATATAATTTTGTGGCAGCCTTGACCAAGCCTCAAAGCAGGTTAGCATCAGAGCCAGGGCTAAGAATCAGGCCACCTAACCCTTAGAGAAGGTGTATACTCTTTCTGGAGTTATAATACAACTGTGAAGAAAGAATCCACACATGTGAGACAATTCAAAACAATGTAGTGATACAGTGTATGTATAATGTGTCACACACTGTGTCACTTGTTTTGAATTATCTCATGTATGTTGATGTATATATGTAAATATGTCAATATATGTGTAAAATAAATGAGAAATGGGTGTGGAACAGTTTTGGAAGTCAAGAAAGTGTCTAAGGAGGTATGAATATGGAAATATGTGGTTTAAGCCATAATGGTGAGTAGAATTTAGATAACTGGGAGACAGAAGGAGGGATGTTAGGTGGAGGATCATTGATAGAATGAGTGTGCTGCTGTGTTGGTGAAGCTATAAGGCGGTAGATGATTTGACCTTTCTTGCTGCATCAGAAGGTGAGAAGTGGCAACAACAGTGAAGGTGTATTCATTCACTCAACTTTCCCACTCTAATCCTTGGGTAACTATTAGACGGGTCTTTTCTTTCCTTTTTTTTTTGTCCAGCTGTTTTCTTTTAGTTTAAATCTCCCATTTTCTTTCCAGTTTATTTCTTTCAGTCTGAAACTTCCTTTTATTTTCCTGAGCTTCAGGAAATCAAGGTGTTCTTGCAATAATTGTCCGCTTTAGGATCTTCCATGAAGAGAGCATAGTGGTGTCTTAGGGCAGTGCAGGAAGACTTCAAACTCTCTAAATGGAAAGCAGACTCAGTCCTTCAGGTGTTAGCCTACAGTTTCTTCCAGTGCAATTGGCTTGCTTTTTCACACTCAATACGTATTCAATTTCTTCAATATGTATTGGCGCATCTTAACAGCTTTTACCCTTGTTGATCTGCATGGCAGACCTCTACCAATTCCTAAACTGCAAATTAAATGCTTGAGGCTGAACACAGATCAGATTAAAAACTTCACACTTCACAGAGATCAGCTCAGCAGGAGCCATTAGACTCTTTAAGCCATTTGAAGGAGTGGAAGCAGGCTGTTGTTATCTGGAAGCCCATTAAAACAGGAGCTGGAGGAGCTATAATGTGATATTAAAGCTAATTTCCTACAGGCTGAGAGGTGCCTTGGACACAATAAATAATAATAATAATGTTATACTGTCTTGTCAAAACATGCTTTATACACACATTGATATGACTTATTATTTAACAAGAAGAGTGTTGGCTACAATATCATTGACATCTACCAGAGCTTTATGAAATGGAATTAATATTACAATAAGATGATTTCCTAAGGGGCTTTAATGCAGTAAGAGACTATTTATGCCAGAGTGTAAATTGTCTTGAGACATAATTACTCATAATGCACTTCTGAGCTGTTCTTGTAATACATCTTGTTAGTAAAATCATCTCTTTTGGAAAATATGAAATAGGTTAGAATTGACAATTGGAGACCGCAAAAATTGTTTTTTTTTCTTAATTTGTTGATTCATTAATTAAAAAATGAATTTTAAAAGGAAGGCACATGAGATAATGTCAAGTGGGATAATGTCAAGAAAAATGAACATAAGTGAATACAGATGAGCAGTATTTTAGTAGGTGAAAGCAGCAGGATTGGTACCTGACCAAAAGTTAGCAATGAAAAAGAAGGAAATCATGCAAATTGATAAGATGACTCAAGGAAATAGTATAGAAAAAGAGAAAAATGAATTTTGTAAATAACTCTGAGTAACTCCAATTTATGTTTTAGGTAGGGGAGGAGGAAACCATAAAGGGATTGATGAGTATGCCGAGAGGCTGCAATAAATTCTGAACTGTGTATTGGCACAAAATTAAGGGAAGTGATTGTTTCAAGTTTATGAGAATTCTTACTATTAATAAATGTTGAGAAGAGGTCAAGAAATGCAATTTTCAACACTGCCTAAAAGATTCAGCAATAAAGAGGCTCTTGTTGCCCTTGGTAAGAACAATTCCTAAAGGACTCTGGTCCTAAGAGTTATGAGAAAACTTGAGGGCCAAATCTCTTCTCTGCAGGTATCCACCAATCTTCCATGGCTAGTCAACCTAATAGGAGGGTTCATTCAAAATACTGTATGTCAGCAGTGATATTATGGGTTTCCCTGGGAGCATGGAGACTGCATATGAAGCAGGAAATGTTGAAGCTCCTTGATTGTGAATAGACATACAGATGAGACCAGATCTGAGAAGGTGTCCAGAGGCCATAGGCTTGGAATCTTTGAATAGAAGCTTTTCAGAATCAAAAACATCAGTTGGGCTTGGGGAAACAGGCAGAGGTTTGCAACAACATCAATTTTTTTTCTTTTACTCTATATCCTTTCCTTGGATCATCACATCATTGTATATGATTTTAATTACCCTTTATGGTTATGACTCCCAGACTTATTCTTCTCACTCTTGCCTTTGAACTTCAAACTCATATATCTAACTCCATAGAGGACATCTCCTCTTAAATGTTCCACAAACTCCAAAAATTCAACTTACAAAACTGAAGTCATAATCTATCTCATTCAAACATGCTTCTCATTCCCCCATCTCAATTGATGTTATTTTAATTCATCTAGTTGGCCAGACAAGCAACCTAAAAGCCATGTGTCTTTCTCTTGCATTTCTAACTTCTAATCATGTACCAAGTCTTGTTGATTTCATTTGCTAAATACCACTCAACTCCATTCACTTATTTTCATCTTCCTCTACATTATCCCATTCTAGGCCACCATTATCTCTTGTCTGATATTTACATCACCTGCTTACCTGTCTGCCTGTCACCAGACCTAATTCTTGACAGTTCACTCTGCCTAATGTAGGCAGAATGGTAATTTTAACATGCGTAATTAATTTTGCCATTCTCCTTATTAAAGCTCTTCAAAGTTTTTCCATATCTCTTAAAATATGGTCCAATTTTATTCATCCAATTTTAAGGCTTATAATATTGACATTGCTTATCTTTGCAGTATTTATCACACTGTTCTTCTTGCTTCTAATTTCAGCCTCATTGGCCTTGTTTCAGTTTCTCAAAGTTACCATGTTTCCTCCTAGTTTGGAGCATTTGAACACAGTCTTCCCTCTGTCCAGAGCATTCTTATCTGTGTTTGAATCATGAATCTTTTTCTTAACTTCTATTCATTCTTTGTTTTCTGGCTCAGAAGTTACTTCTTTTAGTATGCCTTGTAATTCTTTCTTGATAGCCAGGTATGATATAATGGGTAAAAGGAGCTGGTATAAAGTCCTTTAGTAATGTGGTGGTGAGATGTAGGGGGAGGAGAAGCATTCTATACTCATACAATTAGGTCTCAGTCTTTTAGTGAGCCTGTGACTCTGGACTGTGAACTTCGTGAGAGTCTCAGTGTTTTTCTCCCCACTTACGTGGAACAGGATGGCTGTAGCAGGCTGGAGTTGGGTATTTCCCTTCCTCCGGGTGAATTAGGCTTTGATAATATTCCAGCAATTTAGGCTCTGGTTAATTAGTTTTCCCTCAAGACAAGCCACATTGCAAAATGGTCCCTTTTCACCTTCCCCCTGGTGGATTTGGGAGGGTATTTTTCTCTGATATTTACTGAACATGCTACTTTAATTCATAAAATGTCCATAGACTGACATCTCTCTAGATTTGTCTTTTTTTTCTTTTCAAAGTTGAGAACCCAGTGGAGCTCCTGGAAGTAAATCTCACCATAGTGTGGGGGTCTCCCTATGGCTGGGTCCCTCTGGAGTTTTTAACGCTCATAGTTGTCCACATTGAGCCTCCAGTAATTCATCAATTACAGTTCTGGTTTCTACCTCACACTGGTTCCGTTGGCATTTGCACTCCTGAGTTTCTACTCTGGTAAGCCATGACTTCCTGTATTTGCCTATCTCTCCAATCTTGGGGGCAATGATTTGCCCTGTGTCCTCTCCTCTCTTATGGATCCAGGAAGGGTTGTTGATTTTTCATTCTGTTTAGCTTTTTATTTGTTGTTAGTACAGAGTGGCGACTTCCAAGCTCCTTATATGCAGAACAAGAAACCAGAAGTTACTTATTCAGACAAGTATTCTTTGTTTCCCCCAATTTTGATTTAGGTGCCTCATTATATGTGTTCCTACTCTGCCCTAAACTTCCCCTAAGCATGTCCCCTTATATTGTATAATAATTAGGCTTAGTCATTTCTCTTCTGCAGACTGTAAGAGGACATGAAGAATCCAGACTCATTCATCAATGTATTCTCAGTATATAGCACAATAAGCAGAAAAGTTCTCAATAAAGAGTATTGAATAACTAGTGACTGAAAGATAACAAACATTGGTTTGGATTTAACAAAAGTCTAACAATACCTTAATCCATATTTGGCATTTCACAGCAGGCATGCCACTATCCATCACTGTCACACCCAAGGTAGGCATCCCCAAGTGATGTGCCACTTTTCCATTCTGAATCCAAGAAGGACATTACAATCCCTTTAAACATGCAGCCACTACCAACCACAAGGGGTTGTGATGTGGGATAAAACTTATTTTTCTTCCATGTCCTGGACCATACAGACTAAATCTAAATGGGTTACAATGTTTTTAAACTTCTCCTAGGTGCATGGTTATTGTGGTATATTCACATCTTAATATTACTTTTTTGGAAGCCCCAAAAGCTGCTGCTTACAAAAGTATGTAATTCTAGATTCTAAAAAATAATTCTAAACAGGCCAAAATTTTTCCAATGAAGTTGGATGGTAAATCTGGTATCCATGCTTGGTCTTGGTTTCTGGGACCCTTCACAAAAATTGGAATGGAAACAAGTCATTAAAAACATTTGTTCATCAAACATGTTCATGCCACAGAGATTGAAGTTATTTACTGTGTATTCAAAACTGTGCTGTGGTTACTCTTGTGAATCAAGCATTGCCCTTAACTTTGAAGAGCTCACGGTCTATCCAGGGGAGAAAGTTACGTAAGAAACTAGTTCCAATAATACCATATTAGTGCTGTAAAAGAGTGATTCACAAAGTCTTGTGGGACTAAGTAGGAAGAACCAATTAATAGTGGCAGGTGTAGGAAGAAAAGCTCCAGTGAAAAAACGATAGCGATGCATCTTGAAGAATAGATCTTAGTGCTTTTCTGCTGTTCTATACAATGTTCTGGTCATCCATTTAGGTTCTTTCTCCCTTCCTAGATGAGTTTCCTCCTGCCTCTTTTCTTCCCCACTTACATATTATGACATTAATTCCTATTTCACTGAGACAATAAAAGTGTCTAGAAAAGAACTTTGAGATGTTTCCAACACCATTTTATCTATATACTGCTCCAACACCCTACGATCCCCTGAAACCCTTCTGCTCTCATTCTCTACCACCACCCCCTGCCAGGTTCACTCCACTCCAGTCGCATGGGCCTCCTCAGTATTCCTCCAACCAACGTCGTCTATACTCCTCCCTCAGGGCTTTTGTACTTGCTGTTTCCTCTGCCTGAAACTCTTTCCCCAGACATCTGAAGGACTTGCTTTCTCACATTGCTAAGGTCACAGCTACCTTATGTCTAAAGTCTGGCCTGACTACTATATACGAAACTGCATCCTCTCCCCATTTTATATTCCCATATCTCTGCTTTATTTTTCTTCATACCTATTACCCCTAAACACAGTCAACATTCTCTATCCTGTTTATTGTCTCTCTCCTTCCACTAAAAAATAAACTCCATGAGGACGGAAACATTAACAGTCTTGTTCACTGATATCTTCCTAAACATTAAGAGTCTCATTTACTGATATCTTCCTGTTACTTAGAACAGAATCTTTCATATATTAGACACTTAATAAATATTTTTAAATGAAAAAAAAGGTTGGAGCAGTGGGAGTTAGCACATAAGTTATGTTCAATAAATAATATTTACTGGAAAAATTAATACTAGGCAAAGAAATAAGTTACTACCTGATAATTCCATTCAGTGAAGAGAGACTAACCAAGAGTCATAACGCAACTTTTAAGAGCAGATCTTATACCTTATCATCTTTGTAGCTCGAGTGTCTGCCATAGTGTCTGGTAAACAGTAGATAGGTATTGAATGAATAAATGAAAAATAAATACTTATAATTAAATCCATTAGTCCATTCAAGTCTACTAAGTCATACTTGAATAGTTAATAATATGGGGAAATACTTTCAAGAAATATTTTGTGAAAAGCATGTTATAGAACTTTCTGCAAAGTGTACATGTAAAAGAATTCATTTACAATAAATACAGGCATAGACTACTAGAGGGATGGATTTTAAAAAATATGACAGTGTTTATCTCTAGGTTGCTACACAAAGATGTGTTATCTTATATTTTGTGCATTTAATGTTTCCTATTAATCTTATTTTTAGATCAAAGGGAAAATGTTATAAAAATCACATGAAGCTACAAAAATAGGAATGGGAAAAGGAGAAAAAAGAAGGCAACAATTAGTTATCTGATGTCTAAGATTTCCTTTTCACAGTAGCACAGTTTTATGGACCATTTGAACGGTTGGTATTTATGTGTGGTGCACAAAGGCTGAGCTGCCATCAGCAGTTTTCAGAATGTCGCTTGAACTCCTGTCAAGTAACAGGATATGCATTCATCTTCATCAGCTATAAATTTGGAATCCCAATTCAATTTAAAAATATTTATTGTGCTCTTAATATGTGCCAGGCACTCTGCCATGCTTTGGAGCCACAAAGGCAAACAAGACACAGTCCAGAATCTCAATGCTTTCCAGAAGAGATACATGTTTAAAACAGAAGCAAAATAAACACAAACAAAACCCAAGAAAGTCAATATGATTATCCTGCTGAATTATACTGGATGCAGAAGGCATGTCTGTCTTATCCACTTTTCATCCTTTGTGCCAAACATAGTTCCCAAAATGCAGAAGGTAATCGACACATATTTGTTCAATTTTAAGTGAACGAATGAAAAGTGAAGCTCTGGAAATACTCCTGAGGTATTCAGTATTGTTGGAATGCCTTCTTCAAGTGAAATATCGGTTTCTAGTCTTTCTTAGAGGCAATTCTGTGAATGTTAATAATGAGCTATGGCTTAAATGGGCTGTTCTTCTATTTGAAAAGTAAAATCTCACTAAAGGCATGCCTCATTTGGCAGGAATAAGAGAGTTAACTACAGGTGGAAAACTTCTTTGAAGACCTGCATATAGCATAGATATGGCCTTCCTTTCCATTTTGTTTCACTACCCGTTACGTTATTGCACCAGTGGGCTGGCAGGATAGATGTATAGAAGAGACAACATGTGGGGCCTCCCCAGTGGCACAGTGGTTAAGTGCGCACGTTCTGCTTTGGCAGACTGGGGTTCGCCAGTTCGCATCCTGGGTGAGGACGTGGCACCGCTAGGCAAGCCATGCTGTGGTAGGTGTCCCACATAGAAAGTAGAGGAAGATGGGCATGGATGTTGGCTCGGGTCCATTCTTCCTCAGCCAAAAGAAGAGGATTGGCAGCAGATGTTAGCTCAGGGCTGATCTTCCTCAAAAAAAAAAAAAAGACAACATATAAAGGGAAAGGAGTGTGGATTTTGAGTCAGAACAACCTGGATTTTAACTACAGCTCTCTAATGTCTAGCCCGGTGACCTAGAGTAAATTGCTTAATCTCTTGGAGCCTGTTTCTTCCTCTTTAAAAATGAAGGTGGTAGATACATCTCAGGATTATTGTGAAAGTTAAATGACATAATGAATGAAAATTTCTTCAAACATGAGAAATAATAAATACAGTGTATTAATTTGTGAGGGATACCATAACAAAACGCCACAGACTGGGTGACTTAAACCATGATTTATTCTCTCTCAATTATGAGGATTGAAGCCTGAGCTCAACATTTCAGCAGGGTTAGTTTTTTCCAAGTCCTCTCTCCTCGGCTTGTAGACAGGAATCTTCTGCCTGTGTCTTCACGTGGTCTTCCATCTGTGTGCATGTTTGTGTCTTAATCTCCTTTACTCATAAGGACCCTGGTCATATTGGATTAGGGCCAAATCTAATGATCTCATTTTAACTTAAAGACCCTTTTAAGACCCTTTAAAGACCCTATTTCCAAAGAGAGTCACATTCTGGGGTACTGGGGATCAGGATTTTAACATACGAAATTTGGGAGGGATACTACTCAGCCCCTAACACTTTTTCTTTTGTATGCCCTCCTCACTATTTTTTTGGTAGAATTTTGATGTTCTTATTCATTGAGATGCTGGTAAATGAAAGATGCCCCTCACCACCATTACAAAAGGTAAGCAAGGATAAGAGCATCGCTTCTCAGGATGAATGTTCTTCGTAGGGATCAATGTTTACTCTCAGACGGTACCTGGGTTTAATGTAAATATATTATGACTTTTAGACTTGAAAATGGGAAGCCTTATCAGCTACTTAAAAATGTTTTCTATGTTTATACACAAACTTAAATGGAAAGAAATTGGAGTTCATGGGTTAGTTTCAGCTCAACGGCTACTCTTAAAACTTGATTCCCACTAACATGCTGTATAAACCAGAAAAAGGTGTAATAAAACTATGTATAGAGACGCTCCAAGTTGTAGGACTTACTGATTGTCCTGGCCTAGCTCAGACAGGTGCAATATTACCAGCGTCATTTTCTGTGCATAGTAAAATTGATATAAAGAGCAGCTCAATAGAGGCGATACAGTCTGCAGCAAAGAGTTTATAACACTTGTCATAATGGATCTGTCAGAAGAAAAAAATGTTTACAGTTCATTGCAGAATATAAAATGTTTGCTAAATCAGCAGTAAAATTCGAAGCTCAGATAAATTTGCAGCAAGGGTAGCAACACAACACAGCATAACATAAATACGCCCAGCGGGAGAGGAGGAGAGAAAAAAAGCAGCAACAACTTAGTTCTGAGCAGGATTTGATTTATGTCATAAATAAATATAAGGGGTGTTAGGAAGATTAGTGCATTCGAATGTTAACACAAATCAAGATGTCCTGTGCCAAGCGGGATTGCTTGCACAACAATAAACTGTGCCGATGTCAGGTAAGTTGAGGAGATTTTACTGAGCTCATTTCAAGCAAGAAGTTCTATATGTGGGGTAGCAATGTAATTATGGGTAGTAGTGTTATGATGCCCAACTGGAACTCGGCTGTGTGGACCGTTGCCTGACCATTGACCCTGCTTTTCCTAGAGAAGCAGAGGATTGCTGGTTCTGAATTTTGAAAAGGAGAAAAAGAGGCTGTAAAAGAAATGTTAATGCTATTTTAGGAAGCAACTCCTCTTTGGTAGGAAGAAGTTAGGAAATACATTTCAGAGTTCTGTCGCTGTCTGCAAGGTGATAAGAGAAGGCCCTGGCGGCTATGCTAGTCTTCCATGACTGCCTCCTGGTGACACTATGTGGATCAGGAGTCACCAACAACTCCGAGTTGGAGAAATGAGACTCTTTCTCCCAGAATTTGGAATTTCTTGTGAATGAGATAGTCCCTGAGTCATTAAATCTGTGGTATGCATGCTCTCCTGTGACATGGCACACCCTGCATTCCACCACTGGGCTGGAACTAAAGTATGCACTCTTTCTGCTTCCAACTGCTGCTTCCAGATCATTCTTCCTCCTACTTTCATACAAATTTCTACTACCCAGCCTTGTCCTCACCTACGAATTCTTGGTCACTCCTTAATTCCTTGAAGAAGTTAGACTTCGTTTACTATTTCATTCTCCAACATTACCCACATCATAACTACTTGTGATTTTAATGGCCATCTAGATGAGAGTTCCATCATCTTGGGCTTTCAGTTCTTAGCCCTCTCTGATCTGATAATTGTGTCCTCCATGCTACATTAACCATTCACTGCGATAGTCATATCCTAGGTATAATTATGACCTGTAAATGCGGTCTCCGTGTTCTAAATGTTAGGCGTCCCACATTTAGATTATCACCTCTCATCTTTCCAAGTTGTTCCTTGGAGCACCTAACACATTTTCCACTTTGCCAGGACCTTCAGTCTTTTGATTTTTATCTCCTTTTTAATGGTCTTCATTTTCCCTACCTTCTGTGTCCTCACTTTGATTCTTGAACAGTTTGGATTTCATGGTCTATCATTCTAATAACTCCCTTGCATGCACTTTCAATTACCTTGCTCATTTCTCATTTTATGTACTCACCTGACAACATTCCAACCTTGATTGTCTCTAATTCTCTTCCACAGATTGACTAAACCTCACAACTGAACAGGCTGGAGAAAAACATGCAACCATCTTGCTTTGTCTTACTGTAAAACCTTGGCCACTATTCTCAGATGGACTCTTACTTCTGCCCAGCAGTCCTCAGTACATTTCTCTATCCGTTCTGTCTTTCACACAACTAGTTCAATCCTTCTCTTCTTTCCTTAAACATCCAGAACCTCCTCCTCCCTCCTCATTCTCAGATGTTTGCCTTGTGTTCTAGTTTACTGAGAAAATAGAAATTGAGGAAAGAACTTCCACAAATTTCCACCCACCAACTTGCATCTTTGCTTATATATGTCTTCCTTTCCTCTTGTTAAAATGGAAGAACTATTTTTACTCCTCTCTGGAGTCAACACCTCCACTTGTGCTTTGGTCTCATCCTCTCTTACCTACTTAAGAACATCATTCCAGTAATTTTCCTTCTCGCCTTCATTGTTAATTTACCTTATCTACCAGATCATTATTCCAAGCCTACAACAACCCCATCTGAAACAACAACAGAAACAACAAAAACCTCTCTTCCGACTACTATCTCTCCAGTTATTGCTGCAATTCTCTGATCTTGCTCCTCTTACGGCAAAGTTTATCTATTCCTGCTGTCTCTAATTCTTTTTCTCTCATTCTTTCTTGAACCATCTCTAATCAGTTTTCCAACATCGCTCCACAAAACTGCTTTTGTAAATGTCATCATTGACTTTCTTGTGACTAAATCCAACAGTCCTCATTCTAGTCACCTGATTATCAGAAGTTGACGCACTTTATTGCTCCATCCTTAGTTTTTAAATCTTTCTTCCAGGGGCTTATAGAGCATCAGATTCTGTTGATTATCTCTTATTTTACTGGCCTTTTGATCCCAGTGTCCTTTGCTAGTCCACTTTATTTCCCCAACAAATGAAGTTCTCAGTTTTGAGACTTCTCTATCTATATTCATTCTCCCTAGATCTCATTGTTCTCATCTAGACTCATGGCTTTAAATACAATTTATCTCTTGTTAACCTTTAAATATATATCTCTATCCCAACCTTCTGTTCTGAAATTCAGATTCCTGCATCAAATTTCCCACTCATCTTCTCCACTTAGATACGTAAAACATATTTCAAATTTAATATGTCCAAAACTGAATTCCTCATATTCTCCCTCCTACGCCCTCCAAAGCCTCTGTTCCCATAGGATGGCAACTCCATCCTTCTAGTTGCTGAGGCCAAAACATTTATAGAAGGAAAATGCCAATGGTTGATTAGTGACTTCTTATATTTCCAGGGACAATTTATGATTCAAATCTTGAATAAATCTTCCCCCACTACACTAACTCATGATATTTACAGGAGTATAACAGATCCAAGCTGAGCATGATTTTGGCCAAGGTTATTATATACAGGACCAAGCACCTGTACCTCATTGTGGAGATTGTTTATTGAGTAATGACTAACCAATATTTAAGAGTCACAGCTGCACCAGAAAATGGGCATAAAATGTAAAAGCTGCAGGGACCACAGAGCTGATGGTTTCCCTGAGCTGACATCAACCTTTTCCATTCAACTTCTTGAACAAACTTGTGGATGCTGAATGCAACGTACTTTGAGGGTTTCAGAAATTGTTCATGTGAGTCACAATATCTCTGTGATGCCATTGTTATGAATTCTACATGATTCCTATCCTGCATCCTTTCTTAAAGCTAAGTAAATGTGATGCTTAGTGAAACACTTTATCCAATGAATTTGACCATCAGTCTGATACCAAAACCAATGCTGCTGGTCGGTTGTTAGGAACGTTGCCATTTAGAATCATATTTGACTTATTTACTTCTCTCATCTCAACATATTCAATCAGTCAACAAGTTCTGTTGACTGTATTTTCAAAATATATTCAGAATCTCAAAAACTATCATGACAGATCCAATCCTGATCTTAGTCACAGACAACTCCCTCCTGGATACTGTAATAGCCTTCTAACTGGTGACTCTTCTTTCTCTGTCCACCCACTACTTCTCAAAACTGCAGGTAAAGTGTTCCTTTCAAGATGTGAGTCAGATCATATCACTCTTCTGAGAATCTTCCCAATGATTTTCTATCTCACTCAAAGTAAAAGTCAAGTACTTACAGTGACCTCTAAGGTCATACCTGGCCTTGTTATTGCTCTGTCTCAGATCTCATCTCTTTCAGTCTCTCCATAGATCTCTCTATTCCAGTCATGCTGGTATCCTTGTTTCTTGAAAATTACCAGCACTCCTACCTTGAGAATTTTGTACCTGCAGTTCTTTCTGCTATAAAGTACTTTCTCAGAATATCTGCATGACTTGTCCACTCACCTCCTCTAGGTCCTTGCTTCAACATCATCTTCTCAATGGAGCTTTTCTAGACAATCCTATACAAAATTGAAGACCTTCTCATTTTCTACTTTATTTTTCTTCATTCTCCTTAAGGATCTCTGACATATTAAAGAAATAACTTATTTGTTTATTACCTGTCTCAGTCTACTAGAATGTAAACTCCAGAAGGAGATGGTTTCTTGTTTGTTTTATCACTTCTGTATTTCTAGCACCTAGAATAAGACCAGAACTTGGTAGTTACTCAATAAACATTAATTGGGTAAGATAGATCATAGCCTATTGAAAATACCTGATGTAATGGATATTCTGGTGCCCTTCACAGGTCACATTTTCTGGGCCAGTGCACTCATCCCCCCACTGCTGTGAGTTCATCTTTAATGGCACACAAGTGGTTCCTTCTCTGAAAAATTGACCTCTTTTGGTACCTAGTTGGTGACACCTGTCCCATGGGAGACAACCCATAACTAATATCTGGTTATACAGTGGTACAAAATGAAGCCCCCTTGATTCAAAGAAAGACTAACTCTGTGGTGCATTATCCAGATGCTGAGATCAGAATGAAGGTTGTCTTCAGCTGAAAACACAACCTGTCTTAATATTTCCACTCCCCTCATCCTGGTTTCTTCATGCCCCTATCCTCAGTTTCCCCTTTTAGTAAATTGCTTGAATAGGAAGTTATCTCAAGCTCTGATTCTAGGAAATGCAACTTAAGATCCCTGAAAGGAGAATGAAGATTTATAAAAAACAAATGTGGACATCTCTTCAGTCTACTTTTTGAAGAAAAATAGGAAAAGCAGTGAAATGGAGAAGGTTACATCTATAGAACATTTCAATGAGTGCCTATGAAAAGTGACATATTATGCAAGCGCATGGTCTCTTGGCATGTGTGAAGGATAAAATAAAATCGCTCAGGCTTCCAATTTAGTTCTTGCCTTTATTACATTACTTGGGAACCAAGGAAAATTTAACTAGGAGCTTCAGATGAGCTGTAAGATCTTGGACATTTTTGTTAGACTCTTTGAACCACATGTATAAAGTTTGGAATTAAAACAAAAATCCCTAGTTTTCAGGGCTAAAGTAAGAATTATATAAGATTGTGTAGGAAAAACTGCATAATATATTTCCTGACGTGTGAAATATAAATCAGCATAGATTCCCATTGGAGGTGTAAAGTTGGGGATAAGACACTAAAGCAGATTCTTACAACTTTTGTTTAAATGTGTTTCTTTAAACTTGTTGCATGTTGGTTTCCTTGAAAAATAGACTCCAAGGTAGAAGTTAGCTTGTAATATGTTCATGAAGGAGTGTCCTTGGAACAAGTAGTCAAGGGAGGAAAGAAAGCAAGAGTGGTCAGAGGGAAAAGTTATATTGACATGTAGGGCCAATGGCAGCCTTCACCAACACTAAGGGAAATCTGGAGCTTGGATGGCCTCTCAAAACTTTTCCCTGTTTGGCCAAGGTGGCCATACGTTTATAGTCCCATATTGACCAGTCACTGATGTCACTCACCATAGGAATGGGTGTAACCTTGAGCTAAGCAGCTCCTTGCAGCTGAGGCAATCCCTGAAGGTACTGATAGCTGAAAGTTAGCTGCTGACAACACTCCCAGGAGCTGAGTTAAAAAGTTGAAGGGGAATCCAGGTACCACAACTGAACATTGGTCCTCATAAATCCTAATTTATTAGAAGAAAATGGAGACCTCTTTTCTTTCATTCAATCACTCACTTCAGAACTATCTAATGAGATCTTATTACGTATATGGAACTGTGCTAGGCACTAGAGATATAATGAGGAATAAGACTTGAGCCTTGACCTTGAAGAGCTAATGGTCAAATGTGGCAGAAGACTTGTATGTAAATAAATAAACACAAGTTGGTGAATGGTATTTCAGAAGTCAGAAAAAAGTGCTGAGGGAACACAAAGAACAGAACCAACAACTCAGCACGGGAATTTGGGGCACACTTCACCTTGGCTTCACCACTCATTTAAGTCTAAGTACCTGAGATGTTTCTATAGACAACCACAAGGAAATTGCTTGCATAATAAATCACTTTCAATGGGCGCTCACCGAAACATTTTAAACTGTTGTTTAGAGCAAGACTGTGTCTCCAGACAAATGTGTGCACCAGACTATCCATTTGGATTATGGGATATAGCAAATAAAGTTCTTGCTCAAAAATTAAGAAGATTTAGGTATGTGTGTCAAGGTATATGTATTATTTGACTTAAGGAAATTTTAAATGGCTGAAGATAAGTATTCTTAATAAAAACAATAGGATTTATTTAGGGAAAAGTAAAAGGAACCAGTACAACTTACTGTCAAACAGATTCAACATGGTGGGCAGACGTGAGTATTCAACAAATGCTGGTTGTTATTCAGTAATAAAAATTACTGATTCACTCAATAATCAAATGCATATTGAGGGCCTAAAATGATCAGGAATTACTGAAATTATATATCTTTATGCTCATTAAAAGCATAAGTCAGGGATTCCTGGGAAGATGGTGGCACAGGGGGACTCTGAACTCACCTCCTTCCATGGACACAACAAATCTACAACTACCTACCCTTGGAACAATTACTCCTGAGAGAGGACTCAAAATTGGATAAAAAGAACCCCCATAACAGGGAAAAATGCTGACTGAAGTGGAAGAGATAGAAATTCCTTTCTGGAGTGGAAAAAATCACATTCTGTCTGCAGTACTTCATGGCCAGGAGCAATCTTATGGTACAAAGCTTTGCCTGGAGGAGTAGGGGGATCTGTGCAGGAGAACTTTGCCACACTAAGCAGCTTTTAGACTCAGCACAACCAAGACAAGTGTCATAATATCTGGCCAAGCTGGCTATTAAAAACAATGGAGAATATTCCCTGAAAAGCTATCAGACAAAAGAGAAAGAAAAGCCTGCTCTTAAAGGGCACACACAGAAATTCAGCCATTTCTGAAAGCAAAATAAAATCATGAGAAAGCAAGATGCACAGTCCTTTGGTGAAAAGAGACTTACTTGATAGGGTCTGGGCATATCTTGGCAAGAGGTGAGACTACCTCCCCAGGGACTGAGATGTTAGCGGCAGCCATTATTGTGACCTAGCATAGGTGTGCTGACACAGATGCTGGCAGAAGGCATGAGTTATTCCCCTGGCCTATTAGTGCCACCCACTAGAGCACCAACTTAATCCTGTTCAGTCAGGGCAGACAACCTACCCAACAGCAAGCCCTTGGGCAATGTGTGAGCCCACATAGGCAGAGTGTGTGGGACAATGGCAGCAGGTGAATGGGTCCTCCTCTGTGGGGCAGGGTGTGTGCAAGGGATGGTCCTGCACTGATGGAGAGGGTGAGGCCTCTGCAGTAGGGTGACTGGGTCTACTTCAGTGGGTCTGGGTGTGGGTATGGGGCAGGAGTATGTTGACCAGTTGTGTGGGCCTGTGGGCAGTGGGGCTTGTCAGTTGCAGCAGACTTGTGCTTCTCAAACAGCCACATAGGGGATCGACCCCACCTTCCAATGCCTGAAAAAATAGGGTGCTGCCATGCCTGAGGCCATCCTTTCCAGCTGCATTCCTGAGAGAACTGACAACAGCTCTGTAGGCTAGAGACCTACAGCAATTGTAAGCCCGTGAGCCTAGCAACCAACCACACTGGGGGTCTACTTACTTAACAGAAGAATTACAGTAGAAATGTGCTATTAGACCTTGCAGCCAACTGTGCTGGAGCTCCCCATGCCTGATAAAGTGACTGAAGGGACCAGAAAAGCCACATGCACCTGAGCATTACAACTGACTGGCTGGAGGGACAGCATAGCCTGTCTGGGCACCTGAAGTAAGATCAACCCTGCCAGAACAGAAGGATACATGTAGCCCACACAAGGGACACTTCTGGAACATTTGGAACTAGTGACAAGAGGGAAGCACACTACTGGGCTTCATCAGGCATCTCTTACATAAGGCCACTTCTCCAAGATCAAGAGACATAGCTGACTCACCTAACACATAGATATAAACACAGAGAAGGAGGTAAAATGAGGAGGCAAAGGAATATATTCTAAGCAAGGGAACAGGACAAAACCTCACAAAAAGAACTAGGTGAAATAGAAATAAACAATCTACCTGACAAAGAGTTCAAACAAAAAGTCAAAAGCATGCTCATTGATCTTGGGAGAAGAATGGGTGAACTCAGAGAAAATGTCAACAAAGAATTGCAAAATATAAAAAAGAACCAATCAGAAATGAAGAATACAATACTGGAAATGAAAAATTCACTACAGGGACTCAACAACAAAGATGATACAGAAGAATGGGTAAGCAAGCTAGAAGAAAGACAAGAGGAAATTACCCAAGTTGAACAGATAAAAGAAAAAAGAATGAAAAAGAATGAGGACAGTCTAAGGAAACTCTGAGGCAACATCAACTGTAAAACATCTGTATTACAGGTGTCCTAGGAAGAGAAGAGAGAGACAAAGGGGCAGAGAATCTACTTGAAAAAATAGTAGCTGAAAAGTTTGCTAACCTAAGGAAAGAAATACACAGACAGGTAGAGGAAGTAGAGAGAGCAACAAACAAGATAAACCCCAAGTGGCCCACACCAAGACATTATAATTAAAATGTCAAGAATTAAAGACAAAGAGAGACTCCTAAAAGCCTCAAGAGAAAGGCAACAAGTGACATACAAAGGAAACTCCATAAGGCTATCAGCTGACTTCTCAGCAGAAACCCTACAGGCTAGAAGTGAGTGGAATGATATATTTAATGTACTGAAAGGAAAGAACTTAAAGCCAAGAATATGCTACTTGACAAGGTTATCATTCAGAATTGAAGGAGACATAAGTGTTTCCCAGACAATCAAAAAGTAGAGGAATTTATCACCAAGAAAACAGTTTTACAATAAATACTAAAGGGACTTATTTAAGTGAGAAAGAGCAGACCACAAATAGGGATATGAAAATTATCCAAAAAAAGGCAATAAAATCACTAGTAAAGGCAAACATACAGTAAAGGTAGCAAATGGACCACCTATGAAGATAATATGAAGGTTAAAAGACAAAAGTACTAAAATTACCTATTTCAATGATAAGAGGGTAATGGGTAGACACATATAAAACAAGAGGTTAGATGTGATTTCAAAAACATAAAATGTGGGAGGAGGGGAGTAAAAGAGTAGAACTTTTAGAAGAGGTCAAAATAAAGAGACTATCAACTTAATATAGATTTCTATATATGTAGAATAGTATAAATGAACCTCATGGTAATCACAAAACAGAAACCTACAGTAAATACACAAATAAGTATCAGAACGGAAATCAAGCATATTACTAAAGAAAGTGATCAAAGCACAAGGGAAGAGAGCAAGAGAAGAAAAGAAGAGAGAAAAACTGCTACAACACCCAGAAAAACAGTAACAAAATGACAATAAATACATATTAATCAATAGCTACTTTAAATGTCAATAGACTAAATGCTCCAATCAAAAGACATAGGGTGGCTGATCTGATCAATAAACAGACCCATACATCTTCTGCATACAAGAGACAGACTTCAGATGTAAAGACACTCACAAATGGAAAGTGAAAGGATGGAAAAAGATACTCTACACAAATTGAAAAGACAAGAAATCTGGGGTAGTAATACTTATATCAGACAAAATACTCTTTAAAACAAAAACTGTAACAAGCGACAAAGAAAGACACTACATAATCATAAAGGAAACAATCCAACAAGAGGATGTAATGCTTGTAAACATCCATGCACCCAATGTAGGAGCACCTAAATGAATAAAATGATTATTAACAGACATAAAAGGAGAAATAACAATACAATAATATTAGAGGAGTTTAACACTCCACTTACACCAATGGATAGGCCATCCAAAAGGAAGATCAATAAGGAAACATTGGCCTTAAATGACAGGTTAAACCAGATGGACTCAGTAGAGATATAGAGAACATTCCATCCAAAAACCACAGAATACACATTCTTTTCAAATGCACATGGAACATTCTCCAGGACTGATCACATATTAGGTCACAAAACAAGTCTCAATAATCTAAGAAGATTGAAATAATACTAAGCATCTTTTCTGACCACAAAGGTATAAAACTAGAAATGAACTACAGGAAGAAAATCAGAAAAGCCACAAATAAGTAGAGATTAAACAAAATGCTACTGAACAATGATTAGATCGATGAATAAATCAAAGAATACCTGGAGAAAAAATGATAATGTTAATACAACATGCCAAAATCTATGGGATAGAGCAAAAGAGGTTCTAAGAGGGAAGTTTATAGCAATTCAGGCCTACCCCAAAAAACAAGAAAAGCCCCAAATAAACAATATGACAGTTCAACTAAAGGAACTGGAAAAAGAAGAGAAAATAAGACCCAAAATCATCAGAAGAAAGGAAATAATAAAAATCATAGCAGAAATAAATGAAATAGAGACTAAGCAATCAATAGAAAAATCAATGAAACCAAGATTGTTCTTTGAAACGAGAAAAGAAATTGAAAAACCTTTAGCTAGACTCACCAACAAAAAAAGAGAGAAGGCTCCAAGAAACAAAATCAGAAATGAAAGAGGAGAAATTACAATGGATACCTCAGAAATACAAAAGCTTATGACAATACTATGAAAAGCTATACACCAACAAGTTGAATAATAGAAGAAATAAATTCCTAGAATCATAAAACCTTCCAAAACTGAATCGGGAATAAATAGAGAATTTGAATAGACCAATCACAAGTAAGGATATCATAACACTAATCAAAAACCTCCCCAAAAATGAAAGTCCAGAAACAGATGGCTTCCCCGGTGAATTTTACCAAACATTCAAAGAAGACTTAATGCCTATCCTTCTCAAACTCTTCCAAAAAATTGAAGAGGAGGGGAAGCTTCCTAACTCATTCTGTGAAGGCAACATTACCCTGATGCCAAAACCAGACAAGGACAACACACACAAAAAAATTACAGGTCAATATCACTGATGAACATTGATGCAAAAATCCTCAACAACTAGAAAATAGAATACAACAACATATTGAAACAATCATACACCATGATCAAGCGGGATTTGTTCTAGGAATGCAGCAATGGCTCAACACCTGCAAATCAATCAATGTGATAGACCACATTAACGAAATGAAGAATAAAAGTCACACGATCATCTCAATAGATGCAGAGAAAGCATTTGACAATATACAGCATCGATTTATGATAAAAACTCTAAATAAAATGGATATAAAAGGAAAATGCCTCAACATAATAAAGGCCATATATGACACACCAACAGCTAATATCATTCTCAATGGAGAAAAACTGAAAGCTTCCCTCTAAGAACAAGAAGCAGACAAGGATGCTGACTTTCACCACTCTTATTTAACAAGGCATTGGAAGTCTTAGCAGAACAATCAGGCTAGAAAAATAAATAAAACAGAGCCAAATTGGAAAGGAGGAAGTGAAACTGTCACTGTTTGCAGATGACATTATTTTATGTATAGAAAATCCTAAAGAACCCACTAAAAAACTTTTAGAAATAATAAATAAACTAGTCAGGCTATAGGATAAAAAATCATCATACAAAAATCGGTTGTGTTTCTATACACTAACAACAAAGCAGCAGGAAGAGAAATTAAGAATTCAATCTCATTTACAATTGCAACAAAGAAAATAGAATACCTAGGAATAAACTTAACCAAAGAGGTGAAAGACCTATACATCAAAATCTATAAAGCATTGTTGATGAGATTAAAGAAGCCACAAAGCAATGGCAAGATATTCTGTGCTCTTCGATTGGAAGAATTAACATAGTTAAAATGTCCATACTTCCTAAAGCAATCTATAGATTCAATGCAATCTCTATCAAAGTTCCAACAACATTTTTCAGAGAAATATAACAAAGAATCTAAAATTTTTATGGAACGGCAAAAGACCACAAACAGCCAAAGGAAGCCTGAGAAAAAAGAACCAAGCTGGAGGTATCACACTCCCTGATTTCAAAATATACTACAAAGCTATAGTAACCAAGACAGCACGGTACTGGCACAAAAACAGACACACAAATCAATGGAACAGAATTGAGAGTCTAAAAATAAACCCACACATCTATGGACAGCTAATATTTGACAAGGGAGCCAAAAACATACAATGGAGAAGTTAAAGTCTCTTCAATAAATGGTTTTTGAAAAACTGGACAGCCAGATGCAAAAGAATGAAAGTAGACCGTTATCTCACACCATGCACAAAAATAAACTCAAAATGGACTAAAGAATGTAAGATCTGAAACCATGAAATTTCTAGAAGAAAACATGGACAGTATGCTCTTCAATATCACTTTTAGCAGCATTTTTTCAAATACCATGTCTGACTGGTCAAGGGAAATAATAGAAAAAATAAAGAAATGGGACTACATCAAACTAAAAAGCTTCTGCACAGCAAAGGAAACCATCAACAAAACAAAAAGACAACCTAACAATTGGGAGAAGATATTTGCAAAGCATATATCAGATAAGGGGTTGATATCCCAAATATACAAAGAATTTGTATAACAAACTCAACAACATCTCAACAACAAAAAAACTAACAATCCAATTAAAAAATGGGCAAAATTTCTGAACAGAGCTTCCTCCAGAGATGTTATACAGATGGTCAATCGGCACATGAAAAGACGTTCAACATCATTAACTATCAAGGAAATAGAAATCAAAATTACTTTGAGATATCACCTCATTCCCATCAGAATGGCTATAATTAGCAAGACAGGAAACAACAAGCGTTGGAGAGGTCGTGGATAGAAAGGAACCCTCATACACTGCTGGTAGGAGTGCAAACTGGTGCAGCCACTAAGGAAAACGGTATGCGGTTTCCTCAGAAAATTAAGAATAGATCTATCATATGATCCTGCTATTCCACTGCTGGGTATTTATCCAAAGAACATGAAAACACAAATGCATAAAGATGCATACACCCCTATGTTCACTGCAGCATTATTTACAATAGCCAAGACTTGGAATCCACCTAAGGCGCCCATCAAGGGATGAACGGATAAAGAAGATGGGGTATATACACAATAGAATACTACTCAGCCATAAGAAATGATGAAATCCAGCCATTTGTGACAACATGGATGGACCTTGAGGGCATTACACTAAGTGAAATAAATCAGAGGGAAAAAGTTAAATACTGTATGATCTCACTCATAAGTAGAAGATAAAAACAACGACAAACAAACACACAGGAACAGAGATTGGATTGGTGGTTACCAGAGGGGAATGGGGGAGAGAGGAAGGCAAAAGTGTTGATTCACACATGTGTATGGTAATGGATGGTAATTAGTCTTTGGGTGGTAAACATGATGTAATCTACACATAAAGAGAAATATAATTATGTACACCTGAAATTTATATAGTGCTGCATCCAATGTTACCTCAATTAAAACAACGGAAGAATAAAAAAACAAGCCTAAGTCAAACACTGATGATGTGATCCTTGAGAGTGAGTGATTTGGTCACTGTCTGAATAACGTTTTAATCACTGATATCAACGTATTTCTAAAGTTTTGGAGGTGCCCTAAATAAAAACTTACAGAACATGGAAGCTGAAAATTCAAAGAAAGAGAGGAAAACTAGAGCCTGTTTGGAAATTGGCCATGGAAAGCAATATGGAGTACCATAAAACAGGGGTTTTTGAATCACAGGGACTTGTGGCTTGTTACTTAACTTCTCTGAGCCTGAATTTTTTCATCTTCTAGAAACGGAAAATAATGTTTAAATAAGATACTACATGTTAAGTGCTTGGCTCAGAGTAAGTTCTTAGAAATGTCAGTTCCTTTGCCTTGCCATCCCCTGAAAATAGTTTCTAAGAAAATTACAGTGGGAGGCTACAATATTTAGTAGGACCAGCTCCATTAGTGGATGAAAATAAAACTTTCATTTCAGTTTTCAGAAAGGGTAATGCCAATAATTATTATGAATAATGATTGCATCAGTAATGACCCATACTGTCATTTACATAAATGTATGAGAGTAAAAGTGCCTTGTGTTCAAAGAAAACTCTGGGAGGCTTTATACATCAGACAGGCAATGAGCAATGCTCCATCTAGACTTGAGTTTTAACTCCAGCATCCCTGAAAACTAGCTGTGTGAACTTCTAGTGGTGACTACTTAACCTCTCTGAGGCTCCATCATTCAAATAAAATTGGGGATTAAATATCCCAACTCCACAGGGCTGTGATAAGGATTAAATAGGATAATGTGCATTAAGTGTTGGCTATAGTCATACTGTTTTAGCCAGTAAGTAAATGAGCACAGAATCTTGTGGAATCTCCAAGAATTTCACACCTGTCCGCCCCTTTTAGTTCCTCTGTTCCACCCTTAATCTCTATAATTGTCTGGCTCCTTCTTACTTCATGCTATAAAAGTTTTGAATATAATTTCTCCATTGGCACAAACCTCCTTCACAGTTGGCTGCAAGCCCATCCATTAAATTTTATTCCAATTTATCAAACAGCACCCAATATTGTAGTTAATAATATAAAAATGGAGTTTCAGAACATAAAAATTCATAGGATTGCAGGTTGTTAGAGCAGGCAGCAGCCTTAGAGATATCTATTCTTGTTGCCTCTCTTTACAGATGAGAAGACTGTCCTGATGGAGTTCCTCTTTTCCATCATCATTCAGGCAAGTCATTGGCTGTATACAAGGTACAACAGACATCAGCTCATGGTGAGTTTGGCCTTCAGCCCATAAGGTATCACTTACTTTTTCTTTGATTATGGATTACTTCAATATTGTAAAAAAGAGTTTCCTATAATATGTAAATTCGGATACATCTGCATTTGCATATATGAATTTAGCTATATGATCTTGACCACATTCCTCCACTTTTCTGATTATTATCAACTTGTACATAGTGTTCCCTCCATGCTATCAATCGACATCATAATTCTCCCTTATTTCTAACATATAGTTATTTCTTTGCTGTCAGAGGCTATGTTTATTTGTTGTTGATATCACAGGTAATTCCATAAATGTTGATAGATTTAAAAAAACTTTTTTAAAGTTGATAAAATTTTAGTAACTGATTGTCTCAATGATTACTGAATAATAACCAGCATTCATGGAGTACAAATGTCTTACCAAGCACTATTCTTTGCACTTTATATATATTAACTCATCTAATCTTCATATCAACCTCTGAAGTGGTATTATTATGACCATTTTACAGATAAGGAAACTGAGTCACAGACATTAAACAATTTGGCGAAATTCACATATGTGATAAGTGGGAATCTCAGGATTTTAACTCAGCCTGACGGAGTGCCCACGGAACGGAACTAAATGTACTTACAAGACAATTTTTAGAAGATAGGGAGTAAAATAATCTGGATACATTCTCTTTAACATTCCTGTTTTCCTTGTTTCTAATCTTTCTTTATTATTGGATCTCCATTTTGTATACTACATTATTGGAAACTATGGTGGTGCAAATAGACCAGCATCATATGACTACAACCGCGGGCTGTCCAGGACAAGTTCAAGTGACCCCATCTCTTACCAATAGAGTGATTAAAAGTTGTCTTTCAGAAAATTTGCAAAGAAGCATAGCCAGAGCATCCCCAGAAGAAAAACTCTTGACCTAAAGTGACCACAGAGCCAAAGATTCTCCTCCCCAAGGAACCAAAGGACCGGGGTGTGACCAGAACTTAAAAGTCAGATTCTTATCAGAAGCGACGGGTCCGTCATTCAGGAAGATCCAGTGTTCAAATTCCTTCCCCACCTCATCATAAACGTTTAGAACCTCATCATAAATGTTTAGAATCTTACCATAAATGATTGAAGCCCACAGTCACAAGCTGTCCTGTCAGCATTTCTGCGTGGCAGCTTGTTCTCCCTAACCTCTTTAATTTCACTCCAAATCCTGAATCGGTGAGACAGGTCTGAGGGCACACACCTGTCTCCAAGCAGATCAATCTCATGGAATAAAGCTGAATTATTTTCCCAAAAGCTGATGCTGTAATTAATTGGCTTGTTTATGTACACTGGGTAGGAGAATCCCTTATTTGTGCAGTAACATGACCCCTGTGTGATGTTCAAAGGAAAGTTCCTGTCCTGAACTAGCTAATTCCCATAGCATTTTTCTCAAAGTCCTTTCTGCCCTTGTCAGCAGCAAAATCAGCAGCTGTAGCCAGGAGTATAAGTAAAGAGGTTTGGTTAAATATAAATACATCTATGGAGTCATATTTAAGGCAAAATTTTTAGGTCACTGCAACTGGGAATAGAAAATGATTTTGGGTTTGGAGTGTGAGATCAATTTCTAAATAAATGAGTCTGAAAAATAGAGTACATGACACCTATGGGTCCCCTGAATTCAGCAACTGAGAAAAAATGTTAGGAACAGTTTAAAAAACTTACCACATGAAATATGCTGTAATATCTTTTGTTTATCTTCCCTCATTAAAAAAAAAAAAAGCCAGTTAGGAAGATTATAAGTGAAACATATATAATAACTTCCACTAGTGGCGCCACTTAAAATGAAATCGAAATTTCTTTTTTCACTCACCTGGCTCTCTAGCCATAGAGGAAAATGAATAATATAAATAAAAGACGTGTTAAACTTATTGGAATTTATGTTTGAATTTTTCCATAAAAATTTGGGCTTTAAAGATAATTTGAGGAGATTTCTGGGTCTGGACAAAATGAAGTAGCTCGTTCCTCTCCGATCTTCCTCCTTACAACTAATAAATCCTAGACATACAACAGGTATAGGAAGGTGGACAGGTGAAAAGAAGGTGGGTTGCCTAGAGACGTTGAAACTTGAGGAATGACACACTGTTGAGTTCTCTCTTTCCTCACTGGCTCCCATGTATTCCAGACAGGGCACTGTAGACTTCAATCCAGAACAGACAACACATCAAGAAGCTCCAAGAGTGTTACCCCTAGTCAGATAACTGAGCAAGTGACAGCAAAAAACCTTTCGGCAATACCCATCCCTCAGAAAAACAGCTACCTTCTACTGCGTGGTTTCAGGAGGGTTGATTGGGTGGTTAATGTTCCACCTACCCAACCAACCCTAGGAAGCAGACAACAGTGCTATAATTCCCCCACCTTGTGAGGAAAATATCTAGCAAATCTTACATCCTAGCTCAATGCAAGAAGGTGGTACTCAGTTTCTCCAGCCAGTCAAGGTGGCGTATGTAGATCTGAGCTAGGAGTTGGTCTTCCATCCACTGCCCAGCAGAAGCAGGCTATGGGTGTAATGTCCACAAAGTCCAGTGCTAGTTGAGTCTCCAATCCCACCTGGCAACAATGAGACTCCACTAAATGGTGAAAGTCAGAGGAAATCAGCACCCCACTTTCCTCCATCCCTGCTGTCAGTGGGACCCAGTGAGGGGCTGACCCTCCACAAACACACCTGGCACCAATGAGAATGACCACGGCAGTGTGAGACAGGGCTACTTAGCACTCTGCTGTCAGCCACACAACAGCTCCCATCTCTGTGTCCATGGGGTGCAGTGGGGAGCTGAGCCTATCTGATCTCAATGAAGCAAAATAAGGCAGTAGCTGATGGGGCTAGTTGAGACTCTTGATACCAAACTCTCTATTAACTGCATTTTCTTCTTTTTTCAATTCCCTACTCTTCTACAGATGCTTCCTTCAGCTACCAAATAAAATACTTGTACTTAAATCCTTGCCTCGGGGTCAACTTCAAGATAAGACATCATTCAACTAATATTTACTGAGTATTTTCTAAGTTCAGAGTATCTTGTAGGTGTTGCTGCATTTCTGAAAAACCAGTATAAAGTAAATTGTCTCTATTGTCATGGTCGACATTGTCATGGAGACTGAGATTCATCATGTTAGAAAGAAATTAAAATCATTTAAGTGCTATGAGCAGAAATGAGACGATATAGGGACAATATAATGCTAACGAAATATTTCAAGCCTCTTGGATTCATCACAAGCCCACCTCACAATCTAGGTTTGAATCCAGCCTTATAAACAGTGCTTCTTCACCACTTAAACTCTGTCTAGAAGGCTTGTCAAATAGTAGACTAAAGTAACACACATTTATTGATTCTTTAATCTGCCAAATACAATTTTATTAAGAATCTAATACGGGTCAGCATATGCATTACGCAGTATGTCTTACACAGTTGACGTTATATTGGTACCATAAAGTATTGAATCAAATAGAACATAACATCCAACAGAGAATGAAGTGTGGATTTAAATAGAAGAAAACTACAGAAAAGAGGAAACTGCTTGGTAGCTAGAGGAATAAGAGATTTCAGCTTTGGGGGAATCACATCCCCTCTCCCTGCCCCCCAAAATAAGGAGGAAAATATCAGGGTGCAAAGATAGCTTCTTCTCTCAGTCTTCAATAGTACATTTGAAAAGTGAAAAGGTTCATAGAAAAAAATATTGAAAACTATAAAAATGTACTTGGCAAGTACATGTCAATTTATTTTAGTTCATTATTCTTTATCTCTCTCATCTAAATGGTTCCTTTAAGTTAACAGGATAGAATTGTGAAGTATTCAATGGGGACCACAGAATTAGGGACTGTACATTGTTCAAGGATGGAATTGAACCTCTATCCCATCGTTCCTTTGCATAACCTTCAAGCCTCAGCATCTTGATATTTCTGCTGTGATTAGCAATTGTCGAATCAATGGAAGAATCATTTCACTGAAGAGCAAGGAGTTAAATCATCCCTTGGAGATTGAGTTAGAATAGATTCTGATATCAGTTTTATTGAATCCTTAATACTATTTGAAGACAGAGATTAGCCTAAGTGTGAGAAAGGTATAGAAGCCAGTAGTACCATTACACACAGGCCTTCCCTTCTCATCTATGAAAGGTCATATCTTGGGTTATACCAGCATCAAATGAAATCTTTTTTTTTTTAATTTGTGGCTTTTATCCGACATTCTGTATTTTTTTCATATAGATCATCACAGTGCTGAGACACAGCAAAGACATCATTGGTTTCTCCATCATATGTTTTCAAATACCTCAAAATATCCCTGTGTCCATTTTTAATACATTGACCATAATTGTAATGAAATCAATGATTGAAGAAATTACTGTTTAATATGTCTCCTCACTGCTAAAATTCAATCAATTTCGTAAGGGCAGAGTCATGTCTTTTTTGCTCATTACTGAATGTCCAGTTTTCAGGAAAGTGCTTTGCATAAGTAAGCACTTGTTGAATGAAGAGGGAAATGCTGAGAAAGCTGTCTTTATACTGATGCATTTCAAACTTTAGCATATTTAAAAATTCTGATTTCTCTCTTCTCCTCTAGCCAGGCATTTTGATTCATTACATTGATTTTCGTTTCTAACAAGCACAAAAGTGATGGTCAAGCTGCTGGTTTGGGCACCATACTTTGCACAGCACTTGTCCACATGACGTTGGATCACTGTATGGACCAGCTAAAGAAACCAGTGTTAAGTTTCCAGATCCATGCTTAAATCATTGTGGCCTCCACAGCCCATTTGAGATACTGAGTGGTCAGGAATTTCTGGTGTCCTCATATAAAGAATGAAACTCTATAAGATCACTATCTGTTATAGTTCTACTAGGGCCAAGAACAGATTCAGATAGCCCAAGGGATTATGAAATTCCCTGGATATTGTTACTCTGGACCTTATCTATCTACAACATATATCTCACTACATAACCCTGATGGTAGGGGTACCTTCATCATGATTTCGCATTTCCTCCTTTTACACCAGTTTAATCAAGCTATTGACCAACATTGTCTTCCACTTAGGACTTTCTAGGCACTGATTTGTTTCTGAGTTTGGAGGACAGGTTTTAAAGAATTGGAAGTTCATATTAACCTGCCCGTTTCCCACCATCTACAGACCGATTGCCAAACACTACATGTCAATTCACATCTAAGAGTTACAATGCTATATCTCTTGCTGGCACTGCAACTGGTTCAGTGGCCTATTGCCACCTCTTTTGTTGTAATTCCTTACTCATAATGTCCAGTTTCAGAGAAATTTAAATTCAACTCAATGATTTCCTGCAATACTTCTGCAGTGATTGACATGCTAATAGCTGTTTGGAACTAAATGAATTGCAAGTACTTGTACCCACTACTGTGTGGAAAAGGAGTAGCTGTCTCAACTTTTGAGAGAGAAAAAACAGTGAGTTTGTCAAGAAAGTTGGAAAAAAGAAGGTAATAATGCATATACAGAGAACCATTGCAATTGCTTTGTTCCTGTACCCATTCTTAGAAGGCAAAAGTGGGCTATAATTCTTGCACTTTGACTATTATAGAATCTCTCCTGTATCCTTACTGTAAGTTAAGTATCCCTTTTCTGGAGCTGAGCTGTGAATGGCTGCCTCTTTCAGAAATCAAGGAAGACAATAGAATAAGCATCTGTTCTCACACTAATCTTCAGCTCTTTGACTTCACTGATTTGGAGCTCTATAATTTGCCACCCCTCCATCTGGGGACCAGGACCTCATGATCAGTGTCATTCTTCCTAGTCAGCAACTGATTTCCCTGGCCTACACAGGACTTATTTCCTCCTAAACATGTCCAAGTTTCCAAGTTTCTTTAAAAAGAAAGAAAGAAAGAAAGAAAGAAAGAAAGCATACTCTTTGCCAGCATCATATTTTGCAAATAGACTATTGAGGGAAAGTAGATTTGGATTTTTTTCTTCCAACGTTCTAATTTTCCCCTTAGTATCACACTATGTTCTTAGAAATCACAAATTTTCCAGCCCTTTGGTGAAACTGAAGAAGTCTCTATGTATTAAAGATTATCGTGAATCACAAATCCACGTCTGAGAATTTACCGTCACCCAGAGTTCTGAACTGAGAACGTACCTCTTCTCTCTGGCTTACACCTTATACTGGACATGATTGTCTCTTCTTTTTATCTTTCCTAGCTTATTTTGTTCTAAATTTCCAGACTCTTGTGTATCAGTAAATTATGTTGGCTCTTTATCCACTCTTCAACAAGTGGGATTTTCCTTCATCAATCTTCTTTTCACCTCCTACATTAATCTTCTTCCCTCTTTCTTTTTTGGACATTGACAAATTGTTGCCCGCCTTCCTTAGTTCTTTTAAATATACACCTCCACCTTCTTGAGCTAAATAGAGCCAGGGTGTCACCAGCTCCAACCCACAGAACTTGAAACAAGTGACCCTGACTTCCTGCAGCTTTGTATGAATAAACAGATTAGATTTCTATTTCCCCATGTAACTCTCTGTTTCTGAGAAAGGCTGTAGAAAGTAGGCATAAGGAGAGCCATAACAATCATACTTGGTATCTACAAAGAGTCCTTGCTAACCAGCATCGTTAGAGTGTAAAGCTTTTGAATGTATTTTTCAGTTAATATTTCTTAGCTGAGGTACATAAGTGTTCTCATTTAGCAAAAAAGCCTGCAATGCAGAAGAATAAAAGACCTTGGTTGAAAAAGCCCTAGAATAGAGAATGTTACATCTCATACAGTTGCTCAAAAAAAACGTTTATTGAATCAGATGACACAGCAAGTGAATTAAAGCCCTTCGAAAAGTATATGGAGATTTAACTCAATGTTTCTCTCCATAAGTGCCCACTCATCTATGCATGTAGTGCAAAATACAGCCATAGAGAGTAGGGGGCTGAGAAGTCTTTATAAGATGCCCTCACTGTGTATAACCAAGGACAATGGCCCTCCTTTGTCTAATGTTTTATGGTAATTTGGGGAATAATACAAAGATGATTGCTCCTTGAGGCAAGGGAATGTGTCATATTCAACTCTATGTCCACCGTGCCTAGCAATATGTCTGGACTATGCTGCATATGATGGACACTCACTGGATGAGAGAGATTCTGGAGGAAAAGTAAAAAGCAAAGTCATGGAGGAACTTTCCATATCACACCCTCTCCATTCAAATATTCATGAACTGATGAGGCGGAGAAATTGTTCTGCTCCGTTACAATATCTGTCCCCGTTCCCTCTTCCACACATGTAAGCAGCAAGCACTTACTGTCAGATTGTGACCCTGGGGAAGTCATTCATTTCCACTTGAACCAGCTGTTTCAAATAACTTGTGCATGTTGCGTTTACCAAAGGAAAATTATACCTTTTTTTTCTTTGATTTACTGAAGGATTTTTATTTGGAAAACATTTACTTGTTTCTTTCAGCTGCTGTGATAGATTTCACAGCAAGCTTCTCACTGTGAAAGTGGAAGCCTTGCAAATGCCTAACCTTCTTCAAGGTCTCTTCTGGTGCCAGGCAAAGGGGAGCATGAAGGGAGGTGGAAGGGGGCAGAATGTTCTCATGGAACCAGAGTTTGTGAGGGACCACTTCTGAGCACATCTATTGAAAAGCAGCCTGTAGGAGGGGAAACAGCATGGATGTAGAGCAGTCAGAACAGGGTTCAAATCTTAGATTCAAACTTTTAAGTTATTGAGTCTTTCTATTCCACCTCCATTAGAATAAAAGAGAATAAAATATATCTCTGTAGTGTGTATATAATGTTTCTAATACACAAAAGGTGCTCAAAAATTGTAGCTATTATTTTAATCATTCAGGAAAAAAACTCTGCCTTTTTTAATAAGGAAATAATAAAACTTACACATCACTAGGGACATCATTAGGGAGCACTTCAGATTGTTTTTCTAATACAGGTGACAGAATTGCACCAACGGAGACAGCAATACTTCATACTCCACATTCTTTTTCTAAATCCAACTTGTAACAAGTAATTTACATGTCTAGGGGACAAGTTGTCTATGTTACCTAGAAATGGTCATAGCGTGCAGTAGATATTCAAGAAGCATGTATTTAATAATACAATGTATATATGAGAAGTCTAGATTGTGATGGTGATAGGCAACAGTGCAATTTTCATTAGTAAGAACTGACGAGATGCAGAGCTTTAGGTGTGATAGAATATAAACATGAATGAAGGAGCCACAGCTTTGCCCTCCAGTGTGATTTGGTAGTCAGGGCATATAGGACATGTTCCAGGAAAAATGAGTCATCTTGTGACTAGAGCATCAGATTTGGGGAGATTTGAGGTTCAATGTTAAGTGTATTTGGAAAAGTGGAATGATATGACATAATAAATGACTTTGAATTCTCAGAAACCATGGAGAATGTTGGATCCAAAGGAAAAGCTCATCAAATGGGAGCAGTTAGGAGGACATTAAAATAGTCTGATTTGCAGTTTTCCGACTATAACCCACAAGATACGAAGAAATGAGTGGCAGGGCTCTGAGATCCATATCCTTGTTTTGATCAGAGTCAGTCTACTTTGAAATGGGTTCCATATTGAAAAAATAAGTAGTCTTGGGAGGAGGGGAAAAGATGACAAGCTCTGACCTAACATGTCAGAGGAAAACCAGGTCAAATTTGGCAGTTATTAAACAATTACAGTTTAGAGTTTGGTGAAAAATTTCAGAGTGAAGAAGAGGAAAAGTCTAAAGATGTTCATAAGTTGCCCATGTTGGAATAGAGATATAATTAATCCAGGGAAAAAGTGCAAGAGGAAGAACAGGCTTAGGTGAAAAGATGAACAATTCTAGATATAGAATAAAGTGAAACTAATTACTCTGCAAAGAAGAGAACGTGACTTCATGAGGAAATATTTTAACTCAGGGATTCTCCAAAAGTTGTCCACAGACTTCTGCCAAATGGGATAGATCAGAATCAACTCAAGAGCTATAAAAATCACAGATTCTTGGGCCTTGTCTTTCAAGATTCTAATTCAGAAGATCTGGGGTAAGGCGGGGAAAGCCATATTTTTTCTAAAGCTGTGATGCTTTCTGATGGGCAGCCATTTGGACAGAATCACTGAGCTACCCCAGGTCCTAGAATGTCCACCTGAATCCTAGGTCAAATCTGGGACTGTTAGTGCGTATTCACTCCTAATGATAAAAAAGATATATTCTAGTCTTGAAGAACTGGAGTTGTGTTTGGTTAGTCTAGTCCTTTCTGGGAGGAGGGAGATGGGGTTACAAGCAACACACTCAGCCTGCCATTGAAGTGAATCTGGATGGGCTAATGACCAACTTCAAGCAACTCCATTTTGCTTTTGAACTACATTTTCATCTTGGTGAAGACAAAGAATACAGCATTGTCAGTCTGCTTTGGCAGCTCTCAGAGCCATAATAGCCCAATTCAATTAAAGGTCTATTCATTTCCGCCATTACCGTTATGCTAGGTTGCTCTGCAATGATGGAAGTAAGTTGAGCAGGGCAAATCCCAACTGAAGATGAATGATTCTGCCTATTTATTTATCTTACTGCTGTCTTTTGTGGATTTTCTTGGCATTCACTTCCTGAGGCTCTCAGGAGTGATTGTTTGCTAAGCGAATGGAAGAAAAATTGAAAGCATCAATGTTTACCTGACCTAAGATGTTCATGACAAAAGCTAAGACCAAGGAGCAAATTAATCGATACATTGGTCACAAACCATAGAGGCAAATATTTAGAATGTCTTACAAGTTTAACACATATTTTATACTCCTTTGGGAACATGTAAAAGCTTTGACCTTAGCCCACAACAATTTGAGAAAAAAGGAAAGGAAATGAAGTCTGAGCTACACATCTAACACACTGAATTTATGTCTGCTAATGTGAAATGTTTATTCAAGCCAGCACAGCAGAGTGTATAATCCATGGACTAGAGATGGATGACATGAGTTCTAGATGTTACCAGTAGTTATCAGTGTGCTTATCCTAAAGTATTTAAGTTCTATGGGTTTGATATAGGAAACCAAGGCTAAAGGGTTGTTCTGTGGTCAGAAAAACCTAAGATACGGTTCTAAAATCTGTGAGGAAGTCCTCACCCTGCTGAATGTAGCTAAATCATACACAGCCCAAAGCATTGATATTATGCCTCGGACCTAAAGCTTAAAACACAAACTTTATTAGCCCTTTCTCCTGAGACTTCTCAGACCAAGCCAATTCCTAATTGAGAGATAAGTTTAAATTTCATTTATCTCAGAGATTCTGGGAACATGTAAAACATGGTCTGTCAGGGAGGCCAGGAAACTGTAAATTCCAAGAGATAAAATCCCTCACCGTGTCAAAGTTCTAGCCTCAGTACATTCTCTGGTTCTTGATCTTAACTTACCCTCTGGAGACAAAGAAAGAAAGAGTAGGGAAGAGTGTATATAATAAGGATCATTGAAACTTTACAAAAACATCTGACAAAGTGTCAGGCATATAAAAATGTTAAATAAATTTTAGTTATTATTATCATTATTATTATTATTATCATTCTCATCTTCAACAGAAGAAGCAGCCCCAGCAAACATCTTAAAGGCTGTTAGGTAGTCTTATCAAATAGTCCCTGGGTTAGCAACTTCTACGGTAGTCTTTATTCTCAAATGATGCAAAATGAACTTTGAATCTATAAAGACATACATAAAGATCCAGTGTCTTCAACTGGATGATCCAGTGCATATGGTCTCATCAGACAAGACCTGTACCTCCCTCATGCAAAATATTTATCAAAACATGCAGTTATCTGTCTATCTCCATTCCTGTAATTGACACCAAGTGTTTCTGTAGAGCATAGGTGAATGCCACCTGGATGTTGACTTGACCAAACAGAACAGGTTAAACAGACTCTTCTCAAGCAATCTCCTCAAAAATAAATGTGCAACTCAATTACTCAAACTGAACTAGATACCCTGTGGCCACCAGTAAGTCGGGAGGCCACATTGGAGGCACTGTAAACTTTTGCCCTCTAACTCGTGAAGGTCCCACTGCAGGGAGTGGGGGGGGGAGCAACACGGTTAAAAACATTTTCTTTCCAGGGCACCATGTGTGCTCTTTAGAAGGCAATTTTTGTGTAGAAGTCAGACATTAACATGTATTCCTCCTGAAAATATGGTGATCACACTTTCAGGGCGGTCATAGAGACCTTCGTATATTTAAGAAAACAGCACCAGTAGGTCGTGTAGTCCTTAGTTGACTGAAAAGATCTCTTTAAAGTAAGACTACCCTTAGTTCTTTGGGAAGCTTTTTTGTAAGATTTAGTCATATGACCTCACCAACGTGTAAGGGAACTGAGAAGTGTAATCTTTCATATGTTTAAGAAAAATAGTACTTTCTAATTTCCTATAAAAAATACAAAAATACCTTTGTATTCCATTAGCAGAAGAAAGTCATGATTGAATCATTATTAGTTCCTAATGTCTGCATAGGAAAAATAAACAAACATGACCAAAAAATACCTTTCCCTCAGCTAGAGTGGTCACCTAGTTGTCTCTGAAGGATATGAGCTGTGGGTATTATATAAAACTCTCTTTCATCTTTCGATGAGCTAATCTAATAAACAATACCACCTCTCAGCCTGGGAAATATTTTGATAAATGTTTCAAAGACAGTTTTACGTATATTTCATAAACATTATCTTATTTAATCTTCACAAAATGCTGTAAGTAAAATTTCATTGTTATTCCCATTTTAAAAATAAGGGAAGGTGGTTAAGGAGAGGTCAAGAGGCTTGTCCATGGATTCAAAGCCAGTGGGCCAGGGAACCCCGTATTTTAGCTAAGTCTAGACTCTTCATCGTCTTGATATATGACCTCCTTGTAATTTCCACATATTACTAAGAAATGCATTTGACAGGTCTTATCAAATGGTCATTATCTCTTAGAGTCCTACAAGGTCAATTTCACTGCTAAAAAAGAAAAAAGAAAGAACTAGAGTATGGTCTTATTCCAAGTGTACAGACAGATCCAATTTAGCAAAACTTAGAATATGAAGAAAATATTGAGAGTGAAAGGAATTGAAGACTTTGTGGTCAATCTGGGCTAGTTTTTTGCTCCATTGTGCTTCATAATTTGCATCATGAAGACTAATGAGAAGCTTTGGTTATTTGCCTTATTTCCAAACTACACAGGAACCCCATCAATATTTTAAAACCATTCTTGCAGAACATAGTAGGGCCAGAAATGATTATATTGGGGTAGAAATCATAAACTCTTGAATTATACTGCCAACGATATCTAAATTTTACTAATATTAAAAATACAGGGTAATGTGTTGGTTATATGTTAAATACTAACGATTTTTCAAAGCACATAATATATTTTCAAAGCAGTTTTATGTCTATTATCTGACTTAGGATTTCAAACATCTGGTTAGTGAGGTAAAATATATATTTTTATCACAATTATAGAGAAGGAGAAATTGTGGCAGAAGTTAAATGGCTTTATTTATTTTTAACACAAATTAACCATATGCGCTATGAGCCAGGTTGGGTGACAAAGAGTGAAATAAGATATTTCTTAGATGTCAAAGAACGTGCAATCTCCCCAAGGTGAAACAGTGAGTCAGTGATGAAACTAAACTGAATCAGGTATAATTTGATTAACTTCTCATTAGAATAGTTTTGATGCTCTGGTTCTGATCTAGTTCAATTAAATGTGAACGCAGAGAAGTTACAACTCGAACTGGTTTGGTTCATGATTCAATTAATAGTTAATATTTTGAGACAATTAAGTACTTTCATGATTTTTTCCAGTTTTAGATTCATGGTTTGGTTGTAAGAAAGTTACTAATTAAATTGGAGCACAATTAGGAAGAAAATGGAAGGAAATAGTACAGTTGTTTTTGAGAGGTTATTATGTGCATCCCTCTATATCACTTCATCTTTAATACTCTGTGAAATACCTGTTATTATCCCAATTTTACAGATTAGAAAACTTTTTAAACATTATGCTGATTAAGTATCTTTCCCATAATCATCCAATTAAAATAGGTGAAAATTAAGATTGTTCTAATTTGTTCATAGGTTTTACGACTTTGATGCTCATGTGACATTGTACAGTATATGCCTTCTATGTATATAATAGGTTGACCACTCTATATGGGCAATTATTTCTAGTTAACTTTCTATTTGTTTTCACTTAATGAGAATATTCTCCATACAGAACTTTACGTCATGTTTCATTTACTCAAGATAGAGTGAAGCTTTGTCAAGAAACTTCTTAAAAAATATACGGCTTAGTTCACAATTTTAATAGCACACTAAATTGTTTTCTGTGACAATGCTCACATCTGTGTACTCTGGCAAACTCTTTCCAATCACATCTGTTTACTGTCATACAAATGTGGCCCAGATATTACGGAAGAAGATGCCTAAAGTCTGTAGGGAAAACCAATTCAAATTCATGAAAAAGTGATTTAGAATAAGAAAGGAGTACAGAAGACATAATTTTACATCTGGATTTGGGAGAATTACCGTTTAGACTCAGTGCTGACCCTGACTTAGGAGATTTGTCTTGGTATTAAGAAAGTTTTTTGTATCACCATCATCCATTAAAGCTGGGGTGTTATTGCACCTTTCAAAAAAATTGCAAACTAATAAAATCTGGGGGAATTCATCAGGTTTCTCAAGAGTTTGAATTCTACACGTGCAAACTGTCAGCTTTAAATAAGTCATGCAAAACTCTATTTAAATGATTCAGCCATGCACTGGATATGGGAAATGTTATTCGGTAGTTAGAATAAAATGGTTTGAATGGCGAGGAATAGATTAAACCTGCTCAGAGTCACTGAGCAGAGATAATAAGAGGTGATTTGAAAGTGGAAATAGTCATTTGTGATGGGTCTCGCTGTTAACAGACTAGCATGTGTGAAGGCATTAGAGAACACGGGTGAAACCAGTGAGCATTCCCCCATCTCTGTAAATCAGCATTCATAAAAGGTTCCTTCCCACCAGAATTTCCTCATACCTGCCCTGACTTCTATTCCCCTACCAGCAAATAAGGGACACAGCATAGAAAGAATAGAAATACATCAATAAATGCAAATCAGGAAGTCCTGTGGAAAAGGCTCCCTGAAGAGAAGGAGAAATTAGCAGGGTAATTCCTAACTGACAGCCAAGATTCATGCAAGAGAATGGTAAGGGCATGCTGCTTTAAAGATGTGTGGCAGAGAGGTTCGGTGCCCAGCTTGGGACTTACGCAGAGCTGGATTCCAACCCCACTTCTGTTCCTTTCTATCCTGTGTGTTAGCCTGATTGGACAAGTTACTTAATTTCTTTGAATCTCCATTTCCTCATCTGTGAATGAACAATAGTAACAGTAGTATATATTTCATCATGGATTGAGTTAGGTCATATATGCAAACATGTAGCACACTGCCTGGTCCATAGTAAGCACTCAATAAATGTTATTTAAAATTCAAGACTGAAAAAAAACCCTATCAAGCTTAAATAATTTTTGGACTGTTTGAATCCAGAAACAATATGTTTACCAGTATTTTACACAGTTCATTAACCAGTATTTGTTAAAGTCTTACTGTGTGCCTGGTTCTGCCCTTCAAGTTGAAACCCTGAAGCCCCAAGACACCGAAGATATGACATGCTTCCCTAGAAAACATCTAATGTTCCCCATTCCATAAAATCCATCAAGTCTCCACACCTTGAGGTTCTTATATCTCACCATTTGCCAAATATGGGGCTTCTCTGACAACTTTCCATGCCACAAGCCCCTCTCTCTGCTGTTCTCTTGGGGTGAAAATCACTTTGCAAATGTCTTTTAAAAATTTTCCTCACCGGGGCTGGCCCCGTGGCCGAGTGGTTAGGTTCGTGCGCTCCGCTGCAGGCGGCCCAGTGTTTCGTTGGTTCGAATCCTGGGCGCGGACATGGCACTGCTCGTCAGACCACGCTGAGGCAGCGTCCCACATGCCACAACTAGAAGAACCCACAACGAAGAATACACAACTATGTACCGGGGGGCTTTGGGGAGAAAAAGGAAAAAATAAAAAAAATCTTTAAAAAAAAAAAAAAATTTTCCTCACCAATTTTACACTGCCTTCTAGTGTAAAATGCTTCCTGTGACTGACAAATGTCCTTGTCTATATGCACTGGTTAATTACTTTCCAAAGCATCTGTTGCTTGTCAGGCAAACATGTTCCACATGTTTGTAAAAATGGCTTTTCTTTCTAGAAAAATTCAGTGAAGACATTCAGTAATACAAGGAATGAGAAGATAAAGTCCTTCTCATTTGTTAGGCACTTCTCTAATAATCTCCTCTAATCCTTTTAGCATTCCTATGAAACAGGTAGTATTGTACCCATTTTACACACGAGGAAAAGAAAAATTGTAGAAATCAAATAATTTGCTGTGTAAATTTAACTTGAATCCACGTCTGTATTGCTTTAATATTCTTGGGGGCAATGTTTTCTGTTTTGATATTGGGACTGTGGGAATCATATAACATAGATGTATTACCCCCCCCTTTTATAAAACAACGACAGTAATAGCTGTGAGCACAACCACCATCATAAGCACCACCTAAAATCCACAATAATTTTAGATTACAGAGTATCACTCTCAAGCCAAAGGTTCTGTATGCAGTAAGTAACCATACTGGGCAAAATAAGTATGGTGGACAAAATGAAGTGGTCTCCGAGATTCCTATCCCATGCCGTGCTTCCCCTGTATAATCTCCTCCCCAGGTAGGCGGGGCTTGTGAATATGCTGAGTCATCACACCTGTGGTTGTGTTATCTTACATATCAGAAAGGATACTTCAGATGTAATTAAGGTCTTTAATTAATTGATATTGAGTTAATAAAAAGAGAGGTTATCCTGGGTGGGCCTGATCCAATCAGATGAGTCCTTAAGAAAGGTTCAATAGATTCAAAGTGACAGAGATTTCTCCTGCTTGCATTTAAGAACAAAACAAACGTGCTGTGACCTGAACATGCAGAGATCCATGTATCAAGGACATGAGGTCAGCCTCTATGAGCTGGGGGCATTCCCTGGCCAAAATCAACAAGAAAATGGGGACTTTATTCCAATAACTACAAGGAACTAAATTCTGCCAACTCTGAAAAAAGATGCTGGATAGGGCTCATTGATGGTAGGGGAATTTGGGAGTTTCCTAAGTTCTTATTCTGGCCATAACTCACACTGGCCTAGGGAAATGTTTGAATTTCACAGATAGATAACTTTTCAAACCCAAGCATCGTATGATTTTATTGTTCCAGATAATGAAAGATTATAAGAAAGGCTGAGGAAAGAAAGCAATTTTATCAATTCCTTATCTTGAACACTTCATTTAAGAAATACATCAATTTTGACTCCAAATATGGAAGTGACAAATTTAAATTCCCTTTTCATCGTAGTTACATGATTTATGAGAAACATGTCTTTGGTAATGGTAGAGGAATAGTACTTTCCAGGAAATGCACCAGTATTGGTATTTCTCTCTCTTTTAGCATTTATACCCTCTTTTAACATTTAGAATCTCAGGAAGGAAACATAGTATAATGGAAAGATGTTCGTGGGTAGGCAAATTACATTTCAATTCTAGTGCTGTACTTACAAGCTGAGTGATTCTGGGTTAGATGCTTAACACATCTGGATGTTAATTTCTTCATCACCTCATAACACTCCCCATGAGCCAAGCATTCTGAAAAGCACTTTATATGGATCATCTCATTCTGTCACAACAACACTTTGAGGTAGGTATTATTAATACCTCACTTTTTGATGATAAAAATAGTTACTTTCTAAGCTCTTTTAACGTTTTATTTTCTGTTTATAGCATTTTTCACTTATATATTTGTATTTCTAACTAGTGTGTAATTTCCAAGGGACAGAAATTGTGCCATTTTTCATCACTGCAGACATTTACACAATGTGATGATCAATATATAACTTGATAGAAGGAAAGAAAGGAAGAAAGGAAGGAAGGGAGGGAGGGAGAGAGAGAGAGAGGAAGAAAGAAAGAAAGAAAGAAACAAACAAACAAAAAGAAAGAAAGAAAGAAACAAACAAACAAAGAAAAAGAAAGAAAGAAAGTTGCTAAAGGTGATGTAGCTCTAATTCAAAGGGATTTAAATTAGGAGTTGAACCCAGGTAATCTGAATTCACATTCTAGGTGCTTCATTATTCCTCTATACTATCACCCTAGCTCATGGTGCCATTGTGAAAATTAAATGAAAAACTTCCTAAAGTGGGAACTCAATAGATATGAATTTACTCTCCTTTCTTCCTCTCGGAGCTGTGGGTCTTATATGTACCGGGGAATCACGTGCTAGAAATAGAGATATATTGCTTTGCCCAACTCTCAAGGGACTCATCCATACTGGAGAGCTCATTTAATGATTTAAAATGGATGAATATCCCTTCCCTTGGCAGAAAATCTATTTAAAAAGAACAAATTAAGATCAGTTACTTGATGCATTTATGGGAACTGATCCAGGAAAACCCACAAAGCAATTACTTCATTAGAGTCAGTCTTTTTCAATACTCTAAGTTACTTTTTAAATGTTTCTGATTAGAGTAGACCTTTGGTATATATTGATGTTGTTATTATCATTTTCATTACTATTAGTGAAAATAACACGAACACCTTCAAAGATGAACAAATGAGTAATGGTTTATAATTTGTAACATTTCCAAAGTGTGAACTGGAATTCCACCTGTCAGGAGACTGGTATTCATGGTAAGACTTCTAGCTCTTAATAAATGAGCAATATGAGGATATGGAGGAATTGAAACCCTTGTACATTGTTGGTAGGAATGTAAAATGGTTAAGCCGCTATGGAAACAGTTTGACAGCACCTCAAAAAGCTAAACACAGAATTACCATATGACCCAACAGTTCCACTCCTAGGTATATAACCAAAAGAACTGAAAACAGGAATTCAAACAGATACTTGTATTTCAATGTTCATTGAAGCATTATTTACAATAGCCAAAATCTAGAAACAACCCAAGTATATCCACCAACAGATGAATGGATAAACAAAATGTAGTGTATACATACAATGGAATATTATTCAGTCATAAAGAAGAATGAAGTCTTGATACATGCTACAACGTGGATGAACTTTAAAAACATTATGCTAAATGAAATAAGCAAGGCACAAAAGAATACATATTATATAATTCCACTTACATGAAATATCTAGAAGGAGTAAATTCATAGAGATAGATTACAAGTTACCAGGGGGCTCAGGGAAGACGAGAATAGAGAGTTATTGATTAATGGTTACTGAGTTTCTGTTTGGGCAGATTAAAAAGTTTTGGAAATAGATAATGGTGATGTTGCACAATATTGTGAATGTGATTAATGTCACTGAATTATACATTTTAAAATGGTTAAATTGGCAAATTTTATTTTATAAATATTTCTTACCACAAAAAAGTTAGAAAAAAATAGCATTGTGACTTCCATTTTCTTCTCATGCCAAATATAGTAACTCTCATAATGTGATACAAAGTATTTTTTGTGAGAAAAGAAAAGGACATTTTCTGAAAAATGGAACTCTAGATGAATTTGAAGGGATCTTGAACTATAACAAAGGAAATATATAACCATCCAGAGGAATATGATAAAGGAGAAAGCTTGGTGAGAAATGGTTTACGACCAAATTTAAAGATTTGCAGATTTCTCAGGAGATATTTCTGGTGAATGCTGTGGGTCTACGGTGCCACAAAAGTTTCCAGAGTTGAACTAATATCTCCATAATGATATTACCCATGGTGAAAAGAGGATTCCAAGTCAATAATTTGGGAAATTTTGGGTTACATTATATAGACCTCTTTATTACAGTAGCCACTCATATTATTTAATATGTTAATGTACATAGCAAATTGCCAAGAGAAAGATCCTTTCTTCAGTAGTTCCTCAAATCAAGTTACTGTAGAATTCATTTACGTACATTATCAATAAGACGAATATTTATCCCAAACTACAGTCTTATTGAGGCTGCCACACATAATATCTGCTCTCTCACCAAATAGGAAGCCAGCTGTGATAAATTATATTTTTGATAAAAAATATTCATCTTCCTCCCTATATGAGCATTTCTCTTCCCCACTTTATTGATGTCTGGCTTGCTTATGTGACTTGCATTGGATGATGAAATGTGAATGGAATTTCCTGGAAGAACTTTTAAGAATCAAAGTGTCGTAATCTTCCCTCTTTCACGAGATGAGAAATATTCCATATAGAAGCTGCTCTGTCAGCCAAATTACTGCGACATATTCTGAATGTGGGAGAGAAAGAAAGGCAAATATTTGCGATCAGGATAGTCAACTGTGGTAGACTGTATCCTTTCTTAAAAGTATCTTCTACTTCTCTCTGTAGAAGAATTACACTTCTCTGTTCCAATAGCAGGCTTGGCCTTGGGATTCATTTGGCCAATGACATGTGAGCAGAAGTAATGTGTCTAGTGAACCAATGTATAGTGTTCCATGCCTCTTTTCCGTATTCATGACACTGTAAATATTCCATATAGAGGTTGTTTGGGCAGTTTGGGTCCTGGATTAAAGATGACACAGACTAGAGCTATGCTTAATCTGGTGATGGAGTATGGTATGAGCGAGTAATAAATCATCATTATTTTTAAGTCACTGAAATTTTGGAGTTGTTTATTATGTCAGTATAGCCTAGCCAAGCCAGACTAATAGATCCATGAAACCTAGGATATGCTAGTTAATTATCCCTCCTCCCTGGCTACTGTGAATTGTCCAAGAATGGGCTCATAGGTCAAACTAGCCTAATTAACATCCTCTCCCAGCATTTTTCTAATTTGAAGAGCTGGTTTCAGGGCAGTAAATATTTAATCCTATTCTTCTGGGGAACGTTGCCCTTACAGAATTAGCATAGAGAAGTAGAGATTATAATGGAGAGAGAAAGAGAAAGACAAAAATTCAATGTCATTAAGGTTGAATTACTAACAGATATCATCACTCCTGAAGCCAGTTGCTCTTCTCAAATTTGGTTGCATGAGCCAATAAATTTATCTACCCCTTCATCCACCATGTTTTTCTTTTTATCGATATTTGTGTTATTTTTCCATCACTAGAAAGGAGTGTATTAGACATTGTAGGTTAGAAAATTTTAAGTAGGTTCCTTAGCCACCGGGCTTGTCAGACCTTTTTTATACACTAACAAGCCTTCTGTTTCTCCAGGAGGGGGCTATATCACACATAGTTATTCCCTTATTTTTATTGAAGAATCCATCTCCAGAAATTAATGTTCTATAGAACATGTTTTGGGAAACTCTGCTCTATAAGCAGCTTGTGGCTTCTGACTGTCTTCCATCATGGAGGACAGAGCGCCAGCTCCGTGTAACCCAAATGAATGATGTGACAAGAATTCAAACCACTAAACAGGAAACTGTGTTCTGAGTATTACAAGTGAGTTCGTGGGGACATAGTATCCCCAATAGGGACACAATATTCATTATCACCATTTTCTGGAGAAATCGCAAAAAGATAATGAAATTTTAATGATCACACATCAGATTAGTGACCAAAAGGCTGTGCCTATAGTTTTCTGAAGCTTCAGAAGACTACCTTACTTACCTTGCTCTTACATCCACAAGAAGAACTGGGTGTTTTCATTTGTGTTGATTGTACAACTTTACTACTATACTTACGAGATTCCTTTTAGAATAATAGTCTATTGTCTACTGGCCAATTCTCTGAAATTTTTCCTCTCCATGCATTTTACTGTGTGAGTCCAAACACCCACTCCACACCTCAGTCATGGATGATTGGGCCCATCAGATTATCATTCCTTGGAAACTGTGATTGGAGTTAAAAGGCTGCTTCTGAATGTACTAGAAATGTAATATACACACTCAGGAGATAAGCACAAACATTTTCTATAGTGTGAAAGGAAAAACAGGGAAAGCAAAGTCTGCAGAGACAAAGGAGATGAGAGCAGGTGTTCTGGGAAGAGCCAAGTTTCAGGTGGCCTTATATTTTCAGGTTCTAGTTCCTTTTGAAATAAAATTGTACCCATTGCCACTAGACTAAATAAAATACAAATAGAATCTTACAACATTTTCTCCTTGTTTTTTCAGCTAGCATAAATGGGTTTCTACCACTTCAAAGTCCTCAAATGAAGACAATGGAAATGAGCTCTAGAGAAAAAAGATAAATTTTTGAAAAAATACAGAGAGACAACTGAAAGTGTTAATTTTGTTGCTTTTTTATCTATTGATTATTTGAAAGGCAATATATAGAACTTACTAGCTATGCAAACTTTCGTACATTACTGAACCTTACTTTTCATCAGTTTCCTCATCTGTAAAGTGGGAGTGATGAGAATAGTACCTGCATCACAAAATTATACTGATAATTAAATGAGTGGATACATGTGATTAGATAAGAGTCAGGCATTTACTAAATGTTCAGTAGGTGTATTATTAATGTATTTTTTGCAGCTTTGTGGAAAGCTGCGGAATATCCTTTGTTTTATTCTCTGGAAGCTGCTAAAATTTATCTTCATTAATGCTTTTAGGCAATTATGATATGGCTTGTTTTCTGTGTGTGTTTATGTGCAATCACATATGTGTGCATGCTTGGGGATTAACTGTCTTGGGATTTGTTGGAGTTTTTCGTTCTGTGAGTTTAAAATGTTCATCAAATTTGGAAAATTTTTGATCACAATAACTTCAGATATACTGTTTACTCACTCCATACTCCTCTTCTTGTGAGGCTTTCCTTACACGTATGCTAAACCACTTGATTTTCCCACAGATAAGTGGGGTTCTCTTCATATTTTTGAATCTTTTTTTTTACCTCTCTGTGCTTCAGCTTTCACAGTTTCTATTTCCATCTTTTCAGGTTCACTAATCTTTTCTTCTGTAGTGTCTAATTTGAGGTTAATATCATTTTATGAATTTTCTAATTTCAGATATGGTATTTATCTTTCTAGAATTTCCCTTTGGTTTTCTCACTTTCATGCTCATGAGGTCTAAATTATTAAACTTATTGTTATAGCTATTTTGATATCCCTGTCTGCCATTCTATCATCTCTAACATTTCTGGGCCTGCTTTTATTCACTAATTGTTTTTCTGGATTGGGTCATATTTTCCTGCTGCTTAGAATGCTTAGTAATTTTTTTTTGAATGCTGGAATCCTCATATACGTACTACATTGTTGGATATCTCATTTCATACTATTGTTTTAAAGAATGTTGAGCTGTCAGGTAATTGTCTATTGTCTCAATCTGTTCCAGATGTGTTTTTAAGACTTTAAAGGGAATTCTAGTGAAGTCTTTCCTTTGGAGATTGTCTAGCCATGACACTTCTGGGCTCACTCCTGAATGCTCCTGGTATTCAACAAGGACTAGCCATTTTGACAGATTGGGAGTCAGATAGTTTCAAGTTCTGTGTGAGCTCCCAGAATTGTTCAGTTTACCATCCTTTGTTCTTTGCCCCACTTCATGGAGCTTCCCAGTCAAATCTCAAGGGGGCTCCTATTTTCTGCATAGCTCCTCCTTTTCATTAAATTCTCCTCCTTTCTATAAATTTCAGCTACTTCATTTTCTCTGAACTCTTATCTCTGTCTCCTCAACTCAGTGAGACAGCCATTTTCTCCTTACAATGTCTCTCACTGTGACACTGTCTAGAAAGGCAAAAATCAGTGGCCAATTTAAGGCTCATCTTGTTTGCTTTCCGCTCTCAGGTATTACAATCTTGTGCCATCATCCGCTGTCTGAAACAGTTTTGGGTTTTTAAAATATATAATATTTTCTGATTTTTTTACAGTAGGAGAGTAAATTGTTCCAACTTATTCCATCATTGCTGGGAATGGTATTCACATGATTATTATTGCTGCTTCTATAAATTAAGAGTAGGAAAGCATTTTATTCTGGAAAATTTAACAGTTAACCCTGTCAATTTTGTATCCAGTGTTGTCCTGCTGCCGCTCTTGGAAGACTAAGCACTTTAATGATTCCATTATCTTTTCTGAGCAAAATTTGTGTTTATTAGTACATTATCTTTGCCATAAATTAAATCAGAGATATACATGCTCTAAATAGACTTTCTTTCATAGGTTTTACGTGTTAATATTAGTTGCCTTATTGAGTGTCTCCTGTGTGTCACATTTTGTATAAATGACCCCTAATTTACCTGATAGACTCTGCATAAAGTAGGTGTTATTTTTTTCATTGTAGAGACAGAAAATTTTTATTTAAAACATTTAATCAATTTACATAGTTTATGTAATCAGTAAGGTAAAGGGCTATAACGAACTCAAATCTTTCTGCCTCTTCATCTAGAGCAGGAAAAAGAAGAGAAGCTAAATTAGGGCCTAAAAGTTCCAGTCATGTGTCCTTCAGTGATATTCAAAGTGTGGTGTATAACGTGCTTCCTGTTTGAGACTGGTAATTCTCCACAATGAGGTAAGAATCTCACTTTGAATGTAAATGAATTAAGCCACTAAGCAGAGTGTTGTAGCTCTAATGACAATTATTTTTGTGTTGTTTGTGAGGAAGACTGTCCCTGAGCTAACGTCTGTGCCAATATTCCTCTATTTTGTATGTGGGACACTGTCACAGCATGGCTTGATGAGCAGTGTGTAGGTCTGTGCCTAGGATCCGAACCCACGAACCCTAGGCCTGCAAAGTAGAGCCCACAAACTTAACCTCTATGCCACTGGGCTGGCTCTTCTATTGATGATTTTAATAGCAAAAGTTTCTCAATGAAGGAAGCTATAAATGATTACTACTTTCTAAAAATTCTGTTGCAAGGTGCTTATGTCATCATAAAATAGTAACAAACAGTTCATATACTGACACTTGAAGCCGTACGATCTTACGCCCCCTGGTTTCAGAGTATCGAATGATTCATATAACTTTTCTGGACTTCAGGCTCCTCAACTGAAAATAAGAGATTTGAATAAGAGTAACTTGAACATCTTTTCCTCCTCTTAGCATTATTTAATGACAATAAATTACTTAGGAATAAACACATAGAACAGTGACAGGATGAAGTAAGCAAATTAATAAAATGCCTTTCATTTTCACTTTAAGGAACTAGGAAGTATCTCTAAAAATATTACATCTTTCTTATGGGTATTTGACACATTGGAAGACTGAACCTCCAGGTAGTATGGCTCTGTCACCAGATCAACCTCAGTTTATATTCTCTTTGCCCTTTATTATCCATGTGGTTTTGAGCCATTTCTTATTCTCTGTGTTTCAGTTTAAATTATTTGAGAAAGGGAGATATTAATGCACAGGTAAGAGAATTTTTGTGACTATTAAACGAGTCCACGAATATGAAGGTGTTAGCTCAGTGCCTGTTGTGGTATAACTGATTAACAAACGGTATTGATTATTAAATAAATTGTCTGTATGTATATTCTTCTGAAATCACATAACCCTTTTACTTTTCCCATCTTATTTTGCTCATATATTCTCTGATTATATATTACTTATTTAGTTATGTTTATCCAAAGAATTACACTATAAACTCCTTCACAACAGGTAACGTGGCTTAGAAAAAGATGTGCAAATTGTTCATGTACAATTATTATGATTGAATAAACAGATAACTTTAATTAACATTCTAAATTTATAACAATATACTACGTTTTGCTGAGCTACACATAGTGTCACTTTCAAAATTAATTCCTTGGCACCTAAGCACAGCACAGTGACTTAGAGAATAATTTGAATGCTTGAGACAAAAACCTGTTTCTTAAAAAGTTTTTCCCAGCCCAGTCTGCTAGGGCTGCCATAACAAAATATCATAGACTGAGTGGCTTATACAACAGAAATATATTTTCTCACAGTTCTGGAGGCCAGAAGTCTAAGATCAAAGTGTTGGCTGATTTGGTTTCTTCTGAGGCCTCTTCTTGGCTTGCAGATGGCCACCTTCCTGCTGTGTCCTCATATGTCTTTTCCTCTGTGTGCACGCAGTTGGTTTTTCTCTGTATATCCAAATTTTCTCTTCTTATAAGGACACCGGTCAGAGTGGATTAGGGCCCATCCTGATAGCCTCATTTTAACTTAAACACCTCTTTAAAGACCTTATCTCCAAATATAGGTACATTCTGAGATACCGGGGAGGAGGACTTCAACATAGGTATTTGGCAAGGGCAGGGGACAAGGACACAATTCAGCTCAGAACACTGCCCTTTCCTTTGTCTTGAATAAGTTTAATTAACTGTAGAGCCTTGAATGAGTAACTCGCAGGACATGTCTTTCTTTGGTGTGTACTTGTGTGTGTCTGTGTGGGTAAGCATGTTTAAAACACGCATGTAAGGATATGTCACGTTCCAAATGGAAACATGAGGAAGACATACAATCCTGTTGTGTTTGCGTCAAGTCACTACCGTATTCCTTCAGACTTTTGACAGCTACATGCGAGCCTTGGGAAGGGGGTTTGCACTGAAGGTACCATAAAATCAGTATTCAAAGGAGGATGTTTGAAAACCTCAGGATAGTGTCCATTTTACACTTGAAAATTTATGGCAAGAAATTTTGCTTTTCTCTGAGGAGCAAATCTCGAGTGATAGTTAAAGTGAGGGTCCCTTCAATCCTGTGTCCGTTTGCCTTGAGGGTGCGCTTTGTTTCCAGCTGACAGATTTTTATGTCTCTTCTTTGGAATTGCATTTCACACAACCCCTTGAATCACCACAGAGAATCACCATGATTAATCAATGATGGCCAGAGAAATGAAAGAATAACCACTTATCCGTGCCCCGTTTCCTTTGATGCAATACATATACAGTGAACTTGAGTTTTATGAGTTTGAAAGCTAAATTTGATTATAAGCTGAACTTTTTTTTATATAAGGAGCTGCTTTATCTTTGTGTTTAGATTTGTTGAAAGTGTATGGTAAAGAACTAACCAAAATTAATAACAGAATTATAAAAATTTATTTTTACAGAGACATACAGCATTAACAGAGATAATCACATTATTTTAAAGAATTTTAAAGAGTGAAAGTACTGACTAACATTTTGAAGGGTGCCAGAATACACCATCCCCAAATACACCTCTTTGACGTATAGATTATTTAGAGCTAAAGGCCATTGAGAACCAGTAGTTTTGGAAAAGCTCTAAAAACAGGACACATATTTTCCTTTCCTAAAGGAAATTTACATTTATAAAGGAAATTTCCATTTGTAAAGATGCCTCCCTGTCTCATGAGGGAAGAAGAAGGCTCTGAATAACTTTTATCTATGGAGAAGACACCATCTTAAATCTGCATGACAAACCTTACTAAACAACTGTTTACCATACTTTTCCTGGTCACCTTGCCATAACTTGCCTTCCCTACCTAGAAGCCCAAAACCTCTTTTCCTTTGTTTAGCCTAAGGTGGTATATAAGCCCAAATTCTAATCACCCTTTTGAGTTACTAATTACTGGGTGATCCCCTGTGTACATGCACAAGGCACATGTTTATAAACTTAGGTTTGTTTTTCTCTTGTTAACCAGTCTTTTGGCAGTCTAATTTACAGAAGCCCAGCTGAGGAACCTAAGATGGGTAGAGGAGAAGTATATTTTTTCTGCCCTTACAATGTTATGACCACCGTAGTGACAGAAGTTCAACTATTAGTGATTTACACTTTTAGAATCGTAATCGCAAGTGAAAATAAAATGCTGGCTCATTTCTGAAATGTTTAAACATATTTCTCATCCCAGTAAGTGGAGTCTTTGTGACACAGTTGTACTTAAAATTCCTTTTCTGGATTTCCCAGAATAGCCAGGAGAGCTATCAGCAATCATAGGACAGAGAGAGAGAGAATATCCATGCCTCTCTACATAGGTTATCCTCTTCTTCGGTTATGGTTAATTATGTTTCATTATTTATTTGTGATAGTCTTTGTGATAGCTGTTACCCATCTTTAGATGCCATCTGGATCCCTCTACATATGTAACAGTAGTAGCTTTTATAGAGAACTTATAAGAGTTTTATTAATAAATTTTGACCATATCCAAGCGAGATAATTTTTTAAAACTTTTCACTTCATCAAAAGTGCCCTAATATGACAAAATTTGAGTACAGCTTGATCTATAAACTATTTGTCCCCTCGTTTGGGTCAAATGATCTTTCACACTCATGTTTCAAGACTGTGTCCTCCATTAACTTCTTGAATTGTGATAGAATGCAATTCTGTAAAGACATTGAAATAGAAATTCCTCACTTTTGAAGGAGAAGCCATTTGGAGAATCCTAAAAAGTTAGGAAACCCCTTTCCAGGGAAATGTATATAGGTATTTACATGTAAGCTGTTGCACACAAGTTCAGGTGACAATTGTCTGATATACTTTCACTGATTTCAAATTAAAAAATTGTTTCTTAAGAAATGAATTTGCTCTAACATTTTTCTGGAATCACCTCTTAGGCTTGGTTTATGCAATTCCATAAGATCAATATTTCTGCTTTGGTTTTGTCAAAAAGTAATAAGACTTACCCATAAAAATGGACAAGCTACCTAATCTATGTTTTAAGAATAGTACAAATTATTTTAGTTTGAAATCATTGATATAAAAGCCCTAAACTCAGATCATCAAGTCTAGTGTAATAAAGAATATTTATTATAAAAATAACCACATGAAAAATTGAATACTGTCAATATGTACCTCAGAATAAAAGTATATAACTTCCCACTTAGATTCTTTTATTCTGGTAATTTGTGAGCTATGATTGATTTGCTGCATGGTGTGGCATAATGATAATCAGATGATTATATATTACCATATATCAAATGTCTATTTTACACCAAGGACTGACCCAGTGACTGGGAAAAGTAAATACATACTTGACATGATCTAAGGATTTACGGGTATTACAATCAAGGCAAAATCAACACATAAACCAGTTAGAGAATAATTATGCATATCAAGTTGTAGGGTAGTTAGAACACTCTTTTTGAAAAGAGAAGTCATAGAATATATTGGTATAAACCAATTTGGAGAGGTAGAGAGAAGAAGGAAGCATTTTCTAGTCTGGATGATAGCAGTATCTCACCGAAACAGAAAAGGGTATAAATTAAACATGTTAATCTTTCAAAACCACCGTGTCTACACCCCTGGCGCCTGTTGCCAAATTTTCACCCTGTTTAATATACCTTAGATTATAAAATAGTCTATTTTCTAATATATAGTTTGCTTACTTAAATGTTTCCAGTCACAACAAAATTTTGATTAAAAATAATTATCTACTTCTATTAGCCTGCTGGAGCTGTCATAAGGAAGGCCCATAGACTGGGTGGCTTAAGCAACAGGAATTTATTTTATCACAGCTCTAGAGACCAAAAGTCCAAGATCAAGGCACCAGCAAGGTTCATTCTGGTGAGAACCCTTCATGTGGCTCGTAGACAGTCACCATCTTGCTGTGTGCTCGCTTCTTTGTGCACACTTTGAGAGAGAGAACTTTGGTGTCTCTTCCAACAAGGATGCTAATAATATCAGAACAGGTGTCCACCCTTATGACCTCATTGGCCCCATCTCCAAATAGCCACACTGGAGGTTAGGGCTTCAACATATGAATTTTCCAGGGGGCACAAACATCTAGTCTACGACATTACTTCTAAGCAAATAAAACCAAAAAAGATAAGGGAGAGATAAAAAGATAGAAAATGTTGAAAAATGTTCAAAGATGTAGAGAATAATAAATGCAGCAAAGTTTTGTTTCTCCAAATTGGAGGGAGATACTATTTGAAGAAATAATACCAGAATATTCCTACTAAGTGAAACTTCAAGTTTGAACAATCTCAAAGAATATCATACAGAATAAAAATACACCATCAAATGAGAACACAACTAGATATATTAAAGCGAAAATTAAAAACAACAAATAAGTAAAGATTTGAAAAAACGCCAGGAAAAAGAGGCAGATTATATACCCAGAAACAAGAATCAAATTAATGTCAGCATTTATCATCAGCTACAGTTGCAAGACGACAATGAAGTAAAATTTTTAAAGTTTAAAAAACAGAATTATATGTTCCACTTAAATTATCATTAAATGTGAAAGTGAAATAAAGATATTATCAAACATACAAGGCTTTCAATATTTTATAACATAGAAATGTTCTTTGAAATTATTCTCAGATGAAGTAATCTAGTGTCTGTGAATGTTTTATGAACAGTGCAAGATAGCAAATATTTTAGGCTTTGCAGGTCACATAAAGTCTCTGTTGCAATATTATCCTTCATTTTCTTTTTACAGCACTTTAAAAGTATAAAAATATTCTTGGCTCAAGTATATACCAAAACCGGGTTCAAACTGAATTCGGCCCATGGAATAGATGGTGTAGTTTGAAGTCCCCTGAAAGAATCGAGTAAAAAGAGAAAAACAATCTAGGAAATATGAAAAGTAAAGACCAAGTAACTTAATAAAAAATTGCCATTAAAATTTAGAACCAGAATTAATATGACCCAAGCTTTTTCATAGCATGGCACATATTAATAAAGGATAATAATGGAATGACACACAAAGATAGATGGGTGAGTATGCATCGACTACCTCAAATCACCAGAACAATAAAAAATTGAATATATGACTTGTAGATCATTAACTTAAAAAATACTTTTTATAAAGAAAAGTAGGAAAGGAAAAAAAGAAAATGTGGTAAAGAGAAAATATAAGATGAAAAAAGTCCTGATATTATACATTTGTGGTAAAAAAAGATCAAGAAAATAAATAATTATCAACCTATATACTAGTAACAATATAGCCTCTGAATGTATGTGACAATAACTAATAAAAATGAAATGGAGGTAGGCTGTTAGCAGGCTGTTTTAATACAGTTCTCTCAGAAGCTGATAAAGCAGAAAGAGAATAAAACTTAGACTCTTTGAATAATGTCATTCATAAGATTTTTCTCTCTCTTTACCAAATAGTCCACAAATGCTGTCTTAAAACATGGAACAGAATCAATACAATAATGCTACAATCTGTGACTATAATGAAATAAGATTTTAAGTAAATAAGAAAAGAAGAAGTAGTTAAAAAACTATATATCTCGAAACCCAAAAAATCTAAGACTGAGTAACTTTTGGATTAAGGAAGAAATGATAAAGAATATATAAAATATTTAGAATTGAAAGAAATTTAAAATAATAGTCAACAATATTTGACCTAATGATTAAACCAAGAAATCAAAAAAGATGTAATTTTATCCTTATATAACTAGTCAGAATTAGGAAGATGTATAATTCTAAGTGTTAGCAAGAATACGCATAAATGGGAGAGTATAAATTGGTACAAAATTCTGTGGATCAATTCAGTGGAACTTAATATACCCTCTAACATAGAAATTGCCACTTCTGCATATATATCCACTCCTGTTTCACAGATTTCAAAAGAAATGTAGAAGCAAGTGCATCTTGGTATTGTCTTTGATGGTAGGACATTGTAGACACCTAATATATCCTTCATAAAAGGAACTGATAAGTAAAATGGGGTGGATACATGCCATGGAGTGTTATATAATAGTCATGAGCAACAAATTAGATGTGTGTTGAACAATATAGACATATTTTAAAACATGAGATACATAACACTTTTTATGTAAATCAAAAATGTACATATACGAAATAATAACATATTTTTAAAAGACATATACTAAGCACATTATAATAAATTCTTGTGGATAAGGGGAGGAACGACATATAAAGGAAAAAGATAAAAGAGACCAGAACAAAGCGAGGAAAGGAAACTTTGCAAGGAACAGTGATAACAGTTTGCCATAAACTGAGCAATATAATTTAGCTTTCTGAACCTTAAGTCTAAGAATTTAAAAAAATAAAATTATAGGCCTAAAATTAATTTTAGAAGAGTTAAACTTGTTTTCTGAGACAAAAAAATTGACGATTAACTAAAGGAATAATGAACTGATCTATGGAGGTGAAGAGGCAGATATCTGGGAAAGTACTAAATAGTTTGAGGTTTTGCCTTGGAGTTACTTCTGAGAGTAATTTTGGTTAAGCAGAGGAGAACTGGAGCTTTTAGAACAGAAATATAATACGCAAATGCAAAATACATGCAACACTATAGTTTATTTGAACATAAAGAATGTGTAATTAAGCAGGTATATAAGATTTTGAGTCTTTCTCCAGTAGAACTCCATAGCTTATGAGCTGTAGAGTTAAAGCAGATAGAGGAGATAATTCAGCGACATAGATAAAATTTATGAAATACTCGGAGGCTAAAATTTGCCTGGTTGTAGAGATATAAACCACGGATGGGGAGGAAGTCCAGTATTGCAAAGAGTAGATTAAAAGTTGTCAAGTAATAAGAGGGAAAGAAATGATTTAAGGATTTGGCAGTACTTCCAGTGAAGCAGTTTTAAAATGTATTTCAGAAAAGTAATTTTAAAACTATTAAATATTTTAAGTGTGCTTCTATTCATCAGGTTTTGCTAAGTTATGCAGCAGTAACAATTTTAAAATCTCATCAGCTTACAAAAACAATAGTCTTATTTCTCAGTTTTTACATGTTGGTGGCTCCAGGTTGGATGCAGCTCTTCTCTGTTTCGTGAGTTGTCTTTATTCTAAGATCCAGGCTGAAGAAGCAGCTCCTATTTGGGACATGAATTTTTTTGTGGCAGAGGGAAACAGCAAGATGTCTGGCTCTTAAATCTTTAACGGCTCTTAAAGCTCATGCTCAGTCATGCCTATGTTATATCCAATCACATCCCATTGTCAAAGTCAGTCAATAGATCAAGTCTACCATCAGTAGGGTGGGGCTGTATATTCCTCCCAGTGGAGGTTCAATAAATCTCACAGAAGCAGGGGAAAATTCTCCAAGGCCAGAGTCATCTTTCACAAAGAGAGAGTGAGAAGAAAAAGTAAGACTCTTGATTCAACTTTTATGAAAAAGTAGGCTCTCTCCTCAGTATCTTTGGTGATATCCATCTGTCAATTATGAACCCTTGCACCTTCACTCTCTGGGAACCTACTAGAAACTAGTAATGACAGCAGACCAAGGAAGTAGCAGCATACTGGTAAATTCACAAATTATTTATGAATAAATAAGGCCAAATAGAGGAAGTAGAGAGGTGGGAAGTAACAGGGTTGAATGGTTATTGCAAAAGTACAGAAATAAAAGGAATCTGGCACGCTCCTTCCTGGTGGCTGTTTCAGTCCTGTCCACCAACTTCATTGAGTCACGAAGCACTTTGACTCACTCTGGCAGTTGATGAGATCTAACATTTTTTCAATTTATAGTTGGCATTTAAAACATTATGTGTTATTAAGACCTTTCACTTTGTCCTATTGCTGTGATAATAAAAATATTATTAACATCAATAAAGTAAGTAATGTTGGTGTAGCATCTCACTATAAACACTCTCCTATAGTTCAATTTTGTTCTCAAATCAGTTCTATCGGGGAGGGTTTCTGGTTATTCTCATTTTGCTCTCCTACCCAATCCATTCTCTCCCTGTTTTTTGCCCTGAGTAGGGTGAGGGAGGCTGACCCATAAAGAATATTTCACCTGGACTTCATGGTCTCTGGTTTACAGTCAGGTTTGGCCAAGGAGAGACAGTAGTTGGTGTAACCATCATAAACCAATTTATACTGGCCCTACTTTGTTCTATTGTATCAATAATGAAATGTCAATCAGAGATGTTTTTCAGCAGCAATGAGCAAAACTTGCAAGTCATGCAGCTGGAGTATGCTCAGAAGATTGAAACCTTGTCCTCAGACGACTTCCAGCTGCCGAGGAATCAGAAGTTCCCCCAAAATGGAATCTAATGTAAAGGAAAAGCGGAGGAGGGAATCTAATGAGAAGTGAGGGATCCCTTGATTTGCAGCACACTGGACTTAAAAAATTGTTACACTCCCACCCTCCAATCAGATTCTGCCAGGTTAATGTTTTGTGTAACCACTCCTAACTCCTTAAAAATTTGTCCCCGCTTCAGCTCCAGGAGACAGGTTTGAGCCTTGCTTCCTGTCTCCTTGCTGGTCAGCCATGCAATAAAGCTTTTTCTTCTCTTAGAAGAAAGTGCTGCATTATTGGCTTCTATGTGTATTGAGCAATGAGTCTTCACTCAGTATCCCTAGGAGGGCACACGAAGAGAGAGGTCACATGATCATGGATAGAAGTTTGATCCTTATGAAGGGATCTTTGTTTTTAATAAGGGCATCATAAGGACTGGGCAGAGTACTTTTCTGTACATAAAAGGGACTGCTTGTAAAAAAGGAGTTATAATTCAGCCCCTGCCTTCAGCCAAACAGGGAAAAAGTTATTGGGATAAATAGATAAGAAGTATTCTGCCTCTGCTTTTCAGGGATTATGCATTCTCTAATGGGAAAGGAAGAGACCTAAGCAAGTATTTTACGAGGGCTCAAATGATAAAATCTCTATTCCCAGTTGCCTTGGGTGAGATGTTTCCCCTACATCCTTGTTATGCCGTCATTATCACTATCACCATCAATGCCACTGATAAATGTTGTGCTATATAGGGATGCTAAGAATTGTTCTGGTTTTTTACAACATGAAGACTTGTGAATCTGAAACGTCAACATACAGGTGATAGAGTGGTTATCCATAACCCTCTGAATATATAAAACATTGGCATGGTCACTCAAACCTTCTCAACATACCCTAGCTGCATCTAGCTGTCTTAGATTCCTGTGTCATAGTCACAAAGGTGGACCTGTTCAGGTCAGCCAAGTTCTACCCACGTCACTGCTTGACTTCATCTTAAGTTAATATTCTAATAGAACCCTTGCTATGGAATTTTCAGCAACCTATTTGGGGAACGAGTTGGGGAGAAGGGCTACTTATGACAGCCTTTTTCTCTTTTATGCCAACCAAAGCATTGCAGTATAAATTAGTCCTTCCAAACTGCTTACTCCCCATAATTAACTCTCCTCTAGGAATAGCTGTTTTATAACTGTTGCAAATCAAAGTTCTATGCCCCTGAAGTATTCACTTGCCAGGAGACTGTGACATCTCATCCATTAAATGGGTGATGTTTAAAAACAGCCTCTTCTCCTTTTCTTTGAAAGATTGTTTCACTGAACGGACATTGCCTTGAGTTGTATCGAGGGAAATGGGAGTTGAATCAGCAGCACTCGTACAATGTATAACTCCTGTTACTCTGCTCCCAGGAGCATTAGAATTTGCATGGTTTAGCAGGCTGGAGGATGTCATAATAGAACTCAGAGTAGGTTGACAGCATCGGAATGTCTAAGGGTCTACTAGGCTCAGAGTCTCCATTTTTCAGGCATTTTCTGCCATTTTTAAGGCAGACAGTGCTTTTGAGGACAACGCTAATAGTCTCTAATTCCTTGAGTGTTCATTGTGAAATGCTATTATCCATGCTAAGGCAATTTACTGTTAATATGGATGTAATACACAATGCTATCGAAATTTCCACTGTAATGCAACCTTCATAAATGTCTATTACCTTTTCAACAGCTCCTGATTCCATAGTTTGAAATAACTGCGTTGAAGATGAGTGACTATTATTTTGCACAGCACAGTAGCGTATAGCTGCGAATGGAGTGGGGGCTGAGGGAACATTAGTTACTCACAGAGACCATCCCTTCATCACATGGGCGTATGGCACATGCCCAGGTAGTGTGAGTCACACGAAGTGTATCTCCTAATTATCAGACACTCAATAGCATAGTAAAACCTAAGCCCCTAAAGACTTGCTCCTTATATACTTCAATTTCCTGCCAGCAGCTCACTATGTTGACTATATCTGGTTAGATGTTCCTGCTTTTCACCTCTGATGAAAGTAGCATTATTTTGTCCCATCAGTTGTTTCAGTCAGGAGTTAAGAAATTTTCTGTGCTTGAGATGCAAGATCAAGTTAATCAGAAATTAACATTAACCAATTTGAGGGATTTTAACACCGGGATTTGGAATAGAAGAATTCGTCTTTGAATAAAAACAATTCCAAAATGCAGATAATTAAAATTTTATCTTGATTTTACAAATAGATTTGAGGAAGCAGGAGGCCCGTGAAAAAAGCACTAAATTTAGGCGAATGGCTTTTTTCCATTCTTTTACTTGTTCAAATCCCCTTCTTCATATTCATCTGCACAGCTGACTTTTGTTCTTATACAAGAGTCGATTACTCTCTCCCTTCTTGAACTATGAGCTCAAGGTAAGAAAGGAAGCTTCATTCACCTCTATACCCCCTCCAGTACCTAGCATGTTATTTTGCACAGAGTAAGTGTTTAAAACTGTTGAATGAAAGTAGGATTTAAGTGGTGGTAATTTGTATTGGCTCAATATAGCCCACAGTCCTGAAACAAATAAGTGAACATACATTTTGTTTCTTAACAAGATCCTCTACTCTATTTACATTAGATCTCCCCTGACTTCCTTAAGGTATATTTTTACCAATGTTAGGATTACTGCTATATTCGATTGTTCTGGCTACTCTCAGACTTATGTTTATCACTCAAAGAAGGTTGCATAACATTTCTTGTGCCAAGCCTGCAAAAGTTGGTTAATAAACCAGAGGATGCTCTGTACACATAAATCCAACATATCAGCATTATCCAATTTTCAATACACAGAATATACTCACATCCCATTTTTTTGGAAAAAATAATTCTTGGCCTGAAAAGCAATGCAGATAGCTGTTCTAAAGTTGCAAATATTTGCTTGGCACTGACACTAGATTTATTTAATGCCATGACTTTAGCTAATATCTTCTCAACATAAAAAAGACTGAGAGAGTTCGGTCTGCTCAAATAAAATGATGAATAAATAAATATAGCAACTAATAATAGAAAGAAATATGACATAAATAATGGTAAGCTGGAAAGTAATTGTAGAAGTTTATGGTTATTGGGCTGAATCTAATATGATATTAAATTTCTACTGGCACTTCAAGAGCTGTCCTGATTAATCAATTGGTAATTGCAGCTATGATTACTGGCTGTGATTATGATTAACTGCCAATTTTGATTGATCCTCCAATAATTCTGGCATGTTCTTCAAGACAGAATCTCTGCTGCATTAAGTAGGATTTGGGAAGCAGAGTTATTAAAAGTAAATAATCAAACCCTTCACTTTCATTATGGATCTGTCCTCAGGGGACAAGATTTGTGATGGTGGAATCATGGATAGATTCACAGTAGGGGAAAGCCAAGAGAGGACAACATTATGCCAGAGAATATTTTAATAAAATAGACTCATTGTGGAGATGGAGTGTACATTTTATACTGATTCATTTACTTCAAGCTTACACTCATTACACCCCCTACTAGTTGAGCCTACTTTCATTATAACAGCGCGATGTCTTTAGCCCAGTTCAATCACTACGTTTTCTAGTCCTATGAGGAGTGAAAATGAATATCTCTGTGCGTTTCCAACTATCACTAAAAAAATGGTTCATTATCCAGTTCTTTAGGCCAGCACTATGAACGTAAGGTCACAAACAGAAGAAAGATTTCTGGGATTGCATAATAGATGAGAAATTCTTGAAAGTCATTTTCTCTAACATGTCATTAACCTGGTGCCAGGTGGAGGTGCATAGCTATATTAACAGGGAGCAGTGGCACTTTTGCAGCTGAAAAGAGTGGCTTGTTACCATGAGAGCTCCCCAAAGCACAAGTAGAATTTCTTTTTGAAGAGCCTCACACTTCAGGCTAAAGCAGTGAGCTCATTGGAAAGTACTGAAAATCAGGCTCATTTTCAATGAGAAAGGAAAGGGAACCAGAATATATGTGCCACAAGGGCAGAGTACATGTCTTTTATCTCATGGCTCTGCTGTAGCCTGAGTGCCTTTTCAGTGCCTACTCCAGGGTGGAAATCCAATAAATAACTAAAGTATGAATAAATGAATGAATGAACACTCATACTTACTCCCAAAGGTTGAAATTTGGTGTGTATTAAGAATTGACTCAATATACACATCTATATATTGCATTAAATACATTCTATTGCACTGTATACATTTAATCCTCCAAACAACCCTATGAGGAAGGCACTATTACTAATCCGATTTTAGAAACTTGGAAACTTAGTATTAACCTTAACAGAAAGGTAAATAACATGGTTAAATCCACGTAATTAATAACTGACAGTTGAACAAAGGACTTGAGCTAAGCTCACTACAGTTCCAAAGCTCATGCTTTTAAGCATTATGATATTCTGTCTAATTTTCAGAAAAAGGCTAATTGCATTTTCCCTATCTTACAGAGCTACAGCCCAGGTCACCCAAGTTTATAGCAGAGTTTGGACTTGAACCCATCAGTCAGTCTCCTGCACTCTCTGTCTCTGTCCCATCTTTGCGTTCTGTGTAGTCACTTCCCTAAAGAGGACGCTCTGCTTGAAGACTGATCTTCCTCAATCTCTGCATGATGCCCCCCTCACTCCTAACTCTGTGGCTGGTATATGGACTTGTATTAGCTTCCTGTTACTACTATGGGAAATTACCACAAGCTTAGTATAATTCTAGAGATTTTAAGTCCAAAGTCAGTAACATTGGGCTAAAGTAAAGATGTCAGCACGGCTGGTTCCATCTGAGGCTCTAGAGGAGTATCTGTTTTCCTGCCTTTGCCAGCTTCTAGAGGCCATGTGCATTCCTTGGCTTGTGACCCCTTACTCAATTTTGAAAGTCAGCAGCATAATGTTGTCACCTCTCCTTCACTGACTGCTCCTGTCTTCACATCACCTTCTCAGACTCTGAGCTCCCCTTTTATAAGGAGACTTGTGGTTATACTGAGCCCACCCAGATAATCCAGAATAATATCCCCATCTCTAGATCCTTGATTTAATCACATCTGCAAAGACTCTTTTGCCAAGTAAGGTAGCACTGATAGGATCTGTGGATTAAGACATGGACATCTTTGAGGGGCCATTTTTTAGCTACTGTAGTACATGGTCTCATCTGGAACGTCTTTGCCTTCCATTACCTAAAGCACGACCATTTTCCCACTCCTGGGATTGGATTAATAAGATATCTGTAATCTAAAAAGGAAAAAGAACCCAAGTTCAGGTATTTTTCATGACAGTATTGTTTATGCTAGTTAAATTTCGGAAGCCATATGAATATCATTTAATTAGAGACTATGTAGTTCCTGATATAATTATGAAAATAATGATGGAAAATGAAAACTTGCTTATATTTTAAGTAAAGGAAGCAACATACAAAATAGAGTCATCTTTGTAATATTTATGTATTTGAAAAAGTCTAGAAGAAAATAAAGGAATTTGAGTTTAATTTATGGGAAATTATGAGCATTTTTCTTTAATTTTCTTCAGTATTGTTATCCTATTTTCAAGTTCCCATCCCCTGCATGTTTCTGTTTTTATGGGGAAGTCCAATAGTATCCTGTTACCTACTTTAATTTCCTAGGTCTCAGTTTTAAAACTTTAATAACCAAAGAATGTTTTGGCTTATTTCTATTTTCTTTTTATTGCTATTTATGCTAACAGAAACTATATAAACTCACTCTTGAGAAATAGTGCCACATTTAAAATTTTGGTGGCCTGCCTTAATCTAATAGACACAAGAAGGAAATGAGCCAAATCGTTTTTTTTTTTCATTTATTTTATTCATGGAGTTGTGGAATTGTGTATTTGAAAGGACTCTAGATTTGTCAAAACGTGTTTCCTAGAGGGCCTGGTCTCTGGGATGCCTCGGAGATCACAGACAGGAGCTGGGGATGCTGACTGAGCAAGACTTTCACCCTTCACTCCTGCTTGGACCAGAGCGATCTAGTCATTATTTCACCTTTTTGTTTGCCAAAGGATTCTTTGGTTGAACTATGATGGAGACTATTGTTTTCATCCAAACTTATTATGCTGTAAATGAGGAAACAAGTCCCAGAGAAAAGAATGATTTGTCCAAAGTCACACAGCAAGCTACAACCTAAGGCTTTTGACCAGACCAGTTTCCTTTGTACACGCACCTATAATTGCCTTAGGAATACATGGAAATGAGGGTCTTTTTTAAGAATATCTTGTCTGATATCTAAAAAAACAAATACCAACTGCCTAATGATCCAGACGGTTGGAAGTTCTACATTGTTTGTTATTATACAAAATCATAACATCATTGAATGTTAGAGCCAGGAGGGATCATTTTCCAATTCTCTCATTTTACAATTAAAATCCATGGAAGTTAAGTGAGGTTTTCCCCACTTCTTTCCTTTGGTGTCAGTTGTTGTTGTCACTGTTGTTGTTTTTTTTTTTTAATTTTCTTAAATGAACATCTGTATAATTATTCAAGTGTAGCCTTTTTTGGGGAAAATAACTATAATAAGTATTGCCAGGATATAATATTCAAGTAGTAAAGCTTCAACTGCTGAATAACTAAGAGCTGAGAAAGGGAAAATAAGAACTAAATTTGCTTATCAAGTCAAGTCTATCTTCAAGAGTCTTCCAAGACATGTGATGGTTTCGGAAAGAACTAGTCTAGTCCAAATGCTGCTTTGACTTAGAGGAGCCATTTCTCTGAGTAGAAACAGCAGTGAATTCAGTTCACTTCCTAAGAAAGTAAAAGCTATGCTCTTCAGGATTCTGGAAGAGAAGATGTTGCATGCACTGCGTGGTCAGCAGAGCCCTGTGTCTGATCAAAGTGCTTACTTGGGTATGATTGTGGCTGGAAAGAAAACTTGAGATTGCTGTGTCCTAGGGGTTAGAGAGGCACAGTGGAGGACAGAACTCCCACTCATTGAGCAGCTTCTTCATCTTGAACCTTTCCCAGATGTGCCGACTGTCTTCTTGAGTGAAGGGTGCTGGACTCCTCGTTCTCCATCCAATAAGATCGGTCACTCACTTCCTCTGTGAATTTGTTCAGTAGCTAAAAGGAATGAGTGCTTCAGATAAGAAAAAGAAAAGGATTGCCATTTGGAAGGTCTTGTGCTGGGTGCTTTACATATTATATCTCAGTCAACACATAAGATACCTTAAGGGATAAATTTTTGTATCAGGACTTTCTGTTGCAAGTGACAAAGCCATAATGCAAACCATGTTAAGCATATATGGGAATTGAAGATTCTAGGAGTATTATGGGCCTTAAGGAATGTGAGTCTTTAGACACTTTCATTTCCATCTCCTTCTCTCTCTCTTTCTCGTCTCTTTCTCTTCATGTTGTAGCACCATTCCATGCACTGCAGGATGAAATAAGCAACTTGGCCTTTGGGGTTTAAATCACTTGAGTCACTCAGAGGATGCTGGTTAGCCTGGCTTGGGTCATTTGACCATCCTGAAGAAATCTTTGTGGCTAAGGAGACGTATTAAGTTTGGTCAAATCTACATCACATGAACAATGCTATAATAAGGTGCTAGAAGAGGACTGGAAGGGACAGATCCATGGAGATTATGTTAAGTGAGGGAGGAGCAGTCTCCCAAAAAGAGTGGACTTCTGCTAACAGGAGAGAGAGAAGGGCTAGTAAACTAGCAAATGTGAAGAAATGTTCACTAGAATGTGTTTTTTCCCCAGGTATAAATGAGTAAATAAAGTGTCAGGTTTAATTCTGCTTTTAAAGTTTGTACAACTAATACATACATGATAGATCAGAATTAGAGCCCGGTTTTATCTGAGTAGAAAGTCTGTACTCTTTCTGCTATAGGCCCTGTGTCACTGCAATTTTCATAAACCTTTGAAAGGGATAGCTTTTCTTAAACATTAGAACTATTATATTTAATTTAATAGTAGAACTAAAAATCGCACTATCAAGTTGCAGGAATTATTTTGGGGAAAATACACAATGTCTGTTTCCCTGGAAATTGTTTAGCAAGGAACATGGCTGTCACTAAGTTTTAAAATATTTTAGGGGGCCAGCCCAGTGGTGCAGCGGTTAAGTTCACACGTTCCACTTCTCGGCAGCCTGGGGTTTGCTGGTTCAGATCTCAGGTGCAGACATGGCACCACTTGGGAAAAAGCCATGCTGTAGTAGGCATCCGACATATAAAGTAAAGGAAGATGGGCATGGATGTTGGCTCAGGGCCAGTTTTCCTCAGCAAAAAGAGGAGGATTGACAGTAGTTAGCTCAAGCCTGATCTTCCTCAAAAAAAAGTAAATAATAAAATATTTTAAAAGGAACATCACAATCTTTTAAGGCCATTAAAGGAGTCTTTTAGTGGCTTAAATTCTTTTTTTTGCACAGTTTAAAGATTTTTCTCACGTACACATCTCATCATCAAAAACTTACTGTCTTAACTATTCAAATAGTAAGACAAATCTTCCATTCCTATACAATGCTTATCAAATTTCAAATTGGTCCACCTTTTTGGCATGGGGAAATTTGGACAGAGAAATCAAAATAAAAATATATATATATATTTGTTAATAAACTGATAAAAACCCTGTATCTTTGGAATTCACGTTAAGGGATTTATCCTACAGAAATAATCAGATAAGTTCATAAGTTTGTTCTCACAAGGATTCTTCAAAGCGTTAGAGGCAATAGAGGAAATAGAAAATAATCTGAACACTCAGTTATTGAGGATTGGCTAAATAAACTATGATAATGACAATACCAAACATTTGTTGAGTACATGCAATGTGCTAATTACTATACATACTATTCAAGGCACTTATTTATTTTATTTAATTCTTACCAACAGCAACGTACTATTGACACAAATAATCAATAATCATTCTATTTCAAAAGAAAAGAAGAGAGTTTTATTCAAGCAGTACTGAGTACTCTAACCCGGGAGTCACAAGGGAAGAAAGCACTCCAGAGAAGAGTGATTTCCAGCACAGTTATATATTATTTCAAAACAAAAATACATACATCAAGTATGATAGGAGTACCTTCCTTCAAGGAGATATTCATTATAGATTAGCACATGCACAGCATCCCTTCAATATGACCCTGGCACCATAAGAAGGGAGACGTTGAGGCCTGTCTTCAAAGAGTGCACTCTTTCCCTTAAGTTAAAGCAGATGCACAATGTATGTTTGACAGGCTGTAAGTCAGTCTTCTTTGGTTTAAATCAGTTCAGGTTCTTGTTTGAACCAAATCAGGTTCAAACAAGAGTGGCTTCCCATATACTTAAAAATATAAACAATTTTTCTTACATTGCTAAGAAGTAGACATTATCATTATCTCCATTATCTTCTTCTTCAGTTAAAAAAATAGAACAAACAAGCTATGATTTGGAGAAAGTAAGCTAAATGTCAAGAATACTTATCTTGTAATTAGCAGAGCCAAAACCCAAATATGATGCTAAAAATTATGCTTCTAACCACTATGCAATATTCCTGTCTATCTGTTCAATGGAAAAATATTCCATGATTAAAAAAATATTATATAGATGTATATAAAGATGCAAAGGTATTTATGAAAATTATTAGGTTATAAAAGCAAGTAACAACTGAGGATCCAGATTGAGAACGTTGTTTTATCTTTTTACTTAATATTTACTTGTATGCACTTATATACACTAACTCGTTATGCATGACTATCCTTGTATAGTGAATACAGGCCATTTTTACATTCCTTATTTTACTTCTCTGTAATGAATGAAGTATTTATAATAAGCATAAATTAATTCCATAATTATAAGAGTAAATTGGTTATTTCCATTTTGGAAAAAAGTAAAGAAATAAGTATTTCGCCCAACATTTCTGATCTCATGCCATCTACCTTGATAATTCACCTTGACAGAAACTCTAGTCATTGGGATTTAGATGATTCGTTATTTGTACCAAAACTTCCCAACAAGAAACATTTTATACCTATGATACTAGGTATCTGGTTAACAGGATAACAAGATGGAATCCTTAAAGTGGAAAGCTCCAGTTTGTAACTGAGTCTTAATGCTTCTACTTGGGAAACATCAGCAAGGGCTAAAATAATTTTAAAAAATGAATTAATCAAATATTTTTCAACTTCCAGGAAGATTCAGAATTAATTCAACTCTGGCAAATGATTAGTCTTTCTGCTTAATCCCCTGCTGAATTCATATCTTGCTAATCCTGTGCTATTCTGTGAATGATTACAAAGCTCTGACTCACTAATACTCTAATATTAAAAATAATAATTATTCCCTTGACCAAGAGTACTATTGAAAGACTGCAAAATATTCCTCTGCATTTTAAAAATGGAGAAAAACTATAAAATTATTTAAAAGAAAAGAAATGGCATTAATTGAATTATTGACTCTATTAGACAATTTTGAGAAGTTTTCTGTCTTTTGTTTCTGAAATTGTGAAGAGAAGTTCTGAGTTGTATCTGGCCTTCTTCCAATTGCAGTAGTACTGGGAAGACCAAACAAGGGTCAGAATCACATCCAAATTCAGCACCTTCCATTGACAGACAACTAATGGATAGGAAACATGTTTTTTTCATGATGTAAGAAAGCTTTCAAACAGGATATCTAAATAGAGTATGGCCTTGGGTTTTACAGTGACATGCCACAACACCCATCCCCAATGACTTCAGGCCATTTTTCTCCTTCCTGATATCTCAAGTCCACAGGGATTCTTGCCCCAAATCCTTGAATAACAAAGTAGCTTTTAAAATGCTTTTGAGTTTTTTGGCCTAGTTGTTAAATCTGATGCCGTCATTTCATGACAAGTGAAGAGGAGAACAAGGACATTCAAAGCTCTTAAACTTTGGATCCTAATTATATTTATAAAGGGACAAAAAATCCCCTCTGCCTTTTCTCTAACACTCGATTCCCCACTATCATTATACATAATACATATCTTTTTTTTACAGAAATATAAATGCTCACATCAGGAGACCAATAGATTGAATCTTATTCTGCTTTGAGATTTATGGTGGAATTTGAGATCTGTTGATATAAGAAAAGGAATACACAATAGACTGAATTGATAACTTCTGATAGGATGTAGGCAAGAATAAAGGTTAGGGTCAATAATTACAGCTTTCAGACCTGAAGGTTTGCAAGTACTCTCTCCGCTTTAGGATTTCCTGTCCACCTAGGTTCCTCCCAACTCTTGACTTTCCTACTGTAGACATTTCTTTACTATCTGGAAATTTCTTAACCTTGCATATACAACACTGAGAAAATAGTTTCTTTGTATTGGGGTATTTGTAACAGAGCTATAGCAATAACAAATCTGAAAGGGACTTTGGTGATTATCCCATTTGAAAACTTATTAATACAACTATTTTCTCTCAATCATTGATAAATTCAGGACTAAAACCAACATCTCATAATCTGCAGTCCCACCATCCTCTTTCTGTCTCCTCCTTGTCCAGCTGTTGCTCGTGGTCAATATAATGATACATATTATATATGAGTTTATCAGTTTGCAAACCTAAACTAAACACAACTGGCACCCAGTAAAGTCCGGTCTTTGTGTAGAGTCAACCCGAGGGAAGAACAATCCAGTACAAAAGTACAGCCGAAACAATTCTAATGTTTACTTGGTCTCTGGAGAAAATGCCAAAGGGTAGATGGCTGGGGGGGGGGGGGGGGCCAGTAAGAGGCAGAGAGAAGACATTTTTAAGCATTTGTTCACAGCTGGGGAAAATTTGGCCCCTCCGAGAATATTTGGTAATGACTATAGACATTTTTGTTTGTCACAACCAGAGGGCTGCTATTGGCATCTGTTAAGAAGAGCCCGGATGCTGCTGAGCATGCACAGGACAGCCCCTTCCACTCCCAACAAAGATTTATTGAGTCCAAAATGTCAAAAATGCTGAATTTGAGAAACTCTGTTCTTAAGCATATTTTTAAAAACCCTCTCTCCCCATTTTTATCCATATCACCTGTTGGCCTTTCAGAACTTTTCTCCCTTTCACTTTCAATCCCCATCACGGATTCTCTTAATGCTAAAAAGGACTCTATTCTTTTATACTTCTTTTCTTCAGCTTTCTTTGTATTTTGATTTGAATCTTTATCTTCACACTCCATTTCTATTTCCTTTCTTTCACATTATAAAATCCCCGAAACCATGGTACAAAAAGCAGAAATCCTTTTAGAAAGACAAAGATAGGATTATCTTCAGTAGGCAAAAGAGAGGAGAGAGAAGGTTGTGGACATTTACACATCTATCATGTTTATCACTTTATTATATCTGCAGCTTTATACACATCATACACGCCTTAAATCACCAGACTTCCCTTGTGTATGTGGCAAAAACCAGAAAATGAAAAGAAAGCACATGAGGGAGGCAAGGATTTACATGGGGATTTTAGGCTAGATATCAAGATGAGATGTCCAAGACTATTGGAAAATTTCATTGGTTCACAAAGTGCCCCTTCACTGAACTGACTCCAATCCCAGTTTCATTTGGATTAGGATGAAAAGGTGTCATCTTTAGGCATAATAAACTCCTTGACTCTATATTCTCATGTAACATGAAAATAGATAAAGAAGGGAATTTTATGAATTGATGCAAATGAACAATTGAAGGGGGAAAGAAAACTTTCTTTCTAGAAGATAGGGATGTGTTCTTTGCTGTTATCAGTTGCAAAAACTTATGAAACAAAGAGCTTAAAGTGTTTAAGAACTATATGAGCCTAGCAATAGGTAGGTATTTCACCTGGTCATTTTAATATGTTATGGAAAAGGTACTCTAGAGAGTTTGGTTTATCCAGCAAAATGATAACCTAAGGAGAAGGATATGAATGAGTCCATTATTTTTAACCCTGCTCATTTTTTGATATATAAAAGATTCCGAAGTATACGTTTGCATTATGCTGATAATGAACTCTAGACGTAGAGGTTTCTCTTTTTTTCCTCTTATTATTCTTAATAGAAATTTTGAAGTCAAGAATTCTAGAATAAATTATGAATCATTTGAATGTGAGTATATAAGTACAGAAACTTCTGAAAAGCCCTTCATAAACAAAGTAAATATTAGTTAGATTATAACAGAATGTTTAATAATCCATTACACAAGTATTTAATTATTTTGTAGACATTAAAAACTGTGTTTTTGAACTATTTAGAAGAACATGGGGAAAAAGCAGTGTGCAAAAATTATCTGGTTCTAATTTTATCAAAAATAAACATATATACGTATTTTTTTAAGAAAGGGAACTTTTATAAAAACTCCAAAATGGTAATTTTACCATTATTTGTATGATTATGAATACTTATTACTTTTTGTTTGTTTCCATACTTTGAAAATTTTTCTGCAATGAAAAGATTTTACTCTTAAATAAGGGGAAAAACGTGAATGCTATTTTTAAAAGGATCCTGTAGAGAAATTTTTCTTTTTCTTTATCTAATGCATTGCTAAAACCATTTCCATATCATTTCCATCCACTCTATCTTGGAAAACAGGGAAGAAAATACATTTATAATAAATGAAGGCAGCGAACAACAAAATGTATCCAAATCCGTAAATCCTTTTGCTTAGCAAAGCAATTTTTGCAGCTGCAACAGTTGGAATCAATTACTGTAGCCTTTCATATTGTAATGGCGGTAGAGTCTCACCTTTAGGAGTTGGAGTTTGGGAAGAAGCCACTTGCACTGGGCAGAGGGGCCAAGGAAAAAAAAGACCAATTTTGATCACAAATGAGTTCATTTCAAGAATCATTGTGCTGTTACCCTGTGCTTGAAGATAAGCAGTTTAGGTGGGCTCATGATTTAGCAGTCTCTTGAGACCCTGCTGTCTAATTAGCATCGCTCTCAAAAACCTGAGCTCAGCTCATTTCTCATTGGGCCTGTAGGAAAGGAAGGTGTATTTTTCTCTACTGTCAGCATTCTGCTAGTTTTATTAGTCCTGTGCTATACATGTGACAAATGGGAATTTATTTTTGGCTAAGAAAATTCAATGGGCAGGAATTTGGCTAAGATAATGATATCTTCAAAAGGGTCAAGAATATCACAACTTTCTAATGCCCAGGACCAATTGACAGACTATCTCTGGTGTTTTACTTTTGCAAAACTTTATTTGCATTGGTTTTGCAAGGGAGCATGCACAGCTTGCCAGTGGGGTCTTATCGAAATCCTTTCATTACTGAAGTCCATTTGAACCTTGAGAAATATTGCTTCTAGTAGTAATTGTCTTCTTTGCACCTCGGGAAATAATTAAGCATACAAAACCTACAAGGGACCACTTATAATGAACCCATTCACGTATGAGATGAGCACGGCAGTGCAGAGGTCTCTTCTAACCTACAAACTCTTATACCTAATGGCCTACTAGAAATCTCCACTTGAATGCCTCACACACATGTCAAGTTGAACTAAACATTGAACTGTTTCTTTCTCTTTCTTTCTTTCTTTCTTTCTTCTCATTTTATTGTGGTAAGAGCACAACATGAGATCTATCTATCCTTTTAACAAATTTTTAAGCACACGATACAATATTGTTAACTATAGGCACAATGATGTACAGCACATCTCTAGAACTTACTCAACTTGCATAATTGAAATGCCTGTTGATGAGCAATTCCACATTGAACTCTTGATCTCCTAGTCTTTGTTTTACCCATCCCAGTGATAGTTCTGTATTATCAACTCAAGCTAGAAACTTTGAAATTCTTGACAATATCCTTTGGTTGGCACCTACATCTGGTTTATCAGCAAGTCTTCCCCCACCCCACCCCAGGGAAGATTAGCCCTGAGCTAACATCTGTGCCAATCTTCCTCCACATCATATGTGGGTCACTGCCACAGCATGGCTGATAAGTGGTGTAGGTCCACATCCAGGATCCAAACCCTGGAACCCAGGCTGCCAAAGTGGAATGTGCCAAACTTAACCACTACACTATGGGGCGATCCCTAGTGAGCAAGTCTTTTTGATTCTATCTCCAAAATAGATCTAGTGGCTGGCCCCTTCTCTCTATCTCTACTTTCATCCTCTTGTTTTGTGACACCATCGTGGCCACTCTAGTTATATGAATTGGACATGCATTCTTTCCCCATTCTGATCATTCCCCATATAGCAGCCAAAATACTGCTTCCGAATCACAGTACAGATTTAACCGCTCCCTTGGCCACAACCTATCAACATCGCCTCATCGCATGTAGATTAAAACCTAGATTCTTTAATATATGGTTCATCATCTCTACATGCTGCACTCCAGTCTCTCTGTGCTCCTTTTGTTTTCTCAAACACAGCAAATTTTTATGGCATTAATTCCCTTCTCCAGGTAAGTTTACGTCACTTGGTTTTTGGCTAACCATCTGCCTGTTCTTTAAGATACAACCAAATGTTACTTTCTACACACAGCCCCAAGTGAATAAGTGAATACTTCAGATTGTGGATTGGAGGGCAAACTTGGCCAGGAGCTTCAAAGGACTTTCCTCAGCAATCTGCATGAGCAAAATTAGGAGTTGAAACTTAGGCTCGAAGCCTCTTTGAGTTCCTGCATGAGCTAACCCGGTGTCCACCACTCCAGCACCAGAGGTACAGCTCTGATAAATTCTTCGACTCATTACCCTACCGGGATAGTTTGAATGTGACTCCTTTTGGTGTTAGTAATAATTTAAGACTCTAATTACACCATAAATCAAGTCTGGCTGCTCAAGAAAAGTATAGACTTTGGATACAAAGTATGAGTTATTTTTATAAGGTCCTTATGTTTTCAAAAGTGGGGCAGAGTGTTGTTTTAATGGCCCAGCCACTACACTGAAGCATAAGAATAAATATAAATTGAGCTTTAGCACCTGCTGAAATCCAGGCCTTGATGTTACCTAATATTTGATTCATCATCATAAGTTGCCCTCATTGAAGAAGCCACTTTGAGTTATACAACCTGCAGAGATTTGGAGGCGATGCCTATAGACACAAACATAGTTTTATAGTGTGTTTCCTTTCTGCATTATTTCAACTCCTACACTACTTACATATTTATAGAAGCCTCTGGTGATTCTTAATGATGTTGTTCAGTTTCACTTCTTAATAATTTCCTTGGTTTTATGCAAACATTCCTGCTGTTGATTATTCTCTTATTTTAATTATGCCATATTCTAAGCAGTGCTTCTGGCAGTGGGTTGAAGTCTTCCCAGCAGTACATCACAGGTGAAAACACTTTTCTAAATTCCATTAGAGTAAAATTCCTTTCCTTTGCACTTTGGTAGGAGTAGGTGGGTAAGACACTATCAATACTAGAAAAGATATATTACTTGACTGTAGGAGCTGATGGCCAGCTGTAATGAGTTAGCAAATATAAATTATGGTAACTAACACGCGTTGGACACGTATGACATGCAGAGACTGGGTTATGTGCTTTATGTTCATTCTTGCACTTAATTCTCACGAAAACCTCTGAAGCATGTTATTAATACTCCCATTTGACACACATGGAAACAGAAGCCTAGACAATCTCAGCACTGTGTCCAAAGACATGCACAGCCGAGAAACCAAAGAAAGGAAGCCTCGGAGACAGCCTCGTGGTGGAGTGGTTAAGTTCGCACGCTCCACTTTGGTGGCCCAGGGTTTTGCAGGTTCGGATCCTGGGTGTGGACCTACCACGGTTCATCAAGCTGTGCTGAGATGGCGTCCCATGTAGCACAACTGGAAGAATCTACAAATAGAATATACAATCATTTAATAGGGGACTTTGGGGAGAAGAAGAAAAAAAGAAAAGATTGGCAACAGATGTTAGCTCAGGTGCCAATCTTTAAAAATAAATAAAAGGAAGCCTCATCTGATTCCACATCCCATGCTTTTAACCACTCTGCTATGCTTCTTCCAAGTAAAGGTAAATCTTAATCTATCAGAAAAGGAGAAAGAGAAAAACACACCTATTGTTTCCATCTTTTCCTTGCTTACAAACATCAGGGATTTTTAAAAATTATTTTCTTGTTTAGAGGCTAATCATTTAAGAAGAGATAATTGCAATGTTCAAGGCTAAGGAGAAATCAATTAATTTTTACTCACACTTGGATGCAATGTTATGTTCAAAAGGACATAACTTTGGAATCACAGAGTACTGATTTTAAATGCTACTTTAGTGTATGTTCTCAATGATATTGTGAACCTGCTTAAACTCTCTGAATCTCAATTTCTATCTCTGCAGGTGGAAATAATGATAACAATTAGATGGATAGATAAATGATGATAGATGATAGATCGATTGATAGATAGATAGAAAGCACTAAATAAGGTAATGCATAGAGGATGCCTCACACAGTGTCTGTCATATATTTGCCCAGTTAATATTATTCTCCCCTATTATCTCTTTCTATTTTTAACCATAGAGCAATAAGCAAATAAGTCCATATTTTTTCTCTTGGAGACATCACCTAGGATCAATAGATGCCCAGAGGCCTGGCTACCAATCACTTCTCTGACCACACAAATCAACTTCAGCTCTGCTGGCCTCCTTGCTATTCCTTTATCACATCAGGCACACTCTACTCTTGGGGACTTTGCACTGGCTGTTCCTTCTGCCTGGGAAGATCTTCCCTAGACATCCAGTTAACTTGCTTCCTCATCATTTTCAAGTCTTTGCTCAAATATCATTTTCTCAGTAGAGACTTTTCTGACCATCCTATCTCAAATTGTACATACATACTCCTCATTCTACCTGCTTACCTCCTGGGCTTGAATGTCCTTAATATATTATGTAATTTATGTGTTTTGTTTATTATATCTCTTCCCCACCCCCGGTATGTAAACTACATAAGGATGAGAATGTTTGTCTGTTTTGTTCACTGGTTTATTTCCAGTATCTAGGACAGTATCTGGTACATAGTAGAAGCTCAATAAATATGTATTGAATAAATTAACAAATAAATGGATGATTCCAAAAAGAATACTTTCAATAGGAAAATCAAAGAAAGTAAATATTGCTGTGGATGTGTTGAACTGAACACATCATGACACTGAATGGAAAATTAAAGTATTACTATAAGCGGAGGTATGCTGTTAGGATAGTTCAGTTTGGAGATGGCAATGGGAAAGCAGTACAGCATGATTTTTTTTTAAAGTTTTATGCTCATGATAGATAAGTTGAAATGAATTTCAAAGGAGAAGGAATTGGACAGCCTGATGCATCTACTCTTTGAAATCCCATAGCATTTTCTGTGAATACGCTTTAAAGAAGAACAGTCCTGTTATGACTTATGGTAATTTTTTTCCATTTCTGTTTCTGTCACGTACAAGCATATAGCATGGATTTAAGAACTTGAGCTCAGAATTCAAATAAAGTTTAATTTTACTGAATCCAAATCTTGGCACCTCTACTTTCTTAACTCTTTAAACTTGGGTAAGTCAGCAAACTCTATAGGTTCCTCTTTTGCAAATAGAGGTAATAGCAGGACATACATCATAGAGTCATTGTGAGGGATTAAAGTAGTAACAAGTTTAAAGAGTTTAGAACAAGCACCTAGTTCACAACATGTGCTCAACAGGTTAGCTATTACAAATTTTATTGTTCTTCCCTCCAGTAGACTATAAGCTCCAGGAAAACAAAGACCATAATTATTCTTTGTTCCCAATCTACTTACCTATAATTTAGCATTTATGGGTGGGGTGATTTTATAATACGTGCACAAATTCTTTGATACTTCCCACTTCAAGAATTGGAGTCTAATTAACAAATAAAACAAAGTGGAAATGACAGTATATAACTCCTGAGACAAGGTCATTAAAGTCATTGGGGCAAAAAAAAAAGGTGTGTTCTTAATTGAATCTTTTAAAAATTTATTCCTCTTTTCATATATTTATGCTTCATTAAGCCATAAATTCCTTGAAGAGATAGGCCTTGCCCAGTTCTTCCATCTATGTCTTAGCATATAGCGTATGACCTGGGAGATAGTGCACACTGAATTATAGTCTATTTCATTGATCATCATCTCTACAGTTTTTGAAGCTTCACTTGATTAGAAAAATAATTTCATAATTTGAAATAATTTTTTTTCATTGTGCAAACTTTTACTCAGTTAAAAACAGAGACTTGGAGAAGAATGCCAAAGAACTCAGAAATGGGATTCAGAAGGCCCCGTCACTGGACTTGACCATGTTGTGATTGGATCGACATTGAAGGAATCATCCAGCTGATCAGCACAGCATGGTGGTCAAGAGCATAAGATCTGAATCTCAGTTTCTTCTTCCATTATGTATGGATGTGCAAGGGAGCAGAATTTACCACCCCAAAATTTCTCTCTTTGCCTTGATTATTTTTAAAAACAAATGACTTGAGAAGAAACTTTGACCTTCCCCCTAACTGCCTAAAAGAATTTAAGTTGGAAAGTCTGTTCCAGGAAGGAGCTCTCTCCATAGATAATTATAGTATAATAATAACTAGGTGTGGTAAACAGGGAGGAACGTAACAAGACCCATTTGATCAAAGCCCTCCCCATGTCCCATTGTCTATGCAAGATATGGCAAACATTTATTTACCAAACATTTGCTTTTCCATCTCCATTCAAATTGCTTTCCTCCACTTTGAGTCACAAGTCACTATCCTCAACATCCTCTTTTGTCTTTAGCTGAAGATGGCATTTAATGTGGTGGCTTCAGTAATTTTGGCAATGACGACTCAGTTTTCCTGGGTTTCTCCCATGTCTAGATGTCATAGTTTGTTTGATTTTCTCCTGTTCATCTGTCTCTTGTCAATTCAATTCTTATATGAGGCAGAAGAACCTAGAAGGGTAGAGGAAAATTTCTTCCTCCCCTACAGGTGATAAAAATCAGGTTATCCTGAGGAAAAAATAAAATAATCTCTATGGAGTGCTCAATAGATGTCAATAACATTATTTTTATTTTTACCTGTCTCTCTTTCCTCCAATAAAGGACATGTATTGACCTAGATGTTGCACTGGCCATCTCTTGAGGTAGTATTTTCAACTAGTGAAAACCCCTTTAGCATGTGGAGGGAGTCTTAAATATATGCTAAGGAAGGAAGTAAAGAATAGAGAGCAACATATTCATATCAGCCTAAAATGAAGTCTCTGAAACAATCCGACCAGGAAGATGACATTTAATATGCTTTCTGAGAAAAAAATATTCTTGCCCAGAGGTTTGCATTCATGCAAAGTTCTAATCCCCTGGTCATCAGCATCACAGAGGGATCCAAGTAACCATGGAGCATACTATGGGGATATTTGCATTTTTATATGAACAATTTTTTAATGATGTCACTGAGGAATGTTAACTAATTTCATTTTTAATTAGTTTCAGGGTGTAGAAGAATTAAAAGTGGTTATATTTAGAACTTATTTAATTAAAATGGATAAACTATATTTCAAATGCATAATATAGATAATCTCACGAAGTTCTACTCCTGGCTATACTACTGACTTAATTAATAGGAAGAATTGCAGCATATTAATGAGAAGAAAACAGAAACTGTCGCCTTCTCCCTTTATTGTGATTGCAAGCTATTCCAGGTTCTGGGTAAGTGGGTAGTTGATATTGAAGGCAGGAAATGTTTATTATTCAGTGCAGTAGGCTGCAATGACATTTCTTATCATTTCAGCATAACTGTGCCAGAGGGTCTGTAAATAGTATTTGCCAAAGGCAATTTTACACATTCATAATATTCTTTGATGTCTGGACTGGGCCGGACTGACAGAGCCCCGGAGGCTATCTTTCTGCTTCTCCTGCAGGCTGATAAACCAGGGTGGGGGTTTACCGAGAAACAAAACAAAGGCAAGGAATTTCATTTACTAAATTTCTGAATCAAATTCACCTGAAGGAAGCCAATGCCTAGCAGATAGCGGCCACTTAATAAGTAGTTATTGAGTGAGGGGGAGGCCAACTCGCATCGAGGTTGTGGAGAATATTCTCAAGAGGGAAATTTTACCTTCAGGAAACTTTCTGGGCAAAGGCGACTTTATGCTGCTTCTGCATAGAAGAGAGGAGATGGGAAAATGAAACTTTCATTCTCAGGAGCATGAATAATATTTAATAGTGAACTAGCATTGATTAAGCTCTTACTCCGCTCTCTGGTTAAATGAATTTTTGTGCATTTATTCATTTAATGATTGCACCAGACCTATAAGGTAGATAAGAAAACTGAGTCACAGGTAGATTGATCAAGAGCATACAGATTGTAAGTGGCAGAACATTGAACAAATAAAACACTACACACATTTCCTATCATTTACCAATATACTATGTATTCAGGCCCTGAATTACTTTACCCACCCCCCTCAACCCAGTAACTATCCACGAAATTACTCTGTACATTTTCTTCCTAAAATACATCCTTTCTGAAATTATTACATTTATGCACTTATGGAGTTTTTTGTTTTTATCTTTATGTTTATTGTTTGTCTCTGTCAAGTAGAATATAAGTTTCACGACAATAGGACTCTCTTTTTTTCTGCTTTCTCCACAACACTAAGAATACTTCCTGGAAAAGAAGACGCAGTTAGTAAATATTTATTGAATCCATTAATTAATGACATAAAATGTTTCAGAAAGTGGTCTTAGAAGCATAATGAGTGCTCTATCTTTTCCTAAGGATAAAATAGTGACACAGACACAAAATTTAATTCCCCAAATAGTTGTTAAAATCTGAAAACTATATTGTGATCTAAATCAGTGCCAACATTTTATTTTTCTGGCTTTCTTAGCACTCTTGGGGAGCAAAACCACCTTGCAGATAGATCTCTCATTTCCTGACCATTGGCATGGTAGTGAAAAAGGATCTTTGGAGACAGGTGTGGGTTTGATCCCCAGCGCCACTACTTCTTTTTTCTGTGACTTTGGAAAAGTTACATTATGTTACTTCTTTGAGTCCTAGTTTCTTTTTATGTGGCATGATATTTCCTTTCATAAAGTCCACCTTTCCTATCTTGGCAACTCATCCAAGAAGATGGTGATTTATGGTCTCATCTTCCACAATTTATTCTCTATTCCTCCACTAGATTAATTTTTTAGAAGCCCCACTTTCATTGTATGACATTCATACCAAGGTATATAGCTCTGCATTTTGTTTTCAATAATGTCCAGTCTCTTCAACCTGGCATTCAAGTCATTCTGTCACCTGATACTCCTTTATCTATTCAAATTTACCTCCCGTTGCTGCAAGGCAAACACCTTTACTGTCTCCTCTGTAGATTACCCAGTGGTCTACTTGCTTTGTCCACGGAGCACACAACCTTCTCTTTTCTGTACTAATAGTCTTATTCCCTTTCTACCTGTTTTAGCCTAACTCTGATTTCAAAGATGCAACCCATATCCTGGCCTTCTTTCTTGTTGATTTCGTTAATGTTTGCCACCATCATCTCCATCTGGCTGTGGCACCAAGTTTCTTTCCCTCCCCTATCACTTTGTAGTGTGTTCAGCCTTTTGCTTTGGTAGTGCCACATGAGTAAATTTATGTCTCAAACAAAATGTCCTGTACTGGTTGGGTCTTCTTTCCACTGTATCTCTTGTAGTGTTGGACACAGAGTATGTTATGAGTAAATAATAGACTAATAGTTACCCATGCTGCTTCAGGCAATCCATTGCTTTTTAATGAAAGATGATTATTTCCTGTTGGTGTGAATGATGCTGTGCTGTGCTATGCTGCCCAGAATGTCCTTCAGGAATCATGGACTTATTCTCCAGCTGCTGGGAGTGCAGTGGACACAGAGCTGTGACTGTTGACCTATTTCAGAGATTTCTTCTACTAAAGGAATCACTTTGCCCAAGGCTATGTGCCTCTTCCTGAGCTTCCAGTACCCGTGACTGATTTACATGGGAGTATAAGTGTTCTAATATTCCACTGGGAACAACTCTGAAAGGTCATCCCCGTACAGTGCTCCCCATACAGTGACTTGCAGCCTTCATTGAGATTGCCCGGAAGGGTGAGCTGTCCCTCTGTCCAATCCTGCTTCCTTCTTTTCTCTTCTGCAGAAAATCCCAAGCCCAATCCCTAAAGAACCTCCTACACTCTAAACTGAGTCTGCTTCCCAGAGAACCCAGCCAGTGACACTCGCTAATCACCCATTTCATATCACACATTTTTTTTTTTCTAATCATGAGGGAAACAGAGTATATGGATGAAATGTAGTAAGAGGAGAGTCAATCAAAAGTGACAATCGGGGAATCAGTGAACCCTATCTTTGCATGTTATGGGACGTTCTTATTTGTTTTGTTTTGCCTGTTCATTGGATCATCTTCATAGGTGGTTTTGTTCTGCTATTTTTTATTGTTATCTCTATAAATGTAGATGGTGATCATCATTGTCTAAAAATGAAAGATAAGAATATATGAGAGGAAGAAAATTAAAATGAGAATTGCAGTTGGATCATTCAGTTGCAATGAATAAAATGGGGACACAGTGCTAGGCCTTTTCCTGTTACAGAAACCATTCTTCGGCCTCAAGGAGAGCTGATCCTGTCATTTCTTTTATCCAAGAAAAAGTAAGGAATGTATCAGAAGTGCCTAAAAAGTCTCTCTTATGTGTTTTTATAACACCAAACTTGAATCCTCCAAATGTACTGAAATAGGAAGAGTACGTCATTGCCTTTATCCGAGAGTTAAATGTCTGTAGTTTAAAACACCCCAGTGCATGCGTCATTATACATTGGCCCTCTCTGTGAAATTGACTGTATACAGGCACTTTAGCAGCACCAACTAATTGGCTCAGTTCTGCCAATAAGCGCAATGCCAATGATACCACTCTTTAGTTTTATAAACATTCAAAAATATTCACTCAAATTGGCCAGCTCCATAGCAACCATCTTTGTAAAGATGAACACCTCTGGTGGTGAGAACAAGCATTTCAACTCCCTGAAAATAACAGCAGAGGTGTTTTACTTCTACTCTCTCTCCCCAATGAATATTAAGCCTTTTTTTCTTGAAAAGAAAGAACAAATCAAGCACAGAATTTTCTTTTCTCAACTTCACGTTAGTGGCAATGGCAGGTTGGAAAAGTGTCTTTGGGGGCAGTCTTGATGCTTGTTTTTTTTCTGAGAAAAGCTACATAAGACGAAAAAAATGCCCCTGAGATTTAATTATCTTTCTATATTATTTTTCAGTACAAAGACACTTACTCTTTTATTGTGTTTCTCTGTTGAAAAAAAAATCTTTAGTAGATGCATTTTTTTTTCTAATGGTAAAGGCAGTATAACTTCAAAGATGGAATGCTCTGTCTTTCTTGTCTTTGACAAAAGAGGCTGAGGGCTTTGAATGATTTCAAGGTGACATGCAGGTTTGTGGTCAAGATGGGGACAGAAAAGGTCCAGAATAAGAAATTTAGGGTATTGCCCCTTTAGATGCCCCATACTTTTTCCTCTGTCTTTAGGTCTGTTTTGATTGCTGGTAACATACACTGTATGCACTTAGGTTATTCAAAAGAGAACCCTTTTCTATAGAAATATAAGCTACTTTCATAGACCTAAAGATTGGGGATGAAAATGGGCATCAGGAATAGACTGAAACCAAGGACCATAAGTTGATAGGGAACCAGGGAAATACTCTCTTGATCTTTTATCTCTGCTTCTCTTTGTGCATCTGTTGTTATTGTTTTAATTTTTTTCTCTCTTAGCAGGTTCCCAATGCACCTGGTAGGATATGACTGCCACCAAACATGGTTAGATTGATGACTTCACTACTCAGCCAGACTGAACTTTCATATTCCCTCAATTTTATATTTCCAGGGAAGACTTTTGGTTGACCCAGTCCGGAGCATCTATTATCTGTCTGTCATCTGTAAATGGTATCCAGGAGTCAGAGTCAAGCTGGAAAACCTTGACTGCTTCCTGTTCAATCACATGGATAAGGAAAAGGGGAAATGTGAAGAAAAATAATTAGGCTAGTTATCTGAAAACTAGGGAATGGGAAAGAAGGGAGGCAGAGACAAATTAATAAGTATCCATATGGCTACTTGTGTCATGTTTGTCAATTCTTAATCCAAAAATTGGGAAAATATGGGAAGAAATATTGTAGGCGTAAGGCTAAATAGTTCTTTTCTTTTATTTTGAGCAATATGTGTTTGAATCTGGCATTAGCCTATCAAAAGTATCTGGATACTTATTCAACTATTAATTAATTCTTTCCACATGCCCTCTGTTCATTCATTTATTCATCATTCATTCTTGCTGAAAGTCCTTTTGTTTATTTATTGAAGGGCTAGAGAATTAGAATCAGATAGGAACATAAAGGCAAGAAATGCATCCAGTGCAAAACTCAAGGGTAGCGGTTGTGTTGGGCAGGGTATGCTAACTGCTAACATGCACACATACACACAATCACGATGGCTCAATGCAAAAATTCTTTATTTGAGTTGGGGAGACCTGTTTCATGCTGATATTTAGGGACTCAGGCTCTTTCTAACTAATGACTCTGCCATTCCCTAGACCCCTAGAGAGTTCTGCTGGATCTCTTGCATCTGGCCAGCTAATAAATGAAGAGAAAGAATGGGAGGCTCTCATGAAAAGTTTTAAAGACCACACCTAGAAATGGCATACTTCACCTCCTCCCACATTCCTCATACAGCTGCACCTAAGTCCTAGGGACCTATGATATGGATGCTATGCATGCAGTCAGCAGGAGAAAAGACCGGTGCTACTCATAAACTCTGGGCAACAGAGGTCTCTGCTCCGGGCTTGGCCCTTTAGACAGATACTCTCATGATTTCCTCCTGCTGACCACTCCTTACAGGAAATAAGACTATGGAGCCAAGGCCCAAAGGTGCCTGTGATGCTGGAATTCTCTGAAAAGAAAAATAGTCTTTGCAATTATTCCCAGGAGCAGCTTGGCGCTCTTCTGTATCTTTATTTTCCCGAAGGTTGACAGTGCCTCCTATGTACATATCCTTAGGTCTCGAGGGTAGCCACGGGCTGCCTGTTTGGGAGGAATTTGGACAAAACTTGCATGAGCAGACCAGGTTGTGCCTGATGCCTCCTCATGGTGCAAGATGGAGCTCAGCTGGGCCAAAAAGGCCCAGGAAAGAGGGATGGAAACCTGGCTCAGGTCTTCCCATGCTGGCATTATCTAGCAGGAAACTCTGAGAAGTCCAAGAATTCTAAATTCAAACTTGGTTTTCCATGTTGTTGTGGATGTATTTGATGAAGTAGGAGACGAGAATATATTTTATTTAGCAGGTTGTCATCTTGGGTTATAACTCTTGAATATTGAGATGTCTTGTATGTGGGCCTAACCCTGTACTCTTGCCCTGGGCCCTAAAAACATTGGGAACACTCTTCGTAGTGAGCTCTAGTAGTCTCTGATACGATGCACAACCAGTGTGATTTTACGCTCCAACTTCAATGCTTCTAAATGGAAGGGGAAACATAAAATAACTAGCTTCTACTAGATAAAAATGAAAATTTAATTACTGTGTTTCATTAAACCTTATTCAACGGACCATTTCTGCTTCTATTACCCTAAGCACTAATAAACTCAACAAAGCAACTAATAAACACTCCAGTTTCATTTAATAATAGCTACCTTTTTTTTAAACTCTTAGTATGTGCTGGACACTGTGCTAACAAATTACGTGCATTATCCAATTTAATTAAAGCAACTATGCTAATTAAATATTTCCGTATTTGACTGGTCAGGAAACATAAGTTGAGGAAGGAAGTAGCAGGTTTAGAATTCAAGTGCATGTTTCACTTAATCAAAAGTTTGCACTCTTTCCAGCAATGGGACAGGACTGTCATAACTTGAATGGATCTTAGATATCAGAAAACCCAGTGCCCTTTATGCATATTTTGATTCTTGAATTGTCTCTTTCGCAGTCCAGCTAAGTGGTCGATCTTTCTGGATAGAGATACTTCCAGTGACAAGTTCCTTTATGTGTTAATAAACTAGGAACATTAGCATATTAGCAATTTTTGCCTTACGAATTGTGATGCATTTATGTATTATTTACAGGAAGAAAAAGAAAAGGGTGACATTGCAGCCAAGTGACTGAGACTTATATATAAATGATAGTCCATCTTATTTGTATTATGCTAAAATTTTGAATTCCCATGTTAGTGGGTCATACACATGAATATCAATTTGGGAAAAATGATTGTACTCAAAATTTCAAGACCCAAATTTGTTGAGTTGTCTTTGTGTTTATTTCATTTTACTTTTCATCACGGGGGTAGAGGGATTAAGGGGACGCTTGAGCAGAATGTGGAGATTTTTTTCTCACATGTGGCCTCAAACCAGTCCTCTCTGGAAGGGAGGGTTTGGCATGTGTGTGCAGGGGTGGTGTGTGTGCGTGTGTGGTGTGTTACTATAAGTAGCATAATCCTCTAATTTATTATTGAGACACAATTGAGACACTTGTGAGAATGAAAGAGGGTGCTACTGATAATTATGCACAAACTGAAAGAGACCCAGGAAAATGGAGTCCTTGTTCACTCCAGTCATAAATAAAAACAAATAGACCGGGATAGTTATCTACGTATTCTCAAAAAGGCAAAATATAGGCACAGAGACAGATTTGCAGTGGCCAGCAGCTGAAGGTGGGGTGAAGGGTTGACAGCAAAGGGGCACAAGGGAGTTTTTGGAGATTAAAATGGATTTCTCATTTTATCTCTAAAACAACTCTATACCTATAAGAAAGTACTATGAATTTTCTTTGGAAAAAAAAAAATGTGGAAATGGTGCCTAAGTTCCCATAGTAAGGGGTAGGCCTAGAATTTAATCTCTTCTTAGTTCCATGTGTGTTGCTATGTGTGATGATAGAATTGTTCTGTACTTTGAGTATGGTGGTGGTTACATAACTGCATGCACTTGTTAGAACTCATAGCCCTGTGCACCAAAACGTGGCTTTTAGTCTGTGTACATTATATCTCAATTAAAAAAAAGAGTAGAATTAAGAGATCTTATAGCAAGACTGGCAGAAACCTGAATTTAGAACGACCCATTTCTTCTTGTGTTGACTATAAAGGAAAAATAAAAGGCGCATACACTCTTAGGAAGAAACAAAACAAAATAAAACAATTGTTAGATTTACTTCGTGACAAAGTTAAAGAATAAACACTACTCTGGAATCATTCTAAAGGAGTAAAATCTGAAGAGAGTTTTCTTCCCGCATTGCCATACACTGCACAGAAGCTAGAGGACATTATGGACTATAGAATTATCCTCATACCGTTTGGTGGAAGACAGAAGTGAGGTGCTAAGCAAGATATATCTGAGGAATCTGACAGAGGTGGTGGACCCAGTCAGGAGGCTATGGTAAAAGTCAGGAATAAATAGTTGGGAAGAATGCTCAATGAGCTACTCTGACAATGCGGATTTGTACATGATAATATTTGAGACATCCCCTGAGCAGCAGCATGAATATTTGAGGACATTGTTTTTACAGATGACTAAGGAAGTAGGAACAAGAGACAGTTAAATACAGGCTCTTATATTAATGTGACTCATTGATATCCACAGATTGGTGAAGTCAGCAAAGCCTGAGTCATGTAAGACAAAATATTTCAGGTAGGAGCATCTTAAATGTAGGACCTCTTCCGAATAGGTCATATCATTTTCATATTGTCAATGTTACTACTATTCAATTTAAATAACAATAAGCTCCCTAGATCCTTAAAAAAATGTTTGTGTATAATTAGCATTAGTTCAATTGTGACCCACAATTTCTTTATCTTATATCTTGTCCCATTTTTCCACTTCAAAAGAACTATGTCAAAAAAAGTTTTAAAAAAGAACTGTCATTAATTTTCCCATGGTAACCTGAGGTCTCTAAGACCCATTACAGCTTTAAAATTCAAGGATTCTACAATTAAATTTGTATTTAAAAGCCCCAACCAGCTTGGTGCCATTATCGATATTAATGGAAGGCAACACACATAGCACCGAGAAGAGCTTGAATTCCAGCCCTACCCTTTACTATGGGAACTTAGGCACCATTTCCACAAGTTTTTTTTTTTTTTTTAAAGAAAATTCATAGTACTTTCTTATAGGTATAGAGTTGTTTTAGAGATAAAATGAGAAATCCATTTTAAGCACTTACACCAGCATTTAGTACATGGTAACTATTCAATTAGTGTGGACTATATGGTATAAGGTTTGAAATAAAAATTCAATGTTATATGCTGCTTTGACATCTGAAACCAGGAGAGCCTCAAATGGCCTAACCACAAGCTCCCCACCGCGACCCTACTCCCACAGAAAGGTCCCCTTATCACCAGGCACAGTGCCGGCTTATCCCTGAGCAGCAGGCTTCAGTCCTTTGCCGCTCTGCAGAACTATTCAAACAAACCAACCACATCCCCTCGCAGGAACCAGGGGTCACCTCACCCTCTTGTTACTACGAAGCTTGATTCCCACAGCCCCTGCTTGCTCACTCTGTTCCCAAGTACAACTCCTTGTGTGTGGCCCAGCATAGCACGTGGTGTCCTCCTCCTCTGCACTGTGAGTACATAAGACTGATGAACTATCATCAATGTCATCTTTGCACCTAAAGGTGTCAAGTGTATGGCCTTCCCTAAAACAGGGTGAAGAGGAGGCAATCAAACAAGCTGTTACTAAATGACTGATAGTAACATTGTTAGTACTACTAGGTACAGCTACCACCACTATCAATGTCAATACTCTCCATCCTTAATTGAGGCAGATAAGTAACCACACGGACTGCAGCCTGAGGCTGATTTGCATAACTCCCTGTGAACTTACGCTTCAAAACTTCACAACACCATGATTCTGATTTCTACCCAAGAGATTAGCAAAACATTGTGGCTTGCACAGAACTGTCTATAACACAGGAACAAATTAGTGGAGTCATTGTGGGATTTTTCAGTTAGTCATCTCCAAAGACTGTTTTGGGGGGCTTAACATAGACCTGTGGCTCGTCTCTAAATCTCGAGAACTTAAGGAACATGTCTGAGGATTTTGGTAAGTATGTATAACTTACTAGGAATTTTTTCACCTCCGCTACCTATACTAAGTTCAAGACCAGCTGAGTGGAGATTAAAATTATAATAGCTGGAGAAGTCTAGAGAGATGGAGGACATAGTTGTGCCCCCAATGACTACACACAACCCAAATATTGCCAGGCCACATCAGCCATGAACACTAATGATGTCATATACTAACGCACATAAATCACATTATACTGGTAATGGTCCCTATTGACTAACTCAAGTCTACCACAAAATCCCCAGTGAAGAGGCTTAAGGATTCTCAGGGGTTACTTTACATGATTTTATACTTCTCTGGTATCATTTCACAACTTTCTTTGGCCATTTGCTATCTCATTGCTGCCGCTGCTGTTTCTGCCATCTTGTTAATTTACATTTCAAGGCTACTAACTTCAGATATTTCCAACCCTTAACTGTATGGTGCTGAAACAGCCCTACATTTCCTGCCGTCTTCCTCTGGTGAAATGATGCCAGCTTCTGCAGGAAACCATTTTTTCTTCTTCCCTGATTCTTACTTCCGTCTATCAGGCGAGCAGCATCTTCAACTGCTCTCTGAGGACTCTCTGACCAAAGGCCTGGACATCACCGTGCTCTGCCCTTCATTATTTCTCTTGTCGAGGCAAGAATTGACTGTCATTTTCCTCTCATATTGATGAAAGTGTGTTAAGCAAACCAAATTCTAAATGTCTATCCATTCGTTTTACTAGATACATACAGACATGTCTAAAATTTCAATTAATCTCAGGCCAAGATCCTAATATATAAGATCGAGAGAGGAGAGCAGAGAGTTCTGCAGCCAACATGTTCATTCAAACATTCATTCACCCATCCATCCATTCATTCATTCTGTCTCTGTAAGAAGCCCTTTGTTAGACACTGAAACACAGTGATAAACAAAACAGACCTGATTCTTGTCTTTATGTAATTAACAGTCTAGGGCAGTGGTTCTGTGAATGGCTGTATCAGGATCAGATAAAACATTTATCAAAAATATAAAATCCTAGACTCTCACCTGACATAACTGAATCAAAATCTCTCTAGTAGGGGCAGGACATCATCTGGAAAGTTGAGTTCCCTTATTGAAGAAAGAAGGCTAATTAGAAAGTACCAGAATTAGAATAGTTGTGGGGCTCTTGGCCAAAAAAACCAAGATGAGAATAAATACAGAAATGGGGAATTGCTTAAAGAGAAGAATTGAGTCAGCCAAGCACATGAACCGCAGATAGCTAATAAGTGGGGTAGTTCAGAAATTTCCCAACAGCCATGTCTGAGATGTACCCTGATCTTAAGGTGGCGCAGGGCTTGCTGAGGCTTGGCAATTTTAATTCAGCTATCTGGTGCCCGCATCTTAAGAAGAGGGCATTGGTAAGAGGACTTGAGATCAAAGTCCTCAAAGCACAGAGCACCAATCCATTGCCCACTGCAGTGATGCTATCAGATGCTCCAGGCTGGGAGGTCTATGACCTTCCTGTTTAGGCTATGGGAAGGAATAGGAGCCCTAAGAAATGCCCTCTGAGAGCCACCACTGATGCTTCTCCCTTCACCGGCTTGAAGCCCTGGCTGCCTCTCAGACAAGACACCTGACTGATTTTTCTATCGCTTCAATAGTTAATCCCCAGCTTGTCAGTTAAAATATTTCAGCAACTCCCTTAGGCCAGATAAATCCAAGGAAGTTTAAATTAGATGCCTCAGCAATATCAGTCATTGAAAAAGCTTCCCGAGAGAGCAAGCCACACCATCTCCGTCATTATAGGAAGAGGGCCTTGGATGAAACCCCTTAGCGGCTTTCTTCATGGCTCTGGGGCAGAATGGATACATTTGTATTATACCCCAGTCAGAATTTCTTTTACAACTCTTAGAAAGGATACATTTTACATTAACATGAAGCCTCAACGTTTCTCAACACAGCCGTAAAATGCTGCTTTTAGCAGAATGCTGTTAGCAATGCAGAAATCTGATCATGTCACTCCTCTGCTAAAACGCTTTCAAGGACTCTCACCACCCACTGGCTTGCGTGCTACCTCCCCTTGCTAGAATACAGAGTCGGCTGTAATTTAGTCAGACACTCCTTTGCCAGTCCCACCCCCATTTAACACCCCAAGCACTTTGACACCTCCAGCCAAGCAGCTCCATGCTTTCCTGGGACACGCTTTCCTGAATTTCCATCCTTGCCTGGGTACAAGCCTGCTTTTCTGTCAAGAATGCCTTCTGTGCTTCCAATTCTGTTCACCCATCTTTTAGAATCTTTTCCAAACACCACCTTCTCCATTATGCCTTTCCACACCTGAATATGGAGAGAGAATCTCCAACCTGTAAACTCTCATCAGACACTTTCCTTCCATTATTTAACCACAAGTATACAAAGTGCAACTGAACACAGTCTTCTGGCTTGCTCCTGGTCTCATTCCCCTTTGACTCGGTAACTATGTCTGGATCAATGTCTCACGCATAGTAGCTTCTCAATAATAAATATTCCATTTTAGTAGATAATAATTTATTTCTACTTCTCTCTTTTTGGGTCCCTCAACCTCCTTTTTGTCTTTCTTTGCCTCTTTCATATGCTAACTATCAAATCTACTCTAGGTACAATGAGAAAGATGATCTTCAGAAAAACGTCAAATCTACTATACACCTCAGGAGACTAAGGTTTTCCTCTAGCCGAGAGGATTAGAGAATGTTTGTAAAACACTTTGGAAGGGAAAAATCTCTCTTGAACACGGTAATTGCTATTATTATTAGTGATTTCCGTTCACGCAGGAACTCAAGAGAGTCTGCATGACACACCCAGAAACTTAGCTACTGGAAACTGGTGATGAAATTTTAAGTGGCAGAGTTTCCTTGAGTCCCGAGTTTAACCCAAAGGATACTAAGTTTCCATTGTGGGAATCTGGCCAGAACAGCAGCAACTTCTGCTTTAAGGAAGAGGAAAAGCTGTATCACCAGTTATATCTGGGCTCAATTTTTGCTTACTTTCACAAAAATTAAAGCAATTAATTGTTTTATGTTAGTGGTTTTCCTTTTTCCTAGTTCGCTAACTTTTGGTGCTTAATAACACTTTTTTTCTTTCTAAAGCCAATTTTGTAAAATGCATGATGATAAATGCATGGTGCTGAAATCTTACCTCTATCTTGAGACGTTTTTGTCACTTGCCTGGGGAGGCCATTTTCTGAAATTGTGCAGCGAGCGCCGGTTTACAAACTGCGGAACACCCCGTGTGCCTCCAAGGGAGTCAGTGCTGAAACAGGGTTGAAGGCGCTTGTTCATCCACAAAGACAGTTAAGCAGCAGGCATCAAGATGAAGAAAATGTGACGGAAGTAAACCATGAAAAAGTGCTTTCAACTCCTTCCATGTCTCCAACTCAGGAGGTTTAGACAGTTGAAAACAGCAATGATCTTTCTCGGAATATGATAATTCCTGTCAGCATCTATTTTGTAGAAACCTAAAAGCAAAAACAAGTGAAAATACAATACTTTGGGGACACCTAGGATCCAAACTAAAGAAGAATTATGAAGAAATTCAGTTTTATTATTTTTCTGAGTATACACAGTTGTACGAATTGCCAGTACGCAAAATATTTCCAGTTCCAGATTAAAGAGGACCTGACAACCAAATAGATAAGTTTCATTTATAATTTGGGCCTTATTTGATAGTAAATGTCTCTAAAATTCTAGACAATTTATTATCCTTTTAAGCACAATTTCCCCCTTCCCAATTTTTAAAACAATATCAAATATTATAGAGTACATTGTACTTAAAGTAAAAAAATAGATTTCAGACCAGAACCTATTCAATCAAATACGTTTTACTCTTGGAACTCAATCTAAATTAGTTATATATATATGTATTTAATTACCTTAATTCACTTATTTATTTGCAAATATAATCTAAGCAACATGCTAGGTGCTCAGATTGCCAAAAGAAAAAAAAATAGTTTATCTTGCCTTCAAGGGGTAGGTCTAACTTTAACTCTAAACTTAAACCTGACCCTACACACGTCCTGTCACACATAAACTGTAAATCACAGATCGCCATGATAAGGTCCAGAGTAGAATGAAGAAGTGGACACAAAGTGACCTAAAGGATTGAATGACCCGTGGAATTTTTATCCACCAAAACGATGAACTCCAAAGTGGAGGGAGCCAGCCTCACGGGTGGTCTAGACAATCCAGTGGGATACTAGAGGAAAATGTAGAATATTTATTTACATTTATTTTTATCTTCTCTTATTTATCTTTACTGTGTGCTTTCTAATGTACACATTATATGCCACACAGAGATGTACAATTTATAAATAAACAATAGACATTCTGAGAGCACTTGCTTTTTTTTATTTTTAACTTATGATGTATACAATATAAAAATTTCAGACTACTTATCTTGGAATTGTCAAACCACTGGGTGATTTTGAGATGGCAAGAATATAGACTGGCTTATATTTTAGGAAGATTACTTGGTTACCTTGCAGAGGGTAAATGGCGGGGAGTGAAAACTGGCAAAGATGTCGGTGAACTATGGTGCATTTCTGAAATAATGTAACTAAATTGGAAATGAAGGGTAGAAGGTTGATCTGAAATATCTTAGGGAGAATCAATAAATAGGACTTATAATGTGGAACCAGCCTGATGGTCTCGTGGTTAAGATTCAGAGCTCTCACCGTCATGGCGCTCAGTTCGTTTCCTGGTCAGGAAACCACACCACCCATCTGTTGCTTATCATACTATGGTGGCTGCTTTTGCTCTGAGGCTGAAAGCCATGCCGCTGGGCTTTCAAATCCCACCAGGGTCACCCATGGGGGACAGGTTTCTGGTGCAAAAGGACTGGGCAAGTTTCCACTCTGTTGTACAGAAAAATGCTGGCAGTCAGAATCAACCCCACAGCACTGACAACAAAAACATAATGTGAAGTGTGAGAGAAAAGGATGCCTAGAGGGACTCTAAATCCCAGATTCGAGGTTTGGTGATAGAAAAAATGGTACATCATTAATTGAGATGTTTTGTGCAAGAAAAGATTGGAACTTATTTGGAATAAGGAAGAATAAGTTCAGTTTAGCACTTGAGTTGTAGATGTGTGGGGGACATTTCTAAGTAGAGATGTTCAGGTAGCAGCTGAATAATTAGATCTTTTACTGAAGAGGGACCAGATGGTGACCAGATTTATGAGTGCTTTTAAACAGAGATGGTAGTAGAGTTGTTTATCTTTTAAATGAGGAGACCAATTTTAGATTTCTTGGAAGTCCTTAAAACCTTGTGCATGGAGGGAATAAATAGTGGCTTCCGTCGTATCATTTCTTAGCTGGAAAATTCTTTCTGAAACAAATTATTTGTTGCATAGGCCTACATTTGCAGTCCCAAAGGTGAGAATCTTGTAGTACACACATTTAATAGAGTGAAGGGGACTGGCCTGACCATTAGGATGGCTGCAAAGATCAAAGCAGGGCCAAAGATAACCACAAGATCATAGTCAAGGGCCAAAGATAGGACAGTACTAGGAAGGGCTTGAACTGAACTGGGGTCATGACAAAGACTTAGGGCCAAAAGAAATGTCAGAGGTGTATCTGAACAATGAGAGAAAAGGGACAACGCTTTAACTTAATCAAGTGTCCTGCTCCTCTCCATACTAGACAGCCTGCTCTGGCATAGATTTTGATTACTGTTGATGCAATTAAAGTTGAAAGAATTATACATAGGAGAAAATGATACTGTACAAAATCAGAAGCCAATTTGTTCTGATCATTATTATGTGACGGTCACTGGATTTTGAATAAAGGAGTCAGGTCCCTTGGATCTTCTTTTTGTAGCTATCGGTTATATTAAGGGAGTACTATAGCAGATTAGAACAGCTTTTAAAAAAAATTAAAAAAATTAGGCTCTTAGGGTGAGTGCTATTAACATATTTATATAGTAACTCCTGGACATTTATTTGTGTGTGTGTGTGTGTGTTTGTGTAGTAGTGAATTTATATGTGAATATTATGAGGATTAAAACACGTATTTTCTACATTTTTAAATGGGATTATAGAAATTTATACTAACACTTTGGCCTCATCCACCATTTACCAGTTTATTTCAATATATTTCTCATTTTTAAAATCAGTATAGTATTCCACATGATAGAGATATTGTAATTTACAAAAGGAGTGGCCGTTTATGTGTCCCCAATTCTTTGACTCTGATGAGCAATATTTCAGTGACTCAAAGGTTAGTTTTAAAATTCGAATTAACCTGAAAGTGAAATATATTATATGAAAAATACTTATTTAAGTGTATTAGCATCAAGATAAAACACTTATAGTATGAGAAGACTACACATAATAAATTATCTGAGGGAACAGTGGATTTACAACTCCCATCTCACATTTATTCTCGGGCTGGCAAAATTACCTGAACAATTTAAATTTTATACACATGTGTATATATAGAGATGTATGCGTCTATATAGAAAATGTATATGTGTAAGTGATAGTGTATGTGTGTGTGTTTGTACTAAGTGCCAACATTTGGATTTGTATAAGTCAAAGGCATGGATGCACGTGTGATACTGTTACTAAGTCCTATCTCCCCGGAAGTATGAGTTGAGTGTAAGATACAATACAGTTGTCTGAATAATACCTAAACTCAAGAAACTCAAGTTTGGAAAACAGTTTATATTTTTCAGATATTTTCTTTGTTGGCTTTGACAGCTCAACAAACTATCCTAAACTATAAATATGAACTATAAACCTTAGAAATAGGCTTCAGTGAGTGTGGGATTCTGATATTCAAATAATGGTATCAGGCTCTGATTTTCTCTCAATTTCCTTCTCAAGGAGACTTTCCCTTTGTGGGATGGAAAGCCTCACACATAACAGGTAATTTGCAAATATTCTTTGAAAAAGTGAGTGAAGATGAGCTGCATTACACCAAGAAATAAGGAAGAAAATTGTTTTTGCCAACAATTACAGCAAAAATATAATAATTAAGTCCTGTTGATCCTGTGTGGGTCACTTTGTTGTTGTACCAAAATTGTTGTCAGAAGAATTGAATACGCAGAAGACCGCGTATCAGCCCCTGAGATATGACATAGAGAAGGATAGAATTTGATAGAACAAATCTGTGTTGTAAAGCACAAAATTTGGGCCTGGTAGTGTACCAGGCATTCTGGAACATCTGAAGAGGTATATGATGTCTTCTCGGTCTTAAAATAATTCACTATCCTGGTAAAGAAATTAACCACTCAGATATGGACTAGTAAATTAGATATTATCTACCCTTTTACTTCTCAGATTTCAGGAACCTTCTAGTTAGTACACATCTTATAATCTGCAAATGAAATTTACAACTCTCTGCCAAAATACTGTGTCAAATTATTATTCTTAAAAACAAAAGATGTTTGGTACTCAATAGCATAAAAGAATGCTTTTTATACTAAGTTTATGTATTTTGGTTTCTAGATTAATCATTACTACACATCTGTAAATAAATTTCTCCAAAATGAAGTTATCCTAAAAGTCTAATATTGTTTATTATGCCCAGAAGAAAATACAAATTTTAAAAACTCTACTCCTTGGAGGAAGTAAAAATAACACTGCAATGAGAAATTTGAGTCAAAGTTGTGATCGTGCACAGAGAGCCATGTTATAGTTTATTCTTCATGGGGAAGCCATATGTTCTGACTCTACTAAGAGTTATAACTCTCACTATTGAGGCCAAATGCATGCAGTTATTTGGAAAGCCAAGCGGAACTTGGTTGCTTATCCTATCAACTTTTCCATCAGCTCAGGTCTTGGCTTAGGATGTTTTGGTGATAATGTAAGAAAAATGTACCAAGAATGTAGCATGGCTTGTCATCAACTGGAAGGAATTGACAGAAACGATATTTTGTCTATCATCAGAGATTTTGTACTGAAAAGATTAAAGCTTTAAGTTGACCCATATGAAATTCCTCTTTTTAGGTGAAAATTGTCAAATATCAACGTATGATTCAACGTGATAGGTAGGCAAATAATAGCTATCAAAGTACATGAATAGAGAGGGCACAGTAAAAATAGATTTAACTGTTTCCCTTGTGTTGTTTATACTACTATGTAGCTTAGCCAATCATTTCTTCATTGATGGGTCTAGGTAAACTTTAGCTCAGGCACAGCTGAAGTATAGCAAATATCTAATTAGCGTAGCCCAAATTAATGCGGTTGAGGTTCCGCTATGTTGCCTCATTAAACTCACACACATTGACTTCTTGTGGGAGGGGAGCCTTATGCAAGGACTTCTCCACCTCCACCCACTTACTCTGAATTCAAAAAATACTGACTTTAGCATCTCATCCTGGGAAATTGACATAATTAAGCACTCTTCAAAGAAAAATAGACTCTGATGTCTCTGATGCTATTAAATATTTACTGTGCACATCATTGCAGTAAATTCCCTGACAGAAAGTGATGCTAGCAAAGTAGATCAAATAAGAACATCACGTTGCCTTGTAGCAAGTGTATCCAGCTCTATAAATTATTAAACAATATATATCTATATGCATGAAATATAAATGCAATAGCTGCCTAGTGTAGAGGCTGAAGAGTTTATGAAAGTGTGTCTGGAATATGTTTGCCAATACTCCCAATTCTCAGCTCAGATATAAAGCTGGCTATACTTATCCCTGCAGGTAGGGATTCATTCTGAATGTTTGCCCTGAGCTGCAATTAGAATTAAGAAGGAAAAAAATAACAATAATTAAATCATAGTGAGAGCATTTCCTTGTGCAAAAAAACAAACAAAAAAAATGAAATCAAAAGAATCCAAAAAGGATACTGAATTAGAAAACCAATCCAAGTTATATCAGATCCAAAATTGGCCTTTTCTGATATGAAAGTCAACTTACAGGGGGAAAGGAGAGAAAAGCATCTGGCTCACGTCTGTTGATCTCTTCCGTTCTCACTGTCCAGAAAGACTGGTGTCATCAGGAAAACCGAGCTAAGGCAAAGTTATCTTTTGTGGCAATACCAATAAATTTTAACTTTTGAGTGTCTCTCGGTTCCAGATGGGAGAGTAGAAGTGCTAGACATTTTTCAAAATGCCTTGATTTAAAAAAATAATAATTTCAAAAACCTAAGATATTTGGTAAAGACGAAGAAGAGAATTTGTAGTCAACTATTCTGAACTCCTCCAAACTCTACTTTGCAAATGCTGAGCTGGATAAATGTTAGCCCAACCATTTTCAAAGAGAACCTGCCTGGTGATGAAATTAAGTAGTCATTGGCATGCTAGTTCAAAAAGGATTTCTTCAGAGGACCGGAAAATACAAATATATGTGGAAGGGAGAATTGAACTATGAATACTGGCCAAATATCTACCAGATATGATCATAGGTATTTTGCCTGACTTATTTAATCATCAAGAGAAATTTGAGGTAAGTAATATTGCCATCAGTTTTTAAATGAGGAAATTGAGGTTCTTGTAAGGAGAAAATTTCAGGCCTTGAATTCAAAGCCAGATTTGATTCAAAGGTCCAGGCTCTATTCTTTACATAAAGTTGCTTCTCTAAAAATGGATTGAAACTATACATGATTAAGTGGTAAAATGAATAGTTGATTTCAGAGTTCAAGTAGGAAGATGCAAAGATAAAATAATAATAAGCAGGAATTTGCAGGATCTTTTTCCAAGAGATCTCTTACTAGGATGTCATATTACGCCTTGTCCATCGTCTCAGCCCTGTTATTGGAAGAAGCAGGCAGAATTAGAGGTAAAACTAAGAGTCAACGAAGTTAAGAGACTCTGTGTTTTGTTTGTTTGTTTTTGTTTTGTTTTTAAGTCTTAGAATTCTAGTCTCAAAATAGACTGGATATTTTCTACTGATCACACTAAAATTGGGAGATTGACTCTATAGTAACTTTCTCAATGTATTCACAATCTGACTGGTTCTATAAATTTCATTCTTAATAAATAAAAAGCATTTACTAATAATAATTCCAAACATTCTGGGATATCTTGAAGATGGGATATCTGAAGAACTCTATGAAATTCTTTGGGAGATAGTTAAATTTTTTCTTTAGATTACTCTTTTATAATAAGCACTTTTAAAAACAAATGCTTTACAGACTCAAGATAAGACGAATTCCTTAAAACAATTAGAAATCATTTACCTAGAAAGTGCTCCTTTTACTAATTATCAAATAAATGCATGTATCTTTATTATAGAAATTATTATAGAAATAAGAGTGTAAAGAAGCACAACAAAAGAATCACCTATAAGGAAAATAAAATAATTATAAGTATTTTGGTATGCTTATTTTTATTTTTCTATGTTTATTTTTTATATACTTCATAGTATATATATATATATATATATAAATAATTTTTATCTAGCATTTTTATTAAATGTTGTGAGAATTTTTCCCATGTCACTATAAATTATTTGTAAGTGTAATAATTCAATGTTCATTCATGTTTAATTCTCTAGATGTGAGTTATCACCCTAAAGTCAGGAATTTTTTGCCCTGTGTAAGTAGAGCTTTGAACACTACCTTTTGGCAAAATCATTTGCCTTCATTTCTAATGATCGCCATAGCAGCGCCTCCCAGAAGGGAACTAGTTAAACTAGATGGTAAGAGTTTAAGAAAATATTCAGCCTTTCTTTCTGAAAACTCTCAAGCATGTATGAGTAATGAGAATAGCTTAATAAACCCTCACCCATACACCATAATTATCAATATATTGCCCCTTAGATTTGATCTGTTCCTTTTCTCACTCTTTAATGTTATTTTTTTAAATCAATTTTGTAGAAGCATGTTACTTTTTTTTTTGAGGAAGATTATCCCTGAGTTAACATCTGCTGCCAATCCTCCTCTTTTTGCTGAGGAATGCTGGCCCTGAGCTAAGATCTGTGCCCATCTTCCTCTACTTTATATGTGGGACGCCTATCATAGCATGGCTTTTGCCAAATGGTGCCATGTCTACACCCAGGATCTGAACCAGCAAACCCCCCGGGCCACCAAAGCGGAATGTGCACACTTAACCACTGCACCACCGGGCCGGCTCCAGCAGAAACATTTTAGAGACGACAAAACATTATGTTTTAGTACTAAGTTTTTCAGTATGCTTTCTAAAAAAAAAAACAAGAACATTTTACATAATGGCTAAATCACTACTGAACCTAAAAATTAATAACACCTAAATTCTAAAAATTAACAAATGATTGCTTTATGTCATCAAACACCCAACCCATAATCAAATTGCAAAAAAAGGACGTCTTGTTAACTAGTTGGTCTGTTAGGATAAGGATCCATCAAGTTTCACCCACTGTATTTGGCTTCCTCTTATGTTTCTTAAATCTCTTTTAATTTATGAGTTTCCACCTTTCTATCCTACTTGTGCTATCTTACCTGTGCTGTTAACTAGTTGAAGGAAACACGACATTTTCTCAGTAGAACATCCCACATTCTCGAGTCGTTTGATCACTTATTCATATGATTCAACTTATCCTTATAACTTTCGTTCTTCCTGTAAACTGGAAATTGGACCTAAAGTCTCGACAACAGTATTTTCTAGGCGCCGTTTTGTCCATATTATGTCCCATTAGGAATGACACAACATCCCGGTTTTAGTGATATGAGTATTGATTTCCTAGTGTCAGCTCGTCTCCCTTGTTGTAAAGTTTCATGTTTCCCTATATGATAAGCAAGTCATTCATGGAGTAAGGCTTTATTTTCTGCAATAAATTCTCTGTTTACTTTTTCTTTAGAGGCATTAGCAACCACTGATGATCATCGCTTAAATCAATTATTCCATTAGGGATTGCAAAATGAAAATATGAGCTTTTTTATTAGTATTGCTTAATTGCTTTCCCGAAAGAGTTTATCAAATTAAACATTCATATCTATATATAATTATATCTTTATCAACAAGAACTTGCTGCAGTATTGTTTTAGGAAAACTATTTATTAACTTGGTGGATAAAAATATACATTTTGTGGGGCTGGACCCCTGGCCGAATGGTTAAGTTCGCGTGCTCCGCTGCAGGCGGCCCAGTGTTTCATTGGTTTGAATCCTGGGCGCGGACATGGCACTGCTCATCAAACCACGCTGAGGCGGCATCCCACATGCCACAACTAGAAGGACCCACAACGAAGAATATACAACTATGTACTGGGGGGCTTTGGGGAGAAAAAGGAAAAAATAAAATCTTTAAAAATATATATATACATTTTGTGTTACATGGGTTTTTAAAAATGATTTCAATATGTTTTTTCTTTCGCTGTCTTCTATCACCATATCATATCACAATTTAATTAATTGAAACTGAAGTAATAGACAAAGCTTATGAGAGAATTTTATTTTTACATTATATATGAAACATCTTTCCTGATATGTTTGTTTTTGCATTTAATCTTCTAACCAGAGTTACTTAGGTTATTTATAATAAACTGCATATTGAGTGATATGTTTCATTGCTCTTAAGAGATTTTTATGATTTACAATTTTAAAATTTTGAGGTGTTTTTGTTATTCTTTGCTCTCTTAATAATAAAGCCAATATATTGATAATGTACTTTGTGCCACACACTGCTCTAAGGAGCTTAAAGGAATTATCTAGTTTAACACTCGTCGTGTTTACTATCAGCCTCGTTTTGGACATGAGGGCATCAAGGCACTATAGAGCTGATGGAGGAATCTACACTTCAGAACCAGGCTGTCCGTCTCTAGAATATAACCAGGAGACTACATTGATTCTTAGCTGTGATAACATCTTCAGCTTGTTTTTCTCAGGGGCTGTTTTTTTTTTTTTTTTAATTTTATTTTTCCTTTTTCTCTCCAAAGCCCCCTGGTACATAGTTGTGTATTTTTAGTTGTGGGTCCTTCCAGTTGTGGCATGTGGGACGCCACCTCAGCATGGCCTGATGAGTGGTGCCATGTCCACACCCAGGATCTGAACCAGGGAAAGAAACCCTGGGCCTCCGAAGCAGAGTGCTCGAACTTAACCACTCAGCCATGGGGCCAGCTCTCATGGGCTGTTTAAACGATCACAGACAGAGAATATCAAACGATGACTTTTTGTTGCCTTCAAGAATAAACGGAAACTTCTCTGGGTAAAATTTCTTAAATACCAAATTTTCTTCCCTTGAAACTCCATAGAAAAGTATTTTTAAATAATGTGCTGCTGGGAAAAACAAATATTAATGGAACATAATGTGTTTTATGGGGCCAGCCCAGTGGTGCAGCTGTGAAGTTCTCATGTTCTGCTTTGGTGACCCGGGGCTCGCTGGTTCAGATCCTGGGTGTGGACTTATGCATCGCTGGTGAAGCCATGCTGTGACAGGCATCCCACATATAAAGTAGAGGAAGATGGGCATGATGTTAGCTCAGGGCCAGTCTTCCTCAGCAAAAACAGGAGGATTGGTGGCAGATGTTAGCTCAGAGTTAATCTTCCTCAAAAAAAACCAAAATGTATTTTATGATCAAAGAAGGTAGGACGTTTAACAGATTTTTATTTGTTTGATTTTATTTTATTCCAGGGTCAGTAAATTTTTCCTATAAAGGGCCAGATATTAAATATTTTCAGCTCTGCAGGCTATGCAATCTCTGTCAAAACTATTTAACTCTGTTGTAGTGCAAAAGCAGTTATAGACAATATATGAGAGAATGAGTATGGCTGCGTTCTAATAAAGCTTTATTTATTTATTTAGTATTATTTTTTTGGTGAGGAAGATTGTCTCTGAGCTAACACCTGTTGCCAATCTTCTTCTTTTTGCTTGAGGAAGATTTGCCCTGAGCTGACATCTGTGCCAATCTTCCTCTACTTTGTATGTGGGTCACTGCCACAGCATGGCTTGATGAGCGGTGTGTACGTCTGCACCTAGGATCTGGGCTGTGAAGCCTGGGCTGCCAAAGCAGAGTGCATGAACTTAACCATGACGCCACCTGGCTGGCCCCGTAATAAAATTTTATTTACAAAATATGAAGTGGGCCATATTCGTATTATGGTAATGGTTTTCAGATCCTTGATTTTATTTTTAACTCATGGGTTTTCAGAGTATTTAATCTGTTATTATATATTAGTATTCTTCAAGATGGCTCATTGAGGGATTACATTTTATAAATCTCTAGATCGCGGCATCTTTTTTTTACTGTGTGTCTCATGAAACTGATGTACACTTTTATTTTACTTTGGTTTAGAATTAAAGAGAAGTTTAAAGCTGATCCTACTTGTTTCTTTAAGAGCTTCCTTTTTTTTGGCTTTTAGTAAAAAAGTCATCTACCTAGATACTTGTAAAGTATTACAAATTTGTAATGCTTTCAATATGTGCATTGGGTAAGGTACTGCTATGTGTTATAAAAAACAAACTAATGTTCATGGCTGAATTCAGTAAGTCTAACTCTCACCCGCTGGTATGGTGCAAACCAAATTAGGGAAAATAGCCAATGTCCTGTTTACATAATTAAAAAAAGACAAAACCACCAGTGATCAGTAGGCATTGATGAGAGTCCTGCTCCGTGTAGTCATTCAGGGACTCAGGGTTTCCCCTCAACAACACGCATCTTCCAAATTCACTCAGCCAGAAGACAGGAAAAGAGGAGAATCAAGAGGGAGGATTGGAGGCCAAGCCTGGAAATGATGTAAATCACTTCCCCTAAAATCCAATTGGCTGAAAGTCAGTAACATGGCCACACCTAACTGCAAGGGAGACTGGGAAATATAGCGTTTTTATGTGAAAGAGTTTGGATGAAAATATAGTTAGTCCCTATGATATATGTCCAGGGCATGAGCCTATTTTCAGATATTATGCCTAGAATACTCTGAGCCCTTCCTTTGTACATAAAGATCTTTCCTAAGCTCAGTAATATTTTTTCTTCTCTAAGATTGGCACCTGAGCTAACAACTGTTGCCAGTCTTCCTTTTTTTTTGTTTCTGCTTTTTCTCCCTGAATCCCCCTAGTACATAGTTGTATATTTTAGTTGTGGGTCCTTCTAGTTGTGGCATGTGGGACACCACCTCAGCGTGCCCTGATGAGTGGTGCCATGTCCGCACCCAGGATCCGAACCAGTGAAACCCCGGGCCATATAAGCAGAGCGCGTGAACTTAACCACTCAGCCATGGGGCCGGCCCCCTCAGTAATATTTTTTTTATCTTATGTCTTTTGTTACTGTGTTAGTTTTCTAGTTCTGCATAACAAATAATTGCAAACACGGTTTAAAACAAGACACATTTATTATCTCACACTTTCTCTGTGTCAGAATCCCAGGAACAGCTAAACTGGGTTTTCTGCTTGAAGTCTTACAAGCCTGCAGTCAAGGTGTCAGCTAGGCTGTGCCATCATCTGGAGGTTGGGCTGGGGAAGAACCTGCTTCAGAGCTTACCCAGGTTGTTGGTAAAGTCCATTTCCTTTAGTTGTTAGTACTGAGGGCCACAGGTTCTTGCTGACAGTTGGCTGGAGGCTGCCCTCAACAACGAGAGGCCACCTCTGGTTCCTAGAGACAGCCCGCAGTTCCCTGACACATAGGTTTCCTCAACATGGCTGTTTAATCAATCAAGTCAAGAAGGAGAATCTCTAGACAGAGTCTGCTAGCAAGAAGTCACATAATATATGTCACATATGGTAATCAAAAGAGTAACATTTCATTACTTTTTCATATTCTATCATTTAGAAACATATCACAGTCCTGCCCCAAATCAAAGGGAGGGGATTACACAAGGCTGTGAATAACAGGGAATAGGAATCATGGGGACCACCCAAGGTTCTGATGTGTTTTTGCTCTTTAGACTTAATTGCAAGTACTGTGAACTTGTCAGATTTCTGTGGGGCTACGTCCTTAGTCTTTTCTCTCTGAGTCGTTTTGTCCAAATGAGAGGATTTTCTGGGGGCCACCTTAATCTGTTTATAAAATTTAACACAGTGCTTTATGGCCATGCCCTTAATTTGGTCTTTGCCCTGAGGTTGTGACTTCATTGCTCACTGTTACTCCAAACACTTTTTTCAGTTGTATCTTTTATTCATTAGTGAGAAGAAATTGTTGCATCTTTCTACTCCCTAAGTGCAAGAATTTCTGTATTACCTCTTTTACCAATAACACTTGATTGCAAATGTGCCAACTCTTTACTGAGTCATTTCTTTCTTAGTACCATGTGAAGTGCACCCAATAACAATTAAGGCAAACTGGCAGACTTCAGTTTTGCTATTCCTTTGCCTAAAGCCATAAGATATGCTATTTGCCTTCCAAATTATCTCAGGAATAGTGATGTGAAATATTTTACCATTGCATAACACTCTTAGTTGGAAAGAGAGAGGAGTAGAGGCCAACAGGAGTCATCTTTTCCACTCTCCATAAAAAATTCTCTCACTTCTCAACGCCTAATTCTGAAGCCAATGTCACATATTTTGGGTGTGATTTTTTAGACAGTCTCCCATTTATAGCTACAAACTTCTATTTAGTCACTTTTGTGTTAATGACAAATGACCTCAAAATTTCAGGGGCTCAGAAGAAAAAATATGGGTACTCCTCATATTATGTCAATTGAGGGTCAATTCTGAATCTGCTCATACTCAACCCTTGCTCTTTTCCCATGCCAAAGGAGCATCAGCCTCCCTATTGTTGCTGCTTCTTCAGCAAGATCTTAATACGAAGAAAATCTTTGGAACACAGCTGAATTGAAAAGAGCTATAGCTGAGCCATCATCAATTTGCAGCTGGCACGTAACGTGTGAGAACTAAATCTTTTTTGTTATAAGCCAGTGGGATTTTGTGGTCATTTGTTACTATAGCAAAGCTTACAAATTGCATAGCCTCTTAATAAATGTACATAGTAATAAAGGAGCCTATGGGAAATGGGAAAAGTCTGGGGAAGACAGCAGAAAGGCATACATAGGCTATTCAGAAGTTAGTTTCCATGCAGCAGAAGAATAAATATATATGGGTTTCCGTGTGTTTGCCTGTATCTGTGATACTGGCCCTGATATCTGTTTCCCTACATTAACCCCAGCAAGTATAGAGTTGACACTAAAAGCACCCATCCCATTTCTCTGCTTATTTAATTACAGCCACATGTAAATAGCGGTTTCTTTAACCTTTGTATCCCTGAACTTCACATATGCAGGAAGCTAGTGTTGAGATTAGAGCACTGACCTCCCCCTGCACAAGGCACATGGAAGTTACAAGTTGTTAAAACACAGGTGGCCTCACACTGAAGTCCTGGTTAATTACAGGTCCTTGAAGTTTATCGCAGGAAAACAGATGTTTAAAGAATATCAAGAAGCTAAAGGTTCCCAGACCTCAACTCCTCAGTTTCATGGCTCCAGAATCCACCATCCATCATGGAAGCAGACAAACAAGAGCATCAACCTGTAGATTCCCGTATCTCTCCACCCCGCTCCTTGTATGTAGTCACAATCCTCACAACCTTTAAAACCCCTTGCCTCATGTCTTTCAGGGAGACAGATCCGAACGCTCCCTTCTCCCAGCTGACATCACCTGAAATAAACCTCTTCCATTGCCACAAGCCTAGTGTTCCAGTTTTTTGGCCCTCTCATCTATGGTGGGTAAGTGAACCTGTGTTTGTGTTTGGTAACATATATGAACATGTGTGAATGTGTGTATATAGATAGAAAGATGGATGGATGGATGGATGGATGGATGGATGGAGAGATGGATGGAGAGATAGAGAGATAGAGGGAGAGACAGAGAGAGACATAGACTGATCTGTCTCAGGGACATGTGTAATTTAAAAACATCATCCTCAATCCATCTTCGTTAATTCTGTTATTATTACAGAGTTCCCTCACACCTTGCTTTATGGTCTTATTTTTCATTTATAGTGTGGTTGTTAGTTTTTGCCCTTTCTATATCTTTGGGTATTTTTAAGGAATTTTATTGGAGAAACATATTGAGAATTATTAATGTTCTCCGTATCAAGCCGTATTTATTTTTCCACTATTTTTGAGCTGGTGCTTTTCTCTCTATATTTTTTTAAATAATGTAAACAAGGTGTTGCATATTTCCCTAATGTGGTTTGCCTACTTAGAAGTAGAATTAACCTCTTGGAAATAGGGAGGTATTAGTTCAGTGAAATTGTTGGTGGCCATACTCTCTTAATTGTTGGCATGCTTTGAAACTATAAAGGGAAATACTTATTTGGGGAGGATAGATCAGAGCCTCTTCCAGTTTTGTAACACTGCCGTTTTCTCCCCGACCCACGCTCCATTCACGGTGGGGGAGATGGTCTGTGTTTCCTTAGCCTTCTCTCCTAGCAGAAGACAGTACCCTACTGTATGTCAGGGAAGATTTATAGCCTGTTGAATTCACTTGTTCTTTTTTTTTCTTCTCCAGGAGCTAATGTGAGCAATAAAGAACAGAAACTCATGAAAAGACATAATTCTTTTTGTCAGCCATGTCACTACGATGTAATACATTCACATACAAGAAGACAGTAGTGCCTGCTACAGCGGTACAGCTTTGCAAACTCTCACCCTTCTCCAACCCAACCTCCCCAGTGAAATAACAGGAAAAATAGTCACTTTTTCATATGAAAATTTCACCACAACAGAGGACACATTAGCTGAAAAGCTAAATCTCCCACATAATCCAACACCGTCATTAGCTGACTTCTAATCGTATTTTAGTATCAAGCTCTTTTTCTCCTGGTTGGGGAAAAGAGTAGGACTGGCTTTTTTCTAATTTCACTCTTCCTTTTTAACTTGTTTGTATTTACCACTCGGAACAAATGGTGATTACGATAGATGAAGAGGAAAAACACAAATTTTCTTTTCTTTTTTTTCTTCTTTTCCTTTTCTCCAGCAGGTACCTAGAAAAATCACTTATTCATTGGGGAAGAGGTATATTTATTGCTTTCTTCTTCTTCTTCTTCTTCTAGTAAACAGAGCTTTTTCTAATAAGCAAATGCTTTCTAACTATTTCTAAAAGTTGTTTGGGTAACTATTTCTCCCCTCATTGGTAATGCAGGAAACATGTTAATAAGGATCTGATGTTTATAGAAAATATAATGTGCAATTTCCTCAAAGTTGAAGGAATTTCTTCTCTACAGAAATCATTAGGTTTTTGTGCATAAGATTATATAATGACATGTTTAAAATTAAATTTTAAAAACTATGGTAAAAAATAAACATATTTTGGATAATTTTTTCCTTAAGTCCCCTAGAGTAAGGGCAGGGGGTCAACTATTATTTATAGTAAAGACTGAAATTTGGAAATTCATAGAAATATTACATATTAATGATAAAAGAAAGAAAGGAGAAAGAAAAAGTCAAGAAACTGTACAGAAAGGAAAGTGACCAAGAATTTCTGATGTTTAAATAAGTATTTATAAGCTCATAGTACAGAGTACGGCACATAGTAAGAGATCTGTAAGTGTGTGCTAAATACATGTATAAAAACTCCTCTTTTGTACCTCTGAGCTGAGTGGTTAACAAAATTAAATCAAATAGCAAAATCTAATTGATATTGGAAGCATTCTTCTCCTTTTCAATCTCAGACAGCAGTACCATCAGTACATTGGAAGGAGTTTCTAATTTTCTTCCCTTTTCACTTTATCTTGACAGGTCCTATTGATGATGATGAATCATTTGTGCATCTGTTTCCCGCTTGGACCCTCAGTGCATGCTGACATTGGCACATTTTTTGCTGTCTTTTTTTATTTGGTGGCAATGAGCAATTCCCTTGGTGCTAGCACAGTTAGTCCAGTTTTGAAATACCAAATAAGATAATGAGACCCCAAGAGTCACTGATGGAGAGGAGAATTAGATTGGATGGGCTGATGGCTTTGTCTCCAGAGATTCTCAGTAGTTAAAAAGCTGCTTAAATGTTTATTCCATAATGAGTCTGATTTCCCTGGATTTAAACTTTGAAACAAGAGCAAATTAGACACTTTGTAAGATTTACTAAGAGTGTAAGTTTACACAGTGTAGGTTTACAGTGGGAGAAACTAACTCACTCTCCACACAGTCATGTGCCATTTTGGTCAACAATGACCACATATACAATGGCAGTCCCATAAGATAAGTCCAAGATAGCTTAGGTGTATAGTAGGCTATACCATCTAGATTTGTTTAAGTACACTCTATGATGTTTGCACAACGACAAAATCGCTTAACAACACATTTCTCAGAATATATCCTCATCATTAAGTGATACATGACTGTAAATGGAAATTGGCCAACAATGAGTGTCTCTACGATAGGGTGACAAAAACCACAGAGAAAGAAATGTACAGTTTTGCCAGAGTAGACCAGTTAAGATATTGACATGGAATTAGGTCTCTTACCCGCCGCTAAATCCAGAGTCTTTTTCAAAACTCTAGACCATTGCATAAGTGCATAAATATCCTGGAGGGTTGTCGATCTGTCATATTAGAGCCTTCATTCAGTGCCTCTTACGCTTAGTTAATTCTCAAGAAACCTTGTTCAAATACATTTAAGGTGAAAAATGTGCAGGCCCTTATTCCACATAGCTGTTTCCGGATACCTAGACAATGTTTCTAGCATGCATTGACCTTCGGCCATTACGTATGTATGAAATATGAACATGGCGGATAGTTCCTAGCTGGGATTAGTCTTCGGCTATAGACTAACTTAAAGATTCGCTCAGGAGGTGACTTTTGGAAGGACATTTGCAGCAAATGTGGCATAGGATCTTGGCAAGAGATAAGGTTATTTAGTGTTTACATCCAACTTTTGTTGCTTTTAATTATGTAGCTTTGGACTGCTGCTTAACCTCACTGAGCCTCAGTCATCTTGTCTTTAAAGTGAGTTTAATAAGACGTCATAGGCCGCCTCTCAGGATTATCCTCAGAATCAAATAAGATGATAACAAACATGAAAGCAATGGAATTTCCAACTGTGAGGTAGTATATGTACAAATATTAGTCTTTATGATGCATTAATTTAGTCATCATTTACTGAATTTGTGTGAAGTGTCAGGTTTTATAATAAGAACTGGAAATACAAAACTAAGACTCGGTGTCTGCCCTCAAAGATAAACATATCATTATTAGTAAAATGCTCCGAAGTTCAAAGCTAGTCCTAGAAACTTTCTCTTCCAAGTGTCATAACCAGTGAGAAGAGTGATATAATATTTTTAATCACTCCTTTAAGATATTTATATTTTTGATAGTATAGATGTTCAAAAGGAAATGACTACTTCTTCCTAAGGTATCAATTCCCTTCACCCTTTGTATTTCTGTGTGCAGACACGTCAGTATGGACATCATTCCCATCATTACCGTGAAGTGGGCAAAGGCCAAAAGGACATTGCTCACTGTCTTCTTCGAAAACACCAAACACAACTAACTCCTGGAGTTGTCAGATCACATCTCTCCACTGCTCAACACTTCCCTTGACTGCCCATTGTATTTGAACAAAAGTCACCGAATTTACTGTAACCACATCTCAGGTCTCATCTCCAAACTCTCTACTCTGCCCACCATACCATAGTCACATTGCCCTTCCCTGTTTCTTACAGAAGCCTGCTGCAGCTGCACCTCTCCTGTCTCCATCAGGAACGCAATCCCTAGATATCCACAAGGCTCTCTTCTTCACTTTCCTCAGGTCTCTCCAGAGGGCACATCCCCTGAGAGGTCTTCCTTGTCACCATCCTTTCCTTTTGTATTTATAATTACTTATCAATTCCTGATATTTTACTATGTTATTATTTTTGAATTTTCCCTCCTCCATGCAGTGCCCTCTACCTATTACTTGCTATTCCCGCTTATGCCGCATTTGGGGCTTGAGGCTAATGGAAATCAGTTATCCACCACCTCTGGATAAGTAATACCGGGAAACTATCTTTGAAAAACTGGTCTAACCTCATTGTATTGGCTATGATTTTGCAATTGATGGAAAAAAGGAAAGTGGATTTGAATGGGTTTTGTCATTTTTTAGATTAAGGACTAAATATAAATGTTTGTGCTTATCGAGCTTAAAGTCTTTATTTCAATGTTGTATCCTCTGCTGCTGTCCATAGAAAGTACTTCCTCCTATAGCCAATAGCCCTCCAACTAACAATCAGATGCTTAATTTACATATGTATTTAAACTTTGCAACAGTCCAAAGTTGTTGATAAGATTATCTCAGTTTCACAGATTAGGAAAGTGAGATTCAGAGATATCCAGGAAGTTGTATAAGGCAAATAGTAGCTCAAGTTTTGGAACCCACCTCTGTATGACTCCAAAACCGCTACTCTTTAAATGCCACCCTATTTTTTCTCCCTTCCTCATACTTCAAAATCATCACATAGTTCTGGCAAAACTCAAATAACTGATTAAGATTGCTAGGCCAGATGCTGTCACTATAGCATCTCCTATTTGAACACTGGAGTTGAGCAACCTTGGACACTAATGGGACCAAGGCCTTCATGCTTCGAATAACCCTGCATCAAAGAAACCTAGCTGGGAGAGGGAGATCATGCTTTATTTCCCATGATAGGATAATGTTTAGATTTAATGTCGATGCATCCGTTAAGTGCCCACTTTGAAAATCAATATAACACTGCGTGCTTGGCTGGCTCAATATCTCTCAGTCAACATTAATAAAAAGTACCCACAAAACAATGCACTGTGTCTTTTTATTGCTTGTTGTCCCTGGATCTCCAGGACTTTTATAACAATCAATCATACTTACGCCTTCTCCACAGTAGTAGTTATTTAGTTCATTTAATAAGTTGGTAAACTGAGGCAACTTGGCAAATGACAAGATTCACGTAGGCACCTCTGTCCCCTCAAAGGAAAATCAGTACCTCCCAGTCAATGCTGACATTGCTCATACACACTGAGCAGAAGTCAGCTCCAGCAGGAGAGCGCTTTTCTCTTCTCTCTAAGATCATGCTTGCAGAGGCAATATACATGAAGAAAGATAATAGGTCAGTAAGCATGTGCTTTAATTAACAGTTATCTGCTATCTCACCAGAAAACAAACTTTAACTACGCCAGTCGCAACAGCAGAAGTCTGAACGCAGAACTCTTGATGAAGACAAACCAGAATTGCCTTAAGTTCTATTTAAGACAAGCAGAGGTCAGCACAAGTGATTAGTAAGGTCACTAGAACCAACCGCTTTCTCTGTTAAGTCTGGGTTAGAGTCCGAAGGCTGAGAGCATGCGCACTGGAGGGAGTCCCTCCCACCACGGGTCCTGCGTGGCTGATTCACCACCCGCTCTTGTTAGGTATCATACTTCCTAGTTTACGACCCTATTGATTGTAAGCTGCATCACCAATTTAATAAGAACTTTGAGGGAAGAAAGTAAAAAGGACAGAGGGATGCTAACTGATTAAATGAAAATATTGACCATCTGTTGATGCTCAGTTTAGGAAAAGCTTTTTAAAAAATCTGTTCATCTTAAAATCAATGAAAAGCTATACTGATGCCTTATTAACACTTCTTGCAAAGGTCCTCAGTAGAAACTCTTGGAGAAATGGCAATTTTATCTTTAATTATTCCTGAGTTATAATATCTCTATGAAGAGTCCTTTTACTTTTGATATTCATATTTGCCTATAACCACTTATTGCCTGTTTATTAAATGCCTGATACTACACAAACACTATTTAATTTAATTCCTACACAAACTATATTTGGTAAATTCTTTTATCTTCATTTTGCAGGTAGGAAAACTGGGGCTCAGGTAGAGCAAGGAATGTGCTGAATGTCTTGTGGCCAGTAAGTAACAGATCAAATGTGGAAATCTAGATATGGGGATTCTGAAGTCCTCCTTTGAGCTCTGCATCAGTTAAAATTTCTTGAATGTAAGCAACAGGAACTGGCTATGATTAGTATAAGCAGAAAATTAATTACTGGGGAAGTATAGGGATCAATATAAAGGAAGACTTGAGAAGTAGAGAAGCCATGGGCATTTACGTTGCGGAAATTGTTGGACAGTGTCTTTGGTTTCTACCATTGCTGTAAATCCACTCCAAAAGTTTTCAATCAATTGATCACTGTTGACAAGTTTCAGAGAAAGAGTACACAATTGCACAAGCGTGGGCCACCTTCCCTCATCTTGGCTATTGACGGTCCTTCCAGACTGAATCTAACTGTGACAACAAAATTATATTTTGTCAGATAGGAGGATACAGCTTTAAATTAGAACAAAAAAGGTGTGGTGTATTTTGAGCCTAAGTCTTTATTCCATGTCAATCTACCAACACATCACGAGGCCAGCTCTCCTGCCAGTCTTGACGTTCCCCCCGTCACTTAATGCCCTAGTTTTACCTTCTTGTTTGAGATCAGATCTTATAGCAGAGGGCTGACTGCTTTAATAAAATACTCAGGTTGCCCTTTAGTTTCTCCTTTCATTCATTTTTTACCTATTAATTATTGATGACCTACTAGGCGCTAAACAATGTGCTTGGTGGTGGATACATTTCATTCCTACGCTTATGGAGTTTGTACTCTAGCAACATTGGATAAAACTCCAAGTCAACATATAATTTTAAATTTAATTGTTGAATCTAGTAGATCAGGTGACAGCTAAATTAATATCATTGGAGCATTTCATTCTATCTTCATGTAGTTTGAATTTTAGATTTTTTTTTACTTCTCTTGAATCAAAAATTTCCATTTTTTAATAGCCTATTGACTTTAATTTTAACCTCTGAAGTTGATATGTATAGGTATCCCTCATCCAGATAAAGACCTTTAGATAGTAAGGACAATTAGCAAGCTATAGGTACCTCCAGAGTCATATTGTATAAATACACATAAATTTAAGCAAGTGAAATATAACATCAAACTGTTTCCCGAACTAAACCATTGACATTTAATTCAGGTCCAGTGCATAAAATGTATTATTGTCTTTCATGAAGCGTTTTGTCAAACTTTTGACCAGATGACCCGTTGAGGGCTCCTAAAATGCTAAAATCATTCTACAAATTGGAAAATCAGGATATTGAATCAGTTGACCTTTAAGATCCCTTTAAGTTTCAGAATCCCATATTTCATTATCATTATTTATGTAGTAGAGGGATTTAGCAAACTAAATTCCAATGAGCTCACGTATACCAGAAAATTCCTTAATTACAAGCCAAGCCGATAGAATGGAAGAGACTTATAAGTCAATAAATTAATCCATCTTTTCATTCAGCAAATATTTGAGTCCTGACTGTTTGTATCATTTCTCAGGGCACAGAGCATGAATAGATTTACACATAATACCAAGAAAGGACAATTCTGAAGGAGTGAAAGCTATTCGTTAGCCAATAACCAAGTACGAGGTATCAGATGAGTTTCATATTTTACTTAGACGTGAGTACCAGGTCTAGAGATGCCTGCTGTCTAATTGTTCCAGTGATTTTGATGTATGTTGCTAATTGTTTTATGGCTCTTCTCTGTTGGAGGTTACTGAATGAATCTTCATGAATGCCTTAGGGATGACATTCCCTTCTTTTCTTTAAAAGGATGCTATAAAATGGAAAGATTAGACTGTATATTTTTTATGTTCCTGAATTAAGACTGGTAACTATGAGGTACCATAACTTATTACATAAAAGAAGAATTAGAATTTCTAGTAAAGAGCAACAGGTCTTCAGGAAGAAACGTAGAGAAACTTTTCTCTATCAGAATGAGAACTTTAGCCATAGTCTCCAATATTTTTGCAGGTTCTGTAATGCAATCTAAAGTAAGATAGGTTTTCTTTCCCCTGGAATTTGGAATGAACACTGGTACCCATGTGTTGTATCATTTTCTCCTTGAGAAAATTATTGTATATCCCATTTCTAAATTCATTTTTAGTATTAATAACTACCTTTTAGCTAGGGTAATAATAAAAAACTGCTCATAAAATAAGAAAATTTATTTATCATTGGATACTTAGGTACTCAATGCTTTCGTTAGCATCAGCACCAGGGATGGAACCCTGGGATCCTGGATTCTAGCCATTCCCTTCTTGTTAAATTATACTTGGCTCTGATGTGAGTGTAAGATGTTGGGCAGATGTTATCAAATATGCTTCAATGAGAGGGGATCATAAAGCTCTTAAGTCATTTATCCTTCTAAATGTCAAGTAACTAAATTGATATTCCCATCTGCTTAAAACCTTACTGGGGAGAAGGGAAAATGAGGAATGGAAATTCTAATTTTCTTTCAAAATGACTTCAGTATGTTATCATGCCAGGGACATCTATTTTTGATGTTTCAAGTTTAGAAAAGAAGGATGGATAACTTTAGTGGCTCTTTCAATTTTTATTTCTTTGAAATGCCAAATAATTATGTGCATTCTCTCTACCCATGATTGAAAGCAACAGGGTTGTTCTTTAAAGGAAAAAGTGATAAAATGCTAGGTTAAAAATGGCAGCCAGTCTGCCATTGTTGTGAGTTCTTTACATACTCGCTTTTCTTTTTTTTTTCATTATCTCAACTGAAGGCCCTCTTTTTCCTTGCCTCAGCCCTCCCTACCAGGATGACCTCGATTTTCAGCCCTGGGTGTGAGTTCTACACTCTATTAACCATTCTCCAAGTTTAGGTAACAAATGGTTCAGAAGTGTAGATGTGTCTTATTTACAAAACATGCAATATGTAAATAATTGTTTACGTATTTATGCAATACATTTAATTACAATTTATATATTGCATGTTTACAGCATAAAAGAATAGACACGAAATCAATGAGACAGTTATTGCTAGCCTCTAAGAAAATGTTTATAATTAATATACAGTCAGTAATTACCATGAGCCAAACACTATTCTAAATAATTAAGCTAAGTGTTAACTCTTTTAGTCCCCTAACGCTATGAGGTAGTTAGTATTATCATTCTCATTTCACAGATGAGGCAAATGAGACATGCAGTGGTTGAGCAAGCTCTCCAATATAACAGAATTTGTCAGTGGCAGAGCAGGAATTAGAACTCAGGTCTTCTGGCTTTTAGTTTTTGTATTAGTTTCTTATTGCTGCTATAACAAATTACTACAATTTAGTAGATTAAACAATACAAATATATTATTGTACAGATTTGGAAGTCAGAAATCAGAAATGGGTCTCACTGGGCTAAGATCAGGTGTTGCCTGGGCTGTATTTCTTCTCAAGGTCTCATAGAGAATCCATTCCCTGCCCCTTGCCAGCTTCTAGAGCAGATTACTTTCCTTGGCTCTTGGTCCGCTTCCCCTATCTTTGTGGCCAGCAGCAGCAATGTCAGGCTGAGTCTTTCTCATGCTGCCATCTCTCTGGTTTTCTCTTCTTACTCTTTTTCACTTTTAAAGATCCTTGTGATTATATTGTGTCCATACACACAAGGCAGAATATTCTGCCTATTTCAAAGTCAGTTCCTTAGAACCCCTTAATTCCATCCTCAACTTTAATTCCCTTTTGTCATAACAGAACATATTCACAGGTCCCAGAGATTAGGATATGGACATCTTGGGAGTGCCATTATTCTGGCTACCACAGTGCTGTAGAGTGAAGGTTTGTGTCCCTTCAGAATTCATATATTTAAACCTAGTCCCCAGTGTGAGGGTATTTGGAGATTGGGCCTTTGGGAAGTAATAAGGTCATGAGGGCTCTGGATTGGTGCCCTTTTAAAAGAGACACCAGCGTGCTCCCTTGCTCCTTCTGCCATGTGAGGACACAATGAAAATATGGCTGTCTATGAACCTGGAAGTGGGCTCTCATGAGATACTGAATCTGCTGGCACCCTGATTTTGGACTTCCCAGCTCTTGACTCTTGATAAACAGTAGCAATTACTGTGATTTCAAAAAGTACATATCTGGGGTCTTGGCTTCTGTTGATTACATATGTCACCTAATATTGTAAAAATAAAGGTCCAAATGTCTGGAAAGACTAAATTATTCAAGTTTTGGTTAAATTCTTTATTAATAATTACCATTCAGAAGACTCTGAGAAGGATCCAGACAAACCATGGCAGAGACTTTTATTCAAGAGTTTGTGAGTGTGGTAGAGACCAGTATTCCAGGAGACCTGTGGCTCAGGTCCATGCAGACTTCTGCTTGAAGTTCAAACCCTCAGAATTATGACACCCTGTAAGAAATCCGTTGCCTACTAAAGTCTAATAGCTCCTTTGATCTCTCTCTTCAAGCATGAAACAATATATTGCACCAACAAAACCCTTTGCCAGATCAACTCTTCTCAAACATCTCTCACCTAAGAAAGGGTTCTTTCAGGAATGAATACCTTTGGGTACTGAAGCCTATCTGTGGGGCTGGTATACTCACTCATACCAAAAACTTTGGCATCCTCCTTGACCAATCGCCACTGTCAAACTTACTTCATTGCTCCCTCCATTCTATAGGCAAATTCTGAAAATTATACTTTCAAAATACATCAGAATCCAACCTCTTCTACACCCATGTCACTCCTTTGATCTACACCCTTTGATAGACTATATTTCACTCAGAAGACAAGTGGAAGTCCCTACCGTCATTTATAAGTGTACACAAGATATGGTCCCAGGTCATTGCTCTAGAACCTCAGCTTATATTCTTTCCGCTTCCTCACTCTACTCCAGCCACACTCATCTTCTTCTTGCTCCTCAATACACGGGTAACAACTGCCTCAGGGCCTTTGCATTGGCTTTTCCATCTACCTATCATGATCTTCTCCATCTAGCTGCATGCCCATGTCCTTCACCTCCTTCTGGTTATTGCTCAAATATCACATTCACAGAGGTCCCTCACCCTACTTAAATTTGTTCTTTCCAGAACTCTAACTCTTTTTGGCTTTTTATCCCCTACTACATCATATATTATCAAGTCTTAGACATCAATGTTATGAGATGCAACATTTGTGTATGTACTAGAAGAAAAAAGAAAACCAATTAAACTAACATGCCCTTGATTGTAAGATGCATCCTAATTTCAGAGATATTAAAAGTGTGCGAAAACAATGTGCATTTTAGGGTTAACAAAACACAATTGTATGTATTTTAATTATTCATCTTTCTTGTGGTATGTCTCCTTCCACTGTGAGATAAGCTGCAATTGGGTAAGGATATCTTTATGGTTTTGTATGGTTTTATTTCCCTAGCATCTAAATCAGTGCCTGGAACATAGTAAATACTTAATAAATATTTGTTGAATAAATGAATGAGAGTGATTTCTAGGACATTAGTCATAACCTTGCCCTTTAAGAGTTCCCTGTATAGTATTAAATGATAAAATAGGATCCATGTAATAATAACTTCTTTTGCACATACCTTGTTATCTTCTCAAAGCAACTGAACAAACATTGTCTCTTTTGCTTATTTTTTATCTTTATGTATAACATGTTATAGAGAAGGGAAGTACCTCTCCCAAGGTGTGACTATGGTAAGGCAAGGACTTGATTATGATTTGGAGACAATCTTTTTTCCTATTCTATGCCATGTTGCAAATTCCTATGGAAAATAAGTAAATAGAATGAATTATGTTGGTGAATTGATTGCTGCACTGAATTAGCTGGGCCACCTTGTCAAAGTGGCTCAATACTTGTAGATTCAGGGGCATAGTTGGCTGTGGTCAGTTGTTATAAAAACGGTGACTCTTGTGCATAACATACCACATGCAACCATCCAGAGAATCAATGAGATATGGTGGCCATGAAAATTATCACATGGCCAAAGAAAAAAATAAAGCCAAGGAAGGCCTATGAGAAATATGATGGAAGCAGACTGAAAATTAAAAGAGTTAAAAGGAAAATTAGATAGATAGATAAGTGGATAATGTCTGTCTATATATGGATATATTTAAAACAAAAATACACATAAATATATATTATGGTATGTAAAGTACATATAGCATAAGAAAATATTATTTTTTATACGTAAACATTTTAACAAAATATTTTGTAAAAAAATGAGGTCTATAAAGTTTTTAAACTAGCTAAGGTCCCCACAACGTCTCCCATCTCCCCATCTTTCCAGCAGTAACAATAAGTGTTAAGAATTGGTTGTTATGTGTTTACACACAGATTCTAAACCCACTCATATACATACACACAGTTACACAGTTATTTTCTGTTTAACAAAAATGGTATCCTACTATACATAAATTTTCATGTTTTTATTCACTCAAATAGATCTTCTTCCCCAAGAATATATACAAATTACAATCCTTTTTAAAAGCTTTATCTTATTAAATAGTATCAATGTATCATGATTAATTTAACCAGCCTACATTACTTCCTATGGGTGTTTCTCTCAGTGTGTAATATACAACTGTTGCATAAATATTTGTTAAACATATGCTCTTTGCTTCCCTGTTTTCATCATTCTCTCGTGAGGGTGTCTTTCGCACAGATTTCTTATTTGTGCATTGTGTAGTCACATACTGAGATAGAGGACTAAATGTGCGAAAGGAAAGGTAGTCAGCAGTGATAAATGTATGTTTGATCTGAGAGCAAGTTTGCTTGCTTTTTTAAACTATCTTTTATATATTTATTTGTTTTTGCATTGATTAAGTCCTCTTCAAAAAACAAAATAACAAAATATTAGACTTGGGAAATTCTGAAATGTTATCCAGTCTCATCTCCCACTTTATGCAGAACTCTTCCCCGTAAACCTTCATACCTTCTCATAAGCTTCCTTCTCTCCCTGAGATGACCATTGGCTCCTTCATCTAAATCATTTTATCCTTTAAAACTCAGTTTGTGACACTGCCTTCTAGAACCCTTCTCTGATTGCCTCAAGGAATTAAGATGTCCCTCCAGTGTTCTGGGAGCATAGCGTGTTTGCATTCATCAGCACATTTTCCACTCACTACTGTGACAGTAGGTGTGTTTTTCTATTTCCTCTGCTAGCTTAAAAACTCCCTCCTTGGGAGGAAATCTGTCTTCTTAATTCACTTCTGTGTTTCTGATTCATAAGATGAGGTCTAAAGAAGTACCAATGCTTCCTTTTTAGTAGAATGACTGACTGAGTGAATACATACATTATCTTCTTTTTTCTCTTTCCCTTGGCTATGTGTATGCTGATTTTTTTAATAGACGTACACTGTAGATCAGTTGGAGGCACGGAATGCTTGTTGGAAGGATGATACTTAACCTTAGATAATCTTAACCAATAAGAAAGTGGCTGTGTTGTGAAAGAAGTAGAGAGAGGTAATGTTGCAAGGATATCTTGTTTGCTTCAGCATATTGATAGGTAGAGGCAATCTAGGCTTCATTCTGTTTTCCATCTTTATGCAAAACCATGAAACTCATATCTGCAGTATCTGTCTCTCATTAAAGAGTTGTCTTAAGAAAACAACTCAGCATCTGTCAAGGCAGTGCCAAAATGAGTCATTGATTGGAATCAGGACAGCCAATTCCCCGTGCTAATGGATTCACCAATTTTTCAGGTCATCTTAGAGTTCACCTTCTTGTCACACAGCACTCTGGTTGCTGGCTTTGAGGTGAGGAATGTCCCTTCACTGTGACCTAAGCTAATTGCCCCTCTGTCACCAGGTTTTAGTTTCTAGGATGAGTTTGTACATTTCACTCAAATATGTACTGTTAGAGCTCAAGGCTAAAAGATTCACCTCAATGTTTTCTGAAGATAAGCTGTGATGGTAAAGACGTTCTCATGCAGGCAACTGAGGTTCCGTTTATATGGGAAGGCGAACCTATCCTGCCAAATTCCAGGTAGTTCAACATCATCCATGATGATAATTATATCTTGATTATGAAATAGCCAAAGAACTTGAGAAACTATCTAAACCTACCTCAGTGGAAACTGAAGCTCAAAGGACTAAGAGTTTCTGTGCTCTCCCACCCAGAATTAGCTAAGATAAGGCTCAAATCCAAGATTGATGCCCTTGACAATTTATTAGAAACACATCCTTTCTTCTTCTTCCTTACAGGCTGGTCCTGGAGGTTTATACGACTGGTTGGTGAACAGTCAAGATGTTAAATGGTTATGGCGGTTCTTAAAAGAGACTCCTGGGTTTTTCTTTTCCTCTTCTCCTGTTTTCAGAAGCAATTCAGTACAGCATTTAAGTGTAGAGGCCCTGAGGCCAGACCACACAGGTTAGAAACCAGGATTCATCTCTTAGTAGCTAGAGGAATTGAGCAAGTTGCTTAATCTCCCTGTCCCTGAGTGTCCGCAATAATGAAATGGGATAGTCATAGCGCCTACTTCATATGGTCGTTGAGAAGTTTAAAAGAGTTAATCAAAGTCAAGTACTTAGAACAGTGACTAGCACAGTTAAGCTTTCAATAAAGATCATCTGTATTTATTCCTAGCCGTGTGCAGGAATGGAATAGGAATGTTGCCTTCCTATACCTCCCTTCATATTTAAAATTGGAGTGAGCTCCTCATTTTGCTGTCTAGTCATCCCTTGGTATCTGCTAGGGATTGGTTCCAAGAACCACCGTGGATACCAAAATCTATGGATGCTCAAGTCCCTTATCTAACATGGTGTAGTACAGGGGCCAGCCGGTGGTGCAGCGTGTTCTGCTTTGGCGGCCCCGGGTTCCCCGGCCCAGATCCCAGGTACAGACATGGCGCCGCCTGGCAAGCCATGCTGTGGTAGGCATCCCACATATAAAGTGGAGGAAGATGGGCACGGATGTTAGCTCAGGGCCAGTCTTCCTCAGCAAAAAGAGGAAGATTGGTGGCAGATGTTAGCTCAGGGCTAATCTTCCTAAAAGAAAAATAAATAAATAAAATAAAATAAAATTGCGTAGTGCAATGACTGCAGTCAGCCCCCCTTATCTGTGGGTTTTGCATCCGGGAATTCAACCAACCACGGCTGCCATGGTTGGTTGAATCTGAGGATGCAAAAACCATAGGATATGGAGGGCCAACTGTGTATTTCTCAGGGTTTCAAGTCTATCTCCTTTGTCCCAGTGTAATCTTATGCACTTTGCCTATATATGTGCTGTAAAGGAATAAGGATAAAATGGTATAGAGGCTAAGAGCATGGGTTTGGGTGTCAGTTATACTGAGCTTTGGAACAACTGGAATCAGCCCATTTGTTTGCCAGAATTGCTATCTAAGTGCTTAGAGAATGTTTTGTGTATCAACATGATATCCAGTGCAATGTCACAGAGGACCAAGGGACCCAATTTATAGCAAAGACAGTGTGAAAGTCTATATGTGTCTATGGAATCCACTTGTCCTTTTGTATGCCACACCACCTAGAAACTTCTGGCCTAATAGAGCAATAGGCTGAGCTATTGAAGGTAAAACTGAGGCACCAACTTGGAGACAGCAGCCTGTGAGGATGGGGTGCCATCCTCTAGGACATCAGGTACACCTTCTATAGACATCTATTAAATGTCTCCACTGGGTCCAATATTTGGGTCTAAGAAACAGCAGGTAGAGGCAGGAAGGACTGCGCTTTTAATTATTTTCAGTGATTCACATGGAGAATTTGTGGGTCACACTCCCTCAACTCTCTACTCTTCTGGATTAGAAGTTATGCTTCGCAAAGAAGGAAATTCTTTCACCAGACAACCAGCAAGAGATCCACTGAAATTTGAGATCAGATTGCTACCTGAGCATTGTGGTCTCCTGCTGCCAAGGAGCCAATAGGAAGAATAAAATTGACAATCTTGGAAGAGGTAATTGACCTAGATCATGAGGAGGAGGTAGGGCTGCTGTCACACAAATACGTTAGGCCTCCAAGTTACCCACTTGGATATCTCTCAGTTCTCCCTTGCTCAATTTTGATGATACATGAATAAGTTTAGGGGCCAGTGCTTTAAAATGATGTGGGAGGCAGGAATACAGACTACTCAAGGATTAGAATCTTGTTCACCGCACATATTGAGCCACCCCGATCAATAGAGGCGCCAGCTGAGGGTGAGGGGAATTTAGAATGAGTGATAGTGGATGAAGATACTGATAATCAGATGCAGCTTCAAGACGGTTTAAAGCCATGGGGGCTGCAATTCATCCTACTCATCTCCTTTCAAGTTTTTTCCATCAAAAGATGCACATCAGAGACTTGAATTGATATGATGCAAGTGGGTTCAAGCGACATAAGGGGTAAGCTGTCAGATTCTGTGTCATGATGCATTGATGTCTCTTTTAGGACTAATATAGTAACCTAACTGCTGATTAGGTTGCTGGCTGAAAACTTTCAGGTTTCAGGAGAAGAAGACAGCTTAACTCCAAATCACATACGCTTTGCAGGGTGTCTCATGTCTAATTGTTGATTGCTGCAGTGGTATGAAGCCTGGATGCTTCACCCTAACTGTGATGACTCTGAAGGACTATTCCAGCTCCAGAGCTTCCTGTAGGGTTGGCTGAGGTCTTAATACTGTAATGCAGTCTGATTTCTCCCTCTGTTTAATCTTGCCTTTTTTCTTTTCCTTCCAGGTGTTGATACTAAGAGCAGTTCCTAGTAAACATTCTGCATGCTCTCTTTATCTCAGAGCTCCTGGGGACTTCTACCAATGATGTTGCCTAAATATACACCTACATAAGTGGGAAACAAGATAGGTACACATTATTCATTTCAGCAATAATTGTAAGAACAAAATTCCATTAGCAAGGCTGGTGTGCTCATTGAATAAACTATGGCGCCCTCACAATGCAGTACCACACCACCATAAAAATAAAGAAAATCTCTATGAAGCATATGGACATACTCAATATTTTCAGGTGAAAAAAATAAGGAAAGATGCAGAACAGTGTTTACAATATGCAAACTTTTGTATGAAAGAAGAGGAAACAAAAATATAAAAAGATTCATTTGCCTCTTTTGATGTAATAAGCAATGAAGTAATAAATAAAAATGGCTACATATAGAGGATTGAGTGTGAATAAACTGGAAAGGAAAGAGATAATAAGACTAGAATTACTTGAATTTTATAATTATATTGACCTTTGACACATAAACATTTCACACAGTTAAAAGAATAAAGATGAATTTGGAAACAAAATACAATAAACCTTAAAAGTAAATTGAAATATCAATATAAAAACATAACTGCATTTTAAATTGACAACGTAAATACATAAAGGCTGTAATTATTTCAAGGAACTGTGGGACACAATATTGCGATGAGTTATTGTTAATAAGATATATTCTAAGGGCAAAAAGATAGAAAAATTTTTGATTTTACTTAGTGGGATTATTCTTAATAGTAATTTTGATATTGCAATTTGAGATTTTTCTATGTATGTTGGAGAATAGAACAGATAATTAAATGTTTTGATATCATTAAGGACAACGGGAAAGAACATGCAAAGATAAAATAATAAAAGATATTTGAAAAGCCCTGTAATGTTAGTTTTGGATTAGGGATATGTGAGTTTGTTTGAATTCATATATGTACCTATATGTATAATGTATATTTATATATGTGTACTATATAAAATAATGTATTATAAATATATACAATTAAATATATAAATAATCAATAATATATTATTTACACATTATATATATATAAAATTCAAATATTCCTAATTAAAATTAGCATTAATTTAATAATACTAAATATTTTAAATTAATATGTTAAACTATTCACATGGTATCAAAGTTTCACCCCAAAGAGTGGTTATTCATTACTCCTTGGAAAGCGTACATTTACAGTGGAGAGATATAGCTGTTACTTTGCAATGGGCAGATTTTAAGGTGATACCTATAATCCTTGCTTCTTGGTGTTCATGACCTTGTATAATCCTCTCCCCTTGAGTGTGGGCAGGACTTGAGACTTGCTTCCTAACCAATAGAACATGGCAAAGGTAATAGAATGTACATGATTATATGTATGTGATTATATTGCTTACGACTGTAATATCTGTCTTGTGGAAAAACTCTTTCTCTTGCTGGCTTTAAAGTAGCAAGTCGCCATGTTGTGAGTTGGCCCATTGAGAAAGCCACGTGGCAAGTGACTGAGGGCTGCCTTCAGCCAACAGCCCCCAAGACACTAAGGCCCTCAATCTGGCAGGCAGCAAAGAGCTAAATGCTGCCAATAACCACATGAGCTTGGAAGTAGGTCTTTCCCCAGTTGAGCCTCAGATGAGACCATATCCCTGGTCTATGTCTTGATTGCCCTGTGTGAGACTCTGAAGGAGAGGACCAAGCTAAGCCATGACAAGACTCCTGATCCAGAGAAAATAGGAGCTAATAGGTATATGTTATTTTAATCCACTATATTTGTGTTAATAGTGTTAAGCAGGATTATATCACTAATCAATATACCTTTTGACCAAGTGATGAAAATTAACATCACTAATATTGGCAGTATAGTTGTCCATTGTTGTGATTCTATGTGAGGTTTCCAATATCATGCATGAAATAAGCACTCTTGCTAAAAGTATTTAACTCAAAACTCATGAAGTCCTTAGACCTAACTTTGAGATTATAGAAAATACAGAGGATGAAAAGGCAGGGTCATTGAAACCATAAGGAAATGATTGTATATTCTTTATGTTGACTGGTCTAAACTCTCGGAAAAGAAAGCCGGGGAGGTGGCAGAAAGTTAGCCTAGATTAAAAAGATGATAGAGGCAAAAGGGCCAAAATATAACGTGTAAGCTTTGTTTTGTTCCTAGATCAATACAGTAAAAATGAAAAATAAGCCATGGAAAATACTTGTTGACAGTTGGGTAAATCTAGACATCAACTAGACATCAGACGATATTAGGAAATGCTTGGAAATTTTCTTAGTTTCAATAACATTATTGTAATTATATAATAATATATCCTTATGTAAAGGAAAAAACACCTCCTGTGTGTCTCTTCTACTCTTAACACTTCACTCTGCTCACCAAATATGTGGGTTTTCCCCACACCAAGCAATTCTGCAACACCAGCTGGGCGTCCTACAATTTAACTCAATTCTGACACCATCTGCCTGGAAATAGACTCAGCTCCCACAGGTTAAGGGCTCAGTTCCACTAAACTCCCTCCCCCGCCCCCCGCAACCTCCACTGCCTCTCTTCAGATGGCAATCACAAGTTCAGGTTGTTTCTTGTGCTTCTGACTTTCTGGTTATAAATGAGAGGTTCCCATAAACCCACTCCTCAGGTTCAGTTAATTTGCTAGAGCAGCTCACAGAACTTAGGAAAATCGTTTACTTACTAGATTACCAGTTTATTATAAAAGGATATAATTCAGAAACAGCCAAATGGAAGGGATGCATAAGGCACAAGATATGTGGGAGGGGAAAGGAGCTTCCATGCCCTCTCTGGGAATGCCACTCTCTCAGCGTCTCTACATGGTCACCAACCCTGGAAGCTCTCAGAATCCCTTCAGTTGGGGTTCTTATGGAGGCTCCATTACATAGGCACGATTGATTAAATCATTGGCCATCGGTGATTAATTTAAGCTTCAGTTCCTCTCCCCTCCTTGGAGGTTGGATGGGGGGCTGAAATTCCAGCCCTCTAATCACATGGTTGGCTCCCCTAGCAACCAGCCCCCAACCTTAGGGGTTTTCCAAAAGCTGCTTCATTAACAAACTCAGGTGTGCTTGAGAGAGGTTTGTGTGAATAACAATAACAAGGCAATCCTTTCATCTGAATTACTCTGGAACTATTTCAGGAACTAGAACTATCTGAGGACAAAAGACCAAGTATTACGACAAAATCTCTCACATCGCTGTTATCACTCAGGAAATTTCAAGGGTTTGAGGAGCGGTGTGACAGAAATGGGGATGAAGATCAAAGATATTTTACTTATTATAAATCATAATATCATACCTTATTATCAGAAATTGGAAGTTAGTAGGCTTGAAGTGTCATGATGATTGAACTTTTTTCAAAAGGTCTTCAAAATGTGTGGATGTGTATATGTGGAAGGAGAGAGAGAAAGAAAAAGAGAGAGAGAGAAGGTTAGCAATCGTTGAATGTGGATGGAGAGTATACCAGTACATATTTTGCTACATTTTTGACTTCTCTTTGTATCAGAAATGTTTAAAACAAAATAGTTTGGGGAAAACACATGAATTGTTGGTGTTTGAGCATGATTTCAGAAGTCCAGTTTGGCACAGCACCATATTGTTAACTATACACACTCAATAAAACTGTTAAAAAAAATAAAGGAAGTCCAATTTGGCTAGTTAAGTCCATTTTTGCTAGTGGTTTGGCCTCATTCCTTACATGTAACTTACTCCGTTGGATCCGTTCACAGACTTTGGAAAGCTATTTTATCTAACTCTTCCGGATCAGTTTAGGTGGTTATTTTTAATGCTTAGCCATCATTTTGATGTATTGATTGCAGTAATTATCAGTGTCCATCTTATTTTGAAGGGTGAAATGCTTAAGTCTGCTTTTTTAAAGTTCCAAAATTGAAGCCAAATCTAGCAATTTCATTTCTTTTACACCAGGTGATTGTGTACAAAGAAACAAAATTGATGGGAAAGCTAAGACCACTTGTTAGGGCATTTGTTTTATCTGGGTAGGATGATCTTATAACACACCTGGAGAGGTTACCTGCCAATCTATGGAAATTCACAGAAGGCCAATGGCTATATTAATAAAATGTGAGAAGTTCAGATCTGAAAATTGGACCTAGTGATTTGCTAATCACTACAAAGATGTGAGCACTATAAAAACTAAAATGATGCCATGGGCCACCAAAATATGAGGTTCATCATTCCCACTCATGCCATAAAAGTACATTCTCTGTCTCTCTTTTCCTTTCTCCAGCACTCTCCGTCTCTCTCTCCCTGTCTCTCCTTCCAAAAACTAATCTCAAGTTGACATTCTTAACTCAACCCTTAACACTTTTCCCAGGCTAAAGTCAAGAAAATGGATTTTTTTTCCCATTTTATCTGAGGGAGGAAATCGGACCTTCTCAATTTATTAGCTGCACTTTGCAGACTGAGAACTGATTATAAAAAGGTATCATTTAAAATTGGGTCAAAATAAGTTTTATACACAAAAAAGAATATTTGTTAATGATAATAAAAATCAGATTTTTAAATGTAATGATTTTTCCAAAATTTGACCTTTTACGATGGATTTTCAATATTTGAGTGGCCCAAAAGGAAAATGAAAAGGATTCTAGATTTTTCATCTTGGAATGGAAATTACTGAGATAGGGTTATGTGGTAAACTTGAGATGGTGGTAAGTCTATTTGGGAACTGGGAGATAGAGGTAGAAATGGAATTTCTTTAATTGCTCTAAAAGTGAATTAAGGTAGTATAAACTTGACTGGATCCGAGGCCCAGAGTAATAACTTTTAGTTCTGTCTAGGCTTATTCTTCAGTCCCCTGGCTGTGACACCCTGTGACTTGTACAAACGTAGGAGTCTGTGTTTTAAACAGGCGTGTGCCTGTGCAGACAGGCAGGCCTGAGACATATTGATTAAATTGCCTGGCATCTATTAATAGAATTGCAGATGGGGACAAAAGTGTTTTAACTCAATTATGCCTCAAGACCTAAGGAAGTGGCTTGTATTGATTCTCTCAACTGGCACTTTAGACTTTAGTAAATGCAAAAAACAATCTATCTTTTTCTCCACAGCTGGATTCTTTCATGTTTCCTGTTTATCAAATGAATGCTTAGTATGTTTCAGATACTTCATATTCAGTCTGATAATAATAGGCAATACTCTGGTAATAATATTGGCAATATATTGTTAATAATATAGATAATATTGTTTCTATGTTATAAATAGGGGAAATGCAAGATGTAATCAATGAATTAACTTCCTCCATACTTCAGGACAGCAAATTGTGGGATATATTTAAGAGCAAGATTCAAATCAAGATTATCCAACTACTTTAAGAGAATGCCCTGAGACAACAGGAACTTTTAATTCTAATTCAACTGTGTTGATTCTTTATGATACAGGGTTGGTAGTATAAACACCTCACAGGTGACAGAAGACATTGAATATAATAGTCTTGATAAGCAAATAAATATTGCAAATGATACTTGCATTAAAATAGATAAATTAAGAAATTACAGTAATCTTTTTGGAATTTGGTGTCTTGCCTTGCAAGACTCTCACAGAATTCAAGTAAATGTCATTCAGTTTATGAAATCATAGCATTTTAGAAGGAAAAGGACTTCAGGGAGACTAATTCAGTGGTTCAAAACCTAGTAGAGTTTGATGATTCTTTTTTAATGTCAACCCAGCAACTTAATGGGACGTTTACTTTTATTGCACAGTCCAATGAAAGTGCAAAATAGAGGGAATTGACCTAACCTCAGAGGTCATGGAAGACTTTCTGGAGGAAGTATAATTGAGCTGACATCCTTAAGAATAGTAAGAGGCAACCAGCCAAAAGGAGGGTGGAGATGAGGAAGAGGATTCCAGGCAGATGAACAGAAGTGCCCCATGTTGAGAGCCAGTAAAGCACATCTGAAAAACAGAATGTACCAAATGGCTAAAAAGCTGCCAATGTGAAGGTGAAGAGGTGGGTCAGGGCCTGAACACACAGGGCCAGTAGACCAGGGAAAGGATTTAATGGTTAATATTAAATGCAATGAGAAGCCTTTGAAATGCTGTAAGTATGGACGGGACAAGATCTAATTTACATTTCAAAATTCTCAGTCTAGTTAAGGAGCATAGACTGAATTGAAGGAGGTCAGTAATAATAGACAGCAGGTACACATATGGTGACCGCACAGAGGTAAAATACACCAATCATGCTGAGGAAAAGAACTGAAAATTTAACAACTTTGGTGTATAATTTACAGAAACTGAAATGCACCCAATTTGAATGCTGGGACAATGCAGCCACTATGGTAATCAAGATACAGAACATTTCTGTCTTTCCAAAGTTTTCTTTCTGATTTTCCTAGTCATTGCCTAAGGCAGCTGATCAACTGCTTTCCACCACTATAGACTGACTTTGCCTATTCTAGAATTTCATATGTGGAATTACACTGTAAGCAACCTTTTGTATCTGTGCGGAATAGCTTTTTGCGTAACATTCATGTTGTTGCATGTATCCACAGTTAGCTTTTTTGTTTCTACATATTGTTATATGTCATCATCATGTCACATTGTGTTTATTCATTCGCCTGTTGACGGACATTCGTCTTTTTTCCAGTTTGGGTCTATAATAAACAAAGCTCTTATGAACATTTCGATACATGCCATTTTGTAGATACAGGTTTTCACTTCTCTTAAATAACTATCTGGGAGTGGAACTAGCAGGCTGTAGGTTAGTGTATGTTTAACTTTTACGAAACAGTCAAACTGTTTCCATATTCTCGAACTATTTTCATTCCAAATAGCTAAATATGAGTGTATGAGTCTGGTTTGTTTGCTTTATTTTTAATACAAATGGTACATATTTAAGGAGTACAACATGATAGTTGGATATACATAGTGAAATAATTACTATAGTTAAGCTGATTAATGATCATCTCCTCACATAGTTACCTTTTTTAGTGTGTGTTGAGAGCACCTGAATTCTACTATCTTAGCAAATTTCTAGTCTTCAGTACAACACTAGTAACTATAATCATCATGCTGCACATTAGATGTCTGGACTTATTCATCTTACATAACTGCAATTTTGTACCTTTTGACCAACATCTCTCCATTTCCCCCGCTTCCCCACCCCTGGTAACCATCATTCTACTCAGTGCTTCTATATATTCAACATTTTTAGATTCCATATATAAGTGAGATCATGCAGGGGTTTTTTCGTTCTGTATTTTGGTTATTTCATTTAGCATAATGTCCTTCAGGTTCATCCATGTTGTTGCAAATGGCAGGATCTCGTTCTTTTTTAAAGATGAATAATATTCTATTGTATACATGCGCCACAATTTCTAGCCATTCATGCACAAACAGACGCTTAGGTTGTTTCCATATCTTGGCTATTGTGAATAACGCTACAATGAACATGGGAGCAGAAATATCTCTTCAAGGTACTGATTGCACTTCCTTTGGGTATATACCCAGAAGAGAAATTGCTGGGTCATATGGTAGTTCTATGCTTAATTTTTTGAAGAACTTCCTTACTATTTTCCATACTGGCTGCACAAATTTATAATCCTACCAACAGTGTACAAGGATTCCTTTTTCTTCATAACCTTACCAACACTTGTCTTTTTTTTTTCTGATAACAGCCATCCTAACAGGTGTGAAGTGATATGTTATTGCGGTTTTCATTTGTATTTCCTTGATAATCAGTGATGTTGAGCACCTTTTCATGTACCTGTTGGCCATTTATAGGTCTTCTTTCTAAAGTGTTTTTTCAGGTCCTTTGCCCATTTTTCAATCAGGTTGTTTGTTTTTGTGACTATTGAGTTGTATGAGTTCCCTGTATATTTGGATATTAACTCTTTATCAGATATATGGTATGCAAATATTTTCTCCCATTCTACAGGTTCTCTTTTCATTTTGTTGGTGGTCTCCTTTTCTGTGAAGACGACTTTTAGTTTGACGTCCCACTTGTTTAATTTTGCTTTTATTCCCCAAGCTTTTGGTGTCATATCCAAAAAATCATTTCCAAGGCCAACATCAAGGTGCTTTTCCCCAGTTTCCTGTAGGATTTTTATGGTTTCAAGTCTTAACATTTACGTCTTTAATCCATTTTGAGTAGATTTTTGTGGATGGTAGATTCTTTTGCATGTGGATATCCAGTTTTCCCGTAACTATTTATTGAAGAGACTCTCCTTTTCCCATTGAGTATTCTTTGTGCCCTTGTCAAAATTAGGTTACTATATACATGATTTACTATATACATGATTGTGTTTATATCTGGGCTCTACATTCTGTTCCATTGGTCTACATATCTGTCTTTACGACAGTACCATACTGTTTTGATTACGGAAGTTTTGTAATATATTTTAAAATCAGAAAGTGTGATATCCACAGCTTTCTTCTTGTTTCTCAAGAATCATCTGGTTATTCATTCATGGTTTTTAAGGGTTCCATATGAATTTTAGAATTGATTTTTCCATTTCTGTAAAAAATGCTATTGAGATTTTGAAAGAGATTGCACCGAGTCTGTAGGTTGCTTTGGGTAGTATAGACATTTTAACAATATCAAGTATTCCGATCCATAAACACTAGATATCTTTCCATTTATTTGCATGCTGTTGAATTTCCTTCATCAATGTTTTGTAGTTTTCAGTATACAAGTCTTTCACCTCCTTAGAAGTTTATTCCTAAGGATTTTATTCTTTTTCGTCCTATTATAAATGGGATAATTTTCCTATTTTCCTTTTTGAATAGTTTGTTGTTAGTGTATAAAAATGAAACTGATTTTTGTATGTTTTGTATCCTGCAGCTTTACTGAATTTATTTTAGTTCTAATAGTTTTTTTTTAATGGAATCTTTAGAGTTTTCTGTATATAAAATCATTTCATTTGCAAACAGGGAAAATTTTACTTCTTCCTTTCCAATTTGGGTGGCTTTCAGTTCTTTTTATAGCCTAATTGTTCTGGCTACAATTTCTAGTACTATGTTGTGCAGAAGTGGCAAGAGTGGGTATCCTTATCTTGTCCCAAATCTTGGAGGAAAAGGTTTACATTTTTCACTTTTGAGTATTATATTAGTTGTGGGCTTGCCATATATGGCCTTTATTATGCTGAAGTATATTTCTTTTATACCTAGATTATTGTTTTTTGTGTGTTTTTATCATTAAAGAATATTGAATTTTTCCAAATTATTTTTTTGAAATCTATTGAGATGATCATGTAATTTTTATCCTTCATTCTGTTCATGTGGTGTATTTTATGTTGAACCATCTTTGCACCTCAGGGGTAAATCCCACTTGGTCATACAGTATGATCCGTTTAATATGCTGTTGGATTCAGTTTGCTAGTATTTTCTTGAGGTTTGGCATTTATATTCATCAGGGATATTGTCCTACAGTTTTCTTTTCTTGTGATTTCTTTATCTGGCTTTCATACCAGGCTAATGCTGGACTCATGAGTTTGGAAGAGTTCCCTCTGTTTCAGTTTTCTGGAAGAGTTTGAGAAGGATTTTTCCATAAATATTTGGTAGAATTTACCGATGTAGCCATCTGGTCCAGGGCTTTTCTTTGTTGGGAGGGTTTTGATTACTGATTGAATTTCCATACAACTTATAGGTCTTTTCAGACTTTCTATTTCTTCCTAGTTTAGTCTTAGTAGGTTATATGTTTCTAGACATTTATACATTTCCTCTAGGTTACTCAGTTTGGCATTATCTAGTAAAGTTTAAATTATATACAATCTGGAATTTCACATTAATGTATATAACTTACAGAAGTGTTTGTATGTGAACACCAAATGTTAAGTCCAAAAGTATTTATTTTAGCATCCTTTATACTAGCCCCAAACTGGAAACAGTCCAAATTTCCATCAGAAATAGAATGGATAAATACATTGTGATATGTTCATACAATTGAATCTTAGGCAGCAACTAAAGATAATAAAACGTAGCTCACATTATAATATGGGTGAATTTCACAAACCTAACACCAATCAAAAATCTGAACATGCAATAATTCCTATTGGACAATTTATTTAATATAAAGTTCAGTGAGGAAGGACTAACCTGTAGTCTTTAAGGAAACACATATGTGTGGTAAAACAATCAAAAGAGCAAGAGATCCGTTACTTTAGATGTCAAGAGAGTAGCTGTGTTTAGCTGAGAAGCAAGGAGACGTGATTGGGAAAGCCTGAGGGGTATGTTGCTTATGGACTGCTTGTGTTGCTTGGCTTCTTGACCTGAATGTTGACTATATGTGCATTCCATTTGTAATAACATGGTATGGTGTAGACCCTCATATTTTTCTGCATGTATGTGATATCTTATAATTTACTTTTTTTATTTTATATTAAAAAACAAATTAAATGTAGGAAGGCCAGATAGCAGGGTACTGCAATCCTTCAAGGGAGAGGAGATGGTGAATTGAAGAGGATTAGAAGTGAAAGGGTTCAAAAGATATCAGAAGATATTTGGAGGGGATAAGAATGGGAAGAGTAAATTAAAATGTTCTGTTTCACAGTCTAAGTAGTTAACATTTAGAGTGCTTACTACATGTGTATGGCTTGATATATAGGGTGAATTTCATTTTTATCCCTACCCAATGAGCCTAGCATTATTTATTTAAAAATGTTTAAACTTTACATCAACCCTATGGGGTAGGATTTATTATGGTCCTGATTTTTACAGGTGGAGTGACAGAACTGAGGTAATGAGTGGTTACACAACTTTCAAAGGAGCAGAACAACATAATAGCAACTTCTACTTTCAATTGCAACTGAGGACTAACAGTGATGATGGTCAGCATTTATTGAACAGCGGTGTTTTGATGCACAAGGGAAGTGCCTTAAACGCATAGTCTCATTTAATCATGAAACAAATCTGTGAAGCAGGTCCTACAATTATCTCCGTTTACAGAGGAGGAAACTGCGTCTTAAAGAAGAATAACAGGAAAATACTTTCAAGGGTGGAGCTGGGTCTCCAACACGGCTCCATTATCCTCCAAAGCTTAGCCCCAAAGTATTAATCCCTACTGCTTTGGAAATATGCCAAAAGTGATCATAGATTTGAAATTATAATTTCTACTATTTCTATTGCAAACCATTCACAGGTTTTTGGGGGGGGGGACTTTCAACATAAATAATCTTTGCTCCAAATTTCTTCTAAATCACAAAGTGAAGAGATAGGTTAAAAGCAATCTAAAAGCCCCAAATTTGTCTTATTGACTTTCCTACATCAGCTTTTCACATACTGTCTGTAACCTTGACAGTTATCATCATTATGTGGATATATTAATATTAAATTTATCTAAATCTTTTAATTCTGATTTTTCTCTTTGCTGCAGAATTCTCTATAATGGCTTGAAATGCAAATTCAGATTCACCAACTCCTGAGAACTCACTTTATGCTTTAGCTACAAAAACGTTAATATGCACAACTAGACGTTACTGTTTTCTATCTCCTGTTTCACTGGTTTTGTTCCATAACTCTGCTTCTTTGCTTCTTTTCTCATGGAATAAATCCCTGGCATTCTGATAACTCGCCAACCTTAATTCTTTGTCTTTAAATACATTTTATTTCCCAAGTGGCACTTCTCCTTCTGCAGCCCTGACCTTTGAGACCCTGCTGAGCTCATTATTATTGCCGGTAGCAGCTACCCAACCCTCATCAGCATGCTCTGACAGACACTTCCTTTTTTGCTTGACATCAGACACTTCACTCTCTGACATCTACAATTTTTTGAGAATTTCAGTGGCTGCCTCCAGCCTGCATTTCATCCCCACTGGTAGCATCAATGTGAGGCTCAAAAGAATGCTTCTTTCTGTATCATTAATGCATTAATCTGTCTGTTAAGCACATTTTTGTTGATAATGTTTAGTGAACTAAATTAATTTTATGTAGTTACTTATGCTACCAAACCTGCAATGTTAGATTATTTTTCCAAGATGTCTGTTTAGATACAATCTTTGTATTGTATAGGTCCCCTCAATTTATGTCCAACTATTGACTTATTTATTCCTTCAGCAAATACTTATTGAGTACCCTTTTCTTGTGCTAGATCATGAGAGCACAAAAATGTAAAAATCAACAGGAATAAGAATAGTGCTTGGCAAATAATGTGTTCTAAAAACATTTATTAAATGAATAAATGAATGAACACAATAATGACAGATATTGAATAATTGAATATTGATACTCAACTGAATAATCACCTACTTTGTCAAGAATTTGCTTGACCTTCTCATGGGAGAAATGCAGAAATCCATCAGTGCAGGACATTGGTTACTGGTACAAGAACGACATAGACAAGTCTTACCTCTGTTTCTAGATTAAAAAGTGAAAGGAATCATATTAGAATCTCTGTTGAGAGTGAACTTCAATGTCTAAGATTGAAGAAGTGGAAAGAGAAGGAGAAAATAATCTACTTGAAGAGCCACAAAAATAGAACAGAGAAGAAAGTGGAAAAAGCCTGAAACTATCTCCTGATGCTAAGGTGTGCAGAGTGTTAGTGGCTGAGCTGGGGGCAGAATAGTATCCATTAAAAGTGTGAAACTAGTTTAGACAAAAGCAGCAAGTCCCACAGCCCTTGTAGTTTTCCAGTATCCTTATATGACATATAACCCTCTTTCTTTGCTGTGTATTATTACAGAGAGAATGAGCCGTTACCAAGATGGCTGAAGTTGTAAAGTTTAAAATATAACTAGAAGCAAATAAAGGCTCACAAAGCAGATTTGATTAGTGCCTAATAAGGTGGTAGGTATGACTTATATTTAAGGCACTTGAGATCCATTCCCATCAATGATTCTTTCCACAAGAGAGCCTGAGCATAGCAATCACCTCTAGGCAATAGGGCCAATTGCCTGTGAGTTGCCGAAGATGAAATATCGTATCTGCCCACTCTACAACTTAATCAGTAGTCAGGAAGAATATGTATTCACTGTTTATGATACTTCCTCTGGTCACGTTCACTTCTAAACTTGTGACATCTAGCTTCTGATCCCAACACTCTGCTAACACAGCTCTCATAGACAATTTCAGTAACTTTTTATTTGCAAAATTCAAAAGCATCATCTTAGTTCTCATTTCTTTGGGCTTCTGCAGTGTTTGACACAACTGACTATTTCTCTTAAAACATTTGCTTTCCTTGGCTTCCATGATTGCAATGATATTCATCATTCTTTTTGGCTGCTTATCATCTGAATCCCCTTTGTCTATTTGAAGAAGCTTCACTTTTTGGAGGTAGTGCCCTTCTTCCATTTTAGAAAGTGAAAATGCCAGACAGTCATTTTATCAGCTTCCTTGGCAGTTGCGGAACAAGAGTATGTCCAATTCCTACACTCATACTTACTAGCCATAGACTTTGAACCAGAATCAGTGATGCAAACAAGCAAAGAATACACAGACTCAGTCCAGCGGACAAAGGACAGCAGAGGTGGACTTTCTATGAAAGTTCCAGATGCAGTAACTGCAGAATTTCAGTGGTGGAATCCAGGGTCCTGTGTGAGATTTGGTCGATGCAAGCTGTGGTGCCCATGCTCAGCAGGATTTTCATTCATGTCATAGAAGTTTGGTATGACAGTAATCATTCTTCATGGTTTTCCTGCCAAGTTACACACCATGCATCACACAAGTTATCTTCATCGACTCTAGGTCAAGAACACCAAAGTATTATAGCACATTAAAATAATTTCATCTAAAAGTATATACAAAGCGAGTAAAATTTCTCCTCTTCCTTTCCCCTCATCTCTCTCTCTTTAAACATTTAAAAAATTTTCGCTAAGAATTAGATGGTAAATGTGCAATAGAAATTATGTGTCAGTTAATTATAGTCATTAAAGAAGTGGTTAAGAATCTAGTTTGGGTTAAATCAATTGAATCTTAGAGATAGGAAAAAAATCTCAAAATAAATTTAATTTGATCTTACACTTGGTGATGAAATCTCCTATAATACCTGCAACTCCTAGTGGTCCACCTGTTGTGAAAACAGCTCAATTATTATAATTATAATTAAAGTTTTAAATTAGGAAATAGCCCTCAAAAGCTATTCCAACACCACAATTTTACAGAAGAAAACCAAGGTCAAGAGAGAATAAATGAGCAGCCCATGGCTGCACATTCATTACTGGTTGATCTGTCTCTGGGTTCAGTGCTTTCTTGTCTATACCTTTGTGCTCACTCTTGAGGCATCTACAGCTGACCCTGACTATTAGGACATTTTTCCTTATAACCAGCCCAAATTTATCTCTCTTGGTCCAGTGATACCTAAAAATGTAGAGATATAAAGAATGAGGTTAATCTTTCTTTGAGAAGATAACTCTCATATACTTTGCTCAGAGTTTCTGATAAGTCTTCTCCAGGATAAGGATTTCCCTAATTCTTACAACTTAGTCCTCATATATTGTCACCCTCTGAGTCATTCACACCATTCTTGGCAGTCTTCTTTCTGGGCACACTCCAGTTTATTTTATTCAGTAGTAGCTGGAACTGTCTATGCTATTTCTGTTGTACTCTCACCAGCTTAGAATTTGTCTCATTAGTTCTCATGAATAGTGAAACATCTGAGTCTGAAGTGACTCACAAAGTCTTGGAAGGAATCGAGGTATACGGAGGTAGTTTGGAAAACATGATGTTTGGAGAACTGTCTCCGAAGGAGGATAGTGAATGCAGTCCTGTAAGACACCAGCTGCCTGAGGCACACCAGAAACCCTTTTCTAACAACTTGCAGACTTTGGGGAAGTCATTTAAACCCTTTGGGCCTGTGTTTGAACACGTGTAAAATAAGCCATATGATTTAAGTGATCAGTAAAGGAGTTAGCAGACTTGTTGGAGTGGAAAGATCAAGAGGGCTTTGATTTTGAGGATCTGATCCATCCAGGTCTTAGCTCTATTATTCACTACCTGTTTGAATTTGGGCTGGTAACTTATGCATCTGGCCTCAGTTTCTTCCTTCTTAAAATGGATATGTGACTAGGAGAAGCTGAAGAGAAGAAAGTTACTGGAATTTTATGGTGCTTAAGATTATATCTCAACCAGCAAGCAAACAGGAAATGCCTCTTTTCAATGTTATTTCACAGTCCACACCCCCTACTCAACTGTGGTATTTTGAAAGTCAGAGTCTCCAGGTTGTGTAGAATAACTGAGGTCCTGGTTTTATAAGAAGACATTGTTTCTTTCACAGGTATTCTGCTCTTCTGCAGTTTTATTAGTCCTTGATCGGAACTGATGGAATTATACAGTATGGAGCATTTCAGCAAGCTTGGAACTTCCCTCAAGCCGCTGTCATAAACACCAGTGACCAAGACATCTCAACACAATCTCTTCCAGTAATGAGCTGTTTCTAACTTTATCCACATCACAGGCACTCAGCCCATTTCCTGGTTCTGAAGAGAAGGTTGGGATGCTGAAGGCCATGATGTGTGAGTATTGATTTTTTAAAAGCTGCATCTAGGGATTACCAATCCAGCAAGTAGCAAGCAGACAACACTGAGTGTCTTTCTTCAGTGGAACATCAAGACCACCCGGCTTGTGGCAGACTCAGTCAGATGAAAGAGGGTGTTTTTGTAATTTTTAACAACCCAAAGCAACCTCCTCCCAACCATCTCAAATTAGCTGCAGCACAGGGGAATGGTCCATGAATTATTTACAAAAAAGCATATGCTCCTCACTTGTCCTTTTCCTCAGCTGTGAATTGTTACACTCTTTCCTAGAAGAAGTCAGAGGATGAGCAGATTCAACAATTTTGTGTAAAAATGTCCTCCAGGGAAGGCCTCTTTTTTTGTTGTTGCCCTGAGAAAATTGACCTGATGGCTAAATCATAGCCAAGTATTGCGTTCCTGACTTGTAGTTCCAAGACCTTTAACAAGGCAGCTGTTTGATGGCTAGTGCAATTACATGGCTTTTTGAGCCAAAAATAAAAATTAAAAAAGAAATCCTTGCTGGATGTTAAGGTATGGTGCACATTCTGAAGCACTGATTCTTCAGTAATCATAATCAATTCAAAATGAGAACTGATATTAATTCAGTGGAGACTATGTGCTGGCACCATGCTTGGCACTAGATGTGTTACGTGCTGCTTCTCCAATCTTCAAGACCCTGACTTCACAATCAAGCACTTGTTATCCCCATTTTAAAGATGATGGAATGATGTCATGGTGGTTATCCAATATTTCAACAAGGCCTGATATTTTAAAAAATACTTAAAAACAAATGATCAACTACAATCCTTTTGTATAGCCTAGAATGCAGGCTTCAATGGGCTCATTTTATAAAGGAGCAGACAGACAGAGAGGTTTGGCCTTGGATAGCAAGACTGTGCCTAAGCATCTCTGATGCAACAGTTTTAATGACCATTTGTTGAGAAACTGTTATTTATCACAAATTGCTCTAAGTACCTAACCCATCTTATTCTATTGACCTTCTAAGCAATCATGCGATGCAGATATTATTAATCTCCATTTTACATATAAGGAAACTGAATCTCAGACAGGTTAAATATTTTGATCAAGGTTATTCAACTAATATATGGTGGAACCAGGATTTCAATTCAGGTTAGACAAACTCAGTGCCTATGGTCTTTCTCTAAAAATACCTTGTACCACAATGTAGATAGTGATACATTCCTTGGCCTCACCCGTGACTTAATCCTTTCAAAATTAACAACACTTTCATTTTAGGAGTGTGCCACTTCTGCATTCTCCTGAAGTATAGGAGGTGGATAATAATAATAATATCTACTGCATAGGGCTGTTGTGAAGATTAAATGAATTAATATGCCTAAAACACTTACAACAGAGTCTGACAGATAGAATTATAGAATGAATGCTAGCTATTGTTTTTGCCATCACTATTTTTATTGTTTTTACTTCTCTATAAGGCAACATGGGCTATGATAAATGTCTCATTTTCTAAAACCATCCTTGACTCTGGCAAGGACTGTTTTTGGTATTTGCCGGATCAAACCTCATTACATTCCTCTGGACAAGTGCTAGAAATATGAACCACATCCTCCGACTTTCCTTCATGGTATACCCATGTACTCAAAGTGTAGGACTTCTCAAGGTGGGCTTGTTCTCTGCTTCTCTTCTTTTCCACAGCTCCTTCCTGAGTGTCCAGTTGTCAGGGTGACACTGACAAGCACTGACAGGCTTATAGGCTTCCCTTGGGAGTCTCTGTGGCCAGCCAGACTCCACCATTAAGAATCAGGGAGTGAGAGCTGTGTGCTGGCTCTTGCCTGCTGGTTACAAGTCAGATGGCCCTTGCCTCATAGCCAGCCATTCCCTGGAGTCTGCAAACTGACACAACAGAACAGAATACCTCTCTCTTGCTACCGCATAATCAAGCCAAAGGCCCTAGCTATCAAATTAGGATTCTTCAGGCCTTCGGCAGGAGAACTTCTTTTTTCTTGCTCACTCTAGGGCATTAACCTGCCTGTCACATTCATCTGCATATGATATTTTCACTTAAGTGTCAGGAAAATTCTTCGGGGAGAGCTGAGTGAAACTGAGGGGAAAGAGGATGAGTCTTGGGGTGATAATAGTTGAGATGGATTCTCATTTACCTAAAGAGGTGGCAGATTTTGATTTTAAAATGATGGAGTGTCCTGTCTAAACTGGTAATTATTGATGCTATCTAGAACTCGATGCATTATGACCTAGGTAACATGAAGTGTCAGATTATGTAGATCTAAAGAGAGAATCTAATATCTTCACAAGGAGAGTTGACAAAACTTTTTGTAACATTTTAATCCATGCAGTGAAATTACTCTTTCTACCTGCACGTCACATGGAAAAAGTTTAAGGTTTAGCCTAGACCAATCTGAGTTTGAATCCCATTTGACCACGGATAAAATTGTAAACTTGGGTCAGATATTTCATCCCTTTAAGCCTCTGTAAAATATGGACGACTCTTATTACCTTCAAAAGTTGTTTTGAGAATGAAAAGTGATGTTGATTTCAAAAAAGTTAGAAAATTCTCTCTCCTTACAATTGTCTCAAATATTCCCCTCTCGATAGAATCTTTCCTGATTCCATCTCATGTTGCCCCTTCTGCCCCATCATGTGTGATTTCTCTGTTTATGTATTTCATAGAGCTTATCACCACCTGAAATACTCTCATTTTACTTCTGTGTTTGTCGGGGCTTGCTTCTTGTTCTCTCCACTTGACATCTTTTTGTTCCTGGTGTTTTGTAGAGCAGCATCTGGTACTGACAGGCAATAAATAAAAATCGTGAATGGCTAAATAACTATATTTGTTTCTTATGGCTGCTTTAACAAATTATTGCAAACTTGATGGTTTGCAACAACACAAATTTATCCTATTAGAGTTCCACAGGCCAGAAGACCGAAATCAGTATCACTAAGCCCAAATCAAGTTACAGGCAGCACCGTGCTTGATCTGAGCCTTTAGGCGAGAATTTATTCTTTGCCCCTTTCAGCATCTTGTGGCTGCTGACCTTCCTTGACTTGTAGCCACATCATTCCAGCCTCTGACTCTATAGTCACAGTGTCTTCTCCTCTTCTGTCTGTGCCAAAGCTCCCTCTGTCTCCCTCTTATAAGGATACATGTGACTGCATCGAGGGTCCACCTGGATACTCCAGGACAATCTCCCCAGTGCAATATCCTTAACGTAATCATTTCTGCAAAGTCATTTTTAGTCATATTATCAGCTTCCAGAGATTAGGATGTGACTGTCTTTTAGGGGAGGGACATATCCACTTACCACAATGACTACTTGTTTTTCACTAATCTTAGCAAGCCTTCCTTCTATCCTTTCAATCCTTGTCTCTTGACTTTCCCACCGTCTATGTATCAGTACTTTTTCTCTCTCTTCTTCCCCATCTTCCTTTTTTCTTCTCTTTGACACTCTTTTCCTCTTCTTTTGCTTTCTTCCCATCTTCCTTACTTCTTTCCTTCTTTCCTACAGGAAATACTAAAATTTAAATAACCAACTGAAGGCCCCATTTGCTCTCTGTATTTTCCCACATGCTGTATAAAATAAAACCATACACGATATGTCCAAGACAAAGCCCTCACTAAATTTGGAGGGAGTTATGTGCACCTTCTTTTATTTCTTCTGATTTTAGGGCTATGATTACCATTTGTTTTCAGCCTGTGTCAGGCCTCCTCTTAATAATGCTCAGTGAATCCATAAGTAATTATCAAGGACAATCTGTGTTTTGGTGAAGAGGACCAAAACAATTATAACACTCATCTAAAATGCCAATTGCTAGGTAATTATTCAGCTACCACCTGATAATTAACCTGTATTACCTGTATGATCAACCGGCTAACATTTCAATTAGAACCTGATGTGGGTTACTTAATGACCTTGAAAGCTAGAGCAAAATACAAAAACCCGCCTACCCTACAAAGTCTTTACTAATATTTAATTGATTAATCACATTGGATCTGACTCACAGGATTCTGGGTATTTGGATCGCAGGTATCTCAGCTGGTTTCAATTAATTTAGTACTTTTTTAACCGTGGGTAAACACAACACACAAGTGGAATGTAATCAGCAGTACAAGAAATATGGCAAACTCTGAACTATCTTTTACATTCAAAGTGCTGATGCATTTTCCTCTTACAGAACAGTGTCAAGGATCTCCTATATAGAAATCTGATTGGTTTCAATATGAATGTTGATTCCAAGTTTGTGTGTTCTCTGGCCAGGATTTCTGAGAAGTTGTCATCATTTGATGGCATGTAATTAAGTCTGTGAAAGTTTCTGTTGGGCAGCTTAATGTCACTCAATAAAACTAAGCTGAATTGGATCAGTCTGTCTAAACACCAGGCTTAAAAGAAAGTGCTAATCAAGCATCTTTTAGGTAAGCACCTCTTTCTCCCGTTTATTTTTGTCTGTGAGGAGATAGAACTGCTAAAGCAAACCTGAAGAACTGTTGTTTCTTGATGAAATATCAGGGGCCCTGAAGCTGCGCTCTTGCTAAACCAGTGGACTCGTTTCCATTATAAGGGATACTTGGGAATAGTAGGCGGTGAGAATGGGCAGCATGAAAAATATACTTTAGCCCAAGGCAGTTCCATTGAGCACAGAAGAAATGGAGGTTTGGGGCTTGCTGGAACAGAACTCTGAGAAGGATGGGTTGGCCATGTTTCAGCTAGTTCTTAACTATTGCCTTTGATCAAAGGGACAAGAAGAAATGCACTCTTAAGGTCACAGAGGGTTCTAAGAAAAATGTGAACTTCAGGTTATTATTCAGGCTATTCAGGCCAATTATCCTCTTGAATAAGATAAATTTAAGCTGTTTAATTTTATTTCTCCCTCTGATCCACTTTTTAAATAATTTCTAGCATGGCAAGAAGAGAATATTAGTTAGCAAGCATGGTAAGCAGACAAACAAAACAAATGACAATAATAACAAAATTTATGACTATTGGATTCTAGACACAGAATTCTAGACCAAGAAAGGTGATTTTGTGCATTTTGCTCAACCTCTCTGAGCCCCAGTTTCCCAAGCAAGGATTCTAGAACCGGACTTTTTGTTGCTGTTAGTGCTGTTACGTTGATCCAACTCTTAGCACCCTGTGTACTGCAGAGTGGTACCCTGCTTTGTCTTTTTGTGCCATCCTCTCACCTTCCAGCACTATATCCGACAATGCTCCGCCACTATTCATGGCCAATTTTTCATAAGTGGGTGGCCAGCTCCTTCTTCCTAGTCTGTCTAGTCTGGAAGCTCCAGAGATACCTGTTGACCATGGGTGACATTGCTGGTATTTGAAATACTGGTAGCATAGCTTTCAGCATCACAGCAACACGCAGCTGCCATAGTACGACAACAAACAGACAGGTGGTGTGGTTCCCTGACCGAGAACCAACCCCAGACTGTGGTGGTGAGAACACTGAATTTTAATCACTAGACCAGCAAGGCTAGCAGAGCTGAACTCTGAGGGTCAAATTCCAGTTCTGCCTCACACCAACTATGTGACTTCAGATAAATTGTTCAACCTTGTAGTTTCCTTATTTATAAAATGTAGATAACAATAGTGGCTATCTCACCAATTACTATGAGGAGCAAAATTAACGTGTAAAAAGTTAATACATGTGATCCATTTAAAAAAGAGTCTCAATAAAAGTGCCCAATAAATGTTAGCTGTTGTTATTGTCATCTTTCTTGCTATTATTATTTCCTCATCTGTCAAAGAGGGAAAAATTCCTATCTCCCTGAATTATGACATAACTGAAATATTGATCCAAGTACCTATTGTAGAGTAAAGACTTAATTCATGACATATACTACGTTTACTGACAAGTTGGTATATGTCCCTCTCTAAGCGCATATCTTTCTCCTAACTTTGTGCCATCGAAGAAGTCAATTCTCAGAGACGGTGTGAATCATTCTATGGCCAGAAGCATATATACAGCTCTCCTGCTTTTCCAGTTCTCTTCTCCTTTCCTGAAAGAGTTTTTCCATATAAGCTTCCTAGAAAAGTCAACTGAAATAGTGATCTGGAGTCACTATATATTCTAAAATATGTCTACATTTTAAGTTGAGGTTGAAGAGAGAAGATCTGAAAAAAGACTTCCAGCTCCTCCTCCCAATAGCTGTAATGCAAAGTCTATACTGCTAATCCCATTTGCACCCCGCAGAAGAGTTGCTGACGGACTGCTAAAGCAGAGTGGAGAGCACAGTAAGACAGAAGTGATCTATGCCTCTGTGTTTTTGATGGTCTAAAAAAGCATGAGGACTTCTCCAGCCCTCAAGACTAGCTCCAAAAGAGGTGCCAAATAGCTGTGGAGGTAGAGAAGACACTCCAATTTAGTCCATTGGAAGAGTCAGAAAAGAGAGAATGTTTGAATTAGTCTTGAATAAATCCAAGTACAGAAGACAGGAGGAATATAAATGTTTAGTAGTGAGAACACCATATTCAAAGCCTGGAGAGTACAATGATGCCTTCCTTTACTCCATCTTGATCTTGGAGAACTTATTGTTTTTATATTTTGAAACAAAGTGGGAGGGAAGGACACAAACAGATGTTCCAGAAAGGACACAGACAGATGTTCCTGGAAGGAAGCCCCACTGTATTATACAAATGCCATTGGATTATATGGATGTCTTGGGAAACAATTTCTACACAGCCCCACTCTCAAGGTATTTTCAGCCTAACGCTGAGTACAGACAAAATAAGAACAATTAATGGGTGATGGGCGTTAAGAGAAAGAAAATATAGCATAACAAGAGAACCAAACCTAGCCTACAACTCAGCCAAGCTTTCTGAAATAACTCACTTAAATTGTGGCTTTAGTAGAGAGAAAGTTTAAAGAAAATCTTGGTCTCCTATGGATCAGCCTGGATAGTATTTCTATGTATTAGTCATAACTTAGGCATTATGTATGTGAATGTAAATATCATGTAGGTGTAAATACACTTCCTTTTTTAAATTTGAGAAGCTAATTCCACTTGATAATGCAATTTTGGTAGGGAAAATTCTAAAAACTTGGCATTCATGGGGCTGGCCTGGTGTCATAGTGGTTAAGTTCGCGTGCTCTGCTTCAGCAGTCCAGGATTCACTGGTTTGGATCCTGGGCACAGACCTACACACTACTCATGCATCCCTGTAGAAGAACTAGAAGGCCTTACAACTAGGATATACGCCTGTGTACCAGGGCTTTGGGGAGAAGAAATTAAAAAAGAGGAAGATCAGCAACAGATGATAGCTCAGGGCCAATCTTCCTCAACATCAAAAAGCAGACCTAAAAATTTAACATCCGTGGAAAGCTAAAAAACTGAAGGTGGATCTTAACTGATATGCTGATTATAAATTACTGGAATAAGAAGTTCTAAAGTTTCTTCCGACACTAAAATTTTACAGTTCCTTATTTAGTACATAAAAGGCGATAATAATTCACGTGAGTTTATGTATCACTTTATAAGAAATGTCTCTACTATTTTTTGCTCCATTATTTATGGAAATCCTCTCACCATGAATACACATACACATTCCTGCTATGTTTCAGAGAATGTCCAACAACTGTTCTCTTAAACAAATGGAGACAATATAGCAGAACGATTCAGCATATAAATCTCTCTGGAGTCAGACTGCATGGTTTGAATCCAGGCTCAGACAAACACACTGTCATCAAGTCTCTAAGCCTCAGTCTCCTCCTCTATATAAAGGGAATAAACGTATAGTGACAATGACAGAATCCACGTAGAGTTCTTAATCTATTGCCTGGCATATAGTTAGCAATTATTATTTAACCCACATAACCAACTCTGAGCTAAGTATGACTCTTCTATTCTATAGATGGGGAAATTGAAAGTCATAAGTTGTTCAAATTCAGGAACTTGTCCAAGGCCACAGAGTACAGGAAGAGGGAGGCAAAATCATGTCTTTTGAGTTCAAATGTATTGCTCCTTTCTTAGAAGAAGAGCTCTGCCTATGATAGAGCTATGATGGTGTCTGAAAGGAGCAGGCATGGTTCTTGCTGTGTGCTCCTCACTGTGTAGTGCTGAATTGGATGGAAAAAGAATCTGTTTTCTTGTCTTGAAACATTAAAAACCCCAAAGTTCTCAGCCACAACATCATGATACAATAGTATGCCTTGATCTACCATAAAGTGTGTCTAAATAATTTGATGCTGGTAATAAACTGGTAAAGTTTGTGAATTTATGCATTGCTTTAAAGGAAGCAGGTTCAAGGTTATACATATAACAACCTTTCTCTCCCTCATTTGCCTTCAGATATGCTTTCTTGAGTGGTTGAGAAAGGGGTGTGTTTGAGTTAATTCGGGAAATTGCAAATGAGTGCCACAAAGACGTCAGCTGTCAGGTGTGTCTGATAAAGAAAAAAATAAGCACAGCTGCTTTAAAAGGTAGTGAGAGTGGAGCTCACCTCTTGGCAGCTCAACCTATCGCACAAGAAGTACTTTTCAATACTTTTCTTTGCTTTTTGGGATGAGTGCACCCCCCATTTTTCCTGTTTTCTGGGTTAATATGAAGCCTCAGAAAAGCCATGGCCCGGGGCTGCTTACTCTGATCAAGCTGCTGCTGCAGTCTACCAGAACAATGTCCTTGTCAAAGCTCAGCAAGATGGGCACTCCCCAAGGACTCATAAGCCTGGCCCCCTTGACTTCCTGCAAGGCTGACCTGCAATGGCAGAAGCCTCTGGAAAAACAGTGGGGGGAGAAAGGGAGAAAAACAGAGTGTTACACAATATGCACCGACTCAACTCCTTGAAATCCCGCTCACAGGTTTCCAGAATGAGATTGATGTGACAAGGAGGAGGCTTCTCTGACATATATCAGGGAGGTGCCTTGATGGTGACTGACAGCTTGTTATGCAGAGGCTTAATTGAACCCGATGGCCTCATAAATGAAAGCCAAGTGCTCCAAGCCAAGGAAGTGGCTGATGGGCTTACTGTCTTCATTTCCCCAACAGTGGCTGACAAATTGCCATTTTGCAGCAGCAACTCCTGCCAATGAATTTCCTGGGTTGGGGGCTCCTATAATTAATTCATAACCTAGAGCATCTGGCAGTTGCTATCCAAGGTTCTATGTAAGAAGTAGATAATGTTAAATAAGGTAGTAAGGCCAGGGGCATTGACTGCAGCTGCTTTAAAGGACTATGCATAAAGAATAACCCAGATCAACAAGGCATTCTGGCTTCCTGAACCAGAGAATTCCTGCTGAGAGAGCTCTCAGAAATTAGAGGCCTGCAGGAAAATTTGGGAGAAATCCTTTCCTGTCCAACAATAGTGACCCATCATTTATTAAATAATTGCTGGAATTGTGTCAGGTGCTTTACAGGAATGATTTTTACTCCCCATCACAAAACTGGAACTTGCTCATTCTCATCCCCCTTTCAGAGATGAGGAAACTCAGACACAGCTTCGATACCCAATGATATTAACCCAAGGAGAGTGAACAGTGGGATGGGAACTTGAACCCATAACCGTTTGAGTTCCAAAGCTGTGCAATTTGTGCTGTAACAAACTGACAATATCTATGATGTACCTGCTCTGAGTTGAGGATTCTGAGAAAATGTGTTAATAGGGACTCAGAGACTCCAGTGATCATGTGAATATCAATAACTTAAGGATGATGGTGAGGATGAGTATAATGATAATGACAATGACGGTAGCATAATGCTTTGAGGTAGCAGCCCATGTTTTCCGTTTTACTCTTCCTGATTTCTCTTTCTTTTACCCCTGTTCTAGCAAAGAGCACCTCGTGTGCTTTTTCTTCAGTCAAGGGAGGCTGCAGGGCTGAAAGCAGAAATCTTTGCACTTTGATTTTAAAAACCAAGAACCAGAGAGGGAACGAGATTTAAGACATAGATAAAATGTCTTAGATAAAAATGGAGAGGAAGAAATTACCCCATTGAACTAAGAAAAAGAGAGAAGAGAGAAAGAAGAGTCACCTGCTTCAGGATGGTGTGATGGTGGGGGGAAGGGGGGAGTGTGATAACGAGACCCCGGAAAGGAAATGGCCCCTTGGGGCACTTAGGTTTTGGGAAAAGGGGCAGCCTGAAAAGAGTTCCTTATACTCCAGACTGACATGGACATTGCAAAGAGTGAAGTGTCATATAAATGGAATGCATGTCTCAGTGACAAATGAGTTACCAGCGACCTGGAACCACATGGGAGACCTCCCCGACTTGCCCAGACTACTTGTTAGTAATTAAGGTTAGGAGCCATGATGCAACCCTAGAAGAGGGTCGTGAACACAAAGGCAGCCCCAGCTCTCCAGGCGAAGCCTAGAAGACAGCATTCTATTGTATTACACTTTTGGGTAAAAAAGAAAAGAAGAGAAAAATGGAATTTGCATGTCTGAGTGTGTAGACTAAGTCTCATATTTGCTTAAAAATAGTAATAATCATAAAGTAACACTATTATTGATCACTTACGAATGCTGACTACCCTTTGCACCCTGTGGTAAGCCTTCCCTCATTTATTGCCCACAAGTCTATAAATGCTTTCATTAACCCTACTTTACGAAAGAAGAAACTAACGCTTAGTACTTGTCTAAGGTTATTCTGATGCCAAGTGCCCTGGCCAGTGATTTCCTTTCTTCACTAATTCTTTCAGTACAGATAATATCATCTTTACTGTACCATCGGAGTTGTCCTGATTGTATCCGTTAATATATGTGAAGTGGTTCATCATGTGAACTTGAGGAATATTCGGTGAGATACAGATAAGTGTGCCCCAGTAGAGCAAAGTGGAATGCTAGAGGGGACAGAAGCATGATTAAACTCTTGAGCAGTCCAGCTGTAGATTTAATGAAGGTAAAAAAAAGTATTTGAATTCACTTCCTACTTAATTTTCAGCCTAATCATTGAAAGAAAGGAACCAAGATTCTGTAAATATGATGATATGATTAGGGTAGATCAGATTATCTTGCATAATTAATTTCTCTTTCTTTGTTTTACTCTCTCTCTTTCTCTCCCATCTATATGAGAAGAGTACATTTCGCTGTCCCATTGATTCATTGATGTTGGGCTTGGCCATGTGACTTTCTTTGGACAATGGCGTATGAGCAGGCATGCCATAGCTTCTTGTGGGGTTGGGCTGCAGTAACTTTCCATGAGAAGAAATTCTCCCTGGGGTAGCCACTAGCCCTTGAGCCTGGGCCCAGAATGAACAAATCTCCAGCCCTAAACCAAGCCTGGATTAAGCCCTGACCCTAAAAGCAGTACCATCCAACATGACTCATAGACATATGAGCAAGAAATGAAGCTTATGCTGGTATATCATTGAAATTTTGTGATTCTTTGTTGCACAGCAAAAGTTAACTGATGCAATGATCAATAGGAAAGTTTGTCCAGTTGACGATCTCTTCAGTTTTAGTTTATTTCTCAGGAATCACATTTTGGTGAAATGAATTATGAGAATGATGTCATCTAATATGCTGGTATAACTACTTATTTCTGGAGTGTGTTGTACTTCATGAACCAGAAATTAGGAGAGTTTGACTTAGGAGCTTGAAACTGTATGGAAAGCTGTATCTTCGTAAGTAAAGTCCCATAGAAAGAAAGCAAAGATATCTTCATTGAGCAATAATTGTGAGTATTAATTTCATTTAATAGGTGGATGTATAGAATGGGAAGAATTTGGAGAGAAGTGTTGGTGCAATCATTTGGGCCAAAAAAGTTTAAGATACTCTTTAAGCTTTAATTTCTTCATCCAAAAAATGCAAATAACCATAACGTCTACTTTATGGGAGGGTTATTTACTCATTCATTTCACAAATACTTATCAAGCCTCAGTATTTTATTGATTCACTACTCACTGGGATGTATGTTGAAAGTACAATGGTGGAAATAAAACGATGGGAAAGAGAAGTTGCTCATCTCACGAAGCGTATTGTCTTGTGAGCTAGACAATATTTGTAAAACCAAATATTCACAATAATTAAATAAATGCATAATTAAAAACTTCAAAAAGAGTTATAAAATATTAAAAGATATAGTGCACATAACGTGTTTAGCCTAGTGCTAAATTATTAATTTTGTTTACATATTAATGCTCAACGAATGGTGATGGTAGTCAGGGCAATATGGCAGTTATGATCATCAGGGTAAAAGTCTCACATAGGTCCAAGTTCTCCTGGGGCTTGGGATGTTTTTCATCTCTCTCTCTTCTTTCTGACTCTGTTTTTCACTCTTTAAGTTTGCTTTAGGTGAGCATAAAAGTATTGACCGGGTTTTTAAGCTGGTGGTGAGTTAATAATGAATGACATGGTCTTAACCATAAAAGTTTGCCTTTCCTAATGCCTCACCAAGAGCTCTTGTACCAAACAACATGATGGTTTCCAAGGAGGAAGGCATCTACGTAAAAGCATCATCTACTTTTCCATTCTGAGCTTAGGAATCAGTGAGAAAGGAAATCACTATAGGAACAGTGTGTTGTCCTCCATGTCTCTGAAATTCCCTTGCCATTTGTGTTTGATTGAACCTAGTGGGCTCCCAACAGATGTTCCCAGCAGTCTCATGGGATTTAGATTATACAGAACTATCTTGGGTCTGATACATGATTTATCATAATAGGGGGACATTGGAAAAGAGCTGTGGAATATCTAGGTTTTAGGGTACTGTTTCTAGTCTCACCTTTTATACATAGGTCACTGTCTCTGGTTAAGTCACTTAATATTGCTAAGTTTTGCTTTTCTCATCCATGAAATAATGGAGTTTACAGTTAGATGAACAGTTAGATCTTGCCCATTGCCAACCATCTATGATTTATGACTTTATTTCAATAACCTCCAAAATGGCCGTGTATGTACTAGAGGTACATATTTAAGAAAATACTTAAGTACTTAAGGTAGGTGGAGGCCTAAATATTCACACGCCATGCTTCCCAATGTATTTTTGCTATGAACGTCTTGGGTTACATGACAACATTGATATTGAAATTTCCCAAGGGGAAGAACTTTGAGTTTGACCTGCTGTTTTAAATCTAAGACTATATATACATACATTATGGAAAGTATATTTCTGTGACAGCTGAACTTCTAAGTCTAAAATTAATGAGGCAAAGCTGCTTTATTGACTTATTTCAATAATACCTATTTGCTTTTAAAGGGGCCTTGTCTAATGATAGAACTATATAACTGAGAAGAGTAATAAACTTCATCAGATGCGAACCGTTATTTCACAAATGGGAACATTTTTTCACTCCTTTTACCCTGTGCCAGCTTCGATTTGGTTTAACCCAAGATCATCTCATTATATTGCTGTCACTATTGCTAGAGGATGAAGGGAAGGAGCATTTATTGACCACATACTACGTTAAATATTGTAGCAGACAATTGCATGCCATTACATCTGTCCCTCACCATTTCAAAGCAAAGGAAATACTAATATCACCTTTTACAGGTGAAGAAATTGAGAGTCACAATTCGTGCAGGTTGAACAAGCACACCTGCTTTGTTAGTGGCAGAGCCAGGCTCTTTTTACCATGCTAGGGTACCATGCTTACCCTAGTACCTATACATTGGTATACGAAGGGTCTACAACTTCCTGAAATTGTTTGCAAAGTTTTGGTTCACTATATATATTCAATCATTTTCTCTCTGGAGAGAAAAGCTTTTAGCTTTGATCAAGTTTTCAGAGGAGTACATGACCTCCAAAATACTCAGGAACCCCAAACACTCATTCATATTATTATAATTATTAATATCATTATTTGCTATCTGCCTTATTGCAAAAATAATTTGAGAAAATTTACTACGTGATCAGTCAGACCAGGCTGATTGGTGCCCCCTCATATTTCAGTAGCTTAAAATAACAAAGGTTCATTTCACGCCATGTGAGGAAGGTGGTAGCTTCTGTGTGGTCTGCATTCAATGAGCCAGAATGATAGAGTCTCTGCTATGTGGAATATCACAGGTTATGAAGACAGAGACAATGCAGAATCACCTACTGGCCCCTCATGAACACTTAATCTCTGTCCATGTTTAGTTAGCCAGAGTTAGCAACACGGCCACACTTAACTAGGGGGAAAGGCAGGGGCCTCCTTCCTGGATGCACAAGGTAGAACAGTGGCAATGTATGCCCCATTAGAGTCCCTATACTCAAATAAAATAAAATGCAAAGAAGGAGAAATGAAAGTATAAAGTTAAATTTGAGATAGAGGAGAGGAATATGTATAACCAGCTTCTCCACAGTTGCTAACATTGACAAGAATATTTGACTCAAAGTTTCCTTGAAACTAAAGCAAAAGAAATTTATAATCATTTTAAAATTCATATCGTCTTCAGAGGGTGGTAAACTTTTTCTGTGAAAGTCCAGAGAGTAGATTAGTTTTTTCAGCTTTTTGGGCCATTCTTTTCTGCTGTAACTACTCAACTCCGCCGTTGTAGGATGGAAGCAGCCACAGAAAAGAGACGGACATGATTGTGTTTCCATTTGGTCCGAAGGACCATTTGTGGACTCCTCACCTATATTGTCAACATGTATTTGTTGCTTAGCAACAGCAAAGCTTTTTCTAGGTTAATGTCAAAGGTAAATTTCTTCATTGGTTATTTAAAATGGAACTTCAGTGATGAACTGGACATCTCCAACAAAATTCTCCTAACCAACGTATTATTGCATCCTAAAAAGCCATATGGCTGTTTCTAAGCTAAGGCATATTATAATTCTACAGGGTGAAAAAAAGTCCTTAAATTCAAATCCTTCTGGTAGCCTGGCTCAATCTAGGAAAAAGATCCAGAATAAATAAAAGATGGATAGAATATCCTTAAGGAACTTTAATATATTATTTCTCATAATTTAGCTTTTCGTTAAAAACTAAAAGTGGGCAGCTGATGCCTGGGAAGAATGTAGAGTACAGATATTTTAGGTGCAATAGTCACGGAGATTAAAACAAACAAACAAAAATTTAAATCTCCTGGGAAGAGTGAGCTGACCTTCTTTGAAGAAAATTGAAGAAACTAACCAGGATCCTCTCATGACCTGAAGATCACTAAAGTGACTTAAATATTGAACTTGGAGAAATGTTGAGACTAGAACTTAGGTCTTCTTCCTCCCAGCTTAGGCCTCTTTTTACTCAGCACACAAGCTTTTCTTGTAACTATGCATGGCACTGCATGCAAGAGGGTAAAACAGCAGTGTTTCAGAGCTGGACCTCCAAAAACAAGGTGTATCTATTCCGCTTTGTTTGGTCTTTATCTTAGCTCCCTCACTGACTTGCCCTGTGACCCTGGGCAAGTTGTTAGACTTTTACATGTCCCAGTTCCCTCATCTGTAAAATTGGGATAGTAATAGAAGCTAGGGCATACGCTGCTCTCAGTATTCAATATAATAGGGCATGTAAAATGCTTAGCACAGTTTCTGGCATATACTAACCGCTCAGCAAAGCATAGCTGTAGTTTTTCCTATCACAATTAGCCTCATCACATTCAACGTTACGAAATAGCACGTGTTTGAATACAATTTGCAAACTCTCCGCACCTCTCTTGTGATAATTGACTCTCCTTCTCACATAAACACACACTCTTCACTGCCTGGATTTTGAGTTAAATTTTTTTGAGAGAGTGAGGGTTCACCTTTAAAGGCACTTTATCTCTCGACAGAGACAGCAGAGCAACCCAAAGCATTTGACGGAGCACTTTTTAGGGATAAATGAGCAACATCAATGTGAACGTCAGCTTTAAAGTTTCCTGACTCAGCATCTACTACCAGATTTAAGTTCTCTCTGAGAAACCACATTTGCACCCATGTGTTCACAAGCACTCACACATGCACAGAGCACTGAGGTCAGACAAAAGATTATGAATCCTTAACTCCACTCATCTGCACAGTGGGGCAGCCCTGCCTTAGCTTTAAACGTCTATAGAAAAGTTAATGGACATTGTCGATTTTTGCAGCCACCCAGGAGGTTAGAAGAAGTTTCCATTTATTATGCCTTATTCTTGGGTTTTTGTGTGTGTATATATAAACGTTAAATGAATACTCTTCTGGAAAGGAAAAACAGCACTACTGTTTTTCACATAGAAATTGGTGGTCACATTTTTCTCTGCATTAACAATGGTTTAATTGCCTTCCCAGGGCAAGATGTAATTGGACACACAGAGCAAACTTTCAAAAGTGCCTTTGCCAAATACCACTGTGTAGGGACAAGGTAAAGAGAGTCTTTCTATTTCCCCATCCTTCCTTCTTTCCTCCTTCCTTCCTTCCTTCTAAGAAAATAGGACAAAAGATTTAGGCTGGTCCTCCTCAATATTGCCAAGCCTCTATAATATTGTCTCTCTCTGCTTTTTAAAATTATTACCCATTTCTCCTCCTCATGAAGTCATCCCCCTTGCCACACTGAACTACTTTTGGTTTCTGTGTTTACTTGCTAATGTCCACTCTCCGTGTATTACTCCTTCCCGACCCCATCACCACTTGGACAGATCTTATTCAGTTTAAAAAGCGGGCTAGAACTGTACAAATAGCCACTGAGCAACTACAAAGCTGGGTATATAGGGATAGACAATTCAGATATCTTCCCTTCTCCAAAACATACGCTTGAAGGAAGGAATTGTATCTTTTTACTGAAAACTCCACATTTATTAATATAAAGTACTTAATCATTGTTGGAGGATTTTAAATAACTGCCCCAACGAGTTCGAGAGTGACATTCAGAAAGTGGGGCTTCTGATTTGTGCCCAAGCTTTAGAGAGCCCCATTCTGGCACTTTCCTTAAGGAGTGAGGGAGGAGTCAAGTAGCCAAGGAGGAATATCCACCAAAGTCATAGTTCAAACTGCCCCACACCCACCGCCTCAACAGCTTCTTTCGTAAGTCTGTCCTCCTCAGGTGGGCTTCATCACCACTGTGTGTACACCGGGCTCAAGAGGTAGTCACACAGCTACTGTTTGCAGGAGGCATAGAGGGAGCTTGAAAGTACAGACGGTGGTGTCTACAGCAGGCATGTGAGGCCACTCATGCTGCAAGTTGGAACCAGGGACAAGATGAAAAGTAGCATGAAGCTCTAGGAGTCAATTATTCTAAATTAAGTTGTCGCTTTCCACATTGCGGCAAAATGTGTTTGTCAAGGTTGATACAACATAGGTTATCTAAATTTGTTAGTTTGATTACATATGTGGTTCTCCTTTCATATTCTTGCCCCAGGCCTGTAAATGTTAGGACTGGTCAGGGATCAAATATCCTCTCTACCAAGGGGGCTTTTTTTTGAGTGTGTGTGAGGAAGATTGTCGCTGAGCTAACATCTGTACCAATCTACCTCTATTTTATGTAGGATGCCTCCACAGCTTGGCTCCACAAGCAGTGCTAGGCCTGTGCCTGGGACCCAAACCTGCAAACCCCAGGCTACTGAAGCAGAGCATGTGAACTTAGCCACTACACCACTAGGCTGGCCAAGGGGTCTTTTTTGAATCTTTCAGCACCTCAGAACTCGCATTTCACTAGCTATAGGCCTCTCCTGCTCCATACATCACTTTTAGTTGTGAATGGGGGATATTTAGGAACAGACATCTCTGTTACCAAACTATAAAGTTGTTGAAAGCAGGCTCTCTGTGCCAAATTCATCTTTGTATCTTCACTGCACCTCTTACAATATATCTTACAAATTATAAATAATATTTACTAAATTAATAGAAAAACACATCTCTCAGAAAAGTGTTGATTTTGCCCTCTTCTAGAATGTATCAGGCACATGATGATTGTTCTTGTTAAGGCTGTTTGGTTACAACAAACACATTCAAGTTAACACAATAAACAGTTCAAGGAGACATCCAAGATCTCATGGGGATGTGATAGGACGTGGACGCATAAGCACCAAAACTGAGAGTTTGAGAATGCGACCATGTTTTCTTAACAGATACATGACTCCTCGTTACTGCTTCTCTAAGGAGACTGGTTTCTTCTGCTCTCCAGGTTTTTGTTCCACCTTCTATGATTCAATCCCTGGTCCTTGAGTTTACTGCAATACTGCCTGTATCAGTCAGTGTTCAGCCAGAGAACCAGAATCAGTAGGAGATAGATATTGAGAGACATATTGCAAGAAATTGGCTACGTGGTTGTGGGGGCTGGCTAGACAAGTCAGAAATCTGTCACACAGGCCATCACAAAGGGCAGGCTGGCATCCTTGGGGACAGACTGAAGTTACAGTCAACCAGTAGAATTTCTTCTTCCTCAAGGGAGCCTCAGCTCTGCTCTTAAGGCCTTTCAACTGACTGAATCAGGCCTGTCCAGAGTATCTAGGGTACTCTCCCCTATTGAAGTCAACTGTTTTGGACTTTAATCACAACTATTAAATGACTTTAGAGAAACAAGTAGATTAGTGTTTGATCGAGTCACTGGGGCTTCAGCCTAGCCACGTGGACACTAAAGAAGGCTGTCACACAGCCTCTGGCCCTTGTTCAGCCAAACCTTTTGTGTAGCTTCCCACATTGGGACAGCTCCATTCTTTTGGTTAAAATAATCAGAAGAAAGGATTGTATTAGTTTCCAGCAATCAATGGTGTCATCTCTGGTGAGATAAAAGAGGCCAAGGAAACAGAGTAAGCAGGGGGCTGGCCCCATGGCCGAGTGGTTAAGTTCGCAAGCTCCGCTGAAGGCGGCCCCGTGTTTCATCTGTTCGAATCCTGGGCACAGACATGGCACTGCTCATCGAGCCACGCTGAGGCAGCGTCCCACATGCCATAACTAGAAGGACCCACAACTAAGAATATACAACTATGTACCGGGGGGCTTTGGGGAGAAAAAGGAAAAAAATAAAAAATCTTAAAAAAAAAAAAGAAAACAGAGTACGTAGACCCACTCTTTCCAGAGGCTGTCGTAGAAAGTTCCTCTAGAAGATGCTGTGAGCGTCCATTTTGTAGAATACCTACCTTTCCTTAGCTCTTTTCCTTAAGACCATGGAACTCAAGGGCAGACTATGAGAGGAAATGCGGACTCACAATTTCTCAGTTCTACAGTGCACATTCTTATCCGAAAGGAAGTTTTATATGAAATAATTTTGAACTATACATCAAGAAAACATTCATCAGAATTTTGCTCTTTTCCAAATGTATTAAATATAGAGGCAAACCAATAAAATGTAACATGATCATAAAATCCCTTGTTTGTTTCAGATGTGATAATAATAATAATAATAATAATAATAATTAATAATAATAAAATACCTGAGTGAATCTTTGGTTATTTTTTCCCCAAGGGTCACTAACATAGTTTAATTCTATCATCTTTTTTTTTTTTTCATTCAGAATTGTATTCATTTGCAGGGTAAATACCAGCTTGGCTTCATAATTCTGCAAGTATGTAACTTTGACAGAGATTATAAAATTTTACTCACTTACCAGTGGTAGCTTTTTCCTTCAGTATCTCCAATTAAGTATTCGTCCTAAAGCAAAGTCTTACAGATCACAGTGGAAACAAACGGTTGTCATAGGCTGTGGCTGAACTGAATGCTAATTGTGCCTGGCTTCCTTCTGCTCCCTGAAATGTGTGTTTTACAGTGACATTCAGAATAGTATAAATGAGCGATAAATTGCATTTTCATTCTCCAGGCTCTATTTTATAAATTCTGCAAATGAGTCATGAATCTGTTTGGTTTGCTTTTGATGCTACAGATTGCTGTGTCCTGGGGTTTTATATATCCAAGCTCTCATACTGATAAGCATCTTTGTCCTATGTGGAAGAAAGAAAGGACGGAAGTGCAGAGGAGTGAATTTCTAAAAGCATTCAAAGGGGATCCATAAGAGAGAATGTTTAAACTTTGGGTTCAGTGCCATTCATTTGTGGACTAATTTCTAAAGAAGCTCTGTTTTACAAAAGACACTGTATTAGGCGCTCTGACGGGCACTGTCCCATATACTGAATACAGTAGGTATTTGCTAAACACCATAAATTACATTTACTGAATACAGCTCAAGTGTCAAAAGCTCACTAATTAATCTCAGGATAAGACAAATTCAGAAAGTATTACGATACTATTTAAAGCATGAGTAGTCAGAAAAAAAGCATGCAATGTTTTGTGGAAGTCCAGTGGAGGACCAGATGGCATCCAGTGGAGAGGAAACACAACATCATGGAGGAGTTTGGAGGATGTTGGATGGACTTGTCAAAGCAGTACAGAACTAGGGAACAGCACAGGCAAAGGCAAAATGTGGGAAAGCAGAAGATGTGTTTGGGCACAGGAAGTTATCCTGTGTGCAAGCAGAGGAGAGCGTGCATGCACTGCCAGAAGAATATGACTGGACCCAAATTATGAAAGATTTGGATGCTACAATAAAGGGCATCTTTATTTCCAAGGAAGGCAACAGATAATCTGGTGGACAAGTGTGACAGAGACTGTAGGGCAGAAAGACATCCAGACGAGGACTTTCCTTCTCACACATCACTGACCATACTCAGAGTACGGTCCATGGACCTCTGCTTGTCCTTATCTGTTTGCTACTTGTTTACACTAGGATAAGTGCATAAAATGAAGTTAAATGTTTAGGATTTTTTTTAAAGCAATTTGTCATTGGAGTGCATGATTTTGTATTTTCCAATCCGTAATAGATTGAAAAAAGAGTTGGTTCTTCACCACAGATAATCTGAGAGGTACGCCAGTACCTCCCCAACAGGGTGTTCAGCCTACAGACACATTTTCCTTGCAACTGCGATCAGAACCTCTGCGTCACTCATTCTCTCAGTCTTATTTCCCTCATCTCACTGGACGTTTTCCATAACTCTGTTTTAATATCGACATTTTTAATATTGCATCTTAATCTTGACCTGTTAAAATGGAATAATATCAGACCATAAAAATCAACCTCATATAACCTAGAGCAGGAGTCGGCAAACTGCAGCCCATGGGCAAATTCCATTCTCCACCTGTTTTGTAAATGATGTTTTATTTGAACACAACCATGCTCATTTGCCTCCATTTTACCATGGCTACTTTTGTGCTACCACAGCAGAGATGAGTAGATGCCATGAAGACGTACGACCTTCAAATCCTAAAGTATTTACTAACTGACCCTCTACAGTAAAAGTTTATGTGGGAAGTGATTAAGTCTTGGAATGGAAATTACCACCAGGTACCCAAAATTCTTAGTTTCCTTCAAGGCGAGCCAGGAAGAAGTTTGAGCCTATGTTGGGTTTCAAGAAGTCATTGAGAAGGAAGAAGGCTCCCAAATCACATCCTTGCACACATATCTCAGGCAGGTATGATAGAAAGCTCAAAGGACAGGCTGCACTGGGTAATCTCTTACACCTATTTTTCAGTTTAGCGCAGATCACGATGCAAGCTAAGGAAATTTGATGGGACAGATGTCATCCTTGTTAGTGATTTTAAAAGCTCATATTAGGTTTACGTCTTAGAGATGATAACAACCACATGAATACACAGAAGTTAAAGTTGTTTTGATTAAGAATTTCTTTAAAAATCTGTTATATTTTTTGCTTAGGCTTCTAAAAACATCAGGACAATCAAAAGAAGATTTTGGCCTGAAAGTAGTACATTCTTGGATTTGTACATCTGGGATTATAAATTATAATATATATATTTATATGTATAACAAAATATGTATATTTATATAGAGTATATACTATAAAAAGGGAAAGATGCTAAGTGAAACTATATTTCTTCTTCTCCATGTATTTCTTGTTACATAGTTGTGTAGTGATTATCATTGTGGAGCACATCTACAACTTAATTTGCTACACTGTACATATTTCTATACTCAACTATATTCTCAGAAGCAAAATAACTCAGGAACTAAGAATAAAATGAAAGAGGAGAGCTAACTCCTTGCTTAAAACCTTTGTAAAACGAGGAAGGGCATATTAATCTTTAAAGTAAACTTATGTGGTGGGTGATACTTCCCTCACTTTACAAATGAAGAAACTGAGACTTAGAGAAGTTATGTAACTTGCCAATGCCGCATAAATAGTAAGAGAAGGAAACTGTATTTCAGTCTAAGCATATTCTTCCCACTCTCTCAGCTAAAGTTTGATAGAAATAAACAGCATGTCAGAATACAAATTTAGGTGGAAGAAAAGGAAAATGAGCAGGATTGGAGTTTGTAGAGGTTAAAAAATCCTGAGCTCAATATAGACAAGATCAGGTGGGAAAAGAATGCAAATATGCTGATTATATAGATGTGAACAAGGTAGGAGTGAAAAGAGTGATGCCAGGTAGCGACAAGGGTTAGAGGCATATTGAATCTATTTTGAATAATAAAACAGCTTCCAAATTTTCAAGTCTCTGCATACATATATATTTATGAATACATATTATCAACAATGAAACAAAACATCTGCAACCCACACCTAGAAGAATGCAGGGGGTTGTAAATAGTCCTGTGGCTCACTAGAATCTGCTGTATTCAGAAACACATTCACTATAAACGTTTTGTTGCTCATAAATGCAGCCGCAGGTGAATAACGTTTGCAAATCACTAATAACTTGGCAATGTGTACTTATTGCACCAGAACCTGGACTATCCAAAGTCATTGCAAGGGTATATTTTATTCAACTATCTTTTAGGAAAAGGAATCTTTTTCTCTATGAAGCTTTGGAAAAAGATTTTCTTCTCTCTTTCTTTCTCTCTCCCCTCTCCTTTTTGCACAAGTCTTAATCAAACCTTGATACCCATTTATGTACGTGAGTAAATGACTACAAATTTGTGTAATGACCCTACAGCTCAGCATTTTCAGAGAAGCTTTTGACTCAGAATACAGTAATTTTAACAGATGAATTTTGTCTGCTTATTTGTTTCTTTATTATATTTATTAACAACTGCTTTTTGTTGATAATCCTAAGGTCAATTTCAAGATGAAAAACAGATGGCCAAGCCTAGAGCTGAGTCATCCAGGAACTATTCTGCCCACCTTCTAGTTTCTCTAGAATTCAGACACTAGCAAAGCGTCCTGTAGGAATATGTAGCTAAGAGAAATCACAGAAGCATGCAGCCTGCAATTGATTTTCTGGGCATTCTAGTCCACTCGGATATTCCTCAGGCCTCACAACACGAATGTGTCTAAAACCAACCCTTTTCCTGAATGAAATCCCCCACTGCTCATGGTTCCCCGTTCTAGAGAAGGAATCTCCCACCCATCCAGTTTTCCAGGTTAGATACCTGAGTTTCACCCTTGTCTTCCCCCCTCCATCACCACCCACACCTAGTTGTTTGTGTGTTTTGATCAATTCCTATTGACTCTACCTGTCTTAACCCCTCTGTTTCTAATACTGTGGCCTCATGTGGGTGACCATTTTCCCAGGCATTGCTGCAGCTGCCTCACACTGGTCTCCCTGCTTCCGCTTTTGTCTGTCTTCAATCCATTCTTCATGCAGCAGCCAGAACACTTCTCCCCTAAAATTACACGTCATTCCTTTATTTAAAAGTCATTGTTGACTATTTTCCTTCAAATCAAATCCAGACTCAGTCACTTAGTCTACAATGCCCCATCATCTGACGTATTTTTCCTCTCTCATCATTTGCATTCCTGTTGCCCTAGGACCTGAGCAACTTCATATACTTCACCAGAAGCACGATCTCATTCACTGTCAAGTCTTTACATCTATTCCTTCTGCCTGGGACGCCATTTTACTCCTCTTCAAAAGACTAACACATATGTATCTTTCAGGATTCAGATTAGGATTTAATTAATCTGAGAACTTTTCCCTAAATGATGCTCCCGCCAGCACCTCCCTCCACCTCCCCCCCCCCCAACATACATATACACACCTCATACCACTGGCTCGCTTAGGTGCATTGTTGCCTTTTCCCTTTGAAGCACTTGACATTTGTATTAGTTTCCTATTGCTACAGTAACAAATGACTACACACGTACTGGCTTAAAACAACAGAAATTCATTATCCTTCTGGAGGTCAAAATTGCAACATGAGTCTCATTAGGCTAAAATCAAGGTATCCACAGCGTTGCGTTCCTTCTGGAGGTTCTAGGGGAGAATCCATTCCCTTGCCCTTTCCAGGGCTCTAGAGGCCACCAACATTCCTTGGCTGATGACCTCTTCCCCCATCTTCAAAGCCAGCAACAGCAGGTCAAATCCTTCTCTCATCTTATCACTCTTACCTTCTTCTTCTGCCTGCCTTTCTCCTCTTCTGCCTGTCCTCCCACTTTTAAAGATCCTTCTGATAACATCTTGGCCCACGTGGACAATCCAATCCCTATTTTGAGGTCAGATGGCTAACAACTTTAATTCTATCTACCATCTAAATTCCCTGTTGCCATGTAAGATAACAGTCACGGTTTCTAGAAATTAGGAAGTGGACTTCTTTCGGTAGAGGGGAGATTATTCTTCATGTCACAATAATTGTGTGTTTACTTGTCTGTGAACACTATCTCCTCTCGCCCCCCAGCCCCAGCAACACACAGACAACATAAGTGTGAGTTTTGTGAAGGAAAGGATGGTATTTTTCCTCGTAGCAATGCTCAGGTTCCTAGCAAGATGCCTGGAATGAAGTAGGTCATACATACCTTGAGAAAATGAATTAATGATTGAATCAGAGAGTCTATGGACCACGTCAGCTCTGAACTGATTGTTTTGATGAAAGACGTCACTCACCTTGTTGTAGAAAAGAAGGAAGCATGTTATATGAGCCCCTTTAACTTTCTCCGATAAGGCTGTGCTCCTCATGGTTGAAGTGTTAACATGTTCAGCTCCAGGGGAAACAGGGCAAAGATCTCAGTGATAAGAAGACTATGACATCTCCAAAGCATCTTCTCCCATTTGATTCAAGAGAATAGTTTTATTTTGCTTTGCTGAGATATATGATGATGATGACGATGCTTATTCTGTGGAGTAGAGAGGGGGCACAATCTGGCCAGGGCCCCTCGTCAGTGTTACAACTGAGATATGACCCCTTATTTAAGATTTCTTTCTAACGCCTACTAAAAAAGGCTAGAGATTCTTATACAATGTCATGAAATTAAATAAAACAGTGACCTATATTTCAAATACAGCTGAGATTGTCTACTACCCTGGGTTGCATGGATTCTCAACTTTGGCACTATTAATATTTTGGAACAGATAATTTTTTCTTAAAGAAGAATTGTCTGGCGTGTTGTAGGATGTTCAGCAGCATCTCTAGCTTTTAGTCACTCGATGCCAATAACATTCTCTTTAGTTGTAACATCAGTAATATCTCCAGATATTGTTAAATAGTCCCACGGAGTGAGAGGTAAAATCACCACCAAGTGAGCAGTATTGATAAGAGGGGCTAGGTTAAATTTAAGACAGTTATGTCATTTTTCCCTTAAGGGCTCTCAGATATTATACTGGGAAGCAGAAGCTCTGATAATATTTGTGAGTGTGTTTGTGTAAGGAGACACATTGTGATGTGCAAATGACATAATTCCTGAGCCCCCTGCTTAAGGGCTCTTTGGTTGAGCATAACAAGCATCCAAACTGGAAGATTCTGCTTCATGTCCCAGTTTTTACTCTTCTCCAAGGATAAGAATTCTTTTATTTCTCACTATCTTTACTTAGCTCCCATAGTCAACATTTGCCTGTTCTTATTACATCACGGAAGCTATTATGACAGTTTTACAGATGGAGCTCTCCTCCTCTTCTTTTCCCTTTTTCTACCCTTCAATGTGGCCATGAGAACATTTTGATAGCCTCTCAAATAAACCCATTATGTGTGTCATGTAAAATAGCAGCTGCTTTGAAAAGCTGACCCCCGAAGAGCCAGTCCTGTCCAGAATGGCTCCTGTTTCTTCACGTACCAAGCTCCCTGTGCTTCTAGGAGAAACAGGTCATTGATCCCGGACCATGTTATTTGCTAATGCTGATCGTCTAATGAGCAACCCAACTACCTAGTAATTGGTTTTATTGGCTTTTCCAGAGTGCTGCATGGAGTGAAACCATCAGAAAGTGTCTCTCTGCTTCCAATGCAAATAGCTTTTAATTTTTTGGTTGCCTGATAAGCTAGTGAGAGAGAAATGTTTTAAGCACATAACCCTAGAACTTATTGTTAGGAGTGATTTCATTTTCTTATCTTCTGGCATCCCTTTCCAAGAAGTTTGATCCTTTAATCAATAGTTTCTGATTCCATGTAGAAAAAAAAAATCAGAACTATCTTTTGTTTGTTTGTTTGAATCTAATTCCTTTTTTTGGCAAGATAAATTTGCTGGCTAGGTCTATGATGTACATCATTTCTGGGGACCGATAAGGAATTTTGACCTCATTTCCCCCCCCCCACCCCCAACATCTTTCAATGTTCAACTTAGAGATCTATTTCTTTGACAAAGCTTTAGAAAATTAATACAATTTGGATGAGATATGCTATCTTAATTGAATAATAATTTTGTAGAGCAGTTTGTGATAGATAAGAGTAAGAAAAAAGCATAGATCAACTATTGGTGGGAATAGAGGAGAAAGGAACAGAGAAGCGAGTTCTGGACAGTCCTGAAGATCATCATTGCCTAAGTAGCAGTTTGTATCCACTGAGTACCAAGTATTACATTACATTTCATTTGGCTAAATTAAGTATGTGTGTTTTGGCTCTGGTAAAATAGTTTCTCCTGAGGGCAGGTCTTTTTAAGAAGAGAATGTTCTGGTGTTTTTCAAATGGTTACTTTCTCCCTCCCCTTTAGGAGGCACAAGAGGATTTTTCTCCAGATTCACTGTGAGAAACTGGTCGAGCTTCTGGAGATAAAACTCACAAAAGTGTGTGTGTCCTCCTACAGCTGGGCTCCTCTGGAGTTTTTAAGTTCTAGACTTTCCACACTGAGGCTCCAGTAACTGGTCAGCTACAGTTTTGGTTTTTCTACCCCAGCAGTGCTTCCCACAGAGGTTTCTGCTTCATTAAGTTGTAATTATCTGTATTTTTCTCTGTCTCTCCAATTTTGGAGGCAACAATTTGCCTTGTGACCTCTTTTCTCTGAATGATATAAGAAGAGCTGTTGATTTTTTATTAGCAAATCAAATCAAACAATGTCTGAAAGGAATTATACAACACAACCAAGTACCTTTGATCCCAAGTATCCAAAGCTGGTTCAACATTTGAAAATCAGTTAACGTAACCCATCACATCCATAGGCTAAAGAAGAAAAATCGCATGACCATATTAATAGATTCAGAAAAAGAATTTGACAAAATCCAATAACCGTTTATGATAAACACCCTCAGTAACTAGGAATAGAGGGGAATTTTCTCAACTTGATAAAGAATACCTACGAAAAACCCTGCAGCTAACATCATGTTTAATGTTGAGAACCTCGAAGCTTTCCAGCTAAGATCAGGAACAAGGGAAATTTGCAGGATGAGAAGTTAATGTGCAAAAGTCAACCACTTTCCAACATACCAGTAATGAAGAAGTGGAATTTGAAATTAAAAAAAAATAATACCATTTACGTTAACAACCCCACATATGAAATACTTGCAATTATGTACAAGATCAACATGAGGAAAACTATAAAACTCTGATGAAAGAAATCAAAGAACTAAATACTAAATAGAGAGATATTCCATGTTCTTGGATAGGAAGGCTCAATACTTTGAAGATGTCAGTTCCTCTCTACTCGATCTATAGATTCAACATAACCCCAATCAGAATTCCAGCAAGTTATTTTGTGGATGTTATCGAAATGATTCTAAAGTTTCTCTGGGGAACAAAAGACCCCAGAATAGCCAACGTAATATTGAAGGAGAAGAAAATCAGAGGACTGACACTACCCGATTTCAAGACTGACTTTAAAGTTACTGTAATCAAGGCGGTGTGGTGTTGGTGAAAGAAGAGACAAATAGATCAATGGAACAGAATAGAGAGCCCAGAAATATGCCCACCTAGATATAGTCAACTAATATCAGCAAACGAAGACAGGCAGTGAAATGGAGCAAGATGGTCTTTTCAACAAACGGTGCTGGAACAAGTGACCATCCACAGGCAAAAATGGAACTTCACACAGACATTACGCCTTTCAGAAAAATTACCTCAAATTGAATCATATGCCTATGTGTAAAATGCAAAACTATAAACTTTCTAGAAGATAACATAAGAGAAAACCTAGATCCCCTTGGGTATAGCAGTAACTCTTTAGCTATAACTCCAAAGGAATGATCCATGAAAATGTACATGATAAGCCAAACTTTGTTAAAATGCAAAGTTTCTGGTCTGCACAAAACAAGAAAATTCAAAGACAAGCCAAAGACTGGGAGAAAATAGTTGCAAAAGACACATTTAATAATGGACTATTGTCCAAAATATATAAAGAATACTTAAAACTCAGTATGAAGAAAACTGACAACGTAATTAAATAATGAGCAAAAGACCTGAATGGACAACTCACCAAAGAAGATAAATAGTTGGCAAACAAGTACAAGAGAAGTTCAAAACTGTATGTCCTTTGGAAATTGCAAATCAAAACAGCATTGAGATAGCACTACACACCCATCAGAATGGCCAAAATCCAAAACACTGACAACAGCAAATGCTGATGAGGATGTGAACAGGAACTCTCATTCCTTGCTGGCTGGAATGCAAAGTAGTACAGCCACTTTGGAGGAATATAGACACCAAAATTTTTAATAAAATTTTACATCCCCCAAACTGTACTATAGTTAAGCACATGTGATGAAGTTATATTTCACCCAGGTTGTTGTCTTTCTCATTTATCAGAAAATTAATCCATGTAATTTCACTAGTCTATTAACCAAAGGAGAAAAAAGAAATCATGCTTTCTTTCTTCAGTAAAGAAAAAGAATGTGGAAAAAAAGTGATACTTATTTTCATTTTTAAAGAAACTTTGTACTTTGGGAATTTTATAACTTGGCTAAATGTCACTTACTAGAATCCCACGGCAGATATTATTCCTAATGGAAAACTTCAGGCACTGTCTTTGCAACTGGTCATGAGTCAGTGTTGCTCAGGGCAATATCCACAGAAGCATAGGTCACTGCCCTGCACAATTCCAAGGACACCATACACCATGATGTATGCGGCACTGCAGAGGACTAAGTAGGACATAAACCCTATGACTCTACACAGTGACACTATCATCACTACTCTTTTATACACTGCTGGTAGACCTGCCAATGATATGGACTGGAAGAGGAAAGATAAGATTTTCATTATTCTCACAGGATAGAAATGCCTTAGAAAAATCGAGGAATAAGACAGTTTAGAAAGTTTGCTAGTAGTAGATCAACTTACAAAAATAAACTGGAAAATATTTTAAAAATCATACACGATACAAAAAAGAAAAACTATCTAGAAATTAAAGAATTCATGATTATATGGAGAAAAATTAAAATTCTATTAAATGACAGAGAAAATCAAAATAAGTGGAAAGACATTCTATGCTTTGGGTAAAATTAGCCAATATTATAAAGATGTCAAATCTCCCCAGATTAATCTCTAAAATAAGTTCAATTTCAACAAAAATCCAATTTTTATGAACTTGAAGAACTTATCCTAAAATTTACGTGAAAGAAATGAGTCAACGAATGGCTAAGTCAATTTTGAAAGATAGAAAAAGAGAAAGGAGGAGGACATACTGTAAAGGCATGGTATATAAAACAACAGGCTGGGCATGATTCTGGTGGCAAAACTAACAATTAGATACATGAGGTAGAACAGAGAACACGGAAACAGCCATGGACATGTGGAAACTTACCATAAGATGAATATGATTCTCCAGATCAAAGAAGAAATGCCAGGCTGTTTAATAGATAGTGTGAAATGTGGCTCAAAATATGAGGGAAAAATCAAATGTGCTGTGTCATAATACCATATATAAATGTATCCTCCAGATAGAATACTCCAGAATGTGCGATATAAAACTGTTAATTTCATTTAAGAAAATGAGGTGCACATGTTTATGATCTATAAGTTGAGAAATAATAATAGTGCAAAATCATAGCAGTGCAAAAGAACAAACTATATGCAAAATATTTTATTATACTAAAATTAGGGATTTATGTTATGTTAAAGAAATGTGAACAAAGTTAGAAGACTGGGAAAAAAGATTAAAACTTTTCTAGATATAAATGCTTTTACAAGCATTTATTAGGAATTTATTAGGAACTCACACAAATCAAAAGAAAAATGAAGAAAATTCAACAGACAAAATAATAATAGTAATAATGATAATAGCTATTACGAGTAGTAGATGCACGACTAGAAGTCATTCAATAAACATTTACCAAGAACCTATACCCTGCCAGCAATAGACCCCAGGAGTTCATCATTAAATGCAGCAGTCAAAAACTCCTGTCTTCACAGAAGACATATGCCTGTATATTCAATTAGGAAAATGCGAATTAAAAATTATCACTTTACATGCATCATTTTGGTAAAAATTAGAAAGCTGAGTAATGCCAAGTGTGGGTATAGGTGCGCGAAGTTACAGGAATCCTGAGTTTCACTTTGAATCCAGACTGGTGCAGTTATTCTAGAAACCTCTAAAGCAATATTTAGTCAAAATTAGTCTGAGTATATCCTACGGCTAGATAGTCCCCCAGAGAAGAGCTCACATGGGTCCGTAGGATGTGTGTATGAGGATGTTGAGCACAGGATTGCTTGGAGAAGGTGAAGATGTAGACAGTCTAAGTGTTTATCATTGGAACAGGATAGCTCATGAGCAACAGAGAGACAGTCTGCGAATTATGCATCAATTAAGGTACAAAAACGTGTAGATGTGGGGCTGGCCTGGTGGCGTAGTGGTTGAGTTTTGACACTTCACTTCAGCAGCCCAGAGTTCATGGGCTTAGATCCCGTGCACAGACCTACACACTGCTCATCAATCCATGCAGTGGCAGTGTCCCACATACAAAATAGAAGAAGATTGGCTCAGACATTGGCTCAGGGCCAATCTTCCTCACCCCTCCCCCCCCCGAAAAAAAGGGTTGATGCACACATAACACCATGGATTCATCTTAAAAATACAGTACTGAAGGGAAAAACTCATGTACAGAATATAGTCTATTGTACAACATTATTTATGTAAAATAAAAATGCATACACATGATACAAGACTATGTTACTATATATCAAAATATTACAATAGTTGCAAGGAAGAAAAATGAAAGTGGGATATGTTTTAAGAAGAAATAAACGAATAAATTAAAGAAACGACAACCGTGTGCTATAACTGAGAGGTTAGGAGAGCACCTCACTCAGAGACTAGTATTGGGATCAACCAAGCACGTGTAAATGCTTTGTCAATTGTCAAGTGCATGTTTGACACTGGCTTTTATGCACAAATGAAGATGCAGTTGTGTTGGCTCAGCTTTTCTGACATAAGATTACTGAACTGTTTCCAGGAGAATTCCATTAAGGATGGAGAATATTTCTTGGACTCTGTGTTTGGACCACAGGCTAGAGTGCCAGGATCTTGCATGAGGACTTTGACTTGGATCATTTTACTTGTCCCTAGGTTTGCTATGCTCCATGGCTCCAGCCTGCATCCTTCTTATTTAGGCAGTGTAGCACCTGGAAAAGAACAGAGTGTGGATGATTCTGTGCAAACCATGCCCACTGCTGGAAATACAGCTCCCAGTGAGAGCTGGAGCAGCATGGTAGCACTGGGACGGGGAGAGAGAAGACGAGACTGTGCAGTGTTGGTCACACACCCTCTTTGGGAACTGCCACTAGTTACTTACAGAGTTAATTAAAATGACAGTTAGTAGGGGTGGCAATCAATAAAGATCCCTAACTTCAAGTCTAAATGTTAACTGAAAGAAACTAAACTTACACATGAGATATTTGAAAACACTAATTATGCTCTGGGCCAAAAAATGAACAATAATATAGTATCTATTGATACCAATTAATGTACATAGATAGAATACATAAGAATTTTAATTTACTTGACAGCAGGAGAACAGACTTGAGTATCAGTCAGAGATTGGTTGAACGCTCACTCTGGATGGGCCGAGAGCCTTAAACTAGCTGTGCCACTGTTTTCTCATGACGAAAGTCGGGGCAATAAAATCCCCCCTCACATGGCTTTGTCTGTGTATTTGTTCTGGTGAGGATTGGCATGCACAGTACCTGCCATTTATGAAGTGCTCAATAATGAGTACCTGCTGTTATTACATTAAAGGGGTCTGATATGTTGAATCTTTTATCCAGAGAGTCTATAAAATTATCCTGCATGTTTTAAAGCCTCTGCCTGTGATAGTGAGATCCTCTGATTTATCTGATGTTGAATCATTTAACAGAAGGCACGTATTAGAGTCATAAATTTTAAAGTTGTTCCAAGAAGAAGAAAAAAGCTATAATTTCCAGTTTATACATAAGGCAATTGAGATGCAAAGGGTCTTCAGAGTTTCAAGTCAGTGAATTACAGAAGGAGGTCTTGAACTCTGATATGGTTGCCACCTAGTGCCGTGTCCTTTCTGTAGTATTTATTGGTATTATTTTGGATTTTGTTTACTTTTTATATATACATATATTCTATCCAAGTCACTGCAGGTACATCAGACAGAGTTAGACAAAGTCTTCTCCTGAAAACATTTAGCATACTAACCATCCAGAAGGGTAAAAAATGTAAGCATATCTACAATTCTGAAATCATGAAGACTTTGGTAAATGTTGTAGAAGAGAGGTACAAGTAAAGAGCTTCATACAAACTCAAGTGTTTGTTAAAGTCTTAGTGGGAAAGGAAATATATCAAATGGCTTTAGAACAGGGGCTACTTAGGGTATTCATAGAAAATGAAAGGAAGGGAGCATTCTGGGTAGAAAAGATGTTGTAAGCAAGGACACAGAGGTTGAAAAGTGTGAAGTATGATTAGAGCATGATAAATAGTCCAGTTGAGCCTTATAAGCATGATCTAGACACTAATAAATGCTTTTTTTAAGGAAGGAAAGGAGGGAAGAAATGAAGAAAGGATGGGAGGAGGGCGGAAGGGAGAGAAGCAATGGGCAAATAAACGACAACACTGTGAAAGTCTTGAATACCAGGCTGAGGCTTTTGAAATTAATTCAACAGAGAAATGAACTTAACGAATGCTGTTTTCTTTTCAAGATTTTATGCTGGCTTCCTTCCAGCAAATTCAGCTCAGAATTGGTGGTCACAGGCGTATGGAGCTTTGGTTTCAGTCACATGAACATATGATTCTTGCTGTTCCTTCCTTGGGACGACAATCTGAAAGAGCAAAAGCAAAAGCAGCGTGTGCAGAGGGCCAAATAAATTATGAGTCCAGTCAAAACCCAAGCAAAATAAACAATGTTTCTGAAACACAAGTCGTGACCAAAAAGAATGGATGAATTATGACTGTGGCATTTCCTTTGTTATTTATGTCCAGAAATCAATCTACAGCTGAAGGAACAGAGTAATTTATAAGTCAGGTGCTGTCAAATACTTGTGGGTCTCAACTGGTACAACCTGCCTATGAATTCCCAGGAAACTTGATGACAGTAGGAAATAATCTCATTACAAGGCTGACATTCATAATCTGGTGCATATTTTTCTAACATGATATAAAAACATGAATTAAAAATACAGTAGCTGCTGAAAACAGAAATTCCCACTGACTGCATAAAACCTTTCCTCGTTCCTCACCACACCTCCTTTAATAAAAATAGATGGAGGTGATGGAACATTTATTATGAAAACAAGTTAACCCAAAAGACTTGTCAATTTGATGGAGGAGGTTATTTGCTCAACAAAATATCCAAGCTCATGAGGTAATCTGGAAATCCAACAGGGAATGCAGAGACACCCCTGCTTCCGCTTTTTCCCACCTGCCTTCTAGACCAGAGATAAATGTCTGAAGAGCACTGATTAAAAGTATAGACATATTTTATGAACATATTTTGCTTCATCAGATTCAGAAGGACTATGGGGTGATTGGTCATACATTGAGAGCAGAATTTTAACAAGGAGCTTGTTACAAATAGTCAAGCAATCTCTCTCTCTCTCTGTTTCTCTCTCTCTCAGAAGCAGTTGTGTGATTCCCCAAACCCATCTTAGCCAATGGACTCTCTCATGTGGTCAGTCTCTCAGGGCCAGAGCTATATTAACCAAACTAATAGAAATGTGATGAATAATTTAGGATACCAAGGAATCAGTTTAATAATGAGGAAATAGAATTGACAGGCAGAGCAGATGTTCCATATCAGCCGTTTAGTGTACCATCTTACTGCAGGCTACGTGGTAAGAAAAGTTCTCGTTGGACGGTATTTTAGTAAGAAATAATCAGATAAACATGAGTTGATTAGGCAATATCGATGGCTCATGGCACCGAGATGATTTCTGATGAAATTATTTCCAATCGTCAGGTTGACCCGAAATGGCCTGACTCAGAGGATCTTCTGCTTTAGATAGTGTCAGATTGTACTGTTTTGATCAGGATAAGCTGTTTACACTGCAGTTCAAGACATCTCCAAATCTCAGGAGCTTCAAACAACGCAGGTTTCTTTCTCACTCATACAGCACGTCCATGTGAAGTTGGTCCTCACGGTTCTTACCAGGGCCCCAGGCGGGTGAGACCTTCCACCATCAGGACCCTCAGCAGTCATGGTGCCAGGGAAAAGGAAATAAGGCAAACCGTGCACTAGCTTTTGACTACTTGGCCCTGGGAAGCAAAACACAAAGCTTCCTGCTTTCTGTCAGGTTCCATTGGCCAAAGACAGACAGATGGTCACGGCTGACTTTAAAGCACAGGACGTTCCAAACATATCCCATATGTTAACGAATGAGAAGTGGAATACTGTAAATAGCCCTAATGTTTCCCAAAACACATTAACAAATTCTTGCTGTTTGAGTTCAGCTTTTCTACATATATTTTTCTTCTGCATATTACGTTTCACCAGTTGTCCTTAACGTGGTTTTAGATTCACTAATGATAAACATTCAAATTCTCTCAAGTTTTGTCACTTTGAATGCGTTTGATCTCTAAACACAGCAATATATTCATTTCTTGGTGGAGGTTGCTTCTATAGAGAACTAAACTCAACCATTCTTTGTTGACTTTTTCAAGCTCCCATTCTTTGGGTCATCAGTCTGCATGCTGCTATTACTCCTAGCTACGTGCTCCATGTAGAAATTATCTCCTAAACTATTTGAATTAGCAACCAAGTGGGTCCAAATGTCATTGCTCTGGAAATTGAAATCCACTAAGATTATGGGATAATTATTCATTTATTTGTCAGTTGTGCCAAGTTCAGGCTAATTTCTCAGAAGGAAAAAACTGTTACCCAGCCATAGATTATACCTCCAATTTAATGAGGCAATATGATGTGGTAGGAAGGGCAGAGACTTTAAAGCCAGACCGACCTAGATGGGAGTATGGGCTCTTCCACCTATTGGCTGGGCTACTTTGGGTGTCAACATTTCTCAGCTTCTTTCTCCTCATCTACAAAATGGGATAATAATATCCACCTAAAAGTTTTGTCATTAGCTATGTTACGTTTGAAATGTGCCCAGCATGGAGGCTGGCATAATAAACACTACTTCAGTTTCAGATAATAATCTTTGCTGTAGCTACTTTCTGAATATAGTGTCAGGGGACAGAATGTGAAATAGAAACTATTCCCCTAAGTATGTGTTTATTCCCCTCTGCTTAGTACCATACCTAGCAGAGTGCCTGGCACAGAATAAACACAACTGGCCCTCCATATCTGTGATTCTGCATCCAAGGATTCAACCAACCTCAGACTAAAAGGTCTATGATGGTTGCATCTGAACTGCACATGTGCCGACTTTTTTTCTTGTCATTGTTCCCTAACAATAACAACTATTTACATTGTGTTTACAGTGTATTAGATATTATAAGCAATCTAGACATGATTTAAAGTATACAGGAGGATGTCGTAGGTTATATGCAAATACTACACCATTTTATATAAGGGACTTGAGCATCCAAAGAGTTTGGTATCCACTAGGGTGCTGGAACCAATCCCCAGCAGATACTGAGGGTTGACTGTACTAAACAAACGTTTGTTGGGAGAACAGACATGTCATTCTAAATAGAATCCTGCTTTTACCCACTTTGCCACTAGATGGTGAATTGAGGTAAAGCAAAATATTTGCTCAGTTTTCCTTTCGTTTTTTTTTTTGTATTCGAAACCAGGAGGAACTTATCCACAAAGCAAAATACAGGTGTTTATTGTTGTTTGTTGGTTTTTAAACCAAATGAGCAAATTAGGAAAATGAGCAGTATCAATAAGAGGGTTTCTGTAGTAAGTTCTCAGCTAACAATCAACGTGAGCCCTGATAGTTGGAGCGTGAGATCCATGTTGTTTAATGTAATTGATCACAATTTACAAGGTTTGATTTGCAGCTGGTGCTAACTGAACAGTCTCGGTTCTCTCTGGTTTTATTATATTTTTCGCTTGTTTATATTTTTGTGCATTTTTTGTTTGTTTGTCAGGTAAATTGCTAATTAACTAAAATGAAACAAGAACAAATCAGCAGCACTTAGAACGGCTTCTTCTCTTCGTCAGCACGCAGTCACCCCATCACAAATCTTTGCTTCTCTCAGTGGGGAAAAGTAGATTTGTTTATCTGAAATTTCTCAGGATTTGGGGTTTCACCTGCACTTGTTGGTATACTAAAGCTCTTCATTTCATCTTCTTGGGCAATAAATTATAGAAGAAGACAATCTCTGAATTGCTTAGTTTTTTGAAATTTAAAGTCTGTCTTTCTTCTTCTCTTTCCTCCTTATTCCTTCCTTCTGTTTTTACTTTCTTCCTTCCTATCTTCCTCCCTTCCTTCTTTCTTTCCTTCCTTCCTCTCTCATGCCTTCCCTCCCATTCTTCCTCTTTTATTCCTTGACCAAACATTTCTCGAATGCTTTCTATGCATCAGAAAGTGTTCTAAGCACTAGAGATGCAGCATTAATATTCTACCCTCAGAAGGGTGGGAAGATAGACTATAAAGTAAACGCAGAAAGTGATAAGAGCTGTGAATAAAAACCAAGCAACTGGCAACGAAGAGATCTCTGTTTAAGATCTGTTGGTCCAAGAAGTTGGCATCTGAGAAGAGACCTGAGTTAAGCCAGAGAGCGAGACCTGGGAGTATCTGAGGAAGAGGATTGTTGGCATAAACAAAACAAGTATTATTACCCTGAGTAGGACTTGCTTGGTAGGCAGAAGACAAATTTGACTGATGACAGTGAGTAAAGAAACAGGAAGTAAGAATGACATCAGAGGAATAACCAAGAGCCAGGAACTAGGTTGGGTAGGATCTTGAGAACCGTGGCAAAAGTCTAGATTTTATTATGAATGTGAAGAGAAGTCACTGGAGGGGTTTGAATGGGTGAGTAATATGATCTGGTTTACTTTTTCAAAGAGCCAGCTTAACTGCTGTATAGAAAAGAGACACATTAAAGAGAACAAGAAGGAGAGCAATGAGACCAATCAAGACATTACTGTCTCAGCCCAGACAAGGAATGATGATGGCATGGACTGGAATGATGTCCATGTAGGTAGTGAGGAGGCATTGGGGCATGGCGTCTGTTTTGCTGGTAAAATAAAGATAATCTATAGGACATGGGACAAGAGAGGGTGATCCTGTAGTGATTTTGTCACATGACTTCCCTTGGCAGATCGAGCCGTATAAGGACTCCACTGAGCAAATACGCAAACCAAAAGGAACTCCTTGACCTTCCTTCTGCGTTTCTCTCTGTCTATTGAGAATGTATGTCAAGCAGGATTGGAATTTTTGAAGATGTGAAAGTTCAATCCAGGTTTCCTCAACCATCACAGGACATGGCATTCTTCAGCATAAAGGATAGTTTCATCTCCGAATGGGAAAGAGTAGTAACCTCCAGTACATTTCATTCACACTAAACAACTAATGATAAGCATTGATTATTAGGATTTTCATTGCTGCAGAGACAGAGGCTTGGTGTATCCAACATTGTCTAGAGATTTTGAAATTATCACACAATAGTAGCTGCTGGTCTAGTTAATGCAAATCCTTCCATTGTTGATTTTCCAGAGATAAAACCCCACACTCTTGAGGGAGGTAGAAATTAAATCCTGTTATAAATTATGTGCTATCTGAGACGGTATTCTGTTATGGTCCCACCCAGGTGGCTGATAAATACATACCTATAAAACAGAGACTCTGTCAGAGACTCAGAGTTCTATTGCCCACAGCCACACTCTGCTCTCTCCTTTCCATTTTATTTTTCTCTTGAGTTCGTTAAAAGAGAACAATCCCTGATGAATCATTTTTGTCCCCCTCCATTTCTGTTTAGAAGTTAACAATTCATGCAAAACAGGAGCTAATTTTTTCCCTAGTATTTGGCAGGGCAACTAATCTTGATTTCAAAAAGCTGTCTAGAATGTTTTCACCTTTAGTATTAGTCGGGACAGATTCCCTTAGTAACTGTAACATAAAAATGCCAACTTTTCCTGGCCTTAAATTAGTGTGCATGTGGAAAGCATTTCCCAGGCCTTGGAATGGCCTCTGAAGGGCTCAGATTGAATTGTCACCAGATTTATATACGAGGGGATTAAATTTCTCTCAGAACCTTCTCCAGGGCTCCCTTTACTCCTCTTTGAGATTGCCATCTACCGATCTCCCCCTCATTCCTGCCCTTTCTTATTTATTTAAGAAGATCATAGATGCCTCAGCCTTCCTCACTAACCTGACTCATCATCAACCTGAGTGACTTTGCTATCCATATGTTGAACACTTCCAGCACCTCACCCTTTATGTCTTTAAACTTTCAATGCTTCATGTTGAAAAGAATACTACATGTGAATCATCATTGAATATGAAAAGAATCCTTATGCTAGAATTTCTAAAATGGAGAAATCCATTAGACAGACATTGTTTACATTTTACAAAAAGGTAATGGAAGATTCTGATGTGTTGGCTAGATCATAAAAGCTAATAGTCTACATTTCAGTGAGAATGAAAATGACGATTGAGATTCAGTTCAAGGTTGCTTTCTCTTCAGTTTACTGCTGGAGTAAGAAACAGTGCAAAGGAAACACATGAATTAAGGATAGGAGGGGATGTGGTTCCCTGTGCCTCTCTGGCTCCTCACAAAGGGGCACTTGAAGTTCAGTTGTCAAGGCAGCCTTCCAGAAGAGGGCAAAATACTTCAGGAGGTCAAAGCCTTGGCTTCATTCTCTTTTGCACCATTTGGCTGGCTTAGAGGCTATGTCAATACTCAAGGGTCACATTAACACCATAAAATGCACTCCTTATATAACACAGTTACGTACATCCGCATAGACCCGGTTAAGACGCTCTCCATCAGTTTACGAGCTTAAAACATTTTAAAGACATTAGGCATCCATGATAAATTGCAAACAATGTTCTTAAGCCATCAGCATTATAACACGTTGTAAACTGTTGCTCTATCAGAGCTTACTTTCAGTTATTCTCCATTGAAGCCATGATTCTTAGCACTGTCTTGTTAATACTGCTTACTAACATTTTTAATAAAATGAGAGAAAATTAGGCCAAAAGAGAATTAATTTTTATTTCTGAAAAGAAAATTTCTAAATTGACCATTTAGTCATAAAGATTCATTATTTTGCAAAGACACTTAGAACAAACTTTCAAATAAATACACATCACGTGGTAATAGGCAGATTTGCAATCCAACATTTTCCAAAAGAATGTTTCTAAAGCATGCTCTAAAAACATGCTCCAAAAAAAAGTAGATACAAAAAAGTTTTTACTTTCTTAACAATTGTTTTAATTTTCAGTTTTTAATAGTTTTTTATTGTTTTGCTTAGGGTTTTTTTTGTTTTTTTCATTTTTTCTTTCCTCCTCCCCACCTCAGGGTATAAATTCTGTGAGGTCAAGGGCAGTGTCCATTTAATTCACTCTTTATTCCCTGTTGCTAATAGTCGACATAGCTTATAGAAAACAGTCAATAAACAGTTGTTTAAAAGGGTGAGTAAATATTCGTTTAAACAAAGTATAAGAGAAGGAAATTTTCAAATAATTTGATATGTTAATGGGCTTTGGGAATCGAGAAAAATTGGTAGAATTTGTTGGGTGTCCATTATCTGATGTGATCTCATAAATAGAAAGGGATAATGTAAAGATTTTTATTTTTTTAATATTCAGAGGCTCTAGTGAATTAAATTCATTATTAAACCATGAATAAGAATGAAAATTAAAGAGAGCTGATGGAGTGGTGCAAAAAAACTTAAGCCCATATAAATAGCTATTTTGGGGAATGGCTGTAACAATGACCTAGTCTTCATGAAAAGACAGAAACAGAATGGATTCATTTATTCAACTGCTATTTATCAAATCCCAGTTATTGGCCAGATATTTTTCTAGAACCTGGAACCACCTAGATAAAAACCCAGACTTCCTGTTCTCAAGAAACTTATGTTTCAAGTAGGAAAACAAAGAGATAAACCTTTGTTTATGTGAAGGAGAAAATTGCTCTAATATGGTTTTGGATAAAAATGCATGCAAATTAAAACAAGTAAAAAGAATCTACCAAAAAACCCCAAGGCCTCAGTGACATATGTGTTAACAAGGAAAGTCAAGGGAAATATGATTATGAACAAAAATATATGTGAAAAGTTGGAGAATTTATAATCTTTTTAAAGGAAATATAGAATGAAAGAATACATGTAGTAAGAACAAGATACACTCCTGGTCTAATTATGTCATCTTGGACAAATTATTCCATCTCCTTAATTTGTAAAATTGGGCATTAGACTAACTAATTTCCTAAGATTTCTTAGATTTCCTACCAGTCTTTATTATGACTAATACCTTTACAAACCCATATGGAAAACTCAAGCAATTAACTAAGGTGAATTTACATTTAATTTACTCTGTTGTTCAGAGGTTTTATCCTAATAAACAAGAAACTTCTAATGTTTCAGTTGGTTCATTTGTGTGTTTGGGAATTTTGACAATTTAATTCAGTTACTAAATGCTTTATTACATATAAGATTGGCAAATAAAAATAAAAACATCATAGTGCGCCATGCCTGACACCTCCTTTCCTAACATCTCCTATTGGTGTAGGTGGAAACGGCCTTGACTTCAAAAATGAGAGAGAATAAAGGGACAGGATTTCAGTGTCTGCTATCAGTAGTATCCTGTGAAGACCCCATAAAATATGTCACTCTTACAGGAGAAAAATTCAAGGCAGATTGAAAAGTTACATGCATCTCCCCATAAAAGAATGAAAGCCGCCGTAATTGAATATGGACAAGACAGATGGGCAAAGCAACCAACTTTCTGATGAAATATTTAATGGGATGATTACTTAGTAGGAAGAATTGCTGATCTCGAGATGCATACTCCACTGAGGAAGAGCATGGTGTGCTCTGAGCTGAAGCTAACGGGACGTAGAAGCTTTTCTCTTCCACAGAAGAAGAGGGAGAAGGCAATAATTTAGGAAAACAAATTTTAACTCTTCTCATCCCTTTTTCTCTCTCCTTTCCTGTCTTATGTTCAAGAGAAATGTTTAAATCAAGACCAACAAAAGGTCGATATCCTTCATGTGTCCATTTACTGAAACAAGATATAGAAACAAATATGAATTTACATTTTCTTTAATAATAAATGGACCCAACTAGTGGTAGCTGTGCATGAGGCATGACTCTTCCAGTTGCATGTGACAGAAACTTGGTTCAAACTAGTGTATTAAGAAAAGAAGAATTTTAAGAAATTTCCAAAGCCATGGCTGGGTTCAGGGACTTGAGCTTGATTCTGATTTCCTATGTCTCTTCGTTCTTAGGGCCATTCTTTCAAAATCTTAGCGAAGACAGCTACCAAAAACTCAAATGTATACCCCAGCTTTCAGCAAATGTCTTATTGTTGACAGCAATTTTAGCCTGGTTTGTGTCCCATGCCAAGTGCAATTCACAGAGACTGCAATGTGATTGACACACCTAGAGCTGTATCGTGTAGTGATCTTTCTCTCATCTCTTTTCCAGTCATTAGTCAAATAGCAAGAGTTCAGCAAAGCCTTTCTGAGCACCTTTAAACTTATAACACCAGCCTTGCCCACACTCTCCACGCTCCTTCCTTGCTGTGCTGTTCTCCATAGCACTTAGCACTATGTGGTGGACTATGTATTTTACGTGTCTTAGCTTGTCCATGTTCTGCCAGACTTCCGCACTGGAATGTAAACTCCATGAGATTTTTTTTTTCCTGTTTTGTTTATTGTTGTATCTCAGCACCTAGGATAGTACCTGACACTTTGTCACCAATAAATATCTGCCAAGTAAATGAGTTAATGAATGGATTGACATTTCTGAAGGGACAGTTTGGTGCTATTAACAAAAGAGGGAGGAATGAAAGATAAGCAAGCTAAAAAATAGTTATATGCTCCAGATCTTTATTCATTTTGTCTTAGAACTTAATTGAGTAGAATCCATATAATTCTAAGCATTTTTCAAACAAACTATTAATGCTGAATATTATATATCCTTTAGATTTCATGTATAAAGTGTCACAATATATCAGTCTCTAACAAGGAAAAAATATAAATATTTCTACATTCAGGGCAAAGTTGGCAGAGGCAAGCTGATTCACCTCATCCCTTCTGATAACACCTATCTCCACCCAAGACAATATGAGTGCTTACCAAGCCATGTCAGAGAAGGACAACATTTGAAAATCATTTATTCTCTCTTTGTAGAAAAGGATGTGTGTGTGTGTGCCTTTGGAATGCATTTTAACTATGCCATTATCTGTCTGCCAGGTGGCTCCCTGAATTGTCCCAGTATTTCAGACCATGTTCGTCTTTGTTCTCTTCTAGGATAAGGAACATGAATAGGGGGGTAGATCCTGGCACTGGAGACACAGACATCAGAAGCCTGATTGCTTTCTTCACCTGGCAAGAAATCGTCCTGACTATTTCCATCCCCCCGTGCTTCCTCTCAACGCAAAGCTGATGCTGTTCTTGTACTAATCCAGCCCCTTTAACACTGCTCTGAAGAATAGCTCCTCAGAGCTGGCTTTAGTTGGTTCTCACCGCCATAGTTTATGTGCTAAATATTTTATTCGAGCACCTACAGACTCTTGACTGGAGAAGAAATACACATTGACAACTTCTTTTGCAGTAAAATCAGAATTAACTTATAATTATTTTTAAGCTATGTCCAAAGATCCAAAGTATGAATCAATGAATAAATCACCTGAACAAATTCACACATCCATATAAGCCATCTCGTTGTCTCGTATTCATCTTTGGAGATAAGACTGCTTCTCTCTACATTAGCCACGTTCTCTCTTTTCACAAATGTCTTTAAAAAATGTAAAAACAACAAGGGGAAACAATTGTTGACAACTTGCTCTACATCTGTATTTTTTAAATGCTTTAATAAATTAACTCCTTTAACCCTCATGAAGAACTTCTGAAGTAAATACTATTATCTCCATTTCATAGATAAAAATATGGAACAACAATAAATATTTTAAATAATTGCCAAAGGGTACATAATTAGTAAAAGGTAGAGCTTACTTAATAAATATTTCCTTCAACTCTGTCTGAGTGAGTCAAATCTAAGCCTCAATACCATGTTCCCATTTATATTCATTCATTTACTCTTTCAGTATTTATTTAGTTTCTACTACATGTAAGTATACACTCTGTTGGGCACCTGGAATCCAACATGAATAAAACATCCTGATGCCAACCAAGAGTAATATTTGCTTATGACTTTATCACCTAACTTTAAATATTTTAGATGCTCAAATTGCCCACTTGGTTTTCCTTTATATTTAGTTCATTTATGAAGAATGATCACCATTTTATGATCTTTCTAAATGCATGTAGAAGATAATCTTTCCATGCACTAACTAAAAAGTACCTATCCCCCTAAACTCCTTTCTTTTATTTTTAAGATGATAATGTATGTATGTGATTAGAAATCCAAGTATAAAAATATGTGTAATATAATCTATATTTGTCTCTCATACTTTTCATCCAGTCTCCCTCTCACCAAAAATGGCTCCTATTTTTTAGTCCTCCTGTTCCTGAAAATATTACATATACAGTCTTTCCTCTGTATTTGCAGGGGATTGGTTCCAGGACCCATGTGGATACCAAAATCCAGGGATGCTCAAGTCTCATATAAAATCGTTTAGTATGTGCATATAACCTGTGTACATTCTCTGATATACTTTGAATCATCTGTAGATTACTTATAATACCTAATACAATGTAAATAGTATGTAAATAGTTGTTATACTGTATTGTTTAGGAAATAATGACAAGAAAAATGTCTGTACATGTCTGGTACAGATGCAACTATCTTTTGACCAGCAATTGATGAAATCTGTGGATGTGGAACCCATGGATCTGGAGGACCAACTGTGTGTTTCTGTGTGTGTGTGTGTGTGTGTGTGTGTGTGTATGTATATGTATATATAGTATGTCTTGCATATATATATAGTATGTCTTAATTCTTGTACATCTTTCTTGTACATTGTTGTACAATTCTTCTTGTATATCTTTCCCTTCTCTAAGCACATTAATTCTGGCCTTGTTCAATGAAATAAGTCAATCTAAATAAGCTAGATGGATGGAGATGTTAATTTATTTCAGAGAGGATGTGTCAGTCACTGAAAAATATTCATTGCCTATTTTGCAACTGACACATCACCTCCCCACTTAATACAATTATAGGACTCTTAGACTATATTTACGTACAGAGAAACATTTATACTTTGTTTGCTTTGTTCTTTAGAAATTATGACTTTGATTAACTGAAAAACTTCTGCTTGTGGATTCAACTTTATGTCTGATCTCATGAAGCATGTCCTCTTGTTCTGGCATCATCTCTCTCTCCAGGATTTAGCGTTGTGTTCGGCACACAACAGAAAGTACATACTCTTCTGAAAAGGTAATAGCCAATAACACAATGGTAGTAAAAATATTATAACATATGTGTTATAAGGCATAAATGAAACAGGGAGAATATTACATCCATATGTCACAGGATTTAAGATTGACATTTACAAGAGAGATCATGCACAACTAGTGGAGAACAGAAGGATGCTTATATCTTCTTCCTTATAACAACAAATGAAGGTTACATCTTGCCTCACGGTGTTAAAATTTAGAGAATGAACATGAAAAATCTAACCACAGAGTCCAGCAGACCCTAAGCCCAGGGTAGTTCCGCTGGAAGGCTGAGGAAATGAAAGCAGCCTGAAGTCCAAAGTCCAGGGCAGAAGCATAGCCATGAGAGAAAACTCCTTCTCTCTCCTTTTCTTCCTTTTCCCCTCTCCCTTCCCTAGAACATCCCATGGTGCTTGAAGTGTGAGTGGCAGATAGAGATGCTGCTTGGAGACTTTGGCGGGCTCCTATAGGGGAATCAGAGCACAGTCCTTTAGAATTTTGGAGCAAGTCCCTGCCATGATCCAAAGATAACTATTCTCCTTTTGAGAATCAGCTCTTGGCCTGCTCCTGGGCCTTAGTAGGGACTGAATGATTACCATGAACCACTAAGTTATCATGCGACCTGAGCAGTGCATCATGAACTGAGTGTTATCTGACCCACCAAGCCATAAAGTTGGGCATGCACAGCACACTCCATCATCAAATGGAAGTGGAATGTACTTGATCAGACCAGAGCAGGCCCTGAAGGCACAAGTGAGTTACATGAAGAAATATCCTAAATGTCCACGGTCCCCACTCCTGCTACATTGCCTCTCTCTCCCAGCCTACACCTATTTGGACAGCTTTGGATTCCAAATGCTACCTTCTCTTTAATTTTCTGAGGGATACAATGGAAGCCTAGCTGCTACTGTTAAATTACAGCAAGTAGAAGACTGACCAGATTTAGGATTTGGGATGGGGGACACAATTGTCTCGCCACTTTTCCAGAGCCAGTTGGCCTTAAAAAAAAAAGCTGTAGGTGGCCTTTGTCCCTTAGATCAGAGCCTGGAGCAAATCCTGAGAACAGGAACTCTCTTCTGTCACCAATGACTAGCACAGTGTCTTAATAAATGCCCAATGAACGACTATATGACAGTGTGACTGCTTATATGCATGACCATGATTTCATGATGGCATGACTGACTGAGTAAATGAATGAATTAAGGAAATAGTTCAGTGACTGACTCCATTTCTTTCTTTGTTTTTTCCTCTAGTAAGAGGGTAGGAGTGGGATGGGCAAGAGAATTTGCCGCACTACAGAAATGGTGTTGGATAGGCAGTTATTCCTTCCAGGCACGTCATAGTCCAAGCTCTTTGCAGCTATTACATCAAGAGATCTTTTCAAAGAATTGTCTTGCGGCATCATCCTGAGCACAGGGCGCATTTTATATAAAGGTGTTGATATTTGTTGGGTTTTATGGTAAAGTAAGGACTATGAGTTCATAAAATCCTGCATACATACAAAGACTACTTTTTCTAATCTTCCTTACAATTACATGGGAATTTTTCACTGACTTTAGCTGATTGGAACGTGGATAAAGTGATAGAAATTTATTTCAGCTTGGTCGCATAAGAACAAACAAACAAATAAAACCCTTCCTTATGATTCTCTATATCTTCTCTCTTGTTCTTTCCTTCCTGGCCAGTGGTGGACTTTGGCACAAGCACCGTGGAAGGAGCTTTTGTCCCTAAAGGACTCCATGAGGAAGAAACAGCATCCTCTCCATTGTCCAATATTGTACTGTAATGTGAACGGGGTATAAATTTTCACTGTTTGCTGTTGTTTGTTATAGCACGTAGCTTATTCTGACTAATAAGAATTGAAGATGAGTCTAAAAATCATCCCTAGCCATAAATCTGCCTTCCATCTCTTCCCACATATATTGTTCTTAGGATCTGAAATGTCAGTTTTAGTGTCATTTCTTCAAGAATGTTACCAAGCGAGTTGACACATTATCAATGACTGGTTTATATTATGAGAACATTGGAGGGCTGGGGCATTTAGCACAGGGTTTACAGCCCCTGAGTCAGTAAAGAGAAGGATGGTTAGTGTGCAGAAGTAAAAACAGAGGAAACACTAAAGGCAAACTCTGTGCTTTATATTTTCATTCATCCAAGGAATACTCCATAACTTTTGGGTTTTCTTCTCCAAAGTTTGCCTAACTAGATTTCAGAACTGCTATGGTCCAGTGAACACTGCCTATCCTCTCTCTATCCAAACAAAAGCTTGTACTGTGGCTAATCTGCCAATGTTCAAACTCTGTATGTTGGATATGCGGGAACAGATAATTGTTTTTTCATTTAATTTTGTTCAAAAAGTCTCAGGTTCAAGAGATCTGCTATATAAACCTCAGTAGACCACGATATCTGGACTTTAAGCCTAATGCCATGATTAAATAAGAATTTTAAAATATCCTCCTTGGGGAAGGTATATTAGTCTTCTGTTGCTATATAACAAGTCACTCCCAAAAAGTTGCAGCTAGAACAATAATAAACATTTCTTATCTCACACAGTTTCTATGGGTTACGGATTTGAGAGCGGCCTGGCTGAGTGTTTCTGGCTTGCAGTCTTCTTTAAGTTTGCAGTCAAGAAGTCAGCGAGACCTGCAGTCATTTGAAGACTTGACTGAAGCTGGAGGACCCACCCCTAAGATGGCTGGCAAATTGGTCTTGGCTGTTGTCAGGAGGCCTCCATTTCTCACCACGTGGACTTCACCAAAGGGCTTCTTAAGTGTTTTCATGACATAACAGCTGGCTTCCTCTACAGAAAGCTCTCCAAGAGGGAGAATCGGCAGTGTTTTTCACGACCCAGCCTCAGACTGCACACACTATCCATCCTGCAACTTCTTAATTGTTTGTACAGTTCAGCTCTGTTTATCTGTGGTGGGGGATACTATAAAAGGGAATAAATCGCAGAAAGTGGGACTCTTTGGGAACCATCTTGAAGGCTGGATAAGAGGAATTTGGGTATTTTATATTCAGGAGGGAAGCGTATATTTGTGGTTAAAAGGAGAAATAGTAGATTGTGCTATTCTTCCCCTAAAATCTCTCCCTTCCTAAACCTGTATTCCTCAGCTTTGCTGTAAACAATCCCCAAGTATCAGTAGAATAACACTTATTTCTTTCTTACGTTATTATCAGTGTCTGTGAGTCAGACTACTCTCTCCACTTTGCTCTGTTCTTCTCTGCTCCATGTATTTTCTCACATTTCACTTGCCAACCAAGTCACATGCCCAGACCTGATAATAGGGTGTGGAAATATATTCTGTATACAGAGCATGGAAAGGGAAGGGATATGATCTTCCATACTATCTGTAGTAGGCAGAATAATGTCTCCCCAAAGGTGCTCATGCCTTACTCCCTGGAACATGTGAATTGGTTGTGTTACTTGAGAAAGAAGATTTAAGGTTACAGATGGAATTTCTGTTGCTAATCAGTTGAATTTAAGATAGAGAGATGAGCCGGAATTATCCAAGTGGGCCCATTGTTATCACAGTGTCCTTAAAAGTGGAAAAGGTGAGCCAAAAAGGAGACTCAGAGAGATAGTAGAGTGAGAAAGATTGGTCCAAGGTTGCCAGCTTTGAAGATGGAAGAAGGGTGCAATAAGGCAAGGAATGCAGGTGGCATCTTGAAGTTGGAAAAAGCAGGAAAAGGAATTCTTCCCTAGATGCCCAAAAGGAATGTAGCCTTGACAACACCTTGACTTTAGCTCAGTAAGACCCATTTCCAACTTCTGACTTCCAGAATTGTAAAACAAAACAGCTGTCAAATTAAGGAACAAATCTGGATTTAAGAGATTTTATTTAAAAGACTTATTGCAAAGAAGAGGAAAGGAGCTATTGTAACAGAGGTAGGGGCTATTGTGATGGGGAAAATTCTCTGATCATAAACTCTGCAAGCCTCTCAAGGGTTAGGAGTAAAGGATTTTCTTTTATCGGGAGGAATAAACAAAGCTAAAAAGAATGGGGTGTGGGAAGCGGGATGAGAGTGTGACCTGATAGGACAGCAGATCACAGAATGTTTTGCCCTGATGTCAGCCTATTGTCAGAGGGTCCTTTAAGGAGGGGTTGTATGCTGACTCAAGCTGAGGGTGGATCAAAGTTCAGGGGCTTGGGGAGGGAGTGAATCTCAAACTTTGACCAACAGCATTTGTTCTAATTGATTGGTGGGGGCAATGCAGCTAATCACTTATGAGATACAGATTGGAAATTTGGAGGGTCTGTATCCCCTCTTGTCATAGGTAAACAAGGGAGAGATCTCCCTGAGTCTTATCCAAATCACTCAGGGAAGGATGTTTCTTTGCAGTAAACCCTTTCCCAGCACACAAACGTTGGAAGAGGGAGTTCTTAACCCTCACTGTTTTCCAGGATCACAGGGTTCAGGCAAAATTCAACGTTTTCAACAATAAGTTTGTCTTGTGTAAGCCATTAAGTTTGTGGTAATTTTTTTATAGCAGCAAAAGGAAATCACTGCCCATTGCCATGTGATTTGCAGACTTTCTTGTATCATAACCACAGACAACATATAATTATCAACATTTAACACAGATGGGAAATGAACAGTTGTTGTTGTAATTCATGTTGATTTCTTTTTTCTATTGTAGACTTACAGTAAGTTCTGATAAAACACTACCTCATAAAGTTGTTGAAGGATAGCATGAATATATATTATATACACACATACACATGTATATGTATATGTACACATATGCCATATAGAACATAGCTTGGAACATAGTAAACAATAAATGTTAGTAATTATTAATTTTATAAAATATTCTTAGTTTTGTTGTTATTAGGCATTCAAATGGAAACGTCAAGTTTTTGTTTAGATGCGTATGTCTGGAGTTCAGGGGTGGGAAAAAATGTGAGTCTATGACAGGTAGACACTCCATGACACCACCTTGACAGTGAAAGAGACAAAGACATTTCTGAGATAAAGGGGAGGATCAAGCAAAACAGAGTGTAGAGACATGAGCCAGTGTAGTGAAAGGAGAAACAAGAGCTAAGAATGTCCCAGAAGCCAAAAAAAAATATTCAAGGAGAGTGATCAACCATGTCAAGAACTGATGGTAGGCAAGTAATACAACATCTAAAAACGCACCATTGAACCTGGCAAAGTAGAGACCATTGGTGATCTTGACAAGAGATGTTTCATTGCAGAGTTAAAGACATAGTCTGATGGGAGTGGTTGCAAGAGAAAATAAGAAAAGAAGAACTAGAAAAGTAAATATAAAAACTCTTTCAATGAGCTTCACCATAAGAAGGAGGAAAGAAGTGAGGTGGTAGCTGGAATAGTATGTGGAGTCAAAGAAGATTTTGTATTAGTTTTCTTTTTTTGTTTTCCATATAAAATATATAAAGTATATTTATATTCAGAGAGAAATGATCTAATCGAGTGGGGGATTTTGGTAATGTAGGAAAAACAGTGGAATATTGTTGAAAAGTATTCTCAAATGGGTGAGAGAGGATAGTTTCTCCAGAGTAGTAAGAGGAAGGAGCGTATCAGAATGCAGATGCAAATATAATAAAGAATTTGATTGTTCAATTTTTTCCACTTGTGTTTATTTTCTCAGCAGAGAATAAAGATGGAGGAGGGAATGCAGTTGTGCAGGAGGTCAAAGGTAGGAGCTAGTTATTTGGGAAGGTAGACTAGTGAGTGAAATAGGCAACTTTAATAGAATTACTGAGCAGCGTGAAGGACCACTTGGTGTTGGTGGCCGTTAATTTAAAATGAGACCAGTTTGCCTTGTTTTTTTTTTCACTCATGTACATCTGGATAAATGCATGAACAGAGTAAGTAGAGAATTGGATATAATTAGGGTTGAGGTTTTGTCAGGTAAGGGGTCAAAAGAAGAGAAAGGAAAGGGAGTGAGTGTAGGATATTCAGTGGTTATAATGGAGCTTGATATCTAAGCTATGCATGAAGGAAAGTGAGGACTTATGGGAGAGACAGTTAAAAGTTCAGATGAGCAATGGAGTACAGACTCCAATAAGTATAAAGACTTATTGAGGTTATGATACTAGAAATAATGTATTAGAAAGATACAGGTGATTCTCAGAGTGGAATGCTTAAAATTGAGCTTATAGAGATGGGCCAGTGACTGGCAATAACAAGAGAATGAGTGTCTTAGGTGAGAGGAGTGCAGGAATGTTAGAGGAGAGGAGGTCAAGGAATGAGAGGATGGAACTTTGAAAGAATCATTCATTTGAATATTGAGATCTCCAAGAATTATGACAACAATATGATTGGAGAGAGTGATATTGAAAAGTATGTATTGAGCTCTTATTGTATTCTATGTCTTAGGAAAAACAAGTCATAAGAAAATAGACCAGAACAAAATAAACAAAAAAACAAAATCTCTCTCCTCATAGACTTCCCAGTCTTGCCCTCAGCTGAGTTTTCCTAAGGAGACACAGAAAGTTTGGCCTCAGCTATGATGGGAAAAGGCTTTCTCCAAAAGAATTTCTATCAGTGACTCTTTGTATGATCCAGGAAACTATTGAACATCTTTACCTATTAATTCTTTGTTCTCCACAATCATTCATTTCTTTTGGTTAATTAAAAATTATAATTATATTTAACTTTCATTCATATAAAGATTTTATTCCTGGACATCAAATCCCAAAGTATACTCTACTCATAGTTTTATTACATATCTTGTTGAAAACCAAGGTGGGGGACTCGGGTAAGTGGTCTGCAGTGGACTGAAATGTTTGTGTCCCCAGAAATTCATGTGTTGAAATCCTAACTCCAAATGTGATGGTGTTAGAAGGTTGGGCCTTGGGAGCTAATTAAGCCATGTGGGTGAAGCTCTTATGAATAGGATTAGTCTCTTTAGAAAAGGGATCACCCCCCAGAGAGCTCTCTCCTTTTTCTTGCATGTGAGGATGCAGTGAGAAGTTGGCAGTCTGCATTTCCGAAGAGGATTCTCACCAGAACTCAACCATGCTGGCACCCTAATGTCAGACTTCCAGCCTCCAGAACTATGAGAAATAAATTTTTCTTGTTTATAAGACACCCATCTATGGTACTTTGTTATAGCAGCCCAAACAAGCTAAGACACGGTCCTAACGTGAAAAGTCACACATGAATTAGGCCCATAGTCTTTAACCCTTTGTGGGTCAGAGTACAATAAGCGATGAATGCACATGGAGGATTTTTAAAATGTAGACTTCCTCTAAGTCCCTCATTTGCTAAAAGGTGTATGAAAGACAAAGCTACACGGAGGATTCTTACTGGGTGTTATGTGCCTAGGGCACAGCTCTCCGTGATCTAAGTAAAATTGAAGCAGACATTGGAAGAACTAAACAGCATCCATATAAAATACTTGAAACAGGTATTTCCCTGGACAGCTTCACTCTAAGTCTCTGCAAGGGACAACACCCTCCTCCTCACCCCTGATACACACAAACAATTCAGTCTACACATTAACAGACAGAGCCCATGGGAGAAAACAGCAATAAGGTTTTATGATTTGATCTCCCTTCGGCTCCCATGTGCTGTTAACTGTGTAAAACAAGGAGATGTGTGCATATCCCAGTATTAGTAGCTTTCTACAAATGGAGGCTTCCAGAGGATCGAATGAAATGGAGTCACTCTTGTCCTCTGATTGCAGATACCATCTTGATATTAATTTCTAACATTACTCACAGGTGGATGTTGGATGCTTCTTACCAAGAGTGACCGACAGAGACAATCATATATGGATTTGTTGGATGAGAAAACCAAAAGTTACTTTTTCTTGTGGAACTTCATTGTCTTTTGCTATGAAGTACAAGTGAATTGAAGAGAAGAAGATAATGGAAACATGTTGAATAACCTTCTCGATAATAAAAGTCATAAAAAGAAATCACATGCAAATTCAATAAAACTAACTTGCTATCCAAAGTAGCTATCTAAGAGTCCTAAGTTAACTTTGTAATAGTATGGAAGGCCATATCAAGGTTTTGGTTCGGGTGGGGGTGGGAGGCATGGGACAGAGGGGGAGGAAGACAGCAAGAAAGCACAGTCACAAGGAAGGTCTTATGAGAATCACTACTTCGTGAGGAAATGGAAAATCATCATTTATTTTTCTCAGTCTTGCTTTACCCAAGCTGTATAGACATGCCTGTGTGTGTGTATATACATACATATATTTATATATTGTATGTGAATATTTATATGTTCACATGCATACATATGCATATTCACATGTGCACACATATATGTTCTTTTAGTTGTGTGAATGTTTTTCGGGTGCTTAATTTCTTTTGTAGCCAAGTGTAAATAAAATATTATCCTACTCCTGATGAAGCCTACCATTTGCCAAAGTTAGACTTCCAATTCTGGGACCTTGGTTGGTTAGTTTACATTGACTGATATGGTCTCTCAAGTAGAAGGGCAGTGCTATTGACACACAATAACTAGGGCGTAGACTTAGAATTGCTATTCTAGAAGCTTTTGCATGCTTTTATAAGTTGACATATGTGGCTTAACAGTTAAGGTTAAGACCAATTCCAAAATAAAATTAATAAAACCCACATAATAACAATGACTAACATTTTTCAGAGCTTCCAATATGCTATGCTCTGAGATAATACTTTAATTTGATTTTTTTGATTCTCCCAAAAACTCAATAAATGGGCTACTATTATTATTTCCACTTTATAGATGAGTAAACTCAGACTCAGAGAGCTTAAACAGCTCCCTCTGATGACACACCTGGCTAGAGAGTGGCACAGGTGTATGAAAATGAGTCACCTTATTCCAGAGCCTATTATTAACCACTACACTCTATTCAAGATGGCCTCGGAGCAAGCAGTCACTGAGATTAATCTTCATTAAAAGCCACAGATACATTTTCGAACTATTCACATCAGAATAAATAGTCCATAAACCTACTATTCAGACAAGAGGAAAAAGGAGGAATATGCATGTCCATGCAGCATTCACAGCAATGCGATGACATTGCCCAGGGAGAAAAATGGAAAAGCCTCATCAGCATTCACCAATTTCCTAAATATAACATAAAAATAAATTCTTTGTCATGCTTAATGACCATCTGCTGCCACTTGGAGTGACTGATGCTTCATTTGCAGTGTTTTTTGTTTGTTTGTTTGTTTGAAATCACTTTCTCTCTTTTTTTAATCAAACCCAACAGAATCCACAAACAGCATTAGTTCCAAAGCCCCAGTGTGAAGCCAAAGCATTATTGAATGGCAGTAGCAAAGAGAATAAGAGGCAACAATTCCACCACAATGGAAACAGCAGAAGTATACATACTGGAAAGCAAGCATCTTCCCATAAGACAAAGACTTTGGAAAATCTTGCCACTCTTCTAGGAATTAAAGCACTTTTGGAAATTCTGTGTATGGATGTCAATGTCCTGTAAGGCACTATTTATGAATACATTATAAAATGTGAGCAAATCTTGAAGGCAATGAGTTTTTCAAACATTGCATCAGAAAGCCTGGATTTGTAAGCTCTCCATCTTAAGATGGTGTCTTAACACTTTTCCTAGCTCCAGTGAGCATTCCTCAGGCCCCATCTGCAGTGGGCATTATTTGCTTCATAGCTTTGCTCTTTTTCAAGATTACAAGTGATACCCCAGGGGTAAGTCACCCAACTCATATTACTTTTTTTTCTGCACAGTGTAAGTCTATATATGTATTTGTATATACAGTGTATAAACAGTATACACATATATATATATACACTGTACATATGTATATATGTGTATATACATATACGCACATTATATGTAGATCTATGTATGTATGTGATGTGTATGTATGTGTGTGTGTGTGTGTGTGTGTATATACACATATATGTATGTGCCTATCCATCAATATCAGTACTTTAGAATAATGAAGATTCACTGACTCTTTGCCTTGTCCCTTTACACATTTGTATTACTTGCCTGGAAACCCTGTAGTCGCATTTGGATTTGTAACTGTTATTTTATATATTTCCCAAGTCCTTTCAGTTGTACACATTTTGCATCCTAAACTAGATACGTTCAGGCTGAGTATTCTTTCTTTTATTTTATTCAGAGCACGGGTACATTAACTCTTGAATTTGAGAGCAAAATTTTGTGTGCTTGTAAATTTTTAGAGATTTTATCAGATCCTGCAATGAGTCCATTACTCAAAGAAATTCAAAAGGTCTCATAAAGATCTCTGAGTTCATATTTATTATTTTATACCCTCCATTATTTTACAGCTTGGAGGGGAGGAAAGCGTTTGGGCCAAGATCTAAATTATAGCATATAGTATAATAATTCATGCCAGACTAAGACTAGAATGAGGTCATGTGACTAGCAGGCAAAGTGCCACTTTTACTATATCAATCTGTGTTTAGATTCTTAATCAAAATTTGCTTCAATCTCGTGCATCCTATATTTTTGGGCAAAGACTAGATTAAAAAATGATTGAATAACACAGTTCTGATTTCGAAAAGAGGCAAATTTGAATCATTTCTTCTGATCTCTATTAGAATACCTATCTTGCCTGATTCTGTTCTAGATGTGTCGATCTAGGGTCATAGAATAAATTTTCAATGACAACACTGACAAACATCCCAAGGAAGTGTTTCCAGTTTTCAGGAAGAAAGATGCTAGAGTGTACTTACTGCTGTGCCCTATTTAGAAATTCTTTTCTTCTTTCGAGTTACTGTGGTCAGCCTCATCCTAACTTTTCCATAAACAGACAATACATTTCAGGGAAACGAGAGTGGTAGGGAAAAGAGTGAAGATCACTGTCCATTTTGGAATTCATCTGGTGAAAACCCAGATGCAGTCAAATCTGTTGACTTAGAATTCTTGCTTCAGGTGTAATTTTTTTCCCCTGTAAATCTTTTCTCAAGTTCCATTTCATTCACTTTAGATTGCACGCGCATTGGATTGTTCCATGTACCATGGCAGTATATTCAGGAAGTGGTTCTCTTTCAGCACTTTTGAATCCCGGTATGAAATAAATGCCACTTCAATAAGCTGCAATCTTTAAGGCACTGGATAGTTTCATGAGTGCAGAACCTTCTCTTCTGAGCTGGTTCTCCCACTTAAGAAAGTAGTTCCGGTTTCACAAGTCCCACCCATCTATTGTGGTTCCTTGAAAAGCACAAAGGACAAAAAGAAATAAATCATCTCTTGAGAAAACTATGAGTTTGTAATCTATTTCCCACTGAAAATTACTTCAAAAGTAAATTCGACTCATTTTGGAAAGGCAGAGAAAAATCCCTCTGTTCCTTCTCAGTCAGTATTACTCGTGACTTACTAATTCTTATCTAATGCTTTTCATTCTTCTCCCACACTCTGTCCCTTTGGGGATCAAAGGCCAATCAGTCAAAAGTTCTTAGAGAGAGATACTTGACAATTCTAAAGGAAAAATACATTTAAAAAATGAGACTGTTTAATGAATGGAAATAAGACAAGATGCAGCACAATTTGGAAAAACATAGAGATGATGCCACTTTGCATATTAGCAAAGAAAATAAAAGTCTCAAGTGGATTTTGTTCAGAAAGGCATGTGGGCCAACTCTAAAGCACTCAAGAGTTTTATTGAGTATTTATTATGAGTACTGTTCTGTGAATATACCCAGAGGAAAATGCAAGTGAATATGAATTAGACAAAGTCTAGCCATTAACTAATGTACCATTTGTAAATAAATAGTGTAGTCTTGTGAAAAGTAAATTAACAACAAAATGGCAAGTAATTGGTATAGACAAGGAGTAAAGGAGACTCCAGAAGCACCCCTGCTTAGAGAGCATGCAGCATTTTTAGTATTTGTAATCAAATTTTTTAATTTACGTAACTTTTAAAGTTACAGGGGATGCTCACATGTGTTATCTCCTATTATCCCTAGATTAACTTCTTGAAGTAGATGTCTCATTTCACAAATGGGTAAACCGGGGCTCAGAAGTTTTAACATTGGGAAAGTTACATGGTTGGAGAATGTTAAAAGCATGACTTGAACTCCTGTCTTGTGAGTCATGGTCTTAAACTGATACAGAGCAACCAAAGTAAATGAAATGCTGGAATTTAAAAGAGGCAACATATATTTGTTATTTTATGCACCAGTTATGTAAAGAATGATCTAAATATTTCAGCCACTTTGCTAGGCATTGGACATGTGTATGTGAATAAAACACGATTCCTATTTTCTTAGACAAGGGTAGGTAAAGACAAGTAAGCAATACTTATTACATATGATAAATGAAATGATTGAGGGAATAATGATCAAATCGCATTTGCTGAAACTCTTCAAAGTCTTGGATTGTTAGGCTGGAGCTTCCTCAAAGCGAAACACATAGAAGTGGTTCAGGACATCGATGATTTGAAAACCTAGGTTGAAACAGTATCTTGACCTTAAAAGGGTCACCATCTGAGAAGAGAGAGGCTTACCATTTGAGAGAAAAGGTATATGGGTAGGAGCCTAATCACCCAGAGAAAAAAATCTGCTTTTAAATCCCAGTTTTAGACTGCTCTACCTGAGGAAATTTGAACAAATTTCTGTACTCTAACAATGAACTAATACAAAGAGAAACTAAGAAAACAATTCCATTTACAGTAGCATAAAAAAGAGTAAAATACTAAGGAATAAATTTAAACAAGGAGGTGAAAGATATGTACACTGAAAAAGAGAAATTGAAGAAAACACAAATAAATGGAAAGATATTTCATGTTCATGGATTAGAGAAAATAATATTGTTAAAATATCCATACTATCCAAAGTGATCTATAAATCCAATGCAATCCCCATCAAAATTCCATTGGTGTTTATCATGAAAATAGGAAAAACAATCCTAAAATTTGTATGGAATCACGAAAGACCCCAAATAGCCAAAGCTATCTTGAGAAAGAACAAAGTTGAAGGCATTATGCTTCCTGATTTTAGACTACGTTACAAGGCCACAATAATCAAAACATTATTGTATTGATATAAAAGCAGACTCATAGACCAAATGGAACAGAATAGAAAGCTCAAAATAAACCCATGCATGTGGTCAATTTATTTTTGACAAAATCGCCAAGAAAAACTGAGAAAAGATAGTCTCTTCAACAAAAGATGTTGTTAAAACTGGATATCTACATGCAAAAGAATAAAACTAGTATCTTATCTTACACTGTACACAAAAATAGACTCAAAATGGATTATAGACTTGAATGCAACACCTGAAACCACAAAACTGGAATAAAACATAGGGAGTTAGCTCCTTGACATTGGTCTTGGCAAAGATTTCTTGGATTTGACATCAAAAGCAAAGGCAACAAAAGTGAAAATAAACAACAAGGACTATATCAAACAAAAAGCTTCTGCAGAGCAAAGGAAACCATCAACAAAATAAAAAAGCAACTTATGGAATGGGAGAAAATATTTGCAAACCACGTGTCTGATAAGGGTTAATATCCAAAATATATGAGCAATTCATGCAACTCAATATCAATAAAACAAATAATCCCATTAAAAAATTGGAAAAGGAACTGAAGAGATATTTTTCCAAAGAAGACATACAAATGGCTAATATATTCAAATGTAAAAGGTGTCCAACGTCACTAATTATTAGGGAAATGCAGATCAAAACCACAATGAGCTATCACTTCACACCTGTTATGATGTCTGTTATCAAAATGACAAGAGCTGGCAAATGCCGGCGAGGATGTGGAGAAAAGAGAACACTTGCACACTGTTGGTGGGAATGTAAACTGGTTCAGCCACTATAGAAAACAGTATGGGGGTTCCTTATGAAATTAAAAATAGAACTATTGTATGACCCAGCACCCTACCTCTGGGTAAGTATCCAAAGGAAATGAAATCTTTATCTCAAGGAGATAGTATATCCGCATGTTCATTGCAGTATTGTTCACCATAGCCAGGGTCTGATACCAACCTAAGTGCCCATCAACAGAAAAACGGATAGGGAAAATGTGGTATATATGAATATACAATGAAATACTATTCAGCCTTTAAAAAGATGGAAATTGTGCCATTGGCAACAACATGGATGGACGTGGATGGAATTATGCTAAATGAAATAAGCCAGACAAGGGTAAATATTGCATGGTACCACTTATACATGGAATCCAAAAAAGAGAAAAAAAAGTCAAACTCGTAGAAACAAAGAGTAGAAAAGTGGTTATTAGGGACTGGGGAGTGAGAGAAATATGAAGAGGCTGATAAAATGGTACAAACTTTCAGTTATAAGATGAATAACCTCCGAAGATCTAATGCATAACCTGTTAACTATAGTTGACAATATTGAATTGTATAGCTGACATTTGCTAAAAAAGTAGAGATAAAGTGTTCTCACCAAAAAATAGAAATAAAAACAAATTTAGATTAAAGTTTATCAGAAAAAAATAATGCACGAGTGAGGGTACTAGTAGCAATGGGAAATTCAGTGGTGGCTGTGTGCTCCAAGTCAGACATTACAGCAGAAGATGCTGTTCCAGAACTGGGTTCTTTGATACCATTGAGGATGATAGGACCCTAAAATAACAAATATCAGCAATCCTTTGACTTGGTTTATGATCTGAGCCACTTTTCAGATCTGGAGCCCAGTTTTTGAAGATGAGGCTGTCTCATCAGGAGGAAAGAATCTGCAACACCAAATGTATTCAATAATGACTCTCTCTTTCTGTCCGGTTACTTAGAGGACATGTGGAGGAAAAGAGAATACTCAGACAAGGGATGGGCTGTTGGACACAGGGTCTGAGTTTTCACTGAAACTCAGGTGCTTTTCATTAATGTTATTAGAGGGATCATATGAGGGTCAGATAATAAATGGAATCTTTGCCCATATCCAGCTCACAGTGACCCTCTATGGCCATGGAGCCACTCCGTGGTTATTTCCCAGTCTCCAAAGGTACAGCTGGAATTGACATACTTGATAATTTGCTCAACACTCACATTAAATCCCTGGGCTATGGAGTAAGAGCTATTGCAGGAGGGAAAGTCAACTAAAATCCTCTGAAATCCCCCTCCAATCCTCAACAAAGATAGGAAGTCAAAGTGAATATCACACCCACCCCCCAAAATAGCAGAGATTGATGGTATCTTAAAGATCTAAAGAATGAATGATGTGGTTCACATTTAATTTCATACGTCTCCTCTACAGAAATCAGATGAATCCTAGAGTATGGAAGAAGATTGGCCCAAGCTTAACCAAGTAGCACTTCTTATTGCAGCTGCTGTGACAAATGTGAAGCGTTTACTAGAACATAATAATATGGCCTCAGATACATGCAGTCATTGATTGTCAGCTACTTTTAAGGGGGCAAAAAGAAGTTTATCATCACAGAAGATAGACAACAATATACATTTACATGCTTGCCCAGGGTTATGCTTGACACTCTCACTCTCTGTAGTATTATTATACAAAGGGACTTGAACTATCTGATCATTCCACATAACCTCACCTTGGCCCAGTATATCAACAATACAATATTAATCAAATCATATGAACAAGGAGTGTCAAGTAGATTACGGCCTTGGGAAGACATATTGGATCCAGAAGGTGGGAGATAAAGCCTACGAAGATTTGAGAATCGTGTCAGGAAATCTCATCCAAAAGAAAGGACAAATTATTGCTTTTCTTACCCTACAAATAAGAAGGAAGCCTAATGTCTGGTAACATCTTCATCTTCTAGAAGCAGCATATTCCATACCTAGAAATACTGCCATGATCCACATAACGTGACCTGAAGTTCTTTAGTGCAAACATATCTATTGCTTGGTCCACATAGCTGAGCAAACCTTATGGTACAAAAGCTGTCTGTGGTAGGAAAGATACTACAAATTTTTAGAAAGCTCCCAAAAGAGAATTACAATATAAACTGGAGAAAATCTATGCCATCTCCAGCAGAAAATTATGTACTTTCACAAAATTAGTTTCTTGTAGAAAAAATAATTATAGTAATCAGAAGGCGTATGAATTGAGTTGTAAAACTTGCTTTGATCCCAGTTCAAGCTAACAAACTCTAGGGAAAAACAATTATAGAAAAATCAAGGAAACAAGAATATTGGCTAGATATTTGATGATAAGAAATTACCTTTTTTAGGTTGCTACTGATATGTGGTTATATTTTAAATGAGAAGCCTTTGTCTTTTAGAGATTCATAATGAGATATTTGCAGATAAAATGATACAAAGTCTGGGATTTAGTTCATTGAAAAAATGAGTAGGTACTCTGGTTAAATTACTTTTATTGTTGGAAAACCATAGAAGGAAAAAAAAATAAAGCATCCATAGATAGAGGACAGAGACTGTGAAATATCATGTCTTTGTCTTATTCTCTTAAGAAGTAGATGAAGTTTAGGAGAAACCGTTTAATCCATTGAATAAAAACCTTGCTGGGGGCACTAAGAGGTAGTCACTATTAATCATTTTCCAAATCATGCCCCCTGCATGGCACTTGTACCCTAGAAAGTTTGGACTTTAAAGGTGGGTATGAGTCTCATGGATGTGTTAGGTTATTGTTAATAAATAATAAAAATAGCTAAAACATATATAGCATCTACCATGTACCGGGCACTATTCTGTTTGTTTCACATATATTAACTCATTTAACCTTTACCTATAGTAGTTTACCTATTAAACCAACTTTATAGAGTGGAAAACTGAGGCACAGAGAGATTAAGCAGTTTACTCAGCTAGAATGATAAACATCTGGACCACTTGTTAGCAGTAGTCAAACCTCTTCAGAGTTCTTGCGCTCACTTTAGCTACAGAGAGAGATCATTTATTCTTCAGGAATTGGCTAGGAAAAGGGAGCGATGTCCCCTGTGTAACCCAGCTAACATTGGTTTCTATAAGGTTCTACACCTGGCATAAATACTGCCAGTCACAATTTGAAATCTGAAATATCACAGTATTGTTTAGTGTCCTGTCTCAAGCCAAGCCTTCAGAAAGGAAATCTTATATATGCTTATTCTTATTCTATTCATTCTCTTCTCCAATTTATTCTCTGACCTTTTGCCATACTATTCTTCCTCAGTCTACTTCTCCTGCTCAGAAACCCTCACTGGCTCTGGGGTGCACGCCTGATAAAGTTTACAAACCTTAACCAGACATCCAAGATGTTTATGTCTTTAGCAAATATCAAAGATCAAATCCATTTACCAAGTCTGATAACTCATCTCACATTGTTTTTGGCCTCAACTCTTCCACTTAAGCAAACTCAACAGGCAAGAACATTTTGGCTTTTTCTCTACAAGCTTGCACAAATTATACCCGCCTTTCAAGATACAAGACAAAATGATACTTCCCCGATAAAATCTTTCCTTATCGTTAAAGCATGATGCAACCTCTACGTCTTCAAAAAGACTGGATAATTGATTTAGCATTCCCAATTATGTCTTCAGTTTCTTTTGAACTATACTCCCACATTTGACGTTTTGTATTTTGTTTGGGCTAAATATCTAGGATCTCGGTAGTATCACGTTATGCTGTTGTATTTGGTATTTTAATAATGTGTGGATTTTGTTATTCCCTTTACATCTCTCCGTTACAAAAGCCTAACAGCATATTTGGTGACCCGATTTAAAATGGAATGCATGAATAATGCTTATTAGCAGGTTGACTACTCAATTCAACATACAGCCCTTTCTCAAGGTGAGGCACTGCCTCTTGTTTGGCAAATCCAGGCCTCACTTAGTATTTCCTGAAGGAAACTGAGTCAGTTCCTTGGATTTCTTTCAAGAATGGAAACTCATTTCTACAGAGAAGAAACAATCATTTTCTAAGCAATGAGGTTATTGAACTACTTGGCTGAGTAAATAGCTCTGTTTTCTCCATGGCACATTCAGATGAATTTCTAATTCTCGTCATGGATTGTGACATATTTCCCCCTTGATAAAACAACAGAAAAGATCTATTTGGAATTTTAAGTAGTTTTTCACTGTGGAAGTTTCCAACAGGCTGATTTTCCCAAGACTCCTGCTGGGTGAGCTCATCTACCTTCATTGTTTGAAGGTCATGAATTACGTGAAATTATTTATTTATTTTTTTTCTCTTTTTTCATTCTACTCAGCCATTTCATAATTTTGTCCACTTCAAAAACATCCTGTTGCAAGTTAAATTGAAATATTGAAGTCCCTTCTGAGCCACGGTCTCCCACTTGTGACGGCTCAGAAGACATATGTAACAAGACACCCTGTCAACTTTGAAACGGAAGTCTTTACTCTCTCTCCAAATCAGTGTTTCCCTTTTTCTGTCCTATCACCTTTCCATCCACGAGCTGTCCCTTCCCGCACGCATTGCTTCACAGACGCTTTCACTGCCGTCACTCTGGTGTAGCAGATTATCACCTCTTACCCGGTTTAGTGCAACCATCTTCCAAGTGTCTCTCCTTCGGTTTTCTTTTCACTCTCTATGAAATCCCTGAACTCTTTCACCAGATTATTATTCATTATAGATCATCTCTCTTCATTTTAGCAACATGAAAATGCAAACTTTACGAGCTTTGTCTATTGTATCCCTTTGTCTCCAGTTTCTAGAACAGGGCCTCCTACATGACAAGCACACAATAAATATCTGTTCAAAGAGTCAATGAAGCCCATGCTCAAATACCTCCAGTGGTTTCTTATTACTGAAAATGTTTAAATTTTCTCTTAAATCTTTTATAATGTTTATAATTATACTCTGGCAATCGATGGCAATTGATTATAGTGAAAACAAGGATGAGATAACACTTTAAATAAGTTGTTACCAAAAATAAAATAAAAGAACCAATCTGTAACTGAGAACACTCAGAAAATATTGCATTCGTATCTTTTCACTAGGTTTCATAGTTTATCTTGTATAGAGTGCTTTGAGTTTTGTTGATAACAAAATTAAATAAACTATGTACTAGGTAATGTGTTAAGCTCTGTACAAGTGTACCATCCTATGACTTAAGTTTTATTGTAAATATTTTACAGATAAGAAAACAGACATACATGAATTAGTTTGCTCGTGGTCCCAGAACTAGTAAGAGAGCCAGGATTCAAAATGTTTTCAATTGATCACGATTTTACTGTATGCTTTCTCATTTTCTTTATATAGAAGAGAATCAATATGCTAAGTTTTAAAGCATTAACGTTTCATGGAATCCTCTTAGTAAGAACAGTCTACTTGCAAATGGACAGTCTTCTTTCTTTGGGGATGCAATTTTCCATCTACCTCAGAAGATCTGAGGGAGCCTGGGAAACCCAGAACAATGTCTTAGCTGCAGGTGTGAATTGAAGCCTGGTGTAAGGGGCTGTGACTGGAAACCCCAGAACAAACAAAACATGGTCCTCTGTCTCTCGGAGTCATAGAAATGGCAACGTGTTTGATGGAGTTCAGAAATATCCAGGAATGCTTCCATTTTCACATAATTGCTGCACCTACCCAGGGACCCTTTCTCAAACCAAATTGGAGCTGCCAAGTTAGCAAGGAACTCCCACTTACCCTGGCATTTCATCTGCTCAATACCTTTCACCTCTTCCTGCCTCTTTAATAGACCCATCGAAAAACCTGCTGGAGCTTGAGGGGCCTGGAGAAGCTGCTTCCTCCTCGACCCTGCTGCTACTTTGTGCACTGCTTGATCTCTTGGAAATTGCCCAGAACCCTGGAGAGAATTTTTGACTTCCCTTCTGGACTGGACAAATCACAAAGAGAACTTAAGGCAAGAAATATTTTAATCTATTTTTCTCCTTTATTTTAGCTGCCGTAATGGCCATCTAATCCACAGACTGAGGGCTAATGCCACAGAAGCGGGGAGAAATCATCTCTGTGTGTGTACTCCTCTGACATTTTGATAAGAGCAGAGAGAGGGGGAGGTGGCACATCCTCTAAGCTACCCTTTTAAGGACATACCTTTGCAGCGCTTCTCAGAAAGCTCGGTGGCCCTCCTTTCAGGTTCCTGGGGAAGTTGATGAAGGATTTTAAGAATGATCTGACCCACAAAAACATATTTGTCGGGCATGGCTATAACGTCTCTGCAATTTAATATAATCTTACATTTTAATTTAAAATAATTCTGTCCATTTCCATTTAAAAAAATTGTCATTTTTGCTTTAAATTCCTTTTAGAGGATGTTTATCTTGGTTTATTTGCCTGTTTATAGATTAGAATTTGTATTAGACTTGAATATGACTTTAAAGATTATTAATATTATTGCTTTGTAATTAGTATTATATTGATAATAACATTAATATTTTTGGCATAAGCTTTTCTTTGAATGAAAGCTTATTCAAACCTCATCATGGAAAAATAAATCATCAAGACAGCTTTAGATGAACCATGGCCAGAGGGTCTGGCTTCTTCTCATCTCCCCAGTTCTTGGAGGCCCCAGAAGTTTCTCTACCAAGCCCACTTTGAATATTGATGAGTGTATCCAAACTCTTCTGGAGCAAGGCACAGAGGAGAGATGCAGTTGGTAGCAGAGCAAACTCTAAACTGTAGACTCTTGATTCTCATTATTGTCTTTGAGATTGGATCAATCCTTTCGGTCTAGGGGAAAGAAAAAAAATACTTAAAATGGAGAATGTTGAAAAGAAAACAGAATGTGTAATTTTTCCAGTGTCCAGGTGAATAGTTATCTTGTGACAGAAAAATGTTTCTTATTCATGAATAGGAATGTATTAAATCATAGAGGAAAAGTCATGCCAATGACAGGCGTTTGTCTTGCTTCAGTAAATTTGTCTCAGACTTTTATGTTCTCCCTGGCCCAGTGAATGCACCTTAGACCTGTCCCAGAGTCCTCTGAAATGCGCCGAGATGCTCAAGATGGCGACTGCTTAACCCGCTGCTTCTTTGCAGCTGCCCCAACCAGTGTTCCTCACATTCGTCGTTCTTCACAGTTGTTGTTCTTGGGGACAACCAAAGAACCCCAGGCATATGCATATGTAGGGGAAACTTGGCATGCAGCTGCGTGACAGGCAAACCAGTCCTTTGATAGATAAACGAGACCTTCTTGCTATAATCAAAGATATGTTCTCTGGCGCTGAGCTGGGCATTACAACTGGATATGCGGAAAGGTTCTCTTGTGTTGCAGAAGAGAAGCATGACAATAATTTCAGTTTGTTTAAGACAATCTCTTTTCAACATGTTCTTTGTCTCCCTGCCATGAGCATGTCTAAGTCCATATTTCTTCTACTCAAAATCACTACCCTTTTTCCTTTTTTTCTTTTTAACTTAAAGTCCTTCCGTTTTTCCTTTCCTGCATGCCCCCTAGTCTCTTCCTCTTATTTTCTTGTTCTCCTTTCATTCTTTCTTCTTTCACTTCCTCCTTCCCTCCTTTCCACTTATCTTCCATCTTCCCCTCTAGCTTTCTTTTCCTCTGTCTTCTTTCCTTTTCTCTTTTTCTTTCTTTTCTTCTTTCTATCTTTCCTTTCTCTTCTTCTCTCCCTCTCTTCTTCTGTTTCTCCATTCCTTTCTTTTGCTTTTTGTCTATTTCTTCATTTTTACTCTTCCATCCTCCGTCCCTCCTCTCCGTTTTTCTCTTTCTTTCTTTCTTTCTTTCTTTCTTATTCTTTCTCTCTTTCTTTCTTTCTTCCTTTCTTCCTCTTGCTCTTCTTCCTTCCATTGCACTTCATCTTCCTTCATTTCTTCTTTCTCATCCATCCTTAATTTTTTTTCTGTTTTTCTTCCTCTATGTCTGTTTTTTTCTCCTTCATTGCATCTCGTCTTCTTTCCCTCTTCATTTTCTTCTTTTTCCCTCTTTTACTCCCCACTTTTCCTTCTTTACTACTCCTACCTTCCTGTATTGCCTCTTTCCTTCCTGTTTTAGTTTGGATCCTCCAAAGGTAGACCTTGTAAAAGGAATTTGAATGCACCACCTTTTGGGAGGTGGTCCTAGAAGCTCTGTGAGGAAATGGGGAAGTGAGAGTGGGCAGCATGGACAGCCATGTTCATTGATCAGCTTGTTTCTAGAATGGATGACAGTGTTGTTTCCTGAGAAAGTGTGTGAAGACCCACTCAGAGTCATCCACTGAGGGGCAAGGAAATGGGATTATTTATCCACAACCTTGAGTTTCTCAATGAAAGTCCCTCTGGGGCTTTACCTCTTTAGTTCTTCTGAACTGCCCAGTTTGGAGGACAACCACTCCCATGTCCAAAGAACGCCCTCAGACCGAGGGACCCAGGGAAACAATCAGGATGAATTGGAAATGTCAGCACTGACCTCCTGCGCATGCCAAGTCGATAGGAACAGGTGCTGTCAATATCTAATATACCTCTTTCCTTCCATCATTCTTTTTTCTTTCTTTCCTTCCCTCCCTCATTAAACAACTACTGAGTATCCACATTATGCCAGGTACTGTGCTAAGCACTGGGATGGTAAGTAGGCATACTCCCAGCTGTCTTGCAGATTACCATCTAGTCTATTCCAACTGAGGAAAATAATTATTAATCAAGTAGTCATAAAACATCAGTGCTTCTTATGACTTCCCACTTCTATTCCCCTTAAAAGTGGAAGAGAGGGAAGATATATCTTTGATTATCTGGCTGACCATACTTGAACAGTTTTTTGGTGTTTCCTTTTTATGTTTTATTTTTAAATCCATGTGAACTTAACGTACTCTTTATTTAAATATACCTAATTACTATTTTCAATCTTTCTAATGGTTTGAATAGTAGGCTACATTTAATTTTGAAACATTGATACAGATAAAATTCCAAGCAACATAACTGATAGCTATTTTATTAGTATGTGTAATGGTTAAAAAAAAAAAAAGCTCAAGCTTTAAAGAAAATAGGAAATCAGGATCAGCACAAGTTTTTCCCCTACCAGTTGGATGGCCTTGGGAAGCTTTATTAAGCTCTCTGTGACCTGGGATAACCTCACCGACGTTACCTAACTCACAGATATGTTAGAATTTAATCAGAGAGTGTAGCATTTGGCACAGATCCAGCAGAATTAACACTGTATATATGATATTGACTATTGTCATTATAATGATAGCATTTTTATTATTATTGTATTAACCATTGTTACTATGATTTTTATTATTGTAATTAATTTGAGCTACAGCCGTGGGAGGAAACATCAACTTACAATATTGGAATCTGAACAAGAGCATGCTAGCAGGCCAAATGAGGGAATGAGGGCTCAACCTTCCTAGGGCTCATGCTCATACACAAGTAGATATCCTAACATTGCTGCCAACCCGGTGTCTAATGGGCCTGGATGTACATTGCCTTAGGGTCCAACAGTGCTGAAACCCAACAAAGCTGGCGCTGAGCAGACAGCAGGATGAATTGCCTCTGGCACAGCATGCACTAACAGAGAGCACTGGTAGGCTGAGAGGAGGAGGAGCAGAGCGAGGAAGTGTTAATGATGAGCCTCCTGCAAGAAAGGGAGAGATCAGGGAGCGATTAGCTGAACTGCTGATTGTGCATAGGGAGGCCAGCTGTGAGAGGTTAATGGCACATTAGGGGAAGAGAGAAATCCAAAGACAGCTGGCTGCTACCTGGGATGGTAACTTTGAGTCATCAGATTCCAAACCACCACACAACAGACAGCCACAGCTGGAGGTGGAGTTATGACCTCAGCTCTGCAGGGTTTGCTGAGAGGGCAGTTAATACAGGCATGCATGCAGGGACTAGGCTCCAAGACACAATGTGCTAATTCATCAGGTACTCTGATGCTTCCCCTCTATCCCTTACCTGAGTGACAGGCATCTCACAGGATGGAAAATGGTCCATAGGACTTATATTAAGGAAAGAGTTTTTAGGTATTGTGTTCAATCTGGTCACATCCCCCATGCCAAGACCTAAAGTCTTCAATGTTGATCCAGAAGGAAAATGCGGAAGATTCTCTGGTTCCTGAAATTGATTTGTCATAGGCTTTTTTTTTTTTTTTTTTTTTTGCTTAAAACAACAGACATTTATTATCTCACAGTTCTGGAGGCTAGAAGGCCAAAGTCAAGGTGTTGGCAGGGCCACACCCTCTCTGAAGGCTGGGAGGAGAATCTGTTCCATGCCTATCTCTGAGATTCTGGTACTGCCAGAAATCCTTGGCATTCCCTGGCTTATAGATGTAACACTCCAATCTCTGCCTCTACCGTCACATGGTGGTCTCCCTGAGTGTGTCTGCATTTCACAAGGAATTTTCTTCTTACAAGGACCCAATCATATTGGATTAAGGCCCACCCTAATCACCTCACCTGAACCTGATTACATTTGCAAAGGTTTTGTTTCCGAATAAGGTCACTTTCACAGGTACCAGGGATTAGAACTTCAACATTTTTTTAAGGGACACAGTTCAACTGAGCAACAGCCTGTGCCAAAAGCAGCCCTTGGTAAGGGGAACTGATGTACTTTGATTGGCTTAAACTATTAAAGATGATCCCCTTGGGCTGGAGGAGAGCCCCATGTCCTCTGAGGCATATGGCTCCCAATTCCCAAGTGGAATTGGGTTTGATCAGCAAGAAGGAGAATGATGACAAATAGTTTCTGCCTCACTTGTAATTTTCCTAATTAAATCATATATTCTCACTCATTCTATGCCTTTTCACTCCACTAGCCTCTGCTTGGAATTGTCGCTTAAACAACTCATTCTTTGCCACCTTCGTGAAGCTTTCCCTTAACTTCATAGAAAACTGATCACACTGCACTCCCAGACAGCCTCATGCACCCTTCCACCTCTGCTCTTATTTTCCTTTTTTCCTTTTTTTATTTGAGTTCATAATAGTTTACATCATCTTGAAATGTCAGTTGTACATTATTTCTTGTCTGTCACCACATAGGTGCTTCCTTTCACCCCCTGTGCCCACCCCCCACACCTCTTCCCCTGGTAACCACTGAACTATTTGCTTTGTCCATGTGCTTGCTTATATTCCACATATGGGTGAAATCATCTGGTGTTTGTCTTTCTCAGTCTGGCTTATTTCACTAAGCATGATTCCTGCCAGGTCTTTCCATATTGTTGCAAATGGGATAAATTTGTCTTTTTTTTCTGGCTGAGTAGTATTCCATTGTATATATACCACATCTTTTTTATTCAATAATCAGTCGATGGGCACTGGGATACTTTCCATGTCTTGGCTATTGTGAATAGTGCTGTGATGAACACAGAGGAACATATGTTACTTTGGATTGTTGATTTCAAGTTGTTTGGGTAGATACCCAGTAGTGGGATAGCTGGGGCATATGGTAGTTCTATTTTTAGTTTTTTGAGGAATGTCCATACTGTTTTCCACAGTGGCTGCACCAGTTTGCATTCCCACCAGCAGTGTATGAGTGTCCCCTTCTCTCCACACCCTCTCCAACATTTGCTATTTTTAGTGTTAGTGATTATAGCCATTTTAACAGGCATAAGGTGGTATCTTACTGTAGTTTTGATTTGCATTTCCCTGATGATTAGTGATGTTGAACATCTTTTCATGTGTTTATTGGCCATCTGTATATCTCCTTTGGAAAATTATCTGTTCATATCCTCTGCCCATTTTTTAATCAGCCTGTTTGTTTTTTGTTGTTCAGTTATGTGAGTTCCTGATATGTTATAGAGGTTAACCCCTTATCGGATATATGATTTGCAAAAGTTTTCTCCAAATTGGTGGGTTGTCTTTTGGTTTTGATCCTAGTTTCTTTTGCCTTGCAGAAGCTCTTTAGTCTGATGAACTCCCACTTGTTTTGTTTCCTTTGTCTGAGAAGACTCAGTATTCAAAAAGATCCTTTTGAGTTCAATGTCAAAGGGTGTATGACCTATATTATCTTCCAGGAGTTTTATGATTTCAGGACTCATCTTCAAGTCTTTGATCCATTTTGTGTTTATTTTTCTCTATGACATGAGACAATGGTCTACTTTCATTGTTTTGTGTGTAGCTCTCCAGTTTTCCCAACAACATTTATTGAAGAGACTGTCTTTTCTCCATTTTAGGTTCTTGTCACCTTTGTTGAAAATTAGCTGTCTGTATATGTGCTGTTTTATTTCTGAGCTTTCAGTTATCTTCCATTGATCTCTGTGCCTGTTTTTGTACCAGTACCAAGCTGTTTTGATCACTGTGGCTTTGTAGTACATTTTGAAGTTAGGGATTGTGATGCCTCCAGCTTTGTTCTTTTTTCTCAGGATTGCTTTAGCAATTCGGGGTCTTTGGTTGCCCCATATGGATTTTAAGATTCTTTGTTCTATTTCCGTGAAGAATGTCATTGGGATTCTGACTGGGATTGCATTGAATTTGTAGATTTCTTTGGGTAGTTTGGAGATTTTTAACTATGTTTATTCTTCCAATCCATGTACATGGAATCTCTTTCCATCTCTTTATGTCATTATCTATTTCTTTCAATAATGTCTTATAGTTTTCATTGTATAAGTCCTTTGCCTCCTTAGTTAAATTTATTCCTAGGTACTTTATTCTTTTTTTTTTTTTGTGATTGTAAATGGAATTGTATTCTTGAGTTCTCTTTCTGTAAGTTCATTATTAGAGTACAGAAATGCAATTGATTTTTGTAAGTTGATTTTGTACCCCACGACTTTACTGTAGTTGTTAATTATTTCTAATAGTTTTCTGATGGATTCTTTAGGGTTTTCTATATATAAGATCATGTCATCTGCAAACAGTGAGAGTTTCACTCCCTATTTGGATTCCTTTTGTTCTTTTCTCTTACATAATTTCTCTGGCCAAAACCTCCAGTACTATGTTGAATAAGAGTGCTGATAGTGGGCATCCTTGTCTCGTTCTTGTTCTCAGATGGATGGCGTCCAGCTTTCCTCATTCAGTATGATGTTGGCTGTGGGTTTGTCATATATGGCCTTTATCATATTGAGGTAATTTCTTTCTATCCTCATTTTGTTAAGAGTTTTTATTATAAATGGCTGTCAGATCTTGTCAAATGCTTTCTCTGCATCTATTGAGATGATCATGTGGTTTATATTCCTCAATTTGTTAATGTTGTGTATCACATTGATTGATTTGCAGATGTTGAACCATCCCTCTGTCCCTGGAATAAATCCCACTTGAACATGATGTATGATCTTTTTGATGTATTGCTGTATTCGGGTTGCCAATATTTTGTTGAGTATTTTTGCATCCATATTCATCAGCGATATTGGCCTTTTTGTGTTGCCCTTGTCAGGCTTTGGTGTCAGAGAGATGTTGGCCTTATAGAAAGTGTTAGGAAGTGTTCCTTATTCCTTAATGTTTAGGAATAGCTTGAGAATGGTAGGTATTACATAATCTCTGAAAGTTTGGTAGAATTCCACAGGGAACCCATCTGGTCCTGGGCTTTTATTCTTTGGGATGCTTTTGAATATAGTCTCAATCTCTTTACTTGTGATTGGTCTATTCAGATTCTCTATCTTTTTGATTCAGCTTTGGGATGTTGTAAGAGTCTAAGAATTTAACAATTTCATCTAAGTTGTCCATTTGTTAGCCTATAGTATTTTGTAGAATCCATTGTATTTCTGTGGTATCCATTGTTATTTCTCCTCTTTCCTTTCTAATTTTATTTATCTGAGGTCTTTTTCTCTTTTTTTCTTTGTAAGTCTGGCTAGGGGTTTGTCAATTTTATTTATGTTCTCAAAGAACAGCTCTTCATTTCATTGATCCTTTCTACTCTTTTTTGTTTCAATAGCATTTATTTCTGCTCTGATTTTTATTATTTCTCTTCTTCTGCTGACTTTGAGCCTTGTTTGTTCTTCTTTTTCTAATTTGGTTAGGTGCAGTTTGAGATGGTTTATTTGGTTTTTTCCTTATTTGTTAAGGTGAGCCTGTATTATGATGAATTTCCCTCTCAATATGGCTTTTGCTGCATCCCGTATGAGTTGGTATCATATGTTTTCATTTTCATTTGTCTCCAGATATTTTTTGACTTCCCCTATCATCCATTGCTTGTTCAATAGGATGCTGTTTAGTCTGCACATCTTTGTCTTTTTCTCAGCATTTTTCTTGTAATTATTTTCTAGCTTTATTAGCATTGTGATCAGAAAAGATGCGTGTTATTATTTCAGTCTTCTTAAATTTATTGAGGCTTGTCTTGTTACCCAACATATGGTCTATTCTTGAAAATCTTACATGTGCACTTGAGAAGAATGTGTATTCTGCTGTTTTGGGATGAATTGTTCCATATATGTCTATTAAGTCCATCTGGTCTACACTTTCACTTAATTCCATTGTTTTCTTGTTGATTTTCTGTCTGGATGATCTATCCATTGATGTGAGTGGACTGTTGAGGTCCCATACTATTATTGTGTTATTATTAATGTCTTCCTTTAGGTATGTTAATAGTTGCTTTATGTACTTTGGTGCTCCTGTGTTGGGTGCATAGATATTTATAGGTGTTATTTCTTCTTGATGGAATGTCCCTTTGATCATTATATACTGCCTCTCTTTGTCTCTCTTTACCTGTCTTATCTTGAGGTCTACTTTGTCTGATATAAGTATTGCAACACCTGCTTTCTTTTGTTTGCCATTAGCTTGGAGTATCATCTTCCATCCCTTGACTCTGAGCCTGTGTTTGTCATTGGAACTGAGATGTGCTTCCTGGAGGCAGCGTATTGTTGGGTCCTGTTCTTTAATCCATCTCACCACTCTGTGTCTTTTCATTGGAGAATTCAATCCATTTATGGTTAGGGTGATTAATGATATATGAGGGCTTAATGCTGCCATTTTATCACTCACTTTCCAGTTTTCCTGCATTTCCTGTGTTTCTTGACCTGTGTATTTTGGTCTACCAATCAAGTTGTGTAGTTTGTTTATGTTGTGTTTCTCTGTTTTCTCCTTATTTATTCTTTGTGTCTCTGTTCTGCTTTTTTGTTTAGTGATTACCCTGAGGTTTGTATTCAAGATCTCATGGATAAGATAGTCCCTTTTCTAATGGCTTCTAATTTCCTTTGACTAAACTGATTCAGTCCCTTTCATCTTCCCCTGAGTTGTTTTTCTCACATCTTATTCCATCTTGTGTTATGAGTTTATGGTTAAAATGTCAATATTTTCTTTGTTTTTGGTGTTTTCCTTTCCTTTCCTTTCCTTTCCTTTTTCCTTTGTTATACTTGAGTATTTGCTATCCTGCTCTGATTCTGGCTACCTATTTAACTCCTTACTCCTTGCTTTGTAACCCCTTTTTCTCTTTTTTTTTTTCAGATATGAGGGCCTTCTTGATGATGTCTTGTAGGGTGTCTCATGGCTATGAACTCCCTTAGCTTATGTTTGTCTGGGAAAGTTTTTATTTCTCCATTGTATCTAAAGGATATTTTCACTGGATAGAGTATTCTTGGCTGAAAGTTTTTGTCATTCAACGATTTGAATATGTGATTCCAGTCTCTCCTAGCCTGTAAGGTTTCTGCAGAGAAATTCACTGAAAGCCTGATGGGGGATCCTTTGTTGGTTATTTTCTTCTGCCTTGCTGCCCTTAGTATTCTTTCTTTGTCATTCAGTTCTGCCAGTTTCACTATTATATGCCTTGCAGTAGGTCTTTTTACATTGACATATTTAGGAGATCTGGCAGCCTCTTCCACATGGATTTCCTTCCCTAGATTTGGGAAGTTCTCTGCTATTATTCTTGGGACAATCTTTCTACTCCATTCTCCTTCTCTTCTCCTTCTGAAATACCTCTAATTCTTATGTTGCATTTCCTAATTGAGTCAGATATTTCTTGGAGACTTTCCTCATTTCTTTTTAGTCTTATTTCTCTATCCTTCTCTATCTAGAGCATTTCAACATGTCTAGCTTCAATTATGCTGATACGCTCCTCTATTGTGTCTGCTCAAGCTTTCAGGAATCTGTATTTTGTTTTATTTCTTCCATTGTGTCTTTCATCTCTAATATTTCTAATTGATTCTTCTTTGTAGTTTCAATCTCTTTTATGAAGTAGCTCCTGAACTTGTTGAATTGTTTCTCTACATTCTCTTTTACCTTGCTGAGTTTTTTATGATAGCTGTTTTGAATTCTTTGTCATTTATATTATGTATTTCTGTGTCCTTAGGACTGATTTCTGGGTACTTGTCATTTTCTCTCTGGTCTGGAGATCTAATATAATGTGTGATATTGCTAGAGGGGGTTGGTCCATTCTTTTGCATCCTGGCATTATTTGATGGCAGTTACCACCACTGGGTAGGGGTCAAGAGCCATGTATTCTGAGCCCTCTGCTTTCAGCTGAAATCCCAGGGACTGGTTCCATGCTGAGCAGGTTGGGGGAGGGATGCTTTTTCCTGTGTGCTCTCAGGATTTTCTCCCTCTGCTCTTCTGGGATGTTGGCTTGATAAGGTCACCCCTACGAAAGCTTTTGACCTGGTAGGGGACTTTCTGCTAGGCTGCAAGGGCACTTGGGAGTCCTTGGTGTTCCTGCAAATGAACATCCCCTCCTTGTTCTTCCCTCTTAGAGGCCTCCTATGGTCCTGGATTGCAGCCTTTAAGGGGAGGGATTGAAGATTTCTCTTACCCCATCCCATGTCCTCCAAGGGGGGCTCCAGTCTCTCCACCCTCTGTCGTATGGCTGCTTAGGTCTTTCCAACATTTTTTGTGTTGTGTTTGGGCGTCCTCAGGTGGATTATGGATGTTTTCTTTGTTGTATATTGGAGGGGAAAGATTTCTGAGAGACTTCATTCTGGCATGATGCTGACATCACTCCCTATCATAAGCTTGCAATAATTTGAAAAAGCAATTTGCAAACTTTTGCTTGCCCCTTTGTAACTGATTTATCAGATGCCTCTATGCCAGGCATGACAACCTCCATCAGACAGAGTAAATGGTCCTTTGCTTCTTATTGGCTTCCAGCATCCACTTCTTCTTCCCCATGAGACCATTAATGCCTTTTAAAGAAGTATTTAGTTCCTATGGGATTTAGTTCATAAGGACCATATACAGTGATCTGACCACCACCTGGGTAAGGACCAGTACATGATCAAAAGCAGGCTGTTTCAGATGATTGCTCCCTAGAAATTGAAACTGAAGTAGAGAGGCAAAAGTACTCAGAATGTTTGAGATTTCATCATGTCTCAGTGGAGACAAGACTATACCTACTAAAAGACTACTGTTGTATTTTTTGCTTCATATTCTTTTTCACTGCCTCTGTTCCTACATGTTTTAAACACTGATTCTCCAGTCTCTCAGAAAATTGTGAGTTATCAACATCCTTCCAAGGATATTTTGGCCTTTAACCAAAGAAACTTACTGTAATGAACAATTCTAAGAGCTTAGATACAATTCCACATTCCTTTCTCCCCTTTAAGACAGTATATCTAAATTCAAATGAGTGAGAAACAACTTCAGGAACAGCTTTGAAGCCACTGTTTTGTTATTTTTCTGCTTGAGGAAGATTGGCCCTAAGTTAACATCTGTGCCAATCTTCCTCTATTTGGTACGTGGGATACTTCCACAGCATGGCTGATGAATGGAGTAGGTCCATGCCCAGTATCAGAACCCATGAACCCGGGCCACTGAATCAGAGCATGTGGGACTTTAACCACTTGGCCATGGGGCCAGCCCCTGTTATTCATTTTTAAAGGTAAGACTTTCCTAAGCATCATTACTTAATTATCAGGATAAAAATAGATTTTTTGAAAGGCTCACAATTAATTACAATAGCTGTATAGTAGATTATTTTCAAGGAGAGTTTCAATAAATCCTCTCATCCTTTTATAAACACGCCTTGCAATTTAGTTTTAGCATACTTCCCATCAAGAGGAGGAATTTATTTCACCAAACTTTGAATCTGTGCTTAGTCATGTGACATTTGGCCAATGTAATAATAGCAAATGTTACATAAGCAGCTATTTGAAAGGTGTTTGCACAGTGGGGTTTAGCCTCTTCTGTTTGTAGTAGGAACACTAAGACCAAGGTAGCCAGAACCTGACTTAGCCCAGCTGGAAATGAAGAGGATGGAGACACCTAGCTGACAGTCTGACAAAGACCTGGCCATTGTAGCTCACGCAATCATAATTGAGTCAGCATGAATGAATTACTCCAGGTGAAACCCACTGAAAAACCACCTGGCTGAACACAGCCCTAACTGCTAACCCAGAGAGAATCATAAGCAAATACTATAGTTGTTATTTTACCTTTCACTTCTGGGGTGGTTTTTCATGTAGCCATAAATAATTGATATAGAAATTAGTACCAGAAATTGTATGGTGGGTAATAAAAACTTAAAATATGTTTCATTGACTTTGAGACTAGTTGTCAAGAAGAGGCTGGTGAGGAAACTATTAGTAAAGGCTGGAAAAATTTCGGACTGCTATTGAAGGCTGCAAAAGTGGCAATCTACATTCTGCATCTGTGTACCAATTGGTAAAATTGTTGCCTGTCATTATCTTGGGTCTGGCTGTGGTAGATTGTTTACAAAGATGGCTCCCATCAATTCCATCCATCTCTTGCACCCATGGACCTCTTTACATCAAAAATTGGAGTCTACCTCCCTTTCCATTGAATTTTCTTGCTCTATATGTTATTCTCTGACAAGAGAGAGAAGTAAGCTAAAGAAAATGCTGTTCCATCGGTAAACAGAGTTTAGAGAAAATGTTAGGAGCCAGAACTTACTGAGTTGGAAAATTAAACTGTTCAGAAATCTATTCTCCCTAGCTAGCAAAAGTTTCTAAGAATAAGCCATCACCTGAAGACTAAAGACCACATCAGTGCTGTGACTATGAAATCTTTTCAGGATAAACGTCCTTGAGTCAGGTATTATCATTCCCAATTTGGAGATGATGAATCTCAGATTCTGGAAAACAAACTTGGTGGTTTTCAAACTTTGTTCCATAGAGCTTTGCTGCCTTTGGTCCAATGGGATACAGAGTGGTGGGTTAGGCATGATAAAGAGGGAGAACAAAGCAGCCTGTAGTCTGGGTCCTCCATCATGCTCCAAGGAGAAAGTTCTGCCTCTGTCTATTGTAAATATTTAGTTTCCATGTAAGATTTTGATTGAATAGGCAACAAGAATCATGGAAAACCCCTTGGAAAACTTCTCTAAAGAACAGAATGGAGATTCGAACCAAGGTGCCTTAGAGTCTGAAGGTCATTCTCTTTGTTTTGTGTCATGTTGCTTAAAGAACAAGGGGTGAGTAACAGGTCTTGAAGTTACAGATATTTCTCTACCAGTTGTATAAGGTTTATCCACTGTGTTTATATTTCTCAAGCTAGAAACTGAGACATATTTTCTGACATTTGTTAGAACAGCAATGTAGAATATTTGAAATCTGGACTGTTCTGGAAGATTATAGTTGTATAGTTGTCATATCTGATCCTTAGGAAATACTAATAAAAGATCAAAAGCAAAGCTGTTCAGGAGAGATTTCAGAATTTGAATCAATTCATTGGTCTATTAATTGGTTAATAAATTAGTCTGTTAAAATTGAGGACGTGTACTAACAACTGGAGAAAGGGTGTAAAATAAACAGCCAAACCTGGTCTTTGGATTCCAGGAGCTCACAGCTCAGAAGGGGAAGCAGAGCAAAGTCATTTCCGTGCAAAATGACGTCTAAAAGGAAAAGACTTGAATACAAAAGGGGCAGAGCTCATGCTTCCCCAAACCAACTTGTCTCTCAACTAACTGGGGTTCCTAATTGAAGGAATTATGATATATAATGCTATATAAATTCTATTTTCCTTGTCATTCAGAAGAGATTTCTATTTCCTCACCTGCAGAGGGAGAAAAGAAAGTTACATATTTATGGGGCTATGAGGTCCCAAGTGATTTTTATTGCTATTATATTTCCACATGTGAAAAAGACTGGATACTTCTTCTGCCCCAGGCATCCTGACTCATGATTCACTCATTGTTTTAGTCTATTAAAGTATCTATAAGCTAAACTAATTAAAAGTGCTAATGCCATGTCATATGAAATGGAATATGTGAAGCACATAGAGACTCCTAGAACATAGATGTCCCATGCAAGGTAGCTTCCCTTTCTGTTGTCCTTCCAGCCTTAAAAGTAAGGACGAGTACTGAGTTTTTCAAAATGAGTATCTTTATTCTTAGCAGACTTTGGTAATTTTCCAGAAAGATGGCCATTCTGTTGTCATTCTCTTTGTTTGTAAATGCATCCAGGGCACCTGGATTTGGCTGGTAGCAAGAAGACTTGGTTTTAAGATCAAGAGCATGAGACACCAGACAAGCTCATGGAATGTTACCTAGAAAAGTGCTCAACCACATTCTCAATTGCAGAGGTGAACACCATTGTTCCAATGAGGGGCATCTGATGAATCTTATTTGTAAAAGAATGTGGCTGTCATGACGGTAGTGTATATGCCCTGCAGTAGGAAGTGGATTGGGCAGCCATCTTCATAGGTCTCTATGTCTTTACAGAAAAGTAGATGATAAAGGTGCACTTGCTTTCCATCTTGTTTCTTAGAATTGATTTCTTCTTAGTCATACCCAGGGAATTGATTATATTTATGATATTCCTCAAGGAAAACAATTTAATAGGACCTATTCCATCAGACATCAATTGCTGATGATGACGATAGATTGGCAAACATTGACTGGTAGTTATTATATACAAGCATTGTTCTATAAACTCCACGTGTACACATCTAAATCTTCCAAACATTCTGTAAGCTAGGACTATTATAATCTCCATTTGTGATTGGAAAACCAAATTTTAGAAAGATTAAATTATTTGATTAAGATCACACAGTGAGAAAGGAATTTAAACCCAGGCTGCCTGGCAATATTGTTTATTGATGTGGTCTTTAGAGAAGCCATTTTTAATTTATTTTATTTTTACCATCCTCAAGCAAAAACAAAGAAAAATATCTTTTTATTGTCTCTCATTTATGTTGATACCATCTGTGGCAAAAGTTTCCATTTTTCTTGAAACCTTCATTTCAAAAGGAGAAAGTACTTTCAGTATATGACATTATAATGTGGTTTAGGAAACTCTTTATACGAAAGAAAACACAAAAGGTGAATGTGCGCTACAATCTGCTAGTCTGTTAAATAAATATATAAAATGGGGCTTAACATATGAGCCTAAAGTCAAATACCTTATGTTGCAAACAAACTTGTCGCATCAGTGCAAACACCCAGCTGTTCCCCCTTTGTCACTCCTGACGCCGTCCGTCTGTTCCTGCTAGCCAGGGGTTCTTCATCTTGCTGTCTTAAGGAGTGTTTCTTCAAGGCTCTGAGGTATCAATAAACCAAACTCTAGCCAATGATTCAAGAAAGAGACCTTTTGACCTTTAGAAAATATTTTTTATGTTTTCTTCTCTCCATTCTCTTACCTCTCATTCCCACCTCATACTCCATATTCAGCTATTTCCTTTTACTCCAGAGGGGTGGGAAAATATATTTAATAATAGCTAAAAATGTATTTAGGATTTACTTCTGTTTTAAGGACTTTCTATGTATTAATTCTCACAAAAACTTAGAAGGTGCGTAATATTATCATGATCATTTTACAGATGACGAAATTGATATAAAGAGAGCTTAAGTTTATCTCAATGAAAAGATGACAGACCAGGATTTGAACAAAAGTAATCAGACTCTAGCTACCATATTCCAACCCACTCTGCAATATTGCTTCGAGGACCGGTAAATCTCTTATCTAAGTAGGAAAAGACTACCTATTGAGTCAATTTGAAAGTTTGTATAAGATGAACATTGTTATGATGATATACAAATGGTTTTGGGGCCATGACTCTCGGGAATTTTATTGGTTTACACACAAAAAAGGTGATTTAGGAAGATATCTTGCACTTATTTTTTGGTGCAAAGTTTCATTTGAATCTAAATTTTATTGTATTGATAGCATTTTCTCTCTTGTGAAATGTGATTCTCAATGAAATCTGGTTCTGATCACCCAGTTAGCACCCCTGTGCTAAATACAACAACTCAGTGCTCAGACTCATCTGTAGGTCTTGACTTCAAATATTCTAACCAATTACATCAAAAGTGACTTATGCGGTTCAGTCCCATGTTTGTTCATAAAGCAGATTCATGACATACCTACTCCCCATATTTCTGAATCTTTATTACAGTGGTCTTCAATTTTTCTTTTAGAAGTGGAAATTGTTATTTACACCAAAACTTACAAGTGTGACATGCATTTTCATTTGTAATAAATTACTTTATTTCAGGCAAAAATTGAAACTATGGTTACGACCTCATTAAGAAATGCATTCTACCCAGTTAGCCTTGGGCAGAAAGCTTGTGTCACATTCTGGAGTCGTGTTAGATACTCAGTAATATTTGTTTACTAATTGACTATGCTATAATGAGATCGGATCTGATTGTGCAAAGTGATAAATATACATCCATTGCCTATCTCATAAATTGTAAGACAAAACATATTCCTGCCTTATCACTCAGCAATAAGGCTTGAGTAACTGAGGGTGTTCTGGAACACTGATTATATACACGAGAGTAATCACAATGTGGGCTCTAATTATAGAGATAATGTGTGGCATTGTTTTTGTGGGAGTTATTGAGTTGCATCTCCATCAAAGCCCAGGTACCTGGGGAGGCAAAAAAGAAAAAGAAAAAGAAAAAAAGAAAGCTAAGTGAGAAAGTAGAAACATTTTGGGGAAGAAGTCCCCCCCACCCATCTCCCTTTTACTATGGAACATTTTTTTCTTTTTCTTCTGTCCTCCCAAATGTCTTTCTACTTTGAAAAATTGAAAATGAGGCAAAGGAGGGAAGAAAGGAATGACCTAAAAAGCTCTTCTTTGGCTTTTTAAATTTCTTAGCTGCTTTTGCTTGGTTTATTTTGTTTGTTTGTTTAATCAGTCTCATTATTCTAGAACTCTTCTGTTGTCATTCTCTTTGTTTAGACTTCACAAACATTAAGTGATTCTCTTATATATAAAAGGGCCAGAAAATATACCTCTTTCACTACTAGGAGTTAATTTATCAGTTTAGCTTTTCTGTTCCATTGTAAGATAGAGAACAGGGAATTGACAAGATCAATAAAAGAAAAGGTGAATTCAGAGTGGAGGTGGGGGAAAGAGAGAATAAATATTTGAAGCATAAACGAAAGATGAGAGATGGCACAGCCCCATTCCCCCCAGAAAGACATTTGACTTTCTTCCAAATACAAAAAATAAATGAAAACTCCACATATTACCTTTAAAATAATTAGTAAAATTAATTACACAGAATTTAAAGTTAGATAAATGGCAAAACTGGAATAACAGTTTTGTGTTACTCTTTCTTCAGCTACAATATGGAAACAATACATTTGTTGGCTTCTTAATATTTTAATGTTCTTTAGTTCCTAGATGTTTTTGTCCTGAAAATTTTCTTATCCTTTACTAAAATCACAATAACTATTTTTAGTGAATTCTATAATTTTCCTATTTATCCATTAGATTGATTCATAAAGTAGACTGTCTCCATATTGCCCATAATTTTGGTCATTTTGTTTGTGAAGAAAATTTGCGGGCACAGTTTGAATTGTGTAATTTGTATTTCTAAGCTATAATATATAACATGGGTCTGCTAGTATTGCACAAGGGTACATGGGGAAAATGAAGAGGTAGCAATTACATTTTGTTTTGCCATGCAATCAGTACAAGAGTGGGCTCCGGAGACAGACTGTCTGGGTTCCAAGCCAGGCTGTAATATTTACTAGTGAAGAAAATGTGAGCAAGTTCCATCAAGTCTTTGTGCTCACCTTGTCTCACCTCTAAAATGAGATTTATCATAATAATAATACCTATCCAATTAGGCTTGTTGTGAAGTTTAAATTAGTTCATATATGTAAATTGATGACAACAGTTCCTGGCATAAGAAAGCGCCTAAGAAAAATCAGTCACTATTATTATTTTGCATCTTGGTTATAGTTAACGGTGGTCAGATTTTGTCAACAGTGATATGACTTATGACAAAGACCAGAAGCAACTCTTAGCCGAGGTCTCATTCAGATAGCAGTCCAGTCTTTTTGAATAATGAGGCTTAAACGACTCTTCTAAAAGTCCTTCTTGTTAAGTAGCAGTGAATGAAGCTGGCATTTTACGTGGTGACCTGAGGCAGCAACGGGAATTTTATAACTGGTTAGTGATTATTTTATTGCCCAGATGAGGAAAGTGTTCAGTACTAGTAGAGGCTGCTTCGGAACCAATATTTTCTGATTCCATGCTTGAGGATGCCTTGCACGGTGTTTTACTATAGGCTAAGGGAGACCTATGCCTCTTTCAACAGTTAGCATTCACCTAACTTGGGGTAAAAAAGGTTTAAGTTGAATAAATAAGATCCAGATGACTACATATGTAACAGAAAGCAATACTTTCTGGTTAAACAAAGAGAATAAATTCATGCTGTTTTGAAATATATTTTCATACTTTTAGGTCTAGCTCGCCAACCTTCTGATCAGACTTGCCACCATCTTTAAAACAAATTGTTTTCACTAGCATTTCTTTCTTGAATTAATAACCTTCTTGGGCTATTGTGGGCACCAGAGGGCCCTGTTGGCCTCATGCATTGCACAATCAAACCATAGAATCACTCATTAAATAATCCTCATGGCATTCAGTAAGCATACTGCATGGGTTCCTTCATGTTGTGTCTAATCCTCATACCAAATTTTACTATATGCATTTTATAGTTGGAGTAATTTATGCATTCTAAGATTAAGTAATTTACCCAATATTAAGTAACTAGTAAGATACATGTCCAGGATTTAATTTCGATGTTCCTCGTTCCAAAGCCAGATCTGTTTCAAATGTACCACCAGATCTGTTTCAAATGTATCATATTGTATGCGTCATGGGGGGAGGATTAAATGGATTGGAGCAATATGTATTATACAAGAAATGAACATACAACATAATTTCCATTGGTCACTGCCAATCGGAATTGACAATCTTCTGACTTCAGAGTTGCAAATAGCAATTTTCCTAGCCCCTAGGTCCAATCATGACAATAGCAATGTCCTTGGGTATCAAAAGGAGAATGGAAGCATGTGTTCGGAGAGAGAAAGTTACCCAACCATTTGACTATCGCAGACAGCCTAGGCTCAGCTATGACCTTTCATTTTGCAACACTTTGCCACTTTATTTCTAACAGATCATGAATGCAGCAATGTTTTTCAGCAATACTAAGGCAGATAAGATCATGTTTACTTTACTGATATCTACTGGTATTCAGAGTCCTCTGGGCTCGATACACTAAAATTTCCTGAAGCTCTGACTCCATTATCATCACTTTGTTGTAAGAATTCTGAACTATCTTACACAGCTTGGGATCTCAGTTTCAGGGTTTGATCTTTTCTTAGTGGCCCTTCATATTTTAAAAAGAAAAGGGTATGTCACTAAGTGATTATAAGAAAGTCCAGGGCCTGTATATGTTGTGTGTGTGTTTGTGTATTTTTTGCAAACATATGTAGAGTCTATCTTGGTGATGCCTGATATATACAGTAGATGCTACTCAGATTTAATTTTTCACACTTCTCTATATGTTGAAAATAGAGGTTTTAGTAATCCAAAAGCATAATAATTATACTAGACCACAAGAATATTTGGAATATTCGTTTCTCTCTTCAGCAATTTGCATAGCTTCTCTCAATTTAGTCTAGTGTCATATTGGCTACCACATACTCAAGCTTGGAGCTTACCTTCTCTACATGAGGCTGGTTTGTAATGTTACTGCATCACTGGGGCACAGGATAGCAACATGATGCTGTAAATTCACAATAGAATCATGAGGAGAGGCCAGTGTTTTCAGGAGACTCTGTAATACAGGGAAGGAAGCCACAGTATTACTTGGTGCCACGGCTTTGTTGTCATAATACCTGATCTGAGAGGGAGTCTGTCCTGCAGCTACCATGGTTATGTTGCTATAAAAAGTAGATTAATCATTTGCAGCTGAAACTAAGAAGGCTTTTTGAGAGTCACTATGTGTGTTTCCTATTCTGTGAGAGATGATGTTGCATTTCTACTTTGTGTGATATTAGATTCATTTTTCTATAAGAACCATTAGGATTTTAGTGGGTGCTGGACTAGGCATGCATTTCCTTGATGACATCCATTATTGTTGATATTGCTTTAAGTAACAGAAAACCCGACCCAAACAACAGCAGCAATAAATGAAATGTATTGGCCACAAAACTGAAACAGTTTAGAGATAGGGCTGGTCACTGAGGCTTGTGGCAGCTGCTCAGTGATGTTCTCACTATGTCTTGGCAAGGTCCATTTCATTTTCAGGTTCCAGAAGGTTTCCCACATCCACCTGTGCGTCTTCAAGGGAACAGAGAGGAGAGCCCCAGCAGGCTTCTTATCAAATGTTTAGATTCAGTCTCTTTCATTGGCCCAAATTGGATCATGCATCCATTCCTGAACCAATTACTGTAGCTGGAGGGGATCAAACATAAGGATTAGCTTAAGTCAATCAGGCCCCACCCCTGAAGCTAGGACTGGGGTCAGCACCACCAGATTACAAGGCTATAACACAATGGGAGAGAAGTAATTTACCAAAATCAAATTCAAGTGCTGCTGGCAGAAAAAAGAAGGAAATGGAAGCCAAAGAGGCAGCGAATAAATGCCTATTACAGATGCAATCCCAGACTTCTGCAAAAAGTTGAAGTGTTTATGCAGAAATGGAGTGTAGATAGCATCCTTCTGGAGCAACTGCTCTAAAAATCTGAAGACTACAGACTCCAGGCACCAGAATGTCAAAGAATCCAAGGTCGAGATCCGGGGAAGAGAAAAGGTATCGATGTTTTCCACTGAATAGAACACCTTAGCAAAATCAAAGGGCTTTGAAGATGAAGGAGCTGTTGTATTATTTTTATCATGAACCCGTGATGGGTTTCTGTTTTTCTAGAAAGGGTTCTTTTGAACAGAGAAAGACAGGAAAGCTCTGATTATTTCACTTTGTGTCATCTCCTGACCACCCATTTTGGCTTTCCTTGGAGACAGACTTGCAGGGCAACCAAGGCTATGGAAATGTCTTCTGTCAGGAATTCTAAATAAGGACAGACCTAAATTCTGAGTATGGCGACTGTACCAGGAGCAAAATGGACATCATCAGAGAAAATACTAAGACTTTGGAGCAGTGTTGGATAGTAGAAAAACCGGGCTTTGTGGTTAGACAGACTTGAATTCTAATGTTAGTTTTATTCATAATTAAGGCATGATTTTCCTCAGGCTCAAATTCTTCATCTATAAATGAGAATCATATTGTATGCATCATGGGGGGAGGATTAAATGGGTTGGAGCAATATCTATTATACAAGAAATGAACAGTACTCATTTCTTAATCTTTCTTTGTCTTTCCTTCCTCATTCCTAGAAAATGTTTTGAGATTATCATCATGTGCCCCTCTGTCTTCACTAATAACAATAAAAATGATACCTAATATGTACTGAACATAGTACAATGCTTAAGAACACAAACTATGAAGCCAGACTGCCTGCGTTTGAATGCAAACACTTCCACTGTCTCATTGGTGACATTGGGCAAGTTACTTGTCCTCTCTGTGCCTCAGTTTTCCCACCTATAAAATGGTGATTAAAAAATTAGCATTTATTGAAATGTCAGGCATTCCTCTAAACTTTACTATGAATGAACTCAGTTATCTTCACAATAACCCCATGTAGTGGTACAATTGCTATCACTATTTTACAGATAGGGAAAATGAAGCACAGAAAGGTTAAGTAATTTACCCAAGTGACGGAGTTGAGATAAGAATCCAGATGAGATGTATTATCTCATTTAATCTACTCAAAATTAAGACAACCTAAGACTGCTTCTATGTACTTCTAATTTTCAGACAAGAACTGAGAAACAGCGAGTTGAAATCAACAGCTCAAGTTCGCAAAGCTGGTAGGTGCTGCTGTCTGGCTTTGAAATCTATAGTCTCAAAACCTAAACTACACAGCTTCCTTTTGGATGATACCTGGAGACTGAGAATTTTGCACAAATACACACAGTCCCCTGGTCTAATTGGAGTATTTGGAGTTTGGCAGAATTATCTTCTCTCCCACACAACTCCCATGACAAGCCTTGTACCTGTTATGTGTTTGGGGCTTTTATTACTGGGTTCTCTCTTCCTCCTCCACATCTCCACTGTTGCTGCCTGTGGTCTCAGAGGGCTATTTGTGCAGCCTAATGGGAGTGATCGGCAGAGAGGGCATTATCACTGGCAACTCCCAAAGTTCTTCTGTGCCAAGACTTGCCTGGCAGCAAGAAGTTTTAAGTGATTACAAGAAGAAAAATATATACAGTTTTTTTTCTTTTTAACTTATCCACGAACTATACCTTTTGCAGTCACCCACTCACATTTTTTATCGCACTTTTTTACTGCCTTTAAAATTAATACCTATACATCATAGAATGTTTGGAACATACAGAAAATGGCCTGGAATGTATTAAATACTATTTATAGATCTTAACACCTAAATATAGCTGTAGCTAACATTTGTTATTGGTTATAGTTTGCCCAGCCTCTCTGACATATGTATCCATGTGTGAAGTATATAAAGTAGTGTATTCTGTGGTCTGATTCAGTTCAGACACAAACACAAATTGCTTGATTTTTATTGAGTGTTTACTCCAATTGAGTTATGTCAACGCTTTTATCCCCAGAAGGTAGCACATCCCTTAATAGCACCTTGGACAGCACTCACATTTGAAATATTTAACGAAAAGTCTGTTTAGCTTAAAAACTCCAATCTCATATTGAAAGGCTTTCCTTTTCCCTGTGAAGGCCCTGAACGAGAGGAGGAGGGAGAGCATAAAAGATAAAGAATTACTGTCAGTATCTGGCTGTTATTCTCCCATCATCAGCTGCTGACAGCTTTTTGTTTATGAAGGATACTAATTGTCTGTTAGATAAAATACACACATCGTTGTCAATTTGTCATTTGCCTTTTAAACTTGGTGTAATTATTTTATAATATTTTAAATAATTTTAAAACGTTATATGTAACCAAATCTAGCAAAATTTTCCTGTGAATTCTTCTTTCCCCATCCTAAAACGAGAAAGTATGGCTCTGAAGTCACATCCTTAATCACTAACTTTCTCATTAGGTATCTCTACTTCTAAGTCTTTTCACATAGTATCTCATTTAATCCATTCAAAATTAAAACAATATAAGGCACTATTAGTACTTCTAAAAACCTGCTAGGTTTTTGTATTGTTTTGTTTTGAGACATTTCGTTTTACATTTACCTCTTTAATATATTTGGGATTCATAGTGTGTATGGTGAGAGAGGTGGATCTCAATTTTGATCTTCTTTTGGTCTGTTTCTCTGGTAGTTTATCAATTCTTCCAATAACTATTATTGAAACAGCCTTTCTTTCCCTATGGAATTTAAAGTGTCAACCTCACCTTCATAAAGGTTTTATGAGCTTTGTATGTCCTTTCTTTCATCTGCTTATTTGTTCCTGAGAAATTATCACAAGTTTATATTATTACAGAATATGCATATAGAGTTCTTAAATAGAAATAGTTCTAAATTAGCTATTTGTTCCCTCACATTAGTCTTTTTTTTTCAAAAATGTCTAGCACTCATTACCTTTTTATTCTTTTATATGTTCTCTAAAACAACTTTGTGAAATATTTTTAAAATTGCATGGGCTTATAATTTCAGTTGGACTCATTCTATAAATTCATTAACAGGTAATTGAACATCTATAAATTCATTAAGAGGTAATTGAAATATTGAGGTTCCTATACAGAAAATTAAGTTTTTCCCCTCATTAATTTAAATGCAAAGTTATATGCTTCAAAAACTGTGTTTTAATAATATGTACACTGTTTATGTTCTGTTATGTTAATGGTGGGCATCTTTGTCTAATTCCTGACTTTAAGGGAATAAAACTTACATTCTCCTTTACGTGTGTTATTGGTTCTTTGAGTGAGAATGTCTTTCTCACTCTTGTTACTCTGCTTTTCATTTGTAAGCAGTAGCTATTTAATTATGTCAATCCTTTGTGAGAATTTATGTCAATCCTTCATTTGTGAGAAGTATATTTAATTTTAATATATTTATTGTAAATATGTAAATGATGTTAATTTCTGTGTTTGTCACATTGTAGATCATTTACAACTATTGAGATATTTTGTGAGGGGCTTAGCATATGGTCTATTTGTCAATATTAAATTGGTTATGGGGTAAATTGGGAGCACCTAATAATGAGAGTAATAATGATAATAACAATTAAGATATATAACACTCCTTCTGCACGTCAAGTAGTGTTCCAAACTTTTTTTTTCTGGATTGTATCACAATGTTACAAAAACTCAGAGAGCTATTTATTGTTCTTTTCCAAGTGTTGAGTACATCAGGCCGTGGAGTCTTCTAGAGATGGACTAACCTAACCAAGGTGCCTCTGTTAAAATTTACACCTAGTCAGTGGAAAGTTGGAATTCAGTGCATTTTGTTTCCTTCCAAAGCCCAAATCTCTTAGCTAATATACTATTGATTCAAGCTTGATGTCATTTTAACAGTATTTCTTGAGCAGATAGAAAACATTCCTAGTATCTTACAATAACTTATTGTATGTGTAACTCTTTTTTCTTTATTTGTGTTGATATTATATTACTAGACAAGTTATGATTCATGCCTTTGTATTTTAATTTATTTTCATTTAGTGCTTTTTCTCTGAAATTTCATATTATATGAATTTAATATTGCTTCTATTGCGTCTATTTGCTTTACTTTTTAAAAATCTGTCCAAAATTTTACTTGTTAAACTTTCTATCTCATTTATTTTATATCTTGTCTTATAAATAACATTCATATGATTTATATTTTATTAACTGACAAAAGAGTATTTGGATTTAAAAACAGTTTAATTCATCTATGATTTCATCATAGCTGGTACAGTTCCGATTACATATTTAATATTTATGTAAGTTTTTTCTTTTGTTTTCCAAGTTTGACTTCATGGGTTGATTATTTTCTTCTTTTCCAGTTTTATACTCAGCCTAAAAGTTTTACTAATAATTATATTTACTTTTAAGAAATCACATCTATTCATATATATTACCTTATATTTTTAGATTAGGAGCAATGCAATAACTGTAACACTCCTTTTTTATGCACGAGGACTTTAGTATGTTATTGTCTCTCTTCCTACCATGTCCAAAACTTGACTCATATGTTTTGAAATTCAAGTCCCAGAAAATAGTGAAGCTTTGTTTTGTTTTCCTTTGGCATGTTTTCTTGCTAAATATTTTTAGTTTTTGTTTCTATCTAGAATTTATATGTTTACCTGATGTAGCAGCCAACACAGTCCTTTGGTTTCTCACCTCCCAACTCACAGATTCTTGCTTCATCTTCTCTGATTGACTCAAGTAGGTCTTTGAATCAATGTTTCCAGAAGTGCATATGAGCAGTAAGTTCCTGGGCTCTTGTACAACTGAGATTGTCTTTACAAATGAAGTTCAGTGTAGAATCCATGTTGAACCCAATTTCTCTTAAAACCATGTACACATTCTTCCCCCTTAGAGTTATCTGTTGTCCTGTTGAGGGGAAATCTGTGACCAGTTTGATTTTGTTCATCTGGTAATAAAGTTGTCTCTTTTCTGTAATATTTATAGAATATTATGTTCAACTCCAGTTCTGGGTTATATGCTATCTGACAGGAGACTACCTCCTGGGTGGGGTGATCCAATTCAGTAAGGTGAGCATAGATGTTTTCCACATACCACATAGGAAAGGCGGTTCCACTCAGAAAGTCAAGTGGGTGAACTTCTGGAAAGTGCAAAATGATAGAAGAAGAAAGCAGAATATTAGAGACATTGGCCACTACTTAAGAAAAGGATGTAGCAAAAGCAAATGTGCTCAGCGTCTGGAGCATCCCAAAGTTGAAGTGTGATGGTGTCTGAGGACCATAAGCGGAAATGCTGGTGCTCAGGATGCCTCCAGCTTCTAAAGCATCAACATCATCTTGGGAACTCCCTAGGAAACGTTTCTTAGGCTCCAGCAATCATAGCAAGAGGCGAAAACTACTGGCACAGGCATAAAATGCCCGCTCACAAGAGAATCTGCTGACGGTTTTACCATGTAGATGCTCCTTCAGTTCACCGTGAAGGTACCAGAGATATAAGGACCAATGAAAAAATAAAAACGAAGAGATTTGTAATATTCTGGACAAAAACAAATGATAGCTCAATACATGGCTGCTGCTTTTGCAAATCTTAAGGTTTAATAAAGTACAATTATCTTGAAGGCCACTCTGCGAGATGCTATACATAGTTGCAATTTTCCCCTACACCTATGGTAAAGTAAATGGAAATAACCTACTGATGGAGAATTTCTCTCAATTGAGAATAAATTCACAGGTGCTAGTCTCCAGGGAGACCTAAGTTGTTTGGCATTCTGACAAAGCTAATACAAGGAAGGTTTCCCTGCCTGCCATCACTCAGGCATCACCGAGCCACTGCAATACACTTTGGCAGCATTAAACGCTTGATTTCAGGAATAAAGATTACTTGATAAACCACTGTAGGTGCTGGAGATTGGCTTTCTTTTCTTTATTTTCTGGGAGTTGGAGCAACGCTTTGAAGATCTTGTTTGTTCTAGGATCACTTTGGACTCATAAGAGAGTTGGCATGGAATTCATTAAACTTCTGAGATCCTGGAGGAATACATCATTATGGGCTAAATTGTGTTCCCTCAAAATTGACCTGTTGAAGTCCTAACCCCCAGTATATCAGAATGTGTGCATCTAGAGACAAGGTCTTAAAGAGATGGTTGAATTCAAACAGGTCCTCAGGGTGGGCCCTAATCCAATATGACTGCTGTCCTTATAAGAAGAGGAAATTTGGACACACACAGAGACACCAGACATGTGCACAGACAAAAGAAATGACCTTGTGAGGACACGATGAGTAGGAGAAAGGCCTCAGAAGAAATCAACCTTGCTGACACCTTGATTTTAGACTTTCAGCCTGCCAAATTACAAGAAAACAAAATTTCTCTTATTTAAACCACCTAGTTTATGGGATGTTTTTATGACAGCCCTAGCAAACTAAGACATACACCTGTTCCAGTGGATGACTGTGACACGGCCGATGATGACCAAACTTCAACTCCACTTGGCCATGAAGAAAGCACCTAGCTAAGAGAAAGCAGAATAAAAAACCTGGCAAGGACTTTAATTTCCTTGGAAAACTTAAGAATGTTGAGTTATTTTTGTACTTTAACTCACAAGAGCAAGATAATTTGCTTTGGACTTAAATTTACAACAGCAAAGGGACTTAATCTTGAATTTATTTATTTCCAATAATTTGATTTGGAGAAGGGATCTAATTTCTACTTTGGGGCATCTCTATGTTGTTGGCATTTTATCATAGAAGTATCTTCTTTTATCAATTAATCTTATTTTAGAACTTCTGAAAGCTTTTAAAATGAATGTGTCTGGACTTAATTTGGGATAAAAAGTAAATAGGACATAAATTTTCCTCTTTGAATTTAGTGTGGAATTCTGGGTGATTTCTTTAATATATATGGAATGATCCATTCTATAGCTTTCCGGAGGCAAAATGTTCTCTGTCTACCAGTAGTTCCAGATGGATGCCCAAAGGGACAGTGGTCAGATACACATAAACAGGAACACATACACAAACACACACCCCCACACACATACAAATAAATATTGGAAATATTACAAGATGGACCTCCCAAGATTACTCTCAAATGGTTGGAAGGACTACTTTGGTAAGCTACTAGTTTGGGAGGGGTGTTAGCGACACCCCAAATTGTAGACTGAGAATAAAGAGTGTTAAACTTCCTTCTGAGAAGACTACAGATGGTTAGCTGTTGGGTTTTTGATTGGTTCGTAAGTTTGCACCTTTGAGACCTGAGCTGAATCTCTCAGAATAATAAAAGAGAAACGGAACGCTATAAATAGTATTCCTCCTTTGCCATTGTCTACCCTTATTCCACACAGCATTTATCCTTCTCTGTAAGTGTTAAAAATCTGAATGGAATATAAATTTAAAGAGGTACCAGACTACTAGGCAGCCTGGGTACCAATAGGAACTAGATCTTCCCTGATACTGAGACTCCATCAAGTGAAGAGCCCTGGTGGAGGTCTTCAGATATTAATAGTCAATTTTTCCCTAAACATGTTGTGATGCCATGAAGACTAAACACAATTCACGCAGACTATTCAATTTTACAAAGTAGGGCCAGGGATAGGTAGCTAATGTTTATTGAGTTTGAATGCTGACTATAGGGATTTCCTTTTCTATTAATTTTTACGCAAAGAATCCAATGTAGCACAGAGTCTAGGCTCTGAGGCAGGATATATTGGGTTGGGAAAATGTGGTAAGTTTCTCTGACATACTAGAAAAGGTAAGAGTGCTAATGTTTGGTGATTTTGGTCTTATCAAGAGGTAAATTCTGGGCTGCATGGAGGCAGTTTGTCCAGCAAATACTAGGAGAAGATCCCATCTGGCCCACCTGGGATTTATGATATCCAGCTCCCATCAGGCCATATGTGAGGGTCTCCATTCAGGAATATTGTGCCAAAATTAAATTTGCACTATACGTCAGCTGGCTAGACAGACAGGTCAGGGTTCAAATAACTGCTATGTCGGGGCTCTGCTCTGTTAGTCTTCATATAAACACCGTGAGATGAGCTAATTTAATACTCCATATTATAGAAGAGAAACTTATGTTCAAGGAATTTAAAAGCATAAATTAATAAGGGGCATAGCTTGCAACCAAAACTTGTCTCACCCTAAAATGTGTCACTTACCAAGACACTACTGAATCTTCCAGAAAAAGAATTTAGAAAAAGCATGTTTGCATTGAGCATTAGCTTATCCAGGAGGGTGGTCTCAGAAATGATAAAAACCTGTTTACTACATGAGTGAATCAGAAACTTAATCATGTTTTAAGAAAGAGACAGAAGCCAGAGAGATAAAGGAAATGTCTGTAACACTCAAGTATGGATGTAGTCTTATTCTCTGCTGGGGAAAGAACTGCACTGATTCATGATTCATCTTGAGAAAGTCTGATTCAGTTAAAGTTTGAGGGCATAACCTTAAGCCACTCACTCTTGCAGTATTTATTTAGCATATCCATTGAGTTTCTCTCTCGCTTTTCCTGTGAAAAGCTCAAGGCGGAGTTCAAAGATTCTTTTTCTTAAACAAAAGGTATGCCTCAAACATTATAATGAAGATGGAAAACCAGGAGAATAGCAAACTAAGGAATACAGAAAAATGACAAATGGGTTAGAAAAGGTCGTTTTGATTGAGAATGATAAGTACCAGGGAGATTACATAAAATCTAATTTATGTCTTTCAGATGCAATCTAACATCGTAGACATACATTACTTGGGGATTTTAGTTTCAATTTGTGTTGTGTCCTTATACTATATAATAATCCCTCTCTTTTATTTTTCCTTTTCTCTTTTCTTCTTCTCTTTATCTTCCTTCATTCTCTCCCCTCAGGGCCAACCAATGTTATCTGTTGGAAATATGTGAGATTGCCTTCATGATATATTATATTTTAATAACTCCAAGGTAATGACTTAACTTGGTACCTGGACACGCAAACTAAAGATTACATCTTTAAAGCAAATAATCCCTTTTCTAGCACTCTAATTTTTCTTCTGTTATTTATTACAGTGTCAATGAATCTCAGATCCATTTATGAGAGCAAATTTTAGTGAAGAAATACTAGTTATATGCTGGACATCATCCCAAGTTCTTGAACTACTATCCACTCTGGGACAGAAGCAGTCAATTATCAATAGGAATGTTGATCATCCTCAAAATCAAGACTCAGTTCCTTTCCTGAAAGACAGGCTAGGATGAACTAATTCCATCTTGGCATCTCTGGGGATCTCACTGTTAGAAGTTGATGAAACTCAATTGCCTTCCACAAACTTATATGACACCCAGCTTCCATATCAAGTATGGAATGACACAATGAGAGCTTAAAATCCCCTACTATGAGAGAGAAAATAAAAGGAGAATGAGAGTCAGAGCAAGAACAGGAGAGTTACAGAGGAGAGAAGGATGAATGGGAGGAAGGAAGAAATAAAAGAGAGAATAAAAGAGAGACACATGAGACAGAGAAAGACAGATAAAGACAGCGAGAGAGGGTGGTGGCATGCATTAGCAGAGGAGTGAATAGATGGACCAAATAATCTGGTTTTCTTTCTTTCAAAAGGCTTTTGAATTCATGCCCTGCAATTTGTGTTTCCTGCTTTGTAAAAATATTCTGAGACATTCATTCTGCTTATGTCTCATTAAGAACACTAAATGATCACACAGGCCGATCCCAGTTGCATATAATTCTTTAGAAAGTTCTTTTTTGCTTTACTTCTTGTCTATTTTTCTACCTTAAAGGAAGAATGCAAAAAATGAAATGTTTCCCCCTCCTTTTCTTTTCTGTATCTTATAACACAAGTGATATTATTGACACAATAAAGGATTGCAAGCTCTCAAGATTTGAAAAACGTCACAACGCAATCTTAAATAATATCCATAAATGATAGAAAATCTCTTTCTGTAACATTGTTACTATTCCAGCTGACACAAACTGAGATATTTTGCATTTAGATATTTTGTTGTTCTGGTACCATTTTTGTGCTACGTTCTACTCAAATATCAACCAACAGTTATTTTTGGAACAAAGTACAAGCTATCATAGACAGAAAAAGAGAAGAGAAGCATAAAGAAAGAGAGTCAAAGATAGAGGAGGAAGAGAGAAAAGAGAGACAAGAAAAGCATGAAAAGCAAGAACTCAATTTTTATCTATGGTCAGTGATTACTATTGCTGTCACTTGTTTAGAAACAAGCACATCTTCTATTTTTGCCAAAGCTAAAGTCCATGAATAATTTCCCTGGGCCTCAACTATCTCATTTAAAAAAACTATGGCTCAGATTAGAGGATCTCAAGCCCTGAAAACTTATTCCAATTAACTTTGTGTCAGGGTGCCAGGTTTCTGCTGGAATGGATTTTGTGTAGCAGCAATCCTTACGGAGAAGACCTGTTGGTACATCAAACGGTCTGATTGACCTTCACCACAAGATGAATTAGACCTCTGGTTTAATGTTCCTATGGCTGTTTGCCTGTTGTCCATTTGTGTTCCTTGTGCTAAAGGCTCTAATGAGACTGGTTTAAATAAATAAGCTGCTATTGAAATGTCAAAAGGCAAAATGGTGTAGTTACTGATTATTTATTGTTTAGATTTAACTATGTCATTTCCATATAAATTTTATTTTAGAAAACAAATGTAATGCTTTTCCTTTTGCTTCTGTCAATATCACCACAAAGTTGATAAGGGATCTCTGCACATGACAATTACGCAGGACATTACCCTAAATTCATGAAGAATCTTTGATGTTCTTGCCATATGCAAGTTGTCTTGCAAATATTCACCTTAATGATACTTAATGATAGATTAGAATTGTTGTCATTTTTCTCTTGAGGAATGTGAATCTAGCTGGAAATATTTCCCATAACTCAGGGAAGCATATGCAGGAATTTAGCTATAGTTTTCTATGGCTGACATATAAATAATGTTGATGGAACCCAGCAAAATGGCACATAATAGACACTTAGTAAATATTTGTTGACAAGTGAATGGATGACTTTTTCACGTCCTTCTTGAATTTTCTTGAAGTGTACGTATGCTCTTAAAAATAATAACAATGCAAGGCCAGTCCTGTGGCATAGACATTAAGTTCACCATGTTCTGCTTCCGAGACCTGGGATTCACCAGTTCGGATCCCAGGTGCGGACCCAGGCACTGCTTATCAAGCCATGCTGTGGCAGGTGTCCCACATATAAAATAGAGGAAGATGGGCACAGATGTTAGCTCAGGGTCAGGCTTCCTCAGCAAAAAGAGGAGGATTGGCAGTGGATGTTAGTTCAGGGCTAATCTTCCTCAAAAAAATAAATAAATAAACAAAAATAATAATAATTATAACAATACTTCTGTGATCCCTACTCTAAAGACTAGAAAACTGCAGTCAAAACTTAACTCAGGTCAGTTCAATAAGGAATTGGCATTGGGCCCTATGCAATGTCATATTGCCGTGCCTGGAAGTCACTGCTGGAGGAAACAGATGTCTTATTGTATCATTCGATAAAATTTCATTTTTTTCAGAAGAAACTGCAGATTCAGGAGAAAAGTTGGGCCTGTTTCGGGTTTTTCTCCAGTGATGCCATCCATCACTGTGGCTGGAATGGAACTGCTTTGCCAGAGTACATCATTAGCAGCCTCATCCAGCTCTCTGTATCTTACGCCTCCACAGTGCTCAGCTGTCGTTCCCACCTGGCACCTGAAATGCAACTCAAGGAAAGAAACAACAGAAGGGAAATAAAACAAGAATACAAAGCTGGGATCAAAGCCAGATGAGGTGGAATGAGCATAGGGGCATGGAGAAAGGGAATCTGAATTCTAATTTACACATTGCCACAACCCATCTCTGACAATGTAGGCCCCATCCCTTCCATCTTTCTCCTGTCTCTTGAAAGGTTTCTAAAATGGAGGAAAACAGAGAAAAGGGACATGATATGAGTGCTATAGAAATATCAGTTAGGCCAACTGTTGAGTTAACAGGAAATTCAATTAGCATCAGGAAGAGATATTAAAAAGAGATGAAAGTCCATCCTACTCTGGACTAGCTCGTTACGACAATCCTGCTACTGTCCTTGCTGAGCGAGGAAATCTTTGACTGGGAAATTGATGAGGAAATTGAGTAGCTTTCTGATTTCAAGCCTCCTCGTCCTGAAGCTTTGCATGTCCAACATCCTTAAGTTTTCTGTGACTATAGAACTTATACATTTAATTACTTAAGCCAGATGGACTAGCTTCAGATAAGCAAAGCAGAAGCTAGAGCCAGTTAGCATGAGATTTGCTCCTAATACATAAAGGGAAAAGAGAAAAAGTATTGAATATCACTGAGATAGACCGGTGCAGGTCAAAAAAGAGCAAAAAAGATAGGGATTTAGGACAGACTCATGATGTGACTATCATAGTCTAGTAGAAATGATCATAATCCAGATTTGTGGTAATAATTTTATGGGGATATATCTATTTCTCTATATTTCTCTCTATGTATAGTATGTAGGCGATATTTAAATTCAATAAAATAGTGTATATACTATATACATATACATACTATATATACTATATATTCAAAACTGTTCAAAATTATACATTTTGACATAGTGCATATTATTGATAAAATTTGTACATATATAAAAAATAGAAAACAGTATATCTGTACACCAGAATGAAATATTTAGAAACTGTTTTAAATCAATTTTATTGAGAGAGAATCCACATACAATAAAATTCACACAGCTTAAGTATATAGGTCAATGACTTTTGAAAATGCGAATACCTATGTAACCAGCATTCCAATAAGATATAGAGAATTTTCATCTTTCAGAAAGTCCTCTTTCACCCCTACAGTCAATCTACTTCATGCCACCTCCTGACACAGAGAACCACTGATATGATTTTTGATCAGGATAAATTTGTTTTTCCTGATTTGGAACTTGGTGTAAATGCAATCTCTTGTGATCAGCTCTTTTGTTTCAGCAAAATATCTGAGATTCATCCATATTTTTCTGTCATAGTATCTTATTCATTTTTATTTCTGCATAATGTTTCATTGTATGGATATGCCACAATTTGCTCAATGGACGTTTAAAGACCTGCAAAATCTCAAGGAAAAAGTATATATATAGGTATAAAACACAAAGATGCAGGATCTGGGAACAGAAGAGTCAGTTAAAAATACTTCTCAAGGTGATGCTAAGGTAAGAAAGAAGCTGGAGAGAACACAGGACTTAGGATGGATTCTAAAACAGACTGAAAAAGACGTTCTTTCCTCATTCAATTGCCTTAGCACCTTTGTTGAAAATAAATTGAATTCACGTGTGCAGGTCTATTTCTTGACTCTCTTCTCCGACATTAATCTATATGTCTATCTTTGTATTAATACCAAATGTCCTGATTACTGTAGCTTTTTTAGAATACGTTTTGAAACCATGTAGAGTAAGTCCTCCCACTTTGTTCTTCTTTAAAGTTGCTTTATTTATTCTGAATTACTTGCATTCTGGATTCTTCACAAATTTTAGTATCAGTTTAGCACTTCCTGTAAAAATTCCTGATGGAATTGGGATTGGGATTTTGTTGGGTCTTCCAATAATGATCATATTATTTCTCTCAACATATTGAGATCTTCTTTAATTTCTCTCAGTAAATTTTTGTAATTTTAAGTGTAGAGATCTTAGACATCTTCTGTAGATTTATCCCTCAGTATTATAGATGATTTTTAAGCTTATTTTCCAATTGTTTGTTACTTGCGTATAAGAATATAGTTACTTTTTTGTACATTAGCTTTTCATCTTGCGATCTTGCTAAACTCACTGGTTCTAATAGTTGTTTTATAGATTTTCTGGGATTTTCTATGTAAGCAATTATATAATATTATTTGAAAATAGAGATAATTTGTACTTATTTCTTTCCCACTTTATAATTTTTTAAGTAGTGAAAGTAGGTATCTTCACTGTATTCCAAGTCTCAGGGGCAGATGATTCAATCTTTCATCATTAAGTATAATGTTGACTGAAGTGTTTTTCCTAGATAACTTCTATTATTTTGAGGAAGTTTCCTGTTATTACTGGCTTGCTGGATGTTTTTTATCATGATTTTTTTTCAGTTTTTCCAATTTTGCCAAATTTTTATTTTTATTCATTTGTTGGAATTGTAATATGTTTTTTCTTCTTTATTCCCTTGATGTACTACATTACACAGACTGTTTTTTGAATGTTGAACCAGTCTTGCATTCCTGGAATAAATCCTACTTGGTTATAATATATTATCTTATATATTCTTAGATTCAATGTTAATATTTCAGAGGATTTTTGGATCTAAATTCATGAAGAACATGAGTTTGTAATTTTTAAGATGTCTTTTACATGTTTTGCTGTTAAGGTTATGATGAGCAAAAATCACTACCTCTCAATTCAAAAAAACAACTATATAAGATGGGTAAAATTTCTTTTGTGAATATTTGATGGAATTCTATAGTGAAACTATATGAGCCCAGTATTTTGGGGGAGGAAAGTTTTGATAGCAACTTCTATTTCTTTAATACATATACCACTATTCAGATAAATTTCTATTCATTTACAATAAATGAGGTTATTATTTACCTAATGAAGTAGAGTAAAAAGTAATTGTTTAGTTTTTGTCTGATAGTTCTTACATCTAATTTATCTTGGGGTTAGCATTTATTGGTTGTCTTAGCCTTCAGCAATCACATCCCTGGTTCTTCGTATACTGAGTAATTTCAGGTTACACCTTGGACATTGTGAAGGTTGTGTTCTGTAGATTCTGGTTCCTGTTACTATCCTCTGGAGAATGTGAATGTTTCTGTATTTCCAACCTGGTTAGATTTAGACTGCAAGTTATGTCGTGCACTCTATGGGTGATTGTTTGAATCTCAGTTCTAAGCCTTTGCTCTACTCCGGTGCTTGCGTAGCTCAGGGGTTAGACTAAAGTGTTGTATCTGCAGGGGTTCTATTTTCTCATTCCTCTAGTCAGAAATATGAGGGTTTTATCAGACTTTTATGATGCCAGGCTGTTACACTGCTCTGGACTGATATTTATTTTTAGGACAAAATCAAGAGGCGAAAAAGAGACAGGAAATTCAAACCATGTGTCTACCCACGTGTGTTTATTTTCATAGTCCTACGTAGTTGCTCTTGTTGTTTTTGGTTTCGTACTTTGCTCAGAATTTTTAGTTCCCTTTAGTGGGAGAGATGGACAGCATGGGCTTACACTGTCAAGCAGATCTGGAGCTCCCCACTCTAGCAGGCATTGTTTTTGAATGTGAATTTTCATGTCAAGCAACCGGAGTGAAAAGTTTTACTACATCTATTTCTATGTTTAGTAATGTTCTTTTTTAAAGATGTGCATTATTACATAGTCTGAGTGGAATTACAGTTTTCTTTCTTCGGTTTTCAATTCTTATAACGTTGATGTTTACAACCCTGGATAATACTCTCAATATGATGTTGACTAGAGATAGTGGTGATAGCATCCTTGATTGAATCCAGAATTAAAAGACAATGCACTAAATTTTTCACCCATAAATATGACTTTTTGTTGTGATATTGGGTGGTTATAAAAGTTCTCTTGCATTATTTGCTTACTAAGGTTTCTTTTCTTTTAAGTCATAAATGAACATTGACTGCTTTTCTGAATCTATTGATGTGATCAAATGATTTGACTCTTTTGAACTGATACTTTGGTGAATAACAATACAATTTCTAATTCAAAGCTAAGTTTTTTCAGACATCTAAATATAAATATAGATATCAACATGAATTTATTTCATAGCTGGATTTTGTTGGGTAATATTTTATTTATGATGTTTTAGTTAGTGTTGACGTATAATTTTTCTTTATCATATAATTCTTGTCTTGCATTTGATTGAAGGTTATGATAGTATCACGAAAGAATTTTGAGAATATTGCTTCTTTTTCAATTATCAGAAGTCTTCATATAAAGTTGAAAATATCTTTCTTTCAATAACATTGTTTCCTCCAACTGATTAAATATATTTTAGACTTATAGGCCTATATAAACCTTAACATTTTTTTGGAAATGTTATATTTTTCTCAGCTATTGTAGATTTCATCCAAATTTCCAAACTTATTGGCATAGAATTTACTATCATAGTCCTTTGTCATTTTTGAAAAATCACACCTGTGTCTGTAATTTTGCCTTCTTTGCACTTCTTATTATAATCCACACTATGTTATCCATTTTGTCTTGATCAGTGTTAGCATAGATTTGTTGATTTTACCAGCCTTTCAAATAATCGTTAATTTTATCTAGTAATTTCTTCTTTCTGTCTTCTTCTGGTTGTTTCAGTTTTTATTTTTCTAGTTTTTGAAATTGAATACCTGTCTCAATAATTTTTAGCATTTTCTTTTGGTATAGACATTAATAGCTATAAAGTATCTGTAAATTCAGTTTCACAGTATCTCACATATTTGAAATGAAGTAATTTTTTAATTTTTCATGACAGTTTCCATTAAAATCTCATTTAAATTTCCATTATTTAACAATATAAAACTTTTGCTTTAATTTCAAGGTTCATATTTTTTCTCTACTTATATTTCTGATAATGACATTTAAATTAACTGCATAACTATTAGAGGACACTGTGCAAAATAATAATTGTTTAGATGCTATAATATTCAATTTTTGCTTGAAAAGAAAGAGTGTTTTTAAACTAGTGGATATAGGGCTCAGTATATGTTTATTAGCTCGGCTAAAATTGATGCAACTTTATATCAATTTTGCTTAAAGAAAAGGGTTCAATTTTCTGAAGCCAATGAAAGATTTATCTTTCTTTCTTGTAATTTGATAGATTTTTGCCTTACATATTTGGATGCTAAATCAATGGCTGCTTATGAAGTTTGAATTTTAAATTTCAAATTAAACCTCTTTAGTTCCAACAATGTTTTTTGCCTTGAAGTTTATTTTCTCTGATATTATTTTTTCTGATATTAAAGTGCCGCATATTTACTTTACCTGTTAATTGCCTGCCTTCTGTCTTTCCATCTTTTTAAAATTTTAATATATCTTTATCCTTATGTTTTAACTGTGGGTATAATAACTATATAAGTGGATCAAAAAATCTAATCTGAAGGTCTCTGTCTTTTAATTGCTTACTTTAATTCTTATGAATGTATAATAAAATATGATATAATAGTGACTAATTTAATACCTATTATGAAAACATGTTTTATTGTTTTATGTGTTCTGCTTTTAATTTTTCTTCCATCTTGCCTTCTGACTTGCACAGAATTGAAATTTTCAACTAAGTCTTCCTCATTCTATAAATTTTGAAGTTATGCACACTTATTTTTATTTATTATTTAATTTATTTCTTAACCATTAAAATGAGAGCATGGACATTTAGTTTAATAAAGTCTAAGTTTATTCAATTTTGTTATCCTTCTTCCAAATAAGATGAGATCTTTTGAACAAGTAAATTTCAGGCTTCTTATTCCCTTCTTACATTGCTATTTTTCATCAGCATTTTAGTTTTTTCCAAGCTTTTAAATACTTAAATTAGACTGTATTGCTAGAATTTTGTACAGTCATTATACGTAACTTCTAGGATCATTTTTCTTTTTCCCCGTTTTCCAATCATATTTTAGCTAAAAGTTACGATTCTAAGTTAAGTGTTATTTTCTTTCAGCAATTGGAAAATACTAGTTTACTTTCTGGTTTTAAATTTTTCACTTGAATCTGCATCATTTTAATTGTTTTACTTTATACATAATCAGTCTTTTTATAATTGCATGTAAGAGTTCTCTTTGTCTTTGGGTTTTGAAGTTTTTCTTGCAATAAATCTTTTGTGGATTGTTTTTGCTTTTGATACTTTAGATTTCATTATGCTTCCTGAATTAAAAGATATATGACTTTTATAGATTCTGGAAAATTCCCTTCTATTTTTTTCTCTCTCTCTTTAAAATATTACCTCTCCCACATTCGTTTTACTGTATGCATATCTACATTTGGGGCATGTGAGACCTCATTTTATCCTTCTTGTCTCATAATCTTTCACATTTTCTGTTTCTATGGCTTGGAAATCTCTATATCTAGTTTAAGAATTAAATGATGAATTTCAAGAACATTTGACAGTGATGGGACGAAATTGGGGACTAAGAAAACCTTGGACCAAATATAAAGATGCATTACACAGACAAAGAACTCTGCCTTCACATATCTCACAACACAGCCAAGAAGACAGAGAGGAGAAACTTACCTTAATGACAATGCAGTGTAATTACTAGATGTGTGCATTACATTTGGCAGTGAGAGCACAGAAAAAGGAATATTTATGAGGTGAGTGGTTTGGGTGCATTATCTAATCTTTCTACACAACCATATTCTTATCCGTGAAAACGGACATGATAATAACAACTACATTATGCTTTGGAAGACTGAATAAGATAATGTTTTTAAATCTGTGAGGAACGTACATGACACGTTGAAAGACAGCAGTAACTGAGATTAAATTGTGGAATAGAAAAACAAAAATAATAGTGGAAAATCTTCTTGGAGATGCAGATGAGAGGATCCATATGAGAAAGATGAGTAGGAGTTTCCTAGAGGCGGAGGAAGACGGGGGAGAGAATGCCATTCTAAAAGGAGAGAACAGGAAGCTCAGAAAGAGCTTACATTTACCGAGAGCAAGCTACGTACCAGACACTATGCCAGGGGTCAGTGGCACCTGGGCCGAATCTGGCTGCTGGCTGTCTGTTTTTGTAAACAAGGCTTTATTGGAACATAACCATGATCATCTGTTTACACATTGCCTATGGCTGCTTTTGCACTACAACAGTAGTGGCCAACAGAGACTGTATGGCCGTTATTATAGCTTAAAATATTTACTATCTGTCCTTTCACAGTAAAAGTTTGCTTATCCCTGGACTATACTAAGAGCTAAGGACTAAGGAGAGAATTGCCTCATTTAATTATCACAGTATTTAACTCCAAGGGAAAATGAAAAACTGTGGTCACTTAAAGAAGGGCAATTACTTGAAATTTGCTCAAGTATAATAGTGGGTGGCCAAGCCCTGGTGGTCTAGTGGTTAAGACTCGGTGCCTTCACTGCCAAGTATGAGTTTGTTTTCCAGTCAGGGAACCACCACATCCATCTGAAGGTTGTCATACTGTGGTAACTGCGGGTTGCTGTGATGCTGAAAGCTATGCCACCGGGATTTCAATGCCAGCAGGGTCACCCATGGTGGACAGATTTCAGTAGAATTTCCAAAGACAGACTAGGAAGAAGGACTTGCCTACTCACTTCTGAAAAGATTGTTTGTGAAAACCCTGTGAATAGCAGCGAGCACTGTCTGATAACAGCACTATTTTGAGAGGATGGTGTAAAAAGACCAGGCAGAGTTCTGCCCTGCTGTTCACAGGGTCAGAGGAGTCTTCAGAATGGACTCCACGGCACTAATAATGACATATAATATCGAGTTGGGTGGGGAATTTGTGGTGAAGGATAGGAGTTGAGGCGAGAAAGGCAAGTTGCAGTTTTTAATTATTTCATTCATTGAAAATAACGGCGAGGCAGTGAGAGACTAGCTGGATCAAACAGAGTATAAATTTCCAAAATTAGGTGCATGGCTACCTGCTTAGGTGGCAGAGCACAGACCCTTATCTACTGTTCCTGCCACTGGAAGTCAGTCTTTTCTCACATATTTGCTTTTACTCTTTGCTTGGTCAATATATGTCTGCTATGCCTAAGAATTTAGCTACAGAAAGACTTCCTCATCTTTTCCAAAGCTTTCCTCCACACCCGCTCCTATCTCCTCACCCATCTTCAGGATTTCTGTGTGTGGATTTTTTTCTTTTCCCCTCTGATTACATCTTATCTGAGCTGCTTAATTTTTGCACAGCCATAACCTACCCTAACTCTGACCCTCATTCTGATCTGTCCTGCCAAGATTTTTCTGAGTTTGTGAGTCAACATTTAAAATAAATACAGGAATTGGGCTGTAATGCTCTTAAGATATTTCGGTCTCAGGAGGGTGTTGCTATTTCCCAAGGTGGAAGATGCTCCTAAGTCATGAACCTCAGCTCTAATTCCCCAAAGCAAATCTGTTTGCATCGCAGTTCATTTTTGAGAAGTTTGCAATATGCCTACCTCAAGGAGATCCCAGAACACAATGTTAAGCATAATTGTTGAATTCTCATGAGTGAAATGAAATCAATATTTGAGATATATGGGTTATGCAGATTAACAGGAAGGAAAAAACAAGATAGTCTGACCTGGTCAGGAAAGGCTTCTCAAATGAGAGAAGTTAACATTTAAACTGGAACTATGAAAAATGCATCATAATCAAGAACAACTGTAAGAATAACAGCATGTGTGAGGATAGATAGCCTGCAGGACTAATCAAGAATGATGAGGCCGTTATATTCTATCAGAGTAATTTAATTAATGTTCGGTCATTCCATTCCGTTCATTCATTCACTATTTCATTCATCCGCTGCCATTCCGCAATCATTCCAAACACTGTGCAAGTCAACAGGAATTTAGAGATAAAGAATTTGCGGAGTTCGAAGCCCAGTGTGGCCCACAAGCATATATAATATATACATATATATTATTCATATACATATAATTATGCAGTGTATGTATATATGTATATAGTAATTACATAATCACTTACCAGACTTCATGTTGTGTTAGTTGTCACTCTTCATCATCTATAATTTTGTAAAAATCTAGCAAATTTGGTGTTCATGTAGCAACAGAGGTTCATAGAAGTTAACCAATTTGCTCAAGGACACACAGCTTATAAGTGGCAGAACTGGAAATTTAACCCAAGGTTGTCTCTCACTAGAACTGACTGTATGTTATTTCCCCTATGTCATGTTGCCTCTCTGGGAGACGTGAAAATTGCAACAGCAGAAACATATTCAAGGAAGCAAGTTAGCATGGAGGAGAAGTGACCGGCAATGAGTGCTGCAAGAGTGTAGCGATTCTTAGCAAAATATTTAGCACGATCCCTCAAGAGCTCATAGTTCTGTTGGAGAGAAAAACACCTTGTGCGTGAATCAGTTACAGAGTAAGCCTTTCTTTCATTGTAGGATATTTTTCAGCTGACATCTAGAACTAGGGTCTCTTCAAGCAAATGGCCATTCTACTGGTTTTTAGCCCCTGACCTCGTTCTTTTCTACTATCTAATAGGAAGGCTGACCAGCGAGATCTCTGGGCAAAATTCCCTCCTACCTCAGATTGGGGTTAATATGAGATAACTGAATTTGCCTATATTAAATTGAAAGAGCCCAGGGTGCTTTACATTTCAATCTTTTCCAATCTGAATTCTAAGCAGGCACTAAGCTTTCCTCGTGTTCTTTTCAAGAATTTCTGCCACACAAGTAGCAAAAGCCTGCTGAAGGACCAGCCCCTGGCTGACTGATTAAGTTTGTGGGCTCCACTTTGGCAGCTGTGGGTTCACCAGTTCGGGTCCTGGGCAAGGACCTACACACCGCTCATCAGGCCATGCTGTGGTGGCATCCCACATAGAAGAACTAGAATGACTTACAACTGGGATATACAACTAGGTACTAGGGCTTTGGGGGAAAAATAAAAGAGGAAAATTGGCCACAGATGTTAGCTCAGGGCCAATCTTCCTCACACACAAAATAGCTGCTGAGACTAAGTTTAGAATCAAAATGAACTGAAGTTAGGGATTTAAGTGTATACTGGCATTTTTCTTTGTGAGCTGAAGGCTGACTAATGAAATGCACTATATATTGCAATAAAGCTTTAGAATGTTAGTTTCATTCTTAGAGACTATGAAGTGTCCTACATTTTGAGAGTCCCCACAATAGTCTGAGTCAAACCATCTCAAAGTTTAAGGTGCATACGAATCACCTGGGGATAGTGAAAAATGCTGATTCTGATTCAGTAGGTCTGAAGTGGGACCTAAGAGTCTACATTTCTAACCTGTGCTCAGGTGATGCCCGTGTAACTGATCAGTAGAGCTCATTTACCTAGCAAGGGGTGAAAATGTTGGAGTGACAAGACATGAATGTGGGTTGTACTTGGTTTTCTAACTTTCTCCCTTCCTTTTTGTCTTGGGATGTGTATTAATCAGTGTTTTCTAAAGAAACAGAACCAATAGGATATACATATAAAAGGAGATTTATTATGTGGAATCAGCTTATGTGATAATGGAGGCTGATAAGCCCCACAATCTACAGTCTGTAAGATGCAGACCCAGGAAACCTGGTGGTACAATTCTAGCCTAAGTGTGAAGGCCTGAGAAACAGGGGGACCCATAGCATAAATCCGGATCCGGGAGTAGAAGACTGATGTCCCAGCTTGACAGGCAGGCAGGGAGGGAAGGAATTCCCCTTCCTCCACTCCTCGTGCTAATCAGGCCCCCAAGGGATTGGACGATGCCCACTCACATTGTGGGGAGGGCGGTCTGCTTTAGCGAGCCCACCTGTTCAAATGCTAATCTCATCCAGAAACATCCAGAAATAATGTCTAATCTGGGCACACCATGGTCCAGTCAATTCAACATGTAAAATTAACCATCGCAGGATTTATGGAATAAAGTAAAAATTATATAACCAACGGAAAATATTAAGTGTGAGTGACTCAAGTAGGCATAGTAGGTTCTCAAAAACAGATTTTATTATATTTCAGAGTGCAGTGAGGGAATGCAAAGCTGATTAAGAAATACTCCATATTCTCGGCAATGCTTTCCCACTATCTATGGTGAGGTCCAGTTTTTCTCCCATTCTGTCTCACCCATATAATAGTCCATAAAATACAATGAAAATGAATCACTAGAAAAAAAGACCAAAAAAAGAAGTTTAAAATATAAGCTTAAAAAAATTTTATATTCAAATGATATAAAATTTCTGTTATGTTTATATCAAAGTTCCCGGTGTTTACTCTCAATTTCTCTGTCTTCTCTCAGACTGCTCCAATATGCAGACCCCACTTTGAGCAGCCTGGCTCTAGTGATGAATAGTTCAGTAGTTACACAAACCAGTGCCTTCATCACAGGATTGCATACACTAGACACAATAGTCTGCACGCCATAAACACTAAGAGCCTGTTAACTGCTCACTAATGATTCTAGGTCCTTCTCAGATGAGTAATAGTGAAATGTTTTTATATTCTGTATTTCCTCCCTATTTATCCTCCAGTTTGGTCTTCCTGGCCTTTTGTTTCAAAAACGCATCTAAACAGCCTCACTGTTACTGAATTCAGGCAGAAATGTAAGGTGAAACACGGTCTTTCTTTTGGAGGTAGCTAGAGCAAAAAGACTATTATTTTAATAGGGTTTGACAGCTTCAGCAGAGAGTTGTCTGATGGTGTCTGAGTTACAGAGTTTTTTTTTTTTCTAATTGTGAATTGAGATAAATATACTTAAGTGACATGGGAGCATAAATGTAATGATTTCAATGACTCCCTGAGGTCGTTGAAATTCTGTTAAGATAATTAGTCATAAGAGAACATGTGCCCTGCTTCCCGATATTGAGGAATAAAACACAAAAAGAATATAGCTAGTGTGATACGAGTGAAAGATGAGAGCACATCTTAATATAGACCAGACTGGAGAGATTAAGATGCCATTGTCGACGGCTTTACCTTATCCATTGTAAGAGACGTGTAAGGCAGTGAAAACCTTGGACGTGTCTCAAAATACAGCACAGATGTTGTACTCAGACCCATTATCAAAATCAGAAGGAGGCATGAGTAAGAGCATTAGCATGGAGACAGTTCCCGAGAGGCCATCTTTATAAAACATGTTAAGTAGAAAAGGTCTGACACACCTGCTGATTTGGACATTTGCCTCCAAAGCGCCGGACCTACGCCATGTGACAGCATATAAACCTTTCCTATTGCTGCACACTCTGCGGCTGAAAGAAAGCCTGAAGTCTTGGCTTCTTAAAATGTTCAATTATTGTCTAATTAGTTCTTAACTGGCCCACCTGCAGTATTAATACAAGATGGGAATAGAGAAACATTTTCCCTTTCTGCTGCAGAGTGTGTCCAAAGTGGTGATTGGAACTTATCGGAGCTTGTTTTTTTTCACAATCTTCTCTGTTTCATTTTCTCTTAAACTTTGAGAAAAGCAAATGTGTCACAAGGCAGACAATTGAATAACATGTTGTGAAATAACCCCCTATGTGGTTATGCTAAGAGGGTTCTTGAGGTAATCGTCAAGACATAAAGGATTGAGAAGTCATAAGGCATATGGACTGGCTTTGAATATTTTGGTCTTATTAAAAAATGTGACCTTTTCATTCAGATTTCTTGGTTTTCTTGGGATCTTACATTGATGCACGTGTTCACTTTCAAACAACCATAAATAAATCCCTTTGTTATTGGTTAGATGATAAATATTATCTGTTTACTGTAGTTAATTTACTAGATAATTTTTTATTAGACAACTAATAGGGTTTTCAACTTCTCTTTGACATTCTTCTCTGTGGCCAGATAGGGGATACCAGAATACCAACACTTGAACTGCCAAGCTGGGAGTATCTGTCTTCTCTAATATATTTTCTTAACATACCTATTTGGGATTCCTAAGCTTCATTAATTTATGAGATGAAAATTTGAAAATGTAATACATTTTTTTAGAATGAGCTATATGCCATTTATGTGTAGAAAATTAAATATATGTATATATTTCTATAGTGTACCCTTGAGTAAATATCAAGGTTAAAAGTGTCAGAGTCAGGCACAGGTGGAAGTTAACATACAGACGAAGAGAACTGATCGGTGGTTACCAGGGGAAACGGGGGTGGGGGGGCACAAAGGGTGAAGTGGTGCACCTACAACATGGCTAACAATAATGTACAATTGTAATTTCACAAGGTTGTTAACTATCATAGTCTCAATAAAAAAAAAAAAAGCTTTATGAGAAAAAAAAAAAAGTATCAGAGTCAGGGCCAGCCTGGTGGCACAGCAGTTAAGTTCACACGTTCTGCTTCTTGGTGACCCGGGATTCACCAGTTCCAATCCTGGTTGAGGACATAGCACTGCTTGGCAAAAGCCATTCTGTGGTAGGCGTTGTACCTATGAAGCAGAGGAAGACGGGCATGGATGTTAGCTCAGGGCAAGTCTTCCTCAGCAAAAAGAGGAGGATTGGCATAGTTAGCTCAGGGCTAATCTTCCTCAAAAAATAATTTTTTTTTTAATTAAAAAAAAAAAGTGTCAGAGTCAGTCAAATTCTGGCTCCTCTATTTACCAGCCATGAGACCTTGAGAATGCTGCTTAACTTCTCTGAGCTTTAGTTTTCTCATCTTCCAAATGGTTATAACGAGTGAATTTACCTCATAGAGTTTTCCTGAGCATTGAAAATGACAGTGCTCGTGAGGGCCCTTGCCTGGTGGCGTAGTGGTTAAGTTCACACGCTCCACTTCTATGGGCCAGGGTTCGCCAGTTCAGATCCTAGTCCTGGACCTACACACTGCTCATCGAGCCATGCTGTGGTGGCGTCCCACATACAAAATAGAGGAATATTGGCACAGATTTTAGCTCAACGACAATCTTCCTCAAGCAAAAAGAGGAAGATTGGCACAAATGTTAGCTCAGGGTGAAACTTCCTCACCAAAAAAAAAAAAAAAAAAAAAATTGACAGTACTTGCTAAATGCTTAGCACAGAGTCTAGAATATAATAAAGACTCTACAACTATGTAGCAACTATTTCTGAACACATATTTAAATAGTTTGGAATTTAAAGGAGATTTACAGCATTCATGGGAAGTACTTGATATTAATTCACTTCTGACTGTAAGGAAATAGGCTCAGAAAGGTAGTTTGTCTATCACAGAGCAGATTAGTCCAAAAGATGAAACCACACCCAGAGTTTCTCTCTACCTGATATCATTAAGTAAATAATCCTTGCTTTGCAAATTATGTATCCAGCAGTATCTTTTTACCTGGATGTTGGCTACTCCTCCCATACTTACTCTATTTTTTGTGTTCTAGTCACAGGAGGTAGTGTTTGCTAATCCATTTGCACAGGACAAATACACTCTTATGTTTCTCCTTTACTCTGACACTATAATCATACAGTACTTCTGACACCAGATTTGTGAATTTTCCACACATCAACCAATTCTCTGACATCTGCAGAGTGTTCCACAGTTGAACTTTGTTCTGACCCTCTCTGCCTGGAGTTAGTGTTGGATCCCACAAGTTAAGGGCTCAGGCTCTCAAGACGGGCCCCACTTCAGCCACCAATCACACATTCCAGGTTGTAACCTGTACTTTTGACCAATCATTATAAATCAGGTCTCCCCATGACCCCCTGCTTGGGTTTGATAATTTGCTATGATGGCTCTCAGAACTCAGGGAAACACTTGCTTACGTTTACCAGTTTATGCTAAAGGATATGATTGAACAGCCAGATGAAGAGATCCACAACGCAGGGTCCAAAAGGATCCTGAGCACAGGTGCTTCTGTCTCTGTGGAGTTGGGGCATGCTGTCTTCCTCATGTGTAGACGTGTTCATCAACCCAGAAGCTTTTCTGGGAGTAATGATACCTAGAAATCAGGATCAAATAACAGTTCTAAGAGTATCCAATAGTGAGGATTAACAATTTTTCCACAACTCTCTCGTAAGGCTAAGTTGTTGGCAGCAACTAGAAATAATTGACCATATAGCAGCTGAAAGGCCAAACAGTGGCACAGGACAATATTGCCAAAGCTTAAACATCCAGAGAAACTTTGAGGATTGGAACAGATCTCAGAGGAGTTGTGGTTTCCAGCAACCAGAAATAAGTCCTTAATCTGACTGGAAGGGCATTTGTTCAATCAGGACCAAAGTAAGACAATCCAGACAGTCCAAGACCAAAACACTAGAAAACACAAAACGCCACTGAGCGTCTTTCGAAGGCAGGGTTCGTTTGGCAATGCTTACCTTTTAATGATTCCTCTTGGGTTTGGACAGTGATGGGTTGGTTCTTAAACATATGAACAAGGTTGTTTTGTTGCTGTCAATCTAGAAAAATATAAAGTTCTATATATGGTGGCACTAGAAGAGCAGAAAAATGTCTATATATTGAACAAACTGATAAATACCAGGACCTAATAAATTTTATCTCCCAAAATCCATCTCAGCATCAACTCATCAAGGAGATCTGGATTGTTTTTATAAACTCAGAGGTCCCTCTTGCCCTGCTCTATAGCAAATAGTATATGATTTTCTCATATCTCCCTGAATGATGCCAATTTTTGGTGCCTACTGGAAGTCAGCATTGTTCCAAGCGATAATTCTTAAAAATTAAGTGTACTGACTCTAGTCCATATTTCCTGAGTTCAATCCAGGTTCCACAACCTCCCAACTCTGACCCTGAGCAAATTGCTTAGCCATTTAATTTTCATACCTTTAAAGTGGTAATTGCCAGACTACCTGTCTCAGATGACTGTTGAAAGAGAATAAAATGAGATAAAGCACAGGAAGTGTTCAAAATGTTGATTGTCGTCATTAATATTTCACAAGAAAAACAAAGTACTCAAAACGTGTGAAGGCATCAGGAATTGGCATGGAAGTCAGGTTAGATAGTCTGAGCTGTTTGTTTTCTGAGAATTACACATGAGAGTGTAAACTTTTTTTTTCAATTATTTTATTGAGATCATAATGGTTTATAACTGTGCAATTTTGGGTGTACATTATTATTTATCAATTTCTATGTATACTTCATATTGCTTACTACCAGTAGTCTAATTTTTGTCCATCACCATACATATGTCCCTCTTTACCCCTTTTGCCCACCCTCAGCCCCCTTCCCCTCTGGTAACCACTAATTTGTTCTCTTTATTGATGTATTTGTTTATCTTCCACATATGAGTGACATCATGTAGTATTTGTCTTTCTCTGTCTGGCTTATTTTGCTTAACATCATACCCTCAAGGTCCATCCATGTTGTTGCAAATGGCATGATTTTGTCTTTTTTATGGCTGAGTAGTATTCCATTGAATATGTATACCACATCTTCTTTATCCGTTCATCTATAGAAGGACACTTGGGTTGCTTCCACATCTAGGCTATTATGAATAATGCTCCAATGAACACAGGGGTGCATAAATCTCTTTGGATTGATGATTTCCAGTTCTTTGGATAAATACCCAGTAGTGGGATAGCTGGATCATATGGTATTTCTGTTCTTAATATTTTGAGAAATCTCCATACTGTTTTCCATAGTGACTACACCAATTTGCATTCCCACCAGCAGTGCATGAAGGTTCCCTTTTCTCCACGTCCTTTCCAACATTCATTATTTCTTGTCTTGGTAATTATAGTCATTCTGACTGGTGTAAGGTGATATTTCACTGTAGTTTGGATTTGCTTTACTTAATAAATGGTGATGTTGATCATTTTTTCCTGTTTCTGTTAGCCATCTGTATATATTCTTTGGAAAAATGTGTATTCATATCCTCTGCCCATTTTTTGATCAGGTTGTTTGTTTTGTTCTTGTTGATTTGTATGAGTTCTTTATACATTTTGGAAATTAACCCCTTGTTAGATATATGATTTGCAAATATTTTCTCCCAGTTGGTGGGTTGTCTTTTTGTTTTGTTCATGGTTTCCTTTGCCTTGCAGAAGTTTTTCAGTCTGATGTAGTCCCACTTGTTAATTTTTTCTTTTGGTTCCCTTACCTCAGTAGACATGGCATTCTAAAAGATGCTGCTAAGATCAATGTCAAATAGTGTACTGCCTATATTTTTTCTAGGAGTTTTATCATTTCAGGTCTTACATTCAAGTGTTTAATCCATTTTGAGTTAATTTTTGTGTATGGTGCAAGATAATGGTCTACTTTCATCCTTTAGCATGTGGCTGTTAAATTTATACCTAGATATTTTATTCTTTTTGTTGCAGCGGTAGATGGAATTGCATCTTTGACTTCTCTTTCTGCTAGTTCATTGTTAATGTATAGAAATGCAACCGATTTTTGTAAGTTGATTTTGCACTCTACAACTTTCCTGTCATTGTTGATTATTTCTAATAGTTTTCTGCTGGATTCTTTGGAGTTTTCTACAGATAGAATTTGGTCGTCTGCAAACAGCAAGAGTTTCACTTTTTACTTTCCAATTTGGATTCCTTTTATTTCTTTTTCTTGCCTATTCCTCTGGTCGGAGCCTCCAGTACTATATTTGAAAGGAGTGGTGAGAGTAAGCACACTTGTCTTATTCCTGTTTTCGGAGGAATGGCTTTCAGTTTTTCCCCATTGAATATGATGTTGGCTGTGGGTTTGTCACATATGGGCTTTATTATGTTGAGGTACTTTCCTTCTATATCCATTTTATTGGGTGTTTTTATCATAAATTGATGTTGGATATTGTCAATTGCTTTCTCTGTGTCTATTGAGATGATCATGTGACTTTTATTGCTCATTTTGTAAATGTGGTGTATCGCATTGATTGATTTGTGCATGTTGAACCATCCCTGCACCCTTGGTTTGCCCGTATTTTGTTGAGGATTTTTGCATCTTTGTTCATCAGTGATATTGGCCTGTAATTTTCCTTCTTTGTGTTGTCCTTGCCTGGTTTTGGTATCAGGGTAATGCTGGCCTAATAGAATGAGTTAGGAAGCATTCCATCTTCTTTAATTTTTTGGAATAGTTTAAGAGGATAGGTATTAAATCTTCTTTGAATGCTTGGTAGAATTCTCCAGAGAATCTGGACTGGACTTTTGTTGTTTGGGAAGATTTTGGTTACTGTTTCAATCTGTTTACTTGTGATTGGTCTATTCAGATTCTCTATTTCTTCTTGATTCACTTTTGGGAGGTTGTATGAATCCAAGAATTTAGCCATTTCTTCTAGGTTATCCAATTTGTGGGCATATAGTTTTGCATAGTATTCTCTTATAATCCATTGTATTTCTGTGGTATCCATTGTAATTTCTCCTCTTTCATTTTTAATTTTATTTATTTGAGCCTTCTCTCTTTTTTCATTGGTGAGTCTGGCTAAGGGTTTGTTAATTTTGTTTATCTTCTCAAAGAAACAATTCTTAGTATCATTGATCCTTTCTACTATTTTTTAGTCTTTTTTACATTTATTTCATCTCTAATTTTTATTATCTTCCTCCTTCTGCTGACTTTGGGCTTTCTTTGTTCTTCTTTTTCTAGTCCTGTTAGGTGCACTTGCAGTTTACTAACTCGAGATTTTCCTTTTTTTGAGGAAGATTAGCCCTGAGTTAACTATTACCAGTCCTCCTCTTTTCTCCGAGGAAGACTGGCCCTCAGCTAACATCTGTACCCATCTTCCTCTCCTTTATACATGGGACACCTACCACAGCGTGGCTTTTGCCAAGCTGTGCCATGTTTGCAGCCGGGATCAAAATGAGCGAACCCTGGGCCGCCGAGAAGTGGAACGTGTGAACTTAACCACTATGCCATCAGGCCTGCCCCTGAGATTTTTCTTGTTTGTTGAGATGGGCCTGTATTGCTATGAATTTCCATCTTAGAACTGTTTTTGCTGCATCCCTTGAGTTGGTATGTTGTATTTTCATTTTCATTTCTCTCCAAGCATTTTTTAATTTCTCCTTTTACTTCTTCATTGATCCAATGGCTTTTCAGTAGCACATTGTTTAGTCTTCACGTATTTGTCACTCTCCCAGTTTTCTCTTGTAGTTGATTTCCAGTTTCTTGGCATTGTGGTTGGAAAAGCTGCTTGATATGATTTCAGTCTTCTTAAATTCATTGAGGCTTGCCTTGATTCACAATATATGGTATATCTTTGAGAATGTTCCATGTGCACTTGAGAAGAATGTCTATTCTGCTGTGTTTGGATGGAATGCTTTCTAGATATCTATTAAGTCCATCTGATCAAGGCTTTCAATTAACTCCACGATTTCTCTGTGGACTTTCTGTCTGGATGATTTGTCAATTGTTGTAAACGGGGTGTTGAGGTCCCCTACTATTATTGTGTTGCTGTTAATTTCTCCCTTTTGGTCTGTTAACTGTTACTTATGTACTTTGGTGCCCCTGTGTTAGGTGCATATATATTCACAAGTGTTATGCCCTCTTGATGGAATGTCCTTTTTATCATTATATACTGTACTGCCCCTCTTTGTCTCTCATTGCCTTTCTTATCTTGAAGTTTGCTTTGTCTGATATAAGCGTATAACATCTGCTTTCTTTTGTTTGCCATTTGTTTGGACTATCGTCTTCCATCCCTTCACTCTGAGCCTGTTTGTCTTTAGAGCTGAGAGGTGTTTCCTGGAGGTAGCATATTTTGGGGGCTTGTTTTTAATTCCGTCCAGCTACTCTGCATCTTTTGATTGGAGAATTCAACTATTTATATTTAGAGTGATTATTAACATATGAGGGCTTAATATTGCCATTGTGTCTCTTGTTTTCTGGTTGATCTATGTTTCTATTGTTTCTCTTTATTTGTGTTTCTGACTGACATTTCATTTTGTTGTTTTTCTGTGGAGATTTTCTCTTTTTTTTACAAATTGTGACTCTGCTCCGATTTTGTACTTAGTGGTTACAGTGAGGCTATGTAGAAGTTCTCACAGGTGAGATAGTCCACTTTTTCATAGCCTCTTATCTGCATTAGCCTAAACAGGTTCCATCCCATTCCTTTTCTCCTTCTGAGTTATTGTTGTCACAAATTATTCTTTTTTGTGTTGTGAGTTTGTGACTAAGTTGAAGTGTTTATAGTTACTTTTGATGTTTTCCTTCCCTGTATCTTTTAAGTTATAATTGAGTATTTGCTTTCCTGTTCTGATAGAGAGCTACAGTTTTCTGATTTTGTCTGCCTATTTATCTCCTTGCTCAAAGCTTTTTAGATCTTTGCCTTTTTGTTTATAGTCTGATGCCATCTTTAATCATTTCTTGTAGGAGAGGTCTAGTGGCATTGAACTCCCTCAGCTTTTACCTGGGAAAGCTTTTATTTTTCCATCATATCTAAAGGATAGTTTTTCTGGATAGAGTATTCTTGGCTGAAAGTTTTTGTCTTTCAGTATTTTGAATATAGCATTCGAATTCTCCCCTAGTCTGTAAAGTTTCTGCCAAGAAATCTACTGAAGGTCTGATAAAGGTTCCTTTGTAGGTTATTTCCTTCTGCCTTGCTACCCTTAATATTTTTTCTTCATCATTGACTTTTGCCAGTTTTACTATTTTATGCCTTGGAGAAGGTCTTTTAGCATTGATGTAATTAGGCATCCTATTAGCTTCATGTGTTTGTAAATCTGGTTCCTTCCCCAGGTTTGGGACATTCTCAGATATTATTCCTTTGAACAAGATCTCTTCTCCTTTCTCCCTGACTTCTCCCTCTGGAATACTTATAATCCTTATCTTGCTTTTCCTAATTGAGTTGGAATTTCTTGAAGAATTCCTTCATTTTTTTAAAATCTTAATTCTCTCCCCTCCTGCACCTGTAGCATTTCTATATTTCTATCCTTTAAATGACTAATTATTTCCTCCATAATATTAACTGTACATTTTAAGGATTCTAGATTATTTATTTCATTAGTTGTGTTCTTCATATCCAGAATTTCTGCATATGTATATAGATATATAAACATATATATCTATATATATATATATATGGATATTGCAATGATCCCATCTTTAAAGTGAATTTATCCTGAGAAAGATGCTAAGTTGTAAAAACATAAAAAGTACTCATTTTTTTATTTGTTCAAAGTAATAAATTGGCCAGATTCTGAAGCAGAGGATCAGAAGGAAGAGAGTTAATGGCCTTTGACCAGCAATAAGCCAAGAGCCACTTTGAAACTTTTGCTAAAACACCCTAATGAAACCATTCATTGTCTCTGAATAATCATCTTTTTTGGACAATCCTTGGAAATAAAATTCTTTGGAGTTTAATAAACAACTGTTTTGTTGAGAGGAAGTTTCATGTTTTTAGTAAGATTGGATTTTCAACCTGTATATAGTCTTTGTTAAAAAAATATGTTGTCTTGCTCAAACAATATTTACAACCTTCATTCGGGAAATTTAATTTATGGAAATAAGAACACCAGTACATCAGGTTTGGGGAGACTCAGTACTGTTGGCTACAAAGTCTATGAGCACACTCCTGTTGCAGTTTTCCTCTTAATTGTGTTGTACCCAGTGTAGCTGGTTGCTAGCCTCAGGGGCTTACAGTAGTGATAAGCCTCAGGCCTACAAGGCTGTTGTCAGTTCTCTTAGGAGTGCAGCTGTGTGGGGCTGGCCCTTGGCCCAGGGGCACTCAATTGTTTCAGGCTTTGGAAGGTGGGGCTGATCCTTTTTATGTCTATTTGTGAAGCACAGGTCTTCTGCCACTGATTAACCTCACCCTCCACAGGACCACATGCACCGTCAACACAGTCCTGGTCCATGCACACTTCTCAAACCCCTGGAGCATACCCCGACACCACACTGCAGAGGCCCCCGCCTCTCCACCAATGCCCCCCACAGTTCACCTTGTCCTCACACAGGCCCTCTCCCACAGAGGCAAACACACTCGCCTGCCTGTAGAGGATCAAGGCACCCAGTCAATGCAGCCTGAGGACTACTTTCTGCCGTATTTTCTGCCATATTTGTCATTGTTTTCTTCACCTTTCTTTTGAAGTGTTCTGTTTCTTTGAGTTTTCTGATACCTTTGTCTTATGACCTTTTTCCCTCAGTCTTCTTAAATATTGCTGTTTCCTCAAGGTTCCACTCTTCACTCTGTCCCTGTGTAGTCAATACTCTCATGTAATCTCAACCTTTGCGTGCTCTGTCATCTATATGTTGATATGCCACTGCACTTGGCTGAATTGTATCTCCCAGGAAGATATGTCCAAGTCCTACTCCTGAGTACCTGTGAATGTGACCTTATGTTGTTTCAAGTGACCTTGTCTGTGGCAATTTGTTTCAGCATTCCTAGGAAACTAATATATTCCAAATTCCAACTTTCTAGCCCATCCTTTTGACTATATCAGATAGGTGTCCCCAGACATGTAAATCTCAGTTTGTCCAAACTAAGTGTTTCGAGTGACATCCGCTGCTCTGTTCCTTATGTCAGAAAATGGCAAGACCATCTGAAGCCAGAGCAATAATCTCTAATTAATTAAGGTGTTCTGTTCCTGAGGCTTCAACTACAAGAAATATATGCACATGACTCACAGGTATATGTGTATAATCTTGATCTATATTCTTAGCTCCAAACCAGTAAACCTTATTGCCTACCAAACATCTTTACTGGTATTTGAAAGACAACATATTCCACATGTCAAAAGAAGAAATTTTGAGTGCTCCCTTCACCTCAATCATGATTTTCTTACAAGATTCTCTATATCAGTGAATGTTTCCACCTTATATGAATTTGAACAAGCCAGAGACCTAGGAGTCATCCTTGACATTGAACTCTCCCTAAACCCTTCCTAAAATATAGACAATCATCAGTTCCACTTATAGCAATCACTTTTTAATGTGTTAACTTCTCTCCACCTCCATCACCAGCTTTTTAGGACAAATTCCTGTCATCTCTTCATTGCATTTTTGCAATACTCTCAGCATTAGTCATGTTTTCCAGAGAAACTGAACCAATAGGAGACATAGATAGATAGATATGACAAATAAAAATGACAAGCAATAGGATATATTGGAGTATGTGAGGAAGCCATTTGGTATAAACCTAATTCGGCCTGACTTTGTTTTTTCCAAAAGGGCCTGACTGTGGCTGTTGAGCATGCATTGTATATACATTTCCTATGGCAAGAACAAAGGCCCTTGAGATAAAGGTGCAACTTCCCTTCCCCTCCCAACGTTGGCATTTCCTTAAAGATTAAGCATCTTTCCTTAGGCTAGGAACTGATTGCTGCACTCACCTTTGACCACCCAGCTCACCTGTGACCACTCAGTTCGAGACAACAGACTGCCATCCTGCTGTGTTCACCGAGACAGCAGACCTACCTGCTACTTCCATCAATCGCTGTGCCGACAGAGCAGTCTCGCGACTATTGTAAAAGGGACATTTCAATCCTATGTGAAACATCCTCTCTGGGGGTATATAACCACTCTGTGCACCCCACTTCTTTGGTGCCCTTTCTTCTTTCAGGAAGAAAGGCCCCGGGCCACGGTCCTCACATTTCAGCTCAGAATAAACTCTCCCAAATTTTCATTTATAGATTGGTTATGGATTATTTTTCGTCGACAGATAGATAGATAGATAGATAGACAGACAGAGATTTATTATAAGGTATTGGCTTACATGATTACTGAAGCTGAGAAGTCTCATAATTTTCCAATGGCAGCTGGAGACCCAGAAAAGCTGGTGGTATAGTTTGAAGACCTGAGAGCTGGAGAGCCAATGGTGTAGATTCCAGTTCAGGCTTGAAAGCCTGAGAACCAGAAGAATCAAGGGCAGAAGATTGGTCTTCCAGCTAAAGAAGTTACTAGAGAGAATTCAACCTTCTTCTACCTTTTTTGCTCTATTTAGGCCATCAAGAGATTGGAGGATGCCTACTCTCATAGGGGACAGTGATATGCTATACTCAGTCCACCAGTTCAAATGGTAACCTCCTCCAAAAACATCTTCACAGACACACCAGAAATAGTGTTTAACCAACCATCTGGGCATCCTGTGGCCCCCTCAAGTTGACACATAAAATTAACCATCACAGCTTCTTTGCTGGTGAACCACAAATGTTTCTTTCTTCTTTCAACCTCAAATCCAAACAAAAACTAGATTTGTCTTTTTGATCACAACGGTAATCACATCTCACCCAAACGCATTTACTATTTGAAATACTTGAATGGGTCCCTATTACTCTTATTGAAAACCTGAATATAACGTCAAAACCCTGCTGAGTCTGGCCCTTCTTCCATCTTTAGGCCCCTATCACACTCCTATGCTCAACCCACAATGAAGCAGTGCCAGCTACAAAAACACATCATGCTGAGTTCTGAGTCACATCTGTCTGAAATGCTTTCTCCGCTTCCTAAATTGATCACGTCTACCATCTTTTACACTTCAGTCTAAAAGTTATTTTCTTAGGGAAGACTTTCATATTCCCTCTAGATTAAGTCATACTCACTTTTCTTATGTTCTCCTACCACTATTTCTCTTTATTTTGTATAAGTCTTTACAGAACTCTACATCTATTTGTGTGATTATTGGATTAATAACAGTCTAATCTTCTATAATATGAGGATGTGCCTGTCTTCTCTCTTTTATTCCCAGCATGTAGCATCAAGTGTGGCAAAAGCAGAAGCTAAGTAATTGTTCAACAGATGCTGTTGAATGAATGTACCAAACGTCCTGTTTGGTGCTTGTATGCAAACATGAACTCATCGATCACCCTCTCTGCAATCATGGAACTTTGGTCTACAGGAATTCTTGGAAACACCAACTTCTATTTGAGATACAGAAATTGGAACGTTGATTCAGACACAGAAACTTGGAGCGGGATGGCAGAATGAGGCAAACAACAAGAACTCCACTGAGCTGTCTGTTATTCAGCTTCAATCTACTTCACTGCAATGGAGGGTGCTGGGAAACTGAGTCTTTCCATGGCAACAGGAGTGATTTATGGAAATATTCAGGACCTAGGACTACTTGTGTGTTTCTGCTAGAGAAATATTTATTACCATTGGTGAAGGGAAATGCATTAAAAACAATTATTCAAAAACCAATTTCCCTGGCCAGTTCTATGTTACATGCTGCTGCTACTGTCACAGATATTTGTGTTTTAAATTAGAGCTTTTTTATTCTTAACACCTTATGCTGCTGCTCTAAAATTTCAAAGCTGAGAAAATCATGGTCACCCGGTTGTATTGAGGAAGAGAGCCAATATATCTTCCTAGGAGCTTTTATTTCCAGTGTGTTAGAGTGCCACTTCTTTATGAAGCAAATTTCCATACTTCTGTTGATGGTACATTCTCTTTCAGAAGAAAAAGGCTCTCTTTGATTTTCAGCAGAAGGTGAAGTCAGGCATCTGGTTAAAACAGGTCATAAAATGTACCTTGCTAGAGAAGGAATTTTATGATCAAATCATGCCTGAAAATGAGTAAGCTAATTTCTTCATCTGGTTTGGTTGAATTATCATGGTGAACAGGATTCAAATCCTGACCCTAGATTCTAGCTCCCACACTTTCCAGCTGTCAGATCTTGCCTGCTTTCGCTTTTCTGGGCTTCTTTTCCCTCAGGTCTTTCATGGTGACAATAATCCCAAGCTTATCTTTCTCTCAGGGAGGTTAGGCATCTCTAACTTGATAATAAATTTGAAGATACAGTGAAAATTATCAAGCAGTATACCTTTCAATAATTAAGTCTCATTACTATTATGAAATCTAAGTAAAACTCATTCTTTTATTTGCCTAATTCTTACGCATACATTACGTCTCCCTTAAATATTATTTTTTCTGGGACATTTTCCTTGTCTCTGATCCATCTTTAACCACGCCCATGGTGTCCTATTCTGACATAGAATCCTAAGTGTGATGGCAATTGCTCATTTAGATTCCTGTCTTCTCCACTAGACAGAAACACCTTAAAGAGAAGGACCTTTCCTACCTTGCACACCACTCTATCATCAGCATCCAGCAGAATATCCAGAATATATCAAGTACCAAATACACATTTTAGGATGAATGCACAAATAGGCAAACCAGTATGAAATATGTCTCTAAATGACATTGTCTAAACAGACTAACACAAAATAGCATGGCCAGGAGAGTTATTTTATTTCTTGTGTTCAGTGTATGAAAGAGAGAGGGTTTTAAACTTGGAAAACCATTAGCACAAATTAATGAGTCTTAAATAAAATTAAATAAAATGAGCCTTAAATAGTTATACCTGTAAAGCTATTCACCAGTTAGTGTGAAGTCAGTCCTCTTTCCTTACCCATATTAACTCATACACTGTTTCTTTAAACACAGTCATTTTCACCAAGGGATTCAAGGAATGTCACCACTGGCCACTGTTTAACTGGTAACACAGTTAATTTGTAATCACGTTTAGCATAACCTTGGGAAGATTCTTTCAAGTTTCAGATCTTACTCTGACTCCCTCTGTAGCCTCATTAATTGGTTGTATTGATATTGCTTTGTCACTTTGGTTGCTCATTCCTAAAATGTGGATAAGCGTGCTTTTTCCACAGTGGCTTTCTGAGCACTAATTAGTTGTTTGCAGAGTGCCTCCAAGATGGTAAGTACTGCGGAGATGCTAAGTGCCATTATTCATGAAGCAGTGGCTGTGAGTTCCTCTGGGATGAAACCTTCTTGAGAATGTGTTGCAGGACGATGCTGAGTGGAATGGAGCAGTACTTCTGCCCAGAATGCAGCAGCTTACACTAGGGAGGCGAAGCTTTACAAAAGCAGCCTTGAAATAACTTTCTTTGAAGCAGGTAAAACTTTGAGAGTGGCCATAGCTAAATAAAAAGTTGACTGTCACTCTAAGTCGGGGACATAATTCCCTTCTACTGCCTGTTTCCCGAGGGAAACTAGGAGAAAATAAGCACAGCCACTGTGGAGCTTTGGACTTTTTAAGACCAAGGGGATTTCATTTCCTTCTCTGCATGAAGAATCTGCCTCATTGCCTGACATGAGAGCTCCCTGCCCTGACCTCAACCCAATCTTCACTTGGTGTAACTAGGATATGTATTCCCAGAGCTGTGGCAAAGCAATGAAATGACAGAGCAGTCATGGCTGCCTAATCTGCAACCTTTCCTCCTTCCTTCTTGATTCTCAGTATTCTGTTCTTCCCTCCAAACGTACTATTGAGTTCCTACTCCTTGTCAGGCACTGTCCTGGGTGGGGTCTTAATATGTTATTTATTAGAGAAGGAGGTCTTTTCTTCCTGGGGACTCATGCACTCATCTTGATGATCTGGTCTCTCCTAACTGTATGTGCTTCTTATTTAGGTTGAATGATGAATTCACAAAGAATTAGTAAATTTTCACCTAAAAGACACTTTGGAGAACCTTATTTAACAGATAAGAAAACTGAGGTGTATATGTGGAGATATTATTACCAGTACCAACATTATCACTACCACCAGTACTGATAATGATGATGGTGATGATGATGATGATGGTGATAATGATGATGATAGTGATATCAAACTCTATTTACTACAAGGTTTAGTTTTGGGGTAGACGTCCCTGTTTCATAATTCTATATTAAGAAAGCCTTTCCTCCTTCTTCTAGGGGAGAATACATCTCTTCTAAGGTACATATCATCAGAATACACCATAAGTACTCCTCTTATGCGAAGTCCTCTATAGGCCTCTTGCACATTCTTTAATCACTGAAGGTTTTAGTACTTGGTCACTGTCATTCTTGATGCTTGAACACGTATAAAGATGATCCATCCAGCCATTAGAGTCTGAGTTTTTCATTGCTTCAATTCAAACTCTATTTTCCTCTACACCACCTTAGCTACATTTTTCAACAAATATAGAGTAGACATTGTTATCTAAAGATGTACCACCTAGCGAATCTTCATTTCAAACAGCAAAATATATCATAAAGCTTCCAAATAATTTATTGTGGCCCCCACACTCCCGTAATTAGTCAGTCCCATCTTTACTCTAATTCATTAACCTCACTACTTATTTTACTTACCAGGAACTCCACCAGATCCTCAACTCTCTTATTCCACAGTTTTCATTACGTAGTTCATCATGAAAATCATTTCCTTGCACACGATCTTAGCTCCCACACCTCACCTTCTTTGTCTTCCTTCGCTTTACCTCCTTCATCTTATTCATCTGGTGAAATCGAACTTTCCGTCTATTCTTCTATTACAAAACATAATTGGATAAAAACATATAATCATACCCTCTAGTCTTTGAATTTATGACCATAAGCTGCAAGTGAGATCTCAGTACTTCCTGGGAATCCTACTAATCAATTCACCTTCTCATTTTCTTCTCATGGTTGACTGATATTCTTTCCTTTTATTTCACAGAGAATATAGAAGCAATCATAAGTGAATTATTTTATCCTCCCACTACCAAGTCTATCGATGATCTTACATTTGTTTCAACACATTTGTCTTCCTTCTTGTTATGGTGAATCAACTCTACATTCTTATCAAGGATATTCCCTACACTTGTTCACTAAATCTTACGTTGTCACCTATGGAAAAACTTCGCCTCTGAAATTAATTGTCCCCTTTCCTGAATCATCAGTTTATCCCTTTCTACTGGACTTCATTTGTCAGAATGCAAGGCTACTATAATATGTTCCATCAAAAATAAAACAAAACAAAATGCCTAGAACCATTGTTCTGTGAAATATCTGCAAGTATCTGATCGTGTATCTTCTCCATTTTACAGCAAAACTCCTCAAAAGTGTAGTCTATGCTAGTTGTCTTCTTTTCTTCACCCCACATTTTCTCATGAAGTCACTCTATGAGACTTTCCTCCCCACAACTTCCCTGAAATTATGGTTGTCACAAGAGATCACCATCTTGCCAGACTCAATAGTCCTTGTTGACCTCTCAATAGCATTTTACACGATGAATGTCCTTCTTGAAACATTTTCTTCACATGGCCTCTGGGACACAGAATTCTCCTGATTTTCTTTCTAATTTATGCACAGTTCCTTCTCCCTACCTTTAGTTGGCCTCATGTCATTTTCCTGAATGATAAATGTTGGATGTTGCAGGATCTGGTCCTGGAATTCACCTTTCCTTTATCTTCAGTGCTCCCTGAGGAAACCTTGTCTAATTTCATGACTTTAAATGTAATCTATATGCTGAACACGGAGTTCTAGTTGTGTACTATCTTTCAACCTTCAGGCTTGTATATACGATTGCCCACTCTTTAGCCCCTTGGAAGTGTGACAGGCTTCTCAAATATATCATTTCCAAAGCAGAGCCCTTGATTTCTGCCTCATTTTTTTTTCCATTCTTAATCTCTCTCAATTTAGTAATGGGCACCACCATGAACTCAGTTACTTGGGCCAAAAACTTCGAATGTCATTTAAAATTTTTCTCATTTCCTAACTATATCCAGTCAATCTGAAAATCCTGCCAGCTCTATCTTCAAAATGTATCCTGAATCTACTTTTTCCACCATAATAAAAGCTATCTTTATCTACCACCAGTAGTGATATTTAGGCCTATGAACTGGCCTCTGTCTCTCTCTGTTTCCTTGCTGCAGTCAATTATCCTCAAAGCAGCCAGAGTGAACACTTAAAATTTATGACAGTTTATGCCACTTCTCTCCCAAAACCCTAAAAGGGCTTTCCATATGGTTCTGAAAATGAAATATCTATATGCTTGAAAACTCCTATATCATCTAGTTCCTGCGTATGTCTCCAATTTCCTCTCCCTTGGCTTTCTTACTATTCTTCCAATGCACCAAGCTCATTCTTGCCTCAGAAATTTTGCTTTGTTGTTCCTCCTGCCTTCAACATTCTTTGTTGGACTGATCTTCACATGCCTCTTTCCTTTTTTTATTCATGTCTTTTCTCAAAAGTCACTTTCTCTGAAAATTCTGCTGTGACTATGCTATCTAACATCACATGCCCCTACCAGTAATTCTCTGTTGTCTCATGAGGCTATATTTTCCCTCATAGCATTTATTATGACCTACCATTATATGATAGGCTTAATTGTTACTAACAGCTCCCTTACCAGAAGTAAGGTCCATGATGGAGGGACTCATTTGTTTATAATTTTATGTTCATTTCTACAACCACCTAGAATAGTGCCTTGAATGTCATATACTCTCAACTAATCCAAGCATCCTAACACTGAGTCCATCAGTTACACCAATTTGAGAATAACTTCTCTGGATATGTACAGATCAAACTGAATTATCAGTTTAGGTCCTTTCAATATCTTTTTAAAGCAGTTTTTAAATATCTGAAGTTTTAAATTTTGAGTTACAACCCATTTAGAGGGTTGTAAAATCAATTTGATGACTGTGACCAGTATTTTTGAAAATAGAATAGCAAATACTATGAGGTATCACACATAATACTGTTTCATGAAATATTTCATTTAACAAAATATTTGTTTTAGTTAAATACATGAGTATACATGCATTGAACAATGATTTAAAGATGTTTTTATTGGGGGGTTATAGTCAACAAAGTTTGAGAGTAACTCTGTCGAGATTCCACTGTAGCAAGAAATAGAATCTTTTCCCTTCTCCAAGGTTACGGTGAACCCAACCAGCCAGAAGACTCATGCAGTGAATGCCGTGTGGTGGTCAACAGCAGAGATTCTGATATTGAATCACTTGTTTAATTGCTGCCTCTTTTTTCTTTTGGTTCAAAGACAAAAAGGCATCAAACTCCGACTAGACTTGTCTTGAGATTGCTCTATGTCACCTTTAGAACTTTCCGCATACTACCTTTTAAATTCGTCCTTGACTCAGAAAGGAATGAGGATCTCTCAGTCACCTTTCCCATCATTCTGCCTGTGTTTTGGAAAATTGATAACCAAGAGCCTGCCCTTGTCCATTTGTATCTTTCTGATGTGTCTGCTGGTAGTCTCAGGAAAGAAGCAATACAACCCAGTCCAGCCATAGCTTCCATGTTGGAGCTCTTCTATGGAGAACAAAATTGCTCTACCTGCCAAAAATTCACTTACTTTTTGGTACCTTTCTATTTTTCTCAGAAATTTACAGAAATTGACTCCCTTTCCACATTTCTCAATTTCAACCCTCTCAAGAGTGTCTTTTAGTTTCAGCTCCAAATTGAAAGGACAGAAAAGGAAAATGACAAAGCCAGTCTAAGTGGTTTGTATTCCCAAGCCTCCAGGGGAACTCTCCAAGATAAATGATTATATTTCAAACAATGCCACAAAATTTTACTATTGCCCGAGAAGGAAAGGAACACTAACATTTGTTAAACAGTCATTATGTGCTAGAACCTCCGTATATACAATGTAAATTCACCCTGTTTCATTTTGCCTGCAAAGTTTTGTCTTGCAGTGTTTTAAATAAACTTGATTTAGTTGTCAAAATTTAAAAATCAGAAGCTTTTACATAAAATCCCGATTTCTGACTTTGCTAAAATGATCTGAAGACATAGTAAGATAACACACAATAGTCCCTGTGTTAGTTCATTAGGGCTGACATAACAAGACACCACACTGTAGAGAGCTAAAACAATGCAAATTTATTTTATCATAGTTCTGGAGACTGGAAGTCTAGGATCAAGGTGTCGGTAAAGGTTTGTTTTATTTTCTGAGACCTCTCCCCATGGCTTATAAATGCCTGCCTTCTTACTGTGTCCTCACACGGTTATTTCTCCGTCTGTGTGTGTCCTAATTTCTCTTCTTATAAAGACTTCAGTTATATTGGATTAAGACCCACTATATGACCTCATTCAACCTTAATTACCTCTTTAAAGTTGCTATCACCAGATAGAATCACATTCTGAAATGCTGGGGGCTGGGACTTTGACGTATGAATTTTGGGTTAAAAGATAAACTGTGGCATATTAGAAATGTGAACAGTTTATTTCAGCAAAATTTGATTCAAATCAGGCAGCACCAAATTGGAAATGGCTGGGAGGGCTGCATGGACAGGAGTCAGAGGAAAGACTTATATAGAGAAAGTTTGAAAGCAAATAAAAGAAATTATTTGATTGGCTATAGCTTAAAGCCTAGTTGTCTGTTTTTGATTGCTTATTCTTAGCCTTTGATTTCATAACTTTGACGCATTTATGGAGTTAGGGTTTGCTTTGCTTATGTAGGCCACTGCTGCATTAGAGCCATCTGTCTAATGGCCTCCTCGCTTAATTAATTTAAAAAGGTGGACACAGTTCAGACTATAATAGTCCCCCAGGTAACATTTGTCTGGATCTGAGCCATAGAGATTTGCTCTCAAGGTCGCCATAATCTTCACTGCTCCCTATTGTCTCCCTGATCCTGGGGCTCAATATCAGTAGCCATTTATTATTAAAATGGCTTCTTTAAAGTACATTAAATGTATTTCCCTAGAAAATATTTCAATTTTCCAACTCAGTTTTAGAATCCTGCTGGCTTCTCTTTGAATTCCAGCTTAATCCCTTCCTAGGTAGATTAGATTTGAAAATGTTGCTTAACACATCTGAGCTTTAATTTGCACACCTCCAAAAACAGGACAAAAAGAACTATCGCTGTGGGAACAAAGTGATTCAGGGAAAAATTTCAATATATAGCCTTCCTTCCTTTTCCTTGCTCATATTACTTTAATGTGCTTATCAAGATGGTTTAGGATAATTACATTAATGTGAGGTCCCCTGAGCAGCAATATCAGCATCATCTGGGAATTTTCTAGAAATGCAAATTCTAAGGTCCCATCCCAGACCTGCTGAGCCAGAATTGGATGTGGGGTGCAGGAATCTGTGTTTTAACAAGCCTTCCAGGTGATTCTGAGGCGTGTGAAATTCTGAGAACTACTGATTTAGAATGCCCATTCCTGTAGTGAAGTCCCAATGACTTTTCACTGGTTTACATACTTATTCGGTTATCAAAAAGTAATAGAAACTCTCAAATCCTTTAAGTTTGTCAAGCTCAATGTCCTCAACATTTTAGCTATAAAAATGGAACTGCTCACGTTAAGTAACAGTTTTTGACTGAGAGTGAGTCTAGGGGAGAGCATTGCAAACAGTCCCTTCAGATGGTGGTTATGGTCACTTCTCAAGAGACACACGTCACAAATTGTGACTTTGGAAAGAATTCCTGTTTCCTTCACTTATGACCCTAATATTTGTGGTGTCTCGGGCAAGAGAATAAATAGAAGACCACATACAAAAGCCTAATACAAAATAAATATTTAAGTTATAAATCAGTCTAACAAACTATTAAATAAAATATAATCTACTCTCCTACCTTGGCAAATAAATCACAATGCAAAATCAAAAAACAAGAAGAAAATATCCAGAAATTCTATTTCCACACCTGCAAAATAGTTGCTTGTAATGACCTATGTCCTAAATATTTTCTAAAAATTAATCATTATGTTTATTTTATTGGTATTAATAAATATTAACTGAAATTAGTGATGAAAGACAAGACAAATGAACGTTCTAATGAAAATAATTGCACTTATTTTAAGATTAGCAAGAAATGAACATTTATTTTCTGTACTTGTTTTTCCTTGTTAAATGATTCATCAAGTCTCAGAACAGCTGCCACATACTTTGAAGAGAAAGAGAGAGATTTTACGTCTAAATGGCTTATCAAAATTAACAGCAAATGGCATTTTCATTTACATTTGAAAACAGAACAATTCCAGAAGCCCAGCCAAATTTAATTCCTATCCAACATTGGAGCAGAGAGGAGCAATTGTTAACAAAGGTTAATGAAATTCTCTTAGAGATTTGGAAATCTCACTGGATGGAGGCAAATCCCTGTTCTGAAGGGTTCACATTAGTGTCAAGTGCAGGGAATGCTCCTGTGAGCTCACTTTCTGTTTCGAAAAAAGGATGAATCTGACAAGGAGAAAAGAAAGGATGCAGCCCAGTTTCCTGTTGTTTCCTGTAGTCTCTACTACACAGCCTTACTCTCCAGCTCAGTGCCAAGTTCAAGGGTTTGAAACAACTGCTCCCCAACTGCACATGCCAACCTGCTCCTCGAGGGTTTCAAGATTGGACGGCTTTATGGATTCACTGGTTACAACTTTAGAGGATGTGTTCCAGAAGCTCCCTTCTCTCTTTTCTTAGAATTTTTAATTTAGAAGAGGACAAAAAAGGAGGGATGTGGATAACATGGAACTTGAAGGTAACCCTAAGGTGAATTTACTGTAAAAACTATTATAATTCCTAAAATTTTTGGATGTTTATCTCCAGAAAGGCTATAAGATAATTTCTATTATCACTTGTTTTATTCTTGAAACTGTCCTTTGATTAACTTTTATAGATAATGAAACTGAAATTGAGGGACGTTCCATCCAAGGTCACTCAACTAGTACATGATGGACTCAGAATTCAACCCAGGCTCTTCTAATTCCAAATCCTGTAATATTTCCACCATATCTCCTGCCTCTCCATACTCTAGAGTTTCAGAATTTATAAGGTCACTTCCTTACATTACCTCACGTAAGCCTGTAAGGTATGTATCTCTTATATAAGATATAAATATATCTACACCTATCTTCTAGGAGATGCCGTTTCTTTAGTATACAGTATATATACTATCTCCTAAGCACACTATACTATACATATATAGTATGTTTACTAAAGTAACTGCGTCTCCTAGAAGATAGGTAAGTTTCCCAGGGTCATCTAGCTAGTATATGGTAAAACTAAGACTTGAACCTAAATTTGTCTAACTGCAGGAAATATACCTATGACATCACCACCCCCAATACATTAAGGAAAAATTAAAGAAAGTACACTGGATTTTTAAAAATTCTTATTAGACTTGTTTTTATAAACAATATGCCCACCCCTTTTTATTGAGTCTGCATTTCACTTACTCTTAGTTTAGAGCTTCTATTAATATTCTCCTTCTCTCTCATGTACAACTTTACACCTCCCAGTACATATCCAGTAGAAAGTTCCCCTTTGAAATATTGATTAGGATCCTGGGCCTCCCCACACTCCGATCCCACAGAGGGAGCAAAGAGCCTTTCTGCATTCATTGTCTTTAGAAAAGGATTTGACAACAAACAGAGAAGAGATGAAAGAAGGTCCTTTCTAGCAATCACCCTAAATACTTAGGAAAGTATATGATTGAGAATGGTCAATTTCTCACGTAATCTACACTATGAAAAGATTCCCTGGGCTGTAAGGTAAGTGGTGGCATAGGTCATGGTAGAAGGTGGATAGTTAGAGGGCAGCCGGGAGAAGACAATGACTGGTGAGTCCCTGAGAATGTGGCTTAAACTCCACTGCATGGGTTCCAAAGTGACAGTTAAACTTTCAAATACCTGTTTGGGATGTGAGCACAAGAAGACGGTGTCCTACTCGTAAGGCTAAGCTCTGCAGACAGAGAGAATGTGTTTTGGGGGTTTGTAGGCAGATTAGACCTTAGACGTACTTACAGAATTCACCATCCTCTAAGCTGGGAAATGATTTGATGATTTTCTTGTAGCTGAGAGGACCAGAAGCATGGCAGGGAGAGCCGCTGAACCTAAAGTGGCCATGAGAACAGGAAATGATGATGCCTTTGGGCAGCCAATGAGACCTAATCACCAAGGACATTAATATCTCAGTGGATTCCTACAAGGTCAGGTGACATTGAGAACCAAATTGACCCCTTCTCTACCTTCATGCCCTGCTTCTTCATATGACACAGATAACTAAGCCATGATCACAGGAAAAAGGGTAAGGAGGCTCAAAATAGATATTACATTGAATTTCAGAAAATAAAGAAGGTTACATTCTTTGAACACCTGAATCTCTGAACTAAGATTTAAATCCACTAGAAATATCTATGTCACATTAAGTAATTTTGTGCCAAAGACCACAGGATATGTTTTATCAGAGAACTTCAAAACAGGATATGTTGAGTGTTTCTACTAATAGTTGCACCAAATTCTCTTTTGGACAAGTAAATTGATGTCTTCTGAAGATGATGCCTGCTCATGGGCCTGAACTCTTGCCTTTTTATGCCTTGGTGAGATGTACCTTCAAAGAAGAAAGCACCTCCCCAGAGAGAAAGAATATAATTAATTAGAGCAAATTCCAATCATGCATTTGAGATTTAGCAATGTCTCTCACTGTGTGGTCTCAGGTAAATTACTGAGTCTCTGAGCCCTACTTTCCTCCTTGTTTAAGCAGAGGTAATATGCAGGTTGGTTGTTACAACCAGATGAGATAATAGATATCCAAACGTTTTGAACACTATAAACTGTTATGCCAGACACAACTATTGTTATTATTCTAATGATGATGATGATGATTTGGTGCACTCCATCTTTAAGACTTTGATTCCAAAGTGAGTAAAATTTCAGCACTGGTTTCAGCTGGGGTCTAGACACCTCCTCGTCAATATTGATAAACTCCAAAGGCCTTAACCTAAACAGTGCAAGTGATTTTCTTGGAAATGGAGCTAGTTGAAAATATGAAGGAAGGCAGGCGGTAGTCGTATTAAAACCAAGCAGGGCGATGGATTCATCACTGGGACAGGAGGACCATCCATATCTAGTGGTGGCAGAATGATCATGCTGGAATCAGGATCTGGCATATTAGATAGACTCCACCTGAGTGTGGAACCCGGGACACTCATGTTAGTCAGATGCTGACATTTAGACTTGTCAAGTATCAACCTTAAGAATATGAATATGTGAAGCTGCCTGACAGAGAAATAAAGGAGTTTTGTACATGTTTACAGATACAGGATGCTTTTGCTATTGACTACACGGAAATTATAACTGCCTCGAGAGATGCACCACATCTGGCTTTCAAGAGACCTAGGTTCAAGTTCTGACACTACCTAACCTTGGGCAAGTACATTCTCTTCTATGACTCAGTTTGGATAGCTATAAAATTATGTTGAAAATAATAATTACTAGTGCGACACATTCAGTGCTCAAAATTGTGCAGACTCTGTGCTAAGTATTTTACATATATCGTCTCTTTTTTTTCTCATGGCTTCCTTTAACCAGGTATTAGTGTACTCATTTTATGGAGGAGGAAACATGGCTCAGAGAGATCAGATGCTTTGGTTTGAGTCCCACAGATAACAAGGGGCAATTAGAAATTTGAATAAATTATGATAAAATCCAAAAATGGTCCTTTTAACCGTAAAGTGCTACCAGTCTTAGCAAGAAACTGAATGAGATACTATATGAGGTCTTTGGAGTCAGATGGCTTTTGGCCAAAGTCCCTACTCTACTATTTGTTAGTTAACTTATCTGTGCCTCAGTTTCTTCTTCTATAAAATGAGGACACATACAGCACCCCTGACTTAGGATTATTGATAAAATGAGATGATTTATCTGTCTTAAGTTCTTCGGTGGAGTTCCTGTGTTCTGTAAACATTATCATTATTGTTTTATTATTATTAATGTTAACGTTTCCATCCAGCCCTCAAAATCTATAATACAAAGGAGAAAATGAAGCTTCACAGGCGTGAAGCTGAGGAATGTGTTTTCATGATATCTCAGATGAGATCAAAAAGATGAAATTGAGGAAATCTTTGTAGTAGCTTCCTGGCTACCAAGATGGAAATCAAATCCATGAAGTCAGGGGCTCTGTCTTAACCATCTCTATGTCCACAGAATCTGGGCAGAGATTCTATTTTGTAGTGGGTACTTAAAAAAAAAGTTACTTGAACTGTATTGAATTCGATGCTTTAGTTGCAAATAAAGGACTTTTTTTACAGAAATCTTAAACCTGCATTTTGGATCAAAACTGCAACCACAAAATATAGGAGCATTTGGCCTTAAACAAGCAAACCAAAAAATAAAAACTCACGCTTCTAGACCGAAGTGATACTTAAGTAGAGATCACTCAGTTTAGGATTTTGTTTTCTTTCCTTTCTAAAATACCATCTGCCTTCATTAAGATTCAAATGTACATAGAGATTGTTTTTCATAGGCTCCTTGAAATCTCGAGTATCAATGACTACTCCAGAGAAGGGATCAAAAGCAAATTCCCTGATTTTGAAGTGTGGGCTTTTTTAACATTTCATGTAAATGCTTTCAGCGGACTCAGTCTAAAACATGATGTAAGTGCTGTTAAAAGTCTATGGTTTTTCAGCTGATGCCAAATTTTGCTTGTCTTCAAATACCCACTCTGTTTGTACAAGAATTCTCCCCTAAGTGTCTAAGCCATCTTCCACTGTCACTAAAGGAGGGAAAAGAGGCAAAATGGTAGATAAAACATGAGTCTTTCCCAGTCATCGCTCAGACCTCAAAGCAAACCCTGGGCTTTAAGGAGGTCAAGAAAAGTTCAGCAATGTTATTTCACAAGAAAAAGAGAATCACGACTTTAAGATTTGGGTTTATTCTAAGTGTCTGTCCTTATTTTAGATATCAAATTACATTTCTTATGTTAGCTAACTAAAATCATTTTATTTTATAATTGCAAAGTAATAGATAAAAGAGTGAAATCTACAGATGTATAGCTTAAGAAGTGAAAGGTCCCTATATTTATACTCCTGTAGATGCTGTTAACTGTTCAGAATATAATCCTAAAGATCTTGAACTGCCTGAACATGTATGCTTTTCAATTTTTCACTTTTACAGACACAGTTATATTTTAATTGTGTATATATACATATACACACATATATAATATAGTCAAATGTATCCATCTTTTCTTTGTGTAACTTATTTTGTTATTTCAAAATTATTCTTCCTAGATGTGAAAATATTCTATTTTATTGATTTTTCTAAGATTTGATCAGTTTAGTTGTTTTCTCTATTCTAATTTTATTTGGATATTATATATGTTTAAATTTTACCTAATAGCTACCCTTTTATAGCTCCACGAATTAGTAAATGACTATTTAAAATAACTCTTTCAAAATCTGATTTATGATACATCTACACTCTATCAAAAGTCATCTAATTCTGAACAATAAAAAAGAATAAAATCATGGAAGACCCTTTCTAAGTGATACTTTTAAGGGGCACATGACTAAAATAGCACCTGCTAACAAGGCAAAAAATATTATTTCTATAAAGAGCGTCACAAATCACTTACTGACTTTTGTCTTCAAACAACACAGAAGCACCTATTAACTGAGCTAGGAGTCCAGCCAATTGGTTGTAGTTAGGAGATATAAGAAGTTGGGCAATGCTGAATACTCCAGCTCCGTATTTTCTGCATTAAAGTCATCACCACAAAGCATTAGTTGATTTATAGAAGAAAAATGAAAAGAAATACGAATCACTTAAGTGAGGAAACCTAAGCAATAGTTCCAATAGAACATTTTGATGCAAAATACAAAAAAAAAACCCATAAAGACTGCAAAATATCTTAAATAGAAGAGTCATTTTAAAGCAGAAATTTAACAGTTTTAAGTGGGTTCTGAATCCCTTTTCCCGGATTGACTCTGAAGTCTTGGAATTCTGACAACCTAGAATTTGCAGTCTGATGCTGTCCATACCTACTAATGACTTCTGTGGTTTAGCAAGATCTTAGTTGTCAGTCCACATTTGCTGGCTTCCCTCTGGTGCAAAGGGTTGAGCAGATGGTGATTACACCTTCCCTTCTCCTCTAACTTTTGAGATTTGACAGCAAGGAGCAGGTATGAACAGAGAAGAACAGTCTGATTAGAAAGAAATCAGAAATGAAACTAATAAACTTCCTCTACCCTCTGAATAAACTATTTCTCTTGGGAAAGCCCCAGTTTTCCCAAAAGGTAGCATGTGACCACTTCGCATTGACTTTACAAATGCTCTTACAGGTAGTGACCCCAATTAATCCTTGCCCATGGTTGTCCAGTTTCAACCACGTTGCTGACTTGAAGCTAGCAAGCAAGAAACCCAAGATAACATTAATGCTATCAGGCAATCAAACTTTTCAACTTTTTTTTTGCTCATGTGTAGAGAGGTAACCATTCATTTGCAGTTCTAGGCAGGATGCTGAGAATAGATTTGAGAAAATTTCAGAAAAAATTCAAAATTTTTTCTACCTGACTTTCTTAGAAGAATGCCTCCAATTTCAATGTCTGTCATTGTCTTTTATTTATTTGTTTATTTATTTTTTGAGGAAGATTAGCCCTGAGCTAACTGCTGCCAGTCCTCCTCTTTTTGCTGAGGAAGACTGGCCCTGAGCTAACATCCATGCCCATCTTCCTCTACTTTATGTGTGGGGTGCCTACCACAGGATGGTGTGCCAAGCGGTGCCATGTCAGCACCCGAGATCAGAACCGGCTAACCCTGGGCCGCCAAAGCAGAACGTGCACACTTAACCGCTGCGCCACCGGGCGAGCCTCTGTCATTGTCTTTAAAAAAAAAAAACAGCTCTTTGAGATACGATTGACATAAAAAAACCCTACATTTTTAATGTATGCAACTCGATGAGATTAAAATAAGAATACATCTATGAAATGACTGTCCATTGGGGACATGCAAAGTGTACATAGGAAGGGGAAACATTTTGAATCATGCTTCTTTTCAGCCTAGGTACTGAAGCAGTTTCCATTTTTATAGATTTTCTATGTTTCATATGTGAATCAGGACAAGATAGTGGTTTTGTTTATCTTGAAATCTGTTCCTAATTCCTATTTCGCCAAGACCATAGAGATGTTTTCAAGTAGAGAGTCCCTTTGCATATGTTGTTTTCAGGTAAACAGCAATAATCAAACCTGGTTTACTGTAAATTAGCATTGATCATAGTAATCACAGATGTGCAATTAGCAGTTGGTCTCTACCTTTGCCCACGAATGCAAAGAATTTTAAAAGACTAAGGAATTCACGCTTTTTTTGCGTGTTCACTTGTTCAGGGGCATAGGTCACTGATATGAATTTGAAATCAAATTCTCACCTCTACATAAACATTAATATTTTGGTTTCCTAGTCAACACTTTTTGCATCTGTGGCTAACGTAATTTCATAGTCGTAGCTCTGGTGAGGGAATCTTGTGTTGAGGAATGCCAGGAAGAGTTTCTAGACCTATATTGATTTTTCTTGAAGGCAGGGTGAGACTTGGGCCAAGACCCTGTGGACAAACACTTCCTCACATTGTTTCATTTAACTTTTAACAATTCAGTGAGGTTTGTTATTTTATTTATAAATGAGGAAATTGGGGTCCAGAAAGATTAAATAAATTTCCTGAGGCTAGTAGAAAATGGGAGTCAGGATTTGAACTTCAAAGCCCATCATTGTCTCATTGCCTCTAGGAACACTGCCTTTCCCAAACTTCTATGAAGGAATTGAGGAGTTGGCTGGAATTTGGATCCTGACCACCCTCAGTGGTCTCCTTCTGCCTAAATATCCCCAAGCTTACTGAGTGGGGTTGGGTCCCACCTGGAGGGGCCTCAGGTGTGATAACGTGGCTTATATTTTCCTGATGAAAACTCAGTGCACACTCCATATTGTCTATTCTCCATAAGCCACCAAATGTGAGATGGATCCTCTCCTTCCTTTGTGTAAAAGCCCTAATAGTTTCAAATCACAACCAGAATGACATCTTAGGACCTGAAAGGTAACTGTGTGATAAGAGACACCTCTACTTCTCCAGTCTCTTTCCCTCCTTCTCCTCTCCTTCAATCAGTGGTCTCCTCTCATGCTTCCTTTCTTTCTCTCCTGCAAATTTGCCAGTCTCATTCACATACCAGAGCCTTGGCACTTGCCATCCTTTCTGCTTGGAAGCACCTTCCCCAGGTCTGTGCTGGGCTTCTCTCATCTCATCAGGCAGTTTTCAGTCTTGTGTCATCACCTCTGAGAAGGCTTCCCTGACCACCTTAGCACTATCAGATGCCAAACCATTATCTACCTTATTGTTTTCATTTCCCTCACCACTGTCTAAAATTATCATTTATGTTTATATACTTATTGATATTTTCTCCTCACAGTAGAATGCTGGCAGAGAAATTGTCCTGTGCATTACTCTGTTCCCAGATCTTGAACAGTAGCATGAACATTGTAAATAATCAATAAATATTTGTTGAATGAATGTATGCATGAATTAATGCATTAAGCACCTGACATGTAGTAAGTGCTCAATAAACACTATTTCTATTTATTTAAAAGAAATATACCTCTCTAGAAAACAGTTTGTTAGTTTCTTGTAAAATTAAACATACAATTACCATTCAACCTAGCAATGACACTTTTGGCCATTTATCCCAGAAAAATGAAAATTTATCTTCACACAAATCTTGTACGTAAATGTTTATAGGAGCTTTATTCATAATAGCCAAAGCTGGAAACAAGCCAAGCGTCCTTCAGTGGGTTGATAGTTAGACTGTAGGGCATCCATACCACAGAACATCACCCAAACAGTTAAAAGAAACAGTTGATTACACTCATTCACTTGGATGAATCTCTAGGAAATTATGGTGAGTAAAAAAAGCCTAATCACAAGAGTTACATGCTGAATGATTCCTTTTACATAACATTCTTGAAAAGACAAAATCATAGAGCTGGAGAACAGATTAGGGGTTGCAGACATTAAGAACAGAGGAGGGAAATAGGAAGGAACAGGGTGTGGTAATAAAACAGCCGAAAGAGGGATCCTCGTGGTGATGGAACTTCCGTGACTTGACTGTGGTAGTGCATACATAAACCTGTATGCGTGGTAAACTTGCACAGAGCTAAATACACGCACACGTACACACAAATGAGTCCAAGAAAAACTGGGAAAAATTGAATAAGATTGGTGAATTGTATAAATTCCAATATCCTGGTTGTGATATTATACTTTAATTTTGCAAGGTATTACCTTAGGAAGAAATCAAGTAAATGGTACATGGGATCTCACTATATTCTTTGTTAAGACTGCATATTAAACTACACTTATTTTAAAATACAAAATTTAATTTTAAAAAGAAATTGAATTATAAGTAATTTTGTAGGAATCTTAGCTGTTTAAAGCTGGATAGATGGCTGCCAACAAACTATACAGAGAGATGTGTTAAATGATTCAATCTTACACTGTAACTTGTGATCTTATTGAAAAAAAAAATTTTTGTATCTTCCTCTCCAAAGTATCCTTCTCCTTCTTTTAGTTCCTTTTTTTTTTTTTTTCAAATTCAGAATCATGCTTTCTCATTCACTTGGAATATGCATTTGTGCAGAGGCACTAGGAAAGGCTATTTATATCAGTTGCATGAATCACTGGATGTGATAAACCTGGAAGGTAAAGCCAAATTTCTAGAAATGCACTGTGAGAACCTGTAGTGAATAAATGATGCATTTCTCATTAGCTAATTAAATTCACAACTTGGCAAGTGCCACTGTGGTGGACTTAAGTGATGATGTGCGTGTATGGCTTACACCTAGGCGTGAAGCATCAGTTTGCTAGCTAAGTTCTCCAGGGAAATAGAACACTGAATGTTTTGATTCTAACATATTTCTTTAATCCAGATATAAAGCATCCTCTTTGGGTCCATGAAATAGTCAGGCTTAATTATTGTGCCATACTTTGCATTTTCATAAGGGGTAAGATTTTTTTCTTTTGAAAAAAGCATGGCTATGAAGTTAGAAAGAATTAGATTTGAAGCTTAGTTCTGTCAATTAACTCTCTACAAGATCATAAGTGAGTCATGTAACTCTATGCCTATCATGTCTTTGCACTCTTCTCCATCAAGTTCCTAACCCCCTATCTCAGCCTCACTTCCATGGTCATAACCTAAAACTAGTCATTATGCATTTCTTTCATAATCTCAACTTAACGTATTTCATCCTCTAACCACACCTTCTCTCTTTCCACTGATGCTGAGTTTCTATTACCTCAATTACAATTCTTTGACTCCAATGAGACCTCTTTCCCTATCCCAAAGCTGCGAAGCTATTCTTCTATACTATTTTCTAGAAATTTATGGTATTTCGTTTCAGTGGAAAAGTTTTAACTCTTTCATTTTTAACTGTGCTTCATTTTGAATAGTTCCTATTGCTGAGTCTTCATCTTCATTTATCCTTTCTTCTACAGTATCCAATCAGTCATTAATCTCCTTTATTGTATTTTTCATTTCAGATATTTTTCAACTTCATAAATTTCATTCAAGTTCTTTTTTTACATCCTCCATTTCTCTCCTCATCAATTTCATGATTTATTCTTCCATTTTCAACATATACAGCATATTTATAATAGTTGTCTTAACATGTTGTCTACAAATTCCATCACCTTTATCATGTTTGGTCTGTTTCAATTGGTTGATTTTTCTCATGGTCAAAGGTCAAATTTTCCCCCTTATTTGGATACCTGGTCACTTTCTCTTGCATGACAGACATTGAGAATGTATACATGCATATCTGCAACCCGACTACATTTTATCTTTATTGAAGTGTTGTTGGGGATGAATCATTTCAACCTTTATTTCCATGTGGCTATCCAGTCATCACTATATCACTTATTGAGATGACATTCATTTCCCCCATGGTTGTGCATCTCTTACTTAAAATATCCATATGTGCATATTGTTTCTGATCTCTCTCTTCTATTTCATTGCTCTGCTTGTCTCTTCCCAATACCACATGACGTTAATTACTATAGCTTTATTTAAGCTTTACTGTAGCTTAATTTACCGTATGACTTTTTACACAAAGTCTTATAACAAATAGCTTTATAATAAGATTCAAGAATGTTATATTCAAAAGTATATTCACCTAATAATCCAAGACCATGGTCACACTGGACCCAGTTTCAACATTAAGTGAAGTGTATGTGACTACAAATCAGATACAAATAAAAACATATTTTCTGATGCCTGACTATCTTCATGATATGCTTTAAAATATTTGTGACAGAAAGACATGTCCTCGAGGACCTTCCTTTTAGAGAGGCTTAGAATCACCCTACATAAGTGTGTTTTGTATCATTGTACAAATATATAATAGTCCTAACAGAGCTCACCTAAACGTAATTTAATGCTTCACAGAATTGTATAAAGTTTATTAAATTGTTTTGTATCCTAATTTTTCATTTTTAAATGTACTACTTTAACAACATCAATTACAATCTACTTTCTGACTCCATCACTCAACCCAAACAGAACTTGGTTTGGTTTCAGGAATTGCATCTCTTTACCAAAACATGAACTTTGAAATGTAACAGCATAAGTGCTACCTTTATTAATCTTTCATTTGTTAGTTCTCTAAATTTGCAAAAGCCATTGTGTAGCCTAAAGACTAAAACCAAATGCCATTGATTATCTACCAAAAGAATTTGTTTTAAACCTACAACTGGCATCAGAATTGTATCAGAGTGCAAAGTTAGAGAGAAGAGCCAAGAAGACTGCTGCTCTGCCAATACAGACAGGCAGTCTTAGAATATTTATACAGGTTGCTGAACTAACTAAACCTCTTGCCATACCTTAAGTAAGCAAAGGGATTTTCACTTATGTGAACATACATGTGTTCCTTGCAATCTATCAGTTAGAAAAGTCTTGCAGCAGATTTTGCAGGACCTTGTCAGCCCTACAACTGAGATATTGTACTCTTATAAAGCTGCCTTGCACTTTGACAGGACGTCCACAGATGCCCTCACCATAGGTGGAATGCCAAGCTGATAAGGATGGCCATGTTCTAATGAGAATGTGACCCCATAAATCCTTGCCAAGAAGTGGCAGAGGTTCCAAGATCAACCAACTTATGACAGAAGTTATAACTAGCATTAAGGTAACAATATGGAAAATTATTAGTTTCTCCTATTGGGGAGTCCGTCATTACCATGGAGAAAGAAAAGCAGAGACCCAAATCAGACACGGGAAGATAGATCCCAAACTATTCTCCTTGGTAGCCTAACACCTGTGCACTTGGCAGTCCACCATGTCCTTCACAGGCATAATGAATTGTGTGAGCTCATCGAGTATGTTCTCCACTTGAGATCGAGAAACACAGGAGGACCAGTCTGCAGACTCAGCCTCTGGATTCAACATACAAAATGCCTCACCCTCCTGTCTACAGTCACTAGTGATCTTTGGGATATTATCATCACTTCTGGTCAGTGCTAAAATTAATCATTCGGCTCCCTTTAAGAAAATTTGAAATGCTAAAAGTAGGCTTATGTCCTAGGTTTTCTGTGACTTCTAAAATATGAATGTGATCTAAGCTGGCAGTCCTAGACTGGAGATCTGAAAAACTGAGGTCTGTCTTCTCAGAAATGACCACCACTCCTTCCACCTCCCCAGATTCATTGCCCTCTGCGTGTGAGGCCATATCATTTTCTGTCTCCTGAGGAGGCTCAGGGAACCCAGGAGTTCGGATTCAGCCAGCATTCTCATGTGCTCCTTCTCAAAGAGGCCAATCGTAGAATTGTCATAAGAAAACCACTTTTCTCAGCTGCAGCTTTCTGCTCAAAACTTGTTTCAACTTGTGATGCCACAAGTAACTGTGCCATATTAGCAGAACTGGTATCACACGAGCTAGGTTCCTGGACATCTTGAGCACTGAAAGACTGGTCAAACTGGTCTTCCTGGTTATTGGTTATGTCATCTGACTCAAGGTTGTTCCCAATTTTCAGAGAATCTGGGGAAAAGAACTCCCAAGAATGAACTCTCATGGCTCGCTATCTGGTTTAATATGCGAAACGGCAAATGCATCCATGGTAAATTGGAGGTGATGTCTGACTCTCTTCTCCACAGACTAATTGTGCTTATGGAGACATCTAATGAGAAAAGTGGATGCTGGTGCAAGTCACTGCACACAGATGAGCTCATAACAGTAGGCTACTGCTTGCCATTCTAGATGGAGTTGAGGGGTAAGCTTTGATGTTTTGTCTTAGCTATGTCACCCTAAATGAGTTCTGCATGAGGGCACTTTACTCCTAGACCTACTCACTTGGAAACACATGGACAGATTCCCTGTTATTAGGTAACAGGTACATGCCTTAACAACAGGATTCAAATGCAGGTGAGAGGCTGCCAGAATGCATCCATAATATCTCTCTCCCCCAACACGAGGGTTGGGTTTATACCACATGATTTAGAGTGTCAAAGGCCTCCACAAGGTGGATCATGTTCATGGTCTTATCTTCCTCTGTCACTGAGAGCAGGGCTCAGGATTGTGTTCTGCGTGCTGTCAGCACAGATCAGAGTCTACAATGAGAGAGTCACAGACCTGACCATGAAGTCTTTGGTAAGTTCAGTTGCTTGGTGATCTGTTCAAAGTGTCCAAGAGAATCACACTCTCCCCTCCTTTGCTGGAGGAGGCAATGACCCCTCTGCAACCAGACACAACAGTGTGAGAGGATGTGAACATCCATGATGGACTTTTTTCCCCCTCCTCCAACCTACCCTTCCCCACCCCTTATTCTCTACTCCTCTAGCCTGTTCATGGAGGTGCTCTCACCTTCACTTTCGAAAGATATTTTCAGTGGGTGTAGAATTCTGTTTATTTAATGATATGATGGTGTCTCTCCCTTTTCTCTTTAGGCATGAATAGTTTCTGATGAGATGTCTGCTATTCTTCTTAACTTTGCTATTCTATCTCCCTTTCTGTAAGAATGCTTTTACTTATTTATTTTTTGATCACTGGCCTTCAGTAATTTGGTTAGTCTGTGCCCTGGGTTGTTTTCTTCATGTTCATTCATTTTGTATTTCATTGACCTTCCTGTCTTTGTGGTTGCAAAATTTTCATGGAATTTGGAAAGATTTCTCCATTATTTCTTCAAATATTTTTTTCTGTCCTTCTTCCTCTCTCCTGGGACTCTAATTTCATATATATTTAACCATTTGATATTATTCTACAGGTGATTTTTATTTTTTTCATTCTTTTACTTTTATCTCTATGCTTCATTTTCTAATTTCTATTGCTATGTCATCCAGTTCACTTGTCTTTTCTGTTGTAGCATTCAATTTGTCATTAATTTCCTTCAGTGTGTTTTTCATTTCAGATATTTATTTTTCAATTTCAGAAATTTCACGTGGGTCTTTTGTTACATCTTCCATTTCTTTCCATGCCATTTTTATATTTTACTCCACCTGCCTGAAAAGATGCAGATATTTATAATGACTGTTTTAACATGCTTGTCTGAAAATTCTATCATATTAATGCTTTCTAGGTCTGTTTCTATTGATTTTCTCCTGGTTAAGTTTCAAATTTTCCTGCTTATTTGGGTGCTTGATTATTTTTAATTGGATGCCAAACATTGTGAATTTTATTATTAGGTGCTAGATATTGTAGTAATCCTTTAAATACTGGTGAAATTTTTTTCCACACACAATTAAGTTATTTAAAATCAGCTTTATGTTTTTGAGTCTTGCTTTTAAATTTTATTAGAGCAGAGACAGAGTAAGTTTTATTCTAGGATTAATTTAGCCTCGTTATGAAAGTGATACCTATCCCAGGTCTCTACCCCTACCTCATGAAACAAAGTCTTCTAGCTCAGCTGGAAGAAACACGAACTATTCATAGCTATGCTGGCTTTTGGAATTGATTGGTCAAATGCTCTCTAGTTATTCTTCCACTGTCTTGGGTAGTTTCTCTCATGCTCAGACAAATCACAGTACCCAGCCAAAGACTTGAGGGGCCTCCTACGAAGCTCTCCAACTTCCCTCTCTGTGTCTCTTCCTCCTCTCCAATGCTCTGCCCCACAAATTCTAGCCACCTTTCCTCTGAATACTCCACCCTTTGAATTCTCAATGCAGCAAAGCATCTGAATCTGTTTGAATTCTTTCTCTCTACACTATGGAATGGAAATTGCTCCCATTCATTAAGTTTGAGCAAACATAGGGCTAACCTTGTTTTACTTTCTCTCAGTTGCCACAGTCTTGTGCTACTTATTGTCCAATATCTGAAAACCCTTATTTCATTATTTTGCCTTTTTTTGGCTTTTTTAGCAGGACAATAAATCTAGTCTCTGTTACTCCATCATGGCTTGAAGTGGCAATCTCTAATTTACTTATTTATTTTATACATTGTTTATCTGACCTACACTGAAATGTAAACTTTATAAGGGGATGGATATCTATGATTGATTTATTCAGTGAGGTACCCCAACCACTTAGAATAGTTTCTGGCACATGGTAAATGTTAAAATATTTTGTGGAATGAATGAATAAATAAATGAATAAGGCAGTATAATTTCATAGTCTGAGTTCTCATCCTTTATAGTACATTATTTTTGTTTTTCAGAGAAAACACTGATCCAGCTGGAAGTTTTTGGCTACTTGATCAGTTTCTCTATTACAGCCCAGAGTTTGTCATTGTTCAGCAAAGTCATATAAATTATACCCTGGAGGTTCTAAAAATTGTTTGACCTTGATGATGGTATTTTTGATGAGGAGGAAGAAAGAGGATACTCCAAAAACTTCAAGTGCTTCATAATATCTACAACTGGGTAATGTAATAGTCAAGGTCAGTTTTCCAGCAGGAAGTGATAGACTTGAATACGTATGCTTAGATAATTTTGAACGCTCCCCTCCCTTCACTCCCTTCTCCCCACATCCACTTGCAGCAGGTATTCTGCATTCAGGAATCTCTATTAATATGAAAACTCAGCTGGAGGAAAGTTAATCAAACAGTCAGTCAATTTTTAAATTAAAAAAATAATAAAACACCTCTAGCCCTAAAAATTACAATCATTAATCAGTGCTTGGAACTGCAGCAAATAATAAATGAACCTAGAACACCAATTGCAAAGAAAAAAGTTTATGACCCTGTTCAGGGAGATTTGTCCTGGAAAGACCTCAACTAACAAAGGAAGAACGTGTCATTTGCCTCAGGACTTGAAAAGAAAAAAAACGAGTTGCAACAGAGAGCATTATGAGGAAAAATTACCATCTTAAGTACATCCTTACACATGTCAGAAATGAACTGACTTTCCAAAGCTATTACTTGTTAATTGGAAAATCACAGAGCAGATGGAACCAATTAATCTGCAATTACAGAATCACCACAATCCAAACAAAAATAATTAACTTGTTTTCAAGATATAATTTTTTTAGGAAATTCTTCCTAATATCTCTGAAACTGGGCAACGAGGCACAACATTTCATTGGCATAGGGGAGTTTAAAACTTTCCTGGGGGCTAAATTTCCTTTCAGGATAAAAGAGGAGTTGATCTTATTGTGACATATATAGTCTTAACTTCTGAAGAAAAAATCCAGAGGTAAAGTGTGTTAAGACCATTCATTTAAGCATGTATTCTACATCTACTATACATGAGGAACTTTGTTAGTTGATAGTTGTACAATAGTGATCAGCAACAGATAAGGATCCTGTCATCTTGGAGCTTACGGCCTAGTATGTGGCAAATACCAAGTCACCACTCAAATAAATGCCAAATTGCTATTGTGATTGACACTGTGAAGAAGGTCTATGTCATACAGTACGTGCTGTAGACTGAGTGTTTGTGTCCCCCCAAAATTTATATATTGAAACCAAGTCCCCAGTGTGATAGTATTTGAAGTAAGGTCTTTGAGGTGGTGCCATCATGAATGTGATTATTGCCCTTCGTAAAGAAGCTTCAGGGACTACTTCCACCATATGAGGACACAGAGAGAAGCTGGCCATCTATGAACCACGAAGAAGGCCCTTACCATACATCAAATCTGCTGGAGCCTTGATCTTGGACTTTCCAGCCTCCAAAACTGTGAGGAATAAATTTCTTTTGTTTATAAGCCACTAAGTCTAATGCACTCTATTATTGTAGCCTGAGCAGACTAAGACACCTATTATTAGCCTAGTTTCTTATTTTATTGTCTTCAGAGAGTTTCCAGGATAGGTTTCCGCAAGAGGAAATTTAGGAAAAATCCAATGGATTCCCTGAGTTAAGGATATGGAGCCAAGAGTCCAGGGAGCCTGGAGAGGGAGCAGGAGGCTACAGTTCACAGGACACAGGCTCACATTCTACAAAGAGAGAATTCCGGGTGTCACTGGAAGGCGTTCCTCAAGTACACAGTAGATTTAAGATTCCATATGGATTTGAGGAACTACCTGAGACTAGAAAAAGACCTTCTGAGAAGATTAGAGATAACAGTCATCAGTACACAAAAATTGCTAGTGACAGTGCTTGTTCCTATCAGAAAAACACAAAAATATCTTCATGGTTAGTGAAGCATCAGGTAGAGTACTAAGAGGATTCTTGCCCTATTAGTGGTGAGTAATCAGCTCTAGACCAAACACTGCTCTAGTTTCACCCAATGAACCTTAAAAGCAAGATACAGAAAGATCAACTTGTTTCCGAGTAATTGAACCATGTCTCAGAACAAAACTCAAGAATAGTCTAGGAAAATAAAGATAGTCAGCACCCAAGAAGGGAAACTCACAATGCCTGGCAGTTAATTAAACATTACTAGGCAAGAAGAAGAAAATGTAAACAGTAATAAGGAGAAAAATAAATCAAAAGGACTCAGAAATAACGCAGATATTAGGATTAGCAGATATGGATAGTTAATAAAACCATATTCCAGATGTCCGAAAAGTTAAGTAGAGCTATGGAAGATATAAAAAAGAATCAAATAGAAATTCTAGAAATGAAAATTATAATATCTGAGATGAAAAATACACTGGATGAGATTAATACTAGATTAGACTTTACAGAAGAAAAGGTCAGTGAACTTGGAAACATGACAATAGAAGCCACTCAAAATGAAAAATAAAGAGAAAAAAAGAATTGAAAAAAGGAGAAGACCATCACTGAGCTGTGAAAGAACTTCAAGCACCCTAATATATAATTGGAGTCCCCAAGGAGAGGAGAGACAGGAGATAAACAAATATTTGAAGAAACAATGGCCAAAAATGTTTACATTTCATGAAAACTATAATGCACAAATCTAAGAAAATCAATATACGTCAAGTACAAGAAAGATCAATAAGACTACATGAAGATGCATTATAATCAAATTGCTCATAACTAGTATAAACAGAATATTTTAAAAGCTGTCAGAGCAAAAAGACACTGAGGAGTAAAGATAATGATGATAACAAACTTCTCAGCAGAAACCATGCAAGTGAGAAAACAGCAGAGCAACATCTTTAAAGTTCTGAAAGGAAGGAAAAAAAATCTGTTAACCTAGAATTCTATACCCACAGAAAATAGCTTTTAAAAATGAAGGTGAGAAAAGACTTTTTGAGATATACAAATAATTTCATCAGCAGCAGACATGCACTTCACAAAATTTTAAAGGAAGTCCTTTAGGTAGAAGGAAAATGATACTAAATGGATGTATGGATTAGCACAAAAGAATTGAGAATGCTAGAAAGGGTAACTATGTAGCTAAAGATATAAGAGATTTTTTCCTTCAAGTTAAATCTCTTTAAAAATAACTGACTTTTTAAACAAATACAAGCATATCTATTTTTATTGTGCTTTGGTTTATTGTGCTTTGTTGATAATTTCGTTTTTTACAAGACCTTCCTTCAGCAAAATGATTCAGGTGATCATTAGCATTTTGTAGCAATAAAGTACCTTTTAATTAAGGTATATAGATTGTTATTGCACACTTAATAGACTACAGTATAGTGTAAACATAACTTTTGTCTGCACTGGGAGACCAAAAAGTTGGTGTGACTCATTTTATTGCAGTATTTGCTTTATTGCAGTGTTCTAGAACAAAACCTGCAACATCTCCAAGGTATGCGTGTGTAATAAAAATATACTGTGAGGTTTATAACATATGTGTAAGTAAAATGTCTAAAAGAATAACATAAAAGTTGAGAGAGGAGACATGAAAGTATATAAATTTAAATGTTTATTCCTTTGCATAAGTGGTATGATGTTACTTGAAGCAGACTAGGATAAAGGTGGATATTGGAAGTTCTAAAGTAACCACTAATATAAAAAAAAAACCCAGGAGCTATAAATAATAAGCCAAGAAAAGAGATAAAATGGAGTCATAAAACAGAAAAAACATAGTAATAAAAACAGCTGGAGAAAATAGAAAACAAATAAAAAGATGATAGAATTAAAACTGATCATATCAATAGTTGTCCACTACATGTCATTATCTCAGAACATCAATTAAAAGACAGAGGGCCCGGCCTCGTGGCACAGTGGTTAAGTACGCACGTTCTCCTTCTCAGTGGCCCGGGGTTCACCAGTTCAGATCCTGGATGCGGACATGGCACCGGTTGGCACACCATGCTGTGGTAGGCGTCCCACATATAAAATAAAGGAAGATGGGCATGGATGTTAGCTCAGAGCCAGTCTTCCTCAGCAAAAAGAGGAGGACTGGCAGTAGTTAGCTCAGGGCTAATCTTCCTCAAAAAAAAAAAAAAAGACAGAGATTGTCCTATCATATATAAAAGCAAGACTCAAGTATATGCTGCTTATAAGAAACACATTTCAAATAAAAGTCATAAATAAATTAAGAATAATTTATTTGGATGGGAAAATATATACCATGCTAAGACTAGTTAAAGGAAGCTAGATTAGGTATAGCACTACCAGACACCTTAGATTTCAGAGAACATGAAGAAGGATATTTCCTTTTGACAAAAACCTAGGGACTAGATGGGAGTTTTTTGTATTTCAGCAATAATTAAATAATTTATTTTAAAGAATAAAGTTATCCTTTAATCACCAGTATCCTCTTGGCATAAATTGCAAAAAATTAGACCACACAAAGGATGCATACACCAGGAATAATAGTATAGTTAGAGAGAGAGATATAAAATTAATTCCTTGCTAAACATTTGCTTGTGATGTATAGATACTAACACAGGAAAACAAAAAACAGGATTTAGGATAATTCACATTTCTTTCTTTAGTACATTAGGGTCCATGACACGAACATAGAAGCTTACAGAACTGTCAATAATTCAAAAGATTATCTTTTCCCTCCTGGTCCTAGAAATGGATTTGTTTTTTAGAAAGGTTAGCCCTGAACTAACATCTGCTGCCAATCCTCCTCTTTTTGCTGAGGAAGACTAGCCCTGAGCTAACATCTATGCCCATCTTCCTCTACTTTATATGTGGGACGCCTGCCACAGCATGGCTTGCTAAGTGGTGCATAGGTCGGCAGCTGGGATCCAAACCAGCGAACCCTGGGCTTCCGAAGTGGAACGTGCAAACTTAACTGCTGTCCCACCGGGCCGGCCCCTAGAAATGGATTTTAATTGAAGCTGGCAGATATTAGACACAGACAAATCACTTGGCAACATCTGCCCAGAAACATTCTCCAGAAGTGTAATTGAACCTTTTATGAAGGTTGATAAATCCGATAATGGCTCAGATCCTTATGCTTTGAGCCTCTCAGACACACAGCATCTCCTTGCTGGTGCATCATTTCTCTTCCACTCTTATAAGCCAAATCCTCTCATTTATTGAAACACTTAGTCGAGAAGTAGATCAAGAAGAACAGACCTGACAAAATCTTGTTCTTATGACTCTAGAAACTCTAGCATCCCCCCACTCAACTTTTTAAAATCAAACTGCTTAAGATCTCAAAACATACATGTATAACTATTCTTTTCTGTATCTCTGCCATAGATAACACTTCAGTATTACTTCACATATTTTTAAAAGTATCCCCCTGCATTTTCTAACAGTTTCCAATGGAATACTCTAAGTGTCACATTTGAAGGAAACACATTTAGAAAGGGTAAGGAATGTAAAGGTTAATCCAATGTAACGCAGTCAGTAGATGACAGAAATCAGAATAAAGCTTATTTATTTACTCAGCAAAAATTTATTGAATGCCTAGTACATTCTAATCACTGCCCCTTGTTTTAAGGATGCATCAATAAATAAAATAAGACGGGCATAAATAAGTCTTACCTTTTTGGAGCTCAGATTTGTCTAATAGAGAACACATGATTTTATTACTATCTCCATCAAAGAGAGTGGAAACTTCCCCTTCCTAACTTCCCACTGAACATTCCTTCAAAAATGGGTTTGATATATTCCCCATATAAAAATATCCTGAATGAACAATAATGAACAATACTTTAAGAAGGTGTGCTGGAATAGTGGAAAGGCGTGCAGTCACAGGATGAAAATGGAGCCTGAGCTGCCAGCACAGTGAGCAGCTGTGTGACTTGGTATGCCCCGCGTTTGTCATCATTCCTGAGAAATGGATTCCTGAATTCTACAATATAAGATGAGCATTAATTAATTTTTTCCATAAATAACTTTTGGGTGATAATTACTATATCTATAATAAAACGTGGTAGCCCAGAAGGAATGCATAGTTAAACTAAAATGAAGGAGCTCAGGAAACAGATATTGATTGTACAGCAAAAATACTGAATCTATGTATTAGGTGACTCTCTTTTGAGTATAACCCATGGAAATCCAATTCAATCTATCTCAGAAATAAAAAATTACATTTCAAATAAGGCCGGTTTCAGGTGCTCTTGCAATGTCAGTTACATCTCGTTCTCCACGTCATGGGTCGACTTTCTTCTTTCTGATTTTATTCTTCGTATAGATCTCTCCATCTGATGAGAAATATGGCCAGTTGCAAATCTAGGCTTATTTAGTAGTTACAGTTCTTACTCTCAGAAGGAAAGCATGCTAAAATTGAAATTGCATAAAGGGTAACCAAAGCTGAATATAATTATATATTCGGATATGAATGTTAATATTTGAGTCCAAAATCTTAAACATTTTATGAAACGAAGTAGTTCTTCAAGGGATTTTTTTCTTTTATTTTTACTATTGTTTGATTTATTTACTTACTTAACACTATGGTACTGGGGGTAGTAATGCTTATTGGTTTTTCTTATGTGTGAGGAACTTTGTGTAAGTATTTATTGGCATCAATCACATTGAATTGTCACAACAGCCCTGCAAGAAAAGTCCTATCATTATAACCATATAAAATATAAGTAAACTAAGTATTAAAAGATTGCGCAAGTGTATGTATCTTATAAACTGCTAAGCCAAGATATGAACCCAGAAAATGAGCTTCTCTTAGGCACTATGCTACTTTGCCGCTCTGACAGTACAGTAGGGAAAAATTAGATAACATTACATAGCTTCCTCAAAATTGAATCCTTAAATCTTTATTCTTACTAAAGACTGTATTTTAAAAATGACGTGTGCAATGAGACACCAAACCCTAAGAGTAACACAGGAATTCAAATCTCAATTCCACCACTGTCTAGCTGTGAAAATGTAGGCACTCAGCTCAACTTCTATATACAGGAGTTTCATCGAATGTGAAAATAGAATAATATCTATGTAAGTATATTTTGTGGAGATTAAGTGAAATAGTCTATTGCTTATACAGTGGTAAGATTGTAAAGTAGCCAATAAATAACATAAGAATCAGGTCAAATATAAAATTTGTTTATTTAAAGGTATTAGAGGGCTTCTGAAACAAGAGAGAACTCTCACATTCTACTGGAATGTAAAATGATGCAATTACTTGAGAAAACTCTTTGGTGGTTTCTTGAAAACATAAATATATACCTCTCACAACCCAAACATTCTAAGTATTTGCCTAAAACAAATGACCATATGTTCACACAAAGAATTGCCCATGAATATTTATAGCAACTTGTCCATGTAGCCCCAAATTGGAGACAATTAGAATTTCTAATAACAGGTAAATGGATAAACAAATCATGTTATATTCATACAATGGAATAGCACACATCAACATAAAGGAACTAACTACTGATACACAACATTGATGAGTCTCAAAATCATTACTCGGAGTGAAAGAAACTGGGTACAAATGAGTATATACTGCATGATTCCATTTGTTTAAGATTATGGTAAGTTCACAGTAATTTCTGGTGACAAGAAACAGATCAGTTGTTGCCTGGGGAAGGGAGCAGAGAGGGGAATGGATGACAAAGAGACTTAAGCATCTTTAGAAGGAGACAGATTTTATATATCTTGATGGTGGTAGTGGCTTCATGGGTATATACATCTGTCAAATTTGGTGAGTTATACACTTTCAATGGATGCAGTCATTGTATGTAAATTATACCGCAGTAAAATTAACTTAGAAAATGGAGAGATGTTCCGTGTACATCGATTAGAGGACTCAATATTTTAAAGATATAAATTGTTCCCAAATTAGTCTGTAGATTAAATGCATTTCAAATAAAATTATCAGCAGGGTTGTGTGTATGCACCTGTGTGTTTATGTGAAAATTAAGAACCTGAATCTAAAATTTACAGAGAAACGCAAAATACACAAAATAGCTAAGGCACTATTGAAGAATAATAAGCAACCTAGATGACTACCGTATTGAGACCCGTAGTACATAACACTCTACGTCGTAATTAAGACAGTGTGGAATTGACATAAAGATAGACACGCTGACCAATGCAACTACAGAGAAAATCCAGAAATAGACTCACTTACACATCTATACTTACCTAACTTTTACAAAGGAAACACTGTAATTCAGTGAAAACAACGATGGCCTTTTTGATTAATAGTACAGGATTGACTACATATTCATGTAGAAAAATAAATCTTATCCTGTTCCTTGCAGTCTATATGAGAATCAGTTCTAGATGGTCTGTAGATCTAAATGTGTAACAAAAAAATTAAAAATTTTAGAAAAAATACGAAAATACCTTCATTACCTAAGGTAACCAAAGATATCTTAAAGAAGAACAGAAATTACTCATTATAATAGAAAATTTAATAAAGAGGTTACATTAGAATTAATTCAAAGACGTGATTGAGTGGGAAAAGCAAATTCAAACGTGAGAAAATATTTCTAATGCATGTATCTGTCAAAATAATAACATTTAGAATATCTAAAGAACGTTATAAATAAATAAGAAAAAAGATAAATCAATAGAAAAAATGGATACTTTTTTCATTTGTTTGTTTAATTTTATATTATTGTGGTAACAACTCTTAACATGAAATTTACCCTGTGAACAAAATTTTAAGTGTACAATACAGTATTGTTCATTATAGGTACAATGTTCTACAGCATATCTCTGACATTTGCTCATCTTGTTTAACTGAAACTTTATGCCCATTGATTAGTAACTCGTTTATCCTTTCCCCAAACCCTGGCAATTACCACTCCACTCTTTGATTCTATGAATTCGACCATATCAGATACTTTATATAAGTGAAATCATGCTGTATTTGTCTTTCCATGACTGGTTTATTTCACTTAGCATATTGTCTTCAAGGTTCATCCATGTTGTCACATATTGCAGAATTTCATTCCTTTTTAAGGCTGAATAGTATACTATTGTATCTGTGGATGGACGTTAAGGTTGTTTTCATATCTTGACTATTGTGAATAGTGCTGCAATGACATGAGAGAGCTAACATTTCATTTTAATTATTTTAAGGAAATACCCAGAAGAGGGATTGCTGGGTCACATGTTAATTCTATTTTTAATTTTTTGAGGAAAATTCATACCGTTTTCCACAACAGCTGCACCATTCTGCATTCCCACCAACAATGCACAAAGACTTCACAGACATTTTATTTTAAAAAGTCCAAATAGTCAATAAACTTAGGAAAATGTGCTTAACTTTATACGCCATCACCAAAAAGCAAATTAAAACCACTGGAATGACTAAAATGAATAAAATAGTTTGACAATTCCACATGTTAAGTGAGGATGCGAAGCAAATGGAATCTTCATACTTTTCTGGTGAGAGTATAAACTGAGATAGCCACTTTAGAAAATGTTTTGTTCATATATAATAAAACTGAACTAGCTCATAGCTTAGACAACTCCGTTCTCTAGTGTATACACACAGAACTGTATACTATGTTCACCAAAAGCATTATAGAAATATATTTACAGCAGCATTATTTGTAATAGATAATGGAAATAACCGTAATGCAGTCGTGCCCCGCATAACAACGTTTTGGTCAACGTCAGACCACACTTACAACAGTGGTGCCATAAGATGAGTACCATATAGCCCAGGTGTGTAGTAGGCTATATACTGTACCATCTAGGTTTGAACAACACTCTGTGGTGTTCGCACAACGATGAGATCGCCTAATGACACATTTCTCAGAACGTTCCCCTGTAGTTAAGCGACTCATGACTGTAATAAATAGGATGAATTCAATGAAATATTATACAGTAATGAGAGTATATGAACTGCAACTCCATGCAGCAACATGGATGAATCTCATAAACAATATGTTGATCAAAATAAGTCAGACACAAAAATAGTATGTATATATGATTCCATTCACATAAAATTTAAAAACGAGAACATGGAGCTGGTCAGGTGGCATAGTTGTTAAATTCATGCACTCTGCTTCATCGGCTTGGGGTTCACTGGTTTGGATCCCCAGGGGCAGACCTATGCACAGCTTATCAAGCCATCCTGTGGCAGGCACCTCACATATAAAGTGGAGGAAGATGGGCACAGATGTTAGGTCAGGGCCAATCTTCCTCAGCATAAAAGAGGAGGATTGGCAGTGGATGTTAGCTCAGGGCTAATCTTCCTCAAAAAAAAAAAAGGGGGAACATTATTTTATAGTATTGAAGTAGGATAACAGTCGCTCTTGTGTGGCTAATAACTGATAGAGCATAGAGGAACTTTTGGGATGCAAATAATGCTCTTTTTCTTGATTCAGGGTCCAATTACAGGAATACATTTCCTTTGTGAAAATTATGCTGCACACTTAGAATATGTATCCTTCTGCTATGCATATTATACTTCAATAAAAAGGGGGAAAAAACAAAAAAGTAACACACATATCTAAGAAATCTCATTTTGTTAAAAAAATACATATTATTTCGTGAATGATTTAAGCTCAATGCTATAAATTATTGTGTAAATTAGGAGAACCCAAAAGGGGAAGTTTAAACTATTTTTGTATTTGAGTATGCAACATAACCAAGTCAAGACACCGAGAAAAAAGGAGGAAGTTAAAGAAGGAGTAGAAGTAAATGCCCACATAGAATGGAAAAACAGGTCTGCCTCCAAGTTCTTTAGAAATTGTCTAGAACTAAATTAGTGCCACATTCAAGCGTGATACCAATATAACTTTCTATCTTGGAGAAAGATAAATTGGGATCACAAAAGCGAAGTACAAAATTTATTTTTGTGGTCATGTATATATATTCACATGTGTGTCCTCAAACATGCTTAAACATCCTTTTCTTTCCTTCTTTCCTTCCTTTCTTCCTTCTGTCCTTCCTTCCTTCCACTCATCCTTTCTACCTTTCTTCCTACTTTCCTTCCCTTCTTCTTTCCTTCCTTTTGTCCTTCAGTGCCAATATATCTTGTTCTTAGGAATATCATTATCTAATAGCTGCCATCCTAGTTGTCCACAGGTCAAGGCAACCCTATTTTCATTCTGTTTGTCCATTAAATGTTGTCCATTGCAATCGGTCATCCTGGGATCTTATCATCCCCATAATATTAGAGATACCAGTTACATGGCAGCATCTCTCACCGTCAACCCCAGTGTTCAGAGGATAGTCAACACCAAGCTTCTCAAACATACTCATGTGCCCTGTACCACTGTACTTCTTAAAGCCTTAATAAAAAGAGTGTCTGTTGGACCCTTGATACTAAAAGTGTGGTTCCCACACCAGCAGCACAATCCCATGCCCCAACCCAGATATGTTGAATCAGAATATACATTTTAACAAAATCCCTGAGTACTTTGGATGCACATTAAAGTTTGAGAGCCACTACTGTAGGCATTCCCTGGGGAACATGTTCAAGTGGTGGGTTCTTAAATCTCATATAATAAATCATTTCTAACTTCCCTACTTTGTTGAACTTCTGGCCTTCTTCCATACCCTGCCAAAGGGGTTTGGCACCTCCGCCTCATTGACTGTAAGACACTGTCATATTCAAGTTTTAAAGAATTATTCTAATAAACATTATAAGCAGCTCTGGTTGTCCTTGACATAACACTAAATCCTAAATCACAGTTGATCTAAATGTTATCAATAAACAGCTCCCCATCCATGATCCAGCCCCACCAGTGCAACACCCTCAACACTTCACCTTGGTTCATGCTGATAGACCTTTGTCAGGTCCTAAAATCATTTAATAATAGGCAATTTCTACCTGGAGCAAAGTTCACATTTCCCTTCCTAGGTTGTATTAAGACTGACTCTTGTTTTGGTTCTACAGGTCATAAGGAATATTGAGGAGGAACCTGAGGGAGACAAAGATTATTGAGAGAGGCACCTGCTCCACGGATAGGATTACCAGATGACATACAGGTCACTCACTTACATTTGAAATTCAGATAAAAAATAAATTTGTTTTAGTCTAAGTATGCGCTAAATATTGGATTAATGAATACTCACACTAAAGCATTTATTGTTTATCTGAAATTCAAATTTAACTAGGTGTTTTGTTTTTTTAAATTTTAAATAAGCTTTTTTGGAAACAGTTTTAGATTTCCTGAAAAAATTGCAAAGATAATACAGAGAATTTCCATATGCTCCACACACAATTTCCCTTATTTTTATCATCTTATATTAATATGGTACATTTGTTACAATCAATGAACCAATACTGATACACCGTTATTAACTGGAGTCCTGACTTTATTCAAATTTTCTTCGTTTTTGCCTAATACATTTTTCTGTTCCAGAATACCACCCAGGATACCACACTACATTTACTTGCCATGTCTCCTTAGGCTCCTCTTAGCTATGACGGTTTCTCAGAACTCCTTGTTTTTGAAGACCTTCTAAGTTTTGAAGAGTATTAGTCAGGTATGTTATAGACTGTCTCTCAGTTGAGATTTGTCTGATGTTTTCATTTTGATTAGACTGCAGTTCTGTGTTTTTGGGAGGAAGACCACAGAGTTAAAGTGCCATTTTCATCGTGTCACATCAAAGGTAGATACTATCAACATGGCTCAAGTTTGAACCTTATTTTGTATTTTTTTTATTAAAGATTGACCCTGAGCTAACATCTGTTGCTAATATTATTTTTTATTTATTTTTCCTCTTCTCCCCAAAGCCCCCCAGTACGTAGTTGTATATTCTAGTTGTAGATCTTTCTAGTTCTGCTATGTGGGACGCTGCCTCAGCCTGGCTTGATGAGAGGTGCTAGGTCCATGCCCGTGATAGGAAGCTTAGAAACCCTGGGCTGCCGAGCGGAGTGTGCGAACTTAACCACTCTGCCATGGTTTTTTAAGGTGTATATTTAGAGTCACTGCTTCCTAAAAGTACAACCAAAAAAAAAAAAAAAATGAAAGAAAGATACTTAAGATCTCATCCTATTAGATCCTGAAGTATCTTATTCATCTGAGCTTGTTCCAGAACGTTAAGTTTAGTAGGTATACAGGGTTTGTTTGGGGAATGGATCATCAATGAACCATTTTCTAGTCATGCTATAGAAAGTACCACAGCTGAGAACATATTACTTATACGGCTAATATTCATTAATATTTCATGGAATGGAAATACTCAAAAGGTGAATTTTTCTATGAACTTTCTACCCATAAATTTATCTAACTGTTATTTTTTGATAGCCAAGAAGTGAAGAAGGAACAGATGACCCTGGACCTTGACTGGCAGATTTTTCACATAATATCAAACAATAGATACCTACAAAACCTGTGTTATAGAGACTATCCATAGTGAGTTTCCCAGCCAGAAGGAAATTCACTTTACACAGGTTGTAGTCATCAAGGTCAACAGCCTAAGTGGGTTTCCAGAGGGGTTGGGAAATTTCTAGGTCTTGGGAGAGATCTTGAATGCTAATGTTAACATTCCTTTTAGCCGTTTTGCTATATAGTGGGTACAAATATATCCTTTATCAACTTAGCAAATATTTATTTTTCTAAATATCTTTGCTTGAGTGTTATTATCCCAGAGCACAAAATCCATAATGCTCTCGGTATCTACTATAATATTTTATGTGTATCATTTGTCATTTATAAAATATATTTTTCACCCCTAGAAACGTTTTGCTTGTCTCAGCTTGTCTCAACTTTTCAGAGACCTTCACAACTTTTCCTTGTTCCTTTGTGGTCACTAATTTTCTGCTTGTTGTCATCATTAAACACTCTGTGCCTACCGTTGACCTAGGAATTGTTAAGAAAATAAACTCAAAATAATTAAAACTGTATTTGTTAAGACCCTACCATGTGTTAGGTGTAATGGTGGGCTCTTATGACAAAAGCCAGAAAGAATAAATGATTTACAAAAATGTGAAAGGAGAGTATGATGTACTTCAGGAAAGATAAGTAGTTTAATTAGATTGAAACACAATGTACAGAGAGGGAGACGTAAACGATAAAACTGTAAAACTAATATCAAGTTGGGTCATAAAAGGCCTATTTTGTCTACTAAATGTCATGAACTTTGTGTTAAGCACCAGTGTGCTAAGATTGAATCTCAGCCTTTGGAAGACTTTACTGGTGGCTATATGGAGAAGAAAGAAATAAAAGTTAAATGACCTGCCCTGGGATAGATTAAAACCTACTTGAGAAGGCAAGGCTTATGAACATGAGGTAAGGCATAATTCATAATGGAGTATGGTCGAGTAGAAAATCCTGGTCTAGAAGATATATGATCAATAACTACTGGTGTTTCTTTAATCCATTTTGCTCATTCCAGCCAAAGTTATTTTGTTAAAGCATAAATCCAATTATTTCAACCTCTGCACTCCATGGCCCCTGAAATTCTTCACTAATTTTCTAGTGCTTATAAAAAAAAATATTAAATTTCCTTAACGAGTTTTAAAAATATTTACCCCATATTTATAATCAAGTTTCCTATTGCTTTCTATATTTCAATAACACTGGCTTTTAGAAGCAATATTTGCTTTCACTACAAGGCCGCTCATTAGAATGCCCTTCCCATCCTGGCCCTCTTTCCTTCTAATTAATTGCAAGCATTTCACCTCTGGAAAGCTTTCATTGTCTTCCTAACTTGTGCAAATCCCCGTTATTCAGTTTTGTGCTGTATTTGTCTGGGTCCTCCAGAGAAACAAAATCAAAAGGATACATATAGAGAAATTTATTATGAGGAATTGTCTCACATGGTTATGGAGGGTGAGAAGTCCTATGAACTGCCATCTGCAAGCTGGAGGCCCAGGAAAACCAGTGGTGTAGTTCTAGTCCAAACTTGAAGGCCTGAGAACCAGGAGTACCTATGTCTGAGGTCAGGAGAATTTGGGTGCTTGTCCTTCCTCAGATTTTGTTCTATCCAGACCCTTGATGGATTGGATGATGCCAACCACACTGGTGAGGGTGATTTTCTTTACTCAGTCTCCAGATTCAAGTTCTATTCTCTTCTGGAAACACCCTCACAGACACACCCAGAGATAATGTTTTACCAGCTATTTGGGCATCCTTTATCCCAGTCAAATTGACACACAAAATTAACCAGCACAGTAGCGCTTACCACATCTGTGTCCTATCTCTTAAGGATCAATATCCTTTAGTTTTTTGCTCTTCCTTCTAAATCATCAGTTTTTCCTTTTATAATTTTTTAAGTTCATATGAAAAATTGCATTTTCTCAATAAAAAACAGACTTCTCTTGACCCTATATTGTCTTCCAACGATATGACCATTTTTTTACTTTCTTTTGCAGAAAAATTCTTCAGAAGAGTTTTTGACTCACCATGTTTAATTTTTCTCTTCTCATTTTTGATTGAATCCACTTCAGCCAGGCTGCAGCAGTAAATACTCTTCTAAAATGGTTCTCATGAAGGCAATCACGGACAGATACACTGCTAAAGACATGGAAAAAACTCACTCCTCATCCATACTTGACATGTCACCAGCAGGTAGGACATGGTGACCATTCTTCACTCCATGACAGTTTCTTCACTTGATTTTCAGGGCACTGCACTTGAATGGTTTCTTCTTCCTTTGTTGAAGACAATCTTCTCAGTCTTGTTTGGTGGCTCCTCTTCATCTCTCTGTCCTAATGTGGGACTGCCCAAGGAATCAGTCTTTAAACCTCTCTGAGATTCCATCTATACAACCTCCCATGACGATTTCATCCAATCTCATTCCTTAACTACCACTTCTGTGCTGATCAGTTCACGTTTTATACCCCTAGCCCAAAACTGACTCCAGAACTCTTGGATCATATATTTAAATAAAAATTAAGTATATTTATTTGTATTTCTAATAAAAATCTCAAACTTAACATATTAATAGAGATCTCAGAATTTAAAATGAGCTTCTGGACTCTCAACTCAAAACCTGCCCTTCTTTCAGTCTTCCCCATTTCAATTAATTACAGTCCTTTAGTCAATTAATCGTCCTTTTAGTCACATGGTCCTCAAACTCTGGGGTCTTACTTTGTTCCTGTCTCTTTTACTCTTCACCGCATCTTCAATCAATTAGCAAAGTCTGTTGACTCTACCTTTAAAATATCCAGAATCTGACCACTTCTAATCATATCTCCTGCTGTCCTTTTGGACAAACCCACCATCATCTCCTGCCCAAATTGTTGTAATTGCCTTCTCACTGGTCTCTATGTTTCTATTCTTTACCCTATTTGGTCTTCTAAATAGAGCAACTGGAATGATCCCATTAGAAGTATGATGAAGTTTTGTTTGTAGGGAAAGTCCTTCAATGGTGTCTCATTGCTCTCAGAGTAAAGACAAAGTTCTTATAACTTGTGAGGTCCTACACAGTGTGCCCCACTGCTGACTCTTCGATCTAATTTCTTGATTTCTTCTTTCTTTGATTCTGTTTTGGTCACACTGGTCACCTTGTTATGAATTATTTTCTTTTTTAAACTGGCACTCTCTCAGCGTGAGAGTTCCTGGCACCAACAAAAATAAGCTGCCAGGACCCAGTTAATTAACTGAAAGAAAGGCTTCTATTCTGGTTGGTATCTGAATTGTTAAGGATCTGGGAAGGGGTGCCTGTAAGCTTGTGCCTTGTTGTTTAAAGCAGGCCAATTTAAAAGAGTGCAGCTTAATGGGCACAAAAATTCCCGTGAACCATCCTACTTCCTTGCTGATACATCCTCAGAATTAGGGCAAGATCCTCTAAGCTGATAGATCTGAAAATGGTGGTTTGCCAATAGCTCTGTTTAAAAATGATTCAGGAACTGGGACGTGCTAAACTAGTAGGTAGAAACTATTACATTGTGTGTTTTGGAAAAGTACTGATTCTCTACCTTACCCCTATCTTACTGAAGAAGAATGTCTACACGGTGGAGCTAGTGAACCAATATTTAAAAGAAGTTATTGTATATTTTTTATGCTTATCAAGGTGCAATTCTAGGTGCAAAAACATTCCCTGGCAATCTTTTAAAAAGTGCTAATAGTCAGGCTTAATCTCAGAAATCTATAATAAGCAGAAGGATTGAGATTCCGCAGTCAAATGGAGTTAGACATCAGTATTTGTTGAATGAACAAAATGAGTGAGAACTGATTACAATGTGAATTATTCTATACTGACACTCCTTCACATTGAGTTCACTTCTCAGTCTCCCTTTAACTGCCTTTAGTCCCTCACTGTGAAGGAAAGATTAAAAATTAAATTCTTCACTTCAATATCATGGTTGGGAAAGTCCTCATTACCTCTTGCGGGCAATTTCTGCCCTTGTTTTGCTCTTTACTCATTACTCAAGCCAAAGATATCTTTCTAGAACCCAAGCAATCATATTGTGTGCATATTCAAAAACTTTAATATGTTTCCCTTTATTAATCCAAAACCTTTTGGTTGTAAGTGACAGAAATTAATTCAAACCAGCTTAAGTGAGGAACAAAATCCTTTATTGGCTAATGTAACAAATCAGAGCAGAATCTAGGATTCCACAGGATTCTATTTATTTCTATTTTTTAGCCTAATTTCTTCCTTTGGTTTCACTCTTTCCTGCAATTCTGGGTTCACTTTTTAGCAGTCTAGCATCCTTGGTAACACAAGCAAAATTTTCAGGATTAACCTAGATATTCAGCTTGAATCATGAGTTCATCCCTCACCCAAACTGTAGCCGGAAGAGTGGAACTATACAATTGGTCAGAGATATGCCTCTCATGAGTGTGCATTTTTGTATTTTCAAATAGCAGTGTTTATATAAGTTTGCCTCACCAAGACATGTGGATGGAAAGTGGCAAAGAAATGGTTCCCCAAAGGAAAAATAGAGAGCTTGTACCAGGAGAAGGAAGGAAAATCCAGAACAGAAAAAATGACGCAATAGGTTATATTCTGGATGGTTTAACTGAAGCTTTATGCTAGTCCAAAACCATTAGAGTTGTGTACAGTTTACCTCCACATCCCTGGAGGTCATCACTCCTCCTTCTGTACCCAACATTTCAGTGACACCAAGCCACTTGTTTCTGGAACATGCCATACTCATGTATATCCCCACCTTTGCACTTGGTATTTCTTGTATCACGAAAACTTGCTAAATTTCTGTTTATCTTTTAAGGTATATCTTTCAATTACCTATTGCTGTGTAACAAACTATTCTGAAATTTAATGATTTACAAAAGCTATTTTATTATTTGTTCGTGAATCTGCAGTTTGGGCAGCATATAGCAGGAACAGCTCGTCTCTGCTTAGCTTGTTCTTAGCCTGGGCAGCTCTAAGAGCTGGGGCTGACAGAAGAGGTTGACTTGGGTCATGTATCTGAGACCTCAGTTCTCACTGGCAGCTGAGTGTTCAGCTGGAGCAGTTCACAGGGGCATCTTCTTCCCCTCCATGTGGCTTGGGTTTCTCATAGTGTGGCAGCTTGTCTCCAAGGGGCAGAAGTGGAAGCTGCTTGGACTCTTAAAGCTCCAGTCATCACTTCTGCAGCATTCTCTTGATCAAAGAAAGTCACAAGGCCAATTCAGATTCAAAGGGAGGGGAAGTAAGTTCTCCTCTTCACATGATGACTATGTGAGGAGTGGCATGCACGTTTCAGTGGTAAGGGCGGTAGACAGAACAAGTTGTATGGCTCTCCTTTGGAGACCATCTACTGCAGCCTAAGCCCAACTTTATCTCCATTTTCCGGGAAACTGTCTAAACCTCTGAATAACACAAGGTAAAGTTAATGATTCCCATGTCTCTGTTCTTTTAGAAGAATGTTTCTCATAGTATGTTTTACAGATTTGTTGGGAAGCAAATAGATCCACTTCGAAAAATAAAAATAAATAAAAAAGATTTTACTTTAGTTATCTAAGTTGTAAAGAATTAACCTAATAAATAGATCTCCTAATTATAGGAGTTCTTAGAGTTAGCAGTATGCTAATATGCATTGTAAATTTCCCTGTGATAGGAGTAAGGGTGTTGGCTGGTCGAGAGGAAGGTTGCACAGTAAAGCATTTTCTAATATATTTGACTTGAGCTCTTTATACAGAGTAATTTCTGGGACAGATATTCCATAATACATGCTTTGGAAAACACTGCCTAAATAGTTTTTACACACCTCTAACAGTCCACTTGTCGTATATTATAATTGTTTGATTAATTATCAATTTTTGTATTATACCGTAAGCTCTCCAATTAAGGGAATTTTGTTTTATTCGTCATTTTATGTCCAGCTCTCACAGGGCCTAACACATAGCAGTCCTTTAGTAAACATTTCAGGAAAAAGAGATAAAGAAAAAGAGAGAGGGAGGCTGGGGGGAAAGAAAGTTTTAAAACCTTCATTATATAAGCCAGGCCTTGACATATAAAGGCAAACTGACCATGTATGGAATGCCCAATTCATTTGTTAGAATTTGGTCCTTCTGTGAAGATTCTTTAGGGGGATTTATCATGATTTCAGATTAGCTAAAACCATCTTGCTCCTGAATATTTCCATTGTAGTCTGAAGAATAGCCCCTGAATGATGTCCACGTCCTAATGTCTAGAACCTGTGATACTTAGGTTACCTGGCAAATGGAAGTAAAGTTGCAGATGGAATTAAGGTTGCTAATCAGCTGGCCTTAACAAAGGGAAATTATTTTGGATTATCTGGATGGGCCCAGTTTAACCCAATGTAATCACAAGAGGATTTAAACGTGGAAGAAGGAGGCAGAAAAGAGAACCAGAGCAACGAAGTGCGAGAAGAACTCAGCCAGGTGTTGCTAGCTTTGAAGATGGAGGAAGGAGGCAATGAGCTAAGGAATGTGGGTGACCTCTAAAAGCAGGACGAAGCAAGGAAGCGGATTCTCCTCTAGAGCATCCAGAAGGAACACAGCCCTCGACGTAAGCCCTCAGATGCATGTTGGATTTCTGACCTCCAGAAAGGTAAGATAATAAATTTGTATTGCTTCAAGCTGTTAAGTTTGTGGTAATTTGTTACAGCAGCCGTAGGAAACTAATACAGCCATGGATGATTGCCGTATTTTCCTGGTTTGACCAGTAAATAAAAAGAAATGATATAGAAGAAAGAATGGTGCAGCCCTGGCAGCACTTAATTTATTTTAATAGATTCAGTTTTAATTACCTCTTGCTACTCTGTAGTATGTTAGTAAATACCCTGCAGTCCATTTTGTAAAATTGACTAATCTATATTAGTAGATGCTCTCAGTAAGGTGTTTGGTCCTGGGCTAATCCCACTATAGCAAAACATGCATGAGTATTTGTGGAATATGGAAATGGTTATTCTTTAGGTTATATAATTTTGAGAAACACTGTGCTTTGAGGATGATTTGCAATTACAGAAGCAGAGCAATGTTTTATAAGGAAAAACATGAGCATTTCAAAATATGAGAATTTTAGTGAAATATGAACAATTCATCCAAAAGATGTTTAGCTATTTAAACTTCCTTGCCTCAAGTAGCCATAAGGCATCTCTTCTGTGTCTGTCATGGTCTCAGGTAGTGGGCATACACTGATGAGTTAAAACATGATCATATTAACTGCTCATATCTTTTATTGGAAGAAATTGACAAATAAAAATTTAATATCGAATCATCATGAATAATGATCTAAAAATATTTACAAAGTACTATAGAAGTTCAGATAAGAGTTTATCCAGATTTTAAGAAAAAATTTTACCAAATCAATAATAGTGTACTGTACCTTAAAAGTATTTAGATGAACGAGTTAGAAAAATAGATTCCAGGAGAGAAGATGCACATAAAATATTTGTATCTCAAAAAATACATTTGGTTGAGAAATGGAAAGAAATGTGTGGCACTGGGATAGAAGCCATGCATGGAAGATGGAGCACAGCGGACAGACAGGAGCATAGTGAAAATTCTTCCTCAAAAACCAGGCAGGACTAAGAATGTGAGGGTCTTTGTAAACATACCAAGAATGTTGGATTTCATCCTGAAAGATGTGGGAAACAGAATTTTTAAGCAAACCCATAACATAGCAAATTTGCTTCAGAGAAATTTAAAGGTGTGTGGAATATGGGTTGGAGGGATGTTACTAAAATGAATTAGAATATTATGATAAAAGCTGAAACTAGGAAGGTCGTGATTGGTTGGAATTGTCTGAAGATTAGGAAACTGGGAGACACTTAAGGAGCAAATTCTGTAGGATTTGGTGGTTGAAGAGGAGTGGAATAAAATGCTCTAATGTTTATAGTTTAGGCAGCTAGTGAAACAACTCTTCCTTATTCAGATATCATAATAAGGAAAACATGGATATCACTTATAATAGTTAGAATTCTTGATGACAATAACTGAAAATACAAATCAAACTTGTTCTAAAAATTAAGGAAATACAGTCTCCCATATGACCGACTGCAATAAGAGCTTGGAAGAGGCTTGATGTCTTGAGTAAAATAATATGATTCCAAAACAGTTTCTATCTCCTTTCACCTTTGCTTCGACTAATCTTTTTTTTGCTTATGTTCAGAGCACTGTCTCCAACAAATATTCGTACATGATGACGCTTATTAAAAGTGTGTCTCAATGGTTCTTTTGAATGTTTTACCAGATTAAGATGATGCAAATCATAGGTCTTCTCAATTCCCTTCTTTTCAAGAACAGAAAATAAGTGATTAAAATTAAAAGTAAGAGCTCCATGAATATTCACTTTCCATGGTTGAAATATTATAAAACTAAACTATAGAATTTTAATAATAAATCCTGCATTCTACTTGAACTCTTACAATTAATTTGCTCAAATTCTACTTTTGTTGGAATAAATTTCAGTATTTACCTGTTTGCAAGCATTGTTTTTAATAACTGCAATTCATTATGTCAAGAAGCAGAAATTTTCCATTCTTCCTTTTCTTAAATAAATTGATTAAAGATTTTCGATTGATTTAGAACAGAATACAACCAAAATTTAAAGGTCTTGGTAACGAAACAAGTTCAATACCATTGTAGAACACTTAAATTGATTCTGAAAGTAATTCCTGAAATGTTAAAACATTGCTAAAATCCAACTGATGATAGGAAGAAAACAGATAGCAAAAACCCATGCAGAAATATGTTTTAATGCAAATCAATTTAATTATATAAACACAGACATTGTAGTTAAGTTTTTCTACCTCACTGTATAAAGTACTTACAAAGTTTGATTACAGTTTATTTCAATGCAATCATTAAGTTGTGTGGTACAAGAAATTCCAATATATTTCTGGTCAATAGATCTTTTTGCTTCAGTGTGACCATTGTTTTTACCACAACACAATGAAGCTGAGGGTTACTGTAGATGTTCAACAAGAACATGATTGCCTTTTGACCTTGTTATGAATCTTGTCTATTTGCTCTTTTCTTGTTTAACTTGAGGCGTGACTCGAATCTCGTGGATTTGAGAGTTTGTTTTGCAGAAGAAAAAGAATCCCTTCGGGTGGCTGTGATCACAGACGGCAAGCCCCCAGTTGCCATTGCAGATTGCCCAGGAGCTTATGGGGAGTGACCCCTTGGTTTCTCAGAAGTTCCTCCTGCCAAGCCCTTTAGCTCTATTAACTCCTGCTGCTTTTTGCTTTTTTCTCTGGTTAAGGCAGATTTGAGCAAACCCATGCTCCTACCTTCTCATCTTGGCCAACCCACATGGGGCCTTTCTCCATCTCCAAGCACCAATGTCTCAGTGTCAGTGTTTACTCTGCTGCACATCTGGCACATGAACTTGAGATTAAGAGGTTCTGTATCAACAATACTCTAACAAGTTAGTATTTTTTTATATTGCAAAAACAAAATATTTTAGCTCCAAAGTTGAATATTTTAATAGCATTCATATTACTGTTATATATTTCACTTTTAACAAAATGAACTAGTAAAACTTTACTTTGATTTCATGAATTGGATGGAAAATGTTGAATCACTCTTGGAATTAACTGATTTTCTACTTGAAGCATCTGATAACACTGATATGACACTTGGATCATTGAACTGTTTCGTGAAGTTCTGCTTCTGGAATCAACATTATCTTCTATTCCTTCACTTTTCCAATCTGTCCAAGAAAATTTGGATATATATTCACTTAGAAAAAGTCAGTAGGTCTAAATGAAAAGTGATATTTTGTAGAATGATACATTAATGTCCCTTCTGAAGCGGGACATATTTTTCATTTCACTTTAAATGGGTAACATTGCTGCAATAAATACTGATGCTTCTTCCGCAGATTTGTGTCCCCTAACTTCTCTTTTCTGATAGTAGATGTTAATATCAATCGATATTTTGTTCAAGTTAAATATTTATCAACGTTTTGAAAAATGGAAATTCTGGAAATAAATTTTAAATTGTGTAGCTTATTGATGCCAAAAGGGTTTATTGCAAAAATAAAATAAAATAAAATACTACTAAACAATAAATTAGATAACTATCTATAGGTTTACAACATTCAATAAATATCAAAACCACTTAGCAGGAATGTTCAGACTATTCTATAATTTTTGATAAGACTATACAGCTACTCTTTCTGGACAATTTCAAGTACACATCAACCTGTAATTTCACATTGACCTGAGAAGCTGTAGGTGTCATGTATTTGGGATCTCAAAGGTCGTGGCACAAATCCTGACATAAATGGCTGGTATTCCAAGTGACCAGCAGTGCAGCAGCTGAGTCAAAGACGTCTACTATAAGTCTAGACCTGAAAAACATAGCTCTTTCCTAGTTGTCTTACTATAATCATTTTATTTTATCAGAAAATATTTTGTATTCTTCCCTTGAAAGGTAGATGTTATATTATATCTGGAAAAGAAAAGTGAAAAAAGACTGGTAATCTTCCAAATAACCTTCTGTTAAAGTTAGAACTCTGTTCATCGCACATGAGTTTCATCCATTATTATACAAGACCATGACAGGAGCTGGAAGTAAAATTTTAATGCAACTATTTTTAATAATGTATTACTAAAATATGAAAAACCTAGGACAAATGTCAAACCAAACAGGACTCAGGACAATAGACATATATTTCAGACAAACTCAGATATATGTTCACCCATATGCTATGACACTGATGTGATTATCAATTCAAACTATGTACGTAAAGCACATTGGAAAGGTTAAAAAATAAAAAACAAAAACACTAAGCCTCACATTTATGTCAATGATACCTACTTTTGCTACTTCCATAGTGCTAACATGGTTCAGATTTCAAAGTTCCAGATCAGTCTGAAGCAGGTATATTGACAAGAGCCTGTTAATGGAGTCTTATGGACTAAAATCAAAATGCAGCTCTGCCCACCTCTAACTCTGTAACCGTCAACACATAAACTCCTCTGAAATGAAGTATATTATCTGATAATATGGGGATGATGTTATCTCCATTAAAGAATTTTGCTAAGCATAAAATTATGCTTAGCATACATGCTTAGCATAACATGTTATGTTAGCATAACAAAATGCTAACATTACTGAAGTATCTCAATAATTGATTTTCTCTCTGTATGCCTTTCTTCTTTCATTTCACTTTTATGTCAAGAGTGTGATAATTCTTATCCACCCATGTTAGAGAGGCTAAATTAGAGGTACAGGCTGTCCATACACAATCTCCTTTCTCTAATTTTTATTGGAATTGAAACCCATTTAGATGCTGGCAAAAGGATTTGTAGTCAGTCAATACTAAACATCACAGTTAGTGGATTTGAAGAAGAAATAAAACTGTTTAAAGTTCTAATGGTACATTTTAGATCTTGGGACTCCCAATGTGAGTCTTGGCAATGTCTGGGACACTTTTTCTCCACTTGCAGGCATGAAAAGTTGGGAGACCTGTTTAAAGAAGGAAAATATTGTGTGTTTGAATATCATAAAGTGATCCTTTGAAGAAACTAGCAATCAAGAAAGAGCGAAGTAACAGTTCCTTTATGTTTCTCCAGAGGTTGACTTTTGTTGAATCTAAATAATCTTGTAACATACATAACAAATAAATCAGCATATATAAAAATATCTCATAAAAATCATTGAATAAAATAAAAGAATTTGAACAAAAACACAAGAGTTATGAATAGGTCATAAATAGAAGAAGAATCCTGAAATGTCATTAAACACTAACAACGAACTATCAGAAAAAGAAATTAAGAAAATAATCCCATTTACAATCACAACAGAGAGAACAAAATAGCTAGGAATCAATTTAACCAAAGAGATGAAAGATCTGTACACTGAAAACTATAAAACATTACTGAAAGAAAGTGAGGAAGACGGAAAGATATGGAAAGGTATTCCTTGCTCATGGATTGGAAGAATTAATGTTGTTAACATGTCCATATCACCTATAGCTATCTACAGATTCAATGCAATCCATATCAAAATCTCAAAAGCATTTTTCACAGAAATAGAACAAAAAAATCCTAAAATTTATATGGAACCACAAAGACCCTGAAGAGCCAAAGAAATCCTGAGAAAAAAAATGAAGCCAGGGGTATTCCCTGGAAATATTCCCTGGAGGTATTCCCAGGAAATCCCTGATTTCAAGCTATACTACAATGCTGTACTAACCAAGACAATATGGTATTGACAGAAAAACAGACATGTAGATCAATGGAACAGAATTGAGAGCCCAGAAATACACCCACGCATATATGGGCAACTAATTTATGACAAAAGATCCAATAACATCCAATGGAGAAAGGAAAGTCTCTTCAATAAATGATGTCAGGAAAACTGGACAGACATTGCAAAAGAATGAAAGTAGACCATTATCTTATACCTTACAAGAAAATTAACTCAAAATATATTGAAGACTAAAATGTAAGACCTGGAACCATAAAAATCCTAGAAGAAAACATAGGCAATACACTCATTGACATTAGTCTTAGCAATATCTTCTTGGATATGTCCCCTTAGGACAGGGAAATAAAAGCAAAAATAAACAAATGGGACTACATCAAACTAAAAATCTTCTGCACAGCAAAGAAAACCATTAATACAATGAAAAGACAACTTACTGAATGGAAAAAAATATTTGCATGTCATGTCTGATAAGGGGTTAATATCCAAAATATATGAAGAACTCATACAACAGAACAGCAAAAGCAAAGTGATCAAAAAATGGGCAGAGGATCTAAATAGACATTTTTCCAAAGAAGACATACAGATGACCAACAGGCACATGAAAAGATGTTCAACATCACTAATTATTATGGAAATGCAAATCAAAACTGCTATGAGATATCACCTATACACATTAGAATGGCTATTATCAAAAAGATAAGAAATAAGTGTTAGGATATGGAGAAAAAAGAATCCTCATACACTGTTGGTAGGAATGTAAACTGGTGTGGCCATTATGGAAAACAGCGTGGAAATTCCTCAAAAAATTAACAGTACAGCTACCATAGGATCCAGCTATTCCACTTCTGAGTATTTATTCAAAGAAGATGAAAACACTAATTCAAAATGATGTATGAACGTCTATGTTCATTGCAGCATTATTTCCAATCGACAAGATATGGAAACAACCCAAATGCTCATTGATGGATGAATGGATAAAGAAGATGTAGTGTGTATATATATACACACACACGGTATATATGCCATATATATCACGTATACATATATATGTATATAAAGGAATACTATTCAGCCATAAAAAAGATTAAATTTGGTATTTATGACAACATGGATGTACATTAACAGTATTACACTAAGTGAAATATGTCAGATGGTGAAAGACAAATACCAAATGACTTCACTCGTATGCTGAATATAAAAAAGCAAAATAGAACAAAATAAATGAACAAACCAAACAAAAGAAAAACAAACTCACAGAAGCAAACAGTATTTTGGTGGTTACCAGGGGGTAAGAGGGCTGGGGGGAGGGAAAGCGGCTAAAGGATGCCAATTATATGCAAACTGCATTTTGGTGGTGAGCATGCTGTAGTACATGCAGATGTTGGCTTATGATGTTGTACACCTGAAATCTATATGATGCCGTAAAGCAACGTTACCTCAATAAAGAAAAAAAAACGTGAAAAATTGCTCAACTTCACCAATCTGGGAATGGCAAACATGAGACAAATAAAAATGAAATACACAAATATGACACATCACTTCACATCCATCAGATTAGCAAGAATAAAGTTTGACAGTAGGAAGTTGACAAAGATGTGGGAAAATGGAATCACAAAGAGAAGTTAACACTTTGGGGAGCAATTTGAAAATACTCAGTAAAATTGTCAATGTGCAACCCTATGACTAACAATTATATTTCTGGGATTATATTCTATAGAAATTCTCTAAAATGTACAGTAGGAGACTTATTCAAGGATATTTGTGGCAACATTGTTCATAATAAAAGAACACTAAAAATGGCTGAAATCTAATACTGGAAGAATGGAAAAATGACGTATGATACATTTGTACAATTCAATACTTTGACATCAATTAAAAGGAATGAATTAGACTTCTTTATAGCATAGGTCATCTCAAAAACATAAGTTTCGAGAGAAACAGGCAATTTGAAGAATGATGCATAGAATAAATACATATGCAAATTTAAAACCATAGATAATACTATAAACGGATCTGTATAAATGGGTATTGTCTATTTACCTAGCTACACCATTATAATCTTTATGCATTCATGAATTTATCCATATTTCTATTAAACTATTGATATATCCATTTTTATATATTTTTTTTTGAAGATTAGCCCTGAGCTAACATCTGCTGCCAATCCTCCTCTTTTTTGCTGAGGAAGACTGGCCCTGAGCTAACACCGGTGTCCATCTTCCTCTACTTTATATGTGGGCGCATCCACAGCATGATTTGACAAGCAGTGCATAGGTCCACACCCAGGATCCAACCTGCAAACCCTGGCGCTGCAAAGCAGAATGTGCGAACTTAACCACTGAGCTACTGTGCTGGCCCCGATCTATACTTTTAAATGAACTAAAATAATACACATCTAATTTATAAACATAGCTTCCTGGGGATGGGAAAGAAGTTTGCTGGGATAGAACTGTAGATAAAGCAAAGTACATTTTAACTTCATCCATAATGTGCATCTTTTTATAATTAAAAAAAAGAAAATTTTACAAAATATAACTATTGTCTGTTTTAGGTGATATACACAGTTATAGGTTATACCGTTCTTCTTACTTTCTATTTTAATCTTCTTTCTTATTTGTCCAAAAATAATGCTTTAGATGAAAAAATCAAATATACGTAATGCTGGGGTTTTAGCCTGTGAATTCAGAATATATTTTTATTGACTAGAGAAGGCAAATATGGTCATTTGTGTGCAATATCTGTAATGTGCAGTGAAACAATTCATAAGGGAATGGAAATTGGCATTTGTCCAGAGGACTCAGATCTACACAAATCTTGCCCTGTTAATTATGTCTGCAGTGAGAGATGAGGCTCTGAGAAATGAAGTAATTATAGAGAACTCGAGAAACCATCCAGAAAGGTCTGTTATTTGAGTGATAAAGAAACTGAACTGAGGCAGAGCTCTACAGCACACATAGATGCATGCCATGTTAGCCACGCATCTCAACTTCAATCCTGCCTCCACCATGGATTTTGTGTACCCCGAGACAAGTCACCTATGCTCACTGTGCCTGTTTCCTCATGCGCAACAAGAGGATAATTTTGACCTACCTCCGAAAAATGTGAATAAATAGATTTTTTAAAAAGAAAAGCACTTTGAAAATATAAGAGAAAATGATTTCTTAAGATATCATTGCCTAATACAGACAGGTAGATTTGACAGCTGAAACTAGGCTAATGCTTTTGATAATATAATATTCCTGCTGTAGACTTCGGCATATATATTAGGAAGTAACAACTTTATCTCATTTTGGAAATCTGGAGAGTAATAGCCAAAATAAATGTAAATGATCTTTATCAAAATTTAGCATTTTTATCAACAAAGATGCAAATCCGTCAAGGGGAAATGTATATGTAATGTGAATGTATGTGATTTTGGGGCACTAAAGCACAAAAAGTTTCCCCATAAAATAAACCTTCAGGAAAAAAAAAAAAAAAAAAAAAAAAAAAAAGAAACTGAACTGCATGTAAGGGAAGCAACTTGGCAAAACTTACATATTCTCATCATTGGTAGCCAGTTCTCTGGGCTTCTAGTTGAGCACAGCACACAGAATTACAGGTGCCCCTTCTGGGAACCCGAATTACTTTTTCCTGTTCCAGTGACTTTTGCTTCTGGGTAAAAACCATGAAGTCAGAAGCAATATGAATTAGCCATTCCTGTAGTCTGCCCTGAGCCAAATAACAGGGGTAGGATGTTCTGCAGGAATCTACCTCAAAGTGTGGGTTTCCATCTATCAGCTGCCAGGTCAGCTCATGGGAGCCCCCTCCATTATCCCTGCACCCCCACGCCTACACCCCCAAGCTGTGCTTCCTATGGCTTTGATTTCACTCTCATTGATTTCAGGAAAACTAAGTGGTGAAAGTATCTTCTCGAGAGATGCAATTTTGCAGGTCTTTGGAGACTTGTATGGGGCTTATTAATAAAAGCTAGAATTAATTAAAGGAGAAGGTCAAGGGGGTTTAACCACCTATTGCTTTGGAAAGACAACACGGCACCACATGAGTGACTGCTATTGATCAAGCATTTCAATGGCCTGCTTGGATGGTCAATCAATACTAAAGAGTCAGATTCTTCAAAATATTAAAACGAAGACAAGGATTTTAGCTTGGAGCCTGAATTCCTAATGTTTCAATAAATGTTAGGAGGAAACCTCTTTGTATCCAGGTGAATTGCAGAAAAATAAGTGAAGGTAGAGTGATGGATTATTGAGCTGCTTGAAAAGCAACAATTGCTGCCTGTGGCTTTTGTAATTCACTCTGGAAACATGTGTCCTGAGGCTCGTGGTAAGAGTAGACCAGATGTAATGGGTATTTTTTCAGCATCAGAATGTAAGGGATATTTTTCTTTTAATTAAGGACAGAAAAGCAGCTCCTTATTGAAGAATCCATTTCAAACATTAAGGAAGATAGTAGCAATTTACTGTTCTCATTTCATAGTTTAAAATAATCAAACAATCCTAAAAACAGTGCTCTGAACGTCTAAAAGAGAGGCTGTGTCCCCAGGCAAGGTTGACTCATTTAATTCTCACAATAAACCTCTGAGGCAGGTAGTAATAGCATCTTCATCTTATAAATGAGGAAACAATCATAGAAAAGTTATTTTGCCTGATGTCACTCAGCTGTTAATAGCAGAACTATGATTTGAACAGAGGAATTCTGTATTCCCAACCACTAGGCTAGTGGTTTTCAAATTTCAACACACATCAGAATCACCTGAGGGCTTGTTAAAACACAGAATTCTGGACTCTACCCCTAGTGTTTCTGATTAGTAAGTCTTGGGTTGGACCCAAGAATTTGAATTTCTAACAAGGTCCAAATTAATGCCAATACCGCTAGTCTAAGGTTCAGGCTAGCAGAGCCACAGCACCAGGCTATATGATATGTCACTACTTCCCTACCTAAGATTTGTCAACACAAACAATCTGTAATCAATACATAAATCAAAATTTGGGGTAAGTTTAGTATGAGCCAAGTCTGAGGACTATAGCCTGGGGGCTTCCTTCCCCAAGGAAAGAAACACTCCCAAGAAGTGAGGTGTACAGAGTGGTTACATGCAGACTTGGAACAAAGAGCATACATCACATATTGACAGGAATATCTATTTTACTACTGTTGTGAGATGCTTAGCTGGCACAGTAGGTCAGTATTTACTCCTTAGTTTCTAGGAAGAGACACTTATCCTTAAGGAAATGCTGATATGGGGGAGAAGCTACATCCCTATCTTTAAGGACGTCATTCTTGTCTTTGGGACATTGTAAATGTTTAAAGCAGATGTACAATGCATGCTCAACAGGCCACAACAGGCCTTTCTGGAAAAGTCAGGCCAAACCGGTTTTAAACTAAATGGCTTCCTCATATACTCCAATACATCCTATTGCCTTTCATTTATTTATCATATTCCAAAACATTCACACTACAAATGGTACATATGTGTGACTCTTACACTGTCAGTTCCTTTCAGGTGTGTGGTTATAATTAATCACCCAAGCATAACACCATAGATATCTAAAACCTTTTGATCAGTAGAATAAGTCAAATAGAAACATAAAAGCACCAATCAACAGTTAAGTGTACCATGTATCTTATTATGTTTGAGATCTAGTCATGACATATCTTATGACCAAGGCATATCATTTGTGAATTGTGAGGAATATAGCTGAGTGTGATAGATACAGAAAACAGATTGATGGTTACCAGAGAGGAAGCAAGTGGGGGAGGACAAAAGGGGTAAAGGAGGACATTTTTATAGTGGCAGATGGCAAATAGACTACTGGTGGAACACCATATTGTCTACACAGAAACCAAAATTTAATGATGTACACCTGAAATTTATATAATGTTGTAAACCAAAGTTATCTCAATTAAAAAAAGAATATACGAATGTCATTTTCCATCATTCCATGATAGTCTCCCTATTCTCAATTATTTAGTCCACAACGTATATTTTCATAGCCCGAGACTGTTTCCTCTGAGTGGAATGCTCCCTCATCCCCTACTGACAAACAGACATCCTACTTACTCTTCAAGCCCCTACTCAACTGCATTGCTAGATGTGAAGTTTCCCATGGTTGACAAAGACCTAAAATAAGATAGCTGTTTTCTAGACTAGTTTGTGGCAAAGACAGGCTAAACTACATACAAGTCAGTAGCTTGAGATCATCAGAATCTCATTCTTCTTGTTCATTCCTCTTGGCTGCAACATCAAGATGTCCCTATCTCTATCATTATCTTTTTCTATCATTGTCTATGTTTACGCACTTCTTTTTGGCCTCAGGCACTGAGTACCTAAAATTCAGGTACCAGAAGAATGCAAAGAATGCACCACTGAGGTCATGACTTTGTTTAGCTTCATTCATTGTGTTAAAAAACAAGATTCAATCTAGTAAATTTGAAGATCTAGTTGACTTTATTAGCAACTCATTAATTGGGCAGCATCCCATCTAGCAATTAGAAGGGCCCTCCAAGGGATTGTATAAAATGGAAGATTTTTGTAAGAAGGAGGGTGGGGCAAGAAGGTATTAGCAAAAGACAAGAAAGCATTGCTTCAGGCCAGAAAGTCTTCTATTAGAGAGAAGAGAACGGCAAAGGTTTTATCATGTGGATTGCTTCTTCTTCCTCTGGGCGATGGAGAGGTCCCACCTGACAGATTACTTCAGTGATATTCACCAGAAAATTCCAGACTTGTTGATTAAGATTACATTTCTGGGAAAGGTCAAAATTGTAGTTAGGTTGGGGATTAAATCTAGGTTTGGTATCATGGGCACTGGCACAAGTGAAACCATTTTGGGCATGCAGTTTTCCTCTTTAACAATCCCGAGATTGCAGGAAAGAGCTAGGCCACATCAGCTCATCAAACAACTCTAAATTTCCATGAACTTCTCGAGAAAGTTCAACTAATAATGGGAGGTCTCAATTACCTTTGAAGTTCAAAGACCTTCAAATGTCTGGCAAAATCAAAAGCATTGAAATGCATAGAATCCCCTCATAGAGCTTGCTGTATCCTTGAATTCTCCATGGCCCCATTTCACGGCCTTACAGAAACACCATCTAGCTTTGGAAGATGATATTGTAGGGAAGAAAGAAAAATCCTCTACCCTCTAGCTGGGCTACCTTCTGGCTGGGCTACAAATCAAATTCACATGAGACAGAATAACAGGAGAAAATCAAACAAAGCTTTATAACATTTATAAATGGGAGAAACTCAGGAAAGCTAAGTAACTCACCAAAATGGCAGAGGCCGTTTCCTTAAATACTGTCTTCAGCTAAAGACAAAGGAGGACATGGGGGCGGGAGGAGCCAGTTATAGGAGATTACCAGAAAAGCACAGTAAACAAGAGTAAGATTATTATGCAGAACTTACTCACTGATAAGAGTTTCTAGAGATAAGGTCATCCCCTCTTCTACCTGGCACAGAGAGGGCGACAGACACCTTTACAAGTGGAGATTTCTCTTACAAATGTAAATATCTCTTACAAAGGGTAACTTCTACTTTTCAGAGCTTCTCCTCTGCCTGCAGTTTCTTAAAAGAAACCAGCCCCAAATAATCCTCATGCCAAAGAGACACATTTTGGGGTGGCCAATTTTGATTTCCCCACAATAGCAAAAGAATATGAAGATAACTCCTAAATCTTCTGCAAAAAGAATAAAGATTGAGAATGTTGCTGCTTGACTCTGATTCAGACAATAGACAGGGACAAGTGGATCTCTTGAGATCTACCTGCCTCCTTCTTTGTAAGGTGCCTGTGTTGCTTTGGAGTTGATAGAATTTAGGGTTAAAGTCAGAAAGAAATTAGCCACCTCCACATCCTCTGGTTAGAGGTCAGGCTTCCTTATGTTCTATGGATAATTAGGAAGTTAGTAACACACTACTCCAGAATCCTGCGGCAGGACGCTCCGATGAAGGAGGACTTATGATAATCATTAGCCACTGCAAATCCAAAATGTAGGTTTTACAGAAAAGGACATCTGAAGCTTCAAGTGATTGAGAAAGGAGACAAGTGGCAGATCCAGGATTCCAGTTAAACACTTCAGATACCAGAGGTTATGCATACAGTCTCCATTCAGAAAAATACAACAAATCAAAAACACCATTAAGTTCCAACAGTGAAGATTGTCTTGAAGCACTGTGTTAATCTCAGAGCATTACTTAGACTCTTAAATATGAAGTCTGTACCTAGATGATTTAATGGAAAAAATATATGATCTCCAGAGACTTCTCTTTCAAATCTTTGCTAATTCATCCAAGAAATGCCCATCTCTGAATTCCTATTTGTTCTAACTTTACAGACATTTATTGCGTGAGTTCCTTATGTCCCGCACTGTGGCAGGTTTAGAACAAGGTGCAGTAGTGAAAATACAGGGGGTATGAAGCCACATGGCCCTGTTTCAATCCTCCATTTGCCAATTTGAGCAGTCTTGTGCAAATTACTTCCTCTCTCTGAGCATTAGTTCCCCTACTGATGTTGCGAGGTTGAAACAAGATAATGTACATGAAAATGTTTCATAAATTCTAAAAACTACTGTGGATTTCACTTTATAGAGGCAACTGCTCTCCCTATCCTTAACAGAGAGGGAGGACCCTCTTTCACACATTTTGTTGGAGGATGTAAATAGAGTATTAATAGAGGAGGAGATGAGCAACTTCTTTAGGCCAGCTCCCTAGAGGCAGCAATTACCAAGAACAATTAAGCAGAGCTTTTTACCCCTTACAGCCTGGGAGCTCTGACTCACAGCTGCTGGCTTTCTCTGACATGGATTCTGCTGACAGGTTTTGAAGAGAGGAGGATTACCTGGCAGTCTCTGCCAGGAACTGGGATATCAGAAGCTGCAGCTTTTGCAACAGTGCTATGAAAACCCTGAGCCACAGCTCTCTCTGGCTTATGCTGAACTCAGGCAGTCGGCTTTGTTTGCTTCTCATGAATCACGAGGTGCTGCATGTTGTGGGCCTCATTCTCACCCTTACTGAACTTGGAAACTTTAATGCCCCAGTAGACAGCCAATGGAGCTCAGTTCCTACATACAGCTCCCAGGAACTGAGTACCTACTATGTGCCGGGAATAACATACCACACTTGACTTCCAGAATTTTCTATTCTCTTAAAGTTGTAGCGCAAAGTTGACTTATTATTTAGGGCTCATATAGGGGATCAGAATTTGCCACCCCAAAGGGTTTCTCTTTGGCTTAATTATTTTTAAGAGAAAAGACTCAAAAACATCTTTGATCTTCCCCCTAAGTGACTAAAAGAATTTAAGATAGAGTCCTATTTCAGGAAGGAGCTCTCACCATAGATAACTATAGTCTAATATGAACTAGGTATGGTAGACAGGGAGGAGGCTAGCAAGGCCGAATTGATCAAAGTCCTCTCCATGTCCCATTGTCTCTGCAAGGTATGGCAAATATTTGTTTACCAAACATTGCTTTACCATCTCCATGTGAATTACCTTCCTCCCCTTGGAAGTCCCAAACCGCTACCCCCAGCATCCTCCTTTGTTTTTAAAGACTTTATTTTTTCCCTTTTTCTCCCCAAAGCTCTCCAGTACATAGTTGTATATATTCTTCGTTGTGGGTCCTTCTAGTTGTGGCATGTGGGACACTGCCTCAGTGTGGCTTGATGAGCAGTGCCATGTCTGTGCCCAGGATTCAAACCAAGGAAACACTGGGCCGCCTGCAGCGGAGCACGCGAACTTAACCACTCAGCCGTGGGGCCAGCCCCTATCCTCCTTTGTTTTTAGCTGGAGATATTTAAGGTGGTGGCTTTGGCCGTTTTAATGAGTAATTCACTTTTCCTCCATCTCTCCCGTGTATACATTATTAAATTTGTTTCTGGAGCCAGCCCAGTGGCATAGTAGTTAAGTTCACCTGCTCTGCTTCAATGTCCCGGAGTTCTCAGGTTCAGATCCCAGGCACGGACCCAGCTCCGCTCATCAAGCCACACTGTGGTGGCATCCTACATAAAATAGAGGAAGACTGGCATAGATGTTAGCTTAGTGGCAATCTTCCTCAAGCAAAAAGAAGAAAATTGGCAACAGATGTTAGCTCAGGGCCAATTTTCCTCACACACGTACACACAAATGGTTTGATTTTCTCCTGTTATTCTGTTTCGTGTCAATTTAATTCTTAGACCAGCTAGAAGAACCTAGAAGGTACAAGAATATTTCATCCTCCCCCAGATTACCCAGAGTGAGATAGTTGGTGAAAACATAGCCCACCACTAAAAGAAACAAAGAGGTCTAGATACTCTTTTTCTCCATCCCTTATAGGTACAGTGCAGGCACAGGAGCTAGGCTTGGCCAATTGCATATTTCTTCCTGTCACTTTCAAGTAGAACCAGTAATACAATAAAACACGTTCAGTACTAACAGCCAAGATGCTTCCAGCATCTGTGGTGCATGTGGCATCTGGACTAGTGGTGTATTCTGGTGTTAACCATGCTGGTCCCATGTGGGTGTGACCACAGTTGTAGTGCTAACTCCTTTAGCTTCTACATTCTGCCCGTTCTTGACTCTCTGACAACTGCGGAGCTATCCTTCATTCCTGATTTTTCCTTATTTTATGAATTATCTATTATGCTTTCAATAGATTACCTATCTGCCCACATTAAGCAGATTTGTTCTCTGTCATTTGCAGCCAAGATTGATATAAATACAATAATATTGATATTAGTAATCCCAAATTACAAACAAAAAAGAAAAAACATGATATGGAGAGAAATTAACAAATATTCCATGGATGTAACCCTGACAGATGAAATATACAGGCGTTTTCTCTTCTTCCTTCTAATTAGAGTCTGTATTTTCAACAAAGTAGCTCATAGGTCCATAGAACTTATAGAGCATAAGGGACCTTAAAGATCATCTTGTCCAAACAGCTCATTTTAAGGGAAGGGTGTTCCAACCTACAGAGGGTAGCGATAGCAAGTCTAGTAAAAACTACAAAGTTCTTTTTCCCTAACTACGTGTTCTTTCAAATGCAAAACTGATTTCTTGAATCTGAGAGTGAGGAAACAAATCTTAGACTGGAGGGTTGATACAGAATGATGCATTTTTTTTCTGACTGTATAACCCTCAGTCCCTCTCCAGAAGTAATGGGAGATGGACATTGAGATTATAAGTAGAGACAATCTGGAAAGTTGTGACATTAGCATGTAGATAGTAGTGATTCATGAAGAAACAGGAGATGATCTCTTAATATTATTTCGCTTTACAATTATATGGTGACTTACAGCATATTAATAGTAGCACTGGGAGGAACAAATAATCAATCTACTTAACAGCCTTCATTTCCCTTTTCTGTCTCTCCAGTACTGGCTTGTGGGACTCTCTTCTGTTCCACCATCATGCCATGCACCTAAGAGAACTGATTACAAGGCATTGTACTCTTCCAATTAATTTTCAGCCCGCAGGGTCAACTGTGAGCTCCTTATGGGACTCCTTAGCTCTGCTCCCTTTGTTCCAGACCCCGCTGATGATCTCGAAACTACTACGTTACAACCACATGATAGGCATGTGCTAACTATTTGTTACATGAGGGAATAAGAGGCTGAATAAATGTTAGGGGACAGATGAGACTGAAGGATCACACGTAGGAAGTGTACTTTCACTCAGCATAAATCAGATGTGAAATAAATATAAAAACCTTTCTGTTCTCTTGCTGGTTTCTTCTATCTCCTCTGATCATGTCCAGAACTGGCAATCATCAACTTAAGGATAATTCTATCTCTCTGGTTTTAAACAAAGGAGATGCTTTGTTCACATGCTGTGGGTTTTTTGTTTGTTTGTTTTCTTCCTTTTCTTTTCTCCAAGTAGCAGGTCTAGACAAGTAGAAAACCCAGGGGTTCTTGATTGAGCACCTTCATCTAGTCTCTCCATGTATCTTGGGGTTCTCCCTGCACCACAAATGGGTTCTGAGACAGAGATTGTACAAGGAAGAGTCATTCCAACAAGCTGCAAGTTTCTTCTGACCTTCCCTTTGGAAGTTACATGGTATCATTTTCCCCACATTCTTTTGCTTACAAGGAGAGGGAATTAGACATCACCTCTTTATGGAGCCACATGTGGTGTAAGGCTTAAAATTAAGGACCAATACAATTTGCTGCCTTGACATCTGGTGAAGCCAGGAAGGTCTTGAGCGGCCTAACTGCAAGTTTCCTCTCTACTCTGCTCTCACAATGAAGGTCCCCTAACAAAACAACCCTCTTTATCAAGGGCACAGGCACAGGCACAGTTTCTACTTATTTCTGAGTAGTATGTTTCAGTTCCCTGATAGCTCACAGAATTTTTCAAACAAGTCAGTCACATATTCCAGCAGGAATGTCACCTTCTTGGTACTACAAAGCTCGCCTCTTATAACTTCTGGTTTTCTACTCTGTTCTCAAACACAACCCCCGTGTGGCAGTACATGGTATGTGGAGCCCTATTTCCCCAGGCTATAAGTGTTCATGACTAATAAACTATTATTGATCTCATCTGTCCAGTGCTGGATGTTTTGTGTTCAGCCATCTCCAGAATCATAGGATGGGAAACCCTCCCTAACCAATGGGGTGAATAGGAGGCAATTAAGACAGCACGGCAAAGTCATACTGCAGAAGAGCATGACGGGGGTAGGATAGAATATGTTCTTGTTGTTATCTTTGGAAAGTGTAATCCCCACTGGCATCTTATCTTTCCTCCTTCCGCTGTGGGATAGGAGAGCTCTCAAATATGCCCCAGTGATTTTAGAGGCAACCAAGAAAATTGTGTGATTCTGGATTAATTCTTATCACTATCTTTATCACTAAACTGTTTGAGATGGATAATCTTTATCCCAAAGCATCATTCTGGCCTTGTAGAATCCATCTTGAAAGATGCGGAAGAGTGCGGGAGATTGATTTATTTTTGGTCTAGGCATGCTACTCTGCCCATGAGGTATCCTGAAATGGGTAAAGTCTGAAACTACACCCAGATAATTCAGAGGTTAATGTATTATGGGTGCTGTCCCTACATAAGCCAAAGGTTGGTTTTTAGTGGTGAGTTTTCACTTAGGTCTAATCTGTATTAACTATAGATTTTGGAGTTTCTTCTGAAGCATCTAAAGTGCTTCAGGTGTGTTTTGGGTGTTAGTAAGTGTTCTGAGTCATTAAAAGCAGGCATTTTTCTGCATATCAGTTTGGATGACAATCATCAAAGACTTAAGGCACACATGGGTGTCATTTCTGCTGAAAGAACCATAGATGTGTTATAGGCAGCTATAGAGCAAAGACAGCAGCATAGTGAAGAGCTAACATGACAACGTGTGGTCACAAATTATAGCCATTGTATTAGTCAGGATAATCTAGAGAAACAGAATCAAGAGGAGTTTTATATATATATATGAATTGACTCAGGCATTTATGGAGACTGAGAAATTCCATGATCTGCTGTCTGTAAGCTGGAAAGCTGGAGAACCAGGAAAGCCAGTGCTGTAATTCTGTCTGAGTCTGAAGGCCTAAGAACCAGAAGCTCAAAAGGCAGGAGAAGATACATGTCTCAGCTCAAGCTATCAGGCAGAAAAGGATGAATTCCTCTTTCCTCCACCTCTGTTATACTCAGACCTTCAATGGATTGGATGATGCCCACCCACATTGGGGAATCCCCAACTCAAATGTTAATCTCATCAACAAACACCCTTACAGACACACTTGGAAATCAAGTGGACACACAAAATTAAGATCGTAGCCATTGATCAGCAAACATGCAACTTTCTGATCATCGTGATAACATCTGGCTGTCTCTCAATCCTGACTCTTTCCCTTTTATGTACTCCCCTCCAACCTCCAGGTCTGCTCTCATTGCCCTAGATATCCAGGATCATGCCTTTTCATATTCCAGTCTCCTGCCCTTTCTCAGCCTGCCTGATCCTCATCCAGTTTCACTTGCGCACAATTTTTTCTTTATTTTCTTTTTTAATCTATTGTTAAGGCATCTACTCTATTTCTTGCTTGCTGTAGTGATTTCATTTCTGTTTTTCAGTAGACTCGTCTTTTCTCAGAAACACCTACCTCATGCAAATCAAATTCTTTGATTCTCAAAGCTATAGTTTCCGATGGAGCCTTTGAGAGCTCACATTAGAAATCAAAAACTGAATATATCTCCCTTTGCATTACTGACACAGTAATCTAATTCTCCTTAGAGTTTTATCATAGCATTTGTACATAAATAAATACTCAATAAATATAAATATTATAAACTATTATTATTATTATTATTGATGAAGGATCTGACAGCTATTTAAGAATAGACACAAAGCATAAACTCAGATTCATTGCTTCTAAGTCCAGCAGTCATTTGAACAGAAAAAGCTTGTTTTAAAGGATTAATTTGTCAGAGGTCTGCTGCATGGACTAGAGGAAAAAGAGAATGGAGAAAGCATCTTGATATGGTGCCTGACACATAAGAGATGCTCAGTGAATGTGGAATGGATAAATGAATTTATGCTAATGGAACAGAAATACTAAAATGAATGTCCAGTGAGGAGTACATGTAGTAATGGGAATAGTATAAATATTTTAAACTTGTATGAGAGAAAAAGAAAGTTTCAGTTGTAGATTATTACAGACATGTACAGTAATACACATGCACAAGAAAGATGGCTTTATTAAAGGCATATCAGCTCCAACTCTCAAAAATATGTAAATAAAAAAATGAAGAAAGGGTGAAAGGAACCGAGGAAGGATAGAAGAAAGAAAAAAAGATTAGAGGGAGGAAAGAAGCAAAGAAGGAGAAAAGACAAACAGAGAGAAATAGAGAAAGTAATGAGATTGCTTAGGAAAGTCTTACAAAAACAAAATCTCCGTTCCAGACATTAGAACTTTCTAAGTTGCATTAATTATTTATATGAGTGTCTCCTCCTGTCCTCTAGACTACAAGATTCTTGAAGGCAGGCAGTCACTTTGCTAGGTTGATCTTTGTAACTTCCTTAGTGTGTTGCATAGACTATGTACTTAATAAATTGAATGAAAAATTAATAAAGGAATAATTGATTAATAAATGAATGCATGAAAAGAAGCAACAGATTGGAAAATGTAAGGAATCAATTTTCTAAAAAGAGACTTTCCAAGCAGGGGTAGCCACATGAGTAGGGCCAGAAGCTTTTTAGGCATGATCTGAGTGCCTTCTACAAAGTTCTCCAGCTCAGAAAATAACTACTCCATTGCCTATCAAAAAGCCTGAAGTTTTCTATTAGAATTCACTGCTTTGGCCTCAAGGGCTTTTCTGCCTTTAAGGGTTGTCTGTTAAACTACAGATATCTCTGGGATATATAGAATGTGAAGGTATTATCAGCTTAAACCTGTAGGGGAGGAAAACATTTCCTCTTCCCAAATGGGGGTTCGTCTGGCTGGAGAACGAATTAAATTCACGTGAGACAGAATAGCAAGAGAAAATTGAACAAAGCTTTATGACGAACCATGGCCCCGGGCCTTTCTTCCCAAAGGAAGAAAGGGCATCGAAGAAGTGGGGTGCACACAGTGGTTATATACCCCCAAACAGGGTGTTTCACATGTGATTGAAATGTCCCTCCCACAATAGTCACAAGAGTGCCCTGCCTGCACAGCGCTTGATGGACACAGCAGGTAGTGGTCTGCTGTCTCGGTGGGCGTAGCAGGAGGCTAGTCGATTGTCTGGAGCTGGGCGGTCACAGGTGAGTGCAGCAATCAGTTCCTAGCCTAAAGAAAGATGCTTAATCCTTAAAGAAATGCCAACGTTGGGAGGGGGAGGGAAGTTAGTTACAGGAGGTTACCAGACTAGCACAATAAAATGCAGATTTTAAGTCCTTGCCTTTGGTATTGATTAAGAGTTTTTAGAGAGAAGGTCATCTCCTTTCTTCTTCCTGGTACAGAGAGGGAGGCACCTTTTACAGATAGAGATTTACCTTACAAATGTAAATGTGTCCTAAGAAAGGGCAAGTTCCATTCCTCAGAGCCTCTTCCCCTGTCCCAATTTATCAAAAGCAATGAGCCTCAAATAATCCTGATACCAAAGAGACATATCTTGGGGTGGCCAATTTCAGGTCCCTACAAACCTCAGTGGAGATTAGTGGATGGCTGGTTGTTGGGAGGAAGTGTGTCTAGGAAGAAAAAGGAGAAAAGGAAGAGACTTAGATTAACTAAAAGTTTAGTGCATCAAGTGTTTTACATATACTATGTCCTTTAATCCTAAAAACAGCACAAAACAAAAACACTGCATTGTAGCTATTATTATATCCATTTTTTACAGAGAAGATTCAAGTCGATAGAGGTGAAATCATCAGCCTGAGGTAACTCCACCAGTAAGGAGCAGAATTGGAATTTGAATGGAGATTTGTCAGTCCTTTCACTAGGCAGTGCCCATTGCCAAAGGCCAGTAGGAAATTTCTGGTCCTAAACAGCAATCATTTTATTCAGTGCTGGAAATATTGTGACATCCTGGCTTCCTTTTCTGAAAGGCAACTAAGCATTTGCATCATTTTCTAGGAATGCTGTGTAACAAAGTACCATAAACCGGGCAGCTTAAAACAATTTAAATTTATTGGTTCACAATTCTGGAGGCTAGAAGTCCAAAATCAAGGTGTTGGCCAGGCCATGCTCACTCTGAAGCCTCTAGGGAAGGATTCTTCCTTGCCTCTTCCAGCTTTTAATAGTCCTAAGGGTTCCTTGATTTGTGGAGCATAACTCTGGTCTCTGCCTCCACCTTCATATGGCTACCATCTCTCTGTCTCTGTCTCTATCTCGCTTTGTCTTCACATGGTGATCTCTTCCTTATGAAGCTGGGTACCTGAGGGTTACTGTAAATATTCAATAAGAACATAATTAGCCCTTGACATTCTTCCCAACACAGACACAAATGAAAGGAAGTTAATCTTGTTAATTTGCTATTTTCTTGTTTAAACTGAAGGATGTCTCAAGGGTCACAAAGATTTATAAACTTGTTTTGCAGAAGAAAAATAATGCCTTTAACGAGGTTATGATCACAAGATAACCAGCCCCCAGCTGCTGTTGACACCCAAAAGTCTGACTGCCCATTGGCTTATCTGGAGTGAAAGAAACATGAATTTCCCCTTTGTTTTTCTGAAATTCCTCCTTCCAAACCACTTAGCTCTATAAACAAACCCTGCTTTCTTCTTTAATTAAGGCAGATTGGAGAAAATTTATCCTCCTGCCTTCTTGTCTTGGCCAATTTGAATAAACCTTCCTCCATTTCCAAACACTGGTGTCTCCGTGTTTGGCTTTTTGTGCATCAGCACCCAAATTTGAGAGTGAGAGGATCAGTATCACTTATGTCTCACTTTCCTCTTCTTACAAGGAAACCAATCATGTTAGATTAGAACTCACCTTTCAAGCATGATCTCATTTTAACAGACTATGTCTGAAAGGAACCTATTTCCAAAAGAGATTGTATTCAAAGGTATGGAAGTTAGGACTTCAACATATCCTTTAGGGGCACACAATTCAACCCCCAATACCTATTATTTCACTTGATCTATCCTACAATTAAAAGAACATATATGTATATAAACATCCTTCCACCAACTGAATCTGTTTCAATAGAAGACAGAGAAAGAAGGAAACAAAGAGAAGAGTTTCTTTAAAGAAGATGGTTTTTTTGTCATGCTGGAGGCAAAGGTCTCCCATATTTGCATTCACTCTAGGCAAAGAGCTCCAGAGGGATTAACGCCTCTGAAAAACTTGGCTGTGTTTACCGTATGAATAAAATGTTGAGCAAAGCCTTCCTGGCCATATTTCCACGCAAAGAAACTCAATATACTGCCATTTTGGAGATGAGAAGGCTTCAAATGAGATTACCTTTGCGTTGAATCCAGGTTGTGATCTGAGGTGATTTATCCTTTCAAATGACCAACATATTTGCAAGACCCTCTAGAGTGACTGACTTTCTATTACTCATTTGTTGTTTTCTTATTTATGGTTAGCAAAGACTTTAGTGATCGGAGCTGGAGCAAAAGTGCTTTCAGTTCTGCATTCAAAAGATAGTCTTATAGAGGCCTAAGATTCCCTGGGTTTTTTTGTTTATTTATTCACTTTCTTATTTGTTTTTGCATTTGTGGTGCAGAGATTTCAGAGGCTCTGACTGCCAATCCTAGCTTTATTATTTCAGGGCAAAATCATTTACACTCAGTATCTTTGAGGTAAAAATTTGAGGGGATAAGCAGTGTAGGAGTTATTTGCTAAGTGGTCCTTTAGATAAATAATTAGTCACAGCAAACAATGGAGCAGATTCTCAGGGACTCTCCCATAGGCTTAGCACCTTGTCTCCCCTGCCACACCTTTCTCTGCACAGGTCTAATTTCTAGAAGATGGTGGAAGGTCTGTCTCCTGATCAAAATGCGCTCTTTGTATTTCCACAAAGACTTCTTTGCTTTACCTCCTCTTTTGACAGAGGCTGTCTATGAGAAAATGGCACCTACTTCCAGAGAAATGTCAGCAAAATAAGCAATTAATATGAGTTGTCAGCACATCTTGGGGTCAGAAGCTCACAGTGAGTTCTTCAAGTGTTATTTGAATTCCATCTCTAACACTTGCACATGATTGAAGGCAAATGAGCTCCTCAAAAGGAACAGCAATAGGATGAATTCAGAAATAATCCTTGTAACAACACACACACACACACACACACACACAATTATCATTGCCTAGTATTTACTTTAATTTAGCATGTACTTTATTACTACCTTTTAATTATAATGTCCCATGCAAGAGTGTGAATGGCAGCAAGGCAGATTTAAGGCCCTCATAAAGCTCACAATGCAATTCATGGACTATGACAGACACATCAATGGTTCTACAGAAGTTAGAGCACTGATCAAGATGGCCTTAATGTTTCCCTCAGCGTGACTAAAATTTAGATAGGCTTCTTCGAGGTTCTGTGCCCCCACCTCCCTCTCACCCTGGCCCTTACAGAATTGAGAAGACCTAAACGCAGAGATCTTTCCCCTCTGTTTTCTTAGAGTATTTACTTTAGAAAATTTAAACTGTAAATTTTTTTCTACCCTTTTGAGATGGAGGTCTTTTTTTTTTTTCCAGGAAGATTAGCACTGAGCTAACATCTGCTGCCAATCCTCCTCTTTTTGCTGGAGAAGACTGGCCCTGAGCTAACAGTCATGCTTTACTTGCTTTTACTTTTCCTTTGTGTAAGGCCAGTTAACAAGCACAGATGGCCTATGCTCTGCCCTCTCCAGACCAATTCTTGTAAAGCTCTCCAATCCTTTGTTTCAGTGGAGTTGAGTTCAGACTATATTCTAGTTTCTTTCTCTTACAGAAATAGCCTTCAACTACATTTTCCTACCTGTTTGACTTTGTCCAGTGAGACTTTTGCTTCAATAGCTGTAAAGTACATGCCCTGGAAAGTTCATTGGCAGAAGAATATACATCCTGTTAGAGGAAATCATGGAAAGTTTCAAAACACTAGAAGAACTCAAGCCAAATCTTTGAATTTTAAATAGTGGTGTTTTTAGAAGGAAAAGTAGAGGAAGAGGAAGAGGAAGAAAAACAAGAAAACATGAAAAAAATCATTTATTGGTCAAACATCAATTCAACACATAATTTGTACCAAATGAAAAAATGTACTAAAGGTAAGTTTTGAGTTTCTAGCCAATCATAGTGGATGGATGTGTCATAGAGGCCATGGCTACCAGAATTCCACTGCTGCAAGGCTTCTGAGCTCTCCTGCTCTCCTCACAGCCCCTCTCTCCTCCTCAGAATGACCATCACATTTTATTCCTTTGCTTCTCAATCTTCCTTCTGCCCCTCCCCCATCTCCATCTCTCTACATCTAGTTTCTTCCTCTGTGCCCCTCAGCCTTTCTCTCCCCTCCCTACCATGTCTCCTGCAAGTGAAGGGAGTTGGAGCAGAGAGAGAAAAATGAGCTCATAGTTGAGTCTCAGCCACAACTCCCCAAAGAGGATGGAAAATAGGGAGCATAAATGAAGTAGGAAACTGACACAGTGTAAGAGAAACTAAAGGCCAAGGTTCAGTGAAGAGAAAAAAGATGACACTTCCAAATTAGGATAATTAAAATTATAGCATGTATAATTTGCTCCCTTGTAAGAAGAGACCATTTCAAAGGTATCAATAAAGAGTATAGAAACCAGAAACAAGAGTATATATAGTACCCCAAGGTTAGTACCCCAAAAATAGAGCACCACCTCTAGTCTTGAAAATGTGAGGGGAGTGGGACTTTTCTGGAATCTATAGATTAGAGAGCTGTGTGGAGAGATCTACCTGACAGAAGCTAAGACTTTTGGTCTGTGGACTGTGCCAGCCATAGCTACCACATAGGAATAAATATCATGACCTCTCTCACTTTCTTGCTAGTGTTTCCCATTGGCCTAATGCTTCTGAAATACACAGGGCAAGAGAGCCCCTTGACACCATCCATACAGATCAGTCTTCGGGCGGAGAGGAGAATGGAGAAAGGGAATCCTTATCTCGTGGGCAGATGGAAGATGTTCAGCATAGATAAAAAGTAGAAAAACAGAGGCAAAGAGAAGGAAGACCTAGGAGTTGAAAACCCATAGAGGGCAGGAACGTCAAAGAGTTAAAAAGAGGAAAGGACAGAGAGGAGGAAAATTGAGCATGGAACAAAGAGAAACAGAGGGGTAGGGGTTCTAAACATGGAATCCTAACTCTATAGCCCCCCTAGAATCTGTCAAACCGTTAAATAAAAATTCTCACAAACGTTAATAGAAACAAAGAAGAAAGAATTTGTTAGGAAGTCAACATCTGGTGAATTTGGCATATTGTCATTGACAAATTGATCTTTTGGCAGATGGAACAAGCTTTCAGTTAATTGATTTTCTTCACATTGGATTGCTGCCAAACAAAGTTGTATGATTACAGAAGTTTGGGAAACCATAGGTTTGGTTTGGCTGAGTATTTAGTGTCTCATAGGAAATGTTGCTGTGCTATAAAGCAAGATTGGTCAATCAAGGTCAAGCAAGAGGCTATCTACTTCTGAGTGCCTAGCCCATGCACAGTCTCATCACCTTGATCACAGCTTATTGGACCAAAGATAAGTGCAGAACTTAAAAGATTTTTATTAATAATAATAGCTAATGTGTATTGAGTGTTTACTATGTGCCAGGCACTGTGCTAAGAGTTTTATATAGATTTCTTTTTCATTTAACCCACAGAATAATCTGTACTTAGTATTTTCAACTGGTCTCCTCCATCTAGACTCATCCTCCACCTTGTTCTGTTGCCTAGATGACTGATTTCCACAGATTTCATCTCTTGTCCTAACTTCTGGTTGGGATGGATCAGTGAGAACTAGTGTAAGAGATGGAAGAGTGAGAGGAAAATTCAGAGATGTAGGGTTACCTCCATGAACCCTACTCCCCACTGGCCTCACCACCTCTCTGGCAGTGGCTGGGCTCTGTCAGTTCTTATGGTGGAACCACTCTTCCAAACCTCCAAACTCTTGACCCAGCTTTGGCTACAACATCCTCTTAAGGTCAGAATAGGAAACTGAGTGGTAAAGTGCAGTCTTGTCATTGTTTCTAGTCCCTGAGAGCTTCCCCATTCTCTGATGATTCCCTTTACCTCGCCTACTCCTTTGTAAGTAGTCACCTTATCAACCTTTCTTTTGACTGTACAATTTATTTCCTACCAAGACTTTAAAAGCTACACAATCCAATAAGGAAGATATTATATAGACTTTATTTTACACATGAAGAAACCAATGATTACATGTGTAAAGTGTATTTTTCCAAGACTATACTGCTAGTAAGTGATAGGGCTAAAGTTTAATAAGTAAGTCTATCAGCCTTTAGAATCATCTATAATAATCATTATCCTATACTTCTCCTCAACCAAGTTTTGAAGTATGAGATTCCCCACTATCCCACCTGGCTCTCAACTATCTTCTAAATCTGTACTGTGTAATATGGTAGCCACCAGGCATACCTGACTAGTAAATAGCTGATGTCACCTGTTGAAATGACAATACTTTGTAGACAGTTTAGATGTAATATTATATCGTTTTTTTCACTTTTTAGAAAATGAGACTTTGAAGTTTTTAAAATTAACTATGTGACTTGCATTATATTTCTATTGGACAGCATTGAAAATGCTGGCCTTTGAAATGGCTTGGCATGGTAACTATTTTCTCCGGTGTGAATAGTCCAGATTATGCAGAAATGTTGTCAACTAGATCCTTTCTCAGAGAGCTGTGTGTGCATGACATACAGAGCATAACAGTATTAAGTAGCAGAGGTGAAAGTTAAAAAATATGTAGAAATAAGTCAGTAAGTCAGTGTAAGAGTAGACGTGGCTTACTAGATGCATGAATAAGAATCAATCATACAATAGGGAGAGTACAGCAAATTTAGTTGGTAAAGCATAATTAGCAAAATATATGGAAATGAGTTACTGATCAAAATGGTGAAACGAATGATGGAGAACCTGTTGCCAAGGAAGAGGAAAGATAACGTCTTGTTAATAAAATCAACTGCGTTGTTTCCTAAACCACTTGCTGATTCTCTATAAAGGCTGGCCTTTCAGGAAGTCAACACTGTTTTCTATCATCTTTTACTTCTCATATATTCTGACTAGCAAGCCCCAGTGATTCAGGGGCACTCACTATCTGTCCTTCTGTTGTGGGAGAGCCCAAATAACCTAGAACCATACAATGGAGGGATTTGAGTGCAATAACCTATGACGGGGGCACAGGGTAGTGATGCAAGGTCAGAGATCCCCAAGACTACTCTCAGTTCTGACGCCAATTGCCAGTTCAGGACTCCCGAAGACCATCAAGATTGATCATTTGCTAGAAGGACTCCCAGAATTCACTGAAAGCTATTATACTCATGATTACATTTACTACGGTAAGAAGACTAGATTAAAGTCAGGTAAAGAAGAAAGGCAAGGTCCTGGAGCCTTCCAAGCACAGAGTTTCCACTCTCTCAATGGAGTTGTGCAGACAGAGCTTACTTGTCTAGCAACGATGTGAGACAGTATGCATACAATATTGTTGACCAGGGAAGTTCACACAAGCCTTGATGTTCAGAGCTTTCAGTGGGGCTTGGTCACATAGACATTACTGGTTGCACGCATGACTGACCTTAGCCCCTCCAGATGTTCAGCTAACCAGCATGGCACAACTTCCCTCTCACGATACATCACATTCTTAGCATAGACTATGTAGTGTGGCCCACAGGCCCCCAGGTAAACAAGACCCTCTTATCAGGCAGGACATACCAAGGGCTTAGAGATTACCACTTAAGAGCCAGGACAAAAAGCCAAACATTTCTCTGGGAGAAGTTAACCCTTTTACTGCACAGAGAACCTTGAGAGCAGTTACTTAAATTAGAGAGCCTTGAGTACAATGGAATCTCTCTGCACTTACTGGGGAAAGGAGTAGAGGAGCCATTGAATAACTGGCTTTTTCCTCAACACTGATATTGATATGGGAAGAAAAGAAGGCATTTAACCTGCTGTGTTTTCTTCTATGAATTTTCTTTTACTTTCTGTTTTATCCTTATTTTAATTGTCCCTCCTGTTATCTCTATTTCCCTTTTGTCAATACTACGTCCTGTCAGTAACCTTGAACTCTTTGTGGTGACTCAGTAATTTATGCAAAACAGAGACCAAGCTGTGTCTTCCTTGCGGAATCTTAGAAAATGCTTTTATCTTGTGCTTTGACCAATATTATAGAGAGAGGGAAATTGAGCCTTTCAAATGCAGCTCAAAGACATAAATTTTCCAAATTTTATATTGGTCAATTCCTTTTCTAACAACAGTGATTTCTCTTCCCTAAAGATTCATGATCTCTGAAGTGATGGACAAATCTTTCTCTCCATTTTCATATTTTATTAAGGAAATCATCCAATGATTATATGGAGCTTTGATATAAAACAATCAATCAACATAAGATAATCTTGTAACCAGAGTCCTTTTGATTTTTATATCCCACATATTTGGCTTTGAGTGAGAGTTATCCCCCACCCCAAATTTTAGAGGCAATACAGAAAATGATTACCAAAGGAGCTTGCTATATCCGACATAGCAAATAAAGGGAAGAAAAAATAATCAGCTATAACCTGTCACCCATGGAGCCTATAAGATATTCTAAGATGAAAGGTAATGTAGAATATCACTGGAAATGCTAGATAATAAAAGAGAAAAACAAGAAAAACAAAGGGACCTTGAATAATGGGAGCCCCATAATAAGACACACAGATAAAATCTGCACTTCTAAGCCTTCTTCCATTGGAGGATCCCTTTTTTGAGGTCTTCTCACCTCTATTCTTCTTTCCTCTTGACGTTACAAACCTCATGCAATGTGGTTATTAATGATGCTTATTAATCATCTCTCCCTTGTCACTTTCCAGAAACAAGATTGGTTTCTATTTCTTGGACTCTCTTGTTTGGGTGGGGCAAGCGATAGTCTTAGCCAATGAGTGATGAGCAAAGGTAATATGTATCACTTCCAGCAGGAGAATTTAATTGCTTGTGCAAAGACCCTATGGAGCTTTCTTTCCTTCTTATGACAACTTTCGATTTCCCAAAAGTGATTCCTCCATTGGTATGGAATGCAATGGCAATGAGCAGAGTGAGTGCCCAACCAACCAGAGACTGACAGGTAGTATAAGTGAGGGGTACACCACTGTAGCTTTAACCCAATGATATCTGGTGTTTTTAAGCAGCAGCATGACCTAGCCCATCATTGGTGCGGACAGCTATGAGAAATGAAAAGCAAAGTGAACCTAGCAATCATTTTAAACAGAATTCACTCTTTTTCCTAAGCTTTAATCCCAAGAATGGTAATATGAAGCCTGGCCCTGTCTGCCTTACAGATTTAGACCTTTGGAAATGGTTATTCAAGTTGTGTTTGTTATACTTCATAACTTTATAACGAAGAAATGTGACTCTCACCTCATTCAAGTGGACTCAAAAGTTACCATGGCTCTAAAATTACATCATTCTGTGTCTTGCTAAGGACTATTGAAAGGTGTGGAGATTGGATCAATACATCTATCTCAAACATTTATTTCAAGCATCCAGAAGAAATAGTTATTTAGGATGAATGAAAGTGTTATTGGATGTTTATGTTTATTGAAGGATGAGTGTAGATGGGTTCCTAGGACTGTCCATCTTCCATCAGTGCTGCTCCTGGATGCCAGCTTTGGACCTTATTTCACCTTTATTTTTTCACTAATTTCCTTGTAGTACAATTTTTCAATATATTTTAAACTAGCCTGGTATTTAACTTGCTTATACCGTTAACCTGTTACAAGCAATGAGTTAAGGTAGCAGAAAATCAGCTGGGCTAGAAGCCATTCTTTTACTTACTCTGTGCTTGGTCTTTGACAGAAGGATCTTTCTAGATAGACAGCCCTAAAAGCTGGGTTATAAACCTGAGGAGGTAGTTTAGGAGAAGGGTGATAATATGATTAGTAAAAGTGCACAACTTTTGATTCCGGAAATGTTTAAAGCACCATCCCAGCTTTGTGCAGGAGGGAGTATGTGTGTGTGCAAAGAGAGATGTAGTTAGATCCAAGGGCCTTTAATATGAACCAACCATCAAGACAGAATTTATGAAGCTCCTGTGCTATTTGCCAGCAGATAATGGGAGTTCCCATTTACCCTCTGTAGTCATCTTATGAAATATTTAAATAGCTATATATATTTTTGCTGTCAAATTTAGAAGGCATCTGTTACAATAATTATTCTATTTGTAGATGCCAAGGGGAAAATCCGCATACGCATTATTGCTGAAACAGGTCTCTTTTAAGGCTCCCAAGATTTCAATATTGTGACCCAAATCAGGCAAATAAATGAGTAATAATGACAAACTGTAGGTACAGCAAGTGAGCTTTGGAACATGTTACATGATTAATGACAGGATTCCTGGGATTCGTGGAAAATGTCGTCATTAAGGGACTATCAAATAGCCCAGAGATCAGACCATTATGCATATCATCATATCTGTTTATTACAACATCTAAATACCCATCTTATAGAGTTGAAGCAAGTGTTAGAAGTAAACGAGCAAGAAAACCTTGGAATGATTATTATGGTGAATTTTCCCATCATAGACTGAGGTCCCAAACTCAGCACTGGTAGTTTCTAATACTAAGGCGTGAAGCCAGTTCACTCATGTAACAAATATTTATTAAGCACCTACTATGTATCAAGCTTTTTTTTTTAACTAGGTGCTGAGAGTAGTTTGTGGAACTCAACAGACAAATAAGCCACTGGCATGGTCCCTGCCCTCACTAAGCTTATGGACTAATATAGGGGAGACAATATCAATGAAAGCATTTCAATTATGAGGACAGTCTCAACAACGATAAACATTATAACAGGAGGGATGGACTCAGCGAGACTCTTCTCTGTGAAATAGGAATGATATTGATACCTATCTCCCAGGATTACTAGGAAGATTAAAAGATAATATACATTAAAAGCTAACATACAATAAGGGTGGCATCATTTTCCCCTTCTTTCTATTTTATGTATTCATCTAAATGTAACTAAGTGCAGGGCGTTAATTTCCAGATAATTTTTCGTGCTTGCTGCTGGATTCTGAAGTATTATGAATGGTCTTTATTAGAAAGAAATACTAATGGTGATGTTTGATCTAAATACTGTACTCTTCCCTGATCACACTGCTGGCAGTTGCATCCTCCCCTCTCGCTCTATACCCAAAGCCATATTTTTTTAGATGGCCGCCCTTGGGCAAATTCATTTTCCCATGCTCCCACACAGCAGAATTTAGATCTCACCTGAAAACACATATAAGATAAGAGAAACCTCTGGTTAAAATTGTCACAAATACATTTTACAAATACAGTATCAGAATACAGAAACTTTATAATAAACTTCAGGGTAGAAAGAGGGAAATTGCAGCTTGTGGAAAATATAAGAAATGAAATTATGGAAGATGTACTGAAGTTCAGTGGTAGAAGCAGAATTCTCATTTAGACCTCATCTAGTCCTCTGTGAGGTGAATGAATAATGAAATACGGGCAAATGAAGAGGTTTAATAACTCACTTCTTAAGAATTCACAGATGTTTCTTGGAAGGGTACCAGACTAAAAAACTTGCCTTTTAAAAGAGATCTCCTTTGCACTTTTAATTTTGGAATAGTGTAGGACACATATAATATTGGTCTAACAGTCACAATATAGAAAGGCAGTTAAGATGTTGATGGGTGGGCATAGTGTTTGGGAAAGATAATGCAATTTAGTGTTCTTTGGTCTGTAAGAACTAAAGATTCAATTATGTCCTTTGTTACTGACCCTTCATGTTTAGGAACCGTGCTGTGCCTGATAGCTTGTATTTTCAGTGGAGGCGTGTCATGTGAGGTGGCATGCATTTAGATGATAGTTGGCTGGGGAAGAAAAGGCAACACTGAGTTCCCATACATATTTACCCCCTGCCCCTTATGGTGATTACCATGGATATGGGAATTGAACCTGCAACCTAGATGTCATATATATACATGACATCATATATACATGATGATTACCATGGATATAGGAATTGAATCTGCCGCCTAGACATCATCTATATCCATACGTTGCTCAGGCTAATTGAACAAGAAGATTCTAAAGCTTGAGGCCTAAGGAAAAATATTTTAAACTTCTAGTCAACTGAGACAGTTGGGAAATCAGTGAGCCTTAGGGGATGTCTCTGCTTCTGCTGGTGGGGAAACATAGTGTCTAACCCAAAAGGGCTATGGATAAAGATTTTCATTTTCTATCACAGAGTTCCCGAAGTACGGTGTGCCTTAGGGAAAGGAGGTGAAGCAAAAGCAGGAAAGAAAGACTTTTATGACTATATGGTTTAAAACGTTTTGGTTCCTAAGGGAATCTGTTGGCGTATAGGAAAAAAGTTAGGCAGAAAACAGTCAGAGAAGTTTCAGTTTCACTTTTCTCCCATTTCCTCATGACTCTCTGTCCTTCACACTAGGAAAGGATTCTCTAGGATGAGAGAAAATGAGATTCGGGGAAAACATGAGAGCAGAATTGGAGGTAAATCCCAGAGGAAGGGGCCCTGTGCCCACTCCCCGGGCCAAGTCTCAAGAGGTGGTGAGCGATCAGATGTATGTATGGGAGTGGAAAGCAGAGAGGCTTGTGCCCTGCGGGCGGGTAGCAAAGGTTTTTGTGGGGAGAATAAGGTGCACTGGCAATAAAGGGATGCATTGTCTGACAAGAGTGCAACAAAAGCCGTAAAACCAGCTAGAAGTCTGCTTTTTATTATGGCCATGAGCAGGTTATTCTAAACAGTGTCAGTAATAAAATGCTTTTCCCAGGTAAAAATATTTTCTTAGTCTAAGATCTAAATAATTTTTACTTAATGTTGAGTTCTAATAATACATACCTAAGCTCACAATTAGTTCATACTTTAAAAAAAAGTTATCCTTTAAGAGATATTGCTTTCTACAAGGAAGTTATTCAGAGAACTCTCGGCTATTCAGCTGGCCTCTGTAGTGGGTTATTGGTGGCCCCCCCAAAAGATATGCCCATGTCCTAATTCCCAGAACCCCTGTGAATTTTGAAAAATGGTCTCTTCAGATACAATTAAGTTTCTTGAGATGAGACCATCCCAGATTAATGAAGAAAGGGAACTCTAAATCCAATGACAAATACACTTATGGGAAAGACCCATAGAGGAGAGAGGCCATATGAAGGCAGAAACAGACAAAGGAGGGATGCAGCCATAAGTCCAGGAATACTGACTGTCACCAGAAGCTGGAGTCTTCTCCAAAGGACTGTATCTTCCCTTGGGTCTGTGGAGGAAGTGTGGTCCTACCAACACCTTGATTTTGGATTCCTGGCTTTCAGAACTGTGAAAGAATAAATTTCTACCATTTTAAACCATTAAGTAATTTGATATCTTAGCCCTAGGAAACTAATAGAACCTCCAACCCGCATGCTCAGTTATAAGCATATTCACTCTAGAGTAACTTTGTGAAGCTTCAGAGTCATTCCAGCTCCCTTCTGCAGCAGTTAACTGCTCCATACACTGGGTTTAAACAGAATATTTCACGTAAACAATGATAGCACAATGACTGCAAAGACAAGGGAACAGAATTTGAATTATTTCACTTCCACCATACTTTGCAGGTAATGCAATTTTTATTTGTACTTAAAATTTAAAAGAGTTAAATAGAGTGTGAACTGTGAGGTATAATATTTTTGTTGGTTGGGTATACATTTTATTTCATGCATGAAACATTTTACTGAATTTAAATATCTTTAACACAGAAATTTCTCATCTTTTTATTATAATTATTATTAAATTATAATAGCATTATCACAGCAATAGAGCACTATTATTTTAAATTTCTTTCAAAGAAACATTACTGTAATTAGAAAGTACAAATTCCTCACTATTTTTCCCTTTTTTGTATCATCATATTTATGATTTTTCTTACTGTTATGATTATATACATAAAGTTTAATAAAAGACAATTTTCACCCAATACGTTTCTTTCTATCATTATAATTCATGTCACTTCATGATTATTACTGAAAGTATTTTTGATGTATGAAGGATAAGTTTTAAAAAAACCTCTCTAGGACACAAATATGCTAGGCATGCCCATTGCTGGCCTGGTTAGAGCCAATGGTAGGGCTAGACCCTACAGGAGAAATGGGAAGTGCCCTACTGGGTAGAAGTTGTAGCAACACAGAGGATCCCTTGTCCCAGCATGTTTTGAAATCAGACGGATTTCCATGTGCTCCACAGTGGTAATAGTCCAGCTAAGAAAGTCACTGAACCTCTAGATGGTCTATGGTGACTTTCATGAGCTAAAGTCTAAACACAACACAAGACAATGCTGGTTGACCTCAGCAGATACTGGTCCTGACAGATATTTAGAACTACTCTTCTTTACTGTTCATCCCTGACATCTTTGTAAGCCTTCTCCAATTCCATAAGGAAGGGAATGGGGTGGGGCATCCAACAGATTGAGAATATATTTCTAACTCTTTTGAAGAATGAAAGCTAAACATAGAAATTTAGCTAAGTTGAAGAAAACTACGGTTACTGTTTTTGCTCATCTTCACTGCATACTAGAATTCATGTCTGTAATATACGTTTCCCAGAAGAATAAACTGAGATTTAGGTTATGAGACTTGTCCAAGTTCTCATAAATAAATAGAGAACTAAGGTTCTAATGCAGATTCATCTCATTCCAAGAATCCCACATTTTCTACCATGTTAGGCTATTGTTCCAGGAACCACTGAGACTTACGATCTGTGGAAAAAGAATAGACTGGGACTATTCTAGGGGTGGGACAAAGTGTTGGCCCCTAAGTTTTAGAATTGTTCCCTCTTAAAGTTTTGGTTATTTTTATCCTTGGCTTACCATGGAAGAGCCCAATGGCTCAGTGGTAAGCTGGATCCATACACAGATGATTTTGAATCACAGCTTTATCTCTTGTCTAGTATGTGACCTTGGGGAAGTTTCTCTACCTCTCAGTATCTTTTACTTTCATCTTGTATATGAGGAGATAAATAACTCAGAGAAATGTAGAGATTAGAAAATGCAAATATAAAACATCTGGAACCTAGTAGGGCATTACAAACTGGAGTTATTTTTTATTATCTTTATGAATATGTAACATTCCAGGATAGTTATAAATGTCACTATCCTTCCACACATAGCCTCTGATAATTAGTATTTGAATAAGTGTCATAACTGAGGACTACTGTTTTTATTTATCCATTGATTTATTGTTTATTTTTGCTGACAATGTTGAGTATCCAGGCCTGCCTGGTGTGTACAGAGAAAGGTTAAAATTCTCTTTCTGTTATAACTTGCTGATCCTCTCAGCATGAAATTGATTAAGAAATTCACATCACTTAATTCTTTTCATAATCACCTAGTGGGAAACTTGCAAGGAAGAATTTTTTTTTAATGGGTAATGAGCCAAGTGAGGCATGCAGAGAGGATGGAGCTGGCTATTCAAATGCAAGTTTCTCCCTTCTTATGAAATGCCCAGAAAAGCAGTCTTCCCTGCTGAGCGTCACAGATGGAATTCTGAAGTCTGGCGAGTTAGTAGACGGAGTGAATGGGGTAAGAGGTAGGAACAAGAAAAACACGTTGTAGAAAATGAAAAAATGAACAAAACTAAAATAAGTTGTCCTGACTGTTTTAGAAAGGAGTCAGTGGAAAGAGGGTAAAGAGTGTGTTTGAGGGAGGGCTATCTATTAAAAAGATGCCCTTTAACATATTTTTGAAATGAAAATAAAGGAGAAAGGAAGATGCAAGCAAATATCTCTCATAGAAACTTCATACCTCCAAAGATAGATTCCAAGAAGTAGAAGAAACAGGAGATTTTGAAGACAGACTAATTACAATATAGTTACCATAAGTGTGACTTTTGGCTAGTTACTTAACCTCTGGATCAATGTCTCCTCATCTGTTGTTAAATATGTCATTTCTCCACAGATTGATAATTTAGAGTTAACTTCCCTACACTCACTATTTTATGCCTTTGAGCATTGTATTAAATTTGTTTGGAATCTCGTGTCCCTGTGTCTATTTATTCTGGCTGACTGAGCTTATTGAGGGCCACGGTGACATCTTAAATCTCTGCTCAGTCAATGTCATTACCACTTCGGTTTTGCCAGAAGCTGAAGTTAGTTACAAGATGACTTTTGAGGTAGGCAGCTAATGGATTTTTTCGATTGTTTGCTTGGAGTGTGTCAGGGGTCAGTACCTCTCTTAGACCTTGACAAGAGGTGTCCAAGTCTTGCATCCTGCTCTTTAAAGAGTCTGCTCTGAATCTGCTCTAGTCACACCCTTTCCCACTAAGCAATAATTCTCTGGTGCCCCAGAAATTTTCCCACACTTAGATCATGCTGTCTTCTAAATAATGCTGTGGATATCAGAACACAAGAATTCCCCATCTTCATTGACCCTGACACAGTTTCCAAGCTGGATCCTCCCTCAAGGATGGACTTCGCTGGTGATGTGTTGACCTTTAGGCCTCGAGGAAAGTTGTTTGAGAGGGACCATGTGGATAGAGCTAGGGACCATAGGCTGAGGCTTTCCCTCAAATGCATGAGAGGTCCCCCGGTGCATAGAGCGACATACAGAAAAATAAAATTGCTGGACCCAGGCCAGGCTTCCTCATGCAGCCAGGTTCCAGCACAGAACTCTGAGGAGTCTGAGAATTCTAAATTCAAACTTGACTGTCTAGGTTATTATAAAGCTCAGGGATAGAACTTTTTTTTTTTTTAACAGTGAGCTTGATTCACATTTCTTAAATATTTAGACATATAGCAAACAGTTCTTGTCAATGTTAGGGAGGTGCCTGAAGAAACTCAACCCTGCTATCCTCCTTTTAGTGACAAAGGTAGGAAGCTGCATAATATAGCATGGATGTTGATTTCCAAATCACTCTGATACCCTTTTTGGAGAGCATCCTCTTACTCTAAAGAGGTTCTTCCTTGTGTTTGAATTCCATGTATTTACTTTGGGCCTTTCTCTTTACATTAGCTTTTATGTTTCCAAGAAATACTTGGCAACACTTTGAGAAATCGTCAGTGAAACACCGTAGACTAGTCCTGTCAAAACTCGTAGCCAGCAGGATGGCACTGCAATAAGGAAAGACTGAAAGAAGCCACACAAAATCCAGAGAGGTCCACATAACCCTCCTGTGATTGTTCAAAAGGAAGAGGAATCAGGACTCAGGGTTTTGAGGCTCCCAGCAAACCTCACCAAGTTAGAGACACAATTAAGCTGGAGAAAATAAGCATTCATTAAGGATATTGGAACCTTAGACTAAGAGTTTTATTGATGCAGTTGGGAGGCTGATGGTAAGGAAGGATAATTTTGTCTTCATGCCCTTTAAATTATTCCTGGCATGGCACATTCTTAGAAAGAAAGAAAACACCCCTCTGGGAATTAAAGCTTGTGCCAGATCAGGGCCAAATGCAAAGGATTTGCATTGGGAATAGAAGTTGGTCTAAACCGTGTTCAATGAAGAGGCCTTCCCTTGGAAGACTAGGAGGATGAGAAAATGTGTATTCTGTGTTTTAGCCCTTTCAAATGCCCTTCCTATTTGGAGTCAGAAGACCTGTGACTCCAATGACACAGGCAAATCTTTGTATGTCTCTTAGCTTCAGCTTTCTACCTCATGGAGTTGCTGTGAGAATTGTTCTCATGTGGTGCGTGGAAATGGTCATTACAACCGGCAAAAAGTTCTTTAGTTAGTGGCCATATGAATAACAGAATTTGTTCTTAGTTAAGAGTTAGTTACTATTAAGAATGGTCAGTTGAAGAGTTCCAGCTTGGTGATTGTCCATGCACTAGTTCGTGTCACTCTAGGCTTTACGTTATCATAAGTATGGGTTTGTTGCCCACATGCTATATTTTCTTGTCAATTTCATTCTAAGAAAATTCAATATCTTTGAAGTTCTTTAACCAAATTCATTTCCTAATTCTATACTTGGGTTTTTAAAACATTTTTAAATAACTCTGAAGGAGGTGAGTATAACCATCACATATCCTAACTCCTCCCAAATTATTAAGATCTAACATACTTCTGGGTGGAGGGGAGAGTTTTTATTTCTGCTGACTAAACATGAGAGCAGATCATGGTTAACAGCTGAGGAGGCAGCCATGATATGGTGGAAAAAGGCCTGATCTTAAAGTCAGAAGGCCAGGAATTCAACCACACTTCTGACATTTGGTAATTGTTTCTTCTGAGAAGACACTAACATTTTTCATTGTGAGTTTTCTTACTGTAAAAACAAGGATAATAATTCTACCATATTAATCTACCAGGTAGCTTTGAGAAGTACGTAAGGTGATCATCTTGGGCTCTAAAGTCAGGCAATAAGGAAAACAAGATTGAACCACAGGAAAAGAGAGTAGCCTAGTTGTAAGCAAGCCACCTCTTATTAAATATTTACTGATTTGCTCAAAGTGTGGTAAATGAAGGAATTTCTGTGGAATATAATCCACAGAGCAGTGTAAGGATATTTCCATAGGTGTTTGGAATTAGGACAGATTGGAGAGTAGGAGAGAGTAAAAATTGATTCCCTTGATTCAAGTGGTTCCTTTCCACACCACACACTGCCACCAGAATCATTTTCCGTAAACACAGTGATGATCGTGTCACCTTATTACTAAAAATACTTTGAAGTTTTTGCGCTGGTAACCTAGTAACTCAAGATCTAAGGTCCTTCACAGAATAAGTCAAATTCCCTTTTCGGCTTTGAAGAGAGAGAAAGAGAGATAAAGAGGGAGAAAGAAAAAAGAGTCCAGGATTTCTTTTCAGGGTGATGGAAATGTTCTAAAATTAATTGTGGAGATGGTTGAACAATTCTGTAAATATGGTAAAAAGAAATAAACAAAACAAAACATTAAATTGTATATTTTAAATGGGTAAATTGTATGTTACCAAATTATATCTCAGTAAAATTGTTATTTTACAAAATCTCCCTTTTCAGATATTTTTCTTTTTTTATTTAATTCTCGTTATTAACATTGGTTTTAACATTTCAGATATTTTTTCTTAAAACTTACTTCCCACTGCTCGTCTCAGCACACGTATTCTACTATAAGCACAGAGGATTGCTTATTTTTCCCTGAAGATCCACTTCCTCATGCCCTTGTCTATGGTGTGTCCTCTGCCAATTGTACTTCCTCAGCCTGTTGAGTTCCTGTACCTCTCTCAAAGCCAGCATTAAATGTTGCCTCTTCTAGAACACCTCCTTCACTACCACTTACCATACAATTAATATCTTCTTCCTTCAGGTAATCGTAACACATTTTCCCCAAAAGCTCTTATTTTAAAGCAGAATTAAGTCTGATTTCAATTTTTGTTTTATTTCAAAATAAAGGTGGAGTCCACCTTAGAAGAATTTCTCAACATGTTTCCATGAACTAACTCCCTTGATCTTGTAAGATCAAGAAGGCATGGTGTTTTATTTGCTTAGATTTTCCCCAGTATCCATCTAGCCTTGTGCTTTTCTTGTACCACTCATACAATAAATGTCTATTAAATTAAATTTAATTGTTGTAACAGAGAAGTTATCTAAGAAAAAATTGTGTTATCCTTACTACTCCTTTGTCCAAGACACTATAGGTCAGATGTTAAATATGTTGAATACTCTTCTCATAAAGCTTCATTTACACTCATTAATGCCAAAGAATGTCAATCTTACTAAATACTGAAGAACATATTTTTAAAAACACATGCTAACATTTGGATTCATCAAGCTTTACTACTAAATCCCATATTCCGTGTTCTTTCCTGTTGCCTCCAATGAAAGTATTTGTGTTATCCTCTAGGATTTTTGACACATTATCTGAGGCCTATTTTGAATACTACTCTGCATCCATTCAAAAGTGAATTCACTCTAGAAAGAGAAATAAAAGATAGGGCACATCTTACTCTTTCAGCAGGCTTATTATTCTAAAGCATTTATATAAATGGGCTTCAAAGTAGTATCGATTTTGTATCATATAGCAATTCCTAAAAGGGAGAATTGTTATTTTTTAATTTTCTATCTCATCGCCTTATTGGAAATTATTGCTAAAAAATTGAAAGTTCATACATTTTGTATTTCTATGCAATGTTCTCGTCCTACGTTAACACATTGCTTTCAATGCAAAAATGGAATCCTCAACATTTCAGCTACTGATGTACTTTGTAGAATTACTTTTGGGTTGCAGGGGCTTGGTTGCCAACAGAATGTCAGAAAGAGGATGGAAAGTTGCTCTGAGAGAAGTACACTTTCTCTAGGCAGTGTATATTGTGACTTGATGCTTGGTTACTCATTTTTATGTGTGTATAAATTGACCCAATAGTCACAATATTCCTACTCCATGTATGATAGATATTATTATCATAAATTTAAAGAAAACAAAATGGGATTAGAGAAGTAAGATGATTTCCTTAGAGTAACATAGCTAGTAAGTGACAAAACTGGGGTTAAAATCCCAGATATATCATTGTAAAAACGTGTACTTTTCTAACTTTCACAAACCTTCAGTTCTCTGTTTATACAACTTTCTCAATCTCTAAATCGAAGTTAGGTCTATACTCTTTCCAGATATTTATCACTTGCATCGCTAGAAGCAAATCTAGATTCTGCTTTCCAGCTGCCTATTATACCATTATTATTACATTTTGATAGCTGTCACAGGGTCATTTTGTCAACTTTCTACTTGAGTTAATGTACATAAACTTTGTACTTGTACATCAAATTTGTACTTGAATTAATGCAGATGCCTGGGAATGTTAGTGAAAAGTAGAAAAATCATTTTGTGGGAAATTCTGAGATAACTGGAATATACTGACTCATTTACAGGCAATAACTGCAAACAAATGGGTATTTTGCTGAAATAACGTCATATTTGTGGGCAGTCACTTCATGCAGAATGGTTTTATACTTTATATATAATATTAGTCATAGTACTGCCAAATGTTAAAATTAGAGTGCCTAGACTTTTTTAAAAACAAAAGAAATAAATGTAGATTTTGAAATATGACCATAAATTCAAACATATGAACATCAGTTATGTAATGTTCTTATTATGTACCTAAAAGCTACAAAAAGTACAAATGATGAATAGATGAAAAAAATGAGGTAAAGGAAGTAAAAATTCCTTCATTCATCTGTTTTGTAAGTACATCTGGCCCAGACGTTCTTTTCTTGGCCATGTTAAGAAGTGTAGATGAAGTGAAGTTTCAGCTATTGTAACAGCCTCATACTTCATCTTCATAACTCCAAATATTAACTCCTCTAATTTATTCTCCACACGATTTCCAGAGTGTTCTTTAAAATCACAGGTCTGATGATGTTCCTCCCATATTAAAACTCTTCACTGGCTTCCCATTGTATGTATAATACAAACGCTTTAACTTGGCTCACAGTGATCTTCATAATCTAACTCCTTCCTCTCACTTCTCTGCAACTTTTCTTCGTTTCTCCCCTTACCACACTCTATCCTCCATCTTATTTGATAAACTAATAAGTCGTAATTACCAGAGTCTATCTTGATTGTGGGTTGTTTTCCCTTAGTCAGGGTGTAAGAGAGTATTAGTTAATTAACAATGTCTATTCACCAGAGTCTCCTTCCATCTAACTTCTGATTGAGTTTAGCCGATAGAACGTACTACCAGGAGATCAAAGGGCAGAAGAGAGAGGTTTGTGGTGGTCATTTTTCCATCTCTCTCTGCCTTATTGTCGGTTGTCAGTGACTGCATTCCTCTTGTTAAAGGATACAATTTCTGGAGGGGAACCTTCTCCTTAGCTGACTTTTCTTTAGGTTCCACTAACAAATCCCCTCCTTGATGTTGGGCCTAGGAATGGTAGTAGGTCCCTGCTGTTGCTAGCAACTGATTTCTCTTAATCTTTCTAATACTTTTGTAAGTATCCCCTCCTTAAGCTCTTTTTACTCACCCTTTTTGAGTGTACTTTCTGCAGATTTTCCCTAATATATGTGAGGTAGGGCAGGGGAACATTGAGGCATACATACCATGAATCTAAATATTTAGGAGATTTAAACCATTCTACCAGATTGTTTCAAGAATGTTCTTTTCTTCTACCTTGGCAAATGTATCATTACAAATGACCTGGTTTGAATAGAGGATTATTGGACCCCTTAGAATTCCTAGCTGGAACATGGAGGTGCCTTGGTTTGCCTCTCTTCTCTTTCATATGGACACTATCCTGTGCCTTGAGGAGCCTCATGCACATATCTGTAGACACCCTAGCCCATATATTCACACTCCATCTGCAGACACACAGCCATCACTTGGCCACCTGTTGAGCTCATGGTTTTGCTTATTAATGGTGTATTTTGCCTTTGAGAAGTTGAATTCTTTGAAGTGGTCCTCACAGAACTTCCACATGGTTACAAGCAGTTTGGGCAGGAATTTCCAGAGATATCAGTTGCCTGAAGTATGGTCTAGAAGAAGGGATATGGCTCCTGGAAGACATAAGTCCTTAGACCGTAGACTTTTTGTCTCATGGGGAAGGATGAGGCTGGAAGAGGACTAGAGCAGGGCCCTCTAAAACATAGGACTCCCATGGCAGTCTATTGTAGAATAGGTCATCTCTTTCCTCTCAGGACCCTGGCTAATGGATCATGTCTCACTCAGTAGGCTTCGTGGCTCAAGAATGTAACGAATATTTATTGGTGAAGTCAGTGATTTATGTGATATTCAGATCTTCCTGGAAAAAAATCTTAGTTTAAGATTTAAAAATTGGTATAAACACAGAATTTTTCCTTTTATCTTCTTCGAGTTTGGAAGTTTAGCTAATAGCTATCACCAGAAATGTCTTGGATAATGTACCACTTTCTGCAAAAGTAACTTTGTGCCAGACAGATAATTCTAATCTATTCCAAATGAGTAGGACTTCCTGAGATAGAAAATTTCTGTCAGAAACTTCGCCAGGACTCCAGGTGACAGAGAGAACACCCACTCAACTGGCTGGTAAACTCTGTTTGATTTCAGAGAAACCCTGACAAAAGCAAAACAAGGTTTAAAAAACATATATATGGCTATTCCTAAGATATAGAGTTCTAAGATTTGAAATACTGTGTTTTCTGTTCATTATTAGTAATTTGGAGTCGTGGCTGATAAAGGCTTTTCTGTCTAAAGAGTTTGGTCTATGTAGCCGGTCAGATTTTCCATCTCTTCCTGGCAGAAATGAGACTCCTAGCAGTTACTCTTAGGTTAGCAATCACTACCTTTGACAACTTGGAAGACATGTCATCTATCACCACCAGTTTCAGATCGAGAGCGTTCACCTGCATAATCACTGTAACCTACGGTAGCTGACCAGACAAATACTAACAGGCTAAGATGATCAAAGTGGCAGGTAGATACTCTGGGCTTACTTTATGCTTGAGGTGCTCCCCCTTAAAAAGGCCATGGAGGGAGTCGGAAATAGGATGAACAAGAAGAAGTTATGTTTGATAGAACACTGTCCAACGTTCAGGTTGTAGTTCTGGCAATTCCTTATTGCACGTTTTAATTTTTAAAACCAGTTATATAAATCCTCTGTCTTTAAAAGAGATCAGTTTAGTTCCAAATTCTTAGAATGACAGAATCACTAAGCTAGGGAAGACACAGAGATCAGTGGTGCTCTAAATGTGATGCAGGGATGGGAACCAGGCAGCAAATTGTTGACTATTGACCTATAATAACATCCGTATAGTTTCCTATTTCACAAAAGATTGAAAAAGATTAACTAATCTTTTAACAGAGAGTTTGAAAAGAACTTCTCTGGAGTATATGCATTTGATTCATTTAATTATTTATTCTTCAAATCAAAAAACTATTTTGAATATTCAGGATGTGCTGGTTATTATACTAGAAACTGTAGATAGATTGGTGACAGCCAGCCGTGATTATGCCCTCAATAAAGCTCAGAGACTAATTAAAAGGTTAGATATTAATCACATTTTTTACAAAAATACAAAATTGTAATTCTGGAAAGGAAATTGCTGGGGAAGGATTTCCTAAAGAAAGAATCTGAGGATGTAAATCTAGGGAAAAGGAGGAAGAACACACTCCAGACAGAAGAAACACTATACGAAAGAGCCCTGGGGCAAGAGGGAACATGACAGGCAAGAAGAAGAGAAAAAACAAATTTTTTGCTTTAAACACACCAAGAAGTTCCTTGGGGACCATGTTAAAGGAGTTTCTCTTTTGCCTAAGACTAATAGAATAGCATGGAAGGATTTTAAACCGACAAATGAATTCATCAAATTGAACTTTGAAAATTTACTCTGGTTACTGAGTAGAAAATGGATTCTTGGCCAACCAGAGAGAATCAAGGAAACCAGTTTAGAGCCTGTCATGTGTTGAGTTGTATCCTCCCAAAAGATACGGTAGGATCCGAACCTCTACAATGTGTACTTCAGAATACATTCTGATAAAATGTGACCTTACTTGCAACTAGAGCTTTGCAGAGGTAAGCAAGTTGAAATGAGGTCATTACTGTGGACAAATACAGTTGGTATCCTTATAAAAGAGGGAAATTTGGGCACATAGACAGACACATACCAAGGGAGTATAATGTGAAGGCACAAGGAGAAGACAAGTCATGTGACTGGAGTGATGCATCTACAAGACAAGGAATGCCAAAGATTACCAGCAAACACCAGAAGCTAGAACAGCAAAGATTCTCCCATAGAGCCATCAGAGAGAATATGGTCTTACCAATACCTTGATATGAGACTTCTGGCCTCCAGAACAATGAGACAATACATATCTGTGGTTTTGAGCTACCCAGTTTTTGGTACTTTGTTACAGCAGTCCTAGAAAATCAATACAGATGCTATTGCAGATGACCAGGGAAAAGATGACGGTAGCTCAGACTAGGATGGAAATGGCAATGAAGCAGAGAAATGATTCCTAATTCTCAGAATATTGATAGATATTTATAAGGTAAAATTGTAAAGGATAGATGCCTGGATGTGATATGTAGGATAAGAGAAGAAGAAAGTATTAATGATGACAGCTAGGCTTCTAACTTACTCAGCTAGGTGAATGGCGGTACCATTCTCTGACGTTGGAAACACTGGAAGGGTGTGTGGTTTGTGGAAGAAGATCACCTACCCATATTGAGTCTGTGGTGTCTTTATGAAACCCAAGAGGTAGTGAGATATAAGCTCTTAAGCTCAAATGAAAGGTCTGGACAAGAAATATAAATTAAAGTGTCATATTTACAGAGGTAAAGTAATGGAGGAGAGAGATATAGGGAGGGAAAGGAGATACAGAGAGGGAAAGAGAAGAGAGTTTTTGACTAAGCCCTTGAGGAATACAAGCCATTAATCATTATTTGCAAAAATATGTATTTGTCATCCAAACACAACCAAAATTTAAGGAAAAAAACTTGAATATGTAATATACACACACATATTTCAAACTTCAACCACATATATTTCAATTATCTACTCACATTCATATATATATATTTATATATGTATATATATATTCATATGTATATGAATTTAGGGATAATCTATTACTGTGGAAGTTGCAGGTTGAAGGATTTCGCCTACTGTAAGAAGGTATGCAGAAACAAATAAAACCAGTCAAATGAGCAAAGCAAAGACTTCTTATTAAGAACTTGCTAGAGCAAGAGAGTCAGTCATGTCACCTGTGTTTTGGCAAAGGCTCAAAGGCAGGCAGAGAGGAGTGGGAAAGTTTGATAGTGGAAAAGAAGGAAGGCTTCAGCTGTGCCCTGATGGAAGGATGTCAGCACAGGAAGCTGCAGGCAGGCTAACTAGAAATGGTTAGGGGAGCACATTTGGTTTTCTATGGTTGTTCCTAAATTAAAAGTGGGGCCAATAGGGAAGCTGTCAGTTATTAAATAAGTCCTGGCCATATAGAGCCAATTGTTACAAACGTTATTGTTTAGCTTCCTGAATTATTACTACTAGAGATACCAACCTGGCCTCCTGAAAGTCTGACTTATAGGGAGCTGGCTTCCTGGGCTATTTATTGTAGATAAGGGATTGGATTCCTGGGCAGATTGCTGCAAGTTGTAGGTCAGAGTTCTGTTTTTATATACCATCTGGCCATTGTCTGTTTGTATATTCAGTCTCTTAGGTGATATTCAGAGAGTCGGGGAATCTCCTAAGGGCACCGTCTGGAGTAAAAGCTTCAACAGGAAGCCAGCTGGTGTAGACTCCTGCAACACACACATATAGCCAAGGTCATGAGTCATGAGAATTGACAAGGATTAGCTTTATAATCCAGGGGAGGAGCTCTGGAATCTCTGCTGCAGCCCAGAGGAGTGTGGTTAGGAGTCCACCGTGGGTTTCCTTAAACAGTCGAGAGGAATTTATCAGGATAGGTGTATTGCACTTGCTCTGACCCCTAGCCACATCACAGACTTCGTTGCCTACCTCGCTTCCCCTCAACCTGGTCTAGTCACAAGGGCCTTCTTGCTGCTTCTGCAGCATGTTACCTGTGTTCCTCTCTTCAAGGTTTGCAACTTCTGCCTGGAAAACTCTTACCCCAGATATTCACGAGGCTGACTCAGAACTCCTTCAAATGCTGCATGATCAGAAAGGTCTTCCCTACCCACACTATGGAAAATCCTTCTCTCCCTCTGTAGCAGTTTCTATCCCATTACCTTGCTCAATTATTTCCCTAGCCCTTGTCACCTCCTAGCACTGTAATCTAAATTTGTGTGTGTGTGTGTGTGTGTGTGTGTGTGAGGAAGACTGTCCCTGAGCTAACACCTGTGCTAATCTTCCTCTATTTTGTATGCGGAGTGCAGCCACAGTATGGCTTGATGAGCAGTGCGCAGGTCCATGCCGGGGAACCAAACCCACAAACCCTGGGTTGCCGCAGCAGAGCGTGTGAACTTAACCACTATTCCACCAGGCTGGCCCCCAGGACAAATTTATTTTTATTGGCTGTCTTTCCCACTAGGATGCAAGTTCCATCCAGGGAAGGGCTTTCTTTGTTCACAGCATATCTCCAGAGCCTAAAATAATGCCCGGTCCTCAGAAAGTTGCAAGCAAATAGTTCATGAATGAATGAGAAATATGAACAGTCCAGGAGTTCTCTCAGCTCAGGAGGCAAGCTTGTACTCAGAAAAACACTGTTTTGTTACTACTGCTTTGTCATATCTGCTCTCCTGTGCGATATGGCCTGGGGAAATTTGTGCCAGATTTGTAAAGACAATGGTAACTAGTGAAAAGAAAAATGGCCAAAAGTTAATAAAATTTCTACCCATGGTAATTTCCTGGTTCTCTTCCCTGGTACTACGGTTGTCCACAAATGTGATCATTAGGAGAAGCTGGATGAGGGATGGATGAAAACTCTCTGAACTATTTTTGCAACTTTTCTGTAAGTCTAAAATAAGATCAAAATAAAAAGTTAAAAAAAGTTGATAGTGGGTATTTCTAGATAGGAGATTTCATGGGATTTTATTTATTTATACTTATTTACTTCTCCGTATTTTCCAAATTTTCTTCAATGACCATTTAATTCCTTTGAAATAAAAAGAAGTTATAAGTTAAAATAAAAAAATAAATGCCACCCAGAAATATGCATCTTCTGGACTCAATCTCTGCTTTTTGAAATAATAGCATGGTCAAATGACTAATCAAATTTGATTTGAGGCTTTCATAGCAGGATATACAAATTTAAAATCTTGATTAATTTGAAAATGAGATCATTGTTGAAAAAGTTAACATTATATTCCTTGAATAATAATCATAACATCCCCAAAAAGATAAAAGAAGGGATTTTTATAGAATGACTACAATGTGATAAGCTAAAACCCAGATCTCAAATTAGACCATAAACTGAATAACTCATAAATATTGAGAAGTCATAATAGTTTAACGATTAAAAAAGACATGAAAGAAAAACAATTGATGACACCAGGGTTTAGCAACAGTAACTCTGAAGTAACATCGGTAACGTAGGACGTTATTAGAGCACTGCGTTCTATCATGGAAACTGCATTTTGAAAGGAAGTAGTTGAAATTCAGCTGGGACTTATATCAAAAATAAGCTGAATATGGAAAATGTGTGGGAATTCAGATTCAATATAACTTAGAGTCTTTCCAGAATGTGTTAATTATGTGGCATGGGAGGCATAGAGGAAACATAAGGCATAATCTCTGACTTCCAAGAACTTAACAGATGTGTTAATAAGGCAATATGCACATGAGACCAGTGAAGACTCTGTGATGAAGAGATAAATTAAATGTGCTAACATATTCTGTACAATTAACACAATGGGCAGTCAAAAAAAGTGAGAAATCAGAGTGGAATAGAGTTATCAGGAAAGGTTTCATAAAGTAGACACAAGAGCATCCACACACAGTCCACTTATTTTGGCTAGGAAATGGAGGAGGAAGATGATGTCCAAAATAGCTCATAGACTCTTGTCCTTTACTGTTTCGGATCAAAACATTCATGGGAAATTTGAACATTATGCTAAAAATATTCTGTCCAAATTTCAGAGCACTAGATCTCTGTGATTATGTGCCACATTTAAGATTTTTCTTTTGTTTATAATTGTAGTAATAAGGGTAATAATAATAATTAACATTACTGAATATTAGTTTGTATTAAATTCTATGAAAATAATTTGCACATTTTCTCCCTCCTGACGATAGCCATTAATTGTACCTGAGTTTCAAAAACTTGCTCAAGTCGATCGACTAATAAGTGGTCTGAATCCGTATTTGTCTATTACCAACATTTGTACTCTTCTCTAATATTCTATACTGCCTTTCCACTTCTTTGGAGCTATCACAAGGGTGGAGGCATGAACTCATTCCTATAGTAGATAAAGTAGAAATTAGGTGGAGAGTCACCTGATACAGGTATTTTAGTTGTCTATAACTTAAATCTGACTCTTTAAGCCAGTCTGGCTTAATTAAAGACATACTCAGCTATAAAGATCAGTTTTCTGTGCCAGATACTGATGGATGTTGTCACATAAGACCACTCCCTTGCTATTGTCCCATCTTTGAGCCCTTAGTTGTAGTGCTTACATGAGTTCTCTATGGTATAGAGAATTGTCTTTGTCATACAGATTTTATTTTGGCTCGTTGTAATGGTTCTGAAAACTCTGTATGGGAAGAACTGAGTGATATCATTCAAGCCAGTGGGTATGTTGAAGGGGACAGGGATTATAGGTCCTATCTAGGATCTGCATGTGCACACATGTACACGGTTTCAGAATTAAAGTAATTTTAGGCTTTTTAAATGCACACCTTGCGTAAGAGTCCAAAAATGTTAATTGCCTACATCGAAGACTATTACTATCTTTTTATGTTAAGTTACAATGAAGAAGAGTGATGAATTCACAGTTGCAAATTATCACTGATGTTGACTCCATCTTTTGACTCCCAGCGTTCCCCTTCCCAGAGATGACTACTGACATCCTGCCCATAACTCCCCAGAACGTAGCATAATCCTGGGCCAGGTCTCTTATCAACAATAGGACATCCCATTAATCAATATAAAGAGCTTTAAGCCTCACCAGCTGAAAAAGCACTATGCAGGAGGCACTTGTGCCCTGAAGAAAAAATTATTGACTATATTTCGTTAGGGAAAATGATTATTGAACACATGAATTCTACACTTCTATTTAAATATCTATATCTATGAATATTATTTATTAAAAGTGTTTTCTCATGTCGGTAATAAGCCAAAATTTGCTGAACTAGGATCCCTGGTATGGAGTGTAAAATTTGTGGAGATACAAATACACTTTCATTAACTAGTGGCCTTTTGGTGATAGAAATCCCAACACAGTAGCAACTCGTAGGCTCATTATATGCTCAGCTGCAGGTAGAAAACCTGTTTTGGCCACATTAAAACCATGTTCTATAATGATTTTTCCAGGTACTAACTAATTGTCAAAAGCGCTTTTAGAGTATATCAAGTATGTGCTGGTAAAATAGACCTTATATTCTATATAAAGATGTGAATTGAAATGTTTAAGCTCTGTCAATATGTTTGTCTTCACTTTAAGGACAGGATAAAGTAAATGAGCATATTGGTGGATGGAAAATTTATGGGAAGAGTGATAATACATGATAGATAAATAGATAGAGAGAGGTGATAGACAAGTATGTTTAAGCTAAAAAATAGCATTTTTTCCTAAAGTTTTATATTTGATGTCCATAAAAAACCTCTAGGGTAATAATTTCCCATTTCAAAAGTAACGAAACTATAGTGTAAATAGATTAATTATATTATCCAATTCATAAAACTGAAATGTTACCCCCAGAAATCAAGCCCATGTCTTCTCCCATAGTAACGAATCCTCTGTCTCATCCAATACCAGATATTGTGTCAGCATAAGAGGAGACAAATTTCACAATGGGACAAGGGAGGCCAAGTCGATGTACAAGGTTACATAAGACCATGGTTTCACAGCTCTGACAGGGGACACTGGTAAGTAAGGCTTACTATAGGGAAAGTGGAGCTAAGTAATATCAAAATTATCTAGCAAAGTCTAGAATGAATGCTTATATGTGATAACAATAAGAGAACACGAAATGTATATTATATAACATCAAAATATGCCATATTCTAGCATATTAGGCATTATATCACATTATTTTATGATATTGTATTACAACGCAGTCTTGCAGATCCATCGCGTATGAAATGTTTGCCTACTTCCTCCCATGTGTCCCTCTACTTCCCTCCCTAGAACTGCTTCTCCTAAGAACCAGTTTCCCTTTAGTGAGGATTTATGATCATTACTCTAAAGTGGTCCAGAGGGGAGCCCTGGAAGCTCATTTTCCCCGACACATCGAACATGTACATGCCACAAAATCAGCTACCTAGTGAGTTAAAACACCATAATTGCAATAGTGAAAGGAAAATTACTCAAGCAGATTTGGGTAGCCACAGTAACAAGACTTACAACCTTTATGAAGGCCTTTGTGCCCTAATTATTCAGCAGCTGCTGCCTGGGCTAAAACATACCTACAGCTACAGTAGTTAATTTGCATTTCCCTTCCCCTTAAGCAGCCTCTCTGGTTCCATTGTTGTACCTGACCTATTTTTGAAGCCCTCAGACCCTATCAATAACAAAAGTTCCTCTCTTGTTCTCCAACTTGAAGAAGAAAAATTATGATTAATAACATTTAACAAATACAAGTGCCTTTAAAAATAACAAGATTAAAATTCATGTAAAAAGATAAGCTCTGGCTACTTTCAACTGAGTAGTAGATACATTATGTCATCAAGGAATTCCTTAATGGGCCAGGTTCTTAGGGGTCTCTAAAGAAGTCACTGCCATACAGGAGCTGCCATGATAAATGATTCATCAAAGATGGTAGCCGGACATCTCTGTTACAATCGTGACCATCTGTTAGTGGCTTCTTCTTGTGGGAATGTCAGAGCTGGGAGTAATTCTCTGACTTTTATTGTCACCTTAATTAGGCATCAAAGAATGAAGTTTTGAACTGAGCACGTCTGTAACCATTTCTTTTTATTTTCTTGGGGGGACGTGCAGTCTGTAGGCTAGATCATTACTTCAATCGCTGCACAGATATTCTCTCGAATGATACAAAGTCTCACCCAAAGTTAAAAGTGTTGTTAACGTCTATTGTCTCTAAAACAATGAGCAGTGTATTTGGGACCACAGAGAAGCCCATAGTCAGGAGGCAACTGGAGGATAAGGAGAGCGCATCTCTTCCTCCTCAGATGTTTCCTCAAAAAACAGATGCTCTATTTCAACTCAATAGTACCACTTTTGTTTTCCGTTGATAAGGGAAAAGAAGGAAAAAATGACAGCTTGTCTACTGTTTGTTTTTGTTTTCTTTTGGGGAGGTGTGGCAATGAGTATGGATATATTCATTGATATATATCTGTGTGTGTACAATTACAAACATAGATACACAACATATATATTATATATTATGTATACATAATATATACATAGTATATAATACATAATATATATATTATATTTTATAATATATGATATATACCTATTATAATACATAATGTAATGCATATACATAACATACTATAGTATTATGATATTATATATGTTATATATATATCAGAGAAAGAAATTGCGTTACTACTTTTTACATCTATTGGCAAGACTGAGTATATAATTTATGAAGCCCAGTGAAAATTAAAATGTTGGGGCTCTTGTTAAAAAATTATTAAGAATTTTAACATGGTGAGAGCAGAGCTTTAAACTAAGCACCACACCCTGGACTACACTGGACACACACGCATAGAGCTGGCCCTGGCTAGTGGGTTCTCAGTAGATACTAGTCAAAAACACTAGGTCAGGTCAACCCTGCTCTCTTCTTTACCTTGCTGAGATATATGATAGCAGCTAAATAGAAGTGAGATCTGTTAATCCGGCTCATTAGTAACATTAGGGCATTTGGAGATAGGGAAGAAAATAACTGGGCCTTTTCTAATTTGCGGGGAGAATCTTTCTGTTTGGTAATTGCAAGCTGAACGCAAGGAGAGGGAAAATAAGGCTGGTGCCACCTTGTCAGTGTTTTAATTATTTTCCCATCTACACGTGTTTTTGAAGCTTATCAGAGCAAAGTACTGTGGACAGCCCAGCTGTCACTGTTATCATTGTGGCTCGGAGTGTTGCAGTCCTGATTCCCATTGTAATGCAATTAATCTTTTGCGTTGCACTAACGGATGAACAAGCATATTTACTGCAGCATAAAATCCTAATTATTTTTTGAACAGATGCATAAAGGGAATGTAAATTAACGGTAAGTGACAGTTGTGATAAATGTGTACTATATCTTTAAATGTCAGGGTTCCTGTGGTGTAGACGAAGCCTAAAGTTGCATATAAAAGCTACCCCACTCGCACCTACCTGTGTAAGGAGGCACAATCTTCACGTTCAAAATCTATTTTTACAGGGTGACTTGTACGTTTAGACCACACGGATTAGAAATTATAGCATGTTGGCAGGACTGTCCCCAACAGAACAGCATTCTTCATGCGTGCTCTTGACTTATTGCTACTACTACTGATTTAAAAAATTGTTTTATTTATTATTACTTGTTATAATCTAATTCTTGTAACAATAGCAATAAATGTTAATTCAGCACTTTTTCATCAAGTATTTCCCTGACTATTTTTATAAAAATTCTCTTAATAAAATCTTTCACAATTGCAATGATATGGAGAAATTTGACAAACATAATTTCAGCAAAAGAAGCCAAATAAAAAATAGCACATAATGTATGGTTCCTTTTACATGAAGTTCTATTGCAATAAAAACTAATTTCTTCTGTGAGAAGTTAGTAAAATGGTTTCCCCTGGGCTGGGGAGTGACTCCAAGTGTTACTTCTCAGATCCTGGTATTGGTCTATTTCTCTGTCCGGGTGCTGGTTCCACAGACGTTTGTTTTCAGTTTGTAAATATTTTGGGGGTTGTACAATTGAATATGCGCATTTTTCTTAGGAATATTGTACGTCAATAACAACTTTAAAGAAAAGCCCTTTTCATGTTTTATCAATGGTATTGATTTTAAAACTGAGATGCAGAGTGACTAAAGATAAGGTGGAAAAGTTAAAAAGAAGCAGAACAGCGCTTTGAATCAATGCTTCTTTAATTTCAAGGAGGATCCTACATCGTAAGGTGGACTTCTGAGTTTTCTCTCTGTACGCAACGATCAGTGGTACTGAAAGAGTTTGATGCAGAGTTGCATTTGCAACTCCCCCTACCTCACACTTTGCTTTTGAAATTCTATTTACAATATTATTTCCAACACAGGAAAAACAAATGGACTAGTGAAGAGGAAAACCACTACGGCTTGCAAGATCACTTTGCTGGCTCATCATTACGGGGGTGCAATGCTTTCCATCCATTATGGCTCTGTCTTCTGTAAATAGTAGTTTGTGTGCTAAATAGTCATGATACTGCCTTTGTGATGCACCAGGAGAGTTCTAAAAGATTTTGTTGGGAGCAACCCAGTTAAGCCGTTATTCCCTTATGTGCATTTTCACTACATCAAATTTCTATAACGTGCCTCAAATTCTGTTTCATACTGGTGTGTTAAGATTTCTGTCACATTTAGCCTTTCATCTCTTTCTTGTTTCTTTGTCATTCTAAATGTCTCCATTGCCTTTTGATGACCTTTCTCTGTCAAAGTTTAGTCCAGGAGTAATGATAGGGATAACCCAGAGATTGTTTGAGGTCTGCTCTTGTTGCCTCTTTAACAGCTCCCTGTGTTTCACACCGGAGCCCCAAGGAACTGTGAACAAACCTGACTCGACTAACTTGACCCTAAGATTCCAGAAATTCCTCCAGGCTTACTTTCCTTCTGCCTTCCTACATCCTCCTCCTGCACCTTCTACACTCAATCCTTGGCACGTTAGCATCCTACTTTTCCCTTCTTCCTCTTTATTTTCTTTGATTTAAATTTTGTCATCCACATTGACCACTGTTACCTTCATATGAACATTGCTGCCTCTACAACAATTCGCTGCAAACTAGGAAAAAGACACCCCTCTCTTCCCCCAAAAGATGCACAAGCAAATGAAATAACACAACAGAGAGTGTCTGGCGTGACTATGGGGTTAGATTCTCTGTAATTTCTTCCTTCATTTCAGGTGATCTTCAATTTCAGGGAGTCCTAACGTGAAAAAGGTGGAATAATAGGGGCTGTCCATGGAAAGCCACTTCCAAGACAAGCTGGATGCTACTCATGCCTCAGCACCAAGGAGAAATTGTTCAAAAATCCCTGCTTCTCTTGTATGGATACGCCATTCCATTCAGAGAAATGAGCCAGGCAGAGTGAAGTGGGTTGCAAAAACGCCTAATAACGCCCTGATGAAATGTGCAAAATAAAGTACTACGCTGGAATGGAAGTCATTTCACAAATAAAATGGCTCTATTACTTTTCAGGGAGTTCTTGACTTTTCAGCTTTTGTACTGAGAACTCATTAGAGTGAAGATAAATGATTTTATCTGCTACCTTTTAACAACATTTCAAATGAACTTAGAACTTTTGAAGAAAAATGAAAAATCTTCTTAGAACAGCACTGAAATGCAATTTTTTTAAGCTTTGCTCTATCATATAAATACAAAACACAACTAATATATATGCCATGTATTTTATATTCTTTGATGTACTTGTATGTTGATAACATGATTTACAATGTAAAACACTGATATTTTAGCTAATAGTATAATTTATATGTTACAATGCTATTCAAAAGGTTACAATACTAATATAATTATGAATCAGAAAAAAGAAGTACTTAAAATGAGGCATATAAAGAGTTTTTAATAACAAAGGAAATGCTAAGAATATAATGTTAAAAAACACACAAGATAAAATTTTGTGAATACAATTTGAGCCTATGTAAAACATATGTACTGTGAAACAGACTAAAATTAGTCACTCCAAATGTTAGTAGTATTACCTTGTGTGGTGTGATTATGGAGTGAGTTTTTTTTTTCAACATTCCTTTCACTTTTCCATACTTTCTAAACTTCTTCAATAAGCAAATAATACAATAACAATAAAACGCAGGGGGAGAAAAACAACCAAAAATCATTGCTTTTAATGTGTAAGAGTAAAAATGTTTATTGCCTGTTCTTAGTGACTCTGTCACCACACAAAAAGATGAGACTGTGTTAGGCTTCTCAAATAATTTATGGGTACACATAAGAACTAATCCCCCAGCCTGCACTGTCTTCTTTTAAAATGGAAGTCAAAACAATGAATTGACCTTTTGTCAGCCACATCTAGACAGAGGACTCTCCTGATACCCAATTAGAGAACGGGGACTCAGTGGTGAATACAGAGCTTCTCTCCTAGAGAAGAAAGAACTGGGACATAAATGCCATACAATTCTAGATAGAAGGTTCAGCTGAATTTTGTGTATTTCTTAAGAACCTAGGCAAAAAAAGTGGTTATACTTTGATAGGGTGGTTGTACTTCGATGCAGTCTTCTCGAGAGTCTTGCCTGAAGGACTCCCGTGCTCCCCTAGTCGGATACCTCCCTGAAATAGATACTTTGCATAAATTAGGCATCAGATGCCAGGGATTCTGTTCATGAGTAAAGCAGGGCTCTTGATCTTGAAGAGCTTATTGCTCGGTGTCAGGCCAAAACCTTTAGCAGAGGCTTGAGAATGTGTGTTCCTCATTGTTTCTGACTTGATCTAAGCTACATTCTCAAAATGGTAAATATACAACGAATATATTTTAAGCCACTCATGAGTATTCGGTATACTTATTTGCAGAAAGGCACAGCGATCTTCCAATGGGCAGCTATCAATAAATAAGGGCAACTTATAATATGAGTCATATAAAGAATATTTGTTACATCTTTAGGGCCTCGTAGTCACTAGGCAATATTTTGAAGTAGATGCAATTATGATCCACTTTAAAAAAGATAAGCAGCATGAAATTTTTGACTGAGAATAGGTTGTTACTATTTGATTGCATTTTCTTGATTCCATAATACAATCTACGCCCAAAATCTCTGATTATTAAACGCTAGATAGTCCTCATTAATTCTTTTACAAATCAACTCTCATAAAATACACATTTCAGACAAATTCCTCTTTCTGTCTCCTTTTCCCTACAATGTTTTTTTAATTTGATATGGAGTGTTACATCTGTATAAATGAGTCTTTGGGGGAATGTCATCTTTATTTTATCACATAGGATTCATATGTTCCAACTGCATGGAACCCCTTAGGATATCTACTTTATAAAGATTATGGCAATATCAAGACATCTATATTTCACCTATCCCATGAGTTTAAGATTAAGCTTCTAAAATATAACCTTCAGAGCAGATGTCAAACACTAAGGCCTAACCTCAATTTCATATAATGGAATGACTGTCAATGGATTATGTTAGGAGAACAAAATCTGTCTCTATTTTTGTGACATTGTGATTTCAGAGGAATCTTTTTCCTCTCCTTCTGTTACATTTTGTCATTCACTGTCTCTCCTTGGAGCTTTGTGTAAAGAAGAAATATTTTTGCCTTACAGCCCTTTTCGTTTGCCTCACTCTCAGCAATACCTAACAAACTGGTGTGCATATAAGAGGTTAAATAATTTAACTATGCAAGCTGAGTGTTCATACGGGAATCCTACAACACTGAAAGTAACTCTTCTGGAAGATTTTTACTGATGTGGGTTTTGGAGCTTTAGATATAAATTTTAGGCTTGGAACTAAAGTACTAAGAAATCACTTATGAAGTGTTATTGAGTTACCAAGGGAATAACAATAGGTTTGGCCATTTGCGAGACTAGTAATTAAAGCCATATATCCAGATTGGCCTCCAAGAAAGCCCTTCAGGTGCAGTTTACTAACACTTATTATGTGGAAAAGCTCTCTCTCTTTCCCTTTCTTGCTGTATCATAAACTATTACAGATACACAATAAAGTTCTTTAAGGCATTTGGAAAAAACCTATGTAGATAACTCATGAACAAGTTCATCATTCTGTTTCAGAAGTGGTTCAGGAAAAAAGAGTTTATGCAGCAAAGTTATGGTAATATAATTAGAAAAATGTGTAATTCATAAGTGATGAGATCCAAAAAGACAAATTTGACTTACCTGGCAAGGCAAATTGGATAGATTTTTCATGTAACATATGCAACAGATACATGGAGTCATTCATAATATGTTGAGTACCTATTATCTTTTCATCTATTCTTTTGTTTAATTAATTTATTCAACAAATGCTTTTTGCACATCTACTATTTACTTGAGGACTGTGCTAAATTCTGGAATACCTGTGAGCCACGAACCGACACAAGCATGGTCCTTGATTTCATACAATTTATAATCTATGACCAAGAGTCTCTGCCAAAAACTCAAGGGAGAAGGTTAAATACGTGGTTCTCTCTATGTGGTAGGGGAAATGAATACAATAATGATCATGTGATGCCATGTTAGAGGGATAAAAAGAGTATGACAATACTCTTAGAATACTCATAGAAGGCTCTCTGGAAGAGGTGGTCTATGTCTTAAAAATCTATCGAGAGACTGTGCCATATATTCACCTTTTCATTAATTTAGTAAACAATGGCTGCTATGTCCAAACTATGGTGCTAGTCACAGGAGAACGTTGGAAAGAATAAGGCAAAGTAGGTATCCTCAGGAGTCTCATAGTCTAATATGCCTAGTTTATGGAGGCAGTCATGAGAGGATAATAAATAACAATAAAAGTGCCTGGGAACCTACAGAGAAAGGAGGATCACCATCAAGGGAAATGGGGTAGTTGGGAAGATTTACAAAGAAAGGGTCCTTATAGCAAAGTCTTAAAAGATAAAGAAAACAGAGACTTTTCATTCTGGAAACATGGAGAGATAGAGTAAATGCCTTTTTCCATATTCATCTCATTAAGCACTACTAAAAACTCTAAACATTATATATAAACCAAGTGTAATAATACACTAAAAGGTAGAGAGAAGAAAGCAGACAAGCTAGGGGCCTCAGGCCTCAAAAAATTGCATGGTGGTATAATTGTTGAGTTTTCTTTCTTTCTTTCTCGTATAACTGAAACTTGGAGCTGAAGAAGATGGCAATCCAGAAACGCCAATGGATGCCAACAAAAGACAAAAAAAGCCTAACAAAAACACGCTGGTAAGACCAAAATCTTTTGGACAATAGGTGCTCTATTCCAGTCAAATATAACAGAGAAAACTGCAGTTCCCTTCCAGCCACACCAGCAAAGTTTGACAGAGGAGCCAAGAGTTCTATCCTCATTAAGTTGTAACAAGGTGCTCCAACTCCCCCACCAAGGTGGTGTCAGAGAAGGCAGAATAGAGAGCCAAGACATTCATGCCCACTCTCCCTGCTGAGTGGTGTAAAAGGAGACATAATATAGAGTCAGAATGTTTACCACTGTCCAGCTGTAACAAGTTCACCTCCATTGTATCAGTGAAGGATATAAGGGTAGCGGCCATGAGTCACTCATATCTCACTCAAGCCCTCTCTTCTAAGCAGAGATCTAGTGGGGAGCCAGAACCCTGAACTCCACTCAATAGTGAGGAGGAGGCACCAGTGAAGTGTCAACAGGAGCAGAGTGGAGAATCTTGGCTCCTATCTCCACCTGGCTATGATTCTCCCTTCTTCCATCAGAGCAATGTTAGAAGAAGCCAGTGATGCAGTTTCACGGAGTATGCAAAGCAGGCAGACTCTAAATGCTTAAAAATATGCTTATTTGGGCTATATTTTAAACAACTGAACCTGTGGAAATTTAAGCTTGGTGCTGGTGGGTGGTTAGGTGAACAGTATCCAGCCTGCTGTGAAGAAGTAAACAACAAAGGGCCAATATACAGGGGTGATCTTTAACCCATTTATATAAGAAAACCAAAATATATCAATGAGCCATAACAAATATCTTGAAGCACATGAAAAAAATAGAAAATCTCAACAAAGAAAGAGAAGATATAAAGAAGAAAGAAATAAAACATTGAGAATTAAAAAATTCTAATTATGGGGGCTAGCCCCATGGCTGAGTGGTTGGGTTTGCACACTCCGCTGCAGGTGGCCCAGTGTTTCGTCAGTTCAAGTCCTGGGCGCGGACATGGTGCTGCTCATTGGGCCACGCTGGGGCGGCAACCTGCATGCCACAGCTGGAAGAACCCACAACTAAAAATATACAACTATGTGCCAGGGGACTTTGGGGAAAAAAAGGAAAAAAATAAAATCTTTAAAAAAAAATACTAATTATATACACAATAAATAATGCTATGGATGGGAATGAGAGCAGAATGGATGGGACAGAAGGAAAAAAACTCAGTGAACTTGAAGACAGAACAATAGAAGTAAACTATCTGAAAAAAAAGACAGAAAATCAACAGGAAAAAAAAGGAATACAGCCTCATTGACCTGTAGGATTATAAGAAAAGATCTAGCATTCATTTCATTGGAATTCTGGAAAGAGATGAGAAAGAGGATGGGATTGAAAAAGAACTTGAAGAAATGATAGCTAGAAACTTCCCCAAATTAAGCAAAAGGCTAACCTAAAAAGTCAAGAAGCTGAGCATACACCAAAGTGAGAAAATCCAAAGACATTCACTCAACACAAAATTCAGAACATTAAATACGGAGAAAAAAATCTTGCAGGCAGTAAGAGAGAAAAGACATCTTACCTACAGAGAAAAAAACAATTTGAATGACAGGAAATTTCTCACCATAAACAATGGAGGCCAGAAGAAAGTAGTACGTTTATCAAGAGTTCAATGAGAAGAACTACCTTTCCAGAATTCTACTTCTAGCAAAAATATCCTTCAGGAATGCGGAGAAAGGGCCAGCCCTGGTGGCCTAGTGGTTAAGTTAGGCATGCTCCACTTTGGTAGCCTGGGTTTGGCTCCTGGGCCTGGACCTACACCACTTGTCTAATAGTGGCCATACTGCGGTGGTGACTCACATACAAAAAGATGAAGTTTGGCAGGGGATGTTAGCTCAGGGTGAAACTTCCTCAGGAAAAAAAAAAAAAAAAAAAAAGGAACACTGGGAAAATTAAACTATTCTCGAATGAAGAAAAACCAAGGGAACTTATCAGCAGCTGGTCTGTATTAAAGAATACCTGAAGCAAATTTTCTAAACAGAAAGGAAATGATAAAGAAAGGAAGCTTGGGACATTAAAAAGTAAGAAAGAACAACAGGAAGGGTAAAAATATGAATACGTACAACATGTTCTTTCTCCTCTTGAGTTTTGTAAACGATATTTGGGATTCGAAGCAAAAATTATAACACTTTTTATTGTAGTTCTCAATGTATGTAGAGAGAATATTCAGGACAATTATATTGTAAAAAGGAGAGGTATATAAAAGGAACAAAGATTTCCACATTTCACTTGAATGGTAAGATATCAACACCAGAAGACTGAAATGATGAGTGAGTTTTAATGTAATCCTGAAGACCACCACTAATAATGCTATATAAAGAGATACACTCAAAACCACTATGGAAAACCAACACAGAGTCCTAAAAAATGTGTTCAAGTAATCCACAGGAAGGTAGGAAAATAGAAAACAGAGAAACACAAAAACAAAAAGAACAAACAGGGGAAAGAAAAACCCTGAGAGACTAAATAGGAAAAACAAACAAAAGGGGAGAGAACAATCAGAAAAAAACATCTAAAAATAATACCCATACAGTGAAAGAAAAATATTTTTATTGTGTTCTTAAACACCTGTAATTGAGTCCTAATATATAATAATTACATTAAACGTAAATAGTTTAACTGCAGCAAATTAAAAACACATATTGCAGAATGGATTAAAAAACTTAAGCCAACTATATGATACCTACAAGAAATTTGTTTTAAATATGACAATATAAATCAATTAAAAGAAAAAGATGTAAAAAAATATGTCATGCAAATATCAATTAAAAGAAAGGAAGAGTGGCTATATTGATACTAGATAAAGCAGACGTTAGAGCAAAGAAAATTACCGCAATCGGATAAGAGCATTAAATAATAATAGAGGGGTCAATCTGCCACAAAATATGTGTTCTAAATATGTATGCACCAAATAAAGCTGCAAAATGTACAAAGCAACAATGGATAGAACTAAAAAGATAAATAGACAAATCCAAAAGTTTGATGGAAAAAATTAGATAGACAAAAATCAGTAAGAATACACAAAATCTACCAACCCATTGGATCTTATCGACATTTATAAAAAAACTCAACCAATAATAGTGGAACACACATTCTCGCCAAGCACCCATGGAACACATACCACCATAGACTGTCTCTTGTACCACAGAACAAACCTTGACAAATTAGAAAGAAATTGAAATGACGCAGACCACAGTGGAATTAAACTTGAAATCAATGACAGACTATAACAGGAAAATCTCCAAACACTTGGAAGCTAAACAAGATACTTCTAAACAATTCATGGGTCAACAGGAAGTCTCAAGGAAAAATAAAAATAAAACACACGTTGAATGAAAATGAAAATATAGCATATCAAAATTTGTAGGACACAGTTAATCAGGGCTGAGAGAGAAATACAGAGTACTAAATGCTTACATTAGAAAAGAGAAAAATTCTCAAATTACTAATTTAACAATCCTCTTCCAGAACCCAGAAAAAGAAGAAGAAAATAAATGCAAAGCAAGCAGCAGAAGAAAACAATAAAGATACAAGCAGAAATCAAGAAAGCTGAAAATTCTGACACATGCTACAATATGGATGAACCTTAAAGACATTATGCTAAGTGAAATAAGTCAGACACAAAAGGATAAATATTGTATGTTTTCAGTTATATGACGTACCTGGAGTAGTCAAATTCATAGAAACAGAAGTGATAAGGTGGTCTCCAGGAGCTGGGGGAGGGGGAAGTTCTTGTTTAATGGGTATGGAGTTTCACTTTGGGAAGATGAAAAAGTTCTGGAGATGGATAGTAGTGATGGTTGCAAAACAACGTTAATGTACTTAATGCCAATGAACTGTAATCAAAAATGGTTAAAATGGTAAATTTTGTGTTATGCATATTTTACCACTATTAAAAAAATACTGCAAAAAGATCAAAGAAGTTGAATAGAAAAGGAATACGGAAAATCAATGCAAGAAAATGCTGGTTCATTGGGAAAAAAGTCAATAAAATTGACAAGCCTGTAACAGAAATGACAGAAAAAAAGAAGGAAAGAAAAGACACAAATTACCAATATCAGGAATGAAACAAAGTATATCACTGTAGACCCTGAAGATGTCAAAATGATTATAAGAGAATTCCGTGAACAACTCTGCACTCAAAAGTTTTACGTGAAAAGGACGAATTTCTGGAAAAGCATAAACTATCAAAACTCATGTAATATGAAGTAGGCAATTGGAATAGCCTTACAACTATTCAGCAAATTATGTTTGTAATTTTAAAAAGGTGCCAACAAAGAAATGCCTAGGTCCTGATGGTTTCACTGGAGAATTATTCAAAACATTTAAAGAGAATTAACACCAATTCTATACAATATCTCCCACAAAAAAATTAGGAAAGAAAGGAACATTTCTTAACTTATTTTATGAAGCTATTATTATCCTGATGCAAAATCCAGACCAAAACATTACAAAAAAAAACAAAAATAAAACTACAGTCAGCATAATGCCCTCATAAATATGGATGCAAAAATCTTTAACAAAATGCTAGGAATTAAATTCATCAATATGCAAAAATAATTACACACCATGGCCAAGTGGAGTTTATTCCAGGGGTTTAAGGCTGGTTCAGTATCAAAAAATTAATCAACACAATCCTTCATATTAGCAGACTAAAAAGAGAAAATCACAATCTTGACGTTCAATGCAGAAAATAATGTTTGACAAAATTCATGATAAAAACTCAGAAAAATCAGAATAGAGGAGAACTCCCACGGTTTGATAAACAGCACCTGTAAAAATCCTGTATTTAATGTTGTACTTAGTGATGTGAGACTGATCTTTCCCCCTAATATCACTTCTATTTAACATAGGACTGGAAGTTCTGGTTAGTGCAATAAGGCAAGGAAAGGAAATTAAAGTAAAAAGTGAATTCAGCAAGACCATAGGATACAAGATAAACATACAAAATTAAGTTAAATTTACATATACAACAATGAACACATGGACACCCAAATGAAAAATCCATACCATTTACAATCAGTGAAAAAAATGAAATACTTGGTCATATACACAACAAAACATGTACAAGATTTGTATGCTGAAATGCTAATGAAAGGAATTGAGAAGATCTAAATAAATGAAGAGACATACCATGTTCATGGGTTGAAAGACTCAACACAGTAAAGATGGCATTCTCCCAAAATTGATATACAGGTTTAACATAATTCCTAAAAAAATCCCAGCAAGATATTTTCAGATATAGACAAAATTACTCTAAAATTTATACGAAAAAGCAAAGAAACTAGAACAATGAGAAAAATTTTGGAAAAGAAGAATAAAGGAGGAGGAATCAGTCTACCTGATTTCAGTATTGCGTAGCTACTGTAATCACAACTGTGTGATATTGGTGGGGAGATAGACACAGAGATCAATGGAACTAAATTGGAAACCTAGAAATTAACCCTCTCAGGTATACCCAACAATTTTTGACAGAGTTGGAAAACCAATTCAATGGAAGAATGAGAGCCTTTTCAAGAAATGATGCAGGAGCAATGCATATCTATAGCCAAAAACAAAAACCAAAAAACAACAAACTCCTTGACGTGAACAACACAACTACAAAAATTTAGTCAAAGTGGAATATGTATTTAATGTAAAGTGTAAAATTCTAAAACTTTTAGAAAAAATAATTTTGGAAAAATCTTTTAGATCTAAGGCTAAGCAAAAAAGCTCTAAGACTTTCTGATCCATAAAAGAAAAAATCAATAAATTGGACTTGCTCAAAATTAAAAACGTTGCTTTTGAAATCCTCCTGTAAGAGATGAAAACAAACTATAGCCTCAGAGAAAATATTTGCAACCTGCATCTCTAACAAAACCAGTATATAGAGTATATAAAGATTGCTAAAATGTCAAGTGAAAAAAGTCAAACGATCCAACCAGAAAATGTGCAAAAGACACAAACATATGTTTCACCAATTCATCAGAGGATATAGAGATGGCGCAAATGACATGAAAAGATGCTCGATATCATTAGCCATTAGGGAAACGTAAATGAAAACCATAATAGAAATTATTACATACCTACTAGAACGGCTAAAATAAAAAGTACTGACAACACCAAATGTTAGTGAGGATGCAAAAATCTGGATACTCATACATTGCTGATGGGAATGTAAAATGGCCATTGCACAGCCACTGTATAAGTCAGCTTGGGCGGCCATAACAAAATCCCATAGACCAGGTGTCTTAAACAGCAGAAATTTATTTCTCATAGTTCTCAGGGCTGGGAAGTCCAGATCAAGGTACTGGTCTATTTGGTTTCTGGTAAGAGTTTTCTTCTTGGCTCGCAGACAGCTGTCATCTCAAAGTATCCTCACATGGTCGAGAGAGAGAGCTCTGGTGTCGCTTCTTCTTCTAATAAGGGCATCCTCTCAATAGGATGAGGATCCCACCCTCATGACTTCATTTAACCTTTATCAGCTCCTTACAAGTACTTTCTCCAAATGTGGTCACTTTTGGGATTAGGGCTTCAATATGAATTTGAGGGGACACAATTCCGTCCATAGCACTTTGCAAAACATTTCAGCTATTTCTTTAAAAACTAAACATGCACCTGCCATATGACCCAGCAGTTACACTCTTGGGTATATATTTCAGAGACATGAAAACTTTTGTTCACACAAAAACCTATATATAAACATTCATAGCATCTTATTCATAAGAGCCCCAAACTGGAAACAACTCAGAAGTCTTTAAATGGATGACTCAATAATTTGTGATAATCCATACCAGGGGTACTACTCAGCCATACAAGGAACAAACGATTGGTACATCCAACAACTTGCATGAGTCTCCAAGTTATTTTGAGTGAAAAGAGACAATCACAAAAGGTTACACACTGTGTGATTCCATGTAATAGCATTCTTGAAATGATAAAGACTATAGAACTGGAGAAGAGGGAAGTGGTTACCTTTTCAGGAAGAAGAAGGGGACTGAAATGTTTCTGGCTATAAAAGGCAACATGAAGGATCCCTGTGGTGAGGGAAATGTTCTCTATCTCGACTGTATCAATGTCAAATCCTGGTTGTGATAGCGTACTATAGTTTTGCAAGACTTTACCATTGGGAGAAATGGGTAAGGAGTACATGCTATCTCTGTATTATTTCATATAATTGCCTGTGAATCCACAACTATATCAAAATAAAAAGATTAATTCTAAAAAGTAAAAAAGATAAGGAAATAATGTCTGGCAGAGAAGGACATTCCACTTAGAGATAAAACAGAAGTTAATAACATTTTAGAAAGGATTTGAAAGGCATAGTGGAATAAATAGTGAGATGATTGCTTAACGTATGATGCAGGAGAGTGACTCCAGATTAAAATTGGAGAATGTGGCATGGCCTCCTCTTTGGAATAATACAATGTCTAGCAACGAGCACACAGTAGCAGAACTAAAAGAAATAACTATATCTAACTTAGTTTTATTTAACAAATATAAATCTGAAAACCAGAATAAAGGTCACTAAAGTGTTCTGGCACTATCTCGACAGACTTCAAATTGATTAATGTTAGAATGATGGAATATTGGTAAAACCTGCTGTGCTAAAATCAATGTTTAGTCCCTCTGTAAAACTATACAAAGTACATAACACTTTGACATCATTTTGTATCATTCTGAATCATGAGATAGAGTATGAACCAATTAGCTATTCTTCTTATAGTGGTAATAGTTAAATTAATGGTGCATAGAAAGGATGTACTAATTTGTTTACACTAAATTGTGATAAACAAAGATTATGACTGATAAGTTTGTAAAATGTGCTTTTAAATGCATTTTCTGGCTTAAAAAGTACAAATAAAAATGATGATGTTGGCTCAGTCTATATCTAAGCGGAAGCATCCACCCACCCTTAATGAGCTGAGTTTGCAATCCAAAGATTAGTCTTCCGAAGTCACACGGCTCCCTACTTCACAGTGAAGCTGGTCAGCAAGGTACCTTTGGTCAAGCTGCAGAGATTCAGCCATCAGAACTGTGCTGACAATTCTAATGCAGAGCAGAATTCCGCATAACCCCCCATGGCTCTTTAGAATTTGCAATGCTAGCAGGAGCACAATGTACTTTTGTAGGTAAAATCAGCAATTGTAACACTAAACTGCATTTTAGAACCAGTAGGAGAGTGGCACTTTTGAGACCATGACTGTATTTTAATGACATAACTTTCTGTTCTCTAAGCATAGGTCAAATCTGAGAATCAAGACCAGAGGGAGATATTAGGAGAAGAGATGGTAGCATCCATAAATCTCGTGCTTACTTGACAATGAACTTTAAATTAAATTTTATCTATGAAAGACGACCCCAAGAATTGCAACTATATATAATAAGCTCCTATTATGTAAGGAACATGTTCTGTTCACATTTTTAAGCTCAATTATAATAAATATAAAATAGAGTCTAACAAAATAATAGTAGAGAATTATTATTTTAATGAAGAGATGTATTATGTATAAATAAGTGAACTGAATGGTGGTTTGCTGTGGGAACAAATGGAAATACCATCAGAATACCTGAGAGTGATTTGTGGATCCTCCTTTAAGTATATATTACACCTTAAGTGTAGTCCCCAGGCCAGCAGCCTCAGTGTATCCAGGAGCGCCATAGAAATGCAAATTCTCAGATCCAATCTCAGACCTACTGACTCAGAATCTGTATATTAACAAGATCTCCAAGTGGTTTGTGTGTACATTAAGTTTTAGAAGCAGTACTCTGAGTTGCACATTCCTGATCTGGATACTGGTGATAATATCTTTATTGCAGAATGTTTATGAGTGACAATATGGTAAAATCTGTGAAAGTGCCTTCTCAATTTAAGGTGGAGGGAGCCAGGGGTGAAATTAGCAATGGAGAGCAAAGTAAAGGCAAGCTAAGTTTGTCCCTGTTTTGAAAAAAGTAGAGAAGGTATAAGGTTGGGTCAGTTATGCCATCGTCTTTCAGTAACAAATCTCTGGATACTAGAGCTCTTCCTTGTCAGCTGACTTGAAGTTTTGCCAATGGAGAGCACTAGTACAAAATTAGAAAGCATGAAGGGACAGAAAAGATTAGTTCTTTCCTTTGTTTTTGTTCCTGTCAAGCATCTCAGCATCCCAGAAATACCCTTTGCTGGAGTTTCCAGACTCCAGTTTTTGTTTGTTTGTTTTCTACTGCCTTCTCCAAGTTTTCATAACCACTGCTCTTTATTCCCCAGCCTTGGAATGTTAGCTGCTTCCTTCAGTTATTATTTCTGGTTGATTTAGTGCTTTCTTTTGCTTTTCAGCTCTCCAACACATGCGTAAGCAATTGCCTATATTAAATTACATCTATTGAAATGCTTCGTGTGGTTTAGGTTTTCTTGAATGGATCCTAATTGATATAAAGGTCAACAAGCTGGAGCAGCTAATTATAATACCTGGTGTTTAAATGTATTTTTTCAGATGCCTTCAAATGTATTATGATTCTGCACTTTTGTAGGAATTATCATTTCTTTAGGATTGTAAATTTTCTCTATTGTATCACATAATATTTTAAAAATTTTGATATCCCTTAGTAGACTCTTTGCTATCAAATTGTTAGCATAATAATGATAGCAACAAGAATCCAAAGAAGAATGACTGACATTTATTAAGCACTAATCTTATTCCAGGCACTTTAAATGGATTTCACATTTAATCCTCACTAAGGTCCTATAAAAGATTCTATTATAATCCCAATTTGACAGATGAGGAAACTGAGGCCTCTACAGATTAAGTAACTTGTCCAAAATCACATAACAAGAGAGCTCTAAAATTGCGATTCAATCCATTTGTCTGAGTACAAAGCCATATGATCCTGCGGCATTCTTTTCCAGTCTTATCATCTTGTTTTTTGTTATTCTGTTTCATTCATTCATTCTTTTCAACAAACCACCCAACCAGTACTAAAGCATTGACTGTCATGCTTCAGTCATTGGAAATACACAGATAAATTATACATGGTCTCTGCCCTTAAGAATTTACTACTTATTTGGAAGAGATTTTAGTTTAAAGAGACAAGTGTGAAAGAGTAGTATAATTGCTTACATACATTTTCACTGGGTGGACAAGGGGACAGACGGAACAATGTGAACCAGGGTTTGTGAGAATGTCTAACAATCTTGCAGGGGAATGGGTCTTCACGAGGATGTAAAGGCAGTGGCAGAAATAGTCTTCAGGAATTCCAGGGAATGGACTCCATCCGTCCAGATAAGGATATGGCCTTAGTAACATGGTGATTTTGATTTACCAACCAGGAGAGTCCAATGTGAGCAAATCTTTCCTTCTACGGAAATTCATAGATTTTTGGTGTAATTATACTACGGATATTAATAGCATACTTATTATGCTTTTGGCATTATTGTATTTGTGTGTACCATTTGTACTTTAAAAAATATTACTAGATAAAAATTTGCATTTTCCTTAGCCTATAGATAAAGAAATTGAGGCACACGTAGATTATGAAACTCATGAATAGTCACACAGCTAGTACTGTCTAGTACAGCCACTGCTCTGAATCACTCCTTATTTTCCACCACAGTGATATCATCCCTGGGTATAAAGGACAGAATGAGAGTAAATATTGAATAACCCATGAGTGGCAGGATCTTGTCTTTCCTGGCCGGTGTCACTGGCAGCTACATCTCCTTTTGGAACTTTAAGGAACACAGAAAGTTTTGAGGAACCCACTGTCCTCCTCTTCCATGTGTTAAGTTGTCTCTTTCCCTAACAAAAAGCAGCAACCTATTTTAGCCATATTATGAAAAAGAAGTTAATTAGATGAATTCAGTTCAACTTTTGGTAAAACAGAAAAACCACTATAAATCAAGCTGCTTCCTCCATCTCCATCTCTCTTCTGTTGTTTCACTTCCATTTGGTGCATTCTTTGTGTATTTTCTAAGCTAGCTCTCAGAGGGAGCCAGAGAGTTATGCAAATCTCATTTCTATCAGCCCAATTTGGCAGACCCTTTTAAGTCAGGCCACTTCTTGGGTCACCCAAATGCCTACTGGTGAGCTTTTGGAGCAGGGGTCCAGCATTCATTTATTATGTGGCTCTGCAAGCTCTGGGAAGCCTCTGACAGCCTTCTTAGTGGCACAGCTCCCAGGTGCCTAACATTATTCCAGAAAGTTAATCAAGGAACTAGAGCAAATTCAAAACCCTACCTGGGCAACCGTCTTCTCTTCCCAGCTTCTACTACTGACCAGACCATGTCACTTAGTTCTTAGGCCTGTAGGCTCTAGTGTCCAACAGGCTCTGGAAAGCATCCATGCAGACACCATGATTGATATGAGTGTGCAACCTGGACTGTCCTCCCAGCTCTACATAAGAGAATCTCATTTCTTCCTCATGACTCCACCCAAATGCCACTTCTTCCATGAAGATGCTTGGTGAAAGAGACGATGTGCAATCTTTCTATTCCACAGAACAGGACTGCACACAATGAGAGGCAGCATGGCTTGTATTCTTGGAGTCTTGAGACAGGGACCAGAATGGTAGAGGCTCAAAAAGTTTTATTGACTGAGAAAAATGAGTGAGTACAACTCCTTGATTTGGTTTGGTTAATTCATGTTAATGTGTTTTGTTAGGATTTAGAAAGCATTGTCTCATCTTGACTTCTGTTACATTAACAGAGAGTAAACTTTGGTATTCTTCTTATTTAAATGTTAAAACAAAAAGAAAACAACATTTATTTGGGAGTTTGTGTCTTAGTGAATGCATGTTGACCTTTAATGATCATTCCTCTATTTTCCAGTTGCATGCAAATGATGAAATTAATAACCCGTTCAGAAGTTTGCAGGGGCCAATACCAGATTGTCATTAGTAGCAGAGTTATCTACCTTTTTTCCCATCACAGAGCATTACAAGTAATAAGATGCATAAGGCACATTGGAGCAAATGGAAGAGTCTGCTGGTAGTAACAGCCCCTTGGCTGCCCCGTGTATGAGGCAAACATTGTATCAGTACACTCATCGCCCACTGCACCAGCATCCTGGGCATCCAGGTGGGGAGAATTGATTATACTGCGGGCAATTTAGAGCACAGACTTCTCATTTTTCAAAAAATCTGGGACTATTAATCAGCTACCTTTAAGTAACATTAAATTTGGATACCTCCTTTCCTATGTAAGTGAGTGAGTTTCAGGAAATCAGGAGCAGCAGAGGAGCCAAAATATAGAGGAAGACAAATTTGTGAACGATCCCCAATGCCTGGCAAAAATCTTTACAGATAATATATGCTCAATAAATACTGGTTGGCTCGAAGAACACCATCTGCCCTAGCGATTTCCTCTCCTGTTCTTTTTTTCCTTTTTGGATCCAGCATGGATAGAACTGGAAATACCCTTCACATTGGCCCTGGCACATTGCAGATGCCTTCAGGTATGGGCCACTTAACTATTGCAGGGTGCTCTGCTCTTGACATTAATACCTGCCATTTGCAAGTTGTTTATCAGACTTGTACAGCCTCATTTGTTTCTGTACGCAGCTCCTTTTCCTTTTCCTAAGGATCCTTGGCAGGCACTAATTGTTTCACATCCCACAAAAATCTCACTTCCGTCCTCTTTGTTAAAACAGTAACCTGGTATTTTTCTTAGAAGAGGTTAACGGTCTAAAGATAGAGACTCAATCAAATTCTGAATAATGAGACATAATAGTTGTCTAATAGGGGACGGGTCCCCTGGCAAAGACTTTTGCTCAAAGAACTTGAGAAGAAGAAAAAAGTGACTCTGTATTTTGAACCATCCCCTGCTTCCTGCGTTTGAATACAGCGTGAGGATGAAATGCGCAAATCTGCTACTGTAATCATTTTGCAGTCATGAGTGGAAGGTCAGGCAAATTGCAGATATGCCATTGGGGGTCCCAACTTTATTGAGCCAATTAACCTTTACAAGCAATTGTCAACCTCCAAATGTTTCGTTAGATAAGAAAAAGAAAGCCCTATTTTTCAAGACCTCTTAGTCAGGTTTTATGTTTCTTGGAGCCAAACCACATGATGATTAATGGATGATGTGTGGTTATACGGTCATTATACTATTTCCCTACAATCTCCCATGACTCTTGTGATCATTTCCATTACAGAATTCTTCAGATTGAGACTTCCCGATGGGTATTGACAATAAATTTTTTAATTTATTTTGATAAATGTTTACGGTCTCGCTCCTTAGACTGTGAGTTAATCGAGGATGATGTTTTATTTACCTTTGCATGTCCAGTATTTTGATAAAACATATAATAAATAGTAAATTCTCCTTGAATGAATTAAAACTCAGATTTTTCTTACTGTGTGCCAGGTACTGTCTTAGATGCCAGAGACACCAATATGAATATAACATGTTGATTTCACTTAATTATATATTTTATAATTTAGATGATATTTACGCTTTTTTTCCTTTCAAAAATGCTATAAAATTTTGTGAGGAGAGTCCAAGTCTGTCTCATTGTTTATAGATCATAAAATTCCTAGCACAGGGTCTCATATCTCTAAGGTTCTAAAAATCCAGAAGAACTGGATCAGTATGTGTCAAATAAATATCCCCATTATTATATCTGAACCTGTGGCAATTATCTTGGGAAATTATTGTCCTCATGTTCTGTTTGGTTGAGTTACTTCTATCATACTTCTTCAATATTTTATTTTCATATTTTCTTTACTCTTACATTCATTTAAAAGCTTGCCATGCTATTCCATACATAGTTTCAATTTCTTTCTCTTTCTCTTTTGACAAGTATAAACTCTTCTATGCATAACATAAGTCTATTCTTTAAAGGCTTAGCAATTTTATGTATACTTGTCTCATAACATTTCCTAAGTACCTTTTTACATCTATCCTTAGAAATCAGTATAAGGAAATTTGAGAACGTAATTTTGTTTCCAGCCCTCTTTCTTGGGTTTTTACATTAACTGAAAACTTATTGCCCTTTATAGCTGGTAAGAAGTGAGGCTACAAGTTGTCAGTCCTGTGCTAGAGAATGACCAGAAGCGGTTTGAAATGACATTTGTTTCCACTTGTCTATGATAATAAAAAAGAAAATAAGTTGTTCTTACCAAAAGATGATTGCACCTGACAAGCAAAGCTTGTGGCTTATTAATAATTAAAAATATTTCTGTGTTCTGCTACTGATGGAATATTTAATCGCTTGTTCAGTCAATACCAATGTACCATCTATTATTCATTAAAGATAAATGTAGTGTAATGGCCTTGAATTGCAATGTGTTACAATGAGATTATAAAGGGCATAAAAAGTTGATTTATTATTTAGAAATTGATTAAACTTCTCTACTGATCTCAGTGACTAGGATAACCCACCAGATCTCCACAGTGACACAGACTTTTAATTAAAAAAGGCTATTTATCTAGCTGGGGGCTAGTTTTAACTAGTATTTAGCTAGGGACAGGATGCTCAAGACAGTGACTAAAGGAAAGACTCTGCTTCAATGGTTACTATGGGTTTCTTAGAGTAGATGTGCCGCCAGGAATGACTCCCACATTTTCCAAGAATACTTTCTTCATTTCTTGCGTGAGACTCTCCTAGGCTTTTGCCTTTAGCACATGCCGTGCTGGGACATTAGAGCTCATCCTGGTTACATTCTTATGTCCAGGGAACTTTTTTCTCTCTTCTCAGGTAGAGTTGGTTGAATTTTCAAAGGACTTTTAAATGGTTTATTCCCCTTTCTCTCTAGTTCTTTTGAATCTTTATACTCAGATTAAGGCCGAATATCAGGAAAGGATGGACTTTTCTTCAACTCTTGTTCTCAGTTTCTTCTTGACCTCAGTTCTACCAGAAGTGGAAACTCTCAGCTGAGAAATCACTTCTCTCTTCTTTTTGGTAACTAAACAGTCTTTCCATTACCAACTGCTATTGCGTAGTTTAATGACCTTTTATTTCTTTCTATTCAAGTGATGTCAGAAAAAAATGGGGAGCAAGCGCAAGAAAAACTGTCTATTCTAAGTAAGGATATTCTCCAGGATTTCTCCAGTGGATTTTTTTACCTGTGTATGCTTCATCTAATAAGGCTGGGTTTTGATTTAGGTCAGGTTGCTATTGTCTTTGAGAACAGATGGACTTGAGCCTTGCTATGCAATAAAGAGGACTTCTGAGTATCCCAGGGCATTTAAAATTCATAGTAACAGCTGCAATCAAGAAGCTTATGTTCTGGTGCATAAACAGTCATGTGCTTGTTCCTTGCTTTAGGGAATCCTTCGTGAGTCTCTGGAAAGGAGTTCGAATAGCATCCTGATACATAGAGATGATATTATGGGAGGATTCGCATGCTGATCCCCAAACTGTCCTTTGGTAGTGGTGATACATCAAATCCAAGGCTGGATAGGAATTCCTGATTCATTTATTGAGTGACTACTGTGTGCCAGGCACTATGTTAGACTTGAAGCCAATTATGTGATAAGGACAATATGATCTGATAGAAACAAAGGAATAATTTCATTGAAAATGGGACAGACTCCCTGTGAAAATTCTCTAGGGTTAGAATACAAACTATTCAAAAATTAGACAATAGTTAAAGATCTCGACATTCGCTAGATTTTTATATTATTAGATTTAGGAAGTTGTAGGTAATCTGTGCTCTCTCTCACCCTACACTACCTAGGCCTTGAGTAAAATATGGGGCCCTACAGCCGATTTGGGGAAAATTCTTCCTATGCCATTCTGGTTTGCAACTGATTATCCTCATTTTTCTAAAACTTCATTTCTCAAAGCTAATGACAGGCACCTGCTCATAGCTCCACTCTCATCAATGTGAGGGGAAAGCGCACTCTGCAATGTGCAAAGTTCTTATGATGATTCCCTGAAAGTGATCAAACGCTTGGGTTTGTTTCACAACCATTTATCTAATATCCCCAAGTGTGAATCTGGACGCATTTAACCGAATCATAGGGCTTTAACACATTGCATTTTAAGCTGCTTCTCCTGTCTCCTATATTCATTTATTCACTCCAGTCCAAAAGAGTTAACACAATTGATTAGCCTTCCACAATGAAGATTACCAGTTAGAAATTCCAATTGATGACTCAAATTCCTAAAGCCATTTTTTAAACATTTTGTATCATTTAGGGTTCCAAATATTCTCTGAATATTTTGGGGACTCAGCGTAGGTCCCCACCTGTGCCAGTCTCAGAGACAATGGCTTTGCCTTCCAAAGATAAAACTTCATTTTTTACCTCTTTTACATTCTTTCTTTGACTATGGTTCTCACAATTTCTAGTGATGTAGGATCTCAAATCACGGCCTTTCCCCCTGGTTTGGATTTAAACTTACTTATTAAACAATATGTACTGCGGTTCCTTTTAGGTACCAGATACTGTTCCAGGTGCCGGGATTGGCCAGTACACATGGAGGAAGAGTTCCATTCTTATGGAGCTTACAGTCTCCTGGGAGATGACCAGAAGCAGTGGGGGAAGAGAAATAATAAACAAAGCAATCAAATACAGCAGTCAGAATTATTCAGAGAGTTATAAATAGTATGAAAATAATTATATAGGAAAATGTAGTACAGAGTGGTAGGGTGTTTGTTTAGATTTGGTACTCAGGAGAAGATTTTCTAAGAGGATGATATTCGAGCTGGTCTGAATGACATGAAAAAGCCATTCATGCAAAGATCTGAGGGAGGATAGAGCAGTAAGTACAAATGCCCTAGGATAGGAACAAGCTTGAAAGTTCCAATTACAAACAACAAGGCAGTAGTGCTAGAAAAGCTTGAGTGAGATGGAGTGCCTCAGCTTTGGTTCCCAAACATCAGGCCCTGAGCCAAAGGGTATGTGCATGCATCTGTTAGAAAGTGAAAACCCAGGGAGCAGAACTAAGACTCAGGAAAGTGGAGCATAGTCGGCAAGAGAGCTGATATGAGGATGTGTTATCAAGTTGACTGCCAAGAGTGACTGTTTGCTTGACCTTAAAGAACCATCCTTTGAAAAATCATGTGAAAAACTGGAACTCAAGGAGAGAAAGGGAGAAAAATTATCCATCAGCTACCCTTGCTCATTGATCAAGGGTTTGCACCACAGGGTATTACTACCCTGAAATTCTGGGATGTACAAGCTTTGGCACCAAGAGGGAGTTTGTTGTTTTCACACTTCAGCATCAGTAGAGAAGCCCTGGGGCAGGAGGTGTGGGCACATTGGGGGTGTGAAGAAAGCTGCTGTCAAGTTGCACCTGTATGAATTCAGTCAGGATCCACCAAGGGCTGGTGTCTACAATGGTGGCTAGGAAAAGAGACCAAAAGGATCAGAAGTGGTATATAAGCCATTTATTGCAGAGTGACATTCACAATAGCTTAGGAAAATCAATCAAGGGCCAGCAACTTAGAGGTCACGGTATAGTCTAAGAGGTCTTAGAAGTCTAAGATGTCATGGTACGAAGTGTGGATTTCATCCTAAGGGTGTTGGGAAGACACTGGCAGCTATTAATCAGGGTAACAACATCATCTGTTTTCTACGTTAAATAGATTACTCTGGCTTTCATGTGGAGAATTGCTTGTCAAGGGGTAAAAATGGAACGCTTCCACCAGAGCAGTAGTCAGCAAACTAGGACCCATGCATGGCTCCAATCCTGCCCATCTCCTGCTTGTGAAAAATAAAATGTGATTGGAACACCACCACACTTACTCATTTCCATATTGTCTATGGCTCTTTTCATGCCACTGTGACAGAATTTGGAAATTGCAACAGAAACCATATGTCCTGCCAAGCCTAAAATATTTACTATTTGACCATTCAAAGAAAAAGTTTGCTAAACACTGCATTAGAGTCATCTTTCTACAAGTTCTGACAATACCACTATCCTGATCCTTCGGTGTTCTCTCTCAGTGGTTATCTGCTCTCTTCAGGATGTATTATGACAATAACATTGATTAGTATATGTTAAAACTTTGTTTGGAGAGCGAATCTTTATGCTTTTCAGTGCATGTTATTTTCTATATGCCATGTTGTTTATCTTATCAAAAGCTAAATAATATGCTAGGCAGTATAACCAGTGATTTATATATGTTAAGTCTGTTAGTCAGCCTTGTTGTGGTTAAAAAAGAAAAATCTCAGTTGCCTATAAAAGCAAACATTTCTTTTCTCCCAAATTACTTGCAGCAGTGGTGGGTGAGATGCTGAAACTCTGCCTCATGAGTTTCCTCATTTGGGGATCCAAGTTGAAGAAACAGTCACTACTTGAGATATACCATTTTTCTGGCAGAGAAGAAGAAGAATGACATGTAGAAACTCACAAAGCTTTGTCAAGTTTTTGCTCTAATGATGCATACATTGCATCTGCTTATGTTCCACTGGCCAAGGCATGTCACATGACGAAATCCGACATCAGTGGTTAGAGATGTGCATGATTCTGTGGTGAGGCAGACCCTGCAAATCACATTTTAACAATCAAGGATGGTATACCCCTTTAACAAAAAGGCTGAGGGACAGAATTATTGATATGCCTATTATCAATGTATTGACTCAGCTCCAAATGTGCCTTTCATTGACGTACTTTGTAATTCTGGTGCCAAACTCTGGAAAAATCTCTGGCCAATGGGCTCAGTGCTAGGCTTTGCCAATAGAGGGCGCTGGAGGGATACTGCAAAGCCATAGCAGCAGTAAAAGGTTTTCCTTTCTGGTTGAAGTGGCCAGATTTAGCAGAATAAAGGATGCCTGGTAAATTTGAATTTCAGATAAACAATGATTTCTTTTTGGTGTAGTATAAGCATGAACCAAATATTGCAACGGATATACTTACACTAAAATTTATTCATTGTTTATCCAAAATTCAAATTTCACCGGATATCCTGTATTTTATCTGGCATCCCTATTCTGGTTCCAGTGAGCTGGCGTTTGGTGTAGCTGACAGAGGATCAGCGTGTGGGAGGCAGGGCAGCTCTCACATCAGAGGCCCACAGGGCAGACACAGCTCTCACCCTCCAGCAAGTTTCTCCACATATCATCTCCCCATCAGACCCTCCAGCAGGTATTTCACCACTAGATGCCTGTTCCTTGGTGGGACAGCTACACTTCTCCAAGCAGTTGCACCTCAGCTGAGAGAAGGGACTTTTCTAAGCAATCTGTCCCTTCCTTGTTCACTCTCCCTCAACCTTAAAGGTAGTAAATTCCCCTTGCATTTGTTACTTGTGTGCCCCTTAGTCTTTTTTTATCCTTTTTCATAGTTAACCACTTTTTACTAGTTTACAATTATTTATACTAAAATTTCCCCATTGTAATTGTTGGTGTGATTTCTCTATCCTGACAAGACCCTAATATAATTGGGGACAATAATACAATCTGCCACACAAGATAAGCTAATGGTCAACTACTCTATGAGAAAATATTTTACCCCATTTTACAGATAAAAATCTGAGCCTTTGGGCTGGCTCTGTGGCCTAGTGGTTAAATTTGGCATGCTCCACTTTGGCAGCCCAGGTTTGGCTCCTGGGCATGGACCTACACTGCTCATCGGCAGGCATGCTGTGGTTGCAAGGCGCATACAAAATGCAGGAAGAGTGGCACAGATGTTAGCTCAGGGAGAATCTTCCTTGGGGAAAAAAAAAAAAATCTGAGGCTTAAGGAGTTTTCAGTAGTGAATGAAAAGTCATGGATCTAGTGAGCAATGGAGAATTTATGTAAAAGGATGACTCATGTTCATGCTTTCACACAATTTGCCCTGACTATTTTCCAGCCACTAAATGGAAGCTTATTTCAACATTTACTCCAAATAATTAATATACGTCTTTGAAATTATCAACTAATGGAGTGCCGCCTGCTTCTTCTGTCCATGCCTACTACATGTGATTAGTTCATTGTTTCAGTAGTACGATTTTCCCATTTTAAAGTTGGAAGATTTGGGCAGAAAGAAACAATGATCAAGGGAAAATTGCTGTTATGGGTTGAATTGTGTTCACTCCATATTTCACATATTGAAGTCCTATCCTCCTGTACTTCAAAATGTAGCCTTTTTTGATGATAAGGCCATTACAAAGTTAGTCAAATTAATGTCAGGTCCTTAGGATGGGCCTAATCCAATATGACTTGTGTCCTTAATAAAAGGGGAAATTTGGACAACGATATACATATAGGCAAATTATGTGAGGAGATATAGAAAGGAGACAGCTATCTACAAGCTCTGGACAGAGTCCTGGAAAATTCTTCTCTCATAACCCTTAGAAGGAATTGTAGGGGAGCAGAATTCACTACCCTAAAATGTGTCTCTTTGGCTTGATTATCTTCAAGAATAAAAGACATAGGAAGAAACTTTGAACTTCCCCCTAACTGCCTAAAAGAATTTGAGATGGAAGGCCTGTTTCAGGAAGGAACTAATATGAACTAGATGTGGTAGACAGGAGGAACCTAGCAAGGCCCATTCAATCAAAGCCCTCTCCATGTCACATTGTCTCTTCAAGGCATGGCAAATATGTTTTTTACCAAACATTTGCTTTTCCATCTCCGTGTGAATTGCCTTCTTCCTCTCTGAAGTCCCAAACCACTACCGCTGACATCCTCTTTGTCTTTAGCTGAAGATGGTATTTAAGGTTGTAGTGTAGCCGTTTTGGCAAATTACTCGGTTTTCCTGGGCTTCACTCTTGTATACATGTTGTTGAACTTTGTTTGATTTTCTCCTGTTCATCCTTCTCCTGTCAATTTAATTATCAGATCTGCCCAAAGAATCTAGACAAATAGAGGAATATTTCTTCCTTCCCTACAGAATCAACTCTGCCAATACCTCAATTTTGGATTTCTAGCCTGTAGAAGTATAAGCTAATAAATTTTCGGTGTTTAAGCCATCCAGCCTATACTACTTTGTTATGGCAGTCCCAGTAAACTAATATAATTACTATCAGGTATTGACCATTTTATAGAAAGATGTTGAATTTTCTCTCCCGATATTTTTCTAATAATGGGGAAAGACATCAGAGTTGTTTGATTTTTCTGTTCTTTTTCGAAACAGCACAGATTATAGTTGGACTGGCTGGGCATATGTACGCAGCAAGAGGCTATAACACCACTGTAAACTCAGAGTCTGATATAAGCATTGAATTTTTACCAGTTTGAGTCATATTCCTTTTCTCTATACCTTTGCTCCTGTAAATGTGGTCCATAAAGCAAGGCATCAGTGTCTCCTGGGAGTTGGTTTAAAAAGGCAACATTCAGGGCTCACTCCAGGTTTGCTGAATCAGAACTTCCATTTCAACAAAATTCTTAGGTGATTAATATGCATATTAACATTCAGAATTCTGAAAACTTGATAACATCACTGTCCACCAGAGAAAAATATACCTCTTAGAGTTTACCTTTCTTTTTATTTTTGGAATTCCTAAAGTGATGCTTTGGATTGCTGGAGTTAGGTTGTTGGAAGCACTAGAAACATTTAGCAGGTCACAGGTACATCTATTTGATTCACAGATGGTTTGAAATCAATTACCTGAAGCTGAAACGCCTCTCAAAACTCAATAATGTGATAATTGCTCTTAATTGTTTCACTGTGACTTTTCCTGCCTACTTGTTACTTGGATGTTAATAAATGGGCTCTCAAAAGTAGGAAGAACCTTTTGTTCTACCATTGCCAGATGCAGGAAGACGTGACATAAATTCAGGCTGTTGCTGTAATGTATGGATATTTTGACACTGTTGATAAATAAATGAAATCAATTAAAAATGATACCAAAAAAAATCCTAAGGAAATTCTGTCTACATTAACCTACTTTTGTCACTCTCAGATTCACCTTCAATAATGTTGGTCATCAGCAGAATTCACACAAAACAAAGACTTAACACGTTTTCTGCTGGAGGTGAAATTTGGGATCAATTTCATTTGTGTCTTTTTTAGATGATCTTTCTTCTAATCTAAGAGGAAGCTTACTTTATTTTTGTCATCGAAGTTATATGTTCTTGTTTTCATTGGAAAAATGAGAGGTGTCCTTTATCTTCTGGTCGAGAAACACATTCAGAAAAAGAATGAAAACCTCAACATTTTTACCTATTGAATTCAGAGACGCAAAGTTTTGGGCAGAAGACACTGTTGAGGCAAATAATCCATAACCAACCTATAAATCAAAATTGGGACGAATTTATTATGAGGCTACCCTGAGAACCATATAGCTTGGGAGAGTCCTTTCACAAAGGAAGGGAGCACTCCAAAGAAGTGGGAGTGTACAGAGTGGTTATATACCATCAAAGAACATGTATCACATATGATTGGAATGCCCCTTTTACAATAGTCATGAGATTGCTTTGCCGGCACAGCAATTTGATGAACATAGCAGGTTGGTAGTCTCAAAGTGGATGGTCATAAAGTGAGCACAGCAGATCAGCAATCAATGCTCAGTTTAAGGAGATGCTTATCCTGAAGGAAAAACCCATGTGGGGGAAGTTACATCCTTATCTTTAAAGGCATTGTTCTTGTATTTGGGACATAGTAAATACTTAAGGCAGATATACAATACATGCTCAATGGCCACAGTCAGATCCTTTTGGAAAAAAAAGTTCAGGCCGAATTAGTTTTACGTCAAATGGCTTCCTCATATATTCCAATATATCCTATTGTTTGTTATTTATTTATCAACACCATCATTGATTACTGGTTGGAGCGTAAATTTGTAAAAAAAAGGAGTCAATTTGGCAATATTTACTAAATTAATAATTGTATATATTTTTTGACACTACAATTAGACTTCTCAAATTTATCCTGGAGATGTACTTGCATAGGTTCAAAATTACATGTGAGCAAATTTATTCATTGCAGCATTATTTTTAAAGACTAAAATTTAGAAATATCCTAAATGACTATAAATAGAAGATTAAGTAAATTTTAGTACACTTAAATAATAGAATATTATACAACTATATAAAATGACAAAGTTCATTGCATATAGTTACTGTGTATGTTTATTTTTGAGTGAAAAAATAATGTTTTATAAAGTATGTTTTCTATACCACTATTTTTATAAAAAGAGGAAAAATATTGCATCATTTTAGCTGCTCATATATATATAAAACATATCTGGAAGGATACAGGAGAAACAAAATCATGTGGGGAAAAGATATGGATGAAGATGAAAATCTTTGCCTTATACTTCAACTTGCATGTTGGTCTTGGAAACATTCAAAGAGAAATTGAATTTAACAACAACAAAAAGATTATGTCCCACAGCAATAGCAACAAAACCAATTGTAACATTCTATGCTATTGCACCAATATTGGAAGGTTCTAGAATAATAATCTTGTTGCTACTATGTAGTCTGCTAAAGCATATGCCAAAATTCCTCTTTCCTAAGTTTAATATTGAAACTAAGCAAGGTATTTATTTTAATTTTGTGCATGGAGTAGGTACACATTGCAAAATGGTCTGGGACGACTACACTTGTCCTGAATTGTAATGAACAAAGCCATCTTAATCTATTTTGCCGGTTTGGTTCCTCTACTGTTCAATATGTGTGCTACCAAGCTGTGCTGGGCAAATTCTGGTGGAATAAACTGCATGAATGATGAGAGATTCCCACTGACCCAAAGAATCTAAACATGTTTCTGTCTATTTTATGCCTCAGGGCCTCTTGGCCACTCCCTACCCTCCAGTAATTAACTTCCCAACAGGGTTGCTTTGCAGTATGGGAAGCTGCAGGTGTTGGTTACCCACAGAACACCTCCAGCTGGTGAATACCCATCACTTGTTTCCCGTAAGAATATTCTCCATAGATAATGCAGGTTATTAATCCAGACAGAAATATTCAATTCTCACTGGAAAAAAAAATTGCTTTCTAATCACCTCTGAGTATCTGGAGAAGCAAATCAAAATACAGAGAAGAGATAATATAATAAATAGGTTTTTGTGAAGATGCTATATACCATTTTGGGTTTATTCACTTATAGAACTATATAAATCCCTTCCTTACTTCCTTAAATTTATCAAGACATAGGATCATACAGACCAGCTAGTTTCTCGCATTCAATCATACCATGCTGTTTACCTTTCTAAGCCTTTGAGCATTTTGTTTTCTCTGACAGGAAAGCCTTTCTCCCTCTATCTGCCTTCTGGACTCCTACTTATCTTTCAAAAGGCTAGACAGAGCCTTCCTAGTAACACCATCTGGGATTGGCTCCTCTGCGTCTCCCATATTATTAATCTTCTTTCATCTGTGCTGTTGCTATTTAAACATCTCCCTGTTTCTGCAATGATAGCATGGTGTTGAGATTATTTATTCATAAACCTGCAGAACACATTTTCTTAAATCTGTATATATATTCTAATAAGAGACATATAATTATCAGATTTGCAACTTTGAGTCCTTGAAAAAAGTAGAGGCTATAAATATGAGATCACATTGTTACACATCTCATGATTCACTCATTAAAAATACATTTATATGATATTGAGACAGTCTCATGAAATATAGACTACGTCATTGTAGCTTAAAGAGTCTATGGAGTAGTGTTCATAACTAAGAAAGGGCATGCTTTCAAGACCTCCGGTATATGTTCCTGTCTTCGCTTCTCTCCAAAGTGAAGAAACACTTTTGATTAGGGAGACTCCAGAACCTCGACTGGGTTGTGTTTATGAAAGGGTGGAATCACTGGGCTGCAAAGGGTCGCCACATGGCAGGGGCTTTCTGTTCCTGCCTTTCTCTGTTGGAGCTGGCATGCACAGTGTGTGCCGACATTGTAGTTTAGATTTATCCTGTAGGATCATTTATTTAGTCTAATCCGGCTCACCAGAGATTTTCGTTGATTAGTGGGGCTCAAAAAGAACTAGGGAATTGACATTAATTTGCTCTAATTTTTTGTGTTTTATGTTCTTTGAGAATCTTGTGAGCCTGAGGAGTAAAATAGCCTGAAGCAAGACTTTGGAACTTCCGGCTTCCTTACCATAATATCCTCTAGTGGGGTCAAATCTCAACCTTCCTTCTGAAATATGGATAATCCTTTAGTCCCTGTTTAAACAAGTGTTACAGTGGAGTCGTATCGTGTTTGTTTCTCCTTTAAAATACTTTCAGGCCATTTACTTGTATATGTATTTGGAAACTTCTGAAAGGTTTGAGTTGACACGGGCAGCTTCAGGCTAGGACTGTTAATGGAACCTACCACTGTTCGTTAGTCTATGGGTAGAAATTCCAGGATTTACAAGCCCAGGAATTCTGAGTTAGAGTACTAGTGTGGTCAGCATGTTGATTTCTGTGGTAGGAATGAGAAAGGATGTATACAGAGGCCCCTGAGATATGCATTGTGCACTAAGGAAATTCTCAAACCCTTTCTCAAAGGTTCAAGGCTGAAGAGCTAAAAAATCATGTCTTCAAGTCTAGCACAAAGCTGAGCACAGAGTAATCATTCAATAAAAATCTTGTTTGTTGATGGATTGCAGAGTTGAATACTTTGTCTTTTTAACATCTGTCACAAGTCTAAGAGAGTACTCTAATTTACAAAGTTTGAAGACTTTTGTTTTTCTTTTCAATTCCTCAAGGAACTTAAAACAAGACCAACTACTTTTCCAATGAATCTAGGGACTTTTATTCTAAGGCCTTGGAGAGAACTTGTACCACCAGAATTCAGGTTGACTAATCTTCAAAGAAAAGTATCTTGTCAGTGAGACCCTGAATAGAACATGGAACTTGGTAGGACATGAAAAGAAGACTTGTTTAAGATTTTGGTCTTGTACTCAGTCCCAGAGGCTTTGACAAAAGCATCGTTTTATCAACCAAATATATAAAACGTAAAAAAAGACCCTCAAAGTGACTTTAACAACACTCAGGCTGATCTATACAGCTCATTTTAATATCAAACTAAAGATGTAAAAGAAAAGTCTTAAGCAAACATCTAACAACAAGATACTTATAAACAAGTCAACATGCAAGATCTGAATACTAAAAGTATTCCTTTGGCAAGAAATGGCCTTGTTATGCAAAACTCAGAAAAACACACATGCCACAGATTTCTTTAAAGATAGGGATGTCATTGTCTCCTTGACATGCATGTACCTGGGTTTATAATTTAGAAGTGTGATGTTTTTCCAGAAACATATGTCTGTGGGTATCCACCCGTAAGTGGGTATGCAGAGATTATAAATTGAATTTAGCCCACACAATTTTTGCTGGTTCTGCACAGATTAATCTGCTCAATGAGTATTACAATAGAAAGTGTTTCTAACTAGCTGCCAATAATATTTTAGAATTGAGAACTATCACATTATTTGTTTTATGTTAAGTGAAATAAGCCAGATAGAGAAGGACAATCTCTGTATGACTCCACTCATACGAGGAATTTAAACCTCTAAACAAAGAGAATAGATTAGTGGCTACAAAGGGAAAGGGGGGTGGGGGGTGGGCATGAAGGGTGAAGTGGTGCACCTACAACGCGAGTGACAAACAATAATGTACAACTGAAATTTCACGAGATTGTAAACTATCATAAACTCAATAGAAATTAGCTTGGAAAAAAAAGCAGAATTTCTGTCTTCTTTCAGAAAAATATTTAGAATATCTGGCCACCCAGAGCCTTCATTTATTTAGGATAATAATCAAGAGAAACTGAGTCATGCCTGACCCCTTAGAACAGGCACAGATTTCTCCAGTTTGTCACAGTCTCATCATTCTCCATTGACTTTGTGGCACTAACATTTAGGATCAGTTACCATTTTCCGTGGAACTTGGACATTACTTTTCTTACAGTTCAATTAAGAGGAAGTGAAAATAATTCATGAACTCATGCTTCTATCAGAAATTAAAAAGCAAAAGTGGAGAAGGCAATGGGTTTTTGATACAAAGTTCATTTTAGTGGTGCCTCTAAACAAATGTGTTTGTAAACTCGTAGTGTAGAAACTCCCAATAACATCAGTTATGAAGAAAAATACAACCAAAATATCAATTGCATTTCCTTAGTTGTTTCCATCAAAGCAGTTTTTAAAGTAGAGCGACATTGTGAGGGGACCATACCATGTGGGAGTTAGTGCTGTTCTGAAAGAAAAAAACTCACTGACACAAGGTATGTTTACTGTTTCGGTTGGTCTAGAACAAACTAAAAAACTAATCTCATGGTGGATCGCTGGGCCTTGGTTTCTTTGGAGAATGGGATACATACACTCTTTCCTTGAAGGAGTTGGATGAAAAGTGGTGCCACCAGATATTGCTTATCAATGGACTTGTGTTTTCTCTTTGGTTCTATCCCTACCTTATTCCAATCTGAGCTATTAAGATCTTGACACTATGCGATGACCTTCCTAACGCTTTCTCTATGTCCTTTGGTTGTGTAGTGGGTTGAATAGCGGCCTCAAAAAGATGTGCCCAAGTACTAACTCTTGCTGCCTTTGAATGTGACCTTTTTTGGGAATAAGGTCTGTGCAGATGTAATTAAATTAAGCATCTCTAGATGAGATCTTCCTGTAATTATGGTGGGCTTTGAATCCAATGATGAGTCTCCTCATAAGAGACAGAAAAGGATAAGACACAGAGACACAGAGGGGAGGGCTAGGTGAAGACAGAGGCAGAGATTGAAGCGATGTGTTCACAAGCCACAGAATGCCAAGGATTGCCAGCTGCCACCAGAACTAGGAGACAGGCATGGAATGGATTTTCCTTCAGACCCTCTAGAAGGAGCCAACTCTACAGACACTTTGATTGTGAACTTTTAAGCCTCTAGAATTGTGACAAAAAATTTCTGTTGTTTTGGTCCATCCAGCTTGTGGTACTTTATTACGGAAGCCCTAGGACACTGATACAGGATTCTTAGGGACTTTATTATGATTGACACCCTTTAAATGAAAATGTTTTACTTTTATAAGGATGCATAATCAAGTCATTGATAAAAAAAAATTGGCTTTGCGTTTATAAGGCTACCTTTAAATTCGGAATAACATTCACACCCCTGACTTTAGAGAAGCATTGACCAGCAATTAGCACGGAAACTGATTCCTTTAACCTTGGGTAGCAAGAACTGCTCATTGCCTATCCAATAACCATTCTCCCTCAGTTTACTCAAGAAATCACTCATGTTGGCTATGTAACAAAGTTTTGATTAATGAAATCCAGTCTTTGGTCTTGAATTCTGGGAAATTTTAAAACGAGGACATCCTCAATTGTCATACTCTTTAGATGTTTTCCCTTCCCTTCTTCCTGACTGGAATCTGAACTTGATGGCTGGAATCCTAGCAGCAGTCTTGTGACCATAAGCTCACAAGCACATAGTAGGATTCTAGTTGTCTCATTTTATTTAGCTCTAAACTGCATTTCTGGTCCCCTCATTGTACGAGAAAAAAATAAAAATGACTTTCTAAAAGTCAGTGTTATTATAGGTAACTGTTTGTAGCAGCTAGACTCAATCCTTGATTGATAACTCTCGTTCAGCCTCTGGTTCCTTTAATATTATTAAAAATTTCTATTAAGAGTTAATGCTATTAAATTCTTAGCATATGCCACACAATTAAGGTACAGTTTCACATTTAATCTTAACCTAAAAATTGGGAATATTATTATACCCATTTTACAGGGGCAGAAGCTGAGGCTTTAAAGAACTAATGACTAGTTTTAGGTAGTATCTTGGGAAAATTATTTTATCTTTTCGTGACTCAGTTTCCTTTATCTGTGAAAGGAGGATAACAATGCCAAGCTTACGCTACAGGATTGTGGTGATGATTAAATAGGCTTATATCTGTAAAGTGCTTAGAATACCGTGAGCTAATGAAGGCTGTGCAAGTTTTCAACATTGTTAAGTTTTCAAATATGTCTGACTACAAAACATTTTAACCACCATACTACACAATCTATTATCTTTTCAGGATTTTTCAAGAAAAGAAAGAAATCATCTTGATTATAATGGATCTTTGCCCTCATTTCCTGAGGGAAAGATCTAGAAACTACCATTGCAATTAACCGATACAAAATTAGGCACTTTTATATCTTGCATCTCATTATACTTCTCAGAACAACGAAGTAGGCATTATAATCTCCATTTGATGTAAAACAAGGCATATATAATTAAGTGATTTTTCCAAGTGCTGATAATAAGGGGTAAAACTGTTTCTCGAATAAAAGTCTTCTAATTTTGAGTCCAATGATTTTTTCCTACTACACCATAGTTAGCTCAGGTTGTATACATTAAACTTGGGTGTGCATGGACCTGTGTGTGTTCACACACACAAACTCACACGATAGACTGATTTAAAAATATCACATTTTAGAAGTAACTCTATTGTATCATTTTCTAGGCAAGTAGTATCCAAATTTCTTTGATTAAAATTTCTACCACCAGAAAATTGTTTTAGGTTTTGGATTCATGTTGGCAGTGTCCTTAGGACTCTTTGCAGTCATAATTCCAAATTCTTTTAGAATGCTTGAATGTCTTATATCATCCTACTATTTAAAATTTCTATTCATCTTATTTTGCTTTTAACGTATGCATAAAAAATCTCTCATTTTACCTACTGGACATGTCACACAATAATATGCACATATCTTTTCTTCTACGTTTTTCTTTTTTAGTCAAGCTATATAGCTTGTATGAGAAATACCATTTTCTGGTTTAGAAAACCAGGATGTTACAATTTATCAAGAATGGATCTCAGGATTTACTGTGGTCTGACCAACATGTACTGGTGCAGGTGTCACAGATAAGAAACCATGCAGGAAAGAATGCCCTCTTATTCATAACTTCTGCATTCCCCAGAGGATCACGTAGAGTTTTTTTCTAGTGGGGAGGCCAAGGACCAACCTAAATTCCAATGTCAATATAACCTTGTGAATTCTATGAAATTTCACTGGCAACTACTTTCTCATTTGTAATTGGAGTGAGATCCAGTTGTCATTGCTCTGCAGGCAGGATCCATGGAGAATTGCTCTTCAAATTGGAGAGGAGTTTCCCCTCATTAAAAGAAAAAGAAACCAACTGTAAATAGCTCGGCTGTTAGGAACAACCATGTGGCATTGGCTCTGCTCATCCCAAGGGCTATTCTCCAGCTTCAAGTGGAAGTGGGGAGGATGGAGCAGGAAGAACATCTCTTTCCTTTGGCTATTCATATACAATTCATAGGGGGCCCAAAAGATGCAGCGCTCAAAACAGAGGTCTAGTGATCACAAGAAAGGAGTACAGCGGCACAAAAAATATTTGGATAAAATAATATGGGAAATAAATCACTAGTCAGCTTTCCTTTAAAATAACTCTTCAGTCTTTGTATATTTTTCTGTATTTGAATATTATTACTTTGATTCATAAATACAACTATTAACTGAGAATCTTCTTTGTTCCTGTTACTATATAAGCATTATCACATTTAATTGCAGCCATAGCAGATGAAGAATATGCTAAAACATTTAAGATCTTGGAATTTAGAAGTAAATTTCTGAGGTTCAAATATCTGTGAGATCTTGTCAACTACTTATTTATCCACGTTAATCTCCGTTTTCCTCACTAGAAAAGTTTGTGTAACGATGATAGTATTTACCTTATAAGACTGTGATGTTTTAAATTATATAATCCATGTAAAATATATAGAATAGTGCCCAGAATAGATTACTCACCCAAGTCTTAGTTATTATCATCTTCTTTTTACAGATGAGGAAATTGTACAAATGAGTATCCAGAGGCTCAACACTCTGCCTAGATCAGACAATGAGTTGTGCTAGATGGGGATTTAAGCAGAGTCAGTCTTACTTATGTATTTTCAATTTTCATAGGCTTGTTACAAGGTTTAAAAAATGCAGTGTATACTCTAAGTGTTCAAAAGAGTGTAATTTCATTATTTGTCTAGCTGAATCCAGAGACTCTCATCTCTATCTTTAAATAAGTTTTCATCTCAAAACTTTACATGTTTTCATGTTTATCTCCATTGAATTAGTAATAGGATGCTGAATACAAAACTACTTTTCCTGTGGTTTTAGCAGATGCACACAAGGTTGATAAAGCAATGGGCACCAAGTTTCCCCACATTTCACAGTGCTGTGCTAAAATATCCATTGAAAACTTACAAAAGAAGTGAACCAAAATTAGATCTACCAGCATTAGGCATTTATACATTTCCAGTGTATATGCAAAAGCAAAAGGAAAATTAATTGATTAGCTGAACACTAGAAAAGCTTTGGGAGCATTCAATATTTCATCCACTAGAACAAAAATAATTAGTTCACAGAGCGAATTTGTAGGAACAGTGACAGAAAGAATGAATTTGTTTTCTGTTAAAATTCTTTTGACCTCAGCCTGTGTGATAAACCAGTAACATACTCATAGATGCATGTCTTATATTCATTGTCTCCACTAACATACGGGCTTCCTAGGGGGAAGAACATGCCTTCTTTTCTTACTGATTCTCAAAGTTTGTGCCAGAGTCTGTGCTCCATCAATATTGTTGACAGAGTGGAAATACAATTAGTTATTCAGAGTTGTCCAAACAATGATCAGCTCATTAAATTAGACCAACTTGGCGAACACTGACAAAAAGTAAGACTTTAATATAGATTATAAACTACCACGCACATATCATGATTTCTGTTTCAGCGGTTCTTTGGGCCAATTGCATACATTCACAAGCAACTCTCACTGACTTTGCAAGTATGTGCATAAACCTAATTGAGGGCAGAGTCTTGCCTTCACTATCATTAGCTTAACGTTATGCGTTCCATGTATTGCATCCTTAGATATTCATTCTACCACTTAATTATATAAGCTTGGAGAAAAATTAAGTTGATGGATGATTACATCATAATTGCCTTTCATATGGGTAGAAGTGAAATAGCATTGGTAACTCAATATTGCATAATGGGTCAAACTGTGAACTCCGCAGAGAAAGCGCATTAGCAGCAGCTTGTGGTCCAACAACAGTGCAACTAACATGGTGAGACAGTTAATATAACACTGGTGTGTAAAAATTAGTCAATGTTTAAAAATGGGAAGTTTCACATAAAAATTGAGATATTCAACTTCTGTTGAAACATTGTTACACCTGGAAACAATGGCGTGGTATCGTCCATAGCAGCCATATTCTTTAGACTAGGAACAGCTGAGTGCTTCAGACCAGAACTTGACCCTTTAGACTGGGATGGTTTTTTGTAGTCACAATCCTTCACACAATTTATGCATAAGCACTTCACATAGCCTGTTTCACCCACATACCTTTCCTGACCACCCACTTTACAACTTTTTGCCTCCGGCACTGATCTTGAGTACAAAAGTTGATACATGAAAACATTTCACCTTTTCTTTCCGATCTCACAGAGTATAAATTAGAATAGGATAGATTATAAGAGTCAGGTGTACCACTTCTCATAAATATGCTCACTGAAAACATTACTAATACCTTATGGTACTTATTCTTTTCGAGTTCAAATATGGCTTCAGAATCCTTCTTAACCTTAGTGCTCCAGAAAGTTTAACTAAATGCTCAGAGTTGGCATATGCTATATATGGGTTATCTATTGGCGTGTAACCATATTACCACAAACTTAGTGACTTAAAACCACGCACATTACTAATCTCTCAGTTTCTGTAAGTCAGGAGTCTGGATACAACTTAGCTAGGACTTCTACTTCAGAATCTCACATGGTTTCAATCAAGATGTTTGCTGGGGCTGGGTTCTCATCAAGGCTTGAATGAAGAAGGATTTGCTTCCAAGCTGAAATGTTTGTTGGCAGCAGTTCATTCCTTGTGGATTTTTGGATTGACGTCCTCAACTTCTTGCTAACTTTTTGCCTGAGGCCACCATCAGTTCTTTGCCAAATATGGACCTTCCCAACATGGCGACTGTTTCCCTCAAAGCCAGCAAGAGAGGGAGACTCTCCTCCCATGACGGGTGCTACAATCTCATGTAATGTAATCATGTATACCTAATCATGTATATGCTGTCACTCTTGCCATATTTTGTTGGTTAGAAGAAAGTCACAGGCCCCATCATGCTTAAGGAAAAGGGGATTACACACAGGAGTGAATACCAGTAGACAGTGATCATAGGACCCACCTCAGAATCTGTCCACCATATGAGGTGAAACTACTTGCCATCTCTGACTAAGACTTATTAATGACAGCTATAAAGAGGTAGCTTTTGACTTAGGTTAAGACAAACATTTTTAACAATTAGAGCGACTTGTGAACTAAGTATGCAACACAGAGACAGTTCAAATTCTGTGCTACTTATGAACATTATAAAAGTCATTCATATTGTGTCTTTAGCCTTGGAAAAGAAGAGTAGGCATTTGATATTCATAGCTTTGTGTTCATTCTTTCATGATGTTGAATATGACCACAAACTAAAATATAAATGCATTTGATAAAATATGCACAATTACAGAATCCTAAGAATTGCCAAGCGGAAAATATCACTCTCCAGAAGTATTTGTTGGACATCTACTATATGTCTGAGGCTCTTCTTCCAATGAGGAATAGAGGAATAGCAAAAGAGACACTTCCTTGCCTTCCCTGAGTTTATAATCAGACTTAGAGAAATGGGGCTGTCAAGGAACGTAGACATAGAGCAAAACTTAAGAGAAAATTAAATCAAGTATCACATTGTAATATGTGCACACTGATCTGTTCCAGTTTTTCCTTTCTGACTGGAGGAGTGAAAGAATATATAGAAATCAAACTCCAAATCGATAATTATTCTTCACTATTACTGATGCCTTAGATAGAGAGTCACTGAAATGGTTGAAAGAGATGCCTTTAGAGCTACATTTCTGAAATGGAACATTCTATTGAGACTTGATGGAAGATACAACGAAGAAGACAAAGACATTATTTATTTCCCTTAGTCAATTTATCTTGGTTCTAAGACATACAACCTTTGAGATTCTCAAAAAAAGAAAAGGTATTAGGCTTTTCCCACATAAAACATTATGATCCTCATGCATTTTGATTCCAGTTAAAAATTCAACTAACCACAGATAGGTGGCACCCAAAATTAACAACAGAAATAGAAAAATGAAAGAATAATCAGTAAAGATTTAAGTAGAGTGGAAGCATCGTGGAGGCAGAGACCTTCTCTGCACTTTTCTTTTCACTGATATATTCCAAGAACCCAGAGTGGGGCCTGGCACATAGCTGTTGCTCAACAAATATTTGCTGATAAAAGAAAAAGCTGGAATTCCCTGACTTCTCTTCCCTAGCTGCAGGCAGTACTAACCTCCATACCGGAAAGAAAGAGACAGCTTGAACAAAATGGAGAATCTGGGGTGATTTTGCTTTAAGAATATTATCTTGACTCTGATTTAGGATCTATATTTATATTGAAAGGTGCAGGAAATGTGGTTTTCTCCCTCACAGAATGTACTGAAACCTGTGTTTCTGAGTCTATAATTAAATGTGCCACTTATCTTAATGAGCACATGCCACTCTTCTCTCTGTGCAGAGCCACTTACAACTGAAATAGCCCAGTGATTGCAAAGAGCACACTGCAGAATCCTGTCACATCCTGGATACAATTAGTTTCGGTGACAACGAAGATTTTTTTTTTTTAAATTGTGTGTTTATCTTTATGATGCAGAGAGTGGCAGTGGCAGGTTGTTCCATTTCACAGAAAATAGTTCCAATCCAGGATGTCATTTGAAGAAGGATCAGTGGTCACAAAGAGGTTAAGTTGTGTATAAAACTGAAGAAGGCCAGGTTAATCTTAGGGATCCCCTTGGACTTCTCTTCAGAACAGGCCCAAACCTAGGCATCCACCGTTGCTCTAGAATTCACTTGGTGCCTGATGTGGGATAAATCGTATCCACCAAATCATATATTCAAGTCCTCATTCCTAGTAATTGTGAATGTGACTTTATTGCAACAAAGTCTTTGCAGCTTTAAACAAGCTAAAATAAGGGCTTGCAGGATTAGGGTGACCCCTAAATCCAGTGACAGGTGTCCTTATAAGGAGAAAGGTATTTGCAACATGGGGGAGACAGAGGAGCATAGGCCATGCTATGATGGAGGCAGAGATAGGCGTGATGGAGCTGCAAGCCAAGGAATGCCGTGGGTTTCTGGCAACCATCAAAGGCTAGGAAGAGGCAAGGAAGGATTCTTTCCTAGAGCCTTCAGAGGGAGCATGGCCCTGCCGATACCTTGGTTTTGGACTTATGGTCTCCAGACCTATGAGACAAGAAATTTTTCTTGTTTTTAGCCACCTAGTTTGTGGCAATTTGTTGTGGCAGCCCTAGGACACTAGTGCAGTGCTTCTGTTGGAAAAAAAATGAACCCTATGCTTTGAGGTTCTTTTTTTTCTTTTTTGCTGAGGAAGATTAGCCCCGAGCTAACATCTATTGCCAATCTTGCTCTTTGTGCTTGAGGAAGATTGTCCCTGAGCTAACATCTGTGCCAATCTTCCTCCATTTTGTATGTGGATGCCGCCACAGTATGGCTTGATGAGCGGTATGTAGGTCTGCATCCAGGATCAGAAACTGTGAACCCTGAGCTGCCCAAGAAGAGTGTGCAAACTTAGCCACTATGCCACCAGGCCAGCTCCCTAATCCTACTTTTTGTAAGTGAGAATAGTCTATGACTTTGGGGTAAAGTATTCTAGGTACGCTTTCACAGCCCTTAGAAATAATTTAGAATAAAATAACTGTGTCTTGAAACACAATATTCAGTGATAAAGTCCAGCCAAACCTAAAAGGGCATGGTATAAAGCTGGAAAGAGAATTAATTGAGATAACTTTTTGAGAGGATGCAATTTGGCATAGTGTGGTAACATACTTAAGTACTTAAAAACTTTTTCATTTTTAGGAAATACTGCTGAAGAAATTATCAATAATGCACACAAAAACTTGGCCACACAGTTGCTTAGCCCTATGTTGTTTGTAATAGCAGAAAAGTATAAACAATTGAAATGTCTAAGAATATCGGATTATTAAAATTAATTATGGATTTCCATAAAATGGTTTAGCACACAACTGTTAAAACCTGGGGCTGTCCAATAGCCATTTTTAAACTGTTCCAATAGCCATTTTTAAACTGTGTGTTGAAGAGAATGCAGGTGTCTTGGGAGCATTTCAGTGACTGTTTGAGAAGATGAGGTGGAGTCAAGGTCAGCTATGCTTTGCCCCTACCCTCAAGTAACCAGATCTGCTCAGTTTAATCTATATTGCATTTCTGAGTCAGAGGCCATTTGAAAAAGAATGATTCTCATTATGGATTGAGTTGTGTTCCCCCTTGAAAGATGTTAGAGTTAGGGCTTCATAACCCTCCAGTACCTGTAAATGTGACCTTATTTGGAAACAGAGTTTTTGCAAATGATCACGTTTCAATAAGGTTTTTACGGTGAACCCTAATCCAATATGACTGTGTCCTTTTAAAAATGGAAAATTTGGATACAGACGCAGACCACAAATAGGGAGAACACTGTGTGAAGATGAAGGCAGAGTTTGGAGTGATGCATCTACAAGCCAAAGGATGCCAAAGATTGCCGGTAAAGCACTAGAAGCTAGAAGAGGGGCGTAGAATAGATTTTCCTTCCCAGCCTGAAGAAGGGATCAATCCTGTCAACATCTTGGTCTTAGAATTCTAGCCTCCAGAACCATGAGAGAGAAATTTCTGTTGTTTAAACCACCCAGTTTGTGGTACTTTTTCATGGTAGCCCTAGAAAATTAATAAGTGCTACTACCAAAACAAAGTTTGATGCTCATTTATTAGAAAGCAATATACATATTTAATATGCACTGCCTTAGGGTAACCTTATAAGGTTGTCCCTGGCTCCCAAGACTCCAGGATATGCTACATTGGTAAGCCAAGTCCTCCCTGTGGGGATCAGGAGGCTTCTTCCATGTCACTTAGAAAAGGGGTTTTAACTATGTTCATAAAATACCAGCCATTCCACCCCTGAGAAAACCACTACCACACAAGGTATGACAATAACCAAATGTGTCCCAAATGAGCCAATGATGAAAGATGGCAGTCTATCTTTGGAGTAGCAGCCACAGCAGATGAGTCAAACAAATAGCAAGAGTGCAACAGAATTCCTGAACAAGAGAAAGAACAAGTGAGCCAACAAAAGATACAGTGATATTCATGTCCTGCACAAAAATATAACATCTGGAAAGGAAATCATGATTTCCAATGATACGCTCATGGCCTGGAAGATGAAATGAAAGAAATATCTTAATAAACACATAGAAAAGATGAGAGAAAATGTGAGAGAGCTGCAGGATAGACCTAGGAGACCCAGCAGACCAAGCATGTGAGTTCAAAGACTTCCAAAAAGAGACAGCTCCCAGAAAAGAAGAGACGAGAAGAGGCGGTCTTGAAATATACAAAAACTACCCTAAGCTAACATTATTATCAAAGTATTAAAAATTACCCTAAGTTAAAAGAAAATTAAATATGATAAGTCCAAATGAAAGAGCTCACTTGGCAGGTTGAGATAGTGGTACAAAAGATACATCTAATCACAGATTCATACATTTCTCGTACTATAAGAACAAAGAGAAACTCTTGGAAGTGCCAAGAACACTAGTAAAGGCCAAATCTCATAAAGCATATAGGCAGATGTTGAAATTAAAAAATAATGTAGCTTAAAGGAGAGAACAGGAAAAATTTCTGAGAATAAATCTTTCAGAATTAGAAGCAAATTCTAGTTTTTCCTCATAATCTACAGGCTCCCTTCCACACCAAACACACACACACACACACACACACACCATGCAAACACACACACACACACACAGTCGTACTCACACAAATACTTTGTTATGGAGGCTGAGGTGATTTTATTTTATTTTATTTTTTAATTTTTTTAAATATATTTTCGGATGTACATCATATTTCAAATTCTGTGTACATTACATCATGTTCACCACCCGAAAACTAATTATAGTCCGTCACCTCACATGTGAGCCTAATCACCCCTTTTGCCCTCCCCCTCCCCCCTTCCCCTATGGTAACCACCAATCCAATCTCCAATGCTATGTGTTTTTTTTGTCATTGTTTTTATCTTCTACTCATGATTGAGATCATATGGTATCTGACTTTCTCCCTCTGATTTCTTTCACTCAGTATAATACCCTCAAGGTCCATCCATGTGGTCACAAATGGCCGGATTTCATCATTTCTTATGGCTGAGTAGTAGTCCATCGTGTATAAATACCACATCTTCTTTATCCATTCGTCCCTTGATGGACACCTAGGTTGCTTCCTTGTCTTGGCTATTGTGTATAATGCTGCAATGAACATAGGGGTGCAAGTATCTTTACTCCTTTGTGTTTTCAAGTTCTTTGGATAAATACCCAGCAGTGGAATAGGTGGATCATATGGTAGATCTATCCTTAATTTTCTGAGGATACTCCAAACTGCTTTCCATAGTGGCTGCACCAGTTTGCACTCCCACCAGCAGTGAACAAGGGTTCCCTTCTCTCCACATCTTCTCCAACATTTGTTGTTTCCTGTCTTGTTAATTATAGCCATTCTGACCGGAGTGAGGTGATATGAGGTGATTTTAAAATGTTGCACATGAAAGATATTTCTGCACATGTGAGTCCTGAAGAGAAACATTCTGCTTTACGATAATCTTGGGTTGTCACATTGTTGTGTCACCTTGTAACACATTAATTCCATGAGGCTAATAAATTCATTCAGTTCCACATGCCAGTGGTCATCATCATCATCACTATACCTGTTGACTGAAAGGCCATAGCTACCAAAAGGAAGTCCTGGTAAAAATAAGAAATCTTTCAGGCAATAGGCTCTTCTCCATTCTGAAATTTTCATATATTTTTTTAAAATACAAATCTAGGATGCTTACATGTATTCTTATTGAATTTGATGTCTTGGATGGGTTGTTTTATTAATTTAAATGTTGATTCGGTCGTCTTCATTAAATTTTAATGTCATTCAAAGCATTGTTTATTATTCTGTATGTAGTTTTTAATTCATTCCAGAATATTTTAAACAGAATGAGCCAAGGACAAAACTGTAAGGTAAGTCACCTGAGAGCTTCCTTTGATTGACATTTCCTACCCTCTAAGATAGCAGTTATCAAACTCTGTTGTTGAAAATTTTATGCAGCATCTTGCCAATACCGCAGATTCCCAGTTCAACATCAGACTAATTTGGAGCAAGCCTTGAAACCATGCATTTTTAAGCAATTAAACGATTCCTTGTAGGTGGCCCTTGTACCTAACTTTGTGATTTATTCCTCAAAGGAAGTGCTTTAGACCTAATGTGTAAATCTAATGAGACAGACATCCTTCTTCTCTTCACATCATCATACTCTATTGCCACACTACTCATTATTTAAATTTTTGACAAAGATTTTCTGTCTCCTCTACCATTTTGGAATCTTGTTGTTAATTTTCTTGTCTTTAGCTGCTTTCTTCCTTTCTTTCAAGTCTCTGAAGTTCACTTATCTGCTGGAACAAACCAGTGGTAGAGAAGGATTTCCTTAATCTGCCATATTAGTTTGCTTGGGCCGCCATAACAAAATATCAGACTGGGTGGCTTAAATGAGAGAAATTCATTTTCTCACAGTTCTGGAAGCTAGAAGTCCCAGATCAATTCCCAGAACAAGGTCAGCTTCTGGTGAGAGCTCTCTCCCTGTCTTGTAGACAGCTGCCTCCCGGCTATGTCCTCACCTGGCCTTTCCTCGTATGTATGAGTGGAGAAAGGAAACTCTGCTGTCTCCTCTTGTATGCACACAAATATTAATTCCATGAGGCTAATAAATTCATTCATTGGGCCCCCACTTTAAGACCTCATTTAACATTACACTACTTCCTTAAAGGCCCCATCTCCAAACATAGCCACACTGGGGATTAGGGCTTCAACACACGAATTTTAGGAAGACACAAACATTCAGTCCATAACCACACCTTTCATCTTTTCCTCTATCATCCTCTAGCACGGAGTTCCCTTGCATCCATAGAATCCACAATAAAGGGAGGAAGTAAGCAGTCATATGCCACGCAGGCCCTCAGCACTTGCCTATAGAAAGAACATACTTTTCTGGTCTTGCAATCCTTTTGGGCATTCAATGGATATTCACTATGCATTGAATCTCTTGAAAGATTTTGACCCCTGCTGCTATCCTGAGAATTGCTTTGCTTTGATTCTGGACATTTGAAAATTTTAGGAAGCATATTTGATCTCTAGTATTTCTATCACTTTCCAGTGGCCTGCAAACCTTGGCAGATCCCCGGCAATTATGTTTATTCTACCAGGTGTGTTTTAATAAGAGAATTCCTAATTAACTAAATATTAAATTGACTAAATACGTACCTCAGCTGCTCCATTTAACTGAATGCGATATTTGTCTGCATACAGGTATGGGTATTTATAAACACCAATATTTTATTTGCATTTTTCACAATCATTGTCATGCCAAATCTCAAAAAAGTACATGCCAACAAAATTAATGTCACATATAGGTAAGGCAATCATTTACATATATATATATGTATATATATGTTTGTAGGCAAAAAAAAGTCAAAGCTTAGGTAATACAAGAATCTGAGAACACTCAGCGACTACTTAAATTATTTCTGAAAAATGTTTCTGACGCTAAAAGAATTCCAGAGACCAACATTCCCCTCCCTGGGATGCCAGTCACTAGGAGAGTGATGGGGACAAAGAAAAAATTCCATTCTTGACTTTCTTCATCTGTAAAATAAGGGTGTTGGATTAGATGATCGCTAAGTCATTTTAAGCTTTCAACTCTATGCTTCTGTGATTTGATTTTATGAGCTATGTATCTATTCTAACTGACCAATGAGAAATACATACATGGATTTCTATGTACCCAACAGAATTTGCTAACTTGCCTCATACCATAAGGGAAGTAAAGAGACGATGTTAATGTCTCCAGAAATGTTCACGCACTATAGAAAGGATATAAACAAAGTGCTAGCACAACTCTAGCCTTTTAAGGGGATAAGATATAGTCTCTTTTCTACTTGAAAAAAATAAAATATTTCAAAGGGACACTCCATAAATGGAATAAAACTTGGATATTATTGCTGTGGGTCATGTCCACAGGCTTTTCTGCCCCACAGTCTCAATGGTTGGATGTGCATTCTGTGGTAGAGTGAACTCAACTCTGAGGAGTACAGTGGGAGAAAGGAGAGGATAAGAAAGACAATGCTAAAAGAGAAGGTAATTTTAGCTCCGTGTGGAGGCGCTGGGTCTGTCTGATCATTATATAATGCTATCGTGACTTTGCTATGTAAAGTAGGTCTTTATTCCTTATTTTTATTTTCTAATGAATTACTAGTAGAGTTTGTTCCTATGAAAAAGTGGAGTTGTCCAGATTCTTGCATAGTGTGGTTTTAGAAGTGTTATCAAGGGAACTACCATAAAAATTATCTTCCATGGACCAAGTCTAGGCTTTGATTATTTCTTGCTTTGAAAATTTACAACAGTCTTTCTAACTGTTTTGTGTGACTCTTGTCTCTACTCTGGCTCAGAGGTAGCTTTCTGAAGCAAAGTTGTGACCGGTTTAAAAGCTACAAAGAAATTCCATTGCCTGATTGAGAAAGTAGGAAGTCAAACTGGCCAAACAACAGTTTTGATACTTATCTCCCATATAATATTTATTAACCTATTCATGAAATTTTTACTAAGTGCCTGATATGTTCAGGCTGGACCTAACCCAAGCTTCTAGCCACAACATAATATCTCGAGTGTATTTAAGGTAAGTTAGATTTTGTAATTTTTCTGCCTTTCCTAACATTGTCCCTCTTTCTGAAACATTTTCTTTCATTTCTCCCTTCCCCACCTCCACACCAGATGCAGACCTACTTATCTACATAGCTCAATATAAATGTAATCTACGTATATTTGAATCAATTTCTTTGCTTCGCCCAAGAATGAATAAATTCCTCTTTCTAATTAATTGTGTTTTTAAATTATAAGGTAATAATAGATTTTTTTTGCAACAACAGGAGAGGTAGTATGTGAAAGAAAAATAGAATGTCCTCCTTCATTAATCTTCCCACAGCATTTTTAATGTGCATTTTATTTATGAATAGCATACATACAGAAAAGGCATAAATCATGAGTTTAAAGCTCGGTAGATTTTCACAAATGAACACATTCAGAAATCAGGTATCAGATCAAGATGCAGTGCGTTAGCAGCAAAGCCATGGCCTCTTATTTCTCCTGATGTTACTTTGTCCCCAAGGGTAATCACTACCCTGATTTCTATCATCTTAGATGAGTTTGGCTTCTTGAGCTTTTTGGAATCATATGTTACAAATTTTCTTGGGTCTGGCTTCTTTTGCTCAACATTATGCTTGTGAAAATAATCAATGGTCTTGCATACATCTATGTATATATACATACAAGCATGCATATATACATACATACATAGATACATATGCATTTCTTTGGAGTCCAGATCAAGAAACAGAAAATTCTAGGTGGACATATGGTGAATTTTAGTGGATACTGTCACTCAAAAGTGGTTAAGCAATTTACATTCACAGCATCAGTTTTGAGTTTCCAGTTGCTGAAGGTTGGCTGGATCCTGGTCTGTATATATATTTTTCACTCTTATTGGATCAGTGGGCTACCTGGGACATTTTCTTCATTTGACAAGGAAAGAAGTGCAGGAGGAATGGGTGGAAATATACATTGTCCTTCAGGCCTTGGTTGAGAACTAGCATATTTCATTAGGCAAATCAAGTCATATGGCCAAGCCCAACCTCAATATATGCCCTGTCTTTAGTGGAAAACCTGTAAAAAATACTTTACAAGTATATGGATACAGATAATAGTGAAACATTGGGAAAAATAATACAGTCTATCACAGTTTACTCTGTTGATGACATTTGTTTATATCCCTCCAACAGACGAAATGTACTCACTCCCCAAGACACTCCAAAAGTCTTATGTGATCCTGACGTTAGGCTCAAAGACTAAAATGTTATGCTTTATGTCAGGTCAGTATTTTCCTCCTCTTGTTTGAAATCTTTAGGAAAAAAAAGAACGGTTAGCCCTATATATGCATAACACAGGGACAGAATAAACCAATAAACACTCTCATTCAGAAGAGTGATAAACAGGGAATGCATAACAATAACCATTTCTTAAAAATTCTGGACTCTCAATGGACAAATGTTGCTATGTCTGGCTATCCTTGGGACATGGAATGTTCCTTGACTGAGCTCTGGATCTGCTCACCAGAATGATTCCCGAGTCCATTGTCTCTATGACTCTTGGATCCACCATCTAGGAGATTCTTTTCTCCCCATTATTTTTGTTGGTTATCTCTAACAAGATGTAAAATATATCATTCTTGGAGACTGAGATGGTTTCTTTGGCTGTTTCCTGGCTATAAGAATTTTTAGTCCAGATGTCATTTGAACTTGAACTGTTTCAGTCTTTTTAATCTAAACTAGAGGTGCTTTTGCCAATATAACTTTTCAAAATCTTTATGGGTTTTGTATGTATTGGAATTCAGTCAACTCTATGTGATAAAACTGCATCTATAAATATTATCAAAGCATGCCTCTCTTATTGGATTCATTTATGGTTTGTTTCATTTTATCTTCTTAGGTCTCCTGTTATCTCTATTGAGAAGTCAACTATCAGTCTCATTATTGCTCCTTTAATGATAACGCAACTTTTTTCTTTGGTGAGGAAGACTGGCCCTGAGCTAACATCTATTGCCAATCTTCATTTTTTTGCCTAAGAAAGATTATCCTTGAGATAATTTCTGTTCCAATCCTCCTCCACTTTGTATATGGGATACCGCCACAGCACACTTTGATGAATAATGTGTAGGTCTGCGCCTGGGATCCAAACCCATGAACCCTAGGCCACTGAAGCAGAGCATGCAAACTTGACCACTATGCCACCAGGCCAGCCCCTCTTTTCTTTTTTTATCAGAGCCTTTAAGATCTACTCTTTGTCTTTGATTTTCAGTAGTCCTATTATGACGAGCCTATGGTTTAGTATTCATTGCATTTTTTGGTTTTGTTTATTATTTTTGCATTTTTTTCACTTTGGAGTTTTCAAAGCTTCTTGAAATGTACATTGATGGACATCATAATTTTAGAAAACTATTGGCCATTATCTCTTCAAACATTATTTCTGACCCATTCTTTCTGTACTTTCCTTGTGGGACTCCAATTACATGTATAGCAGATGTATTTTCTAAGTTCCATGGGTCTCTAAAGTTCTTTATTTTTATTTTATTTTCTAAGTCTGGATTACATAATATAAACCTGTCTTTGAATTTACTTATTCTAGAACTAATTAATTCCATCTAATATTAAAACATCTCATCAATTCAAAATTTCAGGTATTATTCATCAATTCTAGACTTTCCATTTGATTCTTTTTTAAGGGTTAGAATTCTTTGCAATAATTACTCATTTCTTCATTTATTTCCACCATCTTTTTCTTTATTCTCTTAAACATATGATTTTAAAGTCCTTGTTAATTAACTCCAACATCTTGGCCACTTATGGGTCTACTTTTATAGCTTCTTTTATCTCCTGCTTTTAGTCCTGAGTTTCTGTCTGTTGGCGTGTCTAGAGATTTTCTTTTAATTGAATGCCAGACACTAGTTTAAAAACTGTAGAGGCTGCAGATCGTCTTATCTCTCTCAAGTGTGAGTTCACCCATTTCTGCACTAGGCAGCCAGGGTCGTGATTAAGCAGTGCTGAGTCAATGCTAGGTTGAAGCCTTGGTAAGACTGAGTCAACTTTGGTTTTGCTTCTGTCCTTCTAGGACTTTTGACTAAGAACCTACTGTATTCTGTGGGACCTAGTCCTTCAACATATCACAAACTTTAACCTTTCTCTGTTCTGTTTCTCAGTTGATTTCTGCTCAGGTTGTGGCCTTTGCCTACAAGCCAAACTAGAATTCAGCAAATATACTGAGGGATAACTAGTCATGTGCTTCTGGTCCATTTAATATCTACTAAAACTCTATTATTTCTCTGTAACTCAGCAAAGGTCCCTGGGTTCTTACTCTTAGATTCTTGGCCTCCTTCTCATAGCCAGAATCATTTAATGTCCACATGGTAAAAGTAGTTTCAGAGAGTCAGCTTATCTTTTTAACGTTCTTTCTCTACCGAATCTTAGTGATTCCTTTTGATGTCACTCCCATTTCATTGCATTTAAACAGACAATTTCTGCATTTTGTTCAACTTCCCTTTTTGCTATGGGCATGTGCACTGGTCTTATACCAGTTACTCCATTCTATACACAAGTAGAAAGGTTTCCTTCTATAGCATTTATCAAAAGATCTATGTTATCATATTGATGATCTTTCTATATGTATCTATTTCCTTGAAGAGACTATAAGGCTATGAACTTCTCAAGAGCAGAAAAGGCCATTAATTGAATATTTATGGTATACATGACTCACAGTAGATTAGATATTTTATACTCTGAGGGATGAATTACAGCACAGATTCCTTTGGGAATATAATAAATCATGTGAACTCTAACCAGAAAAAAATTTTCATGTGAAAAAATGTGCTCAAATATTTGGATACAATTGTTGTGCGTTTAACAATCTGTCAGTCCCATCCAAGAAATACCTAGGCTTTTAGAGATCATGTATTAAAAACCCCTACAAATGAAGCTACTGACAAATCAATGACTTCTCTAGTCCCTGTTATCACGTTATTAGAGCCCTGTATCACTTTGCAAAGCAATATGTTTCTACTACTATTATTTTAAAATGAAAACCAAGTGACTAGCAACATAATACACTTAATGGGCATTTGTGGGTTGTGGCTCCCCAATACTCAATTTTCCATGTTGAAGTCAGTTTAATATGCTTTGGAGAAATTTTATCTTTATTTACTTTATAGTAAGTCAAGATGCCCCATACTACCATTACAAAAGTCAACAGGTATCCTGGAGGTCCCTTCTGCTATATTCGTCCTTTTTCCAACTAGTGCTTTCAAGTGGTGGGACCACAATATTAATTTAATCAGTTGGACTCTCTCTCCCAGGACTCTGATACTTGACCCAAGCATGGCAAAAATAGAATTAACGGTTGGAGTTTGTTCATTCTGGTATTGGTGCCTGGAAGAGATAGAGGAACGGTTCCTGTTACTAAGATTTTCTGTAGTTTCAGTGGAATCTGTTCCTGGCTTCTCCTCTATATTGGAAAGTCTTCTGCTATATCTTTTGAATAAATTCTTCTTTTTTGCTTAAGTTAAGTATACGGTCAATCAACATGCCCAGATATACACATTAGCACACTATCAGTCACTAAGCTGCATCCAACCATAATCACGATTCCTCATCATCTACTTCCCTTCCAGAGCAAGCAGAAAGATTCATAGAACACGGGTATCAAGACAGGAATATTTTAACTGGTGGAGGGGGAGATGAGCACTGAGGGAAGACAGTCATGCAATGTACCACACGGGGGCAGCAGATATTGATATAAACTGAAGAGATTGCCAAATATCTGTAAACTTATCATTTTTCTCCATAAGGTTAATTCTGAGATTGCCAACCTTAGCAGCATCACCATTTTTATCATCTTTATAGAGCATAATAGTTTTTAAACAATTTATGCTACATTAGCATGTTGCTTCTAATTTGCGAGGCTAGAAATCAGTATTTATAACAGAGAGGGATTTTATGGTCCAAAGGCCATGTAAAGATTAAGAATCCCTGGGATCTTGAGTTTTCCTTCTTTTCAAAACTGTGCATTCTTTATCTTGAAAAGAGGATACTTATATAGTAGTATTATGAAGACTAAATGAAATGGTGTACATAACATGCTTGTCACAGAGCCAACCGTGTGGTAAGAGCTCAAAAATGCTTGGCATTACTGCCAGTTTTTATTCTCTCCATTTGAAAGTTAAATAAGCCAAAGCTTTAAAATATGAAAGAAAGACAAACACTGTAAAATTTCACTCATATGTGGAAGATAAATGAACACATAGGTAAGGAGAACAGATTAGTGGTTAAGAGAGGGTAAAAGGGTTGGGGGGAGGGCAAAAGGGGTAAAGGGGCACATATGTATGCACATATGTATATGTACGGTGACAGATAAAGATTAGACTGCTGCGGGTGAGCACAATGTAGTCTATACAGAAACCAATAAATAATAATGTACACCTGAAATTACACAATGTTATAAACCAATATGACTTCATAATTAAATTAAAACATTTCAAAGTAATACCATTTTACACTTTACTTTAAAAAAATGTAAAGATCTATCCAAATTCACAAATGAGGTGTGAAAAAGAATAAGACTATTTATTTTGACTCTGAGTGCAGAATTCCACCACTATTCTTCAATATGTGTATCAATTAATTGGCTATCTTTAGTCCATGGGAAGAAGCAGAAAAATTATATTAAAGAATGGAATATTTTCCCATGAGAATTATGTTATTATTCCCATGTGAGAAATCATCTGAGAGAAATGAATCTTTATGAAAGACGTTGCTCTTTATATCTTTGCTCTAAATATTCTCTAAGGAAAAGATATTATTGAGTTGTGCTGAATAGATCTGGAAATCCCTGCAAATGAAATCAAAGCCTTCTAGAATAACTGTATATTCTTGGAAATATGAAACAAGCCAGAACAGTCTCGCTTTGAATGAATGGTTTTTAAAATGCTTGCAAGATCACAAAACATAAAAGGATTTCTAAATATGAGGAGAGAAAAGCGTCTAGTGCATAAAACCATACGTTCAATTTACTGTAGAGAAGAAAACTTTAAAGACACTAACCTTGTGATTTAAATTGACTTTATTTATTCATTTCAAAGAAGTCATTCAAAAAGTAATAGGCCCTTGTAATGAAAATAGAAAAACAGCATGAACAGGTGAGGTACAGATACTGGGTAAGAAAAACAGAAAGGATAGGCTCTGAGTTTGTGGAAAACGAATAATATTTTCATGAAATTTTAGAGGTAGAAAGAATTTAGAGGTGTTACTCTGTTATTTTCCTTTGAGACGAGGGAATGCGTAATCAGAGAGGTTCAATGACATTTTCAATTCTGTACAACTAGTTAACGGCAAAATCAAGTCCAGAGTTTCTTATTGCAGTACTGTTATTTTCCATTTTTCAACAGCGCTTCTGCTTCCAAATTACTTATCTGTTAACTTTGAATGTCACCTCTAAAAAACCAATAGCTTTTTAATAGCATCTTCATGGATTTTAAAAAGTTTTGTGAATATTTGTTCATATCTGGTTCCAAATATAATAGGATATTCGTCACATGTCCAGATAGTGCATGTTTTCACACATGAAAACAGCTGTAATAGGAGATTCAAGTGTATTTGAAAACACTTCCACACTATGTAGATCACGAGTGTAATAGCAAAGTATTAAAACACAAAGTTTAAAATTTCAAGGCAGTCAGGAAAGTGGCACTCATTGATAACGGTTAATTACCATTGACACTTGAATCCGTTTACCCGATCTTCTCTTCTGCACAAAGTAATAATAAACTTACTGAAAGGTCTATATTTAAAATTTGTCTGCACTCTCCCACTGATGAGCCCAGAAAATATGTGCTGCATGAATTGAGGGATGAAGATCCAGCTCCTCTCACACCACCTGTGGGGTCCAAGCCACCATGACATTTCACCTGGCCCTCTGGTTCCTTTCCATCTTCCTCCATCATCTCCCTGTAGCTAGTTATCATTTAATTACCCACATTGGAACATGCCTCCTCTTGGTAAAAATCCTTCAGAGGCTCCTGTTGTTTTCAGATATGCATTTGCTGCCCTACTGCCTGGAACATTGTATCATGTGATCAACACACAGCTAGATTTTTCTAATTACTCAACTCAACCCAAATATCTCTCCCACCCTCTGACTATCCCCACCAGACATTCTCTGTCTCTATCACTTGCTTTATTTATTTGTTTTCTAAATCACTTACTACTATCTGAGATGACCTTATTTCCTTCTAAATTTACAAGTATTTCACCTCTTACTCACAGGAAAGTACAGTCATGCATCCCATAACAACATTTCAGTCAATGACTGACTGCATATACAATGATGGCCCCATAACATTGGTACTATATAGCCTAGGTGTGTAGTAGGCTGTACCATCTAGGTTTGTGTGAGTACAATCTACGATGTTCACACAACGATGAATTGCCTAATGATACATTTCTCAGAATGTAGCCCTGTTGTTAACCAACAAATGACTATATATGTAATGCTTCAAGAAGGAAGAAACTTTCTACGATTTTTTTTCATCGCTATATTGTCTGTACCAAAATATGTCTTTTACATAGCAGGAGGCTCAACAATATTTGTTACAAGAATAAATTAGTCAGTGCATGTTTGAGCTACCTGCAGCTGCTTCATCTTTCCAGTTGCTTCTTGGGATATTTAACTTATAATTCTATACCTTTTTAGAGCATTGACTTACTTAAAGAATTCGTAGGAGTCTGATTAATAGTTGCCTAAGGAGAACTTTCTCCCCATAGGCACTATATATTTTGAGAGGAAATTGAGAAAGCGACGTGGTTTAACTACCTCCTGTAATCTCCCTGATTACATAATTACCAACTCTTTGGGTTTTTCATTCTGTTAAATTTATTCCCTTTGAGCATCTACTGGCAATTGGACTAAAGGACATTTTTAATTAAGATAATATTTATGAGGAAATGCAGAAAATAGAGAAGAGCAAATGGGATTTGATTGCTGTTGCTCCATCTTTAGTTAGATAATCCATACCTCTATTTTTCTCTAAAAATTCTAGGATCAGATCATATTAGTTTCCTGTAGCTGCTATATCAAATTACCACAAACTGGGTGACTTAACAGAAATTTATTCTTCCACAGTCCTTGAGGCCAGAAATCCATAATCAAGTTGCAAGAAGGGCTCCACTCCCTCTGGGGAGAATCCGTTCCTGGCTTCTTCCAGCTTGTGGTGGCTGTTGGGGTTCTCTGACCGGTGGCTGCAATTCTCTGCTCGATCTTCGCATCACCTTGTTTTCCGTGTGTGTGAGTGTGTCTGTGTGTGGGGGGGTGTGTGTGAGATATCCCTGTGTCATTATCTTATAAGGATACATGTGATAGCATTTAGGGCCTACTCAGACGATACAGGATAATCTCCTCATCTCAAAATCCTTAACTTAATTACATCTGCAAAACTTTATCACGTAAGATAGTCAGAGATTTCGGGGGATAAGATCTGGTATCTTCGAAGGTTACCCTTCAGCCCACTGCACAGAATTAGAAGGTATAACGTTAGAAGTCCACTAGAACCCCTTCCTGATGAATGAATGTCCACAATGGCCTCCTCAGTAAGTGGTCAATCAAGAGTTTAGCTCAGCTACTCCTTGGTATTGCTGTCTTGGCATCCATTTTGTTTGGCCAAGTGGCCTGTTGGGCCCTTCACCTGCCACCAGCCCCTCATACAAGCATATGCCCTAAATAACAGCCTGCGGAGTCTCAAGCAAATGTCAGTTCCTGATGTGACTTCCCCAGTAGCCCTTGTGATGAACAGTCTCCCCTGTTCCCCAGGGCCTTCTCCTTGTTCGCCACTTAGATAAGACCCCTGTGGAGCTTACCAAATCTCTGCTCTTTTGGATTTGGATTGACCAATCTGGTCTTATCCTGGGAACCCTAAAGCACTCCACCCACAAACTCTAACAAACACATTTGCCTCAGGGCCTGTAGCACTCTCTCTCTCTGCACTCTGCCTTAATCTCCCTGTGTGGCCCCTCAGAGTGCTGTGTGCTTCCTCCAGGACCTGTTAGCAATAAACTTCTCTATTTCAACTTCTCTTGTGGTCTTTCATTGAGCCACCATCTCATACCCTGTGCTCCACTTGAGAAGTGTTAAATTGACAAAGTCATAACATAGCCTTTCAAGCTCCTGTTTGAGATTTCCAGGAACAGGGTGCTCACTATCTCCCTGAAAACTTGCTCTGTTCATGCTTACTCTTAAAAAAATAAATCTACAGCATTGGGGCAAGTCTGCCCTGGGTCTTTCTGCTGGTTCAGCCATAATCACAAATAACCTTCAGTGGGTATCTTGAGGTACCCAAATCCAGTAGACAATTTGGTCAGGGCTGGAAGAACACAATAAGCCTTAGTACCACACCAAGAAGAAGCCTGGAAAGTATTTGAGAAATCCCTGAAAGCCAATATGGCAGGTGAGTCTGCCCTGACTACCCTGTGTTGGGCCAAGTCGTGTGGCTGGGTTCTGCCTTAGTTTCTCCAGCTGGGACTAGAATCCAAACTAAACCCTAGATTACCTCTATAAAATCCTGCCACCTTTCGGAGCTTGTGTCTTTAATCTTTCTCCAAGGAATCGAATCTCATTCCCTACATGTGCCTTCCCATGTGCTTCTAAGCTGCTGACTTGGATCTTGTTCTGAATAGATAAATTAGTTGAAAATACCCACTTCTATGTTACATGTTTAAACTATCAGATTGACCCCTTTCAGTACCAGACTTATCTCAGAATAAGTATGAATTAGCATTCTACCGTTTTCTCATACTAGGAGCCAGCCCCATACCAGAGTTAATTTCCACAGCCTTAGTCCATTTATTTATGTTATCAAAGTTATCTTATTTAATCCTCAAAATACTTCGAAGTAGGTTTTGTTATTATTCCCATTTTACAGAAGATACAACTAAGGGACAATGAGCCATAGTAACTTGCTCTAGTTGACACAGCTAGCAAAGAGAAGAGGCCAGATATCTTGTTTGAGGTTATCCAAATTGTGACCTGTGTCCCCTGAAATTACACAGCAGGCTTATCGTTCTTCTACACGGAAGCGCATCTCTGAAATATGTTCTTATGTCTTCTCTTCTTCAGGATTACAATAATTTCTAACATTCTTCTTTTGTTTTCTATCTGTTACTTTCATTCCTTCTTTCTTTCCTTTCTTCCTTCCATTTTTTTTTTACTACCCACAATGCAAATCACCATTCTCTCTCACTCTGTCTTTGTCGCTTCCTTTCTCTCTGTCCTTCCGTTTCTCTCTCTTTCTCTCTCTCTCCCTTGTCCCAAAAAAGGGGCTTGTTTCTAACTCTGATGCCTTGATCCATCTGAACACAAAACTAAATCCTATCCTAGATTTTCTTATATTTCTCTCATTTATTCAGGACATTGCAGGACCACTTTTCTTCCCTTTGGTAAGGTATCAAATATAATTACCATTCTTTTTTCTGCTATTTAAAGTCACTGATGGAATGTTCTGGTCTCTTTCTGAGAGTGTAATATCATCATACACTGCAGAGCATGTCGAACTGAGAATCTTTCAGGGTAAATGAATTTGGATGGAGAATTCAACATGAGTTATTGTCCTCATCTACAGCGATATTTCTCATTTCTGATAGAAGTCCACTTTTCTTTCTTCTTGGCTCTTCCTACGTCTCTCATAACCAACATAATTTTCATTCTAGTCACTCCAAATAAAGTAGTAAGTTTGATATTTGTATATCTATTTGTATGATTAAGAAAGGTTCTTCACTTTGATTTTGAGGGAAAGCTTTTCTTAAAATCCAATGGCAACATTTCTTTCACAGCTCCCCGAAGGAACCCAATATAACTAGGTGAGTGAAGGTCACTCGTCCTGATATGAGAGGGATTGAGAAGAAAAGGAAGTTTAGAAAAAGATGGAGACAGCATGTAAGTTTGTCTTCATTCGTATATTTTGACTCTCCAGCCTGAACTCTAGACCATTATGTCCAACGTGATTTAAAAGCCTAATAGTCATCTCAAACATAACAAAACTCTTGATTCGCCTCACACAACTGTTACTCCAGTTTTCCCCATCTCAGTAACTGTGAATCCCTTCTTATAGCTGCCTACACAGAAATTTTGAAGTCAACTTGACTCCTCTCTTTCTTTCACACCACACGCACAGTTTGTCTGTAAATCCTGTATACTCTCTCTTTGAATACCTCCTGGTTGTAAGCATTTCTCATCACCTTAACTGCTACAATCCTGGTGCCTTCTACCACAGTCTCTTACCTAGATCATTCCAGACATCTCCCAGTTGATGTTTCTGCTTTCACCCTTGACACCTCTGTAGTTTATCTCTATTCAGTAGCTGTAAACATAAGTCATACTATGTTCTCTGTTCAAAAAGTCTCCCATCACACTAAAAGTAATTTCCAACTCATGGCTTATAAGACCTTACAATTTTGACCCATAATATCTCTTTGTCCTAAGTTTTACTGCTTCTCTCTCTTTCACTACGCTCCAGGTTCAGTTGCCCCTTTGTTCTTCCTATAACAGAGTAAACTCAAATATTTGAAATATACTTACAATATTTGAAATACAGTATGCATTTGCTACTTCTTGTGCATAAATGCCCTTATCATGCTCAAATTGGCATGGTTCATGCATACTTCTAGAAGTTCATCCTTCCAATCCCTGCTCAGTACCACCCTATCAGGGCTTTCCATGACAAGCTTATTGAAAATAGAATACCTCATCACTCTCTATACACCAGAGTGTGCTTTATTTTTCTTCATGGCAGTCATCACCACCTGACTAATTATGTTTCACTTTTTGTTTTCCATCCGCCCTGTGAGGATAAGGCTTATGCGTGTTCTATATTCTGTTGCATCCCCTGTTCCTCGAACGGTGCTGATACATATTAGGTACACAATCATTTTTGTCCAAAGAATGAATGAAAATATAATAAGCCTCTATGAAAACCATTGTCTGAGACTGGAGTGAGGTACAGAGAGATCAAATTATAAAGCAAGGAGAACTTGAGTCTGAATCTTTTTCTGGTTCTGCCCTCCCTACCTTTGGCGAGTTTGTGAACTTTTATGAGCCTCGTTTTCTTCAACATTAAAACTGATTATATATATTTATATGAAAAATACTTTGGTGCTGGTGGTGATGTTGGTGCTGTTGGGTGCCTCTACCATTTCAGCTGCCACGGGGGCCTGTGGCTTGTGTTCCTCCGGGCCTGGTGGTCATTTATAGTTCTCATCAGGGTCCTTCATTTTAAAGTTGTTTGTTGTATTTCTTTGGAGTAGGGGAAAATATGTCTTATATAGGAAAATGCCTTGCATTGCAATTGAATATATTCAAGGAAATCAAAGAAATATATATGTGTGTGTATATATATATATATATATACACACACTCACAATATATACACACACACATATGTGAGAGAGAGGAACAGAGAGAGAGAGAAAGAGTCAAAAAATATATAACATGTGTTAACCACCTGACATGGCACAGAGTCCTTGGAACTCAATAAAGTTCATGTTCAAGTTTGTCCTTTTTGATCTTCCTTCTCTAGGCATCCCACTCACCTCCCCTGGATGATGTCTTGCAGAAGAACTTACTTGCTACCAGAAAGAATCCAGTTGAGACCCATAAGGTTCCCACCACTAAGGTAATTGGTGTGTCTGTGCCTGTGCTTGTTTGTAAGCTTGGCTTGTTACAGTCTGTAGACATGTTTTCCAGCAGATGTTTGACATCATTTGTCTCCCAGCACAGACGGTATCCACCTTGATTTGTGGTGAGATGTAGATTTGGGTTGGGAACTGCCATCCAAATTAGTGCTGCATGGGGCAGTTTACCGGCAGCCTCATGCTGCTATTTCTAAAGGATGACTCAGATCCTTGCACTGTGTGTGGGAGGGAACATGACAGTTTAATTTAAATACCTCTGCCGATGGACTCAGTTCTGAAAGACACATTCTCTGCTATGCATTTGTGTTCCAGAGCTGTCACTCTATCTGTACGGTCTCAGTTGCAGTCTGACAGAGGAGAAGAGATAGCCTGTGTTCTAAAATCAACATGCTCTATCCCCAGAAAAGTGGTTAAGAGCTTGGCTTCTGGAATCTGACTGCCTGAGTTCTAATGATGACTCCACAAATGTTTAGCTATGTGGCCATGGACAATTGACTTAACCTCTGAGAACCTCAATTTCCTTATCTGTAATGTTGGGATAACGCATAATAGTGCCTATCTCCTTGAGTCATTGTGAGGATTAAAAGCTATCTTTCAAGTAAAACACTTAGAACACTTCTTAGAATATAGTAAGTTTTAATAATAAGTACAGATGATTATTACCAAGCATAGAATTAGGTTTAAGAAGAGCAGTAGCTCAAAGAGCAGTCAGAAAAGGCCATTTAAGGAGCCTGAAATGCCCTAATGAAGACAAGCATGTAAATAACTCTAACGCAGAGCAAGATGGAACCGGAAACCAAATGCACCTAAGCAAACACCATGGGCTACAGGGGAGGGAATAATTCATTGGAAGTTGAAGATGAAAGTGAAGGATGTTTCAGAGGAGGAGCTGATTTAATTGAGATTTAGAAACTGAGTCGTATTTAAATAGAAGGAAGAAATAGTTGACATTTCAAAGACTGAGGCGCTGTTAAAACTCTTTTTCTTAATATGGGGAAGCATGAGGTTGGAGTCCTTTTATCTCATTTGAAGGGTCTTTCAGGCTTCTAAATGAAGAAATAGTATTCACATAGAGCCGTGGTCACAGTGAGCAAAGGGCAGGGAATGAGAATAGCATTTGTTGAGCTCTTACTGTCGCAAAGTAGTACTGAGCAAGCAATTAGACGTTAGTCCTATCAGAAGCTTTCAAGAAGGGTGGTTGCTGTCTCCATTTTATAGACAAGAAAACAGAAACTCAGGAGGGTAAAATAAACCAAATTTCCCTTAGCTGGTGGATTCTAGCTGTAAACCCAGATTTAAATTGCTATAGATTCTACATTCTTTCTATGTGGTCATCTTACTTGCAGTTAGATGTTGAGATGCATCCCTTCTGAATGGATGTACATTCCACATTCCCTCTTACTAGTTAGCTCTGTGTGTCACATCTTTTTTCATGTCACGGCACACATAAAATATGGAGATATTTGTTGGACACATTGGAAAAACTAGATGAAGTTGCTGCTGGTCTCCGGCTCCCCTAAGCCCTGCCTGGGCTGAAAAAATGTATATCTAAGAGCACATTTGACCTTGGTGCACTTGCATATTACATTTCTGGGCTAGAGGAGGAAAAGACGTTAAATCGAACCCTTCAGCTGCTTCTGCCCCGTCACTTCCTTTGGGGTTCACTCAACCACAGAAGAACTGGTGGAACAGGAGATCAATGGCACAAAGAGCCGCACCAAGAGTCTGCTAGAAGCCACCAGCAATTCTCCTTTGCCACATGAGTGACAGTTCTATGCAGAATGCATTTCAGAAAACGAGCATTCTCTACAACATCATTCCACATTTTGACTGTGCCATGAAACACCATATGTATTTATATCACACCAGTGGTAATGTTTAAAAGAAAAATCTTTTAAGTCAGTTTTCACGTTATTCCAAATGATGGAAAAAGATCATTTTGTTTCTCTCTTAGGGCCAGGAAGGCAGTCTCGTTATTCCTCACCCGTCATCAGAAGGATCTGGTGTTTCTACACTTGTGATGTGTCCTTTAGGATATGCAAAGTGTCTAGGACACATCTGGTTAGATCAACAATCCTTGTATAACTAGACTCAGAATGATATGGCATTCTCCTTCCTGGCAGAAGAAACGTAGCAACCCTCTAACCTTTAATTTGGATCTATTTATAATCTTGTATCCAGCTGTGTCTGGGAATTGTTTCATGATCTGCCCCTGAACCTGTTTAGGTCATCAGGCTATTTTGCAGGGTCACCTTTTTTCTTTGAATCCAGTTATTAGTCTTTGACGCTTATCTGTGCTTCACACTGCGTCTTATGTCCTAGGCCTTCTTTCCTCCCAAACTGAGATTCTTGTTCTATTCCGTGATCTTCAGACACCCACTAACATGCACACATCCATTCCCAGGAAGGCGCCTTGAAATCCAGTCTGGACAGAGCTCCAGGTCCCCTGATACTTGAGTGAATGAATAGCCCTGGAAGTAGCAAAGGGTGTTTAACTCTCTCTCTCTCACACACACACACACACACACACGTATTGTGGTTATGCATAATTGGTTTTACTGTTAAGAAAAATGAGGCTCAGAAAAACTTACCAAGCAAACTTGCTAAAGGTAAGGACAGAGAGAATAAGAACCATTTCATTATTGGCAGCTGGGTAGAAATTGTGGGAGGTAAGGGGGCTGATTCCCTATATCATAGCTTCTGACTCAAAAAGAAAAGATAATTTAACTTCCATACATGTTAAAATTTGTACAGTGCTTCTTACATCCTACTATCTCTCTCTTTTGCACATGCAGAAGTGGGTTTCCTATCCATATCTTGGAGATTCAAGAAGAGCACTTTCTCCACTGTACTGATTCTGTGAATTGTAAGTACCTACCATTAACTACAGTCTTTTAAGAGGCCAAAATTCTAGAAACACTGGTGTTGTCTCATGCATTATCATAAGCTTCCAGGAAGGGGGGTCGTTGTCTAAGCTAAGAGAATTTAGACAAATACTGAGATCATTGTATGGCAAATTCAAGTTACAGAAGAGGTTAAAAGGACATTCTAGTGATAGCTGAGGGATGGAAAGGGACTGAGGGTCCAAACGGATTATGAAAGAGGATGAAAGGGCAGTTCAGTTGGACACTGAATAGGGAAAGTAGAGGAAGTCCTTTGGTGTTCTTGTCCAGAAAATTGATGAGTTAAATGTAATCTATGTATTAAAGGATGTGTAACGGGGTCAAATATCTGTGATTTTAGTCTCTAACATATTAAGATATGGAATTACAAATAATATTTCAATATCCAGAATTGACTAATGATTTGGTAAGTGGCAGAATTCTATCGTAGAAGAAAGAAACACTAATCAAGCCTGAAGGCCCTTCTCCCTCCCACTTTCTGAGTGAGAAAGAATAGGAAAGATGTTCACAGGAACAGAAGCCATTGCTATCTGCACAGTATACATCGCAGGAGGATCTGTGGAGTATTGAGGGCAGGCGTAGGGGTAGGAAGAAGATTTGTTATTATCAGCTATTTTTAACTAGAAGGCTGAAAACTGTTAGCTTTTAGTCTTGTTAGGAGAAAGTCTCTCCTTTCAAACAATTCCTCATCACCTGGGGAATAAAATAGCAGTCTTTTGGGAATATATTTTCTGGTTTTCTCAATGAATCCACACAACAATGCAACATACACACACTTTTCTTGCTTACATGGACATCTGTAGATTCCGTCCTGGTTCCAGAGAGAGAATTTCCAATCTTTGGACTCTGCAACCTCTCAGTGACCTGGATTTAAGGTGAGAGAAAAAGGGATTTCCATACCCCCAAAATCTGAAATTTGTTAAAACTGGGAAGAATGTGTAAAAGGTAGGTGCTCTTTAGAATTACAAGGCCTAGTCCATTTTAAACATCATAAATGTGTGAACCCACCCCTACCCCAACCCCAATATTAGGAGGCGAGAGGAGTTCTGAGCGCTCACAGTAACTAGAAAGAAGCCCTGTCTTTTTCTCTCGCAATTTAAATCTCCATAAACTTTGCGCGTTCCCTATTATCCTATGACCCCTGTTTCTAAAAGCTTTCAAATGTGCCCTCTGAAATTAACAGTCTATCATCGGCAACATTCCCTATATCCTGAGATTGTTGTCCAATATTCCTTCATCTTCTTGCTCTGAAGGAAATCGAGATGTGCTCTGAGAATACTGCTTCCCCTGTTAAGCTCTCAAGTGTGGCTATTTTTTCTCCTGCAACTCTCAGACCAGGAGTCCTGGAGGTGGGCAGCTATCTTCCTCTCCCACTTAAGCTTCCAGATCTTTTCCCTAAAAGCCCCAACTTGAAATCTCATGTCATTATATTATGTATTTACCACCCCTCACTAGTGTTCTTGCTTACCAGTCTTTGAACTACTTCCCTTGATATGTAAATGATTTTAGCTCTTGGTTGAACATTACTCTTTCAACATGACTCTTATCTTAATTCTTGGTACATATAAATATATATATATATATATTCTTTCCAATCATTCTTAGTCTCAGGTCCTTGAGCTCCTCTCCTCCCATTATCTGTGTCTCTATGCTACCTTAGCTCACATGTTACTAATTGATCCACAACCCTGTTTTAATTTCAACTGTATGTCAACCACGACATGAAAATTATCATTTTTTGCCCAGATCGATCCCTCCATAACTGTGATTCCAATAATCAATAGACCCTACTGGGACTTCTGTTCTCTGATCCTACCAACTGTTCACTGTTACTTACCCTTCTGGTGTCTTATCCCAGCTTAAATTTCATGGTCAATCATTGTAATCACCTTGTTCTTGCACTCATTTTTGATTTTCTTCCCTCTCTCTCTATTATTATTCTTTGACAAAACACACACTGTTTAAATCCAGCTACCCAGTGTTTACATCCATGCAGTTGACTCTGCCCGGAAGAAAATCTTTTGATCATACTGGCTGGTTCCTCTTTGAATTCGTGACCGCCAGCTTTAAGTGGGTCCTGAAAGGTAATCAGCAATCGTACTATATACTATTAGTGACTCTCTCTTACTCTCTTACCTCAATACTCTACTGATGACTTTGTTTCTTACATCACCGAGAAAACTGAAGCCATCAGAAGATAATTTCCCATCCACATCCATGACATTTATGGACTCCACCAAAATATGAATCTTGTTGCTATAGTTGAGCTATGTACACCTCTAACTAAAAATCAATCCCTCTGTTTGCTTCCTAGATCTTATCCCTTTTTGGCTACTCAGAAGATATCATCCCAGCAATTATCCTCTCTCTCTCCAATGGTTTTTCCCTCTCTACTGAACCATTCACATCATTAGCCAAAGATGTTACTATTTTCCCCTTTGAAAGAAAATAAAATCTTCTTAGACCTTTTCACGCACTGACTTTTACACCATTTCTCCTCTTCCCTTTGCGGTCTGTGTCCTTAAATGGGTTGTCTATTCTGTCTGTTTCTGATTCCTCTTCCCTTCTTCTCTTTTAAACCCACTACCTCAGGCTCCCATTCTTCAATGAAAGAGTCTTGTCAGGGTCATTATGATGGATTTTTCTCAGTCTTTATCATACTTGGCTTAGAGTAGCACTTGCCCGTGGTGATCACTCCTTGCTCTTTGACATACTCTCATCATTTGACTTTGATGACATTTTTTGCCTTTGCTTTCCTCCTATCTTACTTGTTATTCCTTCTCAACCCTCCTTTGCTTGTTCCTCCTCTTTTCCTGAACCTCTTATAGTTGCTTTGCCCCAGAAATCAGTCCTGAGTCCTGTTGTTTTCACCATCTATGCTCACTCCCTTTTTGATTGCCTCTGGTTCCAATGCGAGTACCACAGTCTACCAGATTTAGACCTTAAAGCAAGCAGATCTTGAACTCCAGGCTGATAGGTACAACAGCCTGTTCAACATCACCAATTGGATATGTAATGGACATCTGAAACTTACCATGTCCAAAACTGAACTTCTGTTCTTCCCCCAAAATTCTATTCTACCTATAGGCTTTATCAACTCAGTTATGAAAGCCCTATCTTTCTAGTTTCTGAGATCAGAAATCTTAGATTGTCCTGGATTTCACTTTTTCTCTCTCAAATTCTACGTCTGATGTCAGTGGAAATTCTATTTGTGCTACCTTCACAATATATCCAGAATTTTATCACTTGTTATCACTCTGTAGGAGCCTTCTCACTGGCTTCCTGTTTCCACTTCACTCCTCTATGCTCTGTTCTCAATATAGCAGCCACAGTGATTCTTTCTAAAAGTATATCAGAAATTGTCATTTCTTTGCCCCAAACCTTCCAATGGCTCCCATCTAATGCAGAGTAAAAGTCAAATGCCTTCCACTAGCCTACGTTACTTCTCCAAGCTCAATGCCAACTATTCGTCCCTTCACTCATTCTCCTCCAGGCCTTTTTGCCTCCTTGCTGTCCTTGTTCTTCAAACATACAAGACACTCTCTTGCCTTATTGTCTTTTCAGGAGTTTTTCTCCTTCTTACAAGCACTTTTCCTCCAATTTCCAACTATCAAACTCCCTTGCAATATATTTGTTGAAAGATTTGTTTTGAAATATTTGCAAATATTTGTTTAAATGTTACTTTTACAATTTGGCCTACCTTGACCTCTCAGTTTAAAACTGTGTCCAGCCTCACCCACTGGACACACACCCTACACACCCCATTCCCCTTATTCTGCTCTTTTTTTCTCTTATACCACTTATCACTTTCTAACATGCTACAAATTTTATTTTTAAAAATGATGTGGGTGTGGATTACTTACTCTTTATCTCCTTTCTCTATAATGTAGCCTCATAATAGCAGACATTTTTTTCTTTTTTAGTCATATATCCCAATTTCCCAGAATATTTGGCACATGTTAAGTGCTCAATAAATATCTATAGAATAAATGAATGATTCAATGGATGGATGAGCTAGCTATTTCTAGCTTTGTTCTAAGCCATCTTATATCAAGAGAGAAGATAAGTCTTTGTAATCTTAAAGAACTAGATTTGAGTCCCTCTACTGCCATCTTTAATAGTGTGAGCTCGTATAAGTTATTTTACTTTATCAAGAAAATTCGTCTAACAGTATACCCTTCTTAGGTTTGTTCTAAGGTGGAAAAAAGAAGTAAGTCAAGCACCTATCATAGTGCCTGGTGCGTAACAAGTGCACAATGAACGTTGGCAATTACTGTGTGCTTTGGAAAGAGTAGCTGCCTTCATTTTGCATCTCCCTCTTGCTTCAGAAAGAAGTAGATAGTAACTGTGTTCCTTTGTGACACAGTCAGCATTTCTGAGGCATCTGGGGCTAAGAACAGCCTCTGATCAGATTGTGTCAATAGTGTGCCTGAATTTAATGGGTGAGCACATTGTTTGCATAGGAGAAAAAGCAGTTGTGTCTGTGTGATATTTGTGTCTGATTAGCGACAACAATTGCTGCTCCATTTTCAAGCTCCGGTTCATATCAGAGTAATGTTTCTGCAGTGTATATTAGATGAAAATGAGATTAGGTTTCCTTTCTTGACAGGCTGAGTGCAAGCCTTTTAAAGGAAAGAGCAAAATACTCCTACACAGGACAGGAGTTCCATTTCTTTTAAATAGGTTGTCACAATACAAGAAACATAAAGCAGCTCCAGTAAACAAAGAGCCTTTGTTTTTTGGAATGGCATGGGGTGGAGAGAACTGAAGAAAAGTGTCCAGGTTGGTTGGGTAAAACCTTCAAAATGGAAAATGGTCCAAATAGAGGGACCCCTGGTAGGATTTCAAATAATAGAAACACCATTGCTTTTAAGGTCTCTCTCTTGTTTTTTAATTTATAATACAGAGAGATCAGTTGAAAAAGAAATAAAAATGATAGTAAGACTTTCTTTTTTAGAAAATTGTGTGAATAAAATATCTCACACATCCACCAATGAGTGAAAACAAATTGTACATGACATGAAAATTTGATAGAGATTCATGTATGTTTATTTCTCTGAGTTTGGCCAAGTAATTCTGGTGAAAAGTGGTTAGCTAGAGAGAACAGGAAAAAAAAAGATAATTAAGAAATAAGTCCCTGGCCGACCCGGTGGTGTAGTGGTTAAGTTTCTGCGTTCTGCTTTGGTGGCCTGGGGTTCGTGTGTTTAGATCCTGGGTGCGGATCTACACACTTCTCATCAAGCCATGCTGTGGCAGTGTCCAGCATACAAAATAGGGGACGATTGGCACGAATGTTAGCTCAGGGACAATCTTCCTCATAAAAAAAAGAAAGAACGAAATATGTCCCAAGAACAAAAATAAAGAAAGAAAATGTAAAAAGTCAAACCAAAAAAAGAATTAAAAATAGAAATATGTCCTTCCGCGGAACCACAATATATTGGAATGGAAAGGGATCTATTGAATCGTCTTATTCTATTTTGCACCATTGTTAGATGAGGAAATTGAACGTCAGCAGTTTTAAATGTCTTGTCCAATGTCACATGGTAGGTAGGGTAAGCACCAACATCCCTGGACATCTAGTCCAGCACATGTGCTCCACTCCCACTTCCTTTCCCGGGGCATCATAAGAGACGTGGTGACACCAGCTCACTGACTTCTGAAGTAGACAAAAAATGAGCAAAAGAGAAAGTGCTCTTGAGTTGATGAACTCCTTGAGCATTCGTTATGAAACATCAATGTTAAAACTTAAAAGGAGAAAGGAATTATACTCAGAAGGATTTTTGGCATAACTAGACTAGAATCCAGGCCTTTAGAAGTATTGCAGTGTAATGGCAGAAATCTTATGAAATGGAGCAGAAGATCTCTAGCTCAGATGATTGATGATATGATTTATGCAGAGTCAGTTCGCCTTGTACCTGATGCGTAGGAGGTGCTCAACAGATGCTCCCTGACCTTCACTTGTGTGTCTGTCAACTACACCACAACTTTTCTTTCACTAAGGACATTGCCTGAGAACTCAAGGCCAAGCCAGGTGAAAAGCATATTTACTTTTATTTCATTCAGAGTCTCCGTGGGAAATGGAGTAATGCTTTATAAAAATGTATTATTATCAAAGGTGGGGGCAAGGTTAAAGGAAACCAAAAGAGAATGGTGTAGAATGTTCGAGTCTAACAACAGCATGGAATTGTTACCAAGTTTTAGCCCGAAGGGGCAAAGGGAAGGAACAGTTATTATAGACCAGAGAAAGAAGAGCTGTATCAATAAAGGAGAGCTGGCTAAGAGGAAATGTACCTTTTTATTGTTTTATTTAAACTTTTTATTTTGAGATAATTGCAGATTCACATGCAATTGCAACAAATAATACAGAGAAATCCCATGTACCCTTTACCCAGTTTCCCCCAATGGTAACATCTTGCAAAACTAGTACAATATCACAACCGGGCTATTGACATCATCAAAATTACAGAACATTTCTATCACCATTAGGAACCCTCGTGTTGTGTTTAATAGCTATAATCACTTCCTTCTCCCTCCTTTTACTGTACTTAACCACAGGCAAAACCTAATCTGTCCTCCATTTCTATAATTTTGTCTTTTCAAGAATGTTATCTAAATGGAGTTTTGCAACATGTAAATTTTGGGATTGACATTTTTTTGCTCAATAGTTCTCTGGAGATTCACCTAGATGATTGAGTATATCAATAATTTGTTCCATTGTATTGCTGAGTGGCATTGCATAGTATGGATATACCACAGTTTGCTTAAGTATTCATCTGTTGAAGGACATTTCTCTTTCTGGTTTTTGGTTATTATGAATTAAGCTGCTGTGAACATTCCTGCATAAGTTTTTGTGTGAACATAATTCATTGTGTCTCTGGGATAAATGCCCAGGAGCGTAATTTCTGGGTCATAAGGTAGCTGCATGTTCAGTTTTTAAAGAAACTGTCAATCTGTTTTCCAGAGTGGCTGCATCATTTCACATTCTCACCAAGAATATATGAGTGATCCAGCTCATCCATATCCTTGCAAGCATTTAGCTTTGTCACTATTTTTTTTTTTTATTTTGGTCATCTTATAGGTATCTATTGATATCTCATTGTGGCATTTTTTGTTTTAGGGGGATTTTTTTGCTGAAGAAAATTCACCCTGAACTAACATCTGTTGCCAGTCTTCCACTTTTTGTATGTGAGCCACCACCACAGCATGGCCGCTGATTAATGGTGTTGTTCCATGCCCAGGAACTAAGCCCAGGCCACTGAAGTGGAGCACACCAAACTTAACCACTTGGCCAACAAAGCTAGCCCTCGTTGTGGTTTTAATATACATTCCTCTAATGTCTAATGACGTTGATCACTTTTTCATGTGCTTATTTGGCATCTTTACTTTCTCTTCATGAACAGTCTCTTCATATATGTTTGTCTGTTTGGTAATTAGGTTGTTTGTTTGTTTTTTAAATGGAATCTACATATGTTTGCACACCAAATCCCCAAGTCAACTGGAACTAGATCAATTTAATTTCATAGTTCTGTCAGATACCAACCCAGAATGTACCTTTGTCTACCTGAGAGTTCTTATACTCTTATTTTCTGGAATACTCAACTTGGCATTCCTGATATTTGTAACATGAATCACTCTATTCAGCACCAAGGGAGTACTAGTACAATTCACAGAAAAGGAGGTGTTCCCAGAATGAAGCACCTGGGAAATTAGATCTCCTTTTTAATTTAGTACTTCAGTGAGACTCTTACAAATGGAATATGAATTTCAAAATGTCCCTACTGAAAAGAAGAATGTTCCTTGCTATTGTTTAAGTCTATTTCAAATGTTGCTTACTCTTTCTTGATTGAGAGAGATGGAAAGAGCCTGTCAAACAATCCAATTAGTTCTCCATTTCATTTCACACCATATTAAGGAAAGACATGGAGTAACACATCCAGTGAAACATATGCTTAATCCTGCAGAGCCATTGCCTCATTCCTGTGATTCTTTAGGAAAGAAGCTATTTGGGGACTAATCATATGAAAGTTTGTTTTTGTAGGTTCCACGTAGAATACTGGGCATTTAAAGGGAGATAATGGCTCTTTATCATTATCTTAAAGAAAGGAAAACTAACACTGAAAGAGATTTTGTGACTTACCTGCCCAGTCCATTCTTAATACAGGTGATTCAGTTATTCTAAATCAGGGCTGCGGTGGGGGGGGGGGAGCGGTGGGGGGAAATGAGGAAATTTTTCTGCTCAAAATCTTCAGTGATTGTAACTTGAACACAGGGTGAAATCAATGCTCCCTATCAGGGCATTCAGAGCCCACCCTGCCTTTTAAGTGTCTGCTCAGAATGCATCTCTCTGTGCCCCTATGTCTGAACATGCTGTAACACTTCTCATCTACACCTGTCTGCATTTGGTCTCTGCCTTCTGTATTCCCAATAGCATTCCCAAGACCCAGAGGTCTGTGGCTACAGGGACAGATCCTGCAAGTTTTTATCTTTTCATCCCACTATTAAGTAAGATGGATTTTAAATACATAATCTTATATTTCTATCCGTATCTTGCAAATGCATAAACTAAATCTTAAATGAAGTAGAATTAGAATGATTTATAGGCAAAGACCTTTTCCTCTTATTAGTAACATTTTTTTCAATTTCATTGAAGAAAAGATGTTATGTATTATAACATGCTGTACACTATTTGAAAGTATGTTAAAAATCTTGCATTTATATACAAAAGCTTGATGTGTATACATAATATATAAATGTATGTATTAAATATAGTGTATATATTTAAATGAGATCTACTTGAAAGGGGAAATTATTCTTGATTTGTAGGATAAAATTCTTTGCCCCTGGCTCAAGGCTTCAGCGGGGAAGAGTAAAAAGATGATCAGCTCTCGAGTGAGATGAATTTGAGTTCAAATTCCTTCTTCAACTTCCATCTCTATCACTGACTTAGGGCCAGTATTTTAGCCATCCTCATCCATTCTTGTTAGAAAGGATAGATTGCAATCTTGGAACGCTAGCCTTGGGGGAAGTCAGACTCTCTGTAAAGCAATTGATTTCCCCAAGACTGCCAAGTTGTAAGGAGGCCCAAGTTAGACACAGTGAGAGGCCAGGTAGCGAGAGATGCCCGACCAGAATCCAGCTGTTCTTGCCATCCAGCCCAGAGGCCAGATGTGAGTGAAGAAGCCATCACATGACTGTGCCGGTTGTCACTGACTGCAATCACATGAAAAACCTCAAACAAGAAATGCCCAACTGAGCTCAGCCTGCCACCAAACTGAGAAAAATAATAATTTTTTATTTTAATTTTTAATAAAGGACTAGAGATAGGATTCAAGAAATCCAGGAATATAATAGCTCAATAAATGGCAACTGCTCAAATGATGCAGAAAATAAATATCATATACAAATATCTATTTAGATGGTACATAAGTTAAGAATAAAAATCTTTTCTAAAATAATTCTCTAAGATTACATTAGATCTTTACCAAAGTGACAAAATCTTTTCCCAATCCCAAATCGAGTTCATAGATTCCAAATCACAAGTTAAGTACTCTGTCTTCATTTTCTCTTTGGAAAGTGGGAACAATAACTGTACCCAGCTAATAAAGTGATTGTGAATAGTAAATGAGTTAATTCAGAACAATGTCTGGTATACAGTAGGTGCCACATAAGTGTTTAATATTATTAGTGTTAGTATTATTGAGAATCTCTTCGACTTCTTTCGGCAATTCACAGTCATTTACCAGCCTCAGAAACTCCAAGTAAACAATACTATTTTTTAGTGTGAGTATCCCAAATGTTGCATGGAATATTACTTACCTGAAATTCAAATTTAATTGGGAGTCCTGTGTTATTATTTGATAAATCTGGCACTCCTAGACTTAACCTAGTTTCCTCATCTGTAAAATGGAGAAGTAACACTGGCTCCCCGAGGTTGTTTTATATTTAAAGTGCATGCTACAATATAGTTACTCGTTTTCTTTAGTCTTTGCTTCAATGCCACCTCCTTCTTGAGGTCGCCCTTGGCTAACTTATCTAAAATTTTAACAATCCTCCCATGACCTCATATCCTCCTTTTCTACTTTGTTTTTTATTTTTCCTTAGTTCTTTTACTATCTAACATGATACATGTTTTACTTCTTTATCTGTATAGTATCTGTCTTCTCCACTAGAATATAGCTCCATGAGGACAGAGACTGTTGTCTGTTTAGTTCACTGTTGGATCCCCACTGCCCAGAATGTGCCTGGCACACAATAGGCACTCAACAAATAATCTTTGCTTGAATGAATGAATGAACCAATCAATAAAGCAACGTTCATTTTGCTGTTATAACCATTCTAGGCCACATAGCAGAGAAGGTGAAGTCTTTGTTCAATGAACAAAGTGGTTCTTTGAGCCACTGAAGGCCTGTGAGTAGGAAAGCAATGAGCTAATAGACATATTATAGGTATATCTCTCTGATAGCACAGGTGCTATAGCTTAGGGGAAGGAACTGACAGTAGCCAGAGTGGCAGATAAGGGAGATGAAAGGATGTGGATATAATGTAGGAAATGCAGAAGAACTAGAATTGCCAGGCTCGAAACTAGTGCAATTTTAGACATGGTCAATCAATCACGTGGCTGCTCCTTTCTCAAACGGGAAGCGTTCTCGAGAAGACATGGTTAAAAAACCGTTCCAGTTGAAGAAACTGAGGGTAGGACTGAAGTAAGAGATTTGACTCAATTCATAACTGAAACAGGCTCCAAGTTCAACCTTCTTTCTACCACAGCACAGCTGCTTAAACCCTACAAGGAGCTCCAAAACAAATGTTCCTGTGATCTTGGGCAGATTCACAAGCCTACATTTTATAGAGACATGATCCATAAAATGGGATAATGCCACAATCTGCCTCCTAGGGGCTATTATATTTATTGGTCAGGTTTGCTAAATACTTTGGGGGGTGGGGGGCAATGTAAAGCACAATGCTGCTTAGTCGTCATTTTGCATATCCTAACACCTGAAATCCTCAGGTTCCAGCCATTTATTTTAGGCTTGTTTGACCAATGAGCAGTGAGCTCGACCATTTCTCCCTGTCTCCTGCCAAAAGCATATCTGAGAAATCCAGAATTATTTATACTTGAAACTTAGCCTTTCTGAGTCCCTCAATGACATGAATCATTGTCGTGTATATGTGATTACATATATTTATATATCCAACATACCGTAATTTCTTTGGGTTCTCCCTTTGAGTTATAATCTTCAGACAGTTTTATAAATGTCTCTGTCACTTTTCTGGAATGGAGAGCCTCCTTGGGACCATTCCTTGTTGCTGAGATTTCCCACTGACTCAGATCTTCCTTGTTTGCACTTAGGCCTGACCATCTTAATGTTCAATATTTAATCAGAATGAAATTTCTTTTATATGTTGGGCTACTACAAAATGCACTATCCCTTACTGAATGAAGAGGAGGGGGAGAATGAGAGGCAAGACTACGTGGTCAGGCAAGGGAAAGCAAGGCCACATCTTTGCACCTATGAATGATACGATTAAATGAGAGATGAGTTTTCGATTCAAGTCTCTTCACCAGGATTATTTTCTCTTTCTCTTCCTTTTCCTCTTTTTATTTTATTTTTTTCTCTTCCTTTCAATACATAGGAATTCAGCCTCTTCTTTGGAGAGGAGAAAACAGGTCTGCCTCTAAGTATGGATATTCCTATTCATATGAAACAATTGTTGATTTGGTTTTTTATGATACAACAATAATTTTTCTTTCCTTTTTCCTTTTTTTTTTTTTTGGTGAAGAAGATTGGCCCTGAGTTAACATCTGTGCCAGTCTCCCTCTATTTTGTAAGTGACTCTCTGCCACAACAGCATGGCTTGATGAGTAGTGTAAGTCCGTGCCTGGGATCCAAACCCGTGAACCACAGGTCGCCAAAGCAGAGCACACGATTTTAACCACTACACCAAGGGGCTGGCCCAGAAAGGATTTTTCTAAATCACTACTCTAGGTCAGACCATCCACTGACCATCTTTATAAGAGTGCCAAATAGAATTGTCATAAAAGACTTCAAAGTAACATACATCAAGTTTAATTAACTTTCCCTGAGTCATACACCAAATAAACAATAGAATTGGGATTCAAAATCATGTTTTTCTGACTCCAAGCCCACCTTACTTACAATATACGAGGATATTAGTAGAAAACTACGAAGAGCAATATATATATGTGTATGAGTATATGTTTATGTAATGGAAACTAAAACATAGGGGAAAACGTAAAAGAATGTAACGCCAAAGTTTCTGTAACTCAAATGTGAACAATCTCTGGGTCTGTTTCTCTAAGCTAATAACTGCACACCAGATATTTTTCCTCTTTCATCATTTTTTTCATAGATGTTTCAGCTTCAAAGCTACAAGACAATTAGAACACGAAGGCTAGCCACTTTGTGTGCCTCCTGGCCCCACGGATTCCATGTATGAAAATCTTTATGTTTTCTAATTGCTTTAGCTAGGACCTCTGCATCTCTGTGGTTTATATTCATAGGAACTTGTCAGGGAGGAGAGAAGTGAGGTCTTTTATGACTATTGCTTGGTTATATTATGTCATGAAACCCGTTTAATTTATGATTACTTTGCAAGAGAATAAAAACAGAGAGTCACGAAAGCGAACCCTTCCATTATCCCCACAAGGGTCATCTCTATCTATCCAAACTGGGGTCTCTCAAAATTATATTGGTGAATTTTGCATCTTTGCTGTTAAGTGTTCATAAGACCATGCTCATTCTTAGCCATGATAATTAGTGATTGGTATATGTCTGCTTGAAATTATCTCTCATCTGTTCATTAGCTTCCATTTTTCTCTAAAACCTCTTTTAAAAGAGATTGCACCTCTTTTCTATAAAATATTTAAAAGAACAATAGATGAGAATATTTTAATGCATTATACACTGATTTTTATTTTCCGTCTGCTGAGCGTATCTTTATTTAAATATCCACGCTCATTTTTTTTTCTGGGCTATAGTTTGTGGCAGGATTAGGCTAGAGACCCTTGGGCTCACCATCTTCAGAAACTTTATTACTTATTGATAGTCCAGCTTTCTTGGAATGTATTATACTAAAAGAGTAATGGAGTTTCACAAATGTACTTTATTATATCAAAGGAAAGCAGATTTGATAATAAAACACTGAATGCCAGTATCTATATCTAAGGCTTCAGAGACCTTTTTGCAGGCCTAAAATAGTGATGGCAAAGTTTTCATCTCATGTGCCTACTCTGATCTATGGGTAATATCCTATTGAAACACAACATTGAGAGGAATTCTATGGCTATGTCTGGGCTCAGTAGGAATTCCAAGATAAATTAGTGATGCCTGTCATGATTAGGGAACTGGAAAATGGTGGCGCCATGGCCAGATAATTATCCTATTCAGGCCTGAAGCTTTCTGCACAGTAATATTCTATCAATTTATTCCTAGGGATGACCTGGATAATCCAATACTGTCCTAACCTTTGTCCATGTTCAACAAGGGTTTTATTATTTGAGAGTCCTTACTCATGTCCAACCTGCATAGATTTGGTGTAATTTAGAGCTATTTCCTCTTGTTCGGCCTTATTCAGAAGTAGATTCGCCATACAATAACTCTTCTTAAATGTGAAGGCTGTTATTAAAGAATGGCCCTGGGGATTGTCTGGAGAGGGATGGCGGCTGCAAATTGGAACAACTGCAATTGGGATATGCATTGTGTAAGATCTCTAGGCTAAGAAACCCGTCTGTTTTCAGGAAAAACAGAAATTCCTGTTTTATCACAGCAGGAATGAGAGCAGCCTTTTGAACAGAATAGAAAAGTACAATAGCACCGACTTACACAATGCAGACTCATAATGGAAAACAAATTTGACCCATTTTATAACAAAGAACCCATACCCCTTGGTGCTTGCATGGTCCCATTAGCTGTCTCTGGGCTCACAGAATTTAAATACACCATATTGCCTGATTATTCCTCACCCTCTTTTTCATCAAGGCCCAGTTAGAGTGGTGAGAGTTGACAAAAAGCGGATCATAGTTGGGCCCAGATTATGTAGATGGACAGACTAATATGAAAAAGAACACTTAAGGTGTTTGCCAGAAGATAATTGACGTGTTATTTTAGCCTGATGAAACATAACAGAAGGAGTCAAGAAGAGCTTGATTTTTATCCAGTTGAATAGTCTTTAAATCATATACAAGGGGAAGGGTCTGAAAAAAATGGTCTTTGAATCTGTATGAGAGATGTTTCAGCTTAAAATGGAAGAGAACTTAGGGTTATTAATTGCCTGCCCCACGCCAGGCACTGTCACATATTTTCTCTATATTACTGTTGGGGCTGAAGAGGCCTGATAAACAACACCCCCTCCTTTCTCCACTTGAGTTCAGAAGCGACTGAGACACAGACACAGGGCATTGACAGATGGAGATGAAATTTCAGCTTTATGACTGATGAAGCTGTGGAAGAATGTGAGTTAGATGCAGCCAAGAGTACCTGCAAATACACCCCAACTTATTCCAAACTACAGGCTCATTCCATGGAATAAAGAAATGAGAATGCAGAATATTGAAAAAGAAAGACGATAAAGAGAGGAGGAGCCGAACTCTTTAAGCCCAGGTGATTCTTATCCACTTACCAGAAGCCACACTATCCTTCAGATGGGGAAAAGTAAGTGAGGCAAGCAGCGGTGTTACTCTAATAGAAGTCCCTCCCCGTGAAAACATGAAGAGTGGGGCAAAAGTGTTCCCTGCTAACATTTTCCTTTATTTTACTCTTACAATATTAAGAGACATCTGTTGGAGACAAAAATTTCTATTTCCCAAGAGCCACATTTCCAGGCATGAGAGAGATCTTCCACTCCACAAGAGAAACTGTTAGAATATTTTGGGCTTCTCTTTACTCCCTCTTATTCCCCAATCTTCCCCAGAGAAGGAGAGGGGACATCTAATTGGTGAATTTAAGAGCAAGAACTAAGCAAGCTTGGTTTAACCTCCTCCGGCTTTTTCATCTGAATCTACTTGCCATCAGAGGTGTTCATCTTGGCAACAAACTTGCTTGAGTATGTTTGCTCTGCCCTTTAGCGGACGCCAGAGTCTGTCCTTCCGTGCTAAGGACTGGGTGGGTTAGGCTCAACAATTCAGGGTTGAATGAGTATTAGAAAGCCCATTGTGACCACATATCTAAGCACACCTTCATTCAGCTTTATCAATAATAAAGCTAGCATTGTTAGCATTTTAGCATCACTCTAACTAGAGTGCTTAACTCTCAATCAATTCTAACTCAGGAGGAAAAGAAAGGAGTGTTATTTTTTTTTATTGCAGTAACATTGGTTTGTAATATTATATAAATTTCAGGTGTACATCACTATATTTCGATTCCTATGTAGGTGACATCATGTTCACCACCCAAAGACTAGCTGCAATCCATCAGCACACACATGTGCCTAATCACCCTTTTTGCCCTCCCCCCTGCCCCCTTCCCCTCTGGTAACCACCAATCCAATCTCTGTCTCTATGTGTTCTTTTGTTGTTGTTTTTATAGTCTATTTATAAGTGAGATCATACAGTATTTGACTTTCTCCCTCTGACTTATTTCGCTTTGCATAATACCTGCAAGGTCCATCTGTGTTGTCACAAATGGCCAAATTTCATCTATTTTTATGGCTGAGTAGTATTCCATTATGTTATATATACCACATCTTCTTTATCTTTTCGCCCCTTGATGGGCAGCTAGGTTGCTTCCAAGTCTTGGCTATTGTGACTAATGCTGCCATGAACATAGGGTTGCATGTAACTTTATGCATTCATGTTTTCATGTGCTTTAGGTAAATACCCAGCAGTAGAATAGCTAGATGATATGGTAGTTCTATTTTTAGTTTTTTGAGAAATCTCCATGCTGTTTTCCATAGTGGCTGCACCAGTTTGCACTCCCACCAGCAGTGTATGAGAGTTCCCTTTTTTCCACACCCTCAGAAAAGAGTATTAATTATTGGTTCCCTAAACCCATTAACATCTTGGGGCTTCGTCTGCAGCCTTGAGAAACTTGCATTTGGGGAGCAAAATGGCACAGATTTGAAGGCTTCTGATATAACCTAGAATGGTGATTTCGGTCCTCGGATTTGGGCACGAATGACATAAGATCACTCACTTCGAAGATAAGAGCTGTTTGTGGTGTCTAGTTTTCACAGATGCAGAGATAACTTTTAATAGGAAACCAGACTCCTTGGGCCTTAATGACAAGCAACCAGACATCGGAGCATAAGCTGCTGCAGGTGACGCTGACTGACAGGAATAGAAGTAGATTTTATCTGAGCACACGAAACTCAAGATTGGAATGAAGAGTAAGACTTTCATTACCAGTCAAAAAATATTTCAAACTAGTGGATTTTAGTGTATAGGCCTCTTTGTATGGGAAGATTGAGCAATATTTTGCTGCTTTTATTTGGTGATTGCGCTATGTCTGCAAGTTAGGATATGACACTACAAAGACAGCTAGCTTTTACAAAATACTAGTGTGTGGTTCCTCTCAGGAACAGGAGGCAAAACTAAAGCCAATGTCCCAGCCATGGGTTTGGTTTTTTTTTTTTTTTTTTTGCTGAGGAAGATTTTCCCTGAGGTAACATCTCTTGCCAATCTCCCTCTATTTTGCATGTGAGCTGCCATCACAGCATGGCCACTGATAGACAAGTGGTGTAGATCCACACTCAGGAACCAAACCTGGGCTGAAGAAGCAGAGTGTGCTGAAATGAACAACGAGGCCACTGGAGTGGCCCCCAAGTGCTACTTTGTTCTATGTTGTTTTGAACAGCATTTAGAGCCAACAGAAAGAACTGGAGAGGGGCTAAGCTCTTTGACTCATGGGCTTTCTCATAGCTCAGGGTTTATACCCTCACCAAATGGCCTCAGATTGGCTCCAGATATGTTAATTACATAGTCTTTGAATACGTCTGAAAATATCAGAGCCCTTGACTGTGGTTTTACTTACCAGAGGGTGGAAAATTTTATTAAAAAGAATGAAGGTTCTTATTATAAACAGGCTATTGGCTTTTTAAATTTTTTTGAACTTAGAAAATCAACTTCATGTATTTTTATTCCAAACCCAATGACTAATAAGCCCATAAAGGTCGGAAAGGCCTGTAGTTGGAACCAAAGAATCACTTTTGCTCAGGAAACCAAGGAGGAACTGGATTGCTAGGAAAAAGAAAACAACTAAATTTCACTGTAAGTACCAGAATCGGAGCAATGAAATAATAAAATAAAAAAAAGACACATAACCTGATTAAGCTGAAAGAAGAGAGATGTTTCATTAGGAGAAAGATTAGTAAGTAGACTAGATAGATATGCACAGGAAATTAGATATTGGAAGCCAGTCTAGATACATTTGAAACGTTGAACTGCTTTTAATACAGGGACTAGAAAAAGGGCAGACATTTTAGTTGTCATTAGATAAGAAAGATGGCTAAGGTTAAAATAAATCTAACAGCAAAAGACAGACAATATCCCAGTGAGAGACTGAAATGGCTCCTCCAAGAGTCAGAGAGAAACCATTCAGAAGTATCCTCAAAGTTGAGGATAGAGGCCACAAGAATAACTGAAATTATTCCTTCAAGAATAGTTAAAGAAAAAGAAAAGGGAAACAGAGATTTAAGAATAAAAGAATGGGATCAGTATAGATGGTCTCAAGCTCTAAGAGATGACCAGCGTATTGAGAGTTACCATAAGAAAAGATAAAGATATTCCCTGTGTCCTGAGGGAATAAGTTAAGAAGTTTATGGGGTTAGAACTCTATGAAAATGCAGAAAGATGAAACATACTAAAGGCAAGAGAAGTTGGACAAAAACAGACCAGCCTGAAGCCTGGGTTATTTGCTGTTCTGCAGAAAGACTAACTTCCTCTCTGAGTCTTTCCATCTCAGAGAACTGACCTCGGACAATGTTTGTCCAAAGAGTGAATTCTTTTGGCAGACCCAAAATTATCAATACCTCATCTCTTCTAAATGGAAGATGAAATGGGATAAAATCTAGAGAAATAAGCTTCTAAAACATAAAAATAATTTAAAAAACAGAGGCCAGACAGCAATGGAAAAGCAGGAAAGAACAAAAGTCCTCAAATCCATTAATCACAACCAGCCCCACATGTGAGAGAGAAAAAAAGAGGCAAGATAATATGTGAGAATGTCAACTGAAATTCCCTCAAAGTGATAGAGAATTGACAGAAGTAAAGAGAGCATTAGAAATATGTCTCCATTCTACTACTGGGGACAAAAATGATGAAAATATTTCAGCAACCACTGAAGTAACATAAGTTATTCAAGTCCAGAAAATTTGCAAGTTGGAGAAGGGCAAGGTACCAGAAAGGAAAACATGGCAAAGGTATGCATTCGCAGGATATGACTGAGGTTTAAATATTAGAAGCAGGAACAGAATCTGTTAAGGGTGGTCCTTCACCAAAATCTAATGTAGGTATCAAGGGGAAACCTTTCCTATGAGGAAGGCGTTGGAAGCTCAGGTGCTGTGGTAGCAGAAAGTAGTGGTAGTAGTTACTTTAGCACCAGACTAAAATTGCGTGCTTTAAAGTGAAACAGGAGACCATGACCTTGTGTTCAGTACCAGGGTGGCAGAAACTTAAGGCTTACAGGGGACAGGAACATTAAAAGAGTCTTGGATATCCTGGATAAGAAAGCAAGGCAGCTCAAAGATCAGCCCACTGTGAATGCCACCATTACAGATCATTAAAACCTGTAAGTTGACTGTGTATATAAGCAGAGTACTGTTTCGTGTGTGTGTTTTCCCTTGTAAAACACATGTAGAAACACCATTAATCTATTGAGTAGAAATTTCTCAAATTAAGCTTAAACTCACAAATCAGAGATGGATGACACAGATTGATTAGCACCTTAGAGAGAAAGAAACCAAGGTTTACTTCATCTCCCCAACTTGCCTCAGGTAGAAGTGAATTTATGCTTGATCTTTGGCAAGAGATGGATTTGGATTATACAAATATGTGGGTGGTGATGACATCATTTTGCTTAGAGAGCTGCACCAGGGAATGCATATTTGCTTATGTTTCTAAATATGGTAGCTGGTGCTGTGGAAAACTTGTTTCCTGTTATCATTTTGTATTCTTTAAAAAGTGAGTCACCCTGATACGATGCGCTGAGAAAAATATAACGTTACTTTTGTGGGATTCCTGCCAAAAATGTATAATCTGAATCCAATCATCAGGAAACATCAGGCAAACCCAAATTGAGAGAGTCTACAAAACCACTGATCCGTAATCTTCAAAACTGCCAAGGTCACGAAAGACAAAGAAGACACTTCAGACAAAAAAAAACATGAAAGTGAAAAGCACGCGAAAAACAAAGAGGAAATCTACCAGGCTGAAAGAGACTGAAAGGACATGACAAGTAAACAAAATGCATGATCCTGGATCCAATCAAGGAAAAAAGGATATTGGTGGGATAGCTGGTGAAGTCTGAATAAGATCCATAGATTAGCTAATACTATTGCATCAAGGTTAATTTCCTGATTGGGAAAATTAAACCGTGGTTACGTAAGAGAATATCCTTTTTATAGAGGTAAAGAGATGTTATGTTTTTAACTTACACATTTTTTTTCTTGAGAAAGAGAGAAAGAATGATAAAACAGATGTAGTAAAATGTTAACATTTGAAGAATCTGGGTGAAGAGTATACAGATAGGGTTGCCAGATTTTGCAAATAAAAATACAGAACACTCAGTTAAGTCTGAATTTCACATACATAAGCAAAATTTTTGTTACAGATTTGTCGTAAATATTACATGAGATATATTTATATTTATAAAATTGCTATTTAAATGAAATTTAAACTTATCTGATCATCTTGTATTTTATTTGCAATAGTTGAGATGCATGTATACTAAAGCAATTATTCATTGTTTCCATGCAATTCAAATTTAACTAGACGTCCAGGGTTTTTCTGTCAACCCTACATACAGCATTTCTTTATGCCTTTTTTGAAAACTTCTTACAGGTCTTCAATTCTTTCAAAATAGAAAGTTAAAAAAATGTAAGGTATGTATGAGACTAGGAGTCAAATTTACTTCGTTTTAGCAATTTTAGGAGATTTGCATCCATTGCAGTAACAAAAAACACAGGTTGCTATCCCGAAAGGAACATCTTCCTACCTAGAAATCTGAGTGAGCATCCTACCTGAGACTTGGCAGAATAGAAATTCAGAAGGACTAGAAAATGTGTTGGATTTAATTTACTTGGATCTTACCATACAGTTTTTTTTTTTTTAATCCCCACTAGAAATTTGATAAGAGGAGGGAGGTTATGTTAAATTTGGGGGATTTTTATTTTGCTCGCATTGTCTTACTGGAGTTTTACGCTATCACTAAAAGTCTATCTAACCGCTGGTATAATATATTGAATACTTGACTGCATATTTTGAGATGAGAAATGCAATCAAGAGTTAATTTTCAAGCTAGGATGCATCAGGGTCTTCTACTTAAGTAATGTGCTGTTCCGAAACACTTCTGAGCTTTCTGCTGGCAGGCAGGGTGCAAACTGCTGTCCATGAGTGGTGCCAGGAGAATCACCAGCAGAACAGCGGTTGGTATCAGGGAAGACCTAAAGGTGTTCAACCTGACAGGGCAGGTGAATGTCTCATGGGGGGTGAGATGTTAATAGTTCACTAGCAGCTTCTCATTTAAGTTGCATCAGATTTATTAGTAACAAAGGAAAACTTTCAGCTTTGCCTTCCAAGTTCATTATTCTATTTTTTATTTTTCTTCTATTTTATGTCTCTTTGCTGAGGAAGATTGGCCCTGAGCTAACATCTGTTGCCAGTCTTCTTCCATTTTGTATGTGGATTGCCACCTCACCATGGCCGCCAAAGGGTGGTGTAGGTCAGCGCCTGGGAACTGAACACAGGCTGCCAAAGCGTAGCATGCTGAACTTAACCTCTATGCCATGGGGTTGGCCTCTCTATTTTTTATTTTTTAACAGCGTTATTGAAGTATATTTACATACAAAAGATTGCATATATTTAATGTAAACAATTTAATGAGTTTGGACATATGATACGCCCATGATACTCTCAGCACAAAGTATTAAAGATATACATCACCCTCCAGAAGTTTCCTTGTGCCCACACTCTGTTCTTTTTTTTTGGTGTGGTAAGCACACAACATGATATCTAACCTTTTAACAAAATTTTAAGCGCACAATACATGTTGTTAACTACAGGTACAATGTTGTCTAGCAGATCTTTGAACTTATTTTGCATAACTGAAACTTCATACCTTTTAAACAACAGCTCCCCATTTCACCCTCTCCCCAGCCCCTGGCAACCACCATTCTATTCTCTACCTCTATAAGTTTGACTATTTATTTTATTGAGGTCACATTTGTTTATAACATTATGTAAATTTCAGGTGTACATCATTATATTTCAGCTTCCATATAGACTGTATCATGTTCACCACCTAAAGTCTAGTTTCCATCCATCACCATACATACCCTTTACCCCTCTCACCTTCCCTGCTGGTAAACACCAATCTTTTCTCCATATTTATGTGTGTGTGTCTTTTAATCTTCCACATATGAGTGAAATCATACAGTTTTTGTCTTTCTCCAACTGATGTATTTTGTTTAGCATAATACCCTCAAGTTCCATCCATGTTGTCACAAATAGAACGATTTTGTCTTTTTCATGGCTAAGTAGTAGTCCACTGTGTGTATATATATATATATATATATGTACCACATCCTCTTTATTCATTCATTTGTTGATGGGCACTTAGGTTGCTTCCAAGTCTTGGCTATTGTGAATAATGCTTCAACGAACATAGAGGTGCATATATCTTTTTGAGTTAGTGTTTTCATGTTTTTTGGATAAAGATCCAGAAGTGTAATAGCTGGATCATATGGTATTTCTATTTTTAATTTTTTGAGAAATCCCCATACAGTTTTCCAAAGTGGCTTCAATCCCATCAGCAGTGTATGAGTGTTCCCTTTTCTCCACATCCTCTCCAATACTCGTTATTTCTTGAAGTTGGACTATTTTGGATATCTCATGTAAGTGGAATCATACAGTTTTTGTCTTTCTGTGACTATCTTATTTCACTTAGCATATCCTCCAGGTATATTCTATCTTTTAATCCTTAACTTTAGATGGAGAAGAAAAGAATGTTCCTTCTTGTCCCCTCTCTCTCCCAGATTCTTAACGGTATCTGTAGATGAGGTAAGTGTCAATGTGGTTAGATAGCTTTTGTCAGCTTATATTGTAGAAAGTCTTAAACCCAGATTTACATCTTGCTTTACCTTACTCTATCATTCATATTTTTTTCATTTCTATGACCACCATTAAGAATGTAATGATATTATCTAATATTTATATAATGATTATAAAGTCCATATTCAGCATTATATAATAATTTCACATCCCATTCTGTCTCCCTTCACTCCATGGCCTCTCTTTAGTCAATATGCATCAGTCTTCATACATGTGCAGTATTTCATGGGGAGTCAATAATTGAATGAGATACTGAGTGCTTAATATTTCATAAACTGCTATTGTCTTATTCTATTCATAGAGTGGAAGCTATTAGTTCTTTTAAATAATTGTAATTTATCCCAACTTTACCAATTAGCAACATAAAAAAAGCCTCAGTTTACCCATTTAGCTCCCAAGTCATTTAATTCTTCTATGGAAAGTTATTCTGAGGGTTTCCCTCAAGTTATATGCTAGAGGGCTGACTTCCTATTGCTTACGAAACCACTGCACTTGCTGTGATAGATAACAGAGTATCATTCAGCACAAACGCATCTGCAGCCTGAAGCAAAGCCATCTCAACCAACTCCCAGTCTTTTTGAGAGGGAAAATTAAATGCTTACAGGGAGCCACTGAGGTTTTATGGCGATTTGTTACACAGTATTATTGCATAGCTGACTCTTACAAATGACTCCCAATCTTGTTTGGGAAGCCACTAGGGAAAATGCCTTCTGTAGGGAGGCTGCATTAATACGTTCGCTCTGTTGCTTTAACGTTTCTAACTGCCGCGTGTTGCAGAAAGGTGAGTGAACAGTGATATGTTATGTGGGAGAGGGAGGGGGTGGTTACCTGCTGCAGCAGTTCCCAACTGTCTTCCATGGCGAAATGCATGATGGATGGTGTTTTCATGAATGGCACATTCGCATGAGGCTCCCTGGGAATTCTTGGCAAGCTAGCTGTAACTCTGCCAGCCATCTCTCTCTAACTAGCATGTTGTAGCATAGCATATTGTAGTAGATTTAAGAGTGAGAAGGATGTTTTTTAAAGAGATACTGTTGAATCTATTTTAAAATGTACATAAAAATAATAGTTCATGGACATCAGTATTTTAATATCGATCTGCCTCACAGCCAATCATGACTTCAACTATGTGTCATGATAGTAGAGAACTGTGTTTGCTTCAAACCTCATTCCTCTCTTATTCCATGCAAGCCAGTTACCTTCTACCTCAAGAGTTGAAAATCATGTATTATATGTTAAATTGCGTACTACTCTACCTGCCATACAATACACACTCACTGATTTCCAGTTCTTTCTTCTTCCTTCTCCTCCAGTTCTGCCCTTCAGCGGTCTTCTAAAGAAAAAGAGAAAAAGACATTATAACTCCCACCCATCTATATAGGAATGCAAAACAGTGATTTTTAACATTTGAAGCTATTTTTTATGTAATCTCATAACTCGTTGGATCTTGTGAAGGAAAAAAATATGAACCTGCTGCTAACTGCTCTGTCAGATCCCCTTTCCTCTTGCACAGTGTACATCATAATGACATCCCAATATCATAGTGTTGCAAGCACTTTTACTTATTAAAACAGACTCATTTCAACTATCATAACAGACTTAGTCTGGTCCATGTTACCTAAAGTTTTCCTATTCCCCCGGGGGTAGATGAAACTTGTGATCTTGTCCAGGACTTGGAATGGAGAAGGGCTATGTACATCCCATTTTCTCTTCCTATCATCCACGACTTCACTCTTCTGTGTTGACTTCTCTGATGTCAAAATAAGGAAGAGAGAGAGGGAAAGATGACATCTCCTAGTGGCAGATTAGCTGTCTCCTTCCTTCTCTGTAGTAATCGCTACTCACTTCTGTGGCTATTTGCTCTTTGAGGTCTGTTGATGCCACATTTAGAATAAACGGCTTTCTTACTTTCCTTTTGTGCAGAAAGTGCCCAACTTCTGATTCTTTCTTAAGGATATATTGGTTGGTTCTTTTGCATAGCTCTTGTGGTGGTCTCCCTGTACTTAGTCCCTTATTGTGACGTATCTGACTAAAACTCAGCTTCTTCATCCCTAATTCTCCTTAGCCTTGATCCCGGTTGATGTTTCTTCAAAACTTTCTGTTGTGGTCTCCTAATTTAGAAGATGCCCCTTAGGGGAGGCAATGCGGTGCAAGCTCTCATTACCAGTAGCTATAGGTAACTTGTCATACCAAGTGGCGGAAATATATGCTACTTCTTTAGCACTTTCTTCCTTAACTCCACCATGTCTCTCTCATGCTCTTCTGTCTGTGCAAGGCATATGTGGGTAAGTCCACAAATTCTCTGGCTTAATAGACATTGTGTCAGTGAATGAAATTCTAGAATTTCCTTCTTGTAAACTTGTTTATCTCTTAAGATTCTCCTTTTCTCAGCTTCATAGAGAAGAAAGAAGTTGTGTGTCCTAGGGTCACACTTTCCCTCTCAAGCTTATTTCCTTCTCACTTTTAATCCCTGTCTCTTAACTGTCTTTAGAATATGCAGACAAACCAACTTGATGACTTTAGCACTTGGGGCAAACCTGGAATCTCAAGCGAAAAATCAAATCTTCTCCAAACACTGTCTAGATTATTTAGTAATTACGTTTTCAGTAGAGCACTATCTTAACCATGTAGACTATATGATTGTTTAGCCAATACTCTTCCTTCTCACTTCCATGGAAGAGATATCCTCATCCTCATCCCACCAACCTTGAGCTCGGCCATGCGATTTTATTTGACCAATGTCATGTGAATATATGTGACTCAGCAAGGGCTTTCAATGTAACTAGTATGGTTTAGCTTGTACTCTTGCCACGGCCATGAGAAGACTCTGCCCCAGGTTACTGCTGCTTTTCCAGGCTTGGTTTCAGAAAAGAAGACAGAGAGAGCAGACTGGAACCCAAGCCCAGGCAAGCCAGTGCTGATTCATTGACCAAGGAGTGAGGAACAACTGTTGTTTTAAGCCACTGAGATTTGAGGGCTGTTTGCTGATACGGAAGAGTCTGATTAATATGTCAAGTCAAATCTCTACACTTTTTTATAATCTGTCTCAGTGCCTCACACTAAATCTGTTATACATTCAGGGCCAGCTTCTTGGATGTGTGATCTGTGTGGTCACACGTGTCCTGACAGTTGGTTTAATGTTCTGCTGTCACCGTCTTGAAAGTATTAATAATTTTTTAACAAGACCCATATTTTTATTTTTCACTGGATATCATAAAATTGTATAGACGGTCCTATATCTGACATAGGCATTTTAGTGGGAATTTGGCAAGATCAAAGAGCAGCCTTATCTGGCAGCATGATAACTCTGGCTTATGCTTTATGATATGATACACACATGCTTATGCACACACAACGCACAGCATCGGCTTTGATGGCATAATGTTTCTCAAATATGCAATTGTGTAGCCGTAGAATCCTGAAAAACTTGCTTAAATTCTCTTAGCTAAAGGTGATATATTTGTAAAATGCTTTGTACGGCAATACCTATATTGTGAGGTCTTCAACTGAAACAAAGCTTTCGAAGATCACTGATAGATGAACATGGCCAAGTCAACAAATAGAAAGCACAGTTTGGCAAGATGGGATTAAAACAACAACTAGAGGAGAATAGAAGTGCATTAGCTTCTGCTGTTCAAATGATGTGAGAGATCTTCACAGGTTTTACATGTAAAATAATTGTCAAGTTGTCTTTGAGGGATTAACCCACTTAGTCATCAGGACATTAACCACTATTTTATTGTAGTTTCTATATTTTTGCATGTCTATTTTTACCAGAAGTGAGGTTCAAATTACCACACTCCATGGATAAGGAACACTTTGTGTTGGATTAGCCCAGGAAAAACTGCCCAAGATTCAGACCAACAGAAATGTCTTTGACCAATATGATCAAACAGACCAACATTTTGTGAAGTAGGAAAAATCAAAGTCATGATATCGTAACTTTTGCATTTACTCACTATTGCATTAGTCAACAAAATGGGCTAAAATATACTTAAAATGTTTCTAAGAAATTATTTCTGTAACATTTTAATAGGTTTAGATGATAATCTCTATAACAACATAGGATTGACGTTTACTCCCATTCCTTGTTTATGAAGCATGTTTATTTAATTTTTTTTTTTTTTTAACAAACAGTAAATTCAGGCTGGAGCATCCAAATTATGCCAGTGATTGTAAGAAGTGTGCGCACATCAATGCCTTTGTTTGCCGCAGGATTCAGTTGAGACATTTACTTTATTTTAGACCATTGTAAATGAGAGAGCCATTTCGTGTCATTTCTGCTGCACGTGTCATTAAAGATTGCCGGGAAGTTGTGACCCTGTGAAAAACTTATTTAGAACTCCATCTGTCTTACAGTTACCCCCTCCAAGCTGTGTGCACCAATTGAGGATTGTGATGGGCATGCCAGACTGAAGAAGTGAGCGTTGGACTGAGACAGACCAAGAAAAGGGTCCACAGAGACACAGTTCATCTACATATACCTCATTTAGAGCAATTTTGGGTCTGCCTTATGGGTTCATTCAATCTGTGGATGTTTACTTACTGGCAGGCACTGTGCTGAGCACCCAGGCTAAATGATGAGCAAAACTGGGTTCCTGCTTTATGGAGCTTAATCTAGTAGTTAATTTGGAGAGGAAGAGGACGGCAGTCCTCAGCCTGGAATGTAAGAAGGAAACATGTCTATAAGCTCTCAGCTGGTGAAAAATAAATTACTGAGCTCCTGCTATAGTAATATGTTAAGTATTGGTGACATTATAGTTTACATTTACAGTGTCTATTCATATACATTTGACCAGGATCTTTTGCCAACCAACCTCTTTCAACCACCTTGAGACATGAGAAAATTGAGGCTAGGTCTGCAAGAAAGAGCTGTTATCTGGTAAGAAGGTTTAAATGTATCTTCTAGGGCACAAGATTCAAGGTGAAGGGTGGAAGCTACCCAGAAACAGAGGGGGCTGTCTTAGAATGCTAAGAGTTGCCCTATCTCAGGAGGGTCCAAACAGAGCACTGGACAGTTTCAAATTCCTTCCACTCTGGGATTCTCGTCCTGTATGTGTTCTTTCTACTATTGCCATCGTTTTTAAACTTATGCATGTTTCACGACTGGAGAAGCTCGATAAAAAGAGAGATGCCTGGGCCCAGCCTAAACCTAATGAATCAAAATCTACAGCAGAGGGGCCCGGGATTCTGTATCTTCATCAAACCCCTCAGGTCTTTCTGATGTCAGTCCAAGGTTTGGAACAACTGTACTGTACCAGATGTTTTAAAGTAGTGAAGTTCGCACTTTTTTTAAAATTTTGATTGTGGTAAAAGCACAACATGAGATTCTACCCTCTTGACAGCTTTTAAAGTATACAATTCTGTATTGTTAACTATAAGCACAATGTTGTACAGTACATCTCTAGAATTTATTCTCTACCTGGGAAACACAATAAGAAGTAAACTCCATGTATAAGTAAATAATAATAGAATAATTTCCCGTATCAATACTTGTCTTTACTACATATAATTAAACCTAACCTTTTCTCTTGCGTTTTGTAAGTGGATTGTGACTCAGTAAATTAAGGTCACTCTCCACTAATGAACCATGACCCACGTTTTGAAAAATACACCTTTAGAGATACCATCTCAGGGGTTGGGGATGAGAATCCACAGACCCCATTTCAACCAGAGCAGCTCTCTCTCTCTCTTTTTTTCCATTTTATATTCTGTTCTACCTAAGATTTTATAGAAAGAAAGTGTTCTTTGGATTAAAAAAATCCTTTTTTAACTCCTTTAGTAAAAGCAAGCTGCCTAATACAGGCTTGGCCCTAAAGGAGATAAGAATTATGAGTAGAACACTATCTCTGCCCTCAAGTTGCTTATCACATAATTGATGAGCTGTGACTAATCCATGTGAAGCAAATAGTAGATAATTAAGTGCTAGGGAGATAATGGTACAATGCCAGAAATATCTCAGGCCTGGGAGTTAAGGCATTTGATTAAAAATACTCATTGAACTTTCACTGTGTGCCAGCCTTTGTTCTAGGCATTGGGAATGTGATGGTGAATAAGATATGGTTTCTACCTTCAAGGAGCTGACAATCTAGAGGGAAAGAAAGAATCAAAGAGCTTTGGGGCCAGCCTGAGGCATAGTGGCTAAGTTTGTGTGCTACCGCGCTTCAAGCGTCAGCCCAGTGGAGTGGTGGTTAAATTCGCATGCTCCACTTGGGTAGCCTGGGGTTCCCAGATTCAGATCGCAGACATGGACCAACATACTTCTCGGCAAGCCATGCTGTGGTGGTGTCTCACATACAAAATAGAGGAAGATTGGCATGGATGTTAGCTCAGGGGCAATCTTCCTCAAGCAAAAAGTGGGAGACTGGCAACAGATATTAGCTCAGGACCAATCTCCTCAAAAAAAAAAAAAAAAGAGAGACATTTTACACTCAGTTGTGATCATTGCTATAAAAGAATTACAAAGGAAAGACCCCAAGCCAGCCAAATGGGTGAGGAAGAAGGTGACTTCTGTCCTTGGAGGTATAAGCTTGAGCTACTGGGGAGGGGATACCCAGGCAGAAAGAGCAAAGCACCGGGTGAGGAGGCTCAGGAACAAGTGGTCTGACTCCTGGGGACACTGCATGCAGTTCAGGAAGGCTGGAGAGTAGGGGGAATGGAAGCAGGCGGACAGGGAAGAAGTTAGCAGGAAACATAATATGTAGGGCCTTGAATGTCATGTTAAATAATTTTGACTGTATACTGAGTACTTTGGGGAGTCATTCAAGTATTACCACAAACCGGAGCATCAAGATTAGATATGAGCTTGAGAAAAGTGCTGGAAGTCAGGGATGGAAACTGGAGAAGGGGCAAAGTGTCACAGGTAGTGAAGACAGGACCCCTGCTGCAATATTTACATAGAGGAAATTAAGACATAAACTGTACCAGGGGAGTGTGAATAGAGCTGATGAGTGAAAAAATGAAACAAGAATAACTACGATTCCTGATTTCTAACTTAAGTTCTAAAACCAATTTTGCTACTAACTAGAAGTAATATCTTGGGTAAATCATTTAACTTCAGGTTTTTCCATGTTTAAAAGGAAAATATTAGAAAATATGGCCTCTGTTATTTTCCTGCTTCAAAGTTCTAAAATTATAAATTTTCTAATAAATACTTTACCTTGGTTAAGGAGAAAGATGGGCAGTAGCGACCAAGATGAGGGTGGTTGATTGTTTGATCTTGAAAAACATCGGCTTGTATTTTAGAGTTTTATTAAGATGCATGTAAGACCTGAAAAAAATACCAGACATAAAATATATTAAAGTTAATTTGGTAAAGAAACTTTAAAGTGTCACTTTGCTTACAATTACTGTTAGGAAGAAGAACGTATTTCTTCCTATTCTTCAGCTCCTTTCCCTGAGCTGAATTCGGTCTTCTCCTGATTTCCTCCTTGGAAGCTGATCATATCTTGAGCCTTACACCACTGAAGTCTGATTTTCTGTACTCTGATAGTTTCCTCTAAAAACATGTGTTGTGGTTGTTGGATAATTTGTAGCTTGCTGTAGATATTAACACGGCTTGTCTCTGGGAGCTGACTAATGTGCTTATTTTAGGTAACTCATTCCTTTGATGGTAAAGATTATGTGCTGAGAGATATTGAGTGCCAATTTTGCGGAGAGATATTGCTTATGCTAATTCATATGCCTGGGCATTTAATTTGGTGCATTTACAGTTCAGCAAAATTACTTGGTTTTTCTTTTGTGGTACAAGGGGAAATAGATTTCTTTAGCGTTTTGACTATTATTAAGGGTTATAGGAGCTAGAAGCTAATAATAATAATAATCACTACCATTCATCAAATGCTTACTGTGTGCTAGGAGTTATTCCAAGTTTTTTTGGATACCTTTTTTTTTTTCCTGAGGAGGATTCACCCTGAGCTAACATCTGTTGCCAATCTTCCTCTTTTTTTGCTTGAAGAAGATTAGCCTGAACTAACATCTGTGCCAGGCTTCCTCTATTTTGTATATGGGTTGCCACCACAGCATAACTGACGAGTGGGCAGGTCCACACCCAGCATCCAAACCTGGGCCCCCAAAGCAGAACACACTGAACTTAACCACTACGCCACAGAGCCAGCCCCTGGATACTTTTTTTTTGCATACTATTTCTTATATAGTCCTTTCAGCCACTCTGAAGGATGGGTACATTACAATTCCAATTTTAGAGATAAGGAAACACAAGCCCATACGCTGACCTTCCAATCTAGGTTGTTCTTTTTGACAATTTCAAAGGACCGGCTCTCCCCATGCTCCTCCACCTCCTCCTCTTAGTCTTCATCTCCCATCCCTCCGCCCCTGCCTCATTCTCTCTCTCCTCCCTCCCTCTCTCCTACCAGCCTTTCTTCTTTCTCTCCCTCCTTCTTTAGTAAGATAAACACTAACAACATACAATGGCATAGAACAGTTCTGGTGAAATGGTTACAGTGAAATAATGAAAAGGCACAATTAAAAATGAAAGAAATTCAATAGCCCATTTAAATGCCTTTGGCTTTCGGTATACATAGAGTAGATGTGACCCCACAAATGTTCTTCCTTTGTTCTCTCTCTCTTTCTCTCTCTTTCTCATCATTGATGGCCTTGACTTTAGCAGTAGCCACATTGCCCTTTCCATCACCCAACAGGTCACTGTATAATGTCTATCACACAGAGTGTTAGATCAATTAACTATGATGCTGGCAATCTCAGGATACTGACTGGAGATGAGTGGGGATATTATGGATACAGAACACAATTATCGAGTCCAATTTAGCAGGGTTTCACAAACAACTTTGACTTTTAATTTCTAACCTCTGTTATATCCAGGTCAAAATGTATCTTTTGACAGGCACCTGATAGCAAATGGATGGTTCTCACCTCTAGATCGAGCACCCAGCTTCTCCAGCAGAGATCTTCATCTCTTTTCTAGCATGTGAGAACAAACGCTCTTATCAGGATATGTTGTTTCATCAGGACCAGACAGTGGTCAGAATATCTATCCCCCCACCTCCCTGCTATTCCCAACTAAATTTCTACCATGAGATAAGTTTGTTTGTGCTTAACTGTAAAAGGATTGGTCTTTCTTCAAATGCAAATATTCCAGAGATGAATGACATCAAAAGCTGAGAATTAACACATCAGGCCCAGGCAAGCTGGCGGTTTAACTGAGATTCCCTCTAACACAAGGAAACAGGGAGGGAGCGGGAGGGCACAGCATGCTGCTGCTAGGAACAGGAGCTGCATGGCAGAAGCACTGCATTGCAGACAGGATGCAAAGGAAAGGAGCTCTCCAGCGAGACTGCAGACTTCCCAGTTACCCACAGTAGGCTGTGTCCAGGGTTGACTTTCAGTTGAGTTTTTGATTGCTTTTTAACACAGTTTTATAAAGAATCACACTGGACTTAGAAAGAAAAGATCAATTTATTTGTAGGACTGAGACGCAGGCCCTGAGAAGGAGATCATTTTATGTTTTACCTGGTAATGTTGGAATGACCATATGGTCATTATTACGCAGAGAGAAGCATTTATAGTGCATGAAGGTATAGACCTTGGAGTCTGTCTTAATCTGTTTGGGCTACTATAATAAAACAGGCTGGGGAGCTTATAAAGAACAGAAATTTCTTTCACATAGTTTTGGAAGCTGGAAGTCCGAGATTAGGGTTTGTCCCTGCCAGCTTGGTCAGATGAGAGCCCTGTTCCTGGTTCATACCCCACACCTTCTCGCTGCGTCCTCACATAGTAGAAGGGGTAAGGGAGCTCGGTGGGGTCTCTTTTCTTAGAGCACTAATCCCACTCATGAGGGCTCTGCCCTCAAAACCTAATCATCTACCAAAGGCCCCACCTACTAACATCATCACCTCTGGGGGTTAGGATTTCAACATATGAATTTTGAGGAGACACAAACATTCAGACCATAGCAGAGTTCAACTTCTTGAGTTTAAAATCAAGTGCTGTAGTTACAGCGTCTACCACTGTGACTTCACCTCTCCAAGCTTCAGTTTCTCCATCTGGAAAATGGGATCAATAGTAGAGTCTCACCTGTATAGATTTAAACAAGATTACCAATGTAACGTAGCAGCTAGAATAGAATAGAATAACCGCTAGTTCGTATTTTCATTAAACTATTGGGTTCAGAAGGAAAGAATTCAGGAGGGTTGGCTGAGATGGAAAAAACACAATTGCCTCACTCGGAGCAGTGCTCTCTTAAAAAACAGCTAGCCTAAAGTGTCTTCACATTCTTCTGAAATAGGATTTTGGATTTCAATTTAAAGGAACTTTTTTTATGCAAATATAGTCTTATGTACAGCATCTTCTGCCCTCTTCTGGCTTCTCCAAGAAATTCAAGTACATGCATAAACTAAATGGAAAGTGCATTGTTTTTATTTTCTTTTTACTGGATACCTACAGGTTGCCAGTTCTCCAGTTCTAAATAAGAAAGATGCATCTACAATATTTTGCATGAGGATGGGGGTATCAGAAATCTTCTAGATTTTTCCAACAATTTGCTTTTGAAATGGAGATTTCATTCTGCTATTTTATTCAATTCTATTCTTCCAGCACCAGATCTACTAATCGTAACTACTAAATAAATCATCAAACTGTGCCACAAGTTATCGCAGAGGCTAAAATTGGAGGTCATTATAATTCCTGAGTTAATTAATCAGATGTTTAAAATAGAGCCGGACTGTGAGAACCTTTGATTAGAGCAGGAGCCTGGGGCTAAAAGTCCCACTTCTATTAGAGATTGTATTGGATTTTAACTCATTTTCCCCCAGCCTTCAGAAAATAAATAAAAGCATAATTTTTAAAAGTGGGGCTATTCAGGCAGACTGACAACTGAGGTCCCTCCATTTTGATTTTCAGATGTGATGTGGAAGGAGCATCAGTTTGCTGTGCCTTTGAATGGCAGTATTTGTAATTATCTGCAAATCTCACACCCAGCCAGAGATGTCATGGCATGGCAAAAGATCTCCTATTAAAGTGAAACCCCAAAACAGAAGTTTGTGTTGGTAAATACAAGGGACCCTGAGGACAGCATGCTGTGAAGGAGGGTCGCAGTCAGCAGAGATCAACTTGTTCGAAGATCTATTGTTAAGGAATGGCTCACACATCTGAGGGCTTCCTGCAGTTGGAAAGGATTAGCTAAATGGAATGAAAAGAACATTGGAGGGGAAGCCCAGCTGGCCTGAAGAGAAAAGAGGGACCAAATAACTCAAGATGAAAGCAGCAAAGCACTTTTGATGTCAAGGGCAGTTTTTCGAATTACATCTTAGATTGTGTCATTCAGATGCCACCAAAATTGAAGAATCATAATCCAGATTATCATTTTCCAACCAATCCTGAGTCACTAATGTCTAGAATTTATATTGTTCCTAGATTACCACCCACAAAGAACTAAAAGCTTTCGGAAACTCTGCTTAGTCATTAAAACACATTACTATGGGGCCGGCCCAGTGGCGCAGTGGTTAAGTTCGCACTTTGGCTTCTCAGCGGCCTGGGGTCTGCCGGTTCAGATCCCTGGTGTGGCCTTGGCACTGCTTGTCAAGCCATGCTGTGGTAGGCATCCCACATATAAAGTAGAGGAAGATGGGCATGGATGTTAGCTCAGGGCCAGTCTTCCTCAGCAAAAAAGAGGAGGACTGGCAGTAGTTAGCTCAGGGCTAATCTTCCTCAAAAAAAAAAAAAAAAAACACCTTACTAGTCATAAGAATAAGCAGGTACAAATAGCCTATACAGTTTGGACAAAGAAGAATCACGGGGACATTTCTGTTAGCAAATTTTAAAACATATTAAAAGGGTACAATGCTTAAAAGTGTTATTGTGACTCCAAAAGTTATAGAAAGAAAATTGAAATAAGACATAAGGCTGAGAAACAAAAGGTGACCTCTGACAAATATGATATAAACTCAGAAGGTAGTAGCAATTTTCAATGAATGTGATTGAGATAATTGCATAAATATTTGGAAGAAAATACTGAAGCTTTAAATAACATCATATACCAAAATATATTCTGGGAAGATTACAGAGATAAATGTATTTAAAAGATGGAATAATGCAAGAACAGTTAAATGCATATTGTCCTATGTATATGATGATGCATTTTATTGACCTTAAAATGGCATTTTTAATGAAAATTTATTGACGAAGGAACATAGTTGTGTCACTCAGAATTTTTAGCTACAAAAGACAGAGACCTCTCTGGCCAGTTAAAGTATAAAGGGAATTGACTGAAGGCTATCAGCTCATAGGATCGCTAGGACAGTGAAATAATTGTGACTTGAGGCCATGTGGCCAAGAAGAATGCAGGACCCATGTGTTGTCTTGGTGCAGACACAATCCCCCCATCCCTACCCATGAGACCAGAAGCTTTTCCCTTGGATTCTGAGAGTGGGCCCTGCACTGAGCCACTACCACAACTGCTCCTGAAAGCCCCATGCCTCTTGCGTATGCTATGCCAGGAAATGGATTCCACATGGAGCCTCTTTCCTTATGTTTCCCTCTTCCAAATGGGAGACTGAAGATTGGGTACATATTTTTGAAAGAGCCTGGATCACTAGGCCATGTCCTATTTGCTAAGGAGCCTGGAAAACTGAGTTGGCTACTGCTCTGGAGCGGTAGAACCTGTGATACAGGGAATTGCCTAGACTATTTTAAAAGATACTAGGAGGCCATAAATATGACATACATTCCCTACATACTCATGGTATAAAGAAACAATGCATACAAAAACTTCATATGTGTTGAGAACCCCATTTTTAGGAAGTAAATCATAAATGCATACAGAGAAATAAAGAAGATTCTACAGAATAAAACCCAAAATGTTAATATTGGATGCAGGAGAAGCTGGCAAGTACAACTTAATTTATTCATTATATTACGTTCATAAGTCTGTGTTTTCTAAATTCTCCACAATGTATATATATTAATTTTATCAAAAAAAGAGAAATAAACAGAGCTTTATACCCTCAAAAATTACTCTATGACCAGCATAACACAATGTCTAATTTGGAATTGAAACGGGTAGTAGAGATATTAAAACTCAAGTCATATGAGAAAACTGAGGACAAGCTGGGACAAAGAGGCTTCTACAAGATGGTACATGCAGAAGGTGGTGAAGCCAGGCCAGAAATCCATATTTATTGTATTTTAAGACTAGTGACTTTTCTGATTTCATGTTGGGTATTCGTATTTCATCTATGACAATTAGACAACATAGTATAGGCAATTTGTTCTATAGTTGATGGTTAATGGATGTATAATCCTCATTACGTGAGAATTTCCAGCTATTTTGGGACATCTCATGGGAGTCTCTGCTAGGTCAAGAGCAGAACGCAGTGTCAGCTAACCCAGTCTCCCCGTCTTGTCAGTAAGAGCAACTTTTGGTTCCCGCTTTGATTCAGTTTTCCCAATTGTCAGATTTGGACTGACAACACTAATGCTCCTCTGAAAAGTCCTTTGAGATATTTTTATGAAAAGAACCATGAGTATGGAATTGCTCCAAATCAGAATGCTTACTTGCTTGGAAAGATGAGATTAATTTACTGTGAGAATTGCATAGAAAGAACATCTCTTTTGAGTTGCGAAACATATCGAAATTACCATATCTTCGAAAGAGAAGTCTTTTTGTAAAGGATGATGTTTGGGGGAGTTAGGAGAGATGATGACAGTCACCCTCTTCTGAGTAACGATGAGCTTGCTAATGGCTGAGGCCCGAGTCACTCCATTATTCCTGGTACAAGCCCAGTGTTTCAACTGTAATATGGGGCTCAGTAAAAGCTGATTCAATGAAGACGCAAATGTGGGTCATCTTTATATTTCATTTTTATAATAATTATGGCCTCTTATCTAATGCTTGTTATTTGCCAGGCATTGTGTCAAATACTCTGCATTTCTTATTTCTGTCTTGAATGCTTTTTGGAGAAAAACGTAGAGATTGAGTAAAAGCTTACAGTGCATCTGTTCAGCTCACAATGATTCTGCACCTAGAAAGTCCATCTCCAGACTGATCTCCAGTCCCCTCAACAGTCCCTTTTTAATACATGAGCCTGACCTCTGGTCACTGCAAATTGGGCCAAGATGAATGTCTTACTGAAACTGGGACATTTAGATTCTCTCTCCCATGAATTTGCAACGAAGTTAAGACTCAGAGACAGTTAATAAGTCTCTGGAGGTGGCTGGAAAAGTAATATTCAAGCTCTGGAATTATGAGCGTCTGGAAAAAGAGCATGGAGTATGAGGCACATTCAGAGAAAGGTGAAGAGTCTTGATGTTCATCTGCAGTTTCTGTTTTTCCTTAAAACCTAACTTCAAACCCCTGAATCCTAAAATTCTATCCTCTTTTTGCTTAAGCCAGCTAGAATTGGTTTTTGAAAGTTAAATCTAGAGTCTCGGCTGTTACAGGTATAAATAAAATATATCCATTCACACCTACGCCCATAGAAACATGTTATCTCATTCTCACAGCACATCCCAAAGTGGATATTATCATCCCCATGTTATAGATGAGGATACAGGCTCAGAGAAGGGAAGCAATTTTCCCAAAACGACTTACTTAGATTAGTTAGAGCTAGTATTAATCTGACGATAGAATAACTTAAAGTCCTATGATCTTCCTAGTCTGTATATCATGCCCCATCTAGATTTATTCATCCTTTTAACATGCATTTATGGAGATCCTTTTAAGTCCCAGGCACTATGTTTCTATGGTTTCACCAGGGTTGCCAAGTCTTTGTAGATATTTACATGGTGTTGCATCCGTATGTGTCCGAGTAGACTGCCAAAGGCAGGCTGCTCAGCTCAAGGTAAAGGCATAATCTCTGAGACTCGTTATTCATACACTCCGCTTTCAGTAAAGATAAAATTAAGGAGAGATCAGCTTCCAAAAGACATAGGAGGTATCAGAGGCTTTTGGAATTACTAAAGTCTTTCAATATTAAGCACTCACTGAGCTACTGCCTGTGTTTTAACGGATCCGATGCCTCTGGTGTAGTTTTGTCCCTGTTCTTCACACAGAATGTGGCCGGGGTTGTCAGTGGACTGATAATGAGCACCTGTTTGTAGAGTTGCTCTTGTTATTTTTAATGGCATTCTGAAGGAGATTTGATGAGATGATGATCCAATAAGGTCTCAAACTTCCTATTAAACCCAGAGAAGTCATTTAACTTTCTCGAGGTCACAGCTCTAGTTGGTGGCAGAGATGGGGCTTGCCAGCCAAGAATACACTGCTAGCAGAAATCTTAAAATAATTTATATTTTTTCTTATTATTCCTCTAAATAACAACACATATGAATTAGATTCATGTCAGACCCATTATGCATTCTACCCCCACAATCTGTCTTTCTCTGAATTAACAAAACGTAAAATGGGAGAATTACAGGTTTTATAGTTAGAATCTATAGTGCTTAGGGTTCAGTATAAAAGGCCCTCTGTTAATTATGTATATTCTGGCTTATATAATTCTCTCTTTTTGTATTAGGACTTGAAATTTCCTTGAAGGCTGAGAATTAAAAAAAAATACAATCATTAATGTCATTCTCAGATGTCATTATATTCTCAAAAAGTGACATGAGTCATATGTCACAGCACCTTCATTAGAATAAGATTTATGCCTTCTATCTTTTATAACATACAAAATAGGTAAATAAATTATAAACAGTATGATTGATCAATCTGGAAATGGAAATCACTCAGGTTTGCTAATGCCCAGGAGAACTTCTGGGCATTATTTTAATAAGAAGAATAATAGCAGCTAACACTTACAGAGTACTTGCTGGAACCCAGGCAGTGTTCTGAGCGCTTTACATGAATCAATTCAGTCTTTGCAATTACCTGTGAGGTAGGGGCTATTGGTAGCCCCTTTTACAAGTGGAGAAAATAAGGCAGAGATCACCACTCTTTTGGCCCGAGCATTTCTCACCTACTTTTTAGGTAAGGAGGTAGATGAGTCTCACCCTTGCTCTTTAAATACAACACACTGCATATGACAGCTAAATGGTTAAGCAGTTTTTCCTGACCTGGCTTGAACTGTTTTCTCCCTCTTTTTACCAAGTGAACTCCTATTGATACTTCAAGGCTCACAAAATACACACCGCCCCCCCCCTTTTAAAACTTTTCTCCCAACAAACTTTCACTCTTTCTTCATCCATGTTCCCTGATCTTTTTTTTCATAATTTCTCCACTCTAATTTGGAACAGCGTTGATTTCCTGACCAATCCAAAGGACATTTTTTACTTACCAAGTTATTAATCTATTCATGATGTTTGATACTCTTAACAACTCCTTGGTCTTGAAACTTTTCCTCCCTGGGCTTTCAAAGCACCGCCCTCCATAGGTCCTTCTCTTGGTTTTCTGGTCATTCCAGTTCAACTTTCATCACGTTCCCCTCTTTCTCTGTTTGCCCATTAAATGATGGAAGTCCATGGTCTAAACTGTAAAACAAGATCCAACATCCAGAATGGTACTTGAAAAATTGAAGGATCTCAATAAATATTAGCTGAATAATTTATGCTTATGACATCTAACCCATGCCTATGGTTTTGACTAGGACTTGTGAACTAATAAGTGTGCAATCTACAACTCTCAAGTTTAGGAGGTTCCAATCCATATCTAATGTCATGCTTCCTGTTGCTATACTATTTCCCTCTCTCATTCTTTCTCATCTGGATGACTCATTCTTTTACTGACTGTCACAAATACACACACGCGCACACTGAGGCCAGTGGGATACAGAGCACTGGGCTAGATGCTGGGTCTGTGGTCATACCTTCATGACAGTTATCATCTGGGCTGAGGGTACCAGCTCGTTATACTGTTTTCTCTGTCTTTTCTCCTTCACTTTCGATTTAATTTGTCACACTCATGCAAAGCGTTCTTTGGAAAATATGTAACTGTCCCTATTTAAGAGTCTTCAATGGCTCCACTTTGCATATACAATAAAGTATCAACATCTTTGATATCTCAGAAGGCCATTTATAATTTCATCCCTGCCTGTAAATCTAGCCTCATTCTTCCACTCTCCTACTTGTATCCTGTATTCCAGACACAACAAACTCTTTGGTATTGCCTAATTATGCAATGACTTTGCTCATCTAAGTGTCTTTATTCATATCATCCTATTGATATTTGGTCGGGAGTGAGGGGAACAATAGATAACACTCCCCTTACCTGACTGGGTTCAGATTCAATTTAGGGATAAACACGAAGTAAGATAGGTAGACAGCAAAATGTCACCCTCCTCCTGACAATTTTTGTATTAGAGTATGTGGTTTATACTGTTGGGCAATTTAGTGGGCCCCCCTAAATCCTAGAAGCGACAGTCTTATACTGTCTTCCAAATAAAGACAGCATGAGAAAATTGCAGCTTCACCATGTGGGGACTGGGTCTTTCCTGCTAAGCTTACTGTATGGTCTCTGAGGGCAGGCTAGCTGTTGATCAAAGGAGAAAATAAACAGCCCAGTTCTCGTCCAAAATCACCAACAAATTATGCGGCTCTTCCTCTGCTGGGTGGGCGGGAATTGGAGGAGTTAGTGAGATGACAGAGAAAGGCCAGGAGGGCATTGAAGTCCTCCAAACTCTAAATATTTTTAACTGAATAATGAATATATATCAAACATAGGCTGAGTTCATCAGGAATTTTCCAATTTCAAGTGGAAAAATCACCATACTTTTTGCCTTAAACCAAAGCATGGACTAGATTAGTTCACATAATGAAAGGATATTCATAGAAGTTTCATCGAGTGTGGCTGAGTCCAGGTACCCAATGTCACAGAACTTGGTCTGTCTTCATCTCTGCTTTCCCCTCTTTTGACTCCAATCTCAGGAGGGTTCTTTCCTTGCTGTGCTAAGATATTAAGATGGCCATTGGCATCTGGCAACTATCTTACAACCTTAGCTATCCCAAGAAAAAGAGAACTTCACTTTCCCAACAATTCTAGAAAAAGGCTTGGGTTAAATGTCATTGGATAACTTAGACCTGTGAAGTAAAGTAAGATACTTCTTTTGGCTAGGCATAATCATGTGCCCCACCCCCAGAACTGTCGTTAAAGTCAGGGTTATCTGAAGGACTGAGATGAGTGGGGGATGTCTCACCAAAGGGATATCATGGCGTTGTTTCAGAAGAAAGAGGATCTATTTTGGGCAGGCAGAAACAATAAATGTCCACACATGCATTGTTCCATAGGTGAACAGAGTGGTGACCCGAGGTCACCACGTTGTTTAACATCAGTGACACCAGGTCCAGGTAAAAATAGTTTTTTCTAGATTTTGCTTATTGTTAAATTATACTTCTCCACGATTCTATCGCAGCCAGCCAGGAGATTGTACTCATTTTTTTGTTAGCCTAGAAATCAGACTTTCTTGAAATAGGTGAATTGGGAAATCTCTTTGCTATACAGGAAATATTGTTGCTGTGACAATTGTTGCAATAGAGGCCTGTTGGAAATGAGTAGAGAAATAGATAGAAGAAACAGTAACCCTAGGCTCTGCTGTCCAATGAAAGGAAGGTACATGCAGCTGTGAATTTTTATATTCTAGTTTCTCCTAGAATCACACATCACACACACACACACACACACACAAACACAAGCGGACTTCGATAGGCCAAATCATCTCACCCAAAAATGATGAAACGCTAAATAAATATGCCAGCTTCCATCCAACAGAAATACAAGTACCTCCGAAATTTCAACTTAATGGTATGTGTCAGATTGTATTGACTCACTTGTGAAAGAAAGATTGCAACATTACTTATTCTGATTTAAAATATCATATTTAGAGGTCTCCATGATACGTGACGATCAGCAACAATGGACTCTGTGTGCCGTGCCTCACCCTGGCAGGCATGTTTCTGTCTGCTCTGCCAAGGGCCCGGTTGTGTTCATTCCAATATGGCCTAATTTTATTTTCCTCACTGTCTGTCTCTTTCTTTTTTTTGTTTTAATGTTTGAAAAATACAATAGAATTGTCTTCTCAGCATGGGGATATCTGCATGTGTTAAAATTACATTTTCTATTTTAAACTCACTCTCTTTTTAATTTAAAAGGACTTGTCAGAACATGCAGTCTTATTTTTTTTCCCCTCCTAGAAGAACAGGAAATATGCAAACCTGAGATGTTGAAAGAGGCAAAAGCAAATTTGTAGGGGAAACAAACAAACAAATAACTAAACAAAAACAAAGAAAACAAAACAGGTGGAAGTCTGGCTGATTCTATTTGAGTTGAAATCTCTGTTGGGATTTGAGATGAAGAACACCACAGCACAAAGGGATAACAGCCAGGACATGCATTTTAGAAATCGAGAAAATCTTCTCGTCTGGAAATTATTAGGCCGGGCGTTAACTCCCTTTTTACCTCAGTTTCCTGAACAATATTAAAATGAAATTTGTCAATTGCTAATACTCATACACAGATATACTGTGTGAAAAAAATAACGACAACAACATTTATTGAGAACTTACTTTTGTGTGAAATATATATATATATATTTCTCCCAACCCAACCTCAACCTCATAGTGGGGTTTATTTATTGGGCCTCCCCTCAAAAATAATAAAGCACCCTACCTTCTGTGAGGTTGGGTAGGGTTATTCTCTCCATTTTGCAGATGAGAAAATTCATATTGATTTCAGGCACCGTGAGGAATACTGTGGAACACCGCTCGGAGCCTCCCTCAGGACTGCATACCCATTTCCTAGCTGTCTGAAATGTTGGCGGCCAAGACTCACAGACGGGTTCCACTGGAAGAATTTTCTCTACCAAGGAAAGCTTCCTCGCCACAGGTTACAATAAGTTCCCCAGGGGCAATTCTGTTTCTCTGACTGGGTGGTGGGAGAGTACAAAGGTCCACTCCTGGCCTCAATGTGGGGCATCTTTAAAAGACTGCCTCAGCTCTGGAACTCCCTGAGGGATGGTGGGGCCTTTGTTACAAGCAAATTGTTATTTAGCTTCTCCCTCTGGCCAATCCTGTTTCCACCGCCTGTGATGGGTGTTCATCAAAAATACTCCTCAGACAACCTTCTTCCCACAAATCTTGGTCTCATGGTCTGTTTCTGAAAACCCCAGCCTAAAGACAGGCACCCAGAATAGGCGCCAATTAAATGTCTGATATTGCAGTTCTTTAACCCAGACATCTATATTAACAACATGGATTGTTCTAGGCGTCGGTTAAGCAAAAGAGAAAATATAGACTTTGCTTTTTATGTTAATGCTTAACACATTGCTTGATATACATAGCTACCTATGCACAATGCCTCATCAATTAATCTATAGCCCCCTTATCTATGAGATGTATGCATGTCGCATAACGTCAGCCCTGCCCCAAATGCTGTTGGTTCGCTCTAAGCAAGACCAGCGATTTTATTGGTCTTTTTTCTTGTGTTATGCAATGTATAATAACGGAATGTGTGGTCGTCAGTGCCTGAATGCCACTTTCAGTAATAGAAACGCCTTCTGGGGAAATAAGATTGGTGCCAGGACTAGAATATGGAAGCAAACTTGAAATTATTTCACTTCTATTTCAGAATGGTTTAAAAAAAAAAAAGGAAAAGGCAGCGAGACCATTTTCGAGGGCTGCCAACCACAGTGAGACATTTGAATGAAAATACCTCTATAACTTTCTATAACCCACTAAATAGAAATCCAGAGTTCTTAGGTTGGCATGTCAGCCTCTGTTCAATCCAGTGCCAAATTACCTTTGCACGTTGTCACCCATGGTGCCCCTTCATGAGGACTCCATATTTTTGCCAAAGTGGACTTAGCTATTCCCTGAACAAAAATAAAACAAATATGTAAAATAAAATAAAGTGTTCTGACCAAAATGGAGTAAACCCACTCTAGCCATTCTTTCTTGCTGATTAAAACTCAAAATTGTGGACAAAATAAAAATAAATTTAAAGAAAAAGAAGTAGGAGCCGTCCCAGTGGTGCAGAGGTTAAGTTCGCACGTTCTGCTTCAGCGGCCCAGGGTTCGCCAGTTCCGATCCCGGCTGTGGACATGGCACCTCTTGGCAAGCTACGCTGTGGCAGGAGTCCCACATATAAAATAGAGGAAGATGGGCACTGATGTTAGCTCAGGGCCAGTCTTTCTCTGAAAAAAAGAGGAGGATTGGCGGCAGATGTTAGATCAGGGCTAATCTTCTTCAAGAAAATTAAAAAATTAAAAAAAGAACTAACTGAACACTCTGAAAATTAAACAAAAGCATGCAAATTGGAGGTGGGAAAGAAAAATTGAAGAAACACCCTGTAAAGGGATAAGCTTCCCTTTTTTTCTCTCCCTCCTGTATTTTTCTCCATTGGAGCTGTGGCAGTAGTGAAGACAGCAGTAAGACTTTGAAAGTTTATTTTGGCCAGAGGCACAAGAAAAGGAAACCCTAAAACCTGAAGCATGAGGGTTAATATCAGAAAGAAGGCATTTGGAGAATACAATCCTCTAGTGCTGGGCAGAAATCCTGGGTTCCACAGGGAGCTTCTTGGGCATGAAAGATGCAAATTAACAAGAATTCTTAGGTCACCAAAATCACTGCCTATAAAAAATATAAAAAAATAATTCAATTGAATTAAAATTAATTTCGATTAAAATATTAAAATTAAAATTTATGGTCTGTGAAAGACACTGTTAAGAAAATGAACAGAGAAGTCACAGACTGGGAGATAATGTTTTTAAATTACATATCTGAAAAATAATTTGTATCTTAAACATATACAGAATTCTCGTAATCCAATAATAAGAAAACAATCATCCCAATTAAAAAAAAAATGGGCAGAGGAACTATACAGATACTTGACCAAAGAAGATATTCTTTGGCAAACAAGCGTAGTCAAAGATGCTCAGTATCATTAGTACGTGTATTAGTTTCCCAGGGCAACCATAACAAATTATCACAAAATGGGTGGGAAAAAACCAGAAATTTATTCTCTCACAGTTCTGGAGGGTAGAAGTACAAAATCAAGGTGTCGACAGGACCATGCTCCCACTGAAGGCTCTAGGGAAGAAACCTCCCTCGCTTCCTCCAATCTTCTTGAGATTACTGGAAATCCTCGGTGTTACAATAATGATGGTAATAATAATAATCATTTTAAAAACTGATATTTCAGTATAGATGCAGAGAAACTCAAGCTCCTGCACATTGCTGGTTGTACTGCAATATGTACAGCCATTTGGAAATCAATGTGACAGCATTTCTAATATGCTGACATACACTTACCCATCTATCTCACTCTTACGTATTTACTCAAGAAAAATGAAAATTTGTGTTCACACAGAAACCTCTAGTTGAATGCTAATAGTGACATTATTCATAATTTCCCTAAAGCAGAAACAACTCAAATGTCCTTCTAGTGGTTAATGGACACACAAACTGAGATGTATCCACACAATGGAATATTATTCGGCAGTAAAAAAGGAATGAACTATTAATATACACAAGGATATGGATGAGACTCAAATGCATTATGCTAAGTGAAAGATACCAAATTCAAACAACACACTGTATAACTCCATTGTTATGACATTCTGAAGAAACAAAATTGTGAGAAATAACAGAAATCAAATCAACGATTGCCAGGGGAGTGGGTGGGGGAGGAGTAGACCATGTTGGTGTGATCCAGCAGGTGTATGTCTTGATCATGGTGGCAGTTACCCTATGCATTTGTCAAAATTTATAGAACTATACATCAAAAATAATGAATTTTACAGTATGTAAATTAATACAATTCAACAAATAAAATAAAAAGCTGGTGCCTGATATTTTGCCCAGCTTGTGGTTGGGTCATAATAAACGTTGGTTCCTTTCTTCTTCCTTCATGCCTGAAGGACATCTAGTCTTATTGCTGGCTTATTTGTTTGCTCATTTGAAATATTTACAGTTTTCTTTTTTTTCTCTAGCCTCCTTTCTCTCTCCCCTGCCTCCACTCCTGGCAACTTGATATACTCATCTCATTAGGACATTCTTGCTGTGTCATTGTTACATTTTCTGGGTTATGTCTCTTGCTGCTGTGTCATAGGCCTAAATTCGGTCTTATTTACCCTCCCACTCTTGCTGCCGTAATAACCGAACATCTTTTGTAAACCGGAAATCAATTGGTGAATTTCTATCCTTGAAATTTATTCAAGAAACTCTTTTCCATTTTAGTTTCATGTCCCATGAAACTCCAAAATCTCGTCATTTCCCAAGAGCTCATAGCCTTGTGTTCACCAAGCTCCTGTTGCCACCGGCCTATTCTGTCCTGAGATTTAAAGCTGAGCTTCTTCCTCATTTGAACTCTTCTCTGTTTTGTGGCAAAAGCCACCCACATGAAGCATCTCTAAGTCAGGTACATTTTACTAAAGATTTGTGGGAAGGAAGAAACACTCACAACTTCAAATTGGACATTATTCATCCACATACTTAAATGTTTCACTGGCCCATATCCGAGGTAAACTTCAGCCACCCACAAAGAGCTCGGTTGTCATCTCTTCTGTACTTTCAGAGCACATCATCTCTTCCTCCCCTCCCACGTCTCTCTCAGGAGCACAAATAATTTCTTTTCTGGTCTCATAAAAAACAGTTTCTCCATTAACTTTTGTTTTCTTGGTTCCTGCTGGTACCCAAGTCTTCCCTTCTACCCTGAGCAGCTTATCAAGATAACTTCCCAAAGTGAGGGTTCTCCCCAGGAGGGGATCTGTTGTAAGGTGTTGTGAGAGTAAAATGTACCCTTCCTTACAATCTATTGTAGCACTTATCACTAAATTGTAAACATTTATCTTTTTGTCTGTTTCTCTCACTATTCCACAAAATCATAAGGGTAAGTTTCGTCCTTTTCCCTCCCTCCCCCTGCAAAGCTTAGCTCAGTGGTGGCTATATAGTAAATATTCAGTAAGCGAATGAAGTGTCTTAGTCCTTTTGGGCTGCTATCACAAAATACCATAGACCGAGTGGCTTATTGTGAAATAACAGAAAAAATATATATTGGTCTCTACCCGGGATTCCTGGCACAGAGCCCCTAAATCCTTTGGAATTTCCTGGGTAGTAGGAGTGTCTTTTGTTCTAATGACACAACTCTTGGTGGGTTTCTGGCTAGGAGCTGGTCATCAGAAATTCCAAGCCATGTTTAGAAGCTTGGAACTTTCAGCCCCACCCCTCTCAATCTCCAGATAGTTTAGAGGGACTGGAAGTGGAGCAGTAATCTATCGTGCCTATGGAATGAAATCTTCATAAAAATACCAATAGTATGGGGTTTGGAGAGCTTCCAGGTGGGTGAACACATAGAGGTGCAGGGAGAGTGGCATGCCCAAGAGGACGTGGAAACTCTGTGCCCCTTCCCACATATCTTTCCCTATGCATCTCCTCCATCTGGCTGTTCTTGAGTTATGGCCTTCTACAATGAACTAGTAAACTAGTAAGTAAAATGTTTTCCTGAGTTCTGTGAGCTGCTCTAGCAAATTAATCAAACTCAGGAAGGGGATCATGGGAACCTGAAATCTATGGCCAGTCCATCAGAAGCACAGACAACAACCTGGACTTATGATTGGCATCTGAAGTGTGTGAAGGGACAGTCTTGTATGGCTTAACCCTTAATTTGTGGGTTCTGATGCTACCTATTGCAGGTAGATAGTGTTGGAATTTAGTTAAATTGTAGGACACCCAGCTCATGTTGCAGAATTGCTTGATGTGTGGGGAAAAGCCATACATCTGGTGACAAATATATATATATACTTGTAAACAACAAGTATTCACTTGTCACGATTCTGTGAGCTGGGAAGTCCAAGATCAAGGCACCAGCAGACTCGATGTCTGGTGAGGAACCTCTTCCTAGTTCACAGATGGCTCTTTTCACTGTGTCCTCATATGGTAGAAGGTGCCAGGGAGTTCTCTAGGGCCCCTTTTATAAGGGTACTAATCTCCTTCATGAGGGTTCCACCCTTATGATCTAATCACCTCCCAAAGACTTCACCTCCAAATACTATAACATTGGAGATTAGGACTTCAACACATGAATTTTAGAAGCGGGGGCACAGACATTCTCTCTATAGCAGAAAAAATAGCCAAACTTTCCTTTGCACTATGTTCACACTATTCCCCAAATCTGCAAAATTATCCCCTACCATTTCTATCTCATTTCTTCATATCCTTGAAGCCCCTGCCTCCTCGCATTTGTGTATCTATGATGCATCTCCTTACTTCTCCAGATCTTGGTGCTATGAATTATGAATTTCATTTTTTCCTCTGTTCCACTTCTTCACTGAAGGCAAGAGTTGTGTTTAGTATACTTTTATAAAGTTTTCCAGTCTATCATCCTCCAATGGGCAGTTAATAAATCCATTCGTATATTCATATATTCAACCAATATTTATTGAGTGCTTGCAATTTTCCAGTCTCTGTTCTAGGAGCTGGGCATATAGCAGGGACCCAAACAGAGAAAAGTCCTTTCCTTAAAGAGTTTATGTTCCAGTGGTGAGAGTCCCAGATTAAACATAGAACAAATCAATATATAACATGTAAGGTGGTAATAAGTACTATGAGGATAAAGTTGGATTACGGGGTGATAGATGGTGCATGCATACGTGGTGTAGGGGGGTTATGTAGGAGGAGGAGCTGACACTTTATGTGGATTGGTTGGAGAAGATCTGGTAAAATAAAGGTTAAAAAGAAACTGAAGAAAGACAGGGAGTGGGTCATGAAGACATGTGGAGAAAAAAAGCACTCTAGCATCTCACACATCTTGGGATGAGCACCTTACAGTTCATAAAGGAAAAAAACAAGGAGAAGGTTGTGCAGATGGAGAGAAATATTTCAGATACAAGAAATATTCATTTTCCTGGAAAAAAAAAAACTGTAGATAATTTAGAATGATCTGATGATTTAGGGTGGGAAAGAGACATTGTTTGGGAGGACAATGCAATGGTTTCTTTTACGTGTTGTTAAAACCAAGCAAGCTGACCTCTACTAGTGTATCTGAGCAACTGACAAGACTGAATGGCTCTCCTGAGTTCTCCGTCTAAAGAAGTATCCTTCTCATTACCATCATATCACCCTACATCCCTGTCTCAAAGACAGTTTTAAGTGATAATATATCATTTAGAATTTGATTTTTACAAAAGGGGAATGGATAAAGGTGTCAAGATATTTGATTAAGATTTGAGATTTGATCTCGGGTTACTGAGAAACAATACTTGACTTCCTATTTAATTAAAATGGCAAGAAAAAATTTTAAAGTAAACATAGGAGGTAACATGATTGTGAAGAACCATAGTTCTTTCAAAATTGAGAAGTCTTGGCTATCTTAAATAATCAAAGACATGATAAAGTCAACATAAAGCATGGGAACTTTTTCTTATAAGACAGAATTTTTGCCTCCAAGGCAGATTACTCAGAAGGTAAAGAAAAACTTTTTACAATCTCTTAAAAAGACCAGTACCTAAGAAAAATGTAAACACAAACTCTGAAAATTTTGTAAATTGCATAAACCATTAAATAAACCTTAGTCAGAATTGACCAATACAAATAAGCTTCCCTTTTCACGTACCTTCTACCATTTTCTATATCCATTCAGATTTTTTCTTCAACTTTCCTCCTTCTCCTTCGGGAACAGTTGGCCATTTTACTTTAAGACAAAGCTACTCTCTTTTTTACTTTAACAAAATCATATCTTCTACAGTACAATTTCTCAAAATGGCAAAAATGAACACATTTGTTACCAGACACAAATATGTAGAGCCTCTCCGTACCACATAAATATGAGACAAAAAGTATATAAACTTAAAATAATGCTTTGTAACTCATGTTAATTCTATCTTAGAGTTAAAAATTATCTAGTTATCTAATGAATATCCACTAATTAGCTCAATTTAATAGCAGTCCAAGATTTTAAATTCCCTAAAGATCCTGGAAATTATCTTCAAAGTTACATACTATAAAATATAATTACTGTTGAAATAAAGTTTGTCAGAATAATGACTCAATTTGGTTAAAACTAAATTTAAATGTTTCATAATCTTAAACAGTAAGTAGAAATAATCCTAGCTCATTTGATCAGTAAACTTAAGTTTAGAAAGAACGTACTCAAGCATGGTAAAAATGTGTATTTGCATTATACTGTTAACACTGATAACTTGGACAAAACATAGTTCTTTATATCAAGCCAAAAGTATTAAACTAGTCTTGTTTGCTGTAGTTTTACCTAATTACGTGAATATAAATTCTAAAAATATTTCTGACTTGGTTCCTATAAGAATAGTTATTTTTTCACATTGAAATTATTTAGGCTCTATTTCTTTAATTTCTGAAATATTGGGAATGGCCAATTATATAAATACTTATCTGTGAGCCAATCTCAATAGAGCTCTTTTAATGGAAAGGATTTAAAGTCGAGTTGATTAGTACTACCCAGAGGTAGGGAGATATTACATGTTCACATAGTTAGAAGGAAAGACTGAATTACAGAAATATAAACAAACAGACAGATACAGAGAGCTTACAGTTTTAAGTCCAAAATTTCAGTCATGAGACAAGTATAAACAAACACAAAATTCACGTGTCCATTTCAAAGACCTGGTCTCTTCTCAGTGGGTATACATTCTTAATTTCTTGGAGATCTAAATAGAAAAACAGGGAAAAGCAATAAAGCTGATTCTCTATCCTGTTTCACCCAACAGAGGTAAGATCTCCATAAACCTTGAGTACCTTTATAGAGATCAAGAGATGGTCAGAAGAAGTAGAAAAAGGAATCATCCAGGAATCTTTTGGGAGTCATGAGGAAGGATGGAGTTAAGTCCTATCTTAGAATCTGGATGGCAGAGTAATCCTTTGAAATGAGCCATTTCCCAGAACACGTAAGGATGAGAAAGATTTCTTAACCTTTGCTGCTTTCCAGAAGCACAGGGTCCAGGTGAAATTCAACATTGCCACAGCTCTTTTATGTAGATTCTTATAACCCCCATATTCTACATGAGAAAACTGAGGTCTAGAGAGGTTAAGTAACTTGCCCAAATTGACATGGCTGCTAAGTAGTGAAGGTAGGAATCATGATCGAAGTCTCACACTAGAGTTCATGCTGTCAGCCAGCATATGCTCCTACACAATGATGTACGAATTACCGCAAGGTTAAAGACATTTTCTCCCTAGTCCATCACTATCTTCACATAGAATGATGCTCAGTAAATATTTGGTGGATGAGTAAATGACAGATGAAAGTGAGGCATAAATAGTGAAAGAGAGAAGAAAAAGTGAGGCAGAAAGATGAACACACTGACAGAAATCGAGAGGAAAAAAAAGAAACGCAGTAACTGTTTCCTGTTTTCTAATCCTGGAGGTATACATATTGTCCTGCTTCCCTAAGAAACACAGGTAAAAAGTTCTCACCCAGACCACTTTTTCCCAATTGTCAATTCACTCCCAGGCAAATTTTTAATCATTTAGAGACATATGTTAATTATCCCTGAGGACAGAGAATGTAAATAATCTGACATGGTGGTTAATAGAAACTAGAAAACATTGACCAATTTGGAAGTTTAATTGCCTATCTTCCTGTCAACAATGACTTGATATAACTGTTTCCTCCTTGATTTGGGACTCCTTAAAAGCAGCCATTCGATCACATTCATCTTTGCATCTTCATCAACTTACATAGTACCTAAGACTTAGTAGATATTTAATAAAATGTTTAATTGAACAGGAAAAATAAAACTTTGCGAAACTCCCTCTCCCCTTTGAAATAAGAGGAATGAGAATTAATTCCAGTTAATGTGATCTAAGCACAACCAAAATAGACTGATAAAATGATGTATTTGTTATAACTTCCCAGATAAAGTTTGCAGCGATTTGCAGTTTGGGCTCAGGATTTACAGTTTAAACTATAGTGTAACCTACACAACACACAAACACACATACACATATATAGAGGTCAAACTGAATTGAGCTGATGCAATATTTTGACACTGTTGATCTTAGTTATTCTCATGTAGACAGATTATTGTGCATCAAACCAAAAGAGAATCCAGAGAAATGATTCAGCTAAGTTTTGAAACAGACAAAAAAGAACTATTAAAATATTGGGTTTATTTTTATGATTACCACATGTTAGTTGAAAAAAAAGTGTTCAAATAACTATTCTTAGTTATTCTTGTTGCAGTGAGATGGCCTAGTTACTTCTAACCCTGCTCCTTGTCCTGGCTGTACGCTATGGGACTTATTGGCTATGTCTCTCAGATTCCCAACTGAATTGGAAGTACCTTCGGTTTATTCTTACAGCTTTAATAAAATAATCTGAGTTTTATTGCTTGTCATAATATTAATTGTAATATTTATAATGGTATTTGGTTCTGGTTATAATGGTATTTACACAGTTTTTATATGCATCATCATATTTAACTCCTACCTGAAGCCTGTGATACAAAGTTCATTACAGCCATTTGGCTTTTGATAAGGAAATGAGAATGGGGGAGAGAGAGAAGGAAGGAGAGAGGGAGAGAGAAAGAAGGAATAATGTCTCATAGCTACTAAGCCTAAGAGACTTGACTTCTAGTTCAATGATTGTATTAATATAATGACCCAGTTGGTTTGTACTCATACTTTTAAAAAACTTCAAACTTAACAAACCAGCTGAGATTGTTCTAGCATAAAAATATACCATGACTTAGACAGATGATGTTATTTGTAACAAACAAAGGCTTAGCTATCTATACCTTTTGAGGTTATGGGGGTCCACTCTCAGGTTTTCTAAAAATTGAAACCAAAACTATATGAAAATCATATATATATAACCTATGACATTTTTCTTTATTCCTCCTCAGTCTGAAACATTCCCCAGAAACAATGATATCCTTAGAATTTCTTGGTCTACTATATCGCAGACAATTTTAAATGCCTTACACCCTTCTAGCAGGAATTACTGACCACAGTTTTGATGAGAAAAATCTACCCTCTGGCTCTTAAAAATAATAGAAAAGTGGCAACCATTTACCAAAGATTGACATTGGAAGAAAAGATTTTGGCAGTAATCAGCTTTTGGGATTTAGGATTTAGATGGATTTTTCAGAATAAGCTGAAGGCAAACAGTTGCCTAGCTAATTATCTGGACAAAAGAAAGGCAGATAAAAGGTGTTCCAAATTCTTCACAGCCACACCACAGGATGAACAAGGCAGCCATACCAAGGAGACTTTTCTCCCATTATGACCGAAGTGCGCTTCCTTTGGGGTGCCTAAGTACGGACCATTCAAGCTATCACAGCGTCTTTTCACAAGTGCTAGTTTTGAAGCTGAAAAGGGTGGACAGAACAATATAATACACCTATTCTTCTGGAAACTGCTTTTGAAGGAAGGTGACTGAATAAACATGACCAAAGCAATAGGAACCATTCCCTGTGGGTAGTCATTGTTATGTACAAAGAGAAAGAGTCCATAAGGAGGTAGGTGGGTGCAAGAGTTTGTGTACATGCGTGGACAGACGTAATTCAATCTTCTCGAGTTAGAAGAAAATATTTCCTTCCTAACGGTTTTTCCTAAATCCTCAAAGTCAAGTATTAGCATCTGCATTTTTATCAGCCAGTATGACAATGCTCTCTGGATTACTAAGAAAAGAGCCAGAAGCATAACTAAATTGTAAGCACCGCCTTTTATGGAAACATATTGAAAGAGTTATGTTAGTGAAGACCAAAAGCCTTGCTCCTGCGCCAATGGCCACAAGGTCAACCTACGCTGCATTGTTGAGTTAGAAATATGTTTAGGATGATCCACAAGAAGATTGCTTACAATTATTAGCCTTTGATGCCGAAACGTTCATGAAAAATTCCCTAAGCCTTGCTGAGTGTGGTTGGAAGGGTTAGATCATGCATGACGCTCATTGCCTACTTCTGTTCCTTTGGCCGAAGGTCTAAATTAAATTAAGTTAAATGGTTTACTTGGTGCTTTCTTATGGTGAGGACGAAGCTACATAAAGAGATCTCATGGAAAGGAGTGCCAAGAAAAGGCGTGCATTAATCTCTAACGCCTTGGAAGAGCTGACTTAAGACAACCACCCAAGGCCTGGAGTGAAGTAAGGAGAGATATATCCATCATCAAGTGAGAAATAAACATCATCCAAGGAAGAACCTGAAGAAGAAAAGGAATCCAAAGACAGGAAAGTTAAAAAAGATATTCTGTACTTACATAAAATCTCCAACTCTTAGTATCATATTTAGTTTCCTGGATTTAAGTACATATAATTGTTTTTCTTGTGGAGAAGTAAAATTGAAGACACCATGGACACTAGTAGTTGGAGGCACTAAAAAAAAAGGCGTTTTTGTCTACTTCAATGTTTAATTATTCCCCAGATCCAGATTTATTCTTAGGTGTGTATTTTCATTGAAGAAGTTCAATTTACAATAGAATCCTGAAACACTGTAATATGGCCTTCTTGTAAAAGTTGCCTCCCAAAGAAATGTTTTTATCTTAGAAGTTAAAAATAGCTTTTTAGATGTAGAAATTTGTTTCCCAAGTGCTAGAACTTTTCTTAGAGTAAGTCATGACATTTACGTTCTCTTTCTTTCTTGTAGGAAGAAAACTAGTAGACCATTTTAGCAACTGGGATTTGAGGAAAGTGAGGGAAATTCAGAATACACATTAGTATGTTCTTAATACTGATCTACTCAGTGAGTGATGCTTTTAAGCTGAATTTAATGAAATAAGGGCAAATTTCTAGTTTTATTCAAGCCATGAGTATACAGCATCCTTGGTAGAGGGTGTGGTCCTCGTTGTCAATATAAACAAACATTTCTCGTTCTGTGCTTACCATGAATGTGATACAATGGTGCTTCTCCATTTCTTCAAAGTTAGGTGAGGAAATACAACTCGTTTTCATAAACAGAATATGACTGGAAGTAATACATGTTGCTACTTGGCACAAACTTCTGAAGATGAGTATCACTTGCCATATTTTCTTGCCCATTCAAGGGTGAGTATGAAATCACCTGTCAAAGTAAAGTTTTTGTCGCCTGAGACCTTGAGAGAATACAATGAGTTATGCCCTTTTGCCAATCTGCAAAGTACCTACTGTGTGAACAAAAAGGTTTTTTTGGTTGTTTGGTTGGATTTTTTTTTTTGTTGTCACAACATAACCTAGTCTACTCTGATTAACTGATTACAACAGGGAAGGATTTAAAAACCTTCTCCATACAGCACCAAGAGTGAATGGTAATGTAAATTATGAACTTTGGGTAGATATGATGTGTCAATATAGGTTCATCAATTGTAATAAATGTACCACTCTGGTGAGGGATGTGGATAATGGGGAGGCTATGCATGTGTAGGGGCAGAGGATATGTGGGAAATCTCTGTGCTTTCCCCTCAATTTTGCTATGAACTTTAAACTAAAAAGAAAAAAAAAAGAGAAAAGAAACAACTCTTTGTTAGTATCTAGCATAATATTAAGTTGAGGAAGTTATTGAAAGCAATCTCTACAGGGCAAAGAATTTGCTCTGGACATCTATTCATGATCAATAATAAACCATGTTAGTGTCCTTTCAGGTTTTGACACTCCACGTGACGTAATAGAGAGAGAAGTACGTGAAAAAGTAAGAGACAAACTAGCTAAGAATGTGCCCTCCTTGTAATGAGACCAGCCTTGTTCCTGACTTAGGTCCTTTACACTTGCACTTCTCTCTGCGAGGAATGCACTTCCCCCAGATGTTTGCATAGCTGGCTCTTCATCATTCATGTATTAGTTTATATATCACTCCTTGAGGGTAGATTTATGGACAACCCTATCTAAAATAGTCCCTTCTCCTGTCACTGTCAATCACATAACATCCTTTATTTTCTTCACAACTCTTAAGCCATCTGAAATATTTCTATGTATGTTTACTGGTTTATTGGCTGTCTGCCAATAGAGATTGGAGATTCCATGACTGCAAAGATGAAGTCTCTTTGGTTCATTACTGTGTTCCCAGCTCAAAGAACAGTGACTGATATAAAATAGGTTGTCATATATTTTTGTTTGGATAGGTAATTAGAGACCTCCAGCCAAACCAGATTAAGAAGGAATGGATTTGCCCTCATTCTTTAAACAGTTAAGACAAACTCGACAAAATATTTGAAAGAATAGTTTCATTGGACGATAGTCATCACCAGACAGTAATCCCTGAGGGCAGGGAAATAAGTGAGGTAAGCCCTACTGATTCCACAGCTCACTGCATGGACAGAGTTTCTAGGCCCTACAGTAGGGAGGGGGAACTAGATGGGGCCCAGAAGTCACCCTGAGTTGAAGAAATAGAGGTTGGAGTCCAATGAGGCCAGCCCTCTAGACTGCTCAGGGCAAAGTACTGAAAGGGTGCACTAAAGAGTGAGAAAGCTCTGAAGATCTTCAGAATGTCCTTACTCGTCTTCATCTAAGGACTGATCAGAGGATGTGGGTGAGGAAACTACAAATACCAGGTAAAGAACCACCTGGAAGAACAAGAGGAACCGTCCCCAAGATTCACATGTCGTCAGGAACATTTTATGTTCCCACCACTCAGAGTCGGAAAAAATCCCATAACACCTGGGGCATCAGGTAGAGTATGCAGAGGGCATTGCCTTAGTAGTGGGAAAAATTATCCTTAGACTAAAGGCTCCTCTGATCCTGCCTAACAAAGCCTAAAAGCAAGCAATGAAAAAGCTCAAACTTCTTCCACAGAACTGTGTTCCATAACAAACGTCAAGAATAGTTAAAAACAATTAATATCTAACAAGATAAAATGAAAAATTCCTGGCATACAATCACAATTACCAGGCATGCACAGAAGCAGTAATCCATAACCCACAGTGAGGGGGAAAACCAATCAACTGAAACTAACCTAGAAATAATGCAGATGAAAGATTTAGTAGACAAGATATTAAAATATATATTTTAATTTTATTTTGTATTTTCAAGAAAATTGATAAATACATAGGCATGTTAAGGAGAGCCATGGGAGATATAGAAAAGACCCCAAATGAACTTGCATAGATGAAAACTATAATATTTGAGATAAAAGAATACACTTCACAGGACTAATAGCATATTTGATGCTACAGAAGAAAAGATTAGTGCACCTGAACACCTAGCAATAGAAAGTATCTAAACGAAACAGAGAAAAAAGACTGCAAGACTAAAGATCAGGGTATCAGTGAGATGTGAGACGGCATTAAGTGTGAAGCTGCCTAAGAGACATGTAAATTGGAGTCACCAAAACAGAGGGGTGGGGACAGAAAAACTATTTGAAGAAATAACCCCTAAAACTTTGATGAAATCAAAAACTCACAGATTCAAGAAACCTAGTGAAACCTAAACAATAGAAATCTGAACAAAACCACAATCAGGCACATAATCAAATTACTTAAATAACAGAGGAAAAGAAAGAACCTAAATGTAGCCAGAATAAAAAGAAACATTATGTCAAAGGGATAATACCAGTGTTTGTTTTTTTTTTTTTTTTGAAACAATGAAGGGAAGAAGACAATGGGCCAAATACTTTTTTAGACGTACAAAAACTAAAAGAATTCATCACCGGCAGCTCCAAAGCATGCTAGAGGAAGTTCTTCCAGTAGAAGGAAAACGATACCAGATGGAAAGCTGTGACTACACATATGAATGAAGAGCCTTGGGAATGGTAATTACAATATGAAGGTAAATATAAATGTTTTTCTTATTTTTAAGTCATATTAAAAGGTCAAGTGACTGTTTAAGGACAAATAATATCAATTTATTGTTGGGTTTATAAGAAATGTGGAAATGAAATGTATGACAGTAATAGTACAAAGTCCAGGGGAGGGGAAATTAATGCATACTGTTGTATATTTATAGTATATGTGAAGCAGAATAATATTACTTGACAGTAGGCTGTGAGAACTTAAAGGTATAGACTGTAAATCTTAAAGCAACCCAGCCCCAAAAAGAAAGAAAGAACATAAAACAAAGAAGTATAGAAAATAAACCAACAAATGAGATAAAATGGAATTATTAAAAGCATTCAATCCAAAAGCAGATAGAAAAAGATGTAAATGGAAACGAAGAACAGATGAAACATGTAAAGTAGAAGTGGCAAGATGGTAGATTTTAACCAAACCTTATTAATAATCCCAATAAATGTAAATGGTTCAACCATCCCTAATTAAAAGTTAGAGATTATCAGATTGGATAAAAAAGCAAGACACAACTATATCTCGCCTAGAAGAAACCTGCATCAAATACAAAGAGACAAACAGGTTAAACGTGAAAGAATGCAAAAAGAGATAGGTTGCTAACATTAATCCAAAGACAGATGCAATGGCTATATTAATGCCATGTAAAGTAGATTTTATAAAAAGGAATATTACCAGAGATAAAGAGAGTTACTGAATAATGATAAAAGGTTAATTCATCAGAGGACATATTAAATCTTCGATGTTTATGTACCTAGTAACAGAGCTTCAAAATGCACAAAGCAAAAACAGACAAAATTGATAAATAAATCCACAATTACAGTGAAGAATTTCAGTAGTAGACTAAGCAGACAGAATATTAGTAAGCGTATAGACAAACTCAACAACATGATCAAACAACTTGTCCTAATTGACATTTATAGAGCACTTCACTTAACAACAGCAGAAAATGCATTAGTTTTAAAAGCACAAGAACATTTACCAAATTAGGCCATATTTTTGGCCACAAAACAGTTGAATCGAACAGAATTCAAATCATACAAAGAATGTTCTCTGATCACAATGGAATTAATTAATATTAGAAATCAATAATAGAAAGACATCTGGAAAATCCTCAAATATTTGTAACCTAAATAACACACTTATAAATTAACCATGGGTTATAGAAGAAACTGAAAGTAAAATGAACAACGTCTTGGACAGAAGGAAAATGAAAACAGACATATCAGAATTTGTGAAACACAGCCTAAGACGTTTTTAGAGGCAAATTTATTGCAGTAAAAGCTTGCAGTAGCAAAAAAGATCTCAAATCAGTAGCCCAAGCTTCTGTTTTAAGAAAGTAGAAAAAAATCACATGAAACGTAAAGAAAATAGAAGAAAAGAAATAAAGATAAGAGCATAATCAGTGAAATAAAAAACAGAAAATCGATTGAACAAAAGCTAGCTGTTTGAGAGAATCAACAAAATTAATAAACCTCTAGCCAGACTAATTTAAAAAAAAGCAAAATCACAAATTTCTAGTATCAGGAATGGGAAGGGTCACCATAGATCATATAAATATTAAAAAGATAATAAGGAATTGTTGTGAATTGGTAAATAACTAATAAAGTAGTAGTTTGCACTGCAATTAGCAGGCGACCTCTACATGGGTTATTGTTAGTTTATGTAGAGGCTGAAGTTGAAAACAGGAGCCATGATCAATGACCTGATATATTAAGTGTCCTGTCTAGCGTATTTTCACCAAAACAACAACAAAAAATTATCTAATACCTGAGGTTTGGAGGGAGCTGTTAGGTTCTCGCTAGGGATCAAAAAGACAAAAAGAAGTCCTTTGAAGGTACATATTGTGTATATAAAATAAAACAAGTGTTAAGTGATATCAGTTAAATAAGTATTCTCTGGATTGATGAGAAGCAGTCGTTACAAATGTCCAAGCAGACCGCTTGAAGAGATTGATCCAAACAGCTCAACATTCATGCTAGAGTTATCTAAGCTTTCAATTTCTGGATGTAAATAAGAAGGGGAAATTATCTGAGAAACACAATGATGTCCAACCCTTAATAACTGGTTAAAACACTTTAAATAAAAGATCCAAGCTAATTTCAAGATGTAATTAATAAAAATTTAAAGAGATGGAATGATAGAAGTAATCTTTTAGGCCAGTAAACTAATCCAAAACACTTGGATTGCAGGCAAGCCAATTTTACAATAAGCCAAAGAGGAAACACATGCTAACCTGGGTTCACGTCCTATGCTTATGTCATAGCATATGATGTAGGCAGCAAACAAAAGCACGAGGACATGCTGTAAGTGGACTGTGGTCAAAAGAAACATGGATACTGACATTTTCACTCGAGAATTCTAAGAGGAATTTGCTCATAGAAATGCTGGTGGGATCCTTTCGTACTCCATATTGACTGCCAAGAAATAAAACATCCATATTAAAGTCATACGTTTATCTACTGTTCAGGGTAGCTGTTGACTCAGTACCCCAGATCAACTCTGAGAGTTTGGAATTTTCCAATAATGTGGATTTAGGTGCATTTCTTCTCTCCTAATCTAAACACACTGTTCAAAAGTCCCAGACTACCCGGGCACTTTTTAAACATTAAGGTGTTCTAATGCTAACACCTACTAAGAGAGAAGTCTTTTTTCGCAGTGTAAAGGGAAGGACTCATAGGCGCCCTTCTTTCCTGGAGTTCATATATACCGTGTGTCAGTCGCTATAACACACAACATTTAGAACCAGGGACTATTCCTGATATTCAGCTTTCTCAGAGTGAGGGAGGAGACATATTGAATTTGAAACAGAAATCAGATTTCGAAGAAACCTTCCTTCAACTTTAGTATAAATATTGTTCAACCTACTCTAGATTCTTAGGATGCTGGATAAAGAATGGGCACACCAGTGAGCTGTTTAATTCTTTATCTCACTCATTTTGTATCTGACACATTTCTTCCAGAGACCCGGAAGGAATTTATATGTAAATGATGGTCTGTGGTTTTTTGGAGGAGGTCATTGAGAGGACACAACCACCTGGTGGCCCGTCAGCTGCACCCAGACAATCAGAGGCTCTCCCTCTCACCTGTCCTTGGAACGTACGTTCGGCCACGGTTCCCACAGCTGGAGCCATTTCAAGGATGCCGCCTTGAGAAAGTTGTTGAGACCATCTGGATTGTATAATGACTGAACCCAATTAAGGCCTCTATTTAAACTTTTAAGATTCTGGCGGGTGTGTGGAGATCTACTCATCTCATGGTCACCTGAGAAAAGTCTGTAAGAAAATTCCCTCTCCCGTGAAAACCGGCACCTACCAATCAGGAATTATCTGCCTGTTTCTTCGGGCTTTCCTTGCCCTCTGTGTACAGGGGCCAGCTTCAGGTTTCACCTGGGAAATGCCTGTGACTGCAAACTAACAGCGGGACCATTCTTGGTATTTTTTTCCCTTGGCAAAGTATTTATTGAACACATAACAATTCTTTGATGAGATTCAATATCCAGACACCCATTTTATTTTATTTTATATTTAATTTTTTTAAAGATTGGCATCTGGGCTAACAACTGTTGCCAATCTTCTTTTTTTTTTTTCTGCTTTATCTCCCCAAACCCCCCCTGTACACAGTTGTATATCTTAGTTGCAGGTCCTTCTAGCTGTGGGATGTGGGACGCCCCCTCAATGTGGCCTGATGAGCTGTGCCATGTCCGCACCCAGGATCCGAACCCTGGGCCGCCGCAGCGGAGCGCTCGAACTTAACCACTCGGCCACGGAGCTGGCCCCCAAGATGCCCACTTTAAAATGATAATCTGAGTTGCAATGATAATCTGCTGAAATCTGTCCTGGAATTACTGATTTAGGAAGTATCCTCGGTTTCCTGGGGCAGTTTTGTGCATTGTTAGTTATCTAGATTTTAGTGCTTGGAGGTATTGTTGGCTTCAAAGCAAGTCTTGTTGGGGAAGCAGTAAGCTGCCATCAGATTTTCTTTCTAAATATTCTGTTTGAATCAAAGTGACTTCAGACAATTCATCAAGAATGTGATTTCCCTGTTTTCGTGAGTCTGGGAGCGTGTACATAATTGCATGAAAGTATTTGCGTATACAATAAACTTAAAATCTGGTCCCATATTACTCAGCTACAGGTCTACAAAAACAATATCAAAACAGCTATTTGTAAAAACAAATTTTAAAAAATCTCTCAACATCAAAAGGATTGACTAGGTGATTCTACTTGTTTAATTTGGTGGCCAAAAAGACAGAGCTAACATAGTGAGAAATAAAGATCTAATTTATTTATGACGTATGGAATACTTATTGATTACTTATTATGTATCAGGAAGTATGCTAAGCACATAATGAATATTAATTCATTCCAGTTCTCATAATAATCCTACTAGGTGCATATTAATATCCCGCTTGCAAGTGAAAGAAAAAAAAGAAAGAAACGAATACTTGCAGAGATTAGCCACCTGATAGAAGGTAGAACAGAAATTTGAAGCCAGGTCTGTCTGGACTCCAATGCCCAAGTTTCTTTTTTTTTTTTTCTCCTTTGTTCTCCCCAAATCGCCCTGGTACATAGTTGTATATTTTCAGTTGTGGATCCATCTAGCTGTGGCTTGTGGGAAGCCGACTCAGCATGGCCCGATGAGCGGTGCCATGTCCGCCCCCAGGATACCAACCAGCAAAACCCTGGGCTGCAGAAGCAGAGCCCGTGAACTTAACCACTTGGCAATGGGGCCGGCCTCCTGCCCCCCAAGCTTTTAACACTATCTTTTACTGGCATTTGGGCCAATTCGGGCTGGGAATTGGTGGGTACTACTTAATTGCATTTAGATAAATAAAGATGATATGCCAGGTTTCTAAAGCCTTTCACTTATTAACATAAGTAGACATAATGAAGATCAATCAAAATTCTGTATATATTTTGCCTGTGACACTGTTTATTAATAATGTTCAATTCCCTAACATGAATAATTCTTTTAAACTTATTTTTATAGGTATGATCAAGATATGATCAAGAATTATTGCTTTACAATGGAAACCTTAAACATTTTCTGTATTAATTCTAATCAACTAATTTACTTCTTCCCACTTACCTGTATTGTAGTGTTATCTCGTAGTTTCTCTATTACACACAAGAAGATGTTGAATGTTATATTCTAGAGAATAAAAAATTATACCTCCTAGAAATGTTAGATGCAGAACTAATGTTAGTGATGTAGCATTTTTTTCTTTCAATATTAATAACAGATAATTACTGGAGTTATATAAGATAGTGATTTGAGAGGCATGTTTGGAAAAAAATAAAAGGCAAGTTGTTCTCCAAGTTCTTATTTGCACCTTTAAATTTGATAAAAATTCCATGTTTCAGGGACCGGCTGGTGGTGTAGTGCTTGGTTCCTGTGTTCTGCTTCAGCAGCCCGGGGTTCACAGGCCCGCATCCTGTGCGTGGATCTAGCACTGCTTATCAAGCCATGCTGTGGTGGCATCCCACATAAAACAGAGAAAGATTGGCCCAGCTGTTAGCTCAGCGACAATCTTCCTCAAGCAAAAAGAGGAAGATTGGCAATAGATGTTAGCTCAGGGCCAATCTTTCTCACACACACACACACACAAAATTCCATGTTTCAGATTAATGTTATGAATTTTACTAAAATCTGTGTTTACTAATTTAGACAAAACATTTACAGTTGTTGGTAGGACTCTTTTACATGTATCCTCTTTTGTGACATCTGCTGGCAGTAGCTGGCATTACAATGCTGCATAATTTACCCTTACCTGCCTTTGCCAACTGTCCCATGTGTACACAGATAATACCAATTGAATTCACCTTAAGGAACTCACTGAGTACCCTTGATTAAGGAAGGGGTATTGTAATATGAGACCCAATCATACAAGAACAAAATTTAACCCTCTAGAAGCTGAGGAATTATTCACTTGGTATAGTATGCATACATTTCCTTTCATTGCTTAGTGCTAAAAGAGATATAATACTTATTTTTTCCCTGAAAACTCCAGTCATTTCATATAGGAGTGTTATGTTTGGTAATGCTATTGACAAGTGTCAACCAATCCTCCTAGGGCCAAAATGTCACTCAGACATTCTCTACAATTTGATAGTTACGTGACAAAAACTGTGTTAGAGTAAACTGTGAAGGGATGGAGTCTAAATCCATATTAAAAATGAATGAACGGTACCCAGATCCTTGCACACATCAAGTGCATGGTTCTGAAGCAGAATGCATGAGCAAACTTTTTATATTACCAGGAATCCATTCATCCTCCGTCCCATCAGTCAAATTCAGATACTTGTTGCCAGCTCCAAGATTTATAGGCTGGAGCTGGTTTTTGAAATTGCTTTGTATTTCCATTTAACAGCTAGGGCAGCAGCATGTTAAAATTTTGCCTTGGTCTCCTTGGAGCCTATTTATAAAGCTAATTTGTCTCCCTGGACATTTTTTTCCCTCTCTCTCTCATTCAAATGCCAGCTCCAGGCTTCTAAACCATTAACCCCCCTTTTTTATCTCAAACAAAATACTGTCATAGACGATGTCGTCGCAGGACAGTGATGATTCCGATGATATAGTCCTCCGAGGCAGCATGCAAACCATCTCGCCTTCTGGCTGGAGATGGATTCACTGGCCTCCCTGCAGACACGCAGGCACATACACAGAGCACTGGGAAGTGCACGTTTACTGTACTGCCTGCCGACTGCCTTGAAGAAACTGTAGCTAACCACCTTATTAGTATTCTTGCCTCCACCGTGTCTCACTTGCAGCATCAGAGGGCTGAGCAAAATGCAGTAGAACAGGGACAGACACAGCTCTGGCAATCATCTCAATGCAGGCTGCCGAGTGTTGGGGGTGGGGGATGCAGCACATCAAGATTAATAACCTTGCCATAATCCGGGGCACCCTGCAAGCAGACACCTCTGCTGATTGACCCGCTCCTGGCTTGATGAATCTGCCTGGGGTAGAGGGATCCGGAATCTGCCTCGTCCTGGGGGCCCCCCCTGATTTTGGATGTTCTTTTGATTCTACACCGATCTGGGAAGGTAACAGGGAGCCGTACCATCTGCAGCACACAGCCGCTATTGGAGGTTACTACTGACAGTTTTCATTACACTGGTTTGTGTGAGTGTGTGTGTGTTTGTGTGCGTGTGTGAGTGTGGGTGCCTGCTTTTGCGTGAAAGAGAATGTGTGAGTGTCCGTGAGTGTGTGTGTTTGTGTGACAGCCAAAGCAGGTATATCGTACCGTAGGAGATCTCTCAACAGCGTGAAATATTCTCTGGGTCCTTGGGCTCACAGTCTGAAGCCCCCCAGCTTTCACCACCCCTTTCTCTCCTCACTCCTCCTCCTCTTTCTGCCTTTGATGAGTTTTTGGCTTACTTTTTGGCGGAGTCTCTTGGACACGTTTTGGCTGGTGCTGGAAGATCAGATAAATGGAACCTTTGAAAACTGATTATTTTTCTCCCGTGTGACTTTAAAAAAGAAGAAGAAGAAGAAATAGAGTAGCTCAAGACAAGCTAGAGGATTTTAAATTTTCTTTGGTGAACTTTGAGGATCCATAAGGGTAAGTCACGGGACTCCTTAAATCTTAGTCGTTGTTTTCTTTTGATGTTTGTGCGTTCTTGCTTGTTTTTGGAAATCCATATGCAGTTTATAAGCGCATTTTTAGAGATTGTGATGCTCAGAAGAACTCAGTGTGTGGCATTTTGGGGCTATTTTCATGCCAAGGAGATTATTTCCATTTGTATAACCATCCCCCATCCTTCCTCCCATTTTTATACCTCTTATTTAGCTAACATTTTCACAGTGAATTCTACATATATGAAATCTGGAAAAATTACTTCCAGCTTTCTCTCTCTTTGAAATACTCTCCGAATTTGACCTCACCCCCCCCACCCCCCTCCCCGTGCCCCGGGAGAAAAATCAGAAAAGCTTCTGGCCGAGGCTCTGAGTTAGAGGGAAAAGTGTGTCTGCTGGGAGACTGAGGGTGGGGTTGGGGGGAAATCCAGACTTTTATGATAACTTAATAGTAGACTTTTTTTTTTCCATAGGGCTTATTTTTTTCTTGAATAGTTAAATCTGTTCTGGAGAGTAGCGAATGTGTGGAATACAGAAAAGCTGTTTCATCAGCTCTTAATTGGAGCAAATGGGAACAAAGTGGAAATTGTTTAGTATTTTGCACGTCTTTTTTTACACTGATTCTCTTGCTATTGCATCTCATTAACCTTTCTGAATGCGGTGCCCCCTGATTAAGCCTAGAGTCTCTCATTTTGAAGCATATCCTTGCCCCATGGGACCCCTAGAGAAGGGAGTGCAGTTGCAAATTGCTCTTAATTGTCTACTCTTGGCCGTAAAAGCAGGCAAGCAGCGTCAGGAATTCAGGTGACTTTAGTTGAACATCTTGCCTAACTCAGTCCCTTAAGTGTTTCCTGGTGGTTAGCTGTGCTTTCTTTTTTTTTTCTTCCTTTCCCTTTCCTTCAAAGTAAAATGTAGATAACATTTTACTTGTTTTCAACGCGAGGTTATTTAATTAAAGCAAAATACCATTTCATTGTGATAGCATCTGTGTTCCTATCTCTGAGTATTTTTATCTCTGCCTTGGCATCACTTAGCTTCTCCCAAGAAGTGCAAATCACTTGTAAATATATTTCTAAAATCCTGAGACCCCAAGTGCAAGCAATAGAGCTTCAGTCTTCCTCTGTCAGGGCATATGGATGGTTTATCCTAAAAAAATGGTGATATTTCATGGAATGTTAGCCAACTCAAATGGTTACTGTGAATGTATTCATGGAATAGATCACAGGTATGTTAACTAGGCAAAGGAGAACATACCTAGTGTACCTAGGTGTTTCTCTCCAAGTATTGATGTTTATATAGATAGAGAGATGGTGCAAATGGTCACATGAGATTTATTCAGAGCTAACTGACTGGGTCAAAGATTTATGAAAACATCCAAGGTAAGAGATGTCAAAGATCGTACTCAAATCATTAATGCTATTTCTTTTTTCTAAAAGGGTTTCTTGAAAATTCTGAACTAAAAAGGAAAAAAACGCTTAAAGATGAGATTATACTCTGATATTTCTATGGTCCATCCCTGCCATCTGTCTAATGTCTTTGCATAGTGGTATTAGAGAAACCGGTAAAGGATGCCCCCCTTCCCTTTTGTAACTGATACTTACTCCACACAGTGCTCTTGGTAAAAATACTATGGGAAAACTCTCTCCTGTCAGTATAATTTATGATATGTCTTTCTTGTCAACTGTTTCTGCTCATCTGTTATGCCGAGAAGGGGATTTTTTTGCCTTACCCAGAAAGGGATTTTTTTTTTTTCAGTTTTGAATGACTCAAACATAGGAAAAACCCCAAATAAAATTTCATTTTGTGTGTTTGGAGAAAACAACCTGGGACTCATGAAACCTGAAGGCCAATGTAATAGATGGACAAGAAACACAAAGTTTACTGTTCTAAGGAGCGAGCAGAGCCCTGATGCTCCAGTGCCAATGGGTTACGTCAGGGGTGGAAGGTTCCCAGACTCTGGCTGGACCATCACCATTGCTTAGGTTGGTCAGCTCTTCATTAACCTGCAGCTTTGGATAACCAGTACCAGATACAGAGGCCAGTATTTTACGTCATCTATTTTGTGTTAGGACTGTTCTGAATAAAGAGAAGCCCTTTGAAAATGCCGTTCTGGAAGTTGGCAAATTACTGCCTCTTTTTATCAAGGCTATTTAATTTTGACTGTTCCTTCTCCCATTCCCATTCTCATCCAGTGTGGGTATATTTAGACTTGTAGTGTTGGTAAAAATTAATTGCATAGATTATTCTCAACACCATCTTAAAAAAATAATAAAGATAACATCTTGCCTTTTGTGTATTTAGGATTTAATCATTGTAATGAGTGAATCTTCTAGCAATAGCAACACTTTCATTATCACTTATTTTAGGCTAATAATAGAAGTGGGGTACAAGCCAACTCAGGATTTTCTGATTACAGCTCATGCAATGTGCATAGCTTCTCGCTGATATCTCCAGGTTCCTCCTAGTTTTTGTGCAACTGTAACTTTGTGTCTTTATCATCAGCTCAGGTCAGAGCAAGGGTGAACAGCTTTCAATCAGAACTGGCTCCAGATCCATGGCTTTCTTTTGTCTTTTTCTAGCTTTGTTTTGTGAGAAGAATGTTTTGGACTTTGACAGGGTTGGTTTTCTTGCTTAGTGAGTTCAGAAAAGAAAGGGGAAGAGAGGGAGGGAGTTTTTCATTTCAGTAGGGGTAGTGAATGGGTCAGAGTGGACAAAGAAAAGTCTGAAGTCGCCCATAAGAAATATATGCAGAGTTACATTTTTTTTTTTTTTTAAAGATTTTATTTTTTCCTTTTTCTCCCCAAAGCCCCCCAGTACATAGTTGTATATTCTTCGTTGTGGGTCCTTCTAGTTGTGGCATGTGGGACGCTGCCTCAGCGTGGTCTGATGAGCAGTGCCATGTCCGCGCCCAGGATTCGAACTAACGAAACACTGGGCCGCCTGCAGGGGAGCACGCGAACTTAACCACTCGGCCACGGGGCCAGCCCCCGGAGTTACATTTTTAAGAGAATGAATTGGCAAAAGATTGCCTTGAGTTTATTTGGGGAGAATAAAGGAAACTCCAAATCCATCTCTATTTTGTTCCAGTCAGTTGGCCAGCCTTTCCGTGGGTCTTTGCTCCACTGAGCCAACCAGGCCCAACACTCTCCAGAGTGTTTCTATGTTTTTAAGACCCAGGGCACTTAACACATGAATGGCTCTTTCCTTCTGTAACAAACAGAGCTAACAGCTGGAAAGTCAGCTGCTGAGAACCTTTAAAGGAAGCCAGAAAGATCGCCCAGTAAGTTGCTCTTGGAGCTCTGGCCCTGGAGGTGGGTGAGGACCAGGAGGACTGAACTTGAGGTTTTGATTGCTGAGTCATTACAACAGCCTGGAGCTGTGTGTTAGCACTAAGAACTGATGCTGACATTGGGGCTAATGCTACTAGGCTAGAGCATCAGCCTACAGCAGAAAATGCAGACTCTCGGGATGAAGGAGCTATATTCTCTGATGACTGATGCATTTGTGTCTTCTTACTATTGTTCTTCATCACTTAAAAACAACATCTCAGGGTCCCCCAATAAATTACAAAAGAAAGGATGAATTAATTGAAGTGCAAATAGGACAGGGGCTTTGCAGTGGACTAAATTAATTCACTCAATTATCTGTACTGCCATTGGGACCACTCAGTAGTCACAGGTAAGATGGGGAGAGGGAGTAGCCCGGGTTTAGAATCAGGAGAAGGAAAACCCTGGATTGAGTATCAGAAGATGTCAGTCAAGCATTGACAGTGCTGCTTAATGGTCAAAAGTTACTCAAAGTCTCAAAACTCTCATTTCCTCCTATATAGTTTGGAAATAAGCATTCTTAACTGAGAGTGCTGTCGTGAGGATTATGATGAAATATTGCAGAATAAAATAATCTGTGATTATACATTCCTGGAGAAATGTAAGGTACTATGGTAATGGGGACCTCGTATAAGGTTCAAGAATCTACAAAATGATTTCTCCAGTATGATTTTAAATTCAATTGATTAAGCAGAACTGGTCTTTTCTTCAGGATGGATGATCAATGTTTGCATTGTTGTAATTTGGTTGTTTTCCCAAATGTTGACTATACCTCTTCTTAGTAATTTCTGTGGTATATTCTTACTTACATGTGGGTTTGTGTGTGTGGGTGTGTGTACATACATGTGCATATGAGCATGTATGCATGTCAAGTAATGGAGCACAATTTTGAATTCACAAAAAAATAGATAATATTTGATGACCTGAATCCATTGGCATTGGGTATCCGGAAAAGACAAGAAAGAGTTGGACACACTAGGCTTTTCCATGGGAATACAGACATCATTACAGAGTTTGCAGGCTCCAGAAAACTCCAAACTGCCATGAGGCTGTTGACTGGAATTTGAGTTAAACTTGGAAATTGTATCACTAGGATATTTATTTATAGTAATAACATAGGTCATGATGATTGTCACACTGAGGTATGTTTGGGGGACAGATAGACAAGGATTAAAAGGCTGGATTGGAGAGCACGATGGCAAGAGAATGTGTTAGTGATGAGCGCTGGCTTTGGACTTAGACACATTTGGGATCAGATACCTAATTTCTTGGAGCCTCGATTATCTAATTTGTGAAATAGGGACAATTGGTCATTCAAAGGGCTTCTGTGGTGAGTGAATAAATGATTGTATAAACAGCACTTGGTAAAACCCTTGACATAAAATTGAAATTCTACAGGTAATTCACATATATTCTCTTTCTCTTCATCTGGCTTAAGAATTAGGAAGACCACCCTAATTCAGTGTATTTATATAACTTGTGCAGGTGGACAAAAGCCCCAAATATAATCTGAGAGCTAAGTAAGACTGGAGAGGGAAAGCTGTACTGGAGAGAGAAGGCTATATTTCTGGAAATTAGCTCATTTCATGTACTATGGTTTCATCAGATCTTCTCTGGGAGCAACTAAAGTGCCCTTTCTAGATGTCACCTCATGTATGCTCACAACTTCCAGAATGATCCTGAATATAAGTAGTGAGAATCACGTGCACCCATCCATACGTGGTTGCAGAAACATAATTCAGATGTCAGCAAGTGATGTTAACATTGCTCTTTATCTAACATCTTGTTTTGTTCGCAGTTAATGAAAGGATACATATTTATTAAACCCCTACCAGGTACAAGCACCGTGACCATTGCTGTGGGGAAGGTAGACATGCTCATGTCTCTTTGCTGCAATTCCTGCTTTTGGACAGGGCATGCTGCAGTCTTCAAGGCCGCCCCCTGGAATCTGGACTTAAGAGTTAAACAGAATTAAGATTCCCCTGCAAGAGTCTGACCTACGTGGGTCTGTGTCATTGTGTATGACCTTTATTTAGTTAAAGAGCATATTGCAAAAGATGTAATAATCCTTGTTCCTATTCATGCTGAGCTGAGCTGTCAGTGATGAGTCCAGTTTGGCTTTGTTAACTCTGCATGGCTGGTACCACTTGACCCAGGTATTTCTGTTCTGCAAAGTCAGCCTTTTCCTGTGCATGAAGGGAGCAGCGTTTTGTCCTTCAGGTTGTGGGTTCTTTCTATCCTTATAATGAATGGATGACGTCTATTTTATGCCCTGCTGAGAAGGCAGACAAGATCCATGCTCGCTGCATTTTAAGGACCCGTTCCTTAAAATCTAAATCTAGTAGAGTAGAAAAGAGGAGACAGATGTCAACTGGTCAAAATAACAAGTTCACTGGCTTCTACCACAGCCTCAAGCATCAGGATGTGTGGTTAGAACACTACACTGAACTAAGGAAATTCTCTCTGTAATATACTGCCGATTATATTGCCAGCACACATCGACGCAATGTCATAAACGATAGTTTATTCTTCCATGTTGTCAACAAATGTGTTACATGTGCCAGGCACTGCAGTAGGTAAGTTAGATTATTTACTTATACTTCTCAAAAATAGATAAGACAATATTATTTCCATATTACAGATGAGGCAAAAAGTGATTCATTCCTTTGCCCCAAATTTGGAGTTACTTCAAAGTTCATGTATATTTTCTACTCCACGTGCTTTTTTTTTTTAATTTTTAGGTTGCAAAGCACATGCTCCTTCACACAAATCCTTGAGTATAGACAGTTCAGAGCAAATCTTCTCTCAATTTAAATCAAATAATCTTGTTCCCATAACAGAACTCACTCTATCAGTGGAAAGGTGTGGTCTCAGCGTCTCTAAGGGACTCTGAAGAGTCACCTCCCTGAACCAATGGGTCCCTGATACAGTATATCCTCAATACCACATTTTTGTGGTATTTGGCAGCATCGTAGCCTGATGTAGAGGTCTACTTAACTTTGACAATTACCTAAATCTTACTGGAATGATATCACATGGAGTGTTGGCAATGGTATAAAAGTATTACAGTTACAGGACTTGGAACAAAGTAAAGAAATGGAGATCTCTTCTGAACCATTAATTAGTAAGTAGCGTTGGCAGTATTTGTAGAATGTGCTTTATGGATAGTATCTCCTGATATGATCGATCGTCTACTCATTAGTTATGTAACTTTGCATAGACTATCTTTGTACCCATTTTTCTTTATCTTACCTTGCACCGTTGTTGTAAAAAGATTAAGAAAAATCATACTTATAAAGGTCCTAGAACAGAGATTGGAATTTAGTTGGTGTTCAATTCAAGGTATCTCATTATAATAATTATTATTTTTATTTACTTATAATAATTAGTAATAGTATTGATTATGATAATTTAGCAATCTCAGTTTGCATATAACCCTTAGTGTACTCCACAGTGCCAGGGGTTATACAAATTGTCACCTCACATGAATAAACAGAAAAGTGAATATCTGTGTGTGTCTGGCCATAAAAATAGGAAAGAGAGGAGGAAAATTATCTTTCAGCAATATTGATGTCAGCGGGGAACATGTTGATGGAAAAAGAGTGATTTGGTGCAGAGCATTCAAGGAAACTAGAGAAACAAAGAGAACCAAGTCAAGATTTCATGAGCTGAGCAATTCTTTGTAAAGTCAGATCTAAAATGCTGTTGAGTGTGGGAGTATAGCTCACGCTTGGCTATAAACAGGAGAAAGGGTCACATTTTGAAAGCTTTCTTGATGAAGAAGTAACAGTCTTCCTTTGACTTTGTACTGACAAAGAAAAAAGGAAATTCCAACTCTAGGTTGAAAAATTTCTCTAGCTTTTGTATTCAACGTAGATATTTCAGTGATGTTTTTATCAATTTTTGGTGTTCTAGCTGTTCCTTTTTAAATATATATGAGCAAACAAATCAGCAGTTTAAGTGTTTGATGGTAAACCATTCCAGGATGCGAGATTTAAATCCGTTGTGCAGGTCTTTTTGGTTTTTATATTCGTGTAGTAGGTAACAAGTCACAGAAGCTTGCTCAAGGACCAAGTAAACACACAATGATTCAGGGTGCACTTCTTTTGAAAAGTAAGATTTGAATTAAAACCTGTGACCGTATATACCCAGAACCTCGTAGATACTCAATATGGAAGAATTGTTTCAATAAGAAAAGTTTTTATATCAATTGAGACAAATGTTTGGATAACAGAGTAAAAAAATGTGTGAAGTGCAAGCATTTTGAACAATCATTTTAATAAAGGCAAAGTCTTTCCTGAAAACGTGAAAACATGCAAATGATTAGTAACACAAACAGTGGATAGGTTTGCTAATTTTTTTCCTGTTGGAGATATTCACTATGTATAGTGATAATAAACATACTGGATACAGAAACATAGAAGGATATAAAGCTCTACTCTCCCTTCTTCAAAAGAAAAGCCATGTTTATATGTGACTTTTGCTCAGGATCTTTCATCTACCAAGGAACCTAGACTACTACTATTAAACGTTAAACATTTTATCCATCAACCTGTTCTGATTCCAATGCCCAAAGTAAGAACAATATGCAAGTAGTTTTAAATTTTTCTGAGTGTCTCCTGACTGCAAATAGTTTCATGAACTGGAGTCTGTCCTGCTCACGAATGGCTGAGTTCTTGTGTTCATCTGGTCGATGCTTTCTCCTTTTTCTCTTTCCTCTTCCTTCACCTGTCTTGCCCATCAGCCAAGACTCTACTGGATGTGTCTTTGCCACTTCAACCTTGATTTTTATCTCTCCCATCACCGTAGGCACTGGCACATTTTTTTCTAAGCTTTCACTAAGTAGAATTCTCCCTATCTGGCACATGTTTTTCTCCCAAGACTCATTTGACTATAACCACATATATATACTGGAACTATATATATATTTCTACTCCTGAATCTTAGAACTATGCCATGGGTCTAGGTCAAGATGGCTTTTACATAAGTAAATCAGAGTTTTCAATGAATGCTCTTGTGGATGATAATATTTTCTTTTTGCTTCTGTGGTCATTTCAATGGTGTCATTTATTCAACATGTGTTTATTGAACACCTACTTGGTTCACTATTATATCAGAGTTATAGTGTGGAACACAGTGTTGTAAACATGTGATATTTTTCCCCTGAATTATGTTAATATATTATCGCTGATGTTACGCTGGCAAAGGAGAAATTAATTTGCTAGACAAGGCAGCATAAGGGTTCAGAACCAAAAAATGATGGAGTCAATACATACAAGTCAGAGAATGGAGTTATCACTGGGGAGTTTGTGCTTGAGGAAATTTAAGGAAGAAAGTGAGACTTGAGTTTGGCCTTAATATAATGGGAAGCAGCAGAAATTTTTCTGAAGAAATGGAAGAGATTAGAATTTTGCATATATCGGTGTAGACAGAGTAAGGAAATGCATCAACAAGTAGTTGGTGAGTAAGAATAAAGATATGGGGCAGGCCCTATAGAAGGCCTTGAAAAAATTCACAAAATTAACACGAGAGCTGTCATGTATTTAACACTATGATATTCCAAGTGGTATGCCAGGAACCTCACAGTTGTGAAAAGGGTGTATCATTATTCTCAGAATACAGATGAGGAAATTGAGCCTCAGATGACTTGTGATTTCCCCAAGGTCGTGAGTCGTCACATGCAGTACACGATGTCTGTCTAAATGCAGCTGGCTGCAGAGCCCAGGTGTCTGGAATCCTCGCTTTCTGGACTTTATTCTGCCAAACACTTAAGTCAGACACAGTGTTCTCTATTTTTCTCTGTTGCTTTTTAAATTTTTCTATGCTCTTTTAGGTGGAGATTGTTTTCTGTTTTGCTGTAACATTTTTCACCTTGAACAATTTTCCTGGACTCCTTTCCTCTTCTACCAATGATCACTGAAAAGAGAGCTTGGACACGGATACACGCAAAGACTCATCTATCTAGTGTCCTCTCTTTCTTTTCCTTGTGACGATCTGAAATCTGAATGTCTCTTTTCTATTTTCTGGAAGTGAAGCTAGCGCTTTATACAGATGGTCTGTCGGACAGACAGATGGTCCAAACCTCTCTAACGGTATGTTCTAGAGGGAAACGTGTCTATGAACTGCCAGCTCAGAATGGAACAGCACTTAACATGAGCATGAAGAGTCCATAGAAAGGCTGCTCTCTGACCTTCCAGTCTTAAGCCCAATTCTTTAATTTGGAATTTTTAGAGATATGAGACACACTTTTTCTGCTGTAAGTAGATGGTAGTTTCTCTCTCTCAAGCCAGAGAGATGATAGTTATGCAACAACACATCTAGAAATTTGCCAGGCAGTTGCATAAGATGTCATTTTTCTTGGCCTACGGACTGGATCCAAGGTAAGATTCCAGGAGAAGCAAAAGGGAGACTGAAGACAGTCCGCTCTAATTCTGACCACATCCTCTACTTGTAGAACTAACAGAAGTTTTGCCTATCCACAGGAAGCCACTCAATCAGATTGATTCTTGGGTCATTACTATCAATCTCTGTGGGGCCAGTACAGAGTCACCTGCCAGGCTTCTGTTTAAATAACACCTGGACTCTCTCCCCTGATGAGAGCAGAGCTACTTGATTCAGAAACGGCAAAAAGACTAACTTCCTCTCCCTGTCTGGGCTTGAATATGGTTACAGAAAAAGCTGCCCCCTTCAATATCTATTTTACACTTTCATAACACCTCCCATCGTGGGTAGTGATTTCCAGGTGTGGGGAGGAGGACATCTTTCCCTGCTCCTGCCATCTGTCCTCTAGCCTTCATACCCAGCGGAGGCCATAGAGGATGCAAAAAAATCAGCGTCAGGCAAGAGGTCCTGTCTCTGACATTTACTCAGACTATCATCTCCCTTCCTGGCTTGCTAGAACTTCCTGATTTCCTGCTTCCTTTTCTCCGGTTTCGATACCTTTTGTTTTATACTCCACCTCCAAGTTTTCCAACATCTACCTCAGGCCCGCCTTCTTTTTTGGTGACATCTTTGATTGCTTTCAGATTTGCACCCTTTGTTCTCGTCTCAGTTCTGCACACTTACCTGATTTCAAGCCACCTAGGGCTTCAGATTAGAGGCATTGCCTCTGCTAGCCCCCCCACCTTGCAATATCGAGTTGCAGTTCTCAACTCTCCAGCCTTCTTGTAAGGAGTGAGGAGCAGATGATGCCTTTACATAATGACTCCAAGTCTTCTCGACCTGCAAACTCTAGTTATATATTTGTGAATTATCTCATTTCTCTGTCATTTGATGTAAGCATCTTTACAAAGGGGCAATATTCTTATCTGCCAAATTGGGATCATGATTACGACTAGCATCTGTTCAGCATTTACAATGTGTCTAGGACTTGATATTCATTATCAAAAATTTGATCCACCCCTCCGAAAAAACTGTGAAGTAAATATACAAATTTTAAAGATGGGAACGTTGAAGCTCAGAGAGGTTAAATAAATGGCCAAGATCACATAGCAGAGGTCTGTAAGAATCAAATACCTATGTTTGGCTATATGATAGTATGCTACCTTCTAAGTCATTTAAAAAATATGTAGTATCTTCCTTCACAGGGGAAAATATGAGATTTTTTATTTGGGTGTGTACGAAAAAGCTTTGTCAACTTTAAAGCTCTATGCAAATGTTAATTGTTGTTATGTTCTATCCTAAAATTATTTATGGATGACACCGCATATATTTATGTAGCTTAGTGTAACAAATAGCTGATTAAGGGGCAATCATTTCTCAATTTTAAAGCAGAAATATTGTGGATGCTTATGAAATAGAGCTCCAAAAACAGATGCGTGTAGCAGCCTGCTTGGTGTGTCTGGTGAAATACAGTAGAACCTGACTAAATTACACTAATGAGTTGGAGACCCATTACAAATTATCACATTTGCCCAATTAGTGAAGGAGTAACATAGAGAAAATGACTAAGAGGCAAAGCTGATATAAAGAGAAGATAAAACTTCAAGTAAGCCTAAAAGATGTTAGCAACACACAACACACACATGCACACGTGTTCACATATCCACACTCACACACACACACACACACACACACACACACAAACTCCTTTACTCTGCAAGAGGTGAAGTTGCTGACATTATCATGAAATATACAAGATGTGTACAATATGGCTGGATCTATGTGTATATTATGGATCACTCAGTTTCTCTCTCTTTCTCTTACAGGAGAGAATAATGAATGGAAGTTCACTGTTTTGAGCTTCCAAAAAAAACTATTTTATGTTTCTACCTGAATCCAAATTTGGTATTACAGTTGGAACATTATTATATAGTGGATTGTAGTGCTACATTTAGTTTAAATTTTATTATATGCTTTGAGGGTTGTCTTACCATCCTGAACACATCAGTAAGTATTATTACCTTGGAATCTTGTCAGTTACAGTACTTTTTAGTTACTAAGTTTTTTGTACAAGTCATTCTTCACATATTCTCCGGGGGCAGAGCCCTTGTTTCCCAAATTCGCTCAACAAACTTATTTTGGGGACAAGAATAAAAGGCGAGTTATCTACCAACCTCCTTGGGTTTCTAAAATCTCACCTTCTTAGAGCTCAAAGAATAATATGCATTTTAAATCATTAAATACAAGTTATTTTTCATGGGATTTTAATACTTTCAAAACAAGGCTTAGTAGAATTTATAATTAGAAACAAGACAATTGCTTAGTTACATATTTCATTTGTTTCTACCATTTATTGAATATTTATTTGATGCCAGTGACAGAGATGCACATAGATGTTGTTTAATTCTTGGTATAAACATATACTGGGTAATGCTACTATTATGTTTAATGTACAGATGAGGAAACTGAGATTCAGAGAGCTTAAGTAACTTGCAAATGATAATACAGCTAATAATTTTTAGAGCTGGGATTTGAGGAAATACAGGTCCCGATCAAAGGAACTTAAAGTCTGCCAAACATACGGTCACTTTCATCTCATGCTTTATGCTAAAATTATGGCTTCCAAGCCCAGACCTGTATAATTAAAATGACGGCCTACTCTAATTAACTGCTGTCTTTTTTCTCCATTTCTAAACTTCTCATTCCTGGGCTTGGATCAGATGTTCAACGTGATTTCACTTTTTCCTTTAGTTTTGAGGCTTCAGAATCCCTTTGCACTTTACCCTGTACCTAAGGACTCTCTTGATTTGTTAAATTTAAAATAGACAGTCTTTTAGGGCAAGCAGTCTAGAAAAAATGTACTTGTAGCCCTTTGGTAAGGAAAAGGGTCACCTTGTCCGTGTTTGTCTGTGGTAAAGGGAAAAATATGGCCACAAATTCCATGTATCCTGGCTCGTACATCCTTTAGCCATGTGACTCTTATGAAGAAGTGGAGTCTGTTTCCTCACTCCTTGAATCTAGACTGTGGGAGAAATGACATGACATAACCTACAAGGATAGGCCTTTGGAAGCCTGTAGCTTCAATTTTCTTCCCTTGGAGATTTGCCTTGAGACTACCATGAAAGGAAGCCTATCTAGCTTACTGGAGGTTGTATACAGGAAAACTGACCCACTGCTCACCCCATTCTCCCCATAGCATGTCATCAAAAGCCAGCACCAGCTGCCAGACATGTGAGTAAGGCCACCTTGGCCCTTCCAGCACAGCCTGTTCTCTGGCTAAATGTCGCTGTGTGAGTGAATTAAGGCGAAAGGAGCAGAGAACTACCCATCCAACACAGAGAATGGTTAGACACGAGACATCTCGAAGTCTTTACACGTTGGGATGGTTTATTACACAACAATAGTTAAGTGGAACAGGCTTGCATATTACACAAGCATTATCCATTTCCTAAGATTTAAGTTGGAGTGGGAATGAATTTGTGAGTTTCCCAAGTTATTGTCTTTCTCAGTTTTCTTAAAAAAGAGTAACCTGGTATGGTGAATACAGATCTCTTCAACTGCAAAGATGTTTATATAAGATTCTAGACTTTGCTAATTGGCAGCTTACATTCATTCAGGTTCTTTTATTAATGTTTTTGAGTCATTGTTTATTTATTCAACAAATAAATATCCATAACCTACTGTGTGCCAGACACTGAATTCTGTATGAGTAATGTCATCTTCATTATGAATACCTTCAATATAGAAAGGAAGTGAATTTCCTCCAAATATCTAGGGCATTAAGTTTTATACACACACACACACACACACACACACATACACACATACATGCTGTTACTCACTCATACACGTTGTGGATTTCTTCTTCCTTCTCAGGTCTTTGTTTGAAAGAAGGAAAACATTACACTCTTTGTGCCATGTTATAAAATAGTAATCTATAAGTTTTATTCACATATGTTCATATTTAATTCTCCCAGTAACCCTTTGAGAAAGGTGTTATTTTTCCATTTTACAGATGGGAATACTGAGGATTAAAAGACTAAGTGATGGATTCAACATCATTCAACCAATAGATGGAGAACTCCAAATTCTACCATGGGCCATTTGACTTCCACTCTCAGGAACTTTTCGCAGCACCATGCACCCTACCTCCAGCCAGGACTATAAGGCCAGCCCTGGTGCCCACACTTCATCTCCTTTGGTTTCACTTTTCCATTTTCTCCCTTTGTCCTTCTGTCACTCACTTTTAACCTTAGCTCTTCTCTTGGTTGACTGATGGAATTCTTCGATACTATAGCTATTGAGCCCTTTTTGCAAAAATAGAATATTGTTCTCTAGATATTGAATACCACTTGCTGTCGCATGAAGAGCATCCAGCTTGCCTCAGAATGTCACTTGTGTGCTTCCATGGGTCTTGATTTGCTTTGATGGTCCAATTTATTCAGTAATAAGGTGTCAGGAGAGTAAGCTCTGGGGAGAAGGGATTTTCTCATTAACACCTCATGAGTTATTTCTTGGGAGATATACAATGTTTTCTTTGTGCAGCATCTTCTTGGAACACGTGAAAAAAGAGCTACGGTGAACAGACGGTTGCATGTTAAATCTGACTTTCTGCTAGTCCTGAAGAGTGGTTTACTGCCAGATCAAAGGGAAAAGGCATAGAAGTTAAGTTAGATTCCTTGCCCCGTACCAACAGTGTGTCCCAATTTTACTTTCTTTCTTCCATTACTAGACTTAATTTTTTTCTCCTCTGAAGTCTCATCACCTTACGTGATTTTGTCCTCAAGCCTGTGTAGCCAATGTCTTTCTCCATAAACCGTTTGGTAAATGAAGACCAACTGGCAAACACTCACTGATACCTGTAACCTAGAAGATCCCAGGACTCATCTTCAACTTTCTAGCCGTCCTGGTTCAATAGCTACTCTGCTGCATAACTGAGGAGCAGCTGTATGGAGGCAGTATTCAATATTACGACTTTTTTTCTTCAAAGCCATCATGCTCTAGAGCTACTGGCCTGTCTATTTTTATAAATATCCTATAACGTTAGGGTTTACAAAATTCTCCCTCCTCTATGGAATTTGCTTTTGCCATGCTTACAACAGATTGTGTTCTGAGGTTTTCCTTAGCTCTTCTATGGTGTGTCTCACAATGAGGTCACAAGTGCCCTTACTAGATACTCAAAGAACAAAGGAAAAGGTAATATAAGACAGAAATTCCCTCTCTTAAATTTGTTTCTTTCTACTAATTGGTTTCTTCTGGAGTTTTGGGTTTTTTTTGAGGAAGATTAGACCTGAGCTAACATCTGTGGCCAATCCTCCTCTTTTTGCTGAGGAAAGCTGGCCCTGAGCTAACATCCGTGCCCATCTTCCTCTACTTTATATGTGGGACGCCTGCCACAGCATGGCTTGCCAAGCGGTGCCATGTCCACACCCGAGATCCAGGGACGCCGGGCCTCGGAAGTGGAACATGTGAACTTAACGCACTGCGCCACCGGGCTGGCCACTCTTCTAGACTTTTGTTAATTCTTTTTTGGATCAGTCATCCAAGTCAGCGTTGATATTGTGAGGTTTGTTTAGCACCTATGTTGAAACAAAAAAGTAGAATGCTCAATTAGAAAGAGCGCTGGACTTGAAATCAGAAATGTAAGTTCTTTCACTTCATACCTCTATAACCTAGGGCAAGTCGCTTGCACTTTCTGAAATAAGCTTCATTCTTTTGTTGAATAGGGATCATACCTGCCTCAAAAATGTTTTCTGCAATGCAGGAGATTCTGCATATGTAAGGTATTATAACTGTTAGGTAGCATTTTGAAGATAAACTTCTCCAGATTATACAGTGTAGGAATTTTGTGTGACTGATTTCATAGCAAGCAAAGAGAAAGAACAATGTCCAAGAGTGTCTTGAATTAAAATCACTACTTTAAAAAATGTTCTTACCTCTATGACATTAGCAATTGTTTTTTGATGTTAATACTCAGTGTAGAAAAAATTCAAATAAACTGATACATTCAGACATCGTTCGTAGCAATGTATATTGGTATAACATTTTTAGAAAGTAATTTGACTTTATGCATTGTAGGTCATAGAATTGCTCATTTGCTTTGATCTCCTCTGGAAATCTATGCCAAGGAAAGTGAAAAATGCAGTCTGCACAAATATGCAATTGTTTAAACAGTAAAAAAATGTTGTCAACCTACATATCAAACCGAAGGATATGGATAAAATAATTATGCATAGATATGAAGCAGCTACTAAAATTTACAACCTGGAAGACTTTGTCAAATGACAACTGCATAAAGAAAATATGCATGCATATGTAAATGTGAAAGACTGAGTAGCAGTATACTGAGATACTAATAATGGTTCCATTATGAGGAGAGTTGTTTTCACTTCCCTAAGTGATTTTGCTTCTGAGGGCAGAAAACGTTTGGACCAGTTTATATAACTCTCAGCTGCAGATAACGGTAATCTGACTCCAGAAGCTAAATGAATTGGAATTCATTTTTCCCACTTAATAAGAAGTCCAGAAATTGTAAGCCATGGTTCCACAACTTCATAGTGTCAGGGCAAGGAGTTCTGTTGGCCTTTATCTCTTGGTTGCCAGATAATTGCTGAAGTTCTCATCATCTTGTCTTCATTGAAGGCAGAAAAGATGAAGAAGGAGGAAGATACATGTCAGCTACATTTATCGCTTTTTTTAACTAGAAGAAAAAGAAGGTCCCAGCTTAAGTCACTGAATGAGGACAGAGTGCAGATGGCCATCCCTACCTGGAATCTTGCCTGGGAAAAAGCATGTGGAAGGTGTAAAGGAAAAAGAAGGCTGGAAATAACTGTGGGGTGACTGATAAGTCAGGTCTCCCACAATGGTCAACTATAGCACGGGTTCCCAGGTGGCCCCAGTATGAAGATTTCCAGTCCTCGTCTCCAGATAAAGTCTCAGTTCCCCATTCATGTGTCTGTCTCAGCCACCCTGCCTTCAGTGATCGTTACTTTTATTCTTACACTTTGCCTCTACCTTCCACCTCAGTCTGTGAGACCAACACAAAGAAAATACAAGGGCTGGAGAGGGAGTGATTTCGAGCCTCCATCCCTCATCCAGGGTGCTTGATTCTGCTCAAAACACTCAGATTCCCTTAACACATTCACCAATAGTCCTGGAAAAAAACTTATGAAATACAGCTGATATGGGTCTCAGTTTCCATGCAGCTCCAATGTTGACCTTCTCCAGTCCTGCAAATCAAGTAGTCTCAAAAACAGAAGAGAGAGAGCTGTCCCTTCTCCCTCTCTGCTCCTGAGAAGACTGGCTCTTTATGACTCATGCATTATCTCAGCATTATCATTACAAACGAGTTAACTAGCATCCCTCCATTAGAGAGCATCTTTAGGCTAGAGATACAGTCTCTTAGACTATACTTTCTTATGTGTAGCATGTTGCTCTCCTGGTAGCTGTCACCAGATCTCTGATGCAAAAGTTTACATAGTTCTTTTAATGCCAAGAAAAGAAAAATAAAAATGGGGAGGAAATCACAGATAAGACCTTTAAAATATGTGTGGACTCTGTTTCTTTCCCAATCGTCACGGGCCCATCACCATGATCATTGGCTTACTCCATGTCAGTAACATTTCTTCCCCCTTTCACTCTTGTTTCTCTTTAACCCATTCTCTGACGAGTGAATAGGAAGATTCTTTTCAAAAATATCAATCAATTGCTAAAACATAAAAAAACTGAAAACACCAACTAACTAATTTAATGGTTTTTGCACTTAGAATAAAATCAGTGTCCTTACCTATGATCCTCAGGTGTTCGTTCAATATATGTATTAAAAGAATGAATGGTGAAGTAATGAGAAAAATAGTCTGTGTGGCTAGAAAGATAAAATACAAAAGGTTAGCGATAAGGTTGGGAAAGTTGAGATGGAGCCAGAATGTACAAGGCCTTGAGTGGTATGCTAATTGATTTGAAATGTACTTGTTTTTCTCCACTTCATCTTGTGCCTTTCTCTTTCCTCACAGAGCTCTAGCCATTTCACTATTCTGAGAGTCCCTTCTGGCTTCTACTTCCATACTCTTTCCTAGTTATTTTTTTCTCAGTGTTAGACTTCAACTCACCTTCTCAGAGAAGCTTTCCCTCCCCATACTAACTAAACTAGGACTCCCCACGCGGCTACCATCTCTGCGTTGTCTTCCATCTCAGCTCTTCACTGAGTTACTTTTTAGAATTTGTATTATGTTATTTATTCGTTAATTGTCTTGCATTTGGTCTGTCTCTACTATTAGAATGAAAGATCTATAAGATCACAGATCTTTTTCACCTAGTGTCCAGTCAGTGCTGAAATGTAATGGATTTACTAGAAATATCTGTTTAATTATTTAACAGAAGAATTATGTTGTTCGGAAGAACAAACGTTAGAATGAACCTAAACAGTACGTATAGCGCTTGCTGCATGCTATTTTGCCTGAAAATTGTTGATCTTTTTCTTTCTTCATCCAGCTCTGCTACTTTCTCTCATAAGGCTGTGAGCTCCTCTAAGACAGGTACTGCATTGTAATTGTATTTCTTTCCCAAGTCCAACATACTCTTTGGTACAAAAAAGTCAAGTGTTTTTTGTTGGGGAAGGGGAAAAGAGCAAATAATGGAATAAAGGAATGAATAAATGAATGAAGAGACTTAAAAAATAAATAGATATTGGATTAGGATAAAAGTCATTCTAGGCAAGGGTTAGGTTTGTCAACAGAGTTCTGGTGGTGAGTTTACAAAAGACTTCTACGCTATATGAATCTCTGAATCCCTATTGAATCTCTGTTGCAGGGGAAAGTTACTGGAGTTTGTGTGTATGTTTGCGTGTGCGTATGTATGTTAATGAAAGAGAGAGAAAGAGACTGTGTGGTTGGAAAGGAAGATAGCAAAAGTTTGGGGATTATTTTGGAAAATTTAACTGACAATTTCAAAGGGCCTAGACTGGACAATGAATTTGTTTGAGACTTATCTTGTCAGCCATGGGTGACCTTCAGACATTTCTATTATACTGGCAGAGGTGAGTTCACTCAGGATGCTGAAGTAGGGTTGGGGGTAAGAGTTTGTTGTCAGGTTCATAAAATCCAATCCTAATGATGCCCGTTTCTGGAAGCTCAGCCAGTGCTTGCATTTGTCCTATTGTGTTGCATTTGGAAAGTGTCTTTTTTGTCAAAAGATTGGAAAGGATTGAATATCTTACCTCAGGATGGGGAGACTAAGCTAAAATGTTTGTGTATGGCATGATGCCTTTCATTTAGTCATTTTTCAGATTTGGAGATTTATAAGATTTATTGGATTATCAGACTGAAACTCATTATAAGAAAGGTACTGGTGACGTTTCTTCCCCCTCCTTAAATGCCAGACATTGAAACTTCATTTCAGAAGGTTAAAAGTACTAATTTGAGGGACACCTGAAGGAGGAGCAGTTATCCACTCAGGTCCTGGGAAAGAAACATCATTACAAGTCGTTTGGAGATGTGCCGTGGTCTGCAAGGAAAGATGATTTGGAGAAGTGGAATTTAGAACCTGAATTTAACTGGCTTTGCTTTAGGACGTAAAAGTTAGTGTCGTAAAATAGGCTGTCTATGACAATTATGGCCAGATAGAAGATTTCTGCACAACGTCAGGCAGTGGAAGCTGGTGACTCATTTCTGTAAAAGGTTCTCTGCTTTTTCGGGCCAAGTTCATAGACATTATTACCACTGTGGGACTTGGATAGCACAAAAATTTGTTTATTCAAGCAGTTTTTCCGTGTATGGGTGTACCTCTCCATAAACACGATCTGACAATATGATAAAGGGATTAGTTGCATAAGAAACAGAAAGAAATAAGAATGTAGGTATTGTCAGTCTGGCGGTGGGAGAGACTGCTTAAAAAATGGATAGTGTCGCTTTAGGTTTGATACACCCTTTAGTTTACATTCAGGGGCAGATTCCAGGGTCTGCATGGAGGTCTGGATTCTGAAGGGCTCAACCTAAGCCGTGAGCCTCTAGCCTCTTTGACCTCAGTTTTTTCCCGGATCCTTCTTAATCTTGCTAGAAATTCCAGTTTCGGCCTATCAAAACAACTGGGAAACCAGGCAGACCAAATGAATTATAAAAATATTGTGATAAATAACGTGCCCCTGCTGCTCTTAGTTTATTTTAATGGGGGTATGTTCATCTTATAGTATTGCCATGAAATGCATCTATTTCCGAAAAGCAAGATATTACTATGTATTTGGAGAAGAAACTGTTCCTAGGTCTTATAACTTTGGGAAATATTTCATGCTATTTTTCTGTTACAAAGACATGTAAAAATTAATATTTGAAGAATTCAAGAAGTCTTGTACTAAACAACCACGTTTAATTTTATAGAATTCTGTGTTTTCCAAACCTATTTGACTATGGAACACTATTTTTATGGAACATCTGTTAACATTTAGCAAATTACTTATGCTCTTTGAAACCCTTTTGGGAAATGATGACCTACATAATAATTGCATTATGAATGCTAATATATTTACAGACAAATACCCATGTGGCCATCACGTGAACATGTGAGGATAAAACATTGTCTTATGGCATAAGTTTCTGAGGAACATAAGATTTTGGTACCTAATCATTTTAAATAATGTGTGGAGAGCACTTGGTTGAGTTCTTGACTCTAAGGAGATGCTTAATGAACGTTAACCACAATTACATCAGTATATTTGTGTTGAGAAACCGATACTTTGTTATGTTGGTATAGATCAACCAATTCTTTTTTGTCATGGAAGATAAGGCCTACTGGGGTCTAATACTTTTGTCAAAGTGTGAGGAGGCTGTGCTCTTTTACCTGTATGTATCAATTCTCCTTAATATACACTAATGTTTTCCATAGTAACAGTAGTAGTATCTCCATAAAATATTACTGGGATCACATTCTAATATCATTCTAAAATTAATGTTATCTTGCACATACAACATACTGTATGCAATAATATCATCTTGGAATTATAGCATTATCTTTAGTCCTGCAACATTAGTACTTTTGGTGATTGTAATTTCAATAAGGGATAGCATTGATATCCTATCTGAGAGAAAAGCCAGCACGGACCTCATGGATTTCTCGTTTTCACTCAATCTCTTCGATGTTGGCTGCCTGCCTAGAGAGGGAGCCAGCCTCTCCGTTACAAAGGGTGGCTGAGAGGATTCACTGGTTTATAAAATGCAGGATCACTGGGAACTGCATTCAGATACTGCTTCTTTCCCTGACACCTCAGGCTGCAAACAAAACAAAACAAAACAAAAAGCAGGCAGGAATAGAAAGAGTATTCTTAGCTGAGCCAGCACGATATGAATGCTGTATTACCAGCTGCTCGCTGAGCCACAGCTGAGCAAATCTGCAGACTTCAAGCTGCCCCACATCCTGCTCTTAAGGCTGAGGGGAGAAAATCCCTGTGTACTTCCTAAGCAGGAAGTCTCACTCAACCTGACTCTCTAAGAGAAGGATGCTCTCCTTCCCAGTCTCCGAGGAGTGGAAGCTACTAGGACACAGATGGTAGGAATATCCTCAGACACATTAGAATAGTAATGAATTCTTCTATTTGTGGCTTTTGATGTGCACAGAGTACTTCCTATGCATTGTATCATCTGAGATTTAGACAACCGTGTGAAGGTTATTTTGCAGATACAAAGGTCAGACTCAGGGAAGCAAAGAGACTTGACCAAAGCGTTTGACCACGCGTCACCAGACTCAAAGTCCCAGACAAGCAAATTTTTGTTGTTGTGAGTGCCATCGAGTTGATTCCAATGCCTAGTGACCCTGTGGACAGCAGAGCAGAACCCTGCCTGGTCTTTCTGCGCCATCCTCTCACCTTCCAGAGCTGTATCAGACAACGCTCTGCTGCTATTCACAGATAAGCAAATAGGGGGCAGTAAATAAGGTTTTCAAACTTTATTGTTTTTTAAAAATTCTCTGGGAAGCCTCTTAAACAGATTTCGAGGCCTTGCCTCCCCCTTCCTCTGCTAAAGATGGGGATTCCGCAGTTGGGGTTGAGAGGGGATCAAATAATGGGGAGGCTTATAAAGTATCTTATGGCAGTGCTTTCCAAGTTTTAACATGCTTACAAATAACTCAGGGGTCTGGAGAGGGAGCCTGAGAATGTGCATTTTTAGGAAGCCCCCCCAGGTGATGATTGGCAATGCTGCAGGTCTGTGGACCATTATTTGAGTGCCTAGGCCCTAAGTAATTCTGAGGGGGGTGAGCCTAGATCCATACATGCAGGAAAACTATGTCAAGAATTTCTCAACCTGCCAATTGTTTAGTAAGTTCAGTAGTTGAAATAAGATTTGGATCTCGTATGCTTTTTTAGGCTGAGAAAGATATTAGAAATGTAGAATTATGGGTAAGTAGAGGCAGCTTTCAGAGAAGAAAATAACAACTAAGGAAGCTTAATTTGGAATTTGTGTTAGTTTTCTTCTTTCAGGATTACCGGTTTGGATTTAAACAAATCATGAAAATTGCATAGAAATCAAGAATGTCAGGGCATGACTAAAATTACTGAGGGAAAGAAGAGTGCCATATGCTGTGGGAGTGATAGTTTTTTCTTAAAAAACAAAAACAAAGACTCACGCTGTCGATGAGCAGATAATACCAGGAGATAGGTTCATACACATAATTTCATAAACTTTCATGTTTCATGTTCTAGTGTTTTCTGAAAATTGACATGATTCCCCTCCTGTGAGATGTTGGGCTTTTATTTGGGGACATCAAGATGTTTTATTGGGGCGCTGAGAGAACAGGACGCAATGGGACCTTCTGCGGAACCCCCTCCTCACTCCCACACCTCCCCTTCTCTCTGTGCAACCTCTTATCTTTGAAAGCAGTTGAGATATGTATTGACATCCCACTGTTGTTTCTAATTTGCAATCTGGAAAAGTTTCAGGTAGAGATGGTCAATTTCCCACGGGTTAGAAAGTGCTTTGAGGAATATTTATGAAGATAGTTGGGCTCCATTATAGTACTTGTCTCACCCTGCCATAGGAAAAAAATGACACCAGCCCTGATTTAGGTCTCATTACAGCGGGTTTAGATTTTGATGATGCAAAAGTATTTAATTTTGAAACTCCTCCAGAGCATTGATCATCCGGATGGTATTGTAGGGAGGCTTTGTGTTTGTGGGTGTTTGTGTGTGCGTGTGCGTGTGCACACTTAAGTACAGGTTTTATTGTACATTTCCCCCAACCTCTGTTCTTACTTTTTATTTATTTTTCCACCACTTCTCCCACTTTCAGAATTAAAATAGTCTCTAATAGAATAGAATAGCTTCCAAACCACTTGGATTCTCAAAATATTGATACCTACAACATTCTTTGAGAAATTAAAATCAGGTCATTTCTGATGTTATTGTAGCCTACTCACGACGGCATCCATTAGCCTAGTAAGGAAAACATTGCTCTAATCCTTCTCTCCTAGACTGGTCAATTTCTACTCTTGCTCCCTCCTGGACTTTGACCAACTGATCCACACTAAAGTGTCAATGACTGATAGAGGCTATTGTATCACTTGTCCCAGAGAAACTTGTATTTTGATATAGAAATAAAACCTTACGCTAAAATTTCCACCATCTAATATGGCATGTCTGACATGATAAAATTAGTGAGATGGTTTGTCCTGTTTTGAGTAAAGCAGGAATCTTAAAATCATATCATAGATAGTGATTTATTTAATCTACCTTGGTTTTTGTTGGGATTTTGGTATTATTCTTTACTGTCTCCTTTATTTTCATCTCAAAATTTTCGAAGCTCCCCAAACAGCAAGTTGCAGCCATTTATGCAGAATGGTATAAATGGTGCATTTATTATGTATAAATTATGCAGAGTGGTATAAACACCTAGCTTTTCCTGCTGGTGACCACCCTTCCTGGCACACAGCCAATGGCCTGCCTGAGGAAAATGAGTCCATTTTTCCATTTTTTTCCTAGATTTCATACTCCTGGACCCAACCACTAGATGTCTCTGTAATTACATGCTGGACCAGATCAGAGAGCGTGGCCCACCACAGAAGCAAACGTGGGCTTAGAGACTCATACCCAAACTCCAAATACCTACTTTCAATCAAGTGGAATGCTCCTAAATAAACATTAGGTAGTGCCGCTGAACAATGAGTGATTTGGTTATCTGCATGTATTTACGTGACTTAATCTGAACAGAGCTAGGTCCGTCAATCTTCAAGAGAGATTGTAGGTAGGTAGTAAAATCCTGTGTTTCAATTGGGCATGTGTCTGAGTGTTCACTTGGGTGTGCATGCACAAACACACACACACCCTGTCAGAAATCTTGTTTCTTGCGGTAGATGGAGAGACAAAATAACCAATCTTAGAGCGTTACAGTCATCTGCTTATAGAAAAACATTTGGATTACCAGTTCAGCTTTCAAAATGAAACAGATGATGGCTAGGGGTGAAATTGCCCTGAGATCTCAATACAGCTGCCCATTACATTTTACCTTTGTTGGTAGACCAGTCAGGCTCAAAAAGAGCCCCTTTCTTCTTTCATTCCTTCCTTCCTTCCCTCCCTCATCCCTCCTTCCCTCTTTTCTCTCTTGTTCTTTCTCTCTCTATCTCTTTCAAAATTAACTTTATCTTGGGGGCCACCCAGTGGCATAGTGGTTAAGTTCATGTGTTCCACCTCAGCGCCCCGGGGTTTGCTGGTTCAGATCCTGAGTGCGGACCTGTACTACTCATCATGCCATGCTGTGGCAGTATCCCACATACAAAGTAGAGGAAGGCTGGCGCAGATGTTAGTTTAGGGCCACTCTTTCTCACCAAAAAATAAAAAATAAAAAAAATAACTTTGTCTCAGAAAGCGCCCAAGATTATGAGAATATTGACACTTTTCCTATTGTACATTATGTCGGAGACTGTAAGTGAATGCGAGATTCTATCTTAGTCACTTTTTTTAACTCTAGTGCTTAAATAGTGCCTCACTTAGTCAATCCCCAATAAGTGTTGTTGAATGGTGAATGGGTGAAAAAGGTAATCTTTTTATGTGGCAGAAATGTGCAAATGTCAGGTTACTGTAGGATAAAATGAATAAGTAGTTACATATACATATATAGCAATATAAAAGTATACCTAAGTAAATATTTTAAATTTTTGAAAGAGTATGATTTTGTTTTTAACTTTATTGAGTAATTCAAATTTGTCTGACAATATATGCTCTGATCAGTTGAAAGATGTGCCACAACAATTCATTAAACTTTAAAAAAATATTATGTGTGCATGTACCTATGGGAATGTATTCCTCATGTGAATTCCATACATCATTTCTGTACTGGAGGAGGAAAGAAAGTAAGGGGAAAACAACTAGTAAGTAAATGCTCTTAGTGACCTACTCTTGTGAGTCAATAATTTCTATACCTACATAGGTGCACTCAAAGCATTTGTAAACAATATCCCCTTAAATTAGAGTAACACATCCCCATTCTAATCATATCCTTTCTAGGTATGAGCAAGTCTTTTTCTCCAAAAGAACATAAAAACAAAATTGAGCCCTGTTCCTCTCCAGCATAAATGATTACAGATTCCCCATGAGAGGAAGAGGATAAAACATCTCCCGTTTATCCACAGAGTCTTTTATATTGGAGATTCTCTATGCCTTTGGTCAGTGGCTCAGTATGTCACTGTGATCTCCTTTGAATTCCTGAAATATAGCCATTTCCTGAGGGCAAGTACAATAGCTGTCTAGGAACTGGCACACAGTAGTCTGAGTTCATTCTTTAGCTATCTGAAAGTAGCCAAAATTTCTAAAAAAGCCCATTATTTTACTTACTTTCCTTCCGAGTCTTAAGGAAGAAACAAAGGCGAAGTGTGGTATTTTTAATTCCAGAGTGTATAAAAATGGCTATAATAGCTAGCAATTACCAATCATGTACTATGAGTTGTAAATTATAAGGTGATGTGTTTTTTGAAAAGTAGCTAGCATTTATTGAGTGCCTTTTATATACCAGCTGCTGTTCCCTGAGGTTTTCAATCATTACACCATTTAATCTTCAAAACCAACCGTATTACTGTGATGGGAAACTGAGGCACATCAAAGTTAAGGAGCTTCTTAGTGTAGAAATTGGACTTGAACCCAGGCGGCAGTTTAGTTCTAGAGGCTGTTCTGCATGCCCTACACAGCAACTGCTTCCTTACATACAATTCCATGTGGTGTTGTGTGTTGGTGGTGTAGTCGCTTTAGCTGGTGTGATTGATCCTCTCTAACTGCTTATTACACAAGCACCATCGTCTTCCCAATTTAGCCAGAATGGCACTGGCCTCACTTTGCGCCTCTCCTCTCCTCCCGTCTCACTTCACCAGGGGCTAACTCACTTTTAAGATCAGTTGAATTTCAAACACCAGGCAGCTAGGGAATGAGAGTCTTCTTAATACACTACTGCCATTACTTTGCCATTGTGCAGTGTGTCTTTCATAGTTGGGCTTGCTTATGCACTGCTGTGGCCACGTTCTTGCGTTTCCCTCGGGAGCAAAAATGATGCCCCAAGCTTGGGCACCAAGGTAGCCAATCAGCTGATTGACATTCACATATGCAGCCATTGATCCCATAAAGCAAGAGCAGTCTACAGTGGTCCATAGACTCAACTACGAATTATAATAATGCCAGTCTTCTTCACCAATCCTGCTGCAATCCGCATTTCCCATTCCATGATAGCATGTTTCTCTTTGGCATATTTGTTCTCTTGCTTTTGAACTTTGGACGAGACTACTCAATCCCATCAAAAGTGTTCATAGTTTAAATCAACAAAGAATATGTCAGACTTGGCCCTTCTCCTCCAAGGAGATTCACTGTACTCTTTACAGATGGTTCACCTATTTCCCAGAAGCCTTTATACCAAGGATAGAAGTGGCCTTTGCTAAGGCACATTTATCTCAACTTCGTGACCTTTTTGGGACTATTGAATGACATCTGCCTCCTGAACTAGACTACAAGCTAGTGTACTCAATATCTAGATCAACGTCTAGTATAAAATAGGCTACCAGATATTTGTGGAAGGAGAGAAGGGAAGAGATGAGGGGAAAGGAAAGGAAAGAAAAGGAAGAAAGCACACTTACACTGCCCCTCCTGTGCTGGTTAAATGATTTTCCAGGAAGGAATGGAACCAGCAAGGATGACAACTCTCCTCACATTTACATACCTATAAGAAAGCACTCACACCTTTCTGTGACTTCCATGCAAAGATAATCCAAGGTAATGTTCGTTCCACTAACAGCAACAACTTCACCTCACTAAGGATTTCATTATTGTTATGCAGAAAGCTGAAACTCCATAAGGGTGTTAATAAACATCTGAAAGTTATGTGACATAAGAAGATAGGTTTTATTGTTGTCATATGCCTGGTTTTTGACCAATCCACTCAAATGCAGTAAATAGTACCATCATCTATTTAGTTGTTTAAATAAGTATCTAACAGTTAACCTTAATTCTTCTTTTTTCTCACCTCTCACAATCTAAACCATTGGCTAGGTCTCCGAGTGGACCTCAGAAACACAAATTAGAAACATGCTTAAAAGTTCTCTGATGGCTTCTTCCAGACTTGGAATCAAAACCAAACTACTGACAACTGCCTACAAAGGCTTCAGTAATCAGGCGCTTGGCTACCCCTCTGCTTTCCTTTCTCATCACATTCCTTTTTTGTTCACAGGCTCCAACCTCACTGGGCTTCCTACTTTTCCTAAAACATGTGGAGGATGTTGTTGCACACTGGCTATTGTCCTTCCTTTTAGCTCTCAGCTTAAATGTCTCCTCATCATGGAACCCTACTTCAGCTTTCGAATCAACATTAGCAAACTAGTCATGCTCTGTTACGTAATTCTAGTTCTCTGTAAAGCACATATCATTGTTGGATGTTTTTGTCATTGTTTATTCATTGACTTTATGTCCATCTATTGATGATAGAAATTAATTTCCATAAAAGAAGGAATCCCATATCTTGTATTCATTGCTGTGTCCCCATGTTTTAAGAGTGCCAGGCAAAGAGTAGATACTCAAAAAAACAAAGAGTATTGTAGATACACAGTAAACAAAAAAGTAAAAGAAAATCTCTACTGATTAACAAATTAGTGAACTTCAAGAACTCCAAGAAACCTCCTGCCATCAAAACTGAAAAAAACCCAAGACCCAATTTCAAAAGCTTACGGAAGTTCATAGAGATGTGCAAATAAGATAATCTCCAAAGATAGCCACCATCAATTCGGTCCCTTCTTGGATGTCTATACCACTCTTCACATCAAAAGATAGAAGGTATTTCCCTTTTCCTTTAAGTCAGGCTGCCCGTATAGTTTCTTTTGACTGAACAAATACAGTAGAATTGATGTTCTGGGACTTTCAAGCTCAGTGTTCAAGAAGACTGGGAGCTTCTACTTCTCTCTTGGGCTAGACTATCAAGGATGACAGGCTGTTATGAATGTTCTAGCCCCAGCGGAGCTCCCAGCTGATTCTAGTCATATGAGTAACTCCAGTCAATATAATGCGAAGCAAAGAACTTCCTGGATGAGCTCTGCCAGAATTCCTGACCCAGAGAAACTTAGGAAATTATTTTTGTTTTAAGCCACTACATTTCAGTGCAGTTTGTTATATAACAACAGATAACTGCTCAATATAAAAATATAGAGCAGGAAGAGGTTAGGAACATAGGCAGCGAGCCTGCTTTTTTTGAGAAGAATACAACCCTTGCTTAGTCACAGTGTCTTTGCAAACAGTGTGGGCTGCTCAAGCAGCTGAAGGAAACACGAACATGGGCTATACATTGCTGTCAGTTTGCTGTCATGACCCTTAAAAATAAGGCTGCTTGGGGGGGGGCCATTTGCATGGTGATATTTTAGCACAGAACTGAGCTGGCAGAATGAGTTCCAGGTGTGGACAGTGTCAACTCTAGAAAACAGCAAGCAGGTAATAGCTTCAGTTTTCACCTTGAGTTCAGGATGCCAACTCATGGAAGCAGCCTGAGAAGTCACGAGGAGACAGAAGGCTTCAAACTAAAGTTCATGTCAGGTGCCAAAGAACGAGAAGTAGAAAAAGAAGTCAAGGTTGTTACCGAACCAGGTTCGTTTTTGCCCGATGCCCGGAAAGCCAAACACTGAGAAGATGAGATTGCAGCAGATAGAGGGTTTACTCACAAGGCAGCCACGTGAGGAAACGAGAGCATGAGCCTCAAGTTTGCTTTCCCAAAAATAGGGACTCAGGATATTTGTGGGATGGGGGCAAGGTGGTGTGAAATGTGGAGAGAGGTGATTGGAGGTGAGGAGAGGTGAGGTAATTGATAATCTGTGCAAGCGTAGTCAGACTTCATGCCTCTTCATAGGACCCATGTTCAGAAAACGGTGGCATTATCAGGATCTGAGGGTGGAGTTTTTAGCCTCTTGATGTCAAAAGGTCGCCATTCGGAGGTCTGCGCAGGCTTGGTTGATGAATGGGTGGTCTCAACCAGCCTGAAGTGGACAAGGAGTTCTAATTCCTGAAAAACAGCTCACACACCCATTACCATGGTGAGCCAGGCTCCAGGGAGATGTCATCTATAGGAGCCTAGTGGGAGTCAGACAGCACACTGCCTAAGCAGCGCAGTTAACAACGGGTGGGTTAAACAGCTAAAAGCTATAATCAGTTATTGCAAAAAGGAAAAAAAAATCTTTAGTACCTAGATACTTAATTATCAAGGGCTTTTTGCTGGTTTCATAGTTAAGAATGGAAGGATCTGGGAAGAAGTCACTTGTGTGTTCTGACTGCATTCTGCACAGTGCTGTCTTCATTGCATGATTCCCATAGCTGTCCTGAAGGAACCATCTGGAGCTTGGCCCTTGCTATGTAAGGTATACATTTCCCAGTGACCCCAGTTTCCAAAATCATGGAGCCATAAATCTATCAGGTATAGTTGAAAGCAATGTTCAGTTTTAGAAGAGTATTTTCAATTCAGTAGCTTTCTAAAAAATGTGATTGCATTCTCTGAAGGCTTGAAAAACTGGAGAATGGAAGGAAATTGGACTCTGCCTGACTGACAGTCTCTCCTTTCCCTACCTCCCCGCACCTGGCTCCACTCAGGGGAACAGCTGCTTGAAATCCAGATACCATTCTTTCTAGATTGACTCTTTTGCTTAAGCACGTTACCCCTCGTGATAGCTCAGCTCCCCAATTTATAAATCTGGAGTAGAAATCCCTTCATCATAATGCCAGCATGCAAATTAAATAATTAGTAATTTGTTAAACACTTTGAAAATGAAAATGCTAAGTATTGTTATTATTTCAAGGGTAATTTACTTCTTCTGATTCATTTGTAATTATTTCATCAAAACATCCTTCAGTAAGAGCTGTTTGATGTGTAAAATGCCTTATGGGCCTTCCCTATAAGACTTTTGTTATCAAAATTAGATGGAGGCCTTGCCAATTGGAGCTCATTTGCACCCAAAAGGTTTGCAATCGTGTAAGTCTCAAATCACCCCCTTCCTGGGCCAGAGTCTATTGGAAAATGAACAAAGCCCAGAGCAGTGATTCATCTTTGCACTTGCATATAATAGCTCCTTACCAGAAAACCAAATATGGTCCAAGGCCAGTCCCAGGTGGCAACTGGGAACCTGATCCAAATTTGGTTTTGGCCCTTTTACCCGACCTTTGCATCATTCTGAGAACTCCTACATCCTCAGTTTCAGGTGCTTAACTCAATCTTTCTGGAATTTACATACACTCAAATGTCATACAGGAAGATTGATCTGATACACCAAGTAACTTAGCAAAATTAATCACGATGACCCCTAAATGATATATTTTTCAAAGTTTTCAAAGTACTCTTAGAGCAAAGGGACCTGAATAGTTAATCCTTCATAGGCCTGTGTCATAACCTGAAGCAGGAAATGAGAAATTTCCTTGGAATCTGGCTTTCTATCTCAAAAAAATCATGTAAATGTTGATTTTTCTCTGTACCGTATTCTTATTTACTTCAGGATAAAATTAATGTTTAGAATTATTTATTGTTCAGATTACATAATTCTCCTTTTCTCTCTCAATTACTGGTTTTAGAATATACTTTATAAATCCAAATATACTCCAGGAGTATCAACACCCCAGATGGGAAAGCATGGTGTTAACATGTGATCAATCTGAAAGGCATTTTTAAGATGCATGTTTATCTTTCTTTAGGGTTATAGAGTGATTGAAAAGAATGTCTACTATATTACCAGTTGGCTATCCCATGAGCACCTAAAATAAATGCATCCCAACCCAGATCGTTATCTTCTCTCAACTCTCTTATTTGGTCTTGCTCTATGTACCCCATCTTGGTATATGGTCATTGCCCAAAACAAACCATGAGCTAACTTGGAGTCATCCTAACCTCTGCCCTCACCCTCATACCAAAATTAGTCACTCAGTGCCACTGATCCACTGATATTTACCTTATTTTAAATCCATTCTTTTTTTTTGTTTTAATCCCTTACTCTCCTGTATTACTTAAGGTACTTTCAGTTGTGAGAAAGAAAGCTCACTCCAAGTGCACTAAATATGAATGGAAAGTTAGTGGCTCAACTCGAGGTAGTAAAGGTTTCAACTAAGGTATGTTACAGTAGCTTAATAATATTGTCAAAAACCAGCTTACATCTATACTTTCCCCTTACATAACGCTACTTTATTTTCCATCTGTCTTCCCCTCTCAGTTATGGAATGGCCTCCTTCAACATCTAGGGCTGTGTGGTTCCACATTTTCATTCTGCGGGAAGGATATCGCTTCTGCTCATGGCTCTCTGAATAAAATGACGAAAGTCTTCCTCCCTCCTTCCAGCAAACAACTTCTATGACCCAACTTGTATTGTATCACTCTTCCCAAACCAATCACTGTGGCTAAGGGGCTAAGATTTTCTAACTGGCTTAAGTTAATCAGATCCTACCTGGAACTGACATTGGCATAGATTATATATGGCTATAAATGGAGATGGCAATCTCACTGTCCCACATCACTTTTTGAAATATGATTACCATAAAGGACGGGGAATGGAAGTTGAGTAACAAAGCATATGCTGATTCACTGTCATTGCCTTAGTTTGGGCATCTGATATTTCCTGTGTGGAGTATTTGAGAGTTTTCAGTTATTTTGTTATCAAGTATCCATTTTCCTTCTTCCTGACTGAATTTCCTGCCTCCAATTCTTTCTGCAACCACCTATCCTCTATTCTGTCCCCATAATAATTTTTCTGAAATATCATTATTTTTATGTGACTTCTATGGTTAAAACCATTAGGTGACACCATTATCCACCAAGAGTGACTTTTGAAATGTACTCTATGGGCTCAACCAGAAAACTCTACTTTTTTTCTGCTTTAATATTTTAGGTATGATTTTTCTTGAAGGAATTATGTTAAGGATAAATAAAAGTTTAAAAAACAGTGATCCACAGAATAAAGTTCAAGTTCTTTAGCTTGAGCTTCCATGATCTGGACTCTTATCTCATCCCAAACTTACTTCTCAACTCTCCCACCCACTCCGTGTTTTATACACTGGTAATAGCCAATTACCTGTGGGTCTCCAGATAATCCATCCCTCTACCTAGATTTCTTTTCCTCCACCAACTCTATCTAATCTCCCTAAAATCTCTATGTTTTTTAAAATCCATTGTAGCCACTACTACCTTTAGCCCCAAACAGTGTTGGTCACTAGTTTTAGATATCATTCACTGTTTTGTTAACTATTAACAGATAGAGATGATTATTATTTTTATATATTGCACCTCTAGCATTTAGTATATTTTCTGACATCTAAACACTGCTAAGTCAAATTAAATAGAAATGAATATATGTCCAGTGATGAAGCTGTCAGGACAGCATAGTGCAGTGAACACAGGCTTTTAATCACTCACCCATGGGTGTGCATTCCAGCTATGCTATTTCCTCAATGGGTCACTACTGACAAACAAATCATTTATTTCTCTGAGGCTCAGTTTTTGGGGTTTTTTTCATTTGTAAAAATACCTACTTGAGAAAGTTGGTATGAGTATAAATTAAAATAGTGACATAGAATTTTTTTTACATTGAGTAGAATATTGATTAAAGTGAATTAGCTGTGATTATCAGAAAACTGACTAAAATTGCTTTAAAATGAGAAATTATTATATCATATAATGAGATGGCCGGGGGTGAGGTGGTTCTAGGCTTGGTGATTCAGATGATGCCATGATCGAAGACTCATGTCTTTCTATCTTTTTGCCCTGCCATTTTCAGCACTTTGGCTTTGGGCCTAAAGTGTATACTTTCATGGCCACAAGATGGCTGCAGTAAATTCCAGTTGTCATCTCCCCAGACAGTTATTTCCTCACATGCATCTCTTTTGAAAAATGAGGAAACCTTTAGTAGATGTGCCCCTGACAAGTCTCCCCATGAGTCTCATGGATAACAACTGTGTCACAGGCCTTCCCTAAACCGATCACTGGCAAGAAGTATGGATTATCATAGTTGGTTTAGGTCAATCGTGATTTGCCAATGGAGCTCAGAAGAGTTTAGCCTTCACTGAAGACAACGACCATTAGATATGTGAACAAAATCTGAATTCTACTAGCATAGAAGGAGCAGGGCAATGACAATAGGGTAGACGGCTAACCGTGACCTCTTCTTTCAATTTTATAGTTATCTCTCTAATCCCTCCCGTCAAGGGAAGACAATATTCTATCTTCTCATGAAGGTAGTGTTCTTCTTTTCATTGACTCACTATATTTAATTACTGCTGATTTCATTATCTTCCCGTAAATATCCTTATGAGGTCATATAATTTGGAATATTTACTTCGTGAATAACATGAAACTCAGGATGCAAAAAGGGGCAAGAATCTCCTGCATAGCGGGCCAGTGACGAGTCTCACTCTGCTTCTGTCTCACACCCTTTCTGCTTAATTAAAACTGCAGGAGGACAGCATCCCTGCACGTCAGTTCAGCTTCCCAGATCAACCATGATGCTGATACCACATTCATAATTAATTCTCCCCAGCATTAAGAATGGAGACTTGGCTGATTAAGGATTCTTGGTGGATTATTGCAGATGTCTGAATTGCTGAAACAACGGGCAGCCAGGCGATGTCTTTTGATCTGCATAAATGTGGGATGTGGAAGAAGAAAAGAGGCATTTTTCTTTCTCCTCCAGAAATCTCACTTGACATTTAGCAAGGGACATTTGTTAGAATGTCAGTTTGATAAAACTGTTTGCAGGAGTCACCCAGCATTTGCTGCCGAGCTCTAACAATTGTTAAGAACCATAATTACTCTGGGCAGGTTTAAAGAAAAAAATGTTATCAGAAGATTTGGGCAAAATATCTTCAAGCAAGGAGCTATGCTTTTAACTCCCTGTTGAATTACAATTTCCCTGATACACTCCCACTGAGTCTGAACTCTGGATTAGTAGCAAAGTTACCAACAGTTGTCATGGCAGATGGCAGCGTAGTACACATCAGAGAGGCAAATGGTATAGGCTGCAGAGATGTCTTCAAATACAGAAGTTAGAAAGCCTAGGAATGGAGTTTTTATATCTGGATATGACATTAAGTAATAATAATAATGATTAATAATAGCAAACACTTGTATTGAACTTACTATGAACTACTGCTCATTTCATAATTCCAATTCTATGAACAGAGAGTATTATTATCTCCATTTTGCTGATGAGGAAATTACGGCACAGAGAAGTAAAGAAACTAGCCCAAAGTCATTTTGGAATTTGAACAGAAAATGATACCAGAACCTCACTCATAGCTATTCCATTATATTATCTCCTGAGATAGCCCATGCGGTCATGCACTTTACAGTGTGACTATGAGGAGGGCTATCCTTCCATTTCCCCATCTGTTGAGTAGTTGTAACAAAAAGACTAATAGTTATTGAGAGCTTGCTATATGCCAGGTTCTGTTAGGGGCTTGCTTCTGTCTTAGTTAATTCTCATAGTGACCCGATGGGGCAGGTAGAATTAATAAGTCTTTGGAGAGTCTCTTAATCTGGGAAACTGAGGAAGAGAAATGCTAAATAACTCAATTGTACTTAGTGAGACCAAGATCAAAAACCAAGAAATCTGGCCCTGGAGCCTGGATGTGAATGCTGTCTATCTCACTGAATAATCAAAAAAATAACATAATATGTAATAAATATATATATATATATACACACATTTTTGATAAGAGGAAATAACCAATCAAATTAAAAAGATCTTATATTTTTGTTGAGGAAGGTGAATATACTATTAGCAACATGCATTGTTCTTTCCTTTGTTCTTTCTTCATTTATTGAAAGCCATTTTTTAATGATTTTCCATGCGTTGCAACTTTACTGGGCACTGTTTATAGGAAGGTAAAAATGACATAGTCCTTCTCTAAAAGTTTTATGGTTGAGAGGAAAAATAGTCATGGAATCACACAACTCACAATGCATTGGCTACTGAGGGCAACAACACCTGTTATCTTTTCAGAGGTCTTTCGGGCGAACCACGTAGGGTCGCGTTTTCCCTCTCTTTGTGGCATGGTGAGTGGGGGAAAGCTGTGCAGCCCTTAGATCTCTTTGGAGAAACCATGTGGACATTCATAAGAGGATTCCTGTGGGGCACTTAGAAGGTTGTAAGAAAAGTTGCTTCATTACAATTTCAAGCTTCTGATTTCCCCAAATGCTACCTCAACAATTATCAAAGGCTGATATTCAGAAATTCAGTCCTACTATGTGTTCAAAGCAGGATGTTCCCTGAGAGGAGACAGCAGTTCTCCTGCAGCATTGCAGGTCTACAGTATTGCTGATCTCCCATATCCTCTGTCTGAAGCTGAGTCCCTCTCAGATACAAAGGTGCTGCGTTAGTTTGGTTTCTTTCTTCTTGACTGAAAGAAAGACTCATTTAGGCCACTTTAAGATAGAAAGGTTTTTATAAGGGTATAAAAGAACTGGGAAAACAATAGAGTATGATAGTTAGAAATGTAGGCTCCGAAACCATAATACTTCAGTTTGCATCCTGATCCAACAAGCAATAGCCTTGAAACGAGCACAAGTCACTTTCCTTCTTTGTGTTTCAATTTTCACACGTGTTAAATGAGAAAATAACATTAATGAGCTCATGGAGAGTTTTGTGATGATTATGTGAGTTAGTGTATAGAAAGTTCTAGAAGAGAAACTAGCACTGACTGAGCACTCAAGAAAAGGTAGCTTTTATTATTGTCATGAGGAATTTGAAGTTCTAGGCATTAGTTACAATCTCTGACTGTCTCTCACTCTCATGACATTTCTGATTTTCCCCGAGTATTTCTGCTTAGCCATTTATCTAGTGTTTCATAATTTCAGTATAGACATGGCCACTCACAGCCTCAACCCTATCCTGAGCACCTTTCCATTTCCAGCTCCTGTTGCACCAATCTCTCCTTGCTTCTTAGTTCAAATTCCTGAGAGTGAGAGTCTCCTGGCTCAGCTCACCTTCTTAAGGAAGGCATTTAGCTTTAGACATAGCAAGCATTATGGATCTGGTATCTATGCTTGGTCCAATTGGCTGTGTCATAGGTTGGTGTCTTAGTCTCTTTGGGCTGCTATAATAAAATAGCACAAACTACGAGGCTCATTTAACAACACAAATTCATTTCTCACAGTTCTGGAGCCTGGAAGCTGAGATCAGGGTGCCAGCATGGTTGGTTCTGGTCAAGGCCCTCTTGCAGGTTAGAGCAGACTGCTAACTTCTTGCTCTGTCCTCACATGGTGGAAGGGACTAGGGAGCTCTGTGCGGTCTCTTTTATAAGGACATTTATCCCATTTATGAGGGTTCCATTCTCATGACCTGAGCATCTCCCAAAGGCCCACTTCCCAGTACCTTCACATCGGGGGTTAGGATTTCAACATGAATTTTAGGAGAACATAATATTCAGACCATAATGTTTTGGAGTTATTTAAGCCTGCTTGTCCATCAGGGGTTCTATGGGTCAATGTCCCTCAGAAGGGGACATTCTGAGGCATGATTGGTCTAATGCAAAGGAGTCAAATGGAAGAATGGAGTGTGGGGCCAGAAAGTATGTGCTTAGTAATGTTATACAGAGAACTGTCATTCAATCTATGCATTCTTCATTTCTTCATTACAGCTCTTCAATTCTGCCTTTAGGTCAGGACTAGTTCATTTTTGAACCTCCTGAACCAAGCCTGACACTGAACATATTGGGTATTTAAACATTTATTATGTACTTACTCAATATTTGGTAAATGAATGAATGAATAAATATCAGATATCCCTTCTATTTTTTTTTCTCACCAAAGCCCCAGTACATAGATGTATATTCTAGTTGTAGGTCATTCTAGTTCTTCTATGTGGGATGCCACCACAGTATGACCTAATGAGTGGTGTGTACGTTCGTGCCCAGGATCCAAACCAGAGAACCCTATGCCGCTGAAACAGAGTGTGTGAAACTAACCACTTGGTAACAGGGTCCCTCTATTTTCACTTATGAAGATAATGTTTAAAATTAATACACTACTTACAACTAAATTATTTCTTATTGGACTTCAGATTTAACTCAAGACTCTACATTATGACCTTAATTTATGCTATGTAATTTAATTTTCTCAATGACCCCAAAGATAAAATTTATTGTATCCATTTACCATACAAGAAAACTGAGCCATAGAAAGTAATTTAGCTGGACCCATATAGGTATTAAGCAATAAAGCAGGCATTTAAATCCATATTTGTTTTGTTTCAGAGCATATGTTTTTCACACAAAATATTGTATAATTGTAATAGTTCATGTTGTTGATTTTTGGCCCACTCCTCTAGCTGTCAAGATCTCTGAATATTTATTCCAACATTCTTTTGCTATCTAACTCCCCACCTATTGTCATGGGCAAATTTACACGGTATACACATTCTGTTTAATATTTCGAGGTCAAGTATAGAATCCAATGACTCAATTATGAAGTCCTCCCTAAAGATTTGTGCCAAAGTAATTAATCAATTTTCTTTGGGTGCAGTGTTCAGATAGTTACCAGTCCACTTTATGGTATTGTCAATCAGCTCACACTTCTTCATCTTGACCTGAAGAAGGTCATGAGAGATTCTGTTAATGCCGTGGGGAAATGAATTCATACTTGCACTCTAATTCCATTTCCCTACAACCATCTTCCAGGCAATACTTGCCTCTATAGTGCTTCTATTCTTCATCATCTTGTTTTAAGTGATGGTTCAATATTTCCTACCAATGGCCAATTGCACAAGGAGGACAATAATGGGAAAGATCCTTTTTATTTATTTATTTTTTTTTATTAATGTTATGATAGATTACAACCTTGTGAGATTTCAGTTGTACATTTTTGTTAGTCATGTTGTGGGTACACCACTTCCCCCTCCGTACCCTCCCCCCACCCCCCCTTTTCCCTGGTAACCACCAATCAGATCTCCTTCTCAATATACTAATTTCCACCTATGAGTGGAGTCATATAGAGTTCGTCTTTCTCTGACTGACTTATTTCGCTTAACATAATACCCTCGAGGTCCATCCACATTGTTGTGAATGGGCCAATTTCGTCTTTTTTTATGGCTGAGTAGTATTCCATTGTGTATATATACCACATCTTCTTTATCCAATCATTAGTTTCTGGGCATGTAGGCTGGTTCCACGTCTTGGCTATTGTAAATAATGCTGCAATGAACATAGGGGTGCAACGGACTCTTGAGATATCTGATATCAGGTTCTTAGGATAGATACCCAGTAATGGGATGGCTGGGTCATAGGGTATTTCTATTTTTAACTTTTTGAGAAATCTCCATACTGTTTTCCATAGTGGCTGTACCAGTTTGCATTCCCACCAACAGTGTATGAGGGTTCCTCTTTCTCCACAACCCCTCCAACATTTGTCGTTCTTGGTTTTGGATGTTTTTGCCAATCTAACGGGGGTAAGGTGATATCTTAGTGTAGTTTTGATTTGCATTTCCCTGATGATTAGCGATGATGAACATCTTTTCATGTGTCTATTGGCCATATTCATATCTTCTTTTGAGAAATGTCTGTTCATGTCCTCTGCCCATTTTTTGATCGGGTTGTTTGTTTTTTTGTTGTTAAGCAGTGTGAGTTCTTTGTATATTATGGAGATTAACCCTTTGTCGGATAAGTGGCTTGTAAATATTTTTTCCCAATTAGTGAGCTGTTTTTTTGTTTCAATCCTGTTTTCCCTTGCCTTGAAGAAGCTCTTTAGTCTGATGAAGTCCCATTTGTTTATTCTTTCTATTGTTTCCCTCAACTGAGGAGTTACAGTGTCTGAAAAGATTCTTTTGAAACTGATGTCAAAGAGTGTACTGCCTATATTCTCTTCCAAAAGACTTATTGTCTCAGGCCTAATCTTTAGGTCTTTGATCCATTTTGAGTTTATTTTGGTGTGTGGAGAAAAAGAATGGTCAATTTTCAATCTTTTGCATGTGGCTGTCCAGTTTTCCCAGCACCATTTGTTGAAGAGACTTTCTTTTCTCCATTGTAGGCCCTCTGCTCCTTTGTCGAAGATTAGCTGTCCATAGATGTGTGGTTTTATCTCTGGGCTTTCAATTCTGTTCCATTGATCTGTGGACCTGTTTTTGTACCAGTACCATGCTGTTTTGATCACTGTAGCTTTGTAGTATGTTTTGAAATCGGGGATTGTGATTCCGCCGGCTTTGTTTTTCTTGCTCAGGATTGCTTTAGCAATTCGCGGTCTTTTGTTGCCCCATATGAATTTTAGGATTGTTTGTTCAATTTCTGTGAAGAATGTTCTTGGGATTCTGATTGGGATAGCATTGAATCTGTATATTGCTTTAGGTAGTATGGACATTTTAACTATGTTTATTCTTCCGATCCATGTGCAAGGGATGTCTTTCCATCTCTTTATGTCATCGCCTATTTCTTTCAAGAGAGTCTTGTAGTTTTCATTGTATAGATCCTTCACTTCCTTGGTTAAGTTTATCCCAAGGTATTTTATTCTTTTCGTTGCTATTGTGAATGGGATAGAGTTCTTGAGTTCTTTTTCTGTTAGTTTATTGTTAGTGTATAGAAATGCTACTGATTTATGCACGTTAATTTTATACCCTGCTACTTTGCTGTAGTTGTTGATTATTTCTAATAGTTTTTCTGTGGATTCTTTGGGGTTTTCTATGTATAAGATCATGTCGTCTGCAAACAACGAGAGTTTTACTTCTTCGTTACCTATTTGGATTCCTTTTATTTCTTTTTCCTGCCGAATTGCTCTGGCCAGCACCTCCAGAACTATGTTGAATAGGAGTGGTGAAAGTGGGCACCCTTGTCTTGTTCCTGTCCTCAGAGGGATGGCTTTCAGCTTTTGTCCATTGAGTATGATGTTGGCTGTGGGTCTATCATATATGGCCTTTATTATGTTGAGGTACTTTCCTTCTATACCCATTTTACTGAGGGTTTTTATCATAAATGGGTGTTGGATCTTGTCGAATGCTTTCTCTGCATCTATTGAGATGATCATGTGGTTTTTGGTTTTCATTTTGTTAATGTAGTGTATCACGTTGATTGACTTGCGGATGTTGAACCATCCCTGTGTCCCTGGTATAAATCCCACTTGATCATGGTGTATAATCTTTTTGATGTATTGCTGTAATCGGTTTGCCAAAATTTTGTTGAGGATTTTTGCATCTATGTTCATCAGTGATATCGGCCTGTAGTTCTCCTTCTTTGTGTTGTCCTTGTCAGGTTTGGGGATCAGAGTGATGTTGGCTTCATAGAATGTGTTAGGGAGTTCTCCATCTTTCTCAATTTTCTGGAACAGTTTGAGGAGAATAGGTATTAAGTCTTCTTTGAATGTTTGGTAGAATTCTCCAGAGAAGCCGTCTGGTCCTGGACTCTTGTTTTTGGGGAGGTTTTTGATTACCGTTTCTATTTCCTTACTTGTGATTGGTCTATTCAGATTCTCCATTTCTTCCTGATTCAGTTTGGGGAGATTGTAGGAGTCTAGGAATTTGTCCATTTCTTCCAGGTTGTTCAGTTTGTTGGCATATAGTTTTTCATAGTATTCTCTTATGATCTCTTGTATTTCATTGGTATCTGTTGTGATTTCTCCTCTGTCATTCCTGATTTTATTAATTTGCGATTTCTCTCTTCTTTTCTTGGTGAGTCTGGCTAGGGGTTTGTCAATTTTGTTAATTCTTTCGAAGAACCAACTCTTTGTTTCATTGATCCTTTCTATTGTCTTTTTTGTTTCAATATCGTTTATTTCTGCTCTTATTTTTATTATTTCCCTCCTTCTACTGACTCTGGGCCTTGTTTGTTCTTCTTTTTCTAGTTCTGTTAGGTGTCGTTTGAGGTTGCTTACGTGAGCTTTTTCTTGTTTAGTGAGGTGAGCCTGTATTGCGATGAATTTCCCTCTTAGGACTGCTTTTGCTGCATCCCAAATGATTTGGTATGTCGTGTTCTCATTTTCATTTGTCTCCAGATAATATTTGATTTCTTCTTTAATTTCTTCAATGATCCATTGTTTGTTGAGAAGCGTGTTGTTTAGTCTCCATATTTTTGCACCTTTCTCTGCTTTTTTCTTGTAGTTGATTTCTAGTTTAATAGCGTTATGATCAGAAAAGATGCTTGATATTATTTCAACTCTCTTGTATTTATTGATGTTTGCTTTGGTTCCCAAAATATGGTCAATCCTTGAGAATGTTCCATGTGCACTTGAGAAGAATGTGTAACCTGCTGTTTTTGGATGAAGTGTTCTATATATATCTATTAAGTCCATCTGGTCTAATTTTTCATTTAATTCTATTATTTCCTTGTTGATTTTCTGTCTGGATGTTCTGTCCATTGGTGTTAATGGTGTGTTGAGGTCCCCTACTATTATTGTATTGTTGTTGATGTCTTCTTTTAGATCTATTAAGAGTTGCTTTACAAATTTTGGTGCTCCTGTGTTGGGTGCGTATATATTTATAAGTGTTATGTCTTCTTGGTGGAGAGTCCCTTTTATCATTATATACTGTCCCTCTTTGTCTTTCTTTATCTGTTTTGCTTTGAAATCTACCTTGTCTGATATTAGTATAGCGACACCTGCTTTCTTTTGTTCATTATTAGCTTGGAGTATTGTTCTCCATCCCTTCACTCTGAGTCTGTGTTTGTCTTTGGGGCTGAGGTGTGTTTCCTGGAGGCAGCATATTGTTGGATCTTGTTCTTTGATCCATCCTGCCACTCTGTGTCTTTTGATTGGGGAGTTCAATCCGTTTACATTTAGAGTGATTATTGAGACGTGGTGGCCTACCACTACCATTTTGTGTCTTGTTTTCCGGTTTTCTTCAGTTTCCTTTGTTTCTCGTCCCATGGTTTAATCTGTTCTGATGTAGAGCTGCTACTCTCTGTTGTTGTCCTTCTACTTATCTCCTCTGCTCTTGGTTTTGTAGTCCCTTTCCTTTTTTGGATTTTTCAGGAATGAGGGTTTTCCTGAGGATTTCCTGAAGAGGAGGTTTTGTGGCAATGAACTCCCTTAATTTTTGTTTATCTGGGAAAGTTTTTATTTCTCCATCGTATTTGAAGGATATTTTCGCTGGGTAGAGAATTCTCGGCTGTAGGTTTTTGTCCTTCAGATTTTTGAATATATCATTCCACTCTCTTCTAGCCTGTAAAGTTTCTGCTGAGAAATCTGCTGATAGCCTGATGGGGGTTCCTTTGTAGGTTAGTTTCTTTTGCCTGGCTGTCCTTAATATTTTCTCCTTGTCGTTGACTTTTGCTAGCTTCACTACTATATGGCGTGGAGTTGGTCTTCTTGCATTGATAAAGTTTGGAGATCTATTGGCTTCTGTCACCTGAAGATCCATCTCCCTCACCAGATTTGGGAAGTTCTCAGCCATTATTTCTTTGAATAGGTTTTCTGCCCCTTTCTCCTTCTCTTCTCCCTCTGGTATACCTATAATCCTTACGTTGCATCTCCTAATTGTGTCTGATAATTCTCGGAGAGTTTCTTCATTTCTTTTAAGTCTTGCTTCTCTCTCCTCCTCTGCCTGCAACAATTCTATATTGCCATCTTCCAAATTGCTAATTCTTTCCTCCATATTATCGGCCCTACTGTTCAGAGCATCTAGATTTTTCTTAATCTCCTCTATTGTGTTCTTCATTTCCAGTATTTCTGTTTGGTTCTTCTTTATCGTATCAAACTCTTTTGTGACATAGCTCCTGAACTCGTTGAGTTGTCGGTCAGAATTCTCTCTTAACTCAGTGAGTATTTTAATGATGGCTGTTTTGAAGTCATCATCATTTAGGTTATATATCTCATTTTCTTTGGGATTGTTTTCTGTGTATTTGTTACTTTCTTTCTGTTCTGGAGATTTGATGTATTTTTTCATATTGCTTGATGATGTTGATTTGTGCCTCCGCATGGAGATAGAGTTTAGTTGCTCCTTTCACTTGTTTCAGCTGCTGCGGTGGGGGGAGCAGCTGTTTATACTTCACCAACCAGGAACCCTGTCCGTAGTTGCTAACTGGGCCTGGGCCCCTCTTCGTAGCCACAGTGGCCCTTTGGATTCCCTCCTCTGCCGTGGGGGCCGTCACGGGGGGCTTCAGACTGCAGGTGCCTACTGTTGTTGCCCACCTAGATGCGCTCTCTCCTTGGGGTCTGCAACGGTGTTATGGGCTTTTCCAGCGGCCAGGGGTGGGATCACTTTTATTTGTCGCTCGGTTGCTGTCGGCACCCACCAAATCTCACTTGTCCTCTATGGGTCGCAGGAGAGCTATTGGCATCTTCTACAGTCTGTGGTTAGTACACCTAGCTATGCTGCTTTTGCCCTGGGGTCTTCCAGCCTTGTGGCTGGCGGCTGGGTGCCTTCTACTGGTGCTGTGCCGAGGCTTTCCCTAAGGCTTCTGTGAGCCTGTAGGGTTTCCCCCTAGGCTACTAAGCTGGGTCTCTGGAACTCTCTCCAGCCCCAGTCCTCTCCGAGATCTCCGGCAATCCCTAGCCTCACCTGGTGGGCAACGGCAGCTGGGGGTCGCCCCGCCCTCTGGGCTTCTCTCCGGGCCTCTGCCGGGAGCTCTGAATGCTCAGCGTGGCCCCTCTGCTACCGGCAGACAGAGAGTTTTGTCTGCTGCCCGGGCGGAGCTCCGGCGCTTCTCCACCGGATCGCCGGACCCGCCTTTGAAAGTTCCCCCGCCCCGGTCCTCTCCGAGATCTCCGGCAATCCCTAGTCCCACGGGGCGGGCAACGGCAGCTGGGGGTCGCCCCGCCCTCTGGGCTTCTGTCCGGGCTTGTGCCGGGAGCCCTGAGTGCTCAGCGTGGCCCCTCTGCTACCGGCAGACAGGGAGTTTTGTCTGCTGCCTGGGGGAGCTCCGGCACTTCCCCTCCGGGTCGCCGATCCGGCCTTTGAAAATTCCCCCGCCCCGGTCCTCTCCGAGATCTCCGGCAATCCCTAGTCCCACGGGGCGGGCAACGGCAGCTGGGGGTCGCCCCGCCCTCTGGGCTTCTGTCCGGGCCTCTGCCGGGAGCTCTGAATGCTCAGCGTGGCCCCTCTGCTACCGGCAGACAGAGAGTTTTGTCTGCTGCCCGGGCGGAGCTCCGGCGCTTCTCCACCGGATCGCCGGACCCGCCTTTGAAAGTTCCCCCGCCCCGGTCCTCTCCGAGATCTCCGGCAATCCCTAGTCCCACGGGGCGGGCAACGGCAGCTGGGGGTCGCCCCGCCCTCTGGGCTTCTGTCCGGGCTTGTGCCGGGAGCCCTGAGTGCTCAGCGTGGCCCCTCTGCTACCGGCAGACAGAGAGTTTTGTCTGCTGCCTGGGGGAGCTCCGGCACTTCCCCTCCGGGTCGCCGATCCGGCCTTTGAAAATTCCCCCGCCCCGGTCCTCTCCGAGATCTCCGGCAATCCCTAGTCCCACGGGGCGGGCAACGGCAGCTGGGGGTCGCCCCGCCCTCTGGGCTTCTGTCCGGGCCTCTGCCGGGAGCTCTGAATGCTCAGCGTGGCCCCTCTGCTACCGGCAGACAGAGAGTTTTGTCTGCTGCCTGGCGGAGCTCTGGCGCTTCCCCACCGGGTCGCCGGACCCGCCTTTGAAAGATCCCCCGCCCCGGTCCTCTCCGAGATCTCCGGCAATCCCTAGTCTCACGGGGCGGGCAACGGCAGCTGGGAGACCTCCGTGCCCACCGTGTCTCTCTCTGGGACCCTCCGGGCGCCCCGAGCACCAGGCCGGGTCTCCCCGCCAATGGCGGGGAGAGACTCTCCCCGCGGGCTCAGGTGTGCAACTCCAAAGTTTCCCTCTGCGTTTAGGAGTAATTGCGGGGGGTTTAAGTAGGGTTCTGGTCACCTGTTTCCACCGTCGCTCCTCTGTTGTGTTCTCGCTCCTGCCCTAGATGTGTGTGGATCCTCTGGGGGCGTCCGTTGGAAGAAAGCCGCTTGCGGGTACTAGGCTGCCCGTCGGGGTCGGAGAGTTTTCACCTATTTCCACATCCTCCCGGAGGAAAGTCCGTCCACCTTCCGATGTATAGTCGCGTGGGTGTCTCAGACGTCCTGAGATGCTGTCTGGATATCCTTTGTCAAGCGATAAGTGTCCAAATAATTGTAGACTCGAAGGGCGAGAGACAAAGAGGACTACTCACGGCGCCATCTTGGAAGAATCTAAAGATCCTTTTTAAAAAAGAAGTTCTCATCATTGGAAATTTTGCATTCTCTCACTGCCTCTGAGCACAGTATTCATTCATTGAGAGTTCCAGCTCTATGAGAGAAAGGGCAGAAGGAGGAGCCTAACTGGAAATTTATGCCGCATCTCTGAGGATATACACACATGGCTTCTCTGCTTCACTATTTGAAAGCGCCAGATTCATTGGACTCGGATTCCACCCCTCCATGGTAGAGGGTCAAAACTGAGAGAACAGTGTTCTCACTTCGACTTCTAAGATCTTTCTAATTTACTATAGAGATAGGAAACATGAATACCAGGCTTCTAAAAATATTATTGACCAGGCGATGTTTGGAGGAGGGTATTTTCTTGCTTGTAAGTATTTCTTTTCTTTAAAAAGATTATGAATTGGGCTAACGTATGGAGTCAGAATAATAACACATCTTATTTTATAGATTATAAAGACTGAATGATCATAGGTTAAATCATAGATGGTTTGTCAGTTGTTTGTAGCCTTTGGGCAAGTTATGATGACATCACAAAAACGTTGAGAATTAATAAAAGCAATAACCTTTTCCCCAGAAAAGTCCCATAAATAAGACACATGTACACAAACACAGGTAATATACCTAATTTCTAGGTGTTTTAAGAGCCAATGAAGCTTACTCTTGGAAACCATGTCAAAGACCCTTAGGTCAAATACTATCTAAGAAAAGATGTCCTTGAAGTTGGTGGGATTAAGTAAATTATAAAACTGTGCAATAAAAACAGACTTTATAGAATTCTTGGTGGATTTGATTGAGTCTCTGGGAATCACTATTCATTTTCAACACAGCTACAAAATGTGTGTGTTTTCAGATTTTGTTGCTCAACAATAGACCTGAAAGATTGGCATGCTTCGCCACATTTCTGACGAAGTTCATATGTATGTCTCAGGGGAGCACAGATCAGATTTCATCCATGCCTATGTAAATCAGGTACTTGATTTTCAACCTGGGTTAGGACAAGCATGAAGCTGGGATTAAGTAGGGAGGAACATTTGAACTAGCCAGATAATTTTCTAATAGAATATAAGAGCTGTGATCCCACAAATACATATGGTTCTTGTTGAGAAAGGAAATAAGATAGAGTAGCCACAGCAATGAAGAGGGAAAGGCAGGGATTAAGCCACATTAATGCATACAGTGGATAGAAAATGGGCATTTGGGGCACTTTCTTTTAGGCAATCATTTTTTTTTTTTTGGCTGGTGGGGCGTGAGGAAAATGGCTGAAGGTAGTCAAAGGTAAAAACTTCTGTTTACAAGATAAATACATTCTGAGGATGTAATGGACAGCATGGTGACTATAGTTAACAATACAATATTGTATATTTTAAAGTTGCTAAGAGAATAGATTTTAAAAGTTTTCACCACAAGAAAAAAATGTGCAAGTATGTGAGGTGATGATATTAAACTTATTGTGTTAGTAATCATTTTGTAGTACATACATATATCAAATTATTATTTATGTGAACCAATACAATGTTATGTCAATTATATTTCAATAAAACTGAAAAAATGTTAAAAAAATTAAAAAAAATGAATCTAGTACTGACTTGCCTAAGTATAGTCAGTCTTTAATAGTAAAACTGGATAACTGGAGAATAAGGAAGCTGGATGTTGGTAAAACTCAGTTGATTCCATTTGGAAAAAGCCAGAAGCCTGTTAGGGCTAGGTTTGTTAATTTCAAATCCTGGTCCAGAGAGCCCGTGCTAATTTGCTGATTTGCAGATTTTCATTACTGCCAGTGACAGATGAGAACGTAAGCTTTAGAGATAGGCCAAAGTCTTGTGTAATGTGTTTTAGTAACAAACTTGCTCTTTCCAGAGTCACTAGATACAATCAGAGGTGTAGGATGCATTGTCATATCCTGCATTCAAGCACCTCCCTGCTGCTGAGTCTAGGCTTACAAAAGAAGGAGAGGTGTTTGTTTACCATCAGCAGTTGACTTTTGTTGAGGTCAACTCGTTTAAACTCATGTTGTTGGTTGACTATCAAGGTCCCATGGCTGACTGTTAGGGCACATTTTTCTAGACATTAATGGAACCTTCTCTAATATCCTGCAGTCATAGCTTACTATTTTTCTTTTATATCCTGTATATGGGCATTAAAGGTTGTCAGTGAATATTTCCTGTGATCGTTGGCATTGCAAAAACAGTCAATAGTATTGGCGGCTTTCCCTCCCGATTTCTCAGATAATTGTGCTATTTTAATTAGAGTGTGGATAGGCCTATAAATGAGTTGCTAGACTTTTACTCAGTAAGGAGCATCTATTTCTATTTTAATTCACTACTGGTATTCTCTAAGGAAATGCCAAAATGCTTTCCATCTGGAATTAGGAATCCTTTTTTTTCATTGGGGAAATCTGTGCTCCTGGGAAACTCTTTGGTTTGGCTCATTACTCTGTTGCCATGCTGCAAGAGATGAAAACATCAGACACTGAAAGATCTTAAGTGACACCAGGGAGAGGTGGAGCAGTTTAAAGTAATTTTGATGGGTTCCTACATGTAATATGTTAAAATCCTATAATAGCGCTATGAAGCAGTTGGGTAGGTGTTAATATGCACACTCGTGTAAATAAGAAAACCATTTAGACTCATCATGGATAGAACTGTGACTTTAGTGAAGTCACTTGAGATGTGAATTTGAGAGCCGAGTGGCCTGACTTCAAACCCACACTCCTTGGTTGGGCACAGTGGAACTGTCCTCCAACCATGAGAATCCGAAGACAGAAAGTAAGAAAGAGGATACGACAGCGAGTATGGAAAGCAAAACATGTCTTGCTTTGTTTGGTCTGGGAGTTACTGGCTTGTGCTACATAAATAGGGAAGCAGTTTAGTGATGGACAAGGTCAGACAGTTGAAGTCAGGAAGCCTGACATACCATTTTTGGCTTTGCCACCCAAGCTTTGGGACTTTGGGACTTTCATTCTCAGTTTCTTCATTTACAATTAAGACTAATAATATAGTTTATGGGGACAAATGAGATGTTCTACTAACTGACCAGTTTGCTGGAGTTTACTGTCAAGAAGGGTTCCTAAAAGCAGTCTAGATTCCAGGAAAGAAAGGAGACAGTTTTGGTGGGGGTGTTATTTGCCCCAAACCTTCACTTCCATTTATTCCTTCCCTCCTCCAGGGGTCTGGATCATAAAGTACACATACTCATAAATCAGAGAAATGAGACTAACAGCTTTATATAAGGCTCTCTGAAATGGCAAGCCTGGAGAATATAATGGAGCTGTCTGTCTCTCTCAAAACCTAAACTTTGAGGGCCAGATGATCAGAATCAGCCACCCTGGGGCAGGCGGAGAAACTGAAACAGAGAGAGCAAAGACCTGGTGGGGGTCTCTGCTAACAGCTGCTGTACCTAGGTTTCGACAAATCAAAGAAAATAACCCTTCTCACCCCTGATTTACGGTGCGTAAGAGAGAACTCAAGAACACTGACTTTCTCGTTCACTCTTTCTCTGATCCTAGCAGGTTAAGCTACTGAAAGTTTTCATTGAAACACAACCTATATGTTATGAGATTTGGAAACATTCATAAAATCAAGAATATCAGAGTGGCAAGAGAATTTAGAGATCATCCATTGCAGTGGTTTTGTTACTCAATTAGACATGGAACTATTCACATCTCATCAACATCTAACATGTACAGTAAATTAAAACATTGATGCTCTTCCTGGACCCAAGATGAAGCTCAGAGCTTTGACCTCTCCCCATTGGGGACCTACAGTGCTTTCGGAACGTACTTTGCAAAGCAGGGATCTAGTGAAACAGCTCATTTCACATTTAGAGACTGAAACCATAAACAGATTAAATGATTTTCCCAAGTCACACAGTGAATTAGTGGTTAAACTTCAACAAGGACTTAAATCTCTTTACTCCCAATTCAGAACACTTTCTACTTCAACACGCTGTGCCCCTTTGCTCAATTATGCTGGGCTTCCTCTTTGGGAATTAATATGCTATGAAGAGGCAAACCTATGATCTTCTGCCCATGCCTTGCCTGGATTATCCGTTTTTGCTGTCCGCTGATCTCATAACTGCCTGGCCCTCACAAAAGTGTTTGCCTACACGGGCTCTGTGGTAGGCAATCTCAGGGTGTGGGAAATTTACTTCTGATTTAAATGCCTTAAACGCTTGTAGACGCAGATCCTTCTGAAATTATCTCGCTAGTTATTTATGGGTATCTCGTTTTCCTGTGAGCATCTTTTGCAGTGAAAACAAGGCAAGAGAGTCATTTCCAGCAGATGCACTGTATGTGGAAAGAAGATTGTGTCTAAATAGGCTACTTTTTCAAGTTTTAATTGGCCTAATTACTTCATGTTTGTAAAGTGCTTTGAAGAAGAAAGGTGTTGCGTTAGGGATGCTTGTTATTATTTTAGGTCTCCCAGAGGCATTCGCTGGTTTCTTAAATTGCCTCTCTTGAAGTGACCTAATAATCAAATTGCCAGGGAAGATTTCTTCTTTTTAATTTTTTTGACTTTTTCTTTTTTTAGACTACCATTATTCAAACATAAGGGAAGTTTGGAGACTAATGACGTATAATGCAATCTTCTCTTTTGATTAATTCATCTCTCCCAGGATCTTTCTTGAGTTGAGGACGAATGGGACCTTTACTTCCTGCTTCTCTCCCAGATTCTTTGTAAGTGTTGAAGCTGGCTTTTGCCGAGGCCACATCTGCCAGTAAAACGTTCTGCCATGAACCTCTCTAAATCCCAGGGCTCCCGGGAGACTTGGAGAAAGCACTGCATCCCCTTAGTAGCAGGAACGAGAAGGAAAATGCACCTCTCTTACCTTTCAGCCCCTCACTTGCAGCAGCTGGAGAGAAAGTGGAAGAGAGCGCAGGAGGGTACAGAATGCATAGATGCTCTCTGTAAAGACAAATACCGCTGGGGTATTTCCTCTCTTGTGACATCATACTTTTCTCCCCCTATAAACAGAGTTTTCTTTTCCTCACCGATGATATGGTAAAGAAATGACAATTTTTGAGAAAAAAAATTTTTTTGAGGAAGATTAGCCCAGAAATAACATCCACTGCCAATCCTCTTTTTGCTGAGGAAGATTGGCCCTGAGCTAACATCCATGCCCGTCTTCCTCTATTTTATATGTGGGATGCCTGCCACAGCGTGGCTTGATAAGCAGTGCATAAGTCTGTGCCTGGGATCCGAACCTGCTAACCCAGGGCTGCCGAAGTGGAGCATGCGAACTTAACCGCTATGCCACCAGGCGGGCACCGAGAAAACATTTTTGATTCCTAAATTAGATGAGAAAACAGCTTGTTTGTGGAGTGGGAGGAGTCTTATCTATTTTTTGCCCCAAACAGAATACAGTTAGTTCAACCTCAGCAACATAGAGAGTAATGCACATATCAATAGCTGTCATGCCTGGAGAGCTTTCTACCTTCCTAGCAATGTGCTAGGCATTATTCATAGTTTCACAACAAAACTAGACTGTTTTTATATGTGAGAATGCAGCAAGTCAGAGAAAATGAGCACTTCCTGAATCGCACGTGGAGGAAATGAAAGAGCCAGAATTGGAATCCAGATGTGTTTGACTACACAGCACTAAGGCAAGCTTCTTCAGAGACAAGCCCTTAACAGGTAGGCATTGCTAGGAGGTCTTAAGTTACATATCTCATTTAATTGTTACCTTGGCTTCAGTATGATTTTTGTAAGTTTTTCACAAATCTTTGTGTAGGAAACAAGCTCAGAGATTTCAGGCAACATTGTTCGAGTCACGTATCTGTTTTGCTTTTTAACTTTGTCACAGATTTCAGTGGCAATCCTGTGCTTTACTTTTATTTCATAGATTATTTTTGGACCAACATTAGTTATGGAAATCCAAGGGTCATGTTACCGGCTAGATCAAGTTGTTCAAGAGAAACTAAGAGGCTCAGATAAGGGTGAACAAGTTACCTGTTTTGTTGATTAAATTGCCAAATCTTTCTAAGCTCAGATTCTTCTGAGTTAACATTAGAGCGTTAATAATGGTTGTATTGTTTTCTTGAGAATATCTTCTGCAATAATAATAATTATAATAATAACCACACCAATAATAAATAGCTAATAATGAACAAGTGCTTACTATGTGTTGTTCCAAGCACTTTCCATGAATTAACTAATTTAACCCTCAGAATAACTCCTATAGTTGGTATCATTATTAACCCTACTTTATAACAGGGAAATGTGGTCAAGTTTCAATGAGTGGAAGGAAAACTGAGTCTAAATGTAAAATGGATTCTAGAAGAGTGGTCTTTGTGGAAGAGAAAATTCCTTTGAGAACGTCCGGACTTTCTTTCCAGACTCTTATATAAACTGTTGTATTTTATGATTTGAAGTTCTGTTGTCAAAGAAACACCCCCATTCTCTTCAGCTTCTGTAGCTTTCACCCCTAATCTATTGGGTAAAACTGAAGAGTAATGGAAGGAACAAACATGAAGTAAAAAGAAAATCAATGTTGAAAAGATCAGTAACAAAATCTCAAGGATGAAATTAGCAAAGGAGGGAGGGGCTGCAGGAAAAGGAGCAAGAGGGCTTTTGGAGGTAGATTGGGCAGATCTGTAAAGAATCTCACGTCTCCTTGAGAGTTCCTTTTTGAGAATTAGTTAGAATTAGAACCACTTTCCCATCTCCAGTTCTTTTGAGCCTCCGTTGAATTTTCCTGTCATCATGGAAGCTTAGGGCTCTTAGTATAGAGACCAAGTTTGTAAATCTAAATAGCCCAATCTTTTCCTCTCTCAGGCTGACTCAGGAAGGCCAGGTAATCAGAGGTTGTTTTCCAGTACAGATAATTGGCTCCTATGCCTTTTGTTGATTTGCAAGCAAGTCACAAAGTGTTTAACAGTTTAATGAAAAGAGGGAAAACTGTGATGCTTTTATTTTATTTAATGTTTCCCAATTAACCATCATCCATTTTAGGGTGGCAAATAATTCTAATAAAACACCATACTTCAATTTATACACAATATTTCATTGAAAAGTTTCATGCAAATTAGGTCTTAAAAATAGAATCTTGTTTTCATATGGATTTAGTCCAACATTTTTCCCGTTTTCATTTCTAAATGTTTTTTATTTTAAACTCATCTCTATTGGCTTTTTCTCCCAACTTTTTTGTCAAATTAGGGTACCAATCAAGTGTTTGTGATCTAACAAGTACAAAGACTTTTTCAGTGGAGAAACTATCTAGTTAAAGATCGCTGGTCTTTTGGCACACAAGGTTGATAATTGGTGCTCTGTATTTCCTCTAGGAGGCGTGTGATATCTTTCCTTTGAGGATGTGAAGATGCATCAGTGGGTTCAGATGGTCCTCAGGCAGGACCATCTATTAAAAAGTTCCCATCAGCTCTTCACCTAATGGGTTTTAGGTGATTGTTATTTAGATCCATTGTTTCTTTGGAAGTTGAAAAATGATGATTTCCTAATTCTATCAATCACTTAGCATTGATTAGCTGATATTGTTCTATAAAGAGCAACTTTCTCAGTAAAAAAAGGCACTTTAGAACTGAACGAGAGTGAGAGATATATATTTCTGCTCATTTTACTGATAAGGAAAACTGAGTGCTGAAATGATTTCAGAAGAAATGTGATCACTTGCTCAATGCCAAACAGATATCTGCCCTCTGGCCAGAACAAGGATCTAGGACATCAATGCATAGTAAGAGGCTTATCCTAGGTTAGATTAGGCATTTCCAGCTCCACTGTCTACAGGGGCCATGGAGGTGCCAAATGAGTCACTCAGGGCTATATAATACAGTGGATGTGATGGGGCTCGTGGCCAAAATAGGGCTTTTGTGAAAGCATTTAAATTTTCAAACTTTAAAACACTGTGCTGGGCAAAAATACATACCACTGAGTACAAATTCTGAGTAGATGTTTAGACTATTTTCTTAGACAGTGCAAATACATATGCCTCTCTCATTCGAGTGATAGAGAATTTAAAACTCAAGGATTAATGGCTAAAATAACACATAAAATTAGCAGTATGGCCTGGTAAAGGAGTCACCATGTATAGGAATACTCAGTTCATTTTTTTTTCTCATTTTCTAACGTTATTAAAGGGCTCAATCATATCTACCAAAATCAACTTTCATAGACATGTATATTATAAACAGGATGAGAAAGGTATTAGCTATACAGACCGTAAAAACGTGGTGCAATTTTGAATTGCTTTCCATCTTTATTGCTACTGTTCTGAAGTATTTCGTTTTATTGGAATAGACTCCCTCAACTTAGCATCATATTTTCATGCATATAAGAGTCCAGTAGTTAAAAATCCAGACTCTGAAATTAAACCGACCTGCCACCACTTAGCTTTTTAACCTTGGGAAATTAATTCAACATCTGTAAGTCTCCACTTCTTCAGTTGTGAAATGGGAATTCCAGTAGTAAATACCTCATAATGTTATTTTAGGGATTAAATGAGATAATTTCATGAGAATTAAATGAAATAATGCATGTAAAGTCTTTAGCTCTTTGCCCATCCCAAAGTAAACGTACAACACACATTTCCTATTGTATGTATCATTTATCCCAAGTTTTGGAAAGAACTTTTCCAAGAGTTGAATAGTTTTTTACTTGGGCAGGCTTATTTTTCGCAGTTATCTCACACGTATAAATCATAATTTAATTGGTGCCAGAGACGTTTTTCCTACTTCAAAACAGTTGGTTGATTAGAAAAGCAGCATGAATCCCCACTATGTGGAGAGGTTGCCCTTGAACGTCTCCTAGGAAATAAGTGCGGAGGGAAGAGCAGGGATTCCCTGGCCCAAAGAGAGAGCTGGAGAGCCTGCAGGGCTCACTAGGTAAGCCTGGAGCCTGAACCAGGTGTTCACGCAGCTGTTCTGCAGGTTTCCCGAGAGGATGCTGCATTGCCTTTACTAACAGTCAACTCACCTGTGATCATAAGGCGCTTGGGCTACTGAAGCAAGCCACACAGACCTTTCAATTTCAGTTAGACTCATGCACACATGTGCATGCACACACACACACACACATCTAATATTTGCTGATTGATTAATGTTAGGAAAGCACTGCTATCTAAAAATACCTTTACCACAATCCTTCCTTCTTATAACTGTTTTTTATATGCTACCAAAACTTAACATTTGAAGTTACCAGTCACTCACAGAGTATAGATTCATCAGGCTGGTTTTTCTCAGGTTTGTCAAATTAATATTCATGGTAAAGATGAAGAATGTTGCATCAAATACCTTTAAATATAGGAACTACTGTACCAAATGCCTGAATTTTTTTTTAATTAAGTGTGCAAATATGTGTTTTGTGTATGTGTGGAAAAGGTGGGGATGGGGGCAAAGAGGGACACTTTTGTAGTCTGGTGGAAGGTATGCTTGATTTGCTCCAGCAACACCAAATAATCTGAGACAGCTGGACTCTTCCAGCCTGAGAGAAACATCGCTAAGAGGTGGAAACATGTGAAATGACGCACAGGACATGGAATTCCTTCAGACTGTAAATTCCCTAAGTACAGGGAATGTCTTAGTCTGTTTGGGCTGCTATAACAAAATACCATAGACTGGATGGCTTATAAACAGCAGGAATTTATTTCTCCTACTTCTGGAGGCTGGAGACACCAAGATCAAAGCATCTGCCGGTTCAGCGTCTGGTGAGAACCTGCTTCCTCATGGACAGCCATCTTCTCACGGCTGTAACCTCACATGGCAGAAAGGAGGGGGAGCTCTCTGTGGTCTCTTTTCTAGGGGTGCTAATCTCATTCCTGAGGGTTTCACCTTCATGACTTAAGTAGTTCCCAAAGGCACCACCTCCTAATACCATCACACTGGGCATTAGGTCTCAACATATGAATTTTGTGGGGGGCACAAACATTCAATCGATAGCAAGCTTCGATCTTATTCCTTATTATCACTTGCCTTAATGCCTAGCACATACATGATTCTAAAGCAACGTTTGAGGAACTGAATTTAAAATAAGCTTTGTGTATATTTCCTGGTCAAGCCAGGAGAGCAAAAGAGCTAAATCAAATGACTCAAGTGATGGAAATCTATCCTTCCTAGAGGAGCAATTTTTCCATGTTGTAGTATATACCTGTCATTACATTTTCCCCCTGATTTATACCAAAATTTTTACCTTCTTCAATTCCACTTAACTCTCCTACATTATTTTTTTTTGATATTTATACCATCAAAGTATTCATAGTATGTCCTCACTTAGACAAATAATACTTACATAGCTTCTTTAACCTCATAAGTCTGTCTCTCCATCATTTTTGCTGCTTCCTTCTGGACCATTTCCGACTCCACTACATCTAGTCATTGTAAAAGCTGCCGACATGGAGCTTAGGATCCCTGCGCAGGGACAGCTGTCCTGTGAATGAGATGTGGTATCTCTGTCTGTATCCACTAAGTAGCTCTTAGAGCACTGTATCCTTAGCTTTCCTTTTATATTTCCATTTCCATTTATTTCCTTTTATATTTCTATCCATATAGACTGAGAGTGCTTTCAGGGCAGGATCAAGATTCATTATTATATTCTCAGTCTTGCAGTGCTTGAAGCATAATTGGTGCTAAATAAATATTAACTAAGTGAATACAGTGATATAAAGTATTATTGTCTCCCCTACCCTCTGCCCCATGTTCCTTTAATAGAAATGATTTGATTTGGTCCTAAGTGAAATGGATCCTTTCTTTTCCTTGTTTCTGTCCTTGCTATGATTTAAAATAAATCAAAGTCGGGGCATATAGTGAAGATAGAAAGCACCCCTCCAGGATAAAGTAAACTTCTCTGTCATATCCTTTAGTTTCTTCTCTTTTACTATCAAATATTTAAACTATTTAGATGGCAGGTGGTTTGCATATGGTTCTTGTTTTGTTTAACCTTAGTACAGCCTGACAGAGCCTGGAGAAACTGATACAGGAAGCTGGGAGGATTGAGTAGTTATAATCTGTTTATACTTTTGTTTCCTTTATTTTGTATTCATTAGTTTTTCCTGCTATGAGACAGAGAAGAAACTTTCTGGACAATGTTTAAATAAAAAAATTAGATGAGAATATGTGTTCTATTTATTTGTGTATCTTATTATCATTATTTTTGAAATATACCACATATATGAAATATGCATTTTGAGATTTTTATCGAGACTTCCAAGGGCAATGATAGAATATTTTAACTGACACCTTCTTGGAGTTGGACCCCTGAAAACATTTATTATATTATAATTCAATTATGAATTTATTTTGTTTGGAAACATCCTCAATTTTTCCAAAGTGCTCCAATCATATATTTTTTATTTATCATTTATTAGGTGATATTAAAGCAGATATTGCTGGACCGTATTACTCCTGGAGATGTTTACACACAGGAGATTTAAGTATCACATAGTAAAATGGTGACGTGTTCTAAGCCTGTTCTGAGTGAAGAAGTATGTTTTCTACATTACTTGAATGGATATTCAGTAGTGACAACAAGAACATCCTCCTAATATTTCAAATAGTAGTGACCCTGCCAGTTTTATATTTGTTTTCTTAAATCATAATCACTTACTTACATGTTACATTGCTTGTATATCTTTTGCTTCTAATATGTTGTCTGCTACATTCTAAGAATCCATGTCCAACTTAAGTGTGAAAGGCACATGCATTTTTCTCTCTGGTGCAGTTCTCCAGCTGGTGTCTGGACTAAGAAAATAGCTGTCATCACTGCTATTAAAACCATGCTCTGGTGACATGGATCCTGATTTAGTTTCAGATGAACCAGGGCAAGAAGGAATATATATCTATAGCAATTGTAGCCCAATGTTTCTGTGAGCTCCTTATACACATCCCTTATGTTAGCAGAGACATCTCCCATGCTGCCTGGACTAACTCTGGAGAGACTAGGGCCATCTCTACCAATTCGATCATTAGTTGCACTTGAAAGGTACTTGGTTTAGGTGACAGCTTGTTAGAAAGCAATCATGACCTTTAAGGATCTCCACTCCATTTAGTACAATTAATAAGGATCTCATGCCTTAGGCATGATCTCTTTGCTTGGGGAAATTAGGAGATCCTGTCAGAAAGGTATGGAGGATGATGGCATGCCAGGAAAGAAGTGAAAGGTTGGCATTAATCAATCAGCAGACTACGTGAATGACAAGGGTGGGTTTCCTTTAGCTTTCCAGTTGTCACATATTGAAATAAATGACTGTGCCACTGTTGACGTCACCAAAACACATCTTCTGATACCTCTGGCAATTTACCTCTCAACTGTGTTCCATTTATCATTTTGAGCCTGCATTAGGGATCTCTTATTTCTGTTGCAGGGTTATTGCCAATGCATGTATGTGTATGGGGTGTTTGTGTCCATGCATGTGTGTGTATGGTTCTTGCTTTTTTCAAGTGACAAGTTCCGCAATAGGGACAGAGCATGAATGCTTTAATTTCTCTCTTGGAAGTCTCAATTTAATGTGAACTGAATAGATGATGAACAGAGTAAGAATGTAATCAACAAAGAGTGACAATGATGCTGCTCTCAAAGGAGGTGAGCTGGGGAGAAGACAAAAATCAACCCTCGTGCTATGTGTTAATTTCCATGTTGTGGAAATTCAATAATATGCCCTGGCAACAGCGCCCTCAGGAAAGAGCCAAGTTTTGGTCGGCATCCCAAGCTGGCCAATTTGGTCTTAATCAGTTGTTTGTCCCTGCCTGGCACGACAGCTTGCATAGTTATCATACATTTATTTCCTTTTATTGGGACCTATTGTGATGCCCTTGCTGCAGTAACAGAACACCTGAATTTCATAAAAGGAGGGTTTTTGGTCCTGTGCGTTCAGCCTGTGTGTTGTGTGGCTATAAAACATGGCATTTACACTTAAAAATAAACGTATAGATACTATATCCAAACCTGCACGAACCCTGGGCCACCAAAGCAGAATGCACGAACTTAACCACTACACTACCGAGCGGGACCCTAGATGAAGATTTTTTTAGTTCTGCCTTCAAGACCCTCAGTTATCTGGCTTAAGTAAACTTTCTAATCCCGGTACCCAGTTTTCAGTACTACCTTTCAGATGACCAGGTAGACTATCTATATTCCTAATACCTACATGAAAAGACTTTGGTGTCACCAGGTTTTGAGTTTGAACCATGGCTTTAACATGTATTAACTTTGTGACATCAGGTCATTATCTGCTTTAAATTCCTTGAGACCTAGAATATTCATCTTTATAATGGTGTAATAATACTTACATCACGGTGTTATTGTAAAAATGGAATAAAGCACAATGCTTAACTTAGTATAAGTCCTATGGTAACTGACCAATGAAACACCAGCTAGATCTTATATTTCTCTTCTGAGTTTTTATTCCTGCTAGTTTCTCTGTCTAGAGTCATTCTCTATGTTTTATATTTAAATCCTACCGCCATATGCCGCCAGAAATTCTACCTGCTATAGGAAGCATACTGATTCTTCTTTGATTTCTTAAAACACGTTGACAACTCTCTCATTAGCCACAAATAGAATTTTTTAATTATATTTACTTAGGTTAGAAGTTCTCTGAGAGCAAAGAGCACGCCACACGCATTTCTGTATCTTTTCTAGCTCTTAATATAATACTTGTACTGAGTAGCCATTCAGTAAATGTTTGCTGAAGGGAATGCCATTGTCAATAGACATGACAAGCACTGACCTTTGGATAGACTGGTTTAGGTAGATTCTGATCAACTATACAAGCTGAAATCCTTAATGTGCAATTGACTCTGAATTCTCCTCTCTCCCCAAAGGCTTCCCATTTGTTGGTGAGGGATTGCCATTTGGTGGGTTATAAATAAGCATAACTTTATATAGTGTGCTAGGCTTTCATTGTTATTTGAAGACAGATAATCCATGAATTGTATCATTCTATGGATGAATAATGGGACAAATGGTCTTCTTTGAGGATTGGTTAGATGTCCTTCCTTTTTTTATCCCATAGACCCTGTCTCCCACGCCTTCATCACCTTGTATTGTAATATTTTTGTGTGTCTGTCTATCCCACTAGATTTTTCAGGAGCAAGGCCATGACATTCCCATTTATTTAATGTGGTGACTATTACATAGCGTGTTCAGTAAATCTGTTGAATAATTGGATGAGTGAATAAATGAAGCAGTTCTGATAACAAAGAAAAAGTCTCTTAGGATGTAATCGATATGAAATGGATTAGAGGAAAAAAATCACATCGCTATAGAGAAAAATGAAATGGATCAAATAGGTTTTCTTTTAACCAGAACTACAATGGCACCAAATTTTTCCAACCCTGTATAACACACAAAAAACACTCGAGAAATATTTGTTGAAAACCCAAGGAAAGAAGGAAGTAAAAAATGCATGAACAAGTGAACCCATCAGCTAAGGTCCAGAGAACTTAAGGAAGCTGTCCAAAGCTGCATAGCTAATAAAAGGCTAAGCGATGCTGCAAAACCAGGTCCCTTCCCAGTTAAATTTTATTTATTACTTCCTCCTCACTGTTTCCATGGTCCTTTGTATGTCCAGTGATGGCATTATTGCATTGCTACTGTTTGCTTGTTTTTGTGCATTTCCCCAGCTAGACTGGAAACTACATGAGAGTAGAAGCTTGCTTTAGTCAGCCCTGCAAACTTAACATCCAGAAGAATAAATGGCACTAGATAGTCACTGGTAAATGGTAAACAAATAGAAACATCCTCCTTTTCCTTTGTCAAAGAAGAACTATCCAACAGAACCTTCTGCAATGCTGGTTATAGTCTATAATATGTGGTAGCCACTAGTCACCTGTAGCTACTGAGCACTTGAAATGTGACTAGTGTGAGTAAGGAACTGAGTTTTAAATGCTGTTTAATTTTTTTTTTTTTAAAGATTTTATTTTTTCCTTTTTCTCCCCAAAGCCCCCCGGTACATAGTTGTATATTCTTCATTGTGGGTCCTTCTAGTTGTGGTATGTGGGACGCTGCCTCAGCGTGGTTTGATGAGCAGTGTCATGTCCGCGCCCAGGATTCGAACCAACGAAACACTGGGCCGTCTGCAGCGGAGCGCGCGAACTTAACCACTCGGCCACGGGGCCAGCCCCAAATGCTGTTTAATTTTAATTTAAAAAGCTATGTGTGGCTACTGGCTACCTTATTAAAAGAACAACCTTATAGAATACTTGCTTTTGTGCAGCCTCAGATTGTCTTGACAAGGATACGGAATTTGCCTTCCATTACCACATCATCAACACACAATGAAACTTGCTCCACTTCTTCCAGAACCATTTCTATTTCATATTTATATTCACATTGTATTGTGATATTTCATATCACAATATTTGTCTTTTTCCCTTCTTCCCAGTATGATACCCTATTATCTCAAACTCTAAAGTATTTCTTTATTATGATATTGACCCATTAGAGACAATGCTTTTCATAATTGCCTCTATTTCTTTTCCTTCCCATTCTGTTTTCCTGGAATCACTTTTCCTCTTGATATCCATAGGATTCCTAACATTCCTATACCTGAGAATGGGACTAGGAACATAGGAAGATGATAAAAAAGAATGGTCCTCAAAAACTGTGTTACTGATTAGACAGAGAATAATGAAGGTGATGCAAACTGCTTAAGTTTATCAGAAGGTAGAAGAAAAGGAAGTGCTGATGAGAAAACTAAGTACCTGGTGTACTTATATGAGACAATCAACAAATGAGTGTTTACTAAATATGAGACACTGAGCTCAACACATTATATGCGCATTTACATTTAATGCTGACAGCATCTTTTCATGGGATTTATTCCTACCAGCATTTTACTTTTACTGAAACTAACACCCAAACTTAAGAGTCTCAAGTTAGACAGAGTGCAAATGGTTGTCTGAAAATTTGAACCAGGGTCTGCCAGCCTCGTGGACATTTAACCTATGAATTTCTTGCAATTCTTATATGAGACTTTCCTCATAATTGGAAATGAGTGTGTCGTGAGTACTGGTTCTTCTTCACTGCCTCCCACTCCTCCAGAATTTTACCTTTGGGGTAGCTCGTTAAGTCCCAGTGCTTTGTTTTCCTTCCAGACCCTTCTGAATCTCATCTCCATTATTTGTCAGCATAAACTTTTCCTTTTCCCTTTCAGTAGCACAGCCCAAGTCCATTAAAAAGGAATATTGTTATTCTGTGCACTTTGCATCAAATAACAAATCTTTGGTTGCTGCAAAATATTAATCATTAAGAATCAGCCATCTGCTACTCTAATCTCCTTAAAGTGCCATATCAAATTGGCAGATACCATTGAATTTTTAAGGAAAAAATCCTTAGCGTGAAAAAGTGACATTAAAGGTTTATGTCCTCTTCTTGTGGCCCAATAAACAATATTAATGGCAAAGCATGCAAAGGATTAATAGGTCCTCCCTGCAAGAGGCTCAGTTATAGCAATCTTGAGGAATTCCGCAGGCTAAAATATGAGCCCTACAGTACCTCCACAGGCATAAATTATTTGGTTTTTCTTCTCCTTGAAGGAGAGCCTGTCACTCTATAGGCAATTTTTCTCTTTGATCCTTTGTACTATAATTTCACACACTCATTGCACTGCACCCTCCCACACAGAGTGTGTTCTTCTCCCTTACCTTAGCCTTGCAAACAGTCTCTTCCCAACAGTCAGTCCCACAAAAATGAATATACTTCTAAGAGAATTAGCATCTTTTCCTCCTCTCGTGTGTTCAACATACGTTCAGGAGCATTTTATGATAATAGGGGACAAAATCGAGGCAATAGCTGAAATAAGAAGTCTCTTAAGTGCCATCAAACCTTAAACCCAGGCTCTGGGATGAATATTAGCACTCGTTGATCTTCTGCTTCATAAATAAGATACTGAGGCCCCACCTCATAAGGAAGCACAATTAGGGACGGCAGTTTAAATTTGCAAATTCCAAATACTTTCATCAGTTCTTTTGAGAATGTTCTAGATTGTCTATTAAATATCTTATTTTCTGAGAAATTGGCCTTAACTTTCAACATCTTCCTTTGCCCTGACAGGAATAGGTTTGGTCATCGTCTTATAAGATAAATAGGCAAAGTAAGTAGCAGCCAGTTTTCTTTGGAGAGGGCCCAATAAGCTTCTTCTATACAACTTTCCTATAGAACTATCATGGTAGCCTGAAAATTACCCTTAGAAATTCAATCATTTAAAGCCAGAGAAGTTAATGTTACTCCAGTGGAATTAGGCCTCTGTGTTGTTATTATCACCTTCATTAATGCTATTATTAACAAGTTATTTAATATCTCTAGGTCTCAGTTTTCTTGTTTTCCAAATGAGCATAATAATAGCAACCTTGGAGAATTCACATAAAGATTAAACAAGGGGGCTCCCAATGTAAAGTGTCCAGCACAGGTCTAGCATGTAGCGATCACTCACCTTCCCCAACAAGAGGAAGAGACTAATATTTTCATTTCTAGAAATGAATAGACTGCCTACTAGGATAGTAATGAAATGTTGAAATACATTCCGAGTTTTTATCCTGAAAAAGCTTCTACTAAATAAATAAATTACAGCGAAGATACATCAAGCGTATCTGAAGAAGGAGCTCGGGAACAGTCCAGAGGAAGCATGTAGACTAGAGAGAGTATATTAGAAGTATATTAGAGGACTTCCACTTCGGTCACATATTTATAGTTGGGACTATATTCACACATTCTAAGGCAGAGCAACATGAGTACATAGAAACTAAAATTTGTGCAAAACATCACTTGGTTGGCTTTGAGGACGTGGGCCAATCACTCTTAACCAGGTGCAATGCTATGCCTGGGGGGATTAGGAAAGGTGTGGGGGTATTTGTGGTTGGCATTTGGCTTTTAGTGCCTACAGCTAAGAATTCCAAAGGCCCTGTAATGCCTGAGACAACTCTACACACTGGAGAATTATCCAATGCCTGTGGTCAAAAGCGCATTCTTGTTGAACATAACATGGCGATGGTGAATGGAAGGAGGAGGTGTGGAGAAATGAGGCTGATGGGACAACATGACAGGCCTGAGATCAGGGACCCTTCTCTGAGCCATGTAAATAAGCGAAAGCTTAGAGTGAAGACAGAGTGAGCTATAAGGTCATTTATACATGAAAAATATATAATAATAATTTTCAATCTTCTATACTGGTTGGACCTCTACCCTACCATGAGCATATCGTTACCTCTTCAAATCCCATTAGAGATAAAAGTTTATTCAATATTAGCAAAAGTAAGCCTTAAGGCTATAAGCCTAGAAAAGACAAAATTTGAGGTTATTACAAGTGGATTATTTAAGAAATTAGAACTTCTAAATACCACTAATTAGTTTGTTTTTGTCCGTATTTGTAGATGCTCCAAAGCAGCTTAGCACTGTGGTTGATTCTGCTTCTGGAATGAGACAGCCTTGGTTTGCATCCAGCTTCAATGTTTGTCTCTATGATACTGACAATATATTTACTCTTCATGTGCCTTACTTGTTTTCTTTTAAAAAAAAATTATTAGTTATATCCCCAAAGGGTTAGTGAGAGAATTAAAAACATTAATACATATGAAGTGCTTATCACAGTTCTAGCATAACGTTGAGCGTTCAGTACGTGTTAGCCATTGTTATAATTAGTGGGTGTTCTAAGTGAGGCAATCTATTCAGAGAATTTGAGGAACATCTGCCAGATTATATTGTAAAGATCAGAATACGGAGGGAATAACCCTAAGAGAAAACAAAATAAGAACCGACAGATAAGTCAAGGATTTAGACGTCATCTAATCTCAAATGACAGTTTGAAATACATGTTTTAATTCAGCATTGAAAATTAGACTGCAGTCATGAATTTCTTCTAATGTCTATCTTAATTTCTTTTGCTACAATTGAACACGCAAACTGTGCCATACCTATTTCCAAAAGTGGCATAAGAAATGCCTTCCTGGAATGTTTTGGACCTTTACTCTTCTCTCATTGTCTGTTCCTTGCTATTGCTAGCCACGATCATTCCCTTCGTTACTGTGTCTCTGTGATCTTACTTTAATTAAGTTTCTGAAAATGGGGAAACAAAGAAAAACATAACTACAGTTTATTCCTGAAGCTCAAAAAAATGTGCAGTCCTTTCTGGTTAGAAGATTTTTAGTGTGTGTGTGTGTTGGAGGGTGCAGGGAGTGAAATATAGAGAGAGGATGGATTTTTGGGGAGAGAGAGATTGGAAGAGAATGGAAACCTTTTGGTTTCACTGGACCAGAGACTAATTGTAGGATCAGAGGGCCTTCGTTGAATTCCTGCTTCAATTTTTTATGTGAAATCAGGAGATTAGTTGCAATTCCTTGATCTTAATATTTTATTCTCTGTAAAATGGGTGTTAATAATGACCATATTTTTTTAGGGACTCTTTTGCCAGAAAGCAAACTGGTATTAGTATGCCTTGCTATAATTTAAGGCACTAATGACTTCTTATGTATTATTATTATTCAATTATTCAATTATGGTGCACTAAATGAGACAATTATAGTGATGGCCCAATCATAATCTGTGTTGCCACAGCTGCTATTTAATTGTATAGCTGGCATATTAGTTCTTATGTAACCCAGATTTCTCTAGGCCTCATTATTCACTGGGTGTGAACGAGGTCACACAGCGTTTCTACCCACATTTTGAGGGCTTATTGCTCAAATCTACTGGGACTCTCACCTCAGTTTCTGACAAAGCACCTGCTTCAACCGAAGGAGCTTTTCTTGGTGTCCACAAGGGGCGTCTACATGTGCTTAAGAATAAGTTCTCATTTCTCCTCTGCTCTTTCTGGCTTGGAGATACCCTGTTATCTACATTTTAGTCAGAGAATCTTCCAGTATCACCGGTTTTCTTCTGCCTCTGCTTCCTCAGGAGAACGCTGTTCTAGCCAGGATTCCATGTCCTGGGCCCTGAGAGATGCAAACCTCTAGTGGAACCAAAAAGCACACCATTGCCTTCAGCCCATCTTAGAGCCCAGCTGTTGTCTGTTCTCAGCAGAAGTGGAGAGGAGATTTCCAAAGAGGTCAGTCTGAGAATGAAAGTCTTCTGCCACTGGGAGCCGTCTGCCATGATATCGTCTCTAGTTTTCTCTCTACTGAACACAAACTTCCCATTTGAAAATTTCCTCACCGTTGTGCAAACTCTTTATGCAAATGAGAAGTCACAGTTCTCTTTGACTGGTGCCAATCCAAGAGTAACAAGAATGCAACAACAGCAGCACCAGCAGCAATAATCTTAGTGGCAGTAACATCAATAAGAAAAATAATTGTCATAAGAATAGCCAATAGTCAATTGCTGAGCAGGTACCCAGCGCTCTTCTAAGCTTGGCATTCATTATCTTGTGTAATTCTGACAACCCGTCTTCGAGGCTTGTGTTGTTTTCTACATGGATCAAATAATCTTCCTTTCTCCCTCACTTTATTTCTGATGAGCTGAGTAAAGAACAGTGCTTGGCTCATCAGCTAGGCTGGCTTCTATAGCTATCCCATATAAATTAGAAAGATGTGTGCACCCAGGGCTTGCCACAGCTAGCCAGCTTCGGACGTTCCCCAAGAGATGATCAGGGAGGGCACAGACTCTCTCTTGAGCCCTCTTTGCAGGGAGGCAGATCTGATAAGGGAGAGAGGAAGGAGTTGATGGGGCATACTCAATTCTTTTTCCTAAATTCACCAATTAGATAAATCCTCTCCTTTCCCAGAGAGAAATGAACGAAGGTTTGGAGACAAACTGGAAGAGGCTTTTCCATAGATTTCCATCTTGGAAGTCGACCGCAAATTTCTTTTCCAGGGTGGATATATTGAAATCAGTGTCCACTACCCCACCCCATAATAGCCACTATTCTGAGATCCATTTTATAGATAAGAAAACAATGACTTTAAAAGTGAATCCAATCTCTAAGGTCACACAGATAAAAATTGTAAGATTGAGACTTTGAACCCAGGCTACCTTGACCCCGGCACCTATGCTCTTAACACTCCCTGTAATGTTGCCTCAACATTAAAATGATGAAGGGGGCAGGCGAATGAAGGAATTTGGGCTGACCCCTAGACTTATAAGAATTGCTTTTTTTTTGAAATTATTGCTGGGTTAAACACACCATAATTAATAAGCATGTAGGCTAATTGGTGAGGAGTAAATATATTCAGGAAAAAGGATGTTATGAAATTCATTTGCATATGCTAGAAGCAGTAGTACTTTTGAAAACATGCCCTGTTGCTGTTATAAATGTGTGATACAGTATTTCCTGAATACAAAATGTGGTAGGATACTTCATGTGAGAATAAAGTAGAAATGTGGCAATCTCATTTGCACAGTTTTTGGCAAGTCTTCAATATTTCCCTTCAAGTTCATTGCCTCTAACTGCAAAGTGTAACAACCCATAAGGTGTATGTAAACTGTGCTAAACTCTTCTTGGGTGCTTTTATGTTTTTATTTGAGCATTGTTACAGGTTGCAAAATTGTGATCACCCTGGAAACAGTGGTGGTCTGTTCCTGGAAAGAGAAAAGATCTGACAGAGAGGGGCAGGTTGCTGCTTCTCACTACTTACACACCCACACTCACTCACAAACAAACACACGCTTCCTTCTTTCTTTATTGAGACGTTGTTCACCTATCATTCATTCTTCAATGTCACCCAGCTTTGGGAACTTTCTCGAAAGGTACTTTTGCAAAATTCCTTCATAGCAATATCCAGAGCATACTTTTATTCCTAACCTCAAAGTAAGAAGGCCTCTCTGTTGTCATGGAGCCCTTGAACGATCCCAGCATCCACGGAGATATACTTTAGCAACTTTTTTCGTATCTTCTCACAGAGGATTCCCATAAACGATATAAGTGGCATTTTGGCATATAAGTTTGGCTAATGGAAAATTATATCTTAAAAACATTTGGAAGTTTTTGAAGTTCTTCTTTATAAACTCCTGAATATCAAAGTTACATTAGTCTATTAAGCAGTCCTTACTTTAAGTGACTTTTCTGTCATGTGTCTCCATTGTTTAAAATCATACCAGAAGTTCTGTTGGGGCAATTAAAAAAACATAATAATAATACATGTACGTTGTCACAATGACCTATACCAGAGGTTTTCTCTGATAAAATCCTGTTTTAATTTCCTGGGGCTGCCATCATAAATTATTACAAACTGTGTGGCTTAAAAGAATATGAATTTATTCTTACAGCTTTGAAGTCGAGAAGTCTGAAATCAAGGTGTCAGCAGGGCCTTGCTCTCTCTGAAGACTCCTGGCAAGAATCCTTTCTTGCATCTCCCTGGCCCCTGGTGACTCCAGCAATGCTTGGCATTCCGTGGCTTGTAGCTGCATCATTCCAATCTCTGCCTCCATCTTCACACGGCCTTTTTCCCTTTGTGTATCTTAACGTAGACTTCTTATAAAGACACCAGTCATTGAATTGAGGGCTCACCCTAATTCAGTATAACTTGAGCTTAACTAATTACATCTGCAAAGACTCTATTTCCAAATAAGGTCATATTCTGAGGTTCCAGGTGAACATTAATTTTGGGGGGACACTGTTCAATTCAGTACAAATCCTAAATGCTGTAAGTATTGAACCAGGCTTGCCCATAACTATTTGGCTGCTCCCCAGTGGAGACCTCTGCAAAGATCAGGCACCAGGTACCAGATTGTGCTAAAGTATTGAACTGTATAAAGCCCAGTGGAAGGCTGTCTCTGTCAAATGCCTGTGAGAATGAGCTCAGACTGGACTTGCCCAAGAAGAGATGAGATGGATTGGTGTTTGAGAGGCAAAAAGGAGAAAACATCTTATGCTATGCATGTGAAAGAGAGGCTTAAGTGGCCAAAGTCTCTTTGCAAATCTTTCTACTAATAAAAATAGAATCCTTGAGCCAGCCATGATGGCCGAGTGGTTAAAGTTCAGCACGCTCCAATTCATGAGCCTGGCCCAGTTCCCAGTTGCAGAACCACACCTCTTGTCTGTCAGTAGCAATGCTGTGGTGGCAGCTGGCATAAAAGAACCAGAATGTCTTACAACTAGGATGTACAACCATACAGTAAGGCGAAAACAAAACAAAGCGGAAGACTGGCAACAGACGTTAGCTCAGGGATAATGTTTCCCAACAACAACAAAAAATAATAGAATCGTAGATGAAACCACCACATCGTGAATTCCATAATTAGTGTATTGTCATGCCCACACTTGTTTTTGTATTTTTCCCTCTCAAATTGGTTTCTCCTACTTCTGTTTTCCATTAGGTACTTAACATTTACTCCCTTATTGAAGCTATTTATATATATATTTTTTTCCCTTTTGGGGGGGAGAAGATTAGCCCTGAGCTAACGTCTACCACCAATCCTCCTCTTTTTTGCTGAGGAAGATTGGCCCTGAGCTAACATCTGATCTGTGCCCATCTTCCTCTGCTTTATATATGGGACACCTGCCACAGCATGGCGTGATAAGCGGCATGCAGGTCCGCGTCCGGGAACTGAACCAGCAAACCCTGGAATGCTGAAGTGGAACATGCAAACTTAACTGCTACGCCACCTGGCCAGCCCCTATATATTTTTCCCTTTTATCCAACATATTAAGTAGGTGACCTTCAGTAAGTTACTCATAAATAATAATGATACTTACTTCATAGGATTCCTGTAATAACTTAATGAAATAGTCAATAAAAAAATCATCAAAATGCTTAAAGATTAGCAAGAACTGAAATAATATTATATTGTTTTAGAGATTTGAATAACTGTTAGTAAATACACCTATTTGAGAACATATAAGAATGTTTATTGGTCCTCAGTGTTTGGCAGATGGCCAATAAATGTGTGAATATGTATTTACTTTCTTCTTTTCTGAGATATTATAGAAACGTGAGGGAAAGAAAATGTCTGCTATTGCAAGACTTGTATAATGGCTTTGGCTTTAGGGGTCATCAATAAATACTTACTGAGTGCACAGATAAATGAGAATTGTAGCTTTGGAAATGTCATGGAAAATCACTGGGTCATTTATTGCAGTGGCTCTTAAATTTAGGCATCATCCATACTTCTATCACCTCATGCCATGTCTGGCACATATCGGGTGCTCTGTAAATATCTGTGGAATTAGTCATTTTATTAGAATTTCTTAAGGTGCATGTTTATTGCAGATTCCCAGCATCCGCTTCAGATTTACTGAATCTGAAACTGAAGGAGGGGGTGGGGCAAAGTGAAATGTTATAGTAAACAAACTTTATACGTTATACTCATGAACCCCAAATTTGAGAGTCACCAATTTAAGGCATTTTCTAAGTTCCTTGGGCAAGTTTATAGAACAAATGAACTTTTATACCTTTGTCTTTCACAAAATGGATGCATGCTATTATTTAACGGCCTATGTTGTTTGTTTCTTTGTTTTTGTTTTTGTTCTTAAAGCAAATCTCATTGCTTCACACTTCAGTACTATCACATGCTAATATTTTTCCTTAAAAATGTTACGTTCATTCATTCACTCATCAAATAAATAAGTATTTATGAAGTAGCTACTGTGTGACAGGTATTTTGCCGGGAGCACAATGATAATGAAGACAAGATTGGTCATTGCTCACGTGGAACTCTAGTGTAGTGGCAGGTGGGGAAAGAGTTGCATTCATCAAAGAAATAGGTACTCAGGTTACTATCCATTTTTATGGTATTAAATGCTATGAAAGAAAAACATGCAAACACTGGGATTCATAGACAGGAGACTTAATTTAAAGTGGAGATGATCAGGTAAAGCTTTTCCAAGGGTATAACCATTATTTTGACAGCTGAGGAATAAGTTAGCCATAGGAAGGAAGGGAGAAAAGTGTTTCAGGTAGAGGATTAGCAAATACAAAGATCCTGAAACAGAAAGAGTTTAGGAATGTTCAGAAAACTTAATGAAGGTCAGTGTGATCTGGGCAAAGTGATCCAGGAAGAGACTGGTAGGAGGTGTGGATGCTGGAAGGTGGATGGGTACCAGACTGGGCAGGAGCTTGTGGACCTTGTGATGGAAGGAGTTAGGACAGTGCCTCTCTTCTCACGCTGACACACTGGAAACAGCCCCAGAACCCTGAGCCAGCCATTTGAAAGCTGAGGTCTAGTCGTCTCTCTGAAATGATTTATCCCTCTTAGCGTTCTGCGTTGTCTCTTTTTTTTAAAGGGCCCACTAACTCTGTCTGTGAAGGAGATGAGAGCAGATTAGATTATCTCAAACCACCAGGACATTCATTCTATTTTCCACAAATCTTATGCAAACAAAACAATTAACTTCAACACTGTTCTTATGCAGTTCTATACATATATCAATTTTCTTAAATGCAAGTTTTGAGTAGACATACTTAGAACAGGACAAAAACAGGACAGAAAATGTCCTCATTATCTCTACAAATAGTACGTATTGTGCATTCAGTATAATTTCTTTCTTGGAGAGGTTTCTTTCATTAATATACTACAGCATGTTATAGTTTCTTAAGTATGTTAATTTTGGCGTCTGGTCCAAATGAATAAAATATTCATGACCAGGATGAGCGCAGTCAAAGACGTTTGCAGGATTGTTTAGTGCTAATTGCGGAAGGGGGAGAAGCAGACTTCTAATTAGCAGAGCCCTGGTTATATGTTTGCTGTTCCATGTCCATCACAGGCCAACAGCTGGCCCAGATGTTACTTAATTGCAGGCAATTGTAGACAAGGTAGGAGCATTCCTTTTTAGAATTTTCCTTTGTACTATTTGCTGCTTGCTTTCTTTCCACATTAGGCTGATTGCAGTCAAGCTGGCAAAGTCAAGACCTTTTTTCTTGGGTGCATTTCTTCCTTCCTTTAGAGATTCCTTTCGACCCCTGTTTCCACAGTCAGGCACCAATGACCTCATGCCAAATCTTGCTTACCTTTTCCAACCACAGTATTGCCCATGCCCTACATCTTATAGAAACTTAGTTGCTTTGCCTCTTAATTGTTCCAGGTTCTATTTCTGTCTTAATGAGACAGTCGTGATATAAATGATGGAGTCTTAGAACCAGAATCAGAGGCTCCAGTGCAAATCTAGATACCAGCCTTTCACTCTTGGAACCTAAAGTTTTCTTATTCATGAATTAGGGTCATAAGAATATCTATATGATAGCATTTTGTAGGATGTACGTTATATAAATGTATTTTGTAAGCTGCAAATTTCTGTGTAGGTATTTTGTATCCTCAGAACCCTGAGCCAGCCATCTGAAAGCTGAGGTTTAATTGTCTCTTCTAGATGATTCATCCCTCTTAAGTGAGTGAATGTGAGTATGGATTAACCTAGTCTTTGCTCATAAATTAATTAACTAATGGATAATTCCCTCCTACATATGTCAATACTTGTAGTTGACTTTATTAAAGAGTAACCAAAATACCTTTGCTTCAGAATTTAGGTACTGGGTTAGATGCAAATTCCCAGCTCCACTAAACATAAATTTCTAGGGGTTGGGCCTGATGATCTGAATTTTAACAAAGTACCTAGTGATGTTGCACTCTAATGTTTGGGAACTGTGGCTTTTTGGGTTAGTTTTTCAGGCACAGAAGCACATTTCTTGGCTGGTATTAGTAGGTTAAACCAGCCCTGGTGATCTAGTGGTTAAGATTCAGTGCTTTCACTGCCACAGCCCAGGGTTCACTTTCCGGTCAGGGAACCATACCACCTGTTTTTGGGTCATCATCCTGTATCTGATGCGTGTTGCTGTGATGCTGAAAGCCATGCCATTGTTATTTCAGATACCAACAGGGTCACTCATGGTGGACAGGTTTCAGCAGAGCTTCCAGACTAAGACAGACTAGGAAGAGGACCTGGCCATCCTCTTCCAAAAGGAATAGCAACAGAGCATTTTCTGATACAGCACAGGAAGCTGAGAGAATGGCATCCAAAGACCGGGCAGGGTTCTGTCCTGCTGTACACAGGGTTGCTGGGAGTCAATTTGAGGACACTAACAACAAAAATTAGTAGGTTAAGATGCCTTCAGCATTAGAGAGGTCCTGCAATGGAGACCTCTTGATGTGGATTGCCTGGGTCTTGGGGTTGTGCTAATACTGTCATATGGTTTTAAAGGGTGGCTAAAGCTGATCATACTGAGTACTCTTCCATTAAGAGGGTGTTCTACTCCAAAGATGATAGTACGGTCTGTGTCAAAAGTTTAACATTTCTTCAGAGTCATAGATCACTTTTGCTATTTTTCAGCTTCTTAGGGACATATCTTGGAGGCTGGTAAGTAGCCCAGGGCTGAAGGGGCAGTTCCTTAAAGATAAGGAACCATAACAAGCTGTGTTATTATTCTATCTGTCACTTCTCCATTATCAGCATATGGCTTCAACTTCATGGCCAGAGATGGTTGGTTGACCGCCAGCCATCAATGTTTTAGTCTATCCAGTAGGAAGAAAGAAAGGCAATGAAATTTATGCCCAGTGACACTTGGCTAAAATTGCATCTCATCTTCCCTTTTTACACTGCTCCAAACTTATTCTTATAAATATACTTAGCTGCAAGGGAGGCTGAGAAATGCACACTTTATTACAAGCAGCCATGTCATCAGCTAAGAAAGAATGGGGGAATAGTTATTGGGGGACAAGAAGCAATCACTGTCACAGCACCCATGATTGGGCTGTCTCTATTATCCCAAAGAAAATAGCCAAATCAAATCCCTGATCTAATAAGATAATTATCCATGGCATTTGATTCGACATACATGCATGCATATTCATATTTCTAGAGGCAAAATAATAAGCATTCACTGCTTTGTAAAATTTTTTCCAGAAAACAGGTTATTTATGTCACTTAAATGAGAAGATTACAAATTCATAAGCCATATCTACTTGGTACCTCTAATGGGCCTTTTAAAATAACTTTAATTTTCTTGGGTTATAAATATTACTGATTTTACATATTTCTAATTGCTATATATTCATGCCTTAGTTAATTGCTTGTCAGTAGCAAGAAACAGAGTCATTTAGGATACCCAAAGTAGTGATGGACTTATATTGATAACTTACGCAGAAATAAGTTACAATCGCTGGATCCCAGGTCCAGCCCTAGAGTTGGGCCCCTGGAAATGGGGATGTGGTTGGAGAATTAGAAGACTGCTCAAAATTGAAGGGAGCTCTAGAAATTCCATAATCCGTGGTGGCAAAATTCATTGCCGCTACCATTATGTTGATTCATATTCTCTTCTGATTTTTTGTTTCGTATTATCATAGTCTGATCAATTAATTTGGGTCCTTGTGATCTCAAAGCCTACATTTGTGAGATTTCACTTGGTGATTCTTTTCTAGTTATGCATACTACTAAATAAATTATATTGTTGCATCTCCTAGTTATACCACAGTGAGAAAACCCAAATCCAGTTGTCTCAACTAATTATTAGTGTCCCTTTTAGAGATGGTTTTTGTTTTCTTTTTTAAATGCCACTCCATTTTATCCATTCCTGGCCAGATTACGGATTGGCTATGTAGACGTCATTATGGTCCAATTACCTGTGAAAAGAGGGGCAGGACCTTATATTTAGACCTATACTTTCTAAACCTGGCTACACATCAAAATTACTTGCTAAATTAATCATTAATATGTAACTTTGGTTACACAGTCAGGTTTTGGAACTATGATGTGGTTATTAATATTTAAAGAGCCACTTAAGTCTACTTCCTTCATCAAGAGACTAAGAGTAGGGACCTTCACCTGTCTTTAGGTTTGCTATGGTTTCTTTTGCCTAGGATCTCTGCATGCCTGGCTATACTTCTGTCTTATCTAGTTTCTCACCACTGATCAACTGAAATGTTTTGTAATTCCTTGATGTCTTTCCTAGTTCACGAACCATCTTCCTGTCCATTTGGCTGACTCAACTCATTCATCAAGACACAGTTCATGTGTAACCAGCACTTGTAACTCTTCCTTAGTGACACAGGTTCAGCAACCCCTTTGGTGTTCCCAGAATGCTCTGTGCCATCCTTTTAGCACAGTACTTGTCACACCCTATCATGATTGTTTGCATGTAGGTCTCACCGAGTACATGTCGACAACTTGAAGGCTGGTCCTTTCAATGGTTTTTAAATAGGAACACATTAGTATGTATATGTTTATTCACGGAACCAAATTATCTGGCCCCAGTGGATATACAGTCCTAGGTGTCAGGCCAGTAACTCAAATTTTCAATGTCTTGACTGAGACTCATTACTTTACCCTGGCACCATCACTGCCTCCACCAGAAACGAACTACCAAAACGCTTGATCTACCTCCTATTTCTTTATCTGTTATTCATTTCTTCCCTCTTCATGCCTAGTAAAAACCTGAGATATAGGGAGGACTGAACAAATTTTCACTGAATGGATGTGTAAGCATATATTTTTTCAAATACCAGACAAAAATCTTAAAGCAATGTTTAAGGTACATGTTATTCAATTCTCTAAAAATAAATCTATTTCAATTCACTCTCTACTCCCTTAACCTGATGTCTTTTGATGCCTTTCAGAGAAAATTTGATGCATTTCTCTGTTGGGTTATAGAAAAAGAAGCTTTTAAAAAAGATATCAAGAACGGGATTGTGAGAATGGAACAAATGTGTCAAATCTAGCACTGCACTTGGAAAAGTGATCTACTGAGATCAACTGGGCACACTTCATCCCAGGAGAATGGCTCACAACTGAAATATACTTATCTTGGCCAACAAAGAGGTTTTAGATCTTCAGCTGTTGCAACTGACGACTATAACTCAGTGGGGCGGCGTAATGTCTAGGAAGCTGCCTAGCAAATTTTAGAGTGTCTTAAATTTAACCAGGGAATCACCAATGATATTTTGTCTAGAGTGATTAGGATGATATATGACTACTGTCAACTGCTTGGACATCTCCATTCTAATGTTTGTCAAGCACCGACGTTCAATAAGTACACAGCAGAAATTAATTTCCATCACTCTTCCAAAAATACTCTGTATTTTTTTTTTAATCTCTTTCAATGATGTAAACAACCATTTAGTCTTTCACAATTGAGGTCTCATCTTTCTTATTTTCTGCCTTGACTTCTCTATCACCGTTCCACACCTTTTTAAAAAACACCAAATTCTGCAGATTCTCCGAGGAAAATCTCTTTGTTTCACACGCTTCTCTTTAAACCCACTGCCGCTGATAAAGTTCAGATACTCTTCATTTCCCATCACCAGCCTCCACTGAGTCCTCTACCTCTGATCTCTTCCCATTCCAGTGTTTCCTGCCTCTACCTGCCCTCAGAAGTACCTCCGCAAAGTATTATCATGACTATATTATCTATCTGCCTTAAAAACATGTTATCCCGTTGTCCACAAGATATTGTCTAGTTTTCTACAGGGGAAAAAAGATCCTTTTATCAGTCAATAAAAACATTTGTCCCAGGAGCCTGTTTTGCATATAGTCATAAAATCTTTGTATACTGGAAGGAAAAACAACATGATTAGCCTAAAGCTACTGTAAAGCCGTGTGATGTGAACACAATCACCAGCTGAGAATGTACAGGAACTGAAGCAATTCTCTATTGAATAGAATGCTATAATATGGGATTGTTAATTTTAAAGCAAGTATTAGTTCATGAAGCTCTATGTACTGGTCATTTTTCTGCTCCACAAAAGAATACAGATAAAGGAATAACGAACCACAGAATTTTGATATACTAGAGTGGTTTCTATTACTTCTGTGGAAACTTTGACAGTTAGGCCCATGGAAAATCCATTCTAGTATTCCATATAATAGGTGTTCACACCTTGATTAAGGTGATTAAGGAAATGGAGAGATTAGTCAGCCTGTAGGGAACAGTATGCTCTAGGTGGAAAAGAAAGTGTACAATAGATCGAAATAATGATAAGTTAAGCTATAGAAATGGTGACACTTAAGACTAGAGAAATACTTACAGCACATAGTAGGCATAAGAATTGTATACTTGACTGAAAGAATGCAAATGATGATCAAATTACAGAGTTATCTCTGTGAATGGTTTTAATAAATTTATTTTTTAATAACAAAAATAAATCATGAACAGAAAAAAAAAGGAAATAAAGTCTATAATTCAGACAACAGAATTGTACCAATGTTGGTTTCTTAGTCTTGATAATTATACCATGGTTACATAAGTTTTTAGCACTAGGGCAAGCTGTGTGATGCGGCATATGTGGGGACTCTATATTGTTTTTGCAATTCCCCTGTAAGTCTAAAATTATTTCAAAGTAAAATGTTAAAAAGTAAATAAATCTTGAAAAAGCACTGCTGACATAAACCTTCTTCCTCTGATCTCTGAGTATAACTTTGAGTTTGCCAATTTGTTCTGGCCGTGAATGCCACCTGTACTGTCACATTTTCTTCTTCTGTTTTGCCTTGAAGCATTTAATTACAAATTAATTAATTGTAATTACTTACAGTTTAATTGGCTACAAAGTTCAAAGTGAAGAGTAATTTTGTTTTGCTGTGTATGTTTTAGTTTTTTAAAGTTAAAAAAGACTAAAAAGGATGTCGCGATATCAGTTTCTTGAAAGTTAATTGTGATGTTATGACTATTTCTTTTCTAAAGAAAATTGTATAGGCTTCCAACCTAAGATAGAGCACAGCATATTGGAACACATAATTTTAAATCAGGTAACCTGGATTTTGTGAACAGGGATATTTCTTGCCATTATAACTTAAAAAGATTGGAAAACTATATAAAATCATCTTCTCTGCTGGTTCCTAAAGGCTGATCAAAGAACTGGTGTTGTCTCTGACAAAGACAAAGCGGCCAGCAGTAGGGTGATTTTCTCTGTTAGATTTTTTTTTCTATTTGATTAATTTCTTTTAAGTATCCTTCCTCCAACTTTCATATTATTCTTTTATTTCATAAATTCCTAATTTTCAAGATTTAAAAAATTTTTTTTCTAATTCATGCTAGACTATAAATGTCCCTCTAAATAGCATTTAGCTACACCCAAAATCTTTTAATAGGTATATGTATATGGGCCTATAGGTATATAGGCAATCATTAAGTTCTAAATATTCTCGTTATTCTGTTTTTATTTTGTCCTTGATCAATGAGTTATTTATGCACATATTTCTGAAATTCTAAACATCTTTACAATTAGTTATTTCTACTTAGGATCATTGTACTGTAAAGATAAATCTTTGTCGTTTGTTTCATGCCAGTCATTTGAAATTTGTTGAGACTTGTTTTGTGGCCCAGTGTGTTGGCAAATACCGTAAATGTACACATGTGCTTGCGAGGAATGTTTATTCTACAGTAACTGGGTGCAGCCTGCCATGAAGTCCATTAGAACTAGTTTGTTTATCACGTTTTTTAAGTTGGGCACATGATTTGTTTTACCCGTTTGGTCTGTAAATTACTGAAAGAAGGATGAGAGACTCTCCCAATCGGCAGCAAATTTGACCATTTCTCCTTTTGGCTCTCTGAAATTATATGTACATAATTCATCTATATGTATATAATTCATATATGTATATATGTGTGTGTTATTAGACTCATACAAGTTTATAATTGTTATATCTTACTGGACAATTAAATATCAATTCTTTTTGGCTCTAGTAATGCTTTTTACCTCAGAATCTATTTCACTTGATCACACTTGATCTCTGAACTATACAGCCAGTTTTGGTATTGAAAGTGCATATGCATCTCTTTAATTATAATACCAAGGGATAAATACCAGCATTTCATGTAATATGGCTAGGAATTTTTCAATCAACCAACAAGGAAATCACTCAACAAATATTAAGCACCACCTGAGTACTTAGTATCTATGCAGAATATATACATTTTATCACGTCTTCAGAAACTACTCCTTAAATATCACTATTAAGTTAAGATACTATTATAAATTTAACACAGAGGAGATTTTCTTGTTAAAATGTGTCCCATACCTAGGATAATGCATTGAGAAATGGCAAATTTGTTGGTATGTTTTAGCTGTAAGAATTTGACAAGATAAGGTTTACTATTTTTTTTTCCTGTTAACATCAACTTGTCAGTTTTCCCAACTGTTCTATTGTGAAGTTTATTCCTATATATTCTACTATTGTATGAGATATTAAATAAGTCAGGTGAGAAATATATTAAGATAATCCCTATTCTTCCCTCTACTACTCCAATGAATGAAACAGATAAGATAAAAATGTATCTAAATTAAAGAGACTGGCTTATCTTGTATTCTGCTTACGTGAGTATTATTTATTCTGAAAAATATGTGCTGCCTCCTAATGACATACTCACAGACAAAATGAATACACATTAGCAGGATTTTAAATGGTTCAAAGCAGATATTACAGTGTTCTTCATGAATATATCATGAGATAGATCATGGGTCTCTGATGTCCAGACTACAGCTTTAAATTTAAAAGAGAATCTTTAAAGCTCTTTCATTTCCAATAATAAATGTAAATAGCACCAGCAAAAACAACTACAAGCTATAACAGATAGATAAAGCCTAATTCTTCGGGCATGAAAACTTGACCTACTTTCTATTTCCCTCCAACCATCTCACAAGATTTGTCTTGTTTGTATTTGCCTGGCATCTTCTTTTCATCTTTTTACTTGTACTGTATCTAATTTCTTATGTTTTAAATGTGCCTCTTGTATATAATATAGAGTTGGATTTTTTTTCTAGTCTGTCTCCCTTTTATCTGGATATTGAGTCAATTTACATTTACTGTAATTTCTTGAAAGTTTGGATTTATTTCCAGCATCAAATTCTGTGTCCTACTTGTACGTATATATTTTTTCTTCTCTCTCTCTTCCATTGTTTCTTTCAATGATTTATTTTCTTTTGGATTAATTTCCAATTGTGATCATTCCATGTTTTCACATCTGTGCATTTTGATTTTCTGTGATCTATTTTTTTAACGATTACCTTAGGAATTTTAAATCACATGCATATCAATTCAATATCTTTACTATCCATCCAAACAATAAAAGACCTTATAATATTTTAAATCTGGCCAACCCCTATATGACATATGCAACTATGGCTTTATATTTAGTTCTATCATTGTTTTTTAAGAGTCCACAACACTCACATTTTAGGTTTATATAGTCAGGCTTTGTTAGTTTTACTTACATATACAGAAGTTTATTTGGTCTTTATTTCTTCATTGAAATTTCAGATCTTCATATAAAATCATTTTCTTTCCACCTGAATTTCATTGTTACTTAATGAATTAATTAATTCAAAAATATTTATTGTGAGCTAATTATGTCCCAAGAAATTACAGCATATGAACAATACAGATAAAAGTCTTTGTCTGTTATTTACAATTTTTTTTAGTGACAATCTCTTTGTGGCACAGCAGGCATCATTTGTCTAAAAATGTTTTATTTTTCTCACCCTTATTTTCAAAAGATATTTTTGTAAGGTCTGCAATCCTAGATTTACTTTGATTTCCTTTCAACATTTTAAAGATATAGTTACGCTTCTTTAGTTTTGACTGTTTTTGAGAAGTCAACTTAATATAATTCTTCTTCTTCTAAGATGCTGTCTTTAATCTCTATAAATTTTTAATATCTTCTGATTGTCTTTGGTGAGCTGCAGTTTCACTATAACGTATTTATATGTATCTTTCCTGCTTGAACTTTTTTAGACATTCTGTGGATAGTTGTTTTTCATTAGTTGTGAAAAATTACATCGTTATGTATTTGAATATCATATCTACCCCATATTCTTTCAGATTTACCAGTTTTTCTATTCAGTACCTGTTATGAAATATATCTTTACATCTCACATTTTCACTATTTTGCTCATTTGCTCTGGCAATTCAGCAGTGCACATATATATATAGAAAGAGAGAGTTTTTGTTTTAAAACGTTCTACTGGATACTTTTTCAAATATGAACATTCATTTCATATATGTGAGTATGTACATTGGATTCGTTAAATTTTGTTTTCCTTGTTTATTTATTTATTTATTTATTGTGTGAGGAAGATTGGCCCTGAGCTAACATCTACTGCCAACCTTCCTCTCTTTGCTTGAGAAAGATTGTTGCTGAGCTAACATCTGTGCCAATTTTCCTCTATTTTATGTGGGACACCACCACAGCATGGCTTGATGATCAGTGCTATGTCTGTGCCAGGGATCCGAACCTGCAAACCCTGGGCTGCTGAAGTGAAGCACGCAAACTTAACAACTACACTACCAGGCTGACCCCTTATATTTATTTTTAAAAGTGTCAATTTTAAAAATATGTTTATTAATTTTAATATATTTTTGCTTTTACATTTTTCAGCATTTATCTTTTTTTCACCATACTGAGCCTACTTGATATATTACTTCTGATATTATAATAGCTAAAATCTTCACATGTCTAATTTGTCTATCTATTATTTTTCTAATAGCTTTTATTCATGATGTGTTCTTTTTGGGGGTGTTTGGCGAGTTTGAGAGTGAGATCTTAGTTCCTGAACTTTATTTGTTAGAATTTTTCAAAGGCTATGTTATAAGTTTCCAAAAACCGTGTGTTTGCTTCTGCTATATTGCTGGGAATACTATGCCCAGAACCACTTTAAATTACATTTGTGGCTTGAAGTTTTCAGATTATACAGGGAGTATGATTTTACATTGCAACAGTAACTGAAAGTTGGCTTATGATCATGAATTCTTAGAAAAGACAGTGTTACAGACTGCATGTTTGTGTCCCACCAAAATTCATTTTTTGAAACCCTAATCCCCAGTAAGATGGTATTAGGAGGTAGGGCCTTTAGGACATAACTGGGTCATGAGGGTGCTGCCTTTATGTAGGGTTTAGTGTTCTTATAAGAAGAGGAAGAAACTAGCCTTCTCTCTCTCTATCATGTGAGGACACAATGAGAAGATGCCTTAGGAAGATGGCCTATACCAGAACCTGAACCTTATGCTCCTTCTATAATTTAGCCTTTGTCCCATTTACCTTCCTGCCAGCATATTGATGCATTTTAATGGCTATTTCTTATAATTTACCTAATTGTTGTTGATGCTAGTTTCCTTTTATATTTTTAAGATACCTATCCAAATAAAGGATTAAAGACATGGAAAATTTTCCCCAGTTCACCTATAAGTTTTGGTGTCCTGCACTTTTTCATGCCATTGAATCTATTTTCCATGCAGCTACAGCTCCAACTGAAAAAAAATTTCCATCTTCTTGTCATATTCCCTGTAAGTATGAGAAGGAATGTCAAATGAGACGTAGAAGAGGGAGAATTTTTCCCTGTAATTAATCAATAAACAAAACATAAACAAATTTGTGCTCCAGAAAAAGTGATTCATCATTCTCAAGTATCTGAACTAGACACAGTGGAGTTCTCCTTTCTCCCCTTATTATTAAGATATAATATGTTGCCGTCAACTACAAAGCAAAATATCTAGTCTGTTCTGTTAAAGGGGATCCCACTGAAAGTGCTTCCTTTGTTCACAAGAATCCAATTTTAAATAAAGCGTTTATTTTTTAAATTTTCTATCCTAACACTTTGCTTCCTCAATTCTGAATTATCTCTGATCAACTTTGCCCCTGAGTTAACACCATTTAAATTTCCCGATGCTCAATGGTTTTATCTTACCTTCTGGGATAAATGTCACTCGAGAGCAATAGCTCTGTGTGTGTGTGTGTGTGTGTGTGTGTGTGCATGTGTGTGAAGCTCTAAATGATGAAGCATGGAGCACTGTGGGGTTACTGGTTTTACCCTGCGTTTCACTGTTGAAAGGAGGGAAACCCAGCTGGTTTTAGACAGCAAGACTAAGGAGAGAACTAAGTTTCATACTGAGAATAATTAGGAGGACATAGATCTTACTTAGTTATTTCTATGGAGTATTCATATTCCTGCACAGTACTTAGTCTGCCTTTTGAATTCCTTATCCATTCGTCTTATTTTGATATCTCCATTGCTACATACCGAGGCTAGAGACTCTGAGACAGGAACATCAGAAAGCAATTCCAAAGGATAGTGACCATACATCTTATCAATTTTTGAGATAGACAAGAAAACTATGATTAAGGGCCTCAGGTGAGCTTAAGTCTAGGGAAAGGACCTTTGGCGGCTCTCCAATGATGCAACAATGTTATTCAACTTGACTTTATTCTATATTATTTATACAAAATGCTTTATCTTATGCCCAACACTAAAGCCTTTCTGAAGAAAGCAAAGGCAATCAGCCCGCTTCAACTGCTAACTTCCTGCTAATCACCAGTACCACCAAGCATCATCATGTTAGCTTACGAAATTTGTATCTCTGAATTTTATTCCTACCACTCACCCTGTGATTGTACTAACAATAAATGTGAATACAGAGCTCTACAGGAAGGATTGGTAACCATGGTGATGGGAGGGTGCTTTCTGCAATGACTCCACTGTACAGAATAATCTATGCATGAATGTAAAATCACAGATGTTTTGAACCATATGCAGGCTATATTTAACCACAGTACAAGTGACAAGTTACTTGGGAGTTACTAATCCAAGGGAGGTGAGCCCCAATCAAATAATAATTCTTCTTTCTTCTCCTCATTGTCCTAGTAGAAGCATCCTAGGTTTAGGGCCCTGCCACTTTTCAGAGTAAAGTTTGAATGTATGTGTTAATGTGAGTGTGTGTGAGTTTGTGTGTGTGTGTGTGTGTGTGTGTACACAGGTGCACAAAACAGTAGGGTATACAGCAGGAAATTTACAGAAAGAAATACACTGAAAAGATATTGAGGGAAGAGAAAGCAAAGACAATATAAAAAAAAAATCTTCCTGCTGACCCTCTTTCTTATATTGTGTCTATTCCTAAGAGTCTTGGTTACAGAAATATTGAATTTAAGGCATATCACTGATATGATTTCAACTTGAATTTAGGAAATAAGATTTCTATTTTAATTTTTAAGCTGGAAATTAGTGCCATGGTTATTGGGAATAGCTGTTAGTCTAGTTATGTTTGCAACTCAGTGAAGTCATTTATCTTCATAGTAATCATTTAAAAGGTTAAATTGTATTTAATATAATCTCAAACCCAAGGAAGTGTTTAATACATGTTTGAAAAATCTGTATCCAAAATTACTTTTCTTTTTGGTCTGAGTCCTTAAAGGGATAAATCCTTAGTTACCCCAAATCTTGCACTTAATTACCCCATATGCACTTTTGTCAGAGTTGGCTCCACGAGTTATGTAGTCTTGAGAAATAAATAACTGTAAATTCTACTCTCCACCTGTAAAAATAAATACTGTTTTTAGAACAGATTTTCTAAAAGAGAAGACCTTAGAAATCACAAAATTAATGCAATACTTTGTGTAATAGGGCTATTTTCAGTACCACTAGCCTTTTGGTCTTTGGAGGCAAAAAGAAGGAATGCAAAATGGAAAGAAAACAATTTGCATTGTAAAACTTTTCATTCCCTACGGCACTCTCTGCCCTTGGCCACCTTGTTTTCTTTATTCTCATGTTCTTTCTCTCTTGGTGGATTATTACTTCTGCTTCTTTTAGATGAAAGTCTTCTTGGACTTTTGTCCCTTACCCCACCTCTTTGCTTCCTGCTTTTTTTATTGCTTCCCCAGTCTCATTTTAATATAAATTGCCTCACTGGTAATTAAGTACATTTCTTCAGATCCAAGGGAGACTCATCTTAAACAATTGTTTTCCTCTCCTTCCTGTCCCCGTTTCTGAGGCACTAATGTGCAATTAAACATTAACAGGGAGCCTCAAGGTTAACCCAACTTAAACTTAATAGAAGGGGATTACTCCACAGTTCAAGAAAGCAATTTGCCTCTTGGCACATCCAGTTTTGCCTTGACTATTGGTAGGGTGCTGTCAAATTAGAAAAAGCTGAAAAGCTGCTATTATAGTAAAGCCACTGAGCAGCATTAGAGATAATAGAACTCAATTGTAATAGATGGTTGGTTCCCAGTAGATCACACCAAGGCATTTAACACCACAATTGGCAAAAACACTTTAGGGTTTTCCAGATGGCTCTGGTGACTGCCAATTTCCATACCGTGTTTGAAGAGATCACCTAACTCTTCCCACTCTAAATTGGGAAATTCCGCCTAATGACAATTATTCCTGAGATTCACTTCTGTCTGTTCTCTTGAGTGATTCTATACAATGCCATGAAAAAGAAATGGAATTGAAAATGTTTAAGAACAAGCTTATTTACCTTACTTATCTACTTCATTACTTATCTTCCTGTCTCTCTTGAGAGAGATGAGGAGGCAATGGTGGGGCTGTCCAGGGTGCTGTCCATGGCACTGCTATTCTAAGCACAGAAGCATTCTGTCTTCACTACAGCCTGACTGCTTATTAAATAACTGAAATATATGCTCTGCCAGTCTTGAAAAAGGCAACCTCTTGCTACTCATTGAGGAGAAAGGAAGCTACCTTTGTAGAGGGAGTATAGCTTTGTATCTCCTGCTATCAACTTAACTGGGGACCTTAGCTTAGTGCCTGACATGCAATAATTATTAATAAATATCTGCTGAAAGAATGAAGAAGAGAACTTAATGGAAGGTTAATTGAAGAGAAACATACATATACTTTTCCTGAAACAATTGTGGCACATCATGCAAAGATCTGAGCAAAAGCTTGATTCCCCAGATAACTGCAGACATCGCATAAACATGTCTTGGATTTGTGGCCCCCTTAAACAAACACGCTATCAAGATAACAGTTCAGAATTCAGAAAATTGGAATAGTAGATTTAACCCATTTTACAATTGAAATCCTCCTCCTTTCTATAATTTTTCCACTGAAAATAAATTTCTTTAGTTCTCTTCTTTATCTCCAATGTTCCCTCAGGACTAGTGATTAAATCTGTCTATCTATCTATCCATCTGTCTATCTGTATGTCTATCTAATAGACAAATGTAATTATAGAATAGTAAAATAAAAATATTTAAATCACCCATAACCTCATTACTCAGAACTAACCAATATTTTATTAATGTACTTTTAATATATGTATATATTTTTCTGTGTGTGTTGCATATTATATGCACATATTTATGTATACTTTTAGTTACAATTAACATTTTTACGTAACTAATAATACTTTCCAAACATGCATTAGAGTATAGGTAACTTCCACCTTTATGGATATAGTAATTTATTTTACTATTATTCTATTGTTGGTCATTTTAAGTATTCTCAGTTTTTAACATTATCAAAATTATAAGGTCGTTATTCCTGTTGGAGATAAGATCATTATTTCCTGGGGGCCAGCATTTCTAGTCTGGTCATTAGTTGGAGAGGATGCTTTGCAGAGCTGACACTTCTATGTCACATACTTTGCTTAACCTCTCAGCTCCATTTGTAGACATTTGGACAATCTGTAAGGCTGCATGGAATCTCAGATTGTTACTTCTTTCTTCTCTCAGAAAACCCAAATTTGTACAGGGAAGCAAGGATGGTAAAGTGACATGTTCTTAGGAAATCCGCTCCCCTGTGGCCAGGAAAAGGAGAAGAAATGAAAGAAGAGTGTAATGAGTGTTTATATTGTAATTCTCCTGGGAACTGAGTCCATTTTTAGAGTTTAAAGTTTTTATTTGCTTTCTCTGGAGAGTAATTTTCCTCAGGAGAAAATCTTACACAAATAAGATTAATGCTAATCTTCTTATTGTTATATTTCCATGACATTGTAGGGGAGGAGGACATTTCCTATCCCCAAATGTGGGTTTGTCTGGCCGGAGAATGAATTAAATTCACATGAGACAGAATAGCAAGAGAAAATTAAACAAAGCTTTATGAGGAACCATGGCCCGGGGCCTTTCTTCCCAAAGGAAGAAAGGGCACCGAAGAAGTGGGGTGCACATAGTGGTTATATACCCCCAAACAGGGTGTTTCACGTGTGATTGAAATGTCCCTCCCACAATAGTCACAAGATTGCCCTGTCAGCACAGTGCTTGATGGACACAGCAGGTAGTGGTCTGCTATCTCGGTGGGCATAGCAGGAGGCTAGTCGATTGTCTGGAGCTGGGCGGTCACAGGTGAGCGCAGCAGCAATCAGTTCCTAGCCTAAGGAAAGATGTTTAATCCTTAAAGAAATGTCAACGTTGGGAGGGGGAGGGAAGTCAGTTACAGGAGGTTACCAGACTAGCACAATAAAATACAGATTTTAAGTCCTTGCCTTTGGTATTGATTAAGAGTTTCTAGAGAGAAGGTCATCTCCTTTCTTCTTCCTGGGACAGAGAGGGAGGCACCCCCTACAGATAGAGATTTACCCTACAAATGCAAAGGTGTCCCAACAAAGGGCAAATTCCATTCCTCAGAGCCTTCTTCCCTGTCCCAGTTTATCAAAAGCAATCAGCCTCAAATAATCCTGATGCCAAAGAGACATATCTTGGGGTGGCCAACCTCAGGTCCCCACAACATCTAAGATAGTTTTAAATATTGTGTTAAAATAAAATATCAGATTGTAGATGAATTCCTCGATTTGACATACAGAAGACTTCACAATCTGATCCAAATGTTCCTATTCGGCATCATCTCTTAAAAGTCCATTCAAAGCTCATTCTGAATTTCTTAATATTATTGAAATCTCTTTGCTCATCTCTAGGTATTTTTATATATTATTCTTTCTGCTAGGGTGTGTTCCTTCCTTCTCAACTGATAAATTCCTAAGACACTGCAGACACAAGGCAAAACTAGTTACTCCCTCTTCTCTGCCATCTTAGCTGTTCATTCATACTTTGACTATAATACTTCTGTAGGAGTGATGTATTAGTTTGACTATCTTTCTGCCCTCTTAATCTGGTCTATGCAGTAACTGTGTCTTATTAACATTTATATCATGATAGATGTGTATGAAGTATGACATTTAATTGTTGAAAGGATGAATGGATGAATGAAACTCACACTGAACGTTGGCCAAAATGACACAGCATAGTGAATGATTCTCCTGATGCTATGTATGCCTTAGCCTTATACCTTAACCTCAAACTTCACTCTTTGGCATTCCCAAGTACCGCATTCCATATCTAGTCACACTAATTCAGTCTAAAGGTAATGCTTCTATCAAATGTTTATCTTCTCCATGCCCTGCCATAAGCATCATTGGTAACAGGAACTTTTATGTCACAATTCTTGATTTCCTGTTAGTAGCTGACATTAGGAATTTTCTTGTTTTCTTCTATTTGATCATGAACATGTTCTAATATATAGAATAACAGTAGATAGAAATACTTAACATCGTCACCTAGGTTAGCAATTTTTTATATTTTCCCGTATTTGCTTCACTAATTGTTTTCCTGGGATATTTTAAAGCAACTATACATATAAAACTATTTTACCCCTAAATATTTCCTTATGAATCTCTCAAAAATAAATATATTTTCCTATGTAATTGTAAAAATAATGTCACACAACAAAAATTAACAGTAATTTCTCAAAATCATCAAATGCCCTGTTCATATTCAACTCCTCCTAGGTCTCCATAATGCATTTACTGTTGGTTTGTTCGAACTAGGATCCAATAAATATCTACACATTGCATTTAGTCATGTCCTGTCTTTATTAATCTGCAACAGTCTTCTTTTTCTTCTTTTATCCTTGACATTGGCACCTTAAAGAGAGCATATTAGTTGTCTTCCATCTTCTAATTTTATATGATTAGTCCTTCTTTGTGTTATTTGACTTGTTCCTCTATCCCTCAATGTTTTATAAACTGGAAGTTAAATTTATATCATGATTATATTCAAGTTAAACATGTGGGGTAAGATTGTTTTCAACTCTATTAAATAAATATCGCTTTATTTTCCTTTCCTGAATAATATGCATAAAATCAGTAGATCCTCACCTCTGACACAAGATTGTATACATGGGCTCATAATATCTCATAATGTGATTATTCTCATGCATTTGGTAATACTGAAGATTGCTCAGGTAAAGAATAAGACAATAGAAGTAAATATGAGACTTAAAATATCAATCCAAACTTTAGGTATATAAGGTGCTGGCTCCAAGGAATTCTATTAATTAAGGAGGACCATACAGATGGTTCAAGGCAGTTTGAGTCCAAATTCTATAAAAATGTAAAATCTTCATTTTATAATGAATAATGCAAGCAACAGAAAACTCTAACCTTTTCTATATCCTTAGTCCTCACCCCAGTTATGAGAGATTTCGGTTTCTAAGTTAAGGATTTCTTAATGATTTGACTTTTTCAATTATTTGATATTTTTAAGAAGAATGCACTACATTTAGATAGCTATGTATATACAATATGTTTTAAGAAATATATGTGTGTATGTGTGTGTGTGTGTGTAATACACACAATTAAATGCATTGCATTCTTTTTAAAAAATATGATTCCAAAGAATTTTAATATATCAAATACAATATATATATGTTACTAAAAATACTGACAAATTGGTAAAATATTTAAGTGGGGATTCACTGTGTGGTGTGGATCTAAACCCAAGAGATTATATTATGGTTCAAATAGACTTCAATCCCTCCAAATGTCTCATATATATCAACCTCTCCCAAATATAGTTGGCTCAGGGAAAAGAACACAATAAGCTCGCAAAATATTTGTTAAATGGAGAAAGAGTTTGCATAATCTTGACTCTAAAAAAAGGAAAAGGTATTTTTTCTCAATATTTCCAAATAAGAAACAGAACAAGTTTTATTACTAAATACCCAAATCTGTTTAGCGATTAAGCTAATTTAAGACATACACCATTAAGCTTCAGTTAATTTTTCAAAGAATGAAAAATTTACTTAGAGTGATTTATGATCCTTTCTGGAATATATGAGTTGTAAATGTATGACTCCATGACTTCTTTTTAGGTGTCTTCTTGTAAACAAACTATCGCTTCTCTCACTCCAGTCCTTTTGACTACTCTCCTATTCCCAAACGAGCCCAAATTTGCCCTAAGGCTGATATCAGCAGTACAGTGGGAATCAGAGATGGAGTTAAGCTCAGAAATGGGTAAGAATATATGTTTCTCCATATTAGTAATATTTTTTAACTTGAAATTTTAATACTTTCTGGTTTGCAAAATGTTAAAATGCTAAAAGGACACACCAAACATTCCTGTTTCTGAAATGGCCTACTGAATTAAGAAGACTGATTCAAAATGCATGTACCAATGATATATGACATGGAGTATGTTATGAAATCACACGAATTGTCAATTTTCTCATTTGTCAAAGGGCAAAATTAAACTCAAATAGTAGTTATCTCAGATATTTGTGGTGGAGATTAAATAACGCAATATTCACAGCAAGAGTTCAATAAATATTATCCTTCTTTTCATTCACTTCCTTGGCTATCTCGCCCTTTGTACAAACCAAATACAGCACTTCCAACCTGTCCCAGTCAGGCATGCAAATTCTTGTCAATTTCTATCTCTGTTTTTGTGGCAATCAGTGTGGCAGGAGTTAAATACATGAGCTTGTTGTAAGGATCCCCGGCTTGCCCAGCAACGTCTTTGAAAGGCCTTGAGTGTACAGGAGCTCAGCACAGTTCTGATACATTCTGAGCGTGTTCTTCTCCATATTTATAACTGCTTAAGCTTCATTAGTTTAGAAAAATCTCTTTGAAGAGGATTTGGTTTCAGCAATCCACAATGCCAGAAATTATCCTCAGTCATTAGTCTGGATGATTCAGAAGGGGGAACATTTCTTTTGGTTGAGCTGTCTTCTTCCAAGGTACCTCAAGATCAGCATCCCACATCTGAGTTCAGGGTGGGTTTCCACGTATTAAACAACATGAATTTTACTTCCAATGTACAAACCTACCTTTCACTCACCATATTTTAATAAGAATCAAAACTGGAAATCTGGCTTCCTAATATAAGTGAAATCAGAATCCTGCTACTTGAAGGTTTTGGAAAGTTTTATTTTGTGCCTAAATCCTTCTTCCTATGGGTCTAAGAGGGAGTTTCCAAAATAGCACAGCTGCTGAATCAAATGTAATAAATTGTTTTAGACATTTTATCAGCAACTATTCCCAAGGGTGATGGTTAATATGACATGATCCCTGCCCAGATTTCAGGGCTTGAAATAAGATGGTGGTGGCAGGTAAGATAAATTAAATATGTCAAAGAAGCTGAGAAGCTTTTGAGAAACAATATATATATTTCAGTGGAAATGGATTTTGTTTTTAATTTTATTTATTTTTTAGCCAGCATGGAAATATTCTCTTTCTCAGCAAGGAAACTTCCATCAGGGTCAAGAACAAACACATACATTTTAGTAAATGAGTAGTAAAGTTGATATTCTTCCTATCTAACAGAAGCTGACAGAGGAAGGGATAGCAGCTGGCGAATTGCCCAAATAAAATTTGTTCTTATTTGTTATGATTTAAATAATGTGGAGTTATCTAAGCCGTATTACTTAAAAATTATACCAAATGAGGTTTTTAAATGTAAGTTTAAAGAACAGGGCTCTGTCTATCTTAATGCATATAATAAATCTACAGAGATACTTTTCCTTCTTAGTGACTTGTATTGAACAATGACTTACTTTGGGGAAAAAATGGAACTATTTGTTGAATAATTCAAAACATTTTTTCTATATATGTACATCTCCATTGAGAGTTGAAACCTTCATCAGCTCTCAACGAAAGTATTGCAACAGCCTCCTAATTAGTCTCGTTTTGCCTAGCCCTTCTCCCTTTGCAAGCCCGCCTTCCACAATATTTGCAAGGTAGACCCTCCAAAATGCAAATGGGATTATGTCACTCTCCTGCTTTGAATTTTTTTCTGAGCGCTCATAATTTTTAAGACCTAATCTAAGTTCCTTATACCATCATGCTTCCACTCCTTGACTCAGCTGTTGCCTTCCTTTTCGACCTCATTATCCACAATTCTCTTCTTGGATCAGCAGTGTTTCAACAATACCCAAGACTAATGTGTTTATAGATCCGACATGAATCCTGTGCTCATCCTGTTATCTTCAGTTCATTCTCCCCATCCTCTATGCCCACCCTATTTTATTTATCTCTATAAGTTAATTTTGATCTCAGTTGTTACTTCTTCTGACATTTTCCCATACCACTCACTTTCACCACCAGGTTGGGCTTAATGTTCTTCTGCTATATTTCTATAACACTGTAAAACTCTAAAACTGCTACACTATGCTAAAATTATCTTTTTCTCCTGTAAATTTGTTCTTGCCATAATGCAAATTCTGTAAGGAAAATAGCTTATTTATCATGTTATCTTCAGCACTTAGATTTTTGCTTAACGTATAATTGGTGCTCAACTAATATTTCTTCAACAAAAATGACCTAAAGTTTTGTAGGAGAGGATGTTTTACATTTAAGTGACTTCTTTGGAGAAAAAAAAATGCGTGTAAGAATAGAGAATAAGAAAGCATCCTTCTAAAAGGTAGTCAACACTCTCTGCTATTTAAAAGTGAAAACTCAGGCTATACAGGTCTGCCTACTTATGATTTCTTACTATAGATACTTAGAATGCAGAAAAAATGCCCCAGTAACAGATGATTGGCAGAAAGTGGCTTCCAAACTCCCAAAGTGCTGTGGAGCTTTACGACCCAGCAACCAAATATAACAATCTCTAACAGTCCCTTCCGCCTTCCTCCCCTTTGGCCTGCACAAGGGATATTTGGATGAACTATCTCTCTCCTTAGGTAGAGAGTACTTTTCCATATGTTTTACTGGTATAGCCATTCATGATTTGTTGGCCAACCAACAATGGATAATGATTCATCTCAACATCAAGTGTTCAAAAACTCAGCTGAAAATATCATCCTCAAGGTGTTATTTAGAATCTTGGGCTCATTCAGTTTAGAGAAAGTACTATGACCTAATTCAGTTTGGTTGATAAGGACTCAGTTATCCTACTTATTGATCTCTTGTTCCTGGGTAAGGATTTGTTAGGAGGGGAGATGCTGGATGTCTGGTCATTTAACGGAATTTTCTCCAAACAGGTGTTCTATTCAATCTTATGGGAGTGAGAAAGCTGGCACAAAGGAGAGCAGAGGGAAAGGGAGGTTTTAGAAAGAGCTGAGAGGCAAACAGATTGGATTTTGATTGTTCAGGATAGAGTGACAGAAAGAATAATGGGAGAATCTCATTCTGTTTGGTTGGCAATTTATTGGCGTGTAGGATTTTCAAGTTGATTCTGGCTTCAACTCTCTGAAACAAAGGAGAAGAAACTTGCCATAATTGGTGCTGAGATATCTGCTATGATTTAAAGCCTGGGATCTGAGTAGCCTGAGAAATTTCTACCAGAAATAGATGAAATGCCAACTAAATATGAGGTTTTGGCTCATCACATTGAAAGTAATTTCCCAAGCACTTTGTGAAATGACTTGGCACGTTTTGGCTGCACACTAAGGGAAAAGAATTGCTATTGGTCCAGAAATCTGCTTTGCGCAAGAATCAGAATGCCCTATTGGGATAATTTCCTTTCGGGGCTGATAACCTTTTGAAAGAGGGATCATGAATCATTAAGGCAAATGTGATCCTGATAGCCTGGGTAACTGGGAATCCATATGGCAGGGAGGCCTTTGGATGCTCTTTATGGCTAGTATTGCCAAGGTTCAGGGATCAAATGTAAGTCAGGTTGCTGAGAGTAGATGCTTCAGCCTGATTTCCAGACAGCTTATAGTCAGTGTTTAAAAGAAAACAGTCTAAAGAAAGGCTTTATGTGTACAGTATATACATACTGATGCAAACATATACGCACATATACAATTGTCTGCCATGGTTATTGACCTTCATTGTAAATATGTAGGATCTAAAACTCAGAATTGTTGAGCCAATTATAATGCAGACCTAAGATTTAAGTTTATGTGTGTCTGGTTCAAAATTTATAGTCTTTCCACTCTGTATAGCTGGGGTTTCCAAATGTTGCTTGGCCGTCTATATCAGAATCATCTTGGAACCTTCTTTAAAAAATATAGCTTGTTCGACACAATTCTCTAGTTGTTCAATATTCTACTCTAGTAAGTCTTAGATGAAGGCCCCAGGATTGGTATTTTTTAAACATATCCGAGGAAATATGGTTTTCATCCAGGTTTGGAGATCCCAATATCCTATCACATGATAAATACAAGGGAGATGGTATAGGGATGGAGACGTGCAAAGTCATGAATCTATTATCACAACTCAGTCAGTTGGCTATGTGTTGAGCTAAGTAGGGACCTGTTTTCTAGTCAGCAAAAGCCTTACAGCCCAGTGCATCACTTCTATAAAGGTGCCATTCCTGTGTCTTTGGATAACTCAAGAAGCACTGTTGTGAGATAGAAAGTACACAGACTGTCATTAGAAACACTGATTCAAATTCTGACTCTGGCTCTTGCAAATCATTAAATAAAAGAACTCACACAAGTTTCTCCATCTCTATTAGCCTCATCCTTAAAATGGGCATAATTCATTGTATTGGCTTTATAGGGCCGCCATAACAAAGTCCCACAGTCTGATGGTTTAAACAATAGAAATTATTTTCTCACAATTCTGGAGGCTAGGAGTGCGAGATCAAAGTGTCAGCAGGGTTGGTTTCTCCTGAAGCCCCTCTCCTTGCCTTGTAGATGGCTGTCTTCTTCCAGTGTCTTCATATGGTCTTCCCTCTATAAGTATCTGTGTCCTGATCTCCTCTTTTTACAAAATCAATAGTCACATTGGATTAGGGCCCACCCTAATGACCTCATTTTAATATGAATACTTCTTTAAAGACCCTATCTTGAAATACAGTCACATTCTGAGTTACTGGGGTTTAGGACTTCAACATATAAATTTTGGAGTGACAGACTCTAACATCCATCCGTATTCAACTTAATTTAAGTGGTCATTTAAAAGAGATAATTAAATAGCACGTATTAACATGCCTTGTAAGCTAAAAGGAATTATACAAAAGCTAAGTTTTATTTACAAGTTTAAAATTCCCCATTTGGGCTATTTTATTAAGGTTGTTTCAAATTACTCACACTAGTTGAATACAAATATCAAACTGATGTTGTCTTTGCTTAAGGTTCATTTATATCCCCTTTAATCAAAACAGCTATCTTTCTATATATTCTTTTCTTTGTGTAGATTTAAGCTAGTTAGGAACCAAACAGCGAGGAGAGTGGACTAGCATGAATAAATAATTGTATGTGTTAGCTTAAAGTAGGATATACACAAACATACACACACACCCCTTCATGTAATTTACCAAGCAGATAAATAGCCAAACATTCCTAGCAGCTATTTTGAAAGAATAAATGCTAAATAGGCAAAAAAAGTAATAATAATAATAGCTTTACCGAGTGCTTATTTTATAGCAGACATTATTATCATAATCATTTAACATACATACATTATCTCAATGAATTCTATCCCAACCTCTATAAGTACTATTTTTGTACCCATTTTAAAATGAAAAAAAAAAGAAGCCAATCAGAGAAATTAAATATTTGCCTAGATCACATGATTAGTGAGTAGAAGAGCTTGAATTCAAATTTAGTTTTGCCTGACTCCTGATCCTAATTTTTATCTACTAAAGACATCATCCTTCACGAGATGTGCCGTCACGCAGCTATATTGGGTATTAAAGCTTGTGTCATTTTATTTGAAATTAGCTCCAGGGAGAACGCTGGCTCTCCAGCGTCTAAGGTAAGGCAATTGTGCCTTAGCTGGTTTTCTCCAGTTATACTCCAGAAATTGAATGCGCAGGACCAGAGCTTGTGAGGAGAGCCCTGCTATTCTGAACACGATTATATAAAGGGCTTACAAAATGCTGTTTCACATTTACCTGTTCTTCAGAACAAAAAAGTAATACACTAGTAGAACATAAATATGACATGCACACACACAGATACACATCATGTCATTCCAAGTTTAAACAATATAGAAAAAAATTAATTTTTGAGGGGACTAAATTAGTGACATACCTTCCTTAGATACCAGTCACGTCCAAGGTTTGAATTTAAAAATCTTAGTGAATTTTTATTTGGAGATTTTATTTTACCTGGTAATTTGCCCTCATGGGAGAAGCTAAGGTAAGGAAAATAAGCTTCCTTTTGACTCAGACATATTGTTTAGAGGATTTCTTAAAAACAGAGCCTAATTTATTGTTTTGAACAATTTGAAGGGAAAACAAGCAATAAATTATGCTCTGAGCTCTTCTCCCTCTGGTAACTGGCTTATATCATAAAGCTTTATTCCACCTGAATTTTCTTATTGCATTTGACCATCAATCATAGTCTCAAGTGTATTCCTCTCTCTTTTAAAAACACCTGTTTTTTCACTGCTCTTTTTTTAACTACGTGGTTCTAATTCGGCTTTCTGAATTAGAATTCTCTCTTTTTGGTTTTACCTTAAGATTCTTATACAAAAGTGAATAATAGCCAAATTTTCAAGTGCTTACTTTGTGGCAGACAAGGAACATAGGGTAGCTCTCTACACATGTGCTTATCTGCAGAGTAATGAACCTGTCATGCAGCCTCGTGGGATTTGAATGAGTCAAGCTTTATGAAAATGCAAACTCCATCCCTTCAACTGCCTGGTCACTTTCTAAAGGGCATTTACTGGAATGGAACTCCTATTTTCAAGGTGGATGTGCCTGCATGTGATTTATATAACTCCTTACGGCATTTTGACTGAGATCCCTTTATAAATATCTTGTTAGCATGTTTTTTCTCATTACTAAGGCTGATGCTGAAGTGATCACAACTTGTTAACTAAAACTTGTGTCAGTCAGAAGCCAGACAATCCATTTGGTAAATAGACAGCACTTGTACAGCCAAAGTAAAATAGCTCCATTGTTGTAGGAATGAGGCGTGGGAAGAAAGTCACAAACTAAACTATAACATTGAAAAAGTATTCTTCGAGAAACACCAATCAAGAAATGCCACAAAAAGATAAAATAGTCAATTAATTTTCCTCTTTTTCTTTATTTGTGATGTCTCTGAACCAATAATGTTTTGAATAGATTAAAATAAGTAAACAAGGGGGCCATTAGATTGAGGGGCTCTGAAGCCTTGGTAGGCTACATAAGCAAACTGAAACTAAGCCAGAGGCAATTCCTGTAAATGCACTTGTATCTGAGAAAAAGAAATTTAAGAACAGCCAATCATGAACAGTCAATGGGGCTTCCCCAAACAAGGCAACTGCTTACATTATAACCAAGTAAATGATTTTGTTGCTTTGCTTCCACAGCTATTCTAGAAAAGCCTTTCCCCTAGCTCCTGTCAGCAGAGCTCTCTAACTACTTGGTTTTGTGTTGCTCAATTCAAATCTATGTTTGCTCAAATAAACCCTTGAAAATTTTAATGTACCTCTCAGTTTATCTTTTAATAGAGAGTATCATCATTTGGATGGGAATTTAGAAAGAAATCTCCGTAATAGTAAATTACCTATTTGGTTTAATTCACACTACTAGGCAACAGCCAGGGACTTATGGTCTTGAGTCCTAGAAAGGCAAGTTAATTCAATGGGAGTATTCAGAATAAGAAAACTTAAGGTGGAGTTGAATATTAACTATGTGGACACTCAGATGACATTTGGTACCAGATTCCTTTCAGATGTATTAAATGAGGTTGTTTGCCTATCTGAAACTGTCTGAGTGGATATTTTGCTTTCAAGAATTTGATGATCAATATTTTGAAAAGAAACCTAACTAAAGTTAAAAAAATTAACTACCTGACCCCTGTAGCCTCCACCATACCCTCTTGTTCTATAAAAAAATGTTATTACTGCACTTGAAGATGCCCCAGGATTGATATTATGGACAGATGAACTGAAGAAAATGCCTACACGTGTTGCAGACACCTGAAGACTCAGATGAAAAGGAGGGCCACTTAAACCGGGCCCCTCTGAGGCAGTGAGAGGGAGAAAAACCCCAGAGAATGGAGAAATGAGAAATGGCATAGGGCCAGCTAGAAAAACAAAGAGGATCCTTTCTGTTTACTTTGTTATCATTGGGCTACCAAGCAGAGATGTCAAATCAAGGTAGATGGGACTCAGAGAGGTCCAAGGAGAGCTTCCACTTCCCTGCCAGTGATGGGATGAATAATGACTCCCAAAGGTTTCCATGTCCTAACCCTTGGAACCTCTAAATGTTAACTTATATGGCAAAAGAGATTTTACAGATGTGATCTTGAGATGGGGAGATTGGACGGCAGAAGAAAAGGCCATGAGATTAAAGCAGAAGGAAGCAGAGTCAGAGAGAGAAAAGATGCCACACTGCTGGCAATGAAGAGGGAGGAAGGGGCCTCCAGCCAAGGAATTGTAGGAATGCAGCTCTAGAAGCTGGCAAAAGGAAGGAAATGGATTCTCCCCTGGAGCCTTCCATGGGAGGCTGCCCACACCTTGACTTTAGATCAGTGAAACTGATTTCAGACTTCCAACCTCCAGGACTGCAAGAGAATAAATTTGTGTTACTTTAAGTTGCTACGTTTGTGGTAATTTGTTATAGAGGTGACAGAAACGTGATACACCACCCATAAAGAAGATTAAATAGGAAGCCCCCCAACTCAGCGACTCTGAGTGATCCTGACCATAGGTGGCCAGGGACTTATGTCAGGTACCTTCAGAGAGAGAGATTTTCAGCGACTTTTTGGCACTCGGGTTCTGCATCAAATCAATTTGTGTTGAAGCTATTTATATGCTTGGTATTCAGTCTGGTGCCTTTTTCTTTCTTTTCTTTTGCTTTTTTTTTTTTAACCTCCATAAGTCAAGAAAATGGTTCTTTAGCTGTATATGAAGCACAAAGTTTGCGAAAATGCTGCCGTTCGTTAGAAAAGAGATGTGATTTGTGAGCAAGCAAATTTAAACTGTATGAGAAACCGGTAATGAAAGATTTGTGAGATGTTGAGCTTGCAAGAAATGAACTGCCTCTGGGATCTTCCCCATTGCAACTGGCATTCTGATATGAGTGAAGGATCCTCTTGTCCATATATTGCTCATTTTAAATAAAAGTTGAGCATTATTTTAGATTGAACTGCATTTCCTAGCTTTTCGTAGAAACTCATAATGTGAGAAGTATAAAGAAAAGTTTACATATGTATATATGTGTACATACCATGAATACTGTCAATTATTATTTGTCTGAGTGAATTTTCAAGGAAGGATATTTTCCATAAGATTTTTTTGTTATTATAATTATAGCATCTTCCCCTTAGGAAGTCCGATTGGGTGTGGACCAGAACACAGGAATAATGTAATAATCAGTTGGCATTAAAATAAAATTATGCAGATAGAACTGTATTCAAGAATCATTAGAGCTACACCATTTTTCCTAATGATACTAAAAATGTATTTAGTCGGTAAATTACAGACTCAAGAATTCAAAGTAGAATTAAGAGACAGAATTTAAATATTAACCATATATTGTAGCTATACATTGTAATTCATGTGCAGATTTTTTTTTTTTTTTTTTGAGGAAGACTAGCCCTGAGCCAAAATCTGCTGCCAATCCTCCTCTTTTTGCTGAGGAAGACTGGCCCTGAGCTAACATCCGTGCCCATCTTCCTGTACTTTATATGTGGGACGCCTGCCACAGCATGGCTTGACAAGCAGTGCGTAGGTCTGCACCCAGGATCCAAATCGGTGAAACCCAGGCCACCAGAGTGGAACGTCCAAACTTAACTGCTGTGCCACTGGGCCGGCCCCAGTTCATGTAGTTTTTACCTATGCAATCACAAATAGGACTTGAAAGAAATCTTTCTTTTTAGTAGTCCACACATAAATGTCATATATTGTTTATAATTCTTAAAGGAAGGGCCTGTTCATTGTGCTCCATTCACATTTAGTCATGATCTTGCATTCCACCTTGGTCATTAACTATTACCACTATCACCACTACTGGCTAACATGTACTAAAGAATTAAGGACTTTATGTACCTCTTAAACATGATATAGGTTAGTTTGCCACTAACTGAAGTGGAGAAAGTTAAGCTTAGAGAGGTTTACATAACTTGCGCTGATTCATTACTCCTGGGATGGGTGACAATTCACTCAATACTGTCATGTGCTTCTTTTCTTTGATTGTCCTAAAGCTAACGTTTTTAAAATGTGGAGGGAAATGAATACTGCTGTCAAATGCTTTTTGGAAATTCTAGGTTAAACATGGTAAAACACATTACCTCAATTCAGGACCTCTCAGAGAGATTAATCCGCTAACTGGCATTCACCTATCCATGGAATCACTCTGGCAGAGCTTCTTTTCAGGCTAGTGATTTGCAAAATATACTTGGGGGAAGTGTTGACCTGATGAATTCTGTTTTGCATTATCTAATCATCAAGGACATTATTCTATTAGCATAACTCTCTGAAAAGAATATATGGAAAATTGGCATGCTTTGGGATTTGCTTGGCTAAACTGTTGAGACTCCAACAGTAGGAGATTGGCTATCATGAATGCAATATTAAGAGAAGACTAGGATAGTTTTCAACAATGATATCTCATTACATAGTTTAGAAATGTGAACTGTCTTAATTCAAAGCATCTAATATTCTCCATCCTGGCCCCATCTCTAGAGATCCAGGTTGGAGGATGGAGGAGTAAAGTCATGCCAGAAACAATACTAGAAATCTATGACCCAAAATTTAGAAGAAGATTTTATATAAGCCTAAGATTTAAGAGCAGTTAGCCAAAACCACCTAACAATGGTGTAGCTTGTGTACTACACAATGGCACTTTTCTAAAATGGCAAATTCGGCCCCCAACCCAAGAGTCCTAGCCCTAGACTACGGTCAGTCTGGACTCTGGAGGAAGGCATGACTTTTTGTGATTTATCTGCCCTCACAGAGACTCCTTATTATAATTTTCACAAAGTCACAGTATGAGCCATCAGCAGATATAGAATCAAGAGTTTGGAACCAAGAGGGTGAACAGTGTGAGATCACACATGGTGGCTAGAACATCATTCATAGCATTCAACATGCTTTTATGTCCTTTTTGATACATGCTATAGAAATGGGTGAGCTTAGCTTTAATTATTCGAAGAAGACTGGTGTGCAATAGCATTCAGCACCAATTAAGTACACCGCATAGTGTTGGGAGCTATGAATTTTCTGGATACACTTTCAGACACAAAGTTCTCTTTTGCAAAGTAACAGGGTGAATGGTATACATTTATAACAACTCTGAAAGTTTATTTGCATCATCTTGCTATATAGAAGCCAGCTTGGTTTTGATATTATTTCTAGCTGCTTAAATACTTGAATGTAGATAACATAGGTCTTCCAATTTAATTTATATTAATTAGCATACCATTTCAAATCCTGCATACAGTAGTGCTTTTGTAAAAATTTATTTGTTAGTTTAAGAGATTTGCAAATATATTCTGACATGTTCCTTTTTTTAAATGTCTTACCTATAGCTTGAACCACCTGAAATTGCCAATATTTAGCTATATTTTAAAAATGACAATTTCACATGGCTCAATCTAATGGAAAGCATTTGGAAGGACCATATGTGATACTTCTGTCTTCAATTACCACAGGCCACCTGAAAAAAAGCCAACAACCACATTATTTTGGAAGGATGAAAGTATGTCATTAGTGTAAATGAACCATGCAATATCTCACTATCTCTGAGAATGTCCTCTTGATATATACACAACTTTGGAAGAATTAACAATAACAACAGTGTCTTGATTCCCTGTTAACATAGATCATCATCGCTTTTAGGGTAATATATATTTAAATTGTGCAGATGGAAAATTCTGAAGAGTGTATCTTTCAAAGTGACACAACTATCTTTATACTCAAATTTTTCAGCTTTGTTTCACAGAGTACATGTTCGGGGATATAATTTAGACCCACATTTCTGCTCCTAATGGCTCTGTGAAGGATAAGGTACATTTATTTTCTGCCTCCTTCTTCTTGTTCTCAAATTAATAGTCAGAAAGACAGATAATTATAAGGTGAAGATAAACAACCTAATCTTTGTCGTTGAATCCCTCCCTTCTCTTTCTCTTTCTCCTTCTTTCCCTTTCTGTCTGTCTCCCTTTCATTTTTCATTTCTTGGATGAGTTCAGTGAACACAGAACAAATTATAATGCTATGTCACTTGCTGCGTCTGCCATCATATTTTGCACAGGAGTTTCTCTTAAGTGGGCACCTTTTCCCTGCCCCATAATGAAGGAATATTGGAGCTTAGAGGTAAAAGTCTTTAAGTTTCATGTGCCCTCTCTGCATTCATGTCTAGCCTGAGAAGAGTAAAACGAATGGGAGTCAACAGGGAAAAGAAGGTCAAGCTTGCAGAACTCTAAGGACTCGGAAGAGAGAAATTTACTATTGTTCTTTTGAGAGTAACACTCTGTCTTTTTCTTTGCTATTCAGTTCATGTCATCTTAATCTTCAGAGTTCTGAGCTTTTCCGAGATAGTGAGTTGGCAGAGCAGAAGCAAATTAAATCTCTGGTAGATGGTGTAGTTCTGATTTTCTGAATGCAGGACATCCCACCTACCTCTAAATTCCAGGAAGAAAAAGCCGCTTCCTATTTCAGTGTCTGAGAGCTCCGATCACATTAAATTGAATTTTGGCTATCTTTTGTGGAATGGAGTTATTTTAAAAGTGCATTTTGATGGGAGAATAAAGGCATTCACCTGGAAGTGGTAAGGGGAAATGGTGTACCTTCTCCAATGCCTGATGGGCTTCCTATATCACTTATGAGAAATCTCTCAATAACTTAGGTAGGAAGCAGTAAGGAGCAACTTTCAGGCCTGGACTTCAAGAGAGATGTCAGTTATAGTCTTGATTCTGCCATTGCCATTAAGGAAGATACTCCAGAGAGTCACATGGAATGATGAAGGTATATACATTGACAGACAATGCTCAGCAGGATGACAGATCCATGGCCAAATCATCCTAGAATCCAGTAAGCTACTCTTATGTCCTTGGTCAAAGCTCTTCTTTTCTCTTGGCTTCATTTTTCTCATATATTTTCAAACCACTGGTTCCAATCGTTTACAAATCAGTGCAATAGAAACTTTTTAAAATTGCACATAAAGTCTTATATGAAGCTTCTAATATGAAAAAAATTAAAAAGCTGATGAGCCCTCTCTGGAATGAGTATAGGAGATGTGAACTCTTACTGCTCCCCACCCTTACTCCCTATTCTAAGACACTAGCTACCTCAGGCTACTTCATGCGGCACATATTAAAGACCACTCATATCAAAATCTTCATGTGGCCCCTTGCATTTTCTCAATCCCGTTAGCTCATTTGTAAGATCAGGGAATCTCCAATTCCCGTACTTAGTACCGTTGCAATAGTTCATTGAGATGGATTGATTTTGTCCATGAAGATATGACATCTATAAAGTAGTCTGAGTACTTGGAAATTTTGTATTTTACAAAAAAATCAGACCCTGGAAATGTGACATTTGTAGCCTTCCGTATTTTTGAAGTACATGCTCAAGTGGTCATTGTATGGTAGGGGCTCAGGAAAGCCAGAGACACTGTGTGTGTGCACTGATTATGGCATCCAGCCACTCCTCTATTATAGCTTTTAAAAGCTGGAGCTTTAAAACTCTCCTTAAATGCCCATATTGATTAAACAGGTGGGCATTGTTCAGTAAGTAAACTGGAAGTGGGGTATTAAGGTAGGGAGAAGGGAATTTAAATAATATATTAATTATGAACAACTGAATATCAATGATCCTTTACTGTCTCTCAAGTCTTCCGGTCAGTTCCTCTGCAATGCCATATGTATGACCATAATGTGTGGAAGATAAGTTGTAAACAAGCCTTCTTTGTTGATACGTATGGCATCCTTTCCATTAATTATGGACACACATACTTTTCAAGTTAATTAATATCAAACTTTTGTTAGTCTTCCTTTGGAATGACAATTTTATAATCCTGAAGGTGAAAACAGAATCATCTGCATTTTGGATATTTGCCCACATGATGAATTAGTGGTTGGCACTATATATAAACTCAGTATTTTAAATTTGGAAGCAGATGATTAAGAATATAACAGGAACTTTTTTTGAAGATTATCCCATACTGCCTCTTCTCAAATTCTCTAGTCAGGTTGCCCAGTTTGTACTTCAATTGTCAATCTGTATAACATGAGAAGGAGTGCCATATTCAGCAAAGGTTAGAATATTATGTTAATGTTAAAAAGGATGCTTTACTTTAGAACTTTCTAGACCCTCTTAAAATTTAAAGTAAATTGTGAAATTCTAAGAGGGCCATATGTTTGCAGTATTTTGCAAACTTTTCTGACTACAGAGTACTGTTTTTCTTCTAGGATATCTTAGGCAATTAGTATTCTGAAAAACATACTTGTAATGTATTGGTCTAATCATTTTCAAGGAAGATTCATTTTAGAACATCACCATTTCTTGATTTATCCAAATCTAATTTCACTGAAGTAGAAGCAGAAAGTGCAATCAGGGACAGATCTGTTTTGTTATTTTTCTGCTGGAGGAGAGAAAGGTGGGAGAATTCGTTCCAGCAGGAAGTCACAGTGAGAAAATTCTTTCCGTGTTCATTTAATCATTGTTTCTTTGGAGGGGATCCTCCGTGTGCAGATTTTCCGACTGCAATCACAGAAGGACTAGAACGGATTGAATTTTTTTTTTTTCTTTAAGGTGTGCACTTTATTGAACTGGTCTCAAGTCAGTGTACAGGTAAGCCCTGGCTGCCTGCGCACTTCAGCTCTCCCAGGGAGATCAAAAGCCTTCATACATTTCAAGTTGGGGGATAAAAAGGGGGGCCGTAATGGCTGACCATTCAAAATAAAACAAAAGAAAAAGAACAAGTATTAAGGCAAAGAGTAAAAAAAATTTGGATTACATAATTTACACAAAAGCAATGCTGTCACGCTGCCCTGTGTGGACTCGGGAGAGGACTGGCCCTTCTCCTTCGGGAGACGAGGGGCGGCTTTTGGGAAGGCAAGGGACTTCCTGTAACAATGCATCTCACGATATTTGGCATGACTATTAAAAAAAGAACAATGTACAATCAAAGTCCTTGGCCACATTGTAGAACTTTGGGGATGCTCGCTCCAACCGACTGCTGTCACCTTCACCGTTCCAGTTTTTAAATCCTGAGTCAAGCGCCAAAATAAAAAATAAAAAAAAAACAAACAAATAAAGCCATGCCAATCTCATCTTGTTTTCTGCGCAAGTTAGGTTTTGTCAAGAAAGGGTGGATCGCACTAACAGTCCGCCTAGAAGCATTTGCGGTGGACTATGGAGGGGCCGGACTCGTTGTACTCCTGCTTGGTGATCCACATCTGCTGGAAGGTGGACGATGAGGCCAGAATGGAGCCGCCAATCCATACGGAGTACTTGCGCTCGGGGGGCGCGATGATCTTGATCTTCATCGTGCTGGGAGCCAGGGCTGTGATCTCCTTCTGCATCCTGTCGGCGATGCCTGGGTACAGGGTGGTCCCACCTGACAGCACTGTGTTGGCATACAGGTCCTTATGGATGTCGACGTCACACTTCATGATAGAGTTGAAGGCAGTTTCGTGGATGCCACTGGATTCCATTCCCAGGAAGGAGAGTGGAAGAGGGCCTCGGGGGCCCGGAACCGCTTGTTGCCGATGGTGATGACCTGGCCGTGGGGCAGCTCGTAGCTCTTCTCCAGGGAAGAGCTGGAGGCCACGGTGGCCATCTCCTGCTCGAAGTCCAGGGCGACATAGCAGAGCCTCTCCTTAATGTCACGCACGATTTCCCGCTCGGCCGTGGTGGTGAAGCTGTAGCCACGCTCCGTGAGGATCTTCATGAGGTAGTCCGTCAGGTCCCGGCCAGCCAGGTCCAGACGCAGGATGGTGTGGGGGAGGGCGTACCCCTCGTAGATGGGCACAGTGTGGGTGACCCCGTCACCGGAGTCCATCACGATGCCAGTGGTGCAGCCAGAGGCGTACAGGGACAGCACGGCCTGGATGGCCACATACATGGCCAGGGTGTTGAAGGTCTCGAACATGATCTGGGTCATCTTCTCGCGGTTGGCCTTGGGGTTCAGGGGGGCCTCAGTCAGCAGCACGGGGTGCTCCTCGGGGGCCACGCACAGCTCGTTGTAGAAGGTGTGGTGCCAGATCTTCTCCATGCCGTCCCAGTTGGTGACGATGCCGTGCTCGATGGGGTACTTGGGGGTCAGGAGGCCCCTCTTGCTCTGGGCCTCGTCGCCCACGTACGAGTCCTTCTGGCCCATGCCCACCATCACGCCCTGGTGCCGGGGGTGCCCCACAATGGAGCGGAAGACGGTGCAGGGGGCGTCGTCGCCGGCGAAGCCAGCCTTGCACATGCCGGAGCCGTTTGTCGACCACGAGCGCGGTGATGTCGTCATCTATGGCTAGCTGGGGGTGGTGTAGACCGGCGGGGGCAGCGCAGCGGCAAGGGCGAGGGGCTTCTGCTCGCTGGACGGACGCGGTGTTGGCAGTCTGGAACGGATTGAATTTTTCATTGGAAGGGTGAGCAGCCTGTGTTTTAAGGAACACCGACTTCTACATCACGTTAAATATTAACGGCCAACTGCAATTCCTCTCTTTAATGTGCTTTGTTTTGGTGCTCAGCCAAGCCAGGAAGATGAAAACCCCCTTGGGGCCTGATATAGAAGATAATTTGCTCTGCAATTTTGTTGGTAAACATGGTAATAAATTAGAGGGTGTAATGAATATGCATGACAGCGCCCAGAATCCTCCTTCCATCCTCATGCTCCTCAGAACACTTAGGTTGTCACCCATGCAAATTCTGTAAGAAAATATGTATGGACTACGACCATCAGAGTGACTTTAAGCTCACTCACATTTCTTCATGAAATGTTTTCATTTAAATGTTTATTTTAAGTGGTTCATTTTGCAAATGCCTTTTGGAAATACCTAGCTATTCTAGCATCTATCAGGCAGCTCTTTCTATTTTTTAATCTGGAGTATGAAATCCTCTGTGACTCTGCTTCTCTTGTTTCTAGTGCGGAGACTCTGAATGAGGTCAGAGAAATTAGCAAGGGTCAGATCATGTAGGAACTCCTAAGCCATGATAAAGAATTTAGAATTAAAAATGATGGCCATGGCAAGGCCATTGGTTGTTTGAAGAAGGGAAGTGGTCGCATCTGATTTGGTTCTTAAAGCATCGTTCTATTTTCTGTATGGAAAATGGGCTGTGAGGAAGAAGAAGAGGAAACCAGGAGACAGATGAGACGCAATTGCAGTAACCCTGCCTAGTAATGATGGTAGTTTAGATTGGACCCCACCAAACCATGGTCACCATAAGGCCATAATGGCAAGATTTCCATTTCATTAACTTGTGCATATCCAGCAACTAGAATGTCAGAGAGACTAGAACAGAGTAAATTGATTTGTAATTTCTTTAAAAAAGATACAGTGAAAGATGCATATAGACAAAGATGATTATCCCCAACCCCTGCCACCTGTCTTCCTTCATTTTCACCTTCCTGCGCCTGAGATTAGTTTGTGCCGTATACCTTTTTAAGCCTAAGGTTATAGAAATTAATAATACAGCCAACTTCCTTCTTGGATTCCCAAACTTTAGTGATAAAAAGGAATAGATGAAACCCAGTACAATTCTCAGTTCAGCCCTCTTTCCATGAAAACCTGGGCTTCTTTCACTAGAATCTGCACCATAACCACGCTCAATGGTCTCTGTTTTGTTGGATAAATTCTATTTCTGGGTCAAGAGGAAGACACAAACCATCTGAAGATAATAGTCAGTAATGATTCTTAGTTTAACTTTCTGCCCAATTTTCAATCCAACAGTTATCAGAAGTTACAGTTAATTGTAAATTATCCTCCCCTGACACACCACTTGTTCTTGATTTTCAAATTTATATTGTAATTTCTTATTGAACATATTCAAATAATGACTTATTCATTTTGGGTTAAATAGCCAGCATTTTTTGAGCAGTTTTTATTTACTGTTGTTCAAGGTGGAAACACAGAAATTTAAGATATACATCTGGCTTTTAATCTGAGGAGATAAAAATAAAATCCTGAAAACATTATGCTCTTCTTTCTACTACAGACTCCCTTGAGTATAGTTGATGGTCAGTATGCTTGTTTTATGTGTTTGTTTTGGTCAAAAATTGTCACTGTGCACTGTAGAAGTTGAGAAGAAAGGAAACTCGCCAATGAGAGGAGGGGTCGAGATAGAAAGACTTCACAGAAAAGCTGAGGGTGAATTGATCCTGGAAGAATCGCTGGGCTCCAGAAAGGCTGAAATTATGTGGACATGCTCTCTAGGCAAAGTAGAAACTTGTTAGCTAAGGCTGGATGGGGGAATGAATAATTAGACTGTCAAAGCTGGAACCACAGGCATTTGTCGCACATCAGAGGAAGATGTTTTGTTTGCTTATTTAATAGAAGGTGCTAAAAATTCAGAAGTCACTTATGTGCTCTCACTAGTGGAAAGGTCTATACTTTGTTTATATAAGATTCAAATAACATGAGATTCAATATGATAATAGGGTATATTATACACCCAACAAAGACTCTGTGATAATAAGAACCCGGGGTTCTCGCCCGTTTAAGATTATTAACCAAGTAACTTGAATAGGAGATGTGTTTTACATCTAATTTTAAAAGAAAATAAGATAATAATTCAATAAGATTAAAAGTGAACATGGCTCTCTAATTGGAGGGAGGTACAAGAACCTCAAAATTTATTACTTTATTGGTTTTGGATAAAATTCACTCCTGTTTCCCTTAGGGACAGTATTATAAATTGTGACTTCTTCCTGGAATGTCAGTTCATACCATAAAAACACCAAAATCCATCACAAATAGTAAAATAGTACAACTAGTAAAATAAATATGCAGATGTATTAACATTTATTATACAGGTGAAAATAGAACAGCGTTCAAGCTTCACTGTAAATATTCCCTTTGAAAGGGTTTGTTTTCTTTTCTGGGATGGACTGGCAAAGCTTTTTAAACATAAGACTAAACATGTTTGTTGCAGACTAGTAAAAATAAAATCAAAATCTATAGTAAAATCATAATAAAAATTAAATTAAATTTTCCACTTCCTGGGTGAAGCAGTTGACAAGAACTATATTACTAAATACTCTCAACAATTCTATAAAGTAAATGTTACTATTATACCTATTTTACAGATGAGGACACTTACTCAAGGTTGTACAACTAACCGATATTGAATCTAAGGATTGAAATTTCATTTTATTATTGAAAAGCCCGTATTCTCAAGAGTTCAGAAATAGACTCGTATAAATAAAACACTTCGATTTTAAGAACGGCAACAGGGCAATGCAATTGGAAAAGAAAATCTTTTCAATGAAGTGTGCTGGACTAACTGAATATTTATAAGGGGAAAAATAATCAACCTCAATCCTACATCACTTTATATACAGATATTAATTTTAGATGGATCGTAGAGTTAAACATAAAAGTTAAAACCATAAAGCTTCTAGAAGACAACACAGGAGATAATCTTTATAACCTTCAGAAAGGCAAAACCTTTGTAATCAGGACATAAAAAGCACACTCATAAGAGGAAGAATGATAAATTTGACCTTATCAAAATTAAAATTTTCTGCTTATCAAAAGGCAGCATTAAGAAAATGAATAGGCAAATCATAATTTGGAAGAAAATATTTTCAGTATATGTTTCTATAAAAGATTATATCTGGAACATACTTTTAAAAACTCATACACATCAACAATGAAAAATACAACCTAATTTTAAAAATAAACAGTCAAACAACTTGAATAAACATTTTGTGAAAGAAGATATACAAATAAGCTCATGAAAATGTGCTCTGCATCATTAGTCATTAGAGAAATACTAATTAAAAACACAGTGAATTATCATTCCACACTCACTAGAAGAGGTAACATAAAAAACTCTGACAATATTAAATCCTAGCAAGAATATGGAAAGCTTGGAACACTTACAAAGTTCAAGGGGAAATGAAAAATATACACCAACTTTGGTAACCCCTTAGCAGTCTCTTATAATGATAACCTGTCCCACCAGGTCTCAAAGTGTGATCTGAGGACCCTGAGTGCATATTGTATGATTTTATGATGTGGAGTCCAGTATCGGGCAAAACTAATCTATGATGATGACATCATAGAGTAGTTACCTCTGTCTTTTGGGGAGACTTGATTTCAAAGAAGTTAGAGTGAATTTCCTGGCATTTATCTAAGATAAAATGAAAACAAATACTGGAATAGGTCCGTATTATGGGCTTTTCTCGATTCTGTATGTGGTGCTGATGCGGGGTCGGTGAGCCGAGGAGTCGAAAGAAAGATTTCTTAGACTCTTAAGATCTGGCAGTAGTGCTCTTTTATTTAGAGAATAGTATAGAATAGCATGGGGACAGGGCCCATGGGCAGGCAGAGCTGGTGCGTGGGGACAGGACCCACGGGAAGTCAGAGCTCCTGCTGCTGCCCCGAGCTGAGGGTTAGGGCTAAATTTAAGGCATGGGTATGTGAGTCATCTCTTTACAAGACAAAGGAAAAAAAGTTAAAATGGTACCAGTGCTGGTAGGGTCCAGCCATTGGGCGGTCCCACAACTTTTAGATAAGAATCAAACCGGATTGAGTAAACGGCAGAAGTCACCGCTCAAATATTATCTTCAACTAAAGACAAAGGAGGATTTTGGGGTTGGGGGTCAGTTACATGAGGTTGCCAGACAGTAAACAACTTAAGTTCTTGCCTTCCCCATTAAGAGTTTCCAGAGATAAGGCCATCCCCCCTTCCTCCTGGCGCAGAGAGGGAGGCATGGAGATTTCCTTCACAAATGCAACTGTCTGTGATCAAAGGGCAAGCAAATTCCACTCCTCAGAGCCTGCTTCTTATTGTAGTTTTAAAAGTAACCAGCCTAAAAATCCTCATCAGTGCCTCTTCATAAGGCAAATAACCGAGAACCTCTGCTATTTTTAATATGGAATACTTTTAAGGAAAGTACTTAATAACTGAAAATGCCACTAATTTAGGCGAGTAGGAATGAAAGGAGGCATGATCCTTGACCTCATGGAGTTCACATTTTTCTGGGAAACAAAACAGTAATCTTTAATTAAATACAAATATGGGAAAGGTTATGAAAGAAACATCCAGGTTCTGAGAGAGTGCAGAGAATGGACATCAGGAAAGATGTCCTTTCATCCTTCTTAACTCAGATGAGTTTCTGATGACCAGATAGGATCCCTGGTGAGCTTGATAGCCCGCCTCTCATTTTTTTTTTTTTAGCTACTGTTCACATTCAAAAGCATTTATTGCATATTTTAAATTCTTTTCCAAAGAGCTAGGTCATTCAGAGTTCAGCAAAGAGCTGTCAGTCTTTTTCTCTGGTATTTTTGCGAAATCTTTCGCAACACCTTCACTTTACATATAACTGTCACACCAAGCCTCCTTTCAATCTTTGTTGCAAGACAGCCTCGGCACCTTCACAAAGTTACTTCTTTTAGGTTTTTTACAAATTTTTTTCTCTCTCTACCTTGCCACTTATTTCTTCTCCCTGAAAGCATTCCTTATAAGACATCCTCACAATCACAGCTTCAGATGTACTGACTTGCTTTTATTTCTTCTGGAATCATTAGCTAATAATGAGCAAGTGCACCAAATTTAGAGTTGCAAAAATCTCAGAATGCTTGGAAAAAGGCTCTGAAGATGTTTAGATAAAGGCTCTGAAGGTGAAAATGCTGTTGCCCAGTGCTTCTTTATCTAAGTTGTGTCTTTTAAAAATCCGTTAATTCAATTAAGAGGTTTAAACATAGTCCCCTCACCAAGATTAGTGCAGAGTTGAGACTAGAACCCAAAACCAACTTTCTATTGAGGTCTTCTTACCCGTGACTAAGGTTGTGGAGGTTTACAGTAGGTCTTACGCTTCATATATTCTCTTGTGAATCATTTTCCTAATTTGTGCAAAAATGCCCTAAAAAGAACAACTGAATATATAGTATTTAGCTTCTAAATTCCTCTAATCTGATGACTCAATCAAGACTAGGGCTATTTCTTTATGTAGAATGTTGGCAAAGGCAAAAATTTACAAAAATCACAATCCTTGTTTTGCCTCTAATATTTTATCTGTGTAGGGTCTGGAAAACCAGTCAATCCTTTTGTCCTCAATTTTCTCTTTGTATAAAAAAGAGCAAGAAACTATTTCACAGAAGTATTATGAGAATTAAATAGAATAATGTAGCCCATAAAAAGTCTTAGTTACATTTAAATCAGCTTTCCCTTCTCCTTTCTATTGAACAAATATTTGGGGATGTTTCATATGGTTCTGGAGCCATTCTCTTATGTATTTAGTTTTTCATCAGAATTTTGTTTGATTCTAAGCTTCAGCCTTTTTCTCAGTTAAAACCCATTTGTGTGAACTTTACTGAGCTTGGAGGTCAGCGGGTTACCTTTTTAGGAATATTACTCAATAAATAGGAATGTCCTGCATTATTGCACAGCCTCTGATGCTGTCTGAAATTCTGAGTCATATATTTTGTACTCAAATTTTCTGTAGGGAAGAGAGCTGAGCGTACTCTGGTGAAAGCACTTAAATGACCATCACTCCAGGTACAAAGTGCACTTGTTTAGCTCAAACTGTTAGGAGCATGTGTGGTTTAAAAACTAACTTGCGTGTGATTTTTTTATTTGCTACTGTGGAGGGATGAGGAGAGTGCTTTAACGGGAGTTTGGACCGTGGCAGCATCTTACCATGTCAACCCTTAATCTCTTTGATATTGATAGGCAAAAGGAGCTGAAAATGAATTCTTGTTAGTGTAGGGGAGGAAGTCTGGTCCTCTACCTAATGTGGGTTCATCTGGCTGGAGAGCAAATTAGATTCACATGAGACAGAATAGCAGGAGAAAATTAAAGAAAGCTTTATGAGGACCATGGCCCAGGGCCTTTCTTCCCGAAGGAAGAAAGGGCACCAAAGAAGTGGGGTGCACAGAGTGGTTATATACCCCCAAACAGGGTGTTTCACATGTGATTGAAATGTCCCTCCCACAATAGTCACAAGATTGCCCTGTCGCACAGTGCTTGATTGACACAGTAGGAGGCAAGTCTATTGTCTTGAGCTGGGTGGTCACAGGTGAGTGCAGCAATCAGTTCCTAGCCTAAGGAAAGATGCTTAATCCTTAAAGAAATGCCAATGTTGGGAGGGGGAGTCGATCATGGGAGGTTACCACACAAGTACAGTAAACAAAATTCAGATTTAAGTCTTTGCCTTTGGCATTGATTAAGAGTTTCTAGAGAGAAGGTCATTCCCTTTCTTCTTCCTGGTACAGAGAGGAAGGCACCTTTACAGATAGAGATTTCCTTTACAATGTAAATGTCTCCTAACAAAGGGCAATCAAGTTCTACTTTTCAGTTTCTTTCCTGTCTGCAAAGTAACTAGCCTCAAATAATCATTATGCCAGAGAGACATGTCTTGGGGTGGCCGATTCAAGTCCCCACATTAGATAGAAGGTAACTGCTTTTTACTGTTTAGTTTCTAGCTTCTAAGAGATCTGGTGCATTGATGCAAGAAATTGCAAAACAATCTTTGCATTTCATTTGGCCTCTTTGCTGGTATAGTCACTCATAGGCAATATTTAGTAAGCGTTATATGAGATGGATGTCTTTAGGAATATAGTTGATATATACAGTACATATCCCGAAGGGAAGGAATTTATTAAATAATGATGTGTGCTTTCATGTGAATTCTTCTAATCTCATGATTTATTCAAGAACGTGGTAATTTCTTTATGTAGAATCTTGGTAAAAGTAAAGACTTATGAAAGCTCAAGTGAGAATCCGTATTCTGCTTCTGATATTTCATCCTGTCTAGGGCTGAGCAAGATCAATGACCTGGAGACCAGTGAAGTGATTTCTATTCTTTTTTTTCGTTTGATAACTTTGTGCATCAAATATTTACATAAAGTAGATAGACAACTTTGCCATTTTAAAACATTATGCCTCATTTTAAACGTGCCGATCTACCAGAATTTTGATACCAGTCACTATTTCTTCAAAATTTGCTATTTGTCACACACTCCTTTGTTTTATTTGTATATTGTTTGATTTTATTCTAGCAACAAGCTTTGGAGGGGGTTTTGCTGTCTCAATTTTACACATGAGCAATCTGAGTCTATGCAACCCAAGGTTAACCAGTCGGCCTGAGGTCATTAGCTAATTCTTAGGAGAATTGGAATTCAAATCCAGATCCTTTTTACTGTGTAAATGTTAGTGGTTTGTTTTTCCTGTTTCGTATTTGGAGTGCTCAACACAATGCCAAGCACTTAGATCGTACTCAATTAAGTTTTATTTGCCTTTAAGATTTCATTTTAATTTTGTTTAACACTTGCTTCTGATAGTCCACATTCTTCTTTTCATACTACATATAATCACATTCTTTCTTCTTTTTCTCCTTTTTGCATCTTAGTTTCTTTTCTCCATTCTACACCTCTGCATCTCTATATATAATGTGGCTATTGCAGTGGATTAGTATTATTATTATTATTTTTTTTTTGCTGAGGAAGACTGTCCCTGAGCTAACATCAGCTGCCAATCTTCCTCTTTATTTGCTTGAGGAGAATTGTCCCTGAGCTAACATCTGTGCCAATCTCCCTCTGTTTTGTACATGGGACTCTGCCACAGCATGGGTGACCAGTGGTATAGGTCTGTACCTGGGATCTGAAACCATAAACCAGAGCCACCAAGGCGGAGCACACAAAAATTTAACCACTTGGGCACTGCGCCAGCCCCTGCATTGGATTATTTTAAAGATGAATTGAAATGACTTTTTTTAAAGACCTAGCATGGGGCCCACCATAAAGGCCCTGGTCCATACAAGATAGAAACCTTCTCTCTCTCTGTGTGGTGGGGCCAAGACCTTCTTCGACAGCCCTACGGCTCTGAAGACTTGGTCCAGCCATGAGAAGGAAACGTGTGACAGAATGCTTAGAATAATTCCTGCTTCGGTTAAGTGAATAAGACTTTAACATTTCTGTCTACTATTAATGGTCTCCTTTTTCAGCCTTCCAATGTTTGCTCATTAGGATGAATGAATGAAAACTGAAGGACGGAGGACAAACACAGAAATTCCCAAACAATGGCAAGTATTCATACTTGCTTGTTGATGCTCTGGCAAAAATACCTTGTTTCTTTCCACTATAGTTAGCACGTTGGTGGTAGCTTCTGGCCTCTGATATTTTTTTCTCCCTGAATATCATTGAGGAGACTGAGTTTAGGGGAAAAGACTTTGCATACACATTTATTCGAAACAATTTATTTGTCCTTAAATCCTATGAAAGAAAATAATAACGTTTTTTATTTCGGTAAATTGATGTGTATTTTGACTATACTGGAAGAATGCCTTATTTAAAAGAACAAAATCTACAATTCATAGTAAATCACCTTTTAGAGTAAATCTTTTTAAACTGATTAATTTCTCTTCTTTCTATTAATTCTGAGTTTTATGCTTTGATTTTGCTTCAGGAAAGTTCCATCTAAACTAATTCATACAGTCATGTTTGCATAAGGAACAAATGGCTCAGTGTCAAAGCCTGTGGGATGCCAGATAAGAAAATGTAGCCACTCAACTATAAGAAATAGACTATAGTCACTCCATTAATAAATGGATTTAAATTTCTTCTTGGTATGTCTGGCCATTTGTTTCTACTGTTAGAGTGTCTACAATGAGCTAGACCCTGTGTGGGATTACAAATATGAACGCCATATTCTCTCCAGGGCTTGTGACTTAGGGAGTGAGACATACTCATGCAACATTAAATAAAATACAATACCGAAAAGAAGAGAAGAGAAGAGAAATGAAATTCAATGGGAGAACAGCGAAGAGAGATTTTAATGCATCTGGGAGAAGCTTCGTTTACTCATATATTCCTGCATTTGTTAAATAATCAAAACCTTACTGAAGCTGTATTATGAATCAGAGACTAACAAGCACAGGTTCTGGGGATAAAGTGGGGAAGGCACACTGGGTACCCAATATGTACTTGAGATACTGGGATGGTTGTGGGTGCATTTGGGGATTTTCAATAGATTGATGTGACTGGATTGGAGGAGTTTGGAGGTGATACTGGGTGAATAATTTTAATATTTAAGATAGGGTTGATTGGGCCAGAGAGAGGACTGATGGCCTGAAAGTTAGGCTGAAGGGTTTGGATTTAGGTGGGGAGTCATTGGGTAAGATCCTCTAAGCAAGAAAACTTCGCTTTTATAATTGAGTTCAGGGAATCCCAGAGCATCTAATATCTGTTAGGCTCTGACAACGCAAGTACTCAATCAGTCAGTGAGTCATCAATTTTAGAAGATTTGCCAATTCTTTGAAAATGACGAGGAGAAGCAAAAATCTAAAATAGCTCTAACTTTCAGTGGAAAAACTGGGAGAATGATGAAGCATTAACTGGGATACAGAACCCAGGTGGAGGCCAGTGGTTGTCAGGGGAGTGTTATAAAAACTCCCTGACATGAAGAGTTCAAAGTTTTAAACTTCTATGCAACGCCAGCAAATTACAAACATTGTAACAGAGAGGCATTTGTGCTGTGCTAATGGAATGAGTAAAGCTCTAGGAGTTAGGAGAAGTGGTCAAGATTCCTAGAGGCTTCCTTTCAATTCTTACCCCACCCACCTCTATATGGTAATCTCCTAGTCCCACCTGTAGGTTCTGCATCTTTTCTCCTTAAATGACTTGCTAACAAAATCTGAAAAGAGGAGATTACAGATGAGGGGAGGAAATGGAAGTCAAATGTGAAATGTTCTAGAAACAACCCTCGGAGAGAATTAGAGTTGAAAGGTAGAAGTGCGGGTGTCCAACTAACAATAAATGATTTTCCAGAAATATTTTACCTCTTGCTTATTGTCCTAGGTTGATAAATGAAACCAACATGTCTAATTAGCATTTGCAACCAACTGAATGATGCCCACGAAAGAAAAGCAGATTATTGTTGATCTGTAAAAACAAATTAGGCTGCAGAATACAACATGTAAATAGCTGCCTCTTATTTCTCCTGCTATGAGGAGCAGCTTTCATTTGCCTGCAGAAGCGTTGTCAAATGAAAGGTCTTTTAGCTCACTTGCTTGAATGCCGCTGATAGACAAGGTAAAGCTGTTAACGACAGCTAGCTAGTATACAGACATTTAGAGAGAAGGAGGCCTTTTGAGTATTTCCATACTTAGGAGTTTTAGTTAGAACATCTATTATTGGTGGTCATGTCCTCACACATAAATTTCATAAATGGGTGTCCGGAGTTGAAATTTGAGCCCGATGAAATTTACCTGAATGATAATTCTTAGTATATGCAAACATGTAGAGAAGGATGCCCAAATCATTCTTCAAGCTTTATTATTGATCTTTTAATGATTTCACTGATGCTCTAAATCATTCTAGAATAAAGTAATATAAGACTGAGGGTACTATATGTTTAATGGCCTCAAGTATTCTGCTGAAAACTTTTGCTTAGAATTGTCAATTATAAAGTATTTAGAGAAAATAGTTTTCTTTTAATAGAAAGAAACACCCTCATTTGCTTAGGTTGGCCTTTTCCTATAAAACGGTGCATCTTAATTTGCAATTCTTAGTAATACTTTGTCCTTTCAAAAATGATTTCTTCCTCAGAAACAGAATGAGACATGTACATTGTTTTATTAAGCAAACCTAAGTTTACGTTCATTTTTCTTTATCCTGAATTCAGAAACTTTCACAAAAGAAACTCTTCCTTTGTTGAAATCAAATTTAGTTTCGTAACTTGTCCCTGTGGAAATAACACTGTAATTCTCAAGGCTCAAACTGAAATTCATTTTCACTTGCTGCTTTCATAGTCATGTTGCTTTTAGTCTTTCCATCACAAAACTCCCTCCAACCTCCTAAAAAAGCCCACAGACACTCACAAATCTAGTTACTTTATAAGTAAGAAAAAAAAACTCATTTTCTCCATTTTATTTCTGCTTTATATTTGAACAAAAGAGAGGAGAATCTTAGCATTCCCTTATCTGGAATTTTTCCAGAAAATGGAATACACTTTAAGAATACTCTTTATGACGTTTGTAATGATACAGAGTTGTTCTAATTTACCTGCAGAGTAACGCAATCCAGGATTGAGTATTCTATATAATTAACTGCTCGTGTGTATGATTGTGTAAATGGACCTACATTCTGCCCCACCTGACACTTTGATGGGAGTTGGTTGGTTGATCTAACAGTGAAACGCTGAGACCCAAACTCACTCATCTTTCATAGTGACCCTGATTTATTTCCTACAGTTTATAAGCAATGCTCTGAACCTCAGAGGAAGAACTTACTTTGAGTCATTCAACTGCTGAGAAGCAGAGTTGGGATTTTTATTCATGCTGCCTTATATCTTAGAAGAATCTAAATTTCCTCTCTTATCGAGCTTGACAAAGTATTTTGAAAGTCATTGCTAAATATGCAGCAACAGGCAAACCCCAAATGCTTACAGAACTCTGGATTAAAGAACAAGCTATTAGGCATTGGAAGAATTAACAGAAATCAGAAGTATTATTTTTTTTTTTTTTATTATTTTATTTTATTTTTTTAAACATTTTTTTTTTAAAGATTTTTTATTTTTTTCCTTTTTCTCCCCAAAGCCCCCCGGTACATAGTTGTGCATTCTTCGTTGTGGGTCCCTCTAGTTGTGGCATGTGGGACGCTGCCTCAGCGTGGTCTGACGAGCAGTGCCATGTCCGCACCCAGGATTCGAACCGACGAAACACTGGGCCGCCTGCAGCGGAGCGCGCGAACTTAACCACTCGGCCACAGGGCCAGCCCCAGAAGTATTATTTTTAAAAGGGAGGCTAATTTTAATCATTGTAGGATAAAACAACCAATGAAACATGATTTTTAATAGAGTTTTACTGGGAGTGCCATACATTTTTATACTGGAAAATATCAGAAGCAAAAATTTTTGCTTATACTTTGTTTAAGTATATACTTTGCTTTGTACTTATAATACAGTGTATTGTAGTCTGAAACATAAAAACACTCCAAACTGTATTAAAGGAAGGTCTTGGGAGTTTCTGATTGTGGCAGTTTTCTTGGCTGCAGAATATGTTGGTTCCGTCAGCTGTTATCATACAACTTAGAGAGTTCGAGAAGTGAAAGTACGCACCCTAGAGCTTTGACAGAATGCCTTGCACATTGCAGATTTGGCTTTCATTATGCTAGTAGCTGGGTATTTATGGAGCAAGTTTTTTCCAAAAAGAACAGCATAGTACTAAAGTATTATATTATTTAAGTTTGCAGTACTAGGATGGAATGGTCTTGAAAGAGAAAACTTTGTTCAGGGCCTGAGTCCGAAATGGAGGAAATCCAATTATTTTCAGATTTTTGTTTGTTTATTTGTTTTTTTCCCTTCAGCTCAGGATTTCAGGACACTGATTTTCAATAGACTCAGGTTAGATTCTGGGCTTCTTCCTTTAGCTAGCGTGGTGCCAAACTCCTGACTACAATCCCAACAGACTTTATCCAGAGAGGAATCATACCGTTGATAGGAAAGAGGATGGGTGTTGGCTAGCCATGTACGGGAAATATTATTGTAATATGTCAAATAGAATACTAACATATAAGATACATCCATTAAATAATTCACTTTCTGTCAAGAAAAGGCTTTTGATAGGATGAGGGACAGAAAAAAAATATTACAGTAATGTCGTTATGAACAGAAAGATTAATGTGAGCCAAAAAACCAAAATCTGTGTTTGAGCAGAAACTCAAGGTGTTTGTAGAGGAGTGGAAGGGATGAGAGAAGTAAATAGGGACCGGATGCTGATGGCCTCTGGTACGACGCTACGTTAGAGGCAGCTTTAGGCAAACAGTTTTCAAGCAAAGCAGACTCAGCCACACTATTTTTATTAAAAAAATATTTTGTAACACTCTCTTTAATAACCTAAAGTTAAATTTATAGATGATAGAGTCTATCTACACAGATAATTAAAACAAAAAATCAAAATAGTGCTCCCAATGGTAATGAAAAATAAAGGACAATAATTTATCATAAAAATATCTATTTCAGTATATAGATCCTTAGGCACAATTACAGAGAGAATTGAATAGTCAAATGCTCTCACCTGTACTCGTGAATGCCACAGGTACACATGTAGACAGATATAGGTGTGTTACCTTGGCGACTCCATCACTTCTGCCTGCATGGCTGTGTTGATGTATTTTTCCAAAGTGGAGAAGTGTTCCTGGTAAGTTCCAAACAAAGTTCAGTTTTCTCTCAGTTTCTCTCAAGTACTAGCATTTCTGGAAAATTCAGTATAGAATATGCAATTCAATGATTTTTGTAAAATGCAATTAAGATCTAGTGTTAGATAATGATACATATTTTTTTCTCCTACTCAGTCCAGTGGGGCTTTCTAAAGTCATGCATAAGTGACACAATTCTTTCTCATGAGGAACTGTCCATGCATTGCAAGACTTTTATTAGCCCTGCCCATTAAATGTCTGTACAGCGTCCCATCACTATAACAACAAAAAAAGCCCCACATTTGCAAAACTCCTGCTAATGGGTGTTATTGCGCCCTTTGAGAATTTTCAGTAAACATGATAAGGGAATGGGCATAACTACGTGTGCTTTATTATTAATGTCAGTGTGGGAAAGAGATTGCATGGAGACTGGAATCAGGCAGTAAAAATGAATATAAAGAAAAGGAGATGTATTTGAAAAACATTGCAATCTGGGGACTGATTGGAAGTGAACAATAAGGAGAAAGAAGAGTTGGAGATGTTTGGGTAATGGTTACATTTTGTGATTGAGTGATTGAGTGACATTAACCCAAACTGGCACTATGGGAGGCAATATATTGAATGCAACAAGAAGAGATAGGAAGCATAGTCCTCCTTGATGTATAAAATTTGTTGTGAATCTGAGTTTCTACATGGATACGCCAATTAGGTAACTAGAAATTTTGGTCAGGAGCTCAGGAGGGAAATCTTAGCTGAGGATATAGATTTGATATTCTTCAGAGTATGAACAGAATAGAAGGGAATATAGCTGTTAAGGGAGAGGGCAGAGACGCAGAGCCAGTTAAAGAACAGCAAATATAATTTAGAAAGTTAGCATATTATTTCCTACCATGAGTTACCAGTGTGCAATCTTGAAGAATGTATTTCCCTAAGCACCCAAAAGTTAAATAGGCCAATGACATTTAAGTGGTAAATAAAGTAATGTTTGTTTGTTTTTGTCATGCATAAAACACACGCTATTCTTCAGTCTTTTAAGATGGGGCATAGTACTCAAAGCACAGTCAGGTTTGGATGCAAAACTCAGCTCCCATCCTTCTTACACATTTTTGTTGGGATAAATCACTTGAAGCTTACGGGACTCAGTTTTCTCAAGCTTAAAAGGAGGATAAAATATGTAGATCAAAAGATAGTTCAGAAAAGTACATGTGAAAATACCAGTGAAATAAAAGCCCATCTTGAGTATGAGGGGTATTCAGAAACATCTGACAACCAGAGAAAGGGGATTATCTGGCAGATATCTGTTTATGTCATGACTGAGGAGTCCCTTATGAGAAACCTCACACTGGAGGGTGTGCTGGTGGTGAGGAATGGCCTGCCATCTGAATGACCCATGGTTACACACAAGAGAGCCAAGGGGCCGCTCATAAGAAGAGAACTAACTCAAGCCACCTGACAAAGGGGATGGGAAAGATGAGCAGAACTCCGAGGAGCTGTTGTCAGCAGAGGGAATTGCTGGTCTGAGTGTAATGTGGTGGCTTTAACGTTTCGCTGGCCCGGGTTTGCAGGTTCAGATCCCAGGCGCAGACCTACACCACTCATCAGCCATGCTGTGGTGGCAACCCATATTAAAGTGGAAGAAAACTGGCACAGATGTTAGCTCAGGGCTAATCTTCCTCAAGGAAAAGAAGAGGAGAGTTGGCCATGGATCTTAGCTCACGGCAAATCCTCCTCAGCAGGAAAAAAAGAGGTATTCTGTTAATTATTTAGACAGTGAAGCCCAAGGAAAACTGCTTTGGGACACATCTCAAAGGAGGTAGTGGCAGGCAGGACCGTAAGTGACTCTTGCTATTCTTGCAAGAGTGGGACTACCTTGTGCCTGCCTGTGGAGATTGTACTATATGGAGAGGCAGGGAGGAAACTGGAGAAGCCAGGCAGCCTATGGGAGGTCACGGCACTAAGCACAGTGGCTGGGGTACCAGTGAGAATCAATTTGCTTCTGGTCACACAGGAGACATCCCCTGGGGCCCCCAGAAACATTTGCAGAGAACCAACTGTCAGAGGCCAGGACATGAGACCCAAGAGGTGTGAAATGTGAAAAGTAAGACCTTAGGAATATGAATACTCCTACTAATGAATATTTACAAACATAAAGCGCATAGCTCAGGCCCTGATATATAGTAAGTAATTTGGAGTAGTTGAAGCTGATTTATTATTAAAAGTCCACTTTTCCTATATTGGGAAGTTTTATTTGTATCTTTGGGTTTGTTTCAAACTTAATTTATTGATGAAAAGACCAACAAAAGGTAAAGGATAAGACAAATAAAAAATCACATATTGTGACATTAATATATCAAAGAGAGGGAAATGTAGTGTTTCATCGTTTGTTCTCAGGGCTGTGGCAGTCCCACTGGGAAGCTTCTGGCTGCTCCTCTGTGGCTCAAGCTACTTACTCTCCTAGACAGCAGCACATTGACTACATTGTAATTGAAAAATCAAGGAGATTAGCCCTAACTTTTCTTAATTAAAATAATAATTATGATACTCAGACCATGAAGAAGGCAGGTCGCCTTCTCCCCAGAATATGTTAACATCTAAAGAAGGAGAATGAGATTTAATGAGGTCTGTTGCATTTGACCCAATTAAGTCCTCGGTCTCCTGTATCTCAGCCTCAGCTTGGACTCTGAAGCTCGTAAATAGTTCCTGGGACCTGCTCATTGACAAGGCCACTGTAGGAAATGGGTTTCTTGCCCTCACTGCATATTATGATTGACAGCGTAATCTGCAGGAATGTTGTGGTGTCAGGAATGTTATGATATATGTGAGATTTCTATATTGCCTACCAGGCTTCTCTTAATTGTGATAGAGTACCAGGAGGTATAGTTATTGAGATGCAAAATTGTGCAGGATGGAACTAGCTTTTTTTTTAACATTTAGAATAGAAATGTGTCAGCGCACACTGAAACATGAGTTAGCCCTGTTTTGTGCAAAGTTATGTTTCAGGTAGGGGGATAGGTGTGTACTCACTGATTAAGTCAGAATGCAAAAATCTATATTTTACTGTGTATTGTAGCCAAAAAATAATTGAAAAACACTGCTACATCTGACCCACATCACTCATTCTTAACTTTTATGTGTCAGAAAGCTTTTTCAAAGTGTAAGTAAAGTCATGAAACTGCTTCTGAGAAAATGTGTATACTCAAAATTTTGCATACAATCTCATTTAGTGTCTGAACCCCTCAATAATATCCATACCATAAGCTAACTCTATCTTTTTGTAATGGAGACTTAGAAAGGCTACTCTCTGTGCATGGAAAAGGTTGGGAAGGTAATGACACTTCTCTTTAATAGACACGCACACACATATATACATACCCACCAATAGACACACACACACGTGTACATACACACCAAAAAAAGCAAACCTTTAAGGACAGTAATCTCATAAGTAAATGTGATTTGGCGAGACAATTGTTACCACCCCTATATTATAGAAGAGTAAATTAATGACTATACAATGCCTAGAACATAGCAGTTGTTCAATAAATACTGTAAATGAAATGAAATCTTGAACTTGTTTATTTTAGACACAGAGATCAGAGTGCCTTAGCAACTTCTGGTGAAGTTAGCCATCATCATGGCAAAAACTGTAATCTAACACGAGTGAGTTTGCAGTGAACAGGGAGTAGAGTGTTTCTTCTGTAGAGAATCCATTCACAAAGATATTGGAATATATGTTTTGTATGAAGCACACTGTTTTGCCTTCCTCCATTTCTTCCTTCACTTCTATCCCTTATTTTAAAAGGGAACGTAAAACACTCTTCTAAGGCAAAAGTGATTTCTTTTAGGAATGTTTGGACATAGTGTACATGATGTTTTTAAATCTCATAACCAGGCATGACACAATTTTGGCTTTACTTGCGTAACATATTGTGTTACGGTTTTCACTCAAAACTAGCTTAAGACATCACCAGTAACAGTATTCCACCTGAGTTCCACTAATGAACCGGCAAAGTCTTTGAAATTATGCACTATGTATGTGTTTCCAAATAGAGACATCAAACTTCTGAAATAAATTCATGATACAGGCAAAAAATTCCAAGATATTACTAAAATTCCTTTCTAAGAAAAAAAGATGCAGCAAGATGAAGGGAAGATTCCAGAAAAGATGGATTGATAGATATAAAAAGTCTTCTCCCTTCTGACTGTATTCTTCAAACTTCATTTTTATTCTTCCCACATCCCTGACTGCACTGATGAAATATCTGCTCCCTCAGTCTCTTCACCCCGTCGACATTTGGCTTTATGACAACTTTGGGTCATGCAACAGAACACCAGTCCTTATTGTCTGGAAGACATTTTAGAAGGCACTAACATTTATTGAGTCTGTGTGGTGCTCTTGTAAGCACTTTACAGATAGCATGTCATTTAATCCTTACAGAAATTCTCTGAAGTATTATTATCCTTCTGATGCTCATGTCTCTAAAAATTGTTCTACTGTGGTTTCAACTCATTTTCCTCCTAAAATAGTATTTCCTACATTAGCATTCAGACATCGTCCCTGGAGATGTTGAAATTTGAAGATGGAGCCCTGGGCTCTGTATTTTAAACAAACTCTCCAGGTAATTCTGGTATGTTGGTCCACAGACCACAGTTGAAGAAACTCTATTTTAATGTTTATAGATACCTCTTAAGTACTTTTGGTATCCATTGAAATGAAGTCTGGGTTTGATTCGTTTTTTGCATTGTGGCTGCTTCAGAGCTTTGAGCAAAGTGACGCAGTCCCTTTATATAAAATATAATTTAAAAATAGAATATTTGCTGTGAAGTCTGCCTTTAAATATAAACTAGAATTCGTAATTTTTATCTTCATCCTTTCATCAGAAAGCCGCCTTTCCTTTTACATCTTTACTTTGCCTTTGAGTCGTTCACCAGTTTCTAGCCACGATAATCCTCCCAGATGCACAGTGTGCTTCAGTCATGCTAAAGTAAGCAGGGCTATAAAGAAAACTCACTGATTCCTTACTGTTTTAGTTAGGTGTATTGCTGGCAGACTGCGTAGGGAATGGATGAGTAACATTCAGCAAACCCATTTTCCTTTAAGTGAGTATTGTAATATATTTCATATTTGAAAGAGATGAACTGGCATTCCCAGAAAAAGTGTGCTTTTATCTCCCTTCAGTGTTGATCACAATGCACAATGGCATGTGTAGTGTGGCACTATATAAGTCTTCAGCTCGTTTCCCTTTCTTTCCCATAACTTTACTATATTCTTTAGATCAGAAAACTTGTATGGATTTATTTCATTTCATAGTATCATCTTGGAAAAGGTTGGAGAACAACAGTTTACAAGATTTCTCAGCTAGGTGACTAAGAGGAATAGGGTGGCATGACTGTCATCAACAGTGACACAGTCTTGGGCTGTACAGATAGAAAGATGGTGTTCAGATCATAGGGGGCAATGGATCAAAGAAAATATGAGATGATGTAGATATTTTTGAATGGAAGGACACTTTATACACTCTGGTCGTCATTAAGGGGATATTTTGATGGCAGCATAACCTGACATACTGATGATAACTCATGTTTTCTTTGTTTCATTGTCCTACTTTTCTTCCTTTTGGGTATCATGACGGAATTGTGTTGGTGTTCAAACCGTCTTTGAAAATAGGCTGGGCCATGTGACTTGTTTTGGCTAGTACATTTGAACCTAAAATATGCATGTGCACACGCACTGATTTGGGCATGTGTTTGTGTGTGTCATTGCCAAGGAGGAAGTTTTAATTACTAATACAAGACTCTGTTACACTCCTTTCTACCTGTCCCATTGATTGTGGAAGCAGATGTTCAAGTGGAGCCTTCTCAGCCTCTTTGCTGAGTGACTATGATGATCAGAACCCTCTTCCAACTCACACTGGATATAGAATACAATAAAAAAACACAGTGCAATGTGTCAAGGGACTGAGATTTGGCAGGAGGTGGTTATTCTCCAGCATAACATGACCCATGATGACTGACATCCAATGTTCTTCGTAATCATTATAAGAATTAGCATTTTGGGTTGCATTGGAAAGAACACATTGGAAGACATTTAAGGATTAACCATAGGATTTAGATTGGTAAAGATTTTGGAGCCTCTGTCATAGGGGAGACTATTGAAGTAGCTGAGGATATTTAGCCTGGAGAAAAGGTATCTGGGAATCTTGATAAGTGATTTAAAATCTTGAACACCTACCAGATTAAGAAAAAACAAAGGACATTAAAATTTATTTCCTATTTTTGCAGAGGGTAGACCTAGACAAATTATTAATATTTATAAAAATATAAATTCAAAGTAAGGGAAAATATTTTTTCTAACAATTGCAGATGCCAAAAATCACAATAGAGTATCTTATGGTATCTTGAGCTTCTTCTCATCAGAGGTAGAATTAAGGAAAATATTGCATGGCCATGATTCATAGAAACAGTTTAAAATAAAGGTTAGGTAGGAGGGCTCTGGAATACCTGGGTTCGACAGCAGGCTGTGCCATTTACTAGGTGAATGGTCTTGGGCAAATTACTTACCCTTTCTATGCCTAGTTTTTCTCAGGTATACAATGGTGTTGATGATCAGAACAGGGGTATCTACCTGAGTCTAACTGTGGGGATTACATGAGTAAAATCAAGAGAAACAGTGAGAAGAGTGCCTAGCACCAGGTAAATCATTAAGAGCTGTTAGCAGTTGTTATTATAATGTTTCTAAGGGAATTTGTAGATTGGTTAAGCGAGAGAATTGGATAAGTTTTACAGTCCCTTTGAACCCAAGAAACTATTTTCTGATTCTTGAATAAATATATCATATTGTAGTTCTAGAAACTAAAGTCTCCCTTAGATCTATCATGTTGGGCAAGCACTCTCAAAAAAGTTGCCGTGTGCCCTAGAGTTGTGTAAAACTAGAAGGACTTTTTCAATAAAATAGAATTCACTCGGCTGTTTGTTACTGTGGTAGGCAGACTTCCAAGATGACTCCTCAAGAATTCCCGCCCTAGTTCTAGAGACGGTGAACATGCTCTCTTCTCTTCTGCTGGTATTCTGCAATTATATTGTTAAATTCATGGCGAAGGGATTTTGCCAGAGTAATTAAGGTTATATCAGTTGCCTTCAAGATTGGGAGATTATCAGGGTGTGTCTAGTTTAATTATAGGAGCCCTTTTAAAGCAGAGAGTTTTCTCTGGCAACTTGAAGGTGGAGTTTCAAAGTGTGAGGAAGATTCAACATGAGGGATCTTGCTGTGGGTTGGGATACTGTGAAAGGGCTTGAGAGAAGTCTTACAGCAAGGAAGTGTGAGCAGCTTCTAGGAGATGAGAGTTGCTCAACAGCGAGGAAAAGAGGACCTTATTCCTACACACACAACCAAATTCTGCACAACCTGAAAGTGTTTGGAAGTGAATTTTTCTCTAGAGCCTCAGATTTAAACACAGTTAGCTGACACTTTGAGTGCAAGACTCTGAGCAGAGAACCAAGTTTGGCCATGCTGGACTTCTGACTGAGGGAAAATGTGGGGTAATAAGTGAATTTTGTTTTAAGCCACTACGTTTTTCTTGATTTGTTATGCAGCAATGGAAAATGAATGTAGTTACTAAAAAGGGATATGGAGGTTGAACTGATTTGGGAAAAGAGTCATTTTTGATGGAACAAAAGTTAACTGGACCATTTTTTTTGGCAAATATGTATGTATGGTTGATGAAAAGACTAGTCTAAGGACTGTGGATGCCTAATTAAACAGAAATGAGAATCACCATTCTATTGAAAGCATTTTTCACAGAATCAAGAATGATTCACCATCTGAAAAGACCTTGACCTTTGACTATAAGCTGCTGGAACATTTTCCACTGGATTTGTTCCCTCATTGGAGCCTTTCTTTCTTCTGTCTTTCATATGTGGATTACCAGTCCCTAAATGGTAATTAAGGTCAGTTGTGAATCTAAAGTTTGAGGACGGTGTCCTGTGAAACACCTCTTATTTAAAACAAAACCACTAAGTCAAGCTATTGAGATGCACAAATGTTTTTTCTTTAGAACATTAGCCAAAAATAACTATGTAAATTGGATTTTGTTTGTATTCTCAATTGGTGCCTGTGGCGAATGTGATAGATGAAAAGACAGATTCTGTACTATAGTCAAAATTACATACTTTTCGATTATAAATCTTGGAAAATGAAAGTTCCAAATTAGAATGTAGCTGTCATGATGATGTTTGTGCGGGGTGAATCTGAATTTATTTGACTCCTGTTAAAATACGGACTGTACCCGTCAGACATGGTTGCCTCGTTTTGGTAAGACCTGTTTCTTTCAACCAAGAAGACCCCTTAAAGTGGAACTCCATGAATGCCTAATATGACAGATATGGAAATTAATGCTCACAACTATGAATTGGGTTACCCCGTGGCAGATTTACATCTAGAATTTAAATTTCTTTTTAATTCAGTGGTTTTTCTATTATATAGCATTTTGTGTCTTTTTGACATAGATGTTCTGGTGATACTCCTTAGTTAAAAATACATTTTTGTCTTATTAAGTAACAATAATTTGCCTGATTCATAGATAAGGTCATTTGGCATCCTGTGGCATTAGGCTTTCACAGAAATCCATTGTATGCTGCTAGCCAATCAGCTTTACGACTGCCACAGAAGGTGTGAGACCTAAAGCAAGTGCCCCACCACATCTTCTGACTTACTGTGGCTCCAGAATTCTGTGGAATATGTGTGAACTTGGTCTAAAATTGGGCTTTAGTTATATTCAGACTCTAAGGGGATCTGATTGGTGCTCTGAAAGATTCCTCTTACTGAATTCAGATAGAATATGAGAGAACGATCAACAGACTCTGGATGTTTAATATCCATGAGCTACAGTGTGAGATTGCGTGTGACAATCCCTAAACAAACTAGGATCCACCAGCTCTTTTCTGGAATTTCTATTCTCTGGAAAGGAGACTCGGTTAGTGAAATAAAACACACACAGAAACACACAAATATATAATCACAAACTCACACACAGAGGGAAACCCCTCTGAAAAAGCTAATTAGAAAGAGCTGAAGGGAGAAAGATATCAGATGTTTATTTTTTGAGAAAAGGTCACCAGCAGCTTGAGTAGCAATATGTTGGCCTCAGAGAAAAAGTAGATAATATGGTTGAAGGATGGTGAAAAATGCAGACAGCAGAGAGTAAGGATGTAAAGCTACAAATAGGAGTTCTGATTATATTAGAAAATCCGCACCCAAATCTCTTATGAGTAAAGGGAACCATTGGGGAGTGTGATCTTGAAAGAATACTGAAATTCCTGCTAATTAAGGTCAAGACAATTGAATTCGCTGTATTTCTGTCAGTATGAGTCATTTACACTAGCAGGTGAGGCTAAGGAGACATACGGTATGACATAAAAGCTATACTTTTTCTTTCCAGAAAAATCTAGGATGTATAGAGAAGCCAATAGAAGAAAATAATTACATCAAGTCTACACCTAAAAGTGTTTATTGTTAGCACGTTAGTGTATAATCTTTATTAATAAATACCCTTAATCAGTGATCCTCCTTCATTTGGAAATATCCAAAATGGGATTATGCTTTGTATATTGTTTCATAACTTAGTTTTTCCAATAATGTAAAACGGGCCACTCTTTATGCTGCTGAATATTACTTTTATATCATTACTTTAACATTGGCATTGCATTCTGTTGAATGCTTGTCCGACCCTTCATTTAATCAATCTCTTATTACTAAACATACACCTTTTTGTCCCCTCCTCTTTTTTCCCTGATTTTATGGACAATTCTAGGCCACATATCTTTATAGCTAATTCTTTGAAGACACATTTAATTATTTGTTTGGGATAAATTCCTAGAAATCAACCTACCGCTTCAAAATACTAGTTTTTTAAGGCTTTTCATACGTGAATACTTAATTTGTCTTCTGGCAAGATTGTATCAATTTACGATTTATGAGAGTCCTAGCCACTTAAAAATTAGCAAAGTAACTTCTTGTTCTTCATGTTTTTCCTAAGTCAATAAAAAAATTCACTGCCTATTGGGGTGCTTAGTCTTATTCTCCCCCCATATCCCTGTGTTTGACAACTGGTGGCTCCTTTGTAATATTTGCAGAATGGTGATTATAATAAAAACAAAAGTAAACATGAATGTATTACTATAAGTATAAGGGAAAAGTCTCGAAGAATATGCACAGAATCATTGATTAAGTTTACCTTGGATGTGGAATGTGTGTATAAATACAGAAGTGGAGGAGGTAAAATTAGTGTGATATTTTAAATTTCTTCTTGGACCATTTCTGATTGATTGCATTCTTTCCAATAAGCTCATTTAAAAGTTATCCTTAGGGAAATATTATGGCGATAGAAAACACGGGAAAAAATTTTCACATACTGTATGTAAGACTTCACACTACAAGTTTACATGTGTAATCCAATTTTAATTTCCACTAACTGTTTGAAATAGATAATATTCTTCTTCATTTTGAAGATGAGAAAGCAGTGGCTTAGCAAGGTTACCTGACATGTCTGAAGCCAAATAGTGATGCAGCAAGGAAACTGGAAGCAACTCAGGTTTGCCTCATCTGGACTAATTTGCAGTGGATCTGGGCGTTTGATACAGAAACTTGTGTTCTTTCCGGGTGCTAAGCTCTCTATCAGGAGGGCGGTGAGCTGACTTCTGAGATCAAGATGTCCGTGTACGCAAAGGGGAACTGTTGGCTCCTTTCCAGAATCTCAGTTTTGAAGTTATTGAGATCCAGTGTCTGGCAGAACCAGCTTCCCACAAGGTCACACAACGGGAGTCAGTGATTTCTGACTCTCTGTATATCCAGTGCAACTCCTTCCCAATTCTCTAGGAACCAGCCTTGTGGTTTCATTTCACACTGACAAGGACAAATTCCGGAATCTGATTTCAAGTGAATGAATGGGATTAAAAAAAAAAAAGAGCAGTGATGAATTCTGACAGCCAGTGGCTGCGGCCTTTTATGTGTTAAAGCAAGTCTGCTTTCTTTTCTGAATATCAATAGCTTTTCTTCTCACAATAAATGGCAGAGATACAGTGATGGAGATTTAGCAAAGTATGATTATGATGAGAAGGCAAGGGAGTAGAAAACAATAGCTTTAAATATAAAGAGTCCTCCAAAATGAACCATTATATGAAATCCATAATTCACAACTCAATGGAACTGAGGTTCCAATAAATGAAACTTACAACTTTTAAAATAAACTCTTTTTGATTCTTGTAGATAATATATCAAAATAGAGGTAATAAAAAGATAGAAATTGCACAAATTATCTTCACATACTGCTTTTTAATAAAATACTTGAATCAGTTACTCTTGTATTGGACGATAAAAAGGAATGCCCTGGCTTTCATTAGAAAACCTGAAGATAGTTTTCCCACCTTTAGAAATGTCCGTGTCTGATTGATTTAATCAGCAAAACCCCAGGGGTTTTTTTCTGCCTATTTTCTCTGCCATCCAGAGATCCTTCACCATCCAATGACTGTCTGCCCTTATGGTTGAAGAATTTCTGTTAGCCACAGTATATATTCTAGATTTATGCATTCAGTTATAAAGAGCACACTATTACCAAAATTCCAAGAAAGACTAGACTGTCCCATGTCACGTATATACTCCTGAGCTGGTTACTATTGCCAAGGACACTCTCCTGGAGCTGGACATGAGGTCCATTGCCCCTGAAAATCTTGGGCTCTGAAATGTACAGCAATTCTATAATGAAATCAAGGGATATTATTTAAGGGAAAAGAAAGAAATGTTTTCTGAGGAGGCATTCAAAAACTAGAGTTCATAATAAATATATTAAAATGAATGTTATGTCTTAGTTGTATAGTTTGCAATGAAGGGCCAACTCCTTAAAATACCTATTTATTGAGCTATTACTCTGTGGAGACACAGTGTGTAAATATGTGTGGAGAAATTTTCCCTAAATCTCATAATAATTCTGCAAGGTAGGTTTACTTCTCCATACCAGTTATCTCTTCTGCTTAACAAATTAACTCAAAACTTAGTGGTTTAAACCAACAGTTATCTATTATCACTCATCATTTCTGTGGGTAAGGAATTTAGGGCAGCTTAGATGGGTAATTCTGGCTGAGGGTTTCTCAGGAAGTTGCAGTCAAGGAGTTGGCTAGGGCTGCATTAATCTGAAGTCTTGACTGGCGTAGGAGGACCTGCTTCCACGTGGCTCACTCACATAGCTGGTTTCACTAGGGTTGGGGGATCCACTTCAAAGATGGCTTACCAACAGGGCTGGCGAGTTGGTGTTGGCTGTTGGCAGGGTACCTTGGTTCCTCTCCATGAGAGTTATTCCATAGGGCTGCTTAAGTGTCCTCATGACATGGCAGCTAGCTTCCCTCAAAGCAAGCAATTTAATCAAGCAAAATGGAAGCTGCAAGGTCTTTCATGACCTAACCTCTGAAATCACCTATAAGCACTTTGGCAATATCCTATTTGTTACACTGGTCAATCTTATTTAATATGGGAGGGATCTACTCAAGGCCATGAGGCCCAGGAGATGAGGCTCACTGGGGGCCATCTTGGAGACTGACAACCAATGTAAGTATCACTCTCTGTATATTAGAGATGAAAAAAACAGCCTCAGATCATCCAAGATCGCAGATAATCTCAGTTCTCCACTAAACTAATGGAGTCAGGACCAGTTGCTCCAAAGATTATTCTTCTCCTATTAGAAATTCTCTTTTCACCCTCTACAAAACTGTAAGGCATGTGGAGCAAGTATCATTGGTCATTTCATAGATGATGAAATCTTATAGGTGAGACTTCATTTGGCTAAATGACTTGCCCAAGATCACTCACATTTTGGCAAACTGTTGACACAGGTGGCCATCAGGACATACACACTAAGTAGTTTAAAAATGTTTTTGAGATGAGCTTTCCAGGAAAGTTAAAATTCCGTCAATTTTATACTACAGCTGAGGTCTTCTCTTTTATCATAGTTTTTATACAAATAGCTCAAAAGAGTCTCTCATGGTTTATTGCAGTCTTGAGTCTTGTTATAAAAGTACCACTGAGCATCATGTTATACACTTAATCATTCTGTAAAATTGACGTTATAGTCTCAACCTAGAGGTGTGACTATAAACTTTAGATTATATATATCTATATATAACTATATATTACTATAAAACTGTAGAAGTCTCTCTGTCTCTCTATATAGATATACATAAAACAACTAGTAATGTGCCTAGAACATATTCGGTATTCAATAAATATATTATTATAATCATTATGGTACTATTATCATATAGTATAAATTTAACTGTATATTTAATATATACAATGAAAGTAAACTTTAGGCATGCAAGGGGGGGTTCAGAAATCCAGATCTAGAGTTGATAAGATAAATTCAGTATCAATCCCATATCTTTTCTTCTCTTTATTGTATGTTTTAAACATTACTCCTCTGTTCTCTGCACCCTACCCCCAACCAATTCCCAAAGCTTCAAAGAAGGAAACGGTATGTATCAAGGCATTAGTGTCTCCATAGGCCTATCTCCCTAAAAATATTCATATAGTTGAAAGATAATCAAGGAGAGAAAAATTCTTTATATAAAGAAGTGAATGGATGATGTGATGATTTCTGACTCATGGTGGCATCACGAGAAAGAAAAATCACAGCAATTAGTTAGAGGCTGGAGGATCTTCCTCATATTTTCAGACCACTGAACAATTAATCAAATTTTTAAGCATATGGTAAGAACTGTTTGGATTACAGAATGACTCACATACCATTTCCTAAACCAGAAGATTGGTATTCTTTAACTGTATTAGAATATTAAAGACTACCTATTAATAATAGTAATAAAATTAGTAATATTAATGACACCAAGTAAAGCTTCTTGAACACTGCTTTGTACTCGAGTGTGTCCTGAGCACTGTCTTTATCAGTGGATGGCTGTGTGAGTGGGCACTGTCTTGGGAGTGGCAGACAAAACATGCCTAACTGTTCAACATGCATAGTGTTTTGCCTGCTGGTGGAGTCCTGATTTGGTTCAGGTGTTTAGCCACCAGTGCACTCAGAGTGGTGGTCCCTGCGAGCCAGCCACAGAGTTAACCCAAATATTGTGGTATAAATCCCTTGCTGGTGTCATGACCCAATTCTAGACAAAATGATACTAGCAGATATCTAGTGGGAAAGCTTTTGCTAATGATTTCCTTCATTTATTCAAATTGACACACTGAAAACACTATTATTTGCTGAATATTGTTGGTTCTCCTTGTGCCCATTGCAGCTGTGAGAGGAAAAAAGCATTTGACGTGTTGAGGGGAGCACAGTAGAAAGATGGACATTCCCATGTCCCTGAATGCATTACAGAAATTCTGAATGTAATCAATCCTGGAATAGGCCTGCTTTCAACTGGTTGAACTGAAGGACAAGACGTGTGTATTTGTCATTCCTGAGACCCTTATCCAGAGCCCCCAAGGTATTCACTTTCTTTTCTGCTAAAGCTGTATAAGCTCAGAAAGGGAGGTAAAGCTAATTACTGATTTTATCACAGTGTATTAGTTCAGGACTGTTGCAAAACGGCCTCAAGTTGGGTTTGGCGTGAAGAAAGCCAGACAACTTGAGATGTTTGACTTGGACTCTGATCAGTGGAGTGTTCCATATATACCATCAAGAAACCCCCTAAAACCAAATCCAATCTCTTTCTTTGAGAAATACAAATGCTGTCCATCCCGAATTTGGGAGAATCGGGGCCCAGGGTGACTGCGGAGGTCATGAAACAATGGCCCATCTATTTCATGTTTCCATTAGTGTAGGCTTCTATTGTTTCCTTGTGGTTCTGAGGGACATGAACTTTAGTACAAAACAGAAAGCCCATCTGGTTGTACCAAAATAGCTAACATTTATTGAACATTTTGCGGAGTACATGTTTCTTCAATTCATACGTATTTAACTCAGAAAATCCTCACAGAAATATATAGGGGCACCGAGATATTTAGCAAATTTCTCAAGATCACTGCTGCAGACTGAACATTTGTGTTTCCCCTAAATTCGTATGTTAAAACCTAACCCACAATGTGATGGTATTTGGAGGTGGGACCTTTAGAAGGTGATTTGGTCATGAGGTTGAAGACCTCATGAATGGGATTAGCGTCCTTATAAAAGCAGCCCCAGAGAGCTCCCTTGCTTCTTCCACCATGTGAGGACAGAGTGAGAAGTTCTTCATCTTTGAACTAGGAAGCAAGCTCTCACCAGACTCTGAATCTGCTGACTCCTTGATCTTGGACTTCCCAGCATCCAGAAGTATAAGAAATACATTTCTGCTGTTTATAAGCTACTCAATCTATGGTATTCTATTATAGCAGCTCCAGTAGACTAAGACAGTCCCACACTGGGTAAGTAGCACATTTGGGATTTGAAGGCAGGTTGCTCCGTAATCTGAATTCTCAAACATTAGTCTGGACTGGTGCATAATATGTGACCACATGACGTAGCACTGCTCATGGTACTGATATAAAACCGTTCTATTGGCAGAGCCCATACAATTGGTTTAACCGTTTTCATTCTTGGGATGTTTCACTGGGAGATATTTTTAAAAGTCTCAGAGGAAGTGAAAGATGGCTTCCAGACAGGGTAAATGGTGTTTTGAAAGGCTCAGAGATACATTGGAGCACCTAAGAAATTATAGGATCTAGAAACTTAGGCAGAGGGTATGGGAAACGTAGAAAACCTAAGAAAGACAATCAAATTTTGGGTAGTTCCTAGATTTTGTTTTTTGGCATCAACTGTTCAAAAAAGAGGAAATGGATCTTCTATATTGATAGAAAGGCGTGACATCAACTAGTGTCGTCCTCAACTGTGTTAAATCTTCAGCTAACTTATAAGGGGTGCCAGTCTTTGAGTTGTTCCTGGTTCAATAGATACCTGCCTTCTAATTCCAATATCCACCTGAGACGATAAAGAGGATATAGAATAATATCCACAGACTTATGCTATAATTAAGAAATGGAAACCCATACTTCCACTGATTGTCATGAAACAGGGAAATGTGGGGGATAAGTAACATGTGAGATCTATGACATATGACAGAGAAAATGGGAAGCTGAAAAGCCTGTTTAAGATAATAACCCTTACAGCCTTATCTTATATGCTGTACGTTTGCTAATACAATTTAACATCATTTAGTCAATGATTTATTCTAGTTGGTAAAGTAATGAGAAAGAATTGGATCACTGACTCTACAAAGAATTTCTCTGAGGTTAGACAGGCAATTTAACTCTTAAATGCCAAAATATATTCCCCGGTTAAATCACCACAAAACGACTGACTTTAAACATGAGTTCTTCACAATGCTCGAAAAGAACACGGAGCATATATTTTATGCACAAATAGGAAAACACAGTAAAGAAGGTAGATTTGTCTTTATAAAAAGCTCATGTGACCTAACTAACATGCTTACATTAATGATCATAAAACAGTGTTTTGCCTTCCCCCCCCTTTTTAATCTGTTCTTATTTGTTTTAATACAACAGTGGAAAAGACTGAATACCACTTCCTTCTTTTGGTTTCCGCAAGAAGTGTGACACATTGAAAGCAAAATGTGTGAAATACAAAATAGGTATGCAACCCGAGGCCCTATCAGTCTTAAGAACGGATTCCTTAACTGATCATGCTTACAAGAGCCCTCAGAATCACTGTCCAAACAATATAAGAAATGGGGATCTCCCAGCCCCAGTAACCACCTTTCCATTCTGTTTCTATGTGCTCAGCATATTTATATTTTACCTAAAGTGAAATCATGCAGTATTTACCTTTCTGCTTGTGGTTTATTTCACTGAGCATGTCCTCTAGGCTCATCCATGTTGTTGAAAATGGCAGAATTTTCTTCTTTTTATGGTTAGTAATATGCCATTGTGTATACGTACCATATTTTCTTTATCCATTCATTCATCAGTGGACATTTAGGTTGTTTCCATATACTGGAAATTATGAATAATGTTGAAGTAAACATGGGAGTGCAGATGTCTCTTTGAGATGCTGATTTCATTTCCTTTCGATATATGTCCAGAAATGGGATTGCTGGATCATCAAATAGTCCTATATATCAAATCATCAAATTATACATCTTAAATGTATATGTTTTAATTATCAAAAATTTCTCAATAAAAAAATAAATGAATGAAAATAAAAGGGGGTCCGGGGCTTTGCTTTGCTGCCTGACATCATAAGCATATCCACAAGTTGCACTGGAAAAAGTTGCTAGCTCCTGAGTTATTTTAAGCCTGGGTTTCTCAAAGAAACTCCGGGACTGAGTTCCTTTGCTTTCTCACTGAGTAAGACTGGGTGGCAATCAAATGCCTAGGCACTTGGCTACTGTTAGAAATAATGCTCCTGGAGACTGTGCTCGTTACTTTGTCTCTTAAATTTATCTACAGCCTATCTCCAAAGTGAAAAATATATCAGGACCCATGTACTAAAGGTTTTACAAGGCAGGTGAAAAATTGCTTAGATGGTATACAGAGTTATATTTCAAATTTTATCTGTATATTAAAATGGAAAATATTTTATGTCTGTGTCAATATATAAAGGCATAAACACAATGTTGGGGTTTTTTTTTTTCTGATAGTGGCTTTTTTTGACTTCTCACTCTTTTTCCCAGACTGGTTGCTATACATGTTTAATAAAAAGTTCTAATTTTTAGCCAAAGGCCAGATAAATATTCCTTAATAATAATAACTAACATTTACTAATTACCTGTTAAGAGCCGAGTGTTCTCCCAAGCGCTTAAATGAGTTAAAGTGATTTAATCTTGACATTAGCCCTAGGAGGTGTGTGCTGTAATTTACTTAGTTGGGGGTTGAGTAAACTGAGCCGAAGAGCCTGTTTAGAACTTAAGAAACTTGATCCAGATCCTATAACAGATAAATGGTGGAGGTGGGATTTGGACCCAAGCAGTCCAGGTCCTAAATCCCCTTATTCACACAACTTCTATGCAGGAAGAGGAAAACTGAGAGTCTGAGGCATTTGTTAAGTGTGTCTTAGGGGTCACACTGAGCCAGACATGAGTGAGATAATAGTCATAATTCTCCTCAAAGCACTCGCTGTCTGGTTGTGGTCTGTTTAACAAGAGATGTGGCCTGAAAACAATGTTCAAGATAAGATGCATAGTCCGGCCAACACAAAGTAGAGCCAGATAAACTTCTCCTTTATTCCAGACACCGGGCCTCTACTAATGCATCTCAAACTTGCTTTAGATTTTTTGCTGGTACTAGTGTCTCAAATTAAGACTGTAGTCATCTAAAATCCTAAAATCTCCCCATTTGGAGAAAAGGAGGGCAGAAACTCATTGAGAAGGAGGAATGAAAAAAGCTGCAGAGACAAAACAGTAAGATTTTAAAGGATAGATAGAAAAATCAACACATCAAAGCACAGTTGAAAATACGAGGGGCAATTTGAGGCGGTAAGAAGGGTATAGTGTGATGGTCAAAAAGAGGCAGTAACTGTGCTTTCTAGGCCTGTATTTTCCTAAGTGCATTCATCTAATGAGACTGAGGGAGCTTGGAGTAAAATTGGGGTTTTGAAGTGTGTATGATTGTTTTTAAGCAACTGCTGTGCAAAGTATCATGGGGAGTTAATATAATGATCTTTATTTATGATTTCTGTATGTTTCAAGGAAGTTGCCACAGAAACCCTGTCATCTTGTCTCACAGCTCAATTCGGATTTGACAGTAAGCGTGTGGGGGAGAGGATACAGTGTGCACATGAGGTTTAATTAATCTCATGGTTGATAGATGTGAAGTGGAAATATTCTATGTGTAACCTGTGTTTCTCTGATTCTCATCCCAGCTAAGTATTTCTGAAAGTCCCCAGGGAGTGTGTCCTGTGTACTCAAGAAGGAAATCAATCAGCGACCACAGAGAGTCTACTGTTTCATTCGCCCCTTCCAGCCTTCTTTGTGAATGCCCATTACTGCTTCCTTTGGTGAATGAGCCCTTCCTCTCAGGGGACATCGATCTCCATTACCATCTACTGGACTGTGCAGCCCATGTGGCTTCAGGGAACACCACTCCCACTGGTGCCATTGTCACTACAGGTTTCCATTGTCAGTGCAGGCTGCCTTATTCTCCCACGGCACTTCAACCACAGGCACTTCTATGAGGCTACCTTGTCCGCCAGGTACCACTGTCACCCATCAGCCCAGCTGAGTCCTGTAGCAGCTGGGGCTCAGGAGCCAGGTTTTTGTGGCAAAGCTAGAGCTGTTCTTTCTCTACGATCTCTGGGGTTTTCCTGCACTGTTAGCATTTGCCCCAATATCTTTTGCGAAACAATTTATTTCAGGTTTTGTTTTAACAGCACTTTGCTCTTCAGAAAACTGAAGCCTGAATACAAAGGAGAGCCAGGAGATAAATTCAAGTAACCATCACATACCTTGAATATCTCATTATTTAAATCTCAACAAATTAAAAAAAAAAAAAAAGACAGAATAGCTCTTGCCCTCTGAACACTCATGGTTTTAATATTGCCCAAGCTTGTAGTACCTGGTTCTGCTTATTTTAGGATCTGTTTGTTTAGTTTTGTTTTCCAAGGACACTGCTCAGCGTTTGGTGTTAATAGACTCCCTACAGACCCACCTCACCAGTTAGACAGACCAGTCATAACGACTGGCAGTGGACTCAGCCTGGAACTCCCGCACCATGATGTCATGTCATACTGTTTGCTCTGTGCTTAGGAAAAGGTATGCAAGAAATGACGGGTTCATCCCTTGTGTCTGTGAGTGCCCATGTTGTCACAAACTATCTATCCCCAGGTATTTATAAGCCCCCAAAATATATCTGTTTCTCTTCAGAGAGAAAAAAGGACTCCCCCAAAGTTTTGACCGCAGAAGTTACTTCTGTCATTTGGCAGTCATTTTAAGTGCACAAACTGCCTTTGGTGAAAAAGGAGCAAGATGACAACTTTACTTCTCTCTCCCAGGCCAGGTCTGTATCAATACTATTTATTCAAGGTCAGTGGTGTGGGAGGTTCCTAGTGCCTGCTTGCTTATCTCCTGGGAATGATAGCTGGACACCACCGTTGGTCTCCTACAGGTCACAAGGATCCCACAATTCTTATAGAAAGATGTAGCCCTGTATGTGAGCGGTAGGAGGCAGGGCTCTGTCTCTGTTGGGCATGTCCATTAGCACTGAGGCCCCTTGAGGTTACTAAAACGTTCTTTGCAGTACTCTCCCCAAAAAGGAAATCTTCACACTTTCATTTCACCTTTTTGATTCCCATGAGAAGGGTGTAGTGGCTGAACCCCTAAATCAGAATTGTGCTTTAAATAAAAGGAAGAAGGAGGGGTGCGTTTCCACTCTGAAGAATTTCAAATCGCACCTCCCATTGTTGCTGATCTTTAGGACACTCATGGGAAAGCACAAGGGTTTGTGGAAGGGTGGCTACCCTCCCAGACATAGAGGCCATGCACAAAGTCAGTTGGTAATGAGATTCTCCACAGCAGCAAACTGCACTGTCCATTCATATTTTTTTCCACCTGTCCCCACAATGGCGTCTGTTTGCTCAGCCCACACGCAACAAGGCTGTGTTTGTAAGTAAGGGCCCATTCATTGGCCGTCTATTTAGAAGTCTTGACAGAAAATCCCATGAAAAGCTCTTCAATTCAAATTCCTCTTTAATGACTCGCTCCATTCACCAGAGATGGCCCCGGGGGGAGGGTGCTTGGGCTTGACTTCTTCCACTATGGGAAACAAGAAAGCATTTTTTATAAAGATCCTGACGTGCCATGATTATTAAACAATAAGTCATGATGAACAATTGAATCTGGGGGAGAAATCTTCTCTTTTTCTCGGATAAAACCTTTATCTAGCTCACGAAATATGTAATCTCCAGCTATCAATGGTGTTTTCAATTTGAAAAATTTAGCTGTGCACTATTCCTTCCTTTTGGCTTCCCTCTCCCCTTTCGGATTAGTCAGTTGCTTGATTGGTTCTCCGTGGATGTGTTTAAATGTCACATTGGGAGAGAATTACATTTGTTGTTACTCTTGTTAACAAGTCAAAGGACAATTTCAATTATCCGGATTCTATGGCTTGGGTTGTGGTTTAGTTATTGAGGTGTATGGAGCATGGGAAAATCTCTCTTTATATATTGGATTCTTTCTCTGTATTTCCTCTTAGTTTGTAGAAGAAATCCATTTAGTACTAGGTAATCAGCTACTCAAACATGCCATAATAAGTGCATGGTATGTGAGGACATCACAGTAGGGCAAAACATGAAGGTTTCTGAGCCTGGCTCCTGGTATTATTTTTCTTGGGTAACTTGGTTCAGACTCACTCACTCAGGGTTAAAGAATTTTCCCACAGACTTCCTTGACATCTTCTACTTCCTTTTTAATATTACTCATCACAATCAGGGATAGCATTTAATTCTTGAATTTTCCCCCTTTGGAATGCATCATCCATGCTTTCAGGGACTGTGTCTGACACATTCACTGCTGGATACTCTCTACCCAAAACAGCACATGGCATGTAATATATACCCAGTGAGTATTTCTTGAGTAAATGAATGACTAATTCAGTCTGCCACTGGTTATATTTCTAAAGAGCACCTTACAAGAATTTTCCTAAGAGAAGTAGAGATTAAATTGAAGAACATACAGTGAAATCTCCATTTGCCATTAAAACGTTTTGCCTCTTCTCTTTGTTTTCCAACATTCAATCTACATCAGAGAATGCTAAGTAATGAAGGTGAAAACAAGATACCACCAGCTCTCTGCCTTCAATGAACTTGGAAACTAGCAGTGGCAACAGAAAAAGTAGAATTGCTGAGTGTCAGAAAATAGAAACAAAAATACTCTGGAATTTCATACAAGAGAAAGTTTACTTTCAGCTGTGGGAATCAGGAAGTCTGAGAGAGCTTTCAGGGGGAAGCACGTGAGGTCTGTGCACCAAGCATAAAATTTAAGGGAGTGCCAAAAATCTCAGTAATGCAGATAAATAATATTTTAATGCAATATTTTACAAAATCAATGTTAAGGCCCGACATTCTATGATGAACAGAATATGAAAATTCTAAATAAAAACAGGATCAGTCTTACTGATTTTTCCTTTTGTCTCAGGCTGCATTGTGACTTGGCACGGCCTTAGTGGCTAATATTAAGGAGACGAACGTTTTGCAAAAAGAGGCTGAGGAGTATTGACCAGCAGCACTGAAAAGGGAAAGAAAAGATGTTTTTGGGACCCAGGAGTGGCCTGATTTGAGTAAACAAAGGAACATGCAGTGGGCAATAGTAATATTCTAGGTCACAAGTCAAAGATTTAGGGCACCAATGTAGAGTAAGACTAAATTATGAACAAGCTAGAATTTCTAGTTCAAAATTTGACTTTATTATTTGAATAGTGGGGTGCTGTCGAAGATTTTTGAACAGAGAAAGTGATATCATATTAAAAATAATAATCATAAATATACTTTCAAAAATCCAGTAGGCAGTTTCTTCCAACAAGAGGATAGAGATCTCTTCTGCTGTTTTTGCCTTCTTGTTTAACAGGCAATTTATCAGAAGATTGCATCAATTTGTGCCCTTTGATGAGTATCCAATTCAAAAACAAGGTTTGTTGTTTGATCTGAATATTTACTGACTTAGTTTAATCCGTCCTACTCTATAATAAGAACGAAAATACCAGGGAAATCGTATCTTCTTGGAGACAGCACTACCTAATTAGACAAGCTTAAGGCGCACTGCTGGAAGGTTCTGTCTGACTCTCTCTCGCTTTTGCTCTTCTATGACTGGGCAGCTTCTCCTCCCCCCTTTCTGAGTGATGCACTTATTCTCTAGGATGTATTAATAGTTTCAATAAGGTTACAGCCCCCTCTTCCTTTCTTCTTAGACATTTGTCTGCTTTAGGTGACATCCTATTTCTGTTATAATCTATTATATGTTTATTTCAAAAAGTTTAACTCTAAGAAGGCTGACATTTTTTCCTGATTTCCAGTTTTTAAGTCCCTCCACTGTCAAATGCGATTTAAATAGAATTTGGTTGAATTTAACAGTGTTTTCCTAAATGCAATTGTGAACTGTATAGTTCTAAATTTTCTGAATTTGGTAAGAGTAAAAGGGCATATGTCTGTAACTTATTCTCAAATAGTTTACTCAAAACAAGCAAACACAAATAAAGAAAAATAATAGTATAGAGTAAAAGCAGTAGGAGTGAAGAGTGTAGAGTGAAAAATTGGGAAAGCCCAACGGCCACTGTCAACAATTGGCAAATCAAGGTGACGGATATAGAGTTGTTTGTTCTTATCTTTCAAATTGCCTATCAATGACCAAAGACAGAGAAGAACTAGGCTATCCAAGAAGATTTATGGTTAAATTAGAAACTCTCTCATGTGATGAAATTGGAGCAGTTTTTGGTCAGTTGAGCAAAGAAATTGGCAAGAAGATGGAATTTTATGGCTAATCTTCCTCAAGGAAAAAAAAAAAAAGAGGAAGACTGGCAGCAGATTTTAGCTCAGGGTTAATATTCCTCAGCAAAAAAAAGAAGAAAAACACAAAACCCCCACAAAATGTATTGTTCTACTGTTCAATACTCAACAGAAAAGGCATCACTTCACTACTCCACTGTGCTAGGGCCATGCCTTTTGTTGGAATTTCCTTATGCCACTAGAGTTCTGAGTCATTGTGCTGGCATAAACTACTCCCTGAACTTAATATTGAATTCTCTTTTCAGTTTCTCTAAACTAGAGGTAGCATTTTAAAAAAGAAAAGACTTGTAAAGCAATTTGAGTTCAAAACTAATTTATTTATTTTACTTGATTTTTCTCTCCACTTTTAAGGGTTTTGCCACCCACATCAATTTGTCAAGTCTTTTAAGGACTCACCAATGTCATGTCTTAACAAAGCCTTCACTCTGGTTTTCATACAAATAGGAATTCTTTTTTTTCACACACATTTTACCAGTTTACATAATATTTTAAAATATTATAGTTAATATTTAATTGCAATTAAATGCCATAACTGCAATAACAAGTGCATATGTTTAAGAAACGATATAGCCAGCACTTGGTAAGCATGCATCTCAATTCATGGGAACAGAGGTGCCTGTCCCTACTCCAGCACAGCCACAAACACGCGGTGTGTTGTAGCACAGTGTGTTGTATAGAGAATTGAGAATAGTAGCCAATCCCGCAGGTCCATTAGGTTGAGGGTGTTTGAGAAGATTTCTACCACATTCTAATTTGGTGTTAATATCACCCTCAAATTTTTAAATCAAAAATTTTTCCCTTCAATTGTGGCTCTTCAATGATGATCCATAACAAAATTCAAATTCCTTTTTTCCTCCCTTGTCACTCTTTACCTCTCCTCCACTCACTGTCCTCCCTCCCCCACCAAATTTTATAGATTGGTTACTGGGAAATTGAATTTTGCTTGAGGTGCACCAGTGGTATCTTTTACATGAATATTACAGGGGTGAAAAAGAAGTGATACTCTTGGGTTTTCTAGGGCAAAAGTGCAAGTAAATTTGCTAATTAGGTACACCATAGCTGACCACTTTGTACCAATTGAGGCAGTTGAGAAATTCTGACCTCCTTTGGGTGACTGGTGATGCTGAGAGGGAGTGTGGTGTTGGGCAAGGGATAGAGGAAATCGTAAAGAAAGAGGGATTCCCCGTCCCCAAGGCACTTTCCTCCTTGAGGCTCTGTAGACTCACAAAAGAGAAGACAAGAAACGGAGAGAACCCAACATCATCCATCAAAACTCACGTAACATTGCAACACCATCAAACAGGAGATGTTAGTGCTAGATTGCAGTTGCCAATGATAAAATCCATGATTCAGGGACTGTGAGAAAAGTTTTTTTTCTTGTTTTTGAGAGGGACCTAGGATTCATGGAGAAAAAAATGATAGCAATTTTCCAAGGAACTAAGCGAGAGAAAATGGACAGGTCTCATGGGAGGAAGTGAAATAAGTTAATATATACACCATAAGGTGAAATCCGTTAGTATTTTGGAGAAGGTTTCAATGTGTTAAGACTTGGGCAGGTTGAATCATTAAGTTTAATATCATATGTTTCTAGTGAAGTTCTCCAGTAAATAAAAGTAACCTCACAAATTTTAACCTGCAATTAAAATTGCAAAGTGTTAGAAAATAGTTCTCTAATGACGCTTTAAATTCTAAATGTTGGAGTTAAATGCATTATGTAAACCCTACTCCCACTGTGGTTTCATTTGTCTCTTACCCAGTTCTGTTCATGGTCCCATCATTTCAGGAAAAATTATTTTTTGATTCCACCTAATATAAAAGCTACTCCAATGACTGTGCACTCATTATGTCCTTGGGAAACTTATTCCATTTTCAAATAAATTCAATCAAAATATTGTTCTTACCTAAGTTAGCCAGAATCTGCTTTCCTGTATTTATCAACCATCAATCCCGTTTCTCTTGGTTCCATAAAATCAGTTTATTTCCCTTTTATATGGTGGTCTCTCGAACATACAGAGAGTTATCAAGTTCCCATAGACATATTCTTGTTGTCTTTGAAAAAAAATAAATTTATTCTTTCTGGGAAGTTTTAGTCCCTTAAGGAATAGCATTAGGTTATTTGAAAAATTCAATGTTTACCTTTTGAAATAAAGATTTATTTTCCATTCAGCCTGTCTTTGCACATTTGAAAGTGCTTTTATATTTCTAAATTTATCATGCACCAAGAATTGACTTTGTTTTTCAAAATATTTCTCTCCTAATCTTTGTATTCCTGTTTCTCCTTTTATACATATATAGCAAATCAAAGGAACTGATGATGTCTTGATGGTAGGCTACAGAATAACTGGATATTGCTACCAGAAAGTCTCTAACATGCCATGACATTTTGAGGCAGTTCAGATGGGTGAGGAAATTAAGAATAATGAGGTGGATTTCAAGTGCAGTTGTTGCAAAATGGGTGAATAAAAGTTGTGCAAGATTTGATGCAATGTAACCTTAATAGAAATAACTCTACTTTCTTAGCATTATAAGAAAGTCTGATAATCTTAGTTTTATCTTTTTCTTTATTTTATTGCTATTCTTCCTTATTTCACTACTTTTATGTGGTTCTGAGAAAGAATGAAAAATGATCAATCAACAGAAAAACAATTCTGTGTTTGTTTTACTTTGGCCTTATTATTGGTGAGCTATCTGTTCACAAAAGAGACTCAATCACTTGGAGTGATGTGGAGTGGGATAGATACTGCCTCTCTACACAGTATTGTCAATACAGTATCCGTCCCTGCTTCTCTCTCATCAAGGCAATGATGATTTTGTTTAGATCACAAGTGGCAATGTTCTAGCTTAAAAAAAATCGTTGTCCAGGTTTCCATGAATCTAGGGATGACCATGTGGCACACTGGCCAATGCAATATTGAAAGAAGTTCCTGGAGAGCATGTGCTCTGGAATAAAAAGAAAAAGCCTAAGAGAAAGGCCTTCTCTCCTTCCTTTATTTCTTCTTTCTGTCTATAGTAGTGGTTGAAGCCTGGAGCCACAGAACCATTTTGGTGACAAGGTGAGATGACAGGGATAAACACAAAGAATTACATACTAAAAATGGATGAGCAGAAGGATGGGGTGACCCTGGACTCCTGATGACATTGCTGAGCCACTGTACCACCTCTGGAATATCTGTTCCCAGATTTGTTTCTGAAGAAGACAAATGCATTTCTCACTTGTTGGTGTACCTGTCAGTTGGATTTTATCTTATTTGCAGCTACATGCATTCCTAACCCATACAGAGATGTGGATTTCTCAATGAAAAATATCTCTGGGTCATTATAGACATAGATAATTAAAAGTAATGTTAAAAGTGAACGGTAAAATATAAAGGCTTTAGGACTCTCGCCAATCATCTGTTATCTTTGAATACTAGATTCTGTGGAGAAATATATTTACTGATCTATGTATGCCTGTAATTCCTGCCATTATAAGAAATTTATATTCACTTTTTTAAACTATCCATTTGCAAAATTTTATTACATTTTAGATATCAAAAAAACAACTTTTTATTTCTGTTAATTTTATGAAATACATAATAAACATGCGAAGAATATTTTCCATTTATCTCTGAATTTGGAGGATTATCATCCAGTATAAATTCGGTTAATATATTTCAGCAAAGATAATGGCATCATTTCATATTTCCCTCATAATGTTTGTTTTCACTTGTTTAAAAAAAAGTGTAAGTCTTTATTCAGTAGCAAGATGAGTCCCTCTTGTTTCACGCTCCTTTTCAAGAAATGTATTTTTTCATCCTTGGCAGATGAATCAGGAATTTTATTAAAGCATCATAGATGTATTCAACATATACTGTTATCTAATATCCCTGAAAGAGTCAGAAGAAAAATAGAAATACCCTGTTCCCTTGATGTTTTAAGTAATTCTGCTAGAGGTAGGCTCAGAGTTTGAGAGGTTGTTGCATTTTTGTGAGGGTTTAAGAAATAAGAAAGGAAAAACATGATAAAGAATTTATTTTATTTAGTTTCTTGGCTGACGTCCCAAACTGAAAGAAGTTGTTTTGGGTTTGATCCTAGTTCTCGTTTGTAGCCTCAAAAAAGTTCAGCAGGGGCTGGCCGGATGGTGCGGCGGTTACGTCCACACGTTCTGCTTTGGCACTCCAGGGTTTGCCTGTGTGGATCCCAGGTATGGACCTACTCACTGCTTGTCAAGCCATGCTGTGGCAGGCGTCCCACATATAAAGTAGAGGAAGACAGGCACAGATTTCTCAGCAAAAAGAGGAGGATTGGCAGCAGATGTTAGCTCAAGGCTAATCTTCTTCAAAACAAACAAAAAAATGTTCAGCATAATTTTTCACCAGGGATCACAAGTGCGTAAGAAACAGGAACATAGAACAACCACCAGGACCTCTTTTGAAAGCAGAGAAGACCTCAGATGAAGGACAACTTCTTCAGCAATGCATTGTGGTTCCTTAGAATCTGAACACTGAGTTTCTGTCCCTCAAACGCTTTTTTAAATACTTGCCATTTCATATAAGTATGTAGGAAACGTTGATCATCACTTAATATTCACTTTCTTTTAGCTTCTTTTCCATATCAGGCTCTGAAACAGAATGATCCACATCTTATAGAAAGATGAGATTTTGAATTGTTGACTGATTTTGTTTCGGGAAATATCTTGCAAATATTAGAGTAAGACCTGGGAGGTACAGATAAACCTGACGTAAGCGTTTCTTATCACGTGTCACCTGCCTGGCAACCCACTTCAACAGGGCTTAGAGAAAATGGCATTCGAATTTGACAATAGATATCTAATTGAAATCACTAACCCAAGTCAATTATAAACTCTTCCTTACCAGAATTATTTGAATTTAATAGAGAAATTGGTTAAACACTAGATAAATGGACATCATAAAAGGGGAGGTTGAAACCACATTAGACGCTAAAATATAGGGGAGGATCGTATATGTTCTCCAATGTCATTAATATTTATAACTATATTTTGAATGGTCACAGAACATACGAAAAATGTGATAGTTGCAATATAATTTTAACAGTGCTTCTTTTTTGGATACTTGTCTCCAATTTTCCACTATTGTAGACAATATTATAATGCTTTTTTTCCCTCTTTGAACTGGTTCTTTGTGATACATCTCAGGGTAAAAGAGTATGGACATTTCATGGCTTTGAATATACATGATGCATGCCAATTTATAATGATTACCTCCATGTGTAAGTATACTGTCAGCAACTAGATGTTATATTTTTAACGCATTTGCTTTTGTAATCACTGATATTGTGGGGAAAATTCAGTGGCATAAGAGGGATTTTTATAGTCAGACTAAAGCCTACTCAGACCCTCTAAGAATTATAGTCCTTTCAGTCATCGCTACATTAACAATTAAAAACATTTTTAATTTCATAGACTGTGTGCATTATGACTCAATTCCCCTTGTCCTTGTTAATTCTCTCTCCCTGCCGTAATAATTTTATTGGGATACATTATGAAACTTGTAGAACCATAAATAGCCATGGATCATATTCATTCTGAAAAGAGCAAGTTCTGTTGGAATATAAATCCACAAGAAAAACGAAACATTATGCACATTTTAGCGTTAAGGAAAAGGGACAACATTATATAATAATTGTTTCCTCTGAAAATTTTTCTGCATTGTACATGCTTGCAAATGAAATATATTATGCTGTAATGATCAAATGAAAATACATCTTTCTTTAGGATAAATCATTTGGTTATTCAGTTACTCAGCTATACTCAAAAGAATCTTCACTTTCCTAAGGTTGGAGAGGGAAAGTGTACCTCGGATAGAGAGGACTCTCTTGAAACTGAGGGTCAAAATTGGCCGGTCCAAAATCACAGGCAGAGGCAGCCAGTGAGAACCTCAAGTCTCACCTCATTCTCTGGGTGAAATTTTCTCTCACACTCTGCAACCTGGATTCTTGAGACCAAGTACTTTGTTTATTCCTCAAGTGATTTTTGTTTTTGAGGCTTCCACGTTGGACCAAAGCCTGGGAAGTGTGGGTGTAAGTAGTACATTCTCTTTTTTGAGATAAGTGGGTAGATACTCGAGAATAATCCCAGTCCTAAGAATAACTCCAAACAGCCTATAGAATTTGGCCTGGACTTTAGTCTTTTAGTCCTCCTCAAAGTTTTTAAAAACTGCGTAACTGTATTCCTGTTTTGTTCGGTGAGGGCGTCAGGATATGATAGGCTACCAAATTCAGTTGTCTCATTTAATAAGGCTCAGTGTGTGTGTGTGTGTGTGTGTGTGCGTGCATTCATGTGTTTGTATAATTAATAACAACGCTAATGAAGTTTTCTAAATTAATAGGTGTTCATTGTAAAAACTGTGTAATATAAAACTATATAGGGAGTAAAGTGAAAGTTGTCTTCTCTTTTCTTTCCACCAATGTTGTAAAAGTTAATCCATATTGATAGCTCTGCATACCTCTTTCTAAAGATTTATTATGTGCATATCTAAATATAATTTTATGCCATCGTACCATTCATGTGCTTTTTTCCGTTCAATAATATACCATGGGACATTATTATTACCTCATTATAATAATACAAAGTCATAGGAGCTGATATTGAAAAATATAGATGAGTATAAAGAATAAAAGAAACATGCTTGTTTTTATATTGCTAGGCTTTTATTCATTTATGTTTTCTGAATAACATTTATGTCACACCATTTATATTGTGTTGCGTTTTGTTTTTCTCTTAATGTATTTTTAGCTTTTCCCATGCGATTAAGTGTTCCTCCATGACGTGATACATTCTGGCTGCTTATTTTAAAAATATACTAGAATTTATTTAGCTCATCTTCTACTGTTGGATATTCAGGTGGTTTTCACGAGTTTTTCAATTGTTATAAGAAATGTTTGTACATAAAGCTGTATGCGTATGTGTACTGATTACACTGTTTCCTAAACTTAAAATTGCTCATTCAAAGCACTTGAAATTTGTTGAAATATTGCTAAATTCCACTCTTGAAAATATTTTTAAAGTTTATTCTTCCAACAAGTAATTCACAGGGGCGTCTGTTTGTGAAGAGATTATGTTTGGACTCTGTTATTGTCCAAAGGATCAGTTGAGATGGTACATAAACCATGGAATCAACTGCAATGTGTTACTAAACCACTAAGTTAAGATTGAATCGTTACAAATGATCCACTAGCATAATGCTAGTTAACTACCAACTACTTGTCAGAATGATTTGATATGTCTCTGATACAAGGGTCTTAAGTATAAAATACACTTAAAATATTATATTGGATATAAAATATAATATTGAATGCAAAATAGCATTTTTATACATTTCTCCTATCTTCTTTGTCATTCTCTGTATCATCAGGATAGACTAGGGTATGCTGTAATAACAAACAACCCCTAAATCTCATTTACTTAAAAAACGAAGTATACTATTTTTGTTTATGCTACTGCTTGCTATGATTGTCTGTGGTTCTGCTCTACTCCATATGCACTCTGGGACCCAGGCTGCAGAAGCAATTCGTAGCTAGGATATAACTGGTCTTGTGGCAGAGGGAAAAGAAGCATGGTAGAACCATCAATAGGCTTGAACTTGTGTTCAGAAGAGACACACATGACTTCCTCACAATTCGTTCACCAAAGTGAGTCAAACAGCCATTCCTCACTTCAGTAAGGTGGGGGAATCTAATTGTCCCGCTATGAGAGGCAATGTAAGCTACATGGTCAAGGCTGCTATCAACATGACAGGAAAGTTCAATTCTCTCTCATGGAGTGGCAGCAACTACTTTAGACCAGAGCAGAATCTACCGCATCTTGGTTCTGGAAGGGGTTTAAAATTTGGATGAATTGTGACATGATCTGATGCTATACTGCAGTGCTAGGACGTGACTCAAATTGCTCCACAGCCTTCCACTCCCTTGCTCTACAGATGATACACAAAATGAATGTTTTCTTATGAAGAAATCTCAATGGTATCCAGTATTTATTTATTTAAACATTGGCACCTGAGCTAACAACTGTTGCCAATCTTCTTTTTTTTTTTTTTCCTTTTTCTGCTTTTTCTCCCCGAATCCCCCCAGTACATAGCTGTACATTTTAGCTGTGGGTCCTTCTAGTTGTGGCATGTGGGACACTGCCTCAACGTGGCCTGATGAGTGCCATGTCCACGCCCAGGATCCGAACCAGCGAAACCCTGGGCCGCCAAGGCAGAACGCGCGAACTTAACCACTTGGCCACGGGGCTGGCCCCCTCCAGTATTTAAAGTATATAAACCTTTGTCTTATCTTCACATTGTAAGAGGGGTTTGCAGAGTAACTGCTGAAATCTAACAGCTGTGCAAAGTCCTCTCTCTCTATGTGTCTAGAAATGCTCTTTGCAATTTGAGCAAGCTTAGGAAGAAATTTTTTATAAGCTTCTGCAATTTTACAGGAAAAAATTTCTTCCAGAAGTTATGTTCATTACAAAACATCCTTTTCTAAAAAATCCATTTCTCTATAGATGTTTCCTCTCTCATTATCAGGAGCAGCTCCAAATAAAACTGTTCACGCTGACAAAATGTTGCAACACTGAATTTTACAGTTTAAATGTTTCGTGTTATATAGAGAGATTCAAGATAACCCAATATTTAATAGAAGCACAGAGTTTCCTGGTATTTCATGGGAGTTAAGATGGCTTGGTGACACAAGGACAAAAACAGAATATCTAAGGTCATAAGGTATGATTGCTGACTTTCAATTTTTATCACCCCTGTGTGTCTCATATAAGGAGCAATCCATCCAATTCCAGTGTCTGAAGTCAGTGATACTTCACATTACACTTCTCTCTCCCTGGTAAGTGGTGAAACTAATCTCTTGACTCTCTTATTATATAGTTCGAATACTGGAAAACCTAAAAGACTTTAAATCCTGTTTTTCATATGCTCATACCTTGCCATTGCTATCCATAGAATTTTCCTTTTCTCTAGCACATGTTTTCCTGGAGATAAATTTATTTTAATTTTAGCTTTGATTGACACTGAGATAATGGAGGATAGCTTTGGAGCGTCCTCTCTTTTCTGTTTGCTTGAGTTTTTGTAAAGCTGGTGTTCAGGATTTTTCCATATCACTTGTCTCTTAAGATGGCAGAGATACTTTGCTACTTGGTAGCACTGACCCATCTTCTCCCTAGGGTCCAGGGAAAACTAAGTTCAGGAACTTCAGTGGCAGGGTCTTCCCATGATCTAGGTCTGAGGTTAATGATGATACGTCTCTTTTCATCGAATTATGCTAAGGCCTTTGTACATTTTAAGCTCTCTCCATAAACCTAGGTCTATGTTCATTGAAGGTTGAATATATCTACAGTAATATAGTTTCCTCCAGGGAATGAATCTAATGGGATGGATTGAGGGGAGAAATAAAAGATATCTCATTAAGCTTATACTGCAGGCTAATATAGATAGTCATATTGCACTTCATTTCTGATGTTTGAATGTGTCCCAGCGATTTTCAAGCCCTTTGGCCTACAAATTGAATGAACTCGGAACACGAGTCTGTGAGTTTGCCTCTATGTGAACAGTGTACACTCAGGAGCAAGCAAATGGTTGTCAATGTACAGAGTAAGTATGGGGAAGTGTTGTATATTTCCAGAGTGGAGATCCCTTAGCCCACCTACAGTCTATTCACTGCTGTCTCTCAAGAACTTGTTTAACTTATTGCTTATTCCTCTGTGGCCTCTCAAATTGCTTCATTTACGCCATCAGTACCACAAATTTGTATAGAAGGCTAGGAGTGGCTATGTTTTTCTCCATTTCTGTTTTTGAACCATTAATCTTTCATGATTACATTAAAAATAAAACTCCTTTGAAACTCATACTACATTGTTAAATTAATCTCTTTCTGTTTCAGGAAATCTTATTTACTTAGTTGTTTATTCACTGATGTTTTCCCTCTCTACGTAGTCACTTTTCACCATTCTGAACAAATTCATAGAACGTGTGGAAAACACATACAACACCATAGCTATACTGTTATTAGATACCAGGTAGTATGGTAAAGGAACTACTGATCCATTCTGGTGACTCACTCTCCATGAAACATGATGAAATACCCAAAATAGCTTCACTTATGATCTAAAAATATGAATATATGAATACAACTTTGTATCCTCACAGTGACCTTATTGTTTTCTTCTCAATACACCTAATCTTTAAATGTCATTTCTACCCATTTGCTCGTCTTGGCTCTCTTTCTGAATTTAATTCGGTTGTCCACATTTTCCTTCTTAAAATTACCTACCTCCCTGGTTTCTCTGATGGCTCTTATATTAGTCCACTCAGGCTACCATAACGAATACCACAGACTGGGTGATTAAACAGCAAACATTTATTTTCTCACCGCTCTGGAAACTAGAAGTCTAAGATCAAGGCACCCTCAGGGTCAGTTTGTGGTCAAGGCTGTCTTCTTGGTTGTAGATGGCCATCTTCTTGCAGAGTCTCGTCTCTGTTTGAGTGTAAACAGAGATAGATCTCTGATGTCTCTCTCTTCTTATAAGGACAGCAATCCTATCAGATCAGGGCCTCACCCTTATGACCTCATTTAATGTTAATTACCTCTCTAAAGGCCCTATCTCCAAATACAGTCACATTAGGGGTTAATGTTTAAACAGATGGATTTTTGGAAGTGGGGGGCATAATACCACCCAAAGGGCCATTCTTTATAGGTTATAACACAAGCGTCTTAACCTCCTGTGTGAGGTACACCTTATCGTGCTTATTTTAAAAAGGCAGGAGGCTGGATTAACATGAAGACTATCACTTAAGAGTTATTCTACATCTGTGAGTTAGAGATCATATATACAGTATCTGAGCAAAATAAGGCATTTATTTTTCTCAGGGAATAGGAATTCCAAAAATAAACCAAGGCCTGATGTGGTGACTAATGGAGTCATCAAGGACCTAGACTGTTTTTCTGCCCAATCAACCATGGAAGCAGTGTGGTATTTCTTGTCATTCTTGGTACCTCATAGGATACAGGATGGCTGCTCACAATGCCATCGTCTATAAATAGGGACAACTTTATTTCTTCCCTTCTGACCTATTTGCCTTTATTCTTTTTCTTGCTATATTGTACTAGCTAAGGCTCTGAGTACTATGTCAGATAAGAATGGTGAGAGTGTTTTCCCATCCATTAAAAAATATTTTTAAACCTTTATTTTGAGTCTATCTGCTATTTTGAATATGCTTTTGCCATTGTTAAGTTATTCTCCCTCCCTTTGGGCTTCAAATATATGGAAACTAACTGAGCCCAAAACTTATGGAACCCGCCATCTCTGCATTCCTACCACATGTGTTCATTCCACAAGGAATCATTGAGTGAAAAGGCATTGTATTTCCCAGACACTGGGATCACATCAGTGAGTCAGATAAATAAAAAATAACACAAAAAAGAATGGTGAGAGTGGACATCAATGACTTGTTCCCAATCCTGGGGGAAAAGCATTCAGTCTTTCACATTACGTATGATATTAGCTGTAAGTATTTTTGTAGATTATCTTTATCAAGTTGAGAAATTCCCCACATTATTCCTGGTTTTCTGAGAGTTTTTATCCTGAATTAGTATTGAATTTTGGCAAATACATTTTTTCTAAATTAATTGATATAATCATGGAATTTTTTTCCGTGGCTTGTTAGTATGTTAGATTATGTTAATTGCTTTTTGATTATTAAAGCAGTCTTGAATGCCTAGAATATACCCCACTTGGTCATAGTATATAATTCTTTTTTATAATTGCTGAATTCTATTAGCTAATCTTTTGTTAAGGTTTTTTTGCACCTATATTCTTGAGGGATATTCGTCTATAGTTTTTTTTTTTTCAACTGTCTTTGTCAGGTTTTCGTATCAGGGTAATACTGGCTTCTTAAAATGATGTGAGACGTATTCTATCATTTACTATTTTCTAGAAGAGTTTGTGCAGAATGAATCGTAACTGTTCTCTAAGTTTTATTATAATTCTTCATTGAAACTGTCTGGTCCTGGATTTCTTTATTTAAGATTTATTAAGTTATAAATTCAATGTATTTAGCAGCGATAAAGCTATTCAGATTATGTATTTCACAACATGATTTGTGCTGGATTGTCCTTTTGGAGAAATTTGTCCATTTCATCTAATTAATCAAATATTTATGTGTATAGAGCTGTTCATCATATTTCCTTAGTGTCCTTATAATGTCTGCATGGTCTGCACTGATAGTCACTATTTTATTGCTGACACTGGTTATTTGTGTTTTCTCTCTTTTAATTTTTCACTTTTCCTAGAGGTTTGTCAATTTTATTGATCTTTTCAAATAACCAGTGTTCTGTTTCGTTGGTGTCCTCTATTGTTTTTTTGTTTTTAAGTTCATTGATTTATGTTCTTATCTTTATTATGTCCTACAGTCTGTTTGCTTTGGGTTCATTTTTCTCTTTTTCTTCTTGTTTCTTAAGGTGGGAACTTAGATTATTGATTTGAAATTTTTCTCTTTCCTGATATAAGTATTTAGTGCTATGAAGTTCCCTATTAACACTGCTTTGACTGTGTTACACAAATTTTGATATGTTGTATTTCCATTATCATTCAGTTAACAGTATTTTTGGTTTCGCTTGAGACTTTTCTTTGCCAGTTGTATTATTTATAAATGTGTTATATAATAGCCAAATATTTGGGAATTTTCTTGTTATCTTTCTGTTACTAATTTTTGGTTTGATTCTATTATGATCAGAGAACACGTTATGTATAATTTCAAAAATGTTTAATTGTTGAAGTTTATTTTATGGTCCAGAATAAGGTTTATCTTGGTAAATGCTCCATGTGAATTTTAAAAAATGTATATTCTGCTGTTGTTGAGTGGAGTAGACTATAAATGTTGATTAGTTCCTGACCATGAATGACGTTGTTGAGTTCTTCTGTATCTTTGCTGATTGTATATCTAGTTGTTCTATCAATTGTTGAGAAGTAGATTTTGAAATCTCCAACTATAACATTGTATTTATCTATTTCTCTTATCTGTTTTATTAGTTTTTTTCCTTCACATATTTCAGATCTCTGTTGTTTGATCCATACATATTTAGGATTACAATGTCATCTTGATAGACTGACTTTGAAAATCCACTTAAATTATTTTAGTTTAAGCTTCCTCTTCAATGGAAAAAATGATAGAAAGAAATTTGCCTGAATCACAGGGTCATTGAGAGAATCAAAGATGTGAAAATAGTGTATGACCTCTAATGTGCTAGATCATTGTCCACTGGTAGAGTTATTAGGTGAGGGGAGCCAATATTATTAATAATAATTAATATTTTTTATCTGTCTTAAGAGAAACAATTAAAGTTTCTGCTATATTATTTCCTACCCAGAAATATAATACATTTTTACCAATTCATTGGGAGTTCCAAATACATATAAAAAACATTAGTGAATATTCTTTTGCCACATCCAAGTGCAAAAGGAGAGTAACAGAAGAAAAATCCTAACTTAGAGCACAGAGCATTGTGGGCATCTGAGATGTTATTGCATAGAGCAAATATTTTCACTGTAATATTTTAATTGAGTGCAACCTGGAGTTGCACACTCAAATACAGGCTGAGGTCAATATCGATCAGAAATGAGTGAAGTTGGTCATATGTATACATAAATGAATGAATGAATTATTAAATGAAAATAGCAATGGCTTAAGGGCATTATAGATGGGCATTGACATTCAGCCCCCATTTTTAGCAAACAATAGTGAGTTTAGAGAACTGTGGTGAACATTAAAAGAGAGATGGCTGCTACTCCAATCAACTACTGTATTTAACGCCATGAGAGAGAGAATGCAGGACCAGTATGATGGGCAGAATTATTAAATGTCCCACAAGATTCCCACTCCCTTGTATCCACAACTTGTATAATCGTGAGTGTGGATAGGAACCTCGAGTTATGATGGGATTTCACTCTGTGATTAGGTTATGGCATCTGACAAGGGTGAAGGGAGTTTGCCAATGCAATTGAGGTCCCTAAGCAGTTGACTTTGAGTTAGTCAAAAGGGAGATTATCCTGGATGTACTTGACCTAATCAATCGAGTCTTTAAAGGTAGGTTCATGTCTTCCCTGTAAAAAGTGATTCAAAGCAGGAGACATACTCTCCTTCTGGTCTTGAAGAAGCAAGTCATCATAAATTCTATAGCCACAAGTAAATGAATTCTGCCAATAGTGATGTAACTTTAGAAGAGAACCCTAAGCCTCAGAGAAGACCCCAGCTCTAGCTGACACTTTGATTTCAGCCTTGGAAAACCCCCAAAAGAGAGCCCTTCTAAGTTATGTCCAGACTTCTGACAAACAGAAATTGTGATATTACAAAGGGGTAATTCAACAACTAGATTGAAGATAATGCTTTATGGAAGTTCAACAACTTATTAGGGTGAAATATGCAACTACTTGCTTGCTAACTGGTGATATATTTTAGAGAAAGGAGTATTTTACAATAATGTTAGTTCCCTCTCCGATCTCCCTTCACCACTCTCTGCTAACCTCTTGACCCTGTTTGCTGAGCTCCCAAGTTTTCCACCTGAGGAGGCTCATATGCTCTTTATGCCCTGTTCCTAAGTCAATTCTTATGCAGCCAGCGGTCTGAGTACCTCATTTATAACCGCTGTTATACGGGTTCTGTAGGGACATTATTTCTTTTTCCCCTAGTGGATAGGAGCTTCTTAACTAGAATTATATCAAATGGTTTGACAAAAGTAAAGGTGAGAATGGAAATTAGACATGGTCAAGCCTGGATTGTTATTCTCCATCCTTGAATCCCGTGTATGTTTTGTGGAGAACTATGACAAGTTGCAGTCATTTATTTGCCTACATGTTTATTGACTCTACTTTCTTATAGCTTATAATGTCCATCAGGACAAGGAGTGTGTTTGTTTTGTTCCACCAATAGCTAGAGCCTAGTGAAGAACCTGCCACAGAGTAGCTCAGTAAATGTTTCTTGAATAAATCACCCAGCCTTCAATGTGCCTAGGGTGCATCCTGGACGTCCGTCCTCTGTTGCATTCCTCCCCCACGCAATCAGAAGATTGCTGAACAAGTACAAATCATAACCTGAGGCTTAAGGTGTTTATAATTTAGTTGATGTGAAAAGGAAGTCATTAATAAGAATCATTCAAAAAAAAAAAAAAGATACATTCAGCCAAGAGAATGAGTACTAATGAGTCAGGGAAAGGACTTACTTGTGTGGGCTGGAGAAATCAGGGAAAGATTCATAAAGCGAGAGAGGAAAAAATGGACTCAGAATACAAGGGCAAGGTTTAGTAAGAAATGTCTGGAGCTGAAACATGATTTTATTAGTTGATCACAAATGACTTACAGTGCGTAAAACTTTTGTTTCATCAGCTTGTGTATTTTTGTCTACTTTCTAATAATTATTGTTGAAAATAGTTCCTAGGTAGTTGTGGAAACCTAAAATCTACTCATATATTCATGAGGCTAGATAATGATCTATTGAAAATGAAAGAACCCAAAGATGTTATAGTTTTTATACTTGACTCAATTTCTGCATCCTTGGTTTTCATCTTTGGAGTAAAACACCTTCCTCCCCTCCACACACACACACACACACACACACACACACATCCTCTGTTGTCTTGTGTTTTGATCTGACTTGAGGATTCCATCCTTTCTAAAAAACCCAAGATGACACAGTAAGTACCAATTTAATTTTCCTTCTTGTCCTTCTGTCTATGTAACAACTAGACCATGACCAACTTTTTTAATGAGATTTAACAAGATCCATAGGCTTGGATTACACTCATGAGAACCAATGAAGCCTTATATTAACGAGAATTGTTAGAAGGTTTTATTCCTGTCCTTAAATTAATTCTCGTTTTGTTGTTACTCTTGTTCATAGAACAAAGGAAAATCCATCAAAATAGCAATTAGTAATATTTCCAGGCTTTACTGGTAATGTTCTTTGTATCTAGTGAATAAACTACTTAAGTTTTATTTTACTTTGTGGTAATTCCTTTCAGCACTAGAGCTTGGATGTGGAGATCCTAACTGGTGTGGTTAACTCTGCTCTTCCTTTGTTAAGGAACAGAACCCTTTCCTAATTTCTAAAGTCATAGTATTTTACGACAAGTTTTATATATATATATATATATATATACACACACACACACCAAGTTATATATATATATATATATATATATATAAAACTTGTTAACTTGTTGACAGTGGATAAGAGTAAATGATAATTCCAAAAGCAAAGTAGGATTAACCCACAGGTCCAAGATGGCAGTCATTTTGTCTTAAAATTTTAACAATCCAGTCTTTATTTGCACCAATCCTATTGGAGCTCACATTTGAAGATGAAAAACATAACCCAGGGATGCCCCGAAAAGGCTCATCCACATAAGCCTGTAGATTCCTCCTAATTTGGATCTCTGTGCTGGGTCAATGCCTAGTGCTCAATTGTATTATAAGTTATACTTGTCAATTATACAAGTCTTGTCAATTACACTTAGTACAGATAAATATATTTATATTTCCATTAAAAAGTATTCTTTATTATCTCCTGGTGATTTGATTCAATTTCAAATTTAGCAGTTGCATCAAAACTAAACCAAATAATGTTAAGGAACACTTCATTATTCTATGTTTGAAGAGTGTACGTTTTTAAGAAAAAGCTCCTGAAATTGAGAGAAGGAGAGAGAAAGGAAGGATGGGGTAGGAGGAGGTAAAACAAAGCATGAATCTGGTCACGTGAGAAGAGTCCACCTTTCTCTTTTGGCTGTGCCTCTGGCTCTTCAAAAGAGATTGATTATGTGACGACTGTGCTAGACAGGATCAGTTGCATGATTTACTTCCTCTCTGATAACAAATAAACTATAAATATACATGAAAATTTGTCAGCAAACTCAGGGAATAATAACATGGGAAAATCGGCTGGAGACTCAGCATCTCCCACAGGTATCATGTCTCTCTTGTAGGACATCCCTCTCTGACTTCCTTCCCATAGAGTATATGACTTCATTCTCTGGATCTTGGGCACGCTATCATTGTTACTCTTACCACATTTTGTTCAATGTATGTGCCTCCCTATCAGTCTTCCCAACTGGATCATTAGCTCTGTGAAGGCTAGGATAGAGTTGTCTTAATTTTTATCATCAGTATCATACTTAGTACCAGCCCCACAGTGTGCATTTAAAAATAAGTTGTGCTTGTTAAAAGATGACACTACTGATCTATTTCCTCTAGGGTGTGAATTTAAGGTTTTATTTTACCAGTGTCATATATGAAGATATTCATTTTTAGATTGATGGATGAATGGATGGACAGACAGCCAGATGGATGGATGGATGGATGGATGATTCAATGGATGAATGGATGGAAAGACAGATTGAATCATTCATTATGGGGCTCATGGTGTGATGTCTACATGCTAGACATTGTCCTAGATATTTGAGTTACACTAAACAGTCTAATTATTTTTCCTGGGGCTTCTTGCATTTATTCAGCATAAGCCCTGTAAGTATAACCTGCCATTTAGAAAAAGAACACCATCCCAAATAGGTGAAACTGAGTGTTTTATTAGAGCCCAAATCCTCTGCCTTGGCCATGAACTCAGACTAACAGAATTTACTTGCCCAGACATTCACAGCTTTGTGTTTTAGTGCTATTTTCAGGTGTAGTAGAAAATAAGGAATGAAATATGTGAATTGCTGTTTGAAACAACATAGTCTTGGGGGAAATCAATGGTTTTAATAAATTCTGACTAAGGATAGTTGTTCAACTTACATACATCCAAACTCCTTTCCCCAGGAACCCAGTCACACACCCTGAGCTCACCTGAAAGCTCTCTGTTTTATCGGCAGATAGATTGTAAGAATGAGGAGAATTTAATACAGAAGAAAATGCAGCTGTCTATGGGGAGGGCTGCTGGAGACAAGTGCCTGGAGCAGAGAGGCTGGGGAATGAATTTTTCAATGTGGTTAATGAAGTGTAGTGTCAGAGGAAGTCAGTGGTAATTAGCAATGTGTATAATGGGATAAGCTTGGGTAAACTTGTCTCATACTTTCAAGTGACCAGCAGCACAGGTGAAAGGTGAAGTGCATAAGTGTCACTCTTAGCCTTTGGATGGAAAAAATATAATCATAAAAGATTCAGTGAGAGCATTTGAAGGTACAGAAGGAAGAGAGCCTTTGGATTACAGAATACTCTTTACTTACATTGGTGTATTCATTCCCTATGTAAAATGCACTTTCACAGAACTGTTTCCATAGTTATAGCAATCTCCATCTTTTTTATATTTATAGTTGTTTTAGCATTTTATAGGTAACTTGAGTACATATAGTAAACTTGAAAAGAACAGAAAAGGAAATAAAGATCCCTCCGGTTAAAGATAATCATTGTTAATATTTTGACATATTTTCTATCAGACAGTTTTTATGTGAAGGTTTTATTGTTAACAGTTGTAATCATACTATATGATTTTCCTTCTAACATTTGAGCAATTTTCATGTTAGTAGAAATGTAACAACTTTAGCTGACTTTCGCTGTGCTTATGGAGTGCACAGCACCCTTCTAAACACTTTATGTATTATGATGCAATTATTATAACATCCCTAAGAGGCAGGTGCTATTCTTACCTTCATTTTACAAGTGGGGAAATTGAGGCACAGAGAGGATAAGTGTCTTTCACAGTGTCACATGGATAATAAAAACCAGAGTTGGCACTTGAAACCAAGCATTGTTATTCCAGAATATACTTTCTTACCTTGACATTAGCCCGGGGGTCAGCAGACTTTTTCTGTAAATATTTCAGGCTTGTGCATCTTATGGTCTATGTCACAACTACTCCACTGTGTCATTAAAACACAATGGCTGTAGACAAGATGCAAATGAATATATGGTAGGTATGTGAGTAAACATTTCTGTGTTCCGATAAATCTTTATAAGAGACAAAATTTGCATTTGCTATAATTTTCATGGGTCGCAAAATAGTATTTTTCAATCTGCTTTTTCAACCATTTAAAAATGTAAAACCTATTCTTAAGGGCCAAACAAAAACAGGCTGCTGGCAGTAGTTTGTGGATATTTCGTTAGATTAATCGGACCATTATTCACCACCTAGCAGCATCTCTAGTGCTTGGATATTTTTAGGTGTTTTCAAACATAAATGTTTGTTTCAAACAAAAATTGACCAAGATAATTGATGCTATGCTGAATATCTTTGCACATAAAACTTTGACAGATTCTTGTAATATTTTCTTAGGATATATTCCTGGAGTGGAACGGCTCAAAAGTCATGAATTACTGTTACTCTTGAATTTTATTGCAAATCAACTAAATATCATGGATGTACCAACATATACTCCTACTACCAGTCTAAAAGGGCAGCATATATTGTTGTTGCTACTGTTGAGCAGATACTGAACATGTATTTGAAATCATGGCAAGAAAAAGCATGATAATTTTTTTTGAAATATAAGATAATGGCATTTAAAGATGAGTTAAGGCAGTCCAGTGTTTTCCTTAATAATATTTGAGAAAATTCATTTGAGAAATTTTCTAAAATTTCTACATGTCGTCTCAGAGTGCCATAGCAGTATTCCATCTGAAGATAATAAACCATTGGAGAGTGGGGGGAAACATTTTTAAAACAGTAAATTTGATAGAGTGTTCTTTTTTTTTTCTTGAGGAAGATTAGCAATGGGCTAACATCTGCCACCAATCCTCCTCTTTTTGCTGAGGAAGACTGACCCTGAGCTAACATCCGTGCCCATCTTCCTCTACTTTATATGTGGGACGCATGCCACAGCATGGCTTGATGAGCGGTGCGTAGGTCCCAGTTCTGCGCCGGGGAATCCCAGGCTGCCGAAGCAGAAGGTGCACACTTAACCGCTGTTCCACCAGGCTGGCCCAATAGAGTGCTCTTTAATTCTATCCACGTGAAACATGTTTTCCTTCTTTAGGTTTGATTTGATATTTCTTAGAAACTGGTTTGATGGAAGGATGTCAGTTATATTGAGTAGTGTGGTTTTTTAAGTATTAAATAAGTGGCACTTTATTACCTTCATTATAATAACATAGGCTTGAAGTCAGAGGATGCTAAAAGTCCCTTTAAGTCCTGGAAGTGGAGTGGTTTTTCAGGTGGCAGTTGAGGTGTGTGCCACTAGATGGCGATGTGGCTAGCAGTCACTTTTCCCCTTCCCTTTTTTGTGCTTTTTATTTTCTTTGTTGTTGAGTTATAATTAACATCTAACATTATATCTGTTACTATCGCTTTTAAAACCCAGTGAAAATGTAAAGACAATCTGAAAGCTGCCAAGCTGGACAGTGACTATCTCTGTTTGAAAGGGCAGAGCTGTGTCTACTTGGTTGGCTCCTATGGAGGCTTGGGATTCAGAGGCCTGTGTCTGCAGTGCCATGCCCTCACAGCGTCCACATGCATTCGCTCAGCATCATACCCTAGGTGGGCCTCCTTAGCACCTGGTCAGTACTGCTAATTGTAAGGAGAAATGAGGAACCAAGTGTGGAAAGAGCTATGCAAACTGACCCATACCACTGAACTCACGTCCTAAAGCCTGCATACACCTGCTAGGAACGTTGTCTTCACATACAGATCCAGATTCTTGAAGTAAGGAGCATGCATGCGTTGGTTGGTAGGGATCCAGAAGCTGGTCCCTTTCCCATTGGAATTGGTGGGTGCGGGTACCATTGTGAATTGACAAGAAACTTTAAATCACAAGTGCAGCTCTGATATTTGAAGGGGGTATTTTAAGCTCAGCATGGATTTCCTTCTACTTCCTCTGGTACCCCAGGGGTGAATTTAATAAGTAGATATCCTTTGAATGGACTGCCTTCACTCTTTATAACCACATGATTCCAGATAGGAAATTAATCTCCCCGGTACCTCAAAATAACTCTGATTTTCTACTTTTCATAGCACACTTAGAATCTCAGTCCTGTGGCTGGATTGTACGTTTTAAAAATTGCCAAGGGAAGGAGGGGGCAGCCCCCTGTGCTCCAACCACATCAATCCACTTGCATTTCACAAATGCTCCACTCTCTTTCAGGGCCACATATCTTTTTGCACATGATATATGCTTGGCTGGAAATTTCCTTTTGTATGAACATTCTACTCTGTCTCCATCCATCCATCAAGGCATCCGAGAAGAGTTTTAAGAAACTCACTCCATCTTTATGAAATAGAATGTCCCTTTTCTGTGTTACACTGTACCTGGAAAATTTTCTATTATGCCAGTTATACTATATTGATTATACTTAATATTGAATATAGAATATATTTAATATTTGTGCTATATTGATTGCAGGGTTTGGTTTTTCTGTTTTTGTATTTCATCCTGAGTGTTATACCCACAAAAGAAAGTTTGTTGGAGTGCCTTAATCTGTCTTTCCGTTCATTCAACCGGTGGTTCTTGACCCAGGCTGAATATGAGAATCACTTAGAAAACATTTTAAAATACCAATGCCCAGGTTTTACCCAAGATGGATTAAATCAGAATCTTTGGGCACAGGACTTAGGTCTTAGGAGTTTTAAATCCTCCCGCAGGTGGTTTGGATGCGTAGCGGGTTAGAGAACCGCTGACCTTAGCCACAGTCAGGAGGAGGCCTGCTCACAGATCCAGCTGTGAAATTCTTCTCTGGCATAATCATGCCATTCTTTTTTCTCATCCAGTGACAAGCCAAGTGTATCATTTTTGAGACTCGTCTCCAGCCCTATTTGACGTTCTGCCCATTTCTAACGGAAGACTGAGCGCTGCGCAGTCTATTTCCAGAGCTGCCATGAATATTTATACGTTGCCTGCATCTTTACAAATTAGAGAGCAGCAAGATGAATGAGAGTAGTGAATCAGAGAAGACACACAGTGTGATGCGGGCAGAAATTTACTATCTCATTTCTATTTAAAACCTGATGACTCAGAGAAGGAGGCAGTCCGCATCCATTTCAGTAAATTCCTTAATGCTCTCTAGCACGGCATTTTGGATTTAACACTACTGGGGGTGACTTGATTTATTCCCAGAAAGAATGTATCTGCGTGTGTGTATTTGCGTAAGTATATATTTAAGTTAGATTATTTAAAAATACAATAGAAAAAAAGAAATTATTAGGCTGATTGTTAACTATTTTTGTTAAGCCTCATTTTCTATGTTGTCTTGGTGATAGGCATGTACCTCTGACCCCTAATGAATAATTCTTAATTCTGACAAAATGTGATTTGTTTCTAAATTGATTTTTAATGTCTTTGGTTTGCATTTTCTTCACTTAGTTAGCTTTCCAACAATTATTCATTAGATTTCCTTGCCTTTCCATCTTTCTCATGCTCAAGCTCAAAATAGATTTTACAGGAGACAAGTGTCAAGATTTATTGTGGTAATGTTACGATTTGACACTTTTGTACTAGAAGGACACAGAGAGAACAATAATATGCATCTTTTATCTTAGTCTTTAATTATCTGGCAAATGTGGAATTATTTAAAAACTGCCCATTATAACATAAAACAAGGAAAGTTTGCACATAATGATATTCACATGCTTATAAACACAGTGGTGAATGCAATGTAATTTCATCAGGTACAAGGCGCAAAGTGGGTTGAGTATGGCCTGTAATATAAAGTCACAGTTCACTATTATCAATTCTGGACTTTTACTTAGAAACATAAATACAAATCATGAACACAGGGTTCCAAATTAGTCTTCTAGGGAAAAGACATTTAATTCTAAAACTTCCTGTTTCTCCCCTCGTCTTGGACTACTTGATTAGTAAACTCACCTTCTGTGTAGTCTAAGGGCTGAGGGTACATTCATTCACATTGTCCATGTTGTACGTCTTTGCCACACTAGCTAGATGATGATGTCTGACTTTAATGATAAGAACACAGAAGTCTTCCACTTTTTCAAAAATAGCCGTTTCACTAGGCATTTAGTCATTCAACAAATAAGTATTGTGTCCATACTTTATACTAAACACTATGCTAGGCATCGAAGTTAAGTCATTTCTTGCTTTTCTGGAGCTCACAGTCTAGCAGCGAGACAGATACTAAATTAAAAGAAAACATATTATCAGATATTCACTGAAAACCATGATGTAAGTGCCATGCTGTTTAGGTGTCCCAAATTATGACAACCTTAAACAGAGAAATCAGCCTGAAACTGAGGGGTCAGACAAAAATGAGTCTTCTCTGAGTCTCATTCTTCTTTGACTCCATATTTGAAAGAATCTAATACGTGTGTTTTTTTCAGAGTGGACTAGGGAATTGAGAAATAATTATGGCCAACCACATTGTATATATCAAGGGCCCCAGTGTTTTACAAGGGGCATTGTACTCATTTTATGTTAATAATTAAAGATATTTATTCTAATTCTAGTGTCCAGGGAGCCAGCTGGTCGTCAGTGTGCTGAGTCAAGCAGCCATATGACCAAAAAGAAAATGACGTAGGTTGGGTTCCCTGGACGCGAAGCTGAGATGAGAATTGTTGTTCAAGTGACTTATTGAGGACATGCTTTCAGGGGAAGAGGAGTGAGGAAAGTGAAATGGGACAAGAGAAAAGGAGCTAAATAAGAGCGTTTGTGCAACCAGAGTCTAGCTTTAGACTGACCCATGGGAAGCCTTGGAGCTTGAATCGTACCACACACACACACACACACACACACACACAGGCAAAGAAACTACTGTGGGGGGTGTGAAATTTTCCTCTCTCCTTCTAGGTTCTTCGGGCTGGTCTAGGAATTAAATTGAGATGAGGTAGATTAATAGGAGAAAATCAAATTTAATTTTCTACATACAGGAACCCCACATACATGAAAGGATCAGAGACCCCACATACGTGACAGGTTCAGAGACAAAAAGGTAAAATGAGGTATATATGCCATCTTGAGCTAAGGAGTGGGACAGGGACCTGAGGCTTCAGAGGGGAGGAGGGTAATTCACAGGATAAGAGCAGATGTTCAGTAATCAGAGGTTTGCCCTACCATCCGGGCAGGTCATAAACGTTATTTCTGTTAATAACTCTTATTAAGGCAAGGTCCCCAATTTAAGTTCTTTAAGGGAGAGGTAAATGTTTCTCTTGAGCCCTCAGGGTCCTGATTGCCTTTAGCTCAGAATATTCCACGTGCCAAAGTGGTGCATCTTGGGGAGATCTGTTGTGAAGCTTTTCACTGCCCTCTTGTACCAATCTTAAGCAGTCATTGCATTGTGTGTGTGTGCGCGCGCCTGCATACGTGGTGGGGTGGAGTGAGACAGTGGTATTCCTGGATGCTCCCAGATAGGTGACTTCCTTTGGCCAGGAAATCTTTTCAGACAAAAAGAGAAAAGAGAGCTGCAATCGATTGCTATGAGTCACAACTCAGAACAGCTGGTGAAGGAGCTCCAGAGGGGGACACCAATAGCAGGCACTTCAACACCAATTTCCCTGGATCAGTAGCAACATCACCTGGAGACTTGAAACGCACATTCCCAAATCCCACCTGAAACCCGCTGAATCAGAAACTGGAGCTGACAATCCGTGATCTAACAAGCCTTTCAGGTGATTCTGATGTGCTCTTCAGTTTGAGAACCACCGCGTTGCAGGGAAGCAGCTAAACTAGCTGGTACAAAGGTCAAGCTCCTCGTTAAACCTGAACAAAATCAACAAAGGGAGATAATCTTTGCCAAATTTCCAGTTCCCTCAAAAAGAGTCATAAAATTGCAGGCAGCATCTTAAACATATATGATTACAAATTTTGATATGTGGTAAGAAGGAATCATAGGTCATGCATTTATTATTGGGGAAACAAGTAATTCTTTGTGACAAAGTAAAATTTAAACTGACATGAAGAAAAGTAAGACTTATCAGTTGAGTAGTATGAGGAAGAATATTCGAGACAAAGACCGATGCCAACAACCTGAGATGAAAACCAGGTGGGCAGGTGCAGGGAACTAAAATAAGCCTGGCTTGTCTGTGTGGAAGTTAGCTGGAGAGAGGCCCCTGGAGAATCTCAAGAACTAAGGGGGTATCAGGTCAAGAAGGGCTTAGGTATGTCCAGGCTTCCACTGCTCATAGTAATAGTATTAATTTTTATTTCTGGCCACGGTAAATTTTGTAATTAATAAGATCTGTCTCTTAGTCTCAGCTGCCATCTTTTTCAGAGTTAAATTTGAGTACCACCCTTAGCAGGTGGGTAGAATATTATGTTGGTTCATATTTTTAGGTTTGATCATGGCTTCCCTTTGCACACACTTTTTCTTTTCTTTATCTTTTCACCTCCCTACTTTAAAAATAACATTATGTCAAGGGGTTGATACATCTTTTCTTATAAATTCATGTATAAATTTTTATAAAAGTTATCCCATCATTTCCCAAACCAGGAATAATCGCCTTTAATGAATTGGTGTGTAATCTTACAGATATTTTCCCTATGCATATATATTTATTTATAGAGAGAATGACCTCTTCATAACCTCTTCGTAACCTGAAGTTTTCCTTTTCACAGTATATGGTGACATCCTCCTCTATCAATTGCATGTAATATTCGTATTTCTGATTTCATAGTAGTGAGTTTAATACTGTTCAATTACTAATTTGACCATGTCATTCACAGTCTCTTTCTATAACAAACCATGTCGCAGTAAGCATCCTTGTATTATCCTCACGCAATGTATTCTGTCTGCCCTTGGGATACATTCCTAACAGTGGAACTGGAGGGCCAAAGGCCTTTTTTGTTCTATTTCTAATTTATGCTATCTTGACATATTTTATACTCCCAGAGAGCTGCCTTAAAATCATTCTAGGCAAGGCAGGATAATTAATATAAAAAAAAAAAGAAAGAAAAGAAGATAATATGTCCCACTGTTCTGCTTCTGTATATGAAAGGACAATGCTGGTGGGAGGGATAAATCATTCATTAAAAATTCTTTTTTGTTTGAGTAGAGTGGCACGTATCTCCAGTTAGGTAAATGGCATCACCTTTTGCTCAGTTATTCACACTATAAACCTATACGTCATCCTTGTTTCCTATCTTTCTCTCATTCTCCACAGCCAGTCCATTAGCAAACCCTATCCAATCTGACTGCTTCTCACCACCACCCTTGGCGCTTCCGTCTTTGTCCAAGCTACTACCAGTAAACAGCTCTTGATCCTTTTTAGTTTATTCTCAACCCAGAAGCTGTAGTTATGGTTGGAAAATGTCAGATCATGTCTGTCCACTGTTCAAAACCATCCATTGCATCTCCTTCGGAAGTGGAATGAAATCTTTGTCCCACCCACCCAGGCCTCACATGTTCTAGGCCAGGCTACCTCTCCAATCTCTCTTCTCATGTCTCTTCCTCTCAGTTTCTCCTCTTCAGCATCCCCCACTCCCAGCCTCCCTGCTGCCCCCTGACATGCCAAGCATACTACAAGGTCAGGAATTCATCTTTCCCATCCCCATGTCAATCTCCCTTCCCTTAATTATCTACAGGCCTTGCTCCCTTGCTTTTCCAGATCTCTGCTCAAATGTCCATTGGCACCTTACCATTACCATCCATCTCCTTCACTGCTTTACTTTGTCTTGATAGCACTAACTACTGCCTGGAATTTTGTCTTCTACCTACTTATATGTGTGTTTACTGTTGGTGTCCTTCACTAGACTATGAACTTGGGCTGGACCTTTGTTTACATTGTTTGACCAGTAACTGGTTTGTAGAAAGTCTTAGTAAATATTTGTTGAATGTATGCACGTGTGCATGAACCCAGGGTCAGGCTCAGATTTAAGGCTGGCCAGGTTCTGACCCTAATTCCTTCATGCAGCTGGTTCCAGATGCTTGGGAATGGAATAACGAAGTCATGCTTCTGATTTTTAAATGATGATTTAGGAAACAAATGCCCTCCAAATTATTAACATTTCTGATTAAATGCGGCATAAATGTTCAAAAATCGGGTAAGGTGAGAAGAAGAAAATTAGAAATAAGCATACCTTCTTTCTTGAAAGACAGGGACTGGGGAAAGTATCTATTCTCTCAAGAGAGTAGTTTCATTTTAATTCTTTAAACCTTTGTTTCAGCAATTATTTTTTTCTGTTTTTTGGTGAGGAATGTTGGGCCTGAGCTAACATTTGTTGCCAATCTTCCTCTTTTTGCTTGAGGAAGATTGTCCCTGAACTAACATCTGTGCCAGTCTTCCTCTGTTTTGGATGTGGGTTGCCACCACAGCATGTCTTGATGAGCAGTGTGTAGATCTGAGCCTGGGATCTGAACCCCTGAGCCCAGTACCCCTTAAGCGGAGAGTGTGAACTTAACCACTGGGCTGGCCTCTTAATTTTTTTCCTTTTTATAAGTGCTATGAAGTGTGTGTATGTGTATGTGTGTGTGTGTGTGTGTGTGTGTATTTCATTAACAAATCACAGCAGCTAATATGGTTTGAAAAGGTTTTTCAAGTGTATTATAATTCTATGTACCAGGAGATGATAGTTTTCTAATCGCAGATTGCAGAGTTGAGGAAATACTTTATTCAATTTATCTTAAATTTAATTTTATTCTCTAGACTTGTTAAAAATTCTCCTGACTGATGCACCTGAGACTCTATTTCCTTGCAAGTTTGATGGAGATCAGAGGCATGTTTTGAGAAATGCTAAATGTAGCCCTGGATAATTTTGTATAGCAGCCAGAGGAGGTCTGCATCGGCTCTTAGCCACCCACAAAGCTAATTAAATTTACCCATGTGAAAAGCAAACACCCACCCCAGTTATTTTGAGCTAACTTGCTGAAACACTGGTTAGATCCTTCTGCATCCTAGCACTTCCCCATCCCAAATCCACAGAAGGCCGTGGCATCACTGAGAGGTCAGTGTAGACCATTGCTTCTTTTGGAAACACCTGAGAGGAATTCTATTAAAAAGTTATGACATTCTTATCACCAGTCTACTTTCTACAATATGTTTCAATGCTGCCTTAAAACTTATTTTCCTTGTATCTTTCCTCCGTAGAGTAGAATTAGATGAAAAATCTTCTACCCTGGAGTCCAGTAAATCTAGATTGGGTAAAATTTTCATTTTCCTATTTATATGACTTTGAGAAGGCCATTTAGCCTCTCTGCATCCCATGCAAGAGAAATAATAGCACCTACATCATAGGATTAATGTAAAAATTAGAAGAGCTATTATACATAAAGAAATAATAATTGAGCATATGGTAGTTGCTTAACCTTTATCATTAGTTCCTTCCTTTCTGCCTCTCTTTTCTTTGATGTTACTTTTTCGTTCATTAAACAAAAATTTTTAGCATCTACATTGTTTCAAACACTGTTGTTGTAGTGGAGAAAGACTGGTGAGTCAAAGCCTGCTCTCATGGCACTTCCCTTATAGTCGGGGGAGGACAATGAACACACAAACAAATAGATAGTGTAATTTCAGATTGTGATACATCCTTGAAGGCCATAAAGTCAATCCTGGGACAAAGAGTGACTGAGGAGTGGGGGCTTGTTCAGGTAGCTTGATCAGGGACAGTTTCTTTGTGGAAGTGACCACTGAACTAAAGTAAAAAGGATGTGAGCTAGCCCTATAAGCAAAATCTAGCTGTTTACAATCTGGGGAAAGAGAAATCCAAGAACAGAGTACAAAATCCTTGTGATGTCTTTGTGGAATAGAGAGAATGTGAGGGAGGAAGAAGGGACAGTCGTGGAAGAAGTCAGGGAGGAAAACTTTGAGATTAGGTCCTGGTAGACCCCAACTTACAGAAGAGGACTTTAGGCCTTGTTCTGACCTGCAGTGGAAAGCATTTGGGATGATGTGAGCAGGAGAGTGATAGGATCAAATTTGCATTTTTAAAGATCCTTAGGTTAGACTTGTGGAGAATGGACTGTGTAGGGACAAAAATTAAGGATACCTGTGTGACCTTTGTTGTTAGTATAAGAGGCAACTGTAGTGGGTTGAATAATGTCCCCCAAAATGATACATTCTAGTCCTAATCCCTGATACCTGTGAAGGTGACCTTATTTGACAATAGGGTCTTTGTAGATGTAATTAAGATAAGGATCTCAGAATGAAATCTTCTTGGATTTAAGATGGGCCCTAAATCCAATGAGTGGATTTATAAGAGAAAGGAGAGGGAGCGTTAAGATACAGAAATACACATAGGGGAAAGCCATGTGATGATGGATGCAGAGATGAAGTGACAGTCCACCAGCCAATGACCACCAAAGATTTCCAGCAGCCACCAGGACTTAGGAGAGAGACATGGAATGAAGGCTTCCAGAAGAAGCCAACCATGCCAATGCCTTGATTTTGGACTTCTGGCCTCCATATTTGTGAGCGAATAAATTTCTGATGTTTTTAAGCCACCAAATTTGTGGTAATTCTTAGGGCAACCCTAGAAAACTAATTTAGCAGTCAAGAGATCATTTTTAGGAAGAAAATCCAAAATGCCTGTTTGATAGCCACAGAGTGGTGGACTTTAGATCTTAAAGAAGAAAAAGAAATTGTCTTCTGTAAGCCACACTGGAAAGGTGTGTTTCTATTTGGCAGGAACGCCAATTTCTCATACTTTGAAGATCTCCTCTGTGGGGTGGAGGGGCATCTGAGAAGCAGGCCTCAAGAACAGACTCTGTTTCCTTGAATTGACCCATCCTCTTCCCAAAGGAGACCACCCCTTCCTCTGTGAGGACTGACTAGAAGTTGAAGCCAGTTCTCTCGCTTTTGTGACATGGTTATTTCTAACACTACTTTATCGTTGGTTTACAGTGTCATATTACTAGCAGGAGCCAGTAATGAGTATCCTGAAGCAAGGACACTTCTTTAATAGAACTTACTCTAGTTACCTGCAAAACGGTTGCAGAAAAAGAGATACTTATCAATGGGATATGTACAGAGTGATATTGTATACTTAAGTAGAGGGATAGAAATTTGAGGATGTGGCAATTATTTGCTCTTGAATTTTCCCAGGTGATACTAGAGAACTAGCACTTATTGAATTTCTAATATGTAGAAAGGTCCTATGCTATCGCCTTTACATCTGTCAAGTCTAATTCTTACAATATTTTACAAAGATAGATACTACTAATTCCATTTTAAAGATGAAATTGCTGAGGCTTAGGGAGATCTAGCCATCACCTACCAAATGTTTATTATTTCATAAAACAGGTTTATATATTTAGCCATCTAGTTAGTCACTGGTAAAGCTAGGATTTGAACTCAGTTCTGTCTGAATCAAAGCCTTTTGCACCTATGGGTTATTGTAACTCGGCCAAAATGGTTCAGCCACAGTCCTCCTTGATGGGTACAGAGCTCTTGTTTTAAATTTGGGTCATACAGGTCATATTAGTCATAGAGATTGATGCTGAAGACACTCAGGAGCCTGTGGGCATTTAGGTCACTGTTGTTATAGAGTAGGATGGCAGAGGAGTGGAGCAAAAGTCACTGTTTCCATTCCTCAGGAAAATCCGCATGAGTCAGGAGCTCCCGCAATTGGCACAAGAGTGACTGACCAAGATGATCAACCATGTCATCTTCCCTCATCACACTCTCTCTCCTCACGCCGGACTGCCTTCTCCCTGGCGGTCACAGCTGACATTCTGACTTGAGCCCAGTCATTAAACACTAATTACATTGGCGCTTTGCTCTCTTTCTACTTCAAGTTTTAATAAACTCTTCCCTTCTCCCTTTCTGTCTTTCTCTTGAAATCCCCAGACAGGGTCATCCCCTTCTCCTCTCTGTGGCTTGACCTCTCAGTATGGGTATGTTCTGGATGTGGGTGCAGCAATTTAAATGAAGGGTGAAAAGAGCCAAAGCACCTGGAATAATGAACACATCCCTTAAGAGGAAAAGAAAATTAGAAATAAAAAGAGCCATATGCACTTCCCTGACACTGTCCACTTGTTCTTCGTAGAGCAGTTGGATCTTACACGTTGTAATCTGGCCATTAAAAAATCAGCAGCATGGTCTCTGGACTCACTTAATTGGAAAGTACTTCTCTATGAATCACTTAGGTATTGTTTTATCTTTTGCCTCCAAGATATCATCAGGCTTCAGCCTCTACCAGCTGCCCAGTACTTTTAATCTACTCTACTAATTTGGTCCCCAAATGTGTTCCCTTTGGCTTAGAAGAGAGCAAATTTATGATCCACACCTTGGCCATGATGAACCCTGCCCAGATCATAGTTAGTAGACGGAAGATAATGATCTTCTTTATAAAACTAGATATTTTCTGCATGCATGGTTATGAGTATTTTGTCTTCTTTTTTTCTTTGTATGGTTTTTCTTAGAGAGCTGTGATTATATCAAAACAAGTGTCAGATGAGCATTATAATATTCTTTCACAGTACAGATTGATGTTATTATTATTATCGTCAGTATGAGGCACTGAGGAATTAGGGATACACCAAGTTCCACTTGTATATTACCAACTGCCTCAATAACCCCAATTTTCAATTAGTTATTATTAACCATGTGTGATTTGTTGCTTCATATTATAAGTGGTGTTTGTATACCAAAATGATTTATTACTAGAACCTATGTGAATAAAGGGATTATGAGAGTCAAAGACCAATCTTTTAAACCAGAAAAAATAATGAAAGTGCTACCATGCATTAAGTATCATACAAAGTGATGTGGGAAATTTAAAATAAATAAATAGTTTCCCATATGCAGAGTCTGGTTGCTACAAGTAAGCAGACAAATATTATTCCGTGTATATTCTGTGGCATCTTATTAGTTACCTATTGCTTCATAACAATATTACTACAAATTTAGTGGCTTGCCACAACATAAATTTATTACCTTGCATTTTCCGTAAGTAAAATATTCAGGCAGAGCTTAGCTGGGTCCACTGTTTCAAGGCCTCTCACAAAGCTACAATCAAGGTGCCTGCCAGGGCTGAGGTCTCATCTAAGGTTTGACTGGGGAATGACCCACTTCCAAGTAGTGGCCAAGATCAGTGCACATTCTGGGGAAGGCTGAAACTCAGACTCTAGTGCAGGGCAGCCCTCTAGAAAACTTGGGGCTCTTTAAGAGAATTCTATTAACTTCACATTGTATGAAATCATAACACAGACCTAAGAAATTTGACATCATGTAGTGCAGTTGGGCCTTCTGCATTAGTGTAGCGCAAGTTTAAAAAACATAAACATTTGTTTGCACAGCTAGATTGAAAAGAGGCTGAAGCAGCCTTAGAATGATGTTGTGGATGCAAGCAAGGTGGGCAAAATGCTTTAAGAACACATTTTGTGGCAGGGAATATTTAAATATTATTTATATTACTACTGTCCCTCACACTAATGAAAATGAATAAGATTATTAAGAACTTACACTGTTTCAGGCATTTAATTATCAATTATCTTATTTTATTCTTTTAAGACCCATTAATGGGGGTACTGTTATTTTCCTTTTGTTGTAGATAAGGAAACTCAGACTTTGGTGCTTATGGAACTTAGGATACTAAAGTGAGCAAGGGTGGATCCAGGATTCTAGATCTTCTTTTTAAAATGAATATAAATTTATGCTGCAAATCTGTATCTGTGTCATGCCAAAAAAAAAAGAAATTTGATATAGTTTTAAAAAAAATCATTCAAGATTTTTTAGCAGATTGCGAAAGTAGGGCTGTTGGTAGCAATAGGTCTTACAAAACAAACAGTTGTCATAATTTATTCGTGGATGCTTTACCTCTATAGATTCTATTTGCAACCATCCTGCAGCAAAGAATTAATGGAATTCCCTTTATTAGATGAGCAAGCTGAGGTTTCAGAGATTGTCGCTTCTCTAAGATCACAGAGTACATTTAGAACTGTGTTTATCTGATTTAAAAGTTATCCACATTCTTTACATTCAAGTAGGCTGCCCTTTCTAATTATTAGCAGAGAGAGAGAAAGAAATCTCAATGAACTTATGGGCATTGTGGCTTCTAGTAGCAGGTCTCTTTCTGAATTGACATGCAAAACAGATAGTAATGTCATTTGAAAGAGGCTATCAATGTGTACTGCTAAACTACAGCGATTTTAGCACAAGTCACTCTCTTTTATACAGCTTGGTGTAAAAAAGCTCTATCTGCTAACAGCTAGATGCTATCATTTTGAGTGCTGAAGGACATGCAGAATGAAAGCCAAGAACAAATGGAATTTTAGGACTGGCCCAGTTCATGCTGAGTGGATTAGCCTTTGGGAGTTATTTACTGGACTATTTTAGATATTGCTTTGTATGGTACTTACACTGTTGAGCAGAAATGGTAATCCACTTTCTTTCCCAAGAGGTGAAATTCTCCTTGAACCAACGCAACAACATGCATATATTTCCTATCAATCATTTTTCATTCGATCGTGCACTTGCCTAAATTAGATCGTTATTAAGCACAGAGAAAAGAAGAAAAAGAAGACTTGTTCCTACAACCCACTGATAGGGAGACTGATTTTGGCACCGAAAGAGGCCAATCATTTGCATTTTGCTGTGTGGGGCTTAAAGCCAGAGATTCAAATTACATTAAGAGGATTTTAAAATCAAGATAAAGCTTTTTCTTATGCACCTCTGTCTCTAGCAATGAATCATGAGAGAACAAGTAGCGTATTAAAAGGACACCTAATCATGTTTCATTTCTATTTAATTTTGTCTCTTTTCCTCCCATTCCAATTGCTCTGTCACATTTATTCTTTGTGAATAATTAAAATAAATAGACGTTTCAAAATTTTGTATTCTTTTTTTTTCTTTGAACAAATTATTTCCCCTCCAAAAAATAAGAGTAGGGAGGTCAGGATTATTTATCTTACTGGGTTTATACTGAGCTACAGTCATAAAACTCAGTCAAAGTGAAAGAGATTAAGACAATTCTATCATCAAGAATTGCAGATATTGATAAGCTTTGTAATGGAGCCCTGCAAAGTATCATATCTCAGAAAGTGTCAGGCATCCAAACCCTGTGTCAGAGGTTATTTGCCCTTGCTAATTAAAATAAGTATTGCATTTGATAATTTCACCATATGTTGTCTATTTATATAATTTCACTCTTCATTGTCGATGATGATGGTAAATTCGTGATAATATGGAGGATTAGTTAAAGAAAAACTGGGAGGCTGGCCCGGTGGCGCAGCGGTTACGTGCACACGTTCTGCTTCAGCGGCCCAGGGTTCACCAGTTCGGATCCCAGGTGCGGACATGGCAAGCCATGCTGTGGTAGGCGTCCCACATATAACGTAGAGGAAGATGGACACGAACGTTAGCTCAGGGCCAGGCTTCCTCAGCAAAAAGAGGAGGATTGGCAGCAGTTAGCTCAGGGCTAATCTTCCTCAAAACAAAAGAAAAAAGCAAAAAGAAAAACTGAACAAACTCTGTCCCAGTGAAATAGTAGTATTTGTGTTATAGTTCATGAATAATAAAGTTTATCATCATTTTCCTTAATTGTTTCTCCCAGCCACTCTGTGATATAACTAAGCAACGCAATAGCAAAGTAACTGATTTTCCCAGATGTTGTATCTCATACACCAAACCTTGGGGCTCATGTAAAAGAATAATGAACTACGGAGGAACATGATAATTAAAAAAATACCTATGCCTGCTACATCACTGCTTTCAGAAACAATAATAAAGTGATATTTTTCGGAAGGTTGGTGATGCTAGAAGCCAGTGGGGAATTTTTGCAGAGTCTGCAGCTGTAACTCATTTGGGGATGTATGAGTTAAACAGTTGCCACTCTTCTGTGAGCCAGGACAGACCTAATCTAGATTCTAGGACGTGACTTAAATATTGAATGCCCTACATATTCCATTATACTGATGAAAAAATATTAAGTTACTATTTACTCTTTGACAACTAGATTTTTCCTCTTTCTCCTTCTCTTTCTGTTTCTGCCCTTCTGCTTTCAGTAAAGCTAGTTGATACTATTTAAATTGAACTAGAAAATTGGTAAGATTCTAGCTTCATGTATTGTTCCATGAAGGTACATAAAGACTACCTATTTTCTTCTCCTTTGAGGGTGAAATCCTTGACTTGTTTTGAATGTTTCCTTCCTTAATTTTAATCTTCTCACCCAATCGTGCTTCCTCATTATACCAATCAGCCACTGTTTTAATCAGTATTAAGAGGTCTTCTCTGCTGCAGAGGTGGCTTTAATATTGGCCATGTGGTTTACTGGGATGTCTTTAATTCTTTTGAACATTTGTTTTCTCATCTGTAAAGTGGGCAGGATAACATTCTTGAACTCTCAGTGTTATGATGGGGACCGGATGAGGTCTAGAAAGAGATATTGTGTTCCAAAGTGTCAAATATTAGCCGTTAAAATGATGTCATATTCATTCTTACTTGTAAGTTGCTTGGTTATATTTTGACTACTCTGCCACTCACTCAGTAAAATTATGGAGCTTTATGTTATGCCAATCCCTGTATTAAATACAAGGGGATAGTAAACTAAAAACGGAGTAATGCCATTACCTTCACAATATTTATCTACCCTTTTATCTGGTGGCATGAGGAAAACCAACTGCTCACAGAGACAGGAGACTTGCATCCTAGTCCCTGTTCTGACACATCTCTGTGACCGTGAACTTTCCACATCTGGGAAGTTAGATGTCACACTACACCATCACACTGTTCTCTCTCATAACAAACATTTGTCATTCTATGCCCAATATGTGGTAGCATGTAAGATAACCTAATTTGAATTTGTCAGTAATTCTTCTGTTTCTGACTAGATTGTAAGCTTCTTGAAAGCAGAAGCCAAGCCTTAGAATAATGTAAGATCCTCACCCCTACCCAAAACCCTACAGGATGTCTAGCCCAATATGTGACACAGAGTAAATATTTCTTTCTTGATTATTTCTCATCTCTGCCCTCAATTAACACACCATCACTTCAGGTGCAATGATATTATTCCAAGGGTTTCCATTAACCTGTTACTACTGTGACCATGTGTATGTATGTGACTTCTCTCTTTCCTGAGAGCAGTATTCTTTGACATTAACTTTCATGTATCAACAATGTAAGCCATTTGACACCATCCTAGGCTCCTACTTATTAAATTGCAACTTGTCTTTAAAGGACAATTCATATGTATCTGAAACTATTTTTAAAAAAGTATTTGCTACCTTTGTATTGTTATACTTCTTCAAAAAATATAATTATCATGTAGGTAGATTCTGGGTGATAGACAAAGAAAACTGCATGAAGATATGTGAATCCCATCTTTCTAGCCGCTAAGCTCATTCCACACATGCTGTCTGTCCCCTGACCTAACTTCCCCAGTTGGTTGCATTTCTTCACCTACAAATCCATCATTCTTGCATATATTGAGATATATATACATATATTCATTTCATTTCTTCATGCATTCAGTATTTACTGAGTATCTGCTGTGTGTTAGATACTGTGGATGGTCTCAATCAATAAGTATTTGAATGTAACCTGTGAGCAAATAGTTGACTGTTACCTGAATGGCCAATCCAACATTGATTCATGTTCCTCCAGCCTTTCTCCCTTTCCATGTGTTAAAGCTTCCCTCCGCTCCACATGCAAGGAGAGAATACATACTTCAACAGCTCCAGAATAATAAAGGCCCAAATCAAGAGGTTTGTTTTCGTTTTTGTTTTTTTTGTCATAACTTTATCTAAAACACCCCCTTACCACACCTCCACAGAGGGATTTTGCAGACTATGGTAATAACTACAAAGTGTAATCTCTAGCCTATACGAGACTTTGATCTCAGGAAAGGAAAATGGCATTTTTTGGCTTTTTTTATGGAGAGAATCCTCACTTCTTCATAATTCTTAAACTATTAACATGATTGTATAGTGATGAAGGTATAGATACTAATTCTTTTTCAAGTTAGTTTTGAGTCAAAGAATCAATAATACATTTGGACGTGGAAGGGCTTGTTTACTGCCAAGAGTCCACGTTTCACTTGCTCTGAAAAGATTATTTTCGAACCCAACAGTTTTGATTAGTGGATTTCACTTCTAGCAGAACTCATGTTTGAAACTTTAGGCCAAGGTGAGGAATGGAAATCTACTGACCTCTCAGGGTGTTACTTCCTGTGTGACCAAAAAGAGGGGAGTTCTTTTTTTTTACTAAGTAGTTCATTAGGAAGCATATTAAGAAACATGACACCAAGAGACAGTGCAATATGTTAAGATAATGTGATGTGAAGGCAATTGAACAAGATAGATGCTGATAGAATACCACGCAGGATTTTCCCCGAGGAAAACACTTAAATTCGAGGCTCAGAAGGGAGTGCTGGACTCTAGCTTGAGCCCCTCTGAGAGCCATGTTTCCAGAAAGACTTTTACCTCCTATTTCATTCTTTCTAGTAGCCTTTGTGGGTGGGTGCACAGATGCTGTTACTTATAACATTTTAAGAAAATCTGTATTGTATATTTTGAAGCAAGTTGACAATTGAGAAAAAACTGTTGAATACTTAAAGTAAATAATAATAATAACAATAAGGATTTTCTTTCTTTAATTTAAAGCACAGACTAGCCACTGTCTTGGCTATACCAACTGTTTCAACATCCTGGCTTCAAATAGGATAATCCATAATCACTTAGAAGAGGAAAATGTTGTACCAGTGCAGAACTCTCAGAAAGAATAGCTCTTAATTTTGCCCAGCTCATCATTCTAGCACATAGAAACATTCATTGTTTAGAATGTATTCAACACCACTAAGTTCTAAATTTTTAAAAAATCAACTCTGCATGTTCATAGTATAAAGTAAGGATCAGCAACCTTTTTTCTCTATCATGCCAGACAATAAATACTTTAGGATCTGGGGGCCATATGGTCTGTATTGCCACTATTCAGCTCTACAATTGTACTGTGTAAGCAGCCACAGAATTACATAAGTGAATGGGTGTGATGGTGTCCCTAGAAAACTCTTTTTTTGGTATAGCAAACACCAAAAAAATATATATACATACATATATACATATATCATATCATATTGTGTATATATAGAGAGACCATATCATATTGTGTATATATATCCATGTGATATATATATATATATATATATGTATATATATATCCATAATGTCACACTGTCCTTCTAGTGCTTGTAGTGAGTTTTGGAAGGAAGCAGATGATTAATGCCCATGCTATACCCAGCATCTTAACTGGAATATCATAAAATTACAGTTTCTCTATCTCACTGCTTGTTTCCATGAGTGGAAGGAGATGATCGTCATTCCATCTCTTTAACTTTATTTCCAAAAAGACATTTTCAATCCCCCAGCCCTTAGTTTTATGTTTAGTTTCAAATGATGTAATTCCCTTAGATTTCCTTCACACGTCCTATTTTGCAAGCTGTTAACTTTCCTTGTGACTCTCGTGAACTTTTGTGAGTTCTCCTTAGTTTCTAAGTTGTAATATCTAGAAAAAGGCAAGGTAACTTTGCCTTATGTATTTTGGTGGGGGGGATGCAGTCTAAGAAAGATATAGGGAAATAGCTAACGGGCGATGAATGACTACTAAGTGGAAGGAGTTACATTGCTATGAAAAGACTTTATTTCCCCCACTTAATAAGATAAAACTACTCTTCAGAGGGGTTAAGAAATGTGCCCAAAGTTGCATAACTATGGAGTCGTAACCCTGGGATTGGAGCTGAGGGAGATTAGCGTTAGATGCCAAAGTCCAGTCTTTTCACTGTACCATTGGATTCGTTAGAATGCATGTTAATAGAATGCAGAAAATGAGACTCATAAAGGCCTGTAGGCTCATAATTGGATAACGCTTAACCATTTAAAAAGCATATATATTCTTTATCTCATTTGAATTTTTCATAAACGCCATAAGACAGAGGAATCTTTATTACACTTTGCAAAAAAGAGCGAAGTTTAGAGGTAGATAAGTGAACAGTTCAAGGCTCCACAGACAGTAAGTCAGTCTTCGAGACAGGTCTGGAACCCAGGTAGTGTGTTTGGTGCCCTGAGAATGTTCTACTAACTTCACCATAGGCTATACCTCATAAATCGTATATGAGTATGTGAGCGTGGTACACAATAGAATTGTTTATCTTAAAGATTCTAAACTGCATTTGGGCATACATGGTTAAGCAATGCTTTCTTTTTGTACATCGCAGACTGTCAGGCCTAAGATACAAAATTCAAAGCAAAAAAAAAAAAAAAAATCAATCCAGATAGTCCTTAAGGTCGAGGTTCCAGAGAAAATTATTTAGGAAAAGACACCTGGAGATAAGGAAAAATTAATGTGTGTATATCTTTCCAAAATCTATAGGATATGTAAATACTATCTGAATTATATAATTGTCAAATAGTTAAACAACACAGCTATGTCCACCAGGAAATAACAAAAGTTAAGTTACACATTCCTGTGTTTTTTTAACAGAAAAATAACACCAAATACTAGAAGGGAGGTTGGAAATGCTCCTTATGTGGAACCAGACGACAAAGACAAGATGACTTTGTGACCAGCAAAGGGTCTCTGAGTTACCTCTACTTAAGAAATTAGAACTCCCAAGACTTTTAAGATTCTTTTTACATAAATTCTTTCATTTATTTGATTTTTATTTATGTTATTTTCATTGATGTTCTTTACATAAACAACATAATCAGTTGTTTTCCACTGAGCAATCTTGTGCTTTGTATATGATGGGGAGATTAGGAAGACTATATCTTACGTCTATGGATGCTTTTTGGCAAGTAAATTACTTCAGTAACACCTCTCTCTCTCTATAAATGGGGAGATTGCAACTTCTGGACTATATTGCTTTATTTACAACCCCAAGCAAAAATGAGAGATATGTTGATTTCTAGATTTTTTGCACTAGAAGCAATTGGGACATTTTTAAGATAGCCAGCCCACTACAACTCAGTTCTATGAGCCAAAGATAGACTTAGTATCCCATCAGGGCATTTTAATTTCAAGTCTAATATAACACATACTCCATTATATTGACAGGCAAGCTCTAAAGTTGCTGTTCATTAGTTAAAACTTGCTAGTTTTATTTAATCACAGTGAAACTAGCTGATTTTTATGTCAGTTGCATTTTTACTTCATCCAATTCAGCCAGCATTTGCTGAGCTCCTTTCCTCTAGGAGGAACTCTTTATAGTTGGGATATAGACATGTTCTTGTCTTCAATGGTTATATATTCCAGCAGGTTAGGTATTACAGATGACTGTAATAAAAAAAAAAAACCTAGAATAATATAAAGTCAAAAGATTAGTTTAAAACGTATCCGGATATCCTCTTTGGTTGCTTAACTCATGTCATCAGATAATATAAACATTAAAACATTTTAAAGATATATCACACCTGGTTTATTCACCAAATGGCCAAGCCTATCCAAGAGAGAAGGTTGGGTGGCAAGAAACTGGTTGTCAGGTTCTTAAAGACCTTGTGAAAGCTAACATATCCCAGTGTCTCCTTCTTTGCAGATATCAAGCCTTGTCCAGTTCCATTCCTACACCTAATATACTAACTGTATCCTGTAATATTTTTTGAAAAATGTGTTGATTCTTCAAATGCTTAGTTATCCTGTCAGTCATTGATTAGGACAGCAGGGATCTGTATACTCAGGTTAAAACCATCACCAAAACTCAGACATCATATTTCAGCATCGTGTGCTGAAATCTGCATCCTGTTCATTTTTGGATATTAACTGCTCTTTTGTTCTGGCCCCTCCTTCAGCCTTTCCTTACTAATCTAGAAGTCTTGTTTTAGAACTATATATTCCAACCTAGCCTATCAATATTTTTCTTCTTCTTCTAAATGGTAAAAAATTTTAACCACACAAACCAACCGTCAACAAATGACTTACAGATAGACGGAAAGAAAGGAAACTAATGTTTATTACACACTTCTTCAGGGCAGGTCTTGACTAGCTAATTCCATATAGGGAGAATCAGTAAGTTTTCACGGAGAAAGTGGAAGCTGAAAATGGATTCAGGGAGGTGGCAAGAGTAAATGTTCTAGCAAAGCAAGGTCATGGATGCAGCAGCAGAAAGACGTTTGGAAGTAGTGTTTAGTATATGTGCTCAATGCCTTCTCTTTGTCTCCGTAAATCCATTCTCTACTTTTTGACCCCCTTGCCCTCTGGCTTTCTGTTGGGTTTTCCCAGTGGGGAGCCGCATTGGCAGGAGATAGGAGGAAAGGAAGAGAGCAAGTTTGGGATAAACTGAAGCTCATCAGATCTTTGTGTTCTACAAACCCCTACCAACCTAGTGAAGAATACTAGTGTTCTTCTGTTATTAACCTGGGTCCTGAACCATACCTTTTGGCTTCCCTATACCTGGCTACACCTTGGTAAATAATCCCTTTAATAAACACTGCTCAAATTTACCAAGCTGGCTGTGCCATCTATTTCCTGTGGGAAATACGATTGAGTCTCAGCCTGATGGTGTCTCTGCATTCTGAATTTTGTTCTCTTGTTGCTAACCACCAAGAACTTTTTAGGAGTATATGTGTCTTCTTTCACATTCTTCATATTTCTCATTTCTTTTCTACTTATTTCCCTACTAAATGATTTGACTTTGTTATATACTATGATGTTCTTTGATTTTTGTGGGCTTGTTGATTGTTTGAGCAGAGTTGCAAACTCCATGTGCAACAGAACTGTTTTATCCACAATAATACCAATGTTAAGAAAAAGCCCTGAACACATCATGGGTGTTCATGGTTGCTTGGTTGTTTCACATTTAATAATGAGTGTCCCTTTTAGATTGGTCTCCACGTCTAACTCAATTAGTGAGTTCTCTATCACTTTGCTCAACTTCTAAATGAAAGTTTAAGATGTCAATAACCCATGATAGTCTTGAACTTTTGGTATAATGAAGAGTGATTTTTTCTGAAGATCTCTGGAGTTGTGTCCACACTCTTGCGCTAACTAGCTGAACAACTATTGGAAGTCACTCTTTGACTTCAATGTCTTGATCTATTACATAAAGAAGTTTTCTATTCTGTAAAGTTTTACAGTCTATAGGCTTAAATTATGATGGATTTTCAGGGTGATCTAAACAGACTTTCACTAGTTCCCCTTAATGTAAAACAACACACACCAGTATGACAAATTTTTTTTTTTTTTTAAATGTTACTGAAATGTTTTTCTATTGTTTGGAACTAAACAAGCCTCATTTCTCTGCATGCTTTGATTTCATGGATAGATGCTGATTATTTTATTAAGACTATCCTTTGATTTTTACTAATCTCCAGGTTTGCTGGATCCATTTTCCTTTTTTGTATTTCTAATTCAATACAACAAAAACAGATGGGGCATTGTGTAACATGGTGGGTCTTGATGCCACTTGATGGTTGGAGTGGTTGACTAAACAATGCAATTATCCTTTAATCTACTCACACTGGTAGTAGAATGGAATAACTGATTGGTTTACTGATTTGGATAGAGTTCGATAGAGTAAAATCAATAGTGTGTTACTTCTCCTAGAGTGGGAGCCCACTGGGGGAGACTTGTTTATTTTCCTGGGTTGATTGATTGATTGATTACTCTGTACACAGTACTTAGTTATGTTATCACCCAGGGCAACTGAGTCATGCAGGAGTGTTGGCAGTGATACCATGTTCCTGTGGAAGGTGAGAATCCTTTGGATAAAGAAACAAACATGCAGAGCCAGCCTTTTAAAAATCAAACTGTTTTCTACTAAACTACCATTTCAGATTTCTGTTTTTAAGATATATTTTATCATGTTCAGAGCTTTAGACTTTTATGTTTCTACTCTGCTTCTTGTTCCACATACTCCAAAGAGGCTACCGTTTTGTTTTTTTCTAAAATCAGCCTTCAATTTGGTATCTTTGATGTTATCGACTACTCTGCTTCTTGAAGTGGGGCTGATGTTGCGTTGGCTGCCTGAAGTCGGATTGCTAATGTGGACTGATTGTCTGGAATGGCCCAGTCTGGAGAATCAAGGCATTTCCACTGGCGCAGATACATAATTAGTAGTACACTGGGATTGAACGGAGCTGTGTGCTAGAACAGAATATTCGAGCATTCTCTTCCACCCTACCCATGGGCTTTCCAAGGTATCAGGATGAATGAAGAAAGACCAATGGCGAGGGGTGGGAGTGGGGGGGAGGGAAGAGCTATAGTGCCTCTAATATTTCCCCTTTGCATCCTCATCTCTGGCAAGAACAACAATTTTGCCTGGCATGTGACATGCTGCCTGGCACAAAATGATGAATACAGAAAAGTCTCCAAAGGGATTCAAAGATCAATAGATTATCTATTAAACAATCAACTCTCAAAACGCCTCAGTTTGTCTAGGTCATGATTTATTGCTTAGGATAAGTGAACCAAGACCTGTTGGTTTTCCTCTGAGGTCATTCTCTTTCAAATTTCTGCTCTAGCAATTTCTCTGAGCCCTGGTCACTATCGTGTACTTTCTTACTAGTTGACAGTATTTTAAAATTGCTTTTGAGCACTACCTAGCTCAGATCATTTTAGCTGATAAGGACACAAGGCTTTCTAAAGGTCAAAGGCAAATAACTTGGGGAATATAATTCAGCAAACAGGGGAAGAAGATCTATCTGAATTGTGCTCCACCCATACAGCAGGTATCCAGAGAAGCTGTTCCACTGGAACATTGTTTGGAGGAAAATGCCCAGCTTTGTTGAACTTTCAGGGAATGGAATAGCATTTTAATTTGCATTACCTAGTGAGTTTCTAATGGGTTAATTCCACCCTGGCATCAAGGAATGGTTGGTGTGCGTACTAAACACAAAGTAGCTTTACTCCAACTGTTTTATCATTCTAAAATGTTGCCAGGCTCAGATGTCATACTACCTTGGTTTTCCACTTGGGGAATGAGGGCTGTGATGCAATCAGTTGCTTGACATATTTTATTTGGCAGCTTTGGATGATAAAAGTTTTATCAATAACCAACAGTCTGCTAAAGCAAAGCCAGAATAGTCATAAGCAATTCTGGGAAAAGAGGCCTTGCCGTACCCAAAGAGCATGCATTTTGAGGAAAATTCTATGCCATAGAGGCTGTGGAATTTCAATTTTTTCTATAGCAGTTCTCAGTATTGGCTATTTCAAATAATCCCACACCAGAATTCTTAGGCATTGTTTCTTAGGAGTAGATGATCTTAGAGTAAAGGGAGGATTAAGAATGATGAATTATAGATTCTTTTAACTACCCACCATGCATACTTATAACTATCAGCTCCTCCCTTCATCTCTATAGACACTAACTCGTTAGTTAAACAAATTTCTGAAGGGCAATATTATGGTCTCTTTGGATAACGAGCTAAGAGCACAACTCATGAATGATGATTTCTGTCACTGGAGCAATTCTAACCCTTGGATATATCACAAAGGATATATTTAATTTTAGATGAATAATCCATTTTATTCAGGTTTGGCTGTTACATTTATATTTGCCCAAATTTTAAGTGTGATCTAAGCCACATAGTATTTCAAGACTATGAAAACATTTTCCCCCTAAAACATAAATGTAAGCCAAACTCAGGACTGACTAATGTATGCAGACCAGTGATTCTCAACTTTGGAAAATGGGGGAGTTGAGAGTGGTTGTGTATTTATTGCAAAGAGGTTCTTGATTCTTTGTGCAAATTAGGCATTATATACCGCTTAATTAAGTGACGTTTCCTATGCATTTCATTTAATTTCTTTTTCAAATGCATGCAGATGCTATTGAAATGCATAAAATATTACTATAAAGCATTAATAAATTCATAGTAACTTCTCTCATATTTTTGCAATGTGGACACTGGTTAATATTTTCTGAGATTATATATTTTTTGATACTGTGGAAATTGTGTGGCTCTTATAGAAAAAAAACTAAATTGACCCTTAAAAACTCATCTCTTAATATAAGAGGTGAGAGTTTACAACATGATCCTTTCTATGTACTCCCCATAGAAGGAGTTTAGGAAAATTAAAATTACCTTGGGCTTCATTCACTAATGAGCACTTTTTCTTGGATGGTGGATCCTCATTGTCCAACTTCCTGGTAGCATTATTCTTTTACTTCATATAGGATACAGAGTTGTGTATTTGCCGCAAAAACTTGAACAAACATAAAGTAACTTTTGTCTCACAGTGATCTTGTGAGATAGTAGAATCTTAGAATCATGAGATATTAGGGCTGAAGGACATAATTAGCAATTTTGGAACTCAACCCTTCTATTTTACTGATTTGGGACTCTGAGGTTTGGCCAGGGACCTCACAAGATCTGGTCAGTGTTATATACCTATTTCATGGTGGAGCTGGGACAAGAAACCAACCTTTTATATCCCTTGGTCAAGACTTTCATCCAATCATCACACTGATTCTTGGGAGATAAAACACAGATTTGCCTAAATGCTCCTGGGCAAAAGTGTGATAACTCTGCAACACTGCCAGGCTCACAATTTGGGTAAATTTGAACTGCTCTAAAGTGTTGTTCAGAAGTACATGTTTAGATACTTCTAGTTAACTTAGGGTGACAAGAGCTACTTAGAGAAGCTTTGTTGAATGAAAATTGAAATTTTAGTAGGAAAGATCACTGACGGAAGTAAAAAGGAACTAGCTCAGATATTTCTGTGGTCTCTTTTCTTGATTTTAATGATCATAATGTACCTTAGACCCATCCAGCAATCTGTGTTACTTCCTGAGGAATTAAAAAGCCAAATGTCGGGGGCAATGGAAATCCTAAGATTTGTTTCATTGGAGTCTTGAAAGTTGGTCTCCAGTAGGGATCAATACACTTGCCAACTGCACAAAACAAGATTCTTTTGAAAAATAGGAATATGGGTGATAGTCTTGAGTGTTTTGCCCAAAACAACGCTTTGGTGAGTTCAGAACTTAGTAAATGAGGCAATTTTTGTTACTTTTTATATCTTTTTTTTTTCTTGAGAAAGATTAGCCCTGAGCTAACTACTGCCAGTCCTCCTCTTTTTTGCTGAGGAAGCCTGACCCTGAGCTAACATCTGTGCCCATCTTCCTCTACTTTATATGTGGCACGCCTACCACAGCATGGCATGCCAAGTGGTTCCATGTCTGAATCCGGGATCTGAAGTGGGGATCCCCGGGCCGCCGAGAAGCGGAACGTGCGAACTTAACCGCTGCACCACCGGGCTGGCCCCTACTTTTTATATCTTAATTATACAAATAATATGAGCTTATAAAAAATAAAGACAGTAGAAAAATATCACCCGTAATCCTTTGCTTGAATAAATTTTAAACAGGTATCATCCTGACTAGAGGCCTCCCACTGCCTTTCCTTAAAGCATTTACTTTAGAAAATTTGAAATTATAAATTCTTTCTCTGCTCCTTTGGGATGTAAATCTCTTAGCCTCCTGCCAGTTTCACAACCCAGAAGTGTCTTTCCGAGGACCTGGGAGCCATTCCTTTGAAATGTGATCGTCAAGAAAGATAATGCCCATATCTCCAAGGTTCTGTGGAAGGATAGGACCCTAATTTCAGTAAGTGCAATTAGCAAACGTATGTGGCCTAATCACACAACCTTCCTATTATTAAGGATAGGATAATAATAAGGATAATGTGAAGGTTAAAGTTTGATGCACCAGATACCTCTACGCCTGGGTTATCATAGAAAGAAGGCAGAGACACTGAAGCAGTCACTCACTGCCCTCCACTTTGGCAGTGAAGGAGCTGAAATGAACCAGCCATGCTGATCTGAACTGTGTTAAAATCTTTTAAATTAAAAAAAAAATCCAACCTCCCCGCTAATGTCCTCTAGTACCTTTCCACTGGCTCACCAAGTGCTTAAATGCTCTCCTGCCTTTTGTTAGAATGGACCTGTGTTGAGCTTCTTCCTCTGTTACAACAATCTCTCTCTTCTATTGCAATAGTCTTGAATAAAGATTTCCTTACCTGTCTAACTCCATCCAATGCAATATTTCCTTGACATCCTACAATCCTAAAAGAAACATTGTTTTTATTTCTTCATATTCCTATTCCATCTTTTTCTATAAAAACATGGCGCGTGTGCACGCAAAGCATGTATTCATCTTTTTTCATTTATCGTAAGCATTTTTCTGTGTTGCTCTATGATAGTCATAATTATCACATGAGATCCTATAAATATAATGCTTATATTGTCCTATTAATTTCTACTTGAGACAAATGTCAGCCAAACAGGATAACAGCTCACAATTACAGCGTTTGTTTAAATACTCACCCTTTATCATCGTATGGTAGGACACAAGAGTGTATTTATTTTTGTGTTATTTTGGTAGTATTAAGGCCATGAAAATTAAACTCAGCTGTAGTAAGGAGGCAGGGCATGATAATTAATACTCATTTTTGTCAGTCAATTCTGGTAGGTTGGTTCTAAATTAGTCCAGGCTGTTTCACAGTCCTTAATTGCTCCCTACAAAATGTGATCATGCACATTTGGCTATATATTATTGAGGATATTATTTCCAAAAATACTTGTATTAGGCTGTGAGTGCTAAATGAATTGGAATAATACAAAAAGAGAAATACGTGATAAGCAAGGCAAAATAGGACAGACAGTTCAATATACATGGGCATACACTTTATACAAGGACATATTAGGACATCCCAAGTAGGAATACAAAGAATGGCAACTTGAGGGAGAAAGAAATGTATCAGGGTGTCCCATGGGAGGTGCAGGCAGTGAGCTGTACAAAAAAGAATTAGATGTTGGGGATGACGTTTAGAAGTAAGTTCATGTTGTGACATATTTTGTTTGTGTCCTTATTTGTTGCCTTTTATGAAAGGAAACCTTCCTCTTAATGGTGGAGCTGAAATGCTCCCTTAAGAGGTTTTGAATTCGAAGGTGGTTATGTGTCAAGTTGCTGTTCAAAGGGTAACTGAAATGCTTTCGTGAAATGAATACTAAATGATCTTGAGAGTTTTTGTTTTAATTGTTTTGTTTCTCTTTTTTTGGTTAGGTCTAAGGGGAAGTTAAGGACTGCTAGGTATAGTAGAGAAGAAGAAAATCTGGCACATTTTTTCAGCCCTCTTCTGTAGAAAAAGAAAATTCTCTATAAATGTCTGTAGAAATAATATAGGAAATGCTGTAGAATATTTAAAAGAATTTGCTGAACTGCAAAGACTGACATTTGAGTCATGAAATCAGATTCTGTTTAACAAAGTTAATACATTTTAAGCTTCCTCTGTTTCTTGAAGTAATAAAATGAGAGTGATGGTGGAAATGAAAACAGACTGGCTTGCAGTTTGAACCACGACAAGTTTAATTTAGCAGAGATATTAATTGGAGGTGGTTTTATGTTAATAGTTATGGGGAAACATTATTGGGACCAGAACACTCAGCCAGACGTTCCGAGCATGTGCCTGATGGATTCACACAAGCTAAAGACGTATTTCAGCAACTTAAAAAGATGCCAAGTCATCACAAGCCTGTGATTCTTGGCTCTCTGTATCTCAGAAAGCCTGAGCCATCGGATTTCCTAAATCAATGTTTCCTAATTGTTATACCAGGACTCACTTTCTATTATGTCAAGGAAAATTTCATTTCAAATATGCATAACTTTGACAAAGTGTCACAAGGTTTGATGGATGTGACCCTGTTCTTGCTGCTGAGATGGCCTCACAAATTTTGTATATTTGAAAGTCAAGAGGCTCACAAACTGTGTCAGTTTTAATGCCTTTTTAGGTATTCTTCCAAATCAGATGAGGACAGTTCCTTTTCGTCAATTCTACTCATTGTCATGAAGTAACTATTCAGATAATTCTGTAACTTATTAAAAATCTTCTATGTGCCAGGAGTTATTGTATTTAGTCAAGATACAGGTGTGAACAAAAGAAAGTTCACGTTATGTTCAGGTTTAATGAGGGAAGAGAGCTAGGGACAAATAAATATAAAATGTGTCATGAAGAAAAGTCAGGATAAAGGCACAAGCAGTGATGGGGACAAGGATGTTACTTTATATAAACTACAGAAAACTTTTCTGATAAGGAAACACTGAACAGAGGTGCCTAAGGGAAGCTTGAGAAGGAGTGTTCTGAGGACAGAACATTCTATGCAGTGGGAGCAGCAGGGGCAAAGGCCCTGAGAAGAGAACTTGCTGGTGCTATTTAAGGAACGGTAAGGAGTTTGGTGTGGATATCACGGGTGAGCTTGGGAGCCTGTAGAAGCCGAAGCAGCGAAGAGGTAGTAAGATGCTGTAAATCATGATGCTTTATCTGGATTTCACTCTGAATAAGATAGGAAGGCAGAGATGGGTTTTGAATAGAGGGATGATTTGACCTGACTTAGGTTTTTGGAGAATTACTTTGACATCTATGGGTAGAATAAAACCTAGATGAAAGTAAGGGGAATGGCTAGAAGTCTCTTACAAGAATCCAAACGTGAAAAGACAGTATCTTGGACCAGGGAGGTAGCAGTGGCAGTAGTTAGAAGTGGGCAGATTCTGAATACATTTTGAATTTAAAACAATAGTATTTGATGATGGATTGGAAGTGGGATGGGAGAAAAGAGAGTAAAGGCTAAAATAAGGTTTTGGTCTGGTAGCATAGAACTGCCAGTTACTAAGATGGAGAAGACTGCATCTTGGGTTGAAAGCAGGTAGGTATTAAGTGTGTGTTTGGGAAGCTTTGATTTTTAAGGTGCTGTATATCCAGCTTGAATGAAGTACATCCTAACTTCACATCTCCCTAGGACTCCCAGACATCTTTTGACACTGAATCGGGCAACAAGAATCCAATGAGATGTCTGCCAAACAGTAAAATATGTTTCATGCATTATGATGCAATGTCTCTCAGCCTCAAACTCAGCCAGCTTGGAACTCCAAGTTGATTAAATTGGAATCAAATGGACTCATAATTCTGCACAGCAGCTTTCTGCACAACAGAGTTAAATTTACTACAACTCAGCCAAGGGTAGCACATGCCATATAATTTCACCACCCACACCTCTTTGGGTTTTGATTTACTAGGAAGTGGTTTGCTTTTGACTGGAATGCAAACAAATGTTCCCCTCTCGAATGTGAGTATAATGATGGCACTTTTCCCTCCTTCTCACATATGCACTCCCTTTTTCAAACTTTAGTACCACTTCTGAGACAATTAAGATAATTCGGCCATTTAAGTACTAACAGCCACAGCGGTCTTAGAACCACTTACTTTTTTGGTACTAAAATGCAGTAAAAGGACATTATCGCTTATTGGAATTTTAATGTCATTTTATTTGGCTTGAACTTTAAAGAGCATTGGAGTTGACTTTGTGCTTGTTCTTAAGTAGACATTGAAAAGCAGAAAGAAAGGAAAGAAGTTTATTAAAATTCACCTCAAATGACTCTAATTTTGAAACACGTTGGTGGTGTCTTTTGAAAACGTTGTTTTGACTTGGACTGACAGGCTCGGGAGGGATTTTTTAGGAAGGAGGAAGACACTGAAGTGAGGAAACAGGAGAGGACTCTGGTCCTTTTCAACTAAGAGCTTTCCTTCCAAAGTTGAGAAACTAATTGTCTTCATTTTGTGGTTGCCATGAAGCCACTAATAGCTCACATTCACATCAGACAGCACTTTAATAATGTAGTGAGCCTGTTGGAAGCCAAGTGTGCTCTGCATTTCAGTTGCAATGAAGGCTGTAATGGAAGGATGTCGGAAGGTCAGCCTCCCTTCACCCTGCAGGGTGGGTAAATAGCCAGGCTTGCAACGAGTGGCATTTTCAGGAATGAGATTTTTGGGGAATGAACATTCTGGAAAGTTGCTTCTGAACATTCAACTTGATCATTCTATTAGACATCAAAGGGCGTCTCAGAGTGATGGCTAGCTTTAGAGGGAGCAGCCTTAGGGTTTAATCCTAGCTGTGCCACTTATGAATTGGGTAAACGCTCTGAGCCTCAGTTTTCTTCTCAGTAAAATGAGGATAAGGACAACAAGAAGAAGAGCACCAGCAATGATAGCAAATACACAGAATACTATAGTCAGGCACTGTTCTAAATCCTTTGTATTTATTAGCTAACAATTCTCAACAACTTAATTAGGTGGATACTAATTTTATCCCCATTTTGTAGATTAGGTAACTGAAGCAGAGGGATGATAAATAATCTGCGCAAGATCTCAGAACTGGTAGGAGGCAGAGCCTAGGTTTTACACCAGGCAGTGCGATTCTGGAGTCTGTTCCTTTAACCATACCATGATTCTACTGGGGCTGTGAGAACTGACTGAGATGATGTAGGCAAACTTCCTGGCATGCTGTAGGTGTTTAAGAAATGCCAAATATTATTGATGAGGGAGTTCAGAGGTCCCATTGGCTTTTATTTTCAATCAGAACTTAGCAGGCCAGTAGGATAAGAAATAGAACTGTTACAGCCTAGGAAGCCAAACAAAGAAATTTAAGGAAATAATCCAAGAATTTCAGCTAAAAATCACCAAATCCAAAGCAGGAAGAAAATTTGTAATTCCAACAGTATAAGCCCTTCTCGTCTGTTGTTTTCTTACCCTTGATAAAAATGTTCTCTTCGTTCTTTGTCATTGCCCTTTGGGTTCATAACAGCATTCAAAACCTTCACTGTTATTTCAGCATCAGAAGCTATGTCAGCCTCTTGGCTGCCTTCAATCTAATCTTTGTTTCATTTTCTTTGACTTCATTTGAAATAGCTGTTTCTTGCTAAACTTTTAGAAAGATGTCCCCCACGATCAATAAAATGGGACTCCATTTCTGTTACTCCTGGAATGAAGAATGTTACCTCTTTGTCTATTTGTTTATATGCAGTTTTCCATGTTTCCAGGTAATGCATCATCAACTGTTTGATACTTTAAAAGAGTTCTTTTTCCTCTTTCTTTTTTTTTTATAATGGAAGGAAGAGTTTCTTGAAAATAACATGCTGACATGAAATGAAGTCCCCTAAACTCTTAAAATCACCCAATTTGGACTTGTTAGTGGAATTAGCCATTGTCTTCTCATAACCTGGCTATAAATTAAGTGTGCTTGATTAAATAGAGTCCCCTTTAGCTTGGTAAATTGGCAAATTTATAGGAGCCATTGTTCAATAGAAAGCAATCAGGAACTGTACTAGGAAACATGATTCGAAACCTTGGATTTGTTATGTCCTTCTGTCAATCACTCAGAATCTCTGGAACTTCATACTGGCCTTTGTAAAAGAGAGATATTAATGTTTACATCACAGTGCTGTTATAAGGCTGAAGCATTATATATGTAAATCATCAAAATTAAAGGCCAAATGTCAGCAATCCAGTGATAAAGCAGCTCTCCAAATTTTTTCAGAAACCCTGTCTCTTTCTGGCTCACTGCTCCCTTATCTCTAGTCTGTGCTTCTAATCCTTGTCACCCAAGATGGCTGCTGGACTCTAGCCATCACAACCACCCCCAGGCAGCATGATGTAGAAAGGAGGTTAAGAAAAACTGATCCCCAAGGACTCTCAAGGCAGAGTCATATGCATCTAGTAAATTAGTCATATGGCCACACATGGCCTTGAGGAGGAACGAGTGAGAAATATCATTTGCTTAAGCAGCAAAGGGCCCAGCTGAAAACTGGACTTCTTAAAATTAATGAAAGAGAGAATATTGATAGGCAGCAAAAGTATCTGCCACAGATGACAATTACATCTGTGATTTTATTCTTTAACTTGAACTAACAAAAAAAAAAAGTGAAAATCCTTACTGAAATGTCTTTCTATTCCTATGCTTTCCCTTTTAACTTACAGAAGATAATGGATGTGGAAACTGTTAAAAGAAGTAAAGTGACTAACTGATTGTAAAGAGGGATGTTTTTGTTTCTTCCTTTTATGGTGAGTGGTTTTGTAAGTGCTTGTGTTTCAGGATATTAAGGAATCGCTGAAGCCTGGGCTGAAAGATAATTTTACATAAGAAGGTCAGAGACGTTTAGGAAACACAGTTAAGCAGAACATCAAGCAGATTTGACATAAACTTTGATGGTTGAAAGTAGACACTTTTTGAGGCTAGCATAGGGTCATGATTTTTGACAGAATATGCTTTATTTTCTGAAAACATGGATGGATCTGTTTTGCTGTTTCACAGGACTGATCATTAAACTCATTCAGTATTTTATATAAGAAAAACCAAGATAGCTAGGTGTCTATAATGAAAAACAGCATTCAATAAGTACAATGCATTGATATTTTACAAATATATATTAAGATCTACAGAATAGCATATGATATACCAGGTATAGCTTGTTCCCATAATTGGAATTGGCATGCTAATTAATAGAGATTTGTCTCAATACTTCATCTATAAAATAGGAATAAAAGTAAATTGCTACCTCCCAAGGTGATTTTAAGATCAACTGTAAAGTAATAAAGATATTGATAGGTGGATAGATAGCATTAGCATCTTATAAATGATCAAAATATTATTTATATGATGCTTAATTGATAATTCCTATTATTTTACTTTGTTCTTCACTCTATACTTAATCAACAAGTGTGCAGGATATCTGAGCTCTTAACAGATGAGGTATCTGACCCTTCAGATTTTTCTGCATTTTATAGTAGCTGTATATATCTTGCAGTCCTTCGACTTTCTTCCACAGATGGCTCAGCTGACCCAGTACATGCCTGTAGAATAAATGGATGTGATTCTCTCATGAAAAATTGCAAAGGAAAGAGGAAAATACATATAGAAAAAACTAGAATATGTTAGAAAGTACATGAAAAATTTAGACTTGGTCTAAAAAAGTGGTTTTCCCTGGAGATAAGAATTCAGTATCTACCTAAGATTATAGGTATGGCTAAGAAAAAAAAATCAAAACCAGAAAATCAAAGTGTTGTCCTTAGTTTCATTCTAGTATTGTATCAACCTAAAAATGCCATAATTTTCAGTGGAATGGCTTGAGAAAGGCAAAATACTCTATCTTCCAGAGCTAAATCCAAATGGCTTCTCCTTAGAATGATTGAAAGGGGAAAATGATTATGCTTAGGACTAGACAATTCATGAGATGTTTAGCCAAAGAAAATGATAAAATTGAAGCACACTTAAACAACTCTTTTCTTATTAGTCAAATGTGGGCATTGATGTAGCAGTCAAAACATAAGTTGGCCTGGGGTATTAATCTGGAGTATTTGGGGAATTCCTACTGCTAGCAAAGAGGCTCACCCTCTCTTTCACTGACTGTGGCCACACTGAGTGCAACTGACAAATCAGGGGCCATTTCTTCCTTTGGAAAGATCCTCTCTGCAGACCAGATAGAAGGAAGGGAGGAAAGAGGAACAAAGTCAGATCAAACCCGTCTGAGTTCTGCCAAAATAAAAGTGACCCCTACAAAGCTTTTTCTGAAAAGTCTAACCAACTAGCATTGTCATTATCAAAGTCATCCTCTGGAGTGATGCAGCAGATGTTGGCAAAATTTGTGTGAGTTACCCAGGGGTTTTCAACTCTTATGTCCTATCCTTCATATCCTCTGATCCTGCCATCTCTCCTTGTCCTCAAATTCCTGACTCCCCATTGACTTGTTGGTAATCCCTATACACTGTGCCTCTCTTGCCTTCCTACTACTCTTTCAAGGACATCTACTTTAGACCTAGCCACACCCCTAGACTCAGTCTTTCTTTATCCATGTGTCCCACACTCAGCATGTTGCATGGTTGCATTTAAGAACAACTCTTGTTAGAAGGTGTTATGGCTTCTAAACAAGGGATTGATCATTCTAGGGAATGTCTCTTGGAAGCTTTGAACACCAGGATATGATAGGTCTCAGAGAAGTGTCTATTACTTCTGGGTCGCTGCAGAAATCTACTATAATTAAATAGGCATTTGAATAATGCTTTAATTTGTGGGAAAAAAATGAATTCTCTTGTGCACTTTCTCATTTTAAAGAGACACCACTCAACACTATCAATATTATAAGGGACTTGGAATAACCACCGATCCCATTTAGCAGCTTGGAAAAGTGAGTCATACAGAAGTTAACTTACTTTAGCTTGAAAAACAGAGACCCAAGTTTCATGATTTCTAGTCTATGGCTCTTCATAGCATCATAGTGGCTCCTTGAAGCTTCCCTGCCAGTAGTAGTGGAACAAAGACAGTGGATGTCAATGCATACATTTTTGAGACTGTTTCCAATATGAACAGCATAAAGTTCCATGTTCTACTGTGGTGTCTCAAAGATTTAAACGTCGTTTGATGTGTTTCCCCTCCTAGTTTAAAGAAAGTCCTCCCCCAGAACAATCACACCATGTATATCCTATAAATTCCTTACACTCTCTCCACTAAAAGCAGAATGCTGTATGCTCAAATTACTCAGCAAGGAGATATCCTCATGCAGAGTCCTTCACGACCCCTTCTAGCCTCAATTAGGAATCCACATATGCAAAATGGTGGCTTGAAGAAATCCATTTTGGCTTCTAATGCTAGTTTTCCTCAAAAGTGAAAAGGCAGTCTTGCTTAATGCAAGTTCTCGCATATATAAAACCAGAGTGCTTTTAAAAACAGTATTCCATTATGTAATTAGAATAATCGCCTCTTTCTCTTTGTTGCTCTCCTTTAATATTTACAGAGAAGAAATCTCCTCCTCAGTAATCTGTGTTTTTTCAGGCTGTATATTTATAATTTGATTGATCTTTCTCACAGTCTGATCTACTCATGCATTTTATCATTGTGATAGAGGCTCCCTGCATTTCTCTGATTTCTTTATATTTTTCCCAAAGCATGGCATCGAGAATTAGATGCGGTAATGCTCAGGGATGGCTGCAGTTACCTAAGACATCCTTCAGGCAACCAGAGCTAATTTAGGCTAATAGCCTGCAAACCTCATGATATACAAAACCCTAAAGTTTTCCATTTTTCTTTTTTTGTTTGTGCCAATACAAGACTGATTTCAAGGACATAGTTTTGAAGCTGGAGAAATGTTCATAGTGCAAACTTTGACACAATGTTTTAAAGTAATGACCTGCCCTTTACTAACATAAAAGGGTAACCATATTCATGTGGACACAACACATTTTTAATGGCCAGAATGGGTAGAATTGTGTGAGGTTCTCAGGTTTCCAAAACCATTAGGAAGACTCCAGCAACTAGATTTGTGCCTAACAGTCATCAATGAAAAGGACTGTTTGGATGAATGGATGAAAGGGAGAATAGATGAATAACTTTTCATTCATTCATTCACTCAGTCAATAAATGTTGGAGGCTCATTATATATTCAAGGTACTGTTCTAGATGTTGGAGATACCTCAAGGTACAAAAGAGACAAAAATTCCTGACCGTGGAGCTCACATTCTAGCAGGACAGAAAAGGAAACAAAAAATGTTAATTATATTAAAAATGATCAAAGAAAACATAAAATAGAATAGGCAGGAAGAAGTATGTATATGAAATTTTTACTGGGATGGCCAGGACAGGTCTTAGTAAGAGGGTGACATTTGAAGGAAATGAGAAAGGGAGCTCTGTCTACCTGGGAGGAGAGATTCCAGGTAGAGTGAATAGTCAGTTCAAAGGCCCTGAGTTGAAAGCATAGCAGCAAGCCCATTGTGTTGGAATGGAGTGAGTAGGAGAGAAGGGGAGAGATATGGGAAGAATGAGTGATCTTTGTAGACCGTCAACAGTATTTTTGTAATTGCTGTAAGTGAAATAAGGAAACACTGGAGAATTTTGATGGGACGAGATATCCTTTTCTAGGACAGTCCACCAGGTTGGGGAGACATGGCCCTTCTAGGCCTAAAAATATAAAATGTGGGGAAGAGGCATCCTGAACTCAGGAATTCTATCCCTGTAAGCAGACTTACATGTTAAAATCGTGCAGCTCAAGTCTCTTACTTTGAAGTTAAGGAAATGGCTTAGAGAAAAGATATAATCTGTCCAATATCATACAGTTGAGTGCTGTTGTTTTGCCTTTTTTTACCTACTACTGAACCTTTATATGATGACCATAAAGAGGTATGGAGAGAGGAATGTTCTGGATGTTGATTTCATTTGTCTCTCTAAGACTAAGTCTCCTTATCTGTAAAATAGAGGTCTTAATAGCAGCTACCTCATAGTTCTTGTGAAGCTGGAATGAGTTGTTAGTGCTCAATAATCCTATCTAAGTTTTTGAGATGTTATTTTAATTATTAGTAGATACAGGTCAATTAAATAAACAAGCATTTGTAGACACCTATACATTTCTGACTATTGAGCACAGATATAAATAGACATTGCCTTTCCTCTCAGAGGAGCCTAACCCACTAAAGGGATGTCATACACTCAGTATTGTCATATACTAGCTAAACTGTAATAAAAAGCTACATGAAATTCAGTGGGAGTACAGAGAGAGAGGAGTATATGTATGTAGATGTATATTGATGCATCTAATGCACTGTTTAAAATAAAGTAGGAATTAGAAAAAAATAGAGAAATAGGAAAGTAGTGGAGTTTATAATTTGTTGATGGTAAATAGACATTTTTTGGAGAAAGAGTGACAGTTCAGCTCAGCCATAAGTGGCTGCTAGTATCTATACACTAGAGTTAAGGACGGGTATTCAAAGTGACAAAATGCGTTAGCTAAGAAACAGAGGTAAGAAAATAAAAGTCTCATAAAGAATAAACCAATCATTTAAATTTCCAAGTGAGCCAGTTAAAAGTGCAAATTTCCACATCCCACCCCAACTTTGTTGACTCAATTTGCCTGGGTTGGGACCAAAAAACTTATAATATTTTTAACAAAGCATCACAATCATCGATACTGGTGATCCTTGAAATACCATTTAGGGAAAACTCAACTAGAATCTAGAGTACTTGAAGGGATTTCTTTTGAAAATCAAAGTGTGAAGTTGGGTTGAGTTTGATTTATAGGAAGCTTTCTAGCAGCTTTAACTGAAAGCTAATATTTATGTAATTAACATTTTTAGAAAAGACAGAGAAGTGATAAATAGGAGAGAAAAAAAATACTGAAAGTGCTGTTGACACTACTAGAATATAGAAATTGAAAAAAAATCACAGAGAAACAGGGTTAACACCTTTCCTTCACACAATCGGCATTCCTCAAAAGGGTAATGCTCCTCTGAGACATTGATGGGGCTTTTGTTTCTTGCAGGAAGATGTTCTGTGTCTTGAAGCCTGATGTGTCATGTGGCAGTTGCTACGGAAACTAGTTTAAGGAATGTCATCGAGTTACCAAGTAAATAGTCTTATAAGGCAGATATTATAGCTGACATGTAAATTAAGGCTACCTTGTCTCTGTCAGCTTTTCTATTCTGAATTTCCTTGCTTTCCATATTTAAGAGAGAACTCCTTTCCCTTGCAAAAATCTCCCTTTCCTAACTAGCGGAGTATCATTTGAATGCACAATTGCCATTAACCCATTTTGTATTTTAGTGTTCTGTACCTGAGCATTGATTCCCTAATATGACTCTGAGCTGACAATAGTAGATAGTTACATTGTAATACCCAAGCCAGATAAAAATTATTTTTGGTGGTTAAGAGAAGCAAATGGTAGTTCCTGCTCTTGCAATCCTAAAGGCCAAAATGTTCTTGATACTTTATAGTGGTGATCTCTGTGACTTCCATTTAAGTATTTATTAAAGCTATAGGAGAGCAGAATTTGCCGCCACAAAATGTGTCTCTTTTGCTTGATTATTTTTAAGAACATAAGACTCAGGAAGAAACTTTGACCTTCTCCCTAACTGCCTGAAAGAATTTTAGAAGGCCTGTTCCAGGAAGGAGCTGTCACCATAGATGTCTATAATATAATAGGAACTACGCGTGGTAGATAAGGAAGAACCTAGCAAGGCCCATTTGATCAGGCTTCTCCATGTCCTATTGTCTCTACAAGGCATGGCAAACATTTGCTTACCAAACATTTGCTTTGCCATCTCCATGTGAATTGTCTGCCTCCCTTTTGAAGTCCCAAACCACTACCCCCAACGACTTCTTTTGTCTTTAGCTGAAGATGGTATTTAAGGTGGTTGCTTCAGCCATTTTGGTGAGTTACTCAGTCCTCCTGTGTTTCTCTCAAGTATGCATTTTTTTAAACTCGTTTGATTTTCTCCTGTTATTCTGTCTCATGTCAATTTAATTCTTAGACCAGCCAGAAGAACCTAGAAGGGTAGAAGGAAATTTCTTCCACCACCAGAAAGCACTTGAGTAAACTCTGAACTGCTGGTTAATAAATGTCCTGGTCCTACCTCCAGAAACATTTTGGGTTCACCTTGGGGTATGTGTGGGTGACCCTCTTTCTGAGAAAGCTCTTCAATTTTATAACTGAATGACCACAGTTGCCACTTCACTCCCCAAGTAGAAAGCATATAGGTCACCTTTTATTTACTAAAATCATGGCTGTGTTCCAGGCACTTCACAACAACATTAATATCAAAATTATTGATGTTTAGCTTCAGTGTGGAGTTGGCTTCAATGATTCGTTTTGGAAGAATGCAAGATTCACACAAACTGTTCTTTCTTCTACATTCTTTAATTTATACTTCCAAATCAGTACATACATTTAGAAAACAATTCAGGTTTGCCTTTTCTTTAGAAGTGTTTTCACAGTCCTACTATAAAATTTAACATTTTTCTTTTTGTCAGAGTTCACTGTAAGAAGTAAACACATGAAGATCAATTGATATCCTCAAAAAACTATCTAATATACAAATCAAGATATCATATATTCCCCATACATAAAAACTATGAAATGCTTTTGGAATCTAATGACTGGAATAAATTTAACAGTATACAGATTTGGAGTTCATTTTTTTATTAGTTCATGAGAGCTTTATAACCTTTGACAGGTCCTTTTTCAGTCTGTTCATTTTTTATGGCTATTGGAAAGTTAACAGCTTAATTATATATAAGTGTAATAGATTGACTTTGACTTTTTTTCATTATTTGGGATAATTATCTCACTTCCTTCAGTTAAAATTCTATTTGTGTGTGAGAAGCAGAGATTCAAGAAGCGGTTATCAAAAAGTAGCCAAACTACCCTTATAGAGGAATCAAGAGGTGGCAGTTCAGGCTGATATGACAATTCCTTGATATCATCAGAGACCCATGCTCTTTCTATCTGTCTGCTCTGACATTCTTACTTCAAGGCTTCCATATTTGAAGTCACCTCATGGTTAGTAGATGAATGGTAAAGTTCCAACTGGCTAGCCTATGTTCCAGGAAGAAGGTAGTGGAAGGATAGGAGGTAAAAGCCATATTTAAGCTGATTTAGTCCCTATTTTGTAAAGTGCTTTCCCAGAAATTTCATCCTGAAAATTCCACTTCTATTCCATTGGCTAGAACTTAATTAAATAGCCACTTCTACCAGCAGGGGAGCCTGGGAAATGTAGCTGGGCACATTGCCACGCCAATTTTAGATTCCATTAGGAAGACCTAAGAGGAAAATGGTTATGGGAGATGCAGCTGGAATATCTATCTCATCACTCTTCATTCCTTGACTCATAGTTTTCATCCTGATTTTGCTAGTTCTAATTTTTTCCTTTTTATTTTCTCAACTCTATTTTTGAAGCAGGTGGTATGTAAAAAATAATAATAATTTAATAAGTAATAGCACTAATAGCTCACGTGTGCTTGAGAACTGTGCTAAATATATTACCTAAATGTTCTCTTTTTGTCATTTCAGAAACATGAAGAGGTTTGTTATATCTTTATCTTCATTTTACCAATGAATACATTGATATATAAGAGAGTTTAAGTAACTCGCTGAGATCACCCAGCTAATACATGAAAAATATGGGATTCTAACTCTTATATTTCTTTATCAAGAGACTCATCTGTTCATTAGTTTATATATTCTTCCATCCTACATATGAATGAGTTGATCTATATTACCTTACATCCTTAACAGAGGAAGAGAATTTTTGTTTTTGTTTCTTTCTCCCATCGTGGCTAAGCCAGATGAAAACTTTTCAATATTTCTTCCACCTTTTTCTCACATTTCACTCTACCTGCACCTTCATTTCACATAAAGACTTCATGTAAAGATGATATCTGGGGGAAGATAGCCTGAACTGGATATACCATACTGTCATTTAGCTTATTTGGATGAATGCTTGTAAACCCATCATGTTTGTTATTATTGTTCAATACCTAACCTCCCACCATATTGGAATCTCTCTAAGAGCAGTGATGGTGTTTGTATTGGTCATAGTTTTGGTTCCCATTCTAGGTATATAACTAACATTTATTTCATCCCTTTATTCATTCAACAAATTGTTATTGAACAGCTTTTAGGTTTCTACCACTCTCCGAGGAGCTGATGTCACCACAGTGAACAAAGTTCTTGTTTTCATGAAGCTTATTGTCTGCTGTATAGATAGGTGAAAGGTAAGCTAAAAAAATAGAGAGGTGTGTCATAATTCAGATAGTTAGAACAGTAAGGAGGAAATGAAGGGAAGATAGAGAGAGGAAGTGCCAGGATGGGGAATGGAAGAGATGGCTAAGTTTCCTCATTTGTAAGGTGATATTTGATGGGACACCACAAGGGCATAAAGAAGCAAGAAATGTGGATATCTGAGAAGAACATTCCTAGACAAGGGAGCAGTAAGTCCAAAGGCCCTGTAGGGAGAATGTGCCAGGTATTCAAGGAACAATAAACATGGAGAATATTGTCAAGAACCCATTGATAAACGCATTGATAAACAAGTGTAAAGCTTTGAAGGAGAAGGATGGAATCCACTTGTGAGGTTATTATTCCTGATCCAAGTCTTCCCCCAGACCCCAAATCTTATCTTAGAAATAGTATGAATGATGCAAAAGCTAAGAGTCAAATGAAAAGCAACTGGCGCCTGTGAATCTACCAGGCAATCACTGCCTTCCTCAAAGAAGGTACAGTCTTTGGCAATGAAGAGCAACATTTTCTGCATGATTCTGTCATAGCAGATGAGAATCATTGCATTAGGGGCTTTCCAAGAAATCATCATCTTAATAAATGCTTTACAAAATCTGCCAGATAGCATAGTTTCCTTTCTTTTACAGATGGGTTCAGGGAGATTATTGCTCAAGATCACAAGAAAATAGTAGCGAGCAACATAAAAATTTCAAAGGTATGACATCTTGAAAATTAAGTATTCTCCAAATTAAGGCAGTGTTATTAGGATAATTTTCAGAAAAATAAATTAAGACATAAAACATAGAGTTTTTTTGGTTGCCATTATTTTTGTAGTTATGGATAGCCAAAAAGAAAGAAAAATACGAGGGAAAATATAGATAGCATGGACATATGGAACAGAATCATGATAAAAAAATTAAAAAGATAAAGAACATCAAGATGGGGGTCATAGTGTACTCATCAAAATCTGTGCCCTAGAGTTTGAATATGATGCAATGAAGTCACCATTGTATTCATTTATGCATTCACTCATTCAGTCATCGATCAATACATATCTATTGTGTACCTACTATGTAGCAGGCAGTATGCTAAGAAGTAGAGATGCACAGTGCATAAAACATACAAGGTACCTGCCCACATGGAGCATAAATTTTAGGAAAAGAACTAAACCACGGTTAAAACGAGAACCATATAGTGTAGGCATTACTTTTCTGTTAAAAAGATGCAAGGTAAGTGGGTAAAGATTGATGAGGCATTTTTTTTAGAGTAGCCAGAATACACCTTTCTCAAGAAATGGCCTTTAAGCAGAGACCTGAGTAATGTAAGGGTAGGTTATGTGATAAATAGGGGAACATCATTCATGCACAAAGAACAATACTTACATAGATCTCAAGACGGGGGCACCTTAAGCATCATGTCTGTTTGGAAAGGTTGGCATCCTACTAATCAACCTTTTTTTTTTTTTTTTACATCAAAGCTATCTGGGGAAAATATTTTTAGGAAGGTCTAAATCATGGAGGAAAAATAAATTCAAGTCTGTAATGTGCTGCTGTACTTACAATCTCAGATTATGCTGAGACCACAAAGTTTATTTTATTGCCTTAAGTTTTGTTGTTTTTATAACCAATTTTCTTTCTCTGTAAATATATACCTTCAAATTTTTATTAAATACCCACTGTTGGCCAGGAACTGGCTGTTTGCACATTTATTACTTCTTGTATTTTGTAGTACCTAAGCATGCATTCAGCCCTCAGGAGTTTGAGTCAAAGGAGTAGAAGATGCCATCTGAATATTTAAGGAACTCTACTGGGGGGCAGAACTTGTACACAAATTACTGTTTAAGACAGAGACGACGTGTATCATCCAAATAAGCATAATATCAGTATAGACTCCAGCGATACCAAAGTCTTTCTGGAAGAGGAGTGATTTAAGGTTTTGTGTATTTGGTCAATTTTCCTAATTTCTTTTCAATCTTCTAACACAATTTGTAATCAATTTTCCAGATACATTGGGTGGTACATAGATGAGTGAGTGCTTTGTAAGAAGTCATTTTAAGAGCGGTGGGAAGACTATGACAATTTCAACATGGCAGATTTCAAATTCATGATTTCTTAATTTTACTTGCTTACTAAATTATGACCTATAGCCATTTAGCAAAGTATAGAAATAAAATTTCACAAAATTGTTTATTTTTTCAGTTGTGGTGTCTGAAACCTCTGTGAGAATAATATGAATTTATGGCGAATAAAATAAAGGGAAGACTTTCTGTATTCTCAAATATGAGTAGAGTCAAAGAACAAAACCTTTGTTTTGTTTATCATTTGCGCGTGTATAAAGTAATACACAGATATTGAAGATAAGCTGGAAATACTGAGATATCTAAAGAAGTCATATTGCTCCTGTTGGTCCTGCAATCCAGGAATCATCATTGACATTGTTGTGTGTTTTCTTCCAGGCTTTGATCCTTATACAATGCATCTTACACGAGTCTCCTATAACTCAGACTGAATGCAAAATTCTGTTCTCTAATGTTATTATTTAATATATGACACATAGTTTTGCATATTATTGCAGTTATCAGAACTAAAATTTTCAAATAGAAGTAACTATTCAGCTGATATTTAATGTTAAGACTTTTCTAGGTGTCTTTTTTTTTGTAATATTATAAATAATGCTGATATTAAGAACCTTTATTTCCTAAGGCCAAAGTTCCATTCTATCTTTTCTGTAACTTGTTCCTTGATTTTTCCAAGTGAAGGGGATGGCTCTTTCACTTGAACTTCCTTCACCTTTTGATTCCAGTTCTTTAGACTATTTGCACGTGTGAATTCTCTCTTCTGGTAGGAATAAAAAGATCTTCAGAAGATATTTGTTAAACAATTGTCTAAAGGAAGAGCAGTTAAGAATTATGATGACTTTTCTTTTATTTAGCTTTTATTTTAAGACTCATTGTCAACATACTCACTTCTTTTGACAGTTGCCCAGGAGATTATATTTCCTTCAGGTTAAATGCAGAGTTGTTGAAATTCAAACATAAGTTCTTTCAACGAAGCCTCTTATGACTGGCAGAAGTATTGACTTAACAAAACATTAGCCTTGGCAAAATAAATCTGAAGTGGCAGCCAATTCACAAAATTGTTAATTGTTCTCACTTGACCATGTGTCTTAGTTGGCATTTGGTCTTTCACTATGATATGTATATATACAGGCAATCTTATGTCCTGCTAATATTATTTAAACTTTAGCACTCTGAATTACTCAAAAGTATAATTCACAAGTCAAATATTTTATCTTTCAGTTATTTAAAGTATAGCTTATACTAACAGATATCAAATAATGAGGATATGTATAGAGAGAGAGAGAGAGAAAGAGACAGGACATACATATATATTTATATTATATTTATACAATCTGTTGATAAATAAAATATTGTTATTCATCCTACACTCATTCAGTCAATTAATATTTCCAGAATGTAGGTGACGTCTTTGAATACAGGACTTTTGAAATGTGGCTTCTGTCTTAAAGAAGTGGTTCTTAGCCAGGGATGATTATGTGCTCCCTCTTTAGGGTATTTGACAATGTCTGGAGATGTGGTTGGTTGACATGTCTGCTGAGGGATGAGTGCTAATAATATCTAGTGCCTAGAAGTAAGGGATGCTGCTCAATATCCTGCAATGCACAGGACAGCCCACAGAACAAACAATTGTCTGGTCTAGTATATTAATACACTGAGGCTGAGAAACCCACTCCTAAAAGATCTCACAATCTCAGGGTAGGAGGCAGGCAAGTTATTATATCAGTGGAATTAAGATTATAATAAGTACCAAGGATAAGTTTGTCTGGTAGAGATACAAAGGAGGGTGTTGTCATCTTTCCCTGGAAAAGATTGAGAGATTTGAGAAAGTGATGTTGAGCTGAAGAGGGGAAGAAGGGGCAAGGAGAAAACATTTCAGGGAGAGGCAAAGCTGGAGCAAAGTCATGAACATGTGATGCTCCAAATGGCTTAATTAAACTGGAGTGCAAAGTGGTGTTATGGAGCCCTGTGAAGAGTAAATCTAGACCAGTAGTCAAAGGCTGAATGATCAAGAGTCAGTTTTGTCAGCTAAAGAGTTTGGACTTTATCCTATAGCCAAAGAAAATCCATTGTAAAGACCCATGGGATCAAAGACTATGGAATAGTTTCTTTTTTTTTTTTTTTTTAAAGTTAAAATATCTCTGGAAGACAAAAGAAAACTGGAAGAGAACAAAAATAATTAGAGGCATGGATGTCAACTTGGCTAATAATTAAATAGTGCATGTTAAAATTTTTAGAGGCTGCTCTATCCCACAAGAGCTGGGGTTTGATGGTAGCTGCTGTATAATGGTAATGCTAAGAAGGCCGAATGGATGGAATTTTCCCCTCCTTTGAATGCAGGATTTGAGATCTCAAATAAGAATTTTCAAAAATGAGTTACTTATAACGTTAGAAGTAGACTAGTTTGTTCAAGGAGAACATCAGAAGAGAAGGCTGATCCTCAGAAAGCACCAATATTTAGTTATCAAGCATAAAAAGAGAAATTAGCTGTTACATGTTACAGTAGGTAATCAGAGATATGATGGGGACAAACAAAGGTGGCATAATGAGATAGAAAGATCATGGGGGCATCTGGTCAGTATTTGAAATTAGGCTGCTGTAGGAATATTCCATTTCCACTCCAAATCAATTAAATTATGAGAAAAGTACTTTTGAAATATTATTCAGGGTCAAAGTGAAGAAAGGGGACTCCTGGGGCTGGCCCTGTGGCATAGTGGTTAAGTTCGTGTGCTTTGCTTCAGGGGCCCAGCCTTCACTGGTTCAGATCCTGGGCACAGACCTACAGAGTGTTCATCAAGCCATGCTGTGGCGGCATCCCACATACAAAATAGGTGGAAGACTGCCACAGATGTTAGCTCAATGACAATCTTCCTGAAGCAAAAAGGGGAAGATTGGCAACAGACGTTAGCTCAGGGCCAATCTTCCTCACCAAAAACAAAAGAAACGGGGCTCCTTAGATTCCAGAATGAGGGAAAAAATTAAAGGTAAGATCAATAATCAGAGACCTCAAATCTCAGAGTTCCCAGAACTAAGAAACAAATCTTAAATGCTGGGTCTAACATTTTAGTACCCCCAAAGGGAAGCCCAGGCCACAGGCTCATGCAGAGACTTCATGTGTATTACCTGCAAAAAGCTTTGAGGCAGAAGGTTATTCTGCTATGTCCTTGAAAGTAGGACTAAGGAAATTCTGACCACTAGCCATGAGTGAAAATGAATCATTTTTGAGAAACTGGCAATATGAAACAGCTCTATGCCAACTGCTGAATCCAAAATTTGTACTACTTATGTGGTATGAGAATGGCAAGTGGAGAAATTAAGAAAATCCTAATATTAACTCAGTGAAGCCAGTGACAACAATGAAGAAATGCATATGAGCTGGTACTCAATGGGTGTTGCTACAAGCGTGTGCCCCTGAAATACTTCTGTGTCAGTCAGCTTGGATTGCCATAATAGAATACCACAGGTCGGGTAGCTTAAACAGCAGAAATTTGTTTTCTCACAGTTCTGGAAGCTGGAAGTCCAAGATCAAGGTGCTGGCAGGGTTGGCTTCTGGTGAGATCTCTCTTCTTGACTTGCAGATGGCTGCGTTCTCACTGTGTCCTCACATGGGATTTCCTCTGTGCACATACTCCTGATGTTTGTTCCTCTTCTCGTAAGGACATTGGTCCCATTGGATTAGGGCCCCAACCTTATGACATCATTTGACATTAATTACCTCTTTAAAGACCCAGTCTCCGAATACAATCACATTGGGGATTAGAACTTCACTATAGAAATTTTGAGGAGACAACTTAGTCCATAACAACTTCCACGAAGGTGACTTGAGAGTAAAACATTTAAGTCACCTATGGAAACATAACAGAAGAGAATCGGCAAATACGAAAAAGAAAATTCACACTGTAGAACTAGAGATGATAGAATTATCCAGAGGGGACATTACAATAAATGCGTGAAAGTTTAAATAGATAAAAGAAAAAAAATAATCACAGACATCAGACTTGGAGAAGGACCCCAATCTTGAACCATGGGGCATAGGGGCCCCAAGATTTGAAGATTGTGAGCAAATACATTGGTAAAGATGTATATAAGTGTAAATAAGCATTAGTAACTTGGAAATAGACCTGATTAAATTAACCAGAAATGCAGATAGATGTAGATATAAAGAAAAGAAAATAACTTACTACAGAAAACGTACAAGAGAATTTTTTGAAAAGGAGGATAGAGAGAAATGAAAGATATTATGGCTCAGAATGTTCCTGGACTGAAAAGGATATCAGTCTTCAGAATGATTGAATATACCTCATCCTTGACAGGATGATTAAAAACACGTCTACACCCAGATCTACTGCAGTGAAACTTCAGAACTCACACAAACAGAAAAAATCATGAAAGCAATCGAAGATGAAATATCTATTACAATCAAAGGAATGATAATTAGAATTACAGACGATGTGTTAAGTCATGATGAAGACAAGAAGTCTAATGAAATGATACTTTTAAAGGGTGGATGAAAAATATTTGCCAACCTAGAATTCTACACTCGGCCAAATTATAATTTGGGAGTGAATCTAAATTTTAAAAATGCTTCTGAAAAATACTCTGAGAACTAGAAATTCATAGCCTCACAATGGCAAAGAAAAACTGTTAGAGAGTGAAAATCAGAGGAAATGGAATTCTCTCCTCCCAAAATACGGGTGGGATGGTGAAGAAGTACTTTGATAAAAATAAAGGTAAATGTAAGCAAATTTGGACTGTAAAGAATAACATAAGTGATAGATAAATAGATAGATGACAGATATTGCTAATTTCCTGGTCATTTAAGGCAAGATATTTTACAAGGCAAAAAGAAGACAAATTAATGTGGTAGGTTAGAGGAAGAAGTTTAGTGTGCATAAGCTCTAAAGCCCTATTTGGTTTGAGAGGAGATTAGATATACTGATTATCTATAAACTCTTAAATATATATGTTTAAAATCTGACTGAACATCGACTGAAAATAAAACAAACATGTAATATCCAGACAAAGAAAAGGAAAAGGAAGGAGGAATAAGGAAGCCTGTGTGGATCTAATAGTAAGGTAAAAATTTGGATGTAAAGCATAGGGATCAACAAGAGGATAATAGTTTCTTCTGGGGAGCCAAGGAGTAGAATTGGGAGGATTACAAAGTGAGCTTCAATTTTTTCCCATATAAGATGTCGGTTGGAGAAAAAAGAATAATCCAATAAAGCAGAATGTTTAATGTGCATTAAATCTGGGGATCCTCAAGATTTGATGGTTGTAACTAATTGGTATATTTCTTTATATTTCAAATACTTAATTATCATATTAACACGTTAAAAAATGTACACTGGTATCAGATAAGACTGTGTTCTTATCCCATACCTCTTACTTACTATGTAATTCAGGTAAAGTCATTCAGTTTCTTTAGGTTTCACTTGCTTAATTTTTAAATGTGTCCAATATTACAATATCCCCTACCTTCCAGGGTTGTTTTAACAATGTAAGGTGTATGCCACAGTTCTTGGAGAAAATGTGTCAATATATAGTCACTGTTGAAGATAAGGAGGCAGCAGAAGTATGAAACCAAAGGAGGGAGGAGTATTTAAAAAGGGAAAGCAGGTGACGTTTATTTCACATGCAAGCAAAATGTTCAAATTACTGATGTGGACCATTGGGTTTCAGTCTTACGAGGTCATTGGCGAAGTTCACCTGAGTGGTTTGGGGAGATGGGTGACAGCAGAAGATGGTAGGCATGGGTCAAAGAGGGGAGAGGACAGATAAGCAAATACTTGCAGCATATTGTTTGACACAAGGAGACAAGGAAAAAAATCACGTACTTATTTATAGAAGCAAAAGAAAAAACAGGAGTTTTAAAAATGGGAGACTGCAAATGTGAACTATTTTAAGTTGTTTGGTTGTGGGGAAAAATAGGTCAGTAACGAGAGATAGAGGGGCGTGTGCTCACGCGCACATGAACGTGTGTGCATGTTGTTAATGGTAAGGGTTTTGCCCTGTTAAGAGACTGAAAGGAGAGGTATGGTAGCAATGGGGAAGGTGAGAGTATAGGAACAAAAGTAGAGCACTGATGGATCAATGTCCTAGAAGAGACAGGGTGTTGGAATTGAGAACATGTGTGGAAGAGTTGGCCGTAAGCAAGAGAGAATCACTTGTTTGAGATTAGAAGGAAGTTAAATGTGAGCGCTGACAGTGTTAAGTGTCTACATCTGAGGGCAGGTCATTGAGGGAGTTTATGACTCTGAACTTCAAATTTGTCTGTAAAAGATGTGAGGCAGTGTCCTCCACTGAGAAAGAATGTGTGTAATTTTTGTTATTTTTATTGTTTTTTGTTGTTTGTGTGTTTCGTCCCTATCAAGTGTGAAGACTCAAGCATTGAAATACTCCATGAGGTATGTTTCCTCTGATGGAAAAATTGATTCAGGTCCAACTCCCCTTCTCTGAAGAGGGGTTTTTGGATGTGAACACACATGATTTGAGGCCTCAAATCACCATACTCATTTCAGAAAGTCGTGAAAGGTCTACAGAAGGGAACGACGTGTGAGAGTGCCTGGCTAAGCCTTTTGGGAAATAAACAGGAACCAAGACTCCACATTTCCATGTCCTCTACAAAACCAGCTTTCCAAAAATAGACTCATACATGCTGTAGTCACAGTTGAATGTCGTGTTTCTATTATTGCGATGACATAAAATCATTAAAGCACTGCTAGTAGTAAAAGCAGTCATATCTGATAATAGAACTGCTCTGTAGCCATTCAAAGCGAATTGCATTTTAAATGACACATGGAGAGCAATGTCCTCCTGAGGCGGGTGGCATGGACTGAGGTTTGACTTCCACAGTAATTTATTAAATGTCCTCCTTTGATATCGCTGCAGTCCTCAAGCTCCTAGTTCTGAATAGTGGTGTTAAACTTGCTGGAGTGCATAAGCACAGTCATAAGAAGGTTTCAAATATTCTTCTGAGTCATCTGCTAAATTTTTAATAATATTTCCTATATTTAAAGTAATTGAAAAAATATTAAAAGTTCCTGATATCAAGACTCAAGCCCACTCCCTTCATCCCTCAAAGTTCTTTGTCTAGACTTCTCTTTGCATCACATTTATCACACAAGTAGAATTACCACTACCTACTATATGTCAGGCACGCTATCTCAGTTAATCTTCATGGAGCCCAATGAGGCAGATATTATGGCCATGGACAAATGAGTACACTGACATTTCAATATTGAACTCAATATTCCCAATATCAATTGGAATTCAAATTTAGTTCTGATTTTTTTAAAAAAATAAGAGATTTAAAGGAGACATTGAATCAAGTGTCTTTAAAGTTCTGAATCTATTAAAGACGATACACGGAAGTTTTGGCTTCCTCAGGCATTAAAATATCAGCTTTATTATCAGTAAAGCTATACTGAGAAACACACTTTGCACATAAGGCCAAAACAGACTTTCTATCATCCCCCTAAAACTGACCCCTGGGACCATGGTGAGAGGTGGAGTTACAGAGCCAATTACTTGCATTTGGAATAGAGCCTGTTCTTACCTTCCAAGAGTGGATAGTCCAGGTGCACTAATCCTATACAATAGGGCCACTCCTCTTCTTGAGGTGAGGGAAATGGTCAGAAGTATGGGATTGGATTCTATCCAAAACCTCAAGGGAACTGGAGGCTTGTCAGTAGAGGAAATGGATGATTCTCCCCTGAATACGGCACATGGCATCTCATTCTATCAATTTTATTGGTTTAATACACTTAAGAGTTTCATTTTCTTGTACATAATGAGCTTGAGATTAATAAGTGTGTTGATCAAACCAGGACAAAATACCAGGAAGCTCACGCTCTAGAACTGATGAAAGAACATTGTGTTAGAGGCATTCACAATGGTAAGAGTTTCTACGCTCTCCAATTTCCCCTTGTTCTTTGGGGGCAGCACATAGGGATCTAGTAAATCTAAGCATTGGACTCCAGGAGGCTTTTAAGGAAGTCATTAGAAAAGCAATATCCCCTCCCTGTCATGATTAAGAGCTGGAATCCATCAAATATGTGTATGGCATAGTCTTGGCTCCAAGTCTTGTTCTGCCAAGTTGGACACCCATAATTGAGAGAACACAAGCCTCTTCTCTGACAAGATCAGTGTGCCAGTGTGTAAACATTGGAGTTCCAGCTCTTCGATTTACTTAAACATGGCTGAATCTGCCACCTCAACATTTTACCAGAATGGATTGCTAGAGTATTTTGCTGAGGCTGACTTGCGCGTGATCTGCAGGAGGCCAGATCCTTCTCTGGGAGACTGGCATGCAGGGGACAAATTTGGAACAAGCCAATTATTACTTTTCAATCTTGGCCTGTTTGTCTTCTTGTTTCACCGTGGTGCCTAATACAGTGGATTGCAATATGTAACTGTTGAGGAAAGGAAATAACGCATAGACGAAGGAATGAATGGATAATTGTATAGGGAAAAAGTATAGTCATTTGGACTCTCTCTCATACCACCTCTCCCTTCTGCTCCTTTTCGAGAGGTGCAAACAGATGCCTAAGGACTAATTTGGCGTCTGCTTTCCAGCAGAAGTCTAACTCTCTTCTGTATAATAACTCTCTTCTCTGAGCTGAAACTCAGACCCACTTAGTCGTCAAATAATCGCCACGACGTCAACAATGGAGTGACAGACTGTGAGAAAAGGGCTCTCTATGTCTCTTAATGAAAGCCCTCAAGTTTATTTTTTAGTTCCTTTTGAGATGTGATAAAATCTCCCTTATTGGTGCTAAAAAATCCCCTGGAATCAAATCCTCAATTTTAATAATAGCCAGCACTTTTTAACGTTCCCTATGTGCGGGTGCTGTGATAAACACTTGACATAGATTATCTCATTTAATCCTCACAGAAACCAAATGAAGTGTTTACTGTCATTATCCCTATTTGATGAAGAGGATACTGAGGCTCATAGAGAATTAATAACTTGTCCAAGATCGTCTAATGCCAAGTAATCGAGAGTGGATGACCTGAAAGCACACACACCAGCCGGGACCAGCCTTTTGTTGAGGGAAAACTTACAGAGACAGAAGTAGCAGGTGAGCAATCTTCCCAATGCCAGTTCCACAGAGAATTGGCAGGCCAGACATTGTACTTGAATGGGGTCTCAGTCTTGAGCTGTGGGACTCACAAGCTGCTTGGTTGGGGGGACACCAGCCCTTCCCCTAGGATGATTTGTTGCTGACGTCCAAACTTTGTGGTTACAGTTCTGGCATGTGGCAGAATTTTAGCTTCCAGCCCTGATCTTTAACCTCAGCATAACTGAGAGCTCACCAGCCCATCCCTGTGTGTTTGATCAGAGTCTAGGACCCAAGGCTTGTGTTTATAGTGGAATGGCGTTGGAGATTCTTGACCTTCAACCCTGTTCTGCCTCATCAGCATTCTATCAGGATGTCTGCATTAAGTGCTCAGTATAGGCAGTTTCCTTATCTTCTGGGTTTTAATTTCCAAATTATCCTGCTCTTAGGGCGGAGAGGCAGTGGCAGCTGTCTCTCTGGGAAGCCAGACTGCTGGGTATCCATGTCAGACAAATTAGTTCTTGCCTATCACCTAGCCATTAAGTGGTGAAATCTTTATTTAAGCACTGCAGTCTGATGTCAGAGTCCCTGGTCTTAAATAATTTGCAATAAGCACTTGATGTAACTATCCACACGCGCATTTCAAGTAGCATCATAGTCTACAGTACATGCTTTTCAAGTCCTATATTTTTATCTTGTGTTCCTAGTTGACCATTTTAAATACTTATGTACTATTCACTTATTTCTAGACCTTAAAACTCACCATTTTGCTACTGTGTGCCCCATTAGAATGTAAGATTTAATTTGGCTGTGAACCATCTAAAGAGGATGTGTGATTGACTGTGGAATTGATAGGCTTATTCACTGGGGTGTGTGTTTGGGGCTGGATGGAGGGGGTGATCCTAAGAGGTAAGGTTCCTTAGAAGAAATAGTAAGTCCAAATTTGGAGTTTGTGACGTCTGGCTGTCTATGGGTAGCTTTAGGAGATTTTATACTAGAACTAATGATATTAAGAACTTGTCTCCGGGTCAGTTGGGTTATATGGTTACAGAGTTACTTCTTATCTTGAATTCTATTTGTATATGTTTCAATGTCTAATGTCACCCTTTCCAATATTTCTCAGTTTAAATTTATAAATATAAAGTGTCTTGAGGTAAGAAAAATCATCAGTAATTTAATAGTGTTAGCAGCTTTACCACCAAATATAAGCTTCCTGAAGTCAGAAGTGTGATCTGTTTTGTTGATTGCTATATACCCCATGTATAGGTATTTGTTAGAGCAAAGTTGTTGCTCAATAAATACTTATTGTTTGAATAAAGAAAGTAACGAACAACTCTTTTTCTATGAAAATTAATTATGAAATCATTTGAATTTTCTTGGGCCATCAAGGTATTGCTTTCAGTTATGTTTATTTAATAAATTAGGTAGAGGTGAAGTGAAAAATTTTTTCATACCAAGAATTCTTTATGTATGATTATAATGAGATGGGAAAAGTGATCGCTTTCCTTATTTTACCGCATCCAAATCATTTGTTTTTCAATGGGAAGGGCCAATATTTCCAAAATGGGATTTTTAAAAATCTTCTGATTATAAGAACTTTCAGGTGTGTAGAAGTATGTATATGTGTGTGTGTCTGTATATGGGGAGGGAGGGGGGTTAATGATTTGAAAAGTATACTCATTTCTCATGATCATCCTTTGTTTTGGATATATGATCCTCCTCTCCCCTCATAAAAAGAAAAAGAGAATGTTAAACAGGAAGAGACCAGAGAAATCCCTACTTGCACAGCTCTCCCTTGAAGGCAGTTATTTCATATTATTTAAGAGAGTGAGGTCTTGTTTAGTAGCTGTAAGTCTTTGAACAAGTTACTTCATCTTCCTGTGCCTATTTTTCCTCATTGACAGAAAGAGGATAATAATTGTACTGACCTCATAAGTTTGGTGTGAAGAATCAGTGTGTTGGTACATGTAAAGCATGTAGAATAGTGCCTGATACAAAGTAAACACTCAGTAAACATTATCATTACAATTATTTCCATATCCTGATACAAAATACATCACCTTATCCAGGCAGATTATGCCAGTCAGGAAGGGCACGATCCCTGCTTTCAGCTCCAAAGTTTCATGATCCTATAGAGAGTTGTCTCTTAATGAAAATCCCACTCAAATCAGACCCAAACACGTATCTGTAGAAACTTAATAATACCTATTGTTTTCTATTGAAACTGGGTTTCCTAGGACCCCTCCAATCCTGGTGGTTTTGTCCTCAATCTCTGAGAATGTGCTAGCTTTCTTTCTAGTGTTTTTTAAACTTGGGCTAGCCAAAATCTGGCATGGGTGATAGAGGAGGAAACAGTCTCTGCGCCTCTGAAACCTCAAATGGCCCCACATCTAAATGCAAGCGCAATTCAACAGAGTTTGGAAGGAGCAGAATGAGGCCAATATGCGGTGTTTTCCCATCAATATTTCCAGTCTAATGTTGAGGCAGAAGATTAAGCCACATGGTGTGATGCTTCTGCTAGGGCATGAGTCCCGTGGTAAATAAATAGAGACCCTTCAGGCAATGAAAAATTTAGCAATTCTAAATATGGCTACACCTTTGTGTTGAAACACACAAACAGCCACCTGGACTTTGAGAAAATGCGAAGGTTTCTTGAGTATTAGCTGAAAGCAGTCTTCTGATTATTACTGCAGTTTACTTAATGGCCCTTATCCATTTGACTGTCTTCCCAATGACCGCCTCTCTGACTTTCTTTTGATAATTTGAGAATCTGACCACACAGATGCCAAGGGTGAAAAGGATCTTCACCCCACTGAACTCCAAATAGCAACTCTCTGTTCTCATTCCCAGAGGAATGTTTGTGTCTTGTTAGAAGTATTTCTGCGGTACTATGATGTCTACAGAAAAGAATAACGACCAAAGCTTCTCGTTAACTACATTTTAATTGATTTTGTTAAAAAGTCAGCTCACCTTCATCTCAAAGTGAAAACAAAAACAAACTTCTTGACTTAATAAATGAAATACACATATAAAAGTTAAGATGATTTTTGGTCAAAATAATGTGAAAACAATGTAGACTCTCTCACTGTAGTTTAAACTTAGATCCAATCGCTTTTTTTAGTAAAAAGCTAAATCCTTACAAAATAGACATATACACAAACTAAAATATACAAAATTTTTTAAAGATAATTTTAAGACAGGTATTTGATGAAGCCTATTAATGTGCCCTATAGAAATGTACAGCTCTCACATTAAAACTCCTGCATTAACTCAGTTTATTGCCAGACCTTTGCAGTCAGTGCATCTCAGGACCATACTGTGCAGTGAATGGGTTACAGGTATGCCAACATCATAATCTCTTTTTGTTTTCAGGGTAGCAAGGTATGATCAAGGGTGGCTAAAACCTTGAGGTCTTTCTCCTCGCATTAGGAACAAGCACGACAATTTCTCAAGTAAGCCATAGAAGTCTTATTTTCTACAAGACCCTTAACATGAAATAGTTTGAACACAATGCTAAAGAATTGTTCATTTATTCTTTCAGTGGACATTTATTGAATACCTCCTGTTAACTATAAACCAATGTATTTATATATAGATATGGGTGGGGTAATAAAGATGGCTGAAGTTTGCTCTCTGACCTTGAGGAAGTCATAGCCTGTAAGGGGAGATAGATACCCACATCACTCAGTCTACTACCATTTGCCATATGTGTAGACCTGTGGGAGCAGGAAGGAGAGTCAGTCTAATTTGATTTGGAATGAGAAATAGGGTGAAGACACACATCACAAAAGAAGTAATGTTTAACCGAACTTTGCAGGTTAAGTGGAGTTCATCTGGAAGATTAGGTGTCATAGGATTGTTTCTCCAATAAATAATTTTCTATTACAACCTTTTTAATGATTGCATACTATTCCATCATGTGGACATAACACAAATAGTTTAACAGAGTCCTTCTTTTTGGTCATTAGGCTTACTCCATTTTTTGGAAACTATAAACAACATTGATATAAAGATTCCTTTAGCTAAATCATAGTACATGCCCTTGATTCTCTTCTTAGAATATAATCCTAGATGTGATATTACTGGTCAAAGGTCCAGCACATGTTTAAAGCTTAAATATATTTTCTCGAGCTAGTAGGATTCTCAAGTATAAGCGAGTAGGACTTTGAGTTCAGACAAACTTGAGTTTAAACTATAAACATTTTGAGGCAGCCTTGGTGTCCTAGTGGTTAAGTTTGGCACATTACACTTTGGCAGCCCAGGTTCAGTTCGCAGGTGCAGATCTATACCACTTGTATGTCAGTGGCCATGCTGTGGCGGTAGCTCACATACAAAAAGAGGAAGATTGGCAGCGGATGTTAGCCTAGGGCAAATCTTCCTCAACAAAATAAATAAATAAAATAAAATATAAACATTTCTTCTTTTGGTTATTTGATCTTAAACAAGTTGCCTAACCTTCATTACTCTTAGTTTCTTTCTTTTTTTCAAAAAAGATGAGGATAACAATACTTACCTTGAAGTGCTGCTTTAAAAACTATAGTAGAGGTTAAAAATTACTTGTTGAATTCCCTTTGTATTTTTGACAGTAGGTGCTAGATAGCTGCTAAACTCTAGCACGAAATTCAAGTGTTCTAAATATTTCAAGTTAGTGTTATTAATTAATTTCTAACAGGAAATGTGTACCGCCTCAATAACTGCATGGTGTAGTCATACTAAATTCATCCTATGGTCCAAATTTCAAAAATTCTGACTCATTGTCCACATAAGTAACTTTCAAATTGCTGAATTGTGCTTTGACATTTGGTCTGAAACAATAGAAATGTTCTAGTATTGGATGAAGAGATAGAAGCCTGGAAGAAAATTCTTACCCTTCCGCTTATTGCCTGTGTCACTTCATCTCCCAGACCCTTATTCCTATCATCTCAAAACGGAACATAGGGTTCCATTTTCTTTGTGCTTCAAAGAATCAAATAAGTAATATAAATGAAAAAGATAGATCTCTAACTTGTGATTCTGATATAACCTATTATCCTTATTGGTTTTTAAATATTCCATGAATCTTTTTACTTATTGCAAAAGAGGAGACATCATGCAAAATGTACGCTTCTCTCATGCTTGTCAGTGTACTATGAGTTTTCTGTATTATATTGATGTGGGGCATTTTTGAGTTGAAGGATCTGGATTTATTTTTGAACTTCTGTCAGCACTCCATAATTAACATTACCCAGAAGAGAAATGCTATTTTGCCTCCTGCATCATCAACACAAGTGTCAGCAAATAAGGAAGGCATCATCTTTACCATTATTACTGCTAATGTACGAAGCAGAAAAGGACAGCTGGATTTTCACACACTGAGCTATTAGAAGCACTGGCATTTAGTGAAATCTGTTTTCAATTTCTACCTACGTTTTTTGCTTTAAGAATGTGTTTAAAGGGGAAAATATCATTTTTATCCCAAAGCTTATTTTTAAACTCCTCATTTGGGACATTCACTGATCTCAAAGTTGTTTATCTCAATGTCATTTTTCCTCCTTGACATAAAAATGAAGTTAATGTTGATTGCTTAGTGGCTATTTTACTTACTGGCATTTACTACCCTATTTTCTCTGTGCCCCAAATTCTCTGTAACGTTTCAGTTTCTCTCTGGTCTCCAACTTTGCTAAAATTTGTAATGGCGATGGATAGAAATAATCTTTTAAAATGAAGAGTTGTGAGGGCTAAATCTTGCTGCAATAAAGGAGCAGGGCTAGAGCTCAGATGTTTGCTATTTATGAAAGTAAAAATTCTGTAGCCTCCATAGTTACAGTGTGCCAAAATTAGGTAGTCTAAGGTAATTTTGTTCATTAAGGTTGATAGTTTTTTTTAAAATCACGTAAATGTTGGGATTGTGAAATGGTACAGCCACTTTGCAAAGCAGTTTGGCAGTTCCCCAGAATGTTAAACATAGAGTTATCATATCATCCAGAAATTCTGCTTGTAGGTGTATACCCAAGAGAATTGAACATATATCTACACAAAAACTTGTACATGAATACTCATAATAGCCCCAGAGTGGAAACAAAACCAATGTCCATCACCTGATGAATGGAGAAATGAAATATGATACATGATATGATGGAAGATCATTTAACACTAAAAAGGATGAGATACTGATATACACTACAGGATTGGTGAACTGTGAAAACATTATGGGCAGTGAAAGAAGGTAGACACAAATGACCACGTTATATTATTCCATTTGTATAATGTCCAAAACAGGCAAATCCACAGAAATAATAAGTAGATTGGTGGTTTCCAGGGGTTAAAAGAAAGGGAGACTGGGGAGGGATTGATAATGGGTATGGGATTTCTTTTTGAAGTATTAAAACGTTCTAAAATTAGATATTGATGATCATTGTATAACTCGGTGAATATACTAAAACTCACTAAATTATATACTTTAAAAGAGTGAGTTTGGGGGGCCACCCCAATGGCATAGTGGTTGGGCTCATGACTTTTGATTTTGATGCCAGGAGCGGACCTACGCGCTGCTCATTGAGCCATGCTGTGGCAGTATCCCGTGAACCAAGTAGAGGGAGATCAGCACAGATGTTAGCTCAGGAACAATTTTCCTCAAGCAGAAAAAAAAAAATGGACAAAGCTTGGCAGTGGATGTTAGCTCAGGGCCAATCTTGCTCACCAATGAAAGAAAATAAAAGAGTGAATTTTTGATATGCAAATTATATCTCAATAAAGTTCTTATATAAAGAGTAACATATATTCATTAATGAAAAGTACAAATTGGGAATGGTGGAAATGAATGGGGAAGTTGCAACCAAACAATTTATCATCATAAGCTTTTCATATTAAATATTCTTTATAAATATTTCTATTTTCAATGTCTCCAGATTACTTTTTAACTAAATTAACCATAACTTACTTAAGTATTTTTTGTTTCAAGTGTAGGTGATTGCCAGCCATTCACTGGTATAAAATGTTTTTTGCATTTTTATTGAGAACCAGGCAAGGTGTCTGTGGTCACTAACACACGCCTAGTCTGGTGGTCAGTTTTCTAGGACGCTGTACGTGTGCTCCAGGAAGTAACTAGCAGCTGGCAGCCTTGTAATTCCAGAGGTCATTGTCCTCCCGCCTGGGTCACTGCTGTGGTTGTAACTCATTGTGGGAGTAGACACCGACAATGACATGGCCACCGATGATTGAAGATGTCTTTTATGTACTCCTCATTTAGAGGAAAGTGTGGATGACCATTTTTCTCATTGAAGACAGATTTCAAGTCTTCACTAGCTCAGTGTGGCAGGCAGGTAATTCACAAACTTGTAGACCACAAACTCTGACAGCCCTGGCTGGGGAATAGGACAGCAGCTTAGTCTAAAAGCCTTGTATGTCTTTTTACTAATGCAAGATTTAGTACATTTAAGGATATTATAATGAGATCAAATCAAATTTATAGCAGAATGAACAAATGAGAATAACAAATGGAGGTCAAGATGGGCGTTCACAGTTCTGTATTGTACCAGTTAGATCTATGGGGAAGGAACTTCATGCAAATTGATGTGTGATTGTTCCTGTTTTAAAAGAATGTAATTCAGTTTATGTCTGGTTTCATTAAGGTTGTTGGGACAGAACTTGAAATATTCAGAGAAAAACGTGTGTGTACAGAAGTGTGCATTTATCCTGCACTTTATTGTTATAACACACATGGATTTATTAACTCCCTAATGTGCAAAGTCTGTTACAATTTCATCTTGTATAACTGAGAGCTGGCAACTTTGCCACTCAAAGAAGTAATGTGACCACTCCATATCTGTAGCACTCAACCTTTGGCAGCGTGTGACACATTTACTGTGTGATAGAGAAGACTCAGGGGGTACACTTAGACATATAATCATGTGACCTGTTGGTTACTGATGGATGCTTAAACTAAACTAAAATGAGTATGCTAACATTTCTCTGTCAGATTTCGTCTCTTCAGCCTCACAGTTATTTATAAAAGAGAGATAGAGGCTGTCCCAGTGGTGTAGCGGTTAAGTTCGCATGCTCTGCTTCGGTGGCCCGAAGTTTGCAGGTTTCGATCCTGGGCACAGAACTAGCACCGCTCGTCAAGCCACGCTGTGGCAGCATCCCACATAAAATAGAGGAAGATTGGCAGAGATGTTAGTTCAGGGCCAATCGTCCTCACACACACGCAAAAAGAAACAGAAAAGGGGGCTGGCTCTGTGGCCAAGTGGTTGAGTTCACACACTCTGCTTCGGTGGCCTGGGGTTCACCAATTCAGATCCTGGGCACGGACATGTGCGCCTCTCATCAAGCCATGATGTGATGGCATCCCACATAGAAGAACTAGAATGACTTACAACTAGGATGTACAATTATGTACTGGGGCTTTGAGGAGGAAGAAAAAAAAAAAGAGGAAGATTGGCAACCAATGTTATCTTACAGCCAATCTTCCTCACCAAAAGAAAAGGTTCTAGTGGGGATTAATGTCCTCCTTACATAATTTTGCATAAGATAAACACAAACTTTCATAGGACTTGCTATGTTATGAAGTCATTTCATGGAGTAATTAACAAACGTCCTGTCATAATCCAGTGGGAATGTTTATACTATATATTTTACAATACATGACAACTGAGAATCAGAGTGATTTTAACTTTCAGCAACCAAAGTGTAGAAACAAGAATTGGGAAAGGAAGTAGAGAAATGAAATGACATTAATGAAGTCCCTATTCTAGCACTATTCAAGAGGATTCTAGAATGTTAACGCATTCAATCCTCCAGAAATCGTAGGAGGTAGTCTTCACTACCTCCATTTCACAGCGAAGGAAACTAAAGATCCTAGGTCATAAGCTTAGTTCTTAGCATATTTTTAATTCCATGCAACAGATTTTAGAGCTTACGTTTTTACGGTAAACCACATATTATAAACACAACCATGATGTTGGGAAGATGTTCAGCTCTAGCTTTTCTTACGAAAATTGAGTCATCACTGTCTTGCAACGCTTGACTAATTTCTTAACACTGTAGTCACCGTCACGTTTTATTTGATCCACATGTGTTTTCAAAAATGTGACAATTCACTCTTTGGTCAGGGCACCAGGAAAGCCCAAGATCAAAAGTAAGCTTGATTAGAAAGAGTAACTGTGGAAACAAAGACTGCGCTTTCTTCAAATGTTCATTGCTGTTCCTGGTGCAAGACTAGTTACATCCCCCCTCTGACACTCGCCCTACCCACACACTTTGGTCACACCTTAAATTAAAGTAAGCAAACAAACAGATAAAGATGACTTGGCCTCATAGTAACTGGAGAGATGTGCGGACTCCACAGCGTCTGCTTGAGGACGATAGAGAGGTCAGTACGCAGTCTGGTACTTACCCTGCCATGGGGAAATCAGTAAGAATGTTGTAAGCCCCATTATTAGAGACTCATTCACAGTCTTTTCTAAATATTGCTCCTTCCTATTATTTAACAGCGTATAAATGGTAAACCCTGAGACTCAATTTCTTTCCACGTTCTTGAAAGCGTTTTCTCTCTATATTCCCTCCATTCTTAGACCGCCTTCTCTAAGAGCAGAGGGATGGATACCTACAGCTCCTGGACCTAGAGCCTTCCTATTTGTATTCAGGTACTAGACATCTCCACCAGCCCAGAGCTTACAGCAGTCATTGTGACCCAAAGATGTCCCGTTAGTCTGCTCGGCTGCCGTAACAAAATACCACAGACTGAGGGCCTTAAACAACAGAGATTTGTTTTCTCATGGTTCTGGAGGCTGGACGTCCAAGTTCAAGATCAAGGTGCCAGCAGGGTTGGTTTCTGGGGAGGCCTCTCTCCTTGGCTTACAGAAGGTGACCTTCTCACTGTGTCCTCACGTGGTCTTTCCTCTGTGCACACATGCTACTGATGTCTCTTCCTCTTCTTAAAAAGGCACCAGTCCTATCAGATTAGGGCCCCACCCTTTTGACTTCATTTAACCTTAACTACCTCCTTAAAGGTTCTAGCTCCAAACACACTCCCACTGGGGGCTAGACTTCAACATATGGATTCTGGGGAGACACAGTCCAGTCTGTAACAGACAGCATTACATTAATTTGCACAGAGAAGTTGTATTCCACCCCCTGGATCTTTATAATCACCAGAGGGATGAAGAGAGGAACTTTAAAAAGTACTGATAGCCAGGCCCTACCTACCCCAGAACAATTAAATCAGAAACTTCCAGTCCAGGGAAGGGCATGCTAAGCATTTCTTAAAAGCTCCCCATGTTATTATAAATTGTGTCTAAGATTGGAAACGAGAGACCTAAGCCATTTAGGTCCTATTGGTCTAATCTATAATGTTGTGAATTCTATTGGGGAAAATGAAGGGGGAATTAGTGCTGGCATTGGTGCAGGCGTTATAAGCATGTTACAGTATGCTTAGAAGGAGTATATACTGTATATTATACTTATTATGATCTATACACTAAATTATGTGATATACCAGAAAACATATTGATACTCTATACCATAGTATCCTCAAGAATGTAGGGACAAGATAATAGACAAAGCTCTAGAATTAAAAAGCTAGGCTTCTAATTCTGTTAACATGTCCTTAACATTCTTAAGACAAATAGGAATGCTAATAATAGTATCTTCCTTTGTTACGAGATTAAATAAGATCATGCATGCAAAACCACAAATAGCCCACCAGTATTACTATTATTAGCAATAGGTAAAGAAATCAGATGGAAAAGGCCAGAAGTGTCTATTTCCATTTATCTTCTCTCTGATACACTAAGATCCTCAGGCTTTGGAGCAAGACTTTCAGCAGTGTGTCCTTGCAGAGCCTAAATTAGCTAAATTTTACATATCAAAGTGGTGGGACTTGGGGCATCAAAGGGCATATGGAAATAGCAGAGTAATTCTAAAACAAGTGGTTAAGGTCACAGTAGAGATGCCAGAAAGCTGTGGGTAACATTCTAGCTATTCAAGGTGATTTTTGAATTTTGTGTGGCTTCTGCTAGAGCCCTAGCAGAGAATGAAGGCAGCCCTTTTTAGATCACTACTGTTCTGTGGGAATATTAGATTTTTTTATGATTAATCTTAAGAATCTGCAAACCCAACTTGTTGAAAATTTTCAGAAGATATCGAAAAAACGGTGTTTTGAGTTGAGGCCGCCTATGAGAAACAGCTTTTTCTAAAACATTGAGCAGTTTGGTTTGGCATTTCAATCTGTCTCCTCGTACATTTGTATTAGAAAAAGCAGACCGGGTAGAAATGTTGATGCTGACACTTGAGAATGGTTAAAAGATAAAGCTTTTGTTGGCTTTCTTTTAGATATGTTCCCTTATTCTCCTCTGAAGTGTGTGGGAAGCCCTGCCTGTTTAATCTTTAGCATTTTGATGAAATTGCCATAATAAGCTTTTCTATGTTTTGTAAATCCTTATCTTAATTGGAGATCTGAATGGGGTTAATGGTGGCTGTTTTCCTGGATGCTTTTCAAGGATATGGCTTCAGTGTAGAAACACTGGCCAGCTAAGAATAAACCTAACAAGGTTTATTCTTAAATCACCTGGTGGTTAAATGCATGGATTCCGAGCTAACATGCCTGGTTTGAAATATCACCTTTGACACTTACTAGTTTAAGTTCTTTCAGACTCACATTACTCAGCTGCAAAATGAGGATAATGATAGCATGTTCTTCATGGAATTGTTGTGAAAATTGTTTGCTAATGCATAGGAAATACTTAGAGCACCGGGGGGGTCCATAGCAAGCATCACTACATGTTAGGGATTCCTAAAGCTTATTTTAAGGTTCTTTTACCAAACCCAGTAAAGGGGCACAAGTCCGAAGTCTATGAGAAAGGAAACTCGCCTCTGAGCCACGCTGGTCTGGATTTGAGTCCTGACTCACTTAGAAGCTGAATAATTTTAGGCAGCAATCACTAATAGCCTTTGTTAACTTGTCTCTAAAATGGAGAAGATATACGGTCTCCTTTATATATTTGGCATAATGGTTAAATGAGACGAACTTCCATTGCTGCCGGCTGGGTTTAAGCCACTATTACCTCTTGCCTTCAGGATTGCAGTAGCCTCACAATTGGTCTCATAGCTTCCTTTCTTATCTATTTACAACTCATTCACCATGCAGCAGTCTAAACAACTTAAAATATAAATTAATACACAAAGGTTGAATCACTATATTGTACTCCTGAAACTAATGTAATATTGTATGTCAACTATACTTCAATAAAAAAAATTAAAAAGGATGTAAAATAAAATATAAATTAAAACATGGCACTACCCTGTTTAATGTGTTCACTGGTTTTCTATCATTCTTGGAATGAAGGCCAGTCTTACAGCCATGATCTGGTGGCCCCCCCACACTCTTTTCCTTCCTAAGTTTCCCAGCTTATCTTGAACATCACCGATTCCCTTGTTCACTATGTTCCAATAACACTTGCTTTTCTTATGTTCCTGGAACATACCCAGCTCTTTCTTACCTCAGGGCCTTGGCACATGTTCATGCTCACAAAAAACCTGGGATCTGTAAAGGGCTGGTGCTGCTTTTCAACCTGCATGTCTCTACTCAAAAGCGTCTCCTCAGAAAGGACTTTACTTACCATCTAAGTTAAAGTGGGCAACCCTCCAGGGTGATCTCATCATAGGTCATCTCTTTAGTAAGTGTTGTCATACTTTACAACAACTTGTTCATTTATCTGTTTACTTGTGCGTTGTTTCTGATCCCTGATACTTGCAGGCCAGGATCTTATCTGAATTCATCGTCTTTATATTCCATAATGCCTGGCACATAGTAATTTCAATGAATATCCTTGGAAGGAAGAAAGGAAGGAAGGACACAATGAAAGAATAATAGTACGCAAAAGGTGCTCAGTCTATTTTTGCTTTATTAAGGAAAAAAATAATCACCTTATATACCTGGAGTATATACAATTTTTGTTAATCAAATCTCAATAAAGCTGGAAAACTAAAAACGAAAAAGAAAAATAATGAAGAGAAAGATTAAGCACTGAATGAAAAAGTTTTGCTGACAATTAGTGCCATTCAACACTGTCTTGACTCTGCAAGCTGGACTTCTGGGAAGGAAAGGTGGAATAGTTCTTTCAAAGCCATGAGTCTGGGAACTGTCTCTTCCCCGGAGGAAAGCAGTGGCTCTCTGTAAGTGGTGGTGTTTGGCTGGTCATCTCTAGATTTGTCCACTGGCAAGTGCTGGTCTGACTGACGGTCGTCCACTGTGTAAGGAGTCGGGCACCCAGCTGCTTCTGCCACAATCATGCCACGCCCGAGACGTTAAGTGTTCAAAGCAGGATGTCGTGCCCAGGCAGGTCTACAGTGGTTTCAGGAGGCTAGTTGGCCAAGTCAGGATTTGGCAGTGCCATCTCTGCCTTATACTTTCCATCACTTTCTCCTTTACTGAGCAACAACATGCTTATGTGAAGAATCTTAATTCCTTGCAGTCTGCATCGCGGCGCTGCTATTTCTAGAAGGCCGAGATAATACTTTCTCTCCAGATCTGTTCTTGAAGGCTCTTGTCTCACTAAAATTGCTTTTCCTGTCTCCACCAGCTGGACACTCAAAAGCATTATCTCAAGAGGACCTATTTTAGTTTTGTCATCCATCATCTGGAGAGAAAAAAAAAACAAAGTGAGGACTCATTCCGATCTAACAATTGCATGTGGCTGCTTCAAAGAAAGCAGGGGTTGGGGGGACATATCTGCTGAGTTGCCTCCTACTTCTCATTAATGTCACCTGTTAGTGACTTTTCCAGAAGATGTCCTCCTGCAGGCTATCTTGAAGGGCGGGCATTTTGGTCTGGGAAGTTTGTGTATACAGATATATCCTCAGCAATACTGATCCTGATATTCAACTTCGATTGCTTACCTTATTCCAAGGCGCTATTCTGAGAACTTCTTATATATCAGTTCATTTAAACTTCACATTCATCAGATAAAGAAACTGAGGCACAGAGAGGTCAATGCGGTGTCCAGAGTGACCCATGAAGTTGTAGAGCTGAGATGTTAACCAGATAATCTGGCTTCAGATGACTCACTCCTTTTTTGTTGTTGTTGAGGAAGATTGGCCCTGAGCTAACAACTGTGCCAGTCTTCCTCTCTTTTATGTGGGACGCTACCACAGAATAGCTTGATGAGTGATGTATGGGTCTGCACCTGGGATCCGAACTCGAGAACCCCGAGCTGCCAAAGCAGAGGGCCTGAACTTAACCACTATCCCACTGGGCCGGCCCCCTGATGACTTACTCTTAACCTCTACAATCTATTCTCTCCATGGCTGTGGCTTTCTAGTCTCTGTGGGTCTTGGTCTGAGTCTTTGGGGTACAGCGACTCTTGCACATATCAAAATAAAATTTGCAACGTTATTAAAAAATATTAATCATCTAAAACCAATAGCTTCAGAAAAAAATGCTTCCTAGCAAAATTTCAGGGTGTGATTACAATTCTATATCTAAGCCTGTCCAGGGTTTGAATCCTGGTTACCAAAGCAGCTGCCTTTTCCTCAGCATCTTCGATGATATTTGCAGAACTAAAGGGTTTATATTCAAAATATTCTAGAGTTTTGTTATGGGCTCTCAGGCACATGTGCTCCTCAGAATGAAAGCTCTACAGAGTAAACTGCTCATGTTGTCTGTCCAAGTGTCTATCCGTATCCCATCCTCAAGAAGACAGGAGGAATTAAAGACGAAACAGTAGACTTGGACCAATTTTAAGGACTCCCCAAAGAAATAGGTCTTTCCGTGATGAGCACAGCTGAAGAAGCTGAAAAAAAGAGATTCATTTCCAAAGCAAGAGTTTCTAGTGACTTAGGATCAAAGCATTATGTGACATCATAGTCCTTTGATACCTTATCAACTCTGTGTACATATGTGTATATGTTATGAGTCTCCGGGGACTCAGTTTATTATTAAATAGTTGTTTGGGGGAAAATTGCCTTTATACCACAGATTTTCCATTTCAAACTCCCAAGTATTTAAAGAGGAGCTCGTGAAAAGAATATTGGAGCCAAAATCATTTTTGTCTCAGCTCTACCATTTACAAACTGAAAGATGTTAAGCAAATCACTAAACCTCAGTTGTCTCATATCTAAAAATTGGAATAAAAGAGCTCGATTTCAGGCCTTATTTGAAGATTCGTAAGACAATGTAGGCAAAATGATTTTAGTGCCATGGCTGATACACAAAGGACACTCAGCAAATGACACTTCATGAAAGGGAGTCATTATATAGAGCATATAAAATCCTTAGGTTCTGGCTCATCATTAAACATGAGAGGAAGCAGCATAATTAACTTCCTAATTAATTGATGAGCCAGTACTAATTCTATATGGAGGGACAGTCCAGAGATGGTGGGAAATCCACATCCTCCCTGGCAGCTCTCCCCACTGGCACTCTATTCATCAAATGGAAAAAAGTTGAGTCAATGTCAGCAGAAGACCCCTTTGGACAAGCCCATCTCATCTCTAAACTTAGCATTTGGGACCCTTTCATCAGTCCATAGTGCTGACTCAATCAGATTAGTTAGGAGACAGAGAGGGAATGAAGTATTGGACACCGTCCCTTCAGGAAAGAGATGGTGTGCCCAAGAGGAGATCCACAAATTCTAGAGATAGCCCAAGATCATGGGATCCAGAGAATAGGGCAGGGAGGCCCTTAAGAGGATAGCATATCCAAACTAAATTTTTGCCCCCATTTTGGCCTAAAAACTATACTGCACTTGCTGGAGTTTGGGGGGTGTATGTGTGTGTGTGTGTGTGGAACAGCCAAAAGTATTCTGGAAGCTTGAAGAAGCCCAATTTAGAACCAAAAAAAACCCCCCGAAGGCACAAAAGCAAACAAAATTGACATGGTTCATTTTTGTATAAACACTTTGGAATAATTAACATTTTTTAAGAAAATTTGCCAGTGCTAAAATCTTTCAAAGAAAACCAATGCATATTCTCCTTGAGATGTTTATCAGTTTTTAAAGAGGAAAAATTATCAGTTAGAGTACCAAGGAAAGGCCTTCGGGTCTCTGAATTTGTAAATCACCAGATCTTTGGTGGGGGGTGGGGAAGATTCTTCACAGATTCTCAGGGAGAGACGATTCAGGCAAGGGAGGAAAAAAATAGCTTGAGTATCATCTTCAAATCTATGGTTAAGCATTTTATTCTAAAGAGTCTTTTCTAATAGTTGATTTTTTTCCCCGTGAAATAAATAAGTTTTACTCCCACAGAAGTGAAATTCGAGCCTCTAGGCACGAAGGTTTTGAAAACCTTGTAGTCTGGGTATTTCCCTCAGGACCTGAAGGGTTAAGCCTTGAGCTGCCACTAGGTGTCACGTTGGGATCACTTTTGGGAACTCAAGCTCCCTAAATGGCTCCAAACAAGAAGAGGTACCTTGTCAGTTAATTTCAGCTACTGTTCGGTTTCTTTAAATAGAGACTGTTACTCTGCACATGTCAAATCTGCAGAGTCTTTTGCTTTGTCTTACAGATATTTACAACCATTTAAACTTTTCACCCCACCACGCAGGCCTAGCAGGAGGTAGATTTTGAAATAGGAGAGGTTTGACTTAATGAGGCCAGGTTGTAGGGAGAGAGGTCTCTTTTGGTCTTGTGTCCCCCATAATCTCCTTTATTTCTTCCGTCCTAGGACACCTGAGATTAACATTCAACCCGAGACATAATCTTACTCTTACTATAAAAACTGCAGCACAGGTGCAACTGATTGCCACCCCTGGCTAAGTCCCATATATGGAAATTCTGGAGCTCCCACTGGATTTCATCATCACATCTCCTCGTCCTCCCACCCCTAACTTCCCTGCCGAGCACTACCTTCCTAGCTGAGGTCCCCAGCATTCCTCTTCTTCCTGAGTCATTTGGTTAACTTAGGAAGCAATTGGACAAATGAAATGGTCCAAATTGGAGGCTTAATCATTCAACAGTTTGCTAATTCCAGAAATACTGTGTTGTAAAAGAAGGCGGTTTTGGAAGGTGATGTTCTGACCACTGAGAATGGCAATTCAGCACAATTAAACTAGGTGGTGATGGAGGAAATGGGATGGTTTGAATCCCAGGGGATGGTGATTATTCTTTGTCCTGGAAATATCTCATACGGCTACCTGTTCTGGTATACAAAAAGCAAGCCCTGTCTCTAGGCAGGCACAGACAGTTAGTAATAATTACAAATATCCTTATTTGTTTCAGGATTAGATAGGTTAACGCTATCTGAAAAAAGTAAAATAAAATAAGAAAGAGGCTCAAGAAACACCGTGTTTCTGAACAAATCTCTGTCCGAACCTATAAAAGCAAGACCTTAAGTAACATGCAGAACCAGGTAAAATCCTAGAGTAGTCAGGTGCGACAAGGCAGGCACAAATCGCTAGGATTTGAACGCCTGTAGAAAGCCTCATTATACTATAGAAGCGATGTCTTTTCACTCCCTGGGAGTTTTCTGATATTTAACACATTTCAGAATAATTCACTCACATGTTCCTTCCTTTAAAAATTACTTGGAGTAACTACTAATAGTCATAATTATTCTAGGAACTAAAGATATGACAATAAACAAGATCACGACTGACAATGTCCCTACCTCCTTGAAGCTTGCATTCTAGTTGGCACAGCAGACGTCAAAGAACTGAACAAATGACTTTATTTATTTCAGGCTATGAAGAGAGTGAAGCAGGATTAAGGGCTAGCACCTCACAAGTGATAACATGGTTTTCTATTTAAGCTTTCGTAGAAATAAATAGGACAATGGAAATGACCAAGAAACTTTAGGCTTTTGGCCATATAATCTTGAGCACGTCACAGAGGCTTGGTTTATTCGTCATTAAAATGAGAATGATGGTGGGGGGAGGAGTGCATGTATTTTTATCTGGGCACTCTGGGAAAGATCTCTGAGGAGGTGGGTCTGTGGCTGAGATCTGAATTCTGGGGAGCTAGATGCAATATCTATGGAAATGCTTTGCAGAGTGATGGTCCAACTAGTATACCATTTCTGGACCTAGAACTGTCGTGGTAGATTCTAGAAATAACAGGAAGGCCAGCGTGGCTGGACTTTCATACACAAGGGGTGAAGGTAAGGGAGAGATGAGTACACTGAAAGATTCTAAGATTCTATAAAAATGCTCCAAGGTAAAATTCCTAGCATAGATTACAGCCAAAGCAAATGTTCAACAAATCTATCCAAAAAGTCCCCATTCTACCTGGAATAAAATTCTAACTTCTTACCATAGCCTACAAAGTCCTATTGGTCTTTGCATCCTAAGATAAAGTTTTGCACATGGAAGTGCCCAGAAATGTTCCATCCGTTTAGTTTGTAAGCCTGCCCAGGAGAAGAATCATATTGTGGTAAACTCAGTTGCCATACAACCTTTCCCAGCCCCCTCTGCTCTTGTGGGCAGAGCCTGCATTCCACTATGGTGGTTGAAATAACCAGCTCTCCAGCCAGCTCCCTAATTCTCTAACTGCTAAACCTTGGCAGGGAACCCAGTTCTTGTGAATGAGACATGAGAGAATACATGAGAAAGTGTTTCTTTCCTGATAAGCAGACACACAGGAGACCTGCCATTTGCTTCGTGCTTTGGAACATGGGAGTAGGAGGGCAAGACATTTGGAGCTGCTGGAGTCATTGTCTGATTAAGGCAGAAATCAAAGCTGAGGATAGCAGGAGTACGGCAAATCCCTAGATCTTTGGAGACGTGATTTAACCATTGAATGGACTCAAGAATAACCATCTCTAGATTTGCTGCTTTGGAAATTACTAAGCTTGTTACTATTCAAAACTGTTTTGAGAATTCTTGTACTTTTACCAAATAGATCATAGCTGATACAGGTGTCTGTTATATTACTATATGGTCAGTGCCACGCAAGGGCATAAAATCCACACTCAGTAAACATTTCTTTATTGAGTTGAACTTATCAAGAGTTAATTCCTCAAAAAACAAAGGCAACTAGTACCTCACATTTTTGGACAAATTTTGATCTAGGGATGAAATAACTAAAGCAGTAGTTACTGAGTTCTAGATTTTAGTCAATACTGAACTAAAAGTTGAGTGTACATAGAGCTCCCAGGAGACTTGCTTTGACTCCTCGTACTTACATAAAGTTTGAACTACTTGTTTGTCTCCTGATTGTTTCTCTGGGACTTCCATTGCCTTGATGAAATCACACTCCTCACCAATATGTCAGCAGCTAGCGTATCTTGAAATAGACCTCTATGAAAATTGACTATCGTTCCCATGGACCAAAGTTGGATGTATTTTATTTCCCATGACTTCCCTCCATATCTTTTGTGTAAAATGCTCTTTCCAGAAGAGCTCATCTTGCATAGAAGAGGTGCACATACCTTCTTTGTTTGAATTTCAGTTTGTAGTTAGATTCTCGAATGCTTGCCTTACCTCTTCCTTGAAGCAAATGCCTGACTTTACATTCTAAGTGTGTTTATTGACGTTTTCTCAATCCTGAAAACATTGATATTGATAATAGTTATTTAAATATTTTCTTACTTTTTACCTTCTTAAAAATTAAAGACTATTGTTAGTTATACCTGGAATTATGATTTTAATCTGGATAACTGTCATAACTATTCTCAGTAATATACATTTCTACCATAATACTCTTTTTTAAATAGAGGACATAAAAAAAGAATCTTAGAATGATGTATAGTACATAAATATATTCCATAGCTGGGAATCAGATAGCAGCTAAAGGCATATACAATGGAAGAATAATATAACTGTAATAATTCAAACATCTATGATGCATCCATTAACGAAATTGTTTACTATTCTTTCATTGTTTCTGTCATAGATTCTCAGAAGTAAATTATGATGTGTTTTAAAGGAATGAATATTTTAAATCCCACCTAACTTTTTTTCACGGAAAGCGTCCACTCCTATCTAAGTTAGAAAAAGAAAATGATAGAACGGTCTTGAGCTCAAGAGTCTGGTGATGACGATAACAACATAGGTGATGGCAGTGAGGGTGGAAGTGGTGAGGAATTTTATTGCTATTGATTTCAGCTCTCATTTACTGAGCACTTACCATATACCAGGCATTGCGATGAGCTGTTTACTTGTAATATGTCACTGTTACTCCGTGAAGTAAGTGTTGCTATTCCTGTCTTATCCTTGCAAACCAAGACCATTCTAGAATGACTAGGTGACTTCCTTATTTTAAGTGGTTTAATGAGAACAAATCTTGAGAGAAGTAACTTGGAAAAGGCTAGGAGAACAATGAGCAACTGGGATGACCGAGAATTCACCACCTCCTAGGTCACATGGTACAGAAAGAAGCGTCTGTTGTCAGTGAAAAGAAATTTCATCTCTATCTGGGGAAAAAACAAATTCTATCTCTGCATTTTGCTGGTAAGGAGTTCAGGGGGAGCCCTACAGATTTTCCTTAAAACAGGTGCTATTCAGTGTTTTTGAATATTTCTGGGGAATAATATCGCACCTGCAAATCCCCCGGAGAAGCAGAACTCAATGATGTGTAGGACAAGCAAACAGATTTTCCTTTCTTGTTATTTGCCAGAAGTTATTTTTCAGCATTGTACCAGGTGTGTTACAGAGCCCAATAAAATGATAAGCCTGTCTTCCCAAATGTCAGGATAGGCGTCAGGACCCACCACCTCAGGCATCTCTTAGAAATAGAAAGATCTGAATCTGGGCTTTATCAGCTAAAGGGCTTATTTTCTAAAATAGTGTTGTCTTATGTGGTATCCATGAAGAAGGCTGGTGTGTATGGAGATCTGTCAATGAATCCACTGTCAAACAACAAAAAAATCCTTAGTTTATTGCAGTTATACCACTTGAAATTCAGTATCACTTAGCTTGTTTGCTGTCCCAGCAAAATGGTACTTCCATGCATAGAAATTTCTTGATTCAGATCTGTGGCTAAGCTTCTCATGCTTAAAGTTTAGGCCTGGGAAACCACAGAAGGAATTTCTAGCTAAAGAATGAAAATCAGTTTTAAGACTTCAATGTCCATCTTCTTTTCAATCCCCTGTACTTGACACAAGAGAATGAAGGTCTTTTATCAGACATTTAATTTTCTACCTGCAGAAAATTAGGGACAGGGGTTATTAAAAATTATCATTGAGTGACTAATTAGATCCTGGCATTAAATAAATTGTCAGTCCCTGGTGAGATTCAGTTGTAATCTCAAAGAAAATCTTCAGACATGTTGGACAATAACACAAGTAAACCATGTGTCACGCCATCCACCCCATGCATCCATCCAGCCATCCACCCACCCATTCATCTATCCATCTATTCCTCTTTGCATTCATTTACACTTTCATTCATTATAGAACCACCCAAAATTGAAACCTTCTGAAAAGTGCCTGGTAATTAGTGGTGAACAAATATTCATTTCCTCTCTATTTAGCAATGTGGTCTTAACCTTTCAGTCTCCTTCATTATGACCTCAGAATGGAGTTTGACAGACTCAATGTGGAAAATTATAGTTTGTCACTGTGTATATTTATGATCTAGGTTTTCATCTTCTCACTACCATTATGCTGATGAGTGTCTTTGGATAAGATATTCAACTTTCCTATTGCTCACCTAGAAAATGAAAGAGGCAATCTACTCAATTTCTAAAAACTGTTTTTTTGTTAAAATGATTTTTTTTCTGTCTTTTCCTCCAAAGTTAGCTGCTAGACTAAGATGTGTTTCTCTCTTCAAACAAAATGTCCCAGATCATCAAGGAACATGAACATTTCACACTTGAGGGAGATACGTCTTTAAACTTCATGTGGACTTCAGGTTGAGGTGCTCATACACTGAGAGTAATACATTTTGAAAATATTCAAATTGGCATTTAGAAATGTCACGGAGTTAATATTACTTGAGTATAGAGCAAATGCAACAGATGTTACTTTAAAAGCTCAGAAAAAACAAGCTAGTTTAAATGAATAAATCAGTATACCTAGGAGAACTCAAATAAGAAAATTGAGCAAATCTGTGACAGAAAAATAAATTTATGTACAGATTCACAATGTGCTAATATCCATGGAAAGAAACTTATTACTCCTTCTGTCCATTTTATGGATAAGTTATAGATTAAGAGGTTGATGGCCTGGGCTTCAGAAGAGAGAGAAATTTCCCTCATCTTCATGTCCTCAAACTCCATCTAAATTCTAAAGCCCAGCGGAAATTCTTACTCCTACAAAAAAGTAATATCTTGGAAGCACTCCTCCTAAAGGGAATATTTGTGTCTGACGTTCATCTCTTATGTTACTATTATTTTGCTCTTTCAATGAGATATTTTACCTATGCAATAGAGAAAGTGTTTGCACTTGTCTTATTTCTACCATAATACCCAGGATAACGCTTTGCTCATAGCAGATAATTAGTAAAATATTGATTAGTTGTCCTAGTTAGATTATTGCCAGAATTTTAGCTCCCATAAGAGATTACTTATGATGATAAAAGTATTTATTGATAATTTTTACACGTATATCATTGTGTCTCCATGGATTCTTTATTCAAAGGGGTTTTTTTAATGGGCATCTTGAGGTATATACTTCATATCTGCATTTAATGGGAATCCATGGGAGATTTATTTTCTGAAATTTGCTATTTTTTCTATACTTCTTCTGTTATCCTTCACATTTTTTGTACTTTAACTTAGGATAGACGATTCACATCATAGAAGTCCATGACTCTAGAGCTGGAAGAAGCTTCAGAGATCATTTCTGTAGAAGATACGATTAACTGCTCACCAAAGACTTCTGTTTCCTTTGCATAGTACAGATCGTTGGTGGAAATGGATGCTCAGCTTAGAACTATTTTTCAGCCATTCTTGAGTCTTCTTGACCATGTGACTCATTCCCACTATTGAATTTGAGCAGAACTGATGAATATCATACTTTGATTAAATTGGTTAAGAAGTGTGAATGCTTCCAACTTCTCTTTCCTCATCTCTGAAGTAAAGGACCAGAAGTGAAGGACTCTGGGGCCCTGGGAGATGGCAGAAACACAAAATGAAAAGAATTTAAGAACTGAGTCATGTGTAAGAATTTATCCACCAAACACCCTAATAAACTATTAGCTGAACAAGAAGTAAATGTGTTACTTTGTTAAGCTGTTCAGATTCTAGGGAATCTTCTGTAATGGAAGCCTGCATTATCTTACCAGATTTAAGGACTTTCATTGAAAAGATAGGAAACTGAGACGTGGTGTTGTTAGCAGGTATAAATAAAGTTACTAGGCGCTGGCAAAACTGGGATTAGAATTTAGAGCTACTAGAATTGCCAATTTGAAGGAGCTCAAATAAGCAAATAAAGCAACAGACTAGAAGAAACTTTTAAAAAGGTTAGAGGATGAAAGGTCAAAAAATTATCTCATGGATGGTTTTTTATCTAGAAGGAGTCCTTGAGCAGAAAATATACGGGACTCTCTTCCCCTCTCTTCTTCCTCAAAGGGATTGTTATCTTTAATACACAGGACCAGTTTAGTATCTCCTATGTGTGAAACATTACCTACTCCAGTTTTGTGTATAGTCTGCCTTAAAGGAAAACATAAGAAAGGAAGCTTAAAGAGATTTATTGATTTAAAAAAACACAACTTGCTCCTTTTACACTTTTATGCAGCTTACTTACTTCATTGCCCATCTCAGGCTCCCTTCCCTTCCATATCAGATAAGCTGTCTTTCTGATGGCTTCCAATTATTCTGCATCTGATGTCATGGGAATATACAATAGGCATGTATCTCAAGAACTATGCATATCTCTATTACCTCACTATAGGTAAGTTTTAGGTGCTGTGTTTTTTGGGGAAAAAAACAACTTCAGAGAAGTTTACTAAAGTCAAAGACAGAAAGACATCTGCTTATCTTCTGGCTGGACCTTTTCCCAATGTATTGTCAGTTTCTTAAACATGCCCTGTTTGACAGCCAAAGAGACGATTGACCTTTTGTGCAGTGTCAATAATTCTGATTTTTTAAATAGCTTTATCTCTATGGACTAATTAATGGTACATTTTTCAATGGCTAGATTGTGATTATGTATTGGTTTATATTTTGTCAAGCCAGCATTTGTGAAAAGACCAGGCCAAGTTCTGACAATGCTAATTTAAACACTGTTTACATTGGTGAGGAGTTTGCAAAGGGCATGTTCACACAATGTGATTTGTTTTGTTAACCTAAAGAGAAAAAATTGATAGAGGATTGATACCTGGGGAACTGAATGTGGGAGAGAAGGGATGGAGGGGGCTGCAAGAAAAATCAGAAGAACAACAGAGAAACTACGTTTGAAATACATCTTTGCCCACTTTGCAATACTATGATAGGGAAAATACATAGCCAAGTGAAACATCAGTTATGTTTTGTGTCTTAATGAAGCTTATTCCTTTAGAGAGCTCTGAAAAATTAGAAACCCTGCAGAGGCATAGCTAACCCCTTCTCGTCCATGGATATTAGACTCAGTACAATTCATAAACCTGCCTTTGCAGCAAAGCAAATATTTTGTATTTGTGTTAGTTGTCTACTGTTGCAGGGAAACGTTACTACAAATGTAGTGAATCAACACACATTTATTGTGTATAGTTTTTGTGAGTTAGGAGCCCAGCATGACTCACTTGGATCCTCTGCTTCAGGATCATACCTTACAAGGCTGCAATCAAGGTCTGGGCTATTTCAGATGGATGTCCGTGGACCACCTCTGATAAATTGATGTTGAAGTAGAAACATGAGTGAAGGGAATGAGGCCCAAGAGATTACAGTTCTAAGCTGCAGAACGCTTTTTCAAATATAGTTAGTGCATCGATAAATAAAATGGATAAAAATGGAGCTGTTCTGCTTGATGCAGAAGGTAGGCAAGAGATGTGTAGGACTCATCTTGTCTACTGCCCATTTCAAAGCTCCCCAGTTCCGATGCAGCAGGCCCTTCAGGTTTAAACTGCAGAACTCAGTTTCTAAACCACCCCGTTAGACCTCTTCTGGGACCACCCTCTAGTTAGCAAGGTTAACTTATTCACTGTTTGACAGGGGCACTACAAATTTTGGATGTCATGACAGGAACTGCTGTCCTCTTTTGCTTTATTTTCCCATTTAAGGATGACCAACAGGCTGCAAGACAGATGGGTTTAGCTAAATTGGCACCAGGGTGGAAAGGACCCCTTTTAATCAGACAAAGAGACATCTGCTATAATTGGTCAAGTGTGAGGCCAATGAAAGAGCAGGCAGAGTTTTTCGTGACATAAATAAGGTAGGGAGTCCACAAGAGGCTCTTGGCACTCAGTACAGATTATCTTACACTCAGTATAAGTTATAGAAAATTTCAGGCAAATTGTGCTTCTAGGGAACTGTGGCTTAGCTGTGTCTACCCTAATTTAAAAGAAAAATAATGTATGGGACCACGTGCCAACCAATATTCTTGAAATGAATAAGGCACTATTAAGATACATTTCTGCAGATTGCAGAATAAAAACACTTTGCCCTTAAGGAAAAAATAGCTAGGGGAAAAAAAAGGCCAGAGAGGGGTTAAGACAGATTACGTGATCAATTATTAATATAGATGAGCCAAGGCTAGCTGATGCTATCACACTTGATCATTCAAATTCTCGTTATTGGAACATACAACAGTAAGTTACCGTGCAGTACTTTCCTCACTATGGCAAGAGGCGTTAATTTCTAAGGAGCCAAACAAGTGACAGTGAGCATCAGAAGGGACTCGTGCTAAATGATTGGATTGTAATTATTCTGAAAGGGCTTTCATCATCATTACCCAACCTTCTGCAGATGCAGCATGTTTGAAAATAAACTATGGCCAAACCAGCACCACATCATTTCAGATTTTAAACATTGAGCCTCTGGTTTGCTGATATATTTTTGTGTATGCAAGTGTAGACAAACACAAATGTACTCAGTGGCGCATACATCATTTTAAAGTTGTTTAACCAATGCATCTACATCTGTGCCGACTAGGAAATCTATGTGCACAGTTCTCAGGCCATGATAAATGCAGTGGAGGAGAGCATTCATTCATTCCTTGCTTCATTCATTCCTGCAGCCTTAATCTGTTAAGCACCTGGCACTGTGCTGTTCCACCAATAAACAAGATGAATAAAACCCTGCCCAAATGGGCGTTCTCTAGCCTCTGAGTTCTTCCAGTAAATGTTTGGATTCTCCTCTTGTTTATACCCCAAAAGGACAAGCTAATTGCCTGTTTACTTTGCCAGTTTGCCTTAATTACAAGGCTTTCAAGGCCATTAACAGATGAAGCTGTTTACATTTCACAAGTAGCTTTGAATTTCACCTCTCTGGCCCTTCACCCCTTTTGCCCTCCCTGGGGCTTAGGTGGGAGGATAAGTGGGCAGGACAACAGGCTAAATACATATCCCTCTCGCTTCTACAGAAAAAAATAGAGCAAGTGCTCTTGCAAAAGTGTCAGTAGTATTGTATGACGTCACACAAATAGTTCTGTCAGTTTTTACAGGTATAAGTAACACTTGTTCGTGTATGATTGTTAGATGGTTTCTGCCTTTCTGTTGTTTGCAATCTAATTGTAGGACAAGAGACACAAGAACTGGTTACCTGTAGTGCTAGATAAACTGGCATCAAGAGGCCCAGTGAGCAAGGCCAGCGTTAAATACTAGAGGCCTTCTGAGAAGGGGCATGTCAGTGTGGAGACAGGGAGCTGCTTTGTGACGGTAGAGAAGTGAAATATGAGCTAGCAGGGTAGACTTGAAACAGATTGAAGGTTGGAGAAAAAGTGTTATCCCAGGAGTTTCTTTCCTAGTTGTCCATTTCACCTTTGGCTTCACCACTACCCCCTTCTTTTATCCTCTTCTCATTCTAATTTTAAAATATACCTTGTGTCTGTCTGTTTCTCTTCATTCTCTACCCCGCCAACTTGGTACAGGTCACTGTGTTAATCAACATAGCCTCCTAGTGGGCTTCCTTTCTTTTGCGCTTTCTCTTTTTAATCTTTCTGCTACAACCTTAATGCTGCAGGCCAGATTTTTAAAATGTAAACAAGATCGCCTCATTCTTCCATTTCAACCTTCCCGTTATGCACAGATCCAGTCTGAGTATCCTGGCTGATAGATGCTGTGTGATCTGGTCCTCTGCCCAACTCTCCACACAGTTCCTGTCACCTACCCTTTCCTCCACAGTTTCCAGTCCCACTGGCCTTCTCTTAGTTATCAAAATGCACTAGGTCTTTCCCACATCAGAGCCTTTGTCCTTGCTGGATAATATTAGATTTGTAGTGTTTATGTTCATAATGATACTTAAATACATCATGGGAGTCAGAATTCCTGAGCATATTTTGAAATTATTAGGTAGTAGAAAATTCTATCTACATTGTACACAACAAGGAGTTTTTGAAGGCATGATAAATGACTCAGCCAACTGATTTAACTTCTAATTAAGAATTCTAGAAATCCTTACGGGAAATTTTCACTTTCATGGTATTTTCAGCCATGAAATAGATTATTGTTATCAATAATGTAGCCAATAATGTGCTCTAGAAGGAGTAAGTTTCTTATTCAACATCATTTACCTAAGGTGGCGGCAGACTCAGAACTTGAACCTAGGTTTTCTGATTGAGGATATGGTAATTTCTCACTTGAGTCCATACTACATATATTAGAGAAAAGTGATAGTTTTTATATGACCTGAAATTACAGATATATTCAACTTTCTATGTCTCTAATAACATTTCACCCCTAAAATCTCATGATTTCACGTCTTTTTACTATAATGTAAGATTGGATGAGTGAACCTGACCCGAAATTCCTTTAGTAGTTGCTTTTACCAAGTAATTGTGATGATTCTGAGTTGACTGGAGGATATGAATGGTATCATTTGGCCCCTCATTCTCCATCAGCTGCTATTTCAATCTCTTTGGTCTATGAGTATCATTGCTTTAAACATGGATTTTCAACATGACTCATTAAGTGATTTTATTCTTCTAAAATACTTAAACAAAGAATACATCAGAAGTAAGTGTTAAGCAGTTGAGACTGTGAATTGAAATGCAAGATGGCTGCACTTATACTGAAATCATCACTGCAAACGCCTTTGATAAGTTCTAATAGCTGCTAGAATGGTTTTTCAGGTAATAGCTCAAAGGGAAAGAATATTTAAATAAACGCCTTTTTTTTCTTTAAAAGAAATTCATTCTCGTGTGTTGGATGGGCTAGTCTACAGGCTAGATAAAAATCTAATTGAACTAAACTTGCTTTTGAACGTTAGCAGAGTAACAAGATGATAGTGATCGGTTAGCATTATGTATTTACCTCATTAGTAGAAGGTGATCTTGGAGGATAAGGGAAAGGGATCAGATTATGCTGGCTCCTTTGTGAGTCACGATTCAAGCAGAACTGCTATGGTTATTAAGAGTTGATTCTCTTTTGTTCTGCTACTAATTTACTGTAATACTCTGAGGGTATCCATTAAAGCTGGGAATTGATCCTTAGCATTTAATTGATAAGCTCGATGTCTCTCTTCCTAACTCATTAGGTTAGTATCAAGAATACTTTCCTAATGGAGTCCAGCAAAGCTCGGAAATCCTACATGACACCCACTGGTTCTTAAGTGTAGGGGAATTTATTCCCTGAGAGCCGTTTAGTGAGACTAGCTGTAGTTCAGGGAAACAGATGAACGTTGAGAATATACTTCTTTGTGCCTTTGGCTTTTCTTTTCTGTGAGATTTAGTTCTTTGAGAGATCATTCTTTCAGTATGCATCAGATTCCCCTTCCTCCAATTCAGTGTTTAAAGAATCCGTGAAAAACCTCATGCTCATTTTGGCAAAGTTGTGTGTATGTGGCTGTGCGGGGAAGAGGTAAAAGCAGAAATGTGGAGAACCACACCACACCACACCAATGAACAATAAGAAGATATAATTTCTTGCTTTTCATATGGCCAAACCAAAGAAGAAAACATTTCGAATGAAAATGGGAAGTTATTTGACTCATTCAATGGGGAAATTGTTCTTTCTGTGGCTACTAAGATTTTGTGGTTTGTTAATGACCAACATTCTTAAAAGCTCTTCTCCCAAACATGAGGACTAATAACTGAGCCTGAAAGAGAACATGGCTCATTGATGATTACCAACTCATGAGGATGTGGAGTTGAGGTCAAACCATTACTTTTTCTTATTGCCTTTTAGTTTATCGAACTGTAAGTTGATTAGTTCACGGCTTTTTTGACATTTGCAGCAGGCTTTCTGATAGCAAAAGCTGTCTTACAGTAAAGATAATAATCAGCCATTGGATCAGGGATCTGTACATGGGAAGTGTTCCTGTAAAATATGGGGAAAATCATGATGTGGCAGTGTAAGACACCAGCTCAGCCTTTGCGTGCCTTTAGTCAGGCCATCAGTACTGGGTGGTCATTTTGAAGACCTGGTAAATGACATAGTAAATTAAACACTCACATGCCCATACACACACATTCACACATCCAAATTAAAATTGTGCTCCTGATTCTTTTCAAGAGGGAAGACAGAAGCAAATGATCGCTCATCCTAATTTGTTTTAGATGAGAGTTAGTCTTTTTCTGTTGGAGACCTCTGGATTTCAAGTTCCTTTCTCTAGAGGACGGGAGGAAGCAGCAAGTTTACACATGAAATCTACTAAATTTTTGAAAACGCTTTTTGTTTGCACAACTGTTAAAATTATTGTCATTTTGGCTTCTCTCAAATTCTTCTCTCAAAAATTACCTCACTTGATGGCAATGTAACCTGGTGACAAGTTGGATTATTTCCATCTCCATTTTACTCAGTAATACCTGCAGGATGATGATCTGGCCACTGCCTTTTTTTCTGAGTTTATTTTCCTGCCCTCCTGTTGCTCGAGATCTAGTCACATTGATCTTTCAGCTTCTTACCCATCTTGGGAAGTTTGTATGTGCTTTTAGAACTATCTACAGTGTTCTTTCCTGCTTCCCCTCTGCCTAACTAATTGTTACTCACCTCTTAGTTCTCCACTTTAGTGTCCTTTCTTTGAGGAAGATTTTCCTGACTCCCACCCCGTTAGGTTTCCTGTCCTAGATAGACATGCTTGTCCCATAGAAGCCCTTACTTTCTTACATGGCTCTTACCAGTTATTACTTTAATTTGTTGTTTCATGTCTGTCTTTTTCATTGACTATGATGTAAATATGGTCTGTGTTGCTACCAGCATCTAGCAATCCAAAGTTATAGTAGATGCTCTATAAAGAATTTTTCAATGAATGAATGGTGTCTGTGCCACAAAGTTAATTAATGTCACAATCGTAACTGCAGCTTTGTTCTTTAGACTTCAGGAGTCATATTCTTTACATTGCAAGGAACCTTTTCATGCCTCTCATCCAGTGATGACTTCCTACCTTGGTAGGAACTCATAAATGGTTTGTCGTTTTTGCTGAAAATGATGTTAAGTGAAGCAGGGACCAAATGTATCAGTTTTAAATGAATGTGAGGAACGAGGCAGAAGAGAAAGGAATCAAAGTGTTAGGAAAGTAAGGAGGTGTAAAACTGTTGTTACAGGTGAACTAGATAGTTAATGAGAAGGAAATGAGGAAATTACTGATAGTAGCCACAGTCCAATTGGTGTTTCCAGATCAAGACATTAAGCCAGAAATGCATTTCTTTGGTGGAAAGGCCATTGTTAAGTATATTCAAAGCTCCTGTTATAGGCTTAGCCAAGTCCCATGACCTCTTTGTCCTCAGTTTCCAATTTTTTAAATTGAGTATTAGAGTACACAAACAAATCTGTTTCATTTGCAGACTCTGAGTTTATGTCCTGAAAGTTTTGCAGCTCACAAAGAACTAGATTTCAAGACCCTAACTACAGCTCTTTAAGGAGAGGGAGCCTTGGCAATTGCTTCTTTTCCTAAATATCCCTGTTTACATGATCTTTCCCATGCCTCATTATGCATGTTCTTTGGCCATGAATTTACTTCCTAATCCGAGTTGGACCAGTGGTGTCTAAATCTGCCAGCACCTGTACATGTGGATTGCTTAGGAAGCTTGTTAAAAAGCAGATTTATCGGCCTTACTTTTGAACAATCTGATTTAGAAAGTCTGAAATGGGTCGCGTGAATCAGAATATTTATTAGGCTCTGTAGTGAATCTAAGGCAGAATTTAAGATATAGCATTCAAGAAGTATTGGTCTTTTTTTTCTTTTGTTGCTCTGCATTATCAAGGAATATTTGAAGCAGTTTAACTCTACTGTTATGAGGAAAGGTTGGGGTCAGCAGTAACAGTATGTTGGGTTACATCTAGGAAATATTGCAGTTCAACAGTGCAAAATATGATGACTGGTTTCTACCTTTATGCTTCAGTGGTACAATGGGCCTGGGTGACACTGGAGGGGTTAAGACTGAACCCTCTTATGCACTAAATATGAGACGGCATGTTTACAGAAATACAGACTTAAACCAAAGTATCCTGGCTTATTCCCAATTTGAAGTACATCTGTCTTCTTAATCTACCCTCTTTTCCACCCGTCGCATTTGGCTGTAGCATTCCTTACAGTGTTTTTCTTTCTTTCTTGTTATGTTACTGTTTGTTATTAAACAGTGGCTGCATTTTCCCCCTAGGCACAACTGTGTTTTAGTGGTGGGCGATGTGATTGCCTGCATATAATTGTCAAGGCACTCTGGAATACTTCTGGAGAAAAGTGGCTATATAAATGAAGGTCATTATCACTGTGCTTAAATTGGAATTTCTAGTCTGACTTTGAGGGCTTGGGGTGGGACCCACTTCTGATTTCAGAGGAATCAACATTTCACATCATTAGCGAACTGACTCATTGAAATTAAGGCTGTGATTCTGCACATTGCTCACTTAAATATCAAAATATCTCTCCAGTGGTGAAAGAAGGGAGGGAGGAGCCCATATGCAGACAGATGAGACGATAGAACATTGAGTCCATTATGTCAACTTGTGATGTCAGGTGTGATCATACAAAGAGTCCAGCAGGTCAGGTGGAGAGGTACTAAAACAAGTACCAAACTGGGGTGCTTAGGACTCAAGTGTAGGGAAAGCAAGATCTCCATCCTTTTTCAAAAGGAGCACATTTTGATCTTTTCTTTGGTTAAACAAAACACTTCTCCAAGCTACAGTTTGCTCTTTGCTACCAGATTAGTCCCCTATGATGAACACAAACTCCTCTTTTAATATTCTCTCTTATTCAGCCACACCATCCTTCTTGTTATAAGTCAAATATGCCAGGCCTGGCCCCTCAGGGGACTCGATGTCTCCTCTGCCTAAAATCTCTTCCCCAAGATATGGTGGCTCACTCCAGTTCCTCCTTGAGGTCCTCAGCCACTTGCTTCCCTCTGATTATGCTCCTTAAAACGCATTTCTGCTGCCCCATCCCTGGCATCTTCCAGCCTCTTTCTTTACTTATTTGATCTTCATAGCATTTATCACAATTAGACACAGTATAAACATTACCTATTTGGTTATTTTTTTTTGTCAATTTCCTTTCTAAAGCATAAGAACAGGGATTTTGACCCATATTCATTCACTGCTGGTGAATGAACGCAGCATCTAGAACCATTTCTGATATTTTGTAGTCACTCAATAACTGAATGCTGAATGAAGGGATGCATGATTGATGAATCAACCAATATGATCAACCAAATTGTATTAAAAATAACTGACAGGGACTTATCATCAGAAATGAGAGAAAAGAACCTGCTTGATTAACTTTAAGTGAATTTAATTTAAAGATATTTATCTTTAGATGATTCTTCTTATTGTCTTCATAGAAAGTCCTAGAAAAAGCGTCCTTCTGGATCTAGATACTCGCAATATCTTGGCCTCAAGCTATCACTCGGCTTTTCCACAAGCCTGCTTCGGAACTTACCCAGATTTTTAAAAAATTAACCAGGCGGGAAATGTTATGCATTCATTCCAAAAAAGTTTAACAAATGCTCACTTTGTGTCAAGTTTTGGGGCAGGCTATGAGAATACAACGGAATCCAGTTATGCACATATGGTCCTTGATATTGTGACTTTAACTTTTAGTTGGGTAAGAGAGACAGTTAAATAAGCCATAAAATGCGAAAGGAAACTTTCAGGATTCTCTCGGAGTACATAGAATGAACACTGAAGTATAGAAGGTAGAGATGCTTCTCATACTGAAATGGAATGGGCTGTAAGAGCAGGACAGGCTGAGAGGAGAGAAGAGGATCCAGGCAGAATAAGAGCCATGGGATGGCGATTGTTATGTATTCAAGAGGCTGAGAGAAGAAGAGAATTGTGAGAGCTTCAGACAGAAGACACAGTGGCAGGAAAAGAAGCTGCAGAGAGGTCTGGGCCTTTAGAATTGTGTTGACGTATTTCGATTTTCTCCCAATAGCAATACAAAGTTGTAGTGGTCCTCAATGCATTCAACAATATTCTGCTTCTCCTTTCTTTAGCGTTCAGGAAGATTGCACTTCTCCATTCCGTTTGAAGTTAGGAGTGGCCATTGAATGGCTCTGGTCAATGAAATGTGAGTGGCAGTGCTGTCTTCACATCCAGGCAGAAGCCTTGCGTATAAGCCAATACTTACAGTGCTCCTGACTGCTGCAGTGATCCAGTGATCCCTGACGTTCCATCAGCCAGGATCCTTGAGTGTCAATGACAAGCAGAGTACCCCTGCTGACCCACATTAGACATGGAGTTTGCATGCAAAATAATATTTTATTTGGTTAAGCCACTGAAATTTGGGAACTGTTCGTTCCTACAGAAAAATCTAGACTTTGGGGAAAGACAAAAGACCTGTTAACAGGTGTATGATATAGTAAAATGGGCTTTTGTAAAATAACTTTGGCTGCCATGAGAAAAATAGGTTGAAATAAGGAAAAGCAGAGGCGTAGAGACCAGTTTTGAGACTGTTGTAGTAATCTAAATGAGAGAAATTGCAGAAATCACATGCATTTTACAAACATCACAAAAAGAATGGTGGCTAGGAGCAGGACCTCAAGTGTCCATAGTGGGAACAGAGAAAAATAGGCAGATTCAGAATATATTTGGCAGTAGGACCAACAGAAGTTGGTAACTCATAGGATATAAGGGTGTGAAAGAAGAAGAAAGACATTAATGAGATTCTCAAGTTTTAGCTTTTATAACTGTGTGAACTCAGCAGGATACAGAACATTTAAGACAGAATACAGTCTTTGGGGCTATGAGAGAGAATTTGCTCAGTTTTAGATATGTTGGGATTGAGATGCCTGTCGAAAATTCAAGTCTAGGTATAGGTAGACAATTGTTCAAAACTGGAGCTCAAGAGAGAGGTCTGAGCCAAAGATACAGATCTGTGAAGCGTTAGAATGTAGTTGTAGAATGTAGATGATTATTGAAGCCATCGTTGCAGATGAGATCACCCTGGGAGTGTGTTATATGACAAAATGCAATTAAGCATATCACAGAATGACCTTATTTCGTTGGCATTTTGACAGAAAACTGCATGACCACATAATTCTGAAAAACAAAGCAGATAAAAAATTACCCAAGCAGATTTGATTCCAGACAACCAACACTGAAATGGGGAGTCCAGAATGACACCTACACTTTGATTTATTATACTTCTTACGCCATTGACTGGACCACTTATAAGAGAAATTATATATTCAAATCTCCAGGGATAGAAAACTTAATGATCTACTATTTTTAAGTTCTGTGACTTCTACAAGGGAATATATTTGCATCTTATTTTATTCTGTCATTTGAATCAGTAGCCAGGAAATAAAGTCTAGAATTTTAACTGGAGTTAAACTATTCTTTCCATTTAATTATTTTGAAGGGACCTTAGGTGATAAGCTTATCCATATTGCATAGCTCATACGTAACTTATTTGATAAGCTCAGTCCACAAAATGAGCTCAATTGTGATGGTGCTCTTGTGATAAATTTATTTGCCTGTTCATTCAAAACTGTTTTTTTGTGTGCCTGTCATGAACACAGAAAAGTAGTTAATTTGATTTTGTTTGTCATCTCTTATGGAATGAGTTATATTAATGTTAGTGTCAGCTATCCTATACTTTGTAAATTAATCATCAGTTATTGTGCCACAAGATTTTTATGTATCTGGGCATGCAAAAAGTTACGACCTTAGAGAAATAATTTATCTGAAAAATTATGAATTTTAAAATGTAGACATTTTCTGTGAATAGATTTTCCTCATATTATCTCTTTATATTGATTTGGCTCATTTCATAAGACTATGAAAAGTCCTCTGGCATGATTATCAAATAAAAATATAAACATTCAACATTAGGCCATTCGCTGAACTTAGACAGTGGCAATAATTCTGTCTTGAGAAAGCAGGAGGTTCTTTGCTCAAGGTGATTTTCAACTTCGATTTTGAAGGATGAGTGTGGGCTTCCTAGACAAGGGAGCACGATCATTTCAGGTAGAAACTTTAGGTGGAAATGCAGCACGTGCGAAAGATCTAAAATAAAATATGGTCAGCCCATGTTAGGGATTGCAAAGAGTCATGCAATAAGGCTGATGGGTGGAGTGAATGAATGGTGAGTGATGAGGCTGGAAATGTTAATATTCACCAAAATTCCAGGTTCGCTTTAATTTAAAGTTAAATTGATCTCTTCCCTCCAGAAAAGGAATTGTGGAACTGATAGTTTTGAAACCCATAGCTTTTACATTTGAAATGAATCATGTTCCCTAGTCCAGAAAGAGCTGTGAGTCAGGCCTGTACAATTACCACACAGTAAAGGAGAAGCCTCTTTATGATTCTACATTAATTTGTATTTTCAACATTTCTCATAGAATGAGCTGATTTTTCCAATTGGCCCCACTTGATCATTTAAAGTCAATTCAAAATGGTGGCCAGGAGACTATTACACTCTGGAGAAGTTGTAGGAACCACATGTATTTCACACATATCAGACAGTAGAATGCTTTCTTAGAAAACCCGCTGGAACTGCATCCCAAGTGTCTAGCTTCTGCCACTAACTCTCTGGGGGAACTTGGGTTTCTGGACCCGTGTCAGCGTCTCAGCCTCAGTCTCTTTATAAAATGGAAAAGTTCAAATAAGCAATATCTAAGGCCCTTCAGCTTCTGTATTATATACTTTTGTGATTTCACTTTCCTGAGGATTCTTAATTCTCTTGGACTATGAAACATAATGATAGAAACTATTCATATATTGAATCAATCCTTTTTTCAGTCTATATTTTGTGTTAGGTTCGAGGAATGTAATATGGAAGAAAAAACCAGCAGACTTAGTCCATATAGGCATGAAGCTTAGATACTGGTTGGAGAAGAGAGATTTTAATGAGAAACACGAAAACAATCTGTGAATGAAAAATAAATGGGTAAGAGCTGAGAAAGAATAAAGGAAAACTACAGAGACTGTGTGAATGTACAAGAGGAAGAATCTGATGTTGATAGAGGGACCCAGGGATGGCTGTGCTGGGCACTGGGCGGGGAGGGCCTCTCTGGAGAAGCAATCTTTGAAGGAAAGAGATGGGAATGAGCCTGCTCAGAATGGCTTGTAATTGTGGTCAGTCCTGGGGAATCAGCAACTTCCCCAGAAGCATATGGCCTTGTGGTATATAAAGGTCAGGAAAGCAAATTACAGAGCTATGTTTTATGGGTTTGCTAGAGTTATACAATTTAGGATGTGGCAGAAATTTTATTTCAGATCGTGAAAATTGATTTGATGGCATTCAGACTTTTTTGATTAAGAACATGAATGCAAATTTGCTTTTTTTGTAGCTTGGCACATTGAGCATCTCTCCAAATTATGTTTCCAGATAGCAAGTGAGGCTGTGTACCAGGTCCACCCTCCTTTGCTAACACCAGGGTGATTTGTGTTATTTCAGGATAATTGCACTTGTTCAAGTCTTGTCTCTGTTGATGCTGTTCTGTCATCTGCCTTTGGAGTCTGTGTGGCAGGTCTCGATGAGCTTTAGGCAGTAAGATGGTAGCTTACTGTACTTCAAGAGGGTGTTGGTCAGAGTCGGACATAATAGGGTGAGATGCTGTAACTGATTTTCCCAGCTGGTCTGGTGGTCATTCAATGGGTTTCATAGTGACATAAATGAGAACAGGTGGACAGCATGTGGGTGGCCTTTCAGCTTGCCTGTGATAATCAAGACCAGAAGCATCTAGACTGGATCACCTGCTAATTTTACTGAAGTCAACCTACCAACTTAAGCCAGTAAAAAAATATTTTCTTACAATTTTATTTAGAACTTTTTGCTATGTGGAGTTTGACATACTGGTAGGTCACGCAAATAAAAATGTCTAGTATATAAATGGGTTTGGAAATCAAGCCAAAAAACTGAGGCTTGTTATTAATTAAGGAGTCAGGAATTTATGTGGTATTTGAAGGCATGAGCATAGTTGAGATCATCCAGCCAAAGTGAATCCTTCATGATATTTGTTTCAGAAATGATCCCACTTTGGTGTAAGTGTACCTTTTTTGCATGGGACTGAATTGCCTCATTTTAAATTGAGACAAAAATGTCTCCTATCTTGGCCTTTTGTGAATGTACTGAAAAAATGTTCTCAAGCCTTCTAATGATTTATTTTCCATTACCTACCTAATCACGATTTTCCTATATTCATTTTAAGATGGAATTGAAGGGAGCACATTGAAGTGTGTAGTATTTACTTACCTTAGTCATATAAAATATAATAAAGCTTGCTACCTTTTTGTTTTTTGAAAATTTTATTGAGTTCGCATTGGTTTATGACATTACATAAATTTCAGGTGTCATCATCATATTTCAACTTCTGTATAGAAGGCATCGTGTTCACCACCAAAAGTCTAGTTTCCATTTCTCACCATACACATGTGCTCCTTTATCCATATTGCCAAACCCCCATCATCTTCCCCTCTGGTAACCACCAACTGTTCTCCGTATCTATTTGTTTGTTTATTTTCTACATATGAGTAAAATCGTATGGCAATTGTCTTTCTCCGTCTGACTTATTTCACTTAGAATAATACCCTCAAGGTCCATCCATGTTGTCACAAACGGCAGGATTTCATCTTTTTTATGGCTGAGTAGTATTCCATTGTCTGTATACATACATACATACATATATATCTCTCCCACATCTTCTTTATTCATTTATCCATTGATGGGCACTTAGGTTGTTTCCAAGTCTTGCCTATTGTGACTATTGCTGCAGTGAACATAGGGGTGCATGCATCTTTTCAAATTACTGTTGCTTTGCTCTTTGGATAAATACCCAGAAGTAGAAAAGCTGGATCATATGGTATTTCTATTTTTAATTTTTTGAGATATCTCCAACTTACTACTTTTCAGTTGCTATTTGGTATCTCTTTGAAGGCAATAGTCTTGTCCTATTTATTGCTATGACTTCAGTGCATTCAGTGTTGAATGTAAACTATTTTATTTTATTTTATTTATTTATTTTTGAGGAAGATTAGCCCTGAGCTAACATCTGCTGCCAATCCTCCTCTTTTTGCTCAGGAAGACTGGCCCTGAGCTAACATCTGTGCCCATCTTCCTCTATTTTATATACAGGACACCTGCCACAGCATGGCTTGCCAAGCAGTGCCATGTCCGCACCCCAGATCTGAACCGGGGAAACCTGGGCTGCCGAAGCAGAACGTGGGAACTTAACCGCTGCACCACTGGGCTGGCCCCAAATGTAATTTATTTTTAATTAAAAAAAGTAGTGCCAAAGAATTTTTTTTCTCCATGATGTATAATGAACCAAGTAAAATCACAGTAAATAAAATATTATGCAGCCAAGTATTGTAACCAGAAAGTCTGCCTCAAATTCTCTTAGGATATGATCCCTTAATATTTATATCTATTCTTTCCAGTGTAAGTTATAGATTTGCTATGTGGGACAGATATGTGGTTAGATGATTAGATTATGACACATGCCCCTGGAATTTTAGGATACCAATGGAATCCTATGAATTGGTGTGTGATTACATGTGGATGAACTAAAAGAAATTGCTGTAGTCATGGGGCACAACTCTTTGAAGAAAAGGCAGACTCAATAGCAATTTTCTAGGCTATATTTTAATTTGAGACTTTTCTTTTTAATTGTCGTCAATGATGGAAAGATGAAGAATTAAGGAGAAATGGCATAAGGAATATATTGAAAAAATGTGTCTTCTCTTGGTCTGGAGATTGTTATGAGAATATAAGTAGAGCTTGGAAACCTTTTGAGGAAGGTTTAAGAACTTTGAAGACAATCTAGATTTGAGTTGTAGCTTTGATTTTTACATTTTTTGAGCAAGTTAGTTAACATCTCAGTTCATTTCCTTGTTTGTAAAATAAAGATAATATCTATTTCATACTGTCCTCATGAGGAGGGCTTATTATGTACATAGGGTACCGACATGGAACATTGTTGTATTGGACAGTTACTTCTGGCTCAGAGTTGTTCAACAGTTGTCTGGGATTTATAGTGTTGAAAAAAATGACTTAACTTCTATGCTAGTCATTGACTTTTTGGCCTAAACTGAGATTCCCCTGCTTTAGACAACTGCTAGAGGTCATTTCACTGTGCACTATCCCACTGAACAGTAGCCAATTGAAAATAAATCTTAGTTATTTTCTTAGGCATTTCAATTCTGATACTAAACAGCTTAGATGTATAATTGAACATTCCCTCAATCTTCCAAGCACTTTAAATTTGTATTCGTGTAATTCTGGATCAAATGGCAAGCAATTGCAAGGTTCTATCCTACCTTCAGCTTCCATTAGTCATTTGGTTTATGATGGTTCCCAAAGTTAGTTATCACCAAGTTGATGTTGGCGATTGGAAACAATTCTTAGATGAAAACTTTCCTCTTGTTAACAAACTGTGAATGTTCACTGCATAATTTCAGCCATATGCATTTAACAGATGGAGAAAGGTAGCAATCAAGGAAAGCCTAGATTTTGGAACCAGGCATCTTGGGTTAATTCTAGACTTCACTGTTCATCAGATGTAAGCTATTAGTCAAGTTACTTAAACTCTCTGTGCTTTTGCTAGCTCATCTTTTTTTTAAAAAGTGGGATTGTACAGATTAAATTACTTAAACTAGGTGGAGACCTTAGAGCAGTGCCTGGCATGCAGGTGGTCAATACATGCTAGCTATCACTAAATTGTAAGCATGTTATTCAAAGGCTATCAAACAATCAGAGAACCAGGATGGGAAAACGTCTGTGTCCATTAGGGCCACTGTCCCAACCATTGGACCGCTTGATTTGCATTTTTAAGAGGTAGTAAATTTCTAGTATGCACAGTCATAGCTGAGAAATAATCTTCTGTTGATTAGCCAGTCAAATTACTTGAATCACCTCTCCACATCCCATTCAGTACATAATTAGTGTTTATATCAATTTTGCTATTCATTATGCAAATTCATTGTGGGAAAGCATCACAACTGGGAAATGTGTGGCTCATGATTTTTTTATTGGCGGTCATTGAGATGAAAGATGGACAGGTAGTGGGAACTTATGCTTAGCTTAATTTGGTGACACTACTCTGTATTTTGGCCAAAGTATCAGTACTATCAATTAGTTTTATTATTACCATTAATTAGATGTGGGGGTCGGAAAAGCGTTTCCAGTTGTGGAGTTGATTAGGTGATGAAGTGATTCCCCGCAGTTTGATTTGTTTATGCTAGACCAGACAAAGGTTTGGAGTCAACACACCCCAGGGAGGAGTGGTGTGAATTAGGTAATGGAGTAAGCGTTCCATTTCCTGCTATGTTATTTGATAATGAAATATGCTGATCTGCTGGTGCTAGAGGCTGCCTGTATTCTCTCTCCAAATGAAAGAGATGTTCAGGTACATCATCACAGTCATTGTCCAAAAAGGAAAGCACTGTCAGCAGCTACCGCCTGCTCAAAGGAATTAGCAGAAGAATTAACCTTCTGTGTTGAGTTGTAGTGTTGGGAAAGGTTTTTGATTTCAACCTAAGCATGCCAATAACTTGGTACACTTGGCTATTTGACAGATTTATCAAAGTGCTGAGTGACATTACTATTCAAGTGTTCTAGTTACATATATTCTTGTAGAAAAAAATCCATATCATCTCTGTATCTATCTACCTGTCTATCTACCTGTCTATCTATCTATCTATCTATCTATCTATCAAAGCAAAATATTCCTCACTGCTTTTGCTACATCCATCACATAGTGGTAAAAGGCATGGTATTGTAGTAAAGTGTATTAGGCTCTGAATTCAGCAATTGATGTATAATATGTCATTGAAGTACTTTGGGCATGACAACCACCCTAAGCTTCCACTTCCTTTGGGGGTTGGGGACTGGTAATATTGGACGTCACATGGCATGTTAAGGAGGAATTGCAATCGTGTCTGTAAAATGCCTAGCTAAGATAGGCATCCTACACCTGTTGGTTTGCCCTCATTTCTCTGACATGATGTGGACCATACTCAGTCAACTGAGTTTGAGGAACATTGATTACCTCTCCAGACCTGTGCTTGATGTGGGGGAAACAGCGCCAGATAAGACAGACTTTAAGACAGCGACAGATAAGATGACTTTAGTCCTATGGGGAAAACAAATTACCACAAAGACACAAGGACGAAAGGAAAACATGCTGAGTGAGCACGTTGCAAGGGGACTCAGGGCCTGGCATTCAAGGATAGACTCCTTAAAGTGTTTTCAATCTGGGATGTGAAGCCTGAGTAGGGGAGTTAGCCTAGAGAAAGAGAGCTCAGGAAAGAGAGCGTTTCTAATAGAAGGCACAAATCATAGGCACCTTTGAGTAAGAGAATTTATCAAAAATAAAAACCTTATTTTTATTTTATGGAGGCGTACCCACTGAGAACAATTCCATGTGCATTGTGCTGGAAACTAAAGCATGAAATTTGAAGGTATGATTACAGGTGGTTCTGTGGCCAAGGAGTGTATGTTATACAAAGCAGTAACATTGGCACAATAAGTAAACTAAGTATTTTCACCATGCACTTGCTCATACTGAAGAGCAGCAATGCAATCTACTCCAGGGACTCGGAAAAATGTAGTTAAACATATGTGGTTTCACCATCAGTCTTAGAGGACCAAACAGATTTATTAAATGATCTCTATGTGCCAGGCTTTGTGCTAAACGTTTTATATGCAACATCTCATTTCACTCCATGAAGGACGGACTGTTATTTTGCTTATATTTGAGATAAATAAATGGAGATTTAAAGTCCATGTATCATTTACTCAAGGTGACAAAACTGGAATTGACTGCAAAGCAAGAGAGACTTTTGCACCTTCATTATTAACCATTAAGCTAACCCAAACTATGAGACATCCAGTCTCCTACAGATCTGAGCCAAATTGAGCGGGGTTAAACATTGCAGGGAGAGAAGGCACATAATTTAGCTTCCATAGAAATTCCAAGTAATGGATGGGAAAGAGCCTGGGCAGTGGAGCAAGCAATTCAAAAAGTATGTGTTGTGGTAGAGGTTATTGAAACTCTCTGAGTCTCAGGTTCTTTTCAAGTGGCAATATTAATAATTTTTACCCTCATCTGTACCTTACGAGGATGAAATAAGATATTGTATATAACATGCTGAGGGCGTTACTTGGCACAAAAGATGTGTCACTTCCCATATATACCCAACCATTTAAGTTTTCTGAGAGAAAACTCTGTGGATCCCTTCAAGGATACTGTTCTTCAAAGAGCAACATCCCTGAATTATTACTAAAATTATGGGGATCATCGAGGGTGTTTGGTAAATAGCAGCCCTCTTCTCTGCCTAGGTTCTCAACTCATTGAGAACTAAGGCAAAAATAAGAGAAAATACTAAGGTATTTGGAAGAATAAAATAATGCCTTTATTGGTGATAGAAACAAGATTGGGGAACATAGCTTAGCCTGGGCACACCAATTGAACCTCATATTGGACAGACTTACCATCCAGTCAAAGACAATGCTGGATGGATAAGACATAGCATAGAGGGGAGAGGAACGTCTGCTCCCTGTGGAAAGCTTGTGCCAAAGGGAAAGGACTAAACATTTTGTTTTTCTCCAATTTAACAGTCATATATACCTCCTACCTCATGAGATGCAAAGTGGATAAAGGGAGTCAAGCAAAACCAAGAATATTGCCCTAACTTTCTATCCTGTAGTATCAAGAGTGGGGGAAAAAGCATTTCCCTCATTATAAATCACAGTTGTGGTTTATTTTATTTTTTTCTGGATTAATGTTCGTTGGTGAGACCATCCATTAGTGAGAACCCTGAAGCTTACGGAGCCGAGACCAGGATGACCTGTGCAAGTCTCCTTCCCAACAGATCAGGTCTCCAGTGTGGCAACAGGAACACTGGAACTACACACTCCTTTTCTGGCTCCTCATCCTGATGGTGCACTGACCCCCTAGCAAGAGACACCCACAGCTGTGGTACTCAGAGTCTCAGCTTCAGGGAGAATATATGTCAGCCCCTGGCCAAGATGCTCGCCTCAAGCTTGGTCATCCTGAGCCCCTTTATTCCGCGACCTTTGGTCTCAGGCTGGCCAACCAACTGTGTGTGGCTCTCAGTCTGCCCTGTGGCTTCTCAGCACATGGAACCTCTGACCTCTGACCTCAGATCCAAGTGCAGTAGGCCATTGGTTCAGTGACCAAGTCCCAAAATTGGCAGCCAAAGGCACAGGCATTCTGCACTGAACGTCCCCTTTTCCTTTGTGGGCATCTTCACAACTAAAGCGAGGGCTGTGGGCTGCTGGGCTGTCCCACACTGGCCCCTCTGTCACTTCCAGCTCAGGGACATCCTGCAGACCTACACACAGGCTATTGCAATCTGGCCACTGACAGGACTACATGGACACCAAAGAGGACAGGCACTCACGCTGGGAGAGAAGGGCCCTGGACCATGGGGTGAGTGGCTGCCAGTGGCTGGGACAGGAAGTAGGCACGTCCTGCACAAATCATGCAAGAGGCCTCAGGTACCTGCAGTGCCTGGTCAGAGCTTGGGCTGCCAGTGACACTAGGGTCAGCAGAAGTGGGTGTGGGGACAAAGGACCAACCACAGCCCAGTTTCATCACAGACTGATGGGGTGAGAGGTGATGTTTTTGCTCATTAGTTCTCTGACACTCAGGCAGCCTGTTGGGTTGAGAAAGTTAGGCATTATTGCTCTAATGAAAAATGATCAATTTCGTCTATAACAATGGAAAGACAGTGGTTATTTTATCTTATAAGCACATAAGATGTACTATATTAGACTAAACACAAATCAAGAATTTGGGGCACCCAGCAATGCAATGCAAAATCACTTTTTGACACAGCATTTCAATAGAGTTAACTTTCACAGTCAGAATTTTACATAGGTGACTCCAGGTGTTCATGGCACGATTTTAATTAAAAATTACCTTATACCTGTAGATTCCATTGAGATGTGTGCAGTAGGAATCTTGTGAAGACAAAAGAGGTACTTACTACGACTGTACCTTCAAGAGTAGATAAGGATCCTGTTAAGTATCTGAATTTAACGGTATATACTTACATAGCATATGTGTGAAGATGAATATTACAATATTTTTCGAAGTTCTAGTAATAACCTGTACTACAAGATGTAACAGTACTCCGGAAATCAAACAGAAATAAGCAGGAGGCATTCTCTGTGATTAAACCAGTTAAGCAAACTTCTTTGCTACAAGATTTCTCAGTATTTACTATGTTAATGTTTCTTGTATATATGCAAGCAGGCTGCATTGGTCATAGGAGTTTCCATATTTGTTTACCATGGAATGTCTTTTTAAAGAGTCTCACCCGACAAAACACATTAATTTACACAGACTAAGCAATCTCCTGATGATAATTGGCATGGGCATTTTTATTTCTTGTGCCTTTAGTATAAAAATTATGAAACACGTGGTATATTATTGCTCTGTTCCATTTACACGACCTACAGCGCATGAAAACAGTATGCTTAAAATGTAAATCATCAATTCCCTCCACTCCTTGCAAGCCAATATGCATAAGCCTTTATTTCCCTCATCTCAATTAATGGAAGCAGCAAGTTGGTGTTTTATAAGGATAATACCTGAGTCACCTTCATCTCAACCTTCTGCCTCCGCCCTCCCCAGTCCATGTGGTTGGCCACCATGTTGTGTTGATTCTACCTCAGGCAAGAAATTGGACTTGTCTTTGTGAATACACTGCTGCTTTCTTTAGTTCAGGCCCTTAATAGCTCTCTCCACTACTAGAATTTCCTCCTTTATGTTCCCATAGCAATTTGTACAAACTTCTATTATAGCACTTAGCAAATTGTATGATAGTCGTTTGAGTGTCTGTATCCTCTGCTAGACAGTAAATTCTGAGAGGGAAAATACTATGTATCATTATTTTTCATTTATTCTTACCATTGAGCCAGCCACCTGCACTATATTCAATAATGTTAGTTAAGTAGGTGAATCAAGGCACGTATGCCATTCACATCTTTTCAAGCCTTTTAAGACTAATTGGAGATAAATGAGTGAATCCCTGTTTGGACATGTGGTTATTATTCCTCAGATTGGCAACTCATATTCAGAACAGACTTTTCCACTTTGAATTGCTAAAAATTCAAATAAATTGTTAAAAATCTATATTGAGAAATGTATACCAAAACCTTAACTTCCATATCTTCTATATTTAAGTTTATATTTTGATGAATGCTGTTAGAAAAGTCTTACAACAGAAGTATGTAAAGTTTAAAAGTTGAAAATTCTAGTTGTATATTTATGAAAAGAGAAAATTCCAGAAAATATAGACACAGTATGATTCTGTTTTATATAAAACAAAAATGTGCATGCACATACAAAAACACAAGTCAAAAGTAAAAGGACTAGAAAAATATCATATAACACATAGTTATATCCAGGTAGAAGAGGGAATGGGGAGGTGAGGGAGGCAGTGGAAAGAGACTTCTGAGTCAACCTTCCATTTCTCTGAGTTTTTCTCTGACCCTTAGCACTCTGGAACAATAGTTTTGTTCCCCTCTTCAACTCCCTAATTTGCTTATCAGCCTTGTCCATTCTTCCATCCAACCCAGTTATTGAGCTTTTAATTGCAGTAGAAATCAGGCTTCTATTTCCAATATTTCCCCCTATTTAAAAAAAATTTCCATAAAAGTCACTTCTTGTCTTATGGAGGTGATTGGCCTCTTAAGTATCTAAGAATATAATTTTAGGCCTCTTAAATTCTTCTGTTTGCTCTGTTAACTCTGTAGTCTCGCCGATGTAGCATAACATGATAGCTAAGGACATGAGCTCTGGGATAGGATCCCGGATGTTATGCTTACTAACTGTGTCACCTTGGGCAGGGTACTAATTTCTTCAGTGCTTCAGCTTCCTTACGTGTAAAATGGGTAAAAAAAATAATAGTCTCCTTCTCATAGGCTTGTTGTGGGGATAAATATGCTAACCCAAGTAAACAGTACCTGGCAAACAGCAACCACTAATAAAGGGCTAGATATTGCTATTCCAATCCTCTTAAGAAAAAAAAAAATTACTTTTCGTCCCTTCAAAGAGATTTTAGGCTTGGGCCTAGTTGCCTGGGCCCAATCTACCCACTTGGGGCAATTCTCTTTTAATCTAATATTTTAGTTCTGCACGTTTCAACAATCCTATCAAAGCCCAGTCAGGAAATGCATGAAGCAGTATGCTTGTTTTCCCTTCTGTTGAGATGATGACTTTACCTGCCCCATGATTACAGTTGTTATCCACAGAAAGCTTTGCAAGATAGGTGAAATTCTGATGCAGGATTATAGGAGCCCAAACATATTTTTTATTACTTCCGCCAATGGTAACTTTAAAGAGCACATAGTCTACTCAGGAAGAAATCACACAGCTAGATACAGATACTAACGTACAAATATTTGTGTTTAATGAATTTGATACGGCTCTTCTTTGCTGTATACCTGCAGCTTTTGTGATCTGGCTACCCTTATTTCTCTAACATCCTTTTAATTCTGCAGTTCCCTTCTCTTCCTTCAGTTCAATCGGACTGGCCTGCTAGCTGCTTCCTGAAGCTGTTCGGCATCCTTCCTCTATAGAGACTTTGGTTTTGTTCTTCTCCTGCCTCAAGCACATACCCCAGATATCTGCCTGGCTGATGACCTCGCCTTTTTCAGGCCTTGGCTCAAATCTCACCTTCTTGTCGAAGCCCATCCTGATCAGCATATTTAATACTGTAACTGCTGCCCTGAGTCCTCCCCTCTTTCCTTACCATATTTTCATTTTTCTCAAAAATCTGTCATCTTATAACACACCAGATAATGTACTTTTTTACCATGTTCATTTTAATATAAGCTCCACAAAAGCAGGACAGTTGCTCTGTTCATTTGTTGATGTACTTCCAGTGCCTGAAACAGCGCCTGGCCCACAGCAAGTGTCCACAAAATGATTTGCAGTGGCTGAATAAACATGTAAAACGATGAGCAACTCACTAATGCCAGGTATGGATTTTTTAAAACTATTTGTAGAAAACGACAATCAAAATGTTGACAGTGGTGCCAACCCTTCCATCACATTGTCAGATATTAAGGAGACCGAACATTTTTGTTTGCTTCTAATAAGTAAAGTGTTTATTCCATAGCCAAACTTGTTGGCAAGAAAATTAGTGACACAATACAATAAAGGTGATAGTACTAGCCATTTGAAGTCAATTTCAGGGGGTCATCTTGGGTAATCATGTCCTCTCTCAGCTTAAAAATATCAGGAGATCCTCCATCATACATTTGCAGCAATGCTGGGGCAGACACACGTGAGCTCTGTTCCTTCTATTGCTGTGATCTTTTCTAACAAGTCTGTTTATTTTTGCTTTGCGTAGATGGATCTGTGGGTTTTATAAAGAGTCGATTCAGATCATTAAATCCTACACAAGACTGAATAACAAAACAGAAAAATCTGTCCACAAAATGCTAAAATCCTTCCTCTGACTCAGAACCTTGCTTTTCTCAGTTTTTGAGTCATCACGTGGAAGGTAGCTTTATTTGTTTAATTCCAGATTTATGGTGTCTTTTTCCTGAAGTGGATGTGTGCGAGGAGGAAGCATTTATTGAGTGAGAAAGATCAGGTTTTAATTTGGAAAGCCATAAAATGTTTAAGTGTTTTTTTCAACTTTGGATGAAAGAGAGACATTGATTAGTTGTATTGGGTATTTGGTCTTAAAAGATTTTGTGAGTTTTTGAAAAACCAAAAATATCGATAACTAAAGCCTAATATAAGAATACCAAGAGTGAGGAAAGGGGCAAGAGCAGCTATCCTTTAGAGAAAGTGGTCTGCTTAGCTAGATGAGGAATGGATACTCCCATGTTACCACTCTGAAAGCTCTAATCGAATAAGAACCCATCATTTGAGGAGGGAGAGCAGGGGACTGCTTTTAGGAAAGCCATGGAGCGAGGGATGGAGTTAAGCTTCTCCCATATTTGAGTTAGGCAATCACATAAATCTTCATCAGCCTCTTTTAATGCCACCACAAGTGAACTAAGTTAAAAACAGTATGCTTACTGTGCAATGACATTTCAAGATAAATGCCGTTTCCATAAACACAAAATGCTTATAAAATACATTCTTGATAAGAGAACTTCAAGTGGAGTGTCCTAGCCCCATTTCCAGGAAACTTGTAACGCCTAGGTTCATGGTGAGTAGAAATTCTGGGCTACACCTGCCCATGAAGTGTACTTTAAGGTACATCCTACAAAGATGTTGGTAGGAATCAAGCAAAGAATTCCTTCAAGCTGTGGTCGGCAGTGGTGTAGGAACTAAGTTTCTAGGGCTTATGCTGCTTTAGAAATGAAGCTCAGAAAGAAGACGAAGTTAATTTATTAGAAACAAAGTCTCACCACATTGAAATTGGCCATCTGGATTTTCTCATACAGTTTCTAACACAATCAGATCAAATGAGCATTGCCACCCTTCCTGCTCTCACTTCTTTATCCTCTTCCCACACTACAGAAACACACTTCTCACCTGCTCTGACCTCAGTCTGAGGTACTCAGTAGACCAGCCATTAAATGTACAATCATGCCATGCTACCTAGTTGTCTTCTCATCGAAAATTCTAGAAAGTCTTTCATGCCCAACTCTTTACATTCTGTTTTTCCTGGACCCTGAGGATGTCCCTTCCACAGGGAAACTAGTCCCAATGAACAACTGAAAGCACGGTACGCAATTGTATGATGCAATACATCTTAAGATAATGGCCTACTTCTTCTTTGCCAATAATATCAATTTGTTCTGTAATGTATGTAGTTTTGAATGTCTGAATGTTTACCAGAATGTCATTAACGTTGTCTCTTCCAGCAAGAAGAAAGTGTGCATGTTTAATTTGCCTTATATAAAGCCATACAAAAAAATTTTTATTCTTTTGAAAAGGCTTTATTGAAACTTTATAATTCAATTTATTTTAATTCACCAAGTATTTTCCAAGCATATCCTCTCAAAAAGGCACTGTGCAATGTCCTAGGGAAAGAGAAATGAGTAAAAACCTGGTCGTCTTCTCAAGGAACTTTAGATCTAAAAACAAATTATAATATAAAGTGCTAAGGATCATTATGGAATTAAGTAGGGGGACCAGAAGTATACAAAGAAAGGTAAAAATTGCACCTGGTAAAGGAAGATGGGCTAGAGAAACTTTGCAAGCAAGTTTGTTTTCTCTTCCGTCCTCAGCATCTAGAACAGTGCCTGTTAGATGCTAAGTACTATAGGATTATGAGTCAGTTTTGAAGGCAAGGTAAGGTTTAGCTTTATGGATGTGTTAGTTTCCTGCGACTGCTGTAATAAAGTACCACAAACTTGGTGGCTTAAAATAGCAGAAATGCACTCTCTCACAGTTCTGGAGGACAGAATTCCAAAATCATTTTGAGCGAAAATCAAAACTTTGACTGAATGCAGAGGCTCTCGGAGACAACCTGTTCCTTGCCTCTTCCGTCTTCTGGAAGCTGCTGGCATTTCTTGACTGTGGCCATGTGACCCTAATCTCCACCTCTATAATCACGCTGCTTTCTGCTGCTCTGTGTGTGTGTGTCAAATCTCCTTCTACCCATCTTTTATAAGGACATTAGTGAGGGCATTTAGGGCCCATGCAGATAATCCAGGATGATCTCATCTCAAGACCCTTAACTTAATCATGTCTGCAAAGACTCTTTCTCAATGAGGTAACATTTACAAGTTCTGGGAATTAGGACCTGATATCTTTGGGGCTACCATTCAGCCCACTACAATGGACAAAGAAGAAAATCCAAAGAGAACGGGTTTAAGGGTCTATCATTGTTCTAGTCGTAATGTTAGAGAGAGAAAAGAAATAGTGTGCCACAAGTTACCATTTTTAGTAAGTTAATTTGGTGATGATGTTGAGTAGTTATACACAATGCTCTTCCTAGCCTAGGAGAATCCTATAATATCTGCTTCCTAAAAATTCATTGTATATTTATTCCAAATTTTACATAGGTTCAACACTGTGCTAAATATTCGAGGTTACTCATAGTTTCTCCTTCAATTAAGTGAGGAAATCTCCCTGCTCTCTGCTTCAAGCTTTCAATCGATCATGATCATTCATTCATACATTTATTCGGAGCAAATTTGAGTCAGCAATGTGAGCCATGTACTATGTTCTAGGGATGTAAAGATGAGAAAAAAAGAACAGTACTCAAAGAGTACTCATGAGATTCTCTAAGGGCAGTGGAGTTAACAGGGCAGCATGGAGGGCAAGGGAATTTCCAGCAGTTGGAGCAGCATGAGAACAGAACCAAGTTACTAAGAATTACAGATGTGGGAACCGACAAGTAGCTTGATTCACCTGGAGTATAAAATGGAATTGGTGGTAGAAGATTAAGGTGGAGAGGCAGGCATGAGAAGACCATGAGAAACCCTATGCTTCACGGATAGGAATGCATCCTGAATATTAGCGTGTAAGACAAACCTTACATTATCACCTCATTTAGTGGTTGGCTAGTGGTGTGGGTTTATTGATGTCAGAATTTCTCCCCTTTTCCCAGAAATCAGACCAATGTCCTTCAGATGAAGTGACCTGGCAAAGACTGTAGAGTTATCCTCTGACTTTGGTCACTTCCCTCTAATTATGTACAATATTATCTACTTATGAACCGTGATGGCACTCTAGGCATTCATTAGTTTGGTATTTGAATGTTAAATTATGGAAATTTTTTGAAACATCTTCTCTCCTATTTGAAAACATTTAGTGGCACGAATGGGTGCATTTTAGAGGTGAATTATCATTTGTACATTTTGTGGCAGACGTTTATAGCATTTTTCTGTGCTAACTAGACCTAGGTTCATAAAATCACATTCTCTCCTGTGGCGGCTTGAGATATTACCAATGCCTCCCACTGATCCAGGAGTTGAATTTCTTTCAGTGCTCTGTGGGCCATCAGGCTATCAACGGCCTCAGAGAAAACAAGGATTGAAATTTGCATTTTATAGGCTGGAAGTAGAGGCAGCAGAAGACAGCAGACTGGCGTCGGCTATGATTTAATATAAACCTGGGTTTAAATCTGAGTTCTAACGTCTGCCCCATCTCTGACTTTGGAGAAGTCTTCTCGTCTGAGTATCAGTTCCTTGTGTGTAAATGAGGATAACAGTGCAGTATGTTTCATCAGCAGCTATTCATATAGGTGTGGGCAGCAGACAGGGAGTCCACTAGGTCTGATGACTTCAACACTCTTTACTACCTGGAGACTTAGTGAATGTATTGGTTATCTGAACCTGAAGTCACAGATAGCTATGTGGAAAACACTGCCTAACTAGACCTTCTGCCCAGAGACTCAGACAGCTGTGAGCCCTACAGGAAGGGAGCCAAGAATATAAATACCCTGGCCTTTCTGTCCTTCCTCCTTCTAACGTGCTAGCAGTTTTCCCAATTGGTTGAACCCTATTGAAAGCCAGAGGACAAGGGAGCTCATAGTCCATATAAGTTCACAGATAAGGATGGAAAAGGAAGGACAGTGGATGTATCTGAATAAATGGAAGCTGTCCTCCACATAGTACTAACTCCTTTTTGGGAATCTATGAGAATTAAATGAGATAATTCATGTAAACTATTGACACTGGCCTTAACACGTTAGCCATTATAAAACTAACATAAATATAGTTTTCCTTTTCTTACCACATTTTTATTAAAAATATTTAGCTGTTGGCATAATTCAGTCGTTTTTAATGTTTAGATTTGTGTTTATCAGACATCTTTGTTAGAGCCCTAAGTCCGACGTTCTTTTGGCAGTCACGTGTAATGGTTGTTTATGGAATATGGGTTTGAATTTGCAGTTCCATTACTTCGTGTTTATGAGACCCTTACAAACTGATTGGCTTCCTTCAGCCAGATTTTTAAGTTGTAAAGGAAGGATGCACAGCAGACTCCCTCGAGAGTTTGCTGTGGGATTGTGTGAGCACATACTCGCACCCCACAACCAAACTCTGGCGCTGTGCTCACTAAATCGTCCATTTCCTTCTTCATCTGGATGCCCCGTCTTGTCCACTTCGTTGTGACTCAGTTTATTAGGCAAGAAGATATTTCTCTAATGCTTTCAGTGCTTCACATTCCCCCTAAAAAACCGAAACACCTGCTGTGCTTTATCTACCTTTTATATAATCAACCATAATAAGGATTCTTCAGTCAGAATGTAGCCGACAATTTTGTTGGTGATGAACTAAACTAAAGAGAAACTAGCCCAACTCTTTCTGAACAAGAGGGTCTCCTGTGGAGTTAATGGGTTGCAGAAACTTGTTAAATCAGCAGACACATCTCAGAGACCCACTGTAAAGAAATATTTTATTACAAGGTTGTGAAGGTTTTATATGAAGCTTACTGATGTCATTAAAAAGGGACTAAGTGGTATTTGCTCTGTATGTGTGTCTGTTGGGGGAGGAGGGTGGGGGTTCTGGAAGGATCCCCACCGAAATATGAATTTGGCTGGTTCCTTGGGGGTTGAATTAGGGGCTATTTCTATTCGCTTTTCCTTATCTGGATTTTCCCTCTCAGTCTTTTGCTTTAAATAATATTTTTCTTTATTAGTAAAGAGAAAATTAATAAAATTATTTTGCTTTAAATCATGCTTTTAGTGGAATAAAAGTAAATCAGAGGACACGCTCAAGAAACAGTAGGAGAAATTTAGGTTGCATTTGGAGAAAAAAGTCTCTAATTTTTGAAAAAACATTGAGCCCTGTGTTCAAAACATGGGATAACATCATTATCTAATAAACAAAGACTTCTTTGAGAACCTCCTTTAAGCTTGCTCCTGGAACTAAAATTTAAGCAGACATTCAGACTTGTAGACAAAAATTTATGTGATACTAGTAGTTTTTTCAACCAAGTAGACTAGGATGAAAGAGAAAATGGCGATTAATTTTTCCTAGTCATGTTAATGGAAAAAGGCACTTTTGGGGAACTTGAAGTACAAGTCTGATTTGGTGGTGAGAATAGGGGAGGATACTTCAGTTAGAGGGAAGGCCATGAGCAAATACTTGATTGCACCTGAGTGAATGATACACTAAACGTAGGTATGTTAGGAAATTTATAACTCCTGACTTTTAAGACCTGTATAAACTAACATGGATGATTTAAATGTAGGCTTTTATGAAGAGAAGGCAGGAAATTGACATCTGCTCTTTTGAAAAGAGGACACAGAGACATAGAAAATTATATGATTTTGATACCAAACCTCTTAATCTCAAGTTTGTGTGCCCGATGCCCAGCAAGCCAAACACTGAGGCATTGGGTGCTTGGAGATTGAGAAAAGTTATATTGGAACTGACCAAAACAAGCAGGTGGGAGCCTCAGTTCGCCTGAATCTGACTCCCCAAGATCAGAAAGCAGGGGTGTTTTATGGAGATAAGGCACTTGGCAGGAGAAGCTTCGGAGAGACAAAGGGAGCACTCCTGATAAGTCTCTGGGCAATCTGACTTCTGGGTTTCAATGGCTGCTGAGGGCCAGCAATCCAGTGATCCCAACCTCCCCGAAGATATTCTCTTCCTTCTGGAAAACAAGCTCACAAATCCTCCAGACCCAAGCCACCCCTCAAGTTAAACAAGAAAACAGCAAATTGACAGGATTCATCTATGTCTGTGTTGGCAACAAGGTCAAAAGGCAAATGTTCTTAATTGAATAACTACAGTAACCCTCAGGTACCTGGCTGCGATTTTGATAACAATGTTCAATTGACCTCATCTTGGGTAAGTTAAGAAGAATCTCTGTATGGTCACAGTGCTCTCCCAACTAGTCTTAACATCTCCTTCCTATTTTTCCCTTCACTCCTGATACCCTTCATCCACCATGGACTGCACCAAGCTCTCTGTAGGTCAGAGAGCTTGTCCGGGACTGAGTTCTCTTGTTGTTTCTTGGGTAGTGTAATGATGGTGTAGAGTTCACAAGAAAATAAAGGACCATCAAGCTCATTTCCGTCTTAATCTTTGCATACAATTTTCCAGAACAAAGTGTCACAGATATTACTGGCTATCAAGGACCGATTCCATACCTCATCCTCCACACCTCAAAATCAAGTTGGGTATTTGATTCGATGTGCATTTCTTTAACGACAAATGATCTTGAGCATCTTTCATATGCTTGTTTGCCATCTGTATATCTTCTTTGGTGAATTGTCTAGTTAATACTCTGAATATCTAAGTGATTTTGATGTCTAACATTGCAATAGTCCGCAGCCGATATGTTTGTAGGTTTAAGCACTGAAAGATCTGCCATACACATCATGTTTCTTGGCATCTGGAGGCTTTATTTCTCCAATTCTCTCCCATACCAGGGAAGAAGGGCAATCAAACATGGAGTAGGTTAATGTACCAAGTTTTATATTGTTCTATCAATTTCACCAGCTGGACACAGCTAAATGGCCTCTGCTTTTTTTATGTAGATATATGCCTTTGTGACCCCACTGAAGGTATCAGTGAGAGCACCACTGCGGAATCTGATTGCTCTGGAATCTGTCATTACCATTCAACGAATGAGGACATCATTTGGGGAATTACCGAAAAAGAGGATATATCTAGGCAAAAAAAAAAAGTAAATAAAAAAAGACATAACTGGAAAATGAGAAATACCACGCTTCAACCAGAAGATGAAAAAGATAATAACACACTAATTTCTACAAATCCAAGTTTATTCCCATTAGGACAATTACTAGGTCATTATTTTGAAAGCTGAAATCACTCATGATCCGTAAAACAGAATATAATAAGAGTTTGGATGGGACCACACAATCTTCAGTTTGATGAAACCATTTTCAACCATAAACTCATAGGATTTTTATAGTGAGTGGAATTGTCTCCTGGGAGTTTTCATTCCACAGAAGAAAAGATTATCCCCAAAGAGACCAACTTGCTATGTGGTCTCAGGTTGGTCATTTAGTAGATTGGCATATAATATCTGGCTATCTTTTTTTGTTTGCTTGATTTTTCCCCTGGCGAGAGCACTCTTTCAAATGCATCACTTGAAGAAAAAACAATGTCTTTTAACCAGACTGGCTCCTCTATTCTGGAAAGACAAATTTGGGGTAGGGGGAGTGTATTCCAGGATTTAGCATATAGCTCATTCCAGATCAGGTCTTGCTTAAGTTTGTTATGTGAATGACCTGAGGAAATACAATGATCAAGTCTCTTAACCACGTCCTTCCTTTGCTCCCTAAACAGTGCAAAGAATCCGAGACTGGTATAATGACTGGGTTCATTGCCTTTCTCTTTAGCAGCAGACACCTTGTTAAAAAGGAATTCTAGATCCAGTCAAGGAGATGTTCACTAGTGTTTGGAGCAAAATCTTACCGATAGTGAGAAGGAAGTAATTCCACAAGCAGTCTGGCTAGTTAAGCTCCTGACTCCAGGGTGGCCTGATGGAGCTCTTAACCTTGAGAGCTGATGGGGAAATATTATGTTTGGTGGTTAAATTAATGCAGAGGAAAGTTAAATGACCCAGGCTAGGACTAACAATGAATATATTCTTCATTCATTCATTTAATGAATATTTAATGTAAGGCCACTATTTGCTGGATGCTGGAGGTATGTAAAAATCGCAAAACAGAGTCTCTGATCTAAAAAAGGTCATATTGTATTAAGGAGGACAGACGCATAAGCTCTTAATTATAGTATGAAGTTATAATTCTGTAATGGTTTTCCAAAGTCTCGTGGTATACAGAGGAGGAAGAAGTTTGCTTATTTTTTTGAGAAGGGTATAGATTTAGAGAATACTCTCAAATAATGTGTTATTTGACCTTAGCCTTGAAGGATGAACAGAATTTTGCCAGTAAAAAGAAGAGAAGAAAACTTCTTGCAGGATTAAACTTTCAGCTGTTTTTCAGTCTCTTAAATTGCCTGAGTTTTGTGGTCCTTAGTGGAAAAGAAGTGATATGTTGAAATGTTCTGTAAACACCAACTTTGTGCCAAGGACAGTGCTAGGTAAACAGCATGCAAAGATCAAAGTACTGTCCCTGTATTTATAGGCAAATGTACAGACCCGAAAGGGAGACGGTCGTGGACAAGAAGAATTACTATAGAACAGATCAATCAATGTTTTTCAGTAAAGGATTCAAAAGTAAGTATTCAGGCTTTCTGGGTCATACGGTCTTTTTGGGACTACTTGACTCTGCCACCGTAGCACAAAAGAAGTTAGAAACAATACATAAATGAGTGAACATGACTGTTTTCCAATGAAACATTATTTACAAAAACAGGCAGCAGGCAAGATTGGGACCCTGGACTGTAGTTTGCCAATCCTTGAAATATAGAGTCATGATAGAGACAAGAAGGGAGGAAAACTCAACAACCAGTTAGGAGTCGTTTAAAAAGCAAACACCCGACAGATAAGAACTGGTCATCTTTGTCAACCTAAATAAAAAGGTAAACTGAGCTAAGCTCAAATTACCAGAAATTGAGTGTCTGGGACAGTAGCAGAGGAGCTGCAATTTGGGAAATGCATGCTCTAGCACGCTACAGGCGAGTCCATTGAGGGTTTGGAGTGGGCTGTATTTATGAGCAAAGAGTGCAAAGAGGGCAAAGTCCACTCAGAGTGCAGGCAGTAAATTCATTAGCTTGAGGAGAAGAGAGATTCTTGTGGATGCTCATTGGTGTGGGTATGAGTCTGTGTCTTCTGTAAATCAGGCATTTACAGGAAATCAGTCTCAGTTCTCAAGTCGTTCTTCTGAGGGCGCATGAGTGGGATTCTGCATTTCATATACTCTGGTTTCATTTTAGATTGAAATCCTTTTACAGCTTCACTAATTAGAAATTCAAATGAAAACAACCTTGTGGTATTAGTTTTCACCCTTCGGATGAGACAAAGGTTTAAAAGTGTGTCAATTTTAGAATTTGGCAAAAGTATCTAAATTTGTGCAATTCTTCGTGAGAACCATTTGGCAAAAGGTAAATAAAACTTTAAACCACGACATCCATAGAGCTCTTGCTATGACTGTATGCTTTGCTCAATACATCATTTTCTTCCCCTTCAGACCTCATCACCATTCTGCGGGCAATATTACTACCTCTATTTTACAAAAGAGGAAATTGAGACTCGAACTCCTGAGTTGCTCACTTAGTAAGCATCGGAGACAGAATTTGGACCTAGGCAATCTGCCTCTAGTCTTAGCTTTCAACACACTATAACTTATTAGCCCCATGCTAGCAAAATTTAATATGTGCATTCTTTTTATCAAAGGGATTCTGCAGCCAGGAATTTATGCAAAGAAAATAAGACAAGTGTACATGATTTAAGTCCAAAGTATTAGAAACTCTTTAAATGTCCAGCAACAAGGAGTTGAGTTAACTAAAGAATAATCTGTCCTCACAATTAAATATAATATAGCTTTGAAAAGGGTGGAGTAGAGCTAGTGTATAGACGTGAAAAGATGGCCATGTATAGGTTGAATAAAAAAAGCAGGTTATGCATCCATTTGCATTGTATGACTCCATATGTACATAATTAATATATTGCATAATATATTAATGCATAGATACATTGAAAAAGCTTGAGAGGTATGCAATAAATTCATAACCTTGGTTATCTAGTGGGTGTGGGAATACAATCTGACTATATGCATGTCTGTATACTTTTAAACAAACATGCCTGAATGATTTTTTTAATAGTTTAGGATAATAGTTCTGTTTAGGGGGGAAAAATTAGGAAAAACCTCTTTATTTCCCATGGTGCATTGTTTCCTTGAACTTGGAACTAGTGTCTGGAGTGTTTTGTCCTCTGTCAAATCACATTTCAATGGCCATTTGCTACTTTGGGGCCACCTTGGAAAACAATCACTGTGTACCCTGCTTACAGCCATTTTATTCCCAGCTGAAAGCTACAGCAGAGCAATTTGAACATTACACTCCATCTTGAGCAGCTCTGGTTTATGATTTCATTCACTTTTGTTCAACATCATTTCCAGCTTTCCTTGTGCTTCACTGGAATATAGGTGAGGTGATAGATTTGAAAGGTCCTTGGACATCCTCTGGTTTGGAAATAGTGATTATTGCAAGTGACATTGAGCAAGTGGCATCCTTTTAGTTTTCTAATTCTAGCAAACTCTAGAAAATGTGCTTAGTGAAAACAAAGATATGTTTCAAACAAGTTAATAATTCCTTTGACAATGCTAAAAATGTGTACGGAAGCTGACTTTAACCAGGATATGACAATAAACTGAAAAGGATACATTACATGCCAGGTACAAAGACCAACTTTGTCTCTCAATTAGTGTTTCTCAGCTTTGGTGGCACATTCAAAACAACTGGAAGACTTTTAAAGAATTTGGATGGGTCCATACCCAGAGGGTATGATTTCGTTAGTTTAGGCTTGGATCCAAGCTAATGATGGAATGGCTTGAACGTCTCCCAGGTAATCGTAGTGTGTAATTGGGATTGAGAACCACTGTTCAAACTCCCTTATTCTAGGAATTACCATTTGGATGAGATATTTTAGAGAGCAAATCTGCCAACTTCCTGATGGGCTTCTCTCTCATCTTCAGCAGCAGAAACATCACTGGGTGTGCCTCTGTTATCAGTGTTTTCAACTTACGTCACTTTCATTTGGATTTAATATAACATTGGAAAAGCTTTGTATATGAGTGGATAATAGCAGTACTTTTTTATTTGTATTTATTTACCTATTTATCAGACCATGCCTTATTCCCAAGTGAATTAAGGGTCATACAGACACGTCTACTAGTGCCAACAAAATAGGTGGCATTCCTGATCTTTTAATTGAAGTTCTTATTAATTTTGGAAATTTTTTCATTTAAAAAGGGTGCCTTCGTGTTGCTCAAAGACTATATGCATTCTACTGTTTTTTGAGTTGTGCTTTAATTTTATCACATTTGTCAAAGTTTAGGATCAGAGTCACTGAAACCTATTATATTGTGTATTGGCTTCTAAGATATGAAGGGGGTAACTTAGATGAAAAAACACCCTTCCTCCCTTATTTCAGATTTTTCACTCTTTCTCCACTCTCCTGCCACCACAACATAAAGGCTAAGGTAGGAATAAGAAAGGAATATGTCTAAAATTTTCTGTAACAAAAAGATATACATTATCCTTATGACAAAGATCTATTTTATTATTCCACCAATAATCAGAACATATTTCTTGGCTTCTGAAATGAATAACCCAAACACTGCTTGTCTGCACTATAGATGGGGAAATGGTTGTTTTTGTTCAACTGTATTTGTATAAGTCATTACCACTGTAGCTTAGCACTTTGACAAGCACATGATTTTAAGACAAAACAGCTCCAAGTTGAATTATAATGTCTCTCTTTTATACTAAAACATAGAGCACTTTGATAGATTTTCATTTGTGAGCCTTGTTTTTAATTATCAGAAGTAATGTTGAGTTTATCAAAAATGCCCACTCAATCTCTCTGCAATTAGTCTTTATGAGTATGCACAAAATTCAATTGCATATTGGAATTTCATTCCAACGAGTGGGAAGTCTCTGTCCCATTCTAACAAAGATGCAGTCATCAAGTTCACAAGAGCATCTCATGCCTAGTAACCACTGGTCTGTTGGTCCCTAAAGAATAGCTCCCAGACCAGCAGCATGAGCATCACCTGGGAACTTGTTAGAAATGCAAATTCTTGGGCCTCAGCCCAGACCTACTGAGTCAAAAACTCTGAGAGTGGGTCCAGCGACTTAGGTTCTAACAAGCCCTTCAAGTGATTCTGTTACACTGTGAAGTTTGAGTACTGCTGGAGGACTCCGTTATGCCATAGCCGGAACTGAAAGCCTCTACAAGAGGCAGATGCTTGCTGATACCTGTAAGATATGTGATGGCAAGAAATAAGAGTGAGTTAGTTTGGGGCTTTCGCAAATGTTAGTTCTACGGGTATGCTAAAGAGTCTACGTGCAGGGTCTACAATTTGTTGTCAAATGCTTTTATCTTTTGTAAATCTTGCCTTGAACTATCTCATTTTAAGGAATGATTTGTGTTGATATTAATTACATAGATTAATCCTTAAGAAGTAGTATTTGACCTGATATTAGATCCAAATCATGGCCAGTGAGTTAACACTTTCCAAGAGCATATTCGGTCATGTAGAGATAAATTAAAATCAATGTCATTTTGCTGATTGATATAAACAATAGAAGCTTTAGGTTCATACTTTGCAAACTTTTTTTTTTTAGTCTCTTGGATCTTTTTTTTTAAGTGGAATTTTACTCAGAAGCTCTATATATCAACAAATAGTTAAAACAGAGTGGCTTTACTCAGATCAGGGCAGAGATATTGCTTGCAGCCCTCCTGTTGGTTGTTTAGGAGACTTTGTGTGGTGGTGGTTGGGAGTCTGGGGTCACTGAAGATGAAGGAACCATAGTTTAAAATACCTTGTATTAGGAAAACACTTCCTGACCTGTGCAGTTTCAATCAACATTTATATAATGCTCTATACTTTTCACTTTGAAATCACTATTAACTGTTGTTGATAACCAATGATTCATATCAATTGTGACACTATGAAGCTTGCTATTAGAAATCAGGATATCATAGACATTATGCCTAAAACTTTCCCTCTTCTGATCCTCACTGTCCAAATGATAAAAATATGTTGCAGTTTTTTTTCTGGATTTTTCTATCCCCCAAGAGCTATTGGAAAACTGTATCACCTGGCCATTTTCCTGCCAATTTAATTTCTCGGCAATTTCATCTGTGTCAAATAAAAAGCAAATCCTGATGTAGGTAAAGAGAGACTTCATTTAAGAGGTTAGTGAGAGGGGAAAATGACTGTAGAACCAGGAGAGGAGGCCCATTGCATTAGGGAGAATGCTCAGGCCGTGAGACCTGCAAGCAGCTCAGAGGGAGGCAGAAGAGGCTTTTCTTGTATAGGAAGGAGTAATCAAGGCTCTAAAGAAGTGGATGTGGGAAAATATGATGAACGAGATGAACAGGTGGAGGGGGCCTCATCAGACAGTGTGTCAGCGAATGTTTTAGTGGACCTGTTCTTGGCAGTGGTGGTTAAAAAGAGATTATGCAGTGGATCAGGCTGAAAGTGGGCTAATGTTCAGGGATATCAGGGAAGAAGAAAATCTTAACCAAAGTTTGATTAACAAAAGTTTTGTTGTGATTGATCAATGGAGACAAAACAGTTCAGCTAAACATTTATGAGGCAAAAAATTGGGAATTTGGAGGGTCTGTGTCTGGTCTTGTCATAGGTAAACATAAGGGCATCCTTAAATCCTATCTAAGTCACATGGAAAGGGTGGTTCTTTGTAGTAGGGTGTTTCCCGGAACACAAAAAGGGTGGGAGGTGGAATTTCTTAACCATCCCTGTTTTCCAGGATCACAGGGCTTGGATAAAATTTCACATTTTTGTTTACTATATACATCATCTTAATTACTCCTCATTAAGTGAGAGTGACGTTTTTGCCATTTTATAGATGAAGTTGAAGGTGATGGGGTTAAACAATGTGCTTGACATCACAATGCAAGTATTCAAAGCTTGATCTTTGTATCTGAAACCAGGGCTGGTTTCACTTTGCTGTTGAAGGGGTAGCAATCCCAAAATGTATCTCTTCGGCTTGATTATCATCGAGAACAAAAGACTCAGGAAGAAAGTTTGATCTTCCCTTTAACTGCCTAAAAGAATTCAAGATAGAAGGCTTATCCCAAGAAGGAGGTCTCATCATAGATAACTATAGTATAATATAAACTATGTGTGCTAGACAGGGAGGAACCTAGCAAGATCCATTTGCTCAAAGTCCTCTCCATGTCGCGTTGTTTTTTTGCAAGGCATGGCAAACATTTGTTTACCAAATATTTGCTTTTCTATCTCCATGTGAATTGTCTTCCTCACTTTTAAAGTCCCAAACCACTATCCTCTAACATTCTCTTTTGTCTTTAGCTGAAGAGATGGTATTTAAGGTGGTGGCTTCAGCCATTTTGGCGAGTTACTCAATTTTCCTGGCTTTCTCCAAGGTATAGATGTTATTAAATTTGTTTGATTTTCTCCTGTTATTCTATGTCACCTCAATTTAATGCTTGGATCACCAGAACATCCTAGAGGGTAAAGGAAAATTTCTTCCTCTCCTACACTGTGATGTCAAGGAAAACATGGAGATCAAGGAGATGGCCAAAGGGCCTTCTTATAAATCTGGAGCTCAGAATTATACAGGTCGGAAAGCACTTTCCTACAACAAAGTAATTTAAACTATGCTGCCCTAGTCCCAATGCCCTACCCCACCCCACCATGCACAGACTCCAATGCAGCCACAGGGGAGGCTGCTGGCAGTGTGCCCACCCGCTCCAAGCAGAGTAGCTTTGTTTTGTTGGACTTATAGAGCTTCTGACTAAAATTTCATTTGAAGAAAGGGATCCAACTGCTTAAAAATTTTTGAAAAGTAGTAACCTAAGGCTTCACTCTGATCTAGAACGTTTCCTGGATTAACTTGAGGATTCTGCTGGCAAGGTTCCTAGATTCTAGAAGTTTAATGGACTTTGTGATGCTTGGATAATCTATTGATCAAAACCTACTTTTTCAGGTCTAATTTTGTTTTCTCTCAAACTTATACATTTTCATTTGCCTATTTTTCTCCAATCTCCTCAATATTGTTACCATACATGAATCTCCACCTTTCCATTTTGCTCATAGCCAATTATATGGTATAGGCCTCTTCCACCTGGGTCAAAAGGTTCTAGAATATTATGTCCCAGGAAATAATTGCCACATTTTGATTACATATATGAGCAAATATATAAAGAAAGGCATAAATAAAATTGGTAAAATTTACATTGCTCGTAAGTACCTGGCTATAAAATAGCTCTGACTCTGAGATCATTGTTCTCATTGTTATTCTTAAGAATATAAAATCTTGTTTACGTAATTATTTCCTCCTTATTTTTAGAAATAGATTTTAAATGCTCAACCAGATAAGAAATTTGTACTTTATGTAGGACTTTTAACCATGTCTGCTTTTTAAGAAGATAAATGCAGCTGTTCCACCCTCCTTTCTTAAAACAAAATAAACAAACAAACCAGTCTCAAACAGCTTCTGAACATAATCACAAGTAGAAGAATTGGTTTACATCTCACATGGCTTTTAGAGGGAAGCAAAGTTGTTCTCAAGATTTAGAAGCTTTCTCTAAAAATATTCCTTGTTTTGTTTTAAAAGGAAGTTTTTAATTACAAAGAAAAGCTCAGTCCTCCCTTGGGGAATAGTATTTTTATAGTGATGATAGTCTTTTGCTGTAGTAATTCTTTTACAGATAAAGAATGCCTTGTTTGAAGCCCATTGGAACTCATTGAAATGCATATGTCCCCAGTGGGTTTTCGGAATATCTATTTAGGGAGGAAGATTGATAGAATCATGAGAGCTGACATCTGGCACAATTGGATATTTACAGTTTAGGCATCACAGAGGTCTTTTTAAAATTACTTCTAGAGATTGCCTCATACATATTTTGTTTACACAGATATCATGAATCTCAGATATCATTTTCCTGTCCTGTTTAATGAAACTCTCTTTCAATATTCAGGCCAGATGATGCAGAGCCTCCCACTCCTTTATAATATAAGTCCACCCTGCAATCAATGTGTCCTTCCCCAAAGAGTGTTAATGGGGTCTACTGAATCAATTCTCCTTACCCATCACTTGCTGCTCCTTAGACAGGAGGCCTAGATACTATACTGATTCTCACCTGAAGAGATTATACTGCTGACCACTCATAAATCTGTTTTTCCCAGTGGTGTCCCACCATCAATACCAGTGCCAATTGAAGCTCCTGGATCCAGCCACCTCAAGACATTGAAACCTGCCTGGCCGTCTGAAGGCCTGCCTCTGTTCAAAGTAATTGCTGTAAGAGACTAGAGAGGTCAGCATAGGCTAGTGCCCAGCATATGGATCTGATTGCTCCAAGTACAAACTTGGAGTAGTTCCCTTGGGTTCTTGGGAATTACGTAATTTTTTCTAACATTCGAACCCCACAACATATGAAAAAAGTAAGTGAATGAATGAATGAAAGAAATGATGCAAGCCCTTGCTAGAGCGCACTCAGTATAATAGCTGTATTTGATTAGTTATTTCACGGCTTATAACCATCTTCCAGGGGCATGCCCAGGACAACTAAGAGAAAAGAAGAATAATTGGTATTGTTACTGGCTACATAGTTTCTTTACCTGCCACACAAGAGGGACCAAATAAAAACTGGAATGCCAGGCTTATGGCAAGGAGAGGGTTTTTATTTCGGGTGACATCAGCCAGGAGACAAGAGTTAGCCCTCAAATTCATCATCTTGCTAAAAGATGGGAGGCAAGAGTTTTAAAGGTTGTGTGGAAGATGGCTGCTTGTGGCAAGGGAGAGCCTATGGCCTTGTTAGTGGGCACTTACTCACCAGCCTGCATTTGGCCTTGTGAGGTTATTTACAGGGAGGAGGATGGAAAGATTAGGGAATCCAAAGGTAAATGTTCTTGGTTGTCTGTCTCTGTGCTGGATGGTAGATGGTGGATTCTGGTGCCAGGAAGTCGAGGAGTAAGCAGGGAAAGGGGACGAATGTTTTAGTTTTAACCCCATATGTGCTGAGTTTAATGAAAGGGGACAGATATCAGGGCTAGTATCAGTACCTGCATTAGGCTTTCTTACCTCCCACCTGGGTCCACACACCAGAGGTACCTCCTCCCACTTCTACTAGCAATTTTGCCATAATTTCTGCTCCAAATTGATGGACACACTTTTTTCAAAGTTCTTCTTTGAGACATTAAAAAATATTCCCTAGAATATGATTTTTCACACTTTTGGAGAAATGTTTAAAAACTAACAAAAATGACAAACAAAACTGTTGGTACATACCTAGTTTGCTTAATTTGTCTTGTTTCCTCCACATGTTTTCATGAATCAATTTTCATCTGAACAGCTCTGATTATATATTTTGGTTGTGATTAATTTAAATCTCAAAATATCCACCCACTAGCACCCTCCCTTATATGTTATTAATGCTGGGCGACATCCTCTTCAGCTGTTCCAGAACTCAAGTGAATTCATCCTCTCCTCAGAATTTTCTGTGAAGAGGAAGAGAAAATTCTTTATAGGCATATGAATGATCAGAGATAAACAGTTTTTATGCATGCCTCTTGTTAAAAATGATAGCCACATAATATAAAATATTACCATTTCCCCAAAATACGTAGTATCAATTAGTGTGCTATTAGTCTTAAGTAAAGATACTGTAATTCTCCTCATCCATCCTGGTAGTAAGTTTTTAAAGAAGAGATTCAATTTGTGGTGATCGCTCTGAAGGGCACTGTAATGTTGCCAATTACAACCAGATATTTTATTTAGATTGTGACACAAAATGAATCCAGCTGATGTCACATTCAAAAGCAGAGCATCGGCCTGTGGTGGAGGAGCCTGGTGTTGAAGCAGCAGCAATTCCTGATAGGCAGTGGGTAAATGGAAATTCTCAGGTCCAGGATCTGAGTGGAGTTGATAGGTGAGTTGTGAGGAAGAGGGAAGAAGGCAAAATCAAGAACCAGAAAGGCAACCTGGATCTAAAAAGGAGTGGGCTAATGTGGGAAGTATTAAATCTGAAACCAAAAGCCAGGATAGAAAAGGATTCCAGGCCTAAGTATGTCAATAGTTCTTCAAACTAGTTACCTTTTCCTTCAGACTTCAAATTTGAGTAACTGTTTTCAGAAAGATATCATTAAAACACAGGGCTGAAAATGCCCTACTGAACATCTTTCAAGTGTTCCTCCTTGCCTTAGGATACAGTCCAGATTCTTAACATATTGCTTAACATACCCTGTAGAGCGTGTACACTCTTTACCCTTCTGGCTGCATTTCTGGCATTCACCGTCCCTTTTATTCATCTACAAAATATAGACTGAGTTGCAGTCCTCAAATGTACCATGAATTTCCCCTCTGATCCTTTGCATGTATTGTTTCCTTTGCCTGGACCACTCTAGAACACCCCTACAGCCCTCCACCTAGAAGTGTATTTCCAGTACTCTGCATGGAGATCAAGAAAACAGAAATTATATTATTTATCTGTTTACTCTGGTTGGTTCCCCCCATTAGAATGTAACTCCATGAAAGCAGAAAAAGAATCTGTGTTGTTTTTCACCGTATATCCACTTCCTAGAATACTACCTGACATATAAGCAGGCACTTCATAAGTGTTTGTTGAATAAGTGAATAAATGGGTGAATGGATAGATTGAAGGATGGATAGATAGATGGATGGCTCTGATATACTCAATAAATGGTTATTTTTTAGGTGTTAAATGAAGGCTTAAAATTGCATCTGGTACAAAGGTCACGCATTCATGGAATCAGAGCTAATTCTCTTGGATGTCTGGTTGATATTTTAGCCAGTTTCTTGACTTTTTGTATAAAAATGATTCTATCTCTGAGGCTTTAAGAGGCACTAAATGTCTCTGAGTAGTTAGAACTCTATTGACATCATTCTAGGCAGAATTCTAGACATCAGTCTAGGCATAAAAGGGACATAGAGGCAGAAAAGAGGAAGAGTTTTCAAAAATGGTGAGATTTTTACTAGGTTGAAAAAAAGAAAAGGTATTTTTTTTTTCTATCACAGAGATGAAGAAACCACAATCCTTACAGTCACTTGGCCATGTGAGTGAGTCATGGAGTATAATTGGAGTCAGGGTTGTGTATGTGTGTGTGTGTGTGAATGTGTGTGTGTGAGTGTATGTGTGTGTGTGTTGGAAGAATTGTTTTCCATAATATGTCACAGTGAGTCATTGATATCTTGATTTTTGTAATGAAATCATTTTATCCCCATCTCAACCATGTCATTTCAGGTAATAAGATATGTATCAGTAAAAGGAGTGGACTGTGATGTTCATTGATTGTGTCATTATTGTTTGGATGGAGGATTTTTCTTTTCCCCAGTCATTATGAATTGAATTAAGTTCCCCCCAAATATGTGTTGAAATCCTAACCTCCATTCCCTTGGAATGTCAATTTTGGAATGGGGTCATTGCAGATGTAATTAGTTAGGATGAAGTCATACAGGGTAGGGTGGGTGCTTAATCAATGACTGGTGGCCTTGTAAGAGGAAGCAAGGAAGGACCCTTTCCCAGAGGCATCAGAGCACAGCCCTGCCAACACCTTGACTTTGAACTTCTAGCCACTAGAATGATGAGACAATAAATTTCTGTTGTTTTAAACCAGTCGTTTTGTGGTACTTGCTCACAGTAGCCCTGGGAAATTCATACACCACTTTTTAAGACAAATTACTTTGGGATATTATCCACAGCCCAAGGAGGAGACCCTTGGATGACTACTAAGATGGACACACTCAAGAGGACTCTAAATATTTCTTAAGTAAATCAAGTAGATTTTAGCTACATTGAAGGTGCTCTCCGTATTGGTCCTTCATCTGTTTTTGTCTTGCCTAACTGTTCTCTAAGCTCTTTGGAAACCTCTCCCCCACTTTCACCCCCTCCCCCACCTCCAATGGTTGGCTGTGAACCTTGGAAAGGTAGTGTTGCAATGGATGAGAGAGCCACGGGGAAAATCTATTAGTCAAGTGTCTTTGAGATGGCCTTAATCTTTGGAAACCTTCATATTCTTTGTCCCGTGTCACATCTGAGAGATCAAAAGCTGTGGTTTATGCTCTCCTGTGTGTTTAGTCCTCTTTCTTATCTCCCAGAGACTCTGAGATTAAACAATAGATATCTAAAAATTATTTTAGGCCCTTACCTACTTAAAGGGAAAAGATAGTACTGTTATCTTCTGAGGAGGTACATTAAAAATTGTGATCTTAATCACGTATTTAGCTTTTCTCTTGTTGATCTAATCTTTGGATTAGAAGTTGAAAGTCAGGCACCTTTTCCTTTGAAAATAAATCATTGGCATTCTCATTTGTATTCCAGGAACTAACAATAGTGCTGTAATTTTCACTTTGCTTCTACCCACATTGTCCTTTTTGGTATCTGCTAACAGCTATTAATAGAGTAATTGCTTAATAAAAGATTAATTCAATTTATGGAAATTGAGACACTTTCTTTAAAAATAACAAGATACATTTTACTTCAGTGTGATCATAAAATGAAAACACACTCTTGATAGAAAATTTGAGTGAAATAAACAATGAGAGAAACAAACCACCCACAATCACTTTACACATTTGTCTTTTAATTTCCACTATTTTTCCTTTAAGGTTTAACATTGTACTTAAACTGTAGTTTTAATTGCTGTCTTGCTTTTTTTCTCACTTGTCATTATAAGAAATTTTTGTTTATTACACAAAATACTCTTTGTAAGCATCATCTTAAATGACTGTATAATATTCCCTCATTAGAATGTATCACGGTTTATGTAAATTTTGCCCTGTGTCAGCAACTTCCTTTTAATAAAAACTCAAAACAAAAATTTTTAAAAAGTTGTAAATTACTCATTTCAAATATATTCAACTACAAGTTATTTGATGAATGAGCATTTATATTAAAATTACATCCATTTGTTGGTAATACTCTGTAAAAGCCCTGTCATTGTCTCTTCTTTCTCTGAGCCCCAGTATCCACAGACAACTAGACTGGAGACATGACGAAGATGATATAATCCTTTTCCTTCTTCATGCTAAGCTCTGTGGAGGCTACCAATGTAATTCAGTAACATACCTGCATCCCAAACACTTATGACGAAATATACAAGGGAATAACTGCAATTCAAAGGAGAAAAAATTATTCTTCAAAATTCATAGATACAAATGTTATTGTGCTTTAAATAGGAAAAGTATTTCAGTTAGTGGTGTCAGGGAACTGAACATGGAAAAGGTGGAATTTTATTTGGAACTTAAGATTAATATCCTGAAAATACTTGTAAATTTGAGTGGGTTGGGTGGAGAGAGGACTGTGGGAAGCAAAGTTCAAAACTATTTTTTTTTTTCTTGAGGAGGATTTGCTCTGAACTAACACCTGTGCCCAGTCTTCCTCTGTTTTGTATGTGGGCCACCACCACAAGGCCACTGGGGAGTGGTGTATGTCCACGTCCGGGAACCGAGTGGAGCATGCCAAACTTAACCACTAGGCCACAGGAGCTGGCCCTCAGAACTCTAATTTTTAATGTAGAATAGCGAGTTCTACATTACAAGAACAGCATATCTCCCTTAACCAACTTCAAGTTGCTGACTAACCGATCTCCTTCCTGATTTCTGTAGAGCATTATTTCTGATGTTCATGGCATGTTGAACTCTTGGGCTGATAAGCCACTTTGTAACACATTCATGCATTTCTGCTTCTACAAATTGATTGTTTGCTTAACAGGAGTCACTTGCTTTTGTTCCTAAAAGTACTCATACCCATGGTTCTTCTTTTGTAAATATATACTAATTTAAAATTATATCAGCCAAAGAAATCGAAGTGCAAAAAGAAAGATTGTTATTTTTTTCTGTGAATGCTAAGTTAATGCCTTGAAAAGACACAACCTAGATGAGTCACTTAAAAATTACGGCAGAACTAGTGATTGGAGAAAAGGCAAATATAAAAGTTTGAAGGAAAATTTTAAAACATTAAAGGATTGTGCATTCAAGTTGCTTCACAAGTATCTCTAAGAACTTACTCCATTATAAGGAAAGTAAAACTGGAAAAAGTACAGTCATGCAGTGCATAATGATGTTTCAATCAAGGATGGATGGCACATATGACAATGGTCCCCTAAGATTAGTACTATATAACCTAGGTGTGTAGTAGGCTATGTCACGGAGGTTTGTCTAGGTACTGTAGGGAAGAAAGAAATTTTTCTCTACCTTTCTAAGGTCTTCAGGCCGGTCTAAGAATTAAATTGACATGAGACAGATTAAGAGGAGAAAAACAAACAAAAGTTTAATAACAAGTATACATGGGAGAAACCCAGGAAAACCTAGTAACTCACCAAAATGGCTAAAGCCCTCACCTTAAATACCATCCTCAGCTAAACACAAAAAAAGATGTTGGGAGTAGGGAGAGTCTGGGACTTCAGCGTGAGAGAAGGCAATTCACAGGTTAGTGAAAAGGAGCAAACATTTAGAAAACAAGTGTTTCTTTGGCCACACAGAAACAGAAGAACACAGAGGGCAGCCACAAACAAGCTTTTCTAAGTTCCTCCCCATCTACCACCTAATTCATGTTGCGCTGAGGTGATAGCTCACTTCTTGAGACAGGTTTTTTTAATTTGAATTCTTTTAGGCAGTTAAGGGGAAGGTAACAAGGAAAACTTTCTGACTTTTCTGTTTCTTAAAAATAATCAGCCTAAAATAATCCTCATGTTAAAGAGACACATTTGGGGGTGGTAAATTTTTTTCCCCCTTCAGGACACTCTATGGTGTTCATACAGCAACAAAATCACCTAACAAAGCATTTTTCAGTATGTATCCCCTTTGCTGGACATGTGACTATATGTGATTTATGCAGCTTGTGAATCTATATTAAAAAAAAAGAGAAAGATGTAAGCTTTGCATGAAAAGATTTGCAAATGACTGGATATTTATGCATTTTTATTTTGGATTAAAGTATTTAAAATTTGTGTATAATTTTAATTAACCTACTTTTTAATTAATTTCCCAATCAAAGATGCAAATTAAATACATGCTGAGTAAAGGAAATTATTGAATCATGTAAGAATTTGAATTCTGGACTAAATAAAAGACTAAAGAAAGTTTGAACTTTATTTTGGGGATATTTGGAAGATAGTGAATGATTTGGGACAGAGTAGTGGAATGACCAGGAGTGTCATCCTCCATGAGGAACAATCTAGCAATCTTACTCAAGATGAACTGGAAGAGTAAGAGACTAGAGGTGGGGAGAATAGTAAAGAGTTTGATATAACAGGACAGTAAGGTGTTCCTATGGCTTGAATCATTGGTAGTAACAATCATGACAAGAATTGATATTTTTCAGGTAGAACACGGGACTTGGCAGTTGCTTAAGTGCAGTGTCAATAAGACGGTACCTGGATTTTAGGCTTGAAAAACTGGATGGATGAAAATGACAATAAAAACAAAAGGAAATAAACGAGCGGTGGAGAAGTATTGAGGCACTAAAAGGTCATGGTGGATGTGTTCAGTGGAGAGTTTCAGTTACGTACACCATCCCAAACCCCAGTCAGGGCATCTCATCTCCTATGGACAGCAGACAACTGGAGACAGAATCCAGAGCTTGGTAACTGGGACTCATTTACAGAGAGGAAATAGTTGAGGCCATAAGGAGAAAGATACAGTCAGAAATAGTTTGAGCTGAGTGGTCTCAGCCTCACAGAAGTAAAGGCAGTTGAGAGGTTAAGTAGGAACAATTAGTAAAATATTATAGAGAAAGTAAAAAGTCTTTGATCTATAACAATTAAGATGTTATTGGTGACATTGGAGAATCGACTTAATATAATAGTACAAGCCTTCAAAAAACTAAGAAAAGGGGGCTGGCCCTGTGGCCGAGTGGTTAAGTTCTCGCACTCCGCTGCAGGCGGCCCAGTGTTTCGTTGGTTCGGATCCTGGGTGTGGACATGGCACTGCTCGTCAGACCATGCTGAGGCAGCGTCCCACATGCTGCAACTAGAAGGACCCACAACAAAGAATATACAACTATGTACTGGGGGGCTTTGGAGAGAAAAAGGAAAAAAAATAAAATCTTAAAAAAAAAAAAAAAAGCTAAGTAAAGCCTCTGTGGGAGGGTCATGAAATGGAGTCAATGAATGCGACTTATTTGCTTTGAAAATGAAGAATAAAATAAAGGTAGTAATTTGAGAAGGAAAATTTTTTTAAGAGTAGAAGTCTTAGGAAAATGTTACATTGAGGAACATAAAACTACAATTGACCCCACCTGAATTTTGACTTAAGAAATACATTTCCTTAGTCAATTACAATAAAACATATTTATGAACTAATTCTAACATTAAGATAAACTTGTTTAAGGGCTTGTGAATTAAGATAGTTCACTGGAACAGTGTCTTTTCTAAAATAATGTTGAGAAATTGAGCTGGGCTTATCTATAAATATCTGTATATTTATATTTGGGACAAAATATAATATGAAAAGAAAAATGGAAGGAGAAAGAAGGTGTACTTCAGCAGATTTGGGGAAGCAGTATGGCCTAGAGCAATATGTTTTCAAATTGTTGACTATCTGCTATGCGGTTGGTACTCAGAACAGAAATAAATTTAATTTTAAAGAATACAAATAAGAGTGGAACACATAATTAAAAAGAAATTCCATTTTCGGTTCTATTTCATTCCATCTGATTACGTCAAGGAGAAAGTCCCAGTTTTGTGTTAATAGGTCTTTGACTTGCTAACCGCTTTTTATGTTAAGAGAATGGACCACTGCTTCAGAGCATTTGTGAGTCAATGGTATTTAGCAAGCATTGAATAATTCACTTTAATTAAATTAATTTTTATAGTTATCTTTTATGCATAGCAAATTATATTAACTTTCCAATTATTGTAAGATATAAAGTTTCATTTAAAATAAGTTTAAGTTAAGCAAATGAGGTAGTTAAATACATAGTCAGTAAATAATAGCACAAATGATGGGGTTATAGCCTCACAGGAGTGAAAACGGTACCAAAAGACAGGTGCTTGGGGAGCACTGGCTTAGAAGAAGTTTCCATCTGAGAATTAGAAACTATTTGATCTACCAATGGTTAATTCGTCAATTTTTGAGAAAGTTATAATCATTTGAAGCTTTAGTTTCTTTATTTGTCAACCAGAAATACACATTAGGGATGTGAGGAGGTCACTTGAACTAATTTCTGGTAAACTAATTGCACAATTATCAGTTTTAGGCCCTTAAAATACATTATATATTTTTCAGCATTCCCACTTATCATGAAAGTTGTGATTTGTCCAAGAAAAACACATTCTAGTAGAGAATCTCATCTGTTTGCTTTATTTATTGAGCTCTGACTATGTGGCAGGCAGGCACTGTCCTACCTTTTGAGAACTGAACAGATCTGTTCTCCCATGGCGTACGATCTTGTATGAATAAAAATAAATGGACAATTCAATTCAGGCATCAAAACCTATAGATGGAGGTTTCATGTGGATTCATCATATTACCAAGTTCAATTATTTTATTTTGGCTGCCAGACAAATTTAGGACTGCCAAGTAGAAAGAGATTTCTCTATTGGATGTATAACACACTTTAAAGGTTCTCCACTTCCAAGCTGAAGTAATTATTCAATTCATCTGTGATAACAGCCTCTTGTCCCAAGGAAATACAAATTAAAGACCAGAATAATCTTGATTATAGTCTCCTAACTAATTATGATGGTCTCCCCAAAATTTAGCAAAAACAAACATAGGCTTTCCTATTTAGCTGTTCAAATAGCAGTGATGTAAATAATGCAATCTGCCAATTAGAGGATCTAAGCAGACCATATTTTTGATAGAATTAGAGAGTAAGGGTAACAGATTTTGGGCAGGTCAATAGTGGAATCTTGGCTTGCCAAGCAATGGTAGTGTGTAGGAGTCAGGATTTATTAGCCAATGCCATGGGGCCACGTTATCTAAGATGGTCTCATCTATATAATCGATGCCTCAATTGGGATGCCTAGAATGGCTCTCTCAACACATGTTCTTTCATCTCAAGCTTCTTCACCTGGTAAGAGAAGCGTTCCAAGATGGCAAACTCAGTGTGCTGGTAATTACCAAACCTCTGCTTGTTCCATATTTGCTAATGTTTCATGGGCCAAAGGGAGTCACATGGCCAAGGCAGGAATCAGTCTGGAAGTGCTGCAAAAAAGCTTAGATGCTAGGAAGTATGGCTCTTTGTGGACTATTACTGGGACAATCTACTATAGACCACCTCTGTCCACATTGATTTTTCTTTCCCCTACATGGAAAATATATTGAACATCATTCAAGACTCCCCAAGTCCCATCCACTCATGGCATCAAGTTCAACATCCACAATCTGATAATTTTCTTCAGGTCCAGATGTGGATAATGCTTCTCTGGGGAAAACCCCTTTGATCCAGAGACCTGTGAAAAGGGTTTATTAGGTACCACTTTAAATCTTACTATATTTTACAAAGAGTTTTATAACCTCATTCTTCTCTTTGTCTCTAACTTGAAGCCATTTCTTAATTTGAGATTCTTTTGGAGGTGGTGGTGGAGAGACTACGAAAATATGACACAGGTTTCTTTTTTATTACTAACCAAGTAATTCTTGACTATTTTATATTTTCTCTACATTCTGATTTCAAAGGAAAGAATTTTCTCTTTAGTCCACTTTTTGTTTCTATTCCTTATCATATGCAGCTCACAAAAGGCAAATAGCATTTTTAATTTTCTACTTCAAAATCTCCTTAACCATATACACAAATTCACTTGACATATTTTTCGTTATTCAAGTTACTGCAAGTGACAGGTTTGTCAAGTGTTTTATGATCATCCTTTTCTCAATTTCCAATTGTAGTTTTCTTAGCTCACTTCCCACTTCAACTAAAGAGTCCCCTTGTTGTCTGTAGTCGGTGGAATTCTGCCCTCACACAACATCGTGTCTGTCACATTCTGTTGGTCAAAGCAGCTTAGGAGACCATGCCACATTAAAGTTTATGTTAACAGACTTCACCTTGATGAGAGGGATTACAAATAAAAACGGCTGGATTTTTCAATCTACCACAATTTTATCATATCCTTGTTATAATAATGAAATGAATATGCTTGAAAAGTACTTGCTTGACATTATAAAGCATAAAATTTTAATTTCTTTGTTCACTATATATCCTAATAATAATAATAATAATAATAGTACTTAGTGTTATTTTCAACAAAAATACTTATTGCCAAAAGCTAAAGTTGGAAAATCTCATTACTACTGAGTTTACTGATTATCTCTTGGTTTTAATAAATGAAACGTGTCTTTGGATGACATGGATTTTTTGAGATCTGCCTCATGTGGTTGCATCTTAAATATTTCTATTTCATGACTTAACAGGGGCTTTGGCAATAATTTTATAGAGGTTGTCATCAGAAAAATTATCTGGTCTCTCTGGTTGTCACTTCAGATCCTAATGGCCAGAGTCTGGATACAGATGGCCTCAGTTACCACACGCCCCCTTCCCCAGCGCCCCCCCCCCCCCCCGCAAAGCATATCTTTGTTAATTTTCATCACTCTGGAGCAATTCTCAGCTCTAGAATAGCTTTTTGAATAGGCTGTGGTTGGGAATGTGTCATAGTGGCCTGTTTTCCCTATGTCCTTTAGACAATGGTTTATTTTCCCTGGGTCCTGTGCAAATACCCTGATGGTCCCAATGTTATGGCTGAAAATATATACAATAACCTCTCAGCCCTCAAACTAGTAGCTGCTGTCCAAAGAAATGCTGCCTTGTCACACGCCTCGTCACATGCCTCGTGTGAGCAGGTACCTCACCCCTCCCCCAGCCCTGGGATTCTGACTCCGAAGTCTCTGTAGCACTACTCTGCTTATTATTTTAAAGACATCATATATTCATTTCCATCTCTCCTTCAAAAAACTGTAAGGAAAAAGTCCACCCTGGCTCCCGAGGAATGCACTTGATACAAAGGGGTAGATATTTTCCAGCTTTCATTTCCCAGATTCTTGAAAATTGTCAGGCTTCAGTGAAAGGGATAATGAAGAGAGACACATTATTTTTTCTTGGATTTTTAACATAGAAATGACATTTTATTCATAAATACTCACTTCTAAAATAGAACAACTAGCATTCATGTTAATGACTAAATGTCTATGTTTATAGACAGGAAATTACTTTTTTTAAACCTTTCAAAAGAAGCAGAATAGAATCTGAGCATAGAAGAGCTTGCTGTTTAGCAATTCCCACCACTGGGCATGTGTGCCTAGCTTGGGTTAAGTTCATGGTGAATTAGTAAATGCTGCAGAATGGTGAAAAGACGGTTCTCAGGCCCACCGGTACTATTGAATGGAGCCTGCATAACAGAATTCTTGGGCCTACAGGACTTGGTTTATATGTTCTACTGAAAACTATTTGGGATAGGGAAGAAGTTTGGGCAGGAGATAGTATTCTAGGCATGGTGTTCTACTTACTAGATATATGAGTGTCATAGGCCAGTATCTTTAATGCCTCAATGCCTTCACTTCTAAATTGATGCCATTAATATCCACCCTCTCTATCAAGATTATGGGGATAAAATGAAATAACATATGTTAAAGCACTCTTTAAACTCTAAGAGGCCATACAATTGTAGCATACCATTATTGATATTGTGTTCATTGCCATTATTATTATCTTGAACTCCTCTGAGAGTAAAATTGTATTAATTCACCAAAGGAAGCCAGTAGGTTGTCTCTATATACAGCTGTGGATAACCCAGTGATAGGCATGTAGATTTTAAAAATCAATTGCCTAAGTATGGGAGAGAGAAGACATGCTGTGACAATAGTTCACATGAAAATGTTATGGAGCATTGAGTTGATCTCAAGCTGAATATGAATCCACAGTGTGATGTGACTGCAAATTTCTGGCATTATTAAGAAGAAAAGAGTTTGCGTGACATGGGAAATTGTATTTTCTTCCTCTTTGCATTGATCCAAACAACCTCAGAATGCTCAGTGAAATTCTAAGCACAGCATTTTAAAATTTTAGAGGGAAACTTGAATGACGCAAGGTTGATAAGGTTTGTGAGGAAGCCTAGAAAACATACCACATAGGAAAAATTTGAGTGAACTTGGGGAAGCTGAGAAAGAATGAGTGAATTTGTTTTGTCTTCCCCTGAGGATAAAGCTAGAATCAGTGGTAAAATTTATAAAACACCAGATTATAGCTCAGTATAAGAAAAACATTGATAAAATCTATAGTTACTTGAGAGCAAAAGAAGATGCTTTTTTGGGTAGAGAATTTATTGTCCTTGGAGGCCTTTAAGAGAAGCTGTATGAACTTCACCAACACTTACATTGTATGGGAATTTCCAGTTGTGTTGGAGTTTTAATTGGAGGGCCTAGAGGTCTTTTGATAATTCAATACATAAGGCAATTATACCCAAGATTGCTACAAAATATTTAGTATATCCAAAGCATCATTTTCTGAAACCCAAAGAAACTTGATTTCAAGAGACACTGCTCCACTAAAAATATAATATACCTATAAGATACAATTGAGGAACCCCATCTACTCTAACTCCTCTTAGAGATGAACTATGCACTTTGGTAGATTGAAAACTCTTCTTCTAACAATAAAGGTATCTGTTAAACATGTTTGGTCCAATTTTTCCTTAAATTGCTTGATCCTGTAGTTTTATTTATTTATCTATCTTTCTATTTGCATATTATCTCTATTATCATCCTGTAGACTAATGATTGGCACAAGAAACCATATGGATATATGAAAATTCTGGATAATTTTATAAGAAATGATCCCTTTTTTAAATTTATAAAATATATTTTTTAAGTTGGAATTTGGGGCCATTGTTTATTCTCAAGCATAAGGAAGGTTGCAGAATTCAGCTCAATTAATCCGGCTCCCTGGGGTGGCAGAATAGATGAGACAAAACTGGGTGCTTGGGGTATCAAACCTTCCCAGCATCATTCCAGCTGTTAGTAATGACTACTAAGAAAGTAGTAGCATAGACTTGCTTCTCAACAGAGCCAATATAGCCTGGCTGGGTAGCATATCAATATTTTCCACCTTACTGTATATTGAAGGTTTGAGCTGTTAGCCTGCTTAAAGGCTGAAGTCTTGAATGTATCTACAGTTTTCCAATATTTTCCTGTGAGCTCACCTTGCTATTTCCCTTCAGTCCACATGCCTCCAGTGCCAGAACTTTTGTTTTTGTTTCTTCATTTCTCTAGTTTCAAGAGAGAAACTGGTTCCAAGGAGTAAGGGAATTCTTACACTGGGTACCAACAATCTGGCATTGTTCTGCCTTTTGTCCTTATTTATGCCAGCTTTGGATCATGTTGTTCCCCTAACTTTTGTGTGGATTTTTCGAGATAAGGCTCTTTGCTACTGATGCTGACACTACCTCCGCCATTGAGTTCTCAAGCAGACTCTCCTTAAATTGTTGGCTGCTTAGAACCAGAAATCACTGACTTACTTGGACTTGATCTCTGCCTCCCTTATCTGAGTTGACAGTATTTGCTATACGACCCTGCTGACATCTCCTTTTCTCAATGTCTCCCTTTTTATTATTCCCTCTAGCAAGTGGCTAACGCCCCACAGCAGTGTCTTCTAACTCCATCCTGTTATCTGATTCTGACAGGGTCAGATAAAATGGTCCGGTTAAAGACTCTCATTACAAACACACATCCAGTTACCTTATTGTGTTGGTTTACGTTGATCTCTACATGGGATTATATTCTAGGTTGAATTACCAAACATTTAATGGTGTGGTAAGTATTTCAGTGTGTAGTAAAGGCACCTGGGTAATGGGAAGGAGAAGACACACAGAAGAATTTAAAATAAAAATTTTAGGGGGAAGAGTACGCAAATGTATGTGTGTTGGGAATCTGTCAGTATGCCTGCGTACAGAACTAGCAATATTGAGAATTCAGAATTAGAACATTGTTGTAGAGTATGTACTGTTTGTCAAGTCTGCCCCTTTGTAATGTGAGAGTTTTTCACTGCACAAAAGTCATAGCTTTGTGAAACTGTAAGTACAATAAGATCAAGGGACTGATTTTCTCAATAACTGATGTATCCCACAAAGTCATGGTTCCTGCAACAAACAGATGGCACTCTGAAAAAGGGCAATTGAAGAAAGTTTTTAAAAATGGATATTTATGAAGAATTCTGGATTAAGAAAAACCATCAGGAGATGGTAAAGCACCTGTAGGCTACAGACAGTAGGTGGCCTCTACTGTCTTTAGAGCTGAAAAGACGAAGACGGTGAATGCTTACCAGAACGCCATGAGAGCTGTAGCTTTAGGCAAGGCCAGGTAGCCTGACAGGACTATGGCCTTCAGAGAGTAAGATAGCCACTGCCGAACAGTGGCCCATCAGGGAGGAGCACAAGGAATTAATACTTGGCTCTGCCTCCTCTCAACCTTCAATCTTGTGCCAGTGCCTCTACTGTCCAAACTTTACCAGAATCTAGGAGGCAATGGAGGCCAAATAAGGCCATCCATAATTATCTGCTATCTGAGGCACAGAATAGGATGAAAACATGGTGAATGAACTTTAAAAACCAAACAAAAATGTCCAACACAACTCCCAATACTTAACACAGTGCCTGGAACTCAATAGATATTTGTTGAGTGGAAGGATGGCTGGCTGAATGACTGGAAGGATGGATTGATGAATGAATGAAAATAAGATTGAAATTTATTTGTTCATTTTTATGGGCATTTGTCATTTTTTGGCAGTTAGGTCTCTGGATCCATTTGTATAAAGAATTTATAATTGTATCAGACTTAGCATATGTCAGGGCTTTTCTATTATGAAATCTTAAAAGGCCAGATATTTGCTAAAAATTGTCTATCATAAGACAGCTCAGTTAATCTGATGCTCTGGACTGAGACTTTAAATTAGGAGGGGAAATTTGAACCTAATTTCTAGGATTTGCAGTACCATCCAAGGTGGATGTAGCAGCAGCCATGCCAGCATCGGCTCCGAGCATCCAAAGGCAGCACTGGTGGGTGTTGTTCCAGACTCCCGTCTTTCCTTGGTTTCTGCTACTTTCTAAGGCTTTCTTTCAGTCTCTTGTTTCTGTCTGTTCCTTTGTATACTTCCAATTAATTCTTTTCCTGCTTAAATTAACGAGCTTTGTTTTCATTGTTTGCATAGAAAAGCTTTTATATTTGTGCAAAGGACCCAAAGATACCAGATCAAAACTTATGTTTCTCCTTTAAAACTCTGGAAAAGAGTGCTACTACCAGTTTTTTGAAGGCAAAATTCTATATAATCATGGTTTAGTCAATTTTTAATAGCTAACACTGAATATTCACCATTGCAAAGTGAAACTAATAGCCCCAGCCCACTTACAAAAAGCTCATTTATTTCAAGAGTTGTGATTTGTTAAGCATAACTGTGTTTTTTATCTGAGTGAGGTGAGATCAACTTTTCAAGGGAGATCCAACGTGAAAGTCCTCACAGGAAACACAGGGGTCACAATCCTCAAAGTCATAGAGACTACCTGGTGGTAACTTACTCCTCTAATTTGCATATGCGAAAACCCTAACGTTGAATTTGTAAACTCTAGATACTGGCCTAATCTCTTCAGACCTGAGGGAGGGCTATTACTGGCATGACATTTGGGGAATCTTCCAACAGTTCTTAAACAGCACAGCAAAATCGTCCTGCCACCCAAGTAGTTAAGGCAAATTTACTTACGTACCTCGTGGGATTACGTTTGTTTTAGATCAGTCATCCCCATATCTTGGTCAAGTGCAGCAAACTCTCCTTTGTGTCTTCTTCCAGAAATAATATAATTCAACTTTAAGTAGCTCCTCCACTCACTAGCTGTGTGAACTTAGGGTAGTTCACCTCTTTGCATCTCACTTTTTTTCTATCTGCAAAATTGAGATAATTGTAGTAGCTATCTTATACATTGGAAAGAAGGATTAAAATGACTTAATTCATGCAATGTACTTAAAACACTGCCAGGCATGATGAGTGCTCTGTGAAAGTCAGCTAAAAGATTCATGAATATGATCAGCAAATAAAAATAAAAGAAATGCAAAGAAACAATACAGAAAAACAAGAGTGGAGGCAAAGAGCCATGGGCAATAATAAATTGTTAAGCGTATGATAACTTATATACTTTCCTTGATTTAACCACCTATTGTATTGACCACACAATTCACAATGTCCCTTATAAGAAAACAAACAAGCAAAAAGAAATAAACACTGAACAAATACTTAGGAGAAGCAAAACTCTTCTTTGTATAGACATAAGAGGGATTTCTTTCAGAAGGCTTCCTGAATAGGACACTGTGTGATGTAATGAACAACATCCTCTGCAGTATCCTGACAATGAGTGATGAGTTCCACAGGGCTGTTTAGTTTTTAACAACGCTCAAACCAGGTCAATGGCATCACAATGAAGTTTGCTTCATCAAAAAGACAGCATCCTGCTCCATGCCAAGTGGAAGATGTTCTGGATGCGGAAGAGAGAAGGGAAGAACTGGAATGGAGGGTTGATTGGCCTTCTCAGATGAGAAAGAAGGCAATGACTGGCGGCAGGTCCATCAGACTGCGAAACGTGAAACTGAGCTTATCAGTTGGGAGATTAATGAGCTGGTCATCACAACAGAAAATTTAAGGATTCTAGGGACACATTAAATGTGTCTGGTAGAGAAAGGAATGGACAATAACCAAAATCTAAATAAGGAACAGATTCTGTTCTGAGCTCTTGGTTTTTGTAAGAAAGGAGCAAGACACAAATCCCATATTGCTATCTTTGACTTTGGTTCCCACTTCTCTGTTTTCAGCCTCAAACTGCAGGGCTTTTGAATGCTTAGAGTTCAATCTGCAGCATGTTTGGTGCCTGACAACTTTTGGGGACTGAGGAAGTTGTCAAAATAAATTGCCTTCATAATGCAAGAGGGAAGCCAAGCTCTGCTTCCTTCTCAGTGCAGCAAATGTGCACACTCAGTGAGAAAAACAGCATTGTGCTTCAGCAGCCCACTGGATTAAGGAGATATATTGGGCAAGGGTGAATTTCCAAGGACATGCCTTTGGAATTTCTGTGCAGGTCTTTGGTTTTGCATATAAGTCAGTTTCGTTTTCCTGGGGCAATGCTTTTATGATGTGCACATATACATTTAGTAAAGGAATGAGCCTTTCTAGTGGTAGTAATTTTTAGAATTAGTGCTGAAATTGTTTCTTTCTTATCTTAGGTCAGTCACCTTTAACATCTAAATGCTGACTTTCAGCATGTGAGAGTTTAGCTGTTATCAGTATCTTTCACTATTAAAATGGGTTTTATGATCCATGGAGTATTTAAATCTCCATTTTTATTTTAAATTCTAGTGCTCTGATAATGAAAGTAAAATAAAGCAATGTGAATTATACTTTAATTCCTAACTGATAAAGAGATTTTCTTCTACTTTGGAAATATTTCTACTGGACCATTTTGTTCATTTTTTCAAGAATAATGATCATCTGGGAAGGGAGGCAAAAGACTTGCTCTGTACTTATCATCGATTTAGTAATGTCACAGCAAGCTATCCTGCAGCTTGAGACTGTTTTTGACTTTATGTCCTACTAAATGTTTTCTTTAGAAAATATGATATAATTATGTTAAAGGAAACAAAAATAATGATGACATAATACTCCTACCAACTTTATGAAGCAATGTCCTTTTTACATGCCATTTATTTCTTGCATTCATAAATATGCATAATTCCAATCATGCATACCGACTAATATACTGACTAATACTGACTAATATTTGCGTCTCCTATTTTCACTCAATATTATGTCATAAAATATCCATGGTTTTATTTAGACATCATCATTGCCTTTTAAAGCTTGTCTAGCATTTTGTTGTGTGATGTCTAATATTTGGTTGTATTGTTAAACATTTGATCAGTAAGCATTCCAAAACTAAGTGGCTTTAAAACCACTTATTTATTTCTTAATATGGTGGGTCAGCAGTTGGAGGTGAGCTTAGCTGAGCAGTTCTTCTGGGCTCAGCCTGGCTCTTTCATGTGTCAGTCAGTAGTCAGTGCTGTTCAGCTAGATGACTTTGCTTTGGGGAGTTGGCTTGTTTTCAGCTGGAGCAGTGGGGATGCTGAGATGGACCACAAGTTTTTCATCTTCCAGCAGGCTGACCACAGGCTTGTTCACATGGTGGCTCTCAGGGTTCCAAAAGGGAAAACTAAGAGCTTAGGTTGGAACTGGACATTTCCATAGTTTTCTACTGGCCAAAGCAAAGCCTGAGGCCAGCCCAGATTCTAGCCATGAGGAAGGACGTACAATTCCATTTCTTGATGTCAGAGCTACAAAGCCACATTGCAAAGGGCATGACTACAAGGGGGGGTAGAAACTTGTGGACATTTTGCAATATTAAATATTTCTAAAGTAAATAACATTTCAGTGAACGTCATTGTACGTTTTGTTTGTTTCTACTGAATATTGTCATCAAGAAAAATTGCAGAATAAATTCCTGAGATTGGAATAGTGAATGAGAGGTAAGAATGTCATTATGATAACATCAAATTATTAGAGAGGTTTGAGGTATTTTCCTCATCTTCAGTAACTGTTGATGTTCTCACTTTCTGCAGTGTCTCAGCCCCTTCCATCCCCTTCCCATTCTGCCCTTTCTCCAAAATGAGTATCACATACAGTATTGCTGTTGGAACTTAGTAAGTGCTCAATATATTAGCTATCATTATTACTGTTATTATTAGAACTCTTATTATATTTTGCTTTTATCACCAGACTTTCTGCACCTCTGCTACCTTCAGTTGCTCATTCTCTGCTCTAGAATCAGCTGATCATCACAGTTCATTGATTTAAAAGGAATTATTAGTATGTAAATAAATATAGATAGAAACATCAGCCATTGACTGTGTAATTACTATGCGACTGGACTTCGTTAAATTCTGTGTACATTAACTCCATTCTTCTGGAACCTGGCAAGCTGGATATTTTGTTATCCCAATTTTATTGCTGAAAAACCTGAAGCTTAGAGAGGCTAAGTAGCTTGCCCGAAGTCACAGAGGATTCATGAGGTGGAGCTTGGACTTGAGTCATGTTTGTCTGAATCCAAAGCTTATAGTCTTAAATACTCTGTGTTTATCTTTCCTGTTAATGATATATATTCATATACATGTCGACTAAAATCTAATACAGTGACTGGGCACATGGTAGGTGCTAAATAAATAGGGACAAGATGATCCTAAAGGGCAATAGACCAAACTTCTGGCTCAAAAGCAAAAGTTTCGCCTGGGGTGTAGGCAAGTAGCATTCAGTAACATCTTTAAAAAATAGGAGGTAAGGGGCGGCCTGGTGGTGTAGCAGTTAAGTTTGTGCACTCTGCTTCGGCGGCCTGGGTTTCACTAGTTCGGATCCCGGGTGCGAAACTACACATCCCTTATCAAGCCATGCCTTGACAGGTTTCCCACATATAAAGTAGAGGAAGATGGGCACAGATGTTAGCTCAGGGCCAATCTTCCTCAGCAAAAATAAAATAAAATTGGAGGCAAGTCTCCTGTTAATAGGTTGTGATTCAGGAACACAGTTCACATCACCAAGAAGGAAACTGACAAGGACAAGAGTAGGCCTTGGACTGGAAGGCCCAGGCTACCAGGCAGATAATTCAGACAAGGACTTAGAAATGGGGGCTCAGGTAAATCTTGGCCAATGGGTCCAGGGCACACATGTTGTCTAAATCATGAGACAATGGTCAGAATCCAGCATAGGATGGATGATCAAAGGGAGACTAGTCTCAATAAACCTTAGTGCTAATTCCAGTGGACGACAAGATAGCCCTCTTGGTAGAGAGGAAAGTCACAGCCAAGGTGTCCCAGCTCGTTACCTGGCATACAGGATCAATTTTTTTTTCTCTTTCTCACCCTCTAGTGACTTTCATTTCATGTTGAAACCTCTAGCAAATTTTAAAAGGTGCAGAAAATCTTCTCCTTTGTGAATTGCTGAGTGGCTTTCAGAAATGGTCTCTGCCTGTGGTATAGTTTAGACAAAACCATTATCCCTCCAAACTGTGTGGTAATGACAGAACACATGCTGTTTAATGTAAACGCACAGCCCGGTGCAGGGCAGACATGATTAGGCTGTCATCTTCTCCAACAGCAGCAGCAGGAGGAAAATAAAGAAGTAAAATCATCTCATTCATATTTATTAGGGGGCTTTGCAATGGGCCTGATGCCCTGATGCAATTGACATTTTTCTTGTGTTCTTGGCTCATAAACTGAGGACCATTATAAATTAATTCATTCGTAACCCACAAAAACCCCTGACTTTTATAAGGTGATGTCACGCCAATGTTCCCTTCTTCCCAATACTTGACCAAATACACATATTCACTAATTCTGAAATTGGTATGATTTCAGATCTAGCATGACTGGATATTGTTTGCAAAATTTAAAAATATAATAATATAACTGAACCTATAGGCAAATAAAACCTTCAGAAAATTCATTTGTTTTTCTTCTAATTCTTTGTTTGTGTAGTAAAACCCAACATATGCTAATTCATGCATGCACGGTCATACACATGCTCTTTGAAAAACATATGCACATGTGCCCATGCGTATATACACACACTCGTATCTGTGTCTTTCTGACCACCTTAGTGGAAATCAGAGTCCAATGAGAATTCATCACAATCTCAAGTAAGTTGAATGTGCTCTGGCTCCCTTTTTATTTATTTTGTAGAAAAATCTATGCCTATGCATTAATTCTTGGGTATGACCATTGCAGGAAAAGCCTTTCCCAATATATGCATGTGATAATGTGCAAAACGAAGGAGAGAGAACATGAGTGAAACTATAAAATAAGAGTAGGTTCGCTGTCATCCCAGAAAGAAACAGAAGAGTTTTGTTTACAAAATTGTATAGAAACAAGGAAAAGGCTTGCTCTATGTCTATCACTTTGGTTCAAACCCATTACTCCAACTTTCCTGATTTAATTACGGAATACAGCAGCCGATTGACAGGGAAAGAGATTAAAGATCTGTAACCTTGCTGCCGACAACCCCAGGCTGCCCTGCCCACCTGAAAGACAGCATCTAAAGCAAAGGAAGAATATATTCTCCTAGTTCATCCAGCTCTCAGCCTTCCTGTCTGGGGCTGTCAAAGAGATGCCAATTTCTGCCAAAGTGCCCGCTGTCCGGGAGATCCTGAGATTAGAAACGGGCCAGAAAGACTCGACTTGTTTCTGTCATTGAGAAATCAGTGTCAGGATGTGGGGAACTTGCCTCATCGGATGCAGAGGTGACATCTTGATACATTAGCTTGCCAAAGAGTCAGCGGGACCATGACAGCTCCTGGCTGTTGGCATCCTGGATTCATTTACTTCTCAAATAGTAAATGCAGCAAATTAACCTTGTCTGATGAACTTTTGCTTACATTTGCAAGGGTCATAGGGCATAAAAAGAGATAATAAACAAAGTGTTTCTAATACTTTTAACATCCTCTCTCACTCATCATATCTCAGCTGCATTGTTAAAAAACCTCTTCTAGAGAAATCTTGTACTATGAGAAATCTTGTGCCTGATGCCTGTTGGGATAACACTGAATTTGGGTACATTTCTAGTATCTATGATGGACAGAGCATTTTTCTGTAAAATTGGTCATGACAGGTGTCACAAAGGTACTGATCAACTATATGTTTTTCTTAAAGATTTTTATTTTTTTCTTTTTTCTCCCCAAAGCCCCCCGGTACATAGTTGTATATTCTTCATTGTGGGTCCTTCTAGTTGTGGCATGTGGGGCGCTGTCTCAGCATGGTTTGATGAGCAATGCCATGTCCACGCCCAGTATTCGAACCAACGAAACACTGGGCCGCCTGCAGCGGAGCGCGCGAACATAACCACTCGGCCACGGGGCCAGCCCCTCAACTATATTTTTACCAACATCAGATGTGCGAAATCCATACAAGGAAAGGCTCCTTTACTTGGGCTTCTAAATTAAATTTCTGTATATGCCACAGGTGCTCTGTAGCCACTACAAACCCCTTAATTCCAAGCACAATGAAGCAACCTCTCTATAATTTCATGTTTCAAAATTTTAAGAAGAAATGGAGACCCTGGAGTTTCATCCCTTTGCCTCCATTTTAACTACTCAAACACTTGCATGTATTTGTGTTGCCTTCTTTTTTCTTCTTCTTTGCCAAATATGGAAAAGCCAATTAGATTTTGATAGGATAAAGTAAAACCTAGAGGAGATTTAACAATTGCTATTTTATCTAAAGTAAGTGGAAATGCAGAGAATGTGGTGGTTACGAATTCCGATGTGTGGACAAAAAGCAGCATTAATGAGTCCCTCCCTGGGCCAGGCATACTGCTGTGTCCATCCACCTTTTGTATTTCACTGGGCACTCACAATAGCCTTGTGGGACCATTGATGATTAGTTTCATTACTTACAGCTGCAAGGAGGCAGAACAGAGGTGTTGTGAAGAGTACATAAAGGATCTGGAAACAGCTTGTCAGCTCAAATCATGATGTCATCTCTTACTAGCTGGATGACTTTGGACAAGTCACTGAAATTCTCAACCCCTCAATTTCTTCATTTAGAGAATATGGATAATAATAATAATGCCTTCCTCCTATGTTGGTGATGAGGATTAAATGAGTTAAAACATAAATCTATTAGTGTAATGCCTAACACAGTGGTTCTCAATGTGGTCCAGGAACCATCAGCATCTGCACCTCTGAGAAATTTTCGGAAATGCACATTCTTGGGTCCCAACACAGACATATTGAATCAGAAACACTTGGAGTGAGTCTTATTAATATGTGTTTAACAAGCTCTCTAGGTTATTCTGATGCTTGCTAATGTTTTAGAACACAGGAGAAGAACACAGTTAAGTACTTAAAAAATGCTAAGGAAGAAAAATATTCCCTTTTTAAAAAGAAACCAGTTCCAACCTCATATATTCAGTATTGAAACTTTTGGATTAATCTCAAGTTGAAGAGTCAAGAAGTGATAAAATCCATGTTGACATGCAGCACTATAAAAAGATATTTGATGTAATTGGTTGCTAAAACTTGCAAAAAGTAATTATGAAAAATTTTGAGCACAGCATTATGTGCATGGAAAGCTGTAGGTACTTACCGCATGTGGACTAATTTTATGTCCTCAGATATGTCAGTGATGACAACAAAAGCTAAAATTTAGCTTAACATCTAAGAGTACAGCTTAGGAGTCAAATCTCAGCTCTGCTATTTATTATCTCACTGATACTGGCTATTTACCTTCTCTTTATCTTAGTTTACTCATTTGTAAGACGGGAACAAAAATCATACATAAGCTTGTTGTGAGAATTTAATAATATGATTCATGTAAATTGTAAATAACGGTAGCTGGCAGATGTTAAGTTCTCAAAAAATGTTGGCTATTTTTATTATCAAGCATGCATTTTGTACTCTCTATGAAATTATTTAATCCTCCCAATAACTAAACGCAGTAGCACTATTATCACTGTGCTCATCTTATTGATAGGGAGTCCGAGGATCAGAGAGATTAAATAACAAGCCATACACCACTCAGCTATTATGTGCTACAGCCAAGATTCAAACTGGAGGGTCTGATTCCAGAGCTATCCACTTAAATAAAGAGCGGCAGATTGTTCCTGGTATTTCTGACTTGCCCTGGACCAATAAAGAAAATAAGTGCGTTGAGGAGAAACCTCAGATAGATGAACCGTGAGGCACTGGCCATGGTTCTCCCCAAAGAAAGAATGACGGCACCTTTTGTCTTGGATGCAGCCTGTTGTTGTAGAGGAAGAATTAGGAGCCGTTATCTCAAGAATTGATCTGGAAGAAATAAGCAATGTTGGAGGAAGAGAGAAAGAACACCCCAAGATTGGAGAAACTATTCCCTCCCTGGTCCTCCTTATTCTTAAAGAGGTATGAAGGGGCTACTTTGGATTGGGCTCCGGAGAAGAGCTTCAGTGAGGACAAATGACATTGGGGGAAGCGTTTGACAAGCTGTTTGATTCCTTTGGCAAATCTGCTTCCCGGCCTCAGTTTTCTTATCTGTAAAATGTGACAGTTGAACTAGATGATTAATAAGGTCTTGCCCAGTTACATTACACACCTTTAAAATATTTTTTCAGGTATCAGGATAAAGGTACAATATAAAAGAGGAGATATTTTGAGATAGCAAAGAAAGAGACTTGCCAATATTTTGGGTTTGTTGCTTGATTAAATCATAGCTCATAACCCTGGAGGCCTCAAAGTTGTGACCCTGGGGCCAAAGCAATGTGGATTTGCTTCTAGCTTGGATTCTGAATAGACTCTCTTATTTTTGTACAATATGTGTATAAACCATCTTGATCATGACAATTTCTCCCAATTCATAATTATATAAATTTCTGGATTTGGGATTATATGGACTTGCTTTAAAAAGAGCATAGTGAGGGCATGAAGCTATCTTTTAGTAGTTGAAATCCACTGGTAAATATTTTCTACTCTGAATTCTGATCTCACCATTTTCCAGCATAGTCAATTTTCTCCAATCTCATATTAAAAATGTACAAGGTAACTACATGATCCAAAACAATATGCTTTTGTGGAGATGGGGAGGGGTTGAAGATGGAGGGAGAAGACAATGAGAAATATCACAGTTAGATAAGTTAAAAACATTTAAAATGTAGAAACTACTACATTATCCAAATAAAAGGGAAATTTTTACATCAAAAAAGTTAATGCTTCCAAGAAGGGCCTTTGAGGCTCACTTTCTGTATATAATATTCGCCAATGTTTCCTGATTTTGAGTTTGGCAATGAAGGTGGATATGCTGATTTTTCCTAGCAACTCTTCACGTAATAAGTATAGCAGATATCAATAAATATATTTTCTCTTATTCTTTTTTTTTATTAAGGCATAATTGACACACATTATATTCATTTCAATTGTACATTACAATTCGATACTTGTATGTATTGCAAGATGATCACACAATAAGTCTAGTTAACATTTGTCACCATACATAGTTACAGAATTATTTTTTCTTCTGATGAGAACTTTTAAGATTTACTCTCTTAGTGACTTTCTAATATGCAATACAGTATTATTAACTATAGTCACCCTGCTCTTCATTACGTCCCCATGACTTATTTATTTTAATAACTGGAAGTTTGTACATTTTCTGTTATTCTTGATAGTTTCTTAATTTTTATGAAAGTCAGTCATGATAATGATCTGGGTCATTGTGGGATACAAGAAAGATTTACTTCACAATTAAAATATATGTTTCTAGTGGAAATGATCAGAATCTTTTAAAATAAAAACGTATTCTCTCAAGGGTCGATAGTTCAAAGTGTGAAGCTTTCTGAATTAGTAAGATACTAATGATTTAATGAAAATGCCATTTTACTGCCTTCAACTGCACATAATATACAAATAATGGACAATAATATGTTTGACATGTAGATATCCTAATGGACCTGCTATCTGGATCCTTCTTAATGAATAAATGTGACTGACTACTAAAATTCAGAGTCTTTGAGGGAAAGATGAAAAAAAAGATAGATATTTCTCTGTCTTTATGTGAGATAATAGCACTAAAGACAGAATTTGGATCATATCAAGTAGGAAAGCTTAGTTTGTAGATTAAAAAATAGTGCCAACTCCCCAACCCTAAATTATGGTAAGACTCTAAATGGGAGATTGAATAAGGAGGTTAGAATTTGGCTATATCAAGAATAGGTCAGACAAGTGGTACAAGAATAAGGGAAAAGTGAGGCTGTAGACATCTGCTTGTATGTTCTGATGTTCACATGACTTAGAGGCTAAGGGTGGGAGTGGGGCAAAAGGCTTGGAGGATCCAGACACAATATAATGATACAACATTTGTTCTACTTGATAAGAATCAGTGTAACCAGCCCATTAATTCTTATCAGGAACCATTTTATTCTCAAGTGTTATGTCAAGCATTTGCCCTGAAATTATGTTTGTACTCTTAATTGGCTTCCAGAGCTCTTTTTTTCCCTCATTCCATAACGATAAGTTTAAGTTTCTTGGTGACATAATCAAACCTCCTCATTTAACTGAGCTTCAAATAAATGAGTTTGATATATTCTGTTTATTTACTCTATTCTTTATCTTGCTTCTGTTTTAGAAGTGCAACACAAATGCTCTTTAAAGAACCATAAATGACATATATTTTACTTAGTATGAAAATTTATATTTCAAGATACATTGTTATAGCTAAATGTTTCATCAACCTCTATATCTAAAACACTATTTTTTATAGTTTTATAATAAAAAGTCCAATAGCAAGACTATCCAAGAATTTGTATCAAATGCTACTAATTAGGTGTCTGCATTGGAAGATGCTCAATATTATTCTCTGATATGTCCATTCCTTTCACTACAGGAATGTGAGAAAAACCATTACAAAGAATGTTTCTAAACCAATGATGACTGAAAACATAAGCAGTAGACCCTAAGCAGTAGAAAGATATGACTGGATTGCAGTGGTGTACTACAGTGTGTTACAGCATGGTCTTCTGAAACATGCAGCCCTGGACGCTGTCTCTTACTAGTTAGTTGAAATCAGCTATTTTCTTAACGTTAACGAGCCTCAGTTTTTTCATAGATAAGGTCTCAGGAGGCTGAGATCATCAAAGGAACTAATGCATATAAAATTCATAGAAGAGTTCTTTGTGCCAAATAAGCATTCAGTAATAAATTTTAGCCATTAGCATTATTAATTATGACAACTTTGCTTGGAAAGTTGCTTCCACCGCTGTACGCCACTCCTCACCTCCAGTGCTCTACAACACAGACACGCACACACACACACACACATACACATAATTATAATACCAAGAATGGAAAGAATATAATAAAGATAAGAGTATAATAGAAGCAAGAGGAGAAAGTTCTGGGCCAAGAACCCAGCGTCCTAGGTTCGTGCCTGGGCTCTGTCACTGACTATTTGAGTCACATTGGTTAAGAAAGTTTACCACTCTAGTCCTCAGCTTCCTTCCAATTAAGAAGAAAACTGTGGTCCAGATATGCCTCTTGATTAAATGGATCAAAAAAATGAAATGATATACATTAGGCACAAACAAAAGACGAGATGCCCTGCAGTGGGTCTTCTATTTGGCGCTTTATAAAAGGAAAGAGGAACATTGTTTTTCTTTGTGTTATTATCTTATATTCAAAGACTCTCTTCTTTCTTACTTCATGTTAATAGATTCATTCTGAACTGTGTTTCATATTTTTATTCCCCTTCCTTGACTCAGTCCTCTGTATTACTACTTGAAGTTGGACGAACCATTTCTGCAAAAGTGTCTGAAATGGAAAGCTGGTTTTCTGTTCATAAATTTCCAACACAAGCTCTCCATATGTACTCAACCTACAGTAGATGCTCCTCAGTCTGGGTGCTGTTTCAGTTATGTGGATGACTCTTATTCATCCTTTCTTGATCATCCCAAGCAAAGCTGTTGAATGTGCCTTCACTGTATCAAGTTCTTTCTACCTTCCTTGGATTTATCACACCTTATTGGACAGATTTTAATTGAACAAATATTTATTGGAAAGCTACTATGCGTGCTAAGCTCTGAGGACAAACACAAAGATAAATGAGACACATTCCTTTTTTCCTAGAGAGCTTATAGTTTAATGAGAAGATAGGAAATAACTAGATAAACTGAACACAATAAATTGAGTATGTTGCTGACAATATGTATGAGATATAATAGGAGCTGCTAGGAGGAGCATGACTTTGAGATGAGATGATGCCTGAATTGAGTTCAGAAAAATGAATAGAAGTTATTCAAGGGAAGAATTATTGGAAGTATTTTCCAAGCAGGCTGATCATCAAGAATGAAGTTTTGAAAGATCATAATGTGGGGAGAACTGCAAGCAATGTAGAGAAAAATAAGTTGAGAAATAAGTTGGGTCAATGGGTATCAGATAACAGAAAGTCTTTAATTCTATTTCTTAATAGCTTCATTGAAATATAATTTACCTGCCATGCGTTTCACTCATTTTAAGTTCAATGATTTTTAGTAAATTTACAGTATTGTGCAACCATTGCCACAACTTATTTTTTTCTAACATTTCCATCACCACAAAAAGGAATCTTGTATCCATTTGTAGTCACTGCCCATTCCCATCTCCAGCCCTAGGCAACCACTAGTCTATTTTCTGTCTTTATAGATTTGAGGTTTTTGGACACTTCATGCTAGTAAAATCAGGCACATGTGATCTTCATTCCTAGCTTCTTTTACTTGACATAATATTTTTGAGATCCATCTACATTATAGCATGAATCAGTAGTGTGTTCCTGCCAAATCGCCTTTCACTGTACGGACACATCACATTTTGTTTATACATTCACCAATTGATAGATATTTTGACTTGTTTCATCATTTGACTATTTGGAATAATGTTGCTATGAACTTTTATGCACAATTCTTTTTGTAGACATAGGTTTCAATTCTCTTGAGTAAAATCTAGGAGCAGAATTACTGGATCATAAGGTAACCCTACATTTAGCAATTTAAGAAACTGCCAAACTATTTTCCAAAGTGGCTATACTATTTTATATTCTCCCCTGTAAAACATGATGGTTCCAATTTCTCCACAATCTCGACAACACTTTTTATGTGTCTTTTTGATTATAGCCGTATTAGTGGGCATGAAGTTGTAGCTCACCGTAGTTTTAATTTGCATTCCCTAATAATTTAATGATGTTGAGACTATGTTCATGTGCTTACTGGCCGTTTGTGTACATTTTTTGGTGAAATGTTTGTTCAAATCTTTTGTCCATTTTTTAATTGGGTAATATCACTTCTTATTGACTTGTATGATTTCTTTACATATTCTGGATACAAGTCTGTTATTGGATGTGTTATTTGCCTATATTTCCCCCAATCTACGGCCTGTCTCTTCACTGTCGTATTGACATCTTTTGAAGTGCAAAAGTTATTAGTTTTGATAACACCTGATTTACGAAATTTTTCTTATATTGCTTGTGCTTCTGGTGTCAGAATTAAGAAATCTTTGCCTAACCCAAAGACACAAATGTTTGCTCTTATGTTTTCTTCTAAGAGTCTTAGAGTTTTAGCACTTACATTTAGCTCTATGATCCATTTTAACTTAAAGTTTGCATATAGTTTGAAGTAAGGGCCTAAATTCATCTTTTCAATGTGGATATCCGTTTGTACCAGCGTCATTTGGTAACAACCATTCTTTCCCTATTAAATTGCTTTAGCACCTTCCTCAAAGATCAGTTGACCGTAAGCATAAAAGTTTGTTTCTGAACTCTTAATTCTTTGCAACTGATCTATGTCTATCCTTGTGCAAGTACCACACTGTCTTGATTACCAGAGCTTTGTATTAAGTTTTGAAATGAGCAAGGGAGAATGTAAGTCCTCCAACATTGTTCTTTCTAAAGATTGCTTTGGCTACTCTTTTTTATGCTGTTTTAAGGAATACTGCTTTATTCCTTAGGCAATGGAAAGCCATTACTTATATGCTTATCATCTCTTCCAGACTCTAAGCTCCTTTAGAGACGGAAGTTTATCTTACTCGTTCCTATCTCTATAGCAGCTGACACATGGTACAGCCTCAAAGGATGTTTGTTGAAGCCATAATATTCACATTAGGCAAGATGGCATTGTAACTACCCAATGCAATTATTTCATATATGCTGATGAGATTTGACAAGCTGCATTAAAAAGAGCACTGGTTTGGGAGATTGGAAACCCTGACTCCAGTCCCTGATCTAGGACAGACTAGTATTTGACCTTAACAAAGTAAGGAGCTATTCTGAGCCACGGTTTCTGCATCTATTAAGACGAAGTTAGTGATAATTGTTTTCTAGCATATCTTCTAACTCTAAATTCTTAGTTGGGGTAAGATGTCATTACCAGTATTAGGAAAACTATTTTACTGATCAATTGCCCTATACGACAAGTAATATAATAGAAGGATAAATGAAATGTAAGGGATGGGTCATGTTCTCAAGGAATTTGTACTCAGATCAGGTTGTAGGATATACGTATTTAAAACAATGCTTTATTTTCAACTTTCATAAACATCATTATTATAGACTATATCTTTTCTTTTCTTTTATATCTTACCTTTGAGATGGACAACTTCCTTTTACATTGATATTCAGGTACTGAATGTAGTTCTGCAGAATTCCAGCTATACTTGGCAAGTCATCAGCACTTGCCTTTTAACACATTTTGAGTTTTCTTATTACTCAAGCTTCGTGTACCAAGCATAGGGATTTGTTCCTATGCCTAAACTTATGTGGCAGAAGAATTATCTCACATGCTGTATTTGAGATTTTGGAAATGAGCACAGGGTTGTTTAAATCCAGTGAGTGCATTTCCTCTGCCCTTTGGTCAGAAGCACTGCGTGCATCTAAATGTGTTAGAGGAAGAGAGAGATGACATGAATAAGCCAAATATAGTAGCTTATTTCAGAGATCATTTACTATTACAGCAACCTAAGCAACAACTTCTCAAAAATACCAAGTAGGCAGCTCTATTTCTATGTTTGCATTATGATTTTTTCAATGAGTATAAAAGTGATATTTTAGCCACAAGTTCCTGTGGTTCGTTAGAGAGAATATATTTCTATAAGAGTTTGTGTATGACATCAGAAATTCACTACTTCTTAATGAAATTTGAAAAACAAACCTCAGTGGGACCTATGTAATTTTTCTTCTTTCAAAAAAGTTATTCTTCTGCGGACATTCAGCCACAACTACTGGAGAGTGTAATTGACTAGAAACACAGTTTACAGCAATGAATCAATTTGAATTACCCACAAAGGGTAAAATGCAATAAGTAGAATAAATGTTTCCTATTTAAACTTCTTTAGATACGACCTTGATGATAGTAATGAATGTTTCTTCTTTCTTTAAGGGAAAGAGTATAGAGTAATGCCAAATTATCTTTCAATAAAGAGAAATTTGGTGTGTTTAATTCAATTTATAGGTTCGCCCTGAGGATTTTACATAATACCAGGTCTTTTATTAAATTTACTGTCTTAGGTCACTAGGGTACAAGCAGAGATTCACAATAAGTTTTATTGGAGACTCGCAGAAGGTTATTTGATATAAATGCTTAGGACTGAAGTGTGTAATCTCAGAGTGCTTGGTGCTGGAGTTTAGGAATGGATATCAATATCTTTTGTACAAGTTAATAATTTTCCAGAAAGCAAGCCACCTGAGCTATGCTGCCTATTATTTTGTGGATTAATTAATCTTTTATCAATAAAAGGAGCCATCAGAGAATTCCAGGCTATAATAACTTTAAAATTGAAGGAACTGAAGGGATGTGGGATATCTAATCAGGGGAAGAATTGAGAAAAAGTCAGGGATATTGCATGCAGAGTGGCCACAGCGATTTTCTCTACAATTTCTAAGGACAATATCTATGACATGAAATCCCTTTATTGCCATGATCATGTGCCTGTCCTCCTAGGGTGGAGACTTGGGGTTTGAGGGAAGAGAGGAGAGCAGACAAGAAACCTCACATGGGTGTATTTATGGACCCTGATCCAAGGCTTGCCCCATTCAACTTCCTCTTCAATTCTAGATCCTACTGTAGAACAGAACATTCAGGAATGTTGGAAACACCAACACAGCTCTAGTAGCTTATTCCAGGGAGAAGTATTTAAAGAAGTCGCAGACACAGGGAAACAATCAGGGATTGGGTTAGATTAAAGATGTGCAAAGTACTCAAAGGATATAAATCTAAGAGAGCTGAGCTTTCAGATATCTGCTGATTTAAACAGGGGTGTGAGGCAGGGCCGTGGCTGGTCCATATAGTATCTTGATGTGATTTAGAAAATGAGTCCTTTGCTCAAGACTTACATTTTGGAAAATTGTTAAAATAAGACATTTTGTTGCCATCAGCTGGAAAAGTGCCATAATAAATATATAAATCCCTGATATCTAAGAAGTAAGTAACATCTCTTTAGGGATTTGTAAAGTTGTTCCTGGTAGTCTCTTAGAATAGATTGGACAAATGGATCTAAGGAATTGGTTCCAAATATTTTGCTAGGTAACGTGAGGTTCCATGATGGTCGTTCCATAGGCTACTACTATTCTGGAGGGACTCAGGGGTGTTGCTAATGCTTCTCAGTTTGGAATGGCAGCTCCATCTTGGGAGCTCCCTCTAATCTCACATAGAACACTGCTCATACCATGGTGGTGTTCAAATGTCTACCCTTAATCAACATGTGTATAATAATACCATGATAACATTTTTATTTAATCCATCTTTAGGAATCCTTAGTTTGTATACTGAGCCTATTAAGTTGACACAAGCAGGCATCCAAAGGACAAGCTCTGCAGGAGGATCAGAGCTTATTCAAAATGGAATCCTATATTAGAACCCAAACAAAGGTCTCCTAAAATTCCCCAACCAAATTTTCCTTCCAGTGTATCATGTTATGCTTTTCCCAGTAGTTAAAAGGCTTCTTGAATACTTCTTGATATGTCAAGTCAAGTGCAGTGAAAAACAGCCACAATACTACTCCTGGAACACATGTATAATTATCCTCATCTCTCCATGCTTTCTTTGCCTTCAAGTCTTATAAGTTCTGTCCATTGGCTTGGCAACGTAAGAAGCTGTCCTGTCCTTTAGGAAAGAAGCAATATGCCTCAGTGGGTAAGAAGTGGGTTCTAAACCACATGCTCTTTTATATCCATTCCCTTTCATGCCGTTGAGGACTATATAAGTTGTTAACACAAAATTATCCTGGAAATTGTTGTCCTGCTCCATCACATGTGTTTGTCTTGCTGCTGCCAAAGTGATCTTTACACACACTAATTGGAGTATTAGAGTGTGTGGTTCCTCTAGATAAAGCTTTCATTGGCTTCCATTTGCTGTTTGGATAGAGTCAAAATTGCTTACTGTGGCTTACAAAGCCTGACCTGGTCTGGACACTACAACCTCTCTCTAACACCCCTCCTCCATTCCCTTCACATTCTGTGTTCCAGCCAAGCCAACTGGACAGATACTCCTTCCAGGCCTCTTTTATTTCTCTTCCCTGATCATTTTTTCTGTCTTCCCTTCCTTCTTTCTTGTCTCCTTTTTTGTTTCCCTTAAAAAAATGTTCATTATAAACACAATAGAACACTGACTCAATTGCTGCTGATGAAAAAAATGATCTTGGAAAAAAGCATATAGTCTCAAAGATTACCCCTAGAATGCTCCTCATTTTTCTTCCCATCCATCGCTGCTGATTAAAGTCTGACTGATGACTCGTCTCCCAGGTTCTCTGGTGCAATTGATGGCTCTGAGGTGTTCTTTGTATCCCCTTCTGGATTACTTCATGTTAATTTGTTGCGTATGTGCTTTTTTTTTTTCCTTTGAAAGGAAAGGATAATATCAAGATTTACTGGTGTTTGAATCACATTATCATCCTAGACCTAAGCAGCCTGGAGTAATAAGATGAAGGACCACAAAAAGGGGAAAGAATATTAATCTAATTTTTTTAAAAAAAGAACCCTGTGCTTTGCATATTCATTCAAGCTAGTGTGCCCTTAGATATATCATATGGTCAATCAGAGTTACAGTTGACTTGAGTGACCACTACAATATTAATTCCACGAGGTCAATACTGTATATTATTTATTGTCCCTGAATTTAATGGAGGGCGCTGTACTTAGGAACCTCTCATTAATATTGAGTGAGTGATAGTGTACGCAGTGAGGGACAATGGAGCACAGAGGGAGTTAACATCTCTGTGTTTTGATTGTAGGAGTAAAAATTAATCCTTGTCCTCTCCTCACTGAGGTCTGAAACAATAGGGAAATCTGACACAGGAGTCAGACAGGTAGAAATTTAAATAGCAGCTTTATCGCTAATAAAACTGATTTGGAGAACATGTCTTGACCTGCAGGCAAAATCTGATTTCCTCCTGCAAACCCCTATCCTCCTGAATTAAAGAGACTTCGTTAGTCTGTCAGAGGCATGACTACGTTTTTGTCTTCAACCTTATGTTCTAACTGACTCTCGCTTCTACCGCCATCCTGGGGCTAGGCTTTGCTGCTGTAGGAGAGAAACTCTTAAGTGAGCTTCTTAGAAGAAGGAAGCTCCGTGTGAGTAAAGCCTAAGTGCACTGAGCTCCAGGGCCAATGTTCCTTTTCCCGCTCTCTTCATTGGATAAGCCACTTCTCCCTTGGAGAAGAGTTCTGGTGAGGGAGACATATGTGTGCCTCCCATCTATGAAATTCTTTCTTCTTTGTGAAACATAGGAAGTAGGAATTAAGTACCTCCCATTCTCCCCTTCAAAAGTAGGATGAAAAGGAGACGTAAAAATTCTTAATGGTCTTAGAGGAGGATAGCAGAAAAAGGTCAAAATTGTATTTTAAGGCTTGAAACTCAGCCTTTAAGCTGTGAATGAATTAGAAGAAAGTAGGAGCCACTTGTAACGTGCATTATGATTGTTTTTGACCTATTTTAAGCAAGCTATTTATTCAATAGATAAAAATTTACTGAACATCTATTACGTAGTAGTTACCATTCTAGGTCATAGGGATGAAACTTTGAACAAGAGAGAGAAATGCCTTGATCTCGTATAGACTTTATGTTTCAATGTAGAAAACAGAAAATAGAGAGAAAAAGAAAGCGTAAGTAATATAAACTAAATAGCGATAAGTAGTGTAAGTACTATGGAAAAACATGAAGTAGGATAAGAGGTTAAAGAGTGATAGAAAGTAGGTAGCATTCACGTGGATCATTGGAGAAGTGTTTCCTCAGTAGATGATATTTGAGTAGGACCCAGAATGAAATGAGGGAGCCAATAAGGCAAAGTTCTAGGCCAGGGCATTTTGACTAGAGCTAGCAGCAAGTGCCAAGGTCCTGAGGCAGAAACTAGCTTATGAAGGACATGTAGCTAATTTAGAAAGAATAAGAGGAGGTGCTTTTGAAATAGAAGGATGAGAGCAAGTTCAGGTACCTTGGATTTTAAAGCAAAAAAAGTTGTTTTTTTTTTCCTTTTCCTCAGAATGGTGGAAAATCACAAGATGTTCAGAACATAAAAGTAACATGATAAAATGTAGTCTGAAAAAACCTTACTGGATGCTTACAGTAAAATGGCTATAATGTGTCAAAATGGAAGCAGAAGGACTCTGTTAAGGGAATCCTCTAGGGGAAAAGGAGACGATTGCAATAGAGAAGCATTCGTGGACTGTATAGTCATATGACAGGCTATTCGAAGGGCCTGGTGTTTTCAGGAAAGGATATAGAGAAATAGTCTAAAAGCAGCAATAAAGAGCAAATAGTACACATATTCTACTTGCAAGTATTTAGAATGGAGGAGAGAGAGAAAAAAAAGAAAAAGAAAAAGAAAGAAAGAACAGACCCAGAGGTATTGTGAACCCAAGGCAATTAATCAACAAACTGTTGCTGTGCTCCCACCATAAATGGGATGGCATTTTGATTGGCTTGCAAGTTACGACTCCAAACAGAGTAATAAAGTGTTGCCTTTTAGAGTTATATTCAGGCATGTTGCGATGTGGAAAAAATCGTGTAGGTATTGGATGTGCCTCTGGCTACCTGTATGAGTTTTGGATGGATCTCTTAATCATCCTCTCCTTCCTGTGAAAGATGGAGGGGAAAATGATTGAGAACAGAGGTGTTCAGAGTTTGACTGAGATGATGCAGTTTTGCAGAGCTGATATCACAGACCCCAGAGGCTCTCAGGTAAATAAATAGTAATCACTGTTATCAAGAGATTATCCCTATGTATGTGTGTATACTTCACGGTAACATAATACCACTACTGATAACTGTTTATTCAGATACACTCTGTGTTCTAGAAACTGGCAAAATACTTTCCATACATTAGTGCATTTCATGTATATCAAAAATTTCGCAGAGAACTCCAGTCTCACTGATACTTATCTTTCTCTATTCCAGAATTAAAAGATCTTTGAAGCTATCTTCATGCTAATCAAAATGTATTTCATCATTGCAAGCATGTGCCATGAGGCACCTCAGTAAGAACTATTCTGATCTGCTCTGCTCCATCGCTTTACTTAATTATAGATCTGGCTGTCAGCATGTTCAATAACTTTAGAGTTAGACTAAATAGCAGGATATTGGACTGTCTGTGTTATGCATAAAAACACAGGACCGTACACATGGTTATGAACCTGAGGGAGTAATTCAGCATCAGCAGAAAGAATGGATTAGAGGCAGCTGCATTGCTTTCTTCCATCTTCCACCTGTTACCCCCAATGACTCTCAGTGTGCAATAGCTCAAGAGGTTGCCCACTGTTACTCTCTCTAGATTCAGAGAGGCCACACCGTAACTTCTTGGAGCAACTAGCCCAGGTGGGATGTGGATCATTCACTCTATAAATATTTGTGGAGTGCTTACTATGATCAGTAGTGGCATTTTTAGCCCTATCAATGTGTGACAGTGATTGAGTGCCCCTGGCACAGAGCACTGACTGGGCACTGTGAGGAATTCACAGAGAATAAATGATAGTGACTTAGGGTCGAATGCTGACTTTCTTGTGGGTTACTTTCTCTGAGACTCATCTTTCTTGAATACCTCATGCCACTAGGATAAGAGAGAACAGCGTTTGAGTGAGTGTAGAAATATCCATATAATATAATTTATTATACATAATAAGTATAATTTATATAATATATAAAAATACTATATAATTCATTATATGTAATAAATATACATGCACATACATATATGTGTGTCTGTATATATATTATGTATATGCTTTTAAATAACATATTCTTGTTATAAAGTTAGTTAGGTTGTACCTTACAAAATGGCAATAGCCACAAATTGCAAATATTTTTTAATATTCAACCTACATTTTTGTTGTAGAGAGAAAATACTTGAAAGAATGTAAGGTGGAGAAAGTATTTAAAATCTCACCATGCAGAGGCTTCTATTATACTTGTCTTTTCATATTGCATCCCAGTCATTACTCTATGCATTTAATGCATTTGTGATAATACTTTGTAGGCAATGTTGTATCCCATTCATTTATTACTTCTTTGTTTCAAATTCTGGCTGTTTTCCAACTCTGAGAACTTATTCATTAGCAAGCTCATCTGTAGAATAAGGCTAATAAATGTATCTAACTCTTAGTGCATTTATAGGACTTAGAGAAAATACATGGAAAGTGCTGAGCACACATCTGGTACCTAGTAGTGTTCAGAAAGAAATAGTAACTATTAGTAATCAAATGGCACAAATATTCGCTTGTTATTATAAACTCAAAATCATATTTAATGGCTACATGATATAATATCATTATATGTGTGTCTCTGTTTATTATACTCTTATTGTAGGGCGTTTAGATTTTTTCTCAGGTTTTGCTCAAATAGCAGACAAATTACACTTTCTCATTTATTGAGAATAACATTGAACCTGTTGTACATTATCTAGAAAGGAGAGACAGCATGTAGAAATGTCCCTCAGGCATTCATTTTCATTCCAAAAGAATGGGAAAAGTAAGAGTTTCAGAATTAGAACTTCCTGAATCCAAATTTTGTCTGCCCTTTACTTGCTGGTTATCACTAGGAAGATAGTTTAACCCTGTGAGCCGCGAGCAACTTGATCACTCTGTTGTTTAGCAGTTATCCCATAAACAGGTATTCTCTTTATTATTAGTGCCAGAGGGGCATTCTTAAGAGGCACTGTCTTCCATTTAGTGGTTTGTTTTTTGAATAGAATGAAACATATCAGAAAGACTAAACCTCTCCTACTTTCTATATAGTAATGTTATTAGTCCTCCTGATCTGGACGGTTGACTGATGGGCCATTACAACTTTCGCCTATAGAAAATGATCCTCAGCAACAGCTGGTCACTCATGGTCATTCTTTCTTGTGCTGCAATGTCAGCGGTTAACGCATTTACTACTAAGTGGCGGGTGTCCAGGGCACAGTGGCTGCCGTGATCACTGGTAGAGAAGTTCATTTGGATAAATTTGTCCTGTGCCTTCACAGATGTGATATTTCTTTATTCTTGTTTGACAGGAACCAAGCATGTAGATCTTTTTGAGGCTAAAAAATATGCTGTTTCTCTAATTTTAAATAGTAGTGCTTGTTCATTATAAAGAAATTAGAAAGGGATAAGCAATAATCAAAAGCAACAAAAGAGAACACATAATTCCTTCCCTTACCTCAAAAATGAACATTGTGAGGTATTGGTAGATAATTCTTCCAGATGGTGTTCATTTCTCTCTCTTCTCTCTCTCTCTCTCTCCTTCTCCCTCCCCACCTGCCTCCCTCTCTCTCACATCATGTGTTCTCTTTATATGCTTATATGTCTTCATATATAATTCATATTATGTACATTCTTCTCACACTAGATTCCTACTTAATGATATATTGCAAATATTTTCCCACGCCAATTAACTTTGGAATTATCAATCATTAATCATTAATTAGCCAGTTAAATAAATGATACTGCATATAATTGAGTATCATTTTTAATGACTAAATACTATTTCTTTAAATAAAGGTAGCAAAAAAGCGCCTATAATTGGATGTTTAGCCTGTCCATGGACGCTTTTTCTTTGGAATATCAGTATTCAATTATTATTATTGTTTTTTTCAATCATCTTATTACTTTCAAATATTCATGTTTACTAGGGTAGTATTTATGTTTCCAGGGATCACTTGTAAATGCATAATGTTAATTGCATGATGATTATTATTCATATTTCTAAAAAGTCAAAATATATAATTTCTTTCGTTATCCGTATTGACATCGACAGAACATCTTTTGTTGACTTATAATTTACAGTCAATTCAGATGGTGGATGGATAAGGCATTGGTAGTTTATAAGGAATAGCTAAAAATCTGTGACCCAAACATTGTAAGTTACACATCAGGTGTACACTTGGAGATATTAGGTGCTGTATTAAGAAAAGAGAACATTAAATCAATTGACTCCAAGCAGGCTTCTTTGTAAAAATGCACCAATATTTCTTAATCATTATAGATTTAGCAATCTGAACTGCACTTATGTTTGAATAGAAGATTGTTTGAGCAATGATCCTCTGAAAACTGGCCTTTACATTACCTGGAATTAATGGTCAGTTCCTCAGCTAATGTCCTGAATTTTCTGGACCAAGGCAAAAGTCATCCATACTCTTACTCACCAGTCATTAACTGGAGTAATGATGGATTTTGTGAAAGCATCATTGCTGCCATGACAATAATTGGCACTTTTAAGAGCTATCTTGCTTGCTTTATTTTTCTTAATTGTTTACATTAGGCTACTCATCAAGTGGCCATTTAGAAGAATTACTTGTTTTTAGCTCCATAATTATCAAATATCATTTATTAAGATATACCCAAACCCACATGTTTAAATTCTTGGGTACAGAAAGTGAACAAGAAACTGAGTGAAGTCTATACTGACTGGATCTACGATGTAATTATTCCTTTCCTATGTGGATTCCAAGGATATTTTCTGAGACAGTATTAAATCCTAACAAAAGTGTGGGGTTATGTATTCAGCATATGGATACTTTACAAGAGGTGGTTGTATAACTACTTTCAAAGATATATGTGTGTGAGAATGTTTTTGTAGGTAGCCAGATTGTAACACATAGCTTGGGAATAACAGGAACCCTTTAAATAGTTTCTTATGTTTTGGTTATTTAAAATCCAAAAGAGATAAAAATAAATTGGTTTCTTATCTAGACTCCTACTTCTGCTAATCAAGCCATCAAACAAATGTTCAGTAGTGGTGGAGATGATCTCTATTTTGTGGATCCAGGATTTAACTTTATTCATAGTTTAGTTTTCTCTTATATCTCATTTCCCTCCCTGACCTATTTAAATTACTTATTTAGACTTTGGGGAAAACAAGGAATAAATTACCAGTGCCTTCTTCAAAATCGGTGTTTTAACTTTTTTTCCTTTTCTTTTTCCCCTCGAATTATCAACTTGGTGATGGAGTGTGGTCCTCTAGCCAAATTTTAAATGTGAAGATGATCCTATTGCCTGTTTATGTCCTGTAAACTGTTTTCACTCTGCCAAGAGGCCACCTTTGACTGTTTTTGAGGAAACTGATTTGGGTGGTAGGAGTTGTCAGTGACTGTGGAATAGACCCACGACAATTACCATTCTCTACTGATGACATAATATATGCCAACACACTATATTAGGCATTTTACATAGAATCTCCTTCAGTTTTTACCAAAACAGCCCCAGGAGATAGGCATTATTGCCCTAGTTTTAAATGAAAAAACAACATCAGAATTATTTAACTAGTTGCTTTAGACTCAGATCTGGGTCAACTTTTTGCTTTGATATTTACTTGCTGGATGAGTTAGGTCAAATTGCTTCTCTGGGCCTCTATTTGTTTATTGTCAAAAGGAGAACAGAATATATATATCACAGGGTTTCCATAGAGATGAAAATAAATAATGTTTCTAAAGTACACATGATAATAACTCACTGGTTGTTGCTATTACCCAAAATCACACAACTAGTTTCCAGGAGCAGACTACAAAGAGAGGACCCAGGAATTTATCGTGGATTCTCTATAAAGGAAAATGTAAAGATAGTGCACTGTGAGTATCCAGGAACATAATAAGATGCGTAAAGGCATAGGGGTTTAAGCTGGTGGAGATTTTCTGTAATTGATGAAGTAAATGTAATTGTAACTAGATCGTGGCAGTAATGAAGTTAAACTTGGTTATATAAATGATTGTTTCTTTCTATGTTTTGCTTCTTATGTGATAAACTTTTCCTTTTAGATAATGAAACAATGTTTCTCGATTTCTTTGTTTTGCTAGTATGCCTAACACAATACTCGGACATTAAGCGTAATAACGATGCTTTTACATCTGTCTCTCTGGACTACAGAAATCTTGTATGTAAGAAGAGATAATATAACAGATCTGAGGCTGCTGTCCTTAGAAAGGCTTGCTTGTGAAGTTGACCCTTCACTGGCACCTAACCTTTGATTTTGGAAGAATTCCCACCATTCTCAGAATTAAGAGTAACTCACTGTGCCTAAAATGTTTGGACAAACAATCTGGTTTATGCTGAACACCTGCTTTCTTTCTGAGAGTGGAATATTGGTACATGCCAGACAGAGTGTGCCTATGTGATCATCCCCCAATAAAAACCTCAGGCAGGGAGGCGCTAATGAGCTTCCCTGGTAGAAAACATTTCACATGTCTACATTTCTACATGTCCTGTCAGAATCCAGTGCTGGAGGAACTAAGCACATACTCCACTGGGATAGTACTGTGGAAAGTTTGTCCCTCATTCCCTCTGGACTTAGCCCCGCGTGTCTTTTCCCTTTGCTAATGTTGCATTGTATCCTTTCACTGTAATAAATTATAGCCATGAATATGACTATATGCTGAGTCCTGTGACTCCTCCTAGCAACTCGTCAAACCTGGGGATGGTCTTAGTGACCACCGACACACTCTGGGTTAGGGATCAAGGTTTCTAAACCTGACCACCCACTGCTGTTCTAGGCAGGACGTTTAACATTCAGTGCAAGCCTAGGATATAAAAAAGAAGGATAGGAGTGAAATGAGCTGGGGTGGGGTGGAGTGGTGTGTGTGATAAAAAAGCCCAAGAACATAGGTTATAAGGTGGAGAGGATAAATGGAGATAGAAGAAAGGAGAAAGTTATTAGTGTCTTTGAATGATTCAATACTTATCTCTTCTCCCTCTAACTTGTTTCAGAGCTGATTGAGAAATAGGGCAAAGGCAGAATGTGGAAGCCAGATTACTATCTTTATTACTTATAAAGGCTGTGTTTTACTTTATAAAGGCATAATTATTGAAGTCCCAATGGTTTGCTATTAGAATTAGACAAATCTACTTTTCCCATAAGTTTATGTACGGCTTGCTCTGTCACCTCCTTCAGTTGCCCTTATCGAGCTCCTTACTAACACCAGGAAACACCAGTAATGGAGAATCATTATCAGGTAATATGGGGGCTGGAAAATGGAAGGACTGATGCTTATTTCAAATGCTCTCCAATGGCTAAGCAAGATTCAAGAGAGGTGGAGTCCAGCAGTGTGGAAGTCAGTGTCAGGAATTTACAACTGGTAAAGTTTACTGTGTAAGAACAGATGTGTTCTCAAAATAAGTTGTTTCACAGGGAAGCTCCGAGAGACTTCCAATCAGAAATCAGAACTTCAAAGTCAGTTTAGAAACAAATTTCTAAGCAAATTAGAATGTAAAAGAAAGAGGCAAGGATTTTGGTATAGGTGGATCATATGGATGTTTTCGAAATGTCCTGAGTATTTTAAAGTTTTGCTGCTCACCTGTAACACTACCAGTGTGCTGTGAACCTTATTAGTGAGGTTATAGGTTGAGCTGTTTTACTAGAGATCCTAAATAACAGTGACTTAAATTAGAAGTCTATTTTTTTTTGAGGAAGATTAGCCCTGAGCTAACATCTGCTACCAATCCTCTTTTTGCTGAGGCAGACTGGCCCTGAGCTAACATCCGTGCCCATCTTCCTCTACTTTATGTGTGAGACGCCTGCCATAGCATGGCTTGACAAGCAGTGTGTAGGTCCTCACCCAGGATCCAAACCGGCAAACCCCAGGCAGCCAAAAAGGAATGTAGGAACTTAACTGCTGCACCACCAGGCTGGGCCCAATATAAGTCTATTTTTGATCTCACATTATAGTCTAGGCTGGGCAGGGTTGTGTCCATGATGTCAAGAATTCTAGTTCTCTCCATCTTGTTGTTCTACTTTCCCTAGGCTATTGCCGTCTACACGTGGTTGAAGATGGCTTATCACTCCACACACATTCTTGACAGGGAGAAAGAAGCATAAATCCCCTCAATTTAAGAACGTTGCCTGGAAGTTGCACATTTCATTTTTCTCACATCACATTGTGATCTTAAACGCATGACTATACATAGCTGCTAGAGAGGCTGGGATATGTCTTTTTTCTTTTCTTTTCTATTTTCTGGGAAGCCATGTATCCCACCAAAAAAAACTTAGGTTTCATTACTATAGAAGGAAAGAATTGTTATTAGAGGGCAGCAAGCATTGATTTACACACTCCATCCATTTAGCCATCTAAATATCTGGGTTCATTATTCGAACCCTTTACCATTCCAACACGCTCACTCACTCCTCTAATAAAAGTTCCCAAACTCTCCTCTGGGATATCTGGTATTATACAGCCCTCTTTGTTTATTTCTGGATGTGACTTAGATTTTGCCAATTAGATTTGGAAGGCAAGAGTGAGACATGGATCTCATTGGCCATTCGGTAGCTCTGTGGGTAGAGAGTATTCATTTTGTGGGCACAGACTGCAGTAAGTACAACATAGTTCAGAGTCGACATCAGTAGATGCCGTTTACTGAGTTGCAGCAGCTTCCCTGGCAGTAGCTAGTTTATGATTGTGGAATTTTCCTAATATCAGTGGCAATTATTAGGTTCAGGAGCTACCTGCAACAGTGGGGACATCCCACTTGCACAGGCAGCATCCTGATTATCAAAGATTCAGAAACTTCCTTGGAGTCCAGATACTGTGTTCTGGCTTTAAGAGTAATTTCTGAGGGCTGGCCCCATGGCCGAGTGGTTGGGTTCCCGCGCTCTGCTGCAGGCGGCCCAGTGTTTCGTAGCTTCAAATCCTGGGCGCGGACATGGCACTGCTCGTTGAGCCGCACTGGGGTGGCGTCCCACGTGCCACAACTAGAAGGACCCAAAACTAAGAATATACAACTATGTACTGGGGGGCTTTGGGGAGAAAAAGGAAAAAAAATAAAATCTTTAAAAAAAAAGTAATTTCTGAAGGCATAAACTGGTCTATTTCTTCCACCTTTTCAAGGATTCTGTAAGCCATTTAACACCCAGTGATAACTCATTTCTGCTTAAACTAGCTAGTGTAAATTCTGTTCTTGGCAACCAAACCCATCTGACAACTTAGTGGACTATCTAATAAGTCACTTCACTTGTTTGTTCATTGATCTGAACAAAAGATAAAATTCTCTCAAGCAACTTATAATCTAATAATTGATAGTTAATATTTACTGATGATTTGCGATATGACAGGCATCTAAGAGTTTTTCCAACATTATATAGTATTTAATGTCAACAGTCACTTATGTATTCAGAATGACTGTATCTTTGTCCCGTAGATGAAAAAACTGAGTTTTAGAAAGTTAAGCAGATCTCGAGTCTATAAAACTGTGCGCAGTCCGGACAGCATTTGAAATCAGATGATCTGGCTTAACAGTTACAGCACCAGGAAGACATTTATTAAAATCATGTTAAGCAGATACTAAATTAATTGCAATTCTGATAAGGATGATGAAGGAGAAGCACAAAATAATAGGACAATGTAGAAACAAGTTGGAAGATACATTGAAACCATTGGTCATATTGATGGATGCCATTAAAGGTTCTGTTGAGGAGAGTAATAATTGAGTTACATTTGTATTTTTACAAAATCACTGACTGCTGAGTTAAAAAATGGTTTGAAATGTGAGCATGTCCAGATATTCAGACACCAGTTGGTTTGAGATTACACGAATAAAAGGGAACGGCCGTGGTGTCAGCTATGGCAGTGATAGTGGGAATGGAGAGAAATGCAAAAACGTGAGTGATATTTGGGAGGGAGATTCAAGAAACAGTGATGAGTAATTTAACATCAGAAATGAGAGGGGAAAACTAGTGGAGAGTGATGTGTAGATTTCTGATTTGAGAAAGCAATTAGATGTTGATGTCATTTACTCTGTGTCCATGCACGACAGTTCAGAGGTGCATCCCTGGATACAGGAATAACCGAGCAATCACAAAGGCGAATTGTACTGAGAATTTCATCACCGATATCCCTGCCTTAAGAACTGCATGCTACATTTTTCGAAGCAAACAGCGTTTGTCAGTTCACAATATTGGGCAAAAACAACTGATCTCTATTTCCCTGGAGAGTTATTAACCTTGTTTAACCTTATTCCATGCATCACCAGTAGTCAACATTTAAGAATAATCCTTTTTTCATAGAACTTTTAATAAGACTTTGTGAAGTTACTCTTTTGGGGGAGATGAGATTCAGAATAGCAGCTTTTAGCTGCTTTGAACTACATTCTCTTGTCCTAAAAATAGATTCTGAACCACAGATAAGGTCAACAGCCTGTAAGAAAGCACAAAGAAAGAAATTTGAAACTCCTCTCAATTAGAATATATAACTATTTTCAGTATTATTTAAACTAAATATTTCAGATCACTAATAAGACAATTAAAGCTGACTTTTGTATCATTTAAATTGAGGCAGCATACTATATAGAACGTGGCCTCAAATTTTTAAAATTTAAGTTCTGCAACCTTATGTACTAATGCTTTCCTTATTTTCTCACCAGTAAGTCCTATGACTTAAAAGTGTGTGTTTATTGGATGAACTATTTTTATTAGGTATTAACAGCTTAATTTTACTGTTCTGTTGTCAAGTAACGCACTGGTGTCCAACAGAATGTTAATGAACACAATAATTTTTTACTAGCATAGTACAGTAACATAATTTCAGCCAAAGAAAATACCCTTGATAATTTACTAAATGAGTACAGCTGTATTATGGATCTGTTGTTCTTTAAAATACTCAAAACCAGTCATAAGACCTCAGTATACCCATATGATTCATTTTGACATATTGAAAAGTAAAATTGAAACATTGTTTTATTCCTTTAATGGGGAATTTGAGGTTTAATATACAAAGATTCAGAAACTTGATTTGGAGAACAATGGGTGTTTCAGTTTGAAAAACAGAGAAACATCTTATTTGAAAAGTGAAGGAAAAAAATGAGCTCGACAATTTGTTTTGTTTGGTGTGTCTTAAAAATCTCCTTTGAAAGAAAAGATCCTCCTCCTCCCAGGTTGCTTGAGACAGTGAAACAGGAACTCAGCTTTGTATTGTGATTGCCAGCTGCCTATTCTTCAAAAGCTGGCTTGCTCACTTCCACGTCTGTTACCAGTTTGGTACGAAGTGTGAGGAACAGGGCCTAGAGTGATATCAGTGAGTTTCATAATGAGGTGACCCTTGCTCTCCTGGAAGCATTTCCAGGTACTCAGAGCCTCAGCCACCTCCAATTCCTGGAGAATAGTAAGAATGCCTGTGAGCAATGATGGCCATTCTGTATCAGGTCCACCCGTGAGCATGTTGCAAGGCATTGCTTGATTTGATCTTCCTAACAACACTGTGTGGCAAATCGTCTTGTTATCCACATTTTGTAAATAGCTTAGAGAGGTTAAGTAACTTTCCCAGAAACACACAGCTAGTCAGAGGTAAAGCCAGAATGTGGGTCTAGATCTGCCAGACTGTGAAGTGAAGGCTCTTAAATACTATGCAGTCCTTCTGCTTTGTAGCTTCCTTTTTCTCAACTCGATAGTCACGCTTACCTGCAGTAATTGACAGCTAGACTGCAAGTTTCTGTGATTACAGGCAACTTGGATTTGTGAGAGTATTCTGGGATTTAGAAATTCCGATTGGGCTTCCTCCAAAAAAATGTATTTCAGCTCTTCCTGCTTGTCTGAACTTTAGAGTTATTGTTTTTTAGGATTTGGTTTTTAAGATGGTTAGTTAAAAAAAACCAAAACAAAACTGTGTGTCTATTTGTGTGTGTTTGCATGTGTTCACGTGTGTAAATATGTGCTTAGCACAGTCCAGTTCTCAATGGTTCTGTAAAGGAATTACTCCTTTCAACTGCCATTGAGAAAATGATGACCCAGCATTGCTCCTTTACTGGTTTCTAGAAAACACTTTCTTGAAGCTGACAGTTTCCTTAAGATAATCCGTTCACAATGGCTATTAGAAAATACAAATTATTTACAGCTTGGCATTCATTTGTGCTAAGAGCATGAAGATTAATTTATCTCTGATTCGGTGTTTAATACATATTTTAGAAATACAAATTAGCTTTGAAGTACTTTCTCTGTATTCAGGTACCAATATTTCAATGGTTGTGTTGTAAATCCATTGAAAGCTATTATTTTTTTTTTTTAATTCAAATCACTCAGGCCACATCTTCTAATAATTTAGGCTGAGAAAATGCTGACTCTGATGACTCTTGGGTTTTCTAGAAGATGACTTTACCTCACTCCATCCCTGTACCCATAAATCCTACTTCAAGCAAGTTTTAAGAGCAAAAGAGCATGGAATCATAGATTTATGAAATGACCTTTAAATGTTTTCTAAACAAAATGCACACAAAGAGGAAGTAACTGTTTCAGGGTTATATAGCCTACTACTGGCCAACTTGAGCACAGAATCCTTCTCCTTGAAGAATTCTGGTGAAACTCCTACTAAATAAACAATTCTCAATATTTCCTGAGCCCTGGAAACTGTAGAGTTATTGCAAGTTTTGGCACTCTTATACTACCAAATGTTATCTATAGACAGGTTAAATAATCTTTTGGACATAATATGTTGCTGCTTCTGAACTGCTTGTGGAACATTTCATTATTTTTTTAATTTCAAAATGTTACTAAATTAATACTATATTTTATCTAATGTAAAACACTATCAATTTAAGATGCGCTATTTTAAGTGCATCTAGGAAATGAAAATGCTGCCAATTACAATTTTATGACACTTTTGATTGAAAGATGCTTACTGATTTTAGAGATGTTAAACGAGTGGAAAATAATGTCAATCTTAAAATAGGTAAAATATAGCAATACTGTTTTGTCCACATCACTTTCTTATGCTATGGATACAAGACATGTTATAATGTCCTATAGTCTTTCTTCTACACCAAAACTTTGAACCACTAGATCATTTCATGCTGTATTGATTGGCAGAACTTACCTTCCTGGTCATGATAAACTGATCTAATGGCACTGTGGTAAAGATTATCAGAGCAAGGAGGTAGAAAGCTCTTAGAACACGGCATGGCACACAGCAAACAATCAACATTAGCTCTTATTATCAGAACCACCACCTCTACCATAATTACTACTTCTGCCACTACTACTCCAAGGGAGATAAACTTTTATGAAAAAGGCAAAGATTAGCTATGGAATCTCTATTTTTTTCTAAAACCTCAAGGTGATTGACCTGGGCAACCAACTATGAGAGCCCAGGAGGAAGATGGCATGGCATTTACTTTTTTCATGCTCCAAATAATTCATTGATGTTCAAGAGAAGTTGAAAACTATAAATGGATTTGTCTTGAGCATTGAATAGATACTTTGATTTACTTCTGTGCATACGGAAATATCTAACTCTCAAATTTCAGCAGCTTGAAAATTAAAGCAAGAATGTCACTGTCTGCTAGGCTTGTGAGCTACATTAGACATGCACATGAAATGTCAGACCTGATCTCAGCTAATATTGGGACTTTATTTTTTAACTACTATTCAAAGTATGCTAAGCATTTTCACATGGGATTCTAGCTAACCTTTTAAAAAAATAAGATTCAACCACTTAATATTAAAACAAAAGATAAATTTGTTTTCATTTTTATGCTAGAATTAATTTAGAAGATTTGATTTTGGATTGTGTGATGTTTAGATGAAAGCAGGTCAGAAGTATCAACAGCAGAAATAAAACAATGACATTTAAGGATTTTTATTTGCCATGCAATGTGTTTAACAATAATATATAGTGTCTTTAATTTTCACAACAGCTTTTAAGAGATAGGAACTATTTATGTCTCCAACACACAGCCAAGGACACAGGCTCAGAGAGATTAAGCAATTTGCCCAAGATCACACAGCTAGTATTAGGTAGAGCAAGTATTTGAAACCCAATCTCTCTGACTCCAACCTTCTTTTTATTAATCCCTACACCAGACTATGTGTGCTTTTAATTCGTATTTTAGAAGCAGGGATTAATTCTCTCTTTGCTGCTGCTGCTTCGACCGTTTCTTTTTTGAGAAGATCCCTTGATAATGGTCTTTCCTTGGCAACCCATGGAGTCCCTTCAGGCTTTAGCTCACATCAAGCTGTGTGTTTTCTTTTGGAAAATGTTATTCAATAAATATCAATTAATGTGTGAGATATTGCATTGCATACTTTAGAGGTCTGTACCAAAAAGACGTGGGCATATAATTCAGAAGTTTACAATCCTGTAATCATCAAAAGCGCATGAGAGTAAGAAGCCCTGCAAGTGTAGATATTCTCTACAGAGTCACTGAATGAAAGCACATGTTTTATTCTCTCAGACTTTTTTCACTGGCATATATCACACTACTCCAAAGTTGGATTGTCCATATTCTCTGTTGCCATCTTGTCCCAAAAGGCAAGTAGAAAAAGTATGTCTATTATCTCTGCTTCAATATGGCCTGTCCAAGTTCCGGTGCTCCAGGGATCTTTACAATATCCATATTGCCATCCTATCCAATGCTTTAGACATCTAACAGGGTAATCATTTCTTATTAAGGAGGCAATAAATTGACCAACAAAATTCTTCTTTTGTCATCATGGTGGTCCCGGAATAAACTAGAGATGTGATTAGAAAGGGTGCATCTTTCTCCATAGCAGTATCATTTAAAGTGATCTGAGGATGCAGCAGGATTATCTAGATGTAGTACTTGTGAATGGGAAGCATATTTCCTGGTAGGCTGATGGATGTGGGTAAATTGAGAAAGTCAGTGTAATATTTGTGTTCTGTGCTGTGTTCTTAATCACATTTCATTTATAAGTTTAGTTTTTTATAAGAAAGGTGCTGATCACAATTCCCTCAATAAATACTTCTCCACTTACTTGCTGGTGCATGAGTAAATTGCATTTGACAACTTTCTAAAAGATATTTTGTTTCCTAATCTACTTGCAATTATAGGTTGAACAATAAAGTGACTAGTAGGATCAGATAAATAGCACTTTGTGGGTTAGCTAGAATTTCTTTGTTACATTTTATCAAATCTTCAAGATTTTCTTCAAGGACTGCTAAATAGCTATTGTGTTAAAAATTTGCCCTGAGATATCTTGCTTTGTATCTTGCATAACCTGGTGGAAAAACATAACACCCTAACATCAGCAGGCCAGTGTGACTCCTCTCTAGTTCTTTGCTCCATCACGATGCTCTGAGACGTGAGGTGTGGGCATTTCATATTCTCAATGGAAAACCTGTAATTTAGCAGCCAAACCACTCTTTGGTGAAAAGGCATTTTATCTTTTGTTCAAATATATTATCACTATAATATACACCTAACCTAGCTATTTTTTGAGACCTTTGATTCAAGGAGAAGATTTAATGGCAGAAGGGGTGGAGGAAATCAACAATAGGTCGAAGGAAAAGGAAAAAAGGAGAAGAAACCATATCAGAATATGAAAACCACAGAAGGGAGAAACAGTAGCACAAAGGATCAACAGGAAGTGATACCGAACCTCTTAATCTCAAATTTATGTGCCCGATGCACAGCAAGCCACACACTGAGACACTGGTGCTTGGAGATGGAGAAAGGCCCAATTCAAGTTGGCCAAGATGAGAAGGTGGGAGCATGGATTCACATGAATCCAACTTAACCGGAGCAAAAAGCAGCGGAGCTTTATAGAGCTTAAGGGGGTCGGCAGGAGGAGCTCCAGAAAAACCAAGGGGTCACTCTCCATAAGCCCCTGGAAAATCTGCAGTGGCCGCTGCGGGCCTGCCGTCTCATGATCGCAGGCTCCCCGCAGGCATTCTCTTTCTTCTGCAAGACAAACTCACAAATCCTCGAGACCTGAGTCATCCCTCAAGTTAAACAAGAAAACAGCAAATTGACAAGATTTATAACAAGGTCAAAAGGAAATCCTGTTCTTATTGAATATCTACAGTAACCCTCGGGTACCTGGCTCCAGAAGGAGTGTATAAAGCAGCAATAAGAACACAAGCTTTGGAGCAGACTCATGTGCATTGAATTGCTGGCTGTGCCACTTGCTAGTTATGTGACTTTGGGCAAATTATTTCACCTTATTTCCTTTGTTGCAAAATGGTAGCAATAACCAGTTTGTTTTCCATGTCATTGTGAAAATTCAGTGGCATTTTGTGTAAAGCCCTTAACTCCATGCCTAGCACAAAGTCACTACTCAATAAGAAGGCACCCTGAATGAGAGTTTACTCTCTCTAGAAAGAAAAGGGCATGAAAGTTGCAGCTATAAGTGGGAGTGGTAGCCTGCCAGACGCTGCTATCTCTGATATCATTCAGCTATACCAAATGCTGCTAACCTCTGAACCAGTCTCTCATTTCATGTCAATGCTGTTCCAACTGCATATTTAGAAGCCAGGCAGGATAGTCTGACCCGCTGGTCAACATCCACATGTACCACGTGTCTGAGATGAGGCTCCATCAGAGCCGATTCCGCTGTATGTATCTATCTGAGCTCTTGCAGTTTCGTGGCATTTCATTCTTTATAGGCTTCCTGGGAGCTGATTTAAGGTGCACACATCAATCAGAGCCTAATCAAGCTCAAAGCCAGTGGCCTCTCAGGGGGTGAGATGAGCAACTGTTGAGACCGGTTCAATCAAGGTGGCCCTTGGGTTCAGAGGCTCCCCCCTGAAATAAATCTGGAGAGTGCCTTTTAAATTCAATGAGCACTGATGAAGCAGCCGCCCATAGGGAGACCCTGACTGTACAGTATGAATACATCCATCCCAGAGCAGCCATAAATAACACTCTTTGGTTTTTATGCATAATTAACACTGAGTAGTAGCTAGTAGCTTGGCTGAATTATAATGACACATTCTAAGGCTACTTTTGTGTGCCTCAGCTTCAGAATAAAGGAATGCAAAATTATGAGCCTATACACTAGGGTGTGTGTGTGTGTGTGTGTGTGTGTGTGTGTGTGTGTGAAAACTCTTACATTTTGTTTATTGATTGATTGAATTCCACATAGGACAATTAAATATATTTCCGGGAAAAACGTTGAAAATCACAATGGTTCAAAGTCCTTTGGCTCTCATTATTTTAAGCCTGAGGTCTCCCTGCAATAGGTGGATAACAAGGTGAACTGAAACCAAGGTTGTTCTTATCCTGTGGGACCTACTGAAAAAGAGAGCCATAAGCTTAGCAGGCGGAAATGAGTTTTCAAGTAAACATGCCTTTTGAAGCTGGCAAATAATCTTGATGCTTGGATGTGCTGATATGAGGTGAAGACTGCTGGGTAAGGATTCTCTGTTTCATCCTTGTGGGATCTTTTCATTCTGTGCCTTCTTATCTATGAAAAAAAAATAAGTATCTCTTATCATTTACGTTTCCATGGAGAGGTTCATTGGCTCCATTTAAACAATGCATTAGTCAGGCCAGCCCCATAGTATACTGGTTAAGTTTGGTGTACTCTGCTTCGGTGGCCCTGGTTCAAGTGTTCAGATCCCAGGCCTGGACCTACACCAATCATTGGCCATGCTGTGACAGCGACTCATGCACAAAATAGAGGAAAATTGGCAACAAATATTAGCTCAGGGAGAATCTTCCTCAGCATAAAACAAAGGAATTTTTAAATGCAATCTGTTTAATATGAAATTCTTCACATGCATTCATTCTGATTCAAAGGTTACTTACTTGCTTGCTTTTTATGATACATTTGAATTAATGATACGTTTGATGTCTGATTACAACTTCTCATTCAGATTACTTGATGGATAGATACAATAACTCAGAATAACTCAGCTGTAGTAATGTATCTTTTCTATGACTCTCCAAGTAAGCTCAGGATTTGCCATGGCTGCTTTCAGGAAACCTCAGAAAATGCAACTGTATTCAAAGTGATCAAAAGTCTAGTCACTTATTATCACCGCATAGACATTGTGAATAACGTGAGATGAAACAATGCAGGGCTTCAGAAGGTATATTTCTGCCTAAATAGGCAAGCAAATATAAATTTTAGGAGAACCTGGCCATACAAAAAAAGAATAAGAGAATGCACGGAATGCCTGTCAAGGTAAGTGCACCTCTAAATGCAAAGTAATTTCTCTAATCCAAAGCTCAAATAAGAGCATAGAATTAAGCAATTCTTGTTTTAGCCTTAATTGGAGATGGTGATCATTTCTTGGAAATTTTGAGAACAAGGTATTGTGACAGAAAGAACAATGATGCTTTGGTTGACACCCCATGCCTATCATTTAACAGCTGTGTAGCCTTGCACTAACCACTTACTCCATATCTTCCTCAGTTTCTCCTCCTAGAAAGAAAGGTGTAGTGATAGTGGGAATATGTTTCTTAGAAAATGCCTTGAGAATGCTCTTTGTAAATACTTTAGAGTAGCATTTACAGACATGAACTCACCCTTAAAATGACTTCTGGAATGGCAAAAATAACCCAAACAAAAAGTAACAGATGTTGGAGAGGTTGTGGAGAAAAAGGAACCCTCGTACACTGCTGGTGGGAATGCAAACTGATACAGCCACTATGGAAAACAGTATGGAGATTTCTTGGCAAACTAAAAATAGAAATATCGTATGACCCAGCCATCCCACTACTGGGTATCTATACAAAGAACTTGAAATAAGAAATTCCAAGAGACCCATGCACCCCTATGTTCATTGCAGCATAATTCACAATAGCCAAGATGTGGAAGCAACCTAAGTGCCCATTGACTGATGATTGGATAAAGAAGATATGGTATATATATACGATGGAATACTACTCAGCCATAAAAGAGGATAAAATCATCCCATTCACAACAACATGGATGGAACTTGAGGGTATTATGTTAAATGAAATAAGCCAGACAGAAAAAGACTATCTCTTTATGATTCCACTCATATGTGGAATTTAAACATGTAGACAAAGAGAATAGATTAGTGTTTACCAGGGGAAAGGGGGGGGTGGGGGGTGGGCACAAAGGATGAAGTGGTGCACATATAACACAACTGACAAACAATAATGTACAACTGAAATTTCACAAGATTGTAAACTATCATAATCTCAATAAAAAGTTAAAAAAAAAGACTTCTGGAATGTTTTTGGATGTGGGATTAACAAAACAGAAAGTTATAATTACAAACTCTGGACATCAGAAGTCACCATGACTCCCATTATGAGTCCCATTACGTGGTGATGATGATGATGGCAATAATGACTAGTTCAATACATTGAAAGGAAATGGACACAAACCCAATCTAATTTGTGGATAGTGGGAGCAGACGTTCTCATTGTCTCTAGAGGTTTGGGTACAGGAGGAGATTGTATTTTTCTGGTCACGTAGATCTGAGCTCTCGCACTGTCTTTGTTCAGTTTAAGAATAGCTCACTGATAGAGACATAGCATCTCTTTTCCAAACTTACAGACCCAGATATTGCAACATATCTTTTTGTCCTTGTGTTCCACACAAACCATCCACATAAGGCTTTTTTTTATATATACAAGACAGTCTCAAAGATTTCTTAATCTACAAGTGATCAATTTAGCAACATAATTTAAAATTAAATATTAAGTGTACTTATTCCTTCAAATCCTTGCACCTTATTTCTCCCCAAACTCTGATTTTTTGTATTTATGACTACACACCCTTCCTTTTGTCTATCTGGGAGATATAGCTATTTTCAGGGAAATGTATGATGGAGTCTCCTAGCAACTCCACTGTATTACACAAAGCAATCTGATGCTTCCCAGAGATTCTGTTCAGTCTCAGTTACAAGACTATGTCTGCATAATGAAAATATATTAGAAGTAAATGAATTGAGAGAGATAATCTATGGCCAAGCATATGGGCCTTTTAGACAATGGTACAGATCTTGGGTTTTACTTTTAGCAAGTTGAGAAGCTATTAGAGGGTTTTGAATAGGGAGAAAGAAATGATCCCTAACATATATTTTAGAAGTATCACCTTGGGTGACAAGTGGAGAATTAACTGTATGGGGGAAAAAATAGTGGAAGCAAGGAAACCAATTAGGAGGTTGTTGTAATCACGGAGGCAAGATATAATCGTAGTTTGTACAAATTTGGTTATTAGCAATAGAAGTGGTGACAAATGGTCAGATTTTGAAAATATATTGAGGATACAGTCCGTAACATTTACTTATAGATGGTAGATAGCACTTGAGGGAAATAAAGGTTTTTTCAGGGTTTTTGGCTTCATCTACTGGAAGGATGGAGTTGCCCATACCTCAAATGGGCACTGCTGCAGAAAATCAAGTTGGGACAATGACTGAATTAAAAGTTTAGTTTAAGACATACTGAGTTTCAGATGCGTATTAGATATCTCAACAGAGATGTTGAGAAGGAAGTTAAAAGTAGAAATTTGAAGCTCAGGGGATAGATTTGGACTGAAAATTAAATGTGGCAATCATAATAATATAGCTAATATTTACAGTCACAAGACTGGAGGAGGTTATCTATGGAGAGCATTGTAGAGATAAAAGAGGGGGGGTCCTCAAAATAACCCCTAGGACACCTCATTGTTTAGAGATCGGACAAGGGGGTAGGATGCTGAGATGAAGCAGCCAAGGTGTAGGAGCACCAGAAGAGAACGATGTTCCTGAAGCTAAGTAGAGAAAGTGATTCAAGAAGAAAAGAATGATTTCCTTATTCAGAGGCTGCTGAAAGGTTTAGTAAGATGATGGCCGGGATTTAACCATTGAGTTGGTTAACAAGAGCAAGATTGTAAGAATAGCAGAGTTGGATACCTGACTAGAATGTGTGCACGAGAGAAGCAAGGGAACCAAAGGCAGACAATGCACATAGATAACTCTATGAAGGATTTGCTATAAAAGGAAAATAAATGGGATTGACGGTGCCTAGTAGGAGATGTGGAATTATGAGAGATAAAAAAAAAAAAAATTTGGAGAGTGTTAGTTTTTTGGATGGAACTTATAGCAATGGGTGATTGTTCAGGAGAAAGTGAAAATGCATTTTTTTGTAATCGAAAGGGACAATTGTAGGAAAGAAGCCCTCGAGTGAGTAGGTAATGATAAAACTTCCTTTGCAGTAGTGTTTGTGTTAGATGGAGGTTAAGTCAAAAAGGGAAAAGAAACAGAGAGAATGAGTGGCCCATCGTAGAGGTTTAGTAAAGGCTGGCTGTTATTATTATCTAGGAATTCGAACATGTTATTTATTCACATTCTGGTAAATTCATTACAGCAATATTTGTTGTTGAAAGCATGTTGAAGAAACTGATGAGAGCCATTGGCAATTGTCACTCTCACCTTCACTGCTGGTATTGATTCTCTCAAGGAGGCAATGAAGAGAATAGCCTAGGGCAAAGTGACTGGAGCCTAAACACCTCATGCAAACTGGCTTCCCCCTATCTTTACTGAAAATTGATGGTGATGGGAGGAGTCGGGGGGAAGACTCAGATATTGGAGTGCTCAGCACAACTCTCTTCTCCAAGGCTAGACTTGGATTTCCAGGACCATTGAAGCCCATTTCAGGAATCGGCCTCCTCCACTATAAGTTTTCTTGTTTGTTCGTTTAATTTGTAGACGACTATGCCTGAAATAAGCTTAACCTGCTAGGAAGTGAGCTTGAAATCATGCTTTTCCATAATGAAGGTCATTGCTGATGGACAAGCAGAGAGTGGGTTATTAAATTGCAGAGTTTTCAAGGACTTTCTATGAACTCCAGCTGTAATTCCAAACTGGTATTTCAGTAAGTCAGAAAGGACTTAAAATGGCCTATTTCCCCCGTTCTTTCTGGCAATTTACTCTAAGTGCTGATTATTTTGTCAAGCCTTTGAGCTCAGCACTCTGACTATAATATCTCAGCCTCTGATGGACTGTGGTTAGGGCAGTAAGTATTGGAAATGAAATGTCTTGTTTATTTAAGAAAAGAGGTGAAAGTGAAACAGGGTTTGCTCTGCTTTGAGGAAGACTGAGTAAATGCTAATGAGAAGTAATTGGAAGTCTTTATTTTAATATGAAAAATCGAGTGCAGATAATCTCTACATGCACAGAATGGCAAGGCAAATAATTTCATTCTAGAATAAGCAGGATTCTTAAAATGAAACAATCTGTATATTTTATTCAGGAATTTTAGGAAGAGTAACATATAAAGTGTAAATCTATCATCTTTTATGCTTCTCTGGATAGTAAGTGTTCTGGCTCCTAAAGGAGGGAAATTTTGCTTATTAGCACTCTAAAATTATCTTGGTACGTTTCCTTTTAAAATCTAAATAATACATTTTTAAGAAATTGGACTGAGGGCAAAGAAAATCCTGACAATTTGTTATCAATGCTTATGACAGCTGATCTGAAATATTCTAATAATTTTTTAAATATTAATTTATTTCAAAGTTATGTCTAAAGTAGTATTCTTTAGCTAATATTAAGTACAAGAGGACAGGTGTTCACATATCTGGCAAAACTTTAATTATCAAAATAATGCAAGATACTGTGGGTCTTATTTATTATGAGCATGTCTTTTGGATGCAGGATTATTTAAGGCCATTTAATAAGTATTCTGAAGCCCGTATTGTGTCAATACTATATCAGGTAGACACTGAGGGGGAACGAGGGAGGAAGGGAAAGAAATGGCGAGAATTTAAAATAATGAGATGCAATCTATGTTTTACCTAAAGATCTAGAAGCTAACAATGTATTTGTGAACAGCTAAAACATATTCACTAAGGACCAACAATTCTGTAATCAGAGCAGTTAACAAAACAATAACAATCCTAACAAAAATTAGTGAAGTGTTTAAAACATGATTGATTTCTGTTCAATAAGTGCGACAGGAAATACAGGACTTTACACTTTACGTTGAGCATTCAGGAAGGTGAGGGTCCTTTGATAGAATGGAATATAAGGACGTACTGAGTCTGTGAAGTTATGGAGACTGAGGAAGAATGTTCAAAGCTCAGGGAAAATTGCTTAATGAGCACTTCCAAGCCAGAGCATGTGATCAAACTAAACCAAGAAGAAGCATGAGGGATAAACCTGCATTCTCAGCATTATGAAATTCCTCCATACCTTGCTGTGTTTGGCTATGCCAGTGTACTCTGAGAAATATGGGCACGTGAGGAAAAATCACATGTGAACTAACACTACTCCTGGCATTGTTATCATTTCTGAGTTATCAAACACAAATGGGCTGATTTCCATTTTAAAGATGCACATTGTGTCAGAACACATGGTATATAGGAATTTACTGAAGGTTTAATGGGTAAGAGAGATTTTATCCTAAGCCAGAAGAATGGAGTTTGAATAAATAGAATAGATTAATCTTGTATATCAAGGACTAATGATATTATTCAATACTAAACTATAGCATTGTCGATATGCATAGCAAAAATTATGTTACAACATAGTAGGTACCTATCTGGGTGAATTGGTAAGGAAATAAAACAGTTTTAGATGGTTAGAGCAATTGAGAATTATGAATCACTTTTTTTTTCTAGAATATTCCTTAGGGATGTTGAGAAAACTTAGGATTTAAAAATCAGACCCAATCAGGAATAAATCAGAGATTTGTTCTTTTAAAATATGCGCTATTGAGTGTCATCTTTGATTGCCCTCTCTCCTCACTACCCATCTTCAGTCCCTCACAAGACCTGCCAATTCTACCTCCAAACCACAGCCCATCTCCACAGCCATCACTGTGGTCCAAGCCAGCCCAGCTCTTCCACTTACTGTGATATGATCGATCCTTTGCAGATTATTCTCTATGTGGCAGCCAGAACAATCTTTTGAAATGTAATTCTGATCATGTCATTCCTCTGCTCATAGTCTTCCAAAGGTCATTGATAGCCTTAAAAAAAAAATCAAGCTCCTTACCTTAGCCCGCAAAGCTGTTTCCTGCCTAATTCTCTGACCTCATTGGATAATACTCTCTTTTTATTTATGTCACCGTGGCCATATTTCTGTTTCTCAGACTACCAAGTTTATCCTCTCTTCCAGGCCTTTCTTAGCTGTTCCCTCTAATTGGTACAATCATCCCTAGCTCTTCAACATGGCAGCTTTTCTCGCCTTTTAAGGTGCTTCTTCAAAGGAGCCATCCCTGAATCTTTCACTATCATGCCTGTTCTCTGAACTATACAACACGTTCTCCATCACTCTGTATCATATTGCTTGATTTGCTGTTCAGCACTTGTCACTGAATGAAAGAATCTTGTTTATTTTTTATTTACTTGATGGTCATGTGTCTCTCCCATTCCCATCTAGGTTCTTAGATCAATTAGGGCAAAGGTCATGTTTTTGTTTGTTTACTATTATATTTCCAGCAAAGAGAACAATGCCTGGCAGTAATACTTACTGAATATATAATAAAGGTATAGTTTCTCTCATGCTAAATGGGAAAAAATGTCTACATTATAGGACTGGTGAGATCATGTGCCTGCCACATTCCATGACATGCAGGACAGATGCTGCTCACCGAGGATTAATTGTCTTCCTCTGATCCCTTATATCTGGAAATATATTCTACTTTAAACTAATGCTGTGGGTTGTATTTTGGTTTCTTTGTGGTGTCATAACAAATTGTCGGACACTTGGATAGGTTAAAATAACAAATTTGTTATCTCAGAGTTCTGGAGGCTAGAAGTCTGAAATCAAGTTGTCAGCATATCTTTGTTCCTTCTTTGAAGACTCTGTGAGAAGGTCCTTCCTTCCTTTTCTTAACTTCTGGTGGTTGCCAACAATCCTTCGAGTTCCATGGTTTGTAGGAGCCTAACTCTAATCTCTACTTCCCTCTTAACATGGCTGTCTTCCATCTGTGTGTGTGTCTGTGTGACTCTGTTTTCTCTTCTTATAAGAACACCAGTCATTGGATTATGGTCCACCTGAATCCAGTATGACCTCGTGTTAACTAGTTACATTTGCAAAGACCATATATTTCCATGTAATGTCACATTCTGCCGTTCCAGGTGCATATGAATTTTTTGAGGACACCATTCAACCCAATACTGGTTGTTTCCCATAATATTATAAATTCCTTGAGGGCAAAGACCATTGATTACTGCTCATCCCTGTGCTCCCACAGTACATATCAGAGTGATTTCCTGGATTTAACGCAGTATATTTTTATTTATTATTTTGGGAAAAGTTTTGGTGGTCAAGGAGGAGAAGATAGTGTACCTGCATTAAAATATTTAATGGAAACTTTTGTCATATGAAGGAGAAGCCCATAAGCCAAGCAGAGCAATTAGTCACACGGCAGGCTAATTTCCCCCCATAGAAAACCGTGTAATTCAAAACTTAATTTTTATATAATACTCTTAAAGCGCCAGAAGAACATGTTAATTAGAAGCAAGTGTCCTGCATCAAATCTGCAGTATTTCCAATCACTTAGGAAAAACTAAAATGTGCTTCTCCTTCTATATTATTACTTAAACGAGATGTTTGTATCTTGTTATTATCAATCTTGATTTCATTTTCATAAAATTATAGAATCTTTGGGCTTGAAAGAAACTTTATGACAGCTGATGAAACTCTCCTTTCTGTTCCCTAATATTTGAATCCCCCTATATCAGTTCAGGTCCTTGTCCAGCCTAAAAGCAACTATGTTTCTTGCTAGAATATAAGTACCTTGATGACATGGATTATGTCTCTCTTATCATCCATTTTATCCCCAGCACCTAGTACGGTGAGAAGCTTAGGCTAAGCACACAAGAAATATCTGTTAAATGAAGAAATAAATGTATATCAAATCATAGATTTCAGGAGGATGGTAAGGACTGGCTGGATGCTGTGCAGGTAACATACACAGGGTGGTTGGTTTCAGGGTTCACTGTTAACATCTTTTCTTTTTCAATGTTTTGGCCACACACACAGATAAAATGCAAAACTGCAACAGCGCCTGACTGACTCAAATTCTAAAACATTCATCCAAGTAGGCAAGGCTAAACTTTTATCCATGCTATATATTTGCAGTTTTCCCGTCTATAATGGCCCCTCACCCAAAATGGCTCACAGTATAGTCTAACAGGCCCATGACTACAATGGCTTGCTGGGGTGGAAAGTGACAGTTAAGAAACGTGAATTGGTGCAAAAGACCTAAGAGACCAGTTTGATTCCCAAAGAAATGCCTGGACTAAAACACTACATTAGATGTACTGATGGCACATGGAAAGTCTAGTGAGGAACATAGGAAGGCTTTTCTTTGGGAGGTTACCTACATTGACATTTTTTAGTAAATGAAGAAAATCCTCAGTTCTCATGTGGGTATTTCTCTCATACATGAGAGCATGTGACATCTCCTTCCAACATATTCCCATGATATCTCATGCTTCTCTTTTTATAACACTCATCTTATTTGTGATTACAGTTTTAATATCTGCCTTCCTTCTGGACTGTACGCTCCATAGGATAAGAACCATGCTGGTCTATCCACTGCTGGATCCCTAGTGCCTAGCATACTGTCTGGCATGTAGCAGATGACCATCTGTTTTGTGGAGTTAAATTTGACTAAGTCACATTGTTGATCCCCCAAAGCAGGCTTCTCCTCCCAGGTGAATCAATCAAATGAAAAGACAAGTTGCTTTCCAAATTAAAATAAAACCACCAACTCCAAATTCACTAAAAGTGGTTCTTTAACCAAGCTTTTCTGTCTTCTCCAAAATGCTTGATGTTGCTGTTCTCTACCCATCTTGACAGATAAAGTCACCCTGCATCGTGTTCTTCATATCCCCGAGAAGCCTTTTAGTTTAACTCCTTCATTTTATAGATTAGATAGTGGCCTTGATTAAAACAATAAATTAAAAGAAATTAACAATGGAGGGTAAAAATTATCTATTAGTAAAGAAGAAGAGGCATTCAATCAATTCACTTTAGTTGATGATTTGATAGTCGATGATTGGTTGCAAGTTAAAACTACAGGTTCCTCAGGTCTTTGGACTGGAAATGACAGTTTCTCTGCATCGTATTTTAATCAGCAACCTTGGCATTTTAGGCTAGTGCGGAGCTTTGGGAAATAGTTACTTTTGAGTGTCCTCCAGCAAGACTACTGGATGTTTAACAGTTTCCAAAACCTTTGACTTATTTGCTAAAAAAACGGTAAAAAATCACATTCTCTGAGAACTCCCTTCTCCGAATATCTACTACCTGATAGGGAGAAAGTTTTATGCTCTCTGTTCAATTTCATACCTTCCCTCCCCTGCATTTGTAAGTTACCCGGTGAATGCTTATCAAGTTGAATTGAATGTCTTTTTCTGCAGAGAATTGTCATATTATTTAGCTCAAAAATATAAGAAATAATTAGGTTTCTTCTTCGATCCAGTCAAAAGTCAATATGAGAGAATGTGTAACGGGGGTGAATGATCAGTTTTGTGCATAGGGATCCCAAAGCAAATGAGGATCAGAAAATGCATAGGAAAAGATTTGATTCGGGTATATGATTCAAACTGGATTAGCAACTCCTGCTTGTTATCACACATTTTTGTCTGATGACTCTTCTGATCTTAACTAATGCATATTTCCAGTCATGCTAATATATGACTCAATGAGCAGTGAAAATGACTTAACATGACAATTATGTTCTGTAACCCCCTAACAGTGGGATTACTAAAGCATTTCCCATTACTGGAGACAAGTGGAAATTATTGTGCTAAAATCATTTCAGTTAAAGCACACTAAATATTCTTTTGAGTTCAAATCATTAAGACTGCAAAGACTTTTAACATTTTAAATGCAAAAAAACATGAAAAGAGATATATTAACATAGAATTTTACTGAGTTGAATAACCCAACACTTCCCAATCTAGAACTTCTTCAGAGCTCTCCAATTGAATATAGTTTATTCAATTCCTATTTTTATTAGTTATCTACTGCACGTAACAATATTACTACAAACTGAGCAGTTTGAAAAACACACATTTATTATCTCACTATTTCTCTGGGTCAAGACTACAGGTGCGGTTTAGCTGCATCTTCTGCTTCAGGGTTTCACAAGGATGCAAGTGAAGGCATCAGCCAGGTATGGAGTTTCATCTGGCTTTGACCAGAGGAGGATCTTCTTCCAAGCTCCCATGGTTATTGACAGCCTAAAGGGCTGAGGGTCTCAGTTTCTTGCTGGCCAACAGCCAGAGCCTGCCCTCAGTTCCTTGCAAATGGGCCTCTCTTTGATGGGCTACTTGCTCTATCAAAGTCAGCAAGGGAGAGTCTCACAGCAAGAGGGGCATTGAATCTTCTCTAGCAAAATCAGGCAAGTGCCATCCCTGCACCTTTGTCATAATAAATCAATTCGGAGCAACTCACAAACCCTGCCTACACTCAAGGGGAGGGGTGACACAAAGGCATGAGTACTGGGAGGCAGGATAATTGGGACTCACCTTCCAGTCTTCTGCCACATCTGTCCATGAAATGAGAATCAGTGGCTCTTGCTTTATTTATGGTTCTGAACTGATAGAGCCAAGAAACATGCTGCTTGATTTTTAGAGGGACAATTTTCCAATCAAAATGTGTATTTCTAGAATTAGATTTCATGGATTGGTAAAATTTGGTTGAGAAGAGAGAAAAAAAGGAAAATGGAGAATATAGGGTTGTTAATTTTATTTTACCAAAAATACTCTAAAAAACCTTGAAAGCTAATGTAATTATAATTTTTTTAAAATACAGAAGGATTAAATACCAAAAAAAAAAGCAAGGACAAAAATGTCAGAATAAAGAATGTTTCTTTTTATTAAATTAATATATTTTTATTTAAAAATTCTAGATTTTTGTTTTCTTTTCTTTTACTACAGAGGAGTGAGAAGTTACTCGTGGCCCCTCACTGTTTCTCAGACTGGCATTTGGGAACTACTGTGGCATAGAAATGAGATTTTTTTTTCTTTAATAATTTAAGAAATATTATATACTTATCTCCTAAAGAAATTAAGTAGATTTACAACTTAAATATAGAGCAAAATGAAACTTTTAAATATGGTAGTGAACAGAGACCATTAAAGGGAGCAGATGGAATAGATGATACCAGATGCCAGAAAGAAATGAGTAGAAAGTAGGGCACCGGATTTGGCTCTAAGGTCTTTGGCCATCAAGTTTCCTTATGTAGATGACAAGTTTAGATAAGAGAATGTGTGCCTCTGAGGACAGATTACTCCTTTTACTTGGACTTGCACTTGAACTCAGTCAGAATTTAGCCTAGGAGCTCTTCTGTGAAAGACTCATCTTCCTTACAGTTTTCCAGAATTTTGAGTGATGTCTTTTAAATGGAGAGTTTTTAATATTTACAGAAGGAATACTAATTCTTCAGACTTCTCCCTTGTCTTTCTTTATACCCTTTTAATTACTATAATCATTGTATTACTCAGTAGGTAGGGTGGATACCAGGGAGAAGGGTGGGTAGATACTGGGATACAATCTGAGTTTTTGTCCCAGTGTATGTGGTTTCTGATGATCTTACCCAATACAAAACAGAACCTAGAGGGTATAAATAAAAGGGCAGGAGATAGGAAGATGAAAGGAAATTGTACCTGTATTGAAGTATAATTAACATATGCGAATCTTTTAAAGGCTAAGTCATCCTTCTTTCTCTGCTCTTAATCTTTCACATTGGATGCTAGAGCATGCTGTGCTATTGGCCTAAGTCGAAGAAGGAGGGGAAGGATTCAGTAATAGAGAGGCCAATGGTTTAGAGTGAACAAGACAAGATGGAACTTAACAAATAGGCAGGCAAGAGAAATACAACCAGGAAAGCTCTCCTGTGGAAAAAGCAGAGAGAAAATCACAGAATCCCAGCATCTCAAATCCAGTCACCAGAAAAGAAATAAGGGGAGAATGGAATTCAGTCTCTGAAGAGCATGGTTTGGAAAGGTGTTACAGGGGTCACTTAAAAAAATAAATAGAAAGCAAAACAGGCCATTAAGAGATAATTGATTTTTTTCTGCCCTGAGCCTCTTGAAGGGACTGAGTCCGAGATGTGCCCTTCGATAAGCTGAAATCTTCATGATAGAAATAGTTGAGTAACGCATGCAATTGCTACAGCAGTTTAGAAGTTAGATGAAAAGTGGAATTATCTTTTTCCATTTCTATATAAGTGGAAATCAGATTTGGTAAGACAACTAAAAAAGGTATAAAGGGCTTGATATTGTATTCATCATTCATGTCTTTGCAGTTCAAACACCTAAGGAAGTGCAACTAACTAATGAACAACTATCTCAGTCAGTAATGGTGATCTCGATCAACATTTACATGTTAAGTGTCCCAAGAGGTCCTTCTGCAGTAGAACAAGAGAGAGCTTTTGGAACTGAGGACACAGAGTTTTATCAAGAGCTCATGAAACCATGGTCTCAGACTTCAGGATGCATGATATTTTGTGGGAGGTTAGAGATCTTATTTATAAAAAGGAGAGTCCCAGAGATTCCAATTCATTCAGCTGGGGAAAGCTCTAGAATATAAGTTTATTCCAAACTTCCAGGGTATGTCTAATGGGAGTAGTCAAAGGATCACATTCTGAGAGACATTGTCTTAGAGGAAGAATAGCCTTAAATTAGTCTGGAGATAATTCTTTAATTTCAGTCCTCTTGGTAACCAAGGACTCTAGAATTCATTTTAAGAACTACCACTTATTGAGTGCCACTATTCCTGGTATTTTTCATGTATTTACATGTAATTGGACCTCACTACAACTATTCAAGGAATATAATACTATGTCCAATTTACAGATGAGTACACTCAAGCTGGGAGAGGTTAAGTAAAGTTTTCATGGCCAACAGAGCTATAAAGTCATGAAATTGTGATTCATAATTAGTTCTCATTCCAAACACTGTATCCTCCTCCGAACTGTGACGTCTCCTAGAATGCCTCCCTGATACTAACTGCTAATATGAGTGCATTTGGAATTACTGTCAGAGGAGATGGTAAAAGTAAACCTATATAGGACCATTTACCCCCAATCAATAGAGTTTTCCTCCATATCCCATCTGATGAGTTAATCATGCTCTTATGAGTCATTGGTAAATTCTATTTTATTCATTAGACAAAGGTTCATTGAGTCTCAACTATGTATTAAACACTGTTATAGATACTGGACAGACCAGCAAGATAAAGCCCATGCCTTCTAGAACCTTCCATAATGTTATTCTAGCCACTCTGTCCTTGAAATCCACCATCCAGTTCACTGGATTGTCAGTCTTAGAGCCTGGGATACTCAAAGCTACATAAGCATTATGCCAATGCCCAGAAGGGATTCCCCATCTGAGTAAATGAAATTCTGTTATTTCTAGATACAAAATTCTTCTTAAATCTGTACACTTCTTCTTGGCTTCACTTTTACTTGGTCTAAGGCTCCCTTATCTCTCACCCGAATTAATACAATAAGATCCCACCAATCATTCTCTCTGATTCCACTTTTGCTTCTGTTCAATCCATTTTCAACATAGCAGCATACTAAATTAACTGAATTAACTTTTCCAAGCTTACGTTTACTCTGAGTGTGTTGCTACTTCAATCCTGTCTGTGGATTATCATTGTTGTTAGCATAAAACTTATTCTCCTGACAATGACATGCCGAGCCCTGTGTAATCTAGCATCTAACTCTTCAAACTCATTACACATTACTGTCACCATGGCTCAGTCACAATGCCTCAGTCACTTTGGCTTCTTTATTTATAACCCAACAAGTCAAGCCCTTTCCTGTTCTCAGGGCCTTGGATTTATTTCCTCTCCCCAGGCTATTCTTCCCCCAGCAGGGTCCACCCTCCCCATGCAGAGTTCACTACACTATCCATGGAACCTAGTACAACGTCTAAGAGACAGAAGGAAGTCGATTAATATGTACAATACGAAGCAGTAAAAGTTCAAGACTTTACATGATTATTATAAATCTGTACTCATCACAAAATGATACCATAGAGCTTTCTGAGATGAATGAAAATGCAAAATGCCTCCAGGTTACTTATTAACCATTACACAAGGAATGCTAGAAACTTTCAAAAAGTACTATTTCAAGGTGAAAAAAAAATAAATGAAAGAGGAATTAAAAAACTAAACTTCTTAGGCCCAGTATTTCCTCTTTTATGCATTCCCAGCACACTTTGCTAGGTTATTCAAATTGTAATTTATTCACCTGCTCATTCACTTACCTTTTCATGAGTACATTTGTTTTTAGTATCTACATCTTAAAAAGAAAAGGTTAAAAAAAGTATTTATTCTGCTGCCAAGGATTTTAGAATGAAATAGAAAAGTTACAACAGGGACAAAATAAGTCTAAGTACAAAATTGGGAGGAGAATGTTTTGGGATATCAGGAAGGGGAGAAAAGATGCTAGAGAGGAGATGGGGATAGCTTATACTTTGACCTCAAAGATAAAGAACTCAGAAATCTAAGGTGGGGGCCAGCCCCACAGCTGAGTGGTTAAAGTTCCTCACATTCTACTTCTGTAGCCCAGAGTTTGCAGGTTTGGATCCTGGGTGTGGACCTACTCCACTCATCAGCCATGCTGTGGAGGCATCCCACATACAAAGTAGAGGAAGATGGCCCAGGTGTTAGCTCAGGGCTAATCATCCTCACAAAAAACAACAAAAAAAAGCTAAGATAAATATACCCAAGTACAGGGACACTATGAGAAGGAAGGAAGTCTGGGCAAGTTTGGTTTTTCCAGAACATAAGTGTTGAACGGGGATAATGAAAAACATAAACAGATGAGGATTGAGTTTGATTATACACAGTCCTGATAAACATTACAATGGACTGGATTTTAATTCTGTGGTTAATGAGTCATTAGCATTTTTTGAGCAAGGAATGAAGTTACAAAAGCTCTGCTTGAAGGAGATAAACCTGGGGAATCATTCCTTCTTATGGCTAATACTCCATTTTATGGATGTACTACATTTTAATTATTTATTACTCAGTTGATGGACATTTGTTTTTTTCCACTTTTTGGACCTTATGAATAGTACAGCTGTGAACATCCATGTATAACTTCTGTATGAACTTATGCTCTCAATTCTCTTGGGCATATCCTAAGAGTCTGCAGTGGTCATTATGTAGAAACAGGATGGGCCCCTAGCTAAATTTGGTTTGCATATCAAGACTGATGATGGCACACACATACCAAGCGGGTATAACAAGTTTTATTATAATGAGGCTTTCTAGGGAGATAGGGCAGGCTTCCTAAGGTGGTCCAAAATTTTCTTAAGAGAGAAAGAATAGAATATTCGTTTGGAGTTTTTTATTTTGGTTAGGGAGTGAAGCTGGGATGATGGTTCCCACACAAGTGGGGGCGGGTTAGTAGTTTGAATCTCCTAACAGTGCTAAAAGAGGGAATACCTACGCTTTCTTATCAGTTTGCCCAGATAGGGGGAAAAGGGGAAGAGAGAGGGGTGAAACTTAAAAGCTGTCAGTAAACATCGAAAAATTAAGTCAGACTCTTGATTACATAGTAGAGTTGCCAAGTAATATGGTAATTCTATGTTTAGTTTTTTGAGGAACTCTCAAAGTTCCCCTCTCACGTTTTGTGTTACCACCAGCAATGCTGGAGAGTGACAATCTCTCCACATCCTTGCCAACAGCTGTTATTGTCCATCTTTTTGTTTTCTCTTTTTTGAAAATTGTAATCACTAGTGGTATTTAGTGTCTCGTGAGTTTGATTGAGATTTTTCTAATGACTAGCGATGTTGAACATCTTTGCCTGTGTTATTTGCCTTTTGCATGTCTTCTTTGGGAAAATGTCTTCGGCAAAGGCTTTGCCAATTTTTAAGTTTGGTTATTTATCTTTTTATTGTTGAGTGGTAAGCATTTTTATATTCTGAATATAAGACTCTTATCAGGTATGTGATTTGCTAGTATTTTCTCCTGTTCTGTGAGCTGCCTCCTCATTTTCTTCATAGTGTCCTTTGATGCAAAACAGTTTTAAATTTCAGTGAAGTCCAACTTATTTATTTTTTCATATGGTAAGCTTTTGCTTTTGGTGTCATATCCAAAGAGCCGTTGCCTAATCTAGGTTCACTAAGATTGACACCTACGTTTTATTTTAAGAGTTTTATTTACAGTATTAGTTCTTACATTTTGGTCTTTTATCCATTTTGAGTTTTTTTTTGTATATGGTTTGAATTAGGGGTCCAAATTCATTATTTTGCATGTGGATTTCCAAAACCTGAGTATTCTTGATATTCACAAGGGTTATATCCTCAATTTGCAAATATTATTATTCCTGTGGTAGTCCCTGTAAATCATAGGCTATAACTGATCCCTTAAGAGCTGCAAGATGGAAGTGTGATTTATAAAGGATTTTATTTTGTTTTCTTGTATAGCCAGGAACTGTCATATTCCTAGACTATTTAGCATTCTCCATAGTATGATACAGAGGATGGGTAAGTGACTTTGTTTTTAAGCCAATTTCCACCATGAAACAAAGTTTGTCATTTCATGACAGTTACTGATCATAGCAGTGACCAGCAGAGAATAACAAACTGCACTGAAATGCACATGCTGGGGGTTTGGCTACTGTGGCTCCCAGCAAACCGGTTCATTGTTGCACGGTGGTCAGCCTCAAGATGCACACAATTTAAATTCTTGTTGAAACAAAATTAGAAATAACTACAAACTGGGGATCTACAGAGTTGCCCCAGAACACTCCAAACTATGACCATTCTATCCCCAATTGCTATCACTCTTTTAACAAGAGTGATTTCTTTAATCTCCTCTCCTGTCTGCCCTAAAGTCAGACACTGTTTGATGTCTGTAGAGTTGGCTGCACAACACATACATAGTCTCTGAGCAAGTGTTCTGTTTTCCTACTCCCTCTAGGGCCCAAGAATTAGAGTCAGAAAGGCATAATAAATGGTCCCTCCACACTTATTAGCTGTTTGATTTAGGTTACTTAGTCTCACCAAGTCTGTGCCCTAGACTGTAAAAAAAGGAAAAGATACTTTCCTTGTGGAGTGGTTGTCAAGAGGAAAGGAAATGAACCACGATGAAAAAGCATCTAACCCAATACCTGGCACTCAAAACAAATTAGCTAATGTTACAATCATATTGTTATAAGGATAATAGATAGTTGTTATTTTATTGACATTTTCAAGGAAAAATTAACCATTAAAACACTCTGAACCTGAAAACATTAACTAAAAATATAGTCAGTTCAAATATTCATCCTAGTAAAGCGGAGATAATTTCTCTGTACTTTTTCCTTCTATGGACTAGATCTCTGGTCTTTAGATCCTAGGAGTCAGGATGAAAAATAAAAGACATATATAGTTATGTAAGTCTTGTGTGTCTTGCTTCCTTCCAGTAGAAGCAATGGCCACAGATTGAGAAGGGTGCTGTGAGTTTTGTATACATTTAAAATTTGCCATCTGGAAGGTTACGTCATTCCCTGGAGTGGAAGACATCCACAGACTGCTCTTTGACTCACCCTCATCAAAGGCTCACTTCTCAGGAAACTGCTTTCTAGATGGAAGTCAACACCGTACCCTAGCTGGGTCTTCTCTGCATTACCTGGAGATTGCTAATCCAGTCTGGATAGGGAATCCGTGAACCCCTCACATCATGGGATGGTTGGTTGTTCCCACGAAAGCTATGTGAACTCATCTTTGTCCTTTTCTCACCTGACACGGAGAAAGCACATACGTTTATTTGAACTCAGAAGAAGTTCCCAGAGAAAGAGGAACATTTGGACACAGCACGAGCTGGTCCTTTTGTCTTCATGGTCTGGATTACTCTATCCATTCAGTAGCAAATGTTGAATAGTAATTATCTTTCTACTAACTTCCTTTCAAATGCCAGGAGGTTATAAATATTCTCACAGGAGTGAAACAGCTTTTAGAAATATAAAAGGAAAGAGTGGGTCTCTTCTGATGCCAATCATCAACTCTGCTACATGGGTTTGCCATTTAACCATGTAAGGTGCCTCGTTTTCCTCACTGAAGAAAAGGAAAGAAATCAGGTAGAAAACTTGTAAGATCTCTTCTAACTCTAAATTCTGTAGGCGAGTAATTAAGGATAAATATCCTTTGTCTTAATATAAAATTTATGAAATTAAATGACTATCAGTGTACAGTCTTGGTCAGTAAACAGCAACCAAGGGAAAAAAATTGACTAGGTATTCTGGAGGTTTAACTGAGATAATGCATGCAAAGCAGTTAGCCTGACACAGAGTAAGGGCTGAAACATTAGGTATTATCATTGACTTTGAAAGTAAGTGGAAGGAATAAGCCTAATACAAACTTCCTTATACAGCGCGTTTGAAGAATAGGAGTGACATTTACTAATATTTTCAATTAATAAAATGCAGTAGTCACATCCAACATCTTAGGGGGACGGGCAAAAGCTGCTTGTAATTCAATAACATATTCTTTCTAGGCATGTTGATGGTTTGGTCTAAGGCCATAAAGTGCAAGAACCAAGAGGATTTGAGGCTCTCTGCCTATTTTGGGATCCAAGTCAACCTCAGATAATCAGGTCTTCCCACATCCATCCCAGGCACCGCTGAATCATGAGAAAGAACAGTTCAACACCATCAAATCAAACACTCTGAATTAAATCCCTTCCCTTTATCCCTTCTCATCATGTCAAAAGGTTTTATTCTGTATCATCTTGTTGGGTTTCTATGAGACTTGCATCAAACAAAGAAGCAAAAACAGGTGGCAATGGTTCGTTGGAATGCAAAGGTACAAACCAGGGAGTCCTTTTATCTAGTAATTGTCTCACAGCTCACAATTACCATCCATGCCAATTAGAGCAAGATAAATGTCTTTCCATGTGGTAAGAACTGAAAGACAGCTGCTCATTTACTACTAGTGGTTTGTGTCCATAATTTGTCTGAGGGTTTTCATCTATTATTTCACCCAGGGTAAAACCATTTAGCAAAATAGGAAGGTATTCCTATGACCGACACAAATTAACATATGAAATATGGGTCAGCATGCAACTTTGACTATTACTCTGTTGCCCATTAGCAAACTGGAGATTTCATTACCCAGCGCAGCTCCCTGAAGATCTAAGAGAAAAACGATGTGGGTGAACCCCAGAGAAATATTACAGAGAAGGTGATGGAGAAGTGAGCTTTAGCGAGGTGGAGCGAGCAGAGCTGCGGCAAAGAAATGTGCATTAGACAGTGAATTATGCTTCAATTTTAATCTTTCCACCTACACTCCTTATGGTCTCTCCATGTGGTTCACTTTTGCTCTGACTTTTAAGTAACTTAAAATTGTAAATTGGAGAGAATTTTGTTTTGTGAAGGGACATAAAGTTAGATGCCTATAAAGGGACTCAAAGGTCAGATTTGGGTGCTTCTTCATGATAATCAGCAGACCGACTAAGCTAATCCTTGCTCTCTAGGGTGCCTCACCTGCTTCTTATTGTCATTGAAAGTCTTCGCCTCTGTTTACAAGGGTCGTAACTGCAATTCAGGATCTGGCTATTTCAGAAACTCAACAGGTTTGCTATCTTGACAAAGATTTATCATGATGGAGCAAGTACCCTGTCCTTTATCAAAGAAGAGACATTCAAGACACAAAAGGGCTTCAAAATAAACTCTTAGAATTGTAAACCTTTTTAGTTGGAAAGGGGTTGCAGCTTGTTTTTCCTCTTCTTTCCTTCAATCTAGGGATATGTCTAGTGAATGTGAGTGGGTAAAATATTGTCAGCATCTTTTGATTTGCGAAATTCATCTTTAACATAGTACAGTTATAGAAGACCAGGAAATCAGACCAATACAAACTTCAGGAGTGTACATATGTGTAAGTATATTGTATGTGTGACCGTATTTTTGAGTATATACCTAAAAATAATGGTGAACATGTGTGAACATTGAATGTAAATGTGCAATTGTGTGAGAATGTGTGTGTACACACTCGAATATATATGAGGTGTGTGGATTTGTGAGTGTGTATATGAATGCGGGTAAAACAATTTAAAAGCATTAAATACATAAACACACAATTTTAATGCTCTAAGAAGATTTTTGAAAAAATTAACAATGGAAATTCTGTATCATCCAGCTACTCCACTTCTGGGTATTTATCCAAAAAACATCAAAACACTAATTTGAAAAGATATATGCACCCCTATGTTCATCGCTGCATTATTCACAATAGCCAAGACTTAGAAGCAATCAAAGTGTCCATCAATGGATGAATGGATAAATAAGATGTGGTATATATAAACAATGAAATACTACTCAGCTGTAAAAAAGACAAAATCATGCCATTTGACAACATGGATGGACTTTGAGGGTATTATTCCAAGCAAAATAAGTCAGAGAAAAACAAATAGCATATGATTTCACTCATATGTGGAAGATAAACAAACACATGGATAAGGAGAACAGATTGGTGGTTACCAGAGGGGAAGGGTGCAAGGGGAGGGTGAAAAGGGTAAAAGGGCCCATATGTGGGGTGACAGATAAAAACTAGACTTTTGGTGGTCAACATGATGCAGTCTATACAGAAACTGAAATATAATAATGCACTCTTGAAATGTATATAATGTTATAAACCAAAGTGACTTCAATAAAATAATTAAACAAGTGAAAAAAAGAATGGAACAGTACTGCAAGTCAATCACCATACTGTCTAAATGTCTATATGTGTTCAGCAAATCCAGGCTACAAAGTTTATATATATATATATATTTCTGAATATATACATGTATCTGAAATGGAACTTTATATCCTTTCTGTTATTCTTAACTCACAAGCTTTCCTTTCCCAATAATTTTGAAATAGTATCTATAATACCATTAATAAAAGCTCCTTTGCCTATTTTTTATCCCACCCCACCCCCAACAACTTGGCACCAATAACTTTAGCCATTCTTGCTAAGAATTTCCTATTAACGTTTTGCAGTTTTGGAATAAGATACTGCTCTCTGTGCAGAAACGTGGAACAAGAGTTGCTTCTGCATATATGAAGGTGTTTCAAAAGGATGGTTCTCATTTCTCAAAACTTATTTAATATAATATTCCAGGAAAGCACCTCCTTTTGTAGGCGACTTGAATTGTGTTAAAAGATAAACTGAGGCATATTAAAAATTGTAAGGCTTTATTTGAGCAAACAGTGATTCGAGCAGAGCAGTAGGCAATCTAGCAGATAGAAAGGAGCTCCGAGGAGCTGTGGAAAATGAAAGACTTTTGTAGGCAGAAGGGAGTGGGAACAAGGAAGTTACACTGGCAAAAAAGTGTGTTGGTTAATGCAAGGTCAGTTTCCTTTAGAGGGTGGCGGGCGTCTGTCAGGCAGATGGTGTAACTAGGGCTCATCAAGCCATACCTGATTCATTCGTTTAAGATTGTATTTCTGGGAGGGCTGAAAATGTAATTGTCTTGGTTTGGTGACATGAGGATTAGCATAAGTGACTCCATTTGGGCCTAGTGTCTTGTTTTCAACAATTCTGAAACAAATTTCTTTTAATACCAACCCTTTTAGTGGGATAAAAACTTCCGCTAGCTTTAATGTATCTTTTCGAACCCAGGTGGTGTGAGCAGATCTGCGCAGACGCAGATAGAGCTGTTGTGGGGCAGGTGTGGCTCACTTTCAAGAATCAAAAGCAATAAGAAAAATTTTTAAACAAGGGAGAGGCTCTAGCTTCTCAGGAGATTTCATGTAGCTTCAAGGGTCATTAAATACCAAAGAGGGTTCTTGTTTATTTAATCAGACGGAATACTTCGAATGGAGTTGAGTCAATATTAAAGCCTCTGATTTTTTGAAATGTCACACTTTATATAAATTGGAGGTATTTAGAAGGAAAGTGGCAAGCAATGTTTGTACTTTTAGTTTCAAATTGGGGAATCTTTCATCACACACATGAAGACTTTCCCTGTGCTCGGGCTCCTTTTTCTTAAGTATGGAGGCTGAGGGGTCCAATCAGAGATCAGAGTCCAAGGGAACTTCTTCAGTGAAATGTGTGTTTCGGTTGAGAACTGATATTGAGAAAGTGCCATTCAGTTTTAAGCACAATGCTGAATGAAGTCAGTGTTCCTCTGAACCTTTGATTAATCTTTTGCTGTATGTAAAATCTTTGTTAAAGTCAGTGTGTGTGTGTGTGTGTGTGTGTGCACATATGTATACTTACATACATAATTTAAGGTACTCAGGGTTTGAAGCACCTGAGAAATCTCAGAACTCTGCATATAGTAAATAGTCAGTAAATACTTGCTTATTGGGTGTCTGACTAGTCCCATGGTTCTTGATTTTTTTTTTTGATATATCCATTCCTTTGAAAATTTCTTGACACTATTCCTGAGAAAAGACACATATGAATGTATACACAGTTTTATATAAAATGCCCATGAAATTAAGGATCAGGTAAAGCCTATTGTGGATATGCAGAGATTACTGAACCCCCAAATATACCAGTTCACTTCCTTCATCACACGAGCAGAAACTGAGGCCAAGAAGGCAAGCGAGTAAAGGAGGCCTGGCATGAAAGAATAGGGCCTGGCGAGCTCTGTGGTCAGCTGATGAATGCATAACCCTTCTACGGGGGTTCTTAACGCCACTCCAGGAATTGTTGACAGGTAGGAAAGCAGGCCCAGGGCAGTCAGATTTCCTGGTATGTCAAGTTAAGTCTAAAAAGTATTTGTTTGAATGTAAAATTTCTTAATTTTAAATAGTGATAACTAATTCTAGTTATTTAAAAAATATGGGACTGGCCAAATAGACTATCCTAACAGCCTATTCCTGGCTGTAGGCCAAAAGTTATCTCTCTTTCAGATACTATACTTCATATATATTCAGATTCTTCCATTTGTATTACAAATATTCGTTGAGCTTTCTTATATTCAAAACACTGAGTCAAGCTCTGTAAAAGGCGCAAAGATGAATACAAGAATATTTGATATCTCTGAACTTAATACAGGGATCTTAATACATAATAGGCAAAAAAGGTAGTGCAGGTGCTTATGTGGAGATAACACTTAGTGATATGGAAAAAGCCATGTCCCGCATGCTCTGATGTTTTGCTGAATTTGTACCATGTTAACCAACTTGACCTGGCTTGCAGGATTATACCTCCTGTAAAGTCCACGATTACTCTCTCTTTGTCTGAAGTCTACTTAGACTGTTATTGATTTGGTGGTGGAATTGAGGGAGGATATAAGCTCTTGCAGAAATGTAAAGCTCTGTAGAGAGAAACTTGACGGGACAAAAAGGGAATTGTCTTCAATCCTCATTCTTTGCTTTAACTGCTCCATGCTGCGATGGTCCCACAGCAGTTGCAAATAGAGAGGTTCCCCTCCAGCCAGACTCATCAGAATTATGGTAGTGCATACACAGAACAATCCACAAATGAAAGCATCCAATTCATTCATATTTTGAAACTGACACAGTATGTTTAAATGCAACTCTGTAGTGCCTGCCCTGCACGTTATAATTAAAACAAGTGTTTATGAATGAGATTTCTTCATGCAGAATAAATATATTTATACGTGTGTGTGTTGCCAGTTCATATGAGTAAATGTACATTTCTTTCCTTGTTTTCCTGAGCTTATTAACTTGAACTTACATAAAGTCCCCAGAGCAATCTCCAGATGTTCATGTGGCCAGAAGTAGCCTTCAACACTCTTTATTATCTCTTCTTTCTGATTCCCTCTCATTAGAAGAAACCACCTCTCACCTTGTACAGGACACGAGAGTGTCAGACTTATGAACAGGCAGCAGGAAAACTTCTAGCTGAAATTAGAAGTATTGAGGAGGCAAATAAAAGAGAAAAGAGACTAAGAAAGAACCTCACCCAGGGATTTTAGAACCTGGTGGGAAATTAGCATTCGAGATGTAAATGAGGTTAGGGAAATTAAGAGGATTAACTGGCTTACAGGGATTTATATAAAAATAAAGAGAAGATCACTGAAAACCTTTGGGATCTGCTTCCTCTCGACAGAATTAAAGCTGGTTTTGTTCTGGATGTGTGTGTGTGTGTGTGTGTGTATGTGTGTGTGTGTGTGTCTTGTTTTGCTGCTACTTCTGTCTTGAAAGCACTGGACCAGTCATTACAAATTGTTCATGGAGCTTGTATTTGCTCTTTTTACTTAGAGTGCCACTTATGGCCAGAGGCTGACGTGTAAGTAAGCTTGCCTACCTGATTGCTATGTTGTAATTTGTATTATTAATAGTGACCAACTGGGATCCAAGGGGAGAGGGAGGATTGACATCCTTCTCAACCTTTTTAGATCTTCTAGTGGATATAGGCATCATATTAGAAACAATTACTTTTCTGTATAGTTCACCTGTGGTAGCCAGATATGATTTTCAGAGCCGGCCATGCTTTCGTCATGGACAAAAGGGTGAAATTGAAAAATAATTGAGCTCTGGAGTGTATTGTCTAAACACCAAAATGGTAGAAAAATAAATGTGAGCGACACCCTGGATAATGTTTAGCATTTTCAGTGCTAAATCAAGAAAGTCTCAAGTAAAGTGGGATGAAATGGTCACCCTATGCATAAATCCCAGGAACATCATCATGGGAAAGCATAGTGACTGTGTTGAGATGTATTCCAGCTCAATCCTTTCCCTTACCCATCTGTAACGTCATGACTGTCTGTGCTCTGACACCTGCCTCCATGTGCTAGTTTGTTACTTGGCTTCTATACTTTCTCTGCTCAGTGCTTAAACTTACCTGAGACTCCAGTTAATGTAGCTCACCGTTTCATCTTCAGGCATGAAGTTTGTTTCCTTTTTCCATGTTCTAGTTTTTCAGATAAATTTCACTGTCACTAACCTCTGAAATGGCGCCAGAATTCTTTTTTCCCTCATCTTTCCCATGAGGAAGCCAAACAAGCATAGCAATTAAGCTGAGTCTTGCTCTCATCCGTCAACTAGCCCTAGGTTGACTGGAAAATCCTAAGAATGCAGCTTTGATTGGGGACAGAGATCAGGCAGGACAATCATAAGAATGTAGATTTGATTGGGCACAGAGACCAAGAATTACTTATGTCAAAAATAGATCCTTCTGTTCTAAAAAGTTTGCTTGTAACATTTCATGTTATCAAGAAAGTATGTGCATATTTTTCTAGTCCAGAGGACAGGGAATAGGTTTTATAAAATGTGAATGTTTATGGAAAATGATGCTTACCCGTATGTTGATTATGACTGAATGGTAATAACTTAATGGTCTACTTTGATGAACAAAATGGAATTATCTTCTTAAGTACTTAATTAAAATGAGTACAGCAAATGCGTTAACCATAACTAATTTAAATTATAACTCAGATGTGAAACTTATTACAATGTATTATTACATTTTTTTCATTTTTTCCATTACTAAATAGTTAGTGACATCTATAATATGTATTGAATGAAAAGAATTTGGTTTACGTCATGTGCTAGATATTTTTAATTCTTTAATATTTGTACTATAAAATGGCATTGGATCTGTAAGACTTATTGATAAACTGTTTTGGAAAATTATAATGAAGCCGTTCAAGGATTCTATTAATAGCAGACAATAGTGCAAATTTCATGGCACAATTTTTGTCGTAATGGAAATGTTAAAACAATTGACTTAGAACCAACTGTAGTTGAAGATTTCCATCAAACTCTTCTCTCTTAGGGTTTCCAATGAACCTTCAGTTGGGAGCAAGATTTTCAAGTCTGTTTTAAGGATCATGTAGGCGGGTGGGTATTAATTGCATAGTAGAAAGAGAAGTCTAACAGATTTAGTTGCTTCCCAGAATTATGATGTATATTTATTCAACCTGAAGATCCAGCTCCACAGAGTCTTGACTTAATAAGAATCAAGCCTGACATTTCATCCCATGCTACCCCAGCAGAGGTTCTGGAATTAATTTCTTGTAGAAGGCTTGGGATTATTGAGTCTAGAGTGAACTCATAGGCACTTTCAAGACCGTCAAGCTGCAGCTTTCTCCAAAGCGCCTATTGTGTGGCTCATATGCCTAGGTTATTTTTTCTTGTACTTAGCCCCTCATTCGCTGCTGGAACTACAGACCTTCCTTAAACTACAGCTTAACTAGGGCACTGATAACCTACCTGACCCTTGAATCATTTTGCACACACAGAGAATTTCTGCAATCATGGGTTTTGTCTTTCACTCTGACGTACTTTTCTAACCACAGTGGTGATGGTCCAACCTACCAGTATGACTTTTGCCCAGAGATGGCATCTGGCATGTTTCCATAACCAAAGCAGTCTCCTTAGATATAGATAACAACTCAACTTATGCTATCCCTTTGGAACTTAACTTCTTGGACTACTGATCTTCCAAATTGAAGTGCGTATTTTTATAGCCAATTAAACTATCTGAATCCCAATTTTGCCTGGTCTTACTTTTCCTTCCTCTTCCACTAGACTTAGTGAGAACCCAGCATGTCCCATTACTAAGCTCACTTAGGTTATTAAGATGGAGCCAGTATGGTTTATTTTGTGGCAAGCTGCTATGGTGGGCAGGATAATACATCCAGAGGGCCTGAGTTATAATGTTAGATCTATGATTTGTTAGCTATATAAACTTGTCAAGTTATTTAAACTCCGAGCCACTTTTTCCTCATGTTTGAATAATAATCCCTAGAAAGTTTGTTTTATAGATTAAATGAAGTAACATGCATAAGTAGCCCTTTGTAATCTCTAAAGCATTCAATATTTTCCTTGTTTCTTAACAAAGATATAGTTGATGCCCACAATAGTGTAGGCACTACACTGTGGTAAGGAAAGAAACTGACATGACCAAAGATTTTGTAGTCCAGAGGGAAAGCAGAAACGTGGCAGTGTTGTTAGCAATAACAGCAGTAGTGGCTTCTCTATAACTGTAAGCCATTGCTTGACCTTTGGCCTCTTTAGCTACACAAACACCTATTAATCATTTTCAATAGCATCAACTTTAGGTAGAGAATCCTTCAGCTCTAAGGAATCTTGTATAGAGTAATAACATGGTTATTCTTAAGAGCTACTTTGTGTAAGCAGCATCTTGGACAAATTTCTGCATTGGTAATTTATACCATGGTGTCTCACGTTTTCTTTAACAGGCCTAATTAAAGTGAGATAAGAAAAAAGCAAGAGAACAGTATAGGGTTTCAAAACCAGAAAAATTTTAGGAATGCAAATGTATTTTTAACTGTGTTGAAACCTAAAAGCTAGCCTCATATATAATGAGAGTTTTAGATATATATATTTATATATTTACACATATATGCATTGCCCCAGAAATGTGTATACACACACACACACATACAATGTCTTTCTCTTATGTTCTGGTGTCAGTCTTAGGCAAACACAATTTAAACAAGAAATTTATCTTGAAATCACAAAGGATGATAGAAAACAAGGTCTCCTATTTGAAAAGCTTCCCCAAGGGGCTAATGGCTTAGCTACACAATCCATGACTTCTTGGTGTTTGATGGCGAGAAAGAGGCTGTGATTGTCACTTTAGCATGTTCTATGACTTTTGGCTGGGAGATTTACACAGCATCTTTGGTATCATAGATAGCTCCCTCCTGCAATTCTGTCAAGGCTTTTGATACAGTGAAAGAAGGTCAGTCCCTAAGGGTATCATTGAGGGTTATGATACAGGCCTGAATGTGATCAAATGCAACATTTCAGAAGCCTAGAGGATTCCTTTTGAGGCTGCTTGCCCTGAATGACTCTCCTATTTTCTCCCTTAGGTTCAATATTTTAACTCAGTTCTCTTGAGGAGTAGCTATGCCTCGCACAGCTCAGCATGCAAAAATGATGAATGAAAACTTGTAGAAAGTGTGTCCTATTGTTTTCTGCACAGCTCTGCTTTTTTTACTGCTGTGCTTTTCATATTTTAAGTTAATAATGTTAACAACAATTTATTGCCAAAATTAATTATGCATGTCTTTATAGCCTTTGTGATATATGGCAATATTAAAAGACTTACGAACACTGAATTGCAAAAAATACACACCAAGTTCTAATTCTTGATGTTTCCTTTATGTCCTCTTTTTTCCCTTCCTGTACCCCAAGTTTCTTAGCTTGGTAAATTCCTACTTGTCCTCAATAATCATTTTTCTCAGGAAGCTATTTCATCCCTTTCTTCCTACCAGCTTGGGTTATATGACCCTCTTTTCTGTTCCCAGAGCATCCAATCCACACTTACATCATTTGTGCTTTTGTCTGTTCACTTACGTATTCTTTCCACCAATGTACATGGAATGTTTCAATGACCTAGAATATTCTATACTGAAATCACTTGTTTACAGGAGTCTCCCCCATTGTTTTATAAGCATCTTAAATGCAGAGATCATATTTGATTTTCACTGATAGAAGCTGTGGGGTAGTCTTACCAAAGCTAATCTAATTACGAGGGTAAATGAGCCAACGTACTGTGTGTTACTATTAAATCATTTGATCATTATGATTTGTAAATATAGTTCTATTCACAATTGTCCTCTGTGCTTTTTCTGGCTAGGGAGCATACTTACCACAGAAAACTAAAGCTAAAAACAGTAACAACCTAAATGAAAATGCTAAACTCAGAGGTCTCAAACCTGCAGTTGTTGAGGAATATACTCCTCAGAATATATTTTACTTGATTGTTTGATAGGCCCACACAGTGTTTTAAAGGACATAAAAGTAGGCAGGTGTTATGCTTACATAAGCATACAAACGGCTTACCGTCAACTGCCTTACAGACTGCGTATGCTAAATGTGTACTTCCCACAGGTACTTGAGTTTGTGACCTCTACATATGGTTTACCAAAATGTTTCCACATATAAAATCTGCTGCTTTGTCAGCGCATCTTTTCAACTATGATGTAATTTATTGATTTGGGCAACATCGTACTACCAACGATAGGATTTTGTGCCAATTTTACCAATCATTTCCCAGCTAATATCTCTGTAGGATGAAAGAGACAGTTCAGTGGTAAAATATACCATAAGGACATCCATGCACACAAACACATGTACATGAATGCATATACATATATATGTGTGATGCTGATTCTCATAACTTCATGCATTATAAGTGTCCCTCATAATCTTTTGTCAACTCCAAATGGTCTCTACTCATATAGGCAAAGGATATTTTTAATCTCATGAAATAAATCAATTATAAGAAAATATCTTGTTTCAGTTCAAAAGATAAATAACATATAGGTACACATGGAAGAAGAAAAAGGCATTCCAAGCAGAAGGGACTGCATGAAGAAAGATTCGGAAGGGTGAAATGATTTGGCCTCTTAGTAACTAGGATTTTGAAACAGCTGGAGGTGTTGAGGTCCTATTAAAAAGTCTTCGAATGATACGGTAAAGAATTTGGACTTGGTTCTGTTGCATAGCCTTCTGAGTATGTGCTTTAAATACTAAAAATCATTTCCACTTTAGAAAGGGAAGTGACCGCATTGTGGAGAATAAAGGAAAGTGGGACGAGACCAAAGTTAAGGAGACAAGTGAAAGGAATTACAGTAATACTGGGGGAGAAGGAGGTTGTCAGTAGAAGAAGAGCAAATAGACTGAATTTGAGAGACTATTCGTTTGCAGATAAAATGGGAGGAAATGCAGATGTAAAGTATTGTTTTCAAAAGTTTATTTTGAGAGAAAACTTTTCAATGGTTGGCCCCATCTCCCCACAAATATTTGTAGAATTGTTTTTTAATTTTTGTATTTTATTTTCTTATATTTTATTAATTATTTTTGTGTGTGTGAGGAAGAGTGGCCCTGAGCTAACATCTGTGCCAGTCTTCCTCTATTTTGTATGTGGGATGCTGCCACAGCGTGGCTTGACAAGTGATGCGTAGGTCTGCGCCTGGGATCTAACCTGCAAACCCTGAGCTGCCGAAGCAGAGTGTGCAAACTTAACCGCTACAGCATTGGGTCAGCCCCTAGAGTTGTTTTTTTAAAGGTAGTTAAAGTGATATTTGGTTATTTGTATATACTGAAGTTAGCTGCCAGTTTGGTGAGAAAACATTTAAATATTTATATTTCCATCACAAAATCCAGTTCATTTAAAAAAATAGATGATTTTCTCATTTTAAAGACTGGTATTGCTAAGAGGAATTAAATTTGGTTAAAATTATGTGAATTAGTCTCATTAACAAATAACATCTCCTTTGTGGGAGGTGCAGTTCTAGGCTTTAGGCAGACGGTTGTGGTTAGGAAAGTTTCCGTCCCTCATACAGCCTCCTTTATATTTTTTTGTTTATTTTTTTCTGGTGAAGACCAGCCCTGAGCTAACATCCGCCACTAATCCTCCTCTTTTTGCTGAGGAAAGTCGGCCTTGAGTTAACATCTGTGCCCATCTTCCTCTATTTCATATGTGGGATGCCTGCCAGAGCATGGCTTGATAACTGGTGTGTATTTCCACGTCCAGGCTCTGAACTGGTAAACTCTGGGCTGCCAATCGGGGCATGTGAACTTAACCGCTGCACCATCAGGCGGGGCCCCAGCCTACTTCTTAGATAAGGATTTTCGCATTAACTTCTAACATGCTTTCTCAGGTTTTAAATTAATATTTTAATTTTATACCGTATATAAGGAATATCAGTGCAGTGGTCCTTGAAGGCGAGGGCAGCAGCAAGCAAAAGTAAATAATTCAAAGCTATTTCAACTCACTCTCAAGAGTGATTGTGAATGAATAATAAAAAGACCAAAGTCCAGATTATTAAAAGAGCAAAAGTGAAAATCTCGTGGCTCCCAATGTTATGCAAATTAAGTTATCAATATTTTAATTAATCATACTTAGTTTGGCTGATTTTAATCTTATCCTATCCTTAGGAAAATGCTTAGAAGCTTCCTGTAATTGTTTATTTTAATAGAATAGTTGTTTTCCTACGATCAAGTTATAGTAAATAAATAAGCTAATTCATATTAATTATTGGAAAATGATGGTGTGTGTGGGCATTGTGAAGACCTAAAAAGAACTTAACATTAAACTTATTGTGATTATTCAACTCTTGTTTCTAACACTTCTTTGTCTGGTGACCTTATTAGTTGTCTGTGTGGTGGAACACGTGAGCGCATTATTTCATAACCTTCTGAGTGCTAAGTTTTGGATTGTTTTTTAATTAGCATTTTAATTGCTCATCAAAGTAATTGAAGAGAGAGTCTGAAAATGGAGCATTTGCTAATCCCTTTGGTACCAGTCAATGCTAAGTTTTCCCAAGGTCAAGTACCTTCCTTCCTGTAGGTAGTACTAATGGAATCCTGCATTGCTTTGTGCTCTCTGACACAGCATATGACAATGCGGGGCTGGCATCTTTGAGAGTAGCAGATTTTTCTTCCTTCTTCCTTCCTGAGTCTTTGGTTTATTAAGAAAAAAGGGGAGTTGGTCATTTACAATAAAGAAGTGGGGAAAAAATGGAATATTGCCTATAATAAAGGTTAGGCCAGATGAGAGGAGGCAGTGGCTACCTTAGTTAAAATTGAACTTGTTGGATCGATGCTGGGCTGCTTGTGAACAAGGGAGAGATATTTGATATGACTGACATTTTTTTAGGAAATACTTACTGCAAGCCTTGTATGTTGCAAACTCTAGGCTGGCAACAAGCAAGATACCAGTTCTAATTATCAAAGGTAAAGAGCAATCATTTTTCTTATACTATAGACTAAACAGAAAACTGCCCCTACACCCACCAAAGTGGAGTATAAATGAATGGAAGACGTATCTACAAATGGATCCTAGAAACAAGGGCAGTGTAGTGCAGCGGCTTGGTGTTTAGACTCTGGCACGAGGCTGCTGAGGTGTGAATACCAGGGTTGTCATCTGCTTGCTATGTGATCTCTCTGTGCTTCAGTTTCCTCATTGCTATCATGGCGATTAAGGGATGTGTCTCAGAAAACCATTGTGAGGATGAAGGGATTTCCTATTTGTAAAGAGTTTAGAACCATCTCTGGGACATTTCAGTAATATATTTTATTATTTTGACAATGAACACAAGATTAGGCCAGCGTGATGCCCATAGGATGAAGAACAAGGTTTCATGGCAAAATTTGGGTTGCTGTTAAAAAGTAAACATGCTTCTCTCAGTCCTGAAAATGTGATCAAGGTCATTCTTGCTGATTTGAGCTGCTTAGCTACTCTCGCACCAGGATGTGGAAATTCTTCTCTCGTTCATATACTGGTGCTTGCCTGCTGGCTAATATTATGGTATATCTTTACACAAAGCTTTAAGGAAACCAATATCCCAGTATCCAGGCTTAGCTATTAAATAAATTAGGGGGTAGTTTGGCCTTCAACAAGGACTATCTATTTTGCCAAAGATGATTAATGAGGAAGATAGTCACAAACAAAACACTGAAGTATTAAAGAATTGCTCCAAACCTAACTGGAAAAACGTTAATTGTTTGTCCAGTTTTGATGATGTCAACTGAAGCCAAGTGCTTTGTAGAATGTGGGGGATAACTGATAAATGGCCAATCGGTTTGGCCTGAACATCAGATCTGCTTTGCGGGCAACAGAATAAGCTATTCTTCAATTTTTGTTTAGCTGAAAAGTATTATTATTATTATTTATTTTATTTTACTTTTTTTTTGAAAGAAAGGATTCCCCCTGAGCTAACATCTGTTGCCAATCTTCCTTTTTTTAATTTTTCTCCCTAAAGCCCCTCAGTGCATGATTGCATATCCTAGTTGTAATTCCTTCTAGTTCCATGTGAGCTGCCACCGCAGTGTGGCCACTGACAGATGGGTGGTGTGTTTCCGAGACTGGGAAACAAACCCAGGAGACCGAAGCAGTGCATGTGCTGGATTTTAACCAGTAACCATCAGGGCTAGCTCTGTTTGTTTGTTTGTTTTTTTTTTTCAAATTTGAGTTTTTCTTTCTGCTGTTCAGGCTACCTATCTCCTCTCCCCACATGCAACCCTAAAAATAAGTATAATATTTTTCAATATGGACAATTACATAGTCTCTCAATTCTGTGTTAAGTGTGACTTAAAGTGTTTTTAGAAAACTTCAGTATTTTATTTGTAATATGCAATCTGAATTCAGTCAGCTTGCTATGAAAACACAGTTTTGAAATATTCCCCTGTCGCTCTTCTCCAACCTCGTCACTGTTCCTAAGCTCCCTATGTCTAGAAATTCTGGAGTTCTCTGTTTAGAATGTTATTCTGTTGAGTTGATAAAATACCTATAGGGATGTTTTTCCAGCATTTACCATTTCATTGTTATATCTTCATTTACCTTTTCAATTTTTATACTTTAAAAATGACATTCTTTATCCCACTTTGAGTTTTTACCTCGGACAGGATTTTTTGTCATATTAAGGCCCTTCCTTCTTTTTGTACATTTTCCCTCAGATCTTCCCTTACCTTTCTATTCTTGATTTTAATATATTACTTTGGGGTGTCACATAAACTGTATTTAGTTGGAATTTGTTTGACCAATACGATATTCTTTGTCTTATGATAAGAGAGTGCGCCCCTATTTAAATTTATTGATATGATTGATGTGTTTAGTCTTATAGCTGTCAATTTTTAAATTTCCATTTGCAGAGTCAGTAAAAAGCAGAATGGGGATTTGACGTTTCTCCTATAGATCAGAGAGATGCTCTCTTTTTCTTCCATTTATTTTATCTGTCAATAAATCAAAATGTATTTTAAACTTTACAGAGTTAGACTGTAGAGTGAGGATATATGACTTTGGATTCATCAATTTCCTCATCTGGATTTTTACATATAGACAGTTGAGTCTCAGTAAATTCCTGAGAAAAGTGCACAGTTGCTAGCCCTTGACCCAAAGAGAATTCAGAGTTACCTGTACCTTCTGTAGTTTCTGTCCACTCTGGCAAAAGAGTCATGTACTCATTTTGAGGCATTTATAGCTTCTAAAATGTATTTTCCTAGGTCATCAAGTTGTTGATGGGGAAAAAGTTGCAGTTCTGCTTTTAAAGTCACAATAGAAAGTAATGCCATCGCCTCACAACCTTTGAAATGTCCATTATTTTAGACTAAAGTCAGATCATTGTGACCATTGACAGGTTATATCTACGTACAGAACACTTTTGTCCTGTGATAGAAAGAGGATGGGTACTATTACACCTGGCATCTTTTTCATTGATACTAGCAAATGGCCTAATGACCTGATGTGGGTCTAAGTCATGTAATGATGTATTATCTATGACCTGACAAATGCTTTGAAATAGAGCCCATGGAGCATCGTGGACCTCTTCACAGCCCTTGGAACACGTAATCTTGCTAGCTCAGAGTTCTGTCCAAATGACAGTTGTCCTTGCTTCCTGTGACCCTCGTACTGCCAGGACACCATGATTTTCCTCAGATTAAAAGTTTACTTTACTGTAAGGATGTCAACCTAAGATTCACAGTACCTAATGTCAAACAGTGTTCATCTCAGTAGCCCATTCTATATATCCTAATTACATATACATTTAAATACTTTGTGTATATTCAGAAAGGTGAATTGCTTTCACTTCAGTTATGAATATACTAACAAGATTCTAAGCTCGTAAAATAAAAATTAGCCCAAGTGCTCAGGAAAGCATTCCCGTGGAGAGATAAGATAGCATATGGTGAATACTGATTCAGCCAACAGGGATTGTCTATGCATATACCGTGTATCCAGCACTGTACTAACACCATGGAGATATAAAAAAGAAATAGTTGATTTTCTTTCAGGCTTTTCAATGGAAAGTATTGGCACAACCAAGGCTTTATGAGTGAACATATGAAACTTTTATATAAAAGATTACATGTTTATGATGTCATTATCATTTTGTCATATAATTCATTACATAGAGGGGAGAGGTGGCATGGGACCTCATGTGTGTAGAAGTGTGTGGGGAGGGGATCTTTCCAGAAAGAATACTCATTCCTGAGGTTACTCACCTAGAAACAAATTCTGTTTCTTAGGCAGAAAGCAAGGACTTTAAGGAAATAGCCCGTGTTATGTACAATTTGCAGATCTTAGTTTCCTTATCTGAACCATGATGTTACTATTGTGTCTAAAGAGGAGTTCCTGCAGGGTGGATCTTCAGATAGCGTTAGACTATCTGGAATGGTAGTTATAGGATATATTTGAGTTATAGGATAGAGATTTGAGATTTTATGTATTGACCTCTTATCAACCAACTATCAAAAAGTATTAAAATCTTGGGGGCCGGCCCAGTGGCACAGCAGTTAAGTTCTCACATTCTGCTTCGGTGATCTTGGGTTCGCCGGTTCAGATCCCGGGTGCAGACCTACGCACCACTTGTCAAGCCATGCTGCGGCAAGTCCCACATATAGAGTAGAGGAGGATGGGCACAGATGTTAGCTCAGAGCCAGTCTTCCTCAGCAAAAAGAGGAGGATTGCAAGCAGATGTTAGCTTGGGGCTAATCTTCCTCAAAAGAGAAAAAGTATTAAAATCTTATATTCCTTTAGGATTTGATAATGTCTTTGAAATAGTCCACTCTGACTCAGCAACATTAAGGGAGTCTAGGATAGAGTTTTGTTTGTTTTTCTTTTTGATTACACTATAACCGTAGAGAAAAAGAGCATTCTAGAACCAGAATGGAGCTGGCAGTGGTAATTGAAGTAAGAGAACCTCAACACTCAGGCTTTCCTCATTTTGTGGAGATTTTCTTTCCAGGAATAAAAGCTGGAGATTGTGAATTAAATTTACTTAATCAGAAACACACACACACACACACACACACGATAAGGAACAAAACAAAATGGGTCTGGTCCTCCCCACTTACAACTAATTGTGAGGACAAATGGTAATAAGTCAACAGATATTTAATTATAAATTGAAATTAATGCTAAAAAGAAAAAGGTCAGAGAGCGATGCAAATCAGCCCGATTTATTTTAGAGGATCAAGGAATTCTTCTCAGAGAAAATGGCATTTCACTTGAGCCTTACAGATGAGTAGGATCTTAACCAGGCAAAGGATAGAGGAAAGAATGTTCCCAGAAGAGGAAACAGCTGTGTGAAGGATCTGGGGTGGGAAAGATGCAGGGCATTTAAATAGCTGAAGGGAGCTCATGCCTCCAGGGAGTCAGCAAGTAAGGGAAGAGCCCCATGAGATAGGGTTAGGCAGATCGGCACGTGTGTTAGTTTCCTGGGGCTGCCATGACGAAGTCCTACAAACTGACTGGCGTAAAACAATAGAAACTCATTCTCTCGTATTTCTGGAGGCTAGAAGTCTGAAATTAATATGTTGGCAGGAGGAGGCTCGCCCCATCAGCTTCCAGTGGTTGCTGACAATCTGTGACATTCCCTGATTTGCAGCTGCATCACTCTAGTCTCTGCCTCTGTCTTCCTTCTGTGTGTCTTGGTCTTCACATGGCTTTTTCCCCTCTGTAACTGTCTGTCCGTCTCTGTATCTCTTCTCTTCTAAGGACACCAGTCACATTGGATTAAGGACCCCCCCTACTTCAGTATGACCTCATTTTACTTTACATCTTAATTACGTATGCAAAGACCCTGTTCCCAGATAAGATTACATATACAGGTCCCAGGGGTTAGTGCTTCAATATATCTTTCTGGGGACACAATTCAATCTGCACCAGCAGAGTCTGTAAGCTCTGCTGAGGACTTATTGTTTTATTCAATGGGAAGCCATTAGAGTGGTTTAAGCAGGGGACTAGCACAATCTGACTTATTTTATACTGCATAGTTCCATTTATATGACATTTTAGAAAGGGCGGTTTTAGGGGCAAAAATCAGTCCAGTAGTTGCCAGGGGTTAAGGGGAAACGGTTGCAGATCAACTACAAAGGGACACAGACAATTTGAGGGATGGATGCAAATATTCTATATTTTGATTGTGATAGAAATGGATAGGTGTATATTCATCTGAAAAGGGAAAATTTTCCTGTGTGTAAATGATGCCTCAGTATCAAACAACGAGAATGGACTCAGACTGGACTCTTACTCTAGTTGAGACAAGGTTGTTGCTTAGATTAGGGTGGTGATGTGCTCCTGACCCTCCACTGCCCTGCCCTGCAGAGTCAGCCTTTGGAATACGGTATTAATTTGTCAGTTTTTTCCCACTGCAGCGGCTTGCTGAAAATAGCTTTCGGTTGCAAAAAGGGAGAGGTTCAGAACCTGGGGCACCTGCCAGAGGGACCTGTGTGGAGGTCGGGGGGCCTCAGCATCAACAGAAGAGAAGGCAGGAGTTGCACAGCTTTCCCAAGGGTTGTTATGCTCAGAATAACTAAGGAAAAAGAAAACGAAGATGCCTTAGAAGGAAAGTAGAGAGCTGAATGAAGTGTTTCACTGTCCTATGTGAGCTGAAGGCTAATCTGTTGGGATGTATTGAAGAGAAACTGGAGACCATAGGGAGTAGGGATGAACTTTCCTCCTCCCCTAAGAGGTTGTCAAGTAGTAGCTGCAGGAACCAGCTCTCCAGAAGCTGTCCTTTGCCATTTACATTCTCTAAGACTTTGATGCTGATCTAGCAGTGTTTAATTGCCAATAAGAGATAAGAAATTTGCAAAAACAAGGTGCTCTGTAAACAGTGAATGTGTGTATTTTTTTTTTTTTTTCTTATCACGGTCACTTGTGTTATTGGTGTATTTTATTTGGAGCAAAGAAATATTTTCTAACTTATTTTTGTTAAATAAAAAATATTCTTTTTTTTGTGCTTTTTTCTATTTGCAGTCCTGTTAGGGGTAGAAATAATCAGTTAATGTATTTTCCAGCCACTGGTCCAAGGAAGCGTCTAGATTCTAACAAATCATAGTGGAGACAATGTTGGACCCATGGAATGGAATATCATTTTCTAGGCTATTTCTATTAAAAGAAAAGATGCTAAAGGGACATTAAAAGTCACACTAACTCTCGGCCTAGGCATAACAAAAATCCAGAGTTTAATTCCAGCCCTTAAAATTAATAGTTACATGACCTTATAAAAGATAGTATAACTCTTTTAGATCAGATATCCCCCTCTGTGATGTATCATAAGTAATATATACAATTATTATCTCTTAATAGGTTTGGGTATTGAAATTATTCTATGTAGAACACTTAATGTCTGCCATTTTTTTCACTTAATTAATCCTTACTTGTCTTTACTTTTCTTCATAGCACTTATTATATAGCATATGTTATAACTCACTTGTTTTCTGTCCCTCCACGATAGAATGTAAGAATAGTGAGAGGAAGAGTTTGTTTTATTTTCTGATGGAAACTCAGTGCCTAGATCAGTGCCTGGTAGGTGACAATAAATAATTGTTCAATTGGTGAACAAATGAGCAAACGATTACTAGTAATAACACTGTCCTCTTCCTTTGGTCAGGGGTATGTAAGTTAAGCAGGTGTGAAGTTTCTCAGCAGCATGATTTTCTAGCTGTCTTTGGAGGCAATCAAAGCCTTTGCCTTATGTAGAACTGAAAATAAAGTCTTCACAACCTTAAATTGGATGAAAACTCTTCTCCTTGCCCAATCAGGTGAAAATAACAGAAATCCCGAGTATCAGTACCTGGGAAGAGGAAGCAAGGCCTAGGAGAGCATCCTGGCCCAAATGTTTGTTCAGCGACTTTACTGTGGACATGGCCTGGCCCTCTAAAATATAGAGAGATTCATGAATAATGGAATGGCAACATGCGAAAGAACTTTATTTTTGCTCTTGTTTACCATAAGAAGCAAGTGTTCTCAGTATAAGGCAGAGTGAAAGGCTCTCTTGATTTTGAATTCTGGCTCAGATAGCAACTGATCCTGTCCCTGGAGCGAAAAATAGATAGCTTTATTCATTCATTCCTTTGATTGATCTGATCTAAAAAATTCTCCGAGTTGTGTGAATTTGGCATCGCTGAAAATCCTTCTTGTTCCTTCCAACATGGCCATGTTTTATTGGCATGTTTAATCACACAGCACCTAATGATGCTTTGCTGGAGAATTTTAGACCAGGGGTCTCTTTTCGAAGAGAGTCAATCCAAGGGACAACACATGTACCTCTGGTAATTCTCACATCCTTGAAAGAACTGAGTGAGCTGGTAAAGGGAAGCTATGGATTTAACCCTCTGATTCTCCAAGCCGAAAACCTCTCTGTGTCCATTCATCACTATCAGAATATTTCATCATTATTTGAGTGAAGAGACAGACCATGGCCTCAACATCTTCAAGGATGAGCTGGCTTACATTCCCTAGGATTCACCACTGGATCAACGCTCTAATAATTCCCCCTGAGTATCGTATTATGAAAAGGACAATCTCAAAGGACTAAATACCCATTCATAACAAGATCACAAATGGAGAGACCTCTATTCACAGGAATAGTTTTCATTTGTGGTTGGGAAACTAATTGAGTCCAGTTCTGCTCCCCTTTGTTCTTTTTCTTTTCTTTCCTACTAGTTACACAGTACATAAGATATGCTAATTTAGAAATACATGTTTTTCTCATTCTCATAAGCACTCCTGCTGCCAGGGCTTTTTTCCTCAGTAGAGCCACTTCTGAGTCATCGAGACAGTTTTCCAGAAAACATCATCTTCACTCTTGCCTAAAGTGATTTGAGATACAGAACCTGTGAAGTCCTTGTAGAATTTTTCCTTATTCTTTAGGAGAAACTGTCCTGAGGTGAGTGGTATGAATAAATAGTTTCTGTTTTTCTGTACTAAGACATATGTGTGTGATTTTTTTAGATCTCTTTTCTTTTTATGTAAGTGCTTTTTCTTCTACTGCTTTTTCCCCCTCTTTAAAAATGTAGATTGTGTTTACACTCCAGCTATGGATTCTTGAATTTTTTAAAGAGAAAGACTCATGTCCCTAGTCCCATTTGATTGGAACCACTCTAAGAGGCTGTGCCAGGAGAAGGAAGAGTGTGTGGGCTTTTTTTTTTTTCTTGTTGCCTTCAATTCTCTGAATTGCCCTAGTGTTGAAATACAAATATGGCTGCTCTGAGGATTTAGTACCTTCCTAATTGACTATGTCAGTGGCCAATTTCCCTAACCTATTTATTACACTATTGATTTTAAATTTGCAATAGGATCTGCCCTAGAATTTTATTCCCCACTTTGACACCTTTGATATTTTTTCTTAAATTTAAATATCAATGTTTCAGACCACTCTCCTAAAATACACCTGCATAACTTCATTGATATAAATACCTAAAGGTTGTATAAAAATGTCTTTTAGCAACAAGTTATTATTACAACATCACTTTTATTGACTGCAGGTAAAATCATTTATTTATTATAGTGTAATAGTAAAGGAAAATGAATATTTTTATTTCTCTTTGAACTGGTGGTCTCCTGACATGTTTATTCTATGTTAGCCATTATAAAAAGTAGAGAAAAATCAAATTAGTTTATTCTCCCTCTGGAGGTTGAGATGCCTTGGAGACAGCTAGACCCACACCGCAATTTTTGTTTCCTCATTTCAAAGTTGCATAACTTTGAGAAATTTACTTAACCTTTATAAATCTTAGTATCCTATTTGTGAAATTCAGGGATTTTTAAAGATTACATAAGCCAATGTCTATAAGTGCTTAGCACAGTATTAGCCTCATAGATTAGTTTTATCAAAAAGATATCTATTATTGTTATTATTAATAATTGGCAGAACAATAAGCCAGTGACCAATGTTCATAGGAGTTAAGCAATGAAACTTGCAGCCCAGGTCAAGATACCGAAAAGAAGAGAAATAATTGCTGGATATTGAAAACAATCACATTTTCAAAGCTAAGTTAGGATCCATGTTGAAAGAATGGGAGTGGATACAATGAGTGACTAGATGATTAAAATGAATCCAAGGGTTCAGTTAAGAGATAGTTGAATAGTTCAATTGCTAGTCACTGAGTGGTTTGCTTGCTGTCTCAGTAGAATTCCTTTGAACAGTCTTACAAGAGTTTCTGTTCCCCAAAGGAGCTGTGGGACCCTTTACCTACAAAACACTTTCACTTGCACTGCCTTCTTTGATCTCAAAACAATCCTGTGAGTTTTGCATTCTTTCAAGGGCAAAATTGAGACTTTCAGAGATTAATGACCCCCCCAAGATGACTTAGCTTACAAATGATGGAGTCTAGATTGCAATCCAGGCTTTGTGTCTCCATAACTAGTGCTTGGCCCACTATGTCTCAGGGGGCATTGTAGTCAATTTGCAGCGCATGCCCCGTTTCTCTGGCATTCTAGAAATATACTCATGCTGTACAATATTTTGATAATAACCAGACTCCCCTGTCCTGAAGTGCAGGTTAGCAGCAACTAGTGCTTTCTCTTTCTTAAAATAGCACATTTTACGTCTGTTTAATAACTGGCGCAAATCGCAAAAATAGAAAATAAAATGAGATCAAGTTTGTAGAATCAGCTTAATAACTTATACTGGACTGAAGGACCCAACCAACCACAGAATGCTAGGACGATTAGTGTTTGTATTTAGCTGACCATTATCAAAAGATGTACTATAGGGGCCCACCCGATGGCGCAGTGGTTAAGTTCGCGCATTCTGCTTCAGTGGCCTGCGGTTCGCCGGTTTGGATACCCGGTGCAGACATGGCACCGCTTGTCAGGCCATGCTGTGGTAGGCGTCCTGCGTATAGGGTAGAGGAAGATGGGCACGGATGTTAGCTCAGGGCCAGTCTTCCTCAGCAAAAAGAGGAGGCTTGGCGGTGGATATTAGCTCAGGGCTGATCTTCCTCAAAAAAAAATAAAAAAGATATACTATATATTTGTTTGTTTGTTTCTCTCTTCTTCTCCCCAGAGCCCCCCAGTACGTAGTTGTATATTCTAGTTGTATGTCCTTGTAGTTCTGCTATGTAGGACACTGCCTCAACGTGGCTTGATGAATTGTCCTAGGTCCATGCCCAGCATCTGAACCAGTGAAACCTTGGGCCACTGAAGTGGAGCTCATGAACTTAACCACTCAGCCAGGGGGCTGGCCCTTATTTGTTTGGTTTTTATTCAACTCTGAAGAAAGCCTAATCTGAGAGTTTCAAATAAACTAAAAATTAACATTCCAGTGAGTAAAGTTTTTAACTCCCCTCAGGTAAATTTCTGAGAAGTAATAGTCATGATAATGATGATGATGTTGATAGCAATGATGATGATAATAACAGCAATAATAAATATGTCGTACAACATATTATGTAGGGGAAACACTCTTTTCAAATATTTTCTTTGTTCAGATACCTACAAAATAGAAAGGATGGGCATTCTATTTGTAGTTTATACAAGTAAAGTTTCTATACCCCAGAGAGGCCAGATCACTTGCTAAAGCCAGTAACAACCAGAGAGGAGATTGAAACTCTGGTCTTCTATCTCTTTCATGCTAGTTCTGTAATACCATACTTCCGTTCTGGCTCCAGTATTTTTCAGTCCTTCCATCTGATGAAGTAGGAGCATCCAAGTCTCATTTGGCAACTTTCTCTCTCGTTCCCAAGAGTCAACCTGTTACTGTACTTGCAATATGTTCATTGGCTCTCTACAAGGTGCAGCCACAGCCATAGCCATGGGTTGACAGCACTGGGAAGGAGGGGCATCATTCTTGGTGGAGGAGGAAACTCTTAACAAAGTGACCACTCTGTCTCCTTTCTGGCCCCTGTCAATAATGTAATTTCACATGCCTTCTCTAACACACAGTCTTAACAGGAATCTGGCCAATAGAGTGCCTTATAACCAGTTGTTAAGGCTCTTTTGGAGAACTTCTAGGCAAAGCGTTATTTCCAGCAAGTTCCCTTCTGGCTATATCCTTTGTAGCCAAACCAACTCCACTTTCTTGCTCTATTTACACAAAATTATCCAAGGGTTTGCCTGCGTAAAAGCATTCTGAGTCCAGCATTTGAATGCCTGGTGCATTTTCACTGCTTATTTTAAGGTGCTATTTTTTTAAATGATTTTTCTAATCTAAATAGTGAGAAACACAGATCATGAAAGCAAAAAGAAGGCATGAAATTCGTCTAGTCTAAAGGACAAAATACTCAAAAGGCCACAGGACCTATAAAGGCAACACAGATGACAAAGGATATCAAGTGACTATTAGGATTTTATTAGTTTTCTGGGGCTGCTGTAACAACGTGCCAAATACCACGTGGCTTAAAATAACAGATACGTATTATTTCTCGGGTCTGGAGGCTAGAAGCCCAAATTCAAGGTATCAGCAGGGCCATGCTCTCGCTGGCAGCTCTGCCTCTTCTAGCTCTGGTGTGGCCTGACCACCCTTAGCATTCCTTGGCTTGTAGATACACCACTCCCATTACATGGCTGTCTTCTCCCTGTGCGTCTTCAGATTCTCTTCTCTCTTTGCATGTCTGTCTCTGTGTTGAAATTTTGCTGGTTTTTTTAATTTTTTTAATTTTCGGATGTAAATCATATCTCGAATTCTGTGTACATTACATCACGTTCACCACCCGAAAACTAATTATAGTCCATCCCCTCACATGTGAGCCTAATCACCCCTTTTTCCCTCCTCCCTCCCCCCTTCCCCTATGGTAACCATCAATCCAATCTCCAATGCTATGTGTTTTTTTGTAGCTGTTTTTATCTTCTACTTATGAGTGAGATCATATGGCATCTGACTTTCTCCCTCTGACTTATTCCACTCAGCATAATATTCTCAAGGTCCATCCATGTTGTCACAAATGGCCGGATTTTGTCATTTCTTATGGCTGAGTAGTCGTCCATCGTGTATAAATACCACATCTTCTTTATCTACTCGTCCCTTGATGGGCACCTAGGTTGCTTCCATGTCTTGGCTATTGTGTATAATGCTGCAGTGAACATAGGGGTGCAAGCATCTTTATGCCTTTGTGTTTTCAACTTCTTTGGATAAATACACAGCAGTGGAATAGCTGGATCATATGGTAGATCCATCCTTAATTTTCTGAGGATACTCCATACTGCTTTCCATAGTGGTTGCACCAGTTTGCACTCCCAACAGCAGTGAACAAGGGTTCCCTTCTCTCCACACCCTCTCCAACATTTTTTGTTTCCTGTCTTGCTAATTATAGCCATTCTGACTGGAGTGAGGTGATACCTACTTGTAGTTTTGATTTGCATTTCCCTGATAGCTAATGATGTTGAGCATCTTTTCATGTGCCTGTTAGCTATCCGGATATCTTCTTTAGAGAAATCGCTGTTCAGATCTTTTGCCCATTTTCTAATTGGATTGTTGGTTTTTTTGTTGTTGAGCTGTATGAGTTCTTTGTATATTTTGGATATTAACCTCTTATCTGATATATGGTTTACAAATATCTTCTCCCAATTGTCAGGTTGTCTTTTCGTTTTGTTGATGGTTTCCTTTGCTGTGCAGAAGATTTTTAGTTTGATGTAGTCCCATTTGTTCATTTTTTCTTTTGTTTCCCTTGCCAGGTCAGACATGGGACTTGAAAATATGCTGCTGAGACAGATGTCAAAGAGTGTACTGCCTAATCTTTTCTTCTAGAAGTCTCATGGTTTCGGGTCTTACATTCAAGTCTTTAATCCATTTTGAGTTGATTTTTGTGCTTGGTGTAAGGGAATGGTCTACTTTCATTCTTTTGCATGTGGCTGTCCAGTTTTCCCAACACCATTTATTAAAGAGACTCTCCTTTCTCCATCGTATGCTCTTGGCTCTCTTGTCGAATACTAGCTGTCCATAAATGTGTGGGTTTACTTCTGGGCTCTCAATTCTGTTCCACTGATCTGTGTGTCTGTTTTTGTGCCAATACCATGCTGTTTTGGTTACTATGTCTTTGTAGTATAATTTGAAATCAGGGAGTGTGATACCTCCAGCTTTGTTCTTTTTTCTCAGGAATCCTTTGACTATTCGGGGTCTTTTGTTGTTCCATATAAATTTTAGGATTCTTTGTTCTATTTCTGTAAAAAGTGTTGTTGGAACTTTGATAGGGATTGCGTTGAATGTATAGATTGCTTTAGGAAGTATGGACATTTTAACGATGTAAATTCTTCCAATCCAAGAGCATGGAATATCTTTCCATTTCTTTGTATCTTCTTCGATTTCTTTCAACAATGTTTTATATTTTTCGGTGTACAGATCTTTCACCTCTTTGGTTAAGTTTGTTCCTAGGTATTTTATTCTTTTTGTTGCAATTGTAAATGGGATTATATTCTTAATTTCTCTTTCTGCTACTTCGTGTTAGTGTATAGAAATGCAACCTGGTTTTGTACATTGATTTTGTATCCTGCAACTTCACTGTATTCTTTTATTACTTCTAAAAGTTTTTTAGTGGAATCTTTAGGGTTTTCTACATATAAAATAATGTTGTCTGCAAGAGTGACAGTTTCACTTCTTCTTTCCAACATGGATCCCTTTTATTTCTTTTTCTTGCCTGATTGCTCTGGCTAGGACTTCCAATACTATGTTAAATAAGAGTGGTGACAGTGGGCATCCTTGTCTGGTTCCTGTTCTTAGAGAGATAGCTTTTGGTTTTTCTCCATTGAGAATGATATTTGCTGTGGGTTTGTCATATATGGCCTTTATCATGTTGAGGTATTTTCCTTCTACATCCATTTTATTTAGAGTTTTTATCATAAATGGATGCTGTATCTTGTCAAATGCTTTCTCTGCATCTATTGAGATGATCATGTGATTTTTATTCTTCATTTTGTTAATGTGGTGTATCACATTGATAGATTTGGGCATGTTGAACCATCCCTGCATCCCTGGAATGAAACCCACTTGATCATGATGTATGATGTTTTTAATGTATTGTTGTATTCGATTTGCTAGTATTTTGTTGAGGATTTTTGTATCGATGTTCATCAGTGATATTGGCCTGTAATTTTCTTTTTTGTGTTGTCCTTATCTGGTTTTGGTATCAGGATGATGTTGGCTTTGTAGAAGGATTTAGGAAGCCTCCCCTCCTCTTCAATTTTTGGTAAGAGTTTGAGAAAGATAGGTATTAAGTCTTCTTTGAACATTTGTTAGAGTTCACCAGGGAAGCCATCTGGTCCTGGACTTTTATTTTTTGGGAGGTTTTTGATTGCTGTTTCGACCTCCTTACTGGTGATCTGTCTATTCAAATTTTCTACATCTTCTTGGTCCAGTTTTGGAAGGTTGTATGTTTCTAAGAATTTATCCATTTCTTCTAGATTATCCAATTTGTTGGTGTATAGCTTATCACAGTATTCTCTTATTATCTGTTGTATTTCTGAGGTGTCCGTTGTAATCTCTCCTCTTTCATTTCTGATTTTGTTTATTTGAGCCTTCTCTCTTTTTTTCTTGGTGAGTCTAGCTAAGGGTTTGTCAATTTTGTTTATCTTTTTGAAGAACCAGCTCTTGGTTTCATTAATTTCTTCTGTTGTTTTTTTAGTCTCTATTTTGTTTGTTTCTGCTCTGATTTTTATTGTTTCCTTCCTTCTGCTGATTTTGGGCTTTGTTTTTTGTTCTTTTTCCAGTAACTTTAGGTGCACTTTTAGATTGTCTATTTTGGATTTTTCTTCTTTGTTGAGGTAGGCCTGAATCGCTATAAACTTCCCATGTAGAACCGCTTTTGCTGTATCCCACAGATTTTGGCATGTCGTGTTTTCATTTTCATTTGTCTCCAGGAATGTTTTGATTTCTTCATTGACCCAATCGTTTTTGTTTGATCTCCACATTTTTGTAGCTTTTCTGGTTTTCTTTTGGTAGTTGATTTCCAGTTTCATACCTTTGTGGTCAGAAAAAATGCATGGTATTATTTCGATCTTCTTAAATTTATTAAGACTTGTTTTGTGGCCTAATATGTGATCAATCCTGGAGAATGTTCCATGGGCATTTGAAAAGAATGTGTGTTCTGTGGTCTTTGGATGGAATGTTCTGTATATATCTACTAAGTCCATCTGGTCTAATGTGTCCTTTAAGGCCAGTGTTTCCTTATTGATCTTCTGTTTGGATGATCTATCCATTGGTGTAAGTGGAGTGTTAAAATCCCATACTATTATTGTGTTAGTCTATTTCTTCTCTTATGTCTGTTAATAATTGCTTTATTTTATAGGTACTCCTATGTTGGGTGCGTAGATATTTACAAGTGTTATATTTTCTTGTTGGATTGTTCCTTTTATCATTATATAGTGCCCATCTTTGTCTCTTATTACTGTTCTATTTTTAAAGTCTATTTTGTCTGATATAAGTATTGCTACCCCCACTTTCTTTTCTTTGCCGTTTGCGTGGAATATCTTTTTCCATCCTTTCACTTTCAGTTTGTGAGTGTCTGTAGGTCTGAAGTGTGTCTCTTGTGTGCAGCATTTACACAGGTCTTGTTTTTTTTATCCAATTGGCCACCCTATGGCATTTGATTGGAACATTTAGTTCATTGACATTTAAAGTAGCTATTGATAAATATGTATTTATTGCCATTTTGTCACTTTTTTTTCTGGGTGTTTTGGTAGTTCTTCTCAGTTCCTTTCTTTTTCTCTTGCTCTCTGCCCTTGTGGTTTGATGGCTATCTTTAGTAATATGTTTGATTTCTTTTGTCTTACTTTTTTCCTGCTTGTTATAGGTTTCTGATTTGTGGTTACCATGAGGATCCTATTTAATATATATACTGTGCATGTAACAGTCTATATTGAGTAGATAGACTCTTTAGCTTGACCTCTTTCTAAAAGCTCTACTTGCACTCCCCTCCTCCCACATTATATGTTTTCCACATCATATATAGTCTCTTGTTTAGTGTGTGTCTATTCATTACCCTCTTATCATTGAAACAGGTGATTTTAGTACATTTGTCTTTTAACCTTCATGTTATCTTCACAGGTAGTTGATCTGCTGCCTTTACTATATTTTTACCTTACAAATGATGTTATTGCCTGGTTTTCTGTTGCTGTTGTTTTGGGGGTTTTTTTCATAATTTTTTTTCATCTCTATGTATGGTCATTGCTTTCCCACTTAAATAAGTCCCTTCAGCATTTCTTGCAGAACTGGTTCCTTGGTGATAAACTCCTTTAATTTTTGCTTGTCTGGGAAGCTCTTTATCTCTCCTTCCATTCCGAATGACAACCTTGATGGATAGAGTATTCTTGGCTGTAGGTTTTTTCCTTTTAGCACTTTAAATATGTCGTGCAGTTCTCTTCTCGCCTGTAGGGTCTTGACTGAGAAGTCTGCTGATAGCCTGATGGGCTTCCCTTTATATGTCACTTGTGGCCTTTCTCTTGCTGCTTTTAGTATTCTCTCTTTGTCTTTAATTTTGGACATTTTTATTATAATATGTCTTGGTGTGGGCCTCTTTGCACTTATCTTGTTTGGCGCTCTCTGTGCTTCCTGAACTTGGATATCTGTTTCCTTCCTCAGGTTAGGAAAATTCTCCTCTGTTATTTCTACAAATAAATTTTCTGCCCTGTTGTCTCTCTCTTCTCCTACTGGGACCCCTATAATCCAAATGTTAGCACGCTTGATACTGTCCCAGAGTTCCCTTACACTATTCTCATTCTGTCTAATTCTTTTTTCTCTTTTCTGTTCTTCTTGGGTGCTTTCTTCTAGTCTTTCTTCTAGCTCACTGATCCGTTCTTCTGCTTCCTCTACTCTGCTATTGAGTCCCTCTAGTGGATTTCTCATTTCCAGTATTGTATTCTTCATTTCTGATTTTTTTTATATCTTCCAGTTATTTGCTGATGTGCTCACTGAGTTCATCCATTCTTTTCCACATATCCGTGAGCATCCTCATGATATTTTGTTTGAACTCTTTGTCAAGTAGGTTGCTAGTTTCTCTTTCACTTAGTCCTTTGTCTGGGGTTATGTACTGTTCCCTTGCTTGGAAATTATTCTTTTGCGTCCTCATTATGCCTCTTTCTCTGTGCTATTTTCTTTGTAGTAGGTGAGTTGACTAAGTCTCCTGATCTTGGAGAAGTGGCCTTATGTATGAGATGCCTTATGAGGCCCAGCAGTGTGCTTCCCTCTCATCACCAGTCCATAAGAACCAGGAGTGACCCCTTTGTGGGCTACTTGTGTCCTTCTGCTGTGGCAGGGTTGCTCCCACTCTAGGTACCCAGGGAGTCTGATCTTTCCTTCCTGGGCCAGCTGGTTGTAAATCCAGTTTGGGGAGCCTCAGCACTGTTGGCTACAAAGTCTATCAGCACTCTCTTATTGCAGTTTTCCTCTTAATTGGGTTGGTACCAGTGTAGCTGGTTGCTAGGCTTAGGGGCATACAGCTGTGATAGGCCTCAGGCCAACAAGGCTGCTGTCAGTTCTCTTAGGCGTGCAGCTGAGTGGGGCTGGCCCTTGGCATGGGGGCACTCAATTGTTTGAGTGGGGCTGATCCCTTTTATGGCTATTTGTGAAGCTCAAGTCTTCTGCTGCTGATAAGCCTCACCCCCCACAGGACCACATACACTGTCAACACAGTCCTGGTCTGTGCATTCCTCTCCACTGCCTGGAGCGTACCCTGATGCCACACTGCAGAGGCCCCCACCTCTCCACCAATACCTGCCATAGTTCACCTGGTCCTCACACAGGCCCTGCCCCACAGAGGCAGATAGCCTTGCCTGCCTGTAGAGGATCAAGGTACCCAGTCAACGCAGGTTGAAAAGTAGCCTGAGGGCATGCTGTCAGGTGGAGCCAGTCCCTAGGGCGGGTTGCCTGCCCTGGCTGAACTTGATTAAATCAGTGCTCTAGTGGGCGTGGCAGACCCCTGGGCTAACAGCCCAAGGGATGAACCTCAATGGACCCCACCTGTGTCTGTATCAGCACGTCTGTACCAGTTCAGAACAACGGCCTCCACCAATGTCTCAGTCTCCAGAGAGGTCCCTCCTCTCACCGAGATGCCCCCAGAGCCCACTGGTGAGTCTTGTTTCACCAAAGGACTGTCAGCCTTCTCTCTGGTGATTTTAGGTTGCTGCAATGAGTGAGTTTGTGCATGGGCACTTTAAGACCCACGTCTTTTCGGCTTTCAGCTGATAGCTTTTCTAGGTGTGTCCCTGCTGCAGTCAACAGCCAGCAGAGTCAAAAGGTAAGACCCCCTTCTCAGTTGGGCCAAGTTGGAAGGATGCTTATAGCAGTATCGCCCCCACTTCGGAACTCACTCCTCCAGGGAGGGCTGCGTACCTTAGAGGGGCTCCCGCCTGGCCAGCTGAGAAGCTCCACTGCTCCCAAAGGTGGCTTTTTCCCTCTATAGCAGTAATTACAGCCTCTTCTGCCTTAGTCAGGACTGTCCCTTGTTGTGGGGGGTTCTTCTTATCCAGTTTTCAGTTTTCAATCCAGGGTAATTCTTCCAAAAATTGTTGTAACCTGGTTGTGTTCATGAGGGGAGACGAGTTCAACATCTGCTCACACCGCCATCTTGACGAGATCTCCCCGAAATTTTGCTGTTTTTATATTGTATTAGGGCCCACCCTAATGACTTCATTTTAACTTTATTAACTTTGTAAGAGCTTATTTACAAATAAAGCCACATTTGGAGGTACTGGAGACTAGGAATTTAACATGTCTTTTTTGGGGGGGACACGATTCAACCCATAACAGGGATGAACTGGAGAGCATGTACCTTCTCTAAAAGGGTGGCATTTACCAGTGCCAGCCTATTGATCTCATTTCAAGCCATATTTTTACAGAGAAACTGGAAATCTGAATATTTTAAGGAAAATATCTGCAAGCTATTTACCTTGCTTTGTGATAACTAAAGTAAGCATGTCTTAAGGTCTGACTGAGTCTTCTCCAAGCCCCAAACTCTCTGCTTGTCTTAATCAGTCAATTTTGTGCGAGAACTGTGGTCCCAGTGGACCATGGAATTCACCTGTGGCCACGCAGCTGCTACCAGGAGAGCAAGGCTCACAACCTCCTGCTCCCAATTTTGTTTTCTTTAGACAAAACAATAGTCTCTTATCAATTCCCACTTTTTTTAATTCAGTTACATCAAGTCCTATCTGTTTAGAGAAATCTTCCTTCAATTTCCCTAATTTTGCTAGATAAATTATAAGTATTTTTTGGATTACATATATAATTGCCATATATACAATCAAAACAAAGAAGCTATTTAGCTTTCCAGATATCTACCTGAATCAAACAATTTATTTTTTTTGCTATTTTGATGTATCATTTCTCTTTCTGTCTTTTTGAATTTGGGATCGTCCTGCATATAAAGTTTTCAATTATACTTTCTGTTGAGATTTTCTCCTTTATAAAAATAATGTGATCAAAGAAACAAGTGCATCAGGTAAAATATAAAAAGGGCAAATAATGCCCAGAATATACTGTGCTTACTGTGAAGAAGATTTGGGAGAGATGAGGGAAGCTGTAAATTAGTTTATGAATCTCTTGTAAACTTCCATTAAGAAAAAATGAAGCTGAGCAGAAAATTCCAACACTTAATAAGAAAATTTATGACCTAACTTGGTGACAAGGTGGTCTCTTAATACCAAACACAAGTGGAGGAGGGCAAACCATTGACAGCTACAAAACCCTGTGGTGTTCTCCTTGGTATAGGAGGAAGGAAAAGGTGCTCATAGCATCTTCTAATGGTCCTGAGAACAGGAAAACCACCTGAAATCAGTCAAGGGGTGGTCCTTGGAAATGTGCTGAGCCAATCTGAGGACAGCAGCTGAAACTGAGAGGCAGCTCTGCAAGATCCACATGTGAGTGATTGCAGGGACAAGGATGGAAACAGTCTGGGCTGTAATTCTGAAATTTCAACCAATCCAAGTAGCTCTCCTTAGTATCAGTCTGTTACCAGATTGCAGTGTATTTGTGGTAAGGTTTCTGTGCACTTGTAAGGAAGGAATTGAGGTCAGAGAGACAGGCAGGGGCCAAATAATGAAGGGCTTTGTAGGCCAGTTAAAGAATTAGGATTATTCCAAATGTGATGGGACAACATTAAAAGATTTTAGACAAGGAGTGATGTATATTTAAATCATCACTCTACCCACTGTGTGTCATATAGATGATAGGGAAGGCAGAATGGAAGAAAGGCATACGCAACAAACATCTCAGAAAGAGGCTGATGGCTAGGATTGGAGTATCATCAATGGGAAGAGGCCAAAGTCTCCTAGTTTAGGTGTGTTTTGGAGATATGGGCGTAGAAATTGCTGATTGATTGGAAATGGAATATGGGAGATGGATAAGATGGAGATTCGGGCCTAAGTAACTTGATGGGTAGTACTGCTAATTATTAAGATGAGAAGTCATGGGATTAGGTTTTGGGAAGGGGAGGAATCAAGTGTTCTGTAGTGGTCTTGTTAAATTGGATACAAATCTAGAGTTCAGGGACGAGATCAAGACGATGTACCTAAATTTCACATCATCAGCATATACGTGAGTAGATAAGTTATTTTCACAAAAAATAGAGACCTGGTTAAATAATGTTCTACATTTTGTTTTTTAAAAACAATCAACTTGGAAAGCTTTCCATAACAATATCTTTATTATACATCATCTGCTTAATGACACAATGGATCTGCATTGTATTGGACTGATGGGCGTTGAATGGGCTGCAGTGGCCATCTTTGCACATATACCTTTGCACACGTGTTGGCATTTATCCATAGGAGAAATTCCTAGAAGTGGGATTGCTGCATTCAAACATATGTGCATTTAAAATTTTGATAGATATTGCCAAATACTCCCGACAGCAGTATATAAGAATGTCTGTTTCCTCATACCTTGCCAAATTTCATAATCATTGCCAATCTGACAGGTTAAAAAAAGTATTTTTGTTATTTAATTTGCATTTTGCAGAATAATTAGTGAGGTTGAGCATCTATGCATATGGTTTTAAGCTATTCAAATCTCTTTTTCTATGAACTGAACCGACTGTTTCATCATTTGCTTATGTTTCCATTGAGATGCCGTTGTTTTTTTCTGAAATTTTTTCCTTTATCTGTTGTACATAGTACACATATTTTCCAGATTTTTACTTGTCTTTCAACTTTGGCATTTTTTGGCAGCAGGATTTTTGAAACGTTTGTTTTATAATACAAGTTTATGACTTAAGTGATCATAGCCATATATTCAGAACGACAACACCAGAGATGAAATTAGGAAAGTGATAGGAGTTAATATATTACAATTCTCTTTCTGTGGCACATTTGCTGGGTACAGTGGGACAATCGTTTCATCATGTGCCTCTTAGTTTGCTCCTTGTAAAATGGAAATCACCATCTCTGCCTTACCTTCCAGAACTTATTTAAGAAGAAATCTATGAATAAATACAACAACTCTCTTTTGGATTTTAAATACTCTCAACATATGAGTTTATGCATGCTAGGTAGATTCAATAAGATATTGAATACACAACATTGCAAAATACTAAAAATTTCCAGAGTATCATGCAATCTTTAAAGCTTCTTTTTTCCTAGTCTTTCTCCTCTTTATCTTCGTTCTTCTCCTTCTTTTTGTCCCTCTCTTTTCTTCTTTCTCCTTCTCCTTTCTTTCTTTGTTACATGTGACAGTATTTCTGGTGGCCTTTTTTTCTGGTGGAGAATTGCAGTACACACCAATCTGGAAAAATTTGTACAATTATAAAAGAAATAAATACTTGGTGCCACTAGAAGCTCCATCCTCTGTATCTTTTTCATGACATCTGCTTGATAGTTAAACATGCTGATAAATTAGGCTAGGTAACTGGGGAGTCACCAATACAGAGGACTAGAAGGATGTATTCACAGCTCTCTGTGAAGTGGTCAAATTATGTAGTGAAAGAGCACTGGCCTGAGAGGCTGCAGATCTGAGAACCAGCTCAGTCTCTTACTAATTGGCTTTACAGTAGTGATTTATAACTACGTCATCTTATAAATTAAAAGGTACAACTTTTACTTTAAAACAGTCAATCGGAAGAATGTGCCTGTTTTAATGAGCAACAAATAAAATTCAAATTTAAGATTATGGATGGCAGACTCAGTCATAGCCTCATCATCCATGAAGACAAAATAAGGCAACACCACCAAGTTTGCAGAACCCTTAAAGCATCTTTGTGAAACATTTTGAGAATGCTTAATCTGAATTGTTTTCTTAATTTCTCTCTGAGACATTAAATTCTGTGACCAGTTTACTAAAAGTAGCTCTTAGAAAGAAAGAAAAATGAAGGAAGAAAGGAAAGAAGGAGGGAAGAGTGGAAGGAAAGAAGGAAAGAGAGAGAAGAGAGAGAAAGATTTCACAGTCCAGTCCCTCTGCTGTACCAAAGGGGACCAGGAAGTATCATTAGAATTGTTTTCTCTCTTGCCTCTCACCAGGCAATGTATCCATATGATGCTTCCGTTAAACTATTAAATCCAAACATCACATCAGGGGATGAAAAGTGTCAACCAGATTCCTGGCACTCATTTTGAATGGTATTTTTTTTTATTTCACTCAATGATCCAGAATTCTGCAGAGAACAAAAAAAGTTTTATAAAAAATTAAGAGCAAAATGATTTTCCTAACATTTTCCAATGTTTTCTAACCTCTTTTAGCATTCATAATAGTTAGGATTGTACGGTTAAAACTGCACGCAATTTTAGTGAGAGCCATTGGTGATAGGCAACTGCCAGGCCTCAAAATTCATACACCTGATTGTCTGCTTAATTTTGTCATGAAATACTCTAGGTTATTTACAGGATTGGACACTGATGTTTTGCATTCATTTACTCATCGTTTACCTGCAATATGTCAGCTCCTGTGCTATGTAGGTCATGGTGATATGAGAATGAATAAGGCATGGTCCCTTCTCTAAATGAATGTGTTAAAAAAAAGAGAGAGATAAATACGTAATTTTTCACATTTGAAGTGATCCATCTAATGTATTGGCTCTTGGTGGCTTTTTCACTGTTTTAGCCTATTTCAAGAATCAATGGACATTAATGAGTCTTCACCTTTCCACATATTTCTCTAGCGTGTGAGTGGGAAGTATGTAAAATGAGCATTTTGCTGATAATGCTCAGATGCTTCTTACCAAACACCAAAAGACAGACAGTCTCATTACAGCAGAAGTTCAGGGAAGATGGAGGAAGGCATAGCATCATGAGAACTAACAGCCGATATAGGGGCTGTTAAACTTGTTAGTAACGATTTTGGCTATGGATTTGGAAGCCCCTGAGACTGAGTAAGTGTTGAGGACACTGAAAAGATGACGTTGCTAAATATGAAGAGTCCCTGCCCTATGTATCTTTTGGCTAGTCTGATGTGTCAACTTCCACAGACCTATTGACTGTAGAGGTGAGCAATAAGTGTTCCATGGCTCTTTATAACCATAGTCTCTCCTAGACAACTTTCCGTTTGCCATCTACTTGTCCATTTCATCTTATCTTTTTCCTTGACTCCATTTCCTGCCCATAAGTATACTATTGTCTCTATTCACTAGGCTTTGAAATGTGGTCTCTTAAGTTGTCACTCTTCCAAGGACTTGGTTCAGGTTCATGCTCTTGGCACTTTCTACTTAGGATCCTCACACAGAAAATGCCCTGATGTAAAGTGTCCCTCAGAGCCTGCAAGTTCTACTTGGTCTTCAGCAAAAGAAAGGAAGTATATTTTGATTGCCAGGTCCACTGAAAATTGTGCGCAATGAATAATATTTTAATGTATTTATGAAAGCGTACCAGATGACCTCATGATGCCCCTTCCCTCCCTTGAAACGATTCACAAACCTGAAAACGTATAAACAATTTCCTTTCGTGTTTTGTCTGTGTTTTTATGTGTTTAGTGAAGCATATCCGAAGAATTGGATACACGAAAAAATCTTGCCTTTTTATCTTGTCAATCCCTCAGCTCTGTTGGTTGACATAATCTCAAATGGATCTCAAATAACCTTCTTAAAGCCTCCGTGCCTTATTCCCCAAGGTGTCTGTGAATGCAGCATTTCCAAACAAGTCAAAGTCAAACTCTAAGATTCTGGATGTCCTTTACTTTTCCTTCGTTATATGAATATCATCTTGACAGCATTTAACAGGTTGTTTGAAATAGAGTCATATCTGCCTACATGCCAGTTCTGTATTTTGTTTTTATTCCTTCAACCAAGAACATGTCTTATTTTACATATAGACTTACTTTTTTGTTTTTATTAAATTGAATAGTGATTATTCTCTTTGAAAAAGGTTATTTTTCAATTATTAGAATATGGAATATTAATAAAATATTTTAAGAAACTATAACCTATCTTTAAACTGATGTAATGATGCCTGTGTTTATTCAGTTAACTCTTCTCATGTTAAAAATTAGACAACTTCATTGACAAAAGATCATCTTTTGCAGATTATTTTGTTTTTGTCACTTTTCAATTTTTTCACTATAGAAGTAATATATATGTATAATAAGACTTTACAAAAAGAGACATAAATGAATAAATCACTCAACTTCATAACCTTAATATATATAACATCTCAAATTAACATTTTGAACTATTCTCTTGCGTTTGTTTTCCTATGCATATTTTAAAAATTGTAACCGTAAAAATCATATTGATTTTCTCCAGTGTTTTTTGACTTAATACATATCCGGAGCATTTCCCCATGCTATTATGTAGTCATCCTAAACACTGAATGTTCAATTTTTACTCCTATTCTAGAATGGTAAATGGTCATAAGGTTTATTTTAAGCATAAATCACTGTGGCTTCTTATCCATGCATTGAAATATTAAGGTATGCTATTATTCAAAACTACTTGACTAAATTGTTTAGCGTGAATAAAATGAAAGACTATTGTTTGCAATTCTGGCCTTAATTTGGTGATTTGTAGCTCCTCCTCTCTACCTACCATGTAATGAGGAGCTCTTGATGAAGTTGGCAACAGAAACAGAGACACAAGTCTGTGACTCATGACGCTATCTGATGACTGCCGAGACTTATAGCGTGGTGTTCAGAACCTGGCTGCCCTTGAGGTTAGTTCCAATTTTAATAGAAGCTGCTCAGCTAGGGCTTAACAAAGGCAGGCAGATCTGGCGACAACATGAATAATGGGGAATCAGAGCAACACATGGAGAGACCTGGGGGAACCTTATGTTGACACAGTGACCTTGTATTTATTAGAATAAAGAACCACCGGCAAGGTAGGGCCAACCAAATCAGTCACATCTACATGTGGGTCTATGTGTAACTTACGTGCATATTTCCCCTTACCCCATAGGACTCTGTCTATTCACAGGTTCTGTTACTTAAATTGAAGTAGTTTACTCAGTAACAATTATTAACTTCTTTGTTTGTAACATTTAACTAAAGCATACAGAGGAAAGTAGTTCGAAGCAGAATTAGGATAAATCTCTCTTGTCCTTGGAAGAATTTGTAAAACTGCTGCTTGATTATGGAAAAACTAAAAAGAAGAGAGAAGATTCTCTTGTTAAATCTAGGCAATTGTCTAACTCCTCTGTTTAATGTAAGCACATGTTAAATAGAAGGCAGCTTTATGTCAGGCTCACAAATATCTATAGTCTCCAAGAATGCTGGATGTTCAAAAAGATGCCATGGACCATAGAAGAGAGCTGAACTTATCTACCATGAGGAAGATGTGCGAAGCTGAGAAAGGTCAGAGTAAAATTCAAATACGGCATTGCCTAATATGTGTGAGAGGTGGAAAGTAGCCAAGCTAAGCTATGCCAAATCATCTCATCAATAATCAAGGTCTTTTCCAGAAATCTAATTCCATTTGATTAATATCTTGGGTCAAGTAAGGGTTGCATTAAAATTCAGAAGATATTTGCATTGTGGATGCATTTTTTAATTATGTAAAGTCCTCTTAGTTTGTGGGACAAAATGCTAGACCAGGTTTAATGCAGGCCAGGAGGGGGATGCCATGTCGGGTGACTTTCAGTTGTGATCTTACAAGGCTCCTGCTAGTCTGAAACTATTATGTTTCTCTATGAATTTCACTTATCACAAACACAGTTACTTGCACGTCTTAAGTTACGAGGTTTGTCTAAGTAGAGTGAGAAAGGAAAACAAGATAATGCTTAAACAGATTTGGTTAGAAATTGAATTGACATATGGCAATGGATTTTCTTTCTGTTCTATGTCAAGAAATGAGCCATGCGGCTGAGGATTTACTTTAGTGAAAAGGAGAAGCCAATATTGAGCAGTGGAAACCCCTAGGTTCTGAAGGCCAATGGATTGAGCTTACCTCAAGCTCAAAAATTTATTACCTGTGTGACCTTGGTCAGAGCCTCTGAATGTCAATTTTACTAATTGTAACTTACCTTTTATTTAATTAATCAAAAATACTTATTGGGCACCTCCTTCGTACCAGGCATTATTCCAACTACTGTAAATTCAGCAATAAAAGAACTCTGCCCCTCACAGAGTTCATCTTCTAATACTTTCAGGATTATTAAGCTGATTAAGTGAGAGCATGTATTTAAATCTTATAGCATAGTGCTTGGTACAGAGTAAGTACTCAATAAATGTTCATCTTACTCCTATTTCTCCAATATACTATGTTTTGAAAATTCATGAATAAAATTCTTAAGGCAACCTAGTGGGTTTGGCACATTTTGACTTAACATTTCTCTGCCAAATGTAGACTTATTAAACAACAGACAAGATTAGTTCTATCCATTTCAAATATAGCATCCTCTACCCATGGTCACAAGCTCAAATGCCTATAGTGGCCAAGCATGGAGGTGAATGAGTGAATCAACTTGCAGGAAAAGAAAAGAGGCAGTGGTGGGGGTTGTACAGGCAGGAGGATCCATGTCAAGCCTGTAGAGAGTTCCAGCCAATTGTCAACATGTTGATAAATGGGCCCAGTGCTGCCATATCTCCTAACTTTGCAAGGGAAGTGAGAAATCCAGTTTATTTGTGAAATCTCCAGATTTTGAAGTATAGGCAACTAATTAATAAACACACACACACAGACACACACACACACAGGAGTATAGCAATTCTGTTCACACCTAGTAAAACAAATCGATGTGTCATGTGTTTGTAACCTTTATTCTAATAGGTATTTTGCTCACATTTCTACCTACAGGATTGTTGATTCTGAAACCCAGATTAGATCAGATCATCTCCCTTCCTCTAAATCTTTCAGAGTCTCTTCCTTTTCTGCATTAGATGGAGTTCAGGTATGGTGAGCATCAAAACCACCTCTGGAATTCCTAAAAATGTAAGTTTCTAGAACTCATCCCCACCTACTAAGGAGAATCTCTAGAAATGTAGCAAAATAATCTGTAGTTTTAAAATAGTTTCCCAGATGATTCTGATGATGAGCCAGGCATGGGAATTATGGATATAGACAATGAAAGATGATTCTTTTAGCATACAAGGTCCTTCACAACCTCATCTTTGTTATTTCATAGCTTAATACTTTCTTCCCCTCACTCTCCAGCCACACCATGCTGCTTGCATTTCCATGAAGGTGTCATCATTTTCATCCTGTGGTACATCTGCCTATAAAGGCTACTTTGTCACCCTTCTACTTTCCCTCACAGAAAACACTTATTCATCTTTCGAGCACCAGTTGCAATGTTACGTCTTCTCTACTGCCTTCTGTGTTCTGCTAGGAAAACTTGGGACTTCCTTCTTTTGCATTTCCAAAACACTTTGGACTTACCTGAATGAATGATACTGGCCATGATGTATTTTCATTGTTTATTCCTGTATATGTCTTCTCACTAACACATTGTCTTACTCAGCTTGAGCTGCTATAACAGATACTAGCTGTTGGTTGACTTAAACAACGAGCATTTATTTCTCACAGTTCTGGAGGCTTGGAAGTCCACGATCAAGGTGCCAACAGATTCAGTGTCTATTGAAGCCCGGCTTCCTGGTTTGAAGATGGCCATCTTCTCAGTGTATCCTCATAGGGCCGAGAGAGAAATCATGTCTCTCATGTCTTCTCTTCTTATAAGGACACCAATTAGATTCATGGAGGCTCCACTCCCATTACCTATTTACTTTCCATTGGCGCCATCTCCAAATATCATCACAATGGGGATTAGAACTTCAATATATGGATTTAGGGGGACACAAACATTCACTGCATAGCAGATAGTGTTCAGTGCATGGCAGGTTTCTACTAAACATTTGATGTGATGAAAAAAAATGAATATGTTGATCTGAACAGAGAGTAGCAAGCTTAGTAAATTTGCTTTATTCTTAACTAAGTTCTCATTTCATCCACCTGTAGGAGGGTGTTCCATTAGGCAAAAAGGAATGAATCAGAACTGATCCATTAGGTATGTAATTTGCAGAGCAGAAGTTTTTAAACTGTGATTTTGCACATTAATATTTGACAATGCTAAAGGAAAGAATTTATTTTATAAATCATTTTTAAAAATTCTGCCATCACTTGAGACACGCATGGTTTTGGAAATGTTGCAAATTACAGAGTACCCATGGTAATGCTATAATTTTTTTAAATGTCCATCTCTGTGTTGAAATTTCAGTCTCAATTTAAGTATACCCTGCCTAGGAGCTAGAAACCTCTACAGAGGCAAGGCTAGACGGTGTGAGAGGGAGGTGGGCAGGGAATTCTGTTCAGCATGACTAATACCAGGAGACATTTACAGTCTGTAACTGTAGCCAGGGACTCAGACAACTTTATTGATGTGTCACCAGGCTGAGAAGAGAAGGCACCGCAGCAGGGTGACAAGGACATGTTCCGTGTGTTCATTGATCTGCAGTCTCCCATGGAAAACTCCACATAGTTCTGACTGTCTTGAGTGGTTTTATTGATGCAGCTCCTGCCAGCAGAGTGGGGAATAGGAGTCACCACAATATTTCATCAAATTATTTTGGGTGGGTTGCCGAGGAAAATTGCAAAACCTCAGAAAGCCAAAGGATATGAAACCTGCCCAAAGTGTATTGTATGTGGCAGCTATTACAAAATTTCTGCAGTCCTTTTTTACTGAAATCCTCTATTGCAGCAGGTAATGGATCTTGACCAAGGGAACTGGTCGATCGAGCAAAGCTGCCATCCAAGAAAGAGATACGGAAAGCTGATAGAGCTTTAATACATGTCTAGTTTGTGAGTGGGTATATTCATGGGGCAGGTTGAATTAGGACATGTCAGTAGATCATAAAGTCTTTGGCATAAGAAGGACTTGAAAGGTTATGCAATCCATTTTCCTGTCTTCAAGAGGGAGAACCCTTGTATCTTATGGATAAAAAAAAATCCTATTGACCTGTAACGTACAGTCAATTTGGGATATTAATTTCAATTTTAAAAGATATTTATAAGTTGTATTTGCTTATAATTTCTTTTATCATTAAATATTAAATTCATGATTAGCTTCTCATAAGAACAATAGATTCTAAAGTCCTTATTTACTTCCCAAATCTAGGTTCTGACTCCTCTTTTCTGTAATGTACTTGATCATTAATTTGTCAGATATTTGAGCCAACATAACATATACCCAGGTGTGATGCTAGGAATAACGTTCTAAAAACATTTATCACAGTTTAGTAGGAGAAAAAGGTAATCTTTACTCAGGGTATTTGGGGAGCTCAAAGTCATCTGTACCAGCCTGGGTTGGGGTGAGGCGAGTATGGGAAACCTTAGTGGAGGCTTCTTGAAGGTGAATAACTCCAAGTTTGTATATTACCATATGTTTCACAATTACGGTGTCTCAATAAATCTTTAAAACCACTGGCCCCATTGGAACAGCCTTCCCTATTTTCACTTAGAATGTTTTCTCTACCTCAGATCTGCACATCATTCCTTCCTCCTTCTAGGAATCTTACCCTTTTATAGCTTCCAAAAAAAATAAAATCTTCTTTGTCTTTTGCCCATCCCCAGATATAACCCAAACTATGACCTTTCCTTCATGACTAAGTTTTCTGAAACAATTATATATATCCCTGTTAACACCTTAACCTATTGATAGCTGGCTTCTGTCATGACTCTATTCTGAAATAGCTCTGACAAAGATTGCTGAGGGACTCCAAGGAGCTTTTGAGTCCTTATCTCATTTGACCTCTCTGCAGCTTGTGGCATTCGTGTCCTTGCCTACTTTCTATCTTCTGTTCCTTGGCCTCTGACGCACCTCTCTTCATTCTTCTACTGCTGTGCCCTTTACTGTCTCTTATAGTTTCCTTTCTCTTCACTTGCGTTACAAGTCATGGTGATCCCTGTGATTCTGTATTTATCCTCATTTGTTGTCTCTTTTTCTCTTCTCACAGTATATAGTCTTATTTATCGAATTTATCAACATCCAGTTCTTCAACTATCCTTAATATTCTGGTAATTCACAATTCTCTGTCTCCCACACAGATATCTTTGCAGAGGAAAATCTTAACACCAAATGTATGTTGCATAGCTCCACTTGTGTATACTTCAAGCCTCTGCAACTCAGAGGGTCCAACACTAATCTTATGATCCCACTCTTGGCCAACCCCTTCTCCTATGTTTTCTGTCTATCCATGGAATGGCACCATCAGTCATATTCTGTTTGTCAGACTTCATTCTTTCCTCTCCTTCATGAACCCCGTCGCATTTTTATTGATTTTACCCGTTTGGTATTCACACACGGCTGAGAAGCATCAGTGAGTATTTCTAAAGCTCTGACACTTTTTTTCTCATTAGTTTCAAAAAACTCACTGTGAAATCTGCAGATAGCTGGAATCACAAAGAATTGCTAGACTAGGCCCATACCTGGTGCAAGAGCAGAGAAGATTAGGGTCCATTGTCAGCAAATGTGTAGAGTAGGTGATGGTTGTTATCCAGCCTCATAACTTGGAAATTCCCTTTTATATCCCCAGGATGCTTCTGATGCCAACTGGTATAAGGAATACAAATTTTATTTGCCACCCACAAATTATTTTATTTTTCTGTAACAAACAACATTGTCTGCATTTTTAAAAGAATGCTTCAGAGTCATATACACAAAGAACGTTATTCCTACTCTGGGATTTTCAAGGACTTTAGAATTAAGTAATTAATTAATTTGGAAAGTAAAGTTTCGTCGGACTTCCTCATATCCTATTATAAAGAAAACTCATACTCATATAAAATTTGACCGTGTTTTGATTAAAGCAGTGTGCTTGGATAGGAAATACAGTATTCTACACATATCATAGTGAGGGAGAAGAGAGTTTACTACCAGAATTTGGATATATAGGCTGTGTCAGGTTGATGGAAAGACCCTGTAGACCAAGCAATGGTTTGGCATTTATTCCAAATGCAATGAGAAGCTTCCTAAGCATTTTTTTTAACTGGATCATAATATGATTCTGTCAGCTGTGTGAATTGTGTTTTGGTATAAGCAAAAATAAGCAAAAAACCAAGAATCGACATATGACAATATCTAAAATTAGGTAGTAATAGACAAAGAGAGAAATGAAAAATTTGGAAATATATTTTGAAGTTAGCATTACCAAGTCTTTTAATGGATTGGATGGGATTAGAAAGGATCAAAGATGATTCCTAGGTTCTTTGCTTGAGCAAGTGGGTAGATAACAGTACTAATTTTCTGAATGGGAAAGACTGGAGAAGAAACAGAACTTGGAGAGCTATCATGAGTTCTGGTTTAGCCGTGTTAAGTTGGAGATGGCTATTAGATGGCTAAGTGAAGGAAGCAGTTGTGCATATGGATCTGAAATGATATTAGTTGTTATATTTTACAGGAGGAGCACTCTAGCCTGTTTAGCTACTCTTATATGAGTAGGAACCGGGTGTTCCCTCTGGTCTGACATAGCTCTGCAGATACAGAGACCTGAAACTTGACAATGCAGCATAGGTTATGTTTCAGGAAACTTCTTGCTGGCACACAATGCAAAGTGACATCTGGCTACTCTACCTACTTGTACAACTTTGACAGTCAATTAAGAGAAAAGGAAATAACCAGTCCTTGGGGGTATTCTTTAAGTTGTATTTCTAGAATGTTTTGGAGAGATATTAGAATGGCATCAACTGAGATTCCCAGATCACAGGTATGTTCGATGTCAGTCCTTTCCAAACTTCACCTCTGATTATTTTGAGTGCATGTCTTGGTAAGGAAGACATATTTTCTGGTGAGCCAGGTTTTTGGTCCTGTTGGTAATGTTAGGGCAATTAGGGTGGAGGGAAAGGGGAAAGACAAGATGCTTAAGAGTTAAAGGTCCCTGGAGAACAATGGCTGATGAATTGTGAAAGGAAGTGTAATACAGAGAGATAAGGTAAAAAGAGAGAGAAGGAAAGATTACTTTATACTTATTTGGTGGAAATTTTAGTTGCTGTGAAATGGAATTATTGCTTCCTAAGGGATGAGGACTTGGAAAGCTGTAGATGTCAGGGGGAAAAAAAGCAAACCTCAGTTTGGAGGAATTTTTGACAGCCAGGGAAATTATGTAATATACATTGCCAGGGATTTCAACTATGGATAGGAGCAATGCCCAAGTCTAAATGGTGGACCGCCAAGCAAGAAATTATGAAAGGCTCTCCTTCATTCTATGTTAATTGCAAACTAAAGTATCTCTAGAAGAGGGAAGCCCCCGCTTCTTCAACATACCCCACTGCTACAGTGCAGCTAGAGTTTACGCTTCTGGATAGAATGTTGCCAACTTTGTGCCAAGGGAGCGCCTGGGTTGCCAACTGGCCAGTGACATCAAATTGCACCTCACTGTTAGTTAATAAAAATGCTGAGGGGAGAGTGCTTTCTCTATGAGTATTACATAGCTCATTCATGACTATGCTGCATTCATGACTTCTATGGAAGAAGAAACTTACCTAGACATTGGTAAGATGTCTTAACTCTGAAATGCACTAATTATGCCAAAGTGTGCAGTTGGCAAATCAATAGTTTTTCAGAAAAATTGAGTAACACTCCACTACACATTGAACTTTTTAAAAAAACAATTACTTTCTAATAGTTCCAATATTTCCGGGGAAAAAGGAGCCAAAAGCAGTAGTAATGCACCTCATCCAGATGCTGTTATCTGCGGCAGGGGACAATAATAGCTTCTATAAATGCCGAGGGCCAGTGTTTCCGGCTATTGGGATCACTTTGAGCTCTATTCTCCAGCTTCGGCACAGACTTCCTATCATCCTTAAATTGTTGTGTTCACCTGATGCGTTATGTTCTCTCACTGCTGCTCTCTCTGTTTCTAGTGTCAGATTCTTGACTTGGGATTCACAGTTAAATGAACCAAAATATAGAGTCATTACTTTCCGCCTTTTTGCCTCCAGTGACTTGCGTAACGCTGTGTTTTTCTGTTTTAGATTTGCAATAGAAATATTAGATGTCAACAAGAAAAAAAAAGATATGAATGATGCTGTGAAGGTCTCTGAAGGTGAAAAGGAAACATTCAAACCTGAAATTCTTAACTGTGACTTTTTGACTCCCTTTTTGACAAAGGGAGAAGAAAAAGACAATCAACAGAAAGTTTCAGTTTTAATTCTGTAGCCTTTTCATTAAGAAAGGTTAAATTATTTTTTTGTCATAAGCAGATGACTTGAACGGGTGCTTCAAAGATATCAAACAGGCAATAACTCATCTGGAACTTTTCTTAATCCCTATATTATTATGGATAGATTATAGAAAATGTTTAGCCAGGGTCAAGTATAAGGACTAATAGGGACATCTAAGATCATCTAATTCAAGCTTTTCAATTGATAATTCAGAAAAGGAAAAGCCAAGAAAAAATTGTACGTTGTGCGCAATATTTCCAAGCTCAATGAAGGCAGCGTCAGAGGCCTACTTGCCAAGGCTAATATTTCCCCCAACAACTCAATTAGAGGTGGTGCTTCAGTATAACTTCTTTACATAAGCAAAATGTAACTTGGATTTATAAACACTTAGTCAACTGAAACGATTTTTTTTGTTTTGGTTATAGTCTTCTAATAAGTGTGTCAGATCTTTTTCAAGCTTCAGGCATGGATAGTTTGTGAGCAGTTAAGGCAGGAAGTTGTGATTTCCATGTGCCAACATGACTTCTCTGAGAAGATATGGTGGCACACTTACTTCATAGTCTCTTCTCTAGGATTCCTTCAGTGGTAGATAGGAGAAAATTGTTTCCAAGGTATGTCTTCATTTCAGAAAGACATTTGATAAAATCTGTCAATATGCTCATGAGGAAGATAGAGAAATAAATGTTAGCTGAGAGCACTAATTGGTAAATCCATAGTTTATTTTTAAATTAATGTTGTAACAGTCTTACGGTTTTTAAGGTCTGTCTTAAAAAAGAGGGATTAGTTTTCCTGTGTGTGATTTCAGAGCATGGTAGCAGGACAAATGGGTAGAATTCAAAGAAATAATTTGATTGGTTTTAAAATATAATGGAGTTTCATAAGAGGTAGTGAAATTGCCATCGCTGGAAGTATGCAACCAAAGAGATAAAAACCGACACATGACAGAGTTTGGGATAATCTAGTACAACGGTTCTCAGAATATTTGGTGTCATTACTTTACATCTCTTGCCTTACTTACATTACTTTACATTATACCCCATTATATTACATTGCATTACCCCTTTAAGTTATCCCATTACTGAGGACCCATAAAAGCTTTTGTTTATGTGCATTATATCTATCAATACAATGAATCTTTGAAATTTTTAAAACAGTAATTCATTTAAAAATAACAATAGTAAACTTGTTATATGTTAACATAAATGACATAGTTTTATGAAAATATCTCTCAGTAAAATTTAGTGTGAAGAGCGGCCTTATTTTAGATCTCTTTGGTTTAATAGAAGAGAGCTATGTTCTCATATCTGCTTCTCATTCAGCCCGTTGGGATATGCGGTTGTATTTGAGGTATTGAAAAGAATATGTCTTCACATGGATATGTAGTTGAAAGGAATGGTGGTGGTGGTATTTTAATCACCTTTTCAGATAATCGTGGGTAAGTAGGTATGTGAAAACTCAACAAGTCCAAGTTTTTTAAAGGTTAATCGCAGTGTAGAATCTGAAACCATACGAATGAGCTTTTCCTATCTGTTACATTACAAGGCATTGGTCTACCTTGCACTTTGATTTTTTATCTATGCCTGATTTTGTAACTTCATGCCTTAGTCATTTAAAAACAACAGATTCACTGAGTTATACAGATCTTCTAAATATTGACAAACTTTAATATCCGATATATCCAAAAACACATTTATTTATATATCACCCATTAATCAAGTTAAGAAGTTAAGTTAGAAGTTAGAATAAATTAACTTTAAAATACATTCAATGCTAAGAATCTCTGATTATTTTTGACTTGTGAAAACTACTACCACCACCCCCACAAATTATGATGCAGCTACAAGAGATACATTTGGGGGAGGAGGTTAAATCTCTCCCACCTCCAAACAGAGTCAACCCAAATAAACACACCAGTTGAGTAAGAATATTAAGCGTGAATGTAAGATCAACTTCAAACCTACCCTTTCTAACCAGAGCGCTGTGTATAAATCCCTTCTGTATACAACTCTAGTACATACCTTGCCTTGTTTCTAACATTTTGCAGTGTAGCACAGAGGTTAGTGATGGCTGTGAATGCCTGGGTTTGAACCCCAGCTTAGCCTCTTCCTAGCAGTGTGGCTATGGGCATTTTCCTTAACCACTCTGAACCTCAGTTTCCTTGTCTTAAAAATGAGGATAACGTTTGCACCTATTTCAGTTATGAAGATTCATATTTGTATAGTGCCTAGAACAGTGCCTAGTACTGAATAGGCTTTCAACAAACAGTCTCAATTTCCTTTGTCAGACAAGGTACTATTCCTGACCAGCTTTAACATGCAGCAGTGTATATATTTCATGTTTTTGTGGAACTGTCCTAAGCTTGGGATTTCAAAGATAAATGAACTCATTATATGTCCTTTGAGGCTTTTAAAGTCAAAAGGTAAAGGTGGATTTAGATGAATTGTCAGTGAGCATAGATTATGTAACTACATGTCATGTACGGAAGAGAAAAAGGTGATTTAAGTAAAATATTTAACAGCCAGTAAGCCATGAGTACTGATCGAGAAAACAGATAATGGTTCTGAACTGGAGCAGGGACCTAAATTCTCAGCAGGCATTAACCCCTCATTTGCTGGATCACAGGGGTCCACCGAAGAGAATGGTCATATTATTTTCTGTGGGCTCCGTATAGCTGTACTCATGCATATCAGCTCATTCCTAAAGAAATGGTAAGTATGATTTTACTGGCTGCTGATCAGTTTGTTTTATTCCCTCTCAATACTAGGAAGGGAATAATTTTCAGACTAAAGTGAAGGAGTTCAGGAGATTGAGCACAGGAGTTCTATTTCTAGCTTATGAACTTGAACACGTGGAGTACCTTTAAGAACCAGCCTATATTATCACCAAAGACAGAGAACATACTCCCCTTGCAACTAACCTTTATAACTCAGAGCCCAAGTAGCTGCTTCATTGTGGAGCTGGGACCATGGGAGTGAGAAAGAAGAACCGTAACTGAAAATGAGGATGAGAAAATATCACCACCTTGCTCAGCATAACTGTAGCTGGGGAGCTTTTGAGTCACCACCGCTAACTTCATTCAAAAAAAGAAAAAAACTGCTTTATTCCTGTGAGCAGACACTGCAGGAACCAATATATCTACGGAAGAACCAGCTGGACTCAATCCTGTCCTGCAACTCATCAAAAGCCTTATGAGGTCAGTCACCATTGCAAAATCTCCTAAGCATTGATCCTCACAGAGGCAGGGAGAGTTCAACTGGGTTTTTTAATCCCACGAGGAGTCAGAGGCATTGGCACTTAGCAAATCCTCTTTTAATTTGCTCACTGAGAAAATTCAATCGAGACATCATTAAAAGAAAGGAGACCAGCATGACACCATTTGTCGAGCCTGTCTTTGAGCTATCACTGTGTTCCAAGGGGTGGTAAGTGACGGGCAGAATTATATTTTCTTGCTTCTGAATAAGCTTCTGTAAAAGAGCCCACAATCCTTTTTAAGCCAGAAACCAAGAAAAATTATGTATTATAAGAAATACCCATTACCCATCTGTACCTGCTGAGACCTTCTCTCAGCAGCAGGTGACCAATTAAGCGACACCACAGTTCTATGCTCAGATATCAAATTCAATTTGGAAACCCCTGGGAGAAATTGGGATCATGAATGAAGGATGCCAGCTGGAAAGCAGGAATTTCTGAAAAGTGATTGGAAAACAGGCAGAGCAAAAATTATGACGAGATTTGAAGCCAGGCAGACAAAAGTGTAAATCAAAATTCAGACTTTTGTTGTTTTAGGCGAGTTATTAAACTCTCTGAGATTCTGTTCTCTCATAAAAAATCAGACTACTACTACTTCATGTGTTTATAATTAAATATTCAAATTGTATCAAGAGTATGGCAACTTGGAGATATTTCTCGAGACTAAGCTCCTCTCTCCTTACATGGACACAGTCAAGTTCAGAGGCTTTTTTCATCAGCCTAGTAGGGTTGGAATCCCACCTCTTGACTTGGGAGAGGGTACTGCATTTTTTCATACATCTGTTTGCTCAGATATAACTTAGTATAAAAATATATCCTATGTCAGAGGGTTTTGTGAGGACTAAATAAAGTATTGTGAAAAAGTGCTTGCAGAGTTCTGAAAAGAGAACCAGCATTCCATCAATATTGCTTATGTTGTTATTAATTATCTACTTAGGAAGCTGAAGGCAACGACTGGTCTCGAGTTTGCATCATGACTATTTTTGAGAAATTGACAACTTTTTCATTCTTGTATTTTTATATTTTGTATTCTGATCATTTTTGTGTTTTATGGTTAAGACTCTTCAAAAGAAATACTAAATATTTCTCTATAAATTATATAAATATAAATATGTGTGTATATATATTATATTATATATGTAATACTCCCGCTTTTAAAGCTAATGGGACAGATAATAACTAAACTTTAACCCTTGTTCTTGTTTTATTGTGGTGAGGCAGTAAAAATGGAGAACTGGTTTTTTTGTTTTCATGAGTTACACAATGGTATCCTTCTAGTTCTGTCAATCCTGCCTACAGACCCAATTCTATTTCTATTTGACTTGAACTTGTCACCTTTTAAAGACACGGGTCAAGCATTTCTTTACGAATTTTTTCCCCAACCCTACCCAGCATAACTAGGCTCTTGCTTTTCACCATGTCCAGAGCACTTCTGAACCAAACCTTTTTTATGTTACACCATATTGGTTTTCTTTTTATTTTGAAACAATTTCAAATTTACAGAAAAGTTGCAAGTATAATTTGGAGAACTTCCATATACCATTTAACCACATTCACCAATTTTCTTCATTTTGTTACATTTGTTTTATAGTCTGTATGTGTGTATATATATATGTCAATAATTTTAACAAAAATTGTATATATATGTTTTTTAATCAGTTGAAAGTAAGTTACATTCATCATGCTTTCACCCCTTGACTCTTAGCTACACTACAGTTATCGAGTTCAGGATATTTACTATTGACACAATAACGTTATCTAATCTACAGTGATACTCTTGTTCAGTTCCACAAATGTCACTTATGGCTTTTTTTTTTTAACTCTGTTATGAATACAGTCCAGGATCATGAACAGATATTGCATTTGTCTCTCATATTGATTTTTAATTGTTTACTTTTTGGTCTTCTCCATTAGACTTAAGCATTTTGAGGGCAGGATTATTGTGTATTTTGTATTGTACTTCTTTCATCACTTAGCATGGTAAATGATACATAGAATGTACTTACTATATGTTCATCATGAATGAATAAGTAAATGAATGAACTGGATGAACAAGGAAATTTGGAACAAGAATTTATTTGAACAGATTTGACAGACATTCACGAAAACAACAGCAGCATCCACACAACCAAAACCACACACACACAAACTCAATACCACAGGAGACCCTTGGGATCCCATACAGAGCCATCAAGAACATTTGTGGATAGTCACAGCTTTTTATTCCTCTTTTTCTCTCTCTTAGATGTATATCAGAAAATAGGAAGTTGAGTGGACAAAAACATGTAGAGGGATAAGTTGAGAATGTTATATTAATGAGGTTTGATAGTGCAACATACATGAGGATACCCCAAAGTGTGTTGTTGGAATTAGGTAGAAGGATAGTGGGGAGACTCAAGAAGAGTACATGCATTGGTATTTGAACTAGAATTAAGGGACTAGAGACAGAGAGAAAGGAAGTGTAGAGGAGGAAGTGAGAATGAGATGAGGATGAAAATCAAGCTACCATCAGTAAAAAGCAGGAACATAAGCCAGGTAGGGATACGGGTCAGTCCTCTTAGGTTTTGTTGTAGGTTCTAGGGTTCTCTCATGGGATTAAGACTAAGCTATCATACCAAGTTATTGAAAATTTTTAAATAGGGGTCTATTTGATGAGAGTTGTGGTTTAACTAAATGGAGATAGATCTATCTTCTAGGAAGTATGTAACCCATTCCTATTTCGTAAAAGATAAAACCCAACAAAAATGATCTATTGCACTATACCATATATTAAATCAACATTCCGAAGTTCATATACATGGCTGTAGTGTTATTCTTCTAATGGATGTTTCCTAGCTATTAAGACTTGAGAAGAATATGGTTTGGGGTTTTATTTTTAAGAATAAATTCATTAAGCCTTTTAAGGTTTTCCACATCCCAAAGCTGAATATCTGACAAACTACAGGAAAAGGAAGGAAAAAGAAAAGTGCATCTTTGTTACCATAGTTACGACAAGTACTCTTTTCCCCATTAACTGAAAAACAAAATAACAAAAACAAAAATGGAGATAAATTTATCTTCTTCGAATCAGCAATAACTTAAGAGAAGGAAAAGCAATAGACTCAGAACTGTGTAAATTTTAATGACTGGCTCGTTCTTTCTGAAATGTGTGCAAGGGGGAAAAAAGTGTAAATTTCAAAAGACAATGGTGATGACACAGAATATTATTGCTTTCGTGCCAAACCAAGACCATTAGGAAAAAAAGAATCCTGGGAACTATTAACAGTCTACTGAGAGCCCTTGCGTTTCTTCACCTCCCTGTCTTGCCCCTCTCTCCTTCAAAAGTTGGCACTGCTGGAGTTCCATGAATGAGTATCAGTGAGATCAACTGGTTATTTCCAGACTACAGCCCATCAGTTGTCATGACAATTTGATGTGGTTCTTTAAGTCAGACATTTCCTATAACTATCACACCAAGTTATTTCTTCCTTGGAGTTAGGGAGTAGTGGATATCAACCAGCTTTGTCTAAGAGAGTTGATGATTCCATCTGTTCTCCCATAGAATTTTATCATAAGCCAATCGATACAGAGATGCTTTCTTGATCTAGTGCTTCTTACTAAAGGTATAAAATTGCATCAATACAGCAACTCAGACAAGTCTTTTCCCCATATTTGGAGGGGTCTCCAAGGCTAATCCAGACAAGATAAAATTCAACATGCCATCATCTTCTCCCATTCACTTTGCTTTCATTGTTCGGACCATATAGAAAGCTACAGGTCTATTGCATTTGAGCTCAGAGGAGAACTGAAGACCAACTTATTCAACTGGAACCTGCTCATACATTATGTCTCTTCATTTATGCCTCTCTTACCATGTCATTTTGTTAATAGTATCAGCATAGGACTGAACATGATACATTTCAATAATCTGATTAAATATCTTCTGCATTAGAGAGTGAGCTTGCTCTTCTTTATGAGAATGCACTCTCCAATAATGTAGCCACTAGCCATGTGCGGCTATTTAAATTTGAATTTATATAATTAAATTAAATTACAGTTTTAACAGTCACTCTAGCTACGTTTTGCATATTCAGTAGTCATGTGTGCCTGCTTTTTACCATATCGGGCAGAGTTAATACAGAATATTTTCATCGTTACAGAAATTTCAGTTGGATAATTATAATATAGACTTTTGCTACTCAGAGGTTGGTTTACAGGCCAGCAGCATCTGCTTCTCCTAGAAAAGCAGAATCTTGGACTTCACCCCAAACTCATTCTGCAATTTACAATATTACAAGGCCATTTATATGCACATTGAAGTGTGTAAAGCACTGGTCCAGTTAATAATCATAGCATGCAGTAAGTGTTTTTTGAATGAATAAGCAAATGAATGAAAATACCCTCCTTCATTTTATGTACAAGAAAAAAAAAAGCCCTCAGAGTCCAGTGATTAAGTTTTACATTAGAAACACCAATTTCTACCTAGTGTCCTTCTTTCCCTTTCAACATCACTGTATTTTTTTAGGGAGAATAAGTGAAGGATTAGGCTATGTAAAATATGTAGTTGATATATGATTGAATGAAGTACTTTACATTTTTCAGCCACTGTTTCAGGGTACCTTATTCATCAAAATATATTAGTATGTCTTCATAGTCTCTATCTGCCATTGCTTAGCCGTTGCTTCTAGGGGTGACAGTCAGTGATGCTTCTAGGTGCCTCAAGAGAAACACTGAATGATTTATCCAGTAATATTGGTGGGAAGTTAGTCACAGGGAATTTAAGTTTGATTGAATAGAGTAGTGCAGGGTATATCATTTTCTCCCTCTTCTGGGACCTTGAGGGACAGAAGACATGTCAGGGCAATTTTCCCTTTCTTCGAAAATATAGATATTAATCTTTAATGCTTTGTTGGGTAAATACTTTGCTAAGCTTAAAGACCTGTCCTGAGTTAAAGATTGTTAGGTGGAAAATCTTTAATACTTATCTGTATTGATATTATCACCTTGGTTAATGGAATATTGTAACTTACAGATTTTTTTAAAAATCAGTTTTTGCTTTCATACTACTTGATCCATCTCCTTTCGCTTGGATGGGTATATCAAGTTTATCTGTGTCATCATTAGAGTTTCAAGGGGATAGCCCATTTCCTATATTTCAAGGAAAGGTCTCCAAAAGGTATTCTGAATGCATGTGCATGTGAGCATGAATGCATGTGTAACTTCTTCTCTGCCCTAGCAAAAACTTCTGTCTGGATATTATCCTGTAACTGTAGGCCTACTAGGAACAGTTCAACTTACCCCATCTTATGAACAGAGTAATTAAGAATTGTTTTTCAGGAACTGAGAGTTGACCCTTTGTACATTTCAGGCTGGTTGAGACCACCAACCCATCAACTGCAAGTATGAAAATGCCAAATAAGTGACCCTTTTGACATCAGGGGCTGAAAACTCCACTCTCAGATCACACTAATATTACCATTTTGTGAACATGAAGAGCCATGAAGGTTGACTATGCTTGCACAGATCATCAATTACCTCACTTCTCCTTACCTCCAGTCATATATCTCCACACTTAAGATCGCCTTGCCCTTTTATCCCATACATTTTGCCCCAAGCCCTGCATCCAGGAGGCAGATTTGAGAGCTTTTGCCTCCTGTCTCCTTGTGGGTCAACCTTGCAATAAAACTTTTTTCTTGTTTCAAAAGCTGATGTCATAATAATTGGCTTTTTATGCTCATTGGGCAGAGAACCTAAGTTTTGTGCAGTAACAATCCTTGTCCCAGCCTGAGCTGGAGAGTTGAGAGCTAGATATGTGGTGGTGAGACTATAGAGTAGACAGGCACAAACAATAAAACTCTCCTGCAGGAAGCAAAGAATGAATGTAGATGCTTGTCACAAATGAGCTTTATTAAACCACAAGCAGTTCAGATAGTTTGAATCTCAGCTCTGTTAATCACTAGCTGTGTGACCTCAGGCATGTCATTTAACCTCTTTCAGACTCCATTTCCTCAGATGTAAAATTAACATAATAATTGTACCTTTCTTGTAGGATTGTTATAAGATTAAATAATTTAATATGAATTAGATGCCTAGCGCCTGAAAGACATGAACGTTACTGTTTTTTATTTGGGCTGCCTCCACTCTGAACACAAAGCTCACATCCGAAGAGAGTGTGCCTGGTCTAGGCATTTATGTAAACCTGAAGAGATTCTTTAACTCAGCGCCTTTTGAATATGTCGAAAGAAGCTATAAAATATGAATAACCCCTTATTCTATAAAGAAGACTACAAACTGCCCTCTATAGTTCAATAGTTAGGGATCTATCATAAACGGCCACAACCTGCAAAAGATTAGGCTCTCAATCTGTTTCCTCCTCATGTGAGGAAATGGCCATAACCCGTAACTATTCTGAGGAAAGGAAGTCTCAGTTCTTCATCAGTCTTGATCCAAATCTATTTGCCAAGTCTTCGTTTGTTTCTTTGATGTTTATGTAAGCTCTTGCCTAAATTCTGAGTTCTTGTTTGTACACCCCAGAAATGGCTGCCAAGTGTATAGTGCAGTCCATGCTAGGGACGCTCAGCTTCCTTTCTGCTCTAGAATGCCCAGTTACTATGACTGATTCTGAAACTTCTCTAACCTGAATTCATTATAGGCACCTTTTTTATCTTCTCTACAAGTTTTCTTTCTCTCTGCAGCAAGAGGAGATTATAAATACCCCTTTGACAGGAACATGCTCTTCCTGCCTGGGAGAACATTTCTCCTTCACATTTGGATAAGTCATGACATTTCCTGTGTGGCTTCATTAAATATCCCCTTGGCAAAAGAAACTGGTGTCATTCCCACCTTGATATCTTTGTTTCCAATATTAAGAGATTTGTAGATTGTTTCAATCACTATGGAATACATCCAAAAACATATTGTTGTATTATTGTCTGCAGTTTGAATGAATGGCTTCATGAGCTGAATTTATGTCTGTGAAAGCTACAGGACCACCACTTCCCTTTCATTTCAACAGTTGGGACTTTCCTTTGTGGTCAAGATGTTCAAATGCCTCCTACTCTAATCTTGAATTTTGAGGAAAGTAGTGGCTTGTGGAAACAACAAAGTTCTCCTTTCTCTATGAAATTGTATAAAAGTCCTCATTGATCCCTTTGCAATTGGAAGATGTTATTTTTCTCCAAAGAGAGGATGTAGATAAATATAAAATATAACCAGAACATTCATATCAAGGAAAGCCAAGAAAGTCCAATTCTGCTGTTTTACATAGATGATGGTAGGAATGGATATTTAAAAATCCAATTATATGTGGATCTAGGTAAGGAATATATTTTTCTGAATGAAACACAGAAAATAGCAAAACCGTTTATTGTGATTCCAAGAGAGAAACTTTTCATCTCTCGTTGATTTCACATCATACTTGGTTATGGATTGTCAGAGACTTTTATGGTTATTAAAAGGTGTTAAGGATAGGTGCAGACTTCTTAAACTTCTTTTCGTAGTTAGGATACTTGAAATCATACTTCCAAATTTTAGAAAGCCACAAAATGTTCATAGATGTCATTAGTTAGCCTGTGCCCTACACTAGAAAAGGAATTATAGCAATGGGAGTTATAGACCAAATGTCTACAATATAGGCCAACTGTAACTTAAGCTAAGATCTGGTTTGCCAAAATTCTGTCATTTTAATAAAAGAAATTCTAATTTATTTATTTATTTATTATTTCATGCATTCAGTTAATCATTCATTTAAGTATTTATATATTGAGAGACTATTAAGGGCAGCGTATTATAATATATTAGGCCCCAGTATTCAAATGAATGAGACAGATCTGGCCTACCCTTGAGGAATTTACAGTATTGTAGGAAAGGCTGACAATAAAGGTGTAATTACGAGGGAAGATACTGAGTGCTCTGAGGACATATGGCAAAGCAAACAAATCTAGTATGATCGTTCAGGAAAAGCTCTCCTGAGAAAGTAACTAAGCTGAGAACTAAGGATGAGGGGGACTTAGTCAAGTCAAGGGTTAAGGGTCAAGGGGGGAATGTGAGGATTACTTCAGGAGGAAGAAATATCATGTTAAAGGATTACAGATATGATTAACTATAGTGAATTTATGGAAGTGAAAGAAGTAGAGAATGGCTGAAATCCAGGAAATGAAAGGAAAGAGATGCAGAGATAAAGTTATAGCAAGGTTTATCATCTTGAGCACTATTGACATATTGGGCCAAGTAATCCTTCTTGTGAGAAAGCTGTCCTATGTAACATAGAATGTTCCACAGTATCTGGGGCCTCTACATACTAGAAGCCAGTAGCTTACTCTTGACCATTTATGGCAATCAAAAAATTTCTTCAAATAGGGGCTGGCCTGGTGACACAGCAGTTAAATTTGCACATTCTGCTTCAGCTGCCCAGGGTTCACCAGTTTGTGTCCCAGGTGCAGACATGGCACCGCTTGGCAAGCCATGCTGTGGTAGGTGTCCCACATATAAAGTAGAGGAAGATGGGCATGGATGTTAGCTCAGGGCCAGTCTTCCTCAGCAAAAAGAGGAGGATTGGCAGCAGATGTTAGCTCAGGGCTAATCTTCATTGACAAAAGAAAACAAACATTTCTTCAAATATTGTCAATGTCCCGCAGGGTGCAAAATCTACACCCAATTAAGAACCAGAGGATTAGGTCAAGGAAGATTCAAAGCCTGGTCCTTATTGGAATTTTCAAAGCCTTGCTAGGAATATAAAGGTTTATGTTTTGGGCAATGGACAACATGAAGGGTTTCAAGTTGGAGAGTGCTATGATAAGATTTGCACTGAGAAAAAAATCACTCTGATTACAAACGCGAGCCTGTGAAATGTAGAAAGATAAGACAGGATTTGGGAGATCAGTGGAGAGACTAATGCAGCGATAAATGGAAGGAATGATAATGGCTTGGAGTAGAGAGATGAGGAGAGGGAAATGGAGAGGTTGGAAGGCTCTCTCAGGGATAATGAAGGCTGCCTTTAGTGGTAGATGCAATGTGGGCATTGGGATAGGAAGGAATTAGGTGCCCATTCCCATATTTTATGTCAAATTCCAATGTTTGTCTTTTATTTATGCGCCTTTCTCTTATGCATCTTCCACAAGCTGTCTTCTGCCTTATGCTTTCCCACAGTCCTTTCTGTATGCTTTCTACATCCACTCATGTTTCCAACTCTGGCAGTAGGTAGAAATATTAGCATTATTGAAATAATAAGCACTAGAATTTAAAAACAAATAATTGTTTTTGTTGGGAGAGCAATAATTGAATTGCATTTGGGATGCAGTAAATTTTGAGGGGCCTGTGAGATGACCAAATGGAGATAAAGAGCAGTGATAGGATAATACAGAGATGGAGTTTATAAGAGGGGTCCAGATTGGCGATATAAGAACAGAAGCCCTTGCTCATTGGCCCTTAATTAATTGACAATGGAAGAACTTTTACAGTCCCAAATTTATTACAGTCACTGTGTCCTCTTGGAAAAGGACTTACACACTATGTAGAAATCACTTGATAGAGAAAGAATAGAGAAAAATCTTTTCCTGGACACTCTACAGATATACTGGGAAAGCACAAATTCAAGGGTAGGTATTTGACAACAAAACTAGTAGTGTATGCAAACCCCAGGCTTGAGTATCAGAAATCAAGTGCCATCTTGATTATTGGATGCTCTAGGACATATATTTATCAGGGATGCCTTCCCTTACAGTTATCCAGTCCGTGTTTCTAGAATCCTTCTTTTCTACTCCCTATTCTATTATGACCTTTAATTTCATAATTGGAGAAATAAAAACACTATAGTAAGTTGTTGTCACCCAAAAGAAACTTACATTTCATTACATGTTGAACTCCCTACCAAATGGATTTTGCAAAACCAGCTTCAGCATCACTACTTTAGTTATTGCCTTTGTCTACATTCTAAAGCTTTTCTCCATTTTATTTTTGCTGTGCACTGCTTTTGATCACCAGCACATCATGCTGATAACGGACATCCTGAGACTGGTGTGCACAGCATGAATGCTTTGCTGACCTGTCAAATCACTGAAAATGTCCTCAAGCCAGGGTCTTGTTTTAGGACCGTTGGTTGTTAATATGCAAGGATCCCAGAGCTGTTTTCTTAGTGATTAGAATAGAAAATCTGTCCAGACACAACTCCTCCAACAGCCAAAGTGAAATCAGAAAGTAAGATGTAACATGGACAAGTCAAGTCAGTTCACCTCCTGGCATCAAAGAAAACACTTTTCCCCAATCTGCTTTAGCTGCAGAACTGTGGCAAAGCCATGTGAGAGGAGATCGCATCACCTTCCTTAAACAAATGCGTATGACATCTCATGTGATAAAAGGTCCGTCAAGAAATATGATCCGAGCCAAGGAGCATATAATTAGCTGGATGGCTGTGATCTTCCTTCTTTTTTCTTTTTGTTTTTCTCTCTGAAGCCCAAGTACATAGTTGTATATCCTAGTTGGAAATCATTCTAGTCCTCCTACTTTGGATGCCACCATAGCATGGCTTGATGAGTGGTGTGTAGGTCTGCACCCATGATCTGAACTGGCGAACCCCGGGCCACCGAATCGGAGTGTGTGAACCTAACCACTTGGCTGTGGGACCGGTCCCATGTGATCTTCCTTCTAAGTGAATGCACTGTGATTGTTTTCACTGTTGCCATTCAAGTTCATGGGGGCCTTTACAGTCCCTAGAATATTAGTATCATTTTGGAATCCAAGAATATCCCAGATGAGACACCTCTACACCTCTTAGTAGCAGTAGGAGAAATTGCATGTGCCATTTTAACTTTCGTTCAGATCAGCAAATATTGAAGCATTGAGACAGTCTCTGTGCTTTCAGGGAGCTTACAATGTTGAGAGGAAACACAGTATTTATAGCCGCTGGAATCTGTCTGCCTAGATTCAAATCCCAACTAAATATGTAACTCTTTGTGCCTCAGTTTCCTCATCTGTAAATGTTAAATGAGTCCATCAGTGTGAAGAATATCTGCCAGACAGAAAGTGCTATATTGGACTTTGCAATTGTTGTTTGTGCCTAGAGGCAGAACACATACATAGTTTTAATACAGTGCACTGGTAGAAGAAGGTACATGGTAAACAGTAATGAGGCTCTCAACTCCATTGTGGAAAGTAATGCCGAAGTAGTGTTTTAAAGGATGAAGAGAAACTTACCAAGTGGACAACTAGTGAGAGAAAATGTCTCAGGGACAGGAATAGCATTTTCAAAGACATAATAAATCAGGCATCACGGAATCCTTGAAGAACTACAAAAACTTTGAACATAATTTCAAAGCTGTAGATTGAAAAGTAATACCACATTTGTTAGTGCTGTTGAGTCAATTCTGACTCCGAGTGACTCTGTGTACAGCAGAGTGCAACCTTGCATGGTCTTTTTGTGCCATCCCCTCATCTTCTGGCACTATGTCAGACAATGCTCTGCTTCTATTGATAGGGTTTTCATGGCCCAGTTGTTTTTGAAACGGGTGGCCATGTCCTTCTTCTTAATCTTTCTTAGTCTGGAAGCTCCGCTGAAACCTGTCTACCATGAGTGACCCTGCTGGTATTTGAAATACTGGTGACACAGCTTTCAGCATCACAGCAATATGCAGCCATCACGATATGACAACTGATAGAAGATGGTGGAGTTCCCAACTGGGAAATTAACCAGTGCCACGGTGGTGAGAGTGCAGAATCTTAACCACTAGACTACCAGGGCTGGTCCTTATGAGCTGGTCCATAAGGCAGAGTTTATGTAATGAAGGGTCACGCTTACCAAATTGAAGAGCTTGAACTTTATGGTGAAAGGATAAGACTGTAATTTGTAATTGTTCTAACCTAGAAATTATAAAGTATCTTGGCCTTGTTTATTAATCCAATATTCACTTTAACCAGATGCTGCATCATTTAGGATTGTTTTAATGGTGGTGTGAGGGAGCTTTCCTCTATCATCCTCAGTGGAGCACTGAATGTTAAGATTCATTGGCCACTGAAACATAATATAATGCTAGAAATAGAAAGGCACTGAACTATGAGCCAGGAAGCCAAAGAAATATTCATGTGGCAGAGACCAAAAATCAAGAAATAGAGTGATGATTCATAAGGAAAAGTCCTCCTGAAAGACTAGAATTCATGTCAAATACCAATAATTAAGTAGGTGAATATTCCTTGAAATTACATTTTTCCAGAGAAAAGATACCCAAATCAGCCTTCAATGTTTCCTCTGTTGAGTGGAAAAGAAAAATGTGAGCATTATAATATTCACAAATATAGGAGTATTTTTAGACCATTTAGAGCACCTCAATTGTGTAATAAAGGCCTTCACCAGGGGTTTTTAAGGCCCAACCTTGCCACTGTGGCTGGTTTGCATACATGGCCTTGTGGAGCCCTGAAAGTTCTACAGCAGTGACTCAGAGAGTGCCAGAGAGACTGGAGAAAAGGGTTCCGTGCTCTCTACTCCATCCTGAACTCAGCCATAGACTCTTCTATCTATTACTTATGAGGATCCCACCTAGATAGTTTCTTAAAGAAAAGAGGTAAAGCAAAAAGGTTTTAAAAACTAACAACTGAATTGAATCATTTCCAAATCTCTTCCAATTTTAAAACTCTAGTTCTAGTTTTCATCTCAGTTCCAGAAGTTCATTAATTCCTCCAGAGCTAGCCATAATTCTAAACGTTGATCGTTTCCCATTATGCAAATTCATACTTATTTTTTTAAATAATAAATAAACCAGGGCTTCTATAATTTTCACTTATTTGACCATATTACATTTTCCAAATCTTTCCTTTGGTCAACTCAAATGGCTTTTCTCCCTCTTTATCTTTCCTCTTCCAGGTGATCTTAAACCTTCTGCTGGAGCCGGAGAGCTGGCTCTAGCTGACTTCCTATAAATCATCTTGGGATTTTTGTCAAGGAAAACTGTCCACATCTCTATACAAGGCCCTGTTTTACTTCCTCTTTTGTTTTTTTTCCATTTATTTTCTGCATCTAAGTGGTAATCCATCTTCTCTTCCCCTCATCAATTACCTCCATGGCTAAAATTTGTCCTGTATCAGCTTGTCCTGTCAAGCAGACAACCACCAAACCTCAACGAAGGCATGCAACAATTAGCATGTAGTGGTTTGGGATCAGCTGGAAGGCTCTGCTGATGTGGACTGGCCTCATTCACATACCTGGTGTCAGCTGAATGTCAGCTGATATAGGGTAGCTTTAGCTAGGGGAACCCAGAAACTTGAGTCTCTGCTCCTTCTGTCTCATTCTCCAACACCTGAACCCAGGCATGTTCTCATGGCACAGAGAGCCAGAGAAATGCCTGAGGCCTGGGCTTGGAACTGACAGACTATCATTTTTACCTTATTCTGGTGATCAAAGTAAGTCTTTTGGCCAACCCCAGTCAGAGTATAGACAGGTCACCACACATATAGTAGGTAAGCAAAATTACAGAGCCAAGGGAGGGGCACAGAAGCAAGCCTTTTATACTGTCTACCCAATGCTTTTATGAAGAACACCAGGGGATAGTTTGAGTGTCTCTCAGGATTATATACAGTATATAAATGCATGTGTGTCTGTAGGAAGATGCTGGGGAAAATGGGGAAAATCTTATTACTTTCTCTCATGCAATTTTGACATCAGCCATGGAGTAGAAATCAAATCTTCTGTCTGCTTCATTTAACCTTTGCATTTACAGTAATGTATTGCTAGATATTGATGAAGCAACAGCAAATAACCTGACATTCCAACTCTCCACACATAATGATTAAAGGAACATTGAATAGTCAGTGACTCTCTTATGCTCCAGCACTTTCCAAAGATGATGTAATCAGGTTCTGAGTCAAGTTAAATTAAGCCACTGAATTCTTCTCTCCTTTGTATTTGACCACTTTTACAAGAGTGATATGAGGCTGTGCTGTTTTCGTAACACTGTTGGGAGATGCTTTGTAGGTAGTTTAATTTTTAGGCTCTCCTGTGTGACTTTGAGATGGTTAAGGCGTCTTGAATTTAGAGAATTTTGTTCTGTAACATATAGCAAAGCAAATATGTATATGTATATTCAACAATGAACCACATTTACAATGGTGGTCCCATAAGATTAGAACGGAGTTGAAAAAGTCCTATCATTTAGTGGCGTCGTAGCCGTCGTAACATGGTAGCACAACGCATTACTCACATGTCTGAGGTGATTCTGGTGTAACAAACCTACTGGGCTACCATTCATATAAAAGTATAGCACATACAATTACGTACAGAACATAATACTTGATAATGGTAATAAGCGACTATGTTACTGGTTTATGTATTTACTATACTATACTTTTCATTGTTATTTTAGAGTGTACTCTTTCTGCTTACAAAAAAACTTTAAAACAACATGCCATGTTATACCAACAGCAGCCTCATATAGCTCATGTTTATTGGGTCTCTTGATTGCATCATTTTCTGTTGTGCTTGACTTAATATCATGTTGTTGTGTTCATCACAGCCTCATGGGATACAAAATCCACTGGTAATGTTGCCAGTAAGAGGCCGCATTGTGTGACTTACCTGGAAATGAAATTAAAATTGATTAAGGATATGGAGGTGAAAAATCAGTGACGGTTTTTGCTTGCCGGTCAGGCATATCTCATTCCACCATAGCTATGATCTTAAAGAACAAAAACAACGTGATGGAAGCTGTTAAAAGATCTGCTTCATTGAAGGCAATAAAACTAACAAAACATTGAGAAGGCCTCTGTAAGACATGGAAAAACTTCTAATGAATTGGATTGAAAACCAGACACACAAGCACATCCCTCTCAGTACCATGACCACATGTACAAAGCAAAAAGTTTGTTGTGTGGTTGAAAGAAAAACCTAGATCAGACTATGATGTTGATTGTCCTGCTAACTCTGGGTTGTTTAAACAATTCAAGAATTGTTATTCATTACATGATGTGAAAGTGAGTGGTGAGTCTGCAAGTGCTGACGTGAAGGCAGCTGAAGAATTTTTGGAAGCTTTAGATAAGTTAATTGTAGAGGAAAATTCCTTGCCAGAGCAAACATTCAATATGGATGAAGTCTCCCTATTCTGGAAACATATGCCTGAAAGGACTTTCATCCACAAGGAGGCCGAGTCAGTGCCAGGTTTCAAGGCTTCTAAGGATAAGATAACAGTCTTGCTTGGGGGGCAATGTTGCAGGCTACAAATTGAAACCCTCTGTGATCTGGCTCAGTGAGAACCCCAGGGTCTTCACACATATCAGTAAGCACACACTCCCAGTGTACTACAGGAACAATAAGAAGTCACGGATGACCCAGCTCTTCTTCCAAGACACCCTCGTAAATTGCTGTGCCATAAAAATGGAGAAATACTGTTTAGGGAGTAACATAGCTTTTAAGAGTTTACTTATTGTTGATAATGCTCTCAGATATCTTCCTTTTATTGGTGATCTTTGTCTCAATATCAAAGTGGTGTTTCTCCCTCCAAACACCATCTCTTTAACCCAACCAATGGATCAAGGAGTCATATTAGCTTTTAAGGCCTACTACCCGAGAAGGACCTTTGTTCAGGCTATCGCTGCAACTGAGGAAGACACTGAGAAGATACTGATGCAATTCTGGAAGGATTACAACACCTATGACTGCGTCAGAAACCTTGCTTGGGCTTGGGGTGATGTCCCCAAGGGTATATGAATGGCATCTGGAAGAAGACACTCAAGAGCCTTGTCCATGACTTCAAAGGATTTGCCAGAGATAAGGAAGTTGCAAAAATCAACAGGGCTGTGGTTGAGATGGCAAACAACTTTAACTGGGTGTAGATGAGAATGACATTGAGGAGCTTTCAGAGGTGCTTCCTGAGGAATGAACTAAAGAGGAGTCGTTGGAACTGGGACAGGAACACCTAGCTGATGAAGAGGCAAAAGAAAAGGAAACTGCAGGAGAAGAAAAAGAAGAACCCCAGGAAAATTCACAGGGAAGGATTTAGCAGAACTTTGGCTGACCTCAGCAAGCTCCCTAAAAAATTTGAAAACATGGACCCCAACACCCAAAAGTTTTCATTAATGGAAAGGTATGTTCACGGTGCGTTTTCTGCTTACAAGCAAATCCATGATAATAATAAAAAAGAAACAAATCAAGAAAACCACCATGGACATATTTCTGAAAAGAGTGAGACCTCCTTAAGAAGAGCCACAAGCAGGTCCTTCAGGAGGTTTTCCAGAAGAAGGCGTTGTTATCATAGGAGAGGACAGCTCCATGCATGTTATTGCCCATGAAGACCTTCCAGTGGGACAAGATATGGAGGTGGAAGATTGTGATATTGATGATGCTGACCCTGAGTAGGCCTAGACTAATGTGTTTGTGTCTTAGTTTTTAATAAAATAGCCTAAAAAGTAAAAAAAAAAAAAAAAAAATTTAAAAACAGAAAAAGTTTGTATAGAAGGATATAAAGAAATAAAATATATTTTAGTTGTACCAGGTCTTTGTATTTTAAGCTGTGTCATACAAAAGAGTCAAAAAGTTAAAAAAATTGTAAATTTTGTAAAGTCAAAATGTTAAATAAGCCAAGATTAATTTATTATTGAGGAAAGAAAAATAAAATTTTTTAATAAATTTTGTGTACCCTAAGTGTGCAGTGTTTGTGACGTCTACAGTATCGTATAGTGATGTCCTGGCCTTCGCATTCACTCACCACTCTCTCACCAACTCACGCAGAGCAACTTCCAGTCCTGCAAGCTCCATTCATGGAAAGTGCCCTATACAGGTGCATAATTTTTTATCTTTTATACTGTAGTTTTGCTGTACCTTATCTACATTTAGATATATTTAGACACGCAAATATTTACCGTTGTGTGGCAATTGCCTACAGTATTCAGTACAATAACATGGTGTACAGGTTTGTAGCCTAGGAGCAGCAGGCTATACCATGTAGCCTGGATGTGTAGTAGGCTATACCACCTAGGTTTGTGTAAGTACACTCTATGATGTTTGCACAATGATGAAATCACCTAACGATGAATTTCTTAGAACGTATTCCTATCATTAAGTGACATACGACTATATATATATATATATATACACACACACATATATATGCATATATACATATATGTATGTATATGCTATATATATTATATGACATGTATAAAATAGTTTCACATTTGTCTCCTGATGCATCTGCTCAGAGAGGATCTTCTCAGACTAAGACCTCCAAAGTTATGGACTAAATGAATGAATCTATTTTGACATTTATTTATTCATTTATTTCTAAATCAACATTTATTGGTTAAAATATTGGAGGCAGATGCCTTTGGTCCCCAATATACTAGTTATATAGATTATTTAACCACACCCTGACCCTATTTCTTTCCATTTATAAAACGAATATAAGAAAATACTTGAAAATTAAATATGTGTATATATGTATATTAGGTAGCACATTGTCTGGCATAAAGTAAGTTTCCCCTAAAAGAGAAAAAAGTCAGCATGCAGTAGAAACAGCAGAAGTAGCACTCGCACCAACACTTAAACAATAGTCCCACTGGAGCATCGCTGCCTTGTGAGAGGGTCATAGGAAATTGAGTCTGACGAATGGATGCAAAGTGCACACAGGGAGGTCTGTGGATGGGCAGAAGAGGGGTTGTAAAAGGTACACAGGATAGAGGCGCACAACTAAATGCCAGACACTGAAGTCTAAGCTAAAATATGTGAATGGACACAGACCTGAGAGCCACAGATTAAGCAGAGATCCATGTATTAAGCAAAACAGATGGGCATCTAGAAAGACTAGCACGTGCCAGGACAGCAGAAGCATCTTTGCAGCAGGCTGTGAAAGGTGGAAACCTCAGCAGAAAGAAAACCCACCATCAGGTACAGACAGGACCAGGAATCTAGTAGCATTGAGCACAGTGGGTGGGCTTTTTACGTTCACGTACAAACTACTAAATTAGTTTCTGATATACTTAGTATACAATCTATAAAATTCGGAGCCAAAAGTGCTTTTCCTTTGATCCGTAGATCCCTGGGAGAGCTGAAAATAAGAACAACAACAAAACAGTAACAAAGCCTATTGTGCCAAATTCTAGGTTTAGCGCCTTCTTTCTTATTATACTCACCTCAGTCTTGAAGTTGGACATTACATCATCATTTCATAAATGAAGGAAGTGCAATTCAAAAAGTAAGTTGTTTAGTATGTAGTAGACAAGGGATTCGAATAATCCTGAGTTCACATCCCTCAGCCTGCTTGCTTCCTTGAATTGAAAATGGCCAGGGTTAAGGTAAGGACACCATGCTAAAGAAAGGGCATCCAAGCATCTTTCAGTTCAGAGACACTGTGCTGGAAGAACACACTGGAAGGACCACAGGAGGGCAGAAACCAGGAGGGAGCTTATGAAAGGCATACAGGAGAAGGGCTGAGAAAGTGAAAGTAATTTATCCAAGGTCACACAGCCAGTATACAAATACTTACTAAGCTTCGTTAGTGCCAGGCTCACAGAGCATAACTGATATTCTCAGGGTTTTCTTGGCATAGCTGGAAAGACATGGACCTTTATAGGCTAACACAGCTTCAGCAAATTGAAGGGCACAATGCTTATTCAGTCGAACAGTGCATTTAACAGATACACAGTAGACAAAAATATAAGAGACAAGGATACTCATGTCTCTGGAGAAGAAGCGATGCTTAGCTATTTGAGTCTTATACTCCTGTACTTGGCATTTCCATTTTAATTTATTGGACACTTGCTGAAGAGAAAGTCTTTAAGAAAAATATTTTCTTTAGCACATACTTCTGCAGAAGCAGCAGTCATTTTCCTGAGAACTCTTGAACTGCAACAGTTTTGTATGAAAGGCACCATTCCAAGAGCTTTTATGTGGAATGTCTTTGCTTAAATTTCTTCCATGACCGGTTAAGAAGCAGCCAGCGTCGGAGTGAAGACGTTCATCTGGGTGCCGACTGTTCTATCGCCTTGTCTGAAGATGGATGATTTACTATGTATCTATTTGGTTCCCTACTCCCATAAAAAATATCTCAGGGTAACTGGCTTTTTTTGTGTGTGTGCCAGCTAGTACCTAAATATTGACCACACACTATCTCATTTAATACTCTCAATAACTTACGGAGGAAGTTTCTATTATTTTTATCTGCATTGAACTGATACTGAAATTGAGACAGAAAATGTAAGTAATTTATCTAATATCACTAGGCTATGAAGTTGCAGAGGCAGGATTCCAAGCCAACTTCTCACTCTTAGGCCTATGCTCTTTCCGGAAACTTACATGTCAAAAAGAAAGTTTTTCAGGGCTAGATTCCTCGTTTTCTGAGCCTACTTTTTATTCTTGCTTCCTATTGTCTTCCCTTTCTCTGGCTTTTCTTCTTTTTAATATTTCCCCAACTATTAAGGCCAAAATCAGATTAGCTAACTAAATCTAGGTGATAAAGTGAATGCTAAATATCCTCATTTCCCTGCCCAAATGCCATCTCCTCTGTGAAGCCCTCCCAGATCACCTGAACCATAAGTGACATCTCTACTGAATTGGCACAAATCTGTCTTTACCCTCATGGGGCTCTTAAAACAAGAATATAATTTCTTCCATGAAAACTATATTGTGAGCATCTGGAAGGTAGTGACAAGTATGACTCAACAAGTTACCGTCAACGGAACTGTTATCCAGGAGATTTTTTACTCATTAAAGACAAGGCCAACTATAACTTCAGACTCCTTTTTCAAGTGGTGTGGGGAAGGTGGAGGAAAAGGCAGAATAATGACAGTAGGACATGTGACTGGGAAAAGAAGCTGTGGTTTGGAGGATGCAACATCAGTGAGGAGAAAAAGCAATGATGAGGAAGGAAGCGTACCATTTTAGTGAGGGAGGCAGGACAGCAAGACATAGCAGGTGGTCCAGCATGCTCCATGGAGCGTGCATAAGCAGCGAGACAGATGAAAATAGAGTGCACACCTACTCCAGGATAGGGGGTTAAAAGAGATAAAGAACAGAAAGGAATTGTGAAGACCCTAAAAACAAACATTGTCATATTAAATGCATTCTGGGAGGAGCTTAATGCTGCCTGAAGCAGAGATAGACCCAAGCCTGAAGCCTTCTTCCGTCACAGACAAACTATATGTCCTGGTCTAACTCAGCCTCATCTGAAAACGCTTTCTCTGTTTTCCCTCCCTTCCCCAGCAGGAACAGAATCCAGGTGAGCTGGAACCAAATTTGGGCCTCTCCAAGTCTAAAATCACTATCTTTCTTCAGTGCCTGTCTGCAAACTCAAGGACTTTCTAATTCTCTATTTAAAAATAATATATATCTATATGAAATTGCAAACATAAAGATAGGTAGAGTCTACAGAAAGTTCTTTAATGGAGTGTCCTCTTTTGCTTTTGGTTAAGAAGAAGCCTAGAACACACTAATGGCATCCCATCCATGCTAGATCCTCTGTAGTCACAAATACTCCTATTAGACTCCAAAGTCATAGATTGGCTCTTGAAAGACAAATTCAGTGTCTGTTTCTGGTTCCTTTTTTGTCTCTGTTGTTAGTTTGATTTGTTTCATTTTGATTTGTTTCTACCACTTGCAGCTTCTCAGTACAGTGTCTGGGGTGTCTGGTATAAGCAATAATAAAAATAATACCTACCAAGTTAGGCTTCTTTGCCATGCAACAGGCTCTGTTGTAAGTGTCCTGCCTTTAGGATGGCTTTTCATCCTCACAGCTTCCCTGTGAAGCTGATACTATTGTTATGCAGATTTTACAGATGAAGGAACGGATAGGCATTGAAGAATAGAAATAAATGTTTGTAGAAATTCTCATTAACAAATGAGAAAACTAAGGCATCAAGAGATCGAATAATGGGCCAAAACCACATAGTTAGTAAGGAAGCTCAGATTCAAAACCAGATGTTCCTCTTTCATGGATCTGTGAGATTTCCCAGATATTGGCATTTCTGTATTTTATGACAACAAGGCTGAGAAAACATTGCCAGTCAAATTCTTTACAGGTAGTCCTGCTATCCTTGCGTATGCCTAAGTAAGATTGAACAATTCAAGAGTTATTTGTGTGTGTGGTTTTCTCTTAAAGATTCCCATCTCTCTCCCAATAGTTTCTGAAAAGACAAATGATGTTTTCAAGACATTTTATTTTATTGAATCTTGAGTGCTTTTTGGGAGGAGAGCAGTACTGTTTTAAACTAAGACTCAGTGCTAAGGGATAAATTTCCGATTATATTTTAGTAATACGCCCTCAACCAAATAATTATTTACAGTTTGCAAAGCCCTTTAATTGTATGTCATCTTCTGTGATTCTTTCTTTTTTTTTTTTTTGAGGAAAATTAGCCCTAAGCTAACATCTGCCACCGATCCTCTTCTTTTTTTGCTGAGGAAGATTGACCCTCAGCTAACATCCATGCCCATCTTCCTCTACTTTACCTGTGGGATGCCCACCACAGCATGGCTTGATAAGCGGTGCATAGGTCCACACCCGGGATCCAAACTGGCAAACCCAGGGCTGCTGAAGCGAAGTGTGCAAACTTAACTTCTGCGCCACCCGGTCAGCCCCTCTTCTGTGATTCTTGAGCTATATTGTGAGTTAGTCAGAGGAAGAGTTATCACTGGGGTTCAGAGGTCATCTCTTCCGCTTATTATGTGACACGGAGAAATTGTTGAATTTCTGTGTGACTCAATAGGATACGCACACTCATGTCTGCAGGATTTATTCCTTTTTGAGTTTGGTATCATTGATCAGACTTATTTGAGGAAGGGAGTTCGTGTGTGCAACCTAAGATCAGTAACGTCACATCAGTCCGTGACCTCACACCACTTGCAGAATAGTGTAAAACTGAGAGACCTAACACGTTCATTTTGATAACATTGCATAATTTGAAAAAGTATATTAAATTATCACACCTATGTTACCATGGCAGGAAATTTTGGAATTTTTTTTGTACATCACTTAAAATGGGTTGAAGTAAAAATAGTAATTGTGCACTTGAGAAATCAATCTTCCTTTGTCTAAAAATAGCACTGCTGATTATTCCAGACAACTGAAATATTAATCTTTTGCACTGGTAAGAAGTGTCTAGGTAGTTATTTCTTATCACATGACTAAAGGCACATCAGCCTCTGTATCCTAGAATAAGTCCACATGGTCTAAATTCAGAATTAAGTCTTAGTAAGTTTGCTTTGCTATTCAATTTGCTAATAAGGCATTTTTTTTTCTGCTTCCTGGTCTGTTTATCTAAAATAATGTTCTTGCAGAACTATGAGACTCCTCCCAGCTTCCGTCTCAGAAACCACGAGTTAATTAGAGGTAAAATTAACCTGCTCTAAAGTGCACGGTCCCTTTTTAGAATTCAGCCAAGTGAGCTGTCCCCTGTTGGGACAGATGAGAGCAGAGGTAGATCTTTCTATCAGTTGGGGATAGGAAGAACACCCTATATATTTGCAGAATTCAAGTCCCTCCACTTATCCAGCCTGCCTGGCTTGTCTTAAATGCTTTCACAAGGGTTTACTTGGGTAAGTTATTTGCCCAAGACCACACAGAAAAGCAGCTTTATTGACCTTAGCAATATTGGAATTCCTTGTCCTGGCTGAAGGTTTTTGTTTATGACAACAGATTATTATTTGGAATCCACTAAATCCTATACCAGGGCTCAGTGAACATCTTCAGGAAAGGGCCTTGTATTAGTTTCCTATTGCTGCAGTGACTCACAAACTTAGGGACTTCAGGCAACACTAATTCAGTATCCTCAAGTTCTGGAGGTCTTAAGTTGGAAATCAGTTTCACGGGGCTAAAATCAAGCTATGACAGGCCTGCTCTCCCTCAGGAGGCTCTAGAGGAGAGTCCATGTTCTAGCTTCTAGGGGCTGCCTATCTTCCTTAGCTCATGGTCCCTTCTTCCATCTTCAAAGCTAGCGGTGTAGCATCTTTTTCCTTTCTGACATACTCTTCCATTGACAGCTTCTCTCTCTGACTCTGATCCTCTTATAAGGACCCTTGTTATCCTTAACATAATCACGTCTGCAAAGTCCCTTTTACCATGTAAGGTAACATATTCACAGGTTCTGGAGATTGGGACATGGCTGATTTTGAAGGGACATTATTCTACTTACCATAGACCAGATGGTAAATATTTTAGGCAACTGCTCAACTCAGCCACAGATAATTTGTAAATGAATGGGCATGGCTGTGTTCCAATAAAACTTTATTTACAAAAAGAAGCAACTGTCAGGATTTGGCCCGTGGCCTATGGTTTGACAGCCACTGCCCCAAACATGCTATGTCTTGTATGGATGTTCCTAAAAGGTAATTCCTATAATGTTTTAATACATAGATAGATAGGTAGATAGACAAACAAATAATGGTTTAGAGGATATCCTTACAGATTTCTGGGTGTTCTAAGGAAAACTCATAGAACAGGAATTTTTCCCACTCAATCTCTTCACAGTTCCGAAATTCTGACCTCAATATGAGACTAACTTTCATGCTGTAGTCTTTCCTCTTTCTGTAGACCCTGTGTAGAAGAATCTATGCAAATGGAACCCAGAGAATCACTATTGACTTCCTTTTTATGCTCTATATAATGTAAGGATATTTTGAGAATATTAACGTCTATTGATATAAAACCAGCTGTGCATTTTTCTAATGCGATGAAAGATGTAGGTAGGAAGAAATCATGGAATTGATATTAACAAGTTTGCTATCCTTTTATCTCCCAAACTCTGAAACTTAAAAGAATTTGGAACACAGAGCATATGCACCAGGTAAGAAATGTTTGCAGCCCGTTTACTTGCCTCCTGGTAACAAAATGGAGCCTTAACATTTCAAGCAGAATAGAACAATTCTGTCACCTGTGCTAATCATCTTTTGATCCTTGCCATGTGAAGAGATTCATGAACTGACATTTGCTATTCTAGTCACAATAGCTCTTGTCTCAGCAATTCAATTTTCAGTGTCTCATGAATTTAATACCTGCTCTATTATCAGAAGACTTGTAATAACTTATACAGCTCAACCTTTTCCAAATTTCCTGTTCATCTTAACCTTTCCACCTTTCCATCTGGGTGTAGAGGATGGCCTTGTGAAAAGGTAGGTTTATTCAACATAATTTCATCAAGTACCACTATGTGCTAGAGCTCCAGTGTGACCAAAACACAAGATATCAGATATATCAGAGCAGGCAGCTTCAATTGGATTTGGACAGAAAGATAGGAAGCAGTGAGCAAAGAACATGCATGTCATCTGAGCACTTTGAGGAACTGTCCCAGTGGAAAGGAATAGTATCTGCTTTTCCCTTGAATCCCCGAAGCTGTTTTTCATCACAGCAGCACCCTCTAACACCCAGTAGGAAACTCCCCATCTCTTTCTCTTTTAAAACCTGTGCTTATTTTGGGTAAACGGCCAAGTTTCATAATCTAATTTGAAAGACACTCTAACTCTCTGCAGTTTGCAGGCAACTAAAATCTACTTGGAGCCCAGTGAATATGTACAAATTCTCTGGCTTGGGTGACCAATATCTTTAGCTTTCCTGTGTGCTAGAACATGCCCCATCAGGCAGATATATGAAAGAGAAGTATAGAATTAATTTCCAGGAACAGATAATGGAGGAACAATCATCTCATGTATCTAGAGGCCAAATTGTGTTCTCAATCCATGAAATAATCCTACAGTCTCCCCACAGAATTGTTCTGGAAGGATTAAACAGTAATCACTGAAACTTCATTTCACAGCTTCTCTAGTTCAATGTCACTTTAGCTGGAAAAGGCAAGAGACTATGAAATAAAAATAATAATTACAGAATAATGCACTCTTTAAGTTCAAACGTATAATTCTATTAGAGAACAAAAAAAATCACCATTGACAGCCAATTATTTCTGCTTTATCTTGGCTGTATGTCAAAAAGGAAATCCAAATTCATATAGATTAAAGTTCAGTAATGAACCTTTTTAAAAGATTCTAAAGTGCAATTTTAAGATACTTCTTCATAAACACTATAATCTAGAAGAGATTTCAATAAGAATAGTAGAAAAATCAATCTGTCTTCCTCCATCCCTCTCTCTTTTTTCTTTTTTCTGTCTTTCTCTTTGTCCTTCTTTTATAATCTTTCTTCTTTCCTTCCTTCCTTCTTTCCTGCCTTCCTGGCTTCTTTCTCTTAACTTTCTTTTGTTTAACATATCCTTATTGATTGCCTACTGTGCACCAACCCTGGTTAGTAATTCAAAGTAGAATTATCATCGCCTAATTTTATAAGTAATTTTACAATTGCTTGTGCTCCTTATTAAAAATGAAATTCAGAAAAAAGTCACCTGAAACTTCAAATGAAGTCTAAATTATCTATAATCTGATACCACTGTGGATTGTTGTGTGTTTATTTATTCTTGCACAGCAGACTCTGATGCCACTAAAAGAGCAATCATGGAACAGATGTGCTTAAACTTTCTCAGCCTTTGATTGAACGTGACACATTTTTGGTAGAGGACTGTGCTCACTCATAATTTTATGTGAACAGATTTGCTCAGGAATGAATTTAAAAATCAAGAAAAGTGCAGACTAACAATCTTGCAAATTGGAAACACCTTTAAAAAATTTTTAAATATAGGCACCAAAATGACAGGAGTCAATTTATTGTAAAGTCTAACTTGTACACTCAAACACCAACTTAACACAAAGTTAATACATTGGTGGTTTCCATTGTGTTAAAAATTTTGCATTAGATATAATTGATGATGTCCATTGATTGGCAATACATTTTAATACTGAATATTATATATAAAATAGATTTTTTGTCAGTTTTTGATCATACTTAGGATGACAAACCATCTTGGTTTGCCTGAGACGGCTGTGGGGTAGAGGGGTGGGATGTGTTTCAGGGACATGGGAATTTCAGTGATAAACCTTGGAAGTTCTAGGCAAACCAGGACAAATTAGTCACCCTAGTTATACCACTGAACCATGTAGTTCGATAAAAAATCGTTTTATATACCACTGTGCTGAGTTCTGTGTCCTTAATAAGGCTATAATTAACTGCAACAAGCTCACCTAATCCATTGGGTTTCAGTTCTGGCTATGCTTTATAATTATCTCAAGAGAGTTTTAAAAGTATTGATGCTCAGGTCCACCCAAGACCCGTTATATTAGAGTCAATACATTTTAAAAGCTCCCAGGTGATTCTAACGTGTAGCAGAGCTGAGAACAACTGCTCCTGGGCTCCTCTGAATGCCAGTCCACACCATAAGGCTCAGCCTGGCTCTACTTAGCAGGGAAATCAACAGCAGAGTGAAGAAATAAGCCTTGCCTAGGGATGACTAGACCTAATGCTATGGTGACATCTGCATGACCTTGCCCTGTAGTAGGTAAATGTAGCTCTGATTTTCTATATAAAGCCTGCTACTCTGCTCCTCTCTAGCTCTTCTCCGTGTAGCAATCCTGTATGTTGATATGAAACCTGAATTCTGTAAACTGTTCTAAAACTGAGAATTGAAGATTTGAGATTTCAAGGATTAAAATAAATAGACTGAATGTTTCTAGAGAACAAGGATTGTGATTTGTTTAGGTCTACAACTCTTGGTGCCACACACACAGTATTCAGTTTATTTGTCAAATCCAAGAATTTGTTCTTCTCCTATTTTCCTTTACCAAAGAAATGAGAGTCGTAATCCAAGGAGTTTATTTACTGTCATGCGCCACATAATGACATTTTAGTCAACAACAGATGGCATATACAACAGTGATCACATAAGATTAGTACAAATCCCTTAGGTCTATAGCAGGCTGTACCATTTAGGTTTGTGTAAGTACACTCTATGTTTGCACAATGATGAAACTGGCTAACGACGCATTTCTCAGAACGTATCCCCATCATTAAGTGATGCACGACTGTATTTATCAACATTCATCAGATATTTATTATCATATGTTATTTGGTCCAGCTTTCATGGGATGCACTTATAGGAAATATTAAAAATATAATCAGGCAATGATTTCCATGTGATAAATGCTCTACTCATCAGAGTAGCTCTTGATTATTATCAAATTTTCACAGAGTATAAGTTATGTACCAGACTTTTCTAAACACTTGGATAAGTTTGTTTACTACTTGTTACAAACTATGACTTAGGGAATATTGTCATCATCCCTGTTTTACAGTTGAGGAAAGTGGGAACATAAATAAGCTAATTAAATTGCCAAGGCCACAAAGCTAGTAACTGAGAGGACTAGATTTTAAACAGAGGCAATCTTGAGGTCCATGCACTTAATCATTCCTTTATACCACCTCCTGTCAGAATGAAAGTTGACAGAAATATGCACTGGAACCCACACTATACCTTTACATAGGGAAAGGAAATGTAATTACAGTCATGCATCTCTTGACAACAGGGATATGTTCTGAGGAATGCATCGTTAGGCCATTGTCATTGGGCAAACGTTACAGAGTATATTTACACAAATCTAGATGGTATAGCCTACTACACACCTAGGCCATATGGTCCTAGTCTCATGGGACACCTGTCATATATGAGGTCCATTGTTGATTGAAACATCATTATGTAGCGCATGATGCATGTATGATATTCTCCCCCACCAGATTTAAAGATTCTCCCTGGTAAGTGGGAGTAGGGGATTTAAACCCAGACTTGGGCACCTATGCAGTGCACTTTCTAGTACAATCTCCTCTGTCATTACATTCAGAAAAGCACAGTTTGTTTATTGTGGAAGGACTCTTGTATTGATAGAGTGCTGATTGCTCATTTAGCAGATGAGAAAACAGAATTTTAAGTGAATCTGGAAATAGCTCAGAAAATACAGCTGACCGTGATGGACCGTGAAAAAGAGAATAAGAAAGAGGGAGAGAATGGGAGAGGGGAAGAGAGGCAAGGGATCTAGCTGTAAAAGAGATAGTCTAATGTGTCCTAATTGGATAAACTCAGTGAGAGCTGGATCTCAACGCCCTCTCCTAAGTGCTCCCAGGAAACTAAGAGTCCCCTAGTTATGTTTCCTCTGTGGTACTGGCGCACCTGTTATCTATAATTGCGATACAACTCGCATCCTCTTATCCCTGTCTTTTTCCAGCTTCTACATTTGCTTTTTGTAACTCCTTTTAGAAAAAGAACTTTACTGCCACTGTATGCCTAGAAAAAAAGTCAACATGCATGCCACAGTTTCTGTCTTTAGATTTACCAAAAATGTCGAGTGTCAGCATAGCGTTGGGTTCTATTCAGATGTAGGAGGGGCCTTCTTCCTGATTCTGTGACATTCTTTGTCTCCTGGGACAGAGTCAGCTCTACGTGTGCCAATAATTTTCATATTTTTACTGCAGATTGCTTCCATAAGATTTTGCCTCAGAATTCCCTTCCTCCATTGGGAACCAAAAACTCAGCCAAGTCATCTGGCAGTATCTGACTCTTTCTTCCAATTAAACTCCTATATTCTTACTCCAGTCACAGCAGAAAGGTCTTCTGTGAACATGAAGAGATTTTAAAAAATTCCTTTGGGGTCAGGGTGAGAATGGGGTGGGAGTAGAGAGAGTTTATACTAATGGGAGACAGAAAGTAGTTGCCAGTGCAAAATGACTTGTTATAAGAGTACAGAAATAGTAATACAGAGAAAAGAAAAACCAGGAACTTTGCTAATTTTCAGGTAGACGTATATGGACTTGTATGGAAGCTAAGTGTGACGTAATGTTATGTTTCTCATCTTTTCAAGTTATTGCAATTTCTTCTTATTTCTCCAGCAAAACTCCATGAGATAGGCATGGAAAGGTAATATTATCCCCCTTATACAGATGAGGAATTTTTATCCATTTGTTAGTCATCTTATTTAAGGTCCCTTGGTAAATACGCAGCAGATCTCATATTAAACTGTGCCCAGTTTTTATGAATATTGAACAGAAACCACCAAAAGTTAATATTCTCTGTTACAGGCAGTGTCTACCAGCAAACTGCAATGCCGACTATCTAAAGCATTGAAACCCAGGCAGAACATTTTCTGATAATTTATAAGAATTCTTTCTTAGAAGACTCTGGACAGAGTGTTAGTCAGCAAATAAGTACAAGAACCTATTTTAGTTTCCAGGAATGAAAAGAGGAATTAAGAGGGCTATTGAGTTTGCTGAATTTTCACAGTGGATCAGCAGAGTTATTTGTTCCAGGCATCCCAGTCTCCTGTGCTACCCTTGGATATGGAATGCTCCATGGCTCTCGGTTCAAGAGCTCTCAGCTCCACTTTCCCATCAACAATCTGGCCCTTTGTGAGGGAAGCACACAGGGATATAATGAAAGCCGAAAAGGCCAGTTAGCTTCAGGGCTGTGTCAATATAATCTCGAATTCTAATTTGGAGAAGACAGCATCGGACCATTGAGTGAGAATTGCACAGCATTCATATGGAATTCAATTCACTTGAACAAAGCAATTTGTCTCCCGTGTGTGTGGAACATATGGGTTTTTCTATAGTGAAGCAAAAGTGGTAACCAAGATTTTGTAAGGAGACTCACAATAAAATGAAGAGCTCTCTGGGTTTTCAAGCTCTTTCCTCTACCTGTGAATACCTGCTAGGATTTGCCAAAGCAAAGGAGAGTCTTTGCTAAATTATACCTGCCAGTTTCCAATGTGCTTTAAGGAACTTTTTGGATGCGGAAAGAATATTCCATAGATTTAAGCAGACTCCATGTATTTCAAAACAGGATCTTGGCCGATCAAGCCAGATTCTTGGCTCTCTGCACTAGTTTTAGATTACAATTATGGTCAAAGATAGTATAATTAAGAGAAAACACACTTATTTATTTCCATTTTATGTCTTCTAAAGAGCTTATTTTTCCCCTCTGTGATGACAGAAACAATACAACATCACTGTAGAACATTTTGGAGAAAGAAAACTGTGAAGAAGGAAATGAAAATCGTCTCTTATAATGTCTTATGTTTCCTCCTAGGAAAAGCAGCATTTGATTTTAAAGTATTCTCTTCCAGTCTCTTGTTCTATCTCACCACATGCATTCACATACACCATAGCATATGTGGAAGTTTGTTCCCTGTTTTTTAAAATTTTCTCTCTCATGAGCCAGTTTCTATATCAATGGAAAGTCTTCAAAAACATGACTTCACATTATTTTTTTAATATGGACATAACATAAATTAAAACTTCATGGCAACGTAACTCTTGATATATCTTCATTTTCAATTGTTTTACATCTTCCACACAGTCCTTTTTTGAAAGAGGTGTGGCCTAAAAATCTCACCTTTCAGGAGGAGGGAGACTTGAAAGATGGACAACAGTGTGATCCCTGTGTTATTCCCAGGGTTCTCTGAGCCCAGTGTCTGGGGATCAAGTGAAGGAAATGGCCACAAACAAAACAGGATTTCTGGAATTACTGCTGTTGTCCAAGAAACAGCCTGTCAAGACCCAAAAGCATCTCCAGTGATATGTAAGCTGGAGAAGAAATTGCAGATGGTGGTGCCAAGCCACAGCCAATACTTGAATCCAGGAGGGTAAATCCAGACCTATTCATCTCCCAGCTCTTGAGGATCGTTCTATTATTGCATCAACCACATGGTAACCCCATATTTCACATGATTAAATTATTTGGGCTATTTTATTATGTTGAAGTGGGGTTTACCATACTTGAAATAGCCTCAATTGAATCAGAAATTGGGCTTTAAAAAATTGATGCTATACTATTAACCTCCTTAGAGGTCATCCTATAACCTAGAATCCTGTAATCCAAGGTCATAGTGCTAGTAAAATAAAAGTGCTCTCCAGATACTTAGGGAGGTAAATGGCCACAGAAGTTGGCCCATATGATTGGTATCATGCAACTTCCCCAAGCCTGATTTATAGAGAGTTTCAAAATGATATTATAAACATGAAAATAATTATAACTTTAAAAGTCCTTGTAATTTCCAAATTTATGGAAATTGCACTAATTTCCAAAATTATGCCACAAAATTGTTTATAAGGAGAGGTTCCTTGATCGCATCTTGTCTGGCACAGTTGTTTTATTCTAAGGTTTCTAAAACAATCCCTTAGTTGTTCTTGTTTTTTAAAGATGAATACTTTACCTAAATTTACATAGTGGTATTGTTGGTGCCACTGGGATCCTATGCATAGTGGAAAAGTTTTTAAACAATTACTGGAACAAAAGCAAGAAGAAAGCAAGCCCTTTGCAGTGGGTAGACTGAAGAGCTGTCCTACCGTATTTTCCTGCTGTTGTATGGACAGAAAGCAGGAGAGTTTGCTAGTTTCCCACCTGCATTATGAGGCTGCTTATAATGAATACCTAGCTATCTTTGTATAGATCTCTGATTTTTCCATAGGATGAATTCTTAACATTCTTGATCACATTGGAGTTAAGAATTTTGTAAGGTACACTATCATGAAGCTTTCCCTATCATATGGTTAAATAAGATAAAAAAAATAAGAAAGTTTGTTTAAAATTATTAAAACTATATGTTATCCTAGGGTTAGCCTTGACTAATACTGTAGAACGGGAAAGAATGGTATTGAAAGGACTAAGAATGCTCAAAAATTGTCCATTGCACCTGGACCTTTCGGAAGGTTCCTTGCTACGCTCTTCCTCTTTATACCACATATCACAAACTGGCCAGGAAAATAAACTCCTTTCAGATGTAGCCACTGGCTCCTTTGGATCTAACAGACATCAGTTAATTATTTACTGTATCCAGTAGCATGGCCAGGATGTTGAAAGCCTGAAGATCGATGTATGAGTTCTAGTGATGTCTTTCAGAAGTGTAAAATCTATGGGGGAATATGCCTATGAAATTACGCACAGCTTTACATTTTATTAAGGTGACCAGACAAATGATAGTGGAATCTATCTAGAGGTTTGGAGAAGGCAAGGATTGTTGTGAGTTAGAAGGATCACGGAGGCCTTTCTTAAAGAGATGGGTGTAAGTTTGGACCTGAGGAGTAGGTGTTACTTACCTTTGTCACTGCCCATCCAGTAAAAGTCAGGAAAAGTGAAAACCTTGGTAATAAATTGTAAAACTATTACTACACAGTTATTGGCCTTTAGGATATACAGACCAAATAATTTGTTTTTTCATACTCTCCTTTATTTCCATAAGAGTTTATATTTTCTAAATAGGATCCCACTCTCAAGGGCTTTTTTTTAATGAACTCTGTTATGAGACTAGGATACTGTCTCAAATGTAAAACCAAAATCATAATGCTTTAAAGAAGAAACATCTTAGAAAAAACTTATCTCATAAAGACCTCCTTATTAATACCTTTGTATGCTTATTCACAGTGTTGTATGCAGAGCACTATTTTTACGCTGCCTTTAAGGATCTGGTTTTGCAACTGTATATGTGCAAGAGCATCTGAGAGATACAAACCTGGGCAAGGGAAAGGCATGCATGTGTGCATGTGTGCCTGCATATGTGTGTGTGTGTGTGTGTGCATGCATTGAGAATAGAAAGAAAGGGGTATATGTCTGGGACAGACAGAGTTATGCAGAGATGACATAAGTAAACCATCAACATACAAGAACAAGAACAAATTTAACAATTAGTTATGACCTACTTCTCTAACAGCATTCACGGGTGCTTAGGATCATGGGCAAGGAGCGTCCCTCTTGAAGCTTCTTGGACCTCTCCCACCTGCTGTGCTTCACCCTAATCTTTTTTATTTTTTCATTTATTTGTTTATTTTTGGATGCACATCATAGTATATTTCAAATTCTGCGTAGATTGCATCATGTTCACCACCCAAAAATACCCTAATCTTATATGCATCCAGTGGGCTTCATGTTCAGGCAATCTCAGAAAATTACTTACAAAATTTACATTTGCATTACTGAAGGGGTACGCCTTAAATACAGCAACATCTTAATTCTAGACAAAGAGAAGACAACAAGATTAAAAGGTAACAGAGCTCTGAAAAAGAGCACGCTTGTCCAAAAGAGAAAAGGTATTAAAACCTCTAAGTCAGAGTCTACTTCATAGGAAATATTAATATGGCATATAAAGGGGGAGAGAAAACTGAGTTTCAAAACCAATCTCCGAAGCCAGCCTACATGCTTCCCAAGTTCCGAAAATAAATCCTGAAAATGTTTTCTCGGTAGAGGAAGTCTTGTGATCTAAAGAGACCGGTCTTTGGAGCTACAAAGGCTTGGATCCAATGCTTATTTTGTGTCTTCCTAGCTGTTGTGTGTGTGTGTGTGTTACTCTGTCTCTCGGATTGCTAATTTAGCCATTCTTAAAATAAGAATAATAATGCTCACTTTATAATTGTACTAAAAAGATGAAGAGAATAGCATGTAAGATGTCCTAGACGGTATATACATCCCACATATGAATTAAATTAATGATAGTTAACCTTTTTAAGCAATTTTGGATCAAAAATAAACGAACACTTTACCTGTATGAACTCATTTAACCATTAGAGAAAATCTTGAAGTGATTACTTTCATACCCATTTCACAGATTAGGAAATTGAGACATGGAGAAATTAAGTATCTTTCTTAGGGTTATAGAAACAGGAAGTAACTGAACCAGAATTCAAACTGAGGTAGTCTGTGTGCAGAGAGAAACCTCCCAGGCACTCCACTCTACTCGGTAAATAGTGACTATCAGTAGTGTTATTACTATTCTAATCTTCTTCTCCTACTGGGGTATTGTTGTGTTTGATCCTCATAATTGTACCTTTTAAAAAAATCTTTGATTTGGTACCTTCTGTTGGTATTATCACCTTTTAGTGATTATTTGTGTATCAGGGATTCTCTCATAGTGGGACTTATTGCACACAATTATGGATACTGTTCAAATTCTCCAGAGATTTAAGATCCAAGTTAAACGCCCACATATTAATTTTTCTATAACCCTAGGCAACACAATGGATATATGCACAATTTATGTATGTAAGAAAATTTGTGTGAACACATTCTGCTGACCTACTTTCCTCCAAGATTGTCTCAATTTTCAAATCTGCACTATCTTTTGGAATCTGGAAAAATCTTTTCTTTTTTATCTCTCCCCTAGTTTCCTCCTCCCTGCCAGACGGAACCAACAAGCATACTAGCTTGAAGTTCATCTCACATGATATGTGTTTCAGGATTGAACCGAATCATCTCATCCTAGGCAATATGTCTCTGTGTTGTATCCATTTCCTGATCTGGGAAGAGTTTTGGAAAATGAGCTTTCCTTCATTTGGTAGCTTTTTATTTGAGAGCTTAGCAGAAATAACATGAAACAATTCACTGTCAAAATTTCTAGAAAATCAATGTACAGTTTACCTGCCTGTCTCTGCCCTCCAGATTTTATTATATATTACAATGGCCTTAATTCTATGAAGAGCAATGCTGTATTTCCAGTACTTTCTCTATTTTCCAGCTAATATTTTACCTTACTGGAAGGATATAGGGTACAAGGCTTATCTGGGCTCATCCTACACTGATTCATGCATTTATTCCTTTGAAATATTACGCAGTATTTCAAAAGAATGTGGTAGAGCTATACTTTCTGACATGAAAAGATACTCAAGATGTATTAAGCAAAAAAAAGGCAAGTTGAAAAACAATATGTTTACTAGGATCTGATTTTTATGTTTTTCAAAAAGAAAAGAAAGAAAATGAAATGATTCCATGTGTATTTGTGTCTATAGAAAAACTCTGGAAGGATGTATTCCAAAATATTCACATCAGTTACCTACCTCTGAGAAAGAAACTTACTTGGGTACGATGGTAGTGAGGGACAAGATGAAGCATTCTTTGTTATTTATACACTTTTGTATTGTGCAGTTTTGTATTGTTTAGTATTACCATATTACTATAGTAGTTAGAAATAAACAATTTATATCATACCTATGATTATAGGATTCCATGAGTACACAAAGACAAATGGAACATTTCTGAATTTGGTGATATTATAATCTAAAGATGGGATAAGACAAATGAAAATAATAATTACAACACAAAGAGTACTGTAATCAGTTGCCTAATAGAAGTGTCCATATATTTGAGATTAGGAGAAAAGTACATCTCATTGTGCATATCAGGGAAGTAAAAATATATAAGTGACATCTGGTTGGGAAAGAGGATTTTAGTAAGCAGAGTTGTTTAGCTTGAAGGAATGTATGTCTTTTCTCCTTTCTGTTGCCAGTGCCTAGAATGTGATAGATGCTCAATAAATGTGGACTATAGGAAACAGAAAAGGAGATATGAGGTATATTGGAATAGTTACCTGGTCATATAAATTTAGAGCTGGGGGTGATATAGAGATTATATCATTTCCTGCCTAATATTCTTCAAAAGAATGGCATGATTCCAGCATGGTGCCCTGTTATGGGTGGGACCTAGTGTATGTCATCACAGTTCTGCCCCAAAGCTTTTATTTCATCTAATTTTATTACTAAAAAGTTAGTGATCTAGTTCCACCCTTATTTTAACAATGAAGAACATTTTAAGATGAGTGAAATCTTTCTTCTGGTATAGAGATAGCTAGTGGTACATTTAGTACTCGAACCCAGAATTTCTGAGTTTTTAGGAGTTCTTAATAGTGTTTCTTCAATGAATATGCACCCAGGCAAAACAGCAAGTTTGCCCAAAGGAGTCAGGCTTGAAGTGTGTTTAAATATGAGGTGTTTTCAGGAAGAATAATCCATGACTTATACTGGGGAATCATAAGAAAAAGTCCAGGCTTTACCTCAGAGACTTACCATGTAAGAAGGTAAGAATAGTGAAAAGGATACCCATCTCAGTGCTTCAGGAGTGGGGGGAAGGGATGACTTCTGCTTTTTACCAAAATGAGGTAAAAGAGACCAGATCTAACCTCCTGCCTAAAACAACGAAGAAAAGTACAAAATATATGACAGAACAATCTTCAAGACAATGAATGTTAACCAACGAAGGATAGTGACTACTGAGAGACAATGAGAGACACCCGAGGGAACCAAATGTGAATCCTACAATTGTCCCAGCTTACTGCCTGCTGTGAGTTTCCAGGGTCTGGTGTGAAGAGGTGGAACTGATGCAAAGGGCGGGGAAGTCAACGGGGCTGGAGTTTGAAGGGGCAGGATATCAGAGGGGAAAGAGCCACAGAGAGAGACAGAAAGAGCCAGAGAAGCGGAGAGAGAAAATGAGAGAAGACTATGGGGATCCACAGAGGTTCCTCTTCAACTTTTCAGCTGCCCAGTGAACGTGTGTAAAGAAGCAGTGAGGTTACGGGGGAGGCATCCTAAAGAAGGGAAGGTATGATGCCTGCGCTCACCTCTGGTTAGGAATACCTCCTATTCCCACGAGCCAGAATAGAAAACCGCATAATTCATGAAGTACTGGGTGGAGAAGGGACTTGCCTCAGTAGGGACAAAATTAGCCCTAAATTAGACACTCCTCTGTTACCAAGAAACAGAAATTAAAAACAAACTTCAAAAGGATTAAATTATCTCTAAGAAACTTCGTTGCACCCCAGAACAAAAAATTAGGGTTTATTCTAATTTTCTAAGTAGCTCTCATTTCTCGATTTGTATCATAAAGATTATATTGACAATTTGTGCATTTTATAATTAAAAATTAAATATTTTTATAAACAAAATTAGAAATTTAAAAATTTACATAAAAATAGTTATATATGATTTAGATGTAGTTTCTATGACCCCAATTTCATAATTTCCCTAATGAAAAAAAATTTACACTGTTTGCCTCTGTTCCCAAAATAATTAATTGATAAAGAGCTTGCTCTGATAAAAAATGTTAGGGCTGAATTTTTGGAATCCGGCCCATATATATTGATTGTTGAATCTTTGGGCACCACCCAGCATGGTCTGAACTCCTCCTTGGGGCTTACTTGCATGTACGAATGATGTGATTTTGTCTGTTTGATAAATCTGTCCTTTAAGTATTGCACCTGTCAGGAATATACAAGAGCGACACTCCTTTCCCCATGTAGGGGGAATCGTCTAATATATCCATTTTTCCTCCCTCCCTTGAAGACGGTGAAGTTCTAGATGCTACTGCTGATTCCATTTTTACAGCAAACATTTGTCTTGAAAGGACTTCTAAAAGAATTTATATTCATCTTCATGCCTGTAATTGGTACCTGTTTCATGAGCTTTAAAATTAGGGTCATAGGAACTCTAATGTCACTCTCTATTAAGACTTGGGATTGTGTTGACTGCTCATAATTGTCATGGGTTTATATAGTCTATTTAAAGGTTATCTTCGGTTAATTCTTGTGGTAAGTTAGCAAGAATAAATTGGTCCCAAAATAAGAAAAAAATGGAGATTCATTGGCCAAGTTGGTTGAGAGTGGCCAGTAGAGGAGAGAGACAGCAAAGGTGAACGCCCCTGAGGAGAGCATGGCTACCACAACAGACAAAATAAGCATTAGTGCACTATTCAACTTGCATTGTGACACTAAGAGTGCACAACCTGAGATGAATGGGAAAGATGCAGAAGTCTATATTTTTAAAATTGGCCATCTCTTTTTATTGATAAGCATGAGCCAAAAATCAAGTGTTCTCTTCTTACATGTTAATATATGGGCCAAGATTACCAAGAAGAGAGAAATAGCCTTGACTTATGCTCCAAAACTATCTAAAATGGTCTTTTCTGGAGCATAATTTCAGAGAAATAATAATCAAGCAATTGGATCAAACCTATCAAGTGTTTGCAGAATCATCCAGGGCCTGAGAGCCGACTGCTGTGTGTCTCCGCCTGCACTGCTAAGCTTTCCAGGGCTGCAGGAGAAGGGCAGCCCACCTCAGGAACCCGCCCCGCTTCTCCGGCAGAGAGCTTTGGGACAGAGATCCTAGGTAAATTGTCCAGAGTAGGCTTTTGTGAATTGAGTCAGCAAACTTCAAGTTATTTCAGCCTGTGAGTTTCTTAATGCCAAAGGGAATTTCTTTGCCTCCTTTCCAGTGAAGCTGGAAAAAAAAATATATCTGTGTTTTGCAAGTCTTGCAGATTTATAAGTTTCTGTATTGAAGGTGAACACTCTCCTAGGAGAGGTCAACGAAATTATTCTTGAAAATGAATATCCTACAATTGATCAATGAGGTTAAAATATTTTCTCCTCAAGCTGTGGTCCAAATCTATTGCTGAGGCATCTGTGAATAGTGAAAGTTTCTTGTTTTCTTTTAATACGAACATAAACATTTTATTTTATGAATGCCAACATTACATTAATATGAATGTTATTGTACATAGGAATGCACATATGCATGTACATACAAATATTAATGTTATCGTACACGTTATGTATCTACGATATTAATGGTATTGTACATACAAATGTTATTGTACATGCAAATGTATGTGCTACTATTAACATAAGATGAAAGCTTAAACTCTTCCCAAGCTACTAATAGGAGATTCCCTTTGTTTACGGATAGAATTATCTTCTGATACTCTGTTGGTTTTGAGACTCATTCTTTACCACCCACTCAAGAGGAACTAACCTCTGTGGGGAACCAACTTGTGCTAGACATGGTCCTGGGTGTTCACATTTGGTACTTAAGGTGACTTTAAGAGAATGCTGTTTCTGCTAAGTAAACTGAAGCTTGGTGAAGTTAAGTATTTCACCTAATAAGAAATATGCCAGAACCCGGATTAAAATCAGGTCACTCTTTTTCTCTGGAAGTAGAGAAGAGGAAGAGGGAAGGCTGCATGCATCAGAGCCTTGTGCCTAATCTCTGTAGAACTTTCATGGGTTTTGCTTATCTGTATCACGGCTGCTGTTAGTTGGGAGTGAAATATATTTCTCATTAGAATGAAGAGACTAACGTACATGAACATTCCAAAGACCTCTCCAGATGGGGACATAGTTGTGAAAACAACAGGCTTGGTCATTTTACACACTCCCCCTCCCCTTCCAATTGAAGCCAATTTCAAATGGTGGAACACAGCTTATATCAATCTGTGCAATGTCTGTAATGTCCCATTTATTTTTTATTTATTTATTATTATTTTTTTTAGGAAGATTAGCCCTGAGCTAACTGCTGCCAATCCTCCTCTTTTTGCTGAGGAAGACTGGCCCTGAGCTCACATTCATGCCCATCTTCCTCTACTTTATATGAGGGACGCCTACCACAGCATGGTGTGACAAGTGGTGCCATGTCCACACCCGGGATCCAAACCAGTGAACCCAGGGCCACTGAGAAGCAGAATGTGTGCACTTAACCACTGCACCATCAGGCTGGCCCCTGTAATGTTCCATTTAAATAAACTGGATAAAGCCTCCCATGGGTCCAACCAGGAAGTTTTGTTTAAATGGTCCCTAATTCTGCTTGAAAGCCCCGTAATAATAGAAGGAAACCCAACAGTAGCCAACAAGGGAGTTGTTAGAATTTTCATTTTCTTTGGCAGGTAGATGGTTTTGCTTAGTGCTGGAATGGAGGGTAATATAGAACAGTGGTTGAATACATGGGGTTGGAAGTCAGGCAACTGAGAAGGACAACCCAGAAGATGATTTATGTGATAGTGAGCCACTTACTTAAACTCTTCAAGTGTTAATTTGCTCCTCTAAACTCAGGGGGAGAAAACAACCTGCCTGCAGAGATGTTGTGAGACAGAACAATTCAAGTGTGCAAGGCCCCAGCACAGCAACGAGCTATTACTTACTGAGCATTTCCTGCGCGCAAAGAGTGAGCTAAGACTTCACAGGTATCACCTCATAGAAAACAACTGCATTGTGACTGTGTTGCCATTTTACATTTAAGAAAACTAAGGTTTACAGAAGTTTATGTAAAACATGACTGTAGTCACACACTTAGGCCAGGATGTGAAGGTAGGTTGCTGTCTGCTTTTGACACCTGAGATCCTAGGCATGCTCCTTCCTGTTTCACACCTGTGATCCTCACATCACTGTGAAGTAAGTAGGTGTGTAATTAGTAGTAGAGGCTCTGGAGAGTTAAATGACTTGCTTACGGTCACATGGTTGATAAGGGTGGAGCCAAGATTGAAACCAGGATTTGTGGTGTTACCTTGTCTTCATTACTAATGTTGCCCTCTCCTTTACCTCCTTGAATTCTCCATCTGAATATGCTCTGTACCCCAGATCTCTTTCTACAATGCACATCCCACACTTTGCCCAGCATCAATCCTTTCAGTGACTCTACGTTACCTACAGAGTAAAGTCAAACATCTTTGTAGAATTTTCCTGGCTCTACCTGATCAGAATCCTGCCTCTCTCTCTAGCCTTTCCTCTTGATGCACTACCTGCAGTGCCCTTGGGTGCAGACTTCAGCGTAATGCACTACTTCTAACTCCCCCAAACTTGCCATGTTGTTCTGTGTCTCTCTGGACTGGTTCATGCCTGGAATGAACTTACCCATCTTGTCCACTTGGAGACTTTCTCTTCCTCTTTCAAAATCCTTTCTGAAGGCTTAATCGACACGTAAAATTGACCCTTCCCGCGGTGATGACCATCAGAGTATGCCACTGGGCTTGCAGCTGGGAGCAAAATTGATTGACAGCCATAACTGCTGCTTTCGGTAGCCATCAGGGCTTTTGTTGCTAGGCTGTGTTTCCATTGGTCTGTTCCCAGCCAGTGAGTGCTACTAGCTCAGGCCTATTCTTGTGAAGCACAGAACTGTTCTAATGGGGAACTGAAGCTCAAGGATGGAATTCCCAGTGGCGTGACTGAACCATTCTTGGAATTATGCTGCAGTTCTAGACTCTTTCCAGCCTACCTTCTGTCTTTCCATTCTCTTTCAAATGTCGGGCTTTTACTGTAGTCTGAAAGCGCTCCTTTCTTTCTCTTGATCACTCTCCCTTTATCCTTCATGGGCATTTCCTCCAATAAATTTCTTGCATGTCTATTCCCATCTTGATGTCTGCTTCTTGATGGACCTGAACAAATCTAGACATATGGGCTCTCTTCTCTATCTTGTACACATACCATCACAAATAAAATATCCTATTTATTATTTTATGTGTTTCTCTCTCCTAATTAGATTAAGAGGCCAGTAAAATCAGAAAAAGCATTGTATTACTTCTTTTATTTTTAGCATTTGGCATACTGCTCGGTACTTAGTGTTATTTAATGAGCATTTGGATAAATGAGTGCTGAAAGGGTGATTTTATCTAATGTGAGTTTATTTAGGTGAAAACAAGCAACACCGTGTGTTTACTTCTCAGCTAACATTGCCAATCAATGTGAAGATACCTGGAAGTTAGCTTAGGGTCACTAATGCTAGGCTTGTGTTTCAGAGTATTACCATTAAGTTTCTATGTGCCCAGAATATTTTCTTGAGTTCAAATGAGTTTTCCTGCTTACGAACTTAATTTAACTAAACGTGAAATCTCGCTAAATATCTCTCATGACTAAATGAAGCAGCCTTGATTAATCACTCTGAGCATTTCTAAATATTCTGTCAGTTAACCTATATTTGTCATAAACGTGTAAAATCTATATGTGAGCATTCATTAGTAGGAAAGCATATTCTTGGAGAGCTATAGAATCAGATAGTAATTCTTCTTAATATTTCAAGTGAGGAGTAGAGTATAGAATATTTCTGTTTATTACTGGTAAATCCAGTGCAAACCTGTTCTGATCCATACAATAAAATAACTTGTTGTTTTTTCCTCTGTCAAATCGGGCCTTACTTATACTTTTATTTTGCTATAAAAGAAAAAATAATTGAAAAGTCTATTCATAATTGAATTTTCTCTTCACACAAAATTACACTGATCTGGCAACCTAACTCTGAAATCCTATATCATTGCTTGGCTCCAGCCAATTCTATTATTTTTTCATTCCATTTTTCACACTTAGGATCTCTGTTAGAATTTTTTCATGTATGATTTCCTTAATATGGGCTATATTACACCATGGATACAGATAATAATAAATATCGTTTACTGAGTGTCTATTATATGCACCAAAAATTACATGTTAAATGTTATTATCCCCATTTTCTAAATGAGATGCTAAGGATCAAAGAAGTAAAATAACTTGGAGGCTATCACACAACTGGTAACTAATAACTGGATCACCAGTGACTTGAACGCAGATCTGCTGATTTTTGAATTATCTAATCTTAGTTCAATTATCTATAGTTTTGACTATAAAGTTTGAGCATTAGAGAAGACTATTAATATTTTAATGTTAAATTAAAAGCATGTAAAGCTCTTCTAAGAAGCCTGTAGTTTATTCTGGAGACAATAGAGAGCCATCTGGGTTTTAAGACAGAGGAAAATAATGTAATCAAAATATAGCAAAATATGTGCTTAAAAAAACAGATCACAAGTAGACAGTGTGAAAGTGTAAAGGATGATAGATAAAACCAGAAAAAGAGAGACCTAGAAGTTGGTTACTGACAAAGTCTAAGCAGGAATTGATTAGGGTCTGATCTAAGAATGTAGGCAAGGATATGGACAGGAGGAGAAGATTGCAAAAACATTGCTAAACTTAGTGGCTCAGCAATGTATGAACTATTGGCCTTTGGTCAAATTGCTTAGCCAGATGCATCTGTTTCCTCCTCTGTAAAATGGAGACAATAAAATCTACTGCAAAGTGTTACCATGAGCTACAAATAATAGTATATTATCATATATGTAAAGTACATGTGGGTGTTACCAATAGGACGTAGGAGGGAGTGTATTATCTTAAGAGAGTGCATTCTTTGCTTTAATGGTTAAAACAGATGTACAATGTGTGTTTGACAGGCCATAAGTCAGGCTTCTTCAGTTCAAGCTGAAACAGTTTTGAACCAGAATAGGTACCCCTTATACCTCAATATGCAAAAATCTCTTGTCAAAGAGATGGAGCTATGGTAACATAAGATTAAAGTAATAGCAGGTATTATATGCCTAGTACATAGTAGCTGTTTTACAAATACTCTAATCAGCCACCTGGACTAATGTCCTTGAGAGACAAAACCAAATTTGATTCAGTTTTCTAACAGGGCAATCTAGCACTTGGTATGAACTGAACTGTTTGATTTGGATTCTCATGGACACAGCACAGGTACTGTCCTTGGTGCTGGGGATACAGTGGTGAACTAAACAAGCCTCCGCCTTCATGACCTTTTTCTTCTGCTGGAACGGATGTTCTGATGAATAGGTGATGAGTGAAGGAAGCCAAGTTGGAAAACTATTTCTAAATTATTTTCCACAACATGTTTTTTTTTTTCCTGGATACATTTACTCAGGAAGCTTCCCAGGAACAAGACTCTGCACCCTTTCTCCACTTTACTGCATTTTCAGTGAGAACTAGGGGAACAAATTTGTTTCAAATCCTTTCTTGAGCTCTTTTCCTTTTCAGAGAGTTAACTTTAAACTGTTGGAGGTCCAAAGCTTGCTACAAACTAGCTTCATATTTTCTGTTAAATCATTATCTCTTAAAATAGTGCCTAAAACAGTAAGCACTTAACTAATGTGTGTTGAATTAATGGATGAGTGAATGAATAAATAAAGACATTTTTCATTTTTTACAGTCATTACATAGATTAAGATGATTTCTGAGGGAAGAATTGAGTATTTAAGAATTAATTACTAACTGGCTTGTGTGCTAGGATCTATGGTTGTGCATAGAAGATATAACGATTTGAAAGTGGTTCTTAAAAGTCATGTACACCAAGCACTGAGAAGATCATTTCTGTGATCACCAAAACCACAGCACCTCTTTGAATTTCAAAAGTGTTGTTATGCCATGTATTTTTTTAAATTAAATATCACTTTCAAAATCATATTATAAACAATTTTGTGAAAACACTAATGTTCAGTATAAATAGACTCAGTATTACACTATGCCCAACAAATCATGAGAAAATTGTCCTATGTTCTTCCATATTATCCTTGTACATAGACACATGTATAGGATATACATAATTACAGAATATATGCTATTTTGAAATTTTCTTTTTTCTCTTGATATTATGTCATAAGCATGTTTATATAACACTATGCAATTATATGCTTATTTTAATATCTAGATGATATTTTCTCTTCTTGCCCCAGTCGTATATGGCTACACACCCATTCACCTTCAGGAGAGTTGTAGAATTCTATCGGTTCCGGATTGTGTCTAAAGAACTGCATTTGCAAAACAGAAGCATTATATTGTAGCATTTTCTAGTTGGATAAGAGCTTGAAATTCATACAATTAAATAATTCTCTGCATTTAAGCATAAAGACACAGAAATGAGCGAGCTGTGGGAGGCAGAGTAGCTTGTTGAGAAGAATGGTAAAGTGCCAGGTGGAAATTCTTCAGTTCTGATAGTAATCGTATGATCTGATATCATCACTTAACTCCGCATGCCTCAGTTTTCTCAAGTCAGACTCACTTAGATTATATTTTTAGGAATGACATGTTTATCTACCTAAGACACCTTATCCAGCTCAAAGTAACCAATGGCATTTCCAAACCAATCTATACAACACAGAATCAAAATAAATCATTCAGTGTGCTTACCATAATATCAAGCACATCATATATGTTCCACATATGCTACCTACTGCTGGGATTATGATTATAATGAAGATAATTTGTGGACAGTCCCTCTTTTTCATGTAATGCCATATTCTAAAGCTGTTCTCTTGTTTGTTGTCAAGTAGAGTGAATTATCTATAGAATTTCCTCACTCTTCTCTTGGAACTTTCTTCTGACAGTTCAGAATCATTGTAGTGCTCTCATCCAAATGAAGAAAGGTCACAGGGAGATTAAGTTTTTTTTCCTGACAGAATAGCTGTTTATCAGAAGGAAACGAACTGTCAGAAGCGGAGGAGGACCCGGGCCTGTTCATTCATCTTCACCCCCTTCTGCCAATGCATGATCACTACCGATAGAACATTCGCAAGTGATTCTTTTCAAGTGACTCAAGCAGTGACACTTCCAATTAGATTGATATTTGTCCTAACTATTTTATTGGCTCTTAGTAATCACAGAGTGAATTACTGTTATTACTCTCCAACATTACAATGAATCATTTCACAGGAGCAATTACAAAGAAGAGGGAATTACTGAGGCAACTGAGTGCTTCTCAAGTAACTAGTTACCATAAAGTAAACAGATCCTAAAGAATGTTACTGCAGTATCAGTTACTCTATTTTTTGTTGTTTTTTTTTTAACTCATTATTAGGCTTTCAAATATCCCTAAACTTCCTCAGTTAGGTGTAAGAGTGAACGACTTTTTGGAACTCTGCTGTATTGACTCCAAATGACATGTTCTGGGTATGTAATGAACTATATGATGACTATAGTTAACAATACAGTATCATATAGTTGAAAACTGCTGAAAGAGTAAATTTTAAAAGTTCTCATCATAACGAAAAAAATTTTAACAATGTGAGGTAATGGTGTTAACTTATTGTGGTAATCATATATACTGTGGCTATGTATACATGTATCAAATCATTATGTTGTACACTTTAAACTCATACAGTGTTATATGTCAATTATATCTAATAAAACTGGGGAAAAAGATAATTTTTAACTAAAATTAGTTTTGTGTCACAAAGCTGCCCGGGTTGGCATCTCAGTTTCACCACTTACTAGCTGTGTGTCCTTGTGCAAAGTACTTAATCTCTCTACGCCTTTTTCCATTTTTAATTGGAAACGATTATAGTCACAGCCACACAAGGGTATCTGAGAATTAAATGAAACAATACAGGTAATCACTTAGAGCAGAACCTGATGTATCGGGAGTGCTCAAAACTGTTAGATATTGTGTTGTCATTATTAATTTTATTATTACAATGTGACATACTTTTCAAGCTCTATAAATCAGGCAAATATAATTTGCCTATTTTTCAGCATTAATGGTAGTTATTATGCTAGAAAATGGCCTACTTTAGAATCAAAAGACCCAACTTTAGTACAGAGTTCACACAAGTTAACTTTATGAACCAAGTCAGATCTCTGAAAACCACTGACACAGAGCTGTAGGTGTAAATTGTAATACAATACACAATTTGCGTCAGGATCAAGGTTAGGCTCAACTACGTTGTATATTCAAGTTGTCATGTCTTATTTAGTACCTTTTGATACTCAAGTAACATTTTTACTGATTGCCCCATTTTATTTACTCAGCTCCCTTGGTAAAGTGACTGAGAAGACGTTATTATGCTAGTTTTATAAGTAAGGATCTGAGACTCGGTTAGAATGAGGTTACGTAAACAAAACATGGTGGTACAGGAACTGGAACCTAGGTTTTCTCATTTCAAAAGGATAAACTCCTTCAACAAAATATATTTAACCCCTACCATATCCCTGCTGTAATTCAAGCCACTGGAATTGCGGCAGTGCACAAAATCAATGAGAATTCCTGCCCTCATGGAGTTTACTTGTTTGATGGGAAGAAAACAATTTATAAAAATCTATATTAGATTTTTATAGTATACTATACATAGTATACTATAAAGAATAAGTGATTTGAAGGAAATTTCAGGAAAGAATGGGAATAGGCAGTGCCAGGTGTAGGGTGTTGCACTTTTAAATAGGGCAGACAAGGAAGCCCTCATGGAGAAAATGAATGAATTTCCACAAGTACCCAGGGGAGATGTGCAAGAGATTCACCTGGATCAGCAGAAGAGCATTTCAGGGAGAGGGAACAGCAGAAGCAAAGTGCAGAGGGTGAAATATGCCTGAAATTTTTGAGGAACAGCCAGGAGACCATTGTGATGGAGCAGAGTGAACAAGGAAGAGAGATCTGAGAGCTAAAATGGGACCGGATCATGTGGGATTTCACCAACACTTTTAGCAGCTTTGGCTGTTATTTGAATGAGATGGAAGCTACTGGAAGGTTTAGAGCAGAGAAGAGGCATAATCTGATTTACCTTTAATAGAATCGTTCTGGGTTTTATTTTGAGAATACACGGAAGGAAAGGATAAAGTAGACTCCGTTGCCATAAAACTTAACAGATCTTACAGTGGTTTGGATCCGTATTTTAGAAGTGGAGAAGGAGAAAAGTGATCATATTTTAGATTCATTTTTGATATATTTTGAAGTTAGCACCAATGGGATTTGTTAACATACTCAGTATGAGGTATGAGAGATATGTGACTTCAAGTGTTTTGGAATGAGAAAATGGTAGGGTGAAATTGCCCTGACCTGAGAAGAAATTGTAAGAGGAGGAAATTGGTGGTGACAGGGAGCTCAATTTTGGAGATACTAATTTTAAATTGCTTATTAGCACCCTGAGTGTGTCTATCGAGTAAACAGTTGGCTTTAAGTCTGGTACTCATGCAGAGCTCAAGGCTAAAATAAAATTAGAGGCCTAGATAAGATCTCAAAGGGAGTTAGTTTAACAGCAAATAGGAGATGTTCAAGATATGAGCCATGGTGCATTGTATTATTACAAGGCTGGGAAAATGAGAAAACTTCAGAGGAAACTAAGAAATTGTCACCAATTAGGAAAAGAAAACTGGAGAAAATGATACTCTGGAAGCCAAGTAAAAAAGGTGTTTTAATTGAAAAGAAATTTTAGAGTGATATAGTGTAGAGCCCTGACTATGGCATTACTAAATGCCTGATTTGCCACAAGATAGAGTGAGGAGAAATTATCCATTATATTTGATTGTCCATTATGTGCACTGGACAGATGGTGATTAAAGGGAAAAAAACCTCTCACACATAAAATATTCTTCCTGCCTTTAAAGCTCAAAGGCAGGGGAATAGAATTAGAAACACTGGTTGTAAGTCTCGTAATAATTGACAAGCAACAGCCTGTGGGAACATAGATGAGGTAGAGATTAATTTTGGTATGTGGCTTCAGGGGAAAGAAGGTCATATCTGAGCTGGGTATCAAAGAATGTCTATGAGTTTGTTGGGTTGGAAATAGGAATGGACAAAAGAATACTGACATTTCAAGGGGATAAGACAGCATGAGCAATTTCATAATTTCATAGAGACAGGAAAAAGTAGATAATGTTCAGGAAAGAGGAATATATTCATTTGACTCAACTAGAGTGTGCAAAGAAAGATGGGGCTAAAATAGCAGTAGATACACCTTTTCTCTTTTATGGAAAATCTTGTTCAACGGTCCAGCAGAAAGAAAAATTTGATAAAGTGAGATATTTATCCAGAACCAAATATTATGATGACTATCATTTTTTAAAAAGCCTTTTATATTCTGAGAAAAGCCTGAAGCATGACATATTTTAAAATGAATATACACTGGAAAAATATATAGAAATGTAAATTGTTCCCTGTAGCTTACTCCGTTAGGTAGATTTTAATTTCAAATAATTTTGCTTTGGGCTACTTTCTAACTTCCTTAAGCGTAATGTTGTGTTTTAATTTTATCTCTTTCCTAGAAATGGTTCTCTGTGTTGTGAGGCTGCAAGATCACCCAGTGAGAGTGGGGCCCAGTAAGCTGGAACATCTGACACATTGAATGAATGTGAGTACAGTATTAACAGCTTTAAAAAAACGGGAAAGAAAAATTGTCTCGTATGTGACTTAAAGTGCCTTGGAGTAGACTGTTTGTGAATTAATTTGTTTAATTGCTGGATCCTTGGCATGAGCAAGCTCTCAGCAGTGAGGGTGAGGTTAGTGCGTGTGTCTGGAGGGAACTTGACTTCTGCTCTAAGTATACACATTGCATTTTTGCCTGGAACCGCTTTGTCTCTCATCACTGCTCTGCTCCCAATCAAACTTTGAAAGCCTGCTTTCTGACCACAGCTGCATATAGCCCCTCTTAGTCCACTTCCTGACTCCTACTGAACCCGTTATTTACCCTCCTTTTGTATTTCTCTATCATTCTGGTACACCAGATGACGCATTTAGTTTTATTTGCTTCCTTGAATCCAAAGAAAGCCAATTATACTGGGTTCTCTCTGACTCTCTTGTTCTCTATCAACTTTATCCCCTGTCACACTGACCTTGCCAATAGCCAAGTTAATATTTATTTGTGTAATTACTTGGCTATTGTATGCATCTTTCATTAGATGAAATGCTCCATGAAGACAAGGACTATGCCAGTTTGCTGACGTATCATAGACATTCAACATTTCCACACTGCCTGACAGTGCCTGGTCCTGAGTGGAATTTGGCCACTTAAAAGGTTCCAGCCCTTTCATGGTTGTTCAAAATCTCTATTCTTCTTGGACTCAAATCTTCCCCAGACTTTCTCAGTTTCCGATGAAACAGCCTCCTGCTTTCTAGAAAAGATGAGACTATCTTATGTGAACAACACTGAATTTTTCTTCTTTAGACCTTAAAACGTCTCTGTATTTATCTATAGTCTATTTCTTGTTTCTCAAAATAACCCCTTATATTAGATTTTAATCCTAATACTTTCCATTTATTTATAAACTTTATTAAATCAGCTATTCCACCTTGATTTGCATTTCTCTGTTTTCCTGGGTTTTTCCACACAGACAAAAAACCAGCATGCATATGTTTCCCTAATCCTGGAGAAATGCAACCAACGAAAATCAAAACAAAACAAGCCTCCTTCATCTCACTATTCTCTTGATTTTCCCCCCAACTTAGCCTCCTTTTATCCATTTAAATGTCTCCATAGAACCATTAATGTTCTTCGCCAATTCATGGTAATTTCCACAAGAGGAGGGGCTATTTTCATTTTGTAACGTGTATTTCCGGTACCTAGCACAATGTCTAAAATGCTAGGGGCTCGATGATTAAATGAGTTAATTTTAGCTACCCTTTCACTTCCCACTCTCTACCTGAGTGTTAAAATTTTGCTTCAAGCAGTGCTAAAATTACTCTCACCAAGATAACTAACCACTATAGCTCCCTTCTCTGCTGTTCAATCCATAGCCACATTTCAAAGGCTTCTCTTATATCCCATATTATAATCTGTCCTAATTACTGTGAACTGTGTATATGCCTCTTACTTCATCAGAGTCTCAGCCCCTGGAGGTCAGGACAATTAACTTGGTTATTTCTTTAGCCCTCACAACTCTTAACAAAGGACTTACTAGTCAGTAATTACTAATGAGTTAAACTAATACCTTTAAGTACTTAAGGATCCTCTAACATTACTCTGACCACATTAATATCATCTTTGACAAAATATTTTGTCCCTGAAATAAAAACGTGAAAATATAATGGGATAGCATTTTATAAATCATTTCAAATAGTTAAAGAATCTTAAAAACCCTATACTGATTGAATAATGATATTGGTGCTTTTTATTTATGATCTTTTCATTTAAATAATTAGAAATATCTACCCATATGTGTGTCATACACACATGTATACACACCTGCACACATAGAAAAATTGGTTGTAACCGCTTCATCAAAGAATAACCACTGATTTAATTATTTCTAAGAAAATAAAATTATCTTCCAGGTCCTTTAAATGCACCTAATAATGCACACAAGGGAAGACAGAAAATCCCTCAGAAACTGTTTTCAGAACCTGAACAGAGCCTTAAGAATTACTCCACACTTGTCTTCTCTCTGTCTTCATTTTTGCCTTTCCAAAACAGATTCTTGTTTCTCACTCTGCTTGATTCTCTTCTTCATTTAACTCATATGAATCATCAGCCTGAGTTCGGTGTATTTGCCCCAGTTCTGATCCCCTAAGAGTCCTCTGGGACACTATTTCCAGTATTACCTATGGGCTGCATGTACTGAGACCCAAGGAGTAAAGTACCCCGCTGCATGCACCTTGCCTGGGCCTTTAGGAGAACTTACAATCACTTACAGGAAGAGATCAGGCAAATCCAAAGCGATGGTTGGGTGACTTGCACACCAAATAATTTATTGTTTACTTATCTTTTCTCTTTTCCTGTTAGTTGTAACTTCATGTAAGGAGAAATAATTTATTTAAGAAAAGTATGGTGGATTTAATTTGTTTCTTTTTTCCTCCCGCAAAAAGTCTGGAATATGACCCACGTGCAGACTTAAAATTTGAATTCTATTGCTTGTCTGATGCTCGCTCGTATGATCACTGTTTATGACAGGGGCATCTGCAAAATCCAAATAATTGCCAGAACAATAACATTTTAAAAATCTAGAATCAGTAACAATTCTGGGAGAGCCAGAAAGGCTTATTAATAATCACTTAATTTGGGAGGCCTCTCATTTCTAGTTCAGCAACTTGGATGGCTATAGTCCATGCCTCTTCTGTAATTATTTGGCGTATACATTGGGCCAATCTCCGCAACCCTGTATGTGTGTGATGTGTCAGAGACACTAACCTGGAAGGATCCCAAATTCGATTACATTCATTCTGTGAGCTCCGTGTAATTGTTCAGTTGCATATCCTTTATTTGCTCCCTCTATGCTGCCTTCTGTCCTGGAAGCTGACCTGTAAAGACTGTATCAAAGGGCTCTAGTCCCCTCTTCAGCCAATGGGGTTCCCCAGCAAGAGATAATAGGAAAGGGTAAGTGAGATGAGTGTCTCCATTCCCAAGGCTCCCTCTCTGCAAATTCATCTCGAGCTGACTAGACTCCTCAGCCATGGGTCTGTTTCTTTCAAAGCTACCTTCTGTGCACGAAGCAAGTGACGCTGTCTACACGAACAGCTTCCTCACCCACTAACGTGTGACCTAGAGGTTTTAATAACTCCTTTGTTCTTAGTAGCTCAGAGTCCTGCTCCCTAGTTTCTCTACAAATTAGTTACCTTTTTGTAAATAGCGCCTTTGTGAATACTTTCTTTGAATTATCTTAATCTGAGTGTCCCAACTATTTCTTATCAGAACTCTGGTATAATGTCTCTCTGAGATTCCTTAATTAGCATCATATTGACTACAACTTTGAAAATGATCACTAATAGTGGTGAGCCACAAATTAAATGTAAGTATTTAGATAATGGGCATGCACTATATGTCAATACAGAAAGAAGTCTTGGGAAAATTTGAGAGCATATTGCATTAGCAACGTTTATTGTTTGCTTCTATGAGTTTAGATTGACCCTAAATTCAGGAATTGAATTACTAGAAGGTGGTACAATTTCCTCTGTAGTTTTCCTTTTTTTCTATGGATGGACAGCACTGATGCTGTACTGAATCTACCAGGATATACAAATCAGACTTTTGCCCATTTAATTTTTTATTTTATAAAGTGTTAGAAGTAATTGATGTGGCTGGCAGCTGAGCTCTTCCAGACCTTGATAAAGGGATAAGTTTGGTGTGGGTGGCCATGTATGTCAAAAGAGAAGTTTGGCTATATTGGTGTTGTTGGCATTCAACAAGTCAGATTTATTTTAATGATTAGCTTATTTTTTTTGTATTTTTAAAGAGGAGATGTCTAAAAGCAACAGAATTGGATCTCTCCCATCAAGAAGAAGTCAAAGGAAAAATATGTTTTTAATTCAATTACACTAATTAGCCTCTGGACATTTTTTTAATGCCAGTGTTAAGTGAAAGAAGCAGTTCTTGGTATTAAAGTGAATACTGTATATAATCACCCCCAAAATGCATCCACGTCCAAAAAGATTCCACAGGATTTGAGTGTTTGAAATGTAGTTGCTCCTTTGAAATTACAAAAGAAATTATAGACCTATTATGGAAAGTTTGAGAAACTGAGGAAAAAATGTTTATAACTCTAACCTAGAACTCTTATAAATTTGGTACATTTACCTCAATTTTCGTATATAGTTTTAATCCTGGTACACGAACAATATTTGCATTTGTAGGCCAAAGTTTTTCCCAAATTCCTACATTGTTTTATAATAATTAATTTTAGATATCTTTAAGAAAACTACTTACCACAATGTAAATGTTCAATAAATGTTAGCTATTATTTAATGAAACAAATACTTAAGGCACTTTTTAAAAGATAGGTGGCTTCAATTATAATGACATTCTTTGATATGCACCTGTTTCTATGTTATGAATTAGAAAATTTCATCAATTCTAAGATGCACATTTTTTCCAAAATTTTCCAGCTCTAAAAGTGAAGCACATCTTATAACAGTGCAAAATAGTTACTTTCAGTGTGCTTTTCTTTTATGTGAAGCATAAAATAGCAGAGAGGCTGTGATATCATAATATTTAATTTCTGAGATTAGATCACCAGACATTGAAGACTACGTGTGTGTATCTGTGTATGAATGTGACAGTAGATTCTGAAAGATTATTCCTCATCATTTACATGCTGTCCAAAAGTACTTTCTACTTTAAGCCATGAAAATTGCTACAAAAACTCATAAAATTTAGATATAGAACAAAAAGAAAGTGGTTAATTTCACTGCTTGAGCGATAGCGTTAAAATGTTCTTTTAGTAAAGTTTTCTTTTAAACCTCTAAATAAGGTTTGAAGTCAAGTATGTTTTGGGTCTCCTTACAAAGAGAAAACTATTTATGTTTATTCCTTAGGAAAAAGTCTTAAAAATAAATGAAAAGTGTTCCCTCTCTCTGAGACAACATCTTCTTTTTAAAAATGATTGTATAGTGGTCTGACACACATACCTCTCCACCCAGTAATTCAGCAGAAATCGAGTTCTGTGTGGAGACCAAAGTGAGCTATAATATGTCAAAAGGATGCCTCTGAGTACTTCCCACTTGCAGGCAAAATCATCATTTAGTTATAATAATAGAAATTACATTTTAATCAATATGCCCTTTGCTATTAATCCATTTTTGACTGCCTGAAGAGGCTTTAATAACACGTTAGGAAAATCATCCATCTAACTAGTAATTCCAAAGAGAAAAGAGCTGGAATCCTTTCATTTCTAATTCAGCATGTACAGAATTGACATATGTATTTTGCATTCTTGCTATTCTTGAAAGAACTTAGAGTTTCTTTGTGTACTCAAGATATCTTTCTTGTAAACTTAAAATAAATCATCTGTGGTTTTTATTGGTGACACCAAATTGATCAGCCATCAGCAGATACACATGTTCTTGCCTCTAGTAAGAACTAGATGTTTGATGATATTCTTTAAAGGTCGATTACTGCTGTACTACACATATAAGCTAGGTCTTACTTGTACCTAAATGTGCTTATTTTTTTGACTAATTTTATTTTACAAAATATCATTGCATACTTATTTTAGAAATATCAGAGAAAACATAGAAAACCCTTAAGAACCTAAACACTTGGGATACTCCCTTGTCAAACATAACCTTCATTATCACTGTGGCACATTCTTTCAGATGTTTTCTCTATGCCCATATTTCAATTTTTTATTCAACAATTTATCAATTTATTGTAAATATTTTTCTTTTCTTTTTTTTTTGCTGAGGAAGATTCGCCCTGAGCTAACATCTATTGCCAATCTTCCTCTTTTTGGTGAGGAAGATTGTCCCTGAGCTAACATCTGTGCCAATCTTCCTCTATTTTGTATGTGGGTTGCCTCCACAGCATGCTAACGAGTTGTGTATGTCTGTGCCCAAGATCCGCACCCACAAACCCCAGCTGCCAAAACAGAGCACACTGAACTGAACCACTAGGCAACAGGGCCAGCCCCTATTTTTTTCTTTTTTAATAGGTTTGTATGTAACATTTGTAAGAGTTTGTATGATATTTCTTTGTAGACTTCTAACAATTTATTTAATTGATACTCTAGTGTTAAAAGTATGTTGTATTTATATTGTTAGCAAGTGCTGAGATGAACATATTCATAACTTTTTGTGGATATTCCTTACTATTTTAGTAAAGTATTTGGGGAAGATTCAATTCCCCAAAATAAAATATTGGAATAAGAGACACATAATTTGCGTGTTTTATATCCCTACTATAGAAAGTTCTTTTCCAGCAACGTAGGAGAGTGATTCGGTATTTTTTTTAATATTTGCTAATCTGATGGATTCTGTCTCGGTCTATTTGGGCTGCTATAAAAAAATACCATAGACTGGGTGGTTTAAAGAGTGAACATTTATTTGTCACAGCTTTAGAGGCTGGCAAGTTCAAGATCAAGGTACCAGAAGATTTGGTGTCTGGTGATTGCCTACTTCCTGGTCCACAGACAGCCCTCTTGTCCTCCCTGCCTCCCTACATGATGGAAGGTACAAGGAAGCTCTCTGGCGTCTCTTTTATAAGGGCACTAATCCCACTCGTAAGGGCTCCAACCTTATGACCTAAGCACCTCCCAAAGACCTCACCTCCTAATAGCATCACCTTGTGGATTAGGTTTTAATATATGAATTTTGGGGGACACAGACATTCAGTCTATAGCAGATGAAGTGCCTCTCTATTATTATTTTGATTTTTCTTCATCATTAATGAGCATTAATATTTTTCATACATTTATTGTCTATTTTTATTTTTCCTTTTGTTCTTTGCCCATTTATGTCCTGCTCTGGGTCGCGTTTCCTGAGAACAAAGAGATCATAAGTACAATATGGAGGTCATAGGGAAGAAGGAAAGAAGGCATTCTCCCCAGTAAGCATCACTGCCTGCTGGAAAGTAATCTCTCCCCCTGGAGACTTGTGATGAATTTGGCATTTGTACTGAATGGCAAAGCAAACACGCAATTTAGCAAAACTCCAGTCTGACTGGTTCTTGGCATTTCTGTTGATTAATGGGAAAACAACTTACACTTGAATTCCTTTTTTTAACCACCTGTTAGCAGGTGGTATTAGCACCATTAACAGTAAAGGTTAGGATCTTTCTACGTTAAAGCACTCGAAGGAAATCAGAAATATTTGTTGGCTATCTACAGTGTTTGGGGTAGTGGACTAAGAATTTAGTAAGGTTATATTCTTTTTTGTCAATGCATTTGTAATTTTTGTTTCAGAATCCGCTTTATCCATCTTTCTTTTCACTGTGACTGGAATAATGCCTGGCATATGATGGAAGTGCAATGAATGCATAATTCTCTCCAGTTTATGGATAATGAAAACCAATGATCAGAGAGGTTGAGTAATTTTTACAATGGTCACACAGCGAAAAAGGGATAGTCTCAAGTTGTACAAATCCAAATTCTATGTTCTAAATACTTCATATGATATTTCTTCCTAAGACAATTTTCCTCTTGTTATACATTCTTTATGACAAGAAAGGCTAGATTATGCTGTGGAACAAATAACACAACTCTCTCAGTGGTTTAAAACAGCAAGGGTTTCCTCTCTTGCGTACTGTGTAACAATTGCTGGTTAGCTGAAGACTCTGCTCCCCTCTGTCTTCTCCCGATCTAGGATCTAGGATGAGGTAACAAATACTCCTTGGACCATTTATAGTTACTAAGACTAAGGAACAAAGATTCGCTGCCTCTCGTTCTGGCTTGTTAAAGCTCCAGGCAGAAGTGACACATGATATATCTGCTCACATCTCACTGGTCAAAGCAAGTCACCTAATTTCACAAGTGCTGTGAAACTTCATGGGGTCTTGAGGGTGGGAAGGTGAAATTGGGTGGGCCCAAGGAAAGTGAAAGAGGATGGCAGGACAAGCAGAGTCAGAGAAGGAGTTGCGAAGATAGAGCATAGAAAAAAAAAAGGAGTAAAATATTGATGGACAGCACCTCCCTCTAGTCACCAAATACTCAAATGACCTTGTGATGGTTAATTTTATGGGTCAACTTGACTGAGCAATGACACTCACATATTTGGTCCAACATCATTCTAGATGTTTCTGTGAAGGCATTGTTTGGGATGAGATTACTTTTGGATTGGTGGACTTTGAGTAAAGTAGATTACCTTTCATGATGTAAGTGGGTCTCATCCAATCAGTTGAAGGCCTTAACAGGACAAAGGCTGACCCCTCCTGAGGAAGGGATTCTATCTGCAGTCTGTCTTCAGACTCCAACTGCAACTCTTCTTGAATCTCTAGCCTACCAGTCTACCTCAACAGACTTTGGACTTGCCAAGTCTCCATAAATGTGTGAGACTATTCTCTCTCTCTCTCTCTCTCTAGATATGTATACATATATACATACATGCAAATATGTATATATGTATGCATGTATGCATATCTATATGTATAGAGAGAGAGATCTATAGACATCTCTCTATATATCTATATCTGTATCTGTATCTATATATATGGAGAGAGACAGTAGACTCTATGTGTGTGTGTGTATATATATGTGTGTGTATACACACACACACACACACACACAGTGGAGCAAGTTCTTCATTAAGAGAGATCATTTTTGAAGAGGTAAAAGATGATATCTATAGGCAGTCATCTAACTTCTAAGAGGCAGTGCAATCCTCAGGCAGAGTGCTGAGGTTACTAGGAGGGATAAAATGTGGCTCTCATTTCCATGTAGAGCACATTTCTTCCCTCCCTGGAAGAGACAATCCAGAAGGAGCACCCGTTGCTGTGTTCAGCTCAGAATCTTAGACTCTAAAAGAGGCCCTGTTGTCTCCTCGTCAGTCCGGCAATGCCCCTTCTTGGCCTGGAGATCCATGAATCACAGGGCAAATTATGTGCGCCACAGCTGATAGGTAAAGATGAAACTGATGGGAATGAACGCTTCCTGAAGATTGGATATAATCTTTGATTAGGCATAGTTCTGCTCTATTGGAGGAGTTCCTTTGTTCATGGATCCCCAATCCATATTCTTTTGTTTATCCTTTTGGGAGATTCTTTTTTCATCATACTCCTTGGTTGTATCTGAAACGCACCCTGGAGAATATGCTGTCCTAGAAGGGACAGTGACTTTTTCAACTCACTTTCTGCCCAAGAGTGTTTTTAAAATTTTAAGCATTCGGAGTCTTTTTCTCAAAATCTTGGTTGTCTCCTTATCTATATGACTCTGGTAGACTCCACATACTGTTAGCCACTTTTGTAACACTTTTTAAGATATACTTCTTAGCTTTTACTACATTTCTTTGGTTTCCTATTCTAATTGCTTCATTCTCTCTTTGGGCTAAATTATGGGCACCGAGGGCCCATTAGATCACAGGGGGAGAACCACACCCTTTGTATCTTGTTCCATAGCCAATGTATCTAATTTGAACGATTTACTAGGCAGCTGGAGTCTTACTCTGAGACACCTTGACCCCTTCAGGGCTTGTAGCAGTGCGTGTGATGGTCACACTTTTGATTGGATCTTTACAATTGTCTGAGTTTTCATGGACTTTGCCCCCAAAGGTCTTTTTGTTTCATATTTTTTGCTGCAAGTCCCTGAATCCATGGACTGTCTTTATTCTCTTTAATTACTAATTATAAGCTAGCTAATTATTTTCTGAGCTCATCTCATTTTTTTTCCTAGCGCTTTGCTAAACATAGACAACACAGAGAATTAACATTCTATATTCTAATATTTCCCTGAAGATACAAGTTAATTAGTTCTATGGGATGATTGCCAACTTATAGGAAGTGACAATTTCACCAAATGCTTTGCTGTTATGTAAGACAGGTTACTATCTTTTTTGTCCCCTATCACAATTTCCTCACTATCTGTGTTCATTAAGCCAAGCCCTTACATTTTAGGTCTTGATATGACAGCATTCTTCTTTTAAATATCAATTTCTTTATGAATCCAAATAGACTATTTTAGTAAAAACAACTCCAACATATCAGTGGCTTAAAATTACACAGGGTTATTTTTTACTTACACTGTATGTCCATTGTAGATAAGCTCTGTTCTGTGTCATTCTTATTCAGAACTCTAAACTGAGGAAGGTTTCATCTTTATGCTTACGTGGTTGCTTAGGGAGATACGCTAGAATGTGAAAATCACGCACTAACTATTAAATCTTCCACCCTGAAGTGGCATGTGTAACTTCTCCTCATGTGTAATTGGACAAAGCAATACATATGGCCACATTTAACTTCAAGGGGCTAGGAAAGTGTGATCCTAGCATATTCCTAGAACGAAAACTAGAAATATTGAGTGAACAACACTAATAACTGCCACATTCTTGTACTTACCAATACTTTATTTTTGAGAAGAGTGCCAGACTCTAATCTCCAAGAAGGAGATTTTCTTTTTTCATTTTTCTCTTGTTGATCAATATATCTTTGGATCAATGCATATAAATCATTGGTATTCAATAAACATCTTTAATTAAATGGATGTAGCACTATTTTCCTTTTTTTTTTTTCCTTTTTTTGGTGAGGAAGATTGGCCCTGAGCTAACGCCTGTGCCAATCTTCCTCTGTATTTTTGTATGTGGGGTGTCGCACACAGCATGGCCTGATGGGTGGTGTGTAGGTCTACTCCTGGGATCTGAACCTGTGAACCCTGGGCTGCTGAAGTTGAGCATTCCAACTTAGCCACTATGCCACTGGGCTGGCCCCATAACAATATTTTCTTAGTAGTGATAAAAACATGCATGACATTTCAGAGTTGTAGGGTTCACTTCACCCATATCATCCAATACAATTTCTGAGGTATCAGTGCGTTTGCATTAGATTGAAAAATTTATATTGCTTTTTCTCTTGGATATTTTCTTTCTCTATTCCATGGAAATTTTAAGTGATGGCCAACTTTCCAAAGAAAAGAATAGATTATTGACAAAGTGGAGGTATTTTAAATTAGCACGGACAGAAAACAAGCGGTAAGGGGAGTTCTGACATTGGGGTATACTTTTGATGATGAATCACACCCTTTCCAGAAATATATTTTAAATGATCTTGACAAGAAAATTAATGAACTGCCAGGAAGTGTCCTAAGGCAATAGTGATAAAGACCTATCGAGTTCAGGGCTTTAGTTAGCCAATAGTAACCTTATCCTTCCTCTGCTGCAAACATCTTCAGATAAGTCATAAATATTGATTGCACAACTCTGCAGAGATAATAGCTGTGGTTGAAGAAACAGCTTATTCAGTGTGAGGACAGGTGAGGAGAAAAGTCAACCATTTTCTTTGGGACAAATATATTCTCATTAAGCAGTGCAATAAATTTTCATTAAAACGGTACTCATTATCTCTACTCCAAAAATTTGAGATCTGGTATGGTGTGGTGTTGGGTGTGGCGGGCATTCTGTGTGGGAAGGAAGCAGGGAGAAATGAAGAAAGAAAGGAGAGCGAAAGAGAAACAGAAGAAGTTTTTATTGTTCTCCAGTGTTGAAGCATAAATATCTACCTTTTTACCCCTAAACCAAGAATAAAATTGCTTTGCAATATACAAAACTACTCTGCAAAGTATCTAATAACTAAGAGTATTCCCAAACTTTGAATTTGTTGTACCCATTGAGACGTTGTGCCATTTGTATTTAAGAAGCATGAACGAGCAAGGTTAAGTATATTTGTATGGAGCAGCACAGAATGTGGATTCCAAAAATGCAGTTCTGGTTTATAAGGAACCCACAACGTGTTGAATTATGTCCCCCTTACAGCACTGGTACTAATTTATAGGGATCCGGGTTATATTAGTTTTTTATTACTGATGTAGCAAATTAACACAAATTTAGTGGCTTAGAACAACTAGGACGACATACTACAATTCTGTATGATGGAAGTCTGACACAAGTCTCACTGGGCTAAAATCAAGATGTCAGGAGGGCTGCATTTCTTTCTGGAGTCTCTGGGGAGGACCCATTTCTTTGCAAACTAAACTTCAGTTCCTTGCAGTTATAGAATTGAGATTCCTGTTTCCTTGCTGGCTGTCAGATGAGGGTCATTCTCAGCTTCTAGAAGCCATTTACTTTATTTGGTTCACAGCCTCCTTCATTGTCAAAGCCAGCAACAACAGCCTGTGTCCTTCTCATACTTGCACTTTCTACAACCCAAAATTCTGCCTTTCTCTTCCACTTTTAAGTATTCATGTGCCTAGATTGGGCCTATTTGGATAATCCAGAATAATTTCCTCATCTCAAGGTTCTTAACTTTAATCCTATCTGCAAAATATCTTTTGCCATGTAATGTAACATATTCACAGGTTCTGGAAATTAAGACATGGACATTTTGGGGAGGGGGCTATTATTCTGCCTACCACAAAGGTCCCGGTGTGATATCCATGGGTGTGCTTTTCTGAGATAAATGAGTGAATGAAATCATCGGAATTTCTTATTAGATGTAAACAGGAGACCAGACACTCATGGATTCAGAAAAACCTAAATGTGGTTTACCCTATCAGCACAGGGGAAATAATGTATGCCCTCATCTCTACAAAAGTATAGAAAATTTATCATCTTTAGCTCAGAACTATTCCTGGCTGAGGCCCCATAAACTGACGCATAAAGGAACATGCAACTAAGATGCTATCTCATTAGTTTAGTAATATGAAGGTGCTTTGTGGGCCTATAAATAGTTATAAAAATAAAGTGTTTTCCTTTAATATCTTCACCGTGTTATAATTCTGAGTGTGCAACCATATCTGCTGAAAACGTCCTACAAAGATGAATGCAAATATGGATGTGTGATTAAACTTGACTGAAGCAGCGTTAATTAACTTGGAGAAGAGAAAAATCAAGGAGTATTTGAAAGGTGTCTTTATTCTGATAAGGGGCTAATATAAGAATGATAATTAGAAATGTTCTGTATATTCTTGGGGACTGAAGTGGCCACAGTGAATGCTTGCTTGCTTCCAGGATATTGATTTCTGCTCAACATAAGGAAAGATTTTCTAGAAGTCTGAGCAGTCTGAAAATGGATGGTACTACATCATAAGAACTTAACCTTCCTGTCACTAGAGTCAACAAGCAATGGTAGATGAGCCCTTAGTAGGGATATTATGGATGCATTTCAAGCACTAGAGGGATAGATTACATACAAGTTTTGGGAATGTGACCCTGTTTTCCTAATCAAATTTTCCAATTCTTAGTCTGACACCATTTTTTTCTAGCTTTTTATGTCTTGCAAAAATGTAAAAATTAAATCTCAAGTTGTTGGAAATGACCAAAGTGCCATAATTGTAAAGAATAGGTACATGAAATGTGTATATTCCTATATAATAATTATTATTATTATTATAAGTGTTTATTCATTGATTACTACAGACTATGCATTTGTTAATATTTGTTTCATGTGAAGCATTATCCCTCCATTGTGCTTGGCTCTGAGGATACAGACACATTCAGATCTCACAGAGCTTGTGGGTTTGTGGGGGAGACAGACAGTAAACCAATGAGCAAATCTACAAAATCAGTAATCACAGATTATGTTATAAAGAAGATAAGCAGGATGATGGGTTAAAAATACTAACAGGGAGGCCAATTTAAATAAGGTAATCGGGGAAGAACTTTCAGAGGGGCTGACATTTAAGCTGAACTTGAAGTGTAAGAAAGGGCAAGCTCCTTTATATAAACTTATGAGTTATTAATCCTTTCGGTAACCCTATGAGTTAAGAACTAATGTTGTTTTAATTTCATAGAGGGAGAAATTGAGGCTTAGCAAAGATTTACCTACACATGTTTTATGGCTAGGAAGTGGTAAAGCTTGGATTGGGAACTGAACCTGTAAGATCCCGAAACCTGACTGAGCTGGAATTCATGACCTTTAGCCTTCTTGGTCCCATCTGACTGTGCATTTCTGTTACTGAAACTGACTAGTATGACTTGGACAGAGTCAACACACAGGTCCAGTCTCTTCCCTCTGTGGACTAGTAGATTAACTGCTAACTTCAAGAATGCTACACTTTAATGAAGGAGTTAGGATACCGTAATTCAGAAATATACCCTAAAGAAGATGGAGCTGCTTATAATTTTTATTTTGGACGTGGATTGTGGGGGACACGCAGATATTCTGAAAGACAAACAACTTCTCAGTTTTCTTTGATGTCGCTTTAACATTGCGGAGTATTATAAGTGCATTGGTTTAATAAAAGTAATTTAGGCAGTGGGGAGGAATATAAATGCTGAAGACAGGCAATTTCTTCTCTGGGGTTTAACTCATCATTGAGGGTGGTGTTATGTGAGGGGGCGATTCTGGATGAGGAAGAGATGTGAGCAGTAGTCCCAGCCACCTCTGTCACCGTGTAATATTTGGGGAAGCCACTTCGTTTCTCTGAAACTTGGTTTCCCTATCATGCTCAAAGATTTTCTGGTGGTGTTAGTGACAAATCTGTTAAAGCCTATTTCTTCTTCATATTTAAAAAGTTAATGGAAACAGCAGATGTGAGTTTAAGAGTCAAGACTCGTGCAGAAATGGATCTCTAGGGAAGAATGCCCTCTTCAGAGAGGGCTGCTTAAAGGGAACATAATACGTCTAGTAGATACCCAGCAAATAAGTGAATCAGCAAGGTTGATATAGACAGTTCTGGAAAATATCATTGGGCAAATCCCCCCCAAAGTAGAAAATAGGCCAAACTGTTAACTTCCCAAATTTTTTTAATGTTTGCTGACAATTCTGTAAATCTGTCTATGCCTTAATGCCAGCATCATATATTTATTTGGAAAACATCCCACTCTCTTTTTAAATGCAGAACACACACACACACACATACATACATACATACATACATACACACAATAGCATTACTTTGAGGTTGAGAATGCTATGTGTATAGCATTAACACATATATCCTCATCATAAAAATTCACAGAATTTTGTTTTGCTTTAGGGAACTAAAGAGTTGTGTCTCAGGTCTCACTTATCCTTATGCATAAGCTCATTGACAATTCTTACTGAAGGATACAGCTTCTCAAAGGGCTCCTGATCTACCAATCATACAAGATTCATGTGATCTTATGTATTCAACAAACTGATATTGAGTTATTTCTATGAGTCAGGCATTGTCCTGGGCATGCAGAATAAGACATTATGGCTATGCTCGATAAACAGAGTTTTGATATGTAAACTATGTCAGCTCACACTGTTTTTGTTATTGCAATGGTAGTGAATAATGCAAGCACTGGGGGTCTTCATTCTATGTAACTGTGAGGTGAGAGCTTTGTACATGCTACTCAAGCCTACCATATTTCATGATGCTAAGAGGCTCTGCTTATCTTGTATTTATGCAAATGGTAGCTCCTTGAATTTAGGAGTGTGATGGTTCTCATTTATCTTGCTTAATTATCACAAAAATCAAATGAGTAGTTTTTCTTATCCCTTTTTCTAAGATGAGAACAGTAAACCTCAAAAATACTAAAATTATGTAACTTAAATGGCAGAGCTGGGTTGAGATTTGGGTCTGAATGATGCTAAAGCCTCAATAATTTTATTCCTCCATAAAATCTATTGTTATAATATTATCAAATGACACAGAATTCACAATTTAAGCATCCTAAGTTTCTTTTGTAAGTGGAAATCATGTATTAGAGGCTATTTATACCGTTTATCTTACGGGAAAAATAATGCCTTCAACAGTTCTCGGCTCTAGATATATGCACCAACTGGAGATTCAGCGACTTTTTAAAAGATGAACATTTACTAGTTGAGTAGCAATGTAGAATTTTTTCTTAACCTTCTCCTTGTAGAGGGCTACCCAGGAAATCTCTCAGGAGTAATTTATCTCAGTCACAAATATGTATTTCTGTATTTTTTCCAGCCAGATTGCAGAAATAAGAAAAACAAAACTGATGATAGGATTAGAGCTGTCACCCCCAAATTTTAGAATTTAACAAATAAAAATTCACCTTCTATTACATTTGATAAAGACAGACATATATCAAGACTGATTTTTTTTTTTTGGTCTGAGCCATTAAACTCATCAATTCTCATTGCTTTTTCTAGCACAAGGAAAGAAATTTTTATGTGACCACAATCAAAGTTGATGTAAATATGTATTTGGGGATGACAAAGATCGGCAAGGTAGATGGGTAGATGTTAAAAGGCACTAAGACATGAAAAATTTAAAGTAGATTTCGATGTCATGAATCACAATTTGTTATGTTCTAGAATAGGAAATGGAGTACACAGTACTAGTTGTGCTGTACTAACATTCTCAGATTTGCCCACCCACTCAGTTTACGTCTTTGAGTATACTCAAGATAGTTCATTAATTCTGAGTTTCTTTTTAATGTTTAATACTTAATGGGGAGAAACCGGGATATCTCAAAAAGTAAGAAGAGTTGGTGCTGATGATAATTCTGCAAGGAAAAATCACCTTTATTTAAATACAGATTAAATAAAGAATACGGGGGCCACCCAGTGGTGCAGCGGTTAAGTGTGCACATTCCACTTCTGTGGCCCAGGGTTCACCGGTTTGGATCCCGGGTGCGGACCTGGCACCACATGGCAAGCTATGCTGTGGTAGGCGTCCCACATATAAAATAGAGGAAGATGGGCACGGATGTTAGCTCAGGGCCAGTCTTCCTCAGCAAAAAGAGGAGGGTTGGTGGTAGATGTTAGCTTAGAGCTAATCTTCTTCTTCAAAAAATAAATAAAATAAAAAAATAAAGAATACGTGCTACTAGAATGTTAATGTAGTTATTTAGCAGAGAGATAAAGAGCACCAGCTCAACAAGTCCATAAGCTTTGTTTCTTCTTTGAGGTAGGTGTGTCATTTTATTTCACGCCATATTTTTGCCTACCTGCTGCTCCTTTCCCTACCTTTGTACTCCAGCCAACCTGGCTGCAAGTATTCTGCTTTGTGCAAACAAGCTGGACAAATGTTATCTGAGTAAACTCATTATCACTCCTGGAAAAGATCTCAAGGCATGTACCATGGTGGGTTGGTAACTCTGTGATTAAATAGGTATACATTTTCGCTATCTCAAGTCTATGAAGTAAACCATATGATACAGTTCAAGAAAATATTGGAAAATACTGTGTTGCATTTAGCTTGCCTGTAAGAAATGGCTTAATGGAATTTCATCTGCTGCCGTTACCTAAATTCATCTAAGATTGACTTGATATACAGATTTCATATAGCTCTTAAAACCACATGTAAATCCATGAATATCAACCAGTTTCCCACCTTCAAATTAAGGTTAATTAAATATCTCAAAAAGTCATTGTTTTACTTTTTTAAAATATTTTTTCTGAATTTTAATGAATTCTTTCTGAATTCTGAATTATTAAGACTTAGACTCACCCTTGCCTCAAAGGATTGCTTTGATTTTTAGACTTTACATCAAATGGCATTGACTACATTTCCCTTGGATTGTGTTATATGTGTTGTGTTTCCGTAACGAGATTATAAATTTCTTAAATAATAGAGCTGTATCTTTTCCATCTTTTTCTTCTTCTGTTGAAATTCTTTCTGCTTCCTTTGCGTCCCCTCTTTCTCTTTAGTAATGCATTGAATACTATATGTGCGTAATATATATTTGGTGAATTGCATCATATTATTCTATCTCCTATAGCACCCAGGGCAATCTAGATCATACAGAAGGAACACAATAAATTTGTATTGATCAATGATAGATATGTCCTAAACCCATGAATCTTACCTCAGGAGAATTGCATCAATATTCCTATCACTTTTCATAAAAACACTTTTTTAAAGAAGGTCTTATTTTGACCCTTAATGTTGTGTGACTAAAATATAATCTGATTCCTGAATTTTAAAGTATAATTATAAAAGAAAAGAAATAAGGAATGAAGAAAATTCCCCATGGTTACTTAAAATAAGAGATTGACAGCTGTCTATTACATCTTCTGATCTTAATCAAGACAACCACGGAGCTGGGAAAGAGGATGTTTTCTGAGATGCTAAACAATTGGCTTGTCTTTCAATACCTTTGTGAATTTGGGCAAATCATTAACCTTTTTGAGTTTCAGTTGTCTTCTTTGAACAAATATTATAATAAATATATCTGCCATGCAAAATGGTTCTGAGAATTAAATAAATGGCCCTATAAAAGGACTATAAAAGATGCCTCCCAAAGAAAGAAGGTCAAAAGTCATGAGTTCCCAGGTTTTCTCTCACTTTGCTGAATTTGCATAATTGACAAAAATTAAGATAGTAGTTCATTGAAATAGGATACATGGGGCTAGTCTATATACTTCATTAATAGGAAAAAAAATCGTGCTGTGTTTGAAATTTCTGTGAACCTAAGTGCATGGATTAGGAAAGAGCATGCATTAGAAATTTTTCATTGTGTTAATTGCTTGGTTACTGTGCTTTTGTTTGTTTTTTAATAGCCTTCTCCTTTCATTATTTTTTATCTTTTTTAATGTAGCCCATATGATCATTATAATTCTATGTCAACTTCAAATATTGTCTGTTGAAGTCTATACCAAGGTCAATTCAGTGAAAGCACACTATAGGTCATCAACTCAGTGCTTAAAACCACACCCTAAAATAAAAAACAAGTACAATTTTACATGAAGAATGATTAATTCAAAAATGGATAATGTGTAGCTGACTCAAGCAGAGAAAATTTTCTCATTTCCACCTCCTACCCCTAAAGGTTCAATGGCGATGTTACAAGAATGCCCAGATTAAACGACTAGTATATATAATACGAAGAAAGAGACACCTACAAAGTGTTAATTGCTCCATATATTATTTCATTTTGCATTAACTAATATGGTCATGATGTCAGGAGTGAAAATATACTTGATCCTGCCTATCTCAGTTCCTAGTTGCATGTTCTCTAAATGGCATGGATAATGCTCCCAGAATACCCGGCACAGAACTTCGCCAGGAGTTCAGTAAATGTTTATTGAATTGATTTACCACATTAACATGTAAATTGTCAGATTGCAGAGTTTACAGCCTGTAAATCTTACTCAACTCTGTTTACACAAATCTGAATACTATTCAGAAAACGAACAAATTAAGCCTAAACCAGTGTCTAATTTATATGCATTTCCACAAATTCACTTGAATAGTTTGAAGTGTTGCCACTGACAAACAAGTTGGATAAGACAGCAAGATGACCTTATTCATTTGGGAATTGACAGTTTTTCAGAGTATTGCCCAGAAATTTGTTTGTTTACCAATTAATATTTTTTCCAGATGAAATGTCTTTGGAGACTTTTATGTATGGTTACTCATTCACCACTTTTTGAGTCCTGTTGCTTTGTGGACTTAATGTGCTTAATTTGACAGACACTGCTGGATGCTTCTCCAATAAGTAAAGCTGATCAGGCCTTGTGAGTAAATGATGACAAGTAGCTGAAGCAGTTTAAACATTTACCTCTTTGCCAAGTCGTTTTACTTGATAGTCATTCCTCATTCAAGAAAGAAAACACGCTCTTGGCTCATGGCATTGAGATTACATGTAACTTTTGCTTTGAGAAGCTCATATAAATTTATGATATGAATTGTCCTCTTTATTTGCCAATTTAAAGAGAAATTAAACTGGTTTCTTCACAATTTTCTCCAACTTCCTTCCCATTCTTTTTCTCAGGTAAGTAAATTCTACAAACCTTTATATAAAGTCTCAGAGAGAAACATCCAACACAATATTTATCGCGTTATAGTGCCTATTCAGTATGCAAACAAACAAAAAACCACCTTGCTTTTTCAAATGCAGCCCCCCTAAATTGAAGTTGCATGCCTGATCAGGTAAAAACAATACCTATGTTTCATATTTCACAGCATCTAATCCCAGCTTCCACTATCTATTCAAATAATTTCGAGTGAAAGATATTGGAATTATTTAACAAGATGAGATTTAACAAGATATTTTTGACAGGGTTTCCCAAGAAACAACAAAACAATGAGGCAGTGAATCCTGATTTTAAAACAAATTCAACTTCTAAATGATTTAGAGAAGCATCATTGATACTTATGAGCTTGAAAATTTTTAATGAAAACCCACGGCTCGGTTTCCAATCAGTCAAGATATTGAATAATGTATTTCTTTTGAGAATAAGGAAAGAAGGGGACTCAGTATAAAAAGAAAAAGCTGTAGAGAAGAGGAGTTATATTTTAAAGGCTACAGAGTTCCAAGGTGTTCGGTTGATGAAGTCTTTGTCTTGTAGTCCCCAAGCTTCATTTTGTGTTTCTATAATCACAATGCAGTTTTTACACTCTGCAATTATCTTTAATTGTAAGGATGCGCAACCCCTTATTAAGCTAAAAGGAAGATGGTAGCTGTGCATATTAACGAACCTGTGAACTCCAATAGCTTGTTTTAATTTCTGAATGATTTTGACACTCTCTTAAACAGTGATTGCCTCATTTTGTTCCCTGACTTTGGCAAATTTCTTAAAGGGAAAAATGCTGAGGACACCCTCTCAGTAACTTCCCTTATTGCAGCCTGGTGAGCAGAGACTCCATCTGAAGACAATCTGCTCCTACATGTCCAGCTAGAGGGGAAAGTCACTCCACACTACAGGTGCTAGTTATTTTGGCTGGAAGAAAACGAAAGAAATTCTACAACATCTCACTCTATCAGTGGCTATAGTTTCAGCCAAAGACTTTGAACTGTCTGATAGAAGATTCCATTTAATTCTAAAAGGATATCTAGGTTGGTAGCGTAGAAGTAACTGATATATTTGCATTCGTATTAATCAGCCTGGAAACAAGCCCTCCCCCTCCTGACAACACATATACACACTCAGGCACCACCACCGCCATTGCTATCCATTCAGCTTCAGCTTTTATATATTGAAATCCTATTGCTCCAGGCTCAGATCAGAGGCTATTTTATTGGGGCAGTTTTTGTTTTCTTCGTTCTTCTACTCATTCCATATGTCAAAATTAATCTCTCCTTTCGCTAGTGTTGTCACAATACGGTTGTAACTGAATTTAGCCTCTATTCTGCCTCATATCATATATTAACATATCTGTCACTCCTAAACAATTGTAAGGGCCCTGAAAGCAAGTATTAATGATTTTTACCCATTATCCTTCCTTCCTCTGTGTGTGAATAATATATACATACAGAACACTCAGACACATGCAAGTGTCTATCTATACAGACACATACACACACTTAGAGCATAAATAGAATATATGTACGTATGATCATATGTTTTATATATACATGAATTTTAAAATACACACACAGATTGCATTATCTTATATATTAGCCTATGAAAAGGCAGTCATATTATTTCCACTTGCTAGCAAATTGCTCCTATTTCAGTGAGAGTATTATAACAGATTATATTGTAAATTTTATATAGTTTTTAATTAACACTATAATCCCATCTTCTCCCCTCCAAAAAGGAGAAATCAGTTATTGGAGTCAATGCAGTTAAGATATTTCAGGATAGCTCAGTATTATGGAGGGTACACCCTATAGAGACCTGGGGGAGTCAGAACAGCATTGCTTCCTATCCATTTTCCTCTCCGCTCACCCCATCCCTTTGTTCTGATGGTGATCAAGTATCTCTTTTCCTCCTTCTCCTCCTCACATTTAGGATTCTCTTAGAGAATTTACTTAGAGTGCCCATCAGGTAGTAATTTTCAGGTTTGAAAAAACGGGTAGAAGTGTGCTACAACTATAGCAAAATCTTTTGAAAAATGCCGTATCAAGTAATTGCACAATTTTACTTTCAGTGTATCAAAACATTCTTGTACGACCTTCATGGATGTTTAGAAATATCACATTTGAAAGTTCACGCTTCCTAAAGAGGATGGAAAGCTGGAGTGCCAATTTGTTTTTGCCAACACACAGGCTGCATGGCCCTGATATTTTACTGTTGGCCTTTGGAATTATAGTTTGTTCTGTGGATTCCATTACACTTTAAGTGTACTTTATTGCATAGCTTATATTCACAATTAAACATACTCAAGAGTATGAATTAGACAAGTGTGCGTCTCATTGTCATTAGTGCATTTACACTATTTGTGTCTTCTTCGTATAAAGGTGTCATCAGACTGTTCTCACGAGAAGGAAAGATTTAGGCAGTTTGTGAAATTTGTACTGTATTTCAATGTCTTGGAGAAGATGTTTTGCTTAAAGAGACCATCTTTCATAAAAGAAATAAAAAATGTCATCAAAGAACTACCCCATACAAAACAACAAGCTCAGATAGTTTCACAGGCGAATTTCACAGAATCTTCAAATACCATACCATACCAAGGCTACAAACTTTTTACAGAATATAGAAAATGCAGAACTTCCTAATTTTCTTTTTATGATGCAATAGTAACATTGATACTAAAGCCTGATAAAAATAGAAAAAATAACTGCAAATTAACCTCGCTTACAAGTATTTATGTAAAAATCCTAAATACTAGCAACAGAATTCAATACCATATTAAGATAATTGTACAAAATGACCTACTAGGATTTATTGCAGGAATATAAGGTGTTCAATCTCAGAACATCTATTAACATAATTCACCACATTATTGGATCTAAGGAAAAACTCACATGAATATTTCCATAAATATCAAAAAATTCTCCAACAAAATTTAATACCTATTTCTCACAAACACACTAAATAATAAAATAATAGATGGATACTTTCATATTTCAATGAGATATGAATAACTCAATCCTAAAGCCATCAACTTACTGACTGGGAAAATTCTAGAGGCATTCCCACTACACTCAGGAATTAGGCAGAGATTCCTGCTATCTCCACAGCTATTTGACACTTTATAGGAGGTATTAGCCATTGGAATTAAGATAACACAAGTAAAACTGTAGAGTGGAGAAAGAAGTAACACTGCTTGCAAGTGATATGTAGTCACGGGACACAGTGATAGGGATACGTTCTGAGAAATGTGTCATTAGGTGATTTCTTCATTGTGAGAACGTCATAGAGTGTACCGGAGGGGTGCAAAATTTGCCACCCCAAAATGTGTCTCTTTAACATCAGGATTTTTTGAAGAAGATTAGCCCTGAGCTAACGTCTGCTGCCAATCCTCCTTTATTTCCTGTGGAAGACTGGCCCTTAGCTAACATCTATGCCCATTTTCCTCTACTTTTTTATATGTGGGACACCAGCCACAGCATGGCTTGACAAGCGGTAGGTAGCTCCACCCTCAGCATCCAAAGCAGCGAATTCCGGGGCACCAAAGTGGAACGTGTAAACAACTGCTGTGCCACCAGGCTGGCACCAACATGAGGATTATTTTAGACTGATTATTTTTAAAAAACAAAAAACTCAGAAAGTTTTCCTTCTTACATCCTTCTTAACAGCCTATAGGAATTCAGATGAACAATTCTTTCTCAGGAAGCAAGCTATCCCTTAGTATAACATGAACTAGGTGGTAGACAGGGAGGAACCTAGAAAAGCTGTTTGTTGGGCTCCCCTCTGTGTCTTTTGCTTCTATGTGTCTGAACAGTTGTTTTCCAAACGTTTGCTCCTTTTCATCTAGCTGTGAATTGCCTTCTTCTCTTTGAAGTCCCTGACTCTCTCCACCCCCAACATCTTCCTTTGTCTTTAGTTGAGGACAGTATTTAAGGCAAAAGCTTCAACCGGTTTAACAAGTTACTTGATTTTCCTGGATTTCTCCCATGTGTACTTGTTATTAAACTTTTGTTTGTTTTTCTCTTGTTAATTTGTCTCATGTCAATTTAATTCTTAGACAAATCAGAACCTAGAAGGGCAGAGCAAAATTTCTTCCTTCCCTGCAATACTTAGACAAACCTAGATGGTATAGCCTACTACGCACTCAGGCGATATGGTCTTATCTTATGGGACCACTGTCGTATATCCAGTTTATTGTTGAACAAAATGTCATTACGTGGCACATGAGAATAATAGTATATCTAGAAAATCCTGGAGAATAAATGTTAAAAACAATTCAAATAATATAATAATTAGATAGTAAGATAAAAAATTAATGTACAAAGTCAATAGCTTTCTGTATCAATTGGCTATTGCTGCATAAGAAACCATCCAAAAAACAAGTAGACTTGGGCAAATAAACAGACATCTATTATCATTGGATAGGATTTCTCAACATCACAAGGACGTCTGTTCTCCCTAAGTTAATGTATAAATTAGCTGATCTCAATAAAAATACCAACAATTATTTTACTGGTGCCAGATGAATTGGTGCTAAATCTCACATAGAAAAATAAATATGCACACGTAACTCACAAAAAATTAGAAGAGAAGAGAGATTACGGCAACGTGAATAGACTTGGAAGACACAATAGCAAAAACCCAGAAATACATGTAATAAATTTGATTTGATTTTTGTATAGGTAAATTGGCATCTCAGATCTCTGAGGGGGAAATTTAAATTAAAAGATAAATTTGGATTTATACCCTTTCTTGTGTGTGAAAATTAACATCAGAGCCAGCCCTGATGACCCAGCAGTTAAAGTACAGCATGCTCATTTTCACCTGCCCAGGTTCAGTTCCCACGTATGTCACCAAATCACTTGTCTGTCAGTAGCCTTGCTGTGGTGGTGGCTAACATGGAAGAACAGGAAGAACTTGCAAGTATATCAATCAATGTAGCAGGGCTTTGGTGGGGGAGAAAGGAAGAAAAAAGGAGGAAGATTGCAACAGATGTTAGTTTGGGGCAAATCTTCCCCTGCAGGAAAAAAAAAAAAGGATTAACATCAAATGTTTCTGATATGATGTACTAATTTTTTAAAAATCTATCACACAATTGCTAGCAGCAAAGATATTTGAATTCATTTGTCATTTGGCTGCAGAGAAAGACTTTTTAATTCTGATTCAAAATCTAGACTCAAAATATTTTTTTTCTTTTTTTTTATTGAGTTATTGATATGTTACAATCTTGTGAAATTTCAGTTGTACGTTAATGTTTGTCAGTCATGTTGTAGGTGCACCATTTCACCCTTTGTGCCCACCCCCCACCCCACCTTTCCCCTGGTATCCACTAAACTGTTCTTAGTCCATAATTTTAAATTCCTCATATGAGTGGAGTCATACACAGATTGTCCTTCTCTCGCTGGCTTATTTCACTTAACATAATTCTCTCAAGGTCCATCCATGTTATTGCAAATGGAATGATTTTGTTCTGTTTTGCAGCTGAGTAGTATTCCATTGTATATATGTACCACATCTTCTTTATCCATTCATCTGTTGCTGGACACTTAGGTTGCTTCCATGTCTTGGCTATTGTAAACAGTGCTGCAATAAACATTGGGGTGCATAGGACTTAGACTCAAAATATTTTAAATTAATTTGACTGCCTAGTATAAAGAAATTTTGCATGACAAATATTAACGAATCACAGTTAAAGGACCAATGATGAACACGAAGAAGCTATTTGCAAATTATATCACAAATAAAGAGCGAAAATCTCTAATTTTGATGACTTTTTTTAAATAATGAGGAAGACTGAAAGCTCATAAATAGGCAAAGGATATAGTCCTTTGACACAATAAAAAATATACAAAAGGCTCTTGGGTGAAAAAATAGTCAACTTCATTCATGATAAGAGAAATGTAAATTAAAAATATACTGAAGTATATTTCTTACCTCTCTGATAGGCAAAAATTTGAAAGCTTGACAACACACTCTCTAGTATGGCTGTGATAAAATAAGTCATTCGTATATTTCTAGTGAGAATCTAAGATAATATCCATACAGGAAAGATTTGGCAAACTTACCGCACTGTGTATTTAGTTAGTATTTGACCCAGCAGTCCTACTTCTAGGAATTTACCCTGAATATATAACTCAAAATGTGAGAAAATATATGCATGAGTTTATTTATTGAAATATCTTGTACAATAGCAAAATATTGAAACAACATAAATGCACATTCAGTGGAGTCCTGTTTACCTGATCTCTGCCTCTCCAAAAATATGGATAAACCTCCATCAAGTGATAAATAGCAATATCTGGTATATCTTGTTAAGTGACAAAGCAAAGTTCAAGAGCTTATATATAAAAGGCATCATACTTTATACACACACATATATAATCATATGTATTTATATATAATGCATATATACACACATACCTATATAGTATACTGTCTTTATATATATGTGCATGTATAATCTTTGTGTAAAAAATAAGAATATTCATTTGTATTTGCATAGGTTTTTATGAGGTACAGGCATTAGAGAAGAAGATAAGACTTCTCTGATTATATCTTTTTATATAATTTTGCATTTTGCTGTGTAGTTCTTTTGTGTGTGTGGGGGGGGGGAAGATTGGCCCTGAGCTAACATCTGTTGCCAATCTTCCTCTTTTTGCTTGAGGAGGATTGTCACTGAGCTCACATCTGGGCCAGTCTTCCTCTATTTTGTACATAGGATGCCACCACAGCATGGCTTGATGAGCAGTGTGTAGGTCCACACCTGGGATCCCCACCTGAATCAGCAAACCCCAGGCCGCTGAAGCAGAGTGCACAAACTTAACCACTGTGTGATTGGGCTGGCTGCTGTGTAATAATACATTCCACATTCAAAAAAATAAATAAACAATAATGGGGTAAAAAAAAATGTTAAAACTGAACAAGTAAAAACCAAAGAACCAAAGTCTAACTTTTTAAAGTCAAATTGTATAGCAAAAGATTTAGTCTAAATAAATTCTGATTACAGTGTTCTGTTATAAACTTCCAATGGGATTATACTCTAAGGATAAAAACAAATGCACTTTATTTAGCAGGCTTGTTCTTGATACTGGAGTAGCTATTCCAAAATATTTTGTGTATATTGTAGGATTGGTAAATAGTTGTGATATCATTTTTAGGAAAAAAGAAGTAGAAATATAAATGAGGTAAGATAGAGAAGAAATACCAGAATTGGCATGAGCTCGTGATTTAAAATATCAATCTTTCATCTATCCATTTAGTTTTTTCCTTAACTTCATCTGTGTATAAATCTTAAAATCAATGATACCCAGTAGCAATAAGCACATTTAGCACCAGGATCTTGGTTTCTCAATACTGCTTCCCACTAGAAGGAACCGTTGGTCTTCAGAGAAATGTTTCATTTTCTGGTTTAATTGGGAAACTACAAGTTGAGCCCAGAAATCTTGATCCACGAAGTAGTGCTCAAAACTGATAGGCACATTTCAAAACAACACGCAAACTGACCTGAGGGTGTTCCTACGGGCCAGATTTAGGACAATTTATACTTCACAACGAATAATAAAATCTTGTGCAATAATTTAATGAAGAATCCATGAGTCTATTTGGATCATAAATTTTTTTAAGTATGAAAAGGGGAAAGCTGCCATTAAGAGAAGAATGACAACTGAAACTTTATAGACAAAATGTGAAATAGAAAGAAATGAAAAAAATAGAAAGTCAGCATTTCACATCCACAATAGTAATAATTCAGGCAAGAATCATTAATGGATAAAAAAAACCAGGGACTATTGGGGTACAGGATATTCACACAGTCTCTAAGTATTCACTCCACACACATGCAATTTAATTTTTGTCTATAAAGGGAAAAATCTTTAAAATAGAAAAAATCTAGGAACCATACTTCAACCAATTAATCAAACATCACCAGTAATGTGACAAGCAGACATTTTCTTTATTCTACTAATTTCTCATCCTAAATTTTGTTTGCATCTTTTTCCTATAGCCGTGTGTTTATCTCCGAGAATAAGACTTCACTAATTAATAATTTGAGCCTCTCTACAAAACTGCCATGTGTGCAATCACTGTGCAGTCTTCTCGTGCCTCTGTTACATATAGCTCTCTTACTCAGAAATACTCTTCATTAAGACAGTTTTATAAAGAACACAAGTCTATGTTGGGAAGAGCTCAGTTTTCTCTGATAATCAGAAGGGGTCTGAATTAGAATCATGCTAGCTGTTTTAAAAAATAGATCCAAATTTCATGGCTCAACAAGACACAAGTTTACTTCTCTCTCAAGAAACAGTCTATCATAGATACTTATGCTGAGAACTCCTAGGGATGTGATTGCATCTACTTTTAGCTGGTATCGTGAAGAAGGGCATCAAGGATCATGGTATGAAGGTTTTCATGGCCCAGGCATCATTCTAACTTGCATTCCATTGGAGAAAACTTAGTCATGTGGCCATTTCTAGTGTAAGGGTGGCTGACAAATGTAAGGTAAGTGTGCAGCCAACGAAAAAGAGAATTGACTTGAGGGTACATGTAGCCATCTCTGAAATATGGCACACAGCTCCAATCCAGGCTTCTATATGTGACAATATGTGGAATGAATTCTTCACAAAATAAAAGAAGAAAGATTGTTTTGGCTTTTGAAATGACTACATTGATATTCTGTAATGAGAATTCTATATATTTGATTTTATGTTGCAAAACACAATAAACCATAGAGAATACAGTGTGTTCTGGTTTGCATCTTCAGGAACGTCTTAAAAAGATCTGATTCTTAATACATAAATTTAAGGAAACAGAATACACTGGTTCTGAAATCTCTCCTGTGAGTGCTACATGGCTCTTATGCAGCAAGGACAGATCTGTGCTTATGATGGCCAAATTTCATAGCTGAATAGCTCATATATGAACTATAGTTCATATATGAAAAAAAAATCATAATTTGTTTAAGGGCCCTTATTATTGATTAAAAAAAATCTGGTGCAATTAGGATCAATAGTTGGTCAAATATTTTTTTAAAAATCAAATGAACAGAAGTATTAAAACTGATAAAATTCATATCTTAAGCATTTTATGTTGATTTTGAACACACTAATAAACATTATCTTGCTGATTCTTCAGCCTATGGCCAAGATCTGCCTAATGGAATTCTAAATTTTCCATCATGTATAAACCAGACCTCAAAATGTATCTATAGTTTCTACTTTGTTTTTGCTTTTTTGTGTGAAGCACGAACTCAGAGTCACTTGTTATGCAATCTGAAATTAGATTCCTTTTATATTCATATGATTTTTCCCATCTTTATTAGTATCACACACAACTAATCTTCAGCAAAAAATTTTACTAATTCTTCTTTATTGAAAATTTCCAAAGAAAACAACTCATATATCATAAATGACAACTCTTTCTCTTTGCAGACGTATTTGATAAGCTTATGAAATATTTAATTAAATTCTTTAATTACAATAATAAAAACAAAACTGCATAAAAGGTTTTGGAAGCAAGCAAAACGTATTATTGCTCAACATGCAACTCAACTGTGGGAATAGAAGTGCAACGAATGCCCTAGACGTGCCTGTTAGCCACGACTGGTCACCGTGCTGTGGACATCAATGAGTATGTTTTACAGAGAAATCAGGGAGCTTTGATCGGTCAGTTAAATGCAGGTCACTTAAGAGAGCTTAGGTTGTAATTCATGTACTTTGGCTCTTTACCAGCAGTAATATCTGCATACTGCTATCTTTTCATCTCTAGAAGTGTTCTCGCTCAAAGGTAAGCTTTATTGTGTAATCTCTGAACATGGGATAATCTCTGAACTGACATTTCAGTCCTATTGGATTGGAAAAATCACTTCTTAGAAAAATATAGAAATAAATTCTTCGTTTGTACAATTCCTTGGCACTTTCTGTTAATTTTAAATTTTCCCCCTGCAGTGGTAGATTGGGACATTTACTGTTTAATCACTGAATCGCTGCAATTATTTGGTTTATGTTAGAGCTAATAACTCAGGATAAATCAATTATTGGGCTGAGCCATTATTATGCACATCATAGCTTGCATTCTTCAATTCGTGGTTCAATTACTGCTCCTAGATTTTGCCCAGAGTTTCTGAATTCCAGGGAAAACATTCACTGTGCTTGACAAAGTCAAATGTTTGCTCTTCCGGTTTTTAAACAAGTTTAGAAATAAAAATATACATGGCCCATAGCATTACTTTATTTTTTTCTTCTGAACTCAAACACTCTTGTCAGAATACTGAGCATTATTCCTCAACATCCTTCTGAAAAGCCTAGGTAGAGGGGAAACATTGATTGAACAAAATTTTAAATGCATTTTTAAATCTGAGCACTCGATAGTCTCCACAAATTCCTCTTTTATCGTTAATACACATATTTCAGACTGTTAAAAATTTTCCATATTAAAAATTTCCTCTTAACTTTCTGAGTCCATAATCATGATTTCTCTTCTTTGTAACTCTCTTAGGATTTTATATGTTGGCTTTTCCTTCATTATACCCTTAAGAATTTCTCTTTGTGATTAGATGCATCTGTTCCATCTCTGTGACGTCAATGAAGTCACGGTGTGCTTTATACACATCTCCCTCACAGGTCCTAGCACAATGTCTTACTCACTGTAAGTGGATGAGCATACACGTGTAAAACCTCCTTAAGTGTGCTATTGATAATTTTTTGATACTTTAAAATAATATTTTCTTCTTTCACTACATATACTTTCTTGTTTTACTATATGGATATGTACATATTATATACACACATATACACACATACACATATAAATTTGCTCTATGTATATGTGAATGAAGGGGGAAAAAATACCATGATTTAGAGTCCCCAGACATCAGGTCTGTTTAAGTTCCAGTGTGTTTTAAAATACAATTTTAAAAAGTATGGGTATTTTCTAATTATTTATACAAACTCTACCTCCTATCATTTGTCATAGACTCAAGTTACCTGAAATTTGTAAAAGACCTTAAAAATATTAATGTATAGTCCACTGGATTTGAGGTTAATTTATTCTAATTGGAACTAAGATTCATGCGTGAGAAGATGTGATTTTTCTCCCTCAAAAAGAACTCAAAGAAATCTTGAAATGATATATTTCACAGTAATGCCATGAGTGTTTCTTTTTTGCTTAGAGTGGCTATTTATAGTTGATTCAATTAATTCCTAGAGTGTGCAGGGCAAAGAATCCCTTTATCCTGTCATCCTATAGAGCTAAGGGTATGGTCTGTGCTGAGTTAGAGCAAACTTTAAAGCTGATCAAACTTCTAAGCAAAATCCTATATTATGATTAGTGATGGACCCAATCCTGTGAAGTGAATAGAGGTGAAGGAATCACAAAAGGTTCCAAGGTTGGAGTTGGATGAAAGAATCCAAAGGAAGAACTGTGTATCTAAGCCTTATCTCAACCCCCTTGGTGGCTGGAATTGGGTCTGAAATCTTGTTAGGACACACCTTCTTGGGAGATTAATGCCTTTTCTCATTTTAGTCAGGTCAAATGAGCCGAGAGAGCAGTTTGCTGGTTTAAAAGCACCAAGGGAAATATGATTGAAATTGCAGACACAGCCTCTAGGATTGGAGAGGAGGGTTCAGATGTCAGGACCACTTCAAAGTCTACAGGACTATTTGGACCTAATTATTAGCGGATAGCAATATGTAAAAATAATTTTGTAAGCTATAAACTCGGTTATATGTAATTATAACAGAGAAGGCTACAGAGGGTAACCAATGGCCTGATGAATTTCACTTTTACAGAACATAGAAAAGAATAAAAGAGATGAAAAACATAGTTTTTAGTGGTTTGGGGGTTCACAAAAAAAGTTAGGCAGAACTGTGTGTTTTGTGTATTTTCATTGCTAAATATCTTTAAAAAAACCAGGAAAATCAAGCATTGACTTCGCAAATCACAGGAGATGGTGTCCCTGGCATTCGGAAGCACTTGGTCTGCTGCAAGCACTTGTTTTCAGGTTCTCCTAGGATGGTATTCATATATGAATGAGGATGATTAATACTCATTATTATCATGACATCTCTGTGATGATCAATTAAACGTAAATCTTTTGTTTTCTTTGTTTTGTTGTATTTTACATAGTCTTCACAAAATTGAGGGAGGGTAAATTTTTTAATCTATTATATTGCATTAAAATATGTGAATTATGGATGTCTTCATTACTCAAATTTGGTTAGAAATGCTGACTAACATACCCAATTCTAAGGTGTAATTATTCTTAGAGTTACATTTTATTGTTTAATTAAAAATAGTTTTAGCAATTCTCACTCTCAAGTTTTAAATTCAACATTTTTTCCTTGAATAATTATTTCCTTTCCACTAAAAACTCTACTAAGTGCTTCAGGAGGGAGGAAAGCGATCAAGACACAAATCCTGCACCAAGAATATTAGAAACCATCATCTGGTCAGTCAACAAATATTAATTCAGGTTCACACTGCAAAAGAAGCTAATATGACGTAGAGAGACCATGGGAACAAGATGGACAAGATCCTTACTCTGATGAAGCTTATTTTCTAATAAATGTCTCAGATAATAACAGAAATGATGACTATGCAAGGCAGAGTATAATACATGCCAGAGTTACAAAGGTCAAAAGAGGATCATATCTTATCTCAATGGAAGTACACAGAAAAGTTTTAAAGGGGTGCTGGATCATGAAACATGGGTGGGCTGAAGATGCGGTCAGAGAGGGGATAGAGTTTCAAGAAATAGCCATTGGAGACAGCCCTGATGGCCTAGTGGTTAACGTTTGGGACACTCTGCTTCAGAGGCCTGGGTTTGGTTCCTGGGGGTGGAACCACACCACCCATCTGTCAGTTGCCATGCTCTGGTGGCGGCTCACATAGAAGAATCAGAAGGACTAATGACTAGAATGTACAGCTATGTACTGGGGCTTTGGGGAGGGGAGAAAAAAAGAGAGGAAGGTTGGCAACAGATGTTAGCTCAGGGTGAATCTTTCCCAGGAAAAAAAGAAAAAGAAATAGCCATTGGCAGAAATTGGAAAGGAAGTGAACATATTTGCTCTATTGGTTGGCTGGAGGGCTTGAATGGCAGTAAGGTAAAGAGTTTTCACATAGTTCTATTGTTGGAAAATACTAAAATTCTGGGATGTAGGAAGTGCCTGGATTAGAGCTGGACACTAGAAAGTTTATAACAAAATCCCATAATCAAAGTATTTGTTAATATTTTATGTTTATTTCTTCTTTTCTCTATTCAGGAAGAGCAAATAAGACATGGCCACTAATATGTCTGGAAAATGATCGTGTAGCATCTGTAATAGATTTATTTATCCAGAGTGTAAACAGCTCAGTTCTAATGAGACTCTTAAGACCTAGACCATAAGGTCCCTCAGAAACTGGGGAAACGGAGTGTTTACTTAGCTGTTTCTTTTTAATTGCTGAATCTGTAACAATAAGATACTGATTTGAGAGGCCATTTATAATTTGATTAAGTCAATTCATTAGTTATCAAAGAGTTGTGGAAATATTGATTTCCAAATTTCCATATTTATCATAAAGTTTTCCATCTTTGGACGGAAAGACTATAAAGTGAGCTTGAGATGAAATTGTGGATTTTGAATAGAACATATCTAACAATTTTACCACTAGAGAAATTGGTAAGGAAAACATTGATTTGGCAAGAATCTATGAATTCAATTAATGAATTGAATGAGCTATAATTTACAAATGATTTCATGGATATTAATGATTCAGATAATGTGCAAATTTGTGATCTTGTGGTTAGACACCAAACCACATGTATATTCCCTGAAAAATTCGCTGTGAATGTTTTGATGTTATTATCAAGAGTCAGGGTAGCTTAGAAATATTCAAGTCGGTAGGCAGAAAAATCATACGCCTCTGTGTATGTATGTGTGTATGTGTTACAATATTTAACTAAAATACATTCTTTTGGTCGTTCTATCAGAATCAAGCCAGTACCTTCACATCTGAAATCATGCAGATTATAGTCTTTGAACGCTGTCTCAGTTCCTTGGCTATAAGTTGATAAACTTTATGTGGACTCAGCTGAAAGACTGTGTAAAATTAGGGGTATTATTTACCCCTAATTGTGCCCCTGAGAATAACTAATCTAGTTAACTTCAGAAAAATATCTCTTTAAGTAATGAGAGTAATACCGCCAGGATTCTACTGAAATGTTCCCTTAAATTTCCTCCCACTTTATTCCTTTTTGTTTTGGCAACTTGAGACATTAAGAAGAAAGCTTGCTGTAGATTTGGACTGACTTAGGTTCAAATCCTGATCCCTCTCCTCCTTGTAGCTTTTTCACCTGGGGTGTGTTTCTGAATTTCTCTGAGCCTAATTGAGATTAAGATACCTGATTTTCTGGGTAATTTTGAGGATTAAGAATGTGGTAATAAGAAAAGAGTCTAGCTTGCAATCCCTGATACTTAAGAGCTTGGCAGGTGTTGGGCATTCCATTCTGTGTTTCCTCTTCTTGCCGTGCTATCCCACTCCATTAGGTAGATGGGCTCCTTTCCAGTGGAGGCACCATTCTAAATTTCTGAGCAAAGTTACCAGAACAAATTAATTGCTCAAAGAATATATGCAGCTGTGTGCATGTTTTCTTATTTCATTTTGACACAAATTTCAATACTTCGTATTAAGTTCTTTGTTCAGTGCTTTCTTGAAATCTAAATCCTTAGGAGAGCTGTGATTTTGATAACAGTGCAAGGATTGTTTGTTCTGTGATCTTTAGAATAATATGTGAACTTTCTACTGGTCATAAATTGAGGAATTATGGGGCACACAGCATTTACTAGGCTCTACTAGACGTTTTACTTTTTTCTTTCTTTTTGTAAGGAAGATTGGCCCTGAGCTCACAGCTGTTGCCAATCTTCCTCTCTTTGCTTGAGGAAGCTTGTTACTGATCTAACATCTGTCCTAACCCTCCTCTATTTTATGTGGGATGCCACCACAGCGTGGCTTGACCAGCAGTGCTAGGTCTGTGCCCAGGATCCAACCTGCAAACCCTGGGCTGCTGAAGCAGAGCATGCAAACTTAACCACTACACCATGGGGGCAGCCCCTAGACTTTTTAATATGCACTAATTATAAGCGAGATACTATGTAAACACTGTATTTATTTTCTCATTTAATGTGTGCAACAGCTCTCTGAAATAGATATTATTATTATTCTCTTTTTGTGAACAAACTAATTTGCTGACATCGAGAGCCATAGTAACTCGTGTAAGGGTAAACAGATAGAAAGTGGTGATGTCAAATCGCAGATTCTCTGACCCAGTGTTGCTTCTGGAACATTATTATAGGAATGCCTGAATGCAGAACACCCAAAAAAGATAATAGATAGATTTTTAATTTTATTAGCTAAGTACAAATAGTCGCTGTGCACTATGTAGCAATTTTTCTTCTTCAAAAAACGTATGATTCAAAACAATGTATTTTGTTTGTGTCCATTTTTCTTAAATCATAAAGTGCTCTGGATTTTGTTCTTTTGAAGCTGATTTTCATAACAGTACATTTAATGGTATTAAAAATATGTATGAACAAAACAAACAAAAAGCACAAAGTCACATAAACTCACCCAACAAAGGAAATGATTGTTCTTATTTTTCTGTATACACTTGCAGATAAATACTTGCACACAGATGCACACACAAATAGATTTGTTATTCACAAAAATAGAAGCATACCATAATGCTGTTTTGCAACATTTCATTCACATTAAACAATATATCATGAGAATCTTTCCTTGCCAAGAAATTTGCTTTCACAAAACTGAGCTTTTGTTTTAATGACCGTGTGGTATGTGTATGGATGATCTGGAACGTATTTACCATTTTCTTGAGCATTTACATTTAATGCTGGAATGAACATGCTTTTAATGAAATCTTTGTGCACCTTCTAAATTATTTCACTAGCGTAAGTTCCTACAAGTAGCGTAGCTGGGTTATGTGGTACACTAAATTTTACAGCTTTTGATAGGTATTACCAAATTGCCCTCCAGTGAGGCAGTCCTGATTATATAAGAGGATATTTTGTAGTTTTATTAATAATGGCTCATTGTCTTAAATAAAGATATTTAACATGTTAATTTAGTCCAACATTCCTGAAGGAGAAAAAGTAAAGGCAGATAAGCATTTTGGTGTTAAAAATTGCACGTGCCCTATGAGACCGTTGCTACTTGATAAACATTTACCTCAAAAGTCATAAATGTACACACAAGAGCCTTCAAGTATCTGAAGAAGATATTTCGTTATAAACATTCACCATAGCATGACCTAAAAGTTGAAATTTGGTTAATCAGAGAAATTTCCATATTTTAATGAAGAAATTAGCATATGGTTTTTATCATCACAAAATAAAAGAGCACTTTTCAATTCTTTTTATGAGAAAGTTGACATTGTGGAGGCACCATTTAGTCTCCTTGAGGGAGCAACATTTCCAAATAAATGAGAATTGTTTTTCAGCAAAAAACTACTTCAAAGTTGATTAAAACTGATTTAACATTCTGCTTTGATCTTCCTTTAAACGCAAGTGTGGAAAAAATATATTTTCATGGGTAATCTATGGACACCCACATGCAATAGATTGAATATTGCCCTTTAGATGTAAAATTTAGATACTTTAAATAAATACACTTTCTACTTAGGAAAACAAATAAACAAGTATTTAGAAGATAAAACAAAAATTAGTGAAGACCATACAATCCAACATAAAGTATAAATTTTATTGTAGATTTGATACCCTTCATGTATGTATGTATCTGTGTGTGAGAAAACAAACCTTAAAACTCATGATCACATCTATTTTCAGAGTACGCAAATACATGCATTTGTAATGTTTCAGAACTATGGAATTTTCATGAAATGTAAGTCCTTTTGGTTAGTTTACTAGCAAAAACTAGAAATGACATTTATATTGGTTTGAAATCCAGTGGAGACTCGTTGAAGTAAGTTCTGATTACTAGTACCAAGGTCTAATTCTTTGTGAAAAGGTATATTTCCTTTGATGATAACATCCAAATTTTACATGTTTGGTGTTTAAAATGTTATAGTGAAGGAGAAACATGGGAAAGCAAGTATAGTAAATAATTTTCATTATATTGATAATCAGTTTTCTAGGCAGCATTTTAATAAAGAATCACAAGGAAATAGGATCCAAACAAAGCTATAAAAATGGACACAAGTTCATTTACGTTCCTAGAGAACTGGTAAAGGTGCCACTATTAATTCAAACTTTGCCTGTACTCTGATAATGCTTTCATGTAGAAAATAGATATTATGTTAAAGCATACTCTAAGGAGGCAACAGACCTACATTTTAATTCCTGTTTCAACTAAGAACCAAACTCTATAAGCTTAGCCATCTTTTAGTCACTCTAGGATGGGTTAATCTTTGGATAACAAGCAATTCCAATATCCAAGTGTTTTTAACAAAACTAAATTTATTTTTCCTTCCTGCTACAGTTGAAAATGGGTCATTAAGGTCTCTGCTCCATGCCTCGTTCAAATACTCATTAATTCTCATAAACTGGAAGTTAGATCTAAAGACTTGATTATATTCAGGTTTGAAGTTTAGCAAAAACATGTTGTAGATGATGCCGTATAATTCATATTTCAGCAATTCAGGAAGCACACCTGATCATCTTACTTTAGGTTGAGCTAAGTTTGATCAGCAGGGTCAATGGAAAGTCTAACATTTTATTTTTCCAAATGGTTCTAGAATCTACTGATTACTCTTGTCTGAATCAATTATCTCATTGTAGTTTGCAAGACGGTAAATTTTCTAATTCTGTTTTTCTGTATTTATTGGCTGGAAGACTTTTGTAAAGAAAGACTTCTCAAGAAGTAGGGCTCTTTTTTTCTCCTGCTTTATTGAGGTATAAGTGACATATAACATTATGTAAGTTTAAGGTGTACAACGTGATGGCTTGATATATGTATGTATGAACTGATAAAGAAGATGTGATATATATACACACAGACATACATATACAATGGAATATTATCCAGCTATGAGAAAGAAGGAAATTGTGTCATTTGCAACAACATGGATGGACCATGAAGGCATTATGCTAAGTGAAATACGTCAGAGAAGGACAAATACTGTATGATTTCACTTACATGTGGAATATAAAAAAGCCAAATTCTTGGAAACAGAGAGTGGAATGGTGGTTGCCAGAGGCTGGGGAGAGGGGGAAATAGGAAGGTGTTGATCAAAGGGTACAAATGTCCAGCTATAAGATAAATAAGTTCTGGGGATCTAATGTATGGCCTGGTGACTATACGTAGCGATACCATACTATGTACTTGAAACTTGCTAGAGAGTGGATCTTAAATGTTCTCACCACCCACACACAAAATGGGTAATTACATGAGGTGATGGAGGTGTTAACTTAGCTAGAGCTTTAACAAAAGAGTCAGTTCATACAAGTCAAGGAAGGATAGTTCCTTAATTCCATCCCTTTTATTGACAGTTTTCAGAGTAAAGACTTTGTGTACTTGTTACCTCGAAACGTAATAACTTTTCTTTGTTTCTATATGTGTACTTTGGACAGGAGAGTCAGAGGAGAGAGAAAAGAAGAATAAAGTGCATGGATAAATAAGTCTATTTATGTAGATTTTGTGTTATTGTTGATCACGTCTTTGCTTAGTGTAGAGTTTATGGCACTCTAATATTCTTGATTTCTTTCTTTCAGAAGTTTTCTGTACATATTTAAGGAGAGATTTGTATTGACATAAATTTGAATAACAAAAGATGCTGAGCACCTTTGGTAATTAACTTGAGTCAGAACACATTTAAAAAATTAGCAATTGAGGATAAGCTAGAAAGGCATATTTTTATAGGTCAATGAATAAAAATAATATATGAATAAGCCCTATTTCTGATCTATTTATTACTATCAAATCAAATTTACATTTAAAATGTATATTTATTTCAGAATCTGCCTTCTATAAATCCACAGAACAGATGTACAGAAGTTCTAGAAGCTGATAGGGTTTTCAAGATTGTGCTCTCTGGAGAGTCTGTAGGACTCTGTAGGTGTTATTTCAATATGTTTAAAAATTAATGTATAATAAATTATGAGGCTTGCAAAATTAAACTGGTTTCCACATTTGATCCACTCCATCTCCTTTATGTGAATTAACATTCGTCTTTATAGGTTTGCAAGAATCAGAAATAACAATCCCAGCCACCACCTGTCACATAGCACATTGCTTTTAAACCAAAGCAATCTCTTTTCAAAACAAAGGCCATACTTATCAGCCTAACATAAAGATACAGGGGTGCTTTGCAAATTGTTTTTATGTCTCTAACATTTGCTTGTCAGTTTCTACATACCGTCATTGTATCTATCATTTACCTCCACAGTATAGCCGCCAAAGGGATAATGAAAGCTAATATTATGCATAAAAGTAGATCTTTCCAGCAGTTATCTTTCATAGCTCTATTTAAACATTTCTCTAGAATTGAGATGTGGGCATTCAAATGGAATTTGGTCACCTGTTTATTTACCACATCAAATGTTTAATGAAATCACTCCTCCAGTTTGCAGTCGAGTCAGGTGTGAGTGATAAAGCTGAGTAAAGGAAGCAAATATATGGATTTAGTTGCTGGCTTCAAAGATGGGAGTGGTGAGAGGCAGACAGATGTTAAGACTCTTTGCATTATTTAATAAGCAGGGTGTGTCCAAGAAATCACTATATCTTTGCTCCTTAATTTTTTAAGGAACTTCCCTGCTCTCTGGTCTTCTGGGACAACAAAGAAATGTGAACATGCTAATGAGTGTATTAAAAATTATAGTTGTGGGTTTCTGAGTGTAGCCAAATCTACCTCAACAGGATTATTCTAGGGCTAAGACATATTGCAAACATGAAGTTCACCACTGAACTCTCTGGCAGCATTTTGGATTGCAAATGAAGTAAAACCAATATCTACCTCATTTATTTCATGTCTCAATAACTGATATAATTTAGATAAATAAATGTAAGTACAATATTTATTGTTGATTTATTAATATTAATGACTATGCCTCCTGAGACAGTCTTCAAGTTTGTAGAGAGAGCAATGTGCCATTCACAATTTCTTTCATTTTCTGCCCACATTCTTGGGTAGCACAGTTTAGATCCAGACATCATCAATCCTTCAGTAATAGGTATGTGTGAGGACTTCTTCCTAGCCAAAGGCCTATGCATTCTGCATTGTGCAACCATGCAAAATATAGAGTCATTCTGAGAGCAGTGATACCCTTGGGGAATTTCAAGTTGATGGGAAGTCAATAAGAACTTTGATAAAGTACTTAACATGGCACCTAGTACATGGTAGATGCTAAAACATATTTGTTGAATGAATGTATTGTTGAATAATATGCGCTCTGACCAAGCAGAGTCAGTCTTTTAGAATTACTCACCTTTTGGGGACTGCATATACTTCAAGAATCTACCTTTCAGCATTTGAGGGATCTTTCTCTTCAGCAAGATACCAGATAATAATATAAAATCTGGAGTGCTTTCTGATGATGCTGCCTGTTTGGTAGTGAAATTGTTTACAATTCCACTTTAATGTAGTTCTAAAATCATTATAAACCTCATACATCAGTGGGTGCAAATAGATAAGGCATCTTTTATACATATCCCAAATATAAGCCACGGGATCCTTGGCCTCTGATGCTCAGCTTGGCTTTGGATAATAGACAGAGGGCTGCTACTTATCACACTGGGCATGCCCTGGTGGGCATGCAACAATGCCTCCATAAGCCACCCACATCTTGTAACTTAGATCTTTCACTTCTTGCTTCTTGTCAAGCCCAGATTTACTTTCTCTAAGAAGAAGACTAGAAATCCTAAAAAGTGTCACTGTCCATATTTTAGCTAAATAAGTGCTGTGCAGTAATTTTAAACTTAGCAATTACATTATTCACTACTCAACAGTGCATTTGCGTGTTTAAAGTAGTGTCTGGCAATAAATTTATTTATGACATAAGAGTAAGCCAAGATACAAATACTTTGGGATATATTTTAACGGGGTTTCTTAAATCTAAAAATTCGGAAGTAATTCAATCAACATCTACAGTTATTTCCATGAAACTAAAAATTGCATAGTAGTGTATACATTTTCCACATACATAGTCTCAGAATAAAATTGTGCCTCCAAACAGAATTGCAAAATGCCTTTCAGAACTCAACACGTCCAAAGGTATAAAATTATCTATATAATAATAACTATTTCTAACACACTCTCCACTGCTCCATTTTACAACATTTCTTTCATGGGGCTAGTTTATGGTCTATATATAAATATCAGTCTCATTATTTTAGAAACAAACATAATTTTTACGGGCAATAGTTTGAATAGCATAACAGAGCCAGTTTCTATAGAGATCCTCTAGCAGCTAATATGAGTTAATAATTCCATGACTACCACGTGTTCTTGCACTATTTCCTACCAGGAAAGAGACATTTTTTTAAGAGTATTTAAAAAAAGAAAGAAAGAAAGAAAGATTAAAAAAAGTATAATATATATATAAAAGCGTATAATATATATCTCTATATTGATGTTGTTATGTAATGTTATGTTGATATACTTGTATATGCTTGTAACTCAGAATATAAATCTTCTCCATTGACCGGGGTGAGGTCATTTGAGTTAATGAGCTGGTTTTGGATTGGAATGGCAACGCATTCATGAATTTAGAATCGTTCTCTATCAAATTGTCTATAATAATTTTGCTTCTAAGTGAGATTAGAAAGATTTATAGATATATGATGATAGAAATCTTTTAGGATGTCAGTCCAGTTTGCATCCACATTTTTCTCAATATGATCTTGACCAGTCACATATAGGTGTGAGCCACTGAAATCACATTCATTCTATAAAACACTGCCCCTCCCCTTGTCACAATTGATTAGAGGATGACATACATTGATTTACGACTAGAAAGTTACATTTCTCTTTTGAAAATTTATAGTTGCATCACAGTGACTTTTGTTAACCACTTCTAAGTAGTTGAACTGAAAAGTGCTAAAAGAAAAAACAGTAAATCTGATTTATCATTAGCAATGTCCAAGGCAGAACAGACAGCTAATGAGAGGATATGGGAATGAAAGTGACCCCCAAAAGAAACCAAGATGACACACACAGTGAGACTGAGATTAAGAAAGTAACTCCTTAGTTCCAAAGGCTTTCAAGTCCTTTCTTATACCTCAGAGGCATGGCTTACAGATAAGGAAATACCTCTCATATAATAATCTCCATTTCATTAGGCAAGTTTTGGAGGCGTTCCATAATATGCAACCAAAAGAGTATTTTCTCAGAACTGTATATTCATTAAATATTGCATACCTACTAGATTCTAGGCTAAGAATTCAGAGAAAAAGAGTAGCCCCCACTCTCACTCCAACTCCATCCTGTTTATAGAAGAAGGAGGGAGAAGAGGAGGAAAAGGAAGTAGAGGTCAGTATGGGTAATAAATCATTGTATTACACTGTGTTAAGTCCTGGAAGAACAGTACATGTTAAATTTTATAAGCAAGGACAGAGTTTGGGACATTGGGATGCACTTCACAGGAAAGATGGAATCTGAAAATTCTTAGATAAGTAGGACATCACTAGGCAGAGAAAGAGGCGTAGGAGGTTCCAAGAATAGAGGGAATAGCATGAAAAAAGATACGGAAATGGACAGGAAATTGGGATGCATATTGGGACATAAGGCTGGAAAGAGGGAACAACATCAGAATGTAGAGAGAATAATATTGGAATGGAAAGACCTTGAATTCTAGCCTAATGTACTTGGATTTTATTTCACAGGCCAGAGGTAGTGTGCTCGTATGTCCCAGTTTGTCGGGAACTGTTTTAATTTATAATGACCACCTTGGCATAATTATTAACAGCATCACTTTTTTTCATTTTCAAGAGTGTCACCGTTTAGGCAATATAGTATTTGGTCACTATACCTGTAGGGAGCTACTAAAGGATTTTTGGTGAAAAACAGCATAAGTAAATCTTTATTTCGACTGTCACTCTTGGAATTGTGTAGAGCAGCCAGTTAAGCACCAGGTTGGTCAAATCCAGCTTGTGGACTGTTTTTGTAAGTAAAGTTCTGTTGAAACACAGTCATTCCCCACTTTTACTCATTCTCTATGGCTTTTTTCATGCCTCAAAGACAGAGTTGAATGGTTGTGATGGAGATCATGTGGTCTGCAAAGCTGAAAATATTTACTATCTGCCTTTTTACAAAGTCTTCTGACCCCTGGTCTATAGCAAAGATGAAGGAGGTAAGGCCAGGAGCAGCCGGGTTTATTGAAGGATAACGTCTCTGTTTAATATGAATATTTCCCCTTTTCATCTCCAGAACTATTTGAATTTTGGTAACAAGTAGTAGGTTTTTAAAAATACAAACATTTGCATAGTGACATTTTGTTCTGAGACATTCTTCTTCATATGGACAGAGGTGTTCTAATAGAAGCCTTAGCAAAACTTTATGTAAGTGCTTAAACTCTTACATCTAGAACATAATAGGAATTTATTTTGAGATCTTTCTGTTCCAAATGTCCTGGCCAGTAAAAAGACTACACCTACTGTTAAAAAATTCAAAATAATAAACCTCAGGTGTGAAAGTAATTACATAGAAGGTCACACAAAATGAGTATAAACAGTTCAGACTGAAATGGCCCAATAGCATAAATCACAGGGACAGTAAATAACAACCCCACCCTAACATTTTTGGGGGGAAGAAAGAAGATGTGCCAATTTTCATTTGTTTTTGTTGCTCTAACCCAAAGCACCAAAACCCCATATGTCTTGCTCTTAAATAACCTTCAAAGAAAATGTATTTGTGTATGAGTTTCTAATGACCTCAGAATTGAGTGAGGTGTGTATCCTAGATTTTACTTATCTAGGATACACAATAATTGACAAGAGATGTATTCTGTTGGACTGAATTTTGTAATATTATAAAATGAGAGAAAGAACAGTATTCCCTTACATTTGTAAGAACCCTGTACCTATTATAAAGCACTGAGATAGAATTTTATTTTTGATTCTATCAAACCATGTGCTAGGGGCCGGTCCTGTGGCTGAGTGGTTAAGTTCATGCACTCTGCTTCAGGGTCCCAGGGTTTCACAGGATCAGATGCTGCGCATGGATATGGCATCACTCATCAGGCCATGCTGATGCAGCATCCCACATAGCACAACAAGAGGCACTAACAACTAGAATATATAACTATGTACGAGGGTGCTTTGGGGAGAAGAAGAAGAAAAAAAAAGTTTGGCAACAGATGTTAGCACAGGTGCCAATCTTAAAAAAAAAACAACAACTGTGATATAACATTTACCGGATAAGATTCTTTGTATCAAGAGGTTACAATGTTATTTACAGATAAGAAGACTGAGTCTCAGAGGATGGTATGATTTTTCTAAATCCCCGTAACTGGAGCAAGTGCATGAACTCCGGTTTTCATAATGCAAGAATGTTGCTGATTTTTTGGCCCTTGAACAAGATTCTCTCAATATCCTTCTTCTTCCTCTTTTCCTTAATACTTTTAGAATTCAGGGATTCTAAAATCCCTGATCTTGAAATAGGAAAAATATATATACTTTATTTGTACTAATGCCTAAGTAAAATTATCATTTCTGTTGATTATGAATGTAGGCAACAGATCATAGTCGCATTACCAGTTCCTGTCACTTTTTCATAAAAAAAAAGTAGTTTTCATATCATGTTAGAGTTGTGTCAAATACCACAAAATATCGTTTATATTCATCACTACTTTGAAATTATTATAGTTATTAGAATTACTACTAGATGCTATTTAATGGAATAATAAAGATGCACACATATTCTCATAACAAAAAATTGACATATTGATAATGGTATAGCAATATAATTTATTTTCTCTGTAATGCTACATATTGGACTTTTTAATTTAAATACATTAATCTGAGAAGGGGCTCATAGGTGTCACCAGATTTCCAGAGAAAACAGTAGCATAAAAAATCAAACTGTGCCTAGGGTCCGTAATATCTGTTCAGTTGGCTGTTGCTACATAATGAATCACCTCAGATTTTAATAGCTTAAAACAACAGCAATAATTTTATTCTTCTTTCTCATGAATCTAGGGTTTCACTGGGATTCAGCTAGGTGGTAATTACACGGGATCTGTCGTCTTGTTGAATCCAAATGTTGGCTGGAGTTGCATTCATCTCAAAGGCTTCCCCATTCTCAGGTCAGACAGTTGACACAGGCAGCTGGCTAGGACCTAAATTGGGCTTGTTGGCAGTTACACCTGCAAGTGGCTGTTTGGCTTTCTCAAAGTATAGTAGCTGGTTCTAAGAGTGAGCATCCCAAGAGGACCAGACAGAAGCCATATTGCCTTTTAGGACCTAGCCTCAGAAGTCACATAGCATCACTTCCTCCATAGTCACAGCCTTGCCCAGATATAAGGAGAGATGACATAGACGTCAACTCTCAGTAAGAGGAGTGGTAACGCCACATTATAAGTGGTATAGGATATATTTGGGTGGCCTTCTTTGAAAAAGACAATACACCATAATGTTCCAAGATTTTCCATGCTTCTGAGTCTTTCAATAATGTAACTTCTGCTCTAAACACCTTTGCATCATTTCTTTAATCTTATACTCTTGTTTTTCCCTCAAATCCAAAGTAAAGCACAAATTCCAATGCAAACCTTTCCTGAATACCGCCCCCCCTACATACAGACGTAGTTAATTTCTTTGAAGGGGAGTATGTGTGTGTACTATTATTTTACCTTAAACTTTCCTTTATTTGTGAGTTTATTTAACAGATTCTAGTACTTATTTGTTTACGGATCTTTCCTCTTACTTGATTTTGAATTCTTTGAGGACAAGGTCAGAGATTTTCCCTCTTTATATCCACACGAAAGTTATTGGTTACTCACTAATACTCAACTAATGTTTGTGGAGTGAACAACTGCTCTTTCAAATTTGTTCTATGGCTGCCTATTAGAATGAGTCAGCCGCCATCAAAAGAGTCAATATCCACTGTATGAAAAGATGTGAGGCTCACAGTCATGGCATAGCAACAGCTCCTTTGGCTGGTTCTTTCCATTCACAGCTGAAAAATGACTTCAAGGAGACAACCCTAGCTTAACGTAACCAAATGGCAACACCGATTCTTACAGACTCTATATGAATAACATCATCCTCACCTCAAAACCAAAGCTAGAGGCACCGCACAACATGGCCAACAACCTGGGAACATGATTTCTCTAAAAGAGATCAAGGTGCTTGGATAAAGGACATGAAAATGTTGAGCCATGGGTTAAGTGATCGATTATGTGCAATTATTTTAAGATACAAGTACTTAGGATGTGTGGCTTTCTGACACAGCATCAAAGGACATGTTAGAAGAGACCATAAAGTTCATGAGAGATTCATTTCAAATCCTGGTGAAGCAGGAAGAATTGACCTTGGAGAGAATCAGACTCGTTCACGTTAATGTTAAAAGGGAAAAATTGTATAATCTTCGAGATTCATATGAAATATGAAACTCTGGACATTACAGAAGCTATTTTTTAAATACATAGCAAAAAAGGTGGGCCGACCCACTGATAAAATAAAAACCAGGAAATTCATAGCATTTGCTATGTTACTAACAAGAACCAAAAAGGGACCTCCATCATGAAGAGACTCAGTAGAGGTAAACTATTTTATAAGTTCGCCTATTAGGAATTGAAATGCAACAAGCATCTATGGTTAGATGGAACCCATGATGCACCTCCCAACTGAGAAAGACATGGTCTCAAAACTGGCAGAAAAGGTCAGTTTGGAAAGAAAGGTTTGGCTTAAACAAACAACATACTATTCATGAAACCTAGATGTACTACACTACTATCCTAGAGAAAATGTCAGTGTATGTAGTCCCTCTTATTTAATTCACCAAATGAGGGCTTTTACAAGCAGTGATCATTTTGGCTGAAAAGCTGATCACAATGTGCATTTTGCTCCATTATTTGGGAACTTTTGAGCCTTGACCCAATGCTCCCTACAGATCAGAAATGTGAATTTCAGATACCAAAGTGACCTCATTCGTAAGCTTGAGTAAGAAATGATGTATTGACTTTGTCTTTTTAGAATTAAACTGGTAGGGTTGGAAATATTTTTGAATAAAAGATGTGATCTTGAAAATATTTATTTTGTGTAAATATTTTTCCTGGTTCTGATAAATTTTTGAGTAGATTTCTTTATCACTTAATTGTATTTTTGTGAACTAACAAAAGCATAAGCTTTGTATAAATTCTATCACTTTATACTAACAAGACTATCTTTGTTGTGTTATTTATTGGGATGTAAAAGGACTTCTAAGCTGATTACCTTTTGTAGAAATATAATTCAATTGACTTCTCGTTATTTACTTAATAAATAAATTAGTTCTGAGGGTAAACTGAACCATCGTTTTACTCTCTGCATCTTTATTCACTGACTGCCCACTTAGAGAATGACAGTAGTTTCTCCCTCCAGTCTCCACTAGCAGTCCATGCCCCAATCCTTTCACCAGATATAGAGCCAAGTTCCTGGAGGAAACGGATACCCTGGCCCTACCACAAACCCAGTGAACCTGAATGTCTAGAGATGAGATCTGTGCCTTTATACTTTCAAAAGCTTCCCAAGTGATTCTAATGTGCAGCTGGGTCAGAGAACCCTGGAAAGCATGCACAGGCTCTTATTTTGGAGTTTTAGCACTTTATACACAATTGCAGCATTTGGGGTAGGTGATCTTCTGATGAGGAAAGTAAAAATAACATGAAGGACATCATTTCCCAAATTACAGGAGGCCTGGGGCCGGCCCGGTGGCGCAGCGGTTAAGTTGGCACGTTCCGCTTCTCGGCGGCCCGAGGTTCGCTGGTTCGGATCCCGGGTGCGGACATGGCACCGCTCGGCAGCCATGCTGTGGTAGGCGTCCCACGTATAAACTAGAGGAAGATGGGCACGGATGTTAGCTCAGAGCCAGGCTTCCTCAGCAAAAAGAGGAGGGCTGGCAGTAGTTAGCTGAGGGCTAATCTTCCTCCAAAAAACGAAAAAACAAAAAAACAAATTATGGGAGGCCTGATGAGATGTCGAAGCTGAGGAAATAATCCCTGAGCTTTATTCTTCCCAGAGTAGGGAATGTGTTCTCATTCTTCACAAGCCATCCAGACAGCACAGCTCACATTGCCTGAATTTGGACCAGCTAGGCAGAGAATAGTCTTTCCTCACCTAAACTAATGAATGGTGGGATGTGGAGTGTTACTGGAAAAACGCATGAAAATCTTACATGTTCGTTTCATGAAGCTGTGGCAAAACGATCTTCCGAAGAAGGCCTGTGTAGCTTGATTCTAAGCCATGAGATTCATTTTGTTTTTTAAGTGTGGGGGCATGAGCAGAAAACCCCAGCATAATAAGTAAATGTTCATCAACTTGCACAGAGCTGTCAGGAGACACTTTTAATTCCCTGAGAAAACACATGTTCTTATATTGTGCATTTTCTCTATCCTTTTACTTCCTGGTCTTCAGTAATGGCCAACTGGCCTGTCCCATAACTAGTGTTGTTCCTTCCGGAGGTAATTTAAATAGTCCACTAAATATACATCACATTATGTACATCGCATTCTGCCCTGTCATGTCATTGGTGCAAAACTGGTTATTAATATATGATTTTCACAAACATTCTATTCAGTGATGGGAAATTTATGGTCTTGGATTCTTACCATAAGAAACATGAAGCATGAAATATGTTTATTCAAGTGCATAACTCTAAATGAGACTTCAATGAATGCAAAAACGGTGAAAGGATTGAGATTTAAATTCTCCTTACAGCTGTACGGGAAATATACGAGGCAGAGAGAGGAGAAAAAGAAAGTTCGCTAGAAACTTGAACCGATAATGATATCTTCATTGTCTGGTTCATGCTGTGTAGCAGACCAAGAATGAATCAATGTGCTAGAAAGTAGGAAAGACAACCCCAGAAATTTGGGTGTAGAACGTAGTATCTTTTTAAAATACCTGTTTGTTTTATTCTGAAAAAAGTTTTCTTTTTCAGAAAGCAGCTATGCTTGGTGGCTCTCATTTCCCCAGGTATACCAGATGCTTTATTCCTAGCAGTAACTGGTTCTCTCTTGTGTGCAATAATGAGGAGGGAAACGGAGTTTATTTGCAAATTGTAGGCACAGCTATTCTGTTCTGTAACACAGAACCATCTTAAAGCTTCTAAAGCTACCACGTGAGAGACTCCATCTGGTGGGATGGCAATTTTGGATCTAGAAAGTCTGAACATCCAGATTTCACACTATTCTTCCAAGCTAGTGTATAGAGTGCTGGCCATCACGGAGGTACTGCCCTGGTAGGTTGCATGCCTTACTTCATGTAATTAGCCCAATACCAGGTTATGGTAATTATTTATTGTTATTATAGCCATTTTGCAGTTGTAGAAACTGAGGGTTATTTGGAGTAAACAACTTGCCCAAAGACACTGCTAATAGGGGGTAGAATTTGAATACAGGTCTTTCTAAACCTGAACAGGAGGATTTCACTAGGCTCCGAAACTCTCATTCACTTTTATTCTTAACGCTATATTTTCTGGAGAATCACACAGAGATGTTTTTCTTCTCTTTTGCATCATTATCACAAATCAAAAGTTTAACCTATAGCAAATAGTAAACCTGAAGATAAATTTCTGTTTTAAATTTAGGGATTCAATTCTGGTTTTGAATATCTAGTAGACTGAAGAAAATAATGAAAAATGTGATTCTGACTCTCAAAGTGAGATGCGCAGTGAAATCAAAGTGAGATATTTTAGCCAAATATATATATATATTTTTTCCTGGAGCATACAGAAAATGTGTTTTGCCTTTTTATGTGTCCATATAGACAACTAGAATATAAACTTTATGAGAGAGTATATAGGCCTCTCTCAATCCCCGCTCTGTCTTCAAAGCTGATAGAGTAGCTGGCATTTTGTGTAGTTTCAGTATTTATTTTGGAGTAAATAAAAGTATAGGATTTCCCGGATCTGGTATAGGTATGAGTATACACTAAAATATTGAAGTGATAGTCCATAAGAAGAGCCATTTTAATAGCAGAGGTCCAAAATTACTCCCATTACAAAAGGAAATTGTAGAAAAATGTCTGGAATGTAGTAGAAGCTCAAAAAAAAAAAAAAGGGGGCAATAGTAGGAACTTCCTGCCATCATTCAAAAATTTGCTTTGACTTTATAAGTGGACCAATAATGAGCTTGCAAAATTTTCTTCCAATCGTGGAATTAAATTGTTTGTGCTAGAATATATACTCTAGATTCTTAGATAAGCAAGAAACAAAATTCTGGGCTTTTGTAATTTTCAGCTAATGGTGCATATGCCAGAGACACCCCATCCTGTACCATAATACCCCCATGCCACCAATCCACTTACCACATAGCACCCTCAAAATGGTGACTATGTCTGGTTAAGATTGTTAATTGCCAACTTGTAGTGAGAACCAAATGAGAGATTAGATTTGGAATTATTTTGAAAGCTATAAAACACTTTGCAATTAAAGGGCTATTAATTATATTTTTGTACAACATTAACCTTCTCTACATGCCTTACTGTTTTCTTTATTTGGCCTTATGCATATTTGAGGATAAGAGCTCATTGAGGATGGGGCCTCATCTTGTTTTTCATTATAACAGTGCCTGGTACATGACAGGTGTTCAATGATAACAGTAGTAAATGTCATTATTGTTGTTGAAAGCTGATAGAGATTTCAATGCACAATTTGTGAATCTGTAATCAATTTATCTTACCTTTTTATTTCCTGGAAAACATTGGGTTGTGTTTGCTTCAGGTTGTCTCAGTGTGTGCTCAGAGGTAAGTCTAACTTCTTTCCATCTCAGTTTCCTTAATTCTAAAATGGAGATAGTCTACCCCATACAGATTTATCTTCATGGCTGAATGAAATAATGTGTTTGAAAGTGGTCTTAAGCTCTCAAGATTCTGTTCAAATATTTTTATTGACCCTCCGTAAGCTAAAGTAATATAAGACACAAAACAGATGTCATGCCTCTGAGACCAGAATACTTTCTTAGAGAATAACAAAACATTATTCTGTATCACTTACATAATTCTGTACAGGGAGAAGGGGACAGGATGGCCCAGAAAAACATAGTCTGTGAAACGTCATTATTAGGATTATGAAACACAGTTTTGATTTTTGTCTTTAAAAAGCTATAAAAGAAATCATTTCTAGCCTTTTTAATTGCAGCTTTGATTATACATAACGAAACACATCTCTCAAGAGATGATCAAGCAGTTAATATTTCAAGTGCTGACTCGGCATGGGAAGTAGGCAGTACTGTTCTCCTTGAAATTTGGTGCTTGTGGGTGGTCCTTAGAGGTTGGAAAATATGAAGAAATGAGAAGAAATTCTCCTCTGCAGTGCAGATTTGGATTTAAGGCTGCAGAGCTAAATCTTCTAAAGTTTATAACGATAATTCCCATCAGAGTTTTCATGGTGACTCGTCTTAAAATAGTGTGTTAACAGTGTGTGCATTGCAGGAGTTTCTGCCATAGGACCAGGATAAAAAGGGCTCTCCACATGCTTCCTCTGAAGGTAAAGTTTTGATGCTCTGATTTGCCTCTCCCAACAAGTTGGTCATAGTGAAATTTTAAATATGCCTTTTTTAACAGTTGAAGCCTGAGCCCAGTAATCACAGTGATTGAAACCAGCTTCACTGTTCTTTTTCCAGAGTTATTGTGCTAAGGAGTAGCTTAGTGGGACTCTATCTACTCTTCTCCCCCTACCCCATAATTCTCATAAAACATCCCACAGCCACCCCAACGCACACACAACTTAAGTAAAAGCAATGTATTTCCAATGCAAATGCTCTTGAGACAAGCCTCATAGGCTTCCTTAAAACCAGATGACTATTCCCAAGTGCTTCCTATACCAAAATTCTGGAGCCTTCCCTAGATCTCTTCTCTCTGGAGGTTGAAAAACAGTCCAAAGGATGTGCATTTCATGAGCTAGCATGAGTTTCTCTCCCCAGATCATGCAAATGCTGAAGTCATGTGGGTTTCCCCAAACCATTTCCCTGGTGCATTGCCAGAGTGACATTAGCTAATGAGCATGCTGGAAGGGTGAAGCACGCTGAGGTGTGCATCAGGGGTGCTTGGCACAGATGCAGACCTCTGAAAGACTGGCTTTCAAGTCCGCCTTGCAAATTGGATATGCCCTTCATTTTGGATTAGCCTCCAATTTAAATTCAGCTGTTGTCGTTTCTGTCTTCGAATCATATGCATTCTGACAGAAGGCCCTGAATAAAATTTTAGTCCCAGAAAATTTTCTGTTAGCATAATGCTTGGAAGAAACTTTGGTAGGGCAAAATGAACCATACACTAAATGCATGGCCTTAGCAATAGATCTTGCCTCTGCTCTTTCAAAATTGGTTTATTTGAACCTTTGAGTAGTCCATACTACTAATCAGAAAATTGAACTTGTCCTTTAACTCATAGGACAGTAGTATTGATACTAATAACTATAAAAGATAATGATTCTTATAAATTTCTCATTCAACCCTCATGGTCACACCCAGAGGCAATATTATAGCAAGTTCATAGATAAGGAAATGAGACCTGGTCTGGCTTGAGTAACTTGGCCAAAGTTTCAAGGCTAGTGAGCAGGAGGTCAAGGATCTGAACTCTCATCTTTCTAACTCCAAAACCACATCCATCTGTTTTACATTTCAGACATATATGGAGTACAGTGATTAAAATGGCTATAATTTATTTGATATTTATAGCATCTCAAAAACAAAGTTGTGTTGGTGAACAAGAAAAATGCAATCTCCAGCCTCAGCTGCCTTGTAGTCCAACTGCATATAAACCAAAACAAGTGATTAAAGTTCCATTTAAGTTTTGAAAGAGAAAGAATAGGGTACTGTGGCATCGTCGAGCAGAAGAATCGCACATGTTCTGTGAGGGAATTTGTACAGTCAAGACTGAAAGTTGAATAGTAGAATCCGGGCAAAATTGGGGAAGGGGACATGAGGTGGGAAGGGAGGGTGTCTGAGCAAAAGGAATGGCAAAGAATCAGGATTAAAAAAAACACACAGGTTACTAAAGAAAGTGAAAGATGGCCTGTGAGGCTACAGGATGAAGATGTTGCCGGGATATAAAGCTTTAGAGAGAAGTAAGGGTCATATTGTAGAGTTCTTTATAAGACTATCATTGTGCTAAATGCTGTGCTAAAAATAATAATTATTATTATTCTGACCTTTACAACAATCCTACAAGTTAGATATCAGCACACCATCTTACCAATAGAGAAGCTTGGGCTCATAGAACTAAGGTAGCCAAATCTCTATTGGCTTGACTCCAAAGCCCTTGATTATGATGGTACCCCACACTATTCACATAACTTTTCACTTAGCTACACCAGTGGATGGTGACAGGGAGTCAACTTATCTTCCTGCTTAGTCTTTACTGCCAATGTGAAAGATGACCCTGACCACATGTCGAGTCAATTCATTTCGTGATAACAAGTGGGAGCGTGCAGTCTTAATTATAGCATAATTGAAAACATACATGATTTCTGTGAAATTTTGCAGCCAAGGACATCATTAACATTTAATGCTTTACTCACATTTATCCAACTTTGTAGATTTGACATTTTATATTTTGCTGACCTTTTTGGGCTGTTAAAAGGAAATATCTTCTCTATTCCTTTTCTTCTGTTAGAGGGAAAGAAAGCCAACTGTATTATTATTTATAGAAAAAAAATGAAGGGGAAAAAAGATAAAGACCGCATTTCTTACCATATTTTTTTCTTTTAAAGTAGAATGGTCCTGAGCTTTCAACCAGACACTTTGGGCTGCGCTGTTATTGATCTGTCTGTTCTATATAAAGATCAGACCTTACGCATCTGTCCAAGTTGGCAAGGTTTCATTTATATTCTTTGCCTTGCATACTTTTATTTGTTGCTTACTGCAGCAATCTCACATGGATCATTTAGTAGAATAAATCTCCATATTTCATTCAATAGATTAAAAAAACCTAGATTTTCCAAACCCATATTTAACATAACGTAATTATCTTATGATCTCTCTAGATAGGTTTCACTTCTCTGGAAAAGCAGTTCTGCCCCTAATCATGTATTTTAAATTAACCCTATGAATTACTCAGATTTTGGAAGCAGTTACAATATGTGTGTTTGTGTCTGTGTCTGTCTATGTGTGGAAGGGTGGTTTCCTCACACCACCAAGAAATTACTGGACACCTGCTGGGTGTCTTACAATTCAACTCAATTCTGACCCTAACAACCTGGAGATAGCATCAGGTTCCACAAGTCAAGGCTCAGTCCCACAAAACTGCCCCCCTACCCCGACTTCACATGCCAATCGCAAGCAAGCCCAGATTGTCACCTGGGCTTCTGACCAAACAGCTGTAGATCTGAAGTTCCAACAACTGCCTCTTTGGGTTTGATTGATTTGCTAGAATGGCTCACAGAACTCAGAGAAAGATTTTACTTACTAGACCGCTGGTTTATTATAAAAGGATATAACTCAGGAATAGCCAGATGGAAGAGATGCCTAGGGCAAGGTATGGGCAAAGGGCCTGGAGCTTCCATGTCCTCTCCAAGGTCCACTCTGTCCAAATCTCTAGGTGTTCACCAACCTGGAAGCTCTCCTAACTCTGTCCTTTCAGGTTTCTATGAAGGCTTCATTACATAAGAATGATTGATTAAATCATTGGCCACTGGTGATTGAACTCAATCTCCAGCCCCTCTCCTCTCCCAGGAGGTTAGGGGTTAGACTGAAAGTTCCAAACCTCTAATCACACGGTTGGCTCCCAAGGCAACCAGCCCCCATCCTCCGGTTTCCTAGGGGCGGTCCAAAAGTTGCCTCATTAACATAACAAAAGACGTCTTTATTACTCTCTTCCCTTGGGATTTCCCAAGTGGTTTAGGATCTCTCTGCCAGTAAAGGGGAGGAAGATTGTAGGGGAGAGAAAATAGTTTTTCCTCTACCCGTTGACAAATAAAAATGGCAAGTAATAGGATATATTGGAGAAAATGAGGAAACCATTTGGTGTAAACCTAATTCTGCCTGACCTTGTCTTTCTGAAAGGGCCTGACCATGGCTGTTGAGCATGCATTGTATATCTGCTTTAAATATTCCCTATGGCAAGAACAACGGTCTTTGAGATAAAGGTGCAACTTCCCTCCCCCTCCAAAAGTTGGCATTCCCTTAAGGATTAAGCATCTTTCCTTAGGCTAGGAACTGATTGCTGCACTCACCTGTGACCACCCAGCTCCAGACAATAGGCTTGCCTCGTGCTATGCCCTCTGAGATAGCAGACCCACTACCTGCTGTGTCCAGCAAGAGCTGTGCCAACAGAGCAGTCTCCTGACTATTGTGGGAGGGACATTTCAATCATATGTGAAACGTCCTGTATGGGGGTATATAACCATTCTGTATACCTCACTTCTTCGGTGCCCTTTCTTCCTTTGGGAAGAAAGGCCCTGGGCCATGGTCCTCAGATTTCAGCTCAGAATAAACTCACCCAAATTTTCATTTATAGATTGGTTATGGATTATTTTCGTCTACACCTTCTAAGTTCTTGGATGAGCCATCCGCTTTAATAAAATACAGATTAACAGAAGAAAAATAAACAGAAGTTTTAGTAACATGTATATGTCCTATATACATTCTAGAGACACAGGAAAACTGAGTAACTCCCCAAAATGGCCCAAGCCATCATCTTAAATATCATCTCCAGGTAAAGACAAAAAAAAGATGTTGAAGATTGTGAAGAAAGTCAGTTATGGGAGATTAACAGGAAAAGCACAATAAATAAGTTGTAATGCAGATTTAAGCAGAGTAAGGTTGTTATGCCAGTTTAAGTTGTTGCCTTCTCCATTGGTAAGAGTTTCTAGAGATTTAGAGTCGTGCTCCTCTTGCTACAGTGAGGGAGACACCCTACCAATGGAGACTTATCTTATAAATGTAAATTTCTCTTACAAAAGGTTAACTTCTACTTGGTTTTCAGACCTTTTCCTGTGTCTGCCGTTTCTTGAAAATAACCAGCACAATAATCCTTATAACAAAGAGGCATATTTTTGGGTGGCAAATTCTGCTCCCCTTCAAGACCAAATATATATTTCTTATTATAAATCACAAAATTACAATTACTTTCTTAATTTTCCTTCCTATTATCTTGCATTTTAATCTTTTATTTACACTTTGTATTTTATATAGAAAAAATATATACCTTAACCCAAAGGTGAAATTTTTTTATATTGCCATTTTGATATCCTTTGAGTTCTATTTCTTTTGATTAGAACCAACATATGTGCTTTTGATCCTAAATCTCTTTTTTTAATTCAGGAACTAGCCTTTTTAATAAGCACAAGGATCTTTTTTTTTTTTGCCGGGAAAGATATTCAACCTGAGCTAACATCTGTTGCCAATCTCCCTCTTTTTACTTTCCTCCCCAAAGCCTGAGTACATAGTTGTATATTGTAGTTGCAAGTCTTTCTAGTTTTTCTATGTGAGCCACTACCACAGCATGGCTAATGACAGACAAGTGGTGTGGTTCCATGCCCGGGAACCACTGGCCAGTGAATCTGAGAGCCTGTGCCACTGAAGTCAAGGGTGCCGAATTTTAACCACTAGGCCACCAGGGCTGGCTCCATACTGAAACTCTTAATCTCAAGTTTCTGTGCCAATGAAAAATAAGCTAATCACTGAGACATCAATGCTTGAAGATGGAGAAAAGTCTATTCAAATTGATCAAAATGAGAAAGTAGGAAAATAGATTCTCTCAAATCTGGGGTTTTTATAGAGGTAAGGGGCTTGGAAGGTGGTGTTTTGGAGAAACAAAGGGGAAGTCCCTGACCCTTTCACTCCAGATAAGCCCTTGGATAATCAGCCTTTGTGCATCCATGGCAGCTAGGGGCTGGTTATCTGGTAGTCATAACTTCCTTAAAGGTGTTCTTTTTCTTCTGTAAAACCAGCTCATAAATTCTCCTGACCCTTGAGTCACCCTTCTGGTTAAACAAGAAAACAGAAAATTGACAAGATTAACTTCTTTTCATCTGTGTCTGTGTTGGGAACGAGGTCAAAGAGCAATCATGTTCTTATTGAATATTTATAGGAACCCTTAGGTACCTGGCTTCACTTTTCTCAAAGGTAGCCTACCTATTGGGGTTTTAGGAATGACTTTTAGTTTTAATTATTTTTTTACCTTAAAACTTTGTTTGAACCAGATGGTGGTTTAAATAGCTATATATCACCTGTCTTCTTGTATAAAACTGTATAAAGTATCTTTTATACATGAAAAAGGACCTACACTGAGTGTAGAGATTATGGCAGTCTTGTTGAAAAGCCAAGAATCTGGAAATATGAATCTGTGAAATATCTTATTCCAGGGAGAATAAACATATATCCTTTACAGTAGTAATTAATTATTAGTATTTTGCTAGAATACTAGCTTCTAGAGTTTTTAGCCATGTCTTTGCTTCTGTTGTAAGAATATCATGAACCATTAAGAATAGCTGTCTTGGGCACAAAATAGGACAAGGTGGGCCACGTTCTTCAATCTTGCGTTAGCTGCATGAGGTTAGTCTGAATTGAGGATCAGCAAGTTTTTTCTATAAAGGACGAGATAGTAAATATTTTAGGTGTGTAGGCCATACAGTCTCTGTGCAAACTACTCAGCTCTGCCATTGTAGTGCCAGAGCAGCCAAATACAATACACAAGCAAACAAGCATTCTGTGTTCTGATAAAATTTTACTTACAAAAATAGGTGGCTGTCCAGATTTTGCCCATAGGCTATATGTAATTTGCTGACCCCTGGTTTGAATGGTATATCATATGACTTCATTTACATGAAATGCATGTCATGATTTCTGAGAGCATGAGACTATTTTCCTCATCAGATATTTGGTGGCAATCTTGTCTGTCTCTGCATCACCTGGAGAAAAGAGAGTTGATAAAAGGTGTGCTTTTCTCATTTGTGCATATTTAGATAAGTGAATTGGGCAGCACTATTACATATAATGGTATAAGTTAGTACCTGTCACATTCATTGTTTTCGTATTTTTTCTCATTATTATAATTATTTTTTCTTAAATTGAATAATTTTGCATTTCTACATAATCTAAGTCAAGTATAAATTCCATTTTTGATAGGAAAATGAGGACATGCGAAACATGAGGCTGTATTAGTAGAAAATCTTTTGGTTACATGTGACTTGAGCACAACTCAAATAAGCTAAGCAAAGAGGAAAAACTATCATGATATCATAATGTGTTTTGAAAAATTAAAAGTTATATCTGGACTTTATGACTAATTTTAACCAGAGATTTCATAAATAGCAATTGGACTCATTTCCATTGTAGAAGAGGAAAAAGGTTTAGGTCTACCCTTCTAAGTTATTTTAGTTGATCTAATACTTAAATTGACACAAGATAGATTAGCAGGAGAAAAACAAATTCAATTACATATGTACAGGAGCTCCACAAAGACATGAGGCTCCCTGACAGTCAGGCAATCCTGGCTTATATGCCATCCTGAGCTAAGGAGAAGCGAGTAGAACTTTGTGGGGACTGGAATTGGCCACCCCAAGATATGTCTCTTTGGCATGATGATTATTTGAGGCTAGTTACTTTGCAGACAGGAAAGAAACTGAAAAGTAGAATTTACTTATCCTTTGTAAGAGACATTTACATTGTAAAGGAACTCTCTATCTGTAAAGATATCTCTAGAAACTCTTAATCAATGGGGAAGGCAAGGACTTAAATCTGCATTTGTTTATTGTGCTTGTCTGGTAACCTCCTGTAACTGACTTCCCTCCCCCTCCCAACTTTGGCATTCCCTTAAGGATTAAGCATCTTTCCTTAGGCTAGGAACTGATTTCTGTGCTCACCTGTGACCACCCAGCTGGAGACAATAGAATTGCCTCTTGCTACGCCCACTGAGATAGCAGACCCACTATCTGCTGTGTCCATCGAGCACTGTGCCCGCAGGGCAATCTTGTGACTATTGTGGGAGGGACATTTCAATCATATGTGCAATATCCTGTTTGGGGGTATATAACCACTCTGTGCACCCCACTTCTTCGGTGCCCTTTCTTCCTTCAGGAAGAGAGGCCCCTGGCCGTGGTTGCTCATAAAGCTTTGTTTAATTTTTCTCTTGCTATTCTGTCTCATGTGAATTTAATTCGTTCTCCGGCCAGACGAACCCACATTTAGGTAGAGGAAAAGTCTTCCTCCCCTACAACTTCAAAGGGGAGGAAGACAATTTATAAGAAGACAGGAAGAACAAATGTTTGGTGAACAAATGTCTGCCCTGCCCTGCAGAGAGGACATTGAATAAGCAGCCTTTCTAAGTTCCCCCCAGTCTATGCACTGAGCTCATATTCTTTATAGTTATCTCTGGTGATTACTCTCTTCTCGGAACAGGACCTCTATCTAAATTCTTTTAGGCAGTCAAGGGGGAGGTAAAAAGAAACTTCTTGAGTCTTCTGTTTCTTAAAAATAATCAGCCTAAATAATCCTCATGCCAAAGAGACAAATTTTCTGGTGGCAAATTTTGCTCCCCTATGATGCAGGGTCAGTGAGCCGAGGAGTCAAACGAAAGATTTCTTAGACTCTCAAGATCTGGCAGTAGTGCTCTTTTATTTAGAGAATAGTGTGGAATAGCATGGGGACAGGACCCATGGGCAGTCAGAGCTTCTGCTGCCCCCGCTGGCATGGGGACAGGGCCCATGGGCAGGCAGAGCAGCTGCTGCTGCCCCCGCTGGCATGGGGACAGGACCCATGGGCAGGCAGAGCTGGTGCGTGGGGACAGGACCCACGGGCAGTCAGAGCTCCTGCTGCTGCCCTGAGTTGAGGGTTAGGGCTCATTTTATAAGGCATGGGTATGTGACTTATTTTTACTGGAGAAAAGAAAAGATGATGTAAAAAGTCATTAAATGATTTCAGTGCAGATGGGGTCTGGTTATTGTGCGGTCATATAACTTTAGATACGAATCTGGCCATATAGATCGGCATGTAGGTGAGGATGCACTGGGCTTCTCTCCCTGGGGCGGTCCTAATTCATACCATAAAAAACGTCCACTGGGTCGTATAGTTTGACGTGTAGGCCAGGTCACCTTGGGCTTCTCTAGCTGGGGCAGCCTTAATCCACATCACCCTACACCATCTTTAATCTCTGCTTGTATTCTCTTATTTGCCAGGCTAATTTCTTTCTTATCTCTAATCCACTTGAAGAGAAATATGGCTGCCCAAAGTCTGAATTTATAGTTTCAGCCTCAGGGAAAGATTGACTCTTCCTTGACTCTAAGTTCCGGGAAAAAACTCTTGGATCAAATACCTATCCATGGACAGATCAACTGACAGAGGTGGGTCTGAGAAAAGGTTGGGGAACAACCTTGAGTCAGATAGTAAGGACAGGTTGCAGAGTTATACAAATGGTTGCATCTGGACAGTCCGTGAGGTTACGAGACAGGTTCTCAGGAAAGAGGTTTCGCACAGGAAGACGCGTTTGAGTAAGAAACACATGTTTTATTTACAGCTTAGAGAGAGAATGTCTAGTCTTTTAAATTCCTATTTGGCACAGCAAGTTAACCTCACCATTTTCTTGGAAAACTTCATGACAGTTGGGTACTTCTAAGGCAGCAGGCTTCTGAGAGTTTGGAAACATCATGTGACATTCCTGGTAAGCAGACCATGGGTGGAAATGAATTAGTCTGTGCTTTGTTCTTGGGCTGATGAGCCTTAGGCTGAAAGGATACTCAAGTGAGGACAGTGGAATTGAATGCAAAGGATCCTATTAGCTCTGCTTGCCTTTTTGTGCTCTGTTTAAGCTACATAAAAATTCCATCTTCTTCCCTGCACTGTGATGATAACCTTCAGTGCCTGCATCTCAGAATCTATTGAAAGTAACAATGATAATCCAAGATAGTGTTCTTTTTTGAAGGACCCCAAAGCATGAATGACCTTATCTCAAAAGAAATCACTTGTTCCGTAGCCAAATTACAATTTCCTCTATGTGTGAAGCTCAACAGCTACTTAATAACTGCCCGTTAGCAACGTACTGCATTTTTGGATGAGAAGGTTGGCTCAAAATGGAAGTGCTAAGGGGGTTTCTGTGGCTTTTCTCTGCATGCTTCTCCAGAAGCAGCACTCGACCCACAGGAGACATGAACTATTTTCTAGGTGACAGCATCATGATATCAATGTTCAAGATCATTATTAATCTTCTATGACATCCTTCTATTCCCATGCGGTTTACGGTGTGGGGAGCTCTCTCTCAGAAGAAAATATATAAAGGTTAATGTTTAACATAATCAGAGATTTTAGAAACAACAAAAAGAAATTTATATTTAAATTTGTTCATTTACCAACGGGTTTCTATTTTCCTGAAAATATCCTGAATAAATGACTCTTTGCATCTTACAAATAGCAGGGTCCATGACATTCAGACTTCACGTATTTGTGAAATCCTATTTTTTTTAAATAAGAGTGTAAACCTTCTTTAATCACTTTGTTTTACTTACAAAAGGAAATTCATAGCCCTACTTCTTTCTTATTTTTCTTATAGTAAATATAACTTAGTAATGTGATATAGAAAAGTGTGAATAAATAACTTAAAAACCATCTTCTGTTTACATTTGACAGCATTCCTATGTAACTTACATGAGACTTGAAGCCATGGACTTGTGTAAGAAAATAGTACTACCTTATGCCACCATCCCATGTCCTTTGGGAAGTACATAGCACTTCCCAAGACTGTCCTGCCTTCTTAGGGACATGGTTTCTCAAGACTGCTCTTGTTGCTTTTCCATATTCATGCTGAGGTCTTGACCACACTCCCGGACCTTTCTCCCTTGGGCCTCCTCTCTTCTTTGTTCCTGGTCCTATTCTCAGATTTTCCTTAAACCTCTATCACAATGCAGGTTTCTATAGCAGAGTTTAACTGAACATTGGAGTTTTGCATAATAAAGAGAGGAATAATAAACGCCACACATCTCGTACTATATAGAGTTTTAGTAGATGTGATGAGTTAAGATGAGAGGTCATACTGGAGTGGGCAGGGTTTCTAATCCAGTATGACTGGAGTTATAAGAAGACAGCCATGTGAAGTTAGAGACACACTGGAGAATGCCCTGTGACTACAGAGACAGAGAGTTCAATTATGTCGCTGCTAGCCAAGGAACGCTAAAGATGGTGGGCAAACCAGCAGAGGCTAAGACAAAGGAAGGCAGGTTTCAGAGGGAATGCGGCGGCCCCACAGACAACTTGATTTCAGAATTCTCAACTTTAAAATTGTGAGGCAATAAATTTTTGTTGTTTTCAGTCACCCAGTTTGTGCTCTTTTATTATGGCAGCCCTAAGCAACTAATACACTCATTTTCTTCCCTGCTCCCATTCCCTGGCGACCACCAATCTTCTTTCTGTCTATATGGGTATGTCTATTCTGGATATTTCATGTGAAAGGAAATATACAATATGTGACCCTATGTATCTGACTTCTTTCACTTAGCAAAATGATTTGAGGTTCATTCACATTGTACATGTATCAGCACTTCATTCTTTTTATGGCTGATAATATTCCACTGTATGGATATATTGCAATATCACGATTTGTTTCTTCATTCAGCTACTGATGGATATTTGGATTGTTCCCATCTTTTGGCTATTGTGAATAGTTCTTTTATGAATATTTGTGTATAGTTTTTGTTTTTCAGTACCTATTTTCAATTATTTGAAGTACACATCTAGGAAAGAAACTGCTGAGTCATATGGTAATTTTATGCTCATCATTCTGGGGATGCACAGTATTTTATTTGTAACTTTCTTTTAATCTTATTTTATAAAAAGTTTTCACACTTCATTTACATTGCCTTCATGAGAATTTTTTCCATAATTTTATTAAATATCCATAAAATAATGAATAACTAATACTTATTGAGTTTCTACTTTATGCTAGATATGCTATATATAAAACTAGGAGCTTTTCAGACATCAATCTCATTCTATCATTGTAGCAGTTCTATAAATCAGTCACTATTCTTATCTCCATTTGACAGATACATTCTGAGGGTTAGAAAGTATACGCTAACTGATCTAGGATTCTCAACTACTCAGTGGCAGAACTAGAAAGCTTCTGTCTCGGGCTCTTGATCCTGTGCTCTTGCCTACTGCCCCACACTTTGCACCCCCACCTTGTTGATGCATCATGGCTTAATAAACAATTCCCTACCTAACTTGTTTCTGGTGGTTTGCTACGTTCTGTGTCACTGCAGGGACTAGGCTCTTTTGGAATTGGTTTTGCTGCTCTAGATCTTTCGGCCTCTTTGGATAAATTATGAACAATGAAATTACTGGGTCAGGGGGCTTGTGGATTCTTAGGTGTCTTGCCTCATTGCTCCCTAGAAGAATTTAAAAGATTTAATAGTTCTCATCTAGGTGGCTTGAACTTTTTCAATGGAAATGGATCTGTCCTATTTAGTTTGTTTGATTACATTATTCTTATCCCAGGATAATAGCTTCTTGGTTAAAGTTTGGTACTAGTAAGGCCATGGGTTTGGTCCATTAAAGCGTGTTTTTTCGCAAAGAATATATGCCATCCCAAACTATTTATGTTATTGATCCTATGAAATAGAATACAATTATGTTAGCGGGTTAAGACAAAATCATACTATTTCTAAAAAGGCAACCAAGGTTTTTATTGCTCCTATTTTCAAGACTATCCCTAGTGTACAAACCCTTCTCCAGTACCACATGCTTTAGACAAATTCTCTCCAATAGAATTTTCTGAAATGATGGGAATGTTGTTTAATTTTGCACTATCTAATATAGTATCTATTAGCCACATGTGACTATTGAGCAGTTGGAATGTGGCTAATGTAACTGAGGAACTAAATTTTTAATTTAATTTAATTTAACTTAATGTAAATTTAAATAGCCACATTTGGCTAATAGCTATCATATTGGACAATGTTTAAAATCTTTAGAATTTTCCCATTCCTACTAAGACTCATTTGTTTTTGTAAGCTGGCCTCTTCAAGCTCCCTGAATAGTTAACTTTGTGTACTCCTAAAATAACATCCATATCTTGGTTTTATGGATAGTAACATCTTAGGTATTCCGCTTTCCTTCAGCGTGGTGCCATAACCTGCATTTAGGTAAAAATGTGTTATTCTAAACAAATAATACCAATATAAAATTTTTCATTACATTGTAAGCCTCTGTGTCTTGTAACATTTGAACAAATACATAAATTTGATGGATAACTTGAATAATGGGAAACCTGAGTTTTAGCTGCGATTTGCAGGAAAAACATTCTTTCAACCCTTCTTTTCAAGCCTCGTGTGTTTGGTTTCATTTGGTTACTTAATTAGACCTCTCCAATTTGAGCAACATTTTTGTCTTTTTTGTCTCCTTTACAGTCATCATATGATGTACACCTTTGATCCTCATCCTAGGAAACTCCCATTCCTTAAATCTATGGTCTTTCTGGGACAACACAAACACTAGAATGTGGCTCTCAGCTTTGGTTAATGGGACAGATGTTCTCTGAACTCAGTTCCTCTGCTGAATAAAGGGAGACAAGTTTGTCTTGATCACGTAGTATGCTGAATATTGCAGCATGAAACAGTTTCATTTGAAACATCTGAATCAATTAGGAAAAATTGTTTGTGTTTTGTTTTGTTTACTCCCATAAGCAAAAGCAGAAAATATGTTGCTTTTGTTATGTCAATGCCAGGAATATTCCATCTTATGCATTTTAATTCTGTTAGGAGACACATGTTTAAGCAAGGCTGTAAGCAGAATGTCTTCCATAAAGAGAATTAAGTATTAAAATATATAAATGTATTAAACAATCTATGCCAATTCCGGAAGCACAGGATAAAATGTATTTTAGAAATGTTTCTTCTGGACAAAGGAAATGTAGCCAACTCTCTCTCTTGCTCAACAATGCATATTACAACACACCCAAGACCTGCACAACATGTTAGAGTTTCTTCATGAAGTCGAAGGTAAGGCTTTGAGAGGGACAACAAAACTGTGTCTAGTTAACAGAATAATTTCTACAAAAGAGCTTTCTTTCATGTAACTGTATATCTACACTCTTTCAGAAACAGATTGATTTCTAGGATACTTGCATTTTCACAGAATGTTAAGAATTCATACCCTACAGACTTTATGAAGTTCCTTTTAAACCAAGTTGTAACATTCAGAAATGGATGGCTCCCAGATATTTTAGAATAGCGGTTTCAGTATAAAGTGGAGACATGAAATTCTATGTGACTGGAATATTTACCAGAGAAAGAAAAAGTGAAAAAATAAAGAGAAAACTGTCTTTGTTTCTGCACCTTTGCCCACCTAAGAAAAAAACGTAAATAAATAATAATATAAAATACAATATTACTGTAACGTAAAATAGTCTATAATAACATAGTATTATAAAACCAAGATAAGTCACATAAGACTATCCTGAGCCTGAGTGCTTACATTTGTGAAATGAGAGTCATAGTTATAGATTCTGTCATCAATTTACTTTCTTTACCCATAAGTTAAATTTTTTTTTTTTAAAAAAAATCAATTCATTCCAAGAGTTCTGCAGCCAGAGCAGGAAGGCATTACTATAGTAGCCACACAAAATTCACAGCCTCAGTTTCAAAAATAGACAGTTCATTGTAAAAGGCTTTTTGAAAAACATACAGGCTGACATTATTTTGCATGGTGCCATTCCATGCCAAAATACATAAAAATAAAGGTTGGGTTAATTACGGTCCCATGGAGATTTTGAAACCTTACTTCTTTCTCATTGGTGGGTTTAATACTGTGAAATAATCCTGAAAACACACATCCCAGAAAGGCCTCAAGCAAGACTACGCATAATAAGTGTGCCAGGCCTCTGCGACCCGTCACATCTGGATGGTGAGTTAATTAACACTATTTTATAATGAAAAACAAAAACTGGATCTTCACTGTGCCCTTTTGGTTACTATTTTAAAGGTAGGGAAGACGTAAGGGATGAATAATAGTTGTAATAAAGAACCATTTCCTTGGGTTTTTCATTATAGTAAGATATCTCAGTGGAGACATAAAGTGCATTTACTAAATTTGCTAGAATGGAGATGTGATTGTTGGAACAGTTTAGGTACTTTATAATTCATTGTGCGCTAATCTCTTTTTTGAAATCTGAGCACAAGGAAAAAAAGAAACACTTTACTTTCATAATACAGTTGGAGGACACAGAAAATTGTCTTTATTTCCAGACATTTTGGATGATGAGTTTCATTCTGACAATCATTTTGAACAGAGAAATGGAAGTATCAGCTATTAAAAGGAAATTAACTCCAAAATTGCAATTGCAACATTAACTTTAGTTAGTATATCAATAGGGAAAAATCATTTTCTAAATATTTGTCTTAGGATGTGTCTCTTTTCCGTTCGGCCAATTCAGCTCTTGCCTTCAAATGTGAAAGTGATCGCTGGTTGTTTTTAGCAAGGCTGATAAAGTCATGTGACTGACCAGTCAACCTAAAAACCTAGAAAATATACAAACAATTTCCAGTTGATCATACTTTTTCATTAACTGGTTCTATGTTTGGTCACACAAAAATATTTACAATTTTACAGGCTTGCCAAGTTTAGCAGCAAAGCTACACTGGAAAAACAACATTGTGTGAAAAGAGTATTACAACTATTTCCCACTAAAATTGTCCACAGCTAATGGGAATGGAAAATGGACAGTGATATATTTTATATACATACAATTACCCATTATTATGAATAACATGGATTAAGACTGACTGAAGACCTGAGTCAAACTTACTTATCCAGTTGGGCTCAGTAATTAGATCAATAGTGGGTCCCCCCTTGAGAATATAGAAATGCAGCTCTGGTCTACACACGTGGCCCTTCTCTTTTCAACCAGTGCAGCAGCCCTGCCACTGCCACATTGAAATGTGGCTATTTTTGGCAAAATGTTGTAAGAATATGGAGTGATGGGGAAACAAAACTCCCACTCCTGTTGGAATCCATTCTACAGCCCTTCCTTGTCAGTGAGTTGAGGTGAAGCATTAGTGTAGTGATTTCAAAATGCTGGTGCTTCTGGGCTCCAGCAAAAAAAGAATTATAACAATGGGCTGCCCTGTAATTTGATACTGATGAGAGGATAAAAGCTGCTACTGCCTGGGCACATTCTTCTTTCTTTTAAGCCAGCGGGTTTCCAGAGGGTATAGTTTGAGAAACAGAGTAGTATGGTGGTGGGAGATGGTATTTTGAGACACTGAGTCAGGAGATTGCTCATGAGAAATGAGAAAAACAGCAGAGTGACGAGCAGGGGACAATTAGCAACAAAGAGAAAGGTACATCTTATTGCTGCACAAAATCACCTTAACTGGTTTTGCTTAATTTTTTCTCTTCTTGATCTTCTCTCCTCCGGTTAATGTTGGGCTGGCAGTTGCAGGCATGCACTGAACTAACCAGCCTTGGCCATAACAGTCAAATCAATAAAATGCTCTTTCATACCCTCTCACCACTTGTCTTTTCCTACCCAGCTATCACCTATCTCCTATATACGGCTGATGTGGTGCCCTTAAATTTTCTATCGTGACAACTGACTCCATTCGGTGCTCTACAGTTAGCTTTCCTTTCCTCCATATCACAACTCACCCTGCTCAGTCCGCTGATCATTGCTAAGAGCACGAAGCTGGTTTAATCAACTAATTCTACATGAATTTTGAATGTTATCCACTTCCTAATTGCTTAATGATCCCGTGGGTGTTCATAATTTAAAATAGGTCAGGAGGCAATCCAAACTATCCTTGCATTTGTTTTTCTTGTTCTTGACATTTGGAACTTTCTAGATACATTTAAATGATAGTAAATCTTTGGGGGGAAATTTAGGGGTGGACTAAGGTTTATTTTTGCCTTTCTTTTTTTCTACAGTTCAAGTCAAAGAACATGGTAATTGCTCAATCTGTCTAAAGCAAAGATTGCAAAAACTTGGTACATAAGCAACTGTCATCCCCTTACAATCCCATGTCAGATTTCATTTATTCAGCTCACCACTCATTCTCTCTGAATTCAAACGAGAGGCTTTAGAATCCTTTCCAACTCGGCCTTCTAGGCAACCACTAATGAATCGTCAGAAGCTGTCACCTCTGTTTATAGTGGGGTATGTGTGTGTGTGTGTGTGCAGTTGAGTGATTGAGGCAAAGAAATGTATCTATGTGTACCCACTCACTTTTTCCTTTAATTAGGACTAAATATTAAAACCGACTGCTAAATCAGCTCCATCATGGAGATGTTTTTAAAACTAAGGCATATAGATATGGTTTGAATTTTAGGATACTGTTTCCAGGAGGAAATAGGACAGAGTGGATACTGATCTATGACTGAGGCAGAAAGAAATGTTATGAAATGGGCCTTTGAATGAATTGTCCACTTCTCCATCCCTTTTGATCAACATAAGGGTGTATAGTATATTTGTATACTTGATATATTAGTTTATGCCAGCTCTTATTCAAAATCCATCACATTTAAGACACGTATATCTCTTTAAACTATCCAAAATAGAAATATATTGAACATATTTTTCTAAATACTTTCCATTCACTATGACCTGAGTTCTCAATTTGTATCAAAACATTTGCATTCTGATTTCACTATCTTTAATTGAGGATGCAAGGTGAAAGATGATGTTTGAGAATGTGGAGCAGTTTTACTCTTGTTAATTATGCTATTATGTTGATGCTCCTGATTGATGGCTCAGGAAGATGTCTATCCTTTGATTTTTCTGATAAATTATTTTTATTTTTTTTAAGTCAAATTCTTTTCTCTACCCTTCTGAATCCTCTCTTCATTTAGATCATATCTAAATCTCAAAGTGTTGACACATACCATGAAAAATAAAACAAAGAAAAGGAACATGAAGGAAATCATATTTATTGCATTTCTATTTTATGCCAGTCATAATGCTAAAGATATTAATGTGTCATATATCATCTCATCTAACTTTCACTTTAAACATTTGTGGAGTCATTCTTATCCCTGTTTGCAGATAAATAACTGATGGCTTAAGGAATTTTAAATGGTGTGCCCAATGTCACAAAACCGGTATACAAAGGGAGTGGTTTGGAATTGACACCTGACTTTCTCCAAAGAACAAATCAATAAGAACAGACCGTAGAATATTCAGTTTCAACTCTCTAGGGTCCTCAGGTTGTGTGACATCTAATACTCAGTCATGTTATTTAAGTACCATTTAGAAATGGGAAGTTTCCTAAGAAATACTAATAGATAAAATGAATCTCTCTTTTGTACCAGTCTGTTTGCAGAAGCAGGTGACAGAGCACTTCTGATTAGTAACTGAAATTCTAGGTGTAGAATTACATGGCATTAGGTTTGGTTGATCCAATGGTTCAATAATATCAAGATCCAGAATTCCTTCTATCTGTCTGATCTGTTTTTCTTCTGGTTGCCTTTTATACTCAGATCAGTAGCAAGATGGCTGCAACACCTACAGAGCTACCAATGTCCAATGGAAAGGAGAAGGACCATTTCTTTTTGTGACTCTTTTTTTAGGAATGTGAAAGATCCCTAACGGATAATCCCGCTTGCCTCATTAGCAAAATAGGTCACATTTCTATTCCTCTACCAATCATTGAAATAGAAATTAGATTATTATGTTTGCTTTAGAGCAAGCATTTAAGGTTTAAACAAATAAACATTGCAGAATCAACTACTACGTTTGCAAAGACACAGCCTTCTCCATGCCCCGTATAGATTTTACAAGGGCCATTTTCATCTCTGCAGACTCCAGTGCCGTTCACTTATTGGCCAAAAAAAAAAAAAAAAAAAAAAACCCAAAAGTCTTGAGTGCCAATGATAAGTCTCAGTATTTATCTTGTGTCTTACAAATTTATGGCTCCAAAAATTATTATGCTTTGCTCTGTTATTCACTTCTACTACTTATTTAAACTCCCTCATACTCTCTAAACATTCAGTTGTCTCAGCTGTCAAAGGGACATAAAAATGGTATTTAGATTGAACCATGTGTAATTGACACTATTTCACCACACTGAACTTGCAAATATAGTAATTTCAAGCGGCTACTATGTGAGCACCAATGTTTAAATGACATAAATACTTCCAAATTTTTGATTGTAGCCCTTGGCAAACAACTCTTATGGAGTGAGTGGTTTAAGATTTTGCATAAACTTGTTTTGAACCGTTGCTTGTAGCCTTACCAATGTCAAGATAACAGATTCCTCAGGTTTACTACTTAAAGTAGTTCAAGGTAGATAATAGAAAAAAGCTCTCTGACCTTTAATTGATTAGAAAGATCGCAATTCAGCCAGGAAAAATCCAAACTCTAGAATTTATTAATTAGCTTGAATATTTTGAAAATTGTTGATAAATAAGGATGCCTACAGTCAGGTGAAAATAGGATGCTATTAGAGAATGTCAGCCTCTTGGGGGGCAAATATTATAGGAAGTAGAAGAATGATTCCAAAGAAGGGGATCTTAGGATTCCTATCTGGGGTATAGGATTGGTTTCTTCTCAGTTCCTGAGATCAAAGGGCAAAGAGAAAGTCCACATTTGCAAGGAAAATGAGCAGAATAATGTAGGCCAGAAAGTCCAGTTGTCCTTCTTAATGAGGGTAAATATAGGAAGTATTCTTCCTGCATTGCCCAGGGGTCAGTGCGCCCTAGTCAAGTTGTTCTCAAACTTCAGTGTGGATTAGAATCACCTGTAAGTCATGTTAAAACTGACTACTGGGCCCCACCCATAGAGGTACAGATTCAGAAGTTCTGCGTGGGGCCCAAGAATGTAAGTTTCTAACAAGTTCTTTGGTGATTCCGATGTTTCTGATTGAGAACCACTCTACCACTTGGCTGGTTGTGGGGTTGCATGATCAAAAATTTTGATCTAAACAAATCAGTGATGCAAGAGCTGAAGATAGTTGGGACTTTATTGCTATCTACAAGAACATTCTACAGAATATTAAGGGCAGTTCTGGGACATGAGGAAATCCACATTCAGATGTGGGAGGCCAAAGATGCACAGGGCTGAGCTAACTGGGACAGAGTTGTAGTGTTCGAAGTTCAGCATGGAATGATCTTCAATGTCCCCAGAGACAAACAATGATAACTGATAACAAAGTAACAACATCAGGCGTTGTAGTCCAACCACATAATAATCTTACATGTTGAAGCACAAGAAAGGGTAGTGATTTACAAAACAAGTCTGAACAAGTACAAAAGACATGGCTACTCACTTGACAACAACGTATGTGCAATGCCAGACAGGGGAAATGGAGCAGGAAAAGACATGCACCAGTACGAGAAGATGATATGCTTGTATCTTACACTGTGCAAACAAGAAATGAGATGCTAGAGTGTAGGTGCTGGAGGACTGACTTAATTGTCCACAGCTATCCTCTAATATGGCTAAATCAGTGTTTACTACAAAAGTGCCCTCTGTTTAGCGATCTTGGTTAGCTTATACTGAGAGAGAAAAGCATGTTTTCTGAGAACTTTATTATCTCCAGTGTTTTATGGCTTCCTAGATTATATCAGCCTGCCCTCTGCTTGGGCCCCCCTAACAAAATACCACAGACTGGATGGCTTAAACAACGGACATTTATTTCCTCTTATGGTTCTGGAGGCTGGCAGTCTAAGATCAAGGTGCTAGTATGGTTGGTTTCCTTTTGAGGTCTCTTCTCTTGGCTGCCATCTTGCTGTGTGCTCACATGAACTCCTCTTTGGTGCAAGTGGGGAAAGAGAGAGAGCAAGCTTTCTGGTGTCTCGTCTTACAAGGACGTCAATACTATTGAATCAGGGTCCTACCTTTCTGACCTCATTTAACCTTAGTTACTTCCTTAGAGGCCCTATCTCCAAATGTAACCATGCTAGGGGTTAGAGATTCAACATCAATTTTGACACAAACATTCAGTCCGTAACACAGACCATGGATCAACGTAAGAAAAGTCTTGTCACATGAGAACTAGGATCAAGGCTAAAAACAATATAAACCATAATGCAAATCCTTATTTTTAGCGATGAAGTATACCGATTTTGACTTAGAGATTAGGCAGATCACTCTATTTCTTTCTCTTAAATCAGTCAAACTCAGTTCGAAATTCAACTAAAGAACTTTTAAAAATTTAGTAATGATATTTTAAATATATAGGGTGATGTAGATACAATGGCTACTTATTTTAAAACCATCTTGATCATGAATATGTCTTGTCATATTTTCTAAGTTCTCATAACTCTCATATGTATTCAGTGTAAATGAACAAAATGTTTATCTGTTTCTGAGAAGTTGGGAATGTTGTTTGTGGCTTTTTTCTGTCCAATAATTCTAATAATAAAGAGAGAATTTGATTGACGAATGGTAAATAAAGAGAAGAGATGAAAAGAATATTTGCTTCCCAGAGCATGAATATAAAACAAAGTCACCAATGTTAAGAAATCTCAGCGAGACATAATATCTCATTTTTTTCCTTTTCCTTCATTGCTTTTTATTTATATATCCTTGGAACTTGAAAGTGAATTCTTTTCTAAAACTTTCTAAAATCTTTTTTTTAAGTCAGAGCTCAAATAAATAGAAATTTGATTTGACTACAAAGAGAAATAGCAACCGATCAAAATGTATTCACCAGTTCAAGGAAATCAGAAGCAGTGATATATCACCAGATGGTAAATGGATTAGTGTTACCTCTAATGGTGTTTACTATTTTCAACTCAATGTTATTTGCAATTTTTATGTTATTTGGATTTCCAACTCTTTCATTTATTGCAAAAATTCTTTCGGCACAACTCTAAAATCTGCTTTTTATATTCTATTCCTTTCAATGCAGACTTACAAGAGTGCTGAAAAGTCAGTTTTGTACTTCAAGGAGGGGGTGTTGGAGTAGATTATATAATCAAATGCCTGGTAGTAAAATAAAGAAATAGAAATAACGTTGGTAGGATGAAGGCTGGAGGTTTGGGATATATGCTGAGTAGTAAATGGAAACACAATAACACTGTGCATCTAACTTTTGATATATGTTTGAATTTGTTTTGCTCTTACAAGAGAGCTTGCTGTCTTAATACTATTGTGTTGATTGTTGCCACTGCAATATTAAATCTGGAGTTCTATCATGGAGTGTTAGAGACCCTTTCTTCACTTTAAATGTTGATAGAGGTGATACGGGTACATATGTTTTAGGTTTTCGGCATTCTTTGGAAACTGAATTTAGTTTCTGTGTTAGTTGTTTTATATTTTTCTTTTTTATTTTTTCCCTGTAGTCAGTGACTTTTCATTCTTGTTTTATGCCTATTACAGAAAAATGTCAAATTGGCTTTTGTGGCTACCAGTGACTTATACTAAATAGTAAGTTTTAACAATTTTATATCACTTTTTAGCTATCTTTAGCTTAAATACTAATTCATTTTCAGTTGTTCGAAATCAGTATGAAATTGTTATATTTCAATAAGTCTCTCAATATGCTTTGAATATAGAGATGATTGGATTTGCTCATGGAATTGACATGGAATGTAAAAGAAGAAGAAAAGCTTTTCTGATTGTTGTTTGTTGTTTTTGTTTTGCCTAAGCTCCTTGAGAGAATAAACTTGCCATTTACTGAAATGGAGACTATCAGTTTGGCAGAGAGATAAATGAATCATGTAAATTGGCTTCAGATATCATAGGATAAGCCTCCCTGGTGGTCTAGTGATTAAGAATTGGCATTCTCACTTCCAAGACCTGGGTTCATTTCCCAATCAGGGGACCACACCATTATCTGCAGGTTGTCATCCTCTGGTGGCTGCGTGTTGCTGTGATGCTGAAAGCTATGCCACCAGGATTTGAGATACCAGCAGGATCACCCATGGTGGACAGGTTTCAGCAGAGCTTCTAGACTAATACAGACTAGGAAGAAGGACCTGGCTACCCACTTCCAAAAATATTGGCCATGAAAACTCTATGAATAGCAGTGGAGCATTGTCTGATACAGTGCCAGAAGGTGAGAGGATGGCACAAAAAGAACAGCCAGAGTTTCACTCTGCTGTACAAAGGATTGCTAAGAGTCAGAATCGACTGGGCAGCACTAACAACAGCATATAGGATATTTGTCTACCTAGTCCATCAACTGTGTCAGAAGCAGTCATGGTTTTTTTCTAGATGTTCCAAACTTTTTCATTCTGGACTGAAATCATTTTTAAGAGGATTAGAGAATAGATACCATCAACAGAATTTCTTCCTCTTCAGCAGTAGATATATGCCCATGCTTCTCTTATTCCACTTGGTAAGGCAGTAACTCTCTGAATAAGGCACTGCTTTAGCCTTTGTCAGTTTTGGAGATCAGTTAACAACAAGGATCCTTCCTGCCTCTAGATAACTAATAGCCATAAGAGAGTCAAGAATATTGAATACCCTTCTTGGGAAATTCAGTTGCTTTCTGCCTCTCAGCCAATTCACTTCATCTTAAATGATGCCATTTCTTAACTCTAGGCTGAGAGAAGTTTGAAATAGGTGATGAATGGTTATAGAAAATAATATCTTATAACTGGAAGTTGAACGCACAATAGGGAAACTTGGGTGGAAAATATGTGAAAAACATGGCAAAGCTTAGAGGCAATGCTGCATTTGTATATTTGACAAAGAAAATGGAAAAGTTCTATTAATGTAGCAAATGTAGCAAAGTTGATGGTCCCTCCTACTCATTTGTCCTTTCCTAGGAATATATTTTTGGGGGAATATTTAAGTCAACTTTTACAATTAATCTTCATTGCTATTTCCTCTTTCAAAATATTGAAGAAAGATAGAATTTCTTCTGATCATCATGTAAGAATGAAGTTGATTGAATTAAGGAAGAGGAACTTATTCATTTGTAATAAGTATAATAAAAGATTTATAAACATGAATGACTTCTGAGAGTTTTCACTCACATTACATTCTTACTATATGCCCAGAGTCAAGCACTTGAAATGGGAAATTACCAAAACAAAAACGAAAGATCCTGTAAGTGTTTGGGTCAGTTACTGTTACTCTTATGTCTCCAACTGTGTATTTATCTTATATAAACAAACAAACCTCATGGACAAACAAAGCAGACTTTATATGAATAGAAATTCTACAAAAGTAATTCATGTTCATTGGCAAGCTAGTTTACAGAAAGGAAAAAAATGGGAACACTGGGAATGTTTGGATTAGCAGAGTCCAGGTGGTAACGACCTAGATGGATGAATAGTGCAGATGAAATTTTGCGTATACTTTTTTCATGAGTTGAGTGACCAGATCCCAGAAGGAGATATGCTGAAAGACAACACATTTTCATCAGAGTTGAAAATATTGAAGAAGAATTAAAAATGCCAAGTAAATTTTCAACAGTTGTTTCAATTAGCCAAAGCCATCTGAAAACCTTTTTGAAGACGAGAAAGTAAAAACATGTGGAAATACTCCTCTTTCTTGATTCCATTTTAGAATTCTAGAACTACTACTTATTGAGAAAGATTTGAATGTCAAAAGGAGGTAGAGTTCCTAGTTCATTTGGAAGCCTCAGAAATATGATATAGAAAATGCCAGCAGGGATATCTATTGCTGTAGTATCCTTCTCACAAGAAATCCTAAAAGCAGCCAATGTTTGAGGGTATTTTGGCACTAATAGATGTGTTTAATTAAATGTGTCATTTTTAGTAGTATCATTTTTTTTGTTTACAAATATATTCTTTCCAAAACAGCAAATGAACAGCTGTGTGCATGTGAGTGTGTGTATGTGTCAACAGATGTAAATTTGATGTTTAGCAATGATTGGTCATTTTCCCCTCTTAAATGTAAAGGATTTCATTAGTTTTGATTATCTTCACAATATGCCAGTCTGTTTGTCTATCAAATCGGTAAAAATTTTTCTTCCGTTTTGGCTATTATCCTTCCTAGAATAGGAAATGAATTATTACCGTGTCATAGAAGGAGCAATTCCACTATGATTTATACCAGATATAAAATATAATCAGTAGTAACTAAGCATTATAGAATTTCATGAACATCATAAACAAAGTCTTTTCTTATTTAATATAGCAAAGATTGATTTTATAAAACTATGAGATCAAAATTTGGGACCTGAAATAAGTCTTTGAAATAACTAGTACAGAGGTTGTCAAACTTCAGGTTGCACCTGCCTAGACAGGTGAGTAGTCATTGAAAAAGAGGACGGTGAATACCTAGGTGCACAGGTGAAGTGTATCGATTAAGTATGACTAACTATACAATGATGCTTCAATAGGGGTTCTCACTCTTGTACTAAAAGTATAAATACCAAGCTGTAGACGGCATGATGGTCAAGTAATGTTGGTGGATGAGATAATAGTAACAATGGCCATTTATGGAGCTCTTTCAATAGTTTATCTCATTTAATTCTTAGAACTATCCTATAAGGTAAGTATCTTTCTACCTATTTTAGAACAGAGGGAGGTAAAGCTCAGAGAAAATAGCTAATTTGTTCTAGGAAATGTCCCTAGTAAACATTGGATTTGAGAGTCAAATTTTTGTCTAAATCCAAAGTCAATGCTCTTTAAAAAAATTTTTATTATTATTTTTAACCTCTATGAGCCATATCCCTGTCTTACTTGAGGGTTGTATTATAAAATAAGGTTTCCTAGAAACCTGAAATGGATTTCTATCTTATTAGGAAAAATTGGCCTACAGAGGAAAACATGAAATAGCATGTTAAAAATCTTTGATGCCCCACCCCAAGTAGTGCATAGAATCAATTCTAGAACTTTCTTCCCATACATATTTTATTATTGGCATATAAAATAACTTCAGAGCATATGATGTACCTAATACCTCTCTATGAGTGCATAACCTCCTCTCATATAATGAGTTAGTCCTTAGGGTAAATACAATCTATACTATAAAAATGGACCACCAGCTCTTTCATGCAAAGCTTTGCCCTTCGTGAGGCATGAGATTGAATCCTTTTTCTTAGTGATAAAGCCATGATGGCATGGATTCATATACCCTCATGTAGTAGGAGACCTCCATTTGAGAGAAGTTTGGTCAGGCTGGGAGTAGTAATCATTAAAGACCAGCCAGCTAGTCATATGACTCTAGGTTTCTAAATGTGCTATTTTTGTGGTAAATAATGCTTCCTTTTTAGATTGTTCCATTTTTCTTTTTGAATGTACAATGACTTAGATTAAGTTGTAGAGACTTACTTACCAATGTTGCAAATGGAGTGTTACGGATATGAAATACATTGGATGACAAATTTAAGATCCAAAAATGTCTTCACCAAAGAGAGTAACAGACCAAATCTGACAAGATGAGCTGTAATAAGAATACACACTGGTAAATTAAATTGCCATTATATTTTTACCTCATATTGATGCTATAAGGGAAAGCTGTTGACATTTTTATGATTTAATCTGGCCAACATACTGGTATTTCTCCTAATTCTAAACTTTTTAGTGAATTCTTTGGTGTTTTATCAACATACAACAAGATAATCTCCAAGTACTAATATTTTTATGTCTTCCTTTATGATATCTACAAATTTCATTTATGTTTCATGTCGTATTTTGCATTGCCTGGAACTTCCAGGCAATGGTAAAGTATAGAGATAATACAATGATAATCTGATTTGTTTTCTAACAAGCAGACTTCTAATGTCAAGTGTTGTTTGTCCTTAGTAAGTACCCCGTCTTTGTAAGGGTCATGTATGGCAGTAAAAACACAGTATATATTTAGAGAAATAGTCTAGATATGTGTTAGTCAAAGAAGTACAGACCACAGACCATTCATGGTCTGTGAAGTTAACATCAGTCCTTAAAAACATACGTATAAAAATTGAGTGCAGGTGGTTTGAAATTTTATAGTAATTTGATAGAACAATCATGTCTTTTGAATCTAATAATAACACATGTGGTCTTAAAATGTGTATGTGTTGGATTTTTGTCTTATCCTTTTAGTAATTCATTTTTCTAATATTTTGTTACAGTGTCAGTCTGCAATAATGGGAAAAATTAATTGGCTTTCATGGTTTGAGAAGCGTTGTTATATAAGGGAAAGGAATATTGAGATGGTGGTTGAGTTAGATGAATTCTATGTTATGCTTCCTTTAAGTTTCAATGTTTTGTGTACGTGAATATTCCTACTGGAAATGATAGTTCTATCATTTTGAGATACTCTCCATGGCATTCTAATCAAGTAATCAAAGTTTTGAGGATAGAGTTAGAAAGGGCGTTATACATATTCAGATTCCAGAATCCTAGACTGTGTTGCTCCACTTTACATTTTTCTTTATTTTTTTTTTAGTTTTCTTTGCATGTGTTTTGTTGATCCTTGTTCTCACTCTGATCCAAAATCCACAACACTCAAGATGGCATATCAATATTAAGATAGTCATCTTCAGCGCCAAATTTAAATTCATAGTATTGGGTTTACTAAAGGCCTAAGTTCACTTGATTCTTATTTCCAGGAACCTTGTTCATTTGAATGATCCCCAGGGGATGCGAAGGACAGATCAGGAGTGACAGTGTCACGTGGTAGTTAGCTTTATCCATTATTAAGCTGTCGTAGTAACAAAGAAGCATATATGTAACCATTTCCATTTATCCTTTGAATACGTGGCATTTGTGATAAATGACATTCACACACGAGACATTTGCCCATGGATGCCTATGGATGGACCCTACAGTGTACCTAATTTCTAGTGTGCTGGTTATAACTCCCCTTCCTTCTCTTCCACTCCAGGAAGTATATTGGATTTCAAGAGGATATAAAATATATTACATTTTAGATTAAGTACATCATTTCCTAGCTTTAGATATTTATAGTTTGTCAATTATTATTTTAAAATATATTATTTCATCATTTTGTAATAGATTATGTTTCATTTCACAAATTACTGTGATGGACCAATGTGTCACAACATTGCAGTTGTGGCCTGCTAGTTAAATCTAAAGCACATGCACAGACAGAAAGACACACAGGTTTGATGTGTACATATATAACAAGCAGATTTTTAATAAAAGGCTGTATGTTAAAGAGTGATCTTACAGTTTTAACTGGATCAACTCCCTTATGTGACAGATAAAAAAAATCAAGTACTTACAGAAATGAAATGATTTGCATAGGGTCATTTATACCGTAGTCTATGTAAAATAACCTATGTTATTTCTTACCTTTCTTGATTATCAGTAGTCTCTCAGACACAGACACACACACACACACACGCACACACATACATACACACACAAAAAACCGTTCATGCACAGTTCAATAATTTTTTCTAGAAATTTTTTATATATATATACATTTATTTTTCAACTCAAGTTTTCAAGTGCAGGATCACAAATCTTGAGGTTAAAAATTCTTTTAAACATTCTTATTATTTGGAAGAAAAATCCTCATTTAAAAATTGTTCTATTTTCAGGAACTATAAAGGATATATACAGTTTATTATTTTGCCAATCAATACGGAAGCCACTACTTATATATGGCCATTGAGTGATTAAAATGAGGTTGTCCAATTTGGGATATGTTGTAAAGATAGAATGTACTCCAGAGATCCAAGTTCTAATACGAAAAAATAATGTAGACTATCTCTTTGATACTTTTTATACCGGTTTTCATGTTGATAATATTTTGGCTATATTTGTCTAAATAAAATATATGATTAGAATTAGTTTCACCTGTTTCTTTCTACTTTCTTCAATGTTACTACCAGAAAATTTAAAATTCGTCCATATCTCTCGTTAAATTTTCATTGGATAGCACTGATCTGGAACCTATGTTTCTCCCCAGTATGTGTAAATAATTCCCATTCTACTAATAATGCCCAGGAGAGACTTTATCTGAGAAGACAAGTTAAGTCAGAGAAAAATTCTGAGTCTGAGATTGGGAACTTTCCTTCACAGTGAATTTTAGCTGAGTGTCAAGCCATGATCCACTATGCCTTTCTCAATATCATCCTACATTACAACAGCACCCGTGAAGTGAGTTTTAAACATCTTTACTTGAAGAAAAAAGGTCAATAAAATTTTAAAGATGAATGTTATATGTTAACATTTTACAAGGATACAACATATGCCACACTTTTGTGAAACTGTCACATGCTCATATTGAATCGTGTCTTATCACAATCATAGCCAAAATAGACTGCCTTGAAAAATGCTCAAAATAAATGAATTTGCATCATCTTAATAATTATGGACATTATTAGCTTTTTTCAATGTGACAAGTTGTTCTACTTCCTAATGTGCTGCATCATTCTACGTCCTTTGGAAGTCGTATTTAAATCAAATTTAAGTTTCTGTTTGGATATTTTCAATATTGGGAGTAAAGCTTTATGAATATTTTATAAATGATAAATGTGCCTAATCAAAAAATCTTTTTCTTTCAATATGTTGTGCCAGAAGTGAAAAATAATTAATAGGGAAACAGAAGAACCAGATTCCAACCTTAGTTTTTACTAACTTGCCTTTTGATTTGAGAGTGCCCTTCATTGTTAACTGAGATTGGAGTAGGTGTCTTCAAGGCCCTCCCAATTCCATCTAGTATTTTGAGATCCCAGCTGTAGGATTTCTTAATGAAACAAGATGGTTCTATGTTCTTTTATATTTTTCCTGAGGAAGATTAGCTCTGAGCTAACATCTGTACCAATCTTCCTCCACTTTATATCCGGGTTGCAGCCACAGCATGGCAGATGAGTGGTATACATCTGCACCCAGGATCAGAACCTGGCAACCTGGGCTGCTGAAATGGAGTGCATCAAACTTAACCACTACATCGTGGGGCCAGCCCTGGTTCTATGTTCTTTTTGATTTTTAGTAGTAATGTTATGTTTCCAGCCTAGAACAGAGTCTGACATAATAAAAAGAGTTTTTAAATTTGCTTAGTTATAATGTGCCAAAGCAGGTATACTGCATCAATTCTAGATGATTAACCTGTTATTTTTCATATTTTAAAATTATATTTTTAATAATTTGAAAATCTTTATATATCTTATGACTATATATTTTTAATTTTAGTTATATACTATTTATAATTTTACTATTCATTTAATTTTTAAATGTGAATTTAAAATCTAATTACTTATTTTTATTTTATTTTAATAACAAAGAACTGCTTCAACCTCTGTGACCTGTGGATGAGGGAGCACCAAGATCGCAGCCCCATATGTGTCTGCCTGGACACCTTTGAGTGGGTTTATTTCAAAATTTCATCTAATTCCTACCTGGTTATTAAGAGATTAGGTCAGAATACAAATATTTGAATCCTTTTTCTTTCCTACCAGAGGATTGTGAGATTCAATTTTAGCCCTTAGGCATTTATCAAAAAGCAAAAGTAAAGTTATAAATATTCATCTTATGATTAGAAATTATTAGAAAACAGCAAAGAGTCTCTGTGAGTGAGATGCAAGGTTCCAGATGCAAGCTTGCTGAGTCATGCATTTCTGTCACTGCTGCCGGTTGCCTAGGATCTCATATCTGACCCCTGGAGAGCAGCCAGGAAAGAGAAGCAGTGTTTGAGGCTCTGCTAATAGAGTGACATGGAGACACTGTGTCCATATTGGTGCTTCCAATAACTTTCTTCTGGTGTTCAGACTGGACACTGCAATCATTTCTCAACAGGCATTTCACTGCAGCAGATAAATTGACTCAACCATGATGATTTCATCCTCTTTGCCATAGACTGGTTCAGAGGTTCAGGGAAAGAAACATCTTGTTCTTGGGATCCATGTAAAGTTACTCATTTAACTAAGAAAAATATGGATCACATTGCTGTTGGTGACCAGCTTACAAACCAAAACCATTCAGTGTTGTCTTAGCTCGGGCTGCCATAGTAAAATGCCATAGACTGAGTGGGTTCAACAACAGAACTTTGTTTTCTCACAATGCAGGAGGCTGGAAGTCCAGAATCAAGGTGCCAGCATGGTTGATTTCTGGGAAGAGCTCTCTTCTTGGGTCGAAGATCACTACCTTCTACCTATGTCCTTACGAGGCAGGGAGGAAGCAGGAGCAAGATCTGGTGTCTCTTCTTATGAGGACACTAATCTCATCAAGAGGGACTGCCCTCATGACCTTCTCTAAACCTAATTACTTCCGAAAGGGCTCATTTCCAAATACTGTCACATAGAGGTTTAGGTTTCAATATACGAATTTCAAGGAAACACGATTCAGTCCACAGCAAGCCTAATATTGTGAATATCACCATGAAGAGTGGAGGAAGACTCGTACATCAATCACTTCTGAACCCTGCTTGAGTAAGATCTCCTTCTGACATGGGCTCTCATAATCTCCTTTTTATTTTATACCAATTTGATTTGTTTTCTTTGTGTTTTTTAGTAAAGCGCTCAGTATATAATCTGTATAGCTCTAGAGTGCTGCCATTCAAAATTGGCCTCGCTGCTCATTCTTGGTTCAGTGTGTGTAATTTATCTTTCAAGAAATCTTGGAACAGTGACAGGAGAGAAGTCTGCCATTGGCTGGACTTTGAACATCAGGGAGAGTTGGAGTTAATTGCTTCCACTGCAGATTTGTGGAGCATCTAAAGCAGGTATGAAGACACAGTGAGATACCTGTTGGCATTACATGTATCAACAAAGCAACGAAAAGTTGGAAAGCACTCTATGTAACTGTCCTTAACATTTTTGATCCATTATCCCATATTTTATTAGGGAGTATTCATCCACGTTCAACTCTGTTATTGAACAAATTCTTATACTTAACTTTCCATGAAAAGCCACTTTCAGACTTAACAAAAGCATCTATGCCAGTTTCCCTCTTAATGTTCCAGTAACACCGTAGTTCTGAACAGCCCATGCTTGTTCTCATCCCTTAATGTCCCTACATGTGCAATTTATTCTGCTGCTTGTCTTGCTGGCAAACACCTATTCATCCCTCAAGACCCTGCTTAACTCTTACCTCTTCTGTTAATCTTTGAACTAGATTTGACCCCACACCTTTCCAGAGGCAATAATATTTGATTTCAGAGCACCTCTGAAAGTATCTCACTGTGTCTGGTTTATTAGTTTGTATGTCTCCTTGCAATCTAAAGTAATATCCTGAGCATAGAGACTACATTATTTTTATATTTATACCTCCAGCATCTGGCACAGTGGTCAGTGGTTGATAGATCTTGGGCTTAGTATCAATATATGTTTCCTTGATTATTTGGCGAATGATTAATGATCTGATGAATGAATAGCATCAATGGATAGAATAGAGTCTTTTGTTTTTCTCTTTCTATAGCACAGATCTTAATTTGGACAATATTGTTCAAATGGCCTTAGTTTTGGCAAAATGAATATTCTTCAAAATTGTTACATAATTTTCCAAATATTCTAAAATGCTTGGTGTTAAATATCATCCAATAAAATAATTTGAGCAGCTTTTCGCTATATTCACGAATGAATCTGTAGCAATAGTCTTTGAGTTACTGTATTGCCAAAGAAACTACTAATATTCCTAGGCATCTCTGTAACCATATGTTACTCTGTACAAGCATTCCAGAGTGTTTCTCCTCTACAGTTCCAGGGGTTTCAAATCTTTCCATCTCTGAGGCAAGAATAAAAATTCATCCAAAGTTTCAGATTGCTTTATGGGCATCTGTCCATACTGCTTAAGTATTTGTATAACTTGATGATCTGAAGGAGTTTTCAAAACTATCTTATTTCTTTTTGCTGCCCCAATATCATGCCTAAATATGCTCTATTTTTTATCCTACTTTTCATTTCCCAATCAAATGATATTTGCATCAGAGCAGAAAGCAGATATCTTGTTTATGGTGAAATAATCATTTCCATAGAAACCAATTATGATGGAGACAGAACTGAGACTTCAGGTAGGAGAAATAACGGCGGAGAGTGTTGAATTCCGACCAAGATTTTTGTTTGTGCATTCTTATATTTAGAAACCAGAATAAGGATAGAAAAATTCAGCAAATGTGTTGAGTAAAAAATTGCTGACATGCTAAAAAAATAATTTTAATATTTACTCTAGTATAGTTTCATAAATATTTCGATCTATAGCTTAGGTAGTTTTTATGGTAGACAGCATTGGAAAATAGGAAGAATGGAGGCTTTGTCATCCTAAGATATTTAGTAATATTTCAGAAGCATAGTGTGAAGACAATTGTCTAGTCCAAACCATCCATTTTTCAAATGAAGAAATGAAACCCTGCAGGGTATAGATAACTTTGCTGTAGGCTAGACAAGTAGGTAGTGGCAGAGCCAGAACAAGAACTAAGGATTTTAGGACATTTTTTCCTATCTGTTTTCTGAGTTAAAAATATGGCAATGTGTAGCTGCATAAATTTTTTCCATATCCACACCATTTAATGCTAAAAGCCTGAATGTTTCCATTCAGTATAAAGGTGGAAACTATAAATCTGAAATTAAAGCACAGCTCAAAACTTTACATTGCTTAAATATATATAAAGAATTTGTTCCTATAACATGTCATTGCACATTTTCATTACCCTGGAGACTTAAGAATATTCCTGATATTAACAAATTATAACATATTCTTTATAGAAATCAGTAAAATATTTAAGATAGTGTTTTCCATTATAGTTGCATAATCCTAATGTAAATTCACTTATTTTCACTACACTGGGGAAAGATAATTTAAATGGTACAATTGAAATAGTCAAATCAAGAAAATTATGCAATACTAATATATGTGTATTACACGTAGATTCATATTTATGACTGTATTATGCAGATTTTAGTATTATTAGATTTTAGTTAACTTTAAAGAGTCGATGTATGTCTATCTGGAAGATGATTACAAAGATTTTTGTCTTTGCTTCAGGCTCAAGAAGAATTTTTCTTCTTATCTTGCCCTTATCGTCTTCTGCCCTATTTAACGGATATACCTTGTCTGATTTTCACAGATGTGTGTAATAATGGACAACAGTACCTGTCTGGGAACTCTGTATGTGATATTCCCTCAGCAGTGAAGGCCTCTGGCTTCCTTAGGGAGTAGAAATCACTGAGGCCCACAGTTTTGCAATCCAAGAAGAAGAAAAAATGCATCCATTAGCGTAGAATGGATTTAAGCAAGTAGATTCAGCAACCAGTCTCCTAGACATACTCAATTGGATATTCAAATTTCAGCAGCCTTTAAATACTTTCGTTATAACAGAATTGAGTTTTTGGTGGGGCTTGGTTTGGGTGAGTCCACGCTTTTACGATATTGCTTTTAAGTTAATCAAGAGATATGACCTTCGTTGCATATTGTGTTATTAGTGAATTATCCCTGAATGATCTGGTTATCTAAGGATGGTACACAAATTTTTAATATAATACAGTTTTTAGGGTCTTCTAAAGAAAGTGTCATTTCTCAGATCTAATAAAAGTTTTTGTTTCTACCGTTAGTATTATCGTTATGTTTCCTATAAAAGATGATTAAAAAGTAGGTATTTAAATCTTCTTGAAACTCTTGCTCTCTGCCCACAGGAGAACATTTTAGTTACTGAATTGAAATCCTCCAAGTTCAAATATTTTCCAGAATCCTAGCCAGTCCCTTACAGAATCTGAGAATACATGGGAAATTTTAAAATATCAGGAAAACTGGAGTTTCCTGCCATATATCCATTCTTCCAGTTTGGTATGAAAATCATTCAGGTGGTAGTAATTATCTCAAAAATGTAATCCACTGGAAATTAGCCTGATGTGGACATCAAAGTTTCATTTTAGTTGGCCAGCTCAATATCATTTCACTTCCAATGACACATTTTAGAGGTTTTAAAAGTAAAAAGCCTGAGATTTCTGTGTGAGCATGAGCAATATTTTGGAATTTTTTAAAAGAGGGGGCGCCTGGCACATACCGTTGGGCAGAACCTCTCTCATTGTGACTTCGTGGTGTGGCTTATTCCCCTTCAGCCTCAAAAGTAACGGCAGCTCATCAGAGCTCTATTCACAGTAATTGGTGAAATCCTTTTGGAATCCTCCAGGCTGTATAAATGTCAAATCTTGCTGTTATTGCCTTTATTAATGGGACTTTGGGTAGAGAGGGAGAAGGAAGGAATGGTTTGACTGTATTAGCATGTATTGACTACGTATTGACTGCAAGGAAAAACTGTCTCTGCAAGAAGAAAGCTCAATTTTCATGATTTAGTAAGTAATTGAGAGAGAGCAATCTGGCTAAATAGAAAGGAATGATTTGCTCTTTAACAAGCAGTTAGTTCTACCTGGAAGGGAAAATAACTGTCCCTCTCCCCTTTATAAATCCGCGTCTGGTTTTGTACGTTGTGGAGTAGGTAAGGGTGTGCCACGCAAAAAGGAATCCTCAAAAAGCCAGACATTTCCTGGGGCTGGCCCGGTGGTGCAGTGGTTAAGGTCGCATGGTTCACTTCGGTGGCGTTTCCCGGTTTGGATCCCGGGTGTGGACATGGCACTGCTTGGCAAAAAGCCATGCTGTGGTAGGGTCCCACGTATAAAGTAGAGGAAGATGGGCACGGATGTTAGCTCAGGGCCAGTCTTCCTCAGCAGAAAGAAGAGGATTAGGAACAGATGTTAGCTCAGGGCTAATCTTCCTCAAAAAAAATTTTAAAAAACCAGAAATTAACTTATTTCATCCTCCTGTACACACTGAATATATGTGAGGCCCAAAGAATGTAAGATAGTATGAAGGAGATACATGAGGTCAAAGAGAAAAAGGTGCTGTTTTAAATTTTTTCTTGCAAAAACAATATACAACTGACTTCTTTCCTTCCGGGAACCTTTTAGCCTTTCCTGGCTCCATGGCATCCATTCAACATGTGTCATCACTAAGTGGACTCTGGCAGACTCTTTAATGGGGACATGGCGCGTCTTTTGTCAGGAGAGGAAAGGAAACACTCCCCTGAATTACTCTACTATTCTTTAAAGGAAATAGAGGTGGGAAAAATGAAGGCCCGGTGTTGTGACATATGCTTCAGCTTTTGTGCACTCCAAGATAATTGTACATTACACTGAATAGCACTTAATTATTTAAAGCGACTTTTGCCTTATTGTTATAGCCAGTATATGATGGAGTTCTTGCTGTGAAAGCCAATTTATTCTGTCTCAGAGAGGAAGGAGTGAGTGTAGATGTCAATTTGAGATGGCAGAATGTAATTTGAAAGGCAGAGGGAAATGGGAATATATTAATCACTCCTATCTTAGTTTGGCCTAGCGAGAGCCATTCCCTTTTATTGCTGAATAGTATTTCATTTTATTTCTTTTCCATTTTGGCCAACCACAGACTCAGTGGGTAATTCTAGAAAAGCATGAGTTTGGACAATCTCCTTTCAGAGATGAGGTGATGGAGATTCTTTTTGATCATATATTGATCATCCCTATCTTCATGGCTTTGCATAGTGAAAGCCTTTGTTTTTATAAACCGAGATTTCCACCTGAGCTCTCCAACAAACTACTGGGCAAACTTGAATAATTCAGTTAACTTCTCTGAGTATCATTTTTTCCAGGTATAAAAAGGACATTTGAACCTTATTAAGATTAAGTGAGCTAATGTATGTAGAAGCATCTACACAATATCTAGTCCTTAGCAGGTGGCCGATAAGTGTGTCTCCCTCTCTTTCAGCCTTAAATGCCATTGTCATCTCTGTAATAGCCACTGAAAACAAGGCCCAGCAGACCGTAAAAGGGCAGTGACCTGACAGAAGCAGTGTGGCAGAAGTGGAGGTGGTGTTTATATTAGTCGATAAGTTGTGAAAGGGCATGCTTGTCTTTATTAGTTCTCTATGTGTCCTAGAGTGCAATACAATGGGCAAATGAGTCGACAGATAGCATTTGCAAGAAACGGTAAATACAGTTCATGTTCTGACTGGTAGCAATTTACTCTGGGTCTCCACCCATGGAGACATGTTGTCATTTCTAATAATGTAGCCCTTTGACTTTCAGGCCTGCTTGGAAATATGTATTAGATACTTCGATTAAGAAGACTATTAGCATGATGAATAATGTCTCAGAGATTCATGAATTTAGATGAGTGCTAGTAGAATGGTTAGAAAAACAAAGCCTCGTCAGAGTGAATATGTAACCTGGAGATTTTTAGTAGTGGAATTGTGAATCCAAAGACTTGGGATGATGGATTTTTGTAAGCTGCCTTATTTTGCTACCTATTTTCTCTATGAAGCAAACTCCATGTAGGAAGTAGTCAAGGGGTCTTTCTACTCTGTATTTAATTTTTAATTTTCATATTTAATTATTTTATTTTTCATTTTAATCTGCTCTTTTACCGAGGTGACCTTGGTTTATTACATTATGTAAATTTCAAGTGTACATCATTATATTTCATCTTCTGTATAGCCTACGTTGTATTCACCACCAAAAGTCTAGCTGTGATCTATCACTGTACATATGTGCCCCTTTACCCCTTTCAACCTCCCCCCAGCCCCCTTTCCCTCTGGTAACTATCATTCTCTTCTCTGTATCTATGTGTTTATTTGTTGTTGATGTTGTTTTTATCTTCCACATATGAGTTAAATCATACTGTACTTTCCTCTCTCCATCTGACCTATTTCACTTAGCAAAATATCCTCAAGTTCCATCGGTTGCAAATTGCAAGATTTCATCTTTTCATGGCTGAGTAGTATTCCATCGTGTGTCTGTATATGTATATGTATTTATGTACATGCATATGCATATACACAGTGCACCTTTATCCATTCATCTGTTGATGTGATAATCAACTTTATTTTTAATTTTGTACAAAAACATAACACATTTTTAACAGTTTTAGTGAGGTATCATGCCATAAAATTCACAAATTGGAACTATACAATTCTATGATTTTAAATAAATTTATAGAGTTATACAACCATTACTACAATCCAGTTTTAAAAGATTTCAGTCACCCCCAAAATTTCCTTCATGCCTTTTGCATTTATTCCCCATTCCCCACCCAGAACCCTGAGTAAACACTCATCTATTTTGTGTCAATAAGTTTGCCTTTCTGTCCATTTCATATGGATGGAATCATACAATAGGTAATCTTTTGCACCTGGCTTCTTTCACTAAGTTTAATATTTTTGAAGTCCATCCCAGTTGTAGCACGGATCAGTAGTCCATTCATTTTTATTGCTGAATATCCTTTAATTTTATGATCATATCACATTTTATTTATCAATTTTTCAGCAATGGGCTTTGGATTGTCTCTGGTTTGGGCTATTTTGAATGATGCTGCTATGCGTATTGGGTACATATCTTTGTATGAACACATTTTCATTTGTTTTGGATTCTGAAGAATGGAGATGCTAGGTCACATGGTGTGAGTTTATACTTAACAATGTAACTGACAAACTGTTTTCTAAAGTAGCTGTACCATGTTACATTCCTACCAGTGATCTATGAGCTTTCCAGTTTCTCCCTATGCTTATCAACACTTGGCATTATCTGTCTTATTACAAGGTGTACTGTGATATGTCCTTGTGGTTTTAATTCATATTTCTCTAATGACTAAAGGTGTTGAACATCTTTATTTTATATCCCTGTTAGCTATTCATATATCTTATTTAGTAAAATTTCTATTCAAATCCCTTGCTAATTTTTAAATTGTTTGTTCATCGTCTTATTATTGAGTGCTAAGCCAAATTCTTTTATCAGATACATTATTATGAAAATATGTTCTCCTATGTTATTACTTGCCTTTGTGTTTTCTGATTGATGTCTTTTGAAGTGCAAAAGTTTTAAATTTTGATGAAATCCATTTGTCATTTCGTTTCTCTTATTGATTGGGTTTTTGGTTTTTGGTTTTGTGTCTAAGACTTGCCCAACCCAAGGTAATGAAGATTTCCTCATAAATTTTCTTTGAGAAATTTTAATAGTTTTAGTTCTTATATTTAGGTCTGTGATATATTTATGTTGATTTCTGTATATAGTGAGATAATGGTCTAAGTTTATGTTTGTCATGTGGACATGCAATTATCACAGAATTCTCTCTCAAAAAGACTAAGATTTTGGGGACAGCCCCATGGCCTAGTTGTTAAGTTCAGCATGCTCTGCTTCAGTGGCCTGGGCTCAATTCCTGGGTGCGTATTTCTACCTCTCATCAGTGGCCATGCTGTGGCAGTGACCCACAAACAAAATAGAGGGAGATTGGCACAGATGTTAGCTCAGGATGAATCTTCCTCAGCAAGAAAAGACTAATATTTCTCCATTCAATGGTCTTGGTACTTTTCTCAAAAATTAATTCACCATAAAAATAAGAGTTTATTTCTGAATGCTCAATTCTGTAATGATTGATTTTTATGCCTATCTTGGCGACATCCCTCCCTCGATTGTCATGGTTTTACACGTTAAGCTTTGAAATCTGATACTGTAAGTCCTCCAACTTTTTTCTTTTTCAAAATTGTTAAACTAGTCTAGGTCCTTTGTATTTCCATATAAATTTTGAGAGCTGTATGTCAGTTTCTCTGAAAAATAATTTAGTGTTTTGATAGGTATTTTATTACATTTATGGATAAGTCTGGAAAGAATTGCCATTTTTTAAATTATTGATTACTCCAATTTATGAACATGGAATATTTCTCCATTTATTTAAGATCTTTTTTATTTCTCTTAGTGATATTTTTTAGTTTTCATTGTACAAGTTCTGGCGTTTCTTTTGTTAGAGTTGTTCACAACTGTTTTATTATTTTAAAAGATATTGTGAAATATTCTTTTCTTATTCCATTTTAGAAGTTTTTTGTTGCTAGTGTGTAGAAATACAAATTGTTTTTATTTATTGATCTTATATTTTGTGAAGTTGCTTAATTGTTTGATGGTTCTAATGGATTTTGTTGCTAGGTTTCTTGGGATTTTCTACATACAAGGTTATTTTTTTCCTACAAAAAAAGTGATTGTATTTCTTCCTTTCCAGTATGGATGTCTTTTATTTACTTATTTTGTCTGACTGCACTGGAGCATTGGACATCCCCTTCATTTTAGATTTTCTTTGAAAGTTTCATGGGAAATGAATCATCAGTCTTTCTTAAAATTGGATATTTCCATGCATTTGTTCAAGATATATATGGGCATCATCTGTATATATTTTATCTACCTACTCTATTTTATGATCTTTCACAGTATAAAACTGAGACAATTATTCCTGTAGTTAGACTTCAATGAACTGAAATGCTGTGGAAATGGGTGAAGCTGTATTTTTTAATTAACTTGGGATTGATCAAGGACAGGTGATTTGAGCTCCTTTAGAAATTGTGAATCTGCCTTCCTAATCTAGTCTGTAACCTATTGATTCAAGTCTAACTTTGGTAACTGATAACTGTTATAAAATTTTAGGCAATCATTTCAAATATGAAATTGCAATATAAAATAATGAAGAAAAAAGGAAGAAGGTATAGAATATTAATACTAAAAAGTTAATTTAAACAATTCCCTTGCATTTTTTTCTAGAAAGTAAATTCTCTGTTGTTTTTTTTCTTCTCATAGAACTTGAACAAAAATAGAAAAAGGGAGTTAAGCTAATTCTTCTTAATAATAGTGGTGATAATGACAGTAGTTTTTTACACTATTAAGCATCTGACAGTTAAAAAAATTGAAGTAACTTTTATATACCTGAGCTTATTTTATATATTCAGTAATTTAGTATAGTAAGATACAATATATCAAGTATGATTTATTAAGCAACTACTCACACATTGAGCCAAGCATCGTGTATATAAAGATGGAAGGAAAAACCCTTAGTATCCAGGAAGTTATAATCCTTGGGGAGAATCAAACACTAAATTACATCTCAGTGAGTTGAAGACTGTGAGAGAGGTTTTCACACATATTACAGATATAGCAAAGGGGGATCATCTTAACCTTGGCTTCTTAAGGAAGATGGTGCCAAGATATAACCCACATAGGTAAGATGGGTGAAATAAGTGAAATGAGAAAAGTAACATCTATTTTGTATTTCCTGTAAGTTAGGCATTGATGAAGATACTTCATGTAGGCATTTTCATAGTCTTAAGGAAAAAGGAATAAACCAAATCCTGAGGCCCATGTGGCATAATTAACTTGAATGAGTTCCTGACATGATCGTATATGTGTACGTGTGTTGCAGAAAACAATGTTCAGTATGCTGTGAGAAGGGCATAGAAGTAAAGACTAGATCCAATAATAAGGATATTATGAATATTGTTATAATAAATGAGAAAAATTAAAGGCCTCACCTAAGACACTGGTGGTGGGAATAGAGAGAATAATATAGCATTTTAGAGTTAGCATTGGTAAAACTTGGAGAGTTAAACTGAATTTGCAATATAAGGTAAAGGATCAACAAGGATTCCCAAATTTCTGACTTAGGCAAATTAGTGGATGATGCTTGTCATTCACTGCATAAAAGGGTTCAGGAGAAGGAGGAGAATTTGGGTGGGGGTAGGGTGATATCAGGGACCAGAAACTGGATCTCCTCAATAAAATACTAAAAGCCTCACTAAACATGCAATTCTCATGTCAAAGTATAATTCTACTAAGACAAGGTGATTGGGTCCTCCCAAAATAACCCTAAAGAAACAGTGCATCTATCTATCAGGGTCATTGAGATCCAGGTATCCTCAGGAGTTGGAAGGATCTGAAAAATTACTGTCAGCTTTCCTTATATAAAGAACCAGTCCTTGGGGAATCATGGTCTCAGAAAGTCATTTATTTTTTTCTTTCATTACTGTAAAAAAGAGTAATTGAAGGGAGGGATATTTCAGAGAGCTGCCACCTGGATTTCCCGTCAGCTAGATAAATATTGTGTCAGTTTTCTGCCTAGTACAGACACACTGGCAGGCAAATTTTCTGAATGAGGCAAAGGCTTGATCAGGTGGGCTGTTCTAGCTCTGGATTGTCATTTATTATACCGCTACAATCTAGCCTAGAACAGAGGCAGCTGTCGTTATACTAGTCATGGATTAAGCTAACTGTTGTAGATAAGGCTCAAAGGAAAAAAGAAACAGCAGTCTATCAGCTTCTGCAGTGTAGACCATCCAGGATTCCCTGGCTTTTCCTCGCAGATGTTATCATAAAGGAACCATGAGTCTTCCACCTACATATAAAGAGATGTTTAAAGACCTTTACAATCAACTCTGGATATAATATATTTTGCAAGAAGTTTCACGATGAAAAAACATCAGATTTCCCTATGGAAACTAACTCTGATGGACTTTTCAACTTTAAAGTCATTTCAAAGTTGTTTTCTAAGCCTAGAAATCTCCCAGCTCTTTGCAATTAGTCTTATAGAACTTGCCTTCACAATGGAAATTTTCCATCAATGGATATTGTCCAGATAGCCCCTTTAACTCCATGAATGTGATGCTAATAATGGTGACTATCTACAAATGTGGCTGAAAAACATAGTAACAATTTAATTAACATGCCTTATAAATGAATCAGGATGTGGATCCAATGGCAACCATTCTGAACTCTTGCCTAGCATGCAACATGATAGCCACCCCTCAAATGAGAAAAAAAAAAAAGGCAAAAACTTCAGACAGAGTAGTTTGTAAAGAGCCTCCTGTTATCTGTTGTGGATCTGTGACAGAATAGGACATCTGGTTTTGGATTTCACATTTGCCTTTGGGTAACTTCTACTGTGTTTGCTGCTCTCTGATCTCAATGAAGCGCTGAGAGCAAAACCCAGGCAATCTGTTGGCACACAGATGCAGAGGGACTGTAATATTCCTGCTTTTACATTCCAGTTTATCCTGGTTGCCCCTAGTAGCCTAGAGAGAGGGACCTACCATTTGCATTCCAAAAAGAAGCAAATGACAGTCAAAATGTGTAAAACTTTTAAAGTGAAAGCAAGCCTCAACTTTGATCTCTTCAAGCTTTACTTATTTCTTCACCAGATGGACCAAGTCTCTCATCTAGTCCAAGTGGGCGACTTTTTTCTCTTTGTAATAGGAGGTCAAAAAGGGTTTTGTTTTCTTAGGTTTTCACTTTCACTGTGAAATTGGATTAAATAGGTTTGACTACTTGTGTGGAAAGCAGGCTATATTCTAATAACGAATATATTTAATTATTAGTTTCACTGCTGGGAAGTAGAAATGTAGGTCATTTCTCTATTAGAAGACATAATCAAATAGCGCTGATAAAAGTCTTGCTTTTATAACAAGCTCCTTTTCTTGATGTTTATCTGACAAACAGTTGGACTGGAGTTAAAGAGGAAGGTTCAGGTCAACCAGTGCACAGAGCTGATGGCATTCCCACAGAAGTTGACAGAACAGTAGCAACAGGAGTCAATTTTAATGAGACTGGCACTCCTTGGGAAGGACATGGGCCATAAATTATCAGCTCTGGGAATAAGAGGCAAAAAGGAAGCCTCAAAGGAAATAAAAGTATTATGGAGGACAGAATAAAGTGGTTGTCCATGGAGAGAAATCAGGGCTTTTCCAGAACAACATCGGAGAACTGCAAGGACATGAATTATTGACCCCCAAAGACAATCAGAACTGAGTATCTATCAAATGTGATTAGGGAAATAGGGTCTGAGTGAAGAGTACGTAGAATAATAGAAACAAAATAAAGGAGTTATGCTATGGATTCTAAAATTGAATGAGGTGACCCAGCCAGTTAGATCATATCCTGACACGGCCTTCTACCCATCCGAGTTGACCAAACTTAACCCTGACTGAAATGATGATATCTTTGGGAAATTTTATGGAATTTTTAAATTCAAATAATGTATTTCAAGAAGTTTGCATAAAGAAATGCAATATACATATGTAATAATCTATAATATATACTTTATTATAGATTACGTATAATGCACTATATATCTTCTCTCTGTAGAACTTAGGAGCTTCTTCTCACTTTATTTCCTTTCCCACTTCATTTCCTTCTCTTTTTTCAACCCAAACATTTTGTAGAGAACAGCCTCCACAAATGTGTTGCAAACAAATTGGTAATTGAAAGCTTCTCTTGCTCTTTGGCGCCTTAATCTTCGATTATTCTAATGTTGGCAATTACAGATTCCTGTTATCCAGAGAAGCTGCTTTTATGATGAGTGAAAATTAAATTGCGTGCTGGGATGTTTGCCTCTAGAGTCCTATTCTTCCTATACAATACTTTATCACCTACATATTTTTGTGACTTAGATCATAGAGCAAATGTATTTATTTTCTTTTTCTGTTTGGACGCTCTCGAACCAGCCTTCTGAAAGCACTAAGAATCTGACAGCACTTTTCTTTGTTTCTTACAGATTGGTACCTGAGCTAACATCTGTTGACAATCTTCGTTTTTCTTCTCATTCTCCTTCTCTTTCTTCTTCTTCTTCTTCTCTCCAAAGCCCCCCAGGGTATAGTTGTATATTCTAGTCATGAGTGACTCTGGTTGTGCTATGTGAGACACTGCCTCAGCATGGCCTGATGAGTGGTGCCATCTCCGCGCCCAGAATCTGAACCAGTGAAACCCTGGGCCGCCGAAGCAGAGCGCATGAACTTAACCACTCGGCTCTGGGGATGGCCTCAGAATCGTATAACGCTTTAACATACAGAACCAAAAGGAACTTTGAAGGCTAAGTTTCTTTGCTGAAGCCTCACTCATAAGACATTATTATTATTTTATTATTATGATACACATTATTATTATTAACACTACTGCTGCTATTTATTAAGCAATAGTATTTATTAAGTAGTAGATTATCTATACATCATCTATTGATGTATTTAAAAATGTAAACAACTTCTCCATTCTATAAATGAGTCAGAGTTTACGTCAGAGACCTAAGTCATATAACTAGTAAAGTTTGCAAAACCAGAACAGAAACATGGTTATATGTGATTTAAAAACCCATGCACTCCCCACTACATTTTATTGCTACAAATTGGTATTAATAATAGAAATGAGCATCTCTTTTTCCACTACATTTGACATTTATTGAATTTAATAATCTTTAGGAGATTGTAACATAAGCTAACAAGAAATACAAACAATTATATGTTAAACTGGGCAATACTTACAAATGCGATAGCAAGAGAGATGGATGATAAGTGAAACAACAGTGAAAAGGTACACGAAGGTTGGAATTAAACTAAGTCATTAATAAGTGTTTCTATATTCTGAAGGGGCCATAGCATTTAAAATGGCTGCTATATGTTTGATCTTCTTGGCATCCTAGTAAAGTGAGTATTATCCTCCTCATCTTACACACAAGGACATTGAAATCCAAGGGTGATGCGGCCTGCTCAAAGCAGATGGCCATTAGTGTATTAATTTGAAATATATTTGATAACTTCCATATGACATGTACTGTTCTGGGCTCTGAGGAAAAAGCTGAGAACAAGATAGTCAAGGCTTCTGTCCTCAAGGAACTTACATTCCTATAGGAGAGGACAGTTTAGCAGTTACTGAATATAATAAGCTTGAGATATAATCAGAATGACTATTGCAGATAATCTTGGCAGTTATGATGGAAATGAAGTAAGTACTTATAATAGTAACTAGAGCTAGGGTACCTGAAGGAAAAAGATGGTTTTCTTCTTTAGACAATGGCGTTGGGAAAGGCCTCTTATAGAGTTTGGATTTCATTCTAGGGGAATTGGAAGACATTGGAGGATTTAAGCAAGAAAATATTATTATCTGATATGAATTTTTAGAAAAATTACTCTGGATTATAAGGACATGTGTATGGATACAGAGACATCATTTAGGTGGCCATGTCAGCAATCCAAACAAAGCATGATGGTGACTTGAACTAGAGTGGTTACAGTGAAATTGAAGAGAGCTGGGTGGATATCTTTTGGACACATAACTAAAAAGACATGCTGTTTGATTGGGTGTGGGGATAAGGGAAGTGGAAGAATGAAGAATTACTTATAAGTGTTTGGTGTCAGCCACCAGATAGATGTTGGTGCCATTTACTGAGATGAAGGAGGCAAGGGAAGCAGCAGATTGCAGAAATGGGAGGTGAGAAGCAGGAGTTCAATTTGGCATGTACTTATTTTGAAATGCTTGTTAGATATTAATAGAAGATATTGTGTTTAATAAATGAGTAATCTCAAGAGAGAGATCAGGGCTGGAGATAGAAATTTGAGAATCATTAGCATACAGATATTATTTAAAACCACGGGACAAAATGAGATCGTATAGGGAGAGAGTGTAGATAAAGAACTGATGAGAACCAATCCTGGAATGCTCCCACATTCATAGCTCAAATAGAGAAGGTGCTAACAAAGGAGACTGAGAGACTGCTGTTGAAATAGACGGGAAACTCACAGGACACAGAAACCAAGAGAAGATGATATTTCCAAAAGGAGAGAGTATTTACCTATGTTAATTGCTGCTGAAAGGTCAAGTAAGATGAAGGCAGATAAGTGAACATTGGGCTTGTCCACGTAATGGTCACTAGCAATCTGGACAACAGCGATTTTAATGGACTAGTTGAAATGGAAATCAATACTGAGTCTCATACAGAATAAACAGGAAGTAAGGAAATGGAAGTAATGAATAGTGACAAAGTTTTCAAAGAAGTTTTCTGTGAAGGGAAATGACATGAAGCTACAAAGGAGGTAGATTAAAGGAGGAGCTGTTTAAATCTTCATTGTGAGCGGTCTTACACCCTCAAATGATTACTTTTTTGCATTTTAATCTCTCACAATACTAAAAGCGATATAAGTTTGAAAAACATGGAAGGAAATGCGTGGTCTTTCTATTTTAGGGAGAATGGTATGAACAAATCTGAACAAATTTAATAACAGCCACCATTTACTGAGGGTCTACACTTTGCATGGCGTGATGTCAAGATTTGGGGATATGGAGATAAATGCATTCATTATTTCAAAGTATGATTAATAAGCATCTACCATATGTCAAGTTCTATCCTAGGTGCTGGAGTTTCAATAGGGAAACAAACAAACAAATAGAAAATATGCCTTTCATTATAGTGCTATTATTCTAATGGGGAGCAGGGAGACAGCAAACAAATAAATGGGTAAAATATATAGTTTACATCAAAAAGTGCTATGGAGAAAAATACAGCATGGGAGGAATATAAGCAGAAATAGATGATGGGAAGATGAAGAGATTTTCAAAAGTATTGAGCAGAAAACCACACTAAGAAAATAACATTTGAAGAAAAATATGAAGGAGAAGCAATATTAAGAAACTCAGATATTGTGTGAAAATTAGAACCAGCAGAGGAAACTGTGAGTCCAAAGGCCTTGAGGTAGGATCTTTCTAGATCATGTTTAGAAAGTATTTCAAGGAGGAGGGAGAGAGAAACTGTGTCAGACTCTTCCAGTAGGTTAGCTGTGTGGAGCAAGGTCATTCTTGATTTTGACAAGAATGGTTCAGTGGTGTGATGGACAAGAAGGCCTGGTTGGAGTGAGTACAAGAAAGAAGGAGAGGGAATTAATTGGAAATAGAGGATACAGAAAATTCTTTTCAGGAATTTTGCTGTAAACGGAAGCAGAGAAATGGGATGAAAGGGAAGCAGAGAAATGGGATGGTAGCTGGAGGGCAAAGGGGTGCAGAGAGGGATTTTTTAAAGATAGATCCATAACAGTATGTTTGCATACTGATGGGCATTATCCAGCAGAGAGAGTAGAATTGATGCTGAGGAAAGAGAATTGCTAAAGCAATGGCCCTGAGGAGGCGAGAGGGACTGGGAAGTGATATAAAATTGGTGATACCAGGTTTGGTGGTAGATACAAAGGCAGGTCAAGCACAGCCACAGGAAGAAAGGTAGTGTGTGTGGGCTCAGATGCCTGTGGGTATGTGGTGGGAGCTTGGGAAAGTTCTTTCTGCTTGATCTTCTTTAATGAAAGAGAAAGCAAGTTATCAATTGAGTGGGTGAAGGAGATTTGGGAACTTTGATAAGAGAAGAGAAGGTATGAAGAAGAAACCGTCATCTGAAAAGTGAAAGGACAAGAAATACAGGACTGCCAGGGAGCACTGGGTCCCCTTGAGGTTGGTGGTCACGCATTTTAAGTGACAGAAGTCAGGGAGGTTCCAGGAATTTTTCCAGCTCTGCTCAGTTGTGCAGGGGAGGGGGAAGGGGGTCAGAGAGTATCCTTTCTTCAAAATAGTGCAGGAGACAGAGGAAAAGAAAGTATAAACAGTAAAACAAACATTACAGATAATGTACTTAGTGCTGCAATCAAATTACTAGATGCAGTGGGTGTTCAGATGTGGGAGCAAGAAATCTGGCTGACTTGGGTAATGGGTGAGGGAAGATTACGCATAGAAAGCAATGCTTGAAACATTAATAATTAAGTAAGGATAGGGAACATATTTTCCTGAAAATGCTGATAGATTAATCATCTCATAAGCTTTATCAAAACCAAGATAGATAGTAGAATCTTTAGTAGTGTGGAAATAGTAATAACAATGACATATATAATAATATTATAATGCAAAATTTTAGTATTTTAAAATTAAAATTTTATTTTACATTATAATGTAAAATATTATCATATAGCATATGATAATGTACAATATGATATGCAATATAATTTATAATTTTTATTAATTTTAGTATACTTATTTCAACTATTATTACTTAGTGTGTGATTTGTTTTTATTAGCTAACACCTCTCATTCTCACAAACAATTTTGCGTGGCAGCTATTTTTATTTTCCCCCTTTATAACTAAGGAAACCGAGACACAGGCTATTGTCACTTGCCCATGATAATAGAGCTAGTAATTAGCAGAAACAGAATTCAGACCCAGATGTGTCTGATGCCCATGTTCTTCCAGATAATCAGAAACAATGCTACAAGGCGTGGTGTTAGAAGCTGCTTGCACCAGGCCAGAATCAAGAGCAAAGGTTTTTATCGGTACCTTTGAATGTGATATCCAATAATACGATAATACCTAAATTACAGCTTTCCCTTAAGGTCCTATACAAACAGAATAATATTTTGTATTTCTTGCCATTTGCTTGTTCTTCAAAGTTGAGATTTGAATGTTGAATTACCATGAACATGTGATATTGTATCTGAAAACTAGAGATTCCAAAGGAGAAATAAAACTCAGGGCAGAGGCCTGCAATTCTGACTAGGTTGATAGTACTCACAACTTCAGAAGACAGCTGTGTTTGCTCTTCTGAACAGAGATTTTAATTGCGCCACGGAAAGAGATGGCATAGTCTCCAAGGCTTCTGTCCTGTCAGAGAGAGGTTGGGAGTATACAGCTTATTTGTGCCTTATACAACAAAGTCAATGGTGGAGTTCTCTCTCAGTCAGTCCCATCAATACCAAGAGAGGGATCAGAGAAGCTGAAATAAAGAAACAAATGGTGTGTTCGAAGTTTGTTTGTGTCCCTCTGTCTTAACAGATAGACATGATTGCAGGGTCTGGGGCAATGATAAAAACCGAGAGGTGAGAGTCAGCCCTTGTGGTCTGTCATGGGGCAAATAGCAGCAGCAGGGCACAGTGTGAAAATGAAATGTCCTGTTGTCTTCAAGACCTGTTGAAGTGTATCTCTGACAGCCTGTGAAATTGACTCTTGTAATTATTGACAATGGCATCAGTGTACTGGAGAAAGTCTGGTGTGGGGATGGGGAGTATTTGAACAAAGTTGAGGGAGGTGCCCAGAAAGTTAACTGGATATTTTGATAACAACCCACATCCAGTTTTCCTAAAGGGGTGTAAAGAAAATCAAAAGAAAGCATACACTTGGGTCATTAAAAATGTAATATAAAATATAGCTATCTTTGATGAACTCAAGAAAAAAAAAAAAGCAGAGAAGTTTTTTATCCTACCCAATTCAAACAAACACACAAGCTCTCTCTTCTTAATTTTCAGTAATGTAGACTACTGAAGGAAATTTTCAGTTTAAGGCTGGCTTCAGACTGTCTCCCAGCACACATCTGGAATATGCCTTTTTCCCTACCTGTATAGAGCAGTGTTTTTGAGACATGATGATCAATTCCAGTATTAAAGATTGCAATCAGATGCACACATTTCTTGGACTGAAATGAAGTAGAATGACATGTCAAAATACACGCAGATATATGACTCACGCATAAGAACATATTGTGATTTTGGTAAATTTAAAAAAATAGCTGCAACATTCATGATCTCATTTGCTTTTCCAGAACCTTGTAACTCTTCCATCAAGAGACATGGTATGTTCACCATCCTTGAAAAGGAGCAGGTCTTTGTGACTGCCTCAATATGTAGATTGCAGTGAAATGCAGTGTAATTTCTGAAACTAAGTCAAAAAAGGTGATATAGCTTCTGCTTCTCTCTCTCTTGGGACATGTGACATGAGAGCCCTAGGCTGACATGCAAGAGAGATCAATGATAGAGATGATAGAGCTAGCTGATAGAGCTAGATAAATGGAGAGAGATGCAGATAGAAACAGAGATGGAAATGGAGAAGGAGAGAGAGAGGCCCAAGGAACCCTGTTTTGCACCCTCTGCTCTTTGAATCTTCCCATCCTAGGTTTCAGACATACAAGCATGTGACTCTTCAGATGATTCCAACTCCAGTCTTTGAGCCGCCCCAAATGATACCAAGTGGAACAAAGGAGCCCTTCTTAAAAGGCCGCCTCATGAGCAAAATAAGTGTGTTTTTTTTTAGACTACTAAACTTTAGGGTGGCTTGTTACACAGCACTAGATAACAAGAACAGTGGTAAACATTTTTATCTATCATCAATATAAGTAAGAGGAACTCTATGCATTTAGAAATTATCACTATACAGTACTGAAGGTGAGTGGTAGGACGATAGGGGCTTTGTGGGGTGTGGACTTGCCCAGCAGTTCAGTTATCATAGTCAAGAAGAAAGGATAGAACAACCAGAAATCTGCTGACTCCTAGGACCATGCTCTTTCCTGGTGAACATCATGAAACTCCATGCATTTGTTGAAAGATCCATCTCTAAGTAAAGAGAATGAATCTGACAATCTATGAATCCTGTACATTTCACATCTCTGTACTGACTGAGCAGTAGTGTTACTAAACTGAAATTAAATACTGTTTGCCTGAGAATTAGAATCATGACAACCATTATCCATGCTTTTTATGGAGCTGCTATGAGGAAGTGAAGAGCAAGATTATTTAGCTCATGTATCAACAAGGAGCCTGGGAAGAGAACGGGCCTGTAGGTTGAGGGTAGAAATAAAGCCTTATATCTTCATGCTCCTGAAAACTAGTATTTAGCACACCCAGGATTAATAGTTTCATGTATGGACACATCTTTTACTCAAATATTTACATAGTCTCAGAATTAAACACAAGTAGAGTATTATTTAAGATATTTTTATTTACAAAAACTGAAAAACCAAGTCAACCTGGTTTAAAAAATGAATGGCTCTCGCAACTGAAAATTCCAGAAGGTGATCCGACTATAAGTGATCATTGATTCAGTAGCTCAGATGATGTTAGCAGACCTGGTTTTCCTCTCCCTCTCTTTTCTTCTGGGTTTTAGTCTGTGGGTTTGCTTTTATTCTCAGCAGAATTTTCCCTCAGCTGTCCTGAGATGGCTACCAGAGAATCTTAAATCTGCATGATTCCTAGTCATTCTCCTCTCCCAAGCATGAAACAAAAGCTCTTGTTTTTGCTACATCAGGGTAGAGGATGCACATTTTACTAAAACATTTCTGGGAGCAGAGTAATGGGATTAAAGATTAGTTTAGCTCAGGCCCTAACCTTGGATATGAAATGAGGGAAGTGTTTCCTGCAGCATTGTCTGAACTGAGGATAGATTCCATACTCCCCACTCCATTAGGGTATTATTGTTCTAAGAAGCGGAGTTGGATCCTGGGTGGCCAAACCTAGAAACGTCTACCTCCAAAAGCCATTTAGAACCAGACTATTCTAATATCTAGAAAAAGTAGCACTATCTAGTGAGTTAAATTTATATTTTCATGGATTACTTGAAGTATTTTTTTTTGACCAGTGCAATGCAGTGCCAATTATGTATGGGAGTTTTCCACTGCATAAGAGTTTTTGTAATTTTATAGCCTTTAGAGAGAGAGAGAAAAATAACTTTGAATTATCTGGAATCGCCCCAGTGTTCCCTTTGGATGAAGTAAAGCGATAGGCTTGAGAATCAATGGGCTTATGATTTATCTGACTGCAAATTAGATGAGTTCACTGGATAATAAGAATAATAATAATACATTCTTGGGGAACAGAACACACAGGGGAAGAATAAAGGGAGCATTGCCTTCCATTTCCGTGGGCTTCAGGGAATGTTTATTAACCACGTGACTGATGTGCTACTTTGAATTGTCTCATTGAACATGTGAAGAACAAGGGTGACAATGAAACTGCTTCAATTAGGTGGGGCACATCCCCGGAAAGTGAGACACTTAAAGGATATTTGGGTCACTGGAAAAGTCAAATTTCATGGAATCATGTTTTTAAGCCAAAGCTTTAGAAATATTCTTAGTCTACTGACATATTTCTTATTCTATGAATATGTTTTTGTTTTCATTGAGGGTAAAGGTGAGCTCAGTGTATAGACACGTTTATCAAATTTACAGCAAATGGAGCTATTAGGTTAATATTTTTAGTAAAATTAAGAAAAGGACCATAGGAGAGGGGAAATAGAAGGAAGTCCATATAATAATTAAAATTGTTTTGATTTATTACCTGATGTTTTTAGGTAGCAGCAAAAAAATAATAATGACAACCATAGAAGCAATCTATAATTATTTCAGAAGTAAATATTTAGAGATAGGGAGACAGTCCCTTGCTTTTAATTATGAAAAGGTTTTATATCTAGCATGATAAAACCACACCTCATCAAGGTAGTGATTTTTCTTTCTTTTTGGTTAAGAGAGAAGATGTCATGTTTGGAACAAGATGGTGGGTTTTAAATCGTGGTCCTCCTTATAACAGTAGTGTGACTGAAGGACATGTTATTTAAAGGTTTCTGTGACTCCGTTTCCTCATATGTAGAATGAGGATAACAGCACTATCTTTAGGATTGTTGAAGAATTAAATGTGTTCATATATATGGTGAGTTTTCAACAGTGCCTGCCATATAGTAAATATCACAGAAATATTAGATACTTAAGTATAGTTTGGCTGGTTAAAGAATTTTAGGTTGGAAATCGTCTTCCTCTTTCTTCAGAATTTTGGAGACAGTGATCCATTTTTAACCTAGATTTTAGTGTTTTATTTAATTCCCATGCTATTATAATTCTGAATCCTTTTCGAGTCCATTACTTTTTCTCTTTCAAAGATTTTAAAGAGTTTTCTCTTTTCCCCTCAATATTTTGAAATTCACAAAGATGTCCCTTGTTGTGAGCCTTTCTTCAACCATTGTAATGGGCACTGTGAGAGTCCATTGAATTGGGAAAGTAATATGCTTTAGTTTTGAGAAATTGTATTATTACTTTGGTAATTTCTTCCCTCAATGTTTATTCATACTTTCTGTAACTTCTTTTTTTTATTGTTTTCTAACTTGCTGTAACGCTATTTCATAAATATCATCTTTCCATTACTTAATGGTCTTCTGTAACATCATTTTAATGACTGCATATTTCATTGTATAGATAAATCACTTTTTTTTTTAATTTTTATTTTTTTCGGGTGTACATCACATTTCAAATTCTGGATACATTACATCATGTTCACCACCCGAACACTGATTATAGTGCATCCCCTCACATGTGACCCTAATCACCCCTTTTGCCCTCCCCCCTCCCCCCTTCCCCAATGGTAACCACCAGTCCAAACTCCAATGCTATGTGTGTGTTTTTTTTTTTTTTGTCATTTTTATCTTCTACTTATGAGTGAGATCATATGGTATTTGACTTTCTCCCTCTGACTTATTTCACTCAGCATGATACCCTCAAGGTCCATCCATGTTGTGACAAATGGCTGGATTTCATCATTTCTTATCGCTGAGTAGTAGTCCATCGTGTATAAATACCACATCTTCTTTATCCATACGTCCCTTGATGGGCACCTATGTTGCTTCCAAGTCTTGGCTATTGTGTATAATGCCGCAATGAACATAGGGGTGCAAGTATCTTTATGCCTTTGTGTTTTCAAGTTCTTTGGATAGATACCCAGCAGCGGGATAGCTGGATCATATGGTATATCTATCCTTAATTTTCTGAGGATACTGCAAACTGCTTTCCATAGTGGCTGCACCAATTTGCACTGCCACCAGCAGTGAACAAGGGTTCCCTTCTCTCCGCATCCTCTCCAACATTTGTTGTTTCCTGTCTTGTTAATTATAGCCATTCTGACCGGAGTGAGGTGATACCTCATTGTAGTTTTGATTTGCATTTCCCTGATAGCTAATGATGGTGAGCTTCTTTTCATATGCCTGTTGGCCATCTGTATTTCTTCTTTGGGGAAATCTCATTTATTTACCTAATGTTCTAGTGGTAAAATCTGCATTCTTCCAAGGACTAACAACTATACTGCGCTAACTACTTAGCCATTCCTATTTTTAAAAAATGTATTTATTTATTTTTATTTCAGTAACATTGGATTATAACAATATAGAACTTTCAGATATGCATCATAATATATTTCAAATTCTGTGTAGATTACGTCGTGTTCACCACCCAAAGAGTAATTATAATCCATCACCACACGTGTGTGCCTAATCACCCCTTTTGCTGTTCCCCCTGCCTCCTTCCCCTCTGGTAAGCACCAATACAATCTCTGTTGCTATGTTCATTGTCATTTTTATCTTCCACATATGAGTGAGATCATATGGTATTTGGCTTTCTCCCACTGACTTATTTCGCTTAGCATAATAGCATCAAGGTCCATCCATGTTGTCATAAATGGCTGGATTTCATCATTTCTTATGACTGAGTAGTATTCCATTGTGTATATATACCACATCTTCTTTATTGATTCATCCCTCGATGGGCATCTAGGTTGCTTCCAAGTCTTGGCTATTGTGAATCAGGCTGTGATGAATATAGGGGTTCATGTATCTTTATGCATTTGCGTTTTCAAGTTCTGTGGATAAATACCCAGCAGTGGAATAGCTGGATCATATGGTAGATCTATTCTTAATTTTCTGAGGAAACTCCATGCTGTTTCCCATGGTGGCTGCATCAGTTTACACTCCCACCAGCAGTGTACGAGGGTTCCCTTCTCTCCACATCCTCTCCAACACTTATTGTTTCCTGTCTTGTTAATTATAGCCATTCTGACAGGAGTGTGGTGATATCTTATGGTAGTTTTGATTTGAATTTCCCTGTTAATGATGTTGAACATATTTTCATGTGACTGTTGGTCATCTATATATCTTCTTTGGAGAAATACCTGTTCAGATCTTTTGACCATTTTTTAGTTGAGTTGTTGTTTTTTGTTGTTTTTGAGACGTATGAGTTCTTTGTATATTTTGGATATTAACCCCTTATCCGATATATGGTTTGCAAATAAATTCTCCCAATTGTTAAGGTGTCTTTTCATTTTGTGGATGGTTTCCTTTACTGTACAGAAGCTTTTTAGTTTGATGTAGTCCCATTTGTTCATTTTTTCTTTTGTTTCCCTTGTGTGGTCAGACATGTTACTTGAAAATATGCTGCTAAGACCGATGTCAAAGTGCTGCCTATGTTTTCCTCTAGAAGTTTCATGGTTTCAGGTCTTATATCCAAGTCTTTAACCCATTTTGAGTTGATATTTGTGCATGGTATAAGATAATGGTCTACTTTCATTCCTTTACATGTGGCTGTCGAGTTTTCCCAACACCGTTTATTGAAATGAGTCTCCTTTCTCCATTGTATGCTCTTGGTTCCCTTGTCAAAAATTAGCTGTCCGTGTGTGTGCATTTATTTCTGGGCTCTCTCTTCTGTTCCGTTGATATGTGTGTCTGGTTTTCTGCCAGTACCATGCTGTTTTGGTTACCATAGCTGTGTATTGTATTTTGAAATCAGGGAGTGTGATACCTCCAGCTTTGTTCTTTTTCCTTTGGATTGCTTTGGCTATTGGAGGTCTTTTGTTGTTCTATATAAATTTTAGGATTCTTTGTTCTATTTCTGTGAAAAATGTTGTTGGAACTTTGATTGGGATTGCATTGAGTCTATAGATTGTTTTAGGAAGTATGGACATTGTAACAATGCTAATTCTTCCAATCCAAGAGCATGGAATATCTTTCCATTTCTTTGTCCTCCTCAATTTCTTTCAAAAATGTTTTGTAGATTCTGGCGTACAGAACTTTCACCCCTTTGGTTAAGTTTATCCCTAGGTATTTTATTCTTTTTGTTGCAATTGTAAATGGGATTGTATTCTTAATTTCTCTTTCTGCTACTACGTTATTATTGTACAGAAATGCAACCAATTTTTTATGTTGATTTTATATCCTGTGACTTGACTGTACTCATTCATTATATCTAAAAGATTTTTAGTGGATTCTTTAGGGTTTTCCATATATAAAATTATGTCATCTGCAAATAGTAAGAGTTTCACTTCTTCTCTTCCAATTTGGATCCCTTTTATTTCTTTTTCTTGCCTGATTGCTCTTGTCCTTGCTCTAGGACTTCCAATACTCTGTTAAATAAGAGTGGTGAAAGTGGCATCCTTGTCTGGTTCCTGTTCTTACAGGGATAGCTTTTAGTTTTTCTCCATTGAGAATGATATTAGCTGTTGGTTTGCCATATATGGCCTTTATTATGTTGAGGTATTTTCCTTCCATACACATTTTATTTAGAGTTTTTATCATAAATGGATATTGTTTCTTGTCAAATGCTTTCTCTGTGTCTATTGAGATGATTGTGATTTTTATTCTTCATTTTGTTAATGTGGTGTATCACGTTGATAAATCTGTATATGTTTAACCACATTTGCATCCCTGGAATAAGACCCACTTGATCATGATATATGATCTTTTTAACGCATTGTTGTATTAAATTTGCTAGTGTTTTGTTGAGGATTTTGGCATCAATGTTTATAAGTGATATTGGCCTGTAATTTTCTTGTCTGGTTTTGGTATCAAGATAATGTTGGCTTGGTAGAATGAGTTAGGAAGCCTCCCCTCCACTTCCATTTTTTGGAAGAGTTTGAGAAGGATAGGTGTTAAGTCCTCTTTGAATGTTTTGTAAAATTCACCAGGAAAGCCACCTTGTCATGAACTTTTATTTTTTGGGAGGTTTTTGATTGCTGTTTCTATCTCCTTACTGGTGTTTGGTCTATTCATCTTCTCTATTTCTTCTTGATCCAGTTTTGGAAAGTTGTATGATTCTAAGAATTTATTCATTTCTTCTATATTATCTAATTTGTTGGAATATAGCTTTTCATAGTATTCTCTTATTATCTTTTGCATTTCTCAGGTGTCCATTGTAATTTCTCCTCTTTCATTTATGATTTTATATATTTCAGCCTTCTCTCTTTTTTTCTTGGTGAGTCTAACTAAAGGTTTGTTGATTTTGTTTATCATTTCAAAGAACCAGCTCTTGGTTTCATTAATTTTTTAATTTTTTTAACCTCTATTTCATTTATTTCTGCTTTGATTTTGATTCTTTCCTTCTGTTGATTTTGGGCTTGTTTGTTCTTCTTTTCCAGTTCCTTTAGGGGCACTGTTAGATTGTTTATTTGGGATTTTTCTTGTTTGTTGAGGTAGGCCAGAATTGCTATAAAATTCCCTTTTAGAACTGCTTTTGCCATATTCCATAGATTTTGGCATGTCATATTTTCATTTTTATTTGTCTCCAGGTATGTTTTGATTTCTCCTTTGATTTCTTCATTGACCCAATTGTTGTTCAGTAGCATTTTGTTTAATCTCTGCATTTTCCTGGCTTTTCTGATTTTCTTCCTGTAGTTGATTTCTAGTTTCATATCTTTGTGGTCAGAAAAGGTTCTTGGTATTATTTCAATCTTCTTAAATTTATTGGGACTTGTTTTCTGACCTAATGTATGATCAGTTCTGGAGAATGTTCCATGTGCATTTGAAAAGAATGGGTATTCTGTGGTTTTTTGGATGGAGTGTTCTTTATATACCTACTAAGTCCATCTGATCTAATGTGTCATTTAAGGGCAATGTTTCCTTATTGATCTTCTGTTTGCATGATCTATTCATTGGTGTAAGCGGAGTGTTAAAGTCCCCTACTATTATTGTGTTACTATCTATTTCTCCTTTTATGTCTGCTAATAATTGTTTCGTATATTTAGGTGATCGTATGTTTTGTGCATAGATAGTTACAAGTGTTATATGCTCTTGTTGGATTTTTCCCTTTATCGTTATGTAGTGCCCTTCTTTGTCTCTTACTACAGTTTTTGTTTTAAAGTCCACTTTGTCTGATATAAGTGTTGCTACTTCTGCATTCTTTTCTTTGTCATTTGCATGGAGTATCTTTTTCCATCCTTTCACTTTTATTTTGTGAGTGTCTTTAGGTCTGAAGTGTGTGTCTTGTATGCAGCATATATATGGGTCTTGCTTTTATTTTTATCCAATTGGCCACCCTATGTCTTTTGATTGGAGCATTTAGTCCACTGACATTTAAAGTAGATATTGATAAAAATGTATTTATTGCCATTTTGTTAGGGTTTTTTTCTGGGTGTTTTATTAGTTCTTCTCTCTACCTCCCTTCCCCTCTTGCTCTCTTCCCTTGTGGTTTGATGGCTTTCTTTAGTAATATGTTTGATTTCTTTCCTCATACTTATTTGTTTACTTATTATAGGTTTCTGGTTTGTGATTACCATGAGGTTACTATATGATATTTTACATATATAGCAATCTATATTGAGTTGATAGTCTCTCTAGCTTAACTTCTTTCTAAAAGCTCTACTCTTTTACTCCCTTCCTCCCATATTTTATGTTTCTGAAATCATAACTAACCTCTTGTTTTTTTGTGTGTCTATCCATTACCCTCTTATCATTAAAATAGGTAATTTTAGTACTTTTGTCTTTTAACCAAAATATTACCTTCATAGGTGGTTAATCTGTTACCGTTACTGTATTTTTGCCTTTACCAGTGATTTTATTGCCTGGTGGGACTTTTTTTATATATAATTTTCTTATCCCTATTTGTGGTCTTCTCTTTCCCTCTTAAATAATTCCTTTCAGCATTTCTTGTAGAACTGGTTTCTTGGTGATAAACTCCTTTAATTTTTTCTTGTGTGGGAAGCTCTTTACCTCTCCTTCTATTTTGAATGATAACCTTACTGGATAAAGTATCCTTGGCTGTAGGTTTTTTTCCTTTCAGCAGTTGAAATATGTCATGCCACTCTCTTCTAGCCTGTACAGTTTCAGCTGAGAAGTCCACTGATAGCCTTATGGGCTCTCCTTTGTATGTCACTTATTGTCTTTCTCTTGCCCCTTTTAGGATTCTCTCTTTATCTTTAACTTTGGGCATTTTAATTATAGTGTGTCTCTGTGTGGGCCTGTTGGTGTTCATCTTGTTTGGTGCTCTCCATGTTCCTGTACTTGGATGTCTGTTTCCTTCCTTAGGTTAGGAAAGTTTTCAGCTATTATTTCTTCAAATAGATTCTCTGCCCTTTTGTCTCTCTCTTCTCCTTCTGGGACACCTATAGTACGAACGTTAGTGCACTTGATATTGTCCTGGATTTCCCTTAGACTGTTCTCCTTCTGTGTGATTCTTTTTTATTTTATCTGTTCAGCTTAAGTGATTTCCGGTAGACTTTCTTCCAGCTCTCTGATCCGTTCTTCTGTATCATCTATTCTGCTATTGTGTCCCATTAGTGAATTTTTCATTTCCAGTATTGTAATCTTTATTTCTGATTGGTTCTTTTTTATATTTTCCAATTCTTTGTTGGCATTCTTACTGTGCTCATCCAGTCTTCTCCAAATATCAGTGAGCATCCTTATGAGTTCTTTTTTGAACTCTTTGTCAGGTAGGTTGCTTATTTCTGTTTCATTTAGTTCTTTTTCTTTGATTTTGTCCTGTTCCCTTGTTTGGAATGTATTCCTTTGCCTCCTCATTATGGCTTTTTCTCTGTGCTTATATCTCTGTATTTGGTGAGTCAGCTGTGTCTCCTGATCTTAGAGAAATGGCCTTATGTAAGAGATGCCTTTTGAGGCCCAGCAGTGTGCTTCCCTCTTGTCACCATTCCAAATGATCCAAGAGTGACCCTTCTGTGTGCTACTTGTGTCCTTCTGCTGTGGCAGGGTTGCTCTTACTGCAGGTAACCAGGGAGTCTAGTCTTTCCCTTCCCTGGTAGGCTGTTTATATGTCAGGTTTGAGGAGGCCCACCACCATTGGCTACAAGATCTAATAGCACACTGCTACCCAGTTTCCCTGATAATTGGGTAGGTACTCAGTGTAGCTGGTTGCTAGGGTCAGGGGCTTACAATTGCTGTAGTCCTCAGGTCTGCATGGCTGTTGTCAGCTCTCTTAGGATTGCAGCTGAGTGGGGCTGGCACTAGGCTTGGGTGCACCCAATTCTTTCAGGCTTTGGAAGGTGAGGCCAATCCTCTTTATGGCTGTTTGTGAAGCACAGATCTTCTGCAACTGATAAGCGCCACCCCACACAGGTCCACACACACCATCAACACACAACACAGCCCTGGTCTGTGCACACTTCCTGACCTCTTGCAGTGTACCCTGTTGCCCCACTGCAGAAGCCCCTTCCTCTCCACCAATGCCCCCTACAGTTCACCTGGTCCTCACACAGGCTCTGCCCCACAGAGTAGACACACTTGCCTGCCTGTGGAGGATCAAGGCACCCAGTCTATGCAGGCCAACAAGTAACCCGAGGGCTTTCTGTTGGGTGGGGCTTGTCCCTAGGGTGGGCTGCCTGCCCTGGCTACACTGGATTAAATCTGCACTCTAGTGGAAGTGGTGTACCCCTGGGCCATCAGGCTAGGGGAAGAACTTCAGTGGAATAAGCCGGAGTCTGTGTCAGCATGCCTGTACTAGGTCACAACAATGGTTGCCACCAATGTCTCAGCTTCTGGAGAGGTCTAACCTCTCACCAAGATTCACCCAGCGCCTACCAGGTGAGTCTCTTTTCGCTTAAGGACTGTACAACTCTCTTTCTGGTGATTTTAGGTTGCTATGTGAGATGGTTGAATTTGTGCATGGGCCCTTTAAGACTTGGGCTTTTTAGGCTTTCCTCCTATAGCTTTTCTGGGGGTATCCCCTCTGCAGTTAATAGCCAATGAAGCCCAATAGTAAGACACTCATCTCAGTTGTGCTGAGTCTAAAGGATGCTGATAGCGGTAATGGGCCCCTGCTAACATCTCCACTTCTCCAGAGAAGGCTGTGTACCTTAGGGTGGCTCCCACCTGGCCAGCTGTGAAGCTCTGCCACTCGTGAAGGTGGCTTTCTTTCTTTCCAGAAGGAATTTCTGCTTGTTCCACCTCAGTCAGGACTGTCCCTTGTTGTAGGGGTTCTCTTTATCCAGTTTTCTGTTTTCTCTCCAGGGTAATTTTTCCCAGAATAGTTGTAACCTGGTTGTGTTTGCAGGAGGAGGTGAGTTCAGAGTGTGCCTATGCTGCCATCTTGGTGAGATCTACCTGCAACTTCTATTATTTGAATATTAATCTTCCAGGACTGCTTCTTAAATTTCTCATCTTTTCTCTCCCGTTTGCTATGTCTTTTCTATTTACTCTCTATTCTGAATTGTTTATTCAACTTTATTATATGATCCTTAATACATGCAAGGGACTTAGAGAATTCTGTATAAATTAAGTGCTAATGAAAGAGGATTTCTCCTCTTCCTTCTCCTCTTCTTTTTCTTTCTCTTCCTCTTTTTCCTTTTCCCTCTCTTCTTTCTTCTTTCCTTCTATTTTATTATTACTACCTCCCAAGCAATATGTTCAGTTTCTGGATTTTTTATTAAATCCTGTGGTTTCAGTAGCTTCTCTCTGCATCTAGTATATGTGAACCTCTGTTCTCAGTCCAGGAAAATAATAAACAACCTAGAAGTGAACCACACAGTTCTTTTTTAAACTATCATTTATTAATGACCCACTGATAACAGTCTGTTATATTGGCTTCCTCTGAAGCACTGAGATAGTCACAATAGCCTTATAAGACAATTTTAATCCTATATAATTTTACACATAATGACATAGAGTTCCAGGGAGATTGCAAAATTTAGCAAAAATTACAAAATGAGATTTGAACCCTCATATTTCAGCCTCTAAAACCCATGCCTTAATTTCTACACAATGCTGCTAAGACACCAAAATGAATTCCAGAAAGGGCTGACAGTACTGCAGAGGGAAACCCAGATCATTGGTGGTTATTTGAGACATGCTAAGCTAATGCCAGCTAGGAATTTTGGGCAATGCGTATCCTTTGAGCAACTGCTGTGTACATGTCCCATAGCAAAGGCTCCTGGTGTGTGCATTTGGCCTGATTTCCAAGCTTGTGTGATGTCCCTGGCTTTACCAGCACATCTCTGACAATAGAATGTAGCAAGATGACTCCTCCTAGCTGGAATTCTCAGCAGGGAAGGACAAAAGAAGATGCAAGTTTGTTGTTTAACTCAGGTACAGAGATTTTTTATTTCAGTGAGCACACAGGAAAATGAATGTGGTGGTAAAAATGCCTAGTGGATGTATAATCTGTATGAGTCCTCCCTGTGGCTAATGATGTATTTGAAATGCATTTTCCTCCATGTGGGGGAGTGAAACATTTTAATGCAGATTCCCCCTTCCTGACTTCCCAATGACTTTCCATCAAATGAAATATTTACGCGTGTGTTTAATGCAGGCATGCCATGATTTACAACTGTGGTGAGTTTCCATTCATTTATCTAGCCATCATTCCATTCATTCCATAGCTTTTAGATTGAACCAAATGAAATTGCATATACTCAACTGTTTGTGACATAAGGAATGGTCATTTCATATGATTCAAAATAAAACTTTTTGATTTCCAGCTAAAAGTAACTGATAGATTAAAAATTTATTAGGCATAAGAATATATGGTATGAACAAGGAGGTGATATGTTTTTCCACATATATAACAAATCTCTGTTGAGTGCCTACTATGCCTTGGTCTCTGAGGATACAGTGGTAAACAAAATAAGTGAAATCCATGCCTACATGGAGGTTCAAATCTTTTGGAAAATTAAAATATACTTAAACTACTGTAGTACAAGAAAGAGATTATTGCAATAAAGTGGTATTGGTACTCAAAAGAGAATGATATGTCCTTCTAAAGTAATTCAAAAGAGATTTTGTGGAGAAGTTGGTATTAAGCTGGTCCTTAAATATTGGGTAAGATTTAGTGAGGAAGGGCACACTAGTTAGAGGAAACTGTTAATGTACTTAGGTAGGTGTTCAAGTCTTGTGAACACAGTTATGAACATAGCAATCTTGCACATAGATTGCTTCCAATTGGTCAGGGAGGCAAAATATAACAATTAATTTTAATACAAGGAAGAAGAATATGTGAGTTGACTGTAAGTATACACACATTTGTTTTTCTCTGTGCAAGAGGAATAATTCATTGTGACTGCAGAAATCAGGAAGGGCTTCGCAGTCAAGGCTTCATATGGCCTGCTTATAAAGAAGAATAAAACTTACATAGGTGGATAAAGGAGGAAAAGATCTCCAAGTTTAAGGAAAACCAATAGAGAAGGCCTAGCAGTAAAGAAGAGCATGGTGTATTTAAGAGACAAGATCATGGCCTGATGGGCCTGGAGCTCATAGATGACCAAGATGAGGCTGTTCACAAACACAGGGCTAAATAAAGGAGAGGTTTGATAGCTGTGTGCAGCAGTTTGTGTTACATTTAGTGGATCACTGAAAATATCTGAAAGAAGTTTACTTTTTCCTGAAAGAGCCAAGACACAGAACTAGAGGAAGACATATTGGCCAAATCATTCTTTTCTTGTATTATAATAAAATGGCATTCAGTATGGCATAGTGTAAAGAAAAGTGAACTTGGACTTATAAGGTATGGGCAATTTGATTAATGCCTCTAAAGCTTAATTTCTTCAAACCCCAAAGAAGAGAGTTAATGATTCCCGAGTTTGTCTATTTAACAAGGCCATTGTGAAGAATACATATAAGATAACGATGATCATCTGTCTCAGACAAATGTGAAAGCCTGATTGTGAGGTGGCAGTTTAAAGAAGTGAATTTAGACAAGGATGAATGCCATTGGAGTGAATGTCTCTAAGTAAAGAGCCAGTCACCACCCAGGTTCACACAGTATGGGTATTGATCAAGGCTGTGTCATCTATGGCCACAACTGAATCTCTCCCTCAAGGCATAAATGCTGTCATGGCTGAATATTGTCCCTAAAACTTCTGCAATAGGAAGGGACCACAGGCAGAGCAACAGAACAGTCATTCTCTGCTGAGACTTCTCTTGGCTGTTTATATGGACTTTGCTAACAGTTTCTCAGTCATTACACCATGTGGGAAAGACAAGGTAAAGACACTCCCACAGTCAATGGGCAAAGAGAGATGGAGAAATGGGGCCTAGAAAATTTCAGTGCAATTAATTGGAAAAACACTCATCTAGGAATCTAGAGAACTTGATACTTAGTCCAGTTCTGACTTAAAATTCCCTTCGACTTTGTTCATTTTCCTCCTCTTCCATTTATTTCCTCTCTTACGTGCAAGTTTTGGAATTCTTACTTATAGGGAAGGTTGCCTCAAAATGTTAATTATACAGGAGTTATCATTTTACAAAGAGGAACTCTGAAACTCAGAGGAGTTAAGTGTTTTGCCCAAAGACTCTCAAAGAAGTGGCTACAGTAGGATTCAAATCTAGGTCAGTCTCACTACGAAGCCAATCATCTTTTAAGTCTACCATGCTGCTGCTTATATTTAGCACAATGGATAATATAAGACTTCCCTCACTAGTATTTTAATCCACATTTATAATCACAAAACGATGTCCCGGTGTGCAAAACTAACTGTTACGGAACTGCTTGTGATAAGAGAAAATAATCAGAAAAGAACATAATTAAAAATGTCCATTAATAGGGGAATGATGAATTCTAGTAATTCTATAATGTAAAATACTACGTAGCCCTTAAAAACAGTGAAGTAAAGACATATATGTTGACAGGCAAAGATTTCTAGGATTCATTGCTAACTATAACCAAAGCTGAATAATGTGAACAATGTGATTTTCTGTTACAGAAATGATATAGTACTGTATTTGTTTATAAGCATAAAAAAATTCTGGAAGGATGTTTAAGAAACTGCAAATACTGGTAACATCTAGGGATGAAGAAAGAGAGTTTTATTTTTATTGTGCATCTATTGTCTTTTTATTGATTTTATTACATGCATGATATTACTTATAATTTTTAAGGATTAAAATTAGATGATATAAATCAAGAAAGATAACGTTTAAGATCACTCACAGCTTCCAAATTCCATGTTTAAAACCAGAAAACTAACTTGCTTTGAACAATTCCAATACATTGTTTCTCAACAAGGTTCCCCTGTGGCCAAAATTCAGGGCAACTGAATGTGTATAAAAAATGCACGTGCATGCAATGTTACTTTCAGAGTGACAGCTGGATGCGGGAAACTGGTCAAAGTCTGGCCCACAGCATATGGCCTCACAGGTTTTTTGATTCCCGCACACATAGCATTCTTGGCAAGGTCAAGGGCAGGCAAGAAAAGGACTCATTAAACTTTTGCAGTTGACGTGTATTGAAAGTCAGAGTCTTGTACTGGCAGACCTATGATCCAGCCCTTTGTTTAAAGGACAAAGATCCTTTTAAATAAGGAACTTGAAAACTGCGTGTGTTGGGGTGCAGAGCTATCAGTACAGATTATAGACCCAATAGGCATCTGATTGGTCAGCCTTAAGTTGCGGTTTTTGGAAAAAGACATTGTAATCAATAATACTATTTCTAAGTCCGAGCTTGACTCCTACACACTTGAAGGAATTTAGCTAAATATAAATGGTAATGTTCTAATTTGTTATTTGTCATTTGGATTGAGTATGGTGGTGTATAATACTTTGTCTGTGGCTGGCAAATACTGAGCCTCTGTCCCTAAGAAGCTTATCATCATCCAAACACATTATTCTTTTTGGTCAAGCTAAATGGCAACCAAGCTCCAAAATTGTATTTATAGGTAAGGTTAATATTAGCTAAAGGATGAGGAGAAAGTCTCAATATCCTGAAAAAAATACATAATAGCCTCTTAGAGTGGTATGAGGTAATTTTTCATCCTCTTTTTCCCCCTTTACTTATCTTTTATGGGTGAGTACTGGAAAATTGGAAATATATTTTGATTCCACATCAAAGTTATCATTTTAGTGTTTATAACAAGATAGTCTCTTTTTGTTCCTTTTTTCCTAACCTGCTAACTGTGGATAATCTCTAAGACTCACGGATCTGTTCTATGTATCTCTTTACTTTAATAATTTCATTTATGGCCAACAATCCCTATGATTTGCACTCTACATTTCCCACCATCTCTCCAGACTAATTTTCCGTAGAATATCTCTCTCAGATGTCTCATAGTAATCAGAAACATAGCTTTTTCAAAACCAAACTCATTTCAGCTCATTGCCTACCCTAGCCCACCTCATCCTCTGCATTTCCAGTTCCATATCTCAATCAGAGATAACTTTTTCTTTCTTAATTTAGAGTTTTGGAGTCATTTTTCACCAGATTTTCTCTATAATTTTTGGTTTTCTCCAAGATCTGCTAATTATCTCTCTTAAGATTTCCTTCCATGGTTGTTACCATTATTTAAATTCTCATTTTCTTAAAAGAAACCTGGAATCACTATATCCGAATTATTCTCCACTGTCCACCCCATTGATCCATCCTGCCCAAAGAAAATGCCCAAGCCCAACAGCATGTGATATCTATGATGGTCCATCCAAATTCATCCTTATTCCTCCTCTGCTTTCTCAAAGCCAGCAATCACATTTAATTCTCATTACTCCCTTTTATGCCAACTCCAAAAATATAAGCTATTTATTAATATAAGTTTTCTAAAGGCCCTGGGCTTTTGCACTCATGAATCTCACTGTTTGACTAGCCAAACTCATTGATCCCATGGATCAAATGTTTTATCTCTTTCAAAACATGGCTACAGTGATCTCTTTTACCTTAACATCTTGTTTTTACTTTTCATCCCATACCCACTCATTATTCTAACATCGGCATGTCCTTAGGTAAACTTGCATGAACTTAAGAATGTAGTGTGCACTGTATACATTGACATGTAACTTAACAAAATGCATGGCTCTGCTAATTTGAACATCTGGTTCAGCTGTCTTCTCTACTCTAAGCTCCTGTGATGATGAGATAGTCATTCTTCTATCTCTTTACTGTTTTCTTTTTTTTAATTAAGATTATGATAGTTTACAACCTTGTGAAATTTCAGTTGTACATTATTGTTTGTCAGTCATGTTGTAGGTGCACCCCTTCACCCTTTGTGCCCACCCTCTGCCCCCTCTTTCCCCTGGTAACCACTAATCTGTTCTCCTTGTCTACATGTTTAACTTCCACTTATGAGTGGAGTCATATAAAGATTGTCTTTCTCTATCTGGCTTATTTCACATAACATACTACCCTCAAGGTCCATCCATGTTGTTGTGTATGGGACAGTTTTATCCTTCTTTATGTCTGAGTAATATTCCATTGTGTGTGTGTGTGTGTGTGTGTGTGTGTGTGTGTATATACACACACCGTATCTTCTTTATCCAGTTATCAGTTGATGGCCACTTAGGTTGCTTCCATGTCTTGGCTATTGTAAATAATGATGCAATGAACATAGGAGTGCATGGGACTTTTGGAATGGCTGATTTCAAGTTCTTTGGATAGATAGCCCATAGTGGGATGGCTGGGTCATACAGTATTTCTGTTTTTAAGTTTTTGAGAAATCTCCATACTGTTTTCCATAGTGGCTGCACCAGTTTGCATTCCCACCAACAGTGTATGAGGGTTCCTTTTTCTCCACAACCTCTCCAACATTTGTCACTTTTCGTTTTTTGTTTATTTGTTCCCTTCTAACGGGTGTAAGGTGATATCTTACTGTAGTTTTGATTTGCATTTCCCTGATGATTAGTGATGATGAGCATCTTTTCATGTGTCTATTGGCCATCTGTATATCTTCTTTGGAGAAATGTCTGTTCATGTCCCCTGCATATTTTTTCATCAGGTTGTTTGATTTTTTGTTGTTCAATTGTGTGAGTTCTTTATATAGTATAGAGATTAACCCTTTGTTGGATATATGACTTGCAAATATTTTTTCCCAATTGGTGGGTTGCTTTTTGTTTCAATCCTGTTTTCCCTTGCCCTGAAGAAGCTCTTTCGTCTGATGAAGTCCCATTTGTTTATTCTTTCTATTGTTTCCCTTGTCTGAGAAGACATAGTGTCTGAAAAGATCCTTTAGATACTGATGTCAAAGAGTGTACTGCCTATATTTTCTTCTAGAAGCCTTATGGTTTCAGGTCTTATCTTTAGGTCTTTTATCCATTTTGAGTTAATTTTTGTGAATGGTGAAAAAGAACAGTCAATTTTCATTCTTTTACATGTGGCTGTCCAGTTTTCCCAGCATCATTTGTTGAAGAGGCTTTACTTTCTCAATTGTATGCCCTCAGCTCCTTCATCAAAGATTAGCTGTCCATATATGTGTGGTTTTATTTCTGGGCTTTCAATTCTGTTCCATTGATCTGTGCACCTATTCTTGTACCAGGACCATGCTTTTTTTTTTATTACTGTAGCTTTGTAGTATGTTTTGAAGTCAGGGATTGTGATGCCTCCAGCTTTGTTCTTTTTTCTCAGGATTGCTTTAGTGATTTGGGGTCTTTTGTTGCCCCATATGAATTTTAGGATTTTTTTTCTATTTTTGTAAGGAATGTCATTGGGATTGTGATTGGGATTGCGTTGACTTTGTAGATTGCTTTAGGTAGTATGGAAATTTTAACTATGTTTATTCTTCCAATCTATGTTCATGGAATGTCTTTCCATCTCTTTATATCGTCATCAGTTTCTTTCAGGGATGTCTTGTAGTTTTCGTTGTATAGGTCTTTCACTTCCTTCGTTAAATTTACCCCAAGGTATTTTATTCTTTTTGTTGCGATTGTGAATGGGATTGTGTTGTTGAGTTCTTTTTCTGTTAGATCGTTGTTAGAGTATAGAAATGCCACTGATTTATGTAGGTTGATTTTATACCCTGCAACTTTGCTATAGCTGTTGATTATGTCTAATAGTTTTCCAATGGATTCTTTGGTGTTTTCTATATATAAGACCGTGTTGTCTGCAAACAGCCAGAGTTTCACTTCTTTGTTGCCTATTTGGATTCCTTTTATTTCTTTTTCCTGCCTACTTGCTCTGGCCAAAACCTCCAGTACTATGTTGAATAAGCGTGGTTAGAGTGGACACTCTTGTCTTCTTCCTGTTCTCAGAGGGATGGATTTCAGTTTTTGCTCATTGAGTATGATGTTGGCTGTGGGTTTGTCATATGTGGCCTTTATTATGTTGAGGTACTTTCCTTCTATACTCATTTTATTGAGAGTTTTTATCATAAATGGATGTTGGATTTTGTCAAAAGCTTTCTCTGCATCTATTGAGATGATCATGTGGTTTTTGTTTCTCATTTTGTTAATGTAGTGTATCACATTGATTGACTTGCAGATCTTTAACCATCCCTGTGTCCCTGGTATAAATCCCACTTGATCATGATGTATGATCTTTTTCATGTATTGGTGTGTTGGGTTTGCGAGAATTTTGTTGAGGATTTTTGCATCTATTTTCATCAGTGATATTGGCCTGTAGTTTTCCCTCTTTGTGTTGTGCTTGTCTGATTTTGGGATTAGGGTGATGTTGCCTTCATAGAATGTGTTAGGAAGTGCTCCATCTTCCTCAGTTTTCTGGAATAGTTTGAGAAGGATAAGTATTAAATCTCCTTTGAATGTTTCATAGAATTCTCCAGAGAAGCTGTCTGGTCCTGGACTTTTATTTTTTTTTGGGGGGGGGGGGGTTTGATTACTGTTTCAATTTCTTTACTTGTGATTGGTCTATTCTGATTTTCTATTTCTTCCTGCTTCAGTGTGGGGAGGTTGCAGGAGTCTAAGAATTTATCCGTTTCTTCTAGGTTGTCCAATTTGTTGGTGTATAGTTTTTCATAGTATTCTCTTATAATCTTTTGTATTTCTGTGCTATCCGTTGTGATTCTCTTTACTGTTTTCTATTGTAATGTTTTTTCCCCCAACCCTTGCATAACCCCTTACCCAGGGCATGCATAGTGACTAGAGGAATTTACACATTTTCTATAAAATAGCTCCCCAAAGCCTGAGTATAATACCAAAGGACCCTTATTCTCCAGTTCCATAAATATTTGAAGAAAAACATCATTTTTGGGAGCTACATAATCTCATCCTATGATCATATTAAATTTTAAAGATAATATATTGGCATATTATTATTTTATGAATATACAACAAAAAATACATTTTTCTTTCAACTATGAATTCTCTTTGGCAATTTATACTTCTTTTACTCTCTTACCTTCCTCCTAAATGAAAGTGGCACAATTATTTCTTTAAGTACTCTGGGACTAATTGGAAGATTTTAAATATTTTTCTGTAATTTATATTATATATAGAAGTTGGTCTTTCATAACCCAAGAAGAAAGTTATTACCTCTCTTTTGAGATATTTTGACAATTACATTATCTCTCTTTTGAAAATTAAGGGTATTTTATAAATACTCCTTCAAAATAAACATGCATGTTTTATAATTGGACAGATGGATTTATTTTTTAAACTGTTTATGTCAAAATTTCCACCTGACACAAAAACTCTGCTGGGACTTTTGCATAATTACTATTTCTACTTTTTCTTACCTTTCTGATGGTAAAAGATATGGGTATGGAGAAGTAAAGATTCTGTGCTTGGCAATTTATGCTGTATTTTTCATTATCTGTTGCAACGTTCTTTTATATATGTATATGTTTCAGAGGGTGTGAAACCATTATGAAAAACACAGATGAATAACGACAATCTGAAATGAAGTGGTAACGGTTGGGGTGGAGAAATTCTCTGTAGTGAAAGATATTATATTTACTCAAGGATTGAGGAAGTAGGAGGAAACAAATGGGAGTCATTTTGAGAGAAAATGAATTAGCAGCACTGAGCATGTTGTTCTTGTGTCACTTGCCCAGTATTTGGTCCCAGGACAGATACCAAATCTTATTTACTAATATCAGGATCTATGGTGACCTTAGCATTAAACCATGGTTACAGACTTTGGGTCAGGATCTGGTTTTCCTATAGCTCAGGCCTCCCTGGATTATTTGACCAGTTCCTCTAATGTCCTAATAGAACTCACTTGGAGGTTCTAACGGCATCACTCATAGGAACAGGTGTCACAAATTTGCCTAACACTTCCCAAGAGCCCTTGGAAATTAGTACTTGTAACACTTGTAGTATAGAAGCCTACTTATTTGAAATTCCCTATTGAACAGACTGCTGTAGTTTCTAGTCTCTTCCTTCCATTCTTTGCAAAGGAAGGACTTTTCCTACAGGCAAAGCTGCTACAGAGTTGTGAGCTCTCTGATGGAGAACCAGAGATGTGATGACTAGTAAGTCCCTCTGGACAAATAAGATGTGCCTGACCATTCTTTCATCCCCTGGTCCCTGATGGCCACTTTCCCTGCTGGCTTTTCTGAGAATCTCTCTAACTTTTAACTTCAAAAGTGTCTTTGTACTTTATGTGTGTTGAACATATTTCCTTGTCTTTCTTCATGTTTATTCACTGAAGACTCTAATTTGTTCATTGAGGTTCTTGAAATGTATTGGTTCCTTTTTTTCTGCATTCAACTCTACAAGACTTCTGAATCATAATTATGCTGTTTATAGGGGACTGTCTTGTGACCCGTTTCCCTGATAAAGGCTATTCCAAGGCTCTCTTGGTTTAATAACACAGGGAACTAATACAGAAAGGATGCATATCTGGAAAGAGTTTAATTTTAAAAGATTGTTTTTTTCACATTAGTGATCTCATTTAGGAAAAGAAGCGTTGCCACCCATGTGTGATATATGAAATTAAGAGAGAAGGATGGTAGCTAGTAAGAGTACCTTAGAAGTATAGTCAAGATACTTTATTCCTAATTACAGAATTATTTGTGTTCATAATAGACAATGTGAAAAGTATATAAAAGCACAAAGAAGTTGAAAATGACCTATATTCCCACCATTCAAATATATCCAATACTATAACATTTTGGTATATACCCTTTTAAATATACACCACACATCTTCATTAAGATCATGGACTCTGTTTCCAGTCAGTCTGGGTTCAAATTGCAGCTATCCCACTCCCTAAGAATAACTTTGAGCAATCTACTTAACCACTCTGTGTCTCAGTTTCCTTGTTTGTAAAATAAATTCAGTAGTAATACTGACCTACTTGTTTGGCTTCTTGTAAGGATTAAATTTGTTAGTACATTCAGCTTTTCAAATCATGACTGGTTACGTTAATGTAGTTTGTTGTTGATGATGATGTTGCTATATAATAGATTAATGGATTTGAAAATTCTGTGCTATTTTTCTTCCAATTGCCTAAATAAACTACTTTTAACAACTTGTAGTCCATTTTTTAACTGAGTAGTTTTATTGGTAGAAACTAACGAAGTTTGTTGAGGATATTTCCTGATTGCTTTTTTGAGCCCCTCAAACTTTTAAATAACAATAACAAGTACATTATTTCTTAGGTGTTTTTGAGAAATACATTGCTCTTGGGCATATTTGGTTGATGCATTCGAATTTGAGTGAGGTAAGATATCTAATAATTCAAATATCCTTAAACCTTCTCTTTTAGACTTAAAAAACAAAATAGCTTATTTCTTTCTTTAACCATGAAATGTCTTTTCCCATCAGCCCACATCTGCTTGCCTTACAAACCTAATATCATTGTTGAGAAATAAACTTCAACAATAAAGGAAAGTCTTATTATGTTCATTCTTTGATTTCTTCTTGGAAGCATCATTGATTTTATAATTGTTTAAACGGATAAAAATAATGGCTGGCCCTGTGGTATAGTGGTTAAGTTCGCTCACTCCTCTTTGGTGGCCCAGGGTTTGCCGGTTCAGATCCCAGGCACAGACCTACACACTGCTCATCAAGCCATGCTGTGGTGGCATCACACACACAAAATAGAGTGAGACTGGTATGGATGTTAGCTCAGCAACAATCTTCCTCATCAAAAAAGAAAGAAAGAAAGAAAGAATAAAAATAATAATACAGGTCACATTTTTTTCAATAATCAAATCAACAAATGCTAGAGTAGGGCTAAGGCTGGATTATCTTTGGCCACATGTTGGAGAAGAAACAAAAATTTGCAGTTTATTGCTGAATGCTTGATTCTTATAGTTGCTTAAGTGCAAAATCTAACACGTTTTGAGCTTTAGAGCTGCTTGGTGGAGTAAGGGAAAAAAATTAGTTCACCAAAGCCACCAAAGGGAAAAAGAGCCAGTGCCTTTCCACCACATAGAACAAAACTCATAAGGATATATAGCCTTATCTCCATGAATGGAACCATCGCATTTCACTTGAATATTATAGCAAACATGGGATATCCAAGAGACCTTACTGAATCTTCTGTCCCAAAAAGAAGAGAAGGGAGTCTAGCATGAAAAGATCATCTCTCGGGGCCAGCCCCGTGGCCGAGTGGTTAAGTCCGTGCGCTCTGCTGCGGCGGCCCAGGGTTCGGATCCTGGGCGTGGACATGGCACCCCTTGTCAGGTCACGTTGAGGCGGCGTCCCACATGCCACAACTAGAACGACCCACAACTAAGATATACAACAATGTTCAGGGGGGTTTGGGGAGATAAAGCAAGAAAAAAAAAAAAAAAGATTGGCAAGCGTTGTTAGCTCAGGTGCCAATCTTTAAAAAAAAAAAAAAGATATCTCTCTTCACGAGGCAGCTTTCTTTCCCCTCTTCCACTCCTCACCTCTGGATCTCAATGAATTAGCAGATGATCTTCATGAAATTCAGGTGTGCTTCATATACACAAGGGAAATTACCTGGATAGAAACTTTCTAAATAATCTTTCAGCCAGAACATAAGCCTTCTGTTGGTCAACAAACTATTGCAGAAATAATATATCTTCTCCTAAGTGTTTCTGATAGTGATTATAAAACTTTATGGAAATCAGAGCCAAGTTGTATCTAGAGTGGGTGAAAAGCCCATTTGTGTGGGATTATGCATTTTTAGCAGCCCTATCCCGTGTTCATCACTTTCCCTACATTTTCAGAAGCAGCACTTCTTGGACTCCAGGACATCGAAACAGGTGGGAGGAATTAACTGATTCGACAAAATAACTTCATAATTTTTTAAATGTGAAAGATTCAAACAAAGTACTTACTATGGAAGATTGTTGTAAAATCATTGGAGTTTATTACTAACACCACATGATGCTCTCACAGACCAAGCGATTTTGCCTCAGTAACCAAAAGTAGTAGCCATATACATTTATTCCCTTATACCAGAATGTTCATGCAACAAGAAACTCTGGAATGAGTAGGGGACAATGTTTGAATAATCCTCATCTCAAACAACGAAAATGAAAGGGCTCACAGCCTTCCATCAAGTAGGCCCTGAGTGACAAAATACAGCTCATATTGTGGTGATTTTCCAAACAAATCAGGACCTCTGATTAAATAACTTGAGACTTTGGCTTCTTGCGATTTTAAGGACTAGAAATAGAAGCATTGTGGCACAGTCTTATTAGACTCATTGGACCTATAATTAACCATTGGAGAGAAACAAAAATTTACAAAAATCCATTATGATTAATTTTCACAGGATGTCTTGGAAACCTTACAGGAGGCATTAGTAGTCTGCCTATTTATAATTAACAGATTGCAAACACTAATGCATTTTCCCAACAGGGACTATTTAAATGGAAACCTTTGTTGATGTGAGCCTTAAATATATAGGCTTGAGTCTCTGAAAGATGTGTTTTACAGAGATTTTAGTACAATGCCATATATTCTCCTGATGAGATGTTCTTGTCATCGCTCTATCTGAAGTAGTGATAAGGGAAATTCCACTTGTCTTCTTTTGGCTAATGCAGCATGTGCAAGGACTTGGACTACACACTTGCCTTGGAGAGAATTGTGCAACCAGTGCAGACACAGCAGGAAGGAATTAGCTCTTCAGTTAAGTGTTGGAGTCCAGTTTCCAAGGTGTTTGTATTTGGAATTCTGTGATCACCCCAGGCAATCAAAATTGACAGAGGACTTCAAATTTGTATGAATGGAATTATGTACTTATCATATAGATCATTAATGTATTTGAGCTGACATCATGGTGTTAATGTCTATCTAGTACTATAAGAAATCAAAATCATATTTTTCAACAATTCTAATTTTTAAATAGTAACTTCAAAAGAGAAATTATTGGGCAAAAACTTCTAATGTAATACCTTTGTCTCTGCCTCTAACCTTCTCCTGACCACTTCTGGAATATTCTTTCTAGGTAAAAATCTAGTATTGTCACTCCACATCACAGACTCCTTCAATGACAGCCACTCTTCTCTTTACTAAGTAGTGAGAACTATTATTATCTAGCTACTCCTTATAGATATGGTATTAATCCCTTATATTTTCTGATGTTGCTCCAGTCTTACGAGTTTCTTAAAATTTCAGGAGCTCACGCACCATGTGCTTTCCAATCTTCCTGTCTTTGTTCTTCTCAATCTGAAAAACTCCTGCTCAATATTTAAAAATTTTAAAACTTCAGGCACATATATAAGTCTTATTTGAATCTTTTTTGGCCCATCCTTTCCTGTTGCTGCCTCTTGGGTTAATAATGTATCCCATGTTAGCGCTAATATGGCATCTGGTGTGTGACTCTGTTATCATGGCCATCACTTTGTATTGTAACACTTGGTGGACATGGATTGTGCATCCCCAGCATCTAGAGAATGCCTCTCCCATATACTTCATCACCTTGGAGAACACTTAAGTCAATAAATGTGGAATGAAAAGACTTGTCAGTGTACTACTTAGCATACTTCTTTATTTCATCTTGCAAAAACAATTGTGTGTTTCTATACTTATATTTAACACAGACTCAACAAAGGATGAGGGTTTTCTGAGTTGAAACATGAACTGACAAGTGGCAGCTATGTTCCAGAAATAGATCTGAAGTATAGACCAGTATAGTAACCTTATTTGAAAAATCTCATTGACTTCCTGTGTATGCCAATTAAAAAAAAGAGAGAGAGAGATGAAAGACATGTTTAAGAAGTTATTAAACTTAAATTATGACCTTGCATTTTTATTGTACCAAGCTTGGAAAGCATGCAAATTAGAAGTGGGAGAAGCCCAAAGCACTTTAGATATTGGCGTGTAATGGACCATGTACATTTTGGATGGCACAGTTATCAATGAAGAGAGATTAATTTTTGCTGGTTCATACTTTTCTTGAAATAAACATAATATTTGTTACAGCAGAATTTTGCCTTTTTTTAGTCCCCTTACTAGCCCAAATTATTTATAGCTAGAGATGCTGAATAATGTAAGAGATTTGTTGAAGATTTCAAACTTGCTTTCTTTCCTTTTCTTACCCATGAACCCGACTAAATCATGAGCTTATAATTTGCATTGCTTAAAAAATATTAGTTCCTCTCAGATGACCCTTTTTATACCTAAATAGGTATCTTATTTTTTTGTGTTTTATTGAGGCCACATTGATTTATAACATTATGTAAATTTCAGGTGTACATCATTATATTTCAACTTCTGTTTAGACTGCATTGTGTTCACCACCAAAAGTCTAGTTTCCATCCATCACCATACACATGTACCCCTTTACCCCTCTTGTCCTCCCTGCACCCACTTCCCCTCTGGTAACTACCAATCTGTTCTCAGTATCTACGTGTTTGTTTCCTTATCTTCCATATATGAGTGAAGTCATATGGTAATTGCTTTTCTCTGTCTAACTTATCTTACTTAGAATAATATCTTCAAGCTGCATCTATGTTGTTGCAAATGATACTCTTTCATCTTTTAATGGTTCAGTAGTATTATATTGTGGGTGTATATATATGTATATGCACCACTTCTTGTGTTTTTTTATGAGGAAGATTCATCCTGAGCTAACATCTGTTTTTTGTATGTGGGACGCTGCCACAGCATGGCTGCTGACAACTGGTGTAGGTCCAGTCCTGGGAACCAAACTTGGGTGGCTGAAGCAAAGCATGCTGCACTTAACTACTAGGCCAGGGGGCCTACCCCTATGCCACTTCTTTATCCATTCTTCCATTAACAGGCACTTAGGTTTCTTCCAAGTCTTGGCTATTGTGAATAATGCTGCAATGAACATAGGTGTGCATGTATCTTTTGAATTAGCCTTTTCATGTTATTTGGGTAAATAATTGCAAATGGAATAGCTGGATCATATGGCATTTCTTTTTTTAATTTTTTTGGAAATTTCCACACTGTTTTCCACAGTAGTTTCACCAATTTACATTCCCACCAGCAGTGTATGAGGGTTCCTTTTTCTCCACATCCTCTCTGATACTTGTTATCTCTCATCTTCTTAATTATGGCCATTGAGAAGTGTGTGAGGTGATATCTCATTGTAGTTTTTGATTTGCATTTCCATAATAATTAGTGATGGTGAACATCTTTTCATGTGTCTCTTGGCCATCTGTATTTCTTCTTTGGAAAAATGTATGTTCATACCTTCTGCCTGCCTTTTGATTGGTTGTTCCTACTTTTGTTATTGCATTGGATGAGTTCTTTAAACATTTTGGATGTTAACCCTTTATCAGATATATGATTTGCAAATATTTTCTCCCTTTTGTTGATTGCCTTTTCATTTTTTTAATGGTTTGCTTTGCCTTGCAGAAGGTTTTTGCTTTGATGTAGTCCCATTTGTTTTTTTGTTTGTTTGTTTCCCTTGCCGGAGGATACATTATGTTCAAAATGATACTGCTGATGGGATCAACCCAGTGGTGTAGTGATTAAGTTACCGTGCTCCACTTCAGTGGCTTGGAGTTCAGTTTCAGATCCCTGGCACAGACCTACACACTGCTTGTCAAGCCATGCTTTGACAGCAGCCCATATACAAAACAGAGGGTGTTGGCACAGATGTTAGCTCAGGGCCAATCTTCCTCAGCTAAAAGAAGAAGACTGGCAACAGATGTTAGCGCAGGACAAATCTTCCTCACACACACACAAAAGATACTGCTAAGACCAATGTTGAAGAGCATCCTGCCTATATTTTCTTCTAGGAGTTTTATGGTTTCAGGTCTTACATGCAAGTCTTTAATCCATTGGAGTTAATGTTTGCATATGGTATAAGACAATGGTCTACTTTCACTCTTTTCCGTGTGGCTGTCCAGTTTTCCTAACACCATTTATTCAGGAGACTTTTTCTCCATTGTATGTTCTTGGCACCTTTGTCTAAAATTAGCTGTCCATAGATGTGTCGGTTTATTTCTGGGTTCTCAGTTCTCTTCCATTGATCTGTTTGTCTATTTTTGTGCCAGTAGCATGCTGTTTGATTACCATAGCTTTGTAGTATATTGTGAATTCAGGGAGTGTGACATCTCCAGTTGTGTTGTTTTTCTCAGGATTGCTTTGACTATTCGGGGTCTTTTGTTGTTCCATTTAAATTTTAGAATTCTTTGTTCTAGTTCCACCAGAAAAATCATTGGGATTCTGACTGGGATTGCATTGAATCTGTAGATTGCTTTGGGTAATATAGACAGTTCAACTATGTTTATTCTTCCAATCCATGTGCACAAAATATTTTCCATTTCTTTATGTCTTATTCAATTTCTTTCAATAATGTCTTACAGATCTTTTACCTCCCTGGTTAAATTTATTCCTAGGTATTTTATTCTTTTTGTGGTAATTGGAAGTGAGATTGCATTCTTAATTTCTCTTTCTGCTAGTTTGTTGTAAGAGTATAGAAATGCAACGGATTTTTGAGTGTTGATTTTGTACCACGCAGCTTTACTATATTTGTTAATTACTTTCAATAATTTATAGGTGGATTCTTTAGGGTTTTCTATATATAGAATCATGTCATCTGAAAATAGTGACAGTTTTACTTCTTCCTTTCCAATTTAGATCACTTTTGCTTTTTTCTTGCTTAATTGCTCAAGCTAGGACTTCCAATACTATGTTGAATAGGAGTGGTAAAAGCAGGCATCCTGCCTTGTTACTGTTCTCAGAGGAATAGCTTTCAGTTTTTCACCATTGAATGTGATGTTAGCTGTGGGTGTGTAATATATGACATTTATTATGTTGAAGTACTTTGCTTCTGTATTTATTTTATTGAGAGTTTTTATCATAAATGGACGTTGAGTTTTTTCAAATGCTTTCTCTGCATCTAGAGAGATGATCATGTGATTTTTTTTCCCTCAGTTTGTCAGTGTAGTGTATCATATTGATTGATTTGCACATGTTGAACCATCCCTGCATCCCTGGAATAAATCCCATTTGATCGTGGTATATGATCCCTTTAATGTATTGTATTCTTTTTACTAATATTTTGTTGAGGATTTTTGCATTTATGTTCATCAACAATATTGGTCTGTAATTTTCCTTTTTTGTGTTGTTGTTGTTGGGTTTGGTATCATAGTGTTGGCTTCACAGAATGAGTTACGGAACATCCCCTCTTCTTTAGTTTTTTGCAAGAGTTTGAGAAGGATAGGTATTAAATCTTCTTTGAGTGTTTGGTAGAATTCTCCGGAGAAGCCATCTAGTACTGGACTTTCATTTTTTCGGAGGTTTTTGATTGCCATTTCAATCTCTTTTCTTATGATTTGTCTATTCAGATTCTCTATTTCTTCTTGATTCAGTTTTTGGAGGTTGTATGATTTGAAGAATTTATCTATTTATTCTAGGTTATCCAATTTGTTGGTGTATAGCTTTTCACAGTATTCTCTTATAACCTTTTGTATTTCTGTGGTGTCCTTTGTAATTTCTCCTCTTTCATTTCTGATTTTGTTTATTTTAGCCTTCTCTCTCTTTCTCTTAGTAAGTCTAGTTTGTCAATTTTGGTTATCTTTTCAAAAACCCAACTGTTAGTTTCAGTGATTTTTTCTATTTTTTTCTTTGGTCTCTATTTCACTTATTTCTGACCTGATTTTTATTATTTCTTTCTCCTACTGACTTTTGGCTTTGTTCGTCTTTTTCTAGTTCTTTTAGGTATAGTGTAAGTTTGTTTATTTGAGTTTTTTTCATTCTTAAGATAGTCCTTTAGTGCTATAAAATTCTCTCTTAGTACTGCTTTTGCTGCATCCCATAAGTTTTGGTCTGTTGGGTTTTCCTTTTCACTTGTCTTCAGCTATCTTTTCATTTCTCCTTTGATTTCTTCATTGATCCGATAGTTGTTCAGTCGCGTGTTGTTTAGTCTCCACATATTTGTGACTTTTCCATCTTTCTTCTTGAAGTTGATTTCTAATTTCATACCATTATGCTTGGAAAAGATGTTTGATATGATTTCAATCTTAAATTTATTGACGATTGTTTTGTTTTCCAATATATGGTCCATCTTTGAGATTGTTCCATGTGCACTTCAGAAGAATGTGTATGCTACTGCTTTTGGATGGAATGTTTTCTATATTTGTATTAAGTTCATCTGGTCTATTGTTTTATTTAAGACCAATGTTTCCTTGTTGACTTTCTGTCTGCATGTTATATCCATTTATGTAAATGGGGTGTTAAAGTCCCCTACTATTATTGTGTTGCTGTCCATTTCTCCCTTTAGTTCTGTTAATAGCTGCTTTATATACTTTGGTGCTCCTATATTAGATGCATATATATTAAATGTTATGTCTTCTTCGTGGGATGTCCTTTTTATCATTATATAAGGTCAATCTTTGCCTCATTATCTTTTTTGGCTTGAAGTCTATTTTGTCTGATATAACTATGGCTACACCTGCTTTCTTTAGTTTGCCATTTGCTTGGAGTATCATCTTCTATCCCTTCTCCCTGAGCCTATGTTGGTCTTTACAGCTGTGATGGGTCTCCTGAAGGCAGCATATTGTAGGATCTTGTTTTTTAATCCATCCAGCCACTCTGTGTCTTTTGACTGGTGTAGTAAATCCATTTATATTTGGAGTGATTATTGACATATGAGGGGTCAATATTGCCATTTTTTCTTTTGTTTTCTGGTTCTTCTATATTTCCATTGTTTCATTTTCCTTTCATTTCTGACTTGCCATGTCAGTTTGGTGTTTTCTGTGATTTTTTCTCAGTTTCCTCTTTTTTTAATGTTTTGAGACTGTGCTCTGATTTTTTATTTTATGGTTACCATGAGGTTTACATAAATGATGTCATAGATTTTCATAGTCCTTTTTCTGCTGATAGCATCTTATCTCCCTTAGCCAATGCAGATTCTGTTCTTTTCCTCTTCCCCTTCTATGTTTTTATTGTCACAAATTATCCTTGTTTGTATTGTGCGTGTATTGCTAAATTTAAGTGGTTTGAGTTATTTTTGATGCTTTCTTTCACTTTAGCCTTTATGTTATACTTAAGTATTTACTAACCTATTCTGATATAGAGTTGCAATTTTCTGATTCTGTCTGTTTATTTAACATCTTACTAAAAGCTTGGTATACCTTTGCTTTTTTGTTTCAGATAGGAGGGCTCCTTTAAACATTTCTTGTAAGGCAAATCTAGTGGTGAACTCCTTCAGCTTTTGTTTGTCTGGGAAAGCCTTTAATCTCCTTCATATCTGAAGAATAACTTCTGGATAGAGTATTCTTGGCATACAGTTTTTGTCTTTCAATATTTTTAATATATCATTCCACTCTCTCTCAACCTGTACAGTTTCTGTGGAGAAATCTGCTGATAGCCTGATGGAGGTTCCTCTGTAAGGTATTTTCTTCTCTGTGGCCATCCATGAAATTCTTGCTTTGTTATTGACTTTGGATAGTTTTAGTATAATGTCCCTTGGAGAGGGTCTTTTGTTTTGAGAGAATTAGGAGTTCTATTAGTGTCATATAATTGTCTAACTGATTCCTTCCCCAGGTTTGGGAAGTTCTCAGCTATTATTTATTCAAATAAGCTCTGTGCTCCTGTCTCCCTCTCTTTTCCTTCTGGGATACCCATTATCGTTATGTTGCTTTTCCTAATTGAGTCAGATATTTCTTGTAGAATTTCTTCATTTTAAAAAAAAATCTTAGTTGTTTCTCTTCTTCCACCTGAATCATTTCTAGGTTTTTATCCTCAAGATAGCTAATTCTTTCTTCCATATAGTCTGTTCTATTTCCCGTGCTTGCTACTTTACTTTTCATCTCATTAATTGTGTTCTTCAGCTCCAGATTTCTCTTGTTTTTTTTTGTTGTTGTTGTTGTTGTTTGTTTGTTTGTTTGTTTTTAGTGATTTAATCTCTTTGGTGAAGCACTCCTTCTGTTAATTTTATTCCTGAGCTCATTAAACTGTCTTTGTGAGTTTTCTTGTAACCTACTCAGTTTCTTCATGACAGCTATTTTGATTTCTCTCTCAGTTAGAATGTAATCTTATGTGACTTCAAGTTTGGTTTCTGGAGATTTGTCATTTTCCTTCTGTTCTATAGTGTTACTGTAGTTCTTCATGGTGCTTGATGAGTTGATCCTCTGCTGGTGAATTTGTGGTAATAGCCGTCTCTCTCTTTTGTGGGTTTTGGTTGCTTTCATTCTCAGCTGCTTCTGGTTGTATTTGAGAGCTCTTTCCACCTTCCACTGTCTCTGTCAGAGGCATCATCAGTTCCCATCTTGTGCTGCTTGTGCCCCTGTGATTGTTATTGCTGGATGAGTACAATTTTGCTGCAATCATGGGTATCACCACCAGGGTCACCAGCCTGCAAACACATCTGCCGCTTCTAGAATTGTCTGGGTCTGCTGTTTCCCCACTGGCTTTCTGTGTACTTTCTACAGGCTTGTGAATAGCTGTCCCATGCACCACTTATGCTGCTGCTCCTGGGTTATCTGGGGGTGCTAGCAGCACCACAGCAAGGGGTGTGGAGTTGATGGCTGTCACTGCTGATGGCAGAGCACTGGGATCTTGTATGCAGCCCCCACTTCTGGTAGGGCCAACTGCTGAGGGTGCCGTCACTGGAGGCTGGGTCAGGTGCTGTCAAGGCTTCTGAATCTTTAGGCCACCTGCCACTGCTGGAGTTGACCTGTCAGCATCACTGCTGCTCCTGTAGCCTCTGGTCTCTAACTCCACTGCACTTTTTGAAACTTCAGGTCAGGGCACCACTTCCCCTGTGGGAGGTATCCGCATTTTGAATAAGCTCTTGCTTCTGGAAATACAGGCATCACAGTCATCATGCTCAGGTAGGGAGAGGGGGCGGGACTGTAGGCACCACTGTGTTTCCTTAAGCATCAGGTCATATTGGCCACTTGCCACCACTGGGCTGTGAGTGCCCATGCTGTTGCTGCAGCCTCTGGACTCAGATGCCAGTGCGTGTTTTGAACCCTCAGGTCAGGGCACCACTCCCACTGCCTGGGGTATCTGCATTTAGGATAACCCCCACCAGGGGAGGGGGAGAGCTGCTTCTCTAGTTCCACTGCCTCATGGAGGTCCAGTCATCTGGAGGTCCAGATGTATAGACATATGGATCTCTCAAGTATTCTGATGTGCTGTGCAGGATGTCCTTCATTGGTCAATGGATGACCTACTGGTTGCAACTTAGGTGGGGAGACAAAGAGAACGACTCACTCCACCATGATGCTGACATCATTCTCCTAAATAGGTATCTTACATTCATGGTTTTCTTGGAGATTTGAAGAGAGAAACATTGTAAGTTCACAAAGTATTTTTTAAAACTGTTACAGAAGCTCCAGTTGAAGGCAAATGAAATGGGCCTTACAAGTCATGGAGCAAAATTCGGGGCAAAACATAAAGTAAAATAAAGGGAAAAATTATATGTTTGCTTATTAATTCAATTTCCAACAACAGTAGTACTTAAGCTAACTGTTAATAAGTATGGTATCCTGAGTAGATTTGCTCATATTTGATGGTGATTATGTTTTTATTTCATGAGAATGTTGAGAACTTCAACATTTACAGCAAGTATTGAGATGTCTTTTACCTCAGAGATAGACAAGACTGCAAATCTTAGCACATCCAAGTATACCCCAATGACTCACCAAGTTGGAAGCAAAAGAAACTTTATAAGGGAGAAAAGAAGAGAAAAGAACGTTCAGTTGCTTGATTAAAGCTGAGTACTTATCCAGATGCTTTGACTGCATTTCGGGGAAAAGTAGATCTCCACACCTCTGAGGGATGTTCGTGAAGAAATACTCTTTTGGAATAACCTGAGAACTCTGGGATGAAATCCCTCAGTGGAGAACACAGACCTCAGATTCAAACTAAGCTCTGTCATTGAATAGCTGTGTGAACTTATGCAAGTTATGTAACATCTCTAATTAATTGTGCCATTTGTAAAATGGAAGTAGGATTACCTTCCTCACTAGACTGTGAGGAGTAAATGAGACAACAGGTGTAAAGGTGCAGTGTTTTTCACATTATGAGATGCTAAAAAAAATACCATTCCCTTTCCTTTTGTGGGAAGAGTTTTGTGTATCAGGCCGGTTACTATAACTCGCCCTGCCTTCACTCCACTTATCCCTTCTTTGAAATCCCAAATGTAAAGAAATCATCATGTGATCATTTGGAAAAAAGTGTTTTGATTTCATGCTCAACTAGTTCCAAACCATGTTGCAGGGTATTATTTTGTTTCTGTTTTTTTAAGTAAATGTTTAAATTATGTACCTCTAATCAAATGTTTGCATGCTGCCAAATTGATTTCTGGATCAAGGTGGCAGGTTGAGCATATGCTTTTACATCCTTTCTGTTTGCATTGAAATGACAGCATGACAGTAAAAGAGGAATAAATCTACAACAGTAATCAGTATCAGAGGGTGTGCCATTAACAGTCTGGCCATTTTGAATAATTCTATAAATTGGAAAGCAGAAGCCATCACATTGATGGTTAAACCAGAAGAGAGAAAACTGCTGATGTGGAGGAAGTTGCCATGGAGGTAGGAATGGTTCTTTCCCACACAATTGCAGAGAGTCTTCTAGCTTGATGTCAGCAAGTACAATGGGCAGGAGTGGGCAATGAGGATAGTCATTTGGGCAATTAACAAAAGGACTGCACACCCAACAGCAAGACTAGTCAGATCTCTTCCTCTCTCCCTTTTTCCCTCTGTGCTTCTCCTTGCCCCCACTCAACAATTGGCAGAACAATGTGCAGTAAAGGATTTTACCATTCAGGAAAATATTTTAATTTCTCTAAAGAAATTCAGAAATCTGGAGAGATTGGGGTGTATTTCTTACTGTTCATGCTTGCACTCGAGAGAGAAGCCCAAGAGAGACTGTCACATGGAGGGAAATACTCTGAGGCCCTTCAATGCTAAGTAAAAGCTGCTTTATTTTGACATGGAAGTGAGAGCCTCATGTTTCCTGCCAGGCCCCCTGCAAGCAACGACAATACCAAAGTTCGTATGTGAGAGAAACATAAAGGGGTCATTCCAGTTTAAGGGAGGAAACAAGCACCCTTGAGTCACAGCTACTTTTGCTTAATGAGTGCACCAGTTTTGACATAGATAGCTTATTACAGATGGTTTTTGGGGGATGCTAATAGAGACTTGGGAACTTGTCCTATAGTTACATCCCCATAGCAAGTATGCTTTGTCTTGTCTCTTCATGCGGGGTGGCTAAAAAGAGGTTAATGAAGGTTAGAAGGTAGGGGAAGGAAAATAACCCCAAATTTCCCCTTGTTGATCCCTGCTACCTACAGAAATGCTGCCATATAACTACGCTTTACTCCACTTTCACGGAGATTTTGTCAGTTCTTCTATTCAAGGCAGAAGCCTACTGGGGTAGGTATCAGCTTTTGCTGCTAACAATCCAAATATATCTCAGAGGCATGTAATATACATTTATATCTCTCTTACATATCTGTACATTGGATGGGTATCTCTGATTCAGGTTCAGTGTTTATAAATATCAGCTCTGATGACTCTGGACTTCAAGTCTCTTTATGGAGCCCAAGGACTATGGCAACTTGCAGTATTTTCTTCTCATTATGATGACAGAACCAAAGGTGGCAAGCCCAGCTGCACAAGCATATTCCAAGTATCTGCTCAAGTCACGTCCACTAACATCTTATTTTCCACAGCACGTCACAAGGACAAACCCAAAGTCAATGATTGGAAAAGTTTACTTTGTACATCTTGAGGCCATAACAAGGGTGTAAATGTGTAAAATAAATCTAGGAGAATTAATATTTGTGGCCAATAATTCAATTTATCACAGAGAACGAGACCAAAACTCACAACTGAAACCATACCAGCTTCCAGAACCAATCAGTTGGGTCATTCATCCTTCATGTAAGTCTATATCCAGACGTCAACAACTATCTTAGAAAAATTAATAGAAAGAAGAAAGAACACCATCTTCTATATATAATTTGGTAAAGAGTGACTGGATTCTGTAAGAATCAAAACAAAAACCAATGCTGATTTCCAGTGGAAGTTCTTTTCTTCTTAACTACATTCTTTCCAAAAATATCCCCTTCTCATTTACTCTATACAGGGCAGTGTGGAATAGGATAGTAATGCATGATGGAGGCATTTGCATAAAAGTTGAGGTGAAATTTGCAAATTGTTCTAGAGGTACCAGTCACTTTTGGACAGAACCAGCTAAGTCATTGGAATTGAATGACAAATATATGAGTAGAATTTGAGGCTGTTTTCCCAGGAATAGTTGAAATTTTATTGTCTCTTGTCTTTTGAGAATATAGCACCTTCTGCCATTCCACCAGAAGGTAATGGATATATTCTTGGAGCTCCCAGAGAAGCAGTTGCTTTCCCTCTCAAGTGAAGACTGCTTGATCATACATGTGTCCAGTGTGCAAATCCATTTTTTAAGAAATCGTGACAAGAGGGGCCAGCCCTGTAGTGTAGTGGTTAAGTTCGTGCACTCCACTTCGGTGCGAGGTTTGCCGGTTCAGATCCTGCGTGCAGACCTATGCACTGCTCATCAAGCCATGCTGTGGCAGGCATCCCACATATAAAATAGAGGAAGATGGGCACAGATGTTAGCTCAGGACCAATCTTCCTCAGCAAAAAAAGAGGAGGATTGTTGGCGGATGTTAGCTCAGGGCTAATCTTCCTCAAAAAAAAATTGTTACAAGAAAACATTTTAAATCTCATATTATGAAAAAGAGGAAATGGTGATTATGGATTATTTCTCTCATAAATTGTACCAAGAGATACCATTTTGGAGACACCAGTAAGATCTCTAGTAATACTCTTTAATGATATCACTTCTCTTAAAGTCAAATTCACTGTTAAATAATTTATGATAGTTAGAAACTAGTGAAAAGATCTTGCAAACTATGAGACTGGAAGTTTAAAAGTTGAAGGACATGCTGTAACTACAGGAACATGATGAAGCTGAATTTACACCCAGTTTTTGTCATTATTCGTAAATCTTGTCTGACATTAGCAGAATTCAGCCTGTGAATCATAGACTTGTATTCATTCCTGGGCACCATCTCTTATCTTATCCAGACAGAAATGTGTTAATTAGCATAACAACATAGATTATATAACTGTGGGATAATTATAAAATTGTAGCTGATTTCACTAAATTCTAAATCTACAAATGTATTATTGCAGTTATTGGGCAGACTCTTACCATTTTGAAACTTGGCAGGTATTTTTAAAATGTTCTTTTCCTGCAAGCTGAAGGTAACCCTCATTTTTTTCATCTCAGTCAAATTTTTTCATCCCTTCCTCCTGCCTTTCCATCTTTGTTCTTGTTCCTTCCTTGCTGTTTCTCTCTCTCCCTTCCTTGGTTTCTTCTAATTTATTGAATCTTAAAAACTGTACACTCTTTCATTCCCTCTTTAGCCTAAAGATCAGTGATATTTTAGACACTGTCCAAGGGTCGTCATTAGTTATGGAATATTCACTATAACTATCACATGACATAGAATGCAGTATGCGCTATTATAGACTGACCTTTTCAAATTAATTCACTGTTTAAAATCAGGGCATATATTTCTGTAACAAAAGTAATCTTCAAGCAATCAAAACAAGAACAAGGGACAGGCAAAATGGGAGTGGTTGTGAGACATCAATGAGCTATTATATGAAGCACACTTAAAATGATGCCCATAAATGTTACTATTACTGCTTGATTAATTATAGCAGAAAAGATGAGATCTAAGTTATTTTTTCACTAACTCATATTGATTATTCTATTTTTGCTTTTCCAAGCTATTTCTCAATATGTTATCATGGTTGAACACCCCAGCAATCCGATGAGAGGTAGGGCAGATTTTTATTAGAGAAGGCTTATGTTGGCTTGGTCCCTTGACGTGTTTCATAACAAGGTTCAACTCTTCAACCTTCACTAGGGTCCACCTGGGCAGTTGCCAGCTGCTTGCCAGCTCCTCAAAGGGTTTAGATGAGATTTGAAGGTGATGTTTCATATTTCTAAATTCTCTGTAAGATGTGAAGGTAGAAATTGTGAATGAGCGAGGTAGAAATCCAAGAGAATGAAGAATTCAATGAATATAATGCATAGGATTAGGCTTTATTGAACATAGATATGTTTGGGTTTGTCTTTAACTGATTAGAATCTTGATAAATGTTTCTCCTTTGAACTAAAAGATCATTCAAAATGAATCCTCTGACAAAATATGCAAATCAGCTTTGTTAAAATAACATATCTGTCCAATGAATGTTATGCTAGTGACTTGCTTGTAATACACTTCTTTTGAGAACATAGTCTTTTCTCATTTTACAAAATAATTTTCGGAGTCATCTTTCAGAATTACCTTTATAAGTGATTTGCAAGACGTATGAAGACATATCTTATTACTTTAAACATTGGAACATATTCTGAACTCAGATGAATTTCCCCAACTTGAATGCTTACCTTCCTTATTCATCAGCCTTAGGTTGTTGGGGTGATTCTCCTAACTTAAATCTTCCCTTATTATGAGATTAAAGATGTTGACATCAAATGCTGAATTTCCTTTTCACGTGGAATTCCAAAAATGTTACAGCGAGTAGAATTTCTGCAGAAAGGATATAATTTCCACAAGTAATTATGTTAAGAAAAGAAAAATAAGGCAGGGCTCATTGGGAAAAGTGAAATCTAATATGATTATTGAGCAACTTGGAAACTCACAGCTTCTGTACAGATTCATGCAACTTTGTTCCTGTGCTGGAGCATTTTGTCCAGTTATTTTAACTTGAATGCCCTTCAAGGAAAGATAATTATTAATCTCAGGAGTTTTAAGGAGTGGTGATTAATCAATACTCCTGTTTATGACTTTGAAACAATAATAGGTCATTTGAGGATAACGACCTTTGTAAACAAATTGCTATGTTATATCTAAAAATAATTCCTGGTAAAAGCCAACTGGTGGTCAAAACCAGCTGCATGGATACGTATGTACGTGTACGTGTATGTGTGTCTGTGAGTATGTATGGGTGTGTATGTCTGTGTGTGTGTGAGTATAAAGTCTTTACAATAATTGACAACACTGAAATCCTATCTGCTATTTTGAAGCATACCTAATGAATAGGAATAATACCCCCTAGGTTTATAAAAGATGCGCAAATTCTATTAGCCATCTTTGTCACAAGGAACACAAGTAGAAAAGGCTCTAAAGAAACTGGTGTTACTGGGGCTGGCCCCGTGGCCGAGTGGTTAAGTTCACGCGCTCTGCTGCAGGCGGCCCAGTATTTCGTTGGTTCAAATCCTGGCGCGGACATGGCACTGCTCATCAAACCACGCTGAGGCGGCGTCCCACATGCCACAACTAGAAGGACCCACAACTAAAAAATATACAACTATGTACTGGGGGGATTTGGAGGAGAAAAAGCAGGGGAAAAAAAAGAAGATTGGCAACAGCTGTTAGCTCAAGTGCCAATCTTAAAAAAAAAAAAATAGAAACTGGTATTATCAATTTAATTATTTTCCCAAACTCATTCTTCTTGAACTGATTCTTGTGCCCTAGTAATTGCAATAGGACACACTTGGGGAAGAAAGATAGCATGAGCCTGAAGCTGGTAAATTTAGATTCACCTGGGTATTTTAGTCTCATTCAAGTCATTTTGCCACTGCTAGTAAAGACGCTATGATTTAAGAAAAAATATGTGTGGTTTGGTGGGGTGAAGTGTGGGCCAGAGAGGAGAAGGAAGTCATGTCATATTTATTCTCATCTATCTGCAAGTGAGAGCAACCAGGATAGAGCTTGAGGAAGAAATCAGAATAAATGTAGCGACAGACACTCAGAGCTGTGTCAGAGAGCAGTAGACACTATTCCCAGTGATTCAATCTCAAAACAGGGGACCTGACAAAGTGTTGTGGTGTGGTAAAAGGTGTCTACAAGTAAACATGCCAAAAACATAATTAAGGGAAATGAAAGTCATTGTCAATGAAATAAATTGAGAAGCTGACAGCAAGAAAAGTGGGTTGAGAGGCTGCTGTTTGGAAGCAAAATCAGTAATGCCCATTTTAAAGAAGAAGAAAAAATGGTTAGACATGCAGGCTTTTTGCTGGAATAAATGAAAGTAAAAGATTGTAGATCAATAATAAAATAGAGGGGGCAGAAAGCTAGTAGCTCTTGTTTCAAATTGTAAATGACATTTTGTATTCCACTGTAAACCTTGCGATGGCTTTGTTAATTACAGCATAGAAAGCCTGCCATTTCACTTTTCTGACTACAACGATCTCTACTTTACTAAGCCTGGACTTTGTTTACTCTACATTTAGGTGTGAACTGGGAGCTGGAGCTATTCTGGCATAGGGAGAAACAGTTTCTCAAGACGGGATTTTCACCTTTGGTGATTAGGGTCCGATAGACTAAGGAGAAAGACATAAAGGATGAAGCTAATAGATGGGAATATTGGCAAGAGGCAGTTAAAGACCAAGCTGTTCTAAAATATTTTGCTATGCTGAAAATTCGGACCCATTAGTCGTTATCCTTTGTGTTTCGAAGTATAAAGAATATTATACCAAATCTGACATGCATCTTTATGTTAAAGGTGAGGGCCTACTGTTTGGAAAGCTTCCTAAATCTTCTGATAAAGGCCAGGAAGACATCCCCAAACTGAATTAGAGAATACAGAATGTCATGCTTTAACCGACTGCCCTAAAGTGAGGACTTGGGGTGTTTCTTGAGCCCATCATAATGATTTGATAGTGAATTGGCAATTGATTGATATTATTTGGTGTAGACTTTTGTATTTTATATATATATGTGTGTGTGTGTGTTTTCATTTTATAATCTCTCTGCATCTTTCACTGTCTCTCTTTTTTTCCTTCTTCCCTCCCTTTCCACTCTCTAGACCCTTTCTTCCTGTGTGAAGTTTATGGGCAATCTGCATGTTCGTTAGCCTTCCTTATATACTTTTTTAACAAGCCCCTAATCAATTTTCAATTTGCTAGCACTATAACTTTATTGAGTGTTCTTTTACTCAGTTACACTTTACAAGAACTCTATATAAGGGTCAATTTCAAAGAACAATTTGTCAACGCCATTTGTTATAATGGTGTTTAGGAACAGGGCTTTGGTGATGACCCTTTTTATCTATTTTATATATTTAAAATAGGTCAAACAGAAACACTTACCCTCCTGTATGCCATTCATCATTAATGCAGCTCTATTATCTTCTTTGGTATTTTCACCTTTTCATATTAAATAGCCCTTATCATCTGAAACTCTCCTGTTAGAAAATTGCTTTACAGTAGTCACATCTCTCACCCTTCTCAAGATCTTCTCTACTTCTGCTTTGTCATCTTAGGAATTAGATGAGAAAAATGGAATATGGTGTGTAAAACGAGGGCATCCATTTACCATTATACGTTTCTGAATTTTCTTTTCATTCCTACGTATGTGGGTCCACCAAGAAGTCTTCAGTGCCATAAATGCATTCAAAACATTGACATTTCCAGGATGATAATAAAAAAGTATGTTATATGAGTAGTTACCAAGAGGTGGAGAATAATTTTTATGTAAGCAAATACCGCATCTCTTGCCAAAGAATACTCAAGGTACATTTTGTTTGATGGATGTCTATCGTTTGAATTTTCTCAGAGTCAGGATTTTAGAACTGGATATAGACCTAAGGAAGGGATTTTTATCCAAGGCTTATTTTAAAGATGAAAGACTAAGTAAGCCACTCCGCTAATGAAGATCAATGTTGGAATGCCTAACTCTTAGGCCTATACTGTTTTCATTGCATCCTGTTGATGCCTGTGGTATTGCTATGATAGATTCATTTAACCATTTATAATTTAAAATGGATTATTTTCTCAGTCAGGTCTTACGTAAGCAACTGACACCATTATAGTTTTAATGTGCTAGGTGGGAGGTGGTGGTAGAAAGAAAGTATAATAACCTTTTGCTTTCTAACTATAAGTTGGCCACTCTATCATCTTGACTCTCTTCTGATTAATACATTCCATTTGATCACAGGATTCTATTTGATTGACACCTCTGATTCAATCTTAAAACTTTGAGAATCTTTAGTTCTAAGAGCTTGAATCTTTGGAAATAATTGAGTAATAAAGATGATAATCATAATGACACTTTCAATTTATATAGCATTTATATACATACATATATATACATATATATGTGTATGTATATATATATGACCTGATTTTCTTTTCACCATAACCTAAACACGTAGGAAAATAATTAAAACCAACTACTTCATTTTTGAGAAAAGGATACAAGCTTTGAGACATGTTGGTGACTTACCAAATGTCGCAATGTTAGAAAATAGCTCAGATAGATCCAGGCACCTTGCCTCCCCTGCCTGGGTCTTCTGCTGTACGATATTATCTCTCTTTGACTTCTTTTGATGCAACCTTAATTCAAATTATATGTATTAGGTAACCCCAAATTTATGTACAGTTGAAAATCGTGATTCATATATGATATTCAAAAGGGTACAATTCATGCTTGGAATGATTCCTAAACGATTATCATTTCAGACACTCCCAAGTTTAGCGATGGCCATCCATGGGTAACGACTCTACAATGGAGTACTTTCGTTACACTCACACCTTTATAATTGCCTCCATGTAAATATCCATGATATTTTTAAAAAGTGCCTTACACCACCAGAAAATAGTATATCTTAACTGTACGAGGAAGTGTTTCAATGCTTTGAGCTCTACTCAGCCTTAGTTCCAAAAAGTTTTTCCCTTTTTAGATCCAGAACTCTGTGTCATAATTCTCTCCATGAAGTTTTGTTTTAATGTGACCAAGATAAATGGAAATTTTTGAAATCTCTTGTATTTAGCAACAGACTTTTAAGCACCATAGCCTTGAAGAAAATATTTTCAAGACTAGGTAATTAGACTAAAAGTTGAGCAAATACAATAACAAATTTTATATTGATACTTTTTATTTTGTTCTCTCTAATTTCCTTTTTGATTAATTAATTTATTCACTATGCAAGTAATGCAAATGAAATGTATAATGCAAGTGAATGTATTGTTGAGCAAATCCATGCTGCATTGTCCATCTTTACAAAGTAACTCTGAATCATTTTATCAAGTTAAAAAATTATTCTGTTTTCAGTAAATTACTGAGTTCCTGAGTAAAGTAATAACAATAATGTTTCCTGCAAATTAAGTCTTTATTGACATCTCTTATCTAGTTTAAAAGATATTATAATTTCTTCACGTGGATTTTGTACATTTATTTTGATATACATTTCTTACTAGGAACTGTATTGTTTTGGATATTTTGAATTAGATATTTTTCTTTCATTGTTATTTCCTAAATGGTTGTTCTTGTACATATATTTTGTTAGATTGGCTCTAAATGTATCATGATTTGCACAACTCATTCTAGGAGCCACAGAACAGATGGAATGGATGTCAATGTAAGCAGGACTCTCACCTCTTGTAGAGGCACTTGAGAGGAACCCAACATAAGTCAACATCTAAGTACACATAGTATACACATACACATATTATTAAATAGTGTAGTATATGTACTATTATATAATATAGTATATAGTATATATGTATATACATATATTTTAACTATATATAACTAAATAGTATATATATACTTAGTATATATAAACTATAGTATAGTATATGGTGTATATATGAATTAATATACATACACATTATAGTATTTAGTGTATATGTATTATGTATATATACATATGTAATATATAGCATACTACAGTATAGTATATAGTGCAGTATACTATATAGTACATATATAGTATATTATTAATATATATTATATATTAATATATAGTATATGAATTATATATGAATTAACATATATATTAATATATTGTACATTATACTATATATGTACTATATATGTTATATATACTATATGTATACATTATTAAATAGTATATATATACTTGGTAGTATGTAGTATGTGTGTATATATGTATGTATACATATATATGTATTTAAAGAGAGGGTTTCAGATGTCTATACTTAAATATCTTTCCCTGTTTTTGAGCAAGCTTTTGCTCTGTTAATATGCAAAAATTTGTGAAATTAAATACCACTTACCTGGCACTTAATTCTCCATGGAAACAAGTTCATCATCTCATCTCAAAAATGAAGGATTCTAGTAGGGGATCAAGAGTGACCCTCAAAAGAGGTTAGTTTAGAAGATGCAACAATGAGAGGAGGTAAGGAGAAAAAAGAACAACAAAATGAAATAGGCTAAACAGACTAAAAAAACCTATATTTTAATCTATAGGTATGCAGCAGATAGCCAGGCTACCCTAGCAAATCTACCTCTCATATGCCCTATTTGGTGAAGTTTGATGAGTCCTGAATTATATATCTAATTCAAACAAATATCTCCTGTTTCTTCAAATTACATTAGGCTTGTTTTCACCCCTGTGGGTATATACTACAGCAGAGGAGCAGGCCAGAGTGGGGTGTGCCATATCTGAATTCCCAAAACTGACCAAGAATATTCTCATGAGCTGCATTTGTTCAAGGGAGCAAGTTTACACTACAATGTTCTTTCCTTTTCTGTTATAGGAAATCATAGGTTCAAACTCTTAATTGCTCAACAAACATGTTTAGTTTCTTATATTTTTGATATTTTAGTAATTGTTAGACCCAGAACATGGAGCAGAATATATCTATGTACACATATTCACACTGACACATTTACCTCTTCATCTTCTTTTCTTTAACTGTGTTATCCTAAAATAAAATAACTTCGAAATTTCCAAATGAAATGTGCAGTTGAATGCACGTGTCCTCCATTCTATTTATGTGGCTAAGCTGATTTTAAAAAGAATACTGAGATTTCTGCATCTGACCCTATGAAATAATTGGAACAGACTTATCTTCCTACCACAAACAACTGGAAAATTGGACAGAAATTTTAAGACAACTGTTTATAGACAGTGGAAAGCAGAAAATGCAAGACTGTGGTTCATGAGACAGGAGAAACAAGATCCCTATGAGCAAGTTGGATTCACTTTCTAGATGGCAATATAAATAGAGCACGTTAGTCTTACTGAGTTGAGCAAAGACGGGTATTTGTGGAGGGTGAGGTGACTTGATTTTGAAGAGTATGGAACTGGAGGGGAGGGAGCTATGCAAAGAGAGAGTGCCAGAAATCTGCTGTGGAGTAGCCTTGCATCTGCTGCGGAATATTAAGCCAGCATGAGCAGATTGAAACTGCATAAAACCAGGTGGAGAATGACCAGGGGTTGTAGACTGAAGAATTCCTGAGCATAAACAGGGTTAGAAGCCTTGTGCATTCTGACCACCCAGAGAGGGGAGTCTCTTTGAACACTCAGTGTATAGACATTAGAATGTTGCATCTTAGTTGTAGGGCTAAATTAATTCAAAATAAGGAATATTCTAAATTTACCCTAATAACTCTTAAAAACAAGCCTCAAATGGACTTATATTTACCATCTATAAAGAAATCTTCAACCCAAAAAAGAAGGTGGCAAAAAGCCCAATAAAAAAGTTGGCGAAGAATATGGACACTTCACTAAAGAAGATGGCCAAGAAGCCTATGAAAAGACACTCAGCGCAATTAATCATCAGGAATATGCAAATTAAAACCACAAAGTGATGCTGCTACACACCCCATATGATTGCAAAAGTTAAAAGATAAATACTGGTGATATCAAGTGTTCGTGAGGATATGTAGCAATGTCAACATAAATATAAAATGCTTCTACTATTGTGGAAAAAGTAAGGCAGTTTCTTGTAAAGTTAAACTTCTACTTACCATATGACCCAGAAATGTCAAACCTAGATTTAAAAAATGAAACCTTATGTCCACACAAAAACTCACATAAATGTTCATAGCAACTTCCTAATAGCTTTAAACTGAGAACAACCCAAATATCCATCAACAGGCAAATGGATAAACCAATTACTATACATTCTTACAATGGAATATTATTCATCAATAAAAGGAACAAACTGTTTCTGCATGCAGCAATATGAATACATTTCACAATTATCATGCTGAAGGAAAGAAACCAGACACAAAAGGGGCTAGGATTGGAGTGGGTAATTATCTGCAAAGGCACATGAGAGAACGTTTCGAGTGAAGAACATGTTCTATATCTTGATTGTGGTGGCAGTTACATGGATGCATACATTACCAAAACTCATCAAACTGTACACAAAAATACATACATGGTGCATTTTAATGATTTAAAATGATGCCTCAATAAACTTGATTTAAAGTATATAAAATCTATTTAAAGTCAGGCGAGAAAAAAAGAAAAAAAAATGTTGCTTTCCCCACTGAAATAATTTTGCCTGTAAGAAAGAAGAAATGACTCATCTTTGGTAATCCCATACTTTCATTGCTTTTTGTTCCAAACTAGGGAAATGATTCTTGGACTATTATGAGTGGCGTAGAATATGTCAGTCTTGAGATAACATTCTGCTCTGCAAACATAGGTTAATACTGTTAATCTTATCCTTCGCTAGAGAACAATTCTAGGATGCGAAAGAGTAGGAGAAAGTGTATAATTTTCATGTAAACCACATCTTAGTTAATTCTACATTGCTCATAAAAGAGAGCACAAAGAGGAAGAAGGAACCAGTGCTGACTCTGTTGTACTACATAAATGCCTAGTCTACACCATCAGTCTTTTAGATCTTAATGAACCATAGCAATCACATAAGGTGCCCTAAGTCAATATAGTTTTGTTGACTATGTCGGAAACTGGATAGTGTTTTGAGTCAGACTCTCTCTAGTTTTCCAGATGAATGTGACTGAGGGATTGATTCTGCCCGAAACCTTAATGGAAAGAAAGAAATATTTCACACTAAGTGATTAAGCTACAGTTCGATTCTCGTGGAAGTTTTTTACCTGCTTTAGTCATTGTGTGTGTGCTGCAAGACATGACAAGCCAAGCCATGCAACGTGATGGCTACATTTCTCCACAGGGCAAATCATGAGCCAGTGTCAGCAGGAATTCCTAAGAGGGATAGACTTCCATGGTTCTCTCCTACTCCACTCCCCAAAACTGCAGAAAGTGTAGGCAACCCCAAGAACAATCATCTCTTGGAACATGTCCCCATTTGCTCTAGAGAAGTGCTACAATGACAGTGACTCATCACAATTAGTTTAATCACTGGACACTTGGGAACACCGTGTTGGTAAAAATTTAACAACGTTGTCAAGTGCCAGAAATCAGTAAAATGGTAACACATTCCAGTTTCTAAGAGCATTCTTCAATACCAAGGATGGGAGTTTCTCTACAAATCACCCCAACTCTTACCCCAGAAAGAGTGTTGTTTCATTATGGAACCACTTCAGTGTGAAAGAATACAGAATAGTAGCACTTTTTCCTGATGCCTTGTCTTAAACTATGGTACATGACCAATGACCAAAGACTTGTCCTTTCTTGTACCTTGAAAATGTGTACTTGGCAGTGCTCACTAGTCTGATGCTGTATGAAAGTGTAACTCAGTTTTTCTTGTGAAAACTAACCAGCGTGTTTTGCCGAGTGCCTGATACAATGTGATATAACTTCAGCAGTCTTGAAAAAGTGGTCAGCTTGTTATCTTCACAAAGAGATCTCAGACCATGTTGTATTTTGTAGAAATCCATGTGTAACCAGTTAAACATCAGTTTAAACACCCAGCTTCAATAGCAGGAAAGCTGATTCTGCATCGGAGGCTCCACTCAGCTCAAACCTCCCTCCCCCTCATATATTAGATGGCGAAACTGATTAAGTATCTTGCTTAAGGTGAAACAGCTAATCACAAGCTTTTGCCATGTTGTAGGTAGTGTGCTAAATGATTCCCATCCATTTTCTCATTCCATTCTCTATAAGTATGTTACCGTTACCATTCCAATTTCAAAGATAAAGAGACAGGCTTCAAAATGTGGCATAAACTGCCCAAGGATGTGTAGCTAGCAAATGGCAAGGCCCAAATTTGGTGCAAGGTTTATCTGAACCCAGACCCAACACCATGTGCTGGAAACACTATAACGTGTCCTCCACTATAGCTCATGTTAGTTAGTGGCAGAGCAGAAACTGTAATTAAACATAATCATAAACGTATTGCCTAAGTGGCCTGTGGAGTTGGATGAGTTTCATGTCAGGAAATATTCCATCATGTCTTGATTATCTGTGCTACCTCACGGGGAAGTACATGAGATGGATAATCCCAAATGATTAATTATCCAAAAATAAGTTAGCCTTGAAATGCACTTTTATCTGTAACATAAGCACTTGTGCACGTGATGCTCCAACCAAGTGAGCCTGCAAAGAATTTATTTTGGCACAAATGAACAGTTTAGGTTTTTCCAGTGGTCAGCAAACTTTTTTGGTAAGGGACCAGATAGTAAATATTTTAGACTTTGTGAGCCATATGCTGTCTGTCACAACTTCTCAGTTCTGCCTTGGTAGGCATAGACAACCATAGACAGCAGCAGCCACAGACAATACGGAAGTGATGAGTGGAGCTATTTTCCAATAAAACTTTATTATTTATAGACACATTTGAATTTCACAACATTTTCACATCACTAAATATAATTCTTCTTTTGGTTTTTTCAACTATGTAAAAATATAAAAAGCATTCTTACTTCGCAAGCTATACAAAAAGTGGTGGCAGACTGGATTTGACTCAGGAGCCATAATTTGCCAACCCTGCTCAAATGCACTGCCAATTGTGTTCTATCTGCTCTCCATCTAATCTCAGATGAATGCTAAGGGTTGGTCAAGAATGATTGCTCCTTTTTCCTTCAGTTTCTTTTTTATCCTTTTTTCCACTTAACTGCCTTTCTTCCTTCTTTTCTCTGAGTGTGTGTGTGTTTTCCTTTTTCCAATTTTCAGGGAAGATTAGAAGGCCCCCTAGTCTAATTGCTTTTGGGTAATTGGCTGACAAAGAAAGGAAAGAAATCTATAAAGATGTTAATGATATCAACAAGGAGTGGATAAACAGAATAGGTGATAATTAGGACAAGAAGTGGAACTCCAGACCATCTGACTCTAATTTCCTTACTGATTTGGTAGACTATAGGTACAATGTGGGATAAACCATCCACTCAAATATTTACTGACTACCTCCTGTGTACCAAGAACTGGCCTAGGCCCTGAAGGTACAATACTGAGCAAAATTCAACATGGCTTATTGTCTCTTGGACTAGCAAAATGTAAAGGTAAAATGTATGAAGAGAAAGTAAATGGTGTTGTAAGAATATGTAACAGGCATATACAACCTCTTCTGAGTATGCATTGAAGTCTTCCCTGTGGAAGTGGCACTTGAGCTGAGATCTGAAGGATGCAGAGGAATAGATTGGCAAAGAAGAAAGCAAGCAATTACTTCAGCAGGACACAGCATCATGGGCAAGGCATGTTTGAGGAACTCAAAGCAAACAATGGAGGTTAAGTGTAGAGATCAAGGGGAAAAGTGAGGTGAGGTAAGGGTAAAGATGTATGTAGAAACCAAATCAGGGAAAGCTTTGTAAGTTCTATTAAGGCTCATGCATTTGGAGGGATAATAACTTTGGTCATTGGTATGCATGGAGAGTGGGATATATGAGAATGTGATGATTAATTTTACATGTTGGCTTGACTGGGCCACAGGATGCCTAGATATTGGGTCAAAGATTATTCTAGATGTGTCTGTGAGGGTGTTTTCGGATGAGATTAGCATTTGAATCAGTAGACTAAGTGAAGCAGATTGCCCTCCCTAATGTGGGGGACCCTCCACCGATAAATTGAAGACCTGAATAAAACAAAAATGTTGAGTAAGCAGGAACTTGCTCTGCCTTATTGAGCTGAGATGTTGGTCTTCTCCTGCCGTGGAATTGGAACCTAGACCATTGACTCTCCTTGTTCTGAGGCCTTTGGATGTGACTAGAACTTCATCACTGGCTCTCCTTGGTCTCCAGCTTGCCAACTGAGATCTTGGGACTTCTCAGCTTCCAAAAACGCATAAACCAAATCCTTATAATAAATAAATCTTTGTATCTCTCTATATTTCTCTTCATATATGTGTATTTTTCTATCCTATTAGTCTTGTTTCTCTGAAGAACCCTGACTAGTACAAAGAGCAAATATGGGGAATTCAATTAGTAGTTCATTATAAAAATCTAAACAAGAGATGATGGTAATTTGGACATGGACATTATCAACTGATATAGAAGACAGTAGACATAGTCATTAAGTATATAGATATTAAAATATGAACATTAATAGATGAATTAGATGGGGTAGGTAGTGGGTTAAAGAAAGGGCTGATGTTGAGGATGGTTCCTGGCTTTATGGTTTACAAAAGTGGATGGATGTTATATACTTGCCAAGATGGTGAATACAGGTATAGATTGAGTTTTCTGTAGGAAAGGGTAATCAGATCATGCAGTCATTATGGACCGGTTGAATTTAAAGTGTCATTGATATTAAGAAAAATAGATGTTTAGGTTTCCAAATATAATGTAGATAGGTAGTTGGCTACACATGGGTTTGAAGCTCATGAATAAGTTCAGGGTGTAGTATAGAGATACAGTTTTAAGAGTCATTGGCAAATAAGTGATTAATTGTTATGCTGTAATGAGATTGCCTATAGAGAGAATACTTAACAAAAAATAAGTAAAATGGAATAGCATGAGGCTTAACCTTGAGAAACGCTGATATTTAATGACCTATAAGATGAAGATGTGCCTGGAAAAGAGAGAAAGAAGTTTTAGCCAGAGTTAATCGGAAGCTTAATGAAGTGAATGTTTCAAGAAGAGAGAGTAGTCAGCAGCATTGTGGTCCTACTGAGAGGTCAAATAAGATAAAGGCCAAACAAACCAAAAAAGAAAATCCATAGGATTTAGTGATGCTATGGAGGTCATTGATGACCTTAATGAAAATTATTCTTGATGCATGATAGGCATAGACCCAGATACAGGAAACTGGGAAACAGATATAAATTAGTAAAAAATGTATAATTCTTGAGAGGTTTAGTTGTGAAGAGGAAGTAAGAGATAAGGCAAGGATGTGAAGTAAAGATAGAGTTGAGTTTCTTTGATAGATTTCTGATGGTGAAACTTGGACATATTTAAATAACAAATGATATGATGCAATTAAAAGGGAGAGACTGAACATATAACGAGAGATGTTGATTATCAGTGGTTACTGAGCCTGCACATTCTTCTCATGATCCTGAATTTTATTACGTGATTTGTGGTTTGGATGATTCTGTGGATGAGTGTTGGAGTCAGAAGAGGACAAAGGGAACTTGTTCTATACTTTTGAGTTCCAGATTTAGATAATTAAAGTGGGGAGATGAAAAATAAGCAAGACCAGAAAAGGCATGGAAGAACCAGGCTGATTCTAGTTTCTATTACGCTGTATGTTCCTGAGTCTCAACTTTTTCATTCATCTCAAGTATGAGTACACCCTTTGCCTCTTACGATTTCCAGAGACGGAGAAATTTGTAAAACTTTTCATTCCAGTGTCTCACAGAGACTCGTCCTATCTGTAGAATACTGGTTATTAATATATTGATCCAAGCTGGAAGAAAAATAAACTTCCTCTAGGCTCCTTTGGCCCTTAATTCACCTATATCTGAAATCATATAATCTATTTCTCCAGTCAGTGAGGACATTTAAATTCCTAAAATCCCTAAACCAGGAATCTTATTTCTCCAGGCCCTAATTGCCATCCAAAAGGCAGTGGAACGTGATCCTAAGTCATCCCACATACAATTAATATGTAAAGTCAAAGACTCCTAAAGACTCAGAGTCATTGATAAGGTCAACCATTGGAGCAGGCATAATTTTTTAAGTCAGTTACTCAATGAAACATAGCTCCTTGGAGGAAAAATCCTTTAAAATTTATCTCCAGCTCGAGAGCGCCTTAGCGTAGTATAGAATAGAAAATATGCCCAAGAAATGTTTGCTGAAGAAATGGTGAATGATGTTTGCTCTCTTGGCTCAGACTTGCACTTTGCGGGAGATATATTCCCCAACATAAACCTCCAACAATAGCACTGCATTGAAGCAACTTTCAATGTCATTCTCCAGGTGCCATCATCAGCACATAAGGCATCCTTATTCTCAGAGGCCTTAGATGTAAAACACTTAAGGTTTCAGAGGCACAAAATAACAAAAGTATCTTGTCAAGGAATGTTTTATCTTTGAGGCTTTGAGGAAGCCAATATTTCTGTGTCTAGCTCCTTGACCTAGACTGTAACACCTGGAGCGTTACTGTGTGTCAGTGATTTTCAACAGGTATGCTATTACCATTTGGGGCAGGACAATTCTTTTAGTGGGAACTGCTCTGTAGATTGCAGGGTGTTTAGCATGGCTTGACCCTGCCGTATTATGCCCATAGTGCTTGCTGCCCTAGTCATTGTAAAGAACAAAAAATTTCCCTGGAACCAAAGGAAAACTTCTAGCAGAAGACAGTAGGCTGTAAAGAAAGCAGTAGCAAAAATTAAGCTCAAAGTGCTTGCTTTGATTTGTTAGCTAACTTAGGGAGCAGATAGAGGATGGGGGATGTGACTAGCCAAAACCATGAGATGTAATTTGTTTTCTGGGGGAAAAGTACAGGAACAGCAGTGGATTCTCTGAGCAATGCAATAATTTTTCTAATAACACACGAACTTTCAGGCAATGGATACTGAGAGAAAGCCACAGAGACAGGTGTGAGTGTCAAAATGTAGTAAATATGAGATAACACAGAAATGCCACCCACATCCTGCTCGCCCACATTCCTAAACTTTTCTTAGCCAGAAGATAGACTTTAGAGGAGTTAAGGCACAGATTGATTTCTAGACTGTTTCATAGTCTTATGATTACTCTTATAGAGGAGGAAGACATTTCCTCTTCCCAAATGTGGGTTCCTCTGGCCGGAGAACGATTAAATTCACATGAGACAGAATAACAAGAGAAAATCAAACAAAGCTTTATGAGGAACCATGGCCCGGGGTCCTTTCTTCTGGAAGGAAGAAAGGACACCGAAGAAGTGGGGTGCACATAGTGGTTATATATCCCCAAACAGGGTGTTTCACATGTGATTGAAATGTCCCTCCCACAATAGTCACAAGATTGCCCTGTAGGCACAGTGCTTGATAGACACAGCAGGTAGTGGGTCTGCTATCTCGGAGGGCGTAGCAGGAGGCAAGTCTATTGTCTGGAGCTGGGTGGTCACAGGTGAGCACAGCAATCAGTTCCTAGCCTAAGGAAAGATGCTTAATCCTTAAAGAAATGCCAAAGTTAGGAGGGGGAGGGAAGTCAGCTACAGGAGGTTACCAGAGAAGCACAATAAAATGCAGATTTTAAGTCCTTGCTTTTGGTATTGATTAAGAGTTTCTAGAGAGAAGGTCATCTCCTTTCTTCTTCCTGGTACAGAGAGGGAGGCAGCTTTTACAGATAGAGATTTACCTTACAAATGTAAATGTGTCCTAACAAAGAGCAAGTTCCACTCCTCAGAGCCTCCTTCCCCGTCCCAGTTTATCAAAAGCAATCAGCCTCAAATAATCCTGATGCCAAAGAGGCATATCTTGGGGTGGCCAATTTCAGGTCCCTACAGTCTCAACATGAAGCAAGTAGAATGAAAAGTTTGCAGAAGTCATGTTGTTAGGTTGTCATGGGAAAGAAGAGTTTCAAGAACAATGCTGTGTGTGTGTGTGTGTGTGTAAAATTTGTTTATTCCATCATATAAGCAAAGGATGCTACTACATCTATAAAGAAGGATGATAAGGAAGTGCTCTTGTGGGATGTGCACCTTTGCTCCCCAACCAAGATGAACCCCTCTAGGAAAGCATGAAAAAAACCTAATGGAAGGAAATGGGCATAAAGGAAAAGCCCACGCCTTCCTCTTACATGATCCATCCATCTATTGGTTTTCAAATGGTTGGAATGAGAATTGCTGATTTTTTTTTGGTGAGCTTTTAATATTTTGCTTTGAAAACAAGCCTCTGAGACACACAGGGCGAGTATTATTATCCATCTTGTCCCAAGGCAGGAGCAGAGACTCAAGTCACTTGAAGTCACAAAGCCAATAAGGAAAACCAGACAGAAACAGGAATCCAAATGCTCTAACTTCTGGGACCGTTCTGTTTCCACCTTGTGCCACTGCCTCTCTTTGCTGCAGGAGGCTTTCTGCAGAACTGAAATGCTAATTTTAAAAATCAACTTCTAAATGATGTTGGAGAAAATGTAAAAAGAAAATGCATTGCTAAGGATGCTTCAATATATCTCATATTAACAAAGACAACAGTTTGCATTTTGAGGAGGTTTCATTTGACTGGTTCAACTTTTGAGGTAGGTGATTTGTCAACCTTTGAAAGACAATGGCTTTGAAAAATTATCCAAATACTAATGAGTCTTTTGCATATGAAGAGAATGCCCAGCCCCAGCTTCACCAGTCCACACAGCAGGCTCACTGGAGCAGGACATTGGAGGTAAGCTTTGAACTCCTCTGAAGTCCCTGCAGCCTGAAATGGGAAGCAAAAGTGGATTTTGCTCTAAAAAGGAAATTAAGCTAACAAAGTGATACATAGTAGATGAAGTTAAACCCCAGGTTTACCAAAGAGGTGAGTCATTTTTAATTAGCACAGCAATAGACAGTGTAAAAACTGCTTTAGTGGTCCTAAAGGTTCTTGAAAATAATGTATAGTCTTAAGTGATGTATTAGTTTGCTAGGGCTGCAACAAAGTACCACAGCCTCGATGGCTTAAACCACAGAAATTTACTTTGTTGCAGTTCTAGAGTCTGGAATTCCAAGATCAGGGTGCAAGCAAGCTGGATTTCTGCTGAGGGCCATTAAGGGAAAGATCTCTCATTGTCTTGCAGGTGGCTACCCTCTTGCTGTGTCTTCACATGCTTGTGCCTCTGTGCACCCCTCTCACCCCTGGTGTCTCTCTGTGTGTCCAAATTTCCTCTTCTTGTAAGTCACACTGAATTGGGGCCACCCTAAGGGTCTCATTTTAACTTAATTATCTCTTTAAAGATCCTTTAAATACAGTCACATTCTGTGATATTGGGGTTTATTGCTTCGATATATGAATTTGAGGAGGGGAGACAATTCAGCCCATAACAAGCAATTTAAAGATGCTTCCTAGAATGTTGTTTTTTGTTTTTTGTTTTTTGGGGGTGTTTTTCCGTATTGCTGCCAAATAAAGGGTTCTGAAATTAGTATGATCAGTTCCTCTAAAGCCATTTCTCAGCCTCCGCACTATCGACATTTGGGCTGGATAGTTCTTTGTTGTCCAGAGTTCTTCTCTGCATTGTAAGATGTTTAGCAGCATTCCTGGCCTCTACCTACCAGGTACTTGTAGCACCCCCGGCAATTATGACAACTTAAATATTTCCAAACATTGCCAAATGTTCCCTACCATGCAAAATCTCCCCCAGCTGAGGACCATTGCCCTAAAGCGAAAGAAATGAAAAACTGGTCATGAGTGTTGAGAATGAATGGAGTTTATTAGGACTTTTCTTCTAATAATAATAAATATCTGTCACCTTTAGTGCTAGACTGGCTGAGGTTTGCATTCTGGCTCTAATAAATGCTAGCTGTGTGGTTTTACATTTCTCCTAAAACTAAGACCTCTCTGTGTCTTAGTTTTACTATCTGTAAAATGGTAATGATAATAGTACTGACCTCCTAGAATTTCTGTGATAATAAATAATGAGCTTGCACAGTGCCTGGCACATAACCATAATGGAAGTCTTTAATTGTAGGAGCACCAGTAGAAGTGCTGGAAGCAGTAATGGCAGAATCCTAAAATGGTTAACAGAGTGGCTTTAGTTCTAAAACGTGCACTGATCCAGGGCTGAGCTGAACTTGACCTTGCAAACTTGATGGATATGCTATTCGACCATACTTGAGACTAGGACTTCTAATTGGAGATGAGTGAATGAATGTCAGTCTGTTAAATAAGCTCCCTAAATTCTGCATGCAACTGTTAAAGAATGTGCGAACATGTGTATTTTCCCAAAGAAAGGACTGTAATTTTTAATCATGTTCACCAGGAGACCCATAATACCACAAAAATGTAGAGAAGTGCTGCTTCATTGATATTAATGAATCAAAATATAAAATTCAAAAGCTGGTCTTTTTGGGACAAATTGTGAACATGATAAACCATTCACTAACCTAGGCATGAAAAAAAGAAAGTGAAACACAAATACTCAAAATAAGAAATAAAAACAGAAAAAATTAATGTCAAATCAGAGTGATGCGGGGTCGGTGAGCCGAGGAGTCGAAAGAAAGATTTCTTAGACTCTCAAGATCTGGCAGTAGTGCTCTTTTATTTAGAAAATAGTGTGGAGTAGCATGGGGACAGGACCCATGGGCAGTCAGAGCTTCTGCTGCTGCCGCTGGTATGGGGACAGAGCCCATGGGCAGGCAGAGCTGGTGCGTGGGGACAGGACCCACGGGCAGTCAGAGCTCCTGCTGCTGCTGCCCCAAGTTGAGGGTTAGGACTAAATTTAAGGCATAGGTATGTGAGTTATCTCTTTACAAGACAAAGAATATGTAAAAAAGTTAAAATGGTAGATAAGAATCAAACCGGATTGAGTAAATGGCAGAAGTCACCGCTTGAATTTTATCCTCGGCTAAAGACAAAGGAGGATTTGTGGGGGGGAGGGTCAGTTACATGAGGTTGCCAGACAGTAACCAACTTAAGTTCTTGCCTCTGGCATTGACCAAGAGCCTCTAGAGATAAGACCATCCCCCCCTCTTCCTGGCACAGAGAGGGAGGCATCTTCACAGATAGAGGTTTCCCTTAGAAATGTAAATGTTTCCCAACAAAGGGGCAAACAAATTCCACTCCTTGGAGCCTGAATCTCATCTGTAGTTTTAAAACTAACCAGCCTAAAAATCCTCATCATAAACTGTTTTAAAATTAAGCAGCCTAAAACTCCTCATCAAGAGGAAATTGAAGAATAACTCCTAAGAGACTACTTTGTTCATTTCTATGCTAATAAATGAATAGTCATTATATATTGATATTATTAATGTTAATTATAAGGTGTATGATGCTTAAGCGCTGATTCCTGGCCTCTCCTTGTCCTCGTCCTCTGACAGTGTGTAGACTTGTAAAGCCAGATGGCCTCTTGGCCTGTGGCTGTAGCCTGGACCCCTTGACGGCTCACTGACTGGAACCCTCTCCCCATCCTGAAAGGCCTAGCGTCCCAGCACAAGGACCCAAATAGCCTGTAATTCCTTGAGGACAATTAGTCTGGGCTGTGGTGTCTTAGTAGCTGTTTATCTAAAGCATCTGTCTGTATGTCTGGCTATCATGTATCTATAAAGATTGTGTGTTTAAAGGAAAGCAATTTGCTTGTTCCTTCTTAGACAAATAGCTCTGCTGTATCAATTAAGGATGGTTTCACGCTTAGTAGAGCTCACTAGAAGCATCCCCATTAAAATATTAGATCTAGGATGAAGCCGATATGCCCTTTACCACCAATGGTGCTTAACATAGTCTTGGAATATTAACCAACAAAATTAGAGAAAGGTACGTGAATTAAGAGTATTGAAAAGAAACATGCAAATAACTTTTTGCAAATGATAAGGTTATGTGGAAATCCCAAAAAAATAAACAGAAAAACTCTTGCAAATGATAATTGAAGAATTGAATTATTTAAAATTAATATGTGGAATAGAGAAATGTTTATATATTCACAAAAAAATCACAAAATATGATATATATGTACAATTTTACAATAGCAAATAGGAGAAATATTTTAAAATCAAAGTGAAATATCAGGAATATATATACATATGTACATATTTATAGAAAAACATATAATACATATATGTATAAAATACATATATCAATACATGTAATATATATATATTATAAACTTTTGTAAAGCAACATACTAAAATACTGCCTCTGGGGATGTGAACTGAATAACTCAGGGTAGCAGAAGGGTACTTACTTTTCATTTTACACCACTCTGCAATTTTAAGTATTGCACCATGGGCATATACTGCCTTTTTAAATTGTATAACTAAAATATATTTTAAAATATCATTTCTTTTGGTTAATAGCATCACTGTTCATAATATTCTGAATTAAACTTTCCTCCTAGGAACAACAGTAAGTTTAATTGAGAATGACTCAACCCACACAATGGAATAAGAACCACATATAATTTAAATGGGGTTAATGTAAGCAAAATTATATACAATAAAAAATAAATGATATTCATTGTATTTCTTCTGGAAACATAAATTTCCTCCCTGGTAAAGAATTGTGGAAACCTCTTAGTAAAAATATATTCAGAAATAGTCTCTTCTAGGCTGGATTCTTTCAGCCTACATTGTCCAAATTACCATCTGCTGTCTGTTCCAACCAGAAGTTGGTTCATGCTAATTCAGTCTTTATTTGAGTCATGGCCCTTATTAGTATGTTTAAAACAGTATTCAATTTCTTTTAAGGTTCACTTTAAGTCACAGCGTCTATCAAAGTTATTCATAGTATACTCATACCTGTACACTTTGCACATTTGCCTTCCAAAATATTCTTTGAATTCCTCTCTCCCTCTCTCTTATTCTATTCTGAAAATCACCCAATCTCCATTTTTGGGGAGGTGATCCACTATTTATTTCTCTGTTCTTACTTGTGCTATGGGAACAAAACATAATCCACCCTTTTTAGAGGGAAGAGTCACTTACTGATGGGGAGATGAGCTGAAAAAGAATAACCTACCTTGCATACATATGAACACCATAATGCTTCCTCTGTAACGCCATTAAACTTTCCTCGGGACCATAAACAACTTAGCAGTTTTACTCCTTATTTATTCCACGTGCAATATGGTGTTGGCTACAGAAATATATGATCATTTTCTTATTGTTTTCTTGTTTACCATTTTCTGCAATGTCTTACTTCTTTAAACAAACATTGAAGTGGTTGTTAATCTCATCATTTTATGAGAAGACGAGGACTCTGAGCAGCCATGCCTCTGTTCACGTAAGAGAACACTATAGTTGGTAACCAATATTTGTCTAGCTATTTTGTCATTTTCCTCTTAAGAGAGAAATTTGACATTAAGCACCTCCAAGAAAGTTAGTAGATAATAGAGCAGGGTGGTTAAGAACATAGACTGTGGTGTCAAATAGTCTTGGATTTAGGGCATGGCTTTGCCATTGATTAGTTCTATGACCTTGGAAAGTTACTAACCAATGTCATCCTCAGTTTCCTCACAAATACGTTGGAGATCAGAATAACACTTAGGGCAAAGGGCTGTTCATTTGTTTATCCAACAAATGTTTATGAAGGTCAACAGTGTGACAAGCAGTATAGTTACTATGGTAAGTAAAAGCAGAAAGAAAATCTCCTCTCATGGAGTTTAAAATCTGGCTGAAGAGACAGAGATTGTTCAAATGATAACACTGATATGTAAAATTAACACCACCATGATTACAATGAAGTAGAGTAATGGTGCCAGAGTGTCAAACACACTCCATCTCTGGGTCTTTGTGCTTGTTGTTGCCTCTGCCTGAATGCTCTTTCTCAAAAATCCACAGGGATCACCACTGCCTCTTCATTTCCTTCTCTCCTCACGTGCCCCTTCATTACAGAAGCCTTCCCTGATGTCTGGCTAAAGTAGCCCCCACACTCATTTCTCTCATCTTCTTACCCTGCCTTATTTTTCTTCACAGCATTTATTCCATGTGACATATCGACTATTTGTTTATTATATATCATTTCTGTCCCATCATCAGAACATAAGTTTCTCAAAAGCCATGGCTTTGTCTGTTTTGTTCCCTGTGATATCTCCAGCACTGAGAGAAGGGTCTGGCACAAGCTGAGCCCAAAAGAAATATATATATATATATATATATATATAAATGAATAAATAAGTTAACTAATTAACAGTAGGAAAATTTGGAGTTAGTGCAGGCTTCCCTGAGGAAGTGATGTTTGGCAGAGGCAGAAGAATAAAGAGAAGTGAATTATACAAAGCTGCGTTGGATGGGCATTCCAGACAGAAGGCAGCAGGTACCAAGGCTGGAAATAGGAGTGTGTACCTTAGGTCACAGGTCCAGAGCAAGGCTAGTGTAGCTGGAGCAAAGAGAGTGAAGGGGACTCCTAGATAAATGAGAGAGACAGGAGCTAGAACCTGCTGGACTTTGAAGGTCATGTTAGAGGATTTTGTTTTCATGTCAATGCAAGGAGCCTTGAAAGGTTTGAAAGGAGGAAAGGATGCTAACGGGGAAAGATGTGATCAGATTTTTTATTTGAAAATTTCACTTTCACTGCAATTGCAGGAGGCAGTAGTTACAGTAATGACGCTCCAAAGATGTCCAGGTCTTAATCCTTGGAACCTGTAAATATATCGGGACACATGGAAAGAGGCTGCAAGCCAAGGAATGCTATAGGCCTCTAGAAGCAGAAATAGGCAAGGAAATGGATTCTCTCTTGGACCTCCAGACAGGAACACAGTTCTGCTGACACCTTGATTTTAGTCCAGCAAGATCTGTTTTATACCGCTAACATCGAGAACTATAAGATAATAAATCTGGTTTGTTTTAAGCCAATACCTTGCAATCATTTGTTACAAAAGCAATAGGGAAGTAATACGGAGGGGTTTACAGGAGTAATGGTTCTAAGAATTACATGAGATTACACACATAAAGCGCTTGGTAGCATGCCTTGTCCTAATAAGCATTCTTTAAATGTAAAATTCTATTGTTGTTTTAGTTGTTGACATCATTTTTAAAGTTGTTGATATCACTGAGAAATACATGTTTATTGAATACAAGGAGCTGACCCTAAGGTACCTTTTCCTCTACTGAAAACTGTACTCAAACAATATTTTAATCTTTATGAGTTCTAGTCAAAGAACATAATGGACTTTAATTGGCTTTAAGGACCTTGACTATGTGGGGACCTGAAATTGGCCACCCCAAGATATGTCTCTTTGGCATCAGGATTATTTGAGGCTGATTGCTTTTGATAAACTGGGACAGGGAAGGAGGCACTGAGGAATGGAACTTGCCCTTCCTTAGGACACATTTACATTTGTAAGGTAAATCTCTATCTGTAAAAGCTGCCTCCCTCTCTGTACCAGGAATAAGAAAGGAGATGACCTTCTCTCTAAAAACTCTTAATCAATACCAAAGGCAAGGACTTAAAATCTGCATTTTATTGTGCTTCTCTGGTAACCTCCTGTAACTGACTTCCCTCCCCCTCCCAACGTTGGTATCTCCTTAAAGATTAAGCATCTTTCTTTAGGCTGGGAACCGCTTGCGGCGCTCTTCTGTGACCACCCCTCCCAGCCCGAGGCACCACACCTGCCACCCTGCGGCATTCACTGGGACAGCAGACCTATCTGCCATTTCCATCAAGCACTGTGCTGACACAGCAGCCTCATGACTGTTGTAAAAGGGTCATTTCAATCACATGTGAAACACCCCGTTTGGGGGTATATAACCACTATGTGCACCCCACTTCTTCGGTGCCCTTTCTTCCTTCGGGAAGGGAGGCCCCGGGCCATGGTTCCTCATAAAGCTTTGTTTAATTTTCTCTTGCTATTCTGTCTCATGTGAATTTAATTCGTTCTCCAGCCAGACGAACCCCCATTTTGGGAGAGGAAATGTCCTCCTCCCCTACAACTCCTTCCACCTTTCACAAGTTATAGATTCAGACAAGCAGCACAAAATACAAAATGTTTAACAGCTATTTTGCATCCCCCATCCCGATGCTGATGTGATATTTGTGCTGCCAACCCTGCTGCCGACATGCAGGAGGCCCTGAGCAAGGGACCAGGCTACTCTGAACTCACACATTATGAAAATTCAGAATTATGATAGTTTTTATATGACCTCATTGCAAAGAGACCAATTTAAAAGAGACCCAAATTAAAACAAATGAGGTTCCCTCAAATGTACAGCAATGTAGCAGTAGTCAGTGGAGAGACAACCACCATAGGATGGAACAGAAAATCACGGATCCCGAGTACTAGAACATGAAAATCCTGAATAGATCAACAACTGCACTTTCTCTTTACTCCAAGCATTATAGCCACCAGCTGTAAAGATAAGTAGGCACATGTGATGGTAAATAATTGTTTTCTTAGATTCTCTGGAGCCTTTAAGCTGCCCAATATATTAGGATATGCCAGCTACTTGCTCTTCTTTCTTGTTGATGACAGTAGCTTACATCTCTAACCATTATTTAACAGATCCAAGTGCAAAATCTGATAGAATGAAGAACCATTGGTAGCTTTTGACAAAGGAACCTGCCTTGCATACTTAGGAAATCAAGCCTTAATTAGAAAATTGTAATGGATTTGAAGAAAAAAATACTTCAAGACATCCTACTTGTGTTTTTCATCCCTCTGGAAATGGCAAGAGCTAATCCTATTCTCAGATGCAAAAGTCTCCTTTCTTAGCAGTCTAACTCCACTAGACACTATTTAAAAAGTCTCTATGATGCCTCAAAGACAACTTTGAAAACCATTCAGTATAGTAGCTATTCTGATGTGATTTCAAAGCTAGAGAGATACATTATCATGGAAACAGGATCTTCGCTGATTTAAATTTCATCTGCTCCTGCTGCTTATCCCTTCCTTATGAAGTGAAAATGCCCCGTTATGACTTTAGTCTTTTTCTGTTTTAGCAAAATGTATTGTCAGGAATAAAATATGGTGATTCCAGCTAGGAATAACACAAGCAAATGGAATTCTAAACTGTAAAGATTCCATATTCCTAGATGAGAAGAGCCTTTTTTATTCCAGCTGAAATTCTATCTTTGGCTATCAGGAAAGCTAATAAAAACAAGGTTTGTAATGCAGAGCAGAAATTCTTCTTATTTGATTTGGTAATCAATGGAGTTTTTAAGCGGGTGATAATGAGATCATTCTAAACTGTGTTTAGATAACAAAACCATATTATTTTATTAACAAAATCCTTTTGAAAAATCTTTGTTAGGGGGCACCCCAAATTTTTATTTCTGTGCATATCATAAAATATTGCAAAGTTTAAAAGTCAATATTTGCTCTGTGCCGAATATAAAGGCATGGATTAATGAGTAGCTCTATAAGAGGGCGACTGCTGGTTTCACATAAGCAAGAAAATCGGGGAGCTATGTGTCTACTCTACCATCCTCAACGGGCTGTGCGCAAAGACCATTGCAGGTTGGGGCTTGTATCCAGTTTAGATTTATGCTAAAATGCTGCTATGCAGCTATCCAGTGTATTTCTAGGGTAATACTGTGGAATCCAGGGGGCTTCAAGTTTTGGTGTGTTAAAAAAAATCAAACCCCAAACTGGAGTATTGATGAGTTTGTGTGAATGAGGTGGGGGATGCAAACATATTCCCTGCATATTCATTCAATTAGGATGACAAAGGATTGATGGTTTTGTGTGGACACATCACTACTCAGCTTTCCAAATGTGTTAATATACATTCTTGGCTTCTCTCCCTTCCCCTAATTGCTTAGAATGCAATGCATTGGGTTGTTTTATTACTGTTAAGATTGTATGGGCAACCTATCAGAGCTCTTGGCTCTGACTTTGTTTTATCAGCTAGAAAGGTCAGCAGGAAAATCCATTTACATGGCTGTTAAATTAGAGTGAAAAGATTAGTGACAGAGGGTGCTGATGGTGATGGCCTTAAGAAAAATGTCCCCTAGTGTCCACTTAACACCCAGGGTGGCATTCATTCTTTACCTATGAAGACAAATTTATCTTAATTTTTTTTAAGGACTTTTGGGAGAGAACACTTACTAGTTGTCTTATAATTTTCCATGATTCTGTATCTTCAGATTACATATCCCTTGCCTCTGTTATAGCCTATCAGTGTTTCCTGAGCCTTTTTCCTTAATCTTTCCAATCTAAGCTTTAGCTACAAGGTGATTGACCCAAACTGCCTGTTCAGGGTTGTCCTTGGGGATGATCAAATTGACTTTGGGATATTTGTGGATTGTAGAAAAAACAGGGGTTTTTTTCCTAACTCCAAGAGTATTTTGCCTCCCTAATTGTTAGTCATATTTAATCATGTGGTGCCATTCTCTCATACAATGACATTAGGTGGAGCAATGAGCGTTTAATCTCTTCTCCAATCGAAATGGTATTTCTGTGAAATCTCTTCTGCAGGTGAATTTACCAACTCCTGTAGCTGATAGTAAAGTATATTTCTTTCCTTGAAGGTAAATGTGTATCGTTGCTGTTTCTCTTGTGGATTAGCATTGGGGAAGAAAAAGAAGGAAGAGATAAGTTTTGACCTCTTACCCTGTACCTCTTAATCTCTGCAAAATACTTGAAGAATATCTGGGTGATATATTCTAGGAATGATACTACCTCAATGTCTTTTAGCATTCTACAGCATATTGTCACTGCCAAATGTGACAGTGATTTTTTTTTTTTTTTTTTGGCTCACAGGGGATTTAAGAATGATAGAATCTTCAATCCTTCAGATTCTAGGGTATAATCAGAAATTTCATTAATTTTACCCAGCTTCCTATATTTTTTAAAAGTATCATTTTTGATGATGGTGTAACTAATTCTCTGACTTCCTTTCCATTGGCAGTTTCTTATTGTAAAGGATTTAGTATTCCTACAATTGCAATAAATCCATTCTAATAATATTTTCAGGAATACCATGGCATGGAAATGTATGAGCCTCTTCTTACGACCTAAACTGATAACAGTGCCTGTTTCCCATGTGACAATATTCCTCCAAAACCCCCATATTAACTTATTTCCTTCAAAATTTGTTAAGGATTCCAGATCCTAATGTAATTCTTGATTCTTCCTTCTAGTAAATCCCAATAAGAGTGGATTTTACCACTTGCTGAATGAATTTGGATACATTTTGGGGGCTTAGGTTCACAATATCAATGGGGAATGGACATTTGAAGGGGCTAGGTCTTAACTTCTCAATAGCTAAATAGCTGTATAAATTCAGATGTACTTTAAAATTTTTTACTACTGGGTTAATGGGCAAAGGCAATGCCTAGTGTTAGAACTGAGATTTATAAAGTCAGACATAAAGAATTTGGGCTTTAATACTCTGTACCTGAGATATATAAGTCTTATCTATAACTATTGACTTCATAAGTGAGAAGAGAGAGTGATTCAGGAAACTCACACTCAATAAGCCAAGTCTAAATATCTCATTGGGCAGAGATGCAGGATAAGTGGATTCAATCAACTGGGTCCAAAATCAACTTTAACATAGAAAAATCAGACAGATTTAATAAGTATGTTTTTTAAATAGTTTTGAGAGTGATGTAAGGTTATAACATATTCTGTCCCCGTAGCTGGTTTTGGAGCCATAAAGACCTACGTTCAAATCTTTGTGCCAATGGTCGCTAACTGTGGAGCTTTGGGCAAGGTATATATTCCCTTTAGAGTTCCCACCTTAAAAGTAGGAACCAAAATTTTACCCCAGGGTGGTTGGTGTGTTATATTGGGTAAGAAGGTCTTAACCTAATAAATGCTCAACAAATGGTTAAAACAATCCATAAACTGTGGTATTAGAACTAGACAACGTGGTAGGTACTTTGCATGACCTCATTTCATATTCAAAATAACCCTGGAAGTTAAGTGTCTTAAATGCCCATTTTAAGTTTACATATTGCTAACTTCAAAGAGAAAAGTAACCTGCTCGTATTTGAAACACAATAGTCACCATGGTGGAAGTGATGGTGATGGTAAAGGTGCTGGCGGTAACTGATGGTGAAGGTGGTGGTGGACTCAGATTGTGTTTAGGACAGAAGTCAGACCAGATTCTTCATTATGTGTGAACTCTTTCTCCTAGCATGCCTTCTGTGGATGTACGATCTCCCATTGATCCTAGTCTCTGCACAAGAAGGAGCAAACACCATAACAGCTGGTTGAATTAGCAGCTGGTGTCACTTTAACTTGTGGGAGACTGAAGCTGAATCAGAAAAGAGAATAGCAGAAGAGGAGCTAGAGAGATCATCATTCAGAAAGAAATCCAGGACTTACACCATTGAGACTTTTTGGCAGAGGCCTACATTTCAGAGGCAAGTATTTACTCTTCAGGAGAATTTTCGTCCAAATATTTCACCTCTTTGAGAAAGCTACAATTTGAGTTAGCTGAAAAAAACATTTCTTTTCTGCCGGCAGAGTGTGAAGGCCATACTTCTCTTTTGAAACTGGTTGAGTAAACTGTTTAGTATTTTGACCTTGAATGACCTTTACTCAGACATTATCTGTAAGAACATTTTTTTAAAGTTTAACAGAGCGGGGTCAGCCTGGTGGTGTAGTGGGGAAGTTCACACTCTCCACTTCAGCATCCCAGGGTTCACAGGTTCAGATCCCAGGCGTGGGCCTACACACCACTGGCAGTTTTCCCACATAAAACAGAGGAGGAATAGCACAGATGTTAGCTCAGCAATAATCATCCTCAAGCAAAAAGAGGAAGATTGGCAATAGATGTTAGCTCAGGGCCAATTTTCCTCACATATACACACACAAAATTAACAAAAGAAGCCCAATTATAGGAACTTCTATTGAAAGTAAGCATTAAATGTTTCTTATTATATTTTATTATTTTGCTTTCCATAGAAAGGAGGTGTTCCTAGGGTAGAAGATTGATTGCTTGATTTTTAGAAGCACTTCTTCATAAAAGGTCAATGGAAACAACTAACAATATGTAGGGTTGAGTTGTAGTTGTCAGAAGAAAGATCCATTCAAGGATTAATGAAGCTCCTTTCGTTCAATTAAAGAAATCTGTTTACTTTGGTTAACTGTGGCCCATTAACCAGATGTTCTCTTCCCTGTAGCCGCCCCTGACATAGGAAGGGTTAATAATCACTGGAAAAAGCTTGCCAACAAACTGTGACCCGGAGGTGAGAAGGCCGGTTAGCCAATGACGGGTAAGACCCCCTGGGGGGGCAACCTAAGCCAGGCGGCGGCCGCCCAGGGGCACAGATGGAGAAACGATATCGATATCGGGCGCAAGAGGGACCGTTGCCTAAGAGACCTTGCCTGCTCTGAGATAAAAATATAGGAGCACAGCAACAACATGATAATATCAAAACAGAGGCCAAGGGAGGGCTCCTTGAGAAATCACTAAGAATTCTTGGCATTCGCTAATTACTTCATCCAGAACACCTGTGTATGTTTAACAGATGTAAGCTATGTATATATTGAAACGCTGGTTATAATAAACTCAGAGTGGCCATCAGCCCTCTCCGCATCTATCCTGATGTGTACATTGGATTGCGACACCGACATTCCCCAGCACTGTGGTTCCTCATAACACACTTTGATTTTGAGCTTCCAAGCCTGGCGTCTGTGTCTAGCACATTACAGTGGAAGAGATTTGCTGTTTGCTTGTTTTCAATTTTTAATCAATATATTTTCCACATGTAAAAGTAGTTGAAAGAGAAATGCATAGAAGGCAAAGAGATAAAGACAGAATAATATGGTAAGGGAAGTGAAAAATAAACATAATATTAAGCAGAAAATTATTGGATTCATTTTAGGTAGAGGTGGTCACAAGTCTGAATTAGAGTGGCCTTTTAAGTGAAACCAATGCTCAGCTGTCCACAGGCATTACAAATGCTTATGATAATTCATAGTCTATGTCAGATTAATTTCATTTTCTAAATATTATAACAAAGTCTGAAATCAAATAACAAAGTCTGTATAAGTCTGCTAGGATACACAAAGGAAATGTTGGACTAGACATCAAATACCTGGGTGCTTGTACTGTTTTTTTAATTAATTTTCTGGGTGAATTTATTTAAGTATTAAGTATTTATGTATTTTCTCTAGGTCTGTTTAATTACCTAAAAAATGATGAGAACTGGTTTATATGACTCCAATAGTCTCTTCTATCTCAAAATTCATCTAAACCTATATTTCAATGGAAATATATTCATCGTTTCTTTCTTTCTCAATAATATAGTGTGATACTATCTTTTTGCATAATATTTGGGGTTTCATGGTGGGTAAATAGAAAACAAAGTGGGGAAAGAGACACTTCTTATTTTTTGGAAATTATGGGACCTACAGTTGGCAGAATTCCCTAAGATTAAAGTCATTTTTGGCATCTCTTTATACCAGCCACTTCTCTTTCTCTCTATTTCACAATCAAGTCCACAGAAAACTGAAGGATCATTACAGTTATGCATCACTTCATGATGGGGATTTTCTGAGAAAGGTGTCGTTAGGCAATTTCGGTTTGTGCAAACATCACAGAATGTAGTGACACAAAACTAGATGGTATAGCCTACTACACACCTAGGCTACATGGTACTAATCTTATGGGACTATCATCATATACGTTGTCTGTCATTATGTAGAGCATGACTGTATTGAATTATCCATAATGTGGGCTTCCCATCTCATTGTGTTGCCTTATCCACATATTGCTTGAATTGTGCAAGATAACCCCACGTAAAGTATTCCTATTATTCATTGATTCACTCACTGTCTTTAATGAACCGTTCATAAGATAAACATTGTGCAAAATGCTGAATATATATTGCTAAAAAAAAAATACCTTGAAGTTACTTACAGTCTGATTAGGAAGACAGAAAATAACAGGAAAACAAAAAGTTAGTTGATAATTCAAATTTTGTTGATGTAAACAAACAAAGTGGTACAATTATATAAATGACAACAAGAAACTATTTAGGTAGAACCACTAGATTGGTGATATTAAAACAGAGATCTGAAGCTTGAGATAGAATCAGGCATGGGAAGGGCAAAGGGAAAGATAGAGGAATCTAAAGACATTAATTAAAGCATGTGATCTGACTGGAAGAGTGGCCTAAGATGAGGTTGGAAAACAGTGAAATGACAGTGACAGGACTTTGAAGACTGTGGAAAGTTTCATTTTTTTTTTCAAAGCACATTGGCAATTTGGTGAAGGATAATAAGTAGAAAAATGATCTGAGCTTGCCCTTTTGGAAGACAGCAGAAAGAAAATCTGTACTATGGTGCTCGGGCCAATCTTCCAATTTGCCATATAGATTTGCCCATTTTATTGATAAGGAAGCTAGAGTTCAAGGGAGTTAAATAGTCAGTCCAAAATTTCCACAATTGGAAAGGGACAGAAGCCAAGAAATTAACTTGTTTGGTTTGACTCAGAAGCTGGTGCCCTTTCTGCTTGCTTCCCTGCCTCTCCATAATGTGTCATGTTCATCACAGGAAGAATTTGTCATAGGACGGTTGAGAGCATGGATTTATCTCCTGCTACAAGATCACAAATGGAGATCTAGTTGCTGAGAGATGAGAGGGTCAGGCAGAACCTCCAGAGGAGGTGAGTTGTGAAGAGTCCAGGAGGTACCATCAGTGAATTTGCACAATGAAGCATTGACCAGAGACCAGGGAAGTAGTGAGTGAGGGACAGAATGCAGATTGTTTGAGTATAGGCTTTATGGAATGCTCATTCTGGAACATCGTGCTAGGTAAGGCAAGGCCAGAAACAGAAAACACAAAGTTTGTGTAACATCAGGACTCTGAAGCTGAGGTAATGATTACTAGGCCAGAAGAGGCGTCAGAAACTTTCTTTCTTTTTTTTTTTTTTTTTTACAGAAAAGTAGGAAGGAATAAAATGCATCATATACGTGTTAGTCCTGTCTTGACACCAGAAGGCCAGGTAAAGAGCTTCCTTAGTCCTTGTATTTTGGCCTAATGAGTCTAAAATACTTATACAGCATTAGATCTTGCAACAAATGCTAGTTTGCATTAAAACACATTTACTTAGACCAAAATCTGTCAAGAATATTTACTTTAGGATCAACTGAACATGCTTTTAAAACTAATCTTTTTATTTCAGAAGTAATATACGTACACGATTACCAAATAGTACAAAGGCACAAAATAAAAAAACAAAAGTCTCTAATTCAGAATCCTTCCCCACCCACACATACGTGTATATGCTCCCTAGAAATAGCTGCTGTTAGCAGGATGTTTAAATATATTCGTCTGGGAATCTTCTGTAGATGTAAAAACATATATAGAAACACACACATTAATTTAGCCAGAGTTTCCTCATCTCTTCTATCATTCTCCCCTGAGAGCTCAGTTTGAGCAACGATGTTATCAGTGTTTAAAGCTGCCTTACTTGCTTATATGGTCCTATTTTGCTGATGTCCACAAGTGACCCAGTCTGCCACTATTGGGTATCTGCCCAACCATGCTCCCTATGTGGCCACAAGGCACTAATGATGAAAAGAGAAAAAATGAAGTTATTGAAGCAGGTTGGCAAGAGACAGGTAATATCAACCCCTCTTGCAACCCTGACCAAGTGAATGTTCTTACACATTTCTGAATCACACCCTAAAGATCTCTATGGAAAACAGCATCCTGTGGCTTCTTCACTGAATATGACTATAGAGTGAAATGAATTCCCTTTATAGAGGGTCACATCCCTCTCATGCTACAATTAATGGTCTCATCTCCTGTGGCCAACAGTTTCTTTCAAGCAGCAGGAGCTGCAGATTTAAATTCTTTCATTTAAACTGAAAAGAATCCTGCTTGCAACACTTGAGATATCACCCATGAAAATATGATTATGCTTCTTTGCTCATGAATAGCACCTATCCATCATACTATAAATCACAGTGATTTGATTTTATGAATTAAACATAAGGCTTATCCTTCATGATTAAGCTATTCCTTTGGGGGGGAAATGGGAAGATTCTAATTAATTCTATACTGTTCCGAGATCTCTATCAATTGATATAAGATTATCACTTCCTTTACGCTAAACAAAGGTCATAAGCAAATTTCACTTACCTGGATGATAAAGAGAGAATGATCCCTGACCTCCCAGTGCTATGCCCTCTCTCTTGTCTGAACCCTTAGGTTTACATGATCTCTGTGATTCACTTGGCCCCTTAGGCATTCTTTTATACTGCTAACCAACTTTTTATGAACTTAGGTTTCCTAAGAAACCAGAAGGCAAAAATCGAGTCTATTAATTTTTCAAATATTTTTTCCAGAAGATAATGATGATATACAGTATGAATCAAACAAGAGCTGTTTTAGTTTTGTCATTCTTTGATCTCCTTGAGAGCTCTGGCAAGTCATAGGGATCCACCATCCTTTCTGAAAGTTGGACTTGGTTTCCTGAGAATGAAATAAAGGAAACAGGTCTGTATTTGAAAAGACCAAGTGGAGGTTATCTTTATAAGTCTGGAGCATAATGAAGAGAGCCTGGATTTCATAATTTAGATATATGATCTTTTGTGACATTAAATGATAAAATAGCTCTACAACTAATGAGAGAGAGATGAAAGGGAGAAAATGAGAGAGGGCGAAAAGAAGTGTGAGTCGTGTGAGTATGGGTCCCAATCTAAGCGTCAAAGCAGAAGGATAAGCACGGCAGAGAGTAGAAAAGGCACGGCTGAAATGAGAGGTGGGGATTCACCAAGAGCAAAGGACCCATTTCCCAATATTGCCTTAGAACACCAGAAATCAATCAGATTAAAGTTTTTTATCATTTTAATTAAAGGAAGGGAGTTTTCAAGAAGAAATTTTGATTCCCATTCCAATCTAAATATGTTCTCACTAGCCAGTTTGAATACGATTGTCTTCATTGTCACAGGGAAAGATTTTAAAGGCCACCAGTATCCACAAAGCTCTACCATGACACCAATAATTGTGGTTTAAAGGGTGATAATGATTCCCAAATGACAATGTACAAACTTAATTTCTTACTGCAAATGTTCCTTTATAATTCTGTCTGGAAGATGGGGAGCCATATAAAAACATGGCGGTTTGCATGGACAAACATAAGTTTGCTCGTTGTAATTACTGCAGCCAGTCTTGGCATATTCTCAGTAGTAGAATTTTCTCCATCCAAAAGAATCTTTGCTTTCCTAAGTAATATTCAGGACAGATGGAATTGAACTGCTCATTCTGTGCCTCTTTGGAATATTGCAGACCTCCCATTGATGAAGTTAGGTATAACTCCAAGATCCAATGGGAGCAAAGGTTTACTTGAGACAAGATTAGTTTTATTTGGTCACTTTTCTAACTTTAACCACCTTTTTAGTTGATTTTAACTACTGTCAGGTACTGAATAATTGACCTTTCTCTTCTTCCTTTAGAAGATTAGAATTAAAAATATTTATGGTTTGCAGTAATGCTTCACTTCTGTGGCAAAATGTTGCCAATTGGTGTTTTTCTCCTTTTTCGAAAGATGATTACATGTTCACAATTTACAAGGTATTGTACACATTTCAGCAGGAAATTGTAAGCCTTTATCTTTTGACAGCAAGAAGGAATTACTACCCTTTTTTAAATAGCCTCCCTATTTTGTCCAAATAAATGATTCACGCTGGAGACTTCATGATGTCTTTTGTTGGTTTCTGCAAATTTCAATAGAGGCAGTCAAAAGGGAAGAGAAGTAACACATTTGTGAAAATTTCGGAAAATTATAGGTTTTATATGGGAAGGAGGATGCATTCCAGTATCTTTAGGCCTGGTTTCTTCTTCCTTCTATGCTTTATTAATGCAAAGCTTGGAGCAAGGGAAAGAAAATAAATGAGGGGGCAGGAAACGAATACTTCTTTTCTCTCTCCAATAACTGCTCAGTACCCAGTCAGTTTTCTTATCCTCATGGGAATAAAAGAAAGTAAGAGATGGCTGCAGCCATGTTGATGAACACCTACCACCAGCACCAGAAAACTCCTCCTGATTTAAAAATAACAACATTCCATTGCTAGGGTGACTTCTTCCAGAACTTTCTGAACATGCCTTTTATTAAGTTAAATAATAAAAATAAACTGTCGTTAAGTTTACACAGCAATATTATTTTTGGTGCTATTTTACTTGTAGTTTACTTAGATTCACTCATCTCTTGGAACTACATAGTTGACAGGTGACTTACATGTCCTCTAATCTCAATAATGGTTATACCCTTGCATATAGCAAGTTTCTTTGGAGATCCAACTAGTCAACTAGCAAGCAGTCGTTAAAAGTCTGCAATGGTTTTACTAATGGGCAAAACCTGGCATTTTGCTTCTATATCTCATTTGCCCAGGGCCCCAGGGTTTCTCAACCTCAGCACCATTGACGTTTTGGGATGGATCATTGTTGTGGAGAGCTGTCTTGTACACTGTAGCATGCTTAGCAGCATCCCTGGCTCTGACACATAAGATGCCTGTAGCAGCCCCCTCATTTGTGATGACTAAGAATGTGTCCAAATATTGTGAAATGTCCCCTTGAGAACAAAATCACTCCTGAGTGAGAACCACCGCCCTAGCCCATGCATAGATACCAATGTACTTGAAATTCTTCAGAAACGATTGCACAGGCATCCTCATGTCTTCCATGATATCTGAAGAATAAAGGAAATTGTGAAGGTATGGATCTATATACAGATCCTCGTTTGTCTAAACTGAACATATGAGTTGCCCAGCTGTTGTACGTTTAACACACACACACTGGCACTCACAAACATTTGCACATATACATCCAGATTTTTCAATCACAATATCTGTTCCATGTCAGTTACAGTAAACAGTGTAGTGATTTTTGTATGTATTACTAGATACTTAAGTGATTCTTGCATTTTCAGAAATATTGTGCATATTTCCATACCTTACATAACTTGGAAGCCAGGTGTTTTCACAGAAATTAGGTACTGGATTTAGACAGAATTTTGCTTGAAATTTCCTCTGCTATTTAGTTGTTGCATATCCATTACAGAGTTTGATCTGTAAAACTGAGGCAGTAATAATGACAACAGCAAAGTAATAATAATGATGATGATGATGATGATGATGAGATGGTTGAAAAGACAAAACGGATAAACTTCTGTGGAAGTATACAGCCCAGCAATTGGCATCTAATCTGTACTCAAAAATACATTACTTTCAACCATTTAAATTATGAAGTGTCGTCCATGTCAAAAGAAGGTATAATTTTCCCACTCCTCAAACCTCTTCATCAGGCACATATTTTGCAGAGTTTTGGGGATGCAATGGAAAAGGCTTGAAGCTCGGAGACTTGAAAAGACTTCAGAAGAGCTGGCAATGACTCCTAACTCTAATTCTTATTTGTTATAAAAAATCTGAACAATTGTTAAATTCTTAAAGCCTCAGTTTTCTTGAAAAAGATGAAAAAAACATAAATTTGACAATACTCATAAGTTCTGAAGCATGGCAGACATGCATGGTTCTGCTTTTATAATTGGTCAGTAATCCAGAAAGACAAACAGCAGGATTTGTCCCCACTGAGTATCGCATTCTCACAAATGCCAAATAATTTATAAACTTGTACGCTTATGGAGGACAACAGAGAAGGTGGTGATGCCTGTAACCAAAATACAGAGGCTGTTGAATGAATTGGAATCTTCCCAGTGTTGGAACAAAGCTGATAAAAGGGTCAGCCCTGCAGAAAACGGGCAAGATAATGGTTCATTTTTCAGTGTGATTGGCAGCAGCCTTCAAGATTGAGTTGCTCCAGCGGGTCCCTACTTCCCCGTAGGTAGGCACAGCCAAGCATTTAAATCCTCATTCTTATTCTCTTGGTCACTTTCTACAACTCTGTAAACATCAGCTCTCTGCCACCACCTGTCACGATCTCCTTCCTGGCTCTTGGACCTATAGGGGAATCATTCTCTTTAGAATAAAAAGGTCAATGGGTTTGGCAAATTCTCAGGAAGAGGTAAGCAGAGGAGAGATGCTTTTTCAATATGGTTTTAAGGCAGTTATGAAGTGTGGTGTTAAGACTTTCAGGAATTCATGACCTCTTGGATATAGCACATTACTGCTTTTCTTTATATGCTGACTTTAATATCTCTGCCAGGGTGGGAGCAATGTCATAAGCACTGCTACTGGCATCCATCCAGCTTCCTTTCAGCTCATAGCAAACATCTGCTATGACCCCCTGCCCAGAGGCCCAAATGTGAAGCAGAGTGCTTTTATAGGACCTGCAGTAAGAATTACTGGCATGGAAAATTGCTTCCTTGATGATCAATTCCAATAAGAAAACTGATGACATAAGGTTTTCTTTTCTAAATTAATCATTATTTTTAACATCAAGTAGACATAAAAGAATATTCATAGCGTGTGTAAGAATAATGCTCCTGTAAAAGCTCATGCATCTATCACCCATTCCCACAGGGACCTTGTCCATGGGCCCATTCATATCCTTCCTCCACATAAATATGTGCTGTGCTAAATTTTGTGTTTCTCATTCCCTTTCTTCTTTTTTAATGTGTCACTGCATATATTTGGGTGTAGTTTGAAATTTTTGCATGTTTCTGCAATTTATAAAAATAGATCCATACTACATAATTTCTTCCAGGACTTATTTTTTTAATTCGTTATAATGTTTCTGAAATACATGTGTACTGTTTCGATTCACTTATCTTCCCTGCTTTATATTTTTTCATTCTTCTCTTGATGGGTTTGTGGCATTTCCAGTTCTTGCTCCTATAAATTGTACTCATGAATATTCTTGTCAATGATACCTAGTGCTCATGCAGAAGAGTTTTCTAGATTATGGATTTAGGAGTGAAATTGCTGAGTCCTGTGGTAGGTGTTCATTCAATATTTCTAGATAATATCAAATGTCTTTCCAAAGTGGTGGTACTATTTTTCATCCCAACCACAGTGGCAATTACTGCTGTTTCTTTATGTATGTGCCTGCCAGTATTTGGGATCATCTGGCTTTTTAAAAATAGTTTGGCAACCTGCTGAATTGAAATGGCACCTTATTGAGATTATGAATGATAATTCCCTGATGACTAATGAGTGAACACCATTTTTTAAGCATATTGATGATTTGATTTCCCTTATCTGTGACGAGCCTATTCAATACTTTTGCCCATTTTTCTACTTGGAGTTCATTTCATATTCAATTGTAGAACTGTTTATATATTTTGGAAACAATTTTTTTTTTTTCCTTCTTCCCCCAAAGTCCCCCGGTACACAGTTGTGTATTTTTAGTTGTGGGTCCTTCTAGTTGTGGCATGTGGGATGCCGCCTCAACGTGGCCTGACGAGCGGCGCCATGTCCGTGCCCAGGATTCAAACCAGTGAAACCCTGGGCCGCTGCAGCGGAGCGCGCGAACCCAACCACTCGGCCACGGGGCCAGCCCCTTTCGGAAACAATTTTTGAGAGTAATATATGTTCCTTGTCTCGATGTGTGGCTCATTCTTTTCACTATATTTTGATGTTTTTGATAAATAAATTATCATTATTTTAATATAGTTGAATTTATCCACTTTCTTCTTTATGGTTTGGGCTTTGTATATGCATGTGTGTATTGTTAAGAAATGTTATCCTGCCCACGGTCATCAAGGTATTCTCCTATAACATCCTCTAAACATTTTAAAGTTTGTCCTTTAAATGCCAATCTTTAAGCCATGTGGAATTGATTTTATCTATAGTGTACGATACTGACAGAGCATCATTATTTCCTTATGAATAAATAATTTTCCCAGAAACCTCTATTGAAAATTCTAACTTTTCCACTGAAAAATATCAATTCAGTCATACTACATCGTTTCCTTATATATACGCTTATATGTGTGTGTGGGGTGCGTCAATTTCTGGTCTCTCTATTCTGTTCAATGATTACATTGTTGTATTCTCCTACTGAATACCACGCCTTCTTACTCACTATAGTTTTATAATAATTATTGATCTCAGCCCCTCCACCCATGAATTTTTTATTTTGGGGGAGTGTTTGGTCATTTTTGATCATCTACTCTTCTATAAAACTTGAGGATCAGTTTGGCAGGTCCCCCAAGACAAAATAGTAAAGATTATATACATCACTTAGCTTTTATTGTGTAACTAACAACCCTAGACTATTGAGTTAAACAACCATTTATTTAGCTACCAATTCTGTGGTTTGCCAAAGTGGACCGGACTCAGTTGGATGGTCTTTCTGGTCTGAGCCAGAGTTGGCTTCTGTTAGATAATTAAGACATAACAATACAGATTTTATTTAACCATAGGTTTAAATTTGTTTCTGATATTATTACTGTGTAAGAAACTGCCCCAAAACTTAGACTTAATAGTAATACACATTTACTTTCTCACATAATTTATGGTCAGGAATTGGGGAGTGGCTTAGGCAGGTGGTTCTGGCTCAAGTCTTTCAACGTTGTTACAGTCAAGGTGTTGCCAGAGTGTAGTCATCTTAATGCCTGAATGGAGCTTCAAGGTCTCCTTCCAAGGTGGCTTACTCACAAGGGGGTGCTGGCTGTTGGCCACTTGAGTTCTGCATCATATAGCTCTTTCCATGGGACTACATAACTGTCCTCACAACGTGGCATCTGGCTTTGGAGCAATGAATCCAAGAGAGAGAAAGGTGAACGCTTGAATGTCTTTTATGAGCAAGCCATGAAGTTACACTCTGTCACTTCCACAATATCTTACTGATTACACAAGTCATATATATCAAATAGTCACAATATATATCACTCAAGTATAGTGAGTTCATGGTGCAACTAGAATCTCTCTTTTAAGGGAACCATGAGATGGGGTCCTAGTCTTGCCATGCTCCCACTTTCTTCTTGATAATTTTGTTTTTATTTTCCATACTGATCAACACTGTATTGCATACCATACTGGATTGCTAAATTCTTTCGATTAAGGTGGATATATTTATTACACAGGTGGAATAATACTGATGAAATGAAACATTCCTGTAAATGTTGTCTATTTGTGAATTTTTTTCTAGAAATAGCTTTGTGTGAAAATTGTTTTCCTGCTGCCATGGAGTTGGCTCTGGGTTCAGCAGGAAGACAGTATCTTTTTGGCTAAGTGGTACCTAAAAGAGTCATTCCAGTTATTCAAAAGTTCTTTTTCTTTATGATTGTTTCTATCCTTATCCTCACAAGTAACTTTGGCTACAGAAGATGAAGTTTAATACTTTTTTCAAAATATTTTGAAGCACCTATTTTTGACTTTTAGCTCTTTAAAGCCTTTTACATATGGATTACACAAATGTGTTAGCTATGGGGCACTGGAGAAATCCAGTAAGTGAAAATCAAAGTGTTTTAAGTAAAAAAAAAAAAACAAAATGAAAATATAATATATCCAAGATAATAATGTTAGCAACTAATGAAATATTTACAATGGCTTGAGATATATGCCTTTTCAGAAGATGTTTATTAAATAAAGCAAGACAAATGTGGAGCATTAGTCTGTGATATTGTGGCAAACTTTAATTAAGTCAGTAACTTCATCAAACCTCCTTGGAAATTCCTTCATAATTTCAAGTGGCAGCAATTTATCCTCCCCTTTAGCCCTCCTGAGTTATTAGATGTAGTTATTTTGTACAATTACCACATTACCCTGCAAAGGAGTTTGCATTTTAGTTTTAGGGTTTTAACTTTTATTGCAAATGTTAATGCAACATTAAAATTCAGCATTTAAGTTCCCAGGAGCAAGGAAATGCAAAGGGCAAGGTTCTCCTCTTGTGATTAATTTGTTATTCTATTTTCAGCTTCTGATTAGGACGTGCATTTAGGTTTCTAACTTATAAATTAAAAAACATTGAGTTTGAATCTTTCTTTCATAATTTTACTCAAAGGGGAGAACGTTTCAGTTACTCTCCGTGATAAAATCTCAAAGTGATTATTTTTTTTTTAATTCTATGTCCACAAATTGTATTTTCTTTCCCGGTCAGAGATTTCCCTGGTTCTTTATTCAAGTCATATCTATATGGTATCAACCAAATGAATTCAAAAGTAAAAAGTCCTGCAAAACATTCTCTTTTATGTCCGTAAGATAACACTTAACTGCAATGTTGTATTCTCTGTTTATAAAAATTCTACCTATTCCTCATAATGCTAAGACTGCTGCCTCTATAAAACAGTGTCTCTGCTATAACCTACTGTATTATTTTAATAGTTAATTTACAGTTTCAAAATACTTTAGTATACCAAAATTTGATCAGTAACTGTGGGAGACATGATACTTTCTGTTTCTGGTATAAGTAAATACAAATTAAAGTCTTGGATATTAAACAAATCTGAAGCTCAAACTTGAGATCAACTGAATAGACGTGGGCAAATTATCTTGACTTTCTCATCAGTGAAACAGGAGTACTTATCAAACTGGATTATTATGAGGATTAAGTCATATGATATGTATGTGTGTAAAGGAAGTTCATTATTTCTTTATGTATGTAGGTTTTTTATATGAATATTCTTCTGAACTCATAAAACAATATTCATATCAAATATTTAGAATTATTTAATTTTTAACGCCCATTTTCTCTTCGGTAAAATACTTAAATTCCTAGAGAAGGGATTCTATGTCTTAGCACTTGACGATAAATATTCGTTCAGAACCTATCATGATGAAATATATGAATCACTTATAGGTATACTCTAAAAGTTAACGGTTTTTAAAATATAATGATGGAATGATTATACATAATGTATATATGTGTGTATATTTATACTTATGTGTGTATACTTTATATACTTATAGAAAGAATTAGATATTTTCAGTTCTTAAAATAGTGCAGTTCCCTGGGGAGAAGTATGTATAATATTATTATTAAAAATAATAGCTAAAATTTATTCAGCAATTACAATGTCCCAAAGCCAGACAAAGACAACACAAAGAAGGAAAATTACACGCCAATATCGCTGATGAACATACACACAAAAATTCCTCAACAAAATTTTGACAAACCAAATACAGCAATACATTAAAAGAATCACATACCATTATCAAGTGGGATTTCTTCCACTTTTTTCAAATCAAGTGGATTTTCTTCCAACACTTCTTTGTGTTGTCTTTGTCTGGCTTTGGGACATTGTAATTGCTCAATAAATGTTAGCTATTATTTTTAATAATAATATTATACATACTAGCCAAAGCGCTTGACGTATATTGCTTAATTTAATCCTCAGAACAGCCGCATGATATAAGGGTTATTAATATCTCTAATTTTCAATTGGGGAAACAGGCCCAGAGAGATTATTGTACAAGATTATGCAGTCAAAAACTATCAGGGTCTATTTTCCAGGTCTTCACGCTTCACTGCCACACTCTGTAACCCTTATGGTGTATATGAAGAATTATCTAAGATATTAGACCACAGCCCAGCCTGGATGGAGATGAGGATTTTAGGAAGAGTTATATGATATGATTACTTAAATGACTAGATGAATTGAAGTGTCAGACATGAGTCAGAGGTCATGAGCTTGACTAAGGAGTTTGGTCTGTTATTTATTTCTTTGTAGATTTTTGATTTTGCAAGCCTCTCACTGAAGTTCTGAAATATAAAAATATAAATAACTAAGAATTTAAATATCAGATAAATTTGTTACGCAATTATTCTTTAAAGGTTCAATCTTTTCATTAAACTGGTAAGATTAATTTCTAAAACATACAATGTCAACCAAAATATAGCAAAATCAGAAAAAAAGAAATATCAACATTGGAGGACAATTCAAGCCCTTGTCCCCTGATTATTGACTATTATCAATCACTGCTTAATTTAGACTCAGCTCATCTCCAGGCTTGACTGAAATATGTGCTCATAGTCGTCATAAACCAGACAGGACTTGTTTGTGCCTTGTTTGCCTGTTAAAGTTGGTGTTTGCCTAAAATTACATGTTTTACCTCCTAATTAGTTAAATGCCGGGATTATCTCAATCACTCTCAAAGTGTGTAAGCCTATAAAACAACCCTTCTCTCTACTCAAAGAAAAACAACTCTTCCTTTTCTTCCTCCTCCTTTTTTCCCTCTTATTTTCCCTTACACTTTTTCTGTTTTTTTGCTACTCCCCACACCCTGCTCCACCCTTTCCTTTTTCCCTCCTTTTAATAGTATTCTGTTTGTATAATGATGAACAGGTAAGGAAGCAGCACTACAAACATCACTTCATTAATCTTATTGTGCCTTACATTGTTTAATCATGTATTATCTTTCTATACAAAAAAGCAGAATTGAACACAAATTAGAATTCTTCTTGTTTTTCTTGTATATAAATAAAGGGACATTTCACAGCTACGTAACCACTTCGACTCTGAACTTTCCATTAAAGTTAGACTAGAGTTTTTTTTTTAATTCTTTTATTTTATTGAGATCATAATAGTTGTGAAATTTCAGTTGTGCATTATTAATTCTTAGTCACCATATATATGTGCTGCTACCCCCTATGCCCATCACATTTCCCTCTGATAACGACTAATCTGTTATCTTTGTCCATCTGTTTGTTTCTCTTCCATGTGTGAATGAAATCATGCAGTATTTGTCTTTCTTTGTCTGGTTTATTTCACTTAACATAGTATCCTCAAGGTCTATCCATGTTGTTGCAAATGGGACGCTTTTGTCTTTTTTATGGCTGAATAATATTCCATTATATATAGAGAGAGATATATAGAGAGATATATATATCTATCTCACATCTTCTTTATCCATTCATCAGTCGCTAGGCACTTGAGTTGCTTCCACATCTTGGCTGTTGTGAACAATGCTGCAATGAACATAGGGGTGCGTAAGTCTCTTTGAATTGTTGATTTCAAGTTCTTGGGGTAAATACCAGGTAGTGGGATAGCTGGGTCATATGGTATTTCTATTTTTAATTTTTTGAGAAATCTCCGTACTGTTTTTCATAGAGGCTTCACCACTTTGCATTCCCACAGCAGTGTATGCGGGTTCTCTTTTCTCTATATCCTCTCCAACATTTGCCATTTTTTGTCTTGGTGATTATAGCCATCAATGGGTGTAAGGTGATAACTCCTTGTGGTTTTGATTTGCATTTCCCTAATGATTCATGATTTTGAACATCTTTTCATGTGCCTGTTGGCCAGCTGTACATCTTCTTTGGCAAATGTCAGTTCATATCCTCTGATCATTTTTTGATAGGGTTGTTCGTTTGTTGTTGTTGAATTGTGTGAGTTCTATATATATTTTGGAGACTAACCCCTTGTTGGGTATATGATTTGTAAATATTTTCACCCACTTGAGGGATTGTCATTTTGTTTGTTCCTAGTTTACTTTGCCTTGCAAAAGCTCTTTAGTTTGATGAAGTCTCGTTTGTTTCTTTTTTCTTTTGTTTAACTTGCCTGAGTAGACATGGTATTTGAAAAGATGCTTCTAAGAACCATGTCAAAGAGTGTACTGCCTATTTTTATTCTAGGATTTTTATGGTTTCATGTCTTACCTTCAAGTCTTTAATCCATTTTGAGTTAATTTTTGTGTATGACAAAATATGATGGTCTAATTTCATTCTTTTGCATGTGGCTGTCCACTATTCACAGCACCATTTATTGAAGAGACTTTCCTTTCTCCATTGTATGTTCTTGGCTCCTTTGTCGAAGATCAGTTGTCCGTAGATATGTGGTTTTATTTCTGGGCTTTCAATTCTGTCCCATTGATCTGCGTGTCTTTTTAATTTTTTTTTGTGATGGTACCAGGATGTTTTGGTTACTATAGCTTTCTAGCATATTTTGAAGTCAGAGATTGTGATGCCTCCAGCTTTGTCTTTTTTTCCTCAGGATTGCTATAACTATTAGGGATCTTTTATGACCCATATGAATTTTAGGATTCTTGGTTCTGTTTTCATGAAGAATGTCATTGGGATTCTGAGTGGGATTGCATTGAATCTGTAAATTGCTTTAGGTAGTATGATCATTTTAACTATGTTTATTCTTCCAATGTATGTGCATGGGATATCTTTCCATTTCTTTATGTCATGATCAATCTCTTTCAGTAATGTCTTAGAGTCTTCATTGTATAGGTCTTTCAACTCCTTGGTTAAATTTATTCCTAGATATTTAATTATTTTTGTTGCAATTGTAAATGGGATTGTATTCTTGAGTTCTCTTTCTGCTGGTTTGTTATTAGAGTATAGAAATGCAATTGACCTTTGTAAGTTGATTTTGTACTGTGCAATTTTGCTATAGTTATTGATTATTTTTAATAGTTTCCTGATGGATTCTTTAGGGTTTTCTATATATAGAATCATGTTGATTGCAAACAGCAAGAGTTTCACTTCCTCCTTTCCAAAGTTGGGATACATCTTATTTCTTTTTCTTGCTTAATTGCTCTGGCCAAAACCTCCAGTACCGTGTTGAATAAGAGTGGTGAGAGTGGGCACCCTTGTCTTGTTCCTGTTCTCAGAGGAATGGCTAACTGTTTTTCCCCATTGAGTATGATGTTGGCTGTGGGTTTGTCATATATGGCTTTTATTATGTTGAGGTATTTTCCTTCTATACCCATTTTATTGGGAGTTTTTATCATAAATGGATGTTGGATGTTGTCAAATGCTTTCTTTGTGTCTATTGAGATGATCATGTGGTTTTTATTCCTCATTCTGTTGGGGTGGTGTATCACATTGATTGATTTTCAGATGTTGAATTATCCCTGGGCCCCTGGAAGAAATCCCACTTGATAATGGTATGTGATTCTTTTAATGTATTGCTGTATTTGGTTTGTCAAAATTTTGTTGAGGATTTTTTGTGTGTATGTTCATCGGCGATATTGGCGTGTAATTTTCCTTCTTTGTGTTGTCTTTGTCTGGCTTTGGGATCAGGTAGATGTTGGCCTCTTAGAATGAGTTATGAAGTGTTCTGTCTTCTTCCTAACTAATTTTCTTCCTAACTAGTTTCTTCCTAAATTTTTGGAAGAATATGAGTAGGTTAGGTATTAAATCTTCTTTGAATGTTTGGTAGAATTCTTCAGAGAAGCCATCTGGTCCTGGACTTATTTTGGGGAAGGTTTTTGATTACTGTTTGAATTTCTTTACTTGTGATTGGTTTATTCAGATTCTGTCTTTCTTCTTGATTCAGTTTTGGGAGGTTGTATGAGTCTAAGAATTTATCCATTTCTTCTAGTTTGTCTGATTTGTTGGCATATATTCTTTCACAGTATTCTCTTATAATCCTTTGTATTTTTGTGGTGTCTGTTGTAATGTCTCCTCTTTCATTTCTAATTTTATTTATTTGCTCCTTCTCTCTTTTTTCCTTAGTGTGTCTGGGTAAGGGTTTGTCTTCTCAGAGAATCAGCTCTTAGTTTCATTGATCCTTTCTACTGTTTTTTGGGTTTCTATTTCATTTATTTCTTCTCTAATTTTTATTATTTCCCTCCTTCTGCTGACTTTGAGCTTTGTTTCTTTTCCTTTTTCTAGTTTGAGATTGCTTTCTTCAGAGTTTTCTTGTTTGTTAAGGTGGGTATGTATTGCTATGGATTTCCCTGTTAGGACCATTTTTGCTGCATCCCGTGAGTTGGTACAGTGTATTTTCATTTCCAGTTGTCTCCAGATATCTTTTTATTTCTCCTTTAATTTCTCCATTTATCCATTGGTTGTTCCATAGTATGTTGTTTAGTCTCCACATCTTTGTCACTCTCCCAGCTTTTCTCTTGTAGTTGATTTCTAGTTTCCTACCATTTATTGTCAGAAAAGATGCTTGAAATAATTTAAATCTTAAATTTATTGAAGCTTGCCTTGTTTCCCAACATAGGATCTATCTTTGAGAATATTCTATGTGCACTTGGAAGAATGTGTATTCTGCTGATATTGGATGGAGTGTTCTATATATGTCTATTAAGTCCATCTGGTCTAGTTTTTCATTTAATTCCACTATTTCTTTGTTGACCTTCTGTCTGGATGATCTATCCATTGATGTAGGTAGGGGGCTGAGATACCTACTACTATTATGTTGCTGGTTATTTCTCCTTTAGGTGTGTTAATAGTTGCTTTGTGTACTTTGGTTCTCCTGTGTTAGATGCATATATATTTATGAGTTATGCCCTCTTGGTGGAGTGTCCTTTTTATTGTTATATACTGCCCCTCTTTGTCTCTCATTCCTTTTTATCTTGAAGTCTACTTTGTCTGATATACATATGGCAACACCTGCTTTCTTTTGTTTGCCATTAGTTTGGAGTATCATCTTCCATCCCTTCACTCTAAGCCTGTGTTTGTTTTAGAGCTGAGATGTGTTTCCTGGAGACAGCATATTGTTGCTCTTGTTTTTTAATCCATCCAGCCCCTTTATGTCTTTTGATTGGAAAATTCAATCCATTTACATTTAGAGTCATTATTGATATATGAGGGCTTAATACTGCCATTTTATCTCTTGTTTTCTGGCTGTTCTATATTCCCTTGTTTCTCATCCTGTGTATTTCTGACTGCCGGTTCACTTTGGTGTTTCTTTATGGTGGTTTTCTCTTTATTTATCATTCATGTCTATGTTCTGATTTCTTGTTTGGTGGTCACTGTGAGGTTTGTATAAAAGATCTTGTAGATGAGTCCATTTTCTCATAGCCTCTCTTTTCCTTAGTCTAAGTAGATTCCATCTCTTTCCTCTTCCCCATCTAAGTTATTCTTGTCACAAGTTATTCCATTTTGTGTTGTGAGTTTGTGATTAAAATGAAGTGATTATAGTTATTTTTGATGCTTTCCTTCCCTTTACCTGTAATGTTATGATTAAGGATTTGCTAACCTGTTCTGATAGAGAGCTGAAATTTTCTGATTTAGTTTGCCTATTTATCTCCTTGCTCAACACTTTGTAAACCTTTTCTTTTCTTTTACTGTTTTTTCAGGTATGAGACCCTTCTTGATCATTTCTTGTAGGGGCGGTCTTATGGTGATGAACTCCCTCAGATTTTGTTCATCTGGGAATTTTTTTATTTCTTCGTCATATGAGAAGGATAGTTTCCTGGATAAAGTATTCTTGTCTAAAAGTTTTTGTCTTTCAGAATTTCGAATATATCATATCACTCCACTCTCTCCTAGCCTCTAAAGTTTCTGCTGAGAAATATACTGAGAATTTGATAGGGATTCCTTTGTGGGTATTTTCTTCTGCCTTGCTGTTCCTAATATTTTTTCTTTGTCATTGACTTTTGCCAGTTTTACTAATATATGTCTTGGACAAGGTCTTTTATACATTTATGTAATTAGGAGTCATATTAAGTTCATTTACATGTAAATCGAAACTCTTCCTCAGGTTTGGGAAGTTCTCAGCTGTTATTTCTTTGAACAAGCTCTCTCCTCCTTTCTCCCTCACTTCTCCCTCTAGATTACCTATAATCCTTATGTTGCAGTTCCTAATTGAGTAGAATATTTCTCAGAGACTTTCTTCATTTCTTTTTAGTCTTAGTTCTCTCTCCTCCTCCATCTGTAGCATTTCTATATTTCTGTCCTGTAAATTACTGATTCTGTCCTCCATAATATCTACTCTGTTTTTTGAGGACTTCAGATTTTTCTTTATCTTATACATTGTGCTTGTCATCTCCAACATTTCTGACTTCCTTTTATTTATTTATTTTTTTTGAGGAACATTAGCCCTGAGCTAACTGCTGCCTATCCTCCTCTTTTCGCTTAGGAAGACTGGCCCTGAGCTAACATCTGTGCCCATCTTCCTCTACTTTATATGTAGGACGCCTACCATAGCATGGTGTGCCAAGCAGTGCCATGTCTGCACCTGGGATCCAAATCAGCGAACCTCGGGCTGCCAAAGTGGAGCATGCACACTTAAATGCTGTGCCACTGGGCCAGCCTCTCTGATTTTCTTTGTAGTTTCAATCTCTTTCATGAAGAATTCCCTCTGTTCATTAATTTTATTTCTGAGATCATTAAACTTTCTTTCTGAGTTTTCTCAGAACTCGAGTTTTTTAATAATGATTTTGAATTCTCAGTCAGATTGTAAATTCTTTGACTTCAAGATTGATTTCTGGGTGCTTGTCATTTTCCTTCTGGTTTGGAGTATTAATATAACTCTTCATGCTATTTGTTGGGGTGGACTTTTGCAGTCACATAGTGGTAGTGTCTGGTTGCAGATTCCACCTGCCACCACTGGGGGTGGGGCAGGAGCTTTGTTTTCTGAGCCGCCTGTGACCCCTGGTAGATGTGCCTGTCTGCTGGAAGCTGTGCGACAGGGCCTGTCTGCGTTTGCCTGCTGGCTGCTGCTGTATTATATATGAGGGAACAGGCGCTCTGGTGGGACCCTTTGCTCTTGCTGACTGGCTGAGATCATGCACCAGGAGGGAGAGGAAGCAGGTGTGCTTTCTTTCACATGCACAATCCCGTGCGCCCCTACTCTGCACTCACTGCCTGCCTAAGCTGTTTGGCTTGGTGTGGAAACCCCTACACCAATGCTGCCTCAGTGTGGAGCATTCCTACAGGCTATGAGGCAACTCTGAGAGCACAAGTGTTCCCACAGAGAGCTATCTTTCCCCCCATCTCCTCTCAGGGTCATGCACTGGCCACTGCACTAGGTGCCACACCGTAGATCACTGCCACTCGAGAGGGAAAGTAGATCCCTTTTCCTCCTTCCACTGCCTCTCCAGGGGCTCCTGCATCCACACCTTCAGGCGTATGGTTGTGTGGATCTCTTAGGTATCTGTTGTGTTGTGTGAGTGTCCTCTGTTAGTACATGAATGTCATTTTCATTGTATCTTAGGAGAGAATGGCTAAGGGAAGAGCTCACACCACCATGATGCTGACGTCACTCTCCTAGACTAGCGTTTCTGAATCTTGATGTTGTTACGTTTTGGGCCAGATAACTTTTTGTGGTAGGGCCTGTCTTGTGCATTGTAGGATGTTTAGTAGCATCCCCTGGTCTCTACCCACTAGATGCCAGCAGCACCTTCCCCCAAGTTGTGACAACCCAAAATGTCTCCAGACATTGCCAAATGTCCCCTGGGGTTTAAGTTGAGAACCACTAACTTAGACATTTCCATTTCTAATTTCTATATTTTTCTCAATCTATTTAGACTTTAAATCTTATACTTTTTTAAAAACCATTGAATCCTAGCTTTTAATACTGAATATTTGGCCCACAACTTGCTAAGGTACAACCCACTCAATCTCATATCATTTTAAAATACAGATGTACAAAATTCTTTCCCCACAGGGAATACAGGCATACGGCCCAAAGATAATGAGTTCAATGTTAAAAAACTTTTATATAAAGGATATCAAAGTGGAAATGTGCAATAAGCAGCTATAGATATGGGAGTACATTTAGAAAATAAGTCAATGCTGGAGATGCAGGTTGGTAAATATTCGTGGTGATGATATTGTTTGAAGATATGAGAGTCCATAAGGTCATTGCAGAAAACTGTGTAATTAGAAATGATCAGAATGCAGCAGTTCCAAGGGGAGAAATAGTCAGAGTTAAATGTTGCCAAAGGGAATTGGATTCGAGAAACAGACTGAGAAGGAGATGTAAAAGATAAAGCAGGCTAATGTATAAGCCGTGATAATATATACTGCTATGATACTGAAGTAATAACAACAACAGTGATAATAATAATAAAATAAGAATAACATGTAAGCATTTACTATACGACAGAAATTGGAATAAGAGTCTTTACATGTATTAATTAATTTAATCTTAACAGCACCACTGTGGGGCACTTATCCCTGTTTTACAGATGAGAAAACCATATCCATAGCTCTACATCTGTGTATCTATCTCTCTTGCTCTGTCTTTTCAGTACACCTTAGAGGTAAATGAGGAAGTGCAAACAATATACAGGCTGACTCTCCAGTTCAAAGCCTAGCTCTGTGACCTGCTAGCTTTGTGCTCTTAGATAAATCAGTCGTTCTGTGTTTCAGTATCTTCATGTGTTGAATGGGGATAATTGTGAGGATGAAATGAGTTAGGACATGTGAAGTTTCTGCCATATAGTGAGAGTATAATATATGTTATCTATTATTATGAGTAGGTTGTGTTAAAAATACTGATCTATTTTATTAAATGGCTTGAACTCTTGAAACCTCCTCAAATCCATTGTGGAATATTACCAAATAACAGGATATAAGTATAGAAATAAAATGAGCTCACATACACACCAAAATAGTCAGAAGTATGTAGCAATTAGATGGCCCTTAATGAATGTTAGGGATGCACATTTAGTGAGTAGAGTGTGTATTATATAAAATTAAAGTTAAGTAAAATACAGGTCAGGGGCCGACTGGTGGTGCAGCGGTTAAGTGCACACCTTCCACTTCGGCGGCCAGGGGTTTGCCGATTCGCATCCCGGGTGCGGACGTGGCACTGCCTGGCAAGCCATGCTGTGGCAGGCATCCCACATATAAAGTGGAGGAAGAAGGGCACGGATGTTAGCTCAGGGCCAGTCTTCCTGAGCAAAAAGAGGAGAATTGGCAGCAGAAGTTAGCTCAGAGCTAATCTTCCTCAAAAATAAAAAATACAGTTCAATTAGTATTTGAGCATCTTTAATGATTTGGCTACAATACTAGGTGCTAATTAGTGAATAGAGATAGCCAGTGGCAAAGTATATCTTTAGAAAGTGCAATATAAGGAGAGAGGAAGGTATTTTTAAAAGACAAAAATTCATTTTGATGTATTTCAGATGCCTACTACCTGTTAGATACTATGCTAAACTATATACACATTCTAAAATTGAATTAGACATATTTCCTACCCTCAAGAAATTTAAACTATGTTAAGGCTAATGAAATTCATGTAAGCCAAAAATTTTCAGAATAAAGGAAAATACCATTCATCAAAAGGTACTTCACTGACAATGTGGGAGAAAATATTTATAATATGAGTACGACAGGTAGTAAATATTTTTATTAGAGAGACACGTTAAATGTTGATGAGAAAAAGAAATGTTCCCACTGAGCAAAAGATACCAACTGGCAAATGACAAAAATAAAACACAAACTAAAAGCAAGAAATATACCTGGGATATTAATATATAAAATATGTTCAACCTCATTAATAACCAACGAAGTATGAATTAAATTAGCAACAAGATTTCATTTTTTACCAATCAACTTGATCCAGACTGAACTGTGTTGCTGAAGGTGAAGAAAAGTGAGCACCATCTTACTGTTGGAAGAGGATGAATTTGTCCAATCTTTTGCAGAGGGTGGTTTTTATATAAATTGTATAACTAAAAACAAAATTTTGCAATTAAAAAAGGAAGGAAGAGAAAAATGGAAGAAAGTGAACAAAGAAGGAAGGAAAGAAGAAGAGGCAGCCAAAATGTCTTCAAAAGTTAAGTTTTTAAAGTTTGGTAAGACAGCTTGCTCTTCACGCTATATCTAGATTGATTATTTAATTGAATTAATGGATTCATTGGAAGCTAACCAACGAGACCTATTGTTTTGGCTGTAGATGGAAGCATCCATATTTTATTTTACATCTCATTTTATTTTTGTCTCAATATCCTTGTTTGGTAGAATAACCAAAACTGTAAAGTGACAATCTTGATGTATATACATATGTAAATGTCAACAGCTTTTAAAATTCTCAACTGCATAATATCCTTTCTTTCCGTGACCCCTTTTAAATGATAGTAATATGTTTTGTGAAACAGATGTGGCATAGTTTTATAATTTTAGGTATGACTGTTGAAATAGGATACATTTTTTAAAAGACTTGAGTGTACTGTTTGTACCAATTATTTCCACTGTGCCTATTATGTAATTATTTTATCTAGCATCCCTTAGTGATTTTTTTATTTCTAATTATGGATTAGTTACCTCAGAAGCGCAAATCACGTAGTACGTATTCTTTGTGAAGAGATGTACCAGAAAAAATTTTCGTGTTTAAAAGGAAAAATAATTTTTGAAACCTATTTGATTCATCTAAATAACAAATGATTAAATGGAGTGATTCTTTTGTAGAGACTTTGCAATACTGAATAATTTGTGATCGAAGAGGAGTTTTCCTTTTGAAAATATCAATTCCACATTTCCAGGAGAGTGAACTTTCTTGAAAAGAACAATAAAAACCTTAATGTTCATTTATACATGAAAAACATATGCCTATGAAAACATAAAAACCTATACCAAAATGCATCATCTACATTATATGGAAATACCCACATGTTTGCAATCATATAAGTACAGATTAACGTCTTTAGACATTCAGGGAAAACACCAATATAAATTTGGTTCACTGTTTTCTCTACCTTCGTTAGACAGGCTCCAAAAACTCTTTACTGCATGTTTTTCATGCTGCTCAACATTAACATCTATTGAGAAACTAAAAAGGTGGTGCATCTTTGAGTCTCTTTGAAGCTTTTCTTTTACTTGATGTGTCACATTAATGCTGCCCTACAGGGAAATAATCAAAGAACTTTAACATAATACGGTGATTCAGAAAAGAAACATGACAGCAGTACATTACTGCAAATTGAATTTAATGAGCTTCTTAGCACTGGGAGAGTGACTCTGTGAAACAGAACCTATTCAATTGAGATCCTTTCTATTATAATTAAATCATTTTACATTTACCACTGGGACAAGTTTAATCTTAATTAGACACTTTTATGGGGGAGGTGAAGCCACATGATTTATATTTTCCTTATCATATAGTGAACGATTCAAAATGTAAAGGGTAAAAAAACCAAGATGGTGACCTTTTCAAGGGAAAACAAAAATAAGCATTCTCAAAGTTCCTTGAGTTGGGTAGAGCAATGTCAGTGACTTGAGTTTGGCGTAGGTATATGCATACTTGTAAATGGATGGATAAACGAACATAGTATTTATTTTCTATTCTATGGATTTTTCTAAAATACTGAAATTTTTCCTTGTTTAAAGAATTATCAAATTAAGTGATAAAACTACTAATCAAAATGAATCCAGCATATAGATCCTTGTTTTGGTACGAAGCACACTTGAATTGGATTTCCAAGATAATTCAAGCACTGATGCTGTCATTTGCAGTTTTTTTAACCTTGGGCAAGTAACTTAATCTCCCTGGACCACATTTCCCTTCCCCTAAAGTTGGACTAATATCTCCCTTTTAGAGTTAGGGTGATAATTACATGAGATGAGAATGTGAAATTATCTTGCAAATTTAAGATTGATTCATAAATTTAACTTATTGATATTAATGGAAAGACGTTGTCCTTTTTGACATTTCTGTAACTTAAGCTATGTGGGGCTAAGATTGCACCTTTTTAAACATTTTTATTTCACACACTATATGCATGTATGAAAGTAAGTAAAAATTACAATAAAAAAGAACAATAAAAATCAATGTGTGTTTGCATAATTGATGTTTTCCCAACCATGAAATATCCAAAGACTGTCTCATGTTTAAACAAAATGACGTGACCGGAAAGTGGATGGCTCCAGGGATTTCTTGGGAATTAATCTGTTTGGCATTAGACACAATCTGTAAGTCTAAGCTAAGTTATTTGCAATTATCTAAGATGTTCAAACATTTCCGAGAAATTGAAACATTCAAAACGTGTCCCTTCTGTTAACTTCACATGGGAAAAATGGCTGCTCATAGAATACCAGGGAGGACATCCATTAGGAAATATTGGATAATGTTCTGAATTTTAAAGCCATTAAAAAATGATTTTTTCTAAAAACAAAGTTATTTTTTAAAAAAACAGATTTTCAAACTAAATTATTAGAAATTCTATCTCTTTATGTATATTTAAAATGGGACTCTGTTTTTATTCATAGGCACCTCAATAAGATATCTTTGTAAAAGGGGTAGGTGTGTTGTGAATATTTTATAAACTAAAATATTTGGATTACGTACTAGACTGTCATTCATGCAAGTGAATATCAACTCCATCAATATTCCTTATAATCACCTTATGTAGATAGCCATTGTGTGTGTATGTGTGTATTTGTTTGTTATATCACTAGCACCTAGCACATGTTATTTGAATACGTTAATTGTGGAGGTATTATCTCTAAAGCATTAAATGAATACACTTGCAGAGATTCTACCATATTTCTATTTACCTAAAGACAGAGGTAACATGGCTGGAGAAAATGTACTAGACTGGATTGGATTCTAATTTCCCCCATTTACTTACTATGTGTCTTTGAACAAATCATAGCACCTCTCTTAGTTTTCTCATCTTCATAATGAACAGGTTGGATAAGATGAACTTGGAGTTCTCTTTCAATTTAGATAATCTAAAAGAATTGGGGCAGTTTCTCTTTACTATGGGGGGCACTTTCTCTGCTGGGCTGGGTCAATCTTTGCTTACTTAACCATTTGACGTGTTTAACCAGAGATGCTTTGACATCTTTAATTACTAACACATTTAGGGAGAATTTGTAATAGATCTATGGCTATAGACAGAATGAAGACAATTCACCATACATTTCCTACAATTCTTTAGTGTAAAATCCTCTTGCAAATACTTCAAAAATTTTCAAAATTCAGATGGCTGTAGTGAATGGAGTTAGGTAGAGTAGGAAAATGAGGGCTTTAGTTTCATTCTGTCTTCTGAGCTGAGTGTGTGTTTGAGGGGAATGGTTGATGGAGGGTAGAATGGTAGGAGACTCACTCATGAAAACTTATCTTTGCTATTCTTTTGTCTAATTTCCTCTTAGCTTTTTCCTTTTCTCTCCTTTCACCTTTTCAGGAACTTTCCCCTTCTCTTCTTTTTCTCCTCTCCCTTTTTCCATTCTCCTCTTGAAAATAAGGTATATGTGGGAGAAGAGAGCAATAGGTAAGGCAGGATTGGTCAGGATTTTAACAACAAGAAGAGTAAAAGGAAGAGATGTTCTCCTTGATTCTCTGCCTTCACGAGAATAGGGTTCTTCTCCAAAAGCCAAGAACTGAGAGGATAGAGAAGAAATAAAGTAAGTAATAATCATATAAGAAAGTTCAACCTCAGTGTCAACATGAGAAATGCAAATTATACTGTGATAACATTTTGTAACTGTCAAAATAGAAAAGCTTTTAAAATAATAATTAAGGTGAAAGGGGCATTCCCTTTAGTATATTGCACAACTATATGGAAAAGCAATTTTTAATGTGTTCTCTTGTTTTGATATTCTTAAACACTTTATTATGAATATTGCCTTTAAATATTAATGACAGATGTGGACAAAGACCTATGTTCAAGGGTATTGCAATGACATTTTGATAATAGCAGAATAAGTGGAAATATCTAAGGTCAAAAGTAGCATAATAGTTAAACGTAATTGTACATTCATGACAGAATATTACGCAGTCATTAAAATGACATTCCCAAACAATATTTAAAGGGAATATGCTAACTAAATTATAGAAAAAGAAAAACTACATTCAAATGTGATCCACACGATGTAAAATATATTCAGAGATCATAGAATCAGAGAAAATATGCAGAATTGTTAACTTTTCTCAAAGTGTTCACATCGACTGTGATTTTTTTCTCTCTTGTTTCTTTTAGTAGTCTCAAAATTTTCCAAAAAATTTTATTTCTTTCATAAAAAGAAAATGTCATTAGAGAATTACATGTTCCTTAGTTAGAAGATAGTAATAATTTACATTCAAATAGTGCTTTGCAGTTTGAAAAGCATTTTCATCTACTTTATTCGAATCTAAAAATACCCATGAACTCTTCTGTCATGTGAGGTTACAGCGAAAAGAACCAGGAAGCAGGTCCTCACTAAACATAGAATCTGCTGGTGCCTTGATCTTGAACTTTCCAGCCTCCAGAACTGTGAGAAATAAACGTGTGTGGTTTAAACCACTTGGTCCATGGCATTTTTGTTATGGCAGTCCAAATTGACTAAGACATCAATGAACAAAATGCATCATATGTAAGGTATAGGACTGATGCTATTTTCTTCACTTTAGAGATGAGAAATTGAGACTCAGAGTTTCAGTTACTTTCCCAAATATGAGATTAATGAAAATAGAAGATAAAACAGCGTCTTCTTGACTCCAATTCCAGACTTTGTGCTGTTTTTAATATTCTAATATTTGGAAACATGGGGCCATGAGACTCAATAAGAAGTTAAAGAATCATCAAGTCTCTTTCCAGATTTGTCCTAGTTTGGGGGGAAATACTAGTTCTTGGAGTTGGTTAAGTCATACAGACATTTGGAATCATTCTCCATGTCCCTTTAAGAGAGATGTATAGAAATGAAAGATAGTTAAGGGAAGAAATGTGCTCCATCCCTTAGAATGCCTAAGGGAAAGGAACTAATTGAAAGAAGTGAATGGATAGGAAACAGAGAAATACAAGGAGAATGTGGCAGAAAAACAACCCTCCAAAGATGTCTACTTCCTAACCCATGGAGCCTAGGAATAGATTACCTCACAAGAAAAAATGGGACTTTGAAGATGTAATTAAGTTCAGGACTTTGAGAAGAGATTACTTTAGATTATCCACGTGGACCCTATGAAATCACGAGTCTCCTTATATTTGAAAGAAAGTGGCAGGAGTCAGAAAAGGAGATGTGTGACAGACACAGAGGCCAGAGTGATACAATTGCTGGCTTTTAAGGTGGAAGGACACGGTAACAAAGAATCCGGGAAGCCTCTAGAAGCTTAAAAGGCAATGAAATGGATTCTCCCCTTGAGGGTGCAAGAAGAAATGTGGCTCTGCTGAAAGCATGACTTTAGCCCCATGAAACCCATTTCAGATTTATGACATCCAGAACTGTAAGATAATAAATTCATGTTGTCTTAACCAACTAAGTTTGTGGTAATTTATGAGAACAGCCATAGGAAACTAATACAGGGATATTTTCTTTTTCACTCAGACTTTTTTCTTTTTTTTCCTTTACTCCAGACTTTGAAAAATAGTGCTAGTGACACAGTGGCAATCAAAAGCAATGAAGTCTCTGTCTTCTTCAAACTTGCATTTTCCTGGAGGGAGACAATAAATGCATAAAAATCCACGAATATGTCAAGGAGGTGTGTATCATGGGAAAAATGAAAGTAGGTGATCAAATTAGGCTGAATAGAATTATTGGATGATTAAATAAATAAATGGAGCCAACATATGCAAAATTCTCTTTCTTGATCAGTGTCTCACCAGGACCTCCCTGGTCACCAGCAGAATTCACTTAGCATTTTGTTCTTCCCTCTTAATTGTATTAGAGTTAGCCGGTGAGTTCTTAAACTACAGAGAACATATGTAACATTTTATTGTATGCTGTATACCCATCACACAATACCTGCATAATAAACATTTAACAAAGAAGAATGACAGCAACAGAGAGGGTAGGAAAAAAGTTAGGAAAGAAGAAATATAGACAAAAGGCTGGAAAGGTAGAAGAAAAGAAGTGGGCTGAAAAAATTATAGACTAAAGTAAGGAAGACTGAGATTCAAGAGCAGAGCTATGTGAGTGGACTCAATATATCTTATTCCCGTAAACAAGCCTATCTACACCAGTTCACGCAGTGTGATCCTTACGAGGAGACCCTCCTGTGCTGCCATGCATAGGTGCAACGTTACATATGTTTTATTGACTCTTGGGACTATGCCCTCACCTTAAAACAGACTATCCCCATTAGCCTAAGTTACCTTGTTGCCTTGTGGCCCCTGGAACTTGACTTCCGTAATGTTTCTGTCTAGCCATGGGAGTCAATAAAAGAGAAACAACAACAACAACACGACTGGCTGGCATTTTAAGGGTAATACATTATGGGTGTATAAAACACAAAGGCAGCATTTAGCTGCTATTACCTCTAGCAAACAAGGACTCTGTTTCTCTGAATTATCCTCATAGGTGGACTGTAATTGATTGCCGCTCTCGAATCATTTATTTTATAAAACTCAATAAAAGAAAGTGATGAAAATGTGCCAGATGATTTCCGCAGAGGGTAGGAATGAAAGAGCTAGGAAAGAATGCAGCCTCAATTCATATTCACTGCTCGTTTTCTCAAACGCTGCCCCTGTCCTGGATGGAAGACTGTTCATTTCTCCTCGGCAGTTCCAGACCTAATGGGTGAAGCAAATTTCCCTGACGTTCCGTTTACCTCGTTCTTGCTTTTATTTCCTTTGATAAAGACCTATTGGTATTAAAGATCGCAGGGAGTTTATTTTACCTTGAGATTCTGGTTCAATTACTCCCAGCTACATCAGTGCACCGCGGAATAGTGCTTCAGAAGGTAACAGAGCTGGTATGCACTGCCTTCCATCTCCCAGGTAGCAAATGCAATTGTTTTGTTTTTCACGGTTTCAAAATGACTAGATATCAGCAGCTTACACCCTGCAGGGCAAATCAGGATGCGGCATAAAGTGTTCGGAATTGCTATGTTGGCATTGATAGCAGAATGGTAATAACAGAGTGTGTCTGGACACAATAGGTCTTTTGGCAATGTCAACTGCTCATTCCCTGGTGGAGAATAGACTGTGTCATTGTGTTATTCCAACTCACCTTTTATTTTTCCTCCTTTTCCTTGACCTGGAGAATTTTTTTAGGGTGAATTAACTCCTGCTTCCTTACCACAGACCCTGTGATTCAATAGCTGCCTCTGTCACTGTATCTCTGGTTATATAGCTCAAAGATAACTCTGTCCAATAATATCTCTGCCCAAGGGTTTGGTGCTTGTCTGGCTCACCTCCCTGCCAAGTCATTGTGGTAACTTCCTAGATGTATTTAGCAAGTAACAAATTCCTTGGCTATATATCCTTATGGGTAGAAGAGGGGAGCAAGGTAGAGAAAATCCTCAGATTATCTATCTCCCTACAGACACCGCCTTCCACGTACATACTTTGTTTCCTTTAGAGCTCTTCCACAATAGGTAAGTAAGCTTTCCGTTCTATTCAGTCATCATTAGCTAAAGAATTGCTGCCTTTGAAAACTCAATTTCTGTTAATCCAAACATTGTACAAATAGGATGCTAATCATTCTATACAGTTATCCGCTTTTTTAGCATTCTTTCTGCCCAAACCTCATTGTTTGCAATATAATGAGTTTAGTTAGTCATCTAGATTTTTATTTATTTATTTATTTATTTATTTATTTATTTTGAGGAGGATTAGCCCTGAGCTAACTATTGCCAATCCTCCTGTTTTTGCTGAGGAAGAGTGGCCCTGAGCTAACATCCACACCCATCTTCCTCTACTTTATATGTGGGACGCCTACCACAGTGTGGCTTTTGCCAAGTGGTGCCACATTCGCACCTGGGATCTGAACCGGCGAACTCCGGGCCTCTGAGAAGCGGAATGTGCAAACTTAACCGCTGCCCCACTGGGCCGGTCCCTAGATTTTATTTGTTTATATCTCATTTCTTTATAAAACCTATGTGAAAGAGCTGACCATCTTTTCTCTAATGCCACACAACCAACTTCTCTAATCTCTTAACTGACGTTTTATGTATATAAGCATGCAGGTGTGTGTGTGTGTTGCAGAAAACAATAATCATGACACATCTCATAAAAATCAGCTACAAGGTGGCCCAAAGGCCAGGTTCATCTGGTTCATTGGCTTTGATGTTATAGAGGACTTCTATTTTCACTTTCTGTATTAATTCCATAGTTTTGTTATGTATAAAGGCATTTTGCCCACCTTCTGCTTCTCCACAAAAAGCTTATATTACTACTTTTTTATTTATAAGGTTCACTGATAAGGCTCTTCCCATACTGTTGTAGCGGAAGAAAAACTTTTTCCTTCTTGCCTTCTGGGTCCTTTGGCTGGTCTAATAGTTAAATGACGAGAGGAAAAGAAAACAAAAACTGATTTTGTATGTAGGGGAACCCCAAAGATATGAGGCTTGCAGACAGTCAGGCAATTAATTGTATGCCATCCTGAGCTAAGGAGAAGAGGATACGGATCTGGGACGTCAAAGGAGAGGAAGACAATTCACAGGAAGCTGAGAAGAGCAAATGTTTGGTGAACAAATGTTTGTCATGCCATGCAGGTACATCTTTCTAATGTAAAAAAGTTATCTGGTAATAGCCCCATTCTTGGAATAAGCCCCCTGTCTAAACTCTTTTAGGTAGTTAAGGGGGAAGTAGAAAGCTCTCGTTGAGTCTATTTGGCCTTGATTGTCTTCAGCTCAAATACTCCATCCACTTGCCTAAGTGGCACATTCTGGGGTGGCATGCCCTGAACGCCATCACTATGAATGGATTTGCAGTGGTAGTAAATGTGTGGTATCATGGGGTAAGCATCACCCTATACATATAGTCCAAATAGGAGCCCATATTGTCTCATTATTTCATGGAAATCAACGGTTAGTGAAGAAAAAGAAAAAGGCTGAGATAATGTGGTTTAGCAGACTGCTGCCTTGAGCGACTGATTTGCAGAGAATTCCCTTAACTTCCTAACACAGTAACAGCATCATGCATGAACAAAGAGAATTCTTCAAGGCCTCCTATTTAGAAATGGTTTCAGCAATAAAGGCCTTTTCTTTTACCTCTTGACCCTCTAGTAACTTGCAGTTTCCCTCTGACTCTCTGCCTTATTTCCACTTCTGCATTGCAAAATATTCATATTTTAAGTTCTTTGAACTGCGATCCAAACTTTTCAGAGAAAGAGAACTTCAAAGCTCTAACTTTCAAAATAATATGACAATTTGCTAGAAATTGCCCATCCATGTGTTGGGAGACCTAGTGGAGAGGTGAGGACAGCAGAGAGACACTCTTGTTTGTCTCACTCTCTTTGTTTCTCCACCCCCTCTGCCTGGAGATTGAAAACCTCCACTGTCATTGTCAACAAAGCTATTATTCCACTCATTGGTCAATACATGTTCATTTTCTGCTGAATGCCTGGGGAATTGATGCATTGTATGCTGATCTCTCTCTTGGGTTCATTTTGTCAGGGACAATAATGCTTAATCTGTGTTATGCACATCCCTGACTATGAGGCTGGGGGTGGGGGATTAAATCATAACTCACCTGCGTGGAAACTCAGATACAAAGGAGCAAATAGAAATGACAGAAATCTGTTTTCTGGCAGGGAAGGGGCTGGTCACTTCAACCTTCCAAGAAAAGTAGATTTCTGGCTCATCTTCACGGAAACCTCCACTTGTCTATGGAGTCAGTGGTGAAACAAAAGGTTGTCAAATGCGCCATCCTCCCAAATCAGAAAGCCATCCATTTGAGAAGTAGAGTTCTCTAAAATAGATATTCTCAGCCTCTGGACTAAGGAAACAGTTTATTTGAAATACGTGAATATTTGAAGGGAGCTCCACATAGCTTCAACTAAAGTACTTTGCAAAGAATGAAAATGTTTGATGTTAATATATATTGAAACTAATTCTAGTTCTTCTTCAGACTTGTAACCTAAGGCAAGCCCTAAATTTACCAGTTCTAGTCACTTTCTTTAAAGGTCTTCCTCTAACCTCTCTACCTTGGAGAAGTAATTAACCTCGTTAGACACTGATTGTTTCTTTCCTGCATATTTCCTCTGCACACTGGTGTACAGTTATTTTCGTATCCTCCTGCACAGTCGTTTGCACTTTTGTCTCTAGTTTCATGAATGCCTGGAGGCATAATAATGCCTAACTTACTGAGTTGCTGTGAAGTTTATGTGAAAGAACATATGTTGATTCTCACCTTCTAGTCCTGTTATAGCTCTGGAGATGAAGAGGAAGTTGGATACTTGAAAAAGAGAAAAGCTTGGATAACCTGCTTAGCCCAGCATTGGTAAAGGGAGAGCTCCCTATGAGTCCCCTAGGAACATTCTAGAGTGTTTCTCTAGGCACTGGTTCATATTGGTGGCCAGTGGGCCATATGAGACTCACAGACGTGGTTGCTTTGGTTACTCTCAAGTTTTGTTTGTTTGTTTTTGGTGTGTTTTGTTTTGTTTATAAAATAAAATAACTAGCTGTCAGCATTTCAAAATCAAAAGTTTTTGTATAAAAATCTAAATCTCCTACCACAATTGGCTGCAGTCCTGTATGTCTGAAGATGAGTAAGAATACAACATTTAGATGGGTGTTTAGCAGTTTTTCATTCTCCATTTCTTTATCTCTTGCTTACTTCATTCATTAGTGCTCCCTGCTTGGCCACTGGAGCCATTTGGGTTTGAGCTCCCCTTCTAGAATCATAGCTTCTACAAAGACTTCATGGTTTGTGATATCAGCGTACTTTGCCCACATTGTTCTTTTCCTTCAAGCTCCATCTTACAACTCTTTAGGTTTGCTCTCCTAAGCTAAAAAAATATGCACGTATCCAATGATGATTCTTATCATCTCCATTTTACAGATGAATAAACTGGGGCTACTGAGACATTAAGTACATTGTCCAAGATTACACAGCTAGTAAATGATGGAATTGGGATTCAAACCCAGGCAAAGTGGGTACAAAGCCTGCAAGATGCTTGACCAGTTCTTTGCTACTTTTCACAGGAGGCTCCTGAAAGGATACACTGAACTTGGGTTACTGCTAGGCCGTGGGTAGCTGAGGAGAAGATGCTGTAATCACTATGACAATGCTAGTAAATAGTAATCTCTCTGTGATCCTTAGCTACTGTTATCGCTTTTAAAGGTAGAAAGGAGCAATTTGTTTCCTTTTAGTCCTGTGGCACATTCAGAGATGGCTGTACAAGAAAGGACTCATTGCCCGGCAGCAAGGAGCGTGGTTAGCCAAAAACCTTCAGTTGTTAATCCCTTCAGGATCTGCCTAGCTTTTACGTCAAGGTCATACTCTTCTTGGGGCAAACTCCAGCCAGTGATCATGCAAGTCAATAGCAGCTGATCTCAGCTTTTCTCAGAGCATCCCCCAGAAGAGAACCGAGCAAGGCAGTGGTCCAAGGGTACAAGGACCTAGTCATTTCCATCTAAGGTAGGATTACTCTAATGGGTAATCTTTTCTCCAGAACCCTCATTGGACTTGAAGAGGTTTGATCAGGTCTAATTCCGAATCTCATGGCCTCATTGCCCAATTCTGCTCTGGTCTTTGTTCTTTCACAGGTGTTACTCCCAACTGCATCTCAGCATGTGCTCCCTAGAAACCACAAGCAGCTCACTGCTTAATGCAGCTAGTAAAGACTGGGTTCAGGGCAAGGTCTTTTGACTTTGGTACCATTGGCATTCTATGTTGTGGGGTGTGTCCTGTGCATTGAAGGATGTTTAGCAATATCCTTGGGCTCAACCCATTAGGTACCAGTAGAACTCCCCGACCAAGTTGTGACAACCAAAATTGTCTCAGACATTGCCTAGTGTCCCGGGTTAAGGACCACTGCTTTAGGCAAATCTCTGTACTTTTACCAATGAGGAAAGTAAAATCCAAAGTGTTAACTTTAGTTGCCCAGGTCGTAGATAGCTAAACTAAAGAAAGAACAACCTAGAACATGGGTTTCTGCTGTTTCTAATCCAGGGCTCTTTTTAGATTTTGAACTAGAAAAACACAGAATTTACAAGAAAAATGACATCATCCTCTACTTTCAGACTGGAATAGCTATATGGGTGAAATAGGTGAAAAATTCCAGAACAAAAGAATCTTTCTTTGTTTTTATTTTCTTGTTTATGCTTCTATGAAGAAGGTGCTGTAACCCCTACCACCTCACAGCCCTGAAAATGATGACGTTCCAGCACCACCTGGTTTGCAATTTAAATTGCTTCTGCTTATTTGGTTCCTTATGGAAACACTTGAAAGTCATCGTGAGTCTTTATGTGTGAAACTGTAAATTGGCCTTTCTCCAATCAAACGTATTTCCTAAGTATCTGTCTAGTGAAGACTGGCCTCCTATAAACCTCTGTGTCACCTCTTGCAAAAAGTTTTCCATGCCTTCCACTCTCCTCACTTCTCCCCTGAGATGGTGAGCACTCTCTGTTTACAAAGCATCCCTCCTGTGGCTACTGTAATCAGAACTCTATACCATCTTTGTGACTGTCATCTCCTTGTCTGATTTTTCCCTCTGCCTTGTGAATTCCTTGAGCATCATGGCCTGAGCTTTTCAACATTAGATGTCTGATTCTTGAATTCTTAACTCAGTAAATGTTTTGGGAATGAATGAATGACTAAACAAATAAAAGCTGCCAGATCACTCTACCAGGAAAGGAAGTATAAAAGGAAATGAGTGTTTTTCCTTGTTCTTTAGGAGTTTGCTGTGTTCTTTAGCCTAATCTTGACTGTATTCACGGTCAAATTAACAGAAAGCATCTTGAAACACATGTCAAATCAAATACCTTTGCACACGTTCGGGTGGGGCATTCAGCTCCACATTCATCTAAATGTGATGTGAGCAGCTCTGAGAGATAACATCTAACCTTAGCAGAAGCTCATTCTTAGCTTCTGCTCTGAGATTTAAAAACCTGATTAGGGGGTAATAAATTTGTAATGCTGCAAAGGAAAATCTGTTGCTAAATGACTGAAAAAAATAATTTAAATTCTTTTCATAAACTCCATGCTATTCATTGCCAGGCATTATTATGGAACAATAGTGATTACAATATTCTCAGGAAAAAAAAATCAGTAAAGCAGGACTATGCTTATTTAAATGTTGTTTATCCAGGTATTTATTATAATAAGATAATGATCCTACTGTGAATTAGCTATTGAGTGAGATGCTCTGGTTGTTTGTAAAGTTTAAAAAAATAATCCTAGGATGTAGTCACTGTAACAGCTAATGAATAAATATGAAGCTTATTTTCAAGCCATTTACACATTAGGAAATTTAGGTTTTAGCCCTCATTATTTTATCACATTCAATAAAAACTTACAGACAGGCTTTGTCTTGATAAGTGAAATAATTTGCATGCATCAATCACAGCCATAAAGACAAGATTTAACATTTCTCATATTTTAATACTGATGTGCAATTTGAGTTCTAGCTTGAAAGGGCAAAGAAGTATTTCTTTGGTACAATTAATATAGATTTCATTGCATGAATAGTGGTGTGTATTAATCAAACTGTATTTATTAAGCAACAATATTTACTTAGGAGTGTGCTGACTGTTAGAGTGTAGGGTCATATAAATAATTTTAAAATATGATTATCACTATCAGAGATATTACACTCCCACTGAAAAGAGGATATGTATGTATACTTACATATATGTGTATATACGCATGTATATAATAAATATGAAAATGTGTTAATTGATATTTTTGTTTGAGCTTGAAGGTTTCTTGAGTCTAAGAGGTATAATTCTGGAAAAGACATGGCATAATGGCTTTGGAGTCCAGGATTGAACCCCAGCTCCATCATTACCAGCTGAGTGACCTTAGGAATATTACACAGATTCTGTAGCCCAGAGATTCGCAAACTGTCGCACATCAGGATCACCTGAAGCAGCTTTAAAAAGCTCCCATGCCGAGGTGTCAGGAGTTTTTAAGACTTAGGTTTTGGAGTGATTTCATTGAACACCCAAGATAAAGAATGATTCATCTAGCTCACTGTTTCTCAAACTTTATGGGAATACCAATTACCTTGTTCGCTAGAGAAAGTACCGGTGCTCATTCAGGAAGCCTGGCCTGGGGCCTGAGATTCAGCATTTCTTACAAGCTCCAGTGAGGTCAGTGCTACTGGTCCACGGGCCACACTTTAAGGGGGAAAGTTCTAGCCTACAATTTTGTCATCTTTAAAACAGAGATATCTCTTGATGTAAAGACTAGTCATCAGGCATGGGCCCATTACATGACATATGTATCTTATAATAGCTATGGTTACAATACCGATTTCAACTCCACTTCCCTCAAACTATACACATAATTAGGGAGAGTCATCTCTTCCTAGGATAGATTGTATCCGATTTTTAAAAATTTTATTTTAAATCACTTTTCGTTCCCTCTTCATTAGGCTAACGCTAGTCATCCTTCCAGGCCTGGAAGCTTGTACAACCACCTCAGCCCACGCCTACCTTCCTCTAGCTCCATGGTTCTCCAGCCTGGCTCCATATAAGAATCACCTGGGAGAATTTCACGGCACACCCAGTGCCTGGCTGGCCCCAGAAAAATTAATCCATATTTCTGAGGTCATTCCAATGTGCAGCTATGGTTGAGCACCCTTCTCATCATCTAATTCTCTACATTCCATTTACCCGGTCTTTTATTCACTTAGCATGCATTGAGTTCCTACAACATGCCAGTATTGTACTAGGCACTGGGACTGATAAAAAAAATGAGTGAAAAATACCAACAGTGTATCAATATCTTGGTGCTAATCACTTTCCTATTTTTACAAGTCTATAGGGTAGATATTGTTAGCGTTATTCTATCACATGACTACCCTGCTCTCCAGGAGGCTATTGTCGAGGCATAAGGCTGCAAAAAGAAGGCTGTGGGAACACAGAAGAAGTATTACTTTGGAATGTGTTCTTCATAATTTCCCATCTTGGATTGTTCCTTTTTTTTATGACTATTAGATTTATCTTCTCAAGTGCACTGTAACATCCTAAGGTCATGGACCATAAATTTAATTTTAACTTTTTTTTTTTGTTTTACTAAAACTACTTGACATGCATCACTGTATAAGTTTAAGGTGTACAGCATGATGATTTGATCTACATATATTGTTAAATAATTGCCACAATAGGTTCAGCTAACATTCATCTTCTCAAATAGATACAATAAAAAAAGAGAAAAAAAAATTTTCTCCTTGTGATGAGAACGCTCAGGATTTACTCTCATAACAACTTTCTTATATGGTGTACAGGAGTGTTAGCTATGTTTTGTAATTATACTATTGAATAGTTTTTTTACCCAGGAACATATCACAGACTGAAAACAAAGTGTGTTTTCTCTCTCTCTTTCTCTGACTGTCTGCTTGTCTTTCTCTCTGTAAGTATGTAGACACATACATATATGTACACATTTATATTTATATTTAAACCATTTTGTAGACCCCAAGTATACAGAATTATACTGCCACTATTGGCCATGTCAAGTTGTCTCTTTTCTTTAATTTTATCATTTTTCTTCTTCAATCTACATTTTCATTCTTATCTCCCTCATTCCATAAATATTCTCTCTAGTGCATTTAATATATGTCCTTTCATTCTACTTTTTACATGTTTTCTGGGTGCCAGTATAATTAAAATTAACATATATTCTTGTTCTGTGCATTTTATATTTACACAAATGACATCACACTGTAAGTTTTTTTCTTAAACTGTCTTCAAATATTGTTTTGGGATCTATCCAGGTTGCCAAATTTAAATCTGGTTTATCGTTTCTAATTATTACATCTTATTCCATGGTACACATTTATAAATTTTACTTCTAGATTTTCCTTTTTTATAAAAATCTAAGGTGCTTTATCCATTGTTTTCACTCACACATAAAAGGCTGCTAAAGGGGCTTATCATGACATATAATGGGAAAGTTTTACTGAGCTATACATATGCTGAGGAGGGGTTGTTGGGTGAAATACTTAATATCTCTAAAATAGTTTGATCTCCAGAGGAATGGCATCAGTTTACTTCCCCACTATAATTCCAGTTATTCATATCTTCTCTTGCATTTGATTTAAAAATATATATTAGCCAATCCGATTGGCGTGAAATGCCAGTTTACTGTTTTAATTGCTATTTTTGTGATTATTAGAGTATGAACATCTCAGTATATTAGCCATTTATGTTTCCTTATTGTTAAAAATCCTTATTCATATACTTTGCTCAATTTTTTCTAATGGATTTGTTGTATTGTTCTTAAAGACGTGCAACAGTTCTTTGTATTGACCTCTTTAGACTTTGCAAATATCTAATTCCAATATGTTACCAATCAGCTAACTTTGTCTATAGTGTTCTTTTCTGGTGAGAAGTAATAGTTGGATGTAGAATTCTCGGTTAACATTATTTTCTTTCCTTATTTTCATTGTTCGCTACTGTCTATGGCCACTGTTAAAAGTTTACTATCAGAGTAATTGTTGCTCATTTGCATTGTAACCTATTTTTTCTGTTTTTTTGTTAGTCTTTTTCTTTTGCCTTTGATATTTGGTAAATTCACTGCAATGCATTCTTTTTATTCTTTCTGCTTTTTTGTGCTTCTCAAGATTCTTTGTACTCTTCAATCTGGACATTTATGACCATCATGAATTCTAGAAAAATGTGTCCATCAACTGTTTATATATTACTCCATAAAATTCCCTCCATACTCCCATTTATGAACTCCTCTTAGACGTATGTTGAATCTTCTCATTGCAAATTCTGGTTTTGTTAACTTTTCTTTTATACTTTTCGTGCGTTTAACATTTTGTGATGAATTATGAGTTACTTTCTCAACTCCATCATCCAATTCACAAATGTTACATTCAAACATTACTTTAAGTAGTGTCTAATTAAAAATTTAGTGCATACGTAAGGTTTTTTTTTTAATTTTTGTTATTGTGCTTTTTAAATGCTAGTAGCTCTATTTGGTTATTTTTCCACTGTCTTCTTTATTCAAAGTATCTCATTTCCTTCTTTCTTTCTTTTTTGCTGAGGAAGATTTGCCATGAGGTAACGTCTGTTGCCTATCTTCCTCTTTTTGTTGAGGAAGATTTGCCCTAAGCTAACATCCGTGCCAATCTTCCATTATTTTGTATGTAGGTCACCACCACAGCATGGCTGGTGACAAGTGGTGTAGGTCTGTGCCTGGAAACTGAACCCGGGCCACTGAAGTGAAAGGTGCCAAACTTAACCACTAGGCCACAGGGGGCCAGCCCCTCTGATTCCTTTCTTCCAGTTTTTATTAAATCATTTTATGTCTCTAAGATTTGTAAACAATCATTTTATATAGTCTTTATTCAGTTTATTTTCTCAATTTTAAACTATTTTGATTTTATTCCACTTCTGTTCTGTATCTGCTGAATTTCCACTCATAGTGGGAATATTATATAAGTGTTTGGTGATATTGTAGAATGAGCTTATTTTCACTGGGGTTTTATCTGTGGAGATCACTCCAGTGTGGTTTTGCCAATGCTTGTAGTAAGAGTTGTACCAGCGATATCATTAAACTTGGCAAATATTTATGCTAATTTTGGGTTCTAAGGCCAAACAGATAAGATACAATTAAAGTCACTATATCAAACAGCAAGCCTGACATTTCAGCAAAGTTTATGTTTTCCTCTCCCAAACATCTAGTTGCAGCATGTTTCCTCATTGGCTTTCTGTGCCGTGGGTGGGTTTTTCTAGTTTTTCTTTTTATACAGGGTGAAGCCATCGTAGAGTTGCAGCTTTATGCAGAGTTTCAAAGCTGCCTCATGCATAACCAAATCATTCTACTGTATAAGCTTTAATGTATATTTACTTTCTCCTCTCACTCCCAAACCTCCAAACTTATTTGGGACAGCTGTAGCATTAGTATATATAATTATTTCTCTGTGATTTATCTCTTGTTTTTTCTCCTGCTACCTAGGAATTTCTTTTTTCCTTAGGTCAATTATCATTTTAAAATGGCAATATTTTATCCACATTTCCAAGTATTTGTTACAGAATTTTCAAGTTTTCCTTGTCAGCCATTTTGCCAAATATAAAGCCATCTCTATAAGTAATTGGTATCAAAGTTACAATAGTATTGTAAAGTATCTTAGGCAACAGTCCCTGTGTTCTACATTAAAAAAAAAACAGTTGTAAATAATAGATGCATTGTCCTTCAGGTATTTTAATGGCACAGGTTTCTCTGTGTGTGTATGTGTGTGTAGGCAGGGTGGGGAGTGGTATGGGATGCAAGGATGATGCCTGGTCTACCTATATTCTTGCTATCAGCGTGAGGGCAGCATTGCCCAAATTTCACCCATTGCATCAAGCTTTTGCTTCTATCCTGCGTTGCACAGGCATGAACCAGACAATGTGGAGAAAAGGAAGAGCATGGCTAGAAAATGCTTTCTTGAATTATCCTTATATGTGTCACCTGGTATGACTCTCTTCTTGGTTACTGTTTCTTTCTCACACTTGGATCCAGCCATCTTCTGTCTCTTAAGAGTTCCACACAACTTCAACAACTTCCCTCTGTCTTCTGTAGTATTTTCTACCTTTGGGGGCAAGACGCAGACAGTAATCCAGTTTGTTATCCATTCTTTTTAGAATATCTCAGATAAATATTCATTGATCACTCAATTATCAGAAGATAGGTTGCTGACTTTGTCAGTAGTTGGTCACAAAAAAAACTATAAACCAAGATACTATTAGGTCAAAGATGTTAATGTGAAGGGAATGTAGTCCTTAATGCCCACGCTATTGGTGTGAGGTGCCCAGCAAGAACCACACCAGATAAATTCTTATAAGGTAATGATTCTGTGGATGACATTCGTTCATCCCTTTAGTAAATATTTATTTGAATACCTTACCTTCCATCCACTGACACCATAGCGAAGTGCTTTTATGCCCAATCTCCATTTTCCTTAATCCCCTCCCCATTCTTTGAATTAGATAATTAACTTATTCCAAACTGGTGTAAAATTCTATACAAATAAGACTTCAAAACCTGCCTTATTACCATATTGCCAGTCCAAAGATTTTCTCGTACAGAATGAGAAACACCATGTTACTTGTGCCCTTCACTGTGAGTTATTGCATGATAACAGATGACAACACACAGGACCCTTTCAAAAGAAGAATATTACATTTTGGGACAGATAGTTATCAAGGAATTAATTAGTAACACTTGTGACTTGATTTTTTGAATGTACACTCAGGCATGGCTCATATCCAACTCATATTCGTATATTCTTGTACTGGTTGTCTTGAATGATGTCTGTTCTTTTGGGAGCAGTGTCTATTTTGATTTGTCAGTGCCCATGCTCTACTGGCTATTAAATGTTTTTATTATCTCCTCTGTTAGGCTCCTCTGAGAGCTCAGGGAAGCATCACTGAGATTTCCAGCCACTGCTTCTTCTTCTGCCCCTCTCCACTCAATGCAAAAATGTGGGTCGTTTTTCGTAGATCCACAGGTCAATGCCTGGATTGTATTAGACCTGTGCAGTCCAATATTGTGACCACACGGCACATGTGGCTATTGAACACTTGAAATGCAGTTTCTTCAAATTGAGATGTGCTGCAAGTGTAAACTGCACATTATATTTTGAAGACAGCAGAATTCAAAATATCTCAACTATTTTTATATCAACTGCCTGTTAAAATTATACTATTCTAGATAGAATGGGTGAAATAACATATATCATTAAAATTTATGACTTTTTTTTTTTTTTTTTTTGAGGAAGCTTAGCCCTGAGCTAACTACTGCCAATCCTCCTCTTTTTGCTGAGCAAGACTGGCCCTGAGCTAACATCCATGCGCATCTTCCTCTACTTTGTATGTGGGACGCCTGCCACAGCATGGCTTTTGCCAAGTGGTGCCATGTCTGCACCTGGGATCCGAACCGGTGAACCCCAGGCCACTGAAAAGCAAAATGCACGAACTTAACCGCTGCACCACCAGGCTGGCCCCAAGACACTATTTTTTTCCTTTTTTTAAATGTGCCTACAAGAAAATCTAAAATTACACACGTGGCTCACATCATATTTCTACTTCAAAACATAGTTTTAGACCTTAGAATTAATTTTAAAAACAATGATATTTATATTCCCTCATTTTGTAGTTTTGCAAAATGAGGTCCAGTAACAGGAAATGAGTTATCCAAGAACACAGAATGGGATAACATTAGAAAGAAGCTTGTAACCAGAGCTTTGCTGTCTAATGGCTTTTCCATATTCAACATTGCTTTTAAGGTTAGCCCCTATGGTCTTCAAAGGAAAATATATTACTATAAAAACTGTTTTGGAGATATAAACCATGTCTCTTGAATATTGATCATAAAATGTTTTATAAGGGAAAAGAAAAATGGAATCATAAATGTTTATCTGCTTTTTACCATTTTCTCTTATCAAAAGTTTCAGGAAATAGAACTATCCAATATAAACCCTTTTGATTCCTTGTGGAAAAATAAACTTCAGATACTTAACAACTGTGCAATGATTAGGTTGTGTAAATGGAAAGAACCAGACAGTCAAGTAATCTAAAACTGCAGATAACCCCGAATTCGTTTATAAATTTGTAATTTCATAGTCTTTTAGGGTGGATAGGGTGAAAGAGTTTTCCTTTATGATTATTTACTGCATATTTATAATTTTAATGAAATTGTATATTCTAGACCCATATCCATTCACTACTAAGCCTGTGGGCTATAAGCATGTTCTTTGCTCATAGAAAATTTATGAAAAATAATGAAATATGATGTGTAAATAATGAAATGAGTGTAATTTTGTTTATAATATACTTGTAAAAATGAAATGAGATAGGACACGTAAATTTAAAACCAATGTTGGGCTCAAAGATACAAAGGATATAATCATTCAGAAATACAATGGAAGGTTATTTAGAATAATTGAAAAGTACTATGTGAGAAATGGTGTTCATCTGGGATTAGCAGAACCCACTTGTTCCATCTCATGATTTTATACTTTCCCATAAAGAAAGGTAGGCACTGGCACTCTAAGGTTCTTATGGCAGTTCCATGAAGCCATCAGGGATACAGGCTGCTTCCAGCTCTCTCTTCTACCATTCCTAGGTTGTGTCCCTTTTCCTCATGATCCAAGATAACAGATGAAACTCTAGATATTAAAGCTGTGTTTCAGAAAGCAGATTGCAGGAAGAATGAAGAAGTGTACCATTGCTCTCTTTAAAAAGATGTTCTTGAAACCCCACACTATAACTCCATTACCTCTCTTTGGCCAGAACTGAGTCACATGGGCATATTAAGATGCACAAATACTGAAAAATGTGTGTGTGTGTGTGTGTGTGTGTGTGTGAGTAGGAAAAAAACTGCTAAAGATTGGTGTCTTTGTTGTTAAGGAATATGAGAATATAGATTCTGGGGTCGGCCACCAGCAGACTGTGCCATGATCTTTACATTTGCTTCCCAAACATCTATGCATACATTTTCTCCTAAACCTCAAAATTTTATCTAGTGACTTTATCCATGTATTCTCAAGGAAATCTGAGTGATGGACAGTGTTTTCCTACAGGTTCAGATATGAAAACAAATAGACTACGAATGTCAGTTATTGGATGCTGACACACCTGATATATAAGCAGCAAAGAAGGAAGAGAATCAAAGCTCCCTTTTCAGAAAAGGAGAGAATATGAAACTCAAGAGTAGTCATGGGTAGGTCACAATGATCAGATCTGCTGGGCAGAAATAGAGAAAGTTCCTTGCTCTGGTTCTCTTCCTTAGGGGGTCTTCATGGTCTGTTAATCTCCACGTCTACATTTTAGGGGGGGGGATTGGAAAGTATGCCCTACTTGAGGGGCTACACCTTTTGGTGCAAGATGGAGAAAACAGAGAATATTTTTCAGGATTCATAGTCATAGGCTTGATATTATTTTGGTAATATGATCCCCCTAGAGTTTGTTAATTTTCTGGCCTATTTGCTTATATCCCATCATATGTGCAAGTAACCATACTCAACGATCTTCTCTAAGATATATTAAGTGAAAATTAGTGAAGATAATCACTCTGAAAACCATGGGAAACTGGTGCCAAATTGGATAACTGTGACCTGAAGAAGGCTGAGAAGAGGTCTGATAGCCATCTTGTAATGCAGACACGCTGCAGCTTAGCAAGCAAGAATATTTGTCTTGCATTGTTTCAGAAGGCAAAACAATGTCTTGTAGGAATAAATTATAGGAAGGCAGCTATTGATGAAATGCGGAAGAAACAAAACAAAATACATACCCTTTCCAATAATTGGAGCTCCCCAAATCTGGAAGTCTGCCTGGAGAGTTTCCCTCACTAGGTTTCACGGCTGCTCTGGAGGGCATTTCTACAGTGTTGGAGGTCAAATTAGATGATCTCTTGAGTTCCATATAACCCTGCAATCTACATTTCTATGATTCTATGGATCCAAAGACAAGGATTGGACAAGTATTGATTCAGAAGAATCCAGAGAGGCATGAAACAACTACAGAAACATATCAAACTGTCTTGCATCCTGTCATAAAAGATTTATGCTACTCCCTTAAGAGCAGCCAAGAGGTTAAAGTTGTTCAATCTTCATCTTCTAGTTGGCCATTTGAACTACTTCAATTCCTGACACTAGATTTTGGAAGTTGTCGTGAAACAAAGGTCTCTATAAGCTACATTTTGTTCTTTATAAAATATATTTTGTTCTATAGGAAACATTTATTTTTTGTAAATGTGTGTTTAGTGAGTCTTGGAATTTGTGTTGGTTGTTGAGATGGGGAACAATTGTTTTAGTGACACCTAAATCTATGTGACTATATTTTAAAGTATTCTTTTTCTATTGCTTAGACTGTTCATATGAGCCATATTTGAGTCTCCTGTCTGCATTTCTCTTCAAATTCAGAGATTTGGACTGAGTTCTTTGGTAAGGGCATCCCACTATAAAAATCTGTAGGTTAACAAAAATTCTAGTTTTCAAAAATGTATATGGGACATTCAAAAACTGCATGAATGCCTCTCAGAAGAGAGAAAAACATTTGCTTATTCATTAAATGTTCATTGAGCTCTGACATACCTACCTCGTGTCAGATTCTGAACTTGGCATTGAAGGTAAGTTGGTGAGCAAGTCAGACCCAGCCTGTCTCTGAGGTGCGTATAGCCCAGCAGCTGCAGATTACTATGAGACAAATTGTGAAAATGCTGTGAGAGGGCAAGATATTGACAGCGGGGAATCACAGAAAGCAAAACTGACCTAGATTTAGTAAATCAGAAAGTGATGCTATGTTGAGGCTTAATGTGTGAGCAGGAAGAGAGAAGATAGTATTTAACTGGATTCCTAGATATTCTGCTCTCTCTGTCCTAACTTAACACCATGACCAGGGCAGGTCTGGCTTGTCCAGGGCCTAAATGTCATCAAATTTTTAGAGGCTTTCTTTAAGGCAAAAACAAACAAACATAAAATTATAAATATAATATTGGATACAAAATCAAGTTGTTATTTTTTTTTTTTTAAAGATTTTATTTTTTCCTTTTTCTCCCCAACGCCCCCCGGTACATACTTGTGTATTCTTCGTTGTGGGTTCTTCTAGTTGTGGCATGTGGGACGCTGCCTCAGCGTGGTCTGATGAGCAGTGCCATGTCCGCGCCCAGGATTCGAACTAACGAAACACTGGGCCGCCAGCAGCGGAGCACGCGAACTTAACCACTCGGCCACGGGGCCAGCCCCTCAAGTTGTTATTTGAATTGAGAAAAGTAATCATAAGAAAATTCTGAAATTTTAGGGATTTGGATTGTTTTCTTCTGAATTCTTTGTAGGCCATTTTCCAAAAATGCTTATGTAGATATGCTTTCTGATCAAAATCTGGCTTTGCCTCCCCACCTAGAACACTCTGTGACGCTAAGTAACTCTCAACATTGGAGGGTACTATGCAAGTGAGAGGTCTTAATGCTTCATTAAATATAAAGTAAACCCACCTGACCAGGGACTCCAATTTAGAGGTAACATAAGGTGGAAGTCATGCCTTATGTGTGCGACAACTTTGGGGGAATTTACTGCAAATTCTTAGTAAAGATCATACTTCAATGACTCAGGTTATGGCACAAGTGCTGATTTGGACACACTTGAGTTTGAATTGTGGTTTGCCAGTGATTAGCTGTGCAAGCTTGGGCATGTGAACTAAACTCTATGAGACTCAGTTTTCTCATCCACAAAATGAAGATAATAATGACACCCACCATTTAGACTTCTGGTAAAAATTAAATCACCAACATAATCACATCATAATCACCATCATCATTATCATTTTTTCCTTTTTGGTGAGGAAGATTGGCCCTGAGCTAACATTGTGTCAATTTTCCTCCACTTTGTATGCGGGATGCTATCACAGCATGGCTTGATGAGGGGGGTGTATGTCTGCATTTGGAATGCAAACCTGCAAACCCCAGGCCACCAAAGTGGAGCAAGCAAACCCAAACACTATACCGCCAGATAAGCCCCAATCATTATCTTTTTAAATACTTTTACCACTGAATTTCATGGACAGCATCAAGATTTGCAAATATTAAGATGTAAGTAGATAAGGATGCACAGAATTTTTAAAGTAGTATTATAATCATACCTAAATTTAGATAAGCCTTATACTTAACAAGACATCTCCATATCTAGTATCTCATTTGATCTCATGTGATTTTTTCTGCCAGGACTGCTATTCACGTGGAACCCTGGCTATTTGCTGTCAGCATCCATTCTCACTGGACACTGCCCTTCCCATACTAATTGTTCAATATTTTGAACATTGTTATTCAAAACAAAATAATAGAGTTTGCTGTTATCTTAAACTTTAAAAAGATATGAAGACTGGAACTGAGAAGAATGACTTGCCTGAAGACCCATAGGCTACAAGGGAGGTGGGTTACATTGACTGGAAATGAACTGTCCAAGCCTGACCCTAAGGGTCATCACGCACTATCAAAGCTCAGTAGCTCTTTTGACATTAGTCTAATCTTCGATCATCTTGGAATTGATAATGAAAGTGAAGTCAGTTAGTTAGAGCTAATTTCATAGATATTAAAAAAGGCGATACATGTTTCCTTCTTTCTAGTGGATGAATCACCAATGGGAGCAGAAATGTTTCTAGAATTAAGAGCATTAGAAGCATTGCATCGTATTTTATGTGAAGGTAGGGATATGCTGGGGCAATGCCTTATGATGACTGAGATGTTGAACTAACTGGTGAGGAAGAAAGTGAGGAACCCATCAGCTTACACTTAAGAAAGCTGTGGTTAATGAACATACAATTAATACAACGAGACCGTAACCAACATTGATGTCTTGGTCATTACCATTAAGTCCTTTCCTTGCAACCCTTCAGTCTCCATCTGTAATGTGCATCTCTGGATTTCAAACCATGCAGGGAGGAGCTAAAGTATTTCCTTTGGAACCCCTTCAATCACCTCAGTGGGAGAAAGTATTGAAGGGACCGGCAGAGGGTCCATCCTTCACAACTCACACCAGTAGGTGCCTATTAATCTCCTTTTGATATTAGACTTATGTTTCAATTTTCCCTTAATAAAGAGATGCTTGTCTGGAAGAAAGTTTGGAAAATGCTGTCTAATGCATGCAGGGCCAGCATCTAGCTGGAAGACCCATCCGCTGCTTTGTAACTCTGATTTTGGGTAAGTTACTTCACTTCTCTGAAATTCAGTAAAAACTAATTATATTTTTCCAAAAAAAGAATACTTTCTCCTAGTGTTGGTAAACTGGTGAAGTCATGAATGTTTTTGCCTTTTAACCTGCAGGATAAAACACCAGTGTTAGTTGTTACTATTATAATCTCATCCGTGCTATGTTTGATGGCCAGTCATTACACCTGACTTAATCAGAGGGTAAATATTGCTGGCAAAGAAAGACAAAAAACGTCAGGACATTACTCATGAGAACTGTTGCCCCTCCCTCCATATTTTGAATTTGATCCCAAAATGTTGCCTAAAGTTAAGTTGATTATGTAAGAGGGGTATAGGTTCCACCAAAATAAATTGCTTGAGTGACTTAACTACAAAATGGGCCTTCAGCGACATAAACAAATCATGCACAACTCCATTAAATAATTTACATAATCAGGATTTTCATTTCTTGCCACTTATGTGTTCTTCTTTTAAGAATAGGCTTGGGTAATGTTCTGACTCTGATTTTCCAAGAGGTCCATAAATAGTCTTTCTATTTATGCAACCACTAAACTAGGACTATTTCTGAGGCTCAAATATGAAGTGAATTGTCTAAATGCCCGGCAAACAATATGAAGTGAAAAAGTCAGAGTCCCTGGGTACCCTTTTAAGTGTTACTAATCCCAGCCACTATATTACAAATTGGCTATTTTTTTTCATGAAAACATGATTTATCTGAGATTTTATTCCTCTGACATAGATCAAGCTTAATTTGCTCTTGCAGTATGGGATGTTAGCTTATCTTCACAACTACTGGAACTCTAAGAATGAGATAAGAAATTTCTCATTAAGGAATATGAAGGGAGGTCTTTTTACCGGGAAAAACAGTACAGTTTGGACATTTCTAATTTATGATGATAAAAATAGTTTTCCTCTCAAGATCCTGGAGCTGACCTACAACCAGAAAGATATATCAAGAACTTGTCCTCAAAGTAGGGATGGCTATAATATCACTTCCAATGGGGCAAGCAATGAGACAGAAAATATGCTAAGTGTAAGGCTAGTTGTTATTAACAGTCTCATTTATCCTTTTGAACCACACACTCCAGTAAAGAACAACTAATGACTTACCTTGTCTTGAGTTTGACCTAAGATACAGTCTCGGGGACAAGAAAAAATATATCCCCACATTTGACCAATATTTAATGAGCACCTGCTATATGCTGGAGACAAGAATAAGAGAGACAGAATCTCTGCCCTTGAAAAATTTACATTCTCAAATACAAACAGACAACGAATGTGCTTAACATTATTTTAGATGGTTATGGGTAGTATGAGAAAATAAAACAGGGTAATGTTACAAAGAGGAATGGATGGGAGAAAAATATATAAGGAGCTCAGGATTTCTCTCTGGGGTAGTTATATGATATTATATGCTGAATAAGGAGAAGAATGAAAGAATGAGCCATTCAGAAGTATTGGGTCAAAGAGTTTCAGACAGAGAGGAATACAAATATCCTAAGACAGAAATTAACTTGAACGTTATAGAAATGGAAAGAGGGCTGCAACAGAGTGTATGAGGTCAAGAGTAGTATGAGGTGAAGTGGTAGAAGCAAGATTTCTCCACCTGCTTACCAATCTCTTCATTGGGATTTTTACATCCTATTTGTGTAGCTGAACTCTAATACTAAATTATGTCCCCTACCTTGAACTGTTTACATCAGCAGATCTTTTCTAATATTTAATATTCCCAGATTAATAGATGCTATTTCAAAGATGAGTAATGTGTTTTCTGAAATTCTTGATAAAAATGACTTCACTAATTTAGAAATAATAAAATAATTACCAATCACAGTTACAGAAGTTATGTTTGCTAAACATATCAATACAGATATAGTTAGATACAGAAATAAGTGTAGGTGTAGGTTTAGATGCAGGTATAGATACATACAATTTCTTCCAAATGCAGCCCATGTGCATTTCCACTCTGAATCAGTGCTCCTAATAATGGTTCCTCATTACTGGTCTAATTCAATCTCCACATCCATAGATGGGTAAACTGAGGTTCATAGAGGTAGGTAACCAAATTGACCAAGGGGATGTTAGCATGCACCCTTCTTTCCTCATATCTTGCAATTTTGCTCCTGATGGTTCTATAATATCTCAGTTGTTTTGTTTCTGAAAGCAGGACTGATATTACACTTTAGGAAATGGACCAAAAATGTTGATCAAAGTTCCTAGAAAGTCCTTATTTTAGGCAAGAGTGCCATTAGTGTAACCACGTTAAAAATGATACTTGAGTCAGTCAGATGCAAATATGGTCCTCTTCAGAAACACATCCCTCCCACTGATGTTCATTGTTTGCCTGAGGGCATGTTAAGGGAGAGAAGTCTGGAGTGCAGTCTCAAGGATTTACTATGTATCAGTTAGATCACTTACATGCAATCTCAAAGTGGAGAAATTTTGGCATTTTACCAAAACACGCATCTTCACTGTGGTTGAGGGAACACTGAAGTGTAAGCAAAAAGTCCTTATCTAGTGAAGACAGACGTGTACTCCAGAGTTCACTTCTCAGTTTAGTATATTGTTTTCTACTCTTTAGAATGCGTAATACATCTTGTGTGGTTTTGAAACAACTATATATTCTTTTTCTGGGGGAAAAGTTGCTCCTAAAAAAGGAAATAAGCAAATTTTATTGTTGGTGATAAAAATGAAGAGCTCTGGAAAAATATTGTTCTCAGCAACAATTGAACCTATTGTCAAAGAAATTAAATGTTCTAGTGGCAATGAGAATATGGTATAGTTGGTTGCGTTTATTATAAGAGAAGAGATATCCTATTCACTGCTTCTATAATTAGTTCAATGTTAGATGAGAGTATACTGGGCAGAGATGGTGGATTCTGTAGCACAGAAAAGTAAGTGTAGCCAGCAGAGATTTAAGTAGAACACAAATATTTATAAAGCAAAACAGAAGTACAAGTGACGGTTGATCTTGCCATGTCAAAGTACCAAGTGGCACAGTCCAATCAGAATTTGAAATGTGAGGTGCCAATCTGAAGTCATTAGAGTTATTGAGTTATTATATACAAGGCTGATTGAGCCACGATAGAAGGTCTTGTTTATTGGAAAGCGCCTGAGTGCTGATTAAAGGTCAGCCTTTGCTCCAAGGGCAGCTACAACAGAACACAGTGATAGTCGAACTGCGGAGGGGGTAGGGTGTGAGGAGGGAGAGGGTAGTTCTGGAAAGTTAAGGGAGAAGGGAACACACGCAGCATTCTATTTGAAACATCAGCTAGAAGGATTCCCAAACCCAGACCCAGTGGCCTGAAATCTAAAAGCAGGGAAAAATGAATCTCTGAGAATTCTTTGACTTTGAAGATGAGACTGCAAAATATTTGCTTCCCCTGTTCTAAATTCTTTGGTTTATTGTTGCATTAATCAAAGGAAACTCTTTGCTTGGGCTTCTAGCAGGCTGCCTTCTGAACTCCTAAGAAATCATTCAAGCCCAGGACATGATTAATGGATTTTATGAATTCTGCATGGGGATGGTGATTAGGAGAAAGGGTCCATTCATTCATTCCTTTATTTTTTCAGCAATATAATAAGTCAGCTTAAAGGAAATCTGCCAAGAAAGTCGTTTGACCCCATTTGAAAAGAGGGCAACTCAGAATGAATCACCTATTCCGGATTTATGTTTGCCTTTAAAAACACAGCAACCAAAGGTCTTGAACCAGGTGTATAGAGGTTAGCATGTCAAACCAAGGATCAACACTGAGGCACAGGCCCTTGTAGGTTACCATGTGATGCTCTGTCTGCTCCTGTATTCCTCTTCTTTGATGACAATAAACAAAAATCAATTCATCTAGCTCCACAGTTTCTACAACTTTTCTCCACTATACTTTGGTTGGGACAAATATAAATCAGAAGCGAATGGAGGGAGGAAAAACCATAGTCTCTATTCCATTGGGCCATTGCTTTTAAAATGTAATATTGAACTTTAATTTATAGCTGAGAGTTCTCCAAGGTTTAATTTCTCCTCTCTTTACCTATATATTCTTTTCACATTATAGATTGATGATCGTGAGCAGCAGAGCTTTGCTCAGGTACTGATACAAAAAATAGTCAGTAGAAAATATGAGGATTTTGTCCAGCAGGAGTTGGATGGGAGAGAAAGTTCAGGTTTAGAGATGAGCAAAAGAAAGTAATAAGATGTGCCTGTTCGCCCCTCAAACTTCATTGGTAGCCACTTTTCTTGTGTAGGCCATCTAAAACACACTTTCTGTGTGTTTGTATCTCTGGGTGTTTCTCTCTTTTATTTTTCTTATGAAGGAAGCAAATGACCACACACTGATTGAGGACATATCGGTTTGGAAGATGGCCAAAGATAGATACATTTATCAGGAACAACCATTTCCATTAAACATTGGTCTCTGGAGCTACAGCAAATATCATGTGTGATTTACTGTACAAAGAAATGAAAGGAAGTCAGTGCAGTAACCTTCGGATGCCAAACATATTTATAACCATAAAAGACCTTAAGGATCAGATCGGTGTCATCAGAATCACCTGAGAATCTTTTAACAATTAATGTATCTCAACCTCATCTCTCAAAATTCCCATCAATCAACTTGCTGTGGAGTCCAGAACTGTGTCTTTATTTAAAAAGGGAAAAAAAAAATTTTGGCAATTGTGACGCACTCTCAGAAGTGTGAACTGCTGATACCCCAACTTTTTCACAGATGGGGAATTGTTTTAATTGTCTATTGTTACGTAGCAGTTTACCCAAAGAACACAGCATAAATTTATGACTTCCCACTCCTGAGGATCAGAAGTCCAGGCACAACTTAACTGGTTCCTGTGCTTACTGTCTAACAAGCCTGCAATCAACGTGTCGGCAGGGCTGTGTTCCTTTCTGAAGCTAAGAATCTTCTTTCAAGCTCTTGAGTTATTGGCAGAATTCTTTGTGATTGTAGGATGGAGGTCTTCATTTCTTACTGGCTGTCAGCTGAGGGCAGCACTCTGCTTCTAGAAGGCATCACAATTCCTTGCCAGAAGGCTCTTCCAAGGGCCCTCTCCAGACGCCCTTGCAGACTATTTTACAATATGGTGGCTTACACCTTCAGACTCAGCAGGAGCCTCTCTTGCTACAGTCAGCTAACATATAGTCTTATGTAACGTAATATAGTCACAGTGACTATGCCATCACCTTTGTCATAATCTTCTGTCCAGAAACAAGTCTCAGATTCGGCCCATACTCAAGTGTAGTGGATTAGATAAAGATGCGTCTCGAAAAGGGTCACCTCTGAGTTTGTCCGCCACAAGGAACTAAGTTCCAAGGAGCTCAACTGATCAATTGAGTTTATATAACTAATTAGGGGAACACAAATTTTCTTATTGGTCTGGATGATCTTTAAATAGAAAAAAGTAAAGACGAAATATTTTATTTTTTTAAATATAGCGTTCAGGGTTAAATGCTGGTGTAGTGAGCGTGTGTTTCTGCATTCTAATTGAGCTCTTCATAAAATGTGTAAGCATCAATTTATGGCTTGCTCATTTTCCTCTTATAATGAAGCTAAAATATTTGTGTAAAAATACTAAATAGTTAATTTACAAAGAGCCTCTGACCCCAACATACGGCGGTAGTTTGGAAAATACTAATTTCTGCTAAGGTCTGATTTTTGTGGTGTGTGCAACCACATTTTGAGTAGTCTGCGTTTGTGACTGGAATCATTCATGGGGCAAACATTTCAGCCTAAAGGAAAGTTAAGTATTTGGCAAACACCATGGACGGCAATGTGAATTGAAGGTGTTTCCCCATTCTTAGGAGTTTTCTAGATGCTTGAATATTTTTGGAGTCAGCATTTCACAAATATGTGGAGGGAGGCACTTCAGGAGGAAGCTGGTTATTTGAACTGAGCCCTGGCTATGATAGCATGTACAGTCTGAAATTCAGTCCATTACCATCTGTTCCTAAATCTCTAAAGTCTCCTAATTTTGCAGTTGGGGAGTTCTTTCCAATGTCTTTTTTTAATGTGTAATTTAAAGTTATTTCATCTTAACACACCAATAACAACCATGGGCATATGTTGAATGTATTTGGGGAGATATCAGTTTTTCTGTGGCATTATTAGCACATTTAAGTACAGATGCTAAGATTATAGTTAGTTATAATTCTCCTCTTGCCCAGGAACAATTCCTAAGCCTGTTTACCTAATTTGATTTAAAAATTGCTTTTCAGACATTGCAAACACTCAGATATGCCAATGCAATATTGTCAGATTTGTTTTATCTTCCTTTTTTTGGAAAGAAATTAATTTTGTAGTTACAGCTGATTATTCATTACCCCAATCATGACCTACTCTTCTTACCAGATAAAGATCACTAGGCTAGAGGTAACTAGTATCTTGCAGCATGTATGTATCCTCACCATGTATATTTTTATATCTTTACTCCATATAAATGTATTTATAAAGATATGCAATATTAATTTATATGCTTTTCATTTGCACAAATTTTATAGATATACTTTTTCAACTTGCTTTTTGTTCTCAATATTATATTGTGAAATTTTTCATGATTCATGAGAAGGTAGTTCAATGATTTTGATTATTGAATGATAGTATTCTATTATATAAGTGTACTATAAATTTTTTACTCATTCCTTAATGGAAGGACATCTAATTGTTTACCATTACTCATGATTCTAGAAAATGCTCCAGTGTACATCCCTGTAAATGTCTCCATGTGCCTAGGTGGGAGTGTTTCTCCGGGAAAGTTGGGTTTAAACTTTTTGGGCTCTAATCCACAGAAAGAGATACATGTCATCTTAGGATCTAGGACCTGTACACATGCACACATATCTATATAAGGGAAGATGCTTACCTTTACCTTTTCTGCCTTCACACACACACACACTCATATGTGAAAAATATGGTTAAAGCTTACACTGGTATTTTGTATTCTATTCTATCGTGGGTAAATTCAAGTAGGTAAAGACCAACTAAATTAACTGAACAGTCTCTTTACAGGTTGTAAATGGCACTTTGAAAAATTATGCTGTATGTTCTATACCTCATAGGGGAACTGTGATAGAAAATGGGCACCTTCAACTGCCTGGTATTGCTAAATTGCTCTTTAAGAGTGTGAAAAAATTTACACTCTCACCAGTGGGATAAATGAGTTTATATTTACCTATGTCCTCTGTTTTCTTCTCATTTCCCCACATCTTGTATTTTTTTTTATTGAAGTATAATTGACAAATAAAAATTGTCTATATTTAAGATGTGTAACTTGATGTTTTCGTATATGTATACAGTACGAAATAGTCACCACAATCAAGCTAATTACCATATCATCACCTCATCTAGTTACCAGTTTTTCTTTCTTTTTTTCTTTGTGTGAGATGAGAACACTTAAGATCTATCCTCTTAGGAAGCTTCAGGTATACAATATGAGATTATTAACTATAGTCACCATGCCGTACATTAGATCTCCAGAACTTATTCATCTTGTGTAACTGAACCCTTGTACGTTTTGATCAAAATTTCTTCATTTTCCTCACCCCTCAGCCCCTGGCAACCACCATTCTACTCTGTGCTTCTATGAGTTTGACTATTTTAGATTCCACGTATAAGTGAAATTGTGCAATATTTGTCTTTCTGTGTCTGGCTTATTTCAGTTTTCTCAAACTGTGCTGGTCTGGATTTGGAGAGGTGTTGAGAGATGTTGAGATTCTCTGAAAGAATCGCGGGAAGCTTAGTGAGACTCGCGCTGAAAATGTGCACAAACCTTGTAACACAATAGGAAAGAGAAAGTGGAATTACCTACCTATGGGTGGCAGACCCCTCATTAGGTGTGCCTCCCACTTTCACTCCTTTTAAGATAGAAGACAGTGAACCCAGGGCTCTGGGTTCTTCTCAACCTGTGGCTTCTTTACTGAAGTTGCTGAAACCACCAAATTCGTTTTTTTCTAAGAGTAAAAAAGGGGAAGTTTCAGCAATCTAATTCCTTCATTTATATCCTCAATCTCCGGAATATATTTTGTATGACTTATTTGCAGATGTATTATTAAACCAAAATGAAAGCACCCTACCCCAAGTCAAATCGTCAGTCTCACCAAACTTTAAAAACAGAACGACTTTTTATTGCCTGACTTACTTCTTTGGGGTTATATTGTCCTTGTTCCTTGATGTTCTGGAGGAATTTGTCTATAAAAATCATTAGACTTGATTTTTGTTTCGATTGAGGGAATTGTAAGGCGGCGGGGAGGTGGGTGGGAGTGCTCCTTGGAGAATGTATTACTTACTACCAATTCAATTTATTTAATAGGTATTAGTTTATTTATATTTCCTATATAGCTTTAATCAGTTTTAGTATTTAATATGTTTATTAAAATTTTCTTTGAATAAGCTTTCTAATATTTTGGCATAAACTTATTCATGGTATTCTATTACAATTTTTAAATACCAATTTTATTTCTAATTATGGCTTGTTTTCATTCAAACTATTATTCTTAATGTTATTTCTCTGAATTGCATTAAATGTTTCCTTTTCATTACTTGTCTGTTCTTGGAAATAGCTTTACTTTGCTGAAAATTTCTGTGATCTCTAGGTCATTGTTGCAGTTTTATTTAGTTTCTGCACTCATCCAAACTTTTATTTCTAATTTGTTTTCACATTCTCCTTTTTAGAAATCTAACTTCTTTAGTTAAATGCAAAGCCCACTAAAATGCTATATTTCTTCCTTTATAATATATGTATTTAAAGCTTAATTGTCATGAAAGATAGTCCTGTCATTGCACCCATTGTGTTAAAAGTATACTGTATTCACTGTCATTTAGTTCCAAATATTTTATAATGTCAAATATAATTTATGTTTACATGGATAATTTGGTTGAATAAAGTGTTCTATATATATCAACCAGGTTAAGTTTACTCATTGGGTTCAAATCTTCTCTAAACTTGATTTTGTTTTTTTTTTTTTTAGGAAGATTAGCCCTTAGCTAATGTCTGTTGCCAATCCTCCTCTTTTTGCTGAGGAAGACTGGCCCTGAGCTAATATCCATGCCCATCTTCCTCTACTTTATATGTGGGAGGCCTGCCACAGTGTGGCTGGACGAGTAGTGTGTAGGTCCTCACCCAGGATCGAACCGGTGAACCCCAGGCTGCAGAAGCAGAACGTGTGAACTTAACCACTGCACCATGGGGCCAACACTAACCTTGAGGTTTTTATCAGACAAAATCAAGAGGACTGGAACTAGTTTTGGTTTTTCTGAGAATTTTTATGGTTCTTCTATCATTATTGTTGCTATTTTTCTTAATTTCTGCAATCGTCTTGATTTTTTTCTGTAAGTGACTAAGTGAGGTGTGTTAAAATCTTCCACTGTGATTATGGGGTTGTTTATTTCTCCTTTTAGTTCTGTCATCCTTACCTTTATATATTTTAGGGCCATGTTATTGTTTTTTTTTTTAATTTTTATTTTTTTCAGATGTACAACATATTTCAAATTCTGGATACATTACGTCATGTTCACCACCCGAACACTAATTATAGTCCATCCCCTCACATGTGACCCTAATCACCCCTTTTGCCCTCCCCCCTCCCCCCTTCCCCAATGGTAACCACCATCCAATCTCCAATGCTATGTGTGGTTTTTTTTCTTTGTCATTTTTGTCTTCTACTTATGAGTGAGATCATATGGTATTTGACTTTCTCCTTCTGATTTATTTCACTCAGCATAATACCCTCAAGGTCCATCCCTGTTGTCACAAATGGCTGGATTTCGTCATTTCTTATGGCTGAGTAGTAGCCCATCGTGTATAAATACCACATCTTCTTTATCCATTCGTCCCTTGATGGGCACCTAGGTTGCTTCCAAGTCTTGGCTATTGTGTATAATGCCACAATGAGCATAGGGGTGCAAGTGTCTTTATGCCTTCGTGTTTTCAAGTTCTTTGGATAAATACCCAGCAGTGGAATAGCTGGATCATATGGTAGATCTATCCTTAATTTTATGAGGATACTCCAAACTGCTTTCCATAGTGGCTGCACCAGTTTGCACTGCCACCAGCAGTGAACAAGGGTTCCCTTCTCTCCACACCCTCTCCAACATTTGTTGTTTCCTGTCTTGTTAATTATAGCCATTCTGACCGGAGTGAGGTGATACCTCATTGTAGTAGTGAGGGCCATGTTATTGTTATTAGGTGCTTTTACAGTTAGAAATGGTTTCCCTTCCAGCTGTGCAACTTCGGGCTTTACAGAGCTTCCTTCTGCTACTAGAGCCTTGTGCCTGTCTCTCTTCAGCTATGCATGTTTTCATTTAGCTCATCCCACTGGCTAAATTTCCTTCTTCACTTCTCACATCCAGCAGCTACTCCTCCGACTTTTGTTCTTCAGAGCTGTGTCTTTGTTGTTATTTTCTTCCTTAGATTGATATCTAACATTTCTATCTATTTTGTAGTGGGAGGTATATCTAGGTTAGTTCAATCTGTTATGTGGCCAGAGTCAGAAATCCAACCCTAATTACTTACTCAAAGCAAAAATTTATATTCTGAGTAAATACGTCTTATCTAAGTACTCTTATTCCAAAGAAAACAAGATAAATAAAAGCACTACTGCATTTCTATTTTTAGGAGATCTAATCTACTAAATTATTTCAAAACTGACGCTTTATTATTAATATTACCACGACCAGTGACACCACGACTACTATTTCTGCAAAGAATCGTAGTAATAGCGAAGACCTAATGTTGATGGAGTGCATCCTCTGTTAGCTACCTTTTAAACTGCTCTGTGTGTAATAACTCCTCACTTCATCCTCATCCAAATGCTATGAAGTAAGCATGATCTTGATTCTCATTTTGCAGGTAAAGGAACTGGAGCATGCAGGTTAAATCGCTTGCCCCAGATTACTTAATTGTTAAAAACAGAAGCAATATCTGAACCCTGACAGTCCGGCTCCAGAGCCCTGACTCTCACTTCAATACCCCTATTGCATCTAGACTCAAGCAAGAAAGGCTCATGTCCTGGGTTCTTCTCTTTAAGAGGATCCAAACAGGATTTCTTCAGCCAATTCTCTTGTCACAGACGTGGGATTCATGGAGCTGAGGAAATGTGCCCACCTATAGTCCCCAAACATCTTTTAGGCCATGATTCAGGGTTAAAGACCTGCAATTCACTACCCCAACACTTTTGCAATGTCTGCATGGGTCTCTTCCCTTGGTGTGTCCTCTTAAGGGCACATCACTATTGCACTAGGTACCTGTAAGTCCAGGAATGGCTTTGTACAGGGTATAAGTTGGAGCTTGGACATTGCAGACTGGAGTGTTGACATGCAGGCATATGAGGGACCTAGTACAAAACCAGATTTAACAGGCATAAGATGACATGGAGGGTAGGCTGCAGGGAAAGAGTGGGCACCAAAGGCTGCCTCTCCCTGTGCCTTCTCACTCCAGTGCAAAACTCCAGAGCATCTGAGAATTGTGAATATGAAAATAACCTTGTAGGCCTTCCTGAAGTTGATAGAATGGCTTTATTTAAAATTTGTTAGCTTGATTTGTAACTTTTATATATTCAGTCATTTGAATACGAGTCTCCATACATTGAGTGGCTGCAAATGCTAAGAGCGAGCCTGTGTAACACACCTACGGCCCATTTGTGGATGTACCTCTAATATGGATGCTTCATCATTCTCTCCTTCAACTAGATTTAAATAAACGACTCTGGAATATGGATTCCTTTCTTTACTACTCTCTGAGAATGCTCCTTTTTTTTTTTATGTTTGGGGTTGGGGTCGTGTGTGACAAGAGGGGAGCGTAGTTGACACATAGACTACTAACACTTAAGCTCAGAAGATTGCTATTTTATCCATGTGTTGCCCAACTGAGCATATCACAGGCATTCCAAAAATGCTTGTAGATAAGTGAAAAATACTAGCTACCATTAATTTAGCATTTATCGTGTCAGAAGTAGTGCTTTTTCCATAGGTTACCTTACTTCATACTGGCAACAAATTTTTCAGTTAAATATTATTATTGTATCCTTTTACAGATGAGGAAATGACTCTGAGAGTAACTATCTCAAGGTAACATAGTCAGTGATTGACAGCCTAGATTTGAACTAAGGCCATATGACTTTAGAATGTGTGTAGATGATTATAATGTTATTTTGCCTTCCAAAGAATGAATGAATGAAAAAGTAGTTATAATTTTCCTTAAAGTCATACTTATCCTGAAAACCTAGCCGGAACAGTTGTTGGTTGTGTCATAATCGTATGCCCCACACATCCTGTTTTGATGCTTTTCTAGGCAGGTAGGACTTGAACATCTAACAAGAGGACCATAAGAAAGTTTAACTTAGATTTTGTCTCAGAACATTAGAAAATAGACTGTGAGAATGAATAAAAGAAAGATATACACTGACAGTGCCTTTTTTGAAATCAATATATTAACACATTTGTTATTAAGTTATATGAATTGTGATTATTTATCATACTTCTGATGGAAGACACTAGATAGGAGATTGTCATTATAAATATAATAATTTGGTTCTTGATTGCATGTTTATGTCAAAAGTCCCATTGAGATTTGGAATGCTGATGACACAAATGCAATAAAAAATCCTTTATTCATTTATATTCAGTAAAATAATATTAGAAGATGACACATTCCCTCTTCCTTATGGTTCGCAATTTTGGTGTCATGATTCTCTATTAAATTTATTATTTGTTGGGATATAATTTGCAAAGATTCTGTCTTTGGCGTTAGTGTCTCTGCTTTGGCTTTCATTATAAATTACGTGTTCACTCAAATGGTAAAAATATATACTTGGGAGAAAAAATCACAGTAAGGGGGCACACAACAACTCTCAGGTTTGAAAACGGGTGGGTTAAATGTGCAAGAGATGATAGTAGGCATTGAGAGCAGGACTTCAACCCTGCGGGAGTATAGGTGTTTTCTAGACTCCAAAAATCAAGAGGGAATCACTTCATCTTCACATCCCTTGACTCTTGCTCTATGATATATTCTGCAGAATCAACACCATCAGGTGGCGAAATGCACAATTGGAGACAGAGGATTTGGCCCCTTGTTAGAATGAATCCCTAAGACAGACCTGCTGCCAAATGGGAAGGAGATCACAAGAGTCCTAATGATTTACGAACCATAGTGTTTAAGCATTATGCTGTAGCCTTAAATGCAGTTCTTTTGATTCTCATATTAAGCATGGATGGTGTGTAGGGGTGGAGTATAGGTGTTTTGATCTCTGTATTGGAGTTCTGAAGCCACATTTGCCCACTGTTGGCCTCCAAAAAACCTTACCCTTCCTATTATATGCAGGACACATATAAGGAAGAGTTAATATTTACCCTGGCCTAGTGTCTATCTAGTACAAGATAAATTCCCTTATTTTAATCATATAGTATAATTTTTTCAGGAAATTGTAGCTCTTTGATTCAGGTATATGGAAAGGCTACCGTGATTCAGTGCATCTCAGGAAATGTCAATTTGCATCCTTCTTCCACCTAAAAAATCTGACTTTATCATTGAATGAATCTTAACCTTGCTCTTTGCCTTTAATCCAAGTGTATTAGTATCATAGATATAATTGGTCCCAGGACTAAATGGGAGATTCCTTATTTCCCATACGTGATACGTCATTCTCTTTGCAGCGTCCTACTCTGTGTAGAACATATTCACATTTAAACACTTAGAAATACTTATACAAAGAAAGGCCAGCTTGGACCAGTCATTAGACTACCCATTTTTAAAGTAAAAATATCTATGGGGTAAGCGGAAAAGAACATGGAGACTCATATAAGGCCTGGATTTTAACACTTGGTAAAGTTAGTGACTGTGTAGTCTTGGTTATACCTTGTAACTTCATTAAACATCAGTTTCTAAATGTTTAAAAGTGATGCATTCTAGATAGATCCTTTTAAATTGTCTTAAGGATTATAAGAACAACACACGAAAAATACTTTTTCACCCTGTTTTCCTGGCAGCTCAGAGGTAGCCAAACAGAGCTCGTTAAATGACAACAAAAGCAGACCTATTTAAAATGCACAGAGTTGGGAGATTATGATTTATTAAAAAGTGAAGTTTCTTTAGAATTTTTTCCATCAATTCATTTTAAATGCTAGTTGCAATTCAACATTGCTCAATTCAACAACCTCTCTAGGGAGATTCTGTTTTCCCCGGCAGAAGTTTGACAAATTGGGTGGCCTCCTGATATATGGATTATATTTCAACAAAGGAATCAACAGCTCATCCAAGTACCTTTGACTCTAAAGGGAAATAACACTTTTAGGTGGAAACCTGCAATGTACTTGGACATCTGCATAATGACTGAAATTAGCATAGGTTTACATAGTACACAACTCTATTAGAATTTTGATGCCTTAGAAAGGAACAGAAGGTTGTAAATTTCCTAAGAGAAAGTCTCTGGAGGGTGTGAAGGCCTGAAACGAAATCAGCTCAATGTGAGAGGCATGTTGTGAATGGCTGAAAGGACAGAAAAACAGAGGTCATGAAGGGACAAGTGTGTTGCATTTTTCCTAACAAAAAGTGACCCATTGCAGCTTATGCGATACAGCACTAGCATACTTAAAAGGATACTAATAGCAGGTAGCCATTCTCTGTTCTGCTTGTTGAGAGGTGATATACTATAAGCTTATTCATTAGACACTTATGACCATGGTTTCCTCCTAGAAATATTTGTGCAAGGGTAGAGAAAAAAATAAAAAGAGAGAGGACAAAAATGGGAGAAGAGGGAAGGCAGAGTAGAAGAGGGGAGGGAAGATAAGAAGAGTTGGGGAGAAGTAGGAAAAAAAGTAAGAGAACCAGGGAATCTTCTTGATGTTATGTTTTATCAGTGTCAATGCAAATAATCCATAGCCAATCTATAAATCAAAATTGAAGTGAGTTTATTATGAGCCAGCCCTAAGGATCAGATAGCCCGGGAGAGTCCTTTCACAAAGGAAAGGAGCACTCCAAAGAAGTGGGGTGTACAGGGTGGTTATATGCCATCAAAGAGTATGCATCACATTTGATTAGAGTGTCCCTTTTACAATAATCACAAAATTTCTTTGCTGGCATAGCAATTTGGTAAACACAGCAGGTCAGTGGTCACAAGGTGAGTAGTCACAAGGTGAGCACAGCAAGTTAGTGATTAATCCTTATTTTAGGGAGCAATGCTTATTCTTAAAGGAATGCCAATATGGGGTAAGTTACATCCTTATCTTTAAGGACACTGTTCTTATCTTTGGGGCATAGCAAATACTAAAAGCAGATATACAATGCATGCTCAACAGGCAACATCAGGCCTCTTTGGAAAAACAAGGTCAGGCCAAATTAGTTTTAACCTCAATGGCTTCCTCATATACTCCAATATATCCTATTGCTTGTCCTTTATCAGCGGTCATGAGATTTTGCCCCCCGCTCCCCCAAAGTTTCTAGTCTCTACGACTGTAAGTGGATAAAAAGTAATTTACTTTGCTAGAGAATCTGAGATCTGCCCAAATTTTCAACCACAGTTTGCAAATGGGGATAATAGGAAATAACTCCCATCATGTTGGTACTGACAGTGAGAACTTGTACCTGAATTTTGAGCAAAAGGTGACTTAAGTGCAAAGCTGTTCAGGACCATGGGTGTTTGTAGAGGTCTCCAAATTCCATGGGCAACAATAGAACATAGGTATTCGATTCCTGAAACTCTCACGCCCAAAGACTCCTCTAGGGTTTCCTTTCTGTCACACGAGCCCTATAATTTGAATTTTTTTCCCACTGAAAAGAATCCATGAACTTAATTAGATTTGGTGAGTCTATGGGTTTAATGATACTTAGTGTGTTTTCCATAGTCTTATTGGAGAGGAGGAATACAATTCCTCTACCCTCTAGGTCCTTCTGGCTGGTCTAGGAATTAAATTGACATGAGACAGAATAACAGGAGAAAATCAAACAAAGTTTAATAGCATACATACATCAAAGAACCTCAGAAAAAGTGAATAACTTGCCAGAATGGCCAAATACTACCACCTTAAATACCATCTTCAGCTAAAGATAAAGGAGGTTGTTGGGAGTAGTGGTTTGGGACTTCAAAGGGGAGGATGGAAATTCACATGGAAATGGAAAAGCAAATGTTTGGTGGAGAAAACTTTGGTAAGAGTGGACTCAGCAAGGACTCTCTCAGTCCAGGGATACCCAGGGTTATCTATGGTGATGGCCTATCCTGGGGACAGGCCTTCTATCTTAAATTATTTTAAGCAGTTAGGGGGAAGGTCAAAGTTTCTTTCAGAGTCTCTTGTCCTTAAAAATAATCAAGCCAAAGAGACACATTTGGGGGTGGCCAATTCTGATCCCCCACAGTATTAATATGTCAGATATATCCTTTATCCTTCTGTCATTCCAGATTGATATTAGAAAACACAGTTCACTCCTTGAGCTGATTTAAATCCAGTCACAAACAAAGACGCTTGACCTTTTAGATAGCCTTTGTCTTATTGTAGATGATGGTAGTCACCACCTTTTTGAAATATTGAACATAGTTCATGGTGTTGCTTAAATAGGAGATTAATAAACATATAAAATAGTAATATTAAAGTAGAAAGGGAAATGAATTCAGACAGAAAACTTCAGATCAATTGGAGGAATAAATAATCAGTGAAGTCAGATTGGAAAGAGATCCTGAGGTCTTCTGATAGCCTTGAGCATGTTTTAATAATTTACTCCTCGCTTTCCTCCATGATTTTGACTGATATGTGGCCCATTGTACATAACTAGTCCCAGATGAATGGAAGGATGCAGGAGAAGCTAGAAGCAATAGATGTTTGTTTCAGGTCCTGCTCCTGACTAGACGAGAGCTTCAAGAGAATCACTCCATTTCCCTGAGCTGCTTTTCCATCTATAAAATGAGGATGTTGGACTGTGTGATCCCGCTATCTCTTTATATTCTAAAGTGCTGTGATTTTTTTGAGCATCCCTTTTTCTGAGCCTCATTTTTCTTATCTGTAAAAGTGGGAAGAATGCCTACCTCACAAGGTGGCTTTGAGGATTAAAAGATAGCAACTAAGTATCTTTCCCTATACAAATCTAATTGGTTTCTGAATTTAGTTATCAAGAATTCATAGAATGAGTTCAAATAGTGAGGGGTGTAACACTGTTTGAATCTATTCGAGCTCAGTATTTCATATAGCAAGTGGTGAGTTTTGGATAGTCAGGATTTATCAAATGTTTTTAGTTGCTGGATATCTCTGGAAACACCTTGCATATAGGAAACTCTCAATAAAGATTTACTCTGGTCTCCTTGACCTTGAGGGTAGAAACAGCCTTATTTAGCTCTGTAGCCACAGCATGTAGCACAGTGCAAAACAGTCAGGAGTGCCCAGTAGATGTTTGTAGCTCTGAGCAAGTCGCGGGACCCTTTGGTGCTTCAGGTTCTTGGCTGCAAAATGTACTCAACAAATTCTATCCCCCATAGAGTTGTTGTCAAGAATAGTAAAAGATCATTTTAAAAATGATAAAGTCATGACTCTCATACAGATATAAAATGAACAGGTGTTAAAGATTTTACACACTCATTAATCAATGAGAGGACCAGGAGTGTTATAACCAGTTAAAAGAGAAATCCAAAATAAAGACGCATCTATAGATCAGGAATATTGAAATGAATGTGCAAATGTAGGTAAAACTAGCTTGTTCCACAGTGAAGAGGGAAGTCAATTGAATCTCTACTGGACAAGATAAGACTTATTTGTCTATAGAAAATAATTATTTTGTTCTGCTAATAGTTTTTTACAATTTACAAAGTTGTACATTCTGTAGAATTCTGCCATAGAGTCAGAATCACATGATCCAAAGGGTCTGCAATAGACAATATATAGTTTTTCATCGAAGCACAAATTTTTCCCCATATAAATAAATTAGATAATCTTGTAAATCACTTTACTGGTGCCTAGCGCATAGTGGGAAAATATATGGTTATTTTTAAAAATTTTAGGCGCCAGCCTGGTGGTGTAACGGTTAAGTTTACGCACTGCGCTTCAGGAGCCCAGGGTTTGCAGGTTTGGACACCAAGTAGGGATCTATCATCAAGCCATGCTGTGGCAGGTGTCCCACATATAAAATCGAAGAAGGTGGGCACAGGGCCAATCTTCCTCAGCAAAATGAGGAGGATCAGCAGTGGATGTTAGCTCAGGGCTAATCTTCCTCAAATGAAACGCCCCCAAAAATAAAATGCAAATTGTAACAATGAAACAATAGTAATGAAATAGACTAAGTGTTTAGTAGATACTTCATAAATTGAATCAGAATCGCAACTTTAGCAATTATTTCTTAGGTTAGGCATTCATCCTCCCATGTAATTCAGTATCTGCTTCCCCTACTTTTCTACCTGTTAGTTCTACCATATTCCTTTAACACATGTGAAGAAGAGTCTGCAAATCGCTCAACAAATTTAGACGTTTCTCTCTAGAGTTAAATATTATCCTCAAGGGAATTCCTAGAATGATAATGAACAAAAATAACTCACTATTTGAGTTAAATTTAACAAAGGCTGTTTATTCATAAATTTGTGTCAAGGGACTCCTCTGCCATCACTTTTGTTTAAACAAGTGTTCAAAATGTGTCAGTTGCAAAGGGGAGTAAGTTTTATGGCGTAAAACGAGAAAATACTGATACGGTATCTAATTGGCAGATGTTCTATTAAGATGGGATCTTTGTTATGTTTGACAGTTCTTGATCGGCTGCAAGGGGGCAAGTGAGCAGTTTGGGGATATTTTAAAAGAGGAAGTCTTGTTCAGTGTGAGGAACAAAGAGTTTTCTGTGGCTGGCTATTTTCTGGAACAAGAAGGGGTTCATGGGGTGCTTTGTTGTAATGATCCTTCTAAGTTGGGAGAAGAGGACTATCATGGCTTATTATTTCTTAACATTAGCCAGTTATTATAAGAGAGTGTTAAATCAGTAATATGGTTTAGATACACACAAAATGATTTTGTTGAATTTAGTTAAAAGAGCCCCATGAACACAAAGTGGATGTGAAATTTCAGATGAAAACAATTATGGTGGCGGAAAAAACTTATGTGCTTAAGGAATTTGATCATAATTACGATAGGATATCTCATAACATGAAATTTATTGTCAAGTTTTACTTGGGTGTCACCATAGCTCCATGCCCAAGTCACTCTGTTTGTTTTGTCTTAGGATGTATTCAGTACACAAAATGTTTTGATAGTAATTAGTTAAACAAAATGAAACAATAGTCTATAGTCCTCTCCCAGACCTGAGTAAGGAAAGAGTAAGAGCAGTGGATTCAGCTTAGCAGGTTTTAAAATTTGACCTCACCGACTTATAAGTCTTTCTCCTCTGATCTGAAAAATGAGGCTAATAAAAACATCTGCCAGACAGAGAGCTATAGGTAGCAAATTCTTAGAAAGGTTGTACTGATTGAATGAGATAACGTATATATAATAAAAGCAGCTAGCACAGCCCGAGGTCCATGGTAACGTCTTAAATGTTAAATTCCTTTCCATCTTCTCAGGGCATGCAATAACAAGGAAACTTTCATCAAATCAATTATATTGAGTCTCCAATCAATAAACTTTTATTAAGCCTTTGCCATTCACCTGGACTTCTACTAGTTGTGACTGTAGACACAAATCCACGATAACGTGCAATGTAGTTTTTCAAAGGGAAAATCTTTCTTCCTCTCACTTTCTATTAAACAAATAATAAGAATGGTCCAATATTTTTTAGGGTGAGTTATGGGTGCTAAAATCTAATTGATGCACCAGCATTTATTGAGCGTTGTAAATTCCTGAGTATATCCCCTTATTCTGTTTTATAGAGGAGTTACTGGAAGAGCAGAGATAACCTATGCAGATTAACACCATGGAAACGTCCTGAAAACACTTTGGAGTCTCAATAAATTGACTGGATTCAAGTTTCAAAAACAGAGAAACTGGTCCAGGGGCAATTTGCTACAGGTAAGTGAGAGGTATAATTTACTCTGTTCAAATCCTTCAAAGATGCATTGACTGCGGGGATGTTAATTACATTTCTGATGATTATAATGTTCCTTCAGCACAGCTGACAGCTTCTCTTCCCTCCCAAATGTACACATGTGGATGCCAACATATGGCCAAGTGTCTGGCCATTTCATCTTGTTCATTTGGGCTTCAGTCAGTTATGAAAGGAGGAAGCAGGGGGAAAAAGTGCCCAACTCATAAAACTTTTACTAGCAGTGATTTATGCAGAGTGTTGAGAGGCAGACTGTTCGTCGAACAGCTGTTTCTTTGCATTGCCCTGGGAGTTGAGAGGGTGGCAGATTGGCCTGCCCAGGATTCAGAATGAAACAAGCAGGCAAATGCCTTTCTTTTGAAACTGGGGCAGCAGTTAGGTCATTAATATGGAACAAAGTGTTTGGGAAGGCTAGCCGGCTTTTTATTCTCCCATGGAAAACCTGGTGAGATTAGAAAGCTTGATGTGGGAACAGCATGAAAATATTTTCTCTTGGGCTATTGGGAAGGTTGAACTTCTCTGAATGAACTGGTGGGGAAAAAGGAAAGTCCATACAACTCCGTCAAGTGGCGGATTGTGAGCTGGGGGCATGGGTTGTAGCATCCTCTTTAGCTAAATGTTGTACCATCAAAGGTTAGGACCAAGGTCTACTGAGCTTAGGCATAGGAGCTGTCCAGGTCTGTGAAATGGCAATAATCAGTTCATTCTCCTGTGGCATTTCATTGTGTTGAGGAGGAAAAAAATATCAAATTATAGTGATATGAAGCTCCATCTATGGCAAGGGAGATATTTATACTTGGCATTTTAATTGGCAAATACTTACTTGGATATTCATGCTGTTTTAAAGAGGAAGTAGAAATGTTATAAGAACCTGGAACCACTACAGGAGGAATTGCTCATACATTTTTCTGTTAATATTTATCTCTCTCGGGGTTGCATTTATAACAGCTATCTGTCCTGAATTCATAACTCAGGAGCTTCCTGGAAGACAACTATTCTTTCTCCCATCAACTCCATCACATTATGTACATTAAGTTAAATAGAAAACGTTATTTGTCTTCGGGGAGACTGCTTTGTTTTGAGAGTTCACATAAGAACATAGATATGGAGGCATTTCGTAGTGTGTAAAGTACTCTCTAAAGATGAGGAGGCAACGGGACGATGATAAACTACTAGCATTCAAGAGGAAAGTGAACCAACAAAGAGAGAAAAGATTTGAAAGTCTTTCTTTAAGTATATTTATTGTCCCCTTTCTTTGTCTTCGATCTCAGTCCTTCTATCTATTCAAAAGGAGGGATGTTGTTTTCTTGTAGTTAGGTTCTTTTGTTTATAGGGAAGCAAGACTCATGTAAGTGAAAAGAGAGTTATGCTGGTAACATATGAGGGCTAGAACTGAAACAGAATTTGAAAACAAGAAAAAAAAGGCAGTTCTAGAATGTTCTCATTATGTCTGTATCATTCTCATGAACAACAGGGAACTTACTTCTTTGTAACTCTACTTCTCCCTGAACTTCTGTTCTTTTCTCTCTCTCTCTCTGCTTCTGATTGCTTTTCTTAGCCATATATGTACTCCTCTCATAATTCAGCCTTTTACATAGCCTCTCATGGTCTTTTTAGCCACTTTCTCTTCATTCAGCGTCAAATCTTGCTACTAACTGTCTGCATCTGTTAGGTTACACTCAGGAAACAGAAACTGCATGAGTTATTTTAACAGATAAAATTTAATTTAAAAATTGTTAACCACATATTGAAGAATTGGAAAAGCAAAAGAGGAAACTGAGAAATCAAAGAAGTAGTAACACAGGAAGTGGCTACCCTGGCTGCAGCGACGACAGACAAGCGTTTGAGATGATTAGAATTTAGAATATTGGAGGAGGGGCTTTGCAGAACTGGAACTCAGGAATCTCTGGTAGGGGTGTTGCCTGAAAGGTAGAGGAACTATTTAGAAGCTCAGGGAGGGACTCCGCACTCCTGGGATTCATGTCTCTAAGAAGCGTCATGCCAGCTAGCTGGAACTAGTGTCCCGGGAGCTCTGATTGGGGACCATATAGAGCAGGGACTCAGAATTTTGTGAGGGATGCTCTTCAGCTAATGTTATAGCCTGAAGAAATACAAGGGACTCCTTAGACAGAGCTGGATCCAAATCTCTGAGGAAGGGATACCAGCTGGTGCTGTTACATCTCTGGAGGGGGTCAATGAGGCTGCTTCTGGGAGTGTAGAAAAAAATGCAAAATCTAGATAGATTATCTATCTATCTATAACATTTTCTTTATCTATCCATCCATCAAATGACACTTAGCTTGTTTTCATATCTACGTTATTGTGAATTGTTCACTCAGAATTCTGAGTGAGCATGGGAGGGCAGATGTCAGTTCAAGATAGTGATTTCATTTCCTTTGTCTAAATACCCAGAAGTGAAATTACTGGATCATATGGTAGTTTTATCTTTAACTTTTTGAGGAAACTCCATACTGTTTTCCATGGTGTCTGCACCAATTTACATTCCCACCAACAATGCACCAGGGTTCCCTTTTCTCCGTGTCCTCGCCAGCACTTGCTATCTCTTGTCTTTTCGATGATGGCCATTCTAACATGTGTAAGATGAAATTGTATGGCTTTGATTTGCAACAGGAAAGGAAGAAAGAGTTCCCCTCACTCGGAAAGGGAGAGAGGAGTGAGAGACCAACTTCCCTAGCCTTTCCGGGAGCTGCACAAAGGACCCACTAGTGACTCACCCCACCAAGAGACTGGCAAAACTGAGATGTATAGAGATGGCTAGAACAGGGAAGAAGGGCAGTGGCAACCAACATCAGCCATGCAGCGAGAGTATCCATGGTTTCCACTGACCTGCCCTGCAGAGGACCCCATCATCTTTGCCACTAAAGTACTGAGCACAGACACCTCTGACCCCCTAGAGATTTCACTGGTTGCATGGAGCCACAGGTTTTCACGACTGCAGATGCTAGCCTTCTGAGTACCCCCATTACTCTTTCCCCACTGCCTGCCTGAGCTGGGAGCCACAGACCCAACTGGCAGGAGCCCTGGGCTCTGTGGCTGTGCAAGTGCAAAATGCCACCCCAGTCCCATTTACTGGTTTTTGCCTTTGTTGCTTGTGTGTTTGTGTCATAGCCAAAAAAACATTGCCAACACCAACATCGAGGAGCTTTTCCCCTAATTATCTCATTGCGGTTTTAATTTTAATTTCCCTAAAAACTAGTGACATTCAACATCATTTTTTGTACTTGTCTACCATGTCTATCCTCTCCAGTGAAATGTCTGTTTGTGTCTTGCCCATTTTCTTATTGGATTGTTTGGTTTTTTTACTGTTGATATTTGAGAATTTTTTATATATTCTAGGTATTAGTCCTTGTCAGATATTAGTTTGCAAATACTTTCTCCCACTCTGTAACTTGTCTTTTCATCCTCTTAACAAGAATTTACAGAACAAAAGATTTGAATTCTGATGAAGTGAGATTTAGCAGTTTTTCCCTTTAGGGATCATGCTGTTAGTGTCCAATCTAAGAACTCTTTGCCTAGCCCTAGAGACCAAAGGTTTTCTTGTATGTTTTTTCCTAAGTTTTTATAGTTTTATTTACTATATTTAAGTGCATAATCCATTTTGAGTGAATTTTTCTATAAGATGTGAATCTTACTTCAAAGTCAATTTTATTTCCTATGCATGTCTATTTGTTCTTTTTTCTTCTTAGTGTTGGCCTCTATTGATTGTCTTTTTCATTCCATTTGAAATCTTCCCAATTGTTGGTATAATGAGTAATTGAAATCTGGACAATTTGGGTGTTATACTAAGAGACCATATCTTACTGAAACCTTCAGTTTTAGCTAAATTCTTCTGATATTTCTCCAGCAGAGGAAGTAGGGGTAGAGTTAACGTCAGGTGGGAATAGAAACTCATGTTCCTTACTTGGCCTCTGTTCACACACGAGTGCATGGAGAGTCCTCCTTACTGCTGGGTGTGGGCAGGAGTTCCAGCAGAGCTGATACCTATCTGGCTGGGAGACACAGGAGTGTGATGTAACTGCTACCCACTTGGCTACCAGTCACACCCTGGGCAGGGGAGCGGCCTCATGTCTGCTGGGTGGTGGTGAAAGTTCTGACTCTCCATGACGTTGACTCTGATACCATTCCCGCATGTTGGGGGAATGTCCTGTTGCTATTGCTGAGTGGAGGTAGAAGTCCAGGCTCCTCATGTCGTCTGCATTGACAATGCACAGGGTGGAGGGTGGCCTTGTTGCTATCTGGCAGGGATGAAAGTTCTGGTTTTCTCCCTGGCCTTGTCTGATAGCACCTTGATAGGGAGTTTGTGGGACCTTGTCACAGCTTGGTGAAGGTGAAAGTCTGTGTCCTCACTAGGGCTTTGCTGGCCTAGATAGGGTCAAATTTTTCTATGATGTTTTGCTGGATGAGAATAATTATCTCACATTTTCTGTCTTGCTGAGCTGCGTTTTCCTTGTCCTTTGGGTAGAGAGAGCAGACTTTTGTTTTTTCTTTTTTTGTCTGTACCTGTCGGCATTTCCGGGTTTCTGGTCTCTTTTCAAGTCTGAGATGTATGAGTTAAAAAGAATGCCCAGAAACTCACCACTGTGTCATTACATGGATATAAGTTTCCTAAATAGCCTGCCTTCTATTTTCCACCTTTCAAGGTCTTCTTATTTGTTCCTTTTTAAAAATACAATGTCCAGGGTTTTTAATTTTACTTAATGGAAAGAACTGAACAAAGAAAGTCTACTCTATTTTCCTGGAAGTGGAAGTCCCACAGAAGCATTTTTGAAGATATTTTGAGGGGTCTATTTTCAGTGCCAAATTTTAAAAATAATAAGCAAAGTAGAACTCTAAAGCTATAAAACAAAGCAAACAAACAAAAAACATCCAATCTCTCACTAAGTCCATTCTTCTGCATTTGTGTAGGAATATATGCAAACCCATCTCAAAGAGATGATTGCTTCTCATAATAGGGGCTTAAAAATAATCATTGAATGAAAGAATAATTAGTTTAACAAAATATCTCCTACATGTTGAACAGTATTCTAGACATTGAGGAAAGTATATATATCACGTATATATAATCAGGCCTAACTATCAAGTTATATAGAAAACATTTGACAGCACTAAAAGAGAAAGACTATCATAACTATAACATATAAGGTAGGAAGTTGTCTTTCATTTCCCCAATGCAATGCAGTGTCTTGTTCATCCTTGTCTGCTGCTGGTGCCTAATGGAGCACATTATTCACCATACATGACTTGCTATAGGAGTTTAGCAGAGGGAGAGAGAGCACGTTGAGCTACTGGGAAGTAATCTGTGTTATCAGTTTCCAAAAATTTTGCAGAAAATGAGTTCTATGACATTTCTAGACAAATATTCTCACATTTTACCTTGCTTTATCTAGTTAGAGAATTCTTTATGTGAATCTTGTCCCTACAAATGAACTGAGATATTTATTGCTCTGTCCTTGGTAGTAGCAGAGGAAAGAATATTAAATATTAAGATGCCCCCTCGATCTCATTATACGTGCTCTGACCCCAGATGCCAAACATAATAGTCTCATGTTTTACCATATATAGACTGGTGGTCTACAAGTCAAATGTCAATCCCACCCATCCCATTCTACACAAGAAAAAGTAAATAATTCCAATGAATAAACAAAAATACCAGCATATGGTAACAAGATGATTTAACATCACTATCCTTTAAGACAGGCACTAATTCTACTTTTAAACATAGCCCAAGGAGGGGCTCTGAATTTCATCAATTTATTATAAAGTCGATCAGGCTGGGGAACACAGAAACAATGGCTTTCCAAGTACCTAAGGAAGGGACTTTATCCACAAATATAGAAAGGCCTGGACAGAAAGGCAGAATCACAGCTAACAAACTCTCTAGCACTTCACTCCTGGACTAGAGGATGCCAGAGGTTTAGAGAAACCAGCAAGAACCCTGACGCAAAGGCGTTGATAGAGCAGAAACTAGCCATGTTCAATGCCAGGCAAGGACCTGATGCAAAAAGAGAAGAGTTCTGCTCATCTCAGGCAGATGAAAAGAGATCTTTTTGGCCTATGTCATAGATACTTAAAGACATCAACTTTGACTTTGTCTATATGATAAGGCAGGTATGCTTAGGGAGTATTCTAAATAATGGATATTTACAGCAGCAATTTAAAAAAGAAGGCATCCTGGTTTTTGTTTGGTCAGATTCATCAGAAAAGGCTTGCTTTTAGGGCGAAAAGCTTCCCATGACTGCCTAGTGCTATAAAATAAATAGAAATAGCAAAGTTTGAAGTAGAGTTCTACTTTATACAATTTTCAATGGAGAATAAGGATACACGCTGAAATAGACAGACTGTATTTATGCCTGCTATGCCTTGTTTAATGAAAATTCACTTTAATAGTTCCTTTACAGAAAATTAGACCAAAAATTTACACCCTTCAAATCTTCCAAGAATTTGGAGCCTTATGACAGAATTCTGTCATTTAAACTTTGTAGTTGCCACAAATTGAAATGATCAGGGTGCCATAAAGTATTCAAGGTGGAAAATAATCTATATTAAGAGAAAACTACCCTATTCTGTGGGTTTTAATGTGTACAAAGGTTTTAGAAATTTACCATGTATTTAGTTATTATTTCTTTTTAAATATGATTTTATTGTATTCAGAATTAAACACTATTTAAAAGTATATCTTGGTATTATCATAAACAAAATAAGTTTTATTATTAGAAACTTAAAAACAAAATAACAAGATAACGTTGAGTTTGTTAAAGAAGAGAAATTTCTATGGTATAAGCTATTTAAAATATTGTAGTTTTTCTTTTTGTTTTTTTCTTTTAGAAAGCATAAATAGAGATTGGGCTTGTCTCTGTCTAGATCTTTTAGAAACTTTAACTTTTGAAGAAACGTATTACATCTTTTAAAAAGGACCTAATAGAGCTGGCCCTGGCAGCCTAGCAGTTAAGTTCAGCGCACTCTGCTTCAGTGGCCTGGGTTCAGTTCACGGCCGCAGACCTATACTGCTCTGTTAGTAGCCATGCTGTGAAGGTGGCCCACACACTAAAAAATGGAGGAAGATTGGCTTGGATGTTAGCTCAGGGTGAATTTTCCTAAACCAAAAAATAAATCAAAAATATAAAGGACCTCACATAATGAAGGCAATCATTAACGGGAGAAGACAAATCTCAAAACTTATATTTCTGAATCATTCTTCCCAAACTGGAGTGAAACAAGAGATGATAGGAATAAAAGGAAATTGACTTGTATGAAATGGCTGAGAAGTTGAGAGCTCATAGAAATTCCTTAATAAAGCATTCATCTTATTCTCAAAGCAAAGCTCAAAATAGAAAAGCTAATAAAGAAATTAAAGGCATCAAAAAGATATGTGTAGAAGAGTGGCAGGTACTTTTTACTGCCATCATACCTAATGTGATTTTTGCAGCTGTTCAGACCTTGTAATACAAGATTTAGCCAGTTTTTCTGAGCCACATTCACATGACCTAGTTGAAGGCTCAGAATTGACAGGTAAGCAATGCAGAGAACACAATCAGAGCGATTGTATCTTCTTGCCATTTTCCAGCTTATCAAACATAATTTCAGAAGTTCCAGGTGTATTTCAAGCACCTTTTGAAAGAAAAATCAGTCCATGTTACTGAAGTCTCCTATCCCACCTGTCCCACTAAGCAAAACGATCATATCATTGGCAGTACCTTAATTTTCTCAACTTTTTCTTCCCCAGTGGCAAATGTGCTAAATATCATGGGAATTCCTTATGCTTGATTTCTCATATTTTACATCTTTAAGCTCCGTATTCGTGTTGCAAAGACAATGAACAATCTCTGGAGTAAAGCAAAATGTTTCACAGTGCACATTTACTGCTCAAGAAACGAAACCATAAACCCAAGCAGTAAAACAATTTGAGACAAGCATTCTATTCCACCGAATGGTGTGCATCTATTTCAGAGAGCAACTTCCAAATTGAGTGCCTTGCCCAGAGAAGGCACAGCAATAGCAAATTGTTGAATGAATGGTTATCTCATACACTTGGAAATAACAAGGTAGAACCAATGGTGTGCTGGAAAAAACGGCTCTCTGAGAAAGAAAAAACAAAACTAAAGCTCTGATTTGTAGTTTTCTCTTGTTTGTGTGGTGTAAACACTGTCCCTACTGTGGCCCATTTCAAGTACCACTGAGATGTCACCAAACACAGAGGTGGGAAGAGGTATGTAGCATATTTTCTCGCAGGCTGGTGCAAGCTGGCTCCAGTACCCTATTGGTAAGATCCGTTGACTTGCTTTCATACGATTTGGCAAAAGAGTGTCATGCCACTCAATTTCCTGTTGGTTAATTAACTGACTTCTTTTTGATGGAAACTAGAGGTGGGTCTTTTTCCAGTAATTATAACAAAGTGTTGCTGTTTTCAGGGAAGTTACCTGCAGGAAGAAATGTTGTACCAATGCCTCCCCTGGAGTTCCCAGGTTTTTCATAGCAAATAGAAACCAAGGAAGGCCTTGAGGATTTTCCTGAAATTGAAAAAGAAATATCTTTAACAAGGGCCACCCACTTTGGGGCCTGGGAGCTGTTAAACATGCCTTGAAGAATTCTGATTCTTAGCCACTGCAAGCTCAAAAATGGAATAGAGAGCCTTTGGCAAAGTACTGTTTTAGCAACATGGTGTATTAAGTCTGAGAATTTATAAAATCCTTCCAATCCCCATGATGCTGAGCTCGTTTTGAAGTCAAGAAATTTAGTGCATAGAAGAACCAGGGAAATCTTGAGGATAGTTTAACTACAATTGAAACAATCATTCATTATAGAACTTCCGTGGACCAGACTCTGAATTGGATATTTTCACTTATTTTATATTTAATCCATGTGCCCTGACTCTTTGTGAGAAAAGTAGAAATTCTTCTATTTAATGAAGATTGAAAATCGTATCCCACAGGTTTTTAAAAATAGTATTTTAATAACAACAATAGCAATCACCCTCTGTTTTACGTCTACTATGACCTAGACATTTCTTATTTATCATTTTAGTTAACACCCAACATTATTTCCATTTTATACATGAGGTAAATGAGACTGAGACTGAGAGTCTCATGTGCATGAGCTCAAGAGCTAATAAATTATAGATGAGGAATGGATCACAAGTCATTTTTTCTCCAAAATCATTGCTTAGCATGTGTTAATTAATTCAGTCATTCCACAAATGTTTCTTGAGCACCCACTATGAGTCAGGCACTATTCTTGGCTTTGGGGGTACAGCAGAGAACAACAGAAATACAAATTCCAACCCTTATGGATACACATTTTAGTGGGCAGAGAGAGCTAATAAACAAAATAGTAAAACAAAATAATATTAAATGAGTGTTATGTTGGATGGTGGTAAGTCCGATCTAAAAATATAAAGTTGGGAAGGAACAAGTAGTGATAAGGTGGGATTACCTTGCAATTTTATACTGTTGGTCAGGGAAGGCATCACTCAGAAGGTGAGAGAGATCAAAAGGAGGTGAGAGGCTGAGGCGTGGAAGTATCAGGGAGCAAAGATTTTCAGATGAGGAGACAAATGGAGAAGACGTGAAGTAGGAGCATGCTTAGTGCCTTTGAGAAACACAAAAGTCTATGGAGTAGCTAAATAAGTAAACAATGGAGAAAGCTATGGGATTTGAGGTCTTAGAAGTGGGAAGTGTGAGACACGATGCTGGATTCCTCCGGGTACTGTGATGAGTATAGACTGAAGGAGGGTAAAGATGAAAGAAGAGAGAACAATTAGCAGGCTACTGCAATAATCCATGTGAAAGATGACAGTTTCTTGCACCATGATGGTAGAGGTCCAACCGGTAAGAATTGATTGGATTCTGAATACATTTCATGTAGATATAATTTGTGAGATGACTAAAGGTAGGCTGGGAAAGAGAGAGATTAAGAATAACTCTAAAATTTTTGGTCTGAGTAAACAGAAGGTTCAAATCTCCATTTTACTGACAGGAAGGACTATGGGAGGACAGATTTGGGGCAGAAGATAGAATCTTTTTAAAACGTGGTAAGTTTAAGATGGATGAGATGCAAGGATAAAATAATATTATCTACTTCAAAGTATAATTATAATTTTCAATAAGTCAGTCTATATGAAAACACTATAAAGGTTGGTTAGCTCTCTTTCTTCATTTTACTCTCAGCAAGATGATATAATTACGTCAAGACCAAGATTTAGAGACTGGCTGTAATAGAATTGGTGGATGGTGGGCAACTTATTTCATAGACACAGGAGGGACAGTTTTTTAATATGGCTCAATAAACAGAAGAAGCTGAAGTGTGCTTGTAGATACAGAGTTTCCCAGGATGGAAGGAAGAGTCAAGAGAGGTGAGGAAGATGATATGGGGTTGGTCCTGCTGAAGTCATTTTTAAATGTCTATAGAGTTGTTAAGAACAGAAATTGAAGGATCTGGGTGACTGAAAGTGTAATTAACTCCAGACATGAACCACGCTGCTCTGGGAGTCCAGATGCTAATGTCAGACACAGAGTTAAGGAGGCAATGATTCTCCTACCTCAGATGCCAGTGTGATGTTGTCAACTGAAGGTGTTAAAGGGCCATCAGAAGATGGTTGTGCCTCTGAGCAACATTCTCTGGGTGCTCGCTGCCAAATGGTGGCTATAGCATGGTACCTCGACCAATAAGACAGGGGGAATTGACATTTCCTAGGCAATGCAAGACATCCCAGAGGTTCTCAGAAAGAACTGTGGACATTTTCATAAAGAGGGTGAGTCTTTGACTCTGAACAAATTAGAAAGTATCCCATCTGGCCATTAATGAGGCTTCATTTCCACTCTCTGGTTGGAGATGCCAGAGGTTACTCCTGTTGCACGTTATATACTACAGCCACCTCTCTAAGCAACCCTGCCATGCTGGATGGTGACTAACCCATCCAGGGGTATTAGGGACATTTGTGGGCACTTTGAAAGTTAAATCCCAGTGTTACTTCTCCATCCTGAGCCTGCTCCTTGTTTGCCATTTCAAGCCTTTCTTATGCTTTAGGGAATTCACTGATTTTCCTTTACTTTCTGAAATGCCATTACCCCTGTCTTTGTATTCATGATTGATCCTAAGATGGTGAAGTTTTCCCACCTCTAATTTTACTTGCTCTTCCTGAAAAAATGTGGTGCTTCCACTTGCCTTCCCTTACCCATAAGCAATAATCCTTGGGCTAAGGGCCTTGGGCTGCTGCAATGCAGTCTACTTCAGCTGGTCCATGTAACCCTTTTCCACAATGCGTAGAGATGTGCTGGCAGCTGGCTGCTGGAATAGATGTCCTGTGGAATAACACCTCCTTGGGTTTGCTCACACAACCTAGCTGAGCAGTGTGTGTCAGGTGTGGATACCTTGGGGCAGGACCACCCTAGATCCTACTGGGTTGTCCCAAGGTCTGAGGGGTCAATATTTTGCTGCTGATCTGTGCCACGGTACACTAGATGTGGTACTCTTCTTTTCTCACATCTGCCTTTTACTCATATATTGTTTCTTTTTCCTGAATTGTCTTCTCCTCACTTCTGCTTTTGAAATTGAGCCTTTTCCTCAATACTTGTTTTCCCCAATTCCTCAAGGTGAATATCATCTTTAGAAAGCCTCTTCTGATTTTTCCCTATTGAATATGAGCTCCTTGGATTGTAAAGGCATTTTGGTGGGCATGTCTTGTACAACCCTGTGTCACTTAACAACATAGATACTTTCTGAGAAATGCATTGTTAGCTGATTTCACTGTTGTGTGAATGTCATAGAGTGTTCTGAAGGAGAACAAAATTTGCCACCCCAAAATGTGTCTCTTTAACATGAGGATTGTTTTCAGCTGATTATTTTTAAGGAATGAAAGACTCAGAAAGTTTTTCTTGTTACCTCCCCCTTAACTGCCTAAAATAATTCAATTAAAAATCCTGTCTCAGGAAGTGAGCTATCACCTTAGCATAACATGAGCTAGGTGGTGGAGAGGAAGGAACCTGGAAAAGCTGTTTGTTGTGCTTCCCCCTGTGTTCTTCTGTTTCTGTGTAGCCAAACACTTGTTTTCCAAACATTTGCTCCTTCTCACCCACCTGTGAATTGCCTCCTTCTCTTTGAAGTCCTGACTCTCCCCAGCCCCAACATCTTCTTTTGTCTTTAGCTAAGGATGGCATTTAAAGTGAGGGCTTTGGGCATTTTGGCGAGCTACTCAGTTTCCCTGGGTTTCTCCCCTGTATACATGTTATTAATCTTTTGTTTGTTTGGCTCCTGTTAATCTGTCTCATGTCGATTTAATTTTTAGACCAGCTGAAAGAACCTAGAAGGGAGGAGGAAAATTTCTTTCTCCCCTTCAACACTTACACAAACCTTGATGGTATAGCCTACTACACACCTAGGCTATATGGTACTAATCTTATGGGACTGACTTTGTATATGTGGTCTGTCATTGACTAAAATGTCTTTATGCAGTGCTTGACTGTACTACTGTATATGTGTTTGTGTACGTGTTCTTTCCCTCACCCTTGAAGGTGAGCTCTTTCAATAAGGCTTGAACATGAGCATCAATTAGCTCTCCAAAGCCTGAGAATCCCTAGGGCAGCTGAAAAATTTAATGAGGCCCATAGGCCAGGATTCTGGGATGTATTAGGAAAGGCTTAAGAAAAATCTTCCTGTAGATAAATAGCTTTAATTATAATTGAGATTTAAATTAATTTCAGTAACATACATTCACTTAGGTTATTAGAGTTCAGGGTTGTGAATTTTATCATGGATCACCGGAATGAAACAGGAGAGAGAAGAAAGGGTTGGTAAGTATGAGCATGTTGTTAAAGCTATCAGTTTAATTTATTTTATTATTATTTTATTTGGAGGGTTAGGAGTTTCAGAATCTCTTTGCAAGTCTGCCTCAGGCTATGAGGAAGAGTCTGTGAGCCAAAGACAAAAGTCTTTCAATTTGTAACAATTTGATAGCATGTCTTATAATTAGCCATAGACAAACTCCCTCGTTTACTTTAAATTGACTAGAATGAGATCAGATGAATCTAAAGAAATAGAATCCAGGTTTCCTTGCTAGCCACAAACATAAAAACAAGCACTTATTTCTAAAACAAGCTATGTCTAAATACTGGCACAAACAATGGTTTTCAGACTTAGGAGAAAGTTGCATTTTAGTTCATGTACTAAGAAAGACAAATATTTGATTCAGGTGATTTTTCATAGATCATTTGGGTAAACAACATATTTATTAAAGTCTATCAACCGTGAAAACAACTTCCTTTCATCTGTAATAAGCTTGAAGATTCTTTTATATATATATATGTGTGTGTGTGTGTGTGTGTGTGTGTGAAGTTGCAATATCTTCAATGATGAGAAATCAAGCTACTTTCAGCTTGATTGTCTTGATAAGACAAACACAAATTCATTGGCCTTTAGGTTGGAACTGTTAAGAATTAGGAATCATTATGGAAATGGCACTCGGTTTCTACTGCTTTCCTATATTCCTGCATCCTCTATTGTCAGGCTTTCTTCATTCTGAAACATTTCACTTCATACTAACACTGCCTTTGTCCCTGAACTCTAGAAAAAACAAACAAACAAAAAACACTAAAAGTCTGGCAGTTAATTGTGAGAAATAGAAGGTCTTCGAAGTGTAACTATGACATGGCACAATACACTACCCACAATTGTATACATGAGGGAAGATGGGAGCATACGCTTAGAAGTGCCATCATTTACCCATCTTTGCACCCATCTTATTTAGTCTACAAAATGGGGTTTTTTAATTTAGAGATTCCTTTCTCTATTTATTTATTTAGTTTTTATAACTCATTGATTTTATGCTTCCTGAGTGCTCCTGTGAAATCAAAAATCAAGCATTATAGAATTATAAACATAAAAATGTCAAATTTCTCCATAACTCTATATCCCCAAGTAATGTATATTATTTGTCTCTTTCAGTTAGATATTCTTATCCTTATTTTATAGAACAGGAAACTGGAGCTCAGAAATGTAACTTGGCCAAGCTATGATTTAAATCAAGGCTTCTTACTGCAAAAACCATGGTAGGTGTTTGTATCTGTGTGTATGTATCCATTCATTTTGCGTTCTATAGACATTTCACATTCTATGGACAAAGATGACCTCTTTTTCTGCTTGATACATTCTGTAGACCCTACCTGATCATTCATACATTTATTCTACCACTTATTGAATAATAAATATGAGTAAGAATTAGGAAAGTAAAGGATGGAAGAAGAAAAAAAGAGGTAAAGTGGTTGAGAAAAGGAAGCAAAGTAACCTTGGCAAAGGTAAAGAGGTTGAATTTCCATTAGGGAAGAAGGAGTGGAGTCTGGATTACAACAAACTTCCTTTTCTCAACTCTGTGCTGTTAACCACTGTGCAACACTTCTTACCTCTGAAGAGTTTGTTTAATTGATACGTTCCCCTGAAGGTTTTCGTTACTAAAGTATCTTCATTGCTCAGACCCTCCAGAGCCACCACCCACTGGAGGAGGAGAGCAGCGTTTGCTATGTGCCACATACTATCCTGGGCATCGGATTCAAAGATAAATAAACTGAAATCCCCGACTTCATAATGTCCAAGTCCAGTACCAGGAAACCTTTCAGGGCACTTGGCTATGAAGTTTTGCAACAGCTATCTCAGACTAAGTAAGAGTTACAGTCGCTCTCAACAGTATTTAAAGGCGACGTCTAAAATGCAGACTGTCTTCCTGTCCATGTCACCACTTCCTTGTTCAGTTCCTGGGTTCCTTTCACCTTCGTTCTACATGTCTTGAGCTAATTCTGGTACCTCCAAAATATAGATATGCAGAGGCCAATAGAAAGAGAAAAATGCCTACGTAGGAAGCATTGGGGAACGATCTCATCAATCTCCTCTCTTCTTGACCCCAGCAACTCTTCAGAAACTTTGGTTGAGTTCCTGGATTGCATATGGTTCTCTGAATCATTCTGCATGTGTGCTTTTTGAGACGTTCTATTTACCAATTTGAGAATATGTCTCAAGCCCAAAAGATCACACAAACTATTTCACTTTTGAGTCTGGGCCAGGCTTTTCAAAAACAAATGCCTAATTTTGAATTCATCCTCCAATGCACAGATGTATTTTCCTTGAATGCAAATCCATTTAACAAACATTTTTTGGAAGACATAAGGTGATAAGGACAGCAGAGTAATTAAAATCAGTAGTTCTGGGTACAGATCTAAGGCTGCTGCTTACCAACTATGTAACCAGAGCCAATCCACCTAGCTTCTCTGAACCTCAATTGTCTTTTTGAAAAAATGGTGATAATGATGCCTACCTCAAGTGGTTGTCATGAACATTAAATAAAACAATATTTGAAAAGAGGCTTCATTGACAGTTTTGTGTTAAGTACTAGTCGTGAATTATAACAGTAATATATCACACTATATCTGCCAGTAAGATTATTATAAAGCTCCAAAACTCAAAGAAATTACATTTTGGGGCAAATATGCCTTATATGCATGACATAATTGGCAAATAATAGAAGACAGATATAGTCAAGTGATTTCACGTTCATTAAATTACTTCGGATCCGAGACAATACTTCGAGTGCTATTCCAAGTGGACATTTTTCTAACTCTACTTTACCAATGCTGCATTGTTATAGTCTTAAAGTAATACTCATGCAATCCATTATGTTTTAGGAAAAGGTCAGGATGGAGGGAGGCGAGAAAAAATGAAGAAAGAGTCTAAAAACTTTCTGAAGCCTCCCATATGCAAATAACTCCACGCAGGTTTGGAGGAAAGAGCAACTGAGTCGGAATTCCCAAGGTAAAGGCCACTGCCTTTCCCATTTTGCAGCCACATGTCTGTCACAATATCGAGCTGTCACCTATTGAGATTGCTAGTGTGGCATATTCAGCAATTTCAAACTGACTCCAGCCCGAAACAGCTCTGGCAATTACTGGGGTTCCACCCTTGCTCCACTGTCCGTCTCTCTGGAAGCTTAAGAGAATCCTTGCTCTCCATGCTGGCACATTTCCAGTGTGATTTAACTTTCATGGGCATCAGCCAGCCCTTGGCACACATAAAAAACCCAATCAGCCTCATCCCCATTTTTAACCATGATAAAAGTCCGGAAAAGATCATCTGATAGGCAGAAGATAGTCCAGCTCATTTCAGAGAGCGAAAGCCAAAGCTGCTTTCTCCCTGCAGCGGAAACGCATATCAGACAGACAGAAGATGGATTAGAGAAGTCAGCAAACTCTCCCATTATTCTCTAGAGGAAACCCAGTGAATTCTTTTCTTTCCTTTTAAAGGGTTTATATTTAATTTTTTTTATATCATTGTTATTTCACGTTGAGAAATTACTCACAGAAATGGAATTTCTTTTAAACTTCTCTGTTTGAAGATGCACAGAAATTGTACCCCCAGGGAAAATGAGCGTATTCATGAGTGGGCTATGAAGGTATAAAGCACATTTCATATCATAAAAATCTCTGTCTGTTACAAAGTGAAATAGCTTGGAATTGTGGGAAGCTGTTGAGAATGTTAAGATCACTGAAGCTTTGGTCATTGTAGCCAGAGCCCACTTTAGATTCTGAAAGGCAAGCAGCCAAAGAACTGGATTTGGTTGTCTTTTGGGGACAATAATCATTAGAGGATCTTCTGGAAATTGAATAACATCGAGATGTTGTTGTGTAGCAGCTCTGAAGTCAGAAGCCGACCTTAACCACTTTTGTGTTATGTGACCTCAGACAGTTTATTTAACCTCTGAGATGCAGAATCATGAACTACGTAATCATAGTATTGAACTGTGAGGTAATGAGAGAATATAATTCATATAGCATTGTTCTGATCGTGTTAAGTAAGTATATGAAGTGTTTAGCTCAGTGCTTGCTGCATAATAAGCTCACAATGAACATGAGATAGTGGCAAAATGGCAGTAGTGGTAAACTGGCTGTGAAAAAAACAGGCCATAAAAGCAAAGAAACGTATTTAAGTTCTGGATCTCCACATCAGATCTGATCTTAGAGTGTTTTTCTCCCAGTGTGAGTCTTGTACTTGTCCTTTTTTGAAAAATGTGCGTGAGATTTTCTTACATATTATTTTGACTTCGTCCAAATGTAAGAACTTTTGTAATAAGAATGCAACATAAAATTCACAGTCTACAACCAGAGTTTAAAAAAAATTATAATAAAACCTTGCTTCAAAAAGATACATGGGAAATATTGGTGATTGCAGTATTGAGGAAACGTTTTCGAGGTAAGACCTCATTTGATATCTGATATATTCCCATCAAATATATTAACTAAATTTTTAAATATGCTTTTTATCTATATGGTAGTCCCTCCTTATGCATGTTTCACTTTCCGCAGTTACAGCTACGTGCAGTCAACTGAAGTCCAAAAATATTAAATGAAAAATTCCATAAATGAACAATTCATACATTTTAAATTGCATGCCATTCTGAGTAGTGTGATGATATCTTGCATCATCCTGCTCTGTCCCACTCAGGATGTAAATCATCCCTTCGTCCAGCACATCCACGTCTATATGCTACCCACCCATTTGTCTTTTAATAGTCATCTGGGTTACTAGATTTATTGTTATCAATGCTTGTGTTCAAATAACCCTTATTTTACTTAATAATGGCCCCAATGCACAAAAGTAGTGATGCTGCCAATTCAGATATGCCACAGAGAAGCCATAAAGTGCTTTCTTTAAGTGAAAAGGTGAAAGTTCCTGACTTAGAAAAGAAAAAATATCATATGCTAGATTGCTAAGATCTATGGCAACTTTTATTACCGTATATTGTTACAATTGTTCTATTTTATTATGAGTTATTGTTGTTATTCTCTTACTGTGCCCAATTTATAAATTAAACTTTATCATAGGTATGTATAAGAAAACACAGAGTGCATGTAGGGCTTGGCATTATCTACCATTTCAGGCATGCACTGGAGGTCTTTTTTTTTTTTGAGTAAGATTAGCCCTGAGCTAACTACTGCCAATCCTCCTTTTTTTGCTGAGGAAGACTGGCCCTGAGCTAACATCCATGCCCCTCTTCCTCTACTTTATATGTGGGACACCTACCACAGCATGGCTTTTGCCAAGCGGTGCCGTGTTCGTACCTGGGATCTGAACCAGCAAACCCCGGGCCGCCAAGAAGCGGAATGTGCAAACTTAACCACTGTGCCACCAGGCTGGCCCGCGCAGGAGGTCTTGAAATGTATTCCCCATGGATAAGGGGGGACTACTGTTTCTATCTATATATCTCTATGGATTGCAGTATAGACTCTGTCTATATAGAAAGGTAACAGTGTTTGCATACAATAGAATTAAAGGCAAATGGTGCCATACTATTAACCTGTATATTCTCAACTGCTGTGAGCAGTACATGATTCAGGCTGACATGGAAAGGATCAATGAGGTCGATACCATTCCTTTTGCATGTGGTTGAGAAATCAGCGCTCTGTCAAATGCCCATACTCAGCATTTTCAATCAAAGCCATAGTGACACAGGTAACAAGTAAGTGTGTGAGACTTAGAGTGAATCCATTCTCATCACAGAAAGTGTATTTCCTGTTGCACGTATCCTTGGATGCCTAGCATTCTCTTCCTTTCAATGAAAGTTACTTCAACAGACAGAAACATGCCTTAGATTGGAGAAAGAAGGCTTAGAATTAGGTAGGGTATGTGGAAAGATGTCTAGATTGTAAAAGCCACATTATATGAAAAATCCAGCCTAGGCACTTATGGGATATTTGACCAAGGGCCTCAGAATGTCTTTCTAGAAAACATTTGGTCGGGATGCTTACAAAGTAGCCAGTAGGCCTTTTAAAATAATATTTGTGAGAAAAGGGAATAGCTACCAAAAGCAATTTATTCTCAATAGGGTGAATGCTCAGCTGTCAATAACATTATTTGAACGGCAGATGCACCAAACTGATAATCACACTGTCTTATAAAAATCAACCTTTTATTATTTTTATTTTCTAAAGTTAATGACAAAGGACAAAGATGGTTTAATTATAATTTACTAAAGGATATAATTTGGTCAAAAGACGAGATCTAAATTTTTTCTTTTTTGAATTTTTGCCACAATAGGTTTATTTACCACAGAATTTATTTAGGTAGCAGGTGAAATAAAAGTGGAATTTCATATCCACATTGAGGAAATATATGTTTTCTACTTCATATAAGCACACTGAAGTATAAGAAAATTAACTATTGTAGTGACTTAAGACTCAACTTTTCAAACTGCATCAGACTCAGTGGAAACATCTCAAATTCTTCCAAGAATCTTCTAATTTCTGAATAAAGCTAGATTTTTTTCCTTACTAGAAAGCTGGAAAATAGCAGTGAAAATACACTGGCCTTGTAAAGACTTTTGAAATTGTCAAGTCTATTTCCGACAGTTTTTTAGTTAGATCTGCAATGTGTTGCTGAAAATATGTGAACTCAGTATGTGACAATTTACATAGGATATTTACAAATATTTAAGCAATGCCGCTGTGAATTAGGTAGTACCAATGCTCCTAATTTATATATAAGAAAAATCGAGTATGATAAAGTGCTTTCTCCATGAGTCTTATACTCTAAAGGAGGCTGAGCTAGGTCCTTATCTCTGGTCTTTGGACTCTGCATCCTATGCTCTTTTCTAATATCATACAGTGACTTTTACATCACTGTAAAACTAGCCCATGGTTGGAAATCACTATTTCATTTATAAAATCTTGTATTTGTAAGAGAGCTTCATAATTTTCAAGTGTCATTAAGTCCATTAGCTTATTTGAAACTCCAATCATCCTGGGTAGGTTTGAAACTTCTATTTTATATGTAAGAAAATTAAGATGCAGTAGGACACCAAAAGATCCTAATGACCAATTTGTGACGTCATTACAAGCGTACATGACTCTATGTTCAATGCTGCTTCTATGAGATGAAATAGAACTGAAACCTTTCCATAGGAGGAATAATTCAGTATAGGGATGAAATTCTGAAAAGGAGTTTGCTTTTAGAGAAATGTTTCTTGATTTTTGAGTTTCTTAGCATCGATGTGCTCATATGGAAGAATGGAGACAGAGAAGAAACTGAATTCTCTCAACTATATGTTCTCCCGAGGGAGGCAATCACAGGCTGAATCTAATCAATGATAACACCAAAGGGGAAGGCTTCGTCATGCGCCATGTAGAAGGAGGTCTTAGTATCAGAGTACAGCTTCCTCTTCAAGCAAATGCAGCTCACAATGTATTTTTCCTCTGAGCAGCTGAGCCCGAATTTTATTCTCTAAGTACGACGTCCTTTAAGAATTATATTTTACAAAATGAGACATACTTAAGACTCACTTCATTCCAAAGTCGGACACTCATTTTCACAATGCTTGATGAATGTGTACTAAAGATATTCAACTGTGGACTCCCAGAGTTTTCAATTTGGAAAATCATAATCTGTGTTTTAATATCAAGCTATTTCCTCTGGCTCATTTAATTAATGATGTCTCTCTCTCTCTCTCTCATAAGGGAAACACAGCTTGCTTCTGAAGGGAAATATTTGCTGCTCGTCATTCTGTGTTTTGTAGGAATTCCTCTTAAGATAAAATGTAACCCTAGAGAGTGATGTCTATATTTGTTCAGCAATTTGTAGACCCATTCTAGAACATGGCAAAAGAAAACAGTAGAGCTTATAGTTAAAAAAAAAAGGAGAAACCCTGAATTACATGGGAGATCAATGACTAAGACATAGGAAATGGTGTCAGACTCAGGAGGCTTACATGAAAGCAGGGGAAATACAGAACTGAGAAAGGGGAAAAAGCATTCCTGGTGCATGAAGAAGAAAACATATCTGGTTTATCTTTTGCAAAGTGAAGGGCTGTATCCCTCATGCTAATGTGGTGCTTAGATGGAGTTTACCTGGGCTGGGTTAGGGTCTAAAGAAGATTCTCCTGAGAAGGCTTTAGGTGGAAAGTGATCCCAAATTGCCATCATTTTAACGGAATGATTCTGGCACAATTAACCTAGAAACAAGAGAAGGAATCAGTGTACATGGATCTGGATGGTGGATATCAGAATTATGTGTGGAGCTAAATGAGAACTGGGTAAACATTTTAGGAGCCAGGTGTTAATGGTGCAACAAGTCTTAAGAGTTTTATTCCTGTATTAGTGCTTGGTGCATAGTACAATGACTAGGGAACCTCATACAGGAATTGCACAGCACTCGGCATAAAGGAGATGTTCATTCATTCATTCATGGATTCATTCATTCCTCAAATGTTTATTGCAAGCGTGTCAAGCATAGCTATAGGTACTGGGGATACAACAGTCAGCAGAAGTCCTCATGGAGCTTAATTTTGAGGAGGTGAAGAAAGAAAGAAATACAATAAATAAAAGAAACACATAGTATTCTGACAGCAATAAGTGCTAAACAAAACAGGAAAAGAAGGTGGGAAGTGTCTTGGGGTTACCATTCTAGATAGATTGGTCAGGAAAGGTGTTACTGATGAGATTGCATTTGAATAAAGACAAGAGAAAGGGAAGAAGCAAGCCGTGAGGATATGTAGGAAATGAGCATCTGGCAGAGAGAGTGACAATTTTGAAGAACAGAAGGAGGCTACTGGGTTTGAAGCAGAGTGAGCAAAGAAGAGTGTATCAGAAGATGAGTTCAGACAGAAGGTTGAGTTGCAAAGGATAGAGTGAGGAGGAGACATTTAGGGTCTGTACTTTACTGAAAAGGACTTATCACTTTTATTTTGTGTGAAAAATAAATCCATTGGATAATTTTGAGCTGAGGACAGAAACAATCCAACTTATGATTTAGTAGGATTACCTTGGCTGTTCTTTTGGGATAAGGCAGGGTAAGGGGACATGAAGAAGAATCAGGAACACTACATAGGAGAATATTGACATCATCCACATAAAGAGGATGATGAGTTTGGATAAGACTCATTACAGTGGAAGTGGCAAGAGTGGTCATATTTTGGGTAGTTTTGAAGGCAGAGATGACTGGATTTAATTTACACAGAGTAGAAAGTCACTTCCTCACACACTTTATTTGGAATAATATGGATGAGGAAACTAGGAAAACAAATGAGAAATTTTCTAACAGTAAATTTTATGGTATACAGTGGCTCAAACTGTTATGGAGTATTTGGAAAGAACATACTACAACAAAACTTTGTAAGAGTTATTTTAATGAGTATTGGATATAATATACATAATGATTAAGAGCATGGGCCATATAGATAGATATATCTGCAATAAAACTTTAGCCATGCCAATTATTAGCCATGTGATCTTATGTCTTACTAAAAACGCTCACTTTCCTTATCTAGGAAAAGGACAATAACATCAACATCTTCGTATTATTCTGAATATTACTTGATCTGCATTGCTTATTGCAATGTTCGGACACTGGTGAATGCTGACTAAATATTATTATCCACTCCTTTAAGATGACTATGGCCTCAGAAATTTGTTGGGTTTGGCAGTAATATATGACTTTAAAGGGCTTGGTTTAGAATATAAATACTCTGGACCTGAAATTAAAAGACCTAAGTTCAAACACAGTGGTGAGCTACTCAGCCTTATGGCTTGTAGATATGAAAGCTAATTCAGGTCTCATGACTTCATTTCAGTGCTTTGTCTATTATGCTTCCATTTCTCAGGAACACAATTTGCATTATACCCAAGAGTCCGAAACCCTGCAGAGCTGGGTGATCTTATAAGACAACCAGCCAAATTCATTCTTTGCTACGCAGGGATCTTTGAGTCTTCTCAAAGCAATCAGCCTCACTTTTGGGCACAAATTTGGTGTTTGTGAATCTTGGCACATCATTAGAGAACGAAACTGAAGACTTAGAAACCGTCAAATGAAAGACCATTTGGGACACATCAAGACTGATTTTGTATTACTGAATTAATGCTGAAGTCACTAGGATTTTTAGGGGGAAGAATTCTGGGAACATAGTCCATTACCAAATCTGGGAATTTTGCTTCGACCACAGCCTGCTATGACCTATCAAAAAATTACTGTCTTTTCCTCTCATACGGTTTTTAATCCAGTTGGAATTAATGATAGGGTAACCAAGGGAAGTGGAGTCTCACTCAAACATTAATTATGGCAACTCCTTAATATCACTAAAGTAACCTGAAGTCAAACAGATATCTTACAGTGATTGCAAAATAGGAGTTTGAAACCTGCATGATCATAGAACATTCTTCGAATATTTTGTTCAAGAGTGGGTGATTTGTGTGCCAGCCTCAGCCTATTGATAACCAATGTTGGGTCTGTTGTGTCTGGACTGGCCCTTACGCTTCTTATTATGATTGTGACATCTTCAGCAGTAACCCTCAGGAAACTTTGAAAAGCAAAAAGCTTTGTTACTTACAACTCCTGGAAATTATTCAGAAGCCAGGACATTGTTGGAATAGAAACTCACCTCAGTATGTTTTCTTGACGATGTGGAGCGTTCACGTGAACTCCAATTAGCAGAAGAAATTAATTTTTTTAATCAGAATCAAAGTTTTGGGGGTTGGCACCACTGCAAATAAAGATAGTAAACTCCAAAATAATATTACTTTATGGATCATGGGAGTTACTTTAGACATTCTAAACTTCTGTTAGAATCTAAGTAACTGGCAAAAAAAGAGTGTAAACCAAGAAATTTATTTTCATGACTAGGTAATTAAGCAAAGAATATTAGGTCAAAGAGATTCCCTTTTGCTGGAACAGCCTTCAGAAGATCATTTGAAGTGAAAATAGACTATGGTTTATATACTCAGCATTTTCTGAATTGTCTTTCCCTGTAACTCCTTGTCTATGGAATGTTGATAGATGCCTTCTTAAAAAAAGCCTTTTTGAGGTCAAAGAAATGTTATGACCTATTAGGTAAATAATATTAAAATTAATTCTAGCTGCAAAACATCTCTGAATCTCTAGTAGACCACAGGTAGCAAAGTATCTCCAATACATTTGACAATGGAACCCTGTGATATTTTGTATTTTTTTTTATTGCTCTCAATATCAGACAGAATCTGTGCCCATTAGAAGACAGTTTGGGAAAGTTCATCTCTATTATGTCAAAACGCTTGTTAATTGAGTCAATTCAATAAAATTAAGTGTTTGTCCAAAATGATTTCATTTGATTAAATGGGTGTAATGGGCAGCCTGGTATAGACATTACCTGAATATATCCATATTCCTTCAAAGGAGACAAGCTTTTGTTAAAATTTTTCCAGAAGTATTTCTTGTCCATGATATTACTACTGCTTATTGACAGCTTTCTATGACCAGTTCCCATGCTAAGCAATTCACACGTATTACCTCAGTCAATTCTTTTTTTTTTTTTTTAATTCTTACAAGAACTCTTTGAGGTAGACACAATTGTTGTTACCACTTTATGGATGAGTAAACTGAGACAAAATTACTTTATGTAACTTTCCCAATATTCACACAGCAAGAACCTGGGCATATCAAGTCATTCTTCCAGCTGAAGATAACTTAGTGGCCATCTTTTCCTATTCACGTTTAAAATGAGGAAACAGAGATTGTCTTTTGTTGGCTGGCTATCAAGATCCTGGCTGATCTTGGCAGATCCTGAAACAGAATATAAAGCTCCTGCAGTCAGAATCTGGTGCCATAAAATAGATATGTAAGTAAATGTCCATAAAATACCCTCCAACAAATGTACAATCACCCCACCATGTTTAAAAATTGAATAAAGGAAATGGTGGGTGTGTGGATGGATTGTTTTTAAAAGTGAATTTTAATAAACAGTTCTTCCTCAAAAGGACTTTATTATTAACACTCAATTATATATTATATTATAGAATCCTTTGTGTAAAAGTCCATTCCTAGACTTTTCCCTGACAGCCACTGTCATTATGGGCTAAAAAGTTTGTTTTATTTGCTTACATTTAACTGCTATCGAGTAAAGCTCTGTCTAATTGAAAGAGTTGATTTTAAAGAATAAATTTAGAGTTGAAAACATTAAAATGCAATCCAAAGTTGTGTAGGAAAGACAATATGCTTAAAACCATAAGAAATTTGTTTAGTGTGTGTTAAGAGGATGTTAAAATTTGTATTATGATAAAGTAGAAAGACCACTGGATTGAAACCATGAGAAATTGGTTTTAGTTACTTTGTCATTAAATGTTAGAATGAACTTGGATCAAGTTGCCTACACGTCCTTAGTCTCATGGTCTCTGAGCGCCCAAGCTCTTGAACTAGACTGTCTGAATCCAAATCCCAGCTCTCTGTACCAGCTGTGTGGCCTAGATTTAACTTCTCTGTGTCTCAGAATCATTATCTGAATAATAAAAATAAGAGACTACCCATCTCATAAAGTTTTTATGTAGGTTAATTGAGTTAATACATGAATATCTCTCAGAACAGACAACAGTGACTGGTAAATATTAATCACTCAGTAAATGCTGATCGTTATTATTTTAGATCCATTCAACTGATTTAATTGAGCACATACTTTGTGTCAGATACTGAGCCAGGGACAGGGGATATTAAAAATGAATAAGACAAGGTCCCATCCTGCCTACAGCTTGTAGTTTGGAATAAAACATGTAAACAGATATCCTCACAATTATATTCAATGTGAAACAAACATTAATAAAAGTCATGATACAGAAGTAATTAGAATAAGAAAGCAGTTTGCCCTTAAATTTTTATAACAGACTTTCATAACAGAAGAGGATTTTAATTGATGATAGGGCAGGCAACAGGAAGAAAGACTTTGGATAACACTGAATCAACAGTGTGTGCCAAGTCATGGACTATGAAGCCGCATGGTATGTCCAGGCAACAGCAGTAGTTACTATTGCTGGTGGGGGGGAGGGGTGAATGATGAAGATAAGCTTACAGCTGTAGGCAAGGGCTGGATACAAAAAGACTTTATGTCATACTAAAAAGTGTCCCTGTCGTCTTCAGAATGAAAAGAATGATTAGGGGCCGGCCCCCAGGCCAAGTGGTTAAGTTTGCACGCTCCGCTTCAGTGGCATGGGGTTTCACCAGTTTGGATCCAGGGCACAGACATGGCACCGCTTGTCAGGCCATGCTGAGGCAGTGTCCCATATAGCACACAGAAGGACCTACAACTAGAATATACAACTATGTATTGGGGGGCTTGGGGAGAAAAAGAAGAAGAGGAAAAAAACAAGATTGGCAACAGATGTTAGCTCAGGTGCCAATCTTTAGAAAGAAAAAAAAAGAATAAAAGAACAGTTAAAGGGATTAAATAGAATAAATGATCAGATTTGCGCTTTGACCAGCCCATTCTTCCTATATTGAGTTCCTGATGGGATGAAGAAAAAAAGAGAGCTAACTGCCTAAGAGAATGTTGTTCTGATTCCTAGTAGATTTGAAAAGGGCAGAAGAGAGAAGAAAAATATGAGAATTATGGCTTCAGTTTACTTGATTAAATTCAGTGGTATATACACTCTCCAGATGTCACCTTCTCATAGGAAAAAACAAACCTGGAGAGAACATGAAACAATGAAGCGTAAATTTCTTTCTAGACTACGGATTCCGTGAAAGACAGTTGCAAATTACAGATAAATATTGTTGCTTATATCATCCCCCATTTTATAATGCAAAGTCTCAGATATCATTATACTTTCTCTACAAACAAAAAAAGAAAGTTATGCAGCATTAGGATCCTCATATGCAAACTTTAATGACTGCAAAGCTGTTTCCTAAATTATCAGAGCATAATAGAGAATGACAATATCACTGTCTCTTAAATACACATTGTTATCTAAACACATAATAAGTAGCAGCTTGAACGGGGCTGCCGTGAGGCTGAATTCCTTTTAGTCTAGTGTAAAATGGCAAAACTTATTCATACTTCTTCTTTTTGTTTGTAGCTCTAACATATTATTTCATGTTCAACAATGGTCTGTTTTGAACAGAAGGTTCCTTTTATTTCGTACTATCCGTCAAGGATCCCAATATCACACTAGTTGAATCAAAGAAATTCAGGAAGCTGTAAAGGGTCTTAGAGTGCTTTCTACTCTACCTCCTTCCTGTCAGAAAGGAGCAACTTTTGACTCAGAGAGGTCTAGTGACTGACCAAAGGCTGTTAAGCAGGAGAAGAGCAGAGGAGAACCGAAGACTCCTTCTCTGTGGATGTTTTTGGTCTACTATACCAAGCTCTAATTATTTATTTGTTTGAGTCCCTTAGAACGAATTAATCTCTGATTGTTTTACTAGCACATAAAATGGGATGGAAGGCATAGACGAAGTCACACAGAGAAATTCCTCTCATCATCTCTGAATTGTCTCTGACTGTAGGAGTCAGAAGACCAGACCTGCAGCTCAGCCATGGATGGCACGTTGCAAAAACAGAGTCAGCTCAGCTGTCATCTTGGCTCTTGCTTTTTCTTTCATGAATGTTTTCTTTAAACGTCAACTTTTCACATCTGAAGATGCTACATATGTAATGGACTTTTTCATTTGTTGGCTGAGGCACTTATAACAGCCGATTTTTGCATAAAATGTAAAGCACCTGCAATGAATAATAACCCCCAACATTGGGCCCTGTGTGAAGAATTGAATAAGCGTGTCTTGACCCTTCCTGCGCATCTGTTAGTGCTTCACCCTACAACAAGCCAGGTTAAAATAAGTTACTGATATATCACAGAACGATGAAATTTTCTATCCTGAGAACTGCAGGTCAACTTAGAAACAAAAGTAAATACTGAGAAGGACTGGTTGTAGACCAGGTCATCAATACTAAGAGGAAGCGGTAGTGAATACCGCTACAGGATTTGAGAAAGAGATCTACCATCATTAAATAAAATGATAGCCAGAGGTTGAGTGGCAACTGGTTCGTGATGGGCATGTACACTTTCATAGACTTCCAAGGATAGAAGAGCTACTGGGAATGATTTCCTATAATCAGTTGAGAAGGAAAATGAGGTTCCATGCAGGCTTAGTTGGAAGAAGTACAGTAATGTCACAGAATTGTTGACCATGGACCTGGGAATAGGGAGTGACGACACTCAGTTCTTCTATTTGGAGACCCTGATTATGGTCCAATCGACCCATTTCTAGATGAAAAAAAACCCCCACAGAAATCCCAAAATGCTGCCTGCTTTCCTAAAACTTTCATGTCATATGGTGGCAGAACTTGATTTAGACAACAGGTGCTGTACTCATCCCTGTGGAAGCAGGATGGACCTCCAACCCTAAATTGGCTCAGATCTTGAGGATGATCATGCCACACATACACCAAAAGGGTATGAAGAGATTTATTACTCACATAATGAGGCTTTTGGGGGATAGCAGAGCAGGCTTTCAAGTAAATTCAAAAATGGCTGGAGAGAAAAAGGAAGGCTCTCTCTGGCTTTGGATTTTATTGTGATTAGGTGATGAGGCCAGGGTAAGTTTTCCATGCATGGGTGAGGGTTTGCATGGTGTATTAGTTTTTTAGGGTTGTTGCAACAAATTATCACAAACCAGGTGGCTTAAACACCAGAAACTTCTTCTCTCACATTTCTGGAGGCTAGAAGTCTGAAATCACCTCTGTGATGTCAGTGGCGATAGGGTTAGTTCATTGTGGAGGCTCTGAGAGAAAATCTGTTCCATGCTTCTCTCCTAGCTTCTAGGGCTTCTAGAAATTCTTGTTATTACTTGCCTAGTAGCTGCCTTTCTCCAATCTCTGCCTCCATCCATCATATGACCTTCTTCCCTGTGTGAATCTATGGTCCTCCCCTTTTCTTATAAAGACTCCAGTCATATTGGATTAACGGCCCACCCTAATTTGGCATGATCTCATTTTAAGTTAGCTAATTACATATGCAAAGACCCTATTTCAAAGTATAGTCATATTCTGAGGTTCCAGCTGGACAGGAATTTTGGGGAGACACTATTCAGCCCAGTACAAGTGGGTGTAACTTCCTGCTGGTGCCAAACAAGAGAGTTTGTGGGCTTTCTTATTGACTCGTTCAGATGTGGGGCGAGAGGGGACGATGGAGGGGTGGGATTCTGGAAGCTGTCAAACATCAAAAATAGAGTCAGACTCCAGTGCAAAAGGTCTCTTGAGTCCTCAGTAAGTTACACTCTTCTCTTAATTATTTCTCAACAAGAGGGATGACATTAACGTTTGTCTTTCAAATTTGTCCTTATGCCTGTGAAAGAAGGATACTAAAATATTACAGGTATGGAATGATCTGTGAAAGCTGTATACTAGTCTGTCCTCGGCAAGTTGATCATATGCCCATGCCACCAATAGTAAAGAATCAGAATTTGGAAATATTCAAAGATAATTTTTCAGGCAAATAGATGATACAAGGAATTCTTCCTCCATAGTCCTGGGAATCAGATGAAGAGAGAGAGGAAGATCGGAATGGCAGACACCAGGCAGGACTCCCAGAAAAATGCTTTGGTCTACCAAAAAAGAATGTAGTTACAAGAATTGCTACTTGAGCTAGAGCACTGGGCTCAAAAACGTGGCCCAGATCCATTGAATTCAACCAAAGTAAAAATTTACACTGGGGCCAGGAGCAATGTTGAACCGATGATAAGTTCCTTCACTGGGATGCTAGAATAACTTTGAATAAATTCCAGAGGCAAGGACAGCCACGGGACAAGGAGGACTGTAGACATATGTGGACTTTGAGACCTAAGACTCCCATTATATAACAAGTATTCTACAAACCGCCCCCTTTGCTATCTTAAAATGAAGTGCGTAGTTAGTATTATCTACCACACATACAATGCTAATAGTTAGTCATCAATACAACCACCTTACTGTAATAAAAGAAGAAATAAAGGAAAGCAGCTTTCTAAAATGTGTGTTGATCTGTAAATAACTAGAATTTTCCACACTAAAAATCACAAGAGTCGTCAGATGTCCCCACCTTGATATAAAGTTGCTATGAATAAGACAGCTGCCAATTCAAGTCCATGGTATTGGTGACTTTAAAAGATCCTGAGTGGAGTGGCCATATGGGATATAGATTTCTGAAATGAGGACCAATTATTGGGAAAGATCTGAACAAAACAGAATTCAGTCTTCCCTTAATTTATGTGGTGGATGCACTCACTCTAAAGGCCATGCATATTTAAAGCCTGCAAAGATATTTTAATTTATATGGAAAACAAAGTTAGACTCCAGGCTTTGAAAATTGTCTACAGAGTTTTCTTCACCTGTTTGAGTGTCTGGTGGGGCACCTATGTACCAAACATTCATTGTGATAACTGAGAAATGCTCCCAGAATTATCCAAAATGCCCCCCGAGATCCATTAGAATAGATGATTTCAAATTGCTAGATTTGAAGACAGTGTGTTTTTTTCCAGTATAGCGGGTGGTTACTTGAAATTTTTAATGTGGTTTTTGAAAACTACCAATTAAAGCCAATTTTAACAGGTTCTGTCAATCATAGAAATTAAAATGCCCTCACCTTTCTAACTTAGTAGATTTATTTAATGCTGTGAAAACACTTCCCTCAGCTGAGAAAGGGAGACAAACTTCTGTTGGAGCTTGTTTATTTTAATCAAATGAAGATTAGAATCATCCAGTAAATATTGACGTGAATAAGACTGTGATGCCCAAACAGCTTAGGATGGAGATAGGAGGCAAACTTCTGACCTGATATTTATGAAGCTAGTGATCTGAAACCATATATGCCAGCTTCATTTTGTAAAGGTGTTGGAAATGGAGTTCAGATTGATGAATCACAAACTTAATATGAACACACACTAACTGATCCACCCAGAAAGAGTTTATGGAAGTACATATACTTATAATATATATTAAATACAATAAATATAAATTGACTGATTGATTGCACAATGTTAAAACAAGTATAGTGTCTAGAACCAAAGTTCTGTGACTGATCAGACATTATCAACTTTTGTGCTTATTCTGGATCCTGTAGTTTAAGGAAATAGATTGGAACATGTCCAAAAAGTGGAGGAAGATGGTAAAAAAGGCTAAAAAATGTGTTTGTATGAGTGTGTTAATGTGCTCCTGCCTATGGAGTTTTCTAATATATGCAGACCACCAATCCTGAAAAAAATACTCATGGGTCACATCCTTTTAGTTACCTGCATTTCTTTGACTATGTATATATGGAATTTAATTTTCACTTGATGTTTCAATTAATGTTCTTTTTAAAACTGTGATAAAAAACATGTAACATGAAAGCTAACCTCAACAAAATTTTAAGTGTACCGTGAAGCATTGTTAACTATATGCACATTACTGTACAGCAGGTCTCTAGAACTTTTTCATCTTGCATGACTAAAACTCTATACCCACTGAAGAACTCTCTTTCCCTGCTTCCGCCAGCCCTTGGTAACCACCATTCTACTTTCTGCTTCTATGAGCTTGAGTACCTTAGATACCCCGTATAAGTGGAATCATGCATTTTGCCCTTCTGTGACTAGCTTATTTCACTTAGCATAATGTTCTCAAGGTTCATCTGTTGTACCACGTGACAAAATTTCCTGCTTTTTAAAGATTGAGTAATATTCCATTGTATATTTATATACCACATTTTGTTCATCCATTCATCCGCCCATGGACATTCAAGCTGTTTCCACATCTTGGCTGTTGTGAATTATGCTGCAATGCACAAGGGAGTACAATTATCTCTTCAAGATCTTGATTTCAATTCTTTTGGGTAATTACCCAGAAATGAGTTTGCTGGATCATATGGTAGTAGTTCTATTTTTAATTTTTTAAAGAACGCTATATGGTTTTCCATAGCAGCTGTACCATTTTACATTCCCACCAGGATTGCACAAGGGTTCCAATTTCTCCACATCCTCACCCACACTTCTTATTTTCTGTTTTTAAAAAAATACATACTATATATATGTATATAAAATTCTATCCTAGTGCATGTGAGGTGATATCTTACTGTGGTTTTGATTTCGATTTCCCTGTGGATTAGCCATCTTGGGCAGCCTGCTATATACCTGTTGGACATTTGTATGCCTTGTTTTGAGAAATGTCTACTCAAGTCCGTTGCCCATTTTTAGTTGGATTATTTGAGGTGTTTTTGTTGTTGAGTTGTAGTATTTCTTTATATATTTTGAATTTTAAACCTTTGTCACGTACATGGTTTGCAAGTATTTTCTCCCATTCCACAGATTGCCTTTTCACTCTGTTGATTGTTTCATTTGCTGTGCAGAAGGTTTTTAGTTTGAGGTGGTCCCACTTGTCCATTTTCGCTTTTGTTGCCCTTGCTTTTGGTGTCATATCCAAGAGATCATTGCTAAAACCAATGTCATGAAGCTTTCCTTCTATGTTTTCTTCTAGGAGTTTTATATTTCTAGGTCTTATGTTTAAATCTTTAATCCGTTTTGAGTTGCTTTTTGTGTATGGTATAAGGTAAGGTTCCACTTTCATTTTTTTTGCGTGTGAACATCCAGTGTTCTCAACATCATTTATTGAAGAGACTATATTTTCCCCATTGTGTAGTGTTGGCACCTTTATCAAACATCATTTGAATGTATATGCTTGAGTTTATTTCTGGGCTCCCTATTCTGTTACACTGGTCCATATGCCTGTCTTTATGCCAGTACTATACAGTATTGATCACTACAGTTTTGTAATATGTTTTGAAGTCAGGAAGTGTGAGATCCCTTTGTTTTCTGTCTCAAGTTTACTTTTGCTCTTCAGAGTCCTTGTCATTCCATATGAATTTTTGGGTTGTTTTTTCTCCTTCTGTGAGAAATGTCCTTGAAATTTTGATAGAGATTGCATTGAATCTGTAGGTTGCTTTGGGTAGTATGAACCTTTTGACGATACCAAGTTTCAAAACCATAATCACAGGATATCTTTCCATTTATTTGTGCCTTCTTTAATTTCTTTCATCAATGTTTTGTATTTTTCAGTGTACATATGTTTTGCTGCCTTGCTTAAGGGAGAATATCTATCAATCCCAGAAAGGAGAAGATGACAGGAGAAAATGATTAAATTTTTGGGAGTCTATCATATTGAAAACTTCCTTAAATAAGAAAGTTTTAGATAATGTTTATCTTTTCAAGACGTATTTTTGTTAAATATTCTGCTCATTTCTTTCGTATTCAAATCTAAGCCTCAGATTGAGTCTCTATGCTTGGATAAATGTTTCATTCTCTCGCTTTCTATCCATGTTTGTGTGTATTTGTAATTGAGCTGTAGCATACACACCTGCATAGGTAGATTGCAGTTTGTGATGACCCAAGGCAGATAGCTGATAATTCCAAGAGCTTTTAGCCAAGAGACAGGTAGAACTTTGAGCACCTTTGGGAAATGGGCCCAGACTTCCTACATTTTGAATTATTCTTCCAGACTCTTGGAGTGTTTATGTGATTTTACTGTTTTCTGTAATTTTTTTGTTTTTCTTGGAGCCGCTGTTTTCCACTTCAACCTCCAGTTTACTCTGACCTGCTGTAGCTTGGGAAACTGATAATCGTTTGACTGAAATTTGTGTCTAAATTACAAATAAATTGGCACTTAGTGAAGGCTTGAGGGCCTCTTCTGTGTGGTAAAGTGAATAAACTCAGTGAAGGCCCTTTATGCCATACAGAAGCTCCTTCTAACTTTCGTTTGCCATATTCTAGAGAATTGGGATTGCCCGAATCTCTGTATACAATCCATATCCGCTCTCACGTCTGCTCTGGCATTTAGCCACCGCCTGCTCTGTACATGAGCTTTGCTTTTTCCATCAACTCTGTTAAGATCTGTATTGGATTTCCTATTTAACATTCCAAGTTTGCGTCTGCACACCTCACATGTAGTGTTGCCGGCAATTAAACTCACTTGAATATTAGGACAGGAGCCAAAACAGTCATAATATGTGACTGAAGCACAGGAAGCAAGTCTTGGCAGTAAGTGTCTCTTTTCTTGCCTGCTTTGGCAGGTGCTCACCAGCCCACTTCAACTCACACATCAATCTTGAAATGGTAATTCCTTTGGTACTTATCAAAAGTCATGGTTTTTGGAGGGAGAATTATGCCTCAGTGGCTTGATGTTACCATAATGGCATATTTGGCGTTCTGATGATTGCATCTGCTTTTTAGTAATTGTTCTCGGACGCATTTCCTCTGCCTTCTATTTTCTGGCCTTGTGTGTGTGTTTCATTTCCCCTTTAGCCAGAGTGGCTTTGGTGTCTGAAGTACAAGATCTCCCCATAATAAAGAGGTACTCTGATCATCTTTTGTCATTGTCCTTCTAAGATTTCCCTTTGTCTTTATCCTCTGTATGGGTGTCTCTTCTTGGGAAGGCACAGTGTGGAGGGTGACTCAGCAAAGACAGATTGAGGTATTTCTAGGGCCCATGCCCAAAATAACATCAAGAAGCATGATCAGAAGCAGATATATGGTGAAGCTAATGAAACTAAGATTCAAACTCCCCACTTACAGGATGCCTTCCAAGACCCAATACTGTATCTGTTATTTTGCATTATTTTACTGAAAGACTTCTGAGTTGGATTAAACTATACTTGTTATAAGATCCAGTCCTCACCATCTGGATGTAAATTGCCCATGAAGATCTTTGATGACTTTTTTTTCTCTTTCCCTGTTCTCTTTCCTTTTAACTCACAATTCCTTAATCCTTTTTTGCAATCCTTTCTCCATCTCTATACATTTTCCCTTCTTTTTTATCCTCTCACATCTTTTTAATATGTTTCCCTGTCTTGTGATAATTTAGGACTTTTTTCTTCTCTTTTTTTTACGCTCATGGTTCCCATCAGTGCAATTAAAGGTTAACTAAAAATATCCAACCTTTGGAAGACTAGCACTCATTGTCACTTTTGTTCTTTTCTCGTGAACACAATTTGCACGCGTGGCTTTTCACCTGTATCAAAGCTATACAGAATACACATCTCCAACTGGGATTTCAAATGAGTTTATCAAGAAGGAGCCCACAATATTTGTACCTGTTAAAATATTTTCTGAGACCAGCAGGATACAAGAATAAAGCTCTGTTAAAAGTTTCTGAAAGTTATTTCACTTAGCAGATATTCTTACCTTTCTTGAAGTAAGAGAGAGACATGTTAACTGCACAATTTTATATTCCAGTCTAGAATTAGGCACAATTAGTACAATAAAATGGGATTTTTGTTTATTATTACAATAATATATATTCTCACATATGAATTCTTTTACTATAAGAAAAAAAGTCATCATAATTGTCAAATGGAACGTTATCTAGTAATTCACAACACATTCATCAGAAAATATTTAAGTGCCTTCTGTAAATTAGGACCTTGATGGATTAGACATAGATCTACTCATCAAGGAAATTTTGGTGATATATGAAATGACAAATTGGTGATGATAATGATAATGATGGTGATAATGCGATAAAATGAAAATGAAGTCATTAAGGCAAATAATTAGATGTGCCAATCAAGTGATTTCTAAACCTGGTTGATCATCAGAAATCACCTAGCCATATATTGTTTTCTTTTAATAAAGATGCATGGGCCCTACTCCTGATATATTGAATCAGAACCTATGGAGTTGCAGACATAGGAATTGTACTCTCAAAAATATCTACAGATAATTCTGATGACCGACCAGGTTCGAGAATTACTGACAGGGGAAAATGAGCTCTGTGCCTTCAGAGGAAGCAGAAATGGCTTTAGCTTCACCTGGCCATGAAGGAAGAAATATTTAGCCAGTGAAGGATTGACAGTGCTTGGATAAGCAGGGAGTAGTTAAGAAGGGAATTCTCAGCAGGAGACATGAAAAGAGTCAATGTCTGAAGGTGAAATGTAAAAGGCATTAGGGAGTAGTAAAAGGACTAGATTGACAGGAATTAACGACACTTGGTGAGAAGCAGAAGATATTGCATTAAAGTCTCGATTGTGGAGGACTTGGAAGCCAGGAAAGTGAAAGCATGAAGGCTTTAATTAGGGGGACACCATGGCATGTTTTAGAATAGGGCATGTCACCATGAAAGCGGCAGTTTAGAAAGATTCATCTGTAACAGTGCAGAGGCTAGGTTAGAAAAGAACTGATATTGGAATCAGATTCTAATCAATGGTTGTAAAAATCCTAGGTCACAGTAGTAAAAATCTAAGTTGTACTTCTATATAGGACAATAACTAATTTTAATCTTGACACTTCCATGACCTTTGGATATGATTCCCTACACTGTGAAGATATGTATAAAGTTGCGATGATTTTCTCCTGAGGATATAATCAAATCAAACATGAAAGTGCCATGCATTGAATGTAACAAGAGAAGGCATCTTGTTTGTTCCACCCAAATTTCTTATTTCTTTGCGAAAAATCTAGCTGACCAAAATTCTAGTAAATTCTCTTTGGTGCAGTGTGGCCTGGGGAACACAGAGATCAGTTATCCCTGATTTTGAAAATTTGAAGTATCTGGAAGATTGGGTAGCCGAGACATCTCTCTGTACCTCCTTTTAGCTTTACTAACACAATGTTCCTCATCAGAAGTGGGGCAGTGGTGCTGGGGTATCACAAGCACTTTGTGCAGAAAGCCGGAGATGCTATGTGAGGGATCATCGTGCTAAACAAATAATTGTGTGCCAAAATGTCAGCAGTGTCTACTGAGAAACACATGGTAATGAAGTGGTTTTGAGTGTGGGCTTGGAATGAAGCCAACCTGGCACTGAGTTCAAGGTATATTATAATTTCCGGTGTGATCTTGGACAACTGTCGTAATTTCTGTAAGCCTCAGCAAACTCTTTTGTTAAAGGGAGCAAAATTAATACCTATACACAGAGATCTTATGAGGATCAAATAAGAGAAGTGTTCTAAATGGTTTAGCATAGTGCCTGGGACATAGTAAGTAGCCAAGAAAAATTACCAGTGTTACTGGCCATTGAGTGGCTGTGAAGTCCCTAAATTGAGATCAAATCCTTCAGTATCCCAGAACCTTCAGATTTCTTCCAGGCTGATCCTGTCCTAAATAGCAAACTAGATGCAGAAATAGGGCTTATGATATCAATTATTGAATATCAGTTTTCATTCCTTCACTGGGTGAGAACATGCTGGCCCCACCATTTTTCACTTGTCACCAAGATGATGCCTCTAGGAAATTCTAGGAGTTGAAATTCCCTGGCCTCTTCTCTGTTGGACCTGTACTCCAGTTAATCACCTATCATTGTTGCCTTTGTGCCCAAAGATTATTTGACAGAGGCCACACCAGGCAAAAGTTCCCCTCTTATTTGTATTTTTGCCCTAAATCCCCATCTGCTCTTCTATCCTGATAAACTCAGCTTGTTCTTGAGGACTTCTAAATGACCTCCTGTATCCATATTCCTCCATTCATTTATTCATCCTTCCTGCACCTATTTATTGGGTACCAACTATATGCCAGATATCATTCTAGGCACTAAGGATACAGCTTCATAAAATATAGACACAGTGTCTGTCTCATCCCACGTTCATTCTAGCAGAGGAAGCACACAATAAACATGATGCCAAGTGAGTAAATATTGTAGGGTGATTTCAGAGAAGCAAAAACATGGGCGAAAAAACAAGACAGGGTACATTGAAGAAGAGTAACAAGATGGAAGTTGAGAAATAAAATACTTAGGAGGCCTCTGTGATGGGACATTTAAGCTGAAATTTGAAGAGCCATCTAAGTGAAGACATGGGGTGGGGAAGGGAAAGTGTCCCAGGCAAAGGTCCTAAGTAATGAAGTTTCAAGAAAGCCAAAAAGCAAAAAAAAAGCCAGTACTGTCATTAACAGTAAGGGGACAAAGCAAGTAGGTATGGTCAGAAAAAAAGGCAGTGGCCCATTCATGTGCCACTTAGAGGTTTGGATTTTACTCCAAAGCATGGACCAGATCCAACTGTTAAGCTAACTTCACCATCCTCATTGAGCTTTCTCCCCAGCATGGTTCTGCTTAGCTTTCTGAGGGTGTGTGCTTCTCCCATGTTTTCATTTTACAGTTAATCCCTCCCCAGCATTCCAACCCGCAAGTCTGGAGCGAAGAAGATTGCAGAGGAATGATTCAGAACCTGCAGCTTAGTAACTTCCCCTGGGCAAAAGAGAGTAACAGGAGAAGATGTGCATCTAATAGAGATAAGATTTAAATACAATTAAAAGCAATTAACTATAGACAAGAAATAACAAGTGTTGGAGGAAATGTGGGGAAAAGGGAAACTCAGATACGGCTGGTAGGAGGACAAACTGATGTGGCCATTACGGAAAAATAGTATGGACATCTCTCAAAAAATTAAAAATAGAAATACCATACAATCCAGCTATTCCACTACTGGGTATTTATCCGAAGAACATAAAATCAACAATTCAAAAGATATATCCATCCCTATGTTCATTATAGCATTATTCGCAATAGCCAAGATGTGGAAGCAAGCCAAGTGGACATCAACGGATGAATGGATAAAGAAGATGTGGTGTGTAAGACAAATACCATATGATTTCACTCATATGTGGAAGTTAAACAAACACAGATATAAGGAGAAGAGATTAGCGGTTGCCAGAAGAGGCCAGAGGCGGTTGGGGGAAGGCAAAAGGGATAATGTGGGAGACATGTATGTTGAGCGATGACATCTAGACTGTTGGTAGTGAACACATAGTATACACAGAAACTGAAATATAACCACATACACCTGAAATTTATACAATGTTATAAGCCAATATGACCTCAATAAAATAAATTTTTAAAAAACGGTTAACTAGCAGCCGGCCCAGTGGCATAGTAGTTAAGTTCACACAGTCCACTTCAGTGGCCTGGGGTTCATAGGTTCGGAACCTGGGTGTGGACCTACGCACCACATATCAAGCCATGCTGTGGCGGGCGTCCCACTTATAAAATAGAGGAAGATGGGGACAGAGGTTAGCTCAGGGCTAATCTTCTTCACTAAAATAACTCCAAACAAACAAATAAACAAAAACAGTTAACTAAAGAAGCTAGAGTATAAAAAAAGAAAAGATAAATCAGTGTAAAATAAACGCCCTAAAAGAAAGTATGGGTCTTAGAGTGTGAAATTAATCAGGGTAAGCTTCATAAGGTATATGTTGAAAGAGATGGAAGATTTGGATTCACTGTGAAGATAGCACAGAACATTCCAGATCGGCCTTGTGGTAATAACACAGTTTGTTTTGACCTTTGCTTTCTCACCTGACACTTAACAGCCAACATGTTTTGAGTGCTTACTAGGCAGTGTGCTAAATGCCTTCTCAGTGTCTAGGTAACAGACTGATCTGTGATATGTCTACCCAAAGTGGGATGATTTCTTTTCAAAGCAAACATTGATAAAATAAAAATGCTTTTCTTATAAACATAGCCCCCTTTTATTTCAGGGAACAAAATCATCTTTAAGTTTCTTCTCATTTTGTTTAAGCCCTAATGTGATTGACTAGAAGAAAGCCAGAGAAGCAGAAGTGCTTCAGAAATCTTTTCATTTCTTTTCCAGCTCATGGGAAGAGAGTAAAAGCAAATGCTTTTCTTAGTTTCAGCAAGAGATGTTCACTCAACATCACTAAAAATAACAAGACTTTCAAATGTCGTGTGTGGCATGTTTTCTCTAAGGAATATTTCCTCTGTGACTTCAGAGGGAAATTTTGAAAAAGCACCTGTGAGTGACAAATGATAATGGACTGCACTCTGAACCAGGAATCCAAGCAAATAAAAAAGGCTTTCAAACTTTAATTGATCAAACCTCACAGCAGTCATCTGGACTTCATGCTTGCTTATAGGCTGATGGTAATAAAGCCCTTTCAGGGACAAAAATATTATGCAAACTGTTGGCCAATTTTGTTGCCGTTATTGGGCCCTCATTGACTGCAATCCCTTTTCGTTACTGTATTCTTGTGGGACTGACTGCTGAGTCAATGTGTACAAATGCAGTCAGCCAAGGCAAGAGGCAGAGCGATTGAATTTGCCTGACCCAACTTTCCTGGAGCCCTATTTACTAACTTACCTTCCCCTGTCTACTAGTAGTCCTTGTTCTAGCATGTTCTAGATTTCTTCCTTGCTGTTCAGTAGATTTCATCCTTCTTGTTGGATATTCCTCAAATCACTTCTGCTACACATGACTATATTTTATGCAGATTTAATATCTGTGCCTTAAAAAATTGCTGAGTGGTAAAATAGCCATGGTGGATTGATGGCAGAACGATGGAGATTATTGTGAAGCGGTAGTTGTGAACTGTGAAGTAACAGTTGGATAAAACTTCCAGGATACAAGTCTTGGGTACTTTGGAGTCAGAGTGGAAAGATCAGAGAAGGGATTTAGAGTTCAGACAGATCTGGGTGGGAAGCCAGGCTCTACTGTGGAACTGTGTGATCTTGGATGAGTCAACTCACCTGTCTGAAGCTTAGTTTCTTGACTAACACAGTGCAGATAACTGAAAATATTCAGTGAATTCAAGTACACAGAGTGCTGAGAAGAAGAAAAGCCTGTTAGCAAGTGCTAACTACCTGTTAATGCCCTGGTCCGATCGTACAACTTGTCTAAGTGTAGGTAGAATAGATATGAACATGATTCCTGAGCTGGTAGTTTTCCTGTGAATAAATGTAGCAGTGTGAATCTTAGCCCACAATGCAGTAAGCAATTTCACCTTTCTATTTTTTGGTAAGCATCACATTTCTATTTTGGGGGTATATCATATTTCTATTTGTCAAGAGTGTGAACAATTTGATTTCTAAACTTTTAAATAAATAACTTAATTTTGAATTCCATCTTGCAGGATTGGTGGGTAACCTGAACTTTCATGTTCTTAGGAGCCACTCTTTAGGTTTTTGCCATGGGTTCTGGGGCTTTATGCCATGACAGGATATTGTCCACCTCCCCTTGGCTGTGGTTGTTTATCTATTTGTAATGCTGAGACTTACCTTTTCCCCCTATCCATGATCGTTCCAGGTTTGGTGGCTCTGGACAACTTCCTTGTTCCACTGGGAACACAGGGCTCTTTGGTGAGGATGGGCGTCTCATGTCTGTGGTCATATGCCAGCCTCCTGCTATCTCTCAGCGTTGCTGTAAAGGGTCTTAGTTGTTCAGGTACACCCCATAGCTGTGTTCTCCTTCCTTCAGCTTCTTCCAGACTACTCTACTTCTATCAAGAAACATTCTTTTCTTCCCTTCTACCTATTCCAAAAGCCCTTGATATCCCTCTAAGTTCTTGGATTCTTGGGGGGGGGGAAAGTCAGAAAGCTTAACATAGGATATCTCTGCCTTCTCTTGCTATGTACCTCCTGGGAGGCAGTGAAGTCCAGAGGCAGCTGTTTGAATGGGGGGAGAGAAAAAAGAAGGTTGGGGAGATTACAAAAAGAAACCCTGATATCTTAACAGTTAAAAACATGTTGTCCTCCTTTATTATTAAAGCGTCCCATAGATCATGCACCGAAGAATGCTTTCATGGTTAAAGGAGAACAAGTTGGAGGAAGAAGAGAAAGAAGAAAGGGCAGGAGGAGGAGGAGGAGGAGGTTGAGAAGGAGGAGGGGGCGGAAGAGAAATGCAAACATCCTGGGGCCCAAGGATGTTGGTTCAGATGAGAAACACTGATCTGATTTGGAATATTGGACTAGCCAGCGGGCTTTCGATTCTCTGCTGTGGTGTAATTCTTATGGCAGACTCTCTCCTTGAAGTGTTGGAGAATCTCTGTTGAACTATTCAATATTTTACTAATATTGTCATATTATATCAAGCCAGTCCCTCCAACATCTGGGTGAGGCCCTACCACTCAAATGCTTAGTTATCACCATTTATTCTTGGATTTCTAGAATAATACCTAATGTTTTCAAATTTGTAGCATTTTATTCTTGGTTTGGCTTAAGAAACACGTGCTCTTCTCCTTCCCAGACACTATCAATAAAGTTCTGTGTAGCCTAGAGTTTAATTCATCACTGTTATCATACGGGAAAAAATGAAAATAAATTATGCATGGCTAATTAAAGAGTAATTAATAACTTCTGATAAACCCTTATGATAGACAACTATGCAACCATTAAAATTCACTATGTAAAATAACAGTTAAAATAAATTAAATCTATTATAATCCTTTTTTGTTATACATGTATATATTGTACGTTATCTGGGTATTAAAACTAAATATTTTCTAGGCAGCTCGCTTATAAAGAATTTTCTTTCTTTTGCTTTGTTTTTTATTTCCTAATGTCACTATAAAAATATGATCTAATATTAGAAAATTAGAAAAACATTGCAGATTATGGTGATAGTTACTCAATATGTATTTAGATGGCTGGAGACACCCGAATCGGAGATATTGGTCACAGTTTGGACAATCTAGGTTCATATCTCAGTTATGTTAAATACTGGGTGTGCGATCTCCATGAAGGTATTTCACCTCTTTTTATCTTAAAATAATGGTGATATTACTTTTCACTTTGCATTTTGAGAATTAAAGAAGATGAAACATAGAAAATGTTTGCATATAATCAACCACCTAGTAAGTCAGCAATAAACATTTGTTTTCTGCTCTTCCTCTTGACTGTTAATTAGGAGGCCATGTGGAACAGTAGAAATCGCACAGGGTCCCCAGTCAGAAAAACCTGGAATCAAATTAAAGCTTTGCAGATATTTGATATTCTGTAGTGGGTGGTCTCCAGTATCTCTGAGCTCTCGTTTTTTCACCTATAGAATGAGAGTGATTGTTGCACTTTTCTTGCAGGGAAGTCCTGAGGGTTATATACAATGATGTACATGAAAAACCCAGCATAATACAGGACTGAGCACATCCCAAGGGGTCAGTAAATATTGGCTCCTTCTGTCTTGCCTAGCCACCAAAGTGCCAACATTTAAATGAAAAACGGTATAGTCTACTACAGAAAGCACAAGGATAAAAGGGATCGTGGGGTGAGGGAGGGTCCAGAATAGTTGACAGGCTTTATTGGAAAACAAAGCAGGCCAAGAATTCCGACGTTGAAAGTGACCTAGATAGTATTTGAGCTTCCAAATCTTTAGCGAGTAAGCATGCTCCACATCCTTACCGATTTATGTAACTGCAAAGAATATAATCTACATATTTCAAAATAGATTTTTTCTTCTAAAATTATCTTTGATTTATTTCAGTCACATTTAAATTATTTTTACATTTTAAGTAACTCGAAAGGATATTGTGTGACTTTCATTTTAATTAAAAGGAGGCATGGGTTTTAAAAAAACCTGAAAAAAGAGTTTTTAATCTTCCCATACAGGGGGAAGAAATTTTAGAAGAAAAAATACATCCCTAAGCAATTTGTCAGTCCCTTCTATACAGGAAATATCTGTCCAGAAATGTCTTTAAATGTTTTATCCAACTCTCTCATTTTGCAGATGGAGGAACTGAGGAGTAAAACAGGTGATTGTTTCATCCAGAGTTAGACTGAATGCAAGAGCTGAAAACTAAACTCTCAGGATAGCGCAATTTTCATGATATCATTGCACATCTCTATATCAGTGCTTTTCTATTTTCCCTTGTTTATACACACAAATATATATATATATACACACATAGATACATATACATATGTATAGATATGTATGTCCATATAAGTGACAATTGTATGTCTTATATATACAAATTGTGTGTGTGTGTGCATGTAGAGAGTGTGTAAGGGACAGAGAGAAAGAAGAACAAACTTTCCTTCTATGAGAGCTTATTACTGGAAACCCTAAACCTTTTTTTGTTTGCTTTTTGAGGAAGATTAGCCCTGAGCTAATGTCTGCTGCCAACTCTCCTCTTTTTGCTGAGGAAGACTGGCCCTGAGCCAACATCCGTGCCCATCTTCCTCTACTTTATATGTGGGACAACTACCACAGCATGGCTTTTGCCAAGCAGTGCCATGTCCGCACCCGGGATCTGAACCGGTGAAGCCCGGGCAGCGGAAGTGGAACGTGCGCACTTGCCTGCTGTGCCACTGGGCCGGCCCCATCCTAAAGCTTTTGATAGCTTTCTCTACAACTATTTAAGCCAAGGTAGCTTTTAAGAATGTACATTTTATTCCTGGTCATATGATTATTCCCACATTGAGTCCCTCTAAAACAACCACTTCCTTTGCTGAATGTATTTGCGTAGCGTTTCAATCTGTGGTTTCTCTCTGCTCCAGTCCTCAAGGTTCAGGCTGTTAATAATAAGGCAGCAGAAGCTGTGCTTGGCTGGCAGAGTTGCCAGCTGAGGAATTGTAATTTGTATTGATTAGTAAATTCAGCCTCTTCAAAGGCATATCACAAAGCCCCAGTGGAGTCCGAGTTTCTGTTGTATCAGTTCAAGGGCACTCTTGAGAGAAAGAATGTGTTTTCAGTAAGATTAAGCCCTCCATCTCAAAGAAGAGGAATAATATCCTGAAGCGTTGCTTAAAATAGTCAGCATTCTCTCAACCAAAGACAAGATATGCTTGGCAGAGCTGGTTCACTCTTTAGGTAATAGGCCTGCTGTTTGCCTTTCTCTGGATGGCAACCACGGAAGCAATCCCTAAGTCCCAGAGTGGGAGATGGCAGAGTGGCCTGCCCCACTGTCGGGGAAGACATTGCCTGGCTAGAGGTAACAAGACCTGGGTGTTGGTCCTCCATCTGTCATTTACTAGGTGTGATTAAGGGAAGTCACTGTAACTTCATTTGTAGGTTTTTAACATGTAAAAAGGCAGGGCTTTCTAGTATGGAAAGAGCATACAATGGCCTTAATTCCTCTCCCCTCAAGGCCTTTGCCCACATGATTTGCTTTGGTTGCAATGTTCAGTGGTTCCCAAAGTGTGGTTCCCAGACCAGCAGCATCAGCAGCTCCTGATCACATGGGAATTTTTAAATTATGTAACACCTCAGGTCTCCCCTAGACCTATCCATTAGAAACTCTGGGAAAGAGGCTCAGCCAACCCTGCAGGTGATTCTGATGTGTACAATGTTTGAGAACCACTGCCCTGGGCACCTCCAATTTATCCCTTCCGAGGGAAAACCTTCTCCTCCCTCCCCCACGAGATCAAATTCCCCATCATGGGCTACTTTGCCAGTTGCCATTTACATTTAATTGTGTGAATATTTAATTGCTCCACAGGGCCAGTGCTGTGTCTGTGTTGGCTCATTTTTGTATTCCCATCCAGCAGAGCACCTGCCACACTGTAGGCACACAATAAGCATTTGTCATTTAGATGAAAGCTACTGACCTTGAACAAATCATTTAAACTTGCTGAGACTCAGTTTACTTCTTTTTAAAATGGGTGCAATAAAACATACCTTGGAAGATGGAACATAAGTAAACTAAAGGATTATAAATTCAAATCTCAGTCAACAAACCCAGCGCCTTTAAGACCACATATAGAGATGTGTTTTTCAATGTTAGTTTCTTACTGCAAACTCTCTTTTGCTGCCGAGCATCTAATTTAATCTTAGTCTTCCTTGTGGTTCCTTCCCAACACTGGGTGAGCCGCTGGGATAGCATTTTATGGGGTGCCAGGGTCACATAGGGTGGGCATAGGGACTTTGAATCCTCCAGTTTTAGCATGTAGAGGGACCTGCTGAAATGCTCATATTCTCAACCCATACAATGTCCCTTCAAAATCCAGCTCTCTCTGCGGTTTCTGTGATATATTGGTTTGTTAAAAATCTATTTGCAAGGCTTGTATAATCTTCTCTGCCAGGCCCATCCTGTGCCCATTGTGTTCTGAGGTCTCGCCTGCACTCCACGGACAGACCCTGCCTGGACACAGGATCCTCCTGCTCTACAACCCAGAAACCTCTCTGCTCCCATCTCCTGTCTGTCACATCCCTTCAGCCCACAGGAATCTCTTTTGCACTGCAGGTCAATCTTTCTTTGTTCATGTTTCTGCCAAACACTTTATCACCATGCACTCAGTTCTCTCTCTCTTGCTCCTGGACACTGCAATTCCCCTCTAACAACACATACTTTCTTCATTCTGGGACTGAAGCTTTTGGAAACAAGAGCCAGGGAAACTAGAAAGTGTTTCTAAGTTTTCACCCTGCTTTCACCCTCCTCCTGAGCCAGTGGGCTCAAGGTTTCTACCTGAGATGGGGAAAAAGACAGTCATCAAAATAGTAGCCCTGCACACCAGTGATTCTCAAACAGGGGCAATTTTGCCCTCCAGGAGATGTTGGATAACATATGGAGACATTTCGATGTCACCACTTAGGGGGATGTTCTACTGGCTTCTAGTGAGTAGAGCTCAGTGATGTTGCTCAGCATGCTGCAATGCACAAGACTGCCACCTCCAGAAAGAGTTAATAGGTCTACCTTTCTGTAGTGCCATGCCAAGGTGGAGAAACCCTGCTCCATATGAAGCTGCACACTAAGTACTTCAAAGAGTGGCACAAAGTAGGTGTTCAATAAATGATTTTTTTTTCCCTGAGGAAGATTTGCCCTGAACTAACACCCATGCCAATCTTCCTCTATTTTGTATGTGAGCTGCTACCACAGCATGGCTGCTGACAAGTGGGGTAGGTCTGCTGAAGCAGACTGAACCCAGGCCACCAAAGCAGAGCACCCTGAGCTTAGGCACTAGGCCATGGGCCAGCCCCCATAAATGATTTTTGACTTTAAATCTTGGTTTCTTCCATCCCTGATGTCTCTGCAACCTTGGCAAATTGGAGAGACTTTAGAAGTTTTGTTTTGTCAGTAACTTTAGCCTGGGCCACCAGTCCTAGCTTCACCCATACTTCTACTAAACAGATTTTCATGCCTAAGTTGTTCTTCTCGCCTTAAAAATGAAGCATTTCGTTCTCTGTATTTTTCCTGATTGTGTATTAATTTATGAGGCATCACTGAGTACCCACTCACTAGAGAAGTGGTGTGATTGAAGCTTGACCTTGACTTCAATGTATTCAGAGTCAAATGAGAAAAACATAAATATACTACAAAGATGTAGTATGATGACGTTGGCTAGAGAGCTAAGTACAGAGTCCTAAGGAGGCAGGAGAGAGGACTGCTGAATACCAACTGAAGGTGCAAGAGGCAAGGACACAGAAGGAATTAGTCAGTGGGATAGGAAAAAGAGATGATCCTGAGTTAGGGTAAGCAGGAATTTTCAGTGAGGAAAATGGGTAGTGGATATGTCTGGGAAAGGTATAGTGTGCCCAAGACAGACAGTTTGAACATGAAATAGAATTTTTAACAATTTTATGAAATCATTATTTTACGTATTCCCATTCAGTATCTCAGGATCAGCAGTAATTTTTTTGTATTTGTATTTTTTGTAGTTATTTATTTATTATTTTGGAGAGGAAGATCAGCCCTGAGCTAATATCTGCTGGAAATCTTCCTCTTTTTGCTTGAGGAAGATTGTCCCTGAGCTAACATCTGTGCCAATCCTCTTCTATTTTTTGTATATGGGATGCTGCCACAGAGTGGCTTGATGAGCGATGTGTAGGTCTGCCCCCGGGATCTGAACGTGCAAACCCCTGGCCGCTGAAGTGGGGCAAACGACCTTAACTACAATGCCACCAGGCCGGCCCCTTTGTCCTTTTTTATGACTATATTATAACCCATAGAGTACATTGATCCTGATGTTTCTAAGCCTTTCCCCATTGTTGGATAACTGAGTTTGTTTTCTTGGCATTCCTGACTATATATAAAATTTCAAGAAACTTCAATGTTTCACACATATAGTTTTATTCTTTTGCAGGTGATTTTATTGGGAGGTGGCAAGACAACATACCATTCTTATAAAATAAAAATAAAACAGAACTAACGTAAGTTACTATTAACAAAACAAAAACATACCAAAACAAAACAAACAAAAGAGAGAATGAGCTCCCGCCCTGATAAGAACATCAGCCAGGTTTATTACACAGAGAGAGTTAACTCAGCTGATGGCTAGTCTTTGAAGGCAATTGCATTAATGAAAATCACCAGTATTGTTAGAAACATTTCTAGTGAAACACTGTGGTTCAATGCCCTGAAAGTGTTTTAACCATTGGTTTTACAAAAGAGAACTCAGTTTTACAGAAAATAAATTACTACAGAATTTGCAGTGAATTGTAGTTTTAACTGGAACTTATACAGTTGAACACACTGACATTTGATGGGGCAATTCTCTTTTAGTGTAATTAGCCAGTTTAGATTTACTAAAGCCCATTGCCATGCTGCAAAGATAGTTTCAGAGAGGAGAAAGAGGACAAGATTCAAAGGACTGAAAACAGAAAGATCAGACTTGATGCATGAAGGAGGTAAACAGTTTAGAAAAATATCAATATTGCTTGCTTGCGCAATTATTCATTGGAACAGTATCTGGGAGTACAAGGGCATATTTAAGTGGCAATAATATATCTGAAATACTTCATTTAACAAAAAGAAGCACTATTACCAAGTCCAAGGTAGCTATCAAAACTTGTTTAACTACTTCAGAACAAAATATTGAGAGAGAAGACTTTAAAGTGAAAGCCCATTTATCCAATTCTTCATCAAATGAAAATCCTGCTTATCCAAGTTAAGATTTTTGAATTGGACTCTTATCAATGCTACAAATTTCAGCAGCAGCAATTCTTTCTGAAGTACCGAGCTATTCAAGATTTGAAAATTGAGGATTTGCCTTTTAATGTGGAATCTGCATCTGCATTTCATTGTAAAGATGAAACATGTCACCAAGTTCTTCCATGAAGAAGGTTGGCATGTTTATTTATTTATTATTTGGGGTTTTGGAGACTTACAAAATGGAGAAGATAAAGATTATTGCTGATTTATTTTGAGCATGAGAAACTTCAGATGTACATTCAGGAAAAGAAGTGTATATTTTGTTCTCAGACGACAGCTGGTAAAATTCAGAGGACTGCAAGGGTTCAATATGGTTTTCTCCTACCCCTTCTTTGTCCTTAAAAAAATAGAAAAGCAGTAATGTAAAAATGGTGGTACTAAATTTAGACAACACTTTGAGTTTTCTTGCTTAATAAAAAATTACCAGAAATTTTTAGGAATCATATTCATGAATAAAGAAAAGATTATTCTAAACTCAGATATGTTGGTAAATCTCTAGCTAGGTTTTATAATCTGCTGTTCTGAGGTTTGGCCATTATCCTAAGAACACTTAGATAATTATTATTTAGATAATTGCTATCTAAATATTTACATAATAATTATTTCATTTCTCCTTAGGGAAAGATAAAGATCGACCTGGGTCAGAATGTTAAACCAAACGTGCAGTTGCTATTCACCTATCTACTGGCAACTCCAAAGCCAGAAAAGAGTATATTTTTCTGCTTAGAAGAGTTGACTATTAGCAGACCTTTGTTTTCTTCCAGTTTTATTGAGATATAATTGACATATTAGTTTGTGTAATTTTAAGGTGTACTAGTTGATTTGATACTGTGTTACAGAACGATTACACCAAAGCATGAGGTAACAACTCCATCACATCGCATAATTATGATTTCTTATTTGTGAGGAGAACATTTAAGATCTACTCTCTAGCAACTTGAAGTGTATAATACAGTATTATTAACTATAATCGCCATGCTCTACATTTGATCCCAAGAACTCATTCGTCTTATACCTGGAAGCCTGTACCCTTTGACCAACATCTTGCCAATATCCCCATCCCCAGCCCCTGGTAACCGCCATTTTACTCTCTATTTCTATGAGTTTGACTTTTTTAGATTGCACATGTAAGAGAGATCATACAGTATTTGTCTTTCTCTGAGAGCAAACCTTTCTTTTCTTGTTTCTTGTAGGGAAGACTATCTCTGCTTGTAACCAATAGGCTTCTGAGGAAGCTCCATGCTTCCAATGATAACATTACTTGAGAAGATGACATGAGCAAACACAGTATTGTGTAAAGAGCATTATTCCTAGTCTTACTTTAGTCATAGTACTTTCACATATTCACTCTGTGATCTTGATAATAAAATATGAATTCATTGGGATTGCAATTATGTTCCACTAAGATATTACAAGTAGTAAATATCCCTTGATTAAAACATGGAATTTTACCCTTTTATAACTGTGAATGGTTATGTATCATCTTTAAAATCATGTATATGTATTTATAATATTTATTTATTTATCTATTTATTTATTTATATGATTCTCTCTTCTAATAGTTTCTGCCACAGTCTGTTTTATTTGGGGGGAGGATATTGAACTTCAGGGGACACTGGGTCCTGATCCAGCACCTGGGACAAGGAATCCTATCAGATAATCTAGACCCCTTACCCATGTACTGTATCAGTTATCTTCTACTGCTTAACACATTGCCTCAAACCTACTGGCTTAAAACAATAAACATTTGTTTAGCTCACAGTTCTATGAGTCATGGAATTGGCCTGAGATTAACTTAGTTCTTAATTTTGTTCACTTATGTGTTTCGGTCGGTTGCTGAGTCAGTATGGGAATGAGGCTGGATACACAAAAGTGAATAGAATAAAGCGTGGGAAATCTACCTAACTCAGCCTTTGATAAATCAAGAAAGACTTCTTCAGTTAGAGTTACCAATAAGACAGAATCCTGAAAAGTGAAAAGGAGTTAACAGTGAAATGAGTGGAAATGGGCTAGTGGAAGTGTTTTCGGCAGGAAGAACAGCAACTGGAAAGGAGTAGAGATAAGAAAAAGCATGGTGTTGAAGATTTAGAGCATTATATTTCCTTAATTTTAAGACATTATCAGTACACCATCCATTCAATATCAGATTTGCAGGAGAGGGAACTACTATAGAGTCATGGTAAACACCTGACTTTCAGAAAGTATAAACTTGGAAGCAAAGTGCAACTTACATGTCAGAAAATAAAATACTTCAATGTATAGGGGTTGATAGCGTTGGAGAATAACAAAGGGTGATGATACGATCATCAACAGGGACCAGATCAGTACACTTAGGCCAATGGGATGATGAGAAGACAGTGATTTTCTTCAAGGAGAGTGACATGGTCAAATATGAGTTATAGAAATATTACTCATTATTACTTATTCTCTGTGTAATTAGCTGATTGGCCAGGAGCAATCCTAGAGTTTGGGCAACAGGATTAAGAGCCTGTGACAATAATCCTGACCAGAGATGTTGGTTCCCTGGTTGGAGGTAGAAGAAGTGGAGATGGAGGAAAATGGATGGATTAAAAGGATATTTAGAAAGTGAAATCGAAAAGATTTGAAAATTGGTCAGATGTAAACTTGAGAATGCTTTATTATTATTCCTCAAGCACGGCTATCTTCACGCACTCTCGTGCCAGCACTGGTGGTATAGTGGTTAAGATTCAGTGCTCTCGCCGCAGCAGCCTAGGTTTGTTTCCTGGTGAGGGAACCACACTACCCATCTGTCCGTTGCTATACTGTGGTAGCTGTGTCCTGCTATGATGCTGAAAGCTATCCCACTGGAATTTCAAATACCAGCAGGGTCACCCATGGTGGACAGTTTTCAGTGGAACTTTCAGACCAAGGCAGACTAGGAAGAAAGACCTGGCCACCCGCTTCTGAAAAAACTGTCCATAAAAACCCTATGAACAGCAGTGGAAAATTGTCTGATAGAGCACCAAAAGGTGAGAGGATGGCGCAGAATGACTGAGCAAGATTCCACTCTTCCGTCCACAGGGTCACTAGGGGTTAGAATGGATTCCATGGCCCTAGCGACAATAATGTACTTTCAATCTTAGGACTCCATTTCCCCTTAAGGCCAGTACCATTTTTTTCTTACATCCTTTCATCTTGAAACACACACACACACACACACACACACACACACACACACACATCAGAAAATCACAATAAAACTAAGCAGCTCTGTGGCTTCCCTTTCCCTTAGCCTCAGGCATGGCTTCAACTCTCTCTATGACCTCTCCTCAATGGTATTTCTGCCAGTCTCAGAAGACTTACTGTGATTGACATGAACTTGGGATGGAAAGCGAAAACAACAGAAGGGAGGGCTGTACATTGCTTTCTTTTTCTTGTGGAGGACTCTTTCCTGTGGAGGGTCACTCCTTGTTGGCTTGGAGAGTCAGCTTGTGCAGATACATAAGACATATAGATAACGGCAGAGAGGAGAGAGCAGAGATTAGCTCGAAATAGGCTCGAGACAACTTTCTGAGGCGATGGAAATGTTCTAAAACTGAATTGTGGTGATAATTGCTCAACTCTAGAAATTTACTGAAAACCATAGGATTTTTAGACTTGCAATGGGTGAATTTTATAGTATGTAATTATACCTTAGCAAAAGTGTTAAAAAAAAGAAATATAGGGAGACCACTGTAGGCTGTGGCTATTTTAGTTCTAGATATTTTCATAAACTTAATTTTAATGCTTGCCTAGAATACTGCTGTATTTTCTCTTACCTTATCTATTCTAGCCTAACCACGTCAGTGACTTCAAAAGTATCACATTTTTTTTAGAGATTTCTGTGATAGGAAATTTTGTATCCAGTAGGCTTGGGGTAAACAAGAACAAGGCTAACAAATATGTGTCACGTGCTGACCGTGGGCAGGGCTCTCTTCTAGGTGCTGGTTATTCTGCAATGAACAAAACAGACAAACATCTTTGCTCTAGTTAAAATTGCACCTTATAGAACTGATTGATTAGTTTTTAATATTTTTAAAATATCTCTAGAAAGTTTGGATCTGTGCTGCTGTGTGTACTCTTAAAATTGCTCCCACCTCTCAAGGTGTCTTTCAAAATACAACAGTTGACAGGCTCTTTAGTGATGACGGGTCCTAGTTAATTACTCCACCACAATTTGGATTTTGTTTCTACTCTTTTTCATTCTCTTGGTGTGTATTTGTTTGTATGTGAGGTCAGGGGAGGGTTGTGAGTGTGTGTATGAGGGAAAGAGAGAGGGAAGAAGAGAGATTGGAGTGTGTACATGTGTGTGTGTGTGTGCATGTTGTTTAGGTAGAAGAGTGAGAAGTAGTTAGTTTATGACTAAAAACTTGTTATGAAAGCATCTTTAATAGATGAACAATAAATACTTGCAGTTGGATAAAAAGTAATAAAATAAAATAAAAGTAAAGACATCTACAAGTTTAGAATATAGCTGACATTTTAAAAGACTTCCCATTTTCTAAGTGTATTTCCTGATAAAAGACACTGTGCCACATATGTAAGGTTTTACCTGTGGTTTAGATCTTACCTGCTTACCAAGCACCAAATTTTGGAAGCAAGATCAGACATGGGACAGAGCAATGGGTTGAGAGACAAAAATTCCAGAAAGCCAAATCCTCAGGTAGGAAGCAAGAAAATAAAAGATTATGCAGTTTAACCACTTTAAAGGGGTTTAGAGGATGTACAACAGGGCTTCTCAAACTGCCATTTTGAGCCAGATAATTTCTTTTTTTTTTTGAGAGGCTCTGTTGTGCATTGTAGGATGTTCAGCAGCATCACTGGTCTTTATTGACTTGATATCAGTAGCACCCTCTTCTCAGCTATGACAACCAAAAATGTCTCTAAATACAGGCAAATGTTTTCTGAGAGGCAAAATCACCTCTTTGCCTCCAATCTCCCTGCCCTGCACTAGGACCAACCTCCTGGGGTAGAATGAAGAGCTGTAGCAGATTACAGGGGAACCGTGTGTCCAGGTTTGCCTGGGAAAGTACTGATTTTCTATTATCCTTGTGTAATTATTAATAGTGACCATTTCCCTTTCAAAATTGCCTCCGTGTGCAGTACGAACTCTGTTATCAGTCTAATAATAGAGTACTTCCTCTCAATCTGCACGGCGACTTTACAGAGCAGTACAGATGTTCTTGCAGGATAGACCTGGAGAGCTTGCTTTTTCCAGAGCCCTTCTTTTCCATTGGGCCAAGTAGGAGTTGGCCTTATTAGCTTCAGGCCAAGATCGTTAGTTTTGGATAGTTTTCATTCTAAAAATCTAAACACCTGTTTCTCTTAGTATCACAAATACATGCTCTGGGCCACACTGTGATAAAAACTAACCAGTGGTCCTCTGACTCTGATGTTCTCTAATATCTCACCATTTTAAGGGTAAAAGACTAAATCCACTCATGTTTAAATTACAGAATTCAATGTGGCGTTAAATGTCTCCTGTGGTGAAATCCCCAAATCAATAAAAATGGAGCTAGTTTACCATGATGATAGGCTCAAAGACTCAGTTACAGTAATTCATTTATTCACTCATTCATTGATTTCCCAAACATTTAATGAGCACCTATGAGGTGACAAACATAGAACAAGGTGCTAAACCCACAAGGATATGACCTCCACTCTAGAGAATCTTGTCTCCTTCTAACAAAGAGATTAACAGAGGAACAAAGAATCATAAAACAATGTGATTATTTCCCCAATAAAGTTATATGCTAGGTGCAATAAGAAGACCATGAAGCAGCAAGAATTCTACCAAAGGAGGGGAAGGAATAAGTCAGGTTAAGGGTTGGAGATAGTGGTGGCGTTGTTATTAATAGACATATGTACTTTAAAGCTCCTTGGGCCTTTCTTCTTTAGAAAGTTGAGCTGTCATACAGGCTCCCTTTAGGGACCTCAGAGGAATTGGACAAGATGCATGATGGCACTTCCAGGGATCAATTACTTAGTGCCCCTAAGCATCCTTGAAGCCCTTTGTAGTCATTAAGGGATACAAACTTAAAACCAAAGAAAGCACGGTACTAGAGCCCAAGGGTCCAGACCAAAATTAGAAAAAAGAACCAGTCTGGAAGCATACGTTTCAGTCATCAAAGTTAGACAATGACTGAAGATCCTGATTCCAAACATCAAATACTAGACCCATCCAGCAGCTTGTTTCCATGATTTAGGAATAAAATGTAAGATGCTAAAACTTGTTGTCCTCAAGTTTTACTGGTTAGGAAGCCTCAATCCAGGTGAGCAGTTGCTAATCTGTACTGGTTTTTTACCCTTCTCCATCCTTCCATTAAGGACCTTTGTCTTGACTTAATATTTTCCTTTATAAAATTAAAACAACAGACAAACTTCCAGGGTCATATTCCCATGGCCCTTTGCTTTATTGATTGGAAGCAGGAAAATAAAGATAAATTGGAAGAAAATAAAAGAAAATGAGGATGTGGCCAGTGAAGCTGGGATTCGTCTTCACTGTTAGCTATTTTGTTTGTGATTTATCGGGATGTAATTTTATAAGTAGAGAAACACACCCATTAAATTAGATTGGGGGAAATTCAGCCACATTTTGCAATCTGTCCATATACGTTATCTAACTGACTGCTATGTCAAGTTTTTCCATCTACTATTTGTGAGAGTGCTTTAGCTTAAAAATATTTGCTTATTCCCAGACATACGTCATTCTCATGATTACCATTGTTTGCCATTAATGAAAAAATTCTGTCTTATAAAGGACTGTCAATAAATTTATGGAATATGAAATCTTAGATCTTTCAGGAAACTGAATTCTTCTTTTTATAAATGAAACCCAACTAGAGAGGCTTAAATTCACACAGCTAATTAGTAAACTTCAGAGTAGAAATTAAATATCCCTAGGTATATGGCCTGTACACTGCCTAAAATTCCACTGCCTGAAGTTTTATAGTAAGATAATTTTGGAGCACTGCAATTGTAAGAGTAGAGTGATGGATGCAGCCCAGTTTGCCTCGGACTTTATTAGTTTTAACACTGAAAGTGCCAGTTTCCAGGAAAGCCCTCAATCCTTGGAAAACCTGGATAGTTGATCATCCTGTGACACATACTTATTCATTTTCTTTCTCTCCCACTCAAACATGCACTTGTGGGCTAGAAATCTGAGAGTTTCTTAAGCTGTATTGTGTCTGCATTCTTTCTTTCATACCCCGTCCTAAAAAGGGCAGACCATATCTCTAAAATATGGGCAAAAGGGGTTCCTGCCTTCGGCTCATCCTTTAGAGAAGACTGCTCTGGCCTCTTTGACCATTCCCTAGTCCACAGAGTGAAGAGTCTTACAGCCAGCACGTTGTACCCACACAGAGATCTTGCCGTTTTTCTAGATTACACTACAGCTGCCAGGGACCCTGGAGATTGCATTCTCCCTTCTGGGGCATGTACAGGCATCTTAACTACTGTAAGTGCACCTCCAATGTCAAGGTGGCTAAAAGCAGCTGTTCACAGGAGCCCTGGGTGGGGCGGGATGCGGAAGGAACTGGAATACGTGCATTGGCATGTCTGCACGCCTGGACACATATCTCCTCCTCGTGGTATGGGAAGGAGCCTGGGGTGAAAAGGAAGGGCAGGGCGAAGCCAGGCATTGAAGCTAGCTCCACCCTGCCCCACCCCAAGTTCCTGCCCTGATTTCCAAGGCTTTCAAGAATCTAAATTTAAACCTGGCCTTCTAGATTAGTATGAATGGGGCATTTGTTAAGATAGGAGGTTTGAACACATTTTACTTCGTAGTTGGTTAGCTTGATTCATAACTTTAAAATATTTACCCATATGGTGTTTGGGTTTGCATTTGGACCATTGTCCCAGGCTCTGCAACTCTTATAGGAGGGCTCAGGGCTGCCCTCCCTCAGGTCAGATCACCTCTAGATCCAAATAGAAACGTTGGCTCTCTGAGCAAGACTACAATCAAATAAACTTAGGATGCATGAGCACCTGCCATGCAGGTTTTACTGTCAAGGTTTCAAGGTCCATCTTGTTCTCTTTTGGACCCTAACTCCATTATTCTGGCTGGCCAACAGCTCCAAATGCAGTTAGAGGGGGACTGGGTCTGCTGTCTGGTTATCTCCCTTATTGAAAGTAAATAAAAAGTCTCTTCCTAGGATAGATAAAGATGGAGGGAATTGTCATCTTGAGATGAGTACAGAGGAATGGATTGAACTACATTTCTCTGGGAAGTGTGATTTTTTTCTTAACATAGTTCAAGTACAAAAAAGCTATTTTATGTTTTATATCACACATAGTTTCTCACACACACTCTCACTTTTCAACTGTACACATTGCTGTGTCAGTAAATTACTGAGTTACTTTAACACAGTAGCCAAATCTCATAAATTCAGATAAGAACATTAGAAAAGCTCACCAATAGCAGCAGTCACCCTTCATTTATAATGTACCAACTTTGTGCTAAATGGCTTGCATCCATTGTCACAGTTAATTCTTGCAGCAACACGATGACTGTGTAGTTCCATTATATAAAGAGAAAACTGACAGTTTAGAGTCTGTATCTTACCCAAGTCTTAACTAGTGATTAGAAATTTGTCCTCTGTCGAACTTTCAGTTAATTCATCCGAGAAATATTTATTGCAAACCTTTCATATGTCATGGCCTGTGCTAGGTGCTTCTAGTGTGGAGTTAAGGGACAACAAAAGCAATTACCTATGGAAATTACTATTGTGTGGGAGACATAAGATTTTGGGGGGAATCAGAAGACAGCATTGAACTCAACCCTGGGTGGAATAAATATCTGAAAAGATTTTCATATGGAGTCAAAGCTGGAGCTGAGTCTGAAGGAAGAAAAAGATATTATCTAAGACTGATGGAGCAAGGACAGATTTGTCAGGTTAAGGGAACAACATATACAAAGTCATGGAGGCATCGATGTTCCTGGAGGGTGCAGTGAATGGCAATTACTTTCCTGTGGATAGAAAGGCTGTAAAAGAGGAACAGATGAAGCTAAAGCATTTAAAAGAAGATAGAGAACAATAAAAAAATTCCTCATCATCTAGAAAACACCACTGGATTCTGTCTTTGTAGTTTCATAGATATATAGATCATCACTGCAAGAACTCTTGAAATCTTACCATTCTCTACCATATCTTAAAGATGAACCAATGAAACCTAGAAATAGTGAAGTAACTTGCTCATTCTGAGAGCTAAAATTTAGTAGAGTGCTATTCTTCTGAATCTTAAACACCAAGTCTCAAGGTTCTAATAGTCACCTTTGAGACTAGTATTTTATTTTAACTTAACTAAGCTAACAAATAATTTCAAATCTGATTTAATGAGTATTCTCTAATTGCAGACTGGATTTTGGTGAACACATTTTTGTAAAATACCAAACAAATGTGGATAGACTGGAATGATGGCAGTCATCCATTTGCCAAAAGATGTATAACCATTTTATTTTCATTTTCAATACCCATCTCATTTGTTGAATACAAAATACTATTAAAATGGGAACTAGTATTTGCATCTAGAGTATGCTTTTTGAAGCGTGATCAAACTCTTATGTTAAAGCCTAGAACTCTCAGATTTCCCCACTCTGCATCACTCCCATCTCGACCATTCTGGTCCCAATTCTAGGACAAATCCTAACTCTATATGGAAAGGATTGAGTTTTAGATTTTAGATTGACATTTAGATTCAGTTTAATATTTTAGATTGATATCCCAATTTAAATAGCCAGGCTTTTGTCTCATTCCCCAAACCAGACCCTGCCTTCTATTCTAATAACTGGACCCTCATATTGCTATCTAGAACTGACCTTCCATTTCCATTCTTCTCCAAAGATGTTGTATTCAGCTCTAAACCCCAGCCTATAATTGAACTCCACTTCTGTTCTGTAGACATTGTTTGTCCAGCCATCTCCAGGATTTCTAAACACATAAACTTGTGGATGAGTCCTTTCCACCTTCTGGGACGTAACAAAACTCTTCATAAAATCCCTCTGATGCCTGCTGACATTCTGAGTTAGCATCTGCTGTTACTCTTTCTCTCCATGTTCATCTGGATGAGCAGGGATTAATTCTGGCACCTTTCAATTAATATCTTTGAAAAAGTCTTTATATTTCCCGTGGGAACTTAACTGCTGCTGCTTGGGCCTGCCTTATATTGAATCAGGTAGCATACTTCCTATGATGTAGGATATTACAGTCCTTTGTTAAGGAGGGAAATATTGAGTGGCAGAGACTAAGCGAGGAACAAGGAGACTGTTGTGAGATTCCTTCAGGAGGACGTTAAGGTTCCAGTGAGTTGAGGTTAAGGGAGGCCCATTTATTGAAATAATCAGTCGTATCTGAGGAAAATTCATCTTTCCGAAGAGCACATATGTACCACTGCTCTTGAAAAAGGTTCTGTTTGCCAAGTGATTTGGAAAACCTGCTAGACCACCCCCTTTTGTTCTTAAAATTGAGCTTCTGAATTTTCCCAGCTCTCGCTCTTCATAAGAAATAGTTGCCAAAGAAACCTGAAGCCCTCAATCTGGGAAGCTGTTCTAAGCCACAGGAAATGTTTAAAGATCTATAATTGTCAGGCAGAACAGATGGAAATAAAATAAAATGGAAAGGTTAGGATCAGATATTGTTTTATTTGGAAAGAGCCTCTGAGCTATTTCTAATTATAGATAAAACAGGACAGTATACAGAGAGATCATTAGGCTGGGAGTCAGGAGCCCTCTGTTCTAGTCACATCTCTCATTGTAACTGGTTCTAGAAGGTGCCCTTGACTAAGTCAGCTGAGTTATCTGTCCTCAGCTTGTTCAGCTATATATTGGTGGGAATTGTTTTACAGTCTTATTCATCCTGGGAATTCTGTTCTCTGAGGATGCATGAACATCTCTATGAAAAATACTAGTCAAGAATGAAAGTCATAATATGAACAACAACAACAAAAAATATAACTAAAAATTTAAGAAAACACTCCACTGTGACATTTGTGGGCAAGGAACATCAGCATGCATTTTAGCTTTTACTTTTGTAATTCAAACATATATAATCCAATGTAGTACAAACATTTTGTAATTGAAACGTAATAGTCTCCTACCTGATTGCCTTATTTCCATTGCCTTATTTCCATTCTCATCCTCCTATAGTCTTTTTTCTGTGCAAAGCTGGGATGATCTTCCTAAGGCCTAAGTAAGACCCTTATATTCTCTTCTTTAATCTACCCTCGTACCATGAATCCCTCTTGCCATTAAGACAACATCCAAGCATCTCATTGTGGCCCCTATAGTCATCTATATAAAGGGGGTCCTGCCACCCACTCTGACTTCACTGCCTGTAACCTGCTACCTCTCCCCTAAGTTCAAGAGGCTCTTTCAACCCTTCAGATACCCTAAAGTCATTTCTTCTTTAGTATTGTTGCACATGCTGGCCTTTCTGCCTGCAATGCCTTCTCTGAGATCCTGGCATCACTGTTTCCTCCAAATCAGTCAGGTCTCAGCTCCACATCTTTGCAAAGAGAACTTCTCCAGCCAATGTCCTCCAACCAGCTTGGGTATCGCTCATTGTTGAGTCCTCTTTACCTTGATTTCCTATTTTTATTTTACAGAACACCCATTTCTAGCTCATGTAATATTTTTGGCTCAATGATTACTGTCTATCTTCTTTTATCAGAATGTGGGCTCCAGGGGCCGGTCCCATGGCCAGGTAGTTAAGTTCTCACTGTGCTTGCGTGGCCCAGGGTTTCGCCAGTTTGGATCCTGGGTGCTGACGTGGCACCGCTTGTCAGGCCACGTTGAGGAGGCATCCCACATACCACAACTAGAAGGACCCACAACTAAGATATGCAACTATGTACCAGGGGATTTGGGGAGATGAAGCAGAAACAACAACAACAACAAAAATTGGCAACAGTTGTTAGCTCAGGTGCCAATCTTTACAGACACACAAAAAAGAATGTGAGCTCCATGCTAGCAGGGATGTCACCTTGTTTACTGAAATGTGTCCAGTGTTCAGAGTAGTGCCCTGCACAGGGTTATCATTCCCAGAATATTCATTAAATGAATGGATATGTCCAAGGAAGTAAATTCAGCCCTAACAATCCAGAACAGATCCTGTGTATGCTGTCTATAGAAGCCATAATTAAATATCCTATATTACTACCATTAATGCAATTTTATTCTAATATAGTTACATATTCATGAAGCTCTTTAGGTACAGAAGAGGAAACATTACAGACATAATTTACATACTGAACATCAGAATTTATAATAATAGCTCCAAGATATATAGTTTTGCATCAGTGAAAAAAGCATCAAACAAAAGAAAATTCCAAGAAAATTACGTTAGCATATTCAAAGATCATTCTTTTTCTTTTTAAAAAATTCATTGAATATATTTTCTTAATTTCTATATTTCCTACTTTACTTCCTTTATTTAATAAATCAGAGATTTGATTGCATGCTACCCTCTTTCGATATTTTCAATATCTACAATGGTTGATAATATATCAAAGAATCCATTTAAGTCTTTGGGACCTTAGAAGATAGAAGAAAGAAAGTGTCTTCAGAAAAGATGTTATGAAGAAAAACAGATCCCCGATGGTGGGAAAGTGAAAGAAATATATAACATATATTAAACCACAGTGATGGAAGTGTAGGCACCTCTCTATCCTAAATGAATGTATAATTTCCCCCAAAACACACATACTTGTTGGGGACTTTTTTCATTCCTTAAATGGTGGTGGCATTACCAGTTACAGTGATACAGGAGAAAATGGTTTAAGGTGGAGGGACACATACAACCACTTTCCATAGTCTGGAAGTGCAATTAGCCTGTCATTAGAGGGTGCCTGTACTGCATGCAGGATTAATAAGGACTGTCTACCTGGCAGTCCTTGGGCCACCTATCATGGTGAAAATCTTCCATGCCAAACGGGCTTTGTGTTGGGCACGGTTAGGTCTTCCATCCACAGAACCTTAGCCCCTGTTGCCATGCTGAGACTGGTCTCATCTAATTTTCATTCTCAGTGTTAATTTTCCCCCAATATAAAAGTGGTGTGTATTCAATGCAAAAATTTGATAACTACAAAAATGCAAAGGAAAAATAAGTCATGTATAATTACACCACTAAGACATACTATTTTGGTACATGTTTTTCTAGTACTGTTATATATGTATGGATATATGTGAATACATTTATTTATATAGATACGTGTATATTTACATAGTCATATATATTTTCATACCGTATACCAACACATTATATTTTATGTAAGAATGTAATCTATTATGTATATACATATATTTTTATACAATATTTTCATATTGTAAAAACTCTGTTGTAGTTAGCCTGATTTATTTTTAGACAGTGAATATTTCCTATTTCTATAAATATTCCTCAACAACGTAAATTTAATGATTTCTGAATATTCCACTATAAGAATATATCATAAGTTCCTTTTTGTTCTCTTTTGATTGTCTCATAAAATATTATGACTGGTGTTTAAAGAGTCCGATTAGCACTTATGGAATAAAAGATGGAAGTCCAGGGGCTGGCCCCGTGGCCGAGTGGTTAAGTTCGCGCGCTCCGCTGCAGGCGGCCCAGTGTTTCGTCGGTTCGAATCCTGGGCGCGGACATGGCACTGCTCGTCAGACCACGCTGAGGCGGCGTCCCACATGGCACAAGTGGAGGAACCCACAACGAAGAATACACAACTATGTACCGGGGGGCTTTGGGGAGAAAAAGGAAAAAATAAAATCTTTAAAAAAAAAAAAAAAGATGGAAGTCCATTTTCACTGACCCCTCAGTAGAGGGATGATCACTTTCTTTGTACCAGCCATAATGCTAGAAACTTTCTGTGCATTACATCATTTAATCTTCAAATAGCCATGTAAAACAGATAGTGTTATTCCCACTTTACAGCCAGAAAAACTGGACAATATGTTACAGTCAAGAAAAAATATATGTCAGTATATACACACTCACATACAAACACATACACGTCACACATACCTGTGCTGAATGGGAAGTTCTTCTAAATTTGGTCATTTTGCCTTCAAAAGTTAAATGAGCCCAGGAAAGAGTTTTCAATCTTTTGCTGTCACTATAGTTTTTTATGTCTGTGGAAGGTATGGAATCACAGACTTTCAGAACTATGTAGGTAGGCTATTAATTTTTTTCTATTGTTTTAAAGATGAGAATCTTGGACTCAGATAATCATGTTTATATCAATTTCAGCATCTGAGTTTAAATCCAGGCTATGTCATAACATCATTCATTCATTAATTCATTAATTCAATGAGTATTTATTGAGTACCTACTATGTGCTGAATAGTGTAGAAAGACCCAGAAACATATGTAGAGCAAATTTTCAAGAGCTTGTATGATAAGTAGACTGCAAATTTAATAAAGAATAATAAATCTGTTTAAGAAAATGTTTATTGTGTCCCTGCATATTCCAGCTACGGTGTTTGGTGCTGGAGACACAAAGGACAATAAACACACTTCCGATTGAGTGAGAGAGCTTAAACTAGCTGTTGAGTCAAGGACTAGTATTTTCTCTAATTTAAAATAAACTCAACATTGTACCATTGATCATCTTAATCTGTTATCCCTAAGACCAAGGTAGACTCTATTATACACACCAAGTCTCTCTAACAGGGTCATTTGATTATTTCTTTCCAATTTCTCCCTTCCCTCATCCTAGGACAACTCCTCACTGTTGACTGACTCCAGGGGTTGCTCTACCAGTACATTAGCCACTGATACATTTCTTCCATTCTAGGCACGTGGCTCTAGGGCAGGAATAGTATTACTTCCTCGGTGCTGTGTGCTACATACTGGATATTCTGTGTGGGCCAGAGAGAGTTTCTGCCCATATTAATCAAATCCACCAAATCCTAAGCATGCCTCCAATAATATCAGGCAAATCAGATGGCAGTAAGTGCAGAAATAAAGTTTATATAGGTTATTTATTGTCATGTAACATGTTACCTCAAAATTTAGTGGCTTACGACAACAAACATTTATTTTCTCATAGATTGTGTGAATCAGGAATCCCAGCATGCTTAGGTGGCTCCTCCAGCTCAGGGGCTGTCTCTCACAAGCCTGGTGTCAAGGTATTGGCTAGGACCATAGTCGTCTCGAGGCTTCATTGGGGAAGGACCACTTGCAAACTCAGTCATATGTTTGTGCCTCATGGGCTGCAGAATGGAGGGCCTCAGGGCCCTGAGGGATGATGGTTGAAGACATCAGTCCCTTCACATGTTGCTGTCTCCATAGAAATACCGACAACATAATCATTTACTTCCCCCAGACTTAGAGATCTGACAGAAAGAGTGAGAGTTGGCTAGCAAGATGGAAGGCACAATCCTTTAGTAACTTAATCACAGAAGTGTTATTCCACCACTTCTGCTATATTTTATTCATTTGAAGCAAGTCACTAGGCCCAGCACACTCTCAAGGGACGATTCCATAAGAGCAAAAATACTAAGAAGTGGGGTTTATTGGGAACCATCTAAGAAGTTGCCTTGCACAGAAATAAACCAAAGAGAAAGAATAGATTATTCTGACCAGGAACTTCCAAACGTCTTCATTGAAAAGATAGTATTTGAACCAGACTTTGAAGAACATAACCTTAAGGTGAAGGGGGATTTCACAGGAAAATAAACATGAGAGAAAGGGCACCGGCATGAATAAAGTCACAGAGAAATCAAAGTTCTGGGACTCATTCATTCAAATGACATTACAGAGAGACTACCACCTGCCAGAGTAATAGTCTGGTAGGGACAGAGTACAGGAAAAATCATATGTCTTATCTGACTCTCAGCAGAAAGACCATTAACCCAGTGTTCTTACTGCTGCTAAATGATGCTACATCATTTTTCTAGACCAGTAACTGTACGTCAAACTTCATTATAGAATCCTGGGACTGGAGAGCATTATAAGAAGTCATGTAGCTTATCTTGGTTTATGGAAAAAGAATAGACTTCAATATCTGAAACACCTGAATCCCATTTGGGCCACTTATCAGCCCTTTGCCCAAGTCATTTAACCTTGCTAAATCCAAGTGTCCATGGCTATAAAATGGAGCAATTATAATTATATCAAACTGCTGTTGGAAGGATTAAAGGAGATAACATTGCCGAAAACACATAGTTCAATGCCTGGTGGATAATAGACATTCAGTAAGCTTTGCCTGGCTCGCTGGCTTTTCATCTGTACTTCTTTGCCTCTCCTTTTTTCCATATCCATTTAGAAATTCTCTTAAGTTATAACAAAAAGAAGAATGATTACCAAGATTTTAAAAAGCCTGCAAGGAAAATTAGCCATTTATATATCATTCCAAAGCTTTGACATCTTTGCTATCCTAGAAGCAAAGGTTTAAGGACTTTAAAATTAGGACAAAATTAACTTCATTTTAATTCTATTATACTTAGTTAATATAGTGCACACAATACACACTCAATAGACGCTTCTTAATTGAGTTACTTTTCACCTTGCAGTCAAAAGTAATATAAATGCTCTGAAAGGTAAAACTAGCAGCACTAATTGCACAAAATCTAGAGAACTATAATAAGTACAAGGCAAACAGATGGTTAGTTTAAATGACTTAAGAATCTGTGTGTTTTTATCTTAAGAAAGACGTTTAATACCTGGACTAATTATAGATACAACACTGCCTGACACATTGTAATTTATGCTTCTATTTTGATTTCTTCTTTATTTAAAGAAAGTAGGTTCCTTTGCATGAGGTGTTCCATGCATCTGAGACTATTATGCAAACTACGGCTAAGTTTAATTCCAATATTTAAAAATGCTTTCAACAATAATGCTTGCTTTAACTTGCACCTTCTTTAGGAAAAAGTGGATATTGCTGCTTGAGTTCATTAGCAATGAAAGAGAGAATACAAGATATAACAAGAAGTAGACTGATGCTTTCCTTGGCCTGTCCCATCACTGCACAGAGAACATACTTCTTACTCAGCATATTTGAATACATGACTTGTTGAAAGTTAAAATAAGGAATCTTTTGTAGTCCTGGACCAATACAGCTTCTAGTAATGAGTCTGTAATTTGTTATAGATCGTATCACCCTCTGTCATTGTCCAAATGTAAAGATTATGTGACATCGTCTACCTAATCACAATAGATTTCATTTGATTTCTGTCTTAATTTGATACATTAGAAACTTAGTATTCAAGGTATGAACATTAAAAAGTTTTGATTCTTTGGGAGAAACCCTAAAAGTCCTTACAGTTTTGTTGAAGGGCTAATATGAATCATGTGATCTGGAAGGGTAATGTGCAGAAGAATTACTTAAATATTGAGCAAACCCAGTTGAATAGCCAACGTGTAGACTTCAAATGTGGTTTTGTTCTACTTAATTTCAATTCCTCGGTTTTTCCAGTGAAGGGGTCAAAAAGTATGGAGGAAAAAATGTGACGTAAGTGAAAGAAGACACTTTAGGGAAAGTTGAAAAGGTAGCTAATTTATGCAGAGAAATATACTCAGAAGAAACATATAATTTTAATGGAAATATGAATCTTAGTCGAATAAACCAAGAACCTTTATAAACATTTCTATTATATGAATTTGAGGATATCTGAAGTTTCATTGGCATATCTAAAATATTAAGCGTTTCCTCAATAACTAGAGAACTCATAGTTTCCCAATTTATAGGGATTGTCTTTTCTTTCTCCACCATGGTTGTGTGGTTTACCTAAAAAACAAAGGCTTTCCATACAAACCAGACATTTATGGGACGTGAGAAATGTTTTTCTCCTTAAGGAGGTATATCTCTTTGGTAAATGCAAGAAATGAGTATCAGGACAGAATTAGATTTATAAGAAATTTATCAGAGGGAAGCACCTTTGAAGGAGAATGAGGAGAGGGAGCAAAAAGAGGCAGGGAACCTTCAGACCACAACTCTGACATCTCTGAAAAGGGTGAGAGGAGGAAGGGAGTTTGTGGTGGAAGAGCCCCAACTGTAGTGGCACTGTGAGACTGTCTCAGCCAGGCCATTGGGTAGCCCCAGAAGAAAGACTTCTCATCAAGGAGAGCCGCGTTGGGAAGAAGTGACCAGATCTCTTCAAGTTCAATCATTGAGTGAGAGCAGCCTTGGAAGAGTACGGCTTTTGTGTGAAATCTGCAGTGGATCCTGAAATTGTGGCTCTGGTGGCTGTCAAGTAACTACTGATGACATTTTTCACGAAAGGAGATCTGAGTGGCACACTCCCAAGGCCGCCATAGTCTATCCCTTGTGCGATACAGATTCACTTCTCCATCCATTTTAGGAGAGCAACTCCTCCGTGGTTGCTATAGGCTTCTTCTCCTGAAAGGAAACTTTGAAGAGGGAAGAAAGTGTAATAAACTCCAGTTCACCGCAGTTATAGTCACAGGGAAGCACCTATGTTCTTATTTCCCTCCTGCCCTATCCATTTTAAACCCTCTTAACCCTTAGCTATCACCTCAGCAGGTCTTGGTGACTTATCTGATGGTGTGACTCAAATCCTTATCCTTGAGTGGTCTAAGCGCCTAGAATTTATACTTTATCTGAGGTATATTTGTTGCATGTGTTCATTAAAGTTGGGCAAGAAATAACCAGAGGCACCTAGTAGATCACTTGGGTTCCAAACATATTCCTTCATGCCTGCGTTGTATGACTACAGCCCTACTAATTACGCCTGCCCACCAAAATGGTGACTGGTCTTCTTGACTACACAATGAGTCCATGTGCCATGGTGGCAGCTCCTAGTTCCATAGGATCTTGATTTAGCCCTTGGAAAGAATATTCTCCCTTTAGGGACCATAACTTCTAAGCCAGAAGAGCCTAACACTGAACGTATGGGAAGAGGACAAAGCCTAAAGTTCCACAGTAGGTCATTGGGAGTGATAGTAAATTGGGCCACAGAATCAATCAGTTATTTCCCAAATCCAAGAGTATGCAATTTGGGTTGATACACTTGGCGGTTGGTGCAACCCCATCACTCCCGTGGCTATTAACAATCCCAATCCTGTGTCCATCTCTTCTACCATAAGCTCTGACCTGCAAAGGAGAGCCACCACTGAACTACTTAGTGATCTGGATATCCCTCTCACTAGTGCGTTTATAATGGCCTGGGTGATTTTCATGTCCTCTGGGCCTTTTCGTAGAAGAAGAGAATCCTCCAGTGGATGTTCTGGATCCACAAAATACATCCATTCCAGCATGCCAACCACCACAAGTCTTTTTACTCATGCCTTTTCTGTCTTACAAGGCAATTCAGGCACTCACACTTCACTCAGCATTGGCCACTGTTTTTTTCAGCATTCTAAGGGCCATCCTGGAAGTTCATTTGCCCATTACCCAGGGTCCTTACCAGGGCACTAAATCCTATGTCCTAAGGAAGAGCTCTCAAGTCTACAAATTCAGTCATACATTCTGGCTGTGTTTGATCAATGATCCTCAAAATACAATCCCAGGGATTCTCCTCTGACTCTTGCTGGTATATATTAGCTAATTCCTGCAGCTCCTTTGAAGCGCAATCTCTTTTCTTAGTTATCAAGCCCAGCACATGCTCAGCCAATTTGCACTGAAATGTAACCCTAGTTGTTGTCGTGGTAGACAGGAGATGAAGCAGCAGCAGCTCCTGAGAGCAGCACCTATTGCCTTGAGGAGGCACACGGCTCTGCACATTTTCCTGCACAGGGGAAGCAATTAAGGGGGATCCTAATGGAGAGGGGTGGGCCATGTCTTCAAGCTCAGATGGTTCAAGGGACTCTGCAAAGCCAAATTCCTCAAGAATTTCCTCTCCAGATGAAGCCATTCCACATTTCAGAGTTCAAGGCTTTCCAAATCAGTATCAGGACCTCAGCATAACAGATCTGCTGGTCCTGATAATTTATTTGTCTTGGGAGCTCTGTGCCTCCAGCTATTAACTCTTGTGTTTGCTATCAACTGTGTCTGCTCTTCCACTGCAAGAAATAAGGGCCTCTTTGTATGCTGCCAAAGGGGCCCTCTCACCCTCACACCCAGCTTTTAACTGTTTTATAACCACCCTCAATGTCTCATTATTCCTCTACCTGGTGTCGACACAATTTAATGGTAACCAGCCCACTCTGCTATCCTTATAACCATTGTTACTCCCACACTTTTGCAGTGCCTGAATCATCTCACTGGCAAGGGCATCTCCCTCTACCAGGCCATTTCCCAGGTTACCACCAGTGCAATCTTCAGCAGTGAGTTCCTGACTTTGGGCTAGGGATGCTCCTTGCCCCATATTCCACACCATATGAGGCACTTCCTGCCAACTAGGGAGGGAGTGATAGTGTCTGAAAACCTCATCATTCTGCCTGCTTTCTCAGACAACTTTCTTTACCAGCTGTGTCAGTTTGGGTCCCTTAAGGAGCTGAGACAAAAATGGAATTTGATGTGCAAGATATTATTTGGTGGGAATGCCTGTGAATAATAAAGAAGAGAGGAAACAGGAGTAGATGGAGAAAAACTTCTGACCACAAAGTGAATCTGACATCTCTGAAAAGAGTATGAGAAGGAAGGATGATTGAGTAGAAAGAGCCTGAGATGGAATGCTACACTACAAAAGCCTGAAGCAAACAGATGGGGAGGCCTGGAGCAAAGAGGGCCCTTTTGCAGAGTTGCAAGTTGGGCAGGAATGGTTCACCTCTAATATCCCCATTTGCCCAGTCATCGGCGCGAGGCAGCCCTGGGAGAACAAGGTGAACTCTACAGCTGATCGGAAGGCGCAGCAGGTGGAGGCAGGTTTTCTTTTGTGGAGAGGTCTGAGTGGTGCTCTCCCAGGCAGTATGATATAATGGAAAAAAGGAGCGCCAGCTCTAGGCTATGGTAAGATAATATGAGTTTCTGTCCCAGCTTAATTTCACTAGATATATGATCAGCACAATTTACTTGATATTTATGGGGCCTGTTTCCTCATGTATAATATAAAGACAATAATACCTGCTTCATAGTTTTTAATGATTTCATATGAAGTGTGTAAAACTACACAGCATGATAACTGGCATATAGCAGGTTTCAAAAAATGTCATTTACCTCCATACCCCTGTATCAAATTTCGCTTGACTTTAGTCTATTTTAATTTGTTTTGCGTTTTAAATTGGGGATAAGGTTAGCGTTCTTCAAAAAAAAATCTAGAAAAAATCACAATCACATTTGATTGTGTCAACATTTAGGAAATTTAGTTGCATCAAGTTGATAATAGATAAACCTACGAATTTGGGGTTTATTATGGAACATGTACACTTTCCCTTCGATATTTAATTGTTAAAGTTTGTGATATTTTACCTTTTTTGATGAAAATGTTTACTATTTGGAAATTATTATACCTCTATGACTGGCAGAAGAAATATAAAATCAAGTGTGGGCCTCTCTGGACTGGCTATGTGTTATTCCTCCCAGTTTACTGGATAATTTCTATGCAATATCTAATAACTATGTCTGTTGTAAACATGTGTGCTTTCTCAGGCCTAGAAAGAATTGCTTCCTGCACTCTATTATGGAGTAACAGATTACAACTATTTGTCAATTTCAGCTGCATTAAAGATTATATGAAGAAAATCCCAACTAAGGACCACCAAACAACTAATACTCAGTTTTGATCAATGCTTTATTAAATCATTTGTGTGTGGATTCTTTTGTTACCAACGTAATGGTATGTTTATCTAACCTCCTTCTTTAGGTCTATCAGTACATTATAAAGCAACAACATTAACTCTCAGAACAAAGGATGAAGATAATCTATCAGTGAGCAACTAGATACTATAATAAGAGCATATTGCTGGAAGAAGCCTTAGAGATCGTGCAGTCCAACCCCCTCCCTCCACACATAGGCAGAGAGGTTAAGTAATTTTTCAAAGATGACTCAGGCAGGTAGTAACAGGCCTTGGACAAGAAGTCATGTCTTTGATCCCTAGACATATACGCTTTTCCATATATGCATCGAGTATATGTTTAGCGTTCTGTTAAGCCTACTGGGAAATACAAGAAACATAGATCCTTTTCCTCATTTTCTGAAGTTTAATCAGCATGAGTTTTTGTAATAACAGTTCTTATTGAAGACAAAAATCATCTAAATATGCTGATGTGTTATATTCAGGAAAGAAAAAGGAAAAGCAATGGATGTTTATTGATCTTTCATTCCTTGAAAATGATTTTGTGTACCTAATCTCGCTTTGTTCTTAGTAATTCTCTGAAGTGATGTGTTTCATTTCCCCACTTAATAGGTAAGGTAACTGAGCCTCAGAGGATTAAGTGGCTTGAACAAGGGTATACAGTTTTTAAATGCAGATTATCTGTGACTTCAAAACACTCAATCTTTCACCACTTCTAAAGGGGAGCATCTGATTGATGAACACTAATTTAGAGTAGAACAATCACCTTTGACCTTTCAAAATGTCTGGTGTCATATATAATCACGTGCAGAATGAATGGTGGAACTACAGCCCAGACACAGGTCTTCTCAAAATAATCCCTCTTCCTATTTTCTCCCTTATTCTTTTCAAATGAAATCTAAAGTTCTATTAGTAAGTTTTCCTACTGCATTTCTACTCCAAATATCAAAAACTGAAATGGTAAAAGTATGGGAAAGAAAGTAAAGTTTTATTATGGACACACCCACACCCACATGTATCACTGGTTAGTTAGATTAATGGATCATGCTAATTAATTCTTGGCATGATGCTACTCTAGGAAACCAACAAGTACTTAATTGATTTTGGAACTCTTCCTTGGTTATGGTGGGTGTGAGGGTAGCAATGTCTGATGCTGTGCATGTGTAACTCTGGCTGTAAGACTTGATATTTCTCTTCATATTCACTTGCTCTACAAACTTATTTGATATAGAATTTCTCTGCGGACAGGATTGTCTGCTGAAGGTAAATGGTAACAGACACCTGGAAAGGAGAATATTCTCAGAACTGGCTACCTAGAATATGCCCAGAACATAGCTCTTCAGATGGGCTATGGGATTTGGCAGGAAGACCATAAAATGGACTCAATTGAGGAAATCTGACTCATTTTTTGCTTTTGCTCTAAGAAGGTGTAAGGATGCCCAGGAGACAATTTTTCCATTGAGGCAGCCAGGAACTGTGAAGTAAGTAATTCAGGCATAAGCACAGATGTTTTGATGATTTTCATACATTTATTTTATTTTTGTCCCCTCCCCGATCCATTTTAAGATCCATGTCAGGGGGCCAGCCCTGTGGCGCAGTGGTTAAGTTCGCGTGTTCTGCTTTTCGGCCACCCGGGGTTTGCCGGTTCGGATCCCGGGTGCGGACATGGCAAGGGTTGGCACGCCATGCTGTGGTAGGTGTCCCACATATAAAGTAGAGGAAGATGGGCACAGATGTTAGCTCAGGGCCAGTCTTCCTCAGCAAAAAGAGGAGGACTGGCAGTTGTTAGCTCAGGGCTAATTTTCCTCCAAAATAAATAAATAAATAAATAAAATAAAATCCATGTCAGTCTCAGCTAAGACGAAAAAAAGATCAACTTTAATGGACACAATTGGGCAAGATGAGAGTATTCGGGAGAACACGACACATTTGCGTGCAGGAACGGTGTGGTAATGACAGAATTAATTTAACAGAGGGAACCAAGAAAGAAACAGGTGCTTAGGAAGATAGTGGAAATTTTCCTTGATGAACTGATTCTTCCCCATCTCAAAATATTTTCCTTTTAGGAGAAAAAAAAAAAAAGACCATGAAAGTACTGAGTTTGAATGCTTTAAAGGTGATGTAGTTAGTGCTGATGCTGCATAAACCAAGACAAAGTCTCAGGGAGGCAAATAGACTTTTCAGAATCACTGTACACATTGACAGTCTTACTCTTGCAATGATTGGGCAATAAATAGGATCTTCCCAATTATCTAGTCTCCAAAACAGTAAGTTAAAACTCTTGAATGTTTTAAGAATTTATCATTGCCTCAAATATGAGTTTTTATTTATTCAATACATTCATTTTAATTCTGACTCCTAATAAGCTGTGTGCTTTTCATTTAGCATTCCATTCTGTTTGAATCTTTAAACTTGTATTTCTGGGCAATAATTGCAGTGTTAAATAATTACAGTAGCTGGTGTTCGAAGACACAGATCTTTTCATGAGAATTCCAGTGTGCAAAGTGAATTACGTTTACGGTGGGGTAGGGGTTAATCCTGATGTTGTTGCCCTAGCATATTTAATGGGTTTGATTATTATTAATCTGGATAAATTTTAACTTTAAAAATGTTAATTTAACTCACCAGGTCTCCTGGCTCATTAATCTCTTCAATAGTGCCACTCAGGATAAAATGGCTCATCAAACAATAGTGATTCAATCATAAATATGTGGAAGTGGAATGGCAGTGGCACTGAGGGCTCATGGCACTCAAAACATTTTTCACTTCTCAGCATTATTCATAGTTAATAACATCAGTCATCGTTAGAGATTTCCCACTTCATTAGAATATAATTATCCATCAAAGTGACTTTTATATTTCTCACATACATACACATATGTGTGCACGCGTGCTCACACACACTCTCCACTTCAGAGATTACAAAAATGTCACTTTTCTTATCTTGAGAATGGAGATAATCCCTGCCCTGCCTGAAAATGTACCTGAGATAGATGATTCTTGAAATGACAAAGTATAATAATGATGTCAGCTGGTATAATATTGTTAGCAACTACCTTGATGGGAAAGACGAATTTTCCAATTCAACAACACTTTTTTGCATATTGTAATCCTGTTTGCCAGATATTGTGTTTGTGTGCTTTATACACAATGTGCAAAATAGTCACCGCACCTCTTCAAGGTTGTTGTCATTATTTGCAGTTTGCACATGAGGAATTCTAAGAGACTAAGTGAGTCAAACAATCGGTAGGGCCAAGGTTTACAATCAGGTCTGCTCCTAAAGTCTCTGTGCTTTCCAGTGTACTTCCTGCATTTTTCTTTTGCTTAAACCTCAGTCTAATTTATTCTTGCAACTGGTTCTCATGTGAAAAATGACATAATAATGCGTAATTTTTGTTATAAAGTTGCAAAAAAAATAGCCACAATTTTATTGCAATCTTAATTTGTTCCAATGGTATCCAATGATATGGTATCCAATGATATGATACATCATATCAGTTAACTCTCAGATTAGCACATGGTTCTTCTTTATTGCTTGGTCTCTGTTTTTGATTTTGTTTTGTTTTGCTTCAGTTTATAGAGGATAAAGCTGACACTCTGGGAAATTAGTAATTTGTGATGCTTCGAATTATCCTTACAGTTAATAAGACGTGGCAGAAACAGGCTTCTACCCCTGACCTGTTTGTCTCTGAAGCTCTTTTTTTTTTAAGATTTTATTTTTCCTTTTTCTCTCCAAATCCCCCCGGTACATAGTTGTGTACTTTTAGTTGTGGGTCCTTCTAGTTGTGGCATGTGGGACGCCACCTCAGCGTGGTCTGATGAGCAGTGCCGTGTCCGCGCCAGGAGCTGAACCAACTAAACCCTGGGCCACTGAAGCCGAGTGCATGAACTTAACCACTTGGCCACGGGGCCAGCCTCTCTGAAGCTCTTTTAATCATCTTAGTATACAAAAGTGTTCCACAAAAGTGAAACATGCCTTGGAATTGTTAGGATTATTGTAACGTTTTTGAGTTTTGACCTTTTGCCTATTGGAATTAGCCACTGACTTGAACTATGGAGGTGAATATTATCTCCTTTGTGTGAATTATTTTATCCTGATTTTTCCTTGGCTTTGGTCACACTGCCAGCTCCTTATGGCAGAATGTCACAGCCCCAACGAGAGCCAGAACTGCTTGGTAGTTCATCCGCAAAGCACGGCTACATGGAGGGTGATGATTTCCAATCGGCAGCCGGCACGGAGACAGGAGGGTCAGCTGGACTTTAGAATGTACTGAGACATGTACAAAACCCACTTTCCCACGTGATGCATGTCATTTGGGGCAAACAACTGATAATCTTTCTGAGGCTGTGAACCAGACTTTTTAGACCAGTGAATGATAATGTCTCAAGATTTATTCCTATAGTGAACTCTTTCTCTTTCTACATCCTCTCTCTAGTTTTTTAAGCTCGCTCAGGGAAATATCTCTGGCTTCAGATTTATCATAACAAACAGAAGTTGGTAGGAAAGCTAGAGCCATCTGTTTTCTATAAATTACATGTTTTGATTAGAGACCCTATAGGATATATGCATCAGAAAGACATGGTATATTACTTATGAGAAAGAACACTTTTTCTTGCTATGATTAACATATGCCAGTCTTGGAACCTAACTCTTTTAACTGTTAGTTCTCCGTCTTATTGTTTTATTTGGAAGTATTGCAATTAGATGATATGTCAGCGATACAGATGGAATTCTAGCTGAGAAATGGGGAGAGGGGGGCTAAAGAGAGAGAAAGAAGAATTTATTAATCTCATTTTTTGATTGTGTCAAAGTGAGGATTTTATCTTTCTTGGTCTCTATACAATTAAAAAGGAAAAAAGAGAACATTTTAAATAAATGAATTTCAAGATCTAGATTTTTTTGTTTTTGAGGAAGATTAGCCCTGAGCTAACATCTGCTGCCAATCCTCCTCTTTTTGCTGAGGAAAGTCAGCCTTGAGTTAACATCTGTGCCCATCTTCCTCTATTTTATATGTGGGACGCCTACCACAGCATGGCTTGCCAAGCGGTGCCATGTCCACACCAGGGATCCAAACCGGCAAACCCCGGGCTACCGAGAAGCAGAACGTGCGAACTTAACCACTGCGCCACCAGGCCGGCCCCAAGATCTAGATTTTTAAAATTTGATTGCTGATTACTTCACTGTTTTCCTGACAATTTACATTTAATTGCCAGAACCCAGTGAAATATTTCCCCTTGCTTCCCTCAGTTTTCAATAGAAGAGAACAATGCCCCATTACGTCTTGAAAGTTTGTAAGTAAAGCTGCTGAAACTTCTTGATTCTTCCTCAGAAATGTCTGCATCTGAGTGCTAGTAAGATGGGTTCAGAAATTGTACAGTCACGCAAATCGGAAGAATATACATTCTTTCTAATGCTCGTCTTTGGGTCTAGAAGAAGAATTGCAATTATATCATGTTTGAATTGGGGTATGTAATCCCTGAAAATGCCAGTAAGAATATTTCAGGGAGTGTTTTACATCCAATATGTAACTTGCCAGCAACGTTGTCATAGGATTAGATTGTCAAATTTAAAGCAAGACGAAACTAACATCCACTCACAGGCAAGCTGACAAATGGTCTCTCCCTTCACAGGAGATAGGCACCTTTCCAGATTTGAATGTAGATAATTAACAGATTTGGAGAGGACAAAGGTGGGATATATTCTTCTGCTGTAATCATTTTTCCCTTGTTTTTTATTTTTTCCTTTTCATTTTTATTGGTGACTTTGATCCTGTGCTGATTGCATTGTGTGCTGGTCTCCTGTCCTCTGCAATTGTACAATCCCTCTTCCCCAAACAACCTGGGGGTGCCTTCAGCTTTTCACTTTCTCTATTCTCCTTTCTCCCTCCTTTTTTTTTTTTTTTTAAGATTTTATTTTTTCCTTTTTCTCTCCAAAGCCCCCAGCTACATATTTGTATATTCTTAGTTGTGGGTCCTTCCAGTTGTGGCATGTGGGACGCCGCCTCAGCGTGGCCCGACGAGTAGTGCCATGTCCGCGCCCAGGATTTGAACCAACGAAACACTGGGCTACCTGCAGCGGAGCACGCGAACTTAACCACTCGGCCACGGGGCCAGCCCCTCTCCCTCCTTTTTTTATTAAAAAATAGACTCTCTCTACCCTTTTCCTCTCCACTGTTTTTCCTTCTCTCCCCAGATTGGCCATTCCATTCTCTGTAGGGTTCCCTCCATCACACACTTATGCCATTGTTATATACTTTAAAAGTTTGTGTGTGACTGGGAGAGGGGAGATAGAAAATTGAATATCTTTATGCAAAATAAAAGGAATACATATTCCTTTTAGAAAATTTGGAAAAGACAAAAATAGATGTTAAACAAGTTTCTCCTAATTCCCCCTCCCAGAGTTAACCTTTGCTGGCATGTTTATAGATTTTTGTTTCTGAAAACGTCTGGATGGAGATTCACCAATTTGGTGCAGATATTTGCGTTGGTTAGATTTTAAATGTAGGTTATATACAGTGATGTGCTGGTAAATGTTTAACAGGAGCTCTCAGGGGACAAAATGTGTGCGTGTGTTTAGATATATGCATTTCTTCATAAATCTTACTGATATAAAGGATGTGTAACATGTAATTTACAAGTAGTAATAAAATAAAAAATACTCTTTATTGTAAATTCCATACAGCCAATCGATTCTTAGAGAATGCTTTTGTTGATTTTTACTGAAGTCTTGCATCTATAGCCAACATATGGTTGCAATTGGCAAATGAATGTATTTCTAATATGAATATTGATTGATATTTTCATTTACAGTGACATGTAAGACAGAAGTGAAACAACAAAGACACATCAAAACCTCACTAGTTTTTAAAGGAACTAAGCAACCTCTTGGTTGAATTGGACAATAGTGTTCAAATATTGGAAGAGTATCTCTTAATTTGCTGTGCTGTCCACAATGCAACGTCTACAAACAGGAGACATTTAAGTTTAATCTGCACTATTAACATTTTCTCTATCACTCTTGAAGTTTAGACCATACATTCTCAAAGTGGGTGATGTGACACCAGGGGGCAAAAACTGGCCTTGGATGGGGCAAAAAATGTTATTCTTTTTATGTGTAAAGCATACATATATATACAGTACATAAACTAATATATCAATGATTTAAATATTTCATGTGGGGTCGCAATTATGATGAAAATTTCTAAAAGGATTCCTTATGGCAGTGAGAATAATAAAACAAAAATTTGAGAAACACTTGTTTAGACAGTCAGCAAAATAAGAAATAAAGCCCTGATTTGTAGCATTTGCTAATTTCTGTGGCGTCAATACCCCCATCATGGCCAATTTCAAGCTAGCAGTTTGATATCACTGGCCGTGGAACTGGGAGGACAGGCATAGTAAGTGGCATACCGCTATATAATATTCCCACTGTGCAAGCATAATAGGTGGAAAGAACCTCAAGACCTTAGAGAATAGTAAAATGTAACAGAATAATTAGTAAGTGATGAGTTTTAAGTATTTTAATGTGAACTATTAAATTGGGTATTTATATAATTTTACTTTACTTAAACAAGCAGCTCACAAAATTCCTGAAAATTTAACTGTCTTTCATGAGCAGGTTTGAGCTGACTCCTGCTCACCACTAGATAGTAAGTACAAAATTCATCTTGGGGGCTGCCGCATAGGCAACTAAGAGACACAGCTTTTTCTTCCGCTTTTTGAAAGGATATCTAGAGAGGGCCCTGCCGTTTCTCTTCGTTGGTTGACATAAAAAATATTTTTGTCTACATTTTTAATTAGAAAATTGTAGTATAAACTTCTAGAATTAGACTTATTGGGTCAAAAGGTATGAACCCAACTTAGGACTTGATATCTAATATCAAATTATTTTCAGCAAAGTTGTAGCAAATTACGCTCTCCCTGGCAGAGCAGGAGATTCCTATTTCACCTCATCCTTTTCAAATATATATTCTCATAAGAGAATTATGGTATCTTATTATTGATTGAATAGAAAATTTAAAAGTGAAATTTACATACGACAGTTGGGAAGATTTTGTTGTACCAAACAATAAAACCACATGAAAGATAATGAAAACCATAGTTCCATATATTTAAAGGTTGCTTGAAAGATTCCTGAAATGTGTTGCTCCTTTTCGTTTGAAGTGTTTAGATCCTTTGTATCATATGAGATGTTATTTATAAATCACTGGATCTTTCCCTGGTGGTTTTGCACAGGATTCTCTCTGCCACTATAGAAAGTTTTGTGTTTACTAACAGTTTTACGAACAATGTAGTTTTTATTATAATGATGATGGAGAAAAAGATACTGTCAGAGTCTGTATTTCAATTCAAAATTGTCATCTCAAGAATCTAGAGAGATATTAAAAGTTCTTCTGGATGCGAGGCTATATAAAATATCATTTGAATATAAAGATTGCTTAATGTATTCCTCTAAAAAATTATCAATGTGTATGTTTTCACTTCTTCCAAGCAGTTTTCTCTGTAAATATGTGCATTAAAAGAATCATCGAAATCTGATATCATATTTTATTTCTTCTTATTTTTATTTTTCATGACTAAAAGATTATTAAGTCTCAGGAGCTTTGTTGACTGGTACATCGGGATTTGATGAGACATATATATATATGTGTATATACATAGACATATATATAAACACACACACATATATATATGTTTTCCTAATTATGAAGATGGGTCAAAGTTTATGTTGATTTTAGTGTGAAAACAACAGCTCAGATGATATATGCCCCTTATCATCATTTTATAGATGAGCAAATGAAGTGCAGGGAGGAAAATGTCTTGCTCAAATTCAAAATTCTATTTGTGATGGAGACATATCTTGTGCGTGTATCTCTTGACTCCTGAATTCCTCTTTTAGCCGTTCAACCATAAATTGGGTAATACAAGTTTTAGAACCAAGTAAAACCTTGGGTTTTCATACGGACCTTGCTTTGGAATGAATGTTTGTGTCCCCCCCAAATTTTTATGTTGAAGCCTTAACCCCCAATATCATGATATGTGGAGGTGGGGGCTTTGAAAGGTGATTGGATCATGAGGATGGAGCCGTCCTGAATGAGATTAGTGCCCTTACAAGGAAAAACATGAGAGAGATGTTCTTTCTCTTAGCCATGTGAGGTTAGAGCGAGAAGGCACCCCTCTGCAAACTAGGAAGAGGGCCACCAGCAAGAACCAAGTCAGATGGCACCTTGATCATGGACTTTCCAGCCTCCAGAAAAGAAATTTCAATTGTTTAAGCAACTCAATCTATGGTATTTTTGTTATAGCATCCTGAATTGACTAAGACAGACCACGTTTTAACATGGGTATGACATGAATATAGGAATTCAAGGGCTGAGATAGATTGGAGAAGACGACAGCCTGGCTAGGAAGAGATGTTGTGATCTCTCTAATCCTCCTTATAAGGCATGTGACTGCCATTCAAAAAGCCAGGACAGAAGTGACAGTTTATTCTTCTTGCTTTCTTCAAGTTAAATATAATCGACAGAATCCATCAGTCCGCACTCTCCAACATGGGAGTTATACTTCTTTGTAAATAAGTATTCATTGGAGCAGATTTTCTCCAACTTCGACTACAACGGGGAGCAGGTTAGGCCTCTCTTTGGTCTTTCTTCTTTTTGACCCAAAATTTAGATCTCCCCTCAGCTGCAAGTTGCATAGTATAAATAACCCCATGGTGGTCCTTACTGCGCAGATGAATCAAGGACGATGCCAGTGAACCTCTGCTCAAGTGGCATTCTATGTGTCACTGCTGGATTGTAATCTACTGTAAATAAGACTTTCTGTTTGAGAAGCTGGATTGATGGATACAAATGGCATTGTTCAGGTTTATGAACATCAAGTAATATTCACCCATCTGTCTTTTTGTACTTCCTGCTTTGCCACTTATGTAAATAAGACTGTCAATTAGGCTGGAGGCTGGCAGGACATTAAAGACTCTTTTGCTGCGATGTGTTTGCAATACATAGACTTTTTGTGTCCTTTTCTTAGGAAAGATCCTTATGAGACTGACTTTAAAGTATGGAAAAATAAATAAACTTCAGTTACATCAGAGTTCTCTGTGTCCACAGCGGAGATGAAATATTCCGTGAAGGCATGCATTTGAGATGAAATCTAGATAAGCCTCCAATCAAAAAAAAGAACAGGATTGCTTTTGGTTGAGAGGCAGACAGGGATCAAGGGCTAAGCACTAAATGTCTGCCTCAGTATCATTATTCAATTATCTGATTAATATTATTTAATAATGCATATTAACTAATTTATGGTGAGTAAGCTTGTTGACCTCTCACTGCATAATTTCCACCTCAGGTCCCTTGATATCTGTAACCTATTAGCTTTATAGGCATGTCATTAATATTATTCAATTAAAGTTCTAGGTGTCTTGGGGAGACATGAGGAGAAGATGATAATTAGATTTAAAACATGGCTATTCCATTGTTGTTATCAAATAGACAGAATGTCTGCTTAATTTTGTCAGTTAAATTTCTGTATAATATATATTTCAACAATAATGCAAGTTTATACTCTGATATAATTTGCTACAATATCATTAGCTTCTGTGTATTACCTAATGAAATTATAGCCTACAATTTTGTGATGCAATAGATTCAACAGCATTTAAATGCTTCTTCCCCATACATTTTCCCTTCTCTTCTCTCACTATTTAGTTCACTTAATCCCTGGTATCTAATTTATCAGTTGATGGTATCTCCATGAAGTCATTAGGGTCTCGTACACTACTAGTCACAAAGTAGTGATTATCATTTGGAGAAACTGATTAGCTTACCAATTCTCCCAGAACTGGGAATATGGGCAATTTATTTGCTAAACATGGTTAATTGTTGATTAACTCTGCTTCTAGAATGTAAAGTCAGTTTTTCTTATACATATGTCTGAACACCACTCTGTCCAGAAGCTCTGTGTAAGTCATTTGTTTTTAGTCCTGTAGTGAGACCCCCAGATAAGATGGCATTGCTGTCCCTTTCCACATATAACCCAACCAATTTATTACAGGACCTATTCTCTGTACCTGTGCAAGGCACGGAGGAAAGATGAAAGGTGGTTGCCTTAACTCCCATCGAGGTACTATCACAGCTGGTGTGAGAATACCAGGTCAGTCTTAAAATATTATTTCAGGCATAGTGTGTTAATCAGACTATATCCTCCCCTGATTGTATCATCTACACCATGTCCTGTCTGATGATAGATGAGAGAAGGAAAGTGTTGCTTTGATTAGGACGAACATGGTTTAAGAAATAGATATTCATTCAACCCACATGACGTAAAGAAAGAACACTTGGTTTGAAGTCAGATATTGTTGGCTTAAGGAATCCTTCCTGCAAATGGCTAGCTTTGTGACTCTGAAGAGGAAATTTAACTCTCTGAGATTCAGACATTTTGGGCTCATGGGATGTACACACTCACACGTACATATGGCCTACACACACTCATCTCATTTATTACATAGAGTTGTGGTAAAATGCAAATGAAAGTACTTTCCATGAAGCACTATAACAAATTAAGTTACCCTAAGTATTCCCTTCTCTGCCAAGCATGGCCAACTTGCTCTTCCTTGAGCATGTCAGGAATACTCCCTCCAAGTGACTTCCCATTACTGTTCTCTTCACTCCTGTTATTAGTTTGGTAGGGCTGCCGTAACAAAGTACCCTTATCTGGCTGGCTTCAGCAACTGAAATGACTTACACAATGGTTCTGGGGTCTAGAAGTCTGAAATCAAGGCATTAGCAGGTTTGACTCCTTCTGACAGTTGTGAGTGAAAGAGCTCTTCCAGGCCTCTCTATGTGGGTTATGGATAGCGATCTTCTCCCAGTGTCTCTTTACATTGTCTTCCCTCTATGTGCCTGTCCCTGTGTCCAAATTTCTAAGGAAAACAGTCATACTGGATTAGGGCACACACCAAAGACCTCATGTTAAATTGCAACGAAGGTCACATTCTGAGGTACTGGGTGTTAGGAGACCAACCTACCTTTTCTGAAGGAATGTGATTCAGCCCATAATCGTCTGCAAAGAACTATATGACTCTTTCAACTTTTTGAGGACTTTACTCTTCAGTGAATCCCTCCCTGGCCACCTCATTTAAAAACGCAGCCCCAGGGGGCCGCCCCAGGGGGCCGCCCCAGTGGCCCACTGGTTAACTTCCCGTGCTTCGCTTCAGCCACCCACAGTTTTGCGGGTTCGAATCCTGGGCACGGACATGGCACTGCTCAGCAGGCCATGCTGAGGCAGCATCCCACATGCCACAACTAGAAGGACCCACAACTAAAATATGCAACTGTGTACTAGGGGGATTTGGGGAGAAAAAGCAGAAAAAAAAGAAGACTAGAAACAGTTGTTAGCTTAGGTGCCAATCTTTAAAAAAAAAAAGGAAAAACAATGCACCCCCCCCCTTCCCAGACACACATGTGCCGCTTCTCCCTCTTCTCTGCTTTGATTTAATGAATAGCACTTACTACCACTGATGTACTGTTTATTTCACTAATTGACCTTGTTTATTGTCTGACTCGTTCCCCTCGATGAAAGCCCCATGGGCGTAGGGGCATTGGTTTGTTTTTTTCACTCCTGTCTTTCAGTCACTAGAAGTGCGTCTGGTACATAGAAGATGCCCAATAAATGTTTGCTGAATGAGAAGCAAAGAAGATGATATTGTGGCATCTGCCCTCTGGGAACTGAAGTATTGAACCACATCATTCCCCTCTCAGTATCTGAGTAGGTGAGATACAACATACCTGTAAAAGTTCAACTGAACAGCCCATTATAAAGAGCACTCTATGTCCCACAGCATGATTAATTTCACTATGTTAATCAGGTAGAAGGCTCAGTGGGAAAAGCAGAGGCAACAGGGATTTCAGACCATTATATGTTTTATCCTTTTTTAAAAGCAGCTACAGTGGTTTTAATATTGCAAATACCCATTTACGGAGCATCAAGGCAGGAGAATGAAATTTAGGAGGTCAGACATCAGATGGCGGTCGAGCGACACCAGGGCATTTCTCAGCTCCCATGGATTCACTTGGGGAACTAGAGATGCTCTCACTTCACTGCTTGTAAGTCTTGAACACTTGGCAAGAGGACTCATTAAAATAATTATGTTTCTCCACCAGGAATTTGGCTTCAAGTTCACTTTTAGTACTTTAGACTTTCAGTGCCATGATTTTAGAAAGAAATGAAAGGCAGGAATTTTTCTCCAGCTCTTCTCCAGCAAATGAAGCTCATAAAGGTGCCAGTGACAAAATAAATCAGTCATCTGGTGCTCTCAGCTGAGTAGAGCTGCTGTTACTGTTGGCTGATATGCCTCTGGGGAAAAGACATTTGAGAAAGGACTAAATCCACACATAGTGTTGCTGAAATAAAGCAACATTTAGCAAAAAAATCAACTTCAGGAACACTATATTAAGACTGGAAGCTAATTTACAAGGAAGGCTGTGCAAAATCCATTATTTCAATGCCATTTATGTGTAACGGACTCAAGCACTGCCAAGGCTAGGTGTAGATTGAAACTGTTGCCATTTTCTGGTGCAGGCTACATGATGTGCCAGAAAGAGCCTGGGCTTGTAAGGCCAATAAATGCAGCTCAGCTACTCACCAACTTTGTGATGTTGGTCAAATCTCAGACTTTCAAAATCTGCTTTTTCCATCTATAAAACGGAGCTAATAATATCCTCTCCAGATGTATGTGTAAAGGTTAAATTAAGTTGGTTGGAGAGAATTCAAAGTTGGTTTTATTTCTGCTATTCTGGTTAGTGGTGCTATAAATCTGTCATTTTTTTAGCCCCACATATGCATTGCAACTATTTATTTCTACAGGTTTTGTGACTGTGAATGTGTTAAGTTCTCTAAGGCTCAGTTTTCTCATCTGCAAAATGGGGGATTGACGACAACGATAATGTTAAGGGCTAATGCCTATAGAGCACCTGCCACGTATAAAGCACTGGGTAATATGTCATCACAATCATGTGGATTTTGTCCTGTCACGACCTTATTTTACAGAGAAAAACTGGCATCCAGAGGATAAGTAGCTTGCCCATTATAGTAGAGATTTAAGGTAGTAAAAATGTAAAGTGGATAGCATAATATCTGGTCGAGATTTAGGGAGATTATTATTAATATCATCAACATCATGACCCTTGTCCTCATGTCATTCATAATTTCCTCTACCATTGTGTGATCTCTATGAGAAAGAAAGGGAGGAAGGAAGGAAGGAAGAAAGGAAGGAAGGAAAGAAAGGAAGGAAGGACGGAGGAAAGGGAAGGAAGGAAAGAATGAAAGAGAATGAGAGAGAAGGAGGGAGGGAGACAGACAGATATGCATGGATAACATGCATGCATATTGCTTCCTCATGCATCTTCCATCACATTTCTAACCTGTTGACAATTTAAAGAGTGCTATTAATGTGGAATGTGCCAGGCCTATTAACAATCATCATCTCCGTTGGTAGTGTGCCATTTTCCAATGTGCCTGTACAGATGAATGTAACAAGATAAATTGCTCTTGTTCTTTAATGACTGCCAAAGTTCTCAACACACAGCTTCAGCCAGTGAGCACCTGTATGAACCCTTAAATATTTTGACATAATTATGTTGACCAAGGCTCTCTACATGGAGATTCTAAACTGACATTTACAGAAAAGTGTCTTTCACTTTATTATCAGGCCATGAAAATGGCTTTTGGAGGTTAAGCTACAGGGGAACTATTGTTTTTTCCTGTGTATCCTTGTTTATACCTAGTACGTATCTCTGGCTGTTCTAACACAGCAATGGGGGTCATTCTGCTGCTAGCATTTCTGAAAGAGGAGGCCAGAATATATTTACGTCTTGCCTGAACTGAAAAATGTGTTCCCTTAACCCATATTTTCCCTTCCAGCTATTAATTTTCTTCCTTTTATCCCCCATACTATCAGATTTGAGTATGAAAAATGTTTTGTATTTTAAACACGTCCAGTGGATATTCAATAAAACGACAAATTTTTATAGGATGACAAAGAAAAGCTTGAAAATAATGGAGGAACAGTTGGCTTTTTCGTAATTATTTTAATTTATTCAGTTATTTATTCCCACCATATTTTAACAGGCATTTATCTAGTGCATAGTATTTTTTTTTTTTTAAAGATTTTTTAATTTTTTCCTTTTTCTCCCCAAAGCCCCCCGGTACATAGTTGTGTATTCTTCGTTGTGGGTTCTTCTAGTTGTGGCATGTGGGACGCTGCCTCAGCGTGGTCTGATGAGCAGTGCCATGTCCACGCCCAGGATTCGAACCAACGAAACACTGGGCTGCCTGCAGCGCAGCGCGCGAACTTAACCACTCGGCCACGGGGCCAGCCCCAATCTAGTGCATAGTATTATGTCAAGCCCTGTAATTAAAGAACTGATGGTCCAGCTGAGGGAAGGAGGAGCAGATACATAAATACATAATTAAAATATGCTACAATCATTATTGTAATAGATATATCTGTAGAGTGCTTTGAAAATACAGGAAAGAAATTGCCTTTCTCTGCTTGGGAAACTGAGGAAGCTTTCAGAGAAGAGATGCTATTTGAGCCTGTTCTTGGAGGCAAGAAGGGAATTAAAGGGTAGAAGGAAGGGAACGAGTATTCTAAGCAGAGAAAATGGCATGAAATATCATTAAACACAGCATGTCCAGGGAATAGCCCAAAAGGGTGCATGGAAGGTATGTTGGTGCAAGAAAGAAAAGCCAATAAGTGAGTTTAGAGAGAGTGAATTTATGAATGTTTGATAGTTTTTAGATTCCGACCATGTACTAATCCTTTATAGAAAGAAAAGGAAGTCATATGGTAATTGTCTTTCTCTAATTGACTTATTTCACTTAGCATAATACCCTCAAAGTCGAGCCATGTTATAACAAATGGTAGGATTTCGTCTTTTTATGGCTAAGTAGTATTTCAGTGTATATCTATATATCACATCTTCTTTATCTATTTATCCGTTGATGGGCTTAGGTTGCTTCCAAGTCTTGGCTATTGTGAATAACGCTGCAATGAATAGGGATGCATATATGTTTTCGAATTAGTGTTTTCATGTTCTTTTGGATAAATACCCAGATGTGGAGTAGCTGGATCATATGGTATTTCTATTTTCAACTTTTTGAGAAATGTCCATTCTGTTTTCCATAGTCTCTATACCAATGTACATTCCTGTATGACTTCACTCATATGTGGACGATAACTACACAAAGGAAAACACAGATATGGAAAACAGCCTGGTGGTTACCAGACGGGAAAGGGGGAAGAGGAGGGCGAAAGCGATAAAGGGGCACATGTGTATGGTGACGGATAGAAATTAGACATTTGGTGGTGAACACAATGTAGTCTATATCAAAGTTGAAATATAATGATGAACATCTGAAATTTATATAATGTTATAAACCAACGTGACCTCAATTAAAAAGAGAAGTCTAAATCATGCTAAGTTAAATCGTCCATTTACTTTGCATGATGCAATAAATTTTTCTGATTTCTTTGTTTACTTTTTCAAAAAGAGGATTTCCAGGATGTGGAAGTGTGGCAGTCTCATTTTCTGGAGCTACAACTCTTTTAGGCTACTGAGGTCATCTTGCAATTCTGGGCATAAGGAAGACTCCTGGATGCCTTCTGAAGCCATTCGTTTGTTGTCTAGAAAATAATAGAAGTTTTCAGAGCAATGGGTATGGCTGGGCCTCAAAGTACAATTACCATTAGATGATAATCTAATTTGACAGATCAGTCATTAAGCAAGATGATGTACTGAAAGTTAAAAAAAAAAAATCACAAAATCTTATAAAAAAAGAAACGGAAAGGATAAAAAAAAGAAAAGTGATCTTTCCAAATAGATTAAAAGAGATTTACAACACACACGCACTCATGTATGCACAGGTGGTCATATGTTAAAATTCTAGTTTATCCATACTCCAACAAGAAAACAACATATCTCGGTAACTCATTGATGGATTCTCTTCCAGTGGAGTTATTTGGTGATGCTGTGGCAGTAAGTGAGTTTATATCCCTTATGGTGACAATGAAGGAATTTGATTCTTAGAAGACGTAGAATGTCAAGTATATTTTATGGTAGCCTAATTGTTTGGGAAGTAACAATGTATATTTTGCCTGAAGGCACATGTTTGTGAGGTATTGTTGATTTTCATACGTGTGGAGCTTTGCAATGAATGAAGCGCATACAGAGGATTTGTGAAGAACACATGTGTGGTCAGTCATTTTCAAGCAGGTTACCACGAAGGGAGAGGAGAACAGCCGAGAGTGAGAAGGGAATTGCCATAATTTCGATCATCTTGGAGTCCACATCTTAAAGCTAAACCGTTACTCTTAGATCCCAATTGTCTTAGCCTCATGTGACCTGGATCATCCCTCACCTGCAGTAGTGCAAAAAAACACTGACTGCACAAGTATCAAAGATTTCAAACCCCCTTCCATTTTCTTCTGGATAAGTTTCCTGTGGTCGGTAGAACACGGAAACATAGTTACTATAGGAAAGTGCAAATAAAATTTCATGGAATTTGGCCTAGTATGAAACTATAGACATGTTCTAAAGTTTTTCAGGGAAATGCATGACAAATTTCACTTAAAAAAAGGACATAAACTTGAGTCTAGTAGGCTACAAGGACTTTCTTTCTCTATCACCTATCTGTGTAAAGATGCTGGGAACATTTCTTCCTTGGAAGACTCTCCTTTGACCGTCAGTGATAAATAGTCATGGAAGCCAGAAGGACAAGAAAATAAATAAATCAAGTACTCCAGAGAAATATCTTTCCACTTTCTATAGAAAATACACCCACATATTTTAATACAAAATGCATAGTTTTCAGAAATTCACTGCTGACAGAAGACTCCTTTTAAAATTACTTAGAGGGGAGTCATAGCTTTGTCATCAAACCCACGACCATAGCCATCTTAAACCTTAAAATGTCTAACTCATTCTTCTACTTTTTTTCACTTGCTTACAGCTGCTCTCACTTTGACTTAATGACTAAGAGCTTGGCGACCCTAGGAAACTCCACATTATTTTTCTTCTTAAAGAAGTTAAGCAAATCAATTTTACTCTTTTTTGCCATCAGACTGCATTTTCAGGAGACTCTCTACCCTTCCGTCTTTATTTAGGCTTGGCGAATATTAGAAACAAGTGAGAATCTATTTCAGGTCAGTGAATGGTTTCTGAAGATCTGTGTGCGTGGCTACCTTTTGTGAATAGGCAAACACAAGAATTGTAAGAGAGACAGTGGCCTTCCAGGAGTGAACGGTTTTGGTGCATGTGCAGTCTGGTATAAGAGAGTCATAGAGAAGCGTTCCATGCACAAGATACTCTAAGCCAGAGGCTGCCAGTTGGCTACTTTGGCCTTTGCAGCATTGGCCCTCACAGTATTTTTGTTTTTAAGTTGCTAAATGAGTTGGTAACATTAAGAATCACTAGATTTTGAAACACAGTTGGTGCCGGTGGCCTGGTGGTTAAGTTTGGCACACTCCGCTTTAGCGGCTCGGGTTTGGTTCCCGGGCATGGACCTATAAGGCTGGTCAGTGGCCATGCTGTGGGTGCAGCACACATAGAAAATAGAAGATTTGCAACAGATGTTAGCTTAGGGCAAATCTTCCTCAAGCAAAAAGAGGAGGATTGGAGACAGATATTAGCTCAGGGCAAATATTCCTTGGCAAAAAAAAAAAGAATCTCTAGATTTTGAAACAGAGATTAGAAAAGTGGTTGCCAGCGACTGGAGGCTGGGGAAATAGGGACAGGTTAGTAAAAGGGAACACACTTCAGTCTGAGGATCTAATATATAACATGGTGACTATAGTTGATAATATCATATTGCATAATTGAAATTTGCTGAGAGGAAAACTTCAATGTTCTCCTAAAAAAAGTAAATAAATATATGAGGTGATAGATGTGTTAATTAACTAGATGGGAGGAATTTGTTCACAATGTAGACATATCTCAAATCATCATGATGTATACTTTAAATATCTTACAGTTTTGTTTGTCAGTTATACCTTAACAAAGTTGAAAAAATAAAAGAATTACTAGATTTTATCTAAAAATGCAGACTTCTGGCTTTCCTCAAAAATTGGAAGTTCTAACAACACTGCCTGGTCTTTCTGAATGGGAGTAATGAGATGACGCTCAGTGGCAGCTGTTCTCTTTACAGTTTTGTCACACTGCCCATCTTGCCACTCCTCCTAACATCTCCCTGACACTGTGGCCAGATGTCGATTACCATTTATAATTGTGGTTTCACGTTTGACCCCTTATACCCAGTCCACATCACTCTCTCATGTCACCTGCCTGTCCCAGTACGAATTAGAAGTTGCAAACCTTTGCATGGGGTATGTGGTTTAGAGTAGACAGTGAGTTTTCGAGGACAGGGCAAGATCTCTGGGTGTCTGAGTAATCAGCGAAGCTTCTCAAAGAAAGTGAGGCTTGAACTCACCCCTGAAAGAAGGATCGGTTTGAACTGAGGGAGGGTCACATACAGGTGATTTGGGATATACTCAGGAGCATCTACCATGGCTCAGCAGTGGGAAAGCATAGTTCCTGCAGAGGCCTGGGAAGGTATGATTGACAGGGAAGGATGGGGAAAGATTTGTAGGGAGTACTGTATGACTGGCATAGAAGTTTTGATTTTTATCCTGGGGGTCACGTAAGAGACTAGGATAATATTTTCAGATCATTATGCTGACCATAGTATGCCAGATCTACTAAAATAAGAGAAAATAAAGTAGCCTATTACTTCAGAAGCTATTGGGAGATTCCACTTGGAGCAACGTGGAAACCTGTATTCTAAAAAAATCATAAAATAAATAATATAAAATAAAAACAACAGATGTATCAAATGTAACTATCCGTTTAAATGTGTATCTTAGCTCATAAGTATGCAAAGAAAATTCTCAAAAAACAACAAACAGACAATAAAACATGAGAGTGGAAAATATGAGCTGTCAGTTGTATTGCTCTGTTGGAGAGAGAGAGTTTGAATAGCTGCATGGGGTCTGGAGATAAGGCCTTGGACTGTACATTTAGGATGTGGACCTGAGACATTTACATTAAACCAGACCCTCAAAGGGATGGGTGAGAATAAATCCACCCACTTGCTAGAAGCTTGTCTGTCTTAACCTGTGCTCCAGGGAGAGAAACAAAGGGACAGGGAGAGGAAGAGAGAGAGAGGTTCCCCTGTTAACATGGGGCCTGCCCTTGGTTAACTTCCAAGCTAAGTAATTGCTACAAAAAGTGATCCCAGTGGTTACAACCTCTGCTGGAAACAAATGGAGAACCTACAATCCAAGCTTTTAAAGGATCTCTATAGATAATAATCAAAGAAAGATAAACTCACAATCTAAAAATGTAAGTCATAGTAAGAGGGAATATCTTTAAATCCATGAGGGAGCAAGGCCAGAGCTTTGAGAATTTTACCTAACAGAAGTTTTTGAACAGAGATTGGAAAAACACGATGTTTAAGAGGATTAGCTTATTCTAGAAGCCAGTCATAAATTCACAATCAGAATCACAGGGATCTCCCTGTTTTAATGATCACACCTCTTCACTTTTGTAGAGAAGGGAAGTGTGAAGAGTAAATAATTGTCCACAACCATAACATATTTTTAAATGTGAGGACAACAAGTAGAATTTAAATCTCTGACTCTAACACCACAGAGTTAGGGCCGTCATATAAAGAGATGTGGGAGGGAAGAAATAAGAAAGAAAGGTGGAGTCAATGTTATTTGGTGATTCTTTGGGTATAGCAATAAAACGAAAGTCAAAGATCAATAACCACAAAATACTGGGTAGAGGATTTAGCTTTTAGCGGCTCTGTTTCTGGAAGGAGGGAAGTGATGTCAGAGGAAATTGCAGTGTTGACTTTCCTATCCATAGCATCCTTGGCTTTTGTATATTTAACTGACATTTCCAAAGCAGTTATTATAGGCAGCACATCCAGGTCGGGCAACGTGATAGACGCACAGATGATTGAGTGAGTCATGGCTTGCCTTTTAAGAAATATGCAATTTAGCAAAGGGAGTAAATAGGATACAAAAATAATGGGGAATTAACCAAAGAGGACAGAGAATGTGCTGCAATGCAGGCTGTAGATGCAGCTATCTAGACTTTTATCCAAACAAAACATTGGGACTATGATGAAGGACAGTTCTAACCCAGGGCAGAGGCAAGACCATTGTTCAATTAAAGTTTATATGTGAGATCTGAATTTCTTAAACTAGACTCTCTCATCTTTCTCATTCTGAAATTACAGAATATATGGCTTTTACCGCCTTTTAGGAAAGGACTCACATATTTAACACAAACAGACAAAATATCAACCCACCAGCTAATCTTACATTATAAATTACTGACATTCTGTAAAACTAGTTATTATTGCCACTTTAAAATTTTGTGTGTCTTATTTCTCCTAGAGGGTGAAGGATCCTTTCAGAAAAGTGTTTCTTAGTTGAAACGTGTAATGATGTTGTTGATTTCCAATTCTTACCTATACGTGCTTTGATGAGGATACTCATATCAGGAACAATGTCACAAAATCACAACATGCCCCTCTGGGCAGGTTAATATGGACTTTTGGGGATAATCCTTATCGACATGTCAGATTTAACACATGGCTTCTAGCACAATTGCTTGAGCACATACCCCCATTTATAGGAGACCACAGACTTTATTAGGGAAAAGAAATTCTTTGGGAAGGACATGTTCTGGGCAGGGGGGAATCCAACAATGAAAGCTTGTTTGAAACTATTTGAGCCTATTTCTGCTAGGAACCCCAATAAAGAAGCTCAAATCTAGGGTGCTGGATGAACAAGAAATAGATATAAAGATAGATATAGATCTATACCATACATATATATGTACATATATATATACTTTTTTCTAAATACTGAGGATGGAAATTGTCAAACTGGATTTAGAAGAAATACTGTTTCTTAACCCAAATTTCAGAACTCGGCGGGTGGAGGTGTCAGGGCAGCAGGGAGCACTGGTCGGCTTTTATCCGCATTCAGGTCTCCCTCCAATTTATAAAATATTTGGTCAGGGTCTACAATACTCCTGACAAAGAAGAAGCTTCAGAGAAGCCTTTTGAAAAAGAATGCCTGGCTGTTAGGGTTTGGAAAATAAGAAGCCAGAGGTGAGGTTGACAGGTTGTGTAGGGGGAAACAGACAGAAGTGACAGTTTATTTTTAAGCATTTCAAACTTTGGCGGATCAATTTTCTGAAAGGGTTTCCTTCTGATTGTTCTTTTGAAAGTAAGAACTGCCAGGGCTACAACAGAAAGTTGACACCTATTCAGTTCAGCACTTAGAAAAAGCTAAGAGGGAAAAGAAAGACTTTCAATTCTTGTCCTTTCTATTTATTGCGGTGTTCAAAGCAGTGAATAGTGGAGTTGGTGCTGAAAAGCATTTTCCATTATATCTACTGCAAAGTCTCAATGAGTCTCAATGAGGAAGGAGAGTCAGGAAGTAAACTTTTTATAACTTGGAGAGTTTGAAGGTACATTCGCACAGCAAACGGAGCTGGGATATCTGATGTAAGCTGAAACCTGCAGGATAAGAAAAGTAAAATTAAACTTTTAGAGCTACACCATAATGCTATCAGTGCATATTATATTATTTTCCAGAATTGATTACATATTTGACGTCTCCTGTCTTTCAGAAATAAAATTAGGCCAACCACAAGCCTGAATTCATCTACTTTTACATGAGATTCACTTAGTATTTGATTTGGCCGCTTATCATAAGACTTCGTCATCACCTATATTATATGATAGATTTTTAAGTACGTATCCATGTTCTCCACTAGATTGTTAGTCAATGAAAGGGTGCTGAGTATTCTGTGTAGAGTGGTCAGCGTGGTGCTTTGCCGGTAGTTATATACTCAATAAACATTTAATGAATTGGATCTTTGCAACCTTCCTCATCCTTTCTCTTGCACTTCTTTTGTGTATTCAGATTGAGCACACGTGTAGAGTATGATGCTGGAATAGGCATGGGGATTTTTACAAACTGAAGAAAGGGCAGAGTTTCAACGTTACTTAACTAACATTTCATAAACAGGGGCAATGCTAGGCTCTGAGGTAATAGAGATAAATGAGACGACCCATGCTCTTTAGGATTCCAGCAGATGAAAAGGAGACAAAAATAGATAATGCTATAAGCATTTGGCTGGAGCTGGATAGAGAGGACTAAACATTGAAGAGATCTTTCCATGTCCAAGCAACACTAGACAAACTCATCATTAAGATGGGAAAGCACATGAGAGGGATAATTTGCTTTGGTCTGAAAGTCAACACTGAGAACACAGCAATGTGCAAAAGCATCTGTGGGTCCTGATAAATGGCTCACTGCTGAAATCTCTGGTTGATTTGTGTCACATTAGCAGTATCCTGTTTCTCAATGTGATCGTTGGAAAGAATAACTCTGTTGCAATTTGGTTGGCAGAAGCTTATAGTTCTCTTGGACAGAGACTAAGTATTTGTGGAGAGACTAAAGAATTGAGTCAAAATAATGTGTGCTGTTGCTTGAAGATATACCCAGAGTGATGAGAGCAGTAGTTCTCAGGCTTGGTTGCACATTGGAATCACATGGAGAGCATTAAAAAATTTCCTGTCGGCATCCCAGGCCAATTAAATCAGAGTCTGTGGGAATTGGAACTCGGTTTTACAGACTCCTGGATGATTCCAATGTACACATAGCCAAGTCTGAGAACGAGTGGGTTAGCAGTAGCCTTCTCAAGCTGTAATAGGGTATAGCTCACCTTGGGGTCTTGTCGAAATGCAGATTCTGATTCCATGAGTCTGGGTTGAGGCCTGCAATTCTGCAGTTCTAATAGGCTCCCAGGTGATACCTATGCTGCTGTTGATTAATAAGGGGCTACAGTCACAGAGGAATTAGAAATCTTCCAATTTGCTAGCTTTCCGATCTCTGCCCAAACTCTTGAAGGTAAGGTGGTTAGAATGGTCCTATAGGTTTTATATAATAGTTTTCCATTGTTGTTTTTGCTTACTTTCTCAAAGAACTGGTAGCATGGGATTTTGAGATTTAGTATTAGTCGCTGAGAGGGTCTACCATGGCCTCTTAAAAATATTATATTCTAAGATATATTTTTTTGGAATTGGATGGAGTTGGAGGCCAAAATCTCTTCATATAGATGTAGGTGATTTAAATTAAAGTGAGATTTTGAGCTTACATCATCTTTGTGAAAATGCCTCTCTAAGTTAACTTTATTTTGGAACTTCACCTGACAACCATATAGCTAAAACTATCTCCTGAACCCCGACTTAATTTTGGATACAGAACTATGAAGGGCTAACAGTTGTGGTCTCTGGATTCAGACTGCCAGAGTTTAAATCCTGCCTCACCAGCATTCTGGATAGGAATACCCAATCTCTTCCATTATGCCAACAATGGGGATAACAAGAAGACCTATTACATGTGGTTACTGTGAGGATTGGATAAGGTGACATTTACAGGACCTAAGAATACAGCATGGCTGTCACCAATCCTAGATGAATCTCACTTTCATCAGAGAGACAGAACCTCACAGGAAACATCCCATACTTTCACAAAACAGGCAGCTATTTTGAGAATTAAAAGATGTGGCTATTCTGTGAATAATGGTCATAGATTTATTCACTTCCATGTATTGCCCCCATAGGTGATATTTGTAGCTCGTAACTTGGCACGGTTCATTCATATATTAAACACGTATTTCTTAAGCACCTACTACACGAAAGTCACTGTTCTGCATGCTGCAGTTAAAGCAGTGAACAGAATAGACCAAAATTCCTGCATCTGTGAAGCTAACATTCTAGAAGAGGGTCTAACAATGGGAAAAAAAAAATGTGTAGTATGCCAGGTGATGATGATTGCTATGGACAAAATTAAAGTAGGGGAGAGGAAGTGCCAGAGGGTGCAGAGGGTTAGCAGTACTAATTAAGGTGCTCAGAGAAGCTCTGGAGGAGATGACCTTGAGTTCACCCAAAGGAGGAGAGCAGGAAAGCCTTGCAGAGATTTTAGGAACGCGCGTTCCAGGAACGGAGACTAGGCAAAAGCAGCTGGGAAGGCCTGGAAAGCTATTATATAAACCAGGAACTAATGTGGCAACAGTTGAGGAAATGAGGGGGAAAGTAATAGCAGATGGGTTAGAGCAGTGGCTCTCAGGCTTGATCATACATCAGAATGACCTGGAGGGCTTGTAAAAGTACAGCCTGCGGGGCCCCATGACCAAAGTGCTCAATTCACGAGGTCTGGGGAAGAGCCCGAGAATTGCACTTCTAACAAGTTCCCAGCTGATGCAGGGGGATGAGCAGAACATCACATTGACAACTATTAGATTAGATTGAGATTAGTGGCAGACAGATCATACTGGACCTTATGAGACATTATAAGGGTTTTGATTTTTACTCTAATTGAAAGCGAAGTGAGTAGAGAGTTTTCACCAGAGTACAGTCACGTGTCACTTAATGACAGGGATACATGCCGAGAAATGTGTCGTTAGGCAATTTTGTCATTGTGTGAACATCATAGAGTGTACTTACACAAACCTAGGTGGTATAGCCTACTAAATACCCAGGATATATGGTACTAATATTAGGGGATCACCATCGGATATGTGGTCCATCGTTGACCCAAATGTTCTTGTGTGATGCAAGACTGTATTAGTTTGACCAAAGGCACAGGTTATGCAAAATAATTCTTCTGACAAAAGTGTGATAGGTGCCATGGCTTCTTTGTGATCTATATGATCTATGTATATGATATAATACCGCTTCAATGCATGTGAAAGCTTTCAAGCACTTCAATTCATTTTGTAAGACATATTTCACCTTATCATGTATACTCTGCTGACTTATGATTCTGCTTATTCACATGGCTGATCATATGAACTGACATCAACATCAAATATAACAATAAATTAGTTCGGTCTGATTTAAACCCAAAGTCACCACAGTACAAATCTAAACCAGGTCACTCAACAACAAGTAATTTGTTAAAATATTTTTTTTAAATAATCACGTTGGTATCCTATGGACGTGGTCATTGCATTGGTGTTAGCACTTTTTAAATATTACCTTGCATTGGGGTTCATTATTTTCCTGGATGATGTTGATAACACTACTATTGTCATCCCTTTGTTGAACTTTTGTGCTATCTTTCATATGATACCATATTCAGAAGGGTAGCTTTTCTTAAGAACAGGAAAAAACAAACAAATCAAACATTGCCTGATCAGATTTTTCTGTTGCTTGATGTTGTGATATGTTAAGGCGCTAAGGTCCAGAGCACTGTTGTGAGGTCTTAATTTTACATGATCTTGTTGAAGGCAAGATTTATAAAATGACATCCTTCATGAAGAAAATGATTCCAGCCAGGGACCAAGGTAGCCAGTATACTTGGTAAATCTGTCTGGCCTACTGCTCTGCAGTTTTTGTGTTCATTATTTCCCATCAGTGTTTCTCCAGGTAAAAATTGTGGCCCTCATGTTAGTTTCATTAAGCTATATTTTCAATTCCTTGTTTATCCAAGCAGAACCTATTTTTTGTCTTTTTAATTTTTTTGGCGTAAAAATGAGAATTCTTTGGAAATCAGTTCTCCAATGAAGATGACTATAACTCCAAATGTAAATAAGTTTGGTCCCATACTACACTGCCACCCACAAACCTAATTTCCTGAACTTTCTACTTCAGGAAAGAAAGTATTTTTTCCTGGAGCATTTGTCCTTTTGATTGCATTGTAGGAATACCACACACTTTTACTGAAATAACATTTTCCATTTTCCATGGGATATATGCTTAGACACTGAAAGTACAGGGCACGCTGACATTGGAGAATACAATGTTTGCTCTTAGAGAATGCTGTCTCCTCTTTGTTTTTACTCCTCCTAAGGCTTGTGTGATGATATTTAACTGTAGCTAAACATCATCTTCCTTCATAACTCATCAGTGCTATCCTCTCCAACTTCCTGAATTTCAAATAGCAACTGACAATTTACTCTGAAACTGAAGAGAATGTCAATGGTAGCTGACATTTATTGAGAGCTTACTATATGCCAGGCACAGGGCTAAATGTGTCTGTCTATTATTACATTTTATCCATGTAATATCCTAGGAGTAAACTGCTTAGAAAGGTAAGTGTCCAGACAAAGCCATATAACTAGAAAGTAGGGGAATGCGGATTCTAACTCTGCAATTTGACTTCAGAATGTATGCTCTTAACTTTTATGCTCTCACTTAAATAAAATCACCTGACATTGGCAATGCTTTAGGTAAATATAACTATAAGCCATAAGGTTAATAAGCTAGTTAAAAACAAGGCATAGTTCACAGAAATAGAACAAAGAATCTAAAAATTCATATGGAGCAACAAAAGACCACGAATAGCCAAAGCAATCCTGAGAAGCAAGAACAAAGCTGGGGGGATCACAATCCCTGACTTCAAAATATATCACAAAGCTATAGTAATCAAAACAGCATGGTACTGTTACAAAAACAGGCACACAGTTCAATGGAACAGAATTGAAAGCCCAGAAATAAAACCACACACCTACAGACAACTAATCTTCGACAAAGGAGCCAAGAACATACAATGGAGAAAGGAAAGCCTCTTCAATAAATGGTGCTGGGAAAACTGGACAGTCACATGCAAAAGAATGAATGTAGATCATTATCTTTCTCTGTACACAAAAATAGACTCAAAATGCACCAAAGGCTTGAAGGTAAGACCTGAAACCATAAAACTTCTGGAAGAAAATGTAGGCAGTACACACTTTGACAAGGGCCTTAAAAAGATCTTTATAAATACAATGTCCAGTCAGAAAAGGGAAACAAAAGAAAAAATAAATGAGTGAGACTTCATCAGACTAAAGAGCTTCTGAAAGGCAAAGGAAACCAAGATCAAAATGAAAAACTACCCACCAATTGGGAGAAAATATTTGAAAATCATATATCCAATAAGGGGTTAATCTCCATAATATGTAAAGAACTCACACAACTGAAGTACAAAAAGATAAACAACCCAATCAAAAAGTGAGCACAGGACATGAACAGACATTTTTCCAAAGAAGATATACAGATGGCCAGTAGGCACGTGAAAAGATGCTCAACATCACTAATCATCAGGAAGATGCACATCAAAACTACACTTAGATACCATCTTATGCCCATTGGAATGGCTATAATCACCAAGACAAAAAATAATAAATGTTGGAGAGGTTGTGGAGAAAAGGGAACCCTCATCCACTGCTGATGGGAATGCAAACTGGTGCAGCCACTTTGGAAAACAGTATGGAGATTTCTCAAAAAATTAAAAATAGAATTATCATATGACCGAGCTATCCCACTACTGGGTATTTATCCATAGAACTGAATCAACACTATGAAGACACTTATGCACCCCTATGGTCATTGCAGCATTATTCACAATAACCAAGATGGGGAAGCAACCCAAGTGCCCACTGACTGATGATTGGATAAAGAAGTTGTGGTATACATATACAAGGGAGTACCACTCAGCCATAAAAAAGATGTAATCATCCCATTCACAGCCACACGGATGGCCCTTGAGGGCATCATGTTAGGCAAAATAAGCAAGATAGAGAAAGACAAACAGTATATGATTTCACTTGTGTGTGGAATATAAACAAACTTACAGACAAAGAAAACAATTTAGTGGTTACTAGAGGGAAGAGGGTACTGGGCACAAGGATCTCAGGGGAACATTTATATGGTGTCTGATAAATATTAATGTACAACTGAAATCTCACAATGTTATAAACTATTTAGACCACAATAAAAATTTAAAAAAGAAAATGTAATTCACCAGAGCAAAAAAAAAATAAATAAATAAATTCCCATTTGCCTAGGCTGTATTCATAGTTGAGCCACATTTCTCTCCCCCCTTGCAAAATTCCATGACAGGGGTCCCTATGCCTATCTTGATAGTCCCCCTCCTGTGAATAAAGTCTTGCTTACCTGCTTTAAAAAACATGGCATAGTTAAGTAATGATAATTTGACAATTACTGTTACAATAGCACTAAAAGCAATAAACCGATGTGACCACAATGAAATAATAAAACATTAAAAATTATATTAAAATAATAATTATTATTATTGGACACACCAAACATACCATGCCGTGTGCTAAGAGTCATCCTACTTCATTGTCCCAACCATTCTGCGAGTAGATTTATCATGCCCATTTGACAGATGGGGAAACTGAAACTCAGCTAAGTCATTTTCTTAGTTCACCTATATAATTAATGGTTGAACCATGATTTTCATCTAATTTAAGTTCATAGCCAATATTCCTACATAATCAACACACATGCCTTAAATGATGCGAACACTTAATGAATCACTGCACCGTGCCAGGCACTTTCTGCATGTCACACTCACTTGACACTCAGTCACCTTTAGAAGCAGGTGTGATCATCATCTTCATTTAGTAGTTGAGGGAAGAGAGTCTCAGAGAGGTGGAGTCTTATGTCCATGGCCACATGGCTGTCGATGAGAAGGCAGGATTCACCCAAGCTTCCTGGCTCCTCCACCCATTCTTCTTCCTAGCAAGAGCCTCCTGAAAGGTGGGGATCCATGATTATGATGGGAGTACCCTGCCCTGTATCTCAAATGCTGGCACATGTTTAGTATTGAGGTAGCTTATCTTACTATGCCTCTCTGAAAAGAGAGTGTGAACTCTGTTCCCCTGCATGAAAGAAAATGACAGCCATAAACCGGAGTGAATCTACCTCCTGAAGAAGGGGCTGGAGAGCAGGACATAGAGTTGGGAAAGGAAAAAACTGAAATCTTGTCCAGCTTCTGGAGGGTAGTAAAGAATTGATGTTGGGGGTCAATTCTCCCTGCTCTCAGTCAGAGACCAACTGAGGAAGGGAAAAAAGGGACCTCATCTTGCCCAGGAAAAGAGACACTGAGGAACATAATCCTATTGTATTGGTTTTGCTATCAAAAGACCCACATGGACTAGTTGGAAGCTCCTGGTAGTTTGGGAGTGAAGTTCTCACGTCTCCAAATTCAGTCCAATTCAGTCACTCCTACTAGACAGGTAAGCCAAACGAGAGTTTTCTGACCTAAGGAATGTTATAGTTATTCTAAAACAAATAGCTTGTATGAATCAATAAAATAGCCACAGTTTAGATGCAAACTTTGCCATTTTAGTCTCTTATTTTCAAGTACTTGAAAATTGGCTCCAAGGTGAGACCAGCCAAAACATCAAATTCAGTGGTCTCTTGCCTATATTTACCATCTCCACTCATCCACCCCTCTTTCTCCTTCCCATCCTTCTATGTTCTATTTCCCCATCCTTCTGTGTTCTATTTCCCCATCCTTTTATGTTCTATTTCTACCACCATTCTAGTCAAAGACTCTTTAAATTTTAACGGTAGAGTGTATCCCTGCCTTTCACTTTAGCTTCCTTGTATGACATCAAGATCTCCTTGTATCTCTGAGTTATAGGCCTTCCTCTTTTTTCCCCCTACTTCCACTCAAATCTCATTTTCTCTCTCCTCTTAACTTATAATGATCATATAATTGATCTTCTTATCCCAAGGCTCTCCTCTAATCTAATCAGCCTTGATCCAAGGGCAATATATGTTCCATAGATTCAATTTCCAAAAAAAGAAATAGAATTTGAATTCTCTTGGAAGTTGAATGCATCTTACATTTAGCTCGAGTTTGCCACAATCTCTACTGTTCCCTGTTATTTTACATGTGAGCTGTTTGGCTCATTTTATTACCTGTTTGGCCCCTGTAGAGGTTATAAGTTTTGTAAATCCATTCAACATGCTATGGGAAATATAGCATGCTTGTTAAAAGTTTAATATTAGCAGAGCTTGGCTTGATACATACTAGCTCTGTGACCTTTGGCAAATCATATAACCTCTCCAAGCCTAGGGTTTTGTATCTGAAATCTGAAAATATGATCACAAGGTTCATAGTTCATGGGGTTGTTGGAAAATGAAGTAAAAAAAATGCACATAAAAAGGTTAGCAAAAGGCATAACCCATATTATGTGCTCTATAAATTTTAATTAATCATTACTATCATCATAAAAACACAAGTCCAATCATATCATTCCTATCTCAAAATCCCTTCTTGTCACATCACGTGCTTAACCACATTGTTCCAGACTCTTCATAATCTGAAACCTAACTACTATTATAACATTTGTTACTCACTACTTTCTTTTCTCTACCATGTCCTCAAGTCAAACTGAAGTGAATTATATACAGTTTTAATGAGTCTCTTTGATCAAGATGTTTCAGCTGCCAAATTGTCCTTCTCTTTCATCATTTCATCTTACTACTACCTACTCTCCAAAACAGAGTTAATATGCCATCTTGATTTAGTGAGCTTTCTGTTTGCCTGTGATAGGAATTAATTTGTATTCCCTTAGGTAAAAACGGGAAATTATCAAATTTAAAGAGTAAAGTTGGCCTAAGGGAAAAACTGGAAGCAAGGTCTAAATAGTTGTTGAGGTTTTCTACTTTGCACTTCTGTTTCTCTCCTCATGTCTGCTTTATTCTATGTTTTTTAAGTGCTCTTTCTCTGCTACCTACTTTAATTGACAGGATATGTTGCCCTCAGCTCCCAGGTTCACATGAAGCAGTTCCGTTTGTACTTGCCGGTGAACTCAACTTTCTTTTAGTTACAATTCCAAATCCGTGGGATCTAAATTCTAATTGACCCTGCTTGGGTTATGTCAATCGGGGTCATGGAGGTGAGATGGGTAGGATCATTCTGCATTACCTTGGCTAAAAAGAACTCACCCGAAAAGGAAGGGAAGGTAACACACAAAAGCCAGGTAGCTGGCTAGTGGGCTTGATATATGCACTAAAATTGCCCCCTGATATTGATGGATTTCTCACTATGTGCCAGGTGCTGTTATAAATATGCTACCGCATTTATCCACTAGACATTATTAGAGACCCATTTTATGGATGAAAGCACTGAGTCACTGAAGTTCAAGTAACTTGCACAGGGTCACACTACTAACAAATGATAGAGTCTGGAGTCAAACAGAGCCCCCCATACCTCAGCCTGCGCTTGTGACTCTACTACATTTGTCCCTGGCAGTGAAACTTTCTCCAGGCTTTCAGAAGTCAGGGGTGTCCAGCTTCCCTAAATTCCCCTATTCCTCTATCTTTCCTTTCTTTGGGCACATGCCACTTTTCTTGTCTTACAGTCACTATTTGTGTATGTATCTTAGTTATCTTTCTATGTTATAAACATCTTAAGGACAGTATCTTGATCATCACTGGGTCTTTCACAGCCCCTGACTCAGATCCTAATGATTTGTATATCCTTCATAAATAGTTTTTGAATGCACGAACAAGTCCATGAGCTCCTACTTGGCATTGTTGGTGTTCATTCTTTGTCGATCACCATGATAGCTATACCCAGTGAATGCTCTCTGAGTACAGGGCCCTGTGCTAAGTCCTTTCAAACAAGATCTCATTAACTCCTCTTAGCCTTATGAGATACATGCCACAAGCAAGCCCATTCCTTCAGAAGGAACCTGGGCTTAACATGTATCCAATATGTAAATTGACACTACGAGGAATCAAAACTACATCTTTCTGACTCTAGAACTGTGTCCTTAAGTACTTTGACACCGCACCAGCTATTATTTATTTTTTTACATTATAAGATTGTTTATCAGAGATAAAAGTATGGGTCAATATTTCTGAAGAATTAACCATCTTGATTAATAGGATGTTAAATTATGTTTTCCTGAAGTCAGAATTTTAGAATTGTCATAAAGTCTGAAACCCTTCACCTTAGAAAATGTTTTTAAGAATGACTCTAATTCTTGGCATTTGCTTTTTATTATGCTTGGTCTGAAATTTTCAGCCAAACTTCCACATTTTTAAATTGCTCTCCTAAAAACCAGTAGTTTCAGGATGTCAAAATAGGGACTTTAAAAGTCTTTGGTTTAAATGCAAATTGCAATGTGTTTTGACTCATGAACCTCATTTTAGGCAACTAAACCAAAATTGTAAGCATGCATCTAAAAGACCAGATTCTGTAATGTCAAGTTAGAACCTTTTTCTATAGTGAGGTTTTGGAAGATGATCAACATAAGGTTACTAGAAACACAAAGTGTAAAGAATTCCTGTTTGGATCCATTCTCCACCCTGTGAATGATGTGCTGTTTACTTTCACCCAGTTCAATCCGGTATTTTCCAAAGCAATGGTTTTCTTTTACACTATTAACTGTACAGAAAATCTAACTTCAATAATTTATTTATTCATTCAAGAATTATTTATTCTGCTGAATAAATGTATAATCTGAATTCCCCCTTATTTGACCTCTCAACAGCAGTCAACACTACTGGCCTTCCCATTTTTCTTAATTCTTTCTCTTGCCTTCTATGATCCACCTGTGCCCTAGATTTTATTCTACCTGTCTGACCACTTCTGCATTATATACTTGTTCATTTCTCACTACAGTGCCATTCACTGCTGAAGTTCCTCAGGATTCAGCCTTTCTACTTTTCTCACGTTATTGATATCCTCCCTATTCAATTTGTCCTCTATCCATAGACAGATAACTTATGAATATATATTTCTGGTACTGACTTCTATTTGTGGTGTAGACCTCTATATTCAACTATCTACTCATCATTCATTTAGATGGTTCAACGGCACTTCATGTTTAATTTTTCCAAAGGCCGATTCAGAATTTTCCTTCCAGGAAACTAGAATTTGAATTCAAAGAGTATAGTACTGCCATCCATCCATGTATGCACGCCTAAGGCTGGGGATCGTGACAACTGCTCCCTCTGCCTCCTGCAATATTGAGTCCATCAGCACATTTGGTTGATTTAACCCACCAAATATCCCTATTCTGTCCATATTTTTTCTTTTCTCCTGTCACTGCCATCTGATAAGACCAATATTCCTTATTAAAACCTTTCAACTATTTTCTCTATTTCTTAGATAAACGATGAAGATATCATAGTTTTTAACACTGTGCTTTGTCTGCATCTGCTTTCAATTTTGACTTATATCTTTCTTTAACTTTTTAAGTAAACATTTTTTTTAAAGTATAACATGGTACAAAAAAGTGCACAAATCTTAGGTGTATAGCTTGATAGATTCTCATAAAGTTAATGTGCCCGTGGAACCAGCTCCCAGAATCAAGAAACAGAATATTTCCTGTACCTAGAAGTGTCCTCTCAGTCCCCTTTGGTCACTAGCCCACAAGGGTGACCACTATCTTGACCTCTGCCACCACAGATTACTTTTGCCTGTTTTCCAACTTTCTATACATGAGAATGTACAATGTGTAGTTTATAAATCTGGCTTCTTTTGTCCAAAATTAAGTTGTCTGCACTATACTGAAACATCTCTTTCATCATATGTGAGCTGACTATGTATGTGTTGGTTTATTTCTGTACTAACTTTTCAGGATCATCGATCTATTTCATTCCTCTGCCAACAACGTACATTGTTGTGTATACAAACGTGCCGTTTGTTCTGTTGCTGCATAGAATTCATTTTATGAACACACTACACTTTTTAAATCCTCTCTACTGTTGATGAAGATCTGAGTCATTTGCAGTATTAACTATTACAAATAATACTGTTATAAGCATTCTTGTACATGTCTTTTGATGAATACTCCTATGCTATTTTGTGAGGTTATATCTAAATATAGGGCATGGATATATTCTGCTTTAGCAGATATTTCTGATATTTTCTAAAATGCATATACCAATTTATGCTCTCATCAAAATTATATCGAGTTTCAGTGTCCCAACATTTGACATTTTCTGTTCTTTTCATTTTAACAGTAACTATGCACTCATATCAAATTGGGCTTTAATTTGTACTTCCCTTGTGATTTTAGAACTTGAGTGCTGTTCATTTGGTTATTGGTTTTGGATATTCTCTTTATGGAGTGGCTGCCCAAGCTTTTTTCTCGTTTTGTCTATTGTATCGTTGACAATGTCAAATGAATTTGAGGGTTGTTGCTTTTTTTCCCCATATATTCTGGCTATGAGTTCTTTGTTGAAATAAATATTGCAAATATTTTTTCCCAGTCTGTGCCTTTCCTCTTCACATTCTTAATGGTGCATTTTGATGAATAATGGTTACTGTTTAGTGTATTCTGATTTATCGTTTTTTATGGTTAGTCTTTTCCGTGTCCTATCGAATAAATCTTTCTTACCCAGCATAAAGTAAGTAATAGTGTTTGCTTTTTTCTAAAATCTTCATTGTCTTACCTTTCACAATTAGATCTAAACTACATCTGGGATTGATTTTGTTTTTTTCTGTAAGGCATATAATACTGTTCAAGAAACTCTTTCTTCCATATAGATGTGCAATTTATTAAAAGACCATGTCTTTCCCTACAGCAATGAAATACTCCTTTTGTTATGAATCAAGTGATTGTTTTTGTGTGAGTTTGTTCTGGACTTACTGATCCATTGGTCTAGTGATCTATACCTCCACCAATATCATCTTGTATTAATTTCTATAGCTTTATAATCAATCTTTATATCTGGCAATTTAGCTCCTACAGTTCATTGTTCTTCATGATTGCCTTGCTATTTGCATTTCCATTGGCATTTTAGAATCAGTTTGTCAATCTCAAAATAAATTGCTGAAATTTTGTTTGGGATTTTATTGCCTCTATAAACCATTTGAAGAGAATTTATATCCTACAATACTGAATTTTCCAATACATAAACAAAATAATCCCTCCATCCATTTAGGTTTACTTTACTTTATCTCGATCATGCTTTTGAGTTTTCAGTGTAGAGGTTTTTTTCATCTTCCATTAGATTTATTCCTAGGTATTAGACTTTCTAATGCTATTTTAAAGAATAGAATTCTGGGTTTGTTGCTGTCCAGTCGTTCTTGATCTTAATTTCTCTAACTGTTCCACATGCGCTGCCCTTTTTTCGTTCTCTCAAGTTTCTGTACTTCTACCGATTCTTCGACCATCCCTCTTCTTGCAATGCTTTCCTCTTGCATTTCCCTCTTCACACAACTAATCCCTATTCATTCTTTACACTTCAGCTGGATTTCATATCCTCAGCGATGCCTTCCTCTGCCTACCTACTTACATACAATCTCCCTATTTATTCTGCTATGGAGTACCTAATCATCTCTCATATTGTTTATCACAGTGAAAGCTTATGTTTGTCTTTGTAATTATTTGATGTATGCCTATGTAACCTCTGCAAGGGCAGGACCACATCTGTTTCTTTTTGTCTACTATCTGTAGGGCCTAGCAAGGCATGTGGCCCATAGTATGGGCCAAATAAAGATTTTTTTAAATGAATGAATGAATGAATGCAGGAATGAATGAGTTTCAACTTCCTTACAGGCCCTGTTTGAGGTCCTGGGAGTACAGAAATGAACCAAATATAAGACAATCCTTGTCTTCTTCCCATTTTGGAAACTTTCCTCACCACCTCTTTTTAAAGAATACAAAATACAAAACATCATCAGAGTCCAGATCAATGATACTACTTGATGTCTGAATTTATGGTTTCTTCTCTAATCTTCCAAACTTGTAAAAAATTATGTACTGAATCATAAAAATTTTAATAATCATTTTAATAGGAATTTTACACTAAAGCTTAAAATAAATGAAGAGATATATATATGTGTGTGTGTGTGTGTGTGTTTCTGTGTGTGTGTGTGTGTGTGTGTGTGTGTGTGTGTATTTAACAAGAAGGCCAGAGAATCTCTGAGGTTGTGGCTGATGATTGTAATTTTAATTGTAATTTAATAGAATTTAATAAATTTGTGTAGAAAAACAACTCCATCATCATCGGGTCTAGCTCTCTGTCTACTGTGGGAATGTTCTCCACAGAGTACCTGAAATAAAATCGTCAAGACTCAACTTGGACCTTTGAAATGTCAGGAATTTTGTTTTGTCCCATCCAAAACCTATGATGTTGATATTGAACTAATAAACATTTGCAGGAAACTTCGCATGAGCAGCAGTGAGACTGGGATAATGAGGCACGTATAGGGAAAATGCCTTACTTCAGTGTTACTCGTTGGGGATTTTGAGAGTGATAATTAATCACATCCCTTTCCCATCTGGATCCTGAATCAAGCAAGAAACAGAGTCATCAGATAGGGATCAAAATATCAACGTTATTGCTATTAAAGCTACATTGGAGAGTATTGTTTTGTATGCAATGAAAAGTGAGGCTTATTACTACTTCCTCTGAAGTCTAGACCCACCTGAAAGGGAAACATGAGTATCAGAAACTTTGATTCCTCCCGGTCGAGGGCACTTCATGCAGGGACAGAGTGAAAATACGTATGCATATGGCTACTAAATCATTTATTTCAGCCAAGCAAGTAATGAATGTTAGATGCTCAGTGATTCATCATTTAGATAAATTAGTCTCCTCCCCAAAAGGAGCAGTGAAAGGCAAGAAAGAGGAGAGCCAGGTGTAACATTAACACTCTTCTTATGGTGGTCGGGGCAGGGTTTGGGGGCAGTGGGGGACGATATAGTCTTCTCAAGGAAATCAAGTATAAATGAACAGCATTTTACAAAATATTTTTTACCTGTCTATGACATAGCTATCAACACATATTAAAAGCTATTATAAACCATTGAGATCACAGAGTGGGGGGAAATATTTGCAAATAATCTGATAAGAGATTGATATGCAGAACACATAAAGAATTCCTAAAACTCAATAATAACAACAAAAAACAAACAACTTGATTTAAAAGTAGGCAAAGAAACTGAACAGACATTTCTCTAAAGGAGCTATGCAAATGACGAATAAACACACAAAAAGATGCTCAAGACCATCAGTCATTAAGGGAATGCAAATGAAAACCACCGTGAGATACCACTTTACATCCATTAGAATGGCTATTATCAAAAAAACAGAAAATAATGTTGATGAGGATGTGAAGAAATTGTAACCCTTGTACATTGGTGTTAGAAATGCAAAATGGTGCAGCCACTATAGAAAATTGAATGATGCTTCCTCAAAAAATTAAACGTAGAATTACTATATGGTCCAGCAATTCTACTTCTGTATAACAAAAGAATTGAGAGCAAGGTTTCAAAGAGATACTTGTAAACCCATCTTCATGGCATCATTATTCACAATAGCCCCAAAGTGGAAGCAACGCAAGTGTTCCATCAACTGATCAGTGGATAAACAATGTGGTATATACATACAATGGGATATCATTCAGCTTTAAAAAGAAGGGAAATTCTGACACATGCTACAACATGGATGAATTTTGAAGACATTATTCTAAGTGAAATAAGCCAGTCCCCAAAGGAAAATTTTGTGATTCCTCTTATATGAGGTTCCTAGAGTAGTAAAATTCATAGAGACAGAAAGCAGAATGATGATTGCCAGGGGCTGGGGGCAGGGTGAAGGGGGAGTTAGTGTTTAATGGGTACAGAGTTTCAGTTAGGGAAAATGAAAAGTTCTCGAGTAGGATGGTGGTGATGGTTACACAGCAATGTGAATGTACTTAATGCCGCAGAACTGTACACTTGAAAATGACTAAAATGGTAAATTTCATGTTATGTATATTTTCGCACAATAAAAAAGGTGAAACTATGGTATCATCGCCTTAAGTAAATATTTTTAAAGAAAAATAGCAAGCCATTTATAAGGAAAACTGATATTTACTGTAAAGCTATATTTCTGTAGAGGTTAACTTGGGGAATGCTTACTTTTTGTGCTTATCTTAACAACATGCATGTGAGAGGCAGGCATGGGGCATGAAGTATATGATTTAATTGAACAAAATTGTGTAAACTTGTGAGCATATATTAAAGTAAGGGCTATGAGAAACCATTATGAATGGCTAAATTCCTGCCCTCTTTTCATTCCATCAATAGATATTTCTGGAGTTGCCTCCTATGTGTCAGGAACTGTGCTAGACTGTGGGTATGTAGTGGTGCACAAGATAAGCATGAAGTCCGATTTCCTAAAGCTTCCATTCTCATGAAGAAGTCATACAGGAACAAAGAAAACAAATACGTAAATTATTTTTCACATTGTAATGACCGTAATGTAAGTAATAAATAAGGAGCTAAGCTAGATACCAACAAAGGGAGACCTGCTTTGTATGGAGTGAGCAACGAAGTCTTCTCTGTGAAGGTAGATTTTAAGCTAAAATCTAAATGATGAAGATGACGTACCCATACATTGAATAAAGAGAACATTCCATGCATAGAAGAAAACCTGTGTGCACTCTCCGAATTGAGAAAGAGCGTGGCATGGTGAGAAATCTGAAGAGCAGCGTGATTAGGAAGTGGTGAGCCAGGGTAAGAATGGCATGGGATCAGTTTGAGTCAAGGAACAGCAGCTCGTATCAGCATTTTCCAATAGGACTTTCCACATGAATGGTGGCCACTAACCATGTAGGGCTCCTGAGCGATTGAAATGTGGCTAGAATAACTGAAGAAATGAATTTTTAATTTTATTTAATCTCAAATGAATTTCATTTGAGTTTAAACAGTCTGATGTGGCTAGTGACCACTGCACTGAACAGTGCAGGGTAGTTCATGTGGTGCCACCCAGGCCGTGATAAATGCTTGGATGTTATCATGAGAAAAATGGACAGCCGCGGAAGCAAAGGAGACGTGAGATTCAGTGTATGTTCTAAGAAAAGGGCTGTAGCTGCGTTCTGTGTCAGATACATAAAAGTAAAGTTAAGAGTGGGAATAGAGCAAAATGTTAAGAGTGATCCGCAGTATTCCATGGACGAGGTTATGTATCTCAGACCAGAAGATATTGGTGGGGATGGAGAGAAGAGAGAGAATTTAAGATACTTCTGGGGGATGGGGACTAGTAAAATTAATAGAGTTTGCTAATCTATTAGATGAAGGAAAGGAAAAGAACAAGACAAAGATGGACTCTATTTTGAGTAACTAGGTAAACAGTAGTGCAGTTTATTGAGAAAAAATTGATTGGAAGTAGGGGAGGGCAGGAATATGTTTTGGTGAAAACTTGAAAGATGTTTAGACTTGATAAGTTTGAGAGCTCTGTGGAACATTCATATGAAGATTATATTAGGCAATTGGATATTTGAATCTGGAGAAAGGTCAGGACTAGATATAAATTTGGGAGGTATCCATCTAACATTGGCATTAAATTGATGACAACTGATAGATGCATTTATGGACAGATTGGAGAGCCACAGGAGAGCCCAGAGCCAATATTCAGAGTCACGCTTAGCTTACAGGAATTGAATTATATCACTTCTTGAGAATTTGCAAGTCACTATAATGTGTAGGGTTGGCAATTCATTTAAATGCTCTCTTTATTTGAGGTATGATGGACTTCAACTTTGCAAATTGATATGGAGTATGATTAGTTCATATTATTTTGTCTAAAACCATAAACATCATTAATAATTCTGAATGTCAAATCAGAAGGAGACTCCTACCAGTAAAACAAACTATTACATTTGTTGGTTCACAAACTGGCCCTCTTACACAGAGGGCAAGGAGAGACCAAAGAGAGAGACAGACCACTCCAGAATGGTATATGGCAGTTTTCATACGCAAGGGAACTTACATACGAGGCTTGTCTGAGGCAGCTGCAAGATGAGAAGATCTCTGCACCAGCCCATGAGAATCTTAAAGTTTATGTAGAGGTCTTAACTGGCTTCAGTCCCTATGCTGTCCAAACCGTCTCAACAACAGCTTACTCTCTCAAGGCTGAATCCTTGAAAATGGCTTCCACTGTGGGAACAGTGGGCAGAATGAACATTCCAAGGACAGGGGAGGAGTGAAGAGCCTCTGATTGCCCAGGTCCAGCTCAAGGGTCAACCAGTGGTCATGTCTTCTCAATGATGATGACCTACGACAGGATTCTAACACTTTTAAGCATTGATGATAACCGTTTTTAAGAGAAATATCAATGTTTAGAGATTTTTTCTCTAGGCAATGTGTATAACTTTAGGGTGGGAAGGAAATAATGGGTGAGTAGAGTAAGGGAAGTCTTGGGAGTGGACAACATGGTTTAAACGACTCTCGGCAGGTATAAAACATGAGAGGAACTGAAAAACCTAGTCTTTTTCATCTGTTTCTGTATCACACAGATGGAGCATTTTTCTAATGAAATATTCCTCATATCTTCCTTTCTTCCTCCCTCAATCCCTCCAGCCTGTCATTCAATCAGTAAGTCAGTCAGTCAGTAAGAAAGGAATTTTTACTCTGTAGTCACCATTTTCTGTGTACCTATCTGAATAAAAGAACATCATAATTTGGAAGAGAGAATACCAGCATTCAATTCGAAATTTGGACCTATGAAATAAGACAGTCTTGTGCAGCTTTAGAAGAACGCAACTAATATTCACCTTTGCCAATATCTTGCTTGAGCATACTGGTGTGTTATTTATCCAGGCTTAACTTACTCTAAATGATAATAGTCTCAGCTAATTTTGAATAAAACAATAAGCACTTCGTTTTCACTATGAGTGTCATCACACTGTCTTCTTTTTCCTGTTAGAGCAATCTAGGTTCTCTGCATTTAAATGCAGGATTCTTGAGCATGATGAGGGTCCAGCTCCTGGATGACATAGGTCATGTATATGGACTGAGAACCCTGAGTGTAAGCAGACATTGTGTGTTTTGTTTTTAATGGTATTGTTTACCATCTACTTACCCTGCCATGATGATATTATCATGAGTTCACACCAAAGTGCTGAAGGCACCTCTGATATAGAAATACTGTGTGTCAACACATTCCGTCATTTTCTTCTCTATGCCCCAAAGCCATTCCTAAGAATTTAGTTTTCTGTGGAAATATTTCAAATGAAATTATCTTCGGAAGTATACCCATTTCAATAAATCACAAAACTAAGAAAGGTTTGGTGAAATAGAAAGTACCTAAGAACGTGGGCTAATTATCAATTTATCAGAACTTTGAAATAAATGTAGTTCAAAATGAAAAAAAAAGGTTGTTGTTTGCAATATTTCCTTTGAAACTACAAATTAAGTTCATGTTGGCAAAATGAAATAATAAGATAATACAGTAACAGGCTGTGTCTCTTTAGGGCCATAGATTTGATATAACCCAGGGCATTATTCCAATGAATTATCTTAAGTATGTCTATACTTCTTTTGCGTTTTTACATACTTGTGCATCATTATCTTATTTAATCTTCGAAACAACCTAATGGATTAGGAATTTATGTCTATTTTATAGAAAGAAAACCGAAATTGAGGAGTTATGGGTCTTATAAGTGAAGGAGCTTGGATTCCTTCCTAGGTATTGACGTTTTTTCTAATGACTTTTTCTTTAACATTTTGCAGCTGCTTCCAGTGTTTTCTAGTATTAATGATGACTTTTGGCTTTATTATAATACTTCAGTGAACTCTAGGCAAATACATATGTCTGTGTCTGGTTACCTGATTTGGTTTATGAAGAACTTTACTTCGTAAACCAAATTAGGAGCTTCATTGGCCTTCTGGCCAATTAGATGGTCTACGTCCCAAGGTTTCAAGCAAAATCTTTTAAAAAACCAAACTATTTCCTGAATGTGAAGCATTTTTCCAAAAGCAGCACTGTAAAACAACATTGCTGGTGGTCGCCTCTATCACCACAAAAACCAATGTACTGTTTGGGGAAGCCCATTTTGGTGGTGTAATATGCCTGTCAAACCGGAGATGTCCAAAAGGATCACTTGACTCATTTCTACCCTTCTGGTTTATTCCTCCACTGGTCATTAACATTTAAGCAAATGCAACTTCATCCTTCCAATTGTTCAACTTAAAAACAAAGGCAGCATCTTTGATTTCTCTCTCTCTGAATCACTAAATCCTCTTTGTTCTGCAAATAGACGTTTATTCTACACTAAAATACATCTCCACTCTTAGCCCCCTAGTTCACATCACTACCATCTCTCACTTGGACAATTGCAACAGCTTCTTACTGCCCTCCCTGCTTCTACATATCCCATTCCATTCCCAGACATTTTTCAACAAATAGTCAAGAGGATCTGAGGGAGGCGCCCACCTCTCCAAATGATTTTCATAGCATTTCCCACCTTGCTCACAAATCTCAAGCCATTCTGTTCTGTGATGTTTTTCTAACTCGCCAGATCTAACGTTCCTCTTCCATCTGGCTGGAATGCTCACTTCTATAGATCTGTATGATTTGCTCTTTTGACTCCCCGAGGAATCAGTACAAATGCATGTTTTCAGAAGAAGCCTTACTTGCCTATTCCAACCTAAATGGTGTCCCTGAACTATCCACTAACTCGTCACCCTGTTTATTTCCTGCAAATGCTTGCCACAATGGGAAAAAAAGTGTCTCATTCGTATCTTTGTTTACTTCATAATTGTCTGTTTCTTCTACTAAACTATGCATTTCATGAGGGCAATGACCGTATGTCCTTTCATAGTCTATGCACCAGTATTTGTCACGTAATATACCCTCAATAATTATTTGATGAATGAACAAGTAACAAGTGAATGAAATGAATGAGTGAATGAAATAACGTGAATAGTAACTATTCAAAGCATCGTAATATTCAAAGGAGAGCTGATTGCTATAAACCCAGCCTCCAAGCTGACTTTCTTATCACTTGCTCTTCATTAGGACTATTAAATGACTCATCATCTTTACTATTGTATTAAATGCTTCATGTCTCATGGACCCTTCTTTCTAAATTAAATTATATCTGAAGTGCAAGCTCTGCAGATATTTTGTCAGTTTTTCCTTTCTGAGTTGCTTTTTATTAGAGCTAGCATGATTAGCTTTGTACATTGATTGCCCTTTCAGCTCCCATAGTTAACCAGAGTTTCATTATTCTCCAAATGGGGGAAAATTTCCTTCTTCTGCACTCCACAAATGGTCACAGCCTTTGTTAATGCTTCTTGTCTCCTTGTCTCTCCAGCATATGCATATATTTTTATATAAACAGTGGATTTGGCTTGAATATTTCTACTTTTAAACAGTAAATTATACGAATAGCAACATATATTACAAAAATGCCAATCACCTCTATGCCACGCTTGAATGTATACCATCAATATACAGTGACTGCACGAGAAAAAAACAATATTTCGGCAAAGTATCTAGTGCCACTACAAAGAAAATTTATTAATTAGAAGAGGGATACAAAGAGAGAAGAGGAGAGCCATCATCTAATACTGTGTGTCTTAGGTGTGCTGCACACATAACACCTAATCCTAGCGATAGCTCCTCAAAGAAGGAAACATTGTGTCCTCCAAAAGGTAAAGTATATTATGTTTCAATGATGTATGTGTCTAGACGTCATAAGTTTGTAAAACCCTTATCCGAGATTAAATCTAAAATCTGTCTGACTTCACAGTCCCAGGGATTTCTACTTTTTCAGGCTTCGTTGTAGGTAGAGCTAATGTCTAAAGATGAATGGGACCCTCATAGTCCTTTGTCAGTGTGATCTGATCAGGTCTTTTGAAAAGTGGGAGCTATTCCTAAAACACCCAGTTGCAGAGAAATCTGGAGAGGAGATTACCCACCTCTGCCTTCCCGGACGTGTAATATAACCTTGTGAAATTCATATTGTGCCCTTATTCAGTCTTGGTTTCTTCAAACATTACAAATTTGGTATCTCTCTCTCCTGTTTGACAGTCTGTTTTCCTGGATCAGTACCTTCCAGAGTAGACATTATCAATAGAACAACGGAAAAGTTGTCAATTGTGAACTCTTTTTTGTCCCACTCTCTTTGACTTTGCAATGAATCTAAATTAAAAGAGATTATAGTATGGTGCTATCACTCCGTATTTGAATTATTTCACATATACATTAGCAGGTTGTATTTTCTGCTGGTCAATTATGCATGTCCACACCTCCCAAAATTTGTGTTTTGGAGAGAGGCGTTCTAGAATTTTCAGAAGTAATACACTATTTCATTAAATTTAAGATTTGAGTCTTGCTTATTATCAGACGGAGCCAATGTGACTGTTATGCAGCCATGTTCCACATTGCTCAGGGACGTGCGGCGATTAACCAGTCTTTTGTTCTGGCCTATTTAAGGGACATGCCCTTCTTTATACAATGCTCTGGGTGGTGTGGAGTTTCGATAAATAGTGCAGAGTATCTGCTTGACACATTTTGACAAATCCCCCTGTGAGTTAGAAACAAGATACACTTCACACAGCGCTAAGGGGTAATCAGAATGTGGCTTAAAGGTCCTATGCCAACTCCAACCATTTCTTTGCATTAAGTGTTTATTTTTAGCTTCGTTTTACAGGTAATTTTATGCAGAAGGGAAATTGGGTTGGCTTCTCAGGTGCGTATGTCCTTGTCTGAATACCTCTGCTTCACTTCTTGCATGGGGCCCTGTTGATTTCATGGAAAATTATGCAGGAAGAAGTAAAAAGGGAATATTCCCCAGCCATGTGCCTGGTTTTCTTTAAACTCTGTCAGTACCAGTTATGCAAAATGCTACCATCTCCTTCTTTAGAACTTATTAAGAGAGGCAGAAGGTGGATATAAACTAATCAAATGTATGGACTGTTTTTGAATGTCTAGCAATGCTAAGTAGAGGCACTGATTGTCCTGTTTAAAATTCTATATTTCATTAGTTTAGCAATCTTGTTTTTAAATGGAAGACCTGGTAGGGTAGTTGGAAAATAATGCACTAGGGAGCTAGCTGGAAGACGACTCCTTCCTGACAGCAGAATAACCTGGGATAAGTCCTTGGAACTCGTGGAAACGGTAGCAGTTTTTTAAATTTATAAGCTAAAATTAATTATCCTCACCTCATAAGGTTAAATATGATTACATAAATAAAATACATGGAACATTTTCCATCACAGTGACAGTAGCTAATATTAAGATAATCATGCAAGTCAACACTGCTAGAGTACTAAGAATAATTTAGTTTCTCAAATATTTTTTAAAGGAAAAAGTCCCCCCATCTCCCTTGTTCAGTAAAAGATTTCTTCACATGTAACTGTGCCTATAATCTCAAGCCTCTTCTCTCTTTAATTATCACGCATTCTGAATGAAGAGGGTCTGAGATAACGAAGTTTGTTTGATGCATGCCATCATAAGAGGAATTTTAATCACGTGGACAGAGCTACGTCAATTTAACATTGTACTTAATAATGAAATTACATCACTTAAATATCACACACATTAAAGGCCCTTTCTTGGCTGTAGAACTTCACAAGTTCTAATTGGTTCACTTCAAATATGGCTGACAATATTTAAAAGGGATAAAAAAACAGCTGTTCCCCAATAATAGTTAGAAACTGCTGTGTCTGAAGATATTGCTCCGCAAAATACGAGCTATTTTATTTCTGAAAAATATCCTAGGTAGATTATTTTGTATTTTGGCTCATTAAGTTTTATAGTCTGGTATAAATATAAACAGAACTGAACATAATTAGAACTGTACAATTAAAAGCGGAGAGAGCGAGCCCATTTCACGAAGTCAAACGTTATCCAAGAGATCTGTCATATCAGCATGCTCCATGGGATAAAAATCTTTAAGATGGACACCTCAATATTGCATCATCTCAAAACTTGAGCTAACAAGTTTTCATAGTAGGGTTCAACAGTATAATTACCGTTCATATATAGAAAGCAAAGTTATTTTTTCCTGACTGTGCATTTAAAATATTTTGATCATTTTCTTACACTTTCCACCAATTTTAACAGTAAATCAGAGTTCTCTGAGGGTTTCCTTCTGGCAGCTGTATTTCAAAAACAGCTGTCCTTTTACAACTAAGGAAAAATATGCTTGGCATTGCAAAGTGTCTCCTCTATTCCTTATATGAGAAAAAACGTAAAATAAGACCTGGTTTATGCTTATGTGTTAATTAAGTTTTACAAGACAGTTTTGTTCACTATGGGACTTAGACACTAAAGTGAAGTACTGTATAGAAATGAAAGGAGTTTTGTTTTTAGAATCTAAATACCAATATCTGAACCTAGAATAAATATAAAAGTGCTATTAACTCCATAAAAATTTTAAATCATATCCATCTCATGGTTGAAAGGCACTCTGCAAACTATTTATGGGAGAAAGTGAGTGGATGCTTTAATACCAAACTTTTGATGTGTCCAGTGATAATAGATGAGTTAGGGGGGTTTATAAAACTCTAGTCCTATACTAAGAATTAAATTAATTTGATAAATTATTAAATTGTGACTTATTTCCCTGTGTTCGAACAATTTACTTTTCCAAAATTAACTTTCTGAATTCTTAGGTGTTTCAATTGTTTGTATTATTTCACTGTTTTTGTTGTCCAGATTTTGAGAGAGAGAGAGCACAGGAGAGGGAGTGAAGGTGGAAGGAGGGAGGGAGAGAGAGAGAGAAGGAGAGAGAGAAAAGAGAATGCATAGCATGTAAGGAAAGTTGCAGGCAATTAAGAGAAGACAATGCATGGGAAAAAGGTCTTGGTGAAGGGAGAAGGAAGAATTGAATTAAATTGATTGAGAGCTAATAATTTTTATAATAATAGCAGTTACCATTTATTAGATGTTGGCTATATGCCAATCACTCTATTAAGTACTTTCTATGGCTTTTGTCAAGTAATCCTCACAAAAACACCATAAAGAGATATTATATTTATATGCATTTTACAAAGAAGAAAAAATTGAAGCTTCAGTACAGTAAATAACTTACTCAAGGCCCTACAGTTAATAAATGGCAGAGCTGGGAATTGAGCCAAGATTGATTTAACTCCAAGGTGTGTCTTGTAACCACTAGGATGTATGGCACTAGGCTAAGCCCTTTGCGTGCATCATCTCATTGACTTTTTTGCAACTTATTGGACATATTCTATTAAGCTCTTTATTTTATTATTAGATAAAAATATTGACATTCAGAGAAGTTCACAAACTTATGTAAGTTCACTCAGCAGAGCAAGGGTTTGAACCCACATCTGTGTCACTCTTTGCATCAAGGAACACTTCTGTTTGGAGGAGTAAGTAAATTGATAAGGTTTAGGACTTGAGTTTGAAGAAAACAAAGAAAAGGAAAATTTAGGCATTGCGGTTTGCTTTATTAGAGATTCTAAGAGGATTCCTACTGGAGGTGATGACTCTGAAAGAATTGAGAGTTTAAGGTGAGTCGAGTTTGGTTCCCTGTCTTGCCTGCCTTTTAAGATATTCTTTAGTTCATTTGATTGGTTTCGATTACACTTTCCTGTAAGTTGTTTTGGACCCAGAATCACTTTTATCTGACTAAGAAAAAGAAAATAGAAGCCTGAAAACTGATTAGAAAAGAAATGAAAGGAATTCTTCCAGGGCCTGTCCGTCATCAATCCAGCACTACTAAGATAAATAAAAGAGAGGAAGAAGCTCACCTCTCACCTGGAGGGTTGCAATATCCTCCTAGGTGAAATAAAGTCATCTCTGATGCATACCCTTAAAGCCACTCTCCACCTTGCAGCCAGAGGGATCTTTTCAAAATGCAAGACTGATGCTGTCACCTCTTACTTTTGAAACCTTTCAATAGCTTCCCATTGCTCTAAAATGAAGACTACGCAAGGCTCCCAGCTCCCTCTCCAGCCTGCTCCTACATCAAGATGCCCACCACAATTTTTCAGCTATAACTTCACTGTCCTTTTTTTCAGTGCCTGGTACTTGTTCAGGCTTTTATTGGTGCTGTTTCCCCTTGCTGGAATTCTTACTCCATTCCCTAGTCATGTTGCTTATTGTTATCTACCCTTCTCATTAGCTCCAGCCATATTTCCCCAAGAAGTCTTCTCTGACCTCCTTTATTAGCATCAATATCCACCTGAAAACAACAGTATTTCCCCTTTGGAGCAATTGTTATTGTGCAATTTTTCTTGTTTGGTGTTTATCTCCCCTCTAGACTTCAGGCTCCTTGAAGGCTGCAAGCTCATGTGAGTTTACTCTCTACTGTATACCTCACCCTAGCACAGTGCCTGACACATAGTGGCTACTGTCATGGGGTAGCTGATCCCGAAGGTGGACTCACAAAGAACCCCATCTCCTACATTCGTATTCTTGGCTGGTGCCCTCCCACATCGAATCTGAGCTGGCCCTGTGACTCATTTTATCAATAGAATGTGTATGAAATAATATTTTGCCAGTGCTAGGACTAATCCTCAAGGTGGTCTGGTGGCTTTCACTTTTGTGCTTTTTGAGAACACTGAGATTTCATGTAAAAAAGTCCAGACACCCTTCTAGGGAGACGCTGTGAAGAATTCATGTTCCATGTAGAGGAGAGAGGCCCTGAGACTACACGAAGAGTGAGAGAGGCCACCTCTTCCAACGTCTTAGTCAAGCCTCCAGTTGACTTTGATCTCACCCACCACTTGACTACACCCACATAAGATACTCCAGTGAGACCAGAGAAAGAAATGCCCATCTGTTCCGAAACAACCCACAGAACTGTCAAATACATTGCAACGGTTATTGTTGTAATCTGCTAAGTGTTGTTGCTTGTTACACGCCAATAGATAACTGAGACAGAGGCACATAAAAACAATTGAGGAATTCGTAGATTAATCTAGTTTCCTCATGATTGGATTCTTGCTACTCAGGATGTAGGAAAAGATGTCAGGTCAGACTTTAAGAATTTTCTTCTCTTCTGCACCCTCCATGCTAAACACGTGTAACTTAAATTAACTTTTGCCTTACTAGGCTGTACATTTTATAAGGGTCTCTTTGATATGTAATATCAAATTCTATTTAGTGCCAAAATTGCTGATGGCAGGGCCTCATCCCCTTCAAAATGCAGCCCTTCTTCTTGATATCTCTGGGAGTCTGCAGAGGGTTGTTCACACATGCATACGAGCAAGTCCTCTGGACTACTCTCGAATCGTCCTTCCTTGCACTACCTGTAACTCACCGAGGATGTAATGCTCTCTGCAGGTGCTTCACTTTCCAGTCTTTGTAGAGAATGCTGTTCTATCCAAGATTCCTTCTCCCGGTGTTCACCACTATGCAAAGCACATGAGATAGCAAGCAAGCATCGTGCTGCTGTCAGTCCTCACTGCATTGGTTTCATGATGTTTTCTGTGCAGAAATGTGGAAGGTATCCTTCCCCCCATAGTACAGACTGGAGGCGTAGAACAGGCCCTGGTTCACAGTAATCTCACTTCTTCAATTAGGGCCCATTCCCGTCCTACGAATGCTCTTTTGCAACTCATGGCTCCACTCTTTGAACTCTCAGTTTCTCCTTCTGGACCATCCATCCTTTTCCATAAAAAGTGACCCATGTCTTTAGCTGAACAGTTTTTACAGCTCACTTACTGACCACAGTAATTTGGGTGTCCCAGGCCTCTTTTCATTTTGTACTGTTTCTGTCACTTTGGGTATAAAATGACATAATTCCTTTAAAGCCTTTGGTGGGCTTTCAGTGTATTAAATTGTAATTCTTTCCATTAGACAAATTATGCCGTACTTTGCTTCCCATGTGAGGGCGCTCTGGTAAAATGCCCTTAATATTCAGAGACCCTTCATTATTTAGCAAATATTGCCTAAGAGGTATACCATTATTATCATTTATTAATAGAGCATATTACACCTCTACCCTGGAGTTCTTCTTTGCCCTGAAGCCATTTCTTCCTGACAGAATGCTTTCCTGGGAAAGACTTGGGCTGAGAAACAGTTTTGTTTTTTGTTTTTCTCCATCATACCAGTTAGCTTCTTTAATTTTTCTGGAAATTTTGCCCAATATCTAAACCTTTCTTTCTGTAGTTTATCTGCCTCTTGTCACTCAAGGGCCATCCTGAGTTCAAATGTTATATTGTTGTCTCCATTTCCCCATCTCTCTAGACTCTCTAACACTCCTGTGAAAATATCTTCCACAAAGTCCCAGAGTGTTTTTCCCCTTGCCTATTAACTTAGGCAACTGAGTGGGTGAGCAGCTTACCAGATTCCAGGCACTCACATTGGAAGGCTCTGTGTAGGCTCAGCTGAGGTCTCCAATCACAGGAAAGCTCTAAGCCTAGATAGAGGGACTTTCCATCAAGAAGAAGGGCCCACATGGTCATTGTGGTTTTGTTTTGTTTTTTTGTATTTGGCTGTGGGGCAGACACTCAGCCTCCTTGAACCTCTATTTATTCATCTCTGAAATCATGTGAGCAAAGTACAGGATTTTTATTGGATTTATTTAGATGCTGTATGAAAATTTCCTGTCACACAGTGAGTGCTGAACTAAATGGTCTTTATTATACACATTTTGTTTGTTGTGTGCACACATGTGTGTTAGTTTGAAAGTCCGCTGGATCTATTTTAATGACATTGTTAACATGGGTAAGTTATCTTAGCCATTCAACCTTATTATTTATCTTTAAAGCAAAATTTCTGGCAAAATTGAACCATATTATACATGAATTGTTTAATCTTTAATCACATTTCATGTACATTTTCTAATTTCCAACAGAATTTTTGTAATGAGTACATGTAATACCGTAATTATTTAACCAGTCTCCTGTTGTTGGCCATTATATTATTTCTAATTTGTTGCTACCTTATAATTATGCTGGGATGAAATACTTATACATTATTTCCTCAAGATATATTCTTAGAAAGGGAATTCCTGGTTCAATGGATCTGCTTATTTTAAGACATGTTAACATATATTTCCAAGATGCCTTCCAGAGAGACAACGAATTTTACTCCTTCACAACACTGCATTCATCAAGTTTTTCGTTTTTAAAGCTTTGTCAGTTTGGGAAGCCAAAGCAGTATTTCCTTATTTTAATTTAATAGCTGCAATTTTAAAAACTCATGGTTATTACTTATGGTGATGTTTTTGTGCCTTAAGCCAACACTTGAACAATAATAATTACCTCCTACGTACCCTTTGACAACATTTTCACATTTATTATTTCACATAATATCCCCAGCAGCCTTGGAAGATAAATAGGGGAACCAGTAATTGTTAAAGTATGTCACAAAGCATAACGATTAGTTCTACAAATATTCACACACAGACCTCCAAGTTTCAAAGTTACGGTGAATTTCTTCAGTAAAACCTGCCATTCTCAGACTTGATAAGAAAAGGAATTTGTTCCCTAGGACTAATCCTTTTTGGGTAAAGATGACAAGGTCTTATTTCATCCTGGCCTGGTGAGTACATGAGCTAGCTGCTGACTAGGCAGTTTGTTTCTTCTCAGGCTAAGATTTTTTGGATAGACTTCCATAATTTCAATTACATTAGCATCACACAGTACTATATTATAAATGCTATGTCCTATTTAAATCTAGGCATTGTTTCTGCCAAGCCTTCTATCTGCCCCTGTTTCATTGTGTTTTATGTGATTACTATAATAGTGACACATTCTTATTTCAAAAATTAATTTAACTACAGAAATGCTCAAAATAAAAATAAAACATAGCCCCTCCTTTTGCCCTGTCTCCAGAAAAAGCCACCATTAGCTGTATGGGGTTAATACTTTGGTATTTTCTAAGCATATTTTTTAGCACAATTGGGCCCATTCTATACCTGTTAATCTGTTACGTGCTTTTCTCATTTGTTATTGTACAGTATTGCTTCAGAGTATTCCTTTGGGGGGATATAAGAATTTAAATCTTGCCCATTATTGATGAACAGTTAAATTTTTCCCCAGTAGAGTTACTGCCAACATTAAAATACATATCTTTATAGACCAATATATTTCTAGATTAAAATGCTAAAAGTGGATCGTTAAAAAAAAACCTAAACTACAAAAACTGAGTCAAAGGTGATTCACATTTACAATTATGATAGGCATTACCATATTGCTTTTCAAAAATATATTTCCAACATATCCACCAATAGCGCAGTAGGTCTGTCCTCACACTCTAACCCACACTGAATGTATTCATTAGTTTTTATTTTTGCTCATCTCAATGGTGAAAAAAACTCACTGTTGTAATTTGTTTTTAATTACCATGCGGTTGATCATGTTTTTATATTTTTAGACTTGTTTGGATCTTATTTTTAGAAAGCTGCCTTTTTATACCCAGTGCCTGGTTTTCTATTTAGTTTTTAGACTTTTCTTCCTGATATGTATGCTTTCTTTGTATACATCTAAAGTAGGTGCTTTGTCTTATCATATATTATGCATGTTTCCCAGTTATTATTGGCTTTAATTTTTTTTATATTTCTATAATTCTTGCTATTGAGAAATTTTAGCATTCTTCTTGTTTTTCATGAAGAAAGTTTGCCCTGAGCTAACATCTGTCTTCAATCTTCCTTTTTTTGGCTGAGGAAGATTGTCACTAAGCTAATATCTGTACTGATTTTCCTCTATTTTGTATGTGGGATGCTGCGACAGCATGGCTTGATGAGTGATGTGTATGTCTGCACCTGGGATCCGAACCTACGAACCCCGGGCTGCCAAAGTGGAGCGCGTCAACTTAACCACTACGCACTAGGCCGCCCCTAGAAATTTCAGTATTTTTATGTAGACTTATTTATCTTTTTTTTTTTTCTTTTGAAGCTTTTTGGTCTTCCTGTCATGCCTATAAACACAATTCCTAGTCCAATATTTTTAACATTATTTTTGAAATTTATTTGCTATTCTAGTAACTTCTCTTAGTTTCACTTTTCAGCTTTAACTCTCGATTTAACTAGAATTTACTGTCAAGTAAAACACTAAAGATATATATTTCAGCACATCTGTCCCATATGTTTTATATATGTGTATACTTCCTCAAGTTAATAGCTACTTGTTCTAGCATTATTCATTAAATAATCTTAAATAATTCATTAAATTTTCATTGGTTTGAAATGAAGTCATTATTACGTAAATTTAAATTAATTTAAAAGGTCTTGGCCATTTATTTGCTGGTTTCTTTCTGTGCCACTGCTCTTCTATTTTAATTACTGCAATATTCTGAGTTTCTTTACATCCGGTAGGGTTAATTTTATCCAATGTCTTTTCTTCTTTTTTTCATGGCTACTCTTATCTTAATCTTCCATGTAAAAATTAGAATTATTTTTTTCAAGTGAGGAAAAAAAATGGCAGTTTGATGAGGATTTTCACAACTAAACCTTGGGACAGAAGAGGAAGAGAACAGATACAATTTCCTTTGGCCACATTCCCGCTGGCTGTTGAAGCAGATAAATAGTTTAGATTTTTAGCAACTTGCTTTATCTAATTGTTGACAGTTTTATTCATTAGTAGCTATTTCACTCATCAGAGGGAATTTTCATGTAATGAAATAGGCTAATTCAGTTTACTGAAACTGTATGGAGGGAGTAAAAAGAACAAATTTTCATTTAGTAGTTTAAGATTTTTGCTCAGATGAAAAGGCACACAGCTGCTTACGATCTGGTAGCTCTTAAATTCTCAAAGAAACTGGAAAGGCAAGGAAATAACTTACAAAGAGAAATCGGGGAGTCAGAGCATGTAATGCCTTCCACTTCATCTCATCATTACAAGTCGAATTAACTAGAATTAACTGAATTAGCCAGCACTAAAGCCCAATTTAAAAAAAAAATTGGAGCCACTAAATGCAAGTAAAAATTGGAGAAAGAGTACATGTTTGGCTACCTTTACAAAGACAGAACATTTCTGATTTACATATAGTTTGATTTCTGAAAGTTCAATCTAAATCTGTAGTTTGAAACTTGAATGTATCTATTCACTATACAACAGTGTGTTGAAAACCAGACTTCCATGAAAACTCCAAGACAGAAGAGATGCAAAATTCCAAAGCCAAATTTCCATGTGTAGATTTTCAAGGGGAAACTAATTTCAGGCTTCTTGGAGTCTTCCAATCAAAAAATTATAAGAGGAAGAGGTGAGAATGTGAAGAAAAGGAGAGTTTGAAAATAAGACTTCTTTGAAGGGAGCTACTGTGAGGCTTTCAGTTCCACTTCCTCTTTGAGAGGAGAATAAAGGCTTGCTCTTTCCCACTGCAAACCTAGCAGAATGGGTTTCAAGAGGATCTCCCAGACAATATGAAATGTGCTTCCTGCATTTGGGGGCCGATGCCTGACTTACACCTGGGAAAGGAAGTCAGTTCTGGGGTGGGATTTGACTCCTGCCCTGGAATTCTTGATGACAAAAGAAAGGCTATTTATTCGGAGGACCAAGAGAATGCTCCTCATTGAGGAAGGTCTTCACTCCCAGAGTTTATGGGGCACATTTATGTAAGAGTTGTCGTAGTGGGCCACAACCCAACAAGCGGTTGTCTTGAACCTTGTCCAATAGGGCTGTCTGAGTCCTGAGACCTGAGCAGAAAAAGGCTGGAGGTCTATTACTGGAGGGCAACAGGTAGAGAAAAAAAACACCAGGTAGCTGAATAGAGTTGCATCTTTTCAGGAAAAGGCAACTGAAGGAGGTGGGAAGTCACCATTTAAACCCAAGAAGCCAATGGAAACCTCTGCCATCAGAGACAACATAAGCCAGGCCTACCCAGGGTTAGAGGTTTAACCATCTGCCTCACAAAACAACTACAAGCCACCAGCCGAAGTTGACTGACCTATGTCACAGTATCTCTTTCCCTTCCTTCTGTACACTCCTCCCAATACCAAAATTTGACCTGTTCCAATCAAATCAGCAGTTAGAAAGCGGAGGAAGAGGCACCGGAGAAAACATATACTTTGCCTCCTCCACTACAAGACTCGAGCCCAAAGAGGCCCAGACAGTGGAAGGAAAAAAAAAGCCAATTTATGCTAACTCAAAAGTGAAGTTTTGATTAGTATTTTGGACTGAAAATGCCAACACTGTGTTATTTAAAGTTATCCTAGGACTGCTATTATCTAAAAGGGAGCCAGGGAGCCAGAAAAGTCACACTTTCATGCATTTGTCCAGGAAGAGGGGACATTTTTTATCCTCTAAATAAAACATGCAATGAGAAATGCTGTGAAAACAATACATTTTAGTCAGTTAAAGAAAAAGGAGCAAATAAAAAATAATATGAGGGGCCAGTCCCTTGGCCTAGTGGTTTAAGTTCCACATGCTTGGCTTTGGTGGTCCAGGTTCCATTCCCAGGTGCAGACCTGCACCACTTGTCAGCGGCAATGCTGTGGTGGCAACCCACATACAAAATAGAGGAAGATTTGGGGCTGGCCTTGTTGCCTAGTGGTTAAGCGTGGCATGCTCCACTTTGGCGGCCCAGGTTCAATTCCTGAGTGTAAACCTACACTGTTCATCAAGTCACGCTGTGGCAGTGACCCACATACAAAATAGAGTAAGACTGGCACAGATGTTAGCTCAGGATAAATCTTCCTCAAGGAAAAAGAGGAAGATTGGCAACCAATATTGACTCGGGGCAAATCTTCTTTAGCAAAAAAAAAAAAAAAAAAAAAAAGATTATGAAATTATAATTTAATATTAATTCTAGGCCAAAATAGTTATTTTCATCCATAATATAGCTGAAATATCCTGTAGCCCTGGCAAAGTATCTTCCTTCTTCAGGATCATTTCTGCCTAATTTCCAACCTCGAGTCTTGAGCCTTCGTTCCAATGGATTAAGAATCTCATGTATGGATTCAGTCATTAAACTGAGATCTGGGTCTTGTATTCTTGGATATTGACCATTGGAAAGCAGACCCTTGACATATCTTATTCATCCAAGCTTGTATGCATGAGAAATGAAGATAGACAATTATGATTCTTTCCTCAACAGTCCTCTCAACGGCATCACCCTTACTCTCCACTACATGCTTCACCCCCAAGTGACTCTCTCTCAGAAGGATTTATATAGAGAATATTGGTATTTCTTCAAACTCGCAAAGATTGTATTCTTTAATGGAGTTATTCTCCCATCCATTTATTGATTTATCCATTTATTAACCATTCATTTAATATTTATAGGATGTTTTACCACATGCCAGATGGTAAAAGTTAAAACAAGCAGGAAAAAGTTATTGATGCCTAATGGGAGGTTTTAAGTCTTGGAATTGTGGCCAAGAATAACAGAGAAGTGTTTGTCTCCCATCTTCATCGTGTGAATACGCATAGATGAGGAAGAGGATTAATAGTGGCAGTTTCCTTAGAGAGGGTTATTGGAGGGCTGTGCATGTCTCCTCTTCGCCACAAGAGGCCAGTGTTTACTGCCAGACCCTCTGTGAGGCGTGAGTTGACAGGTGGTGAGCTAGAGAGTGTACTGAACCATGGAATGTTGCAAAAAATATCCATTGTAATGGACTGAATGTTTGTGTCCCCCAAAATTCACATGTTGAAATCCTAAACCTCAATGTGATGATATTACGATGTGGGACCTCTGGGAGGTGATTAGGTCATAAGAATGGAGCCCTCATGAATGGGATAGTGCCCTTATAAAAGGGACCTCAGAGCGTACTCTTGCTCTCTCTTTCTGCTGTGTGAGGACATAGTGAGAAGATGGCCATATACGAACCAGGAAGTGGGCTCTCACCAGACACTGAATCTGTGGGCAACTTGATCTTGGACTTCCTAGCCTTCAGAACTATGAAAAATAAATGTATGTTGTTTAAACCACCCTTTCTATGGTACTGTGTTATAGCAGCCTGAACTGACTAAGACATCCACACGACATCACAAAAGAGCCTGCAAAGTTTCTCGTGAGAGAAAAAGCCAGCATCTGGACATCATGCCTGGTTTTTTCAGGGGCATCAAATCCAGATTGCAACTGCACCCATGAAATAAGGCATTTTTAAAACCACTTTTCCTCTAATTCTCACTCCCTGCTGAGCCTAACCCTTGAGTAGACAGAATTAGAAATATGAGAATGTGGTAAAGTCGGGGTTCACGGAAGACAGTACACCCAGAACATGCTCATTTATGCCCTTCAGTCTTTAAGATCTACATCTTGCTAAGAATTGTGACAAGAAGTGGAGAAGCTTTAAACTGAATAAAAGATTGAAGTTTTGGTGTTCGGTTGCATTTGGCTTTTTAATATCTGAGAATGGGCATAGGAAATAAGATAAAACTCTTTCAGGATTTGACAGTAACCAGTTCAGCATTTTTAGCAAATTGGTTATACACTACTTTTAAGGAGTTCACTGTCTATAGACAGAGAGGCTGTATATAAATGACTAAAATGCAATTCACTTATTCAACCAATATTTATTGACCATGTACTATGTGCTAGGCATCATTCCAGGCACTGAGAATAGAGCCATTAATGCTGTGTTAGATGCTTTCCTATAGGTTTAACAAAAGGTGCTTTGAAATTGAAGAAGCAGTTAGTTCTGTCGTGGGGTGTGTGGGAAGGCTTCACTGAGGTGATGTTTTTATATATCTTGACAAAAGTAGAAGTATGCCAAAATTGAAACTACCAGGCAGACAAACTGTGGGCAGAGGGGGAAAGGGGAGAGGTTGAAACAGCATGGAAGCCATGCACTAGGAGCCAGCACGGTGTTTGGGAAAGCATGGATATTGGGTCAACAGACTTACATTTACATCTAAGTGATATTTTAGTAGCTGAGTAACAGCTGACAATTGTGTTAGCATCTTTGTGCTCTTAAGTTTGTCTCAAGTATTAGAGACCATGAATGAAACATATCTCACCCGGTGCTAAGTTCCTCTCTCTTCAACTCTCAGGTCACTGCTGTGACACCTGTTGGTATGTCTGAAGCTGTCAAGGCTATGGGTGGTGTTGTGATCTCTCCTAATATTTACTTTGTTGAAGTCAGGGAGAACATTTTCAGCAACAATTTTCCCTATGGAGAACGCCTTCCATCAGGAAAGTCACATTTTTTTCCTAAGTGGGAATTGTTTACCTATAGTTTAGATGAAGAAGAGGATAGCCCCCTAACCAGTCAGAGAATCAAACCAAGTCATGATTAAGGAGTGAAAGATGTCATAGACCACTCATAACACTGTGAGCCATAGAGTAGAGCTACATATGTACAGGGATGCATACATATATGCAAATAATCATAAATGTTCTTTATGAGACAATGGATAATATCTGGGTTATGTATTCTAGATACTTTATCTTATTTAATCCTTCCAAAAATCTTCTGAAGTTGGCATTGTGATCCATACGGCTGATTAAGTTGTGAATCAAGAGAGGTTAAGTGAATAGTCCACAGTGAAATACCTAATAAATCATAGACCAATTGTCTCTGGTTCCAGAACCCACTGCCTTTCCCACTGTGGACACTGCCCTTTTCTTAGAATCATTGTTTGTTACAGGCATTTCCACCCAATCCCCAGAATCCTATACTAGTCTGTAGGAAGCTGGGCATGCCCACCACGGAACAATCAATCCTCCCTTCTCTCTGATTTCCATCTGTTATCCCTGGCCTGGATCTCAATGCGCTGCTTCACTCTCACTCCAAGGAGGTGAGTTATTTCTTCATCTAGCACACTCCTATAAGTTTCAGAGACTAACTCTATTGTTAGTCCTAGGGCCTGTCCCCTCAATGGATCCACTCATTTCACCTTCCATGTGTTTTTTTGGCCATGATTCAAATAGGTCCTTTGGTGTCTTCTCAGCCTGCTTGATTATATCTATATCATTATTTCCGTTATCATCATTACATTGAGTAGAAATTGAGAACATTTTTTGCTGATATCAGTGATGTGCAAGCACATGAAAATCAGTCACTTAAAAGGTAAGTTTCTATCCTACTCATAGAAGGAATTATGGACTGTGGGGGATTCATTCTTTCCGGTGGTCAGTTACATGGCCCTACTGCAGAAATCAGATGTGCGATGTGCTGGTTCCCTCCAATCATATGACACTCTTTGAAAAGAATGCTAGAAAATGCAGATGAATTTTCTGACTGTCAGTATGTTTTCCTGGTGGCCAAATGGAGGTCATATAAGTTCAATCTAGGGATCTGACAGGTTTTTTCTTTGGACAGCAGAGCCAGGACATGCTGTTCACCTAAGTACTGTCAGTTTTGACATCAAATGTACGCAGTCTCTGCCAAGGCTGACATCTCATCCTCCCCACCTCCTTCAAATAGGGAATAGCTGGATCATACGATAGTTCTATTCTTAATTTTTTGAGGAATCGCCATACTGTTTTCCACAGTGGCTCTTTACTCTTTTAAATGTAGAAGGAATAGTGCTTATTCCCCCTGAAAAGGAGAGATCCTTACCTCATATATCATAAATTTATCACTCTCTTTACCAATGAATATTACGTGCCAACTGATTATATCTATGTATGTGGCACAATCTTGAATTGCCACTTTTGCTTGGTAGGTGTATGACCAAAGTTTCTTTTATGTCACATGTAAAATAGGATGAAAGCTAACTTTGCATAAATAAGATAATTTATGCAAATCCCCTAATGTGGCTCCTGGTATAAAAATGTTAAAACTTATTAGCTCCTTTCCCTCAGACATCATCACTATTCTGTATCTTGAATTGTAAGTTTCTAGAAATATTCAATAGGCCTTTTCTAAAACATATATTTCAAAAATAATTCATTGTTTTCTGATTTTAAAAGCAATGCATGAACTTTGTAGAATATTTTGAAATTACAGCATGCATTATAAAGGACAAATAAAAATAACTTGAGTACTGTGAGAAAACTGATGGAACACTCAATCCGAGCAATTTAAGCAAAGTTTAGAGAAATTAAGAAGTTTCCAAGAGGCTCAATACTGGGGAGCCCTTACTACTCCTAGGCCTGCAAGAAGTGGAGAGAATGGTCAGTCGAACGGTTGCCATATAGAATGGGCTACCTGATAGAAGCCTTGGCCTTCATTACATGAATACAGCCAAATAACAAAGTTTTAACAAGGATGGAGGGAATTATTTCCCTGATGTCATCCTCCTCCTACTTCAGAAAGTCCTTCCAGAAACTTCCATTGCCTGAACCCACAAAGAAGCCAGAAAGCAAGGGAACCAAGTATAGGAAAACTTCAAGGTCTACCTCTCAGAATTTAGTGCAGTATGGAGAAGACTGAAGAGTAGATTTAGACAGGCTAAGAGAAGAGAGTCAGCACCCGAGATAATTTCATCTTCCTAATCGTTCATACTGCATTCCATTTAAGTACACTTAATAACTGTAGTTGGTATTGCTCAGGATTAGGTTCAGAATTTAGTTATGCTATCATTGTGTAGCACATTATAAAGTGTTTCTGTAATTCACCACTTGAGTGAGATAGTTCTTTTTATTTGTTTTAATATTTCATAATCAAGCTTCTAAGAATTTCCCTGTATTCCAGCATTATAGAACTTGTCTGAACAACTTGAACAAATATGAGTACACATTAGTCACATTGTACTTGCTTCTTGACCTTTATCTGTTTAGTCTGAAAAGCTCTCAACCATCTTTATGAGCAAATCCCCAGTTGCTTTAAAAATTGTCTCAGTTGTTCTTTTGTATTCCTTTTTCTAGTTCAGTAGAGTTTTATGTTCTGATGACCAATAGATGGTGTGATTATTGTATTGGTTGAGATTTTTTTGGTTATAAATATCAGAAATGCAATCTAAACTAGTTTAAAGAAAAGACTTTATTGGCTTGCATATCTTCAAATCACACAGTTATAGTTGGGAATAGGGTAGAGCTGAATTTAGAGGCTCAAAACTATTGTCATAATTGTTCTTTTTCTTATGTGATATGTATAAGTATAGACACATCTAGCTTTCTAACTCTCTCTCTCTATTATCTACTTATCTATCTATCCATCTATCTTTATGTCTATATTTGTAATTACATTCAAATAGAAATACATGTTATATCTATATTTGTATCTACATCTTGCCACTGTTTTCCTCTGTATTGGCTTTACTCTGAAGTGAGTTTTCTTCACTTCAGAAACTTACTTCACTTGCAAAGCTGGCTGTTGGCAGTTACAGGCGACGGTCTAAAATCTCAGAAAGAACAAGTGTTGGAGAGGATGTGGAGAGAAGGAACCCTCACACACTGCTGGTGGGAGTGCAAACTGGTGCAGCCACTATGGAATGCAGTATGGAGTATCCTCATAAAATTAAGAATAGATCTGCCATATGATCCAGCAATGCCACTGCTTGGTATTTATCCAAAGAACTTGAAAACTCACAGGCATAAAGATACATGCACCCCTATATTCATTGCAGCATCATACCCAATAACCAAGGCTTGGAAGCAACCTAGGTGCCCATCAATGGACAAGTAGATAAAGGAGATATGGTATTTATACACAATGGAATACTACTCAGCCATAAGGAATGATGAAATCTGGCCATTTGTAGCAACATGGATGGTCCTTGAGGGTATTATGCTGAGTGAAATAAGTCAGAGGGAGAAAGTCAAATATCGTATGATCTCACTCTTAAGTAGAAGATGAAAACAACAACAAATAAACAGATAGCAATGGAGATTGGATTGGTGGTTACCATAGGGGAAGGAGGTGGAGGGCAAAAGGGGTGATTAGGCTCACATGTGAGGGGATGCACTATAATTAGTTTTTGGGTGGTGAGCACGATGTAATCTACACAGAATTCGAAATATATTACCATGTGCATCTAAAAGCTAAAAAAAAAGTCTTACAGTAAGCAATAAAAAGAGAAAACAAAGTTAAAATGGAACAAAAAGAATTGAAAAATTAAAATCTCAGCAACTCAGCAGAAAGAGAAACCCTCCAGTATTTCTAGCAAAAGCCTCTACAATGATTCTTATAGCCTACCTTGGGCCATTTCACCATCATGGGATAAATCACCACAGACAGAGAGAAAGAATACTCTTACAGGTGTGGCATAGGTCACAGCTATTGATATTTTGCTTTTGTTTACCCATCTGGATATTTCATGGCACTTTTTTTGAGGTATATAGCTAAAAACTAAGTTTCAGGGACATGACTCTACTATGAACAAGGATCTCTGGGAAGAGAGATAATGTCAGTCTGGGAGGAAATAGATAACTTATTTGAAATCAACCTAGTCAATATTCTAGGTGCAGAAGGAAGAGATAGGAATCAGACAATAACTTGTAAGGTGGCTTAGTTACTAGGAAAGATTTTAAAAGATATCAAAGAAAATTCAAAACATAAACAAATCATCTTTGAAATAAAACATTCTGCAAAACTTCTTAAAAATAAAATGGGAAGTAAATAAAGCACATTAACTATGGCAGCTAAAAGCTAAATGGTATTCCATAGTCATAATTTGTGTATCGGTAAAATCTACTGCAAATGAATCTTAACCATTAACCAATCACTAAAGTAATAAAAGGCTCTAGAAATATGATTCAAATAATATTAAAGTTCTGGCACCATAGTAGAGCGATGAATGTGTAAGCAAAAATACAATTGGATCCAACAAATCTTTCAAACCAACAAAATAAAACTATGGTCTTGCTTGTTTTATAAACACTTTCAGTGATGTGTGCAATAAGGTGCTTCCTAACCTCTTAAATTTTGTATCTGAAGTCTCTAGTGCCATCTCTTTAGAGAAAGTCCCTAGAAAAACTAAGAGCATATGCAAGACACTACATTCTCTAGGCTTAATGAGTTGTGTCAGCCTAAAATATAAATCTATCTGCTTTGGGGAGCATTGAACCAAGCCCTCTGAATTGTTAAAACTTGTGGTATAATATGATATGGTAGGCAGAAATCTAAGATAGCCCCCAAGATTCCTGCCACTTTGTGTACTCTCCTCGTATAACCTCTCCCTTTCAGGGTGGGTGGGGCTATGAATATGATAGGACATCATGCTCATAACAGGATGCATTATACAGCAAAGGTGAAGGGATTTTTCAGATGTAACTAAGGTCCATATTCAGTTAACTTTGAGTTATTCAAAGGAAGCATAGGCTAGCCGGATCTGACCTAATCAGGTGAGCCCTTTAAAAGGTGGTCTAGAAGTAAGAAATAAGGAGCAGCAGCAGATGTGCATGTGTTAGTCTTGAAGAAGCAAACGGCCACGTTGTGCAGAGGGCGCTATGTCAGGAAATCATAAGCAGGCTCTGGGAATCGAGAGTCTCACCCCTACAACCACAAGAAATGAATTCCGTCAACAAATGGTGAGGTTGGAAGAAGACCCTGAGCCTCAGATGAGATTGCAGCCCTAGTCAACCCTTGACTGAAGTCTTGTTGGAGTCTGAGCAGAGGACTGAAGTCAGCTGTGCCCAGATTCCTGACCCGTGGAAACTGTGAGAAAATACACATGTGTTGTTCCAGGCTGCTAAATTTGTGGTAATTTGTTACACAGCAACAGAAAACAATAAACATGGCTAATTCATATATATATATATATATATACATACACACACACACATATATACGTGAAAACTTAACCACTACGCCACAAGGCCAGCCCCTGGCTAATCCATATTTTGATATTAGAAAGTTACTTGCTACTTCCGTATGTAATTTCTCCACTTCTCAAAATAGTCGGTGTTGAGATAAGCAGTGAAGTCACATAAGAGCTATCTGGACATCAAAAAGAAAGCGATCCTATTCATGAGCATTCTCCTAAAAAATAAAAATTCTCAAGGCTGGCTTGATAGTGTAGTGGTTGAGTTCATTCACTCCACTTCGGTGGCCCAGGGTACACTGGTTTGGATCCTGGGCATGGGCCTACACACTGCTCATCAAGCCATGCTGTGTTGGCATCCCACATGCAAAATGGAGGAAGATTGGCACAGATGTTAGCTCGGGGACAATCTTCCTCAATCAAAAAGAGGAAGATTGGCTACAGATGTTAGCTGAGGGCCAATCTTCCTCACCTAAAAAAATAAAAATAAAACTTCTCCTTCCACATTTGGTTTTGCATTTCTTAAATTAGATTTCTTTATAATCCTGAAAATTCATTGCACTATTAATTGTGTTTCCAGATTAAAGCACATTTTTGAGTTCAGAACTTTGAAATAAAGAGTAAAGTCTGATCAGGAGTTCCATTCTTAGTATTACTCCCTTTGGAATCTTCATCAGTGGAAAAGGAGAAGCATTTTCCTCAGATGTTGGAGTCAAAAGCTACAGTGCAATTCGTTCTTCAGCCTCAGGGCTTAACAGAGGGTAGAGAACATAAGGAAAGTAAGAAAATAAAGGACTTTGGATTTTTTTTTTCTTTAAACTTCTGTTGCGCTAGCAATCTGACTAGCTAAGTAATTATGGATGGGGATTTTCAAAAGGAGGTATGTACCACATACATGCATCACTAAAAGGTCAAGTTATAGGTTATCCCAGAGACAGCCAGGATTTCATTAGAGAAGCCCAGCTTGACACTGTGTCATGTCCAATGTCCGCTAATGTAAGGTGATGTCTTTGGGTGCAGGAGTGGTGAAAAGGCAGATGAGTGCTTTATCTAATAATAGCTCAAAGATCAATGTGAGCATGGGCAAGTACTGCTGAAAGGCAGAGGGGAAAAAATACACAACTTTGTGAGTAAGCTCCAAATTCTGGGATTGAAGAGTTGATGTAAAACTACTACATTTTATTTTTATTTATTGATACATTTATATATTTGATATATGTATATATATTTGTGTATGTAAATGCATATATTTACAGATTTTATTTATCAACACATTTATTGAACACCTACTATATGCCAGGTACTGTTTGAAACAAAAGTGACATAATGATAAAGAGGAACTCCTTTTCCATAAGGCAATTGAGGAGGGAGAGTGGGTATTTTTAACAATATATTTCTATTAGACTATGAGCTTGAAGGACTATATTTTCCTTCCTTTAGTTTTCGATACCCATGGCTCCTTAAAAGAGGTCCAGACACAGGGTGAGTGCTTAATAAATGTATATTAAATGAATAAATGGATAAAGGGATGACTCATTCACTCATGACTTAGAGAAAAAAACACAAAATCTAGTCTATAAAATTATGTTACTTACCTGCCTTAAAGTATATCTTCAAATGTAATCAAACAGTTAGTGGAAGCTGGCATATTAGACTCTCATAACTGGAGGTAAAAAGGAGAAAGATAGAAAAAAGCACGTGAAGAACAAGTAGGAGTTAGTTCTCAGTAGAAGAGAAGAGGACATTCTAGGCAGAGAGTAGCTTGTAAAGACACGGGAGATCAGGGAAGAAGTGAAGAGCACGAACTTTAAAAGGAGCAAAACTCAAAGCAGGAAGACTTGTTAGAAGTTTCTACATAATAAAGGTGGGAAACGCAAGGGCCTGGACTAACACAGTGCAATAAGATGGGATCACTGGAGTTGGATTTGACAGAAATTGAGGAAAAAATAGGATGTAGCGGCTGTAAACATGGTGCGTAAACCCAACAGAGAAGACAGGGAACATTTCCAAGCGGCTTCCACAGTTACGTAGTGAGTAAATGGCAGGCAGGGAATTTAACCCAGGCCTATCTGAGCCCAAAACCTTTGATGCAGTCTTCTCTTGTATCATGCTCCTTTTTTTTCCCCTTCCACTGAGGAAGATACACTCTGAGCCTATATCTGTAGCCAATCTTCCTCTAAGTTGTATGTGGGTCATTGCCACAGCATAGCTGATGAGTTGTGTAGGTCCACACCTGGAATCCGAACCCGTGAACTGGGTACCAAACTGGAGCGTGCCTAAACTAACCACTATGCCACCAGGACAGCCCCCTCATTTTAAAAAAATAAAGAAGAAACCTTCACAAGCTGTAAAAGCATTCACAGTTCTATCATACTCCATCATATTCTTTAAAAAATAAATAAAAGAGAAAATTTCATGATACCACTGGGCAACCATAAGAGCATTCAAACACGAGAAAGCTGAAAATAGAACTCAAGTTAGTTGTGGAAAGTTGGGTGAGTCAAGGATGAGCACATGAGCAGCTAAGTGGAAAGATGGAGGCAGATGGAAAGCTCCAGTTAAAGATTCAAGATGCAAAAAGAGGGAAAGACAGGAAGCGAAAAGTTCAACGTGACTCCAAAATACAGAATTACGAGCTATAACACAGAGAAATCCATTTAGGATTCAGTCATTTAGAAATCCAAACAGGTAAGCAAGTTTGGGGAGAACCAGCTGCAGAAAGAGAAGAGTCAGTTACTAGAAGTCAGAGAGCCAAGGCCAGCTAACAAGTTCAACTATGGGAGAAATTTGAAATAGTAGACAGGCTCCTAATTACTGTTGAATAAGAAATAAATCTTTCTTGGAGAACTAGAATACCAAAGTCTATGCAAAGCTGGTAGCAAGGTTGGTTCACTGTTACTTTATAATAAATTGCTAACAAAAGACTCCTGTATTTTCCCCATGAGAATATGTGGTCTCCTGCTCTGCATAGGGTCAGATGCCCAGAGAGATTTAGTGGATCCTGCTTGTACAAGGTACAGAGTGACAAAGACAAGATGCCAAGAAGGTTGTGGCAGATATTTTCCCTTTGTTTTCCTCCCCTTCTGAATCTAAATAACTTAATTTAAGCCGGCAGAATTGGACTTACATCTGCCAAGGGCTTTCATACATGCAAATTCTGTTTGTCCTTTTCTAGTTAATATATTTTCCCATCTCTGGGATTTTTTTTTATAGCTCCCTGACAATATGATACAGCTAAAATTCTGTGAAGTCTGGAAATCTGAAAGACTTCAGTTGAAGAGACAGTTCAACATTTACCTGTTATGTGACTATGGATAGCTAGTTAACATCTTGAAATTCACTTCATCCATCCATAATATGGGTGTGGATAATAATATACACACCTTACAATGTTGTCTGAGTCTGAGATGGTATAATTTGTGAGAATGTGTAGCAAAATGCAAAGCACAAATAAAAATGGTAAGTATCAAATAAATTGAGAAGTAAATGAACAGCATTAAAATCTATAATTGTCCCATAAATCAGGATGAATTTGTTTTTTCTTTTAATAAATTCTTGCACTTGAGGGGGTCAATACAATTTTGAAAAAAATCAAACAAAAAATCTATACAGCTTAGTTTTTATGAGCACAGTTAAAGAAAGTTTGGTCGTTAAAATATATTCTTGTTATAACTTTTTAATAAATTCCATTGCTAAGTTTTCCTTCCTAATGAAAATTTATGTCTCTTGATCAAGCAGATAGGTTTTATAACCTGTTTCCCTACTTGAAAATCACTCCAAAATTCCCTACAAGATAATAGATTGCCTTTTGCACGCATTTTGTAATTTCTTTGCTCTCTAACTCTTCAGGTGTCAAATTCTAGCTAGCTTTGCTGTTAACAGAGCAGCAAAGACGTCTTCATCTATCAGAGACACTAATTAATGTTTAATAAAGTCTTCAACCTGCTGAGATTTGATCATTCTCTAGTGCTTGGTAAAAGTTTGTGACCAAGAAGTATGTCAGCTAATAGTATCAAATTATAAATAGCTATCTGTGAATTTGAAAAAGAAGATAACACATGTCCCAGGTATCCTAGGATAGACTCAATTCCAAGGCCAATTCCTTGTTTTCAGAGATGGTGAGTCACAGTGGCTAAAAGCATAGGCTATACAGCAGACAGCTCTGGTGTTGAGATGGACTTTGCCGCTACTGTGACCATGGGTTCTTAAGCGGTGTGAGCTACTTTTTTGCCATTCGGAAAGAGGAAACCAGCAAAGTCTCCATCTCATTTGGTTGTTCAGATTAGTTGAGATATTGTATAAGCAAGCACCAGCACAGAGAAAGCAATCTGGGAATATTAGCTGTTGTTGTTGCTGGTAAGCATACCAGGAAATGTAGAGCTCTTCAATTCTGCTTCAGAACTTGCCTTCCATTAGATCTGAATGTGGATATCTAAGCAGATTGTAGAACACTACAATCTAGTTGGGATGTTATAAACGTGAAACAAATGCAAAGCATAAAACTGGCTAATTGCTTTATACATGTGGAAATGGGTGTCATATTAGCTTCTTGTGGCTGTTGTAACAAGTTACCACAAACTTCATTGCTTAAAAGAACAGAAATTTATCGTCTCACGTTTCCGGAGGCCGTCAGTCCATTGTAAGTTTCACTGGGTTAAAATGGAAGCGTTGGTCAGGCTGCGTGCTCTGGGAGCCTCTGGGGAAAATCCTTTCCTTGCTTCTTCCAGCTTCTGGTGCTGCCTTGGCTTGTGACGGCGGCACTCCAATGTCTGTCTTCATGGTCACAATGCCCTCTCCTCTCTGCATCGCCCATATAAGAACACATGTGATTTCATTTAAAGCTCATGTGGCTAATCCAGGATAATCTCCCCATTTCAACTTCCTCAATTTAATCACATACGCAAAGTCCTTTTTTGCCATACAAGGTAACACTCACAGTTTTCAGAGATTAGGACATGGATTGTGGCTATCACGTGAGGGCCATGAACCTGTCTACAACAGATAGCCATAAAAATTTTCCTCACGCAACCACAACCAGAATCTGGGAAGGAAAATACTTTATAATTGTTGTATTTGTTAGGATCAGGCTAAACTGAAGATTATAGAAGCCTCACAACTACATTGGCTTCAACACAAAGGTTTCATTTTTCTCTCATTAGTCTTAACAGTAGAAAATCCACACGCATACGGGAATCAGGCATCTATCTTCTTCCTCTGCAATCTTTGGCATGTCAGCTCATGGACCAATGCGGGAGCTAAAGCTTCCTTCAGCCATTTAGTCTATGCTCTAATTGTCACAGAACAAGAGAAGAAGGGATTAAAGGGCTTTCTGGAGTACTCCACCAAATAACTTTAACCCTTACTGGCTTTCTGTATGTGCAAAGGAGGTTTTCAATGGGGAGCAATTTCCAGTTTCTGATACCAAAAAGATGGAGAGAATGGATACTGATTAGACAGTTAAAGCCAAATGAACCAGATAGCTGTTCTAATTTGAACATCACCCAAAGAAGATTTAATTTCTCCTCCAGAGCTATTTATTCTGGAGGCAGTCATAATAAAACTTCTATTATGAAAATGTACAAACATTCAAAGAATTTTTAAGATATTAAAAGAATAGTAATAATTATCTATATATCCACCACTATATTAAAAAAATAACATTTTGCCATATTTGTTTTTGTACTCTATTCATCTGTCTTCTGTCTATCTGTCATCTGTCTATCTGTCTTCCTAGCTAATCTTTTCAACCAGTTGAAAAGTTGAAGTAAGTTGCATATGTCATGATAATTTACCCCTAAATACTTTGATAAGGTCCTTCTAAAATTAAGAATATTCAGGGCCATCCCAGTGGTATAGTGGTGAAGTTCCCATGCTCCGCTTTGGTGACCTGAGGTTTGCAGGTTCAGATCCTAGGCGTAGACCTAACACCGCTCATCAAGCCATGTTGTGGCAGCATCCCGCATAAAATAGAGGAAGATAGGCACAGATGTTAGCTCAGGGCCAATCTTCCTCACACACACAAAAATTAATATTCTTCTATATCACTTCAATAGCACCACATCTAAGAAAATTGACAATAATGTCTTAATATTAGCTAGTATAGTGTTAATGCTTAAATTACCTACCCCACTTTGTCTCAAAAAAATCTTACCCAATATGTTTTAAAAATAGAGAGCCAATCAAAGTTAAGTTTATGCATCATATTTGTTGGAACATTTTTAGTCTTTTTTAATCTATAATAAATCCTCATTTTCCCTCTGATATTGACTTTTTGGAGAAATTAGGCCAGTCCTGTAAAATATCTTATATTTTGACTTTGTCGGATTGTTTCTTTGTAGAGTATCCTAACTTTTTTCTTTTTTTTTTTCCAATCTACTTTATGTTGTAAATTGTAAGTTAGGTCTTTATTTTTGTCTTTTAGCAAAAAGACTTGAAAAACAATGCAGTATATTTCATTTTGCATCATAAAAAGAGGCACATATTGTCAGGTTGTGTCAATATTAGTGATTGTAAGTCTGACAACTTTATGAAAGTACAGCTGTCAGATAACTTCTACGAGCAGATTTGTTTTTCTCTTGGCTCTTAGCAGGTAACCAGTGGGACAATTCTTTGGCACCATGAAACTGCTGACCCTAATGGTTTTAGTTTTCTGAAACAATGAGTTCATTAGGGGCTTCAAAATAGTGTTTTTTCTATCATATTCCTTTCACATATTAGCTGATATTCTTCTGAGAAATAACTTTGCCACAACAACTGGGAATGAATATGTAATCTTAAAAAAAAGAGTAACGTTTAATTATTTCCCTTTTATTACTAATTTTCGTAGTTGAACATTTGTATAACAACCACTTTCACTGATGGCAAATGTGTGTGTAGGGGTGTGTTTTCCTCTTTTGTTTTCGTTACTACCATATTTTTGAATTTATTCAATGGGTTAAAATGAAGTATCATCATTTTTCTTTTTCATACTCAAGTTATGCCAAATTTGACCAGTGAACGCCCCTTTAAACTAGCTTCTGAGTCTTTCTAATATGCCTATACATGGATTGTGAGCCCTCCCTGCTTCCAGGCACAGCAAGAAGTCCCAGGTTCACCTTGTAATTTCCCCGCTTGGAGTTAGCCAGATCTGGACTCCCCATCTTCTGGGATGAGACTGTTTCTTGGCTCCTCTAGTAAATAGTGCTAGCAAATTAGCATGTCTTTTCTCTGACACCAAAATGTCTTTTCCTGATAATAAATATTCACTTGTTTGTTTTACTATATGAGATTCAAAGACTAACTGTAATTTCATAGTCAATAGTATATTCACACTATGCTTTCTAAGTGCATTTGGTTATTTGCGCTTGCTTTTTTTTCCACTTCATATGTTCTACACAGAACTGTGTTTATGTTACTTGGACTAACTCTTTTCTTTCAATGGATATATTAGAAACTTGATTTTCAGGTAAGATGAATTATTCTCTTTCTAAATCAAAGTTTTGCACCTTTTAAATTTCATTTTATTTTTTGCATTTATAAAATATTTTAAGAGTTCAAAAAGACAGCCTCAGGAACGTTTTGTTTTCTATTCCTTTTCTTCCATCTCGGTTTCTACCATCCCAGTCCTATAGCTAGTAATCATCAGTTTCTTGTTTATGTTTCCTTTGATATCTCTTGCCTAACATATCCATATTTCCATTCCTTTCTTTAAAAAACTACCACTAGATAGATTGATTTTTATCTTGCCTTCTTTCTCCTGGAAATTACTCCAAAACAATATACAGAAAACTTCCTTGATTGGTTTGATTATTTCTGTGTTTATTTTTTAGGATGCCACAATATCCCATTGTTTTTATGTCCCCTACTGATGGATGTTTAGATTCTGTTAAATATTTTACTGTTACAATTAATGCTACAGTGAATAACTTTATGCATATATTATTTTATACTTTTGGATTTATATCTTCAGGAAAAAAATCCTAGAAGTGAGATTATTGGATCAAAAGATTTTTATTAGATATTAAAACTTCTTCAAACATTGGACTTTCACGTTTTTTACTTCTACCAGAGATAGATGAGAATACCTATTTCTTTCCAGCCTCTCAAATAGAGAATATTGCCAAACAAATGTTTGCCAAATTGATGCATTTGGCATGATTTTTCAGTACTGTTTTAGTTTACTTAGTACTTATCATGAGTTAAGTTTAGCACCTTGTTATACATTTTAGGACTATTTGCTTTTATTATACAGTGAAGTGTGTTTTCTTTATTTCTGGAGATGTTTTTGGTTATTGGTTTAAATATTAGATCAGTTTAAGTTTTATATTTTTTATCTTCAAAGAATCATATAATGTGCATATTGGATATTCATTGCCTATCTTCTATAATAAATTACATTTAAGTATCATTTTTACCTGTTACTTTTCCTTGATTTCATTTATTTGGAGTTCTTTTCATTTCTATATTCAATGTCCCATTTGGTAGAATATGCTTTCCTTTGGTTTCCTTTTAAGTCATTTTTTTATTTTAAAGATTACTTGGCCTTTTTCTTCCATTTTTTCTTCTTGCAGCTAGTCAGCAACTATTTCATCCTTCTTGTTTTTATCCACCTTTGTTCAGAGTATTTGAGTTTCTAATGTGTGCTTTCTTTCACATCTGCAAATTGCTTGTTTAATTCATGGCGGTTGTTTCTATTGATTCTGTTTCTAAATCATGGCTCACGTTCTCTTGCTTCTTTGCAGCAAGACTTGAGAGCTCTCTATTTTTTTGGCCCATCCACCATGTTTCCAAACCATGGACGAGTCCTCTTTTTACTACAGTCACCAGATTTTTTGAATCTCTGATGAATTCTTTTTCCTCTTAATTCCCTCCTGAACTTTCATCACGTCAAGAGATCTCTCCTCCCTCCAGCTTTGTCCCCAGCTTCAGTGAGCTGCTGCCGTGCGTGAGATAATATGTTCTGTGCTCCTCAGGGTTTTCTCTCAGCTTTCGTTCCCTCACCGCAGCCTCAGTCACCACCTTGAACACATGAAGGTCTGGTACAACTGGAAGGGATTTCCCTGTGTCAGCCCTAGATACGCTATCACTGTATACTCAGCCAGGTCCCAGGGGAAAGAAGTTCAGGGGAACAGAGACTTACCCTGTGAATGAGGCTCCTTTGAATTGTAAGACACTGTGCCAACCCAACAGAGACATTGAAAATTTACAATACGTTTGGCTTGTTTCTCTTTACCACCACTCTTGGTACATTTTCTCTTATTTTTGCCATTCTTTTAGTAATGAGAGCAGACATAGGTCTTTCTCTCCTAGGAGGAGCTTATCTCTTTCTGGAATTTATGGTACTTAGGTTTTTTGTGCCTTCAGCTATCTGATGGGTTTTTAGAAGCTGTAGTTAATTATTATTATTTTTTTTTATCTTATTGGCCTTTTCTGATTGTTAGGGTAGAAGAAACAGTCTCATTCAACTCCCTATGCCCTACTTGAAAACTCATTAGAATTTGTTTTAAAGGATTAAATTTGCGTTCTACTATAATTCAAAATTAATCTAGAAGTATCAATGTGTTATCTGTTGTTTTGGCTGTAATACTGGCCCAAGATTTTTTGGCCAATCCGTCTGGGTGGCAAGTGTCCTCCTTTTGCTGTCATTAATTCATGTGAGGACTCCTGTATCCACTTCATTGGTTATAGAAGATGGACTTCCCAGCCACAGAAGACCATTCTTGAGTTAAACGTTCTCTATGATTATCATCAAGCTAACAAGTGAAATTTACTTCTCTAATGAACCAAGTATTATATGGTACAAGTGATGGAGTTTATTTCATTATCTTTTTTTAGTAGTAATCATTCATTTGTTTGGTACTCCCTAATTTATAAACACTTTCACGTAATTATTTCATTTCATTTTTGCAACATTCCTACCAGGTAGAAAAGATTATTCCCATATAACAGGTGAAGAACTTGATGTTTGCTGAGTCACTCAGACAGCCACTTAGCTGTCTCTTTTAAGTATCTGATTTTAAAGATCTCATATTTTCTTCCTTTTTTGGGATCATCTGATATTTTAACTTTTCAAAATGAGTAAAGCAAAAGAAATGGACCAAAAAAACAAAGAAACAAGAATCTACCAAAAATAAGGGAATATGAAAAAAAGAAGCAAGTACATTAAAAATGTATAACGTTTCTGCTTAATTTATCACAAGAGATATTTCCCAGAAAATGAGAGTATTAAATGAATAAGTATTATATGTGATACTTAAAAATTAATCCCTATGAAAGTTGTATTACTTATGTTCAACAGAAATTTAGAGACGTTTACTGCCTAGCCCCTTTTGAGCATTGATTATAATTGTCCTTGTGGTACAAGTGGTAGCCATTTCTAAATTTACAGAAAGATTTTTACCGATCTGACACTCAACAGTCTCTGGTGGTAATAAGATTACATTTCACATCCGGTATGTGCTCAAAACACCAAAACAATGTTTTGTTTGCTTATTCCTTGGAAAATCCTCAAATAATTGCTGGTATTCATGACCATTAGCCAAAACATAACGTATTAATGACAGATAGAAAGGCTACTGTGTTGTACACAACGAAGCATTTTGCTGAATGCTACTCAAAGAGAAGCAAGAACAGTTACTCCTGATGGATGATAGTGTACAAGAGAATTCACTCTACTGTCCTCACTGACAGATGCTAGAAAAAATATCAGTCTTCCATGCGATGCTAAGTGAGGTACCCTACCGTTAGCGTTTACTGGCTGCCTCCTTTGTGCTGGGCATAGTAAAAACACCATCTCATTTATTCATAGCGTCTGTTTCATAGATAAGAAAACCGAAGCTCCAAGTAGACTTAAAAAAAAAAAGAAAAAATTTGCACAATATTACATAGGTGGCAGTGACAATTCCAGGATTTAACACAGATCTATTTGACATGGAACCCCCCCTGGTTCTTCCTCTAAATCAGCAGGCCTGAAGCCCGATCTCCAATATCACAAGCCTGTGTTCTTCCCAATAAAGGAAACCGTATGGGTACCTCTTACCTCAATCTGTCTATTGGTCATTTTTCATAAAAATTCTGAAAGAAAACAAACTTTGGGTTTTCTTTCTTGAAAAAGAAAATGATAAGTTAACCTCAATTACATATGAACACACCTTTCAAGGGATTCATGGGTTTGTGATTTGAGCACAACACAATGCTTGAAAGAACCTGGTGGTTACCTGTCAGCTTAACCTGCTCCAACTTACTCCCTTCATTTTATCACAGATACAAGTGATTAGATTCTTCCCTGACATGTATATACCACCTGAATTTGGCCTGGTTCCTCTCTATCGTATTGTCATTCTTCAGAGAACTCACTACCTGTAGCTGTCAGGTTGTTTTCTTTTGTTTTGCATATTTCCATATCTGTTCTCTCTCCTCCCTGTAATGTATGTTCCAGATGGACAGGTACCTTGTCTGGCTTGCTCATAGTGGAATACATTCCTAAAAGAGAAGCCAGCACACAGCAGATCCTTCTGAAGTTTAGTTGGATAACTAAGTGTGTTTTAAAGAAAAATGAATGAATGGTTAAATGAAAGACATTTGTATATCATACTTTAGGAATTATGCCAAATAGCATTACTAAACTAATAAGATTACAATGCAATGCTTTCAGTGAGTGCTTCTAGAAACAACAAACCTTTACTTTTTGTATAGCATAAGATTACAAAATGCTTTTATATCCACTATCCTATTTGATGCTTATAATTATTTACCTTGGGCATCCTGGCACCCAATCCAAGTGCAATTCCGTCAAATATACAACAATAGATAAATAATACAATCTTAAGAAAAACAAATATGGATTTGAGTTAATCATTCCCAGTAAAAAGAAAACAGTAAATAAAAGTATTTAAATGTTTATAATTTTCTCCTCCCTTCTACTGGGCAATGCAATTCCATTTCTCTGAAGTAACCAATATTAACAGAATGGAATGTACCCCTCCAAAACTTTATTAATATTTCAAAAGCCTCATTACACTGGTTCCTCCAATACTCCCGCCTCATCGTTGATGCACATCTATTTGAGAGTGAAGGGAAGAAGGACAAAAACAATTTAAATTAGTTCTTTGTTCAAGGAAGCCTTTTTTGTTTTGCCCTATGTTCTTTTTCCTTAATATTTTGAGTAGGTTCTCTCCCCATTCCTCTAGGACCCAAAATAAACATTAAATTTCCTAAACTAACCAGAATGGGGAATAAGCAACCTTTATTTGTAACCTTTCCAGCCTTTTCTCGGGAAGCCGTATTTCACCCTAAAAAAATGAAGTCTCAACATACAAACCCAATTGCAGAGACGACCCCGGGAAGCCACAGCACGGGCTGAGGCGTCCTGATCCACTCTGTGTGAACACCTTTTGCTGTGCCAAAGTTTCTAGTCAGAGCCCATTGGATAACATCCTCTTAAACGGAAGACTTTAAAAATTCATCCTCAGAGAAATATACTCCTGCAGTCTAGATTAATGTTTACATTGGATTATTATTTGATTTCTACTTTTATTTAGGCTGTTGAAACAAAATTCAAATGAGCAAACTTTAAAGATCTTATTGGCTTTATTCAACAATTTATGAATCCGGCAGCATCCAATCTAGCAGCTAGAAATGAGCTCTGAGGACTTTACAAAAAGAAAGACTTTTATAGGGAAAAGTGAGCAGGAATGATGAAGTTATACTAGGCAAAAAAGGAGATTGGTTATTGCAAGGTTACTTTCCTTTAGGGGCTGGCAGGGGTCTAGCAGGTGGATTACCTAACTAGTTGATCAGGTGATTCCTGATTGACTGGTTCGAGATTCCATTTCTGGGAGAGCCAATACTGTAATTAAATCTCAGTTTGGTGACATAGGGCTTAATGTAAGTGACTCAAGTTGGGGCCTGTTGTCTTACAAGGCTGATACGCAAAAAATTACAAGTTTTTAGAACAAAGGAAATTGAGAGCTCAGAGAACTTGACACTTGACACTCCTGTATTTTAGATAAGGAATAGGAGAGCCAGGGAGACAAAGTAACTTGTTCTCAGCCTCACAATCAGTGGCAAATCAAGACCAAAATCCACGTGTCCCGAGAGTTTGCAAAACTGCTCTTCTTTCCATGACACTTGTGCTGTAAAGGTGGCTGCTAAGGGCTTCACAAAGATGAATTCCTCTTATAAACTTTCAAAAACGTATGGAGGCTAGAACAAGCAAACGAGAAAATCAAACGCCAATTAATATAGAAGAAAGAGGGAAAGGAAATCAAACCGTATTTTAGAGAAAATCAAGGAAATAAACAATTGGGGACCTTGTCTTAAGAGGGATATAACGCAAAAGAGGGCAACAATGAAAATAACTATTATTTTGAAAACAAAGGCAGATGGGTACTGAGCACACTGACGCATCCCTGTTTAAGAGAGACTCCTGCTGAGAACAGACAGTCCTACCCAAGCTGGATCATCTCTCTCCTCATTACTGTCTTGCAGAGAGGACGTAACTACTGAATGAGAAGGTAAGCAGCCTGTTCTGAGTTAAGTAGTCTGGTTTTTTTCCTTAACATCCATCTCCTCCCAAACTCAATAGTGCCATCTTTGAGCATAAAGCACATGGCATTGTTCCTTTCCACTTAAAAGTGTATCACTTATGATGACTAGGAATTCTAGAATCAAAGCTAAAAGAGACCTTCAATGGCATCCAGTTCAACCCCTCCTTTTATAAATGAATCCCAGAAAATTAATGGAACAAGCTGGGGAAAATGAAAGTAACGCATGAACAGAATGGACTGTTAGTTTTCGACTTGGATAAATCAAACTGCTATGGCCTTAGGACCTGAACTAAACTGAATTATTGCTGGAATTGAAAAGGATAGAGATGAAAAAGCATCAACCCGTTTTTTGCGCTATGTATTCCATGGTGACATAAGCTTGCTGACTCATCTGGTGAATATTAATTATGTCTATCCTAGGGCACGATAAATTAGAAAACATTTCGTAGGATTTTTGTCTAAGATGAGAAGAGTTTAAATAAGCCATAATATTTATGGTCTCTCTTTTCTCCCAAAGCACTGGGGCTTTTGGTGGGGCTGAGTACCTAACACTGTATTATCGTCTACACTCTACAGATAGGAGAATGTGTGGCTGAGAGGAGACATTTGAACCTCGTTATTTTTTTTTCAATTCTGCCTTCTTTCAGTCCAGTCTTCAGCTATTAGAATACAGCCTATTAAAGGATGGGCCTTTATAAAAATGATGCCTCTGACAAACTGAGCTGAGACACCTAAAAATATTTCCCCAAAGTTTTTTGCAGCTTCCTTTTTCCTAATACATGGTTTCACTTATGAGGTTGAGATTAAATAACAATCTGTTTCAAAAGATTAGACAGACAGACAGGTATGTCTATACAGACATATGTACAGACAGACAGACATACACTATAGTTTATGATTACAGTGTGAATGGAAAGAGGTCTCTGATTTACAAACATATACACACATATATACACAAATGCAAACAAATACGCACACACACATTTCTGCTATTGGTTCCTGTGATAGTTAATTGTATACATCAACTGGTTAGGTGATGGTGCCCAGTTGTTTGGTCAGACAACAGTCTAAATGCGGCTGAGAAGGTATTTTTTAAATGAGACCAACATTTAAATGAGTAGACTGAGTAAAGCAGATTACCCTCCATTATTTGGGTTGTCCTCATCTGATCAGTTGAAGACCGTTAGTGAAAATATTGAGGTCCCCCAGGGAGGAAAGGATTCTGTCTTCAGACTCAACTCAAGAGTAAAACCTTAACTCCTGCCAGAATTTCCTGCTGGCCTGCCCTGAAGATTACGGAATTGCCAATTCCTTAGAACAAATCTCTCTCTTTCTTACTATCTATCTATTCTATTGGTTCTGTTTCTCCGGAGAACTCTAACTGATACAGTTCTAAACTTATTTAACGAAATGCTAAGATTTTAGTACACAAAGTGGTTACAAAATGCAGAAGTAAAGTTGTATTTCCTCCCAACTGCAATGCCCATTAAACCTGGGCTCTAGGCTATTAGAATCTGCAGATGCTTCTAGCACAAATGTACACTCAGATGCTTGCTTAGCACTAAATTTGCACATCCTTGTCATATCTAGCCTCCAGGGACTTTCCTAAGAACTCTGTCAGTTACTCAAAAAAGAAAAAAACCCACAGTGATTTGAGGCGTGATATAGTAGGAGGGAGATATGTCTATATTACAATATAACTTACTTGGCCTGGCTTTTCTGTTACCTCTATGTTTTCCACAGGGCATGTTGCACCAAGAGATGGTATTTTGGAGTCCTGCCAGAATTTTGAAAATATTAAACTTCTTATTATTATACTACTGTCTATTTACATCTAGTTCCCCCTAATAATCTATTCATTTTTGTTTAAGGGTATTGTTTGCAATTGTTTGCAAACATCCATTCTCTTGATTCTTGAAACAAATTGAGCCCTAGTAAGATCACATCCTCCACTGGGAAACACAGCGGGGTCAGTATCCAGGCTATGTGCCTAGGTTTCCAGTCTTAAAGCTCATTCTTTCCTCTCCTTCCCCTCCCATCATATATATTTACATAGCTATGCTATGAGCTTCCACACGTTAATAATATTGTACTAGTACTAATGACATATAGACGCATATGAAATGACCTGTGTCCCTGCACATCCCCTTAAATAGTTGACATGCAGTTCAAAATAATAATGATAATTAAAAAGAAGAAATCAGTCACAGAAGTGAAGCGAAAAGGAGAATGGGAGATGGAAGAGGTTTTAAAACAGAAGAGGAGAAAAACAGGTTTTTCAACTTATTCTGAAACTTTGTGCCTCTTATACAAGTATCTCAATTCTACTGCACTCCACTCCCCAAGCCAGCCTCTCTAAAGCCGCATCAGAGTCCACAGCCAATCACAAATCAGACGTAGAGAGGTTCCAGGCATTTGGCAATTCTTCTCCCAAAGATGCACAGCTTTCTCTCCTCGGTAATGGCAGTGTGGCCACATCTTTTCCTTGAAAGAAAATTGAAGCTCATATGAATCAAATCAAACATTCATGCCTCATCAAACAAAAGCACAGTTTATGAAAATATACATGATCATATATTCATTTGGTAAATTAAACAAGACACTTCCATGCCCGTGACTTGAAAGCATTGTGGTTTAAACCGAAATGAACAAAACTTGTTTTGGGGGAGAAGGAGAGAGGAAGTAAGGAATAAGATACAAAATAAAAATTAGTTGGAATAAATTAAATATGAGTCTCTAAAAGAAGATATAGAATGCAATGATTCTAATGCGTTTGATCACGTAACTCTTTGTTCATCAAACATTTTGAGGGGCTAGTCTTTCCTAGCACATGTGTTGGGAGATTTTGCAAGGATCTAATTGAAAGAAGTGGTCAGAGTTCTACAGACTTTTCCTTTACTTTAACGTATTCCCAGCCCCGAGTTGATAACGATCATATGAGATCCTATTCACCCTTGATAACACTAGTCAAACATCAACTTCTTGAAATTTTGTCTCACTGCCCCACTGAGAAGACCACTTTCTCTTTTTGCTACCAATTTACATTGAACTCAATATCTATAGTGAGCATTTGTCAGTTGTCTTCCTAGGATCCATATGTCATCACAAGGTCCTGCTAAAACACCTGTCTCCTCCACTAAGACAAACACACATTCACATCTTTCGCTAGTCACTAGTACCGTTGTCTTCCTGAAGAATATGCCTCTTCCTCGTTGTCAGCAAAGCAGTTTGGGAGAATTTACCCCACCCAAGCTCTGAGGGTTGATCAGCATGTCCCATCTCTTTAGTCACGTGTTTGTTCAGTGATAGGCACAAGAGCCAACTACAGCCAGCAGAAGAGCAAATCTTAGGCCTTGTTTGATGACTACTCTATGACACACTTTCTCCTACAAATAATCTAGGAAAAGGAAGATGTGAGACTCACAGGCTCTCCAGCCATTTTTGGACCACAAAAAGACTTTTGGATGAGTAGGAGGAAAGGGGCTTCTGGTGATAAGAATGATAGCATTAAAGAGAAAGAAACCTGCTCCTTTGTGCCAGGAGATCAATTCTAGTTGAAGTCAACCCTACATTTCTATTTTATAGCTGTAAGTCAATAATCCTCCTTTCTGTTCCCTGTCATTTTTAAGTCTATATTTTAATGATTAGTAAATAAAGTCTCCTAACTGAACCAATTTCTCTTACTAGATAATACATCGTTGTTTTGTGTCTATTTATGTCTCCTTCTACCCCCCTACATGAGCTCTTTGAAAGTAGAAATTCTATTATCTATGTTCTTATCCCTACATGTTTACAAGACAGAATGCCTGGCTCATAATTAGTATTCAGTAATATTTTGTTGAATGTAAAAATTAATCTATTGGAGCTTCATGTCAGTTTTACACTGTGAACAGTCTTTTTAGAGAAAAGAATGAAGAATCTGAAACCTATACCTTTAATTTAGGTAGCACTAAGTTGCCTGGACTATTTGCTGTTTCTGAACTTTAGAAGTAAATCTGTGCTTCCAATTGTCCCCAAATAATTAAGATATAAGCCACATAGCACCAGCCCTGATAGCCTAGTGGGTAAAGTTTGGCACACTCTGCTTCAGCATCCTGGGTTCAGTTCCTGGGCGCAGAACCATACCACCTGTCTGTCAGGAGCCATACTGTGGTGGCGGCTCACTTAGAAGAACTGAAAGGACTTACACCTAGAATATATAACTATGTACTGGGGCCTTGGAGAGGGGGAAAAAAAAAAATATATATATATATATATATAAGCCACATAAAGTGTTCTGTGGCCCCCTCCCTCCTCCTTTGCCATGAGCATTTGATATGATTGTTTCCAGACAAGATTTTAAATAAACTCTCAAGCTATGAATGGAAAGGATTTTCAGTTTCACCCTCCATTAATAGCATCAATATTTAACAACCGGAATTCACAAACTGGTATCATCAATAAAGTGCAATGTTGAGAGGACTTCAGTTTGGGTCATTTAAAAGACCATACTGAAAATATAGTGGACTCTCTATTCAGGAAAATTATTTTGTCTGTCACCCTAGTAAAGAATGTTCAGAGATACCACGGACAAGTGGAATAAAAGGACACACTCTAACAAGTGGACTACCCGGTCTTCCTTCTTCCTTCCTCCTTTCTTTTTTCTTTTCTCTTTTAAGATCATGTCTATGCTTATTATAAAACCCAATTCCAATTTTCAGGCTTCTCTCTTCCTTTATTTCATACATACCTTTCTCAGTGATTATTTCCCACCTGCTATTTACTTTAAAAGAATTATCCCCACCCAATAGAAGGTTTGTGTAAAACTGCACACAGAAATTTTTAGGAAGATTGTTGTAGTATAATGGGAGAGTATAAAGTGGAGAAAGCATTATACGCTCCTTACAGGCACCGAGATAAGAGTTTAAACTAAGAGTTAGAGTAGTTTCCCCTTATCTTCAAGAGATACACTCCAAGACCCCCGTTGGATTCCTGAAACTGCAGATAGTACCAAACCCTATATATGCCATATTTTTTCCTGTACATACATACCTATGATAAGGCTTAATTTATAAATTAGGCAGAGTAAGAGATGAACAACAATAACCTAATGCTAAAATAGAACAATTATAACAATATTCTGTAATAAAAGTTACCATAGATCTTAGCAACCTCAGCATATGATTTTTTTTTTCTTATTAAGTTGAGAAGTTTCACATTTTCATTTAAAGGGAGCACGTTATGGCTTCTCTTTGGTATATCTGAATTATCAGCATCACTACTCTTGTGCTTTGGGGACATTATTGAGTAAAGTAAGGGTTATTTGAACACAAGCACTGCAATACCCAGACAGTTGATCTAATAACTGAGACGGCTAAGTGACTAACGGACAGGTGGCATACACATTGTGGATATGCAGGATGAAGGGATGACTCATGTGCTGGTGGGGACAGAGCAGGATAGTGAGAGATTTCATCACGATACTCAGAATGGCTCCAGAGTTAAAACTTATGAATTATTTATTTCTGGAATTTTCCTTTAATATTTTCAGACTGCGGTTGGTCATGGGTAAATGAAACTGCGGAAAGTGAAACTGTGGGTAAGGGGGGACTACTGTATTTCACTTAGTCATCAAACAGCTTTAAGAAGCACACTGAACTGCCTGTAGTTATTTCCTGGCACTAACTATGTCATTACTGTAGTAAGCACTTTACTTGTGTTCACTCATTTCATCCTCACAGCAACGTTTTGAAGTAGTTTCTTTTATTATGTCTATTTTACAGATGAAGCAACCAAGGCTCTTGGGAAGTTACATATCTTGCCCAAAGCCACACAGCTAGCAAAAGGAAGAGCTGAGATTCAAAGCTAGGCAAACTGGCCCAGGACTAGGCTTGACTTCATCTTACTAGTTAATGGCAGAGGCAGCTTTCACTCCTAGATTGGTCTGCATTAAAGCCATGTGCTTTCCATCATCCTCCCTCAAAGCTCTGGGGTTCAGAAGTTCTGAGTTCTCTTTCTGGCTTTGCCATGAATAGTGTGCCCTTGAACAAACTCGTTAACACTGAGGTGGTCTCCAGAAATTCCTCATTAACAAAGCTTTTTTTGGGAATCTATGCCCATTCAGTTTAATCCATGGGGAAAAAAAAGTTTAGGATTGAGCATAGGATTAGTCACAGAACCACTGTTTTGGAAATCTCTGATTACCATAGGTATATTTTCTTTGGAAATAGCATTTGGATTTGCTGCCAGTAGACAGGAACTGGAAACAAAGTTATGTCACCATTCTTTTCATATTTTGAGGCAATATATTTGATTGCTTCATACTTCATTACAATTATTTCTGCAGCAAGGCCTTCTCCATTCATGCATCCACTCATTCTTTCATTCATTTATTCACTATCAAGCCAGTAATATATACCCTGTAGTGTTTTAAGTCCTGGGGGTAGAGCTGATGATAACGACAAGTTCCAGTCCCAGATGAAGCATATTTCTAGTGCGTATCTATATTGGAAATGTCTGGAGATTTGATATTATTATATCCTTCAACAGTGATGAAATTGGGTGGACTAATTGTTGCTTACCTCAGCTTATTACAGACGTATTTAAATTGTAATGTGACTGTGAAGAGAAGAATGTATAATTTCTCCAGGCTCTGGTTGACGTATGAGGTATAATAATATAGGAAAGTCCTTCCAAATCGTCCAGAATGCTGTCTCAACCGATGAATATATTCTTCCTCTAAATACTACTTAAAAAACTTCACAGATCCAGCCCAGTGGTGTGGTGATTAAATTCGTGCCCTCCCACTTCAGATCTACACACTGCTCATCAAGCCATGCTTTGGCGGGGTCCCACAAACAAAATATAGAAGATTGGCACAGATGTTAGCTCAGCAACAATCTTCCTCAACTCGAAAGAGGAAGATTGGCAACAGATGTTAGCTCAGGGCCAGTCTTTCTCACCAAAAAAAGAAATAAATCATTTCACTGAAGTCCCTTTCTCTACATCTCTGCCATTTTATTACCCATGGGCATAACATGTTCTTCAGTATCGTTACTATTTATTCTGTCTGTCATGAGCTGATTTTAATTTCAAACCTGGCATTACTCTGCCCCAACTTCTCTTTATTCCTGCCTTCCCTTCAGATACTAGCTTTAATAGTAAAGAAACCATATATTGCTAACATGTAGCACATGGTCTGATGTATAGTATTTGCTCAAATAATATAAGACTGAAGGAAATTCAATTCAAGTGGCTGTAGTTGGTCCCACTGACGCCGCTAACCACTTCCAGGAGGAAAGTGAGATTGAAATATGTGAGGAAGAGCAGACCACTCCAGCTATTCCAACTGTTGAAATGATGACTGCAATTGTCTTACTACTTTCTTTTCTCAGCTTTTTCCTCCTGTGAAAGTGCTTTGTTGCTGAAAGGAACTTGATTGTCAGCCAGAGATAGTGAGAGCCTTTTGTCTGTCTCAATGCTCAACAGCCTTTGCAGGCATAATGCAAACTTCGTGCTGCGTCAGGGATGTGATTCAACTCTCACCTGGCACAAACAACTCAAGAGGTGAAAGGGTAGTCAGCACGCATGCAGGTGGCTGGTCCTGCTCTGTAGCACCAACAACAGGGATCCCTGGTTATGAAGGTTTTGTGTAGTGGACATCAGTCTAAAGCAGCAAAACTCTTCCCAAATTCTGACTCTCAGGTAATGCTCTGTGAGTCACCACTTTTCTTCTCTCATGATGGTTTTGCTTTGTCTCTAACGTACCTGCTCCAGCTCAAAGAACAGAGAGAGCCAGCTTTTCTGGCTTGGATGGATTGACTATATAATGTAATCATTAAATGTCTAAAACTAGGTCTGAATTTGAAGGTGTTAGAAAATTCACAGGAGGCCATTCTTTATGTGAGTTTGAAATTATTTTCAATTACAGATTAGAGCACGGCAGTGTCTGTAATATCATTTAATGAGGCATAATGCTTCCTTTTGTCATTTTTTCCCCTCTGATTGAGATGGGCACCCTTAAGCCAACTGACAGATTCCTGAGTGCTGACAATCAGCGCTCCAGCAGATGAGAAGGAGTACGATGATGCCACAAATGAGTGCCAATGAAAGTGATAGATCTTTAAAATAAATCGCATAAGCCTTCCAAATTGGATGTAATTGGAATGTATTCATCAAATTTTGAATTTGGACTCAATAGTAACAGGAAGTGAGTACTAAAACACTGAATAAGAGAACACATAAAATTAGAAGTCAGCGATTGTGTATACGTATTTGGAAGGGGAAGTTCACAGAAAATATCCAAAGGCTGGTTTTCCCAGATGTAAAGACAATTAATATGAAGAGTATAAGACATTTATATTTGGTGCACATGCATGTTTGCGTGTGTGTGTGTGATTTAGTCTGTGTGTGTGTCTGCTTATCTGGGCTGTTTTCATCTCGCTACCTTTAAATTTCCAAAGAATGTACCGATAAACCATAAACACTCTCAGGAAGAGATATTGTAACAAGATGTACAAACAAAAAACATGAGAGTAAATTCATCCCTCATTTCTTGTTGTTTGAAGACAAGTAAAAGTGAATATATTAGAATATAGTAACAGTTTAGTGAGGTTTACATTTTATGGGATTTTTTTTTTTTGGTTTTCAAAGTGATTAGGAATTCTGTATCTCTTAATCTTTAGGTAGATTGTTGAAATTTATGTGTACAGAAGAAAACACATTCGGACCAGAAAAGCTATTTGATCTTTACTCAATTTGTCTGTTGAATAATGACCTGAGCATGATTGGTAAACCAAAGGCTTAGAGAGGAAGTAGGCAGAGAAGAAGACAGCAGAGGGACTAGGGACACTTTATGGATGACAGAAAGAAGAAAAGAAATGGTGAATTGTTGCAAGAACACATGTTATATGATAGAATGTAGTAGGACACAATGTTGGAAGGCAGGTTTAAGACATATTATGAACAGCTTTGATGGTCATTGAAAAAGTCTAATATTATTCCATAGGTATATTAGGTTGTATTAAATATTTACATGAGTGACTGAAAACCCAGAATTATAATGGTTTGAATATTATAGTGGTTTATTTCTTCTGCACATAAACATGGACAGTCCATGGCTAGTAAGGATGATTCTATTGTCATCAAGCTCCAACTTCTTCCTCCTCAACATATGGCTAAGAACTTTTTATCTTGTATGGTTACTTCTGTTCCAACCTCTCAGAAAGGAGTAAAGCAGAAGGACATCCTCTGTCTTTTAAATATTATTTCCTGGAAGTTGTATAACCACTTTTGTTTACATTCTTCTAGCTAGAACATGGCTACATCTATCTGCAAAAGGGAAAGGTAATTTTTTTTCTACTCAGCCACATGGCTAGGTAAAATTCATGAGTTATATTGTTGTGGAAGAAAAGGAGAATGGATACTGCAAGAAAAATAGTGGTTTCTGCAATAAGATGCAGTATAAAATTTTCTATTTTCTGTTTTCTGCTGCATAATATCAAATCTTTGCATGTAAATGATGGCTTTAATCAAAACAAGAGACCTATCTGGAAGGGAGGCCAGTTAAGATCCTCTCAGAGCAGTCCTTTGGTTAATAATTAGTGGCCAAGCTAGGAAAATGGAGATAAAAGTCTCTATAGATTGAAGTTTCCTTGAAGAGGTGGAGATAACAAAATTTGGTGATTCTCTGATCGCATCACATAAAAGAACTGAAGTTAACTCTCATTTTTAGTTTTCCAGGCCAGATGTGGTGATACCTAAGGGAATGACCATGAAAGAGGAAATTTGATTTGAATACGTTAAACTGAGAAATGCCTAAGGCATGTTCACATGTGCTAAATGTTCAGGCACTTGGGGTGCAAAGATAAATGATGCCAGTGACCTACCCTGAAGGAGATCCTAAATCTAATAGCAGACAACACTCAGCTGAGTGTAAGTTTTTCTTTTTAATAGAAACATGTGCCTTCATCATACAGTTAGAACCCTTTCATCCTTATTTATATGTTTATTCAAAGGGTGCATTTTCTTCTTGAGGACATCTTTCTGTAGTTCTAGAATTTTCTTTTATAATCTTCCCGAGTGTTTTCTGCTTCATGTCTTTCAACATGTAATTTATTTTATTGTGCTTTTTAAATTCCTCTTTAAACTTTTCTGTAGTATATCTTCAAGAGACGTCTTTTTCAGGAAGATTCACGAAAACTAAATATTCTGAGTTGTTGACTTTTACAAACATCCTTATTTTGACTAGATTTAATAATTTAGATTCAAAATTATTTTTGAACTTTGAAGACAGTGCATTGCTGTCTTCTAGGATTCATAGTTTTATTAAAATTTTTAAGTTGATCAATTATTTTTTTACAAGGCCTTTTTTTCTCCCTCCATGTCCCATACATACTCTCTCTAAAAGCTTTTAAAATTATTTTTACTTGCATTTCTCCAACATAAGTCTGAGTACAGATAGACTTTTATTGATCCTATTGGACACTGGAGAGAATATCTCAATCTTATAACAGGAGATTTTCTTTAACTTGAGGAAATTTTCTTCTATTATTATTTCTTTTCCTCTGTTGTATCTGTTCTCTTATCGTGAACCCCCTTTTAGATGTCCTATTGAGCACCCAGATCTATACTTCTGAATTAACTTCTCCTGTATTTTCTATCATTTTTTTTCCTTTTTGCTCTGGCTTCTGGAAAGTTTCCTTGGTTTTTATCTTTCAGATCTCCATTTAGGTAATCAGGTTCAGGATTTCATTCAAATTCTATTGATAATCATAATTTGGATTCACAGTATCTCCTACTTTTTAAAATAGCATGATTGCTTTTAATAAATTGCTACAATATACATATATATAGACATATATGCATATAGATAGACAATACCCATTTAAATTAATCTTCCATCTGAGTTAATACTGTTTGTTCATCTGGGGAGTCCTCTTTAGCAGTAGCATTTTTTCTTAAATTTCTGGTAACCCTTAGTTGATGATTTATATCCCTTTAAAGGGAAGATCTGGGTTGATTAATATAGATGGTGGGCATTGGTTTCTTCTGCAATTGGACAGACATTTTTCCTCAGGTAGCTTCTCAAATGAGAGGAGGTCATATGCCGGTTGAATAAAAACAAAAGATATAGGTTTCAAGAGTGTCTAGTTAAGTATTGGGAACATGGAATTATCGGAAATAGGCAATTCCACACTTCCTACTTGGAGCATTTACCATGCATCAATCTCTATGCCACCTTTACATGCTAATATGGCCATTAATATTCATCTCCATGCAGTTTCAATTTTGCAGATAAAATGAGTTGGCCAGCACAGAGAGAAAAAAATATGCCCAGAATACAGTTCTGCACTATTTATTTCAATTACAGGTCTGAAGTAAGAGTACCAATGTCACCAATACAAAGGGTTGCAAAGGGACATTTAAAGGAGAACCTCATACAAGGTTTTGATGAATTCTGGAAGCAACAGTGTCTGCAGAAAAGAATGTGCCTGGGGGAAGGTGATAGAATGGACCCTTTTCTCTCTGTCTTGGGAGTGTAAAATGAAATTAGGACTCAGGGAAAAGAGAATAAGGACAGATGAACAATTCAAGCATGGAATATTAAGTACTTGGGAAATAGGAACCCAGACTCTTCCCATTTTACCTTCCCTTCCTCTCTTAGGGAATCTCAAACCTATCACTGAAATTAATAGGGTGGAAGTACACTTTGGGAGTATTACATAAGTCTGGCCATGTTTCCCAGCTTCCTACCTCCAGGCAGAACTCTAGTTAAATAATTCTGGACAGATGGATACCTATCCTTTGAGAGCAGGGACACAGGAGTAAGGATGGACACAGAATCAGTGTCTGCCTGCTTCCATCTGGAACCAGTGAATACCTCGTTTCATACAGAGGCAGTAACCATGCTGTTCAAAGGACACTCTGCATGATTCCATTGTGGAGGGTAGGCTTCAGGAGCATTGTATTTCCCGCATGGTCCAGGTAATTTGTATTTTAGTACACAAACTTGTCACCTGGTGTCATTTTGGAGGTAACCTACTTTTCTACAAGTGTGAACAATGGGTTAAAGCCAATCGTGTTCTGTTTTCATTGTTGTGATACACATGACAGATGACCTTCCCAGGCATAATATATCCAAGGCTTTGTGCTGTTTCTGACATCCTCCATTTAAGAAGATCGTGAATATATCACACTTTACCTCTCCAATTTTGGAACCACTTGACAAATGAAATAAGAATCAAATATAAGCTTTACTACTGATATAGACATATTGGAGAATAAATACATGGATTTCTTTAAGTCTCTCTACTCCACTCTGATCTTTTAGCTTAGTCCTTGGGCCAGCTCATCCAAGGAGAAGTCTGCTAATTAGATATGTAACTGGAATGGTAAAAGAGAAATGTTTGCTTCATTACCTTAAGCCTCAATAGCAGGATTAGAGAGGGATGGATATTCATATACCCATATAGAAGGCAAACTTAAGTGTGGACCTAGGTGAGTTTACCACGTTGAATCAAAATCAAAAGAAAATGCACAAACAGGACAGGCAAGTCCAAACAAGAGAACTAAGAACAGGTTGAATTACACAAATCCTTTCTCCCATTGTTACTTTTCAGATGAATTATTCTTTAATTTATTCCTAGTGTAAAGCAAGTAAGTTAGAAAGATGATCAGAAATCTCTTCCCAACACATCTGAGATGTTGAAAGTTCTTACTCTAGATGCAAAAGTAGATGTGCTGAAAGAAATACAAAAATATTTTCCCTACATTTACTACCTGTAACTAACCTAGAGCTCCTTCACATTAGAAAATATAGTAGGGCACAAGTGAGCAAGGATGACAGGATTGTAGGGGTATCATTAAGTGTTATCTAGAACATTGTTTTAGCTATGATGAGTTACCTATGAGCATTACAACTAGCTTATAGCTCTTGGTGACAAACCACTCACTGGTCTGAGCAAAAAGAATGCTTTCAAATGATTATTTCGTAATCATATTGGTAAAATACTAGGGAAAGATTCTCCAAAGAAAATGGTTAAGTCAGAAGAAAATCAAATGTTAAAGATAGAAGATTAAATAAATCTCATAGATCCACCCCCTTTATAGCACTGCTCGTTGAAGAATAACCATGCTACGAGAGGTCTTTGCTGTTTATAGCCATAATATTTTTAACATCTTTATTGAGCTATAATTCACACGTCATAAAATTCACTTATTTAAAGTATACGATTCAGTGCTTTTAATATATTCACAGAGCTGGGCAACCATTACCTATAACTAAATTTTGAACATTTTCATCATTCACAAAAGAATTGTTGTAAAACTTAGTAGTTATTCTCCACTAAACACCAAGTCCTAGATAACCACAAATCTACTTTCTTTCTCATAGATTTCCCTATTCTGAACATTTTATGTAATGTCTAGGTATAAGCCTTTTTATTTGTTTCTGGATATGGTTTGCTAGTATTTTGCTGAGATCTTTATTCATTTTTTTCATAGATGATATCGATCTGTAGATTTCTTTCCTTGGAATATCTTTTCCAGGTTTTGGTCTCTGGGTAATATTGCGATGATACAATGAGATAGGAAAGTTCCCTTTCTTTGTATTTTTTGGAAGAGTTTCATACTAATTGAGTTGGTATTAACTTTTCTTTCAAAGTCTGGTAGAATTTGCCAGCCAAAAGGGGCTGGAATTTTTTCATGGGAAGTTTTTAAATTATTAATTCAATCTCTTAAATTGTTATGGGTTGACTCAGGTTTTCTGTTTATTTTTCAGTCACTCTAATAGTTTGTGCCTTTTAGGAAGTTGTCTATTTTATCTAAGTAATCGATTTCATTGGCCTGCAGTTATTTGTCATGCTCCCTCAAAAGCCTTATTATTTCTGTAAGACTGGTAGTGATGTACCTCTTTCCTTCCTGATTTTAGTAGTCTGAGTCTTCTCTCTTTTTTTCTTGGTTGTGTATGTAAATATTTGTCAATTTTGTTGATCTTTCAAAGAATCATCTCTTTGATTCATTGAAGTTTTTCTTTTATTTTTCATCATCTATTTATTTCTGTTCCAAACTTTGCGATTTTCTTCCTTCTGCTTATTTTTTTGTTTGGTTTGCTCTTCTTTTTCTAGTTTCTTTAGGTATTAAGTTATACTATTGATTTAAGATTTCTTTAAATATAGACATTTACATCTGACTTCTGTCTGGGCACTGTTTTTCCTGCATCCCATTAATTTGATATGTTGTGTTTTCATTTTCACTTATCTCAAGATATTTTCTAATTTTCTTGTGAGTTTTTTCTTCGACTCATTACTTCTTTGGGAGTGTGTTGATTTGTTTCCCTGTATTCATGAATTTCCCGAATTTATTCCTGTTTTTGATTTCAAATTTAATTCTGTTCTAGTCAGAGAAAATACTTTGCATGATTTCAACCCTTTAAATATATTGAGGTATGCTTTAAGACTTGATAACTATAATGTTTTGAGTTATATAATGTGCACTCCTTCATAACAGTTTCTGTACCTGGCCTTAGCTAAGCGATTATAGCACTGAGGAAATATCAGTATATTCATTTACACATTCATCAGAAAAGCTATTCTCTTATCTCAATTTTGAAGTTTGGGTAAATCACTTAAGGTCACTGGACCTTTGTTTCCTCAATATCTGTAGCTAATATTTTTATCTATATCAACAATAATATATTAATAATAATAATATAATAATAATAAATATTGATATCTTTATAGCTATTGTGTGTGTATGTAAATATACACACACACATAAGTACACATACACACACATAAGTACAGATCTTGCTTGTCTTACTATGGGGTTATCTTGAGAAACCCATTGTAAGTTGAAAATGCATTTAATACACCTAAGCTACCGAACATCATAGCTTAACCTAGCCTACCTTAAACATGCTCATATAACCCACATTAGCCCAACGTTGGGGAATTCATCTAACACAAAGCCTATTTTATAATAAAGTTTTGAATATCTCATGTAATTTTTTGGACACTGAACTGAAAGTGAAAAACAGAAGTGTTGTGTGGGTACAGAATGGTTCTTAGTGTATTAATTGTCCACTCTCCTGATTGTGTGGCTCACTGGAAACTGAGGCTCACTGCTGCTGCCCAACATCATGAGCGAGTATCCTGTCACATATCACTAGCCTGGAAAAAGATCAAAATTAAAAATTAAAAGTACAGTTTCTACGGAATGGATATCACTTTCACACCATAATTAAATTGAAAATTGGTAAGTTGAACCATTATAAGTCAAGGACCATCTGTATATATATTATATTATACACACTTATTTTTCTTCTTCGAGAAGAAATAAAGATATAATTTATTTAACCCTAATTAACAACCAAACTATTTAATACATATACAGAAAAGCTATGACCTGGAAGTTCCTTTACATCAATAACTTGTCTTGTGTCACTACCGAGCATGAAGATCCTATATATTAACTAATCCAGCATAGATATAGACAGGAACAGCTGGAGGAGAATAGGGTGTATTGTATGAATGGGTCTTCTTCCTGACCCTTGTCCTACATCTGCCCACATACAATGATAAAAGATTGCTTTAATACCAATATATTGATGGTGTTATTTTATCCCTGATGAGGAATACAATTAGTGAAACATATGGAAAATAATACCCAATCTAAAAAGACTATGTCCTTAAGGATAATTAACCAGAGTTTATTGAAGACCCAAGGTAACTGCCGAAGTGGAAATTAAACTTGAATTTCATCCTCCTCATGTCTCTCAGGGTGAGTTCTGAGAGCTTACTCTTTAGAAGAAAATGTATTTCTCCAGATAATTAGCTTTCATTGAATATCATTGCTGTTTTGCTTTCTCTTCTCAAGAGCACTTACTATATATTTTTTGTTCAAATGTGTAATTTCAAGATAGTGCTGCTCCCTTTTCACTAGGGATGCCATTATAAGAAGGATAAAAGCATCAAAATTATACTAGCTAAAGGTACTACTCCTCAACGATGCCCAGAGTGGAGCGTGGGTTCCTGGAAGGAGAGACGTAATTGCAAGTCATAAGCAACTAGCTGAGAAGTTAGTTGTAAAAACTTGATTCATATTAACTAAACAAGTGACCCTGGACAAATTAACTTTCGGGGCCTCAGTTTTCCCTATCTTTAAAATAAAGGGTGTATGGGCCGGCCCTGTGGTGCAGTGGTTAAGTGAGCACGTTCTGCTTCTGGCAGCCAGGGGTTGGCTGCTTCGGATCCCAGGTGCGGACATGGCACTGCTTGGCATGGTAGGCGTCCCACATATAAAGTAGAGGAAGATGGGCACAGATGTTAGTTCAGGGCCAGGCTTCCTCAGCATAAAAGAGGAGGACTGGCAGTAGTTAGCTCAGGTCTAATCTTCCTCAAAAAAAATATATAAATAAATAAATAAAATAAAATAAAATAAAGGGTTTGGATTAAGTAATCTCCGAAAACCTATGTTTAACAATTTTTTGACTTCATGATAGTAAGTGAGAGTTAATAAGAAAGGATTTCCCTATTTCTTTCTGCTCTAAAAGGGATCTGCTTTCTCCCAGGAACCCAAAGAGCTTGGGGTATTTTTGTTTGTTTATTTGGTTAATAGTTGTTCTTTGTTTTTTTTTTTTTTTTTTTAGTTGAGTAGTGAAAAAACCCCACAAAAAAACAAATAAACAAAAAGATCTGCTCCAATATTTGGAATAAGTAGAGCTGAATGCTTAAGAGGTGAGAAGAAAGATACGATCAGAACTTTCCGGAACTTTAAGTAAAATGTCTTTTGTCCCCTGTGGATTTCTCTAGACGCATTCCAATCAGTTAAGCAAGGTCTTGTGGAACTGAGCTGGTAGTAGCTTGGCAGGAGTGTCCAGAATGCATCTTTGGCAGGCGAGCTCATACAGCGAAACCAACAAGGTGGATCCACATTTTCTGCATGTGGTAGGGTTGAAATCCATGCAGGAGCCTTCACGTGGAGGAAGAAAGCTTTGCTCAGATGGGAAAATTATCCAAAGTTCCAGCTCTTACTGCTCACTTTCCAAATAACACAGTTTTCCTGAGTCTTATCTTTGGTACTTAATGTGTATTTCTGAAGCCACGTGTGGCATTCTTTTGTTAATAGCTTGATACAAACACAGACAAACAAATAAGAGACCCCTGATTTATTGAGGGAGCAATACTGTATAAAGTTAAGTGGATATTAACAATGGTCCTTGAAACTCAGGCAATTTAATCCAGATAAATAAATCCATATCAACCAAAAAAAAAAAAAAAAAAAAAACACCTTCAAACAAACAAAATATTAGACAAATGAGAGAGAGTATAGAGTCTTCTTCCCTTTTTTTTCTGGATTTGTTTTATTATTATCATCTATATAACTGATATTGGCTGGAATTACTTCAATTCAGTTAAATTCAACAGTTATTAATCAATAAGTTTTTATTGAGGAATCATTGGGTAAGGCAATCCTGATTGGTATAATTCTAAAACCATGATAACATTAATAATTAAAAATACTAAGGCAGGGGTTAGGAGAACAGGCTCTGGTATTAGCCTGCCTGGGTTCATTTCAGGCCGTATCATTTACTATCTATGTACTCTGAGAAATTTAGGTAACCCTTTTGATCTTCAGTTTTCTCACTGTAAAAATAGGTTAATGATACTATCTACCTCATAGCATGTATGGGAGGGCTAGATTAATTAATATACAGTGTTTCAACAGTGCTAGGCACACTCAGTAAATATCAGCTGATATTATGCATCTTTTTTCCCCCTGTAAGGCCTTCCCTAAGTAATTTCGCCACAGTAAAGCTTTAAGCAGAATTTGTTGTATTGAATGGAATTTGGCTGTAAATCTTTGGTAGACTAACACTTTTACAATATAAATTTTATAATATATAAAATTTCAGATTTTTGTATATTATGTTTTTTAAAAGATGAACAATATCAGTGTACCATTTAATGGTGAAGGGTGGTTAAGGGTGCAAAGAATATACTTACTCTCAAAATGTGACTGGCCCAGGAAAGATGGCTGGCAAAACACTGCTCCTTGCTGTTACCTTAGCAATGTACATCCCATAGGTGTTCCTTAAGAGTGAAATGGTAACACTTCAATTTAATTAACGTTTAGCGAGTTGCCATTGAGTATTTAAAAACGTGTCTATCCCTCAGAGTACTTTACTAAGAATGGCCAACTGGCCATTGGAGATGAATATTTGGAGAGTTTTTAACACATGTTGAAATCTGACTGTGAAAGAGCTGATGCCCAGTTTGAGAACACTTCCCCAGGTGATATATGAATTACTAGAATATGAGTCTCATCTGTGACATCATTTTACAAGACCGAACAAAATTGGCGAAGGAATTTGTCTATTCAAAAGTCCAACACTTCTGACCAGGAACAGGAATTTACTTGAAGTCTACGTTCCTAATAGTAACCACAGCTCCACTGCAGGGGGTTTGAGGTACAGATTCCGGCTAATATCCTGTTTCTTCTCACAGTTGTGTGATCTTTCCTGACTACTGGGAAAATTCCTATGGTGCCAGGACACAAAGGTATAATTTCCTGGTACAGTAGGCTGTTCTTTCTCCCATCTATAAAAATACACAAAGTACAGACTACAGCCAGATGCCTCACTGCTCATCAGGCTGAACCAGCCTTTCTTGTGGGTCCCAGGCCGCCAATCAGAAAAAACCTCTGAACAAATTAAACATATAAGAAGAAATTCATTTCAAATGCAATAACTTTGAACATGGATACAATTTTCTATTGGAGTTTATGACTGGAGTCATTCTTGTCTTCTACATACGTATCCATTCTTTGGACAAGTCATTTACTTTTTTTTAGATCTCAAAATTTTACATCTGTAAAATAGGGTTTCATTTAGAGAGTATAAGCTTTCAGCTGGAACATACACTAATGGTCACCTAAATCCCTTCCTTTCTAAATTGAGATGTAAGACCAGAGAAATGAGGAAAACTTGGGGAGGTGACACAGTGAGTTATCAGCAGAATTGATATTACAATACAAATGTTCTTAATAGAAATTCAGTATCATATCTGTTGCTCAAAGCTTATTTGATCTCCACAGTCACTTTTTAGTCTGAAATTTACAGAATATCCTTCAGTTCTGTCTCCCCGGAGCACTATATTTTATCCCTTGAGACAGGGCTTAAAGGTCAAGCTCTTGCTGAAACTTTCCCCAGTATCTTTAAGCATTGACAGTGGATTCCATCTCTCTGCTTCTGTAATATTTGATTCTTATCTCTATCATAGCATTTATCTTATCACTTTTCAACTATTTATATATTAGTCTATCTCCCCAGCGCACCTGGAGTGTTTTTACTGTCTAAATCTCTGGGGTCTTTTTTAGTACCTGACTTGGTAGTTGTGCTTACAAATGTTTTCTGAATGAATGAATAAGTGATGTTCCCACCTGAATCCTACATTTGATATTTTCCCACCCTTTCTTGCCATTGCCACAAAACTTTCATAAGAACTTGTGACAGGTGTCAAATTAATACACTCGATAACTTCATAATGAGGCACTTTGTACTTTTGTAATGACTTTTCCAATAAAGGGGTATTAGACAATGCATTTCTTTATGAAATACAATGAGCTGCTGTAGTTTTTAAAGAAAACTGATCTATCATTACTTTTATGCAATACTTTCAATTCCTGGCAAATTCTTACGTTCATCATCTCGTTTGATCTTCACAACAACCCTATAATATAGGCATGCATAGAAGTTATTATAGCCTTCTCGCAGATGGGTTTATTAAGACTCAGATAATCAAAAGGATACAATTTTGAATTGAGGTTTTCTGACTCCAAATTTAGTTCTTGTTCAATTCTAAATGGTGCCCTTTTTAAACATTTGAACTCTCCATAAAGATAAATCCTCAAATGAATCAGATTTCTAAATCAGTAAAGGCTCTTTAGGTTGCAAATGGAAGAAACCGGGTTCAAACTGCCTTAAGCAAAAGAGAGAATTTATTGTGTCACAAAAATAAATAGTCTAGGGATGTAACTTTAGGCACCCTTAATTCTAGCAACTCAAATGAGGTTACCAGAAATAATTCTTTTGCTTTCCTCATCTTTTGGACCAATTCCTCTCTGAATTGGCTTTAAATTCCCTTGAAATTTGCAAAATGACCACCAACAGCTACAGAGTTGTCACAACTTTGCAACCGAAAGAGTGGCAGTTGAGAAAATATCCCAGATCTGACATTCAATGACCCAACTTGGGTCGTGTGTTCACCACTGACACAGTCACTGTGGTTATAAGAATGGAGTCCTGTGATTGATAACAACTGAATGAGGGACTGATTCCTGAGCCTATTGTGACATCAAACCCAACATAATGACCTGGACTAAAAATGGAGGAGGAGTGCTTCCCCAGTGAAAACACAGGTACCATTTCCAGGAGAAGGAGGGCTGAATACTGGGCTAAAGAACAGCTTCTACTATCGTATCTTCCCAATTTTCAGACATTATCAAATGGAACCCTCCTGACTTTCTTTGACATCACTTGTTGGTAGGCAGACCATTCCAATAAATCTAAGAAATAGTGAGTTTAGCAATTTGAATGTGAAGTAAAAAATCACCTTGTTCAAACAGCAAATCTGCACAAACCTATCTTATCTGTTTGCTGCACTAATCAAAATAAAAAAAAACAATTTAAAAAAACTGTACTTGCTAAGAGATTGCAGCTGTGCACAAGAGGAAAAGGGTCCCTTCAGCCCAGTGCATCATCAGCAGAACTATTGACTGAGTTGCACAGCATCTATTATTTTTAGCTATAAAGAAGGTGGAGAGAACACAGCTGGATTTTCAGATCACAGCAAGAGCTATAATATAATCACCATTTATTAATATCTTTATTGTTCTGTATGAGTAAATAATACTTTTCAATATAAAAATCGCTCTATCGCTTGAAAAGTGAAGCAAGTAGATTAGGACATGAGCGATAGAGAATGAATATGGAAATCCCTCCATGTCTCTCAAGTTATTTTTCAAGAACACAATCGAATTTTAAAGTTTTGAGGGAGTATGAGAAATTCACCAAATCTGGAATATTACCCTTGCCTTTTGTTAATCATTACCAAGATTGAGGTTGAAAATGGAACATTCCTATACATATTCTAATTTAATTATATTTTGGCAGTAAGTTCCTTCTAAATATGATGGGATTTTTGTTTAAGCCGATCTTTATAGAAAACCAGTTTGGAACTTAGGGAAAAAAAAAAAATGTATAAGGAAAAAAAGGACTAAAGTGAAGATTTTGTGATTTGGAGTCACAGAGATCTGGAGTCATTGATTCATTCATCCAAAAAAAGTTCGCTCAGCACCTATTCTATGCCAGGCAATGTTCTAGGTGCTAGGAATGCAGCTCAGAACATAACAGACAACATCCCTGCTTTCATGCAGCCTACAGTGTAGAATAGGTTTCGGAAAACTATTTTTGTAAAAAGCCGTATAGTAAATAGTTTTGGCTTTGCAGGCCAGATCGTCTCTGTGCAACTATTCAGTTCTGTCATTGTAGTACTAGAGCAGCCATCAATTGTTTATAAACAAATGGGCATACTAGTGTTCAAATAAAACTTTATTTAAAAATAACATGCCGCAGGCCATGTTTGGCTGAAGGCCATATTTTGCAGCCCTGATCTAGTGGGCTGCTGACTGAGGCTCTGTCGCATAACTAGCTGTGACTGATTCGTCCAAATTTGCTGTTGCAGTTTTAAATGTTATTAACAGTAACTACTTTACAGTGGGGGTGCAAGGCTAAATGGAATAATGCATACAACAGGCCTTAGTATTCCTGGTGGGGACTTAAGAAATATCATTGAATTCTGAGCCTAGTTCCCTCATTTGTAAATTCAGAAACCAGTAAACTAGGGAGCCCTATAACAGGCACCTCCTGTGCTTCTTCATCACTCTTTTTTTCAATTCCATAGCTCTTTCGCTTCTATAAATAAAAAGGTAGCAACTCACAGCATGACCCTGTAGGTTTGATGAAATAGGATCATTTTGATCCCAAGTTGATTTCTAAAGTATTGGGTAAAAATTATTAAAAAGTAGATATTTACTTTGATTATTAATATGACCTTTGCACAGGTAAAATCAGAAAAAGTTAGGTTTTTCATTATTTGATAAATTAAGAGTACTTAGAACAATGATCTAAGAATATTGCCTGGTCAGGCAAGGAATACTTGCATGCATGCATGGGGAGTCTGGATCCGTCTGTGTGTAAAGCACTGTGGAGCACACAAAAGACAGAAAGATCTAGAAAATATCTTTTTGTACCAGATAGGAAGACTCTGATCAGATAGATAAGGCTTTTGTTAGCTTATTCAGTGTGTTTACTGACTGCCCACTGTTAGCCAGGTTTTGTTCTAGACATTGAGGACAAAGCAGTGAATTAAAAAGACAAATGTCTCTGCCCTCCTGGCGCCCAGATTCTAGTGGAAGGATAGAGACGACAACCAGAATACACAAGTAAAATATAGACTAGGAGTTTGGAGAAGAATGAAAGGGAGAAAACTAATTGGGAGAATTTGTTTTGGGCAGGGAGCTTGTAGTTGGTTTTGTTTTTTGAGGATGGTTACAGAAGGACTTACTGAGAAGGTGACATTTAAGAAAATGCTTGCAGCAGATGAGAGAGTGAGCCTTGGGGACAGCTGGGGAAGAGCATATTATGCAAAAAAACACAAGAAGTTTGAAGTTCCTGAAGTGGGACTATGCTGACATGCAGGGAATAGCAGGCAGCCCATTGCATCAGGAGGATCAGAGTGAACTAAGAGGAGAGAGCCAGAGGTGGATATGCAGTGACACCTGGAGAGCATGGGCCCTTGAGAGCCACTGTAAGGGCTTTGCCTTCTACTCCTAAGGAAATGGGAAGTCATTAGAGTATTCTGAGCAGAGGAGAGACAGGCTCCGACTTAGATATTACAAGGATCACCACGGCTTCTCTGAGGAAAATAGACCGTAGGGAGATGGCACGGAGTACTGAGATCTATGATTACAATGTGAGTATGTGAAACAGCTATGCAGGTTAACCTAATCCTTGTCTTGGGCCACTTAATTTAGTGGGGAAAAAGAAAGATCCTTGCATAATAAGCACCCACTCCTAGTGCTTGGATCCGTTATTAATTGGGAGAAAATGATTTGCTTTGGTTTCCAGAAATTAAAAATAATATCAGAAAAGCTAAACCCAACCAAAAAATAAAACAAAAATGAGTGTCCTCCTGACCATTGCAGCTGCTCACCCCTGAATGGCCTGGGGTGAAAGTGGGCAGCCCTCCCCTGACCCCTGGAAGTGCCCATCCCAAAATTCCTCTAGCCTTGACGTTTTGAACATTTTTCCCTTCCGTTACATCCCTAGCAGCCTGTCAGTGAGGCTTTCTATCGTTGAGCACATTCTTTGGAGCTGGGCAACCAGAACTCAACAACCTCAGCTGGGAATTCCAGGGGCAGCTGAAGCCCTCAGCAGAATAGTGGCCGACAGTGCCATTCTTCATTGCGTTGGGGTCTAGCACTCTGAAATCCCTGCTGCCACTGTCTCTAGCTCAGCTGGTGTGTTATAGTTTGGGCGGCCTCTGGCAGACTCTGTCTCAGCCTCTTCCCATTGAAGGTTCATCTCAGATATGAATCAGTCTGTAACAGATCTTTGGAGCCATGGGGCACGTGAGTTAAAGCTTTCCTTCCTGGGCACATTCACCAGGCTCTAACAGGAGGACAGGAGAGATAGCAGTTTGACAGATTCTGTGTGACTAACACTTGCCATCAATGTGTGTCTGCACTGGGGCATGTTCTATTAGGCTTTGCTTCCTCCCTGACTAGGAAGTTCATCTTTGTTCCTCAGCTCATGCTCTTACTTCCTTAGGTTGACACTCCTTTTGGAAAGGGCCCATGTTTCATGTGCATTGAAATCCCTGCAGTCCTTACATGCACACTTATTAAAAGTTGAATGAATTAATTAATGAATTAATGGAATGCCTCAAGCTACCTGAAAAGCCTTCCCAGGGGCTTCCTAAAAGCTTTCCATTTATGCTTAATTATTATTATCATTGTTTATCTCCTGAACACATGAGAATATCTCATTTTTATCCATGTTAGCAGTCTAGCCTGGACTACAATAGCCATTTATTTACTTATTTTTGCTGAGGAAGATTCGCCCTGAGTTAACATCTGTTGCCAATCTTCCTCTCTCTCTCTTTTTTTTTTCTTGAGTGAGATTAGCCCTGAGCTAATATCTGTGCCAATCTTCCTCTTCTGTATGTGAATTGCTGCCACAGCACAGATGACGAGTGGTGTAGGACCCGAACACACGAACCTGAGGCCGCCGAAGCAGAGTGCGCCAAATCTAACCACTATACCATGGGGTCGGCCCCAATAACCATTTATTTTTGAGAGGCCAATACACAAGATGTGAATTCGATTATGATCCACAGTTATTCCTAGGATGGAGTGGAGAGAGAAAATTTTCTTTAGGTAGTAGGGCTTGAGCTAGACATTAAAGATGGATAAAGGTTAAGGAGAGGAAAGGATTTTCAGATGGAAAGAAAAAGAGGAGGAAATTCTGGGTGCAGAGGTGAGCTTGGCATATTGAGGGTAATGGGAGTAGTGAGGACACTCACCTGATGTCACTAATGCTGAGGAGCAGAGAGAGAGAGGGATAAATGAGCAAAGTGACTCCAATATATATACATGGATCTTTGGATGTTTTGTCCCCTCCCACTCTCCTCATTCCCCGACGGTGTCCCTACACTAAACCCAAGACAATGGTTGGTTCACTACTGCATCCTTGTGATGTATATGCATATTAAAATTGCCTAACCTTGTGTTTGTTCTCACTACTTCTGCTCCTACAGGCTACTTTTCCACTGAGCAGCCACAGTGATCTTTGCAGATTATAAGTCAGAGCCTGTGTTTCCTCAGCTCAAAACCCTCTAATCCCTTCCCATTTCATTCGGAGTAGAAGCCACCATCCTCACCATGGCCCTTACAGCGAAGGTTTGGATTTTATCCTGTAAGCACTGGGGAGCCAATGGGAAAGTTTGAACTGGAGAATGTCTAGTAAATAAACACAGATGGAATCATATGCATAATCTTCCCATTGCCCCTCCCCACCTTTTCTACTGAACTTTCTCAAAACACATCAATATCCATTCAGAAGGCTTCTATTCGTTAAGCAGGTATGGTGAATGTCTTAACATCCAGCAGTTGGACCAAGTGCCTAGTGCTGTCACAGCTTAGGTGATTGGACACAGAGGGGAGATGTCTACCCATGCACTGCCTCTGCAAATGGAATCAAGGCAGCTGAAGTCTGAGCAGCATATGCTGCTAGTTGGCTGCCTGGTTACCCTGACTGAGTCCATTAATATAAAGCATAAACAAAGCCTGGATGAATGGGGCTGGCCATTTTGTTGCAACATATGGTGGTGGCATCTCAGATATTTTTATCTTACTCCCACCCAGATGTTTAGCTCTCCTGACATTCAGCTGTATCTGGCAGGCGAGGTGGTGGAGAATGCCCTTGTGATTTGGGAGAAGCATGTTGATTGTTTTTTTTGCCAGCACCTTGCAAAAATAGTTAATGATCAATTAATAAGTCTTGCAAGATTGTTTTTAATAGTGTTACATTTTTTAAACAAACCAATAAGTCTCTATTAATTTATCCTTCTCTCTTTCTCTTTCCTCTCTCAAAATCATTAAAATTCAAGCAAAATAAAACTTAGGAATCCAAAGCATGTCTTTTTCTGAAAAGGTACAGTTAAACCAAATATAATACTTTAGCCAAAATTGTTCTGGTGGTTTGCCTATTTTTCTCTTTAGTTACACAGTGCTGGCCATATAGCTCTATTACATTCAGTGGTAATTCTGAAGAACAATTTATGCATGGATACTGCGGGTGCAGCAGAAAAGATAAGTGCAGGTCTGGTGTTCTTTCCCCAGCTGACTGGGTCCTTAGGCTTCTGCTGAAAATCACAGGCTACCGTTGCTTCTAAAACTCCCTTGGAGTTTTTGTTTCTGAATCTTAGTCTTCAGGAAAGACTGTATTCAGACCTCTCCACTCACTGGATGCTGAGCAGTTGTGTTCCTTGCCACCTTAGAGCCCTCCAAGGAGATGAAGAGATGTCCTGGCTTCAGCTATTTTTGCCTCGTTGGCAAGGCTAGCAGTTATCACACTCTTCCAGAAAGCAGCAGAATAGAGCTTGCCCTCCCAGAAGCCCCTGTCAAAGCTCTAGGGTAGCTGAGAAATAAGCAATCTCCTAATAGGAAACTGAACAGTGCTGAGCATAATAATAAAATATTGTGTCTGCCTGGAGTATTTCATCCCAAGATTCCTGCATGCATTGCCAACATTCTATCAACTCATCCTAAGTGGCAAGTATTATTATCGACATTTTATAGGTGGGAGACCATGAGAGTGCTAAGAAATACTGAGTACTAAGACTAAACAAATAATCAAAGCATCAATGTTGATAGATTTGCTGAATTTCCAACTAAACTCACAGATAGGTATAAATAAGAAAAGAAGCAAAAAACCTGTTCAGACCACTATTTTCATTTAGCCTGAACACTATTGGTCTCCCCACTAGGGATTTTAAATTTTGGAATTATTTAATTGAGCATCCATTCAAGTTTTTGAAAGACCCTCAGTCATCACATTCTCTGATCCAAATACAGTTTTGACAAAGCCAGTCATTTCTTCCTCTTTGAAGTACTTTCTTTTCTTGGTTTTCAGGACACCTCACTTCCCTAGTGTTCTTCCTATCTCACTAATTGCTCCTTATCTTCCCAACCTTTATTTAAATCTTTGGACCACTTCTCTTCTTTATGTACATCCTCTGTTGGAAATTTTATAAATCTAATGAATTTACAAATCTTGAAATTGCACAGATAGTGTGTGTGTGTGTGTGTTCTCACACTTATCTCACCATTAGAGTCCTCTCCTGTCAGGTATCTGGTGCTAAGAGACAAACCTTGGCCCGGGACCCTGTCACTGTATGTTCATCACCCAAGCTAGTGTCTGTGTGACTTTTTTCCACCTTTCAACTTCCTCTCATTCTCCCTCCCCAGCCCACCCAATTTTATGCGAAGTCTGGAAGTTAAGATTTATGAACGCTTATACTGTCTTACCTGAATTGTTGCTATAGGCTCTGAAATAGTCTCCTTAACACTTCTATTCTCCTTTCAAACAATCTCCTCACCCCCACGCCATATCTGATCTCACCAATTCATGTCTTAAAATACTTCTGTGTTCTTAATTTCTGAGGTATGACATCTAAGCAAAATTGATCGTTGTGTTATTTAAAATACATTACAATTTTATGTATAATATATAGCATATAAAACATTTAGAAATAGTGTAATGTCAAATAGATCAGATCTACAACTCAGCCTTTAAAAACATTTATGGAATTTTAGCTAAACTTCTACTTTATGCTATTTACGTAGTAGGTGAAAAACGAAGCCGTAGAAAAACATGTACAGTATAATCCCATTTTGATATCTTGTGTGTGTGCACGTGTGTTTGGAAATACACACAGCAAAGTGACTTAAATAATTACCTCCGGATTGTGACTTTTATTTTATTCATTGTGCTATCTTAAATTTTCTTGAAGGAGCACTTGTTACATAAAACTAAAACTATTTATATCCATTGAAGATGAAAAATAAATGAGTTTATTGATTCTACATTCAGTGCTAATTTATTTGTCTAAGAGAAGTATATCTCAGGTAAAGAATAACTCTTTGAAATGCACTCTTCATTATGGTCGCTCATTGTTTGGGGTCCTCAGTTAGGGGATTTTTTGACAAGATAACGATGGAGAGTACGTTCGTCTAGTGAATGAATACATCAACCACAATTTAATAAGTCAAGTGACAAAAGTAAGATTGAGGGGTCCAGAGAGAAAGAAAGGGCTAGATTCCTGGGGGTCTGGGCAAACATGGAGATACACACACATTATTTTGTATGGGGAAGGCCAATTCATACTGAATGCCCTGCAATCATAATGAAAACCGTTTCAGCAGTTGGACAGTTTCTGTCATTTTTCTGCAAGTCCTGCCTTTTCCAAAGTAACACAGATTTCAGATCGAGAGCTCCAGTCTTGTCAGTGTGTTGTTTAGAACTATCTTAAGAACTAAAAGGAGAGACTAAAGCATATAAAATGGCTGCTTAAGACACTTACAACTTTGCCAAGGAGGAACTTTTACTGAATCAAGCGCTTAGGTATGTGTTGTTAACAGTGTGTATTGTGAGTGGTTAGTACATGGGGAGAGATTTGTGTGGGCTGAAATAGTCAGAGGATATTTCAAGGAGATGTTGAAGATTCAACTGTATCTTAAAAGACAGATGCATCAACATTAAGGGAGTATTCTTGGGCAGGATAAACAACACGGGGCACGCCAAGGAAGGTGAAATTGAATGGCATGTGTGGGTGGATGAGTTAATAGGGGATAAGCCTGACAAGGGATCAATGTTGTGTGGGTAGAGTGAAAATTCTGTCAGCTGATATACAGACTCAAAGAAGTCTGACTACTTGCCTGATGTTTTATAGTGAATTTCTGGTAGAACCAGTGCTCACACACAGGTCTTCATCTTGTTGGGCGTGAAGTGAGAATTAAGAAGTTGAGGTGACTTTTTCCTTTAAAGATCTTGGCCTAATTCCTTGGATCTTGCCTACAAGGGTCAGTCATGGCCATTCTTCAGGACTTTGAGTTATCATAGCATAGTGAGGATGGGCTCAGCCCTCTGGAATAAGAAGGTCCTAAGTTGCAGGCCTAACTCTACAACTACGCAAATTGTGTAACACTGCAAAATGGGCATCACATTCTCAAACCCAGTTTCTCCATCTATAAAATTGGGGTAATAGTTCTGATGGTGGTATTGCTGAGAAGGAAATGATGCATAGTAAGTATTTAATACAGTTCTTAGGGCATTACAGAGATTCAATATAGGCAGATGACAAAACGTTTTACCGAGTTTTTAATACTTAGTGGGCTTTTAACACCAAAGTTAAGAAAAAGCAGAAGGAGAGGTAAAAACAAATAAGGGGAAGAAAAATAGGAGGAGGCAGTGGTAGAAAAGGATAGAAGGAAGAATCCTACTGCAGGCTTAATTGGGGGCTATTTGCTTAGCAAGGCAGCACTGGAAAACCCCAAAATACCTTTTACTAGAGAATTCCTGATTTATTTATTTAAAAGAACATTACAAATTATTGAGAGAGAGAGGGAGAGAGAGAGAGAGATTTGTGACAGTAGAAGACAAGAATACCAGTAATTGGGACTCCAATTTTAAAAAGACTTAGAAGAAAGCTAGGAAGTAATTCCTGTGCTGACCAGCTAGCTATAGTCAGAGCTTTCTTTTGCCATCTCTATAAAACAAGAACTAGTTTTATACAAATAGTCCTTCAAGTGGACAATGGCACCTATGTAACAGGAGCTCAAATGGGTTCATTTGACCACATAAATCTCGACCTTCTCATTACCCACTGTGCCCATTGGAGCATCTAATGTTGCTTGAAAAATTGTAGATTATTGTAAATGACTCTCACTCTACTTCAAACTCTACTGCTTCTGCATTAGAAAACTTTTTCTGGGACATTAATAATCCTTCACCAACCTTCTCTCCCAGAGCCTCCCTATCCATACACTTTCTTTCCTTCAGAGATTTCTTATCAGTGCCCCCCTACTGCACAGTGATTTTGTGCAAACCCTTCTGATGTGAAAACTGAGAAAAATCTGTCTGGAATCTGTTTGAAGCTTTGATTGATCTAAGGCACAATAAAAGCACAGCTGGACTGGAGATACCAAGCTCTGCTTTTTGGCTCAGCATCGAAGCGAAGAGGGGATAGCGAGCTTTGTTTGGTCTTGAATGTAAAAGCAGAACCAAGATGAAGCAGGGTGCCATTTGTAAAAATACTTTGGAGCAATAACTGTGCTTTGAAACTAATGAGAATAATGTTTAGATTAATAGCTTAGGTCATATTTCATGCATTGTATTTAACACTGGAGAAAAAGAGCAAAAGGAGAAAGTTGGTATACCCTTCAAAAATCTACACACTCACTAATCAAAGGACATATTCATTCAAAATGCAATAAATGCTCGCTAAAATCTCCTACGATGTGTCCCAGTTCTCCCACAAACTTTTGCCACCATCTTTTAAAATTGGGACCAAATTAGTTTTTCTAAATATCTGTTAGATAAGATCCTTAAACCTTTGTAGAAAGAAAGGGTCATAGAGCACTTTGAGAATCTGAAGAAAACCATGTATCCCAATCGTTAGAAATTCACATACCCTTACACACACACACACTCTATCCATCCGTCTATACATTTATTTTTTTAACCTGATTCAAAGAGGTTCACAGATCCATGGTGAGTCCTTGCTCAATGAATGCTAGACTGAATTCCTATTCTAAAGCAAATCAAAGTCAAAGCAATTCAAATGTGAATGAAAATAAGTGTGACCCCCCTCTTAAGATGGACGTAAATATTAAATAAGTAAAAGTGGTTTAAGAGTTCACCACACCTGAATAAATATTACTAGCTAGTATTTTGTTATGAATAAATATTACTAGCTAGTATTTTGTTATTTTCATTATTGTCTATATTTACTTAATATCATTTTCAAGAATTAGAAAAGCAGAATTTTGAAGAACAAAAGGACTTTTGGTTTCATGAAATAAAACTATCAATGTTTTACAATTATTTAGAACCATTTTTAATAGTTGCTTGTAGGTTTTATTTTATTTGGAAAAAAATGATTTGTAAAATTCTATTCCAAACGACTTTTTAAAATTAGGTTTTTAAGAATATCAGTTTAGGGGCCGGCTCGTGGCCGAGTGGTTAAGTTCGCGCGCTCCACTGCAGCAGCCCAGGGTTCGGATCCTGGGCATGGACATGGCACCGCTCGTCAGGCCACGTTGAGGCGGCGTCCCACATCCCACAAATGGAAGGACCTGCAACTAAGATATACAACTGTGTACGAGGTGGGGAGGGGGGCTTGGGGAGATAAAGCAGAAAAAAAAAAAAGATTGGCAACAGTTGTTAGCTCAGGTGCCAATCTTTAAAAAAAAGCAAAAATCAATTTACCAGATGTCAAACTACTTGATGGCTTTTAAAGGTGTGTTGAATTAAAAAATCAGGCTTTTTCGTAACATGCTTGTCATTATTGAAGAGAAATTACCTTACTATGAACAAACAAGACACATCATCCAATCCATAACCATGGTGTGTAGATAATATAGATATTTAACAAAAATAGTTGTGGTTATCCAGTCAATGAGCCTAAAGCAAACTTTAGAGATCTTTAGCTCAAATTTATTTTATAGTTCTTATTTGCTGGAATTCCATATTCTTCTTATTAAATGGATATCTTCGATAATAGTAGGGTTGATAAAGCTCCACTCTGCTCAATTTCAGAGGTGGGCATATCTTCAGCTTGTGGACAGTTTTTGGTTTTGGTTCTATACCATCAGGTGGTTTTAAGAATTTTGCATATCTGGCTGGATATTTGAAGCTTTAGAGCTACCAGTGTTGAGATGATGCCTCATGTTGACTTTCATTTCCTAGAATTTCCTTATCCACCTCACTTCCATATGTCCCTTGCAGAGCCTTGGTCTATAACCCAATACACATTGAGGCTCACTGGCCCACTTTGCTATTCTACAACCTGATTGTCAGTGTTATATGTCACTATTGCCTGCCGAAGGGTTGGAAAACTATGATCAAAACCTGTTGAGTTTCTGCATGTAGTACTTTTGATGCCAAGACCTTCTGAGTACACTCCATTTCTTCCCTCTTTTCCCCACTCTTATCTTCTCATAATTTTGCTGGCAATTGTGTAGACAAGCCCAATGACATAAATAAAGTGTGGAATGTCTACAGTCTCCAGCATTGCTAATGTCTGGCACTGGAACCAATTAGGACCTGCCTCCACATACTTTTCTTTTTCAACATCACCACTCTTTACAATTTCTTTAAATCCTATAATATAATGGAACTTTCTGGAGTATTTTATGGCAGTTTGGTTTCCAAAAAGCCTTTCTTGATATCATTCTCGATGAATACATCATATCAGTTTGAACCATTTACTGCCTCCAAAATCTTCCTTGCAATGGCATTTTTTCCCTGCCATGATCCTTCCAATGTGAGCCTCCTAGACTACCGTTTTCTGTGCTACTACCCTTGGTGCTGGACTTGCTTTCTGGACACAGAAGACAGAGACCAACGGTGGGGTGGAGGTCATGCCTGCTTGGTCTCACCCTCTCTGTTGAGGATGCAGAACAGTCAAACCTGAAATGAGATGGTAACTGGACCATTGATAGTGATGGCATGGCTTCTTATGGCTTCTCAGAACCTTCTACTGACTGAAAAAAAATCTCTCATTATACACAGGAGGAAAGTGATGTTAAGGGAGATGAAGTTGTCAAGAATGATAGAATAAAAGAGCAGGCATTTGTCTTAAAAATTACTTCAAACTCTATACTAACCATTCATGGAGTTTCAGATAGTTGAATTCACTTGTCCAAGGTCACTTGGATGTAAAGTTAGAGACTCCCTCTCAAGGTCTCATGCTTTGAGACAAAAGGTTATACACAAATCAAAGGCAATTTTAGTTCTCAATTTTAGATGTCTTTGGTCTCAGCAACTAGGAAGCTAGAGGAGGCACATTCAGCATCCTGCTGAGAACTTTCAACCTTATTTCCAAAAGGAAACCTGTAAGAGGTGTGTGATGATCTTCGAAAATGTGCTAGTTTGACTTGCAGTAATTTTGTCCTAAAGAATGTTAGAGCCTTCACAGTTGAGGCTGTCCTTTCCATTCATTATAAATTTAAATGAACTAAAGGTAAGCAGCTTACTCCTAGGACCTTTCCTCCTTTCTTCAAGCCCTTCATAATTATAGGAATAAAAGCTCTTAACACTCATATAAGTGTAACTACCTTTTCTTCCATTCTCAGATTGATTTTTTCCTTCTTACTCCTTGATCTCTGCTGACTGCACTAAGAGCACTGAAAAGTACTCTCAGCACATAATTACTGACAGTAAATGACTAGGCTAAGAGCTAGGAATGCTGGTCCTGTTATTTATTCAGCGAATGACTTTATTCAAGTAACTTGTTAGTTAGGGGAAGAGGGATTTCCTGCTTATGTTGCCAGAGCTACAGAAGTAGGAGACATATTTCTCAATTCTCCGAGAAAGAAATATGAATGGAAGGGGATAGTACTCAGCCACCAAAAAGACAAATTTGTGTCACTTGTGACAACATGGATGGACCTTGAGGGTATTACGCTAAGTGAAATAAGTCAGACAGGGAAAGACAAATACAGTATGATTTCACTCATCTGTAGAGGATAAACAAACTCATGGATAAGGAGAACAGATTAGCAGTTACCAGAGGAAGAGGCGGTGGTGGGAGGGCGAAAGAGATACAGGAACATGTACGCATGGTAATCAATAAAATCTAGACTATTGGTGGTGAACACAATCCAGTCTATACAGAAACTGAAATATAATAATGTACACCTGAAATGTACACAGTGTTATAAAGCAATATAACTTCAATAAACTAATAATAGAAGAATAGACAAAAGGAAATATGAATATATTTCCCAGAAAATATTTATATAAATGCAGCTATTTTGAATAAAATATTTTCCCCAATTGGATGGATAACTTTCCCACAACTCATAAATTATTTTGTCAAATCATATTATATCCCAAATCAGAGAGATCTTAGAGATCAGCTATTCCAAATTAGTTCATTTTACAGATGAGGAAACAGACTCACTGAGGATAATTTCTTTGCCAAGGCCTTATATCAAGTCTGTAGCAGAATTATGGAGACTTTCAGCCTTCCAACCCAACTCATCAATATCACCCTCCTTTCATAATCCTAAAAGGCCTATGTGTTAGCTCAGGGAATCAAGATTGTCTAATCCAAGCCTAAAAATTAACATCCTTTGGGCTGGAATATAGCAGTAGTTCAGAAACCACTAATCTTCGAGAGACTTTATATACTCTGTTCTTGGGGGCTGACAGGGCTGGTGTTCAAAGGACCCTTACCTCTATGGATTTGAACTTATTTTTTGGAAGGGAATAATTCTTGAGAATGAAAGTCTTCGTGACACACAAGGCCTTGTAATATATCTTACGGAGGTTTGACTCATCATAACGTATCTATTAGATATTTTTTTAAATCAGATAATCTGGTCCGGCCCAATGGCACAGCCATTAAGTTCGCACATTCTGCTTCGGTGGCCCGGGGCTTGCTGGTTCGGATCCCGGGTGTAGACATGGCACCGCTTGGCAGGCCATGCTGTGGTAGGAGTCCCACATATAAAGTAGAGGAAGATGTGCACAAATGTTACCTCAGGGCTAGTCTTCCTGAAGAAGAAAAAAATCAGATAATCTTTGAAAGAAGAGTAGAGACTTTACTATAAGACAACTTTAAGACAAGTCATTTTGTGTGAGAATTTGTGATTCAACTTTCCTTCAAAAAATTGGCAAACCTTTCCTTCTTATTTTTCTCCATCTCAGTTTTTCTGGATATTTTCCAAGCCCTAGCCTTCTCTCTATATTATATAAATATTAAATTTTACCTATGTGTTCCCCAAGCATCTCATCCATAGTCTCTTTGTGCTGCACACTGCTGTGTTTTTACTTAAATATTGCAGAAAGTGATTGTAAATATAAATTCTTCATAGGCTTTGGGAACACGCTAGTAGAAAGCTATTGACTCAGTAGACAAAAAGAACTGGACCCAAGTATCAAAAAGAAGCAAACATCTTGACCACAAGAAGTGTAGTCTGATACTAGAAATGGAGTGAGTGTTGAGTTAGTATAGGTCAGAAACAGGAGGAAGATCTTTCAAAAATGAAGTAACAGCGGGAAATTGAAAACATTCCTTGTGTATGTCACGTTAATTTACTCAAAAATATTAATTAGACAACTGCTATGTACCAGGCACTATTTTTCATAGTTAGGATACATCAAGGAGCAAAATCCATAAGATCCCTTCTAATAGCCTTCCGTTGTACAGCAAGGAAAGAGACAATAAATTACAAACTTAATAAATAACAAAGTAGTAGTAACTCAGAAGATATGTGCTAAGGAAAAAGTGCCAAGGGATCAATTGCTACAGAACTAAAAGAACTGGCCAGGGTAGGCCTCCTTGAGAAGATGGCATTTGAGCAAATACTTGGTTGGGAGTGTATTGAGAGAGATAGCCATGTGCATGTCTAGGGAAAGGACATCCCAAGTGGAGCGAACTGTCAGTGCACATTTCTGAAAGTGCAAGAACAGATGGCATCATGGAGGGAAAAAAGTGGCTGAATCAAAGTGAGAGAGGGGAGAGTTGTAGGAGATGAGGTCACAGAAGTAATGGTGGCTCAAATTGTGAAGAATGCATCTGACTTACTCTTGTTACCACCAGCGTTAGACAGTACCTGGCGTAGAGTTAGTGCTCACTACATGCTAAAAGAATGACTGCATAAACAAGTGGAAGTATGAGTAGGATTTAATGGCATTTCCTGCCATTTTTAAGTGGGAAGAGTAGGGGAAGTGGAGTTACACCTGCTGCACAAGATGGTGAATTATTTGCATATATGCTAACACGATAATGAATTGGACTTGTTTTAAATATTTCTGAGGTGAAAGAGAGATCAGGTTCAGTGTTGTACATCATGTGATAAAATAATTAGTGTCCCTTTGTCTGATCTGGTTAATTCATACTTGTTTCATTTTCATCTCCACTACTCACTTGCACATCCGTTTATTGCTCTTTCCTTCAACTCCCATCTCTGTTGCATTCTAACTTCTCAAGCAGAGATAATATGAGTTTGTGGAACAGACACTGTGTAGTAGTGCTTCATTTATGTTTAAAGAGTTTCAGAATAAGAGCAGAATTCCAAGAAAGAGCTGAGATCATGAGAGGCAGGTGTATACTGTTGAACCCCTGTAAAGAACAAGGTCACGCAAAATTTACTCCAGTCATCAAAAATAACCCATCCCTTTCTATTTGTCTCATTGTGTCTTTGGAGGAGTGTGTAAATTCCCCTGCTGGCTAAACACATATAGAGGCCAATCCTTTCATGGGTTAATTTATCTGCCGTTAACTTCATGAAGCAACCTCTAGTTCAGATATTACAGCATCACGAAAAAGGAAGATACCTCATTGGATTTTACCAGATCTCTGGGGATCTTAAATACTGATATGATTCAGCACCTCCACACCATGAGATTTTTTTGCACAGAGGTGAAATTTGTTCATTTTCCTCCGACTGAGAGGTTTCTAATGACCTTGGCAGGAGCTGGAGGTTTTGCACGCCATGGCAAGTATTTGCCTTGATAACATTTAGACTGTCAGTGCTGTAATCCCTCCCTCCCCACTTCCACCCGCAAGAAGAAGCAAAGACGAAAATCTACCTGGAACATCTGTTTTCTAAGATGACTTTTTGGCATTCATTATTATTAGATTAATGCTTGCTCATTGAAAACACACACATGCACTATATAAAAGGATAAAATAAAATTTAAAAGCCCCAAAACCAAGTTCCCCATTCCTCAGAGGTTATCAGTGTTAGTTTAAAATGAATTCTCCAAAAACTTTTCTATGCTTAATCAAAGATAGTATACTTACAATTTTTTAAATAATGCATTCAAACCACGCAGACTGAGCTGCGTTTGTTTGCTTGACATTATTCCATGTTGTTGCATATAGATCTTCTTTATTCTTTCTAATGATTACATAATATTATCTGGTTGGATTGCTGTGAGATATTTAGCTTGTCCTTTGTTGTTCTTTCCACTTTATCATTGTTGCAAATGATGCAAGAAATTCCTGTGCATACATATTTGTGCATTGAAATCTATTTGGTGATGATTGAAATCTTTTGAAAGTGTTTTTCGAAGCACCTCATATTATTTCTTTAAAAATGGACCGTATAGAAGGAATCTATGAGAAAGCAGCCACAAAACACCCCTCAGTTCATGCAACTCCAAAAACATAGGTATTAGAAGGTGGCTCATACTTAATTATTTTTTCTTCTGGAGAAGAGGCAAATTACAGGAAGCTAAAAGCATTTTAGAAGCTTTAATGTGCAGAAGAAAACCCATGAAAATATGACTTCTCTTCATTTTGAAGTTCCCTGTAGAACCCTACCTTCATCAAAGATCTTTGTTAGTTCATGCGTCACTCGAGTACCAGTCTTGAAAGAAACAGTGAAATGCATTTCCCAGGTTTCTCAGAGCAGATGTGCTGAATGTTGTGAAGCCACTTAAATTTCATGGATCTACTCAAAGATTAATTAAGGTGATTTCCACTCCTCTGTAAGGCAATGATGTATTTTACGTTGCCTTGTTTGTAAGGCCTTCTATAATCAGATGTTACTTGGCTAGGCAATTTTATCCAGTGGTTTGCTGATAAATGTTAGACAACTGGTTCCCCTCCCCACTAAAGTAAAAAATATATGTAATATGTATTTATATATAAAAATATATAATATGAACATACACATACATAGGCTTATTATAAATATTACTGAGGTAAAGCACATGTAGCTTGGAATTTCTAATTATTTACAAAATATGCAATACACTTTATTCTAAATAGCTAATTGATTCTCATACAATGTTCTCATTGATTTTGACGGAACTTTTGTATTCATAGCCAATCTGTTTGCAATGCACAGGAGAGTGTTCCAACATGAATGTTGGTTTTATCTTAGTTATGTTAACAGACAAAGTGAAACAAAGTTACCAAGATGATGTTACTGGATGCAGAGCTAGGAAGAGAAGTGCAGTAGGACACCATTGTATAAGTGTTTCTTCCATAGGTTACAGTAGACATAGATAATAGTAAAAAGTATGAAAATCTTCAGGAAGTGATGAGTTTTGAATTTATATTACTTTATTTTTAATAAAATTTACTTCATTTTAAATTTATATGATTTCATTTTTAGTAACGACAGTATTCAATAACTGGCTCACAAAATTCTTCAAAGTTTGATGATTGAAACTTATGAGCCTATGTAAGTGGCTCTAACTCACTACCAGTTTGTATCTCATCACTTTCCAAAGGGTAAAATCCACTACATTCAGAACTGTCTCTCCATGCCCCTCAAGACTGATAGACAAAAATAATTTTAGGTTCCAGGTGTGCAAAGACTGAAAGGAGCTTGAATTTTTGGTAAAACGAATCTAATTGGCAGAACTGTTTAAAGGATAAGAAAAAGATGACCTACTTTGCATAGATCTTAAAATTCTAGCAAGCTTATCTTATCCAAATTATTATTTTTATAGAATAGCCAAATTGAAATCGCTAGTAAAGGGGGACAGTATCCCAAGGAAAGAAACACCGCCATACCCTCTAACAAGAAACCAACTTTGCACACGACAATGTGTTCAGACAAAAAACAGTTCTTCGAGTTTAAAGTTATTTTGAAATTTTACATTTTTGTTCCAGGCTCAGGTAAATGTAAAATAATGAACTCTTTTTTCCAAGAAATAAATATTCAAATAATGAGATCATTATAGGGTCATATCCATTTTTCCATCCTGTGGTAAGTTCAATCATGTCTCACCAATCTACCTTTGCTCATTAAGCTCTGCTTCTTGTACCTTCAATTGCTTGGGGGACATCCTTCCTCTTCCATGTCCTTGGAACACTCCATTTCTTCTTATGAAGATTATTATGATATATACTTTTAACTTCTTTTACTTACTCTCCTTTCACTTCAAGTAAATGCTGTACTATTCTTCAACTAGAACTCCATTAACAAAATATATATGTATATGCCCCTCAAGGTTGACGAACGAAAAGAATTTTAGGCTCCAGTCATACAAAGATTGGATGGAATCTGCATGTTCAGTAATGTGAATCCAATGGGCTGAAGTTTTTTAAAGTGTAGGAAAAAGATAACCTACTTTGCATAAATCTCGAGATTCCAGCAAGATTCTCTTATTCAAATGATTATATATATATTTATATAGTTAGCTTGAAAATCCAGTTGAATTCAAATTAGCATTAACTGGGCAGAATATATTGTAGAGACTAGATATCTAAGGGTATCCACTACAGGACTAAGACAGTCACTGAAACAGTGGGCTTGCTTTGGCGTAACGTGGTCTCTCTTCAACAGGCAAGATGACTTTGCAGATTCTCCACAGCATTTTGCTTTTTACGTTTTCATTTAATGGTGTGACATCCTATGACAATTATCATTATTTTTGGTTCAATTTTCCCTGTGAAGCAGCTTTGACACAGATCAATGCATCTCAGTGTCGTTTTTTATGGAGCTGCAACATCAGAAACTGACAGCTGGAAATCTTAATTGGTCCGGTGACAGAAAATATAATGACTACTTGCAGTGACTTATTTTATCTGACCTTGTGTTTAATTCAAAGGTAAATTTTCATCTCACTTTTGGAAAAGAGAAAGTTGTGGGATGATGAGTGGGGCAGATGGGCCAGAGAAAGGCTCTTCTTTTGGAAAAGAATTGCTACTGGTTTGGGGGATGTTATTAAATTATGGTTTAAGTGCTGATCTCGAATAATGGATACCAAGGGTCTCCATGCCCATTTGAACTGCCAACCTTTCTACTGTGCCTGTCATTACAAATGGCAGCAGGCACCAAATGAAGCATGGAAGGTTGCCCACAAGTGACTGGCTGGAGGGCCTATAATGAAGGCCACCAGACAGCTGTCAAACAGACTTGCATTTGATTACTAATGACTTGGTCTGGAGCCCAGTGACTTTGACCCAGAGGCAAAAGGTTTCCTATAATACCACCCAAATTGCCCAATCCTCCTGGTCCTGGAGAGAAAGCTTTTTCTAGAACAAGGACATCAGATTTGTCCTACTGAGTCCAGCTATTAAACCAAGTTTTCAAGTGTCCTGTTGGCAGATAAAAATCAGTATATTAAGAAAGTATTAGACTCTCAACATCTATAGTTCACCTTGGGCAAAGAAGGAGCATTGAGAAGGTGATGGCACGATACGGTGAAAACATTGCTGGAGTTAGGTTGAAAAGACATCTTTGAGCTTTATTTCCAAAGCTTACCTAATTTGCTGGGAAATTATGAGCACTAAAGGATAGAATGCATGTATAAATGCTTTATAACTGCAAGTCTCTTTTGAGTTGTGACCAATGATGATGAAGAAGATGAGGGTAATGACGACAACGATGATGATAATGATGGTAGTGTTCGTGGTGTTTGATTGAATGTTTTTCTTCTCCAGACATATTATTAATTTTTTCTTACTGTCTGAAAAGCTATCAAGGAAACTGTTGGCCAAGGCTGTAGTTTAGGGTAGTTAAAAGCATAAAATTCAAAATTTAGACAAAATAAAATAAAGATCTGTCTTGCAATTCTGGCTCCAACACTCATAATGTGGCAAGCCAAAGTTTGATTTATAAAGAAACTACTACATGGCGTCGCTGAAAGGATTAAGTGAGATAAAGTATGAGAAGCAGTTAGTACAGTGCCCAACACATAATTAGTATTCAGTACATTTCAGCTTGTTCATATTCCTTTTAATCCAATAAGTGCCAAGCTATTGTGTTCCTCAGTAACTCATTCACTGATTGGGACTATGGAGTGGTTTGATCAGGGTGTTTCTCCACCAGCTGTCTCTCTGTGTTAGTCCAGGTCTCCCAAGAAGCGGATACTAAGACTGGATTTTCTAAAACTTAAGGTCTTTAAAAGAAAATGGAGACAGAGTTGAGAGGATGGCTGGGGAAACCGTCAGACTAGAACGCACCTCTGATCCCAAGTGGAGGAGAGAGAGAAAGGAAGTTGGGTGGAGGCATCCTAGATCAGTGTGCAGACCAGGGAAGATTCAGTAAGGCTGTCAGGGAGTCCTTAGGACAGAGCCAGCTACCAGAGGAGTCCCTTGTCTAACAGAGAAAAGCCCACTATGCTCAACCGTTGGCTGGAAGCAGCTTGAGTGGAAGCATAGCCTTGGTACAAATGTGGCAATTGATTTCAGAACACAGCAGCTGGGTCCCTTGAGTTCAGTCCTCTGAAGTTGGAGGTCTGTGAGGCACACTCTCGTGGACTCCACAATCTCCTTGCCTTTAAAATGTGTGATTATGTTTTAACCATAATTAATTCATTCAATCTGTCAATTTAAAAATAAATCTATTCATAATATTTGCTAGACTACTCCAGGTGCTGGCTAGCGTTGACTGTTTGTTTGCATCCTTCTGATGTTATCTACTCTTCATAAGCTGTTCATGAGTAAAACTTGCCTTCTTCATTGCTTATCCTTCAGAAATTTTAGACATTAAAACTTCCCAAAACATCTGGACGTGGTGCCTCATTCTTCATCCTTTTATGGTGCTCACTTCCTGTAAGAAATATCTGCTGCTCTGCCAGGAAAGCCATACCGTGAGGTAGGAGCATTATGTCTGTCTTGTCTCCATGGGACCTGCCTCCAGGACCCTTTGTGAGGCCAGAACCCACCATCATCCCTGCCCTGATCCTTTGGATCACATGCTTGTCCCTGTGTCAATGAGACTGGCTTTATGGATGGAAAGCACAGACCTTATTTTGCGTAGAATGTTTTACAGCTGTCTGCCTTTGCTCCTTCACTAAGGGAAAGTCAAATTGAGGAAAAGTAGTCAAATGAGTCATACATCAGAATTTATTCTAAAGGGTGTTGGCATTATTATTCCACATTACAGCAGCATTGGCTCGGCTTGATATCTGAGTCATGATTCAAAGTGCAAATAGATGACTTTTACCATCTCTAAGTGGCAGATAAACTCGAACCCATGTTTTACTGTGTCAACATCTTCCTACTTCTAGAAATGGAAATCATTGTCCATTTCATCATTGCAGCAGGATGCTTCTTGTGGGCATACAGTACACTTTTTTGAGGGGTTTGCTAAAAAAATGAATGAATGAATGGAGTGAGCTTGTCTGAGGAATTTGGTGCCTCAGAATTCTGTGTATCATATTCTATATTTCCTTTCTGTTGTAAAAGAGGAACTTTCTGCATTGAGTTCTATTATTGCCAAACAACTCACAGAATAATCAACCCATGATATGTGAGAACTGGGAAGAACCTCACACATTACCTGTTCTATTCCATTGAAAAAACCAAGAACTGAAGGGAAGTGACTCGCCCAAGGTCGCACAGTTATTAATAAAGGCAAAGCCCATACCCTGCCTTCCTGTCTTTCCTCTCTCAACTAAACCATGCTGCTTTCATTTTTCACTTTTTATAGTTCACTTGAAAAGAACATTACTAGTTCTCAAAGAACACAAAACCCCACCCAGATACTCCAAAATTCATTTGAAGACATGAAGACACAATGAATTTGCCAATTAAGACTGACCCAAGTCATTCATTCCTTCATTTAGCAAATACTGAGAGCTTATTATGTGGCAACATTGGTCTATGTGCTAAGAACCCAGGAGCACAAAAATAGGCCAGGCCACTACCCTCCTGGGGCTTACATTCAAGTTTATATTCAGAAAAAGTGCTTCATCTGTGACCATGTCACTCACTGGCTATATGACCTGCAACAATTTTCTTAATCGAAATGAGCCTCATATTTCCTTGTCTGAATAATGAAACCAGTGAATCTCACTTTGCTTTCTTCTTAGAGGACCAAAAAGTAATGTCAGTAAGTCACTTAGCAGCCCTGATCTTGGGTGGCTTTTGTTATAATCAATTTTGGGTATTTCAGTTGCCCTTGTTTCAGCTCTCTCATTTTTCCTCTTCACAAAGATGAAACGTACAAATGTAAACTCTGTCCCATGCAATCCCTTCCCTGTTGACTAAGTTCCAACCACACTGACTTTATTTCTGCTGCACAAACACTCACTGCTCCTTCTCCCTTAGTGTCTTTGGATCTGACCCTCTGCCTGGAACATCCAGTCCTCCCAACCCCTCCCGGATCTCCTACTGTCTTTTTCATCTGCCCACTCCTGCTCATCTTTTCTCTCAGTTTAATTATCACTTGGCAAGAACTCCTTCATGACCCTTGCCAGGCTAAGTTACATCTTCCCTATACACTCTTACAGCCAAGGCCATTTATGTAATTTGCAGAGTCCAGCACAAAATGAAAATGCGGAAACTCTCATTAAAAAGCAAAGCAACAGCATTTTTAAAGTACTAGATCATAAATATTTTCCCTTCTGTTATTTAATGTTATTTTAAGTAAAGAAAAATTAAAATTTTAAATTATTAGCATTAATGGTTATAAATTAAATTATAGCATAAAATTTAAATTATTATAGTCTGACATTCATCTTCGTAGTGTGCAAAACCAGTTTTAACTGCAAATATGAGTTTAACACATATGCCAAAATAGGTATTACACAATTCCTATTTTGTAGCGCATACATGCATATGTATTTCCTTCTTACCAGAACAGTGGAACTGTTGCACAAAATTAATTTGGATGGTTTTATTTCACTTCTTGATTGGCACACATTCTACCAACACTCTCTACTTTCAACTCACTGATGGATAAAGAAGGACTGAAGGGAAAAGAAACTATGGGTTACACCATCTTCCCCTTTGTTTTACTGCCATCATAGTCAGCATCAGTGGTTTGCTATACAGGGAAGTCACATGAGTAAGAAAGGCTATGACAGGCTTTCCTGGTTGTTCCTGTTTCTTTCAATACCATTAGTCTTTTTCTGCGTTCAAAGTAAGTTCTGGTTAGAACAGAAAGCGTTGCTTCTAGGGGCTGTCAGTGTGCCTGCTTACTCAGTCCTAGATATAAAATACTTACATTATACTACTTTAAGTGTCGCTGAACTCTCACCTATCATAGACCCACTGGAATTCTGTGCTGCATATGAATGGGGCAGCAAGGAATGGTGGACTCTCTTTTGCATGATGTCTTCGGTTCATGTGTATGTTCCATTATACCATTGAACATAATTGTAGCACACAATTTCAAACACAAAATTATCAAGAACTTCAAGACAGCAATGGAAAAACCTTAAACCAAGTCTGCAGCCTGTCTTAGCGTGAGCTCTCCTAAGACTGCCCAGATCCTGTGCCTGGGAAGCTGGCCCTGCCTACGGCATCCTGGGCTTTTTCATTGAATACCTCCTAGCATTTGTAATAATATATTCATTCAATTATTTGTTTATCACATTCTCCATGGTTAATCCATAAACTGAATGAGAGCAGTGAGTTTATATTTCTTATTCACCTTTCCTTAGTAAATATTTTTGGGAATATGCATAGATAGGGAGATGGATGCAAAGCCCAGGAGCCTGAAATCATGAAAAAGTTTCAAGAATTACTTGAAATTAATGACAGGAGCTAATAATGGGGTATATAATTTATAGGTGCCTCCCATAGCTGTTTATTCTCCTCCTTGGGGTTGTGTTTCACTTTCTAATTCTATGTGCTCTGCTTGGTCAAACCTTAGTCATAAAAAGAATCAGTGATATTGCCGTCCATGCTAAGAGAAGATTCCTTCTTCTAACTGTATGTGTGTGTATGTGTGTGTGTGCGTGTGTGTGTTAATGAATGCACCACCACTCACATGTATAAAGAAAGAAGCTGTCCATTTCATTAATAGCAGATTTTCACATTGCTCAAGTTCCAAAACGGGATGTTTCTTCTATTTTTCAGGTCTTATTTTATTAGCCACACAAAGCAAAAGACTGTTTAACTACATCAAAACCAATCAAGACTCACTGCTATTTGCTTTCTTTTGTATAAATTTTAATGCATTTTTAATTCCATCCCACTGGTCGGTAAACCAACCATTACAGTTACCACTGCAATATAATGCATTTCAGTCATTTCTAATAAACCCAGACTTTAAGATGGCTTATCATTGTCACTGATAAGCTCCTGGAAATGGATTTCCTCCCTAAACTGCTGGATCCTTCAGCACTCTAGCTAATTGATGAAAGGGGATTTGGAAATACTATTCAAATACACCAAAGTTCTGAGATTTGTTTGTTTATTTTTTAGCCAAATTTAATGTTCAGCAAAATCTGTAAACTCACATTCTGACCTTCTTTGCAGAAGTTCCTCATTTAAAGGACAATCCTCTGGTCCCCAGTGCCTGTGCTTTCTTCCTTTTCAACTTGATTTCAAAAGAATCCATCTAGTCATGTAAGTCTAGAATTTCCATAAACTTTAAATGGACAAGGATATGTTTAAACACAAATACATTTTCATTATTTTTTAGCCATAAAAGAAGAGACACTACTACATATAAATGTTGGTAAATAATCATCTTTATAAAGTCAAAGGAATGAATAAATTTAGATCTAATATTCATATAGTAGAGAAATTAATATACAATGCTGAGAAGTGTGTATAATTCTTAGATTTCAAATAGTACAAAAATTCATATATATATATATTTTTTACAGATTGGCACCCGAGCTAAGATCTGTGCCAATCTTCTTTTTTTTTCCTTCTTCTTCTCCCCAAAGCCCCCCAGTACATAGAGGCATATTCTAGTTGTGAGTGCCTCTGGCTGTGCTATGTGGGGCGCAACCTCAGCATAGCCTGATGAGCAGTGCCACGTCCATGCCCAGGATCCAAATCAGCGAAACCCTGGACTGCCAAAGCAGAGCGTGCAAACTTAACCACTCAGCCATGGGGCCAGCCCCCCAAAATTCATAATTTAAAGGAGCAAATGACCTTGAAGTTGTGAAGACTGGATTTTGGTCAGTATTTCTGTCAACGGTATGATCTGATATTAATTCAAAATTGTTTGGGCATATCATATCAAGAATACAGTGATGAGCAAGGCAAACATAATTTCTGTCATCAAGGAACTTAGAATTAGGGTCAGTGACTTGAGCAAGTCACTGTTCCATCCTAAGTCCTTCTGGCTTTAGAACAACATTCATTTAATCACACAAACATCATCTGGATTTTTACTAGAGATTGTCCAAGTGTTACAAGAGGTATAAAAATAAATTTTACATAGCTCCTAATTTCATGGAGCTTATATACTATACACAAATAACTAAGAAGATAGAATGTATGAAGCACCACAGAAACATTTTAGCTAACATGCCACGGGAACGATGAATGAAAAGGATTTCCAGCTAGTGAAATTAAGGCTTCCTTGAGCAAACAATGTTTGAATTGGGCCTTGGGAGATGGAAAAGATTTATAAGTGTTCAGGATGAGAGAAAAATGAGAATTCTAAGCAGAGAGGATAGAAGAAGAGTTGAGGACAGGAAGACTCAGGCAAGTATATAATATGGCCCTATGTGGCTGAGAATACCATGTGTGAAAGCTTTGGATGTCCTCTCCTCCATGCCTTTAATGCCCTGGTCTGGTGAAATCCTCGTTTATGAGGAGGCCTAGTCCAAATATTGCCTTCTCAATGCAGCCTTCTCTGCCTCTTCCCAACATGCCTTTTCACAAGAACCAGTCATTCTTGTTATGTGCTGCACCATGGCACCTGTTGTGTTATTCAATGGTTATCTACTGATGATACTGGTAGTCTTACCAGATTCCAAGTTCCTTCAAGGTAGGTACTGTGTCTGGCCTTTTACCCCTGTCCATTGTGTAGATGGCTCTGGCTAAACAGACGTTGAATAGAATTGAGTTAGAATCATGAGAAAATGTGATTGCTAAAATGGATTGGAACCAGATATAAAGGGTCTTGAATGCCATGTTTGGAAACTTAAAACCCCTGAAGCCTTTTTCCCTGAATATAATAATAATAGCTAATAATTTTTTTATGGGCACTATTTTAAGTGCTGTGCATATTTTGTTTTATGTAGTCTTTGGAACACTAACGGCACAAGCAATACTATTATTCTGATTTAGAATAAGAAAACTGAGCCCTAGTGTTTCAGGGACTGGACCAGAATCAGAGTGAGTCAGTGGTGGAGACAGAATTTGAACCCTGGTAACTTGACTCTGGGATAGATGCTCTTAACTACCGTGCAGAATTGTGCTTCAGAAAAACTAATTTGGGAGAAAATTCTAAGGTGAATCAGAAGGGAGAGGCTGAAGTCAGCCACCTCACTTTGCAGGCAATTGTAACAGGAAAGACACGGCGAGTATCTCTATTATGGTGATGGAGGTGAAAATGAAAAAGAGGATGTATTTGTTGTTCATCTAGGATTAAAAGTGATGACAGATGATGAATTATTCCATGTGGGGAGGAGAGAAGTGAAAGATTTTGAGAATTTGAGCCCATGTAACTGGGAGGAGGATAGTTTCATTCAGAAAAAAAAATAAATAAATAAAGGAAAACCAGGAAAGAAGCAAGTTCAATAGGGGAGATGATAATTCTGTGATCAATAACGCAATTTATTTATTATTTATAAATTACACAAGTCTGAGTGTGACATCCTTTTGTGATTTTTGCGTAGAGAAAAAGCACTTTTTACAATACAGTTTTTTATGTGCCGTTGTTGTCATGTGTATTCTGGTTTTGCAGAGATATTTTTTCAAGACAAAATTATGACATTTTGAAAAAATAAGCAGTATATGTAAAAGCTATTTTTGTTAAACTTCTAGAAGGAAAGCTAGAATTTTCACAACAATATTGTTTAAAAATGGACAGACTATCATAGCAAAAATAAGGATGTTTACCCTTGGTTCCTCAATGGATAATCAAAAAAACAGTATATTACTTGAGAAAATCAATATTATTACAGATTTTTAACTTTGCAAAAGTTACTCAACCTCAATAAATCTGCTTCCCCACTTGTAAAATGGTAACAATATTGGGCCTAATGTCATAGAGTTGTGAGGATTAAATGAGATATTATATACAAAATCTTTGCACAGTGTGTAGCATATGGTAAACACATAAAAATATTAGCTACCATTATTATATTATTACTGTAAGTTTTATTTTCAGTGAGTTTCCTGACAGTCTATGCCTCACTGGAGAAATAGGAGAGTACTTAATATTTATTGAGAAGTAACATATAATTATTGTTTGGTAACCATGATTATAATAATTTTAAACTATCCTTTCCTAGAACCTGCAGCAGCTAACATATGCTTTATCATATGGCTTGAGATGGAGAGAAAGAGGAAGTTATTTGTATACTTGTTATATTAAGGATTTATATTCCTCCTTATCCATTCAGCACTCTGGGTTTGATGTAAAAACAGTAAAGAAAGAGAAAATAAGGTAATATTGAAAAAGAAGAATGAAATATATTCTAGAACAGAGGATCTTCAACATGCTCAGATATTGGAAAATGTGGTGTCATTTTCTAAAACAACCAAATTAAATTTCTTAATGACATACATTTTGATGTGTTTAATTCCATCTTAAAATCTGGGGACAATTTTAGTACATTAAAACATTACTGTGCAAATTAAAAATATTATAAAATCACAGCTCTGTGAACAGAAGGCCACAAAAAAATAAAAGTGCTTGAACCAAGTGAGCATGAGTGATTTTTTCTTTCTAGAAATAATTTTTGCTATACATTTTATCTTTTCATGATCATGTTTAACAACAGAAATTCAGAAAAGCACGTAGTAAAATAACATAAAATTAAGACAATATTATCAATCAATTTCTCTTTTTCTCCTCTTCAAAATAAGAATATGACATTACTTTTTTGTAGCTGGACAGCACAGCACTGTTGTCAACCACCAGTGTTCCATGTGAGCGCAGCTTCTGAATACAACACAGAAGTAAGAAAGGCAAGGAGAAGCCCTACTTGAGAGTAAGACAGCCTTATGTGGCTTTAATTGAAACACTTTAAAAATAGATATAGAGGTGATATTTTCCCATGGGTGTAATAAGAATCAACGATGAGATGTAGCTGCCAAGAAAGCTAATTGAACTTAGATTACATTAAGAGCAATTCATCTCTGGAGCAACAGAGATGACATTTCTTCCTTGTCCGCAATGGAGAGACAACACCTAAATGACTAGATTCAGTTCAGAATTTGGGCAGAATTCTTTCATATAAATAAACAAGTGCACATTCAGGATTTTGCCACCAATACCGTGCACAGCCACACCAGAAGTGCCTCATTCCCACACCTTGATAACTGAAGTCTCCGACCCCAGCAAACCACCCTTGACTCAGGCTTTCCATCCATCAGGGAAGGGGGAATCAAAGAGATTAGGGCAGAAAACATGAACTCAGTCGTATGTTAACTTTTTATTTAGTAGCTGGAGATCTGATTGAGCATGAGAAGACCTGCCATCTAGACCTAGAGTGCTCAATATGGTAGCTGCTGGCCATAGGTGGTTACTGAGTACCAGAAATATGGCCAGTCTAAACTGGGAAGAAGTATAAATGTAAAACACACACTAATTTTTGAAGATTTAGTGTGAAAACAAGAATGTTAAATAATACTGCATTTATAAGTTTTATATTGATTACATTTTGAGATAATAAATTTTGAGGTATTTTGACTTTACTAAAATATATTATTAAAATTAATTTTACCTGTTTCTTTTTACAGTTTTTTAATGTGGCTACTGAAAAATGTAAAATCCATATGTTTCTACTGGACAAATTTTTCTAGACTAAGGGTCAGTAATTTTTTTCTGTAAAGATCTAGATATTCAATATTTTAGACTTTCTGCCACAACTACTCCACCCCGTCATCGTAGTGTGATAGTAGCCACAGGCAATATGTAAACAAATAAATGAGGTTGTTTTCCGATAAAGCTTTGTTTATGGATACTCAATCTTAAATGCCATAAATTTTCATCTATCATGAAATATTATTTTTCTTTTGAGCTTCTTCCAACAATTTAAAAACACAAAAGTTATTCTTCGCGTATAACAACAGGCTGCTCATGGGCCACACTTTGCCAACTCATGTTCTAAACCTTACGCTGCACTTATTAACTTTGACCCTTACTGTACTTGCCTAATCTATATCCTCATCTAAAACTTGTCATATTTATATCTTGATTATAGAGTCTCCCCTACTCTGTTAGAGTTTCAAGTCAGATAGTATGCAAATAACTTCACAACATGATAAAAAGAAAAGGTAAAATTGGCTTAGAATTGGGGCCCGCCCAGTGCTGCAGTAGTTAAGTGCCCACGTTCCGCTTTGGTGGCCTGGGGTCGGCTGGTTCGGATCCCAGGTGCGGACATGGCACCACTTGGCAAAAGCCATGCTGTGGTAGGAGTCGCACATATAAAGTAGAGGAAGATGGGCACGGATGTTAGCTCAGGGCTAGTCTTCCTCAAAAAAAAAAAAAAAAAAAATTGGCCAAGAGTAAAATAAACTACCTCTAAAAGTAGTAAATTTCCTGATACTAGAGGTGTTTAAACAGAAGGAAATTTCTAGAAAACGATTTTGTAGAGGAAAATTAAACACCAGATATATTGTTTAATTAAATGTATAATAACTCCCCTTTAAGCCCCAAACGCATGCTTTTGTTTTGTCATATCTTAACTCGATTTTAGTTGAAATGTTGTCGGGGGAAAATTGAACAAAACTTCTCAGAGTTCAAGTTCTGACTTCTATCATAGAAATAATCAATTTATTATGTTGAAAATCAAATTCATTAAAGGGCCTTAGTAGGAATCTCAAATCTGATTGATTGCATTTCTTTTCATTTTGGTAGTAGACTATGGTAAGCTTTTAACACAAGGAAATGAGATTATGGGAAGTAAATTGGCATAATTCTTCCTTTTATCTATCAATGTACTAACAGTGAATTATCTGAAATTTTTCTGAACAAATAACCAGTGATTGAAAGTAATTTGATAATTAATATTTTAAGCTATACTTTTAATAAATACTCCCTCAGTGGTTTTATCCTCTTTGTCAATTCCTTTCATGCTCTTCAGCTGAGTTATAACTTTAGCATGTGTGATGCAATTACACTGAGTTTACGTTTCTTTGGTTAATAAATTGGTCTCAGTCACTAATGGGTTCTTTATACTGATTGAATTTGTGTGTTGAATGGGTTTAAATTGCCAGAGCATATTTCAAGGTTAAATACAAAAGTACGTCAAGCTATTAATTTTGTGTTGCTGTTGCTGGTTTGAATGATGTAAGTAGTTGAAGCTAGAGCAGGAGGTTAAATTAATTTCTGCTTCTGCCTTAGCCCAGCCTTTCTCTATGTATAATGGATCTATGACATTTGTCCTCATTCTGAGAGAAAATGAGGAATACTCATCAGAATGAGTGACCGGTCTTCATTAAACTGATGATTTTCAGGGAGATTTCCTTTTATTCTATGCAATGAAACATTGCCTCCCTGAAAAATAAGTTTAGCAGTGAGAAATCCAAAACTGAATGCACACCAACCGAAATCAATCAGATCAGCCTAACTATTTCAATGGCAAAAAAGAGAAAAGTAGAGAGCATCTTCCAGCTGCTGACAAAGAAATAAACATGTCTGAGCTACAGTTTGGCCCCACGTGTGAGGAGCAAATATTTCCAATAGGTGCTCTTCCTTCTCAAACCTACATGAACTGCACATTTACAACTTTGTTCTGAAGGCTAGAAGAAATGGAGTAGTTTTGACTGTTTCGATTTATAAAATCTAATCCTATGCAAATGTCCTTTTGGATTAGACCATAAGATTCTCTCCCAGTCTCTCCAGAGAGTAAAATTGCAGTCGCAAAACAACCCTAATCCCTAACCCTTTTATGAAAACTTAGGTGGAAGGCAGGACAAGTGGCCTTTGTCAACAAACACCAAGGGAATATATGTAGCCCACATCCATCGCCCTCAGTGTGTCTATTACAAAAACTCTGTCTTAGAGAGAGGAAGGAACAGCGAGTATTGATTTTCTTCCTTTGTCTGCAGATAGACCTTCAAAACTGGTTAATTACAGTATTTTATATTTTTTCGTTGCTAACCTGGACAGACGATGGTTATCCTAACCTGGAGGCAGAAGTGTATTTTAGCCAGTTAATGTTTACATTCCTGCTTTCCGTAAATCAAAATCAGAAGTAAGCTTTTGATTCCCATACATAATATTTTAGAAAAAATATTTTGTTATATTGTATTTTGTGACTATAGAAGTAACGTACGCACACTCTGGGGACTTTGGAAAATATTGAAATAAACAGAGTAAAAAAATCGCTTACAGCCCCACTCCCCAGAAATCACTACTGTTTATTTTTAAAATATATTTCCATCCAGTCTTTTTTCCATACTTTTGCTTTGATTTTCAATTCATATATTATCATGCCTGATACACATCAGGCATCACTCTGTAATTTGGAGATATGATGGTGAATGAAAGGGACATTGTTTTTGTAGTCACAGAATTTGTTACCATTTAGTCAGAGAGATAAACTAGTAGAAAGTAAAGTGCTTTGTGCCTTAATGGAATGAGTCAGCATGTGATGGTTGCACATGAGAGGAAAAAATAGCCCAGACTTGAGGGATGGGACAGCAGGGAAGGCTTTATTGAAAAAATACTCTCTAAGCTTAGGCCTAAGTTTGGGTATGCAGATGAAGAGGGAGGAAGAAGATGACAAAGTGTTGCTACAGAGGAATGGCTCAGGAAAAGTTCTGACAGATGTTCTAGGAAGCGAATAGCAGATGATGATAGCTCCAGAGGAAGAAGAAGAGATTTGAAAAAAGCAGGACCAAGACAGTGACAGGAGCCATACTCCAGTGATCCATGGAAGTAATGTGTATTAATTACGGTACAAGCTAAGAAACCCTGAAAAGAGATCGTATATATGGTATCTCAAACAAGGTGAAAGACCTTTTCTCTCTCACTTAACCATACAGAGAAAGGTGGATGGTCTAGCGTGCGTAGGCAGTTCCGTTCTACTGGATCATCTGGAGTCCCCAGTTCCTTCTTTCTTGTGGCTCCCTCATGCCCTGGGGTGTTGTCCACATAATCACATGGTCCAAGTTAGCCTGCACCACATCTAGTTTCCACTCTGCAGGAAGAAGTGAGGAAGTAGACAACACACAATTTCCTTTTAAGGAACTGACCTGAAATTGTATACATTCTGTTCTTGAGAACTTGGTCATGTGAGCACCTTGGGAAATGTTATCTTGAATTGGGAGTGCTGAATGTCTGCTGTCTTAAATTTTGGAAGACAGATTCTACACTAAAAATAAAAACAGGGAAATATTTGCCTCAATATGATATGAAGGCTGAATTGTATTTTAAGGATAATGGAAAGCCATTGAAAATTTTAAACAAAGGAATATTATTATCAGATACAAATTTGACAACATATCCTTGGCTACGGAGTGCAAGATGAATTAGAGGCTAACAGGGATGGAGACAGATCTGCCAGACGGAAGGCTGTGTGACAAAAAAATGCAGGCAAGGGATAATGGTGTCATGGGCTAGGGAAGAGGCAGAGGAATTCAGAGAAAAGGAGCAGTTCATTTGTGAATCAGAATGAGTCATTAATGAGGCAGAATTACAGGCCTAGATGCACAGTTTAATGTGGTGGATAATGGTGAGGGAGAGTGAGAAGTCATGATGTCTGGCTTGGCAACTGGTTATTTGGTCTGGTTGGTTGGTGCCATTCACTGATTATATCCATAGATTTTGCATAATTTTAAAGATCACCACAAAATCTAGTGGCTTAAAATAACAACTCTTTATTTAGCTCATTATTGTGTGGGTCAATTGGGCCTAGCCCAGCCAAGACATACTCTGTTAATCTCAGCTGGACTCATGCATCTTAGGCTATCTGTGGGTCAGCTACGATTCTGAGGGTGACTGCTTATGAACTGGTGTGAAAAGGGCATCTCAGCCTCAGTTTTTCTATCAGCCAGCAGATTAGCTTGGGCTAATTCATATGATGCCAGAAGATTCCAAGAGAATAAAAAATGGAAGCAGCTCTATGCACAAGCACTTTTAAAGTTTCTGCTTGTGTCCTGTATGCATGAGTCTCATAGAGCAATGAACGGCACATGGCTGCATCCAATCAGTGTGGGAGGGAACCATGAAAATCTTGAGGGTCATTACTGCAGGTATCTGTTAACCTGACAGGAAACTACACACACGGTGCAGTGAAAACATTTCACTAGACTTGTATTTGGAGATAGGGAGTGGGGAGTTTCTTTCCAGGAACCAATTCTGTATAATTGTGAGCATGATTTCACCTCCCTGGACTTCATTTCTGCATCCCCAGAGACTGAGCTTGATTAGTCCCAATAAAAAGTCCCAATGACCTTTTTCCATCTAAGATTTATGATACTCACTGATTAGTATTTTGTTTCAGGTAGTGTAAACAAAAAGCCATTTTGAAACTTGGACTATCAGATCTGGTTTCTTTTAAATAGTGGAGGAGAAAAAAAATAATTGGAGTAGCTAGAGTCTTTATTTTGCTAGGTTTTTCTGTTCTAACGATCTGCAGTTCCACAACCTGGCACTGATTGTCCAATTGTGATATGCCACATTGTCCTTATGTGAATGTTTGTTTATAGAAATTAGTGCATCAGCATTAGTCAGCAGATAAATGACCTTATTCTGCATTACTTTCAATTTCAAAAACAACCTGATAAATAACAGTTTTGAAACAAGTGTTCTTTACTGTTCATCACAACTTGAGGAAGCATATCAAAGATGGTTATTTTCTAGATTACATTTGTGACCTGTTTAGTAATTTTATAAATCTATGACCAGCTAACTTTGCTTGTCTAAGGTTGGCATTTTAATCCCTGCCTAATTATGACATAAGCTACAGTGGAAACTCATGCCGCCATAACCCCTCAGTGTACACTGTGTACTGCACGTCAAGGAACTATATAAAAATCACATGAAGTGACTTTACAGCTATAAGAAACAATATAAATAATCTTATTCAAATCACTCATTTTCCTGGAAGAAAATAACACCAAGAAAATGTAGGCATATTGGTCAAGTCATATGGTGAGAAGACCATACAAATTGTAACTCACACCCAAGTTCAACTTCATCTCCCAAATCAGCCTGGACTAAGGTCATATTGTTTCCCGCTGAATAAGAGATTATTTATATATAATAGGCAAGAAATTGCAAGAATATTTTCTGCCAAGGCCGTTGTGGGTAGACTGGAGGTAACGTGATGTGGTGGAATTGGCATTGTTATCATAGATCTACCTTCTACCAGCTATTATGACAAGTTACTAACTCTCTTTGACATGCCTCATATTGAACTAAGGCCATAAGACATTCTCCAAAAGTGTTTAATTCTTTCCTTTCTCCCTTGCATGTGCACATACTTCAGCTCTCTGACTCATTTGGAATGGTCTTGGATTGATTATTGTTCTGGGGAGGATACACATAAATGAACAAATTTTTTGTTATGTATTTTGATAAAGTAAAGAAGGCTCCATACTTCTGATTTGACAATTGTCCACGCGAATCCATACAACATTTCTAGATGCTGTAGTATGTATCTTCTGGGAAAATTAATAGCTAAAGAATTGAACAGGGCCAGGAGATTTGGATTCTAAAGTTCCATTTTGTCATTAGTAAACTCTGTAGTCATAAATCTCAGTTTCCTTCTCTAAAATGAGAATAAAATATATCTACCTGGCCAACTTTACAGGGTAATTATAAAGGTCACATAAATGATTTTGAAAACAAATACCAAATAATCTACAAAAATATAAACTTGTTATTAAAATAACTAGAATAAATATTTTTCAAACAATCAGGCAGTATGTGATACCGCCTTTTATTGCATTGACAAATAGAGACAAAAAGGACATCATATAAGCACATCATGAAATCCAGTTTGCTGTTGGGATCCTGAAAAATGATTCCTTCAGTACTGGATGTGAGAAGAGAACACTGAACCCTGTTTCTGTTCAGTGTTCTCTTCTCAAATGGTTATCTGAAGTTTCAACAAATGATTTTAAGTCCTGTGGGTGCTGAAACCCCAGCATCTGTTGTTTAGTTAACTGAATTTCCTTCACTTTCAACCTCCCTACTCATTTTTCCATCTTTTCTTCAGGCCCTCTCCTCTTTGTCTGAAGACCACATAGGTATAGCTATTTATTTTGGGAGAAATGTGATATTTCAGATGTATTATATACGGACTGTCACAGATTCCAAATCCAACAAGAAACACACAGACACACAAAATGGATTTGGCTGTAGTTCCTTTTGAATTATCAGACCGTGAATTTATACACAGTCTTCATATACTGAAGAATATTTCACACCCTTTTAATTTCATTAGGTTTCGCCTTCCTGCCAGAAACTGTGCATGTGCTTTGGGCTATAGAGTGTAAAACACACTCACGTGGAATATTCCCCAGTCAGAAGAAATGGGCTGTCTGTCTGGCTTTAGATTTGATGAGCTACCGATTTGTGATAGTTTCATTTTGATTTCATTACTGGGCAACCAGAATGAATTGACAGAGAAAGCAATCAGCACATGATGCACCCACTGGAACCTCTAATATGAAATGTTGGTTGCCTCTGTCAACACAGCCAATTACCAAAGGTACTCAAAGACTAAGTGATAGCCAAAAAGAGCCACATGGTTCTGTGGACCGCATCCTACATACCTATTAGTGAGTTCAGAGCAGACACAGGATGACAGACTGCTTTGTCAATATAACATTTCAAGTGAATGCCCTGTCTGTTCTGTGTTCTCCAAGCAAATGCAGATGTTTGTGGTAAGATAAGAGCTTACTCTGTGTGTGTGTGTGTGCATGTGTGTGTGTGTGTGTGTGTGTGTATGAGAGAGAGGGAGAGAGATTGACTGCATATTGATGCCAGGATATAAGAAATACATCAGGTAAAACAATTTTTTAAAAAATATTAAAGCTAATTCTTATTATTAGGTGGATTTCTTCCTGCGTTAGAGCATGACATTGAAAGAGAATGCACAGATTCAAACTCTGAGAGCTCATTGATTCAAGCCTTGTGAACAGCTAACAATCAGTCATTTATTTAACAAATATTTATCGAGTGATTGTTGTGTGGAGGCACTCTAGGCTAAGTAATAGAGATAACAATATTTAAAAAGGTAATCCTCCCACTTGCGACAACATGGATGGACCTTGGGCACATTAAGTTAAGCAAGATAAATCAGAAAGAGAAAGAAAAATACACATGGTATCACATAAAACTTAGACCTGTAAACAATGGAGAATAACATGGTGATTACCGGGGGATAGGGTGGCAGATAAAATTCATGGTGTTTAGAGTATATAAATTTGGGGGCCGGCTCCATGGCCGAGTGGTTAAGTTCGCGCACTCTGCTGCGGCGGCCCAGGGTTTGGATCTTGGGCACGGACATGCCACTGCTCGTCAGGCCACACTGAGGCGGCGTCCCACATCCCACAACTGGAAGGACCTGCAACTAAGATATACAACTACGTACGGGGTGGGGATGGGGGGTTGGGGAGATAAAGCAGAAAAAAAAAAAAGATTGGCAATAGTTGTTAGCTCAGGAGCCAATCTTAAAAAAAGAAGAGTATAAATTTGTAATGAGTAGAAAATAAGCCATAGAGATCTAATGCACAGTATAATGAATATAGACAATAATATTATACTATAATTATGTAATGTGATAAATATCGCCACATTGGCAATCACATTGCAATATATAAATGTATCAAAGTAAGATTCTGTACACCATAAATTTTATACAATGTTACATGTCACATTTATTCACTAAAAAAAAAAGATAGAGGGGCCAGCCCAGTGGCAAAGTGGTTAAGTTTGCACATTCTGCTTCGGTGGCCCGGGGTTGCGGAGTTCTGATCTCGGGTGTGGACCTACACACTGCTTGTCAAGCCATGCTGTGGCAGGCGTCCCACATATAAAGTAAAGGAAGATGGACACGGATGTTAGCTAAGGGTCAGTCTTCCTCAGCAAAAAGAGGAGAATTGGCAGCAGATTAGCTCAGGGCTAATCTTCCTAATAAATAAATAAATAAATTTAAAAAGATAGACATGATACTTGTCCTCCTGGAGTTTATTGCTTGGTAAGAGAGAAAGAAAGTTAAGAAATCTGAGCCACTATAGTGCGGGACAGGGAAAGTATAGGGTGCTATTAGAGCTTTTAATCCAGATTTTGCAATTAGCAAAGATTTTAGAAGGAAGTGATATCCAAACTAAAACCTAGGAATTAGCCAGAGAAACTGGGAAAGCAGGGATTACCTTACCAGTTTAAGCAACAACAGTAAAAGCGTGATGGCAAGAAAGCATGAAACGTTTTGAGGAGATAGGGTCATTCAGAGTGTCTAGAGGTTCATCCATGTTGGACAGGGAGAAGATGGAACTGGAGAGGTAGGCAGAGAACATATCCTAAATGATAGAGAAATTGGCTTCTATCCAGAGTAATGAGGAGATATTGCAGGATCTTGAATTAAGAAATGGCATGGTCAGATAAACTATAGTAAAATCTAATAATTGCTCTGAGTACCAATAAACACACTTACATTCTTTAAATACAGTTTTAAAATATTTCTTGGAACACCAAGGTGGAAGACAACAACTATTTAGAGAACTTGGTGAAATGTTTAAAGAAAATAGAACATTTGCTTTTAATATGAGTCTTAACACTGGCTGATGTCGGAACCTATGCTGAAGCCACAACCCATTGATGGGAAACATCTACTCACCCCTCATAGAGTTAGTGTGGGTTCACGTGTGCCAGGTACACTTGCTATTCTGAGCAAATTGCAAGGCAGTCAGGACATCACATTTTTCCTCTCGAGGTGCTTCCTTTCAACCTGTTGAGAAAGATATACCAATATTTTTCTGTTCTCTATAAAAATTATGTGGATATAGTGCATCTGTAGATTATCTTCTACTGTTTGAAATGATTCCTTGGGATGGATTTGGGGCAATTTTCTTGGGACTCTCACCACTGGTCTTGATTTTATCCTCTGTGGCCATTTTGTTTGTTTGTTTTGGTAAGGAAGATTCTCCCTAAGATAACATCTGCGCCAATCTACTTTTTATGTGGGATGCCACCACAGAGTGGCTTCGTGAGTGGTGTATAGGTCCGCAGCCAGGATCTGAACCTGTGAACCCTGGGCCCTCAAAGTGGAATGCATGAATTTAACTACTACACCACTGGGCCGCCCTGGTAGCCATATGTTTTTGGAAAGTCTAAAATTTCTTCCATATGTCAGTGTGCTGTGTATTTGAAGTGATGAAATGCCCCGTCTGGGTGTTTTTGTGTAGTCTGATAGAATAAACTGCTCCAGTTCCTCCAGCCGTTACTCACGTGGCATGAAGGTTTGTGAGGGTTCCGTTTCACTTTCATTACTAGTGACAAACAGATTGACAGAGAAAGCCATTAGCACATGATGTTACCGTTGTAACTTCTAGTGTAAACTGTTGGCTGTTTCTGTTAATCCCCCACCCATCCTGCCTATTGTCACCTGAATACATTCTGATCTGTTTTACTGGTTCCAACTCAGAAACCTCATTCCTTACGATGTCTGTTAGGATATAACTTAAAAAAGAAAAATAGATTTTTCTACCAAATATTAATTGGAGCGTTACCTATAAGAGTAAATCTTGAGAAGCAATTTTAATGTGTGCAGGGAATTGGCTTAGAAATTGACATTTTATATATCCGTGAGATGTTCACACCGGTTGACAATAATGATGATGATGATCTTGCTGCTTTTTTTTAAGCATAATGTTTCCTTCTTTTTTGTGTGGTAACATTGTTTTGTAATATTACATAAATTTCACGTGTACATCATTACATCATGCTCACCACCCACAGACTAGTTACAATCCATCACCCTAATCACCCCTTTTGCCCTCCTCCCTCCCTGCTTCCCCCTGGTAACCAACAGTCCAGTCTCTGTCTCTATATGTTTGTTTGTTGTTGCTTTTATCTTCTCTTTATGAGTAAGAACATACAGTATCTGACTTTCTCCCTCTGATTTATTTTGCTTAGCATAATACCCTCAAAGTCTATCCATGTTGTCACAAATGGCTGGATTTCATCCTTTCTTATGGCTGAATAGTATTCCATTGTGTATATACACCACGTCTTCTTCATCTATTCATCCCTTGATGGACACCTAAGTTGCTTCCAAGTCTTGACTAATATGAATAATCCTACAAAGAAATAGGGGTGCATATATCTTTATGCATTTCGTGTTTTCAAGTTCTTTGGATGAATACTCAGACTTGGGATAGCTGAGTCATATGATACTTCTATTCTTAATTCTTTTGAGAAACCTCCATATTTTTTTCTATAGTGGCTGCAGCAGTTTGCACTCCCACCAGCAGGGCATGAGAGTTCCTTTCTCTCCACATCCTCTCCAACACTTTTTATTTCCCGTCTTATTAATTATAGCAATTCTGACAGGCATGAGGTGACATCTCATTGTAGTTTTGATTTGTATTTCCCTGCCAATTAGGGATATTGAACATATTTTCATGTGACTGTTGGCCATCTGTATATCTTCCTTGGAAAAATGAATGTTCAGATCTTTTTTCCATTTTTTGATTGGATTCTTAGTTTGTTGTTGAGATGTATGAGTTCTTTAGATATTTTGGATATTAATCCTTTGTCTGATATATGGTTGGCAAATATCATCTCATGTTTGTTAGGTTGTCTTTTTGTTTTGTTGATAATTTCCTTTGCTGTACAGACGCTTTGTGGTTTGAAGGAGTCCAACTTGTTTATTTTTTCCTTTGTTTCCCTTGCCTAGTCAGACATAGTACTTGAAAATATGCTGCTAAGACTGATGTCGAAGAGCATACTGTCTATGTTTTCTTCTAGAAGTTTCATGGTTTTAGGTCTTACATTTAAGTCTTTAATCCATTTTGTTAACTTTTGTGTATGGTATAAGATAATGGTCTACTTTCACTCTTTTCATGTGGGTGTCCAGTTTTCCCAGCACCATTTATTGAAGAAACTTTCCTTTCTCCATTGTATGTGCTTGGCTGCCTCATCGAAAACTAGCTGTCCATATATATGTGGGTTTATTTCTGGGCTCTTGATTCAATGCCATTGATGTGCGTGTCTGTTTTTGTTTCAGTACCATGCTGTTTTGGTTACTATGGCTTTGTAGTATATTTTGAAATCAGGGAATGTGTCACCTCCAGCTTTGTTCTTTTTTCTCAGGAATCCTTTGGCTATTTGGGGTCTTTTCTTGTTCCATATAAATTCTGGGACTCTGCTCTATTTCTGTGAAAAATGTCATTGGAACTTTGATAGGGATTTCATTGAATCTGTAGATTGCTTTAAGAAGTATGGACATTTTAATGATGTTGATTCTTCCAATCCAAGAGCATGATATATCTTTCCGTTTCTTTGTGTTTTCCTCAATTTCTTTCAACATTGTTTTATAGTTTTCAGTGCAGGGTTCTTTCACCTCTTTGGTTAATTTATTCCTACATATTTTACTCTTTTTGTTGCAATTATAAATGGAATTGTATTCTTTTGGGATTGTATTTCTCTTTCTTCTACTTGGTTGTTAGTCTATAGAAATGAAACTGATTTTTGCATGTTGATTTAGTGACCTGCAACTTTACCATATTAGTCTATTATTTCTAAAAGTTTTTTTGTAGATTCTTTAGGGTTTTCTATATGTAAAATCATGTCATCTGCAAATAGTGACAGTTTCATTTCTTCCTTTCCAATTTGGATACTGTTTATTTCTTTTTCTTGCCTAATTGCTCTGTCTAGGACTTCCAATACTATGTTAAATAAGAGTAGTGAAAGTGGGCATCCATGTCTGGTTCCTGTTCTTAGAAGGATAGCTTTCAGTTTTTCTCCATTGAGAATGATATTAGCTGTGGGTTTGTCATGTGTGACCTTTATTATGTTGAGGTGTTTTCCTTCTATACCCATTTTATTCATGATTTTTATCATAAATAGATATTGTATCTTGTCAAATGCTTTCTCTGCATCTATTGAGACAATCATGTGATTTTTATTCTTCATTTTGTTAATTTGATGTATCCTGTTGATTTATTTCCAGATGTTGAACCATCCCTGCATCCCTGGAATAAATCCCTCTTGATCATGGTGTATGATCTTTTTAATGTATTGTTGTATTTGATTTGCTAGTATTTTGTTAAGGATTTTTGCATTGATGTTCATCAGTGATATTGGCATGTAATTTTCTTTTTTATTGCATTGTTCATGTCTCATTTTGCTATCAGGGTAATGTTGGCTTCATAGAATGAGTTCAGAAGCTTCCCCTCCTCTTCAATTTTTTGAAAGAGTTTGAGAAGAATAAGTATTAAGTCTTATTTGAACATTTGGTAGAACTCACCAGGGAAGCTGTCTGGTCCTGGACATTTTGGTAGGATTCTGATTACTGCTTCTATCTCTTACTGGTGATTAGTCTATTCAAATTCTCTATTTCTTCCTGATTCGCTTTTGGAAGGTTGTATGATTCTAAGAATTTATCCATCTCTTCTGGATTATCCAATTTGTCGGCATATAGCTTTTCATAGTATTCTCTTATAATCTTTTGTATTTCTGAGGTGTCCATTTTAATTTCTCCTCTTTTATTTCTGATTTTATTTATTTGAGCCTTCTCTCTTTTTTTGTGGTGAGTCTAGCTAAAGGTGTGTCAATTTTGTTTATCTTTTGAAAGAACCACCTCTTAGTTTCATTGATTTTTTCTATTTTTTTTAGTCTCCATTTAATTTATTTCTGTTCTGATTTTTATTATTTCCTTCCTTCTACTGATGTTTGGCTTTGTTTGTTCTTCTTCTTCCAGTTCCCTTAGGTGCACTGGGGTTAGATTGTTTATTTGAGATTTTTCTCATTTGTTGAGATAAGCCTGCATTGCTATAAACTTCCCTCTTAAAAGCGCTTTTGCTGTATCCCATATTTTGGCATGTCCTATTTTCATTTTCACTTGTTTCCAGATATTTTTCAGATTTATCCTTTGATTTCTTCATTGACTTAATCATTGGTCAGTAGCATTTTGTTTAATCTCCATCTATTTTTGACTTTTCTGATTTTCTTTCTGTAGTTGATTTCTAGTTTCCTACCTTTGTGGTCAGAAAAGATGCTTGGTATTATTTCAGTCTTCTTAGATTTATTGAGACTTGGTTTGTTGCCTAATACTTGATCTATCCAGGAGAATGTACCATGTGCATTTGAAAAGAATGTGTATTCTATGGTTTCTGGATGGAATGTGCTGTATATATCTACTAAGTCCATCTTCTCTAGTGTGTCGTTTAAGGCCAATGTTTCCTTGTTGATCTTCTGTTTGGATGTTCTATCCACTGGTGTAAGCGGAGTGTTAAAATCTCCTACTATTACTATGTTTCTGTCCATCTCTCCTTTTATGTTTGTTAATAATTGCTTTATATATGTAGGTGCTCCTATGTTGAGTGCATACATATTTGCAATTGTTTTATCCTCTTGTTGAGGTATTCCTTTTATCATTATGTAGTGCCCTTCTTTGTCTCGTTACGGTTTTTATTTTAAAGTTTATTCTGCCTGATGTAAGTTTTGCTGTCCTAGCTTTCTTTTCATTGCCATTTGCATAGAGTACCTTTTTTCATCCCTTCACTTTCAGTTGGTGAGTGTATTTAGGTCCAAAGTGTGTCTCTTGTATGCAGCATATATATGGGTCTTGTTTTTTCATCCAATCGGCCACTCAAGCCTTTTGATTGGAGCATTTAGTCTGTTGACATTTAAAGTAGCTATTGATAAGAATTTATTTAGTGCCATTCTATTACTTTTTTTGTGAGTGTTTTAATAGTTCTGTCTTCCTTTCTTCTTCTCTTTTTCTCTTCCCTTGTGGTTTGATGGCTTTCTTTAGTATTATGTTTGGGTTCCTTTCTCTTAACTTTTTGTGTGTTTATTATAGGTTTCTGGTTTATGATTGCCATGAGGTTCATATATAATAACCTACATATACAGGAATCTATATTAAGTTGGTGGTTTCTTAAGTTTTACTTCTTGCTAAAACTTTACTCTTTTACTCTTCTACTCCAACATTATATGTTTTTGATATCACATCTAACTTCTTTTTGTGTATGTGTGTCTGTTACCCAATTAACATGGAAATATATAATTTTAGTACTTTTGTCTTTTGACCTTCGCATTAGCTTCATATGTGGTCGATCTGCCACCTTTACTGTATATTTGCCTTTACTAGTGATTTTATTGTTTTGTTTTTGATAAGTTTCTCATTCCTATTTGTGGTCTTTTCTTTTCCACTTAAATAAGTCCTTTTAGTATTTCTTGCAAGGCTGTCTTGGTGATAAACTTCTTCAGTTTTTGCTTGTCCAGGAAACACTTTATCTCTCCTTCCGTTCTGAATGATAACCTTGCCAGGTAGAATATTCTTGGCTGTAGGTTTTTCCTTTCAGCACTTTAAATATATCATGCCGCTTTCTTCTAGCATATAAGGTTTCTGCTGAGAAGTCAGCTGATAGTCTTATGGGATTTCCTTTGTATGCAACTTGTTGCCTTTCTCTTGCAGCTTTTAGGATTCTCTATATATCTTTAATTTTTGACATTTTAATTATAATGTGTCTTGGTGTGAGCCTCTTTGGCTTTATCTTGTTTGGTGCTCTCTGTGCTTCCTGTACCTGGATGTCTGTTTTCTTTCCTTTGGTTAGGAAAGTTTTCAGCTATTATTTCTTCAAATAGATTCTCTGCCCCTTTGTTTCTCTCTTCTCCTTCTGAGACACCTATAATACAGATGTTAGTGGGCTTGATGTTGACCCAGAGTTACCTTAGACTGTCCTCATTCTTTTTAATTATTTTTTCTCTTATCTGTTCAGCTTGGGTGATTTCCTCTAGTCTTTTGTCCTGCTCATTTATCCATTCTTCCATATCATCTATTCTGCTATTGATTGTGAATTTTTCATTCACAGTATTATATTCTGCATTTATGATTGATTCTGTTTTATATTTTCCAATTCTTTGTTGAAATTTTCACTGAGTTTATTCAGTCTTGTCTCAAGATCAGTGAACATTCTTATGACTATTAGTTTGTACTCTTTGTCAGGTAGATTGTTTATCTCTGTTTCATTTAGTTCCTTTTCTGAGGATTTGTCCTGTTCCCTTATTTGGAACTTATTCCTTTGTCTCCTTGTTTTGCCTGTTTGTCTGTGTTCAGATCTATATATTAGGTAGATAAGCTACATCTCTCCATCTTGGAGAGGTGGCCTTATCAAAATGTTGCCTATGAGGCCCAGCAGTGTGGTTCCCTCTTATCACCAGTTCCAAATGTTCCAGGAGTGTCCCTTGTGTGGCTACATGTGTCCTTCTGTTGCAGCAGGGTTGCTCTTGCTTCACGTTCTCAGGGAGGCTAGGCTGTCCCCGTGACCAGCTGGTTGTAATGCTCAGCTGTGTGTGGCTGCTATGGTCCCTTGAGTCACTTTATCAGGCATGAGGAGCCTCAGCACAGTTGGCTGCAAGGGCTAATAGTACGTTCTTGTTACAGGTTTTCTCTTAAGTGAGCAGGCCCCCATAATGACTGGTTGTTAGGCTCAGGGGCTTGCAATTACTGTAGGCTTCCCACTTGTAAGGCTGTTGTCAGCTCTCTCAGGAGTGCAGCTGAGTGGTGCCAGCCCCAGGCATGGGAACACCCTATTGTTTCAGGTTTTGAAAGGTGGGGTAGCTTCCCTATATAGGTGTTTGAGAAGCACAAGTCTGCTGCAGCTGAGAAGCCCTACTTCCCCCAGGGCCACACACCCCCTCAACATAGTCCTGCCCTATGTATGTGCCCTGACCCACTGAAGCAGACTGAGTCCCCCCACTGCAGAAGCCCAACACATTCTGCCAGTGCAGGCCTACTCCTCACACATGCCCTGCCCCACAGAGGTGGTGCCACTTGCCCAGCTGCAGAGATTCTAGGTACCCTGCCTATGAAGCCCGCAAGTTGCCTGAGGACTTGCTGTTGGGTGAGGCCAGTCCTTAGGGCAGGCTGCCTGCTCTGGCTGAGATGGATTGAATTGGTGCTCTAGTGGGTGGGTCAGACCCCTGGGCTAACAGGTGAGAGGAAGAACTCCAACAGCATCTTCCAGAGCCTGTGTCAGCATGCCTGTACTAGGTCACAATAGTGGCTGCCACCAATGTCTCAGTCCCTGGGGAGGCAGTCCCAGCCTGAGGAGGTCTCACCTCTCACCAAGATGCACCAAGAGCCTATCAAGAAAGTTTCTTTTCACCAAGAGACTCTGCACCTTTATTCCTGGTGATTATAGGTTGCTTTCCAAAACAGGTGAATTTGTGCAAGGGCCCTTTAAGAGCAGGCTTTTTTTCCCCATTATATCTGATAGCTTTTCTTGGGATATTCCCTGTTGTTGTTAATAGCCAGCAAAGCCAGATATTGTAACACTTGTCTCAGTTGTGCTGAGTCCAAAATCTGCTTATTGTGGTAATGCTCTCCCACTCAGATTCCCCACTCCTCCACGCAAGGCTCCATACCTTAAGATTTCTCCTGGCCAGCCAAGAAGCACCATGGCTCAAAGGTGGCTTTCTTTCTCTCCAGTGAGGAATTTCTGCCTCTTCCACCTCAGTCAGCACTGGCCCCTGTTGTGGGGGTTCTTTTCATCCAGTTTTCAGTTCTCTCTCAGGTATAATTGTTCCAAGAGTACTGGTAAATTTGCTGTGTCCATGGGAGGAGGTGAATCCAGAGTCCACCTATGATACCATCTTGAGACTGGATCTTGTTGTTGCTGATCTGTTGAGATGACTGATTAGTGGACCATTTTTAAAAACCTCTTTGTTAATTAATTAATTTATTTATTTTTGAGGAGGATTAGCCCTGAGCTAACACCGGCTGCCAATCCTCCTCTTTTTGCTGAGGAAGACTGGCCCTGAGCTATCATCTGTGCCCATCTTCCTCTATGTTATATGTGGGGTGCCTACCACAGCACGGCTTGAAAGCAGTGCCAGGTCCACACCTGGGATCCAAACCGGTGAACCCTGGGCCACTGAAGTGGAGCATGAGAACTTAACTGCCGTGCCACCGGGCAGGCCCCCAAAATCCCCTTTTTTTAAAAAGTGCATTTTTTAAATTTTAAAATCCTAATGTGTATAAAAGTTAATGTATATTAACTTTGATTTTCATAGTGTGGTATCTATAACCAAGTACCCAAATGCTTCTCATCCCCCTTCATCTGAGTCCTGACCTGAGTATCTAAGCTTGATTTAACCATCTCTAGTTGGTCATTCATTTGACTGCGATGCTTTCCTCTCCATGGCATGTAATAGATCATTAGTAACAAGTCAGAAGATAGGATCAATCAGACATAAGAAAACAGAAATAACCAGAATTTCAGCCACAAGTTTCCATTGTTAGATACAACATTGTTAGGTTTAGTCACTTGTTCAACAGAGATCTAATGAGCATTTACAAAAAAACAACAAAGTTTTATTGAGTTCTTAGTATGGACCATACCAGACACTGGACTACAATGGTGACCCAGGCAAGCATAGTCTCTGAACTCATAAAGCTTACATTCTATTTGGTGAAATGGATAATTTACAGATAAACAAGTAACATTTTTTTCAGTTTATGATATGTACCATAAATATAATAAGAAATAGTAATCGTAGGTTGGCTTATATTCTTCTGAATACTTTCTCCTGCATATTTCTTTTTGTCTTTTATTCAAAATTATGCCATACTCTTTATATGTCTAAGCCATCTTTGTATCTCCACTAACCAAGATAGCATAAACTTTGTAAGTAAAAAATAGTCCTGTGCAACATCATTATAATCACTCCACAGTCTATAATTGCATATAAAAAATGCCATATTTTTGGAAATTTTGGCTAGTTCTATCTTTTCCATATTATAAGCATCATTTTGATAATCATCCTTATCATTAAACCTATATTCACATCTTAAATATTGCATCATTATATTTTCCAAAAGGAAAATTAGAGAGTCATGATTTAATTAAGTTTTATTTCTTAAAAATTCTTTCTGACTTATCCAACATTTCATGCTGCTAAGCCTTTCACCATCCTGGCCACATGCTTCTCATTCTCAGCCCGCTGCTATCAGATGTCATTTGGACATTAGTCCCGCCAGACAAAATTTGCGTCGTTCTATGTAGGGTCAAGGGTTGCTCCATTTCTGCCCTCATGAACAAAGCTTCCCTGTCTAAAACAAACCTTTTACTCACTCACACTTCCTGATCTTCCAGCCTGTCAAGAGTTATCCTTGGACAAAAAAGGAGCAAAGGAGATTTTAATTTTTATTTAGTAAGCACGGAGAGATGATGTTGGTACAAAGGGTTCCATTACTCAGAGCTGGAAATTTCATCAAAATCTAAGTTCTTAAAAAGTTTTCTTTACTTGTTACAGCAGAGATCTTTCACTTTCTTTGCTTTCACTTAACTTCAAAATTGATGTCTAGGATGACTGCCAGTAGTATTCTATCATCCCATATGTTTTGCTTAATTACACTATTTCCTGAATTCGTTTTTTGAAGTTAAAATTTTCTCCACCTCGTCATGAAAACATTATGAACACTCTCTGTCACACTGAGATTAGAAGATAAAACCTCTTTTTAAATGATGTCTATTTGAAATGTTTCCAGAGTTTGGGCAGGAGATGATAAATCATTCTGATCATTTCAACCCAAGTTATAAATCACAGGATATCAGAATCTTATGGTATATAGGATTGAGTTGATCTAAATGGCAAGCCCAATAAAATCCAAGCAAGGTTTAGATGTCTTTCAGATTTGAAGTATATTTTCAATTTACAGTATGTTAAAGCTCAAGTTATTTTTTCCCTAATATATTTGTGTTGATTCTATGCATGGTTCATGTGTCAATATAAAAAAAAATTGTATCTTATTAATACTTATGTTATACAGAACATTAAGATGCGTTATAACTCAAATAGATTACTCTCTAAGGAAACTTGTATTTCTTTTTTATTTTTACATCTTTGACAAATCATGAATAATCTTGAGGTCACTAGAATGTGTTTACATACAGATTCATAAAATTATGTGTTGAAAGGTAAGTGAAAGATTTACTAACAAAATCATGTCACAGGTTTTTTTTTCTTCTATTTATCTTATTTTTTTGCCACTTAAAAGAAAAGGATAAGCATCTTGTACATATCAGTAAGCTATAATATGAAAAATAGATGTGCAATTTCACTAAGATGTTTCTCTATTAAATCTCTATACCTGCTCTAGTATTTTGGCATCCATCTGTACTTTATTTTTACAAAATTGCTATAATTCTTCTCCGTTACCATTCCTTCTACATTCTAAGCTCTTTTAGTTTCAGTAATTAAAAGAATCCCTCTGAAGGCAAGTAAGAGTATTTCCATAGCTGTGAACAAATCTTTATTTTAAGTATAAAAATAGAGGGGTCATTATGTGCCACAGGAGCGGAAGTATTGCATTTCCTTAGAAGTAAAATGTAGGATAAAGATAATGCGGAAGGAAAGTATAAAAGTGAGAAGACCCAATTAAATCATTCAGAGATTTCAAAACCAAGGCCTCTGAAGTATATTAAGGAACCAGAAAAAAAAGTCAGACTAGAACCAGGATTAATTCTTATGCTATAGGATGAGCAACTTCTACATGGACTTTGATCTGCTTCAGGACAACCTGTAGATGACGTGTGGACAAGGAGCTGTGTCCATCAGAGCATGAGATGGGACCCATATTCCTGAGCCCTATCTAAGATCAAGTGGACAACATATCTGGGTGTAGGTCACAGAAATCTGTAACTTAATAAGCACGTCAGAGGATTCCTAAGCAATTGAAAATTTCAAACAAATATGTTAGAATCCAGTTTTAGTAAACAGAAAACTTAAGCAATACCTTCAAGTTTATCCACCTGCGTGACCTGTTGAAACCCAAAAACAGGTCTTTGAGTCCCAATCCACTACTCTTTCTATAATGCTAGACTGGATATCTATTCATATTTTTTTGGCTTTGATATTGAACTGCATTTGGCAGAGGACCTGGTACCTGGAAGATATTCTGAAGACACCAGAAGAAAATGACTAGCTGAGCAGTCCTCTGTAGCACAGGATTTCACAAGTAGGGGTGAAGGGTTTCTGTCACAATTCATACTGGTAATTTCAAAAGAGCAATGCAAACATTTATCACCAAATATCTATGCAGAGGAGGACTGTCTTGGATATAAATTATTTAAATTAAATAAAAGAAATATTCTCTGACTAAACCCATTTTAAGCCTTAGAGCATACCAATGATGAAGAGTATGAGGTTGCTTTCTTTAAAAATAATTGTGAATGTTATCCATCTCTGTCATGTCATTATAGACTTCTGATAAATAGATAACAAAGAAAACAAAAGCAAAAGCTAAGTGTCTTTCGGCTGAGACTTGGATAATTGGTAAAGGCTCAAGTTTACCATTGAGACCATCAAGGTTGATGGGAGATATATTTAAAAAAGAAATCAATATGGTATGAAATTACATTTCCCAAAAACGTAGTTTCATATAATGTGTATACTCCTCTGACTTTGGGTAATAGTAAAACCCGTTTGAGAATATGAAACATTGCCAAAATGTACTCAAACTTTGCTTCCCTCTGCCTCTCCCACTCTGCCCTCCACTTTCTCTTTCTTCTCTCTCTCCTATTCTCTACCTGCTGTGTAGGTCACAAGGTCAAGAGAGTAGGCCATGAACCACCGAGTACCTTTTGGGTTGTTGGAGGTGGCAGGTGAGGCTAGTTTCAGGACGGATCAAAGAGGTGACTGGTGGGTTGGTACAGTAGGTTATTTTATCTGAGAGTGTCTTAGAAGGACAAAGCAGGAATCTGATGTCAACTATTGACAGACTGTTTAGGAAGGCATCTCTGATGGAGAGAAATGGACAAGTAACTCTCAGAAGGAGGATTTCTCTCTTACTTCACCAGCTGCAGCTCCTGGCCATGTCCAGTTACTCATTCGTCCTAGTCCCCTGAAGATAATTCTTAACTGAAGGTCAATGGTCTGCTCTGTTCCCTTAGGAGGAAAAGGTTATCCTGCCAGGAAGATGCATTTTCTGTATAGAAACAAGAGCTGTGTCCTTTCTCAAGGCGCTTGGGATGAGACTGAGCAGAGGGAGGACTTGATTTTCTACCATTTTTATCATCAAAACTTCCAGAAGCCTGGAGCAACGGGGTCCTGAACTACCTTGGTGCTGTCACTCCATTTTCTTCCATACATATTCCCAACCCTACCCATATAAGATTACCCATCTTTCCTTGCTTTCACTTTTATCTCTTATGTCTCTCCAGTTTACTCGATCTTTATCCCCTTTCTACTCTTAATGTCTTGTATATTGCAGGACAATTTAAAATACAAATCCATGTTAGGTCTCTGATTCAGTCTTTTCTCAGAGTCACGTGTGACTCCAGATCCTGCTGTCTTGTGTCTGTACAAAAACAAGGTTTCATTTTCATTTCTCTATGATTTGCTTGGAGAATCCAAAATCAAATCCCGTAATGTCCTTTGCTCTGGAAGCTTTGGTTTGGGAGACAGAAGGCACAGCCCTGAGTTCACGTAACTCCAATCCTTTGTTACAGGTATAGTGCAGAATTCACTAAAGAGCTATTGCATCCTGTCATATTAATCAACATTGCAATTCTCTTTTCATTTGAGTTTTGATGTCACTCTTTGGACCTTGTTCATTATTGCTGGAGGTTTAGAGTCAATGTTCACATATTTTGAAATTAAATACCCTATTTGCCGTCTTCTTTTTCATCAAAGAATTATTGCATAGGCTTTTTTTTTCCTTCCTGTCTTTGATTCTGTTAAATTGGTCATTCAAAAAAGAGCTAGAGCTGAAAGATTTGTGGTGGAATCAAGGCAAAGTGGATTCTTAATGTGTCAATATTCATTTCAATTTCCTTATAAATTCTCAATGTCTCTTCAAAAAGTCAGTTTTTCTAATCTGGGTATTTTAAAGCAAAATGTTGTTGAATTCACTACCTAAATCTATCTAAAATGATTTATAGTGAAATTATTTAATTCAAGAAAAGCATCATACATAAGATATTACAGGGGAGGTGGTAAATCATCCTTATTATTTATAAAACGTAAGCTTTCACTTATCTGTGGAAATTCCAATTCCTATTGAACTGATTATGCATGACAACTCTGAGGGCTGTGTAGTCTGTCACTGGATTACACTCTCTATTGGCATTATTTTCTTTTTCCTGACTTTGTCTTATCCCCTAGCAAGTATGCGTGTTCTCTGAGAGCTTTGTTCTCTGCTGTTACAACCTATTACACATGCTTTTATTTTAAGCAAGTGCCTGGTGGCTGTAGTGGGCTACTTATTGATATCTCCTTCCCATTCTTGATGGCTAGACTCCCCAAGACAATGACTAGGAACTCTTGGTCCTTTATCTTAGCAAGGAGCACTCAGCCTGGAGTTTTGTGCACACTCAGGAAATTGTTCTTGACCTGAAATTGTGTTAAAGACAAATAATCATTTGTTTTTATCTCCCAGTAGAGCATGGCATATAGTAGGTATTCAACAAATAATTGTTTTCGTCACTTGGGTTTGCTTCTTCTAAGAATATTTTTTCGGGCCAATAAATCTAGACACTGTATTTTTTTTTGTCTTTTTACTACTTAAAGCTGGACATGTAAATGAAAAATTATAACCAAGTATTTATGATGAGAGCTGCTAGTAAGCCTTTCTTTATCTTGATCAAACAGAAAGGTCCATGTTTTCAAGAACACTCTGGATCACCTGAATGGTTTGTGTCTTTAATTTTGTAAATTAATTCATTTATTTTAAAAATTTTAATAGACTTTACTTTTTACAACAGTTTTAGGTTTACGGAAAAATTGTGCAGAATGTGCAGAGTTCTCATACGCCCCTCTCCCTACCATGCACTTGCACACACAGTTTCCTCTATTACTAACATCTTCCACTAGTATCGTACACTTTTTATCATTGATGACAACTGGTGAACCAATATTTATACATTCTTAGCAACTAAAGTTCGTAGTTTATGTTGGGCTTCATTCTTTGTGTTATACGTTCTATGGATTTTGCTAAATGCATAATGCCACGTAGTCACCATTAGAATATCGTAGAGAATAGTTTCACTGCCCTAAAAATCCCTATTCCTCTGTGCTCCGACTACTTGTCCCTCCTTCCTCCAAATCTCTGCTGAACTCCTGGCAAGCAATGATCTTTCCACTGTCTCTACATTTTGCCTTTCCCGGAATGTCATGTATTTGAGAATCATAACCTATGTAGCCCATCTAAATTGACTTTTTTCACTTATCAATACATATTTAAGGATCCTCTATGTCTTTTCATGGCTTGACACTTTATTTCTTTTTATTGCTGAATAACATTTCATTGTATGGATGTACCACAGTTTGTTTATGCATTCACTTATTGAAGTGCATCTTGATTGCTTCCAATTTTTGGCATTTGTGAATAAAGCTGCTACAAACATTCACAGGCAGGTTTTTGTGTTGACATAGGTTTTCAACTCATTTGGCTAAAAAAATTTTATTTATTTATCATTTTATTCTTGATGATGCTAATATACAGTAAGTGATGATAAGTCTTTTGACTTTAGATACAATACTTACCAACATTTGGCTAGTGAAAACAGGGGGGTTATAATTCTGGGAACGTCCATCAACTGTAGTTTTGGCTTTTAGGGGAAATATTGTGCCGTGGTTGAGTATGTAGGCTCAAAGAATAGATGGGCTGAGTTCAAATACTGGTTTTTCACCTTCTCACTCCATCGTCTGGGAGAATTTACTTAACTTTGCCTCAATTCTCTCACCTCGTTTCAAACTGGGGATGATAATGGTATGTCATAGGGTTGTTTAGATGCTTAAATGAGGTAGCATTTATAAAATGCTGAGAGCAGTGCTTGATAAAATAGAGATTACTATGTAGGTGTAGATCTTCCTATGTGATCAGAATTGTGCATAGAATAAAAGTTGTAAAGTATCAATCTGATGAACTTCAAAAACAAATAAACAAAGCTTGTTATTTGTTCATGCATTCTCAACAAGTATTTATTGAGCGCTAATATGAGTCAGGAATTATGCTGATATTTAAGATATTGAGAGAAAACCAAGAATCCCTTTCCTCAAGGAATAAGTGTCTCCAAAGAAGTACAGAGGCCATTTCCATTTGGTGTGTCGGAGATCTGGGTTTTCACAAGGGAAAGCAACAGGTTTCTGACATGTGGCGCAAAAACCTATTTTATACAAGGGCTATCTTCGAGGACTTCAGAGTCAGGTAGAATTGGATCTGGAGCCCTTCTCTACCACCACCTCACTGTGGAAACTTCTGTAATTTTCTTATCTTTTCCAAAACTCAATTTTTCTCTTCCTGAGGAAGATTAGCCCTGAGCCAACATCAACTGCCAATCCTCCTTTTTTTTGTTGAGGAAGATTGGCCTTGAGCTAACATCTGTGCCCATCTTCCTCTATTTTATAGGTGGGACACCTGCCAAAGCAAGGCTTGACAAGCGGTGCATAGGTCCGTGCATGGGATCCAAACCGGCAAACCCTGGGCCGCCAAAGTGGAGTGCATGAATCCAACTGCTGTGCCACTAGGCCGGCCCCTCAATTCAATTTTCTTAGTTATATATTAGACATTAGATTTACTTCCTAAGGTAGATGTGAGGATTAGATGACATAATTAATATATCACCTAGAACACAATCAGTGGTTAATAAATGTTAGCTGTTATTATTAATCCATGAGTTTTCATCAGGTAGTTTAGACAGATTCTAGGTTATGAGAAACAACTGCTTTTTCAAGTTTCCTGTTCATGGGGATCCTAGCCTTAGAGAGACAATTATAAGTTTAGGATACTCTGAACAATTTGTGAGATGGGGATCAACAGATCAGAAGTACATTTTGGATCCAGTTAATTTGGTTTAACACTCAAGATTTAGCCGAATTCCTTGTTTTATTTAAAGAGACATGCTTGATGCTTCTGTAACTGTCTTGTACAGCTAAACACTGACAGAAGTGTGATGTCTAAATTAATGCCAGCCATACTAATCAAAGGTTATTTGCTTTACTGTTTAAACAGAGATTATTCATGGCATGAGCTGATGTGTTTTGATTTTTCAACATGTCAGCTATAAGATCAGAGTGGATATTTTAGCCTTGTGATAGCTCCCTATAAATAGAGGCATCAATTATAAATGCTCATTGATGCAATTATAAATTGTCATTTGAGATCCTTTGAGCCTGGCAAAATATAATAAACCTGAGTTAGAATCTTGCACTAGGGGCAACCTCTATCTCCAACACTCTATCAGCCAGGACTTCTTGGTGCAAAGGAAATCCTGCGTCTTTCCTCTCATCCTATTGTAAGAAACCTTCCCTGCTCACCTGCATGTGTGGAGGTTTGTCCTTCTCCTAACTGTGCCCCTTTCCCAGCCACTCATATCAAGGTCCTCCTGAAATGCTATACAGGAGGCTTTAGTAAAATACAGAGACTAGCAGGGTGGCTTAGTCTAAGTCTTACCAGATGATCATACCCTCTAGTCCTTGGAGGTCTATATTTAAAGTGTTAGCAAAGAAGGTAAAGTAATGATTATTACCAACTCCTTGGGCCTAGGGTGAGATATTACCCCACCTGGGTTAAAGTCCCATCTCTATTGCACAAGTAAATTAACCTCCTAGTTTCCACATATTTAAAAAAGGAATAATGGTACTATAAAATTAAAGGTTTTTTTGAGGCATACATGAGATGATTAATACACCATGGGAAATGAACCCCCCCCCCTTACTATGAGTTCTTGATAACTAACCCACCCCCAGTATTCTAAGCAGGTTAGAATGTTGCAGGGGCGGGGTACGGTGTGGAATTATTGACACCCTGCTCTGTTCTCAATGGCATAGAGAGCTTTTCCTCTATACCCAAAAATGTCTCTATCACTTTGCTTTCTGGTAGCCCAAGTAAGTTCTCACATGTTTACCACGCCTGCTGGGATCTCTGACTTATCTCCCTTTTCAAAAATCCTCCTGCAGTTCCAAATTCTCCCATGTATACCTTTAGTTTACTAAATAATAAATGGCTCATTCTTTCTTTCTCCCTTCATTCACATCCAATAGTTAGTACTCAAAGTATATCTCAAGGAAAGGAAAAACTAAGCAGCAGCTTCTTCTCTTTTCTCATAGCTTAAAAAATTGAAGGACAATAGTAAAAGCAATGCAAAACAGGTGAACATACAAATAAAAATACAAAATAAATATATTGAGCCACTCTTGGTCACTGAAGAAATGGGGAGAGGCTGAAATCTGAACTTTGGGGTACCTTGTCCTTGGAAATTCAGGAAATCTCTGAGGACAGATAGAGTTGACCCAAAGCCAAAAACACACAAATGAGATTGGGTGGCACAAGTAACAGCTTCAAGCTGATTCAATGTTCACACTGAATTTATCTGGCCAATTTGCACAGTTCTCTAGGATCAATTCAGGTTGCCTCGCATCTGGTCCAGTTAGCAGATTGCTATTAGTATGTTAGTAAAATGAAGACCATAGGCATTGGAATTTGGCACCTGGACATTCCTTGATTGGCCCCTTACAAACAGTGATATTGTTTCACTCAACCATATAATTGCTAGCCCTGGAATCAGGGTCCCAGTGAATTCTTTCTTCCACAAGATGTTTAGACTCTCTTGTGATTCCAAATGAAAGCTTGGAGTTTTGGGAAGGGATATCATGAAGAGTGTCTTCAAAGTTTTCATCTCTCCAAGCATCACTTGAATTCCAGCTTCTTGGACCAGGTAATAGCTTTGTAGCTTCCCCTACCAGCCTATAACACTTTTATGGTATACTTACAGGTGCCGTAAGCTCAATAAAACCAGGGCAATTGAACTTGACATAATTTCTTCTTTAAAAGAGGTGTCACATTTTGAAAGGTCTCCAGAAATTACCAGTGGATCAAGAGACAAGTAGCCTGATAATACTTCTTACCTGAGCCTCCTCTTTCACCCACTTTTATAGATGGGAATGTGTCAAATTGGGAAAAACAGTCTCTCTTCTCCAAGGAAGGTTAAGTCAGTCAGCAACATGCAGGGAGAAGCATATCATTTGTAGGCTGCTTTTCTCAATGCATATTTTACTATATATATAAAATCAGATCAAGGGTTGAGGAGGTTTATTAGGGGATAAAAAATACCTTTATGAGCTGCCATATTTCATCCTTGAGTCAATCATGCTGTAATGAGCACCAAGCACAGGAGGTAAAAATGAGATGGAATGTTTGAGGCGAAAGGAAGTCTCAGTGGAAATTAACCTGGCCTCAAAAGAGCCTTTAAAACACAAAATGCTGCCAACAGCAAGCCAGTCCAACTGCAGATTTGAAGGTCAGCATTCAAAAAGGACAACAAATGCAAATATTATACCAATCATTTACAAAGTTACTTTGGTAAAAAGAAAGAATGTATTCATTCAACTTGGACTGCTACTGTTGCTGCCAGTAAAAATCACTACTAATTTACTCCCCCATACCTTTTTCTGACACATGAACTATTCTTTTTGATCCAAATATGATCATAGCACTGGGGAAACTGTCATCTTCATGGAAATAAATGACCCTAGATTTGCTTCCATATCTACAACAATCACTGCGATGTGCCCCCCTATTAAATGAGTGATAAGCAGTTAGAAATCAAAACAACGTAAGGGGAAAATTAATGAACCCTTTATAAAAAGTATTTTTTTCTCTTCAAGAGTTAATCATGGGTGCTGTGGATACAGAGTGAAAGGAACACATGACTCCATCTATCCTTAGGTCCCTGTTTTGCAGTTTCTGCCTAGAAAGTGCCAGAAGAAAGTGAGAAATATCCCAGGAAATCTGTGGATAACTGAGTCAAATTCTTGACCTCTTTTAAGGAGTAACAGTCTCAGGGAACTGAGATATTTAATTAGGAGGAGTGACTATTCAAGCCCAGACCAGGAATCTCTGTCTTTTTAGTATTACTAGACAGTTTTATTATATATGCATCACGCATCCCTATACATAAACTGATATAAAAATAAAAGTGAAGAAAGCTGGGAGAGAGAATAAGAATGAAAAATAAACAATTTTATGTACTTTTGTTTCTCCAACTCTCCGATTCATCTTGCCATCAAATTCAAGCAATGAAAAATGTGCAAATGATGATATCCAAGATAAGTCAGATATTGCTGGGTAATAAAGTGCATCATTATTAATTGCACATTGAATCAAACCAGTGAGTCAACAGACACAGATATATATACATGATAATATAGAAGAGCTTAATTAACTCAATGGAACTTAAGGGCTTTCAAGAATGATTAACCCAAGGAAGCAACCCGCATTTGAATTACATATGTGGGCTTTCCAATTTAAAGAGTAGTTAGGAAAACCCATCTGGTAAGAGACACTTTGCTATTATTACCATGTATTTGTTTATTATAATTATATAATATTTTTACTTCAAAGAGCCTAAAGTATTATACTGAGACTTTAGCACATCTGATATCACAAAAATAAAAGTGAGGAAAACTACAAGAGAGAGTAAGAATGGAAAAAAAGAATAAATGATGGAAGAGAGCACAGCAAATAATTGCTATTTGAAATTTCCTTAAGTGCCTGTAGTACCTTTCAGCCTACCAGAAGTACTAGTGGGAAAAGAGGACAACCCAATGTAATTGAAGAAACTCATTAAGTTATCTTATAGCTAAATCTTTTAATCTTCACAATACCCCTGTAAATTTGGTGTTCTTGCCTCCGCTTTACAGATAAAGATCTGGTTCTGTGAGGATTAGTGAAGTCAGCCATAGTCAAATGACTGCTCAGTAGGAGCACTGGAATTTGACCCAGATCGATCTGATTCTCAAGCTCAAGAAGTTTCTATTACATTCTTCTTGTTTGTAACACATGGATTTTTCAAGATATTGTCAAATGCTGAGAACATCTTAGGACCACTTGGATATTCTTATGTGCTGCCACGTGACATATTTCACTCCTGTAGTTTTTCAATTTTCTAAATGTTCCTGAACCTTAATCCCTTTCACATATGTTCAGAAGGACTTGGGTTAGAGAGATAGAGCAGGAACACTCTAATGGGAACTCCTTAAATAGATGAAAAAAGTTTTCTCTGTTTTAATCCGTATTTTATTATTAATGCAGCTCTCCTTGAGATGACAATTTTTCCCCCAGTAAAATGAATTAATCATTGTTCTCTTAGATTTCCTTCTCAGAGTCAGAAGGACGATTTTCAGATGTCATCATGGAATGGCAGGAACACACATCTGTTGCCCACATGAGCATATATTAGAAACCCATGTCTGTGGAAGCCCACTTCAATAGTTCTGAGTGTAGTGCTGAAAGTATTTATACTGAATATTCTCGGACAGATGGTGTAATTAAATATGTTTCTTTATCCATATTTTGATGTCAATTTTTTGAAATATACCTAACTAATACACTAAATAATACATAAAAGAACGTGGTAAAACATAGTTTTTTAAAAAGACTCTATTAACTTTGGGGAATTTGCCTCTACTGGTTTACTTTTGCCTGGGAATTTCCAGAACTTATTAAAAGGTGCCCAGTGGAAATCTAGTAAGTAATGAATTATCCAAAGAGTCATATTGTTTATAGAAAAATATAATGAACCTGTCAAGAGTGGATTTCTAATTTGATTAAAACAATCCCTTGAGACAAAAAAAGAAAAAAAGGTTGAGAATATACAAATTGAGATGGTGCAACTCTAGAGGGATCAAAATGTGAGACTGAAAGAAAAGGTCAAGCGCAAGAAGTCTATTTCTTCAGTGGGTCTGAGATATCTAGTTTTAGGAGACTCTTAGTGGTCCTGACAGATGGTTTCCCAATAGAAGAGTGTGGTGAGAATAATTTGGGTGTTGGACCCACCAGCCATGAGTTTGAATCGTGGCTTTTAGGTACATGGCTTTGCAAAAACCACAAAATCTCTCTCAACTCATTTCTTCACTTACATAATAGGGATAGTAATAGTGCCTGTCTCATAGGACAATATCAAATGAGATCAAATCAAGAGATTGATAGCAACAGATATACCTTCTACTGTTTACCAATAAATTTTGCTATAGTTTTTTGTAATAATTTTACAAACAAGATTTCAATGCTGTTTTTGTTTTCCCCACTCCTTCCTTTACCCCAATTATGATCCTAAGATTTCCTCTCCTTAGGCATCATCTCTACATTCCCATCCCTACTATACAGCAAAGACATTCCTAGGAAATTCCCCTGTCATAAAACATCACTTGATTCTAAGAACACACCATAGCTGAGAAGCATTTTGTCCAAATGCTATGGTAGTTTATATAGGGGCCTCAGTAATTGTTCTCTAAAATTGTAGCTGATCATTTACATAATGAATGATTTCTAATCATATACTTTTCAAGCCAGTGGGACCTTCATTCAGTATTCCGATACCCAAAGGCTGAATTTCTGCAGAGCAACTAGATTCAATATTATGCCTGGCCAGTGATATAGTGGTAGCCATAGCACAAAAAGAGAGCCATCAGTGGCATAGAGATAGCTTTGTCCTCAGCACGCAAGAACAGACTCAAGTTCCCAAGCTCAGAGACAGCAACTGACCCTTTATACAGCATATTCCTGTGAGCTCTTGATGATGTTTATGTCCCAGAGACTGAGATTTCCTCACCTTCTTTATATGCTCTCATGAAATACTTGCTATGACACGGAATAAACTAACTGATTTTAAAGACTAGAGACAATGTTTATTTGACAGTGATAAGAAATGCTGAAGGTTGATAGCAGATTTCAACATGCTAAATTTCCATATACTTGTGGTAAATATCCTCGTGCATTAAATTTCACCTGGGTTACAGTTGTTCTAGAGAAGGAATATGGAAGAGAAATTAAAGGTAGATTCAACTGGTTAATGACAAATTTATGGTTGTATTTGCCAAACCAATTATCTACCTCAGATTGGCCATGCCATTGCTCTCTATTCCCATATTATCAAGACTTTTAATTTCTTTTTCCACTTTAAAATCAGCTTCAACTTTCCCAGTACATTACTAAGTGGTTAATGCTTTCCCCAGAGGAGACTAATTCCTCTCTCAAATCAAATTAATCCATTGACTCAGGCTTGTGGATGCTCATTCTTTTAACCATGGGATTAAATGTGATTGTACAATCATCCACAGCCGTGAGATACTTATCCATGCTTGAGTGTTTGTCTGGAAAACAGCGTCAATATCCAGTGTGCTGCAATATTGAGCTCAGGGTCCATGAACACACACACACACACACACACAAACTGTCGATCAGTTTGTATAATATATGTCAGATAGACAGAAGATCTCTTTTCTCTTTAAGGGCATTGCTAATTGTGTGTGTAGGGGCGTGTAAGTGTGTGCATGTGTATGTGAACACAGATTTCATTTACGTTAAATTCTTCAGCATGCTTTCTGTGCACAGTGATAATATTTTACATTTTAATAGCATTTTTCACAATAGAGCCCATTGATTCCAATAAGTTTTCCATGAAGTGCATAGCAGATACTATTATGGAATATATTTATTCTGATGTAATCTCAGCAGAGAACCTTACAGATTAAAAGAGATAAGGAGGCCAGCAGATACTTTACATGCATTATCTCAATTAATCATCTCAACAAGTAACAGCCTTATGGTGTAGGTACTATTATCTTTAGTAAAAGTAGGTACTATTAGTTACATGTAAAAAAACTAAAGCATAGAAATGAAGCAACTCGTCTATGGACACACAGGCATTAATGAAACCCAAGTATTAAGAAGGAAATACAAAAATTAACATTTGTGCCCAGTTCTTTCTCTGATTCAAAACTCTAACCACTATGTTACTCTGCCTTCTTATAGATTCTGGCTTCCTGTTTTGTTTTCTAGATATTTCTTAGTGTATCCTTCAAACTTGATGAAGACTTCACTGAAATTCTGAAACCAAATCAAGAACAGATAGCAGATTGAAAACTTCAACTACCACAAAATCCTTCCCGATTGCTGTCCAGATTTGAACCTTCTGATTCTAGTTCCGTCTATCTAGAATGCCTGTTTCACTAATTTCTCTGGAAAACTCCTACTCTCTGAAGTTTTAATTGAAGCATAGCCTCCTCTGTGAAGTCTTTCCTGATCACATAAGAAAAACAGGTTCTTTCCCCTTATATGACCTTTGTATCTTGCAGACGGCTTCACTGAAACACAAATTGTTTTCAGAACTATTTTCCTTAGAATCTGTAAAATTCTATGGAGTGTGAGAGGCCTTTTTTTTTTTTTTTTTTGAGGAAGATTAGCCCTGAGCTAACATCTGTTGCCAATCCTCCTCTTTTTGCTGATGAAGACTGGCTCTGAGCTAACATCCATGCCCAACTTCCTCTACTTTCTATGTGGGACGCCAACCACAGCACGGCTTGCCAAGCGGTGCCGTGTCTGCACCCGGGATCCGAACCTGCGAACCCTGGGCGCCAAAGTGGAAAGTCCGCACTTAACCGCTGCGCCACAGGGCCAGCCCGAGAGGCCATTTTTTAATATATATATATATAGCACAGTGGTTCTCAAACTTCACCACTCCTCAGAATCATCCAGTACTCTTTAAAACACAAATGGCTGAGTCCTGCCACCCAGAGATTCTGACTCAGTAGGTCTGACTCTGTAGGAGCCCACGAATTTGCATTTCTAACATGTCCAAAGTTGATGTTGATATCTCTGGCCTGGGCCACAATTTGAGACCATGTATGTATCAGCTGATAGATAAAAACATGTTAAATGAATACTTTACTGTATATTGTCCTTTATTCCTCAGAACAAGTTGCTAATAAGTTTTTAGTATGAAGATGAAATTGTAGCCATCAGATAGGAAAATGATTCCAACACAGAGAGAATGAAGTATCATAGATAAGAGACTCATAATGGTTTCGTCTTCCTCTCCAATCTTCGTAACCAGTTATTCTGAACTGAGAGTAGGAAGAAGAAAGGCAGACTTTTAGTTTTGAAACAAAAAAAGAACTTCAGATTTCTGTGTCTTCTGCTTTGAGTCTTTAGGTACTTTGATGCATTTATCAAAAATAGAAAAACTACTTCATTTGCATAATTTTGGTGCGGTAAATATCACGCAATAGGGATTAGACTTGGATTTTCAGCACTTTATGGAAATGATTAGATTTAAAATAGTTGTCTCGGCCTGTATGAAATTAAATTAATTAATCAATATTCTTCAAAAATATAGTTTCATATTTTGTATTATAATTGGATTTGCATGTTTTATTTAAATGACCAAAATGACTGGGTGAGTAGATATTATTTAGACTCTGTAGGATATTGTCCTCCTCAAACTTTGTCTTAGGGTCCGCTACAACCTCCATACCCGCCTCCATATATCTTTGAGGTACTATGGTTCTTCATATTTCTTATCTCTTTCCCAGGTAGGTTTTAGAGAAGGAGCTAATGTTAATCATTTTCACTTTACTATCTGTTTACTTCATACTTCCTCCATTGGTATGTTTGAAGTTTAATTCCTCATTTATATCAGCTGAATAAACCAAGGCTTTTGTACCTGTCAAATATCTCTCAGTAAGGAAATGGGAAACACACACATGCACATACACACAATTATATTTTATTTCTAACTCCATATATTTATGAGTCTCAATTCCATATCAGATCTTCTTTGCATTCTGCAAAAGCAAGTGTGACAGAGAATTTATAATCTGCGGTTATAGCACAAACACGGGTTTTATGCCTGCTGTTTACTTCTGAGTCCTTTCACAATGAAGGAATGTAATCAGAATCATTAATTCCAAATTGGAAGGGACGTTTTTGGCTGCCTAAGCCTAATCTGTCATCCAGGAGGATGGATGACAATGCAGTTACTGAACAATACATATGATGAGATGCTCACTACTCTGCAAAGCTATCTAATAGGTGGTCAATATTGAATTTTAGAAATATATTTATTTTAATATTATAAATATTTTAATATTATAAAGTTTGCTCCTCCATTAATTCTAATTTACTTCACGGAAATGCATTTAACATCTACACTCCAATAACTATGTCTTAAAAGATGAGTCAGTATTAATAAATAACTTTTGGGGTGATCCCACTTGGCCTTAATATGCCTACAAGGCAAAAACTCCTAATTTAATTGTTCATGGAAATGAGAATTTTTGATCACATACTTAAATTATATTTATGATAATTTCCCGTGATTACTCCTAAAGTTAACAAAGAGAAATAAGTCAATGCACTAAACACCAAAAAAAGATCCAAAGATCAATTTTTTCAGTTGTCTTGTGTCAATCCATTTCTTGGTATATGATCTGAACTGATATGCTTATAATTGGGTGTCTAGATTTACAGCTTGGTGCCCTACCAAGTGAATCCTCAGTTCAAAGCCCAAGAACCTAACAGGCCCAGATTAGCAAAGACTCCATCTGTTGCTATTTTTGAGTTTATTATATATCATGGGAAGTCTATCCTACTCTATCAGGTTTTCTTAACTTTTTATGACAGTAGAGTTTCTCAACCACAGTAGTATGAATATTTTGTACTGGATAATCCCTTATTTTTTGGATCTGTTCTATGCATTGTAGGGTGTTTTGGTAGCATCACTGGACCCTACCCACTAGATGCCAGTAGCACCCTCCCAGTTGTAACAAAAATGTTTCCAAACATTGATAATTTTGCCCTGAGGGAAAACATTGGCCTGGTTGAGAACTACCATATTAAATAATGATGTGCCCTCTTCTTTTCTTTTCTCTCAAAAAGCTTCCAGATTCTTTGTATAATTTACACATTCTCTCCCCTGGAATCTTTAGGATATGTATCAGAATTTCTTCCAGAAGAAAAACACATGCTATTCCAGTCTGTGGTCTATTTCAATACAGAAAGTTACAAAAATTTGGATTTAAACCACCATACTAAGAACTATGAATTTGAAAATGATCAAACTTAGTATACCTCCTTATTCTATGCCATCACCAAAATGTAATAAAAGTTAATCCGATATAATACAGCTTAAGAGAAATGTTACATATGTGGCCCACCGAGAAAGGTCCTCCAACATTAAGAAATAAGCAAGTAACACAAAGACGCTAGGGAAAATATTGTTGATGGCATAAGTTAATCAATGGCTCTGAAAGTACCAATAATAAGTTTTTTCATAATTATATGTACTGTATAACACACACCATTGTCATCACCATTATCAAATAATGGTGCTACATCTTTTTCGTACTGTGTAGTTGATGACGTGGAGAGACACCAGACAAGGATAGCAGTGAGAGCCTCTGAAGGATATAATGACGTTATACGTCATTATACTCTGCTAAGAATTTTCAAATCAAGGCTGCGTTACTGGCCTCAAAGGCCATCAACTCTAGCCTAAAGGCATGATTTGAACAACCTCTTCTGTTTTCCATTCTCATGTCTTCTCATTGGCTTATGTTTTCACTGACTTCTCTCACACTATGCTGTTTATGAAACATTAGACACATAGTGAGGGACTATAAATGTTATTTTGGAAATAAGATGTGTTAATTAATATAATGTGAAGCATGGCCAGTGGTCATAGACAGCTGTATTTCAGGAAAATAAACTTGAACAAACCAACATGATATATGAGTTGGGAACCCTGTCCTTTTCAAGCATGTATTTGTTCTGTTCCTCGGGGAATCCCCTAATTTTCTCCTGTGGCTCCTTTGTTAGCTACAAGTTTGTAATACCCATTAGTCTAAGGATACAGAACACTGTGCAGGTAAAGGACAAATTTAACTTCCTTGCCCCAGATACACACACAAACTCACACACACAGGCATTGAAATGCTCACACTGTCCCTGTTTTTGTCTCTGGGTGCTAAGGAACACTTGCAAACTCCCCTGCTCACTTTAAAGTTGGTAACTTCATCAAATTCGTACATGCCAAGCACTGAGCTACAGCATCTGGCTGCAAAGCTGTTTAATCTCTCTGGGAGTTTATTGGTTTAGATCCATGACTAACAATCGTATTAAAAATATGGCAAAACCAGATGTCTATAAATTCCTATAGTTTTTTTGAGGCTGTAGTATATTTCTCTCCAGTTTCTCAAGTTTTCTCACACTCTAAAGAAATTCAAACAGATTTCTTGTCTGCTCTGCTCTACTCCTTTCTGTTTCCATATACAGGCACCAGGGAATCAGATCTATGAAATATGTACTCAGTTTCTTGACCTGGAAAACTTCTAAAAAGTTAACTTGCTTGAGGCTGTTGACTACAGCTCCATTTCAGCTTTGGAAAGGTTGAGAAAAGGGGATATCGTGAGTGGATATTATATTATTTTAATCTTGATTTTTTGAATCTTTTAAACCATGACTCTGCAGACAAAGCATATTTGTGAAAACGGATATGAGAAGTAAAAATGACAAAACACACCCTTAATTATCCTTATCATGTTATTATTAATTACTTGGTTCATCTCTCTCTTTCCTGCACAAGAGTTTTAGTTGATAACAATACTGATTATACTTAACAACCTTCCAGGACTCTACTAAAAGCATTAAATAAATTAAATCATCCCGGTTTAAATGGTAACCAGATAATTATTTTTAATGTCCCTGTTTTAAAGATAAATGATTCAGCTAGAGATTAAGTAACTTTAATATTCATAGCTAGGAAGTGAAGACTGGGATTTGAAACTAGGCTTCCTAGCTGTAGAGATTATACACTTAACTCCCCTGCTATTCTGCCTAGCTACTCCCAGTAGTTGATCAGTTCACTGAGGACAGGAACTGTCGAGCATGGTCAAATGTGAGAGCAAAATTATTTCAGAAACTTTATATAATTGTGCTGTGGTCACAATAAACATTTTGTCTTAAAATTCTTCAACTTCATTAGAATCTGCTGCATATTTTAAGTCTTGACTTTTCATATCCACGTGGCTCTAGCCTAGTTTTTTGCTACAGAATGTCATACCTTGGGAAGAATGTTTGCATTTTACTAATGTAGGTCTGGTGCTTCTTATAAGGAAAAGCCAAGTTATTAAGCTGGTTTTGTGGGCTATACTTGTTTCATCCAGATACTGTGCAGTGTCAGGTAGAGTTTGTTGATTGGTTTGTTGTTAGTACCACCATGTTGATTCCAACTTCTAGTGACCCCGTACAGCAGAGCAGGACCCTGCCTGATCTTTTCTGTGCCATCTTCTCACCTTCTGGCACTATAGTAGACAATGCTCTGCTGCTATTATAGGGTTTTCATGGTCATTTTTTTTTATTGAGGTCACATTGGTTTGTAACGTTATATAACTCTCAGGTATAGATCATTATATTTTGACTTCTGTACAGACTGCCTCATGTTCACCACCGAAAGTCTAGTTTCCATCCGTCACCTTACACATGTGCCCCTTAACCCTTTTTGCCCTCCCCCCAACTCCTTCCCCTCTAGTAACCACCAATCTTTTCTCTGTATCTATGTGTTTGTTGCTGCTGTTGTTGTATCTTCCTCATATGACTGAAATTGTACAGTATTTGACTTTCTCCATCTGACTAATTTCACTTAGCATAATACTCTCAAGGTCCATCCATGTTGTTCACAAATGCCAAGCTTTCATTTTTTATGGCTGAGTAGTATTCCATTTCATTCCATACCACATTTTCCTTATCCTTTCATCCATTTATGGACACTTTGGTTGTTTCCAAGTCTTGGCTATTGTGAATAATGCTGTAATGAACATAGAGGCACATATATCTTTTCAAATTAGCATTTTTGTGTTTTTTGATAAATACCCAGAGGTGAAATGGCTGGATCATATAGTAGGTCTATTTTTAATTTTTTGAGGAATTTCCATCCTGTTTTCAATAATTGTTGCACCAGTTTACATTCCCACGAGCAGTGTATGAGTTTTCCTTTTTCTCCCACATCCTCTCCAACACTGGTTATTTCTTATCTTTTTAGTAATAGCCACTCTGACAGATGTGAGGTGATATTTCATTGTGGTTTTGATTTGCATTTCCCTAGTAATTATTAATGCCGAACATCCTTTCATGTGCCTGTTGACCATCTGTATATCTTCTTTGGAAAAATGTCTGTTCATATCCTCTGCCAATTTTTTTTACTTGAGTTGTTTGGTTTTGTTGTTGAGTTGTATGAGTTCTTTATACATTTTGGATATTAACCTCTTATTCGATATATAATTTTCAATCTTCTCCCAATTGGTAGATTGTCTTTTCATTCTGTTGATGGATTCTTTTGCCATGCAGAAGATTTTCAGTTTGATGTAGTCCCTCTTGTTAATTTTGTTGTTGTTGTTTTGCTTGCCTGAGGAGACATATTCAAAAAGATACTGCTAAGGCCAAGGTGAAAGAGCATACTGTCTATGATTTCTTCTAGGTGTCTTGTGCTTTCAGGTCTTACATTCAATTCTTTAATCCATTTTGAGTTAATTTTTGTGTATGAGGTAAAATAGTGGTCTAATTTCACTCTTTTGCCTGTGGCTGTGTAGTTGTCCCAACACCACTTATTGAAGAGTCTTTCCTTTCTGCATTGTATATACCTGTCTCCTTTGTCAAAAATTAGCTGTCCACACATGTGTAGGTTTATTTTGGGGTTTTCACTTCTGTTCCATTGATCTGTGTGTCTGTTTTCCTTCTAGTACCATGCTGTTTTGATTACTTTAGCTTTGTAGTATACTTTGAAATCAGGAAGTGTGATGCATCCAGCTGTGTTCTTTTTTCTCAAGATTGCTTTGGCTATTTGGGATCTTTTGTTGTTCCATATAAATTTTAGGATTCTTTGTTCTATTTCCATGAAAAAAGTTGTTGGGACTTTGATAGCAATTGCATCAAATCTGTAGATTACATTAAGTAATACGGACATTTTAACTATGTTACTTCTTCCAATCCAAGAGCACAGAATATCTTCCCACTTCTTTGCATCTTCTATTTTTTTCGACAATGTTTTATGGTTTTCAGTGTACAGGTCTTCACCTCCTTGATTAAACTTATTCCTAGGTATTGTATTCTTGTTGTTGGGATTATAAATGAGATTGTATTCTTGATTTCTCTTTCTGCTAGTTTGTTGTTAGTGTATAGAAACACAACTGATTTTTTGTATGTTGATTTTGTACCCTGCAATTTTACTGTAGTCACTGATTATTTATAATAGTTTTTTTGTAGATTCCTTAGAGTTTTCTATATGTAAAATCATGTCATCTGAAAATAGTGACAGTTTTACGTCTTCTTTCTCAGTTTAGATCCCTTTTATTCTTTTTCTTGCCTAATTTCTCTGGCTAGGACTTCCAATAATATGTTGAATAAAAGTGGCAAGAGTGGGCATCTTAGTCTTGTTCCTGTTGTTAGAGGGATAGTTTTCAGTTCTTCACCATTGAGTGTAATGTTAGCTGTGGGTTTGTAATATATGGCCTTTATTATGTTGAGGTGCTCTCCTTCTATACTCATTTTATTGAGCGTTTTTATCATAATTGGACCCTGAATCTTGTTGAATGCTTTCTCTGAATCTATTGAAATGATTATGTGATTTTTATTCTCCATTTTGTTAATGTGGCGTATCATGTTGGTTGATTTGTGGATGTTGAACCATCCCTGCATCTCTGGAATAAATGCTACTTGATCATGGTGTATCGTCCTTTTAAAGTATTGTATATGATTTGCTAATATGCTGTTGAGGAATTTCGCATGTTCATCACTGATTTTGGCCTGTAATTTTTCTTGTTTTGTCCTTGTCTGGCTTTGATATCAGGGTAATATTGGTCTCATAAAATGATTTAGGAAGCATAACCTCCTCTTCAATTTTTTGAAAGGTTTGAAAAACGTAGGATTTAAATCTATTTTTAATGTTTGGTAGAATTCAATGAGAAAGACCTCTGGTTCTGGACTTGTGCTTTTGGGGAGGTTTTTTTGAAAAAATTTTTTATTGAGGTCGTAACAGTATATAACATTGTGAAATTTTAGTTGTACACGATTATTTGTTAGTCACCATGTATATATGTTCCCTTTACCAGTTATGTTTATGTCCCAACACCCATCCCCTCTGGTAACCACTAATCTACTCTCTTCACATGTTGGTTTATCTTCCACAGAGGTGTGAAATCATGTGACATTTGTCTTTCTCGGCCTGGCTTATTTCGTTCAGCATCATACCCTCAAGGTCCATCCATCTTGTTCCAAATTGGACAATTTTGTCTTTTTTTTATGGCTAAGTAGCATTCCAATGTGTGTGTGTGTGCATATATATATATACCACATCTTCTTTATCCATTCATCAGTTGATGGGCACTTGGGTTGCTTCCATGTCTTGGCTAGAGTGAATAATGCTGCAATGAACATAGGGGTACATAAATTTCTTTGAATTACTGATTTCGAGTTCTTTGGATAAATACACAGTAGTGGGATAGCTGGGTGGTATGGTATTTCTATTTTTAATTTTTTGAGAACTTTCCATACTGTTTGCCGTAATGGCTGCACCACTTTTCATTCCCAGTAGCAGTGAATGAGCGTTCCATTTTCTCTACATCCTCTCCAACATTTGTTACTTTTTGTCTTACTGGTTATAGCCATTCTAACGGGTGTAAGGTGATAGATCGTTGTAGTTTTGATTTGCATTACCCTAATGATTAGTGATTTTGAACATCTTTTCATGTGCCTGTTGGCCATCCATCTGTCTTCATTGGAAAACTGTACATTCATATCCTCTGCCCATTTTTTGATCAGGTTATTGGTTTTATTGTTGTTGAGTTGTGTGATTCTTTATATATTTTGGAGATTAACCCCTTTCAGATATGATTTGCGAATATCGTCTCCCAGTTGGTGGGTTGTCATTTCATTCTGTTCCTGGTTTCCTTTGCCTTGCAGAAGCTCTTTAGTCTGATGAAATCCCATTTATTTTTTCTTTTGTTTCCCTTGACCGAGTAGACATGGTATTCAAAAAGCTGCTTCTAAGACTGATGTCACAGAGTGTACTGCCTATATTTTCTTATAGGAGTTTTGTGGTTTCATGTCTTACCTTCAAGTCTTTAATCCATTTTGAGTTAATTTTTGTGTATGGCAAAAGATAATTCTTTTGCATGCTGCTGTACAGTTTTCTCAATACCATTTATTGAAGAGACTTTCCTTTATCTATTGTATGTTCTTGACTCCTTTTTCAAAGATTTGCTGTCCATATATGTGTGGGTTTATTTCTGGGCTTTCAATTCTGTTCCATTGATTTGTATGTCTGTTTTTTTGCCAGTACCATGCTGTTTTCATTACTATAGCTTTGTAGTATATTTTGAAGTCAGTGATTGTGATGCCTCCAGGTTTGTTCTTTTTTATCAGGATTGCTTTAGCTATTCAGGGTCTTTTGTTGCCCCATATGAATTTTAGCATTCTTTTTCTATTTCAGTGAACAATGCCATTGGGATTCTGATTGGTATTGCGTTGAATCTGTACATTGCTTTGGGTAGTATGGACATTTTAACTATGTTTATTCCTCCAGTCCAAATGCATAGAATATCATACCATTTCTTTATATCACCATTAATTTCTTTCAATAATATCTTATACTTTTCATTGTTTAGGTCTTTCACCTCCTTGGTTAAATTTATTCCTAGATATTTTATTCTTTTTCTTTCTATTGTAAATGGGATTGTATTATTGAGCTCTTTCTGTTAGTTCATTATTAGAATATAGAAATGCAATTGATCTTTATAAGTTGATTTTGTACCCTGAAACTTTTCTGAAGTTGTCGATTATTTCTAATAGTTTTGTGATGCATTCTTTGGGCTTTTCTATATTTAGAATCATGTTTTCTGTAAAGGACAAGAGTTTTACTTCTTCATTTCCAATTTGGATAATTTTTATTTCTTTTTGTTGCCTAATTGCTCTGGTAAAAACTTTCAGTACTATCTTGAATAAGAGGGGTGAGAATGGGCAATCTTGTCTTGTTCTTGTTCTCAGAGGGATGGCTTTCAGTTTTTCAGCATTAGGCATGATGTTGGCTATGGGGTTGTCTTATATGGCCTTTATTATGTTGAGGGACTTTCCTTCTCGACCCATTTTAATGAAAGATTTTATCAAAAATGGATGTTGGATCTTGTCAAATACTTTCTCTGCATCTATTGAGATGGTTATGTGGTTTTTATTACTCACTTTCTTTTTTTTTTAAGATTTTATTTTATTTTTTTTTCCTTTTTCTCCCCAAAGCCCCCCAGTACATAGTTGTATATTCTTTGTTGTGGGTCCTTCTAGTTGTGGCATGTGGGACGCTGCCTCAGCGTGGTTTGATGAGCAGTGCCATGTCTGCGCCCAGGATTCAAACCAAAGAAACACTGGGCCACCTGCAGCGGAGCACACGAACTTAACCACTCGGCCACAGGGCCAGCCCCTATTACTCATTTTCTTAATGTGACATATCCCATTGATTGATTTGCTGATGTTGAACTATCTCTGCATCCCTGGTATAAATCCCACTTGATCATGGTAGAAGATCCTATTAATATATTGCTCTATTCAGTTTGCTAATGTTTTGTTGAGGACTTTTGCATCTATATTCATCAGAGACATTGGCCTGTAATTTCCCTTCTCTGCATTGTCCTTGTCTAGCTTTGGGATCAGGGTGATGATGGCTTCGCAGAATGAGTTAGGAAGTGTTCTGTCTTCTTCAATTTTCTGGAAGAGTTTGAAAAGACTAGGTATTAAATCTTTTTTGAATGTTTGGTAGACTTCTCCAGAGAAGCCATCTTGTCTTGGACTTTTATTTTTTGAGAGGTTTTTGATAACTGTTTCAGTTTCTTTGCTTGTGATAGGTTTATTCAGATTCTCTCTTTCTTCTTGGTTCAGTTTTGGGAAGTTCTAGATTGCCCAATTTGTTCTCATAAAGTTTTTCATATTATTTTCTTAGAATTCTTTTTATTTCTGTGGTATCTGTTGTATCCTCTTTCACTTCTAAATTTATTTATTTGAGGCTTCTCTAATTTGTCTTAGTGAGTCTGGGTAAGTGTTTGTCAATTTTGTCTATCTTCTCAAAGAACCAGCACTTAGTTTCATTGATACTTTGTACTGCTTTTTTGTTTTGATTTCATTTATCTCTGATCAAATATTTATTATTTCCCTCCTTCTGTTGACTTTGGACTTTGTTTCTTCATTTTTTTCTAATTATGTTAGGTGTAGTTTAACATTACTTGTTTGGGAGTCTTCTTTGCTAAGTTGTGCCTGTATTGCTATGAATTTCCCTCTTAGGACTGCTTTTGCTGCATCCCATATGAGTTGGTATGGTTTATTTTCATTTTCATGTCTCTCCAGGTATTTTTTGATTTCTCTTTTAATTTCTCCATTGATCTATTTGTTGTTCTGTAGCATGTTGTTTAGTCTACATATATTTGTCTCTCTCAGCTTTTTTCTTATAGTTAACATCTAATGTCCTTCATTATGGTCAGAAAAGATGCTTGATATGATTTCAATCTTCTCAAAATTATTTAGGCTTGTCTTGTTTCCAAACATGTGGTCTATCTGTGAGAATGATCCATGTGCACTTGAGTAGAATGTGTATTCTGCTGATTTTGGATGGAGTGTTCTACATATATCTATTAACGCCATCTGATCTAGTTTTTCATTTAATTACAATATTTCCCTGTTGACTTTCTGTTTGGATGATCTGTCTATTGATATAAACCGGGGGTTGAAGTCCCTTACTATTATTATATTGCTGTTAATTTCTCCTTTTAGGCCAGTTAAAGTTACTTTAAGCACTTTGGTGCTACTGTGCTAGGTGCATATATATTTATAAGTGTTATGTCCTCTTGGTGGCGCAGCCCTTTAATCATTATATGCTGCTCCTCTATGTCTTTCATTGCCTTTTTCATCTTGAAGTCGACTTTGTCTGATATAAGCATAGCAACACCTGCTTTCTTTTGTTTGCCTTAAGCTTGGAGTATTGTCTTCCATCTCTTCACTCTGAATCTGTGCTTGTCTTTTTTTTTTTTTTTTTTTTGTGGAAGATTAGCCCTGAGCTAACTACTGTAATCCTCCTCTTTTTGCTGAGGAAGACTGGCCCTGAGCTAACATCCATGCCCTTCTTCCTCTACTTGATACATGGGATGCCTACCACAGAATGGCTTTTGCCAAGCGATGCCATGTCTGCACCCGGGATCCAAAATGGCAAACCCCTGGCCGCCGAGAAGTGGAACATGTGAACTTAACCACTGTGACACCAGGCCTGCCCCTGTGCTTGTCTTTAGAGCTGAGATGTGTTTCTTGGAGGGAGCATATTATTGAGTCTTGTTTTTTAATCCATCCAGCCCATCTACATCTTTTGATTGGAGAATTCAATCCATTTACATTTAGAGTGATTATTGATATCTAAAGGCTTATTATTGCCATTTTATCACTCATTTTCCAGTTGTTCTATATTTCCCTTGTTTGTCGTCCCATGTATTTACAACTGTCAATTCAGTTTTATATTTCTTTAAGATGGCTTTTTCTTTATTTATTATTTGTTCCTATGTTCTGATTTTTTGTTTAGCGTTTACTGTGAGGTCTGTATAAAAGCTCTCATAGATTAGATAGTCCATTTTCTGATAGCCTCTTACTTCCTTAGTCTGAGCAATTTCCATCCCTTTCTTCTTCCCAGTCTGAGTTATTATTGTCACAACTAATTCTGTTTTGTGTTGCGAGTTTGTGATTAAAATAAAGTGATTATAGTTATTTTTGATGCTTTCCTTCCCTTTATCTTTAATAAGTGTTTGCTAACCTGTTCTAATAGAGAGCTGCAATTTTATGATTTTGTCTGCTTGTTTATCACCTTGCTCAAGGCTTTGCAAACTCTTTCTTTTTTTCACATATGAGGGCCTTCTTGACCATTTATTGTCGGGGGGGGGATCTTGTCATGATGTACTCTCTCAGCTTTTGTTTATCTGGGAAAACTTTTATTTCTCCATTGTCTGTGAAGGATCGTTTCACTGTATAGAGTATTCTTGGAATATATGAAAGAGTTTGTCTTTCAGAACTTTGCATATATCATTTCACTCTCTCCTAGCCTGTAAGGTTTCTATGGAGAAATCCACTGAAAGACTGGTAGGAATTCCTTTGTGTATTATTTTCTTCTTTCTTGTTGTCCTTAATATTTTTTCTTTGTTGTTGACTTTTGCCAGTTCTACTAATATATGCCTTGGAGAAGGTCTTTTTACATTGATGTTATTAAGAGTTATATTAGCTTCATTTACGTGTAATTCATATCCTTCCCCAGGTTTTCAAATTTCCCAGCTATTATCTCTTTGAACAAGCTCTGCTCCTTTCTCCTTCTCTTCTCCCTCTGGAATACCTATACTCTTTACGGTGGATTTTCTAATTGAGTTGGATGTTTCTTGGAGAATTTCCTCATTTCTTTTTAGTCTTTGTTCTCACTCCTCCTCCATCTGTGTCATTTCTATATTTCTGTCCTCTAAATTACTGATTATGTTCTCCATTACATCAGCTCTTCTTTTTAAGGATTCCAAGTTTTTCTTTGTCTCCTTCATTGTGTTTTCATCCTCAACATTTCTGATTTTTTTTATAATTTCAATCTCTTTTGTGGAGAATTCCCTCTGTTCATTAATTTTATTCCTGAGATCATTGAACTGTCTTTCTGTGTCTTCTTGTAACTTGTTGAGTTTCTTTATGATGACTATTTTGAATTCTGTGTCACTTAGATTGTAAATTTCTGACTTCAGGATTGATTTCTGGGCACTTGTCATTTTCTTTCTGGTCAGGAGGGTTAATATACTTCTTTGTGCTATTTGATTGCGTGGACCTTTGCCATCACACAGTAGTAGTATCTGATTGCAGATTCCACCTGCAACCACTGGATGCAGCAAGAGCTGTGTTTTCTGAGCATTCTGTAACCCCTGGCAGATGTGCCTGTCTGTTGGAAGCTGAAGCAACAGGGCCCTTCTGCGTTTGCCCATTGGCCACTACTGCTTTACACATATAGGAGCAGGTGCTGTGGTGGGGATACCCTGCTCTGTGCAATGGGATGAGCTGGTGCACTGAGTGGGGAGAGGGGTGCTTTCTTTAATGTGTGTGATCCTGTGTGCTGCTGCTCTGAACTCACTGCCTGCCTGCCTGCCTGCCTGGGCTGCTTGGCCTTGTGTGGATGCCCTCATGATTACTGAGCTGGCTCACTGGAGCATTCCCACAGGCTGGGAGGCAACTCTGAAAGTGCAAACATTCCTATGGAAGGATGCCTCTTCCACCTTCGCCTCTCAGAGCCAGTTGCCAGCCTCCGTGCGAGGTCCCACACCCTAGATAGCTCCCACTCCTCTTGAGGAGGGAGAGGAGATATGCTTAACTCATTCTCATGCTTCCCAGGGGAGTCCAGTACCACCCACTTTCAGACATATGCCTGTGTGGATCTCTCAGCCATCTATTGTGTTGTATGAATATCTTCTGTTGGTTTATGGTTTTCCTTTTCATTGTATCTTGGGGAGAGAGACTAGGGGAGGAGCTCACTCCACCATGATGTTGACAGCCCTCTCCCCTTGGGAGGATATTGATTACTGTTTTCATCTCCTTACTAGAGATTTGTCTATTCGTATTCTCTATTTCTTTTTGATTCAGTTTTGGAAGGTTGTATAATTCTAAGAATTTATCCATTTCTTCTAGATTATCCAACATGTTGGTTTACAGCTTTTCATAGTACTCTCTTATAATCCTTTGTGTTTCTGTGGTGTCTATTGGAATTTCTCCTCTTTCATTTCTGATTTTATTTATTTGAGACTTCTCTCTTTTTTTCTTAGTGAATCTAGCTAAAGCTTTGTCAATTTTGTTTGCCTTTTCTAGGAACCAGCTCTTAGTCTCATTGATCTTTTCCTTTGTCTTTTTAGTCTGTATTTCACTTATTTCTGCTCTGATCTTTATTATTTCCAACCAAATACTTATTTTGAATTTCATTCATTCTGCTTTTTTAAATTCCTTTAGCTGTAATTTTAGATTGCTTATTTATCTATTTTTTCAAGGTATGCTTTTTGGTGAAGAAGATTGGCCATGAGCTAACATCTGTTGCCAATCTTCCTCTTTTTGTTTTCCTACCCAAAGCCCCAGTACATAGTTGTGCATCCTAGCTGTAATTCCTTCTAGTTCTTTTATGTGGGATGCCACCATAGCATGGCTTGATGAGCGGTGTGTAAGTCCTCACCCTGGATCTGAACCAGTGAACACTGGGCCACCAAATTGGAGCACATGAACTTAACCACTATGCCACAAGGCTGGCCCTTTAGATTGACTATTTGAGATTTTTCTTGTTTCTTGATGTAGGCCCAGATTGCTATAAACCTCTCTCTTAGTAATGCTTTTGCTGTATCCCATAGATTTTAGTATGTTGTATTTTCATTTTCATTTGTCTCCAGTTAGTTTTGATTTCTCTTTTTATTTCTTCATTGACACAATAGTTGTTCAGCAACGTTTTGTTTAATCACCATACATTTGTGACTTTTCCAGTTTTCTTCTTATAGTTGCATTCTGCTTTCAGACTGTTGTGGTTGGAAAAGATGCTTGATATTATTTCAATCTTCTTAAATTTGTTGAGTCTTGTTTAGTGGCCTGATCTATCCTGTGATAGATCTATCCTGGAGAATGTTCCATGTGCACTCAAAAAGAAAATGTATTGTGCAGTTTGGGGTTGGAATGTTCTGTAGATATCTATTAAGTCCTTCAGGTCTAATGTGTCATTTAAGGTCATGGCCAATTTTTTTGGAAGTGGGTGGCTGGGTCCTTTTTCCTAGTCTGTCTTTGTCTGGAAGCTCCATTGAAACTTGTCCACCTTTGGTGACCCTGCTGGTATTTGAACTACCAGTGGCCTAGCTTTCAGCATCACAGCAACACACAGCTACAACAGCATGGTAACTGGCAGATGGGTTTTGTGAGTCCCTGACCAGGAAAGGAACCCAGGCTGCAGATGTGAGTATGCCTCGTCTTGGCCACCTGTTGATTTGTTCTTTGATATTATTCTTCTCTTGCTGTTAAAGAGAAGATTCCTTTTCCTCTTTGGTTAGATCCCCCAAATACCCAAAACCTTACTTATTTGGAATATGCCATCTCTATTTCATTTATAAAGAGTACTTCAATGTAATTGCTGCTATTGACAAAGGGGTATTGGAATCAGTTTGCCAGTGTTACTTTTTTACCTCTAAGATGATATGTTGATAGTAAAACCAAAAGTGCGTTATCATATCTGATTATAGACCCTTAAAGTTAATTTTTAATAACTCTGTCAGCTATAGAGCTTAGAAATGAATCTGTTATCTGATTCTGTTACCAGAGACTTCTGCTCAACCAGGAGATATCTTTGAAATTTCAGGGGATACATGGGATAATTCCTACAATTTTTCAAAAATGAACACAAAAGGAATAGAAAGAGTGTAAACATAGTTGCTTTCCACTTGTGTGTTGTTAGGCCTTTCCCGTAGCCTCTTTCTGCTTCAGCTTTCTTATTTTTCAAATGAGGAGATTGAAGAAGTGATCTCAAAGTATTTGGAGTTTTCTTTCCTCCCATCATTAAAATTCAAAGGATGTTGAAATTCATTGCCTGATGATAAATGAGGCACTTAAAGAGGTAAATATAGCACCCTGATTAATAACACAGTAGCATTCGGTACAGGATGGAGAGTAATCTTGTAGAGACTTAGCAAATCTCCTCACTTCTGATTTTCCTTCTTTCTGCTATGCCTGCTGGGTATTAAATGAACTGTTCCTCAAAAAGGACACCTGGGACTTCAGAATAAAGCATGATAGGAATGTGGAAAAACGTGATACAAATTCTTAAACATTTATACTTCTCCAGAATCTTTGTTTTGGCTAATATCCCCACTGTTTTCCTGCCATATATTAAGTATTCAATAAATTATAGATATTAATTTTTTTGGGAAGATTCACCCTAAGCTAACATTTTTTGCCAATATTCTTCCTTTTTTCTCTTCTTTTTCTCCCCTCAAAGCACCAGTACACAGTTTTGTATAGTTGTAAGTTCTTCTGTTTCTTCTGTATGAGCCACTGCCACAGCATGGCTACTGACAGATGAGTGGTGTACTTCTACACCCGGGAAACAAACTTAGGAAGCCAAAGCAGAGCATGCACAACTTTAAACACTAGACCATCAGGGCTGGCTCTACATATTTTTATGATATGAATTTATATGGAGAAAGTTGAAGTCAAAAAGAAACAAATGACTAAACCCATTAAACAGTAAGCAATTTGGGCACAGGAATTGTAACTGTTTCTCATCCAGCTCTGTATCTTCAGAGTCTAATATGGTTTATGGCACAGAGTAGGAAATTAATGAATGAATATTGAATATAAATAAGACTAATCCTATCCCTGAGGGTCAGGAAGGGTATAATAATAACAATCACTACCACCATCACAACAAATATTTATTTAGAAACTTTTGTGGCCACATAATAAGAGCTTCTCATTCATTATCAAAAATTGTTATATGATTCTCATTCCCATAAGCAATGAATAAGAATTACCCTTAGTCCACCTCCTCATTAAACTTTTTAGTTTTAGGCAATCTTGTGAAGGGGTAATGATATATCCTTTTGGTTTCATTTATGTTATGCTGAGTGCTAATTATTAGAGCCTCTTTCATAAGTTTATTAGTTATTTGGATGTTTTTTCTTTTGAAAAGTGCTTATTAAAGTCATTGTCAATTTCCTACTGAATCTTCTTATCTTCTGTTTGTTCTATCGTGTCTTATGATTATATGTGTTGCGAGTGTCTTCTCTCAGTTTACTACTTGATTTTCACTCTCTTTATGATATCTTTTTGTGAACAGAACTTCATTTTTTTTAAAAGACTGGCACTTGAGCAGTTGTCAATCTTCTTTTTTTCTTCTTCTTCTTCTCCCCATAACCCCCCAGTACATAGTTGCACATTCTAGTTGTACGTCCTTATGGTTATGCTATGTGGGACGCCACCACAGCATGACTTGATGAGTGGTGCCATGTCCATGCCCAGGATCCGAACCAGCAAAACCGTGGGCTACTGAAGTGGAGTGCGGAAACTTAACCACTCAGCCACAGGGCCAGCCCCAGAACTTCTTCATTTTAATCATCAAATTTATCAAATTTTCTTTTATGGTTAATGCTTTTTGCGTCTAGTTTAATAAAGTCTTCTCCCAAGGTCATGAAAATATTTCCCTATATTATCTTACATGTGTTTTATCATTCTGCCTTTCAAGTCTAGGTCTCTATTTACGTGAAATTGCTTCTTGTGTATTGTGTGAGGTAGAGACTAATATTGAACTTTATACTTATGGATACTAAATTGTCTTTTCACTATTTTTTTTTAAAGAAGGTCTCCTTTTATTGGAAAAGTCAGACATGCATGTGGGGAAAACTAGCACACCATTGCCAGACATAGCAGTGTTCCATACACAAATATTTGTTGCACATCTACTATACAAGCTATAATTGGCTAAGTTATTCAACCTACTGTAATTTTAAAAAATCCTAAATTCTATGGCTTAAAATCAATCCATTATGGGTCAGCAGGGGCTCCCTGCTATAATTGGTGACCAAAAAAGCAGACTATTTTTCATTATACCTAGTCACCAACATTTCTGACCTTATATACAGCTTGCTATTCCTCCTGCTAGCAACATATTACTCTCTCTCTCTCTCCCTGTCTCTCTCTCTGTCTCTCTCTCTCTGTCTCTCTGTCTCTCTCTCTCTCCTCAAGGGAGACAAGCCAAAACTCCCATCCAGGCATGTGTCATCAAGCACAAAGTTCAAGATTACTGGTATTGTAGGCTAGGTGTGTCCGTTTCTCACTCCATCCCCCTCCTACTCACCAAATATATCCCTGTGCTAATCTCTGGAACCTGTGAAAATGTTATGTTACATGGCATAAGAGATTTTCAGATGAAATTAAGATTGCAAACATTAAAATAGAGAGATTATCTTGGATTTTCTGAATGGGCCCAATCTAATCTCAGAAGCCCTTAAATGCAAAGAACTGTGTTCAGCTAGAAGAAGAAGGGTGATGATGCAGAGCAGAATCGTGTGGTTGTCTGCCTGGTGCTCACTACCTGTTAGGAATTCCTGAAATCCTATTGGACAGACACTAAGAAGGCCCTTAATGTCCTTTGATTAGGCTTCAATGTTGCTGTCTTGTTGGAGTCCTTGACTCTGCATTCCTGAGAGTGCCTTTTCTGTTATCTTCCACAACCATATCAGAAATGAGTATTAAAGAATTTGACCTCCTTTGAAAATGAGCCGTTCCTCATCTTATTTCCTATTGGTTGAGTCCTAAGGGTTGCGTTATGTCTTAGTCATAGATATTTTTTAGTTTGGACATGGTAGTTTCTTTGACAATACAACTCTCTTAGAAAGCTATTTGATCCCATGAGCCAAAAGCCACACCCATATTCTTGTCAATATAAGGTTCTTAGATTTCTAGACATGTTTCTAAGTCATACTTCTATATTTCTATGTTTCTTAATCCCATACCTCTATCTCTCCCTCTCCTCCCCCTACCTACCTAATAGTGAATTCTATGAGCCAGGATCATATGGCTTAATGAAAGAGCAATATTTTCCCAAGCCATGTTGTCCAGTTGGGAGCCTCAACCTTCACTGTGTCTTTGTTCTGATCCATTTGTGTCTCAATAGTCTCATAGCACTTTGCATATACATCTGTCCTAGAACTGATTGCAATTTTACATTTCTCCGCAAATTTCTCTGAAGCCATTAGACACAGAGACTTTGTCTGATTCATCTTGCATATTCATCTTCTAGCACATAGTCTGGTAAATAATTGTTGGCTCACTAACAGTGTATTAAAACCACGAGTGCATCTGAAAGGGTTAACATGCCCAAGTGCTTGTTTAACTCAGAGGGGCCTCAGTTGCAAAAACAAAGGAGTTCACCATGGTCTATAATTATTCATATGCTGATTAGAGATTTAGGCCATTGGGAGGTGGTAGTTATTGAATTGATCATTAAAATAATATATGGTTACTTGGGCCAAAGTTGCCAAGTTCATACCTATGCATCCGAAGGAAATATTGTTGTGCCAACAGCATGGTCAGAAGTGTACAAAATGTGGTGTCTAGCTTCTCTAATTGGGAAGAACCATCTCCTCAACTTTGTAGAGCAGATATGGCCAAAGCATAAATATGACCATAGCTGGACAAACTTGAACTGAAGTAAACTACAGCTTATAATATTGGGGAATTGCTTGCAGTTAAAAGAAATCAAACTGACAAGTTCAGATGCAACTGTCTATGGAATTTTTAAACTAGGAATTGAGTAGTATGAAAACTAATAACCATATGCCTCAGTTTTTGTGGGAAAAGTGCCTATACTGTATTTTCTATAATTTTTTAATTGATGACTTTGTGATCTAGGAAGAAACACTTCTTATGCAAAAATGAGGGTCTCTGTGTCTAAGGGTTGTATTTAGACAAGATTCTTCAAAAAGTCAGTGTGCAATGGCAATTGAATATGACTCACTCCACGTTAAAACATTGCAAAGGATTTGCTAAAATAAGCTTACAAAGGATCCATTCGAAAAGGTGGGCCTATAAAAACCTAGAATAACTACAATGAATTGAAAACATTTTTCTTTTAATGTTTATTTTCAGAATTTTTTTGGATAATTTTATTTTATTTTGGAAACAATTTCCTGTCTCTTGGAAAATAAACTCTCAATGCATACTGCATACTCTCTTTCTCCCTTGTAAAACCCATGCTAGGATGATTTGCTAACTTTGTTTTACCTCTTGATGAAGAGTGTGGACTGGCAGAAGCCCTCTCAATATGTTACTTTGATTTTATGTTCTTGGAATTTTGTATCGCAACTTGATGACCCTGAGTCTTGACAGATTTGTTTCGAGGCCCTTCTTCGACCTTGCTATTCTTAGTGCATTTTGTTAAGGCTGTTTACAATATGTGTTGTATAAAGGTATTTTTGTTGTTCTTGTTGTTTTCTGCATTTTTTCCCCCGCCTTTGCTTCTCTAACTTCTGGGAGTTGGTTCAACTCTGATACTTGCTCAAAATAACACCTTCCCTGATTATCAATCCTCATGGGGACGTGAAGAATCTTCTTTCTTGTCTATAGCAGCGATTTCAGTGAATGTTTTAGATGTCGCAGACAGGATTGACATCTCTGTCCTGGACATTTGGCTGGCATTTTGCATGCTGTCTGTGTGAGTTCCCATCTGGCCAGTGTTAGTGAACCCTGGCGGCCAGCCCTTAGCTCCGTCTTTACAGGTGTTGAATTTAGTGGGTCCTTTCAGGCCTAGATTTATCTTAGCAAGCCAATAAAACTCCTGCATCCTTACTAAAATGTAAGAATTTTAAAGGGAATCACTTTTATAACTTCCTTTTGCAAATGCAAATCGTCTTGGGACCTATGAAGTGCCATTTTGTTTTAAAATAATTTCTTCTGCTTCTCCCTACAAAAGAAAATTGGAAATACCCCGATCAATATGGACTGCTTATAAAACATTTGGCAAGTCTGCCACTTTTTTCTTTTTCATATATACATCTTACTTTAAATTAAAATTTTAGAAATAATGTTTAGATGGTTGCTTCCTCTGTTTAACCATTCTGATAACTATTTAAAACCCACAGAATAAAATGGGATCATGAGAGGAAGGAAAATAACAGAAAAAGAGAAGCTTGGGTCCTTAAATTTCATTGCTCCCTGGCTGTTGAAGAGAAGGGCCAGCAATTCTGTAACAGGGGATAGAACTGATTTCAATTCCTATCTCTGTGTAATTCTCATGTGGAGTCAACTGATTTGCACCTTGGCAACAGGCTTCTGTCCTGGTTGTGACTGTGCCACTGGTCATCTAGACACAGATTTGGTACATAATAGTCATCAACGGGTTTCTGTTGAATGGATGTGGTAAATAAAAACCCCTCTGCCTTTCTCTTATTATGCATTAACAATTATCTTATCATCTCATTAACCATTTTATGAGCCTCATCTATTTGCTAAGACAGTGTAGATACTTTATTTACAACTCATTTAATTAATCTTACAATATCCCTTGAGGCAGGCATTATTATCATACTGTTGGAGATTAGGAAATTGGAGCTCAGAGGTGTTTAAAGACTGGCCCAAGGTGATACAACAGTTAAATGCTAGAAGACAGATTTGAAATCTGATTTGCTTGTCTGCAAAGCCCATGGAAGCTGTATCATTCACGTTAACACTGTCTTTATAGAGAAAAATACCATATTATGGAAACTTCTTGTTTGTAACAAACAGAAACTCATTTAGGCTAGCTTATGAAAAAATAAATAATAACAACAGGAATTGTATTATAAAAATTCAGAATTATATCCTGAAACCGAAGTGCAGACATGCAGACGAAATCAGAAATTGGGAGATCCCAGGAACTGAGATCATTCTGTTACAAAGCTTTCAGTCGAGTGGGAATACAGGAGTTAATTGAATAATCACACAGGCACATGGAAAATGTCCCTGTGTTAAGTGCATTGAGGGAGAAGTCCGTGGTGCTATGAGAAGAATTTGGTTCAGTCTTGCACAGAAAATCACGTGTGCCCTGATCTGAACGTTGAGGAGGCATTAAGTAAAATTAAAAGATGATCCCTCCTGTTCACAGTCCCCTTACCTTTCAAGACTCCACTCAAAATTTTCTCTTCCCAAAAGACCTTCTCTGACCTTCCCAATGTAAACTGCATCCCCACAATTATTTGCTCACATTTTGTTGTACTTTTATTTCATGTCACTTTAATGCAGTTTACAATTATTTGTGTGTGTTGATTTTTAAAATATCTATTTTTCCTTCTATACTATGTAGTTAATATAAAAATCTGGGCCACCTTTGAGAATGTACCTGCTTTAAGCCAATCATCTGTGACCAAAGTCAAGGGTCATGAATAAAAACACAGCTGTCACAGTGATCAGTGGTGTGCAGGGGTGGAAGGTGCAGTTCAGTGAATATTTGAAATTTTGAATATGGGTTGAGATTCTACTGTGTGGATGGCATTATCATAAAGGCTGGGGATACAGATGTAAACACAGGCACAGCTCAGCGCTTATAAAGCTCTCAGCCTAGTAGAAGGAGTAAGATAATATCCACATACATTTGTAACTCACATAATATTCTAGAAGACAAGGTGTTATGGAAAAAAGGAAAGCAGGGAGGGAAAACAGGAATTGCAATTTTAAATAGAAATGTCAGGGAAGGCCTCCTTGAAAACATGACCTTTAACCAAAAGGTTGAAGGAGGTGAAGACACAAGATATGTGCGCATATATGTTCTCAAAAAAAAGTAGATTCATAACTTGAAGATACTTAAAGAACACTAGGTACAATATTGTGGCTTCTACTCTCCCTTCTTCTCATGATTCCCCTTTCAGTTAATGTCACTTCACTTTTCTTATCTTAGCTCTTATCCAGATTGCCAGGATGGCCCCAGTGCATTTCGATGCAGTGACACAGAATCAATGATGACAATTTTTTAAAAAGTATTAGTGCAACATCAAAGTCTTGCACGTTATACGATTTAGTGGTGGAATCTTCTTTTATGATCTGAATATAGACTAACAATTGAAACTGTTTCCATCAAATGAATCAGACAAGATGGAAAAATGAGTGTATGTGAACTGTTATATGCCTGTGTTATTCTATATCAGTAGAAGTAAACAACCAATAAAGCTCTAAATACGGTACTAGTTAACCTGTGTTCTTTTGCGAATTTATTCATACATCATTTAAGTAAGAAGTTAATGTCTACAATGTACTTGGTTCTGTGCACTAGAAATACACTGGAAAACAAGACAGATCTAAATGCTACACAAATGGAGGTAAATATACACTGAGAGTTTAAATATTTACCTTTGTAGTATCAATTTCATATCTATGTCTTGGTTCCCAAAACAGATTAGAATCTCCCGAAAGGAGCTGGGTATCTCTCTATTGCAGAAACACATGTAGTGCAGTAATCTGTGTTGGCACTAACTTATTTCAAATTGTCAGTATGTAGTGATAGAACTCATGCTGACATTAAAACTCATCTAGTCTACCTACCCCCACCCCCCCTCCCCCCCACACACACACCACATTTTAGAGCTAACAACACTGAGAAATATAAAGAGACTTGCATGAGATCGGAGACTTAGTTGCAGTGTTTGGACTTGAAATGAGAACATCTGGGTACTATTTGCATTGCAACATCCCATTGAGTCTGCCTTCCTTCTCTTTCTCCTCATTAAAATGGCTTACTTGAGAAATGTGTGTGGATGTACTTAAATTATGTCTCTACCTATATGGATATAGATACAGATATATATCTCGCCCCACACATAATGGATTTAAGTAAACATTATCTATTATAAGCCTTATCTATTTATATATATATATACATCATTCATCATCTCAGTATACATACAAAATGTATACATAATACGGGAAAATATTATTCTTTTAAAGTTTTTCTCTGAAATCTTACCACATCTCTGATAACACATTCTCACAATACCCTCAATTTAACATCATTCATCCTATAAATTTTTTCCTGAATCTCAACTTCCTGGCTGACAATATCTTCCTAGAAGTTTCAGCCTATTCTAATTGTTTCAAGCAGCACCAAACCTAGTACCTTAAACATAGTAAATATTTAGTAGTTAATTCTAAGTTAAATATTTATACAGTTTATTACTCAATTAGACCACAATTTCCTCAAGGATAGAAAACATGTCCTATACTGGTTTATTTCTCCACAGTTTTGGGTACATTTGTGAGTACATAGACGCATACAGGAGTTTATAACTGGAAGCGACTTTAAGGATAATCTAATTTAGTCTTCTCATTTTGCAGAAGACAAAACACTTTTAGCAAAGTAAAATAAGGCTTTTTCTGGTAATGGAGCTATTTGGTTGTACTGAAAATAAAATCCTGGTCTCATAACATTCTGATATACTATATTGAAATCCTCAATTTATATCCAATAAATATTTGTTGAACTGAACTTAACTTTGTAGTGTGTGCATGAGAGAATATGTAAGGTGTATTCCTACTGAGACAAATTTGAAATATTATTGATAGTATGTATTCGTTTGCAGAGACAGATACAGTAAGTAAAATGGAGATAGCTCTATACTTAATACAACCCACTCAGGTACTTTAAATAGAATAAATATTTGAAAAAATCGTGATGACAATAAAGTTAATTGTTCTCACCATGTCAAGATTGGCATTTTTGTTCTACATCATGAATATCTGACAATCATCAGCTTGAGTCACCACCCATGACATTTGCTTCTTCTCTTAACATACTATTGCGTAAAAAGAATCCTCCTTTATTTGATTAATATATCATGCTGCTTAAAAATCTCTGAAGCTCCCCAAGCTTGCCTTCAGTTTTCCCTTGGAACTCAAGTGACAGGAGTTTGTCAAGAAAAGACATTAGGGTGGACATACCTAAAAGAACCACAGCATTTAACAAAGGCTAATGCCCTTTACAGATGAGAAATGGAGGCACAGAATGAGGAAGCAACTTCTCTAAGCTTCCATGGGTGGAAGTAAAATTGGGAAAAGAACTCAGGCCCCCGACTTCATTTAACATATCTTGTGGTTCCTGTTTGATACTGATGTATAGTCTCAGGTTTTGTGTTTCTGAAAATGATATTATTTTGTCTTCATTTGGGAAATACATTTTTGCCGGTTACAAGATTCTAAGTTAACAAGTTTTGGTTTTTGGGTTCTTTTCTTCCTATCAGTACTTTACAGATGTTGTTCCACTTTCTTCTGACTTGTATTTTTCCCAATAAAAGTCTCTGTTTTTTTTTTTTAATCTTTTGTTCCTCTATAGGTAATAGGGTTTTTTTTCTTTGCTTATCAAATTTACTTGTATTAAGGAGTATGATTCTGATGTTTCTTTGTGCTATTTTCTTCAATTTTCTCTGGTTTCATTGAGCTGGGTGTATAGTTCTCACGAAATTTGGAAAAATTTTAGTCATTATTTCTACAGATATTTTTTCTGCCCATGCTTCCCAGTTCTGAGGCATCATTACATTTATATTAGGCTCTTTAAATTGCCTTGTAGCTAATTGATGCTCTGTTGGCTTGCTTTTTTTTTTATCCTTTTTAATCTGGATTTCATTCTGGATAATTTCTATTTCTATGTCTTAAAGTTACATTTGCATCTGGAGTGTCTAATCTGTTTCTAATCCTATCCGGTATATATTTTTATCTGAGCCAATATATTTTCTATCTGTAGAAATTCAATTTGGGTCATTTTTATATCTCACGTAACGTGTTCATACTTTTCATCTACCTTATTGAATATATGGAGCATACTTATAATAGCAGTTTATCATCTTTGTCTATTAATTCTTTTATCTAAGTCAACTCAGGGTCTGTTTCTGTAAACTGATGTTTCTTTTAATTATAGGACAGATGTTTCCACTTCTTTGCATGACTGGTAATTTTTTATTAGATGCTAGACAGTGTAAACTCGACGTTAGTGGTAACTGAATTTTTCCTGTTATTGTTCCTCCTAATATTTTTGATGTTGAGTTATGGTACTACTTAATTTCTTCTAAAACATCCTTTTACGATTTATTTAGTGGTTTCAGAGCAGCCATTAATCTACAGCTCATTTGATCTCAATTCTGAGGAAACATCCTCTGAGGTCACTATTCAGTGATCCATTTGTTAGGAAGTCTTCCCACTCTGTATGGTGGGAACTTGACTTTTCCTCTTCCTGTGTGAGCAGCAAGGATTTTTCCACCACTTTTTTCTGCTGAGTCTTTTTCCAGAATTGCTAGTTTTCCCACACTTGTATACTAATCAGTACTCATCTAATCATTTTCATGGAAAATTCAGCAAATATCTGGGGCCTGTTATGCTACTCTGTTCTCTGTGGTATTCTGTCTCTCAAACTCTAGACGTTTTTGCCCCCTCAAACTTTAAACACTGTCTCGTGAACTCAGGTGGAACAAGAGGCTCTGGTCAGATTCCTCCTCCTTGCACAGAGACCTGGAATCTCTCTCCAAGGGGTGAGTAAGGATGTTTATAGGGATCCCCTCATTTGTTTACCTTCTTTCAGAGATTACTCTCCTACGCTGTCTATGGTCCAGTGTCTAAAAACCATTGTGTCAGTCAATTCAAGCTGCCATAACAAAGTACCATAGACTGGGTGGCTTATGAAAAACAGAAATTTATTTTGCACAGTTCTGGGGGCTAAAAATCTGAGATCAGGATGGCAGCATAGTCAAGTTCTGGTGGAGAGGCCTCTTCTGGGTTGCAGACCGTCAACTTCTCATTGTATCCTCCTATGGCAGAAAGAGAGATCCGGGCTCTTTAGCCTCTTATAAAGGCACCAATCTGTCATGGGAACTCCACCCTTATGACCTCATCCAAACCTGGTTACCTCCCAAAGGCCCCTTCACCAAACAGCATCCCATCGGGGATCAGATTTCAACATAAGAATTTGTGCCTGGGAGTGGAGGACAAACATTCAGTCAATAGCACATTGTTTCGTATATTTTCTTCATTTTTTATTAGCTGAATTCTCTTCATTTTTCATAGATGTATGAAATGTTTAGGGTTGAACTGTGTTTTTAATATTTTTTGTTTAAATATAAAAAGTACCCAGCTTAATTTTCAGCAAATGTTTCTTTAATTGTTTTTTTTAACTTTCATTCAACAGGCTCTAAAAAATATATCCTATTAGGTATGTGTGAGGCATGAATTTCCTTTTATCCCCTGAATCTCATAAGCACTCTTGTGTCAGATTGAGAGAGGCTATTACAAGGCTACTAGCTAGACATTCTTTTAATCCTGACTCTGAGTTTCAACTAGACAAGTTTTAGATGGCATAAAGCATTCATGGAAATGGAGTAGAAGAAATAAAGCTGATCAGGTGGGTTGATTCAGATTGTTTACAGCCGTTATTGCTTTGTTAAAGAACTTGCTTTCTGTCTTGTAGTAAGTAAGAATCCAAGAGATTTTCGAAACAGGAAGATCTCATCAAACCTGTACAAAAGAGGATTAATCTGGCCACAGAATAAATTGAGATGGAGAGTTTGGGGGCAAGAATGCTTAGAGGGTGTAGCTTATTCTAAGCATGAATTAAGGACTAGAATTAGCACTGTGATGTTTTGTATACACATCCCAATTAAATTAAGGGATGAGCTTAATTGACAGGCAGTGAAATTAACACTGAATCCCCATTGCAAATAATGGATGGCTTTGGGAAAAACAAATGTTATCTCTACCGAGGAAGCTGAACTCATACTGCTAGGAAGTTCAAAATGAAATGACAGCTTATTTCCCAAGCAACCAGGATGTGACATGTACTTTTACCACCTGGATCTGTTCCCCAGAATAGAGGCTTGCTCTATCTCTGGCACAGAAGATGGGATGTTTAGCTTGTACAACGTGCCAACTTGTGATTCTAAAGAAGGCCACTTAGGGGTGCTGATCTTTTGAGATGAGCACACATATCTAGACCATTGTTCATAATGAATTACTTCTTCTGTATCACCTGCCAACATCTTTCCTTAACCCTACCTGACACATTACCTAGGGAAAAAACACCAGCTTTACTTTTTCTCCTAAAATTTTATCAGGTTGACTTGTTTTTGTTAAACAGAAGGAGATTAATTAAATTGGCTTTTTAAGCTGATGAAAATCCTTAACATGAGGCAAGTACAGTATCTATGATCGTGTGGGAAGAAGCATGAACAGAAGAATCAATAGAAACTCAAATCAGCCACCAGCTTATATTTGGGAGATTTTGATAAAAAAATGAAACTGCTTCCCCGAGGCCAGGTCTCAAAAGACCTCAATCAAAAGGAGGAGTACAGAGTATTTTCCAAAAGGGAAAGGGAGCAATTTTATATGGAAACAGAAATATGCCCAGTGACTCTTTATAGATGCACATGCATTTTTGGAAAGGACTGGATGATAAGCATACCAGAATGTCAGTCTGTGGGACCATGGCAGTGATCAATATTAAGCAGGTAGCCTAGTAAAGGAGAGAGACTGCTATATTTAGAGTTGGGAGAGGGGAGCTTGATTTAAGTTTTCAAATGATGAATTGCGTGACCCTGGGCTAATCACCTCACCTCTGCCAGAAGTGATTCCCTTATCTTGAAAATGGGAAGACTGGACTTACTTTGAGCTAAAGTCCCTTCTACTTCTAATTTATTGTGATTTTTTGTTCCATGCCCAGGATATTATGTCCTCAACATGCAAAAGGCAGAGAATGCTTGCAGGCTTTGTAGAACTCAGTGGGCAGTCTTGCTGTGTGTGGATATGCTGTGAATAAGTCTCAATGACTCTGCGTATCAGAGAGAGACGGTTTTCCATTTTGGGAAAATATGCATTTATTAAGAAACTCTATTTTTTGCTGGATAATGAAGTTTTATAGAAGGAAATAAATGATTTGTGTCTATTAAAGAAACAGAAGCAACAACGGCTTATTTTTGAGAGCCCCATTAAATGTATTCTGTTTCTTGCACTGTCTCTGTTCATTTGCGTGAGAACTGAAGTGCACAATAAAAAGCTGAATTAAATGAATGGCTAAATGAACCAATTAATTCTTTTTTTTTTCCAAATACAATGAAGGTGCCAAGCAGAATGCAGAGTATCCTGCAGTCGACCCTTGGGTATCTCCTAATGTGACTTTCTCTGACAGGCACAGAATTCATGGCCCTGCTCCCCTCGAGCGTCAGAGCCACCTACCTACTCAATGTAGAGGGGCTTTGACAATAAAATATAGCTATACTTTTAATGAAGCAGCAGTCACACTGAAGGCATGAATTTCTCTCAGCCTCCTATCTTTGGCCTGACATTGGTCTTACTCTTAACCCTAAAAAGCTTTAGTGTGAACTTTAAATTTCTTGATAATACTTTCACCTCTAAAGAGCATCAATGTAATCCTAAACTCCTTGACAAGTTTTCATGAATTTGATAGACAGCAGTAGAGTATATGGTTTGCAGTGTATCCAAATTAAATAGAGCTGATGTTTAATAGCAGCTTTGTGACCTTGAACAAATTACTTAACATCTCTGAGCTTCGGTATTCTCATCTACAGACTGGTACAATAACAATCCTTCTTTAGGGAGTTGCTGTGATTATTGCATAAAATGATTCATTTCAAATGGTTAACAAAATGTCAAGCACATAGTAAATACTCAAGGAATGGCAGTTGTCATTATTTTCTGCTCCATTCTTGGAAATACATAATAGTATGGTTTCCTCATTGTAGAGTGTGATAAACAATTTTCCTCCAAGGTGGTAGAAAAGTCTCTAGGACCAAAGGGCCCTTTACAGCTGATATTGGCATTTCACTGGGTGTTATTTTACCAGGATTTTCTACTTTTACCTTATGAACATACACAGTCAAATTCTTGCATAGGTACAATGGGACGTGATTCCCTGATGACCCGGGCAAGAGGAAAATACAGTGTGGCCGGCTACTCATGTCCCATCTTTATCCTTAGCAGCCAGACACTGAAGCTCTTTCTACCTCATTTATCTCTCTTGCTTTTATAACTAAAGCAATCTCTTAGAATGATGTGAGGATTAGATGAATTAATGCGAATATTTCTTTAAAAAATAAAAACAAATGCTTAACATAGTGCACACTCTTCTCAGTGCTTATGAGACTAACACTTCATCACCATAGCAATGGAGGTGTTCTGGAGCTATCTCCTTCTGGCTCATGAGAGCCGATTGTTAAATATTAGAGAATTTTGTGAGCTGTTTGTTGAACTGTTAATAGCTTGTAATAGGCATTGGTACGAGTATTTACACCATAGAAATTGGCAGACACCACATCACTGTGAGGCACTCTGAACCCTGTGAGGCAGATGCTATTATCATCAATCTCATTTTACAGCTGAGGCACTGAACAATAAGTAACTTGTCCAAGACTCATAGTGAGTTTCAGAGCTGAGAGTCAAACCCATGCAGTCTGACTTCTAAGGTTACACACTTAACCTCTATAATTTGATGCTATCCACTTTAAGTATTACATAGTAAATGCTCAGTAAATATTAGCTATTATTAACATTGAGAAAAGCATTTCCCTTACTGCTTTTCTATTTTCCTCTTTCTCTCTTCTCCTCCATTTGTCACATAATGTCAAGTTTTGACCTTGTGTGTGCAGGAAAGAACTAAATTTTATTATTATTATTTCTATAACACTGAAATCATTAGAAGGAGCTACAGATTTGGATCATCAAGTCTCTTTACTATGCACGGGTTTGGGTAGAGGAGGCAGTATAGTTGCATATTGGCTGTGGTCTGAGCTGTTGGGAGCAGGGGTGGACATGACATTTGTGAGTATGCCCCCTCCCTGCTGCAAGTGGAAAGAAGCCTATAAGGAAGAAGAGTGACAGTGGTAGAGGGTGTCTATCTAGCTTCTATCTCTGCAGAAGGTTGCCGTGTCTAAGCTCCCAGAAGCACATTGGCTCCAAAACAACCTAGCAGTGTCATTTCTTCCCTATGTTTACACTAAATGGTTGTGGTTTGGTATTTAAAATGCCTGAGAGCCAAGCTCTGCTATGCCACTTGTGAGCTGTGGGACCTGTGGGAAAATGAATATGCTAAGTCTGTTTCTTCAAGAGTGAAATGTGAAGAGTGGTAATACCTATGTTTCTGGCTTGTGGTGATACTTGAAGGTGATAACATGATGTAAGAGCTGCAAACCAGGAAGTAGTATACAAATATCAAGGCAGTGTTGTTAGCAGAGACCACAGGTGCTATACTCACGTGAAAGTCTTCACTCTCTCTCTGAAGTTAAGAATCAGACACATCAACAATTACCAAGCACTTATGTACCAGACTTTGCAATGAGCTGGGGACTTCAAGACATCCCTCACAAAGTCTTTGGCTTCAAGGTACTCAGAGACTATAAAGCTAAACAACACATAAAGATAACTTTAATAAATTCTGGAGCAATCCATAACATGGACTGCGTAATTCTTCCTTGAAGTGTTAGAGATCAGAGAGAAAGACATCAGTGTGCCTAATATAAAAGGTAGTATGGGAATTCTAGATAGAGAGACTAGCTGAGCCTAAATCCAGAAAGTTAAAGGAGCCTGGCTCATTTAGGGAAGTAATCTGGCATGAGTAGAGTGTACAGTTTGGGCTGGAGCCATAAACTTACTAACTTTGAACTTCAAGTCCCACATCTTATTTAATATTTATCTTTCAAGTTCACCTTACTTTATTAAGGATGTTCCTTTCATTTGCAAAGTATCAAGAGGTGGACACATAATGCGTGTATACATTCTCACTATTAAAATTTTCAATCATACATAACATAAAGAAAACGTGAAAATCTCTCTGTCATCCTCATTTACAATTTCTTTTCCAAAATTAATTGTGGTTAACTCTTGAGAGACATTCTTGCAGCATCTTTTAGACTTTAGCATGGATCTATAAATGGACAGTTAAGATTGATATGTGTGTGTTCTTTCTTACTTTTAATTTCTTGCATTTCTTTTACTTAACTACATTTTTTCCTACAACTTGCTTTTTTTATTTAAAAATACATAGTGTGATATCTTGTTAAATAGCAGATGTGGGTCTATATTATACTTTTTTCAGATGTTATTTTATTGTTATCATCAGCATGATCATTATAAAAACACCACATAAACATATTGACACATTCAAGCAGTACCAAAAAAGTCTAAAGTTAAAAGGGAGTCTCTTTTCTTACCCGACCTCACACTTTCCAAATGTAAATATTACGTATAATTTTTCCTTCTAGAGATTTCTAATTCCTATACATTTATCTATTTCTATCTATCTATATGCACATATGTGTATGTGTAAAATGTTATACACATATATAAAAGTCTTAAATAAATAGGAGTATTATAGACAAACCATGCTATATCTTGCCTTTAAAAAAAAGCTAAGAAATAGAACTTTGACAACTTTATTTATCACTCCATACAAATAACCATATTGGTTTTAATGGTTAATTGTATCCTTACCATGTGGATAACAAGGTGTTTGTTTATCCAGTCTCCTATTGATAAATGTAGGTTAATTCTAGATTTTTGCTACTACAAATATTACTGTATTATGTACCCCCTATACACAAGGCTTCATTCTTGTGCAAAATTGTCAAAGTATATATAAGCCAGGTTCTACTAAGATGCATTTCTAACAGTAGTGAGCCAGTTTACTATACATTCTTTAATTCTGTGCATGTACTCATTCTTTCAATGATAATTTTATGAGCACCGATTAAGTTTCAGACATTATTCTAGGGAAGAGATGGGATGACAAGTAAGAGAAATGTCATTGCTGAGCTTATGGAGCCCACGTTCTATTTGGCAAAAGATAGGCAATAAAGAAAAATAGGAGGGTAAATGGAGAGATGGATATATAAAAAGATGGATGGATGGATGGATGGAAGGCTAGACAGATAGAAAGATAGATATAAAAGGGAAATTACATAGTGTGATTAGCAATATGTAGTATATAGATGGAGTAATAAAATAGACAATAACTGGGAAAAGAGAGCCACTTTAAATACAACTGGTCTCTCTGGAAATGTGCTTTGAACGGAGGCTTTAATGATCACATTCAAAAGAAAATTACAAAACTGATAGATAAAGCCAGTATTTCATTATTACTTGCTTCTTTACAATAGGGATGCTGCATACTTTTTCATAAGTTTTTGAATGTTTTGTCTTTATTTTTCTATCAATTGGTTCTTCATCTTCACCTATTTCTGTGTTGAGTTAGAGGTATTTCCCTCACTGATTTATAATGTATGAGCCTTTACTTTTTTAAATGCTTAAATTAAATTTTCAAGACTTAAATTTGCTCCAAATTTATGCATTAATATATTGGGAATCAAGCTGAAGATGGTTAATTTTGCATAATAATACTCTTGAATTTTTCAACCATATGGCTTAGATGCAGACAAGCTTTGCTACATTTTCTTTAGAATGATTTCATTGTCATGTTTAAAAAAAAAACACTTGTAATATAATCTCTATCAAAATCTAAAGCATAACACTGAGCTATAATTGACAAAGAAAACCTCAGAAAAGACTCCATGTTAAGCCTCAAATATTCAATGCCATCCCAATATTTTCCAAGTACAAAGAACGTTAATTTATATTTCTTCTTACAATTGAACCCCAACCTTTCAGTCACTCAGGCAAAGGCTAGATGAGATATGAAAAGTGGTGTATCAACTGTGATGGCTCTCTTTGCTTCTGTCTTTTGAACTCTGCAAGAAGATAAGGCAACAAAATTAATATAAATTTAAAAGTTTTTTATAGGTCATATATTTTAAGTGAGAAAAGAAATGAGGAACATCAGACATTACTTGGTTTCAGGGTTTTAAACAGTCAAGTTTCCTTTCAACAGCCTTGGATTCTGTGACACCAGCAGACAACTTGCAGCTGAGCCTGGGCGAGCTCAAAGTTTCCTTAATTTTGTGCTGTATCCACCACCAGAATGGTCTATATCTCACAAGAATATATGGATTTGTGAGTTGATCCCTACTGGTAGAATCTTGACGTTCAAATCTTCTCCCACCATAGATGTCATCATATGGTCTTCTTTTGTGGCTTTTGAAATTTAATTTTTGTTTCCTTTCTTTGCTCTTCTGTATTTAGGAAAGATCAACTTCATTTATTTTTAGTGAAAGGGAATAAGAATAAACATGCCTGAGATTTAACCCCACCTCTGCTATGCCGTATCATCATGATATTACACACCTTAGTGAACTACTCTGATCTACAATTTCCTTTTTCGTAAAAAAAAAAAAAAAAAAGGTAAAATTTCTATGTTGTGGTATTGGGAGGCTTAAATGAGAGCGTGTAGCAATGTACTTGTCAGAGTGCCTGCACATAGTAAGCAAACAATAAGTTATTAGGACTACTCTTGTTGTATTTATTATATTTTATATTTACGTATATGCTATATTATAATGGAGATAAATAATCAAAAAAATGTAGCTTTACAATTCTATCTATCCCTCATCCCAATTTACTCTATCCCCAACCACATACACACACATCCCTTAATTGCAGTGTATTTGGAGAAGAGCAGTTTTCAACAAGTTAGGTGGGTAAAAATAGGTGTATGGTAGGGGCTGGCCCCGTGGCCGAGTGGTTAAGTTCGCGCGCTCCGCTGCAGGCGGCCCAGTGTTTCATCGGTTCGAATCCTGGGCGCGGACGTGGCACTGCTCGTCAGACCACGCTGAGGCAGCGTCCCACATGCCACAACTAGAGGAACCCACAACGAAGAATACACAACTATGTACCGGGGGGCTTTGGGGAGAAAAAGGAAAAAATAAAATCTTTAAAAAAAAAAAAAATAGGTGTATGGTTACATCCTAAACCAATACTGTTATTTTCTAATTCTTCCCCGTTTCCTATAGTAATAGAATGCAAACAATTCTAACCAACACTTGAACTCTGTACTGGTCCAATAGTGAACTTCTCATGTTTCTGTCCACGGGAACAGAAGAGAAATCAGAATTCTACACACATAGTTTCTTTTACCTATTAGTTTTGTATGTTGGAAAATAGTATACAAGTAGAAATAACTGTGTGCCTGGGCAGGATGGGAGGGAGGATGAAGTGGAGACTTACTTAGAATAATTGGAATATACTAGACCAATAGAAAATATAAGTAATTTTAATAAAATTGTTTCTTAAATAAAATTTCCAGTTATTCATTTTAAAACACCATAAGTAAGAGTGACAAAAGTCATAAACCCATGTCACCTTTAGTTTTTTACTCTCTTGGAATCATATGTCAAATTTCCAAGTAAATGCCTGTTTTCTTTTTTACTCAAAGTACTAAAATCCCCTTTAAATTTTATAATTGTCCAAAACATGGAGTTACCCTTCACTATTGCTTTTTAGGGAAAGTTCACAAAAAAAGAAGACAATAAATATAATTACAATTAATAACTTCTATTTGTCCAATTGGTCACCTATAACACTTCCAATATTAAAATTAGTACCTTATGATAAATAAAAAGTTTTTGCTAAAAGCCATATCATATCACTGGTCATCTTGTTTATGTTGGGGCCTGTGATAACAAAAAGAGCTTCAGTACACAAAGTATGTGCAATCAATACAATTAAAAAATATATATTTGGTGAATATTTTATGCAAGATACTGTTCTAGGACCTTGGAGTAAGGCAGAGAAAAATACAGGCAAGGTACCTTCTCTGCTGGACTTACTCTCTAGAATATTACAAATTTTAAATCACATTAATTCGCACAATAGCCCCACGAAGTAGGTTGTTTTGTTTTGTTTGCCCATTTTAAAGACCCAAAAAACAGATCCACATACATTAAGCACTTTTCCCAACTAACAGATGTGGAGTTGGAGCTGTTTTTTATTCTAAAATTCATGCTATGTTCATTAAATTGTGGAAAGATAAGGGATTCTGTAGTCTGTGACAACTACTAGAGAATTTCCAGAGAAAATATAGCATATCTGACACTACCTTCTTCTCTGACTACAGAGAGATTGCTCATGGCAAAGTGGTGTCTATCAATCCTGAACCCATCTGAAGCCTCCAGCTCCTACAGAGTTAGATAATATGTTCCTGGGAGGACTCCGGTGTACCGAAACACTACCTGTCACACTTGAGCTGTGAAGTCTACCTCAATAAAGAGGAGGAAAAGGTGTGAAAAACACCCTCTGGTCCTTTGTACCTGGTTACTTATCTTGAAACGGGAATAAGAAAATGATGACCACAAACATCCAGAAACAGCGTTCATCTATGGCTTTCTGGGGGCCCCTAAGTAACTGCGTGAGTCACATCTCTGCTCTACTGCAAACCTATAACATCAGAAACCTCTTTCTTTGTAATCTAGTGGCCAGAAATAGTACAAACTTTTTTCCATCAGCCTCTCCCAAATTTTATTTTTAATGAAGGTAAATAGGAGTGGTTCATGTAAATACTATACAGACCGGTGGAGAAATTTTAGATGATATTCAGTATTTCTCCAGAGTCATTGCTATTTTAAAAATTACTTCCCAAATTGTTTCATCATGGGAATATTATCAAGAGAAGGTTTCCGAGGAATGAGGTTAGTGAGAGCGCACGAGCTGAGTGGTAGTTCTTATATCCGTTTCAGTTATGCTTTTGATCATACAGGTTGCTGCTTTGGGATTATTTCAGATTAAAATTTATTTAAAACTGCTGTCTGCCAGAAGTCAGTAGAATGTATTCAGCAGAACTTTAAATTTAAAATGCTTTTTAAAGTTCTTTTTAAACAGAGCTAGTGCGACTTAACTATTCCATGAAATGGTCTATAAAAGCCGAAGAAAGGGGAGGACGGACTTCTGTAGTCAATTAAATTTGATAAATACTCCGCATAGCTCACCTCATGGAGAGTCATGATGCATAAAACCATGTCAAATTCTCTGAACTGCCCTATAAGAATGGGATCTGATTAACTTTGTCTAGTTCAATGATTCCAAAACATATTTGACTATAGAAACTGTTTTTTACATCAAACTTAGTTACTCCCTTTATAACATGTTCTTTCGAGGCCTGGACTAAATTATGATGATAGAAAGAAGTCAAGCTAAGTTTCCAAATAGCCACACGTTCACATGGAAAATACAGTCAACAGGTAAGTTGCACTAGCTCTGTTTAAAAAGAATTTTAGAAAGCATTTTAAAAAGTATCAATTGCAGAAATGAGAAATGAATGTGGTAGGGTTTAAGGATAGAAAATATAAAACAAGATTTTCATAGTTTGATGAATTATGCAACAGTGCAACGTCCAACCTTAGGAAGGTATAAGTTGCGGAGTGTGTGTGAAGAATGGTGTTTAATTCTGCCTGAATTTTTAAAAGATGGTGCCAAATTCAAGTGCTTCTAGGGGAGGAGTAATCAGGATGGTGAATGATCTATAAATTTTGTTATATGATGAATGGACAAAGATCTAAGAATTCGAAACAATGACCTGAGAAGACTTGGTGCCACCATTTTGTTGTGTTCAAAATGACTGTAACAGCTTCATAAGATCTCAGCTTTCCTTTTTTCCCCTAACCCGACCTCTACCTGGGAGCTAGAATGATTATTTTAAAATGTAAATTACATTGTGTCATCTCTCTATTGAAAATCATCCAGTAAAATCTACAGTCTTTATCATGGTCTCAAATCTTACTCGTCTGTCCCCCTGGTTGCCTCTAAACTCATTTGCTACACAACTCCAGCCCACACTGGTTTTCTTGTGAAGTCTCAAGCACATTCCCACCCCAGGGTCTTTGCTCTTGTGATGCTCTTGCCTGGAATGCTCTTTCAATAGCTCTGCATGTGTCTCTCTACTTTATGTACTGAAACTTTGCTTCAGATGTTCCCTTCTAAGTGAGGACTTTGACAACTCCCCTCCACTTCCCACTCCCTTTCCCTACTCCACTTTTCTGCCAAGCACTTAGCATTAGCCGATATGATGCTACACATTTATTTACTTCTTCTCTTCATCTTAATTGAAGTAATGCGAAAGGCTGTAAGAGATAAGCCTTGCTATTTTAGCAGCATAACACAATAGTAGATAGTTTTCCTATTTGTACAAAGTCTGAAGGTTAGTGGCAGCAGGGAGATGGGACTGGGGGTCTGCTCCACACAGTCATTCAGAAACCAAGAGTGACATCTTTGATAGGTGGCTTTCTGGTTCATCCTACCTTCTCCAGCAGGCAATAGAAGAGAGAATGGGTGGTATGTGGGAAATATATGAGCCATAGGTGGAAATAGTACACAACATTTCCTTTTGCTAGCACAATGTAGCTAGCACAATCCTTTTGCTAGAACTCAGTCCTGTGGATAGACATCACTGTAAGGAAGATTAGGATATGTAGTTCAGCTGTCTGTCAAGAAGGAGGAGCAGAGGGGCTGGCCCTGTGGCTGAGTGGTTAAGTTCATGCGCTCCAATGCAGATGGCCCAGTGTTTCATTGGTTCAAATCCTGGGCATGGACGTGGCACTGCTCATCAAACCACGCTGATGTGGCATCCCACATGCCACAACTAGAAGGACCCACAACGAAGAATATACAACTATGTACCGGGGGGCTTTGGGGAGAAAAAGGAAAAAAATAAAATCTTTAAAAAAAAAAAAAAGAAGAAGGAAGAGCAGAGAGGTTTGGTGAATAAACACTTAGGTTCTGTCACAATTGCTTAAATTAGAAACTACATTTCATGAGGCAGGGATTTTTTTTTTGATATGTATTATATCCTCATGCCTAGGACAATGCCTGGCACATAGGAGATGCTCAATGAAAAATAAATAAATAAATATGAAAACCTAAGGCTCATATAATGCTTAATATGTGTCAGGCACTGGTCAGAGTGCTTGACATTTAACACCCTACAGAATGACCCTATACGGTAGGTGCTATTATTGTCACATTTTAAAGAGGAAGTTAATGAGGCACAGAGATGATGGAAAGTTTCCTGAGGTCATAGAGCTAGTAAAAGCCACAGTAGAGATTAAATTCAATTTCTCTGGATCAAGAACTCATGTTCTTAACTGCTTCACACAGTGCCACTCTAGGTATATATAGATCGAATAACTACATGGTAAGAAATTTCAAAAGTTTCGCAAGTCCATTCTTTGTTAGATGGGCACCCTTGTAAAAGGTAACTTCTTCCTGGGGACCGGCCCTGTGGCATAGTTGTTGGGTTTGGCGTGCTCCACTTTGGAGGCCTGGGTTTGGATCCTAGGCGCAGACCTACACCACTCGTCATCCATGCTGCAGTGGTGACCCACATATAAAATGCAGGAAGATTGGCATAGATGTTAGCTCAGGGCTAATCTTCCTCAAGAAAAAAAAGAGGAAGATTGGCAACACATGTTACCTCAGGGCCAATCTTCCTCAGCAAAAAAATAGTGAGTTCGTCCTTGCTGTGAGTGTATTATCAGTGGCAGGGTGACATTGTATAAAGAGAGTGAAAAAAAGATTCCTTCTGGGTGGTCATCTGAACTAGGCACATCCAACAATTATTCTAACTACAATTCTAAAATTTCCTGCTTTCCCATTCTGGTCACACCATGTGTTTTTCATGCTGTAGCAAAGTAAATACAATTAGAATCTATTCCATTTTTATTAAAAGGCTTAATTCTTTATTTGCTTTTGCTTTGGCTATTTCACTGGGAATGATGCTTAAAAAGCCCTTTAATAAGAAAGTTCACCTCTGTCTTATATCCCAATAAGAGAAGACTTGTGTGTAGGGTTTATAGACTGAAGGAGAAATGTGAAGCCTAAATTCTACCTCAGAAATCTATTTTTGTGATATGCCTTTAAATGTCATCCACAAAAACCCACTTCCTTCTTGATCTAATATAAATGCGTGTAAAGTAAACCTTCTTCCAACACAGACACAGGTCATGTCCTGATTTCTGTGTTCACGAGAATAGTTTTTGCATGTCAAAGAACGCAATACAGGAAACAAGAACAATTATGAGACAACGTAATGTATAAAGATTTTCAGATCAGAAAGGCCCTGGATTTTTTATTTGTATATTTTTAAAATAGTATAAAACATGCTATTTATGAGTGAAAAATGCATAGTTGCCTAGTTGCTTTAAAAGTTTTGAGTACATAGGATTCTATGGATCAACCATATACTGGTTATCTAACAATTCTCAAAGAATATTGACAATGAGCAGGTACATGATTTCAGTGGTTTCCAGGGACCAACTCACTGTTACCCTGGCTGTTGCTGCCGATGGTTTTGTCGCTGTTATAGTTGTTAGTTTTCTCTCATAATTTTGCTAGGGATATAGGATTTAGAAGGACTTTGGATCATTGAATTATATGTTACTAATATTGAGCCTTTTGAAAGTTTTGAGTCTGAAAAGGGATCTAATTCTTTCAAAATTGGGGAGAGAGAAAAAGTACTCTCACTGGTAGCTCCAAAGGGTTGTCATAGCCGAGATATAATCTCATTTAGAGAAGGGTCATGATAGTGAAGAGTGAGCCAGAGTAAATGCTTCCAGATTACATTCTCCTGAATTATAGCTGGTGATCTGTAGCTGAGAAGACATGGAACTGAAAAAAAAAAAAAAGGAAAGGAAGGAATGATGGGAGAGAAGAAGGAAGGAAGCGAGGGAGAAAAAGAAATAAAGTAAAAATTTGAGATAGATTCTCCCAATTCTATTGACGCTCTATTATACTTCACTCTCTGCTAACTGGCTAGCTTGCTTATTTTTGTATTTATATACATATGTCTGTACATATGTATATATGTATGTATATATTTATCTGGTGACTTCGGTACTCCACTTAATGCTTTTTTCACTAACATGCTTATAATTGCTGGATTCTTGCTCATAACCACAAAACAATTATGAGCGTACAATTATGAATGAAATAGCATGTAGATAGCAAAATAAAATGTAATTACCTTCCTCCCCTACTCATATTTGGTGTTGTATTACTGTGACGTACTGATATAAACTGCTTTTAAAAGGTTTTATTATGTTCTCAACTTGTTTTCCTAAACCCCAGCCTACTGTCCTTATGGATAATAGGGCCCAGTGGTATGCTTTTCTTGACAGTGTCTTCTGAAACTATCATTAAAGTTTCAGTGAAATGTTTCAGCTGTGTCTTTGGTAATAAGCAAATGTTCCCAGTAGGTACAAACATAATATTTAGTCTTATCCCAAAATTTTTTAAATCATGATATGTGCCACTCAACATAAAATAGAACAGGGTCCCCAGTGTATTTTTCTCTGTGCATCCTAAAACAGAGCAAGCACAACTACCAGGTTATGTTTTTCCATCTTGAGCACCAAACCTGCAGTAATTACATCAGCTAAGCAAGTTTTTTTATTGGCTTATTTCATAATTAAATAATATGAGTGGATACACAATGATGATTCATCAGAATAATTTTATCTACCTCCTAAAAACAAATGAACCTAAGGAGTAAGGATCGCCTTATATATTGTCTATTTTAGCCAGAGGAGGAGGCCGAAAACAAGTTGTTTTAAAGATCGGATATTTTTGGTGGTCTTCACTCTTTTTATCAATTTGCATGTTGATATCTAGCAGTCCTCACTTATTTGGATTCCTTTAGACACTAGCATGGGTCGTTAGTCCACTTATTCAGTCACGCATTAATCCATTAATTTATTCAATAACTATTCATGAGTGATAAACATGATGTTTGATTTTAAATAACCTACAGTTTCTTAGAGAAAGAAAAATGTAAACAAATGCTAAGTATAAGGTCTGATAATTGACTTAGTGGAGATATTTGTGTATGGTATAAAGAGAACAAAGGAGAAAGGACATTCAGTTTTGCCCAGCAGATTAAAGAAAGTGATGGTGGTGCTAAGATGTGCAAAACAACTAGAGAATTGTCACATGAAGAGAGCAGAACGCTCCAGTCCATGAACAATCATGTGAGAGACAATGATGTATTCAAGGAATTAGACAGGCTTCAATTTTGTTAGACTGTAAAGTAAAAGTGACAAGATATTGGGATTTGAGACCCAGGAAAGGAAGGGCGTTAAAAAAAGAATCAGACACCTTAATTCACACACAAGAGTTGATGATGAAAAGACATAAAACTGCTTGCTGTGGGTTGAATTGTGTTTCTCGAAAACGTATGTTAAGTCTTCAACCCTGAGAGCTGTTTGTGATCTCATTTGGAGATGGGATCTTTGCAGATGGAATCAAGTTAAGATGAAGTCATACTGGATTAAGGTGGGCCCTAAATCCAATGACTGGCGTCTTTATAAAGAGAGGGAAATTGAGAGATACAAAGAGACATACACCTGAGGGAAGAAGGTTGCACAAAGAGGGAGGGAGAAATTGGAGTTATGCTGCCACAAGCCGAGGAACATCTAGAATCAGCAAAAAGTAGAAGAGAGAAGGAAAGATTCCCTCATAGAACTTCAGAGGGAGCAGGGCCTGCCCATGTCATTTTCCTCCCAGTTAAATTTGAATTTCAGACAAACAGTCATATATTTGAGGCATACTTATACTAAACAATTATTCACTGTTTATGTAAAATTCAATTTTATTTTTTTCCTGCTTTATTGAGATATAATTTTCATAGAATATTGTGTAAGTTTAAAGTGTACTACATGATGATTTGGTACATTTACATATTACAAATGATTACCAAAATAAAGTTAGTTAATACATCCATTACATCACAATTACATTTTTTTTTTTTTTTTTTGGTGAGAACATGTAAGATCTACTCTGTTAGCAACTTTCAAGCATATGATACAGCATGTTAACTATAGTCACTATGCTGTACATTAGATCCTCAGGACTTACTCATCTTAAAACTGGAAGTTTGTACTCTGTGACCAACATCTCCCCATTTTCCCCACCCTTAGCCCCTGGCAACCACCATCCTTACTCTGTTTCTAAGAGGTTTTTTTTAGATTTCCCATATAAGTCAGATCAGGTAGTATTTATCTTTCTCTGCCAGACTTACTTCACTTAGGATAATGCCCTAAAGTTCCACCCATCTCATCGTAAATGGCGGGATTTCCTTCTTTCTCATTGCTGAATATTATTCCATTGTATATATATGTATATCCATTTTCCATTGTATATATATGTATATCCATTTTCTTTATCCATTTATCCATCAAGAAGTTGTTTCCACTTCTTGGATATTGTGAATAATACTACAGTGAATGTAATGAACATGGTGATGCAGAATCTCTTGGGATCCTGATTTCCTTTCCTTCAGATATTTACCCAGTAGTGGGCTAGTTCTATTTTCACTTTTCAAAGAAGCTCTATACTGCTTTCCATGGTGGCTGTACCAATTTACATTCCCACCAACAGTGCACAAGTGTTCCCTTTTCTCCACATCCTTGACAGCACTTGTTATCTCTTGTCTTTTTGATAATAGCCATTCTAATAGGTATAAGATGATACTTCATTTTGGTTTCAATTTGCATTCCCTGATGATTGGTGATATTCAGCATCTTTTCATGTACCTGTTGGACGTTTGTATGCCTTCATTGGAAAAATGTCTATTCAGTTTCTTTACCCGTTTTTTGACTGGGTTATTATTATTATTATTATTTGCTATTGAATTGTGTGAGTTACTTATATATTTTAGATATTAACTCATTACCTGATATATGGTTTGCAAATATTTTCTCCCATTCCATAGATTGCCTCTTTATTCTGTTGACTGTTTCTTTTGCTGTACAGAAGATTTTACGTTCATTAGTCCCATTTGATTATTTTTCCTTTGTTTGCTTTTGTTTTTGTGTCATATTCAGAAAAACATTGCCAAGACCCTTGTCAAGGAATTTTGCCCTGTGTGTTCTTCTAGGAGTTTTATGGTTTCACTTCTTCTGTTTAAGTTTTCAATCCATTTTAAGTTAACTTTTGTGAGTGGTGTAAAATAGGAGTCTAACTTCACTCTTTTGCATGTGCTTGTCCAGTTTTTCCAACACCATTTATTGGAAAGCTTGTCTTCTCCCCATTTAGTATTCAAAGTTCCCTTGCCAAATATTAGCTGATTGTATATGCAGAGGTTTATTTCTGAGCTCTCTATTCTGTTCCATTGGTCTATGTATCTGTTTTCATACCAGTACAATACTGTTTTGTATAAATCACATCATCCGCAAACAGATAATTTTACTTTTTTCTTTCCAATTTGGGTGACTTTTATTCATTTTACTTTCCTAATTGCTCTGCTAGGACTTCTAGTCTTATGTTGAATAGGAGTGGGGAGAGTGAGATTTTAGCTTTTCACTGTTGAGTATGATGTTAGCTATGGGTTTCTCACATATGGACTTTATTATGTTGAGGTAGGTTCCTTTTATTCCCAATTTGTTGAGAACTTTTATAATGAAAACACATTGAATTTTCTCAAATACTTTTTCTGCATATATTGCAAAAATCATATGATTTTTATCCTCATTCTATTAATGTGGTGTATCACATGTATTGATTTGTATATCTTGAACCATCCTTGCATCCCAGGGAGAAATTCCACTTGATCATGGTGTATGATCTTTCTGTGTAATGCTGAATTCGATTTGCTGGAATTTGTTGAAAATTTTTTCAAATATTTTCATCAGGGATATTAACCTGTAATTTTCTTTTCTTGTAGTGTCCTTATCTCGCTTTGGTATCAGGGTAATGCTGGCCACACAAAATGAGACTGGGTGTGTTTCCTTCTCTTTAGCTTTTTTTGGACAAAAATTTGAGAAGGATGGCAATAATTCTTCTCGAGATGTTTGGTAGAATTCCCAGTGAAGGCATTTGGTCCTGAGCTTTTCTGGTTGGGAGAGTTTTGATTACTGCTTCAATCTCCTTAATCATTATTGATATGCTCGGATCTTCTAATTCTTCACGATTCAGTCTTGGTAGGTTGCACGTTGCCAGGAATTTATCCATTTTTTCTAGGCTATCCAATTTGTTGGCGTATAATTGTTCATCGTAGCCTCTTATAATCCTTTGTATTTCTATGGTGTCAGTTATAGTGTCTCCCATCAAGTCCCTAGGCAGACTGGCCTGATCTCTGACAATGCCTGGAGGTTCTAGAGCCAAGCAAAGGGTCCAGGATCTCCAGCACCAGATGACAGCATCTCTTGCTGGCAGACTGGCTCACTGAGGCTGTGAGGAAGCTGGATCTGCATATGGGGCACTTTCAATATCTCCACAGTTGCAGATGGGAAATTCTGTTGGCTGGGCCCTGTGCCAGTTGTCCAGCTTGCACGATTGCAGCTGGATCGGGACAGATGCCTAGTATAATACTCTTTTAGGATCTCTGGGGGCACAGATGGGAGTGTCTCCTGAAGTTCCCTATGCCAGAAAGAATGTTCATGGTCTCTGGCTGGGACGGATTGAAGCCCGGTTACAGGGCCCTTACAGAATCTACAATCTGACTAAATTTGGTAGGCTCACCTCCAGGGGCTCTCAGACTGTGGCCAAGATGGAGTAAAGCTTGTTCACAGCCTGCTTCAGGATCCACAACCAACAGTGAGGTCTGTATGTCTATTACCTGATGCATGAGTGGGCGTTACTCCTCCCAGGTCTCTTGGTTTATGGTGCTGGTGACAGACCCAAAACTAAACACAGCTATAGCTGCGTTCACAGGAGTCTAGAACTGTGTATGTTTCTGGGACCAGGGCTACGGGCAGTGATTCAGCTGCCTGGTTGCCAGCCTGACGGGCTCTCCTCAGTCTTAGACTCCACGGAGGTTTCATAATATCCTACCTGGGTTCCAAAGCTCCCATGAAGCCATTTTTGTCTGTAAACGGGTGCCAAATCATTGTTGTTGACAGGGGAATATGTGCAGAGAATATCTTATTTGGTCATTTTGCTGATGTCACTCCCCACATCTTGATTTTGAATTTCCTGCCTCCAGAACTGCGGAAGAATACATTTCTGTTGTTTCAAGCCACCCCAATTGTGTTACTTTGTTTGTGTCAGTCCTAAGAAACTAACACGTTGCTAAAGTGTATTCAATTTTTAAAGGCCACGTATGCAGAGAAAGCTTGATTAGAAAAACTGCTTCTCCAGTGTTAATTTATATTTTATCCTTGGGCCATTGCTACTAATCCCATCTCAAACTCTACCACATAAGCAACTGCAATTCACGTATGTTCATAATTCAACTGCCTCTTCTTCATTAGGTTAATACCAAATGGGCATAACACATTAGATTCAGGGAATGACACCATACCAAGTAAGAAAGTAACTACCAAATGGCTCTGCAGCCTATATTGGATACTCAAATGACAATAAACTCACTACCTTTCAAGGCCATCTATTCCACCCTTGGATAGTTTTGAAGGCTTGGACACTTTTTTTTACATTGAGCTGAAATTGCATTTCTTGTCATTACCACTTTCAGTTCTTGTTCTATGCCTAGAGGCACACCAAACAGTTTTAATTGCGCTTTCCCAGAACAACCCAGGAACACCGATTCCTGGCCAACATGCTCCAAGTCTGTTTTCTGTGGACTCCAGACTTTCATAACCTTTGAGCTTGGCTCATATGACACGGTTTCAGTTCACAGCATCCTTCCAGTTGATCCCCTCGTCTTGTTTACATTAACCGTGTGCAATGGCATTTCAGCTCCATGTCTTTTTGCTGCTAGTCAACAGTGCTGGGCTCTGTTCTCCGGTGACATCGCTGCATGGCTAGCTTGCCCAAGTAAAACAAGGTTTAATTAAATCTTAATGTTGCACCCGGCTCTTACAGAACTGTTATTTTCACTTCCTGGTGCTGTTAGCAGAATACATAATGAGATCATGTGGAGGACAGAATCAGCCCCGCTCACAAAGAGAAGGATTTTGTCATTTTCTCACTGTCTCCTTCCACTCAGCTTAGTTTTGGCTCACCTCAGAGGTCTCAATTTTCTCCTGCAGACAAATAGACATATTTGTGGCAGTGCTTGCTCTTTTTGAGTTACAAAGGTATCATCAAGAAAATCTTAAAATTCGTTAAGATATCTAAATGAAAGGAAGGAATGCTTAGTGCATTAAGTTTTGGGGGCTCCCCACACATCCTGCTATTACCCGGTTACCTCTCTCACCTTCATGAATGGTTTTTCAAGCACTCCAAAAACTAAATAGCCCATAAAATATTCTGTATTTGAACTGGTATCATTTTTCTCCTGTTTTTATTTTATGATAGAAATAATCATTGTGGTTATTACTCTCTTGGAAAAAATAAATAAACTGAAAAATGATACCACCAAGAATCCTTGAGATTACTAATTTTTCCAACCTGGTCATAAATCCTCAGGAAATGTCCTTTACCTCAATTGTTAAATGTTGGTCCAACAAGAGTTATTTCCATAGCTGACTATTATTGCCTGCCTTAGAGAAGTACAAGAGAAAATATGATTACATGGTTTGATATATGCATGCAACTTGTCAACTACTTGAGTTGTCTCCAATAGCTAAAGGCAAATATGAAAAAAAAAATCACAACATGTGGACTTACTGTTCTGTATCATCGAACTGAAGATGATGTGAATTTATTCTTTCTGGCAATTCACCTCTTACTTTCTTAACATTTTTCTACAGATAATAATAACGATTTGCTCTGTTTATTTTGTGATAAAAACCCAAGCGCCTAGACGACTTCCTGGACACCAGGCTGCTGATTCCCACGTTAAACAAGAATAGTTTAAAGTGGCTACATACTATTAACTCCACTTTATATAAAAATACTGTGGCTCAGAACCTTGCAAGTTGTCTTTTCAAACCTACGCCAGCTGTGGAAATGTAAAATATCAAGTCTGGGTGTAAATGTCCTCATTTTTGTTCTTCCTATTACAACTAAATTCTTTTAAAATGTATGTGAAAATATTTCAGTTTGAGTAATCTGTCTACAAACATAGCCAGTGTCTATATTACATGCCTCTTAACATGTGTAAAGATCATAAAATTATTTTTATATAATGGTTGATCCCATTCTTTAAAAAAAGAATCTCAAGTACACTCACAATTAGAAATTGAAGGTATGAAAGGAGAATAAAATCTGATGTTCTGAAAGATGTAAAGCTTTCATAGATCAAAGATAAACACAATCAACTTTAGAGGCTAGCCCAGTGGCATAGTGGCTAAGTTTGTGAGCTCCGCTTCTGCAGCCCAGGGTTCATGAGTTTGGATCCTGGACATGGACCTACACACTGCTCAGCATGCCATGCTGTGGCAGTGTCCCACATACAAAATAGAAGAAGACTGGCACAGGTATTAGCTCTGTGGCAATCTTCCTTGAGCAAAAAGAGGAGGACTGGCACAGATGTTAGCTCAGGGCCAAACTTCCTCACACACAAAAACAATCGACTTTATTATTTGTTTTGTCTTTAGTTTTTGCAATAGTCCAAGAGTCAGCATAGAGTGTAGTGAAAGCAGTTTTTGGAACTGCACTTGAGGTATTTTCTGTTAGTCTTTAATAGACTAAATAGGAGATGAATAGGCAAAAGAGGAGTTATTTAAGACTCTTCTCTAATACTTGGTCCAGTGTGTCGCTAATGTATAGTAAATATTGATTATAGAATTGTTGACAGATTGACAGATGGATTGACTAACTGACTAAATCAATGACTATGAAAACATATTCATACATTGAGCTAAGGGCCAAGAATTATTGTGAAATTCCATAGCTTTTGATAAATATTATCATCTGAATGATGGCATCTAAAGATAGAAGCCCTCTTCTTGGTCATTCATTTTCTTCAAGGGAACAGTAAGGCTCAATGAACTTGAAATAAATCTGAAAAACTGAGACTTCCCATTTGGATCTTCTGATTTATGCATGGAAGAGTGGCCTCCCTATATGAACAAGGCACCTTACATGACCCCAAAGGGCTTGTTGCCCTCCGTAGATAGTCTCTGTTGACAAGCCCACAGTGGGAATCAGCAACTTCCTGCATGGATCTGTGGGGAAGTCAACAGAAGGCTTGTAACATTTCTCCTTCTGCCTTTGCTAGAAGCATGCTTTTATAGTAAGTCTGAACCTCAGGCCTCCAACACAAACCTTCTCTAGCAGCTGCATTAAGCATTGATTCTCCGACAACTCAAGTCTTTCCTTGTTATATTTTTCACTTCCAATCCACAAGCAAATCCTATTGGGATTTTTTCCCAAAATATATGTCAAAGCCCTTCCACATTTGTAACATCCATTTCTATCACTCAGTCTGAATCTTCATCACTCTTTCCTGGATTTCTGCAATATTCCTCAACTTTTCTCCCTGCACTCAATCTTACCCTTACAATTCTTTTTCTACACATTGGTTAATATCATCTTTAAAAAATGCAAAACAGATCAGATCAGTAGCACTGTCTTCTTATATCTTGGAGGATTCCTATTATACTGAGAATTAAATCCAAAAGTGTTATCAGGAGCTACAAATCCCCACATTCTTTGGTTCTTGTCTACTTCTCCAATTTCAATTTCGCACCGTATCTTTCTTATGACACTCAAGATGCAACACTTCCTTGTTGGCTCCTTAGACACATTAAGTGTTTCAAATTGAACCACACTGCTTTGGTCATGCACAACACGTAGGCACTGGAATCTTTTTGGTAGATAATAATTGTCAAAGAGGCCTGATGTCAGTAAGGGTTAGCAACATCCTCAGTACTATGTGATGGTAAAACAGAGTTACTGACCTAATTTTGCCAAACACACAGATGTTTATTAGACACACATGTTTGCATTAGTGAGTAGGTATAAAATAATTTCAACAACAACCTGTTCTTAAAGTGCAACAAAATTACGTCTTTTTGTTCTTTTAGCTTCTCTGAATGTCACCTTTCAGCAGAGAACATTCCAGAAGCAGAATTAGTATACCCTTAAAGTTAGATCAGCCAGTGAAATGTTCTTCTAACTCATGGCTGGATAGAGAACTGTTCATACAATAAGCCTCGGATGTCTTCCCTAATGTGAGCTTCATACCCCCACTAGAGTCTTAAACTGCACTAATGTGAATGTGAGGACTGTTTCAAACATATGTAGGTAAATCCACATATCATGAATACCTTTAATTTCACCAATAAAGGCCCATTTCTTTTATTTATAATACTAAGTATCAAGATACTTTTTGTGAAAAAATATCAGTTTACTAGTTTCTAATATGAACTGTGATCATTAGCTTATCAGCTGGTGTTGATCAAGAGATGAAAAAAAGTTTTGGTAGCTATCTCCGGAGTGTCGCTTTTCCTATGTAATCCTAACAGATGACCTCTGGGATTATTGATTCTCGATTGGGACAAGTGATCTCTTTCTTCCTAGAGTCAAAGCTTAAGCAGTTGGAACTTACATAATATCATACTATCCACACTGAAGTAGTATCAGTAAGTTGAGAACATTTTAACATTATTTCAGGAATTTTGCACTTGTGGCTGCCTCTGTCTAGGAAATGATGCAAACACCTTTCCTAAATTTCTTCATATGTCAGGCTCTTTCTCATTTCTTCAGGCTGAAGCCGAAATTTCACCCTTTTGAAGAGGTATTCCTTGACCAAGCTATCTAAAGGATGGTAATAATAAGCACAGAGTAATAATAGTAACCACAACTATAATAATAGCCAATAATTTTGAGCATTTCTATGTGTCAAGTACTAGGCTAATCACTGTACATTTATTAACTCATTTAATCTCCACAACAAGCCTAGGAAGTGGAATATTTACCTTCATTTTACAGATGAGGAAATTGAGCCACAGGATGTTGCCCACATAACATAATGGGGAGGTGGCAGAGCTGGGATTTGAACCAGTGAGTCGTGGTCCAGAGTCTTTACAGCTCCCCTCTTTACAGTAAAAGCAGTGCTGATTGATCTCATCCTAACTGGTATCACATCACCCTGTTTATGTCTCAATACTTTTTACCAGAATCTGTAAATATTTTTATTTACTTAATTGTTCTTTCTCATTTACGACACAAATGTAAATTTCTTAGAAGCAGGCACTATGCCTTCTTGTTCATCACTCCATCACAGGATTTAATGCTTTTCCTGGCACATAGTTGGTGCCCAAATATACTTTTACAAATATGAATAAAGGTGGTAGAACACAGGCAGAGCGTTGCTAATTCTATCACACTCTTTAACTCACATCACTCTACTGTCAAAATAAAAGCCATGAGGACTAGAATTTCTGGGTCTCTCTGACATTCTCTGCCACCTGTGTCTTGCATCTGGTATCACATGAACCCCATAAGGGATTTCCTAGGGCCTATTTTGACTTCTGACAATGTTAAAGAGAAAGAGCTATTTACTTTCTCTCTACTCTCCACAATATTGCCAGAGTGATATTTCTTAAATCAAAAAATATCCCTTAAACACATCAGAGTCCTAGGTAAGGTAATAAGAGAAGAAAAAGGAAATTGAAGGTATACAGATTGGGAAGGAAGAAATGAAACTTTCTTTGTTCACTGATGATGTGATCATCTTTGTAGAAAATTTAAGAGAATCAACAACAACAAAACTCCGGGAGCTAATAAGTGATTTAGCAAGATTACAGGATACAAGGTTAATATACAAAAGTCAATCTCTTTCCCATAAAATAGCAATGAACAAGTGGAATTTGAAACAAATAACATATTACTATTTATAACAGCACCACAAAAAATGGAATACTTAGATATAAATCTAATAAAATTAGTATAAGTCTATATGAAGAAAACTACAAAACTCTGGTAAAAGGTATTAAAAAAGAACTAAATAAATGGAGAGATATTCCATATTCATGGACAGGAAGAGTTAATATTGTCAAAATGTCAGTTCTTCCCAATTTAATCTGTAGATTCAATGCAATTCCAATAAAAATTCCAGCAAGTTATTTTGCGGATAGTGACAACTGATGCTAAAGTTTATTTGGAGAGGCAAAAGATCCAGAAGAGCCAATATGATATTCAAGGAGAAAAACAAAGTCAGAGAAGTGACATTACTAGTCTTCAAGAGTTACTATAAAGCTACAGTAATCAAGACTGTGTGGTACTGGTGAAAGAAGAGACAAATAGATCGCTGTAACAGAGGAGAAATCCCAGAAATAGACCCTGGTAAATATAGTCAGCTTGTCTTTGACAAAGGAGCAAAGGGAATATGATGGAGCAAATATAGTCTTTTCAACAGATGAGGTTGGAACAACTGTACATCCGTATGAAAAGTTGCTCCAGGGCCCGCCCAGTGGCGCGGTGGTTAAATGTATATGTTCCGCTTTGGTTGCCCGGAGTTCACTGGTTCATATCCTGGGAGTGGACATGGCACCACTTGGTAAGCCATGCTGTGGTAGGCGTCGAGCATATAAAGTAGAAGAAGAGGGGCACAGATGTTAGCTCAGGGCCAGTCTTCCTCAGTAGAAAGAGGAGGATTGGCAGCAGATGTTAGCTCAGGGCTAATCTTCCTCAAAAAAACCAAAAGTTGCTCCACATAATTTGTCCTCAGGGAAATACAAATTAAAACAACAGTGAGATACCACAACATACCTATTAGAACGACCAAAGTTGAAAACACTGATACCAAATGCTGACAAGGATATGGAATGACAGGAACTTTCACTTGTTGCTGGTGAGAATGCAAAATGATTCAGCCACTTTGGGAGACAGTTTGGCGGTTTCTTACAAAACTAAACATACTCTTATCATACAATCCAGAAGTTCTGCTCTTGGTATTTACCCAAAGGAGCAGAAAACTTACGTCCACGCAAAAACCTGAACACAGATGTTTATAGAAGCTTTATTTAAAATTGCCCAAACTTGGAAGCAACGAAGATGCCCTTCAGTAGGTGAATAGATAAATAAATTGTCATACATTAAGACAATGGAATATTATTTATCACTAAAAAGAAACGAGCTACCAAGCCGTGAAAAGACATGAAGGAGACTTACATGCAGATTGCTAAGTGAGAGAAGCCAATCTGACAAGTCTACATAACGTGTGATCCCAACTGTATGACATTCTGGAAAAGATAAAACTATGGAGACAGTAAAAAGGCTAGTGGTTGCCCGGGGTTAAGAGTGAGGGAGGGATGAATAGGTAAAATGCAGGGGAGTTTTAGGGCTGTGTAACTATTCTGTATGATACTACAATGGGAAATATATGTCATGATACATTTGTCAAAACTCATAGACTGTGCAACACCAGGAGCAAACCCTAATGTATACTATGAACTTTGGGTGATAGTGATGTGTCACTGTAGCTCCATTAGGTGTAACAAATGTATCACTGTGGTGTGAGATGTCCATAGTAGAGGAAATTATGTATGTGTGGGGATAGAATGTACATGGGAACTCTCTGTACTCTCTGCTCTATTTTTCTGTGAACTTGAAACTTATCTATAAAACAAGGTTTCTTAAAACAAACAAAAATATATTAGAAACTCTGCATCTGCCTCATTTGAAGGATAGTGTCCAAACTCCTTAAAATGGCAAGTGAAATCTCTCATAAACTTGTCCCTGTCTAGCCACGTATGTCAATTTGTTACACACACACACTTGTATGCATTCATGTGTACATACCCACATACCCTTGCCCTACCTCTTACATTCTAATCATTCAGAATTTCTTGTTCATTGAAGCAAAGGTGTCAGCCTCTGTTGCAGACTCTTTCTGAATGGTGAGATTTTCTGCTCTTCTTTGATTAACTAATGCCTACTTGTCTTTCAAACCTTGTCTCTTCGGAAGGTTATTCTTGATTCTCCTCTAATCTTTAAGGTGCCTCTGATTGCCCTAGTACATAACTTCTTTTATCATAAAACATGTCACGTTATTCTATAGTTGTTTGTAGATGTGTCTGTATCCTTCAATGGACTGTGAGTTCCTCGAGGTACAATCTGTGTTGTTTTATTACCGTTCTCCTTGAGAGTAGGTCCTCTAGAGATATTTGTTGGATAAGATTCATGGGAAAAGAAGGATATAAGTTCTGATCCTAGAGCATTCTCTGGCCTGACATCTATCTATGGCAAACTGCTCCTGAGGGAAGGTGTGTGCAGTTGCTGGAAGCATTTTACATCTTTAGTGGATAGGGCCAACTTCACTCCCTGGTGATGTCAATATGGCACATTTCACCAGACTGAAAATCCTCTGGCACTAAAGACACATCAAGTCTGGAAGCTTTTTATGAGACTGAGAAGGTGAGTCAATAGATTCTGTTCCAAGTTGGCAAGAAGGACGTAGTCCTAAACATCTAAATCTCTGTAATTCACATTGAGCTTCTCATTAATTTAAATGTTAATGTAAATTTAAAATGTGTTGTATTGATTTGGAACTATTTTTGTATGAATATTTCATAACTGAGCTCTCTAACAGCAGAATCCAAATGGACATCCTTTCACATCAATTTATGATTAAGAAAAAAGTGAAACTTTCTCTTTTTGTCTCTCTCTTTTTTTGTCGCGTAAAACCATTTGTTTTGTTACAAGGTCCAGCTGTGAGAAACTGAGAACTTCTGCCTTCGAATGTAGTTGATTTGGACAGTCCTAAGCAAAAAGATCAATTTCTGAATCTATTCTTTCAGAATATTACATATGTAATTTCAAGTACATATAGAGATTAGTGTCTTTTCCCGTTTCATTGATGAGAAAACTGAAGTCTCCATGAGCATGCTGTTGATTTGTCTTATTTTTTTAGTTCTTTATCCAGAACCTCCTTTCACTGGGATTTATATTTCCTTTAAAAGGAAAACACAGTTTTCAAAGGATATCTCATTAAGTTAGGCTCACATAAAAGAAATTATGGTGATGATGATAATGATGATGAGGAAGATACCTGGAAATTTTTACTTACTCTGTACCAGACCTTGACACAAAGTCTTTTAGAAAAAGTTCTCCCTTAATCCTCAAAGCAGAGGGAGCTGCTCTCATTACCCTGTTTTACGGATTAGGAAACTGTCCCGTGGGGAGATTAAGCCACTTTCCTAAAGTTCCACAACCAGAAAGTGATGTTGCTGGTCCTAGGACCCAGGTTGGTCTGACACCAAGGTCTTTTTCATAATCACTATGCTTTCTGGATCTTAAACCACACAGTGTGACTGACATTTGCAAGACTAGAGTAGTGAATTTCTTTTTTAAGAAATGCATATAAATGTACAATTGAAGATTCAGTGCTACTATTGAGAAGCCGGATGGGTGGATGAAATCCAGAAACCTGGTTTCTAGTTTTTGAGCACCTTGTATCTTATTTCCTTTACCTGCACACTGTGAAATTTGAGCTAGTGGATTAGTGAGGCCTCTTCCAGCCCCACATTCTATGAATCTTGTATAATGATATGATTCACTTTTTTCTGATCAACAAACCCTCTGCCCAGTTCTTCTCACCACAATGACCCATCACAGTGCTTCTTCACACCCAATGCCTTTGCCCCTGCAGGCAGCCCCAGCCAACTCAGTTCTCTGTACTTAGACGCCTACAAAGTAAGCATCTTGCTATCAACATATTTCTTTGAAACATGCTAAATACCAGGCAGAAAACTCAGGCTAGAAGATAGAAAAAGCAGTATTTTGTTCTCCTGAATGTAGACAATAAATACAAAAGTTACACTCCTGGAGAGAAATCAGACAAGATCTTCATATATCAAAAGATGATACTAACCAATGCATTCAGTCTCAGATAGATACAGGCCTGAGATAGCCTATTGAAATTGAATATTTACTGGCCTATGGGTAGCCAACAAGCTGTGTAGTACCAGGATATATAGCATAGTAAGAAATATAGGCTCTGGATCACACAGACCTGCTAAATCTGCCACTTATTATCTCTTTCTGGGCAACTGACTTGTGCCCCAGTTTCTTCACCTACAAAATGAGAATCATAATTCAAAATTTTCATAGGGTAGTTATGAAGCTTAAGCTGTGAAATAATGTAGAGAGTTTATCCCAGGGTAAGAAATATAGTACAGGCTTAAACTAGCCTCCAATATTCTAATAGCAACAAAAAATTGCATGTGTTAGTTTTGAAATTATCCTTATGAGTAATAATTTCAGCTATCATTCAATTCTCAATTTTAGGAATTGCTATTGTTTTTGCAAGACAATGACACATGCAACTTCAATTAGATATGAATATTTCACCCAGAAATATTTTTTTCCTATGGAAGATACCAGAAAAAAAAGTCAGGGTATAATGCCAAGTTCTGTAAGCTATCCTACAACTTGCCCAGTTCCTTCAGAATTCCAGCTTCTTCTCCTCAACAGCAGAATAGTGGAAGGATAGATAGCTGAACTACTGTTCATCAGGCCCCAAAGGATTATAAATCCTGTGAGTTAAAAATCAAATTCTACTAAATTCCATGAGATACACAATCGATTTTTTCAAATCAATAGGTGAACCTGAAATTAATTGCTTACACTCACCTTAGTGTCATTTACCTACAAGTAACTAATTGCCCAATAGAGACAGAAGCCAGTAACTGGGTACAGAGAAGACATTTATGAAAATTCAGGCTTTATCTAAACATGAGACTTTTGCTTCTACAAAATGTTTTTGGTCATTCTACCTACATCAAACCACATCCATAGAAGGAAAAATATCACAGAATTTAAAAAACAGAAGGAGCATTAGAGGGAATTTTATACAAAGCCCTTAATTTTACGTGGTTTGGAGCAACAGCGAGGTTCGGAGACTTGGCCAAAATTGCCTCACTAATTATAGTAAGGTTATGAATTGAATCCAGTTCTGATTCTCAATCCAAAGTCTGTATTTACTTATTTTCTTGTTATTATATCAAACTGAGAAATCCGTAAATTACAGTGTATATTTTCCAGATTTTTATGTCCGTTTGACTATGAGGATTGAAATAAACTGATAATTATCTGTATTGTTTTGAGCTCATGACAGAAAGATGAGATCAGAGCAAGAAATCTCTCAAATGTATGTACAAAAAGCTACTTATAGATAAAAACTTGCCCAAGAAAATACCTATGACACATTTCAATAATACAATGCAATGAATATTGGGGAAAAAGAGGAAAGACTACAAAATCTAGAGACAGATAGACTAAAGCATATATATATGCCCATGTCTACATCTATCTATCTATCTATATTAGAAAGACGAATATTGCATCGTTTTGAATTGCTAAATTCTATTGGAGGAATGTGGCAGACAGAAATGTCTAACTCTAAATTTGTTCACATTTGTATAGTATGATGTAAAAATATGATATTTCTGTTGTCTTACTCCAGGTGGAAAAGAAGCATCATCTGCAGAAATCCAGAGCACTTCTTTTAACTTCTTTGGGTTTTCTCAGGAAGATCAGGACCTGTTGGAGAAATTTTGATCAGGTAAGTTCCAAGTACCACTAATCTGTTCCCTAGGGGCTTCCATTCTAGCTGCCCAAGTTTAGAACAAAGTGAGGTTTAATAAGTCAAAAGAATAGATAAATGGAGAGCCAGATACCACTTTTATGAATGATGTAGCTAATGCCTGAGAATGTTGTTTCAATGTGCAGCAAAAAAATTGCCTTCCTGACGTTTAACTCCAGCGATATATAGACTTACCCCTCCAGTCCAGGAACTGCTGGCAACTGCAAGCTCCTCCCATATGGCAGCCTGCCCTGCAAATTCCCATTGTGGAGCAGCAGGCTCCAATGCATCTGTAAGCAGCCTGCTCCAAAGTTGAAGGTGAAGAGAATGGGTTAAACTTTGGCAAAGTCTCACTCCCAAGTTCACCTATCAAATAAACAACTCTAACTCAAGGAGAGGAGAGAAAAAAGGCAATAGGAAGAGGCCAGGAGAGCTGATATTACGGAGTTTCCTTAAATAGGAAAAAATTAGAAATAGGGAATAAGTATTCTTTCCCAATATCACTGAAGAACAGAGTGACCTGCCAACAAGAAGCATTCTTTGGAGGTTGCTTAAGTATTTTCTTAACCTCATAGCACACTAGGAGAGGTCCTGCTGGGTGATGAAGGCAGCCCCAGCACTGTGATTTCTCCTGCTTTAAGAAGCAGGCTAGATTCTAGGCAGGACTTTTGCCAGCTGCCAATTAGAATTCATATATTTTCAGAATCACAATGGTCATTTTGTCTGTATTATCATAGAGCAGATGACTATATGGTAGCCTGCTGACATTTATAGTTTTATCTGTTTTTCAACATCCCCGTTAGATATAGTAATTTTTCATTTTTCAGGCATATAGGTAAAGTATTCTGTAAAGAGCACGTGGGGGGAGCAGTTTATCTAGGCAGTAAGTGAGCTTAGCTAACTCCTGAGTGTACTTGTCCCAATAAGAAATTATAACAGTTATTTAATAAATCATCTATGTCACTTGGATATATTTGTTTGTAAAAATAAAACCGAGGAAAGACAACTTATTGAAAGAACAGAAAAAGATTCATAAGCTTGAAGAAAAGTAAGATAAACTTGATAAGGACTATGAACCAAGCCAAGCTACTGTAGACAGTCTTGGTAGAAGGATCCGCTTAATATTTTCAACCTGATGATGCCTCTACAATGAATGAATCTTGTTCCTTTCATATTTGTGTTTCTTCATCTGAGATTCAAGATGATGCAAGAAAAAGTTTGGTTTATTTTGGTCATTCGATTTGGTCAAATTTTAGTGATCTTCCCTCCCTTGGTTACACAGCAGTAGAAAGGGAAAATATAATGGATTGGACAATTTTGTCTTCTATCATGTAAGGGCAGTCATCTGGATTTACGACCTCACCATGAATACATATTATGAGAAGAATTAATCAGCAAAAATGAGATGGGGCTATCATCAGGAAGGAGGGGTCTATATTTTTGATATTATCTAATACTCACCACCTTGTGGCATACATGGCATATCACCTACTAACATGAGTAATCCCCAAAAAGTATGGGCTACGGTGACACAGAAAATCGATTGCTAGCAAAGGTCTCTTGGATATATCCTTAAGGAATGTCAAAGGACTACTAAATTGATCAAACTTTTAAATTTGACACTCAGAGCTTATACTGCTGCAAGTTATTATGTAAGCTTGAAAGTATGACTAAATCAAGAAAAGTCCTGAGCGTATCTTGCGTCCCCCTTGAAAAAGAAGGGACTATTACTTGTCACCAAATCTCTGCTCCTGCAGGGAATGTGGACTTCTGAAATTTGAAAGGAGAGCCTGGTTTCCCCCATCCATCCCATTCAAATATGGATTGGGAACACATTATATTTAAAATATTCTGCTAGCTACATTTAACCAAAAACAGCACAGTGTTGTAATCTTGGTAATGAATATCTAAAACCATGCTTGAACTAATAAAACCATGGAAAGAGAAATGGAAAGGAAAACATAGTTGTCAAGAAGGGGATCTCAGGAAGGAACATGTAGAGTGGACCAAAGACATTTCAGTTCCTAGATAGAAGACATAAAGGGTTTGGCAGTCAGGAAGTATGACAATAAATGCATTCATCAAGGAACTTGTTTGGCATGTCTACTGTTGTCACTGACAACAGTATTAGAGAGAAATGTAATCTGTTTTCAGCTCTGGAATTTGGAGCCATGGCTTCCTTCTCCTGGGATGCCAGACTACATATCCAGCTGCATTGAGATCTTGGAGAAAGTAAAACCCATTGAAAGGGGAAATCAAATAGTCCCCAAAATGAAAAATATTATGCTGAAAGAAGGAAGAAGAATAGTAAGGAACTAGAAAGATTGGGACTTCCCTGGGGGAGTCAAACCTAAAAATCCTTCATAAAACAAAGACATTTTAAGAGGGATAAAGAAGTTCTAGGTCAGTAGGACATCCTGTTCCAAGAAGAAACAAATGTAAATCCTAATGGAGGGCTGTAATTTAGCACCTCAGGATTCCTCTAGATTAACTTAAACCAAAGATGTGCACATTGTTGATATTTAGTAAGTGTTAGTTGAACAAATGATTGAATGGATAATTAGACTAATTATGAATGTATGAGACTATTTTCCAAAATATACCTTTGCCCTTCTATTTTAGAATGTTAATGACAGTTTTGTCCCTTTTTTCCATATCCCCAAAACCTTTATAATATGACTCTTTTAGCATACTGGGAAACCAAAATTAAAAAAAAATCACACAGGTAACTTAGGAGAAAGCTACACCTATTCCTGCTAGATCTATGCTAAAGAATTTATCTCAGAAGTTCAAGGTTTCTGATTTATGGACACCAATAAATCACAGCATAATAAAATCGGATCATAGTGGGAGCAATCTAATTTTATCTTGAGATTTATGAAGTTTCTAATCACATTTATAATCAGTTAGTAAAATGAATGGATAACAGATTCCATAGGAATGTTTGGATATTCAGGAAATTTTCCAAGAACCTTTTGCAAAACCACATTATAATCTTAGAGGAGATCAGAAAATACAACCTCTCTTTTGGTTAACTATCACAACTTTTCCCCTTCTGTTGTGTGTAAGTGCTGGCATATAGATTTTTGTTTCATTTGACCTTATTATCCTAATAGAAAATGGCTCTATCTGTACTCAAGTTTATTTCTGACTTCTCCTTGCTAATAGAAGGACTGAGAATTATCATCTTCTGAAAGGTCGTTAAATGGACAGAACAACAGATTGGAACAAGTAGAATTCAAACAGCCTGGTCAGGCTTGTGATTTATGTCCAGAAAGTAGACCTCTACACGGTTAAGTGCAGTAGTTGTTTCTTTGTGATTGACATTTTTATTTGGGAACAAAGTTCCATTTATTTCTGGAAACATATCTATAAATTAGATACCCCAATGTCTAAAATGAGATACAGAATTTCAAGCGAAACAATATTATTGCCTCAATCCAAAGAGAACTAAAAGGATGTTTTCTATTATCACAGCCATGGAAATTTTTTGATAAAAAATATAAAGCTTTTTCAAGTTTGGGTTGTCTCTGAAATGTGACTGTATTGGTAGTAACTGAAATAGTCATTAGATCTGATTCATAGAGTTCTTGGTAATAGAAAAAACAGGGCAACGTTCCCATGACTCAGGCCCTGGATAACAAATCTTTACACCATAAATCTGATGTAACCCCACTCAGGGAGATCTCAAGCCCTACCAGATGACTCCTTGTTGCTCTTTAAATTAAAAACTGAATTAAAACAGCCAGCACTGGCAAGAGTAGAGAGAAAGAACATTTTTATAAACTGCTGCTGAGATTGTAACGGTGTAACCCTTCTGGGGACCAATAAGGTGTGTTATCAAAATTCTTTAAAATGTGCTTGCCCCAGACCTAACGTTACTTTTTCTAAGATTTATCTTAAGGAAGTCAGTGGACAAATGAATGAAAATATATGTACATGCATGATCAATGTAAACAGTTGTAATATATTAGAAACAACCCTAATATCAAAAACTAAAGGACTTGTTATAATTTGGCCTAGTGATATAATATAACACTATAGAGTCATTAGGATTGATGCTGAAGCTCAAATGTATAGACATGGGAATATTTTCACAATATATTATTAACTTAAAAAGTCTGACTACAGGAAAGTATATAAATGTGATATCAGTAATTTATATATTACATATATTAGGCATTTGTATGTGTAGAAAATATCAGAGTAATGAGATTATGGCTTATTTTTTATATATTCTATTTTCAAAAGAAGAAATAATAGACATGTAAGTATACAACTTGAGGGAATAAATTGCAAACTAAAGGAAAAGTTCTTCAAAAAGTAAGAGATGACCTTCTGCCTCCATTAATAGACGTACACATATATGACCTCTTTATAACCCATCTTGTTTTCCCTAGAAGGAGATCTTGGAAGGAGGTGGATCTGAGGACCTATCATGTTTTCCTAGATTTGAGGAGGAAAGATAAATTTTCCTCTAACGTTCTAGCTCTTGGCTGAGATGCCCCCTATAATAAAAGACAGACTAACAGGAGAAACAGGAGAAACAGAAGTTTAATAACATGTATACCTCTTATACACATGAGGAATACCCAAGAAATTTGAGTAACTTCCTGAAACGGTCCAAGCCACCACCTTAAATACCATCTCCAGCTACAGACAAAAGAAGACATTGGGGGTGGGGAGTCGGTTATGACAAGTTATAAGGAAAAGCACAGTAAACAAGGGTAAGTTTGTTACGCAAACTTAGGTCCTAGCCTGCTCCATTGACAAGAGTTTCTAGAGATTTAGAGTCATCCTTCTCTTCCTGGTACTGAGAGGGAGATACCCTTACAAATGGTGTAAGGTGTGTAGAGATTTCCCCTATAAATGTAATGTAAATTACAATTATGAAAAGGTAACTTCTACTTAGTTTTCAGAGCTTTTCCTATGCCTACTGTTTCTTAAAAATAATCAGCCTAAAGAAATTTTTATGCCAAAGAGGCACATTTTGGGGTGGCAAATTCTGCTCCCCTTCACTCGGAATGGGGTTGAAATGTGACTCTTATTGTCCTAGTTTACAACAATGATAATATCTCTTGACTGTTATTTTATGCCATAGAACTCCAGCTGTGGCCACTAGCAACATAATAAAAAGCCTAGGGGAGGGCTCAAAACTAATATAAACAAAACCAGTTGATCATTTACAAATAGGCCTAAACAAGAAGAATGTGAGATATAATTACTAGGGCTAGAGATTGAAAAGAGACATTGAGGATGGTTGAAAGATGGACAGCAAGTATATATGTGCTGCTCAGCAACAAAGTAAAGCCAAGATCACTTCTGGTGTGGTAGATATTTAAGTCTCAGTGAAAGGAGTGGCAGAGTGACTAAAATGACTGACTCATGATTCTGCAAGCCTGTAAGGTACAAAAAAAGAGACACTTGTTCAGGGAAAGTGCCAAGGTATTGCTTGTGTAAGGGTAGAAGAAATTTTCCTCTACCCTTCTAAGTCCTTCTGGCTGGTCTAAGAATTAAATTGACATAAGACACAATAGCCGGAGAAAATCAACACAAAGTTTAATAACATGTACACATGGGAGAAACCCAGAAAAACTGAGTAACACCAAAATGGCTAAAGCCATTACCTTAAATACCATCTTCAGCTAAAGACAAAAGAGGATGTTGGGGTAGTAGTCTGGGATTTCAAAGGTGAGGAAGGCAATTCACATGGAGATGGAAAAGCAAATGTTTGGTAAGCAAATGTTTGCCACGTCTTGCAAAGACAATAGGACATGGAGACGACTTTGGTCAAATGAGCCCTGCTAGGTTCCTCCCTGTCTACACCACCTAGTTCATATTATACTATAGTTATTCATGGAGATAGTTCCTTCCTGTGACAGGCCTTATATCTTGAATTCTTTCAGGCAATTAGGGGGAAGGTCAAAGTTTCTTCCTGGATCTTTTGTTATTAAAAATAATCAAGCCAAAGAAACACATTTTAGGGTAGCAAATTCTGATCCCCTTCACTTGGGTGACCTTGACCCCTTGTATAACCATTATTGAATCTTTAGAAGCAAGTAAATGCTCAAGTAAATGCACTTCAAGTCAAGTCCCCTTCCCTTTCATCCAGATTCATCCTTACCCCTTCTCCTAGAATATTGGCGTTCATGGAGCAGTTAGCATCCCTGAGGTAAAGAACCTAAGGTTGAGAGAGAAGCAGCCCAGTAGTCCTAAGTTCCCTGGAAATTGCTTTTCACTTAGCATTCCTGGATGGAGCACTGCTGGTGCCATGAAAGGTTAAGTATCCTCTTTTAAGAGGTATCAGTGGGTCTGTTCATGGGGGAATCTACTTATCCTGGTCTATTTATCATTCCCATTACCATAAAAATACAGGAAGGACTTCCTAAGCAGGTGACTGGAAGGGCCTCTTCACACGAATTGCCTCAGTGAATTCTCACAGCACCATTTCTACTTCGTTCCAAAGATAAAGACACTGAGGATAGCAGAAGTTAAATAACTTGTTCAAGTTCATTCAAATAGAGAGGAGGTGGATATGGGATTGAAATCTAGGCAATATGGTTCAAATCTCCTTACGCATTAGCAGCTCTTCTGATGGTAGAAGTCCAAGACATAATAATGTTTGTTCATGGTGAGTGTTGTTGTTTAAACTAGCAGTAATAATTTGAAAAGGCTGACATCAGATGTAACCACGCACGAGGCTCCCAGGACTCAGAATTTTGATTTTTCAGAGATTCCTTTTCTGTAGCAAAAGAGGGGAGTTGGTGAGTTAGAACCCAACTGTTCATCTTTAGTTTTCTTCTTTTGACCTAACCTAAGGAATACATCCACTATAAATAACAGGATATGAATGAACACTATAGCTTTAAAAGGGAAAGGCAGCCAAAGAACATAGCATCCTATTGTAGTATCGTACCTGAAGGGGGAAAGCACACTCTAAGTATAGTGTATCCAGCAAGTAGTAACCAATTGAAAAACAGAGGTGAAATGAAAATTACCTGCTAAGTCTCAGCCACTCCATAGCACGTTTTTGAGAATTCTTAAAAAATGAAATACCAGAGAAGGCAAGCTATTTGCAGTTATATTTGTACGTGATCTTATTTTCTCTCTGTGCGAGGAGAGATTTTTCCTTCAAAGTTGTCACTATTTTCATTAAGCACTCAATCATTCATTCAATAAATGTTTATTGAACATGTATATCATGCCAGGCAGCTGGGCTCTGGGGTTACCCAGGTGAATAAATGTTGCCTCCTGGGAAGGGAAGCAAGGACAGACCCTAGGAGCTCAATATCTTAATAGTATAGGATAGTGATGGGAGGAACAGATGCACATTAACATAAAGATATATACGCTTGCCCACATATACGCATATGCTATCCTGCCACACTGCAGGAGAGAAATATCAATCACGCTGAAGATATTAACAGAATGTCTGGGTGGCTTCCGCCTCGACTGCAGATTTCATGGATGAATTGAGTTTTGAAAAGTTTTGGAAAAAATGACAAAATTAAGTGTGGTGGTACAGAATATGGAGACATTTTGCTTTGGCAGAGATAGTGACAGAAAGGATCTGAGGAGTCCTCAGTATCTTTAAGGATTATAATTTGAATTAGGAAACAGCTCAGGTGAACATGTAGTGGAGGATGAAATATCAGAATTGATGTGTATGTTTTTCAGGACATTTCTAAGTGAAGTCTTAACAAAACAAAATACTCCCTCCAGATCCTTTCTTTAGAATCTACAGTTGTATATATGAGATAAGAAACAATTATTATACTTAATTCCAATAAATAAAAATAAATTGAAATTCATTTTAAAGCCTTTGGCTTTAGATCAAACTAGGTTAAAGCCCCAGCTTTACGAATCACTTTTTAAACTTAAGAAATTTGTTGCTTCTCTTGCCTTCAGGTCCTTTATAAAAGGACAGTTACTGTGAGTCAATGCATGTGGAGAACTTAGCACACTGGCTGGCACATGGTACATGCTTATTAAAAGTAAGTTAGGTTATTATCAATAATACCTCTTTATTGCTTCATTATGAAGTATATCACATGAAAGTCATGCACACACTGATTGATGCATTATAATATGCAGTTTTGTTTTTGCTTCAACGAAATGAGTTTACTGGGATATCACCATATCCTGGAAATTGTGTTCAGCAGTGTGGTACAATGATGAATGGGCTGACTGGAGTCCCACCTGCCAGGACATCAGAGTCTATCAGGACCCATTTTCAACTAACCACAATGGCTATCTGGTGGTTCTGATGTATTCTTCATTTACTTATCAATTCCTAAGAAATTCAGAGATCTCTAAAGCATTTTTTGTTCTTTAGAAAACATTTCAAAATGTTTCTAGCATAATGTACTATTGAAACATTTTTGCACTTAAAAAATATGATCCAGTTCATAAAACACTTTTACTTTCATTAACATATGATCCTCACAATGGGCCTGTGTGGTGAGCCCAGGGCTGCAGGGTATGAATGGAAGGGTGGGGACATGTTTGGAGGAAACTGACATTTCAAGGGTTAAATGAGAGAAGATCTCGTGGAGATAGCAACTTAAGCAGACTCTGAACTCATCTCCTCCCATGAACACAACCAGGTTACAACTATGTTTGGAAAAATTACCCTGGAGAGAAAACTGAAAACTGGATAAAAAGAACCCCCACAACAAGAGACATTCCTGACTAAGGCAGAAGGGGCAGAAATTCCTGCTGGAGAGGAAAAAAGCCACCTTTGGGAGCAGCAGAGATTCTCAGCTGGCCAGGCAGGAGACACCCTAAGGTACACAGCCCTCCCTGGAGGAGTGAGGTCTGGAGTGGGGGCTGATACTGCTATAAGCATCCTTCAGACTCAGCCCAACAGAGACGGGAGTCTTACTGTCTGGCTTTGCTGGCTATTAACTGCAGCAAGGATACCCCCAGAAAAGCTATTGGCCGAAAAGACCCGAGTCTTAAAGGGCCCACACACAAACTAACTCATTTCAGCAACCTAAAATCACCAGAGGGAAGGCTGACAGTGCTTTGGTGAAAGGAGACTCACCTGGGGGGTTTGGGGGCATCTTGCTGAGAGGAGGGACCTCTCTGGAGACTGAGACACTGGTGGGGGCCATTGTTCTTAACTGGTTCAGGCATGCTGACACAGACCCCAGACCCCAGTGGACACCATTGAGATTCATCCCTTGGCCTGTTAGCCCAGGGGTCTGCCACACCCACTAGAGCACAGATTTAGTCCAGTTCAGCCAGGTGAGGCAACCTGCCCTAGGGACTGGCCCCACCTAACAGCATGCCCTCAGGCTACTTTTCAGTCTGCATTGACTGGGTGCCTTAATCCTCTACAGACAGGCAAGGGTGTCTGCCTCTGTGGGGTAGGGCCTGTGTGAGGACCAGGTGAACTGTGGGGGGCATTGGTGGAGAGGTGGGGGCCTCTGCAGTGTGGCATCGGGGTACACTCCAGGGGTTGAGAAGTGTGCACAGACCAGGACAATGTTGGCAGTGTGTGTGGCCCTGTGGGGGGTGAGGCTTACCAGTGGCAGGAGACCTGTGCTTCACAAATAGCCATAAAAAGGATCAGCCCCACCTTTCAAAGCCTGAAACAGTTGAGTGCCCCCATGCCTAGGACCAGCCCCACTCAGCTGCACTCCTAAGAGAACTGACAACAGCCTTGTAGGCCTGAGGCCTATAGCAACTGTAAGCCCCTGAGCCTAGCAACCAGCTACACTGGGTACCAACCCAGTTAAGAGGAAAACTGCAACAGGAGTGTGCTGATAGACTTTGTAGCCAACAGTGCTGAGGCTCTCCCAAACTGGATTTACAAACAGCTGGCCAGGGAAGGAAAAACTAGATCCCCTGGGTACCTGCAGTGGAAGCAACCCTGCCACAGCAGACGGACACAAGTAGCCCACAAGGTGTCACTCATGGATCTTCTGCACTGGTGACAAGAGGGAAGCACACTGCTGGGCCTCATAAGGCATCTCTTACCTAAAGCTACTTCACCAAGATCAGGAGACATAGCCAACTCACCTAATACATAGAAATAAGCACAGAGAAAGAGGCATAATGAGGAGACAAAGGAATACTTTCCAAGCAAAGGAACAGGACAAAACCCCAGAAAAAGGACTAAATGAAACAGAAACAAGTGACCTACTCAACAAAGAGTTCAAACAAAATATCATAAGGATGCTCACAGATATTGGGAGAAGACTGGATGAACACAGTGAGCTCATCAGCAAAAAAGTGGAAGATATAAAAAAATTCATAAATGGAGAATACAATACTGGAAATGAAAAATTCACTAGAGGAACTCAATAGCAGAGTAGAGGATGCAGAAGAACAGATCAGCAACCTAGGTGAAACACTAGAGGAAATCACCCAAGCTGAACAGAAAAAAGAAAAAAGAATTAGACAGAGTGAGAACAGTGTAAGGGAACTCTAGGACAATATCAAGCGTGGTAACATTTGGATTATAGTGGACCCAGAAGAAGAAGAAAGAGACAAAGGGCCAGAAAATTTATTTGAAGAAATAATAGAGGAAAATTTTCCTAACCTGAGGAAGAAAACAGACATCCAAGTTCAGGAAGCACAGAGAGCTCCAAACAAGATAAGCACAAAGAGGCCCATGCCAAGACATATTATAATTAAAATGTCCAAAATTAAAGATAAAGAGAGAATACTAAAAGCAGCAAGAGAAAGGCCACAAGTGACATACAAAGGGAAGCCCATCAGGCTATCAGTGGACTTCTCAGCAGAGACCCTACAGGTAAGAAGAGAATGGCACAATGTATTTAAAGTGCTAAAAGAAAAAATCCTATAGCCAAGAATACTCTCTCCATCAAGGTTGTCATTCAGAATGGAAGGAGAGATAAAGAGCTTCCCAGACAAGAAAAAAATAAAGGAGTTTATCACTGAGAAACCAGTTCTACAAGAAATGCTGAAGGAACTTATTTAAGTGGGAAAATGGTGACCACAAATAGGGATAAAAAAAATTATCAAAAAGAACAGGCAATAAATCACTTGTAAGGTAAAAGTATAGTAAAGGTAGCAGATCAGCTACCTGTGAAGATAATATGAAGGTTAAAAGACAAATGTACTAAAATCACCTATTTCAATGATAAGAGGGTAATGGATAGACACACACTAAACAAGAGACTATATATGATTTGAAAAGCATGAAATGTGGGAGGAGGGGAGAAAGAATGAAAGTAAACCATTCCCTTACACCATGCACAAAAATCAACTCAAAATGGATTAAAGACTTGAATGTAAGACCTGAAACCATGAAACTTCTAGAAGAAAACATAGACAGTACGCTCTTTGACATCGGTTTTAGGAGCATATTTTCAAGTACCATCTCTGACCAGGCAAGGGAAACAAAAGACAAAATGAACAAATGGGACTACATCAAACTAAAAAGCTTCTGCACAGCAAAGGAAACCATCAACAAAATGCAAAGACAACATAACAATTGGGAGAAGATATTTGCAAACCATATATCACATAAGGGGTTAATATCCAAAATATGCAAAGAATGCATACAGCTCATCAATAAAAAACCCCAACAACCCAATTAAAAAATGGGCAAAAGATCTAAATAGAGATTTCTCCAAAGAAGATATATGGATGGCCCACAGGCATATGAAAAGATGCTCAACATTATTAGCTATCAGGGAACTGCAAATCAAAACTACAATGAGATGTCACCTCACTCCCGTCAGAATGGCTATAATTAGCAAGACAGGAAACAAGTGTTGGAGAGGATGTGGAGAGAAGAGAAGCCTCGTACACTACTGGTGGGAGTGCAAACTGCTGTAGCCACTATGCAAAGCAGTATGGAGTATCCTCAGAAAATTAAGAATAGATCTATCATATGAGCCAGCTATCCCACTGTTGGGTATTTATCCAAAGAAATTGATAACGCAAAGGCATAAAGATACCTGAAACCCTATGTTCATTGCAGCATTATACACAATAGCCAAGACTTTGAAGCAACCTAGGTGCACATCAAGGGACGAATGTGGTATTTATACATAATGGAATACTACTCAGCCATAAGAAATGATGAAATCCAACCATTTGTGAAAACACGGATGGACCTCGAGGGTATTATGCTGAGTAAAATAAGTCAGAGGGAGAAAGTCAAATACTGTATGATCCCACTCATAAGCAGAAGATAAAAACAATGACAAACAAACACATAGCAATGGAGATTGGATTGGTGGTTACCACACGGGAAGGGGAGAGTGGGTAGGACGAAAGGGGTGATTAGGCTCACATGTGAGGGGATGAACTATAATTAGTTTTTGGGTGGTGGACATGATGTAATCTACACAGAATTCAAAGTATATTATGATGTACATCTGAAAGCTATATAATGTTATAATGCAATTTTACTGCAATTAAAAAAATAAATAAATAAATAAAATTTTTTTTAAAAAGGGGAGGTTAAATGACTTGCTCATGCTAACAGGGCTAGTGAGAAAGCAGGAATTTCTTCTTCATTAGATCCCACTGTATAGAATGAATGAGTCACCTGTTTTTCTTCGGACCCCAGGCAAGGCCAGCCCTAGGGACGCATACGAAACTCCTGCATCTGTCTATGAAATTTTCAGCTTCTTTTTTAATCACTCTTTCCCTTCTCTAGTCAAATATAATTCCCTGCTGCTTCTAGGTTGCTGGGCAGCCATTAGGATCACACCTCTGCTCCTTCCTTCTCTCTCCTCTTCAAACAAAAACATTCTATCCTACAATAATAATAACCGGAAGAAAATGCCATGTATCCATATAATGGAATAGTATTTGGCAGTAAAAGAGAATGAAGTACTGGTATATCCTACGACATCGATGACCTTTGAAAACGTTATGCTCAGTGAAAGAAACCAGACACAGAAGATCACATATGGAATGAATTCATTTATATGAAATGTTGACTATGAATGTGGTTTGATATCAATTTGAATACAGAATAAGCAAATCTATAGAAACAGAAAGTAGATTAGTGGTTGCCCAAGGCAAGGTGAGGAGGATGAGGCATGGCCACTAATGGGTAGGGTTTCTTTTTGAAGTGACAAAATGTTCTAAAATGAGACTGTGGTGTGGATGCACAAAAAACCTTTGAATTGTACATTTAAGTGAGTGAAATGCATGATATGTGGATTATATCAATGAAATTGGCTCAAAAATAATAATGGGAATGGCCAAAATTATTGTAAGCATGTCATATTTACCTATGGCAAATATTTTACATATATTACCTTTGCATATATTAATTTTTCATATCTATATAAGCCTCAAAACAATTCTCTGAAGCTGGCACTACTTTTATTCCCATCTTTTCATATGAACAAAGTGAGAAAGAAAAGTTAACCTTTCAAGATCACACAGCTAGTAAATAATGGAGTTAGGATTTGAACTCAGGAAGTCTGGCTTCAGAACTCTGCTCTCTCATCTCCTTTGCTATTCACAGCTGTTGACAGCTTCCTCTATCCTTATATGCTCCATGCTCAGGCCATGGAGGGAGTTACTGGGCTCCGATCTCTCCTGTGCTCTGCCTCACACTCATTCACATGTGTTCTCCTTTGCTTTTCATTTTTTTTCCCCACATCTTGGAGGTCTAATTGGTATGCAATAAACTGGACATATTTAAAGTTTACAATTTCAGAAGATTTGACATATATGAACAGTGTGAAATCATCACACAATCAAGATAATCAACTTATGCATCCTTCCCCAAAGTTTCCTCATGCTCCCATGTCCTTTTTCTGTCCCAAACCTCCTCCCCCTACTTGGTCCCAAGCCACTCTTGATCTTTTTCTGCCACTGTAGATGTGTTTTCATTTTCTGGAGTTTTGAATAAAGGGAATAATATAGTACATACTTTTTTTGGACCTGATTCTTTCACACAGCACAATTATTCTCATACTTATTCATGTTATTGCATGTCTCAAAAGTCTACTTGTCTTCGTCGCTGAGTAGTCTTCCATCATATGGGCGTATCACAGTTTGCTTATTCATTCAGGTGTTGAGGTACTTTTGGATCATTTCCAGCTTTTGGTCATTGCAGGTAAAGATGCTATGAACATGAGCATTGGTGTACAAATATTTGTATGGACATACGCTTTCATTTCTTTTATATAAATACCTAGGAGTGGGATGGCTGGATTATACTGTAAACCAAATTCTTTTTCCAAAGCAGTTGTAACATTTTACATTCCCATCAGCAGGGTATGAGACTTCTGGTCCCTCCACATCCTTTCCAACACTTTTTGATCTTTGTCATTCTAATAGGTGTGTGGTGGTATCTTGTGGTGGTTTTAACTTGCATTTCCTTAATCACTCATGATGTAGAGTATCTTTTATTGTGTTTTTTTGCCATCCATATGGCTTATGGCTTATTTGTTATCATTCTTGTGTGGGTTACCTGTTTACTTATTACTGAGTTTTGTGAGTTCTTTGTCTATTATGGTTTTACGTCTCATATGAGATATATGGTTTGCAAATATTTTCTTACTGTCTGCAACTTATTTTGTCCTTCCCTTAACAACATCTTTCCAAGCATTGAAGCTTTTAATTTTGGTGAAGCCCAGCTTATTTTCTTTTATGGATCATGCATTTGGTATCATATCTAAAATATTTTTGCCAAACTCAAGATCAGAAGGATTTTCTCCTATGTTTTCTTCTACAAGTTTTATAATTTGATGTTAGGTCTATGATCCATTTTGAGTTAATATTCATATATGGCATGCAGTATGAAGCAAAGTTCATAGTTTTGCATATGGGTATCTAACTGTTCCAGCACTTTTTGTTGAAAAAGCCTATCCTTTCTTCACTGAATTATCTTTGTACATTTGTCAAAAATCATATATATTTATGTGTGTGTATACTCATGTGTGTGTACATATACATACAACTTTATCTTTGCCTATCAAAATCCCACTTATCCTTCAAGGTCAACTTTAGATGCCTCACTCTCTAGAGAAACACCCAATTTCTCCTACTTAATACACTTTGCATTCATGGTCAAGTAAGAAAATACTCATATATTAACAGTAATGATCTCCAGCTGTGGAATTTTGGATGATGCATATTTTAGCTAACGTACTTTGTCAGTATGTATTATCTGAATTTCCTACCATCAGCATTTATACTTCGTAGAGAAAAAATAATTTGATTGTATATATTTATAGTATATTCTCTGCCACACACTTTCACATAGATTTTTTTCTGTTTTGAGTAAATAAAATCCAATCTAACTGACTTATCATGTGTATACAAACACACACGCATACACATACACATTTTATCGGCTCATGTAACCAAAAAAAATCTCAGAAGAGAGTAGCTTCAGGCATGGATAAATCTGGATGCTCATAGGTGGTATGTGGAATTGATAGGTCTTAATTTCATAGCTATCCTCTCCTTACTGCTAGGCAGTTTCTCCTACTTGGTGGTAAAGAAATCCCCAGACAACAACAAATTTACATTCTGTCATTTTGGCAACCTCAGTGGATCGAGGATAGCTCTTTCTTTATTGCACTTGTAAAAAATTTTGTGTTTGGCCTTCCTTGAGCCACTTGTCCCCTCACAACCAATTATTTTGACTGGCCAAGCTATTTGTTGCCACATAACTGTAGTAGGTGGTCAGTCCTACCTCAGTGTCTGAGGGGTAAGTCCTTGAAAGAAAACTGAGCAACTATATCAAAAAAAAATTAATACATGGCAAAATGTCCAAAATAACCAAAGTCTAACTACTTTGTCTTTTTATATCACTCAATCTGATTACATAGATATTGCCCAAATTTTAGAAAATTGGAAACTGAGTCTTAAAGAGATAGTAGACTTATTCAAGTTCAGTGTCACAGTTTTCTATGCCTGCAATAGGAAATTACCATAATCTTAGTGGCTCAAAACAGCACAAATGTATTGTCTTATGGTTCTGGAGCTGAGAAGTCCAAAATCAGCCTCAAGGGGATAAAATTAAGGTGTTGGAAGAGTTGCCTTCCTTTAGGAAGCCCTAGGGGAGAATTTGTTTCCTTGCCTTCTTGAGCTTCCGGAGGCCTTGGCATCTTCAAATTACTCTCTCTCTAACTCTGACCCTCCTGCCTTCCTCTTTTAAGGATCCTTATGATTACCTTGGGCCCACCTAGATAATCCAGAATAATCTCCCTTTTGCCAATTCTTTGACTCAGTCATACCAGCAGGGCCCATTTGCCACAGAAGGTCACATCTCCACAGGTTCTAGGATTTAGGATGTGGACATCTTTGGGGAGCCATCATTCAGCCTAACATAGTCACAATGCTCTTAAGGAGTAATGTTGAGTCTCTAATCCATGTTTCCCAAATCAAATATCAGTGTCTGTTCTATTTTATCATGAATGCATCATAAAGATGGCTTCGTGTAAACTTTTCTAGATTTCAAACTCTTGGAGAGCAGGGAATTTCACCCTCCATAGCAAACAAGTGTGTGTAGGTTAGTGAGGGGTGGGGTACCTTTTTCTAAGACAGCAGGTCCAGGGGGAAAAAAGAATCAATTTCACTTGTAACTTACAGCATTCCACACTGGCGATTGCCTCCTTGTCCCTCCCTCTTGATTAATAAAGCAGTAATGTAGGTTTGTTTGTACCTCTTTATTTGATAAATTCTGTTTCTAGCAGAAGAATACGGATTCCATCAGTAGGCAAATGACTTAATAGTTTTCAAATGACAACTATAATTCTTTCTCAGCTGTTCCTACACGTGCAAAGAGAAGCAGAAAACTAAGGCAGTTGCATGAATAATTTAAAGAATAAACCTCTATTGACTCAATTATCTGAGTCTTTCAATAAGCATCTGGATAAAATTTTAATTTTTTTATCCTTTAACATTTTTTAGTTTACTTTAACATTTATAGGCATTGCCTTATAATAAGTCGTTTATTTCATCTGTGCCACAAATTCAATGTAACAAACATTTAATGAGCAACTAATATATGCCAGACAACGTGTTCACTTCTACAGTGGCTAAAAAAGACAGAAAACAAAGAATCTCACTTTCATGGAATTTGCAGTCCCAGCATGAGATGCTATAATTACTCCAATAACTATACAATGTAGTAGAATGCAAAAGTCATGACTGAGGTACAAAAAGGATGGTAAAAGTACTTAGAGGAGAAATAGCATACAGTTGGGAAGAATTAGGGAAAACTTCAGGAAGGAGAAGTATTCTGGAGCTTGGGTAAGAATTTCCAAGGCAGAAGTAGGGAGGAGAGTGTTGCAATGGAAAGAACCACAAAGCAAGGAGGCAGGGAAACCTAGGACTCATCTTGGGAGCCACAAACCATCTGGTTATTCTGGGAAATGGGAAAAATACAAGTTGGTCCCAAGAACTAAGACACTGAAGGGAACAATTTACATCCAGCATCTAAAGTATCTAATTTATTCTTCCCAATCCCCATGTGGTATACTTGTGATGAAGGTATGGTTGGGTAATGTCTGGAGACACTTTGATCTTCAAAATGGAAGCAGGAAGGGTGTGGGGGAGGGGAAGGGAGAGTGCTCCTGCCATCTAGTGGTAGAGGCCAGGGATGCTGCTAAATGTTGGTGCACAGAGCATTCCCCCAAAACAATTACCTGACCCTAAATGCCAACCAACTGTGCCACAGATAAGAAACCCTGCAGTAATCTTATGAGCTTGCACTATTATTTTCTTTATTTTACATATGAGGAAATTGAGATTTTTTGACATTACGTATCTTGCCTGATATCATTATAGAGTACATGGCAGAGCAAGGTTAGGGCGCTATTACAGAGAGTGAGTACTATGGATATAATCAAGTAGCTAACGAGATTCTCTGAAGGTGGGCATGCCAATCATTAGAGCTGTAGTTAAATGACAATGCCTGTAAAGTGCTTAGCACAGTGCCTGAGACATGGTAAGCACCGAATAAATGTTCCCTAATGGTTTGAATGATAGTGGGTCCTTTCAGCTATGTATCAGCTGTGAGTGAGCTCTATTGGAGGAGGAGGAAACCAGGGATGAAAAGATGCTCTGGAACTGGGGCGGAGTGTTCAGAGTCTGAACTGAGAGTGTGTGGAGTGTACAAGTGAAAGCACGTGGAGTGTACAAGAAGGGAAACAGGCAAAAAATGTTACCCACAGAGGAACAAGAGAGCCTGACAAATGAATGGATGTGTGGGTGGGTGAAGGGGGAGTATTGAAGGTGACTCTGGTTTTGAACATGAGAAACTAATTTTCACCTCACTACAGGAAGTGAGCAGCCAATGTGTTAGGAATCATTCTACTCACTTAAAACAGACAAACTGAGACACAGAAAGGCAACGCAATTAGCTCAAGGTCACACCACATTTTGAGATTTCTTTAGAAACAGGCAGAAGAAAAGTTTGACCTTTTTAAAGATACAGTAACTAAATCTTTATAGGAAAGATAAGGACAAAATGACATTTTCTTTAATATGCTCCCCAAAACAGTTTTAACATTCATTTTGCTGTAGATTTGTGTAGATGAAAGTAACTTTAACCTCTAGCCGGGCATTCTGGCTGAATGAGATAGGAAGAGATATCAAGGAAGGGTTGTCCAAAGAGGGAGGTTCTGTTTGCTTTATCATATTTGCTGCATTATTAAGAGACAGCCCCAAATTGACAGGGCTGGCCAAGTAACATATGGAAGAGAAGAGAGGATCCACCATAACTGAAAGCTTGATCTTATAATTTATTAATAATAGCAAATACCACTAATACTTATTGAGTGCTTATTACGTGCCAGCAACTGTGCTTACTATTCTGCATGCATTATTTCATTTTAATCTTCATAACCCTGTCTGACAGATGTGATCAGTTATAGATGAGGTTTTTCAGGCTTAGTGAGGTTAAGTGACTTACCCAAGGTCACACAGCTAGGAAGGGGTAGAGCCAATATTCAAATCTCAGGTGTTGGACTTAAGTGCCCAAGCTTTTACCCGATATTATATATGCACTTCTAGAAGTTAGCAACATAAATTGTTCCCTTTTTCTGTATTCAACAGAATATAAATAAGACTGGATGCAAAGTCCTCATTCAATTAAGCCCCACCCAAGGGTGACCACAGAATAATTGGGAAAGGAACAGCATGCCTCCTTCTCAAATCCCTATATTTACCCCTTGTCAACGCTGTCCAGTTGGATTCCAGATCTAACTTTTACCATTTCAACTCTTCATTCAAAAATTTGAATTCAGCATCTTCTCTGTGCATCCTGTGAGCAGAGGATACTGCCCTCAACAAGAAAGGCAATGTCCTTGCTCCCATGGACAACACGTTCCAGTAGAGGTAAACAACTCTACAAATTAAAAAGACACATCAATGCTCTGCACAAAATTAAAATATGGTGACATGATAAACATTGGGTGGCTACTTCAGCTGCTTGGAAGAGATGGCCTCTCTTAGAAGATCAAAAAGATCAGTGCCTGCAAAGAACAGAGAGGAAAATTTCTAGGCAGAGGGAACAGTTAGTGCCGAGGCTCTCCTGTCAGCATAGAAAGAAGGCCCGATGACTGGAGAAGCTAAGGGGCAGGAGCAAGCGATGAGGTTGAGGAAAGGCTGAGAGAAGGTGGAAGGCAGGAAAAGCAGAATTTTATAAGTCAGTATAAGGGATTTTAATTTCGTTCCTAGGACAATGAGACGCCTTTGGGTGGTTCTTATCCTCTTTCATCCAGGCACTACTGTCCAAAAGTTTATGGTTTGGGGTGGCCAAGAAGTTAAAGATACTAAGAAAAATGAATTTTACCTTGACCTTATCAGTTAATATTTTGTATGAATTAGAGAGAGCTAGAGAGCCCCCAAACTCTTTCAGTAGGTTCATTTATATCTGAAAGGTGCGTTTTTGACGCTTAATCAATCAGCGGGTGCCGTTAATCTGCATATTGTGTTACAGGAATCTGCCTTTCTTCTCGATTTTCCTTTTCTTTTTGTTCTTCTCAGGAAATTAATTCATGTCATTTCCATTTGAAATCCTGTGGCATTTGACTGCGCAGGCACCCTTCTCTGACTCGAAGCTTAGTTTAATGGCAGTGCTTGTCAGCAGTACCTTAAGGAAAAAGAGTGTGGACTGCCAAGACCCCTCAGGACCCTGAAGTTCCAAATGGAAAATCCCTTGACACAAGGCTGTAGGTCTGTAGGTGGGGGCTCCAAAATTGTCAGCTTTGGTGAGTGATACCGGCAATTTGGTTCTTAACATTTTTCCAATGTTGTATTTTGCTGTGAAAGGAACATTGAGCAAATGTTTGTAAGATGTCATCAATTTCACTTTAGAATTTAGCTTTCTAAAAAGCCTGTACTTGGAAATTTTGGGAGCATTTTCTGCAGTTATAGTCTGAGACAACTGATTTGTTTTATGAAAGGTCGAATAATGTCAATCACACCTTTTTGTTGATCTACATGAAAGCACTTCTCCAAGCAGACATATTCTGATAAAAGCATAAAATTTAAGAGTCCAGAGGGTCCTCAAAGGCCATCAGTCTAGCGGGTCCCAGACTTTGACAGCGCTCACGTCATTAAAATGAATAAAAAGACAATGGCTCAATAGAGTGTTTTCAAATTTTTATTTTGCCAGATTTTTACATTTCAAAATGTTACTAAATAAAAATTAGAAAGGAGATTATAGTTGTAAAACTATAGAAGAGACAATCACAAATTGAAGATTTTTGCTTTTAATTCAACTAATTAACAGGACAAACTCACTACATTGCCCTTACTTGTCTCATTTTGCTATGGTAGACCAATGGAAATTTAATCAGGGACAATGTTTGGCAACTGCTTATCTAATCTAAGACTGCCTTAAAGACCCAGCCTACACTTGAGCAACTCCAATGACAGTCTTGCAATGCAGCCCATTTCTTGTTCAGAAGAGCTTTATTTTTAGGAAGCGCTTCATTATATTTAATGGAAGTTATGTATAGCCTCCAAATAGAACTTCACACGTGTATACACTCACACACATGCATAGATGCACAAAGAATAAACACGCAAATTAATAGAATTTTGTAAATTCTAACACTTGGCATTTCTTATACCCACCTCCCTCTCTTCAGGCCCAAAGCTCCTGCCTTTGTTTGGCTCCTTCTAACCTCCCGCAATTTCCTAATTGTTATCCTGGGTCCAGTTGCTCCTCTTCTCCATTTTATCTGCATAATGCCCCTTGTAACGTCTTGAAAATCCCAAACTTACCATGTTACCTTAACTTAATACCCCTCGATGCTGCCCCTTTGACTTTTGCACAAACTCCTTTAAAAAAAAAGAGGATCCTTGATCTGGCTGCTGTATGCAGGTTCGTTTCTTGGCATTTCATCTCCTTCAGTGCTACACATTCTCCTTAAGCTCCAGCCCTAAAGTATTTGCAGTTCTCCTAAAGTACAAACAGTGAATGTTTGTCAAATTCAAACTCAGATCTATGCAATTCCAACCTTGCTGCTCTTGGCAGCACTCCGTGCTCCTTCCTTGGATCAAGCATTTCCCCTTTCTGAGTGTACACTAATCCTTCCTAAAAATGTAAGCATCTCTGAGAAATAAGGAAAGGTGCCAATATTTTGCACAGATGTAGTAGATAGAACCCATTGAAATTGGTGCTCAATAAAAATTTGCTACATGAATGAATGAATTGAATTAGATTGAACTAAGCTGTTAATTAGCATCTATATGCAAATTTGTTTATTTAGTATTTTTCTTCTTGAAGAAGAGGAATGCCTAAGATAGAAGCCTTAGGCTTATGTAAAGAGGAATAAAAAAGGAAAAGACATCGAAATGTGGAAGTTGGCCTCTTCAAAGATAAGCTTTGTTCCAATATGATAATTTTGCCCCCTTCTAACTCTAGAGGTAAAAGAAGCAGAATTGAGACTAGAAAAAGTAAGAAAGTTCAGTGGGTGTTTAATGTAGCCGCTAAAATCAATAAGAACAATAACAAAAAAATTGAGGAATCACTAATAAGAATTAACGTTAAGAAATTAAATTTCAAGGGGCTGGCCCGGTAGCACAGCGGTTAAGTGCGCACGTTCAGCTATGGCGGCCCAGGGTTCAGCGGTTCAGAACCCCGGGTACGGACATGGCATCACTTGACAAGCCATGTGTGGTAGGCATCCCACATATAAAGGAGAGGAAGAACGGCTGGGATGTTAGCTCAGGGCCAGTCTTCCTCAGCAAAAAGAGGAGGATTGGCAGCAGATGTTAGCTCAGAGCTAATCTTTCTCAAAAAAAAAGAAATTAAATTTCAATGTGGCATAATTTTTTCTCTATCCTTCAATTCCTTTTTTCCAGCTTTATTGAGATGTAACTGACCTATAACATTGTGTAAGTTTAAGATGTTCAATGTGATGATTTGATACACGTATACATCGTGAGATGACTACCTCAATAACGCCTGGTGTAATTACCTTTGTGTGTGTGTATGTGGTGTGAATATTTAAGATCTACTCTCTTAGCAACTTTCCGGCATAGAATTAGTATTGTTAACTATAGTCACCATGCTGCATATTACATCCCTGGAACTTATTCATCTTATAACTGGAAATTTGTATCCTTTGACTAACATCTCCCCATTTCTCCTACCCCTTAGCCCCTGACAACCATCATTTTACTCTCTGATTTTGAGTTTTTGCTCTCTGATCCCACATGTAAGTGAGACCATATAGTATTTGTCTTTCTCTGTCTGCATTATTTTATTTAGCATAATTCCTTCAAGGTCCATCCATGTTGTCACAATTTGTCTTCTTTCTCTTGGCTGAATAATCTTCATATATATGTGTGTGTGTGTATATATATATACATTTTTCTTTATCAATTCCTCTGCCAATGGACATTTAGATTGTTCCCACATCTTGGCAATTGTAAATAATACTGCAATTAACATGGGGGTGCAGATATTTCTTCAAGATCTTGATTTCATTTCCTTGGAATATATACCCCAAAATGGAATTCCCACATCATATGGTAGTTTTATTTTTAATTTTTTGAGGAAACTCCATACTGTTTTCTGTAGTGGCTGTACCAATTTACATTCTCAGTAATAGAGCTTCAGGGTTCACTTGTCTCCACACTCTGGCCAACACTTGTTATCCCTTGTCTTTTTGATAACAGCCATTCTAACAGATGTGAGGTGATAACTCCTTGTGGCTTTGATTTGCATTTCTCTGATGTTTAGTGATATTGAGCATCTTTTCATGTGCCTGTTGGCCATTTGTATGTCTTCTTTGGAAAAATAGACATTCGGGTCCTCTGCAAGGGGACATAATTGTTATCCTGGTGAAAATATGAACTTTCATAAAAATTCTTAAAATTTTAATAGAAATCCTTTTCAGGAAGATTGTTAGCTGGAGATTGTAGTAAAGTGTCAAACAGTCAATCGCTTAACAATCACCCAGTGACCATTCCGTTCAATAAGACTACAACTCCACGAAACACCTCTCAGTCTTCATTTGCCTCCGATATATTTATTTTATATTTCATTTGCCTTATAAAAGTCATACAGTTGTTGATGGGTTAAAAGTATCTGTGTAGTGAATCAAAGGTTTCCCAGTGCTTCCCATTTTGAAAGTCAACTCTGAATAATATTCCTTTATATGTGCTCATTTTCAGTGTTTGGAGAATTATTTGATATACGAGATAAAGGTGTTTCCGTTTTCTGTGTAAATACAATAGGCTAGGTTTAAAAAACTCTGCACCATCTCCTAGACAGCCATTCGCTTCCCTCAAAAATGCTGTGCATGTGAGAAACCTGGACATTTAAAAATGCAGATTGTTTAACATTATTTGAATCATGAACCACTAAATCAGCTGGAGGCCTCGAATCACAGATGTGCTAATGCATCGTCAATGCGAAGAGAACTGAATTTTGAAATCCATGCACTTCATTTCCTGAAAACACAATCGTAATATGGTGGGGACAACAGGGCTGTCATTTCTTGAATCTGCACTGCATGGCTAATGATGGAATAAAGAGACATTCTTTAGGAGTTGTTTAGTATCAAGTGCTGATTTAGCTAGATAAAATGCAGCTGTCTTCCCAAATTACGCAACTGGATTCACACCATCTACTAATTCCTGGTGGAGTTTTAAAGATACCTTTACGGGTAATTTTCTTCTCAGTGCAAAGAATCCTAATTTAGACTGTACCAAAATACCACCTTGTAGTTTCTATGCACCAATACCACCTCTCTTAGAAACATTTGATGGAGGAGATCATGTTCTACAAGTGCTTGGGTCACCATTTAAGAAGGATTTCTAAAATGTAATTGGATCTAATTTGGTTCGGAATTGGTTGTCAAATTGTTATAATTGTTTCCTTCAGCTTTCTTGTCATTATTTTAAGTGACTCCTAGAATTTGTCATGTCACCTAGTGTGGTCTGAGAAAGGAAGACTCTTGCCTCGAGATACTCCCCTTCACTGATACTCTTCCTTCCAAGACATCGTTTGCAATTCATACCCTCCTAGAAAGACTAGAAGGACATTTGAAGACTACTTTCAAAATCTGGACACTCTTGATCTCTGCATGGCATCTAATAGTCTGATCATATCTTCCATGACTAGTATGTAATTTATCTAAGCATCAGCTCTGCTAATCTTTGGACCAATATAGAGGAGGAGAACTATTCCTCTACCTTCTAGGTTCTTCTGGCTAGTCTAAGAATTAAACTGACAGGAGACAGAATAACAGGAGAAAATCAAACAAATTTAATAACATGTATACATGGGAGAAACCCAGGGAAACTGAATAACTCACTAAAATGGTGGAAGCCATTACCGTAAACCCCATCTTCGGCTAAGGACAAAGGAGGATGTTGGGGGTAGCGCCTTGTTCTCGGTCCTCTGCCTACAAAGTGTGCAATCCTGCGTCCACCAACTGTACACTAACATTCATGAAGCTTTTAACATATTTAGGTTTCCTATTTGTAAAATCCTCTGGAACTGCCTCCCCATAGAGGTAGCTACTGCCTCTTCTGCTCCCTCAGCTATTTAGACTTATTTCTGGTAAAATTCTGACCATATTCTATCCCCATTGCTTGTAATCAGCGTACCTACTATCTACCCGCTTTCCTCCCTCAACCAAGAAGATAGTTCATTCATTCATTCACTCAAAATGTATTAAGATGCCAAAGGGACAGGCACTGTGCTAAGTAATGTAGGTACCAATAAGTGTTAAAATAACCAGTTCTTTTGCAAATAGACTATAATGTATTTTTTCCCTACTCATCTGTAAGGTTATTTGTGTTTTTCTCCTTTATTTCTGCAATCTATTTCTAAGAACTATTTATGTATTTAGACTATGAATCCTTTGATCTACGCATTGCAAATAGTTTTCCCAGCATTGTGGTTTTTTATTATTGTACATATGGAACATATTTTTCCTTTATTGTTTCTTCATTTAAACTTTTTCATCAGCTTTTCTTTTTCAGAAGCTAACTGGTACTAGAGAGGGGATCTAATGTATAAGAGGAAAGACTCAACAGAGGAACTTGAGAGTGATCTCTGTAAAGTGATATAGTAAAAAGAATTGGGCAGATGTGTAAACTGTTCATGAACTAACATTAACAGATGTGATCAGGAAAGTGGGGCCAGCAGAGGAGTTAGCGATAACTTCCACAATACCTGATACATAATGGGAGTTTAGTATCCATCTGTTGAAATAAGCAAGTGACGGATTAAATGACCCTTTATTTGGAGAATTTTCTTTCCAGTAAACTCCAGTAATCATTAAGGACATCTGTTATTTTTAAGGAGAAGATCTGTGGTTGATTGCAATGATCATCCTGATTCTTTTCTCTCTTTTGTCATGTAGCTCTACAGTGGCTTCCCATTGTGGGCAGGATGACCTGTCCCATTGCTTGACAATGGTTTCAAACAAGTGATTTGCTTTAGCAAATGAGAAGTTAGCAGACTTGATTCGCATAGAAGCCTGAAAAAGTAATCATGACTTTCTGCTGCTCTCTTGGACTTCTGCTATTGCAAGCAATTTGCTTAGGCCAAGCTGATAAAGGGAGAGAGACATGTGGAGTAGAGGTGAGTTGCCCTATACTCCCTAGCTGAGACCATTCTAGACCAGCCAGTAGTGAACTCAGCCAAGATCAGAAGAGCTGCTTAACTAATCTCTGGCTGACCTATAGCTTCCTGAGAAAGAATAAATGATTGCTGTTTTTAGCCACCAAATTTTGAGATGGTTTATTATGTAGCAGTAGCTAACTGATACAGAAGTTATAATTCTCTGAGTAAATTATATTATTTGGTGGTATCTTTTATTAGTTTTTGTTTTTAGTAATTGCAGTATCTCATCTTTCCAAAATTTTGTTTACCACAGTGAAAAGAATATTCAGTAAGAGACAAAAGATGTAGGTTCTTCCATTTCCTAATTTCATAATCTTGCACATTTATTCCTTAAACTATGTGCACTGTATTAGAAATACCCCCAAAAAATGCTCTCATGAAATTAGTCACGGTTTAGGGGAAAATACAGACATGAGAAAATAATTTCTATCCAGTGTAACAAGTAACACTAGGAAGTATTGTTATAGCACACAGGGCACGATCTGCTCACTGCAAGACAAAAGCCAGTTGTCAAGAGGCAAGATGGTGGCAGAGAAAGGGCATTTTATTACAGCTTGTTAGCAAGAGGGAAGATGGCCGACTAATGTCCAAAAGAACCACCTTAAGGGGGCCACAGAATCTTGAAGAAGTTACAGGCCAGTGGGTTACAGAGGAGGGGATTAGGAATGTTGACCCTCTGGTGTTACAGACTGGGAGTGGCCACACCAGACTGACCATCTGTCCAGGGGTCATCACCTTTCTAAGGAGCTCAAGAGAACAAAGTTATCGTCTTATCACAGCCGGGAGGTACCTGCACAAGCAGGGGGGTCATAAAACCTACAGAGCAGTTAGATCTCCTGGAGGATGCAGATCCAGCTGAGTTAGTGAGTCAGAGGTTATTCAAAGTTACAGTATGGTTTCTTTTCTACAATATGGCTTTCCTTATGTCAACCTTGTGTTGAGCTGGCATCAGTATTTGTTCCAACTATGATCTCTGAAGCAAAATAACCTGAATTAAAAATCTTGCCTCTGTCATTTCCTAGCTGGGTGCCCTTATGTAATCTCAACTCCGTTTTTATTATCTATGAAATGGGATGGTAATTATGTCTACTTCATAAAATTGTTGAGAGGATCATACGAGTTGACATGTGTAACATGCTCAAAATTATGCTTGGAATTCATAAGCTATCGTTAAGTGCTAGTTATTATTAAAAAAATTTAAAGTCTGAGAGTGCAGAAAAGTTAGACTATATGGAGTGGAAGCCAGGAGGAGGGTGGCCATTACAGAGAAGATCCTTTTAAAAAAAACAGAAATTGGCAAATCTACTTGGACTTTAGTATCTTCATCTATATTTCACGGAATAAAGGATAGATAACTATTAGGATAGCTTCTGGTTCTCAGATACGACATTCTTGGAATATTGTCTAGCATAACACATAGTAAGTTCTCACTAAATACAGCATTTTGTTACTAAAATAGTTTTCAAAAGACAGTGGTCTCAGGAAGTTAATTCACATGTCATGTGTAACTACAAAGGCAAGCTTGATACGATTATCCCACAGGATATTCTAGTCCTTATTTAATAGTATTGGAAGTGAAAAGGGTTTGTAACATAAAGACTGCAGTCCTGGGGCTGGCCCCGTGGCCGAGTGACTAAGTTCGCCCGCTCCGCTGCAGGCGGCCCAGTGTTTCGTTGGTTCAAATCCTGGGCACGGACATGGCACTGCTCATCAAACCACGCTGAGGCAGCGTCCCACATGCCACAACTAGAAGGACCCACAACGAAGAATATACAACTATGTACCGGGGGGCTTTGGGGAGAAAAAGGAAAAAATAAAATCTTTAAAAAAAAAAAGACTCCAGTCTTAAGTATGTATTGTGCTTGAATAGAGTATCTGACAGTCTGTTAAATCAAACTAATAAGCACAATAGACACACCCATATCTCCTCTATTTTTAAGCAAAGTGACTGAATTCATTCTATTTGCTATTTTGTATTTTTGATAACAAGATGCTGTCCTCTGCTGTTTGCTAAAGATTACACCAGGTAGCGTCACCAGCACACAGTGAAATAGTATGACAGTTTTGTTTCATCACCCAAATGTCTACAAATCAGGAAAGGAAAACACACAGCATCCTGTGTGTCCAGACAGACCTGCCATGTCAGCACTGTGCCCCTCTGGTCCCAAGTCATCTCATTTTAATAGCATTTGTCCTGTCCATCCTTTTGGTAACCAGATGGGCTACCTGGAAGTGTGACAATGTGACCAATCCGTTACTCACCGGACAATTATTTCCTCTAAAAGAGTTTTCATAAAGAACTTTACTTGAACACATGTCCTGCCATTGTTGACAGTACCTGGCAACTTCTACAGAATGAATATCTATATTTATGTCTTTATTTAACAATTTAGTTTGCATGTTTATTTGTATGAGAGTTAGCTTGTTTACTTATTACAATTCTCTTTGAGTAAGGTCATTCAGTGACAAATGCAACAATGCCATTCCTCCGTTGGGTTAGGAATTCACCTCTGGGATTCAGGGCTGATAATGACAGCCTGCATGCTCATAACTGTCTTAAATGGGTTTTCCACGTTCTCCAAACTGAGACCTGTAGCAAACCTGGAAGAATTGGAATTGAGTAGATCTGGATTCAAAACTTGTCTGTGTCATTTACCAAATATGTGATGTTAGCTTCACTCTCCCCATCTTTAAAATCTCTGAGGGGGGTTTTTTAGGTTTTAAATAAGGTGGTGTATATGAGAAGTCAGCAAAAGACCACGCCATATGGATGCCCAATAATCACTGAGTCTGAATCAGGAAAGAAAGCCAAATGACTAATTCAAGGTTGTACAGTGTGAAAGGGTAGCTGATGTGGGAAAAGAAATTGTGGCTGCTGAATGGGAATGTAAGCAAGAATGGAAGCCTTTCCTTTTTTCTTTTGGCTAAACAGCGCTGATCCTCCCCTGCTGCTTTGTTTGATAGATTAATTCATTCTGAAAGGCTTTAAAGATGTCTGGTAGGTAGCTAATAATCAGCTTTGAAAAACAAATCATTGGCCTTTCCCTGGCTGTCAAAGTCCCTAAAAAGAAAATTTTCATTTCAAATGGCTTCTAGCTTGCTTCAGAACCAGAGGGTGGACTCCTTTGAAGCTATCTAGAGCAGCTAGTGAGTGCACTTTTTAATGGTTTATTAGTTGATAAACTGTAATTGGCATATAAGGCTAAGAGCGTCAAAAGACCAATTAAAGTTATAGTCAACTGCCTACCAGTGTTCTGAAGCAATCAGTACAGCATTTATTTATAAATAGCAGCAATAGCATTACCCCTCAACAAGTTCACATTTTGATGCAATTCATAACTACATCAAAGCTCTCCCCCAAATGGAGAAATTATAATAAATCACAATCCATGTGTAAGGAAGGACCTTTCCTCTTGCAGGTGCTGACATCTGAAATACATATTAAAGGATGTGCTTAGTACCCAAAGAAATGTAAAGATGTAATTTTTTAAAAAAATTTTAACTCTAGATTAGGAAATGTCCATGTACTATAAAAAGAACAGGAAGGAAAAGAAGTGAACGTTTGGCGTGAACTTGAATATGCCTCTATGTTCCCTTAGTCAAAACTTTCTCCTTTTTTGTCAAATACTGCTTTTTATTATGATTTGTAACATAAAAACTCAAATCTCAAGTATATCTTGTGCTTGAATAGAGTAGCCTACAGCCTATGTAAAATTGTTTTTAAACCAAGTCCATATTCTGATATCCCAAAAGTAAGGAAAGTCAGCACACAGATTAATTATGCAGCTTAAAACAGAGAATTATATATTTGCCTTTCTCCCCCAACATATATAATCTTTTATTGTTTGAATTATCACTCCTCATTTTATCCATTTCCTATCTCCAGGTCACATACCTGAATGACATAAAATGAGTAACCATCGCTTACAGAAAGGGCCTTATGACAATTATACAGTGGAGAAAGAAACTCACATAAATATATTACTAATATTATTTTATGGGCCCCTCCATCTTTCTAAGAAAACCCAGTGAAGCTGAAATGTGTAACCCGCCCCCCCGGAACATGAGTTGATGGAAAAGCCCACAACCAGGAGCGAGGAATGTTGGAATTGAGTTGTCAAACCGTCCTGATGTCTTGTACAAACCGAACAGGCCAATTTACTGCTACACTGCATAGGCTGAAGGCTCCTATCTCTCCTTTTCAGTGCTTCCTCCCAGTGAGATGGTCCTGCTGGACCGCAGGCTCCCTCCTTAGCAGCTTTTCAGCTCCTCTTAGATTTTTTCTATCAGCCTATCCTAGGTAACAGCACCGTGTTAATCCTTACTTTGTGACCAGCGTGCTTGACTAGGGAGGGGAGAGGCTCTTGCCCAGCAATCTGAAAGCAGCAGCTTTCTGTATTCGGTGATATTTTGAATCCTAGTGGTGATTTGATTTCCACGTGTTCCCCTTTGTAGTTCCAACTCCTGGCTTTCAGGAGGAAAACAGGCAAGCTTTTAGAAAAAATTGACAACTTCTCCCACACAACCCCTGAGTTTCTTTGCCTATTACTAATCTCTGAGCGTGGGGGCTGCTTTGAAACTCAGCTGTTCTGGTTCTACCCTCCAGGTGGCAGCGGTGCCACACCACACCGCAGAGGCTCCGCTCCCCTCTTCCCTGACTTCAAGTGTTAATGCAATTGACCAATCAGTGCTAAGATGATGGGAGGTAATTGGGTAATTGTATTTCACTGATCACAAGCAGAGAAAGGGAAAGGAATAGGGGAAAGAAAGAGGGGCAGAGGAGGAAAGGGGACTGCAGTCCGAGAGGAGATTTTTGGAGCCAGCACCCCAAACGTCGGGACGTGGCATTAGCCGAGAGAAAGCTTAGCCTGCCAAGGTCTGCTGCCGGCACACGGAGCGCATTTATTTATTGGAGGGGAAAGGAGGGGAGAGAGGAGCGGGAGGGGGAGGAAGAGAGTTAAAGCCTAAGTCGATGGAAGGGGACCGGGGTTTCTGCCGCGCAGGGACCCCTGAGCCAGGGCGATGGCGCTAAGGACGGCGCGGAGCAGCTGCGCTCCCGGGAACGCGTCTCCTCGCAGAGGACCAGCCGCCGTCGGGAAGATCTACGCGGAGAGGAACCAACTTGTGGCTCCAAAATGTACCCGACGCAGCTGGAAATGAGATCAAAGCTGCAGTTTCATTTGAGGAGGATGAGAGGAGCCAGCGAATAGGGATTTTTTTTTTTTTTTTTTTTTGGTATCTCCTTGTTCCATTTTCTATTTTCTTCCTCATTGCTATTATTTTTTAATTTGCCTACCACCCGGTCGGTCCCCTCACTTCGCCCTCCCCATTTAAAATAAAAGCCCAGTTTGAACTTCTTTCGCCGCGGCGTCCCCGCATCCGCTGCCCGCTGATGGAGGAGAAGGGGACCTGGGGGCTGGCAGGGGCCACCAGCGAGGGACCGCGTCACGCGTCTCCCCCGTGATCCCGGCCCTGATCGCCGAGTCCTGCAACACCTGGAGGATCTGGACTGGGTGCCGGGGGTGGGGGCGGGGACAGAGGAAGCGAAAGCCACCCTGAGCCTTAGGAAAAAAAAGAGGAAAAAAGTAGCGGGGGGAGGAATGGGTTTCTTCTTGACAGCTGACGGAGCCTTGAAATTTTCCTCCACTACCCCCGCCCCCGCCCCCCGCACTCCATTTAACGTGAGATTATGAAATTGCAGAGGCGGTGTGGGGAAGGAGACAGGATATAGCAGGGAGTTTGGAGGGAGAGGGGAACGTGGCTGGCCGGGTAGCTGAAATCAAAAATCCAATTGCGCACTGGGTTGTGATGAGAAATCTAATCAGATCTTTGGAAAAGGGGCCGGCCGGAAGGGTGGCGAGTAGGGGGAGTTGATCCCGAAATTCTGTGACGGGGGGTGGGGGGCTAGGGAGAGGAATCGACGATGTAAAAGGAGACTTTTTTTGGTGGCAGTGGCGGTTGGGTGCCTTGCAAAAATGAAGGATGCAGGACGCAGCTCTCTCTTGGAACCGAACGCAGTGGATAAACTGATCGTGCAAGAGAGAAGGAAGAACGAAGCTTTTTCTTCTGAGACCTGGATCTTAACACAAATGTGTATATGTGCACACAGCGAGCGTTGAAAAATGAAATAAACCAGTGTCAGACCCGCGGGGGTTGGTGTGTTCTGACATAAATAAATAATAATCAGACAGCTGCCCCCCTCCCCCCAAAGGATGATTGGAAATGGAGAACCGAGGATCCACAAAGAAAAAGTATGTTCATTTTTCTCTCTAAAGGAGAAAGTGAGCCAAGGAGATATTTTTGCAATGAAAAGTTTGGGGCTTTTTTAGGAAAGTAAAGACCTGATATGCTGCTGTTTTCTTTTCTTTTTGAATTTCCCACAAGAGGAGAGGAAATTAATAATACATCTGCAAAGAAATTTCGGAGAAGAAAAGTTAACCGCGGCGGAATGAGGCATTGATTGGGGGAGAGAAACCAGCAGAGCACAGTTGGATTTGTGCCTATGTTGACTAGAATTGACGGATAATTGCAGTTGGATTTTTCTTCATCAACCTTCTTTTTTTCCTTTTTTTTTTTTTCCTTTTGGTGTCAAGATCATGCGTTTTTGCTTGTTCTTAATCACCTGGATTGCCATCTGGATGTTGCTGTGATCAGTCTGAAATACAGTGAGTGATCCTTATTTTCTTATTTATTGGTGAAGAAACTGTCCATTAATTTAGCGTTCCTGGTCCCTTTGTCTCCTCACCCCCTCGAGTGTGATTTTTAAAGACCTGGCTACTGGGGGCCAGAAACAGGGAGAAGGTGGCCCACGCATTTGCTCCATTAGGCTGTGCTCACGGATAAGCTGGTTTGTTATAATGATGCAGGTTGTCTGCATCCTGGGCAAATGCCTTTGCAAATGTTCTCCAGGGAAAGAAAGATCTCCCCAAGAAAGCCGCTGCAGTGTGGGGTGCCTGTGCTCTGTGATTGACATTCTAGAATGCGTTTAAGTTGCATGTCAGCCCAGGAGTTAGATGCACAAATATTTAGCCATTGGAAATCGAAGGGACCCAATTTAAATTTCATTATCCAACCTGACATTGCAGATCAACAGAATGTATTAACACAAAAATATGATAATAAAGGAAGCAGATGAAGGATGGCTCCTTGCTAGTGGGTGGATGGAGGGAGGGAGAGTGGATGTGGGGGAGGAAGTGGTGGAGAGAGGTGGCTGCACTGTCCCCCATCTGTCTTGCATACACATGCTCCAGTGTGGTCTTCACATTACCTAGATTCTCACCAGTGCTAAGAATGAGAGAAAGAGGACTCACTTCTCTTGAACGCCACCCCTGCTAACTAACCACTTCTCTGGATAACGGGGAGACTATACACAGATTGTAGATGCCTTGGGCAATTGGCTTGGGCTTTACCAGAAAACTTGCCAACATCACCAGGACAGGGCTCTTGAGAAAAAGGCAGCAATCTCGCGTCCTGTTGTAACTTAGATAAAGCAGCTGAAGAAGAGGTGGGTTGAGCAACAGTGCTTCCCGTGTGCCAGCTTTGTCTTGGGGGAAAGAGGCCAATAAAGAAAAATAGGAGGAGATTGAAAATGCTTAGAGAGCCTGAGGGCGTGTAGGATCACCCGTTTCCATCACCTCCCTCCCCCAGAGCTGCTGGGGTCACAGAGCTGCCTTTTCTTCTTTTCTTTTGAAAAAGAATGCTTTCTTTTCACGCTTCTGTGTTCCTCTCTGGGGCCTTCTATCAGAATCATAGACTCATATAACTTTAGAGAAAGAAGACTGCTCCGAGATCTAATGCCAATAAAAAGGGAAACTGAGGCCTACAGAACTTATAACTCTTTGGTTAATGGGCAAACCCTATGAGACAGGTCGCTCACACAAACATCCAAACAGCAGACGGAAGTCAGTTTGGGACCAAACTGGGCAGGAATCAGTCATGCATGGCATGGCTACTTCTGTCCCCATAGCTGCCATTTTTATCTAGAAGGGTCAAGGAAGGTACTGGGAGCTTGAAATAAACTCCTGCCACTCGGGACCTCAAAGGTAGCACATCTCCAACATCCGTATGTCTTCTTAGTCTTTTTTTCTTTTTTTTTGAATAGCAGAGTTTGGATAATCCTAGCAATGATACTCTTGCCGGGGCGGGGGCCGGGGGGAGAGATCTACGACTATGGCATATCTCAAAGGAGATGAAAGGCAGCAGTCTCCTGGGTCCTTTCTGGGTGTTGGGCACATTTAATCTGGTGAGTGGTGGTCCCTGGAGAGTCATTAAAGAACTGTGGAGTTAGATTTATATTACAGAGGTGATAATAGAAACTGGGAACACCCTGCTAAAAGCCTCTGAGTCTGTTCTTTCAATCCCATCATCTCTCCTTATCCTTTCCATTACTCCTTAACTCAACTAGCCTTCAGCTGAGCCCTTCTCTAATTTATTTTCCTGGGCACATGTTTCCCCTTGGGACACAGATCAGGCAATAAATGTGCTACCCTATGAAAATAATCATACGGAGTTATTTTTTGTCCCCTGAGCTTCCTATAGCCTCCTGCATATCTTATAATTCCTTGTAGTTTTTTTGTTGGCTTGCTTGTTTTGTTTTATATGACTACAGTTACGTCACCACTTGTGATAAGAGATTGATTGACTCGAGTTTTATGAAGTTCCTGCTCAGTTGCAACTTTGCACAACTGAAAAAAGAGAAAAAAGAAAAAAAAAAACTTTGATGGTTTTTACTGCCTTGTTCAGCTCTGGGCTTCATGTGGGAAACCCAGCCTTGCAGTCAGTTTGGCTCTGCCCATCAGTGGAGGTTTTTTTCTTTCTTTTTCTTTTGACATCAAAATTTCTTCACTGCTACTCCAGTTAGACCTCAAAGTGCATTCCTCACTTGACATTACTACCTCCTCTCTGTATTCTCCACACTGACACATACCTGCAAACTTTCCTGAGAGAGAGGGAAGGAGGAGAGATGGGATGGGGATGCAGAGGGGTGGGAAGAGAGAGAGAGAAAAAATGAATATGAATGCCTAAAATTATGGGTTAAATATGTCCTTCTACCCACTTCCACTTAGACACATTCTTCGAATCTGCAGATGATGGAGCATCTAAGGATGCCATCGTTTTTCATGCTGGTGCATCACTTCACCAGCTCTACAGTTAGGGACAGATTGCCCAGCTTGGGGCTTATCTCCTTTGGTTTGGCAGTCAGAGTTGGCACAGCATTTTAGGCAACTTGTTCATGGACTGAGGAAAGAATTTTGGCCATGCTAGACCTGGAAATTTACCTCCTGAATTTATTTCGGGGCCTAAGTTGGTGCCCAGTGAGTAGCATTTGTGAGGAGGTAATTGTATACTGGGATTCTGCTGAGGACCACTGGCCCAGAAAGCTCCTGGGGTTTACAAATTTCCAAGTTACCTTTGCAAATATCTTCCTCCTCTAATTTAATAACTGTGCCCTTTGGGCAATACCTTTAATTTCCCTGGCCCTCAATGTTCTCATCTGTGGGATGGGAATGATAACATCAACAAACTGAAATTCAGCAAATTAGAATCGTTTTTGGAATTAAAAGTAATGTTATGCAAAGCCCCAAGCATAATAGGCCCTCTAAGGAGAGCTGTTTGTTGTGGGTGTTCTTGGATTAATTTGGATTAACTTCTTGGAATGAATACAGGCTGGTCAAGCTCTTTAACAGTTCTAGTGGCAACACTTGAGAACTAGGGGATGTGCGACTGACCTTACAGTAGCTGCCAGATTCTTCTTTTGAGGTCTTGTCAGGACAGATTGGCTGCAGTATATCATTTTAGATATGAAATGCTGCTTCAAGCTAGAAACTGAAAATCAAATTTTCCTCTTTAAAGTGTAGAAAAATAAATCTCAGCAAAAATAATACTTACTTTAAATTTTAAGGGAAAAAGAATGCTGTTCTTGTGTTATGTGCACTTTTGTTCTAAAAGTTGGATAAGATAGTTCCTGTATATTAAATGTGTAATTTTAGGTACATATTACATTGCCTGGACCCGGAATGCACAAAATAAAGGCAGATTTCTAGGCAATTATATAATTTAAATTAGATGGTGTAAAATTCCATTATGCATGTTAAGGCACCCAAGTCCACAATTTGGATTCACAGTCTTCCTAGTTATAATGAATCCTATGTTAGTTAAACGACATCTTCACCTTGAGATACGATAAAGGCCCCAGTAGAGTGCATGGAATTAAGAGTTTATGTAGACATATGAGTCTTATTGTTTGCATGTGCAAGACTTCCAACCTGAACTCGCCAGTGGTTTTCTGAGACAGCCAGTCATGGGCATTGCTCATAATTTCATTCCTACAACAGCAGCCTTGTGTTCTGTTTGTCAAAGTGCTTCCGGAGACATGTTCTCCCTTTGAGGGGAAAAGAGTCCTACTGTTATAATTATTGTTATTCTTGATATCATATCTGTGGATCATAACAGGACTGTCAGGCTGAGGAGTTGCCCATTGGATTTTTATACTGTTTCGTTTCAACTAGAAAAGCAGTTTGAAATCTATGTGAATTTTAAAAAAGCTCACTGAAGTTAACAGTTTCACAGATTTTAAGAAGAGATGGAAATCATCTATGGGAGTTCTTACCATTTCATAAATTTTACATTTTTGTGTGCTTATTGAGTTAAGAAATTCAATAAACTTGGACTCAAGTGTTCTATGTGAATTGGCATACTCAGCTTCCCACTGGGTCACGTGTGTTACATGCACCATTTAACCTCTCTGAGCCTGTTCGCTTATCTGTAAAACAGAGATAATAACAACTACATAGAACTGACTGCCGTGAGGACGAAATCAGATTGTGTTTGTCATGCACGGCAGGCATTCAATAAATGCACATTTAAACTGAGCATCTCTGCTTTTAGTTTAAGTAATGCACAGTTTTAAAGAAACTGATACGGTTTTGTTTCAGAGAAGCTGTTAATCTAAATTCGTGTTGGTATAGATTTAAAAAGGAGAAATAGATAGACAAGATGAAGGTTGGAGTAACACAAATAGATACAACCATTTTTGGTGAACTTCTATCCTTGTAAAACATATTTTGAAGTGCCTTAGTAAATGCCATTCCCTCAGGAAAGATTGAAATATACTTTGTGAATTGTGAAAATATGCTCTGTGTCCATGTAAACTTGTATTAGATTGTTGAGTACTTTATATTACAGGCTTAAAATAATTAATGATTTATTAAGGTGCCTTGGAAAACTCTTCAGCGGGATCAAGAGTCTTTGCAACTTTCTTTTCTTCAAAATGATTTCTCTGGAGAAATGTAAATTTGCCAAAGTTTGGTTGGGTAGATCCTGGGGCTGACACAGTGTGCTTGTAACTCTCTCTGAGGGCAAGGATTTTATTTGTTCTCTGGCATGCCCTCGGTACCTCAGGAGAGTGTCTGACATAGTGTGCATGCAGTAAATATTTCTTGAATGACTGACTGACTGAACTTAGTTTGAGAGACATCCCCTCCAAAGGACTCAAATGCATGTACATCCCTATGTGGATGCACATGTGCGTAGGCACACGCATACGTACAAGAAGCCTGGCTTTCAGGAACCTATAGAAGCTTAATGAGAAATACCAATGAGTGTACTGACTCCGTGTGTGTGTGTGACATCACACATACATACAGATTAAGCACCACTTGGTGGCTTCCTTCTACTGGAAAAGCTGAGGTCTGAAAGCTAGGTGATACAGTGTATTTTTCTTCTTCTTGGTGTTGTCATTAATGAACTGTGACAACAAGTCACCTCATCTCTCTTAGGTCAGTCTCGTGTTATCGTCTGTTAAATAAAGGTAAAAATGGATTCCTTCAAGCACTAAGATTCTGAAATCATAATTGACCCACCAGGAATTCAGGATTCATGGGAATTAAAAATATATGATCTCAGGGTACTCACTCTTAACAATGTAGAGGGGAACAGCATAGTATTCTGAGAGGAAGGCAGAATCAGTGTTACAATGGCAGATATGTACAGCGAAAAGGTGAAGGAAATCTCTAGAGGGTTTGTAGGGGAAATACAATGAGATTTGGAGGAGAGAAACATTGGATTCCAACTTTGTTTCACCAGCTGTTCGCTGGGGGATCCGGAGTAGGCCAGTGAACCTTGCTTGGCATCAGTTTCCTCAACTATAAAAACGGAGATCATTTTTCTTGCAGTTACTTTGTGAGCATTGATTAAGATGTCCAAGTGTTTAGCACATGACCGGTACACAGTAAAATGCTAACTCACTTTCTTTACATTGAAATCTTTGGTTATTTTCCGTAGAAATGGGAACATTTAACTGAAAGTCTGTGAGTGTTTTGCTTTACGTTTGCTAAGTAGGTAAATGAAGAGCTTTTGTCAACTTTGCTATCGAAGTTAGTACGTAATATTATTCTTGATAATGTTTTCTAATGGCTTTCAGATTTATAATGAAGTCTAAAAATGATGAAAAACTTACGTGAATTAATAGACTTTTATTTCAGCTTTGCATAAGCTGATGGCAGCTTCTATGCTCATGGAAGCTTTCAACACTTAGGGAGGTTATGGGTATCATTTCATAATAACAATAGTCACTGCCATTTTCTGAGCATTTGATATATACCAGGCACTATGTTGCAAATATATATTTTTCTCCTTAATTCTCACTTAAGCAACTAAGATACAAAGAGCCTAAGTAATTTGTCTAAGGTTATACACCAAGTGGTGGAACTGGAAGTGGAAGCTACATTCCTTCTGATTTAGAAAACTCTGAGTAATCCAGTAAATTCAAACATTGACTTGGTAACAAATATACATGGAGGCTGACTTTCATCTAACCTGGTTCTCAATCTGAATATTTTAATTGGGATTGAGATGTCTGCAAGTTTCTCTTTCCCCTGCTTCTTGAAACGAAGATTGTGACCAGATGCTTAGGTCACATAATACCGTGCATGTTTTTGTCAGTCTTCAGTACTATCCAAGGGTGTCCCTAAGTGAGGAAGGGACAACTTCTAAGAAAGACTTGGGAAAAATTATCCTAATTCACTCAACTAATGAACAGAAAGGCCTTGCAAAATGCTATGAGAGGATCTGGAAATTCAAAGTTGTATGAGAAATAAAGTCAATGCTAGTAATAAGCTTGGAGTTTAGTTACAATATTCTACAAACTTGATGGGCTCCTAACTGTGGGTACCCAGTGCCTATCTCAGTCCTCATCATGTTGGATCCCTCTGTAGCTCTTGATACTGTTGCCCACCGCTGGCTTTCTGAAACTCTTCCAGAGGTTTGAGGGGCCACTTGCTATCACTTTCTTTATTCATGTCACTTCATCCTCCTCCTGTCCTCCTGTTCTTTCCTTAAATGTCAACAGCTTCCCCTTTGAATCTGTTCTATTCCCAGCCTCTCTGCATCCCTGAGAGATGTCAGCTGGGCGTGTTTTGAGAGATGACACTCAAATCCTTGGCCTCAAATCTTTGTGTATACTGAAGACTTCTAAATCTCTGTCACCAGCAAGATTCAACTTCCTTACCTGGTTTCCTGGAGGCCTTACAAACTTAATACACCAGTGTAACTGATTATTTTCCCTCCTAGAGCCTGTGTTTTCAGTTTCCAAAGGTACCAATATCTCTTTAACCTCCCTCATATGTAACCATTCATCAAGTCACTCATCAATCTCTTCATTATCTTCAACTCAGCTTTTTTGTCCTTCAGTCCAGATTCCACTGTTTCTCTCCTACTTAGATATCTTTCTAACTTTCTAATCTTTCTGATGATGCCAACTGTTCTTCAATGTAGTCCATTATCTGTTCTGCCCACAGAGGGACCATCCTAAGAGATAAAGCTAAAAATCCCCTTCCTATATTCTATAAATCTATTTATAGAATAAAATCCAGATTCTTCTCTTCATAATGCAGTCTGACCAGCCCATTCATGTCTTCTCTACCTGCCATACTGGATGTTTTTTCCTCTGGAGACATCCCAGGCTACTTTTGGCTCAAACTTTGTGAGAGCTACTCCATTTGCCTAGGACATACTCTTCATACATCAAATCTCAGAGCAAGTTACCTCCTCTGGGGAAATCTTTCCCAGCTCCCGTACACCCTCTGAGTCTCCCATCCTCTGTATGCCAACAGTTTGTTCATACATCTGTGACAGCTTTTATCACTGTTATATATACTTACTTGGCTAAAACCCACAGATCGTGACTGCTTTTTTGATATAGACCTTGTCTTACTCATCTTGTCATCTCCCACATCTAGCATAGCTCATAGGATTTTTCAGTATATTTTGGTAGAGCCAATAAATTAATGGACTGATCTAACACCACATTAGAGTGAATAATTTCCTTCAATTCAGTTTATGGTACAGGCCATTATTTTTCCAATATTTTTACCATTAAAATCACCTTTTGTTATTTTTCCTCTAGGGACGCATGTTTCAAGACTCCCTTGCCCAACAAATACATTGCAATTTGTTTCTCCATTTTTCCTAATTGAAAACATGTACCTGCCCATTATCACTCTTGAAATGCACTGGATGAACATTGTTACCATGAGTTGAAATAAACTGAGCCAAAAGAAAAGATGTTTTAATTGTCTCGTGCAATTGTATGAGTCCGTGCGTGGTTTCTAGTTTTGAGATAGTGATAATAGCGGTCTTGAAGGAGCCCAATTTTAAAAATAATTCTGTAAATATATTTTAGTGTTAATTTTATGCTCTATTTATGGCTGTCAGTAGGCTCACTGTAGGTTCTACAGCATACTCCTCAAAGGCATTGTTGACAAAGAACATTGTTCACAAAAACGAAGGCGCCCCTTGAAGTTGTGCATTGCACAAGCTACACAGTTATATGAAGTGGGCCTTCCTAGTCAGGAATGACTACTGGAAAGACATTATGGCTTTTAAGTTTGAATAATGCCCAAATATGGACTCATGAAATGGGGAATAAAAATGATTTATCCTTAGTCAAAGTGCCTGAATTTAAAAATTTGGTGAGCTATGGTCACTTTTCACAACATGTATACATCTGGTTTTATGGGAGCCAGGTATACATTCTCAGGAGGCGCTCTGGCCCCATGCTTCAGAAGGATGAAAGGATGCTCCTTTCTCTCATAAGAAACAGCAGAAGACAGTGAATTAGATGAAAGTGCTAAATGGTAAGAAAGTATTTAATTATGGTTTAATCTTATTTTTCAATCTTTGAATATAAAAGTCGTGTATATGTTGAAGCAGAACATTTGTTTTTCTTTTAGTCCTTTTTCTTTTAGTTTTTCTTTTAGTTTTACGTGATTTCTTTCCAGTTTAGAGATTATTATTTTTAATCTCTAATAAGAGTCATAGTAAATGAGAGAACATTAATAGTAATGCTTCACGGGGATTTTAAATCCAGCTATCTCTTTTAATCTTCTCTACAACATTTTGGTCCCAGAACATCCAAAGCAACATTCTCTGACTACTACCTCCCGAGTGATTATGCATCAGGAGTTGGCGAGGTATGCAAGGGAAGATTTATTTAGAAGAGCCAGTGCTAAGTATGGTCTCTGGTTCTTGCCAAATTGCAAACTGCTGAGACAACACTGTTTTCTTGGGAGGGGTCCATTTGTTTTAGCCCGTCAATGTTGACCAAGTGACTTTAGGCAACTAGGAGAATTTAGCCATTTGATTATGTTTCTTTCTTTGTTGCTAAGGTAAGTAACTGGAATGAGGATAGGTTTCACAGATTAATAGAGTAAGATCTTTTTTTTATGATGATTAATACTGTCCCCTAGTTATTAAAATCTTCTGTACTGGTAGATGTGATCCCACCTAGAACAAGGAGATTAATCTATTTGTGGTGTTTTAATAGCTATCCTATTGTTAATACAGCTGATCATTTTTTTAATTCATATTTTTTCGAGGCTAAGAAATGTAGTACTAAAGAACTCGTTCTCAGGACAATAAACACGTTTTCCTTGAACCAATGACTTGATAATGATGGTGGCAACTTCAGTAACTAAGTATGGGGTTTTTGAAAAAGGTGCCTGACATTTGCAAATGGAAAGATGTGCCTCTCTTGAATGGTTTACAGCTGGATCTGAGCCGGATCTCAGAATGTGCTGATTTTTACCTTAGGGGAGTGAAAGAGAGAGAAAGAGAAAGAGAGGGAGAGATTGCTCTGAACCTGGCTGTTCTAATCTGGGCAGAGAGAATGCTGATAGCTTAGTTAGCTGGTCTCTGGAGAGAGCCACCTCAGCAAGGCCCAGAGCATGTGTGTGGATGAATGAATTCAAATGCATTATGGGGGGTGATCCAGGGGACTCCAATTTCTTCTAACTGAAAAGGCAGAAAGTCAGAAGCCACCCTAAAAGAGTTAACATCTCCACAGTGGTGTTCAGGAAGGCAAGAATGGGACTGTGAAGGCTTTCTCTGTATTGTTTGAACGTTGCCATGGCAATAGTTTCCAGCAGAAGTTACATGTTTTTCAATTCCCCAAAGCAGCAAGCTGCCTTTCCCTCTCTTTCTCTCTCTCCCTTCATCCCTCTCTGTCTCCCTTCTCCCTTCATCCTTCGTCCTTATCTCCCCATGCTCTCTCTCCTCCCTCTGTCCTTTCTTTTGTTCTCAATTCTTCAGCTCATTCTCCATTAACAAAAATATTCTAACTCCACGAGGTTGCTTTTAGGCAGAAAGTGAGTCAGACATATAAGCTTCTCTCGGAGTTTCTGTTTCCCCGTCTGTTTATGTATTAAAGACCCAATTAGGCGGAAGCTGTGGATGGAAGTGGGGTTGGGGCTTTCCCTTGTTGGTAGGACACAGAACATATTAGAATGGTTGGTGTTGTGGTGATATGTTAATTGGATCGCTCCAGGCAAGTGCAGAGCAGCAGTCTCTGACAATTAGAAAGAACAATGACTTTACTATGAAGGAACCCTCTCTCCTACACACTGGGAGGATTAGCATGCATTGCAGGTCTCTGGAAGGTTCCTGTAGACCCGGAGAGAGATCTGCAGTTGGAAATGCCTCCTGTCTCTTTAAAGCTAGCTGCTGCCTCTCATTTAGCTCATTTTACTGCCAAAGAAGGAGACGTGAGGGGACAGGGAGAGATCTGGTTGAGTGGGTGGTGGGGACCCTGTCGCAGACCTGGGCCATAGGATAGATTGCAGGGATGCTAGGAAGAAATCTTTGCCTGCCTAATGCACGTGGCCAGTGAATTGTGAAATGGGTTTCATTAGAGGCTTTCAGATCCCGGCATGTGCCAAAGTGCTTTGCAGGCACAGCGCCATCACTTCAGGTCCAGCCCTGCTGCTGGTCGCCGCGGCCAAGAGGGGACAGAGGCTCTGTCTGTGTTAAAGCCTCGGTCCCATCGCTCTCTGTCTACTGTTCATTGTGCGGCGCCTCTGGGCCTTTCAGTCCAGCTAGGGATGAGGCACAACGTATCCCCTAGGTGTTGGTAGAGAGGAAATATGAGGGATTTTGAGCAACACTGGTAGGTTTGAAACAGCCAGTGGGCACTAACATCCAGAGGTTCCCTCTCTTTTTCCCAGGGCTGGTGTTGAAGCTCTCTCTAGGCTTCTCTGCAAATATACCCAGACCCTCACCTGAAAGAGAGGCTGGGTGGTTCAGGGCTGCATGAGTCATCAGAGACCTTCGTGTTATTAGATACAGGGGAACTCTTTGTTTTTCTCAGATTCATACACGAGAGATTTTAGAACTAAATTTTATCTCCCAAGGCATAGCCCCATCAGTAATTCTAATAACTGCCATATGCTGAGTCCTATGTAACAGGTGCTGTGCATGTCTCTTATATAGAACACTGAGGGTTCTACAAGGTTGATGATTTAAAAGCATCGACAGAGGAGCCAGATCTGTCTGAGCCTTGTCACTTCTAAGGTCTGTGGCTTTGAGCAGTTTGCTTAGCGTTTTGAACCTCAACTTTCTTATCTGCAACGTGGGAATGAGTATAGCTTAGGGTTGTGGTGAGTTGTAATGGCGGCAATACATGTAAAACTCTTAGCAGAATGTTTCCTCATGGAAAACACTCAAACTAATATCTGTAAAAATATGAGGTATTTGCATACAGTATTGTGAAGTAATTGCTAGGCATGTGCCTCAGGCAGAATGAAGTTAAAAATTATTAAGGGCAGATTGTTTAATGAAAAAGGAAAAATAGCATTACACAATGAGTTTCTGAGTTTTAAATCAGGAAGTTCCTGATGTTTTTGGTAAAACTCTACAGTTTGAACAGCAGAATAGACAAGATCATTGAAATAACCTTTTGTCGTATTCATTCTGGATAGATGAATTTCATCCATCCATATTAGAGTTTTCTTGTGGGACTGATCTCTTGGGACTTGTATCATTTGTGATGCCTTAGATTGGAAATAAGAGAAAAAAAATCTAACTAGATTAAACAAAAAAGGAATTTACTAACAACTGACAGATGAAATAGAAAAGTCTTCCATTACATGGAGTTCAGGTATGGTTTGATCCAGATGTTAACAATATCACAGGGACTCCTACTCTATTCTCTCTGTGATTCTTTTGGCTCAGTCCTCTTCCATGGGTCATTTTCATCCTCAGACTATTGTTTTGCATTCCCTCACTCATCCACCAAAGAAAGATTCACACTTTTGTTTCACCATTCCCAGAGAGCATCCTGAGATCTAAGCTTACTGGACAAGCTTAGGTCATATGCCCACTCATGGACCAATCACTTGCTTCCATGGAATAGAGTTGAGAGTCAAATGCATCCCTAAATAGAATTCAGGGGCTATTGAGAGACAAGAGGAAATAGGTGCTGGAGAGATAATCATAAATAAATACTATGAGTCTAATGATGGCGAGTAGGAAGGATGAATTGTTATATTTCACATTGTAACTTGCTACAAGGGTTAATTTTGTTTGTACTTCCCTGTAATGCTATGTTGTATATAAGTATTGAAGTATTAATAATCATCCAAGGAGTTTTGTTCTTCCTGCAAATCATCTGGCTGTGGCTATCAATTTTTCAGAGGAACAACTTGATCTGCATTCATGCTATTTTTGCATTGCTCCTCTCATTTCTTAGGAACAGGTCTTTGTTTTTAAAAGGGAATTTATAGGCTTTTCTGAAAGTGAGAAAACAAAAGCAAAAACAAAAGAATCCTCTTCAGTCAATAACAGCTCATTGGCAGAGGTTCTTTAAACCACCTCGAATACGTACACTCCTGGTCACCTGAACCAGCCGTAAGTGTGCATTTATCAGCTGCGATTTCATCTAATTTGTCACTGCAGAGATCTCAGCAGTGACACAGTCCATCACTGAATTCTCCATTCTGCCTACTCAGGGGTAGTGGTCCAGGTAGTATGACACAACGTCCTTTGCTTCTTAATAGGCAAGGGGAAGGAAATCATTATCTGGAAGAAGAGGCATTCAAAGCATGTAACTGCTTGCCAAGGTCAAGGCCTGGGAATTCTCTCATTTATAGTCTTCACCCTGTGTGTACCATATTGTGCACAGAATAGATACTTGTACATACGTAAGTAGTGACCTGCACCAAATTGAGGATCAAACCAAGTTCACGTGCATCTCTGTTGTAGAGCAAACTACTGGTGGAGTAGGTTGTGTCTGGATAGTGACGACAGTGAAGAAGACCGCCATTTTTTGACCAGTCATTGTATGGTAGAAATTGTGGTGGGTTATTTTACATATTTTATCTCATTGTACTCTTACAAAAACTGCAATATCAATCATAGCAATATGAAAAAATATCTGTAATAGGTAACGTTTATTGAGTGATTCCTATGTGGAGGCACTGTTCCGAATGTTGTGTTTTTGTAATGACTTTTAATCCATGAGCAAATAAGCATTTTTTTTTTTAATCATGAAGAAGGGAAAGCTCAGATAGGTTGGCTGACTTACCTATGTCATGGAGCTAATAAATGACGGAACTTTGCTTTGAACTTCTGGTCAATCCTGTGGTTTTTGTGCTTTGCTGTGCTGCCTCTCACATGAGACTAATTTTTTTTAAAAAGAAACTTAAATTTGGTTTCTTTAAGTTTTGATTTCTTTAAATCAAAATACCAAAGACCTGGAACTCTTGCCTTCAACCTCACTTACTTTTTTATTTTTCCTGCCTTCTCCATCCCCTTCTTATTCCAGGTGTTCTCAGCTTTGATGATATGTGAGAGTATTTTTCAGCCTCTACTTTGGCCCAGGGCAGCTGTCCAGCCACAACTCGGGATATTTGAAAGTAAAGCTTTTCATGAGCCATTTATTTTAAATATAACCATTTGAGATAACCACAAATAAACCACAAGGGTGTTTTAAGAGACGTTGTTTGTCATATGTTGGGAAGAGTGAAGAGACATTTCATATCCCCGTTGTGTCTTGGCAGCTGAACTTTCAATACCTCTGTAGCCATTAGTAGTTGGCAGCCCTTCTCCCGTAAAATGTGATGATACTGATAGTCGCATGCTTAGCTGCATAAGGCTGTAACATATTTCTTATCCCAATTGTAAGCATCAGAAGACATGCTCCTCCATCTGCAGTCATATGTCACTTAACAATGGGGATACGTTCTGAGAAATGCGTCATTAGGTGATTTTGTCGTTGTGGAATACCATAGAGTGTACTCACACAAACCTAGATGGTATAGCCTACCACACACCTAGGCTCTATGGAACTAATCTTAGGGGACCACCATCGTATATGTGATCTGTCATTGACGGAACATCATTATGCAGTGCGTGACTGTATAGAAAAGAGACACTTGGGCCCTTTCCTCCATAGCTCCCAAGATTCTTTACTCTTCCCCACCAGGATGGTTCATAGGAAAGGCAGAAGGGAATATAGTGCTGGGACACTGTTTTTGCTGCCTTTCCCAGGAAGCTGCTAAACAAAATTGCTGTTCTCAGCTCATCTGGGCACTGGGCCAGATAGGAGGCAGTGCCCCAGATCAGTTTCCTTACTTCTTCAGCAAATCACTCTTTCTTTTGCTTGTGAGACAGACATTGCAAGGGCAAGGAAAGCAGGCATAATGCGCTGCAACTGCAGGGTAGATGGACATAAACATTTGCTCACATATGTGCATACACACACACACACATAATGCCCACCAGTTTATCTCAGTGTCCTGAATTCCCGCGTGACTTCTGAAGGGTCTTCTGGAGACATGTGCCATTCATCTTTCTTTCTCTAAGATTCAGGAGACCAGGAGAAAGAACTGCGTATTGGGCAGTAGACTATGGATTCAGGGCCCAGTTTGACACCTAAGAATTATTCTCCTAATTGCCTGCTATGTATTTGACCCAATATCTTCTGTTTCAAGAATATAAAGTGACTTCAATATCAGTTGTAGCTTCTTATCCCCAAATCTAAGGCTTTTTAAAAACAAATGGAAGAGGTTTAATGCTGCTCACTATTTTATAATATCTCAACCCCTGCTTCCCGTCCCTTGGGGCTGGCAAGACAGAGCAGGTTCTTGCTTCATCTTATCTCTAGAATACACTCCATTCCTTTCCTAACACAGGCTTTTAGCACTTATCAGGCCCAGATAACTATAATCACGCCCTGATTTGCCCTTCTCTTTCCAGTCCATCTTTATCGCCAGTTATTTATCTTCCAAAGGCACTGCTTTTGTGCTGTTTTTTTCACTAGCAAACCCTTACTTGTAAAATAAATGCGAGGCCCTGAAGGCCTCACTGTTGCTTGTCTCTCAATTCCAGTACGTATTTCTTGGCTATGCCATATTCTCTTCCATTTCCTGTATTTTGCTTTGTACAGGTAATTGTTCTATGTGCCTATTTTTTTCCCCACCTAGAGTGAAGGCTCTCTGAGGTCAGCCCCTTGACTTCCACGTCTGAGTCCTTGCCTCCATGCCTTTCATAGAGGAAATACTCAATATATGCCTTTGTAATTGAAAAAAAAAATGGGGGGCTGAATGGTTAAGGTCATGCACTCCACTTCAGTGGCCCAGAGTTTCACCGGTTCAGATCCTGGGCGTGGATATGGCACCGCTCATCAGGCCATGCTGAGGCGGCATCCCACATGCCACGACTAGAAGGACCGACAACTAAAACATGCAACTAAGTACTGGGAGGATTTGGGGAGAAAAAGAAGGAAAAAAAAAATAAAAGATTGGCAACAGTTGTTAGTTCAGGTGTCAATCTTAAAAAAAAAAAAAAAAGTTTTGCTTCACAAGTTTCCAGCTGCTGATCTTAAAAAAAAAAATAAAGCGTTTCTTTGTTTTTAATTAGATTTTTCATTAATCTTCTAATAGATGGCCTCACAGACTACTTGGGGCTAAACAATCTTCTGCATTAGGGGCAACCACCCAGCAGTGTATCATCTTTGAAATAAAAGGAACTCTCCTTTGCTGAGTTTCCTACAGGATCCTGTTAGCTGTTCTTCAAAGAGCCGCAATTCAGAGCGCCGTGTGTCCTGTGGCTGTTTGCTTCTCAGGGATGTAGAGCCCGCTAGTCCAAGCAACGTGCTTCTGTGGCACAGACCTGCTTGTCTTCTTCAGGCGGCTTCCTGCCCTGTTGTTCTGTAGTGTTGACATGATGCATGCACTTCGCAAAGGATGTCCTCGTGGGTACAAGATGTTCCTTTTTCCAACTCCCTGTTCTGTGGAAGTCACAACTCTTAATGCTTTAAATCTCCTGGCCCTGTTTGCATATTATTCTAATATGTAGCATTGGTTTCTGAAGCTAATCCACAAAATGGCGTGTGCCACAATGAAGTTTGCAATAACAAATGGAGGGAAATAAGCAGAATATAGTGAGTTTCTTACCAAATCAAATTTATATGATTAAAAAAAACTGACCTTTATTCTCTTTTTTCCTTGTCATTTCATCAGGCTCAAAAGGTCCTTTTTTAAAAGGTGAATGATTATAATAGTATATGGTATTTTAAAAAATTTTCTCCTAATGGCAAGATAAGTTAGGCACATATATTCATTCACAGGTCTGTGACAAATGACCGCCACGTCTGCTATGAACTTCAGTAGTTCAATAGTCTAGAACATTGCTGTTAAGATGTAAACATTGGAGCCCTGGAAAAACCTTAAGCAGGTGCTTGTGAGTAAAATAGGAGATGTGAGCCCATAGCACCGTAGCTTCTGCAGCATCTTTGTAATGGCCATTTTCCACGGCCAGTGCCGTTGGCAAAGGTAAATTTCCTGGGCGAATGCTGCTACTCTCTGGCCCCAGGACTCTAAGCAAGTTGCCTCCCCTCTCTCATCTTTCTGAATCTGTAAAATGAGGAGTCTGATGTGGACACTCTGCCATGATTCTTTAAGCTCTCTCTTGTTAAAGTCTAAAGCATTCACAGAACTATTTGCAGGTAGCAGGACTATATTTGCAGGAGAGAATGGGAATGTGTTTTCCTTTCCACCTTCTCAGATATTCTGGGTGGCTTATTTCCTCTTTTCAATCTTCTCGTCCTCCTCTGTCTCCTTTTTTCCTCATGCCTGTCAAATTTCTTTCTTTCCTCTCCTGTCCCTATCTAACCAAGTCCTTCTCCACACGAGAGTTGCCTTTTTCTTGCGTGTGGCTATTCCGCAGGGTAAGCACTTCATTTCAGACTTGCTTCCACTAATTAACTACAAAATTAAGTAGGTGAATTCATTGATTCAGCACTTGGTTTGATGTTTATATTAACTCATTAAAAGAGAAGCCCTGCATGTGGCCAGAGGCTTAACGGGAACCTTTCTCTCCCCGCCCCCGAAATCTCCCTTGACTTCCCACACTAGATAGCTATCTCCCTGTTTCTCAGAAGTGTTCATGCATCTGGGGAGCAGCCAAATGGCCAAAGCTGCATCAGACCCGAATCCTATTCTTTGTGAACTACGGAAATAATCATTTCTTGTTCTTTTCCTTCCCTAGCTTACTGGTCACGGCTTCAGTCATACCTTTGATACACCTGGAAAATTCCCTATGCATGCCTACTGAGATTTCAGTGGTATCTATTCCATGTCAGATACCCCCATAGCCACTACCCACCTGTCCCCACCCCAGAGGGAAAATAGGCCTACACACCTGGTTGAAATATTTCCATCAGAGAGAACTTATGTAAGAAGCTTGAATAGAGTTCCACACCCCACATCAGAGGCATAAACTAGTTTTAAGAAAAAGTATTGAATTAAAAGCTATTGTCTTTTTAGTTTCCAACAATCATATCTTGTTTCATTCTTCTTTGCTTTAGCACATAACAATGACAAGTGAATGACAGGTATGATGGCCATTTGTCACAGAATTGTGTTTATTTTATTGACATTTTTTCATTTATGTAGAGATTCATACTTCTTTCAAACTCCTACAAATAGTTCTAGCTGATGAAATATGTTTTATGATAAAATAGAGTCAGATATAGGCAGCCCTGCTGGTCTAGTGTTTGAGATCTGGCGCTTTCACCACTGCCGCTCAGATTCGTTTCCCAGACGGAAAACCACACCACCCATCTGTCAGTTGTCAGACTGTGGTGGGTGCATGGTGCTGTGACGCTGAAAGCTCTGCCACCAGGGTTTCACATACCAGCGGGGCCACCCATGGTAGACAGGTTTCAGCAGGGCTTCCAGACTAGAAAGACTAGGAAGAAGGACCTGGCCACTCACTTCTGAAAAAATTGGCCATGAAAACTCTATAAATAGCAGCAGAGCATTGTCTGACATAGTGCCGGAAGGTGAGAGGGTGGCACAAAACTACCAGGCAGGATTCTGCACTGCTGTACACAGGGGTGCTAGGAGTTGGAATCCACTCCCTGGCACTAACAACAAAGAGTAGAACGCGGTTGTAGCAGAGAAGCATTCTTCGCAGGAGAGGCTTTTCTTGGAGCCCATCCAAACAGTTCAGTTACTTGTCTAAAGTAATTGCGTTAAAAGAAAAATGTACTAAATATATGTTCTCTGGTTTTCTCTGCCTTCTGTACCTTGTGCCCCTTTTAAAACTCCTGAACTAAGTGTTGCTGCCTTAAGACAGTTCATTTAGCTTGTTCCACTTGTTAAATTGTGTGCACTTATTGTTAGCATAAGTTGACCTTATCTTCCCATTGCAGCATAAACAGTAGCCTCTGTTCTTCTGCCCCACCCCCTGCACCTCCCACACACCTGGACCATGGCACTGATCACATCATTTAGTAATTGTATACTTGTATCTATCTTCCTCACATCATTCTGAACTTTTACTATGTAGAGAGCCAGCCATTCTTCTTTGTGTACCCCTCTAATACATAGTAGGTACTCAGCCAATGTTGAAAGAAAACGGATTGAATAGTAAACACTTAAAGCTTGGAATTTGTTTAAAGCAAGATTTAATTCCTCCAAAAATAATGCAATTTTAATTTGAGTGAACTTTTCTTTTACAAAATTCAGTATCACAGTATTTTGAATTATTGTGTCTAATAGTGCTATTAAATTCATTCTATACATTTGTGTTTTAAGACACTACTTTGGGTTTCACCAAAACGTTTCTACACAGGATTTTAAAACTGCAATGGAATCAATCAATGTAACTTAAGGAACTAATTAGTTTCAACCAAGTTAGTCATTAATCATTAGTTAAGAAAATATTTTTTTCACAAAATAATCAGTAACCTCTACTTTTTATAGTGCAAACTTTTTATATTTGTAAATTTATTCTGAAAGTGACAGAGACAGAGCGAAGAAGAAACCTAAGGTCATATTGGCTTGTCTTAGATGGACCCAATTAAATTGATAATTGCTAATTATTTTTAATGTCCTATAGCATAAACACAAATATACGAGTTTTTCCTAATACTTGGCATTGAAAGTCAAAAAAGCTCTCACTTAATAATATTTGAAATTTGTATGTATATGCTTGTAAACATATATTTATGCAATGTACATATATGCGTATACACACCTATATGTGTATATATATAAATATATATCTGTATATACACAGGTCTACATACGTATTCCTTGGTAGATCATAATTTAGAAATCTGGATTCTACTTCTAGTGTTCTTCTGTGCAAGATATTACAATGAACAGTATTATACTATCATTAAATATATAAATAGAACATGAGAAAGAAGAAGGAATGAAGGGTTATTTTGCATTTGTATAAGAATGACATTTTTTCATTATAAAAGGGATATACATATAGTTGGAATTAAGTGTAATATAGTTGCTGTTCATTCAATAATTTGTACAAGAAAATATTATTTCAAAATCACGTTCTTTTGGAAGCCAGATACTATTATTTTTACTGTTTCTACTAAAGATTATAGCCCAACTAAAAAGTTAAAAGTCAAAAGAAAAACATGTGGTAGAAATGTTCACATTGTTTTCCATTTGATAACTTGCTCGCTGCTAAATTTCAGCTCCTGACATCTTTCTACAGTTGGGCTGTAATAATTGATTAAAATAAAGTAAGAGTTTCACAAAGTAATGTTGAATACTTTGGCCAGTTTTGATAACAGTTGCATAGTTGTGAGCTCAAGGGAAATGTGTATATTCCACAAAGTAAGATCCACGTCTGAGAGAAGGAAAGCTAGTATATACAGACTATCAATTTTGAATCAAGGAATTTGAATTTGTACACACATAACCCTTTTTAAAAGATAAATTTTCATTCAGCAATCTTTCCTTCCTTTTGAGGCAGTAATGCATTTGGTGTCCTTACAGTGACAGAAAAAGAGAATGAATCATAGGTTTACATTCTGTTCACGGAGTCTGAATAATTTAATTAATGCTTTTATAATATAAGACTTGCTTTCCTCCAGGATGACTTTTGGCTGAGACTTTGGACCAAATGAAGATGTTTCATTGAAATTATGATTTCTCACTAGCAACTATTTTATTCTTTTTTTTCAGATGCACTAAGAATTGAACAGGACTGGGGTCAACTGTTCTTTCTCTTTGCATCGTATACATTTGGAGAGGTAATAAAAGCTATGGGACTTTTACCCGCCCCTCTCCACACATGCAATTTTTCTACTATTTCAGGGAGTTCACAGAATCCTTTCCATGGATCTTGGTTAAAGGATAGGTGATTCTTGGAATGAATTTTCCTGGATCATCTACAAAGCCAGAAATCATAGGAATCTTCTTATATATTTATTATAGGCTTCAATTTTTGAATCAAACATGGATGTATCAAAGAAAGTTTGATTCCATTACATTCTTAAGTATTATTTTATCTCATTCCTTGAGCATATGGATTGGATTCGTAGTATTCTATACTTTGCAAATGAATTTGGTTGTTGTTTGCTTTTTTGTTTTTGAGTCCATTGGAGAAAAATGTTAACTATAAAAAGCCACCAAATAGCTCTTTTCTCATGGAAATCTCAAAATATTTTCCCATTATTGCTTCCATTTTTTCATGTCACTTCTACTTAAGGAAGACCTCTCTGCTTTCTGGAACTTCTGAGTGTATCTGTGTTTAGTTTAGTTTATGTTCAGTCTGGAGGATGCCCTTCGTAAGGTGCTAGAATGGGTTGATGTGTCATGCTAAGGTTTATAATGATATTTTATGGCAGTGAACTTCAGATAGAACCTTTTGGAGTAGGACTTTATGCTGGCCTGACTAGAATTATATTAATAACTGAATGAGTTGAGTGATAAAGCAAGTAGTCTGTGCACTCTGGTTCGTTACTAAACTGTCAGATCAAAGGGTGTGATAGAATAAAATGTTGTCCTATGACTCCCTGGGTCTAAGATGCAGTTATGAATGAGTCCATTGATATCCACCATGATGTCCATATGTGTCAGCCACAAAAGAGTCCCTCCCCTGTGAGATCTTCATGTGCCCTCACCCACATTGACAAATGGGGGTCTACGTTCAGAGTTGAAGGAAGTGAAGAATGAATATGTCATAGCCCAATGAGAGGTTTAGAGTTGAGCAGAAAAATTGTTTCACTAGTCCGAGGAGGCAAGAATATCCTAAGCTCACATTCATTGAGGCAATTTCAGCCAGGGCCAGGATATTGGATGTAGTTCAGTTCAGCACGAATTATTAAATGCCTGCTATGTGTATGCTAGCTACTACCAATGTATGCTAGTTATGAAATCCAGCCTATTACATAGAGTTTTAAAGTTAGTAAGGGAAGTAATTTAACTTTTCTTCCCAACCTTTGTGTTCTGTAACTTAGGGAAAGCCATTTAACCCTTCTGAAATTCTCTTTCCTGATTTGTAAAAGGCAGCTGCTCTGCTGTCTCTCCCACATTCAGTGCTGTTGAAAGGATGGAAACAGATGGTAAAGTGGAGGAAACTACAGTATTTTTATCTATGAGAGGCTTAGGGTTTACAGTCTGCTGGAAAGGAAGGAGTCGCTTGGGGACTGGTTTTAGAATCGCAGGCTAGATGCTTGTCCTTCCGTAGGATAAATATCTGGGTTGAATTAGGGGTGGGAATGTTAATGAAAATTATTTTGGGATACCTAAAATGCTACCAAGCCTTTAGCGTACAAAAGTCTTTTATGGCTTTTAAAAGGCTGCTCAAATTGAGTGTTTACAACTTTGTGGCAACATCTGGCTTACAGTCGGCGCTCCAACATCATTGTGCTCAGCTTTTTCCCAGTAGCCACCTTATCAAGGAAGGAAAATAGAAAAAGTTTTAGAGCTGGCATACCCAGCTTGTTTGTATACACTACTGTGATCAAAATCACCAGATACACATGATAATTCTCAACTTCGTTCTGCCTGTAAACAGTCAATGATCTTGTTAGTTGCAGCTGTAGACCCAGTGGTAGTGGAAATCTTTGTTTATTGAATTTCCAGCTTCCAATCAACTGTGCAAGGAGCGGCTGTGTGAAAATAAAAGTCAATAGTCCCCTCTTCTCCTCTCTTCACCTCTGCCTCATTGTAAGAAGGATTTGGGTTCTTAGGTTGGTTGAAAACATAGAGGTTCTGTAAATGAAATAGAAGAGAATCTTTCTCTGGTTAAAAAACAAGAGTAAGAGTGAGTGTTATGGGCTGAATTGTGTCCTTCAAAATTCATATTTTGAAATCCTGACCCTCCAGTGCCTTAGAATGTGATTGTATTTGAAGATAATGTCTTAAAGAGGTAATTAAGTTAAAAATGAAGTCCTTAGGGTGGCTCCTAATCCAGAACACCTGGTGTCCTTAGAAAAAGGGGGAATTTGGACACAGACATGCATGCACACAAAGGAAAGACTGTGAGGAAACAGTGGCAAGGTAGTCCTCTACAAGTTAAAGAGAGAGACCTCAAAAAAAGCCAAACCTGCAGCCACCTTGATCTTTGACTTCTAGCCTCCGGAACTGTGAGAAATAAATTTTCTGTTGTTTAAGCTACCTAGACTGTGGTATTTTGTTATGGCAGCCCTTAGTAAACTGATACCATGACTGTGTGGGGTTTTCCCTAACTGGATTAGAGAGGTATGGCTGTCATAACAGAAGAAATGGTCTACGTCATACGTCAGCTAAAGGAATGCAGTCTCTCACCATTGTCTCCAGCAAGCGTGGACCAATAGCTTGGCTGTCCTCCCACTTGGGAGGTGGAGGGCAGAAGAGTTGCTCTTTCAGGAGAATCCTTAGATTAACCCTAAAAACCCTACATGGTGGTTAGTTTCATATGTCTTGGGCAATATAATCTCCTTCCATTCTGATGAGGATTTTAGGCTGGTTAATTTTAAAACTGCAGATGAGAAGCAGGCTCTGAGGACTGGAATTTGCTTGCTCTTTGAGACATATTTGCATTTGTGAAGGAAGGGGGGATGACCTTGTAGGGACCTGAAATTGGCCACCCCAGGATATGTCTCTTTGGCATCGGGATTGTTTGGGGCTGATTGCTTTCGATAAACTGAGACAGGGAGGGAGGCTCTGGGGAATGGAACTTGCCCTTGTTGGGACACATTTACATTTGTAAGGTAAATCTCCATCTGTAACAGGTGCCTCCCTCTCTGTACCAGGAAGAAGAAGAGAGATGACCTTGTCCCTAGAAACTCTTAATGGGGAAGGCAAGAACTTAAGCTGGTTGCTGTCTGGCAATCTCATGTAACTGATTTAGGGTGGTGGCTTCTAACCTTTCTAACCTTTACTTAATCCGATTTGATTCTTGTCTAAAAGTCATGGGATCACCCAATGACCAGACCTCACCTGCACTGATACCATTTTAACTTTTTTTTCATGTTCTTTCCTTTGTCTTGTAAAGAGATAACTCACATACCCATGCCTTATAAAATTAGCCCTAACCCTCAACTCGGGGCAGCAGCGGCTCTGCCTGCCCATGGGCCCTGTCCCCATGCCGGCAGCAGCAGCTCTGACTGCCCATGGGTCCTGTCCCCATGCTATTCCACACTATTCTCTAAATAAAAGAGCACTACTGCCAGATCTTGAGAGTCCAAGAAATCTTTCTTTCGACTCCTCGGCTCACCGACCCCGCATCACATTCCGTATTTCTTTCAGGTGATAGCAATTCTAAAAAGAAATTTCAAGTTCTAAAAGGGAGTTTATTAGCCAGATGTTCCAGAATCTGCCTCAAATAGAAGGAGTGCCCCAGACCCTCATTTGAGTTCCTAAAACTTGCTGTTCAGGGATCTTTTACTCCCAGAGTGGGGCAGGGATAAGAAATTTACATCCCTTAGAGTATACAAAAGCAAGGTCGTATGTCAATAGCCTATTCAATGTTTGTACAAATTTACTGTTTATGTGTTGTGTGCAGTATTTAGTGAAACAGATCTCAGGTTAAATAAAGGAGACAGAGAAGGTGGAATTTTGTAAGTTTGATTTTGTTGTTGTTGTAGGTAGCGGTGATAGTCAGTTCGGAGTGGTATGGTGGGATATTTACGAGCAAGTCTCAAGTACGGTTGACTTTGTATTTAGTCATGGTTGTATGCTATCACTATGAGCTCCTTTAGAATGTATATTTCCTAAATACTGCCTTCCTCACCATAAATAGAGTTAATAGCAAAAAGGCATAATAATAGTCACTGTAAACAGAGATAATACTAATAGTCATTTCATTCTGTTATCATTAAGTGAAAAAGAGAATGCACCTAGCATACTAGTTAGCATATAGTGAGAAATCAATAAATGTTAACTACTCTTATTTTTTATGATATCTACTTGCAACGCATTCTGGTAGTGGAACACTTTTAGGCTAAACAGACTTTTTGTGTTGACTTGACTGTTGGGCACCGTTGCTGTTCCCTCTCATTCTGAGAAATAGCACGTTTGTAACATGAGGGGTATAGCTGGGATGAGACGGGCTGAGACTCTGAAAACTCTCTAAGATAGCAACATCAGCTGTAGATTTTAAATAAATTCAAAATAATCCTATTTGAGGCCTATAAGCTAAGGTTCTATCTAAAACACAGAGCCTTTAAGTACCAATATTAGCTTCATCCTTCAGAAGGCAAAAGCTGAAAAACAGAATTCTAAACAGCTTTAGAAAGGATTGAAAACAGTAGGGCTTGGCAAAATGAGACAGGGAAGTGATTCTACCTAGAGTCTATAAACCAATGGTTCTCAACCCCGACTGTGCATCAGGAGCTCCTGAGGAAATTTAAAGTTGTCAATACGGGAGCTTCAGCTGCTGATTCAGACTCCCCAGGGATGGAGCCCGTGTAGGAGCATGTTTCCGAAAGCTCCATGAGTGGTCTGAAGTACATACAGCCTGTGTTGATGATCATGGTTCTAAATAGACTCTCCAGATGGGTTCCGAAATGCCATGTGTTAAAAGCCATATTTTTTGACCTATTTTAACTTTTTTACTGATCTCTTTGCGAGTTTCACACTTTGATGTTATACAAATTCTAAACCAGTCTCTGAAAATCATGGGGTCTTCCTAAAGAATGCTTATTTATGTTTTCAATATTCTCTTCTTTTAAATATATAATACTTTTTAGAGTAATATAATATCATGATGAATTTTAAAGCTCCATATAAAATAATAAAAATATAAAATCGTGTGCAACATTTCCCTGATATAAACTCAGAATCACAGAGCAATTTATTTTGTATTCAGTTTAATAAGCATCATGATTTTTTTCAAGTCTTATTGGATTGAAGATCTGTGATGTAATGTGAACCCATGACCCTCCTGTATCTTACTTTGAAGTGTCTTTGGCTGCAATAGTTAATAGTATTAGTTTGTCATTAGAAAATGTCATGTATGAGGTGCTTTGACAAGTCACCAACCAAGTAGAAAGCAATGTTTTTGTTTAAAGGACCTCACCATCTGTTAGGATGGAGCTTAGGATAAAAGACTCTACTCTCTCCCAGAAAAGTCTTTCTGTTCTTTGCTGTACAATATGAAAAATTGGTGATGCAACAAAGGTACAGGGTCTTTTGTTGACTAGGGAGCTTCATCCATTCTCTTAAAAGATTAAATTTCCCTTCCTTGCGTTGGCTTGCTGTCCATATGTAATTTCATCTCCAGGTGGAAGTGGAACAGGCAAAGCGAGGAAGGTTTGAAGTAGGGAGTTTAGGAAGCAGAAAGCCAGCGATTACAGAAAGTCAAATATGTTCCTGGAGAACACAGAGTATCTCTCACACTTTCTAGTCTACCAGCCTATCGTTATTTTCATTGAACTTCATTCTGTATTTCCCTACCTTCTTTTCAGTTTACAGTTCTACTTCCATTTGAAGTAAACCTAATACTTGAAAATGCAGACTTGCAGATATTATACCTTACGGTACGATTATTAATTTTACGCAAAAAGGCCTCCTGTACGGTCCCATTAAGCACTTCATTTAAACACAATAGCATCATAAAAAACATATTCTCACCCAACTACATTGAAGCAGCTCTAATCTGTGAAATAAAGCACCACTCACTAATATCGTGGAATAATTGTGTTATAATTACTTAGTAAATTAATAAGTTTTGGTTAAACACTTATTAGGAGCAAAGATTATGTATGCCATTGAGCATTTAAATGAAGTTTGACATATTTCTTAGGTTAAGAATTATTATATTCTATCTGAGGACACAAAACTAGTTCCAAGAAATCATGAGTTACCCAACCCCTCAGTGACAGTATATTCTAAAGAACAGAATTGTACAATAGAATCAGTACATTGCCATTGAAGACCAAAAAAGGAAGCTTCTAGAATGATGGTAAAACTTCAACTGGCTCTTGACAGAGAGGAGAATAAGAGTGACGTGCGTGTGTGATGGACAGAGAGGAAGTGGTTTATGCTCTGAAATCCAACATTCCAAAATGACTTTTATATCAACCATTGTAAGGCAATGGAAAGAACATGAATATTAGAGCCAAAGCAATCTCAGGCTGAATCCTGTCTCCATTATTTACCAACTATTATATTGGGCAAGATATGAATCCTTTCTTAGTCAGTTTTTTATCTTTAAGCAGGGTTAATAAACTTGCCCTGAAGAGTTGTTGTAAGGATTTCGTAAGATGCCTATACATAGGATTCAATAAATGTCTGCTCCTTCCTTTCCCATTCATTGTGCTTTGAGCAATGCTGTATTCAGTATAATACATGATAGACTTGCCAAAGAGTTTAGATAGTACCTTGGAAACTGTTGGAATAGGATTTGACTGTAGCAGTTTATTTCTTTCTTTTACAAAGACATATTGGAAAATGTGTCCCACATTTTTACTAAAATATCATATTAACCGTTCTGGAAATGTAGAAATGGGCTATCTGTATATATTTAAAATCTGTCAAATTCTTTCTTCTCATTCTGCAAACAAACAAATTATGTTTAGATTTGCCATTGTCCCCACAGCAACTCAAATCACCGTGAATCGAGCAGATTCCTAGCGGGAGGATTTTAATGGTTTATTTATGTATGCATATAATCCCTCCATCCAATGCGGACCACATACTTGTCTGCCTGAGCTGAATTTTATTGATATGTTTTTTTCTTGCTCCTAACTCTACTGTTCAGACTTTAATTCCTGACAATGCATTAGTGCCAAATGGCACCATTAGTGCTATTAGGAGTTGAGTTTTGCTGAAATATTTAATACCTGCTGTGTCTATCCTCCAGAAAAGAGAACAATCCAATCTTCTTCATTGGTTGTGACTTCAGCTGAAGTGTACCTTTTAATTTCAGACACTTTCGGGTTACAAGGCCATAGCGGAATATTTAGACTACAGAGGATTTAGAAAGAGGGGCAAAATTGAAGCCCTCGTTTAATGGCTAAGTCTGTGACGTTCACTTTGGAAAATAAGTTTCCCAGCATTATGTATATTCTCAAAGCACATTTAAATTACTTCAACAGCTGCAATAATAAAATGACACTGGAAAGTGTGAATGTGCAATACACAAAGCATAGTAAAAGGGCAAAGTAATGAGATCAATCATGCCAATAGGATGATGAAAGACAGACCTACAGAGCCCACTCAGGGAAAAAGACATCAGAGCAGATGTTTATAGCCCAATGGAAGAAATGGTGATAGAATTTTGCACAAAGTGCTATGGGAAAATGGAAGGAGAAAGCATTAATTGTGCTAGAGTTGGGAGGGGGTTAAGGAAAAGCAGAGAAGGCTTTATTTAAATGTATGTTGCCTTCAAAACAACAGATTTCCCAGTTGTTTCCAGAACAAAAAATACTTGGACTGCCCTTCTAAATGTGTGGCATGAGACCCTGACCTTCAGCTATTTAATTCAGTGTTATAAAGCAATACTGGACAATGTGTTTCTCTGTTCCCCTGAAGTAGCCCATTAGTCATGCCGTATATGTAGAAATGGATGGCCTGTGTAGGTCTCAAGTCTGTGACGTTCTAAAGAGGTGGGCAGACACGAGCAGCTGGAAGAAGATGTAACAGGTGCCCCCACTCTTCCCCTGGACTGGATAGAGAATGAGAGCAGGCTCGGAAATAGCAAGCACAATTTATCCTGAAGACAAAATTCCTTTTCTTGGCAATTTCGCTCAGGGTAAACGCTGAGAGGAGAGAAAGAATGATGGGGTAGGACTTCCCATCCAAATCAGGTTGCAGACTTGGGTCTTCAAGGAGAGCCTAGACATATTCCTTAGCACAGAAAACATTCTTTATGGTCCAAAGGATGCAAGTCCTCCATATCTAACAATCAGAGAATTCAGCTGGAAGAATATGTGGGCAGTTCATTTTAGGCCCTTATTTTTCTCACTATACTGTCTTTAAGGAGGTGACTGAGGCAAGTGAGTCAGAAGTGTCAAAGAATTTAAAGTTATTTATCAAGTTAACCTCAATACCAATGTTTTTTTTTTTTCTCTTTTTAAATCAGGATTTTGAATTGAGAATAGCTTCAAAAATAGAGGAATGTGGGAGATGGCCTGGCGACGTCGTGGTTAAAGTTTGTGCACTCTGCTTCGGTGGCCCAGGGTTTGCAGGCTTGGATCCCAGGCACAGACTTACCACCACTTGTCAAGCCACATTGTGGCAGTGTCCCACATAAAATAGAAGAAGATTGGCACAGATGTTTGGTGAATCTTCTTCACCAAAAAAAAAAAAAAAGAAAAAGAAAAACGAGAGAGAGAGAAATGTAGAGAAAACTCTCCAACTGCAAGGGATTTTAAAGTTTGGCAACTGACATGCTTCTAGCAAATAACTCTGCCTTTTCAGTCTCTGTGTGCTGGAGGCAACGTTCTCTTTTGGAAAGGAAAGAACTCGGCTTGGGAGGCACACAGTGGTCTCTGTTTCCAAATACTGGCTCTTTCACTTTCTGAGTTGGTAGCTGACATTTAATGAGAACTTACTATCTGCAAAGCACAGTTCTAAGTTCTTTACACATAGGTGTTAAATAGACCAAGCTGTTACAATACAGATATCTAAAGTACAACGGATCAAGCAAAATCTAGATTTCGTTTTTCTCTCATCACTAACAACATGGAGGTGGGTGGATAGCCAATGGGGCTGAACTTCTCCCCAACGTCCTCCCTGGACCCAGATTCCTTCTGTGTGGTCGTTTTCCATCCTGTCTGGTTTGATCTTCCTCTGTGTGGTGTTGGCTTTCCAAAACCCTGCCCACAAATCAGACTGTAGGAGGAGTAGCTTCATTTACAAATATGGCCCTGAGGCAGCATACATCATTTGTGCTCACCCTCTGTCATCAAGAACTTAGCCACATGAACAGCCGTCCCTGCAATGGAAGAACAGGAATCTAGACTCTAGCTGGGTAGCCACCCATTCTGCTAAAATGTAAAGGATGGGACCACCCACCATATTGCATGATTCCTGGGAATGACATTCTTATAGGTTACAACGTGAACGGTGACCCCGTAAGTTGGGCAACTGAACAGCCCTGCTTGGGAGATACTAAGCAAAAGGATAGAATGGATATGGGGAGACAATGAGCAGTTCCTATCATGATGTATTAGCTTCTTTAACCCTCAAAATAACCTACCAATTTTATCTTCATTTTTACAGGTAACTCACTCACACAATTTGTTTAAAAATCACTTATTCTCTTTCCACAACAGTGTGAAATTCAGACAATCTCTCACAGAAATTGTGCTCATAATCACTACTGTATTTCTTCTCTGCTTGAAAAACTGATATTGTTACTACTTTACTAATTAGGTGCAGTTAATACATCAATATTATTAAGATCCTACTATATTTAGGGAGTTGTGTGGTATCTTGTGGGGTATTTTTGTGTATATGTCTTTTTTTTTTCTAGCAGGGGATTAGGGTGGCTAGATTCATTGAGCATATGTTGGAGATTTCAACCTCTGGCCAAAAAATGCCCTTCCTTTAGCTTCCTTACTGCACAGAATTTTGCTTCTAGTGCTGTGTGGTGATGGTCTCTGTTTTCAAGATATGGTTTTCATAATTGAATCTGACTATTTATGTCATACCTTTCCCATATCTCATAATTTTGAAACTTGTTTTTATCACCCAGATTTATAATCTTGCTAAGTGTTGGTTAGACAAGATGCAAATGGTTTCTAAAGTCTTCCAGAAAAGTCACACGTACTTGCTACCACACTGAAAAATGCCCCATGTTGCCTTCTTCTCAGCACTGGAAAATATATCAACCACAACAAATGGTCATCCCTTCTGATAAAACTTAACCCCAACCTATATATTGTTGGGGTACTTTATTATGGGAGGGAGAAAAATCCCAGTAACTTTCATTTGTTCTTCTCTTTTACCAGTAGCATTTAGTGTTCCTTTTTTTATTTTTAAATTTATTATACAATATTTTTAAAAGAATTATTTCATTTGCCTATTTTGTTAATCATTTTGTGTATACATGCATTTTACATTTTTAGGGGTTGTCTTTGGAAAGAAGCCGAATTAACTTTTAAAATAATAGCACGTGGAGAGAAGAAAGGAGATAAATGTCAATGATTGCTTATTGTGAGCTGTTCTGTTCCTATACGTTATCTTCACATGACAATTTGGTGTCGTAAATGATGGTGTGTGGTACTTGTCCTGTGGGCTCTCGGGAAAGCTTCTTGGGCAAGTAGTCCTTCTGTTTCTGTAGTTCGCTCACCTACATGGAGAACAGGCCACTTTGAGGGCATGGGTATTTTTAGCGTGCAGCCTGGGATGCAATCTGCTTCCCTGAATTCTGATTCTGACTTGTAAGTTGTGAGACCTTGTCCAAGTCACTGTCCTTTATATGTCTTGGCTACTCCATTTGCAAAATGGGGACAATAGGATGAAACTCAGAGAATTATCATGAGGATTAAAGAAGTTAATGGATGCCAGTAACAGTGCCTGGCACCTGGTTGGCAACTGATCCACTTTAGCTATTTATCATCATTTTCTTCATTGTCATCCTCACGTCGACTTGGTAATAATCACTCTGATATTCCTTATTGCTGACGTATTGGTTTCTAGATATATTGATTTGTTGATGTAGAGAAGTTCAGTTGCAGCAAGTGAACTATTCTTTCCTGGTTTCTGTTTCATCTAGCAAACTGTGAGATGGATAGAAGCATTTTAAGTCAAGAATAGTTTGAAGAACCCGGAATTTTCCACTCTTCCTATTCAGAACAAATCTAGCTTAGAGTCAAATGTAATTGTAGCTTGATAAAAGAAAAGCTTAAACACTCATGGTAGAAAGAAAAAAGTGCTGAGATTTTTATTTTCTATATTTTCTTGGTAACTTAACTGGTCACAAAATATGATTGAACATTTTCTCTATAAGTAACTTTTTTGCTAGAGCCTACAAGTGATGCAATAAGAATATAGGAATTGCTTCTAGGGATCTTAAATTCTAGTTGGTGAAGAAAGGCTAATACATACATGAAAAAAATTATATATATTAGTGCAATATACATATATACATTATTATAACTGGACCATTCAAATAGTTACCAGTCTCTAAATGCATATTGGAAAAATTGAGAAACCAATATGAGTTGAAAGAATTGAGGGGTTTAGGCAGAAATCGTTTTTGAGGAGGATATTTTATGTCTAAAATTCCCAGCTATGGGTGAGGCAAGCTCATACAAGTATCTGAGCATTTAGATTGGGTCCAAACCCAAAATTGAGGACCAGAAAGTTGGGTGCATCATTATAAAAGATGCCTCCCACTGTAATTGTAGGTGTAGATGAAAGATTCATCTAGAGACTGTGAAGCATGAAAAAGGTAAGTCATAGTACTCAATTTTGCTATTCTTAGGAGAAAGGCACATTGCTGTAATATTTGACCATACAGAGCAGCTCAGTTTGTAATTCCAGAATTCTTGACAGACTGAATCTATTACAGAATCTTTTACCCTGCTGATGGTCTATTCAGGGCCTGGTATAGCCTTTCACAATCAGTTTCTCAACTGGCTTTTAAAAAGTAAGAAAATGTATTTATTTTCACATAGAACAAGAAGTTCAGGAGGAGAGTGCTTTGGTTTATCTCACAGGTTCAAAGCAGCATCAAGGACAAACATATTTCCAGCATTTTGCTCTACTGTTCTTTACTTGTCACCTTTGTCTTTAGTCAAACTCTCCTCTCGTTCACAAGAGATAACAACAGTTGTATACATCATATCCAGATATGACATAGGCCAGGACAAAAGCTTCTCTCTTCTTTGAGCCTTTTAAGAGTAACAAAAACATTCCCAGAAATCTCCACTAAGCTTATCTTTATGTTTCTTTGGCTAGAAGTGCACGCCCAAACCAATCACTAGCAAAGGAAATTTGACAATCATGATTGTCTTAGATGAGTCAGAACTCACTCTCTGAGGCTACCTCAAGAGCCACATGGAGCAGGGTAGATACTTGAATAAAACAGGCATTTAGGAACTACAGAGAATGGAGATAAGGATACATGTTTTTGGCATCAGCATCGTCTATTACACTTGGTGTATAGTAAGATACTCTTATGTTCTTGTTTTTATGAAAGAAATGGAAGGGACGGAGGGAGGGAGGGAGGAAGGGAGGAAGAAAGGGGTTGTGGAAGGAAGGAAGAAAGGAAAGAAAACACTTATGTGATATGTTTTGTTCATTCTTCACTACTCAACTGATAGAATTTTTTTGATTTGTTTCTGTCGATTCCAGGTAGAGTGCAATAAACATATCACTGGGCCAAGCATTAGAATCATATTGTCAGAAACTGATTAGAATTGGGTGACCACTGCTTCTTTGTTGGCAAGGGGTCAACTCATTGCAGTAATGTATTAAATAGCCCTTCAAAATAGAAGAGCCAAAAAACAATGTCATTTGGAACTAACGTTCTTAAACTGTATCCAAATTAATGGAAAGTGCCTGCACTAATGAAATAAAACATCAGGGCTTTGGCAGGAGGTGATTGGCAGAAACAGCCGATGGCTTGATACATCTGTCTCCTGAAGACATAAATGAATTCCTCCTTGTAAAAAAGAATGAATGACCGTGGCTGAAGCTGAAGCACTGGTCTAAAGAAAATGACTTCCTGACTCTTGCCAGAGTACCTAGGACCACATTTCTCACCCTGATATCTTTGTGCCTACTAAATTGAGATCCTGGCTGTAAAGATAAAAAAGATTCTCCATCTGCAGACGTGAATAATACATCATTTAGTATTCAGTAAGAGAAGATAGGATAATGGGTATTGTATCTGCCTTCTTGATTTGTAAGGATTCGGGAGCTGTGGTTGTGTAGTTAACTGAGGGGTTGATTTGTCAGTTTCTTTATTTGTTCACTCATTCATTGATTCACCCATTCACATGTTCATGCTGTATCCCAGGCACAGTTTTGTGCTGGGCACATCAAGGTTTGCAGAAGCCAGTGTCCTAGGTTGGACTTATATGTAGGGCATTGAAGGAAGTGTAGAGAACTATACCATGAACGCTAAGTTCTCCTCTACAGAATTCCTTCCTAACACTCCTCACAACCCTGTAGGATTTTTATCATTACCTCCAGTTCCACGAACAGAAAATGGAGGCTTAGGGTCAATGTGACTCTAATTGTTGGTGGTGATCTTGGCTTTGAACCCAGGATTATATTATTCCAAAACTGAGATTGTTCCACCATGAATGGGATTGTTTTCTACCCTAATGACAAATTCACTCTGATCTCTAGAGACCCAGATAACTTTACTAACAGTTCTATACCTTTAGTTCTTAGATCTAGCCCTCCAGAGTGTGTTAGTGGATCCAAACCAATCCAGCATAACTAAAAGAGTCAAAAATCTCAAAGCTAAAGTCAGCCAGTAGTAGTACTAGAAAATGATATATTCAAGAATATTAGCACGGTGCTTAAGGAATGAATAAATGGACTCTGAGTGAAAGCCTTTGAGTTTTGCTAGAAGTAAAATAACATAAGTTTGGTGTATCAATGATGCAACATCAAATTTTTCTTCTAAAGGACATTTTGGCTTTTGTCTAAAGACAGCCACCCCTCAGATAAGTGAAGTTGCTAGACAAATGGTCTTGGTATAAATGACATTTTACCAAAATATTTTGCATTTGTGTGACAAGTGATTTTTCATCAACTACTTCCCAACTCCAGGCTAGAACAACTTAGTGACATGCAAGGGGCAGAGTTCACTCTTCCCATTGTGTGAGTTAGGCGATCAACGTTCAGAGAGGCCAAGTAGCCTGAACAAAGTCACACAGCCCAAGAGCAGATGCACTGAGTTTTGCTGCCCTTTGCCCAAACACTCTGTGGATTAGCCATTGTTGGACTGAACTAATTGCTTTGCTTAATTTATTAAGAGTATCTCTCTCAGAGATTATAAATAATCTTTGGTGGTTTTCATGTATCACATTATGGGGACAGATATATCAGAGAACTGAGTATTTATCACTCTTGTTATGTTGACACTTAAGGGCAAAAGCTAGAATTATCTGAATGTTTCAGGACATTTCCAGTGTTTCTCAAATTTGTCAGGCTTGCTCCCTACTTGGAGGTTTTTGCATTTGCTGTTTCTCCTGCCTGAAATGCTTTAGAGCAGGCAGCCTTATGGCACACCCCAGACTGCTGCAGAGTTTGGCTCAAATGTCACCTTCTCAGGGAGATCTAGCTTGAGCACTGATGCAAGAGTACCACCCTGTCTTCATGCTCACTATCCTTCTTTCTTGCTTCCTTTTGTCCAAAGCATTTATCATCATCTTTGACACACTAGAATTTACTCATTTTTTGAAATTGCCCATCCCCTCCTCTAGAATGTAAACTCTAAGAGGCCAGGCATTTTAGTTGTTGTATTCACTGGTACATCCTCAGTTCCTAGAAGAAGGCATCTAGTGAATATTGTTGAATGGTTAATGAAAAGATGCATCCATATGCATACATGCAGATACACACATACATAAATTAAGAAATTTTATGATGTGTATCACACTTTAAAAAAAGGAGTAGTGTAGGAAAATCTAAAAATGATATATCACAACAACTATAAAATTATGAAACCTTCGTCTGTGATTTCCTTTCTTCATTAGCCTGACAATATGGATTGTTGATGCTTGCTCACAGGGCCATCTTCAAAGAAGTATGAGTGGTAACTGGCTCAAAGCTTCCTGTCAGCCTTTCCATTCTGCTTTCTTCCAATCCATAGCATCACCTGTGCTTGATTCAGACCTTCAATGCTCTTGTGTTCTCTTCCTTAACATCCATCCAAGTCTGTTTTCAAATCCTTATTTTAACTAAAGTTTAAATGACTAACATCATTGTATTTCATCAGCCCAATCCTACTTTCAGTAGGAGTTAGGATAAAAAGATGAAGATCTGTTCTTGGCAGTTTAGGGCTTTGTTTTGGGGTTGTGTTTGGCAGTTTGGGGCTTTGTTTTGGGGTTGTGTTTGGCAATTTGGGGCTTTACCAGTTTGGAAGTTGGCAGCATTGGCACTCATATCTGGGGACAAAACCAGGACCCAAGCATCACCTGCAAGGAAACATGGAAGAGTAGAAAAAATTGAGACCTGGAATTAGGCTTGCTCAGCAGACAGCTGTTTTCCTTATCTACCTTATACAGAAGATCCAGAGAAATTGAACTTATTCCGCAGTTTGATAATCTGCTATCAGAATTAACACAAGGGGGAGAGGGCATGATTTTGTACTATAAAAAGCTATGTAGTGGGAGTAAATTCTTTATAATGTGAAGGGTACCTCAAAATAAGAATATAGTATGCTAAGTACTTTATAGGCGTTAACGCATTTTTTTTATTGAAGTGACATTGGTTTATAACATTATATAAATTTCAGGTATACATGATTATATTTCCACTTCTGTATACACTATATCATATTCACCACCAAAAGTCTAGTTTCATCCATCATAGTGCAAATGTCCCCCTTTACCTCTTTTACCCAACCCCCTTCACCTGTAATCACCAATCTGTTCTCTGCATCTATGTGTGTGTTTATCTTCCACATATGAGTGACATCAAACAGTATTTGTTTTTCTTTATCTGACTCATTTCCCTTAGGATAATACCTCAGTGTCTATCTATGTTGTCATAAACAGCAAGCTTTCATCTTTTGAATGGCTTAGTACTATTCTGTTGTATACATATACACCATATCTTTTATCCATTCATCCATTGATGGGCCCTTAGGTCGTTTCAAAGTCTTGGCTATTGTAAATAATGCTGCAGTGAACACAGGGGTGCATATATCTCTTCAAATTAGTGTTTTCATGTTCTTTGGATAAATACTCAGAAGTAGAGTAGCTGGATCATATGGTAGTTCTATTTTTAATTTTTTGAAGAATCTCCATATTATTTCCCATAGTTGCTGTACCAATTTACACTCCCATCAGCTGTGTAGGAGGGTTTCTTTCTCTTGACATCCTTTCCAACACTTTTTATTTTTTATCATTTAATAGTACCCCTTTTGATGGGCATGAGGTGACTTCTCATTGTGCATTTGATTTGCTTTTCCCTAATAAATAGTGATGAACATCTTTTCATGTGCCTGCAGACTATCTGAATATAGTCTTTGGAAAAGTATCTGTTCAGATCCTTTGCCCATTTTTTAATTGAATTGTTTATTTTTTTCTTATTTAGTTGTATGAGTTCTTTATATATTTTGGATATTAGCACTCTATCAGGTATGTGATTTTCAAATATCTTCTCCCAATCAGTAGGTTTTCTTTTCATTTTGTTAATGGTTTCCTTTACTGTGCAAAAGCATTTTAGTTTGATGTAGTCCATCTTGTTTATTTTTTCTTTTGTTCTTCTTGCCTGAGGAGACATATCCAAAAAGACACTGCTAAGACTGAGGTCAAAGAAGGAATTACCTATATTTTCTTCTAGGAATTTTATGGTTTTGGGTCTTACATTCAAGTCTTTAATCCATTTTGAGTTAATTTTTGTGTATGGCGTAAGATAATGGTCTGCTTTCATTCTACAAATAATTTATTGAAGAAACTTCCCTTTCTCCATTGTATGTTCTTGTCTCCTTTGTTGAAAGTTAGCTGTCTGTAGTTGTGTGGGTTTATATCTGGACTCTCAATTCTGTTCCATCAATCTGTGTCTGTGTTTTTCTGCCACTACCACGTTGTTTTGATTGCTGTAGCTTTGTAGTATACTTTGAAATAAGGGCATTTGATACCTCCAGCTTTGTTATTTTTTCTCAGGATAGCTTTGTTTATTCAAGATCTTTTGTTGTTCTATATAAATTTTAGGATTTTTTTGTTCTATTTCCATGAGATATGTTGTTGGTACTTTGATAAGGGTTGCATTGAATCTGTAGATTGCTTTAGACATATGGACATTTTAAATATGTTAATTCTTCCAATCCGTGATCATGGAATATCTTTCCATTTCTTTGTGTCTGCTTTGATTTCCTTATAGTTTTCAGTGTATCTTTCAATTCTGTGGCTAAATTTATTCTTGGTATTTTATTTGTTTTGCTGCCTTTGTAAATGGGATTGTGTTCTTGATTCTTCTTCCTGATAGTTCATTGTTAGTGCATAGAGATGGAACTGAGTTTTGTATATTGATTTTGTACCCTGCAACTTCACTGTATTCATTTATTATTTCTCATAGATTTTTGATGGATTCTTTAGAGTTTTCTATATATAAAGTCATGTCATTTGCAAATCATGATAGTTTTATCTCTTGCTTTCCAATTTGGATCCCTTTTATTTTTTTTTCTTACCTAATTGCTCTGGTGGGACTTCCAGTAATATATTGAATAAGAGTGGTGAGAGGCAAAATCCTTGCCTTGTTCTTGTTCTTAGAGGGATAGCCTTCAGTTTTTCACCACTGAGTATGATGTTAGCTGTGGATTTGTCATACACAGCTTTTATTATGTTGAGGTATTTTACTTCCACACTTATTTTGCTGAGAGTTTATATCATAAATGGATGCTGAATCTTGTCAAATGCTTTCTCTGCATCTATTGAGATGATCATATGATTTTTATTCTTCATTTTGTTAATGTGATGCATCATGTTAATTGATGTGCAGACGTTGAACCATCCTTGCATCCCTGGACTAAATCCCACTTGATTGTGGCATATGATCCTATGCATTGTTGTATTCGATTTGCTAATATTTTGTTGAGGATTTTTGCATCTATATTTGTCAGTGATAATGGCCTGTAATTTTCTTTTTTAATGTTGTCTTTGTCTGGTTTTAGTATCAGGGTAATGCTACCTCTTAAAATGAGTTAGGAAGCATCCTGTCCTCTTCAACTTTTTGGAAGCGTTCAAGAAGGATGAATATTAAATCTTCATTGAATGCTTGGTGGGATTCACCGGAGGTAATATCTGCTCCTGGACTTTTGTCTTATGGGAGCTTTTGATTGCTGTTTCAATCTCATTACTAGTAAGTGGTTTATTCAAATCCTTAGTTTCTTCTTGATTCAGTTTTGGGAGGTTGTATGATTCTAAGAATTTATCCATTTCTTCTCGGTTATCCAATTTGTTGGCACATAGCGTTTCATAGTTCTCTCTTATAATCCATTGTACTTCTGTGGTATCCCTTGTAATTTCTCCTCTTTTAATTCGGATTTTATTTATTTGAGCCTTCTCTCTTTTTTTCTTAGTGATTCTAGTGAGAGGTTTGTTAATTTTGTTTACCTTTTCAAAGAACTAGCTCTTAGTTTCATGTATTTTTTGTATTATCTTTTTAGTCTCTGTTTTATTTATTTCCACTCTGATTTCTATTATTTCCTTCTTTCTACTAATTTGGCTTCATTTATTCTTCTTTTTATAGTTCCTTTAGTTATACTTTTAGGTTGATTACTAGTGGTTTTTCTTCTTTCTTGAGGTAGTCCTGTATTGCTATAAACTTCTCTTTTAGTCCTATTTTTGCCGCATCATGTAGGTTTTGGTTCTGTCATGTTTTCATTTGTCTCCAGGTATTTTTTTATTTCTGTTTTGATTTCTTCATTGATCCAATCGTTGCTCAATAGCGTATTGTTTAATCTTCACATATTTGTGATTTTTCCAGCCTTCTTCTTGTAGTTTCTTTCTTTTTTTTTTTTAAGATTGGCCCTGAGCTAACATCTGTTGGCTTTTTTTTCCTTCTTCTTCCCAAAGATCCCCAGTACATAGTTGTATATTCTAGTTGTAAGCCCTTCTAGTTCTACCATGTGGGACACCGCTTCAGCATGGCTTGATGAGCAGTGCTAGGTCTGTGCACAGGATCTAAGCCAGTGCAACCCTGTACTGCTAAAGCAAAGCGTGTAAAATTAACCACTTGACCATGGGGCCTGCTCCCTTGTAGTTGATTTCTAGTTTCACAACACTGTGGTTGGAAAAGATGCTTGATATGACTTCAATCTTCTCAAATTTATTGAGGTTTTTAGTTGTTGTTTCTCTACATATGGTCTATTTTTTAAAATGTTTCATGTGCACTTGAGAGGAATATGTATTCCGCTGCTTTTGGATGGAATGTTCTATAAATGTCTATTAAGTCCATCTGGTCTAATGTTTCATTTAAAGTTGATGTTTACTTATTAACATCATATAAGTGTCATCAATAGATGATCAACTGGGCATTGCTGTCAATTTCTCTCTTTAGGTCTCTTAGTAGTTGCTTTATATATTTTGGTGCTCCTATGTTAGGTGCACATGTATTAATAAGTGTATCTCTTCTTACTGGGTTGTCCCCTTTGTATAATGTCCATCTTTGTCTCTTGTTATCTTTTTGTGGCTTGAAGTCGATTTTGTCTGATGCAAGTATAGCTACAGCCACTGTTTTTGGTTGATATTTGCTTGGAATATCATCTTCTATCCCTTCACTTTGAGTCTGTATTTGTCTTTAGAGCAGAGATGGATATTCTGGAGGTAGCATAATGTTGGATCTGCTTTTTAATTCATCCAGCCACCCTGTGTCTTTTGATTTGTGAATTCAATTTACTTACATTTAGGGTGATTATTGATATACGAGGACTTAATACTACCATTTTATCTTTTGTCTTCCATTTGCTGTATATTTCCATTGTTTTGTTTTCCTTGTATTTCTGTCTGCCATTTCAGTTTGGTAGTTTTCTGTTATGTTTTCTGCATTTCCTATTTTTTAATGTTTTGTGTCTCTTCTCTGAATTTTTATTTTGCAGTTACCATGACAAAAATTTGTACAAAAGGTCTCATACATGGGACAATCCTTTTTCTTTTAATAGCATCTTATTTTCATTTGCCTATGTAGGTTTCGTCCTTTTCTTATACCCTTTCTATGTTTTTTTTTTTGTCATGATCCCCTTTTGCATTGTGAGTTTGTTCCAAATTGCAGTGGTTATAGTTAATTTTTAATTTTTAATTCTTCCTTTCCCTGTAACCTTTATGTTATAATTAAGTGTTTACCAATCCATTCTGATACAGAGTTGTAATTTTCTGATTCTGTCTGTCTATTTACCACTTTGCTTAAAGCTTTGTATACCTTTGCCTTTTCTTTCCAGGAAGAAAAACTTTCAACATTTTTTTAAGGCAGGTCTGGTGGCAATGAATTCCCTCAGCTTTTGTTTGTCTGGGAAAGCCTTCATTTCTCCTTCATATCTGAAAGATAACTTTACTGGATAGAATATTCTTGGCTGACCGGTTTTTATCTTTCACTAATACTCTCTCTTGGCCTATGGAGTTTCTGCTGTAAAATCTACTAATAGCCTAATGGGATTCCCTTGTTAAGTTATTGTTTTTTCTTTCTCTTGCTTCCCTTTAATATTCTTTCTTTGTCATTGACTTTTGACAATTTTATTATCAAGTGTCTTGCAGAAGGTCTTTTTGCATTGAGATAATTGTGCATTCTATTATCTTCATGCATTTGTATATCCTGTTCCTTTTCCAGGTTTGGGAAGTTCTCAGCAATTATTTCTTTAAATAAGCACTCTGCTCCCTCCTTTCTCTCGTTCCTTCTGGAATACCAATTATCTTTATGCTGCCCTTTCTAATGGAGTAGGATAATTCTCATAGACTGTCTACATTTTTTAAACACCTGAGTTCTCTCTCCTCTCTACCTGCATCATTTTTAGGCCTCTGTCTTTGAGTTTGCTGCTTCTCTCTTCCATATGGTCTGCTCTATTTCCAATGCTTTCTAATTCTTCATCTCACTTATTAAGTTCTTTAGCTCCAAAATTTCTGTTTGGGTCTTTTGAGGTTTCATTCTCTTTGGTAAGGTATTCCTAATGCCCATTTATTTTATTCCTGAGCTCATTGAACTACCTTTTTGAGTTTTCCTATAGCTCACTGAGTTTCTTCATGACAGCTACTTTGAATTCTTTATCAGTTAGATCAGAATCTTCCATGACTTTATGTTTGGTTTCTAGAGAATTGTTATTTATTTCTGTGATGCTGTGTTAGCATGGCCTTTTGTCGTGCTTGCTGAGTTACTCCCTTGCTGGGATATCGGTCATAGCAAACACTTTTCTTATTTAGGTGTAACTTGATTTATTTTGACTCAAGCTAATTAGTCAATTGGAGATTAGAGGCCTTTCTTTCGTTTTTCAGTAGGTTGCGCTGTAGCACTAGTTTTTAGTTTCTCTTACCTGAGCTGCCTGTCGCTATATTTGAGGATGATCACGTTCAATCCTTCACCCCTTCTATTTGGGGTGTAACTCTTGTTTGAATCCTTTGAAGACAAGAGATAGTTACTGTTATTCTCATTTTATGGATAAGACAACTGAGACTTACAGAGATTAGCAAGTCTTAGGTCCCTTAGCTAGAAAGTACTATATCTGGGATGCAAAGTACTATTGTTGTTACCTGTGCCTCTGGGGAGTCACTGATGCCTTGCTGTTGCTGTTCCCACTACAGTAGCTGACTTTGCTGCTGGAAATACAAGGATGGCTGACACCTCTGCAGCATCTGGGATCACCTGTATCAGAAGCTTTGCTGCCATGACAGAGGGAGGGAGAGGGTTTGGAGGAAGCCAGGTTCATGGGGCACCACCTCTGCTGTTGGCCATTACCTTATGGCCAGAGGCATCACTGCAGTTGGGATGCCAAAGTCATGTGCATGCTTTTGCTGCTGCTACCAGGCTCTGAACCACAGCTGGCAGCCAAGGATCATGGGGCTCTGCCTCCATTGCTGCTCTGCTCTCCATGGCTGCAGGTGTCACTGTGGCTGCATGGCCAGAGTCACACACACACTATCCTGCTACCCAGCAGGGTCTCTGAATCTGGAGGTGGTTGGCTCAGCCACTGTGGCCAGGGGTCTAGGGTCCTGGGTTCTGCTTCTCCTTTTCCGGGTTTAGCCTCCTCTATGTGCTCCAATCACCTTCGTATGCATGAATGTGTAGATCTCTCCAGCATCCTGGAGTGTTGGGGAATGTAGCCTTTGTTGGCTTATGGATGTTTTACTTGCTGTAGACTGAAGGAGAGACAAAGGGATCCTCTCCCATTTCCATGATGATGATGTCATCATTTAATTCTTAAATCTACACAATAAGATATCTCATTGTTATCCCATTTCACAGGTGAGAAATCTGACACAGAGAAAGGTTAAATGACTCACACAAGTTTCCTCAGCTGGTTTATGTCAGAGCTCGGATTTGAACCCAAGGTAATGGGTAGCTACTGGGCTATAGTGCATCATGGGGGTTAAGTTTAATAAACCATAGATCAGTTTATTTCCATCACCTTTTTTACTAAGAACAAACCATGTTCGCCCTAATCCTTTGAAGACAACTAAGAGCGTGGCCACAGAGGAAGTCATTCACATTGATGATCTTGTTTAATCAGCATGAATATTCTTTGAGATAGTTACTGTTATTCTCATTTTATGGATAAGACAACTGAGACTTACAGAGATTAGCAAGTCTTAGGTCCCTCAGCTAGAAACTACTGTATCTGGGATGCAAAACAAGATTTATCTGATTCTATACCAACTCTGTATACCAACTTGCTTCTTTGATTGATATTTAGCCCAAAACACCGAGTAAACAAGCAAACAATAGATTGTTTTTCATAGTATTATGATACACCTCTAGTCTCTAATCCTGTCATTGTAAAGTCAAACATAAGTCCAGAGACTTAAAATCTTTTATACCTCCTATTTAATTTCGCAGTCCAGAAGTAGCCTTAGATATTTGAACATAAATGTATAGATTGAGAATTTAGGTGATTGATAACTTTGGAATGAAGCACAGAATGTTGCTACAAACATAACAAAGAAATTCAGGAATTGTTACTATCTGCATAAATGCCAAGTGGCTTTTATACATTTAAGATTTAGGTGAGATTTCTTATGATCCAAAGTTATTTTATGTCCAGTGTCACAGCCAGCTCTAAAATTTCACCCAGACTTCATTAATGTATTTGTGCAAACACTTCATCTAGTAGCAGAGAGGCACTTAAGGTTTGGGAAGATGAGTCTGAAGTCTCCTATTTCTCAAAAAGAAAGTATTGATGTTTTGTGCGATGATACTTGTATATGAAAGTGCTTTGATAAAACATTATTTATGTGAATAAACGTAAAACTTGCCATATATTTTAATATGTAAGTTACATAAAGCTTCTGATTGCTTTGCTTTCATTTCTCCTATGTTCTCTACTCCAACAATATAGGAGTTTTCCATTTTGTGTATTAAAGGTCATAGGGACAAGTAAAATCGATCTTAGGTCCACATTTATAAGCTGGGTCATTTTATCTTTGCCATCCTGTGGGTTTCAAACCATCTCTGCTCTGCACAGAAACCCTGAATGAAAGCAAAATGTAGTAAATATTTTCAGAAAAGGCTTTTTATTTTTTGTCTCATCTTGGAAATCTAAATCAATATTTGACCTTTACACACCTCTATCAGGATAAAATGGAGTCTGTCTGTGCTGACTTGGAACTCTAAAGTGTGTGGTAAGATCCATTTGTCTTGAGAGCTATGGGTTCCTTGGGGTGCTCTGTGTGTGTATGTGTGTGTGTGTGTGTGTGTGTGTATACAATTGCTTAAAGTGATTGGCAGTAACACCAGGATCACAAGATGTGAATAATGTTTTGCGATTTCCACAATGCTTTCACCTATATAATTTCATTTGATTCTTCTGATTCCATTAAATAGATAGGATAAATGATCGATCGATCGATCGATCGATGAGAGAGAGCTAGAGAGAGATAATAGGTAGAATATATGTATAAATGATTCACTGAAGTTCAGAGAAGCTAAGTCCATGTAGCTGGTTAGAATAAGGGTCCAGATGACAAGTAAGCCTCCTGCTATTAAACTCCAAAGGTGGCCTCCCAAGATGCAACTACACAGTAGGGGCCCAGGTAACCCTGTGATCTTTGTTGTGTCACAGCACAAAATGCTGCAGCCAGAAGAGCAGAAGATGACTTGTTTGTCAGAGCATCCTAAGGACTGAAATCTGTGTGAGGCATAACGTAAGCTCTATTAAATTAAAGGAACTTACTGGAGCACAGGAATTTCTTTAAACTGCAATCAGAGGAAAGGAGACCCATTGGTGTAAAATGAGGAGGTGAAGTGATGTTTCTTATTCCTTATCTCAGGTATACAGGCCCCTCAACCTCTGAATCAAACTGTTCTACAAATGCATATTTCTTTGCATTTCAGTGACTTTTACTTTCCTTTCTGCCTGCCTTTGGGGCACGAGGCTGAGGAATCCAGGAGTTGAGGGAGTGAGGAGGTTTGGAACTATCTCTGGTTAGAACGTTGAATATGAATGTGGCTGGTATTTGGAGGAGGAGTGGAAACCTATGGAACTGCTGTGTACTCTGAGGTGCTTGCTGTTTGTATCAGAGAAGTATCATGGGGTGAATTTTGCTTCACCCACTGAGTAGTTAAATGACATCACTCAGTTTTTTAATCATCCTGGTATTTAATTACTTCCTCTTTATAGGGGCAAGAATAATCGCCATCTCATAGTATTATAATGAAAAGCATAACTAATGTATCTAAAACCCAAAAGAGGCAACCAAGAAAATATGCCCACTGAAATTATGGTCTTCTACCATTTGTAGGAGATCATGCATATCGGTTCTGAGTGACCTCCTTTCTGACTGCTCAGGAAGGCCTGATCTTGTTCCTGCTTTTCTTTCTTGCAAAAATTCCTGACTTGCCAAATGCACTACTACTGCTTACAGGATCCCAATGAGAATACCAGATTTTTGTGGATTTGAAACTACCTAAATCTGAAAAGACAAATCTATCTCAGTCTTAGAACTTTAATTAAAACCTCAGCTCAGGAAATAAATGAAGATATGCAGGGCCAGTTCACTTCTGAGGTGAGAGAAAGTCCTGCATCACAAGTTGGCATTCAGATCACAGTAGTTCTGGTTTGCAATCCTAATAAATGGTTAAGGAGTCTGCAGCAATAAGCAAAGTCAGATGACTTGAAATTGTTCTGCACTAAATTGGGAAGAGATGAATATCTTATCAGGAAGAAAGGCAATATCATACTGTCTGTGCCTCTTTATTTAATCAAGTCCGTCTGATTTTGAAATTTCAAAATAAGCATCACTTTTTCATGAATGAGTCTTTGAGGGAAAAAAGGGCTAAAAATTCACTGCATATTTTAGTGAACAGAGCCTTTTAGCTATGATATATTTAGGGATATCAGATTACTTTTATCCAGTTTTCTGAATGCAGTTTTTCAGGAAAGATCATTATGTGTGTGTAGGGGGTGGATGTACACATATACACAATATATTTCATATATCTAATTATATCTAATATGTATAGTTTTTTTATTTCTTAAATACAGAGAGAAAAATATTTGTTTTACTCTGACATCTAGTGATTTTTGATTTCACTTTCTTTGAGTCCAGAGTGAGATTTGGCAGTCACTTTTGTTTCATTTTTGAATGAAGTCTAAATTTACTGCATTTTATTATACAATGTGTAGTAATTGGAAACAAGACTAATTTAGTTCCAATCAACAGATTTTAATCAACTATTAGCTGTGGGCCTGATACTCCTGGGTGAATAGGATGAAAATACCACAGTCACTGCTTATGTGGTCCCTGTGACCTAAAGCAGTAGTTGTTAACTGGGGGCAACATTGCCCTCCCCTCAGGGGACATTTGACAACATCTAGAGACATATTCAGTTGTCACGATTGAAGGAGAAGATGCTACTGGCATCCAGTGGGTCGAGACCCGGGATGCTGCCAAACGTCCTACAATGCACAGGATGAACATATCAAAAGCACATATAAAATATAAATATTTTTTATTTTATATAAATATTTTTAAATAACTATTTTATATAAATATTAAAAATGCATATATAAAAAACAATTATACAGCCAAAAAAGTCAGCAGTGCTGAAGTTGAGAAACCTGGTCTAGAGAGTGAGAAATACATAAAGCACTGCGATAAGTGCTATTTTAGGGACGTGAATACAAGTGCCGGGGGAACTCAAAGGAAGAAGAGCTGGAGATGGGAGGTGTTAAAAAATCTTTGTGGAGGAAGTGACACTGGGGCTTGATCCAAAAGAATGAAGAATGGTTTAGAGAGAGGAGGATGGAAAGGCAGAGAGCATTCTGGGTAGAGGTCCAAAGATGAGCAAAGCATGGAAAACTATGATGCCATTAAGCTATTACTGCACAGTTACCACTGAGGCAGCGTTTGACTCATGGTTATATGAAAATCAGGTTAATAACATAATTCTCTATGGGAGTTGTTTCTTTTTGTTACGTGGATTTTAAGCTGATATGTAGAAGCTCCTGAGAGAAGAAACATAAAATCATGTTCTACTAGCTGGAGGAAGCGTCCCAGGCCCCCTGACTTCTGTTCCTTCATAGTGCAGTCAATGTATCTACAGACTGACGGCTGTCTTCCAAACCTTTCTAGAACTGGAACTCAGGGAAAGGGCTTCACACAGCTTAGAACCATTTGGGAGATAATATGACCCTCATATCTGGACAACCTAGACTATGAAGGCCTTCAAGAGGCTCTCTGAGAGAACAAAAATAAAGGACCAGAGAGTAAGTCAGCATTGCCTTAGTACTGGTAGTACAGTGCAATGGTCCAGAGTGTGGACTCCGGGAGTCCCACCTCAAGAACTTACCCACTGTGTCACTTTGATGGAATCTCTTTTTGCTTCCATTTTCTTCTTCTTTGAGTATAATGATATCTATAAGATTGTTTTGAAGATTAAATACGCTACTCTTTATAGCCTGACATGTAGTAGGTACTTAATAGTAGTTCTTTTTACTTGCCTCATTGTGGTCTGAAAATGTGGAGATCCGTTTAAAGACAAGTACTGTGTTTTGCAACACACTCTAAGCAAGATTCTAGACTTCCTGGTTGGCAGAGAAGACATTGCAAAGGATAGCTTTATAAGGGGAAAATGCTAAGTGCTGTGGCAGATAATGAGGTTGTTTAAGAACCATTCAATTAGCAACATGAAACAAGTGTGATACACTCAGTGGGTGTACTGAAGATGTCTTTTGAAATGTTAGTGCTGATGGCACATGTAGCGATTAAAAAAGGCCCGTCTTTAAATTAGTGAAAAAGAAGAGAAAGAAAAGGAAGGAGTTCTAGGATGGGGGTGGGGTTGTAAGGTTGAAAGCAAGCAAAATTAGTTTAGATTAAAGGAAAATTCAGTCTCTTGAGTGATTAAAAGACAACCATAAACTCCACCTGGAGAAACATCGGTTTCACTTTGCCTCCCACTGCACAGTTGGTGTTACTCCTCTCTGCTGTTGTGTTTGAAGATGCTTAGATTCCTGATAAGTCATGGCAAGAAGAGTAAGCAAGTTATTTTCTGCTTCCTATGAAGTTATATATATATATATATATATATATATATATATATATATATACACACAGAGAGAGAGAGAGAGAGAGAAATACATATCACATATATATACTTTTTATTTCTAATGTTTATATTTTAGTTTAAAATTGCATTCACTAGTGAATTTTATCATTAAAGAATAGCCTACTTCTAGAATCTAAAATAGATGGAATTAAAAATATGACACTTCTGTTTATAGCCTCTTATGTAAACAGTGATTTGAGGGTTCAAACTGGAATTATTAAAACATAAGAAGATATATTTCAGGGTTTTTTTAGTTAGTATCTCTCTCTGTTACAGATATTAAGGGTGAGTGAAACCACATGCTTCTGTTCATATTTCTGCTACTAATAGGAGGTGAGATGGCTTTCATCACAGTTAAATTAGAAGAATGAATCTGTCACATATGTCACCTCACAGAAGCATCTAAATGAAATGCCAATGTTATCATTTTCAACATCTCTTAATCACCATGGAGATTAAATTCTAAATCAAAAGTCTGCTGAGTTGATGAAAAACAAAGTAATATTGAGGATTTGATGTCTGGAAAAATATGGACCAATTGTATTCACTATCTTTTTTTCTTTTTCTCTAATAATCGATTAAAGAGTTAGGAATTTCCTAACTTAATAGTTTGTCACGTATATGAGAATTGTAAAATAAATTAACATTCTCCAAATACTTAGGGTAGAACTTAAGATAGTAATATAATAATAAAAATAGTTAATATCTAGAAAACCAATATGTCTATATTGAACACTAAGCCCTGAGCACAGTGCTGACAGCAGTATTTTATTTAATACAAACAAGAACCCTATAAAGAGATAGTGTTGTTTTGTTTTGTTTGTTTGTTTGTTTTTCAGGAAGATTAGCCCTGAGCTAACTGCTGCCAATCCTCCTCTTTTTTGCTGAGGAAGACTGGCCCCGAGCTAACATCCATGCCCATCTTCCTCTATTTATATGTGGGACGCCCACCACAACATGGTGTGCCAAGTGGTGCTATGTCTGCACCCGGGATCCGAATCAGTGAACCCCAGGCCACCAGAGCAGAATGTGCGCACTTAACCGCTGTGCCACTGGGCCGGCCCCTAAAGAGATAGTTTTATTATCCACAGTCTACAAATGAGGAAAATAATCCTTAGAATAGATTAATACTGTGATTGAATTCATGCAACCAGAGAGACTGATAAAATCAACTTGATTGTTCAGCAAATCTGCATTTTTTTTTCATTGCTGAGGAAGATTTGCCCAGAGCTAACATTTCTGCCAATCTTTTTTGTGCGGGGGTTGCCACCACAGCATGGCCACTGATGAGTGGTGTAGGTCTGTGCCCAGGAACTGAACCCCTGCTGCCGAAGGGGAATGCATCCAACATAACTACTAGGCCATGGGGCTGGTCCCTGAATTTTTTTTTTTTTTAATGTGGATTGCAATGGAATGGAATCGAATAACATAGGATAGGATAGGACAGGATGGAAGAGTAGAGAAGAGAAAACTTAGATTGTGTCACATGTTATAAGGTTTGATTGGTGAAACTTTGCTTTCAGTATTGAGAGTGGGAGAAAGACAGAGACAGAGAGATAGAGATGAGAGAGAGACAGAGAGATAGAGATGAGAGAGAGATGTATTGCACTGTATAATGGATTTTTTACTGGGAGCTATGATACAAAACCTAAAAAATTTGGAGCTATTGCACTAAAGAATACTCTCCCTCACTCTGCCCCCATATTGCTATTACACAATCCAAACAAAATAAATATAATTTTGTTATTTTGTGTGTTCCTGGTTGACTCTTGTAATATTTAAAGATCTGGAAGAATAACTCGTGTGCAAGATGTCAGCCAATTCCATTCGGTTACAGAGAGAGAAATAGAAGACTGGAAACATTGACACCCCAATCCAAGATGGTACAGCTAATTGGTGACATACTTGGGAGTAGAATATGGGTATTCTACTAAAGTTAGGTGTTGTGCTTTTCATTCCTTTTGTTTATTTCTTTTTTCTCCTTGGAGTTGAGGATTAAATAAATAAAGCATCAGAAATAACAGGTTGTAGGCTGTCAACACCTACTTATTGACTAGTATGTCTGTAACACATGTGGGCCTTGCCATTGAAATCAAATTACAACAGGGACTATTTATTAGGTACCTCTTTGGTAAAAAACTGTACTTAGGTCGAAGCTATGCTGCTTATTGTACTTGGTTTCTAATATAAATGAGAAAAACAGGTATTTACTCATAAATAATATAGTAATATGTGTAAATAATAGTTTAAAAACCTAAGATTTTTCAAGGGAAATGTATAGTTCATTGCATTGTTCAGAGGAAGGAGAGGGAAATTTGACTTAGGTAAGAAGTAAGTAAGGAGACAGGATTGAATACCCTGGGTCTCAGTATATGCCAAGATTGATGAATATCTGGTCGATTCAGAAATGCTTAATGGGCTAATAGGTGAAAAATCAGCATTGTCACAGCAAAAGTTACAAACAAAGTAGCTGAAGAATGAACTGTTCAACTGCTAAATGACTCTCTTAGGGCCTGTTGATATTAGAATGCAACTTGGTGCTAGTCGTTCATGAGTTATTCATTAGAGAAAGTACCTTTATGTACTTATTCTAGTGCGTGTGTGTTAAGAAATCCAGGTGCTATGGAATATGTCAATGTCTCTAGTATAATATAAATGATAGTAATAAATACTTTAAGGTCAAATTCTCCCTCTTCCTTGAAGCCCACTCAGATACTTAAAGTCAGTCCACACTGAGCTTTCTCTTTTTAAGAATATCTCTAACATGTAAATTGCTGCATTACATTTAACACTTGAATATTTTCCTGACTTTTTAAAACAAATTTCTTGTTTTGGCATCTCAACTACTTAAACGGATTATAAACTTCTAGCTCCTCTTGAATTTTTCTAATCACATTCCCAGTTCTTTGCACATGCTACATGACAAATACAGATTTGATGATTGGTTAATAGATATAGAAGGATTTTTTTAAATATATGGCTAGGAAGTTATTAAATTAATTCTTGTCAAATTCTCTTGTTTTCTTATGGTGTTCACTAATTCTGCCAATTGCTGTGACTATTTATGTACTTGGTGCCTTCCCAACTAGCTTTTAAAATGCTTGTGGCAGATGATAACTCTTATTTATACTTACCGCGGCACCCTGTACCAAACACAATGCCTGCTTTTAGTAGATATTAAGGAAATAATTGTTGAATGGAAATTGAATGAATTTAAAAAATAATAAGCATAATATATATAAGAACCTTAGCACAGAATGAGCACATTAAAGGTTCTCCATAAACATGAGCTGAATGAATAAATGACTCATGAATTCTAACTTTGGCCAGTGAGTAGCTGTGAGATATGGTCAAATTACTTCCTCTTTTGGGGACTCAGTTTTCTCATCAATAATATAAGGTGTTTGGATTTGAAGGATGGTTTTATAACTACTTTCCAGACTCTAGGGAGGTACTTCAGGACTTCCATGAAGAATGAAGTATTTTCTTAGCCAATGATAGATATTTAAATTCCCTTGGCTTATGTTGGGTCTACGATATTCTTTAGGTTGCTTCCAAGTCTTGGCTATTGTGAATAATGCTGCAATGAACATACAGGTGCATCTATCTTTACGCATTCGTGTTTTCATGTTCTTTGGATAAATACCCAGCAGTGGAATAGCTGGATCATATGGTTCTATTCTTAATTTTTTGAGGAAACTCCACACTGTTTTCCATAGTGGCTGCACCAGTTTGCACTCCCGCCAGCAGTGTACAAGGGTTCCCTTCTCTCCACATCCTCTCCAACACTTGTTATTTCCGGTCTTGTTAATTATAGCCCTAATGGGAGTGATGTGATATCTCATTGTAGTTTTGATTTGCATTTCCCTGATAGTGATGTTAAACATCTTTTCATGTGACTGTTGGCCATCTGTATATCTTCTTTGGAGAAATCCCTGTTCAGATCTTTTGCCCATTTTTTAACAAATGAGTAAAGAAGATGTGGTATATATACACAATGGAATACTACTAAGCCATAACAAATGATGAGATCAGGCCATTTGTAACAACATGGATGGACCTTGAGGATATTAAGCTAAGTGAAATAAGTCAGAGGGAGAAAGTCAAATACCATATGATCTTACTTATAAGTAGAAGATGAAAACAACAACAATCACATGGAGACAGAGATTGGCATGATGGTTACTAGAGGAGAACTGGGAAGGGAGGAGGGCAAAAGAGGTGATTAGGCACACGTGTATGGTAATGGATTGTAACTAGTCTTTGGGTGGTGAACATGATGTCACCTACACAGGAATCAAAATATAATGATGTACACCTAAAATTTCTATAATGATGTAAACGAATGTTACCACAATAAAAAAGAGATACTCTTTAAAAAGAAGATCCTCACTACTAAAATTGTTTGAATAATATTGGTGTAAATTACAGTGTGGAAATTTGCCTTTTTCAAACCAGTTTGAACAGATACAATTTAAAAGTCCATCTTGCTCTTATTATATTACCATACAAGAAATGGACAAGAGGTCCTCCTATTTCAGAAGCCACATTTAAAAGCATTTGACATTAATGTCATAGGAATATTGGAGACATTAATTAATGGCAATACAGTGTTTTATTTTTTTTCTCTTTTCTTCACTCTATATTCTCTTTTCATTTAAGAGAGCAGCATGCTGAAAACATGTTAGTGAATTACTTCTCTGGTGAACTCTTGGGTGTTTTGGGCTTGTTTCCCCCTCCTCAGACTATTTAGTTTGGTAGCTGAACAGGTAAAATTTTGCTGCTTTGACTGATACATTGGAATGTAAAGATGGCCATTGGTTGGTGTTTATTAGACTCTGAAGTCAAGGGTACCAAGCCTGAGACATTCCTCTGTGGCTTAGTAGTAATCACAGTAATAATCGTAGTAAATAATAGTCATAACAATAATAAAATTAAGAGCTCTATTTAATTTTATTTGCTGCTTACTAGTGCCAGGCATTGGGCTAAATCCTTTAAATATACAATCTAATATATTCCTCATGACAACCCTGTGTGACAGCTTCCATTATTAGAGGAAAGGAAAATGAGCACTTTTCCCAAGGTTAATATTTAGTACGTAGTGAGTCAAGATTCAATGAACTTACAACCTAATAGGAATGAAAATAAAAGACACACAAATTTCACACAAGGGAGAATCTAATGAGTGCTATAAGAGAGACACATACAAGTATAATTCTCTAAGATTGTTCATCTGTGTACAGACTCATTCATTCATTTGTTACAGCTATACTCTCAGTGTTCACAATATTACTTTTATCCAGAATTCCAGGGTTGTCAGATCCTTAGAGCTCCTCCAGTACTTTCATCCATTGCCAGAATCCCTTTCTATAGTATCCCTTAGAGCTGGTCACAAGACCCTGTTACTGAATACCTTTAGTGCTAAACATGCTCCTTACAGGCAGAGAATATATCCTGCTTGGTTCCTGTAAATGGGACTTGAGCCAAACTTCATTTCCCTTTATATTCCATTCTTGGTTTTGCCTAATACAGCCAATTAAAAATTTATGATCATCCTTTTTCAACAAGCTAACCCTTCTTTGAGGCTGCTGTTTGGTTCCGTCCCATCTGCACACGTCTTCTTATAGGATTAACATTGCAATGTTTCTGTGAGGTTAAAACTATGTAATCGTGTAAAATGTTTAGGAGAGTGCCCAACACATAATAATCACTCTATAAATAATAGATGATAATAATTATACTAATAATAACATAATTGTTATTTATTGAATTAAACATTGTTTATGGAATTCTCATCCTCCTAGTTGACCACATTTTGTGTACAATTATTTAGACATAGATACTAACTTTCTTTAAATACGTTACTGCTAATAGGACTCAATGCTTCAGCTTCGTTTGTATCTGTCGTTAAGATGAGCCCAATCACTCAGGGCTAATCTTCCTCAAAAAAAAAAAAAAAAAGATGAGCCCAATTAACTCAACTCTGGTTTCGTGATTGACTTAATTGATAGGGACATTGGCAGTGCCCAGTTTTGTATACATAATATCTGGGTTCTTCCTCATCATTATATTTAAATACCCTTTTAAAAACCTAAAGTCATTGCCTGACTTTCTGATTTGTCATTAGAAAATAATAATAACAGGGGCCAGCCCGGTGGCCTAGTGGTTAAATTTGCATGCTCCACTTCGGCGGTGACCCAGGGCTCACAGGTTTGGATCCCAGGAGTGGACCTACCCACTGCTCATCAAGTCACACTGTAGCAGCATCCCACATGCAAAGTGAAGGAGGATTGACACAAATCTTAGCTCAGCGACAATCTTCCTCAAGCAAAAAGAGAGAGAGTGTCAACTGATGTTATCTCAGGGCCAATGTTCCTCACCAAAAAAAAAAAAAAAAAGAAAGAAAGAAAAAGAAAATAGTAATAATGAAAAGAAAAAAAGTAAAAAATGGAAATTCACTTAAAAAATAGATAGAAGTCAGTTCAAAGATTCTGCCCTATATAAGGATGAGGAATGGAAGATAAGTAAATGTAGTTAAAGCATGACCAATGATCCTGACGGGTCTTCCATTCAAAGGCTGAGTCTCCCTTTTTTACTAAGCATACCAACTCTTTGTTTATTAACATAATAAAATTGTAATAAAATAAAAAGATTTCACTGCAGAGGAGACAAGGCCAGACAGCTGATTAAAAGATGCTAAAATGTGCAGCTCCCTGGAGCCTAGAGTCCCTTTTAAGGGTGATCTTGAATGACTTGTCCAGGCAGAGAGCCTTCCAGGAGGAAATGCATCTTTGTCTAGGGTTAGGTCAAGGGCTGAGCTCCCAGGGCTCCAGTGAACCTTGAGGAGAAATCCCTGAGGCAGAGCCCAGACAGAGGAAGTCACCAGATCTTCGGAAGGGGGAGGAGATTTACCATCACTCTGGAGTGATTTTCAGTTGCAGCACTTCTCAGGCAAAGAGTATGCCAAGGGCGGTTCTCTCCAGGTTTGCTTATCTCTGGTGGCCACCAGCAACATATGAGGTTCTGAAGTCTCAACCTGAGATACAGTATCAACAATCCATTTAAATATCTTTTCATCATCTTTATGTTGCTTTTGGAGGGAAGATGTTCTAGGATGGGGCTCCTTGTCTTGCAGAATAATGGCATTTTTGTGCTGTTGGGGAATCTTACATCATCTAGTCCAATCACCTCATTTTGCAGATCAAGAAACTGAGGCTAGGAGAGAGGGGGCTCGCCCAGAGTTACTCAGCTAGTCAGTGACAGACAGCAGTGGAACTTGAGGTAAGTTCTGTGGCCTCTTTGAGCTTCTCTTTCCAAATCTATAAAATGGAAATGAGGGATGGGTCTGCATGATCTCTTGAAAATTCCTTCTTATCCTGAATTTTACTTACGTAATTTTTAATTTGAGACTCCTAACTTTCAGTGTGGTTTCCACTTTGCAATAATCAAGAGGCTTTTCTAAAAATGATGCAGTTTTGTGCCTAAATGACAGTGTTCAATCATTTTGATGAAGGCTAAAGTTCTGGTTAATATTTTGTGTTGTGTACAGATGCTTGCCTCAGTATGTGGCATAGATTTGGATTATGCATTTTGAAAATGCACCCTGGTTTTGAATATGGTTGATAATTTACTGTGTTACATCCTAATACTACAAACAACTTCTTAATAGAACTATAATATCTGTTTCTTTATTATTATTGCTGTATGTTATTTTACTCATTGCTGCAATTTCAGGTCACATAAACGAATAAGGAGGCTAAGGAAGTCATGCCACAGAAGATAGCAATGCCCAAGTCGGTTTTTGTTAGTTAAAAATGCTATTGCTTGTAAGCAAGGACTGGCTTTTTTTTTCCTCTCTCATTTCTTCAGCAGGCACATTTTAGACAAACTGACAGCAAATCTGTTATGTAATGGCAGCTATAAAAGCTTTCATCAAGACTGTGCATGTTTAGTGTCTCTGTGTGGGATAAGCTGGGTTATGGGAATGATATGGACAGAAGATTCAAGAGTAAGGACTTGGGGTTTCAAGTCCTTGGTTCTATGGAGTTTGGGGGGAGCAGGGGATGCTGGTATATGAGGAGCATGGAACTTAATATCCTCTTTTTTTGTCTGTTTCCCCTAAACACATCAGTTGCAATTCTTTCTAGTATTTCAAATTCTGTCTGCCAGGTGTATTAAATATCCATCTTTCTCTGTTAAATATGTGAATTTAATTTATTTTTAAAGTATAGTTTATAATAGTTCTGAGGCTGGAGAGTTTCTTGGTTCCAAGAGGAAGCATCTTTACACCATGGGGCATGCAGATTCTCAGACATTTATTACCTATGTGATGTTTGATGATGTTTACAGGGATATCAAAAGGATCAACTGAGATAATGTATATGAGGGAAATGTGTACAATCTAAAGCATAATAGGAATCTTTCTTCTTTTCATACTGCATATTAAAACCAATGGATAAGAGTATAGAAAACAGCAAGGGATAGAGGAGGAGAGGGTGTGAGAAGCAAATACTTTACTTTTCCAATAAAATCATGGCTTAGAGCAAAGGGACTACCAGGATGCAAATGAAATATTGCTGCTAGAATATCTGATGCCCATGCTTCTTAAAATGTTATGTGCATTTGAGTTGCTTGGGGATATTGGTAAAACGCAAATTCTGATTCAGTGGGTCTGGGGTGAATTCTGAGAGTCTGCATTTTTAAAAAGCTTTCCAATAATGCTGATGCTGCTAGGCTCCAACACTGTGAGTATCAAAGTCCTATGCCATCGGATTAAGAAGTGTAACCAAAAGTCAACTAACTGTCTTACTGGGAAAAGAATCAATTTATTTACAAACTGGGATTCATGTATCAAGGGAATACCATCCAGCCTGGGCACTGTTCCCCCTTGCCACAGAATAAAGGAGCTTTCTGCCCTTTCTGGTTTTATTATTAAGAGTTAAGAAAGTATTCTGCTTCTGTTGGCTGGGGTTTCTGGCTGAAAGATAGTGGCAAGGTCTGGGTTTATATACTGCCAAATTAAGAATAAATAAGATCTAGGGAACCGACACATTGTGAAGGTAGTCGAGTTGTTTCATGTTCCTTTTCTAGGTCTTGACTAACATAGGTCTTTGAATCTTGCCTTAAGAATTTTAGATATGTGATTGGTTGTCTTAACTCTCCCCTTTTCCTTCTCATGTTGCATATTTACACTGACTTGAATCACTCGCTTCCCTAATATAAATATGAACATGAAGAAACCATGTGAGATGTCCCCCTCTTTTTTCTGTTTTAAGTTTAAGTCAACACATTTCCTAAGTACTAGTTTGCAAAGTAGTGGACTCCACACTGGGAGGCACATATCTCAGTTTGCCTTTGAGGATAAAGACATGCTAACCAAATACAAGGCAGTTTGAGCTTGAAAAAAATGCTAGATGTGGAAATAACATGTTAAAGATCGGAAAGAAATAGAAATCAGTTTCGTTGGGAAGGGTGTTAGGAAGACTTCATGAAGGGGCAAGAATTTGGAATATGGTCATTTGCACATGGAGGCCAGAAGACAGCTTGAGGCATAGTCTTTGTCATATTGTAGGAGATCAGCGGACAGCAAAAGCAAAAAGACATAGGTTAGTGTAGTTCAATGAACGCGGTGCTGAGATTGAAATATCCTTCCTTGGAATTCGGGCTAAAGCCTGGAGCTTCTGTGGGCTTGCTGGAGGTAAAGGAGGCCATATCAGGGTGACATTTTAGCTACTGTTTCTCTCAAACTTTGTTTTTTCCCACTGGGCCTCATTCCTTGGAATCTGCAGGAGAAAGATCACCTTTTATATAAACACCTCCCCTTAGCCTCTGGAACATAGCATTTCAGAAGGTGCGTGAATCAGGGAGGGGAGAGAAAGAAATGATTCCAAATCATCTTAAAAAGGTATTTCTGTACTAAGTCATTTACTCATTAGGTGCTCCTTCTTTACAACTTCCACACTCAGATTTGATAAGGCTGTTCCTTTCTCTAACTTATGTGAATTAAATTCCTTTTTAAATGAATTTTTGCCATGATGGTTACTTTGGAGTGTTAGTTGATCATAAAGGAGAAGGCTTTTATATTTTTCTTTGATGCTGGTGCTTAGCAATTTGAAAAAAAAAATTGATTCTGCAGCCCTTGTCTGATTGCAAATTTCCCTGGCTGTCCAGTGCCCGGGGAAGATGGGGCTGGGGTACTACCTGGGATTGCTATCGTCTATGCAGGCTGAGGATCAAGTGCAGGGAAGTGAGGATAACCAAACAACTTTAGCCATTGTCAAATCCAAGGGCAAGTTTGGAGTCATAGTCAGGAGGTGAAATAAATTCAAAATTCAAAAGTAGTCAGGAGCATATCAAGAAACAGTGGGTAGAGCAGTGCCAACATGAGGGTTGAGCATGTGAAGTGTTTGTTCTTACTGGATATTGACTGTGTTGGCTGAGACTTCTTAAAGGCACAAGAGTGTATTTGAAAACGCCATTCTATCTCCTTTATTCTGCACACCCCACGCCCAACCCCTCCCGCCTTGGGCAGTGTTCTCTTAAGGGCACAGATGAACAACGTGGAGCTGGTGCCGCTCTGTAAACTTCGGATCATTTTGTGTGCCACTAAGGAAAGCAACGTACCACCTGTGCTAAATGTGTTTTAAATTTATCTGAATTTATTAAAATCCAGTAAACGATAGACAAGAGTGACTCACGAGATTCTAATTTTTTTTTAAAACTCCATTCAGCTGTGGCTGTTCACGGGTCACTTTGCGTCCATTGTCATCTGTTCCGTCATTCCTTATTCGTTAACTTCCCTCCTCTCCTCCTGCTCTGACTTTGGTGGGATGAAATATGATTATTTTGAGTCTTGTAGCACACTGTCAATTCCAAATTCCAGGTAATGGCTAAACTTCAAGGGCATAGATATTTCCTACTGAGAAGTGTTTTGACGATTATCTAGCATGATGGCCCCCTTTGTTTTTCACTTTAAACAAACAAAGAAGACATTGAAAGGAAATAGGAAGGAAGGTAAAAGAGGAGGATATAAGGATAAGAGAAAGGCAATGAGGAAATGAAACCAACATTTACTGGGTGCCAGCACAGAGCACACACTCTGCTAGATTCTTTATATACATCGTGCCACTTGGTCCTTGCCATGACCCTGGGTTAGAGACATCGTTGGGTCCACTTTACCAGTGGACAAATAAAGTGAGGGAGGTTATAATCAGAGATCAGAGAAGTGCTAGTGCTCACCAGCAGTGCTGAGGTGAGACTGGCTCTCTAACTCTCTGCTACCAGGCTGGAAGGAGTGATAATGGTGATGGCTGCGGTGAAAGTGCCATCTTCCTTTTTCACAAAGTAGCTTGAACTATGTGAAGATAAGCCATTTAGATAAAAGGCAGAAAAGGGATGAGAATTGAGTAAAAGTTACAGTTCCAATCCCTTCCTACCAGAATTCTCTTCATTCACTTTGAACCTAACGTATATGGCTTGCTGTATGCTGGAAATTATCTTTTACATGAAAATGACCTGTCTCTTCCTGAGTCAGCAATACGGAATCATGCTAGGTTATCCCTGAACTGTTTTGCAGGTTGATATACATTCTGTATGTGTTTAATATGCAGAAATTGATTTTTTAAATGAATCAAGTCAACTGTATTTCTTCCTTTATAATCCATATCTAGACTTATGTGTTACTAATAAGTGATGTTCTCAGCTCTTCCCATTTGTTCTCTAAAGAGCTACATATTACGCACTTAACTGCATGCTAGAAACTGTCAGGATTGTCTAAACTCTCTGTGATAACAGGTCAACCCTGAAATCTCAGTGGAGGAGCACAATGAAAGCCTATTGTTATTCATGCTAAGTTTACTATGGGCCTTGCTTTTCTCCAGGACAGCTCCCTCTCAGGTGATGTGATAGGGGCCAGTCCTAAAGATTTGCTTCTGTCTTCTAGATTTGCCTTCTTAGCATGTGTCTTCCAGATTGCTATCACAGAAAAGAGAACCGGAGCTGCCTCAGGGGATTTTCTCTGCCTCCCCCCAAAAGGGACTCACTTATATTCTATTTACAATCCATTTGTCAGAAGTCCTCTGGCCCCACCGAACTATGAGGGCCGTGGTGGGAGGGTGCTGGGAACTATAGCCTTCTCCCTGCCCGTGAAAGAACGAATGAACAGATACTGAGAAATGCTATTCATGAATCACAAGTTCTGGGGAAAATAAAGATTAAATTTTTAAAGTTATCTCCTTCCCTGAGAGCTATGCAGCCATATGAGGAAAACAATGATTACAGGAGAGTATTTAGGGCAATATTATAATTTGATAGGGCCTGTATCACGTTAAGCCAGCAGTTGCTGCTCTCTTTAGAAAGTTTCTTTTTCATCTGGAATAACTGACTTGAGATTTCAAAATTCCTTGTATTCTCTTGTGTTGTATGCTGTCTGCTTTGTTTTCTTAAATGGAGGTCAAAATGTGTTTAGAAACTAAATCTGGGTCTTAGAACTTCTTTCTTTGGACCAGTGGCCTTGTGGCAGCTGTTGTTTCACAGAATGAAGAGAATTTTCCTTCCCTCTGTAAGCCATAAAGGGCAGGAGGAAGCTGTGCACCTCAGCACCTCTCTCTTTGTTGGATGCTTGTTCTTTATAAATGTCTCAGCATTTATGATGGGCATGGTCAAATATGGAGACTGTTTTCTGGCATTGACCATACAAACAACAAAACATTTGCAGCTGGATAGATCTATACCTTGTGGAAAAATAAGAGTGAAAAACGTAAATAAGTAAGGCCATGCAAATATGTTTGGGCTTGAGAGCATGAACAGGTCTATGGAGTTGGGTTGAAGATCACGTGTTGCTAGAATGTCTAGATATTTTGTGTGTATGTGTTTGGTACATATGTGTCCGTTAAAACGCTTTTACTTAAAAATAATTGGTAAAGAGCTGGAAAATTATTGTGATGTTGATTTGTAAGGAATGGTAGAATAAAAATCTGTACCGTTTTTTTATAGTTTTTTTTATAGTGAAAACATTTGCTCTATTTGTGTCTTATTTATAACTATAATGTGCCTCATCCATAGACTTAAGTATTTGGGCTTCCACTGTCAAGTGTTTCTGCTCAGCATTTGCTCCCTGGGCCTTTATTTTCAACTTCCATTGACTTTAGGTTATATCCATATAATGGATTTGCTTTGGCATTTAGACATATGTCGTGGCCTCTAAGTAAATATTTTCAGTGAATCTGGAGAGGAAGTATGATGCCTCATGAGATTTTGAAGATAAACTAGAAAGACAAACTATGAAAATTCCACAAATAATAGTAATGATAGAATAATATAATCATAAATATTAATTGGACATTCATTATTATCTCCAAGTACTAGGCGAAGTGTTTTACAAGGATCTTCGCATTTAATCTGCATATTTATGAGAGGCAGGGACTATTATTATCACCACTTTAACAAAGGGCTCAGAGGGGTGTTAAGTAAATTGCCCAGTGACACATGACCAGAAAGTATCTGTCTGACTATTTAAAGTTAGCCAACTCTCGTCACGCTGCAAGGTGTTTGGATAGTTTCTAAATGTGAGGATAATCCACTAAACCAAAATATAACCAAAGGAAACTTTAGCGTAAACTGTGTATTTTTACTTGCCATATAAAGGTCTATTTTAACAAAAGTGCTATAGTTGGAAGAACGTTTGGAAATAGAGATTAAGCAGTAAGGATATGTTAAGTTTTTATCCAGAAGTATCCAAAGGAAGAATCTGCTATCTCGTGCAGTGGTTCTCAGGAGCAGGTTTTCCTCCCCACCCAAGGGACATGTGGCAAAATTTGGGGACATTTTTGTTGTGACTGGGAGGAGGGGTGCTACTGGCATCTTGTGGGTAGAGGCTAGAGATGTGGTAAACATCCCACAGTGTGTAGGGCAGCCCCAAGTGTTAACCAGACCAGAATGTCAATAGGGTCAAGGCTGATCTTGTGTAAAAGAGTCTTCTCTTAGTAGGTCGGTGAACCTGTGTAACCAAGAGCTCAATCTTTGGAGTCAGAGGGTCTGCGGTTCAGTGCTGGCTCTACTGCTTGACCTTGGGAGTTCAAGTTCTCTAAGTCTTAATTTAGTTACTTATAAATTTGAAATAATATTCATACTTACTCTCCAAGTTTGTTCTGAAGATTAAATGAGAGTGTACAAGGTAAATAGCATAGTCCCTCGCATTCGTAGATGATCAATAATTTTAGCTGAGGAAATGATAAACTTTGGTTAAACGAAGTTAGGATTGTCTTTTGAGTCCCTCAAAGACTGCTGTTGAGCAGTATTTATTTTTATTTATTTTGTGCGTGTGTTATATATCCTACAGGTTTGACAAATGGATCTCATCATTATTGATGGCATCGTATCGGATAGTTTCAGTGTCTTAAAAATCCTCTGCGCTCCACTTGTGCTTGTTCATCCCCCTACCCAACCCCCACGACCCACGGATCTGAGCAGATGTGTGCAAAGAACTGCCTCCAAATCAGACAGCTTTGTTTTAAATCCTGTTTCCTCTACTTATTAACTCTATGACCTTGAGAAAATACCTTAGAACACTCTGTGCCTTAGTTTCCTCATCTATCAGATGAGGGTGGTAAGTAGTATGTGTCTTCTAGAGTTTCTGTGAGGCTGAAATGAGAATGTATATGTAAAGTGCTTGGAACAGTGTCTACCACTTAGAAACAGTTGTTAGCTCTTATTATTCATTTAATTACTATTGTTAGATAAAGCATAACATATAAATTAATTTTCTAAGTAACTGAATCTTACTTCCTGAAATACTAGCACTTTGGTTCATTTTAACAGAGTACTGGAAATCACTCAAAATTATATTTTAAAATTCCTTGCTTGTTTAAAAATGAGTACTAAGTACTCTTAATGGTTCATGGTTAAATCAGGGTCTTTGTCATCATACTATTGTTTTTTGTACTGGATTATGATACATGAAGCTTTTAAAACTATTGAAGTATGAGGATTTTCCTTGCTCTAGTGTGCTGGACTATTTCATTCTTCTGTCTGCTTTTTAAAATAAATATTGCTTTTTCTTCCTTCCTGTCAAAATATCAATTGTCTGACTCTTTTATTCTCTCTTGCCTTTTCTCAATATCTGCATTTGGTTAGTTGATCAATATTTATTGAACATACCATGTGCTATGCTCTCTAAGGTATGTTAGTGACCAAAACAAAACAATCCTTTCTTGGAGCTTAGTATTTAGCAGAGGCAAACAGTGAAGATATGACGCTAGTTAAGTAATCATTGGGTTCAAATGTGATCTCTGCTATGACTGAGCAGTATCACTTGCTCTCCTTCGGGGCAAACCCCTCTAGTGTGGGATATAAGACAGGCTTTCATGGGGAATTGGTCATTAAATGGCGATCTGAAGAGTGAGTGGGCATTAACAAGGCAAAGAGAAGAAGCATCACAAGCAGATGCAGCAGCACATGTCAAGGTCCTGATTCTGGACAGGACATGGCATTAAATAAAGGAATTTTTAACAGCCCAGTATGGCTAGAGACCAAAATGTCCAGGTTGATGGTAGGATTGATGAAGCTAGAAAGACAGCCAGGGGTTCAATCATGTGTGGTCTTGTAAAACATGTAAAAGATTGACTTTAGCCAGTTGAAGCCACTGGAAAGTTTAAGCTTGTTGTTGATATGATAGATTTCCGTGTGAAGAATGGCTTGGAAGTAGGAAAGTGTGGTGGCATAGACACCCATTAGAAAGCTACTGCAGTAGTCCAGGCAAGATATGATCAAAGCAGTCCAAATTGAGCCTCTAATGGGAATATGACCTAAAAACTCTCCTGTGAGAGGAGGGCTCATATTTAGTTTATGGATTTGAAAATATTTATTTTGGCTTGTTTATCTTCTACCTTGTTCTTGGCTGTGTTCCAGAGGATTACAATTGATGAATAATCAATTTCCAAAAGACTGATAATACAAATGTACAGCAATAGTAAAAATAAAATTATATTTGTATAATACTCAAAAGCTATCTATTATTGCATTTAATCAGCAAATTTTCCTAACAAGTGATTTTTACCCTCACTATCTCTACAAGACTGCAGCCTAAATTGATGTACCTTAATTTATTGGCAGTAGGAAATTTCTCCCTTAGTAAGCCGTGATGCGTAATAGGAAATTTCATTTGTCCTATCTTACAGAGAAGTTGAAACTGAGTAGAAGTGGTCTTCTATTTTGTTCTTTGCATTGTAGCAGAGATATAAAAATGTTGACTCATCAGTTCCCACTTTTTCTTTTTAAGATTTTATTTTTTTCCTTTTTCTCCCCAAAGACCCCCCGGTACATAGTTGTATATTCTTCGTTGTGGGTCCTTCTAGTTGTGGCATGTGGGACGCTGCCTCAGCGTGGTTTGATGAGCAGTGCCATCTCCGCGCCCAGGATTCAAACCAGCGAAACACTGGGCCGCCTGCAGCGGAACTTCCGAACTTAGCTACTTGGCCTCGGGGCCAGCCCCGATCAGTTCCCAGTTTTAACAACTAGTGCCCTGATAAAAAATCCAAAACTTTAGATATTTAAATAAGATATTTACCTACATCTATGCACTTAAAATATGTTCCATGTGAATATATGAACTGTGTGAATATTAAATATGTATGCACACATAGCCATATTGTTTGGGGCCTTGAATGCCGTATTTAGCAAATTGGACATTGTATTTTGAATATCTATAAAAACTGTTCAATGGTCTATATATGTCTATTTCTAATATATGTGTCTAAAATAGGTATAATTTCTTTCTAATAGGATGATGATGGTAATTAAATGAGATCATTTAGATAAAGTGCTTGATTTGTCATCTAGAACATAATAAATATTTAATACATTTAAGTATGCATATATAATTTAAATGTAATTTTTATTATCATAAATTGACTGTTTTTTTTGGTTATTTTTGTCCTGGGAAGTTACCATAAATCAGAAGTTGAATGGTAGCCCTGAAGATATGACTTCATAGGAGTTGAGATTCTGGTCCAGTTTCTATATCCTGCTTTCTCTCATTTACTCATTCATTCCTTTATTCATTATTTAAACAAATATTTACTGGATCTCTACCCTGTGCCAGCCACTATCACCACTTTTACAGTATGAGAGGGCAACAAACATGAAGGCAAATAACTATAATAAAATGGTGTGAACAATGTGCAATACATTCTTTTAAAGTAAGGAGGCATCCATTGTCCTAGATGAGGTATGGTTGATTATTATGTACATATTTGTCTATAGTTAAACTAATAGAGATGAAGAAAAACTAAATAAAGGAAACTTAAAGGAGCATTTCTTTCCAAGTATCTATTTTTTATTCATGCTCTTGTCTTCATCTACACCTACATGCTGAAGACATCCAAATGATTAGCAGTAATTGCTATCACTTTTTCTTACCCCAGAATCCTATTTCCATCTAACTTTTGGCAATCTGTAGGTAGAAGTTCCATAGATATGTCAAATTCATTCTGCCTAAAACAAATTCAGTATGTTCCTTCCTGTCACAAAAATTATTTCTCCTTCTATTTGTCTAATCCCTGTTACATAGATCACCACCCACAGAATCACCCCAGCGGAGTCTTGGAGTCCCAGTCAGTGTTCAGTACCTGACTACAGCTCACAGCCACTTGGTCATCAAATCTTTCTCATCCTCTGCCATTTTTCTTCCTCTCCCTTCTAGGTAAACACACGCACACACATAATCCTTATGTCCCAAATTGGTAGGATAAGAAAGCAATTTTCAAGTTCCTAGGCAGCCGTAATTGAAGAGAAAGCTCAGAAAATTAAGCCAGTGACTTGGTGATTAAGTGCTACCACTGTGTTGTCTCTTTTTGTGTGAGTGGCAAATGTTTCTCTTTAACATGGAAGAATAATTTTAAATTCTATTGATCTATGAACTTCAAACATCCTCATACACATCTCCACATTGATATGCTTGCTGAATTTCTCTTTCCTTCCCATCATTGATATTTTATGCTCCCAAGGGCATAAAAAAAATCTTAAAAAAATCAATGAGCATCTGATTTTGACTCCCCTAAACCTAGGAAAATGTTTCTAAGTTCCTAAGGAAAATACATTGGAGGCAAAATATGACAGTTTTCTTTTTATCATCTTTCATTTTTTATATGTTTTTAAATAGTTTTATATACTGGCAAATATGTGAGATGGGTTAATATTAACTATAGATTAAAATGAAAAGTTTAAATATATCTTTAAAATGGGGGGGTTAAATGGAATAGCGCAGTAGATACAGAGGAAAGGTCTTCTTGGAGAGGGAGTAGATAAAGAAGACAATTATTCCTTGAAGAGGTAGAAAAAAAGATTAAATTTGCTTTGAAAATTTCGTAAGTAAATGGATTATCACTTTCTGAGCTCCCACGTGACTATTTTCCCTTCCTTTTTTGAAAGAATTGAAACTTCTGTTGTGCCTTAATATTGCCATCTTTTTTTGCCAGTGCATTTTGATCTGGCATGATAGCCTAGCATTGTTAGCAAACAGTGGTGTCATTGCTGTATATGCATTTCTTGGTCTTCAGCTAACATGACCTTTGCTCAGCAAAGAGATCTGTGCAGCCACCCTAAACAGATCATTTCCCAGAATGCCAAGGGAAACACTGACAGTGGGACTTACTTCATCCTTTTTCAATATGTTATCATATTTACAAAATGGGAGAAGGGAAAACTGGACCAAAGGAACAGGCTGTGATTCTCAAACATAAACCTCTCAAGTACAGACAAGAGTCATACATTTGAAAGGATGATTTGTGATCATCATCACACAAGCAAAGGATCATTGTGAGTAGTTGCTTATAACTCATGGTAGAACGCTTTAGGAAAATATTACTGCTAGTTGTTGTGTTGCATTTATTCTACTTTCTGTAAACCAGATGAATGTAGGGTTATTTGTATAGCATAGCTTTCAGTGTGAAAGTAGAGAAAGTTTATTACCTGTTTTCTCCCCTCCCCTTGAGACGATTTGCTTCACTTTGAAGTAAGATTGTCGAAAAAGGCTGCAAGTCATAATGCATGTTGTAGCTTCCTTGGAATAAAGTCCAAACTATAGTCCATTCAGACTTGCCAATTTGTCTGGAAGCCACAGAACATGGGCAAATATGAGGATGAAAATTCACTTAGAGTGTCCCCCACTGGAAGAGGCAAAGCTTCACACTTGGAGGTTGCTGGGTAAATATCATAGCCGTTCTGATATTGCTTAGTTAAGAGTGGCTAATAGGACTCTGCTTAGAGGAGATGATTGAGGAGATGAGAAAAGGATGATCAGTGAGATAGATAGGATTTGAATCTTCCTTCCTCTGCTTACTACCTACTGCTTCTTTCAGCCTCAGTTTTCTCTTTTGTGAAAGAGCAGTCATCAACCTATCATGCAGATTGCTATCTGGATTATATGGAGTAACTTATGATTCATCATGCTCTTTACCTTTCAGACAGCAGGTCTACCCTGAGGGGTAGTTCTTTTTCCCTATTGTAGTGTATCTTTAAACTTTTTTTTTTCAATTAAAAATCCATGTTCTACTTCAGCTTTCTTATTTTTCAGATAACCATGATTAGAAATCTGGGATGTTCTGTGGTACTTATTCTTTCCTTTCCTGGTAGTTTTGTACTCTTTCCTTCTCTTTTTAGCACCCATTGTTTCTTCAGTTTACCTAACCTGCTCTCAACAAGGAATAATTGACTCAAGAATGCAAGGGAATGATCCTACATCCAAATGAGAAGTTGCAAACCCTCTATCAACTTAAGACTTTACATCTCTCTCTTCCTTCTCCCTCCTCTCTTTCTAGAAAACAAACAAAGCTGTGCGTCAGGTCTATGACTTTTTGGACCAGATACATACATAAGTGTTTGGGCGGGACGGGGAGGGATGATGTCAGCAGTAAACTCATTGACTCAATTCTAATTTTGCAGAGAAGCTATGTTTGGCAGAAGAGAGAATGGAAATGTAGGCAGGCTGAAAACTGTCATCATCACAATCATCATCTTCACAGGAGCATCACCTCCTTACGTGAATTGAGAGAGATAAATATGGGATAAGTTTTATGGGGTCTGATAATCCAATAGGAGGAGGGGGATGAGGAAAGATTATTAATTTACCATTTATGTAAATTATACTCAATTTTAAAACCAAGTTCATCAGCCAGAGATTCCCACCATAAACATTATATACCTCTCCATTCTAGCTTCTTCCTTCAGTTGATTTGTGCGGTGTGCCTCTGCCTAGCTTATTTTCAGAGAGAATACTCTTCATGCAAGTTGCTAGGTTCTCAGTGCACTGTGTTCCAAAGTTAATATCATATTATGGCACCATATGGGCTTTGACAGAGAATAACAGCCTTTGAGGTCTCACCTTTCAGGAGGGGGGATGTGAGACTTAATTAATGAAGGATGTAAGATCCTCCAGAATCTGAGATAAAACACTGTAAAATCAGAGAACTGTTATTTCCCTAGCCCTAAATAAATACCTGCTGAGCTAACAGGCATTTAAATAACTATTCAAATGCAATAAATATATATATATATATAAAAATATGGTCATATATATTTACATATGTATGTATATAAATATATATATACACACACATACATACATACATGAAATAAACTACATTTTAGTCCTGGAGTTTAGGCTAGCCCCTCATGTTACATCTTTAAAAACTGAAGTATGACTTTTTCCCAAGATCATTTTGCTTATTAGGGCTGATACCAAACTAGAACCCAGATTTCTTAGACCCAGTGCTCTGTGCAACATACAAGACTGCTTCACTATATAGATGTTCTGTATAGAGCCCATGGAATAGGACCAAGAACTAAGGAGAAATAGTTTATGACTGGCTTTAAACCATTTTCAAGCATAAGCAGGATTATTACTGTTACATGAAAGATTGTAAATGACTTTTGATCCCATTGGGCATAGGAGAAGATATAGGCTTGGAGCCAACTCTATGCTAGGGAAATATTATTGGCAACAATCCATGTCATTTTCTAAAGCAGTAACCACCTCCCACAATCGAATGGTGTTTAATGTGTCATTGTGGTCGTGTTGAGGCATTGTTGAAAATTCCTCATAGGAAATACATAGAGTTTTTTCTGTATAACAGGCCAAAAGAAAGATCCAAGAGTGAGTTTATTAGCCTAATATTGATCTAGCCTAAAATTGTTGATGACAGGATAGGATGATAGTCTGAGTTATAATCGAATGAGTTCTGGATTTGAGATTAAATACCCAAGCCAACATTCCCATTACTAATTGTTTCATTTCTGGCAAGTCACTGAACTTCTCTGAGCCTCATGTTACTCTTTTTAAAAACTGGACTAATAATTTCTAGATCACGTAGTTTGGGGGAGAATTATATTTCAGGCAAAGTTGCATTGCGTAGTGCTAATGACATGTCTATTGTAAACAGTCATTTATAGGTGTAGTATTTTGACTCTAAATCTAAAGAAAAATATCAATAAGGATCAACTTCTGTTCAAGATTTCTTACATAGAAGGCAATCCTCCAGAGACCAGAGATGGAGGATGAAGAAGTATTCATACAACCAATCTGAACATCTATATCCTCCACTAGTTATGTAGCTTTGCTCAGATATCACACTTCTAGATGTTACCATCCATCTTCTCACATATGGATGGCTAGAAGCTCTTGAAAAAGATGAAACAAAGAGAGAACAGTAGAAGCTACTGTGTTGGAAGCTTCTTTTTTATAGAAAATTTCATCTTCCTGAGCTTAACTTGTTATATGTTTTTTCTTTAATCTTTTAAAATTTTATGTTGGCACCAGTCAGCTTAATTAGTTAATCCTAAAGTCTCCAAAAAGCCATACTCATCCTTATCTTCTACTTTTCTTTTTTTTTCAGTGGAGTTCAGGCTAGTTAATGACAAAGGTTTTAGCTATTCAAATAGTTCATGTCTGTTTCTCTAGGAGTAATGTATGTAAACCATTGTTTCAGGTAACTTCAACTGGATAATTTATTTCTTTATATAAGCAGCTTATAAGGATTCATTTCCACAATGGCTTTTATGAGTCTCTTCGTATTTTACAATTACTTTAAATCCTAGTCAACAATAGTGACCTATACACAGATTCTTACGGGTTATTGTAGTAACTCCATTTTATTTTAAGAGGATGGGATCGACTCCCATCTATCTGACATTGTATGGGTGTTTCTGCCTGATAGCAGAGGATAGGAGATGAATAACCTTTGGGGATCCTTCAGCTTTACGAAGCTGTGAAAGTAAAATCAGTGAAAGGAAATGAATGGATATCATGAGTCTTCTTGTGTTGTTGATGGCTTCCATTCAGAATAATTTATTAATTCATTCAGTGCTTATTTTATGTCACGTTGTTCCTAGGTGATGGAGAGACAAAACGGGTTAAAGCATGCGCTCTATAGGAAGTAGCTCCAAGTCTTTTGAAGCACGGGACCCAGAGAGGTAATTCTATTGTAGTTTGGTAGATACAGTGCGAATATGAAAGAACTGATTTCCGTAAAGTTCTCCTAACTGAATTTGGGGTGCAATAGTTTCTTGGACTATTTCCCAAAAAAGCTTAGCTTAAGCTAAGGCTTAAAGGAGTCAACATTAGCTAGGAGGGGAAGAATGAAGGAAGAGTATGAGTTCTTAGCTTCTGTCCCATGTCATTTTTATCTGACACGCCAGGACTGGTGGACCAGAAAACATTATGCCTTCAGGTGGCTCTTTAAATAACAACTAAAACAGCATAACAAAGAACACAGCAGATGGTATCATTAGAATTAAGAGAAGTGGTAGCAAAGGAAGTGTACCGGTGTGGATTACTTGTTAATGGTGAACCAGGAAGGTGTCTTGGGATCAAAATGATAGTAATTTATTGAATATTTAGTGCATGCAGGCTAAACATTTTGCTTATGTTATCTGTTTAATACTAACAACAAATCTATAGGTAAAAATTATCATTTTTCTTGGGGCCAGCCCAGTGGTGTAGCGGTTAAGTTATTGTGCTCTGCTTTGGTGGCCTGGGGTTTGCAGGTTCGGATCCTGGGCATGGGCCTGCACACTGCTCATCAAGCCATGCTGTGGCAGTATCCCACATACAAAATAGAAGAAGATTGATACAGATGTTAGCTCAGGGTGAATCTTCCTCAAGAAAAAAGAGGAAGATTGGTGACAGATGTTAGCTCAGGGCCAATCTTCCTCACCCCCCCCCCCCAAAATTATTATTCTTATTTGAATTTTAGAGATGAGTCAATAAATAAAGAGTTATAGGAAACAGTAGGTTATTATGTCATATATATAGATAGTGAGTAAAATAGTTGGACTAAGAATCTGGTTTATGTGAGTCTGAAGATCACGATCTTTGGGCTATGTTGCCTTGTCTTCATAAATTGCATTTGTCATTCTGCATTTATTATGAGTACCACAAGTTGAAAAGTGTAAATTGAAGCAAGCTGTAGAAGCCAGGCAAATAATGGAAGAATTGGATTTGAGGGCATATACAAATAGACAAAGATTGTTAAATCAAACCCAAGTTATAGAGAGGGGATTGATACACACATGTTGAAATATATAAATGCTAAATGGAACCAGAATTATATGTAACCCACATCAACACTATATAATAAGGATTTTAATGAATGTGGAGGCTATTGAGTATTTGAAAGCCTCCATAAAATAAAAAGCTTTGGATTTCAAAAGTCATCTCGTGGGAAATATTGGAAGCTGAATCACTTGAGGAATGTAAAGCTAAATGGGATAAAACATATCTCTAATCCCCAAAATGATCTCTTTGTGTAAAACGCATGCGCAAACACACATACCGTTCAAAACTACCTTTAATTTTTACAAACTACGTCTCAGTGTATTTAAATAATGGTTTTAATCTAAGTAAAAAACTTAGTAGAGAAAACCTTTTAAAAAATTCATTTGCAGGTGGAAGCTAAAGCATTGTAGAATAAGTTTTAGAAACTGAAGACTCCTTACAGTTGGATGGAAAACATGCAGTCATTTAAAAATAATTAGTTTTGCAAAGGGATACATGAATGGAAGGTCTTGGAAAGGAGGCAAAGAATTAATTTCCCAAAAGGCACTGCAGATAAAATTGTGGTTGGCACATTTCATTCTGCAGATATACCTCTTATTGGTATCTTGTCTGTTCTCTTGGGTGACATTTTGAAATAGCGTGTGCTCTAATGGTTGTCCAATAATGCAAATGAGAAAGGCGCCTTTCCCACATCTCACTTTGGATGGACACTCTGAGCCCAGGCTTGGAGGGTCCTTTCTTAAGGAGATCAAAAAAAGAAATAGCAGAAGTAGTTACCCAAACCTATATTAAGTGTGAGTTCCAGGTTCTTTATCCTGCCTGATCCCCCTGGATTCTCTTTATATCTGCAATGGAAGAGAAGATCATGATATTGAAAGGGACCATCCAACTGGCTTGATATTTTCTGTTTGCTCTGAATCCCTGGGTCACACTAGCGTTTGTGTTCCTTTGCCGTATGCTGACTTAAATGCTACTGTCCTTTCTTTTACTTTTCTTTTTTTAAGATTTCTCCATGTATTTTATCTCTTACATCCCAACCAGTTCAGGCCTCAATTGCTTCTGTGATGACATGATAAGATGTGATGTTGTTTTTGCCACTTTAACTAGCACCCACTGGAGTCAAGGCAATCTGTCATGATTTCCCCCATTGCAAATATAATGAAGGGTGGACTCATTATCCTGCCACTCAAAGTCTATAATAGTAAAGAGACAGTCTATATTTCTAACCTTTTTCTTATGTTTTATTATATTTCTTGTATTTTCTTTTCTATATTTCTTAGCCATTTCCTACATATGCCTTTGCTCTGATCAGGCTGGTGACTCCTCACTGTTCCTGAACCGTGGCTTATGCTTGGCCACTTTCCAACTTTTGCTCAAAGTGTTGCCTCTGCCTCTCCCACTGTCTCTCATACTCCGTGTACTCTTTCTGATCTATTCACGTCATCTTCCTGTTGAAACTCTGCTATCACCTCCTATAAACAGGTCTTGATCTTCCCTGCTAAGTGAAGTCCCTCCCTCCTTTGAGTCTGCACAGCACTGGCCTGGCATCTTCCATGTGGACTCAGCCTAATCCAATATGAGCACTCATTGTGTTTTGAAGTTTGTTACAGGGATTTTAACATGGGAGGTGAAGGATAAATATTTATCGAATGGATGGGAATAATTTCTTTAAAATCCATTGCTTTATTCAAGTGAAAACGGAATTCAAAAGCAATCTAAATGCCCAGAGGTTAGAGGAAATGAATAAATGTGTTATAACACATCCACATGTGGACTATTCGGGTCATTAAAATTAGGTTTACAAAGAAGTTTTAATGCCATGGGAACATGATTATGATATACGGTAAATTCTTGACATTCACAAGGAATTCTTGTTCCCTTCAGAGTTGCCTGCAATTTAAATGATAATATACCAATAGTAGCTGACCCTTAGTAGTTATTTACAATGTGCCAGGCAATCTTGAGTTGTCCTTTATTTTATTTCATACAGAAGAATAAACTGAGGCTCAAAGCAGTTCAATAATTTGCCTGAGATCAAGCACTTCAAATGAAGCAATGAAGTATGGTGGTTAAGAGGACAGAGACTGAAGTCAGAATGCCTGAGTGTGCGTCATTGCTCCATCACTTGTAAATTACTTGCTCTCACCATGTATCTGCTTTATCAACTATATAACAGAGATAATAGCATATTAGCTGTATATTAGATAATAATAGTTACATATTATTACCCTACTTCAAATGAGGTACGTAGGTACAGTACTTAGCATAGCACCAAAAATGTAGAAAGCTCTAGCCAAAATTGGCTATTTGTATATCCAGAGGATTGTATGATGCCTGGCTGAATGAATATCTGTGGACTGAATGAAAGGATGGAAGCATGGTCTGAGCTCACATCTGACTGGCTCTCTTTACTGTGCTCTCCTACCTCCCAGTGACATCCTCACCATCAAGGAAAGTTATTTCATACACAGCCATGAGTACCGAGCAAAAAAGCCATATTAAGGTCCAGATTATGGGCAATCTAATAGCCTCATTCATCAGCCTAAATTATTCACACTGCCTGAATGATTCAAATTTGTGGCTTAGAAAATACAAATCATTACATGTCAGGGACATTTGAAATAAAGTAAGAACTGTCAAACATTTGAATGCCAAGGCTATTGTGGTGTTAAGATAGAAAAGTAAATTAGAGATACATAGAATCTTAAGGGAGTATTTAAAAAACAGGGATGGAAATAAATTGAAAAACACTAAGAAATATGCCAAAATTTTCACAGGGATTGTATTTGGATTAACACATTATGTATGATTTCCCTTTTAGACATTTTTATTTAAATATTTTGTGTACCTTTTAATATCCCATTAAGTTCTATTCTGGTTTTAGTAAGAAAAAATGACAAAAATAAACTCAGTTCTCAAAAAGTTAAAAAATTGAATTCAATAGCTAAAAATTCACAGCTTTTTAAATTTAGATTCCATTTGAAAGCTGTTGCTTTGGCTAATAATATGGATTTTTAATACATATCAAATGATCCTGTAGAGTATTGATAATAATGAATTCAAATTTCAGGACTACTTAGTGTTCCTTGCAAGGTCACCCAGAGAAGGTAGTGATCACTCACATATAGGCCTCCATTCTAATGAGTACAATTAGGAATAAAAAATGATTTTTACAAGACAAATGCATATCTAAGCTGTAAAATCAAAGAGATTGACTGATGGCCTTCATCCGCCAGTAATCTATATGTATCTACCCTGCTGCGGGTATGAAAAGCCTATTTAAATGAAATGCTGAACTCCTAAAACTTTTATGATGGTTAACAATTTTTGGCAGGCTTAGGATTTGACAGACTTCTCTGCCATAAATCTTGACACATTTCAGTGATTCTCACTCCAGCACAGAAGACAAGTGATTACAGGAAACCATAGTCTTAAAAGATTTACCATTCAGAGGGATTTGGACAATTATAAGCAACATATAAAGTAGCCCTGCTGGAATGCAGCTGAGGGTGATTTGGTGCGTTGAAATTCCCTCAGAGGAGGAGTGATGCAACTGTCTTATTTCTGAGGTTTTTTTAGGGGAATAAGCAAGGGTTCTATTTTAATCCATTTAGTCATTCAGCAGATCTTTATTGAATATCTGCTATGGACCAAGGACTATTCTAGGCACTGGGAATAAAGCAATGAACAAAACAGACCAAAGTCCTGGCCTTTTTAAAGCTTATAATTTAGTATATCCATGAGTGGGTTGGTAGAGGGGAGTATGAAAATAAACAAACAAATATATGAAGTATATACATTTCTAGAGCGGCACTGTCCCATAGAAATTTCTTCAGTGACAGAAATGTTCTATAGCTATGTTGCCTACTATGGTACCCACTGGCAACATGTGGCTATTGAATGCTTGCAATAAGCCTAGTATGACTGAAGAACTGAATTTTCCATCTAATTGCATTTGAACTAATTTAAATTTAAACTTAACCACATGAGGATAGCGGCTACCATATTGTCAAGCAAAGATCTAGATGGTTTTATAAGAGTTCAGAGTCTATATGAGGAGGTGGGCAGGATACAGAGGAGTGGCTGCAGCAAGAAAGAGGGTGGTCAGAAAAGACATCTTTAGGAGACATTTAAGTAAAAAAGAGGTGAAAGAGCCTCCAGAAGAAAATTATCCTGGACAGAGGGACTAGGAAGCGCAGAGACCTTGAGGTGGCTGCCCCTGGGCTTGAAAGAAGAATGGCATGAAGGCTAGTGTGGACGCAACAGAGTGAATATAGCACAAAAGGCAGGAAATAAGACCTGCAAGGTCATGGCCTTGGGGAGGAATCAGGAGCTCTACCCTGGCTTTAATTAAATATACGTACAATTTATTTATGTAAATATACATTATATATATTTATTTATATATTTTATTTTTATTTGTTGTATATATTTATATAAATGTATATCTATAAATTCTTAGTCTCAAGTTTTAAGATTCAAAACCCCTAAGAGCCTCTTAGTTCCTTTAAAGCCCTTTGTTGACCTGCAGGTCAGCTAGAATATTTTATCAGGCCATATATGTATTTCATAATTGAGTCTAGAATTTTAAATGTTGTGTGTTCTCTAAGTAGCTTGTGGACTTCATTTCCCTACCCCACTGACTAACATTTATGACCACAATCCTCTCTAGGCCTCTCCTTGTGCCAGTAAATTTCTTGTTTACTTTTCTTGGAATTGAGTTTATCTTTAAAATTCAAATCTAGTGGAAAGCACGTTGTGGAAGAAACTATGCCAATTTTTATATCTAGATTTGTAAAAAAAAAAAAAAAGAATTATAGGTCATGGTGCAGAAGGAGATCTGAAGGCAAAACATTTTAGAATAAAGAGCATTAGTCACTTAAACTATAAAGGATATTAAGGACATGGCATGTATTCGGATTTGTCTTGAATTTCACGTCACTGAAATATATCTATCACATTTTAAACCTTTTCCACACATGTTGACACTTAGGTTCTATTTAATAGACTTTCATCTTAGATTTTTGCTTTACCTATGACTTCATTTTTAAAAGGAAACTGATTGCTTTATAAGGATAGTTATAATGCCCTCTTTCCAAAGTTTATTTTTAGTCAGGAAAATGTATGTGCAGAACCATATTTTTTTTCAGTTAAACTGCAGTATGTTGAATTGCTGTCTTCTTAATTTACTTTCTTATTTTATGTACTGAGCTAGCTATATATGTCATTATTGAATAGTTTTTGTATAAAGAGAGATGAGAAATGATTAGAAAATCCATTAACATTTTTTGAGTGTCCACTGATGTGCCAGGCTCTATAGAAATAGTAATGCTGTCTGTCATTTTTGAGTGTCACTCAATAAGTTCATTGTGTGGACAAAACAATGAAGAATGGCTATTATCGTTATTTCTTTATACATATATACTATGCACTGTATGTGCATTCTCATTTAGTTTGTATAGCCAACTTTCAAGGTAGCTAGTAATGCTTTCATTTTAAAGATAAGGAAATTAAGAAGATACAGAAATTTGCCTAAATACGTACACCCCTAGTACATGATAGAACTAGGCCTCAACCCCAGAGCCTTTTTGACTATAAAATCTATGTTCCCTCCATCACATTCTCTCTATCCAATTACTATCTGAAAAATAATATTTTTATGTCCTGGCTTTGCTATTTACTCGCTGTGGTTACTATTTCTTACTAAAGTTACTTACTCTTGCTAGGCCTTAATTTCCTTATCTATAAAATGGGAATAGTAATATTAAGTATGTTATAAAGTCATTATTATATGAGATAATCCACATAAACAAACAGCAAAAGTACTTAGAACAGAGAAATCACTCAATAAATGCTAGCTATTATTAATCATTTTATCCAAATTTCTGCATATGTGAATGGGGAACAGAAGACATTGCTTGGCATGTTAATTCCATGTAGCATAATAAAATAGATTTTCTAAATCTTGTGCTCCTTGAGTCTTTCCAACCACAACACTTTTAAATTTTGATCTTCCATAATTTGCAGATTATGTGCAACCAGATACCATTATTAATGAGTTTAAAGGAAAATTGATTAACCTCCTAATGACTTCCTTCCCCAGAACTGAAAATGATCCTGGATTTGCTCAGATGTTCTGTGATTGCAGCTGTCTGCTTGTAATCAGTGTTTGCAAAAAGACTGACTTTGGCATCTTCTTGTCCATCCCTGTGCTCCCCACCCCCCTAGAGAACTTGAGGTCTTCCCATTACTCTGATGACTTGTTACCAGCTTTGCTTCTTTGTGATGTACAACATTGACAGGTATGTTGATAATGCTGTTTGTTTTCACTTTCACTTTTTGTTTCATAACTGAGGAAATTCACAGAAAGATTTTTATGCTTGTTCTTTTAAGTTTTAGGAATCCCCTGGGTCTTTCTCTTGCAATTCCATGTTCTTTCTGGCTGTCCTTGCTCCCTTCTCTCCCATCTTGTACTTCTTAAGTCTCATTTTTAAGAGAGAACTAGCCTGTTCTAATCAAATGATCCATTTGGTATCATGAAAGCCTGTCTTTGTCCTGAAAAAAAATTGCCTAGCCAGACAAAAAGGAAAAGCCTAGATGGTGCCACCTTGTACCTCCTAGGCCAAGGCTTGATTCACAGAACATGGATAATCGGGGAGAGGATAAGGGAAATCAGTGTTTTGTTGGTGTCAAGTTCTTTGTGGCTGGCTAACTTTGGAAAACAAACCAGCAGGCATTTTAGCCCTGAGAAGTGGAGGCTAACGATGGCTACAAAATAACCAGATTCTATCATCCATCCTCCACCCCAAGTGACATAGTCAGGTTCATCCTCATTATGCAAATTTTAGCAGCAAATGTGAAAGTCGCAGTACAGCTGGGGTTCTAGTCATAGTAGAAATCTGTAGCTTTAGCAGTTATATATTTAAGTAAAAATAAATAAATAAATAAAAGAATTGCAACAGGAAAAGGAAGGAGATGAGGACTATATTTGTTTTTACACTTAAGTAAAAACTTTATCCAAAGCAGTGGATGATGAGAATGGCACCCCAACGTAATGTATTAAAAAGGATCAGTGTTTGGATAGTAATTGTTTAAATCTTTTTAATACCGTATAAGAATAGATCCAGTTAAATAAGAAGGGGATTTTCCATCTTATTTTTATTTGCTCATTTGTTCACAAAAATGGATTAATCCCATTATCAGCTTGGAACAAAGAAGGCCATGTTTCTTGACTCACAGACCTTTTCCCTCCAAGTTTTCTTGAGTGCTCTGCAAATTTCTCTCTCAGTTCTTTGGCCTTTGGGCTTGCCAAAGAGTGTCCATTCTTTGAGCTCTTTCCTTAGGCTTTTTGCCTTCCCGGCCGTTAATTCTTTCTTTGTTTCTTTCTTGAGCCAGTCCTGAGCTTGGTCCTTTCCCAGACTCTCCCAGTGTTTTCACTCCTTGGGGAAATTTACATGAGCCCTTTTGTATTCATGCAGTCAAGGCCAGGGGAGGGGGAGAGGGTGCTTTTATTTATTTCTTGGACCCAGCAGGGGTTTCCTGCCTGTTTTTGTATGTCAGTTTCTGAGTTAATTGGACTAATCAATCTAATGAATTTTCCTCAAGTTGTCAACAACTGTTGTAGCTCCAAGAACTATCTGGACCACAATTAATGCAGCTAATCCATGGCACCCCCAAGGGCTGAATTTACTTTTGCTGGGCATGTTTGAGACTCCACTGCATCTATTGAAACTAATTCTTGCAATCTTGAAATTTATTAGGCTTCTGGGAAATCTATTAAAACTTGATAAAATAGTAGATGTGCAAGTGCTGGGTAAGAGAGATGGATATACAAGCATGCTTACAGGGTTCAAGGCCAGGAGCACTGAACAGTGACGAGGGGCCTGACTTTGGACTTTGACTTGGACACTGATGGACTCTCAGCAGGGCTCTCAACTTCACCTTTCTCCTGTGTAAAGTGGAGAGAATATTTATGTCAGGGGATAGTGTGAAGAATTTTAAGTGAAGATGAATTGTTAAAGCATTTTTTAAAATTGTTCTCTAAGTTGAGATGCTGTAGTGGGCACAGGATAGAAAGAATAAGAGAAAGAGTAGTGATGGCATGACTTGTCGTGGTCCTGGAGGGTGGCAATTTAAGCATTTGGCACCCAGAGGCATGTTTACTTTTATTAGTTAGTGTTGATTGTGTAGCCAGTTGCAAGGGGCACCAGGTAAAGTCATGCAGGCTGTGCACCCCACAACTCCAGGGAGCAGCAATGTCAGCATCTAATATAAAATGTGAGCTCAACTCTTCAACTGTTCTTCCATTCATTTTTCAGGTATTTTTGAACACACCGACTACGCGTGGCTTAATAAAAACAGCAAAGAAAACCTTTGGAGTATATTAGTCTTCTCAGGCTGCCCTAACTAAATACCACAGACCAGGTGGCTTAAAGAACAGAAGTTTATTTTCTCACAGCTGTAAAAGCCGAAAGTCTGAGATCAGGGTGCCAGTATGTTGGGTTCTGGAGAGAGCTCTCTTCCTGGCATGCAGATGGCCATCTTCTTGCATGTGTCCTCACACAGCGGAGAGAGGGAGAGAGAGAGTGTCTTTTCTTATAAGGGCACTGTTCCTATGGGATCAGGGCTCTACCTTTATGACTTTGTTTAACCTTCATTACTTCTGTAAAGGCCCCATTTCCAAATACAGTCACGTTATGGGGTTAGCGCTGCAACATATGAATTTGGGCATATGAATTTAATGCTTCACTCTCACTCTTTCGTTGAGATGAGATCTGCCTATGCTCACAGCTCTGTGAGTAGGGGAATTATGTACCAGAACATCATGATTTTATGACAGGAAGCAGATCTTGGGGATTAGGATGTTCTACCTAATGCCCTTTTTGTTTTGCCTACTAGGAAAGGGATGTCACCATAATATGGGGTAATCTACTTCATATTATTTAGGTACTAAATAGCAGAGCCAAGATTCCTGGCCTCTTGACTCCAAACTGGTATTCTTTCCACTACACCATTTCTCCCCAACTTGTCCACAGACCATGCTTATCCAACATATCCCCATGGGTGCCGGCAATGGCCAGTTACATCACATTAGGCAAAATGTCATTCGTTTTGCAAAAGCAAAACTCAAAGAAGATCAAAATGCAAGTGAGTGAGAACACTATTGCTGGGTAGGACTTTGAATATCCTCTAATTGTAAGAATAAAGATATTCTTTCCAAACTTTGCTACTCTAGCCCTTATTATAACAAATTACGTGACACATCTTCAAAATATTGGTCCACTGGTATTTTGTCAAGTGAGTTGAGAATTGTTGCTCTAAGCTGAGTTTAGCTTTTAAGTGTGACAGTACAGTCAGCTTTTATGAAAAGGGCAGGACAGGAAAACACTCCCAATTGTTGCTGGCATCCTGGTTCCAAGATGTTTGGCTTATACGTCTAGATTTAAATGCCATTCTCTATAGCCTGGGCATTATTTTCTAGTTTCCTTTAGTCGGCAGTATTTCCAACTCAGCCATTTCACTAGAATTTCTTGGTGATCACTCCCCAAGTTATTGTTTCTTCACAGTCATCTTGGGGTGGCAACATAGTATGATGGCTAAGCATGTGGAATCTGGAGCTACCCTGCTGGGATTCTAATCCTGGTTCCAGTGTTTACTAGATGTAGGACCTTGAGCAAATTGTGTAACATCTTCGCACTTCCATTTCCTCATCTGGAAAACAAGGATAATAATAGCATCCACCTCATAGAGCTGCTGTGATGTTTGTGTCATTTATTGTATGTAAAGAGCTTATATGTAATTTACATTTACTATATGTAAAGATCTTGGGGGAATGCCATACGTAGTGGATACCGTTAGAAGCACTGGGTATTATTATCTTTTCAGTGGGAGCAAAGCCCCAATGTAACTCTTTGTACATAGTGGAATAGATATAATTCAGTTGTAATTCCCAAATATTTAGCTTCCTAGTAGCTTCAGAGATTTTTTTAATGCTCTTACAATTCTTTTGTTTTCCTTGTGTTTATCTTGCCTAGGTCCTGTAAAAGTTGTGTGTTTTTATAAACTACTAGAAGTTTCCAATCTGAGCTTGTAATTACCCTGAGTGCTTTGCTCCTAAATCCGCAAAAACAAGCATTTAGTTTGTTTTCAGAGCTATTGTGCTTAATTAATATTTATGTAGGACTTAGTGAAATCATGAAAATTAACAGATGTCGTTACCTAAGCAGGTGGTGAATATATCAACAATTGCAATAAGAATAGTGATGCTACAATAGTACTTCTTTAGATCACCCAGACTCCCTACTGAGTCTGGGAAGCATGGTTTCCACATTCGCTACCCAATCTGGTAAGTGCCTTGTCAGGCAAATAAACATGACTCTAAGGATATTTTAAGATATTCGCATGAAATATGAGCTATACTTCATGCATTTAACAGAAATCTAAAAATAACAGTGGCATTAGCACACAAAGCTTATTCTGTTTCATGGAAAAGTTTGGAAATAATTTAGAGTTGGTATGATGGCTATGCAAAATCGTAAGGGATCCAGGCTTCTTCTGTGTCTCTGCTCCAATATTCTAGCACAAGGCTTTCAGCCTCAAGATCCAAACATGATCCACAGTGGCTGCTAAAGTTATGGCCACCGTGACCACATTCCAGGAAGCAGAAAGGGGAAATGGAGAAAGGACATTATGAGGTCGTCTTTAATCTGCATTTGCTTCTTTAAAGTATCATTCTTGGAATTCCCACAGGATACTTTGGCTTATATTGTATTCAGTCAGAACTTAGTCTTATAACTGCACCTCGGTAAAGCAGATTCTGAGAAATACAGTCTTTTATTTGGGAGCCAGTGTAGGCCCCAAAGTAAAACTAAGATTTTAAGGAAGAAAAGGAAAGTGGTCTTTGGGTGAGCAACTGGCACGTATTAAAATTAAACTATTTTAACTCTTGTCAGCATTCTGTGGAGTCATCTCACATACGAAAAATAGAGAAAGATTGGCACAGATGTTAGCTCAGGGTGAATCTTCCTCACCAAGGAAGAAAAAAGAGCAACAGAAAGTGTCAGCCAATATGGAGCTTACCTACTGATGAGGGAAATAAAAGATAAACAAATCTATAATATGATGTCAGGTATGGTAAATATAAAGCATAGTAAGGGACTAGAGAGTATTGGATGACGAGGAGTACTATTTTTGACAAGATGATCAGAGTAGGCATTCCAGCAGAGAGAACAGCAATACAAATGCCCTCAAGGGAAAGTTCTCGAAGATGCTTCTCCTCCCTGTGCTCAGGAAGAGCAAAGAGTACAAAGTGGCTGGACTTCCAGGATGGAAAGGGAGAGGTGTGGGAGATGAGTTCAAAGGGAGAGATCAGAGCTGTTCAGACCCAGAGGGGAGCTAATTCCAGCACTTTGAAGAATGCAGCTGGCATGCAACAGCAGTCAAAGTGAACTAGAAAATGAAATGACCATTTCTGTGTTTCACGGTTTATTCTTCCCTTCATCAATTCAGTTATTTGATTGCTTATCATGTGTGAAACTCTTCAGTTAGGTCCAGAAGATAAAATATGAATACAAATCTTGTGTGTCCTCAAGGTGCTTACTCTCTAGAGAAGACAGATCAGCTCCGAAAGCTTATAAGCCCTAAAATTTGTACCTGGATATCCAAGAGATTTCATTTCTTTATATTCTCTTCTGCTTAATGGAATTTTTGTATACAATTAATCCTTGAACACTATAGCTTAATTCTAAGTTCATTTGTTGTCTGTCTTGAAGATATATAGAAATCTAAATACCCAATCCCATTCTTGTACTTGCCTCATATCTTTTCTGAAAGGATCCTATATTGCGTAAGTGTGTAGAACTTTGTTTTGACAACTCCCTCTGACTAGCATGCCCTTTCTCTCCTCTCTGACGAAGTCTTATTTTTTCTTCATAGTGTCTCCTTTGAGAGGATTTCCCGAGTTCTTTCTTATAGAGTTAATTGGTTCTATCTGTATTCAGCTCAGTAATTCTATCAGGCATCATAGTGTATTATCATGATTATATGCTTATATTATTCTTTCCCACTAGACTAAAAGTTCCTTAGGAACAGATTGCAAAGCTTACTTATTGTTGAAACTTGGATACCTAGCAAAGTGCCTGGCACATAGTCAGTATTTGAAAATATGTTTTGTTACATGAAAAAATTCCTCATTAAAGACAAGGCTAATGTTCCCAGCATGGAGAAAATAGAAAATTCACAAATAGTGTTTTGATTATGTAATCTTTTCTCTCTAAAAATCATTATTTGAAGGGAAGCTTTTAGCCTTTATCACAAGTGATTACTAAGTAAAATATGTGTGCTTTCACGTTCCAATTAAATCTTCTGCATGATCTACTGTTTATATTCTTTGAGGCGTCTAGTGGCTTCACACTCTAGTATATTTCTTGAATTGACTTAGATTTAACCAATTTATGATGGACAGTAAGTACAAGTCTGTAGTGAAACAGCCACCTTTGGGGAAGCTGGAAACCTAGAACAACCTTACATTTATAAATATGTAAATTTATTTACTAGACCACAAGCTTTCCTCTAGACTGTGAACTCCTTAAGGATAGGAAATGTAGCTTATTCATTCTCACACATCCCATGCAAATTGCTAGGATACAAGTGCACAGCCCCCTATCTGAAACCCTTGGGAGCAGTGGTGTACTGGTAAATGTTCAACAAATGGCTCTCAGCAACACACACACACACACAGACACAGACAAGAAAGCTCTTATTTGTGGCATTTGCCTACTTTCTTGTGTAAATAAATACTCCACCATTCACTAATTTCAAGCTACCAAATTGGAGTTACTGAATGTGAAGTTGGGAAGAGATACAAGAGATGCATACAATTGACTAAGGCGTAAAGCTGACTCCAGCACACCAGCATACCTTCGCTAGGGGTCTATATGGGTTTAAGGCTCCAAAAGATTTCTGATTTTTAAGACGCTAATAGGTGAATATAGTATATATTGTGTAACACCTCCGGAAGCATCTGGGGCAATACTTGTAATAAAACACATTAATATTTCTGCAATAAAATAAATAGATGTTCACACTAAGAGGCATATATAAATGCTAAATATGTATAAAAAATAGCTCTCAGTTTTCAGGCTTTTTTTTTGCCACTTAAAATTACTTAACACATTTAAGATTCTATTTCCATATTTAAAAAATAGTACTTCAGTGGAAAACTATTCATGATCTGTGGTATACACATCCAGGCTGTTCAATTCCCATCCTGTTTATTGTCTTTGAGCTATTTTGCACCTCTATAAATTGTAGGTAGCGGATGGACAGCAAATTCTGTCTTATCCAGTAGAATTTAAGTTGACTTCCCTGTCTCCAGTGGAAGAATAAGGGTTTTTTCATTTCCAATTTAGCTCAACATTCCTGTACTCCATGTAATTTTGTCGTATCTTTGACTTTGACCTGGTATAATATCTTCTTGGTTCCTTCATATCATATAAGGAAAATAAAATTCTTGAGCATATGTGCATTTTTATATGCTATGAGAGTCATAATTTTCCTTTTTTCTGAAAATTTATTTTAACACAATATAGAACAATTAGACATGTTCTAGGAACTTCTACAGGCAGAACATGAATTGATGTCGAATTGTAGGAGAGGTTTCCCTAGTGTCCAGTAGCATTGTCAGACATGGAGAGCCAAGTAACAGTTGTGTGGGCTTCCCAGGAAGGTAGATTCTGTAGGGGACTGGAATTGGCCACCCCAACACATCTCTTTGGCATAAGGATTATTTTGGACTGGTTACTTTTAAAAACTGAAGACATGAGAGAAACTCTGAAAAGTAGAACTTATCATTTGTTAAGAAACATTTACATTTGTAAGGGAAATCTCCATCTGTAAAGGTGTCTCCCTCTCTGTATCAGGAAGGAGGGGAAGAACACCTTATCTCTAAAAACTCTTATCAATGTGGAAGGCAAGGACTTATATCTGCAATAATAATGCTCCTCTTGTTTACTGTACTTTCCTGGTAATCTCTCATAACTGATTCTACCCACCTTCAACATCCTCCTTTGTCTATAGCTGAAGATGGTATTTAAGAGGAGACCCTCCACCATTTTGATGAGTTACTCAGTTTTTCTGGGTGTCTCTCATGTATACATGTTATAAAGCTTTGTTGAATTTATCTCCTGTTATTCTGTCTCATGTGAATTTAATTTGTTGTCCAGCCAGAAGGACCTAGAATAGAATGGGTAGAGGAAATGTCTTCCTCCCCTACAATTCCCTTCACTGGGAGTGCTCCAAGGAGGCTCAGTGCCTCCAGCTGCCCTAGGTAGAAGATGCTGTGGGACTGGGTGGAATGCTATCTTTAAAGTTTAATTGAAGTCTAAGTCTGATTCTTTTTATTGTTATGGTCCTAGCTCCTCATTTAAGAGTTAGTCAAGTGACATAGAAACACTTAACACATCATTAAGTACCTAAGATGACCAGCAGCTTGGGTGAACCCATGACTATACACTTAGCTGCTAAAGTCAGGCCTTTATTGGTATCTGGTATGACTAATGGACTCATTAAAGTTCTTTTTTGGGAAATCAAGGATGTTTTAATTATCAGAAAAGTAGGTCTTGCAAATCTCTTGACTCTTTTATTTTTTAAAGCCATGGTGTCTGGCTTTATGCAGGATTGTGCCTGATTCACAATTTCCCAGAGCTTAGAAAGCAGCTCCAACTGTGTTTACGTTCTCTCATTCAAACTTCTCATTTCTACTTCCAAATAAATCCATTTGTAGGAACATCAAAGAAAAAAAGCCATTTTGCCTACACCAACAATTTTGTACAGTATATTAAGATTGATCAAGATTAGGTAATGAGTTCATGAACATTGTCTTTCTTCTACAGCTGAAAATATCTGTGGCCTGAGAGATTGAATTGTGCAATATAGAGGGCTGCTACCACTGTTTCTTGCAAATGAAGGATCTGAGATTTCGTTTGTTTGTTGGTGAATGTGGGCAGTGTCCCCTGTTCCCCAGATTTATAGCTCTTATTTGTTGCCTGTAATAGAGAAGTCATTCTTTCTAGAGCTCAATCAAATGAATTGATAAGTTCTATCTGTTCAGAACAGAATGAGAGCTACTAAAATGCAAGTTTGGTCCTCCCCCCCACACACATACACATAAATGTACACACACATGCTAAAATTTAACAATAGGTAATATGATTTAGGCTTATTTTAGTGTGCCCCTCTAAATAACCAGAATTGACACACATCTCCAGCGGCCACAGACCTTGGAACTCTAGGTGTAATTGCATATCCAGAGTCATCATAATCAGGTGTATGTTCGCTAGTCAAGAGGGATGTCTCCCACATTAAGCATTGGGAAACTGCTTAACCTCCCTGAAAAGTGGTAATAAATAGTAATTCTTCTCTCTGTCTTACATGGCTTAATTTCTCAATTTTTACCTTTCAATATATTTATTGAGATATGCTATGTGGCAGGCACTGTGCTGATTGTTACGGGCTATATAAAGCTAAATAGCTTTGCCCTTGAGGGGCCCTAAGCCTAGGAGAGAAGGTACTATCACAACATAGTATGATAAAATAAATTTGAAAGCGTATTCCATAAGAAAGACAAATAAAATACTGTATAGGTTGTAGAAAGAAAGAGATTACTTTTGAACAGAAGGGGGCTGTGGGAAGGAGCAGCAGAGACTATGGATGTAAAAACCTTAGATTAAGGAAAAGGCACGTAATGATCCTTCCCTGAGTGAACGCCAAGTGTGCCCCCTTGTATCTTAACCGTGTTTTCTTGGATGAAAAACCTACCCAATCAAATAATAATAGAACTCGATTGACTGCTTGATTGACTGGCTGCCCCTTAATTTGAAACCATGCCTGATAGAATGGGGCATTGAATGAAAACATTTTGATAGAGGTGAGAATATTGGAAAACATCCAGAATAGGAAAATACCTAGACCTTAAACTGGAGAAACTTCAAGTAGTTGGGGAGGAAGGGTATGAATATGTATGGCAAAGTCTGCCAGGGAGGAATAGAATAAAAGAACAACAAATTTATGAACTTTACAGATTTTTCAAGGTTTTCACTGTGGTCTAGGAAAGAATTTACCAGCTATTATCCTTCTCACCCTCCAAATTGAATGTGTAGTATCTTTCCTTGATGGTTTTAGGAGACTAAAGCAACAAGGAATCTTGGTATCCTTACCTTGGGCTACTCAAACCTCAAAAGGTTGCTTTTATTTGTAAGGTCACGAAAGCATTACTGAAAACTGAATGAATTTGTCATTCATTCTGATGGCTCTTGATCTATGGGTCATATGTTGACTTTCGTGCTGTTTTATGTTCTTATTTTCCCAAGGTAAAACAAAACCCCCTCCAGGTGCCTCTTCTGGACCTGGAGGCACTATATCCTCAAACATTCCCTTAGGGAGTTCCTTTGACAAAGTCAAATTCAAGCCTTAAGCCTCAGAGCCCTCTGTGAAGGTGCTTGGAAGCCGAATCTAGAGAAGAGAAGTTTTCTTTAGACATTTAAAAGTTGTGTACAATATGGACCCCATGGGCAGAACCAGGGTTGGTCAGTACAATTCCTAATACGATAGATTGAGGATCCTTCTAAGGGAAAATTGTCTAAGATCAGGAATAATTGAGGAAGGAATGGGTGCTCAAGGAGGTGTTGGAACCCTCGCTCATCATCAGAAAGCTTCAAACGTGGGCAGGATGAACATGTCAAAGCAAAAATTGTGCTGGCCAAAGTAAAGCAGGCAAAGAAGACTTTATTCAAGGCTATTGCAATAAGAAACAGGCTACAACTAAATCTAAACTCAATTCCAGAAGAAGAAGCGGTCGGGGTTTTTTTAAGGGCTGATGTGAGCTAATGAAAAAGTCTTGGAGGACATTAGGGGGAAGTCATCGGCAATCTCTGTTTGCTAATTGGCTTCATCCAAAGGAAAAATAAACTTCCCGTATCTTTATGGCAGGAGGTAGTTTCACAACTTGGAGCAAGGTGCCCAGGGAAGTAGGTTTCTGCTCCTCCCACTGAAATTGGGAGATAGGGGTACTAACTCCTTCGTTGATTGCATTTCAAAAAGGTGGTTCCCAGATCCATGAGAAAGACATTTCTGAGTTGAAAACTGGCAAGTGGCTTTTAAAAAGATCTATATGTTAAAGAGGCAGAGAAAAGATTTCTAATTACAAGTTTTCTAAAGGAAATGCTGCAAGAAGAGGACGATGACTTAGAGTCCTAGAGTCAGGAAGAAGCCTGTCTAAAGTTTAGTCAAGCTGGGGAAAAGGTTAAGACCATATTGTTCAAACAAATAATGGGAATATTATAGCTGGAAGTCCGGTGTGGAATGTGCAGTTAGAAAGGATCTCTATTAAAATATTTTACAAATCTGAAATTTCCTGTGTCCGTCCTTTAGCTAAACAGAGCAGGAAGGGGGGTTTCACAAGGAATTTCACTCATCTAGAGGAATGGCGCCCCGTCAGCACCTTCCCACAGTTTAGATGACCTCCCTGCATCTGTAGTGTTGAAACTCGGATTGGTCTAAAATCTAGCATCAGAATTGCCATTCCCAAGTGAGATCCTGTTTCATAATAATCCCTTTTTCCTTCATTGTGGCTTCTATATGGCTTTCCTCCAGGAGTCCCAATTACTTCTCATTTTCTATTTGTAGAACCCAGAGATTTAAAATTTCATCTCTTTGCAGTTGTATTAATCAACATTAGGTAGAAACATTAGGCGGTGCCTCATAAAAAATTACCAACTTCCACTTTTAGTAACAAACTACCTCATTTGGTTAAGGAAACTCAGGAATTATAGAGCTAATTAAATCTAATAAATCCTCCTCCTTTTTTCTGCACCTGAATGGAAGAAGGAAGCATAAATACCAGTGACGCCTGTACACTATTGTTTAAGAACTGTGATGATAACAGGAGAGGAAAATATCACTAGTGCATTTATTCTGTTCTTAAAAGCTTTTCAGATACTGTTTGGGGCTTTTGTTTTTATTAGACTTCGGGGTTCTTTATTGTATATTGATGTTGATGGAGTTGCTGCTGTAAAACTCACAGCATCTTCATATCATTTCAGACTGACTGGAATTGAAGGGGGGTGAACTCTAGTTCTTTAAGGGAATGACAAATAATAATACCAGTGGCAGAAGTGTGATTGAATTTGCCAATAGAGTCTGCAAGGCTTACTAATTTAGAGGGGCATTTTCGAATATTACAGTGGCTAGGATTTTCCTGGGGTGTTCAATTGGGCACAGCAAGTAAATCAGTGTTTCAATGATATTATTTTTAGAATGATTGGCAAAGAAGGACAAAAAAGTAAGTAGATGATTTCATAATTAACACTGTAAGTGCGAATCATTTTAGACCCATTTGTCTTTGTGGGAGAAGCAGCTGAGCCCTCTTCTGTGTCCTACCCTGCAGGCTACTAGGTCAGGGGAAAAGATCCCAGAGAAAAGCAGCGAATTTGCCTAACAGCCTCCCAGTAAATGGCCAGGCTTTGATCATTACCCTTAATAGCTTCACCCCCTCCCTTTGGGAACAGATCCCTGCAGGCTGGTTTCAGATTGTTCCTCTTTTGGTCTCATAATTGGAATTGATAATCGACCATCACACAGGAAGTGGGGATATTTGTCAGATGCTGTCATGCTTACAGAGTCAGAAGTGGTCTCTCCTCTAACAGGGAAATTAAGCCCAAAGAGAGTTTCAGAATTTGGAGCGTCTACATTTAGTCTAACTCAACTCATTCATTTTACACAAAGAGAAATGAGGTCCAGAGAGGTTATGTGACCTGTCATGGCAGCGTAATTTGTTGGGCACAGAGGGAGAATTATAACTCAGATGTCCTCTCCCTGCCTGGGCTTTGCCACCAGCTGACACCACTTCTTCGTGATTGAGTAATTTTCTCAAGGTTAGGGGATAAGTTGGTGCTAATTTGTGAATGGGAACACAGTTGTTAATCAGTTATTCCTTGCAGACCCCTGCCTTCTTTGCACCGCCTCCCCCTGGCTAGTCTACTGTGGAGCCGTTTTTGTTGGAGTCAACCAGGTACCCTCGGAGGAAGGCTGCCCAGGTAACGTATTGAATAAGCCTTTCCCACACATGGTTTTTTTTAATGAGCCCAACTACTCTATGATTATCTAACTGTATTATACATATTAGAAAATGAGACCTGGATGTGTTAAACACCTTGCCCCAAATCATATAGCTCCTAAGTGTGTGAACTGGGGTTTGAGCAAAGATCTTTGTGATTCTAACACCTGAGTTCTTAGCCAATATTGTGTGCTAATTTAGCCTTATTATCCTCCTCATCTGAACAGCCCTGTAACTCAATGCAAGGGATGATTCAAACTATTTGCAGTGAGGTCCACGTGAGGTTGAATCCGCTGCCTCGTAACTTCTTTCCTCTTTTTCTGCCCTTCCCAAACCCTCCGGTAGTTCAGCCTAAATTTGATTCTCTGCCTCCCCCATGTCGCTATGGAGACAAACACCTATCCTAAAGTCTTTGCTCCCTCCAGAACTGATTTTCCTCTATTCCTAGTTATGAATTCTTAAAGCAGTTATTGTTCAAAATGGACATCTGAGTGTTGGCTAGGGATCTGTGGGTCATTCTCACATCGGCACTTCTGTGGGCTCTGTGGACTTCACTGACCCTTTGAGAACGAAGCCACGAGTTCATGGATGGAGTTGTTGAATAGAAGGTGTTCACTCCCACTGCTGAGGGGGAAGAAAAAGAAAGCCTCTCTCTTCTAGTCTGCTTGGGAAGATAAAAGTGAAAGCCTTCATTTCTTTGAAGTAGAGGGAAAGATTTGTTTACTTTTATTGCTGGATCCAGTAAGAGTGATGCATTTCCTTTCTCCAGGGGAACAAAGTTGGTTTAAAAAAATAGTGAACGATAGGGCCGGTCCAGTGGCATAGTGGTTAAGTTTGCGCACTCTGCTTCGGTGACTGGGGTTTGTGGGTTTGGATCCCAGGCGTGGACCCACGCACTGTCCAGATGTTAGCCTGGAGCTGATCTTCCTCACCAAATAAAAATTAGTAGATAAAAATAGTGAATGAGTCAGAGAAAGGATGAGAGATGATTAGGAGAGAAGCAGGAACTCTGTAGATTGATGTTTTGAAATATCTCATTTGCAAGCTGAACTCTAAAGAAGATGAGGTTGGTCCTAGTAAGCAACTCCCACTGCCAAGTGTGAGGTCCAAGGCTGAGGGTGACAAGGGCAGGCTGGTTGCTGTGTGTCTTCTGCCTTGTGTACCCTTGGGATGAGATGCAGTGGTGGGCAGTGTGGCCGCACTTTCGCTTGGCCACAATCAAGACATCTTTCTCTCTCCCTTTCTCTCCCTCTTCTGCGCACTTGTGCACATGTGCATTTATCACATAAATGCATACACCATACTCCTTCCCAACTTATTGCATAAGGGTTTGTTCAGCTGGCTACTTTGCGGAGGGTATACATTTCAGGAATGGCTATAGTTTGGTGGAAAAAAACGAGAAAAAAGTGCGACCCTCAGGAGTACAGATTTAGCAATCAAGCTTCATCTGGCCAACCGAGGGTCCTGTGGTGTTGATTCATGCTTATCAAAATTGCAAAAGATTGTTTGCAAAGCTAGAATTTTTATTTTTAAAGGTTATGTAAGAATTTTAATTCTTAAGCAGGGAACATTGTGTCAGCATGAAATACACAAGGTCCACCTTAGCAGTAGGTCTTGAGTTCTAATTTCATCATCTGTATTTCTAGCTGTGTGGCCTTGAGCCAATTATGGTCTCCAAGTTTGCTTGCTCGCTTCTAGGAAGATAGCACCTTGTTCACAGACTCCTGTGAGGGTTAAACAAGAGAACATTCCTGGGGTCATCTAGCAGAACATCGGAGGCTGATTCTCATATTTTGTAGTTCCTTGCACTTTCTACAAGAAAATTTCCCACAAGGGAAACAGCAGAATCAATAACAGATTTTAAAAGACCCGGCCAGAATCAGATAGATTTTGGCAATCTTAAAGGGGGAGTGTATAATTAAACTCTAGAAACTTAATATTCTTGTAAAATGATGAGTCACTTCTGTTCCACTAGGTAAGGTATATTCTCGCCTAATCACTCACTCAAGCTAAATTAAGAAAGAAAAAGAGAATCCTTTTAAATAAGAGTCTGTCAAATCACTTTGAAGCTCAAAACCCAATGGCTCATTTCAATCAGGGTAAAAACCTTATTCTTGATAATGTCCCCAAAGGCCCTATGCTGTCGGACCCCTTCTCCCTCATCAACCAAAGAAAAGTAACCCTTTACCCTCAACTTTCAACTCCTTCCCCCATTGCTGTCCTTCTGACATGTCAGACCTGCTCCTGCCTTAGAATCTTTGTCCTTGACTTTGGACCGCCTGAGCAATTATCTCCCATAGATCCGCAAAGCACCCTCCCTCACCTCCTTCTAGGAAGATTCCTACAGAAGGTAATCCTATCTACAGTTTGTAATTTTATAATCAAGAATACTGTAATCAGCTTTTGAGAAAAACTATAATCAGTTTATGAGAATGTCCATTTCTGACCTTGTGCCCCGATTCGTAGGTCCCCCTTAGCTCCGTTTATTACCCTGGCGCAAACCAGCATCTATTTAGAAAGCTTGCTGAATAAGCAGGCTGGATGAATGTAAATACATGTAGAATTATTCCATATTTCAGAACCAGAAAGGCCTATGGACACGGATGGCTGCATATGCTAAATAAGAGCTGGCATAAATCTTAACCTAGAATTGGAATTTAAAACTGAACGTTATTTGAGCTTCAAAATGGACTTCCTTTAACTCTCTCAAAGGAATAAAAAAGTAATATCAAAACTGATTACGTGCTGTGGTCCATCTTGACATGTAGATTGGGGACATTTGCATTGATATTATAAGAAAGAATATTTGTTGAAGATATGTATATCTCATAACAATTGTTAATCGAGTAAGGAGAGTAATTGAACCGTTGAGTTTGGATTTCCACTAATTCAAGTGTGTAATGGAATTGTTGTGGTGAATCTCTGCTGAAAATAGATTAGTGTAGATTTATGAGTTAGAGTCGGACCTTACTCTTCTCATGATAAGTATGTAGGTAGACAGGCTGTATGTATGAAAGTGTCTGTCTTTGTATTTATTTCTGTATTTGTTTATATGTAACTAAAGTGCAGGAACATGCTATTGCAAACCTTTAATACTTGCCTCTTCCTCTCTCCTTTCTTTCCTTCCTTCTCTCCCTGATCCATTCAATGAGCAAATGTTAGCAGGTATAAAGAGCCCATTGGAAACCTCACCGTCTCTGTGGCTGCCACTTCCTCCTCTAGAACATGAGCTTTTCCCCATCTTCCCACTTAGCCAACATTATTGAAACATTATCCAACATTATTGAAAGTGCTGATAAAGTAATTGTCTTATTCTTATTAAATATAAGTTCTGTGAGAATATCTATCTTGTTCACTGTTGTATTTTGAAGTTACAGCACAGTGCTTGGTATATAATAGGTACTTAATAATCCTCGCTTGATGAATGGATGAACTTATCCCATGCTGACTTGATATGAAACACTGTGCTAGGCCCTAAAAAACATTTAGTACCAGAAATAGTTTTGCCTCCCAAGAGCTTGCAGTTTTGTCATGGAGATAAAACACATTCCCCTAGCATTGTCTAATGCAATTAATTCTAAGAAACAAAGTGATTGCTATAATCAATATTGTTGGAATTCAGAGAGAGCCAGAGCCTGTGGGCTGTTTCATGGAGGATGACAGAGTAGAAGGTGAATGAAAAGAAAGGGAAAATGTGGTGGAATAGCAAGAGTCCTGTGCAGCTCAGACTTGCCTAAACAGTAGATTCATGCAAAGAATTAGTGCTAAGAAAATTTGGATTGGAGGATAGATCCATTCTGTGGAAAGTAGAAATGTGAGCTGAGCTATAGGGCTCTCACTCCAGTGGGGACAGGGGAGCTTGGTCATTTCTGAGCAAGAAAGGGATATGATGGGATCACCCTTGTAAGAAGATTAATATCTGACCACTGAGTGCAGCGTGGATTACCTGTTGGCAAATAAAGTACACTGTTGCGTGGATCTGTGAATTGATGTGATAAGTGAGTGCCGGACTAATTAGTTACAAACTCCCATGGGTCAGATAAGCAGGTAAATGAAGGGGGCTGGTCTTGAGGTCAGTACAATTTATGGAAGCTCAAGCTCAAGTATTGCACTTGAGAGAAGTATTAGTGCAGGAAGCTGCAGCATATACAACATTAATTTTCCAAGCAAAAATAAACTTCTCCATCAATCCTATAGTTTGTGTTTCTGAGTGAGTCTAATAAAATATGAAAGAGTACCTGGTTCTGGATTGGGTTAGTTATTTTGTTGTTGTTTGTTATTTTGTTCAACATTTTGGTGCTGGTGTGGGTAGGACCAAATTAGGTTCATTTTTAACCCTTTCAGTATTCCAGTAGTGTTTAGATACCCCCATTGGAATGCAGTTTGACACAATAGAAACAACATGCCAGTTATTCCTGGATTTTAATGACAACACTGCCTTCACTAGCAGTCTTGGATGATTCACAGTTTCAGCCCATTTTGCTACAATCAACACCCTCATAGGGTCATTTTAAGGAGTGTAATTAGATTAGTAAACATAGAGTAACTAGCCCTTTTAACATGATAATAATAGTTAATGTTTACCTACCATATGCCAGACACTGTGCTCAGAGCCCAAGTTCATTATCTCAATTAATTGAATGGATACTTTAATAGTCTTGGATCTACTCTGTCCCCTGCCATGAGAAATGTACCCTACAGTGATAATTGTGTGTGTTTTGTTTCTGAGCCTTTCCGCACATATGTGCAAGTGTGAATACGTATGTGTGTGTGTATGTGTGTGTGTGTGTGTGTGTGTGTTGTGTATAAGGGAGGGAACTGAAAAGTGAGTAAAAGCTTGAGGGTGGGTTACAGGTCATGGTGACCACTAAGAGGTTCATTTATGGAGATCAAGTCATGGACCAGCTTACGTGACAGAATAGGTTTGGGTTTTGGTTTTCCCATTTATTTCCTTGCCTAATCCAAAACGATGCTGGCTGGCTTTCCTTGACTGTCCACCTGGTTTGAGACTGGCTTCTCTAATTTCAGCATAAGTGCTGTAGAATTCGTATATCTGTTCCCTGAGGGTTTTGTTTCTTTGTGTCTCAGGTTTTCATTTTGTTTGGTTCATCCTTTTTCTTCCCCCCTGTAGTGTCTGGGCTCAATCTTTACTAAGCTTTCCTTGTCAAACCTTTAGTTCACTTGCCTGCTCAATTCTTATTCACACCGGGTTAAAAGCTCCTGCTAGGCATAGTTTAGTTTGCAACGCGTTCCTAAATTCTTGCGTTGAAAAAAACAGAAACTACTTTCTGTGTGGCTTTGTGATTCTTTAAGCTTTGTGATACCCATGGTTCAGGTAAAGTGTCTTTGGCAGCCAGAATATAAATTCTGTTTTACATAGGATACTATATAGATTTTTACTAAAGTACATTTGGAATTCTGTTTGTGGTGAGTTTTGACAACTTGCCCAGCTTTATAAATGCTTCATGTCTCCACATTCTAGCCTTGTTCTTTGACTCTTAGAGAGTCCTAAGAAATTGTATATATATATTTGGACTTGTTAATCAAATGTCCTCTGGAACACAATAAAATCTTTATTTCATTATTCGTGGAATATTTACATGTTGATATGGTCAACATCTTTCAGATTCATCATTAAGTGTCCATATAGTGTTATCATAAACCCATATTTAAATCTGAACTGATTCACAGATTTGTATAACTCTTTTGGAATTTTAAACCAAAATAGCGAGGATAACTTTAGGGTATATGTAAACTATGAATGGCAAACAGATGTCATCCTGAGTGCCAACTCTGATTGATAGGGTGTGATTCTCTAAGTTGCTTTGAGGAGGATGACTTTTGGCTGCACCCAGTTCACAGGATCAATTAGTGATAGCTGTGATGAGGCAGGAGAGGGAATTTCTGCAGTCATGCAAAGGATTTTATAGTTGCCCCTTTTGAAAAAGAGAAAAGAATCTATATGACTTGCAAGTTTAGCGTGTGGAGTAAATATGTGTTTAGAGTGTGAGAAGTTGAAATATCTACTTTGAACGTAGAATTCAATTTGGGAAGGTGAAGAGAAATAGGAGAGTAATTCCTTGGTGAAGTCTTTTAAACTTGGGTTTCTTTATTCTCAAGTTGGTGCGTGGTGCTATTTATGGGAGGTGATCAAGCACCTGGCCTTAGTGTCACATTAACTGAGGTTCAAATTCTGGTTCCCATCTCTTTGAGCCCCTTGTTCTCAGCTCTAAAATCAAATATTGGGTTGACTGATGTGATATATGTTTATTGGCATGTTCAGCTGCTTGAGCAAGTGCATGAGTGATATTTCAATATGAGCCGCAGTAGAAGCTGTTGTTTCCCTGACTAGGTCAGACAAGTAAATGAGCTAATTTGGACCAAATGAAAGTCCTCATGAATCTGCAAACATCGCAAGCTCCCTTTGATAGAAGTCTTCCCTTCATGGAAATGGGACAAGGCTGCCTTTGGAAAATGCTTTGGGGAAAATGATATAAAAATAAAACATAGCTTTTCTATTATTATCATCACATTTTTTTCTTATTCTGTGGTACCCAGATGCTCTGACTCAGGCTAGATGTGTGACTACAACTATTAGTTTATTCAAGGAATTCTTGCTTTCTAGATTGGATCCCCTGGTGAAATCTTTTCACGTTTTAATGACTTCATTAGAATCTGCCCCCTTTCTTCAAGGGTTGTCACTTATATCAAAATCCGTGTTCAAAGCATATCTAAGCAAGAAGGTGACTTTTTGGGTTCATGTTCTAATTGATGATACAAACTGCTAATTAAATGCATCTGTGTCTAATCAAAACCTATCTAGAATTAAGCAGCGCAGCTGTGCGCCAGAGGAGCCACATGATAGAGTTGATTGGTAATGACATAAGGACACAATTTGTCCTTGGTCCGGTGGTTCCCAAGTCTGGCAGAACCTCAGAATCTCCTGGAGGAGCTTTGAAAAATCACTGCGGTATTGTCTCTGCCCCATCCCCAAAACTACTACCCTAAAAATATGAATTTTTTTTAACCTCCTAAAGAAAATGCTGGTGATCAGCTAGGATTCGAAACTATAGTTCTAGATTCAAAGTACAGTTTGATGAAGTGGAAGTAAGGCCTGGTTTAGTCCAGAGTTTTCCAGTTGCATTTAAATTCTCTCATTTTCTACAAAATCCCATTTTAGTCCCCCTTATTTTATTGCATGTTTCCTGTCATCCTTGTGGGGTTTTGTAGCCTGCTGAAAACTGCAGCTTTTTTCACCTAAACAGAAAAGGCAGGTGAGTCTTTGACTTTGTTTCAACATTAGTGAATGTGAAGCTTTCATTTATAATGTTCCGCTCTTTGGAAATGTCACTTATGTCATTCTTTGCGTGATCGTGAAAATTTGGTACTGGATAACTGTATGTGGCTCCCGTGTGGAACGATGGCTGGTTCTTATTAATGATAATAATATTAACAACATAGTGCATTTTAAATGGCATTTATGTTTTAAAAAATTAGCATATTACTTAATTTTATCCTGATGGGTTGTGTTTTATTACCAAAATTATTTCCATAGTGTTCATGTGTAGGGTCCTTTATACCTCTAAAGATAATCTGGCTCTCAAATCAACACATGTATTCAAATTATCACATAGAGGCCTCATATAAGTAAAATAAAATTTAAATACTACATTTGCCATCTCTTGGTTCTCTCACTACTTTTTCAACTTATGGCTTGATCTTTTAGCCAATTTCTCTTCTAGTTGTTATTTAAACCTGCCTCCCCTCAAGTACCTAATCAATGATGTGGCAAGCTCACTACTAAGTATGTTTCTTCATCCCCTCACTTCTCTTTCTCGAGGGCTGTGAAGCAGGAGTATGATTCCTCTTTTCTATAGTTTAGGAACTGAGATAAGCAGTTTGTCAAACTGAATAGCATTTTGATCCCAGCTCTCCCTAAATATAAAACCCAAGCAAGTATATTGTATATTTTGTCTCAGGGAATTTGAATAAGGCAAAAATACAGGGATACAATGGTTTTACCCTAGTAGGTAAAGAACCAGGATTTTAAAACCAATTGGCCAAGATTTAAGAAAAAGAATGATCAGAAATGACTTTAAAAAGAAAAGTCCTTACCAGACATTATTGAAAGGACAAGTGAAGGAGGAGGAACAAAGAAATCACATCATTTCATCCTTACTAGATTGCGACAGGAATGGAAAGAAATAAAACCATAGGGTCAAATTAGAGTTACAGGTGGGTGACCTAAATCTTGGGCCCCAAGCCCATTAATGTAGACCTGGCCTGAATCCAAAAGTGGTGCAGCAGACAGGCTGGTTTTGTTGACATGCAGTCATATTTTCCCATTACATAATAAATGTTTCCCTGATGCAAGAGCGTTTAAGAGATTGAAAGAAAGCCTTCATGGCTGTTTGGGATAATTTAATGCCAAAATTTATTCCTCAGAGAAGTTATGAATCAATGGAATATCAAAGACTTGCACAGGTGTGCACAAAGAAAGATTTCATGTCAAATATTTTTGCATCCTTTCCATTTCATATCATCAAGGATCTCTTTCTAGGAATCAGAACCACAATTTGTATCTGGCATCGAATGTAGATGTATTTTTTTTTCCTATTTGGGGTTACTAGCTCCTTGGTTTATAGAGCACAAGAAAGAAATCTTTCGCCTTCTGAACCAGTTTTGAACAGAGCAAATGCTGCGCTGATTTAAATCTTTTGTGTTCAGATTTTTTGAAGCCATAAAAATGACAACAATAAAAGTATATATTAACGGAAATGTACAAGGTAGAAAAAGGATGCAAACTGAGTACAGTAAAATATCTTTAAGCCCAGACTAAAAAATAGTTTCTATTTCGCTTTATAGTTTTGGTCATAGAGCCTCTACGGACAAACATTCATCCTGATTTTTACTAAAAATCCTATTACTTGATGCCAAATGTTGTGTTCACATGGGTCCTCTCTAGTCAAATCTGTGAGGAAAGTCATTAAAATGTCAGGGCAGGGAGAGAGCAAATCTTTCTCAAGCAAAACTTAGCGTTTTAGGCCCAAAAGGAAGTCCGAATTTGCACTTGCTTTTTATAACCAAGACTTTTGCATTTGAAAAACATTTCAAGTTTCAAGTGGAGAAATGAAACCGTTTGATTCTTGATGGGAGTTCATCTTCAGTATTTTGGTACTGACAAAACTGGCTTCTTAGTGCTTTGGGATAGATTTTTCTTTCTTCAGTTTTCTTCACTTTAAGTCTTGTAATTAGTTATTTTACACCGCGCCTGGGCAGTCTATCTCTAAACCTAATCACTGCACCCTAAGGTAAGATTCCTGAATATTCTTCGTTTCTCTTTCCCTCTCTCCCTCTCTTTGTCTCTCTTCTATGCATAGGCACTTTTTCCTTCCCTCTCTCTTACATCTTTTTTTCTCCCTAAGGGCTGATTTCTGGAATGAGAGTTGGAGTGTTTCATCTGTTCTCTACAGGGTATTGATTGTAAAACTTCTTCATCTATGAAAGTCATTTGGAATCCTCTACTCAACCAAGTGATGGAGAAACTGATTTTACACTCCAGGAGGTGGCAGCACGCTGCGAGGAGGGAAAAGGCATATGAAAATGATCAAAACATCTAACTTACAAAAGCCCCTTTCCTTCTCTCTGCCCCACTTTCCTCCTGTGAATACCAAAGATGGCTGGGCTGGTTAATCCCAGGGTCCTTCTCAGTGGTACCCATATCCATGGTGCTGAAACTGGGCTGCTCCTTTTCAAGAGAAGATCAGAGGCAGGTCTCGGGGCAGAGGAGAGGAGATGAGATGCCACTGTAGTTGTCTCTGTCTGATAACCTGCAAGTTGGAACTGGCCTTAAGAGGGCTGTCAATCCAAACACTTATAGAGCAGATCCAGTAGAAATAAAGGAATCTAACGTTGATAGCTTAGAACATTGATTCAGCAGCTCAAAAAAAAAAAAAAAAATCCTCCAAAAGGCATTTCACCTTGAAGTGTTCCCATCTGCATCAGAGAGCCTCTGCTACTCTGGAGCAGTGCTATGAGTTCTGATGTAATTTTGCATTTGGCACAGAGCCAGCCGTCAAAGCCAAGAGAGAAGTCAGGGTTCAGGCTTCCTTAGGCTTTCCCCACCACCCCCACTGCTGAGTGGCTGGAATTTATTTATTTTTCCCCAGACAGGAAGAGATGATCCGATTTGAGCCTCAGGCAGTCGCCTCAGCTCCTTTGTTGGCTCCGATGCTTGGCAGAGGCTTGCTACGACCTGACTGAAATGTGTCAGTGGCAGCAGTCGCTGCCATCCCCCTGGCACAGCCCTGCCACTCCGAGACACTGAGGGCATCCTGCACAAAATGCTTCCTGACAGAGGGGCCCCAGCCCCACAGAGAGATCAAGTGGCACGGTGCATAGGGGTGAGAGGATTTGCTTAGAGGAGGAAGCTAAATCTGTCTATCAGCATCTGTCCTTCATTGTTCCCCTCACGGCAGAAATGTCAGAGAGAGACAGGCTTTCAGGAAACCTACCTTTCTGGGGCAGTGATGTGCATCCATTTCATGGACTTGAAGTGAGCTAGTGTAAAATTAGGCTGAGCCCGACAGCCCAGGGTCATTGTGCCGTTGGCAGAGCAAAGACTGCATTGTCCATGCCTTTGGAAGAGGAGAACATACAGGTGATGGTGACTCAGAGACTCAAGCATCACAGCCTCTGTGTGACGGTGCAGAGGGGCATTGCCATTTCTAAGGCCTCCAGCTGCACCAGCAACTGGAAGAAAAAGCTTTGTGCTTTGTTTTTCACAGACTCAGCAGTATCCAATTCAGGGTTCTTTGGTCTGGGAAGGAGATGGGAGGAGGAAGGAAGGACACCCTTGTCACTTCCTATTCTTCATCCATCCAGTGTATCTGTGTCATTATTTTCCCTGGCATTCTTGCTGGCCAAAAAAAAAAAAAAACACAGAAACTTAAATTTCAAAGACAGGAGAGTCAGGAAAAATTCCAAGACTCTCAGAGAAATAGGAACAGCATTAAGTAAAATTGTGAAATATGACAAATCTGTCCTATGACATTCTAGACTCTCTGCTTTGTGTCTTTAATTGTCATTTTATTCATTCGTTCATTTATTTGAACATCCATTAATTCATTCAACAAATCGTTGTCGAACATCTTCTGTGGGCCAGACTCTCACGTAGATCCTGTTTAGAACAGTGAACAAGCAACAACGAGTTTGCTGCCTTCCTAGAGATTCTTATAAACCAGTAAATAAACAAAAAATCTAAATACAGATTGCAGAAATGCTACATGAGAAATAAATGGGCTGATGTCACTGGTCACTGGGACAGTAAGGGAAGGGGAGGCTCCTTGGCATTGGGAGGGTGGAGAAAGCTTCTATGAGGACAATCAAGGACTGAGATGGGACAATGAGCTATCAAGGGGAGGGGGAGGGGGAGGAGAAGGAGAGTCCAGGCTCCTGGGTCTTGTCATCTTCTCAGATGCTCAGGGAACTTGTGCTTCTGATGATGTTTCTCCTTCCATCCTCACCCAGGACCTCCCCAAGCTTTGTCTCCATTCCTTTCTAACTTTGCTATCTTAGCCAAGTTTCTGTACTTCTCTCATGCTTTCTCTTTTCATCTGATCAATGGGGTTAAAGAAGCTATAAGCTACATATTGAAGGTCATTTCAATATAAAATGGAAAATTAGTACAGTGCCTGGCTCTTTGTAAGAGTTTAACAAATCTTAGTTCTCCTTCTCTCTCTTTTCTTCCTGTTGGCTTCACTATAATTTAATTTAATTCAAATTCTTAAACAAAGTATAAGTTGCATATCTTCCTAGAGATGGTAATATTTTAAGAGGGGTAATGTAATGCAGTGTTGGTCCTCTGCCTGGGAATGGTCAAGATTGGGGTGACACAGAAGCCTTTCTTGTGCTCTTGAGTCAAGTGTTGTTGACCATTGCCTACAATTTATGTTAAACCCTGAAAACTGGAAATCCTGGTTTTCGGCTCCATCATTCTCTGTCTTTGGGTAATTAAGTTCAAGGTGACTTATGCTTGCTTAGGAAAATGACAATATTGAAGAGAGCCTTTTTGTTTTAGCCACTTCCCAGCCTCCTTGTCAGGTCCCTTTCTCTGTCTGCACAAATCACTCGGCCCTTCTTGGAAGTGCCACACTGTGTCCTGTTGCTGTCCTCAGCTGGCTATCAATCAAGGTGTTAGCTGGTAACAGATTCTTACTAATAGTTCCCAGTAAGTTTTCACACCTGTCACGAAACTTGTTTAAAACTCACTTTGCACACTTTATTTAAATTTTATTGTGTGAAAAATTCTCTCCTGGGATGAACTGGGATTTGTGATAGAAAGCACTGTAAAAAGAAGGCAACCTGTGAGCACAAGCTGTCCAAACAGGAGGACAAGGAAGCTAATTCACTCTTTCATGAAAGAAAAGTGGAAGATCTCTTTATTCTGATTGAAGACTCTTGGCTATGAGATTGCATCTTCCTCTAGTGATGCAGTTATCTGACCTTTCCTGCTCCTTCTCTTCTTCTGAGATAGGAAAGAAATGGGTCTAAGTGAGGAATGTTTGTGTGTGTTTGTGTGTGTGTGTGTGTGTGTGTGTATTTTAATGAAACTCTGATGTTAGCTAAGATCAACCTCTTGAAATCTAGATTTGATTTCATGGACTCCACCACTCAGTACTGTTGGAAGTCCAATGCCCTTTCTAAGACTACCATAAATTCTTGTGGAGTTTGCATTTCTAATGGCTCCCTATTTCCAACCTACGTAGTATTTTCTTATTCTCTACTCATTTTTTTCTATGATTATTTCCTTCTGGTATCAATCCAAATACTGACCACAAATCCTTCTTCATTCCCTTTTCCTCTCTCTGTTTCCACTTGGAAGAGACAGCCTGTATAGATGATTTTATTGGCCATTAAGGAGGAACAATTAGAAGAGGGTACATTTGACATCACACTATTTAACATTATCCTTCCTGAAGAGCCCTTTAGTCATTTCCACTTACAGGGGATTCAGCTTTCTTCTTGATCCTATGAGCCAACTTAACTCTGCTACACACACATCAACAATTCTTACTGTGCCCATGTAGTTCATCTTCCAACTCAGGGAACTTTCGAGAGGACAGCAGGCATAAACCAGAACTGTCCAGGGCAAATGGGATGTAATGTCACCCCAATGGCTTAGCATCTGATTTTTGCCTCTGACTCTTCTTTTTGCTGAAGTGCTCCAGCTGTGATCCAGGTCGTATCTTATTAACTCTAAGCTCTGTCTTCTGTTAGTAATCTCTTGCCTTTTTCAGAACTCTCCAGCTTTCAACTCTGACTCTTCTCAAGGACTTTGGCTTGCACTACTGATGTACCAAATTTCATCCACTTTCTAGAGTGATATCCAACCTCAAGCATATCCACAAGGTCCAACGTCTAGCCTGAGACTAGATGGGAGAGTAGGGGTGAGGACGGGGAAAGGAGACAAAGTAAAGTTAGCCTTTGCTGAACATTCTCATTTTCAAAATGCAAGCACTTCAAACACTATGTTTTCTTTTTCATCTCCCAACCTTTCATTGAACAACAGCAACAAAAAGCTGCACAGAGTTTCTGATTGCTTTTATAATGAGATCATTATCCTAGCTTGATCATGTTGTGGAAGCCACTTTCCAGGCCATAAACTGCAGTGTAGAGCTGGAGGTCTTGAAAGAACACACGTGAACAGTGGTGGGCCTCTCAGTAATGGACTCCACTCTCCTAGCCCCCTTGGTGGCAGGTGGTGTGAGGTGACTGATTATTATAGGAAGAGCATTCCAATCTGCAGGCTCAGCTCTTTGGTACATTTCTGGGGATGTGTGGAAAAGAAAAAAATAAAAAAAAACACACATTTGAATGTCTCTTTTTTTTTCCAAACAGGGACTCCATGGTAATTTCATTATTGATAAGAACAAAGGGAAAAGCACTCAAATGCAAAAATTAATGTCCAATTTGCCTTTTAATGGCCTGAAGCAAATCTGATGGCTGTTGCAATCCAATGAAATGATGATTTTAAAAGAGAAAAAAATACCTTGATTAAATTCCTTCTGCCCTTACCCCAAGATTGCATCTTTGACTTTCTCTGGTTATCAAATTTGCAGAGGGCGTTTAAAAAATAAAATAATCTTTTAATTTATTTTTATTTAACTTATTGTTTATTGAGGTAACATTAGTTTATAACATTATATAAAATAATCTTTTAATGATTCTTTTCCTTCTGATTTTAAGGCTAACAGCCGTGTTACTAGGCAGTAGCACGTATTGGTTAAATCTAGGGTTCTGAAAGCAGATCCCCTGGGTCCACATAGATCTCATGCCACCTCCCGCCTTTGCAAACTTCTTAAACCCTCTATGCCTCGTTTTGCTCATCTGTAAAAAAAAATAGTACCTACCTCCTAAGATTGTTGTGAAAATTATATGAGTTAATATATGGAAACCTCTTAGGATAGTGCATGGTAAGTGTTCGGTAACTGGTAGTGACAATAAAATTGCAGAAAACTGAAAATTCAGAGACAGGTAAAGTTACAAACAAACACACGAACACACACATCACTTATCCACACAGAGCTGAGCACACTTCACATTTGGATGTTTCCATTTTGACTATTGTGTGTTTGTGTGTGTGTGTATCTGTATTTTTCTGTAAACGTGGCTGTGTATCGTTTTCTTTTTAACTAAACACCATTGAGCATTTTGCATGCAATGAGAATATTTTCATACTTTCTGGGCTGCATAAAATTCTAAAATAAGAACTTTAGAAAAATGGTTTATTCTGTGGTAGTTTGCACAATTATTTTAATTAAGTCAGGCAATACGTCTTGAGGATAAAAAGAGGCAGAAATTCAATAAACTTGTTCCTTTTTGACATCTGTGTACCCTGAAGAACCCAGAAGTGATATATTTTTTTTTCTTGTCTCTTTTTTGTCTTTTGAATCCCCTGGGGCTGAGGGCAGGTAGTCTCTAAGATTTATATCTGAGAGTTTAGGCCAGAGCGGATGGACAGTGGGGAGAAGGGAGGAACATAGTTTGGGAAGATGGACATAATATCTGTCTCATAATAGCATTATGAGGATTAAATTAAATAAGACTGGCGTGTAATGTGCTCAGCATAGTAAGTGCTTAATAAATTGTAATTAGTATTGTTATTATTAATAATTTTTACTTGTTGCTTTAGACAGTATATGTTAAATGCTTTCAAATTAATAGGCAGAAATAGATTTAAACATTTCGGTTTGCTTCATTCTGACTCAGTTAGCCCTTCTCACAGGAGAGAGAGAAAAATATCAAGGAATGGAATTTGCTGATGATTAAATTTCCTTGCATTAATGAATATTTCAGTGCCTCTTACTTCTTATCTACCAGTTAGAGATATGAGAGAGGAGAGGATTGGCCAAAGGAGGCCATGTGCAGCGGCAGGCAGAATTCCAGTCCTGGCATGGGCTTAGGTACAAGCTGTGGAATATCTCCGGCCCTGGTGGCGCAAAGCTCCATTTCCCTTCCTCCTCTTTCATATTGTTCACTTAAGTGCCTCCTTGGATTTCTTACTCCCTGTTAAGCTCTCTCCTCATGATTAGCTAAGAATGCACCAGAAATGGATTTACTAACTGTTCAATTACCCATATTATCTTGCTCTGTCACTGAACTAGCCTAGCTCTCAGATAGCATCTAGTGAGATAAGTCCCGTGTCGCTTGGATGTGATATCCAAGATTGTCATGTACATGACAAGTCCATCACAACGTACATTGCCTATATAGAACATGAACCCTACACTGACCTATTTTCCCATATTTGTAGCTGACCTCATGAATCTGAGAAATGGAGGTGACCCCAAGAAAAGCTAATCAGAATTATTTGCAATATGCTTATCTTCAAATGAAGTGTAGGTAAAGTATGAAATTTTAACCTCAAACTCACTGGACGGAGAGGAGAAAACATTCACAATAACCTTTTTTTCTTTCCTCTATTTCTCTCCTCCTACTTCTTCTTTCTCTCAACAAATAGTATGCGTAGTGTCCTGTGTGGCACTCTCAAATAGGAGAAGGGAAGGCAGGAGGGACGAAGGACTTTATTTCTAGTCCATGCTTCTAAGAAAGGATGGTAGTGAGATGATAATGAACCATCTTAGTTTTGAGGCACAGAGAACATATTTTTCAGGCTGACCGTTACTAGAAATAACTTCTAAAAATTACTCAAAACGCATTATTTTCCAGATTGATATTGTCGGTACAGTCACGTGCCACATAATGACATTTGGGTCAATGATAGACTGCATATATAATGGTGGTTCCATAAGATTGGTACCATAGAGCCTAGGTGTGTAGCAGGCTATACCATCTAGGTCTGGGTAAGTACATCCTATGATGTTCACACAAGGACGAAATTGCCTAATGATGCATTTCTTAGAACGTATCCTTGTTGTTAAGTGACCCAGGACCGTACTACTGTTCCAGAATAAGTAGAGATACAACTACTTGCTCACATATGTTTAGTACATGTAATATGCCGTATGTCCCCTTTATGGGAGTATTAATTCAAGCACGTTAATAGCCCTCAGAAAGAAATCCTGCAGTAAAGAAACAGGCTAAACTTTACCTACACAGGCAAAACTTATTTACCATGAAATCTCCCCTCCCTGCCTCTTCCCTGCCCTGCTTTCCCCTTCTAATCTCTCTGTCTCTCCCTCCCTCCCTCCCTCTAATGCTCCCTCCCTTCCTTCCTTTCTTCCTTCTCTTTTAGCGAACCCATGTCTCTGTTGTATGAACCAGCAAATTAGGGACTCTGGCTCTAGGCCTGCTTGTTGTTTCTCATTATCGGTCTCTCCCTGCGCCTGGAAGCCTGTTGCTTTGGTCTTTAACTTGTGTTTGCTTACTTCTGTATGCATTACCTGACTGAAGATATCCTGTTAGACATATCGGGGAAGACAGAGATGTGAATCAGACAGGAACGTGCCCTGGAGGAGCTTAGAGTCTGAGGAGATAAGATAAGACAGGAACACAACTCTGAAAAATTCAAGGTAGAAATGGATAAATCTCATTAGAGAATTGTAGATAAAGGGCTACAGGTATTCAGAAAAGAGATATGTATACTTCTTGCCTTTTCTCTCTCAGTGACTACTAAGAAATTACTGAGGGTTATGATATATCTTTTAGGTATGAGCAAGGCTGGAGTTATTAAAGGACTCACGTTATTTGTTCAGAATAGAGTATGGTGTAAAGGGACCCCTAGGCCAGGGGCAAGTTCCCTGGGACAGAGTTCATGTCCAGCAGCAGGAGAGCTGCGCCCTTTCCCTCCCTCCCGCCCTCCCTCTCTCCACCCATCTTTCTGACTCTTGCCAACTTTTGGCTGTTTTAATGCTCTGTTGCTTTTTTCTTTTCTCTTTCCTTTTCTATCTTCTTTCTTCTTCATCTCATTGTCTTTCACATTGTGTGAAATCTGTCATGTTACTATGATAAATATATCACCTTATTTACTACTCAGAAGAACACTGTTAGGCAGCTATTCTCTGTATGTTCTTTAAAGAGGGAAGCTTGGGGAGTCTAGTGACTTGCCCAAGGCTACACAAGGAGTAGTGGACGAGGCTGATCTCAAACCTAAGTCCATCTGACTAAAGTGTGTGCTTAAGCACAAAACTCTTCTTCATATCTCGGGTAGCATCATTGGACTTCCGGTGCTGCTGGTGGTCACAGCAGAGACAAAATGCTGCCCACCTGTGACCTAACTCGAGTCTTCAGCTTCTGACGCTGTAAAATTAAAACCTGTGGGGACCTTACGAAAACTGCAAAGTAAAAATGGCAGGATGTCATTTCCACTCAAAGGCATATGTACACTAGTGTGTACTGACATACTCTAGCAAACACACATGGACACACAAACAAGGACTGCTCTGCAGTAATGAAATTCAGGAAAAGAAGTCACCACCTGTTGGTTAGTACAGGCACAGCGACAGACATGAAAGGAAGAACGGCTCTAAGAGTCGAGGAAGGATGAAATCAACATTGGATGAGATAAAATTGGGGGCTGGCTATATTCTGAAAGGAAAGCAGCCCAGAAATATGCTCTTTCATGTAGTCCCTGAATTCTACTCATTTGGTTCATGACACGTAGGCTAGATTTCTGGTAATGCTGCCAGAATCCCTCCCACCAACATATGCTCCCTCTTACTGGAGAGCAGAGGGTCTCAAGGGGTAGAGCGTGGCGTAGGAGGAGACTTTTTAAAAGATGCATTTCTGCTTCTAAAGTAGAAATTGCTAAGCAAATCATTATTAAATTATTCATTGTCACACTTTCAAATTAAAACAAAAAAAGTCTTTCAATTTTGCCATATGTGCAAATATGATGTGGTTTGTTTTATAATACATGATTTTTAGTTTTTTTTAAAAAAAATCTTTAAGAAATAATGACTTGGCTGATTTGATAATTGTATTGTTTGGACCATAAATAGTCAGATTTTAATAATCAGGTTTTAGAAATCAAATGCACTTTAACCACTCTTTAATAAGTTTTGTTTTCAGGGGCCGTTCCGGTGGCGCAGCGGTGAAGTGTGCACGTTCCGCTTCTTGGCGGCCCAGAGTTCGCCGGTTCAGATCCTGGGTGGGGACATGGCACCATTTGGCAAATGCCATGCTGTAATATGCATCCCACATATAAAGAAGATAAAGTAGAGGAAGATGGGCATGGATGTTAGCTCAGGGCCAGTCTTTCTCAGCAAAAAAAAAAAGAGGAGGATTGGCAATAGTTAGTTCAGGGCTAAGCTTCCTCAAAAAAATGTTTTTTTTTTCTTCAGATTTTAGGTAATTGAAAATAGTGTGATGTAATTATCTATTTTATTAGTTACAGTTCACTTCCAAGGTATCATTCTTGTGGGAAATGTGACAAATAACAGCTGACTGAGATATTTATCTATCTGTCTACCTATCATCTATCTATTATGTTTATACACACACACACACACACACACACACAGATGGAGACAGAGATTCTCAGCATTGTTATTAGCCAGATATGGCTAAAAAGATCAAAGTAGTCTTTCCCATTTTGCTCCTATATCTAATTATAACATCTTGAACTACAAAGTCTGAGACTTTATGTTCTAGTTTTACCTACTGGTGCCTTGGAGTCCCGTCTTCTCTGCTGCTGGTGTCCCATATTCACTCAGTGATCATTTAACTGACATTTCCAGGGCGCCTGCTGGATGCATAGGTCTGGATCTTTGTGCCTGTGGCCCTGCGTTTAAGGAACTTTAAGAAGGTCCTCCTTCTTCCTGTGGTCCAGTCTCCAGGGAGAAGCAAAGTAAGCAGGTGCTTATAGCACAATGTTACAAGTTGGTCAGTTACAAGCAAGGCAGGACAAGAAACTCATACTCTATGAACACTGTTCCAGTTCAGCTACTTCACTAGATGTTTTACAAGGGTTACTTAACTTAGTGGTCACTATTGCCCTAGGTGGTGAATATTGTTTTTACTTTAATGATGTGAAAACTGAACCTCAAAGAATTCATGTTTATCACTGAGGCGTCAACAGGAAACTCAACAACTGGCACATTCAAATTAGTATAATTCAAATAAGATTTACAAAAGGGTTGGCTTTTCAAAGATGTGAACCACAAGGGTTGGTACAGTAAGTAAGCTGAGGCTAATAAGAGAAGAGCTGTCACTTTTCCTAGGCCTGGAGAGACAACAGGAGGGAGAGGTTATAGGGTACCCAGCAAGAGAGAGTCATGCAGATAAAGTCACCTTAAGAGCAGCGACATTGTTTGAAGGTTTAGAGAACCCAACTGACACCACAGGGAGGGAACCAGGGGAATGTCTGGCCTGCCTGCACACTCCTTGCTCCCTGCAGTCTCCTGCCGTTGTCCCCCATTGGATGAAGCCAATCCAAAGCTAGAGGGCAAAGGAGCCCATTGATTTGGTAGTACATGTCCTTGTCCTACCGGATGGAGAGTGGATCTGGGGGGCAAACGTGAAACACACAGAACATTTGATATTTGCAGAAGGCCGTATAGTACTGTAAGGACAGAATAAATAATCAATCCCAGATGTATTCTTTAAGTTTTCCAGCTTGCCTTTACCTTTAGCAGCCAATGGACATGTCAGCTCTTGTTGATTCCCAGCAACTGCAGTTTTGCCACATTAACTGACATCATGCACCACTGTTTCTCTCTAGCCTCTCCTTTGAGTCACCTCCACCTCCATGTTGCATTCTCTCTTCTGCTTGTCATTTCACAACTGCTCATTCGTCTACCTTTCTAAAATATCCAGCTTAGATGGGCAGAAATGGCATAACCTATCCATCTGTCCAAATGTGTTTATCAAGTGAATGAATAAGCATCTCCATGTTCTTTGGAAGCTCACTTATTCCTCTGTATTCTTTTCCTGCCATTGGGGAACACAGCCTCCAAATGGCAATAAGACGACTTGATGGCCTATTTGACTCATGCTATTGTGATGTCAGTAATAAATACTGATTTATTTATACTTAGAATCTTATACTTTTATCAGGATTTTAACATTTATTGCAGCATTTGTTTCTGATAACCACCTTTCAAGCTTGGCAGGTCATATACACCTCCTAATGCTTTATATTTACCAAAACGGAAATCCTTATTGAAATATCTAAGCATTCAATGAAGTTCAACAACCATTTATAAAGCACCTACTCTGTGCCAGGTGCAATTATAGGCTTAAAGACTTAAGGTACATCAATGGGGAAAAAGGTCTCTGTTCTTGTTAAGTAAGGGAAAGTGAAAAACAAATAATACGCAGAAAGAAAAGTACATTATAGAGTATGATTGAATGAGATAAGTGCTATATAAAAAGAAAATGTAGAGCTGGTAAGGGAGACTAGTGGTAGGGAAAGATAAAGTATAAATTTTTATTTTTATTTTTTTAAAGATTGGCACCTGAGCTAACATCTGTTGCCAATCTTCTTTTTTTTTTTCCTTCTTCTTCTTCTTCTCCCCAAAGCCCCCCAGTACATAGTTGTATATTCTAGTTGTAGGTCCTTCTGGCTGTGCTATGTGGGACACCACCTCAGTGTGGCCTGGTGAGTGGTGCCATGTCCATGCCCAGGATCTGAACCTGCAAAACCCTGGGCCACTGAAGTGGAGTGCACGAACTTAACCACTCGGCCATGGGGGCCAGCCCCTAAAGTATAAAATTTGAATAAAGGCTTACAGAGGACCTTATGAGAAAGTGGCATTTAAGCAAAGACTAAAAAGAGATGAGGAAGTAAACTCCTTAGATATGGGAGAAGACAGTTCCAAGCAAAGAGAATGGGATGGAGCCTGCCTGGCTTATTTAGGGAGTGCCAAGGAATCCAGTGTGACTGGAAGGGAAATAGTGGGGACAGAAAAGTTGGAATTAAAAATGAGGAAGGTAAGACACAGTGATGGCATAAAGCTTTTCAGGCCATTGGAAGGACTATGGCTTTTACCCTAAGTGAGATAGGCAGCCAAAGGTGGATTTTGATCAGAGAGGGTCTGAATTGACTTATATTTTAAATAAGTGTTCTCGTTGTTTTCTTGAGAATAGATTATAATAGGACAAATGTCAAACTGGGCGAAGTATTAAATAAGAAGGTATATGTTATAAAAAGAGAAATTTTAAAAGTAGAAGGAAAGACTCAAGGTAGGACATTAAGTTGTCTTTTAAAACCCAATCTAATCATGTTGTTCCCCTGCTTGAATATCATGCACAGCTCCCTTTAGCTATCTCTCAAGCAGTGATTCATTCATTCATCTAGTTATTTTGAAAGGTTCTTCAATAGCTACCATGTGCCAGACACTGTGCTTGGTGCTGGTAATGAAACAGTGAATGAAACACATTGTCCCTGCACTCAGGGAGCTTACATTATAGCAGGGAAGACCATCCAAAAGTGTTCATATTCCTCCACTGTGTAAGTCCACTCAGTTTAGTATCTTCACGTACAATCTTACCACACTGCTTGACAGTCTCAAAACATGCCAAACCTACTTTTTAAAACTAGGTGAATTTGGTCATACTTTTCTTACCTGAAATACCCTTGCCTTACCCCCATCCCTCATTTCCACCAGGGAACATCATGTCGATTTTTGTGCCATCTCATTCTCCCTCAGACTCCCCAAATGATGTATTTATCTTGCTGGCTTAGCTCTTGTATGATAGCAACAGGAGCTGTAAAGGGGAGGGTCTCAATTAGTACACTGGGGGCTTCTGCAGGACAAAACCTCTTGATTCATCACCTTTATAGCCCCAGAATCTAGCTCTGGGCATGGCCCAGAGCAGCTGAATTCATGTGATGGTGGTGACGAGATGAAGTGCTTTAGAAGTTACAAATGAATTAAATGACTCAGGAATGTGTTGGGAAAACAAGATGGGAACACATAAAACAATTAGAGAGCAGAAGACAGTATGTAATCAAGTGCTGAAATGCTGCAAACTGCGAATCTATAGGGAGGAGACCTTGTGTTGTGGAAGCTTTAAGTGAGGCTGTGGTGCTTTGGGATTGGTTAGAGTCCTGAAACTCATTAAAGACAAGCCTTTGCATTTAGTATGCCTGTGGCAGTACTAGAGAGCCAGAGCCTAGGTATCCAGATGGTGAGAAATTGCCATCACTCTGTAGAGGCAGAGGTTGGTCTCAAGTTTGAGGCTGCCTTGATGAGACAGTCTCCAGCATCTCCTGAAAGATGAGGCTCTGATTTTGAACTGTTTCTTTGTGTGGCCTGTCAGCTTAGGTTTGGACAGCATTTTGTCTGGGTAGAAGAATTCAGCTGTGACTGTGACTAAGGGGCGGATTTCCCAGAGACAAGCAAGACATGATCTCTGCTTTTCCTGTTGACTAGGAAGCCTTGAGTTAAGGAGCTAAGCAATTTCATCTCCTTTTACCAATTTTACTATGAATTTCAAAATTATTTAGAATATCTAGGCAAGTTTCTGAATTTTCATTTAATGGTAAATTTAGTCAGTAGCATCGTCTCCTTTTTTTGTGGGTAAACAGCATCAGGGAACTTTACCAAAATCAAATCTATTATGCAACCACTGCTGTATGGTATTTGCACTCATGATGGGCAAGAAGTAATGCTTTGAAAGCTGATAAACTCAAATTATCTTACCTGGAAATGGTAGAGGGAGATGTATTCATGAAGTCTCTCTTTTTAACTATCTATATCTCAGTTTTAAAATAATTAGTACAGCAAGTTATAATGGAAGGAAAGGAGATTTGAGGTTGAAAATTTTAGACTTAGTACCAACCCATCACAGAATAGCTCTCTGACTTTAATCAAAGCATTTGACCTCAGTTCCTTCTACTTTGAAATGGAAATATTACTTATAATTATTTAACCTGTCCTCTGGGAGGATCAAGTGAGCTAATGAGTAGGAAAATACATTATAAACTGTAATGCAATAAAAAATCCATTGGTTATTATTATGTCTCTTGCACATTTTCCTTTGTCTCTGTGAACAGTATGGTCATCTGGTAAAATACTACTGCTATTATGGCTACAGCATAGGAAGAAAATTAAAAAACACATATGGGATTTTTCCTGTAACTGCTTCATAAAGATGATTTCATGTAGAAAAAAATTAAAAATATCGCGCACACACACACAGAGCTGCTTACAACAATACCTCCTTCAGATTTATCATGAATTGTAGATATCCTTAGCCTTCTAAAAGACTTGGGTGACAATTTTGAGAAGGACCATCTCACATTCCTTTAGGATTTTAAGATAAATTAGTTATTTTGGTATTAAGCAACCCCTGGGGACGTGACTTCTACCTGTTAAAGTGACTCTTGGTCTTTACTTTCACTTAAATCAATGAACCCTAGGTTAGTAGTCAAGGCCAATAGAAGTAAAAATAGGTTTACACTGTGCACCTGCAATATTTCATTCATGTGTAAGTTAAAGAATGAATTGTAGGTTTATATTCTTTACATACTGCAAGACATCAATGTTGTTAATGGATTCTGTGACCAGAGAACTCTTAAAATAACAAAATCAACGTTTATTGCATTTTTACTGTGTCACACAGCGTACTAAACCTTGCAGACATCATCTCTTAATCTTCCCTTCAATACCTTAGGGTAAGTTGTATTGTTCCTCTTCTTTTGAGGGGGTAGGGGTTGAGAAAACTGAGGCTTAGGAAAATAATGCAACTTGTACAAGATCATGCAGTTTGTAAGGGAGCCTGAATTTTAGCTAGGGTTCTCTAACTTCAGGACCAATGCTTTTAACTACAGTCCCTAACTGCCTTTCAGATGTAAGAGTGGTAACACACATTGTACCAAGTAAGTATCTACTGAATGCCGTGGTTTAGAAATACCTGTGATCAAGTTTCCCATTATCAACAATTGACCCAACCCGTGACATGTAAAGAGTGGGCGGCACTCTATTTTCTATGTTTACCATGTTTCCCTTTCAAAGAATCCTTTTCTTTTTTCCTCTTCCTATGGAATGTCATAAATGTTCTGTAAGAGTACTCGCCTGAACACTAAGTAAGGTCCACTGAGGTTTTGTTTCCATAATAATCTATAGACCTTTATAGACAGAGTCACACAATTAATTGTATTCCTGAGAAGGATTGGGTTTAATGGATGCTTAGAGTAGTAAACCAACAAATAAGCAAACACAACCAGCAATGAATGATTGTAGGTAGTCTTGTTTATTGTCCTCAAAGTTTGATCAACGTTTCCCTTCAGTTCCACCGTTCATTCATTTAGTGCGTATATATTAAGCACCAACTCTTTGCCAGACACTCCTAGAACGAGGTAATACAACAGAGAACCAAATCTGCAAGATCCCTGCCCCTCATGGAGTTTGCACTCTACTGTTGAAAATAGGCAGTTACAGTACACCAAATAAATGATTGTGGTTGTGACAAGTGCTACAAAGAAAGTCCCAACATAGTGTATGAGTTTTCTGGGGCTTCCATAACAAACTACCTCACAGACTGGATGGCTTAAAACAATGGAAATGTATTGTCTCCCAGTTCTGGAGGCCAAAAGTCTGAAGTCAAGGTGCAGGCGGGGTGATGCTCTCTCTGAGCACTCTACGGAAGAATCCTTCCTTGCCTCCTTTTCTGACAGTCCTTGGTGTTCCTTGGCTTGTAGATGCGTCGCTCTAGTCACATGGCTTTCTCCTCCCTGTGTGTCTTAACATAATTTTCCCTCTTTGCATGTATGTCTCCATCTAAATTTCCCTTTTTTACAAGGATGCCAGTCATTTCAGATTAGGGCCCACTCTAATGACCTCATTTTAAATTGATTGCCTGTGTAAAGACTCTATTTCCAAGTTAGGTTACTTCGTTTTCTTATTTCTAGGAAGTCATTTCCATTCTCATAAAGGCCCCATTCTTTAATGTATATATAACATAAAAATATCAATAACACACGAAAGTAACTACTACTAATAGATGCTTAGCATGTGTCAGGCACCATGTAAACCATTTAGTGCAATACTTCATTTAGTTAGGAATTCTAGCAAAAGCAGTGCCCTATCCACGGGTCTCTAGAGGATTCTAATTATTACTAGAGTTTTTATTCATAAGATTTTGTCTGCTTCTCTAATTCCTCATATCTTAGTCTTTTAAAGTCAAGTTTAATGCTCAACTTCTGAGTAATTTTATTTCATGCATTTAAGTAAATAGTTCAACATGCAGAAAGCACAAGATACTGTAGAAATCAGTTTCTGATCACGTTTGGTTGTCTAATCAAATAATTATTAAACTCTACCAAAACAACGTAAAAATTAATTCCGAAAGTAATCCTAGAATAACTTTTTCAGCTATTTTTTATGGCTATTACAAATAGTCCGTTCTTTTTCATATAAGATATTGTTAGCTATCTTAAGTGAAAAGTCTAATTCGGCCTTTCCCAAAATAAGCTTTGGGGAGCAAATATAACTGTAAATGCTCTGGATAAGGGAAGGCTTGGTCCACTTTCTCACTACCTATTATATGCCTCCCCCACCTTGGAAAAGAGTAGAGTCCATTAGCACTTAAAAGGCTCTGAGAAATCCTGCAAGACTGGGGGTCTGCTTTACTTAAACACGTAGTGCCCGGAAAAGTTTATAATCACAGATAGCATCTTTAAATTATATCTATTGCATTGTGAACAAAAGACTCTCGTTTTATTTCTTGCTCATGTGTTGGGAAGGTAAAGTGAGCCTGAAATTTCTAGAAGCAGAAGTATAAATTCACAGGTAAACTCTCACTTAGTGGCCAGTTAGAATATCTCTTTTCTCATACCTTGGATTTCTGATGTCTTAGCAACAAAAAGTCCTTCCACCAGACCTTGGATTTCTCATAGCATCTGTGTAACCTTGGAGACATTAGCATAGCTTCTGTGGCATCTCAGAGATATTTCTGGAATGTCCTTCCTTCTCTGTCTCACTTTTACTTTCGTCCTCTTTTCCTTTTCTCTCTAGTTGTTTCTACTTTTTCTTCTCTCTTCTTTTAATGGAGCTCCACTGCGGGGCATACGCCCCTTTAGTTCACTGTGCAATGCATGGCTTACTTTCACCAAGGATATAATTTTGAGGTCTTGATTTAAAATAAGCATGGCAGATGTTTTCAGTAAGTGAACCCTTTAAAGCATCTCCTTGGGTGCACAAGGTTCTCCGCTTTTGTGTTTACCACTGGAACAGGGTGAGCATCCAAATTAATGAGCAGCTATGACGACACCAGAACAAAGCAGGGATTGTGTGATGACTCATTGGGGAAACTGTTTTTACTTCCTTTTAACAATTCGTGTGTCTGTGTTGGGTTACAGGAGGACATACACAAATATTCATAAGCAGGAGACTGTGCAAATGTACCACCCCGTTAGGTAGACTTTTAGCACTATTATTACGCACAGCCCAAAGGGGCTCTGTGTCCAATAATACCTCACATTCAGCTTTATCTGGGACCACTTTATGTATTATATTATTGTAAAGCCTTGCTAGCATGACTAGTGTATCCATTACACAAAAGAAATTAAATGTGTCTCATAACTGAAGTCTGGCATTAGCTTGTGTCTGCAAAAGGGATGGACAATTAGAAAGTTCCCAAATTAACATTCTAATAATACAGCAGTAATCAATGCTACTTGGGGGGTTTGCTGGAAACAAAACGACTTGCCTTCATATATAATTAGTGCTTATAAGGAAATGGTGTGAAGTGTGAATTTTACCAGTGATGTTGCATTTTATGTCTTTTTTTTTTTTTGAGAGAGAGACTAAACTTGGTTGAGAGAGTTATAGGGTTAGATCCGTAATAGATAACAGGTTACAGCTATTCACCACAGAAAGATAATCAGAATCTCAGTTGACAAACATGTTTTTCCCAAGTATAAATGTAGCACATTGAGTAGGCTTTATCAAATCAAGGTATTACATTACAAATATATGCATATATGTGTACTGTATATACACATACATTCGTATACCTACGGAAATGCGCAATGTGCATACCTCTATGGTGAAAACTTGCTAAGTAATTAAATACATTTATATCAGATCGTCTTCATTCCTTAGGGTTGACTCTTCCTACCTCCCAAATATTTACACATCAAAACTCTATCTCATGTGCTGTCAGAATCGATCCTCTAGGCAGAGTTTTTAAATCATAAATACATGTATACTAATATATTGTATTCTCTCCTGTGCCGGAAATTCACTCGTACAGAATATGTTAAAATTGTTTTCTATGGAAAAACTGTCCACTAAGTGACTGACAAATGAGCTAGTTAACAGGATGCATAAACTCTTTCAGGACACTAGGGTCCTACTTAGAGCTTACTATGTCCTAGAAAAATGACTCAATATTATGCATTCTTAAGACCTTATATTTACATATATAAATGTTTATAAGTATATTTCTATAAATGTATATAAGTCCATAGGAGTGCATACTCAGTAGCTTTTATAGCTATTATGACTTAAAATGGTTCGTTGCAAAGTTATTTTGTAAAAGTCAAGGGTTAGAATTGCTCGTGCAAAAATTAAAAGGGAAAAACTGAAGTAAATATGAGACGCAGGGTGACTCCAGCCTGTGCTGTTATGTGAGGTAATGTGAAGGTGGTGGCTTTTAATTAAAATGGAACCGCTGTGTCATGGCAGCACTGATTTGATTTTGCCTACTTGCCCTGCTCAGAAATTATAGATTTAAAAGATGTAATTAACAGAAAATTAAAGATTCTCCTTCATTCTTTGTTATATAAAGGATTCCCTGCTCCTTTCCTCTCCCAGCCCAGACTTCTCAGCTGCTGTGGAGCCTTTCAAGTTGTGTTTTCACACTCCATGAGTCATTGGCGTTAATTAGCAAAGCAGGACTATGATCATTAACTCTGATACGAGGCTGCTCTCCCCATCTGACCCTTCACAGAGCAGGAGGCTTTGTCCTCTGTGCTTCCAGCTTTACTAAGCTTGCAAAGGAAGCCCCTGCATTCTGTGGAGATTTCCAGGGTCCTTTCTTTCTATCTGACCTGAACAATCCACATAGATGTGAAGTGAGTTCATTGACTTGAAGCATCAGGAGGTTTAGATCCAAACTAGAGCAATTCTGAAAGAACTTCTCTTTAGTCAACCCCAAATCACATCCACTCTTTTAGCCACTGTGCATCCCTACCCAGAACCTCTTTTTTTCTTTCACTCTGCCACATGAATCCAATCTAAATGGCTTTCCCCCAAATTTTAGTCTGTGAATAAACTTGCACATCATGTCATTGTCCCTCTAAACAGTCCTTCAAGCACCATTTTCATCTCCATTTGATTTTTGTGAAGAGCCTTGGAATGACCTCTGCCCCTCAGTAACAAGTTTCCTCTTCAATCGTGTTTCTTCTTTTATTTCCTTATTTCAAATCCACTTTCCTTGGGAAAGAATATTATGCATAAGTGGGTTTGAAGTGAAATGGCCTTCAACTCAGCTCAACTCAGCTCAAGAAACTGGTCTTTCCTACCCTGCGTTAATCTGTCTGAATTTGACCAGGGCTCCAGTAGTAAAGCCGCACCCTACACTGTCGTTCACCCTTTTCATTTGCCCACACTGCTTTCCCACCACCTCTCCAAAGCCGTTTTTGTCACGGAATATCACCACTAGTGATTTCTGTGGGTAAACATATCCCAAACTAGAAAATGGAGAACCACCTAGGCCCGCCTTCCGCTGGTGGCTTTTAAATTTTTCCTTAGTGCCTTAAATTGGTGACTCATTTTCACGTTTGACACATTTATCCAAACATAGCATCAACTGTTTACAAACATCTTAGCTGGAATTAATTAAATCAAGGGGTATAAAAATAGCTATTAATTATTATCTTCATCCTATTATTTGGGGAATATGCAAATGAGCAATATTTTCCATTCCGCATCTTCACTGATACACAGTGCTACCGCTGTCTACATCTGCTACAATGTTAACAGAGAAAAATGGTTGAAACAGAGTCCACGTACTTTCAAGAAAAACTTCTCCTTTGGAAGATAGCAGTTTTCCCTGTTATGGGAGCAAATTGCAGAATTCTAGGCCATGTACTGGGTACAAAGCCCTTGATCTTCTGGCAAATGGCCAGGAGTAATAAGGCCAATGGTTGGTATTGCTGATGAATGTATAGTGGAAGTGCTTTCCTGTACTCTGGAATTCCCCTGTTGAAATGCCTTGTCGCTTGATTGATGTGGAATCAGTGAAGTCTCTGGTCCAAGACATCATCATGCAGTGACAGGATACATAGGAGGCATTCATAGGAGTGACCCTAGGATGCTGCTATATGATGTTATCTCAGGGGAATGCTGGAGCAATGACTTTGACCCTTTTTGACTGTGACCCATCAACAAAGTACATTTTACGTCTCAACCCAGTTATAAACATACATATATATAACCCAATTATAAACAGGTATATATCGCAGAACAATTTCCAGTATGCAGTACACTCTGATATTTTCTGTTCTATTCTCTTTCATTTTATTTATCGCAGGTCATGACCCATAAGTTGATTTCATGACCAACTAGTGGTCGTTACCCAATTTGCAAACCATTTTCTTATAGGGCTACAACTTTATCAAATTGTGTTCATATGCATTATCCTGTTTCATCATCACAGCTGCCTGATGCCAAGAGAGTTTTTAAAATTTGTCTATTAATATTTAATATCCTAACAAGAAAAGTACACATATCAGAAGCATACATGTCCATGACATTTCACAAATTGAACACACTTAGGTAACCAGTGCCCACACTAGCTGACACCTCACCTCAGATGCCCCCCCGTGCCCTCCCCAAGGATAATCACTATCCTGACTTCTAAGGGCTAGATTAAGTTTGCCTATTTAGATTATGTTTACTTGTTTGTGAACTTTATATAAATCATGTGATTCTCTTTTGTATTTAGCTTCTTCTGTTCACATTATATTTGTGAGATTTATTCATATGTTGTGAGACTATAGATTGCTCATTCTCATTTCCATATAGTGTCTCACTGGATGTATGTACCACAGTTTATCTGTTCATTTGTTGATGGTCATTGGGACAGTTCTGGTTTGGGCCTATAAGGACTAAATAGTGCCTATAAACCTTCTAATATGTGACTTTGGTAAGTGTAAGTACAATTCGTATTGGTGATAGATACCTAGGACTGTTGGATCCTAGAATTGTTGGGTCATAGGGTGTGAGTATATTCGGCTTTACTAAAGACAACCAAACGGTTTTCTAAAGTGGTTGTACCAGTTTATGCTCCCACCAGCAGATGGTTAAATTAAAACCACATGGTTTTAATTCTTAGGATCAAATTCATTTTTTATATGGGAAAAATAAGACTCAGAACTGAAGCAGGTTACCAAAGTCACAGAGATAATATATTACAGAATTAGAACTAACACTAGATCGCAGAGTCCAAGGTCAGTAATTTTTAATTGTTTGTTTGATTTCTCTCTATTCCTTAATAAATACTTGTAAATACCTTTAAAGAGGTTCATTTGTACTTTTTTCATCTTCTCCAGGCCCCATCACACACACGGACACACAGACACACATAGACATACACATACTCTGCCCCTCGTGGAGACGTACATATAGATTCTCATAACACTCATACACAGATACAAATAAACACAAAGGCATACGCCAGATACACAGAGGCATACATATAGATACAGACATGCAGATGCCCACATACACATACACCCATACAGCCATGGACATAGAGATGTATACACAGACACACATCAATATACACATACAAATACAATGATACGTTTGGTTATATGTCATATATTTTCCTATTCTTTCATAGTTTGCCAACAAGAGAATAAATATCTTAAGATTACGGCTGTATGACACACTGTTTCTCAATAAATACCCGTGTATATGTTTAGCTTGAGGGTGATTTTATTTTTAAGTTTTTAAGATTTCTGGAGAAATACATTTATACCCTACTTTGGTAACATGCCCTGAGCTTAATTACCAGATTGGCGTCAGTTCTAAATTCTTCATGTAGCATCTGCTGGACATGCCTGTGTCTACTTAATTCATAAGCTATAATAGCTAATTTAGGAGTCTTCTTTCCCCACTAAGAACATTTTCTATTCAAGTTCTGCTGAATTATTAAGAGGAGATACTTTTGCCAATGATTGAAATGCAGGCCCTACAATTTTAGGAAATAAGTAGGGAAAATTTGTTTTTAGGAGACATAGAAAACTAAATTCTATGTCTCTGTAACAAATTACTACAAATGTATTAGCTTAAAGCAACACATATTTACAGTGTTCTCTCAGTTTCTGGGAAGAGAATTCTAGAGACAGCTTGACTGGCTCCTCAACTCTGAGTTTCAAAAGGTTGCGATCAGGTATTGGCCAGGCTCTCTGTCGAGCTTGGGGTTCTCTTCTAAGCTTAAGTAATTATTGGTAGAATTTAATTCCTTGTGGCTTAGGACTGAGGTCCTGGCTTTTTTACTGGCCAGCAGCCGGGCCACATGCTCAGCTCCTACAGGCCACTTAGAATTCCTTGCCGCTTGGTCCTCTCACAGTAACATGGCTCTTTAAGTCTAGCAGAATTTCTTGCTACAGTCTCCTAAGACAGATTTTACGTTACATCGTGTAATCATAGGAATGAACTTCTGTCACCTTTGCTATATAATGTACCCAATCTAGGGAGTGACTATCCCAGCACTTTTGTTATTTTCTATTGGTTAGAACCAAGTTACAAGTCTCACTCATACTTGATGGGTGGTAAGAGTATACGATAGTATGGCTTAGGGTCATCTTAGAATTGTGCCTTCCACAACTGGCTTGAGAATTTTCTTTTTTGTGATACTTCTAACCAGGTAACCATAATTGCTCTTATGCTGTTATAATCAATTTGTATTCATAGGATATATTGACTCTAGGAGCAACTTACAGTTCCAATTCATACATAACAACATATTGAATTTCAGAATACACAGATATTCATACGTGCATAGATACGAATATGTGTGTATAATCGTTTTTAATTTCACATCCTATCGTAGGACTGGAATCAGCCACGTTTCAACCTATATGCTTCATAGCTTGCCACCAAGTGTCTTTATAGTGTAGATATTTTATAGCCCAGTGGCTTCTTTAAGAGGGATTTTCTATTACCTTACTCTCACCTCCAATAAGAATAAGAAGAGATTCAGCACATCAAAGGAGGTAGTGACTCCTTCTGAAATGCAGCACACTTTGTTCTAAAGTCTGAAAGGCAGCCAATCCTTATTAAAATCAAACCTTCAAGATAATGTGAAACTATCATTCTCTCTGGGCTGGATTATAAAATTTGGTTCAAAATAGATCTGAAACTTTTAATGGGTGTAAATGGGTTCCTGCACATGGTATAGTGGATTGGGTATAGATAAGATGCACTGTGCTTTCTGGGAAACCTGCCAAGCAATGGCTTAAGGGGACCACTATAAGGACTTTTCTCGCTTGGCTCTCTGACAAAGGGCATACCTGCTTAATCAAGGCGAGGTGCAATATGGTTGCTGCCCTTTAACAAAACTATAATAGAAGACAGAAGACAAAAGAGATGGGTAGTGGACGTGATTAGAGGGATAATGGGGCTTGTAGATGAGGTAAGATGGCAAATGAGAACATTTCATCCAGAAAGGCTAAAAGTGAGTTGGGAGTTAAATCTTATTTCATGAAAATGATCATAGTAAAGGCTGTTCGAGCCATTTTTTCTGAGTAGATGCTCAGAAGTGCAAGGGAAAGTGCCTCATCTTTGCATTTGGACGGGCTGGGCAGGAATCCTGCTTCTGCTACTGAGGTACTGTGCTGGCTTAGACCAAGTTATTTAACCTTATTAAGTCTTCGTTTCCATATCACTGAAGTGGATTTAAATGAGGTACCTCCATAAAGAGTTTGTTATAGTAGTTGGCCCTAATAAACACAACAACAAAACAAGGAAATAAGCAGAACTCGTAGCTAAAAGGTGACAAAACCCTTGCAGATTTCTTCAAGTAGCTCACTATCTAATGGGCAGAGGGATGCTACTCATGCAAAGGAATAATTCCAGAGGAACCTGCTAACTGCTAGAATAGTGGCAAGAAGTCTCCGCCTTCAAGGGAGGTCAGAGATCATCAAACAAGTGCTTCCTTGCTCCTTTTCTTACTGTGAGCCTGAAGGGACCAATTTCTTTATCCATTCCATCTGTGTCTCTTTCTCTAATTCTGTACCCAAAATTATTAGAATCCATTTTCCTTTAACCTTCCCACCAAAGAAAAATGCCAAAAGGAGAGCAAAAAAAAAAAGTGAAGAGAGTTTGCAGCTGGGATGCTTATGAGGTAATGAAGGTCACACAGACTGAGTCCCTAGAGAGGAGACAATAAAATGGAGTGGAAATGACGTCTGGGATATAATAATGGTTAAAAGCTAAGTATTTTTTTTTTTCATTTATCCAGAACCAGTTTTCCAGACAATAAAAAGATGATGATGATGAGTGAGAAGCTAAATAATTGAAACTAGGAATGTGATCCATTGTCCACTTGCAATCATTCATGGTTATTTCAAGTACTGAATTCTTAGCCAAACTAGAATCTTTATAGAGTTCTCTGATCTCAAGGGACAAAATGTTAGGATAAAATATTACCTTTTCTGCTTCTGCTTTCCATTTCTCTTCATCATCAAAAGTGGTTTCTAGGATTGCCAGTCAATAATGAGGAAAGGGACAAAGCCCTTATGATTGTCACAATCCAAGTTGCTCTGTCTTCATCTTTACCTCTGAACAGAGCATAAAATACATGGCAATATTATCAAATCAGTTGGTATGAGTTGGAACAAAAGGCTTCTAATTAGGGTAAGGTTTGTCCACATAACTTAGGTACTAAATTATTTGTTTTTTATTAATTAATAATGCCTCTAATTTGCATTTCTCTTCACCTGCCAGCTTTTAAATGCTACCAACAGCCCATATTTCTTGTTACAAACATTAAGTTGGATTAGACATGCAAATTGGCTATTTTTCAACCTTTTAATCAGTCAGATTAGCTGACTGCTCTATTCCATAAAAGCAGTCAAGAAGGGGAAAATATGGGGCACACAATAAAAATTAACAACCAAACGAAAAGGCCAATATGGCAACATGAACTCTGGTAAAATCACATCATAATTCTTTGTGATATAATATTTTATAAAAAGACTTGAGAACTCAGAAAGACACATTCAGGCTAACTAGTAGTTTATACTCTACTGAAATGGGAGAGATCCCTGTCTTTGCCTTATTTTCCCCAAGAGTATTTTCTGTTTTCTATTTTCTTAAGCTCTCTGTCTTATCATGTGTTCCACTTCTTCCTATCTCTACATATACATACATAACTGTTTTAGCTCATTCTCCCAGATTCTGGAAGTTGTTCGGTGCTGAGATATATTCTTTCCAGAATATATGACAGGACTTACTGCCTCTAATTTCCAAATAACTCCTGAATGTACCCTTTTTTCATGAAATACCTTTTAGAAACACCAGATATTTTTAAAATATTTAAACATTGAGAATTGTTTGTTGCTGATTAAAAGATAATTTATATGTATCAATTTGAGAGCCCTGTTCTCAACTTAATAGTTTGTTTAACTACCGTTGTGTTCATTATCAATCATTAGCAAAATGTGAAGCATAGCCAGACAGAAATAAGGTTAAAATTTGAAATCTGAAATTTGAGAAGGGATTTCTACCTGGAATTTCAAACTCTGGACCCCATGATTTTGAAAATCAGTAAAATTATTGTAACCACTATGCGGAACTAATACAAACTGTGGATGTAATCATAAAGCAATTTCATTTTTCTCTCCCATTTGAAATTTATTCATTGAGACTAGTTTTACTTCTACCCCGCATGAAAACTTTCTGGAAGTGTTTATGTAATACAAGGCACTGTAGTAAGTAATTGAAATATGCAAATTATGTAATATTCAAAACTTTGAACTTATTTTAATATTAAGATACCTGCCTTCCCCAACACGGGCTCCATTATGGGTGGGAAGCCTGAAGTCACAGACTGGGGCAAGGACATGGCTGGTTTTATCTCTATTTTATCATCTAGTCCTCTATTTCTCCTCCTCTCCCATCTGCCTATTCCTACTTCTGACTCTTCTTTGTTGGATCACTGTCAGGGAAAACAGGTGAGAGATGGGCAGAAGAGCTTTTACTTGCCTGGTGCTGTCTTGTGGTGACATCAATGTCTTTGGGTTTGCCAGACATTTGAAATTTACTTTCTCATGGCGACTTTCATGTGTATGTGTTCTTTGGTGATTCACTCCTCCTGTCTCACTTCCCCCTGAAATTGTTTTCCTGAGAGTGATGCTGTATTCTCTGACGCATCATTTACTCCTTCCTCAGCCCATAGGCATCCAGAACTACTTTCAGATTCCCTCTGGCAAGCTGTTTACTTCTATAGGCAACCCTCTTGCACAGAATCTAAGGCATCTTCAAGGCTGTCTCATCAACTCTCTCGTATGTGTGATCAACATTTGATTTCTTGCCCTTGAGATTTTTGAAATAAGATTTAGATACCACCCTCCTTTGTACTCTACTCTACCATCAGAGCCCTATTTTTAATCTTGTGACGAGACACAAGAATCCTTCCGCAATCTTTGGTGATAGTAAATCATAGCCAACTGACAAAGGACTTAAAAATCTTCCTCTAATAATATTCTTGAAGTCCCTCTCTACTAAGCTGAGGGTCAGGATGTAAAGCCACCCATATATCTTCCTTGAGAATGGGACTCATATATAACTCTTTTCAAAGAAATCCTCTTCACAAGCCTTCTCTGATCAATTTATGTCTTTGCTCTGTGTGAGAGGTTAGAGACTGTGTAACCATTACGACCACCTCTGTTGTAAATTTGTACCCCCTTTGGAGTGTATCATCTACTGTGTCTTGGTTCCTTGGCCAAAACCTCCATTTCAGTATTCTCTTATTCATACGGTAACACATAGAGGTCTAGTTTAGGTAGTAATTTTATGAAGACACAAAAGGCGTTCTTCATTTTTTCATTCAACAAATATTTGAGTGACTTATGTGCCAAATATTATTCTAAACTCAAGAAATAAAATAGTGAATGGGCTATATAATGTCACTTTAGTCATGAAGCTTATATTCTTCTGAAGGCAGGGATATAGTTTGCAAAAGAGGAAAATAAATACATAATGTAATTTTTTTCAGAGAAGGGAGATGAGTGTGTGTGAGTAAGGGGTCCTTTTAGGGAAATTTATTAAAGAACATGTGTGAGAAAGTGACATTTATACAGGAGTTATTAAAATTAATTAAGAGTGATTGGATATACATTGTGGAATAAAAATATATGCATTTTAATATACATAAGTTCATCTGGGGAACTATGAATAATATGCAATAGAAAGTTTCATATACATTTCTGATTATTCCTCCTTTAAGAGTTGGGAAGAGATTCTCATCTGTTTTAGGGAAGATTTCCTGATCTGATCCAATCAGGTTCCCCATCTTCCTCCTCCAGTGGGTCCCACACAGCTGGCCTGCACTGGGATGTTTGTGACCTTGTATCATAGCTCTTATTACATTTGTAGCCTATTCTTAGTCTCTGCTAATGAGATGGCTCAGAGTTCGCTTTGAGTATCACATCTTAATCACTTGATTTCTGCAGACGTTTCCTTTCTCCGAATAAACTCTTCAAAATGCCTGCTGCTCTGTGCTCATTAACCTGAGAATGGCTTCTCGAACTCCAATTTGAAAATTCTCTTCCACATCTGAGACTTCTATCCTGATCAGGATTCTGCCAGCAGTAACAATGAGAGGAGGACTTTAGACTCTTGAGTATGAAGAAGAAACAATGACCAAATTTCCATCTGCCAGAAGATTCTTCCTTTATGTAACAGTACAGGCTTCATTCTCTTACAGTGCTGCATGATTAAGATCCACTCCAACTCCACTATCTGCCCAATCCCACTTAATCATTTCATGCTCAGTAAGGTTTAGGTGACTAAAAGATAACAAAATAATTAATGAGTAAACAAATGAGTGATGAGATGAATATTCATCAATTAGGAAGTTGTTTGTTTTTCTTTTCTTAACACTCTTTTCCTATTCTTAACCCATAATTGATTCAATATGGGCTTCATGATGAAGACAGCAGCCCTTACTTAAACAAACCCAATGCAAGATTAGAACCAAATGTCAGTATAAACATCTACAGCACTTTTCCATTTGCTCGTGAATATTAGGTTGGTGACTTGTATTTTACGGAGTTGCCACTTTGATGGATTGATCATATGAAAGATCTTTGGGATGCACAAATGTGCTATTCAGAGCCAGAGAGCAGGATCTCCTCTCTTCACCCTTGCTAAATTTCACATGGTAGGGAATGTATTTTCTGGATATGTTTTAAGCTTAAGGCTATTTCTAATACTGTTGTTGGAATACTAAATCCTAAAATTTACTTTGCTCTTAAGGGACAAAAGAAAAAATTACACACCGTAATTGAGAAATTTAAAATATAGTTGTAGATGAATGTAGTTTTTGATGTTGAAATTATTCATAAAAATTGAGTTTATTTAAAAATAAGTTTGACAGGAACTCACTAGAAGAAATACTATGCAGATGCTCTGTAATGTCTTATGGGAACAGCTCATAAAGGAACAGCCTAATATCAGGGAATAATACAAGGATCTCATGTTGATTTGCTCCTTCCCCACAATGCAAGAGTGTATTTTAGGCTTCCAGCTACATTCCCATAAATGGCTTACTCATTAAGAAAATTTGGCCTTCATCAAGAGACTTACTTTATGAACTATGCCATCTCTTATCTCTGCCTTCCATGAACTACTAAGAACACTTTAAGTCTCAGTTCTCTGTCAGAAGTTCAACCTAATGAGGAAGATAAATTATACTTGACTTGAAATCATCATTTCTTTGAATGACATAACTATGAGAATTGGTATTATTTTGATTAAGCCAATTTCTTTGTGTATTCAGAGAAGTCCCTGAAGTAGAAGGACAATCTAGAAACCATAGTTCTGTAGAGGTTGAAGTACAGGATACATGCAGGCCACTTAGATGGTAATGATTGTAAAATTAGGCTCTGAAATTTTGTTAGATTTGTTCCCAGAGAGTTTTCAGTCACCTTGACCTGAGGAAAATGCAGAAATCCTTGACATTTCAGGGTTCATCACTTAGGTTCTGCTTGGATACCCCAAGGAACTGCAGTGGAATGGGAAAGTATTGAATAGCCTTGCCTTAAAACACTAGGCAAGGCAGACTCTTGAGGTAAAGCTAGACAAGACATAACCAGCCATAGAAATTAGAACAAAGGCTAGAATAACAGAGAGGGTAATATTTTCAAAGGTCTAAGAATAGTTAGGGAAGGGGAGGTGATTCCTTGATACAGATACTCTTGCAGGCGTATGGAGCATGGCAGTGGGGAGTGCGGGAGCAGATGATATCTGGATAGCTGCATCGGTAGGTGGCAGATGGCAACGTTTTGTTTTCTCTCACCATCACTCTCATATGTAATCCCTAAGCATGTATTCTTGACTCTACTTCCAAACAAACTTTAGCTTTCTAATTCTCTCTCTTCTTACTGCTGCCACCCAACGTCAAACCATCTCTCACGTGCACTACTGATCTACTATCGCTCCCTTTGATCAGTTCTCACACATGGCCAGAGTGATAGTTAAAAAACCTAAATCAAGCTATATTATTTTTATTTTCCATTGTGAAACTCTTCAACAGATTGTCCTTGCATGTAGAATACAAAGAAATTGCTTTTCCTGGTCTACCAGGTTTAACTCTCTTAATGGATTCTTGAATGGTGACTCCCTAAGAGATATGTCTATGACCGAAACCTGAAGACCTAAAGATGTGACTTTATTTGGAAAAATGATATATATATAATTATCATTTGCATATATAATTAAGTTGAGGCTCTTGAGATTAAATCATCCTGGACTGTCCAGGTGGACCCTAAATACAATGACAGCTGTCCTTATAAGAGACTTCCAGAGGAGAGACACATGGAGAAGAGAAGAAGGCCATGTGAGTATTGAGGTAGAGGATGGAGTTACGTAGCCACAAAACAAGGAAAACCTGGGGCCACCAGAGCTGGAAGAGGCAAAGAAGAATTCTCCCATGGAGTCTTTGGCAAGTCTTACTGGCATCTCAATTTCAGACTTCTGGCCTCCATAACTGCAAGAAAACAAAATTTCTGTTATTTTAAGCCAGCAAGTTTGTGGTACTTGTTATAGAAACTAAAGGAAACTAATATACTCTGCATCCCCGTCTCCTGTTCTTCTGTTTGCCTACTTATTCCTACTAGACCAGCCTGTTTTTCTCTGTATTGTTATTTAAGTGTGACATGCTTCCTGTCTTAGTTTGTTTGGGCTGTTAAAACAAAATACCACAGACAGAACAGCTTATAAGCAACAGAAATTTATCTCTCACAGTTCTAGGAGACTTGAAGTCTGAGATCAGGGGGCCAGCATGGTCAGGTGAGGGCAGTATTCTGGGTTGCAGACTATGTATCCTCATAGAGGAAGGGACTAGGGATCTCTTTGGATCCTCTTTTATAAGGGCATTAATCCCATTCATGAGGACTCCATCCTAATAATCTAATCACCTCCAAAAGCCCCTCCTCATGATACCATCCCATTGGGCATTAGCATTTAACATATGAATTTTAGGGGAACACAAACATTTAGATTATAGCACTCCCTCAAATATGGAGCCTTTATATTAGCTGTTTTCTCTGCCTGGAATATTTCTCTCTCAGATATTTTTGTCTGAGGTTTTTCTTGTCATTCTTGAAGTTAAATGTCTCTTTTTTGGAAGGGTCTTCCTAGACCAAATCAATATAATATTTCTCCTCAATCATTCCCTGTCTCATCACTGTTTTATTTTTGTTGCAATACTTGTCTCTACCTGATCTTTTCCAGTTTGTTTATTATCTGTCCAACCCCTAAAAGGGAAGCTCCATGAAGTGAGAATTCCTCACCATTTGACTCACTGTCGAATCCTGAGTGTCTAGAATAGTCCCTGGTATTTAATAAGCATTCAATTTATGTTGAATGAGATACATATCAGAAAGGCTATCAATGCTAGAGGGGATTAAGGTGGTAATATCGGATATCTAGAAATTTAAAGAACAAGTCATGTCCTCAGTCATTGAGAGCCTGGGATATTGGATATGTTATAATAAAAACTTAGACTCATGGAAGAGAACAAGAATACCATAAAAGTTCACAAATAAATATGGAGGCATGATCTTGGGATCAAATTAGTAACATTTCCCAAAGTAGTATAGAAGATAAGCTATTGGAGCATAAGATGGGAGCTAATCTGAAGCAATGATGTCATGAGGCTGAGTGTGAGAGTTAGGCTAGATGAGATGATCAGGATTTGCTCTGCCTGTAGGTGGAGGTCCTTTGCCCACCATCAAATGGAGAGAAGGACTATTGGTGCTGGGAAAACGTCAGGTTTGGGCACTATGAGGCAAAGACTACAACTCCAACTGCTTTGGCAAAGAGAAGAGTTGGCTTTCTGATAATCTAGACATAACAATTTTCTAGTAAACTAGATCTATGGGACTAGACCGTTCCCAACAGGCCAGCTTCAAATTAGGTTTAAGTTTGAATGTAATAATTTAAAATGATCCTATGTGATCTCAATGGTGCTACAGCATTGTAACCTAGAAGAGGCCGTATCCAATGGTAGGCTGACACTGAGTATCCACATCATCTAGCTGTGAGGGCTGGGCAGCAAGAACATCCTTGATGATGCCGTTATTCAGCCTTTTGCACCCTATCCACCTTACCAGTGATTTAAGAAGCTTAGTGAGGACATCCTAGTCCAATGCATAAATTAAGGGTTGCATACCATCTGAGGATAATGAATATCATCTGAGAATAAAGTAAACCTCTAGTGAAGTATCCTTGTGAGGTCTTTGTGACTTTCTCATAACATTAGCTTAATGACAGCAGCCAGAGACCCATGGAAATCTTATTTTTAGGCTTGCAGCCATTTTAGAGTTCCCAGAGATAGGGTCTGTTGAGGTATCCTCTCACGGGGTGTAGCTTGTCTCATAGACATTATTTTGGCATTTTTCATCCCCTCTTTCTTTCCCACAGGTTCTCTGTGGTTATTGTTAGCTGTATATTTTGAAAATGAAAAACAATCAGGTTGAGGCAAAAGCCTACTATATGTTTGTGTCTGTGGGCATAAGTGTGGAATAAATATATATAATGCATGGTGGCTGATATTTTCTGTCATTTATCTTCACTTGTGAGGAGAGATGGAATAAGTCACTCATGACTGTGCCAGTCCTGGCCCATTCTTCATCACTGCACTCATGAAGATAAATGCCACATTTACACGGACCACAGCTATCATGTGTCCTTTCAGGCCAGAGATTTAGATCAGTTAGTGCAGGAGGTCGGCCTGGTGCTGTTATTTGAAAATCAAGGACGCTTTGTATGTACCATCTCCTACTCCCACACATCTTTATCTCCAAAGTTAAACTAGGGTACCATTAGCATCCAAAGAGATATTTAAGTAGCATATATATGTTCATCCATGTCTATACTTTAGATACTCACTTCATTTTAATTTAAAAGTTTTTATTTCTTGTATGCCCAGCATGGTGTTCTACAATGGCAGTGTACTGATTAATAGGACATAGTCTTGGTTCTCACAAGGTGGTAAGTGGTATAATGAAGAGAATTCTATGGAAAAAATGATAACCAAGTGGTTAATTCTTTATGTGGGCAAGATAGATGGCAAAGGAGAAAGTCAGAATAGATCTGTTGAGAAGTAGTAATATTTGAGCAGCTATGTTAAGAGAAAATAGCATGGACATCTCAGCTTTCGATGATATACAAATGGCTGTACCACTGGATTCTAAGGCTGTGGCAGAGTAAGTGGCTGACCTCTGCTCTGTGCTTGTGGACCCTGTTATAGGTAGTCAATAGACAAGAACACTTTATAACTCAATACTGAATGTACTTATTCTGGTTTTATTTTTAATTACCCTTCCACAAATTGACTGTTTGAAGCCAGAAGACTTTCCATTGAAATAAAAGTATTGACTCTCTTTTCCCTTAGTTAGTACCTAAAAGTTTATATAACTGGATGTAACCTGAAGAGGATCTCTATAAATTCTAGAAATTTGATTGACAAATTGGACAGTTCCAAATTCATTGTCCCTCTTTGGAAATTGTTAGTTTGAACCACATGAAACTGTTCATATCAACAGTTTTTGATTTAGGAAATGGCAGTTTTATAAGGTTAGCTCTAATCATATTGATCAGTTGTGCAATTCAAATTCAGAGTGCACTTTCTGTACATAACCAAATAAGCTATTTCGTTCACTTATTCAAAAATCATTTATTGAACACACACTACATGGCAGGAAGTGGGCTGTGCAGGCACATGAACTGGAATATAGTGCCTGTCCCAATAGGGCATGTAGTCTAATGATGTAGAAAGACACAAGAGTAGGCAAGTATAATGTGATTGACTAACACGGTAGTTGATAATTGCTCAATAAATGTTCTTTTCAGTCTTCCCATATGGAAGTAACAGCTCAGTGTGTTAAAGGAGGACAAAAACAGCAAATTGCTACAAGTTTAGAGAACCTTGGGAGGATTCATGCATAAGTACCTCCTTCTTCCCTGACATGTTCATGTTAAAACATCATATATTGGACAGAGCATTAGCCTAGGGCTCTAAAGATCTAACTTCTCATATTAACAGTTATCATATATTAGTTTTTAAAAACCTTGATCACATTATTTAACTTCCTTTACTTTAGCTTTCTCATCTGCAAAATAGAAAAATAAAATCTCTTCTGCCTACCTCTCACAATCCTGAAAGTCAGATAAGATAATTTGTGTAGGAAGGGTTTCTGTTCTATGATGTATAATGTAACAAAATGTACTATTCTCATCACAAACTTTCTTGTTACTAATCTTGTTTCTATGGTGATATATAAAGATCAAGGTGGTTTATCGCCTTGAGTTATATGTTCCCCATGTCCAGGCGTGATCATACATTTGGGGATGAGTACCACATTCAGCACCAGATAATCATTTTATAAGAGAGGGTGAATTGTTTAGCCACTCCCAAAGTATTTAGAGCAGTGCTTAATAAACAATGAATGAAACTGTCTCCGATAATAGTAATCATTCCTATTATCTGAGACCTTATGATATACCAGAATTAGTAGTTAATGGGCATCACCTCGTCATGTTCAGAACAACCTTCTAAGCTTGGCTATGTTATTATCGGCCTCACTTTACAGATGAAGGATATGAAACAAAACAAAATTATAGAACTTGCTGAAGTCACAAAGTTACTACATCCAATGACAGAATTCATCAGCTTAACTTCTCTGATGTTCTGATCTAGGATTCGTCATCATCTCCATCTTTGTACCCCCTTCCTGCTTGATAATCTCCAATGTATCCAGACAAGCCCTGAGAGAAGCACTCAACTTCTCTTGGTTTTAGTTTCCTCATCTATAAAATTGGACTGCTGATGGGGCTCCATCAATAAACAACTCATACAGACTTCGTGTCCTCGGGCCTTGTATTGTTGGAGGAGAGAGAAAATAAATAAATACATAGATACATGCATACATAGATAAATGTGCATTATCTCTAGTTGTGAGAAGTGCTATGAAGAGAAGTAAAGTAGAATAAAGGGCTAGAGAGAGATGGGGGAAAGGGGAAGTTATATTTTAGGCAGCATAACCAAGAAAGGTCACTCTGAGCAGGTGACCTGGAGGAAGTGAAGAAGAAAACATACAGGTATTTGGATGAAAGGTGGTATCATTGTCATGTGTGTGCATAGCTACAGGTCTGTCTAGGTGAAGACCATTCCAGGCAGAAGGATCAGGAGGTGCAAGGTTCCTGAGAAAGTTCTGTGTGTGGTATATTGAAGGCAGCAAGGACCAGTGTGGCCAGAGTGGAGAAAGAGCAGTAACGGTAGCAGGTAAGATCAGAGAAGTAGGAGGCATCCAGAACAAAAACCTGAATGGCCTCATAGGACACTGAAAGCACTTGAATGTTACTCCGAGTGGCATGAGAAGCCATTGAGCCTTGAGCAGAAGAATGAATGTGATCTGACTTTCAGTTTGATAGGAGCCCTCTCCCATATGGAGAAAAGACTGAAGAGGGACAAGGATAGAGGCAAAGACACCCAATTATGGACCAGGCTATTGGAATAATCCAATTATCCAGAAAAAGAATGAACTAGGATATATCAGTGGAGGTGAGGAGAAGTGACAAGACTCTTGATTTACAGGATTTCCAATATATAAGCAATAGCATGTAAGGGTGATAAAGTGTAGAGGTAATAGGATGCTAAAGTGTGGATAACACCAAAAAATTAAGTTTCAAGGAGACTTTGCTTGAGCTACTAGGAGGATGGTCCTTGGAACAGTGCTTGGCACACAATAGGACCTTAAAATTTTTGTTGAATGAATGAATGAATGAAGGGAGTTGCCGTAGAAAAGTCTTTGTCAAAGATGGAGGTGGAGTTGGAGTTTTATTTTGAACAGGTTGATTTTCAATGCCTCCAAGTAGAGGTCTTGAATCAGCAGTTATGTATGTACAAGTCTGCATGGTGGGCTGGAGATATACGTTTGGCAGTCTTCAGTTTGTAGATGGTGCTTAAAGCCTCTATGGAACCACATAGAGAGTAAGTATAGGAAAACAAGAGGTTCACTAACTGAGCCCTGGCTTACTCCAAGGTTTAGTGACCCAAGAGATAAAGCAAAGCTAACAGTGGAGGTTGAGCAGAGTGATCAATGAGGTAGAAGAAGAATCCAGAGAGTGGTTTTCTAGGAACCAAGTACAGAGAGTGTTTCAGGAAGAACACAGTGTTCCCTATGTCAGATGCTGCTAATGTTTGCCTAATATGAGTACTGAGAACTGGCTACTTGATTTGACAATGAACACAAGCTTTCAATTCCCACCTCTTCTCTACCCTCCCTATAACACTAATTGTTACCCACTGCCTTCCTCTCACAATATTATAAATCCCGGGCGTGTTAACTTGTAAGTTATATTTCATATTTCCTACTCAAGGGTAGTTAATGCTTCTTGAAACCATGAGATTTGGGGAAACTTTCTACAAGATTGAGTTAAACCTTTTTTAAAACCAATGATGGAAAATCCACATCAACTCTAAAATGAACTGTAGTCATATTCAGTTTTACTTATGTAATAGGAGTAATATTCACTAGCAGTATATTGCTTTGAATTTTGAGAAGGACTTTTACTTACATTATCTTTCCAAACAAAATCATCTAACCCAGTAAAACGCCCAGCTTTGAAGATTATAGCATCACACTGTACCGCCTGCTAACACCTTATAGGAGTCAACCACAGACCCACAATTCACTAACTCCTCCTCCTCTTTCCTTGGAGATTTTAACACCTGTTGTTAAAATAAAGTAGGACTTGATAGAGTAGGGCTGGGGAGATTGGTAATAGATTGGGGATAGATTGATAATTTCAATATCCATGTCAGTCATTTGATCTTGATTACTAATTGCGTGGGCTTTTTCTATATCTACTTGCTCAGAGTTTCCTCTCTGTACAGTTTGCACCAACTGTATGTCTAAGCTTGGCCTGTAAATATCTGGATCTGTTGGAATTAAAAATAGGTTCGTTTACTTCATTATGCTTTGCAAAATGCCAGCTGTATCTCTTCGTGTTTCTTTGCTCCAAGGACTATGTAGTCCTCAATCTCAGATTTTACTTTCTAATCTGCCATTGCCCCGGAAGTATTGGGAGTGGGGCCAGGGTAGGAAGAGGGACAGATAGGAGGAGGAGATGTTAGTATCTCTCTTGTTTTTGGAAGTGGAAAAAAAAAATCCCAATTGGAGTCTGCAGAAGATACCTATGTCAAACTTTTAACATATCATTTGACTTTAATAATTCAGAGTGTTCTGTTTAAGTATTCCCTATCCATCTTCAAAATAAATTATCTTGCTTGATCTTAAAAGATAGTTTTGATCAGGATACTGGAACAGAGAGAAAATGTGACTTGCTTAAGGTCATGCATCTGATAAGTCAGAACCAAGTATAGACTACAGATCTTCTGACTTGGAATGCATTTTTTTCTTATTGGCATTAAACAATGCATTGTTCAAAATGGCCAGTGGTTAAGATAGCTGCCTTGGCTTTTTGCCCAGGAGAGTGTTAAAATACAGTGGTGATTCAATAAATATTGTCACCAGTGTTGTCTGTTCTGATGGTGGTGGCAGCAGATCGAGAAATGTGCTGAATTGTTCTAATGGATGATTTTCTTTTTTTTAGATTGGCAAATAAGTTGCCTGTTTACAGCATAGAGACCACAATGGAGAGCTAGGTGGGTGATGATTCATGCTAAATCTTCCCCACAATATGCTGAACACTACAACAGCAGCTAATGTGAAGTGGCTCATTATATACTGTCAAATCGAGAAACAGCAACAACTGGCTTTGCTAGCATGAGCAACTTGTGGGAAGCCCAGCTACTGCAAACCATTACTGAATTTCAAAATATAAGCTGAAATATAGTCGAAAAGACACATTCATTGAGTGATATTTGCAAATTTCTTGTATGTTTCTCTTTGCCGGTTTAGAAACAGCCTTCAGGTTCCCAGCTTGACACCAGAGTTGACTCTCCTTGGGATTCACTTCTCTTATGAGTGCCTCCTCCTTCAGTCATATTTTATGGGCTAAAGAGTTTATAAAGATAGTGGTGGCTTATGGACAGAGCTGGAAACATGGTTCCCCTGTGGAAATGTTCCTGAAGCTCCCTCCTCGCCCCACCTTCCACCAGCTAGCTAATCATACCATAGGCACAAACACATTTAGCTTTGACTGTAGCACAGTATCCATGAATGGCATTTCTACCTGTGTAGGGAGAAGGTCAGATCAGGAGTTAGCATGCAGGAACACTGACTCCTTGCTCTATCACTTAGGATTATGTGTCTTTTGGTCTTCATTAAATTGTAATCTCTTGGAAGGCAGGATTCTGGATTTGTTTATCTATTTAGTCTAGTACCTATGAGGCACACTAGTCCCTCCATAAATATTTATCAACAAAATTAATGCCTTCTTGTCGAAAAAGTCCATAATTAAGCTAGGGACTGGGGCTTAATCTTCTTGTCTCCCATCTCTAGCACTGTACCTGGCACCTACTGGGAGACATCACGTGTTTCTTTAGTGAAGGAACAGGGGTATGAATGAGCCCATCAATCACATGGTTCACCAAGGCCAAATTTAAGGCCAAGCAAACCTTTTCCAACTCTCAGAGACAGAAAAGTGATGGCTTCCAATCATTCTTCTTTGGGCCACCAGGAATAATGCCCTAAAAGTGGTTGTTTATTTTGGAAGGCAAAAGCTAATCTAAAGCTATTTTCTTTATTCTTATATTCAAATGTCTATAAAACAGAAAAACACCAGAGACCTATTCATTGCTCACAAACGATCTATGGGGTAATAATGTGCTTGTTTTTCCAGCTGTGCTGCACTTTGCCGCTATCCTGGGTTTAATTGAAAATATGCTGTGACCCTGGTTTTGTTCACTGGGCATGGGGGGAGCCTATAAATGTCATGAGGCCTCTGAAGAACTCCCTTTAACAAATGTCATTTGGCTAATTTGGGGTTCGCCTGTGGGAAATAATTTGTAAAGTCCTGTAAAAACAAGATGCATTTTATTTGCATGCAATTCACATGAAGCTAATGATTTGCATAAAAAAATAACTTTTTATTTTGCCATATCTATTCTTTGAATTCTAAATGCTATCAGTATTATAATAGTATTGTCCCTAACAGTCTCATGTTTCATCATAATTAAATAAACAGCTTGTGAGTTGCAGTCCAAAAAATGTCTGTATTCCACTCTTAACTTAAGGGGTTTCCATAGAAACCATGGGCAGCAAGTTTAACTGACATTTATTGGACTTGAGGCTATATGCAGCATTGATAGCTCTCTGTTTTTCTCTGTGTCACTCTGTGTACATGTCTCCTTCTCTTTCTTTAACCCTGGCCATCCTCTCTCCCCCCATTCTCTCCTCCTCCTCTCTTTCCTCCTCCTCTTATTAGCATTGAGGAAGTAATTTGGACTCAGTTAGATTTAACAAATGCAATAATACTAAAATGAGCTCTGATACTTAAGTGTAATTGTGTTATTAGCTGGAAATGTTTTTCTTCAAAAACAAGAGAATTGAGAGTGAAGTTTACTCAAGTAGTGCATGATGATAGGTAGGAACATTAGCTGCCAGTTGAAAGTTTGCAAGCTACAAATCACAGTCCACATTCATACCCCAGCGATGGCTTTCCCTGCATTTTGTCAACCCAGACTGAAGTTTCTCCTCAGTCCTAATTTTTAGTCTTCTAAATGGAGCATAAAATCATTGTGCTGATCATTTTCCAAGAGAAAAGAAGAGTTAATTTAGGAAGGGAAAAAAAGCATGCTGTATATTGCATACTTACTGCATGCTGGATATTATGCTAGGTACTTTCATTTAGGTTGTCTTGGTGAATCCCACCAAAGTCACTGCGAGGCAGTGTGCTGGAAGGAAAATGGACCTGGAGCTGGTGGTTGGAGTTCAGGCTCTAAGGCAGGCAGGTTGTGAAGTCTTGGGAATAGTACTGAAATGCTCTGACTTGGTTTTACAAAGACAAAACAAATAGGAACGCTTCCAAGAAATGGGTTTTATTAAGATTAGATATGATAATGCAGCCAGTCTACCATCTCAGTAATATTTTTCTCCATCCCTTTAGAAATCTGTTTAGAAAAAGACCCAAGATCTGGTACTAATTGTGTGATTTAGGGTAAGTGGCAAACTAACCGAGCATCTACTTCAAGACGTTGTTATGAGAATTAAATAAAACTGTGTGTATAAAGTACTCAGGGAGTGTCTGCCACATAGAAAGCTGTGTTTTTTGCTCTCTCTGTCTTCTTTCCTCTCTCAGCTTTCTGATGTGTTGTTTTTAGTATGGATTCAAAGTAAAAAATGTTCAGTCTCCAAAGCCTGTCTGATACTTATAGTTTTAAATTATCCCACAATTCATAAACTATCTCAAGTTTCCTGGTAATAATGAGAAAGGAAAGACTGATAGTATCACACCCATTTTACAGGTTAGGAAAAACAAGATTCAGAGTTGTTATTGACAAGATGTCCATATAGTGAGTGAGGAAGTGGAGTTTTTACCTAGTTCTCTAGGGTTCTTTTTCTAATTAAAACTCTCAAAGTCTATTATTTTTAATTAGGGTCCTATGTTCATGAGTTTTGAAGTTTAAACCCAATAGATTTTAATTCATCTTTCTAATGAATAGTGAGAGGAAGAAACTTTTAGGAGGGAAGGAGGAAAGGAAATAAGGAAGAATAGTTGCAAAGTCTGTCTCTTGCAGACATATTTTCAGGTCATTCTCCCAGGATGCAAAGGGGCATGCAGAAATACAGATCTGAATCCCAGGGACAGATGAGGCATTGATTTTGCACAGCATTATTCTTTAGCATTGCTGGTTAGAAAAAAAAAGGGTGGAGTGGGGGGAAAAAAACACGAAAGAAGCCAAGTATCAGTCAGAGATGATGATGGGCATCTGGTGGATTCAGAAGAGAGTATATAGTTAGGACAAGAGTGTGATGGGACATGATTGCTAGAGAGCGACTGTTACCCTGCCCCCCACATGCGCACACATGTATACAGTAAGCCCTCTGTATCCGCGGGTTCTGCATCCATGGATTCAACCAACAGAGGATCAAAAGGCCTGTAATAGTTGTGTCTGTACTGGACATGTACAGACTTTGTTTCTTGTCATTATTCCCTAAACAATACAGTATAACAACTATTTACATAGCAATCACATCCTATTAAGTATTATAAGTAATCTAGATATGATTTAAAGTATATAGTAGGGTGTGCATAAGTCATATGCAAATACTACACCATTTTATATGAATGTTAGGAGCGTCTGCGGATTTTGGTGTCTGGGGGGGTCCTGGAACCAATCCCCCATGGATATCAAAGGATGACTATACGAGATTAATCAGAATGACCAATCCTTTAATATATAATTATTGCATGGCTTCAAAGAGCTCATATACGAGAAGATAAGATGTTAGCTCTACCATTTTCATTTGTTGTGCGCGTATATTTGCCTTATTATTAGAATATTCATTCTGTGATGTCTTTGAAAGAATCCCTTTAAGCCCCTTTCTCCGTTTTGTGAGTGTTAATTTAGTTAAAACGAAATAATCCCTGAAGCCACTTAGCCAGGCACACAGAAATGGTAGTATGTCACATGTGCTAAAAGCATATGAACAGGTAATGGTGCTACAGATCTAAAATGCATCCTTTAGAGAATAAAGAAAGATGGTGGCAGAAGTAATCAAGAAGTAATTTTCATTATTCAAACCAAGGAAAAAAGTAGTTAACTAATGGCTTAAATAGAAGCATACGTAGACTTCCCTACTTTCATATCCCATTAAGATACCATAGGAAACCCAATTTCTTACTGTTTTTCATGTATCTACCTGGTTTTTTTCCATGGTATATTTTTGGAAATGATGCATTGTAGGCAAGTGAATACAGGATAATCCAGGGAGTTCTTGCTTTGCATGGTACTGTGTTAACTGAAGCTTGTTCATATTGGAACTGAGTCCTCATTTTGCAAGATTCCATGGTAACTGAGAGCAAATCTGCTATAAAAGAACTGTGTGAAAAACAGGGCTTGGTTCCGATATACATGACCTATCTTTAACATGGCACCGAGCAAAATGAGGATTGCCTTGAGTCAATAAATAACTAAGAATCCAATTTTCAAATGTCTGCATTTGCCATATAATTCCCCCTTTTGTGGTCATTAGGGGGAAACAAAGGAATCACTGATTACAGTTATTTCCATTATCTGACATGTCATCACCCAGGTTTCCTCATTATGCAATGTTAACAGTGTTGAGGTTACTTGAAACCAGTTCCAGTTCCAATTAGGAGGCCATCCCTGCTATCTGCATTCTGATTAAATGACCTTGCCTGGAAATCACAGAGTCTACTCTGTTTCCTCCCCTTGCTCAGATCTCATAAACACAGACTCAATTAAAGAGAGTTTCCTTATCAGGTTTTTGTGGGTCATTTTGGTGAATTTATTAAACTCTTAAGTCATGCTGAAAACTGGAAGGCGGTGGCTCTGAGATCTTCAATGGAAGCCAGGACTAGATGTACAGGACTTGCTCTGATGTTTTGGGGAGTCCAAAATATACAGAAGTCAGAGCAGCCAATGATGGGTCAGGAATCAAGGGAGCTGGTGAAATAGAACTGGAGTCTCAGAGTAGGGACTGCAGAGCAGAGACAGGAACATCATGATGTCATGTCAGCCCATATTTTAGGTAAAAAGCAGGGCCTATTCCAGGCCCTCATTATTTCATATTTTGATTATTGAAATAATTTCTGAGTTGACCTTCAGGTCTTACAGTGCACTCTTCCCTATCCATTCTCCATATTATTGCAAATCTGCTTTTTCTTAAATACTCTTCTCATTGTCCTTTTTCCTTCCAACAAGAGAAGAAAATCAAGTCCCTACAACCCATCCCATGACTTAAAATAGAATCTAAATTCTTTTGTCTATGTTTCACAATCTGGTGTTATTTTACTTATCCTACCTTCTCCACTGTTTTTCAGTGTACATTCCTAAAAGAAGTCAACTTGTGCCTCTCTGCCCGATGCTCATGTCCACTTTCATGCATTCCCACCCGCCACATGCCTGTTTTCCAACAAACTCTTTCCCTTCTCTCTGTCTTCTTTCTCTGTTGGTGTGTCCTCCTAAAACACTCTGTGCATTCTTCTCTAGCACCTTCTGCTATACTATGGTTCCTGTTTACTGGCTCATGAATTCCATACACTGTGAGATTCTCGATGGGAGACCCTTGGCCCCAAATGTCAAAAACTGAACACTGTCCTGGCCACTTAGTAGCCACTCAGCAAATATCACTGAAGGAATAAATAAATGCTATGGTTTTCTCTCTCTTAGAATGCTAGACCTTTTGCTTATCCAAATGTACATATCCTACTAAATCTCATGTCCACATAGCCTTCACCGACTGTGCAAATCTGACTGGTTCCCTGAGAACACCAAACTACATATAATTACCCACCTAATCATCTCCATACTCACTCAGTGTAGTGCTTTGGCATCTGTTCATGACTCTGTTGTCTACATCTGGCTTGTCTCAGCGCAGTGTTTCAAACGGTGGGTGATGGGAGTTATTGAGTAGAAGGAGTTCCCTCCTAGGTAAAGTTCACACATTGGTGGTGAACATACTGAGAATCATACATTATTAGAGCTGAAATGACTTTAGAGATTCTCTTTCTCAGCACCATACTATGAAAAGAAACCCAGATGTCTTTAGACAGCTTTGCCTAGGGATATCTCTGTGTGTGTGTGTGTGTGTGTGTGTGTTTATTGTCTAGGAAATTAGGGCTTTGCACTGTTTAATAATTAACGAGGAAGAGAGTACTTGGTAAAAACTTGAAAGGTGATTTTAAAATCTGAATGGCCCTGTATCTGTGGTATTTATTTTCTTCAGATTCCGTGCATGGCAATTTAAATTGTAGTACTTGTTACAAAAATCCGTATGCCTTTGGGTACTACTGTTGGTTTGTTTGTTTTCATCTTATAAAGGCAATGATGACCTTGGCACAGGGCATTTCCAAAGAATTAATGAGCAGCTGGGGGTTAATGGCTATCAACTCCTCCCAGCTAGTCATCAATCCAAAGGAAGCTTGGGAAGCAAGGTCATTAACTGCATTACCAACTTCCTGAAATCAAATCCTTGTCTACCTGCCTTGCCAAGGACTTATGTTTAAGATGGGCTTGTTAGATTTTCAAAAGCTTCTTTAGTTATTTGACCTGGTCATTAACTGGCACAAAAAATATTAGTATATAAATATATGTAAAAAGAAAAATAAAAGAATAACCATTATCCTCTGTGGACTGACAGGAGAATGTCATGAGAAGAAAAATAATTTTGCGTGTTTTGATTAAACATAATTTGAGATGTTCAACCTCTTTTATTTGCTTTCCTTTTATTCCCTTTTTCAAACTGAAAGTCTAGAGAGAATCATCCTGTTATGTATCCTGAGAGGCCAAAACACATGTACAGTTTCTGCAGTTTAACCTCATCCAAAATTAGATTTTTTTTGCTGAGGGGTGGAATCTTACCTCAGTTTTCATTGTATTTGTTTTAATGGAATATTATTTTTTCTCATTTGTTCCTGTTATAGAATTGATTTTCACTAATATTAATAAGCATGATATTTTCTCCTTTGGCGTCAGTCATGATTACCCAAAATATTCTGAGATAGATAAACCTTACCAACTCAATTACAGTATTTCAGTGCATTTTCTTTTAGGAATAAACTATGACAAATAAAAGAAAGTTCAGGAGCAGAGAAGTTCACCTTTCTTTTCCATTAAAGAAGCTCAGGACCCCATTTCATCATGAAGCATCCTGATTCTTACATTGACACAAATTCCTTAAAGGAGTGACATGGAGTGACAAATTGTCACCTGAGTACCAATGTTTAAGGTGTGCGGCAAGGATGATTGTCACCAGCGCAGGTTTCATTTCTGGACCTTTCCCAATGGACGTTTGTCTTAAAGAGTCTGCTGAACACCTGGGTCGAGTCCTTAGTTTTCTAACTCTCAGAAATTTGATTTTGGTATCTCATCATGAGAAAGTGTAGTCACCCTTGCTAAACACATAAGAAATGGATATATAGAGCAGAGTGCCAATTTGCTAAATTATAGCTAGAACTGTAACAGATTCTTCAAGTACTTCAGTCTGTCAAATCTTTTCATGTAGAACTTAAACTTTTTTAGAATCATAAATCTCTTTGAGAGTGTGGTGATAAAACCAATAAATAATCTTCCTATAAAAACACACAATGACATTTATGTAAAAATGTGCATGTGAGTTCAAGAGATTCGCAGTGTTTTGAAATCCATTCATGAACTTCTTAGGAGCCCATGGACTGAACTATGCATTTTTATGGAAAATCAAATTATAATTAAATAAGGTGGTTGATAAGAAATCAAACTAAGAAAACTTAATTGTATGATTCAAACTGCTTTAGCATCAAATTATAATAGTCTGATGTATCAATCATTCTCCATAATTGGACTTTGGCTGTCACCAGGATAGACAAATAATAACAAAAGTCAAAAGTCCGTACCATATTGATTATGTACCAGGCACTGTTCTGAATCTTTCTCTGTCTCTCTCTTTTTTAATTGAAGTAACATTGGTTTAAAACATTATATGGATTTCAGGTATACATCATTCTAATTCGATTTCTGTAAACATTACGTCATGTTCACCACCAAAAATCTAGTTTCCATCTGTCACCGTACAAATGACCTCCTTTACCCGTTTTACCCTCCCTCCACCCCACTTCCTGTCTGGTAAGGCCCAGTCTGTTCTCTGTGTGTGTGTTTGTTGATGGTTTTTTATCTTCCACGTAAAAGTGAGATCATATGGTATTTATCTATCTCTGTCTGTCTTATTTCACTTAGCGTTATACCTTCAAGGTCCTTTCATGTTGTCACAAATGGTAAGATTTCATCTTTTTTTTTTATGTGACTGAGTAGTATTCCACTGTGTGTATATATACATATATATGTGTGTGTATATGCACACGTATATACATATATATGTATATACACATATACATCTTCTTTCTCCATTCCTCTGTTGATGGGCACTTAGGTTGTTTCCATGTCTTGGCTATTGTAAATAATGCTGCAGTGAACATAGAGGTGTTAAAATACAAGAAATAACAAGTGTGGAGAGGATGTGGAGAAAAGGAAATCCCTGTAACTGGTGGTGGGAATGTAAATTGGTGCAGCTGCTATGGAAAACAGTATGGAGATTCTTCAAAAAGTTAAGACTAGAATTACCATATGATCCAGCTATTCCACTTCAGGGTATTTATCCAAAGAAAATGAAAACACTAATTCAAAGAGATGAACTCTTCTTTATGTATTAACTCATGTATCCTCGCAATAATAGAGTACATAAATTAGAGCGTCCAAGCACTAGGCAGTTTCACAGATGGACACTACACACATTTGTATCACTGATTTTTTTTAAAGTCTCTATACTCCATTAGTGTCCACTTTCTTATGTAAGTAGTTGGTAATCTACAACAACCAACCTTTTCTTGAGCCCATTTATTATTTCTTTCCTTCTTTCCTTTTTTCTTTATTTCTTTCCTTCTTCCTTCCTACCTTTCTTCCTTCCTTCTTTCCTTCTTTCCTTTCTTTTTTTTCTTTCTTTCTCTCTGTCTTTTTTTCTTTCTGTCTGTCTGTCTTTCTTTCTTTCCTTCTTTCATCTAATACACATATATTTTGTATATACAGTGTGCCCAGTACTCTGGATGTGGTATTTAGGATAAAGCTTATTGTTGGTAAGGATAAATTTTTACCCTAATCTATTGTTTTCAGTTATCCATTTACATGCTACTTTTTGGTAATCTTCTTCTTCACAATGTTAATTGATTTATAAGTTTTTGTTTATTTGTTGGGGAGAAGGCAAGGAGTAATTATTGAGCCCTCTACCGTTTATTCTACGTTGTATACCATTTTAATTTTTTTGCTTCACATATGGATCTTGTCAATGGACTTTGATATATTATTTCTTATTATAAAATTAGCTTATCATTCTGGCTCCTGACTATGAATTGAAATGTGGGCTAAATTCAGTGATGCAATTCAGCAAATATTTACTGAATGCCTGGAAATCATGAAGTTCCTGTCCTTAAGAATCTTATGGTTAAACAGGTTGAATGCATTCCCAAACATTTAGAATCAAACTCAGATTTGATAAGTGCTGTAGTCTTGGCATTGCAGACACTTAGGGGAAAGATGAATTAATACTGGCCAGTAAGACCAAGGAAGTTCTAGTAGAAATGGTCATTGTAAAATTGGCTCTGAAGTTGGGTACAATTTCGAAAGAAAAATTCAGAGTAGGACGTTCCAGGCCATGGGAAAAACAGGAGCAAGTCTCTGAGAAGGAAAAGTAGGGGGTATATCTTTAGAATCAGAAATAGCCTATAGCCTAGGCTGTATTATGGAGGGCAGTGGGAGATGAGACTGGGAAAAGAGTAGGGCACAGCATCACAGAGTGTCTTACATGTCACCCTGAGGCAATAGTTTTCAAGAGGGCAAATTTGCCCCCTAGGGGATATTTGGCAATATCTGGTGACACTGTAGATTGTCACAACTGGAGGTGCTACTGGCATCTAGTGGGTAGAGGCAGTAAGGGATTTAGCTTTATTCTGTAAGCACTGGGGAACTATTGGTGGATTATGTTTTGTTGAACTGTGATTGTCTGGGTCACTGGGTGTTGTTACACTAATTCTGCAAAGTTACTTTGAAGATCTCTCCCAGGAAAAGTATAGAAAGAAGAGACCAATTTTGGAGATAAGGAGTAGCCTGTATTAATCATTTAGTGGCACGTAAGCCTGAGAAAAAAGAAAGGACCAAAAGGAAGGGGAAAGAAGTGAAGTTTTCATGCATTGGTAGGGCTCCAGACTTAAAAATATTAGTACAAAGAGGATGCAAGCATTGTACAGACAGGCACATTTTTGATCATTGGAACAGTCTCATTTCATTTCCTAAAGAATGAAATAGCAGCAGCATAGAGAGCTTGAGGTTTTAAGCTCTTTTCTTGGTTATGCATTTTACTAAACCAACACAGCAAGCAGCTACCGTAAAAGTACAAACATATCCCTGAATACCTCGAATCCCACCCTCTAATTTGAGAAACAAGTCAGTTCATCTATATTTCATTTCTTCATAAATCACCAACCTCAAAAAGTGAACGTGATCAAAAGAATTCATAAATAGCCAGAAACTTCATGCCAGGTATGCTTATCTCTCCTGCATCATGTGAGGCTATACCAGCAGGAAAAACAAATTAATCTTATTTTTAGCCTTGCCAAGTTCTTGGCTATATTTCTGGAGCTGCTTTTCTAACATGAAGTAGATTTGATTTTTTTGTTGCTAAGACAAAGTTGGAGCTGCCCCCGCCTACCCCAATCCCTTGCCTGTCCTATTGGCTTGCTCCTTTGGGTTGCGAGGGAAGAATTAGGAGATCTTATTCACTCTGGATTTTTGAATGAATGGTGCAAATGAGTTCTAGAAGCTGGAATGTGATGATCAAGAGGCTCTTTCATTATAAAGGCGATGTGAAGATAATGTGACTTTCTGCCTATAAGAATTCTTGTTCTCTGCTCTAAACGATCTGATCCAGCAGAGCGACGGAAAGCTGAGTCAAACTCCCCTAGTTCTGAAGTGCATGTAGGTGCCACAGGAAGAAGCAAATCATGAAAACATTTCATGTCTCATCTACGTTGGAATTTTCAAAGCAATCGTGTTATTTTAGGCACATACAGCAGAGGGCATTGTTTGGCCAAACTTAAAATAGTATCTGCTGTTTACAATAATAGATAAAGGGAAAGAAATCAGTGAGTCTTCCCTGAAAATAAAAATAACCAGAGAGCAAAGAGACAGTGATCTTTATATTGCTTTGTTCTCCCCAGCTTTTCTTTGTAGGAAGGACTTCTATGAAAATAACTAAAAGCTGGACAAGCATCATTCCAAACATTGATGAAATTCCTACTATATGATTTGGACACTACTAGATGCTAGGGATCAGTTAGTGAATATGACATCATTTAGGTCCTCAATGAATTTATAGCCTTGACTGTCTATAAGCTGCTTCTGTCTCCTTGTACACTCATTTCATTCATTCATGCATTTAACACGTTTAATGAGAATTTTTCTAGGTGAATAGCACTGAATAGGGCAGACAAGTCTCTGTTCTGTGAAAATTAACATTCTACTCAGATTAGACAGGCAGTAAGAAAATAAACACTGAAGAATACGAGAAAAATATCAAATAATGATAAGTATTATGATGAAAATTAAATATAGTGATATGACTGATGGTGACAGAGGGGCTAGTTTAGGCTGGGTGATCCAGAAAGAACTTTCTGAGAAGGTAAAATGTAAAGAGAGTCCTGAATAACAAGGAAGATCAACCATGTGGAAATCAAAGGGCACGTTTTACAGGCAGAGGAAACGTTAGTGCAAAGGCCCTGATGGGGAAAAGGTTGGAGCCTCTGTGGGACATTGGAAGTCCAATGTGGTTGAAGAGAGGAGGGGGATGAAGAAAAGTTGAAAGGTAAGAGAGGTTAGCAGGTATCAGATGAATGATCCTGTGCTAGGGGCCGAAACAGTTTGCATTTTGCCCTAAAAGAGTATGGAGCCAATAGGAGCATTTCAACTAAAGAATGACATGAACATATTTATAGGAAAATATCGCATGTTTTTAAACTTTGCTCTAAATGCTACATGGAAAATTAATTGTATTAATGCAATTGCAAAAGTAGAGAAACTGGTAAGAGGGTATTTCAGCAGTCCAAATTAGAAATGAAAATAGTTTGGTCTAGAAAGGGACAATGAGGAAAAGTAGATGGATTCAGCTATATTTTAGTAGTAACGTCAGGTGGTACTGTTGTGCTGGAGATATGTAAAGAAAAAGAAAAGTCAAGGAGGAGCCTTGCATTTTTGCGTTAAGCAACTGGGTGTGTGGTGGTGGCATTTATGGAGGTGCAGGGGCAGGTTTGGGGATTTTCTTTCAGGATATGCTATGCCATTTAATTCATGTAAACTTCTCAATGTCTGTTAATATTGTCTTCACTCCCCCTTAGGAGAGCGTGGCTCACAGAAGGCCAGTTTACCAAAAATCTGTGAGTAATACTTAGCCAACCCTCCAACCCACCTCACTTTGCTATAAATCTGGTTTTTCTTTCACTAGGTTTTGCTAGTATAGATTGGGGGGGGGGCATGTCTTCCTATGCTTCAACATTGTTCCAAGTTGGAAAGCACAGTATGTCATCAGGGAACCAAAACTGAATGCGTGAGTATTAGTCCTTTGTGTGCAGTTTATAGTGTGGACATAAGCAGCACTGGAGATCAGAGATGCCTCTTTCCTGACTTGTGCATCAGAGTTTCCAAAGTGGTTTCCTCCTCCCTCTGTGTACATTAATAGCTTTTAATGTGACCACATGCAGAAGTTAATTTTACCTTCATTGGTATTTCGTGCTCTACAAGATTTCAACTAGAGCTGATTAATTTGAACCTGTACATGTTTCAGTGGTTAGATAATCAGATTGAAGATCAGTTCCATTCACTTCTAAAGTAATGCTAGAGATGTCAATTATTGAAGTCATCTGACTTTTCCATCATCCACTCCTGTCTCCAATTTCTTTTATGCACAAGGTAGAACCTTCCGAAAACACTGCCATCATCATGCCCTTTTCTGCTTAAGAGCCTGAAATTTCTTCTTGTCTCTTTATTGAAGCAAATCTAAACTCTCCTACCAGGCATGCAGTGCCCCTCCGTTGGGCCAAATTTATCTAAATTTTGCAGTATAAGTTTCTGCTTTCATTAAGTCAGTTTTCTTTTATTTCAAGCTCCTACTCCTCTGCTTTTTACAAGTAATCTCTTACCTCCTCCACCACTACCCTGCTCTCAGTGTAAGTTTATATCCCCTAGAGACCTACATAAACCCCAAATCGTCTTCTTAAAACTTTCTCTGATTATCTGTAATTTGGGACAATGCTTTATGGCATTAAATAGTGAATATTGGTTTGCATTAGATCCTAGATACATATATGTACATTTTTAATTTTATATATATATCTATATGTCTATACTATAGCTCCAACAAGACTGGAGAAAATTCTAGAAGGCATGGCCAGTTTAGCTCTTTCATAATTCTTACTGTGCTCTCCAGAACACAGCAACATGTTGGCCACGTGATTTTTTTCTTGTTTTCCGTTTTTTAAATACACAGTTCTCTCTACTCACTGCTGCTTCTCATCTAATGATATTATAATGTTGTCACCTCTAAACACTAAACATGTGTATTCTTTTACTATCAGCCAGATAAGTCTTCTAGAAAAATGAAAATGCAGACCCAAGATTTTTTTTGTCTTAAATGTTAATTTCTTAAAATCCCAACATTTTCTAGAAACATTGCAAGGTCAGTGTGTTTAGCCAAGGAGCCTTCTGTTGACCTGACAGGCTGGATCCCTTAGTTACAGCCATGTAAATGTTGTATCTTTTCCATTACATCTGCCTAGAGGGTCAGCCCTGGGCATATTTATAAAAGTTTTCTTTTTTCTGAAAATCTGCAGAACTACATACTCCTGCAAAGGGATGGAAAAAGCTCAACAAATTTGCGAAAGTGTATTTCAAATGGGGAAAAAATGAACTATATTAGGAACTATTTATAAAATAAATTTGATTTGGAAAGGTGAGCTACCTTTGATAATAACACTATTATTGCGGTGTTATTTAATTTGTTTTTCCTTTTCCTGTGTATTCTAGCACTCTTTAAAATTTAAACAGATATCTAGGCAATGATCCCAGTAGAAATGGGAATGAGCCTCACCTCCTTTCCTATAAGCAAATCATGTTGCCTCAGCTTACTTGTTTCCTTTGGTAGGTCTCAGATTTATAACACTATAAGAAATCAGAATTTTTCTACTGTCCTTCTTGTCTTTTCTTTGCTATTGGTTTGGGGCAGAGGGTGGTAATGAGAGAGAAAGAAAGGGAGAGCTGGAGATGGAAAGAGGAGAGAGAATATGAAAGTATCAAGACAGGTTTGGCTGCAAGTAATCAAAAAAAATGAACTGTTTGTACTGTAAGGAATTGATTATTTTAGATAATAAGAAAATACAGACAATTACAGGATTCATTAATTCAGCTGCTTATCACATATCAAAAATGCAAATTCTTTCTGTCTTTCCATGTTTCCTTCCTTGGCATATCACCTTTGTCCTCAGGCTGCCTCCTCTCTTGGCCACGAGGTAGCCAGAGCAACTCCAGGCATCTTATACTCACAAAAATGTCCAGAAACAGAATAAAGAACTACTTCTTCCCATGTTTTTCTTCTTTTTAGTGGGAGAGAAAAAATTTCCAAGAACCCCCTCAGCTGACTTCTCACATCTCATTGGCCAAAATGTATCACATGTCCAGACCTAGCCAGTCTCTGGCCACAGAAATGAGAGAATCAACATCTGTTCACACAAGAGCTCAGGAAACCATAGTCTAAAAGTTAGCCCACCACCTGTTTTTATATGCGCTGAGAGGTAAGAATGTTTTTGAATTTTTACGTAGTTCAAAAAAATTTTTTAGGATTTTGAAATGTGAAAATTATATGAAATTCAAATTTCAGGGCCCATAAATAGTTTAATTGGAAGACAGCCATGCCCTTTCATTTACCTTTAACTTATAGCTACTTTCAAGCTACAATGGCAGATAGAGTAGTCGCAACAGGAGACCATATGGCCTGTAAAGCCCAAAGTATTTAGAATCTGGCCCTTTACAGAAAAAGCTTGCCTAGTCCTAGCTTAAACCAAATTCTATTCACCCATCAGTCCTGGGGCAGCCGCTCCCAAAGCAGATAATATAGTCTTGTAATTATTTTAAGGATGGGAGTGAATTTTACTGAGCAAAACTTTCTAGGGAAAGAGTAGGGGAGTAGGGTGTTGGGTAGACAACGAGAGAGAGAGATTGAAGTTCAGGCACATTTTAAATGAGTAACCCATCTTTAGACCTGTCAAAAGCTGACTCCCAAAATCACCAACACATCTGTTGATATGACAGAGATGAGCTTATTACTTACTATGTTAAAGGAAAGCGCCACCTCACAAAGATCAGGGGTGTCTGTGAATGGAGTGGTGAAGAGTAGGCCAGAATTTATTGAGAACTGAAAGTTTGATTTTAGGAGGGTTTTTCGATGTGGGAACTTGATTATGATTAAGTAAGAATTATGATACACTGATCCAGGGTTGGTGCAAACAGCAAGGTGAGTTGAGAGATTCAAAGAATCTTAGAGCAGAGACCTACATTAATGCTTTCCATAGAAGAGTTAATGGATCTTTGGACAAGTTCCTATAAGGACAATGAAGCCATTTGCTTTGGCAGGAGAATCCCAGAAAGGGGTAGAGATGCTAATGAAGACAATAGAAGAGCAAAGTCATTTGACGTCCCTGATAAGGTATGGTTTGGAGGTCTCAGTGTCCATGCTGAGTGTGGGGTAAATGATCTTGGTTCTCAGTATTTAGAGCTTTGTTGCAGATACATATGCATGTGAGTGTGTGGTCTGTTGTGGGGGAGGGGTGGTTGTGGTTAACTAAATTCATCTTTCTCTCACCTTGCTTCCAAACTAGTTCCAATGTCTAGATACAGTTTATGCTGACTTAGCAACAATACTGTGCTAAATAAAGCATCCCCATTAGCTACTCTCCCGCATGCAGTTCCTTCTGTGTCTCACTGCACTGAAGCGTGGGTAGGGGAAGAAGAAAGGTCTCTTGACAAAGTCAGGATATCCTCTAGGACATGGCTAAAAGTATTATACTTTAATTCAAAATCCACACAGATCCATTTGTACATAAATGCTGTCAGATGGCATTGTAATGGATACTGCATAACTTTAAATTGATTTCCTTTTGATGTGATAAAAACATCTTATGAAAGAGATGTTGAAACGTGGCTTTTGATGTAAAGTAACATAATTTAGATCTTAAAGTAGAAAACCTTTTGTTGATAGTAGTTTATTCGATTCAGTGCATGTACCAAGCATTATTTGCTGTAGGTTATAAATTAGCTTTGAATCAGCTATAATTCATAAATCGTTACTTATGACTGATTTATGGGAAATCTCATTAATTGCAATAGCAACAAGACCTTGAAGTAAGCAAGAAGTAGAATGTAAAACAGCCTGAGGATTGAAAAAGGACAGACACATATACTCTACAATTAAGAGGAATGTATCATATTTGCATATGTTTTACTAATACATAGTGTGTTTCTGGCCATGCCAGTTCATCCTTACCACAAATTTGAATAATAGATATTAGTGTGATTCTTAATTTATATAAGAGAAGAAACTGAGTGTCCCATTACTTTATTTTTATTATGTATTAACTGTGTATTATATATTGCTTATTATGAGCCAGTAACATTAAATATATTATGACAGTGCTAACAAAAGCCTTTTGAGTAGATACCCTTTTACAGATGGGGAAAGTGAAGTATAGAGAGATGAAGCAACTTTCCCAATTGTAGGGTCTTGGAGGTTCAAGCAGGCCTATAAATTCAGGAAGTCTCGTACCAGAGCCTTCTCTCTTGACCCCTGGACATGGCTGCCTTTGTTATTTCATATTTCAAAGAGAAAAAGGTAGTAAATGGCAGAGTAAGGTCTTATCTTCTTCACTTTTGTACTATTTGCAGTCAACTAGTCATTTCAACCTGTGTTGCCAGAGACCCTAGGATGCTGAGGAGTGTCATGGAGTGGGAGGTGGCAGGAGAAATGGTGGAGCAGGGCCCTGGGACCCCAATCTGAAAAACATCAATTGGTTAATATATCAGAGATTTTATGTGCTATTCCTTTTTTTGTTGTTGTTTTAATTTTTAACGCCCAATGACCTTAGGAAGTATGTACTGGGGAGATGGGAGCATATGTAAAATTACACTAAATCATATGGATGAAAGTTTTCAATGGCCATAATCAGTGGAAATTTAAATAACATCTATTTAAAGTGGAAATCTACAAAGTTGTGTTTAAATTTTCAATAAAAGATAACTCCTGATCTAACTCAGGGTGTGAAGCCTACCAGCCACATTGTTGTCACAGTATAATTGGGACAATGGTGCAGACCTATGAAGCCATCAACAAGATAGATATGATGAGCAGGGCTCCTTTATTTAGTCATTAGTTGTTTTAAAATGTAAATATTATTATTCAGGTATGATGAGGGCAACAGATCAGAAGACACCTGCCATTGAAAAGATATTTCTTTACTCACAGTTCCTAAGATGAAGGGGCACACCAGGCCCATAGGGGCCACATGGGGAAACACCAGGATTGGTGACGAGGTAGGAGGAATGAGGGGAAAACACGAGCAAGAGCCTTTATTGTGGTTTCTGAAGGAAGGCAAGGCAAGCAGACTTAGGATAGTCTAGGATGAATAATTTCAGGAGGTTCTGGGACCTGGGGGCTGTCCCTAAAGCCCCATGATGATTAGGTCAGAGGGATAGTGGACCAAGGGCCTTGTGAGAACCCAATAGAGGAGGTGGTTGTGGTTCAGACTTGACATTGGTGGTTTGTATATGAAAGGCGAGCTTGTGGGCAAGTCCTTTACTATCTCTAGGAATTGGCTAACCATTGGAGGGATGGTCTCTCCAGGATCAGCAAGGACCCAGATATCAAAACATCAGAAAATACAGGAAATAGAAAGACACGGTGAATACATTAGTACATAACACTACACATATGGCAAGAGTTATAATTAGATATTAACTCTTTTGTACCTTTTCAACAGCTATTTTATTTACTGCCTAGAGTGCGCCAAATACTGTGTGGGCAGTAGGCTAAGAAGAAACCATCACACGTGGCCTCTGTCCTCACAGAGTTCACAGGCTAGTGGGGGAAACAGGGACAAATGATCATAGGACTGGATGGTGTGAAAAGTTAAGCTAGAGCCTCAACGACCCCAAGGAAGGAATCAAGTCGGTCTCTGTGGGAAGGCCACAGAAAGAAACAGTAACTCAGAATCTGCGTCAAGTCTTTTTGCTGCCTTAGGGAAGGAGACAAAAACAAGCCTGTGAAGTCAGAAAGCAATCTATGGCTTTAAATTTCACCTTCTTGGGACTCAGGTCCCTTTCAGTGGTTTTGTGGATGTGGGTATATGTTTAAGAATTGCTAATGACAGTTATTTTTTTCTCAGTGAGGCATCTCCTATTATTGGAAAAGAGCGTCTTCTCCATGTTGTGTACTCTGTGAAAATGCAGGTATTCACAAATGCTAATTAACAATGAGAACCTCACCACTATCCTAAAGAGGAGCCAGCCCTTCTCTCTTCACGCCCCTGAGTCGTGAGATGGGCACGGAAGTGATGACTAAGAAGCGGGACCTGTCTCTGGCATTGACTTCTCTCCAAGCCTCACTTGGAAAAACTGGAAGATCTTCCAAATTTTTCTCCTTGCTACTAGTTTCTTCCAAATATTTTCACTCTCTCATATTAGTCCACGAGTGCCATTCTTAAAAACAAAGCTGATGATAGCATTTCTTTCTAAAAACAAAACATGTCCCCTGCAGAATAAAACGAGGACTCTTAAGTTTGATATAACCAACTCTTGACAGTCTGGACCTGATCTCGTCCCAACTTCTTTTCTATCCCCTTCCCTAGGTCTTCCATTCTCTTACCACAATGAACTTTTGACTGTTTCCTGGATGTGCTAGCATCTTTCATGTGTCCTTGTCTTGACTCAGGCTGGTCCGTATGCCTAAAATGCTCTTCTTTCCTTTCTTTATCAACTTCTACAAAACCTAGATCAGATGACCTTCCTCTTTGAAAATCCCCTAATTTGCCACCATAGGCTGAGTTGGTCTGACTTCACTGCCCTTGTGCCAATATGGCTTGGTCTCATAGAAGTGAACGTGTATTACTGTACTTCATCTGTTTGCCTATGTATCTCAGCTTTTGAATTATAATTCAGTTTATATGCCCAGTACTTAGCAAAATGTCTTGATAAGGGCAACAACAAAAACAGTAATAATAATAATAATGTCTAGCATTTATTGAGTTATTACAATGTGGGAGACATTATCCTAAGCCTTTTATGTCCATTAACTAATTTTATACTCGCAACGCTAAGGGGTGTGTAATATTCTCATTCGCATTTTGCAAGTGGAGAAAATGATTCATGGAAAGGATAGGTAACTTGCCCAAGATGACACATAGTAAGCATTAAATTAGCGCCTTTTTGAATTGGAATGTGGTGAGCCTCCTGCCCCCTTTTTGTTCTTTCCAGAACATTCCTAGTAGAGGCACTGTTTATTGAGATGAGAGATTTGGAGAAGTCATTGCACAGGGGCCCAATCCATAATAAGCCATTTCAGTGGGGCATATACACAGTAACCCAAGTTCCTTTTGAATTCCTCCTTGTGCTGGAAGAGATGCAGAAAGTGATTTACTTTATTTCCCTTCCCATAAATCTACTTAAAATCAGTAAGAGTAGGGACGCAAGACATACAGTAATCCTGATATACTAAGATCTTATCTGTAAATAAAAATTATATTTCATGGGATTGATTTGATTTGTGGTATGTCTGCCTATAGGTAGCAGTTGGCTATATTATACTGAGTTTTGGTATATGATAATCTCTAGAAGTTTATGTATATTTGTGCATGTCACTATTTCAGTATGTCTTCACAGGTACCATAAATTAAATTGCCACTGTTTACAGCTGAGTTCACCCCCAAAGGAAAGGTATTTTAAAGAAATTGATTTGTGAAAAATATTTGTTTTTGCCATCATCGCAAAAACTCTTTCATGGAGTGTTGGAGATCATGTGTTCTGGCACCAGTCAGATGAATGTCTGAGTGCTGCTTCTGTATTTACTAACATGTGATTTCATGCATGTTACTTCTCCCATGATTAAGTTTCTTGATCTTGAAAATGGAGACAATAACAGTTCCTACCTCAGGGGAGTGCTGTAAGAATTAGAAAGGATTAAGGCCAACTTCATGGGCTTGCAACCTGTGCAATTGCAAAGGGCCCCATACTCAAAAGAGCCTATACTTCTTTTAACGTTCTATTGTTGCGTATTTGAAATTCATCATCTTTTAACAAGGCATCACACATTTTCATTTTGCGCTAGGCCCTGCAATTGTGTAGCCAATCCTGAATAGGACTGTTTGTGAAGTCTGTAGCCCACAGTGCCTGGAACATAGAATAACCCTCAGTAAAATGGCAGCTGTTACTAATTTTGCAAGGGAACTTTTAGTCTACGGGGTATAGCCCCCAGATCCTATTTCTCTGAACTTTTTCAATCTGGTCAGGACTTTGAACCTAATGGTAGGGTGTATCTCATAAGTCCTCATGCATTCGGGTCACACTCGGTTGGTAAACACTCCATTAAGGTCCTCTACCTCATTCTTCCATTTCTCTGTGATTGCACGTCTGATGGAATATGGACTGTGGATGGCTGCTAATTTGAAGTACAGAATCATTCTTTGTAAACATGAGACACATCGCTCAATAAAGGACATAAGATTTATTGTTTTCCTAGTCTGAGAAATGATGGCTTTGGCTGATACACTGCATCACTGACATTGCTCCAGAAAGACGTTTGGAGGAGCACTAATACTCTTTTTTGCTCTTATTATATTGCAGACTATTTGAACTCCTGAAGGACCAACACCAGATAAATTATGAATGTTGAACAAGATGACCTTACATCCACAGCAGATAATGATAGGTCCTAGGTTTAACAGGGCCTTATTTGACCCCCTGCTTGTGGTGCTGCTGGCTCTTCAACTTCTTGTGGTGGCTGGTCTGGTGCGGGCTCAAACCTGCCCTTCCGTCTGCTCCTGCAGCAACCAGTTCAGCAAGGTGATCTGCGTTCGGAAAAACCTCCGCGAGGTTCCGGATGGCATCTCCACCAACACTCGGCTGCTGAACCTCCATGAGAACCAAATCCAGATCATCAAAGTGAACAGCTTCAAGCACTTGAGGCACCTGGAAATCCTACAGTTGAGTAGGAATCATATTAGAACAATTGAAATTGGGGCCTTCAATGGTCTGGCGAACCTCAACACTCTGGAACTCTTTGACAATCGTCTTACTACCATCCCGAATGGAGCTTTTGTATACTTGTCTAAACTGAAGGAGCTCTGGTTGCGAAACAACCCCATTGAAAGCATCCCTTCTTATGCTTTTAACAGAATCCCTTCTTTGCGCCGACTAGACTTAGGGGAATTGAAAAGGCTTTCATACATCTCAGAAGGTGCCTTTGAAGGTCTGTCCAACTTGAGATATTTGAACCTTGCCATGTGCAACCTCCGGGAAATCCCTAATCTTACGCCGCTCGTAAAACTCGATGAGCTGGATCTTTCTGGGAATCATTTGTCTGCCATCAGGCCTGGCTCTTTCCAGGGACTGATGCACCTTCAAAAACTGTGGATGATACAGTCTCAGATTCAAGTGATTGAACGGAATGCCTTTGATAACCTTCAGTCTCTCGTGGAGATAAACCTGGCACACAACAATCTAACATTACTGCCTCATGACCTCTTCACACCCTTGCATCATCTAGAGAGGATACACTTACATCACAACCCTTGGAACTGCAATTGTGACATACTGTGGCTCAGCTGGTGGATAAAAGACATGGCCCCCTCCAACACAGCTTGTTGTGCCCGATGTAACACTCCTCCCAATCTGAAAGGGAGGTACATAGGGGAGCTTGACCAGAATTATTTCACTTGCTACGCTCCTGTGATTGTGGAGCCCCCTGCAGACCTCAATGTCACTGAAGGCATGGCAGCTGAGCTGAAATGTCGGGCCTCCACGTCCCTGACCTCTGTATCTTGGATTACTCCAAATGGAACAGTCATGACACATGGTGCATACAAAGTGCGGATAGCTGTGCTCAGTGACGGCACGTTAAATTTCACGAATGTAACCGTGCAAGATACAGGCATGTACACATGTATGGTGAGTAATTCTGTTGGAAATACCACTGCTTCAGCTACCCTGAATGTGACTGCAGCAACCACTACTCCCTTCTCTTACTTTTCAACCGTCACAGTAGAGACTATGGAACCTTCTCAGGATGAGGCAAGGACCACAGATAACAACGTGGGCCCCACTCCAGTGATTGACTGGGAGACCACCAACGTGACCACCTCTCTCACGCCACAGAGCACAAGGTCGACAGAAAAAACATTCACCATCCCAGTGACTGATATAAACAGTGGGATCCCGGGAATTGATGAGGTCATGAAGACTACCAAAATCATCATTGGCTGTTTCGTGGCCATCACGCTTATGGCTGCAGTGATGCTGGTCATTTTCTACAAGATGAGGAAGCAGCACCACCGGCAAAACCATCACGCCCCAACAAGGACTGTTGAAATCATTAATGTGGATGATGAGATTACGGGAGACACACCCATGGAAAGTCACCTGCCCATGCCTGCTATCGAGCATGAGCACCTAAATCACTATAACTCCTACAAATCTCCCTTCAACCACACAACAACAGTTAACACAATAAATTCAATACACAGTTCAGTGCATGAACCGTTATTGATCCGAATGAACTCTAAAGACAATGTACAAGAGACTCAAATCTAAAACATTTACAGAGTTACAGAAAACAAACAATCAAAAAAAAAGACAGTTTGTTAAAAATGACACAAATGACTGGGCTAAATCTACTGTTTCAAAAAAGTGTCTTTACAAAAAAAACAAAAAAGAAAAGAAATTTATTTATTAAAAATTCTATTGTGATCTAAAGCAGACAAAATGATGTGTATTCCTCAGAACCTGTTTTTGCTGCACTTATTTACTATTTTCCCACATCTCGTCCCTACCTTCCCTGATTGCCATATTTTTCATAGGAGATCTCAATTCCCTGAAGAACTGGTCTAGGAAATTTTGTAAGAATTCTGTTATACTTTAAGATTTTTATGGTGAATTCTAGTGGTGAGATCCAGTCTATTTTGTCTTTATTTTTTTTCCTCCTTTCTTTTTTTCCCCCTCATGCCCTTATGAAATAGTCCAATGGGGAATGCAATATTAGAAATAGATTTTTAAGAAAGAACGAGGAAAAAAAATGCAAGATCTTATATTTTTCATGTAATGACCTGTTCTGTATTTATGAGGAGGACCATTCAATGGAAAAGAAAAAAAGTAAGCAAACAACAGATTAATTTACATATGAGCATCTATAAAACCCATGATCTTTTAAACGACTCTAGAACCAGAATTTGTAGTTCAAAAGCTAAAAATAAGATTATAAATAAAATATTGTTGGTTTTTCTGTACTTGGACACAATTCATTTGTAGTATGGCTCAAATGTGAGAAACTTGAAGGTAATTAGATTTCCTACTTTCCAAGAAAGAAAATGCTACAGTATTTTTCAGTCACAGCATTCATCTCTACAGGGTCCTGTTCCATTAGTTGACTTGAGTTTGGGATCTATATTCAAGAATGCTGTGGTATTTTTTCCCTTCTCATTAGGTCACCCTTTGTAGAATGCACAGATTAAAAAAAAATAATGATTTTGTGTAGTAAATTGAATTCCACTTGGAAGAAAGTTTCAGTATACTTTATTCACTGTCTCCTAAATAAAACTCTACTGGCTACATGATGTACAGCCACAGAATGCAAAGGTATTCTGAATTATCTAAGTTGAAAAATCATTTTTGGTGCTGAGTGCCAGCAAATTTAGTTCAATTCGGCAGTAATTATGAAAGATCTACTATATGTTAAACACTGATTTTAGTGTTGTAGGCACACAATTGACAAGACCCGATTCCTGCCCTTGAATCACTCATGATCTATGTGAAATAGGATTAAAGAAATATCAGCTTATTACTGAGGGCCAGCTCTAATTGTTATGGAGAAGGCTGCAAATTGGGACTCCGGAGTTTCAAAATATCAGGTTGCTGTTATTCCAGAAACCTCCTTGATTCACAGTTTCTTCTATCCTTCTGGAAGAGTTGACTCTCTTCTTCCAAATGCAGATTGCGGAGCTGTAAAGAAGTATGAGTATGGATTTGCTGTGACAGATAGATGCATACCCAGACATAGCAATGCTAATACAGTGATAATTCACTGCAAGTATTTTAAGGACCTGTAGAAATTTTAGGTATGAGAACATATGCTAGCCTCCAAGTGAAAAAGAAACTTGCTGGTTATTGGCACCTAGGCACTCTGCTAACATTTTAATACAGTGAGTGTAGGACTTCTGTCTTTATCTATGTGAAGCAAAGTGAAGGTACACACCTCTTATTCACGGCCCTTGAAACCTACCACCTTGTTGGTGAAACAAGGGTCGGCCAAGATAGAGAACACTTCGGCTCCTGATGGATGAGCAGCTTGGACGCTCGTACTTCACTCTGCACACTGGACCTCACAACAGGGTTTTGTGATCTTCAGGTGTGAAAAGCCAGTAATTACTAGCAAAGTCGGTCAGAGAACTGGGAGGGAGTGATAACAGATGAATGAGACCACACAAAGGTCTTACTATTTTCAATCACTAATTCTCTAGTGGCTTTTCCCTCCTTCATTTCCTCCTTCCCTTTGTTAGGAACATAATTCACATTTGCTTTTACTGTGGAGAAGATGCAAGAAAAGGGAAAACACATATTGGCTGTCGTTTGTCCAGCTATTCAGTATCAAATGTACTTAATATATTCCCAAGCTGCAAATCACAAAACAACAAATAATGCAGTAAGGAATAGCAAGCAAGTGCTAGTACAAAGAATGAAATAAATCAAGAGGGGAGAGAATCCTGCCTTGTCTACTTGGTTTGTGCTCTGCAAGTTCTGTCTTTGCTGACTGTAAACCGTCTTTCATTTTGAGCTTATAATTCTTATGGAGTTACTCCCAGCACACAATTCCTCTTGACTATGAGGGGTGGCTGAGCAGATAGATAAATTCTGCCAACTAACGTGAAAGGTGAACTCGAACTAAAAAAGTTAGGTAAGAAACTAAAGCATACAATTCAGTCCAACAGAAGATTATAGTTGCCCTAGTGAATACATTTTAGAAAAAAAGTTGATCAAAATTGGTTAAGCCAAACTTGACTTTCACGGTAAGTTTAGAAATGCTTTTGATGAAAACTCTTCGTTGCAGGTTTTGGGGTTGAAGGGTGGCGTGCTATAAAGGTATTATTGAAAGGACACTAAAACAAATTCTGGGTGTTTATGATTAGCAGTGTCTGTGTTTGCTCTGCATAGTGTACTTGGCTTTCGAGCCCTTAGGACAGTAGCTGCACTGATGTCTCTCTAGACCGTCGCACACTGGGGTGTCCTTGGTTCAGCAGAAAGCCCAGGTGACTCTTTAAACATCCGGTATATCCTTGCAGCAAAACACAATTCTAGTCCATCACTCTTTTTATTCTATCTGAAGACAGTATTCTTAAATATTTATGCTCCAAAAATATGCCATTTACCAAGTTACGGTAACCTAATGATAATTTAGTATATATCTATATATCTATATCTATCTATATGTGTTTTCTACTAAAGGTATGCAGTTTGATTTGCGGAAACATCACGGATGCTTTAGAAAGAAGATTCTCCATTATTTTCTATTCGAGAAACTTACTCTTTTTTTGGGGGGAAGATAGGCCCTGAGCTAACATCTGTCGCCAATCTTCCTCCTTTTGCTTGAGGAAGATTGTCCCTGAGCTAACATCCATGCCAATCTGCCTCTACTTCATACGTGGAATGCCACCACAGCATGGCTTGATGAGCAGTGTGTACTTCCGCACCTGGGATCCGAATCTGTGAACCCTGGGCCGCCAAAGCAGAACATGCAAATTTAACCACCTACACCACCAGGCTGACCCCTCAAGAGTCTTACTCTAATACCCTGGCTATGACTTTGATCTCTTCAATTCTTTTGAATATGTCCAAATATTTGCATTGGCAAAATATTAGAAGGATTTGGTATGGTTCACACACAGACACCCTGATAGAGCTTTAAGCATGTCCCCTCCTATTCTGAATATTCGAGAATCAAATATCACCTTTTCTAAAGGTTGAAATAGGTCATTCGACCTTGGAACATTGATCAACGTTTTCTTGAGGAAGAAAATGTTGCTAGTCCATGATTGCTCTTAGGCCTTTTAATCAAAGAGTTAAAAATCAGGATATTATTTGAGACCTGCATACCATGAAATTCTGAATATACATCTGCTGGAGAATTACTTGACAATGGAAGAGTTATTTATATGGGAGAAAGAAAAGGAAGAAGGCATTTTTAGAACAAGAGTTACTGAAACATGAAATAAAATATTAAGTGGATGGCCCCATCCAACATTTCTAAGGTAAATATTGGTCAAGGTAAAAAAAACAAAAGCTGATTCTTTTATTCTTTTGGGATACTCTTCAAGATAGAAGAAGAGTCAGATTAGTGCTTACGAATACAGCATGGTGCTCTGAAACAATGTAATTTTTAAATAAAATATTCAATTGTTTAGTTGGTATTTCAGCTATTAATATATTGAAGATATAGATATCAAGAAGTATCCCAGACGTAAAATGTGAATGCCTGTGAAGCATCTCTTCTAGGAAGCCATTTGTCTGTTTCTCATAAAATATAGTAGCATAGTCAAATCTCTCATAAAAACATCCCTCCCCAAACTATATATATCCATCATTATATTTGATTATAATATGATTTCTATACAAAAGCTATTTCAAATAGAAATAAGTCTAAAACATTGCCTTAAAACTCCAGATACCTTCTATTTTTTTCTCTTCTACCATAAGAAGAAATCTGAATTTCTAGAAACTCTGCATTAGATAGATACCAGCTGTAACACAGTTGTCTTCCCATGCTCTATCAGGATCCAAAATAAGATACATCTGGCTCTATAAGAGAAAAAAAGAAATCTCCTAGAATTAATGATAGCACACTGTCAATTAAGATCCAAATTTAGATGCTGAATGAAGAATTCTTACGACACATAGTAGTTCATATCATTTTGCTTCTTCAAGTACTGCCAGCAGAACTTCTGAGATTTCAACTTTTCTTAACATTATTTGAGAAATATATAAAATTATATAAATTATATAACAAATGTTCAGCAGCAGTAAGTTCAAGTACTGTTCATTTTGCTTTTGCCCAGGATAAATATAAAGAAAAGAAAGAGGGAAGGAGGTTGCTGCAAGACAGAAAATAAATGAAGCTATTTTAATGAAAGCACACGATGTTGGAAAAATCCATCCATTTTGTAAATTTTCTTATCAACAGTAAACAAGGATACTCATATATATCCTGTGCAAAATACAGTAAGCAAGGACCTCTGGAACTCCAGACCATGAAGCCTTATCTTTGAATATTTGGTACAGAAATTTAACTTCCTTTTCCAGGTTATTCATGCTGCACTTTATTATATATTTGATGCTGAGTTGCTGAATTTGAACTTGTTCAAATGGCATCAATCCTGCCTTGATCTGGTTGGCAGAAATAGTGAATATATGGCTTTTTACCCTCATGAAAGAGAAGATTCAATGTTGTTGAGAGGAGAGGGGCTGGTCTCTGTGGTGGCAATAGAACCAATTCTAGTTTATTTCCTCCAGTCTTGAGAACTTGGCAGAATATCCACCTAGCTCAGCCCCGGGACTTCAGGACAGAAACCCATTATGGGAACTCCTAGCGTTTATTATGTTGATACATCAGTAAGACTTTTGAATGACAGTTAGTAAATCTCCTTAATTCCCAGTCCTTAGTTCCGCATTAAAAGAGGTTAAAAAAAAATGGAACTCAACAATTGTTATCTAAGCACAGTTCGTTTTGTAAAGTGTATAGCGCTCTAAGACAAATAAGTGAAGCTTCAGTCCAGTTAAATATATTAAAACATAAGAGTAATTATGACATATTTTATGGTATATACTTTTTATGGTAGCTACTATAAAACTTTAGAAAGCAATTTGTAATACTAGGGAAATCATGGTTTTCTTTACTAATAGAATCATTATGAAGAAAACTTAACCTTAATAAAATTTCTAAAATGCCTCAAAAGTCAAATGTTGATGTGGATTTCCAGGTCCTATGGCTAGTTCTATTTAAAAAAAATAGTTTTACAAAATGAAAAAGAGAAGTAATAAAGTTTCTGTTTCTAGCAGCCCTCAAGCAGACTAACTCACGCTTGTAAAGATATTTCTCAGCCTAAATGGGCTGTTAAAGAATGAACTTCACTTAATTCTGACCATAAAAACGTCATGTAGCTATGTGTTCTCACCTAAAATTGTTTCAAGAGTCTGCAAACAAGTCTCCTAAAAAATTAATGCCAGCTTTTATGTGTTCTATTGCTTTTTGGTTTTTCAATACGTATCCTTACTCTATGTGGAAATATATTTTTATTCCCGACTTTCATTTCTCAGCATGTTTTCAGCTTTTCTAAAAGAACTATAAAATCAGAATCTGTCACTGCTACACAACATTTACGTATGCAATCTGCAGTTCAACTCTAACAATACTGGGGGCAACTCATGTAGAAGAATAAATTATTTTCTAGACCTTGTAGGAGAGGTATCTCTTTATTTTCACTCTTGAACTCCACTTAAAAGATTTGATGTTTTTATTATGATTAATATAACCTCTACCTCCAGAAAAATGAAGAAATATGGAATTTCACAGTACTGAAAAATGCTTAAACAGCTAGAGAATAGATATATAGATTATATATAATTTATATTATATGTAATTTATATTATATATAATTTTAAGACCACAAACTTGTTACCATACTGCTTATCAAAGACAAATGCCAAAACTATAGATTATTCACAAGAAAGTATATGCTAATGAGATAAAAATCTCATGTATTGGCCAACATAGTTTCAATTTATTGACATTATCATTAAAGTCTTACAAAATTCAGTTTAAAATAAATCCTGAGAGTGATTTGTAATAGTTATTTGAAAGCCATTTTGGTAGTAGCGCAAGCACTCTTGTTAAGGAGTAAAAATGCACAATTAAATTAATGTCAGAAATAAACTGGGCTCTTGGAAATTAGTGGGATACCATTAGGCATTCATAAGATAATTCAAAAATAAAAACTTTGTGCTTTATAGCTTAGAAGCGCTTTCACCTGTTTTCTCCTTTGTTGAGCCTTGAAAGAGTAATATGTGAGTGTATCTTAATGAATGTATCACAATTTTCCTGAGTAGTACATTTGTCTTTATGTAGAACTATTAATATTTTGAAACCATAAACAGGATAGAAAGGAAGAAAACAAAACATGGAAAAGAGAAAAGAGAAAAAAGTAAATGGGTAAAACTACAAAACATGCTTAGATGGATTCATTTATATAGGGAACATGAATTACTTAATTGCAGGCAGTGTTCAAGGCTTTGGATATACAACTGTGAACAAAACAAAGTCATGTCGCATTTAATAGGGTAACCAATTCATCTCTGTTTGCCCAGACTTTCCTGGTTTTAGCACTGACATCCTGTATCCCAGAAACCACTTCGTTCAGGACAAACCAAGATGTCCCTCCTCTGGAACTTACCTTCTTATAATTGTCATCTTGATTCCTTGATTCCCTGATTCATATTAATCTGTTTACCTCGTTGCTAATGGCAGTACCAGATAACACTGGCCACAAGTAAGCAGTAGCCAGAACACTTGTTTCTAAGATGGGCAAGGTCATAATAAGAGCAAATGTTGGTAACATCAAATTCTCTAGAATAATTTCTGGACAGCACTCTGTAGAGTGCAACAGAAGTAAAGAAAGCACAACTTGCCCTCAAGGAAGACTTATAGTCTGAGAATGTCAGCAATCATTATTACAGCTACCATTTCTAAGACGCCTGAGGTAGTCATCATCTCCAGTCCTTACAAAGCCCTATAAGGTGGGTGTTATCTCCCTTTAGGGATGAAGAAATTGAGAATAAACATTTTCCACTGCACAAAAATTAGAAAGAAAACCAAAGGTGAAAGAAGAGAATTAGAGTTTTCAGATGGCTATCGCAAGCCTTCATTTAGCAGTGGCATTTATTGCTTAGAACAGAAAACTGTTAACATTCTCCTCAGAATATTTCATCTTTTGTATTCTATTAGATAACGTTCTCCTGGAAAACAGACTTCTCTTTGGGGACCCATTTTGGTAACTGGTCTTAGTCTTATTTGTTCCTTCAAATTTACTCATGAAATAGGTGGGCCAATACCATTGAAGCACTGGATTTGTTAATATGGCAATGTTTGAGATACCGACTTACATTGAATTTCGCAGAAGAACTTCAAATGGAAAACATTATGGATCAGCTAGCTTCCAAAGAAGAACATCACTCAATCAACACTATTTTTATCACAATTAATAAGTTTTAGGTATATATTTTTTGGAGTGCATTTTGATTTACTTTTTATATTCTACTCAAATGTCATTGATGGATATATTTCTGAGTAACACAGTAGCTAAAGGATCATATTCCTGTCCCTTTCCATAAAAAAAAAAAATGCTCCATACCAACCTCAATAGTTCTTTAACTTCTCATTATGTAAACTGTTTTCATGAAGTCAATAAAATTTTTCACTTTATCTTTCTTAGAATATAACACGTGTTATATTCTAAGTCTAAACTACTTAAGAGGTAAATATTAGGCAACAATTTTTCACTTGCCAAGTACCTAAAAGAGAGAAAAAAGGCTTAATTATTGAAAATGGCGATTCAAATGATAATTCTGAATAAAAAATATTTAATTATCCCAGCCAAGTACTGCTGAGAAATTTAAATCTCTGTACTTCAATTTCTGGTAGTTATTTTTCATACTTAGTAAAAGTATTACTTTTGGTAAATTATGAATGCAACCAAAGTGAAGATATCAGAAAAATAGATGGAACCATAAGATAATTAATTGGTTAATACGGACCAACATTGAAATACAGTGGAAAAGTTATCTCTCCACATAAAGGCAAGAATGACAGACTTGTGAATGGGACGCTAGTTGCAGACCTTTTAATATGGCATAAGTAGTTAGTTTTAAATCTTTGACCCCATTCAGGATCTTTTCTTTCCTAAATATATTTATTCATGAAACATTCCATGAGTGCTTTCTATATTCGAACAATCCGTAAAGTTTTTAGGAATGCAAAGAATAGGGCACAGGCTACCTTCAAGGACTGTTAAACTATTACAAATACAGTATGAGACACTGAGTGGAAGAGGCAGTGCATATTATGTAAGCAAAGAGAAGGGCAATAGACCTGAGCTGTGTGGTTGAGGGAAGGGGAATTGGTTTTGCTTCTTATATGAAGTGATGCCTGGACTGAGCCCTAGTGGATGAATAGGAGTTAGCTAGGAGGAAAGAGGTGATATATCAGCTTTCCCAGTACAATCTACAGCTAAGTCAGGGAACAAGCAACATCATATATGATAGAATGTGTATGAAAGAGGTTTGATGTTACTAGTGCAAAACTTGCAATTTGGAGATTGCAAAAGACTAAAGCTAAGACAATGATCGAAGACCTTGCAGAACATGTTGACCCTACTGGATGTAGCTAATAGATGATGATGAATTAGCTTATAGATGATGATGAAGTATTAACGTTTTCTAAGTAGTACTCAACTTAGATTTGAGATTTGGCTAGGGTACTTGCATGGCAGAAGAGGAGACTTTTGGGGTTAACAAGACGGGGGCAGAGAGAAACCCATTTTGGCGGGTGTTTCACTACTGCAGTGAAGAGATTATTAGTGAAAATTATCATCCAGATGTTTTGAAGTGTCCATTTAAAAAAACAAAATCAAGCTGAGTTAGCTGGACCTGGTGTCTCATTGGATGTTGGGGAGAGGAGAGGGAGTCAAGATTTCTCATATTTGTTAACTAGTTGAAATATGGGGGCTAGTGGAAGTTAGAAGATAATGCTTATAGTTGGCAGCTGAAATAAAACAAGTTGTTCTGGGTAGGGGCTGGGGAGGAAGGTTATGCCTTTACTAGGTTTTGGATATATGGAGTTTGAATACCTATGGGAAATCCGTGTAGAGTTGTCTGGAAAGAAACATTTCTGGACTAGCAATATCAATCTTGCAGTCATTAATATAAAATTTGTTGTGAAAACTGAGAGAGTGAATGAGACTCACCCAATAAGCAATATAAGAAGTCTGGTGAGTAGCAGATAGTACTGTGAAAAATAACAACATTTGATATGTGTGGGAAGGAAGAGAAAACCATTTATTCAAAATCCATTAAAGAAATACTCATTGAGTCTTTACAGCATGCCAATCCTCATGCTAGACCGTGGTGTTATCACTTTAAGGATGAGACCGAGGCTAAAAAGGGAAGACAAATGACACAGATAATTATTTAATTACAGCTATGATACATGCTATAAAGTAAAATTGCAAGAATAGATAATTAAGAATGTAAAACAAGGGAGCTTGTTCTAGTCTGGGAGGGTTCTTTAAAGTAGTGGCTCTTAAGGGAAGATGAGGAGAATGAATGGCTATGAGGCCAAGAGTGGTGGAGGCAGAGAGCCTTTGAAATAGAGGAACCGGTGTGGGTTAAGGTCCTGAGTCTTAAGGAAGCAGATGGAAAAGAAAACAAACAAGAGAAAAGTTCAGAGGAGAACCAGGGGAAGATTTATGATAGCCAGACAAATAGTGTTTGTGAAGGACATAAATCCAATAATCTAAGAAATTTTAAAACAGTCACTGAACTTGGCAATTGAGAAGTTAGTGATAGCTTTAGAACAGATTTAGGAAATGTTTGTATGTATTGGCTGGGTTGCAGTGAGAAGAGAAAAGGCTGTATTATGGTGGAGAGAGAAATTAATTGACAGGGCAGAGCCGGAGACAATGAGATAGATTGTTTTGAAGGAATTTGAAAGGAAAAATGGAAGTAGAGAGATTAGTGGTGATTGACATTAACTAGAAGGAGAAGACAGAGAACAAGGGAAGTTGCTAGACTAAGGGATTTAGATGTTATTCAAGAGGCAATAAGGCAGCCATGAAAAAGAAAAATACATATCGACCAATATTTTTGTCAGAATGATTATTTATGAGAATGAAATGGGAAATAAGCAAAATTAGAAATCCCAATTTAGCTAGGCTTGAAGAAATGATGGGAAAATGCCTCAGATTTTTTTAAAATCAACTCTCTACTTTCTGATCTATATTACATGACTGGCCCATCAGTAGTCAGAGACAAAGAGAATTTTCTGAGGAATCATGGACTCCTGATCTCTATATTCAGTCTGGCTTATAAATTACGATAGTTTGAAAGAACGAGAAACAAATACTTTTGATAAGTTCCCTGAATGGCTAATTAATCCATTTTAGGAGGTTCTTTCATCCTGTGATATACAGTAAAGTAATAAAATTTGCATTTTATGGAAGAACAATGAAACATGAAATTCAAAATACTACAGAGTCCATTTGGGGAATGAAATTAGGTTGTCATCTATTAAATAACTTATTAATTAATGTCATAGTAGCTCAGAGCAAAAGAGTACAGTTGTAGTCTTCCAGATAAGAACTATGATGAATGGAAGGAATCCAAGCTTTTAAACTTGTGAGTAGAGTACAGAAGAGAATTTCAGGGAGTAGTGGAAGCTCCCATATGGAATGAAGGAAGCCTCTGGAGACCAGATTATAGGCAACTGTCTGGCTGTAAATATCAAGACATAGACAAGCAGTGATGTAATACATCTCTTCCATCTCAAGGGCCTTTTGTTTAATGTTTAGTTGCATCACACGTGTTATGAGTCCAAGGATACGAAAACTTTTCAAAATTTTTGGTACTTGTTCCAAGAGAAATAATATTAAATTGGTAAGTAAATGACAGTGATTTCTAATTTATTTTTCCATGGAACATTATTTACAAACTATCTGTTCATGCTGGTATGGCAAAATATGGTAATATATATTATCACTCGATAATAAATTTACTTTTGTATTAATAGGTAGCATTTTGAAAAGCTTTTAAGCAAGGAGACCCGAAACCTCCTTGCTGAGTCATGATCACTGGGTTTGCCATGCTTGGGGTGCAGATCAGAGTGAAATATTGCTATGCTAGCTATTACGTAATGGAAAAATCAAGTCATGAGCAGGTAAACACCTGGATTAAGAAGATAAATGTTAGAATTGGGGACACAGAAGAGGCAAAAAAGAAAAAGGAGTTTTGAATCAGACACAGGGCCTTTGAAAAGAATTACAGTCTCTTAGTCTGTAAACCTAACACTCGTGGTTTGGACTCTCCATTGGTTTCTTTATGCTTCTTTGACTGGATGCTTACCAGCACAGCATCCATGGAAGTCCATTATCATTTCATTTCATGCCTTCTTAATGTGTCACAAAATGGAAAATCTAGTGTATAATTTAGACAGACTCCCTGCCTGAAGTTGATGATCTTTACTTTCCATATTTTAATTGATTAATTAAAATTCATTGTCTAAACTCTGTTTATACCCAATGAATCAAATATGTGTATTGAGTTTTTACCTTAACCCCTTATCTTTTTATTCTTTTGGTCCCCAAAATGTGACCACAAACATGTTTGCCAAACAAATGATTTTTGTTGTTCTTTATTTTATTTTATACCTGGAAATTGTTGTTCAGCTGTTCCATGGCTATGGAAAATGTCCTACATTTAAAAATATTTGTTTTATATGCTTCCTTTAAGGGTTTGGCACAAACGCTTTGTTATTTAATCATCATTTCCTTGAATCAAGTCACATCCTATTAGATTTACCCATTTGTCATTGAGTTCCAGTCATAAGAAATTTTGGAATAGACATATGAGCTTAAAGGAAAGAGGTAGAATGGTATCCACACCATTGCCTCTGTTCCAATTCCAATTATTTAGGTTTTCAATTTCAAGTGTTTTTTGTTCTTAGTAACTACCCAATCACTAATTACAATATTTTTGCTTTTATTTTCAGGTTCCAAATTTTCATAAATAATGAAAAATTTTGACTTCTTTTAAACTGCATGGCTCCAATATTTGTGTGAGTGGATGTATATGTGTGTATGTATGTGTGGGTGTACTTCCATGGGCTTCTTTCCCATACTTTTATTCTCCTTTCTTTTGCTACTCACCAGTACAACTTCCATTAGTCTTTAAACGTGTAAAAGAATAGTTTTTCTTGTCTAGTAGTTTCATAGTTTAAAACTTTGGCACAGGAGAGGGCCAGATAATGTGCCTTTTCTTTATTAATTTGTGCACTTGCTTCTGACAGATTCAAAATATTGAAAATATAATGGTATTGACTTTAAAGCCACGTTAGTTTTCAGTATATTTTTCTTTTCCTTCTGAGAAAAACTTCTTTCCCAGTATGTCCTTTGTGCATCTACATTGTTGATTAATAATAATTAACATTAATTATAGTCTTAATAAAATCATAATAGCTAACATTTATTGAATTCTCAGTTCAGACCACTCTAAGTTTCATGAATTTGATTCCATATTCCTCAACATTCCTAATTGCCCCCAATATTAAGACAAAGCACTATGTTTTATTGAGAAAAATAGGAATGAGTGTGATGACTCCACCCCAGCTGAGAAAAACTAGGACCAAAATTGCATATCTTATTATTCTTCTTCTCCCAATGCCCATTCTTGAGGAACTCTGCCGCTATACTTGTTACTTACATAAAAAGACTTCTTTATTAAATCCTGTTTGATGAATAAGTCCCTCAAAGAAAGAACTGAAGAAAGCGGTTAATAAATCTATAATTTCGCTCAGCCTATCTTAGGTCCGTAAAAGGGAATATGCCTATAAAGATTAATCACACACAAAACTGTGGTCCCAAACTATTTCTGTGTCTTGAAAATGTGTTTCACAGTTACAGAACCTTTTCAGTGACCTTAAGCTGAGACCTTAAAAAGTAGCCCTGAGGAAATCCATTAGGGATATAAAAGGAATAAATGTAAAGAGCAGAGTCTGTAGTTTTGTAAAGTTGATGCCAAGTCCTCCTCTCTTCTTGACACTTCTAATGACTGTCTTACTAAACAGAGCTGAGTTAATATGAGGTCTTGGGACTTCGCCTCCTGGCTTCAATCATATTTCTGCCTAGCAGTGTGTTTTCAGTCTGAAGACTTTTAAAACATGTCTAAAATGATGCAGTTTACAGAGTTTTGAGTTTGCTTTGTTTTTTTCCTAGAACTTGGCGGGGGGGAGTCTCAAGAAATGGAAAGCTTGATTTTATTATGCTGAAACACAAAGGTGTCACACATGAAGATGCAATGAATTTTAAAGTAAAATGCATGCACCAGTCACCAAACACCATAGAATTAAGCCAGTTAATTTAAAAAGAAACTTTTGCAAAACTTAGCTACTCTTATTTCCTGGTTTGAAACTTCTTTATAGTTTGTGAGTGTTTTTGCCCCAATATTCTTCCTACTGTTTACTCAGCTTTGCTCTAAAATTCCTTTTTAAGGGATTAGAAGGGATCTTGAAAGTCCCAGACCTATTTTCAATGTGACCTCTTTTCTGTCAGGTTCCTTTTTAGCATCATTCCATCCCTATGATTTTTCTAAAGTATATTGGCAGAAATCCTTTGAAATCTCAGAACGACTGACCAGGAAGCAACAGATATATCAGGAATTTTGCAAACTATACAGTCAATCTCCAGATCAATTATGTGATTCTCTAAGAGGCAGAATGCCACTTTTAAAAAAAGTTTATTTGAATCAGGGTCAGCAAACTACTACCTGCCTGTCAATGACCACTGCTAGTAAACAAAGTTTCCTTGGAACTCAGTCATGCCCGTTGGTTTATGCATTCATTGTCTATGGTTGCTTTCACACTACAGTAGCAGAGTTGAGTACATCATGTACCACACAACAACCTTTTAGTCAACAACACACTGCATATAGGAGGATGGTCTAAGATTAGTACCCTATATCCTAGGTGTGTAGTAGCTAACCATCTAGGTTTGTGTAAGTACAATATATGATGTTTGCACAACAAAGAAACCACCTAATGACGCATTTCTCAGAACGTTATCTCCATCATTAAGCCACACATGACTGTAGTTGCATTTGGGGCCATGTGTCATGAAAAACCTAAAATATTTGTTATTTGACCCTTTACAGATAGTTTACAAACCCCTGGTGTAGAAGATGGAAATTAATCAGTCTCTTCAATCATAAGCAGTCACTTATGTAGTATTAAATGATTTGTAGTGGTTTGACTTTGAAGTCTGATATTTGCATTCTTTAAAACTTCCTTCCACTATCTTATTTCTGCACTGCCCATTATTAGTATATTATAGGCTGAAAGAGCATGTTATTTATGAATAAGTGAAATATCACTTCGGACACTCTCCCATGACAAAGTATTATCTTTGAGTTTCCTTCAGAACTTCCTTGATTGCAGAATTTATTACCACCTTCAATATTTTTCACTGCATCAGAGAAAATTAAAAAGAATCTTGTTATCCAAAGAAAACCAGCCAATAGATTTTGATCAAGAAGGCTTTCTTTGTGTAAAGAAAGGAAGACAGCCAATGCCTCTGAAATGTTAAGTGAGCATTCCCTAGAAACCTCCACATTATCCTATGCTAAGCTTACATGTTGATTAGATGCTTCAGTTAAATGCTGTTTTCCTGAAGAAATATTTATTTTGCTGTGTTAATGATTCTCTTTCAACTAGAATTATTAGGGGAATATAGTCAGGCCTAAAAATAAAAAAGACAGGTGTTCAGACAACCATGACAAATTTAAACGGCTTGATTACTTCTCTGTGGTAGATGATTTGTTTTATTGTCTGAAATACCACAATTACATTGGGTTCTTCTTCCATCTAAGGGAAGATAAAAGAATAAATTAAGCTGGCTTCAAGTACATTTTGAATAATAATTGCAGAAGATTTGAAAGTTGGCAGGCCAGTTGAAATGTGCCCAAAATTCACTAAAACTAATATCTAATATTTTGAGGATTCTGACTTGACATATATTTCGGCTTTTCATCTATCTTCCAAGTGCTTTTGAACAAGTTGCAGATCTCCGTTTGGAATAATGAGCAATAAGGAAATTTTTCTTTGCCCAGTAATCCAAAAGTAGAGATAAGAAAAGCTCTTACCTGGATAATTTTTCCATAAAGATTCTATCCATAACCTTTGCTTTCTGCTTTAAACGTCTAGCTCAGCCTTTCCCACTTCTGATTCTACATTAGAAGCACCTTGGAAGGTTTTTTAAAATTGTGATAGTCGACCTCCATGCATACTTTAGAGATTTTGATTGAACTGGTTTAGGATGGCGCCAAAGCATCAATATTTTTTTAAAGATCCCCTCGTAATTCTAATATACACTAGAGTTGAAAACTGCTGGTATAAATGCCTTAGTAACTACAGGCAGACAGATCCTAGGAAATGATATATCCCATGGAAACCTAGTTTCTAACACTGCATGTGAGCAGATTACTAGAATTTACTTCCCAGATTAATAATAATACTTTACGTGTATATGATATACCATTTGCCTTGTGATTTCATACTCAACCAACACTTGCTGATGGCTTAATGAATATAAACTGACTACCTGTGCAAAGCATGGTAATCAGTTGTCAACTATGAGCTTTTATAAGAATGAGTTTAAATGGCTATCGTAATCCTTGAGGCTAAAAGTAGTTAATACATTTAATATTGTGAGTACAGATGGGACCTGGGATGTAGGAATAAAGAAAGTTATGATTTCCCAGCTGTGGACATCTTTAAGAATAAGGCAGTCATATGCCTTTTCTGGGGTAAGAAAGATAGAAACTTCACTGAAGACAGGCAGTTGAATTTCACAGATAACTAGCCAAGGGTTCCTCCTGTCATCTGCCTTTCCTGGGGCAGAGAAGATAAGCAGAGGGAGGCGGACCAAGGAGCTTCACAGCCAGGCTTTACCTATATGGTCTCATCTTGTGATGCGGCTCCTGGATATTTCCAGTGAAACCTATGATGAAAATAATGTCTTAAGATGATCCTAGGATAAAGAATGAAAATAAGAACACCTCAAAATAGCTTTATTCCTCCACAAATGTAATTAAATGAATTCTAATATCTCAATATTTTTATTGTCCTTTCTCATTAGAAAATTAGCCTGTAACCTGAAAGTCATTCATTCGCTCATTTATTCAATTCAATCTATAGCTCTTTTCAAAATATTGTCTTATCCCAAGTATTTCTTTCATTATCAATATTGAAATTTCTTACATGCTTAATCTTGTTACTATTCTTCCTTCTTGCCTTCCTCTCTTCCTCCCTTCCTCTTTCCTTCTTTCTTTCTTCTCCTTTTTTCTTTATTCTTTGTTTTATTTTTTAAATTACAAAATTAATACATACTGTTGTAACAGAAGAACCAATAGAATACAAAAATATGTAAAGATGACACATCATCAACTATGTATCCTAGGTAACCAACATTAAAAGTCTGTTTATCTTTCTCATGATTAGTTTGCTCAAGCTACTGCTATGAAATATATATATTTGTAATTTTATATATATATATGTATTATTATATATGATATATTTGTTTCCTTCAGGGGAATAAATGTCTCCTGTAGCAGCAACTATGTAAGTAACTGATAGTGAAGTCCTTAGAAGTTAGGCCCCTCGATTTAGAATTCCTGATTGAATCTTGCCTCATCACTCACTAGAAAGGAAATAAGCTCTGAAGCCTCAGGCCATTCATCTGGAAAATGGGAATAATAGCCTGACCACACCGTAGAGTAGTCATGGGATTTTATGTGAAGTGATGTATGTATAAAGGATATTAGGATGGATTCTGGCACCTAGACAATTACAAACAAAGCATGACTTTTATCACCAATCAACTATCATACCAATTAACTTATACATTTTAGAAAAGAGAAAATTTCCAAGTTGTTTTTCTCCAATCTGTGCAAGAGATATATTCCAAAGCACTAAGATAGGACAGCCTACAACAAGACCTCACAGGAGCCAAGTGGGCCCAGAGCTGTCACAGTTTTATTTCAGGGACTTGCTTGACTTAAGTTGAATGTGAATGACTATTTTAAACTCATGCTCTATAGAAAGATATTCAAACCAAAGATAGAAATTGGTGCTTATGCCACAGCACAGTGATTGTTTTTCAGATATTTTGTCCACAGGGGATGGGTTGAATATGTGCAGGTGGGGTGAGGTGACCGGCTTACCTGAGTAAATAAGCAGACCTAGTAAGAAAGCAATGACTTTTCATTTTCTCAAGCCCTTTCCTGAGAAAACCTTACCTCACTCTTTAAGAGAGAGAGGCTCTCATTGTCAAAGAACTAGCTACTCTGTTTCATATGGCTTGGTATACATCCTATTGTCAATGCTAAAGGTATAGTACGTTCTCAGTAGACGTGGATGGATGGATAGATGGACAGATGGATGACCGGATGGATGAATAAACGGTGTGGCCCTCCCACCCAACTCCTGCTTTCTGTTAAAAAGACTAAGTCCACACAGCGCTGTACTTAGAAGCATGCCTCTGAGGTTAGTCACAATGTCTCTAAGAAATTCTCATTCTTGGAATGACACTAAGTTTTCTCATCTCCTAATTGGATCTCATAATCTCCCAATATTAAGGTGATTAGATTACTTGAGATGTATGTGTGAAAAAATAGTTTTCCATTTAATAATTATTACTGACTGAGGAGTTTTACTAAAATGAAATGGAATAGAATGATGCACTAAAAATTGAGTTTTATATGGATCTGACACAATATAGGAGATTATGAAATATTTAACGAATAAGTAAGTGAATACGTGAAAGGATAAAGACATCTAGATAAAATTAAATCAAGGCTGACCCTCTATTCACTCTCAGTAAGCCTAGAATTACTGGTGGAGGATGATTATTTGCATATTTTACAAGGAGTCGTCAAACTTACAGCTGTGGGCCGAATCCATCCCCCCCCCCACCACCTTGTTTATATACGGCTGATGTCAATACAAAATGTATGGAAATTTATTTTCCCTCTGGATATCTAAGTGCCTATATAATAGTCTCAATTTTGCCTCTTGGCCCACAAAACCTAAAATATTTACTCTCTAGTCGTGTACAAAAATTTTGCTGATCCCACATTATGCTATAAGCTGTGAGAATGGTGGGCCAGATTCGATGTATATACTCTTATCTACTCAGCACCTAGCTCTCTGCCTGGCACAGAGTAGACATGCACTCAGTGACTTTTCAATGGATGAATAAATAAATAAATGTATGAACACATTCTTCGCTTTACTCCTTAAACCCACATGTGCCATCTTCAAAATAGAAAATATTTATCATCAGAGTTCTCAAAAACATACCTTTAAAATTTTATCAATATAGGAAAGAGTAATTTTAAAAATATGGCCATGTTTTTTATATTTGAATTGTTCAAGAACATTTCAGAAACATAGTATATGTAATGATAGGAAACTATTTTTTGGTTGCCTGGAGAGGTAGAATGTACTTACGTCTCTATTTCATGGTTGAGATTCGTGCGGTGTGTACTTCCACCTATGGATATTGCGGGAAAGGTTATTTTAAAAAGCAGAAGAGGCTTCTTAGGAATGGAGTTTACCAGGAAGCATTTGTCTTTGGCTGGCCCTTCCCTTTCCTCTTGTAAAATTGCAGGTGGAGAGAATTGCACATCCAGTTATGCTAATGAAACGGCACAGGAGGCTTCCTGGTTTCACTCTGTAGATTCACAGTTAGGGAAGATTTCCTCTTAATACAGTTCCCTGGGCTATAAGAGCTGTGTATGACTTAAAACTTAGCACTTCCGAGATTCTCAATATAAATAGAACAGTCGATTTAATTCTATGTGCCTTTTATTGCTATTTATAAAATCTATCAGCCTCCATTTTCATATTTCTTTCCCCCTTTGTTTCCGTGGTTGAAAATTTTCTTTTTCATTTTGGTTATCTGATTTTCTCTGATCTTTGAATATAAATCACTTCAAATTGTTTTCTGAAGGAGGTAAGATAACCATAATTGCTAAATATATGTAAACTATGCTTATGATCTTGCTTAGGAGACATATCTGAGTTAAATAATGATTCTCTCTAAATCAAACAAGCAATATATATTTATTTGCAAGTGCTCCCACGACAACATTTGTGGGGTTCTGGGTAAGACTACTAGTGGAAGCCACATATCATATATATAAATGGTTAAAAGTCATAAATTAAGCTAATAAATTGGCAGCCACATATCATATATATAAATGGTTAAAAGTCATAAATTAAGCTAATAAATTGGCAAGTAAAATATATTCTATCCTCCTACATTGACAAATATGCCTTTATTCCAGCCTGGAAGGTAGGTGTGAATTTAACGTTCTTGAACTCCCAGAATGTGGTGACTCAGAAAGAGTCATGCTGAAGCCCCGTCACTTTCTCTTCTTCCTCCTCTGTTCCATCCAGTTCTACCAGGAACCAGGAAGGCAATAAACATCCCAAGTCCACTACACTGCCTCTTGTCCATCCCTCAGGCCTTTGGGTATCCCATAGTCTGTCTTAAGTTGGTCCAGGGATGTTTGGGTAGAGAAATCTGGATCCTGGGTAACTAGAGTATGGATTGAAATGTGAGTGCAGGCTTTAATGGGCATGCTCTTATGACCTTATGGTTTCCACACTCAATGGGAAGGCAGAACCAGAAGAAGGCCAGGGTGGGCCCTCTAAATCTGTGGGACCCTGGCACAGGCTTCTCTAGATGGTGGTACTATGTAGTGTAACAGAAAGAACATTGACGTTGAAGTCAACCGTAGGTTCACATCTCAACTCTGCCTCTTATTAAGACTCTGACCCTGACCCTGGTCAAGCTACCCAAACTCTCTGAATTTGGTTTCCTATGAGTTTGTTGTGAGATGTAAATAAGACAAGGAAAGCAAAGCATTCACACAGTGCTGTATGTCCAGTAGACATTTTAAAATGTTCTTTTTACTATTGTGCAATTAATAAATATTTAGTAAACAGCTATAAAATGCCCAACCTTGTACCTGGTGCAAGATAATATACAAACTATTATAAGCAAGTAGTTGGTAGCTTTTGAAAAAAAATTATGTAGAGTGCTTGCTGTGTGCTGTGCTAAGCGTTTCACATAAATGACATCAAATTAATCCTATGAGTTAAGTGCATTTCTATCCACTTTACAGAGGAGCAGACTGCATGGCCACTGGTTAAGTGAGTTTGAAAGTAATAGAGGTGGGACTAAATTCCAGGTCTAAGTCCATATGCCATGCTTCTAACCATTCATGACCTCAAGAGGGAGTTTGATAGAGTAGGACTAACATAGAACAAATCAGCAAGAAAGCATTAAATAATTATTAAATTTAGTATAGCAAAACCGAGCTATCAAATCTTAGCATAATGGTGATGATAAAGGCTTGTTAAAAGACATTATTTTCAACTTAAAATATATTCTTTTCTGGAATGGATTCTTCCCCCCAGACTAATTAGTACACAATTGTTGTGAAGATGTCTCCAAACTCCATTAACCTCTTAGGTAAAACATTGAATCCAGGCTCAGCTGCACACAGAAACATTATGCAAGAGACTAAATCCAGCGCTTCCATTTCAACGTGAACTCTTAATGATCATAACGTAGAGGGTACTTCTTAAAATGCAGATTCCCAGGCCCCACCTAGGCATAATGAATCTGATTTTCTGGCTGTGTGGCTCAGGAATCTGAATTTTAGCTAGTACTCCAGATAATCCTTATACATACTCATCCTTGACACTTGGGTCTTTCTCTGATTTAATTGGTTTTGGGGAGGAGCCAATTTGGTTTTTTTAAACTGGTTTCCAGGTGATTTTGATTTTGCAGCCAAGGTTCAGAACTCCTGGGAGGAGAAATGTTTCTCTTTAGAATGGGAAGATCTCAGGTAGAATGAAGCTTAAAGTGCAAAAGATTGCCTGGATATGTTCAGCAAGTCTATTCATCATGGCTTAATTGTTCACGATGCACCAGGCACTGTGTGTGGAACTGGGTATAAAGAAGAAAGGGACAGGATACCTGATTACAGGTATCAGGAAGCTGAAGGAAGAGACCTGTGAACAACCAACAGGTAACCAAACGATATGAAATTGAAGAAATGGGAAACAGTCTTTCTACCTGCATTCATAGAGGGGAATATTTGTTCTTTAAAAAGGAGTGAGGGCATGTTATGCCATTATCAATTACAAAGCCCTAGGTATAAAATCTTAGGACAAAGAAACAGTAGCGGTATTCTGATTTTTAATAGATTTTTCAAAGGATTTATTGAATATTGACTTTAATGACTTTAAGTTTTTGTTGATTTGATTTTATTGACTATAAAACTTTACTCACACTTCCATGCATAATTCACACTGGGCAGCTTAAATCAGGAGGCTGCTTCAGTTTTTATGATGATGTGAATAGAGAGATTTCTTCAGGAACCTCAGGTTTCAAGGCTGAAAGTATATGAGCCCTGGCATGTGACTTGTTTCCTCTGCTTGCTTCTCACTTTTTAATCAACTGATCCCTAGTTTAGATTGGTATCTGGCTGAGTTGGGACATGTTTGATCTTAGAATAAGGTTCAATAATAAATAAATAGCCCACAAAGCCTTTTAGGTTTTATCTAGGTGAGAAATCTCTTTTATCATCAGGATTCTTTGATGTAGGTGACCCTCTGGTCTTTTGATGTGCCAAATGCCCGGAATGGGGATAGTCTTAACAAACCAGCAAGTGCACTTCTGGCTTTGTGGAGGTGAAGAACTAAATGGCTTTTAGACGACTGGGAGACACACTTGCAAACCAAGACGCCAGTTCCTTCCTTTTATTATTTTCTCAAGTTGCTCTGTCAGCATAAATTGGCTAATAAGCCATTGCTTTTAGACTTATTTCTCATAAAGTAGTCTTTTTTCCCTTTATCAAACAACTCACTTTTATGCATTTTATTGTGGCTAACAAAATAATCACTTTTAATTTTTACCAGCATTTTACACATTTTTAACGGTAATGACAAAAAAAGTAATGAATATACCTCATGGACTAGGATGTACAAGGCATGGAGTTACAACTGGGAAAAATATAGCAGTGTGGTCTAGTGGGGGATGCTGATGTCTATATTAGGAAAAATACACAGGAAAGACTTCTACCCCATACTTAGGGGGACAGATAAGACTGGAGAAAATATTTAAAGAATAATAGAGATAAGAGGGCTGCCATTTAGAGCATTAGAATGAGAATGGAAAGAAATGGATGGATTCAAGAGATTAATTAGGTCTTCAACAAGATGCAGATGTAGGAGGGAAAGACATTTCCTCTACCTTCTCTGGGTTCGTCTGGCCTGAGAACGAATTAAATTCACTTGAGACAGAATAGCAGGAGAAAATTAAAGCTTTATGAGGACCATGGCCTGGTGCCTTTCTTCCCGAAGGAAGAAAGGGCACCGAAGAAGTGGGGTGCACATAGTGGTTATATACCCCCAAACAGGGTGTTTCACATATGATTGAAATGTCCCTCCCACAATAGTCACAAGATTGCCCTGTTGGCACAGCGCTTCATGGACACAGCAGGTAGTGGGTGTGCCATCTTGGTGGGCCTAGCAGGAGGCAAGTCTATTGTCTCAAGCTGGGTGGTCTCAGGTGAGCGCAGCAATCAGTTCCTAGCCTAGGGAAAGATGCTTAATTCTTAAGGAAATGCCAACGTTGGGAGGGGGAGGGAAGTTGCACCTTTATCTCAAGGGCCTTTGTTCTTGCCATAGTAAATGTTTTAAAGCAGATATGCAATGCATGCCCAATGGCCACAGTCAGGCTCTTTTGGAAAAAAATAGCAAAGTCAGGCCGAATTAGGTTTACACCAAATGGCTTCCTCATGTACTCCAATATATCCTATTGCTTGCCATTTCTGTTTGTCACTGTGTACATGGGAGTTGCTCAGGCAAGCTGAGTAACTTGCCAAAATGGCTGAAACCACTACCCCAAACATATCCAGTTAAAGACAAAGGAGGATGTTGGGGGTGGGGCGAGTCAGTTACAGGAGGTTACCAGACAAGCACAATAAACAAATACAGATTTAAGTCCTTGCCTTCCCCATTGACTAAGAGTGTCTAGAGATAACGTCATCCCCCCTTCTTCCTGGTAGAGAGGGAGATATCTTTACAGATGGAGAGTTCCTTTACAATGTAAATGTCTCTTACAAAGGGTAAGTAAATTCTACTTTTCAGTTGCTTTCCTGTCTGCAAAATAACGAGCCTCAAATAATCATCATGCCAAAGAGACATATCTTAGGGTGGCCAATTCCAGGTCCCCACACAGCATTGAATATGTTTTAGGGGTACAAAGGAAAGAAAACTTAATGGTGAAACTTAGTTTCTGACTTGGGGAAATTACTGCAATGTAGTTTCATTCACTGGTTGAGAGAATAAGGAAGGAGTGGGTTTGGATGGTAGGGAACGTAGCAACTCCCTGGGGTCCACTTGAATTTGAAGAATTGTGAGACATCAAACTGAAGAAGACCAGTAAACATTTGAAATCATGGCCTGGAGCTCAGAAGGAAAAACGTGGTGCCCAATAGGGATGTGAAAGTCTTCAGCATAATGGTACTCATTGATGCCATTAGAGTGGATGAGAGTTCAGGCAGAGGGATCAGCCCTAGACAGAGGCATGCGGTGTAGAGTACTTTTACAATGTGGGAAGTAACAAGTGAGGAGACTGGAAAGAGGCCATGCTAGGTAGAGCTTTGACATCAGCACTAAGAGGTTTGGACCTTTTTTCTTTATGCAAATTGAAGGCATCTTTTTGTTTGCGTTTAATTACATGTATATTGTAGATAAGCAGTTTGTGAATGTGTGTGGTTTGTGTATGTGTTTGTGGGATATCCTGGGGCCGGGGGTGGGGGGGGCATGGGGGGGGTCTCTGCTCATGCTCATGTAGGCAAGAAGCCCAGGTAAAAGGCAAACTTTCTGGCAAGAGACACTGAAGACTCTAAAGTGTGTGGTCGTGGGACATGGAGGGGAAACATGTAGTGGCATCTCCTGCATTTGACGAAGTGGCTGTGTCCATTTTGGACAGTGATACTAATAGAGAAGGGAGAGTCCTCCTTAGTGGTAGGTTATATGGGTGGAACAAAGCAGTGCAGCGAGGCATGCCTTCCTTTAGACAGACCAGATCAGCTCGTGTCTTCTTTTGATGGTATGAATGTCTGAGTCAGCTCACTGCAACATTGGTTCTCTAATTATTGACCGTTTCATCAAAAGTGTTCCTTTTCAGTATAGAACCTGCCACTAGGTTCAGAGCAAATATTTGGAAATGCAGTGATTAAATGCTATCATAATAATTAATAATTACATTTTCTGTTGCATTCACAAGGACAAAAATTGCTATTTTAAATCGTATACTTATATTGCAATAAAACAGGATATGTGTTTTCTTTGGATACAATCTTTTTTTTCTTTAAGCAAATAAATTTTGGTAGTATACATATGATGAGTCTAAGTGTCAGAAATGTGATCAGTTCCCAGAGCAGTTGCTATAAAAACACAGAAGAGGGAGGGATATTCCAACAGGACCAACCATAAAATATGATTAGGGTTTTTAGATTTGTTAAGAAGCAAATGGTTAATACTTTGAATATGTGAACACAACGATTATGAGAAGACAAAGAGTTGAACAAGGAAATTGGGAATTCTTCTGCCCAGGTTTTTGCTTCTCACAATTGTTTTCTCTTTTTAAATTTGTTTTTTCATTTTTAAATTTTGATTTTGAAATAATTTCGTACAAAAATAGGACAAGGAATTTTCGTATACCCTTTACTTAACTTTCCCAAATGATAAGATTTTATGTAAACACAGTGATCAAAAAATTATGACATTAACATTTGTGCCATACTATTTCAAATTTCATCAATTATCCCAGTAATTTCTTTTTTCGGATGCAGATACAATTCAAAATCTCACAGTCCATCTCGTTTGTACCTCTCCTTAGTCTCTTTTTTAATCTGGGGGAGTTTCTCAGTCTTTCTTTTCTTTCATGACCTCTATATTTCTAACTGGCCAGAAATTTTGTAAAATGTCCTCAATTTGGATCTGATGTTTTTTAATGATTAAATTCAAGTTATGAATTTTTGGCAAAAAAATACCACAGAATGCCCTTCAACACTGAGGCTTCTGAGGGGGTCCCATTTATTAATTATTATTCTCTTTGCTGTCAGGTTTTTAAAAAATGGAGAAATAGACTTTGGAGTTAGATAGAGATTAAACCATATGCTTTGTTATTTATAAAGCTGAATTAGGTAATAGACCTTGGACTCGATTGCTCTATCTCCTGAATTAAGCTACTCGCTCAGGCGAAGGCAGAGCTGGTAGACAAACCTACAGGACTTCCCTTACAGAAGTAGGGACTGTTTAGGAACACTTAATCTAGGGAGGAAAGGAACAAATTCTAAACCCTTACACGTGCCCACTGAAACCCATGGACCAACGCAAATTACACTGTCATAGTCATCAGGAACGTTCACCAAATACATTTACTTAGGCACATGGTAAAATTGCACTTTTTTGTCCCCATGGGGTTAGATAAAACCCTGTGATTTGCTTTAGCTAATGGCATGTGAGGAAATGTGATACGTGTCATTTCTTAAAGGAAGATTCCTTACTCGGTGCCACAAAGATGGTAACTACTGGGTCAGCCTGGGTCCCGGAATGTGGGAGGTATGGAAGAGAGCTACCAGCTGCTCTGAAATGGTCATCTAGGCTGAGTGGAAAATAAACCTTTGATGGTTTAAACCTCTGACGTTTGGGGTGAAGGAGTGGATTGTTAATATAACATGGCCTAGACTATGCTAAATAACAGAGACCTTTGCCATCTTATTAGCAAGGGAAATCAATTTCCAGCCTATGGGAAGTAGTTTTCTTCCCAGCAAAGGGAAGAAAAATATTGATGGACATGCTAATTTTATGGGACAACAGCTACTTTGCAAGGGGGAAGTTAATCCCTTCCCCAGAAGACTATCATAGTACATAGGGATAACTATTTATAAAAAACAAAATAATATCAATGGCAGCTAACATTGTAGAGTGCCTAGTATGTACCAGTAACCAAGAAGCATTTTATATGCATTGTCTTTTGTTAATTCCCACGGGAACCTTATGAGGTAGCTACTGTTATTTGTCAAATTTGTCAATGAAGATGTGAGGCTTAAAGATGGTGACTCTCTTAGCCAAAGACTCAGATCATAAGAGGTGAAACTGGAATTCGAATCCAGTCCTATTTGACTGCACAACCTAAACTTTTACCCACTGTGCTGTACATTTTTAAAATATATATTTAATTTTGGTGTGAAACATTAGCATTATTAGTACCTGGGCTAGTTAGCATTTCTTAAAAGATGTCATAAAAGAACTAAAGATGATTGTCCATGACCCTTAAATATAGAATTTCTGTGCAACATTAGGTAATATATTCATTTCCTAGGGCTACTGTAACAAATTACCACAAACTGAGTGGTTGAGAACAAGAAGAATTTATTCTCTCACATTTCTGGAGGCTAGAAGTCTAAAATCAAGGTATCTGCCATGCCATGCTCCCTTGGAGAAGCAAGAGAAGAATGCTTCTAGTGAAGAATTATTCCTTGATTCTTCCTAGCTTATGGTTGCTTCCGGCAATCCTTGGTGTCCATTGGCTCATAGCTGCATCACTCCTGGCTCTGCCTCTGAGGCACATGACCTTCTTCTCTCTGTGTGTCTCTGTGCATCCTTTTCTCTTTGCATAAGGATGCTAGTCATTGGATTTATGGCCCAGCCAACAAAATACCACCTATCATTATTCACATTTTTACATTAGAGACTATCTTCCCAAGCTTCTGTTGGTAGCTACTTTAGAACAAAGTAGACCATGTGAAAATTTTTGTCTTACTACTTGTAGTGGGTTGAATAGCATAACCTAAAACTTGGGTCCACCTAGAACCTCAGAATGTGACCTTATTTGGAATAAGATCTTTGCAGATGTAAAAGAAGTATTATGGAATTTTATTCTCTGAGAAGGAGTCATTATTTGTAGATTTTAGATGTTGAGCCAAATCTATTGCTTTGAGACATTTTTCAGTGACTCAGCTGGTCTCAGAGCGATTGCAAAAAAAAATGCTAAGATTCTTTAAAAAAAGTAAAATTTGTTTTAAGGTGAATTTTTTGTTTATAAATGCTGTAATAGAGATGCAGTTGCAGTGTTGGAAGATTGAGAATACAATGCTTCTAATTGAGAGGTTATAAGATTGCAAGGTCTTCCAAACAGAGGAAAGGTTCCATGAACTTGGATGGCAAGTTTGTATGATTATTTTCATTAACTTCTAACTGAAACTTAGTATCTCCTTATACTTTTTGACTATGAATGTAGGCAACAAACCTATTATTTATTATCTATTAAGTTGGGCAATAAACCACAGAAGTGTTAATAGTATCTGTCGTTTGTCAACTATGTAACTAACAGATATTTTCATATACCATTACAGTAGTTGTAGATACCTCACCAAAACGTTTATACTCATTGCTACTTCGAACCTAACAGCTGCTTTGAGATCTATGTCTAGAGTTTGTTATTTAATGTGTTTCTAAACAAACATATTTTTCTATATCACAAATTTGTTTTTGATGTTTGAGTAACTGAATTTCAACTCATTTTGCCTCTCTTGTGAAAAAAATAAGCTATCAGAATTTTCAGGATAGGGTAAAAAACAGTTATAGAAATTGACATTTTAAAACATTGGCAAGCCAGCCCTGACGGCCTAGTGGTTAAAGTTTGGAACACTCTGCTTCAGCAGGCTGAGTTTGGTTCCTGGGCATAGAACCACACCACTCATCTGTCAGTAGCCATGCTGTGGTGATGGCTCACATAGAAGAACCAGAAAGGCTTACAAGTAGAATATACAATTTTGACTGGTGGTTTGGGGAGGCAAAAAGAAAGACAGAGAGAGGAAGATTGGAAGATTGGCAACAGATGTTAGTTCAGTGTGAATCTTTCCAGCAAAAAAAAAGATTGGAAACCACTAACTGACTTTTAGAAATCTTTAGCCATATCTTTGTTCCTGATTTTGGTTTCAACTTACTTATTTCCACATGCATGTAATGAGTGCTTCCTACATGTGGTACACTGTGCAAGGTGCAAAGGATACAAAATATACAAAGATGGATGAAGCATTGTGCTTCTTGCCCTAATTGGGAGTGGGGTGAGGATATAAGAAAATACTAAGAAAGGATTATGCATATTCAACAGAGGTAGGATACAGCATTTTAAGGAAAATAGGAATATGTTAGCAAAGAGATTCATATGTGAAATCAATGGGTAGAGTTTCATAGGCAGAAGAGTTAAGGGAGGACATTGAAGATAGAGAATGTATTGTGAGCAAATCACTGATGTTGGAAAGCTAAGGAGGTTTTGGCCACAGTTTATTCTCTGTGTTTGGCAGCACCTTGGAGATGCTGCTGGAAAAGTAATTCAAAAAATATCCTGGAGGCCTTGAATACAAAGACAAGAAATTCTTCCTTAATTTGGTAGCTATTGAAGAGTTGGTAAGTATTTGAGCAAGTTATTGTCAGAGCTATAATTTAGGAAGATTAATCTGGTTGTAAGATGTTGCCTTGGAGAGAGAGAAGGCAGTAAGGTAGGGCAAAGACTATTACAATGACAGAGTAGAATTGTTCTAAAGGCCTGTATTTGGGTAATGTAGGTGAGAATGAACAAAATATGAAGGACGCTGAGAATCTATGTGATTTTATTAAGTGGTTGGATGAGGGAAGTGCAGAAAGAGGAATCAAATCTGTGTGACTGGTGCTATTAACAAGCATTTTAAGGAAAAGGTGACAAATTCTATTTTGGACGTGATGGGTTTATGGTGTCAGTGGCCTTTGGGCAAGATATCCAGATGGAGAAGTCAAGCAGGCTGTTGGAAATTAAGGTCTGAGTTTCTGCAAAGGAGCTGATATCAAGAGAGAGAATCGAAAGTCCAAGAAGTATACTTTAAATTAATAAGTAACCCCTATTCAAGTAATCAGACATCAAACTTAATTAAAGTGGCATGGAGACTTGGTTTCTTTCAATTTGCTGTGATTTCCAGTCATATATTTGTGGTATCTTCACAGCTTGCATTTGGTTTAATAAGGACCAGCATTGCTTTATTTCCAGTATGATCAGGGTTAGAAAGTATATTTAGCAGAAAACCTGTTCTTGGGCAATTTTCCAGTCCAATTTGCAAACCAAGAAGTTCTGATCTGCTTTCTAAACTTTGCATGCTTATCCTAACAAACAGAGATAGATATACTGCCCGTTAATCTTCATACTCAACTCAGCTGTTCTTTTTTCCTTAGAGCAAAATGATTTAGGGTAGCAATATGAAAGGAAATGAACTAACATGATATAAAAAATGGTGCATAACTTGGAACCTTAACTAAGTTCGGAGTTGCTGCTGATTACTTTCTGATCTCATTCTTTATTCGCAAATGCCACTGCCTCATGGCCACTGAGTTCTTATTATATTATTGCATCATTAATCATTATAGGAATCCCAATACAGCTCTAGGATAAACACAAGCATGCTCTATCTTTCACTTGTGTCTTGCAATGTCTCTCCTTTCCTTCATTAACATATTAGAGCTTGCATTTAAATAGCCACTTGTTTCTGAAATATTTTCAAAGTGCTTTATGATCACTGATGTGAGACATTCTGGGGAGAAAAGCAACAAATACTTGGAATTGCATTGTAAGGTGAGTTTAGAGATATAAATAGAAAATTTCATATCCATTTGCATGGAGGAAAATTCAGTCTGTTAAATGAAATCCTGTGTATGTTTAACAAGGCAGTGAAAGTGCAATAACCCAATGGAAAGCGAAATTTAATATTAAATGAAGTCTTCTGGTCACTTATGCACTTTAAATGTAAGGAAATTAATGCTTTACAAATCTGACCTAACAAAAAACAAATGATACCATGGGCAATATGTAGTCAACAAATATTTATTGAGAGTGTGCTATGTACCAGGTACTATATTAGGCATTTGTGATACGTCAGCAAACACAACAGGCAAAGATCATTTTTCTTAGAGGAATGCAGGCACTAGACTATAGACAAAATGAATAACTATGTTATATATTAGAAAGTAATAAATAACTTAGGGGTAAAAAGCATAGACCAGGGTCAAGGAGACCTATCAGGTGGTAATGGCAGAAAAGTTGTAATTTTAGAAGGGTTGATCAGAGTAGGTCTCACGGAGAACAGGAGGTTTGATGATAGACTGAAAGGAGAAGGGGAGGTAGCCGTGTAGATATGGGAGTTGTGGGGGAAGTAGCATATCAGGAGGGGAATAGCCAATGAAAAGTACTGGTATAAAGTCCAATTCATCATGAGTTACACCTTCCATTAAGAGTCTACCTCCACATGGAGAAGAATCTCCATTCAGCTAAGCAATTGAACATAAGAATTCCTTGTATTTAACCTCATTTATTCTACAGCAGTGGTTGGTCAACCACACCCATGAGCTAATTCTGGCCCACTGCCTATTTTTGTAAATAAAGTTTTATTGGAACACAGCTATACTCTATGGTATTCAAAATATCATGAAATTAATGCATCACAACTGCCTAAGATTCTTGAAGACAAAGACTGTGTTTTGAATAGGACATCACAGACTTTTGAACAACGTTTGAGCACTTTCTCCACAAATTTCTGTGTGCTTTGAGCAAGTTACTTAATTTCCTTAACCCTAGATTTCTTTCAGTAACTACTTCGTAGAGTCAAAGGGATCAAATGAGACAGTGTACTTAAATGAGATGATTTGAATCATGTAGTAAAACTCTTGAATCTAAATATAATATAACTAAGGGTATTCGTTTCCCATTACTGCTATGACAAACTACTACAAACTTAGTGTTTTAAAACAAACACTTTTGTGATTATATTGGACCCCTCAAGAAGCCTGGTTGCTTGATTTCTTTTACCCTCTGTAACAGCTTTGAATGGCTATATAAGATAAAAATAAACTTTTGTATTGTATAAGCCATTCCATTTTAGGGTCTCTTGGTACCGAAGTCTGGACAGCATCCTTACTAATGCAAGGTAATCAATCCCCTTCGTACCTATACTTCCCCCTAAAATATAATTGTAAGTTCATATCATCAACAGATCCAGGTTCATGTCTAGAAAGCAGGAAGTCGGTTAAATGGAAGCCAATAAATAAAGGCAAAAACATGATGGTTGGAAGCCTTAGATTCTTTTGGTGAAAAGTAGCTTTCTAAAAAGAAATGGGCCTTTGCTGTTGTCTATGTTTAAAAAGAAAAAAACAGATATAAAGGCTTTGTGAATATTTCATCTTTTAAAGTGCTCTAAATAGCTCTAAAATGTGTAGGTAATTCTTAAAGCTACACATGTGTTGACGCTATAAATGGAACAGAGAGAGGAATTTAGGGGAATCTATCCATAATTTCATACAGATAGGCAGTTCGGAGCACATTCCTACCCATTGCTCAAAACACAATCAAAGAAGAAGAACCAGCTCAAATGGTTTCAGTTGGTAGGAACTACTGAACTCCAAAGGAAAGAAATGAGTGTATTCACAATGTTTTAGAATGGATAGTGTGTTGTACTAGTTAAGATTACTGTACTAGTTCTGGAGTCGGGGAGAACTGGATTTCAGTCCCAGCTCTGACATCACCTCACTCTGTCAACCTGGGTGAGTTGCTTCCCCTCTGTGTCTGTTTCCTAATCTGTTAAATGAGATTAACCTACAGCTCTTCTTTTCTATGGTAGTTGAGAGAATGTGGCACGTATTGCACATAGCAAAGTGCCAAGCAAACCATAAACACACAGTAAAAATTAGTTATTAAAACTGGTAGTAATATCAGCAGGTTTAGCATGTGGTTATTCACCAAAATACAACTTTGACCGTATCATAATTACCTAAGGAACTTTAAAATAAATCCAGATTTCGTCTCCAGAAATTTTGGTTCGGTAGGTCTGGGTTAGGCTCCCTGAATTTATATTTTTCCAAATTCAAGCTTTGAGTTTACTGTGACCATCGTGACTCCATGCAGCATTTGATAGCCTCTAGTTTAAATCCAATCCAGATAGAGCTTCACAACAGTAATTATAATAATGGCATGCACTGCATTTTAGACAACATAATTTTTTTAACCCTCATAATTCCCCTTGAAGTAAGTTAATATCATCCCAATTTCACAGATAAGAAAACTAGAAGTGTTACTTGCTTATTCATGTAGCTTGTAAGCAATAAATCTTTTTTTTTTTTTTTGAGGAAGATTGGCCCTGAGCTAACATCTGCTGCCAATCCTCCTTTTATTTGCTGAGGAAGACTGGCCGTGAGCTAACATCTGTGCCCATCTTCCTCTACTTTCTACGTGGGACACCTACTACAGCATGGCTTGCCAAGCAGTGCCATGTCCGTACCTGGGATCCAAACCTGCGAACCTGGGACCGCTGAAGTGGAACGTGTGCACTTAACCACTATGCCACTGGGCTGGCCCCCTTATTTATTTATTTAATTTATTTTTTAAATTTTTTTAAGGAAGATTAGCTCTGAGCTAACTACTGCCAATCCTCCTCCTTTTTGCTGAGGAAGACTGGCCCTGAGCTAACATCCGTGCCCATCTTTCTCTCCTTTACACATGGGACGCCTAACACAGCATGGCTTTTGCCAAGTGGTGCCATGCCCTCACCCGGTATCCGAACCAGCGAATCCCGGGCCACTGAAGCAGAATGTGTCCACTTAACCGCTGCACCACCGGGCCGGCCCCAGCAATAAATCTTTTATACATATAGTATTTTTTAAAATATATAGAACATTTAAAATAGACCTAAAGGAAGTAGCCCACTTAGAAACTTTTAATTTTTTCTTTTTTCAATTTTTCCTTTCACTCACACAAATTGTGAAATTTTAAGAAACTTAATTTTTTGTTTACTGCTCACCAGGAATCTTTTAGGTCAGTGTGGATTTCTTTCTAAGATCCAGGCTGAACATGAAGAAATGAGGATGAAAATGAAAATTCGGTGTGAGTTGGAAATGTGGAGGGAACCAGAGATCTTTCTGAACTCAGCTCAGGAAAATCACAGAGAGTTTGTGTGTTGGCTGTGCCACAGCAAGTCTGTTTAGAGTATTCTTATCATTTCTATTTTAAAGAAAAAGTCAAATTCTAAAGAGGCATTTAGAAGAAACAGAATGAGAGAGCATTTAAGGCTAATTTGAGACTTGATGGGTTGAGTAAAAGAAGAGCAGCGTTTTGTTCTGAAGATTGCAGAACCAAAGAATGTATATCCCAAGTGGAAAACATCTTTTTAAAAAATTGTCATCAATTTCAAAATATATTTTCATAAAAACCCTATCTTCATGAGTCAACAAGTGGAAACTGTAATTATTCTAAATAGTGCATGATGAACCACTGTGGTATTAGATATTAAACACACTCAAGACTAACCACAGCCCAACCAAGATACCTTCAGGACATCTTCACTCTAGAACTATATTAGTCAGAGGTCTCCAGAGCAAGATAACAAATAGGATGTATAGAGATATAAAAGAGGAGATTCATTATGAGAATTGGCTCATGTAATTATGGAGCCTGAGATATGCCATAATATGCCACCTGCAAGCTGGAGAATTAGGAAAGCTAATGGTATAATTCGCTCTGAAGCCAAAGGCCTGAGAACCACTGGGCCATTAGTATAAAGCATGGAGTCTGAAAGCTTGAGAACCAGGAGCTATGGTGTCTGAGGGCAGGATAACATTGGATGTGCCAGCTCAAGAAGAGAGAGAGAATTCTTCTACCTTTTTGTTCTACTGGAGCCCTCAACAGATTGGATGATGCACACCTACATTGGTGAGGGTGGGTCTTCTTTACTCAGTCTACTGATTCAAATGCTAATCTCTTCTAAAAGCACCCTCACTGGCACACCCAGAAATAAAATTTACTAGCTCTCTGGGCATCCCTTAGCTTAGTCAATTTGACATATAAAATTAATTATTGCAAAGACAAAATTACCCAAGTTTGGTTGGCCTTGGCCACCTAATCTATGAATACTTCTGACTTGCCTCTGGGTTTCTCCTTCTTCAGCCACTAACCTGGACCCCCATCCCATCCACTCCCATGTTCTAATGTGCTCTTAACTGTGTGAATTGACCTTTACAGCAGACTTACTGGATTTGCGTCTCTCAGTCATACAACTCTCTTGTTGCTGCCCTTTAAGAAGTCAGGTCTCTAAACAGCTTGATCACCAAGAAAACTTACACATTTCTTGCTTCTTCTCCACGGTTTTGTTGGTCTCTGTAGTCAGTGTAGTTAGCTCTTTAAGTCCTATCTTTGCTCACTTTCCTTCTCAACCTCATCTTGATCAAAGTAGGTAGCATGATCTTTTCTTCTCCTTCTTTTCTCCCTTCTATATTGATGCAAAAAGGTTTTACTGCAAAATCTAGGTGAATATGTTTGACTAAAGGAAAGTTCAAATCCAATTTTACACTCTAAATGAATTCTTCCTGAACACCTGGAATGTAGGTATTTGATTGAAGGTCAGTTTTAAACCACTTATGTACAGTTAAAGCCATGGAAGAATTCACTGTTACTCTAGGTATTAAGATACAAAGAAAATCCACAATTTTATGGATTTCCTGGGTCATATAACTTTAGACCTAGCTTAACAATTAATTTAGCTAGCACATTAAGTTGTATTAAATTTCAAAGCTGCTGGTTCTATCTTTAGTTTTCTTCTGAAAATTAGATACTCTCACCTAGCCAACGATAAGTTTACTCTTTCTCCAATGCATAGAACAGGTTTACTGACACTGACTAGGCCCAAAGGCGAAACTACATAAACAGTGAAGAGGAGATATAATTGCTGTATTTTCCTCTTACCAGTTTTGTGGGCTTGGGTGAGTGTCTCAGTTGCATCATCTATACAATGAGTATATTGAAATTTTTTAATATCTTCCTAATCTGAAAGCAAGATGCTGGGAAAAAATGAATATCACCAGATTTCATTAGGAAAACTACTATGTGACAACATTGTGAGAAGATGTTCAATGAATAGCGAACAAAACATTTTCTCTCTAGAAATGTATTTTTAAAGTATCTCACCCTACAATAAATGATATGTCACTTATGTGAAATAGTGGCATGAAATTCAACGGAAACAACACCACCAAAGAGGAGACAGATGATACTCCAAGCCCATCTAAGTCATCAGGAATTCTACTCCTACACTCCGAATTGGAACTTAGATTGGCCTTGAAGTTGATGCCAAACTGTGTTCTCAGATCATGTCCCTGCTGTGTTTTAAGAAGTTCTTCTTGTATACACATCGAGATGTATTTAGTAAAATATGAACCAGTTACCTTGGCCATTTTTACTTAGATAGGCAGGAGATATAAACTGAATCAGATTCCCTTCCTATTATGGAGAAATTATTCATTCTATTGATAGCTGACTATTTAACATATTAAATGGAAGACTCACTGGAATGTCCTTTCTACCCCATAGAGACAAAAAAACAGTGGAGAACAGTTTCTAGATCTGGAGAGAAGAAAGGAACAGACATGCCCAGACAGAAAAGGCAGAGGTGTCAAAAGACATCCTTGAAAATAATCATACTACTGTTTCTAGTTTATTCCAGAGGCCTAGTTATACCCCTCATGTGGAGTGTTAGGAGCACCCCCAAACTTCCATGTATGTTAAAGTGTAGAGAATAAAGGAAAATATGTAAAGTTATAAAAGTTTGCAAACTTTTCGCTTTTGAATATCCCTATTGAGATAATCACTCTCCTTTTTCCTTTTTTTCTTCCCTTTTCAAGTTTTCTAGCTAAGTTCCTTGGCTTTGTGCTGCTAATACTGAGTGCAATCACTCAGATAGACCTGAAACATTAGAGGGAAGAGACTTTTACTTTAAAATTGGAAGGGGATTAAAAACACACAGGACTATGACAATTTTGAAAAAGGCAGGAGAAGAGAAATGAGGAGATCTGTGTGGGGTGGGATTTGGGATACTGTTTGGCTGGGAGTGCACTCTAAAGGAGTTGAAATAGGGGCTGTAGGCTAGACTTGGGATGTGAGAGCTGTTGAGAGTTAGAAGACTGAAAGAGATGGATTTTATAAAGCACTTCTGGGAATTATAAATCTCTCTTTGAATTCGTTTGAGACTTCAGTAAAGATTTGAATTATTTTTTATCTATAATTAAATTTCATTGCTAGACCATATTTTTTTGAATATATAGAATGGCCCTACATGATATTCCAGGTTTTAGTCAGGTCATATCAAAATATTTCTTTGTTCTTGAATGAATTCAAGTCATGTTTTATTACTTCCAACCATAAGAACCCTATTCACTGCAGAGTCTGCCAAGCCTAGGTTATATAGCTGGCTGGATAAACAGATAACACATTACGCAGATGGAAGAAAGAGAGAGTATTACTTACATTTATTGACAGTATATTATTATCATGGTAATGATCGAGAATGAATAGAGATATTTCCAGGCTCCTCATGGTACATAATATCAGAATGAGTGAAAATGAGTAAGACAATAGAAATTATTTAGATCAATCCAAGAGAGGTAAAGTCTCTTTACCTCTCTGACCAACCCCCAAGTTTGTTTTATGGGTGAGATTAGAAACCAAGGAGAGTGTTGTTCAGTCTTGGTCTTTTTCTAATTTGCCATACTCTATCATCTTTCCCCTGGCTGAAAAGTTAAATTTTATTATTATCTTGAATTTACACTAAGACATTTGCTTGGGAACATTGGTGAGATAAGCTCGTATTTTTGAGAAACATTCCTGATGTTTTGGAAGAAATGTGTTCAAGCCATTACACCCGGGAATAAGTTTCACTTGGTACCTGGATGCCGAGTATTGCATTCTTTTCAGAAATGACCACCAACAAAGGCTGCTTCATGCATTTCAAGAGCCGCAGGCTGCTATAGGGTAGCAACTGTTGAGTGGAGTTCTAAAATTTTCTAAGAAAAACTAGATATTGTGATGGAGACATTGAAATCTCCTACACAGCTAGTTAAGTATGTTTCCATTAATTATGCTATTTGATAACAGCTTGAACGTGGAAAGTAGACTTCCTCTTCAGAAGAGTAAAAATATGTTTTTCTCTGAACTCTCTTTGGACAGATAAAATCTTGAATGCTATACAGTAAACTTTTCTAAGCCTAAGTGAGTGAGGCATAAAAAGTCTCATGTCTTTGGGGCTGGCCCTGTGGCCTAGTGGTTAAGTTCAGTGCACTCTGCTTTGATGGCCTGGGTTTGGTTTCCAGACATGGACCTAAACCACTTGCTGGCAGCCATGCTGTGGAGGCAACCTACATACAAAATAGAGGAAGACAGGCACAGATGTTAGCTCAGGACGAATCTTCCTCAGGCAGAAAAACAAACAAACAAACAAAAGGTCTCATGTCTTTGGCCACTATTCCAGATTCTTCAACAGTTCTAATTATGAATATTGCCTCAGCAGACTACTTCTGGACTTGTTAATCATGGTCAATTTCACCCTTTACTCATTTAATCCCAAAGTGAATCTACTGGCTTTGAAGGATAGAATGAGAGATGTCTGTTTTACAAATGTGTACTTCATTTTCTCATTTATCCCCAAACCTGAAAGAGTTTTTCCTCAAAGATCCTCTCTGGAAACATTGACAAAAAACATGGACCTTTTCTCATTTTAGGAAAGTTTGTAATGAATACAAAATATAGGGTTTGGATTCTGCTTAGTTTCATTATACTCAGCAACCATTGCAAAAGTACTCTGCTCCTGAACAAATTATATGTGCTTACAGTACTGGCTGAGTCAAATGTCCTTGTGTGACAAATATGGAATCTCTGGTAAATACATTAAGTATGATGACTCAGGCTTGAACCGAAATATTTAGCATCTTCTATGCATAAAATGCTACATCGTGTCCTAGGTGGGCTGTAAAGGAAGCTTCTTTGAGACTATATGATCTAGTTGGGGAGTGTCAACCCACATCAAGATTTATACATGCTACTTGAGAATATTATCTGGTGTTTATGAGCAGAGAAGCAATCAGTACAGAACTGGATTCCTCTCTGAAGTCTTTGTGGAGTGGTCAGCTAGAAGAGTATGTGCCAGATCCCTCACAAATGTGAGGGCTTTTGTAGCATGGCTGGCTTCATCAGATAGTCTCCAAGTAATGTCTCCAGAACAAGACAGAAACTTTTGGGTTTTTCTGCCTTGCTTTAATCAAGGTATAAGTAGATTATATCCTCTTAGTTTACACTCCTTTCTTTTTTCTTTTTTATAGTATAAGTAAAGAGTTGGCAGGCATAGAATTTAGGGAGACACTTACAATGCTGTTTTTAATCCTTCTCTTTCAATATGATTATAAATAGCATGGTAAACTGTGAACCTCTTTCCTTTAGAAATGCTGATACCCCGAGGGCTTAGTCAGTTTCAAAGCTTTTGCAGGAAGTTGCATTACTTGGGTTTCTTTGAAATGAATACAGTATTAAAATAGCAGTGATTGTAGCTACTTGGTGGATTGGCACTAAAAATTTGTGCAGCCTGTGAGCTTTTTTCTAAAATTCACATGTACATAAACGTGTCCATGTAAAGATGTCAATGGAGTGTGGTTACAGCAGATGAAAGCTGACCAGTTTCCTCCCTGCTTATGTAGCTTTAGTTGGTTTGATATTGTTTTCAAAAAAATTAAATTTCAAAAAACATGAAACAATGACCTGCTTCTGTAGTGATGCTTGTTAAAATAAAATCTCAAAATGTGTTATTCCTTTTGAGTTAAAAAAAAAAAGATGATTCTTATAATAACTTCGTCTTTTATGACAATTCCAATACTGTGTCTCTTCTGGATTCTGTATTCTCCTGACTCGAGATTGCTATCTTACACTGGATATGATACTTCTTCCACAGAAAGCCAAGGAATGGTATCTTAAGAATAGCCTTATTATTTCCAACACTTCCTACACACCAGGACAAAAATACCATGAGAATAGAGTTCCAAACTCAATTCTCATCCTTCTACTTTTGTCTGTAGCTACAAAATGGAGGGAAAAAAAGGCATATGCATGTGTTCACACACAGCTCATTTGAGTGTTTAAGCAATTCTGAAGCCCTCATACAGGGGTCTTCCTACATATGAGTTTACTACCCCAGCTAACTACCTCTCTCTGGCACACAGGTTTATTAATGATCCTTTTGCTCTTTTTTTCTACTAGTGACTTTGTCTCCATCCACTCCCTGTCTCTAGCTTATTTTCTCCATGTCTCAATCTACATTTTCCCTTCTGGTCAATGTTTCTGCCTTATGGCTTCCCAAATGTGTTTTTTCCTTTTTTTTCTTAAACGTTTGCTAAGCTGTTAGTTATATTCAGTGAGTGCTGCTTTTTTTTTTTTTTTATAATAAAGCATTACTACTCTACCTAAGAAGAATTCAGAGTATGCTTTCTTCTTAAAGATTTTCTCAATATTAACAGTACTCCTAGGCTGTCATCATATCCCCTGTCTACTCAGTTTTGCTCTTCCTAGGATAATAATTTTAGTTTTATTTTTTATGGCACTCTCATTTTTTTGTCGTGACTGACATAAGGCAAATTGATACCACTAATGTGCCATAAGTGGTCACTTAATTTTTTGAAATATGAAAATGTTAACAAATGTAGACTATAGTTTATGTCACATAAAGAAACAGAAGAGTTTCTTTATGTGACATGTGCTGACTATCCACTTGTATCTGTTCATGTATTTGACTATGACAATGCTCCCTTTAAATGGCATTATACTTTTAGTGTTTGAAAATAAAATTTCTAAATATTTTACCTACTTCTCAAAGAGATTATCTAGACCAGGGCTTCTCAAACTTTATTAAATGTACAAATCGTCTGGAGATCTTGTTAAAACACAGATGCCTGGTCCTAACCTCTATGTATTCTGATTTTATGTGTCTATGTAGGACCCAGGTATTTAAGTTTTAAATGAAATCCTAGGAATGCAATGCTGTTGGTCTGATGGCAACACTCTGAGTAGAACTGACATACATGATTAACTATTAAGCATAACTATTTTTTTTTAATCCACATACGAGCTTTCTGTGGAATGTATGGCACTATGTGTGTTAATGGTGAATAAAAGTCACAGTATCTAATCTTGAAAAGCCCAGACAAGCAGTTTATAAACATTGTTGGTGGAGGAGTATGATGGTGAGTTTAGCACACACCTAATGAAATACGACTTCAGAATCTTTTGGGTCATAAACAAAATGTTCTGGAAAACAAATAAAACCCTGACATTCTTCAAAGACACATTCACGATTCCCCAGAATTCTTCTCATCAGAAACTTACAGCGATGTAAACAGATATAATTGTTCATGCACATATGCAAACACCCAGTGAAACCAAAGGAGGATGCCCCTTCTTTTGAGGATTAAGGAACATGTTGCTTAAAAAGGAAAGGAAAGAGTCGTCCTTTGCCAAAGGCTTCATGATAAAATGAAAACTGCTGTAAGAGAAAGCAATTCATCACACTCAAGGAAATCCCCCTAAGGCTGTCAGTGGATTTCTCAGTAGAAACTTTGTAGGCCTGAAGAGAGTAGGATAACATATTCAAAGTGTTGAAAGAAAAAATTGCCAGCCAAGAAAACTATACCTGGCAAAGCTGTCCTTCAAAAATGAAGAAGAAATAAAGACTTTCCCAGAAAAAAACAAGCAGAGAGAGTTCACCACTAGACCTGTCTTGAAGAACTCCCTTCAGCATTTCTTATAAGTTGAAATGAAAGGATACTCACTGTTAAGGTAAGTATATAGTCAAATACTGAATTCTTTGAGTACTTCAATGGTGGTATGTAAATCTCTTTTAACTCTAGTATAAAGGATAAAAGGCAAAAGTGTTAAAAATAGCTAAAATAATTTGTTAATGGATACACAATATAGAAAAGATCTAAGGTATGACATTGATAACATGAAATGTGGGAGAGTGGAAGTAAAAGTGTAGAGTTTTTATATGTGATTGAAGTAAAGTAGTTATCAATTTAAAATAGACTGCTATAACTGCAATTTTTTTGTGTGGGTCTCATGGTAACCACAAAGAGAAAACCTCCAGTAGACACACAAAATAGAGAGAAAGGAATCATAAAAAAAGTCACCAAATCACAAAGGAGCATAGCAATAAAGGAAGAAAGAAACAAAGGAAGTACAAAACAGTCAGAAAACAATTAACAAAATGGGAACAGTAAGTTCTTACCTATCAGCAATCACTTTAAATATAAAATGATCAAATTTTGTAGTCAAAAGATATAGAATGGCTAAATGGATGAAAAAGTGAGATCCAACAATGTGCTTCCTACAAGAGATTCACTGTAGCTTTAATGAAATGCATAGAATGAAAGTGAATAATGGAAAAAGATCTTTTATGAAAAAGGAAACCAAAAAAGAGCAGGGGTGGCCACACTTACATCGGACAGAATAGACTTTAAATCCAAACTGTCACAAAGAAGCAAAGAAAGTCATTACATAATGAAAAAAAAAGCCATCATCAAAAGTATATCACAATTGCAAATAAAAATGCACTCAACATCAGAGCTCCTAAATATATAAAGCAAATATTAACAGAATAGAAGGGAGAAGTAAATGCTATGCCATAATAGTAGGGAATTCAATATCCCACTTTCAACAATGGGTAGATCTTTTGGACAGAAATTCAACAAGGAAACAGTGGACTCGAATAAAAGTATAGACCAAATAGACCTTACAGGCATATACAGAATATTCCATCCAACAGCAGAAGAATACATATTGAAATCATACTAAGTATCTTTTCTGACCATAATTATATGAAACTAGAAATCAATAATGGGAATAAAATAGGAAAATTGACAAATATGTTGAAATTAAACAACGTGATTATGAACACCCAATAGATCAAAGAAGAAATGAAAAGGGAAATCAAAAACTATTTTGAGACAAATGTAATGGAGACACAACATAGCAAACCATATAGAATGCAAAATAAGCAGCTCTAACACTGAAGTTTATAATCATAAATGCCTAAATTAAGAAAAAAGTGTTATCTCAAATAAACAACCTAACTTTACACATCAAAAAACTAGAAAAAAAAAAGGGCAAACTAAGCCCAAAGTTAGCAGAAACAAGGAAATAATAAAGCTTAGAGCAGAAACAAGTAAAATACAGGCTAGAAAAAACAATAGAAAAGTGCAAAAAGTGAGTTTTTTCTTAAAGATAAACAAAAAGACACATCTCTAGCTACACTAAGAAAAAAAGAAAGAAGTCTCCAGTTAATAAATTTATAAATCAAAAAAGAGATATTACAACTGATAGCACAGAAATGAAAAGGGTCATAAGAGACTGCTATGAACAGTTATATGCCAACATATTGAATAAGCTAGAAGAAATAGAATCATTCCTAGAATAAACGCCAATACTTCTCAAACACTTCAAAAATTTGAAGGGGAGGGAATATTTCCAACTCATGTTACAAGACCAGAATTCCTGTGATAAGAAAGCCAAACAAAGACACTATAAGAAAAGAAAACTATAGGTCAATATTCCTGATGAGCATAGACACAAAAATCCTCAACAAAATACTAGCAAAACAAATTCAACAACACATTCAAAGGATCATACACCAAGTTCAAGTGGGATTGATCTCTAGGATGCAAGGATGGTTCAATGCATGCAAATTGATAAATGTGATACATCACATTAACAGAATGAAAAATGACAATCCTGTGATCATCTCAATAGATGCATAAAAAGCCTTTGACAAAAATAAAACATCCTTCCATGATAAAAACTTTCAACAGATTAGGGCTAGAAGGCACGTACCTCGACATAATAAAGGTCATCTATGACAAGCCCACAGCTAACATCGTATTCAACAGTGAAAAGCTGAGAGCTTTTCTTCTATGACTGGGAACAAGACAAGGATACCCACTCTCACCACTTCTATTCAATATGTTACTGGAAGCTCTAGCCAGAGCAATTAGGCAAGAGAAAGAAATAAAAGTCATCCAAATAAGAGAGGGAGAAGTAAAATTGTCTCTGCAGGTGACATAATCTTATATAGAGAAAACCTTAAAGAATCTACAAAAAACGTGTTAGAACTAATAAACAAATTCAAAAAAGTTGCAGGATGCAAAATCAATATCCAAAAATCAGTTGCATTTCCACATAGTAATAATGAACTATCCAAAAAAGAAATTTCACCAGGGAGACAAAATATCTATACACTGAAAACTATTAAATATTGATTAAGAAATTGAAGAAGACACAAATAAATGGAAAGATATCCTGTGTTCATGGGTCAGAAGACTTAACATTGCTAAAATATCCATACTATCCAAAGCAATCTACAGATTCAATGCAATCCCTATCAAAATTACAGTGGCATTTTTCATAGAAATAGAAAAAAACAAACCCTAAAATTCAAATGGTACAAAAGATCCTGAATAGTCACAGCAATCTTAAGTTAGAAAAATAAAGCTGGAGGCATCACACTACCTCATTTCAAAATATATTACAAAGTTACAGTATGGTTCTAGCATAAAAACAGACATATAGACCAACAGAACAGAATGGAGAACCCAGAAATAAGCCCACAGTTTATAGTCAACTGATATTTAACATAATATAAAATATATGTATACCTATATATGTACATTCATAGATGCAGAGAGTAGAACGGTGGATGCTCGGGACTGGGGATGTGGGGGGAATGGGGAGATGTTGGTCAAGAGTACAAAGTTTCAGATATTCAGGATGAATAAGCTGCAGAGGAATAATGTACAGCACAGTAACTACAGTTAATAGTACTGTATTCTATACTTGAAATTTGGTAAGAGAATAGATCTTGTGTTCTCACCGAAAAAAAAAAGTTCAGGGGCCAGCTCAGTGGCCTAGTGGTTGAATTTGTGCAATCTGCTTTGGCAGCCCAGGGTTTGCAAGTTTGGATACTAGGTGCAGACTTACACACCACTCTTCAAGTCATACCGTGGCAATGTCCAAAATGCAAGATGGAGGAAGACTGGCATAGTTGTTAGCTTAACAACAGTCTTCCTCAAGTGAAAAGTGGAAGGTTGGCAACAGATGTTAGCTCAGGGCCAATCTTCCTCACCAAAAAAAAAAAGAAGGTTCAATATTCAAGGTGATGGATATGTTAATTAGCTTGATTGCAGTGATCATTTCACAGTTTATATGTATACCAAAACATCATGTAGTATACCTTAAATATATGCAATCTTTATTTGTCAATCATACCTCACTAAAGTGGGGGTAAAAATGAAAGCTACTCTGTCTTTAGCCCTTTCTTGACTACTTGAGTACAGGAGTTGGTCCTCCATTACTGGCAACTGAGTAGTAACAAGGGAATCAGACTTTAGAGCACCCAAATGCTGAATAAGGTATATAATATCTTACTGAACAAGCAGTTATTTTAAGATCATAACTGTTTGATTGGTATAGTATGTCAGTGATAATTTATATCAGCTCTTTTGTCTGATCTTGGGGTGATATTTACTTAAATAACACAACTCTCAGAAGTTTATGCAAATATATTCATTGCTATTACGTTATAGATAAAGGGACAGAACCTAAGAAAGTTTAAGTGACTTGTCCAAGATCACAAAGGTAGTAATTGACAGATTTCTAAAACTAGAAATCCCAACTCTCCACCCAAGTCAACACTTTTCCCTTTATACCAAGCTTCCCACAGATTGTCCTACAGGTAAAGTCAAGGTCATGAGCACTGACATTTAGTCTGTCCCTGCAGAAAATGACATTTTGAATACACTCAACAACAGAATATGTTATGTTTTATTGCTGTTTTAATGCTTAGTGGATAAGGTAAAATTACGACTCCCCTCTAATTCTGATGTGTTGTATTATTTTATGTATACTTCTATTAAGCACACAGAAAGCTGGATTTGCTTTGGGCTAATTGGTAGAAATTGGGTTAATCTTTTTGAGCAGAGATTATGTGGATCTAGGCTGACATGCAATAGAAGATAATTTTATGAAGCATGATGGCATTTTGTCATTAAAGTTGTTCCTTTATTTTTTCCCTATCTTTTCCATCTCTTTGACCGAACTGGTCCGTTCCTATTTTTGCTGTTCTCTTAGGTGTTAAAGGGATGTCGTAAAACAACATGTGTCATTAAATGTATTTCTCTGCTGTTTTATGCTGAAATCAAGGAATTTTGGTATTTAATTCCCAGTGAGGCATTTTACAGATCACCCTATTATCTTTTATTTTTCTTTAGAGAATTTAGTCAAAGGAATGATTGTGTCCCCACTAACTACTACTTATAACAGAGAGGAATCATTGACAGCTTATGATAATAGAAAAACAAAGAGACTCTTTGAGAGATAGGGTATGATGCAAGCCTCAGGACACATGTGTTCTGCCCTGCCTGTGTCATCCAATGTAGTGATAAAATTCTGGCAGTTACTTATATACTCTTCACTTGAAAGAATGGTCTTGAGTTTGGTCAGGATTCTTCAGCTTAGACAGCTTAGTTGGGACTCCTTAATAGGTCTTGAACATAATATGGAAACTTAGTATCCCAATGACCTTGAGTTTGGCACACGCTGTTGACAGAGCTTTGATTTGGTTCAAATGCCCACTTCTTTCTTACATGACTCAGGAAATACATGCCATATCTTTACTCCCAAGGGGGAAATCTTCATTCATTTAAAATAATGATGGAGTTCCCAATCCCCTTAACCATCGATGGTTGAGGGGGTATGTGTGTGTAACTCAGCTCTGTCCAATGAGCCATGAACCAGGACTGCTGAGGAATTCTGGGGAAATGAGAAGATCTTGGTGTGAAGACAGTATCTGCCACAGCCATATGATTATGAGGGGAACCAGCTTGAAGGCAAAACTCAAACCCTGACGAAGACAGAGTAGAGATGTTTAAAAAAAGATAGCCCTTGGTTACATCATTGACATAATCAACCAGTCATGAAACAGGTCCAATTTATGCTCTTCCTATTATGTCAGATAGTGTATTTCCATATTGTTGAGACCAATCTGATTCTGTTACACACTGCTGAGAGCAGCCCAACTGATGCACAGTTTTATTAAGGCAATACAGTCATGTGTAGCTTAACAATGAGGATACGTTCTGAGAAATGTGCCATTATGTTGTGTGAACATCATAGAGTTTACTTAAACAAGCCTAGATGGTATAGCCTACTACACACCCAAGCTATATGGTTCTAATCTTATGGGACCACCATCACATATACTGTCCATCCTTGACCAAAATGTTGTCGTGTGGCACATGACTGTACTAGGATATGCTGCAATAAAAAAAAAACCCTCATATCTCAGTCTCTGAATATAATAAAGGCTCATTTCCTGCTTAACCTAGTCTCATACGGATCAGACAGCTTTTCTTTATCTTGTTTTTATGTCATCCGGAACACGTGGCTTTTGAAAGAGGAAGAGAGAATTGGAAGGTTGGGTAAGTTGTTTTTAAGGACTAAGCTTGAAAGAGGCTTACATTGCTTCCACTGGCATTCCATTGGCCAGAATTCAGTCACATAGGTTCAACATAACTACAGAAGAAGCTAGAAGATGTGGTTCTTCTGAATTCCCACCAAGAGGAATTGGTGTGATAGCATATAGTATTGTATCAACCATAGGGGGTAGATTGAATTTTTAACTAGCTCAAAACATGTCAGAACACCAAACACGATGTATTAGGGTTCTCCAGAGAAATAGAACAAATAGGATGAGTGTGTGTGTGCGTGTGAATCTATATCTCTTTATCTATCTATTTATCTATCTAATCTATCATCTATCATCTATCTATCTATCAAAAGAGAGAGAGACAGACAGAAATAGAGAAGAAGACAGAGAGGGATTTATTTTAAGGAACTGGCTTATGCAATTGTAGGGGCTGGCAAGTCCAAACTCTGCAGGGCAGGTTGACACACTGGACATCCAGGCAGAGCTGATGTTGCAACTTGAGTCTGAAGGGAGTTTGGATGCAAAATCCTCCCTGTTTTCCTCAAGGGACCTCAGTCTTCTTCTCTTAAGGCTTTCAACTGATTGAATGAGTCCAACCCACATTGTGAAGGGTAATCTGATTTACATAGTCTACTGATTTAAATGTTAATCTCATCAAAATATACCTTCACAATGATGTCTAGACTGGTGTTTGACCAAATATTTGGGTACCATGGCCTAGCCAAGTTGATACATAAAATTAACTATCACACATAACACTTAAAATTAGCTGCACATACCTAGAAGCAGAAATCACAAATCCATTTATTTTTATGAATCTGCCACTACCGAATCCAGTGATATCCACCTGAGTTTGACCTCTTTACTTGTGGAGTGGTAATAAAGATAGGGTGATAACTGACATATTACTGATCTATTTCCTCAGATGCGCAGAACTGGAAACTCAATGACTGGATTCTGTGTCATAGGAATAATTATACTATTTAAAAATGGGAGGGGTTTGCTGATCAGTTTGGTGCAGATGTGGAATAACATCATGGAGTGGTGTATGAATGTGAAAAAGACTTGCTATACCCTCAGGTCCTAGAAAAGGGAGGTGCAGCGCACTACATAGGGGGCTTTATGGGAGGAACGTTAAGGGAGGAGGCTCATCTAAGCAGGTGGGGAGCCAAGAGAGATGACCTGTGGGCCAGTGCCTTTACAAGAAGTCAGGGTAGAGTACACAAGCAGAAGGCATGAAGGGATTTCATTGGTGCATTTGACTGTCACTATGTCACAGTCAGGGATGGGCAAGAAGGGGAACTTGTGGCAGGAATCAGACTTATCAACCTCGTGCACCTGGTCACCTGGGAGGGATGCTCATGACCTGTTGTGGGGATGTTGAGGCATTGGGAAAGCATGAAGTTTTAAAGATTTATGATAGATGATCATAGTATCTTCATATAATAAAACTCACCAGAAAAAGCTTTATAACTCAATGCCAATGTCATCACCTTAAGGATTATCCAACCAGAAACAAGTCATCAAATATCACACATTTATTTGACTAGTCCATCTACTCTATATGAAACAGGGAAACCTTTGTAAGCTAGTTTCAGCTCAGCAGTGTGATTGGTTGAATATGAATCAGGCAGAGGAATTAGACAATCTCAAGAAGTTATAATAGTCTGGAAAATCACCCTGATCCAAACATCTGGAGATTCTTATATCTCATGGTCTAGCATCCCTTTCCCTTAACATTGCTGTCAGACCTGTTTCATCATCACTTCCTCTTTTCCATAATTTCCAGTGATCAAATGCCAGTAGCTTTTCTTGGATTCTATCCTTATGTCAACTTTTCCTAATCTCAAAACATTTTCACAGTACAATATGGTTTCCAAGTTTGTGCCCTTAAATTCTTTTCCTTGTGTGAGTGTCATAGAAATACACATATGCTGAAACTATGCAAAGGCAGCATGTGATTGAGAAGCAATTACTGTGCATATTTATAGAAAAAATTCAAAATAGATCATTGGAATGCATAAGAATTAAAAATTTTTGCTCAAACAATTATTATAGGTATTCTAAAGTTATTTAGTCTTTTTTCTATGCACAAGTTTGGGGTTTTTTTTTGTTAACTGTACTCATAAAAATTGTGTAGTCTGCTATGTATTCTTAATATTGTCATAAGAAATTTCCTATTTTATCATTTTTTCCAAATCAAAATCAAAATAGATTTGATTGCTTAAGAAAAAAAGAAAATACCAATTGATTGAAAGTTTTAGAAAGACATTCAAAAGAAGTTGAGGTATCTATCATTAAAACAATCCTGTCACTGTATTTAAATAATAATTATGACAGGGAAGTATTATATGCCATTCTGCATTATTGTGTGATACTTCATATTTAATTGATTGTGAAGGTTACTTTACACTTATAAATATGTTTACTATGTTGGTCAGTAAACTTTATTTTAAAAACTGCATGATATTCTAGAGTGAATGCCATCAATTAGATTAAGCAGTTTTGTATTTTTGGCCACTTGATCCTCTGACTTTTTTAAAATAACAGAAACAATTGTGAGATGACATTTTCACATAAAATATTTTATCTGTTTTTACATCACTTCTTTGATTTTATTTACAGAAAATACATCAGTTGACCAATGATTATAAACAATTAAAAAAATTTTAACCCATTTTTGTCAAATTAGTCTCACACAACCATTTCTTTAAAATCTATGCTCTCCCCAGAAATACGTCAGTGTTGGTGGTAGACTGGTTTTAAAAGGCACCAATCCCCCATAGTCCCCTTGCAAGGTAACTTTGAGGCTCCTCCCATGAAGAAGTAGGCTCTATTACCCCACTCATTAAAACTGAGCTTATCTTGTGACTTGCTATGGCCAACAGAATGTGGAAGAAATGATCATGTGTATGTTTTGAAACTAGGCTTCAAGCAGCATTGCTTGCCTCTGCCCTCTCTTAAAATCCCATCTTTACCATGATACTAAGCTTGAGCTTGGCCAATGGAGGATGAGAGACCAGCTAGACTCATCTTTTCCTTAAGAGTTCATCATAGATCAGTCTAGAGCCAGGCAACATCAAACATGTAAAGGAACCCAGCCTAGCTCAGTGGAACTACCTCCACAACTCACAGTTGTGTGAAAGAGCCAAGCTGGTACCAGAGCTACCCAGATAACCCAGAGATGACTAACAAAAATAAATGTTTCTTGTTGCATTCCATTGAAATTTTGTGAGTGTTTTCTTGGGCAGCATGATTATGGCAATGGATGGTATCCAATTTACTGAGTTCTCACCAGCATCAGATATTTTATATGTTAATTTGTCAGGCAAAAAAATGCTACCTTATTCTCTAACATTCTAAATGTCTAGAAGGTCATATTTATAGTAATTCAAGTCCTCCAACATTATTACATGTTTGGAGCAACTAAACGCGAACATAGACCATGGAGGCTAGTATGTTTGTGTGTTCGTGTGTGTGTATTTTTTTGTCTAAAATTCTTTATTATGGAGGACTCATCTCAGATACCACCTTATAAATAAATATAGTACATGCAAAGAGGGAACTGTCACCTATCCTTAACCTGAAAGATATAAGTATAAACCACCATTGATTCATTGCTTAGGTTTTGTAATATGATGTCATTAGAGATAACAGAATGACGCAAATATTAAAAAGTACACATAATAACTAACATTTGGTAAAATTTCAATTTCTTATAGTTTAGATGATTCTGGATCCAGGTAATATCTTATAATTCCATTTTTAAAAATTTTCATGGTAGAATAGCCAATACATTTGAGTGTTAAAAAAATGCAGTCATTTATTAAAACAGAGATAAAAAGGGGAAAGGGTAGATAATATTTTCTCCAGAATTTTTGCATTATGAGGATGCAGAATGCTTCAGCACTGAATGTGAATACAAAATATGTCAGTGTCTATGCTCAGGAAAGTAACTAAAATAATGCCTTACATTTATTAATAGAATGCCAGCTGTGTTTGAAACAGAGAGGTAGGGGTGGCAAAGCACAAGCTCATTTTGTCAGGATGCATATTTTAAATATATCTGCCATTTTAGCACCGGGAATTAAAATTAAGTCACATTTATGCTAAATGAAAGTTTGGGCTATATATTGGCAACTTAGCGAACAAAGAAGAAAATATAATAATGGAAAGTGATATCCTGGCCATTAATGGAAAGCAATAAAACAGGAGAATTGCGAAAACTGGTAATGTATAGAAGGTACTGTCAAGAAAAGTAGATGTCTGTAAATCGGTGAGAATATAGACTTTTAGAGCAATGGAGGTAAGAAGTAAGGATTTAGTTTATGTACCAAATACATCATTAGTGTTCTCTACTTAATTTCAGCATCACCTCTATTTATCACAGTGACCCCTATCATCTCCTGTGTTCCTAGAGCACTCCTCGCATGCCTCTATCATAGAACTTCCCTTAGTGTATTGCAGATTTACATGCTCGTCTCCTTCACGAGATCATAAAATCTCTGGAGGCAATGATCTTCTGTGAACCAATGCTGTATCCCCAATCCCTTACATGGTGCTTGATTCATAGAGGGGTGTTCAATAAATTTTTTTTTGGATGGATGGATAAAAGTAAAGGTAAACAAACAGAAATTGTGCATCTAGGTCTAGGGTGCCACAGCACAGCAGAAAGGAAGACACAATCATGTTTGAGTCTCCTCTGGTTACTGAAGTTTGAGATAAGGTGGGTAGATATCCAGGTATGGCAGAGAGAAAATACAAGATGGCAGAATCAGGAAATACTGAGGCACAATCTTGACAAAATAAGTAACCCCTACTGAAGAAGCACATGATCGCAATGTTTCAGCTACCTAGAAGATAGAGAGGAGATGGGGTAACTGATTGTACTCAACTGAAAGAGGTGAGTGAGTAGAACACATTCAAGTGATTTAATACTTTGGTGTATTGATTTCCCTCTATTCAATTAAAAGTTTCACAAAGACGATTAATTTTACAGTAAGGGTATTTTACTAAGTCATTGCCGTCATATTCCATTGATTGAGTATGTAAAGCTGCATGCCGTGCCAACTTAGCTCCTTAAACTTGGTACAATGCCATATTGCTCACAAGGGTTATCATCTTGACTCCTTTTAGGATGACAATGAGTCATTAGAAACACAACTTCCATCTAGTTCTGAGGTTTCCTTCTGTCTTTGGCAAAACAACTTGGAAAGGTGGCACACAGATCTCTAGTCATCCCAAGCATGCTAACCTCCATTTCTTGGGCACATTTGAATGAATTTTTGTTTCTCAGGCCCAATCTTCCTACGTTAGACTGAAATTTCATTATAAAGATGAGTTTGGTTGCATGATCAGGTCCTTTTATGAGGGAAGTTTGAGCTTGGGAAAAGAAGGCAAGAGGTCAAAGGCTCAGGATGGAGTTTGCCCAAACCTTCCAAGATGCCATAGACTCTGTGCTGAAACTTTAGGAGAGGGAAGTGAGGAACCTTACTGTAAGGCCGTTGGGGTAGATGATAAATTTGCAGTTATGCAGCTCTAAGAACGATGGTGCATTGTTTCATACTGGGCTGCTGATGACACATAGGTTAGGGTCACAATGAACTGCTTCAGCCCAGGGCTGTTTTCCATTTTTGTTTTAAGCCATTTTTCTCCCAAAGCCATTGATTTTTTTTTTTTTTTTTTTTTTTTTGAGGAGGAGGATTAGCCCTGAGCTAACATCTGCTTCCAATCCTCCTCTTTTTGCTGAGGAAGGCTGGCCCTGAGCTAACATCCGTGCCCATCTTCCTCTACTTTATATGTGGGACGCCTACCACAGCTTGGCTTGTCAAGCGGTGCCACGTCCGCACCCAGGATCTGAACCGGCGAAGCCCGGGCCGCCAAAGCAGACCATGGGCACTTAACTGCTGCACCACCCGGGCTGGCCCCAAAAGCCATTGCTTTTGATCTTCCATTGTTTGATCACTTCAGGGGAATTTGGGAACATATATCTGGTCATTTAGTTGAAGAAGAAAAATGCATACAAAAAATTAGAAAGTAACATGTGAACATGTATAATCTAGATCTTGAGTAGTGCTGGGGTAGGGTAGGAGCAATCAGGACAGGCTGCATACTGTGAGGATATTTTATCTTCTTTGAAACAATGAGAGATGTATTTGGACAAGAAAGGAAAAGCTATTTCTGGAGATTCAGGCACAATTATAATCAGATCATAAGACAAAAAAAAAAAGGAAAATGTTGAGATATATGAAAAAAAGAGTTAATGTCCTTACTGTATAAAGAATGCCTAAATATTAGTAGGCCAAAAAAAGGGCATAAATCAATAGGAAAATGGGCTAAGACCATGGATAATAAATTCTCAAGTGAAGAAATACAAAATGACCCTAAGTCTATTAAAAATATATTAAAAAAAAGATGTTCAGCATACTCTCAATTAAACAAGTTGACATCCCAGAAGAACCAAGCTACCATTTTTGCATAAAAGATTGGAAACATTGACAAGATCTTATGTTAACAAAGATTTGGGGATATAAGCACACTCATACTCTGCTGACGGGGATATGAATTAATAAGAACTTTCAAGTCTTTACTCAATGACGCTTTCTCAATAAGTTCTGCCCTGACCACCTTGTTGAGAATTGTACCCATCCAGCTCCCCAACTCCCCAACTTCCAACTCTGTGCTATTTATCTTGGCCATAGAACTTACCACCATTAAGCATCATATATAACACATTTATTTAACATTTTTTCAAATTGACTTTGTTCCCTCAATATAATGTAAATTCCATGAGCCATATTTTAATCTGATTCACGGATATAACCCAAGTGCCTAAAATCATGCCTGGAACACAGAGCCTTCTCAATATTTGCTGAATAAATGAGCAGATGGATAGATGGATGGATGAGTATGCACTGAATCTGTAACTGTTCATATATTTTTACCCAGAAATTCCAATTTTATCAAGTTATCTTAAAATCTTCAGATAAATGTGCAGGAGTGTTTACAGAGACATTTACTGCAATGTTGTTATAGCAAGAAATGAAAAAGAAATTAAATATTCAATAGTAAGAGATTAGTTTAATAAATTGACATTGTCTCCCAGGGCTTGCGACACAGCTGTGAAAGACATCTATATATATTAACACAGAAAGATGTTACTAATAAACTATTAAATTTGTTGAAAAAAATCACCTACAAATTAACAGATAGAATATACTAATATTTGCTAAAAGGTCTAGAAGAATATGCATCAGACTGTTAAAATTGATTATTTCTTATGTAAATATGGATGTAATTTTACATTTTTCTTTAACTATTTCCATATTATTTGAATTTTTTTCATAATAAGCCTGAATAATAATAAGGAAAAAGTCAGTGAAGACATAACATTTTGACATATATTAAAATGCAAAAACTGATACAGTTTTGGTGAGAAAGAAAATACTCCTGTTCTTCTTTGTATTTTAGACATAGAGTACATTTCTCTTATGAGTATAATAGACTCTTAAATTAATTTGCAAATATCTAATCACACTAATTTTAAAAATTACAAAATAAACAAACAAAACTCTGTAAGATAAAATTCCTCTTGATAAGCAGAGGAGAAAATTTCCACCACTGTGAACTTCAACCATTTGTAAAATGAAAAACATAATGCCTTTATCAGAAGTTGTGAGAATGAAATGAAATCTTATTAAAAAATTTTACTAAATGCTTGCTATGTGGTGGGCGCAAGGAAATGTGTTTCCTCTCGACCTGTACCCCTTTTCTTTCTTTACGGTCTTCCAACTGGGACAATAAGGTTTAGCATGGGAATTTTTGCCAGAAAAGCTCTCACACACTACAACTGATGATGTTAGGTGGCTGAGAAAAGCATCTCCATTCACATTTAGGTCAAGTATTGATTTAGTCAACAATTACACGTGTCCTTCAATGTGTCATTGGTCTCTGAAGCCGTTGGAGATCATAACTTCTGACTACTCTAGAGCTTGATAGTAAAGATAACCATAAATTTTAATTTAAAAAAACATCAAATGTTAAAAGTAGGGAAGCCTTGGGGGCCGGCCCTGTGGCTGTGTGGTTAATTTCGTGCGCTCTGCTGCAGGCGCCCCAGTGTTTTGTTGGTTCGAATCCTGGACACGGACATGGCACTGCTCATCAAACCATGCTGAGGTGGCATCCCACATGCTGCAACGAGAAGGACCCACAACGAATAACATACGACTATGTACCAGGGGGCTTTGGGGAGAAAAAGGAAAAAAAAAAGTAGGGAAGTCTTTAATAGCATGATTCTGCCCTTCAAATGATAAATTAGAAATCAGTTTGCAGGTGAAACATGAAAACTAAGCAGAAATCATGAACTTGGCTGTCAGGAACCCTGAATCCATCGATACACACTTGCTGCTTTTGTCCGTTATCAGCTCAAGACACTCTCATGACTGCATGGAGATAAAAGGCTGAATATTTTATTATCAGTTTCCTTGAGCCCCATGGCCAAATCTTTCTATGATTTGAGCTTAATTACCTTGAAAAAGGTGCATCAGTTTTATGAGGTTATGAAATAAAAAAAAGATTTAGATCTTCCCTTGTGTGAAACTGGTCTAGAGATTGAATTCCAAACAAGTGTCACTGCTCCAGCTTCGTGAAAAGCAAGTCAATCATTTCTTTCAGGGAATACAAAGTATCAAGTAATCCTGAGTGCCCCATTGTTATTGAATAATAATGATAATGATAATAATAATGTAAAATAAAAACAATTTAATCTCTGAAGAACACCTTCCTACTGGGGCATATGATGCTTAATGTGTTCATAACTTCTATAAAGTACAAAATCTTTTTTACTTATTGACCTTAGCAATTTTAACAGGTGAGACCACTAACATTTAAGTTTTAAATCTTAGCAATGTCATATTTCAGCATAAAATTTGACCACAGTGCTTAAATGACTTTAGGACACTCAGGGCATCACGGTCCTGAGAGCAAATTTAAAATATATAGCCTTCAATGTGTTTAGCTCTGAGTGATGAAGGAACCCTGATGTTATCCTCCTAGTGCCAAGTAATAGACCAGGTAGATTGCCTGTGTAGACTAGGTTTTTCTTGACATACTTTTCACTTTCACAAAAGGCAATTATAGTTTCTCCTCCTCGTTACAGAGGCAGTCCGATAAATTGCTTGCGTATTAGTTTTGTATGAATGTCTCTATTTTTTAAAATTTGTATTGAGTTTATACCCTTGTGAAATCTCACTTGTACATTATTGTTTGTCAGTCGTGTTGTAGGTGCACCACTTCACCCTTTGTGCCCAACCCCCAGACCTCCTTTCCCCTGGTAGCCACTAATCTGTTCTCTTTGTCTACATGTTTAACTTCCACATGTGAGTGGAGTCCTACAGAGATTGTCTTCCTCTATCTGGCTTATTTCACTCAATATAATTCTCTCAAGGTCCATTCATGTTGTTGTGAATGGGACAATTTTATTGTTTTTTATGGCTGAGTAGTATTCCATTGTATATGTATACCTTGTCTTCTTTATCCAATCATCAGTTAATGGGCACTTAGGTTGCTTCCACATCTTGGCTATTGTAAATGTAAAGAACTCACACAACTCAACAACAAAAAATCAAACAACCCGATCAAAAAATGGGCAGGAGACATGAACAGACATTTCTCCAAAGAAGGTATATGGATGGCCAATAGACACATGAAAAGATGCTCATCATCACTAGTCATCAGGGAAATGCAAATCAAAACAACACTAAGATATCACCTTACACCCATTAGAATGGCAAAAATAATCAAAACAAAAAGTAGCAAATGTTGGGGCTGGCCCAGTGGCCGAGTGGTTAAGTTTGCATGCTCCGCTGCAGGCGGCCCAGTGTTTCGTTGGTTCGAATCCTGGGTGCGGACATGGCACTGCTCATCAAACCATGCTGAGGCGGCATCCCACATGTCACAACTAGAAGGACCCACAATGAAGAATATACAACTGTGTCCAGGGGGGCTTTGGGGAGAAAAAGGAAAAAATAAAATCTTAAAAAAAAAGTAACAAATGTTGGAGAAGTTGTGGAGAAAAAGGAACCCTCATATACTGCTGGTGGGAATGCAAACTGGTGCAGCCACTATGGAAAACAGTATGGAGATTTCTCAAAAAAGTAAAAATAGAAATACCATATGACCCAGCCATCCCACTGCTGGGTATCTATCCAAAAAACTTGAAGTCAGCAATTCCAAAAGTCCCATGCACCCCTATGTATATGAATGTCTCTTTAAGATATTTAGCAGTTAACTGTCTTTAAAAAAAATGGAAATGATGTAGTAGACAAAGTTGAAAGTTCGCAATTGGAGTTAGGAGAATAATAATGATAGTAGTGATGTCCACAGAACATTCCAGTTGGTTTCCATGTTGTCTGATGGATGACCCAGAGACCAAAACTTCATCCTGCACTCAGCTAACTACTTAAAGCAAAAATAAACTCCTTTCCACGATAACTTTTCAGTTAAATAAGTATCTGAAAATAAGGTGATTAATAGATTTTCTCTTTATTCCATTAACTCAACTGTGCTGTGAGACTTCCAAGACAAGGATGATCTTGTTAAGAGCAGACATATGGATCTTTTGATCTTAATTGAATTCTTTGCTGTCAGCTGTGTGTGTTTGATCCTGTGCATGCTTGTAGCATTTCCTCCAGCTGCTTTTATACTTATCTGTCCATATCATAAAATTTGGCACTTTATTGTCTATGGCCTTCCTCTAATATTTTAGAAACTTTATTTGTGTATCCACTTTTTAAAAACAAATTCATCGTCTTTAAAATATGAAAAACGAAAGAGCAAGAAACAAACGTAGAAAGAATTCTGGAAATCTATTCATAATTTCAGTTCATTGAATTTTAGCTTACTCAAATGCCCCTGTGAAACACGTGACTCTCTGTGTGTCAACACAAAATAAGACACAGTATCTCTCACAAGTTTATCAAGGTTCCGTTAAATATACATGAATTCATCCCCTCAAGCTCCTTGATTTCTTGAAAGCACAGATGTAGATTGTTAACTTAAGACTCCCTCCTATTTCTAGATAGTATCATACTATTTGCTTTTTAAGAAAATGGTTAATTGAATATATCTATGAGAATATATATAACTTTTTAATATATAACTTGATAATAGACTAGACCAAATACATTATCAAAAATTGGTTTTTTTTTAATTAACTTGTTTGTTTTTTGAGGAAGATTAGCCCTGAACTAACATCTGCCGCCAATCCTCCTCTTTTTGCTGAGGAAGACTGGCCCTGAGCTAACATCCATGCCCATCTTCCTCTACTTTATACGTGGGACACCTGCCACAGCATGGCTTGACAAGCAGTGCGTAGGTCTGCACCTGGGATCCAAACCAGCGAACTCCAGGCCAGTGGAGCAGAACCTGCAAAATTAACCACTGCACCACCGGACCAGCCCCTAAATTGACTTTTTATTGAGGTAACGTTGACTTAGAACATTATATAAGTTTCAGGTGTACATCACTATACTTTGATTTCTATGTAGACTACACTCGTGCTCACCACCCAAAGTCTAATTGCCATCCCTCACCATACACATGTGCCCTTTTATCCCTTTCGCCCTCTTTTCTCCCCCATTAAAATTTTGAATGAAGTTCTTTAATGGTTTTATGTTAGCTGACATAACAGAAGAAAAACCTAAATCTGTCCCTCCATCAAATTCAGAACAATGCTTGAAAATAATAACATTTTTAGAATAATAAAAAGTAACTAATAAAAGAGGAGGCTGTGAAAACCACCAACAGGGAGGGGAGCATGTATGTATATTTTTTAATCCAAGTTAAAGTAATTACTGGTAAAAATTAAGTAATCTCTAATTTAGTAGAATAGATATTAAATTAAAAGAAGAGAGAGAGAATTTGAGTGAAGAATGTCCCAACAGTCTATTCTTGACTCTCTCAGCTTATCAAAATGCTGGTACCAGAAATTAGAGGTTGTTACAAGTTTAATTCTTCATTCAACAAATTTTATTGAGTATCTTTTTAGGTGCTGAAGGTAAAATGCTGAGTAAAAAAGACATGATCCTTTTCCTTATGAAGTTAAAAATACAGTGGAGAGACAAACATTAAAATATATGTAATACAAATTAATGTGTAATTACTATTATCACGAAATAAAAGTATGGAGAGCTATGCATGAGTACAATGGGGCGAGCTAGCTTAGATTGGGGCTCAGAAAATATCTTTCATGGCTGATAACTTTTGAAACCTGAAATGTGATGTGGAAAAGAAAGTACTAGGCAGAGAAAACACATGCTTATCTAAGAATCAGCCAGCTGTGTTTGAGGAATTAGGAAAAAAGGACAGTTGAGTTGAGGTCCAGAACATGACTGATATCACGTTGACATGAAAAAGTAGGCAAAGTCCATACAATATAAGGTTTTGATGGGTGTTAAGTATTTTTAAAATTTTGTTATAATTGAATTGGGGAATCAATGAAGATTTTTGGGCATTTGTTTTCCAGGGAATTGGCGTGATCAATTTGTTGTTGCAATTGGTTTAAAGAGATGACTTTAGTTGCTGTATGGAGACTGTTTAGGGAAGGACAGGGGTTAGGGACTCCAGGGAGGAAGACATTCCAGTAGCTCAGTCAAGGGACAACTGCAGCTTGGACAACTGGCATTGCTAATGGAGAGAGATTGATGAATTTAGATCTCTTTCCGAGAGTTAGAATTGATATGAATTTCTGATATATTGAATGTGGATTTTGAGAAAAGGAGGAATTAAGGAGTTCTCTCAGGTCTCTGCCCTGACCAACTGAGATTTTACAATAGTCATTTAGTACGCCTTAGGAGACTGACCAGTGACTTGGGTTGGGGCAGAAGCAATTCAGAGCTCAGGTTTGGGCAAATTGAGAGAAGCCTGGGTTGAAGATATGAATGTAGGATCCATAGGCAAATAGCATTTAAACTTATGGAAGTGAATGATATCGTCTAGGCAGTATGCATAATTTATTACAAAAATTTGCATCGATGGACAGTAAAATGGGCATTCATTGAACACGCAGTCCATTAATTTTTGGTAAAACTTTATAGAAAGATTCAACAAAATTTAAAATAATGAGACAATATTTTAAAATAAAATAATAGTTATATAAAGAATAATATAATGTAATAATACTTATTTCACTTTTCTTAGAGAGATTTCACTTTTTATAATCATTTAACAGCCTACCATATTCAGTTAAGCAAAACACTGCTTGAACCATAGGACCAATTTTGCATCCAGACTCTTATTGGTTTTCAGTTCTATTAATTTAGATAATCCAATTTCAGAATAACAAATTATCAGTTACAACTACATGGACCTGCTAGATAGTTCTGGAAAATTATGTCAAACTTAGGCTAAGAAATAGATAGATTCTTCCTTAAGACTATTTACATCACTCTTCCAACTCCTAAGTCAACTAGTATATCACACTCAAAAACTAGAAGTGTGGCTGTTGCAGCATTTGAAGTAGCAATGAATGGGTTCCCTGTACTCTCTAGTTACATTAAGCTCTAAAAATTGAAGATTTAGTTTTTAAATATTCTGAATGTCCATAGAACTTGTCTCAGACACCCACTCCCATCTTCATACCACAAAACTTGTAAGTATCAATAATTTCATTGTCACCATAAGCTCAATTTCAAGTTCATACATTCCATTCTCTGACCACAAAGTTTTATCTTGCCAACTCACTCACTCAATACCATAACTCCAACAATCCTTCAAGTACTCTATCACATACCTGTTGAATCAACAGCTTTAACTTCTGACCCCATTGATGTTTCTTCTCTTCTCCTTATCCATTTATGATTCCATGATCAAGCACTGTACCCAGACCCTCAATGTCTTTGCTCTTCTCTTGCTTCTGTGATTTCCACTTACCAAAACCTCAACCATGGTTAAGTTCATCTCTCTTACAACTGCACCTTTGTGTCTGATTCTGTTGAGGAAAAACACATAATTATGCTGCTTGTCCTAATTTTATATTCATGCCCTCAAACCTCAGGTGATACATTAGTTTTGTTGGGCAATCATATTGTACTTTTACACCAATTATTCTCTCCTTCTCCTGTTTGTCTTTCATACCTTCTCTTCAAACCCACAATACCTTCTCCCCTTCTTCTTTCTTGGCTGATAACCTTACTTCCTAATCCTTAAAAAAAAAAAAAAAAGAAGAAATCCTAAGAGAACTGGCACAGGCTCCCACCGTCTCATCCACCATCATTATCTGCACATTTATACTCTGCTTACCCTTCTGTTATGGTAAATGAATGATCCATGCTTCTACATAAAGTTAGCTTTTTCCATATCACACCATAGCCAATCTTCTTTCTCCTACTCAAGAACATAGTTGCACCAACTTGCCCCTTTCTCTTTTATGTTCCTATAACCAGCAGACAAACGTGGTATATTTTTCCTTACCTAAAATGAATGAATGAATGAATAAATAACACATTCATGATCCCACTTCATCTGCTACCTATCACTTCATTTCTTTTTTGTAGCAAAACACCTCAGAAAAATTTGCACAACTTTCTGTCTCAGTTAATGTCCTTCCATTTTCTCTTAATTTTACTCCAGTAAGACTTTCATCCCTGCATATAACCAAAATGGGTCTTGACGATGTCTTCAGTACCCTCCACAAGGTTAAATCCAATGGTCAGCACCCTGTCCTCATCTTATCTGACCAATCAGCAGCTTCTGACGTAGTTGATGACTTTTCATTGATTTAGTCAACAAATATTAATTGAGCACGTGCTATGTGCCAAAACTACTCTAATGTTTGGAATGAGTATACTCATGAAAAGTTGGATTTTATAGGACCTTGGTTCTTATGATCTGGTTCCCAAAGGCATTTTCTAATTATACAATTTTGTGAAATAGTGGGGTGAAGCTTTCAAATTTAGATATAATTTTTAAACAAAACATAGTACACATAAAACAAGTTTTTAAACAAAATGGAAAATACATTATTTTTATTTAAAAACTTTAAAACAAGAGGTTCATATTACTGATGAAGACAAAGAGATCCTTGAAGTTACAATGCTCATAAAAAAAAAACAGGTAAAATCTATATTAGTGCTAAGAAACATGTAAATTAAATCAAAATATGAAGGGAAACACCCACATGAGGGGTAAAGATTGTAGCACAGCTCATCTGCACTCTGTTAAATGCATCTCAGTAACATAATCCAACCAGTAAAGTACTGGTTGTACATGTGCAGCACTTAGAAGTTGAATGATCATGAAAATTGTAGTGGGACTTCTGGGGAAAAATATCATTAAAAAATCTTATGTTCTAAATTTGTGAAATATATTGAAAAATTATACTATAGTATTTACATAAATCTATACATTATTTATAAATTAAAATATATTATATTTATAATTATTACATAAAATATATTAAAATCTATATATTATTTATATGTATATTTTATATATACACACACAACAACCTGCAGAGTGCTTTATGATCCATCAGGAACCATTAGTGTTTAACAGATCACAGCATGAGAAATGCTTTATTCTCACTGGAACTCAGGGCAGAGAGCTGAGGAACATTCCACAAGTAGAAGCTTAGATTTTGTCCTTGGTGTGAATATCTGAAAAAAAGGCTGAACTTCCTCCCTACTTAATCTTAAACTCAGAGGTGGCAAAGAATGGTTAAAACAACCTCAAATATATTTGGGAAGCAAGAACAAAATAAAGATATATCCTCCTTTCTGACCAGAACCTTGTGATAGCCCCAGCAACCAGAGATGAGAGCAGGACTGAAGATTTCAATAGTAGACATCAGCCCGTAACAACTAGGCCCAGCCCAGGTGAGAAACATCTCAAAGGATGCCTGGATAGGGTGCAACTCTAACAGACACCTTCTATCCATCCGTTCCTGGAACATGTATAAAAAGCCCTTTCATAAACTGCATCAATATCCAGTATGTACACTCAAGTAGAATGCAATAGAAATACAAAGCCCAAATTTAAATTAACTTGGCCAACTTTCGCTACATATTAGAACCATATTATACATCCATATTAATTTTACATGTTAATTTCAGATAACATTTCCATTTAACCTCTCTCCGCTTTTTTTTTTACCACAAAGTCCATTAAAAAATTGTCAATTTAATGAACATCTATAAAAGAAAAAAAGCAGAGAATTTGATGAATAAACTGTCCTTTAGATCACCTTTAAGAAAATGCCCTATCGTGCAATAAAATCTTCCAGTTCAATTTCCTTTAATAGAACTAAAATTTTCCGTTGAATAAAATTCTCTTCATTTGCTGATTGGGGAAGACAGCTAATTTTAATAGAGATTGTCCCTGCATGACTATCCTACGTTTGCAGATTACTTAGGAAATATGAATTTCAGGAGGAAGAAAGTCATTATCAATAGAGGTGTTTAGAAGAAGTAAAAGGGTAAAATGTACATTTAGCACAAAGCAGCAATCTTTTTACTCATAGCTCCAGGGTTATTAGGATGCCATTAACAGCTTTGCACTATGTAAATGTTTTCAAAGAAAATAAGCTAAATGAGCAACAAGGTGAATATGGTTCATTCCAAAACACTTATTTACTGTTGCTTGAAAATTGAAGGGGGAAAAAATGGTCCCATTCCAGCTCCTTTCCAAACATAGTAAATCCCCAAATTTTTCTACTGTATCAAATCAATTTGTATTCTAATGTAATTTGAGTTTCAGAGTATTTAGTTCAAACACTGTTTTTAGAACCCTGCAGAGTAACAAATGTCACGTATTTCTGTTTTATTTTATGTCTACCGAGCATCTACAGAGAAGTACCTTGTAAATTTCGACTTTTGTGCAATCTAAAAGTCTCTCGTTTGACACTTGAAGAGATGAGGTGTTTTCTCACAAAATGGCCAGAGATCTGAGGATAGAGTGTCGACGAATCAGGCAGGATTAATTTTTTCTTATTTCAAAAGAGAAAGTAGGAAGTTCTCAATAGTGTGGCCACTTATACAAAACACGTCTATGAAGCACATCTTAGCACTAAGCCCTGAAGGAGGTTTTTGAATACGACTCAAACCCTTCCTTTAAAACATTCCTAGTCTAGTGGAGAGAACTACAGTTCAACAGCCAGTCCATATTGTTGATTTAGAGAATAAACAAAATAAAGAAAATAAACCTAACCAGTTATCTTATGGCGTGAATATATTGGTGGCATAATCACATTGGCCAAGCTCCTCCCCTAATGTTCTCCAGTACTTTTCATTTAACTTACTCCAGATTTAAAAATCCTCCAGCCTTTTTCTTCTGCTGAATTGAGTTCCACTTCTCTCCCCTATTGCAATCATCTGGACCTCTATTACAGGACTCTTGAATCAAGTCTTCCTCGATGTTTTTAACAAATGTCCAGTGCAATTTTTCTTCTACAATAGATGTTATAATTATACTTTGATTATATAGTTATTAAGTAGCTCAGCTGAGATTCTAAACTTTCCACTGCATCAAAATTGCTTGGAATTTTTGGGTGTAGGCATTGTGTCACTGATAAAATATGTAGATAAATATGAATGAATCAGGCTTTCTTTTATTTCAAAACGTAATTCTGTTCAACAAGCACTGACAACTTGAAATGACTTCTGCAGCTGATCTTCAGCTCTGGTTTGAAATATTACGTGCACAGTATAAGTGATATAGATGACAGGTGATCTGAACCTTAATGTATATACGTTACCATTCAAAGCTTTTGTAATTGTCAAGTCAGTTATTTCTATCACTCTAGCTGATTAGCATCTATCTAAGTAATCACAAGTGTCCCTCTATAGTCCATGCTTCAAGATCATTATAGTGACTACTCAACTTGGAAATATAGACCCATATTTTCCTTTCTGTATAGCCATCTCCTAGCTTTGTGTCCTTGGACAAGTCCCTTCTCACTATGCTAAAAATCATAGGAATGATACATGCTTCCTAGCCTTTTGATGAAGTTAAATTATATTTTAAAGCATTTTGAAATAGTCATTGCTATGTAAAAGGAAGTGGCTATAGTTACTTGGTCAATGGAAATCCGTAGGATTTTGAAATTCCTTCCATAGTGGTTTAGGTAAAACTTGAAGTCAGAGTTAAAAAAAAGTATTGATGTTTAATGTCAAAAATATTGTATATAACTTTTTAAAACCTTTTTTCCTTACAGATCCATTTAATAGCATAGTCTCAAACAAATAAAATATTCTAAGTTTAACTTATGTTTTGTCTCATATTCTGTGAACACTACTTGTTTTAGGTTTTTTGTGTAATTGATATTTAAGAGATTGAACAAATCGTAAGTTTGAGCAGCTAAATTTTACGACAGGCTTGTGGAAGTCAATGAAAACAGTGTTTTTATAAACAAAGACTGTTGAGCATGTAGATTCTGTAAATTTGTAATAGCTTTGGAAAATATGTTTAATAATATGTCAGCATTATTCTGAGCCAGGTGAAAGACAACAAGATAAATTAGTTATAAGTGTAAAGGGTGCTTGAAGAGATATGGTTCCAGTAATGACTGGATGCAGGCATGCCAAAGTCATCAGGCCTCTTGTTTTTGCCTTGGATCTGGTCTCATTCTTTTTTTTTCTTTCTTTGTCTTTTATCTCCACCTCTCTCTGTCTTGACTCCCTTCTTTTAGCCTGGCTATCCCCATAAATCTAAGATCATGGCCACATGTGTTTCTAGTTTTTATACAATACAGCCTCAGAGCAGAAAGAGAACACTTTCCTGCCAGTTTTCATTATAAAATGCCCTCGGGAAGAACTCTGGTGGGTGTAGATTGAACCATGTGTCTAACCTTGGAAAATGAATGAGAATAGAGATATGAGTTGTTTTCACTGTCACCTCCAGTATGAATGGAGTAGGAAGAATGGCATTGGAGGGCTCTGCCCTCCCCCAGAATGAGAAGGACTTATTGGACAGGCAAAATTGCTGCTTTATACTGCAGATTTCCAATAATAGATTTGTTAATTTGACATTATCATATCTCAATAAGCCAAAAATAGCCCTGTAGATCTGATCTTCCATGTTTATAGTAACATTTTCAGATTAGATTTATTTATGTGATTTATATTACCTAAGGTCTGTCTTCAGTGCAATACTTCTTGTTGAAAAGTAGTAACTGAATGAGTCTCATGGAAATGGGTTATTTAACCAAAATATACATTCTGTTTTCAGACCTGCAAATGCACGTTATATTAATATAATTCAAGACGGGAATCTAGAGCAGCACACAATATATGCGTGGGTGCTTATTTTCAGTTAGAAATGGGTAATTTTATTCTGATATAAAATGGAAAAACCTGTGTACATGAACACTTTTGAAATAGCCATTAATGTTCATTTTCCTTTATCTCTATGCTAAAAATTTTTTAAAGTGTATCTACCTATTTTTTAGCATAGTCTACCCATTAAATATGCTTGATAAGGCCTATAAAAGCACTGTGCACATTTGACTAGACCATGAGCTTGTTAAAAATAAGGGCCAATGTCTTATTTATCTTTGTTTTCCAATCCCTGTCAGAATAATTTGCACATAGCAAGATCTCTATCCATGTTTGAGGAAATGAATTTGTATTTGGGGATTAATATACTATTGAATGATAAATAAATGTACAATTTCTTAACTCAAAGAAATCACTAGGAATCTGAGGATCAGAGAATTTGTTGTCCTTCATTTTCCTAAAATATAGGTGCTAAATAGCTATATTTCTTGTACAACTAAACACATATCCCTGTATGCTATTTTTTTTTCTTCTGCTCTTACTCATGCCCTCATTTGTTTTAAAAACATAGATCATATTTTGCTGTTTCCTGCCATCAGTGGTTCTTGTGGCAATGTCTTTCCAGGTATTTCAGGAAGCTAATATATGGCTCATGTTCCTCATATTCCTTATGTCCGCTCAACAAGTCAGCTACTCCCATTATCTTCTTCTGCTTCCTTCCATCCAGCCCCTCCTGTGAAGTTCATTGTTGTTACCTTGATGGTGAGGAGGTAAATTTCTTCTGCAGCTGAATCTCACTGGGCTTGGATTGTTCCCAGGCATCTCTGTAGCTTCTGCTGTTTATCACAGTAGCCACTGACTACGGCTGATCTAGTACAGAGCAACACAGCTTCTAGAGTCCTTTCATTCCCAGGTGGCACGGTGTCATAGAGAGCCTTTTACTGAAGGCACACTGCCTTCCAGGTCCATGTGAAAGATGCTTTCTTCCTTACCCTTAGCTGCATCTGTTATCTGGCACTAACACTGCTTTGTCCCCAGTTCCATACAATATTTTTAGGAAAGCTGTTATTTAAGTTAGGATTTTAGAACTCACCTACTCTGAGCCAACCAAGAGGACTCAATTTGAACGTAGAGTTCATAATCAGGAAAAGTCGTTGCAATAAGGACAATACTACACTAGAGTTGTTAAGATCTCTAGACTTCCTGCTAAATCAATTTGAATATTTCCTTAGTCATAAGAGAAGTGATCAAAGCCATGTTACTCTGCCATTTTACTGTCTAAATGTGGATAATTCTTGCAATAATGAGTGTCTTCTTTGCTATCAGGCTTTTTGGATTATCTCTCTTCATCCCAAATTGAAGCTTTATTCTCTGGCTTTCTTCTACCTCACCTCAAAATATTGGCTTGCCTGACCTTAAAGTGTTAGTCTTGGGTTGTGATGACTGAATTGTGTTCCCCCAAAATTCATATGATGGAGTCCTAACCCCCAGGACCTCAGAATGTGAGTGTATTTGGAGATGGAGACTCTGAAGAGGTAATTAAGTTAAAATGAGGTCATTAGGTTGGGTAACTAATCCAATCTGACTGGTGTCCTTATAAGAAGTGGAAATTAGGACACAAACATACACAGAAGGAAGACCATGTGACAATGCAGGGAGAAGATGGCCATCAGCAAGCCAAGGAGAAAGGCCTCAGAAGAAACCAAGGCGACCCACACCACTCCAGAATTGTGAGAAAATAGGTTTCTGTTGTTTATGCCAGCCATTTTCTGGTGTTCTGTCATGGCAGCCCTGGCAAACGCACACAGCGGCCGCTGTCTCCTCTGATTGCAGTCTTCTCTCAGTGGAACTTATCTAATCCCCTGGCTTTAATATCATTATATTTTCAAGATGAAAGGAATAAAACATTTTTCTTGAGCTCGTTAAAGAATTCAATACAGTCTTAAAATCTACTAAATACAATAGCTTTACTTTATTGAGATTCTTTAACTTTTTGGCATTTTCATGCATGAAAGTTACAATGGTTCTGAAGTGTAGTCCGCTACCAGCAGCATCAACATCACAGGTGAAGTTCTTAGAAATACAACCTTTGAGGCCCTACCCTAGACTACTGAATCAGAAACTGAGTTTTCACAAGCTTTCTAGGAGCTTCTCATTCATGCTCAAGTTTGAGAATAGTGGATTATCATGGGCTAGACCTGGAAAAGATCATAGAGATCACATATCCTTGTGCTATGGCTATAAAATGGCATCCTGGTCAGTCAGTAATTTCCCCAAAGTCACTAAACTCTATTCCCTGACTCTTTTCTCTTTGATTTGTACTTTTATGGTTTTTGCAGTTAGTTCAGGACAATACAACATTTTTTGCAATGGGGACTTGTGTTCTTCCTTCTTTATTTTGTTTATTTAACCATTGTCTCTTCAACAAATATACCAGCCCTATGCCTTCTCTTCTCCTCCCTTCATCCCCAAATTACCTAGTCCATGTTTCCCAATGCCCGCACTTTTTACCCCTAAAAAGAAATATCTTAAAAATGGCTTTTGTTCTGTGTTCTGATATGCTGCTAAAATAGAATTCATCTTCCACTTCCATTAATTTGATTTAAACCGAATTACATTAAATATTTTCTTATCTGTAAGTCACTGAAGTTGAGAATATTGGTCTGATGTTACTAAATAGATTGAGAATCTGTTTAATATTTATAAAAATATAAAAACAGCAGTTAGATCATTGACTATACTGTATCGGTGCCTTATAGTTTGTCCCAAATCCTCCTGGTTTCTTAAGAATTTTTAATATTGTATATATGCTTTTATTTGCATCCAGGTTTGACTAATCTTTAGGACAGCCTCCAAATAAGCAGCTTGAGAGATATATTTTTGTGTGTGCCTGAATAGTTTGCACATAGGTTAAGTGGCGTACTCAATTAAATACCCACATGTGCCTATTTATAAAACCAAAGTTGGCATAGGCACAATTAATGTAACAGTCACTTTTAGATTTAAATTAAATTTACATTTTGATTTGAAGAGAAAGTCCGTCTTAATTTCTTTCTTTATGGCTCCCTGAGCAGGGCAGTGTCTTCTGCATGTGCTGGGGTTATATACTGCAGACCAGGCTATTTGGATCAGTGATGTCTTTAATTAATGCACAGAAGGTCATGTGAGTGCCCAGGAGCTGCCCATGGCAGATGTTTTGCCTAATCATTATTGGATCCAATCACTATTAATCATTAAAGTTTCGTTGGGGTTTGCAAGTGTTGAGAAGAAACAGCAGGTTTTTCTACACAGCCCATTGAAGTCATTCTTCTTGTCCATTAACTCTTATGAGGTCATGATGCTAATGCTTTCCCAGGAGGGCCATGTATCTTTCTCTCCCTGCACTGTGTGCTTCTGGTTTGGATCGCAGAGCCTCGTTTGGATCACAGCCTATGTTGAAATACCACACTCTTCACTAATGGAAACATTCCCATTTAGTGTGACGGAAAATACCAGGCAGTCCCAGGAGGAGGGAAGTAAATCATGAGTTCAGTTTGGTCATGACCATCAAAAAGCATTATTAAGAGCACCTTTGTATGTTGCCCAGGACAAAGCTGCCCACTTGTCTCTTCAGTGCAACTTCTTCAAAATATTGCCATGATTATTGAATTTGGATCAAGGCTTAAAGATGTTTTCCCTAACTCTTTATAAACTTGATAGAAGAGCTATTTGCAATCATGGTTGGAGTTTTTATATTACTTATGATTTTGAGTGTATTAATTTATCCCAGTAAAATATATAAGAATCTGTAAGCAGATTTTGGAGAATTGAGGCCATTTTCCTCATTGGCCTAGATCCAAATATTGGGCATGATTGAAGAGAAGCGATGTTTGAGTATCACTTTGTCTTAACTGGATCGTGAAGTAGATGGATATCACCAAACAATTACACAATGGGTGATCTCATTTTTCTTTTGTGCGTGCAACCAAACCGAATTCATAGTCAATAAATTATCGCTTGGCTACCAACTTCCAAGCCAACATTTCCATTCTCTTTATTGTTTCTACTGTGATTGTGCAGGTCCATCCAAGTGAGCAAATATTTCATGATCACAATAAGTTGGAAGCCCATGATAGAGCTATAGGTGATACATAAATAAACATAGAAAAAATGCAATATTTTGCTTTCAGAATATTAAAAAATTGAGGAGATACAACCTGAACACTAACAAATATAATAGATAAAATGTGGTAAATATTGTGAAGTGAATTACAAGCAAATTCTCACTCAAATGTGAGGGGTGGCATCCAAGTGTGAGGAGTCCCCTTTGAATACAGAATAGAGTCTAAATGCCTTAGCAGGCCAATCAAAGCCATTGTAAAATGCTCCTCAGCTTGGGCTTCACATTTCGGTGGGTCTGCACAGTGAGCACCAGTTCCAACTTAACCAGATTACTTACTATTCTCACCCCATGTCTCTCTCTTTTTTTCCTATGCTCTTTTTCCTTTCTGTTTATTTTCACTTGGAAGACCCTTTACCCTTAATACCAGTAGTCATGAAATACACTTTTGAAGATCAGTTAGAATGACCAATGACTAATGGAATTTTAAGAGAGGAGGGTCAAAGATCACTTTAATGGCATCATTCGTCAAAATAAGAAAAACAGGAGGAGGAAGGAGATGTTAGCTTAAAAGTCGGGGGAATAAGAAAAGTCATACCCTAATTATTTGATAAGCTGACATTGAAGAATCATCCTGTTATCCATGTTGATATATCCAGATGTAAATTGAGAAAGCATATCTGGGACTCTAGGGGAAAGTGTGGGGTCTAAAAAAACATAAAAGGCATTGCCTTAAAAATTCTATTTGAAATAAACATAGGCAAATGGAGGCATCTGAAGAGAAGCACAGGAAGATAGTCTCAGAGCCTAGGGGTTCCTACAATTAATGGGCAACTAGAGGAATGCAAAGCCATAAAGAACAGGAATAAACACTCATGTGGGAATCCTCAGGAAGCAAGAGATGTAAGGGAGAGTTTAAAGAAGCAAGGGCTCTTCGCTGCCATCAACTACTAGAGAAAAGCCAAAGACCGAACATTGAGCAAAGGGCCTTGAAATGGAAGACAAAGTTGGTTGGTGATCTTTACCAAAGAGTTTCAGTAGAAAGTAGGGGGAATAATTTCCAAGGCATTGGTATTGAGCTGATGAAGACAAGCCAGAATTTTCTTTCAGGGGATTCAATATGAAATCAGAGAAATTAGTCAATAACAACCACGTACCCTGAATCTCTTATGTGTAAAATAAGATTATTGTAACCTACATTAACATTTTGTTGTAAGGATTAGATACAATACTGAGTATAATACTAAGAACATAAGTATTTGCTAAATACTATTCTCTATTACCATTTTAAGTATTATCGAATTCAATCTGTCTTTTCTGTCTTTTGTCACCAACCATTTCTTTCTTTTTCTCTCACTTAGCTTCACTTTGACGTAAGAGCCCCTTCAGCTCATTTCCATTGTGTTTGCTAGGCCTTGGTGCCTCAGCTGGCCTCTCTTATCATAGTGAGTACTTCCTGTGTTTGAGACCCTGGTTCCACAGAGAGATAATACTGACAAGACTGGTGGGGACATCTGCATCTTTTAAGACATTCATTTTGGTTGAGTATTGCCACTCCTTTCTGCCACATTGTTGGACCTGCCTACTTATTTTTCTGGGTACTGCTATTGACATTAGAGTTCTTTAAATGTCAAAGCTAAGCCATGACTACTGTGACGTTGCAGAAAGAAGGCCCTGCTGTGTTTTCATGGACCACTCTGTTAGAGGGAAGTAAAAGTGTAACAACCTTTGAAAACTAATGTGTAAATCCAGAGGTTTTGTTGCCAGCTCAGAAGTCCCTGGTAGGTAGGTAGGTGGTTCTGAGTGACACCTGACTGTGCTTAGAATCATATATCCTTTTGTCAGTAAAGATGGACTTTTTTTAGTTAGAGTTTCCTCACTCCCTCAGGTGAACTGGATAAGGCAGTCCTTCCCTGTCAATTTGTCAAGCATGACCAATCTGAACTTCCGTCAAGTTTAGAACCAAATTGTGCCCCTCTGCTACATAGGTAAAGCCTTATTGCTTACGGTTAGAACACAATTCTTCAGGAGTCTTTCATAATTCTTCACATTTGCAAGCAAGGTAATAGCTGCCCTTTGTTCTCAACTATGTTTTTAAGGATCTCTGTGTGGTAACCACCTTGGAAGATAGAGATAGTGTCCTTCCCTGGAGCAAAAGGAAGGCATGCTTGCTGCCCATTATAAAGATTCAGGTTCCCTTAAATTCAGAATTCCTTTGCTGTAGTGCAATCTACTAAGTGTGCTTGTGTCGCCCGGCCTTCTTTGTGTCACCTTGTGGTAACTGGGACTTGGAGAATGGACACAGCAAAATGATCATACTCTGACTAATGCTATTTCTGTGAGTGATAAAGTCCTTTGTTTCTGACCTTAAGTCTTCTGCCAGCATCCTTGTGAGCGTGGCAGGGCAGCTCATTAGCCTTCAAGCAGGGCAAAATCTCAGACTCCTCACAGTTCTTCACACTTGCCTCACAGTAAACACTCTAAATATGGTAGCTATTATTAGTGTTCAGTGCCTTATCACTGAAACGAATCCCTGACCTGGAATAAATGGTGTCTAACATGCCAATCTCGAAAAGATCTGGTTGATACTTTTAAAACGTATTATGGAAAAAAGGAATTTTGGTCTTTGAACTCTATGTTCTTTTGGAAAGTTGTATAAGTTTTCTGACTCTAAGACTTCTCATTGATCTTCCTGCCTCACAAGACTGTGGTGCAAATAAAATGAAAAAGTAGGTAACACTGCTTTGTAAACTGTGATGTTTGTACAATGCAAGGTTGTGCCTTTTGTGTACACAGAACATTAGGGTCTAGAAATGACTCAAAAAGTCTTCAAGAAATTTATATGAAAGTTACATTAAAAATACCCTACAGGCACACATCAAGGTGTTTGAGTTATAATATGACAGCGAAAAAACACCTTAATAGAAAGCCAGAGACAACAGCTTTGATTTGATATCAAATATATTTAACTTATATGGTTCTTAGCTTTCTCTCTTATAAAATAAGGCAATAGGGTGTTTGGGGCATTTATACTGATTTTTCTATTGCTGCTATAATAAATTTCCACAGATTTGGAGGCTTGAAACAATACAAATTTGTGATACTATCATTCTATGATTTAGAAGTCTGACACTGGTCTCACTGGGCTAAAATTAAGGTGTCAGTAGGACTGCATGCCTTCCTGGAAGCCCTAGGGGAGAATCTCTTTCCTCCTTTTTATAGCTTCTAGAGGCTGCTCCCATTCCTTTGCTTGTGGCCAACCCTCTTTCATCTTTTAAGCCAGAAACATTACATTTTTCTGACCATTTTCCATAATCACGTCTTCCTGTGACAACATCTAGGAATGGCTCTTCACTGTGTGATTAGATTGGGCTCACCCAGTTAACCTAAGATAACCAAAGGCAGGATCATGCCTTTTTGTGTAGGACAGTCTCTCACGTCATAGGTGAGTGTCCCTCACTTCCCCATATTAAATGTCATTCGAATAACTAAGTCCTTGTCCCCCCAGTTTTCTGCACACTCTTTAGGGAGGCAATGTCTCCCACTAGATTGGTTGATCTCCTCAGTCTCTTTCAGTTTAAAAAGAGTTACTACACATCTATTTTCAAATATAGGAGTCTTCACTATAGATGCTAATAATGAATGTTTTAAACAACGATCTCATTATTTTGTTCTAACATTATGATATGTTTGGATTTCCCAGAATATGTGGAATGTAGAAAGTCACATGTTGAGAGAAAGCACCTTTTTTACTATGAAAGACGAATGGAAGATGGAGAGTACATCTACTTATATTTTTGCGGAGACATGCATCTGTTATCTTTTAACACTTAATGCCTTTGAAAATAGGCAGATTTTCCACACTTTTCTAATGGCTTAAGCATCTAAAACTTGAATATTGCTTGCTATTCTCTAAGCCACTCCCACTGGGAGGAATGAAATCTAATGTAGCAGGTAGCTCTTGAGAACAAACTCTTATCCATTGGCATAAATAGGATGTACTATAATTTCAAATGAAATCCCTATAACAAATATAGAAAGTAATTTAAGCCTATAATTCACTTTCTATATCTTCTAAATATCATTTGTCACCCACTTTGTCTTATTATGTACAATAGACTTTTGTTGCTTTTTCAGTCTTAAATGAGAATTGTTAGCAGGACGGTGGTGAGACATCCTTCCTTAGATGATCCATTTCCACTGTAGGCACCATATGGGGTTTGTCATCCAAGTGTGGGTTGAAAAGGAAGGGGATGGAAAAATAAGTTACTCTTTTCATATAACCTCAAAGAACTTGATAAAATATTTCTCTCCTTTACTACTTTAATCTGTCTTGCATGCCTCTAATACATGGTGATTTGAATAATACTTGAATTTTTGTCAAGGTGGCTAATGATATAGAGATATAGGAAAAGTGGCAATGGGATTACCTCCTATTTCAGTGATCACTGTGTTTGCTAGGGCCAGAGATTTATTATAAGCAAGGTGGAAGGACAAAATTATTACTTTAATCTCTTTTCCACATGAGGAAAATGTATATTTTAACCATGTGATGAAAGAAACATTTTTTTTATCTTCTACCAACCATTTTCAAAGATTTAAGAAAAGAAAACCTTTTACTTACATCTTTTATTTGCATAATATGTTTTTAAAAATATGTTGGTATTGTTGCTATCCATGTCACTATTTACAAATTGGAGGAAAATAAAGAGAAAGAGGCAGAAGTGATGGAAAATTGGATAATAAAATTATCATTTTAATATATCATCTTGGTTTAGTGCAGTGTTTAGCACTATTGACATTTGGAGGAGACGAATTTTGATTGTGGGGGCTGTCCTGTTCATGGTAGGATGTTTAGTATCATCCTTGGCTTCTACCCACCAGATGTCAGTAGCAACCTCCTCCACAAGTCGTGACCATCAAAAACATATCCAGACATTACAAAATGGGCTCTGGAGGCTAAAATCACCCAGGGTTGAGAACCACTGGTTTAGAGCTGGACAGTTTTTCTAAGTATTTCTGTGTACTTCATCTCATCCTAACTCCCCATGGACCCTAGAAATAGGTGATGTATTTTAGAAATGAAGAAAGTGAATCTTAGGGGAGTTAAGTTAATTACTCAAGGTAGCACAACTATTGAATGGTACAAGTAAGATTGCAATCCATATCTTTTATCTTTGATACAGTATTATTTTTCCCCTTGACCAGTGGTTTTCAAACATTGCTGTGCATCAGAACCAACTGGAAGGCTTTATATGACACAAAATGCTGGGTCCCATCCCTAGACTATCTGACTCGCAAAGTCTAGATTAGAACCAATACTCGATATTTCTAACTAGCTCTCAGGTGATGTTGATGTTACTGTTTCAGGAACCATACTTTGAGATTTACTAGGCTGGACTCTAGTGAAAAGTAGTTTGTTTTACATGTAACAGTGTGTCCAATACATGTCCCAAAAGCACATGTAAGCACATGTATCTTTTCCCTGACCATGAGTAATTTGCAAAATTTGCGTCTCCTCTAAGTATGTGTTGAGGATTGTCCAATAGGTGATGAATCTGTGACAATAGGTGATAAGAATGACTCTGAAAGTTATTACTTAGAGGTTCAGAGCTCAAGTTCACGTTCCATCAGAATGCCTCTCTTGAGATATCTTTCCACAAAAATAAAAATTTAAATTGGATCACTATCAGTTCTGTAGGCAATTCACGGTATAACTTTGTGAAGTAGCTTCAGTCCTCCCTTGGAGTTTTAAGTACCTTTTCTACAACATAAAGATTTTTTTAACATCGATGAGCAGTTCCAAAAGTCTACGTTCCATTATTACTGCAACATTTTTAATGTATTTAAATTAAGATAAAAAGATCAACGACATTTCTTATAATTCTCTTCACGGATACAGGGATAGCCATGTATTTATATAATATGCTCTGTCGGTAAACTTCAAGTGCTGCCAGTGGGATCTCAAGCCCTTGGGATTTTCCTTATTGTCCAGCAGAGAAATTTCTCCTTTCTTTATATGAATATAACCTGCCTGATATTGTTAATTTCCCATTATCTTCTTCAGTATTAAATGTCTTCAAATTCTGTCCTCAAATTTTTATTGTATTTCAGAACTTATCCTACTTTTCATATTGTGTCAATCAAAACCAAAGTCTAGAACTTAATTACATAGTAATTTGATAAAGATTTCCTTCCTTTCCTCAGTTGACATACATGAATGTGTAGTTTAGCTGAAGTCAACTGTGGTGATCTAATGGTTAAGATTCGGCATGCTCACTACTCCAGCCCAGGTTCCTTTCCCAGTCAGGGAGCCACACCACCCAGCTGTCAGTTGTCATACTGTGGCAGCTGTTTGTTGCTATGATGCTGAAAGCTATGCCACCAGAGTTTCACGTATCAGCAGGGTCACCAGTGGTAGACAGGTTTCATTGGAGCTTCCAGACTAAGAACAACTAGGAAGAAGGTGCTGGCCACCCACTTCCAAAAGAATTGGCCATGAAAACTCCATGAATAGCAGCAGAGCATTGTCTGATGTAGTGCTGGAAGGTGAGAGGATGGCGCAAGCACACAGGGTCTCTAGGAGTCGGAATTGGCACTAACAATAAGTTTAGCTGAAGAAAATAGCTTCATCCTTTGGCAACATAAAAACATTATTCCCTCTTTGATCATTTCAGCTGGAGAACATTTTTGTCACCTGTGTATAGCACTGGAAACAATTTTATTGGTCATGTAAATCCCCATCAGCTTTTGTTGAGTCACTTAGCTGTAGCAAGAAGAGAGCAAATCATTTAGATGAGGAATGAAGTAATGGCAACAAGAGGGAGAGATTCTCGCTGTTTTGTGTTTGCTTTTTCCGTGACTCATAATCTACAATTTTCTTTTTTCAGCAAAGACTATCCCTGAGCAAGGGGTGTCTGAGCAATGGGGTGACAGGTACTACATGAAGATCATTGCTATAATTTTCCTGAAGATAAACGCAAATTGTTAGCTACTTATCTAAATCATCCTTTATCTCGCTAATACAGAGACTGCTACAGTTAGCCACAATGCCTATCAATTTCAGAAAAGCATTACCTAGGAAAATGGCAGATTGCACAAGTGAGAAAACAGAAAATGGTGATAAAATCCTGTATTGTGTTCTTTATAGTCATTGGAACTGCAAGTTCGGGCACGAGCTTATCATATCAACATTGAGATAAACATGATGTAAGAGCTTTGGGGACGGCGGAAATCTAGTACAAGGAGACCAGCTACCCTGAGTCAGGGCCCTTGCTCTGCCATCTACAGGCTCAGGGCCCAGAACAAATTATTTGACATCTTGGTCTTTTAATTTTCTCATCTGTAAAATGTGGGTAAGAGTAGCACCTATCTCATAGTGATTGTGTTGTATGTGAGGAAGCTTTATAGTACCTTGTAAGACACATAATATATTCTTAACACATATACATTATTACGGCTCAGGCAGCAAATATATTCTCAAAAAATATACATTTTTATTACTCAAGCAGCAATCTTTGTCAAATTTTTCTTATCCTGTTTCCCCATTGTACAGGATTTATAATTCATCAATGGTAAAAATAAATTAATTTGGATTCAGAGACATATTGCTCATTCAGATAAAGTACTTTTTCTACTAGGATTTAATTTATTTCGACAAGTCTTTCTCGAATGCATAACCATGTGCCTACCACAAAGCTATAAGGATTCAAAAAACAAAAAAGCTGAGGCCATGATGACAAAATTGTTAAATGTGTTTAGTCTTAAAGAAATATTTTCATCTGTGAAATGGTAATCATAAAACTTGCTTTATCTATCTCATAGACGTATTGTGGACAGTAATATAAGGTTATTGCTCTAACAACTCATTCAAGATCAAATTTTCAGTGTCAAAATAATGGGTACTGATGTATATAATCACATAACTTAAAGAACAGAACAAAAGACTTCAATGTAAATGGGCAGGATTGAAAATTAGTAGAAATCACCTCAGAAAACTCAAAAGATAATTTTTGATGATATGACAGATAATATTAGATACTACTTCATGCTTAGCCAAAGTTAAGCATCACCTTTAAATAAGATAGCCTCTCAATAGACTAGTAGGTTTTAACATGTATGCCATGTAGTGTTTTGATGGCAGGCACTATTGATAACTAATGCAGGATATTAGAAAGGAAGAATTGGGCAGTAAGAATGTGTCAGTGGATCAACAAAATCACTCAGGAACATGAGACCTGATTTTAGTAATGAACGTCAATTTTCTATCAGAGTCTCAAACTCAAGCACTTTCATTGGTCACTCTCATAGAGTTAAGAGATGAAGAATAAAAGATGTATAAGAATAGGATTGAGGGAGGGGTAAATTTCCTCTTGAGAAATATTTAAAGTTAAAATTACTCAACAGCGTGTGGCCAAACAAAATGTTTTCAATGGCTCCTTGGGCTACAGGTTATGCACACTGGGAGATGATGGGGTAGGAAGCAGCCTGGAATCTATCTCCCCTCCTAGACAACAATTGCACTGGCAGAATCCATTTTGGAACTCTGCAGTCTGCTGAAGGTTTTTGACTTTCAGGGAAAGACTTCGATGATACATTGTGGTTAATTTTGGTCAATTTCAGCTCTTAGCACCGCAGCAGCTACCCATCCCCCATCCCCCGCCACTTGGTAGGCAGCTGTGCATGTGTTCCTGAAGAAGCCTGCACACAGCTTTCAGGAACCAGGGTGAGCACAAAGGATCTGTTCTCTGATGGCTGCTTTCTGCTTTTGATCTCTGAGGTGCAGGCAAAGGCAGGTGACCACTATTGTTGTACCTCCCCTATTTGTTACTAGCCCCTTCTCTTCTGGCTGAAGGGATTGCCAGGAGATTTAGAGGGCTACACCCTTTCCCCTCCCTCATTTTTCTCTTTTTCCTCTTTTGCAAGCCAGACATTAAAGACCAGGACATTCAAAAGCAATTGCGTATATGGGGAAAATTAGAAGGTAACCATGCATGCCCAGAAAAGGCATGGGCTCATAAAAGACCTGAGGTGTCCTTAAGTTTACACCTCAGGCTTATCCTTGACACAGAAACAACTCACAAAATAAAAATTTTTTAAAACCCCACAAAAACAATAAATCAAATCCATAACAAAGAAACAGCAAACCCTGGGAAAGGAAGAGAATCTGATTTCCAGAGCTAATACATTATTAGGTTCAAATTTCCAGTTTTCAACAAAAAAAAAAATTCACAAGGAATTCAAAGAAACAGGAAAGCATGGCCCATTCAAAGGGGAAAAAATAAGCCAAAAGAAACTGTCCCTGTAAAAAGACCTGATGGCTGATCTACTAGACAAACATTTTTAAACAGTTGTATTAAAGATGCCCAAACAACTAAAGGAAGATGCAAAGAAAGTCAAGAAAATAATATATGAACAAAATGGAAATATCAATAAAGACATCGAGAAACCTTAAAAGAAACCAAAAAGAAAATCTGGGACTGAAAAGTACAATAACTTAAAGGAAAAATACATTAGGGGGGTTCAAAGCAGATTTGAGAAGGCAGAAGAAAGAATCAGTGAACTTGAAGACAGGTCAATGGAAATTATCAAGTCTGAGGAACAGAAAGAAGAAAGATTGAAGAAACATGAACACAGCCTAAGAGACCTGTGGCACACCATCCAAGAGATCAATACATGCATTGTGGGAGTCCCAGAAGGAGAAGAGAGAGAGAAAGGGGCAGAGAGAATATTTAAAGAAATAATGGCTGAAAATTTCCCCCAAAAGAGATGAATATAGAATATCCAAAAAGCTCAACAAACTCCAAAAAAGATGAACACAAGGAGATCCACACTGAGATACTAATAAGACATTTAAAAAATCATCAGTCTAAAACTTATTTTTATTGTAACTTTGATTTGCAGCTCTACATGTTGTTTTCTACATAATTTAAGAGAATTATTAGTTCATGTTTTTGGGCACACAAGGTATAAAGATGTAATTTTATGACACTAGCATCCAAAAGGAGTGGGAATGAAGCTATTAAGGAGCAGAGTTTTTTGTGTGTTATCGAAATTAAGCAGGTATAAATTCAAATTAGAGTGTTGTAACTTTAGGATGTTAAATATAACCTCTGTGGTAACCATAAAGATCTATATGATATACATAAAACTAAATGAGGAAGGAATTTAACCATTTCTCTACAAAGAATCAACCAAACACAAAAGGAAGACAATAATGCAGTACTTCATTGTCTGCATTACTGTCTTCATTTGTGTTAATCCCTCCTTATCAGTAATTACGTTAAGCATAAATGAACTAAATTCTCCAAGCAAAAGACAGAGATTGGCAGATAAAAACACGTGATCCAACTATATGCTGTCTACAAGAGAATTACTTTAGATCAAAAGACATAAATACATTGATATGGAAAGGACACACAAAGATACTCCATGCATATAATAACCAAAAGAGAGAAATGGTGGCTATACTAATATCAGACACAATGGACATTAAATCAAAAATATTATAAGAGACAAAGAAAGGTATTCTATATTATTAAAAGTTTCAATACAGCATGAAGATATAACAACTAGAAACATTTATGCACCTAATGACAGATGATCAAAATATATAAAGGAAAGACTGACAGAATTGAAGAGAGAAATAGAGAGTTGTGCAATAACAACTGAAAACTTCAATACCCCAGTCTCCATAATGGATTGGATAACCAAACAGAAGAAAAGTAAAGAAATAGAAGACTGAAACAACACAATAAATGAACTAGATGTAACAGACATATACAGAACACTTAACAACAGTGTACACATTCTTCTCAACTGCACATGGGACATTTTCCAGAAAAAATCATATATTAGGCTACAAATTAAGTCTGAATAGATTTTAAAAGATGGCTATCATATAAACTATCTTCTCCAACCACAATGAGATGAAATTAAAAATCAATAATGTAAGGAACACTGGAAAATTCATAAATTTGTAGATATTAAACAACATACTCTTAAATAACCAATAGATCAAACCATAAATAAAAAGAGAAATTAGAACGTACTTAGAGATAAATAAAACCAAAAACAGAACATACTGGGGCAAGCCCAGTGGTGTAGCAGTTAACTTCATGTGCTCTGCTTCAGCGACATGGGGTTTGCCAGTTCAGCTCCTGGGCACTATGCACTGCTAATCAAGCCATGCTGTGGCAGGCGTCCCACATATAAAATAGAGGAAGATGACCACAGACGTTAGCTCACAGCCAATCTTCCTCAGCAAAAAGAAGAGGATTAGTAGCCAATGTTAGCTCAGGGCTAACCTTCCTCAAAAAACAAAACAAAACAAAAAAAAAACCCAGAAAAACAGAACATACTACAACTTATGAGACACAGAGAAACAGATACTAAGGGGGAAAATTATAGCTATACAGGCTTAAATTAAAAATCAAGAACTATCTCAAATCAACAACCCAGCTTTCATGTTAAAGAACTAGAAAAAAGTATAAACCAAACACAAAACTAGCAGAAGCAAGGAAATAATAAAGATTAGAGCAGAGGCAAATAAAAGAGAGATTAGAAAAACAATAAAAAGAAAAAATCAGTGAAAGTAAAAGTTGATTCTTTGAAAAGATCAACAAAACTGACAAACTTTTAGCTAGATATGCTATGAAACAGAGAAGAGATTAAAATTACTAAAATCAGAAGTGAAAGTGGAGACATTGCCATTGATTCCACAGAAATAAAAAGAATTATAAGAGAGTATTATGAACAATTTTACTGCAATAAATTGGACAACTTAGATGAAATGAACAAATTCCTAAAAACACAAAACCTACCAAGACTAAATCATGAAGAACTGGAAAATTTAAATAAACCTATAACTAGTAGGGAGATTGAATCAGTAATAAAAAATCTTCTGACAAAAAAGCCCTAAATCTGAAGACACCACTGGCAAATTCTACCAAACACTTAAGAAAGAAATAATACTAATCATATTCAAACCTTTCCAAAAATTTGAAGAAGAGGGAGCACTTTCTAACTCATTCTAAGAGGCCAGTGATCACCCTGATGCCAAATACAAAGACACTGCAAGAAAACTACAGACCAATATCTCGTATGAACATTGATGCAAAAATCCTTAACAAAATGTTATGAAACTGAATTCAGCAGCATATTAAAAGAATTATACACCATGAGCAAGTAGAATTTATTCTTGGAATGTAAGTATGCTTCAACAAATGAAAATTAATGTAATGTACCCCATTAACAGAGTGAAGGAAACAACCCACATGAGTGTATCAGTTGATGTATAAAAAGCTTTTGACAAAATTCAACACCCTTTCATGATAAAAATATTCAACAAACTAGGAATAGAAGAAAACTACCCAAACATAGTAAAAGTCATACATGAAAAACCCACAGTGAACGTCATACTTAATGGTGAAAGACTGAAAGCTTTACCTCCAAGATCAGTTACAATACAAGTATGCCTCCTTTTGCCACTTATATTCAACATAGTACTAGAAGTTTTACCCAAGTAATTAGGCAAGAAAAGTAAATAAAAGGCATCCAAATTGGAAAGAAAGAAGTAAAAATATCTGTGTTTGCAAATATGATCTTATATGTAGAAAATACTGAAGATTCCACCAAATAGCTGTTGGAACTAATAAATGAATTCATCAAAGTAGTAGGATAGAAAGTTGCCACGCAAAAATCAGTTGCATTTCTATACATGAACAATGAACAACCTGAAAAGGAAATTATGAAAACCATTCCATTTATAATAGCATTGAAAACAATAAAATACTTAGAGATTAACTTGATAAAGTAAAAGACTTGTACGATGAAAACTTCAAAACGTTGCTCAAAGAATTTAAATATATACTTGAATGGAAACATGTCCCATGTTCATGGACTGGAAAACTTAATATTATTAAAATGCCAATACTACCCAAAATCATCTACAGATTCAATGCAATCTCTGTCAAAATCCTCAGTGGATTTTTGCAGAAACAGAAAACTATTTCCTAAAATTCATATGGAATCTTAAGGAACTCCACACAGCCAGAGTAATCTTAAAAAAGAAGAACAAAGCTGGAGGACTCCCACTTCCTATTTTAAAACTTAGTACAAAGCTACTGTAATTAAAACATTGTGGTATTGGCATAAAGACATTGGTAAAGGCATTGGAGATGTAGACCAATGGAATAGAACAGAGAGCTCAGAAATAAACCCCCACATATACAGTCAAATGATTTCTGACGAGTGCCTCAACCATTCAATGGGAAAAGAGAAGTCTGTTCAACAAATGGTACTGAGAAAACTGGATATCAACATGAAACTAGACCTTTAACTACACCATATACAAAAATTAACTCAAAATGGATCAAAGGCCTAAATGTAAAACCTAAAATTATAGCACTCTTAGAAGAAAACATAGGGCAAAAGCTTTATGACATTGGCTTTATCAATAATTTCTTGGGTATGACACCAAAGTCACAGGCAACAAAAGGAAAAGTAGACAAATCAGACTTTCTGAAAATTAAAAAATTTTGTGCATTAAAAGAAAATATCAATAGAGTAAAAAGGCAACCCACAAAATAGGAGAAATTATTTGCAAATCATATATCTGATAAGAGATTACTATCCAGAATATACAGAGAATTTCTAAAACTCAACAAAAATAAAACAAACAATCCAGTTCAAAAATAGGCAAAGAACTTGAATAGACATTTTTCCAAAAAAGAGGTATAAATGGCTAATAAGCACATGAGAAGATTCTCAACATCACTAATCTTCAGGCAAGTGTAAATCAAAACTACAATGAGATACCATCTCACACCCACCAGGATGGCTACTACCAAAAAAACAGAAAATAAGTGTTGACAAGGATGTGTAGAAACCATAATCTTGTACACCGTGATTGGGAAGGTAAAATGGTATATAGCCCCTGTGGAAAGCATTATGGGAATTCCTCAAAAAATTAAAAATAGAATTACCATATGATCCAGCATTTCCACCTCTGTGTATACAGCCAAAATAACAGAAAGCAGTCTCAAAGAGATATATGTACACTCATGTTCATAGCAATATTACTCACAATAACTAAAACATGGAAGCAATCCAGGGGTCCATTGGTAGAAGAACAGATAAGCAAATGTGGTATAAGATACTATAGAATATTATTCAACCCTAAAAGGGAAGAAGATTCTTCAATATGCTGCAACAAGGATGAATCTTGAGGACATTATGCTAAGTGAAATAAGCTAGTCCCAAAAAGACAAATACATTATGATTCCGCTTATATGAGGTAATTAGTGTAGTCAAACTTATAGAGACAGTAGAATGGTGGCTGTCAGGGCCTTGAGGAAGGGAGGAAGGAGGGGTTATTGTTTAATGGGCATAGAGGTTTAGTTTTACAAAATGAAAAGAGTTATGGAGATGGATGGTGGTGATGGTTGAAGAATACTATGAATTTATTTAACACCACTGAAGTATACACTTAAAAATGTTTAAGATGGTAAATTTTATGTTGTATTTTACCAAAATAAAAATTTGGGGAAAAAAATTATAGACACTAAGATTAAAATCCCAGACATATTCCTAGAATGGGGAAGAGCATACAAAATTAGTCCCATAGTTTATATGAGATCCTAATGGATTTCTTGTCTATTCGCCCTACTGAAGGAGTAAGTTAGGGAATGCCTTTTTCGGAGAAGGAAAATACTGAGTATATGTAAAATTTCCTTTATCGTTACAAAATAAAAATTAAAAGAACAAGGGAAAAAGAAGGCACTTACAGAAATCTTTCAAGCTAGTACACTTCATTTAATTGATTAGTTTTTTAAGTTTTCTTCAATCATCTTTCCAAAAAAAGTAATCTAAACAAAACTGTACCTCTCAATCAATTTAAATCTATTAATTTTGGACTTGAGTCTGTAGATTTAGATACAAATAAATGTATTTCATTTATCATTTCCTAAAAGAAAAATACACTTGCAATTTGATATCTTGCCACAAATTCTGACAGTACATCAAAGTCTGAACTGCAGTGCACACTACATCGTAAGAAGGATTATAGCAATAACATTTATTGAGCACTTACTATACGTCTAGCATTTTACATCTATTATTTCATTTCATTTCCCCACTAAGCTTACGACATAGATTCTCTTTTACAGATGACAAAACTGAGGCTTAAAATTTTGAAATGATTTGATTCAGATACCGAAAGCGATAGAGAAGAACTGGCATTCAAATGCAGGTGCGTCTGACTCTAAGACCTGTATTTCTTGGAGACACAGGGATGGCATCGATGTGACTCGGGAGCCACTGGAACTGAAAAAGATAGAGGGAAGGGGAGGCCAACATGTTGGGCCTCCCATCTCAGCTTCCGCCAAAGCAGTTCATTTCTTACCAGTTTGTACACTGGACTTGGATATTGTTTCAATAAAGTGTTTCATTGCTAAAATATTTTTAAAACCACTGTTTTAAAGCAAACACATTTCAAGATACAAATGAGTATTATTATTCCTTTCCTTTTTCTGTAACAGATTCACATTCGTTTTTTTTTTAACAGCTTCAGTTGGTAACCTTCAAAAGCAACCTCAAAATTACCTCACTATGAAAACTTTTCCTCAGCCTCTCTTGTCTTCTTAGCTTCGGACCAGGTTGTAATCAAAGGCCTTCCTCCAAATTTACTTTGAACATCTTATTCAAGGTCATTATTTCTGTGGTTGCCATGTTAATAGCTTGAACCTGGGCTCATTTTCTCAAGTATTTCACTTCTTCACATCTGTTTCATACTGAAACTTCTTATTTTTAGGAGAGGTGACTTGTAGGAGAAGAAGACAAATTAGCTATATTTTCCTAAAATTATTGGCCCGTCCCAGTCTAAGGAAATCGATTGTGTCTTTGGGACAAAGTGTGGAGAGTGGAACTGCTCTTTTCTCCTCTTTGCTCTGGTGGGCTGGTGCTGCTGCCTTATATTAACTTAATTCATTCTCTATTATTTATTGGTTTATTCCCAACAATGCTTCTAGGTGCACATTTCCTCAAAGTTACCAGTGCAGCTAAGCCAATATTTTGAAGTGCTTACAAATTTCCTGAGGTCAGGAACCTTGTCTGTTTCATTTTGGGCTACCTTCCTTTCACCAACAGTGTCCAAATAAATTTCCAAAGGAAGACACTCATGAAATATTTAGAGGAGAGAATGCAGAAATGCAAGTGCATGATGGAAGGCTCAAACAAGATTAGATAAATCTTTGCATGTATGTGAGTGTATATGTGATATTTGAATAAGACCTAGCTGTCCTGCACACACAAATGCACGCACACACACTACATGAAGGCAAAGCTATGTATGAGTCTATCTTTTTCACCATTGTGGTCTCTGCACCTAAGAATGAGTAGTTTCTCAATATTTACGTGTTAAATGAATAAACTAATTTATACTAAATTCATTTTTTCCTCTTATAACATATGCAGCATTGGAAAGGACTAATTATGTCTATTGCAAAGCAATTTTTCTCTAACTTTGACATGTTGCTCACTGACTTGTAGTTATTTACTGTAGATTAATTAATTTTTGCACTAAATTGCTGTACACAGTTATGACTTAAAACACCAGGCAACTTCAGAGTCGGGGTAGAGAAGGGTTCTTATAGCTTGGGGCCCATAAAGGAGTGTTTTTATGAGGACAATAATACCTTGCATGGGTTTTGTACAAATTTATTGCCTTCTCCTCATGGAAGAGCTTAATGTAAGAGTTGTGAAAGATGCCCAAATGTGGGCCATCACTCATTTGAGAAAAAAGACTGAATGGATAAATAAATGGTCAATGATTTGTTTTATGCCTACAGTAGCTTAACCACAACCCTTTATAATATTTCAGCACAAAGATATTTATGAAGAGGCGTTAATATCTCAGCGCACACCTTTAGGCAATGCTGAAATGCCTGTAGTATATTTTCCAGCTATTTTTGTTTGGAAGTAAGATAATTATTAGGTAACATTTGTACCAAATTTACTTCGTCTTGAAATAAAAATGAGTTTAAGACTATAGTATCAATTTTAATTAATTGAGGGACCTATATATTTAAAAATGACTGTAATTGATCATGCGTACATTCACAAATTGATTTAAAGAAACAAGGGAAAATCTGCTCTCTCAAATGACTAGGTAGTTCAATTTTTTTTTAACATAATTGAAATTCAACCATCATAATACTTAGGGGCCATGACTATGTATATTCAGATTAACTGATTTGAGTTAATTTCTCAGGCAATTTAAGTTTGGGAAACATTCAATTTTGTGAAATGCTTCTTTTGTTTTTCTTAAAGATTGTCACCTGAGCTAACATCTGTTGCCAATCTTCATTTTTTTCTTTTTCTCCCCAAACCTCCCCCCCCCCCGTACATAGTTGTATATTCTAGTTGCATGTCCTTCTGGTTGTGCTATGTGGGATGCCACCTCAGCATGGCCTGATGAGCCGCGCCATGTCGCGCCCAGTATCCAAACCAGCGAAACCCTGGGCTGCGGAAGTGGAACATTCAAAATTAATCACTCAGCCACCACATGGCCCCTGAAATGGCCTCCCAAAATGCACTTTTTATAGTGCCTTTCATGGAGGCAGGACATGATAAATGATTAACACACACCTGTTATTTACCTATGTGTCACAAAACAACTGGATATCAGTTTTCTTCATTTCAAATATCCTTTTAGCATGATTTAGAATTAACAGTGTAGAGAGACCATGTTTTATATATTGTGATCTAAGGGGTTTTTTTGGTTATGATATAAATTTCCCTAATACTATCTTGAACAAATCTCCCATTTATATATATATTTTTTGTTTGTTTGTTTTTGCTGAGGAAGATTCACACTGAACTAACATCCACCGCCAGTCTTCCTCTTTTTGTGTGCGAGCTGCTGCCACAGCATGACCACGGACAGACGAGTTGTGTAGGTCCACTCCTGGAAGCTGGACCTGGGCAGCCTAAGCGGATTGCTCCAAACTTAACCACTAGGCCGTGGGGACTGGCCCTCTCCCATTTTTTTTAAAGCACCTATATGAGGACAAATTGATTTAACCCTATTCTCTTCCTTAAGTTCCCATGTCTGATGTCCCCTCAGAGCCAAAAATGATGCAGAGGAAATCATGCTGTGTGAAATTTCTAGTATACTTTATGACTGTATTATTGAACTCTACGTAAACTTAAGCAATTCTCCTTACCACCAAGGTGACTAGGAATGGAAAATCAAATACTGTTATTGAATCATCAAAGCATGGAGCTCTCCCTTGTCCTTGATTTGCTCATCTCTTTATTTTTTCTACCCCACATAGATGGACAACAGAAGAAGCTTTTAGAGCTGAGTTAGTTATTAGCACTATGAAATACCATAATTATTCTAAGGAAATAGAAGAATTAATATAAACAGTCGTTAACATATTTATGACATGTGCCAAAATTTCTGAGGGCTTTTCTAATGTCTTATTTGGTGAGGAAGATTTTCTTTAATTACCATCAAGAGAATTACATTCCTGCCATGGTTTTATGAGTCTGCCAGCACAGTCCCCATTTAAAAGATAATGAAGTGAGAGAGATGAGATCTAGTTTTTTTCCCGAGAGTATGTAACTTGCAAATTTGTGGCTTGAATTTAGATTTCCTGACACCCTCTGATGCCTATTATTCTAAATTATGGCTGACAAAGTGATGCAGCGATGCCTTATGCTTAGCAACACATTTATTACTGATATTTTCAAGCAATGTATAATTATACTACTACCGTATTGACTGATAAGGAATCTAAATCACTTTAGATATTACTCTGGAATCCATCCCAAACTCTAAAGATCTGAAACCAGTCATGAGTTTAAAGCTGTGCTCTCATATTAAGCTGCATTATTATTGCTGTTTAATATCAGTCTCCTTTACAGTCTAAATTACATGAGGTTAGGGACTTTGCCTGATGGACTCACAATCGTATCCTAAACCATTCGCTAGGATAAGTACATAGTAGATGGTCAATATGCATTGATCAAATGAACAGATAAACTCAAGAGAGGATGCAGAATTTCACTAAACAAAGCTGTTCTTAAAGATCAGAAGAAAGTCAAGGGAAAAAAATTGACAGTCGCCAAAAGGTCCCAGTTTATCTTTTTTCCCCAGCTTTATTGAGGAATAATTGACAAATAAAATTAGTATATATTTAGGTTGTACAAAGTGGTATTTTGATATACGTGTACATTGTGAAGTAATTACCACAATCAATCTGATTAATATATTCATCGCCTCATAGTCATCCATTTTTGTGTGTCTTTGTGTGTAGTGAAAACACCAGATCTACTCTCAGCAAATTACAAGTATACAATACGTTATTATTAACTATAGTCTCCATGCTGTACATTAGGCCTACGGAACTTATTCATCTTGTAATTGAAAGCTTATACTATTTGCCCAGCATATCTCCTTTCCCTACAACCCCCAATCCCTGGTAATCATCATTTTACTCTCTGTTACTATGAGTTCAACTGTTTTTAGGTTCCACATAAAGTAAGATCTTGCGTATTTGTCTTTCTGTGTCTGACTTATTTCACTTGGACTAATGTCCTCCAGGTTCATCCATGTGGCAAATGGCAAGATTTTCTCCTTTGTCAAAGCTAAATAACATTTAAAAATACTTAAAAAGCTAAATAAATGAAATAAATTTCATTTGTCAGTGGACGCTTATGTTGTTTCCATCTCTTGGCTGTTGTGAATAATGTTGCAATTAACATGGGAATTTAGAGATCTTTTGAAGATAATAATTTAATTTCCTTTTGCTATATACCCAGAAGTGGAATTGCTTGTTCATAAGGTAGTTCTGTTTTAAATTTTTTGAAGAAACTTTCATAATGTTTTCCATAATGTCTGTACCAATTTACGTTCCCTTCAACAGCATTCAAGGGTTCCCTTTTCTCAATATCCTTGTCAACACTTATTATCTTTTGAAATTTTGATAATAGCCATCCTAGCAGGTGTGAAGTGATATCTCATTGTGGTTTTGATTTGCATTTCTCTGATGATTAGCAATGCTGAGCATCTCTTTATATATGCCTGTTGGCTATTGTATGTCTTCTTTGGAAAAATGTCTGTTCAGGTCCTTAGCCCATTTTTTAATTGGTTTATTTTTATTATTATTGCTATGATTTGTGTGAATTCCTTAGTAAGCTATAATAATCAAAACAGTATGGTACTGGCATAAAAACAGACACATACAGCTATGGAACAGAATAGAGAGCCCGGAAATAAACCCAAACATATATGGTCAACTAATCTTTGACAAAGGTGTGGCAAATACACAATGGGAAAAGGATAGTTTCTTCAGTAAATTGTGTTGAGAAAACTCAATATACACATGAAGAGAATAAAAATGGCTTTTATCTTACACCATGCGCAAAGATTGATTCAAAATAGATTAAACATCTCACCTGAAACTGAACAACTCCTAGAAGAAAGCATAGGGGAAAAGTTGATTGACATTGGTCTTTGAATGATTTCTTGGATAGACACCAAAAGAACAGGCAACAAAAGCAAAAATAAACAAGTGGGATTACATCAAACTAAGAAATTTCTGCATAGTAAAGGAAACAAATATCAAAATGAAAAGACAAACTACGGAATTGGAGAAAATATTTGCAAAGCATATATCCTATAAGGAGTTAACATCTAGTTTGATTTCTTTAGTCATTTTTGTGATGTTGGCAGTGTCCTAAAGATTCCAGTAAAATGAAATAATTCAGCGATCAAACCCAGTGAACTGTTTGGCAAAAATGAAATTGGCCAATATAAGGGCAGATGCATTTTGGCATAGAACATTGCAGTAACTAAGTTGCTCTAATCATTTGAGCTTTAGATTATTTGTAAAGTTCTACAAGCAATTATGCTCTTATCTTCTTGTGCCTTTATCCTAAAGTACAAGTTATAGCTTTATCTCTGGAATTAACATCCCACAGCTTGATTTACAAGATCTGTTCCCTATCTCCACTCATACAAGTGACAGCTGATGAATATGACTCATGAACAAACGCATACTGTTGTCGCATCTCACTGCGTGTGCACGATTCAAATCCTTTGGCTATTAAATTTAGTATAGACATCAGAAGATAATTAGAATTTAGAAGCCAACTCTTTGAATGGAATTGGAATAGCCTAGAGCTAATACACTGAAGCTCATCAATGGTGACTGTCTTTTTTAATTCCCCAATTTTTGCATTAAAATTCAAATTTTAAAACTTACATGACTCACAGTATTAACAAATCTGGTGAAATATTTCTCCAGCCTGTATTTTCTAGGCTCACCTACCTTCAGTAGACTCAGATATTTAGAAACTTTGTGGACTATCCTACCACAATTCTAGTTTAAACCTCAATTAGTAGAAGAGTAGCTTGAAATCTTCCACGTTACAAGTCATTAAGAATTTTGGTCCAGTTTTTAAACCTTCAAAAATGTTAAGTCCAGAAAACAATACCGGAAATATTTCATCAACATTTCTCTGTAACACAAGTTTTACCAATTTATCATGAACGCTGAGGGATAACTGAAGACACAGTTTGAGGCTTAGGACACTTCAAGCATTTGAATGGCCACCTAGGGATCCCCAAGATAGGATTTGTAGACACTTTTATCAAATATTTTGAGAACTCTCTTGGCTACTTTATTAAAGAATTTACTGCGAATTTAGGGCTGATATGTCTTAAAAATCAAAGCAAAAAGCCCATTGCTTCCCGAACAGAGGAAAATGTGTATTCTGAGCATCATTTTGAAAATAGGTAATTCAGTTTTTAAGCATTTCTGTGTGTACATGTGTGTGTTTGTGGTATATTGTCAGCCTAAGACCATGTTATTAGTTTTATAAAACTATTTGCTGAATAAATTCAATATGTGCAATGGCTCAAAGACAGAATATTTTTATTTCTTGCTTGTGTAATGTCAAAGATGTATGATCCTGACAGACTGACTAGTCTCCTTCTAGGGGTGGTTCAAGAATTCCAATATCTTCCATCTTGTGGTTTTGCTTACTTCAGCTTGTGGCTTCCGTGTTTACTGTGCTCATTTTTCTCAAGATGGCAGGAAGAGGAAAGAGCTTGGAGCTTCACACCTGGAAGTTCTTTAATGGGCCAGTGGTGAAAGTGGTTAATATGACTTCTCCCTATATTCCACTGGCCAGAATTCAGTCACCTAAATTGTGTTGTTATGTTATGGGTTATGGGTTGAATTATACCCCTCTCCCCCAAGTATATTGAAGTCTTAATCCCCAGTACCTCAGATTGTGACCTTTATAGAGGTCATTAAGCTAAAGTGAGGTCATTAGGGTAGGCTCTAATCCAATATAACTGATGTCCTCATAAAACAAAGGAAACATGGACACAGAGACATGCATAAAGGGAAGATGACGTGAAGAGACATAGAGAGATGTCCATCTACAAGCCAAAGAGATAGGCTGGGAACACTGTCCTTCACAGAGCTCAGAAGGATATAAGTCTGCTAATACCTTGGTTTCGGACTTACAGACTCCAGAACTGTGCGGTAATAAATTTCTGTTTCTAACTCATCCAGTTTGTGGTTACTTTGTTGTAGCTGCCCTTGTCAACTAGTACCCCTGTGTATACGTCACGGCAAAGGGAGGTTTAGAAAGGTAGTCTAACTGTGTGTCCAGGAAGAAAAGGTAGCTGTTTGATGAATATCTAGCTGGTCTCTGCCACACCCTTCTATTTGTTAGCTGTTTTGGCCAAAAAAAAGAAAAATGATTGTCAAAGGATTAAGTTGCCTAATTATAAAATATTTCTTCTGAGACACTCAGTTGCTTTCTACCTAATTATAATATCTTTTGATTAATAATTAATTACTAATGTTGAATAAATAATTGCGCAGGTAGTAGAAAGGCTATTATACAGGGCAGTTTGTAGAACTAAGTTGATACCCAGCTCTGCTGCTATTGTTTTTCTTAGCTCTCAGGTCTCAGTTTTTGCAACCACTGATAAAAAAAAAATTATAACAGATAATTTCTGAAGATTCTGATATTATTATTAATATTAAATTAAATAATCTTGACCTTTCTGTTTAGTTATCGGACTGGTTTTCCATCTCTCAAGTGGATATATTCTACAGATTCACAGCATGGACATTCATTTGAGCATATCCGGTATCCAACTCATCATATTTCCTGAGTTTCTCCATAAAAACTGCTCAAACTGATCCTTTCTTGCTCTGCATCATCGTTAATATCAACACCATTCACTTGTTTTTCCAAAGCTAGAAATCTTAGAATTATCCTGAATATTTCCTTATTCTTTATCATTGACTTCTAATTAATTACTAAGTATTATTATTTTTCTATCTTAAATATCACTCAAATCCATCCATCTCTCCATTTCTACCGCCTTAATGTGAGGTTTAATATCTCTTTGAAGAATTACTGCACTGCTCTTAATGACTTTTCCCTCTTGTTTTACTCATCACTAGCCCAACCTCCATGTCTTGTGGCAGAGACAATCCAACGTGTTCTTCCACTATGTCCTCTTTCTGGGCACACAGTTAGGTGGACTGAGGCCAAAACAACTAGTTCTGGCCAATGGAATGTGGTCAAAAATTATATTATTAGACTTAGTCCTTAAAACACATTCTGCCGTATCCTACAGCCTTCTCTTAGTCTTCTCTGGTGATTTTGGAGGCTTCATGATCCTGATGGCAAAAGTATATGATGCGCAGAGCACAGAAGCAGCATAGCCAAAGCTATCGTGTTTAATGTGTTTTCTATAATACAAATGTGCTCATGGTTTTAGAATTCTGATGGTTCCTCATTATCAGTAGGATAAAAACTAAATTTCTTGTTTTGAAATGTGTTTCTTTAAAAAATCTGGTCCCGATTTGCTTTTCCAGTCTGTTGTTCCTTGCTTTGAACCCTATAATCCATGAATCCTGAGCTTCTTTTCCGAATACACTACACTTTGCCTTTGCACAAGTTATTCTTTCTGTCTAAAATGCCCTTACCTTCTCTGTCCTATTCATCACTCAAGACTTAACTCAAATGCAAGTAGGTACTCTGGGAAAAGTCATGAACTTCTTTCTTAGGGCTTGCCCATTTGTCTTCCCGTACCTCTGTTCAGCACTGGACATATTGTCCCAGCGTTGTCTGTTGACATCTTTCTTCTTCCCTTTAGACTGTTGGTTGTCTGAGGTCAGTGACCGGATGCTCTCTTCTCTGATTCCCAAAGCCTAGAACATTGACAGACATGCAGTTGGCATTTAATAAATATTTGTTGAATGAATGTTCAATGAGTAAGAGATTATGTCAATATGAAAGACCCTGGAAAGGATGTTAGGAACAAATAAATAAGACTGCTGATGAATTTTGGACATATGTTTCCTGGGTTCTTCAAATTTCTTTATTTTTTGCCACAGTAACTTGCCAGCTTCTGTATTTTCATTAACTGTTAGCTCCTCTGAGAAACTGAGAAGTGAGCAGATACTTTGGTGACTACCATCAATATGGAGCATCTGATTCTCCAAGGTTTATGTTCCATGTTCAAGTCCTGTGTAATTGTTCAGTTTAGACACAGGGAGACCTCCATCCCTGGACAATAGCAGGGGAGATTTGATCTTAAGAATGCCTCTGGCTGCTCTGCCTTTGCATGCTTTCCCACACAATGGCCTTTCATTAGACTTTCAATAACATCCCTCAAAACCAATTGAACAGTTGGGAAATGCTCCTCACTGTCTTCCCTGTTTTCTTGGTTGTCCCATTAGCATACTTGGGTGTCTGCAGAGAGTTGAGGCTGTTTATCAGAAGAGGAGCAGGAATATGAAGATTCTTCAGGCATTCAGGAGTATTTACTGTCCCAGAAAAGCCCAGAAGTCATCAAAGGTTAGGACTAAAGCTGATAGTGATAAAAGATTATCCTGCCCAGAGAGGTAAAGGCACCAAGATCATAAAGAAAACAAGGAGTGAAAATGTTTTATTTGAGATAAAATAATAGCACAGCACCTGTGGTGGAGAGGAAAGAAGGAGGTTTTTTTATTATTATTTTTCAAGACTGCAGTAGAGTTGTATGAGATATTAATGTCCCTCAGCTGTAAAAGATTCTTGAGTAGCTCTGGGAATTGGGAAGTCTGCAATTTATAACCTCTCTCCTCTGTTCTTATAAGCAATTTAACCAAGCTCCTGTTAGCAAGAGACACTTAAGCAACAGAAATCCTAGAGGAGGTTTTTAAGCCCATAGTAAAGATAATACAATCCTGCTGCATAAAAACAAAGGATTATTAATGCTGTGCTGCTGGTGAAGTCTCATTTCACAACCAATGTAACTTTCTGTATTAAATCAGCCCCACCAGAGCTGGAAGGAGCCAAGCTAGGGCGTCATTTATCATGAGCCATTTTGGGTGCACCAACCATAGAGCCAGCCCTCAGTTTGACCCTTCCAAAGGCTCGCCCCCTGTGAGCACCAAGGTTTTTATCTGTAGACATGCTGATCTTTTTCAGGATTCAAATTTATTTTCCTGACATGGTTCATGGCTCCTGTCTCCAGGTGCTGGTACTCGGAAGTGAGAGCCTGCCTCCTCAGCGCACCTCCCACAGCAGATCACATCCCCTTGGCAATTTGCAGCACTGGCTCCTTCTCAACTCTTAAATCTCAGTTTAGGACCCATTTACCTGAATAATTCATAATTAATTGAGTCCCTAATTTTGCCTTTTCCTGAATCACCCAGGGCTGTATGTCATGAGAAGGTGCTATTGAACTGCAGGGTGGTCTGTGGATGGATAGATTTTGTTTTCTGCTTTTGTTCTGTTTTTATAGGTTACTTTTACAGACCTGAGGAAAACATAGCACTCTTCCTTTCCCAGATGAAAGTCTATATTGAAACAGGCAACGCTATTTTATATTTTTCTTTTTTTCTTTGTAAAAATAAATCACCTTGTGGAAAGCAGTGGAATGAATGTAGAGAAGCAAGTCCTTTGCTCACAAATGGAATAGATAGTTCATTAGAGTTTTTTTCCCATCATTGTATTTTTTCTCTATTCTTGAGGTATTAGATCAGTGGTGGATTACAGTCACATATTATATATGAGGTCACATCAGTGTGGCTGTAAATGCCAAAATTACTCAATTCATTCCTTCTTCAATGAATGTTTACTGAGTGCCTACCACGTGCTAGTAAGTACCTTCCTATAGGTGCTGAGAATACAGAGTAAACAAGAAAGATAGCGTTTTTGCCCTCCTTAAGTTTGTATTTTATATTCCGTTGGCTCCATCATGGTAGTATGGTGTCACTGAAAGATGGCAGGCTTTGAAGTCAATGAACTCGAACTTCAGTTTCTCCAAATATTAGCAGTACGATATTACAACATAAGAGAAAGCACAGTGTAGTGTTTTTCACGTGGCTTTTGGAACCAGACAGATCCAGTTTCTCTTTCTGGCTTTGTGACCTTAGCCAAATTATTTAACTTCTCTGCATCTCAGGTTTTCTCACCTGTATAGAGGTGATATTAATATTCTCTGCCACCCCAGACAATTGCAGGGAGAAGGCCAAGCCATCATTCCATATGTCTAAATGTTTAAAAGATGTAAGACAAGTTAACATAGCATTAAATTGTCTGTCCTTTACTCTTACCTTGACATTTTCATAATGACCTGAAAGTCCAATTTAAAATGTAAAATTCTTGAATTCCTCAAAGTTCTGAATATGGAGAATTAGTGCCTGGTCTGCAGTTTCCAGCCTACAGTTCATGCTTTCTTCTCTTCCCACTCCTATCTCACTTACTCACCACAGGAGACCTCAGACACACACGTGTGAAAACCTGAGCTTATTCAAGTTCCATCTACAACCCCTAAACAACTATCCTTTGATGTTTCCTGGGCCTACAGGTGCATCCACCCATGTTATAATCTATTTGTAGGAAAGGGACCTCAGAAAGATGCCCTTGCATGCCCTTCCAGTTAGGCTTGGACGGAGGGCAAAGAATTCCATGATATTGGGTACCAAGAGCGTTATCCATGTTCAAAGATAAACTGAGGCATATTTAAAATTTTAATAGTTTATTTGAGCAAAAATTGATTCGAATTGGGCAGCATCCAATCTAGCAAATAGAAAGGACCTCCAAGATCTATACAACGTGAAAGAGTTTATAGGCAGAAGGGAGCGTGAACAGGGAAGTTACAATGACAATAAAACAAGTTGGTTATAGCAAAGTTAGTTTCCTTTAGGGGATGGCTAGGGTCTAGCAGGCAGATGACCTAACTAGTGCTGATCAGGTGATTCATGACTGACTGGTTTAAAATTCCACTTCTAGGAGAGCTGAAACTAATTAACCTAGTCTTGCTTTGGTGACATGGGACTTAGCAGAAGCGACTCCATTTGGGGCTTGTTGTCTTGTTTTTTTAACGTCTAGGATTGGAGGAGATCTCAGGGCTCTGGCAGGCATGTTCTTTGGGATCTGTGGACTCCTTTCCCCATAAGACTGGCACTGTAGGAGTGAGCCCAGAGTAGGTCCTTGTTAATTGAGGGACTGTCGCTAACTAGGGTAATTTGAGTCTTAAATGAGGTAACAAAAAGTTCTTAGTTCTGTGCTGGAATCATGATAAATACTCTTATCAATGGGGAAAAAAACAATTTTATCTACCCCAAAGGTGTAATAATATATTTGTAGCTACCATCTCAACACCTGGTATTTAGAAAGATCTTAAAAGATGCTTTGGCCATTTATTCTTCACAGGACATCAAAATGCTGGCCAATGCCTATGCCAGGGGCGTTGTTGGACCTAAACTCTTCAGAGTTCCTAAGGGGATCTCTTCTAGCTCTGAGCCCATGCCAAACTGAATATATTTGAAGGTAATTTCACTTTTTGGTAACGTATTTTTGAGAGGGACAGAGAGTTTTCCGGTGAGAACAAGAGAGAGGACATCACTGTATTTACATTCAAACACCAAACTACCATGAAATTGCTCATCTTGTGATTTTAATTTCATGCCCTCACAGAGGTGCACTCATAAGAAAACTAGTTTATTCCACTATCAAAATGAGATGAATGGATGAGATTTCACAGCAGCAGCTTGATGAAGGAATGAACATATTTTTGTGATGTTAATATACTTAAAACTCACTATTTCTCCCCATGACCTCCTGTGTCTCCTGACGGCTTATGGCATATTAAGAAGCACATTTTAATCCTTAGAAAAACACAAAAACTAAACAAAATAAATGCAGGAAATTACTTAACAAGCATATACTAAAAGAAAAGAGAAAGAATCAAGAAACATGTAGAAAATAAATAGCAAAATGGTAAATACATTGTGAAGGACTGAACTATTTCCATCTAAAATCAGGACAAGGCAGAGAGGTCTGCTCTTTGCCATTACTGTTCAATATTGTACTGCCAATGCAATAAGAGAAAGAATGAAAAATCATCCACACTGGGAAGGAAGAAACAAAACTGTCTTTAATCTCTGACAACATGATTCTGTATGTAGAAAATCTTAAGGGATACACACATAAACACATACACATACACTCCTAGGTCTAATAAATAAGTTCAGCAAAGTCATTAGATAAAAAAACTACATATTGGGGCCAGCCCGGTGATGTGGTCGTTAAGTTTGCACTCTCTGCTTCGGCAGCCTGGGGTTCGAAGGTTTAGATCCCAGGTGAAGACCTACACACCACTCATCAAGCCATGCTGTGGTGGCATCCTACATACAAAGTGGAGGAAGACTGGCACAGAGGTTAGCTCAGGGACAATCTTCCTCAAGCAAAAAGAGGAAGATTGGCAACAGACGTTAGCTCAGGGATAATCTTCCTCACCAAAATAAAAAACCGAAAAAAAAACCAAACCCATGTTTCTCTATATTAGCAACAAACACACCAAAAATGAAACTAAGGGAAAATTACCCAATTCACAATAGTATCAAAAAGAATGAAATACTTAAAAATAACAATAACAAAAGTATAAGACACACTGAAATCTACACAATACTGCTAAAAGAAATTAAGTATCTAAAAAAATGGGGAGACATTCCAGGTTCATGGGTTTGAATATTAAATATTATTAAGGTGGTAATCTCCAAATTGATATATAGATTCAATGTATTTCCAATAAATATCCCAGAAGATTTTTATTTTTGCAGAAATTCACAAACTGATCTTAAAATGTATACAGAAAGGGGAAGGGACAACCATAGCCAAAACCATTTTAATGAAGAAGAGCAAACTGGATGACTTTGATTTAACAATATCAGAACTTAATATACGAGATTGGTAATCTAGACATGGCGCTTGCTTGAGGATAGTCACATAGAGCAAAAGAACAGAATAAGATGGCAAAATAAATGCTTATATTTAAGGCCAATTGATTTTTGACAACAGGGACAAGTCAATTTAGTGGAAAAAAATACACGCTTTTCAACAAATGGTGCTGGGAATTTGGATATCCTATACAAAAGGATGAATTTAGACCATTCCTCCACACTATTGACAAAAATAAACACAAAATGAATTATGTATAAATTTAAGAGTTACTACTACAAGCCTTGCAGAAGAAAATATAAGATGGAATTTTCAGGACCTTGAGTTAGGCAAAGTGTTCTTATATATAACACCCAAAGCATGATCTATACAGTTTTATAATATGCATTATTGGACTTCATCAACATTAAAAGCTTTTGTGCTTTGAGCTTTGGTTTCCTCTCTGTCAAACTTTGTTGGAGCTGTTGGAGGTACTATGTGAGTTAATAAATGTAGTACTTTTGAAGCAAAACTTTTCACATTTTTAAATTGTTCTGTATAATATATTCCAAACTTATGTCAATATTAAGAGTTTAGCGAGTATGCTTTTCCCACAAGATGCTCAGTTCAAAGGATAGAATGCTCTGTAATATCCTTTCCTCTGACTGGTGTCTTCAGATGCTCGGTTGATTCAGTTGTCAGGCTGGTACTTCATGCCAAAAAATTAAAATAAAATACAGCTCAACAATGAAGTTATCACTTATAGTACAACATATTATTATTAGCGATCCTCCTACTCTCTACCTCTACTTAATTGAACAAACTGGTGTTTCACCTCAAGAAATAGTGAATTTATTTTCTAATAATTGGTTAATATGCAACATTCACCAGAGGAGGAGCTAATCAATATATATTTTCCTGACTTATCTTTGTACTATGACTGGACTAGAAGGGGTAATTTTCTAATATTTTAGCTTAAATTAAATATGAAACAAAATATTAATTTATAACTGAATTTTAGCTATAGCAAAACTCTAATATAAATCTAGGTCATGAACCATATAATAAGACATTACCCAGCATAATACCCTCAAGGTCCATCCATGTGGTCACAAATGGCCGGATTTCGTCATTTCTTATGGCTGAGTAGTAGTCCATCGTGTATAAATACCACATCTTCTTTATCCATTCGTCCCTTGATGGACACCTACGTTGCTTCTATGTCTTGGCTATTGTGTATAAAGCCGCAATGAACATAAGGGTGCAAGTATCTTTATGCCTTTGTGTTTTCAAGTTCTGTGGATAAATACCCAGCAGTGGAACAGCTGGATCATATGGTAGATCTATCCTTAATTTTCTGAGGATACTCCAAACTGCTTTCCATAGTGGCTGCACCAGTTTGCACTGCCACCAGCAGTGAACAAGGGTTCCCTTCTCTCCACATCCTCTTCAACATTTGTTGTTTCCTATCTTGTTAATTATAGCCATTCTGACCGAAATAAGTCAGAGGGAGAAAGCCAAATACCATGTGATCTCACTCATAAGTAGAAGGTAAAAACGACCGGAAAAAAAAGACACATAGCATGGGAGATTGGACTGGTGGTTACCATTGGGGAAGGGGGGGAGGGTGGGCAAAAGGGGTGATTAGGGTCACAAGTGAGCGAATGCACTATAATTAGTGTTCGGGTGGTGAACATGATGTAATGTATACAGAATTCGAAATATGATGTACATCCAAAAAAAATAAAAGTTAAAAACAAAATTTTTTTTTGAAAAGCAAAAAGAAAAAAAAAGACATTACCAACTAATAAATGAATGGATCATTCATATTCAGGTAAGTTGAGGTAATCAGATGCTGACATTTTGGTCTTTTACTCTTTCTTTTTTTTTTCCAAAAGTAATAACTGTACCTTGTTCACTTATGCTGAGTCTTTGACTAATGTGTCACTGCGCCACACATTGTCTTTATCTCTGTAATTCATAATATGAAAGTTCATTTATAGCGCAAAAATAATGGGAACATTTTACCTCTAATTAAGATTAGTCATCAGTTCACACCCACCATGAATTCTACTGTGCTTTTAATTCATCACTACTTACTTTAATGCACCCAGTTTAATCACAGTAATACCAGAAATTATTCTATCATAACCAGAGCTGCAGTGAAATAATTTAATCTTTTTCAAAAAGAGAAATCTGAGCATTTAAAATTTGGAGGAACCTTATATGTGTGTATGCTTAACGATACCTATATATAAAAATGTTTCCCCATCTAGTATTAAATGCTAGTTTTTGCTATCATGCGATCTGATGAGAGTGTTAGAAAAATATGTTTGTCTTCACTCAGAAAGGAAATTTGTTCCTGTTGCAATATTCTATCGATATGAGCATAATATGCAGCCTATGGATTTTGACATTCTAAAATATAGAAAAAAATCCTGTGTTAAAAACATTTTCTCATTCTAACCTCTCCTCCCCCTTCCAAAGTGAGAAACAATTTTTAAGTGCGTTAGACTTCAAGTCTTAGTTCAAGGATAAGTAAAAAGGAGCATGAGATCGCTCAAACTCTTCAGAAGATAATTTCTTACATGGGCATCTTCTAAATGGGTACTTACTAAGTAAAAATCTTCATGATTTGGACTGAAATACTGTGGCAATATTTGGAGAAAGACCACTAGCAAGTGCTTCCTGATAATCTCCAAACCAGTGTAGTTCACAACTGAGCTTCATTAGTATCCTATAATGGTGGCTCTAAGTTCTGCTGTGTGTGAATGAGGAAGAATTACAATGAACTTCAGATTAAGTAGTAATTTGGAGATCCTCTGCCATCTCAAGAAAGGTTAGCATAGAATATTGTAAGTTAACACTGTTGTAGACACTGTGAGTTCTTCTTGTCCGGGTGTTTGGTGTATAATAGCCAAGGGATTTGTTTTATACAAAAGAGATTGAAAAAAAATCTTCTGTACCTTCAAGTACATTAAAATCAAAATTGAGAGTATTGGGTGGATCACACACTTACAAAGAGATAAAAGGACATTTGTGTATACTGATATATATATATATGTGTGTGAGATATATGTATATATCTCACACACATATATGTGTGTGTGTGTATACATATATAAAATAAAATAAAAACTATATACAGTCTAGAAGTTCATAATAGAAATAAGGAATTTGGAGAAAGCAACAGAGCTAATGGAGCCTGAGATGAGCCTTGAGGGTTGTGCAGAAATTAGATGGGTGATGAGGAGTGTGAAGGCAGAATTCTAAAGATGGCCCTTTAAGAGTCTCATCCTCTATTTGTCCAACCTAATACTAATCAAGTTATTACTATGAAGGGATTTTGCAGGTGTACCGGAAGTCCCTCAAATAACCTTAAAGTATTGGAGATCTTATTGGGCCTGAACCAATCAAGTGACTCCTTTACAAGCAGAATTTTCTTCTGCTGAGGGCAGGAGAAGTAAGAGAGAGATGTCCTTCCACTGGCCTTAAGGAAGAAAGCAAATAGCTATGTTATAAACTTCTGAGGAGCAGCTTCTAGAACCTCAGAGCCAACCCTCACCAACAGCTAGCAAAAAGAATGGTCATATATCTGCAAGGAAATTAAATCTTCCAATAACCATGAGTTAGAAGAGGATCCAGACCCTCAGATGAGGATTACAACTCTGCTGACACTTTGATTCAGCCTGTGAGATCTAAACAGAGGATCCAGCTGCACCCAGGCTCCTGACCCACAGCAAACATGGCATAAGCAATGGGTTGTTTCAAGTTGCTCAGTTTGTGGTAATTTGTTATTGCATCAATAAAAAGCTAATACAAAAAAGGATATGTGAGAATAACATGGAGAAAAGAGTACTCTAGTGTAAATATTGGTTTGCCTGGAGTGAAGGGACAATAGTGCTAAAGAGGAATATTTAATTTTAGAGAGAGAGAGCCGCTAACTGAATGGCAAGCTGAAGCTCAGACTCTATCTAGTAGATAATCAATATAGCCTGGGAGTCTCCAGATAAAAACGATCTGTTTTATAGCAAGTGTGATGTGGTTTGAAAGTGCAGAACAGGCAGGCTCTATGAGGCAAGCAGGAAGAAGAGAAAAGAGCAGATGAGTGAGAAGAGTGACCAACTAGTAGAACAAGACACTCTGATGGGTCTGAGAACAGGACAGAACTTAATAACCTATCAGGGAAAGAGGTTTGGAAAGTAGGGCTATGGAGATAAGGAGCAAACTAATCTGAAACATATTCAAGAGAAAATTAGCAGATTCCTTGAAAATAGGAATCTTGGTCACTCTCTGTGACTGAGGGGGTAAAAGTACATGTAATAACAGACGTCAACATTAGAAAGCGAGGAGAAAGAAAATGGCAGTAACTTTAAGAGAAATGAAGAACTTACCCAAAGAAACTACTCTGGAAGATGGAGTAGAGTGGTGGGTTTTGAACAATCTGATAAGCTTTTCAACCCACGGTTACTATGCACTAAGATTTATGAGGGCGAGTTCATGGATGGGCAAGCAGAGGCAATAACTATTAGTTAAAATTTAGAATTTCATGTCAATTGATATTCCCCTTATAGTCTCTTGAAAATGTGCCAGATGCTTGAATTGTCAAGGGAGAGGTGAAGACAATAAACGTGTTCCTTTGCTGTGACTACGGATCATCCAATTAGGAATAATTTTTATACAGTTGGAAGAGAACAATCTGGGATGCAAGTGAGTGATCAAGACAGTCGATTTACTGAACCCAGGATATAATTAAACTTTAAAATGTCAGAGCAGCCAAAAAAGGAGAAGTTTGCTTATATTTAAAGAAAAGCCAATTAACAAAGTTACAATTAAAGTGATTTCTTATTTGAAGTTATATGAGGACTATAGCTTTTCACGAGCTCCCTTGTCAGCCAGCGAGAACAGAAAATAGATTCTATAATAGTGGGTGCTTGTAGGCACTGTGTTTACCACCTTCACGTAACTCTAATTCTTACAAACTCCAAAGTGAGATGTATTATTGTTCTCATTTTTTACCAGAAAGAAACTGAAATTCAGAGAACTTAGTTAACAAGCCTCTAAATCCACAGTGCTGGAAACTGGGGAATCTGAGATTATAATCTTATCTGATTTCAAATCTGAACCTGTAGCCCATTATTCCATGTTACCCCTCCCTGGCCTCTGTCTATTGGGACTCTGTGAAATGGAGTTTTAACAAGTACCAAATACATAGTTTTGTTACCCCCAGACCTTATAGGATATTAACTACAACCCTGCTCAGACCAAGCCTTGTTTTCTTCAGTTTACAGGAAACCACAAAGAGAAGAAGGAAAAGGTGGCTGAGACATAGGTCAAAGCCAGTTAAAACTGATTGAAGGCTACATGGCAGTATGACTTGACTTGACATAGACCCCACAGCTCATTATACACTCACTGTAATGGATTATCTTGTTATAGAACACACCCACCAATGCCGTAACAATTTACAACGGCCATGGCAATGGCGGGATATAACCAAATTAGGAAAGGAAATAGGTGGCACCCTTGCTCCCCAGAAAAGCCTGCCCATTTCTCTGAACAACCAAAAATATTACTCCCCTTCAATACCTAGACCCCTTATAACAACTGTTTAATCACTCCAGGAGCTGAGGAGTTGATTTGCGAACTTTGTTCCTGCTTCTCCGTTCTTTGGCCATTAAATAAAGATTGTGCTGTTGAATGGTCAGCTTTGGTTTTGTTTCAAATCTGCAACAATGAACAGGAAAGAACTCTCTGAGGAAGAGACAGATTGTGGGTGTGAGGCCCACCCATGGGCCCCTCCTCGGAGCTCTTCCAAGTGTGGGTCAGCGTCCCACCAGAGTGGGACCCAAATTGGTAACAGTTTGATTTAAGGAAAGAAAACCCTCTCTTTAACTGGCCGAAAGTTTTAGAAATCACAACCAGATCAAAGAGAAGATAAACTGCAATCATTAAAATTGAGAAGCATTTCAGATGTATGACACTATTGCTGATGCATAAGTCATGTACTGGGAAACATAGATAGAAATGCACACACACACACACACACACACAGAATTTCAAGCTACAAAGATCCAGGTCAGTATATTATCTTCACCATTTACTAACTGTATTACATTGGGCATGATACTTAGTCTCTCAGGGGTCCAGATTCATAATCTAACAAACAGAGATACAGATTTTGAGAATTCAATAACTTACATTCATAACGCACATGGTACAGAAGGTCTGTGGCAAATGTTCTTTTCTATCAATTTGCAATATGACTTGGAAGCAAGAGATCGCTTGAGATAACTTCAAGTTCTTTTCTACGTTATAATTGTCTTTCTTTTCTAAGTGTCCATCTGATGATCATTAGTAAATATGTAGAGTTATGCAACCATCACCAGAAGCCACGTTTAGAACATTTCCATCATTCCAAAAAGATCCCTTGGGTCCATTTGCAACCAATCTCTGCTCCCACATCAGCCTCAGGTAACCTCTAATCTACTTACTGTCTATAGATTTTTGTTTCCTGAACATTTCATAAATAGAATTATGGAATATGTAGTCTTTCATGTCTGGTTTCTTTCACTTAGCATGTTTTGAGGTTTATCTGTTGGATAGCATGTATTACCACTTTTTATTGCTGAATAGTGTTCCACTGCATGACTGCATGGGTTCACTACATTTTGTCTATCCATTCACCAGTTAATGAACATTTTTTTTTATAATTTGACGCTATGATGAATAACATTGCTGTGAGCATTCACATACAGGAATTTGCACGAACAAATTTCTCTCGGGCAGATTCCTAGAATTGGAATTCTTTGACTTATAGTATTATTTTTAACTTTTTAAGAAATTGCCAAACTGTTTTCCAAAGTGGCTGCATCATTTTACATTCCCACGTGCAGTGTAGGAGGGTTCCAGTTTGTCCGCATCCTCCCCAACATTTGTTATTGTCTTTCTTTTTCTAATAACCATTCTAGTGAGTGTGAAGTGTTATTTCACTGTGATTTTAATTTTAATTGCTCAATGGTTAGTGATGCTGAGCATTGTATCATGTGCTTATTTGCCAGTTATATATTTTCTTTGCTGAAATGTCTGTTCAAATTGTTGCCCATTTTTTAATTGGATTGCCTTTTCATTACTCAGTTGTAAGAAATTTTTATATATTCAGGGTACAGGTTATTTATCAGATAGATGATATGTAAATATTTTATCCCAGCCTGTGGCTTATTTTTTTCATTTTCTTAATGAATACTTTCAAATCACTGTTTTGTCCTTTTTTTCCCTAAAGATTGGCAGCTGAGCTGACATCTGTTGCCAATCTTTTTTTTTTTTTTTTTTTGCCTTCTTCTTCTCCCCAAAGCGCCCCAGTACATAGTTGTAGGTCCTTCTGGTTGTGCTATGTGGGATGCTGCCTCAGAACGGCCTGATGAACAGTGCCATGTCCGCACCCAGGATAGGAACAGGCGAAACCCTGGGCCACCAAAAGCAGAGCGTGCAAATGTAACCACTCGGCCATGGGTCTGGCCCCCAGCACCAAAGTTTTTAATATTGATGAAGTCCAATAATTCATATTATAAAATTGTATAGATAGTGCTTTGGATGTTATATGTAAGAACTCCTTGCCTAGCTCAAGGTTATAAAGATTTCCTTTTCTATTTTCTTCCACAAGGCTTATGGTTGTAATCCTTACATTTATATATGTAGTTCATTTTGTGTTTATTTTTGTCAGTAGTGTGAGGTAATTGTCTAAATTCATCATTTTGTATAAGGATATCCAAAGTCCCAGCACTATTATTTGAAAAGTATGATTTTTCCCATTAAATTGACTTGTCCCCATTGTTAAAAATCAATGGATCTTAAGTAGAAGAGTTTATTTTGCCCTGTTAATTCTGTTCCCTTGCTCTATATGACTATCCTCAGGCAAGTACTACATTGTCTTGATTACTGTACCTTTATATTAAGTTCTGATATTGTTAAGTATAAGTCATCCAATTTGTTCTTCTTCATCAAAATTGTGTGGGCTATTCTCAGTCCTTTTCATTTCTAAATAAATTTTAAGATCACTTTGTTAATTTCTGCAAAAAACAACCCTCTGGGATATTTATAGGAAATCCATTGAATCTATATATCAATTTGGAGAGAAATGCCATTCTAACAGTATTCAATATTCAAATCCATTAACTTGGAATGTCTCTCTACTTATTTAGATATTTAATTTCTTTCAGTGGTGTTTTGTGGATTTCAGAGCATGTCTTGTATTTCTGTTATTTTTATTGTAAAGCATTTCACTCTTTTTGGTCCTATTATAAATGGATTAATTTTTCTTAGTTCCATTTTTGGTGTGTTTGTTGCTAATACATAGAAACATATTTTTTTATCTTCAAATATCAAGTAAGTAATAAAAGACTGATTCTAAACAGCTTGTGATTTTCAATGTACCACAAAGAGATATTCTTAAACAACCTGATGATAAACCATGGAGGTGTTTGGTTTCCTTGTTTATGCTCTTGGTAAACCATAATAGAAAAGAGAATAGTATTTTTTTTCCACTTTTGTTTCCTGTTGGTACCGAAGGAGCTTTAGGGCACCTGAAACACTTTTTGAGGTCGCCCCCTGGAGGCATTTCTGATCACGCATCCTAGGGGAAACAATTCTTGTCAAGAATTCACATTTGCACACACCTTCACCCATCTTTATGTACCACGGCAGGTCAAACTTCCAGTAACTAACTTTAATTGGGCCTCCTACTAGTAAAAATAGTCTTTTCCTAGAGTGTGCAGGTATTTCCTAAGATTTTTAAAAACTACATTGGAGGAAAAAAAGAAAGTCTGGCTATGCAATTGTGAAGGAAAAGTAGAGAATTATTTCCAGCATGATTTTTAGAGCTGATGTCACCTCTAAGATAATAGTGGACCTGTCGTTTTTTGTTGGACCAAAGTTGGTATTATGTCGCTGCTATACACTTCAAGCCTTTCTAGATTGGGAGATTTTGCATAAAATATTGCAAGTCTCAGTTCTCAACAAGGAACTATGAAAAGCTCAGGTGGCATAGTCTGATAGACACTCCAGAGATGGACATTTTATTTATAATCAGATGCTAAATTATTTTCATGTGAGTTGCATTATTACTTTGAGAATTTCTCTTAATACGTTCTAAAAGCATGGGCCCCAGGAAATAAGTAATTCTAATTTTTACTGAATTTAGCATCCAAAAATGTTATTTATCCTCAGTAGTTTTGTTTAAACAGAGACACAATTGAATTACAGATAAGGAACCATTTGTAGATTAAGAACTTATGTAATAACATTGCCTAGTTGATTCTTTTCTTCCAATTTTTAAAACTCAGATTAAACATACTAACAGAATCAGAAGACAAATATATAAATAGAATATAAATAATCATCATAATAGTAATCATTTTAAGACAGTAAAATAGAACAGAGCATGGAATTTGAAATGACAAATATGTTTAAATTTGCTGTATGAACCTGTGAAAATTTATTAATTTTTTGGCCTTAATTTCTTTGTTGATGAAAATAAAATTCATAACATCTATGACACCTTGTTGTCGAAAGGATAAATTTAAAGCTAGAAAAAAATAAATATATGTATATTTATTTAGTACGATAGATAACACTTAGTAGATATTCAAGAAATGATTCCTTAATTTTGTTAGTATATACAGCATATATAGTTTACAAATAACACTTTCATGTGCATTAATATTTTTCCACACCTACTTTCCCTTTTTTTTAATTTTTACAAATAAAGAGCCTGAGACTCTGAGAGATTAGATCACTTTCTCAATTTTTGCATGTAGCAACTTTCTAAGTGATGGCTTCATATATTTTATTCCACAAATACCCTATGATTTTCACATGTTATCTAATTTAATCTTCACGACACCTAAAGAAACTGAGGCACAGAAAGGTAAACTCATTTGCCAAGGATCACACAGCTAAGGTGTAAGGGGGCAGGACTCCCAATCTCAGTCAGATCTCGTGTACTTTATATTACAACACAACGAAGCCCTGCGCAGTCAAGGACACCACGCTACATTTCCGACCTAATCTCCATTCTTTCTTTCACTGTGTTTTTATCCTCTAGCTGAACAAACCACTTATTGCTCCTCAAATATAACATATACTTTCCATCATGTTTTACTCATATCCTGAAATTTTCTCTCCACTTACGTTTACTAATTACATCCCCCAATTTTCTCCCAATTTTATGTACATTTACCTTTCCTTTCAATAAACTGCTAAGCAAAATGAATCACACCATCTTTTATGTTTCCACAGCCCTTTGCATGCATATTTCTGGTAATATTAATAACCCTGTGTTATGAGCCAATGATAAAAATATCTAACCACGTTTTTAGAACTATGTGTCTGGTCATGTGTTCTACATGTTTCCTCATTTAAGCCTCACAAAACCCCTATGAGGTAGGTATTACTATTATTATCCCACTGTAACAGACATGCAGTGAGGTCAACTTATCTAGGTTCACCCAGCTCAGCCTTCTCAGGCTTCCTGTTGTCGTGTTATATCTTTTCGACCCATTTACTTTCACTCTCTGTGTATTTTATATTTAAAGTTTGTCATTTGGAAACAGTAGATAGTTGGGTTTGCTTACTGACCCATTCTGGACATGTCTGTCTTTTAATTAAATTCTCATAAAAAACAGATGCCATTACTGCTGCCATGCTGGTTGTTTACGGAAGAAGCTGCCATGTGAGCGCAGAACCTGGAGAGGCAGGGACTGCCTTACAGGGGAGGGGATATTTGATTTCACCCTTGAAGAGCAAATGAAGAAGGCCGAATGTGCTTAATGGCAGTAGCATCCCTGACAAAGAAAGCAGTGTGCACAAAGACACCACAGCCAGGCAGTAGCAGAGGTGTAATGCAAAAGAGAGATTTGGTCCACTTACTTTTTATACACTTTTCTATGGGAGCACTATGTGCCGTCTACTGAAGGGCTGAGCTTAGTTGTCATACTTATACGAGGTGAACCCAGCTTCTATACCTCCTGGCAGAACCATGATTAACTGAGCCAGCTTTGAACATATTACTTGTTCGATTCACCAAGTCTCCTTTTTGAAGATTAGTACTAAAAAACATGGACATTAGTATTGGAAAATGGCAACACACCAAAAAACATATTTGATGAGGCAAAAAAGAACTACAGATTATGTAGTTCTTTTGTCTTTATTTACACAGAACAGTATATTCCTTTCGACATCATTTCCATTTAGTACCATGCCACTGAGTATTTTTTCTGGCCCTATCGATCTATTAGGTTTACTGCAGAGATGTTTTCCAGATTCCTGTGGTGTCTTTTTTCGCTACCCTAGGAGGATAGTGAAAAAGATAGTCTATACAATCGTGGCAAAGATCATGAGAGTCAATAAAAAAAAAGAAATCAACTCAGTCCTTTCCATTTTCTCTACGCTATCTTCGTGTCATGTCATGAATATTTAATCATACCACACCGATGTAGGGAAGTAGCAGGGTGATATGAATTAGGAGGAAAGTGGGTACTAACATGATGGGAAATGATTACATTTTTATGTGTTCTATAAAATCCTATACACAGTTATGAAATTCCATAAATAATGTCAATACTGGCTTACTATATTCAGTAACAGATGTTCCATTTGAGGCTGGGATTGACCATGTTTTCAGATTAGAGAGAAATAATGCTAATCCGAAAGAGTTTAACAGGAATGGAAAACAGTACAAATCAACCTTGCGAAGAAACGATAGGCCCCATTCTTTATTTTTAAAAGAAAGTGAAAAGTGTTGCATGATGGCAGAGATTTGAATGGACAGTAATGAATCTCAGTGGCTGAAAGCTGATTCAAAATAAATGGAGATAATTAACCGATTGGAGATCTGCAGGCAACAGGTAATTGGATTATCAATGGATAATTTGTTTCCATGGACATTTTTTACTATCTGCGCATCTGCAATATTTCATTCTTGTCATTTTGTTCTCTGAAAGAATGTCCTCAAAACTCAGTTAATCCCCCATATGATCTCTGTAATTAAGTTATTTTGAAGAGATGGGGACTGCATTTTTATCCTCAAACAACATCCAAAGCTCTCATTTTAATTCCAAATGACACTTTATTTCCGTTGCTTTTGTACTGACCCTTTGAGAAGAACAAGGCTTTTTCATTTTCCAGGGAGCACAAACCCAAGTTTAATAATTTTGATCTTTTAAAATATTGACCATTAATTTGGGTCTTTTTCTAGTTATGGCAATTCAACATTTCAAATTTCAAGTATCTTTTCATCAAATTTCTAACTTTGCCGTAACTTTGAAAGTTACTCTTGTGCAATGACAACCTACATGCTGCTTATTTTTCACTTTATAGGCATAACGAGATGATGGCAGGGTCAAGTTTCTCCCTCTCTAAGGAATAAGGAAGACTACTTCCCTGTCTCGGTGAGAAGAGAAGTTGGCAGTCTTCAATATTGTAGTAAAGAGTTTTTAAAATCTATCTAAAGGGTGTAGCAAAATTTCCAACACAGAAAAAGCACATAACAAAACCAAGACTACTAACTCATCAGGCCCTAAGTGACAGAAATGGGAAATAACAATTCTGTGCGGGGAATGTTTTGCGTGACAGAGAGAAACACCATTTACGATTCTAAGCCTTGGTTCCCAGAACCAAATATTCTGTGAAGAGCACACTCTGAAGCCTGATATGTTCACTTTCCATCCTGCTCCACCTCTCCTTAGCTGTATAATGCTGTATAAATTACTAACACTTTGACTCAGTGCCTTCATCTATAAGTGAGGGATAATATTAATCTCAAAATGCTAGATTTGCAGAAATGATTAAAAGAGTGACAAAGGTCTTAGAGCAATGTATCCTGGCACATGGTTATCACTGTTAGCATTTATTATCGTTACTACAGCTAATAGAATGAGCGTGGAAAGTGTGAGTTCATAGTTAAGTGAAGTCGTGAAAGCTATCTAGAATTCCATCAGATGTCATTGTGACAGTGTTGAGTGTTGTATTCCTACAAGACTAGAAAAAGATCAAAAGGATACTTTTACCAAGTTCTTGGTCTTCAGGACTAAAACAAAGACAGTTGAGCATCATATAATTGATATTTCATTTAAATATCATATAATTGATTCAAAATTGAGCTTTTAAGCAGAAATCATACTGTTTTTAAATACAGAATTAGAATATTTTAAGATAACGACACGATATTTGTTAATATACTTTTTGAGATTCATAAAATTTACTTAAATTTTCAAAAGTTTTGATAGAAAAGTGAAATACGTAAAAGGGAAGTTGAACATATTAAATTTATAAAATCCACTTAAGCCATTTGAAATATTTAAGGAAATTTAATTAAATAAGCAGTAAAACTCCCCTTAAAAATAATTGTCCAAATGTCCTGTTTTTAGTAAAAATGTATGATAGCAAGTGGAAGTAACTACCAGATTTAAAAATTTGTATAAAATTTGATATTTAAAACTAAAGAAACTAGTGGATAATCTTTTCTTGGGGGAAAATCTTCAAGGGAATATGTGTGTGTGTTTGTATCATATTTAAAAATCATTATCATCTTCAAACTGTTCAGATCACTTTTGTTATGAACAATCTCTTTTTATTCTCTTTATCAATTGTGAAATTTTTTTGAAAATTTGAAACTAACTTGAAGACCCCCCTGAAGTTCAGGGTATTGTACTTGGAAATCAAGAACTGGATGATGAAAAACCTTAATTTGTTGGCATTTTGGAGGAAGGGATAATATATATATTTGGAGTATCCTCTGGAGTCTAAGAAGACAAGTAGTATAGTTGGAGGGCAGGAGTATCAGTAGTGACTGGAGCCTTCTTGGTCGGGCAGGATCCCAGGAGTACAGGAGGTCAATGAGGATAAAGTTATATGGTACTTTTGGGAAATGATAATTATTACCTGCGAATGAGGAAATTTGGACCCTAACTAACTTTTTATCACTTCTCTTTGTGTTTTTCAAAACAAAAGGCATTTTATTAGAAACTTGGGTTTTCCCATATTTTATATGATTCTGGCATTATTTTCCTCTAGATTTTAACACATGCCTTTGTATTTGGGATTTCATTAGCTTCTGGCCTCAGCTATTGCCTTGGTAGTACCAAGCAAGGAATTTCTGTACATGTTTAGAGAAGTATTTTGGAGCAGTCTGTGATTCTCAGGGGAGGAGAATAGGAGAAAGGGAAAGTGCCAGGAGCTGACAATATGGCAGGTGTTTACTTTCTCTATTTTGTGATCCCTCAATGTTATTTTGGCATAATTATCCCTGTTTTAAAGACTGAAAAGAAAACAACCAGAAATCTGAGATTGTGAATAGGGTCACACAGTTACAATTAGCAGATGGGGTGTCAAATCCAGGTCTGATGCCAAAGGCCTTACTCTTTCTAAGAACAGCAAAGGCAAATTAAACCTAGTGGCAAAGTCAGATTTGTTTCCCACCAAAAGATTTTCGTTCCAGACTTCTCTGATCCTCTATTTTAACTTGTCAAGAGAATATCTTTATTTGACCTTTATAATTGAATTTATCTTAAGAAGTCTATTTGCTTGTCCCTGAAAAGTATATTATTCTGTTTTATGTCTATTAGGTTGAATAATATCTCACTCATTTATGTAAGTCATGTTTTTAGTCTTAATTTTTTTGTGTGTGTATTTCATTTTTGCCGTGTAGAACAAGGAACTTGTTTCTTGATGATTTTTGGAAATGTATAAAATCAATGCCCACGGCCAAATTTATTTGCTTTCACTGGAAGACTAATATTAACGTCAAGTGTACGTATTTTTTGCCTTAAGATGTGTTTTGAAGACCCTTTGGGTAATCCATGACTTTTGAATGCAAACCAATGTGAATTGCTTTGCCTCACACCATTGTAGCAATCTTTTCAGCTAGAAGAGGGCAACAGGAGAACCCAAATTAATGATGTTTGCATGGGTTGCGTGTGAGTCTAAATTACTATAATGAAAATGTCTACAATGCCTCAAATATGTTTTCTACTGGCATTTAAGAAGTAGTATTTCTGTTTTCTCAATGTATCACCAACTGGTTTCGAAAGGAGAGGAAGTTACAGCTACCTGTTCCCATTGCTTATTTGGCACCAGATATTTTGCTAAATATGTGACAAGCATTTATCGCCATAGGATGTGGGTTTTAATTGGTTTGTGGGTATTTATTTATTTGTATTTTCTTTTAAGCAAAAGTTTTATCTTAAAGCTAGTATCAAAATGCAAAAGAGAAGTTACGGATGATGGTTCTCTTAAAAAAGCTTCTTATTTTTATTTATTTATTTTTATCAAAGTAGCATTGGTTTATAACATGTAAATTTCAGATATACATCATAATATTCTGATTTCTGTGTAGACTACATCATGTTCATCACCTACAGACTAATTACCATCTCTCTCCATACACATGTTCCCTATTACCCCTTTCTCCCTTCTCCCTCCCCGATTCCCCTCTGATAGTCACCAAAAGCCACTTATTTATCTTCAAAAATCCACTTATTTATTCCCACTGTTACTTCTGTAGGATTTCTGTTAAAGTACTGAAGACATGATGATGCGAAGCGGGTGCCATCACTGTTTTCTTCATGGCAACACTCATTTTCGACAAAACCTCAAGGTGTCTCATTCAAATAAACTGCATTTATTTTTTTCCTTCTTTTCTTTACCATGTGCTCCTTTTCCGTCTAGGTTGCCTTAAGTTAGACCTTCCAGAAGTATCTGCCAAAATATTTAATGATTTTTGATGGCACCAATGGCTTACTTGAGTTCCTGCATAGGGGTAAGGCAGGAACTTCAAGTCTGAATGTCTTTGGACTCTTAAGTAATAACTCAGGATTTGATGGACACACAGTTCCCATAGAAGAAAAAGAAACCAACTTGTTGTAATTTTCTCTACCACCAAAAGATATTGTTTGTGCTGGAAGAAAGGGATGGAAACACTGCTAGAGGTATTGGAAACAGTTAATAAGTAGATAAGCACCAAGAAGAAAAATTTCTTTTGTCTGTCAAAGCCCTCCGGTGTTGCCAAGACTTTTGTGTCTGATGTTTGAGAGAGACAGGGCTGTTCTCTTCAAAGGCTCGTGAGAAAAGAATCAACTTTGCAACATCTAAAGAACAGAGGAAGAAGGTAACGATGAGAAAATATTTGTGTTACTCCTTAAATCAAAGAAAAATTTGTAAGCATTAATAAAAAATCTCCCTGGGAAACTAAACCTTATTAATACTACCAGGTTATCAGAATGATTTAGGGTTCTTATTCTAGTTTACTTGAAAATATGGAAAGGATAATATCTTAACAGTCAAGGTGATCCAGTTCCTGTTTTTATAGTACTTTTGTGTGTGTGTGTGTGCATTTTCTCTCAAATCTAACTCATTATAGAGATGTATCAATTCACTTCTCTCTAATATACAGGTATGGAGATCATTAGAATAAGTGTAGCCTGACTGAATCATATGGGTATATTACTGATGCCTTTGTTTACAAAGAAGACTGTCTTTCATCTCAATAATATGTTTTTAGACATTCTGCCTACAGGAGGATATATATTATCACCTCTCTTCCACACATCTGGAGAAAATCATTTGTTTCTTTGCATTCTCTTGACACCAACTAAAGAATGTTTATATCACATTTGTGAAAGAATAATTTTCAGCAAAAGGTAAAATCATGACTCTCATACAGAGATAAAAAGAACTTGTGATAAAGATTGGATTTAGCTCGTTATTAATGAGGGAACTGATAAGATGTTACAACTAGTTCAAAAGAGATTCCCAAGAACAGACATGTTTGTAAATCAGAAATATTAAAATGAATGTGCAAATGGGTGCAAACTGGTTTCTAACATAGTGGGGGAGGAAAATCAATTGAACCTTTACCAGAAAAAATTTATTTTCTTGTTTATAAATAAGAATCATTTTGTACTGCCATGAATTGCCTCTGACTTAAAGGGCTGTCTCCAACTTCTAAATAGCTCAGAGGCAGTGAAGGATGAGAATCAGATAACCAGGAAAGGTATGTGGTAAAAAATACACAGTTCTCCACTGGAGATAGCCAGTAGTCTTTTATACTTATTCCAAATTGTCTTACACACTGTGACGTTCTGCTTAACGTGCTGGCTACCTCTCTGATGATTTTCTGCATATCTGGCCGTCTTTTTTGTTCTAGCTAGGTACTGAGCTTCTCTGGGGAAAGGTCTATGCCTTGAATTCTTTTTTTTTCTCCCTGTTATTCCAAATTTAGGAGTGGATGAAAAACCGTGACTTTTTTAATAGCTAGTGAAATGAGATTATAACAATGGGTGTTATTGGTCAAACACAGTGAGAAGTTGATCTTCATGGCATGTTGTCTGATAGCGCACTATAAATATAAAGCGTCCTTCGAAGGCAAGGGAAGAATGATTCTTCTTTTCTTAGGTATAACTGTTTGGTTAACAGCAACACTTTCAGAATTGCTTTGTTTCCTTAATTTGTGCTCTCATGGATTTTTATGGGTGAGAGTTCTTTTGACTCCAGCTTAGGTTAAGCATCAAAAAAGCACATGGGTAGAACTTTAAGCCAGACAAATCTATATTCCAATCTAACTCTGTTACATTACCCCTTAGGGGCTGAATGACCGTAAAGACAGATAATTAACTTTTCTGAGACTTAGTTTCCTCATTCTTTAAGTTGAAATAACAATACTGTAACCCACGATTGTTAGGAAGATTATACAACATATAGAAAAACTTAGTTTAGTGAGGAATGCAGTAAATACTATTTTCCTTCTTTATCCTCTTTTCCTATTTTAATTTAAAACAAATAAAAAAAAATCAGAATGAAGTCTTAAACTCTGCTGAACGCGATTTCAGACCTGAAATTAGCCTGAATACTCGTAAATGACTTTTAAAAAATACTTGAAGTATTTTAGTTTATAAGGTGAGTTTATAGGCTGCTTTTAACTTGAAGACTAATAATGTGTTTTAAGATTGGGACAAATTTTAAAAACTAACACCTTGCTCCTTGATAATTAAAAAAAGCCTAGTTTATTAAAACATTTTCTCCCTTTTCAACTGTTACAAGACAAAAAAATGTCAGAATATTTCTGATGCAAATGTTTGGTCTCCAATCTCATTCTCTCCCTCTCTCTAATTAGGGGAATTTCAGCCATCCAATTCAGAAAACACACTAGCCATTGTATTCATATTCTAGAACAGAAAATGTCAGCATTCAGAGAGAACATTCAGTGTATATGCAGAGTTGCTCTAACACTCTTAGATTCCTTTCATATAAGAAAATAGACACTAAAAATAAGTCTCTTGAAAGATCTGACTGCATGGAAAGGAGCGGTATATGATATTTTCTTTGCCAACCCAAAATGGGCATTTATCTGCCCATTTTATAGGCTATCTCTCCATTTACAGTTCAGAGTGGGCCTTCCAGCTACCACAGCAAAAAGACAGCTTGGGAGTTGCACAGTTTAATGTAATTTTAAGTCCTACTTATTTTCTCAGAAACAGCGAGAAACAGTTACAAATGTTGCCCTCTTTGTTTGCTGGTATTTTTACGGCAGCTACACAATTACTTTTTTTTCCTAAAAAAAACCCTGCATCTGCTGAGGAGTGAAAGCATTTGGAGCAACTCAAATTAATGCACCATTTATTTATGAATTATTTGTCAGAACAACTTTGTCACCTTATTGCCTCCTTGACATTGCCTTCTTTTTAAAAACAAATGCAAGATAAACAAAAATAAATGGATATATAACGTCCTCTGGAAAGAGTCTGAACAATGAGAAATTAAAGGCTGAAATCCCCATTGATGTGGTATTTAGTGATTCCTGGGCTTCTGTGGAGATTTTAAGGCCCATGTGAGGTCATTATACATGATTCTTCAGTAGAGTTTTTCAGAGACTCAAAAATCCCCTCTGTGATCCATTCACAGAAAAAAATAATTCAAATTTTACTGCAGCCAATTGCAATCCTTCGAGGTTTGGAGCCTAGAATTCAGTAGACCGTGTCATGAGTACTTAAGCATTTAGAAACCTCTCATAGAGGAGCTGAAATAATAAGAAAGTGGAGGCCACATAATGGAGAGGGCTGGTGATGCTCGTGTGACCGGCATTCTAGATGGTTTTGATTTATGGGCTGCTCAGATATAAACCAAATCCTACTTCCTTCTCATTAGTGATAATTAACAATTAATGGAGCAGGAGAGAAGTCAATCTTACAAGATTCCTTTCTTTCCTGAGATCTGATTATAGGTCATGTTTTTCCTTTAGAAAATTTATTCATACTGAAACTGCATTCGTTTCTGAATTAGTTACATCACATATCAGTAAAACCTCATAAATATTGAGAATAATTTCAGGGAAAGGATAATTTAGATTGGAGAAAACTTGGCATTATCCACTCCTTTAAAGGATGGAATACAGTCTGGAGATATGTTGACTAAGAACAAAAAGTCATGGTGAGAGATGAACGTGGATTTGTTCTGTGAGTTCAGCTGTAGGGCTCAACTTGTCCAAAACTGAACTCCTCTCCTGCCCCCTACTGCAATGTTTTTCATACTAAATAAAGTTTCTTGCCACCATTACCCCCAATTGCTCAGACCAGATATTTTAAAGCTTTTCTTAATACCTTCCTCACCACAGCCTAACAACTGCTTAGGCTATTGATTCTGCCTCCTAAATATTGTTAGGACTTGTTTGCTTCTCCTTTCCTCCCTACTCATCACTCTGGTCTGAACTATGAGCATCTCTAGTGTGTCTTGAAGAAACAGCTTGGCTTGGGGCTTTGTTGTTCTTTTAATTAATTCTTAATCACGTAGCCAAAGTGGTATTCAAAATCTGATTATGTCAATCTAAATCACTCTACTTCTCTCCTTGCCCCTTGCACCCTCAGAAAAGCTATACACATGCACACACACACACATACACATATACACACTCTTAAAACAGATTCCTCTTAGGAGAAATTCCAAAATATGTAGCAAGGCTTATTGTTCCCTGAATAATCTGGCCTCTGTCTGTCTCTCCAGCCTCTGGAATGACCATATCTAAGTCCATATATCCACTGTTTAACCAGTTGGCCTTGAAGAATAGAAATTTTATGCCAACACTCCCAGCAAAAGTCCAGAGATGATCTACGGAATGTATAGAACACATAGAATGAGAAAGAAAAAGCATGGCTACATGAAAATCTGTGAGACCTCATTCAACTGAAAAATCCATTACCAAGGACATAAAATATAATTATTATTTTATTAGTAGTAAAATCGATAAAAATATAAGGTATTTATAATTCATATAAATGGGGACTGAAGTAATGACGTTTTCTCTGGGCTGTGTTTCTTTTTAAAATCTATTAAGAGAAGACAATTTGGAGTAAAATTAGAATTCTTTCCTAAAGATCCAAAAAGATTTAGTTTCAATTTACTTATCTGCTTACCGAATTAACATATAATTTAAAAAAGAAACTAAGATTTGGATATTGGCCATTCATCTTTTTTCAGATATGCTTAGAATTCACTGAAGTAGGGTACATGTACAGAAATCTAAATGGCATTTAGATGCCAAATTATAACTTTTTTTGGCAAAGTTAGTTCTTTCTTGAATTTTCTGAGAAGCAGACTATGTTGGTTCTGCCTTGTTTGTCCAGTTGGAGTAGTTCACTGACAAAAAAGATTAGAATGCAAATGTTTTCTTTTTCCTGCAATTACTATTTCTGGTTAAAAGAAGAGAACTTGAGTCTTCACTATATGATCTCATTTGCATTTGGCTACAAATTGATATAAAGTCGGGGGCAGGAAGTGGGTGGGGAATTCTTTTAGCCAAATTTGAGATAAGTTGGAAGGGATGAATGACTGTAATCTTTATAGATAAAGATGCCATAGGACCTTCTAACTCATCCTCTTTGGGTTAGATTAGGAGACATATGCTTCAATATTATGGTCCTTGAAAATACGAATATTTTGCATTCAAATGATTGTACAATAATCAATAAAATCCCATCTTTATCTTAAAATCCAATGCTAAATTTACAAAAAATACAAACGGAGTTGAAAATATAGATGTATCATAAATTGGGATGAATATTTTTAAGTGTAATATCTGGACTAATATCCTTTAATTTTCCACGAGAGGAGTTAATATTTAATGCTTGACTTGAAATTCAACCCCAAATTTAGTTATAAACATATTGAGGAGACAGATAGTAGTCAAGATAGTAAAGTGAACACAAATAATGTAGTATGGAAATAGGTTAGAAAGCTGAGCATAAAAGCCCAGATATAAAAAGTCTTGTGGGCAACATAATAATCATTTTCCAATATTATAGAAAGGATTGGAACATGGACTATATTGTATAATACACATGATAGAGGTAGAATTGTTGGGTAAAGTATTTGTTTCATCCTATAAAGGAATGTTAAAATAGAGTTTTAAAAAATATGAAATGAGCTGTCTTAGGATGCAGAGATTTCTCCCTCCCTCAAGGTGTGTGTCCACAGGACAAACACAGATGATGGGATTCCTGTGGAGAGATTCAAACATCATATGGGTACTGATGAATCACTGCTCTTTCCAACATTGAGAAATTCTGGTTTTAAAATGGAAAACTAGATTAATTTGTACTTGACTAAAGCTCCTAATTAAAGTTAGGAACGGGTTAAATATTGAATACTATTCTGGGCTGCATTCAAGTATAAAGAAAGGAAATTACACCACTGGTGACCCTCGGGTCTGTCACAGAAATGAGATGTCTATCTCATGAGGCTATTACAGTCAGCAAAAATATTTAAATAATGACAATTAGAGGGTAGCTGGCTTCTCTAACTAATGAAAGTTCAATATCTTCTAATTATATTGGTGGCACAGTACGGTTACAAAATATGACTTGTAGCTCGAATGCAGTACCGTAATGAGTCTTTTTATTTCTGCTCTATGCTGTATGCTTTTAAATCTCTTGGGCATATGAAATATGCCATTGCCAAAGGACAAGGAACTGAATGTTCTTGACATGGTAGAGGAAAGTGGCTGCTTAGGGACCCAAACATTTTAAAACTTTATTTCGGCAATCATTTATTACTGTTTACCCTGTGCCATACTCTGTGCTAGATGCTGGAAATAATACAAAGATCAACAGGGCATAAAACTTGCCCTCAAGGTGCTCACTGTCTGGTAGGAGAGTAAATCACATTCAAAATATGTGCTACCGAATGGGAGAAGTGCTGATGAAGCTATGAACAGAAAGGCACGGAAGTGCATAGATGAGAGCTATCAGATTGGCTGGTGTATGGTGATGACAAGGGGGGGAAGGAAAAGGTCAGAAATCTAAGAAGAGCAAAGTATATTTGAGCTGGATCCTAACTAATATGTAATTCCTCAGATTAAGGCTTATAAACACTGTAAAGTAGGCATTACAAACACAGCTCACTATATGAATGAAAGCATGTGTAAGCATGACACCGTTGGTGTGATTAAAGCATTGGACGCCTGTGTTGGCAAAGACCGGGAAGTGAAGTTGTAAAGTTAGATGGCATCACAACCAGATGAGATTGCATCCATCAAGACTCTTATACTTATTTTCCTCAATCATTTTTTTTCCAGAGCTCACCTACTTCCCAGAAGATTGAGATTGCTCTTCATTACTGTTTCTGGGCTATTAATCCTCTATCTGGATGTATTAAAAACAGATCAAACAAATCTAGTTCTTTGACATGCATACCATGCCGCAACATTAAACTCTCCACTTACCCACCTAGTTATTCTCATCTTCTGTTTTCTAGATCTGAGTCTCCACAGTTTATCAAGAAGCTCAGCACCTGCTCATTCTATTTGACTAAAGCACATATACTTTTGATTGACGTCAAGTCTATATGGATGATAATCTTTCCAACATTTTGGCCTCTCATTTTTTTTCTGATGTCCTAACCACCAAAGATCTTCTCACTTTCTTCACTTCAGCCAGCCAGCTTCAAATTCTTAACTTTTAATTAGTTATCTGTTGTAAATTTTAGTCCTCCAAAGACATGGCTTCAAACATCCCAAACTCTGACCACAAGCTTCAGTTTCCCAGATGGCAAACTTGATTGCCCAATACAACCATTCTCTACCTTCATTTCCCTCTCCAGGCCTTTCTCCTTTCTTCTGTTTAATCCTTTAGCTTTCAAATTTCTTTATTTCCCAGTCTACCCAGTACAGATTTTTTGGTCCATCATTTTAAAAACACACGTGGATTCTCTCAACATTTTAGGTCATTGTTTCTATAGAGGCACTGAGAGTGACAGTAGTTGAATTAAGAAAAGTAACTGAATACTTGAATTGTCCAGTCTTTTCTTCATGTCAGAGGGTATGGCCCATTATGGCATCTACCACTATTTTGAGAAGAGAGAGATTTTCATCAATCCTCTTATGACAAGTATTCCAGGGCTTATAATATAAGCTAGTAAAGTGAACCCACTTGAAATTGCCACTGTAGATTGAGACAGTTAGATTTTCATACAGTGGGTGGGAAGAATAAAAGTGAACTGAAACTTATGAGTCTCCCATTTGGACATGGAAACTTACAGATATATCTTCATTATTTTAACATACAGATGGAACTTTGTAAGTAATATATACCATAGAACTGAAAGAGAAATTTGTTTCTGGCCATGTCTTATTAAATTTCTAGCTATTCTTTTTCCTACGTAAACCTGTTTATTATAGATTTTATCTTCTAATTGTCTTTCATATACATGCATTTCTCACTATCTCCGCTGCAGCTGTTCCAGACCAAAGCGTCATCTTGATGAAGCTGTAATATGCTCCTCTCTGGTCTCCCTGCTTCTACATTTTCCTCTGTTCCCCCTGCTAATCCATGTAGGTGCTGTACTCAGTTGCAGTTTCCAAATGTGAATCTTCCCCTTTTACTCTCTAAACATTTCAGTACTGACCTTTGTTTCTTCAGGTAAAGGTCCAAATCCTTCAGGAAGCCTAAAGGGGCGTGCTCTGGCCTCTCCCTTTCCCTCTATCCTCGACCCCTACAGCACCTTTCTTTCCTCTCTCAAGTTTCTCTCTAGCCTCTTTCCCAGCCTTGGGATGCACCCTTTTCTCTTCTGTCTCCTTTGTGTTTTCTATTTTTCTCCAGAGGGCTGAGAAAAGATCAGCTTTTACTCATGATCACGTCCCCTTTGTTTATCACGATGCTTGGCACACAGAAGCAGTTCATTAAATACCTATTTATTGAATGAAAGGAAGACCAAAGGAACTATCTCAGCACATAGGACCAATATTTATTGTTATATAGCATATTTCATTGTTCTAAAATGACCCCTATACACACACATTTTTGGTGTTTTTAAAATTCAGGATGTATCTTACCATTGAAGATATCTTACAGTCACTTTCTGCCAGATGGCTTTCACGCCATTGTTGTCAAGGCAAGCACTGTGTAAAATTGCTTTTTCATATGGCATGATGGTACAACTGTAACTTCTTGACTTCTCAGTCAACAAACCATTGATGGAACATTTGAAGAAGGAGTATGAATCCTGGTTATTTTCTCAAAACTTTGCATTGAAAATGCTTATACTAAAAGCTATAGAATGGGTACCAGTGGCTTGAGAGGAAATCTAAGAGATGATAGTGGAGTACTCTTTAAGAAATGCTGTATTATCAAAACTCTTCTTAGAACGAAAGAGGATACCATGTATAAAAATATGGCTACCAATAGCTCTGAGGTGAAAGTGACTTAGAGAAGAGGACTCTGAATGAGATGATGTTTTAGGAAAACCACAATCAATTTATTCTGATTATATTTTTCTTCTCATGTTTGTACAAGAGAGATATATGACAGAAGATTTTTAAATAATTAAAATAAAAAAATGTCTAGGGGCTTGCCCAGTGGCATAGTGGTTAAGTTTGCCCACTCTGCTTCAGCAGCCTGGCCTTCATGGGTTTGGATCCCAGGCATGGACCTACACACTGCTCACTAAGCCATGCAGTGGTGGCATCCCACATACAAAATAGAGAAAGACTGGCACAGATGTAGTTCAGGAACAACGTTCCTCAGCAAAAAGAGGAAGACTGGTAACAGATAGTAGCTCAGGGCCAAACTTCCCCATCAAAAAAAAAAAAAAATCCTAAGTGATAAAACATGTATCATGGTTTATGTGGCAACATTTATTCTTTCTTAGTGATTAATAAAATATTGATACATTTTACAACCAATGAGATCTTATACTTAATGTAATTTATTAATATCCACCATTTTATAAAGTTATGGGCCATTTCATAGATGCATTTTTCTTTGAAAACATCATAGAATCATACATAGTTAAGACATTAAAGATCATGTTTTCTCATATTAAGGACACAAGTCTTAAGTGATAATTAAAAAGTTACCTCACTACTTTCAAAGAGCTGGTTACTAATCTGACAGATTCACTGGTTTTTGCTTGTCTGTTGAATCCATGTTGTTATTCATCTCTCTCGATATTGCATGGAAGAGCTGTATCTCAGCAATCTGGTTTTGTACTAGAAAGAGCTGGTGTCTTAAGCAGAAGGTTCTAAAAGTGTGCCAAGATGGTAAGAAATTCCTGAAGCCTATTTTGTCTTCTCTGCTTCTGATAACTTGCCTACCTGCCATGTGCCATGAGGCCTACGATTCAAATGAGCTCTCTTCAAAGTATGGATGCCAAAAATATGCCTTGCTTCAGAAAAGCCTCCACATCCACCCCCACCACCAAAACGAGGAAAAAATTGCCATGATTAGCAGCCTTCCCACGATGAATATTTTACACGTCGTAATAATTCACTCTGTGCTTCTCATAAATAATAGGAACTACCAATGCACTAAGAAAGTTTTAATTTTCCTGTATTCAAGTTAGAGTCAATTTTTTTTTAGCTTCATTATAGTCATTTAACAGGAATTCAGATTTAGGTTGCAAGTTGAGAAGTATTCAAGGAAAGTACAATTTTTTTCTCTACTCTCTATTGGCTCCATCTCTAGTATAAAATGTTTATAAAGCTGATAAGCCTTATGACTGAACAATGGTTGGCACTTAATAAGTATCTACTGAAATGAAAATAAAATGACAGAACAAAAAGGATTGTCTTCCTTCAGTTTAAGACTGAAAGTGAGCTTATGGTCTGTGCAGAGCCAAACATTTGCACCAAAGTGAGTCCTGCAAAAAGGTCTTTGCTGGGGACTTTGATCTGGTGGCAGGTTTCTTTAATGGCACCGCCACTGACTCTGTGGGTTTGACAGGAGGAAAAACTCACTGTGCCCAGGAGCTAAGACAGGCTGACTCTGACAACTCCTAACAAGCTAGATAAGGGCAGTAGCACAGAGCCACTACTATGGGTTTTCTTTCTTTTTGTCTCTCCCTATCTCTTTTTTCTTTCTTCATAGCAAAAATACCTTTTAAAAATCTATCACTTTGCATTTGCATTTCTTTTTAGAATGACCCTAGAGCTCCCGCTGGGAGTTTCAGAATAAAAATTGGACTGAATTCTTTATTATTGTGGTGGTGTAGAGTGAACCTAACATAGCTGACTATGTTAGGAAAGAGATGGATTCTCGAGACCTGTAAATTATCTGAAGCAGGAAACTGTGGAGACGCGTAGTGTGAAAGGACTCATGGCAGCCTAAATCACCCAGTTAAGAGGATGAACTTGCATTCAGATCTTGAGGTCCTCAGTGATAAGAATTATTCAAGACCAATCTTCTCCGTTATCTTAAAGTGGAGGAACTTCTCACTCTAAATTTGGATGGAGTAATATAAATAACAACCCAAGAGGAAGGGAGTCATTGAGTTTTATTTTTACTCTTTCAGGCTGTAGTGTAATGACATCTGGAAAGTTCAGTCTGAGCATACACATCATTTTGGGATGAATCAGCCAGTCTAGGAGGATTTTACTACAATGTACCAACATTCAGTTGATTCATTATGATAATCCTGTAGATTGTCTTATAGAAGCGTAATAAGTACAATCAATGGCTCCCATAAGAAAAATGTTTGCAGACTAGAATGATATTTGACGTTTTCTGCTACAAGTCCCGCTTGGTTGTAAAGTAAGCATTATATTTTCCTTCCCAGGGTCAATTTCTTCTTCTCTTGCTTATTGCTCTGCTGCTCTTCAGATGCCCACTTCTCCCCTGAGCAGTCTCTATCATGTGAGAAAAGTGACTTCACCATTGGTTTACTGCGGAGTGTATGGCTGAGGTCTCAGCTAATAAGTGAAGTATCATCCCGTGGATTATTGATTCAAACCTAAACAGGCTCCCCAGTGGAAGCAAATGGCATGCAAGATGTTTGATGGGAATCTCTTAGAAGGAATCTTCCTCACTCTTCAAACTCTCTTTCTTCCTATAGACTTAGAAAAGGAGCAGGTAGCCAGAGATTTACCAACAGTCATCTTGTAACCCAGGGGAATGTTTTCCTTAGAATAATGCTGATACCATGGATGACAGAGCCGAGGGGCTGAAATTGAAACACCGAATGCTGGGCCAATGAATCAAATTGTGATACATGAGCTGTTTCTGGCCTCTGCAATTGTAAGGAATAATAAATCCTTTTTATTAAGCGAGTTTGAGTTACAGGAATCATAAAGTCCAAACTGCTAGAATATATGTTTGAAACATTTGACATAACTAAATAGAAATGAGGCTCATTAGTAGAACATTCTTTAAAAGATACTGCTGACCTTTTTTTGTGAATTTAAGAATCATGATCTGAGCTTCATTTCTCAGTTTATGTCTTCACAACCTGTATATCTATTTAGAAAGAACACAAAACTGAACGCAACAAGAATATTAATTAGGAGTGATGATCTACAATAAAGAATGAAAAATCTACACGTTATATTGCACCATTAGGCATAATATACAAATATGAGTACTAAGCAAACTTTTAGGACACACTTTAGAATCTCTATGGATAAGGAGAAGCGTCCCCTTGGCCTGCAAACACCAGCTACTTTCAATTGGTGGTAAAAGTTTTGTAATCCATGCTCTTTTCAATGATGTGTCTGCTTAGCACCTCTTTCAGGTCTCTGCTGTAATGTTGTGACATAGAAATCTCTCAAACTTCTTTTGGCAAGGAAAGTAATTTGAGTCATTTTCGTAAGAACTTGGTGCAGACTTGGCCTTACCGTGGTGCAGGTCCTCATGGAAGGATACTAGCAAGTACTGCCCAGAGGCAGCCTGTCATGTGTGCTCCAGAGATACCATCAATACCCCTAGACAGCCTGCTCAAGGACATTCTTCAGATTGATGGAGAAAGGACATCTTTGATAGATGCCAGCTAACCCTGTTATCCCCAAATGAAAACCAACCCGGTTTCACCACTCCCAGATGGTCTGAAGTATTTTTCCCCTTCTTTCTTTACCCTCTCTTATCCATCTGCTTTTTCCTCGTTTCATGAAAATAGTCCAAAGGCGTTCGCCCACATACGTGTATAAAGTTTGTGCAACAGCCAAATAATATCTCTGATATATCCAAGTTATTCTTTAATGACTAAATAGTTTTGAGTTATTCTTTGACAGGTCCAAGCTGAAAACATATTTCCATTTCTTCCCTGACACTTCGCATAAACACGAATTACTAAGAGTTCTCTATACTATTGGGCTAAATATTCACACTCTTACTTAAAATAATTGTCCACCTTCTCCTATGAGACTGTCACGTCATATTGCTGTATCTCAGACACTTGGTGAAATTGAATCCTTCTAGGCTATTTAATGTCATGCAAAATTTCAGCCCTATACTGCCCTTCATAGGCCATATTCAAATTTGATCCATGCCCCATACCTCTATACCTTCTGCCACAATGATTGTTCCAAACACCTTAACTATGCTTATTAGAACTCTTTTAAGATTTTCTCTGTTTTCTTTATCTCTATTTTTTTAAATTAATTAATTAATTTTTTTTTAGGAAGATTGACCCTGAGCTAACATCTGTTGCCAATCTTCCTCTTTTTTTTTTTTTCCTCCCCAAAGCCCCAGAACATAGTTGTGTATGCTAGTTCTTAGGCATTCTAGTTATTCTATGTGGGATGCTGCTACAGCATGGCTTGAAGAGCAATGCTAGGTTTGCACCCAAGATCTGAACCAACGAACCCTGGGCTGCCAACACCGAGTGCATGAACTTAACCACTCGGCCAAGAAGCCGGTGCCTCTTTCTCTCTATTTTTTAATTGAAATGTGGCTGTCTACCAAACACACCATCTTCCTTGAAGCACTCTCAAGTAGAAGGGGTTTTTCTTCCCTCTCTCCAGCTTACAAAAGGTGAATTGTGGCAAGTATCCCCCTGCTTATTATTGACCTTTACAATCATTTCTTTTCCTTCCTTCTTAAAACAAAAAATAAAAAACCCAACTCCTTTGAATTTCATGTCATCCTGTGCCACTTCATTTGGAAATAGTATCTCCAGATGTTCCAGTCCTTCCCACTCATTAGTTGAAGAATTTAGCTTTTGGCTAACAGAACTCTGTATGACTCTTCTGGCATTTTCTTCGGTGAATTTAATGCATTTAATGTATTTCACATATTTACATTCATTATCTATCTAGTACATTACATTCTTAATATCTCAGCTTCTCTCCTCATAACCTTTCTTCCACACTACCTCAACCACCCACTCCTTGCTCGGCCCCCCAACCGTAACATAACGCACAACGCTCATCCTTCAAAGTCTTAGCTACAGACCATCACTTCTTATTCTTCCAGCTTACACTTTCTAGGGTCCAAACTGCGACATTTCTTTGACTTTTATGACACCTTCCAACAGTTCTTGGTACCTCCGTTTTCTGTTGTGTTTGCTTTTGTTTTGTTTACATTACTGACATGGTACTATTCTCTCATCCTAACCAATTTCTGACTCTATGCTCTGTTTTGATTGTCATCCTTGGGGTCCTCCTATACTCTTCTTTTCCTTTCACACTTTACATAAAATCTATTAGCATATGCTTTTAATTTTATTTTCAAAATATATCTAAAATACTGCTACTTCTCACCACATTATCTGCTACAGCTCTATTCCAAGATTGCATCATCTTAAACTGGGGTTATTTTAATATCCTCTAAAATGACATCTACACTACCACTCTTGTGCTCTCCTCCCGGCAAATCATTCTCAGAATAGCTATAAATGTGCGTTTTAATTAAAAAATTATATTCTTCTATGGTTTCCTTCTTACTTGCAATGAAACCCAGTCTTCTCTATGTCCTGCAAAACTTTACATGATCTGACTTATGGTTTCCTCTTGGCTGTTATTTCTTCCTACTCTCCTCTTCCTCTTCCACTGCAGCCACATGGTTTTCTCTGTATTCCTCAGTTTTTCCAGATATACTTGTTCTCAGGCTTTTGCACTTGCCGTTTCCTCTCCCAGGAATGCTCCTCTTCCGGATAGCCTCAGAATTCACTTATGTACCTCCTTCGGATTGTGCCTAAAATTTCACTGGCTCAATGAGACCTACCCCTAGTGCCCTGTTAAAATGGAACTCCCCTCCTAAAGGTACAATTCTCTACCCTGCTGAATTAGTCTTCTCACCCAATACCACAGACTGGGTGGCTTAAACAAGAGAAACTCATTTTGTCACAGTTCTGCAACCCAGAAGGCCAAGATCAATGCTTTGGCTGATTCAGTTTCCAGTGACGGCTCTCTTCCCAGCTTGCAGATGGCCACCTTCTCACTAGGTCCTCACATGGCCCTTCCTTGTTTCATGTGCACTGAGAGAGAGGTGAGCTATCTTGGTATCTCTTCTGATAAGGACACTAATCCTTTCAGATCAAGGCACCACGCTGATGACCTCAATTAACTTTAGTTACTTCCTTAGAGGCCCATCTCCAAATACAGACACACTGGGGGTTAGAGCTTCAACATATGAATTTTGGTGACATGACATTCAGTCCACAATAACTGTGTCTTTTATTCCTCTCCACAGTGTACTTATCAATTTATGGGCTATTGCGTGTTTCTTCTTCTGACTGCCTCCCTCTCATGCCTTTTGCCACTAGAATACGATCTCCAAGGCCCAGGATTTTTTGTTGTTTTTCAAGGATGCATGTCTAAAACCTAGAGGAATTCTTGGCCTAAGAGAGCACTCAAGTGTTTGTTTGATGAATGAATAATCGCCTCTTTTTAAACATCCTTAACACTCTTTTCACTCTGGCATTCTTACCTGTGAAAAAGTAGCCTTGTTGAACACATTTTGAAAAATAGGTTTCACTTAAAGAGGTCAAAATAAACCAATAGAAGAGAACGTTTGACTAATCCTAATAAATTCAGTTGTCCCATTTCCAAAATATTCTTATGGCTTTCCTTGGCTAGTTTTTCATCCCTTGATTCCTCTAGGAAAACTTACCATGGAAAGAATACTAAAGTCGATTTTATATAAAATTTGAAACCATGAATTATTAAACTGTTGTATGCTTTAAATTCTAAATGACTTTCTCGGCAGATATTTCTATTTTTCAAAATAAGTGTTATTAGCATTAATTGTAAGAAATAAAAAATGCTCAATGCTAATTTATTAAAGCAACTTAGGCATGATAACTTATGGAAATAAATATCTTATTTGTTACTCATCTACACATCATTTATTACAATAAAGATTTTACAAATTGACTTTTCTATTCACTATTTGAACAAGCTTGTTTTAATTACACTTAAAACTAGTCTAATCAGTTTTATTTTGTTTCATTAATTTTCTTTCATTATTTCTCTGTAATCTATATTTTCAAAGAAAAATGTTCTTACTCAGTAATGTAAGGATCAGAATTAGTATCATTATTATGTATTTTATAACACACAAATAAAATAAGATGGCATAAAAGTAATTTGTAAAACTAAAGTCATGTCATGTGACTATATATTGGCAGATTATCAATGGCTTCTTAGGAAAAGTATGACGTGGAAGTTGTACAGTACATCATAAATAGGATAGAATAGTATATTGCAAATATCCAGTGAGTTACTATGAAGGGGCATTGGATAGGAGTTGAGTAAGAGAACTTTGGAATCAGACCTGCATTCACATCTAAACCTTCAGTAAAGTCAGTCGTGTGACTTGGTGCAAATTGCTTAATGTACAATATTGAAAAGGAAAGGTGAAAGTGTTCATCCTTCCCTGGTTCCTGATCTTAGTGGCAAAGCTGTGAGTGTCTCCCCATTAAGTATGATTTTAGCTGTATGATTTTTTTGTAGCTATTCTGTATTAAGTTGAGGATATTTTGCTTTAATGCTAGTTTACTGAAAGTTTTTATCATGACTGGGTGTTGCATTTTACCAAATGCATTTTCTGCAACTATTGATATGATTATGTGGCTTTTCTTTTCTAGCCTGGTTAATGTAATTGATTACATTAAGTGATTTTCAAATACTGCCTCAGGCACATGTGTCTGGGATAAATCCCACTTTGTCGTGGTCTAAAATTCTTTTTATATATTGTTAGATTCGATTTGCTGATATTTTGTGGAGGATCTTTTTATCCACATTCATAAGAGATATTGAGCTGTAGTTTTATCCTCTTGTGATATCTTTTTTGTTATTGTTTTTGGAATTGGAGTAATACTGGCCTTCCAGAAGGAGTTAGGAAGTATTCCTTCTTCTATCTTGTGAAGGAGAGTGCAGAGAATGGGTATAATTTCTCTCTTAACCATTTGATAGAACTCACCAGTGAACAAATCTGGATCTGATGCTTTCTGTTTGGGAAAGTTATCAATTGTTGATTCAATTTATTTAATAGACAAAGCCCTATTCAGATTGTCTATTTCATCTTGTGTGAGTTTTGACAAATTGTGTCTTTCAAGGAATTGGTCCATTTCATCTAGCTTGCCAAATTGGTGGGCATAGAGTTGTTGATAGCATTCCTTAATTACTCTTTTTTTAATTTAGATACAATTGATGTATAATATTATATTAACTTCAGGTGAAAAATATAATTATTCAATATACATATAGATTGAAAAATGATTATCACAATAAGTCTGGTTAACATCCATCACCACACAGTTAGAATTCTTTTCTTTTGATGAAAGCTTTTAAGATCTACTCTCTCAGCAACTTTTAAATATACAATACAGTATTATTAAGTATAGTCACCTTGCTGTACATTACATCCCCATGACATTTATTTTATAACTGGAAGTTTGTACCTTTTCAGAACCTTCATTATTCTTTTAATTTCCACTGTATCTGTCCCCTGATTCACTTCAGACATTGGTAATTTGTGTCCTTTTTCTTTTTTTTTGTACTTAGCCTCTCTAGAGGCTTATTGGTTATACTGACTTTTTCAAAGAACCAGCTTTCAGTTTCATTGATTTTCTCTCTTGATATCCTGTTTTCAGTTTCATTTCTGCTCTCTATTTCTTTTCTTTTGCTTATTTTGGATTTCATTTGCTCTTCTTTTTCTAGTTTCCTAAGATGAAAACTTACATTATTGATTTCAGGTCTTCTTTTCTAATATATTCATTAAATGCTACAGCCTTTTCTCTAAGCACTGCTTTTGCCACATCCCATAACTTTTTTCTTTTTGAGGAAGATTAGCCTTCAGTTAACATCTGCCACCAATCCTCAAAGCTGAGGAAGATTGGCCCTGAGCTAACATCCATGCCCATCGTCCTATACTTTATATGTGGGATGCCTGCCACAGCATGGCTTGATAAACGGTGCATAGGTCCACACCCGAGATCTGAACCAGCAAACCCTGGGCTACCAAAGCAGGACATGGGAATTTAACCACTATGCCATTCAGCCAGCCCCACATCCCATTAATTTTGATGAGCTGTATTTTCATTTTAATTTAGGTCAAAATATTTTTTAAATTTCTCCAGAGATTTCTTCTTTGACGCATATGTTGTTTAGAAGTCTGTTAATCTCCATGTATTTGGGGATTTCCATTTACTTTTCTAGTGTTGATTTCTAATTTAATTACCTTGCAGTCTGAGAGCAGACATTGTATGATTTATATTCTTGTAAATTTCTTCAGCTGTGTTTTACAGCTCAGAATGTGGTCTATCTTGGTGAGTGTTCCATGTGAAATGGAGAAGAATGTGTATTCTGCTGTTGTTGGATGAAGTAGTCTCAAGATGTCCATTATATCCAGTTGATTGATGGTATTTGTGAGTTTGACTATGTCTCTACTGATTTGTTGCCTGCTGGACCTGTCCATTTCTGATAGAGGGGTGCTGAAGTCTCCAATATGCTGGTGGATTCATCCATTTTTCATCCATTTCTCTTTGCAATTCTATGAATTTTTGCTGGATGAAATTTGATGCTTTTTTGTTAGCTGCATACACATTAAAGACTGTTATGTTTTCTTGGAGAATTGATCTATTTATCATTATGTAATGCCCTCGTTATCTCTTATAGATTTCCTTGCTTTAAAGTCTGCTCCACCTGAACTTAATATAGCTACTCTGCTCTCTTTTGATTTGTGTTTGCATGGTATATTTTTCTCCATCCATTTACTTCTAATCCATATATGTCTTTATATTTAAAGGGGGGTCTTTTTTTTTTTTTTAGTGAGGAAGATTGGCCCTGAGCTAACATCTGTGCCCATCTTCCTCTATTTTTTGTATATGGGATGCTGCCATAGCTCGGCCTGATGAGCAGTGTGTAGGTCTGTGCCTGGTATACGAACTTGTGAACCCTGGGCCACCAAAGAAGAGTGCATGAACTTAATCACTATGCCACCAGGCCAGCCCCTATAGTGTGTATTTTGTAAACAACATATAGGTAGGTCTTGTTTTTTGATCTACTGTGGAAATCTCAGTCTTTTAATTGGTGCATTTAGACTATTGATATTCAAAGTGATTATCAAATTATTTATACAGTTGGATGAATATCTACCACATTTTTTACTGTTTTCTATTTGTTGCCCTTTTTCTTTGTCCCATTTTTCTGTCTTCCACCCTTTTTCTGACTTTTGTGGTTTTAACTGAGCATTTTATATAATTTCATTTTTTCTCCTTTCTTACATATCAAGTACACTTTTTAAAAACTATTTTTAGTAGTTGCCCTAGAGTTTGCAATATACTTTTACAACTGATCCAACTCCATTTCCAAATAAGACTATACCACTTCCCAAGTAATGTGAATGTCTATTTTTTATTCATTTTTGATTTTCTGTAGTTTGAAACTGATATACCCAGGGGTAGTTTTTTTGGTATTTATCCTGTTTAGTGTTCCCTCAGCTTCCTGGATATGTGGTTCAGTGTCTGAAAGTAATTTAGAAAATTCTCTGTCATTATTTCCAATATTTCTTCTATTCCTTTCTCTCTTTTCCTTCTGTTATTCTCATCATGCTTATGTTACATCGTTTATGTTTGTCCCAGAGTCTTTGGATATTTTGTTCTGTTTTGTTTTTCATTCTTTATTCTCTTTAATTTTCAGTTTTGGAGGTTTCTATTGAGATATTCTCAAGCCCAGAGATTCTTTCCTCAGCCATGTCCTCTACAAATAAGCCCATCAAAGGATTTCTTCATTTCTGTTATAGTGTTTCTTATTTCTAGAATGTCTTTTTGGTTCTCTTTTAGGATTTTCATCTCTCTGCATTGCCCATCTGTTCTTACATGCTGTCTACTTTATCCTCTAGAGCCTTTTGCATCATAGTCATTTGTTTTAAATTCCTGGTTTAATAATTCCTACAACCTTGCCTTGTCTGGTCAGATGTTTGCTCTCTCTCTCTTCAAATTGCATTTTTTGCCTTTTAGTAGGCCTTGTAATTTTTTCTTGATAGCTTGATATGTTGTACCAGGTAAATGGAACTGTTATAAATCGGCTTCTAGTAATACGGGCGGAGGGAATGTGAAGCATTCTATGGTCCTATGATGAAGTCTCAGTCTTTTAGTAAGGCTATGCCTCTGGACTGTGAACTTCACAGTGTTTCTCAGTTTTTTCTTTCATCTTATGTGGGACAGGACGGCTAGAGTGGGCTGGCATTGGGTATTTCTTGTCTCTCATGTGAAAAGCTACAGCTGAACATAGTTGGAAATTTCCCTTCCTCCAAGTCAGTTAGGCCTTGAAAATACCCCTAGGCTGTGGTTAACTAGTTTCTCCCCAGAAAAGGCCTCATTAAGAACACTAGAATGCTCTGGTGTATTTCAGAATGGTTCCTTTTCACCTTTCCCTGCCAGAAGCATGAGGGAATTTTTGTTTGATATTTACTGTGAGTACCTGGTGGAGTTCCTAGAAGTAAAACTCATAATATTGTGGAGGACCCCTTATGACTGGGTTCCCTTGGAGTTTTTAACTCTTGGAGTTGTCCACACTAAGCCTCCAGGAATTCATCAATTATAGTTCAGGTTTTCCTACCCTGGCACGGTTCCCAGGATGATCTCCTTTCCTGAATCTCTACTTAGGTAAGCTGTGTCTCTCCATATTTGCCTGTCTGTCTCTCCAATCTTGGGGTCAGTGGTTTTCCTGCATTCTCACCTCTCTTACAGGTCCAAAAAAAGTTGTTGATTTTTCAGTCTGTTCAGTTTTTACTTGTTGTTAGGATGAAGTCGTGACTTCCAAGTTCCTTACATGCAGAAGTTAAAGCCAGAAGTCTCTGCTTATTCTAATTTTCCTCATCTGTGAATTAGAGCCACTAATAATACTTACCTCACAAGGTTGTTTTGACTCAGCAATGTTTACTGATAATTTAATATTTTCCAAGCTCTTCTAGCAGCTTGAGATAAGAAAATGTCAAGATTGAATGTGAAACACTTGCGTAGTGTTTTTTAATAAAAGTGATCTATTACAGCATTTTAATTTTTAAACCCCCAAAATAGATGTGGTAGCCATTACTTGAGAGAAACTTATATTTACATTAGAATTTATTATTCCTCTCATTATCATATATTTTCATAAAACATACATTTGGTCCTTGTCCATTTTCAGTATACTTTCATTTTTATAATTTATGTGGCCCTTTGCCATTTTAAAATTTAAGTAAATTGATGATCCATAGTTAAATACTTAAAGGAACACTTGTAATGTACAATGTAAAGAAGAAAAACCTTCTGAGTGATAGATATGGAAAAATTCCTGAGCTATAGGTAATTATTCTACATTTGTTCAACACCTTCAAGGCAATGAAAATAGAAGGACTAGTTTCATTTAGGAAAAAATAAGGATACCTTAAATATTATAGGTGATGTACCTCTAAATACATGTTCGGAGCACAGTATTAATGTTCAGGTGAAAATAGTTGTTTCTATTGTTTTTCGTTATTAAACAAGCCTCAATATTAGAGCAACGTCTATCACAGCACCGAGTTAGTTTTTCATTTCCTGAGACCTTGACTTAGGTCATGATGGAGAAAATAAATTAAGATCAGAAGATCATCAGGAATGGATAGAGCTTCATCTAGCAAAAAATCTAATCAATGCTCCTGGCCTCGAGGATGGACTTCCTTATTCATTACCTACTCCTAACAGATGGCTGTCCATTGTCCTCAGTTGGGGGGGTCTCAGTCCATTCCCCAGAGACCATATGTTCCCAGGCGAAACTACTGACCTGTTTTCTATCACTCTATCTTAGTGCAAGAGAAACTGGGTCGGTGAAGCTGGAAATCTATGGGTCAGAGTTTAGTTGCATTGTTAACTGGGCCAAAGAAAATGCGTGTTTGGAGATCCAGAGGTTGCAGCTATAATTCTCCCTACTTACAAAACCTAAAGCCTGAAGTTAAATTACCTGCATTAAAGCAAATCACTATACTTCCAACATTTTTTTTAAGAATTCTGTTTCTGTGGTAATTTGGTCATTGACACATACTGCAAGAAAATATTAGGAATTATAGACTTCCAAACATTAAAATTTGTGTGAAAGCACACAATATTATTATTTCCAATGGAAGATGTTTTCTCTGAAATATTCCTAGATATTATTTAACAATGGAATAGGTAATCTTGTTAAGTTAGTTGATGCGCACGCACATAGGCTTACAAATGTAAGAGTAGAAAATATCTGGATTGACCTGTTGTCACTAATCTTAGCAGAGGGATGAGAATGGCAATGATGTACATTTACAGGATAGTCTGCAGTGCCTTTTGGTGTTATTTCATTTAATCCTCAGGACATCCTTTGAATTAATTACTTTAATTTTCAATTTTTCAGATAAAAGATATTATATCAATTTCTCAAGATCACATCGTTCATAAGTGTTGGAGCTCACACTTTAAACTCATATCTTTGGACTCTTAAGCCCTGGTATCCTTTCACTAAATTTCAAAATCAAAATTCATTTTTCTTTCCCTGGAATAATATTTTACTGTCCCCTGAGAGAATGGCTGTCATATTTTACTATCAGTTCCACAACTCATTTTAAGGAATTTATACTGAAGAAGAAACAGCACAGAAATTCTTGAAGACCCAGAGATTTTTTTATGGTAAAAGAAATGCTCACACATTCTTCACATGGGAGAGAAATCATAAAAGGTTGTGGAAAAAGGAAATGAGGGGAGCCACAAATGGCCTTTTCATAAGTGCTCACCCATCTTAATTTCTGCTCTTCCATCCTTATTTGTTTTCACCTGCTTGGGACTTTCTGGGTGTCTGAGGAAGAAAAACATCATCTGATTCCTCTAGTTAAAACAAAGTGATTGGAGATCAGAATGATCCCTCTACAATTCTGAATATTTGTAGAAGAGAAAATAAAATTACGTAAAATGTATATAAAGAAAGAAAACTAAACAAAATAAAATCCATGCACTTGGTGGGGAGAATCTCTATATAAAGAGAATATGCTATTCGTAGTAACTATTGTCATTTGGGAGTTTAGCAACCGTATGATTAAAAGAAAAGTCTTTTATTTATTTTTTTCATTATCACATTTTTCTCTGCATACATCTTTTTTTTTTTTTTTTACTTTTTATTAAGATTATGATAGTTTACAACCTTGTGAAATTTCAGTTGTACGTGATTGTCAGTCATGTTGTAGGTACACCACTTCACCCTTTGTGACTACCCTCTCTCCCCCCTTTCCCCTGGTAACCACCAACCAGTTCTCTTTGTCTACATGTTTCACTTCCACCTATGAGTGGAGTCATACAGAGTTTGTCTTTCTCTGTCTGGCTTATTTCACTTAACATAATACCCTCAAGGTCCATCCCTGTTGTTGTGAATGGGACTATTTTATCCTTTATTATGGCTGAGTAGTATTCCATTGTATATATATACACCATATCTTCTTTATGCAATCATCAGTTGATGGGTACTTAGGTTGTTTCCATGTCTTGGCTATTGTAAATAATGCTGCAATGAACATAGGGGTGCATGGGACTTTTGGAATTGCTGATTTCAAGTTCTTTGGATAGATATCCAGTAGTGGGATCACTGGGTCATATGGTATTTCTATTTTTACTTTTTTTGAGAAATCTCCATACTGTTTTCCATAGTGGCTGCACCAGTTTGCATTCTCACCAACAGTATGTGAGGGTTCCTTTTTCTCCACAACCTCTCCAATATTTGTCACTTTTTGTTTTGGTTGCTTTTGCCATTCTAACAGGTGTAAGGTGATATCTTATTGTAGTTTTGATTTGCATTTCCCTGATGATCAGCGATGATGAACATCTTCTCATGTGTCTATTGGCCATCCATATATCTTCTTTGGAGAAATGTCTGTTCATGTCCCCTGCCCATTTTTTGATGGGGTCATTTGATTTTTTGTTGTTGAGCTGTGTGAGTTCTTTGTATATTATGGAGATGAACCCTTTGTCAGATATATAACTTGTAAATATTTTTTCCCAATTAGTGGATTGTTTTTTTGTTTCAATCCTGTTTTCCCTTGCCTTGAAGAAGCTGTTTAGTCTGATGAAGTCCCATTTGTTTATTCTTTCTATTGTTTCCCTTGTCTGAGAAGACATGGTGTCCAAAGAGATCCTTTTGATACTGATGTCAAAGAGTGTATCGCCTATATTTTCTTCTAGAAGCCTTATGGTTTCAGGTCTAATCTTTAGGTCTTTGATCCACTTTGAGTTTATTTTTGTGAGTAGTGAAAAAGAATGGTCAATTTTCATTCTTTTACATGTGGCTGTCCAGTTTTCCCAGCACCATTTGTTAAAGAGAGTTTCTTTTCTCCATTCTACACCCTGAGCTCCTTTGTCAAAGATTAGCTGTCTATAGATGCATGGTTTTACTTCTGGGCTTTCAATTCTGTTACATTGATCTGTGCACCTGTGTTTGTACCAGTACCATGCTGTTTTAGTAGTCTGCATACATCTTTTAATGTATTAATTAAATTAATTAAAATATATTAATACTTTTATAAGAGAAAATTAATAATCCCACTCAAAAAGGCCAAGTAGAAAAGAACAACTTATTTCTTTTCCCTATGCCTGAGACATCATAAATAGGGTGCCCTAAAGAGAAGGAAAATCATTATTTTTTCTATTTGTCCCTTCTGTATTGACAACATCTAGAAGTCAAAAGGCAAATGTGGGAAGACTGGATTTTTAATTTAAGAGGTATGCCTACTTAAAAATTGTCAAGAGCCACCTACTTTTGATCATCTCCTCTTTCCTGAGCACTGAAGGCAAGATTTTAAAAAATCCTAATATCTTCCTACATAGTACATGAAGCTGATTTTTTTTAAAAAGTGAAGGAAGGTACTCAACTTTTAAGGGGCATTTTCCTCCTAACCAATGCAAAGGAAATTTTTAAATATAATTATTCAGATAGGATTCAGTGAGAATGCTATTTCAGGAAAAGTGCTCCAACAGAATCAGATCAATACAACTGAATCTCCTGTGAACACAGTTTTAAATATTACTCTCTTACGTTCTAGGGTTAGGTTATTGATTACAAAAATTGCTCCCAAACCTCCATTCTGAATAATTACACTCTTACTTGCTTGTCTTTTCCCCTCAGCGCCATGAAAATTACAGCACTCTGATCAATAAGGATACAAAATGAGAGGAACAGAAACAGTGATTTCTGCCCTTCCCAGGCATTTCACATTTTGGTAAACACAGATATTTGTCTGCAATTACTTTCCTCTGAGAGTTGTATTTTCTGGAGCCTTTTCAAATGAGAAATACTGGGTAAGTTTTTCTTTTGCCTTGTTCATTTTCTTTATCGTATCCCATTGGATTGTCAGTTATACATACCAATATTCACCCCTCACGTATCTTCATGCCTAGTTTCATTTGTTTCCATCACGTCCAAAGACATAAAGGTGAGAAATATGGAGGCAGGTTTTAGCAGTAGATAGGAAATACTGCAAAAATCCATGCTTGTTATTTTGATCATTAATTAACACTGCCATTTAATATCAAGACAAGCACTTAAAATCAGTAAGCATTCATACCGTTGACTCAAACTAGTTGAGCTTAGTTTTATCTTCTTATTGCTGATGTTCCAAGCTGATCTTCATTGGTTTGGGTATTAGAAAGCCAAGGATAAGTTGAGCGAGATTTTCTTTTAGCTATGTGCAAAATTCGGATTGTTTTACTGATTCCTAAAAACAATGAAAAAGAAACTCAGCCACTGCTTCTTAACGATGGCAGAGGCATATCAGAACAGATAAGAGCTGAAATTCTGCCTCTGTTTGAGGTTTTCTAAATTGTTAAAAGAACCCAGAAGCATTAACCTGACCCAGAATAGTTCCTTTAAAAACAAATCACCTACCAGAATTTAATACTAAGAGTGTAGGTTCTAGAACCAGGTACACATGGATGTAAATCTTATTCCCACTGCTTGCTGGTTGTATAGTTTTGGCCAAAATGTTTAAACCTCTCCAAGATTTAGTCTCATTCTTTGTACAAAATGATAACAATACTTACTGATGAACTTGTTAAGCGAATTGGATAAATTTGCTCCTTGTAAAGTGATTAGCAGCATGTAAAACACATAGTAAGTATTCAATAAATACTATTAATTTTGTAACTACTATTATTATGAAAAAGTCCATGGTAGCTGCCAGCTGCTTCCATCAGGGACTACTCTGTCTCTATTTCTGTTGAATTTACCACAGTACTTGATAGATAATAAATTTCTGTAGAATGAGTGAACAATGATGATTAGACAGAAAGAAGTAACAAGGTAAAAGGGAGTTTGTAGCAGTACATCTGCCTTTTTTGTCTATCTGGTATCTTTTTCCAAGCTAAGAAAGTCTACTTGACTCAGCATCTAAATATCCTTACTTTTCAAGTATTGATTACCAACCTAGATTTTGCTGCAGGCCAGGGTGTCACTAATTATCTTAAGATACATGGTTGTCAGCTCCTAACCTTTTATGAAACTGCCATGCCCCTAAGGAATTTTCCCCATAATTTTTGATTCTGTGGACTACATTCAGCTAGGTAGTGAGATGGAGTTACACTTGCTTGCTGACTCCCCAAAGCTTCCTGAAAAAGAACAAACAGTGTGTGCTTCCCATGGTATGTGGGAGGTCAGAGGAGAGGAAGGAGACAATGCATTATGGTCCCAGAAATCTGGCTCCTTTTTGAATGGCTTTTTCCTAGAATGCCCTCTCTATGGGCCAACTTTCTTTTTATTGCACCAGACTTGTGAACCTTGAGGTGGAGAGAGAGTATCTGGTGTCAAGAAAATTCTATGAGTTCAAAATAGTAGCATAAATGCCAAATTACAGCATTTCCTGCCCCCAAGTCTTCCCCTCTCCCCTTGCAGAAGACAAGAAGTCACCTTCGCAGGGACTTCTATGAGTTTCTGATATTATCCAATGATCTCTGAGTTGCTTTATTTTGAATAACAAAGGGGAACAGGTATTAATGGGAAACGACCTCAATCAATGCTTGTTTAGGATGCTTATAGAAGCCACTTGATAAAAAGTAACCAGGAAAAAAACGGAGGGAAATAAATTTGTCAGATTTCCTAATTATTCCTGAGAATTGATTTCACAATTACAAGGATAGATATTAACTGTAAATAAACCTTTTAAAAATCTCCTTATAGAGCCAGCCCTGATGGCCTAGTGGTTAAAGTTTGGCACTCCCTGCTTCAGCGGCCCAGGTTCTGGTCCAGGGCGTGGAACCACACCACCCATCTGTCAGTTACCAGGCTGTGGCAGCGGCACACATACAAGAACTAGAACAACCTACAATTAGGATATACAACTATGTACTGGGGCTTTGGGGAGGCAAAAAAAAAAAAAAAAAAGAGGAAGATTGGCAATAGATGTTAGCTCAGGGCAAATCTTTCCCTGCAAAAAAGAAGTAAAAGAAAGACTTAAAAATCTCCTTACAAATAGCAATAGAGTAAGCAGTTACATTATAGACCTCATGAGTATAACTTTATATGATAAGTAAAAGATAAGCATATTCTAAGGTGATATGAATGGGGCCCTGTGGCTTGGTATGAAAGTTTCAGTAATGGAAACATGCATCATGCATAATTTTACACAACTTTGATGAAAGTGAAAATTGTTCTAAAACACCTAGATGATTCAAAAAGTGGACCCAGTAAGGATCCATACACTAACACTGAAGAAGGACAAGAAGAGTTTTAATAAAAGTTTTTTGAAATATCAGTGTAAAAATAGCAATGTTTCTAAATTGCTATACTACTTTTTTAATATGTAATTTTATGTATTATTATAATGAAGTTAATAAACTATCTTAAATATTTTTGTTTTCTTACACTTTTCAAAAAGTGTTGTACAAACATGTCAATCAGTACAACAAATATTCTCACTGTATGTTTGGGAGATTTTTGTATATTCTGGTTTAAATTAACTTCAGGCATATAAAATAATTTATTTTTATTATTACGTACATTTTCGAACATTCTGCTGAATGACCAACCAAATCACTTTACTTTGGTTAGAGTGTATGTGTGTGGGGGTGTATGTGTGACAAAGAAGGTCGAGGGGTGGAGAGGACAGTTTGAAATGCCCAAGACAAAGTGACCTTATATTACCAGATAAATAATGGATTTCTTCCTTCCCGTGTTTTTTAAAATATTATTTTACTTACTTTGGTATTTCAATTTAATTTCTCCATATGAAGCTCCATCCATGACTTATTCAGCAGAATTTATAAACTCAAATCTGCGTGTATGTGTGTGCGCGCGCATGCATGTGAGTTTTACCATGGTAGAGAATTATAAACATCTAATAACCAACATTTTTCTTGCCCTCAAAAATTGCAAGAAGCCAAAGAAAGTGTTGTGAAATGAAACAAATACATGAACTTCACAAATATCAAAAACAGAGAAATAAATCCCTTTTCTAAACAATGATCTAAATAGTCAAGACTAAAGAACGGCTTCTGTTAGAGCTGTTAAGAGTTCTCACTGTTGTGAGGGACCGTGGTGGATTTGGATGTTGAATTTAGCCTTCACAGTTCTCTTACATTAAAATACCTTTATTTCTAGTTTTGAAAGAATATTTTTGCTCATTTGAAAAATCCTGCATCAGACTAGTCCACAAAGCTGCAAATCTGAAATGAGTTATTTTTTAATATCTAGGCAACTTCCAGCATGACAGACAAAGGGCGTTCAAATTGAGGTAGATATTTAGAATGCTTTGACAACGTAGGTTCCATTAAATCCACACTACTTTAAATAGACTTTATTTTAAGTGGCTTACCCAACATAACTGTACGCTTCAAATGGTGATTGTGTTTAAGTCTTTGGTGCTTCTTCTGATAAAATCTTTATTGTGTAATGTAGTCACCAAAAGGTAAAGAAATAGACACTTCTTTGTTAGACCTGATGCTTTGACAATAAAACTGAGAATATTATCTTTTTGCCTGCTGTTATGTCTGATTGTCTTCTATGGCCATTAGACTAAGCTCCTGGAGTCAGACATGTTAGGTGGATGCTGGGCCACTCAATGACTCGCTGGTTATTGCATGTAAGATACATAGATAACATTCCTTGTTACTCATTAAAACTTGGCACTTTTGCGTTTTCTGTCACTTAGGTGTGTGATTTGTTATATTTTAATGGCTTAAACAAATGGACATCTTGCATTGCATAGTCTCCAAATGAGAATTTAACTCTTGAAAGATTATCTTTGAAATAATTGGTAATCATACAGGAATATGCTTGGGTCTTGTCCAAATCAAAAGATAAAACAATTGCCTTTCAGTATATTTATCCTCCTTCCAAATATTCCTGAACCATCACGGTGACTTTGCACTGATTCTAGACAAATATGTGAATAAATAGCTATTTACATGTGATATTAAAGTACAAAAGTATTTCCATGGAAACCTCCTAATGATTATTTTAGGGAGAAAAATGAAAACTGTATTTTAAACCCCATTTTAATTACATTTCTGTTGTAATGAACTTTTAACTCATGATTCAATTGGTATATGTGTGAAACAAAAAGTGTCACTCTTTGCTTTGTTCTTAGAAAACTCATTAAATTGTGTGATTCTGTGAATAGAGGTACCTTTTGGTAAAAATCAGCTTTTAATTTAAAATTAAGTTGGCATTTTCAGTATCTCCCTTAAAAAGGAACATTGACTCAATTAGAATGCCAAATAAGTCAGGCATTTGTTTTTGTAGACTTCTAGTTTTAGAAATAAAATATGTGGTATTTTTCACAAGAAGTTTCGGAGGGATATTATAGACTGAATATCTCTATTCTGGGGAAAAAGCATGCACTTTTAATTAATGGATTTGGTGGCAAAAAATAATGTCAACTCAATACATGATTCTAACAGCATCTTTGATTGTGTGTATGTGATTTTATGTGCAGAAATCTTGATGTGCTCATCACATACAGAAAAAAAACACTCTGGGAAATGAGGCAGAGAATTTTGGAAAAAAATAGGCAAAGATGTTAGATATGAAAGCTTGAAGTATTTCATTGTTTGGAATGGATGAACACTTAAATTGATTTTTTTTAAATTTGCTTTCAAATTCATCTATTCTCTTCTTCTTTGTATCTCTCCTATATACCTTCCTTCTATCAATAACCCTATCAATCATTCCCTCACCCCTCTTCTTCTTCAAACACATATTTACCATCTCGGGAATCAGGAAAACCATCCTTGTTGGACAAATTCTGTACCACTCATGACTATCCATGAAAAGGGAGTAACTGGTTACTTTCTATTGACAGGAGACAGGAAATAAAGTACATAAGTAAGACTGATAGCAGGTAAGGTAGTGGCAAGTGCTAAGGAGAAACTTTAAGGTGATAAAAGAGGATAGGATGTATGTATGCTGGAGGGGGGTTTAGTGCTGATATTTTTGACAGAATATGTAGGGAATATGTCAAGAGAAGATGAGTAAATACGTGACAGGAGAGAGGAGAGTATCCATGAAGATATCTGCAGAAATATCCATCTTGTTAACCAGCGATTGAACAATATGCATTCACTATTGGCAAGTTCACCATGAAATTACTCTGAATTTTGAGTCAAAACTCTGGTTAGTGGTATTTTCTTCTGCATGTGTATCTCTCTCAAGGACAACTTCAGGAGGAACATGATTTAGAATTTCTGATCCTGCCCACACTCTACACCCACTGGGGGCACTGCAGTTAGTAGGGGAATTCTCAGAAGACCTCTTTCCTCCCTTCTTCCCATCATGTCCTTTCCCTAAGGCAGTTCAATCACGAAAGCCAAAAAAGCAAAATGCACGAGGCAATTAGCCAGATTCTTCATGCCCTAGGGATGGTTCTTGCCTACACTTGGCCTACATTTGGCACTGGAAGCATCATCATTTTCTCCTATGATGAAATTTTCTTATTAATTGGCAGAAGTGCTCTCCATGGGGATAGGAAATTGTTGGGTTAGCATTATTTGGAATAGTTATTTTACTCCAATCCACTAACTGTCAGTTCTGTAAAAATTAAAAGACAAATAAATATTATGCAAATAAATACTCTGGGGGTATATTTAGATGCTGTACACTTCAATTTCTAATTGAAAGATTTGGAAAGTAGACAAGGCGTTACCTACAACAGAGAATGAGGAAGCATGCACACAAAAAATAATGCTTTTTTTTCTACCCCAGGTGATGTGACAGGCTTTGCAATCAGAGTCATTTGTTGTGGCCAGGTTTCAAAGATTTAATCTCAGGCACTCAAAACCTAGTGAGAAATGCTGCAAGAATGACCTTTTCAAGGTGATGGTTTGTTAATTGAGAATACTGACAGTTTTCAATTCTTCAGTTGTGTATAGATATTTGTTGTTCTGGTGAAAAGATAGTCTGTTCACAATATTCATATTTGTGAGTGCAAGGACAATAGACCCTTGACATTGAGCAGAGAGTCTGAGCAGTTCTTATTGAGATGCAAATACTAAGAGGTTTCCTGACTCACCACCCAGCTACCTGATTCTGCCTGCATGGGGCAGCAGAACAGCATATGAGATTCAAAATGACACTTGAAAAGTATTGTCTTATTTAATCTTAACTACTCTGAGATGTCAAAAGTATATTTTCATTACAAATAACTATATGTCATGGTTGTTGGTGTCCCTTACTAAAATGCAAAACCTCAAATGTTAAACATATGAATGTAAGAGATTTACTGTATGTATATGTATATATGGCAAAGACATTTGGGTTATGGAGTTTTACTTCATTATATATATTTCATAAGTCTTTTTGGAGGCATCCTGTCTTTAGCCTCTTATTGGGAAAACCTAATGTTGCTTTGGGATCTTTCTGTTCCTTTCTATTCAATTCCATAAGGAATTGACTCTGTAGGGGAAGAAGACCTATTCCTCTACCCTCTAGGTCCTTCTGGCTGGTCTAAGAATCAAATTGACATGAGACAGAATAACAGGAGAAAATCAAACCAAGTTTCATAATATGTATGCATGGAAGAAATGCAGGAAAACTGAATAACTCGCCAAAATGACTGAAGCCACCATCTTAAATACCATCTAAGTTAAAGATAAAGAAGGATGTTGGGTATAATGGCTTGGGACTTCAAAAGGGAGGAAGGCAGTTTACATGGAGATGGAAAAGCAAATGTTTGATAAACACGTGTTCCCCGGGCCATCTATAGACAATGTGACCCGAGAGACAGAACTTTGATTAAAATGGGCTTAGCGAGGATCCTTCCAGTCTGCCAATACCCAGAGTTATCTATGGGGAAGGCCATCCTGAGGACAGGCTTTTATCTTAAATTCTTTTAGGCAGTTAGGGGGAAGGTCAAAGTTTCTTCCCGACTCTTTTGTCCTTAAAAGTAATCAAGCCAAAGAGACACATTTTGAGGTGGCCAATTCCAATCCTTCACAACCCATTTGTACAACATGATATTTTGTCAACAATTTGTATAGTGAGCTTTGAGTTCTGGAATCTTTCTTGCTTTAATTGTTGACTTTTCCACAAGTCCTGTTGTAGAAAAAAGCAGGATGAGGTAAGTGGACTTATTTTTCCCGGCATCTTAAAGCACGTATTTATCATATTTATTCTGTAGCCATTCAGGAAGTGAGAGCTGGTCCTTGACTGCTTGCTCACACAGATGTACATGGTGCTGTAAATACTTCTCACTGAGCTTTTAATTCTGCAACTTAAAATTCCCAGTTTCTGAAGACTTGCTAATTAAGGTGTATTGACATTCTTTTTCAGAAAGCATACGGAGTTCTTCTTGAGTTTGGAACCATTAATATAGGTTATATGAGCTCTCCACTTTCTCTATTGCCGGAGACCTTGGATTGTAGACGTTAACTGAAATTACTTAAAGGTAATTGCAGCTCAGGTTCAAAAAAACACATTGTGTTAGCCAGTGTTAAAAATAAATAAAACACAAGTAAACCTGCAAAGGATATTGGTAACATCAGCTTCTTTGCCCATCACTTAGTAGTTTCATTCAATCTACCATCATCAATTTCTTATACTACTATGACACAGGAACATTTCTGCAAATTATTTTATGAAAATGCTCTCCAGGAATTTTGCAACTGCATGTAGATGGACAAAGAGTTTGTTTGACATTAACTCCAACTACTTTATTAATGTTTTGACTTTTTTAAATGTCCAATAGGGCAAAACAAGAGAAATGTCAATCTTTTTAAAGTACTTTTGCTTGCGACTTCTGCATCAGGATGCCTGATGTGGTGTAGGAATAGCAACAAAGTCTTCTTAGAATGTTTTCTTATAAATGTTGGTGGTGAATCTGGAGTGAGCAAATACCTGTCGCCAACAAATAAGTTTTGTATAGAGATGTGTTCTGATGTTGCAGTTTCAGTGATAGGAAAATATTCTGAGTAAATACCCATATTAAGGATCTTCCTCCAGAATGTAAATCAACTAACTGCTTTCTTCACGGAGAAAGTTTTATGATGAAAAAAAATATTAGTTAATTAATATAACGACTGTGCTTGGTAATATAGTAAAATTTGTGAATTATGTAAAGACTATAGTGTTAAATTAGAGTTTATTCTCTTTAATATGTGATAATATGAATATTGATTATTAAGAATTACATCCTTAAGTATGATGGTTATTGAGGGGAAATTTTCTGCCAATCATGTGTGAACTATGCAACAAACTCTTAGTGTTTCTGCAAGAGCAGAAAATGGTTTGGACTCAACTTTTAATAGGAATCAATAGCAGACATGCCTATTTTTCTGACTTTTTTGTTTTTGTTTTTAATGATCTTAGAACTTCCCTATAGGAAAGTTTTGTCACAGGAATTGAAATATAATGCTATACACGCCAAATATATATAATGTTATAAACCAATGTTACCACAATAGAGAAAATAAATTTTAGCCATTTAAAATAAATAAGTAAATAAAACTTCATAATCATCAAAAGAAACAGGAAAGTTGTCATTTTTTTTTCCAATGGCAGATGACATCAGGAAAAAACAAAAGTTAAAGTTTAAAAGAACAGAGTGTCTACAAATCATTATAGCATGCTCCACAATTTAAAGACAATAATCAATGAAGTAAGTGATGTTTATATCATATCTCTAGAAAAGCAGTCACTGAGCATTTTCTACATTTGATAGAATAATTTGAACTTTATGTTCCACCAAAAGAAGATTCAAACGTAGAAAATTCATAGATTTGGTATTCATTTATTTCATGAAAATGTAATTTAAATTTAGCTATAGCTCTATAGCATAAATTGTTGGAATTGGCTACTTACAAGTGACTGAAGTTAAATTTTAGAAAATATAGCATTCAACTTATTTTGGATGAAATAAAATGAATACCCTGAGATTGCTTTAAAAGACCTACTTCTATTCCTCTCAATATATATTTTTTGACCTGGCTTCTCTACTATGAATGTTATTAAAACAGACATTAAAAACTGTAAGATATATGCTATTGTCTGTGAGTAGTACTGTAAGGGTATGTGGATTGTCTTGGAGGAGAGTGGGAAGATTTCCATGAACTTCTTTCCCACTATTCAGATGCATCAGTGACTGCCTCTTAAATTCTATCTACATCCTGCCTTCCTAGGCCTTCCAGTGGCTTTGTACACAATATTCCCACATCACATGATACATACAAGAGTAAAACCTTAATGTAGGAACTTCCATATAGTACCACCATGAATTCCACAAGATAGAAGATATGAAGTGAAGTCCTGCCATCAGATCTTTGTTTTACCCAAGAACTACTGTACTTTTGCCCTAATTTGAAGATGATTACATACCCTGTGTGTCAGTTCTTATAGGGAAGTAAATGTTTCCCAATACATTGAAGTATCATGATATTGATAAACATTGTCATTTTTCACTCACTCTCTGTATCCACTTCCTTTATTTGTGACTTCATAGTACTTTCCTCTTGAGTGAGTGGAGCATATTTCCCTAATCCATTCATGTTGGCCTGGCCCCAATTACCTGCTTTAACCAGAGATGTCAGTGGATATGGTGTAAGTGGGAGCTTGAAATTTGCTTATAGAATTTGACTAGCTTACATTGGCTCTTCTGATCTGTCACAAGAAAAATATGGCCCAGTAGCTGCTGGTCCAAGGAGAATGTGGAGACATTTGGAGTGGACCTAAATATGACCTAGACCCTAGAGCTAAGTCCGGATGAGCCCGGCTGAGCCCAGCAGAGCTACAGCCAGCCAGTTCACAGACTAGTGTCTTAGAACCACAAACATCTTGTTGGCCACAGATATTTTGGAGTACCTGCACACAGCATTATTGCAACAATAGAGAGCTAATATAGTAGATTCCTAGAATGAAAAAAATCCCTAACTTCTAGCATTTCTTCGTTTCCTATTTAATGCTATTTTAAGTCTTTTCTTCTGGAAGCCTTCTCCTTTAGCAGGGTAAGAGGAAAGAATCAGTTCAGCTATTTCCTGTGAGTTTATACATTATTGTAGTCTGGTGCATTCACTTCTTCAGGGACAAGCATGGCTGGTCTCCTATTATCAGTTCTCTGACAACATAGATGAGGAGCAAAAGTATCAATGTTGTTCTCGTAGCAAGTTTTGTTTAGAAACTTTAATAATAGTAACTTAAATATCTCGTTTGATCTCACAGGCCTTCTGTGAACCCTAATACCCTCTACAAATGTCTTTGCTGCTTAAGGGAGCTGACGTGCATTCTATTGTTTATAGCTAAGAGCTGTGACATTATCAACTAAGATGCAATCTTTGTTTCCCCTTCCTCTTGTAGATTCTGTGTGGGATGATAATATCATCCTCTTAAGTCTCATAAGGCCTCTTTATAGGTGCCTGTCATTTGTCCCAGTTAACAATGGGCTTGCTTCTTTAGCACAAAGTGCTATCCGCAGTAACGTACGTTGCTCCTTCAATAAGTGCTGTACCATCAGGATCTGACATCAGCACCTTTGTTTATTTCATATGTCCCTTTCCTTTTGCTACACTATTTGTATCATGAAACTTCTTTTGGCTATATTTACATAGATGTTTAGTTCTACAAGGCAGTGCTTCTCAAATACCTCCATGGAAAAATCATTTTTAAAAGATTTCCTAGTTCATTGCGACATTTTGCAAAATATGCTAAGAATGAATTACTAAAAAAGTAAAATAAAAAGCACAGACATTCATAAGAGAAGCTCATATATTTTTATTATTAAATTCAACAGGAATATAATTACATCAATATAATTAAAATAAATAGAGTCAAAAATATAATTAAAATGATGGCATGTATTGTTTATTGAAAGTGTGCATACAGGTGAGTAATCTGGAGAATGTCTATTAGACTTGTAAATTTGCATGCTATAGAATATTAACTAAAGAAAAAGTTATGAGCAAAATAAAGATTTTGTATATCAAATAACTATTCACACACTGAATGAACACCACGTATATTGATATTTAAATTTTGTGACAAATGAACTTGCTTCTTGCCTGTTAACTGCAAGTCCCAGGAGGATCTGGATTATGGGTAAAATTTTCCTTCTGATAACCTATGGCACGTGAGTTTATTCCTCTGATAGTATAAGTGAACTGGTCATTAGAAAAGACTAAATTTAAGTAATTTAAGTTACAGCGATTCTTCTTTTCCACAGGTCTGCAGACATGTTGTGGTTCTAGTGATCTAAGTTAGGAGTAGTTGGCCATGGTGTCAGACTGTGATTTGGTTTCAGGTCCTCCCCACACTTAGACTGGCAGCTATCTGGGGCATGCTCTTCTCATAGTGAGTCATAGGAGCACAACAGACCAATGTAAATGATCCGTTATACCTCCAAACCTCTGCTGGATCAGAGCTACCGACATCCCATTGTTAAAGCAAACTCCATGGACAACTCCAACATCAACAAAGCATGGAAATATATTCCACTTACTCTGGAGAAAGAATTGCAAAGTCACATTTAAAGCATGTGGATGCCAGAAGTGAGTGAGAACAATTATCCAATCTACTACGTCTACTTTCATTAGTATCCATTTGTTTTGCTGTTACTGCTGAGACAGGGTTATTGCATAAGCCAGCACAAATCAGGGTCAAAGCATAATTATTCTTGGCCAAAGTCATAGTCATATGTGCTCTGGAATTCATGGTGATATTTAACAGATAGTTCCCACATTGTGGTTCTGTTTTTATACATTCTACATAATGTGAGGATAATTTACACAAAGGCACTTGAAGGCACATGAAAGAAGAATATAGATAGAAATCTAGGTGAAGTCAAGTGGCAGGTGAGAAATAACCTTGGTGAAATGTGACCACTCTCCTCCAAGACAGGCCATGTAGCCATCACTGGCCTCAGAAAGAATTATCCTGACCCTCTTTATAAATCTCACAGAGAAAAGGAACATATGCTACTACATTATATCTTAAAAGACCACATTATTTCAATCCATTTAGAAAAATGCATAGCCACTTCAATGCCACTATTATGATGACCTATAGTAGAGCTACTACATTTTCATTTAAACTACCTGAACTTTTAGTGGCAATACAGCAATGTGATTTTCCTGAATTTGATGGTTTGGTGATATTGTGGTTACATAGGAGAATGCCCTTTTTTGTAGAAAATACATCATAATGTATTTGGGTATTGGGGGCATCATGTTGGCAGCCTAATATCAATAGATTCAGGAAAAAAATAGTTCCTTGAACAGTTCTTGCAAATTTTTCATAAGATTTTTGTGTCAAAAGAGAAATTTTTAAAATCTACATTAGTAACAAAAACATAACATATTAGGAATAAATGTAACAAAGGCATTAAGACTTTTATGTACAAATGATAACCTTTTATTAAAAGACATTTAAAACTAAATAAGTAGATATACAGTCAGCCCTACATATCTGTGGGTTTTGCATGCATAGATTCAAACAACCTGGGTTGAACATTTTGAAAAAAAAATTCCTAAACCTAAACAACACAGTATAACAGCTATTTACATAGCATTTACATTGGGTTAGGTATTATAAGTAATCTTATGTAAGTATTACAAGTAACAACACAGTATAACAGCTATTTACATAGCATTTACATTGGGTTAGGTATTATAAGTAATCTAGAGATGATTTAAAGTGTACAGGAGGATGTGCATAGGATATATGCAATTACTACACTATTTTATATAAGGGACTTGAGCATCCATGGATTTTGGTATTGACAGGGGTCCTAAAACCAATCCCCTATAGATACGGAGGGATAACTGTATTATGTTCATGGATGGGAACTTGTAATATTTAAATATGTCAATTATCCTGAAGTTAATCTATTTATTAAACAGATTCTAATATAGTTAGTAACAGAGTTATTCATGGAACGTGGCAAGTTAATTCAAACTTCTCATGGAAGAGTGGAAAGCTGAGAATAGCAAAAATTCTCTACAAGAAAAATAAATCAGGGGACTTTTTATGATATAACAAGTCTTATTATAATGTTTCAGATAGAGAGCTCAGAAATAGACTTATGCACATATGGAAACTAGTTTTAAAGCAGATTTGGCACTCAGATCAGTGGGGAAAGGATGTATTTTTCAAAATAGTATTATGATAACTGGTTATACGATTAGATTAATTTTTCTCGCTGGGAATTTTTAGTGTCTTTTCAGTCCCTTCATTGCTCTGAAAATCATGAGGATACCCCTTAGAGTAGATTATTTTCATTCATTGTGCAGGAAGTGTGGTAAGCATTTTGCTTATGAAAACCAATGCAATTCATTCAATCTAGATAACTTTCTTGAATTAATTCTTTGGTAGTTTCCACACATCATTTTTTCTTTTTTTTTCTGCTTTTCTTTTAGGCACCCCTATTATTCAGATATTGGTCCTTTTGTACTGATCATCTAATTTTATTTTATCTTCTATTTTAAGCCTATTTTTCTTTTATTATATCTGTTGAGAGATTTCCACAACTTTACTTCCCGACCTTTGTATTGAGTTTTAGTTTCTTCTATATTTTTAAATTTCAAGGGCTCATTTTGTTCTCTAAATACTCCTTTTCATAGCATGCTGTTCTTTCAAATGTGCAATGTGTTCTTTTTCCTCTCTGCAGAAATTAACTATAGCTTCTTTTTTGTACTTTTACTCTCGCTGTCTTGTTGCCACTTATTCCAAAGTCCTTTTAGAAATTTATTTATTTTTCTGTATGTCCGGATAGAAAATTTCCTCAAATATCTGTTGATATTTGGCTACTGCCTATAATTAAGAAGGGAAAGTCTAAAAAGTTCCTGGGCAGCTCCATGAGTTGATGAGCTAAGTTCCCTGGTGGGTTTCACTCTAGATGATGTGATCGGAAATTTCATTTGGGAACCCAAACTGTCAGGAACTGTATGTATATGCTTGTGAATGTATATGTTTATGTGAATGTCTCTATATATGTATACACACATAGACATTTTTTATTTCTGGGAAGAATCTTTTATCTTCTGGCTGTAAATTATAAGTTTCTCTATCTTTGTCTTGGGCCCTGAGCAGGTGATAATAAGAGTTGTTAACATATATATAGTGCTTATTTTTGCCAAGCACTGTCATATGTGCTTTTCATATATTCACCCATTTAATCTTTACATCAGTTGAATAACCATGATGATACTCATTTTCAGATGAAGAAATTGAGGCACAAAGAAGAAAACGAACTTACCTAAGGTTGTAGATCTTGTTAGATGCAAAGCTGGGATTCCAACTCAAGAGAATATACTCCAAAATAGGACATACCTAGTTTCTTATCTAGGCATGCACTTAATCCCCCAACTCTGCCTTCTTTTTGATGAAATTGCCCTCTTCAGTGCCTTGTGTTCCTACAGTTCAAAGTATTTATTGTTGACTCTTTCCAGATGATATATCTTCAATCTTTTTTTAGTGCAGGAAAAGAGTCATTGCCAGTCTGAGTTAGTTGGTTGAAGATCAAAGTGTCCAACAGCTTCTTAAACAGATTTTCAAACTATCCTCCTATTTTTAGCTCCCTCTAATCCTACTTACAGGGGCTGTAGTCCAGCAAATTCCTGCACATTTCTAGGATAATGCAATGCAAAGCAGGTGGTTCTCTGTCTTCCTCTCTGGCTATCTTAAGTTTCAGCTTTCTCTGGTCTTCTAAATTTGTTACCACTATCCATCTGTTTTGCATTTCCATATTTTTTCTTTTCCACTTTAATTGTCCTTATATGGTATTTCTTTTTAAAAAAATCACTTTACACTCATTTCCATGAGAATATAAGAGGAAACTGGGGTGGAAATATGTGTTTATTCTCTCATGTTTAATAAGAACTCATCTTCATCTATTTTTCATGGCACAAATTACTCGTGACTCACCTCATGTTTGTAGAAGGTGGACTCCATAGCTGAAAATCAGGCACTGGATAAAGAAATTTCCCTTTTTTCATCTAAAATTTTCTGATTTCAGTTTGTGGAGACACACAGTAAATCAGAGGCCTGATCCTGAAGATTGGCTGGAAATGTTGCATCTGCCACATCAGTTAGGCAGTCTCTACTGTGCAGAGTGTGCAAGTTCCGAATCTCAGTTGAAGATAGAGGAAGTAAGGATGACTCTTCCAGGCTCTACTCCAAAGAGCGTGAGCTTTGATGCAGCATCTGTTTGCCTATTTCAAGGCCCTAATCTTTAAGCTACTACAGCCTTAAGGCTACATATATTAAGTCTGTTGGAAAAAAAGACAAAATAACTCAACAAAGAGGAAACTATGAAGAAATTTAACTGTGTAGTGAAGCGATGCTTAGCTTCTGCTTCCCATAAAAATTACCTGTGTAGTTTTTTTTTTTTTTATATGGAAGATCATTCCTGAGCTACCATCTGTGCCCATCTCCTCCTATTTTGTATGTGGGACACCTGCCATAGCCTGGCTTGATAAGAGGTGCATAGGTGTGTGCCCGGGATCTGAACTAGTGAACCCCAGGCTGCCCAAATGGAGCATGCAAACTTAACCACTACGCCACCAGACTGGCCCCACCTGTATAGTTTTTAAAGTCATGATTGAAAGGCTGCCCACAAGCCCAGCTGAATCTGAATCTCCAAGGGTGGGATCCAAGTAACAGCAATTGTTAAGGCTCCTTAAGTGATTTTAACATGCAGCCTTGTGCCTTGGTCTTATGCATGGTTTGAGCAAAGATGAAACTCACAATGAACCTGTTAAAGATACCCAGTTGTCAGTTTCTCTGTGATCATCCCTGGATCTAATAGTATGAGACTAATTCATTTATAGAGCAAACTGAAGATAATTGATCTGTAATTTAGTGTTTGGCTATTCTCTCCTGTTGGCATTCCTTTCACAGCTCACTCACTTCAAGCATTACTTCTTTGCTGAGAAGTTATTTTTCTAAGACCTCTTAAACTCCTGCTATAGGCTTGTGAAAGAAATATATATGTATGATTTTTTTCTTTCTAGCAAACTTTTTAGCAATTGGAGACAACTCTTATAGCAAGGTGACTTGGAAGGCGGAATATAAATAACCAGATCCCGAGCTGCTGCATTAATTGGTATAGATGGAAAGTGGGAAAGTGAATTTCAGTCTTGTTGGATTTTGTTATGAAGCAAACTCTCTCTTCAACAGCCATCTTAATTTAATTACCACTTTATCCATTACTGGCTGAGTTTGTGACGATGGCAGCTTTATGTGTCTCTCTTAATAGGAACTGAGCGGAGCTCCCACTTCAAGTGTCAGGGTCAGAGGAGCGGTGGTGAAGTGCCTCAGTACATCACTTGAGTGGAAGAGCTTTCCAGTTAATATACTTAGGGTAAGTATGAGCTGCTCTGCTCCCTCCCCTCCACCCCTTTGAAACAGCATCCTGCTGCCTCGTAACTGTGTTGGGAAATACTAAAGCTCATTTAGGAAACAGTTGGTAGGAAGGGAGGGAGGGCCTGGAGTTTTAAAGATTTGAATAAGAGAACAAATGTTAAGGTCCTTTCAATACCTGAGACATCAGTTCAATCAAAAATTGGAAGTAGTCATTATGGGAATAAGCACAACAGAAACGGCATATATAAATTATTCCTGTGAAATAAATGGAAACACCACAGTGCAAGTACATGCCTATGCTCATTACAGGTTTGTGGAGGTGGACTGAGTGAAGAATATGACTGCCAAGCGTGCGTCCTCATTTTATCTCCTGTTATTCCCACAGATTTACATGAGGTTTATCTCCAGCCAGTGTGAGATCTGAAAGCAGTTTCAACAGAGCAGATTCAAGAAATAAAAGACCAGGTAGGGTCTTACTTATTTCTCATTTCAATCCCAACCTGTAACCCTAAAATTCATTCACAGGATAGAAATAATTGCGGTAATTTTGTAATGCTTGGGTTTTGTTAAAGAGAGTCATTTGGGGCGGGCCCCATGGCCTAGTGGTTAAGTTTGGCATGCTCAGCTTTAGTGGCTCAGGTTCACGGGTTTGGATCCTGAGCACTGAACTACACCACTTTTCAGGCATGATGTGGCAGCAACCCACATATAAAGAAGAAGAAGATTGGCACAGATATTAGCTCAGGGCTAATCTTCCTCAAGCAAAAAAAGAGGAAGATTGGCAACAGACGTTAGCTCAGGGCAAATCTTCCTCAGAAAAATAAAAAAGAGAGAATCATTTCATTTATGCTTGAAACAAAATTGCTGAAATTAATTGACCATAAATTTAAACACTGTATGAACAAATCACAGAACCCTAAGAGATTCCCGTTGGCCAGCCCAGGATACAAAGTGGGGTGAGTAGTACGGGGATGAATGATGAAGAGAGACTAAAGTTTGGGAAGCAAAATGCAAAGATAATATACTTATGCTTGCAAAAACTTTGCCAACTGTATTCCCAAACCACTTTATCAAATAGCTGATGTCATTATGAAGTAATTTCGATTATGACAGTCAAATACAAAGAGTGGACAAATTTAACGTGTGTTAAAATGTATTTCAACCAGCACAATATTGTAGTTTGTTTTAGAATAGGGGATGATTCTGTTTTCCAAACCCGCATATAAGTAACTGAAACTCATCTTAAAAAGGGATGCAGGAAAATTGACATGATGTCTGCCACATAATAGGCACTTTTATTGGTCAGAATTCTTTTGGCCGCAATTGACAGAAAGCTCAAAAATGTTAAGGAAAAAAACACCAAGAAATGTATTACCTTATATAATTAAAAATTACATTATTTATCCATAAGCAATTTATAATTAAACCCTTTGACCAAGATAAATGGAATACCCTCCAAGTAGGAGGAGGTAGATATGGGCAAATAAAATAGTCAGTGTTATCATCAGCAATCAAGTAATGCTCACTGAATGAATGGCCATGTTATGAATGGGGTAAAACGAAAATGGTGAGAAGAAGTGCATGAACAAATTTAGAAGACTGAGGCAAAATTAATGCTTTTCAGTGTATCAGAAGAGTACTGCAATGTCCCCTTTATTTTTATATTTTGGGTTAAAAGTATTTTCTTTTTTGCATTTAGGTATTTGCAGTTTTACACTAGAGATAGAAATGTGTGGTGATTTCTGATGTTTTTATATTTAAAGGTATCCTGTTCCCTATGAACCGTTACTGCTTAGAATGTGGGCTATCAAAATCAAATAGTTTCGGAATCAAACCAGGGCCTTGTTTTTTGTTTGTATGCTTTTGGTTTTATTCTCTTTTTCTTCTCTATATAACAGGACCTCCTCACCCATCCACACCATTTGTGTGTGTGTGTGTGAAATAGGGCTTAGCAGAAAGGGAACAGAAAATGATCTAACTATGCACCAAGAGCACTCCACACTGAACAGATATTCTCTGTAGGACCTTGGATGATTAGGCGAACAGCAAACCATCCAAGTCCAACGGTAACTGGGATTGTCACCCTTTACTACATCTCAGGGTTCCCAGTAGAGGGCAGCCACGTTGAATTGCAATAACAGCTCTATTTGCAGCGTTTCCTAGGGGCATATAGAAAAATTAGTCATTCTGAATGCATCTTGCTAGACATGATAAAATGAAACAAATTAATAAAATAATACGGAGGCTCTAAGAAAATAAAATCCTCTAAAAACATACATAAATGAGTGATGAATCTAGGCCCTAGAAAACTATGGTTTTCATGAAATTTGAGGTTTAAAATATTTTAAATATCTTAAATAAAGAGAACACGGGATGCCCTAGAGTGAGATGGAGGCTTTAAAAATGTGACTGTGTATTTGAATTTCCTGTAACACTGACATGAGGATGCTAATAGAGCAGTCCAGGGAAAATACTCAAGGAACAATATAGTGAAAATTAAGAGATTCTTTGATGAATTGTTTTGTTCATTTACTTGTTTATACGCTTATTACCTACATCTATATCTATCTATATCATCTCTACCACCAGAGTGTAAGCTCTTTGTGTGTGGGGATATTGCCTGTCTTGTTCACTTCTATATTATTAGCATCTGAGATGGTGCCAGGCATATAACCCTCATTCCAAAGAAATATTTTGAAATGAATAAATAAATAAATACTTGGGTAAGGATTTTTGGAAGACTTTGAAAACCTAGTTGGAATATCCAAAGGATGGTTGTTAAAATAAATGATTTGTATTTCTTGTTCAGCCAACTGAATATATGTGAAAAGGAGACGATATAGGATGAATTTAAAAGCAGAAAACAGGGATTACATGTAGATATTCAAGAGCCAAATTTGAACTAATTGATCGGATTGATAGCTTAACTGTGGAGTGCAAGACCATTTCAAACTCTGCTGGGGGCTCTACTTTTAAGTATTTAGGGTAGGATGGAAGGAACTGACATAATTTTTGAGTAGAACAATTTATCTTTATTATTTACATGCTCTGCTATACTTGTCCACAAATCAGGGAAAAATGTCAACTGTAATTAGCTAGTTTGAGGTGGTACCTTAACTCTTAGGCCAAGATTTCTACATACCCTTTAGCAGATAGAACTTCCTTGGGAACGCGCTCAATTCATTCCCAACCTAGGAGGAAGATTTCATTTGCATACACACACAAATACATACACTTGTACACACAAATTTAGACACACAAAGATACATCTTTTTGCTTCACATTGGGACAGGAGTGAGATTTTGGAGTGCTCTCATTTCTAGGCTTTCTCTTATTTTAATAAGTAGAAAAATGAAAGGGCTCCATCAGGAAAACTTAAAATAATTTCACTAAATCCTCACAAAAGTCCTCTCCAGATATAAAATATCATATAAATTTATGGCAAATAGTAATATCACCAAATATTTTGCTTTCTTTTTTTATGTTTCCTAATCCCCTTCCCGTTTGGTGAAATCACATGCCTGTCTGTTATCTTTTCTTCTCTGACCTGGCAACCAAAGGTACTAAATGTCCTATAGGGTGTGGCCACGAGATAGCAGACTTTCATCACCTCAAATCCCAGAATTGCTATATAAGCATTGGTGGACATACAGTGTAAGTGATGATGTTACCATTCAAAATTGGGGTTCACTTGCCCAAGCGCATAAACAAGCCAATTAATTGTGACATCAGCCTTTGGGAAAAGAGATCAACTTTATTCTGCAAGACCCACCTGCAGGGGGAACAGGGAGTGTGTGCCCTCAGATCCGTCTCCCTGATTCAGGATTTGGGGCAAAATTTAAGAGGTTATGGAGAACAGGTTGACATGTGGAAATGCTCGTGGGACAGGTTTTGACTGGTGGGCTTCAAGGATTTATGGTAAGGTTTTAAACATTTATGACAGGGTTCTAAACATTTACAATGAGGTTCTAAACTTTTATGATGGGGTTCTAAACATTTTTGATGAGGTGGGGAAGTGTTACCAAACACAAACACAGATTTGTTTACCTGCCACACAGTAGGGCCAATAACTGAAATGCCAGTCTTGTGGTAAGGAAAGAGGGTTTATTGTTATTGAAATGCAGCCAGATGAAGAGATGGGAGTTAGAACTCAGATCCACCTTCTCGAAGGGAAAAAGATAGGGGTTTTTATGTGGGGTTTTAGGTAGGGGAGGGGGAGCACGTGGCCTTGCTGGTTGGTGTCTTTCCACCAGCTTGCGTTTGGCCCAAAGAAAGAATCTTGATGTCTGGACCTTGAATTTCTGGGAAAGACAACTCGCTCATATGCTGAAGAGGGGCAGAAAGACCCGGTTCATTCTGAACAACAGTTGATTATGTTGAATGTGCACAGCTGCAGTTAGCAAAGCTTGTCTCGAAGATTTGCTCTAAGAAAGATTTTTTAACTCCTTAGTTCTTAATTTCAGAAGGAATTTTAACAAGTTCTCTTCCTGAATGAGGGACCTCCTTGCTTCTGATAAGAGTCTGACTTTCAAGTTCTGGTTGTGTTAGGTCTTTGGGTTTTGTGGAAAGGAGGACCTTTGGTTCCAAGATCATTTCAGATCAAAATTTCTTCTTTTGAGCATGCCCTTTGCAGATATTCGAAAGGCAACTCTTAATCACTCTGTTGATAAGAGATGGGGTCAGTTTAACTGGTCTTGCAGGGCCCAGTGGTTACAATGACAGAGACTCTCTTCTTGATCTAACTTTAATAAGTTCCTTTGAGCCCACTGCTGGAATTGGCTGGATACTGAGCTTCCCGCTCTCTGCCCTTGAGCAAGAATCTTGCTAAGTCAGTTTAGTGACAATGCCCCACCCTTAGTATCTGTCCACCATTAACATCTTATCGCCCTGGTCTGCCTTCAGCAAGAATTCTGTTAAGTTGGTCTAAGAAGTATCCCTCTTGTTCTTGATATTTCCTCACTAATTTTTCCATCCACTGACCCCATCCTGCTCCTTTGTTGTAAATCCCCAAGATCCTTGTTGGAGTCCATTTAAGTCTAATCTCTCTCTGTTGCAGTGGCCTCTAAATCCATCGCAATGTCTCCTTCCCCTTAAATAAAGTCTACCTATCATTCTTAAATAAATCTCATTAAATAATTTTTTCTTTAAGAGTAGGAAATAAACTTTGTTGTATTCATACACTGAGATTTTGTGATTTATTTTATTATTGCAATAGAGATTAGTCTTTTCTATCCTTACAAATATACCACGGAGGTAGTAAGGTTGAGTACAACAAGTATGGATCTGTCAGACACATCCTGGCTTGATTTCTTGTTTGGTTATGTGATATCAGCCTAATACTTAGTTTAACTCAATGCTCTCATTTTTCTAAAAGTTACTTCCTAGGAGAGTTATGAGGATTAAACTAGATAAAGCAATTAGCCCTTTACCAGTTTACCAAAACAAGGATAATTTCCCTCCTTTTTTATTTTACTTTATTTTATTTTTTTGAGGAAGATTAGCCCTGATCTAAGATCTGCTGTCATTCCTCCTCTTTTTATTGAGGAAGTGTGGCCCTGAGCTAAGATCTGCCCATCTCCTTCTGTTTTATATGTGGGATGCCTGCCAAAGCGTGGCTTGATGAGCTGTGCTAGGTCCACACTCAGGATCCCAACCAGCGAATCCCATGCCATGGAAGCGGAGTACACGAACCTAACCAGCAGGCCCCCATGCCCTCCCTTTTTAGGTCACATAATTTACCAATCTTAGATTTCGAGAGTATTATTTAAGCAATCTTTTTCTGGTATATCGATACATTGTCATAAGAAACAATGAGGTAAATAGTATTTTCTATCGAATTTTTGAGGAACTGTATGATCAGTTTAATTTCCTCTTCATTGTAAACACTTTATTATTTTTTAAAATAAAAACATATATTCTGTTTAAGAAGTGCCAATTTCTGAATGAGCAACATTGTCTCTAGAACTTTCTTCTAAAAGGACTAAGCTATTCCTAATTCTTCATGCTATTTTGGTGGGGAAATTGAACTAGAAATTTGATGAGGTGTGATCTGAACCTCACTTCTACAAAGCCCAGGTTTCTTTAATGTTAATTTTACGACAACAATTCAAAGAACAAAGGAGTAGAGTATTTCAATGCTTCCAGTGTTCTCCAAGTAAAAACAGAACAATTAAAAAAAAATACACATCACAGATCTAAATTACCCTCCTTTATTCTGTCAATAATTGTGACAGCCTGAAAAGTGATTACTCATGAAAGACTTTGTCACCTTTCTGTTAAAATTCATTTAATGACGTGTCCTAGCTTAGATCTGAGTCCTGGTTAGTATTTTTTTTTTTTTTGACACTTTAGTGTAAATTGTATGGGTATGTGGAGGTGGGATAGTCAGAAAAAATATATTGCCACAGACTTTTGTTTCTATATCTTTATAGTGTAAGCGTGCAGGACCTTACCCTTATTCATAATTACTTTATCTGGAGAATATTTACTTCTCCTTTTTAAATTTATTATTACAATTTTCAGATCATTGGATAATAATTTTAGATGTCATCAATAATTTTAACTTCTAATATAACTTTACCTATTATAGATTGAAAAAAATAATCTTTTGGTCTTTATCCACTAAACACTACTGAATTAAAGTACAAAAGCTGGTATTAAAAATACAAGATATTTTTGATGAGGAAAGAAAAAGATATTCTGCAATAGGTATTTGCTTGTTCAAGAGAATGCAATTCTGATATATATATATATATATACTTTCGTATAATCACCATCTACAATCTAACTTCAAAACAGCAATTGCTATGAATGAAAAATGGCCATTACCTTATGACTCATTCACACTCTGCCCTTCTAATCAGAAACATCAGAAAAGATACGAATTTATGTCAAAATATCACACTTCTTAGATATGCCAGGTTTTTCTTGGCTCTTTGAATAAGTTGCTGGCTACAGTCAGTCAATTGCTCATTGTGTACCTTGTATGTGCAAGCTACCTTGCTCAATGACCACAGCAAAATCTTATAAAATGTGTTAAAAAGTATTGTTTTTTAGAAAGCTTACTGTCTAGCTTAAAAAATAATTCACATGCACACAAAAGATGCTACTGGCTATCTAGATTACATCCTTAATTATCAATGTAAATAATGAATACAATAGGAAGAACTGGAATTGAGTGCAGATCCTGGTTCTGCCGTGTACTGGTTTTATGATTTCTGTGCCTAGGTTCTTTCACTTTTAAATGGTTATATTAGTAAAACCTAGGGTTGCTGTGGGTATAAATTATATTCTATGTAGTATAAAATAATTATTGATATCTACTTTTCTTTTTCCCTCTCTATCTATCTTTGAACACTGCCTGGAACGTAATTTCTATACAAGTATTTTTATTTATTTAAAACTGCATACTTATTTTGTTTAAAATTTTTTTACTGTTGATTATTATTATGAATGTGTCCACCACAGGGTGGACTTAAAATTGTTTGAATATACTTCACTGGGTCATAGTCAAATTTACACCACTGCTCCTTTACTGAGGATGAATACCAAAAGTGTAAGCTGCATAGATGTTGAGTTGAATTGCTGGGAATCAGACCTAGACTGAGACAGGCTAGTTTCAGAATCAATTAGAAACTAAATGATGAAGTCAAGGATGAAGAACAGGCAGCTATAGATAATTCTCTACTGGATACTAATTTACATCAAAATTACCTGAGGTCTAGTGTCTTGATGATGTGGGGGCCTGGAATTGGCCACCCCAAGATATGTCTCTTTGGCATGAGGCTGGTTACTTTTAATAAACTGCAGACAGGAAAGCAACTGAAAAGTAGAATTTACCTACCCTTTGCTAAGAGACATTTACATTGTAAAGGAAATCTCCATCTGTAAAGATGTCTCCCTCTCTGTACCAGGAAGGGGGGGGGTGAACTTATCTCTAGAAACTCTTAATCAATGCCAAAGGCAAGGACTTAAATCTGCATTTGTTTACTGTACTTGTGTGGTAATGTCCCATGATTGATTCCCCCTCCACCCCCAACATCCTCCTTTGTCTTTAGCTGAAGATGATATTTAAGGTGGGGGCTTCAGCCATTTTGGCAAGTTGCTCAGCTTGCCTGAGCCTCTCCCTTGTATACACGTTATAAAGCTTTGTTTAATTTTCTCCTGTTATTCTGTCTCATGTGAATTTAATTTGTTCTCCAGCCAGAAGAACCCATATTGGGTAGAGGAAATGTCTTCCTCCCCTACAATAACCATGTTTCATATATTTTGTGCAGTTTTTTTGTTTGTTTTAGTCCAGAGGGTAAATTACGTGTCTGTTATTTTATCTTGGGTAGAGTATCCTTGTTTCTTAGTAGAAAGTGTTTCAGCACCTATTAAATGAAATTTATTCTCAAATATTACATTTATGAGGTATGGTGTTGGTTGCATAATCAATTTGTCAAATTATAAGTCACTTTGTCCAATGACATATCTTGGTAAAAAGGAGAATAGACTTTTATTGAATCTATATAAATACCCATGTTGCCACGAAAATGTAAGGAGTTTCAGCAAAATAGTTCTCTCTCAATTCTAAGGGGTTATTGAAAGCAGATTTAATTTAAAACGGTAAATTTCAGTTTGGAAAAGCTCTATGTTTAGAGTTAAATGAGCTTCCTCGTTGTCTTAGTCCATTTGCACAGCTTAACAAAATACCATAGACTAGGAGGCTTATAAACAACAGAAATTTATTTCTCACAGTTCTGGAGACTGGGAAGTCCGAGATCAAGGTGTTGACAGATTTGGTGTCTAGTGAAGACTTGCTTCCTGGTTCATAGATAGCTGTATTCTTGCTGTGTCCTCACATGGTAGATGGGACAAGAGAGCTCTCTGAGGTCTCTTTTATAAGGGCGGTAATCCAGCTCATGAACCCTCAACCCTCATGACCTAATCTCCTTTCAAAGGCTCCAACTTTTAACACCATCACATTTGGTGTTAGGATTTAACATACTAATTTGAGGGGGGTGGGGACACAAACGTTTGGTCTATAGCACTCATATATACATAAAATTAGAACAATAAAATAATACCAATAGTATTTCAATCAAATAACCACAATTAAATTTCCCTCACCATTTCATTCAGTCGTATGTAATTTTTGTAACTATGAATCTTGCATAAACAGTCTGCTGTCAGGAAGTAGGTCTGCTTCCTGAGAGAGAAGAGTCTTGGAAATCCTGACTCAGCCCACCCATATTGTATGAATGTTTTCTAATCGTCACCTGCTTGGAAGACTCTTCTAATCATCTATTCACTGAAGCACAGATAATTTAGAGAATCTAGTACAGTCCTTTCACTGGGCATTTTGACTGCCTTTTTTTATTGTTGATGACACTAATTCTAAGCTTTAGTTTGTAGCATGTCTTCTGGCAAGCATCAGTGGGAAGCAGAAACCTGTTTGATTGTTGTTAAATGAGTGAGAAAGAATATCAGAAAGGGAGAGAATAAATTCTCTCTTGGGGTTCAAGGCATGGTATTTCGGGAGTTTGATCAGTGTTCCTCCTAGGAGTAAGAAAAAATGGACAGTGAAGGAATTAAAAAATCTCTAGAAACATAAACTGTACAATTTCTGAAATAGTTATTATAACAATATTTCACCTGTGTAGTCTTTACATAGGAAAAGTTGAGTATTTCCTCTATTTTGATGATTTTCCCACGTAGAGTTTACAATAGTGTTGAACTAATTATGAATATGAAACATAGCAAAGAAGACTAATTGTTCCTATTATCTCTTTTTTTATGTAACAAATCTTTGTGTTTCTCTAGAAGATCTATAGGGGCCCTCCTGAATATATACTTTTATTTTTTATAAATATGGCGTCTGATATTTGAGGCAAACCAAAATATTAGAGCAGATTTGATACCTCAAGATAGGATCATGGATGCTGAGAAACCATATTTGGCTGTCTATTTAATCAGAGCAAGAAAATGTTTTAAGTAAACACAAAATATTATAACAGTTTTCTAAGAAATTTTAGTTTTTCATAAGCGAGGAATATTTTTCCTTTTTTATTTTAATTAACAATTACATATAAAACCAAACCTAAGCAGAGAAGATTATTCTGATAAGGTATGGAATCTCTGCTATGTGGGAAGTTTACCCAGAAGATAAAGCACAATATTTTATTATTCTTCAGGAATTTCTGACATATCAATGTGACACGGAAAAAGCCAAATTTTCATTTTACATTGAGATAAATATTTGTCAGCAAAGTTTTCATAAATCTCCCCCCACCTCCTTAAAATATCTTGAGAATAACTCCATCCAAACTGATTTAACTTTGCCAAAATTTAAAACTCTTCATAGTATCCTTTTAATATCAGATATTATAAACGGACGCATACGTCATGCCTTCCACAATTTGCCATACACCATAAAATTTTCTTCTTTTCTATGTTTTTTTCTTATTTTGGGACAAACTTATACTTTAAGACAAAATCATTTGTTCCTTTTCCTTGAAAAGCAAACCCCTCAATTTTACATACACAGTGTCTTTCTGAATCGTTATTACTCCTGGTACAATTACAGTAATAACTCAACCAAAATAACTGTCCTCTATTGAACAGAGAAAACTAGGAGATATACTGAGTCTTGTCTGTTATATATAAGCACAATTTGAGCAGAATGTTGCAGCTCATAGTACACATAACGCAGGTATATCTGCACATGTCTCTTTTCCACCTATTCAAGTGGCAAGAATAAACAGGTTCATTAACATGACCCAAAGATACGGCCAATTCACACCACCTGCAAATAAGAAGCAAACTATATAAAATTAAAATTATGTTATGCAACTAGGAGTTCACTATTCACTCTCCCTTAGAAATTAAGAATCCAAAGATTATCTATTAACTCATTTTAGTATTAGTTGAAAGATTTTGGTTATCTAAAGAGCTAAGAAATTTTGTTCAATATGAAGTACTAGAAAACGTATTTACACTTTTCATAAAAGTCTTGTCAGAATTAATTAATTAAATCCACATTTAGATTTTTATGATCTTAAATGTTGCATATGTCTACTGTTAGTAAACCAGTATCAGTTTAGAAATTTTAGATTAATTTTTCTCTTTGTGAGAAAATAAATCTAAATTTTAAACAAAATAAAATAAATTTTATAAAAATGTATATTTCTCAAATCTTGTTAAATTTTTATATTTTACTCCATAGCAAAAGTCAAATAGCAAACACATAGTTATCATTTATTAAGTACAAAATTATTAAAGTGGTATAATTTGCAAAATTCATCTTGATTATGTAATCTTGAATTCTTTCAATATTTCTAAGATAGCAGTGTCTACAATAAATATTTGTCTTGATACTTTTAAAGTATTATGGACTCATTTTATTTACTTTCTGTGAAATTTGGAAATATTTTAATTTGTATATATGCTTATCCAAATCTGTAAAACAGATGGAAGAAAATCTATTTAATTTGAGAAATGTTATCCAATTTGTACTTTCTGGAATCAGGAAAATATTTCACACTCACAACAAAAGTTAAAAGCTTTTCTTAATTACAGACACATAGGCATGTAGACAAATTATATCTTCAATTGTACAACCTAAATCCCAAGTCAAAAATAGACACAAAATAAAAAAAAAAAAATCAGGGGCCAGCCCAGTGGCGCAGCAGTTAAGTTCTCACGTTATGCTTCTTGGCGACCTGGGGTTCGGCAATTCGGATCCCAGGTGTGCGCATGGCACTGCTTGGCACGCCATGCTGTGGTAGGTGTCCCACATATAAAGTACAGGAAGATGGGCAGGGATGTTAGCTCAGGGGCAGTCTTCCTCAGCAAAAAGAGGAGGTTTGGCAGCAGATGTTAGCTCAGGGCTGATCTTCCTCAAAAAGTAAAAAAATAAAAATAAATAAAAGATTAAAAAAAATCGTCTGTTCAGGCATCAAAGAGCTGTTCTCCTCAGTGGGTATGCAATTCTTAATTGATATAAAGTCACAAATAGGCCAACAGGTTGAAAATAATTTTTAAAAAACTAGCGAATATACAGACTAACAAGCCATATATTCTTTCCTCTCTCAACCAACAAAGCATAGATCTCTATAACCTTATTCGACAGAGATTATGAAATTTGTAGACCATAAAATCAAATATCTGATTTGTGTTAATTCCAAAGTAGAATAACTTGTTGTCTGTGCACAAACTAAAAATAAACACAGTAAAAAGTAAAGAAAATAACTTAGTCACAAATGTCTTAATTCTATTGTCATTTGGGGTTCACTTATGGAACCAAGAAAACATATGCCTGGGCTCAAACACCCTGCATGGTGTAGTGCCCGGCCATCCCTGCTTGCTTGGTTCCATCAGGTATCCAGTTGGCATTTCAGGGGACAATCTACAAATTTTTTTTTTTTTGCCATTGACATAAATTTTTACTTCTCTGTTTCACAATAATGTAAGAATTTAATATCTGGTGTTTCCTTATTTTGATGTCACATCACAAAAAAAACAATGAAATGCAAGTAATTATGACCTCCTTCCAGTTCGTACGCATTAAGAAAAGAGAAACAGCTCATATCATGATTCAGGGAGGAATCAAGGGGAATGAAGGCAGAGAACCTAAGTACCTTTTGCTTCCTATGTGCTGTGTCATTTGCTTCATACAGCAGTCTCATGAAGAAAGATTCCTGTTTTATAAATGAGGACCCTGGGACCAAGGTCTCCTTAACAGAGATGGTATTTAAACTGGGGTTTGCCAAACCTGAGCCAGAGCATATTCTCCGTTGACTGTATTGCTTACTAACTCCTCCAAAGGCTTTACTGAAAAAACATCTTAAAATAATACGATGAGTCATCCCTATTTTAGATTCTTAAGCATTAAACTTTGATTTTCACAAAGGCCCAAGATTACTTCTGCGAACTCATTTGAGTTTTGGCATTTATTCTAACCACACACCCCCTGAATTATTATTTACTCAGTAGTTTTCTTTATATGAATTTAGTTAAATTTATTTAAATAGGAAACTTTATATCACTATTATAAATATAAATCTACTGTGTTTACTTTAAACAGAACAAAAAAGAGAAATAACTATTAAAAGATGGGAGTTCATACAGCCCCCCCCCCAATGTGCTCAGGTACCATCAACTGGGCATCCTGGAGGGATGTAAACACTTGAACTGAATGCTGATATATATAACATCCAATGACTGTGTAATCTAAGATCCTAAAATGAAATTTTAAATATGCTGTACCTCCAGTATAAATCTAGTCAAATGGCTGCTTCTCGTGCCTCTTGGCACCAAATTTACAATTCCATAAACAGTAATCTTCATTAATTTGGGGAACTTTTGTCCATGATAAAGATAAATAAACTTTTCTCTTAAAATACTCTGAGCTGGACAAAACTAGCTTTGTATTCCAAATGTGTGATTGGACCTCTAGTGTAAAAAGCCATATTCACTTCACAGAATTCAAAATTATCTTTTGTACTTTAATAAAGTTTGAAATTAGCAGTTATTTTTGGTTGTACTTTTTCCTCTTTTATTTGACAAAACTCAGTATTGGTGGGACAGGGGCCTGGGAGGTATAATAATAGCATGAGTTGAATGACTTAAAAGATGGGACAAATGGACATTTCTAAGGCCACTTAAATATAGAATCATCCATTGCATCTTTACTACTAGAAATCAAAATGGCAGAGTCAAGAGAAGTCACACAAAGATGTACCAGAATATCCTGAAGTGGAGATTCATTGATGGCAAGCAGAATGTTTAAAAATTTTTAAAAGACAAAATCATGACTTTTAGGCACGTTAAAAATTAACTGGTGTCATAGATTGTATTTAACTCATTAATTAGTGAGGGAACCAGGAAGATGTTAAAACTTGTCCACACAACACTTGCAAAGCTGGGGTATTTGCAGTAAATTTAAGAGAGTAATGTTAAGATAAGGTTACTGGATTATATACAAAATTGGTTATCTCAGAGCAATAAAACACAACCTCATGGTTATCTGTTTTATTGAACAAAAATAATTGTCATTTCTTCTAGATAAAAAAAATAATTACAGGGGCCGGCCCAGTGGTGCAGCGGTTAAGTGCACACGTTCCACTTCTCAGCGGCCCAGGGTTCGCCGGTTCAGGTCCTGGGTGTGGACATGGCACCACTTGGCACGCCATGCTGTGGTAGGCGTCCCACATATAAAGTAGAGGAAGATGGGCACAGATGTTAGCTCAGGGCCAGTCTTCCTCAGCAAAAAGAGGAGGACTGGCGGTAGTTAGCTCAGGGCTAACCTTCCTCAAAAAAAAAAAGGAAATTACAGTTAATCTACAACTTCACTAAGTCTGAGACTTTTGATCAACTGGAAATGAGTCAAGCTAAATATTTTCCTTGGGTGGCCTTCAGTCCATCCCACCCATCTTTTTGACTTATTCACACATTTTGGTTACATTTTCACAACAGTATGACAAGAGACCAGTGATCCTTGATACAAAGTAAAGCTGTCCTGGTATGATCCTGACTCAGTCCCCAAAAAACTCAAAAGAGGGATTGGGATGATCAAAGGTGAAAAGAAAATCTCTTTTATTAACAGGGATCAAAATATCTATGGTAGGCGCTTCCTGCCACCAGGGAACTGTGTGTGCGAAAACTCAAAATATATTGATATTAGGACTGGCACCACTGTGTTGTGGGCACAACTGAAAGTAAGGGAGAATTTGAATTTGCCATATTACCTAGAAAAAAAGTGAACTGGAGAGCTGGAGTTGGGAGGGCGCCAGCTACAGATACTTGATGCAGGAAGAGCACATATCTTAAGTGTGTTGTTAGTAGATTCAATATCACCAGCTGGGCGGCTTGAGAACTTGCAACAGACAATGAGCAGAAGTGCAGGCAATGACCTTTAGGAAAAATAGAGAGAAGAGTTTAGACGATGATCAGGAATGGCATCACCTTGTTGCAATTCCAATGTTGATGACCAGAACAACTGTGAACAAAGGTGGAGACCACTTGATAGAGTGTTAGGCCAGCAGAGAAAAAAGTACTTTGGCAAAGTATCTTTCTTGGAAATGTCCAAGGGAAGACCAGAAGGAGAAGGGACTTGAGTCTTGTTGTTTGAAAGATGTCAAATTGGTCCAGCGAACTCCAAGATCAAGTAGGAAAGCAAATTTCCATGGAAAGTACAAGTTGATGATGACTGTGGGATATTAGGATCATAAATAATACCACATAAAGGGTAAAGTCAAAAAGTTCTAAAATCCAAGATTACTAGATGCAGAGACAATTTATATCATTTCTCGTCAACCAATCAGGATAGAATAGATATTTCCTGTCTTCTCAGAATGTAATATACTTTTCTCTGAAATGGAAAGCCCTGATTATCCTTCTGAAACTATCCTGACACATCCATGGTGTATTAATCTCATCTCATTAAAAGAAGGGAGGACTACTGAGGTGGATGAGGTGGATATTTGTGGGTAGAGAGGGTTAGTAAAATGGCAGAGGTTAGATCATTTTTTATCAAAGAGAGAAAAAATGTGAATGAAAGAAATTAGGATAAAAACAGGCTTTCTTTATGAAGTGACCTTGTCTCCCTCCCACCTCCTTAAAGCTTAACCTCTTGAATACCTACCCTTATTCTCTAAGAAAATTATTATGCGGCATACGTCTCAAGTTTTCTCCTCCTACACGGTAATTACATTTCATTTTCTCAAGCTTTTAATTAAGTCTGAAACACCTGTATGTTTTCTATAAAGTGTCATGGAAAATAAAGATATGGGACAATAAATAAAGTGTGTCTAGTCTTATAGTAACATTCCCAGTGGCTCCAGTCAGAAGAGTTCTGAGTCCTATTGCGGAAACAGTAACCAGGAGTTCCAGATGAGGCCCTGATCTGAAGGGAACTCCTCCTTAGGACTTTGAGAACAGTGGCTGATAAGAAGAACACACAAAGGAACGCTGATGAATAGACAACTCAAGAGGAAAATAAAGTAAAATCTTCTTTTCCTTCTCTCTATGCTGGAAGACTGACCATTGAGGGTAGTGGGATAGAAGTTTGCAGAAGTTTCCTCAGGAATGAACAAATGGAACGTTAGCAGGTGTGGCCACAGGCATGCTGCTAGTCAGTGGCAATGCCAGATAGAGCCTGAGAGCTTTCAGATCTGAGCACAATATTCTCTTCACTGGACTGGCTTTCATTGGAGGGACTTGGTGGGGATACAGCCCTGACCAGTCTCACGTAAGCAGTAGAGAAGATGAACTACCTTCCACAAAGGAGAACAAAAGAGGCCACCAGAACCTGGTTCAAGGTCCCACTGGACCCCTTATAGTTATGGGAACTTCAGCAAGACATTCATTATTTTGAGCCTTACTCATTTATGAACTGATTTTGTTAATATCTTCTTGGAATGTTGCTGTGAGATAAGATAATGATCTGTAAATCTAAAGTTTTGATAATATAAATGTTCTATAAATCTAAAGTACTGAGCATTTGCATACAATGAAAAGATTCCTTCCAAATCCTATTCAAATCTGATTGTCTTCCCTTTCTATACTTGAATTTACCCAGATTGGTGTATTCATTCATTCATTCAACAAACAGTATGCTCATCACTAGAATATGATTTCCTTATCTTTCTAGCCCTCCCCTCCCCCACATTTAGAGGCTCTGCCATAGGAGAAATGTAATATTTGTTAAGTGAATAAATAATTAAAGTAATGACTGAATTATTTAGTGCCACATTTTTTCCTGATTCTTTGTTTGGTGCTTAGAATGAGATGACTAAGAAATATTCCTTGTCCCCATAGACTTCATCCTTTTCTGTTTTGATTATATAAACTTTTAATCATTGTATTCCAACTTCCCAGTTTACCACCAAATGAGATCCTTTCAAGTAAGGAAATGCAGCAACATAGGGCAGTTCACATTTTATGCATATTTAACGAGCCCAGTGAGTTGTAATCTGTGTGTATGTCTCGCCACATTGTCGTGCCATTTTTGATGGGAAATACAAGGCTAGTGTGCTTACTAGTTTTAAATAATGCGTGTTTTCAATCGTGTGTTCTCTATAAATATATTTTCGTTTTAAATGTGGCCACGAAAAAGGAATGTAAAATTAAATCAACATTTTCCTGTTCTGATTCTCACGTTACATTAAGCTACGTGAATTTAGCTATTGTCTTTCAACAATCTTTCTATATCTACTCACACAGGATGCACAGCTCCTGGAAACCTTGCAGAATATCATCCTCCCCCTGCTATTACATGTGTGCAGGTGGTGAGGGAGGAAGGTAAAATAAATAATAAGGACTAAAACGTGCTTCTCACCTTCAAATGACGCCTTAAACTTCAGTGGATTTCTAAAGGCCACACTTCAGAGGGAAAAAGGGCCACTGTCAAGCAAAAGCCTGCATTTTAAAATGGTCTTTCTGAGATTGGTTAAGCCATGATTAATTTTATCTTCTCACATCATTTCTGATATCCTCTCATTTTTTCCTTTATCTTATTACCCATCTCCACTCACCCGGTGCTGTTTTATTCTGTCATGTGCCTACCATCTCAAATGAAGACATTTTAAAAAGGCAGCAGTTAATTACTTTGGAATTTAAATTTGATGATAACTCTATTTTTATTTTTGTATATGAAAATAAAATGCCAACCCTTTTTTATAATGCCAAAACTAAATATTAAAATATCTTCTTTCATTTGTATAGCAACTTTCTTAACATTTCCAAATTCAACTGAAGCAATTTTATCTAGTTTCATCCCATGAGGATGAGTTTACCATTTGTTTATTTAGTTTCTTAAGTGTTTTGGGAATTATGTGTAAGGCATGTAAATTTTGGGTGAGTATGCATAGGTGCATTTTTTGATAGAAAGTACACTTTCTAAAGAGAGTGATTTTAAGATCCCCATCTGTTAAAACAATTTATAACTATTCTTTATTTTGTTCCACCCTTCTCCTCTTTAACCCCCTTCTCATTCCCTTTATTAGGCCCACCATTACCCATCTTAATAAATATGAGACTTCATACACTTGCCTCGTTCTGAGAACTTTATTTGAAGGATGTTAAAAGCCAAGGGGCAAGAATCACTTCTGGAATGGTGGCGTGAAGAGCTCTGCAGATCCACACCCCTGTGAAACAGCCCTCACTCAAAAAAATTATAAAACAAAACAACCAGTTAAGGCCCCTATAAATTTTCCTATGTTATTACAGCGAAGGAAGAATTGTTTGTTCAAGAAATTCTACTAAATCTCAGTAATAATAGTGAGTGTCTGTGGCACTTGTGCTACAACTTGCTCCCTCTCTTTCCCCATCCTGGCTAAGTATGACAGAAGCTCCACTCCAGCAGGTGTGGCCAAGAAGACCGGGCTCCCTCCAGCTCCCAGTCAAGGGCTGTGGTATTTCCCAGAGAGAGGCAAGCTGCCGGCATTTCTCACCCCTCTTCCCCCACTCTCCACTTCTAATCTGCCACAGCTCTGTCTTCCAGAGGTCAAATTCAAAGTAACTGTGGCGGAAAAGTCAAGAGCTCCTTTGCTCCACTTTGCCTCCACTCATTTATTTCTTGTGCTTTTGCATCTGTTGTTTCTTCTGCCTGGATGCTCTTACCAGGGATCTTCCCCGGCTAACGCTTTCTTAGCGTTCAAATATTAGCTTAAATGTCTTCTCTTCAGAGAGGCCTTTCCTGATCAACCAGACTTAGCTATATACTCTCCACTATGTCATCCTCTTAAATGCAGAGTGTTATTACTAGATAGATCTTTTGAATTTAATTACTTTGTTTTCTTCCACTAGAATCCAGATTCTATGAAAGTAGATGCTTTGTCTTCTTTGTCCACATGATAACGTGTAAGATAGTGTGGAAACTCTAACCTGTAGAAGGCACTCAATAAATGTTTGTGAATGAATGAAAGGTTTTAATTATATGGTGTAAACTGGGAATTTGGATACATATAAGCTGATTGGGACCTGGTGCCAAAGATACCCATTAAATAGTGAAGAAAGTTCTAGAAATCGAGTCTGTAACTGAATTGGGAAGAGATACAATGCTTAGCTCAGAGGGAAGGATGTTTATATCAGTACATTGAGGTGCTTGTGAAATATGTTCTGGAAAATGTAATCACTAAGCAGAAACGAGGAGGAAGGTTATTCTTGACAGAGAGAACATTGTGGACACAAGCTTAAGGTTATATATATAGAACACGACAACTCACTGATATAAGTCCAGACCAGTATAACTGCAAAGCCCACAATGGCCCTTCTGAGTTCACTTGCCACAAGAAATCTAGTTGTTTGGAAACTTCCTTAATAAGTATACAAATTCTGGAAATCATCTATGTGAGAGAACAGTCTCCAGGTGACCCTTGATTTGAAGATCTAGTCAGATTCTGGAGATATTTTTGTCTGTTTCTCTTTTTAGTGCTATTTACAGAAAGGAAACATTGGCAGAAATACTCAATCCTGGTGTACCTCCAATTTCTTTCTGTTTTGATTAGCTAGGCTTCAGTAAATGATTTTCACATAAACAAGGGGACATCGCAATACTGATCTGGAATCCTGTATTCCTTTCTGATGCTGATGTTGATGAGCCTAGAAGCTGAAGCTCATGAAGGCAATGCACACAACTATTGACTCATGAGAAAATATGGAGTTTATGTCAGACTACTGGTTATGTTACGGTAAAATAGACTTTGCTTTTGACTTGGAGGAAGGAAAGGAATGGTAATCAGATGCCACTTAAAACAAGTTTCTAGCTGGAAAATGTTAAAAAGTTTCGATGTCTGCCATAATTTTGACAGGTCCTATTCAGTGATTAAGAGCTATTTAAACTTAATTTGTTCACCTTTGGTTAATTCTTCCACTTACTTTTGAGAAAATTCAGATCCATGTGGCTAAACGTAATTTAGTTCCAACTGTTAGATTTTAAGAGGAAGTTGGCAACAGGAATCTGCAGAAAAACAATGTCCTTTGAGAAACTGCTTTATCAGTTGCAGAAACTTGGGAAGAGGAAAGACTCTTGAGATTTTAGAAGTTTAAGTATACAGTTATTTGTGGAATATAATGAGGAAGAGCTCAATATAATCTAGAAAGTTTATTGACCGAATAACAAAATAATTTCCCTTCATACATGATGTGGTAATCTGTGCTTTAATTCTTGGCTACGTTGTACAAAGACACAAGAAGACAACTACAATAAGGTAAGAAAAGCAAAGGGGAAAAACACTTAAGAGATATAAGGCCATTTATTTCTGTTATAATAATTTAACATTTGATTCTGAGTTTAAAACGGACAAGCGCTCCCTGAGAAATGCTGGAGAGTAGAAGAGTATAAAAAAGGAGATTAAATCATTAATAATTCCAATTTCAAGAGATTAACATTTTATTACACTGAAAATGTTTTCACTAGGCAGATGGATAACAAACAGATAGATGGATAGAGAATAACATAAATAGAAATAGATATCATATACGTTTATAAAATTGGCATTAACCTGTCATCCTGCAAACATATTAATCTTTTTTTAAAATTCAATACTTGCTTGAGCATTAGTTTGTATTAAATATTTTCAAGAGTATAGTATATTTGATGAATAACATTCTATAATGTACAGGCAACATAAATTACTGAATAATCTCTCCTATTATTTCATAGGTTTGTTATTTTCTCATCCCGTGTAAACAATTCTATAATGCAGCTTCTGTTACCTAAATTGCTACATCTATGAATTTTCCTCAGAATGGAGTTTCGAGGAGTTTAGTTCTGGCACAGAGAATAGAAAATATTTTTGTCCTCTCTGTATAGATTCTCAAAATCATTTCCAGACCTGTTGCACAATTTTATCTTTCATCAGCAGTGGTAATTTCTCATCACCATTCTTTCACAATGAGTTTTAGTTCTAAAAAATTTTGTGTCAGAAAATAGACTTCAGTTATTTTAAATTAAGTAATTTTATCAGTATCAAAGTAAAACATTTCTTTGGAAAAATTGTACCCATTCTTTTGCATCTATTTCTATTTTTATTGCTGTATAAGTTAATAATTTTGTTTGTATATTAAAGAAATTAACTTTCATCATATTTATTACAAAATTTACAAGTTTATTTTTGAATCTTTTAATGTTATTTGTAGCTATTCTGGGCTTTCAAATGTTTATAAAACGTGTACTGAAATATGTCACTCTATTCATCATTGATCATTTTCCCTTAGAGTGTCATCTTTTTATATTTTGTTTATATTGTTTTTGGTGTTTTAAGGTTACTATATTTTACATATAACTTTTAAATTTATTGGGTGACATGCAATTTAGTCGGTCTCTATATAAGGTAAAGATTCAACCTTAATTTTTTCCAACTGTTTTTCTAAGAACTATATTTTAAAATAATATTTTCCTTGAGTTTGTAATGCTTCCTTTAAAATAAAGTTAAGTCTTATGTGCCGAAAATATTCTATGGCATCTGTAGGTTTCTCCTCACTGGGAGAACATGAATATGCCTTGGGTTCCTCTTCACCTGACAGATCAGTGAGAGGTGCTGTGGGGGTGCAGGTGGTAGCAAGTGTGGGCATGTACCTGGGCTCAGCATTGCTAGTATGGTTTAATCATTTCCATCTTGAGTTAGTGAAAAACTGGAAACTCTTTAACTTCTTCTTAGCAGGTTTCATGGATAAGCTGAATGTTGAGAAATAAATGATGTTTGGGGGAAGAAATCACAATAATGGGATACTTTATTATGGGCGCCTATCTCTCTGGGTATAGTTTGGGAAAACCAGATATAGCTCTAAAGAATGTTAAAATTGTTTTGTATAATAATATAAAAGAATTTCTTCATTTCAGGCATGTAATATCTCAACAGATTATTGCTTTAGGAAAATGGTCATTCTTTATTAATATGGATTTAGACATCTTTGAGTCTGAGATAATTTTATTTCCTGAGGAGATGTGTGTGTGTGTGTGTGTGTGTGTGTGTGTTGTCTGGCAATTACTGGAGAAGCACCTCTTGAAAGTACGGTTTAATGTCATCTAGAGGCTCCTTTCATGGATGTCTGGGAGGTCAAAATTATTTTCATAATAGTATTAAGACATTACATGCTTTTTTACTTTCATTCTTTTATGAGTGCATAGTGGATCTGTCTAGAGGCTACTTAATGTGTGACGACAATATTGTTCTGACAGCTAATGGAAAGTGTTCTTGTGATTTCTAGGATTTTTTTAAGGTAGTAGGTTTGTGTATAAATATGTGCATATTGAGAAATTAACTCAGTGTGCTCTCAGTAGTATTATTAGTCTCTTACTAGCTACTCTTGCTGCTCTCTCTCTAACCTCGTTCTTATCCATTTTACTTGACAGAGTGACAAATAGACAGAGACATAGTAACTCAGACTTGGGTTTTTAACGTTTTCTTAAAAACGAGTAAATGCACCTATTAAATCAAGAAAAAACTGGCAGTGTTTGTTGCCATTGATAAAATTTGAGCTTTCAAACAAAAATTATAATTTTGGAAAACTTGTGTCTTTCCTAATAGTGAAAGATGTTTCTGATGAGATCACTGGTGATATTAACTAACACAATTTTTTAATATTGTATCATGAATTGTCTTTACATTTGGAAGATTTATATAATCTAATGAACCAATATTTTTCAAATGACCAATGAAAGCTCTTATAAAAGCAAAGAGGGGTAAGAAATCCATTCCCAAAACAAATACATCAAGGGGTTTTAAAGAAAGAGAGTATAGAAAATTTACAGATACGGTTTCAAATTCCACATTTTAAATAGAAATAGCATATCATGTTTTTCGTGTAGTATCAAAGAAAAATATCTACAATGATCTGAAAAGGCTATTCAAATATTTTCTCTTTTTCTCACTCCATATCTGGTAAGGACAGATGTTCTGCATAAACCTTAATGATCAACAAATTGAATACAGAAGCAGATATTTTATCATGGCAGATATTACAGAGATGTGCAAAAATGTAAAATGATCCTGTTCTTACCACAACTGTTTTTTTCATTTTGGAAAAGACATTTTTTAAATAAATCATGTTATAGTCATTCATGTTATAAATTTATTATTGCTACTTTAAAATGAACTAATAAATATTAAAAATGATCATTTAAAAATGCCTAATACAGTAAGCGTTGAGTGATATACCCTCCAAAAACACTTTGAGATCTTCAGAAAATTTTAGGTGTTTTAAAGGAACTTGAAACAAAGTTTGAAGACTGGTGTGTGTTTGTCTTTTCAGAGAGGGAGTGAGGGACTCAGAAACTGCTAGCTCAGAGGCCTTTTTATATAAGACAGCAAGTTCCTTTTACTAACGAGAATCCTCGGATGAATCAGACTAGTTTGATAATTTTAATTGAAGACAAAAGAAAGATACACCGAAGTCAAAAGCTCTATAGGAGAACCCCAGAGGAGAGACTTTCTTTGGTTGGTTAGCCCCAAGGTGAAAGAGGATATAAAGACAGAGGCTTTACACTATCCAATCTGAGATTCTTTCGTGAAATTTTGACAGAAGTTAATTCTCTTGCTTTAGAATGTGCCTAATACTGGATACTCAAGGAGGTTTCTATGGTTAATTAACACTTCTCGTAGCCCTCTATAAATAATTAAGCCAAAGCCTATTGGGACTATCATTTTTGTGACCAAGAATAATGTTTGGAGATTATACATTATCAAACTGGTGGACTCATTAAGAAAAATTATTTACAGCTTGGAAATAAAGCAAAAGCATGGACAGTATATTCTTTCAAATTTATACTGGAACTTTCACAACAAATTATTTAATGATCTAGAAAAGTGTACCTGTAGTTGATATTGGTATTAAACAAAGGCTCACACACTCATAAATTACATAACTTATAGATCTTATCCAATAGAATTGCAAATACTTTCTGTCTAGTAGAAAAATAACCCCAAAGATTATATATTGTCCTGTAGGTCATTAATTATTTTTGTTTCTAACTGAGTAAAGTATTTAAAATTACTTTCATGTACTTATAGTCATTCTACCTCTAATTCTTGTTTGAGCCAGGATTGCGATCTGACCAGTTCCCTCCGTCATTAATAAGTTGAATAAAATCTTTATTGAGTTCATTCTATATGTGTATGAAAATCACGTTTTTAACTTTTTGAAAAGTGTAACATTTTAAATATTTGCATTTATCTTTCCTTTGTAAAAATGTTTAATTGAATTATCACTTACGAATGCAGTGGTATGCTGGAGACAGCAAGTAAGTATGTGTCTTTTCTCAGTTTCACATTCAGATCTGCCTGTCACTAGCTAGAAAATCAGCCACGGTGGGGATATTTACACCACAATACTTGGTGTAAACTAAAAATCATGACTTTTTAATTATTTTTGAAGAGCCAATTTCCCAGTGCATGTATGTGGCTAAAAACACATTGCTTAATTTTGCCTGCTTTTGAATTTTTAAAATTGTCTTGACTTTCTTTTTTCACTAAATGTGTTTCTTAGAGTTAATCTGAATTGTTGCATCCAGCTATAGTTCACTATTTACACTAATGTGTTATGTCTATATCTGAACATTCCATTTATTATCCAGTTTATATTATTGTAAACATTATTGTTTTCATAGCTATAAATACCAATGTACATTTTTATGAAATACTTGTTTAAACCTTAGCCATTTTTCTCCTGGGTATTTTTTTAATTTAAGTTGATATGTGGGATACATACAAGCACATATTAGAGATATGTAGAATATATATGTGTAAATATATATATGCACACATGCGTATATATGTAAAATTTACATATATGTATTTTATATATATACATTATTTGTGTGTAAATGTATACATATTATATATACATACATAGCCTGTGAGCTATATTTGTTGGAAATAATTTCATAATTTCTCCCACTTTGTGGCTTACTTTTTCATTTTCTTAGCAGCGGTCTCTTGATGAATTCAAGTTCTTAATTTAAATGTAGTCCAGTTTATTTTCTTTTCTTATGAAGTTAAAACATTCTTTCTGTCTTAATAAAAAAAAAAGCCTTTGCCTATCTTGAAGTCAAAAATATATTTTACTAAATAATCTCATAAAATCCGTATTATCTTTTTACTTTAACATTATTTTACACATCTTTAGAAAGCCTACCACAATTAAATTTTTCCAAAAATCTGAAGTAGGATTAAGTTGCATTCTTTCCCATGTGGGTAACTTTCCATCATCCTTTATTGAGAACACTTTATTTCCCTGTCACTCTGCTATAATGCATTCAAGAGTCCACATATATATGAGTTTGTATCTGAGCTATTTACTTGGTACCATTTTTCTAGCTCTTCATTCTTATGCCAATGCCATATTGCCTATTTATTATAGCTTTGTAATTAGTCTTGACATTCAGTAAAAGAAATCTTCTCATCTTATCCTCTTCCTTTAAGAATATTTTGGCTCTTCTTGGCCATTTATATTCCAGAATAAATTTTAGTTTCATCTTGTCATGTTCCCTCAAATTTCTATTGGATTTTGATTAAAATTGAACTAAATCTAAATTTAGGGGAAGTGTCAAATTCAAAATGTTGTCTTCCAACTAATAAATTTGATAAATCTCACATTTCATAAAACCAACATCTTTATGGGTTTCTGCATAGAAATTTTCCACATCATTTGTTAAATTCATTCCCAGGTATATAATATTTTTGTACTACTATAAATGGTATATGTTTTTACATTTTATTTTGTATTTGTTGTTAGTATACAGAATGAAATTACATCTTTTCAGAAATTTTCTTCATGTCAACCCCAACCAAAAATATATATATATATTATTATAGCTCCTGTGTCTTCCTAGAAAGAACTATACTTTAAAGGTTAGCAAAATGATTCTTTCAAATAATTTTTGAAATCATTACAATTTTTTCACAAAACAATCAAATCTGAGGATTGTTTCAACAGTATGATATGCAAGAAAAATTAAAAGTAATATGCTATACAGGATATTTGGCTTAGATATTAGCCATTTATGTACAAGAATGCTGAAAGAATTTCAAGAAAATAACTTGCTGTTTTGCTGTTGCTTAAAAATGTGCCAGTTTCATAGGATTTTTCAATCAAGCAATTAGGTAGGTGTGTATTTGCTGTTTCTTTGAGATGAGAAAGACTAGAGGTGAGTATGTTATAAAGGAAATACTTTCACATAGAACTTAAGATGCTTTTAAGACAGTAAAGAGGAGATTTCAAATAACTTGAAGCTCAGAGAAGTCTTGGCAAAGGATAAGAATTTGGGAGTTCTTGGCACATGGATGGTATTTAAATCCAGGGGTATAGATGAAATCAGTGGAAGTATAGATCCTTTTCATGAGTCCATTCACATATTTCCTACCTAATTTTCAGTGTATCCACACAGTTAATGCACCTATCACTCTCTAATGCTCATCCCAGTTCGTCTAGGTGCCTAATTGTTAATTACCACTGAATTTAACGAAATTGCTAGGGGACAGCTACAAAACAAGTTCAGTTAAAAGGCATTTGCTGAAATCTCTGAGCTGTAATAAACATTACGTGCTTACTGGTGTACTAATAAACGTCTAGTTTTACTAAAATAATTTAATTTCCTTTCCCCAGAAAGAGTTTAATAAACATTTGGATTAAATTGGTAGCTTGAAATATTCAGTACAATAAGGGCTGCAATAAGAAATGTAATTGTGACTCTCTGGAGTAAAAGTGAATAGTGATCGGTGATCAGGAAGAAAAGAGAATATATATATACGGATAAGAAGAGAGATCCGTGGTGCTGAATAAACCATCCCATGAGGTCAGGACTTAGTATTCTAAACTCAAGACTTATAGTTGTTAATGTTGATGGCATTTTCTTCTTTTACTCTGTTCCAGAGGCATAAGTGAATTCAATAGGAGGTGAGTGAAAGGGGCTGATGTTTTCCCTTTTATTCTTTTGGGAAGGAAAAACCATTTTGTAAAGAAAATTTCCCAAATTCAATTCCCTATTGAACTAGATTACAATTGCTACTCACTGAGAGTTTATAGACAACTAGTACATGAAGGATCACATGCCCCACACTAAAGATTTCACATAATCAAGACACTCTAATTTTGATTCAGGAAAATTTAGAATGTGGAGTTTTGAGTTAGATTGTCAAGACATGCATGCTGCTTATTACAAATGACACAGGTTGTGCACAGATATGTAGGACTGCATTGGACTTCTTAAAAAGTGTTGAAATGTTCTGGAGGTGTATACTCCAAAGAAATACTTTACACATCTTTTTGCGTATGTTTAAGGACAGAAGGAATTTAAGGAGAGAAACGCTAGAACTACAAGGATGAAAGGGAGTGTACTGGGGGAGTTGCTAAGCAACTATTATTTATATTGACGAGACTCTATATTGTGTGAGAATCATTTACTGAGCGCTTCCTCCAGGTTAATTACTATATTAACTGCCATGCTTTTTCTCATGTAATCAATTCAACAACACCATAAAATAGGCAATATAATTGAGTTTATTTTAGAGATGAAGAAAACTGAGGCTCAAAAATCACACAATTATTAAATAACTAAGCTTGAACTTGAACCTAGGCCTAGTTGACTCCAAAGCCTACATTCTTAACCATTGTATCTTCTGATAAAATGTGTGTTTTGGCAAGTCTAGCATAGAAGGTGTGCAGAGAACTTGGTCACGTAAGACCTGACTAATGTTTTTTTCCATCTCCCACCCCTTAAAGACCCCTCACTATGACAAAAGGGAGATTATCCAAGTAGGTCTAATTGCATCACACAGGCCCCAACATGCAGAGGCAGAAGGAGAAAGTCAGGGAGATTTGAAGTGTGAAAAGAACTTGATGCGCATTGCTGGCTTTGAAGATAAAAAGAGCAATATTAGAAGAAATGCACTTGGCCTTAAGGAGCAGAGCCTTACCCTCACCCCTCTGCCCTCAACTGACAGCAAGTAAGGAAATGGGGACCTTAGTCCCGCTGAAGCCTGGAACTGTATTCTGCCAATAACATAAATGAGCATGGAAGCGAACTCTTCTCCAGATGCTCTAGAAAGGACTAGCCCATCTGAGCCTTTGAATTCACCCTGGTGAGACTCTGAACAGAGGAACCTGTTGAGCCTACCTGGATTTCTGACCTACAGAAACTTCGAGATAACAAACGGATGTTGTTCTAGACTACTAAGTCTTTGCGAATTTGTATGCAGCATAGGAAACCAGTACAGTGAGAGAACAGTCAACATACAGCGCTGTCATTTTCTTGTTTCTGATGATCAGATGAGACAACTGTAAAGCTTTCTCTTGGGAACAAGGGATTAAGATAGGCTCTCAAGAGACTTTTCATTCTACACATAAAGATGGCAAAATAAAGTTTTATTTTTAGTGCTGTGAATGGTCCTCAGTATCTATGCTAATTTGAAGTCTTGTTTCCAATATCTAAGTGATAACAAAATTTAGTTGAATATTGTGACATTTATATTGAATGAGGTTAGTATATTGTGAAGTGGGGACCAAAGATGACACTTTGCAACTCTTGGTTTTAAAATCAGTTGACAGAACATAGATATGCCTGATAAAGTTGTCAAAAATCTCTTCCTTTGAAAGTGGGCACTATGTATCAAGTAAGACTGAATAATAAAAAATATTATCATGAAAAGAAAAAACTGAGCAGTTGTCCAACTTAGGGCCAAACTATATTGAATGTCTCATCTTAAAAATTGAATGATTTTTGTCTGAGTTTCTGTAATTTAATATAGATCCAAGCACACACATACACACACACAAACAACTTGAAATATTTTAAGCTAACTATTCTTTCTGCAAGTGTGTATATGCTGTTTAATTGTGATGTGTTCTTAGTGAAATGCTAATGTAAGAAAAAGAAAGATTTTCCCGAGTGGCTTACTTTAATAAAAGTAAAATGAATTTCATATAGATGCTAATATAGCCCAGTCATCCTGTCCTCAACATCATTTCCACTGCATCAGAGATGCTTCGGAAACAGATACTGACAAGGGACCTCCAATTAGATGAGTAGGAAATAAGCCCAAGAGAAAGTGTTGGTTTTAACATGGATGAGCCCTGAGAAATTACAACTGTAAAATGCTGCAGTTGTAATGACCACTTCATTTCTAAGAAGCATGCATGAACAACAAGTCTCTTCTTCATCTTTTTTGCTCCATGAACTTTTACACCTATTGTAGCCTAGTGACTTCTCTGGGGTAGATGACTCAAATAATAGAATATTAAGGTCTAAACTATTCTAGTCATGGCCCAGGAGCATCCATTACTCTCATATTCATAACAGACACACCCAACTCAAGAAAAGATTAATTTACTCTCCCCATTTTCCAAAAGGATTCTACTTTGGGACCACAGAAGGGAAAATAGGCTATTTCCAATTTTGTCGAAAAATGTGTGGATGTGTAACAGCTTGAAAGTTTTCAATAAATTAATCTAAAAATATTTGACATTAATATAGCCCTAGCTCAACTGCATGTCCACTTGGTGTCAAAGGCTGCTTCAGCCATCTCTGTGTCTTCAACACAAAACACATAGATGGTAAATAATAATATTTATGATCATAATAACCAGTGACATTTTTCATTATGAGTAGGTTTAGGCACACATAGAATTATGTTATTCCATTTAATCTTAACTACAGCTCTGTGTAATAGATGCTAGTCTTAAACTTAGATATTGAGTTTTAGAGGGGATAAATGTTTTGCCTAACATAAGAAAGTCAGCATATTTCAGAGGCCAGTTTCCTGATAAATTTGGTGAATGAATGAATATCAATCTAGACTTCCACTACTAAACTTCATTATGATTGGAATATCATTGGGATCTGTGGAATACATTTTTTTCTAAAGCAGATAAACAATATCACTAATTAAATTTTTGTTGTAATTTTTTCCTATGATAATCCCATTATTGGGGCCCATGAGAACACTTTTATACACATTTATATAGGCTTTCTAATTATCTCTCTTTTCTTTTATCTATAGTAGTCCCCCCTTATCCATGGGGAATGCATTCGAGTCTCCCAGTGGATGTCTGAAACTGCGGATAGTTCTGAACCCTACATATACTATGTTTTTTCGTATACAGACATACCTCTGATAAAGGTTAACTTATAAATTAAGTACAGTAAGAGATTAACAACAAACTAATAATAAGACAATAATTATAACAATAAACTGTAATAAAAGTTATGCTACATGGTCTCTCTCAAAATAGCTTGTTGTACTATACTCACCCCTGTTCTTGTGATGATGGGAGATGATACAAAGCCTATGTGATGAGACGAAGAGACGTATATGACACACACATTGTGACGTAGCAGTGTTTTCCTGGTTGACTTCAGGTAACTGAAACTGAGAAGGCAAAACCGTGGATAAGGGGGAACTCCTGTCCTCAGTTGTTGCTTGCTAGACTCCCAACTCCATTAATGATTCAAATAGATTCTCTTTCACTATTTTACCTATTTTGCCATTCAGCTGGTGTATCTTTATGATTCCTCACTTACTTATGTATTTTGCTGGATCTTCTGCAGATTCCTTTAAATTCTTCACCTATCAAATGGGAATAGAATGTAATTTTCAAAACAATTTGTACATATTATTACAAATATGATAAAACATAAGACTCTAAAATGATGCAGTATGTATTTTGTTTTCATATTTTTATATCCTTAATTTTTTTATTTCTATGTATATATATTAGAAATTAAACATGTATTCAATATGATAGAATATTAATTTTTGAAAAGGCAGTGACTTCTATTTTAATTGTTTTCATGAGTAAAGCCATTCAAGCTAATCTACCTCATGAGACTTAATTGACATAATGTAGACTTCTGAATGCTACTATATTACCTGAAATCATATTAATTGTGTTGAGTAGAAATTCTGAAGAATACCCATCATCCACATGTGTCTATTTACATGTACGAATCAGGCATGTTATGAAAAATGTGCTCCATTGTCAAATAAATTTTAAAATTTTGGTGGATGCACAGCATTAAATTATTATCTTTGTTGAAGAATTTTTCACAATTGTCACTATACATCATGACTCTAAGAAAGAGCTTTTAGATAGACTTGCATATATGTTATAAACGTAGAAGTTGTGTCAGTTTTTAGCTGTATCCACATTTTTATCAATATCTATAGTTTTTTCCAACTACATAATTTGAGATTATTTATAATTAGGTTATATTTTACAAGTCAAACCATGGTTAAATACACATGATTTTCAGAACGCAATCATGAATATGACTTTATATTTATTTAATTTTGCAGTTTCTATAAATATTGTTCTTACTTCTAAAGGGGAGCTGATATATAAATTATATGATTTAACTTAATGTTAGCTTGAGACATCCAGCTCATGTAAAATATTGACAGACTGACAATTTTCACCATAGGTTATCCTAAATTTGTATTATTCACAGTTTGTGCATGAGATTTCCCTATGGCCATTTAATAAAAAGCTTTTTACAAACAAAGTTATCAAAACTAGAAATAATACTATAATGAAACACTGTCTACTTCTTTCAGCTTCAATGAATATGAAATTTTGCCAGTCTGTTTCATGCATCACCCCCAATCTTTTTGTAAATGCTGGCGGTATTTTCAAGCAATCCCAGACAGTGTGTTATTTCATATTTTCATACATTTCATTCTTTCATAAAGACATATATATTCATGTAGACGTCTCTTTTGTTACCCAACCCAACTTTATTAATCTTTAAAAAAAATAGCATTAATTACTTAACACCATCTAATATCAAGCCCATATTTAAATTGTCCCAGTTGACTCATAGAGTTTATTTTAATTTGCTTATTTCAAATCACTTTGCAAATATGGTCCAAACATTACATTAAATTATTATGTTTTAAAGTCTCTTTTATTCTGTCTTTAACAGTGCTCCTACCCCTAGCTTTTAAGTTTTTGTCTGTTGGAGAAATAAATTTGTTTCATAGAATCTTCCATATTTAGTGTTTGACTGATTGCTCCTTGATTGTGTTTTTGAACTCTTCCTCCACCCCTTCAATTTCTGGTAGATTTGTAGTTAGATCCAGAGGCTTGGTTAGATTCAGGTTCCGATTTTTAGGCAAGGATAATTCACACACAGTCATGTGTACCTCCCTACATCACTTTATGAAGCACATATGGTCTGGTTGTCTCCATTTGTGATGCTGAGATTGAACTAGATTCTGGGTGTGCCTTCCTGCCTTGCCACCCCCCACCCCACAACTCCAACATTTTATGTAGAGTCCTAATGCATAATGGAGAGTGAGTATGGCCAAGGGGCCTCTTAAGGTTTTGAATCCTGGCTCTAACAACTGAGTAAGTACCTATCTGCCTTTTAGTATTTCCAGAAACTTTCTTTTCTGTATGTGTCTCTCTTTCATGCTCTGAAGGAGCATCTGTCAATTGCAATCTGACTTTAAGAAGTTGGAGTACACGCTTTCTTTTTGATTTGGTATATTACAGGGAGGCAGACGGCAATGCACTTGAGTAATAATTTGCAACTTGGCCATCAATAAACTTTTTTTTTTGAGTTAGCTTATGGTTATTCCCAAATTCAGATAAAACGGTCCAGCAGAGTGAATGATAATAAATTCTCTGGTTTTCTAATTTCAGATAGAACTAGTGAGTACTCTTTAGCAATTTATCAACAATTTCTCTAGATGCAACATAATATTCTTGTTACTGTGGGAGTTTAAAGAACTGTGACAGAGAGCCCCTGAACTGAGCAAGTCTATGCTGTATGGGAGAAGACAGGTGTTTCGTAGATGCACAGCAATGAGAATTAAACTACAGCTCTCTCACAATTCAGGTCATGACAATTTGCCCTGGAAATGGAGGTGATAATAAATCTATGAGCAGAGAAACGTCTAAGGTTATAAAGCATTATTTATTAAGTCCTACTCCCACACCAAAACATAAGATGAAAAATATTTTATTTATCCAGGTGAAATCTGAAAAGTCACTTCCCACGACCTAGTGTGATGATTCGCACTGAGAAACTTTTCGGTAAATATCTTGTGACTCAAATAGATAAATATAAAACAATATGCAACGTGCACATTGAGGGAATGAAACTGTTCCTAGAGACTGGAGGCTGGAGCCTGAAGCCTGTACTAGGCTTACATCATATCATCAACTTTTCACATCTCTGAAGTTAGTGCTATTAACTTTATTTCATTGATGGAGTAATCAGATGTGCAAAACCTTGTGATTTCTTCAAGTTACCCCTGAAGCAAGCCAAAATAAAAACCCAGATAAGTTAGACTTGAAAGCTTATGCTCACTCTACTGAACTATTCAATGTTGTTACTAAACATTTTTATTTAAAGGTATAGTATCATTCAGCTGTTTTTTAGAAGCTCTGATAATACCCATAGAAAATGTCTCTTTAAAGCCTATCCACACAGCCCTCAATAGAGACTCTTTAAAGAGAAGGAATTCAAGATTATCCCTCTGATTTTTAATAAGATAAGAGAGGAGCTATGCAACCTGGCATGCTATCCCTATTTGGGGCAAATCCTATTTTCTATGCTATTTTAGAGAAAACGCTTCCCAGAGAAATAAGATGTTACCTCAATTAGGATATTGTTTTTTCTTGATGACCTATTTAGGTGGCATATGATAACATGCAGATATTATGGATTAATTTTTTTTTTTGGCTTGAGGGAGATTATCCCTGAGCTAATATCTGTGCCAATCTTTCTCTACTTTTTATATGTGGGATGCCTCCACAGCATGGTCGACGAGTGGAGTATGTCCCTGGTAGGATCCAAACCTGCAAACCCAGGCCACCAAAGCAGAGCTCGTGGAAATTTAACCACTTGGCCACCGGGCCAGCCCCTATCATGAATTAATGTTAGTAAAGAGAAGAAACCCACAGAAACTTTGTTGCTGATTGCCTCTCTCCTGCATCGTGGATACCCTGAGAATCTGATTGTTGCCAGAGGTTTGGCCTCCTTCCCTTCTTCCTGCCTAACTGTACACTTTCCTTCATTCTCTTCCTTCCTTCTTTTACACTTTTTCTTTCTGTTATTTCTTTCTCTTATACCTTCCATCTCATCCTCTCTCCTCTCTCCCTTTCTCCACTATCTCCCTCCTTCTTTCTTTTTCTCTTTTTTCTCCCTACCTTAGCCCCCTTTTAAGTGAAAACATCTCTTTTTTTTGATTCTACACAGTAAAAAATATTGTCTTTCTCAAGCTATTTGTCCCTTGGATTGCTTTTTAAATTTATTTATTTACCTATTTATTTGTTTATTCACACTTATAAGTTTAATATACAACAAAGCAAACATAATAAACCAATAATGAAGGGATGGAGCACCAACACTTGTTGTTAGAAAAGCTCTTTGGGAAATAATCAAGTTAGGTCTTCATTTCTGTAATGACCACTTGCCTGCTGGCTGTTTCCCCAGCTCCAAATAGTTCCCCTTTTGTGATAAGCACCCTTCCCTGATTCTTTGATATAAAAATCTGATCCTCAGACAATGGTCTGCTCAGGCCACTTTTAAGTTTTCCTGTGGTAGAAAATTGATGGAAACAGCTGCATTTAAAAGAAAAGTTTCTGAGAAGGCAGACATGAAAAAAACTTACAGCAGTCACTTTCTCGACTTTGGTTAAGCCAAAATTTGTTTTGTGTTGCTGATTGTCCTATAGTAAAAACTGCCTTCAATGAACAATGCTTTCCACTCTTAGCACATTTGGAAATTATGTAAATTAAAAGAGGAGACAAGAATATTCTGATGCTCTTGAGTATATCTCTGTGTAATGACCAAAGTTGTCCTATTTATCTCTTTAAATTGTCAGTATCAGAGGCTTCCAATGGAGAGTGCAGATTAAAAAGGCAAATGAATCATAAATTAGCTTTCTCATCCTTTCTGAAGATGACTGTCTAGTTTTTTGCTTTAGCTTTATTAGAAATATACAAGTCCGGGGGAAGCTAATATGGGACTTGAAAGGGATAATGAATAGGGAAGCATCCATTCATAATGCTGAGAGAGACTTAGTGTTGAGGCTTTTAAATTTCATTTGGGATCTGACATATAGGATTATCTGTATTCAGGTTTAGAGCTATCAAAATATCCATGAAAATGGCATAGGGAAAAGATAGTGGCTTGAAATGTGAACACGTTCTTCAAGTCAAAAAGCAAATATTTCTTACTTTTGGATCAAATTTTATCTGTTGTAAATGAAAATATATTTTTGTTAATAGTTTCATCTTGTCAAATTTGTGTCATTAAATAGATCATTAAGCAGATAAATATGATGAGACCTATTGTGTGGCAGACAAGGTTGATTGCCTATCCAACAGCCATCACACTTTGCTAATGTCCCTGTTTTCTCCAAATGTCTGCATAGAATGCCTGAGATGCTGCAGCTAGGTCATGAGCACAGTCACCAACGATACGTTTAGGGTGGCGTAGGGGGAAATACAGAAAGCTCTAGGAACCTAGATGAGCTTCTGAATTAACTTTGAGAGTGGTCAAACTCTGAATTTGAGTTAGGCTAGAAGACCCTCATTAGAGATGATGATTTTTCTAGTTTATTGTGAATGCATTATATTCCTGTGCTCTCAGAGAATAGTTTTATTTTTGCCGCAGAAACATGAAACAAATGGTTGAATTTTGACAGCTAGTGTAGCAGTGACTTTTGATGACCTATATCACATTTCCTTGGAATGATGTCTCAGCTCTTTGTTCTTACGCAAAAGAATTTTAGAACAATCCTGACTTCTCTGAGATACTGGCAGGATCAGGACCCTGTTGTCTACACCAGTGCCATCCATAACACATCCTCATATGAACTTCTACTCCTTCCCTGGTTTGCTTTTCTGAGCCTTCATTCCTGATTTCTAGTAGAGCTTTCCAAATAATCTACCCTCACCAATGCCTTGTATCAGGCTCTGCTCTGATACACGAATACACCTACTGCCGAATACACCTAGTATCATAATTTTTGGAATTTGAATTGTGCAATTTTCACAATAATTAGAAATATTTAGACTAGAAAAGATTTGATTTTCTTGGTTAACCTAACTGGTGTGGAGGAACTGTTGTTAAGGACCACGAATTCGCACCTGTCTGGTGAACGGGGGTGAATGTGGATAGGATGCAAGCCAGTGTAAACGAGCTGATGCTTACATGAAGCTCACCACTGGAAGTCAAACTAGATCTCAGATACCTGAGCCCTCTTAGGTGAAATTAATTGAAAACCTAGTTAGAGTTCTCCTGTGTAACTCAAAGGTAAATGCAGGTTTCATTTAACCATAATTTAGGAGTTTGAAAGTGCTTCCTACCTGCTTATTGCATTCCTACCACCAGCTTTCCCACTTCATCACACACTCCCACACCTTATGGACAATTTTCCATATGGAGTAATATATCATCTTAGGTTAGTTTAATTGCTTATTGCCATATGTCTTGTGTAATTACTGTATATGGACATTATAAAAGTCATAAAAGTATGAGAGAAAATTTCACTATGGAACAGTTTAGCTGATTTTATATTTTAAATGTTCTTTTGTAACCAATAACGGATGAGTGAACAAGGTACATAATATAAAAACAAATGAATAGGTATTAAAGTACAAATGTTGCACATTTTTATCAACTGTATTTATACAAATAATTCAGGCACTGAATTTATAAGAGACATAGCATGCACACAATTCCAAGGAAATTCCTGTGGTCATAATACACTCTTCTCCCTTATGGTAAATTTTCATAGAATCATGAGTGCTTTACAATATGTGTACTCTCTACTAAAATCAGATGCTTATTGGAGGCAGATGCAATGTCTGATTTATTTTTGCTGCACTCAGTGTATATCAGAATAGTGCTTTACATAAATACTTCTACTTCACCTCTGCCCACACACACTCCCCTGAAATTGAGATTCACATTTCCAACTGCCTACTTTGAATCCGCATTTGAATGTCTATATGCAATTCAAGTTAACCATGCCCATGCCCAAACTCTTCATCTTAGTGAATGCGCATGTCATGTGTTGGTTTCTTTGGCTAAAGACTTAGGTGTTCATCCTTGACAACTCTCTTTCTATCACATTTAATCCATTAAAAAATAAAACCAAACAACCCTGTAATAGATTTACTTTCAAGATAATCTAAAATTTGACCACTTCTTGCCATTTCCATCTTTAACATCTTTATCCAAGCCACCTTTATATCTCATTGAATTATTGCAGTTGCTTCCTCATTCATCTCCCTGCTCCCACTCTTCCTCCTTTATTGTGCATTCCCAACTCAGCTACCAGAGCTTCCTGGTTCACAGGGTCAAAGCTCATGTGGCCATTAATGACCTGGCTCTCAATTACTTCTCCTGATACTCTCTCCCTTGTCTACTCTACCGTAGGAACACTACCTCTTTACTGTTCTTTGAATCTACCAAGCATTCTCCTGCCTCAGGACTGTTACACTTTTTGTAAAAGGCCATTCCTTTTGGCTGATATGGTCTTACTTTAAATATCCCTTGGCTTGCTCCTTGTATTAGTCTTCTAGGGCTGCCATAACAAAACACCACAGACTGGGTGGCTTAAACAGCAGATATTTATTTTCTCACAGTTCTTGAGGCTAGAAGTCCAAGTTGAAGGTATCAGGACTATTGGTTTCTCTTGCAGACTCTCTCCTTGGCTTGTAGACGACTGCCTTCTCAGTGTGTACACACTCCTGATGTCTCCTCTTTTTTTTTTTTTTTTTTTTGGAGGAAGATTAGCCCTGAGCTAACTACTGCCAATGCTCCTCTTTTTGCTGAGGAAGACTGGCCCTGAGCTGACATCCATGCCCATCTTCCTCTACTTTATATGTGGGATGCCCACCACAGCATGGCTTTTGCCAAGCGGTGCCACGTCCACACCCAGGATCTGAAATGGCGAACCCTGGGCCACAGAGAAGCAGAATGTGTGAACTTAACCACTGTGCCACTGGGCTGGCCCTCTTCTTCTTATAAGGACATCAGTCCTGTTGGATTAGGACCCCATACTTATGGCCTCATTTAACCCTTTTTACCTCCTTACAGGCCCTGTCTCCAAATGCAGTCACACTGAGGTTAGGAATTCAACCCATGAATTTTGGGAGGGCACAGTTCACTCCATAATACTCCCTTATTCTCTTCATGCCTCACTCGATCAGTGAGGGTTTCTTTGACCACTCTTTGAAAATCACACTCCCCTCACCATTACCTTCTTATCCCTGTAGGGGAGAAAGAATATTTCTCTACACTCTAGGTTCTTCTGGCTGGTCTAAGAATTAAGTTGACATGAGAAGAAATAACAGAAGAAAATCAAACAAGTTTAACAACATGTGTACATAGGAAGAACCCAAGAAAACTGATCAAACTCATCAAAATGACTGAAGCCACCACCTTAAATACCATCTTCAGCTAAAGACAAAAGAGGATGTTATGGGTAGTAGTTTGGAACTTCTAAGGGAAAGAAGGCAATTTACATGGAGATGGAAAAGCAAATGTTTGGTAAACAAACGTTTGCTAGGCCATGGCGTTGCCAGGTGCCATCCTGTCTACCACATCTAGAGTTATCTATGGTGATAGCTCCTTTTTGGGACAAGGCTTTAATCTTAAATTCTTCTGGGCAGTTAGAGGGAAGGTCAAAGTTTCTTCCTGAGCCTTTTGTTTTTAAAAATAACCAAGCCAAAGAGACACATTTTGGGATGGAAAATTCTGATCCCCCATCCCCCCATCCCTTCTTCATTCTTCCTTATAGCAATTATCACCACCTAAGCATTATAAACTTATTGTTTATTGTCTGTCTCCTCCATTAACTATATACTCCATGAGATTAAGAACTTCTCTTTTGTTTTTAAGTCCTGGTGATTTTATTCTTAGCGTTGAGATTGATGCCTGGCGTACAGTAGATCCTCAATACATAGTTGTTAAAATAATAAAGGAACTATTTCAACTGATAATTTAAAGATATATACCCATAAGGATTCCAATCAGAAATAGATGGGACATTCAAAGGTTTAACTGAAGTGAGACTAGTGGAAGGACTATTTAGAGTGGGGTAGGCAGAGTTAAAGGAACAGCAGATGATGGTGAGGCACCAAGGACCTCACCACAGTGGGAAACTCTTTCCCTTTCTAGATCTGAGGTACCAAAGAGTGAAGGAGAGCTGTAACTAGAGTCAAGGAAGAGAGCAAGCCTAATGGATCCACGACTGTAAGGAATGAAGACTTTGCCAGCCATAGTGATATAAGGAGGGTGAGGGGAGAAAAAATGGACGTCTCTAGTCCTTTCCTCTCTACTCTTCTTTTGGTCCATTCATTTTTTTACAGAAGTTGGACACTGGAGAGCAAGGGGGTATAAATGATGCTGTGTGTAGTGGTCAGACTCCTGAGAGACCAAGCAGGGCAGCAAAGTGAAGAAAATACATCTGCTTGGGGAGAGAAGGGGAAAAATGGAAAGTAGACAGCACAAAGCATTAAGATTTTTGAAGTTATTAATGTGTCTTTCTATTTTTCATTCTGTCTTCATGTCCCTCTCCTTGGTAATCTTAACACTCCCTCTTCTACCAGGAGCGGGTGGAGAATGCACAGAATTGTTATTGGTAAAATGCAAAGAGTAATAAAGAGTTTCTATTCAGCTACTGGAATTCACAAAAATCATTTTGCAACAAGACAGAGGAGCTTGTAATTCAGGATTTGAGAAGAGGTTGAAAATTTTCTAAATTCTCTTAACATAGCAAGAACCAGTCCCAGAAACAGATCATAATGTATTACATCATATAGATAAGAATCCTATTCTGCTTATAACTAGCTCATGAGGCTAGCACCCTAAAATAGTAGGATGAAAAAGCAAGGGATAAGAATCTCAACCCAGAGAGTGTGACATGTATTTGTTAAATGGAGGGAACACTGAAAGCAAGGAGATTTTCCTCCTATCCAATATGAAACTCTGGAGATAATATTGCTGCACCAAGGATGCTAGTGGCATGAGTTGTCCATTAATGTAAACACAGTGGCATAACATTGATAATTGCAAAGACAGCCCGAGTTTAGCTTCTTTTCGGTCTCATATAAGTGAATACATCCATTTTGTTTTAGGAGTGATGGTGACATGGGTGTTAGCTCAAGATCTTGCTTAGGAGTTTGGCAGAAGAGGTGGCTCACAGGAGGGGCAATGGGGGGCCCTATAGGCAAGGGCTGAAGAGTAGACCACCTGAACTAGGGCTATGGATGTCACTGCCAGACCTGGAGCTAAAGGAGAGCGGCAGTATGAGTTGACATAGAGCCCAATCAGCCAGAGGCCCACCCTGACCAAGCCAATAAGTGCAAAAACAAATATTGTGTCAGTTTAACTGACAACAACAGAGTCCCCAGGGATGGGCCAGACACACTATAGGGGTCCTCAGTCCAGAGAATAGCACAACATACCCGAGCCAGGTTTGAGACCCTCTTCATTTGATGGTGTGTGTATAGTAAAGCCCCTCTTACCTGAAGACACTACCTTGAAGTGTAGTGAGGACAAAGGAGGAGATGGGAAACACTGGATATTTATTCTGAAGAAACTGATCTCCTCAACACTCGATATATACCTCATACTAATCTCCTAAAAGTATATCTCAAATTATAAAATTAAACTGAGAAGGCCAGACTTTCTCCCCCCTCAAAAAGAATCAACTTTGATTCCCTTTTACTATTCTTGTCTAGTGGTGGCATGGGATGCAAGAGGTACCACTGAGGATGATATGTCACTTTTAGTGAAGAACGAATTATATTTTTCTGCAAACTTGAGTGTATCACGCATAACTCTGTAATTCCAGAGAAACTAGAAATCCTATGTAATGCTACAGATTCTATATATACTTTGAAGGATAAGCATATTTAAACTCATTCAGGCTCAACTATGCCTTAAGTTCACTCTTGGTTCTGTCAGATCATTGATTTGACATTGATATGATTTGATTATACTTAGATTGATGATATCAGCTCTAATATTGAGGAAGTAGACAATGCAAAGTAATTAGTCACAAAGCTCTTTTGTAGGCCTCCAATATAATGAACTCTGGGCAAATTAGTCCGCAAGCAGAATCTCTCCCATTTTAATTTGATTTCTGAGCTCCAGAATTAGGAAGGCCATCAGTAAGATCCGTTGTTATTTTGCCCAATATAATTAGAGGGTCAGCAATTTGATCTTGCCTTGATGACAAAACAATTATCTATGGCATCCCCTTTCCCATTTAGAAAAAAATAAAAGCCTGTGCTTACTTAGGTTTCTTTTCTAATTAAGTAGACTTAGTCCTGGTTTCACAGGGACGGAATGAGCAAAGCATAAATGTCAAAACTGGAGTTCAGTGTGAGTATAAAAAATACCCCAGGCAGGAGAGATCACACCCATAGCAATCATGCTTCTCCTGCTCTCACATTATTGCCCTCCTATCTCTGTCTGTATTAGCTCTCAGGCTGTTCTTTTATCTTCAGAGAGTGAGGTGGTTTTTCTCCCCTCCCACGGAGCCTCTGTTGGCACCGTGAGCTCCCCAGCCATTTTGCTGTATGTCTGCTCATCCTGCACTCTCCATTCCGTCAGTTACCTGAATTGGGAGTTTTCCAGTGGAACTTCTCTGGCAAACTCCAAGAAAATAGAAATTAATGCAAAATGTTATAGCAGTTTAAAAATGGCCAGGTTGAAGATCTGTGTTTGCTATTTTCTTACCATACTGAGAGTTTGAAATTCTGTGAACTCCCTCGGTAAACCATTCCGACTTTTTACACGATTTAAGAAGAAGTTCTCCTAAGAGACTAATTTGAAATTTTCAACATTCTGTTAAGCCCATTTACTTCCTATCAACAATCAGTATTCAATATCTTGGTAGGTAAGTAACACAATAGCTCTTACAGATTATTTTATATTTACCATATTAAGAGCTCTTTGCCTTTTTTTGTTCCCTCACTTACACTTTTTTGCTTTTTCCCAACTTATACAAATAAAAGTATGATTACATATGAAATAGATGAAGCTCTACTTCTATTTCTAAATAGACAATGTCTCAAATTACTTGTTTTTTCAACAGTCTCAATAGATGCAGCCAGTGATAGCAACCAACGTACTCCAGAGAGAATGTGCCCCCAAACCATGATGAGCCTTGTGGACTATGACAGAAAAAAAAAAAGGAGACAGGTTTGTAGTGCACAGAATCCTTAACTTTAAAGCATAATGAAATCTTAGAAAGCTCTGCTTGAATTGTAAAATTTGCCAAGTATGTGAACCCCCATCTTCCCTTTTAATCTGAGTTCACCCGTCCTAGTTACAGGAAGACCTGTCATCTGCATGAAGTCACCTGATACCTATTTTAGGGCAAGTGAATGGATCAGTTTTTACCAAAATCAAATCCTCGAGCTAGAGTTCCAAGGTGTCAGAAAAACATGGGTGAAGATATCTGCTGTGATAATTTAGCTGTGTGACTTTGAACAAAATGCCTAACTTTACTGACTTTGTTTTCATCTGTATAGCAGGAACCATCATACGAACTGCACAAAATAGCTCTGTGGATTAGTGAAATAAGAAAGGAGGTTAAGCACTGTAGGAGAACAGAATATGTCACCCAAAAATGTGTCTCTTTGGCTTGATTATTATTATTATTAGTTTTTCCTCAGGAAGATTCACCCTGAGCTAATATCTGCTGCCGGTCTTCTTCTACTTTGTATGTGGGTCACTGCCACAGCACGGCCACTGAGTAGTGTAGGTGTGCGCCTGGGAACCAAACCTGGGCCTCTGAAGTGGAGCGCACCAAATTTAACCACTAGGCCAATGGGCTGGCTCCAGGTTTGATTATTCTTAAGAACAAAAGACTCAGGGAGAAACTTTGACCTTCCCCCAACTGTCTAAAAGAATTGAAGATAGAAGGCCTGTTCCAGGAAGGAGCCATCTCCATGGATAGCTAGAGTGTAATGTGAACTAGATGTGGTGGACAGGGAGGAACCTAGCAAGACCCACTTGATCGAAGTCCCCTCCATGTCCAATTGTCTGTGCAAGACATGGTAAACATTTGTTTACCAGGGAAGAAATTCTCTCTGGGATTTTTGTTGTCGCCAAAGATTGTTTGAAGCATAATTGAAAGGCAGTTTCACCTATTGTATTGAGCAAAGAGGTATGTTTAGGAAGCCCTCTTGTGACTATGTGTCCCTCTGGGTCACCAGGTTATGTAGAAAGACATACTAGAGTCTTTCCAAGTGAGCAGTACATCTCTTCTTCACATATTACATTGGGTCTTCCACAAAGTTCCTGTTTTGAGCTTTCAGAAGACACTAGAAATGATTAATCTGTCCTATATCCACTGAGTTGTTGGAGCCTCAAGATAATTTTAAAATGTGGTTGAAAATTCTTTAACAATCCTCTCATTGAAAGATGGCATTTACATCCTTTCCTTTCTATCTGTACAGACTTGTTACTGCTTTAATGAGTAGAGTACAGTAGAACTGATCTATGTGACTTCTGAGGCTAGCAGGTATAAAGCCAAGATGCTCCTGCTCTGTTTCATGGAGTCCTGAGCCACCATATGAGGAGTTCAACTACAGTGGGGCAGCCATGCTGTGAGGAAACCAGAGAAGATGGAAGGGACACTTGTAGCTCCAGGAGATAGTTTTGGTTAAGCTCAGCACGGGAATCTTCCCAGCTGAGGTGTCTGATATATGAAGGAGTAAGCCTCCACATGAGTTTAGGCCGCAGCCATTCAGTCATATGAAGCAATTTGAGTCTTTACGGCAGAAGTCCCAGACAATATGAAACAGAGTCAAACCATACCAGCTGGGCCTTGTCCAAATTTCTGACCCACAGACTCTATGGGCATAATAAAATGGTTGCTGTTTTATGGCACTAAGTTAATGGGGTGGGTTGTTATGCAGCAATTTATAACTGGACCGGTCTCAGAATTTAAGCGGATCTGCTGGGACAGAGAGGTGATTGAGTAGTGATCAGAGAGGAGTTTTCCAAAGAAATCTATTCAGATGGAGTCAAGGAGGGCTGATAGTGGACAGTAGGGTCAAATAAACTGTTTCAGGGGAACACGTCATTTGGTAGCTCACAGGACTTGAGAAATTAACTTCAAGAAAGTTTAGAAGCAGCGTTAGGGAACTCATGTAAAGGCAGAATTCCAGTCTTCCAAAGAAAAGGATGTGGAGGAAGATACTAAATAGGAAAACAATGCACAGATTTAAGCATAATAATCCAAGTAATCAATTAACTGACGGGCCAACGGAGATATTGAATGGCTCTGAACTACATCAATTAGAGATCATCTGTGCATTTTACTGGTTATTGCCAAATTTCTTAATTAGCAGGGTTCTTTATGTGTAAGGTCTGGAAGTTTGTTTGGAATACACTAGGATATTTAAAAAATACTAGTGGGTTCTGAGAAGATAATTGTTCTTTCATGCTAAGCATATGTCTCCACCAAAAACACTTCAATAACAAAATTGAAAGGTAAAATAAAAAATCTCTCTTTCACAAAATATTCAGGTTTACCTTCAAAAACAAGATCTACATATAGTAGATTAGGCAGGCCAAGATCTGTAATAGCATTTGACATATGACAAAGTAACTCTCTTTGGGAATGGTGGCATTCAAGGGTAGAAAGCCCTTTTATTTTCACTGAATTTTCAACTTGAAAAAAATTCAAAATAGAGATTAAGCGTTGCAAGCAAAAAGCCAATAAAAACATGAGAGTTTTAAAATACATTTTTATTTCTTTAATATGATTTGCGTGTTTAATAATGAATGCAGATGCTTGTACTAATAGAACTATTTAAGTGTTAAAAGTTACATTGTAGCAAGTATACCTGAAAACAACGTACAGACAGTTATCACCTCCTACTTTACCACCAAATTTGAAATGATCTGCAGCTAATTACTTTCATGTAAAAATCAAGAATATGATAGCTTGCGGTTCTTACATGGGGAGTTAATAATTTCTCTGCTACTCTGTCCTATGTTCGCCTGTTTGTGTTTATACGTTTTATTGGTGAGCCTCTAGCCTATTATCGGACAATATTTTATTATTGGCTAAGATCTCTGTGGTAAGGATTAGTGTCCAGATGCAATATTGTTTCTTGCACCTCCTGCAGGAAGTACACCAAATACGGAAACTTGGGAAATATTACCTATATTCTTCAACTGTGAATGGATGTGCAAATTTATACCAGAATCTCTTCTGCAGACTCTACATTCTTTGACTCATAGGAGAGTCACCTGGGAATTCTGGGGATTGTGAAGCAAAAGGCCCCTCTGACACTTCCCGCCTTAACCCATAGTCCACAATCAGATTTTTACCAGACTTCTGCCTAAGGGTTTATAAATTTGCAAACTTTTTGAATTTTCTTTACTTTTAAAAATTTTTGCAGCTTTATTGAGGTATAATTAACAAATAAAATTGTAAGACATTGAGAGCGTACATCGTGGTGATTTAATATATGTATACCTTGTGAAAAGATTCCCACTTGATTTTTCATTTTGCCTAAATTGGAAAATCCAGGGTTGGAAGGAAGCATGAGTGCTAGGATTATTATTAATCTCTAAAAAAATGCCTGAGAATATTTTATGAGCTGTTTAGAGAAGGTTTGTCTTACATATCCAGAATAAAAGAGGTGTAAGCTAAAACTATTTAATTGCCAGGCCTTGGAGCCCTTGTGTTTCATGAGAGTGAGGACCTTGATTTCCTAGTCTGGCAGTTTCCAGGAGAAAGTTCAAAGGTAACACTTTGAAGTGTTGTTACAGATAACATCTGTCTTCGATGTTAGCATCAAAACATAGCTTCTGAGTATGTATTGGACATACTACAGAAGTGTATCCCACTGATAGTTTTCAGTTTTCTTTGTGGCCTAAACATATAACGGAAGGCATAGAATTAATCTTCATATGTTCCCATATTAATTTCCTAGGGCTAGCATTACAAAATACTATAAACTCGGTGGCTTAAAGCAACAAAAATGTATAGTCTCACAGTTCTGGAAGATAAAAGTAAAAAAGTCAAGCTATTACCAGGGCCATGTTCCCTCATAAAACCTGTACGAAGAATCTTTCTTTGCTTCTTCCTAGCCTCGGGGGGTTTCCAGCCAATCCTTGGAGTTCCAGGGTTTGCAGCTGCCAATCTCTGCTTCTGTTGTCACATGACATTCTCCCCTTGTGTGTCTGTATCTCTTCTCCTCTTTTTGAAAGGTCACCAGTCATGTTGGCTTAGAAGCCTCCCCTGCTCCAGTATGACTTCAACTTAACCAGTTACATCTGCAATGATCCTATTTTAAAATAAGGTCACATCATGAGGTACTGAGGGTTAAGACTTCAACAGAACTTTTGTGATGACACAATTCCACTCATGCTAGTCCCCTAAGAGTAATTCTTAATTTTATTTTAGCATTCAGTTTTAGATCATATTTCCTTCCCATTTCCTAAATTGCAGCAGTTAGAACTAATTATAGAGAGGTATGTTTATGTATAGTCTAGTATTTCCAAAATATATACTGATTTTAACATCTAGATATCTCAGAAGCTCCTTTCCTGCATCCTTCTTTTTTATTTTTTTGTCTTTCTTTGTCCTTTATGAAAGGGCAAACAATGCAGGAATACATCCCTAAATGATTGAATTTATCTGCAAATTGCTTCCAGGTGCTCACATCACTTTCTCTCCATCTTCAAACAAAAGACAAAAAAAAAAAAAAAATAGATTCAATGTCACTCAAGAGCAAAATCATGAGGAATGTAAATAGTTTTGGTTTTCGCCTCATTTTCCATCTGAAATATTGCTTGTTTCTTCTTCTCCAGTTTACAAGACTTATACTTACCAGTTCGTAGCACTAGTATAGTGTGAGACTTCTGTTCATTCTTGATTTTCCAGTTGCCAACATAGCACATGGCTCCCGATAGACACTACATAAGTGTTGATTTCTTCAATACAGAGTTTTCAAGAGCTTCCAATTCACTTGAGGGTACCTGAAGTATTATGACTTCAAAAGTTTGCATTGGTAAGGAACAGATCAGAACAGGTTAGTCATAAACACGTAAGAGAAACAGTTTAAACTCTAAGGACCTCTGTCTATATTCTATTTTCTTATTACGGATGTAAATGGTACTTTAAAGGAGTTTGAAATTAATATTACTCTGTTATAAACTCAATATATGACTTCTAATTTACTTGGCATTTCTCCACCTCTGTTCCTCGTAAGAAATGCAAAGATAAAAATGACAGCAGCTAAACCATCATTTAGCCACACAGACCAAACTCTTTCTTTTTCTGGTTTTTTACATTTCAGGCAATCAAAGAACAAAGGCAAAAATCAGCTACAAATAAATCCATATAACTCCAGAGGCCTCTAAATTAAGTACGGGCTGTATAATATATGCTATTATAAATAACCTTATCTAGACATAGATTTGCATCGTCTATATCTGGAGTCTTCATTCATTGATAGTGTTGTTAGCTTCAGTGAAAATTAAGAAAAATTCTCAATTCAATAGCATCAAGTTAATGATTCTTTCCCATTTTACTTCTTTCTTACTTTCCCATTTTAATAGAGTCTTTTAGTTCATTGGATAAATGTTTTTAGCGTGTTGGGTGATGTATGGAAACTACATGAGCAATATTCCTTGCCTTCAACTGTGTATCAGGATTTTTTCAGTCATATGTGACTGAAACTCAATTCAACTAGCTTTGACTAAGAAGGGGATTCTCCAAAAACTGTGTGCAATCGGGGAGTGGCACTAACCTCAAGGACATAAGAAAAGCAAACAATGTCATTGGACAGACCATTTTCTCTGTGTACCTGTGTTCTTTTGTTTTTCTTTTTATTGAAGATCAGCCCTGAGCTATCATCTGCTGCCAATCCTCCTCTTTTTCCTGAGGAAGATCGGCCTTGAGCTAACATCCGTGCCTATCTTCCTCTATTTTTTTTATATGTGGAACACCTGCCACAGCAGGGCTTGACAGGCGGTGCATAGGTCCACACCCAGCTTTCAAACCAGTGAACCCTGGGCCACCAAGGCGGAATGTGTGAACTTAATCACTGCACCACTGGGCAGGCCCCTGTCTACCTGTCTTTTTGAATCTCCCTTCCACTCTTTGTTTCTTTCTCTTTGTTCTTTACGCCTTGGGGATCTAGAAATTGAGGTGGGTATGATGAGCCGAGAAATTTGAAACACATCCTTCCAATTTATCAAGGGCAAAGAAGAAAAGGTTCCCTCAATCTGAGTCTGCACACACAGTCCTAGAGAAGCACTTCGATCTGTTCAGCTTACACGCCTGTCACTTGGCTGACCACTCTGGACTCTAGGGAGAGTAAGTATAATCATTTTACTATCCTCAATCAAGTGTCCACTCTCATGTTAGACGGTTTTAGAACTGATTGTCAATTGACTTTAACTTCATGGGTCCAGGATTGAGCAAGTGTCCCCAAGGAGGTGTGGGGGATGCAAAGCACGCTGTGTACACAAATACAACACCTCCTCCTCTACAGAGAATTAGGTGAATAGGTGAATAGAATAACAAATCTGAAAACATTAATTCATCTCTAAAATTGCAGTGAGTAAGAAGTGTCAAAGTGTTGTCAGTTTGAACGTACTCAAACCTGTTATGGGCAGCTAAGGTACAGATGAAGTGATTTTGTACTTCATGTGTTTATTCATTCATTCAGATACACATTTATTTGCTTCTGCCAGCTGCTTAAGGGTGGTCCTAATCTCAGTTCAGTTTATCTTACCATCATTTCCTTATTGTTTTGAATACTTTCATACCTATAGGAAACGTAAAAGAATGCTACAGTTAACAACAACATACATTTTTCTAGATTGGCCAGTTGGTAACATCCTCTCCTTCTTTCTCAATCTTTTGAAAAATGTTGAAGGAATCATGGTGCTTTATCCCAAAATCCTTAAGAAAGTGTCTCATAAGAACAAGGACATTTGCCTCTGCCCCTATTGAAAAGTAGTGTTAGTTCAATAATACAACCTAATGCAGAGTCCATATTTAGTCTTAACCAAAATTTTATGTATCATTATTTTCAAATCCAAGATCCAGTCAAAGTTGATGAATTTGATTTATATTCTTCATCAGTTATTATAAATCTAAGACAGCCCCTCTACCTTTTTGTTTTGTTTTGTTTTTTTTGGCATATACTTTTTCATGGAGTTTATGCCAGTTATCTTGCAAAATATCTTACATTCTATACTTATCTATGAGTTTCCTCATTGCTAGATTTAGATTAAACACTTTTGGAAAGAATGCTACAAAGGCGATGTTTGTATATTTTATTGCATCAATTCTGAAGGCATGTAACATCCAGTTTCACAACATTGCTGATGTTGAAATTGATTACTTGATTAGGATAATGTCCAATAGAAGTTGTAGAGGTAAGCTTTTTTCCTTTCTGGAGGGTGGTATTGTGAATATTTAGTTCCTCAAAAGCCTTTCATCAAATGGCTTTAGCATCCCTCAATGAGCTTTACCTGAATCAGTTGTTACATAGGGGGTTATGGAATGGTGATTTTCTTTTTCTGTTCTGTTTTCTATATTTATTAGCTAGTTTTCTTTCTATAAAGGAGAGGTTTCCCTCTTTTTTTCTCTCTCCCTATTCTTGTTCTCATTACTATCATCATTGTTATTATTTTTAGTATCTCTGTGGGTCTGTGGATTTTTTATTCCATGTGTTATGAGGTGTCTCTATTATTATTCATTATTCATTTTAATGCTCCAATTGCCCCATATTTGATGTGTGGAAGTCCTATCACACTAGCTCCTCTGCCCTTGTTTGCAGCCAGAAGGTGTTCTAAGCTCACTTTATACTTTCCCTGCCTAAACCTGGAACCGTTCATTTCTCTAAGAAGCCTGGTTTCTTTTACTAGGGAATGGTATTTAGAAACCAAAATCTGGACCCAGATTCACTTATTGATACTGAAGTGTCATTGTTTTTAAGTAAGTTCTTTTAGTGAGTAGAGATAGAAAAATGTCTTACAAAATGTGAACTTACATTGATATGTCTCCTTCTCAACCAAATCCAGCGTTCTTCCTCATCTTCTCTATTCCTCATTTGCATTTATCTTCGTAATCAGTGAAAATTCTGAGTTCCAAAAAACGCTAGTATATATACTTATTCACTTTATTCTACAATATATAAAACATATATATATATTTTTAAAGATTGGTACTTGAGCTAACATCTGTTGCCAATCTTTTTTTTTTCCTTCTTCTCCCTAAAGCCCCCGGGTACATAGCTGTATGCTCTACTTTAGGTCCCTCTGGTTGTGCTATGTGGGATGCTGCCTCAACGTGGCTTGATGAGCGCTGCCATGTCTGCTCCTGGGATACAAAGTGGCAAAACCTTGGGCCCCCAAAGTGGAGCACATGAACTTAACTTCTTGGTCACGGGGCTGGTCCCTAAAAAAGAATGTTGGAGTCACATCACCAATGGGTTTACCAACAAAACCATAAATCATTCTCAAAATGTTTTTGAGATCTTTCTGCCCTTAGAATATATTCCTTGAAGTGGAGAGTGTTTAAAAGTTATGTGAGAGAATTATTTGGTCTGTGTTTTCACACTTTCAATTTTATACAACGTTTTATAATTTCTATTTTTAGTCAATTTAAGGGTTTAATTTTTCTTCCTATTTTGTTTATTTTGCATTTTGAATCTGCAAAACATTGACATGGTTTCAAATTGAAACAATTTGTAAAAGGACACCTGAAAACGTCACACTCCCACTTCTATCCCCTCACCCTATGTCATCCACCCTCTGTAAGTAACATTTTTTCGTTAGTTTCTGGTTTATCTTTGCTGTGTTTCTTTTCTTGCTGCAAAAACAAATATAAACATCACACACAGATTCTTATTTCCCATTCCATCTCACGCAAAAAGTAGCCCACTATATACAGCCTTTCATATCTTTCCTTTTTCATTTGACAACGCATGCTGAAAAATACTAATGTCAGTTTGTAGAGATCTTTTTCATTTTGAGAAAGCTTCACTGAACTGTATTATTTAAATGCACCTTAGTTTATTCAGCCCAGGCTCTTACAAATCACATGTATGTGGTTTCTAATACTTTACATTTCCAAATAATTCCACAGTGAATAGGCTTGTGCATATATTGTTTCATATTGGTGGGAGTGTAGCTTTGCGATAATTTCTCAGAAATGCAATAAGTTATTCTTATAAATTCTCATAAGTGTAGTTCTAATAAGGTAAACATCCTTGTAGTTTTGATGGAAATTCATCACATTCCCCTCAATAATGGTGCACCATTTTGCTCTGTAACAAGCAAAGTCAGGCAGTGACTTTTTTCAGAGATTTACTTAAGTTTATTGTTATCGTTTAAAAGTTTTTGTCAAGCTGTTGCCGTGGTGAAAAATATCGTAATGAAGTTTTATTTTCCACTTCTTCTACTATGAGTAAATTTAATTAGCCTTTCACATGTTTAAGGGGCTTTTGTCTACATTTTTTTGCAAAGTGCTTTTCCTTTTCTTCCCTAAAAAATGTTTGCTTTTTTATTTTGAACTAATTTAGTATTACAGAAAAGTTGCAAAAATAATTCCGAGTATCTCTATATCGTCTTCACCCAGCTTCCCGCTAATGTTAATACCTTACATCACCCTAGTACACCCATCAAAATCCGTAAATTAACACTTTATTAAACTACCCACCATATTCAAATTCTATCAGTCTTTCTACTAATTCTTTTTTCTGTTCTAGGATTCTATACAGATCTCTTTGATTTTGAGAACTGACCTTGAATTAGAGATTTGCTCCTTTTCTGTGACATAAATTGTCAATATATTCTCACAAGTTGTCACTTGTTTCTGTCTCCTCTCTCTAGAACATGCTTCTTCCTTTCACTCCTCCACCCCACTTCCATGTGCCTGACTACCTGTAAGCTAGTTAAGTTCTTGTAATTCTCATCAGAGCCCTCTCAGAACTCCCTTCACAGCATTTATCAACAGTTAGACTTTTATGATTGTTTATTTGCTTGTTTTTTTCTCTCTCCTGACTCAGCTCTAAAAGCCATTAAGGCAGGAGCTGTGTTTAGTGACCACCATACAGCCAACTCCTGGAAGAATGCCTGCCAGATCCTAACTTTTTACCATTATTAATTAAGTTCATTAAATAGATCACCAAGAAACCATACCACAGAAGAAATTTTCGAAGTAAGAATATTTAGAACAGAGAAGATTAAATAGGGACATAATAGACATTTTCTTTCTTTTCTTTTTTTTAAGATTGGCACCTGAGCTAACAACTGTGGCCAATCTTTTTTTTTTTTTCTGCCCTATCTCCCCTAATCCCCCCTGGTACAGAGTTGTATATCTTAGTTACAGGTCCTTCTAGTTGTGGCATATGGGATGCTGCCTCAACATGGCCTGATGAGCGGTGCTATGTCCGCGCCCAGGATCCGAACTAGCGAAATCATGGGCCGCTGCAGCGGAGCATGTGAACTGAACCACTCGGCCACGGGGCCGGCCCTGACATTTTCAAATATATAAAAAGTGGTATGTAGAAAAATCAGATTTCTCATATGTAACTGCAGAAGCTACTAGGGATGGCAAAACAGCTAATTTTTTTGCCAAAATTAGAAAGTATGTTTTTCTAAAATTAGAAGAACAAAAAAGCTGCCTTACAAAGGAATTGTCTTTTGAGCCATAGAGTATTTTCAAAGAAAATGAATTTCAGTCTGACAGAGTGGTTGGAGAGGATGTTCGTGCATCAAATTGCTACGACTTAATAAATCCTACTAAGTGTGTTTCCAAAGCTAAGATTGTATGAAGCCATGAAAAGGAACTTTAAGGGTAAATGTTGATATAATCATTCTTTTAGAAGAAAGAAGTAATTCAGTCTTACCCCAATGAATGAATTCATGATGGTGAACTTTTCTCAATTAAACAACTAAGTGAAAACATATTTTGGGCAGTAAATATTTCTGGTCACCAGAAAATAATGTTATATTTGTAATCTTTTTCTCTGCTTATTGTTGTAAATGATAATGAGTTGCATGAATCCCACAGTAATCTGATCCATTTATTAAAAAGTGAAACTATTTGCATGTATTAACAGTCTTTTTCCCTTTTTTCGGATAGATCATACCAACTATTAGCATAATCGACTTGAGCTGGGGTTTTGAAATTTGTATACGAATTTATAAAAGAAAGCTGAAAACTATGTCCTGATGCCTGGAATACACATTTCTACTTTGAGGATGTCTTCAGGTACACAGGACTTGTACCTGCAGTGAATAAACTAAGGCACATTCTTGAAGAATCCTAATGTTTAATCTCAAGTTTCATGTAATGGGCTTTTGGGAAATAGCATGTTCCACTAATCATGCCAGTGTTGTCAGGGCATCACAAGGTACCCTCAAAGATGTCTGATTCATAGACTGACCTGTCTTTAATTCATATTTTACTGACTGACTAGTAGGAAATTCAGTGCTGATATCTAAGTAAGTGCTGATTTGAAGGCTGTAAACACACTAAACCTGATAAAGTGTAGCACATATGGCAGAAGGAGCCAAAAACTAGGGAAAGACAGTGGAAGTGAATTATTAAATCGTCAAATATTGAAACCTAAGGCTTCTTTTGATTTGACTGGCTACCAGGTTGTAAACACCTGTCATTTTTCAGTTTTCCTTAAAGCAGATATTCTGCATATCACGATATACTCAAAGATATTCTGCAATTTCATAACCCGCTGTACATTTCTTTAGTTCATTGTATTTGCTGCAAATGCACCTGCACAGTTTGATGTTTATAAAAATGGCAATTATGATGATGTACCATTGAAATAAAACTTTGCTGGATAGAAATTAAAGAGTGAAAACAATGATCTGCTAAAAACTATTATTTTGTCAGGCATTCCATTCATCAAAATTGCAATTAATTTCTTCCTCTCCATAGTCATTGTGGGTGAAACAAAGACCAGCAATCTCACATCTGGTTACAGATTTAAAAAGAGAACATTTCCCTCTTTCACAAAGCTCCGTGAGTGTTGTGTTTACATTGTTAGATGAGATGGTTAAAATTCTCTAGTGTTCAATGTTTTATATTTATTGTGATTTAGACTCTAGAAAATTTGCAATCGAAGTTTGGAAGAAGTGTTTGATTAAAAATAAATGTCTTAAAACAGCCTCTCTTGCTTTACAGCTGCTTTGAAAAGTCTGTAATATTATTAAGTTTCAAAAAGTAATGCCATTGTACTGCTATCATTCACTTTATATTTTATATGAAACAAAGACTATGTTTTTGTACATAAATAAAATCCAGAGTTTGCAAGGGTTGGCACTCATCTTGCTGTCTTACCTGAAACCCAGCACTTCATTCTGAATGGATCACCTTACTGGGTAAGTTCTTTCACATTCTCTGGCTTCCTTGTTTTTATACATTTTGCTTTTCTTGTTCACTTCCTCCCTTCTCTCCCTTTAGCCACTATCGCTAATGTCAGAATACAAAGAACAGGGATTTACCTATGATCCTTCCTCTCTAATAGTTTATAATTTGATTTTATGTTCATGGTGGCTCCTTGATTCTCTGTTTCTTCCCATTATTCTCCAACTAGGTGATTATATTAGTGTATGATGGCTGCCATAATAAAGTACCACATATTGGGTGGCTTAGACAATAGAAATTTATTTCCTTACAGTTCTGGAGACTAGACGTCCAAGATCAAGGTGTTGCGGGGTTGGTTTCTTCTTAGGCCTCTCTCCTTGGCTTGTACGTGGCCATCTTCTCCCTGCGTCTTCACATGGCCTTCTCTCTGGGTGTATCTGTGTCTCAATTTTCTCTTCGTATAAGGATATTGGTGATATTGGATTAGGGCCCACCCTAATGAACTCACTTTAACTTAACTACGTCTTTAATGATGCTATCTCCAAATACAGTCACATTTTGAGGTACTGGGGGGTTAGAACTTCAATATATGAATTTTGGGGGGCATAATTCAGCTCATAAGAGAAACACTATTCAAATAGCCTAGTATTGTTTCTCTTGATCCTCAGCTTTAACCAGAGTCCCTTTCCTTTGACTCACCATGCAGTAATTCCTTGGCATCTTTTTTCCAACATTTCTCAAAGAGTACTCACCATTACAAGGGGAATTATAGAGCCAGTCCCATGTCAGTACACATCAAACCTAAAATACATCCACTCAATTGTTATATATATTTCAAAAGATTATTAAGTGTATTTTGTGTACCAAACCCAGTCATAGATACTGGAGATACAAGAGCAAATAACACAGGCAGTGTTCCTACTGATAAAAAACTCACGGTTATTTGAAGAAGAGCCAGATACTAAAGGAGGAAATAAAAAACAAGATTGGTCAAATTGTAAAAAAACTATGAAGGAAATAAATGGTATTATATGAAAAATACCTTGGTTGGGGAGAGGGGATGTGAAAACTTTAAAAAATTACCCAGAAAGGCATTTCTGAGGAGTAAGCTTTGAGCTAAAATCTGAAAAATGAAAAGAAGCTAACCACACAAAATGCTAGGAAAAAGACTTCATAAGAAGAGAGCAGCAAGAGCAAATGTCCTTTTGCACAAAAGAGGTTGGTGTGTTCAAAGAACAGAAAGCAGGTCAATGTGGCTGGAACACACAGAGGAGAGATGAGCGAGGTGATGTTGAAGACAGGGGCAGCCCTGAATCCTGTAGGACGTGCGAGCCTTGATGAGGAGTCTGGCTTCTGATCAAAACCTCTGCACTTTGGTTCCTGTACAATCTTCAGCATCCTCATTGGCTGATACTTTTCGTAGGATGGTTTTCCTTGGTTCTTTTTTACATATTCATCATGAAAAGCACTCTAAAATAAAACCAGAATTTAGTAATCCTTTTTATTTCTGTATTTCTGGTGAAAATCCTATTTTCAAGCTGACCGAATACTGACATTATAGTCAACTTTGCTAGTGTGCTGCTTGTCTTTATCTGTTCATGTCACTTACAGTATTCTGTGTGTTTCTCTAGACAGTGCTAATTCTGAATAACTGTCAGAAGTCACATCATAAATTGAGTGATGTGAACATTTACTAATTGTCCAAAATATGCTAGACACATTTTTAGAAACTCAGAATCCAGAGTTTGATATGAGATGATTTCTATCTTATGGAGTTTACAGTAGCAGAGGGCAACCAACATAGATATAAAAATCAACTTAATGTGGACAGGATGAAAGATTCTATTCCCATAGAGGAAAAGCCTAAACAGGCAAGAGATTCATAATGGCAGTCAAGGAAAAGAGGTTGAGAAGCCCAAGTTTTTAACAAAAATACTATTAATTAGTTAGCCAAGTAAAGCAGAGAAGAAAAAGTGTTGGGGGTAAAATAGAATGAGCCTTATGATATATATGAATTATTTTCTTTGGTTCAATGTATGATCAGAAATACCAGATTTATGGTACCATATTGAACTGACTGTCATGGGTCCACATCAATCTGCTTCATGAAACTATTGCATAGACCTTCATGACCTATTACATTGTACACTGGAAGGAAGTTCTGTTACTATAATATATATCAACCTTTCCAACACAGACTCAAAATAACAGTGGTATAAGCAAGGCTGAGATGTATTTCTCTCAAGTAGCAGTCACAGGGTAAGCAATCCATTTCTAATCTGGTAACACTGTGGGGTAGGCAATTAGACACCTTCTATCTTATGTCTATCACATGAGCCAGATAGAAGGCTGGCTCATCACTAGAGTGTCATCCTCGTCTATGTGGTCCAAGATGGTTTACCACCCTATCTGCGTCTCTGCCAACTGCAGGGGGAAGGGTGATGAGGAGAGCATGCCTCTTCTCTTTCAGGGTTGCAAACATCAGAAGTTGCAAACATCACATCACTTCTACTCATTCATTGGCCAAATCTGAGTCACATGACCAAATATAAGTGCCCAAAAGCTGGGAAACAGTTTTTATTCAGGGTGGCCAAGTGTGAAAATAAGTGATTGAAGATACTGAAAATGAGCAGACTCTACCACTGGAGCAGAGTTAAGACTATTATAGATATCTGGTTATGAACCCCTGATTTTTTGCCATATGCAAGTTATTAATCACTTTACATCTTTGTATTATCTCTAAGATAGAATTTAAAATATGACTTACATTTATGACTGATCTCAAAACGTGGAAAACATAATAGAGATCCTGTCACTTGGAAAGCCTTTGTAAATATTAGTTACTCTGATTATTTTAAGTGAAAGTAATACTACTGTTGATGTCATAGATCATATATTCATTCTTCCTAGCCTTGAATCCTTCTGCCTCATTGCATTGGCTGCCAATGGCTCACTTTAGATATAAGGAAACTTACTTTATCTTTTGGAATTTTGCTTCTTCCTCCATAAAATGAAGGATTAGTATTAGATTGTCAATAAATTCCCTTTTAACTTTAAAAATCAATTGCGCCATCATACACTTATTTGAGAATTGTGGTAAATGTTTAGTGCCAGTTTCTTGTGACATGATGAACCCATCAAGGTGCTAATAATTGCTGAATAAGCTTTTTGTATCTGAAGGGATATTAGGCCTGAACTGTGTGTTAAACATACAAAATTCAATATCACAAAATGATCCCACAATATCCTACTTTTCTATGTCTGCCACAGAATGAATGGAGTTGGTTAAACATACAAGATTCAATATCACAAAATGATCCCACAATATCCTACTTTTCTATGTCTGCCACAGAATGAATGGAGTTGGTTATACTATATAGTAAACTCTGGGCTTTCAGAAAGTGTAAAATTAATATTTTACATTTTTGAGTAGTGAAAAGAAAAAGCTTTAGAGTCTAAAGACCTGAGATTGAATTCCTCATATATATTGCTTACCATTTACAAGAAATTAGAAAAGTTATTTTGCCTTCCTAGCATTAGTGTCTACAGTTGGAATATGGATGTAAAAATCATACTTACCTGATTTTCAGATTTAAGGGAAATAATGTATGTAAATGGCTGTAAATCATAAAGAACTGACGAAAATAAGAAATAATACCAGAAATTGCAATAAGTCTATGATAATGTTGCTTTAGATTCCAAGTGAGATTCAAGACACTGAGCTCCCATGTCATCTTTTTTGCCTTTTTTGTGAAAGGTAATAAGGACAGCTGTCTTAGTGCTCTTGGGTTTAAGCTTTTAAATCGTGGAATCGATTCTTTCTACTGAACTGAGTTTTTCTTATAAGTCAAAGAGAGTGTATGTAGCTGACAGACTGCATATGGCTAAAACCATCATATTTTTATTATTTCATTGGGGTATGGCAAAGGAATTATATCTGTGAGTCATTTCACATGTTGTGTTTTAACTATGCCAATTGATTAGAGTTTAAGAAGTAGTATTAGGGTTATAGCTGGTCAGTGACCTCTGATATCAGTGATGAGAATAGTCACCACAGAAATGGGCAGAAGCAAGGAGATAGGGAGGAAGAAACAGGGTAAGATGGCTGCCTTCTTTTTTACGACGTATCACTTATCAGTTTATTGCCTCTCAGCTCCTTCAACATATCCTCTGTAGTACACAATTCAACCTCAAGCAGGAAACTCTGCTCCAATTCCTTCCTTCTCCCAAAAGTAACATTTGCATTTGCGTAATTTAAGGAAGGCAAAAAATAGGTGAACAAAAGGAGAGAAAGGAATACATGAGAAGGTACATACACAATTCTCTTATTTGCTTATTACATTTTTTTTCTTTTTTTACTGACTTTATTTTTTAGAGCAGTTTAAAGTTCACAGCAAAACTGAGGGGAAGGTATAGAGATTTCCCATATACCACCTGCTGCATAGACATATAGCCTCCTCTATTATCAGCATCCTCCACCAGGGTGGTGGTACATTTGTTACCATTGATGACCCGACATCATAATCATCCAAAATCCACAGTTTACATTACGGTTCACACTTGATGTTGTACATTCTATGGATTTGGACAAATTAATAATAACATGTACCCATCATTATGATATCATACAGAGTATTTTCACTGCCTTAAAAATCCTCGATATTCCACCTATTCATCCCCCCATCCCAACCTGTGGCAACTATTTATCTTTTTATCATCTTCATAGTTTTGCCACTTCCAGAATATCATATAGTTGGAATCATACAGTATGTAGTCATTTCAGATTGGCTCCTTTCACTTTGTGATATGTATTTAAGTTTTCTCCATGTCTTTTTTGTTGTTTGATAGCTCATTTCTGTTCAGAACTAAATGATAATATTCCATTTCCCGGATGTACCACAGTTTAATTATCCATTTGCCTACTGAAGGACAGCTTGGTTGCTTCCACAATTTGGCAATTGCGAATAAAGCTGCTATAATCATTCATGTGCAGGTTTTCACGTAGATAGTTTTCAACTCCTTTGGGTAAATACCAAGGAGCATGATTGCTGGATCCTATGGGAAGAGTATGTTTAGTTTTTTAAGAAAACATCAAACTGTCTTCCAAAGTGGCTGTATCATTTTGCATTCCCACCAGCAATGAATGAGAGTTCCTGTTGCTCCATGTCCTCATTAGCATTTGCTGTTGTCAGCGTTCCAGATTTGACCATTCTAATATATGTGTAGTGGTATCTTATTGTTGTTTTAATTTTCATTTCCCTGATGATGTATGATGGTGAAGCATCTTTTTATATAAGTATTTCCCATCTGTATATCTTGTTTGGTGAGGTGTCTCTTAAGGTCTTTGGTCCATTTTTTAATTGGGTTGTTTGTTTCCTTACTGGTGAGTTTTAAGAATTCTTTGTGTATTTTGGATAACAATACTTTATCAGATGTGTCTTTTGCAAATATTTTCTACCAGTCAGTGGCTTGTCTTCTCATTTTCTCAACATTGTATTTCTCAGGGCAGAGGTTTTTAGTTTTAATGAAGCCCAACTTATTGATTATTTCTTTCATGGAACATGCTTTTGTTGTTGTACCTAAAAAGTTTTTGCCATACCCGAGGTCATCTAAGCTTTTTCCGACGCTATTTTTTGTTTTATAGTTTTACATTCTTCATTTAGGTATATAATCATTTTGAGTTAATTTTTGTGAAGGTATAAGGTCTGTGTCTAGATTCATTATTTTACATGTCTAGTTGTTCCAGCACCATTTGTTGAAATGATTATCTTTGCTCCATTGTATTGCCTCTGTTCCTTTGCCAAAGATCAATTGACTATATTTATGTCTATTTCTTCTGTGTGAGCCACCACTGCAGCATGGCTACTGACAAACGAATGGTATAGATCTGCACGCAGGCACCAAACGAGGGCCGCCAAAGCAGAGAGTACCAAACTTGCATCTCTAGGCCATCAGGGCTGGTGCCAAAGTTCAACCTTTTTAAATTTATACGCCAATAGTTCTGAGTTGGGAGATCTGAATCTGACAACTTTACTTTACTACCTATTATTTTAATAATTTAAATAACCTTATATAATTTTAATACAATTTAAAATTTTAAATTTAAAATAATTTTATGAAAATTTTCCTATGTGTTTTATCTTTATTCATTTTTAATCTTCCTCATAAATGTAGACTTCTGTTGCATTTTCCATGTGAGACATATTAAATATTTGTTCTAAAAATATTTTTGATTAAAAAATATATTCATAGAATAGTTGAGAATATTCTTTCCTGAAGCAAGTTTCGAAAGTTTCAGCTTGGCTCAGGAGTTTTTATCAGCAAATGCTACTAGTGAAATGCTCCATGGGGTTCAGGGAGAGAGGACTGTTTGACTTGCTTTTGGTTATTGAGAGACTAGACATTTGCTATCGTCTAGTCTTCTCAGGGTAGAGATTTACTCCAAATCTTTCTTACTATTATTTTTTACCTCTTTTACCTTTTTATTTTTCCCGGAGCAGTAGGAAGTAGAGAGGTTCTAAGATGGTTGAAACAAAGTAAATTAGTTCAGTGGAAGGAACTAGGCTAAAGGTCAGACAGTTGGAAGCCAGAAGGGATCATCTTTTCAAAGCTGTACAAGGAATAGATGAAGCAAAAGAAACTTAGACATTTTGAATCTCTTCCCTAATGCCCAAGACCTCCCTCCTAATTTTGAGTTCTTCATTCCTCTGACACATTCCAGGCTTCCTGTACACAAAATTGTAAGAAAGAGGTGTCTGTGTTCACATACATATGTACGTGTATATACATGTATGAATTCATACAGTTTTAGCCCAATACCCTGAAGGTTGATGATCAGTTGCTAGAAATCACTTGATATTTAACTATCCAAAGCCACAAAGCGATGTGTCAGTTTCCCAATAGGTAAAATTGGAAGTCTGTATTCAAGAAATGTAGAAACATTTTACTCAAATTCTGAGTAGGGAAAATAGAATGTTGGTAGGTAACAGATCTTAGGTGAAAATATTATTTCTTATACCTAGATATTTACTCTTTTAAAAAGTCTTTCCTATAATTAGCTTTTTCAACCATGGCATATTTCCAAGCATTTTTATTACTCCTTTTTTTAATAAAGATTTATGCTTTTTTTTTCAAAAAAAGAAAGGTCAGAAAAAACCATAGTTGAATGCAGTTTCTAAGTAAGCATATTCTTTTTAAGTGAGACAATGAAACTTCTCTGAACTGAGGCAAATACTCTCTCTTATCGATAGCTTTACTTAAATGCCAAGATTCCTAAAGAAAAAATTAAAGGAAGACTAAACTAGCCTCAGAAAATGTTACCGTATATCTTGTGAAAGAAATAGTTTTGTTTGTATTTTTCATGAGTAACATGTAGGTTAAGGGTAACTTTGCCTTGTTCTCTCTCTTAAAACCTTACAATGAGTTGAATCCTAATGAATCACCTTGTATCATATGGTGACTTGTGATTACTGATGTATAACTTTTGTGACCATCCTTTTTGTCTGAGCTACGTTACCTTGCCTTTGATTCAAATTTTATTTCATATATTTCCTCGAATTTAAATATGATGCGAAGGTATTTTGTACTGTTAAAGTCAGTACTTAATTGGCCTGTTATTTCACAAAGCACCGTGATTCACATAGAACATGTACCCTAGTAGAGAGATCATTGGCTTTGTATGGAGGCAAAACTCATGTGAAAATCCCAGCTCTACCATTTTCTAGCTGTAAATATATAGGCAATTTATCTAACCTCACTCTATAATCTCAGTTTTCTCATCTATAAACAGGAATAAATTATTTTCTTCAGTCTTTAGTTAGGAGTATTAAATGAGACACCGTATGTGGAATTTGTGCTCTACACAGGTTGACGCATAATAAGTAGTAGAATGTGTGACTTTTCCTTTCCTTCTGTTTTCTCCTGTTCAGCCCTTCCCTTTTCCTTATTTCCATGATAAGGTTCCCATTCATTATTGGGGATAAACTCTTCTTTTGGCTGTTTCTTGGAGACATATATACCTGAAAGGCCAATCTTTCATTGTTCTCTGCCATCCTCAAATAACTAAGGGGCTGTTTGCTCTTTCCTGCAATTGTGAACTGAACAGATAGGGATTTACTACTTGATTGATCCCTGCAGTGTCAGTAAGAGCAGTTGAGGGTCAGGGTCTGGCTGACAAATAGGTCTCAAATTATGCTTCACTTGGATATTAAAGTGGGAAGAGACAGGAAGCATTCAAACCAGTTCTCATCTACAATTTTGAAGAAGAGTTAGCCAAATCAAATGTGCCTGCCTCATTAAAATATGACAATCCAACAATGACTACACAATTTGGATAGCAGGATTCCTTCTGACTCATTGGTTTTGATGGGATTCAGGGCAGGCTGCCCAAGATGCACCACTCTGGTATGCTGATTATGTCAAGCTGAAGGCAGTAAAGGCTCAGGCTCATCAAGAACATTCAACCTTTCCCCCCTCAACTGCCTAAAAGAAATTTAAAGTGAGGGTCTGTCCCCAGGACAGGTCGTTACCATAGATAACTCTGGGTATCAGTAGACTGGGAGGATCCTGGCTAAGCCCACTCTTATCAAAGTTCTATTTACCAGACATTTGTTTTTCCATTTCCATGTGGATTGCCTTCCTCCCCTTTGAAGCCCCAAACCACTACCCCAAACATCCTCCTTGTCTGTAGCTGAAGATACTTAAACAGGTACCCTTGGCCAGTTGGCAGAGTTGCTCGGTTTTCCTAAGCCTCTCTCATGCATACATGTTATAAAGTTTTGTTTAATCTTCTCCTGTTATTCTGTCTCACGTGAATTTAATTCATTGTCCAGCCAGAAGGCCCCAGAGTGGGTAGAGGAAATGTCTTCATCCCATACAGTTTTACATTAGCAGCATGTACCATATGTCTTATGTATTGTTTTGGTATTTAATATCTGATATCATCTTCAATTTATAGAGGAGCAAACTTGGCTCAGGGAGACTTGACTCTGTTTTGCCCAAAAATATAAATGGCAGAGCTAAAATTTGAATGAATAGCTTTCTACAAAGTCTATATTTAAATCATGAGTGGTCAATGGTGACCACAGGTCTTCAAATGGAATAATACCTATTTCTTTTGATTAGCTTTGATCCAAAACACATGACAGACTTGAAAATTCTTTCAAAATCCCCCATTTATAGAAGCTTGAATTGTTTTCTGATCTATCAAAATTACTTCCCTAGGGTTTTGCTTTAGTTCAAATACTGTTTTTCACTGAATGATATATGAATGTGTAGCAACTTAATCAAATTGCCTAGAATTGAAGAAGAAAAAAATATTACCACCATATTTTGATCTTCTGTGAATACTATTTGACAAGTAGAAATAGTATATAAATAATAGTTAATGGAGAATTCTCGGCTTTCACATTTCATCTTCCTTCTGGTGATATAAATCGTCGCAGGAAGAAATGCCATATTTTATTTGTTATGACCCTGAAGAGAGCAAAATAAATAAAAACAGTATTGTGGACCTGGAGGTAAGATCAATATGAGATTTGACTGAAATATTAAATATTCTGCTGGTGATGGATTGATCTCTTGTCTTCTCTATTGTCGAAATTGTTAGAGCTGAAAGGCTTTGAGGCAAGAGGTAAAGAGAATGCAAATGTGTTAGAACCTAGTTAGAGTTTGACTTATTATATGAGTTTATGTATGACATGAATGAAATCATATTTTTGGAAATAAAACTGCATAGAGAAGATATCTGATCAATATAAATGCTATTATGTCTTATTTTTTGACCACTACAAAGATGTCTTGTTGTCATTCAGGTTCCACGCTCTCTGTTCGATAATTTAATTTCCAAGAAGCATCCAGAGTCATTAAAATGTAAGTTCGATTATATCACTTTATTCTTACCTCTTTACAATTTCCTAAAACAGCGTTTCTGGACCTCAACACCATTGACACTTTAGGCAGGACGGTACTTTGTTGTGGGCAACTGTCTTGTGTATTGTAGCATGTTCAGTAGCGTCCCTGGATTCAACTCACTAGGTGCCAGGAGCACCTTCCGCTCACATTTGTGAAAACCAAAAATGTGTCCACATTGTGAAATGTCTCCTAGGGGACACCTTGTTTGTCCCTTGATGAGGCTGTCACCTTGTTGAGAACAATCGCACCGAAGACTTCATGTTGAATTCAAAATAAATTTTGCCCTCATTATCCTGGCCTACAAAAACCCAAAATGATCTCTGCGTATTTGACCTCTCACACATTGTATCATAAACCTCCTATTCTCACGCCGCTCCAGACACACTTGCTTTCTTTTTGTTCTTTCAAATTGCCAAGATTATTCCTAAGGCAAGAGCTCTTAAATAGGTTGCTGTCTCAACTGGACTGGTTTTCCTGAAGGTCTTCATGGAACTAGCTCCTTACATCTCTTATCAACTGTCGCTTTCTCAGGACCTACCCTGTTCTCTCTATTTAAAATAACCACTTATTCCGTTCAATTCTGTCATCTTGTTTTATACCTTTTGCAAACCTTATTCCTGTATTTTATGATTTATGTTTTTTTAAATCTCCTTCCATTGAAATGTAAGGTGCATGATAGGTACTTTGATTTGTTTAACACATTTTTGTTAAACGTATCATTATTCTAAGCATGAACAATATAGTATTAAAGTGCTGGACACATAAGTCTCAATAAATACATAAGCCATAAAATCAAGTATAATTTAAGCAGATCAGGGCTGAACTAGATTACATGATTACAATAAATATAAGAAATGGGTTTGAGTTTTATAAACTTGTATCAAAGATGAGTCACTAAAAAGCATTTAATTCCTATCTGCAATAAGATAACTAGCTTTAATATTACCCATGTGTATGACATGATAACGAATGGAAATGTGACAAAAGAATGAAAGAGAATGGATAATATGAGAATGAGTAAATGAGAAGCTCCCTAACTTCTCCAGGTAGTGATAGCTTCTCTATCCTCTCTCTTCCTATTGCACCAATGTATCTTCACTGTAATAATTACCATGGGGCCTCCAATGGTTATAAGGTGCTCGAGGGCAGAACCATGACTTTTCATCCAGATATCTGTAGCATTTTTCCCAGCCTTGCTATAAGTAGGCCACCAATAAATATTTCTCTATTGCCTACCTGGTGAATGAATAGCATTTGAATATTGGTTGCTTTGTTTATGAATCTTGATTTATTTATTCAATCAACACTTTGTTTATTTTATAATCATCAAGCACTATTCTAGGCACTAGGATTTCATTATTATACACGTTTTTGCCTTTGCCGTCTCCTCTCTGGAGTAGCATGAAAAAATGCTACAACCGTAAGAATGCCGCCTACCTTCCCCTTCAAAAAAGACTAAAGAAAATCGACAATACCGAACTGATGAAACTACAATGTTTGAGCTTTGCTTTTCTCTAATTTGGAAGCCTGCTACTCAGTCAATGAAATTAATGATGGTGAAATTGAGAATCAATGAAAGGAAATACGTTCTTTGCATTGTGTGTAGTCAGGCGATAGAATTCTCTGATGCTGATGAGATCAGGTCAAATAATGTGGTTGAACATGAAAATAGAAGAGATAGCTTTATCTTCATTCACAGCACTTTCAGTTATTACTCTATTGATCGAACAAAGGGGAAATTTATCTTTTTCCTCTAGGCATATTGATATGTTGATTGTCTGCAGAGATAAATGTGTGATATTTTGATCTTCTGTGGGATTTATGTTGCAGTGTGGAAACAGCGGAGGCTTGATGTATGGGATTGATCCTAGTGCTTCCAGAAAAGCTAGAGATCAGATACCTAAACTAACCCTGTCTGGCAAATAGAATGATCCAAATCACATTCTCTAAGACATTCAAAAATAAGCAATGAAGCAGTTATTCAAGTAATGAGTTGAAAACCTTTATTTTAAGGAAAATTTTCTTCATGTAAAATAACCCTGGATTAATAGAAAAAGAGGGAAAAAATGTTTATTGATTACTGATTCTGTCCTAGACACGATTCAAGTGGTCTTACCTAGCTATCCTAATGGTTCTAGGAAATGATAGGGAACTACTAATTGAAAGCAAACAATATGCTAGCAAGTATTACATGCTAATTATGCTAATATTACATGCTAATTATGCATATATAAATATTACAATACCATGTGTATTGGTACAAATTTTAACATTCAAAACAGGCATGAAATAGTTTTATTATATTTTCTTAAGATGAAATAACTAAAGAAAGATGACCTGCATGAAACCACTAAATAAACTCATGACTCTGTAATAACTAAGCTTACATTTATGCCTCTCATTTTGACAAAGAGAAAATTGAAACTCATAATAGATAAAGAACTTTGCGATGCGTCACAGTGAAAGAGGAGGGGCGAAAATTTTGTGAATCTTTGGAGAATGCTCTTTGGAGTAAAATGACTGTTACCTCCTTATGTTCTATTTAAAAGCTGCCCCAGGCCATTACTTTACCACAAGAGGATTTAATTTGAACATTTCAAGTGTCTTTTTAATAGAAAAGGCTGTTTTAAAAAAGGAAATTATCGTTTGAGAGTAAAATTTAATTTAAATATTGCCCTGCAAACATTCTAATATTGGTTTCTGTAGAACAGAATTCCACAAGAAGACTCATCTATATTGCATCTCACTGCTCATTCTAGTGCCCAAAAGGCTTTATTCAGAGTAGCCAAAGCATCAGCAACCAGGAGATTGTGTAGAGAGAGACAAAAGAGTGTTTGGTGCCAGATAGATTCAGGGCATTAAATGAGAGAAATATTTGAAGGGAATTATCAATAAACTACTTTTCTCATTTTAAGCTTATGCAATGAATGGCCACAAATTAGTAAAATCCTCAAGAAAAATATTCAGACATAGGTAGTTATACACAATTTGTGGCTGTATAGAATTCATTAGTATAGCTATTTGAAGTATATTTATTCAAACAACAAATATTTGTTGAACTTGTTCTAGGTGCCAAGCACTATTTCAGATGCTGAGCGTGTAGCAGAGAAAGGAATTGAAGCCGTTCTTGCCCTCATGAAGCTTGCAGTCTAGTTAGAGACACCAAAATTTTTCAATCATGTTACCAAAAATATAGAAATATAAAATGTGTTTAGTTTTAAGAAAAAATAATGTATAAAGACAGCATATAACAGATGACTCCTGATCTGAAGGATTGGGAAGAGCTTTCCTAAGAAAGCTGGGAGATGAAGAATCTTAATGAAAAGTGAATGTGGGGAGAGGGTATTGGCAACACATACAAGGCAGAGAGAATACCAATTCAAAGGGACTGAGACAAGAAGAGAGGAATTGCTAAAGGCCAGTGAAAAGGATAGAGACTAGAGAGAAGTTGTAGCTGAGACTTCCCTTGTTATCAAAGCAACATCCCAATGTCAACCTCTTCCAAGAATACATATGTACTTCTTGTTATGTAACATGAGTGCTGTAGTTTGGCTGTAACTCCAATGGATTCTGCTCAGTTATCATAGGTTTTTCTGGGCTCAGTCTGGGGTTGACTTGGCTCTCCATGGCTTCTCATTTTGGTACAGCCGCTCTGACTGTTCACATGGTAAAAAAAATACACTCTACTTGTAAGACAGCATAGTAAGGGGAAAGAGAAAATAGACACAATTTACCAAAGGATATAATTTACCACTGGCTTCATTTTTATTGCCAATATTTCTTTCCTTCCTGTGAACAAAGTACACTCATATCTTCCCCAGGACACCTCAGAAGTTCAACCACATATCTGACTCAACGTACAGGATTTCAAGAACTACTGAAGTTGGTATTGAGTTCCTTTTGATCAGAGAATCCACATACTAAAATTATAAGTTACCCAGAGATATATGAGCTAAAAAAACCCAACCACAGAAATACAGTGATGGAATAGGAATGACACTGCCCATGAACACTTCCATTCAGAAAAGGGAAGAAAGGTGGGGAGAATGAGATATTCACTGGTCCTAATCATTTCTGAAATCATTCAGGCAAATGTTATGATAAACCTTTACTCCTGTAATAGAGAATTTCCTTCTCAAAAATAGTTTGAGCTTCCTTAAAAAAAAATTGAGCTACTTGATTTTAGTCAGTTCCATTTGCCAATAGCAACATCAATAGTTCTTTTCTGCTGTATTTCTCTCTCTAGACACAATAAAGTGTATTTTGAACTTATCAGACTTCCATCAACCATATGCTTGATCTCTTTTTACAAGTTATTCTTTTCTAACAGATGGGACTTATTAGGGGCCAACTTAATGCAAGCAGACCTTAATTTGGTCTTTGTCCAGACTCTGGGTCTTATTTAAGAATCTTTTACAAAATAAAGTTAATATAAGTTGCCTCTTCCAACACTGAAACCCACGGTATTTCTGGTTCCCTTTTTTTTTGCTTTCATCTCTGATTATGAAAAGGCCAGTTATTTTCTAAACTTACTTCATTTAATCAAGTGCTCTTGAAAATCCAGAATTCAACCCAGCTAAATTCTGTCTTGAAATCCCTTCACCCAAAGCCACAGATTCATTAGATACATTTTTTTCCCTACTAGTTTATCAATAAGAACAATTGTATCAAATACTTCATCACCATTTTTCATCCTATTATAATAGAATATTTCATCCTCTTATAATAGTTTACTTGTCACCTGTCACCCACTCTTAAAGCTAATACTGTACATTTTTGATTTTATATTATGACAGCCTCTTCTTTTAGATTCCAAATTACGTATTAGTTGTCTTTTGCTAGGTTATGTGGTGTGATAACTAACCTCAAAATCTCAGTTTGTTACAAAAACATATTTACAAACATACCTTGTTTCATTGTGCTTCACTTTATGGGGCTTCACAGATATTGTGTTTTTTACAAATTGAAAGTTTGCAAAATACTGCATCAAGCAAATCCATCAGCACCATTTTTCCAACAGCATTTGCTCACTTTCTGTCTTTGTGTCACATTTTGGTAATTCTCAAAATATTTCAGACTTTTTCATTATTATCATATTTGTCATGGTGACTTGTGATCAGTGATCTTTGATGTTACTATTGTAATTGTTTTGACGCACCATGAACGATGCCCATATAAGACGGCAAACTTGATCCATAAATGTTGTTTGTGTTTTGATTACTCACCCGGCCAGCCATTCCCCCATCTCTTTTCCTCTCTTCCAGCCTCCCTATTCCCTGAGACACAAGAATATTGAAATTAGGGCAATTAATAACCTACAATGGCCTCTAAGTTTTCAAGTGAAAGGAAGATTCGCACATCTCTCTATTTAAGTTGAAAGCTAGAAATGATTAAGCTTAGTGAGGAGGGCATACTGAAAGCTGACATAGGCCAGTAGCTAAGCCTCTTGCATCAAACAGTTAGCCAAGTTGTGAATGCAAAGGAAAAGATCTTGAGGAAATTAAAAGTTCTACTCCATTATAACACATGAATGATAAGAAAGCGTAACAACCTTATTGCTGATCTGGAAAAAGTTTTTGTGGTCTGGAGAGAAGATCACACCAGCTAAAACATCCCCTTAAGCCAAAGGCTAATCCAGAGCAAGGCCCCAACTCTCTTGAATTCTATGAAGGCTGGGAAAGGTGAGGAACCTGTACATGAAATGTTGGAAGCTAGCAGAGGTAGGTTTGTGAGGTTTAAAGAAAGAAGCCATCTCCATGACATAAAAGTGCAAGGTGAAGCAGCAAGTCCTGTAGAAGCTGCAGCAAGTTATCCAGAATATCTAGTTAAGGTAGTTAATGAAGGTGCTACATTAAACAACAGATTTTCAGTGTAGATGTGACAGCCTTCTATTGGTAGAAGATGCCACCTAGGACTTTCAGAGCTAGAGAGAAAAATTCAATGCCTGGCTTCAAAACTTCAAAGGATAGACTAACATTCTGGTTAGGGCATATTGCAGCTGGTGATTTAAATTGAAGCCAACACTCATTCACCATTCTGAAAATCCTAGGCCCCTTAAGAATTATGCTAAATCTACTCTGCCTGTGCTCTATAAATGGAACAACAAAAGCCTGAATGACAGCATGTCTGTCTACAACTGAATATTTTAAGCCCACTGTTGAGGCCTACTGTTCAGAAGAAAAGATGCCTTTCAAAATATTACTCTCATTGACAATGCACCTGGTCACTGTAGAGGTCCGATGGAGATGTACAATGAGATTAATGTTGGCTGCTAACACAACATCCATTCTGCAGCCCATGGATCAAGGAGTAATTTCAACTTTCAAGTCTTATTATTTAAGAAAGACATTTTATAAGACTATAGGTGCCATAGATAGTGATTCCTCTGCTGGATCTGGGCAAAGTAAATTTAAAACTTTCTGGAAAAGATTCACCATTCTAGATGCCATTAAGAACATTAGCGATTCCTGGGGAGAAGTCAAACTATCAACATTAAAAGGAGTTTGGAAGAAGTTGATTCCAACCCTCATGTATGACTCTGAGGGGTTCAAGACTTCAGTGGAGGAAGTAACTGCAGATGTGGTGGAAATAGCAAGAGAACTAGAATCAGAAGTGAAGTCTGAAGATGTGACTGAATGGCTGCAATTTCATGATAAAACTTCAATGGATGAGGAGTTAGTTCCTATGGATGAGGAAAGATAGTGTTTTTTGAGATGGAATATACTCTGGTGAAGATGCTGTGAGGATCGTTGAAATGACAACAAAGAATTTAGAATATCACATAAACATGGGTGACAAAGCAACAGCAGCGTTTGAGTATTGACTCCAATTTTGAAAGAAGTTCTACTGTGGATAAAATGCTATCAAACAGCATCAAAAGCTACAGAGAAGTCATTCATGAAAAGAAGAGTCAATCAATATGGCAGACTTCATTGTTGACTGATTTTAAGAAATTCCTACACCCAACCCAACCTTCAGCAACCACCACCCTGATCAATCAGCAGCTGCCATCAACAGTGAGGTTCAGAAGTGAGGCACTGAAGGCTCAGATGATGGTTAGCATATTTTAGCAAGAAAATATGTTTTAATTAAGGTATGTACATTGGTTTTTCAGACACAGTGCTATCACAAACTTAATAGACTACAATATAGTGCAAATGTAACTTTTATGTGCACCAGGAAACCAAAAAATTTGTGTGAACTTGCTTTATTGTGATGTTCACTTTATTGTGGTGGTCTGGAACTGAACTGCAATATTTCTGAGGTGTTCCTGTATTTCTAATTTACATTACATGAGAGTTGCGGGTCAACTGTAGTTCTCCTGGGCTCAACTGGAGTCTGCTGGGCTCTGCTGAGCTCAGCTGGGCTTCTTTGGGTTCTTGTTAACTCTATGTGTCTTCCTATTCTGGAACATGGGTTAATGGGACATCTCCTATTATGGGCTACTTGTCTTATAGGAAAGGTCTGGAGAAAGAAGGTCCCAACCAAGCCATCCAGTCATGTTTATATTTCTGCCAAGATATGACAGATACTATAGGCAAAAAGATGTCACATGGCCAAACTCAAAATTAATGGGGCAGGGGAAGAATGCAACAGTACAAAGGGAACAAATAATTATGGACAAATAATATAATACAATCTAAAACCTGCACAATTAAAAAATTTAGGAAAGAATAAAGGATTTGGAATCATGTAAATCTAGTTTCAAGCGTTGCTTCTGTTCTGTACCAGGTGTGGAATCTTGGGAAACGCTATAACGTTTATGAAGCTCATTCTCTATCTGCAAGAAAGGAGTAATAATTTCTCTCTATTGGATATGTTGTGAATTAAAAACTAGAAAAGGCAAATACAATCTGAAGCATAATGCTTTACACGTAGTGGATGTTCTGAGTGTTACATGGAAGTCATTTACTCAGTCATTCATAGGAGTAGAAACTTTGATCAGCAACAGAGTTATTCTATTCCTATTCATAGCTAATTTAACAATAAATGTATATCTTTAATAATTTACCTAAAAATTAGTTTATATGGAGGAAAAAAAGAAGGTTGAAGACAGAACTTGATGTTTATGAAAACTGATTCTCGGCTAACATATCAGAGTTTTTCATTTCCCAGAGTTAGTGATAGAGGCTGTAGCATAGGGAAATTTACTTTATAGACATCTAAGTTCTACAGGAAGAAGTGGTGATTAATTTGAAGGCTACATCTTTTTTTTTTTTTTTTTTTGGTGAGAAAGATTAGTCCTGAGCTAATATCTGTGCCAGTCTTCCTCTATTTTGTATGTGGGATGCTGCCACAGCATGGCTTGATGAGCGGTGTGTAGGTCCATGCCCAGGCTCTGAACCAGTGAACCCGGAGCTGTTGAAGTGGAGTGTGCAAACTTAGTCACTATGCCCCCGGGCTGGCCCCTCATTATTTTAATCTTATTCGTAAATTCACTTTAAATACCTCATAGAATTAATGAGACTCCCAAAAGACTGGAAAAAATATCAACCTGATGAAATTTGGAAAAGAATATTTACGTCTTGGACCTTGTTTCTCGTGAAATCATGATATATGTCATTATCCTTATTTTAACATTAATTGGTCTTTATAAAAAATCTCAGGTATTTTAATTCTAAATTAAATTTCAAACTTTCTAAATATTCCAGTTCAAAATCAAACTTTATAGTTTTCACTTATATGAAACTTGAACTAAATATGTTTTTAAGATCTCAGAAAACTCCTGGCCAATCCCTTTCAGAGATGGAATTGCTTAGTTATGGGAAAATAAGCAAAAAAATCTCTATATCCTATCTATAGAAAGAAAATCCTCTGGAAAGTAGAAAATCATTTATCGAAAAATAAAGGAAAATAATCAGTAATTATATTGACAAATATAACTGAGATCTTGATTAAAGACCTAATGCTAACCTTCCTGAATATTAAAGAAAAGAAAAACTCAGATAAAATCAATTTTGGAGAATTCTTTTCCTAGTTCTATTAGAAATTAATGTGTGCCAGTTTAAAGATCTTACAGTTTAATTACAAGTTTTATTTCCACAAAAGCACTTACTAATTTCCTGATGAGAATAATACTATGTCACATTTAAACATTGTATTAGTCGACTTCTGTGACATAAAGCTGTATAATAAACACCACCAAAATCTCAATGGTTTAAACCACAACTTTTTTGTTTTTCTTTTTGCTCCCCTTTCATTTTGATTGCATGCTCTGCGTTACTTCTTTTTTTCTCTAGGTTTGAGAATGCAGGAGCAGCACAGGGAAAAGGGCCATTTGCAGACCACTCAGTAACTATTAAGGATTCTATTTGAAAAAGGCACATATCACATCCACTCACATTCCATTGAAGAAAGCAAATCATATGGCCAACCTGGAAGTAAATGGGGGTAGGGATGTAAAATCTTTCTGATGGGAGGGTGTACACTATAAAGTGAACATATTCTTAAATAGCATAATTTATCACAAGTATTTATCAGTAAACACTTTCACTTACTTGATTTCCATTTCCAGTGATTGTGCATCTTTACTGTACGTTGCATGTAATTGTTTGAATGTATATGCATATGTGGTGAGAAAGTATATCATGGAGTAGATAAACATTTAAATATATTTCAGTGAAAAATTAGAGAGACTTCAGATGTCACTGTGGTATCTAATGTGATGTGAAAACTATACTGACAGATGATTGCTTTATTTTCTACTTTTATAGAGAGAGGAATAAACCAATAAGCTTTCAGAGTCTTGTGACTCAGAACATGTTTACATTAATTAGCGTTCACCTTGGGCTCCAGTTTGCTTCTATGTAACGAAGTGCAAAATGAGACGTTTGACTGTGCCAGCAAGCCATTTAGCTGCAAGATACCACTTAATTGGTTTGATGTGCTCCAGTCTGTCATGTCATGTATGAAGCACTGTGGTGGTGTTATAGGATTACAAGGTTGTAGGCTTGCAATTTAGGACAAAAAAGCATGAGCTTTGCCATTCCTGTGATATGAAACAGATTTTGGGGAGAATATCTCCAATTTTACTTTATGATATTATTAGCCAAAGTAACACAAAAAGTAAAATAGCCTACATATCTACCCAGTTCACATTTATCACGGTTATTGATTTTATAAAATATCCTGACTCAGATCATCTCTGATCTTTCTGAGGTTTCCTCTTATATGTTCCACTATCCATTTATGTTAAAAATCTTATGACTTTTTTTGCCAGCGGATTTATTGAACAAGTTAAAATTTTATCTGATGCAGATGATATAGCAACGTTTGAGCTTGTATTATGTAAACATATATGAGATCAATACACATAAATTTAAACATAGCAAATTCTATATAAGTTACATGTTGTCTGGAGAAATATAAGAGTTAAAATCATGTTACGACATAAAGAACTGATGACAGTTTTTGAGACAATCCAAGCAGCATTTTATAATCATAAAATGTTCAAGTACAAAAGCACTGAGAAATCTAACACCAATGTTTTTAATTTTATGGATGGTATCTTAAGAGAAATGAGTGATTTATATACCTGAGTTATACAAAGTTAGTGACAAAAATGAGATTATTCATTTTTTCATTCATAAATTTGTTCATTCATTTATGTAAGCATTCATATATATTTAATAATACACATATATTGACTACATACGATCTACCTGATACAGGTATAGGTGTGGGGATGCAGCAGTGAAAAAGATGCAAGATCTGTGGCATTTTGGAAGTTACAATCAGAAAAATATTAAAAACTATTTGGAAATTGGTTATTATGGCAAAGGAGAAGTAAAGACTATCATGGTAAAGAAAAAAGAAAGAGAGAGAAAGTGCATTAGAACTCAGCAACTGTTACTCTCGGTCCAGTTCTCATTCTGCAACCCCCAGCCTGTGTTGTGACTCATTCCCATAGGTCCCAACTTGGTGTTTATCTAGTAAAAATATTGCCTGATTGCAATCACAATCACGTTTATGTGCGTCTATCATCTCTTTTTCAGCCAATCTTCTTTTCATGGACCTTTAAGCTATTTTCAATTTTTTGCTATTATCAAATAATTGTTCAGTGTACATCCTGTACATGACTCCTTACCATGCACAAACACATCCCTTGGGTAGACCGCGATGCAGAATTGCTGGGTATAAGAAGATGCACATTTTACGTTTTAAGCAATACATCAAATCACCCTTGAAGAGTAGCTGCACTGATTTGTACTCTCAGAATGTCACACACTTGCCAATAGCTGATATCATTAAGCATTTAATTTCTGCCAATGCTATATGTGAAAAATGGTTTCTCATTATTTTAATGTGCGCATCTCTGATTTCTAATTATTTTGAGTGTTTGATCAAATCTGTTGGTTGTATTGATCTTTATTTTACTGCTTTGTGCTTTTATTGATCTTAACACTTAAATATCCCTCAATTTTGGCTATATCACTTTACCACCCCCATTGTCATTCTAGAAAAGCACCCATATTTTCTCACCTGGATTACTGCACTTTCCTCACTAGTGTCCCTGTGTTCACTGTGACCAATACCACCCTTCAATCAATTTACCACATGTAGTTAGAAGGATCTTTTTCAAAATGCAAATCCGACAACAGAACACCTCTTCCTAAGCTTAAACCATTTCTATGATTTCACATTGCTTTTAAGATCAAGACCACTCTCATAAACATGTGCCAAAGACCCTATAAGTACTGGTCCCTCACTTTCTTTAAAGCTTCTCCTCAGGCCATGCTGTCTTCTAGCCACGAAGGCCTCCCTTTAGTTTCTGCAAGGTACCACATCCCTTCATATCACAGTGCCTTGGGCTTACTGCTCCCGTCTTTCTGCACGCCCGGCCCATCACCTTCTCCTAGCTAAAACATCCTCACACTCAGACCTCAGATTGGTCATAATTTCCTAAGGGAAATCTTTTTTAAACTCACCAATTAAATGAAACCCTCTCATCAGATGTTCTTCTTTGTGACGCTTATCTAAGCTTTTGTTTATATGATTTTTGCCTATTTTTTCACTATGTGTCTTTCTAAATAGATTTGAAGCTGACTGAGGTCGGAAATAGTATCTGTTTTTGGTAACCATTGCATTTTTTTGGCCAATATTTTTTAGTGCCTGACATATATTATATTTACAATGATTGAATGAATCAATATCCCAATTAATATGACCCTTCTACATCTTCTATCTCTTATTCTAGATTCTTGATTATTTACATAATTTATTTTAAGCCTTTCCATATCCTAATGTATACATTGAAAGCATATAATTTTCCTATCTGTTCTGTTTTAGACACATTATACAGGTGCTGATATGCAGTATTCTTACTTTAATTTACTTTTAAGTAGTTTCCAGTTCTGTTTTGCTGTCCTCTTTATTAAAGATAGTAATTTATGTGACCACATTTGAATTTTTAAGTGGATGGATTTTTTGATCTCTCTTTTTATTGTTAATTTCTAAATTGATTGCATTTTATTCAGATAATATGGAATATGTGACTCATGCTGTTGATGTTTTCTGATTCTAATAAATAGTGAAATAGTGGCATTTGGAGAATGGTCTACAAGTAGTTTAAAAAATGTATTCTTTATATTTTGGATAGAAATTTAATACCTCATAAGCCTTGTTAACTGGAATATTAAAAAATCTTGTATTCACTAACTTTGCTAATATTCCTCAAAAGATTTTTTCATGTCTTGGGTCTGCTCTTAGAGGTCTTTTTCTGTGGTTCATGAGGATAGTTTTCCTTCTGATAGCATTTGGAGAGGATGTTGGAAATTTTTGTCTTTTTTTAAAGCTTTTCTCTCTATAGTCCATCTCTTTGATTTGTGTTACATGTGTTCATTCAATAAATATTTATTGAGAACTTACTAAATGTCAGCTGGGAATATAGTGGTGAACAAAACAGGAAAAGTCATTTCTCTTGTGGACCCTGCATTCAGTGAGGAGCATACGTTCGTATATATTGCATTTGACATTCAGGCATAAACTGTGCCTTGAACATTTGCATCACTAATTTAGCATGAAGCCCTTTTTTCTGTTAAGTTTGCTTCTCCATGTGTTATTTCTTTATTAAATTAATTACTTTCTTTAAAATTGCTAAACTTCCTTCAAAGTTTGATTATTCCTGGTTATCTGCTAATCACTGAAATTGAATATCCGTGTTTTCCTGTCTTTTATCCTAGATGTTGGTTTCTAGATCTTGGCTTTTTGATATACAGGGAGGAGCAAGACAGGTGGGATGTGCCCATCATTTGTCTCCTGGGTGTGGATCTACATCATCCTCATGGGCTTTGCTAGGCCCATTGCCCAGTCTTTCTGACTCTATTACAGGAGGTAAAGATCACTTGATCTACTGCAGTTTCATTTATTTCCAATGCAATTGCCCAAGTAAGCATCCTGACATTGACTCCTGGGAACTCTACAACCCTTTGCACCATAATTAGCTAACTCTAAACTGAGAGTTTTGCCAGCATCCTCTACTGCAAATAATTTAGGCTATTTTTATTCTTCCCTTTTTATTTTTTTACTGTGAATCTGGTTTCTCTTTGATGATTTTTTCAATATTATATCTTTATGTTCCAATACTGTTATATATTTATTATATTTTAAAATATTGTTGTATAAAAATAGTACTGTGAGATGAACATACTTAGCAAATCCTCAGTATGTTATGCTGCTAACATGAGTTAGATCTTTTATTGTTTTATAGGGCAATTTGTCAAAATGTATGAAATTTTAAATTCTCAGTGCCTCTGACCAGATAGTGTTTTTAGAAATTGAAATTAAGATTGATAAAGAGATTCAAATATAATAAACAAATCTGAAAGCTATATTTCTGACAGCATATTTTTATGTATCCAAAGAGTGAAAATTTATTGCACCTTTGCAAATCATATTCTTTGATAATGGTTAATGACATGGCAAATATTCAAAATATATTTTAAGTAATAATAGTTATGATTTCGATGTGAAAATAGAATTTATATGTGAGTATGAAACTATAGCAAAAAGACGTATGTAAAATATATATTCCTATCTATTCTAAATTATATATAATAAATACGTTATAAGTTTTAATTATCAAGTAAAATATTCTGATGTTTATAGTCTCCCTCACACTTGATATTTGGTTTAAAGTCAAGTATTAAGAAGGGGCTTAAAGAATTTATAGCCCATTATCTGATACATACGTGGACCAATAAATAGGTACACGATGGATAAATGAAACAATGCATAAATATTGAATATCCAAAGAAGACAGTTACATGTCTCTCATATATTGGTCCAAGACATGTTCTCAAAAGGTTGACAAAGATTTCGTATTTACAATTTATCAATTAGAGGAATCAAAAAGAAAAGTGAGCATAATCTAGCAAGAAAATACATGTTTGTTCTATCTACTGAATTGCAGAATTTCCTGGAGGTTATGCAATGAAACAACTTTCACATTAACCAAATTAACAAAGCAACCTATTTTCTATGATCTTTTCAAGGGCAAAAGTCCTGACAATGCTCTTTACACCACCTGTGTCTGCAGTTAGAGCTAACTCTGTCATATCACAGTGGTTAAATATTCATAGAGGCTACCTGAATTAATTGAAAATAAAATTAAAAGTTTTTTTTCTGATCTGTTTATCAAGCAGAGACATGCATTCCTAAAAATCTGACAGCTAAAGAGTTTATCCAAATGCTATGTAAGGGAAGCTCAACGATTTCAAATATTGCTTTCCTTTAGGATTCACATTAAACAAACAAGCAGAAAGCAAAAACAAACTTCTTACCCTCCCAATTATTTGACTCAAAGTTTATGAGTCTGCTCTTGTTTGCTATGTTCCTCTGATGCTCATAGTTGACTATAAGAATGATGTACAATATTAGCAAGTGGCTTATTTCATAATAATGACCTTGCGTTCTCTCTCCTTTATGTGAACAATTTAGTAAGTAAAATATAAGAAAAGAACTTCAATATTTTAACCTTAGTAGGATTGAGGAAACAGAAAATTTTCAACACATGACACTGTAAGCCAAACAAAAAAGAGGCATAATTAGGAAAAGCCATTAAAACAATATGGCCAAAACACACCCTAAGAACAAGGACTGTATTTACTATTTGCATATTTAAAAATAGTTTGAACATATTCTGGTTTAAAGAAAACAATCCGAAAGGAAAACGAAACAGCACACACAATTCTATTAACATCTGAGTTAGATTTGGGACGTCACCTGTTAATCTAAACCTACTCCGCCTAGATTCTGTTTCACCTAAGTCACTCTTATTGTAACTTGAGATATTTTTTAGTCTTTCCTTTAAGCATATGATTGAAATATGTGATCTTATCTCCACTCTTCACTTATTTTTTGTGTATAACAATGGACATAATGATATCGAAACTGTATAGGTGATTCAGTATAGGAAACAATCCACGAATCCTAGTTTGTAAAAACATGAAGACTACAAAGATGAATAAGACCTAATTAAGTATTTGTCATCTTTTGAATCGTTGAAAATTCATCTAATGTTATTTGTTTGTTTATTTATTTATTTGGATTATAATTTGGAAGAAAATAGGAGTTCTGAACAGTGAAATCATTTGGTCAATGTTACACTTGTTAATTAACAGTGTGTTGGTGGTTAATAAAGCTTCATTCTCAGGATTGAAGTAACAATTTCTTTTATTTAGGACCATGCATAGCATACAATAAACACTTAATACATAGTCATTCTTTTCTGTTTGTGATTAGAGTTTCCTGAAGGGAAAAATAGAGCTGAAATGGTGAGTCGTCAAAACGAAACATATGAGTATAACATTATAAATGTCTCATAAATTGTGGAGCAAATATTCTGTGAATCTGTCCAAAAGATGGATAGTCAGCCTTGACTCATTTATCAAAGCATTATAATGAGTCTTGTTGACAGCGGTCTTACTGATATCTGGACTCAGCAAGAAAATTTGTTAAAAACTGATGAATAATATTTGGTTTGAATGTAGAATTGTTGGTTCTATGGCTATAGCCATAGAGATTATTTTCCAGCCTCAGATGACCAGTTTCTGTGAGCAATGTTCTTCCTCCACATGCTTCTCTGAAATTGAAACTGAGGGTTATGACAAGTTCATCTTTAAATGAAGGTACCTTTAATTCAGAAATGGCCAGATGCTTTCAAGTTTAAGATGAAATTTCTTTGAATGTAAACAATTACAGAAAAAGTTTAATCTTTTTTTTGGCTTAAGATGATACAATTATTTTTTAAATGGGTTATTGAATCATACTCAATAAATTGTGATTCCACAATCAATTCCATTAAAGAAGTCCCTACTCCATTCTTAAGAAAGAGTAGGTTTAAAAAGAAATGGAATTAATTTTGGTCACCTCTTGAATTAAACTGAAAGAACACTTTAATAACCTAATTATTTTTTGAATAACCAAATTTAATCTCAATGATAATATTATATAAATTGATTTGATTTTTATTGAAGCCATGAAGAAAGGTGTTCTTTTGCATATTTCCATCTGATGATTACATATAGGCAAACACGTTTTTCTTCCATGGGCATAAAGACACCTCCGGGTAGGATATCATGCTAAAGGAATTTCTAGCATATCTTTAGAGTTGCCAAATGAGAATTTGAAAAGCTTAATTTATATTTTATTGCTATATGTGGGGAGACACTAGTATCACAATTAACAGAACTGTTCCAGTTGTGTTGGATTCCTGTGGTGGCCAGACTCATATCAAATGAATGTCTTTTGTATGCTAGCAATTACACTACCACGTAGACTATACACTTGTTTAATTTTCACAAGAACACTGTGAAGGTAGTTTGTTTTTTGAGGAAGATTAGCCTGGAGCTAACATCTGTGCCCATCTTCCTCTATGTCATATGTGGGAGGCCTACCCCAGCATGGCTTGATAAGCAGTGCTAGGTCTGTGCTTGGGATCCGAATATACACCAAACCTCATACATTCATACACAACTTGCTGACATCACCCCAAGCCCAAGCAAGATTCTTTTTGCAGTCATAGATGTTGGAATCCTTCCAGAATTGCGTAAATGTCTTCTCAGTGTCTTCTTCAGTCGCAGCAATAGCCCGATCAAAGATCTTCCTCAAGCAATAGGCCTTAAAAGCTACTACAGTCCCTGGGTCCTTTGGTTGGATCAAAGAGGTGGTGTGTAGAGGGAGAAATACTGCTTTGATATTGGGATAAAGATCACCAATAAAAGGAGGATATCAGGGAGTATTATCAATAATAGGCAAAATCTTGAAAGATATGTTATTCCCCAGACAATACTTCTCCATTTCACTGGCACAACAATTCAGGAGGGCATCTTAGAAGAGGAACTGGGTCATCCATGACTTCTTATTGCTCCTGTAGTACACCGGCAGTGTGTGCTTATTGATATGCTTGAAGACCCTGGGGTTCTCACTGTGCCAGGTCACAAAAGGTTTCAATTTGTTGCCTACAACATTGCCCCCAAGAAAGACAGTTATCCTTTCCTTAAAAACTTTGAAACCTGGTGTTGACTTGGCCTCCTTATGGATGAAAGTCCTTTCAGGCATCTGTTTTCAGAATAGGGAGGTTTTATACACATTGAATATTTGCTCTGGCAAGTGATTTTCCTCCAAAATCAGCTTATCTACAGTTTCCAAAAATTCTTCAACTGCCTTCACACCAGCACTCACAGACTCACCACGCACTTTCACATTATATGATGATTAATGATTCTTGAATCATTTAAACAAGCCAGAGGCTAGCAGTAAATTCAACATTGTAGTCAAGTCCAGCCTTTTCTTTTAACATCACAAGCAAACTTTTTGCTTTGGCTGTGATCATGATGGTACCGAGAGGGATGTGCATCTGTGTCTGGTCTCCAATCCAGGTCATTAGAAGTTTCTCCGTGTCTGATACAGGCCCTTCTCACATTTTTAAGTCTTATTGCCTTCAGTGAAGCAGCTCCTTTAACAGCTTCTGATATTGAACCTGAAGTGGGTTCACTCACCCATTGCACAGCAAGCCGATTTCTGACACCGGGTGTAGTGGAAGAAAGTAGGAGTTTTATTATTGTACAGCACTGAGTAAGGAGAGAGGGCAGCTAGTGCTGAAATCCCAAACTCCCTGAACAGCTAAGAGGAAAGGTTTTTATTTGGGGTTTTAGGTAGGAGAGGGGGAGCATATGGCCTTACTGCTCAGAGCTTTCCCACTAGCCTGTCTTTGGCCTTGAGATACTTGCAGAGAGGAGGGAGCCCGTGACCTTGCTGGTCAGGAGCTTTCCGACCATCCTGTATCTCTTTGTGGCCAGGAGACAATGAATGCAGGTGCTTTTCCTTGGCTGTGTCTGTCTCCATGGAGGATAGTGGATTCTGGAGCCAGGAAGCCAGGGAGTAAGCAGGGAATGAGTGCTTTGGTTTTAACCCCATATATGCTGGGTTTAATGTAGGGAAACTGATATCAGGGTGGGTATCACTTCTGTCACTTTAGTTTTATTCTTCAAGATTATAGCTATGGTAGAATGGGACATGCCTGACTGGCAAGCAATAACCATCACTGATTTTCCACCTTCATACTCCTTAATTGCTTTTAATTTTGTTTTGTATGCTTAGGAGCCATGATGAACAAAACAGTAGGAGATTAAATCAAGCGCAAGAGAAAATGAGGCAATCAAGAGACACAGTAGACCTGAGATGTGTGAGGCCACTGCTGGCGTAACATGGCATACTCTTTTATAGTAAACTTTTTTATAAGTAGAAAGAGTACACTCTAAAATAGTGGTAAAAAGTATAGCATAGTAAACACATAAGCGAGTAACATAGTCATTTATTACCATGATCAAGTGTTATGTGCTCTACATAGCCATATGTGCTGTACTTTTATACTACCAGCAGCACAGTAGATGTGTTCATGCCAGCATCACCACAAACATGTGAGTAACGTGTTGCACTATACTACAATAGCTACAACATCACTAGGTGATAGGAATTTTTCAGCTCCATTATAATCTTACGGAACCACCCTTGTCTATGTGGTCAGTCATCGACTGAAACATCATTATGTGGTACATGACTGTAGTGGTTTACATATTTGAGATTAGAAAATGAGCATGTTATACTAGTAAACATCACCTATACAATTAAAGCCTGTTGATAAATAATGCAAAAAAGCATAGTGATAATAAGAAGTTAAAATAACAAGCATGTCTTCTGAAATCAGGCTTCATTATATTTTTTCAGGTTATCTTTGGGTAGAGAGAGCAAAGCTGTTTTTCCTAAGCATTTTAGGTTTTCATTGACTGTACTTTTGTTACCATAATTCCCACTGTAATGGCTTATATTTCTGAGGAGCTTCAGCCAATAAAAAATGTTGCTTTCTTCCCGAGAAGTCCTCTGTCTTTAATTAATTTATAACAAAAATAAAGCATGCAAAACAAAATCTGTTGTCCAAAATGTATGTATAAGGGACAAGAGAAATATCAGATTGCAGTGTTCTAAAAGTGTGAGCGATTCAACTTAGAATTTAAAATATAGTGGTGGTCCTGAATGTGAGACAGTCAATTGACTTCTCTCTACTTTCCAGTCTCGTCTCACCTACTAGTAAAATAATAATGCTCTTCTTTTAAATAATTTATGCACAGATGGTTAAAAATATACTTTTTATAAAATTTCTAATTTTTAAAATGTAAATTAGAGAAACACAATTTTTGTAGAAATTGATAATACTCATTTTCTTTTCATAGTGTCTAACTAAAACTAAAGTCTGCTTGTGTCAGAAGGTAGGATAAAACAAACTGCTTGTGGCATCTTCTGTTTGGGAAGACAAACATGTTCTTTTCTCCAATTTGATCAGCTAGAGCTCCATGAAAGAAATTGGATTTATTTTGAAAGAGGGCAATGGGTTGACATTTTAGGAAAGAGTCTTTTAGTCAAAGGGCCTTGTAAGAGAGAGCAAAGCTATAGGATTTTGACAAAGAAATAGAAAATGGGAGAGAGAGCAAAGAGTATTAGCTATGAGGACACGAAAAAAGGGCTTAAGACAATTCTTAAAACCCTTAATGGGGAAAAGAGAAGGAAAGGATTCCTTGCATGTGGTTTCAAGGAAGGAAAGAGCAATTTTTGATGAAACATGTGTGTCTAAGATTTGCCTCTTTTTCAATTAAACATAAGCTTTTATTTTCAGAGATTATTTTGATTTAACAAATGTTTACTTTAAAACTCTTGGTGTCTTTTGAATGCTGTGAGATTGATTGATGTGAATTTAACTGCTGACATTTATGTGAACTTGATATTTATGTGATTATATATATGTATTTATATATACTAAATTTTGTAGGTAAGAATTTTCCTCGGTTACTCACATATTATATCAAAATTAGTACGGCATACTTAATATATGACTTTACATGGGCTATGAGTAACTTCTTTTCCCTACCCATGTTTATCCCACCCAAACTATAACAAAATTGTTTTTGCCAGGTGAATTTAACACTGGTAAAAATTACATATCACTTGATCATAGGCAATTCAAAAAGGGGAAAAAACGGAAAAATAAAAAACTTGATTTTGATCTCCATGCTCAGAAATCAATATAGTTGTTTAATGTCAAAGTTGGTCTTTTAGAGGTGAGTTGAAAATGCCCGATGACTTTTTGGTCACCAAAATGGGAGCAATGATGAGATGAGAAATAACACCTCCTTATGGTGAATTGGTAGTTGTCTTGTTTATTCCATTTTGCCTTCTCCTCATTTATCAGCTTGCCATTTACAGTAGTTCGTGGATGACCCAAACTGTGATGGTTTACAAGGAGATGTCTAGAGAAATCATGTTGGAATGTAGTGATTGTTTTAGCTTTTCAGCTCTGCACTTTCATATATGTATTTCAAAGATGGATGCATTTACTCTAAGATCTTTCTTTCAAACAAATTTCACGAGACAGCTGAAAATCAAGTACTTCCTTTTATCTTATTTTCTGTTTTCATTCAGCAAAAATTTATTCGACTTCTTAGATCCGGCAGAGGATAGGAAGATGAATAATGAATTAATCCTAGTGAATATTTCTTAAGGAAGTAGCATAAATTCTTTGCGTACTTCATATACTTTTGCAGAGATGTCTTTCACCTACAGTTCACACGTATAAATAGACTTTGCATGTTTAATGTTTTCCATCCTGTTGAAACATATGACAAGTAGACATTGATGATGACAGGGGTCACTTGGTAGAGAGAGAGTATTAGAGTCATCAAATCTTAGATCTAGAAAGGAATGTAGGAAAGATGTAGCTTGGCCCACTCATCTCATTTTATAGATGAATTCATTGCAGTAAACTAAGGAATATTGTTAAAAAAAAAAAAAAAGCATTCGTTGAGGAGGATTCTTCCTCCCTACCCTGCTGCTTCTCCTGAAGTGGGATTTACCCCCAGTACTGCAAGCCTCTCAGAATATTATTCCCACAGACATGGATGGAGTACCCTGATTAGTGGGTTTAGAATAAGAGCCTAGGTCTAAAGTTCACCATCTCTCATGTATTTCCTGGTGGTTTGCACCACCCAAAACAGTAATAAAATAATTTTAGCCTCATGGATTTAGAAACAGACAAAAATTACACATTTTTAAGACATAAGCCTTAAGATGTCCATGTGGAAAACTCTGTGATTGATCATGCTTGCTTATAATTGTCTTTGCAAGTTTGGGGCTCACTAGAAATGCCATTATTATTGTCTCACTAAGCCACGTTCTTCAGTATTAGTTGTCTCAGTAATAGACGTAACATATTAATCTCAGTTGTCTATCTCCAAGTTGTTTAGACCTTGCATCCCCCTCACATCCCACAAGCTTTATTTTGTTAGTCTTTGTGTGTGCATGTGTGTTTTGGAGAGACTAAAGTCATAACTGTATGAACAAGAGTATAATAATCACGTGAGGAGACTTACATGAGTAAAGAGGTATGCTTATGTTTGCAGTGATTTATAATTAGCTTTGCCGGATAAAATAAGGGCACTTAGTTACATTTAAATTTCAGAAAAACAATAACTATATATTTAGTATGAGTGTGTTCTATTCAGCCTTTATCTGAAATTCAAATTAACTAGGTGTCCTTTATTTTTATTGGCTCAATCTGGCAAAACTACCATAGGGATTTTTTTTAAAGGAAGAAAGTGCAGTTAAAACATAATGACTAAGTAAACAATACATGATGTGAATTTACTTCCTGGATATTTACCCTGAAATTTCTGAAAGATAACCTTGTTTAAAATGGCTGTTCTGGAGCACACAGCAGAGAGAGAATGCTATCCGATATCTTTGGATTCATAATTGAGGATTTTATTTTACGGTGAAATTAGTTGGCAAGAAATCTTCAGAAAGATGTATGAAAATCTTTTCACTGAGACTCACTTATCTCTGAGCTTTCATACTTCCCTGAGGAGCAGAGTCCGGTGAATTTGATGACACTATCAGATTATTAAAGAAACACTTTCCTGTTCCGATCAGTCATCTTTCAATCTTTAACGTCAGAAGCAAAATCATTAATAATCAAAAAGATAAATAAAAGACAAAAACTAGGCAGAGTAACTTACCGCTAAGAGATCTAATTTGCTAGTAAAAACAAATAATAAACAAGTTTCCTAAATGCATAAATATAAAATAAACTCAAATATCATCCGTCCCTACATTTCTCAAAAAGAAACTACAAAAATGAGATTTTCTATTTTTACTAACTTGTAAATTTGAATGTTTAATAGTGTGGAAGAGACCATTAAGTCAAATATATTATATTAATTTACTAAATTAGTTGTATAGTAATTGAGACAACTTTTCTCCAGTTGCCTTTAATGAAAATAATTTTATTCAAACATGTATATAGTTCTTTGATATCAATGCTATCTTTATTAGTAAATTTCTAAATCATCTAGCAGAGTTTTTCAAATAGGTTGTCTCTGTTTTTATATAGTATTTGAGGTAGAGGACTCATTTTTGTGCACAATATATCTACATGTACAGATTTCCTGATATTAAACAATTTAAAAATAGCCCTATTTGGTAAAAATTTAAATTTCATTAATGATTGCTGGAATCTCTTTGCTATTATATTATTCATGTATTACATGTGTGCATGTTCTTTCTACATATGAATGTGTATATAAATATATGTTTTAAAAGTGTTCTGTCATTAAAAATGACGTGAGGAGGTAGTAATTTTTTTTGGATATTCTGGAGTAATTTAAATAAAACGTCGGTTGTCTTTTTAAAGGATAAATTGATCTGGTCCTAGTGCTTTCTCCAAAGGAAGAACTGAAATAGCATTTCTGAAATCTTCTCTCAGCCCACAAAATGAGAATCTTTTCAACAACTCTCCTTTCCAGAACTCTCACAGAGCACAAGGTTTCATGCATCCTTAACTACACTTAAACCCCTTTTCCTCAAGAAAATTATTTGGGAGTTGAGAGTATAGTGGTAGTAAGCTGTATTCTGATTGTCAGCTTCTAAAACAGTACTTCAGAGTCTGTGTGAGGTCTTGGTGAAGTCACTGGACATTGTATCCCAAGTTAAATGCATTCTGCATTGCTGTATAAAGGGTCTTTGCCCAGCTTTCCTGTAAGCACAGTCAAAGGTGTGCATGAAGGCATTTTATCTGACGGTAAACAGAGAGGAATAGAAGCAAAGATGAGAATGTTTATGGATTGAGCCTCTGCTACAGATGATAAGCATGTGTTTAATCCCAGCTAGAATCTGTGAATGCAGAGTGGTTCCCAGTGAGCATCCCAAGAAGTACCATCGGAGAAGTCAAGAGTCAGGGGGAGGTATGAGGTACGCCAGACAGGACAAAGACTGCCCAATCCCCTTTTGTGAAGCAATCACAGTTGCATAGATCTGGCCACTAAAGAAGCAGCTGGAAAGAGTTGGAGCTGGGAGAATTTTCACAGGGCATATAAGAGATCCTCAGTGTTTACAGTGGCATCCAAGTATCTGTAATGATTTTAATATCTTTATTTGTTTCTAAATGAATTTGTTCACATGATCGCCATGGGCACCTAAAACTAACAATTATTATGTTACTTTCAGGCTAATATTCTTTCAAAAACAATCACCTATTCCTCAAATGCTTATACATGTATAAGGGAGTGCTGGGTGTAGGAACTCCCAGGGGCCACACATAGTGCAGCGGGCCAGTTTAGGGACTGACTGGAAGTGCCTGTGCACTGAAGCACAATGCTCCCCTGAGAACCTGGGGCGGCCACCACTCACAGACCATGGTGTGCCTGTCTTCTCAGTGCACACGGCTGTTCCCTGGGCAGGCCACAGGGACATGCCTGCAGGCCCCACTATAGCTTAGCACACAGCTGAAAGGCCCAAGCAGGGTTGTCTCTCTCCCTGGCAAGGAGTCCAAGCTGGAGCTGGAGGAGGTTCTGGTCCCCAGGAAGATGCCCATCAGCCCCCAGAGAGCTGGCTAACTGTCTTGTACCTCCTGCCCAGACTGGATGCTGAGGCCTTGGAGACTGTGGCTCCAGCCCAATTTTACAGTGTCCACTTAGCCAGGTGGAGGAAAGAAACGAAGCACGGGTACATAGGCGTCTACGATGCACCCTGGATGCAGTATAAAAATGTACTGAAGATCTTTCAGTGCAAGATCAGCCGTCACAAGTACAGCAAACTCTTTAAGAGGATTCAGTTCCTGAAGCAGAAGAGTTGGTTCACAACCATGGGAGTTTCCCCAGGTGAAATCTGGAACTGGCCCCTGGACACAGAGGAGAAGGAGAGAGCAAAGGAAGTGGCAAACTAACCCAGATTGGCAGGTGACAGTTTTCACAAGCAAGGGAACTTACATATGAGGCTTCTCTTGGGTGGCTGCAAGATGAGTAGATCTCTGCACTCCCCACCAGGATCTTAAAGTTTCTATAGAGGCCTTAACTGAGTTCAGTCACATGTACCATCCAGACAGTCTCAACGACACCTTAGTCTCTCAAGGCTATGTCCTTGAAATTGACTCTGGCTGTAGGAATGGTGGGCAGAACATACATTCCAAGGACAAGAGGGAGATGACCTTCTGATTGTCTGTGTTCAGCATGTGGGTCAGCCTACAGTCACATCCTCTTGATGACCTCTTCCAACACTCCACCCCTTGTGACTGGCTATTACGATTTTTTCCTCCTTCTTTCACTATGTGCCCTGAATGGTCAGCAGGGAGTTTCACTGGCATGGAGGGGCCTGGTTTGCTGGCCATCGGGCTGCATTGGTGGCAGACACCACAGCAACTGCATAGGGACATGCAAGAGAAAACACAGACTAAGACAATGATTTTCAAATTAAGTAACAATTTTTTCTACCAAGAGCCCCATGATCTGAACCACTGATTTATGAAGTCCCCTAGAATGGGGGTTGAATCACTCAAGGCATTCACTTGTGTCTTCATGTGATTTTAATAAAGATGATGCATTAGCAGACTCATCAGGTATGAACACACAACACTGTGTGGATAATGGCACAGGTGCCTCCTTGTGATGCAGTAGTAATATACTCAGGCTTTCTATTTTGGAAGAGAGTTTTTCTCACTAGAGACATTTCAGCATTCAGTAAGGACTGGCTTTGCTGGCTATCACTTAAGGCTTACAGGGTGAATTTAGTAAGGGCTTCTATGTGTGCTATGATGTCCTCTGGGCCACCAGAGGGAGCAATGGCAGTGGCCAAATGATCATACCAGTGGAAAACAGAACAAGCCCACCTGGCCTTGAGGAGAGGGAGGTTCGCGGCTTTAGGAATTTGACCTGGTTGTGCATACCATATGTGTTGGCCAGGGGAAACAGCTTTGTCAAGTGTGAGGAGATGGACTAGGGGCAGGATATGTCAGACCAGGACCCCCATTTTCTCCCCTCTTTTAATGGTGCATGCATGTTCCATGCCAGATACAGTGCATTTCAACAAGTCCAGCTTACAGCAGGACAATGGGATCCAGGTGGGGACTGAATAATTCCCCTTCACCCAGGGGTGCAAAGTAATTTATTCATCGCGGTGATGATGCATTGCAGATTCTAGTAGATAACTCCTTTCCCAGGTGCGATGGGGCCTAATGTTCTCAGCAGCACAGTGCATTGATCCATGGTGAGAGTTGAGGCAATGGCTGTCTTCCATATCTTTAATGCATTTGCTGTCTCAGCAGGGGTCCCCAGTCTGACATATGAGGCAACAGGCCCTACTGGTTGATCATTTAAATGTGTTAAAGCCTGATTGTGCTTTAGTCCACCAAGCCAAGGTGGTTTTAGCTGCTAGTAATTTGATCGGCTGCTTTAGTATTCCATTCTTCCTATCAACCCTGCTGCTTGCAGGTTATAGGGAGATGGAACCTCCATTCAATGTCATGTTCTTTTGCCAAGTATCACATATCATGACCTTTGAAATGTGACTCCTGATCACTGCCTATTAAAGGAGGCTATCCGTACAAGGTATTCAGCTTTTCTAATACCCTAGTGGTGGCAGCCTGGTGTGCATGGTGACAAGGGAAAGCTTGGGTTAGACCAGATACACCGTCCACACAAACAAAAGCAAATTTAGAACCCTCACTTGGAGGGAAGAGGCCAATATAATCAAAGTGCCAATCCCTCACTAGTTGGAAACTCCAATGGAGGGCCCCGACTCCTTTGGCAGCTGCCTAGGATATTGTTTACAAGACACGAGACATGCTGTTACTGTATTAACCAAGTTACTATTTCAAGGGCAATCCAGTATCCTTAGCAATATGTCACCTCATCTGGGCACTATGGTGGCCACTCTCTCTCTACACCCAATTTGTTGTATCCCCTGAAGTGTCAGTCACTAAGGCTCAAACCAGAGCTAGGTCATTAGCTTCCTGATTTCCAGGAGTTATTAGCACCTTATGCGACCAAGACATAGATGACAGTGAGGATTGTTTCAGGCTCTTGCAGGTGAATCTAAATGTCTTTCCACGTATCCTGACCCCACAAGAGCTTATTCAAGATCATCCACCCCTTGGCTTCCCATTGTTTAAGCCATAGGGTTAATCCATTTAGAACAACCCAACTGTCAGTGCAAAGGGTTAATGGCCAGGGCTTGTGAGTGGTTACCTGCCAAACTGCTCTGAGTTCAGCCCACTGGCTGCTGCAGTTCATTCTTGTTTCCCTCCAGATGGTGTCAGTGTTGGACCGAATAGCGACTGCAGTCCAGCCTGAAGGGTTGCCCTGACTAGACCCATCTGTATAGCAGGCATCAGTGGGAATTTGCCCCTGCTTCCTCTTTACAGGTGGCAGAGGCCGCCACAGGAATAAGGGTGAGAGCATCTGGAAGATTTACATACTCTTCAGGGCCTAGTAGCCCCTGCATTTCTAGAGACAGTGGGCTGGTGGACAGGGTGCTCCTCTGCTGAACATAGGCAAGCTACTTAGTCAACATGGGAGTTTGAACCATGGCAGAGGTGGGTCAGTAGAACATATTCTCAACCCACTCCTTGATAGGGAGCAAGTTCTTACCACCATATGCTGTTGCTTAGTGAGAGGCTCTATCTGGAGGGGCACTGTGTACACTGCTGGGAGCTGTTGCTGTATGGGGGTGTATTGGGTTTCTGCCCCCTTCAGAGCTGGGATGAAAATCCTAAGGGTACTCTGTCCTTCTGTTGTGTCTGCCATAGTGCCCAAGCCATACCTTCTGGAGTCACAGACACATATAACTCAATTGATAGCCTTGCTTGGGAGATGCCCAGAGCTTTTAAACTGCTTCACTAGGATTTTTGCCTTCTCAAAGGCAGCTTGTTGCTCGGATATCCAGTCCCACATGTGTCCTTTCTTTACCAAGTGGTATGAGGATGGAAGCACTGTGCCAGGTGGGGAATAAAAGTCCTCCAAAACCCCAAAATCCTTACAAAAGCTTGCACCTCTTTCATGTTCCTAGGGGTTGGGTGGGCTTGCACCTTGTCAATCACAGCTGCTGAGAGAGCATACATCTTACCTGACCATACAACTCCCCGCAACTTTGTGTGGTGCCTGGGCTTTGAATTTTCAGTGGGTTCACCACCCAACCTCTCCCTGGTAGCTGTTCCAGCAAAGTTTGTAGAGTGTCCTGCAGCAGAGGCAAATCTTCACGTGTTAACATTATATCATCAACGTAATGGGCCCATTTCACTGATGTGGGGAAGGAGAAGAGGGACAGATCTTGAGTACCATCCCATGACATATTGTAGGACTGTGCAGTAGCCTTGGAGAAGCACTTGGAAGGTCCACTGTTGCCCCTTTCACGTGACAGCAAATTGATCTTGTGACGCAGCGTCCAGGGGTATATGAAAAAAGCATTTGCTAAATTCAGTACAGCATGGTACATTCCCAGGACCATGGCCAAGGTATCTAAGATGGTGACAATGTCAGGCACAGCCACATGGATGGAGGGCACCACCTTGTTCAATTCTTGGTACATTCCCAGGACCATGGCCAAGGTATCTAAGATGGTGACAATGTCAGGCACAGCCACATGGATGGAGGGCACCACCTTGTTCAATTCTTGGTAGTCCACGGTCATCTGCCGTGAGCCATCTGGCTTTGCTACAGGCCATACCAGGCTATTGAAAGCAGGGCATACAATAACCCACTTGGTACAGTTCTTGTATAGTTTCTCCTATTTCCTTATGTCCCCCAAGAAGTTTATATTATTTCAAAGTTACCATGCTTCCTGGGGGTGGTAGACTTAGTGGTGTTGGTGGTGTCCTTCAGGACAGGTTTGATTAACCCAGAGGCAGAATTCACCAATAAAGATTTGCAAAGTTTAGCCTCATAGGATATTGATGCTCCATATGTTCTTTGGTACTGAAGAGACAAAAACATTATATTCTCATGGAGGAGAATGCCTAATCTGCACTTCCAAAGGGACCTTCCTGACCATAACCATTTGCTCTCCACAACTATCGATAGTGCTGAGGGGGCCCGAGAACTTCTGAGGGCTACAATGTATTAGAGTACATTCAGCTCCAGTATTGACCAGACCCCTTACCTTTTACTTATTTTCAGGGGACCAGTGAATAGTGAGCTCAACATGAGGCCTCCAGTGACCTCCAAGGGCTCCCTTGGAGGCAATCTTGGCTTATATCCTAGACCTGGAGAGTGAGAGGCACCCACCCCAAAGATCACTGTATGCCTAAGGCCTCCGCTGGAACAGGTGGGGCGTCAGGCACAGTGGGGCAGGTGGGGCAGGTCTGAACAGTTGTGAAGGTTTTAAGGCTTTCCACAGGTATATCAACCCAGTGTTGAGTTGGCAGTCTATCTTTTCATGTGGGGTCCCAGCAGCAATGACGTCAAACAACATTTACCTCTAGGTTATTTTTACTGGACCTTTTACAGCCTTTCTTTTCTCTTGAAATTTTTTGATTTTCCTCGAGTTAATAATTATTTCATATTTTTTAATATAATTAATGTCCCATGTACCATTACTTTTTTTTCTTAACCTTCCTTTAAGAAATCTCAAATGTCACATAATAATTTTAAGAAATGTAAAGACAAAGATAATAATCTATCAATTTCTATTTTTTTTTAAGTTTTTTAGGCAATGCTCCCACAGCTGTTACCCTGGGACTCCCTTTTACAACTGTCTTCTGTAGGACTCTGCTTTCTGGATCCTGTCATTTCACCTTTGTAGGTTTATTATTTCATTTTGCTAAAGTACAATCTCAAATAGCTACATAAGAAAAGTTTCTAACATTGAACAGAAAATCCATCAGAGGAACCCCTAAAGGTAGTAAACATATAAAAACTCAACCAAACTAGCAATCAGTGAAATACAAACAGAGGTACCATCGTTTCACATCATTTCAAATTGGCATGAAGTTAAAAATGCTAACACCAGTTGCATACACAACTGATGGAAGTATGAAAAAACAGAGTTACTTTTGAAAGCAATTTGATATTATCTATAAAATTTAGAATGTCATGATTATGACGCAAAATAAGACAGCCACAAAAAAGAAATGCTCGGCATGTCCATGGAGGGAGGATAGGTAAAGAAATTTTGGTACATTTTTAGGTTGGAATACTATACAACAATTATAACTAGCATGCCAGATTTACAAGCAACATGGAAAACTCTGAAAATATGTTTGATTAAAAAATCAAGTTGCAGGGGATCTATCATGTGTATCATGTACATATGTTAAATAACCTGTAGAATAAAATCATTTTCGGATATACTGTATATGATGCATTATAGTGTATATGTGTATATTTGTATATGTACTTGTATATATGCACATGTGAATGATGAGTTCAAGCTAGTTCTGATCTCTGGGGAAGAAGGATGGATAAGAAAGAGATTGAGGAGTGTCGTATAGAGGAATTCAACTGAATGTGTAATTTTATTTTAAAAAGGAAATGCGGCAAAACTTGGATACACGACAAATCTGAGTGATAGATGCACAGATGTTCACTACGGAATTCTCTATACTTGCTTGAAAAATATTTTAAAAGAAAGCTTGTGTCGGAGGCATGCTTTGAATATTTGCCCATCAGAATATGTCCTTATTTTTCCTTAAAACTTGATTGATGAGGTACCCCTGAAGAAAATTCTTAACAGAAAATCATTTTCCCACCTCACTATAAAGCATCGCTCCACTGTTTTCCAGCGTTGTAGCTGAGAATTCCTTAACGGCTTCTCAAAATTTGCTGTACATTTATTTGAACCTGGTGTTTTGTGTTGGAGAGACATAACAGTTTGGGTAATTAATTTAACAGATACATTTAGAATTTCTAATTCTTCATGAATTAATATTGGTAATATAGAATTTTCAGAAAAGTTAACAGGAGTTTTTAAAAAGTTTTTACAAATTTATCATCATAAGTTTGTTTGTAGCTTTGCCTCGGTTTGTTAATCTCTGTTCTATTTGTATTTGTGTAACTTTTTGCATTTTTAATACTATTTATCGGCATCTTTTATCTCCTTTTCTGTTACCAACAATCATCAATCTTATGCCTTGTTTTCTTTGCTTCTCTTAGCTTGCTTACTTTTTTCTCTTCATGTCTTTTTTGTCACTCTGCTAGTTTGGAAGCTGTAGCTATCTCTGTTCTCTTTATCTACGTATGCATCTCTATACAAACATAGTACTTTTATGTATACATAACATATGTGTATACTTACCACTATATATATGTTATATATATTTAGCATTCATAATTAATATGTTTTTATTTCAAAAATCTACAGTTAAGTATTTCTTTTCTCCTCCAGATATCACCATGTTTTAAATACAAACTGAAGGATATTCTTTTTTATTTTAAAGTTTAATTTTAACGTTTTCTGGACACAAAACATTAGCTATTTTTTCAGTTTATAGTTAATTCTATTTGCCGATATATTGTCAGTCTGTGTTCACAATTTTTATTGGTATCTCTTCTCTTCCCTCTGGGTTCACATTTGTTGAAGAATTAGCTTTAATACTTTATTTAGTCTGTAAGTCGTGAACTCTCTTAGTCTTTGTGTATTTGAAAATGTCTTCATTTTGCCATCACTCTTGGATGATAATTTCATTTGGTATTAAATTTTAGATTGTCGGAGATTTTCTCAGAATTTTGAAGATATGCTCTAGTAGCTTCTGAAATATATTTTTGCTTAAAAATAGCCTAGAATTAGGCCATTTAATATTATGTTTTAGTCATTAATGTTCTGAAGTTTGGCAACAATATATCTGCCTGTTAATTAATATTTTTCATGTTCAGTATTCAGTGTTCATTTAAAATTTGAAGATTCATGGATAACTCTTGGTTGCTATGTCTTCAAGATTTCTTTACAAAATTTTCTCCATTTTTTATCCACATGTGTGGACAAATTGGTCTATCATCCATTGTTGTCTAACCCTCTTCCATATTTTTTATATTTTTTTCTCCATAATGCAGTCTCGGTGAATCAACACTACATGAAATTTCACTATTTTTCTAATTAATAGTATCCCATGTAATTTTTATTCTATTTCAATATTTCATTCTCATGATTGTACTTTTTAATCTCTAAAATTTCTTTTGTCTTTTTGTCTACACTTTCTGGAATCATTTATGCCTGTTTTGATTTCATAATTGCTTACTCCTTTTTTCCCAGTTACCCATAAGGGAAAAACCAGGCAGCAAGTATGGAATAATAAAACAAGACTTTAATCTACTTGTGCTTTAATGAGGAGATAAGTCTTCTGACTGGTTATGGAATAAAAATAACCCTTTGCAGAAACACAAATGTCACTATAATTTTTGGATATGAGTTCTGTGCAGGGATAAAATAAAGCACCAAGAGAATTTTCTGACCTTTATTATTAGTATTTGTCCAATCAGATTTATCCTTCTTCTTGAAAATCATCTCTCTAAAGAAAATTATCCATTTACAAGCTGTTACTGGACCTTCATGATGCTGAAATAGGGGTTTAAAAGAGTTGCAGGGAAAAAATTATGAACTGGAAAGAGAATGCAAAGAAGAAACTAGCGAATGGAGAAAAAGTTATCTAGAGAAGTTAAGATTATTGTTTATTGTCAGTCTCAGCTTATTAATAACCAATGTTGTGGTTAGACTGGCTCTTGTGGTTCTTATTATGATTGTAAGACACCCTTCAGCAATAACTATCAGAAAACTAAAACAATGAAGGTGTGCCACTCACAGGACCTGGAAATTACACAGCACACCTGGGACCACACAGTGAGGTCGCAGATAGAGAGAAAGAGAACAACTGGGCCTGGGATTCTGCTTGTACTGGGGTCAAGAGTAGGGGTCTATGGTTTTGCTGGGCTCGCTCTTTATTGATAAATTTAAAACATACAAGCAGGAATTTAAGAACAAGATGAAAAAAAAAGGTTGCCTAAATGGTCAGTTGTTGAAATAAACCAAAATCTCTAAAACAAAGGAGCCTCAGGGGGGAGAGGCAGCCTGGATCTTTATATCTAGTTGTGTGGCTGGAAGTGTGTTTATTCGAGATAGCCCTCTTGAAGTAGATGCCTCTTTGGAATGAACGCCTTGGCAATCAAACTTAAGTCAGGCACTTGCATTACAGAAAAGAAACAAACACACAAAGAACTGTCAGGGCTTACACTACAATTATGCATATTACAAGAGACTAAGGAAAAGGGAGAGAACGAAAAACTCATGGGCTACTTGTGCGAGGGAATTTTAGGAGTTTGGTTTATGAGATGCTCAAAAGAGAATAGGAGAGAAAAGGAATGAGGGTTTTAAAATATTTGTTGAAGATTATAGATCAAATATTATTTAATAATTCAAAATGTAGATAAATAATGGACTTACTATTCATTTACTTTTGCCTGTGAACTGAGTTTTAGATGTACCTTGGGTATAAACGGAGCTTTAAATATACCTTACAGACAGTGGGCCACAGGAGCCTTGGGTATTATTAGGGTTATGTTATTAAATGTTCCTTATCACTATGGTAACTTAAGGTATTATAGTTTAATCATTTCTTGCTCAACATTAATCTGGATCCTAATGATGCGACAGAAACTATGAAACATAATACTACTTACGATTCTGATTTTCATTTGAGATTATCTGAGCAGCATTTTCTTTCTCTCTGTATCTACCTATCTATCTGCATCTATCTATCTATCTATCCACATAGATATCTACATATCTACCTATCTATAACTCCATATTTTTAATTTACTTCAGACATAAAATTAGGGACAATTCATCCTGAGTGATACGTAAGTGCTTATGTCCTAGTTACACAGAGTTTAACCATAAATTGTGTTGAAAAGTTAGCTCAGCCAACTTCTCTACTCATCATAGGATCCTTCCTGATAGCTATTCCACTTACTCTATCGAAATGTGTGTTAAAATTTTGATGAAGATGCTGAAAGGAACGAAAACAATGAAATAATAGAGAAAAATGGCAAGAGAGGCGGGTAGTTGTGATGTTCTGCTAAGATGTTTTGGTCTGAGATGACTTCTCTAAAGAGATAACTTTCAAACTGTGACCAGAATGATGGAAGGGAGCCAGCACTGAGACAATGGCGAGAAACGTGTTCCAGGAAAAGGAGACGATACATCCAAGGAAAAGGAAGTTTGTTATATTTGAGGAACTAACGAGAGGCTAGTGTAGCAGCAATAGGATGGATAGGCCTGGAATGAGCCTGGAGAGGGAGATGCTGCACAGAGCATCTCTTAGGTTAAGTTTAGGGTTTTTAAAAGTATTATAATTATTTTATTATAAGTGTACCAGGGAATCACTGGAGCGTTTTACATAGATAGAAGTTACTGTGGAGAAATTAAGGTTAGTCAGTAGTCTTTCAGTTTGGCAAAAACACCAAATGGCTGGAATTCAAGATTCCTGGATGCAAATTCTGGCTTTAGTTGAATGATTAAGTCATTCAAATATGATAATACTCGTTTTCTCCATTTTTAAAGTTAGAGGTTACATTGGATGGTATCTAATTTCTTGTGACAAGAGAGGATGGTGAAGTTGGTCAGTAATTCGCTCATCTGATGAAATGATCCACCTTTGAAAGACCAGAGCAGTTATGAAAGCGTTTCTTACTCTCTTTCGAGGAGTTATTTCAAGGGGTTGTTCTTTCTTGGGCTATCACTCCAAACAATGTTCAGTATTTGGATTAACTTTTTAACAAACAGCTACCTAATGCAACAAACCATTTACACTTTAAGCTTTCTATAAATAAAAGAAAGTATATAAATATCTATTGGGAGATGAGTAAAAGGAATTTAAGTTAAGACTTGAATATATGGGGTGGGTAGGTTATTCTTAAGGTTCCTTTGAATTCTGAGTTTCTTTGTTGTAGAGTCATTTCCTCTAACCATTATCTCTGTTCTATCGAATTATGGCACCAATATTTGGATATGGCTTCTTGGATTTAGCATCTTAAAAATGCTAATTGAGGTTTTAAATTAGCACAGGTGCTGGGAAAGCAAGTGTGGGTTATTTCCCAGCCATGCTGGAATCTAATGAAAGCTATAAGCCCATACTGAGAAGTATGCAAATATATTTGTATAAAATTTCATGGATTCACAAACTCTTTGATGCCTTTTCATGGACCCTCCATGTGCAAGGCATGTAGATTGAATAAGAACCAGGATTAGGTACCTTATATGTATAATCTGTGATTTTCAAGACTGGCTTCTACCCTAATTTTAATAGTTGTAATTAAAGTAAAGGTATATTCTGTTAATTTTTCCTTCATACTGTAACTGTGCAAATATTAAAAGTGCTGCTAAGAGGAAGAAAGTGGAAACACAAAGAGATAATTCAAATATAGGATTTTTTGACAGCCCAGAAATGTTAGCACAGCTCGTTTTAAACATAGGTTAAATTGTTTTCTTACCCACCATATTGCCTGAAAGATCCTTTTCTTATACCTGGCTGAAAGTGATTGAAATGTACAGATATGAATCTGTCTGGTTTTAATTTTTCTTTAAGATTGATGTTATCAATATGCAAAATCCCCTTTGGAAAGCAGAAATCAAAAAGATAGTCACCAGTTTCTCTCCCAAGATAAATGTCTATATTTACAGCTGTACTTGTTTTTTCATATTTGTCTCTGCCATCTTTTATGTGCAGTTGAGCCATCACACTTTCAGGTTGATAACTAAATTTGAAAGATATAGTGTTGAAAGTATTTAGGGTTGCAGTGAAGTATGGTAAGGTAGCAACAGACTGCTAGCACTCTTTCTAGTTTCTTCAGAAGAAGGGATTAAATATACAAAGTACTGCAGTTTATAGTAATACATGTGTTAACGCACTATAATTCTCAGAACAACTCACTGGGGTTGTCGTTATTGCCATTGACCTTGGACATCAAATGTAAACTCTATGAATTTCAGTATCCTCATCTGAAAAGTGAAGGCAATCACACCTCAGTGGGTTGTTCGAAAGATTATAATGAGATAACAAATCTCTTGCTGACGGGCAGATGCCTGTACCCATTATTGCTCCTTAAGATCACCATGTAGCCAGTAGCCACTGAGAAATTTCCACAATTCAACTCAAAATTAGGTTCTTCTGTGGAGAGCAAGCTGAGATCATTTGAGAGCACATGAATGGTGAGCCACATGTGGGAAGCCAACAAAAGCAAGCGACAGTGAAGTCAAAGCAGACTCAGCTTCACCTGCTATTAATATGTTACCAGGGATTTACAGGTGCTCCAGGAGCAATGTCCCCATGTTGATGACTCTCATGTGTCCTTAGGGAATGGAGATGGTTTGTGGGCATAAATGTTACAGAAGATCAGGTTGGAGACAGAGCTCCAGATAAAGTAAAGAGTATGCAGGAAAATGCCCGCTATACCATCTGAAAACGTTTTATTTAGAGCCAAGGTTTTGAAATATATAGATATCGGTTACTTAATATATCCTATTTGATTCATTAGTCGTATCTTCTTTACATTTTAGAATCTACGGTATTCAAGATAGTCAGCTGTAGAGTAGTTTCGGAGCATCCTTTGCAATGAAATCAGAGTATTTTATTTCACTTCACAAATTTCAGAATTCTTTGTACCAAAATCATATTATTCTTTTTCACCACATTCTAAATAGTTTCAAAATTTCTTGTCTCTGATTTGTCAGGACTCAATGTTGAATGGATAGTCGACGTCTTAATTATGAAATGGCATAATTATGCTTTACTATAATAAAAACAAAAGAAATAAATACTAATAAAATAGATCTTTTTGCACACTTATTAACTTCATGTAAAGAGCACACTCACTGTGCCACTTCTGTTTTTCCTTCAGCGTATCTGTTCATGTTCCTATCAAAATATAGAACAGAAATGCTAGCAGCACTTCAGATAAGAGGCTTTGCACTCAGGACTGGATCCAGCTCAATCTTTTACCACCTTTGACTTCGGGCAAATAACTCGAATTCTGTGAACCTCAGTTTACTCGAGTATAAGAAGGGAGAAAATACGTTCCTTGCAAAGTTTTGATATAGATTTGAGATAATGTATGTAAAGTGTTTAGCATATAGTAGTCATGAAGTAAATAATAGTCCCTCCTGTTATGACTATTATTATTTTTGCTTATTGGTAGTATATACAGAAACCACTGAGATATCCCTCAACTCTGAGAATGAGAATTTGAAACTGCTTTTTAAAGCATATCATCTAAATACTAGTTTCTAAATAGAGATGATGAGGTTTTCCGGGTTCTTATTTTTTCATGAAAAAAGTACTCCTAGGCTAAAGCTAGAGCAGAAAAAAAAAAGGATATAAGTATTTAAGAGAAGAGAACATGCAGAGAGGACAGAGGCTTCCAATAGAACAGTGATTTTCTCTTGGGGAGCGTTAGTTCCTTGTGAAAGTCTGTGGTTCCCACTTCCTGTAGGTAGTGCTCCTCTTCGCCTCATCGATGTTGGATTTGGCCACGTGACTTCCTTTCACCAATGGAAGTGAACTTGCACAGAAACTTTTGGAGCCATAGTGTATTTCCATTACCCTTTTGCTTCTGCCCTGTGCTATAAGAATACACGTGTCCCATTTGGGGTTGTCCCTTCAAGTTTTAGGTCTCAAACTGCAAAGACATGTGGAACGAAGCTGCAAACCATCTCCAGCCTGGTACAGAGTTAGAATTTATGAGTCACAACAGACAAGCAGTCTATATGTAATGTGAACAAGAAATAATCTTTTATTTCTCTAAATCACTAAGATTTGGGGAGTTGTTTATTATAGTAAAGCTGACAGATGGATCTGCAGAGCAATTGAATGTACTGACCTCACCCATCACACATTTATATATTAATGTGGTCTCTGCTTCCCTTCCAACCACCTGCCAATCATCTACACCCAGCCAGACATAGGTTTTCAAATATATATCAAATAATATGTTTCCTCTATGTAAAATTCTCCAGTGGCCTCTGAGTACACTCAGAATAACATAATTGTTTTGTTTCTTTTTTAGTGAGAAAGATATACCCTGAGCTAACATCAGTTGCCAATCTTTCTCTTTCTTTGTTTGAAGAAGATTAGCCCTGAGCTAACATTCATGCCAATCTTCCTCCATTTCATATGTGGGATTCCTCCACAGCATGGCTGATGAGTGGAGTAGGTCCGTGTCCAGATCCGAACCTGCAAAACTGGGCCACTGTATTGGAATGTGCAGAATTTTCACCACTCAGCCACAGGTTGGCACCCACTGCATAAGTTTTTAAAAATCCTGAACTTAGGGGCTGGCCTCATGGCCGAGTGGTTAAGTTCGCGCGCTCCGCTGCAGGCGGCCCAGTGTTTCGTTGGTTCGAATCCTGGGCGCGGACATGGCACTGCTCATCAAACCACGCTGAGGCGGCATCCCTCATGCCACAACTAGAAGGGCCCACAACAAAGAAAACACAACTATGTACCGGGGGACTTTCAGGAGAAAAAGGAAAAAAATAAAAAAATCTAAAAAAAAAAAAAAAAGAAATAAAAATCCTGAACTTAGCCTAGGAGGTGCTGTAATCATGAACTTTCTCCCTCTCCAGGCTCATTGCATGTGTCTCTATCCTATTGCTACGTTAGATTCTTTTTAGTTCTGCAAGTATGACAAATTCTTCCTTTTCTTTGGATATATGGTCTTTTTTGCCTGGAGCACGTTTCTCCTCATTGTCTCAGTGCTGGCTCCCTTTCATCATTCTGCTCATAGTTGGAAAGTCCCCTCTTCAAAGGAGCCATTTCAAACCACACTACCTCAGTAAATCATCCATTTCCCCTCCATCTCTATCATTATTCTCTATCATTTATTACTTTTGTTTCTTTTGTTATCTTCATCACAATTTTAATACTACTCTCACTACAGACAGTAATAGCCAATATATATTGAATGCTTATATGTTTCAAGCACTATTTTAAGTGAATAACTTAGAATAAAACATGATGTAGGTACGATTTTAAAGAAGGGGAAACTGAGCCATGGTGACTACGTATGAATTTGTTCACTACTCTGGATTATAAGACACGTGAGGGTAGGAGCCATGATGATATTTTTCACTGCTTAGACTCAGCATCTATTATAAAGTTGGCTACGGAAGAGGAACCCAGAAAGAATTTTTGAATTTTCTAAATTAAGTATTGAATTTCTCACTTGTTATTTACAAAGAGATCTTCTTATACTCTAATGCTTAAGATCCTTGGTAATTCTATTTCTCACTTTCAATCAATACATTAAAGCACTGTTACGAAGATAAGTCTCTAAACAGCTTTGCAATAGCTCTTTCTTTGATGACAAATGTCTTATACTGTCCAAGACAGTAGCCAGTAGCTATATGTGTCATAGCTATTGAGCACTTGAAGTGGGACTAGTGCAACTGAGGATTTAAATCACTAATTTTATTTGATTTTAATTAATTTAAATTTAAATGGTAACATATGGATAGTGGCTATCATATTGGGGAACACGGCTCTAGACGGTATGTGCGAAAGACCAGCTACAACATCTAAGGGGCCCTTCAACTTCCAACTATAAGTTTCTTGAACAACAGAGTGAGAAATGTTTACTATGGAGCCTATTGATTTTTCTCTCTAAAGAACTACATCACAATGATGGAACATTTAATTATACATTCATTCGGGAGCTCCCTATGTGCAAGAGGGAAAAGGGAACAATTTCCAAAAAGAGGGAACAGCATATGCAAGAATCCTAGAGGTACGTAAGAGTGTGGCAACTGAGAGAGGGTCAGTACGATGAGAACATGAGTGGTACTTAAATTACCAAGGGGAAGTTTGCAAAGGGAACTAGAGTTCAGTTAGTAGGGTCTTATGCCATAGAAAGAGTTGTTGTTATTATTATTATTATGTTAATTATGAATGCAGAAGAAAGCCATTTTGGAATTTTATGCAGGGATGCAGCACAAGCTCTTGTTTGTTATTACTAAATCCCTCTTCTTGCTATTTGGAGAAAGAATTGCAGAGCAGCATAACACGAATGGGAAACGTTAGGAGACTGAAAATATGGTAGTAACAGATGTTGGAAGCTGGAATTTAAGGGGTAGGAGTGGAGATGAGATAAAGTGTTAAAGATTCAAAATTCATGACTGACACAACTTGCTGGGCCAAAGAAGATTCTTTTTAAAATTTCCGCTTAGAGAGTGTTTATCAAGAAACACCTAAATAAATAAGGAAAGTAAAAATAAGTAAAGTAGTCAGTAAATAAATAAGTTTCTTTGTTCTAAGTGGCAGTAGAAATGCCCTTGGATGCATTTGGAAGTATCACTGTGAGGAAACCATACTTAGTTTTTACGTAAAATTATTAATCCAAAGAGTCCAGTGACTTGAAATTGTGCTAGTTTTACAAATCATTCCTAAGACAGAATTTCATTTAAAGGTTACATTTTTCAAGATTGTTTCCTATCAAAATTAACCAAGGGCCAGCCTGGTGGCACAGTGGTTAAGTTTGCCTTGTTCTACTTCAGCGGCCTGGGGTTCACTGGTTCAGATCCCTGGCGTGTACCTACTCATTGCTTGTCAAGCCATGCTTTGGCAGGCAGCCCACATATAAAGTAGAGGAAGATGGGCATGGATGTTAGCTCAGGGCCAGTCTTCCTCAGCAAAAAGAGGAGGATTGGCAGCAGATGTTCGCTCAAGGTTAATCTTCTTCTTCAAAAAATTAATAGAAAATTTTGCTGATAAAAAAACAATCTCTGAGTTCTTCGGACTATGTGATTTTTTGGAGTCAGTTTATTTTTCTCCCAATCCTTTCTTACAGAGATTTTTGCATTTTCAAAAGCAATCAGCTGTTTTGGGGCATCTGTTTCATCTGAAAAATAAAAGCATTGTGTTCGAGGGTCTCTGAAATATTTTCTATGTCACATCCTTGTGAGTGCTGCGAATAACAGTGTGTTAATCAGGTCCAATAAGCTATTTTTCACCAAATTTCTAAAGGAAGACAGACATTTGTTTCTATCTGGCTACAGGTCTTTAAATCTGACGGGAATGGTAGATTAGTGTATAAGGCCAAGTGTGTTTGTATGAAACAGCCCAACTCTGCCACTAATACATCAAACATACACGCAAACATCAATCTATCACCCTGGGACACCATAGTGCGCTGCCTGCTAATGTAATTCATAGAGAGAGCAATAAATAATATGACTGAATCAACATTATGCAATTTTCTATCTCCCTCTGACTGTCCAATGTATCTTGGCATAATTTTTTAAAATTAAGGAGCATATTTCTTATGAGCATGCCCAATATATATGGACACGTTCACATAATTCTGTCACATTATTCATTAAGACAGAAATGTTTTAGACACTACGTGCCAGGCGCTATTCTGATAATGAAAGGATAATTGATGCAGTTCTCACAGAGCTTACGTTCTTAAGAATACTATGTAAATCCAAAATAAATACGCCTTTATAAGAAAAGTTAAGTATTCTGTATCAGGCACTAACAATTTCAAGTAACTTAGGCATTCACTTGTCAAAAAGTTATTTAATTTTCCAGAGAATCAGTATGATAACTGGAAAGTAAGTGAGATCTAAAGTCAAAACTAAGATATGACCCCAGAGACTCATTTCATTTGTATTCATTTACTTTATTATGTCACTATAAAGCATACAAATGTCATTTTCTAATAAAAAATTTCCCCATTTTTAGTCAATATTAGTTTTGTGTCCTGACAAGACACCAAAAAGAAATATCAAAACTGTTTATAATGTGATGAAAGAGAATAATATGATGCTGATGTGGAAATATCTGCCTAAAATTTTACAAGTGAAATAAAATACTGATCTCATTGTAGAGTGTGCTCCTAAGTCACTCTACTACTGGCTATCTCTAAATACAGGTATTTTACAAAGTATTAAGATATGATTAAACAATCAAATAAGATAGATAGAGTTAAATAGTTGGTCTACACATTTCAAACCACTGGGTCTAAAATGAGAATTCTTCGGATGGTTTAGTTGGGCTTTGTACTGAATGTTGTTTACTTTACCTGGAGCTCTGTCTCCAACCTGATCTTCTGTTATACTTATGCCTACACACCACCTCCATTCCCTAAGGACACATGAGAGTCTTCGCCATTGAGTGTCTGCTCCTGGAACACCTATGAATCCCTAGTAACACATTAGACATGTGTCCTTAAGGAGCAGATGAAGCTGAGTCTGCTTTGACTTCACTGTCATCTGCTTTTGTTGGCTGCCCACACGTGGCTCATCATTCATATGCTCTCAAATGATCTCAGCTTGCTCTCCACGGAAGACCCTAACTTTGAGTCCAATAGTCCATACATGGTGATCACAGGGAGTAATATGCAGGTCAATAAGTGGTTCGAAACCAGCTCTCACTAATCATACCTAATTCAATATTTCAGACGTGATTTGTTAGGTTATTGTGGTATTGTTTGGGTATAAGAGAAAGAATATTTTAGGGCGCTCTCACAAGATGAATAATGTGGCTGAATCCTTTGGAAGAAAATGATTATATGGCAGTCGAATATCCTTGTAAACACTAATGACAGACAACTGGCAAACATACTTTCCAGTAGGTACTAGCTGGAGGACCCTATCCTAGGGGATGCTTTACAGGGATGTACCTGCTCTGTCTAGCATGGCTTATGGGAAACAAATATAGAATCTGAATTTATGAGACATCGTTCCTTAGAAAATTCCCTTAAACAATGTAGCTCTCTGAAGATAACAGAGAAGTTTTATGAAGTAAATGGCTCTTGCTGTGGTCTGAATATTGAAATCCTAATGCCCGGTATGGTGGCATTAGTAGATGGAGACTTTGAGAGGTGATGAGGTCATTGTTCTGGGTAAGAAAATGGTTGGTTGAGTCAGGAGTTCTGAATCCCTAACTTCTTATTTAATAGTCCTGTCTCGCCAATACATAAGGCAGGTGATTCAGGGAATCGATAAGGGATGACCAAGGATGAAACTAGGTGGTTCCTCGGAATGTTTTAGCTGCATCTAATATGCTAGAGAAAATACAGAGAGTAAAACAGACCAAGGAAGACTGGGAGCCTAGCTAATACCTTCTTTTCAGTTCAGACTCTAGAGTCCAGCCAGGCACAATTTACATTCCTATGGAACAGACAGAGGATACATTTACTGTTTTGCCACAGTGCTATTTTCTTTTTCAAGGGAATCACCTTATCTAGTGAGGTGGGACTTCAACTTGCTACCCACTAAGTGCAAGTTCGTGCTACACATTGATGGGATCATGATCATCTCCTCAGAGGGAGTTAAGGACTGTAGTTGCCAATATGGCTATTGGAGAGCGGTTGATAACTCTGGCTAAAATTTTAGAGCTAGCCAGTTTATGAAATTCCTGGCATTTACCTGAGCTGGAACAACAAAAAGACATTCCTCATCACTGGAAACAATAAGTTAAAATTTCTCACAATGCCTGCTAATAAAGTGAGAAACTTAGGGACAGAGAGGGCTAACTGAGTTCTGGCAAAGTCATATTTCTAACTGAAGAATCCTATTGGCTCCTTTCATAATCTCCAGAAAGAAACCTTTATTGAAATGGGACTCTGAACAAAGAGTCATTACAAGATTGTCAGAGGCAGTGGCACAGGCAGCCCACTGAACTTTCTGATTTTTGTAAAATTCTAGGACAACGGTTTTGGGGTGGAGCTGAGGAGGAGTTTTAGCACGCCTGCTGTTGTTATCAGCTTTGAGAGTGGTTTGGGTCTAAACCAGAAATAGGTTGAAAGTGGAGATGATAGTAAACAGAAGGAATGCTCATAAATTGGTGTGATCTCAGTGAGGGGTGCAGCCATGCCAGGTCCAGGAGAGCACCACAGAGTAAGAAAATAATACTCTTAATTATACCTCTCAGATTTAGCACTGAATAATGGCTGATGCTGGGAGAAACCTTCAGACCTGTTTTCTCTGGAGAGAGGAAATTCAGGTCCTGCTGATTTCCAAACAATGCATGAAAGCTTTATCTGGATAATTTGGAGGAAGAAATGTGATTGCTCAATTGGTCTGTAGTTGACTTCAGTTATCATTCACTTTGCAATTTGTAGGCTATAAGTGAAAGGACTAATCAAATAATCACTTTAATGAAATTATACACGTCGGCAACCTGGGAGAAAGCTTGTACTTCACATAAGGAAGACTATTGAATATTCTAATCACTGTGGGATTGGATGTCTTTAAAGATCAGTAGCTGCCCAGAGAGCCAAAGAGCCAGGTGAGGGGGTGCATGGAAGGGAGGAAAATGTGAAGCCCAAGTTATGACAATATTCACTGGGCAGTGTGACTTTTGTCATTGTTCTCTAGTAACCTCTGCTACAGAAAAACAGGAAAATTTCTTCCCCTATGGTGCAACTGCTTGGGATTCCACAAGAAAAAGGAAGAACACCTTGTCACTGCCATGTGGGGGGCAAAGAGATGGGGCTGCATAAGATCTATCTGGAAACTGGTATCTGTAAAACATATGTTAGTGAATACCAAATTTCACATGCAAAAGGGATTCTACTCATCACCTAGTCACTCAGAATGTGTGGTATATGGAAAGAGCCTTTCCTGTTGGGGAAAATATGGAGAGTTTTAACGTAACTGTAATTGATATATGTTGTAATAAGCGTTAATCGCTCTACCACCATTATGTAGTCCAACAAAGAGATTGTACATTTATACCTTCAGGTTAAAAATATTGGGAGAGTCTGATCTCAAACTCCAATTAATATAATACCCACAGAAACCAAATAAACAAAATAGGAAGTGAACATGGCCTTAGAAATACTACACAGAAAAATGCTTTCATCAACACATATGAAAGATTCATGAACATGTGGATAATGGAGAAAAAAAAACCCTAATTGATCTACTAAGAGAATAAAAAAAAACTGTGAAAGAATATGATTATACTTCACATATTTTATAAAAAGAAATCCCTAATTGCAATTGAATGATTCAAATACTGGTCATTAGTAGGATGTTAGGGAACTTTTGTCTTTTGCAAGAAATATTGCAGAAAGATGAAAGGCATTTCACAAATATGGGGCAAGTAGAAGCTGACCAAAATCAGAAGTGGATTGGAAAGGAAATGGTCGAGAAGCGGTTCTGCAATCTGGTCCTTGTACTCATGGAAAGAAAGAATGTGTCCTTAGTAAACATACTAAGAACAAATCTCCTGGGAAACACACCAACAGTATTTGTCAGGAGAGTCTTCTTCGGTTGAATTATTTTAACAGGATGTACCTGCTCTATATAGGATTATTTATGATAAACACACATGGACTCTATGAATTTATGAGTATGTCTCCATGCAGAAGTTTGTGCAAGCTCTCTGAGTATCTCTAACTGTGGGGGTTTCGTGACTAAAATGGCTCACTTCAGTGCAAGAAGACATCACACATGTTAACCTCAGCCAGAGTGTACCTTGATGCTGCTTTGGTGGTCCTGAACTCTCCCTGTTTTGCCTATGCCTCACGATTACTTGTATCCTGGTAACTGTTAGTAATTATTGGTAAAGCCTGGGGAAGATCCTTGATTTGTGCGAATCTGATCTGATGACCTGATCCTCCTGTTATTTCACCATCGGATGTTGCTTTGACCATTTTAGCCAATTTGTATCACGATTCCAGTATAGATTCCTATTTTGCATATAAATGTGAGTTAAAAAATTGGTCAGGGCAGGGCAATTCAAAAACAAGAAAGTTATGAAAATGTTATTTGTTATTCATTCAGGCATTCACATCTGTGTGCACACACACACACACCATGGAATCTTTGTGTCTTACTTACTTTGTGTCTGTTATCCTCTCATGTCTTTACATTAAATAGAAAGTTCTTGAACCTTCCTCTAATCTGTTACTCATATCCTTTTTTCCTTCCTTCCTTTCTCTTTCTTTTATTCATTTGTTCGTTTGTTCATTCATTCATCTGTCCTTCCTTCTTTCCTTTCTTCCTTGTCATCTTGGGTTTTTGTTGATTTCATGTATATATATATATACATATATATATATATATGTATTGAGCTCCTCCTGTATACCATTCTTCTGTCAGGTCCTTGTAATAGAGTGTTTAACATGACAGACAACTTTCCTCCAGTCAGGAAATTTACATTCAGGCAGGAATTGGAAGTCAACCAACATGTTTACAACTAAGTAAATAAGATGACTTCAAACAGTGCTAAGTGTTGTACAGAACGTAAAACAGGATGAGGCAAATTAGGAGTGACCATAGGGGTGGGCAGAGCCCCTTTGGATAGGGACAAAAAAAGTCTCCGTGGAGGAAACATCTTAGCTGATGATGAATCTTGGGTAAAGCCATTCATTAATTAAGCCAGCTGCTCAAAAAAAATCTCAAGAACATATTTATAGATTCCTGGCCTCAACATCTGCATTCATTCCACGCCTAAACAGTATTATCTCTAAAGTATTTTTCAAATCCATTAATGCCTCTCAACTTCACCACCACCACCCTAAACTTCACCACCAATTTTCACCACAGATTTCACTACCATTTTCATCTAGAAATCTTACCCCCTTCAACTCATTCTCATATTTCAATAATGAGATTGTATATATTTAACTTGTGTATACATAAACATATGCATTATATATATGTACATATTTAGAAATGAACTTCTAGACTTCAGCATTTCGCTTAAGAACTAAAATATCCCAATACTGTTGAATACACCAGTGTGTTCCTCCTTTCCTCACCTCTGCCTATTCCCAGAGGTAAATACTGCTTGAAATTTTGTATTTATAATTCCATTGTTTCATCAAATACATGTTTGTGTTTATAAATATACACACATATTCATACACATATACATTCTTCGTTTAATTTGTTTTTGGGGGCATGACAAAATTAGTATCATGGTATATGTCATCCTCTCTGATTTTTTTTTTTTTTGATGAAATTATGTTTGTCAGATTCATCAAAACTGATGAATATAACTATATTTTATTGCTGTATAATATTTTGTAAATATTGCCTATTTAATTTATTTACCATTCTGTCCAACATCTGGGTTATTGGCAGATTTATTTTTTGCTATTACAATCAATGCAATTATGAATATTTTTGCATATCTCTGGATATGTGTGCAAGAATTTCTTTTTTAGAGTGAAATTTCTGGTTGTTGGGTACATTCACAATTAACTTTATAAAACACTTGATTTTTTTCAAAATGATTCTACCAGGTTGCACGTCCACAAGCAAAACATAATGGTTCTTAATGCTGCATGTTTTCTTGAATACCTATATTGTCAGAATTCTTAACTTTTGCTTTGAGCAGATAAAATGATTAGTTTCTACGTTTGAGTGTCCTTGATTACTACTGAAATCTCATATCTTGTCACTTTTCTATTGGTTACTTATTTTGCTTTTTTTTTCTCTGAGATGCCTGTTCATGTCTTTTGCCCATTTTTCTGATTGATTCATAGGGATATTTCTATTTATTCTAGATACTAATTCTTTATTAGTTATATGTGTTGCAAATATTTTCTCCTAACTTGTGGATTGTCTTCGTTTTCCTGTATATGCTTTTTAAGTAACACAACTTCTTAATTTTAAATGGTTGAATTTATCCTTCTTTAATATTGAAGTTTTTATTCACTGTACCTTTTAAAAAAATCTTTTCTTTCCTGAGGTTATAAAGAGAATATTCATACCATCTGAAATTGATGTTTTTGTATGACATGAGATAGGAGCTAATTCCATATTTTGTCCAGCACCATTTGTTAAATAGTTTATCCTTTTTTATTTGGCAATGTCAACTCTGCTGTTTGAAGTTATATATTGGCCAGGACTGTTGTAGGCTCAGATCCATTGAAGGTCAGTATGGATTTATTTTTTAAGTCTGACTGATACAGGGAAAAATCATAAACAGAATAATGGCCTCCAAAGATGTCCAAAGCCTAAACCCTGGAACCTGTGAATACATTACCTTATATGACAAAGGGAAATTTGCAGATAAGACTAAGTTAAGGAGCTTGAGATGGGGAGATTATCCTGTGTTATCTGAGTGGACCTAATATAATCACAAGGCTTATTATAAGGGGGCAAGAGAGTCAGTAAAAGAAGATTTGACTAAAGAAGCAGGTGTTAGGTACTGTGTTTTGAAGAAGGAGGAAGGGAACATAGCCAAAGAATGCAAGTGGCCTCTACACACTGGAAAAGGCAAGGAAATGGAGTCTCCCGTGGAGCCTCCAGAAGGAATACAGCTAACACTTTGATTTTAGTCCCAGTAGAACTCATTTCAGACTTCTGACACCCAGAATTATAATAAGTTGGTGTTATTTTGAGCCATTACATTTGTGGTACTTTGTTACAGTAGCAACAGGAAACTAATGCAGAAGGTCAGTGGAAAGTTTTGCCAGAGAAAGTAAGTATCTTAACTTACATTTTAACAAGAGCACTTGACTGCTATGTTGAAATAGAGTATAGAGGTCTAAGGTAGAAGTAGAGAAACCAGTTAAGGTCATCTCTCTCTTTATCATCTACCTATATATTTTCTTTCTTTTTCTTTCTTTCTTTCTTTCTTTCTTTCTTTCTTTCTTTCTTTCTTTCTTTCTTTCTTTCTTTCTTTCTCTCTCTCTCTCTTTCTTTCCTTCTTTCTTTCTCTCTCTCTTTCTCTCTTTCTTTCTCTGTCTCTTTCTTTCTCTCTCTTTCTTTCTTTCTTTCTTTTTCTTTCTCTCTTCCTTCCTTCCTTCCTTCCTTCTTCCCTCTCTCCCTCCCTCCCTCCTTCCTTCATTCCTGCCTTCCTTCCTCTCTTTCTCTCTCTTTCTTCCTTCCTCCCTCCCTCCCTCCCTTCCTTCCTTTCTTCCATTCCTTCTTTCCTTCTCTCCTTCTTTCCTTCCTCTCTCTCTTTCTCTCTTTCTTTTGTCTTTCTTTCCTTCTTTCTTTTTCACCTATCTGCCTACCTGCCTACCTACCTATTATCTATCTGTCTGTTTTCTATCTAAATATCTTTTTGCTGTTTCCGCTAGCAACTAGTTCTACTTTTAGCAATCTGGACTTTTAAAATTGATTTTACTGCCTCTTTGGGTACAAACTGCTTTAGCCAAGTAGCTTCTTAAAATCTATTTCTAAAAGAGCTTTTATTCTAGTCTGAAATAGGGCAATGCTATGTGTAGGTTGAGTAAACAAGCCTCCCTGAGGGCATTCGAATGGCTCTGGGATGATTTGGTCACCCACCCAAATCCCTTACCTCTCACATATGATGATGAAATGTCACTGGTTAATACAATAATTCTCTGTGTCTATTATTGTTTGATTCTCTGAGAAATGCAATCCTACCAGTAGAATCTCTCCAAGTGATTCTCACCCATCGTGAGAAAGATGAGGTAAGTGGATGATGAGGGATGGAGGGAAAGCTCCCTCTAGAGAGGTGTGTATCCTACTCTTCCAGATGAGGATGGAAACTACATAGTGGGTGTTAGGCTATTAACAACCAGGTAGATTTTTTTTTTTTTTTTTTGCAAATTAAGAAACTGATCTCAGATTTATTTGTTTTTAAACTAAGTAAACATGAGTGTCTTTAAGGAAGAAAAGGAGGTATCTGAAGGGAACTCACACAATGCTGAGAGTTAGAAATTAAACATTGTCTACGGCCCCTGCCCTGCACCTCAGCAGAAAGTCATATAAAGAAGACATTAAAAGAAAACTAGGTGAATAATAACTTATTGAAAAACAATGTGATTCTTATCCAATACTGCAAGTGGATATTGTACAGGCATGAAGCGAGAACATCATATTTGGTCTTCTTCCTTTGATCAAATGAGTCCTCAACCCCAGGGCAGGAGAAAAAAGTGACACTGCCATTAAAAAGTAATAACATACAAGCCTCCTCTTTTCCTCCTTGGCCCACTTGAAAGTACATGTTAGGTCAAAGACTGTTACAACAGAATATCGGATCTATGCTGCTGAACAGCTTCCCTGGTTCCACTCAATGCACCAAACTTCACACACAGGTCATTGGTGTAACAAATGAGCCTGAGATAAAAATTTAGAGTGAGAACAAATGATGAAAGAAAGTCGTGTAGATAAAGTTGCAGTGCAAAAATAAATACTATTTTCTCTCTAATATAAAATTAACTTGCCTATCTTGTAGTGTCCCCAAAATATTTTTATTAATTATATTAGACTAATTTCTGATACAAAGAACCTTCAAGTTTTAATACTTTAACACAATGAACATTTATTTTTATCACATCATGACCCAGATCAACCAGCATGGGGCTCTATTCCACAGAGTAATTGAGGAACTCAGGCTCCTTACATAAGTTACTTAGGGATCCAAGCTCCTTCCACTAACTCATTCAGGGAACCAGGATCCTTCCATCTTGTGGGTGTGCCATCTTCTGACTCTGGATTATTTGCCTCCAGCTGGCTGAAGAGCACAGAGATAGCAGAAGAATCAAGCTAGAAGTTTTAGAGTTCAGCCTGGAAAAATTCTATTGCTTGAACTTAGTCTAAAAGCCCCACCTAATTATAGATAGGCTTTATTACAGGAAGAAGAAGAGAAAAATGGATATAAGTGGGCATTAGCATTTCCTGTCCAAACTGCTTCTGTCACATAAGGAAATGCAAGAGTATGTTTTACATTTTATTCATTCAGACAAAATGTAGGGCGTGCGATGTTCCAGACTCTGCCTTAGACTATGAGTACAAACAAAAAACAATAAATAGTTTTTACTTTCAAGATAAGTAAAGTCTGATGAAGAAGATAAACATACAAATAGGAAAAAAAAAAAACCCACAATAACAGAAGATAGGGCCATATTGTGGTGCTATAGAAATCCAAATGTGACATGCCCACTCCCCATTGAAGGGCATTAAGGAAGACTTTCTGGTTGAAATTATCTTTGAGCAGAGTCCTCATGTGAAATAGAGTTAGCCAGTGCAAGAGGCTGAGAGGGGAAGGGTGCATGAAGAAGCTTAGGATGGTACAAATCTTGCTCCTTTCCCAAGGGCTTGATTTGGAACGGCTAAAACACAGGGTTACCACCTTGGGAGGAGATGAAGCAGGAGCCAGAATGCATACTCTATCTTGAAGCTGCACATATTTATTAATGCCACAATCTTTATGGCAGGCAGAACATGATAACACTTTAAACATCAACTTTAGACATCAGAAAACATAAATTCTCCAAAGTGACCTCTGCAAAACAAACAAACAAAAAAGTGGCACTTTGGGTCAGTTTCAAAGATGTGTTTTGTCAGTCCACTGACCCCTTTTATCACCCCTCTGAGCCAAGGGGATTCAAGATAGGGCAAGTCAGATAAGAAAGATTCTAAAAAGTTTTCTTGTTTGAGAATGATTAATGTCACCTTGTCTATATGTGCATTTATTGTCCCTTATCACCAGCTATGTATTTCCACTTGAAGAAATTTGTGATAGTGAATTAGCAAATATGCTGCGTAAGTCAGAGAAAATCCCAAAGGCTTTTTAATAAGGACTCCAAAATTAGAATATAAATGTGATATGATCATTTTGATTAAAGGAAATGACTTGATGAAGCATCTCTTTATCACATACCCAAGTAGAACTATTTTGCCCAATTTGCTTGAGTAATCCTTCCTTGTCTCCCTTAGAAAAAGCAAAGGTGAGTGAAGAACAAACTAGCAGGAAGATTGCATGCAAGCCTAAGGCAAAAGGAAACACATTTGAACACTCTGGGTAACTGCTGTGACAAGAACTTGTCTGCTTGGAAGTTGCTGCCAGGGAGTCCAGCTGTGGAAATAAAATTGTTTTGTGTGGCTAACACATAGTCACGGCATTGTTGTATTGACGGAAATGATTAATGCTCCACACCCTTCCACCCTACTCCACTCCTACCCTTGGCACAAGTTGGAAGTACTTTGGAATCTTCAACTGCATCGTGAATAAGCTGATTTCTGTCACAGCTATTTCAGAAGCAGGTGTAATTAGAAAGTTTATCAGTAAAGGAGAGGCCAGTGTCGCTGTCCATGGTGGCTAGCAATGGGAGTGATTTTTGTTCCCTAGGTAGGTAGAGCGGTAGAGCACAGAAAGAATGGTCCTTAGATTGAGTTGCAAGGGAAGTGCAATAACTGATGAACACTAACCAGCTGAGTGACCTTTACTTAGTTAACCTTTCTAAAGTTTCTCAATTATAAATTTTGGATAATAATACTTGTCAATTTTCTTGTAGGTTAAGTGTAGTGTTATATAAAAATCATCTACTGCATGTAATTTATTTTGTGTCTATTTGTCTTAAGTTGTATTTTGTTTCCTCATTCAGTCCAGATGCCTGATCTACAACTTAACTTTTCTTCTTTGTAAAAAATTTCTACAAATTTTGTTAGGGTCAGATGATGAGTTAAATGTTCTGGTGCAACAAAAAGTTTTAGCTTGTAGTCCTCATGTATGATGTGATTTCTTGAAAGAATTTGCAAGTGGGTTCTACTTGAGCAAGCTGAGCACGGCAATGCATATTGTTTTGTTAAAAGAATTATGGGAATGAAATTGGCAAGTTGACTTTGAATGAAATGGACAATGATGACTGACTACTGAAAACCATTCATCCCTTCTACCCCACGTTTGCTCTGGCTGATAAAAAGCTCAGGGAAAATAATCTCCTCGACCAGCTACAGAAGGTAAACAACAGTTGGTCTTAACATGAATATTGATTCCAATCCCCTTAGTTACTGTATGGTTTAAGGTGCATATGCAGTCCAGTTTTGTTCATTTGATGTAAAGCTAGATCTTTGGCGTTTAGTGGGAAGTGCAAACTTCTGGGAAGGTGTTCAAACCTGAATACAAAGAAAATCAGAAAAAGATTTTTTGTCTTCTTCTTCCTATATTCAATGTGATTCAATAAGTTTAATGATGCATGGAGCTTCCTCAGGCACATTCTAACCATGCAGTAACAATCTTCTAGACAACAGCAATATTATGCTAACACATGGATAATTGCAGGAAGTAAAGAAAGATTGAGTATATTTGAGTATATTTTTGATTGTTTACACAAACCCTATGTCTTCATGAATTTAGCCATTATTATTTGGGCAGTATGTTATTTGCAGCTAAACGCACTCTAACTAGTAAAACTCAATGCTGAAAGAAGGGAACTGACAGCCAATGATAGAAAAGAAGAGGGCTGCCATAAAAACAAATCTTTTAAGCATTTAGGCTTTTTCTTTATATTCATTCTTTAAGTAATTTTTTTTAAATATTAGCACTTGAGCTAACGTCTGTTGCTAAACTTCTTTTATCTTCTTCTTCTCCCCAAAGCCCCCCAGTACATAGTTATATATTCTGGTTGTAGGTCCTTCTGGTTGTGCTATGTGGGACGCCACCTCAACATGGCCTGATGAGTGGTGCCATGTCCACGCCCAGGATCTAAACCAGTGAAACCCTGGGCCGCAGAAGCGGAGCATGCAAACTTAACCACTTGACCACAGGGCTGCCCCAAGTAAATGTTTCTTTAAACACAGATTCTATTGAAAAGCACTATTCTAGTACAATTTACCAAATCTCAAATACTTTTATAAAAATACACAGACGTGTTAAATAAATGCAATTTCATAAACAATTGTTGCGCATCTGTTATGCACAGGGCTGAGCATGGGTGTGCATTGGGGAGAAAAACTTTTATTAAGCACGTGGAATATTCAAGGAAGTATCACATTGTTTAAGATCACAGGGTTCATAGTCAAACAAACATATGTTTAATATCTAGCTTTGGAATTTCCAAACCATGTGAGTTTGGACATTTACTTGTCTTCTCCAAGCATTAGTTTTTTCATATGGAAATAAGAATCATATCTAGCTCGTTGGATAGCTGCAAGGATCAAATAAAACACTACTATGCAAAATATTTAGACTACTTTTGGTATATGGTAAGTGATCAATATATAGTAGCAATTTTTTTAATTCATTGAATCACAAACTATTTATTAAATACCTAATCTATATCTCCATTCTAGGTATTAGGAATAAAAAGTAAAGAAAACAGTAAAATCCTTCCCTCATGAGCTTATATTCTAATAATAGTAAGTCTTAAAATAGTGCACTAAATGCCACTTATACCAAAATTAAACAAAATTTCCGTATTCGAGAGCTTTAATGTCTAGTTGAAAGAGAGAAAAGGAAACTAGCATGTGTTAAGTACCAGGATCTGTAATAATCACTTAATACACATTTTCTCTGAGGAAAGAAGTTTAATAATTCCCCAAAATTTTATCTTTAAGTACATTTCTGAACAATGGTTAATAGATTGTCTTCCACATCCAAGGTCTGTCTATTGAACATTATCTTCGTCATACTCAGGATCTGAGACAAAGTGAGAAGAGTATTGAAAGAAGTATCTGCCTCATTCCTAAGTTTGAAGATCATGTGTTTCCCAGGTAGAAGAGGAAAATATACAGGAATTTCACAGATGAGTGTGATGTATCAGCCTACAAAATGTTTTATAACGTCATCTCCGCTCTTTCTCCGGCAATAGATGGCAAATTAAAATTTATGTTCTCTACTTTTATCCAGCCACTGGGGATATTTGGAAAAGTAATTAGCCACTCAATTTTATAGCCAGATAACCGTTCAGCTCTAGAAGAATAAATAAATAAAATTCAGACTTTTGCTATAAACCTAAAGTGGAATGTATGCCAAAGCTCTCTAGTTGTTTTCAATAACATTTTTCTTTTATTTAACACACCATTTGGCCACCATTTACAGTTTCTTGTAAAACTGACAGTTCTTTCATAGCCCTGTGAGGTGGAAACTTCACTTTGACTAACGCGCAAATCCAATGTAAACTTAAGTGTAGGTACATCAGTGCACGGCCGGGATTCCCATAAACCTCAGTGTTTTGCCAATTAAAGTCTTCAACTACCACTGTCGGAGAGGCACCTTGCAGTTGAGTTCATAGATGGGTACGGAACTCAATTTGTTCATGTAAGATGAGAATATGTAGACTGTTTTAATTCTCTGATGCCTACAATATAATGTATTTACCCCTAGAGCACTGTATAAATAAAATTCATCATTCCTTTACTACAAAGCTAAATAAAGAAATAAAAAGTTGAGCTTCCCTTGGAAATTAAATGATGAATCAATTCACTGCTACATTTGATTACATAATAAGCCTATATAACTATATGGCAGGATTATGTGACACAAAATGAATGATGTCATGTTATCTTAATCCATTTTATTGCTCCTACTAAGCCTAATTATTTATAGTATAATTACCAAGAAATACTATTATGCTACCTATAGTTTATTTTCACTCCTGCGATGCCTCCAAGTCTTGTGGTTTACCTTTTTTTTCTAGCTTTTGTAGTTATTCAATTTTATTATTTTTCATGTATCATCAGCAATGACCCATTCTGATCTGCAAAATATCTATAGATACTGCTACATTTTCTTTCCCAAATTACTTCTTCCGTGTGAAAATATTTAAATGGAATATATTGTAAGTAAAAGAGTAAATGAAAATGTATTTATACAGAGTTAAGAAAATAAGAGTTAAATTTAGAGGGCTTGTACTAAAAAAAAAAATTACTTTTAAGTAAGCAAAAATTAAATGAGGATTCAATGCTTATTCATAGGCCAAATCACAAAGTACTACTTGCTAGTGCCACACACACGTGCACACACAAACACACACACATGCACACGATCTTGATCTGAATAATTATTTACTAGAGTATCCCTTCTATATTTAATTAGATCTCCAGATTGTTGCATATTTAAATGGAAAGTCAATGCCATTTGCTTTTCCTATTGCAAAGATTGTTTTTTTTTAATTTAAATACATTTCTCTCCAAATAGCTTATTCTTATCCTAGAAAGGATTTAAGGATTTAAGAGGACTGAAATTCATGTCATAATTAACTAATATATATTTTTATTACTTATATGTTGAGCATACATAAGTCTCAAAATAATTTTCTCAATTGGATCATATCTAACTTCAAACCCTGGTCTGTTTCTCATTGAATAATTTGCTCAGATAATATATTACATTAGCTCAAGTTATTCTTGCACCATCACCCTGCTACTACGTCTTTGAAGTTATCCAAAGTGCCTTGGAGTGTGATAGGACCTCTAGCTGAATCTGCTAGATTTGAGCTCTGGGAGGGTTACTCAGTGTACAGTCAATCATCACTGTTTCCCTGGAGGCCACTGGGTCTGGCACAAGTTGGAGCTTAGTAATTGACTAACTCTACAAATGATGACAAGATTAGAGGGACTTGACGTGTCCTAGACATGAGGGATCTTTCACTGAAAGACAGCAGGGTACAGCAGGAAAAGTATGAAATCTGGAGATAAAGAGCTTGCTCTCATATCTTGCTTTTACCCCTTACCACCTATGAGTACTTGAGAAAGTCACCTAAATTCTCTAAGACACAGTTGTAATTCATATTTTAAAGGGTTGTAAGGGTTAAATAACTATGCATTTGGATGTTTTTAGCACATTATGTGACACACCGTAAGTATTTAATAATATGAGTGTCACTCAGCATTGTGCATATAGGAATGCATCTTACTTCCTATTTTAATTGTGCAGACTTCAAACATCCCATATTTCCTTTCAAAACTGAGAAGGTTTTGATGACTTTCTTGCTCTTTTAGATGCTTCAGAGAACAGATTTTCAAATGTCTCTTCTTTCACGTTGTTTCAGTGTGTAACTTCTTCTATTTCCTGTTTTTGTTCTCCTAATTATTCCTTTTTTATTTAGTTTGAACTTTTCTATTTTCCTTCTGAGTCAGGACATCCCAAGAACATATGAAGTTGTTCATTATAAGATATAATGCATACTACTACAAAAATCTGTCTTCTAGAGCAACTTAATAACCACAGCAGTGTGATCATGATCCAATGTCCTTCAAACGTCTGTGCAGATACCACAAACAAAAAACCACACTTCTTTTCCTTTTTGCAGTCTTCTCATTTATTCATTCAAAGATGAATGTTTATGTGCACATTTGATCCTGTTCTTAGGTTGTATGTTATAAGAAAAATGACCAGAGGGACAGATTTTAGACGATTCCAAAAACAAGGGGCATCATTGTTAATATTCCACATCCTTCATTTGACAATGAATGGTAAGTCCTTACACATTTTTGAAATTTGAACTGCCTGGACCTAAAAGATCTTTGAGAACCAGTTTTGTTTTTGTTTTTAAATTGGTATCTTTTCATTGTGTCTGCTTGTCATTGCAAGTATCAGTTTTGTTTGCTCTTTGCAAAATGACTGACAGAAAGAAAAGAAACAATGAAATTAATAGAGAGCTATAACACACCTTGGCAGTAAAGTAGATCTGTCACCAAGTGGTAATTTTATTTTTCCCTCTGCAGAATGAAGTCTGCCCAATAGACAATGAGTTGCAATCATAACCTTGTGTGTGAAGAATAAAAATGAAATGGTTGCAAAGAGAAAAAATATCTGTTCTCACTGGTAAGCTGATTGACTGCATCTAGATGAAAGGGTCAGGGGCTTGGGAAATAAATTTGAGTGTTTGCAGATGAAACAAGAGGATGCTCAAATAATTATCTGTTACACAGCTGGATCCTTTATTCCTAATCTGGTTTCAATTCAAATGTTACTTCCTCAAAGAGGCTTCTAGATAAAGTAGCTCTATGACATTTCTTCTCATCTCACCTGTAAACATCATATTTGCCTGTTTATTTTATCTATGTCCTCACACAAGAATACGAATGAGGTGAGCAGGGACATTCAGACCCTGGCTTGCTTTGCATCCCCAGAAACTGGAATAAGGCTGACAGCACTTAGCTGGTCATCTGTAAGTATTCGCTAAATAAACAGATGAATGAACTCAAATTGGAAACAACTTCAAAGTTAATCTTTTATAATTTCTTAAATTTAAAATTGAGGAAACCCAAGCATGGCGAAGGAAGTATGTTTCTCAAGATTACACAGTAGGAACCATGTGCCTTGATTCGCAAACCAGTGTACATTAGCTTGCAAAGAATTTTTCCACCATTGAGACAGACAGAAAATGTGTAGATTGATTAACTCTGGACAGAAGTCAAAATGCACTCCTCTCTTCACGGATCCTGAGCGTGTTGACTGTGGGAAGTTTACTGTAAAATGCACAGAGGCAGTGGTCCCTCCATTAGAATCTTTTTGCTTTCTTTGCGTTATACAGGGACAGTGAAAGCAGATAAGCTGCATAACTCAGGGGAGATCAAGTGCAAAAAGAAGAGTGGTGCACTGAATAGTGGCAATAACCACAAAAACAAAACCTCTGTTTCTTCTTCTACTCAACTGATGCATCTCCTATGTTTCCATTAAAAACAAAGCAAAAAAAAATGAACAAATTCAAGTTTTCCCACCGAGGAGCTCCAGGTTAGCAATATCTGATTTCAGTAACAAGACAGTCTTTTCTTTCCTTCTTTGCTAGCCAGAGTGTTGCTTTGTCAGTCTTTTTCATGTGGAGTTGATCCTGTCTGCCAGATTAGAAACTCATAAAGGACAGTGCCTGCTGGCTTTTCTTTATTTGTTTTGTATCTCCTGCTGCAGCATCTAGTACTATCTTGTATACAAAATGCACTTATTAATCCTCTCCATTGACAGTAAATCTTTATCAGTGAAAAGTGAACCCCAACACTAGGGTCATGATTTCCCTGATATTTACTATCAACTGTATGGTGAGCTTTCACTACATTGTTTACTATCTTCTGGGTACTTCACTGCTTGTTAGAACACACTGCTCCAGGTGAATAAGAGTGTGTCAATTCCACAAGCCCAATTTTCACAGCCACAATAAGAGAGAAACATTTTTACTCACTCTTGATAACTTTGAAAAAGAAAAAACAATTTCTGTAAACATAAAATATGATATTAAAAAATTGGTTGGTTTTCAGGTCACCAAGATGGTGGCGTGAGTAGTCTTTTTTGTCTCTCCCCCTTCGAATCTACAACTAATTGGACATTCATCGCTTAACAAAGGATATCCATGTAGCTTCTCAGGATGCCTGAGACACCTGAGCTGCTATATATTGGAAGGTGGAGGGACCTCTCCCCAGGAGGAGGTGGAGATAGGTGAAAACTCTCTGACCCCGACCCCCGAACAGCCTAGTACCTGCAAGTGGCTTTCTTCCAGCGGACGCCCCCAGAACATCCCCACAAACAAAGGGCAGGAGGGTGCACACACCAGAGGAGTGATGGTGGAAACAGGTGACCACAGCCCTGCCTAAGCCCCCCGCGATTACACCTAAGCCCAGGGGGAAACTCCAGAGTCCCACACCAGAGGCGGCAGGGAAAACCTCTACTCGCCATTAGCAGAGAGGCCCCACCCAGCATCCACAATGCTGGGAGGCTCCCGGAGAGAACCCCAAATGGGGCAGCAGCCCACCAGCTGCCGCCACCGGTCCCACAGACTGCAGCTGTCGCCCGGTGGGGACACGGGGCTACTGGAGATCTCCTGGGAGAGGACTGGGGTTGGATGGAGTTCCAGCGGCTGGCTCTGTGGCCCAGGGGAAACTCCGGGGTCCCATTCTGGCAGCAGAGAAAGCCTCTACTCGCCATTAGTGGAGAGGCTCCACCCAGCATTCAGAACGCCGGGCAGGTCCCGAAGAGGAGAATCCCAGGCAGGGCAGCAGCTGGCCAGCCGCCACTGAACTCATGGTCTCTGGCTGTCCCCCAGACAGGGCAAGGGGCTCCCCGAGATCCTGGGGGAGAGGACTGGGGCTGGGTGGATTTCCAGCGGCTGGCTCTGTGGCCCAGGGGGAAACTCCAGGTCCCGTTCTGGCAGCAGACAAAACCTCTACTCGCTATTAGCGGGGAGGCTCCTGAAGAGCATCCCGAATGGGGCAGGAGCCCGCTAGCTGCTGCTGCTGGTCTCACAGACTGTGGCTGTCACCCAGTCAGGGAACGGGGCTACTGGAGATCTCCTGGGACTGGACTGGGGCTGGGTGGAGTTCCAGCAGCCAGCTCCATGGCCCAGGGGGGAAACTCTGGGGTCCCATTCTGGCAGCAGAGAAAGCCTCTACTCGCCATTAGTGGAGAGGCTCCGCCCAGCATTCAGAATTCCAGGTGGGTCCTGAAGAGGAGAATCCCAGTCAGGGCAGCAGCTGGCCAGTTGCCACTGAACTCACAGTCTCCGGCTGTCCCCCAGACAGGGCAAGGGGCTCTCCGAGATCCTGGGTGAGAGGACTGGGGCTGGGTGGAGTTCCAGAGGCCCAGCTCCGTGGCCCAGGGGGAAACTCTACAGTCTCACAGCAGCTTCAGCAAAAGCCTCTGCACAGCACTAGTAGAGGGATGCCACCCAGCAACCACAAGACTGGAAGACCCTGGGACAAAAGTAGCATAGCTAGGCAAGCTAACCACAGACTGTAGAAGATGCCCATAGCTCTGCTGTGACCTATAGTGGACAAATGAGATTTTTTGGGCACAGACAGTGACAGAGCTGCAAATATAGGTGATCCTGCCCCTGGCTGCTGGGAAAGCCCATAACATTGCTGCAGACGCTAAGGAGGGAGCACGTCTAGGTGGTCTGCAACAGTAGGCAACAGCAGCCTGAAGCCCCCTTGTGACTGCCCCCACAGCTGAAGAGGGACCCCACAGGACCACTGTGACTACAAGGAGGGGCCCAGGGCCAGATAGCAACAGCTGATAGGGTTCCTGGTCAGTGCAGTATAAACAGCTGTTCCCCCACCACACCAGTAGAAACAAGTGGAAGCAGTAACTAAACTCTATCTCTATGTGGAGGCACAAATCTACACCATCAAGCAATATGAAAAAATATATTAAATCTCCAGAACAGAGAAGGAAAATTACATATACCCAGAAAACAATTCCAAAGACAATGAAATATATAACCTAAATGACGATGACTTCAAAACAGTCATCATTAAAAAACTCAATGAGTTAAAAGAGAATTCAGATAGACAACTCAACAAGTTCAGGAGCTATGTCACAAAAGAGTTTGATACTATAAAGAAGAACCAAACAGAAATACTGGAAATGAAGAACACAATAGAGGAGATTAAGAAAAATCTAGATGCACTGAACAGTAGGGCCGATAATATGGAGGACAGAATTAGCAATTTGGAAGATAGGAATATAGAAATGCTGCAGGCAGAGGAGGAGAGAGAACTAAGACTAAAAAGAAATGAAGAAACTCTCCAAGAATTATCTGACTCAATTAGGAGATGCAACATAAGGATTATAGGTATACCAGAGGGAGAAGAGAGGGAGAAGGGGGCAGAAAGCCTGTTCAAAGAAATAATGGCTGAGAACTTCCCAAACCTGGGGAGAGAGATGGAGCTTCATGTGACAGAAGCCAATAGATCTCCAAAGTTTTTCAGTGCAAGAAGACCAACCCCAAGGCATATAGTAGTGAAGCTAGCAAAAGTCAACGACAAGGAGAAAATACTAAGGGCAGCCAGGCAGAAGAAAATAACCTACAAAGGAACCCCCATAAGGCTATCAGCAGATTTCTCAGCAGAAACTTTACAGGCTAGAAGAGAGTGGAATGATATTTTCAAAACTCTGAAGGACAAAAACCTGCAGCCAAGAATACTCTACCCAGTGAAAATATTCTTCAAATATGATGGAGAAATAACACTTTCCCAGATAAACAAAAATTAAGGGAGTTCATTGCCACAAAACCTCCTCTTCAAGAAATGCTCAGGAAAACCCTCATACCTGGAAAATCAAAAAAAGGAAAGGGCTACAAAACCAAGAACAAAGGAGATAAGTAGAAGGACAATAACAGAAAGTAGCAGCTCTCCATAAGAACAGGTTAGCAAAAGTTAAATAAAACATTAAAGATAAAAGGAAGGGAAAAACCAAGAATAAATATAACCCTGTCATTTTAACCACAAACTCACAACACAAGAAAGAAGGGGGAAAAAAATCTGACAATAACGACCTAGAAGGGGAAGAGAAAAGGGATAGAAGGTTTTAATTTAAGGAAATAAGAGGCTATCAGAAAATGGACTATCTCATCTATGAGGTGTTTTATACTAACCATCTGGTAACCACTAAACAAATAACAAGAATAAAGTCACAAATTACAAATAAGAAGACACCCAATACAGAAATTTACATATCTGAATTAGTAATTCAAAAATCATGGGACGAGAAACAAAGGAAATGCAAGAGAACCAGAAAACAAGAGATAAAATGGCAGCGGTAGGCCCCCACATTTCAACAATCACTCTAAATGTAAATGGATTGAACTCTCCAATCAAAAGACACAGAGTGGCAGGATGGATCGAAGAACAAGACCCAACAATGTGCTGCCTCCAGGAAACACACCTCAGCCCCAAAGACAAACACAGACTCAGAATGAAGGGATAGAAGACAATACTCCAAGCTAATAATGAACAAAAGAAAGCAGGTGTCGCTATACTAATATCAGACAAAGTAGTCTTCAAAGCAAAACAGACAAAGAAAGACAAAGAGGGACAGTATATAATGATAAAAGGGACACTCCACCAAGATGACATAACACTTATAAACATATACACACCCAACACAGGAGCACCAAAATTTGTGAAGCAACTCTTAACAGAACTAAAAGGAGACGTGAACAATAATACAATAATAGTAGGGGACCTCAACACCACATTAACACCAATGGATAGATCATCCAGACAGAAAATCAACAAGGAAATTATAGAATTAAATGAAAAATTAGACCAGATGGACTTAATAGATATATATAGAACACTTCATCCAAAAACAACAGGTTACACATTCTTCTCAAGTGCGCATGGAACATTCTCAAGGATAGACCATATCTTGGGAAACAAAGCAAGCCTCAAAAAATACAAGAGAGTTGAAACAATATCAAGCATCTTTTCTGATCATAATGCTATGAAACTAAAAATCAACTACAAGAATAAAGCAGGGAAAGGTGCAAAAATGTGGAGACTAAACAACACGCTACTGAAAAAATGGATTATTGAAGAAATTAAAGAGGAAATCAAATATTATCTGGAGACAAATGAAAATGAAAACACGCCATACCAACTCATTTGGGATGTAGCAAAAGCAGTCCTAAGAGGGAAATTCATTGCAATACAAGCTCACCTCACTAAACAAGAAAAATCTCACATAAGCAACCTCAAACGACACTTAACAGAATTAGAAAAAGAAGAATAAACAAGGCCCAAAGTCAGTAGAAGGAGGGAAATAATAAAAATTAGAGCAGAAATAAATGATATTGAAACAAAAAAGGCAGTAGAAAGGATCAATGAAACAAAGAGTTGGTTCTTCGAAAAAATTAACAAAATTGACAAACCCTTAGCCAGACTCACTAAGAAAAGAAGAGAGAAATCTCAAATAAATAAAATTAGGAATGAGAGAGGAGACCTCACAATGGATACCAAAGAAATACAAGGGATCATAAGTGAATACTATGAAAAACTATATGCCAACAAATTGAACAACCTAGAAAACAGTAATCAAAAACCACCCCAAAAATAAGAGTCCAGGACCAAACGGCTTCTCTGGAGAATTCTACCAAACATTCAAAGAAGACTTAATACCTATCCTTCTCAAACTATTCCAGAAAATTGAGGAAGATGGAGCACTCCCTAACACATTCTATGAAGCCAACATCACTCTGATCCCCAAACCTGACAAGGACAACACAAAGAAGGAAAACTACAGGCCGATATCACTGATGAACATAGATGCAAAAATCCTCAACAAAATTCTGGCAAACCGAATACAGCAATACAACAAAAAGATTATTCACCATGATCAAGTGGGATTTATACCAGGGACACAGGGATTGTTCAACATCCGCAAGTCAATCAATGTGATACACTACATTAACAAAATGAGAAACAAAAACCACATGATCATCTCAATAGATGCAGAGAAAGCATTCAACAAGATCCAACATCCATTTATGATAAAAACCCTCAGTAAAATGGGTATAGAAGGAAAGTACCTCAACATAATAAAGGTCATATATGACACACCCACAGCCAACATTATACTCAATGGACAAAAACTGAAAGCCATCCCTCTGAGAACAGGAACAAGACAAGGGTGCCCACTTTCACCACTCCTATTCAACATAATTCTGGAGGTGTTGGCCAGAGCAATTCAGCAGCAAAAAGAAATAAAAGGAATCCAAATAGGCAATGAAGAAGTAAAACTCTCACTGTTTGCAGACGACATGATCTTATATATAGAAAACCCTAAAGAATCCATAGGAAAACTATTAGAAACAACCAACAGCTACAGCAAAGTTGCAGGGTATAAAATCAACATACATAAATCAGTAGCATTTCTATACACTAACAATAAACTAACAGAAAAAGAACTCAAGAACTCAATCCCATTCACAATCGTAACAAAAAGAATAAAATACCTTGGGATAAATTTGACCAAGGAAGTGAAAGATTTATACAATGAAAACTACAAGACTTTCTTGAAAGAAATTGATGACGACATAAAGAGATGGAAAGACATTCCATGCACATGGATTGGAAGAATAAACATAGTTGAAATGTCCATACTACCTAAAGCAATCTACGGATTCAACGCTATCCCAATCAGAATCCCAAGGACATTCTTCCCAAAAATTGAACAAAGCATCCTAAAATTCATATGGGGCAAGAAAAGACCGCGGATTGCTAAAGCAATCCTGAGTAAGTAAAACAAAGCCGGAGGCATCACAATCCCTGATTTCAAAACATACTACAAAGCTACAGTAATCAAAACAGCATGGTACTGGTACAAAAACAGGTGCGCAGATCAATGGAATAGAATTGAAAGCCCAGAAATAAAACCACACATCTATAGACAGCTAATCTTCGACAAAGGAGCTGAGGGCCTACAATGGAGAAAAGCAAGTCTCTTTAACAAATGGTGCTGGGAAAACTGGACAGCCACATATAAACAATTGAAAATTGACCATTGTTTTTCACCATTCACAAAAATAAACACAAAATGGATCAAAGACCTAAAGATTAGGCCTGAAACAATAAGTCTTCTAGAAGAGAACATAGGCTGTACGCTCTTTGACATCAGTTTCAAAAGAATCTTTTCGGACACTGTAACTCCTCAGTTGAGGGAAACAATAGAAAGAATAAACAAATGGGACTTCATCAGACTAAAGAGCTTCTTCAAGGCAAGGGAAAACAGTATTGAAACAAAAAAACAGCCCACTAGTTGGGAAAAAATATTTACAAGCTACTTATCCGACAAAGGGTAATCTCCATAATATATAAAGAACTCACACAGCTCAACAACAAAAGAACAAACAACCCGATCAAAAAATGGGCAGAGGACATGAACAGACATTTCTCCAAAGAAGACATAAGGATGGCCAATAGACGCATGAAAAGATGCTCATCATCACTAATCATCAGGGAAATGCAAATCAAAACTACACTAAGATATCACCTTACACCCATTAGATTGGCAAAAATATCCAAAACCAAGAGTGACAAATGTTGGAGAGGTTGTGGAGAAAAAGGAACCCTCATACACTGTTGGTGGGAATGCAAACTGGTGCAGCCACTATGGAAAACAGTATGGAGATTTCTCAAAAAGTTAAAAATAGAAATACATTATGACCCAGCCATCCCACTACTGGGTATCTATCCTAAGAACCTGAAATCAGCAATTCCAAAAGTCCCATGCACCCCTATGTTCATTGCAGCATTATTTACAATAGCCAAGATGTGGAACCAACCTAAGTGCCCAGCAACTGATGATTTGATAAAGAAGATATGGTATATATATACAATGGAATACTACTCAGCCATAAAAAAGGACCAAATCGCCCCATTTGCATCAACATGGATGGACCTTGAGAGTATTATGTTAAGCAAAATAAGCCAGACAGAGAAAGGCGAACTCTATATGACTCCACTCATAGGTGGAAGTTAACATATAGACAAGGAGAAGTGATCGGTGGTTACCAGGGAAAAGCTGGGGCGGTGGGGGGAGGGCACAAAGGGTGAAGTGGTGTACCCACAACATGACTAACAATAATGTGCAACTGAAATCTCACAAGGTTGTAAACTATCATAATCTTAATAAAAAAAATATTGGTTGGAAATCTTCTCTTTTAATCCCAGAGAACAAAGTCTTAAAGAAGTTGCCAACTTCTAAGTTTAGTTTGATTCCTTCTTTATTAATCTTTAACGGTGAAAAATCATAAATCATTCCAGCTCCAGTTTTACTCTTTACTTTAGTAGAGCATGTCCTTTCAACTCACCTTGAGTTTTTAACTTGCAACCCACGTTTTCCTAAGATATGAGGAAGATTTTAATGTTTGGATGTTTTAAGCCATGTTTTTGCTCTGCAGGACAGTGAGGAATTTAACAACTGATGATGTGGAAGGTGTCATTTTACGTATCATATAACCTGTTTTCTTAAATAGCATGAAAGAAGCAAGGTTTTCTCTTTGGTCCACTGCCCCAACTTCCTGTAACTCCTTTGATACCGGAGCCAAGAAAGTGCATTTACTTGCACAGTCACCCAAGACTTCTCTTTCCAGTAAGAAGAGTTATTGCCTTTTACCCTAACCTGACCAAAGTCCCTCAGTTTCATTACCAACTTATAGCAAGCTCTTCATTATGCTTTTTGTGTACCATCAAAACCCACCGATCATTTAGGTAAATATTGTTTTAAACGATATTTATATTCAATTATCACCATAGCAACAAACTTAATTCGTTACATAGCAAGTATTTTTGAAAAAGAGTTTGTGCTACAAAAATCTATATTTATATCTTTTCTGAATCTATATCTACATATGAGCTTATACCAAAACAGAACAATTAAAAGTAGCTAAAAGCTATAGCAACAGCAATAATCATGATCAGGACTTCATAAAAGAAATGCAAAGTAGTTTTCTCATTGTACCCTACAGAAAAACATGCTTGGGTCAGAGGCCATGTTTATCTTTGCTCTACCATTAAAGAGTACTGTGGATTTGGGGTGTTTACTTACATTCTCGAAGTAAGGCAACTGTCTAACTTTCCAGAGTCTCTCACCTCAATTTTTTGCATAGAGGACCCCTGTTTTCCTTTGGCAACGTGCTGAGATTGGGGCCAAACCACATCAGGAGGGGGGTCGTGAACAACACTTAGCTAGTAAATGTGTTCCACCACCTTGGGCTTGGTGGCTGGTTCTGGGATATGAATAGGAACCGAGCTTGTTCCATGAGGACCAGACCTGGCAATTGCTGGAACTAGGTCTTACTGTAGTGTTTGCTGAGCTATTGGAATGTAAGCTTGAAGTTGCTGCAGCTATTTTTGCAATCGTTCCTGAAGAGCTTACCTGAGAATGATGCCAACACAGAGTAAAGCGTGCCAGAGATAGAGGCTGATTCCTGTCAACATATTTTTGAACAGTTGAATCTTTCAGTGATTTGAGTAAAAAAATAATCTTTTAAGCTAAAGCTAGTTTGAACTGAGTTTTAGTCATTCGTAACTAAAAAGTTCGTAACTATTAGAGTCTTAATTGATTCATATTTAAAACATGTAGTAATATGTTTTGTTGGTTGAATCATTGTGGCTCATTTCATAGATATAGTAAAATAATTTAAAATTTAATAAAAGTATAATAGACCATCTTTTTCAAGTTTTTCTTACTTCAGACTGATGGTAAACAGATTATTTCAGTTACACTGGCCCAATTTGCTGTGATTACATTTCTACCCTCATTAAGGAATACTTGGTATTGTTTACAACAGCTGTATGTTTCAAGGTTTTGATAACATGAGGTCAACATCTTGGATAACATAAATATATTCTTGAATTCATTGAAACAAGGAAGCTGGGAGCAATGTAATTAAAAGCATGGTAAATTTAAAAGTTACTTTAAAAAGAAAGTATAAAAGTGAAAAGAAAATTAGAATAAAAGGAAAAGATAGGGGTAGCAAGAATCACTGTGGTGTGGAATGACATAAATACCAATGTAAGGCAAGATAGAGACTAGATTCTGTTCTGTAGAATTGAACTGCAGGCTGTCAAAGTATATTATTTGGGTTAACACAGTAATTTATGTCCTGACATATAAATGACCAGACCAAGTTAATATATATCTTGCTTCATGTTTGGTGAAATAATTAGGGGAATTTTTTTCCCACTCTCTTGCTGAACAAGTCTATAAAATTCTCTAAAACGCAGTCAGAGAGAAGGGACAGTATACGAAGTGAGAGTCTTAGAGATAGGGGTATAGTTTTGCTAAAGTGTTTATTATGATTTTTTTTCTGGACTTAAATCAGTTTGTATACAATTAATCTTATTTTTATGCCAGACACTATGCCAGTCTATTAATATATTGGAATGTGAATATTTAAGTGAATTTTATTAGACCCTCATATTTAGAAATAACCACAGGTTAAGAGGACATTAGAATAGTTTTTTAAAAAATGTTTTGTATTATATGCAGTACTTCTCAGGATATAAATTTACGTTGTAGCAATAAAAAACAAACACCCAAATCTCAGTAGACTAAGACAATGAGAGTTCATTTTCTTGCTCTTGAGACATATCCAATTTGGGTTGGTGGAAGAGAGCAGGGAATATATGCATATCACTGTCACAAAAGGAACTAGGGTGTGGAAGCTTTATCTGAACACACACTTTCTCCATCACTGAAGCCGTGAGAAGAGATGTGTTGACCTGCATATTGGTTCTTACAGGCTTTGACCCAGAGTTCCATGTATAACTACTGCTCATGTTGCACAGGACTAAACAAGTCACGAGATTCCACCTACCTTTCAAGGATAGCTGGGAGGAGGAAAGTGGAAAATATTTGTTGAACAATACAGGTGGCTACCAGAATTCACCATTCTAATCATCAAATATTTGCTTCACTCTCCTTCCCACACAATCTACTCTCCCACTCACCAAGGGAAGCAAAATAAAATTCTACCCAATCTCAAAATCAGTTATTCCAAGATCCCTAGATGGTGCACAGTAGTTACTGTAGTAGAAGATGATGCATGGTAAGACTACGTGTGAATCATCTTGTGGAAACTGGGAGACTGAAAAGATGAGTTAACTGAAACTCACACATCTAAAATATAATGTGAAAGAGATGACACCTATCATTTATAAAGAACAATAAAGGGTGGCATAGCAGTCTCCCTGATCTTTATTTTTTTTTTTATTTTTTATTTTTATTAATGTTATGATAGATTACAACCTTGTGAGATTTCAGTTGTACATTTTTGTTAGTCATGTTCTGGGTACACCACTTCCCCCTCCGTACCCTCCCCCCACCCCCCCTTTTCCCTGGTAACCACCAATCAGATCTCCTTCTCAATATACTAAATTCCACCTATGAGTGGAGTCATATAGAGTTCGTCTTTCTCTGACTGACTTATTTCGCTTAACATAATGCCCTCGAGGTCCATCCACGTTGTTGTGAATGGGCCAATTTCGTCTTTTTTTATGGCTGAGTAGTATTCCATTGTGTATATATACCACATCTTCTTTATCCAATCATCAGTTTCTGGGCATGTAGGCTGGTTCCACGTCTTGGCTATTGTAAATAATGCTGCGATGAACATAGGGGTGCAACGGACTCTTGAGATATCTGATATCAGGTTCTTAGGATAGATACCCAGTAATGGGATGGCTGGGTCATAGGGTATTTCTATTTTTAACTTTTTGAGAAATCTCCATACTGTTTTCCATAGTGGCTGTACCAGTTTGCATTCCCACCAACAGTGTATGAGGGTTCCTCTTTCTCCACAACCTCTCCAACATTTGTCGTTCTTGGTTTTGGATGTTTTTGCCAATCTAACGGGGGTAAGGTGATATCTTAGTGTAGTTTTGATTTGCATTTCCCTGATGATTAGCGATGATGAACATCTTTTCATGTGTCTATTGGCCATATTCATATCTTCTTTTGAGAAATGTCTGTTCATGTCCTCTGCCCATTTTTTGATCGGGTTGTTTGTTTTTTTGTTGTTAAGCAGTGTGAGTTCTTTGTATATTATGGAGATTAACCCTTTGTCGGATAAGTGGCTTGTAAATATTTTTTCCCAATTAGTGAGCTGTTTTTTTGTTTCAATCCTGTTTTCCCTTGCCTTGAAGAAGCTCTTTAGTCTGATGAAGTCCCATTTGTTTATTCTTTCTATTGTTTCCCTCAACTGAGGAGTTACAGTGTCCGAAAAGATTCTTTTGAAACTGATATCAAAGAGTGTACTGCCTATATTCTCTTCCAAAAGACTTATTGTCTCAGACCTAATCTTTAGGTCTTTGATCCATTTTGAGTTTATTTTCGTGTGTGGTGAAAAAGAATGGTCAATTTTCAATCTTTTGCATGTGGCTGTCCAGTTTTCCTAGCTCCATTTGTTGAAGAGACTTTCTTTTCTCCATTGTAGGCCCTCTGCTCCTTTGTCGAAGATTATCTGTCCATAGATGTGTGGTTTTATCTCTGGGCTTTCAATTCTGTTCCATTGATCTGTGGACCTGTTTTTGTACCAGTACCATTCTGTTTTGATCACTGTAGCTTTGTAGTATGTTTTGAAATCAGGGATTGTGATTCCGCCAGCTTTGTTTTTCTTGCTCAGGATTGCTTTAGCAATTCGCGGTCTTTTGTTCCCCCATATGAATTTTAGGATTGTTTGTTCAATTTCTGTGAAGAATGTTCTTGGGATTCTGATTGGGATAGCATTGAATCTGTATATTGCTTTAGGTAGTATGGACATTTTAACTATGTTTATTCTTCCAATCCATGTGCAAGGAATGTTTTTCCATCTCTTTATGTCATCGCCTATTTCTTTCAAGAAAGTCTTGTAGTTTTCATTGTATAGATCCTTCACTTCCTTGGTTAAGTTTATCCCAAGGTATTTTATTCTTTTCGTTGCGATTGTGAATGGGATAGAGTTCTTGAGTTCTTTTTCTGTTAGTTTATTGTTAGTATATAGAAATGCTACTGATTTATGCACGTTAATTTTATACCCTGCTACTTTGCTGTAGTTGTTGATTATTTCTAATAGTTTTTCTGTGGATTCTTTGGGGTTTTCTATGTATAAGATCATGTCGTCTGCAAACAACGAGAGTTTTACTTCTTCGTTACCTATTTGGATTCCTTTTATTTCTTTTTCCTGCCGAATTGCTCTGGCCAGCACCTCCAGTACTATGTTGAATAGGAGTGGTGAAAGTGGGCACCCTTGTCTTGTTCCTGTCCTCAGAGGGATGGCTTTCAGCTTTTGTCCATTGAGTATGATGTTGGCTGTGGGTCTATAATATATGGCCTTTATTATGTTGAGGTAGTTTCCTTCTATACCCGTTTTACTGAGGGTTTTTATCATAAATGGGTGTTGGATCTTGTCGAATGCTTTCTCTGCATCTATTGAGATGATCATGTGGTTTTTGTTTTTCATTTTGTTGATGTAGTGTATCACGTTGATTGACTTGCGGATGTTGAACCATCCCTGTGTCCCTGGTATAAATCCCACTTGATCATGGTGTATAATCTTTTTGATATATTGCTGTAATCGGTTTGCCAAAATTTTGTTGAGGATTTTTGCATCTATGTTCATCAGTGATATCGGCCTGTAGTTCTCCTTCTTTGTGTTGTCCTTGTCAGGTTTGGGGATCAGAGTGATGTTGGCTTCATAGAATGTGTTAGGGAGTTCTCCATCTTTCTCAATTTTCTGGAACAGTTTGAGGAGAATAGGTATTAAGTCTTCTTTGAATGTTTGGTAGAATTCTCCAGAGAAGCCGTCTGGTCCTGGACTCTTGTTTTTGGGGAGGTTTTTGATTACCGTTTCTATTTCCTTACTTGTGATTGGTCTATTCAGATTCTCCATTTCTTCCTGATTCAGTTTGGGGAGATTGTAGGAGTCTAGGAATTTGTCCATTTCTTCCAGGTTGTTCAATTTGTTGGCATATAGTTTTTCATAGTATTCTCTTATGATCTCTTGTATTTCATTGGTATCTGTTGTGATTTCTCCTCTGTCATTCCTGATTTTATTAATTTGCGATTTCTCTCTTCTTTTCTTGGTGAGTCTGGCTAGGGGTTTGTCAATTTTGTTAATTCTTTCGAAGAACCAACTCTTTGTTTCATTGATCCTTTCTATTGTCTTTTTTGTTTCAATATCGTTTATTTCTGCTCTTATTTTTATTATTTCCCTCCTTCTACTGACTCTAGGCTTTGTTTGTTCTTCTTTTTCTAGTTCTGTTAGGTGTCTTTTGAGGTTGCGTATGTGAGATTTTTCTTGTTTAGTGAGGTGAGCCTGTATTGCGATGAATTTCCCTCTTAGGACTGCTTTTGCTGCATCCCAAATGATTTGGTATGTCATGTTCTCATTTTCATTTGTCTCCAGATAATATTTGATTTCTTCTTTAATTTCTTCAATGATCCATTGTTTGTTGAGAAGCGTGTTGTTTAGTCTCCACATTTTTGCACCTTTCTCTGCTTTTTTCTTGTAGTTTATTTCTAGTTTAATAGTGTTATGATCAGAAAAGATGCTTGATATTATTTCAACTCTCTTGTATTTATTGATGTTTGCTTTGGTTCCCAAAATATGGTCAGTCCTTGAGAATGTTCCATGTGCACTTGAGAAGAATGTGTAACCTGCTGTTTTTGGATGAAGTGTTCCATATATATCTATTAAGTCCATCTGGTCTAATTTTTCATTTAATTCTATTATTTCCTTGTTGATTTTCTGTCTGGATGATCTGTCCATTGGTGTTAATGGTGTGTTGAGGTCCCCTACTATTATTGTATTGTTGTTGATGTCTTCTTTTAGTTCTATTAAGAGTTGCTTTACAAATTTTGGTGCTCCTGTGTTGGGTGCATATATATTTATAAGTGTTATGTCTTCTTGGTGGAGAGTCCCTTTTATCATTATATACTGTCCCTCTTTATCTTTCTTTATCTGTTTTGCTTTGAAATCTACCTTGTCTGATATTAGTATAACGACACCTGCTTTCTTTTGTTCATTATTAGCTTAGAGTATTGTTCTCCATCCCTTCACTCTGAGTCTGTGTTTGTCTTTGGGGCTGAGGTGTGTTTACTGGAGGCAGCATATTGTTGGATCTTGTTCTTTGATCCATCCTGCCACTCTGTGTCTTTTGATTGGGGAGTTCAATCCATTTACATTTAGAGTGATTATTGAGACGTGGGGGCCTACCACTACCATTTTGTGTCTTGTTTTCCGGTTTTCTTCAGTTTCCTTTGTTTCTCGTCCCATGGTTTAGTCTGTTCTGATGAAGAGCTGCTACTCTCTGTTGTTGTCCTTCTACTTATCTCCTCTGCTCTTGGTTTTGTAGCCCCTTTCCTTTTTTGGATTTTTCAGGAATGAGGGTTTTCCTGAGGATTTCCTGAAGAGGAGGTTTTGTGGCAATGAACTCCCTTAATTTTTGTTTATCTGGGAAAGTTTTTATTTCTCCATCGTATTTGAAGGATATTTTCGCTGGGTAGAGAATTCTCGGCTGTAGGTTTTTGTCCTTCAGATTTTTGAATATATCATTCCACTCTCTTCTAGCCTGTAAAGTTTCTGCTGAGAAATCTGCTGATAGCCTGATGGGGGTTCCTTTGTAGGTTAGTTTCTTTTGCCTGGCTGTCCTTAGTATTTTCTCCTTGTCGTTGACTTTTGCTAGCTTCACTACTATATGCCGTGGAGTTGGTCTTCTTGCATTGATAAAGTTTGGAGATCTATTGGCTTCTGTCACCTGAAGATCCATCTCCCTCACCAGATTTGGGAAGTTCTCAGCCATTATTTCTTTGAATAGGTTTTCTGCCCCTTTCTCCTTCTCTTCTCCCTCTGGTATACCTATAATCCTTACATTGCATCTCCTAATTGTGTCTGATAATTCTCGGAGAGTTTCTTCATTTCTTTTAAGTCTTGCTTCTCTCTCCTCCTCTGCCTGCAACAATTCTATATTGCCATCTTCCAAATTGCTAATTCTTTCCTCCATATTATCGGCCCTACTGTTCAGAGCATCTAGATTTTTCTTAATCTCCTCTATTGTGTTCTTCATTTCCAGTATTTCTGTTTGGTTCTTCTTTATCGTATCAAACTCTTTTGTGACATAGCTCCTGAACTCGTTGAGTTGTCGGTCAGAATTCTCTCTTAACTCATTGAGAATCTTAATGATGGCTGTTTTGAAGTCATCATCATTTAGGTTATATATCTCATTTTCTTTGGGATTGTTTTCTGTGTATTTGTTACTTTCTTTCTGTTCTGGAGATTTAATGTATTTTTTCATATTGCTTGATGTTGTTGATTTGTGCCTCCGCATGGAGATAGAGTTTAGTTGCTCCTTTCACTTGTTTCAGCTGCTGCGGTGGGGGGAGCAGCTGTTTATACTTCACCAACCAGGAACCCTGTCCCTAGTTGCTAACTGGGCCTGGGCCCCTCTTCATAGCCACAGTGGCCCTTTGGATTCCCTCCTCTGCCGTGGGGGCCGTCACAGGGGGGCTTCAGGCTGCAGGTGCCTACTGTTGCAGCCCACCTAGATGTGCTCTCTCCTTGGGGTCTGCAACGGTGTTATGGGCTTTTCCAGCGGCCAGGGGTGGGATCACTTATATTTGTCGCTCCGTTGCTGTCAGCACCCACCAAATCTCACTTGTCCTCTATGGGTCGCAGGAGAGCTATTGGCGTCTTCTACAGTCTGTGGTTAGTACACCTAGCTATGCTGCTTTTGCCCTGGGGTCTTCCAGCCTTGTGGCTGGCGGCTGGGTGCCTTCTACTGGTGCTGTGCAGAGGCTTTCCCTAAGGCTGCTGTGAGCCTGTAGGGTTTCCCCCTAGGCTACTAAGCTGGGTCTCTGGAACTCTCTCCAGCCCCAGTCCTCTCCGAGATCTCCGGCAATCCCTAGTCTCACGGGGTGGGCAACGGCAGCTGGGGGTCGCCCCGCCCTCTGGGCTTCTCTCCGGGCCTCTCCTGGGAGCCCTGAATGCTGGGCGTGGCCCCTCTGCTAATGGCAGACAGAGAGTTTTGTCTGCTGCCTGGCGGAACTCCGGCACTTCCCTCCGGGTCGCAGAACCGGCCTTTGAAAGTTCCCCCCGCCCCGGTCCTCTTCGAGATCTCTGGCAATCTCTAGCCCCACGGGGCGGGCAACGGCAGCTGGGGGTCGCCCTGCCCTCTGGGATTCTCTCTGGGCCTCTCCCAGAGCCATGAATGCTCGGTGTGGCCCCTCTGCTAACAGCACACAGAGAGTTTTGTCTGCTGCCCGGGCGGAGCTCCGGCGCTTCCCCTCCGGGTCACAGAACCGGCCTTTGAAAGTTCCCCCAGCCCCGGTCCTCTCTGAGATCTCCGGCAATCCCTAGTCCCACGGGGCGGGCAATGGCAGCTGGGAGACCTTCGTACCCTCCGTGACTCTCTCTGGGACCCTCCGGGTGCCCCAAGCACCAGGCTGGGTCTCCCCGCCAATGGCGGGGAGAGACTCTTCCCACGGGCTCAGGTGTGCAACTCCAAAGTTTCCCTCTGCGTTTAGGAGTAATTGCGGGGGGTTTAGGTAGGGTTCTGGTCACCTGTTTCCACCGTCACTCCTCTGTTGTGTTCTCGCTCCTGCCCTAGATGTGTGTGGATCCTCTGGGGGCGTCCGTTGGAAGAAAGCCGCTTGCGGGTACTAGGCTGCCCGTCAGGGTCAGAGAGTTTTCACCTATTTCCACATCCTCCCGGAGGAAAGTCCGTCCGCCTTCCGATGTATAGTCGCGTGGGTGTCTCAGACGTCCTGAGATGCTGTCTGGATATCCTTTGTCAAGCGATAAGTGTCCAAATAATTGTAGACTCGAAGGGCGAGAGACAAAGAGGACTACTCACGGCGCCATCTTGGATCTATCCCCTGATCTTTAGTATCTCTTAAATCTTAGGCAAATGTTTCCAGGGTGGCTTGCCTGACAGTGGAGAATAATCCTTTATTTGGCACCGTTTCTTCCTTGGAAGAGATTCACCCATCCATTCTTTGTGGCCTTTAGCTCTGAACTTAGAGAATTGATTTCTTTTTTCTTTTTTCTGTGGGCCGTGTCTAAAGTGGGCTTTGGAGAAGATGACCTCTTTGAGGGATGAGCGATTTCCTTAACTCATTAAACAATGCATGAGTGTTTGTGACCAAGCTATCATTTTAATTCTTCTCAGACAATCACGCTATCTTTTAATCCAGGTTGGCAGTGCTTTCAGCAATATAAATCTCTCAGGAGAGTTCAGTTATCTCCATGTGCCTATGGTCACAGTGACAGTTCTTTTATAGGCAAACATTTTAGACTTTGCATGTGTATATGTATCCAATATAGAATATACAGATTACATTATGCTTTTTACCTGTATTTCTTCTTTTTCCTCCTCAATTTAGTTCTTTTGACTTTGGTGGAAGAGCCACATTTAATCTCCATTTTCTTGAGCTATTTTGTCCAGTTGAAGGATTTTAGTCCATTCAGAGGTTATAACACTGGGTGTAAAGTCCATATCCTAGAATGGATCCATCCTACCAGGTTGGATTTTTATCAGCTTTTGTCGTTTGAGATTCAGAAGTTACCTCTTCAACTTTACAAAGTCCCTCTATTTGTGGACCTTCTCTCTTCTATTTCTTCTTACAAATTGGCCCATTCTTTTCTGAGTTCCTCTCGTTCATTTAGGCCTTACCAACTGCAGGCAGCAGCAATCACTACATGCCATCAAAGTTCTCTTTTCTGTCCTGTTATCTTAGGGGAAAAGTTTATAAGTACTTCCTTTCAAGTTATTACAACTCATGGCGTAGCATTTCACCATTAGACAACATAAATTATCATCTTTTCAGCCTCCAATAACAATTTCTTCACTGTCTCTCTTCTGCCCCTAAGCTAGTCCACCATTTATTCCGGATGTTTTTGTTCCGGCAGCTCTTCATTTCCAGTGCCAATTGCTGCACCTGTTAGTATAAGCCAGGCCATGCTGTCGTTCAAAGCAAACCAAAGTTTCAGTGGGTCAAATATGAATGGTCTATTTCCCAGAGAAATAAACAAAGAACAGTAATAAACAGTTTAATATTTCCAGAAGAACTTCAAAAATATATGAACAGACCCCCTGAATTCCACACACACTAATAGATGAAAATCTGGATGAAATGCATATTTTTCTAAGAAAGTATACATTATAAATGTGAATTATGAAGAGTTAGAGAGCCTAGGTCTGCAAATAATTATGGGAAAGTTAAAAATAACTTTATAATCATAAAGATGGTTTTGGAAAGAACTTTCTAAGCCCGAATAGCACAAAACATAGATGCCAAAAAGAAAAAAGATGCTCAGTTTAACAATAAAGTGAGTGAATTTTGTAAAGCAAATATATCGTAACCAAAGATGATAAATGAAGAAGAAATCCAGGTAATCTCTAGACGTAAAAAGCTGGTCATATTAATTACTATTAAAATGTGATACCATTTTTACCTCTCAGATTAGTGATTAAAACTAAAATGGTTGAAAATATTCTTTGATAAAAAGGCTGTAGAAACATAGGCATTGTCTTCTATAGTATAACATATGGAAAAGATACAAACTGTCTGCAGAGTGATCTGTTTAAACAACTCTGGTTCTATAAATTTACTATGTGGAAGTGGTTAGTCAACTATGAAGAGATGTATGCAAAGAGTATCATTGTAGCAATAGGATTATTTATAATACAAAATTTAACAATAAACAAAAGAGCAAAAAGTCAAATAAACCTAAATGGATGTCAATAAGTGTTGGTAGAGCCATAAAAAAGCATGCAGCCATTGACTCATAAAATAGAATATATGTAGTGTCTTAGAAAGATGGACTAATGTGTGAGGATTCTCATGCTGCATCAGTGAAAAATCAATTTTGTGGAATAGAATACAAACAATTCCTATTTCTTGCTGGTAGAGTTAATTAGTCACTTTTATTAACTATTATACAAATCTCCATACTATTTTTCTTTTTTTAATTGAAATTTAAAAACAAGTATGACAAGAGCCAATCAAGAATATTTCCATTTTGGAGAAAAAATGCTTTATTCACAAATATACTGCCCCAGTGCCAAGTAGAAAACCTGATACAAAAGAAAGCTTTATTTAATTTATGGATAAACATAAGTGAAATGAGGAAATAGGAACAAAAATTATGAAAACTGGCAAATATACCTTTATCCCTCCCACCAAAAGCTATTGCCAAAATACCAAAAGAATGCTTTTCTATTTCACTTATACTTTTCGTTTTTGAGTCCACAATTCCTTTCTTTAATCCAGAACATTTGAGTAGCTGTGGAATGCACTGAAATTTCTGAATAGCTAAATAAATGTGTTTGTTATTAAATCACAGCATATACTGTTTGTGCCTCTGTATGTTGGGCCCTCTTTCCATTTAACTAAACCTGTGTAACGTTCTTTGAAAACAAATTATTGTTCATGCATTCAAAGGGCAATGAGCAATTAGAACATAATTGATCCAACTGTGCATCTGATTTCAGCCTTGTGCCAGGAAAATGGTCTTGAAATAATATCTTTTCCATTAACAATTTCATCTAATTCAGAAGAACATTTTCTTGAATGTGAGAGTGGTATTAACCTAAATAAGAGTTAACTACCATCATCAACACTAAGAGGTTCTCAGACGTTTTAAACCTGAACTTGCCATTTAAGCAATGAAATATCAATAAATTAAATAATGATAAATTATGTTAACATTTTTGGCACATTCCACATGGTATGCATTTTGTTATTTTTTATCTTACTATACTTCTCTGTACTTTATAATTGAATATTTTGATAGACAAATTTTCTTCATTTCATTAGAAATTTATTAAGCTATTTATTGAGTTTCTGATAAACTCAAGAAAGGCAATGTTTAATAAGGCAAGTATCTTCCATCATATAATAGATCAAATAACAAGTTAATAAAAAATTGCAGTAATTAATTGGAGATAAGTGGAAAAATAGCAGTAGTTAACAGAAGAATGGAAAGATCGCCATGGACAGGCCATAGCTTCAAAAAGTAAGGAATACTTGAGCAGAGTGATGCTTTTAAGAAGCTACCAGTCATTGAATGTTTTAGTGGCATACACTTTACATAAGCGTATTAGCTCTTTTATCTCTTTTCCTCTCAATATTTGGTAGTTAGACATTACCATAATTTTGTTGATAAGGAAACTAAGACTCAAAGAAGTGAAGAAATTTGCTGAGACTCAAACTCATCTGTTGAAAAAATAGAGTTTGAACTCAGAAATCTCTCTAAAGTCATTGTTTCTCAACTCCATCCAACCACACCACACTCCTTCATTTATTAAGACAAAAGAAGGGAAACTCAGTGCTCACAATGGCATTCCAGAGAGAAAGACAATGGTGTGTACTAAGGCATTGATGTGCGGAACCACAATAAAATTGTCGGGAGCATGAAATCTGTGCTGAAAAGCTGAAGAAATTGAGCTTGGAATATTATATAGGGAAGAAAACATGAGGGACTAGTGTATGCTAAGAGGTTTGGAATTTTTTAATCCGTATTGAGGAACCGTTGAGTGAATTAAATAAGGGAATAAGTTAGATTGACCTAAGCATTAGAAAGCTGGTAGTTTAGAGATTAGAATTCCTGGTGCAATCTTTGAGGAACTCACCTGATAAACTACTATTGAGAAGAATAACATGGGATAAAATGTAGGAGCCAGAAGTTTTGAAAAGCTAATGAGGAAGAGGGGAAGTTAAAAAAGGTGTGATGAAAAAATGGAGAGAGAATAAAGGCATTCTGAAATTTCTCTTAAGCTGATGCCGAGTAACCCCAAGTGTCCTTTGGATATATTTATGTTATAAAGATCTTCCATTATTTCCATTTAAACACAAATTTTTCTGGTTGTATTAAGTCAAATTTAATAAAATGGAACAATAAACTTTTCTGTGGTTACATAATATATTGTGCTAAATGCTGATAGGAAATTGAAGAGGAAATATGAGTGTCAATTGTACCATCTTTTCTCCAAGTCTTTATATGTTCTACTTTAGCCAAAAATGTTCTTCCCTAACACATGTCTTGACTGGTTGTATCATATTATTCAAAACTGCTAAACATTTATTGAGTAGGCAACATGTGCTGGGGTGGGGATATACAGTTGCATAAGAAATGTACACTGTTTTGAAAGATTTCACATTCTCACAGAGCAGTGGACATATAATTGAGTAAATTATAGTATAAAACAAAGAGCTAAGTAATAAATGTTTGTGTAAGAGAGAGTGGTAGAACAGAGTATGTAGCATTTTGCACTTTCTACGAGCAACAAAGACATTGCAGGAAAGAGAAGACACTTGTATTAGATTTTGAAGAATGGATAGAAACTAAGAAATGAAAGGTCCCTGCATCAAGGTGGGAAACAATTTAGAGGAAATATTAGTGCTACTCTTTGAAAGGAGCAAAAAGTATGGAAGTGTTGTGGCAAAAGGTTACTGTGGGACATAAAGCTGAAGAGAAACAAAGGACATAAATTTTCTGCTACACAGTTTAGTCCTTAATGTTGTTAAGAAGAAAAAAACTATAAAATAGTAGAATAACAGTTAAGCACAGAATGGAAAAGTTTTACCACTAAGCAGTTAATGCAATCCAGCAAGGAGTCTTAGCACTGAACCACGAGGTTCAGGGAACTACAAACTCTCCCTCTCTCCCATTCTAGCAAGGCAGTCTTTTATGGTTGGTAATTGCCTGAAGGTATCCTGGCTTGTTGGTAGGTAAGAACTAGGCTGGCTAGAGGTGGTCTTCTGTATACATGGAGCATCTATATGACACAGGTGTTTTGCTGCTTTTTGTGACTTAAGTAAAGAGTCTGAATCAAGATGATGGCACCAAGTCAGGTCTACACTGGTTTCAGTAAGGTAGGTGGTCTGGTCAAATATATCAATCTGTGATAAAAGAGTTAACAATGCATTTAGTAAGAGGAGGGACATTATCAAATTTTTGGTTTGGAATAAGAGGTTTGAAGGATTGATAAGCAAAGAAACAAGACTATAAACTAAGGCAGTGAAAGCCATGCTAAGAAGTATATAGAAGTTGACATTTCAGGAGTTGATTAGAGATTCAATACTGAATTTTGGGAATGAGAAGAGGAACAATGATTCCATTTTGCCACTATGAAGTTTCCATTACCTGGAATATGGTATACAAAAGAGTAAAAATAGAGAAAATTGGGGAGGGGAAAAATAACTTTGTTCTGGAAAACTGGATTAATGTACTATCAGGGTATATAAATGAATATATCTTTTAGACAGAAGGTGCAAATTTCAGGATATTGGATGAGGGAATAAAACTAAAAATAAATACTTTATGGTCAGGAACATAGTGTGGTAATTAAAACTATGTAAATCTTTGGGTAAAATCCTCAAGAGAGTATAGATTAAGAAGGGAAATAAACTGATCAATGGGGAAAAGTAATTTTTACAGAATTAATGTGAAAATTCAGTCTAAAAACAAAGAGTAGTCAGTAGGTAGAGAAGAACCACAAAAGAAAAGGGCAACAGAAACCAAGAAAACAGAGAAGGAGAGTAATCAGCGCAACAAATGTCAGAGAGAGGTCAAAGGCTTAAAAAAAAGGAAAGAGATCAATACATTTCCAATCAGGTGGTCAGTGGTGACCATATGAATAGATATTCCAGTGCAGTGGTACAGACTCTAGAAAAAAAGTATCCAAACCTGTGAATTAAAGGTCAGGAAAAGGAGATTAAAAATATGTTTTAAATAAAATGTTTGGCTAGGAAGAGATGTAACACTGGGCATACTACTCTTTAAAGGACAGGAGTTTCTTGAAGATGTTTATAGAATGAAAGAGTCTTTAGCAGTTTTGGAGGCTGAAAGGATAGAGCCTGCCAAGAGAAAGAAGCTGGAAATGCAGAAAAGAGATGAAGCAGGATTCCTGGGGATGGCCAAGAGCACAAGAAGGAATGGCTTTGGATAAGAGGGTGAAGACTTCCTCCAATACAAAGACAAAAGGATAAAGATTTGTAAAGGTGTAGATACATTTGTAGGTTTAGGGGAGAAGGTAAGGGTGTTAACGCTTTATAGTGTCTATTTTTGTTCTGAATTTTAAAAGCAATTTATATGCTACAAAAAAGTGAACAAACTTAGCTTAGTCAATATTTGGAATAGTTTTTGTTTTTGTTTTTGTTTTTGCTGAGTAAGATTCACCCCAAGCTGACATCTGCTGCCAATCTTCCTCTTTTTATACGTGAGCCTCTGCCACAGCATGGCCACTGACAGACAAATGGTATAAGTCTGCTCCTGGGAACCAAACCCTGGCCACCAAAGTGGAGTGTGCCACTGAACTTAACCACTAGGCCACTGGGGCTGGCCCTGGAATAGCTTTTGAAGGGACTGGAAGAAGGAGCTAACTGTCAACAAACAAGTAAAAGGATTTCCAAATGGGACTGAATCATATCCGAGATTAGTAGGGTGCTTGTGGCATCATTCTATTACACAGTTTTGCCATTTTATGCATCTATATTGTGGAAAGAGTGATGGAGATGGTTGAGTCTAACCAGAGTTTGAAATCTTCAGTATGGATATGGTGGAAAGGCAGTGGCATTCAGTGACTATAATGCTGGTAAGAAAGTAATGAAATGAGTTCAAATCAAAACTGGAGAGATGAAGTAAAATAAAAATAGTGCTGATGAAGAAGAAGAAAAGAAGGAATGTCAATTGATGAAGAGCAGTTTAAAAAGGAGGGGAGAGAGAGAAGGAGGTAGGGGGAAGGGAGGGAGGAGGAGAGGTCTGGAAGGATAAATAACTAGTAATAAAATATGATGTATTAAAGTTCATTTCATAGGTCAACTAATTTAAATATCAGAAGATCATAGGTTTATCTTTTGAGAATTACTAAATTGAAGCAGAGTTGAAAATTGTAGTTAAAAATACACATCATACTGTATTTAGAACATGGAATGACTCCTAATGAATGCTAAAATCCTCTAAGATTGTAGCAGAATTGGGGATGAAAGAAAAATAAATTTAGGTGTTAACATAACTCAATGAATGTGAGGACTGGCCAGTCAATGATAGGGGACAATGGCAGGGGCATGTAGAAAGTGAATTTGATGTGGTTTTAAAGGAGAAGGATTTATGTGGGATGTGGGCAACTCATGATGTTACTGAATTTCTGGGCCCCTTATTTGCAGAAAGCTGTTGAGGAATGAAAGGATAGGCATCTGCCCTTGGAAAGGAATAGGAGATGGTCTCTGTTAAGGTAGGTTGAAGAAAAGCACTCTGAGGAAATTAAGAATGGCTTAGACAGACACAATGGAAAGGCTTGCAGGGTCAGAGTGGGACAATGAGAAAGACAGTGGAGGGGATTGAGAGCATACCAGAATGGTTGTAAAAGAAAAAACAGTTGATCTGAGAGATTTGTGTGTTCAGTTGAGTTTGGTGTTGACAGGATGCAGGAATATATATAATTAACTATTTTCAAGGTTCTAAATATTTACTTTATATAACATTGTTTTAATGTCATGGAAATAAGTGAAGGTCCCGACTGGAGTCTGAATTTGAAATGTTCATGCAATTCCAACTTCACGTTTAGTAGGCCAAGTTAAACTTAACAGAATGATTGCTGCTAAAATGCATTTGACATCACTAATTTAGTTTCTACCATGAAGCATTGTCTTGCTGCTTACAAGAAAGATTTAAGAAAGGACTTTTCCTTGGAGAATGACTGGCTTCAGGGCCGGGACAGGAATGGGATAAGAAGAGCTTGAACTGGTGTGTCATTCTAGAAAGTAAGGAATTATTCTAAGAGTGGATGGGGGCAGGTCTATGATCCTGGAGCCAGCACAAAAGGGTTGCTTCTGAACAAGTCTTGAATTCTTTGAGCACCAAAATAATGAAGGACATTAATGAATTACAACTCATTTGACAAATGTGAATCTATTAGTTCATAACAATATTAAATAGATAAGGAGAGGAACGGAGGAGGGAGAGATCCTACTTACAGTAGAATGCCAGGTGCAAACTGGTACATTTGGAAGGTATGGTAGATTTGGAGGTCTCATTTTCTAACAATCATTTAAAGACTGGTTCAGTCAAGAATCATCAATGGATGCTAAATTTAGGAGAGGGAGGGTTTTGACAAGAAGCAGGATGTTTGCATGGTTTTAAAGTGTTTTCCTATGGACTGTTTGTTAGTAGCAGGGAAAAAATAGTAACAATGTAGTGGAAAAATCAGACACTTTGGGTGATTAAAATTGATATAAAAAACAAAAGGCAAACCCCATGAGGAAAACCCAAATTGAGGAATGTTCTAAAACATACTTAACTGACACGCCTCAAAACTGTCCAACTCGTGAAAAGCAAGGAAAGGCTGAGTAATTGACACAGATCAGTGCAGATTACGGTGACATGGTGACTAAATGCAGTGTGCTGTCCTGGATTGGCTCCTGGAACAGAAAAGATGTTCGTAGAAAAGCTGGTGAAAACCAAGTGAAGTCTGTAGTGTGTTTAATAGTAAAGAACTAAAATTAATTTCTTAGTTCTGGGAGAAGAGTACATGGAACTCTCTGTGCTAGCTTTGAAAGCTTTCTGTAAATCTAGAATTATTCCAAATTAAAAGTTCCTTAAAATGTTGGGAGGAGGAGAGCAGATCGACATTGTGTGCATTCAGATGTGATACCCTGAGAATGACACAATATCACTGACATAATTGATAATTGGTGTACCTGGATAAAGGGCATGTGGGTGTTCTTTTTACACTTCTTGCAATTTTTCTGTATATTAGAAACTTTCTAGCTTTTGTCTGTTTTAGAAAGAAGCAAGTTTCTGCTAAGAAAGGCACCGTGACTAATACTTGAGGTAGAATAATTATAGTAATAGAATTTTTCAGCTGAAAAGAGCTCCCTAAAATGTTAAGCTTAGGGAAAACATTTTTCATGTTTGTATCTCCAGAGCTTTGAATGGTGCCTGGTAAATAAACGATGTTCAAAATTCACCTGCTGAGAGAATGGATGGAAGGATGAATGCTATTAGGGATGTTGTCTAGAACTGGCAATATGGGCCACTGATACACGATAAAATTGGTTTTCCTTTCCCCAAATAAGTATTTTGAAGAGGTCCAATTTTATAATATTGTATCTAAACCCATGGAATAAATAATACAAGCAACATTATGCTACCAGGTAACAAAAACAGACTTGACATTTCCCATCCATGGACACTGCATGTCCATGATGGTGATTTAGACATTTAGAAAAGAGAAAGTGGTATTTAGGACTAAGAATTTCTGGCTATATATCCTAACCCAGATTCTTCTGCCACAATGCTCTAGGAACTTGGATGTAAAGCATGTAAACTTTCTTTTCGGTTTCTTCAATGGACCAACCAGGTGTCTTTGTTAACAGGCGACATGGAAGAGAGTAGTGGAGCTGCTTTCATTTTAAGTTTTAAACATAGCAGAGTGACTGAAAAACTGAAAAAAAAAAAAAAAAAGCAAACAAAACAGATGGAGACAATCTGAAGCAATATATGTTTAAATAGAAAAAATAGCCACATCTCTTTGATGAACCCTTAAAATGTGTGGGCACGTGACCTTCTGTTGTGAATATATAGAGAGTGTGAATTTCTTGTGTATATAAAGACAGCTTCCAGAGGCCTTCTTGTTTCAGTTTAACGTCTCCAAATGTACTTAACTACCATTTAAATGAGTTTGGCATATACATAATCTCTTACTAAGATTTATAGTGGACACTTAATAAAGGATTAAAGAGCAATGCATCCTCAGATAGCCACAATACTACTTTTCTTACTGCCTTTCCTGAAAGAGGAACACAGATAAACAGGCATTTCTTTGAGTAATCTAAATGAAAAATACAATTTTATTCTCCTATTTTTCTAAGAAAATTCCTATGTAAGCAGTTGGTACATTTTCCATTTCAGTGACTGTTCTGTAATGGAATTTTAAAAAGCTGAAACAGAAAGTTAGGGCTTTTTTTTTTTTATAGCTTCCTCAGTGTTCCAGGTATCTGCCTATCAAAGTGGTTTTCAAAGTGATGAGTTAAATACCAGCGAGAAAGTGACTGATGGAAACAAAGCTTTTAGCGTTCAGACAGAATGTGGGATTGCAAACCTGGCTGTTGCCAATATATTAGCAAAAAGCCAGCAGTTGAAGCTATGTTTTAAAACCTTGGGCAAATCCTTTCACTATTCCATGCATCCGTTAATGGATTGGTGAGTTGAGCTTTTTGATGTTGTCTTAATTAATATTTGTACTATATTCTGGTGCCTTTGCAGGAACATCTCTACAGGAATAAAAAGACTGTTGTATATAGAAGGGAAAAAGAGAAAGTTCAGGTAAAGGGAAATGATTCTCTTTTTCTATCACACAGATTATCATTTCACTGTAAGACAAAGTTTAAGTGAACAGCAGAGAGTAATAAGGACATTTTTTATTTCATCAGAATAGTTTGGCCTATTAACTATAACATTGCAATTGCATTGGAGGAGTTTGGAAAACTCAGAGATGGTTTAAAAAGAATCACAGAGTTGAGTAATGGTAGGAAAAAATCAAATAGATAAAGTATAAGAATAAAATGAGAGAAGTAGAGGAAAAAATTTGATAGTATGCAAATATATGTTGGCTGTAAAATCCAGATGATGGGAACTAGCCATGTTTAGCTTCTAATAAGGATAGACAGAGCAATTGAATACACACTTTGTTTGACTGTACCTAAGACCACAATACTGAAAAAAAACTAGACTTAGTCAACTTATAGATTTTATTGTTCGTTTATTTTTCCTCACTCCAGATGAGTCCTGTGCTTCTGTGATGGTTCATCAAGGACAGCATTCTTCTCTTTCTGTTCTAGAATTTTGTGTTTGTACTTTTCGTAGTGAAGCTCATCTGATGGTACAAAATAATTGCTGGTCTGTAGCTAAATAGATTGAATTTGAGGTCAAAAATAGGAAGAAAGGGGAAAAAAGCAAAAATAGTGTATTTCTGGAAGTTCTACTTAATTATTCTTGCTTACACTTACCAGAGTCCCCTTTTTTCAGGTGAAATATATATATTTTTTGCCAGATATATGTCTTTCCTAGAAATATTGGCCTTGTGTTGATTAAAAACAAAGAAAAATAAATATCGGGTAGGGGAACATGACATCTACCACACTAAGACCTAGATGTGTGAGTTAAAGTCTTTGAGGAAAGTCTCAGATGTTTGAAATGGCATGAAAGAATATATCCAAGGTGTAGAGAAACAGGAAAAATGGAAGAAAGGAAAAATTGGAGCTTCTACAATTTTCCCTACTTCTGGACATCATCTAATTTCTTATCATTCTCTGATGATTTGTATGATCTTCCCGAAGGACGTACAAGTTACATGCACTGAAAGATCCCATTTATCTCTAAGTCTAGCCAGGCTTTTACTCATTTTTACGTAGTAATGTGATTCGAGAGATGTAAGAAAGCTCTTGATCGAAAGAATCTCTATTTTTACCCATCGCCATTTCTTCTAACATTTCACCATTAGCCACCATCAGAACACAGGTGATATTCCCTATTAGATATCCATTCTCCTGTGTTTAAATAATCTTTTAAAATGCAGAAGAAGCTTCAGGAACTGTTGGCCAGGTACTGGGTTAAAAAGTGAGGACTATAAAGTTGCATAAAAGTGTTCCTCGAACTCATGGAGTGTGCAGGCCAGTGATGGATATGAATAAGTTTATAGAGAAATAAAGTAAAAGGTTCTAAGTGTTATACCTTAAAAAGCTTCAAGAGCATAGAGGAAGAGTGTCTGAGACAGAATTAGTGCTCAAAACCTGGGAAAAATTTCCCTAGGAGAAGAAATACTTTACTCAGGTAGCAGGTATAAACATTTATGATAATATCATGGAGCAGATATTTTTGCATTTCTTGCTGACTGAAAACTGAAAGAAATGGCTTCGCATTTTTATCATAGTGGAAAGGTGGCGGGGGAAGTAGTTTGAGAGTAATGGATACAATCTAAGTGAACTAGACAGATCACAAATTTGGAGATCGGTGAGACTTGGTTCAAGGTTATCTTTAGTTTGATTTTGTTTTTCTTGAAATATCAATGAACAGTGTAAACTATATACGTGGGAGAGGGAAAAGTTGAGTCTATACAGCTCCCCACTGATTCCTATTACTAGTTCACACAAGAACCTCCAAATTTTGGTGGTCTTGGCCATACACATGGAATGGGATATTTGCAAAAAGTGAGCACCATCTCCCTTTTATTCTCTTAGCAACTGTAGTATCCAGAAACAACTTATGCCTCTGTTTGAAACAATGATTCTCACATTCAGCAAGTCATGCCACCTAAACCTTGAAATTTTCAAGTGTCAGCACATAGGCAACCTCTCCTCATCTCTGCCCACACAGCAGGGCTTAAGTCTTAACATTTATTTCACGTAGTTGTCCATGTAGGTAAAGAGATGGGGAGGACAAAAGGAGATTACATCATATATAGAAAGAACCGGAGGAGGGAGTTTTAAAGGTTCATAAACTTCTCATAACTCTGATTCTGATACCAAGAACGTACAATTGTGCAATTAAGTAAAAGGCATTCTACATTCAGGGTATGTTGGAACAACTGTGCAAGATTGCCATGTGGAGTGAATATACTGAGACAAGTAGAAACCACACATTGTGGTAGTTTTTAAAATAAGTATATAATAAGCATTCATTTTTAATCCTAGCCTTTAAACCTCATATTCTTTCAAAATAACTGAATGTGGCTTGTGCAATTAAACTAATATAAAATTAGACATATGAAAAATTAGAAATAATCAAAGAAGAGTACTGAGAATAAGTTATTCCACACATCCAAGATAAGATTACAGTGTTGTCTTTTTTTCCTCCAAAGTGAAAATAGCTTTTATTTTTATTATTATTAAGGAAGTGGTACTCATTAAAATTTCACAGAATATAAAACAGATCTAAAGAAGAAAGTGAGGGGCCGGCTCTGTGGCCGAGTGGTTAAGTTCGTGCGCTCTGCTGCGGCGGCCCAGGCTTCAGATCCTGGACACGGACATGGCACTGCTCGTCAGGCCACGTTGAGGCAGCGTCCCACATCCCACAGCTAGAAGGACCTGCAGCTAGGATATACAACTGTGTACAGGGGGATTTGGGGAGATAAAGCAGAAAAAAGAAAAAAAAAAAGATTGGCAACAGTTGTTAGCCCAGGGGTGCCAATCCTTAAAAAAAAAAGAAAAAGGGAAGATTGGCAACTGTTGTTAGCCCAGGTGCCAATCTTTAAAAAAAAAAAAAAAAAAGAAGAAAGTGAGAAGTACCCAAAATAGTAATACTAAAAGATTATTATTGATATTTTATTATGTATCCTGCCACACTTTTCTAAATACACACATACATATACACAACATCATGCTATTTTATAGCCTGCTTTTCCACTAAATATTATGTTGTAAATATAGTTTCATGTCAATAAATAAATATGGACGTAGATTGCAATTTTAATTACTGCATTCTATTTCATTGTGTAGATGGATCATATAGCTATATATCCAATTTTCCATTATACTAATTTAAAATGATTTCAATTATTAAATATAATCAAACTTAGTACATGTCTTAGGAGAGCCATATAGCCAGTGTTTAATTGCAGAAATGAGAAAACTCTGAGCTTTTATCAAAATTGTTAGCATGGCTAGAAGAGTGAGTTCTAGAATAGGCTTGCAGGAATAATTTCCAGAATAAAACCATGGGCCAGGGCCATCAGGAGAATACCTATCTTTCCCAAAATCTCTAAGGCTGACCATCAAGAAGTAGCCTTGGAACTCTTCACTCCTTACTTATGATTCATAGATTATGAAACTTTTGACTCAAAGAATAGAACACTTAAGGTATCATCTCCAGAATCAGAAAGGCAGGGCTGCTGTCTCACCTGTTGGTCCCAGGAAAATTCTGCCGAGGTCTGATTCAGGTATTAGGAAGCTCTGGCGCAGCAAATGTGGACCCACAGCCTTGTCACCCTGTAAGATTCGCACTGGCAAAGTGGATGCCATAGAACTTGACATCTGTGATGCTAGCGATTGGTCCTTGGGCCGCTGCCACAAGAAAACCAATGGTCCCACCCTACTTGCCAGCAGAAAATGGATGGAACTGCTAAATGGCCTTCACATTAATCCTGTCTTTCAAATCTCATGGGAGTGCACCAATGAACCTAAGAGACATCAGGAACTCTAGCTTCAAGTCGGTGAAATGTGTATTTTAGCTTTCCCAATTCTGTAGCAAAGGAAGATGTAGAAAAAGGATGGAATGGAGGCCAGCTGTCAATCCACTATACTCACTAACATTACCTGGTGGTGAAGAGCTGCTCAGGAGATGGGCAGAATGTTACTCAATTTCTATCATCCTGAGATTCCTCAGTTATAAAACTAGGATAATAGACAAAAAGTATTCATCTGGTTTTACATGATTAAATTAGATGATTTATATATGATAAACTCAAAAATGTTGGCCATTACTAGTATTTTATGAAGATCTTTGCAAACTTGCCTAGTTATTTCTTTAAGGTAAATTTCTATAAGTGGAATTTTATGACTAATGGGCATGCACATTTATGTATTACAATAAGATGTAAAATATAAAAAAAGGCCAGATTTGCACTTCTGCCAGCAAATTGTGAGTGTGACCATTTCCCAACGTTTCTTATATAGAGTATTCCTCAATACACTCTTTGCTATGTGAGAGAGGATATCATCCTGTTGTTTAAATTTGCAATACTTAATTAATGAGGGCAAACAAATTTTATTAAATAAGTTGATCGATTCCATTTCTGCTAGAAATTGTTTATTCCTTTTGTTAATTTTCTATTGAGGTGTCTATATAATAAATTTCCTGTTGATGTATGAGTTCATATAAAACAAGTATTTTAACTCCTTGTCATATATGTTACAAAATACTTTATTTTCCCCAGCTTTATTACTGTGTAATTGACAAATAAATTATATATATTTAAAGTGTACAATGTGGTGATTTGATATATGTATACACTGTGAAAGGATTACAGCAGTCAAGTTAATACACTCATAACCTCACATAATGACCCTGTGTGTGTGTAGTGAGAACCTTTAAGATCTACTCTCTTAGCAAATTTCAAGGACATAATACAATATTATTAACTGTAGTCACTATACTGTACATTAGATCCCAAGAACTTACTTATCTTATAAATGAAATTTTGCACCCTTTGACCAACATCTGCCCTTTTCCCCTTCCCCCATCCCCTGGCAACCATCATTCTACTCTTTGTTTCTATGAATTTGACTTCTTTTTCTTTCTATAGATTCCACATGCAACTGAGATCATAGAGTATCCAGCTTTCTCTGTCTAGCTTATTTCACTTGGCATAATGTCCTCAAGCTTCATCCATGTTGTCATAAATGGCAGGAGTTTCTTCCTTCTCACGGTTGAATAATATTCCATTGTGTGTGTTTATATATGTATGTATGTACACATATATCTAAGTATATGTGTGTGTATATATCTATATTTCTTTATCCACTCATCTGTCAAAAGGCATGTAGGTTTTTTCCATATCTTGGCTGCTGTGAATAATGCTGCAATGACCATGGAAATGTAGAGATCTCGCTGAGATAACGATTTTACTTCCTTTGGATATATACCAAGTAGTGGAATTGCTGGATCATATGGTAGTTCTATTTTTAACTTTTTGAGGAACTTTCATACTGTTTTTCATAGTGGCTGTACAAATTTACATTCCCACCAACAGCGTGTAATGGTTCCCTTTTCTCCACATCCTGGCCAATACTTGTTATCTCTTGTCTTTTTGATAATAGGCATTTAACAGGTGTGAGGTGATATCTCATTGTGGTTTTGATTCGTGCTTCCCTATGATTAGTGATGTGGAACACTTTTTCATCTACCTCTTGGCCATTTGAATGCTTAATCATAAATCATATACATATATTATTGTACTAATATAGTACATTTTAAAATATATTCAAAATAGAAAATAAAACCTTGGAATTTAATACATATATAAATAATAGTCCCAATATTTTCCCCTCACACCATGATAGATTCTGAACACCCCCAGAGCGTCCTAAGTTTGACTGGATATTGCTGCTCCAGAGGTCTTTTCTGTTCCCTGTAGTATTGCCTTGGAGGAGGAGACAGAAGAAGTACGCAAACTTGTATTTTTCTTTCTCTCATGTTACGGAAATTGTAGGTATGCATAGCTCAGCAATAGACTTGTGTTCAATATCTGTGCTGAGAGAGTTAAGAAGAGGCTAATTCTGACGATAAAATAGATGGCACCTACCCTGCACAAAACAGACTGCCCAAACGATCCATGCTATTGCACAACAAATGCTGAGAAAGGTTGATCACAATTGTCTCATAGTTTCAGAGCTCGGAATTGTCAGTGGAATGACGCTGATTTGGAGTCTCTTTGTTGTAACACCACTGTGTTACACTCAATGCTATTTAAACTTCAGGGTTGGCAAAACTCAGTGCTTTGAGTTGCTACATCTCTGTTTGCAGAGTCTCCTGTGGAGCCTCACTGACAAATATCACAATAAACACAGAGCAGAATCCTAAGCAAAATAGTGATCTGCTGCGCCAAAACGGTGTCTTCCAGGGAGTTTTAAATTTTGTCTTTGTAGCTTTCCTCATTGCAGCACCTCATTTTCAAGAAAGCTCCTATATTTAAGTTTGCAGAGCTTAAATAATTGGGACTTCGAAATGGAAAATAAATTTAAAAAGTTTTAAAATATTCTACAATCTAAATTATCACAATAATTTTGATGTTTCTAAAAATGTTTACTGTAGACACCAAGTTCTTATTTTAAGTAATGTCCTGTAAGTGCCTGAGCTATAAGCAGCTATAGTCTATTTCATCTAGTTATGAACAAGCTTGATGGAATATTTGATGCAAGAGAAACCAAGAATAAGTCATCTTTTTCTGCTTCTGTTCTTCTTTCAAAACTTTAATTCTGATTCTCTTCTCTAGCCATTTCCTCCAGAGCCCCTTCTTTCCTTTTCTTTTCTTTTTCCCCCTCCTTTCCTGATGGGTATTTAAATATATATGTAGGTGTTTTGACAGAGGTTGGTTTATGGATGTGGTAAAATTAAGATCAAAGAAAGCCAGTGTCAAAAGATCTTAGAGAATATTTCATATTTTGTAAATGACAAAATGAGATCTGGCGAAAACTAATTCTTTTGTGTTTATGTGTGTATATTTGTGTGTGTTTTCCTCCGAAGTGACATAACTAGTAATAGAAACAGAGCTAGAATTAAATATTCAATAAAGGGTCCTTTAAGTTATATATATATATATATATATATATATAAACGTATGCATAAGTTAGTAGAAGAAATTGTGGAAGAGACATGAGACAAATAAAAAGCCATATACAATCTTAGAATAATCTGTCCTACGTCTTATCTATTTATCTATATCTCGTACACTATAGGTCATATTTTATGTTATACGTTGCAAGGCTCAACCTTGTGGTACCAAGACTGCTTTTACTCAAAACATTCAGCAGACATTGAATGCGAAAACGGTTTGTTTGATTTGATGTTTCTAATTTTTTCCCCTAATTACTGAAATACTAATATTAGAACACTTGAAAATTTATAGCCTGTTCATGAAATGTTATTTAATTCTGACAATTAAAGGGTTGTCTAGATAATATTGTTCCCTGTTTTGGAGATGAGAAAACTAAAATATCAAAAGGTAAGTTACAGGGCTAAGGTCACAGACTAAACACTGAAGATGAGACCAGCCCTTCTCAGGAGACCAGAAAGTCAGCCCTTTTCTACGTTATCACATTTTGTCTAGAAAACTACCTAAACGAGAAGTCTTTTCTAACGCCTCCTAGTTTCTGCTTCCTGCTACTGGTGACTTTCTTTTTTACTTTGTATTTTACTTTTTGTCTACCTCGATCATGATCATTTAGGGTGCTAATTTGTCAGCTGATAAAAAGACAGTAATTGCAGGGGCCAGACCAGTGGCAGAGTGGTTAAGTTCGTACACTTAACCACTTCGGTAGCCCAAGATTTGTGGGTTTGGATCCTGGGCACAGACCTATACACCGTTCATCAAGCTGTGCTGTGGCGGCATCCCACATACAAAATAAAGGAAGACTGGCACAGATGTTAGCCCAGGGACAATCTTCTTCAAGCAAAAGGAGGAAGATTGGCAACAGACGTTAGCTCGGGGCCAATCTTCCGCACCAAAAATACAGGACAGTAACTGCAATTCTTCTTGAATGAAAGGTAAGTCTTCTTTTCTAACTTTTCCATAGCTAAAGCTTCAAATATGAATTATAGGGAAACTGCTATGCTGCTTGTTTCCAAAGATGTTTCAGAATAGGAGTCAGCTTTATCACTTTATCACTTCAGATGCCCTGGTAGATGACTGTGTCATTGGTGATTAAAGTACTCACGTTGTGGACTGCCATTAGTTTTAAGATTAAAATTCTCATTCCCTCCCATGTTATGAGAATTGGTTGTCAGTGCTAGTTGTTAAATTGTGCTGAGCTTCACCGATTTAGTAAGGCTGTTATTTGCTGCATACTAAGACAGGTAATTAGGAACACTTCCATGAGTAATTTTGAAATGTGACAACTTACTTGATAATCATCATCAGTATATCTTTGGTCTCTGCAAACGGCAAAGAATCTTTTCAAAACGCTCGATGTTACCCATTTCCATAGGTTGAGGACATGGTGTAATTATCTATGACTTAAAATTACACCATGCTCAATCAAAATCAAACACTCGATCTATGTACTAGAACCAAGCTGCTCTGTATTTCTAGTGATTGCTACACCACGAACACACTAGACTAACTTTCAGCTTTAAACTTATTAGCCTATTTTGTCTTTTTAACATGTTTTCTACTTATGTCACCTCTACCTTATCATTTTCTTTCCTTCCTGAAAAACCTGTATAGATAAATCAAGGTAAGAGTCTGGAGAGTGCCATAGAAGACCCTCTAAGATTATTTCAAACTGCTTTGCACGTTCATTCACCATTCTTCCCAAATGTTCTATGAAGTTTCAACTCCTGCGCCTCTTTCTCGTTTCTCCTTTTAGAAAATACATACTTCTTGAGGTCTTTGAGATGCTCCACAACTCTTACTTTCCCTATAAATCCATGTCTGATCCTCCTCCCCCCCACTGCTTGCCACCACAGCCTGCCCTTCCTAACATTAGCCAGTTTTTACTCTAAGCTCCCAAAGCAGTGACATTTTTCATAGAGTGATCACCATGCGTTATGGTTTGTTGTTTATCTGTCCATCCTTCCCACTAGACTATTAGCTCCCTGTGGCTTGGGGATGCCTCAATAATCCTTGCTCCTAGTGTCCACTGCAGTGCCAATGTGCAGTAGATGTTCAATTAATGTTAACTTGAAGCATCAGCAAAAGCACTCGCCTTACCAATGGTCCTGCCACATAATTATATTCCTATATATGATTTCAATCATTTTAAGTTTATGGTGACTAGTTTTATGGCTTAATTTATAGTCTATTCTATAGAATGTTGCATGTCCACTGAGAAATATGTGTATTCTGCTGTTTTGGGGTAGGTCTAGTTTGTTTATAGTATTGTTCAAATCTTCTATTTCCTTGCTGATCTTCTGTCTAGCAGTTCTATCCTTTGTTGAAAGTGAGATATTGAAATTCAACTATTATTGTAGAATTATCTATTTCTCTAATCAGTTCTGTTGATTTTTGCTTCACATATGTCCTCTGACTACAATGAAATAGAATTAGAAATCAAAGACAGAAAAAATATTGTGAAATATACAAGTATGTGGAAATGTAACAACATACTATTATTTTTTTTTAAGATTTGTACCTGAGCTAACATCTGTTGCTAACCTTTTTTTTCTTCTGCTCCCCAAAGCCCCCCAATACATAGTTGTATATTCTAGCTGCAGGTGCTTCTGGTTGTGCTATGTAACAACACATTCTTAAATAATAAATGGTTCAGAAGAAATCACAAGAGAATTCAGCAAATAATTTGAGAGGAATGAAAACAGAAACACAACATACTAAAACTTATGAAATGTAGCGAAAGCAGATCAGATGGAAATGTGTTTTAAAAAATTCCATTATTGATGTGTCAATTTCTCTGACGTGAAAAAGTGCATGTGTATGTGTGTGTAAAATCAAGTGACATAATAACATGTACAAGATGATTCTATTGTATTTGTTTAAGTTACTGTTGTCATAAAATGTATATCCTAGAGGGAGAGACTTACAAAGCAATATAAATAAATAAGAAAATAATTTAAAAATGTACTATTCCTATTTTTGAGGACAAGGAATCAAGATGTAGAGAGTTTAAGTGAATAGCCCAAATTCACATAACTAGGAAGTGGTTTCTTTGGATTCACGTGGTCAACATATTTCCTAAAGGAGAAAATCAAGGTAAGGGTGCAACAGAGATCACCAAGGAGTGGAGAATTAGTGGCAGTTTTTCTAGGACTCAAAGATTTCAGAATGAATGTGTGGAGAAAATCTGTTCTTTAGGCAAAGTTAATCTTAGAAGATAATCTATTTCAAGTTATGGCATTTTTGCCACTTTGCAGTGGTATTTTTGTAGAGCATAAAAATGTCTATTTCAGCGCCTTGCGAGCATAACTTTATATAGACTGTGAAAGTATGGGGTGAGGGAAGAAAACGCTTGCTGCTTTCGCACCACAGTGGTGATACGCTCTGAACATGATGCCTGTCCTCCTAGATTAGAGGTGAAAACAAAACTCTGTCTGTGCAGTGAGGAGAAAGCACAGTCACCTGCCTCTTCAGCTGCACCTACCCACTCAGGTACTCATATCCACCACCTGTTGTAGCATTTACTTCCACCCACAGCAGAGGTCTGGGAGGAGGCAGAATTACTCTTGTCTGGGTTCATTTCATCCAGCACAGTTAGTAAAGATTTAACCCCGACAAGATATTGATTGAAAGAAGGATGGAGGCAGATAACAAAAAAGATTTCTACTTTTCCTGCATTATGAAAGCGTAGTTCATGGCAATGCATGTCCTTCAAACTTGGCTTTGAATCCTGCTCTCTGCCTTACTATGTGATTGCGGGCATTTCACAGAATCCAAGTCACAGCCTCAGCGAATTATTCAGTAAAATGGAAGAATAATGTCTACTTTGGGGGCATTAAGTGAGAATCTGTAATATATTGATACAATATTCAACAAATATCAACCTTCTTATTAAGCATTAAATCTGTGACTTAGACACTCCCTGTTTATTCAGCAGAAATATTAGTTATTATGCCAAATGGCTAAATACTAAAACCTAGGAATTTTTTCCCTCCTTGTCAGGTTAAATAAATTGGAATAGCCATTCACTACTTAGAGTTCTAATCTTCAGGTATTTTCACTGAATAGTAATAACCACTGTTTATTTTTTTTTTCTCATTCTTTTTTTTTTTTTTTTTGAGGAAGATTAGCCCTGAGCTAACATCTACTGCCAATCCTCCTCGTTTTGCTGAAGAAGACTGGCCCTGAACTAACATCCGTGCCCATCTTCCTCTGCTTTATATGTGGGACGCCTACCACAGCATGGCTTGCCAAGCAGTGCCATGTCCGCATCCGGGATCTGAACCGGTGAACCCCGGGCCACGGAAGCAGAATGTACGAACTTAACCGCTGTGCCATCAGGCCAGCACCTTTTTTCTCATTCTTAATAAACTTTCCTTAAGATGTTCTTAACTGTATACAGATTAATTATAAAAAAAAAATATTCTAATAAAATAGCTGCAACAATGGCATTACTGTTGGTGCCATCTAGGCTAGGAAGTGAAGATAAAAGGAGGCTGAACTCTATGATTTGGGGTCCCTTCTCCCCTTCAAACTGGAAGGTGCCATTTTTAAATCTATTTCACATTTTGAGGAGTCATGTGGTGTTTCCTTTGACTAAAATTGTACCACTTTAAAGAGTTTGAAAGCTACACCCCTGTAAAAAAAATTTTTAAACCTATTTTTCCAGATAGTTGAAGCCCACTGAGGAGATGGGACTTTGAACAGGTTTCCCAATGTTTTAACGTAAAAGGAAGAAGAGACTTTGTTTCCTTGTTTTCTCATGGTCTCTCTCCTTCTCCTTGTCAATGAGAAACCTAAACAGATGTTGGCTAAGTAAATAAATGGAAAGAAAGGAAACAAAATAAGAGAAAAAGAAAAAAAGAGAAAAGCAAAAGAAAGAAATCACAAAGTGTGTTCGTTTCCTGGGGCTACTATAACGAAGTACCACAAATTGGTGATTTAAAACGACAGAAATTTATTTTCTTACAGTTCCAGAGGCTAGACATCTGAAATCAAGGTTTTGGCAGCATCCTGCTCCCTCCAAAGCCTCTAGGGGAAGATGCTTCCATGCTTCTGCCAGCTTCTTGTGGTCCCAGATGTTCCTTGGTTTATAGATGTGTTACTCCAATCTCTGCACCTCCCTTTTCACATGGCATTCTCCCTGCGTGTCTGTCTTCACATCATCTTCCCACTTCTCATAAGCACACAAATTGTATTGGATGAAGGGCCCATCCTACTCCAGCACGTACTTATCTTAGCTTAACTAATTATATCTGTAATGACTTTAATTAAAAATAAGATCACATTCTGAGTTACTCCAGGCTTAGAACTTAAACAATTTAAGGGGCACAATTCAATCCATAGAACTGGTGTTTCTACAAGGTGAAGGTGGGTTCTATGGAGAAAACATCAAGCTTTAAATGGTGAGCATAGATGGTGTTGGCCTCAACACAGGCTCAGGGCTGGCTTTTCTGGAAGACAAAATAGCCTGCAGGAGAATTGAAATGAGTCAGACCTCAAGAGTCTCACCACCCAAATTCCCTTTACCAATTGCCTCTGAAGGCACTATTAGAAATATTCTGGGTGGATGAATTTTTGCATTCATTACAATTCAAATATCTTCTGATAGGATAATGCTTTGAACTGTGTTTGTTTTTTATACCCTAAGAATAAATGAGTTTATCAGCTTTTTTCTGAAGGCAGATTTTGAGGTCCTGATATAGAGGGTATTAGTGTATGTTCTTTTGGATGTTCTTATTGTCATATTTTCAAAATGCAATAGGAAATAGAGAATTACTGTTTTCTTCTCATTTAATTATTCACAGAGTACTTTTTTAGTCTGGTGAGGAGTTGTGAAAACTTGCTTCTCCCCTACCCCTGATTCAGCAGATTTCAAGTTCTATTTAAATTGGTAGTTATCCAAGGCCCTAATACCCTCTATATCAGGACTTATGTTGAATGAGTGCTAATATATTTCCATTTTTGCATTAATTTACTTTCTAAACTGCATTGGCAGGCTGTTTTTTATTCTTCTTCTATTTGTTTGGTATTTTTTCCTGGTTCTCATATTTCTCCTGAAAGCTGCATATCTAAGATAAGAGCAAAGAAAATGAAAATGCGCAGATGGATTAGGATTGATTGACTGGACAATAGAAATATACTTTGAAACATGCCTGTTTCTCATAAGAATGTTTCTTAAAATTGCTTATTTTTAAAGCCCCAAATGGATTTAAAAATTAAAAAAAGCTTAAAGAGTTCACATTAATGGAATGAAATTTGATCTTAAAAACATTCCTACTGATATGTTTTGTCAGTCTGGATCTTTATATTGCAAAATAGAAATGAGTGAGTTTATTTACTTATTTTTTCTTAGAGATTGGCCCTGAGCTAACATCTGGTACTGATCTTTTCTTTTTTGCCTTCTCCCCAAAGCTCCCCAGTGCGTAGTTGTATTTCTTCTAGTTGTAAATCCTTCTAGTTCTACAAGCCGCCTCAGCACGGCTTGATGAGTGGTGCTAGGTCCACACCCGGGATCTGAACCAGTGAAATCCTGGTCCACCGAAATGGAACACATAAACTTAACCCTGGGCCACGCAGTCAGCCCCTGAGTCAGTTGATTAATCACCATGGTATAGTTGTCAACTTCTCTAATCACGTTTTTCTCTTCTTTTCTTGAAACACATGAAAATACATTGGACCAGCACCAGAAACTAGTTTTCTCCAGTTCTTACCAAAGTTAATAAACACACATGGCCCCACTGAGTATTAGCCCAATGGGATTTCTTAATCAGCATTTTAAAATTTCTGATAATATAGAAAGGAAGAAAACAACTGTGTCAGACACATGTACGCCGTATTGGAACACACAGTCTTGTGTTTTTACAATGGAACAATAGATCCCAACCTTCTAAGAGAACACACTGCTAATCAGGTAAGATCATTCTGCAGTAACTAGTGAGCAGATTCTCCAAGAGCTCCAAAGGCCTGGAAACCTTGTGTGTAATAGTGGAATTAGTTGAGTGAATGCCAAAAAGAGATTCCCTCAGTGAGGACCAGCAAGACCAGTGTAACATGCTCATGGCCACGTTCCTCTCTCCCTGCTGTACTGCTTTCTCAACCACATCAGGTAGTGGGGTCTATTCAAGTCTGCATTCTTTTTGAAGTCAGTATACTGAGATTTTGAGTCAGTTGGTTCGAGACTGTTAATTCATTTCTGTGAGGGTTATATTCACTACCCAGTAGAAAAGATGTAGCAACTGGAGTTTTACTTTCAAATTTGTCTCTAAAAAAAAACTAGTCACAACAGGACATAGGAGGATGTAGAATTTGTGATATTGGCATCTCAGGCAACTCTGTCTATCACATGAGGTTTTTATCACCACTGGGAGTGAAAGAGTACAGAGTCTTCCTTGTAGCACAAAATGAATGCTTCTCTGTGGTTTAAAGAAACCATGAAACCCTTTCTCATAAGGAAAAAAAAGAAGCTCCTACTTAAATGAAACCAAATGTCGACAGATGAAGAAACCACACTAGAAATGGAACGACACAGTGGGGAACACAATGAGTTACCTTTTCTAGTAAACTGTTGTCAACAACATAAATGCGCCTCTGTGAGCTTTCAAACCTCTAACAGTCTAATAAACTCCTCCAGTGTAGCCCTGTGTGATACCCGTTGCTTTTGACCCCTATGATGTTGTTAATTGGTTCTGCACTAATTCTTTATGTGTGTGTTTTGGGGGTGGGGATAGTTATGAGGGGACTGGATATGTTGTAAAGGTTTCAAAATTCTCATTGCTCTCTAAACTTCTTTGTTCCTAGTATTTTGTTCTCCCACAACATGGCAGTCCCTGGGGGATCCCACGGTACTGCACACGCTATTCTTTCCGGGTGGACTGTGCTACTGTTCAGCTCAGCATATCCACATGGCAAACTTACCTTTCCTCAAAACTGCTTCTCTGCCAAACCTTCCTCATCTGACTGATTTGGTTGTTCCATCCTTTAGACCACCAAAGAAATTTCTGCGGAGCTCTATTACAATCTTATCACATTACATTACAGTTTATGAATTATTGAAAACCTCCTTAAGGATTATTTTATTCATCTTTGTATCTCGGGTACACAGTACAGTACCTGACAAAGGGTAGGTGCTCACGGAATTGCTACTGAGTTGAACTAAGTAAGTGAATGACTTGTGACGAGATAAGTCAATGGATGAATCTAAAAATGTTGAAGGACGGTTATCAAATTCCTGAATGGCAGTACCAGACTGGTGTTCTATCTCTCATGGTCGCTTGTTTTTTTGTTTATTTATGTTTCAATTATGTGTTTATTTCACAAATATTTCTTGAGGATCCGATCTGTCCAGAGATTATAATAGACACTGGGCATATATCAAAGCATAAGACAGTTTTTGCTCTCAAATTGCTAAAAGATAACCATGCTCATGGTTTATCTTTGTTTGGAGCCTTTTCCCTTCTTTAATCAAAGAAAGTGCAAGTCCACCACAAAAGAGAATACTCAGCGTTACAGCCAGTGTCACAGCCTATAAATAGCTCTAGCTGAAAGCGTGACTAAGACTCCACTGCTCATATTACCCAGCGGAGCCAAAAAGTGAGCTTCAGAGCCTCAAAACCACCTTTGTTATTTACTAATTGCTTTTAACCTTCCAGATGACGCATTCCTGTTCCATTACTGCTCTTTGATTTATAGTGTCAGCCCATGTTCCTTTGTTTTTGTGGTGATGGTTTGCTGTAAAAGTGGTTGCGCACTCTCTGTCCCTTTGCACTCTTAGGAAAACAAGGTGTCGCATTTTCAGAAGCTGTTTCCCCAAGGACCAATTTTAAATGACAACCGTCATACAAACATCCGTGATCACAGACACAAATATGTATCTCTAAAACAACTAATAATGATTATATTTTTGCAATGGATTCAATGTTTTTGAATTCTGAAGTAATACATATGTTAAGAACACACTTAACGCTATTGGAAGAAAAGAAATCTACATGTGAAAATCAGACTTTTAATGTTCCCACAATAATGGATGTGATCTTGTCACATTGTCTGTTGAGGAAGGGTAGATTTAAGATAGACTGCAATTACCTGCACACCCATTCTCCTGGCTAATTAATGAATTATGTTGGCTGAAAGGGTACATATCCTTTCTTCCTGGTGATGGAACACGTTTTTAATCCTCATTTAAATTAATCAAGGTGTTTTCTAAGATGAATATACTGTTGAAACATTGTTATAAGAAAAAAGTGATCTTTCTTCCTTAGAGAGCCAAGATAAGAACGTTGTCAATATTTCAAAGTTTGATGGCAACTGTGTCTTCAGTAGAAGTATAAATTTAAGTAATCAGTTCTACTTGTGAATTACCTCTTAAAATCGCTTCTGTTTCTCTCACCATCCACTGCCTTACCTTCTCCCCATCCACTTACTGGCACAGCTTGCACATAAATACATTCTCCAATTGAGATAGATAAGGTTTAATGAAATGTCCACTTGGTATCTGCTGTCAAGACTACTATGCTGGACAAGAAAACAGGAATACTATGTAAATGATTTAAACTATTCTACTTTTGCAGCATCCTGCATTATGATGTTTCCTGGAAGATGATTTTATCTGGTACTTTCATGAGTTAAAAGGAAAAGCTTTGTAAATTTTAAGGAAACTTACAAAATAGTAGGTGAAAACACGTACTTATAATGACCACAAAGCAAGCACAGTAACATGCAGCGGAGACATACACATACTTCTTTCTTTTATAATTTGAGGCTATAGCATTTAGAAGCGTCATAAATTAACAAAATTTTTAATAGTAATAAGGTAAATTCTGCTTTGTGTTTAGCAGAGTTCCATTACCCAATAGAAATAAAGATGTTTTAGCGTATTTTTCTTTGGATATTGTCCTCTGATGAATTGTGACCTTAAACATTTTAAGTGGAATGTCTGCTTTAATTAGAAAACATTAGCAAACATTCATTAAATAGTTGTCCAGGGTAATGCTATGAAGATATTTGGAATTATAGACTTTTTTCTCTTTTGCTCAAGAACTTTGACACAAAATATAGGGGATCATATATAAATATTATAAGTGTCTGAGGATGCTGTTCCTGTTGCCTGAAGGGTCTTTTCTCTGTGTCTGAATTCTCACCTCAATGTCACCTACTCCAAGAAGCCTTACCAGACGTCCCCCTCTAGGTTAGATGCTTTCCCTCTATATTCCCATAGACTGGAAAGAAACGATCAACACTGAGTCAAACCATAAAATAATCTAAAGGTGGGAAAAAGCAGTTTGGCTTGGATATTTGGGAAAGTATTCCCAGAAGAGCAGTTTCTGTTGAAACCTGAGTGATTGCTAAATTTGGTTTTGTAGAGAGAAGATGAAAGGACCATCTAGTGATTTTCAGTGAAATCTGAAAGAAAAATTAAAAGAGTAAGTGTGAGCATTTCCAATCAGTTAGGAAAGGGTGAAATATTCAGTCATATGATGTTAGGACAATTGGATAATCACATGGAAAAATTAAATTTACTCCCTTACTTCACACTAACAGCAAAATTAATTCCAGTTAAAGACAAAAGTATAAATCAAAACAAAACTACTTTTTTGACATATTAGCTGAAAATGTCAAAGAATAGTTTTATCACCTGGGTTAAATAAGACATCTTCTTAAAAATCACAAAAATGAGAATTATTGAAAACAACATTAATAAATTAACATCAAATTTTTAAGTATAATAAATAACAAAAGCTAGTATAAACAAAGTTAAATCAGACAGTAGCCTGGGAGAAATTGATTACAACATATATAACACATAAGAAAATTATACCCAGAATACATAAAGAACACCTGCCATTTAATACAAAACAAACAGACGCACACACAAAACTATCATTTAGAAAAGTGTGCACAAATATAGGCAGAAAGATTCACAGAAGATTTGTAATTGTCTTATAAATGTATAAAATGATGTCCAATGTTTTCTAAACAAAATTATAAAAATAATAATAATAATGACTCTCTTTTCCATTAAAATTGGCAAAAGTCAAAATATTTTATACTAGAGAAGTTTGTCAAAGTCATGGGGAAGGTGGCTTTTGCATTTCCTGCTGGTTGGTGTGAATTGGTTTAGCTCTTTGTAGGTCAATTAGGTAGTAGGGTGAATGAACATCATTCACATTCATGGCTATTGGTCAAGTTTGAATAGCTTTTCCCTGTTTAGGAATATTTCAACATTCTCTATCCTGTTTGATTAACACAGAACTAACAGAAGTCAGAACTCAAACTTCCAGCCTCCCTTGCATGTAGAACATAGGCTTGTGACCTCAGTGCCATCATTCAGAGTCACTAGTACCAAACTTCCACCGAGAAATGAACAATGCAAGCAAATAGGCTGTGGGTGGGGCTTCCATTTTGCCGTTTTTTCTCTCTCTCCCTTAGTTGCTCTTTTGCTCTCTCTCTTCTCCTCTCCCAGATCCTGGCAAAGACCCCTCCTTTCAGTGGAAATAATGGCACCCTGTAAAGACACACCGTAGATGCATGGACAAGTTTCATGGGCAGACATGGCATCAATAGGGTACTGTCTAATGCTCAACTGAGGGGGCTGCAGTGGTTGTGGGGCCACCGTAAAGCCAGTTCTGCAGTGCACTTTGGGACGTTATTCCTAGAAGTATAAACTTGACTCAGGAAGGTGATTCTCCAGGCCTTCCAACAATTTTGTGAACCTCCCAATATCCTTTATAAAAAGCTCATTTCTGGGGCTGGCTCGGTGACATAGTAGTTGAGTTTGTGCACTCCGCTTCGGCTTCGCAGGGTTCGTGGATTCAGATCCTGGGTGTGGACCTATACACTATTCATCAAGCTAAGCTGTGGCAGCATCCCATATACAAAATAGAGGAAGATAAGCATGGATGGTAACTCAGGGCCAATCTTCCTCACCAAAAAAAAAGCTTATTTTTGCTTGGTCAGCCAGAGTCAGCTTCTCACGTGTTTAGTCAAAAACCTTTTATGTAAAAGAAAGAAAAGAATAAAGAGAGGAAGGGAGAAAGAAAGATGTGCCTTATATTTTAGCAAATAGTAAAATGTACCGTAACACATAGCTTAAGGCATTCTGAACACAAGTACACTGTGTAGTTGTAAACAATAGGAAAAATATGCATTCCCATGAATTGGGAAATGGATAATAAGATATAGCATAGTTATGCAACTAAATCTATATTTATAAAAACCTTATTTATATAAAACATACCCTACAAAACCACAAGTCCACATATCTTTTATTTTTATGCAAATATCTGTGTATCTACATTATTTCAAATCCAAGGGAGGCAGAAGAGAAAGTGAAAGTGGGTAATGGGAAATTGAGACCCCAGCTTCGTTTGTAATGTATCACTCAAAGGAAAATGTATTTGCGTCTTTCTAAGAAATTAAAAATAAATTTAAACACCATGTCTATGAGATGCTTCAAAGAATTATAAATAAAAAATAAATACATTTTATTACAAATAAATACATATAAACCACCAATAAATAAAATTTCCAACAATGATGTTTTAATTGAGTTTTATGAGGTATAATTATGTAGAAATGTATTTTATTTGATTCAAGACAATGTTTTCTATAACCAAAAGTCATACTACCTGACAGGAACTTTGAAAGAATTTTGAAAAGAACTAATGCACATGGTCTCAAAATGCTGAGTGGTACATAGTCCTTACTATTTCAAAATTTATGAAGTCTGCAAACAAATGAGATTAGAAGGCTGAAGATCTTTTGTAACCAAATAACTTTGCCTTTGCAGGTGTGTTTCTTTCTGGACCAAGATTAAGAAATATTACTATATGAAGATGAGGTTTTTTCTGTCCCGAGAAGATGTCACTTGGTGCAGTAGTCAAGTCAGGAGTTAAATTTACCTTTTAAAATGAGGTTTTCAAATGATAAAGCAGCTTATAACCATGCCCCAGAGCCATCTTCTTTTTATTGCATTATCCTTACATAGAAGCCACCGTGATTCTGATGGCAGAGATTAGTTTGAGTAGGTAGTACTGAGTTAATTCATATCCTGGTTGCCCTGGGAGACCTAAATTTAAGCTGCCTATTCTTTCCCAGGGCAAGAAATAAAAATGAGTCAAGTGCTACCTTCTTGGTGCTGTGCATTTCAAAACCTAGGCTTTGTCTCATTTCTTCTCTCAGAGCTACCGTTTATTTGCATTTTCTCTACAAGGGAGGTTTACGCTGCCAACTTTGGTTGAACATCAGGGAAACCAAAAGGAGTTTGTTGAACATAGAGCTTTGGAGTTTAGGCACCAAATGAATGAATGGATCCATAAATAAGTTGAGTGGTGATTTCTAGCTCATTCATTCACTCGTAAATCATTCAAAGGCACCATATTTAAAAATCATTAAGTGGGATAAGGTGATATTTAGAGATTTCAGTGAATACCCTGAAACTAGGGACTGTATCTCAGTGATGCTCCATTTGAGAAACATTTGCTGAGTGGTTTCCCTGTGCCAGACGTTGTGCCAGGCCCTCTGTTTACAAAGATGAATACATCAGCATCACCATTTCCAATGAGGACTTGCAATCTGGAGTAGTCAGATGTATAAATTGATATTTTCAGAAAATTCTGAGCCAAGTGGGGTATTTCTTTATATCCTCCATAATTCCTCTAACGGAATCCTGCCTATATTAAAAAAAAGTGCTTAATAAATATTTCTTGAGTGAATTGGTGTTTATAGATAAAATTCGTTACAAATACAAAAGGATGTATTATCTGATGGCCTGCTTTCCCAATGTCTTTGATTTAAGGAAGCTAACAAATACGAAAGCAGGTCCACGGTTTTATTATGCCATTCACTGCTGTAATAAGGTTGAGGGGTTAAAGCGAGAAGTTATCCATATCAGAACTGATTAATATCAACACACACTTTGCGCCTAAAGTATTTTCTATGGCTACCCAAAGGGAAACCTCTCATGCTCTTCTACAGCCTCTGATTAAGAAAAGGGAAAAGACGAGAAACATAGTCAAAAGCTGCCTGACCTTTTGTACAGAGCTGTTGTCAAGACTGTTACCATTTTGCACTTCTATGATCAGAAATTGCAGCAGTGCTGCATAAAATAGAGTCAAATGACAGCTATGCATGTAAACAGGGCTCTGAGTGTCTCTTCCTGCACCCTCCTCTTAAAGCCTTCTCCCGGCGCTTGCTGTCTCCACGGTAACAGCATCACTGAGATTCTGTTGAAGTGTGTTTTGAAAGCTGCCTTTACCTGAGAAGGTAGCATATGACAGAGCTGTCCATATCTCTAGTTCTCTCAGATTATTTTTCTAATAAAAAAAAGTATGTATAGAATAGCATTTGCTTATTAATGACTGGAAGCCTATATTATTTCTTCTTCTTTTTAAAAGTTTTTGTGGCTTATTCCAAGTAATTATGATGCCCAAAATGTCCTCATGCTATTTAAAAGTGTTATGTGCACAGTTTTAGTAAATGAATAAACACATAAATTTTAGTTCAGCCTAAGTATTTGGATTATGCTTCCAAGTTGCAGGAAACATCCATGGTGAGAACTCTGGATCAAGAACCAGGAGGCATGTGTCTCTGTTGAGGTTTTGCTACAGACTAGTGTTGATCCTGGTCAAGTCACGCCTGATAGGGCTCTGTTTCCTCACCTAGAAAGGAAGCCTAAGTGAAATCATGTGTGAAGAGTCTCTTTAACATTCCCTCATTCTCTCTATAGGTTAAGACTGGTTTGACTCAATGCATGATGGATTCCATTGTCTCATTTCCGCTGATGATCACCCAATGCTCAACGTTTTTGTCTATGATCCTATTTTTTGTTTTAATCAATATTCTATGTCTAATGTTTTGTCCAGGTCCTAAAAGAACAGAGACTGGCAATAGCATCATCGTGAATTTGCTTCTTTATGTAAGTTCATGGAAAAGTCAATAAATAGCATAGATCTGTACTGTTCAATTCTATAGCCACTGGCCACGTGTGACTGTGTAAATTTCAATAGAAGTTTGTTGAAACTACATTGAGTTAAAAATTTATGTCCTCAACTGCACTAGCCACATATGGCTAACAGCTGTTGCTGTCAACAGCACAAATACAGAGCATTTCCTTAATTGCAGAACCTTCTATTGGACAGCACTGACCTAGATCAATTCTCATTTCTACCACTGAGATGTCTTTTCTCATCCGTAAGCAAAAAGGAGCAGCCCTGTGCCTGAGGATTCTGCCCTATCTATGAACAACAAAAATATGACTTCATGTTTGCGGAGTAAACTTATATTTGCAAGGTGATGTCACAATACTCAGTAGAGTACCTCACATAATGTCCGATACACATGGGAAGCTCTGAAAGTATTTACTGAATGAGTAACTAAATGAGTGAATGAATTAATTCAAAGCCAAGTTTGGTAAGTGTTATCAAATCTGAGGGAACTAGCTTAAGGAAAAATAATTAACTCACTTTGTATCAACTGTTGAGAGAACGCTCCCAGTGGAATAAAAATAATGTCAAATATGGCTTTAATGGTTTGGAACTGTGGTCATAAACTTAGGTGCCTGCATAGACAGGAAGGTATGTAATGAATTTAAGAGGCTGGATGTATGAAACTTTAAGGAGCAGCAAGCCTGTGCCAACTGAAGAAAACCCTCTATGTATTTTCATGAAAAAGAAGCCAGAAACCCATTTATGTGAATTCTCTTAAGTTTAAATGTTGGCAAATAATTCTCTCTCTCTCTCTCTCTCTGTCTATTTATCTATCTACCTACCTATCACTTCTCTGATGAACTTGACTTGGAGTACACAGTAATATTTTGGGATAAACAGTAGTTCAGGTAGTTATATTTAAGTTTTCTAAACCATGAAATTATGGCTTTGAGAGGTTAAAACTTTCATAATTAAGAAGTGGCAGTGTCAAGAAGTAAACTCAAATAGTTTGGGGTTGATTCCTATTTTCTTTTTCTTGAATGAACTTATGATAAAGGCAATGAAAAATAGTTCTAGAAAACAGATTCAAAAGATACTGTAAATTGGTACTAATAGGAAGATGTTCCAGTTATTTATTTCTGCATTAAAAAACCACCCTAAACTTACTACAGTCAATTTTTGGAAAATACAATCTGACAAAAGGCTTTTTTTTTGGTCTTCATATAAAGAAGGATTCATGTTTATTAATTCATTTATCCCTTATTTATTCATCAAATACTTATGAAATTTCTGCTATGATCCAGATACCATGTTACACCCATAGAAGAGTAAGACACAACTTAGATGCTTATATAATAAAATAATAGCAACAGTTATTCAAAGCCCTATTGTAGAAGAAAGGGTTATGTACAAAAAAACACAGCTGGTGATGGGATTATGCCAGCTTTTCTCATTTATTATTATTTCTTAAAATTTTGGAGTTAACTAGGCTCAACTAGGTAGTTTGCTCTCAGAATCTCTTAGGCAGTTGCAATCACAGAACAGCCAGTACTGGTATTCTCTGGCTGGCTTTGTTACTCAAATCTCTGGCAGTTAATGGTGGGGTCTTCTCTGAGATCTCAGAGAGGATGTTGGCCTGAATGTTTATATGTGAACTTTCCATGTGGCCTGAGCTTCCTCATAGCATGGTGATTGAATTCTAAGGATGCGTGTTTCAAGAGAAAGGGGTAGGTAGACACTGTAATACCTTTTATGACATAACATGTCAGAGGTCAAATAGCATTACACTCACCATAATCTATTAGTCAAGGCAGTCACAAAGACCCTTCCTGTCCAAGGGGAAGGTCCCCAGGCTCTGTCTCTTGTGAGGAGCATGGCATGGTTATAGCAGAACATGTAAGACTAGAAATGTTATTGCAGCTGTTTCATTGGAAAACATATTCTGCTATGGAGGCTTATTTTTTTTCTGTCTTTCTGTGAGGAAGCATTCATTTTGTTCACCGATTTATTCACTCATTATTTTTTCAATATTTATTGAATTTCTACTATGTTTCAGACGTTATGTTAGATTCTAGGAGAAGAAGACACAATCTCCAACTTCGATGCTGATCTAAGAAAATAACTGTAACAGTGTGTTCAAAGTCACGTTGGAGAGGCAAGTATTATATGCAAGGAAACACAGCAGGGGATATGAACATGCTAACTTTTCTCAATTTAGAGTGCAGGGGTTACTCCTACTGTTAATTTGTGCTTCTCAAACACACAAAAATCAAATACTACCATCTCCACTTGTTTGGTCAATACATAATGCTGTTAACTGACTGAAAGTTCATCTACTCTTCATAAAGTGTTTGAGCTTTGTTTTTAAAACTCTTTGCATTAAAATTTTAGTAATTTTGTGATATTGGAGAAAAATTTAATTATATTCTTGATGATGGAAGTTTATTCTGGGTTGTATTCTTTTCTTTTTATATTTTTTTTATTTTAAAGACGATTGTTTAAGAGCAGTTTTAGGTTCACAGAAAAATTGAGGGGACATGCATAGCCCATGCATGCATAGCCTCCCACATTATCGATATCACTTACCAAAATGGCAAATCTTTATAAGAAACTGAATGTGTCAAGGTGTTTTCTTTATCATGCCCCTGCAGCTAGCTCTCCACTGTGCCCCTTAGATAGAGATTAGCATACTCCAAATATGTATGAATTTTGCTCTAGAATGAGCAACCATCGTTGCTGCCAATAAAAGTCAGAGGCGTAGTGTTATATTGAAAATATGAAGAGTCTTTGGAGATAGTGTGAATGTAGCTACTGGTGCAATTTATTGTTTTTCCAAAATGATAAGACTGTGAATTAACCTTCTCTACTTGTTACTGCACTAAAATGACAACTTCTTCAAGATACAAGGGAGTATTGTACTCAGTTAAGAGATATACTCTGCTAAGGATAATCTAAGCAGAAACTACCTGAACTGCCCAATATTATAGCCTCATGGATTTATTGAACCAGATGTTCCCGTTGGAAATTGTCTATCATATGGATATCTGAGTCAAGAGAAGTGCTGGTGTCTAATAGCTCACAATCTCCTTTGTCTCTTATGGTGTCTTTATGTCAAAAATATTGCCACTTTAGTTTGATAATTTCTTATAAATTTAAGCATACATTTGCCGTTTAACCCAGCAGTAACACTCCAAGCTATTTACCCCAGAGAAATGAAAATATATGTTCATACAAAAAAATCTATAAATGGATGTTTAAAGCAGCTCTGTTCATTGTATCCAAAAAAAAAAAAAAAAAGAAGCATCCCAAATGTTTGCTCATGACAGAATAGATAATAAAACTATTGTACAGTAGAATATTACTCAACAATAAACTGGATTGAATTGTTAACACACGCAACTTAGTTGAATCTCAAGGACGTTCCGGTGTGTGAAAAAATCCAGACAAAATCATAGTGACAAAGAGCAGGAGGATGATTCCCAGAAGTTAGGAGGAGGGAGAAATTCTGATTGCAAAGAGGCTACAGGAATGAATGTCTTGAGTTGATGGAGCCATTCTGTAATCCAATTGTAGTGATTATTATGCAAATCTGTATATGTTAAAACTTACAGAACTGTACAAAATGTGTCAACTTGTATGTTAATTCTAAAAATAATGGTAAATAGAGGAATGTTTCTCTTTCTCACTTTGGTTGGCATCACTAGTCTACTCTAACAAATATTGTGACTTTTGCTGAGCCCCTTGACAAAATTCTACCTCCTAATCCTTCCTGCCAAAACTTTCAAGTTCTTCCCAAAAGAGGGTTCGTTTTTTTCCCCTCATAAATAAATAACTTCCTCCTGCATATGGAGATTATAGCTGTCTACTTATGGAGCTTGTCAACATCCCCTTACATTCCCCAAATTCCCAACATTCCAGAGAGCGAAACATCTTGAGGGCATGCTATTAATTTGAGCATAAGATTTAATATCTGAATATTTTTCTAGCTGAGACAAGTTTGGCTAATGATACCATTGCAGGAAAAATAGTGTAAAAATATTAACGTTGACACATGATATTTGGTGACTTACAAGGAAAGGCTTACTTCGGCTGAATACCTTTGTACAGACCAGCTTCTAGCTGCTGCTGGAAAGCGTGCTGGAGAGAGGCCTTCTCTAGGGGCTGAGCTTCATGAGGCAAGCTGAGTCAAGAGACATGACATAAGAAATTGTGCCACACAGCATACGACACAATATAAAACAAAGGAATGGTAGCAGAATGTGAAAGTGTTTAATGACCTGCAAACTCACCCCACATATAAACACCACAACAAGTATTTCCTTTATAGTTATTTTTAAGGGTATAGTTGATAATGAAGGTTATTTTTATGTTATTTTAAATTTCCTGCGAAATGTATGCACCCACCACAAAAGGCATTAACAGGGCCTAAGTGACAGTTTCTCTAGACTATGGAAAACTGTTTTGAGATTGCTTAACAAGGTGACTGAAATGAAAGGCTTTGGAGTTAGTCAAAATTGAGTTTAAATCTGAATTCTAGCTTTCTCTCACTCAATGCTCTGTGCCAGTTAATTAAACTTCCTTGCCTCAGTTTTCTCATTTGTAAAATGTTGACTATAATAGTGTTGACCTCGCAAGATGGCTGTGAGGATTACATGAGTAGGTGCTTAGAACAGGGCCTTATATGTTGGCAGTATTTGATAAGTGTTGATTTTTTATTATCCTTTGCAACCAGTAATGGCATACTCCATATTCTGTGATGATATATGAGATGTGGAGAAGGAATTGCTCATAATTAGCATCCAGGTTTACACAGGACCCCTTGGTGTGTGAAGGTTTGGAAACAGCACTGACTATCCTTTAGGGCAATCTCAGATAATCTCGCACTGCCCAGGCTGTAGTCTTCTTACCTCACAACCTATAAGCCGTATGTTAGCTGGGTCCTATCAAGCAAAATGTTCACTGAACATATATGTGGCAATAAATCCTTTAATAATAGAAGAAATAGACACTGCTGTCTTGCCTGTATGTGCTATCATATTAATATGTTTCCTGCAACTTTTCTGCCTTTTCCAGAGCTACTGTCCCTGTCAATTGACCATCTTGGCCATTTGAAAAATCTTCTTCTCCCTTTATTTCATTCCTCAATATAGTTTTCTAGTGTCTCTACTAGTTTTCTGTAGTCTCCAGTGGCTGAAACACAGTAGGTCTCCAGTAAACGTGGACTGGTTTAAATTGAATTAGAAGTCTTTGTTTCATAGGTTTATATATATATATGTATATATTTTATATATATAAAAACTTATATGCATCACTTATATATATAAGTTATAGTCTTCCGATTGAAAATATTTAGGGTAATTTCCAGTTAATGATCATTGAGTAGGGACTTTTTGCTCCCCTGGTGTCTTTGAATGCCACAATAAATAATAAATAAGTTAAATCTTGAGAGATAGAAAGAGAGGAATTGACAAAGCAAGGGAAATGCCACAGCTCTAAGCCAGTAACCTTAAAGTACGTCCCGCATTACTTTAATGTCTGTGACAAGGGAACATGCTGAGAGCTTACGCATGGCCACTTGGATGGTCAGCAGCATACAGATTTCCTGAAAAGTAAGTGTCACCATCTTGAAAGGCATAGTCAATGATGCTTTGATTTAAAGCAGGTGATCTAATGTGGAGAAGCCACATGAAAGTGGGAAATGTCTCCTTAGAGACACAGTTCAATACCGCAGAATGTCAGGTGAGAGAAGAGACGACAGGAAAAACATGTACACAATATATTTTATTGTCTATGAATGAATGTTCAAGCTGAGGGTGACTTTAGGAGTTAGAGTGGAGAAAGAAGAAGAGTCTATGAGCATTACATTGAAATCTATTTTTCTGAAATGGAAAAGCTTTGTTATAATGACACTGACCTCCTGAACAGGAAAAACTGAAAGAGATATGCTCTCTTCTCTGGGTGAAGAAAATAACATATTGGATGAGAAGGAGTTTGAGACAACACATCCAAATAAAGATTTCTCACTTAGTCTTGCTACTCTTTGTATTATTCCTTAGAAGGCAGCTGGTCCCTTCCAAGAGTATTAGCAAATATAACGGAACTAACATGAGTCCCATGGATAAAATAAAATCTGTAAAAATTAAACATTTCAAAGCGAGAAAAAGAGCATAAGCAGAACTGAATGTAAAGCACATAAAATGTAATATGATTCACAGTCTCAAAAGTGTAGACAGCACAAGCTATCTTCAAAAAGAGCTGAAAGATAAGAGTTCAAGAAGAGAACAGAAGACAATGAAAGGAGATGCAAAGTGAGCCAGCAAAACTCAGGGAACAACTGAATATGTATAAATATATGTCTGATAAAATAAGAAGGGATACTGCAAAGGAGATTCTCCATCTGAATAAACATTGTCTCTAAGAAAGAAAATAATAGAGGAGAGAAAAAACCTATTAAACATAAAATAAAACTATTCTAAATAAAGACCTATATGTTAAGTTAAAAGTGACAATTGTATTCCAGGAGAAATTGGTAGAAAGAATCACACCAAGATCTCTCTGGTCAGAATGGCTATAATTAACAAGACAGGAAACAACAAATGTTGGAGAGGGTGTGGAGAGAAGGGAACCCTTGTTCACTGCTGGTGGCAGTGCAAACTGGTGCAGCCACTATGGAAAGCAGTTTGGAGTATCCTCAGAAAATTAAGGATAGATCTACCATATGATCCAGCTGTTCCGCTGCTGGGTATTTATCCAAAGAACTTGAAAACACAAAGGCATAAAGATACTTGCACCCCTATGTTCACTGCGGCATTATACACAGTAGCCAAGACTTGGAAGCAACCTAGGTGCCCATCAAGGGACGAATGGATAAAGAAGATGTGGTATTTATACACAATGGACTGCTACTCCGCCATAAGAAATGACGTAATCCAGCCATTTGTGACAACGTGGATGGACCTTGAGGGTATTATGCTGAGTGAAATAAGTCAGAGGGAGAAAGTCAAATACCGTATGATCTCACTCATAAGTAGAAGATAAAAAGGACAAAAAAAAAAACCCACCACACATAGCATTGGAGATTGGACTGGTGGTTACCATTTGGGAAGGGGGGAGGGGGGAGGGCAAAAGGGGTGATTAGGATCACATGTGAGGGGATGCACTATAATCAGTGTTCGGGTGGTGAACATGATGTAATGTATCCAGAATTTGAAATATGATGTACATCCAAAAAAAATAAAAATTAAAATAAATGGTAAAAAATTAAAAAAAAAGATATATTCTGGTAAAAATAAAATTGAGGGAAAATATCATTTAAATATACAAACAAACAAAGCAAAAAAACCCAACTTTTTGAATTGTTTTGGACACCATTGAGTTAGGTGGTCCTTATGCTTCTCTGAAGTCAGAAGATAAAATAATGGATGGAATTCCAAAGGAAAGAGAGTGTGATCCAAGGGTTTTATATCCAGCCAATATGGTCTTAAACTCAAAGGGAACTAGAAAAATACTCTCAAGTTTGTAAGTCCTGGAAGACCACAGCAACCATGTGTTTGTCTTCAGAAAGCTATCTAATGATGAAATGTAACCAATAACCAAGATACAATAAAAATAAAGAGATTATAAAGTGGGAACTGTGGTAAAGTGCCAGAGAAAGACACTGAAGCAATTTCTATACCAAATTGTAATTTATATAACACATTTTCAAACAATGTTTGCACAATAAACTATAATAATAATATAGTCAATGCAAAAATGACATCATAAAATATAGCAGATAATAGAAAGAATAGGGGTATCATCTTTCAATAGTACAGAGTCAATAGACATGAAGTTATACCATCAGGTATTCAATCTCATAAAGATGTCAAAATAGTTTTCCTTATCTTTGGAGGAATTTTCTAGAAAAATAACATGCTGTCTTGTGAAGAAAGATTTTTCTGGAGTTCAGTAAGTCATGTGTCTTCTGTTCCATTCAATTTCTTCTTGTTGGGTTAAATTTAATTAAAATTAAAGCTTGTGTACTATTTTAAAAAGTACGTATCCTTCTACCTTTTTTGTGTATGTGTATATAGGCATAGACAAGTAGTTGGGATATTGTTCACCAAAAGTTGGTAACATTCATGAATGGTGGGATTTTGTGAATTTTCATTTTTATGTCCGTATGCATGACTCGGTTTTTTAAAAAATAGATATTGTCATTTTTTAACAGTATCAAAATTCATATTCCCTAAAAGTTATAAAAATAAAAATACTTAAACCAAATTAATTTTTAAGGATGTCTTCTCAAAAAGGAGAAGACAAACCAGTCAGGAGTCTAAACTTAATTTAATTTGTAAAGGTGAGTTGACCACGGCTCTTCAGAAATCCTCATCGTGGTGTGTGCTTGTGTGTGTGTGTGCGCGTGTGTGTGTATTTAAGTTGTTGGAGGACTGTTTAGGATTCTGATGGACAAATTGCCTCAGATCAAGCTTTCCTTCATAAGCACTTTATAAAGTCAACAGATTTGTTGTCTATCAGTGTGAAAAAAGGAAGAAAGAGTGTTGACCAAAGATAGTTACCTGGATAATGACCTTTGAGACCCCAGGTAGAAGGAATGCAGCAGTCAAGGCATGCACCATGGAATCAAGAAGAAAGCTAGTGCGTTTGATGCTCTCATAATAAAGTCTATCCCCGGGAAAAACAGAGACGGAAATGAGAGAAAGACTCATTTGTGATGCAGTCATTCTTGCTGTCAAAGTTTTCAGGGCTTTTCAGCAGGCCACAAAAGGCCAATCCACTAGAATATGAATCAAATCTAGTCAAGGCCCCATGGAATAAGCAAGAGACATCAGACTTCCCTGTTCAGATCCTAATAGCTTTTTCCACCTCAGTAACCTCTCACTGTAAACGAAAAGCTAGGACTTTATTTCTTTCCCCTTGGTTATTATTCTGAGGGCCCTGAATAACTGTCAAAGATTTAATAGCAAACTGCAAATCTGTGAACCAAGCTTTTTGAAATTATTTTTGTTTCCATCAGCTGGGCTGTGGGTTTAAAAGGTATGACATTGTCCCTTGTTTAGACTCCACAAGATCTGATCACTAGGCAGCAAGAAAGTAAATGTACAAGAGAAAGCAAAGAGAGAGATTTGCATCCCAATTTCATGCGTCAACATATGGCAGAGGAAACACCATTTTGGGTAATGGGGACAATTAATGATTTTTTCAGTCAAATGAGCATAATAAAAGTGTGTTGTGTCTCTCACCCTTAATTTGCTAAATTGATTCAATTTATCATCAAATATATTTTAAGTGCATAAGCAAGGCTTCCATCCTTTTATCATCATAGCTCTGCAGAAATACTCTCATGATGGGCTTGGAACAATCATGATTCTAGCACCAGAGCTTATACTTTGCAACACTTTTTAACTTCCTTCGTGGGTAATTTTAATCATGCTATCTAAAGAAACCATGTTATATTTGCTGATTTTTGCTCCTATCTTTTTCTTTAGCACACAAAAGACAAAACATTTTGTACTATCCTGTTGCAGATTTTGGAAGTTGTGTTTTATACCTGGGAGCCTTGAGGAGACTCTTGAGTTCCAATAAGCCCCTCTACTCCCTCTTATATTATGCAAGACTCCTGGCATATTTTTGTTATGTGCTTGGAGTGTGAAAGTATTTGAGCATGTGACCCTTCACTCCATTATCTTGGTGGGTTTGTCCCATGAAGTGCAACCCACTCTGGAGATTTGACTCAAATAAACAAGGTACAAAACTGGACACTGAGTTACATGATGTCAGAGTCTATCTATATATAGGATTTATCATTGTACCCTAGCACGCAGCATAGTCACTGAATTTTAGAAAGTGATTAGTAAATAAGATTTTTAAAAAGAAGAAGAAGATTAGTTAAAAGAAAAAAAGGAGAAGAAAAGCAGGGAGCAGGTAAGCAAACAAATTATGATATGATGTTTTATGGTGGTTTTGTATAGTGTCCACTTGGATGAGCTGTAAATAAGTTTTGCCAAATCACCATCTCTGAATTGTTCCACATCGAGTTGTCCAAATGGGAAATTGTTGAGACATCTGTGCAAAGTGGAAGAGTAGCAGAGCCCTCAGAAGTATCAGATGTATTATAAGCAATGGGAGACAGATGAAGAGGTACTGGCTGATTCCAGTTTATCTTCATCCCCTTTCACTCTCAGTCCAGTTCTTCTTTCCAACTAGGGCTTTGCTGAACAACAGCAACCCCAGACCCACGAACAGACAAAGAGGCAGCCTTCGTCCGCGGACATCTCCACCAGCCTTCCTTTGAGACCACTATGGCAGCTGGTTATGAGTGACTGATGAGATGCCCTTGTCCACTAGTGCCAAAGCTCAAGGAAGGCTGGTTGAGGCCCTCTCTCTCTCCGATCCTCCATCTTCCCCTTTCTGATTCTTATTTCTATAGCTTGTTCAATAATCACGTAACTTAGTCCTATAATAAATCTCTCATTCCATAATAATCACAGTAGTTCTCTTTCTTTGATTGAACCCTAACTGATTCATAAAATGTTCTAAGAGCCAAAGTGTCCTTTTCTGTAGTGTATAATCCTAATTCTCATTCTCTCTCTTTCTCTCTCATTTTGAATCTACCTGGGTCAGGCTTTTCCAGCAAGGTTTAATAAAACCTTATTTCTTTGCACAATCTTGATAAAGTGGTAATTCAACTTGCACAGAAAAAAATATTCAGTCTTATCTACATAATTTGCAATCTGTTCCTAGCCAGGCAGAATTTTCATACCTATTATTGGTCAAAGTAGCAATCATATAAAAACATGTGAATGGTTTACTTCTGTGCAAGCATTCTGGGTTCTGAGTCTGCCACAAAATTCTCTTTACTTCTGTATTCTTTCCCCAACAGAGACACTAAGTGACACATGAAAAAATACATACCTAATAATATCATGGCCTGGGATGTAACCAAAAGATGGTAATTTCCCATAATAATCCACTGAATAGTTCTACTCTGAATTTTGCTGTTATGTCCATGAGCCTATGTACACTTTCATCTTCTGGGCTTGTTTGAGAATAAAGAATTTTATAAGTATTTTGTTAATACTATCAGAAATATTTTATCGGGCTTAAATATACCATGTGCTCTGGTTTTATTACAGGATTAAGTACAATATCACTTTAATCCTTGATCTGACTTCTATGATATTTGAAATTTTTATCATCACATATCTGCTATTATCATTCTAGGCAGAGGAATTTCCTTTTTCTCTCTCTCTTTCTTTTCATTCCTTTTTACCTGACTTCACAAATTCCTACCTTCCTGCCTCCCTCCATACTTCTATTTTATTATTTTCTTTTTTAAGGTTTTGAAGTCATTGTTTCTTGATGTTTTCTCTAGTCAGAAGTCACAAAGAATCTTTTACATCCTTTATATCACTGTTTCTTATCCTCATAAATTCATGTATATACTATCATGATTTTATGAATTATAACCCTGAAGATACTTGCAGTATTCTTCATATGACTACATTATAGTTCTAAACAAATGAAGAACATATTTTATATTCTTTGTTTTTTAATGTCTTAATTCATTTTATCTCATCTTTTCTGGATACTTTTGACCCATGTAATTTCATTAATAGAAAAAAAGAAATCAATAATAGAAATTAATATCTGCATTATTTATTTATCTACATATCTGACTTAGAGAGTTTATTATTCAGATATTCATAGAGATCTATGTTCTTCAGCAAAGTGAATTATGAATTTTAAAAATTTTTGATAAACTATACCTCATCTATTAAATGAATCTGGCCAATAGTCCAATTTATTAACAATACAAAGTCCTCATACATGAGGATATAATGTTTTATCAGATAATGTATAGTAAGCAGCTTGAAAATAAGTATATGTATTTACCAGAAAGAAATGAGGTTCCAGGAGCTCTTTTGAGGACTTATATAATGCATTGCCCTCTTTTCTACAATGTCCATGAAAGTGATTCTAATGCTGTTAATCTTTTTGGTTCTCTTCTCTGTAGACGGGACAATAAATATCTCTTATTGTGAAAGATTTATTTTCTGCACCAACATAAGCAAGTCAATCAATAAAGTATAATGTTTCCCTGGGCATTCTGCTTTGCACAACACATTTTGTCAACAAATGCACATTAAGAAATCACTTAAACCTCCCTGTGGCAGACATGTCACTTTGGAGATTTAAAATAGTAGTGACAACAATAATAACAATAACCGTATACATATAGTCTGAAACTTAAGTAGCTAAGTCCTTTCTTTCTTATAAAAATTTATTCAGACATTTACAATCTGGAGTATAAATATAAGTTTCCTGAACATAAAATGGCAGATACTATTAAGAATTTTCAGTAGTGACGTCAGCAAGATGGTGGTATAGGAGTTTCCAGTGTTCCTCCTCTCACAGGAACATCAATTTGAACAACTGTCCATGGTTGAAAATACCTTCACAAGAGCTAAGGATTCAAGGGGATAGATTATAGCACCTGAGCGGAACACAGAAATAAGAAAAGACAAAATAAAGAGGATAGGAAGGGCTTTCACATTACCCCCATCAGCCCTCCCCCAACCCTGAGCATCCCAGTGTGGAGAGAGATACTGCTCCCATGAGGTAAGGAAAGAAAAATGAGCGCCTGACTTCATCTCGGACCCCAACACCAGGCTCACAGCAGAGAACGGCTGCCCACCAAGGCCCCAGGCTCCAAATTGTTGACCTGTCCCAGGGCCAGGCAGGACCCTACAGACAGCCTCCAGGCAAAGTCCCATGGTCCCATGCTCCCAGCCCACTCCAATGTGATACTGGCCCCCACAGACACAGCCTCCAGGCCAGCTTCTGTGGGCCCAGGCTCCCAGCTCCCCCAGCGCTAAGCCTGCTTTCTCCAATCCAGGATGAAAGACTTAAATGTAAGACCTAAAACTATAGAACTGTTAGAAGAAAACACAGGGTGAACTCTTCTTGACATTGGTGAACATAATGGTCTTTTGGATATGATGCCAAAAGCACATGCATCAAAACCAAAAATAGACAAATGGGATTGCATCAAATTAAAAGGTTTCTGCACATGAAAAGAAGCAATCAGCAGAGTGAAGAGACAATCTACAGAAAGGGAGAAAATATTTGCAAACTATACATCTGGTAAGGGGTTAATATCCAAAATATACAAGGAAATCAAACAACTCAAAAGCAAGAAAACAAATAGCTCAGTTAAAATTTGGTCAAAAGACTTCAACATATAGTTCTCCAAAGAATACATATGAATAGTCAACAGGTATGTGAAAAGGTGCTTGATGTCACTAATCATTGGGGAAATGCAAATCGAACCACAGTGAAATATCACCTCACACTTGTTAGAATGACTTTTATCGAAAAGACAAGAAATAACAAAGTGGTGGAGAGGGTGTGTAGAAAAGGGAATGCTTGTGCACTATTTGTGGGAAGGTAAACGGACATATCCAGTATGGAAAACAGTATGAAGATTCCTCAAAAATTTAAAAATCAAACTACCATACGATTCAGCTATCCCACTTCTGGGTATATGTTTGAAGGAAACAAAATCAGTATCTAAAAAAGATATCTGCCCTCTCATGTTCATTTCAACATTATTTGTAATAGCTAATACGTGGAAACAAGTTAGTATCTTTCAACAGATGAATGGATAAAGAAGATGTGAAATATAGACAAGTAGGCAGATAGATGGATACAGATAAAGATATCATGGAATATAATTCAGCCATGAGAAAGAAGGAAATCCTAGCATTTATGACAACATAAATGAAACTGGAGGACATTACGCTAAGCCACACAGAGAAAGAAATACTGTATCATCTCACTTATATGTGGAATATCAAAAAAAAAAAAATGAAGCAAAGAGTAGAATGGTGGTAACCAGGGGTTGGGCAGGGCAGGGGATGGCAGGGTATGGGGATATATTGGTCAAACGGTACACATTGGCAGTTATATAGGATGAATAAGTCTAGAAACCTAATGTACAGGCATGATTACTATACTATTCATATTATATCAGTAATATAATATATCAATAATATTATACTCAATACTGGAAGCATGCTGAGAGAGTAGAATTCAGGTACACTTGTCATACAAAGAAATTGGTAACTATGTGAGGAGATGATATGCTAACTAATTTGACTATAATATTAATTTCACTATGTATATATATCAAATCATCATGCTGTGCACCTTAAGTACATACAATTTTTATTAAAAAGTAAAATAAAATGAATTTTCAGATATACAGTTGTTGATAGCAAGTTAAGAATGACAGTGCATATGCTACACATAATGTTCTTTTTCCAAACAATGAAACATTCACTTTATCTTTACTTTGGTTAACCTCATGCCTTTATAGGGCTTGATAGAGTTAGGTAATAATCATAATACACCATAAAAATAGCATGAAAAAAATTTATGCAAATTCCTGAGCTATACCATAGCATTTAACTTTTCTTATATCTATTCTCTTAAATATACCTGTCTTGTGATAGTTTTTCTTTCTCTCTCTCTGTCTCTCTGTCTCTCTGTTTCTCTTTCCTCATTTCTTTTACATTGGCAAGTGTATAATTAAATAAATGAAGCCAAGTCTTTTGTCTCTGTACTTATGTAATAAAATAATTTCCAAATGTCAACTGACGGGAAAGATCATGAGTTTGTTTTTCATCTCTAGCAATCTAAGTCTGCCTGTGATCATTTTGTCACCATGTAAACTGGATTCACATTGAATTTTAAATCCTCTCTTAAGATTTTTTAAAATTCAAATTATAAAGATTTAGTTAAATATATTCTATTGATAAAAATGAAAACTTGGACAAAAGTAAAAATTTAAATTATTCAGGCATATTACATGTTAATATAAGGTCAGTATAATAATGTTTTTTAAAAATATATTGACTATTCTGAAAGGATAGTTAAGATTTATTGAGGATTACAGGACAGGATGCACTATTCGATTTTGTTTGTATTGAAAGAAAACTATGTGCTTAGATCTTGCTAATGTTTATCCTGAAGTGGTGGGATTATGGTTGGCTTTCATTGTCTTCTTTTATCCTTACTGAAATGACACATGTACATTTTCTAAAATAAAATCATATTTTATAAATAAAATCAATCATTTTTATGTTAAGTATGAAGTGCTTTTATCATTTGGATACATGATTTATTCCTTAATAACTCAGGATTGAAGCTAGTAAGAGTACATATAATTAAAGCAAGAGAATGGTAGACTGCTCAGTCAGGACCTTCCAGCTGCCTTTCTCTTATTTGGGTTTGCCACATTTCAAGAAGCCATCCTCGTTAGTGGCTAAGATTTATATAAGTTTTCTATTGCTGAGGTAACAAATTAACACAATCTTGACACCTTAAAGTAACACTCATTTATTAGCTTAGAGTTTCCATAGATAAGAATTTCAGGTGGGTTGGACTCAGTTCTCTGTACAGAGTCTTACAAGGTCAAAATCAAGGTGTTGAACAAGACTGGGATCTTATCTGGCTCTGGAGGAGAATCTGCTTCTAGGCTTATTCAGGATTTTGGTAGAATCCATTTCCTTCTCATTCTTTCCATACGGGCCCCTCTCCCTTAAGTGAGCTAAGGCAGGTGAAGCCCTTCTTGAGAGTGTGGGAGCATAAAGTAGGCAGGTATGGCTGAGCTCCTTTTTGGTCCTATCTTTGAGAGCTAGCCCACTATAGAGGAAGTGCATTCTGGACTACTCTTCACCATGTGGCAAGAGGCCTGGGCCTGCAGAAAGCCTCCTGGTTGCTCAGTTGTGCCAACAACTGTGTGGAGAGTCTGTCAAATTCAGGCTGAAGTAGTAGCAAGCCAACTTGACTGCAGATCTAAAGCTACATACTGTAGAAGGCTTTATGCATAATTAAATGGCACTTTGATCCCCATCTGTTTAACCAGCTTTATTTTCACTCATTGCTGAGCTCAGAACAATTTGAATAGTTTCAAACTTTGCAAGCCCCCAAACTTGATGTTTCAACCCATCCAGAGTATAATTAACTGTGGGGTATTGATTCATGTAGCCAAGAACAAACAAAAGCAGTTAGATAAACAAATGCCAATTCTGAAAATTACAATGGGATGTGCTTTCCTCATGGACAGGAATGCACGTCTACTCTCGAGGGCACCATATTCTCCGGGACAAGACTACATGAGCATGTGAATAATTAGGCAGGAGGCTGACTGATGGGTGTGGATTTTAAACAAAGCAAACTAGATGACCTTGAGGAACATTCCATCTAGGTCATGGAAAACTCTGATGAGATGCTTTATTTTTATATTTTAGAATCAGAGAATTTGTGTTTGAGACCTGGCTCTGCCATTTAGTATATAAACTTGGGTAAATTTAACTTTTCTGAACCTCAATGCATTCATCTCGAAACCATAAATAATAATACTGTCTGCCTCATAAAGATGTTAAAAGAATTAAATAAGATGCATATCATAGTATTTAATCCAGTGCCTGCCAAATAATATTTATTTGTATGTATAATAATTATGCAAATATGTATGTATATATGTATTTATATGTACATATATACATACATATACAGACATGCATATTGACCAGATAGAATATATTATTATATATTTTACCTCCATCCATAGACACAAGCAAATTCTTGCTCTATAGTATCTTTTTAGGCCTCTAGTAAATGCTATCTCTTCATGTTATTGCACCTTTTATTTATTTTTCAAATCTGTTAGTATAAGTTATTCTTTTATAGCTCTTTTTCATCAACCACGTTTCAGTCACATGATTATAATTTGGCTATCTTACTCACACTTAGATGATTTGCTTCCCTCTTTCAAAAGATCTATTTCCTCACTTACATGCTTTTATAGCATCTTCTGTTTTCTTTATGTACTTGACCAAGTTTGTAATTTTTCTCTCTACTCAAAGAACAATACCCATATTATTTACTGCAGCATCAAACAATGAGCACAATGCCAGGTGTGTAGTTAGTTTTCAATAAATACCAGATGAACAAATAAGTGAGTAAATTAATTAATTAATGCATGCAAAATATTCCCAATTCAATTATGTCTTGTTGCATTCTCACAATACATTACTTCAAGTTTTGGGCCACTCTGTACTATTTTCCCTCTGGATTCGTGGGTAAATGATCTAATAGTATTAGCCTGCGATCATAAACTCAGATACCTACAAAGTCTGAGAAGCAATATAAAGGAAGTAAAAAGGGCCTTAACAAACTGCAATTGACATTCTGTCTCAGTGTCTGGGAGGCAGTAAATTGTGGTAGAAATTGTGGTAACTGGAAAGGCATGCCCTGTCTAAAGATGAGCGACCCTTCTCAGCAGCAGCTGATCTTTGCTACACGGAAGTTCAAGTCAATTATTGTCAAAATTTTCAAAAGAATTCAGAAATCTACCTTTTTTTTTTCTGTGAAATCTCTAAGTTTTGGAATGTGCGAACTAATTTTAATATAAACACTGTCACACCAAATACTTGGTTGGATGAACTAGGCTTTGGGTTTAGATGTGACCCATAGACCCCTGGGTCTTGCCTCTGGCTTAACCAAGCAATCATACAATTCTCTGCTTATGTTATATGTATCAGTGTCTTCTGAAGTGATCTCTAATGGCACATTCTCAAAGGACAGTGCTAATTTGGCAAAATTCATGCTTGAATAAGACAGATCAGTGGGTTAGTTTCCCTGACTGGAATATCTGATTGCTTTAATCCCCACCTGATGAGTTTTCCTTACAAGTCAACTTAATTTTCTCTTGTTATTTCACTGTTAAAAACCCAAAAATGTTAAAAAATAAGATGGAACCTTTCCGAAACTAAAGCAAAAATGTTCCCACGGCTGTACTGCCAGCCATGTGTAGATGCTAATATCAGTTAGTTTTTGTTTTGGGAGTTACTCTTTCTTCCTCAGGAGAGAGTTTTGTTTGAAAGGCATTTTCCTCCTCTGCTGCCCCACGTGGAAATGCAGTACGAGTGTCTCTCAAACATGGCAAACAGCAAATCCACAGGAGAAGGCTTTACACTTATTTCTCCAGAATCTCCTCTGGGCGGGGGGGGGAGGGGGGGCGGGGGGAACCTAGAAAAAAACCCCAAAGTGCTGGGTGATCCTGAAGACTTACCACTTTGGCTTTAGGCAGAGCACTATTGGTTTATGCTTCTTCATATTTTTTTGTTGTTGCTGACAAAAGATTTCCATGTCTAAAAAACAAAGTTAGGAAAGTATAACCCCGAGACATTGTACTGTCTTTACCATATATCATGCCTCCGGCTCCATTTTTCACGTGCACAATTTGTTCATAGTGTATTTCTCACTATGAGTTGCCCCAAATCACAGGCTATAAGAATTACTGTTTTAGTCAAGGTATGTTCAATTTCCTTAATAGTCAAGGAGATAAGGATTAAAAATCTAGGTAACATTTTCCACCAACAATTTGTGAATTTTCAAAGTGTTTACCTACAGCATTGTGAGGTTTTTTGGTAGTTGATATTCTCAAATTCTTCTAATGCAAGTACATATTGGAAAAAGATATTTTTTCAGGGCGATTTAGCAAAACGCATTGGGATCCTTAAAAGGATTGACTGTCCTTGGTCTCAGTAAGTCATCTTTTAGGGATTCATTCTAAATAAATAATTAGAAAGACTGAAATGTTTCTCCACAGGATGTTTATTACAGAATTTTAATACATTGACAAATTTGAAACAATTTAGTATATACCTATAGAAAATTTAAGAAATTATTATAAAACCATACCATATAAAACTGTGTAGTCATCAAATATGCTGCATGAGATTGTTTGATGACATAGGAAAATATTCTTTATGTATTTTGTAAAAATAAAAGAATCAAATACTCAACAGGATTGTAATGTGGTACTGACTTTATATTTCAAGGTTTGCTCATAAAAAATAAGACATATGCAAATAATCTAGTTTACAGAAGTTGCTACTAAGAGGGAGAATTATAGGTAATGAAAATAAACATCCTTCCATTTTAGTGTTCTGCATTTCTGCATTTCTTAAACAGCCTATAACGAACATGTTTTCAGTAGCCTTCTCCATTCGGAAAAAAAAGAATGTAACACAAGAGTGATCAAGACACCATCAACGGGCTAACCAAGAGTATAATTTGTTTTTTTCTCATATTGTTTTATTTCATATAGCTTTAGTAACTGATGACCCAATTAGGTCGTAGAAGAAAATGCAACCCTTCATTAAATGGACTGTCACGTAATGGCTCATAGACCTAAAGACAGAGTGGAGGCTGCCCCTCACAGTAGAAGCACAGACAATGGGTCTGCTTTGACATAGACCACAAAAGTAACTAATGTCCTAGTCCAAAATCTTCACCAAGACTCCAGCTGTCATGCTACTGCAAGTATTAAATTGTGTATCTTTATCCTAAAAAGAAAAAGATAGTCTTAAGAACAATAGATCCCAAGACAAGGAACTTTTCAACAAGCCAACTAACTACAAGGCACTACTATCAGAACTTTAAGGGAAAATTAGGCCCAAGAAGAAATTAGAAAACATCTGGGAAAACTTCCAAAAATGTCACTCTTATGCAATAGTCTTTGATTCATTTTGCAATTGATACCCACAAAAATCAGACAGCTTGATGGATTCAGTAAGTTATAGTATACATTTAATATGTAATTTAATTGAATTTCTAATGTAGTTGGGCATCTAATATTCTGAGAGAGAGAAAAGACCAAATTCACTGAAGTTGATATACGCATCAGGATATTCTTGAAAGGATAATTCAGAATTCTCTTTTCAAGTCTGACTTCAAAGTACCATTGACAGACAAAGTGAGGCAGAGTGTAGTTAAAACCAATTAAATTCAAACAAAAGCAGAATTGTTTAAGTATGTTCATTATCCAGTTTGAATCTTGTTATTATATTCATTTCTCCCTCATTTCACTAAATATATTTTGTTAGTGTGGGTTACAGCTTATGTTGGGAGGTTGCAGAAGGAGATTATACCATTGTAGAACTCTGTTACTTCCGAGAATTTTAAATGACAATGAAAAGGACAGCTATGATTAAAATCACAAATGCTTTTATGTTTATTAATTTGTTTCCAATTTATAATTCATAAGGGATATGGAATTTAATATTTTGTACCTGAATATAGTATGTGTACATATTGGCTTCTGTAATTGTAATTGACTACTGTAAAAAGAAATGCTACGAGGAGTAGATTTCTGTTAACCAAAGGGAATACAAAAAAATATATATATCAATTAGTAGCAATAAGGAGTGGCAAGCAGGAGGTTGCTTGTGTGAATTACCATTTCAAAAAATGCATACTTTTGTTAAAGCCACTTTTAATTTCTTGGTCAACAAGTCAAAAATACATTTCTTGTTTCTAGGAAAGCCCAGGTACAACATTGGAGTTCAGCAGGAGAAAGGTGAGTGTTTATACTGAAAGCATGCTACCAAGATACATTTTTTAGCTCATCTTGACTTTGGAATTGCCATGTACTAAATGTTTGGGTCCCCTCAAATTCCTATGTTGAAACCTAATCCTTGATGTGATGGTATTATGAAGTGAAGTCTTTGGGAGAGTATTAGATCATGAGGGCAGACCCTTCATGAATGGCATTAACGTCCTTATAAAAGAGACCTCAAGATCTCCATGGCCCCTTCCTGCTTGGGGACACAAAGAGATGGCCTTCTATGGACTAGGAATTTGGTCCTCACTAGATACCAAATGCCAGTGCCTTGATCTTGGACTTCCCAGTCTCTAGAACCGAGAATAAATTTTTGCTGTTTCAGCCACCCCATCTATGGTATTTTCATTATAGCAGCCTAAATGAACTACAATAAGAAGGAAATTGTTTCACTTCTTTTTAAGTATAATGAATTTTATTTTTAATCAAAGAGGAACGATTTTTTTCTCTCACATTTGAAGGTGGAAGGAACAATGCACTCCATCTGAAAGAAACCAGGGAACGCTCAACTTCTAGAACTGTCCTTGTGGAATAACTGTTTGGAAGTCGGGAAGACCACCGGAATGACAAAACAACGATCACAACAAAAACAAACACAAACTGAAACAGCAGCAGCTGGTAGTTCTACACATGTTAGCACACCCACAGATGGAGAAAACTTACATGAAAAGTGATGAGGCTTTTGTTTGATTCCAGACATGTCTTCCTCAGCAATTGATGCCATTGTTATGTTATAAAAGATTTTTAGCCATGAGAAAGACGGAAATTCTGCTATTTGCAACAACATGGATGAACCTGGAGGGCATTATGCTAAGTGAAATAAGTCCGTCAGAGAAAGATAAATACTGCATGGTACCACTCATATGTGGAATCTAAAAGAAAGCCAAACTCATAGAAACAGAGTAGAAAAGTGGTTGCCAGGAATTGGGGAATGGGAAAAATAGCAAGAGGTTGGTAAAAGGGTAGGAACTTTCAGCAATAAAATGAATAAGATCTTAGGATCTAATGAAAAATATGATGACTATAGTTGATAACGTTGTGTTTGATCACCGATATTTGCTAAGAGAATAGAATTTAAATGTTTTCACACACCCAAAAAACCCATAAACATGGGAGGTGATATACCTGGATGTGTTAATTTACTTAACGGGAGAGAATTCTTTCACTACTTATACTATCTCAAATCACCACAATGTACCCTTTAAATATCTTACAATTTTACTTGCCGATTATGCTTCAATAATTCTGAAACTGTTTTAAAAAGATTTTTTGTAACATGTCCTGGAGTATGATGCACCTTGGAGTCTGTGGTATTTCAGATATGACCTGGACAGGTGACTGATAAGGCCTCAGGACTAGATGCTCAAACACACACAGTCATGTGGGGTGGGCAGTAGGAGGAGAATAATATTCAACATTGAATTCTTTCTAGAGCTAACCTTCCATTATAAATTACTCATATTCTAATTCTTACCATTACTGTTCTTTATCACATGATAATTTGACATGTCTCTTCTTAGACTATATTAATTCTTCAGAGTAAAGCAGACAACTTGAAACACTTTTTGCTACTTATCAGTCATAAATTCTTAAGCACAGAATGTTAGAAGGGCCTTCGGCTATGTGGTGGAATGTATTCTCTTGCCAGGTAAAAAAATGAGGTCCAAGAAGGATAATCAATTTGCACCGGGTCACCCAGTGTGATATACAGAATACTGGGTCCCCAAAGATGTCCACGTCCTAATCCCTGAAAAAATCTTGGCCAAATCCCCTTCCACATCAGAATAGTTTTTGCAGATGTGGTTAAATAAAGGACTTGAGATGGTGAAATATCTTAGATCATTCAGGCTGCCTACTGTCATAACAAGGGTCCTTCTAGGAGGAAAGCACACAAGTCAGAGTGACAAGACTGTGACTACACAAACAGAATTTAGAAGCTGGAAAAGGCAAGGAATGAATTCTTCTCTCCAATTTTCAAAAAGAAATGCCATCCTGCTAACCTATTTTAGACTTCTGACATCAAGACAATAAATTTGTGTTGTTTTTAAGTCACTAATAATAGGAAACTAATACATCCAAAATGAAGTTGTCTAAGCAACTCTAAAAGAAGTACATCCTAAATCCCAGACCTATGGCCATTCCACTACATCATATTACATTTTCCAGTTTGTACCCATCAGTACATGTGGATAATGTTCTAACCAGATCAGTTTATCCGAGTCAACTCACTTTCCACAGAGCACTTGCTATGGGAAATTTCCAAGACTAGATGCTAGACAAGAACAAATATGGTCATGCATCACTTAACGATGGGGATACATTCTGAGAAACATTATTGTTAGGGAATTTCATCTCTGTGTGAACATCATAGAGCGTACTTACACAAACCGAAGTGGCACAGCCTACTACATGCCTAGGCTGTACAGTATAGCCTATTTGTCTTGGGCTACAAGTCTGCACAGCATGTCGCTTTATTGAATACAGGCTTGCCCCATTTTACTAAGCTCCACTTTATTGTGCTTCACAGATACGGCATTTTTTACAAGGTACTCCACCAGTAAAAAGATTATGACTTGCTGAAGGCTCAGATGATGGTTAACATTTTTGACAATAAAGTATTTTTAATTAAGGTATGTACATTGGTTTTTTAGACATAATGCTATTGCACACTTAATTGACTACAGTACAATGTAAACATAACTTTTATATGCACTGGGAAACCCAAAAATTTGTGTGATTCGCTTTATCACCATACTCGTTTTTTTTGCGGTGGTCTGGAACTGACCCACAATATCTCTAAGGTACGCCTGTACTGTAGGCAATTGTAACACAATGGTGAGTATTTGTGTATCAAAACACATCTAAAGGTCTTCTGGAAAACCTCCTGAAGGACCTGCCTGAGGTTCTTCTAAAGGAAGTGTCACTCTTTTCAGAAATACGTTCATGGTAGTTTGCTTGGTTTGTTTCCTTTTTCGTTGTAGATTTGCTTAGAAGCAGATAATGTACCATGAACACTCCTCTCTATTAATAAAAACCTTTTGGTTTTGGGGTCTGTGTTTTCAAACATTTTAAGGAGCTTGTTGAGGTCTGCGTAAACTTCTGCTAAACCCTTCACTGTGAATATTCTTGGGAGTTCTTTTTCTTCTCCTGCCGTTTCCTTTTCTCTTGCTTCTTCATCAGCTGTGTGTTCCTGTTCCAGTCCCAGCCACTCCTCATTAGTCAATTCCTCAGGAACCGCTTATAAAAGCTCCTCAGTGTCATTCTCATCTACACCCAGGTTAAAGTTGTTTGTCATCTGAACCACAGCCGTGTTCATTCTTTACAACCCTCTCATCCTTGGCAAATCCTTTGAAGTCATGGACGATTTTATTTTAAGTGCCTTCATCCAGATACCATTCATAGACTCCTTGGTGACATCACCCCAAGCCTGAGCAAGGTTATTGATGCCGTCACAGATGTAATCCTTCCAGAATTGCATCAGTGTCTTCTCAGTGCCTTCCTCAGTTGCAACAATAGCCTGGGCAAAGGTCCTCCTCGGGGATTAGGCCTTGAAAGCTGCTCTTACTCCTTGATCCATTGGTTTAATCAAAGAGGGCTGTTTGGAGAGAGACACTGCTGTGATATTGGGATGAAGATCACCAATGAAAACAAGACGTCCAGGAGCATTATCAACAATAAGCAAAATCCTGAAAGGTATATTATTTTTCAAACAGTACTTCTCCATTTCTCTGGCATAGCAATTCAGTGGGGTATCTTGGAAGAAGACCTGGGTCACCCATGACTTCTTATTGCTCCCTTACGTAGTACACTGGCAGTGTGTGCTTATTGATATGCCTGAAGGCCCTGGGATTCTCACTGTGCCAGGTCACAAAGAGTTTCAATTTGTAGCCTACAGCATTGCCCCCAAGCAAGACTGTTATCCTCTATAAAAGCCTTGAAACCTGGCATTGACTTGGCCTCCTTATGGATAAAAGTCCTTTCAGGCATCCATTTCCAGAATAGGGAGGTTTTCTCCATGTTGAATATTTGCTCTGGTAAGTAATTTTCCTCCACCCTTAGCTTACCTGGAGTTTCCAAAAATTCTTCAGCTGCCTTCACATTAGCACTAACAGACTTACCATTCATTTTCACATTATGTACTGAATAATGATTCTGAATCACTTAAGTCTCCCAGAGCTAGCAGTGAATTCAACGTTGTAGTTGAGTTCAGCCTTTTGTTTTTCTTTTTTCTTTCTTGCTGGGGAAGATTCACCCTAAGCTAATATCTGTTGACAATCTTCCTCTTTTTTTTTCTCTTCCCCAAAGTCCTAGTACACAGTTGTATATTCTAATTTTAAGTCCTTCTAGTTCTTCCTTTTTAGCCATTGCCTCAGCATGGCTACTGATGGACAAGTGGTGTGGGTCCATGACCCAGGAACTGAACCCAGGCCACCGAAGCACTGAGAGTACCAAACTTTAACCACTAGGCCAACAGGGCTGGCTCCAGCCTTTTCTTTCAACATCACAAACAAACTTTCTGCTTTGACCATGATCCTCATGGTGCTTGGTGGGATATACTTCTGTGGCTGGTCTTCAATCTACATCCTTAGCAGTTTCTCCATGTCTGATACAGGCCTTTCTCAAACTTTTGTTGATCTTGTGCCTTCAGTGAAGCAGATCCTTTTACAACTTCCGTCACTTTGTTCTTGTTCTTCAAGATTGTAGCTATGGTGGAATGGGACAAGCCTGACTGGTGAGCAATAACCATCACTGATTTTCTATTTTCATAGTCCTTAATCACTTTTAATTTTGTTTCCAAGTTAATCACTCAACACAGCCTATTACTGGAAACCTTAGCAGTTGATTTTGTATGCTTAGGGGTCATGATGAACAAAGAAAGATGAGGTTAAATCAAGCACAGGAGAAAATGATACAGTCAAGAGATGCAATAAACATGAGATGCATGTGGCTGCTGCCAGCATAACATGGCATACTGTTTTATAGTAAAGGTTTTTTTATAGGTAGACAGAGTACACTCTAAAATAATGATAAAAGTATAGTATAGTAAATACATAAACCAGTAACATAGCAATTTATTATCATTATTGTGTTATGTACTGCACATAATTGTATGTACTATATTTTATACAACTGGCAGCGCAGAAGGTTTGTTACACCAGTGTCACCACAAACACATGAGTAATGCATTGTGCTATGTTACAAAGGCTCCAACATCATTACGTGATTGGAATTTTTCAGCTCTATTATAATCTTATGGGACCACCATCAACTATGTGGTTCATCACTGACTGAAACATCATTATGTGGCACATGACTACGTGAAAAAAGAACATATCTGAACATGTAAACAATCACCTGCAACAATGCCACTTAATGTAACAGCATAAAGTTCCATCCTCTTTAGAACTGATACTAGCTTGGTATCTTTAGTAGGCTATTGGCCCCTCATTGGGAATCTTTATTTATACGACTTTTTAAAAATAGACTTGATCTACTCAACCCTGGCCATGCGACAAATGACTAAAGAGTAACTTTCTAATTTTTACATAAAACCACATAGACATAAATGGAATTATATTAATCTGAACCATATGAAATTGCTGATATTCTAGCATGTTTTGAAACATGGAAATGATGATTTCATATGGTTCAATCCCATACATGCTTGTGGTGACATGATGCCCAGTTGTAACGATGCCCAGTTGCCCCTTCAGTAAGGGATTTGTTGCCCCTGTTGCTGAGAGTGCTGTAAGCACTTGACTGTTAGACCCTTGCCCAAGGTCACACAGTGCCCAGATCCAATGACTGATTTATGCAGGAGTATTAAGTCCAACTGGGGACAACGCTGAAAGGTCATTCTAGCTCCTCAACTTCCTGTGAATTGAGTAAATGCTGTTTGCAGACCTGCATCACAGCTTGACTCCTATCTTTGTCTGGCCCTCCTTCCTTTCCCTCTCTTCCACAGGATCATCCTAAAAGCACTCTTGAATGAATGTCCTGCATTCATGCCTCGCAGAGAACCCAATTTGCAACAATGCTATTTACTGTAATAACATATAAAATTCCACAACATATAAAAGCCCAGTGCTGAGTCTGTGCTAATGTAATGATGTCATGAGATAGCTGTGAAATTGCCATCAGAAGTCAACCTTTATCAGTCAGTGTTGTTCCAACATGCCTATGACATAAGTATTATGGAACTGTCAGTTGATCATGCATTTGGGGTTTACCTTATGTCGGAACTGGCTGTGTTTTTTTGATTAGTAATAAAAATATAAGTCAAGACTGTCCAATCTTGCCACCCTTCTTCTTTTTGTGCCTCAGTTTCCTATTCTGTAAAATGTGGCTAATTGTGGGTGCTACCTCAACCACTGGTTGTGATGATGTATAGATTACATGAGTTAATACATGTAAACTCTTCAAATGGTGCCTGACACTTAGTAATCACTCAACAAGTGTTAGGTATTAGCTATTATTTTCAGGTACTCTGTTCCAAGAATTTCTCTTATATTGTCAATCTCTCTCCACTGATTCTTTTCCTTTCAATCTACAAATATTCTCAACCTCCTAAATAAATAAAACAAGGAAGCAGACAACTAACGTTGTCCTTTGTTTTTCCTTTCTCCTTTTAGCTATCCTATTTTTCCTCTTTTATCATTTAATAAAAGATTGGTCTCCAGTTCCTGCTTTACCTTCTCAGCTCCATTTAGCCCTCAAATTGAAAGGATGCAGATTCCATCTGTAAGAAGGTGATATATTTATTTCCAGTATAGCTCAGATGGATAAAACAATCTATATATAATATATACAAACCTGGACTTTCCTCCACATTTCAACCATTAGCTCAATAGGAAAAATAGCTACAGAATCAAAATACACACCCAATCTGTTTAAAGCTTTGTCTGATGTTATCATTTAATTCCTCCATTTGGAGAGCCTTTAGTCTTTGTGATACAAGTGTTCAGCCTCACTCAGAGACACTCATTTCCCTCTCTAGTTATAGGGCATCCCCAAGAAAGGAATGGAGGGAAAGACTTATGTTTTCTCTCAGTATTTGAACAGTCAGTATCCTTGGCATAATTTCTTATTCCTGTGATCTCTGGGGCTTAATTCCATGTCTACCTGTGTGTTATTTGTTCTACTGGCATCTGTAGCTGAGATAAATTGTTGTCTAATCTCTTTTGGCTTGTTCGACCTCCCCACCTCACTCTTCCTACTTTGCTGGCCACTGAGTGCCCACAGGCCTCCAGATCCTGGCCAAGTTAGCCATCCAGCCTGCTGGTCTGACAAATACTCCCAAGCCACAGAAGCAAACCACTTCTATTCCCAAACCCTTATCATGAAACTTCCATCACCACTTCTTGCCTGAGAATGCTTAATTAGCTAGTATATTTATCAAAAGCTATTCCATACCCTCCAAATAGATACTCAGAGAGCAGAAACCAGTAGTTCAATTTTGTATTACTTTTTTTTATAAGATTTTTAAAATTTTTTTCCCTTTTTCTCCCCAAAGCCCCCCTGTACATAGTTGTGTACTTTAGTTGTGGGTCCTTCTAGTTGTGCCATGTGGGATGCCACCTCAGCATAGCTTGATGAGTGGTACCATGTCTGCGCCCAGGATTCAAACTGACGAAACCCTGGGTCGCCTGCAGCGGAGTGCATGAGCTTAACCACTAGGTCATGAGGCCGGCCCCTCAATTTTGACTTCTTTGTCTACCTACTTTTACTCTCTTCTTTTCCCTGAACTGCCCAAGTCCTGAAAAAGGGGCAGGGTTTTTGCAGGTTTTTATTCCCCTACAGTATATATTATTTCTTCTTTAACTCCAGTTTAGCATACAGGTTCTCTTCTCAAAACTAGGGAGACTTCTATCAGTTAAAACCTTTAATATCAGTTTTTTGATATGCTAGTATAAATGATCTTAGCTAATGGGTGAGACAAGGTCTTTCAGGATATTACTCAGAAGGTCAATTATTTGTCTGAAAGTGGGTCAACTAGCTTTAAGACTGTAATTTCTATCTTGTGTGTGTCATGGGAGAGAGTGGTGGGCATGGACTGATAAATTGAACCTAATTTAAATTGAGAATTAAAACTGAATCCAATTTATGGCATATTGCTATAGACATATTGAAATAGTCCTACTTACTCACATATCCACTTACTTCGCATATTCTGTTCTACTGGCCAAGAATGCTCCTATTTCCAACCTTCAACTGAAAAACGTTTATTGTACCCTTTAAGATAAAAATCAGATCCCACCTTTTCTATGAGATTTCCCTTCTTATATTTTCTTAGCCTTTGATATGTTTGTTGGTTTGTTTAATGTTTATTTCAATACCTACAAAGATTCCTGCGAAGCATAGGCATTCTGTAAGTGTATGCTGACAAGATTCATAAATTAAACTTCTTTATGATATTGTAATTGGTTTAGGATACACAGAATAACCATGCAAAAATGCTGAATAAAAAACAATTCAATTTATTTAATATAACAGTATAAAAAAGATCACAAGGCAGTACATAATTAATAGTCTAGTGAGTAATACAGACAATAAGTACTTGCAAAGTTTGGAGTGGGGAGAGATTGTTGTAGTCTAGGGTGGTTTAGAAAATCATAAAGGGGAAGATGAAGAAAACTTGAAATATCAGTGATTAGTATAAATTCCTCTGCTATCTATTTATTGGTTTAATCCTGTACACTTGATTATTAAATTTCTATGTCTAATTTAATTACAGACCTATAACTAAAAACCTACCTCGGTTGTATCATGATGGTGTCCCAATATTATAGCAATTTGGTGAGTAAATCTGTATTTATCATGATTATATGTTTATGAGGTTTAAGAATTTTACTTATTTAATAATTAACTCATAGCCTCCTGCATCAGTTCATGTAATCAAACTACATTTATTCTATATCTGCTATGTTTAATGTACTCTGCTTGGGCAGGGGGAAAACCAACATGACTAAGATTCTGTCTCTAGAGTGTGCAGTCTCACAGAGGGAGATAAATATGTAAACAAATAATGCAAGAAAGTATTATAAGTAATATTAGTAAAAATACACATGAGGAACTATTGGGCATCATGAAGAGATTGAACTAATAAAAAAGAGAGTATGTTTAATCTAAGTCTTGAAAAGTGTATGCATGTTTTCCATGTGGGAAAAATACAGCAGGAGAAAGGACATTACAAGAAAAAAAAACAAACAATAAAATGTGGAAAAGTGTGGTGTGTTTGGAAGCTACAAGTAGTAATTTGATATGGTTGTATCATAGGTGCAACTGGCAGGAAAGTATATGTTGCATAGAAAGAAGAGGATGAAGCCAGCTACCTGAAGGTTACCGTAAATATTCAATAAGTACATGATCACCCTTCGACCTTGTTCCCAACAGAGACACAAATGAAAAGGAGTTAATCTGGTTAATTTGCTGTTTTCTCATTTAACCTGAGGGGTGACTCAAGGGTCACAAGGATTTATGAGCTTGGTTTTCAGAAGAGAAGAATGTCTTCAAGGAAGTTACAATCACCAGATAACCAGCCCCCAACTTCACTTGAGGCCCAAAAGTCTGATTGCCCAAGGGGTTACCTGGAGTGAAAGAAACATGGGTTTCCCCTTTGTTTCTCTGAAACTCCTCCTCCAAAGCTCCATTTCTATAAAACCCCCTACTATCTTCTTTTGTTAGGTGGATTTGAGAGCACCTATCCTGCCACTTTCTCCTTTTGGCCAACTTGAAGAAAATTTTCTCCATCTCCAAGCACCGATGTCTCAGTGATTGGTATGTTGTGTATCAGGCACACGAACTTGAAACTAAGAAGTTTGGTGGCAAGGACATTTCAGGAAAAATTGGGTCATTTCTCATTTAGTCTCTTTCTCTATTGGGAAAATAGGGATTTTTAGTCTTAAGCCTTATTTTTAAGGCTATGTTTCTTAGTTGGAGGTTGTGACTTAAAAATTTTAGGTACCCCTCATTATCTGCCATGAGATATAGTTTTGGAGTATAGTTTCCTACTCCACTTAGACATAAATATTTCATAGTTCCTACTTGTGTAGCATAGTGTTTCCATATCTCCAGTGATAATATGTAACACATGAAAATTATTTTTAAATCTTCTCACCACACTACTATTCCCTCTCTTCCTCTCAGCTCATTTCCTTTCTACCTAACTCATGTTCAGTTTCACGCTTTACCTTTATGAATTCACGTAATTCTTACAGTGACCCTTTTAGGTAAATACTATTAAAACTAAGGCATAAGGTGGCACAGTCAGCCAATGGCAAATCTGGGGTTCAAATCCAACCAGGCTCTGGAAATTATTTTCTTAACCACGGCTTTCAAGGTAAATTCTCAAACTTCCACCACGTCTATCAATCTACTTACACCTGAGCCTATATAACCAGTCTCCCTTTTAGTACTATTTTTCTTTTAGTGCTACTCCTTTTTTATTGTTTCTGTTAAAGACCAACGCTCCATGAGATTCTATCACCTATCTCCTCCTCAAGGACATTATTAATTCCTCTCTCCCTTTGTTCTGCCTCATCAATTTTCTCAGTCAATGCAATCTTTCTGATAGTCATATAAATATGCTCAGCCACAATATCTGTCATACCTACAAAGCCTTTTGACTTTACTTATTATCATCACCATCAACTCCATTTATATCCTTCCTTTTATAGCAAAACTCAAAAGCATTGTCTATATGTATTGCTTCAAATTTCTCTCTTCTCACTTTTTTCCAGCCACTCCAGTCAGATTTTAACCCCCGTTCTTTAACCAAACTGCTATTTTCGAGTTCTCCAATGATGTCCATGATGTCAGTTCTGGGCTCTCTTCTGCTTGATCTGTCAGCAGCGTTTGACATGGTTGATCACTCTCCCCATGAAATACTTTCTTTACTACACTCTCAGGATTCTTCCTTAATGACTTCTCCTTGTCACTAACATTTTCTGGTTCATCATCATCTCCCAAATCTCTGTAAGGCTAAATTCTTGAACTTTTTATCATTTTTTATAATCAAAATTCATTCTCTTGGCAGTTTCATCTAATCTCATAGTTTTATATACCATCAATATACTGACAAACCCAAGTTTATATTTCCAGCTCTGACTTATTTCCTGAACTTCAGATTCATATATCCAGCTTCCTGCTCAACTATCCACTTTATTATATAATGTGTGTCTCCCACTTAAAACGTCTAAAACTAAGCCCCCATCTTTCCCCATCCCTATTACAATATGCTTCTCCCACTCTCCTTTTTATCTCAATAAATAGCCAACTCATTCTTGTAGTTGCTCAGACAAGATATCTTGGGCTTGTTGCTGATGCTTCTTTTTCTCACATACCCTGCAATTTATGACTCAACAAATCCTGTCATCTCTACCTTTGTGACATATTCAGATTCTCAAAACTTTTCACAACCTCCACCACTACTACCATGGTCAAGTCTCTATCATCTCTCAATTGAATTCTTTGTTTAGTTTATTTAACACAGCAGCCAGAGTGAATCCTTTAAAATATGTCAGATGACATCCTTCTGCTCAAAACTCTCCATTGTCTTTTCATCTCACTCAGTGTCAATGGCCTATGAGGTTCTGCAAAATCTGCCTCCCTGACAATTACCTCTCTGATTCTTCCTCCTAGTAGTCAGAAGCAGTCCATTCTAAAATGCTCTGTGTTTCTCCTCATTTCTCAGGCTCTCTGCACTTGCTATTCCTTCTACTTGGGAAAAATTATCTGCTCAGGTACCTACAATACCTGTTCCACCAATTCTTTCAGGTCGTCTTGCATGGTCACTGGATGTTGGACACAAATTTGCAGCAATCTTTTCTCCATTTCTGACTTTCACCATATACCTTCTCTGTTTTAAGAAAACTCCTTTCATGTATAACCATCTAATATGCTATATATTATTAGCTATTTACTTATTTTGTTTCTGTTTAAAATGTAGCCACTAGGAGCCTACACTTACATCATCACTTACTTATTCGCTTACATATACCTAATATCTTGAACTTGAAACAAATATTTTGGGGTAAATAAATGAATGAATATCCAGAAGTACATTAGAAATCAGTCTTAAATATTTTCTAGACATATACAGGAAAGAAGAGAATGATAAATATGTTTTCAGTTTTTCTGTCCACATATTTCTTATGTCAAATATCTGCAGACTCTAAAGATATAAATTCATAAAAGCTCTTCTATATCAAAATGCAAACTTTATAAATGCCTACTTCTTCCCACGCTTGCTCTGCCTGTGCTTATTGTGGGTTGGGAAACTTTAGGCATTCTTGTAAGGTAGTATTCCAGATTTGGTGAGAAATCAGTATTTTCAATAGATTGAGAAGAATGTTAGTTCTTGCCTATGTCACTTATTAGCAGCATAACTATCTTTTGAACTTAATCTTCCCATTTATGTAAAAGGGGTGATAACTGAAATACCTACTGCTCAGTACTATTGTGAAGAATAAGTAAATTATGTACATCTTTAGTCCCCCATCCGCTGCAAACACGCACACTCATGTTTTGTCAATGATGAAATGTGAACATGCCGTAGTGGTAAGAGCTTTGCAATCTGACAAATTTAGGTGTTAATCTCAAGACTGTTACCTACTAACTGGATATTTTATGAGTCACTTTCATCTCCCTATGTCCCACTCATTCTCTTTATCTTCATAATGGGTGTCAAAATGATCTCCTCAAAGGTTAATTGCAGAGAAAAAGCTAAACGCTATGAAAAGCAAGTGTTAGATATTCAATAAATATTATTGTCTTTTTTTCTCCCTCTCCTTCAAAATTAGTCTCCCCTCTTTTTCACCCCAAACACCATTTTTTGAAGCCTCTGGCTGAGCTTACACAGGGTAGTAGAAATAGATTCCAATGAGTCCTAATTTCTAGTCTCAGAATATGTTTTACTATGTGGTATTTTTGCCTATTACTAATAACATTATTATTATTCAATAATAATAATCTTGTTGAGAAGATTTGGGTAAACTGCCTAATCGACCAAGAACTATAGATTTTCACTCTAATTAGATGGTTTCTCGTCACCCACCACTGGATCAGCAACATATCAGAGTTGACTCAAAAATATTGGTGCCTACCTAAAGAATTGTTACACAGCAATTTTGTTAAAGAGGCAGAGGAGATTTCAGAGTATATGCTCAAACTGTAAAATAAAATACTTGAAACTGAAGTGACACGAAAGAAAAGGCTAGATTTGCAAGTGTGTGGGATCTCTAATCAAAAGACCTGGGTTTGAGTCCTTCCCTACCTTAGTTCAAATACTTATCTACTTTGCTTCTTACTCTCAATCTGTGAAATTGAAGTTATGAGATTTTTTCAGTATTGCTATAAAGAACAAATGAATGAATTGACAAGAATGTGATAAATTCTAAACAATTAAACAAATGTTAACCAAATAATATTATTAGTTAAATAAGATTAGCTATATATGTGTGTATATTTATGTATATATTTATATATATATATATTTGACCCAATCATTAGTAATTCAAGATTATTTGAAAGCAATCTATTGGTCAGTGAAAACAGAGAGAAGACTAGTTTATAAATAAATGTTAGAGACTGTGGAGGTAGAGTCCTCTCTCATCTGTTTTTGATAGTCATTGAATCATTCCTCTATGTATGGCAGTATTCTTAGATGACCTCTCCAACAGTATTAATTTGATTTAAGAAGCATTGTCTTGCATTTTGAAAAGTAACAGATGACCATCCATTGTTTATTATTATTCTCTAGGGCTAATGCTTGCTTTTCAACACTAGGATTTGTATCCCCACAGTTATAATTAATCAATTAGCTTTAAAAGATACATTTTCTACTGTTTTAAACTTTACATATTGCAGGAAAATATTACTAGACACTTATATATTGCAAGGATTCAACATATACTATTGAAATGAAGATGGGGTAAATGGCAAACTTAGAGTAATTAATTTGCTTATGTAACAAATCCTTATGGAGTGTCTACTGCATTTCTGACACTGAGTCTTTTGTTGAGTCTTAATTATGTTTTATAATTTCTGTATGCATTTCTAATGATTAATTTTGATTTTGACACTACTAGTTTTCCAATTTATTGGCCTGTTAAAATATCTATATATATATATATGCAAATCATAGAACCTTTGTTTTAGTAATGATATGAAGTTCATTTAGTCCAATCCCCCAAGCAACATATGAATCTCTTCTGCCATTTGATTTTCATGTTTGTGAGTAAACATCTCTACTGGTGGGATGAGTCAATATCCAAATGGTTGATATAAAGTAGAAATATATGAAAACTTGGGAAAATAAAGCTAAATGTTGTGTCTTTTTTGTAAATCTGGTATAGTCTAGATTGTTTTTAATGTTAGTAAAATTCACATGTTCTTAAAATATAGTTTTAAAAAAATCACACAGTGATTTCAAGCTATCACCATGGCAACTATTTGCATCAAAGTACTATTTTTTCCCAGAGCTATTTCTATATCATTAAATCCTTGATAATATTGTATTATTGGTATCTGTTAAGTCCATATGCATTTCAGCTCTAATTTACTTAAATTATGTCTGACAAAAGAGAAAACTTATAGAACAATAAACAACACTGTTAATTACCTCATGAAGCAGGAAACCACCATATTTGTCAGCAGCATTATGTCTTCAAAATAATGCCACCAAGTAATTAAGTATGAATATATTCCATTATTGGGAATGTATATCCTTTTTCAAATTTATTCATTATGACGAAGCAAAACCAGAAGCTGGGGACTAGTGAAGTTGCAAAATTGCATTTATTAGAGAAGCTTTTATTCTATTAAAACAAAGCAAAGGAAACAGAAAAAGAAAAAAATATTGTCTAACTATATGTAAAAATAAAATGTGCCTGTGGCAACTGCTTGCCATTTGTTATATTTTCCTCATTGGATTGTTGAAGGTGATTACACGGAGAAGAAAACACCAGTTCAATTTAGGTCAATAATTTGACGCACATATGTATTTCTATTTTCTCCTTGAGTATTTATTGAAGTCCTATTTCTTTTGAAAAGTACTCATTTTCTTTTGTTATTCATAAAGATTTAAGGGAGATATGAGGATTCCACAGATGAGACTATTGTGATTAACTTTCACATTTTTTTTCCCAGTCTGGAAGAAAAGAAAGATATCAATAAAGAAATCTTTCAATAGAGAGCCATAAAGTGCAGTTTGTTTCCATGGCCTCTAAGGCCTCATAAATTTAATGTTCAGTAACTTAGGTGATCATGTTATCTGTATATTTTTTTTGGACCAGTGATATACGCCTGTGCAATGGCGTACCAAATACAATTTCATCTAAATGCTCCAACTGTACATTCTAGTTGCTACATGGACATACTGGGCAGTCAAGTGTTGACTAGTAAATTGAAACATGAACTTACCACCTTCTCCCTGTTAATCTTATAGTTACTGTATCCTAACAGCTTTATTACATAATTCTATGGCCTGATTAGGTAGAAAAGCATATAAACTTTGATAACCCTATAATTCTAATTTACTTTGGATGTTCTTTTTTTATTTCAAAAGTATTAGAACAATCTAATTATATAGATTGCTGGGAACTGTCTAATTTCTATATCCTAGAATGAAATGTTCACCTCTATACTGTCCAGATGTTTCAACTAATATTTGAACAACTTCATCTTTCAAATTATTGCTTCACTTGGGTTCTTAAATAGAATTAGTTTCTCATGTATAAAATGTACTTAAATAATATTAATTTGAACATGTAAACATATGTTCTTTATATACTTGATCTATTTTTATACTAATAGCAGTAGCCATATTATTTGAACGTGTAAACATATGTTCTTTATATACTTGATCTATTTTTATACTAATAGCAGTAGCCAGAGAAACTATTTATTCCTGTAGGTTTTCACATTTTGAAGCAAAATTAAATTGTTTAAACAGTTTTAGGGTTACAAATTGTTGTAAAACTACTGAAAGGATAAAAAGATCTTAGCCTTTGAGGCTATAGAGACCTTTTCAATAATATGTAAATACTAAATATTCCTGGGTGAGCATGATTACCTCCCCAAAGCAAAACTATTTTTCTCTCTGACGTTGTGTGTGTCGGCACATCATTTAGAATGCAGTGACTTTTCATTGGCGTCGCTAAAACATGTTCCTTTTACACTGAGCTGCTGAAGTCATCTTTGTCTCAGGCCAGTGGCTAACAAAATTACAATGTTAAGCAGTATTGAAGAAAATACCTCTGAAAATACAACTTTTAAATAGAGTTTTACCACTTCCTCTAGGTTCATGCCTGCCTGGAGATTATCAGAGCTCGTCTGTGATGCAGTCTATACAGAAGTTGAAATATAATGTTGTATACCTGAAATTTATATAATGTTACAAATCAATGTGACCTCAATAAAAAATTTAGAAAGCTCGTTTTGTATTTCTCCCACTTTCCTTTATTATCTTGTCTCACACTCAAGGACTTCCTAACTCTTTAGTCTGAAATATACAACTCCAACCTAAAGGTCCAACTGTTGACTCCTGCTACTTCACATGATTATGACCTTCAAACACTGGCCATCATTTCTTGGCTATTAGAAAGGATGCCACACAAGGCTCTGAGCATCACCACTGGAGTCATTTCATAAGCCTCACCTTCTCCTTTTTCTCTGAGCTTCTTAAATTTGTAGAGCAATGTATTTTTACACTAAGTGAAAAGAACCCATGGGAGACTAGTAAATAATTGCTTGTAAGTTTATGTGCATTCTTGGTTCAGGAAGTAGTTACAATAGTGAGGAGGAACAAAAGGGAGCTATAAAAGTTATTGCTCTTCAAAGCAGGTGGAGACCTGATTTTCATTCTATCTTCACATATTGTCTTAAAACAAAATCAATATATATAAATTGATAATATACAAGTTGAACAAATCTATCAATAGAGAGAGATAAATATGAGATAGAGAGATGGATAACTGAATGTGCACATAGATTGGAATATGTTGACACAAACCAAAGTTCAGACACAGGTTAGTTCTATTTTTTTCCATTTGATCAGCCCCCATCTTTGTACAAGATGACAGCATGTACTTTTCTTGAAAAAGTGGTGACATTTATTATTTAATGATCCCAAATGAATAACAGTAATAGAATATTGTTAAATTACTCAGTATTGGGATCCACACATGGTAACAATAGGAATAATGTGCTTATTTTAAAAAGAGGGAGAAAAGCAAGCTATTGAGAGGATTAAATCAAAGTGGTTGAGTTAGCTCTGATGCCAATCAAACCTATGTTCCAGCCTAACTTGTAATACTTTTCAATTGTACTACTTTAGACGTGTTATTTCTCATCCTTAAGCCTCAGTTTTCTGATTTTTTAACATTGAGATAATGACAATAACATTGTCGTAAGACTTTCGTGAGCAGAAAATGGGTAAATGCACATTCAACACTAAAAATGACTGGCACCAATGTTAAAAATTGCCAATATCAGCCTATCTTCGTCATGTTACCTTTATTATCATCATCATCACAATATTATCATTGAGATTTTCATTTGTATTATAATTGCAGTTTTGACTGGAAAAATTATCTTTAAATATTGGTATAGGGCAGTGGTTAAGAGTGAGGACTCTGAAATTAGATGGTCTGCTTCTAAATCACTCCTTGCCAAAAACAAGCTGTATGATCATATACGCTTCTCTGAATCTTCTAAACTTTTTTATTTATGAAATCCAGCTAATCATGTACCCATTTTACAGAATTATAGTGAAGATTAACTGCTATAAATTCTGTTTTCCGGCAGACAGGAGGAAACTATAAGTATTAGTTTTCATCACCACTATTATTACCATTATTAATATTATTGCATAGGATATTATTTTCAGTTTTTCCCCTTTCAACGTCCTCTTCTCTCAATTATTCATTCCACAGATAAGGCAGTGCTTAGGGTATTCTCTGCCAGTTGCTTGAGACAAAATACCAAAGAAGTAAAGAGAGTTATTCATTAAATTTTGAATTTTTATTGTCTTTTAAAAATCAACTTTATTTAGATATAATCTACATACAATATAGTGTCCTCTTTTTAAGTGTGTGGTCCAATGAGTTTTGACAAATGTATACACCCTTGGAACCAGTACCATGGTTTTTTTAGTTAAATTGACTTTCAAAATTAAGGTGTGACAATATTTTTAGCAGAAAAACACATCTTCATATGCAAAAATTTGAACTACCAGGATTCACCTTCCTAAACCCTATAGGATTCAGAACATTATATTTTTGCCCTTAACAACAGATTTGAAGACTATCTGACCCACGTTAGATAAAAATTCCATAGGCTAAATGTAGGGATAAGAAGAATCAGAAAGAATAGACACTGTGCCCTGCCTTCCAAATGAGCTGGGGTGAGAGGTCAAGTGGGATGGGAGAAACTCCAAATTGATGTAGAAGCTATACAAAGAGGAACAGGGGACCACTTGGGAGAAGCAAGGAAGGCAGTCAGCCTTATAGAGCACTTGCCTACCCAGCATGGTTTAGGAGCAGGAAAAGAGAGACGGCTGAGTTAGATATACAGCCAATGGATCTGTGACATACTCAGCATCCCCTGAACTCCAGTGGAGTGTGAAAACAGTGAGGTGAGACCTGAATAGAGAAATGACAGATCTGAGAGACCTGTGGTCAAGGATGTAGACATAGATCAAAGATTAAAGAACAGATAGAACTTAGGCTGTCCCAATTATTTACATGGATGGACAAAATGTTTATTAAAGGAACAGTGCTTATCTCAGCATATTTCAACATGGGGAAGTGGCAATGGTTGAGGACCAGATCGGTACCCTGCTACCCAATGTCTCAGCAATCAAACAGCCCACAAGAGGCTTTAGGCTAAAACCCAGGGTGAGGAAAGAAAAACTCTCAAATCATCAAGTCCTTGAATTGGCCAAGCCTATACTTCCAAATCCTGCTGGAATTGAGGCATAAAACAAAAATTAAGTTTTATTATAGGAGAAAATAATTTTATTTGTACACCTGGTTTGTGGCATGAGATTTCTACCTGTACAGTAGTTATTAATGGAAACAAGTTTTTGATAAAGGATGTGGTAGGGACAAGGATGGGGTAGATTTCTCTCATCTCTGGGAAGCTTTCTTATGTCCTAAAGTCATGGAAGGAAGGTGAAATTTAAAAAAAAATAAGAACAATGCTTTGCTTTGTTGATTACACAGTATGATATTTTTGTTATTGATATGTTGATAACAATCCAGTTATTGATATGTTGATAACATACCTAAAACTGCATTCCTTTTGTTTGGGTTTTCTGATTGCTTTTCATGTTCTTATTACATGACAAGCTTTAATTTGCTGGCCACTATTAACCCTGGGTTCTTTCCCTGCTCTTTTTTCTTTTTTTTTTCCAGTTCATATATTTTTCTATCTATTAAACAAAAATTGTTGATGAAAGAATTTTAAACAAAGACATAGAATCATTCTTCCAGAATGTCTCCTTTGAATCTCAGTGTTTTGGAAATAAGCACTTAGCCTTAAATGTGAATTAACAACAGAAAAGAATCACTTAGGAAGTAAACTTTCACGAGGATGCATAGCTAAAGGAAAACATACAAATAAACAATAAAAATCCTCGTTTAATCATGTGAACAGGATAGACAATATCTTCTGAACATTCTTCTATTTAGTAAATAATTTAATAACGGTACCTTTATTACATGTCAAACATAATAATTTGGTATTGTGAGTGTAGGGTTCTGAATCTGTCACCCAAAAATATCCACTTTGGCACATTGATTACTTCGAAATAAAAGTTCTTGAGAAACCATGAGTACCAGAATGACATCTGGACTCTCTGTGGTCCCCATGAAAGCAGGAGATAAACCTCCCAAGTGAAATGTACCCTCCCTGTGCCAGGAGGGGAGAAGGCATCCTCATTACCAGACACAGGGAGTTTAGGGCCAAGAAGATTGTATGAGCAAACCTTGTTACTTCTTCACCATTTTACCATGCCTAGCCAAAGCCCCTTTATTTTTAAATTTTTCACAAATTTATTGTTTTTTTTTTTACTAAAAAGGTGTAAAAGCTTCCTGTTCTGGTCACTTCTTGGAGTCTCATATCATTGTGGGGCTCCCGTTTGTACATATGTAATTAAATTTGTTTTTCTCCTGTTAATCTGTCTTTTTATTACAAGGGAGTCTCAGCTGAGAACCTAGAAGGATAGAGGTAAAATTTTTCCTCCCTTCCATGGCTTATGTGGGTTTATGTGGGAGACACGGTGAAGAGCAAGAAAACTCCTTGAGAAAACTATAAATCTGTTGGGATCAATTTGATTAGTGATTGCCACATTTATATGGTATTGTTACAGGCTCTTAACATCAGCCCTGATATCAGTTCTACCCCATTGAACCCAGCGTATACGGGGTTAAAACTAAAACCCACCACCCCCTTTCCTGCTTCTCTAGCTCCACTCACATGTAAATACCTGTTTCTTTAAACTTTGACTCTTTGAGCTTTACAACTAAATGGGAGTTACAAATTGTTAAAAGCCCAGGAGGCCTGGAGTTGGAGGCACGCTAAAGTTTAGCTAATCATGCGTCCTTGAAGTTTGCCAGGAAAGCTGCTGTCTCAAGAATATCAAGGAGCCGAGGCTTCCCAAACCTCAACTCCTCACTCCCGGCGCTTGAACCCACAACAAACAGGAAGAGGAGACAACAGGGAAGGACGCCCACCTGCCATCCTCCTGTCTCACCCTCCCCACCCCCACCACCTTGCTGCAAGCAGCCTCTCAAGGCCAAACGCAAGCTGGTGGGAAAATGCCAAACTGCACAAGCTACATGCGCCCCCTCCCCTACCCAAAACCCCAAAGAAAAATCCCTACCCATTCCTCATCAGGGAGCTAGCAATTTTTGAGGCATGAGCCCTTGCTTTGCTCCCTGTGCCTGGCATAGTAAAAACCTTTCCTCTCCACGCAAGACTCTGTTCTCGTTATTCGGATTGGCATCGGGTTCAGAGACCGAAATTTCGGTTACAGTATCATTGAGGGGTGTTAAGCAAAACTGCTTAACAACTGTTCCAGCAGGGACATCAATCATTCTGAAGATAAGCCCCGGCCTCTGCCAATAATTTGGTTGCTGAATTTTAGACACATGTAGTGAGTCCCAGGGGATGGACCAGGATCTGGGGCAGATGGATGGGAAACACTCAGGGGCTTGGACAGTGGCTGTTCACCAACCTGTTCAGAAGTGTTTTCATATTTTAACAACATGTGTGGTTGTGTCAAGGCCTGCTGGCAGCATTTCAGCCTAAGTAATAGGCAGCAAAACATTAACACATGAGTACTTAAAGTTAAGTATCTCATGATCAAAAATTATTTATATGTTTAATTTTTCAAGGGGATTTTAAATAAAAATAGACAATTATAAACATATACTGTGTTGTAAAAGTGATCTTGGAATGTTAAAGATATATCCATTTTATTGTCCATTGTCACAACGGGTGAACTGATAAAAGTGGTTTTATTTTTAATATTATAATTGAGTTTATATTATGTTAACCTAAAACTTAAGAGCTGAAATGAGGGACAGAAAGATGTTTATTCTGGGATCAAAGAATTGCAGTTCCTGATACACAGATTCAGCTAGCAATCCAAATAGTGTCCCCACCAGGAAGTAAGAAGCAGGGGAAGTTTGCATTACAAAGAATGTTAATTGGGGCTGGCAGCAGAAAGCTAATCTTGGCTAAACATAATTGATTGCTAAAGCTAGCTAGAGGGAGGCAAAAGTTTGCACTGTGACAAGCTGCAGGTTTCTTGTGGCTTTCTCAGAATATTTGTGTTTCAACTCAGTTCAAAAGTTCACATTCTACCCAATGTGGGTGTGGATAAGACCCATTTCCTTAATGGCCTCCCGGCTCCATTTTAAAGCCCTTAGACATAGGTGACCCTGTCTTGTTTCACATTTCACAATCATCTGCTATTATTATTCAAGATAACAGGTGCTTAGGCAACTGTCACTTACAGGAACACTCAGCAAAGCTCTCTTTACATCTATATTAACGTTCAAAGGTATTCTTATTATATTATTACATCTTCAAAACAACCATCCAAGGATTAATTGGCAGAGACTAATCCATTCTATGGAAGAAGAATATATCCAATTTCTTTAAACAAATGCACACAAACAAATAAAATACTTTGAAGTATAGGAGGTGGGATATTGTCATTTATAACAAGAAATATATATTTGGTCTACTTCCCCCATTCCTCGCACAGAGCTCCTAAAGCCCTTGGAACTTTCTGTGATGAGAGCAGGAAAGGTGTCTTTTGTTATGTTAATGAGGTGACTTTTGGACTGCACCTAAGGAGGGTAGCTGGTTGCCAGGGGAACCAGCCACATGATTGGAAAGTTGGAACTTTCAGTCCCACCCCCCACACCCCCTACCTCAGGGGAGGAGAGAGGAGCTGGAGGTTGAGTCAAATGCCTATAGCCAATGATTTAATCAATCACGCCTATGTGATGCAGCCTCCACAGAAACCCAGAAGGACAGGGTTCTGAGAGCTTCCAGGTTGGCAAACACATGCAGATGAGGGGAGAGTGGTGAACCTGGAGAGGGCGTGAAAACTCCACATCCCTTCCCACGTACCTGCCTGTTCCTGAGTTACATCCTTTTATAATAAACCAGTAATATAGTAAGTAAAATGTTTCTCTGAGTTCTCTGTGCTGCTCTAGCAAATTAATTAAACCTGAGGAGGGCATTTTTGGGTTTACTCCAATCTGCAGTCAGTTGGTCAGAAGCACAGATAACGACCTAGACTTGTGACTGACAAAATGTCAACCTCTAGATAGACAGTGTTAGAATTGAGTTGAATTGTAGGTGTCCTACAATCGTTTGCAATGTGTAGGAACCCCCAGCCCACAATACACTTTGGAATTAATTGGTGATCAGTACCCTTAGGAGGTGTTTCAAGTAATAAGCCTTGGAGTTTGACAGATGCAGACTTTAAAGCTGATTTTGACACAGAAAAGCTGTGACTCCTTTCTTTGAAGTCACTTAACTCCAATAAACTTCAGTTTCATCCTGGGTAAAATCGTGAAATGTTATCACACAAAATTGGGGTTCTCTTGCCTGATGTGCATTAAAAAAAACAATTAATTACAGCCTCAGCTTTTGGGGGAGAAATCAGCTTTATTCTGTGAGATCACCTTGCAGAGAGACGGGTGTGTGCCTTCACATCTGTCTCTCTGATTCAGAGTTTGGGGTGAAATTGAAGAGGTTGGGAGATCAGGCTGGCACATGGAAACACTGGTGGGACAGGTTTTGATTGGTGGGCTTCAAACATTTATGGTAAGTTTCTATGATAAGCTTCTAAACTTTTATGATGGGGTTCTAAACATTTATGATATGATGGGGAAAGAATTTTAACACCATATCTTCCTGAATGAGGGACCCCTCACTTCTGATAAGATTCCAACTTTTAAGTTCCAGTCATGTCCCCATCCTTTGGATTCCAACTTTTAAGTTCCAGTCATGTCCCCATCCTTTGGTTTTGTGGGGAGGAGAATCTTTGGTTCCAGGGTCATTTCCAGTCCAGATTTCTTCTTCTGCACATGCTCTGTCTACACGACTTTGCAAATTTTCTGAAAGACAATTCTTAATCACTTTGTTGATGAGTGACGGGGGATGCTTGAACTGGCTCTGAATGGGTCCATCATTAGAATAATTACACTTATTTTACAGAGGGTAGTGGGTTGAATGGTGGTCTTCCAAAAGCTGTGTCCACTATCTAATCTCCAGAACCTGTAAATGTTACCTTATCTGGAAAAAGAGTCTTTGCAGATATAATTAAAGCGAGAATCTTGAAATGAGATCATCCTGGACTACCTGAGTGGGCCCTAAAGCCAATGAAAAGTGTGCTCTTAAGAGTTTAGCAAAGGGAGATTTGAGAGGAGAATGAGGCAATGTAATTACAGGAGCGAGATTGGAGTAATGCCGCCATGAGACGGGATGCCAACAACTACTAGAGTGGGGAGAGAAAAAGAATGTATTCTCCCCTACAGCCTCCGGAGGGAGTAAGATCCTGCTGAAAACTTAGTTTTAGACTTCTAGCCTCCAGAGCTGTGAGAGAATAAATTTACATTGACTCAAGCCCAGCCTCTAGTACTTTGTCATAGCAGCCCTAGGAATTTAAGACATGGGTCGCTATGAGGGTTGAAAAACGATACAGAGCTCTTGAGAAAATAAGTCTTAGCAATGATATACACACATATACATATATATGTATTTCCAATAGCTTCTCACTAGTAATATTTATATTACTACAACTAAAATGTCTATTTCTGTGTTTGTCTCCTCTAGTTTATTTTTATCTATCAGCCTGGTACTGCTTGATTTGTAGTTATTTCTGTTTAGTTCTTGGCAGTAATAGTATCTGCTGCAACCTAAAGCTTTTAAACCAAGCAGCCATGTGGTACAGTGGAATGGATGTGAGATTTTGATTCTGAATCAAATTGAATTTCAGTCTCATTCCAATATTTCCTGTTGCTATCCATGTGATTTGGGGCAAGTATCATATTCTCTTCCAAACTCATTTTTCTTATCTAACAAATGGGGGTAATAACATCCATCTTATGGTGTTACTATGAGGATTAGTAAATATGGTAGTCAAGTGCCTGCAACATGATAAAAGCTTAATAAATTGAGATTTTATTGTTCTCATCGTCTATGTGTACATTTTCCTGAGATTTTGTCTTTTAATTAAAGAAATCATTAACTATAAGGAATCAGAGTTATGCTCAATTCCAGCTGAAATGACTGCTTCCAAGTGGCCTCATACTCTTCTCCAAAGGCACTCTCTCTAATTGTGTTTTTACTCTTTGATCTCTGTAAACAGCAATAGGAGGGTATGGCAAACTGTATATTGTTTTTTTTGTTTGGTTGGTTTTGTTCTTATTTTATGTGCTTGGTAGTTTGAGTTAGGACTCAAAGCACTGCCCCTTTGTTTTTTTACTTATTTTGTAGGTGATGGAATCCTGGAAACTACATTTCCCAGAATCCCTTACCCGTGGAGTTCACATTTAGAATCTGTCCCTGAAACATGCTCATGTGAGAACTGGAAGGCAATGTAGTTTCTCTGATATTGTCTGGTAGGTGTTTCTGCAGAAGGCAGACGTCAGGTTTTGCAGGGCCTTTAGAATATTCTCCTTTGAATCACCCACTTTAGTGCTACAGGCAATAGTTTCATGGGATTTCTATAACTTTTGAATTTCCTGAGATCATTGGCTTTACCTGACATTTGCTCCTCCAACCCTTCCATGTGTGAATGTATAAGCCACTAAACCCTGCATTGAACTTCTTTTTACCTGAAATTCACGCTTGTTGTTTTCTGTTTTCCTATCAAAACTCTAACTGATATAGTTGAATAGAATGTCATTTTCATAAAAATCAGGAAAATTGCAATCAAGAAATGTTATCCAGTTTCACCATCATGAAATAATATTGACAATATTTTAGCTTAGTTTCTTGTCTTTTTTGTTCTAAAATATAAAATAATACATAGTGCAATTAATATCCACTGTGTTAAAGCTTACACTTCCCCTCTCTCCAGAGGGAGGTGTTATTATTAGTTTGATGTGTATTCTTCTAGACCATTTATGTACTTTCACACACAAATATTTGTATCCATTTGTAGATTATCAGATTCTTTTTTAGATAAATGGTACAAAGCAAATTGATAATAGCTCATTGATAATTTCTATGCATAGTATTCTGTAATTTGCCGTATTTACTTATTAGTGGTTGGCGACTAATAAGCATTTGTTGATTGTGCAAATAAAAACTACATTCTGTGCTTTAAACTAGTCATGCTGATGCACACCCATATAACACCCAAGATATAATGTATTGTTTTCTACTGCTCTATACTATCCCACAATTGCTTTAATAAACACAGTTGCGCCTGTCCCTTTGTATACCTTTAGCATTGTTTTTCTGGGACGGAGGTTCTTAAACTTTCTTGCACACTGGAGTCGCTTCTGAAGCTTAAAAACTATATATACATCTGGATTCCAGCAATAAATACTGTTTTAATAAATGTGGGGAGTAGCCTGGGCATTGGGGTTTTAAAAGTTCATCAGTGATTTTAATATGTAGCTAAAGTTGGAAATCGCTGTTACAAGCAGTACTTCTCCAGTGTCAATGCATACAGGTCACGGGAATCTGGTTAAAATGCAGATTATGATTCTGGGTCTGGAGACAAAATTTCTAACAAGCTCCTCAGCTAGGTGACAAGATTTCACCTGATTATTCCTGGTGTATAAGAGAGTGATTTTTAATGTTTTTTTATCTGGCTATTCAACTAAATTCTTAGTAGAACTAATAGCTTTTCAATGGGCTCTCCTCTATTTTCTAAACAAATAATGATGTCACATGTAACCATGACAATTTTGTCCTTCTGTCCAATTGTTATACTTTATTTGTTTTCTATAAATGAGATGCTCATTATAAAATCAAATGTATGCAGTGATAGTGAGCCTTGTTACATTTTTCATGGAGAATACTTATTTCATTATTAAGCTGAATGTTAGGTGTATGTTTTATTAAGTTTTTTTATTTTATGTTTAGTTTGTTAAGGAAATTGCACACTACTATGAGTATGTTGAGTAATTTTTTTATTATAAACGTCATAATTTTATAGAAGAGATTTTGACATCTATTAGTTTGTCAAATGATTTTTATTTTCTGTTATTGTGATGAAATGTATTACTTTTGGATCATCTTTTTTTGTTCAATATTCCACGTTTCTATGTTCTAGAAGATTTGTATAGAATGGGAGCTTTCTATCCTTGAATATTGGTAAACTCACTTATAAAATTGGATTTTTGTCACTTTTATGTGTGTATTGATTTCATTGTTCTCAATTTCCTTATTGGTCATCAGTCATCATGTTTTCTAATTTATCTTGGATGGTTTGGACGTTTCTATTTTTCTAAAGACTCCACATCATTTAGATTTTCAAATTTATTAACATAAATTTGACTTAATCTTTTCTAATTATTTAAAAGGAAAATCTCAACTGTTTCTCTGCATCTGTCCCTCACATATCTTAATGTAATATCTTCTTCTCAACTTCTTTTTTCTTTTACCTACTTTGCTGAAGTGCAATTTACATACAATACACTAGACTGAGTTAGAGCGTACAATTCAATGCTATTTGATGAATGTATGCACTAGCGAAACTACCATCACTATCAAGATGCAGGACATTTCTATCACTCCCAAAAGTTTTCCTGTGCCTTTTTTCAGTCATCACTCTCTCCATGCCACCTCTGAGGAAACCACTGAGTTGCTTTGTGTCACTACAGGTTAGTTTGAGTTTTATAGAATTTTATATAACAGGCTCATATAATAATTGTGCTTGTTCTGCTTCGTTTACTCAGTATAATAATGTTGGTATTTATCCATGATGTTGCATGTGTCAGGACTTCGTTGCCTTTTACATTTCTTAGTAATATTCTATTGAATGGCTATTGACCATTTTACTAATCTTTTTTACCTCCCTAAGGGCATTTGGGTTAATTTCAGCTTTTACTATCGTGAATTAAACTGCAAGGAATCTTCAAATACAAATGTTCAAATGTCTTTGTGTTGGAATATGTTTTCATTTTTCTGAGAGTGGAATTCTGGGTCCATTGGTAAATGTGTGTTTAACTATTTAAGAACTTTCTAAACTGTTTTGTAAAGTGGTGGTACCATTTTATATTCTCACCTACAGCGTATGAGAATTCCAATTTGCTCCACATTCTTGCCAACACTTGACACTGACACATCTTTAATTGGAATTAGACTAATTGGTATGAGCTAGTATAGCATTATGGTTTTAATTTAATGTTGAGGAAATTTTTTATTTTCTTACAAGCATTGTATATCTTCTTTTTTAAAGTATCCATACTCATCTTTTTGCCCATTTAAAAACATTGGGTGTTCCTCTTTTTATATTTAGTGGCAGATTTTTAAATATTTTATTGCTAGAAATTCTTAGATACATGCATGACAATTATTTTGTACTAATTTTTAGTATCACATTTACTGTGGAAAAAATGACTCTAATTTTAGGATTACATTCCTTTCTAATTTGAGAAACACAAGGACTCAGGAAATTTGCTATATAGTTTCTCTCAGAGGGATAACTAAAATATGTATTCGTGAAGCAGATAAATTCACTCATAAGGAAATCACAAGATATGAGAAGCAATGGAGAGCCAAGAAATATTTAAAGAAAGAGGTACTTCTTAATTACATATATTCCACAAATGACTTGTATGCAGACTACAAAAGAGACTCCTCCAAACAGAAATTCCTACTAATATAAAATATGCTAAACTTTGAACAGATACATCACAAGAAAAACTACCTAATAATGATACGATAAAGTGCTCAACATACTTAGTCATCATGATGATGTAAATTATAACTAACATGAGGTAATGCTATACACCCATTGACAATGACTAAAATTAAAAGAACAGAACATCAAGTGCTGACAAGGGTACCTAGTAAATTCTGACATTGCAGAAGGGAATCTAAATTGTTACAACTATTTTGGGGAAACTGTCCATATCTTCTCAAGCTAGACATATATATACCCATGAATCAGAAATTCTATTAAGTCATATCTATAGCAAAAATTAGTTGTTGGGTCCATTGAAAGACCTAGCAAAATAGATTCAGAGCCGTTGTTTTCATGGTAGTCTTATACAAAGGAATAAGAACACATTGCAACAAAAAAATTCTGTTAAATGTAAAAATATGGATGAATTTCAGACATAAAAGTTTGAGCAAAAGATATCAGACATAAAAAGATACATGTTAGATGATATTGTCTCTGTGGAGTTCAAGAAAGGTAATCCCAGTCTATCTGGATGGAAGTCAAATGTGTGACAGCTTTTGAAGGGACATTTGATTGGAGAGAAGCTATAGCCATCTGCTAGAATGGGAAATCTGACTGGTGGTTACGTGGATATATACACATTTAAAAATTAGTTGAGCTGTACTCTTAAAATCTATGCAATTTATTTTAATCATACCTCAAAAAGGAATATTTGTTAAGAGAAAATATTGTGAGGTACATCCATACCTCCTCTTATTAGAAAAAGCTCTAAGATAATACATTGCAGAATTTTATAACTTTCCTGTGTAAAAATATAGTATTTGTTGTGTCAGCAAAACGATGCTATATAAATACATACACACATACATTTAATTATATATTTGATTTGTGTGTGTTTATATATGTATGAGTCAATATATTTGCTCACTCATTATGTGTTTTTTCTTGAATAATAAGCAAAAACCTTCTCTGATGGGTGGTTATAGGGGGCACAGACAAATTGGGGATAGGGTAGAGGGAAGAAGGTATTGCCTTTTATTTTATATTTTTTATGATGTATTTTTTTAATAATCTGAATTTATTTCTAATGTTTAATCTTGAAAAATGACAACCAAAAAATCTAAGAAGTGCAGTTATGGATCATTTTCATCTTCTTTTACTTTTCTATATTTTAAATGGTAAAAGTTACAAAACATAATACATATTTTTCTATTTCAGCTTATTATTACTATGATTATTAATCTGAATTTATTTCTAATGTTTAATCTTGAAAAATGACAACCAAAAAATCTAAGAAGTGCAGTTATGGATCATTTTCATCTTCTTTTACTTTTCTATATTTTAAATGGTAAAAGTTACAAAACATAATACATATTTTTCTATTTCAGCTTATTATTACTATGATTATTGCTGTCGTAATTATTAGTAGAGGACAATGCATTGATACCTTTGCTTTGTATGAGGCTAGATCCCCATGTGCCAGGTACTTGCAAAGAAAACGCTAAAATTAGTCCTCTGGTGACTGGGATAGTGCAGTATGCATGTTTTTCTTTCTCCATTTGGAGTATTGTTTATCTTTTTTACTTTCATAATTAATTAATTTTGTTTATTTTTCTTAGATGACCCAGAATCTATCTGGCAAATGTTTGGAGAATGTAACTTCTCCATTTGATGCTCAGTTGAACAACATGTTCTCTCTTTCTATTGAATTGCCCAGTATCTCCCATCACCTGGATACTATAGTAACAGACACAAAATACTTCTCATATAAAGATCGGTACACACTGTTTTCAGCCAAGTCATTATATTCATACACATTAGTAAAAAATATTTTTAATAGCCATATTTCTGAAAAAATTAAAATAATCTAAATGCAGAATTTCTACAATAGGATTTTAACATTTTAACATTTATTAGTAATGGATGATATATTTTTGAAGATTTGTTATGTGACATTTGTATGAGTTATAGAATCAGTTTACTTCCTTTGAACTCAAAATTTAGAGCGAAATTCCAGGTGCGGTTTACAGGGAAAAGTTTGAGTTCCATGTTTCAAATTTTATGTAAGGCGAAAAATTATATAAAAACATGATGTAAGAGATCTTGCCAGAAGAAAATTTTAAAACAATTTTTATGCCTATCAATAGAAGATTAATTAGTTAGCAAGTTAAATTGTGGGGCATCCACACCTGAAATTTCAAGCAAAGTTTTAAAAGAACAAAGTCAATTTACATTTACTTTCATAGACAGATCTTCACAACACACTCTTGTGAGGAAGACAACCTTTCCAACTGATGTTCAAAAAGGATAACATAAAACAGTGTATACGTGTGTGGGTGTGTGTGTTGAAATGATTTTGTGGGTGTATACGAAAAGATTTAGAAGGAAACACGAAACTCTAACTGCTGGCTACTGCTAGAGAAGCAAGTAGGATTGGAGAGTGACCAACGTGGAAGGGAAAATGGGCTTTAACCCTTAATCCTTTCATTTGTACAGTGTTTGAATTATTTCCTGCAATAAGCAAACAGTCATGCAATATATTTCTTATAAAAACAATGAAGAAATATTAAATTCTACACATGAGATCTGATTCCCTAAACTATTAGTGCAAAGAAATAAGAGTCTGTCATATTGAAATGAAACCTCAAACTGACAATGCCTTATCTGTCACATGCTGTCAAGATAGTCACCTACACAGCCACTTCAAAATCCATTTTGAAAACACATGATGATGTTCCATTTTTAAAATAAATTGGTGATCTTCTCCAGTTTGAGAGAAACGATCCAGTGGCCCCAAATCAGAGCTGTAGTCAGTGTTTTTGCAGTGTTAATTTATTTCTAGAGGCCACCCTTCCTGTAGCACAATTTGGGTGACTTATCCTGAGTATTTCGTTAAGTGTTTACTTACTGTGCATGGCTGAAATGGAGATTTTTGGTGAAATGGCTTGAGAGTAAAATGTGCAGTGGAGAAGTGATAAGGAACGACCTACATGTAATGAGCATTTCCTTGAGCTGGCTGAAAAGAGGGGACTTGAACTTTCTGGTAAGAGCACCATTTCTGCCCATACAGTCCCTGTAGTCAACGGAAAACTCAGCAGCTGCTCTCCTAAGTGAACTACCTTTCATTCTCCGAAACACAGCATCCAAATGAAACACCAGCCGTCAAATGCCTGTTGCTGGCAAGTTTGACTGTAGCATGGGACCCCAAAATAAAAAATTAAAGGGAATGAATGAGACCAAAAAGTAGGATACATTAAAAGAGAGTCGTATGAGGGAAGAAGGGAATCCTTAATATCTAAATCAGTTCATATTGCATCTCCCCTATTTATCTACAGCCGATTCTAAGTTGAAGCCCGTTTCCACACATAGCAGATACTTAAAATATGCTATTCTCTGCCTCCTTTCCTTTCTTTCTCTAGAACCTGGAGGGCACAAAAGAATTATAAGGTTTAGTAATTAATCCCCAGCCCTGCGTCTGGTTTTTGTGGAAAGATGAGCACACCAACTAAAGTGCCCGTCCTAAGGCTGCCCTATAAGATCGAACTTCTCTGTATTCTCCCTCCTTGTCTTCTACCATTTTCTTTGTCCTTTTATTGACTTCTGGTCACTCTGGTCTCCTTTCTATTCCTGGGACATGCCAAGCTCATTACTGTCTCACGATACTTAGGTTTTCTGTTGTACCTGCCTGGAATGCTCTTCCCCTGGGTGTTTGCATATTTTATTCTTACAGTCATTTCCATCATAGTTTAGGTATCATCTTCCTGGAAAGACTTCACTAAATACCCTACTTAATGTTGTCTGTCGCACATTCTCTCTTCTATTGGCAAGTTTTAATTTCTTCATAACATGGATCGTTTGCTAGAAATAGCTGATTTACGTATTTTCTCATTGCAATATTAAAACTGGGAGAGCAGGGACTCTTGTTTTGTTAACTACTTTATGACCAGCTCTTAGGACGTTTGTTAATAAAAATCTGATGAGTAAATTAATCAATACAAAATAATTCTTAATTGTGACTTAAAAGGAATAAATTAAGTTTCATAGATGATAGATGAAACAGAGTTAGAGACAGAAGCCCAGGGTGCTACGGAAGCCAAACTGAAGACCATTTGATGGGAGATTTTAAAAATCCACAACTTGTTAAATAGAGCTCTTTAATTCTGGGATCCACTTTGAGGATGAAGACATGCTCAATCTTCCCAGGTTAAAGGTTCTCAAAGTTGCAAATCTTCCACCTGACAAAAAGGAGAATTAAAATATCTGGCGTGGATTGCTGTTTCAGTCTATCTTTTGAGAATCAGGCACTTTGAAAAAGAAATAGACTACTTAGGTGTGTTTTCTTTTTTCCTTCATTTTTGAAACGGAAGTGAAATTCACATAAAAAATTAAGTATTTTAAAGTATACAATTCAGGACGTTTTGTACATTCACAATGTTGTGCAACTACTACCTTTACATAGTTCCAAAACATTTTCATCAGTCCAAATTCCCCTCCTCCCCCAGGCCCTGGCAACCACCCATCTGCTTGCTGTGTCTATGGATTTACCTCTTCTGGATATTTTGTGTAAATAGAATCATACAATATATGACCCTTTGTGTCTGGCTTATTTCAATTAGAATAAAGTTTTTGAAGTTCATCCACATTGTAGCATCCACCAATAGTCCATTCATTTTTGTTGCTGAACAATATTCCATTGCATGTATATACCGCCATTTGTTTACCCATTCATCCGTGGAGGGACGTTTGGATTGTTTTCACTTTTTGGCTATAGAGAATAGCACTGCTATGTACCTTGATATGGCTTTAAAAGGATGATAAACATAGCCCATCTTCTACTGAAAAATAAAAGTTTAGCCCTAATGGTAAGCTAATTAGGGCAAGAACTATAATTATATTCTTATCTATATTTCTCTATATCTTCAGTGATTCAAAAAATGTTATTATATTTTGAGTGATTGATTAATTGATTGATTGGAGCTCTATCTTAGGGCTCAAATACCAATTCAGAAGGAAGATAGACCACCAAGCTGGGAGTCCTTGTTACAAAAATTTGTAAACCATTGCTCATGTTTAATTTTTATTATGTATATAAATACCTATTTATATTTGTGTTCTCTGTGGTAAAAACTGGGTCACATCCCCCTTTGTCTTCCTGACTTCCATCTCTGAGCTTGATATACAGGATACGTTTTGTGAGTAACATACACTGAAGGAACACATGCACGCATATACAAATAAGTAAAAGGAAATTTGATGGGGATGGAACTCTGAAAGAGTGAGTCAATTGTGGTAATTTTCAAAGAAGAGAGAAAGATAGTGAGGATTTGTACCTGCGTGGTAAACAGCTTCTAAAATGGATCTCAATGATCCCTACCTCCTGATATTCATGCCCATATGTAGTCCCATCCTCTTATGTGTGGGCTGGACCTAGTGACTTGCTTATAACCGATAGAATAGCGATGGGATATTGCTTCCTAGATTACGTTATAAAGGACTAAGGCGTACATCTTCTTCACTTTCTCACTGTCTCTGTTTTTTCTCACTTGGTCAACCTGGTGAAGCTAGCTGCCATGTTTTGAGCCGTCCCATGGAGAAGACTACAAGCAAGGAAAATTAGGGCAGCCTCTGTCCATTGCCAGCGAGTGAATAAGGCCCTCAAACCAACAGCCCACAAGGAATTGAATCCTGCTACACCAAGCAAGAGAGTTTGGGAAAAACACTATTTGAGAAACTTGGATGAAGCTGTCATGCTCTGAAAGTCACAGACTACTCTGGAGACACCTAATATTATGGATAAGAACAAATCTTCACTAGTAAAGAAAGAGCTCGCTCTTAGACAAATCAAAAAGGAGGATAAAAGTTGTTAAAATGATTCAGTAATGAAACTAACCCAGCAATGGTTCTTCTTGTCATCTTTAATCACAACCAAAGTTGTCTCCAAAAACAGAACTAATTATTACTGCCTAATTGTTACTGAAAGTGAAAATTCATCCTTAGAGTTTTCTGATATTTGCCGTATTTCCAGAAATACCTTTGATGTTAATACACATTCATTTACAGATACTACAATAATCCAGATTTTTCTTCAGGAAATCAGTTCCACCAGAAAGGTTACTATTGGTCAAAACAAATTACTCTGTGATTGAAAAGGGAGAGTTGGTTTAAATTAGTGTTGACATGGTACACTCATTTAAAAATTGATTGACTCCACATAGCAATCTGTGCTCATTCAGATGCTACAGTCACACAAATGTCATACGTTTACTCAGATATTACTGGTCAGTGCTTTGCACGCATCGGTGCTGCAAATGCTGAATCTTTACTATCTTCTTGTGGAATCAGCTTCCTATTACAGAGAATTGCTATTTTTTCTTTTCTTCTCTGGTTAATAGAAACTGGCTTCTTGTCTTCAGGGGTAATCTCCTTAGTCGTTGTAAGCTTCTCACATTTCTTTTTCATGACAGTTTTTTTTTTCTGCAGATATCTGATAGGAACCAAGTTTAAATCATGGGAACTGTTTAATGCATCTCCAAGAAATGGCACTTCTTGGTAATCTTCTTTAAGTCTTAAGTTTAATATATTTCAAAGTTCTTTTGGCCCTACCATTTTTCAGCTATGTTCTTTTACCCAACTTCTTTCTCCCTCTCTCCTTCCCTCCTTACACCTTTCTTCTCTCTCTTTTCCTTTCTCCACATCGGATTTATACATCATACACACACTTCTTTTTTCTGCCTTAAACTTCTTAGAATTATCTAGCCCAAGTCAGTAGCAATGGCTTCAACAACATTATAGCCAGATACATTAAAGGGCCAATTAATTGTCGTTCTCTACTAAATTACAGAGATTCCACTATATTTTATATTCTACCATATTGCAAAGATTCTACTAGGTTACAAAGATTGCAGCTATGGTCTCAGCCTGGGTATGAGGGACCAATGGGAAGCACATAGGCAAGCAAATGACATTAACCTCTCTTATCAGAGGCATTTCTTTCTTTCTTTTTTGGGAGAGGGCTCTTGATGGAACAGACACTCTGCTAACTAGGCTTTTAGTTTGAACAGCAGGGACATCCTTTCCTGCTGCTGCCAATCAGGTACCCTTAGTCAGATCCTTATCCAATTAGTATTCCTTTAAAAATTAAAGTTATTATGTATGCAGTGATCTCTCACTCTTTACTGTTCTAAAAGTCAGCTTCCAACATATTGTCTGTACCTTCACCGTATGTTGGAGTCATTAGATAATGATCTTCCATTCTGCAAGGCCATTGCAGAAAGATGCACCTACATTTTCACATTTGAAGTGGCCTGACTTCAGAGACAAATTAGCAATGCCATTTTTGTGCAGGAATTAGCATATCTGTTACTTTATTAACTAGCTTGAATATCAATGCACTCCCACAATGTAAGGCATATCTCTGAAGTATTGTTCTGACATTTCAGGTTGGTCTCTGACAGGCAGGCAGACTTAATCTGTCAGGTTTTACATGGTTGAAAATCAAGTATTTGGCTCTTTAAATGTTTGAATTGGCCAAAACTGCTGTATTATTTTGAGGGTAAATCTTATCTGCTTATGATTCTTTGTACCCATTTGATTGGGTAAAATAAATATTCTTTTTCCCAGTGCAATCAAGTTATGTGGGATGTGTTCATAAGAATGTTTGGTTTCAGAGGTCCCAAGGCATGTGAACGAATTCTTTCTAGAATCTGACATTTTGGCCTTTTGGGAGATAAATTTGCCTTTGGCACATAATGCTTACAGGCAAGTGTATGTATTACTCAGAGTCCGTAAAAATTGGTGAAAACATGGAAAATAAGAAGTTTTAATCTGAAGAATCTTAGTGCAATGGTCAACTAAATCTCAATACGATTTGTGTTTGCATATGTTAAATCTGGACCAGTTCTGCTAGTCCAGAGTGGCCCCCCTTTCAATAGAAAGAGTCTAATCTTCCATCAGTTAGAATTAAAATGTATCACTAGCGGGTATAGGACTTAGACTCCACTACCAGGAGAAATGTTGAGAATAAGGTTTTATTGGTGTTTTTTAGGGGTGCCTGTATTAATATTTGCCTGCAACCTACTGATTTGTTATTAGTGGTGTGAAAAAGTCAGCCAGCTAGTAATGCCTTAAGAGAGTTACCAATTCTTCTCATGAAGGGTTAACATAATGCAGGGGAGGGAGAGCTATTCCTCTACCCTCTAGGTCCTTCTGGCTGGTCTAAGAATTAAATCGACATGAGACAAAAATAAAGCAGGAGAAAAACAAACAAAGTTTAGTAGCATGTATACATGGAAGAAAGCCAGGAAAACTGAGTAACTCACCAAAATGGCCGAAGCCAACACCTTAAATATCATCTTCAGCTAAAGACAAAGGAGGATGTTCTAGATAGCGATTTGGGACTTCAAAGGGGAGGATGGCAATTCAAATGGAGATGAAAAAGCAAATGTTTGAGAAACAAATGTATACCATACCTTGCAAAAAAACAATGGGACACGGAAAGGACTTTGATTAGGAGGGCCTTACTATGTTCCTCCCTGTCTAACACACCTAGTTCTCATTATGCTATAGTTATCTAAGGTATTAGCTCCTTCCTGGAACAGGCCTTCTATCTTGAATTCTTTTAGGCAGTTAGCGGGAAGGTCAAACTTTATTTCTGAATCTTTTGTCCTTAAAAATAATCATATCAGAGAGACACATTTTGGGGGTGCCAACTTCTGATCCCCAACAATAACAAAAAACAAAGTAATAGAGGACAGGCTAGGTCAGTCATTGTGAAGTCAGGCAGCACATGGAGGATGAAGATGTGTAGTCCTTGTTGTGAGGTAGAGGCAGTAAAATCTATAGGAACACAGAAGGAATTGGGACTGGAAAGTTGACAGAACAAAGCAACGTATGGTCCATAGGTCACTGCACACATAGTGAGGTTGTGAGAGTGTCACTCTAGGAGTTCCTGGGGGCAAGAGAAGCCAAAACCAACTTCCTCAGCCCTACATTTTATGGCCAGTTACTCAGGCGCAATAGGTTTCCTGATGCCAACATTCTGTAATAAAGCACTTTCTTTAGAATGATGAGCCTAGAGAAGATGCTTCACCTTATTTTCTGACCATTGGGTAGTGTCAGGTCAAAAAGGCTCTAACAACTCTTGAGCACTTGCAGCCATTAATTTTTATTCTGGAGGTGGATATTTCCAGGGAAAGAAAAGAATATAAGAACTAAATTTGATTTCTACTTCATGTTGGATGCCAGGGCAGATGACTTTCCATTTTATCTCTCCACTTGTAAATCCCATTGAATGACAGTAAAAATGTGCAAAAAGGAATAAAAACTTAAGGATATGAATTGAAGGATGGAACATCAGAATATCAGAAATTTTGGTGATTCCTGAAAACAAAAAGCAGCTGGGATATATCAAAGATTAAACAAAAGTTACTGCCAGCCAAGATCTACAGAATATTCATGCCAAGTGGCCTTTAACTGACCTCTTTTCACCTCTGTAATTGGAATAGCAGCATTTACCATCAGTTTAAAATTAGCAATATGTTCTAAAAACTGAATGATCTAACTGGACCAGGCTAACAGTTTCTAGTATAGGTTTTAGCTTCTGAGAATAAAATGACTCATATTTTGGTCTACTGCATCCTGCCCATCTGAAATTTAAAATTGACAATTAATACTCTTCAATAAAACATCTATAGATCAGTAAAGAAAACTCAGAAAGAAAACCCAGTGGAGTGCTATGTTACATTTCTATTGCTTCTGCAGTAACTTACCACAAAACTGGTGACTTAAAATGTTACAAAGTTATTATTATCATAGAATTCTAGAGGTTAGAAGTCCAAAATGGGTCTCAATGGTCTAAATTTAAGATAGTAAGAGCACTACATTCCTTCCGGAGGCTCTAGAGGAGAATTTGCTTCCTTGTTTTGTTGTTGTCATTGTTATTATTGTTTTCCTGGTTTGTGGAAGTCACCTGCATTCCTTGGCTTATGGACTCTTCCATCTATAAAGTCATCAGTGGTTAGTAGAGTCTTTCTTACAGTGCACGACTCTAACACACTCTTCTACTTCCCTCTTCTATATTTAAGGACCTTTGTAATTACATTGAACCCACCAGATAACCCAGGATTACATCTTTGTTCTAAGCTTAGTTGATTAGCTTGATAATGGCTCAGTTGATTAACATGTTACTTTAATTAACCCTTGCCATGTAATATAACACATTCAAGGTTCCATGGATTACTATATGGACATCTTTCAGAAGCCATTATTCTACCTACCTCGAAAGCTAAATGTATAAATCAACCTAGTACTTTGTCCATAAACATGAATAAAAAATCAAGACTGTTTTGGAAACAGGAGCAAAAATATCAGGATCAGAATGAACAAAAGAAGCAACTGATACCAGAGGAAACAGTACTAATTCAGAAAGTACGTTTAAAAAATACATATATTTAATTTATGTTCTCAGGAAAAGTTTAAGACTATATTGTAGTCATACAACAAGAATAGACTGAAATGAAAAAAGAGCAATCATAAATTAAAAGGTCTCCTCAATATTTAAAAATATGACAATCAAAGAATAATGAAAAAGAACTGGATAAAAGATTTGAGAAATCTCCCAAAACATAAAGTGAGTTTGACACAGTTACGGTAAATAAAAATCAAACATAAGACAATTGGTGGGTTAGTTTAGAAGTAATTGGTCTAATTGGACTTTGAAAAAGAGAGATTAGAGAAGAGAGAATTTATAGAGGAAGAAATATAGAATAATAAATTTCCTCTCAATTTCCTTCCTTTCCAGTTTATTCTTAGTGTCTAACAGACTCCAGATTTCAAATGAAAGGAATTGACATCTTTGTTCTGAGTGTCAAATGAAAATTATCTGTACACTTGCCTTTCATGTGTGCCCAACCTTTGTGTTTGTCTCTGAAGGGGAAATCAAGGTGATATCTAAATCCTTAGCTCTACATTTAGAATTTCCATAACTTGAATTTTTCCCACAGTAGACACTTATTTGACAAAACTGTGAGGTAGGAAAAGTAATTTCCCCTCTACTCTTCTAGTTTCTTGGCTGAGACCCCCCCCCCCCCCCCCACATAATAAAAAGACAGATTAACAGGAGAAAAGCAGACAGAAGTTTAATAACATATATACCTCCTGTAAACATGGCAGATACCGGGGAAAACTGAGTAATTCTCCAAAATGGCCCAAGCCACCAACTTAAACACAATCCATCTCCAGTGTGGGGGATCAGAATTTGCCACCCCAAAATGTGTCTCTTTGAATTGATTATTTAAAAAAAAAAGACTCAGAAAGAAACTTTGACCTTTCCTCTAACTGCCTAAAAGAACTTAAGATAAAAGGCCTGTCCCAGGACAGGCCATCACCATCCATAACTCTGGGTATGGTAGACTGCAAAGATCTTTGCTCAGCCCATTTTTATCAAAGTTTTCTCTCTGGCGTCACATTGTCTATAGAAGGCCCAGGAAACATTTGTTTACCAAACATTTGCTTTTCTATCTCCATGTGAATTGCCTTCCTCCCCTTTGAAGTCCCAAACTACTCCCCCAACATCTCTCTTTGTCTTTAGCTAAAGACATTATTTAAGGTGCCAGCTTCTAACATGTTGGGAAGTTACTCCATTTTCCTGGTTTTCTCCTATAAATACATGTTATTAAACTTTGTTTGATTTTCTCCTGTTATTCTGTCTCATGTCAATTTAATTCTTAGACCAGCCAGAAGGACCTAGAGGGTAGAGGAATAGGTCTTCTTCCCCTACAACAGCTAAAGACAAAAGATGTCTGGGGTAGGGAGTCAATTATGGGAAGTTACCAGGGAAAGCACAGCAAACAAGGGCCATGTTGTCGAGCGGATTTAAGTCCTTGCCTTCTCCATTGATAAGAGTTTCTAGAGATGCACTCATCCTCTTCTTCCTTGTCCACAGAGGGAGACATTCCAACAAATGGAGATTTTCCCTAGAAATGCAAATTTCTCTTACAAAAGGATAGCTGCACTCCATTTTCAGAGCTTTTCATGTGTCTGCTATTTCTAAAAAGTAATCGGCTTAAGATAAACCTTATTCCAAAGAGGCATATTTTGGGGTGGCAAAATCTGCTCCCCTTCAACACTCACAGTGCAATAATAGAAAGAAATTATAAAACTTCCAAAGCCATTAAAATATTTTCTGAAGTTTTCAGAGTTTTGCTTACTATCTTTTAGTTCTGTTAAGTCAAAGCATCAGTAAATGAATGTAACTTGAAGGTGTCTGGCCCCAAAAGGCTACATCATTAGTAAATATTTTACCTATATTACTGTAATGCAAGATTTCAATTGGTAGAGATGTTGGAAATGATATAATACGGTTTCTGTATTCTCTCCCTGCATGTTGGCTAAGCCCAAGATATAATAAAAATTGCATTCTCCCACCCCTTTTTGGCTATTATCTAGGAAGATTGTCTACTTCAACTAAAGAAGATAAGAGACATATTAATGTTGTTAATCATGATTATTTTGCTTTTTTTTTTAAAAAAAAATCAGTATAAATGAGGAATTTGAGAAGACATCACTCGGGCATGTTACAATTCTAATTTGTGTAAGAATTGTGGCGTAGTCCTACCAGTGGGAATCAAATTTAGTGTGTGTTTCAGGAACTTTTCAAAAATCCATTTATTTTAAACCATACAACTCAGTTTACTCTTAATAAAGTAAATATCTCCTCCCCAGAACAATAGTTAGTAGTAAACATCTGTGTACTCTTCGAGACTCACTTCAAAATCCTGCTTCATTCTGTCCACTAATCCTTAACTCTTATTCACTAATTCACCCAATCCTAACCAAGCCCCTACCTTACACCTGACCCTAAAGCTTTCATCAATACCTCACTTTTGACCCCTTGTCCAAGATTCTGCCAACATAGGATCTCAGCTTTGCTTTATCAAGAGTTTATTTTTCCACTTATTCTATACAGCCAGCATTTGATAGTTCAAAAACAGCCTGCATGATTATTTTATTACCAATGATAAAGAAAAATTTACCAATAATTAAACTATAAAAGAAAATTAGAATGTCACTTAGAATTTTTATATCATTCTTATAAAATTGCCTGTTTCTAATTTACTTAAATATAGATTTATCATATACCACTCTTATACACGTATAAAAAGGAAAAGGTAAGAGAAGAAAATAGGTTAATGTGTTCTTGAATCTCTTCACATTGATACATCTGGTGTTCAGATACGTAAAAATGTGAATGATGTGCCTGTTAGATTTGAAGAAAAGTCTCCCTGAAAACTCCCAGTTGCTTCTCTCTCTTACTGATAAGACATCAGTTAAGCTCCTAAAAGCCCCCAGAAGAGCTGCAGCTTTGCTTGCATCAAAGAGACTCTTTCCCACAGACAGAGCCTTGAGGTTGGGTCATGGTGGCCCTGGCTGAAGAATTTTCGATGGTGGGCCCATCTTCTAAAGCCTTTCACAGAAGAACTGACTCTTCTGGCTCTCAGGATTGTGAGACTTGCATATCCCATCATGCTTCCTTATTCTAACTCCTGAGAGCTGAAATAGAAGTATATTTTTCTCTAATCTTCCATCGTTCCTTTAACAGTCAGGAACTGAGAGAAGGCGGGAAGAAGCAATAATGAGCGTATGTGCTTGAATGATTTTTTTCTTCATGTGAATCACTATCTTGTAGCATGATCATAAGCAGAAGAGGTTTCACACGGATATTCAGAAGCCTAGAGAAGGTACCCCAGCATTCCAAGATGTGAATCACCAGGTGATTTTTCATCTTTCTCTTTCACCTGCCTTCCAGAAAATATCTTTAAAATAATATCTTATTTTCCTTTCTTCTCATTAAATGCACAAAGATCTTTTGAAGGTATAGCATTCCATTATTTGAATTAGTCTGAATAAACTCCCACAGTCTTAGGATTGTACTGAAGCCAGACGTACATATTAAAAAGACTTCCATTAAGGAATCAGTAAAGATCTGTTCTGCCTCCTGCCAGGTGTGCTCTGAAGGAAGACGATTGCATTACGAGTCAGAAATGATCACAGGGCGTGAATACCAAAACATAAAACTGTGGTTATCTTTTAAAGAACGCAAACATGACCCAGAAATAGGCTGAACATCCTTTTCACAACTGTGTATTTTTCAAAATATGTGTTTGATACATTTTTGAGCACTTTCTTTTACAGCGGCTGTGCTTTGACTTTGTGATAGAACATGTCTGAGTCACTAGGCAGACACTGGAAGTTGAACGTTTAATGTTAGGCCTGCGTCCATCTGTAGTCACCATCATTCCTCTCCCAGGAAGAATAAACTGGAACATTGGAGAAGAGAGAGGAGATAAAAATCCATTGGATATTCAGCAAAAAGATGATAAGCATTTTCTGGTTAGGCCTTGACAGCACGCCAGATTCCCTTTTTTGTACTGCTATGGCAGAAGATATAAAAATGAGGAAAATAGGAAGTGTTATTTAAAGGACATTTTTTTCCTACTGTCAGACATTCCCTTCTAAGTGGGTGTGGAAGTTTCCTTCTCGTGAATCCCTTTAACAGAGAAGTCAGGATCTTCATACTCAAAGTGCATCATTTCTTTTGGGAGCACAAACACAATAATACAGCTTGTGTAGAGCAAAGTCTCCACTGATTCATGGAAATTATTGACCTGGAAACCATGGGATATGATCTGGTATCTCTCCTTAAAAGTAGGTAGTCCGTAGAAAATGTAATAGGAGAGATGAAGCTGGCAGCCAAGAGGGGAGAAGCAAGGAGAACATAGAAAATATAACCTCATTGGGATGCATCGCCCAAAAGGATAATTATTGAGTAGAGAAAGAAGCAGCAACCACATAGTAAAACAAAAGGAAAAAGAATAATGAAGGGGAGAAAAAGTACTGTTTAAGAAAGACTGAAAGAGAATTCAAATGCATAATGATTGGCAGTCAAGGGAGCAAACCCCCGTAGTATATAACTGGAATAGAAGAAGCGTAGATTATGGTGACAAGTCCTCTAGTCACCATAAGAAAGGACAAAAAAGATCATATGTCAAGTTAAAGAAGTCATGAGTACAACTGAGACAGTGAACAACTAATCCTTCCTTATTGGATGACTGGAATAGACATTTTTTTTGTTTTGCTTTGATCTGCCAGTACCTCCTTGGAAACAGCTTCTCTCCCTTCTAAAATAAACATGTTTGATCCTATTCATTTAGGTTGCGGTTGACTCCACTTCTCCAAAATCCACAAAATCATTGCAGTCCTGGCCAGTTTAAACACTCTTTGTCCCTGGCTGCCTCAGGGATGGGTACATGCCTCAAACCAGGGAAGTCAGAGGTTTCCAAAGGTCTTTAGTTGAACTGTTAACAAAGACAACTATTTTTTTCTTCCAGCTTCTCTAAGGTAGGAGCATATGGACTATTGGCTACCATTACATTAGCCAGTTGGAGAGTATGTGTACGAGCGATGGAAAAAGGGTCTTTCTTTGTGAACTTTTATTCATACCTAAGCTAGCCTTACTCAGAGAATTTAGTTACATGAGCCAATCTATTCTTTCTCATTCAACTTGAGGGAGCATGGATTCAGTTCTTGTATTTGCAGTGGGAAGTGTACTAACTTAATCGATGATGTTTTTGTGATCAATGATAAAATATATTGATGAGAAGACTAAGTCTGCTTTACTGAAGGCACACTATTAATGGACATTTTATTTTCTTTTTCAGGACTTTCTTCCAGAATTTACTTTTTGTTTTAGTGTCTACCATGGAACAAAAATTCTCCTTTAATTCTATCTCTAAACTGATTTCCAGCCTCCTTCTAGTTGTTATTTCTAGAAACGCACACACCTTCTCAAAGGAATTGTCTACACAGAGCTTCTTCAATTGATGACTACTTATTCACTTTTTCACCCACTCTAATTTGACTTACATCCTTAGTACTCAACTAAAATTGCTTCATTAATGCAACAGCAATTAATGACAATGACTATTGTTGACAAACCAATAGTCAATTTAATAATCAGATCCTCCTCTTATTCAAGCTCTCAGAAATGCTTAAAATAGTTTTTCTTATTTTCCTTAGGAGTAAACTCTCATGTGGAAATTCCTGTGTACTAAATATGTGCCTTAAACATATACGTTCATTTAATCCTTACAACACCACTCAGAGGTTGGTGAGACTGAAGAAATTGAGTATCACAGAGAGAGTAAGTAACTTTCCCATGACCAGGCACCTAGTTGGTGGAGATTGGATTAGAACCCAGGCATTATTTTCCTCTCATTCACCTCATGCTAACTTTCTAGAAACACTTGTTTCTTCTAGCTTCCGGCATGTGGCAATTTCCTGATTTTTCTTATCGGATATTCCTTCTCTGTTTCTTTTCTTTTTGGTCCTGTTTTTCTGCAGTTGGTCTCTAAATTTTGGAAGGCGCTAAGTTCAATTTTAATCACGCTTCTCTGTAGAATCTCTTTAGTCAATCTCATCTAGTTGCATGCTTAGAATATTCACTATTTACTCTCGACTCCCAAATCTATGGCACCATTCCTGAGATCTCCAGGAGTGGCACAGTCATCTTCTCTTTGAAGTATAACATCATAAATATAACGTGCCTATGACTTCAAACCCATAGACTCTCATTGAAATGAAATATATAAAGCAAAACACGCTCCTTCCACGGGTTTCTCCACCTTTGTAAATGGCACCATGACCCATTGAGATCCTTAAGTTAACAAACTTGGAGTCATCTTTGATTATTTCCTTTTTCTCATCTTTCACGGCCAATCTTTTCAACCCCATTCATTCTACATCCAAAATATAGTGTTCTTTTTCTTTTTTCTATCTCTGGTACTACTATGTGGCTGGTTAACCAGTCTCTTTGCTTCTGTGCTTGTCTGTCTCCTTTTTTTTTTGTACTTGTCTCTTGACAATACATTCTCCTCATACTAGCCAGCGATTTTAAAAAAGCAAATCAAATATATTACCCACCACTGCTCACATTAAGCCCTTCCGGCTCCCTTTGAATTTAGAATAAATTTCAAACACTTTACAAGGCTCATATATGCTTTACCTTCTTTCTACATCGCCTGTCCTACTTCTTTGCTATTCACTTAATTTCAACCATACTTCTTTGTGGATCTTCAAATACGTCAACGTGTTCCACATTCAGAATCTTTGCTCTTTCTATTTTCCTCCCTGGATAGTATTTATTCATCTTTCAAGTCCAGCTCAAATGCTGCCTCCCCAGAGACGCCTTCTGCAACATTCTAATTACTCTTTCTCAGATAAACCTATTTTCTTCGCAGCACCACCACAGTTTGCAATTACATTGTTTGTTTATTTATGTTTATTTATTCTCTATCTCCTAAACACAAGAAAGAAAGCTCACGGGAGCAAATATTGTCTATCTTTTTCATAATTTTATTTCCTGTAGTTAGAATAATTACTTTTTAATGAATAAATGAATACATGGATAAAATGATTTTATGAATTTAATCTAATTAACTTTCATAATAGGCCTATGAGACAGAAACTGAAGTTCTGAGAACTTATTTTTTTATTTATGTACTTATTTATTTTGACAAGGCATAGATCTCGTGAGGGTTAAAGCTATAATTACAATTCTAACCTGGATGATTTTTCTTACTCACTGCATAATTTTATTCCCCATTGAGACGTACATATTTAATACGTCTAAGTGGAGAATTTGACAGTTCAGTAGGGAGAAATTGTGTATGTATAACCTAAGTGTCTTCAAGTTTTCCAGTTTTCTGTGATACACCTTTTCTTAAATATCCAAAAAATGAGACACACAAACAAATAAGCAAAAGCTCAAATCTAACATCCTAAGTGATTGCAGGAATGAAAATAACAGTAATGATAATAACAATGATATTAAGAACAACTAACACCTCCATAGTGTTGACTATGTGCCAAGCATTCCATGTGCAAAGTATTATTCTAAGAACTCTGTGTTGTTCAACAGTCATGCAAATTAAATCCAGTCCCGCTCAAATATTTTCAAAACCTTCATGGAAAGTGTCAGTATATCTTATCTGCCACTTACCATCTTTTACTCTGAAAAGGTGTTCTAGGTCTTTCCTCTATTTCACTCCCTCCTGCTCAACATCTTGGCACATATCCCTCCAGGAATTTCCATAAGTTTTGCTCTAAAACATGATATATCTTCCATGCTGATTTCTTCAAAATACATAACAAAACACTATCAGGATTTAATAAATTTCACGAAAGATCTGGAATGCTTGGAAGACAATAATAAAAGAAAAGAAAACTTAAACTAATTAGATATCACTGTTGCAAATTCCATGAGCTAAAATACGTGATAAAGAATCCTTACTATTTCTTTCTCTTCCATGCTGGCCAGGCACATCTCTATTCATTTCAGCCTTGGTGGTTTAATCTACAGGTGACACTTGAATAAACTGGAACTCAACATAGATGATTATGACTGAATATTTATTTCATGTCACCAGTTAACGGCAAGAGAAAGAAGAATAATAGATTGAAGCAAGGATTCAGGGTCTTAGGCTTGCCTTGTCTATTGAATTCTGTTATAGAGACTCCAATCTACTGGGGGAATGTGTTGCTTAAGATTTAGGAAGAAATTCAGCTCTATGGTTTGGGACATCTTGTTAGATGGTGTGTGGCCAACCCGTAGTAACCCTAAAGGTCCTAGGTCTTTGGAAGGTGACTAAGAAAAGCTTACCTGTTGGTACCTCGCACGTCATTCTCATGAGTTGTACTAAATTTAAGAAGGTTAAACATGAAAGTACAAGCATGAACAACTTGAATCAAATGTCTTGATGAAAAACTTTGAAGTTTGTGACTTTTCCTTTATTTCAGATCCAAGAGTTTCTTAATTTAAAAACCAGAGATTATGGGGGCAGGCCTGGTGGTGCAGCAGCTAAGTGTGCAAGTTCCGCTTCAGCGGCCCGGAGTTCCCCAGTTGGGATCCCGGGTGCGGAAGTGGCACCCTTGGCAAACCACGCTGTGTTAGGCATCCCACATATAAAGTAGAGGAAGATGGGCATGGATGTGAGCTCAGGGCCAGTCTTCCTCAGCAAAAAGAGAAGGAGTGGCAGGTGTTAGCTCAGGGCTAATCTTCCTTAAAAAAAAAAAAAGAGAGAGAGAGAGAGAACCAGAGATTATTGCTAACCCACTTCTCCAAAAGGAGGCGTCGTCTTAACACAAATATACACTTCTTCAAACTACCTTGCTTCACAGTTCACATCATTCCTTGCCACTTCTTGAGTTTATGAATAAACAAAACCCTAGGAAAAGCAACATATTTTGAAGCAATTATTGGACACTGATAATTTGTGTTGACATGGACTAATTTGTGAATCTTGTGGAGATGTGGTGTTTTACTCTGCATAGAGCTATTCAAAGGTGAACATGTGAGTTAGCTGTTAAAAAAGAAAGAAAAAGAGAGCTAGCTTTAGAGAAATTCAGATGACTTATGTAATCTGATTCAAGTTTAATCCAAAGCATAAAGCAAATATTATTTATAATGTGACACTGACTAACAAATTATTATGTACTCTATAATCTTAAACTTGAGGTGAAAAGAAAATTTTGACACGTTAGACATACAAGAACTTCTGAGGAGTTTTACAACTATTTATAATAATTCTTAAATTCTTCACACCTAAAACCACATTTAACCATTCTTTTAGCAACAGACCACTGTGGCTTGTAATCACTACAATTCAAGGGCAGCAACTGGACTGATCTATGATCCAAATCATCCTCTGCACAGATTGGTTCCCATAAATATTTGTGGATTTATGTTTGAGGAAAGTGTGTCATTTTTTATGGAGTTAAACCTTCAGATAGAGGTAGAAAAAAAGTGAAATTCAGAGTAATTTTTTGGGAAATGATGGAGTTAAGCTAAGATGCTTACTGGTAATAACACCATATAACTAGCTCCTTAAAAATTTAACTAGTTAGTATGTCAATTGGAAATTATGCAACTTTCTTATGAAAATATGATGTATTTATTCATTTGATTTATTATATTCATCTATTTATAAACTTTGCTCTCAGAAATATTTTTTTTACAATAATTAAAAAATAGCCTTTGTCTCTATTTACAGTTTAAATTTTAAGGCTAGATTTAACTCACTTCTAAGTCTTCTAACTTTAGGGCACTTTCTTTGTAATCGTATAACAGACTTCCAAAAGTAGTTGGAATCATGAATATTGTCCTTTTGAAAAGTTAATTCTGATTTATTTTTACAGATCTTTGAGGCACTGATATATACTTTTTTTTATTCACTCATTTATTCATCCAAAAATTGTGAGAAGTGTGTGCTGGAGTAAGCCTCCATGTTTCTTTACGTGAGAGATCAAAGACTTCCTAATCCTTACCTTAGAGGAATTTACTTAAATCAAGAAATATGGTGTAGATGAAGCAATCTAGCTGAATTTGAATGAGCTCAAAATTCTTTAATGAAGTACAAGTTTGTGATATGATCAAATTCATACTTAGTGGAAAGGAAACGGAATATATGTAAGATGCTAAAATTTGTATGTACCCAAAGCATTAGAATTGTTGAAGGCTCTGGAAGCTTGCCAGTTGGGTATTTCAAACTAAGTTGACTTCAGTTGAAAGTAATATAAACCTCTAAATAAAAGTCATTTTGCATGTTGATTTTTTTTTTTTTAGGAAGATTAGCCCTGAGCTAACATTTGCTACCAATCCTCCTCTTTTTGCTGAGGAAGACTGGCCCTGAGCTCACAACCGTGCCCATTTTCCTCTACTTTACGTGTGGGAGGCCTGCCAAAGCATAGCTTGACAAGTGGTGCGTAGGTCTGCATCAGGGATCCAAACAGGTGAACCCAGAGCCACTGAAGCAGAAAGTGTGATCTTAACTGCTGTGCCACTTGGCTGGCCCTAAAATTCTATAATTTATATGTTTTTATATTTATTTGTCTATTTAAACGAACAATAAACCCATTCTGTATTCCTTAGGGTCAAAGTGCTCAAGTCTAAATATTTCCTTCAGCAATTTAGATTTACATCTTCTAAAGATATAGCCAAAGTTCAAGGATACAGAATGTTTCCAGATTTTCTTTGATCAAGTAATAAAAACAGTATTGTACATATTCATTACAGCAAATAGAGACATGTGCTTTAATTTGTATGCTATTGAATAATCTTGCCTGTGTCTACATTATTATAATTTACCTATTCATGACCAAATTTTACTTAATTTGTGATAAACCGTCTCTCAGCTTTGTATTTATTGATGAGCTCAAAATCATCAGTTGTGGTTCTAGGCCTGACAAAAGAAAATAGATCACTATTAAAATATGCCATATGTATCAATTTCATTTGTTTTCTTTCTGAAAATTTCAGAATAAAAAGACATGGGATTCCATATTCTTATAAGGAGCTATATTCTTTTCTGTCGAGTTATTAAGCTAAAAAAATGTTTACACAGAATCTAGCTATTTGAGGAATGAAACTTTGGTTAAGGGGAAGAGACCTAGCCTCCATGTTAGAACTGATCTAACTGCATGATTTCATTCTGCCGTCATCAGTCACACACGTCACGAGCAGTTATTCCTGCCTTAGAGCCTTAGTTTCATCCAGGGTATTTTGGTTGCAAGTTCAGAAACTTCCTCTCGTTTGTCTTGAGCAGTCAAGAGACAAAGAAGTCACAGTCTGAATAAGAGGAAGGCAAAAGGGAGATGGAAAGACTTGTATAGCAAGAATTATAACCAAAGTCAGGGATAGTCTGCAAACCAGCGCTGCAATTGCAGTGACTGCTTGTCTGTTCTCCCCACGTTCTTGCACGAGATTTGAGAGCTACTATGATTTGCCAACCTTGACCATGAGGGTAGACAATCTCTGCACTACTGTCCACCGAGATGATATAAAATAGAAATTTCCCAGAAGGCAGATCAGAGAGCTCCCAGGAAGGATGCAGATTGGGGCTGAGTTTCTTCAACTGCAAAATCAGGTTTGTAACACTTAGCTAAGAACACTACCAGTAACGATGAAAGGAAACACACCTAGTACAGAATATGACATAATCCAGTTGAATCTCTACTATTTAATGGGAAAATGGAGAGAATGTTTAAATTACATAGCAAAAAAAACCAGTCACATTATGCTAGGACCATATGGAAGACAAAAACTTTGGTGAATAACATGTGCTGGAGTTTGGTCTTTCTGGTGTGTAGGCTCTACTTTAACTCAAAGGATGATGCAGACCCAGGGGGATGTGATCATCACAGCATAATATGCTAGATCTGAAGATCTTGTGTCAAGCTGTTATTCATGAGGCTTTTTTCTTCCAAAGCCGACTGGAGTGCCTCCCTTCATCAAATGGAAAGAGATCGTCAAAAGCCCATAAGGTCACTGTTACAAAAAGAGATTCTACTGGTATATACAAAGTCTTTTTGCTTGGCAATGGCAAAATATAAAATCCTGTCACAGCAAAAGGAAATCTCCTTGTTTGTGTCAAAGCTTCTATTTATATGGTCACGGTTTGACTCTGAAGCAGTTCCTTCAGCTCGTTCGAGATCTCAAGTAGAATAAATGTCAGCCAGCACTCAAATACTGTAAAAGTAATTCAATTCCATGTTTATTTATACTGACCAGCAGGAAACTCATATACCTTCTCTAAGCAATTCTCGAAGATGCAGTCATTTCAACCATCATTTAGTACCATTTATTTAAATTGCTGTAATAAGAGAATAATATCATGTAGCAAGATGTGCAGAGAACTTTTTTATGGATTATCTGATGAAAGTCCTCAGGTTAAATCTCAAAAAACTGCATTAGAAATCTTTATTTCATTCTAAGATGAAAATTAGATGTGAGAGAATATGCTCTTTTCAAAGATTACTCTTTTATATGCTTATTTGGCCATTCATTGTTTCTATGTATGCTAAAATCTTTTACTAGTCATTTTCTAACTCATTTTCCATACTACAGTATAATGGGAACCCACTAAAACTGTTGAATAATGTCTTAATATCAAGATGTACAAGAGTCGTCAGTATCGATAAGTGTGGAGCTAGCATTTAGTTTAGAATTTTGGTTAATATTCCTTCTCTCTGTGTAGGTTTATATATAATATATATATATGCTGGACATATATATATATTTAGTAAGGATGTAAAAGTAATTAAGTGAAACTTATTAAGAACCAGAAAATCCAATCTTGTGATATATTTTGTTTATTCTTTCTAGTTCATATTGGTTTTAAAATATAGCAAGATAAGTCAATTTTCTTAGATCATATCAGTCTAATCAGTCTATTAGATAAATGAATCATTCTTTCAGCATTTATTAAATATTGTATACACAAAAATGCACATCTAGTTAATTACTCTCCTATAGAAGTGAATGAAATAGTCTATATTTTGAAGACAAATTAAAGACACGGCAATGTAAAACAAATTACATTGTGTTTTAATTTAAAAAACCAATTTGTTTTATAATTGAAATATAGCAATTTCAGGGTTACTATTGGAAGTTAGGCTTTGTCAGAGACATAAATAAAAGTAAATTCTCAAATTTCTTCTTGGAGAAAAGGAAATACGATTAGGAACCTGGACTACTTCGGCAAAGTTAAAACACTACAGTCTAGGAAATTATTATCTTGATAACATTTATGGAAAACACCTTCCACCTTCAATTTGCATGAATTATCCAGGTAAGGTATGGAAGACTCCTCGATTTGCTGAAATCTCTTTTTTGTTCCATATATATCTATCATTATGCTGGCACACCGGTGGGCTTTTGACTTGAGATGTACGGAAACAAAACTGAGCAGTTACAATAAATAATCCTTCCCTCATGTATACAGCCGAGCAGTCAAGTGCATTGGCGGTGTGAGATGCATCAGACATGAGAAATGCCGAAATGGCAGGAAGGAAAACAAACAAGCACAAGGGCATGAATCAAGGTGATAACAGTAAGTAGGGTGGAGGTTCCCCCCAGTATTACATAGCAAGTTTCTCAGACCTCCGCCAAGGAAACTTCTCAGGGTGATATGTTATGTGAGCCCAGATTTCCAATGCAACTATGGCTCCAAAGTTTCCCTTCCCAGGCCTCTTCTGCTTTTTTATGCCAATTCTTATTGATAACGTAAATAATAGAAAGCCTTTTATCTATGATTGGCAAGTGCTTTCATGCATCATTTTAATTCCTAAAACATCACTGTGTCACATATACCGCTATTACATTAATTTTATAGATGAGGGAACTAAAACTTAGAAAGGTTTAGGAACTTGTCCAAAGTACCATAGCAGCTAAGTTGTGGAAATGGAATTCAAACCCAGATGCGGGGGCTGGCCCGGTGGTGCAGTGGTTGGGTGCCCACGTTCTGCTTTGGTGGCCCGGGGTTCGCCGGTTCAGATCCTGGGTACAGACATGGCACTGCTTGGCACACCATGCTGTGGTAGGTGTCCCACATATAAGGTGGCGGAAGATGGGCATGGATGTTGGCTCAGGGCCAGTCTTCCTCGGGGAAAAGAGGAGGATTGGCAGCAGTTAGCTCAGGGCTAATCTTCCTCAAAAAAAAAAAAAGAAATTATATTAAACCCAGATGAGAATACCTTCAGGGCTTCTGCTGTAAAATGCCATTATGCTTTCTTCTTTCACAAAGGGACAGCTCCCTTCCCCTCTCAGTTCCAAGTTCCGCTCGCTGAAACTGGAATAGGAAGGAAGGCTCTCCAGTTGTAGCATGAGATGCACTCCCAATGAACCATCTTAACTAGAACCATTGCAAACATTTTGTGCAATTTATACACAATTTAAAATTAGAAGCCAAAGGTTTGTGTCTCCAACATTTACTGACATTATTGCTTTGGGCAAATGTCTTGGTATTCTGAAGCCTAGATTTCCACATCTACAATACAAAAATAATACTCATCTTAAAAGGCAGTATTCCAAATAGTATTAATGAAATAGAGTATGAAAAAATCTTAATAAACGTATACATTATTTGACATAGGCTATCAAGTAGACCAGTCAATGACTGCTTGCATCTCTCTCCATATCCACGGTGAAAAGGGAAAGTGACTCAATTAGTGTAGTCTTAAAAGAAGACAGAATTGCTTGGCTCTTATGTGCTATGATTTCAGGAAAGTTCTTAATAGTTTATCATTAAAAAAGAAAAACCTTTCAGTGAGATAAGTCATACTTATAAATCCATCCTGAACTTTAAATCATTTTTCTCAAGACAAGTAAAACATAGTTCCTCAAGATAACTAAGCTTCAACTTATATAATGTCCTCATGGACTATTTGCATATCTTCCTTTGTGAAATGTCTGTTCAATTGTTTGCACCCATTTTTATTGAGTTGTTTACATATTTTTATTGATTTTGTAGAGTATATTTAAATATATATGTCACACAGAAATAGATATAAATTATTTGCAAAGTATACTTTCTATCATACATACATGATTTCTGGTATGAGAGTCATCTTTTTCTCTTTTTTTTGGTCAGATATATATAGTACAAATGTTTTCTTTCTGTCTGTGCCTGTCTTTTTAAATGTGTCTTTGACAAAAGTTCTTAATGCTGTTGAAATCAATTAACTCTTTTTCATTTATTATTTGTGCTCTGGGTCTTTAGAAGTCTTTGCCTGTCTGTAGGTCATAAAGATAGTTTTAGAAGCTGTATAAATTTAACTTTTACATTTAGATCTATGATTCATCTCATAGATGTTTTGTGTATGGTATGAGGAGGTGTTCAGGTTTATTTTATTTTTTCCATGTGCATATCTAGTTGTTGCAGCATCATTAAAAGTCTACTCTTTCGTCTTTTGCCTGGCAGAAGCCCTCTGCTGATGGCAGGCTCACTCCTCTGTTCACGTGCAGACTCCACACATGCCTCCTGGTGGCAATGGGTGCCTGCTCTCCCGGGAAGGGATCATCTCTCTCTGCAATTTAGTTCCTTTAGGTGCCAGTATGTCCATCACTCTCTGAAATCTTTAAAATGATGGACATTTTATGTGTTTTTTTGTTTTGTTAATTGTTACAGTGGAATTAATATTTAAATATGCATCACTGCATTTTTTAAAGTTTTATTTTTAATATTTTCCCAATATTTTAGATGACTACAGAGTGTCTCTTTTGCTCTATCACTGGAAACAGAGCCCATCTCATTCCTCTGATATGATTATCTGTGCTCCTGGTCATCACCTCATGCCCTGAGCCTTGAAATCATAGACCTTCGATATTTGGCCAAACAGCAGCTGGGATATTGTCTTGCACATTGCTGACTTAAAGATCACAATAGACTGAATTTCTAGCTTCCTTAAATTATGTGTTTGATTTCTTAAGGGACACAAAATTGTTAATATCCTTTACCCCTAGGAAAGCTAGCCCAAGTAATAGCTTGAATTTAGAGATGGCTTATGCATGGTTCCAGAATTACCTTTCATCTAATTTTCCAGAAAGGTAAAAACAAAGTATTATCCAGTGAACTAAATCTCAGCAGGGGAAAAAATTTGGAGCTGGTTGTCATGGTAATTCCATTGCTGTATGCAATTCCCACTCAACTTTGCTTGATGGCATTTGGACTGAGTAATGAAATGGAAGGAAAGATTGATGATTTTACTTGCTTTGAATATATCCACAATTAGAAGTGTACATATTTCACTCGTTCCTTTTACCCTCCTCTCATTATTTTCTTTCTGCAAAGCCTACCACTTTCACAACTAGCATAAAAAATCTAGTGGATGTATCTATTTACACGCCTTCACAATGAGACTGATAGCAGGTCAGGATAGTCTAGTGACAGGGTTAAATTCCTGGACACTGATCATTCATGGGCCACATCCAGTAGGTTGTCAACATCTTTCTACTTTGAGCTAATTATGATCAACTGTATTATATAAGGGCTGTATTTCATGTCAGAATTAAAATTTCATCTACTCTTCTCCAGCTTACGTTTGGGTTCACAAATTTCACACCAATATTTAAGGTGCATACTACATTCAATTTTTTTTCCCCAGAGAATCAGCATAGCCTATGGAATTTATATATTCATATATAGGTTATAGCTTCTCCAGAGGTGAGGTCCTATCATACGTATTAGAGAAATGTGCCACAGATGGTCTTGGAGTATGGAAATATGAGAAAACCAAATGACCACCTGCACACACTTCAAAGGACATTGAAACAAAAATTCAAGTTTCTATTTGTGTGTGGTCTTTGGCATGGTCTTTCCCTCCTAACACATAGTCTTTTTTCTCAAATAGAAAAATAATAAGTCCACACATACTTTGTGATGTTAGTACAAGAATCAACTTCAGTTTTACATGTCTATAAAAGGTAACAAATTCAGTAAATGCATTTTCTTGTTATTGTACATGACTGCTGCGTTGCACACAACTATATTTTTTCCAGTTCCTAACAGGCAAATCCCTAAACACTCTTTGTGGAAGAATTCTCTGTGTAATTGAGTAAGTAGGTGAGAAAGAAGAACGGTGCAAATGCAGCATTTAACATACACAGAGGGAAATGATCCTCTCAAAGACAGTGTTACTTACCAGGTTCCCACCTTAAGTATATAGACTTCACCAAAATTACCAGTCTGGGTTCATTCCAGTTGACCACATTTTACTGACTAGAGTGTTTCTTTAATTATAACCGCATAAGGTAACGGAAAGCTTAACTGATGACAATGAATCTGTCCCAAGGAATGAGAATCACACAAATGGAATACTAGAATTGATTCCAAATAAAATTGACAATTTATAAATACTACATGACTTCTAATATAAAGTCCTGGTCTCTCTTCTTTAATGAACCAATAGAACACTGCCAGAGTTATTAAAGGGGGAGTTTTTTGGTTATGTGTTGCTTTTCTGGTTCAGTTTCCATTTCTCATAGATTCCACTTATTTGCTTTCCAGATTGTTCTTGTACCACTCAGTCCACACTGGAATAGCTTGTTCTTTTTTCTGAGGGCCCTTGTTCTATTTGAGGAAGGAACTCACTCTTTTATTTATTGTGAGTTTCTATGAAGATTTTCTCTCTTTAACATGCTCTATAAAATGTCTACCGGTTATTTGCTAAATCTGGAAAGAGATTTTTCTCTCCTTTCACTTCTCTGTGTTGCATCTTCCTTCCATTTCTGTGCTGTTGAGACACCATATATTCTGTTCCTTATGTCCAGGAAAGTTGCCTGCTCATTTGGGTCTAAGATGAAAAATTCTCCCTTGCATTTTTTAGCACCAAAGTAATATCTCTTGATAGCAATATGTCTTGGATTGATTTGCAATTTAGTCATTTATGCCCACCAGGGGCATAAACACATCACCTCCCAGAAGCATGTTGAGGAATGAACAGACCCACCATTCAGATAGCAAATCCAAAGATAAGTGTAAGTTTCTATCTCAACATTCTCTTCTTTTCCCCATTCTTTTTTTCTTTTAAAGATTTTATTTTTTTTCCTTTTTCTCCCCAAAGCCCCCCAGTACATAGTTGTATATCCTTCGTTGTGGGTCCTTCTAGTTGTGGCATGTGGGAGGCTGCCTCAGCATGGTTTGATGAGCTGTGCCATGTCCGCACTCAGGATTCGAACCAACGAAACACTGGGCTGCCTGCAGCGGAGTGCACGAACTTAACCACTCGGCCACGGGGCCAGCCCCTCCCCATTCTTAAATTTAGTTTTTGCTTTCTACCTTCAGCCTTATTTCTCTACAAATTCTTTCCTAATAACTCTCAGTTATAACTAATACATCAAAGTAAATGATTACTCTTTTTCCATTTCTGCTTCTGATTTCTATTTTTCAGTTCAAGTGGAAGTCCATTGGATGTGTCCACAAGAATGCCCTGCTGAAATTTCCAGTCAAACGTATTCATCATATGCTTTTTCTCCATACATGTCATTCTGGGTTCCCTACTTTGGCTACCATCAGTTAGCTTCTCAGTAACCTAAGCTCTAGAATTCAATCAACTTTGATTTTTCTCCATGCTGTTATTTATTTGGCATGCAGCTCTGTTGGTAAAGTATTTCTTATATCTATTCCCTCCTCTCCACTTTGTTGCTACTATTTTCTTCTAAATCCTTCTAACATTGTCTTGTAATCTTTCATTTTTTCCTACTCTGTCGTCTTGCTTCTGGAATGTATTTATTTTTATCTAATCTTATACGTTTCTGTAAAATTAAATTCCAAAACACTATTATGATTACATTTTACTCTTTCTGGAAAATAGTAAGTGGCTTACTATTGCCTATAAAAGGGAACAGCAAAAATTTTCTTTAAAGGGGCTGGGCCGGTGGCACAACGGTTAAGTTCGCACATTCTGCTCTGAGGGCCCAGGGTTCGCTGGTTCGGATCCTGGGCACATACCTACTTGCACTGCTTGTCAAGCCATGCTCTGGCAGGCTTGTCACATATAGAGGAAGATGGGCACAGATGTTAGCTCAGGGCTAATCTTCCTCAGTAAAAAGAGGTGGATTGGTGGCAGATGTTAGCTCAGGGCTAATCTTCCTCAAAAAAAAAAAAATTTTCTTTAAAGCACCAGATATTTTAAGTTTTGCAATATATCTGGTCTCTGTTACAGTTGCTCACATCTGCCATTTTGCTGGAAAGGCAGCCATGGACAATATCTAAATTAATGGGCATGCATACATTCCAATAAAACTTTATTCACAAAAACAAGAAAGGTAGATTTGACCTGTGAGCAAGTTTGCTGACTATCACTATAGCATTACTTTTCCAATTCTCCACCAAAATATTGTAAAGTTACTTGCTATGATAAAGACTTTTTTTTCAATTTCATGTTGTATTTTCATATGTAATGCTTTTCTAGGTGACGTTGTATTTCTCTCCAATACACACTTTAAATTAATTACAATAAAGTAAAATTGATGATTGAGGCATATGTGGAATCTGTAACATTTGGCTCCCCCTGTATCCAGTAAATTAAGAGATACAGTACTCCTTGTTGAGAAATCTTGTCCTGCAGATTAAAACCTGACTTTTTATGTTGTCTTTCAATAGCATTCATGCTCTTCCTACAACCAAGTCTTCTAAGAACTTTCCTTTCAGTCCTGGTTTGCCCATCTGACCTTCAGGTGTCCTCTTTTCTCTGCCTGGATCATCTCTATAATCACCCTTACACTTTTTAAAAGTATGTCTTTGATGCTTCCTTCCACAAGCCCTCTGATTCACCCAACCAGAAGTGGATTCATCTGCTATTGAAATCCCATGGCCTTTATTTGTATTTTTCTTTTAACACGTTATATTATAGTCACTGATTAACATATATCATCTCCTCAATTAGACTGTGTGATCCTCAGGAATGGCAGGATTTGTATATAGTTTATTTCTTAAGCCCCATAGTGCTTTGTCCAGAATAACAACTTCTTAACTATTTATTTTACGTGTGGAATTAAATATGGTTTCTTCTGAAAGAAATGATGTCACGACTGTGGGTTCCTTTCCCATCAACAGTGGGATTATCAACATGAAAGTCTGCTTCTGTAAGGTCTTTCTGTATTCCTCTTCTCTCTTAACAAACATTTATGAAGTATCCATAGGATGTTAAGCACTCTTCTAGACACTAGATTTAATAAGTATGAACAGACTGATGAGTGCCTACTTTCACAGATGACATTGTGGTGATGGAGTTGGTGGGGAAGAAAAAATCATACATACGCATGTAACATCAGATAGTTATCTGTGTTTTGATGAGAAAGAATTGATGCTATTCTATAGAAAGTGATTTGATGGGGTATCTATTTTCAGACTGAGTGTTTCTAGAAAGCTCTGAAGAAATGACAGCTGTGCTGAGACCTATAAAATAGGGAGGAATGAGCTATTCAAAGTTTTGAAAAAGTAGGAGTCTAGAAAAAGGAAACAGATGAGAATAAGCACAATATGTTTGAGGAAAAGAAAGAAGCCGAGTGTACCTGGAAGTAATCTGGAAAGTAAGAGATGCTACTGAGATTTCAGCGCCACAAACAGAACCTACGAAATAGAGAGTGTAGTGATAAGCATGGGACGGTAGTCCAGTAAGACATCAAGTTGAGTCAATAGAGAAGAGGAGGCAAATTTTTTCTCTTTAGGTGGTAGTTACATACCACCAGCAAGAAGTTTAGTGGAAGGCCGTGATGAGGTTCAGGGAAGGCAGCCCCAAGATACGCCACTCTGGTATGTGGATTATTTTGGGCTGAAGACAATAAAGGCTCAGACTCAGGAAGAACATTCCACCTTTCCCCACTAACTGCCTAAAAGAAATCTGAAATAAAGTCCTGTCCCCAGGATAGGTCATCATCATAGATAACTCTGGGTTTTGGTACACTGGGAGGATCCTTGCTAAGCCCACTCTTATCAAAGTTCTAGTTACCAAACATTTGTTTTTCCATTTCTATGTGGGTTGCCTTCCTCCCCTTTGAAGCCCCAAATCACTACCCCAAATGTCCTCCTTGTCTGTAGCTGAAGATACTTAAACAGGGAGCTTCAGCCAGTTGGCTGAGTTATTCAGTTTCTCCTGAGTTTCTCCCACGCAGACATGCTATTAAACTCTGTTTGATTTTCTCTTGCTAACCTACCTTTTTAATTATTTGACCAGCCATAAGAACCTTACGGAAAAGGGTGGGGGGAATTCTCCCACTTCCCTGACAGCCTTGATTTGGGAGTCAAATGGCTTTAGCTATAGGGAGAAGTGCGATACAGACTTGGTATTAGGAAGAGACAGTATCATGGGCACATAGTTGTCTAAAGAGGCACATTAACTCTGACTGGGCACTTAGATTGTTAGTGTCATAGGTCACTCCGGAAGGTCTCTTTGTACGTTACATCAAATCTCAATAGGAACCCAACCAGCTCCACTAGGGACTAGAGGACCTGTTAGTTTGGGGCTTTCTTTTTTCCTCTTCATCTTTAATGTTGATGATTCAGGGTGATCCTAAAGTTATGAAAGCTCCCTGTTCGTGTTCAACACACAGCAAATAATAATGAGAGGAAGCTTGAAGGTGACATCTTTCTAATCTAGTTTACAGAGACAAGTTTGTTCTTGCAATAGCATACCATGAAACTTTAATAATTTAATAACTTTGTAAAGAAAGAATTTATCTATCTCTAGAGTTCTATTTTCTCTTTCCCTGATGTCTCCCATGGGATTTTCAGAAAATTATGCTTATTTTAAAGTCACAACGTGTTCCAAGATGATTCTATGGAGACAGTAGTAAGAGTGTTTCCTGTGATTCTCTGCAGTGGGTGACTTCCAAGAAGAGAGTGGAAGTGTAGGGTTCATGGTAGCTTTTCTTCTCCCAGGAATATGTGCATTTCTTCCTGCTCTTGATGTCAGCACAAAAAATGAAAAAAAATAAGAGCAATGATAAACTTTACTGTTATGAGTACGTGGATCAAAAGGAGGAGAATTATTATCAATAACGCCTATAGGACAGCAGATTTCATCACAATCTAATAATGGCAACCCATCTAGGATTTATGAGACCTGATTATCTTGCTGCTGAAGGATATAGTCATAGCATTCTAGACGTATACGAGGTAGTAAGGCAAAATACATCTTTATGTGCACTTGCTCATGGAGGGAAGAATATGCAATATCTTTTTTTGTTGTTTAAGGAAATTAAGCATATATAGATAAAAGGTTGTATACTAAAACAATTTTTATACCGTATAAAACCATGAAAACTCAAATCTATGGTTGAGAAGAGGTCTCTCTATTTCCCATAAAGAGAAATTAATGTCCTGGCTTGGTTCCATGGGCCTTCCATGTCTAGACATATGGTTCTACATATACAAATAAATACACACTTATGTATATAATATATATGACACAGAATATATGACATTATATATATGTATAAAATGATTCAGTGTCTTATAGTAACAGCAATAAAAGAAATGGAGAAAAGTTTAGTCTGTTAGATTCTTTTTCCTTAGTAAATATTTACTAAGTATTTTTAAAGTGATGGACACCATGCTAGATGCCAAAATACAAAGATGTCTGAAAATGGTTTCTGCCTTGAGGGATCCCAGAGTTTAGCAAAACAGACAGTTTTATCAAACTGTAATATAGAATAAAATGGATTACAATGAATCTCTGAAGGAAGAGCCCCAGAAAGGAAAAGAAATCTGTCAGTAACTGGACCCTTAGTTTTTCTTCGTTTGTTTTTATAGTTAGTGCTTTTTGTGTCCTATCTGAAATATCTTGGCCTAATCGAAGGTCACAGTGCTATCCTCCTATGTTTTCTTCTAGAAGTTATGCAATTTTAGCTCTTAAATTTAGACAATGATCCATTTTTATTTTTGTATATGTGTACATGTATAGTGTAAGGAAAAGAGCAAGGCTTGTTTTTTTGCATATGGATATGCAATTATTTCAACATTTTGAAAAAAATTACATTTTTCCCCTTAAATTATCTTAGCACCTTTTGCAAAACTCAATTGGCCATCTATGTAGGGACCTCAGTTTTTTAAAACTTCCATATGTGGGGATGTGTAGTCTCTTTCAGTGTGAGCCACACAAGACTCCCTTATCTGCTTGCCTATGACCTGGATGGCATTTTTCTCATTTGAGATATATGATAAAGGAGTTTATACCTGGGATGTGCAAAGAGGCTTTACACCCAAGCAATTCAAATTTGAGTATTTATTTGGTCACTGTGGGGAGAAGGTCAGGGCAGAGCAGGTATTTGTCTGCACTTTTAAAAAATGATTGAAACTGTCACTCTGATATCTAGGATTTCAAAGGTTAAAAGACTTTAAATTATGTTGGATCACCCAGCAAATTGTCGCTTGTTCATCGCCATGGGGTGCTGATAATGCTTGGTGGCCATCTGCCTCTTATTTCCAATGCCAGGAAGCAGGCTCTTGGCAGGGCTGAAGTTAGGAGCATTTTAGTTATAGCAAAAGGCAAACTGGACATTTCCTTCTCAGTTTGAAGCCATGAATTATACAGTTTAACTTCAGAACTCAGACTGGGAAAATAAGGAAATGCTTTATCTTTTTACGTCAACTTTGACATCTCAGCTGAGATACTTAAACCATTTAGAGCTTACATACCGAAACACAAACTGTATTGGGGACTGGTTTTTTTGTCTTTTTTTCCTAAATTTTTTAAAGTCCTTCAAAATTTGCAAATGTATAGTATAAATTTCTCATTTGAATGCTAATGAAAATAAGCTCTATCATATCTAGAGGCATTACCTTAGTACCAAAGTGTTATTATGGTCTTATCTTTAAAACATCCTCACAGAAGAGTTCCGCAATTCTACGTCAACTCAATTGTCATTTGATCCAAAAGTATTGGTCAGGTCCTAATGATTCTGCTTAAAATTTACATACTCTAGCATTTTACTTAATATGCTATAGCAGCCTGGTGTTAAAGAGGCCGAGATCAGTAGCTTGGAAATAAATTGGAATGCCACCCGTGGCGGCTATCACAAAATTCATGGCCATCTTCAAAACCAGCAATGGGATTGTATCTATTTTTCTACAGTGGCTTTTTCAGTCCTCTTTAAGAAAAACTTAGATCCTTACGTACCCCTCTTATGTTCAGAAAACTCTATGTGTTCCCCACTGTCAATGAAGTAAAATCTGATCTTCTGACTTTGTCACTTGGGTTCTTCTTTGATCTGGTTCCAGTGTCTTGTCCAACCATCTTACTGTCTAAGTTCAATCTTTACGCATTATCTCACATACTAAAAACCTTGAACAGTGTGCTGGGATCCTATTACAAGTCAGCCATTTCCCTAATTCAGTGTCATCATATGTCTAGTAATACTTTTATCACATTGGATCTATGTGACTAAATCTTAAAAGATCAAATCTTACAGACTAAGCTCAAATGAAAACTGACCCAAGAATTATTAGTTTGTTAGTTTCAACAAGTAGTCCACTTTTCTTTTAGTGTTTATTTTATTCAGCCTTGACATATCCATTTGGATATTCATGTAATTTTTATCCAGATTCCTTAAGAGTATGATCCATAACTCATTTAGCTATGAATCAGTACCTATCTCAGGGAAGATCATAATACCTATCTGAGGGTCTTGGTTATAGTAGATACCTATCGCAAATTTGTTAGAATAACAGAAAAAAAGTTATTCGGTCATTTTCCAACTTGAAAAATCCATGCTAGAAACGTTCTAGATACTACTTCAAATCTAATTCATAAATCTTCCTAATTCCAGCCATCAATTATTTCTGAAACTGACAGTCTCCCATTTTAATAACTCAATATTAAGCTCCTCTCAATGAAGTGTATGCATTAATCAGTATCTAATATGAATAACATCTGGCATGGCATCATGAGTGATTCAATTTTACTGTTCAGGCTCAACACTCTAGAGCCTTACTACAATAAAAATTGCTCTTGTAAAACACTTCACTGGGTCATGGTTGGTAACATAGCATTTCCAATCAAGCTAAATTTACCCAAGTGTTTCTCTCCCTGAAGTATATAAACCTGAATGTATGTTACTCTCCTTTCCCAAGCACCAATGTTAGTGTCAAATATGACTTTAAAAACATATTTCAGGTGACATTTCTATATTGCTATCTGAAAAAAAAGATATCTCATAGGAGTCCAAAATTTTGTTTTTGCTGTTTTTGTAGATAGACCATCAGTAATTACTCATCCAATAGCAGATAGGAGTGTTAGCGTAACAAGTACCAATTATTGTCAAGGTTGTCCATGTGCAGAGGTTTCAATAATTGGAATGCAGAAACTTAATTTTAATTGTTTGCATCATCATTTGTAACATACACATTGTAGTCTAAGTGACTTTCGTACAAGTATTCTTGGAATCAGTTATCATCAGAGAATTAAATATTCAACATTCTGAAAAGGAAAATTAGAATAGTGGTGTGGATTTTAAGTACGTTGTTATTTAGAATATTTGAAGAGAATTTCTTTATTATAGAAATGTATCATAAACATATGAAAAACACACGGAAATTACAGTATTCAGGAATATTCATATGTGACAGATAATGCAAATGCAATGGTCATAGAAAATCTCTGGCTTTGAGTATAAAAAAGTAACTTCCCTCTTTGCAGATAAGAAAAGCTTATTTGCGCCTGATTCCTGATATTTCTTTTTAAAATAAATAATTAAATAAAGAATCAGAGATATTTACAACCCAAACTTTTTAATATTTAATCTAAAATACTCTTCGGGAGAGGAGAGGGAGAGCAGGGGAGGAAACAGGAGGTGTTACTAGTGAAGTGCTAAGGAAATAAGATGACTTTTATAATAAGCAAACAGAGCACGTCAAATTGATCCCTGAACTTCACTTCCCAAGACATGCATGCCAATGTGCTGGAGAGAATGGAAGAGACACAGGATGTTCTAGGCAAGTGTTATTTATTTATTTGTTTTTTAACCATATCTATAGCCCCTGGATCTAGGCTTATTGACATAATTCCAGAATTTACAAATAACCTAATGGGTAACAAAGTTAAAGTGTTAGAGAGATTGCCCCAGATATTTATATGCAGCTAAATGACAATTAGTTGATGTTTTGGTTTATTGGCTGACCAACTCTATAATCTGTAGGGTTTCCACTTTGATCAAACTAATATAAAATTTTACTGGTTAATTTAGACCAAAAATATTAATTTTCCCTCAGGCACATAATTCTCATTCACAATATTTGCATATAATTCTCATTCACGATATTTGCATATAAAGGTATTCACGTGGCATATTGTATTCTATATATGAGGATATTTGGATAGAGTTGCTCTGATAAAAAGTCACTTTGAGGGGCTGGCCTAGTGGTTGGGTTTGCACATGCCCCTTCAGCAGCCTTGGGTTCACAGGTTCGGATCCTGGGCTTGGACCTACACACTGCTCATCAAGCTGTGCTGTAGTGGTGTGCCGCATACAAAATGGGGGTAGATTGGCACAGATGCTAGTTCAGGCCAATCTGCCTCACCAAAAAAAAAAGTGACTTTGAATTATGACATAGGAAGAATAACTAAGGAATGTGAGTTAAAAAATCAAAAGTTGCTAACCATGTAAAAGAGATATGTACACAAGAAGAATTGAGAAAATAGTGTACAACTTTTATATTTATAAAAATACTGTAGTGGGACTTACGTCTAAAGAGGTTACTCATGACATTCTAGATAAAAATATGTTTTAACACACCTACTATTTTTAGTTTAAGAAGTAAACTGTCATTCACACTCTATTTATTAATGCTTATTTTATTCTTTGGAAAAAATGTGTAAAATATACATTTTTGTAAAGGTTTTCAAATATTCTATGATGAGCTCATTTCCTAACATTAACTTTTTTCACAAAGAGTTAAGTTCCTAAACATTGATTCTTCTCCCACAGAGAATTTTCTGGAACTTTGAGCCTTGGTTTTGAAGAAAATTTTATAATATCCTATATCTATGAATCTGAGAAAAATATTTTTCATTCATGCCTAATATTTACTTTATGTTTGTGCTAAGTAGCTTGAGTATGACTTTTCCGTCTTCCATTTGGCATTTTCTTCTGGCAACTGTTTTATATATAGCTTCTTAAATCCTTTCCAATTTATCTGATTAAAAAAGCTTCCTAAGGGGGCTGGCCCTGTGGCCAAGTGGTTAAGTTCTCGTGCTCTGCCGCAGGCGGCCCAATGTTTTGTTGGTTCCAGTCCTCGGCACGGACATGGCACTGCTCATCAAGCCACGCTGAGGCAGCGTCCCACATGCCACAACTAGAAGGACCCACAATGAAGAATATACAACTATGTACCAGGGGGCTTTGGGGAGAAAAAGGAAAAAAATTTAAAAGATCTTTAAAAAAAAAAATAAAGCTTCCTAAGGAAACTCAAACCTATTTCCAGCCACTTCATTCGACATACATTATAATGCAAAGGGGTGCACAGGGGAATAAAAAGTTACAAAATGCGTATCATTTATTAAGTATATACTATGCGCTAGATATGGTATTAGATGTATTTTATGCTGGATTGTTTAATCCTTAAAAAACATTGTGAAGTGGGTATTAATATCCTTATTTTGCGGATTGAGATAATCAACTGATGTTCAAAATGTTTAAGCAAATAGTAGGTGCTAAATCACTATTACTTGATACAGTATATGAAATATATGAATGAAGGAATGGATATCCAAATGAGTGAAGAAATAAACAAATAATTAAAGAATGGATCAATATGTAAGGTTGCTCATAGTGACCCACCTAGTACATAATGGGAGTGGGATTTGGACCTAATCTGTGTGACTACAGAGAGCACAGTCTTTCTTTAAAAGATTTTATCCTATAGTCAGAGTTGCTTGAAGCAGCAGAGTGTAGTAATTAGTAACGTAAATACTGGCTGATCTTTCCATTAAAAAAATGGCTCTATCACTATGTGGCCTTGAGTGAGCGATTAATCTGCTCTGAGCTTTTTATGCAATGTTATAAGGTTTGTGGAAGAATTCAATGAATTAGCGTAAGAAATCAGTAAAAAAATTGCTATTATGCTAATGACTTTGATATTGATTACAAGTTTTCTGAGAGCGACAAATATATTTGAATCAAGCTGTGTTCCAAAAAGTACTAGAAAAATACTGGATTAGCTGGTAAGAACTGTATCCTCAAATTTAGCCCAAGATAAGTCTTAAAATTTCCAAATCCTCCACTGCAATATATAAACCAGGATATCCCGGCGGCAGGGAACAAGAGCTGTATCTGCACGGTTTATGGCTTTCTCCAGTAACACCCAGGACCTCCTGGCTTTAAAAAGCAGGCACTTGCAGTTTATGATTTATTCTGGCAGACTAGATTACTTACATGTTTACTTAGATTTCCAAGGGATTTTATTTCTTCCTTTCTTTTCCTAGAGTAGATATCAGGTCAAGAACAGATAAAGGGAAAAGCAGGATGAATAATTCTATTTTCATTCCCAGAAAAGTGCGTATTATGTTTTCTCCCCTCCCCTTCCCTTTGTCCTGTCTCTCTCTCTCTCTCTCTCTTTCTCGCTGTCTCGCTCTCTCCCACACACAGACGCATACACATTGACTTTCTGGCTTTTTGAATTCTCCAACTCCAGTGATGACCATCTCTACTTTGCTTCCTAAGAGGCACATTATTTTTCAGACCTTCCCATAATGAGAAGAGCTCTGTTTTCTACAGCAGCTCAAACTCTCAAATAGCAGCCACTGGCCAGAGGCCTATACTGAACCCCTTTTGCTCTGCCCCTTCATGTGGGCCACTCTTCATTCTCAACAAAACATCAGTTAATCAGTATTTTCCAGTTATTTCAAATCATTAGCCCTGAGTCAATCACATTTCTATCCAATCCGAGTCAAAGATTCAAGAAATTTGGCAATAATCTTATTTCTTCCTTAAAATCCTCAATTTCCTTGACACTCGGCTGCTTTCCTCTTTCTACTCCTGGACTTTGGGAATGAAGCGTATACTTCTTAATTTTAGGCACTGAGTGTTACTGAGGAAATTTATGTTATTACATTTCAGTAGGCTTCATTATTGCTCATTTTAAAAAATTTACCTGTTGTTCTAGAGATAACTATTGCATTTTGCAGAGTGATTCTTCCAAGCTTATGCCACTCATTTAAACTCCCAACCCTTAAAGTTCTGTCAATCTTCATTATTTTGTTTGTACATGATACTTGTTTTCTGACTTAATAGAAAATATATGCATTCACTTTAAGCTGATAAACACTGCTTATTTAAGTAAGATAAAGATAATAAACTACACCCCCCCCGACACACACACACACGTACTCTCTCTTATAATAAGTTGGATTTAGGAATAAATAAAATAAAGAGAAGGACACAGCTTCTTCTGATATTTTATACGTCAAAGCAGGGGGTTGGCTTGGTGGGATCCAATTGTGAGTAAGCAGTTCTTTGTTTCTAATGACCAAAATAGATGGAAGACACTAAAACAAAGAACAACAACAAAAACTGAGTCCAGATGGCAAATGTGATCTGCTTTCATAAGTAAGCAGCTTGCTTAGAGTCTGAAAACTGATCCTTGTTAGCTTTCCATAGAACAAGAAGTTTTACCATGTGTCCAGAAGAGGTGGCCCATAATTTGAGTGAAATTATAATTATATTTATTTCTAGCTGCATCTTTTCTAAGAGAGGAAACTCAAAAATTGAGGAAAGAAGGAACATGAACTTTTGTTTCATGATAAATATAAAAATTTCAGTTTTAAAAAGCTCAGTATTTTTTTTCTTTTAGCTGAGGAAGATTGGCCTTGAGCTAACATCCGTTACCAATCCTCCTCCTTTTGCTTAAGGAATATTGCTGCTGAGCTAACATTTGTGCCAATCTTCCTCTATTTTTTATGTAGGTCGCCAACACAGCACGGCTTGAGGAGTGATGTGCATGTCTGCACTGGGATCCGAACCCACGAACCCTGGGGTGCTGAAACCACAAAAACTCAGTTTTTAAATCACTCACTTAAGTGAAGCAAATAAAGTGATCGTAATAGTGAAACTGTGAAGATGTTTCATTGTTAGTGGTATCAGATCTGGAACTTAAAGAATATTAAGATATCTTAAAGAAGACAAGATCATATTGTCTAGCAAAGTCTAAATCAAAGGAAAGGATCATAAGGAAAATTTGTGATGACAGGGATGTCATAATGGGTGAGTAAAGGCTCATCTGAAACCACAATTTGCCTAAGACAAGAATTCTCTCACTGCTTTGATAAGGTAGACTCATCTGAAAGTGTTGCAAACCGTACTATAAAAAATATCTTAATATTTATATCTTTATATACATTCCTCAGTTTCCTTTGGAGAAATTCCAGGAAATTAAATGATTAGGTCAAGACTTTGCAAAATTTAAAGAAACAATTTCACTTCTAATAAGATGACTTTCTTTTCCTACAGGACGTCTGTGATCAATTTCTTCTACCTTTCTATACCACATGTCAGGAAGTACGAAGGGTCAGTTAGTTTATCCACTTCCAAGTTAACAAATCAATCTGCCACAGTATTCTGGATGCTGGCAGAAGACACGAGACTCCTGGGTCAGAGACAAGACTTTGTGACTTGCAGTGAAGCAGGAAGCATGAGCTTCATGTTCATATTACTTGCTTTTGGCCCTGAAGTCCCATGGGGATGAGCTAGAAAGACCCAGAGGGAAGCTATCCATAACTTTTTGTCACAGCTGAAGAACACTGAGCTTAGGAAAGCCCAGTCTTCAAAGAGGCTGCTGGAAAACCTGCCCAATATTTGCCTTAGAGGGAACCATTATCTTTATTATGCTGGTCAGAAAACAAATCTTCCCTCTGCCCAGGAGAGAGGTGGCATCTCTCTCCTCTAGTGTTTTTGTTATACAGACATCTATAAAAATCGACCACAACAAAAGTTCATATGAGACTTGGAGAGAAGTGAGAGATGCATTGAGAATTGGCTCCAAATAGTCCATTTTTTGGATTAGTGGCTACTTTATATTGCCAAAGGAATTTGAACATTTCAGATTAAATTCTGGGACCACTAGTTAATAGCTTATGATTATGGTTACCCAAAACTCATGTCATAATTCTTTGTTGTATTTTTCTCCATTTGCAAAATGGAGTAATCATAAAATCCAACCCACAGTGCTTTAGTGGATAAAATGAGAAAAGATGTGAAAATATTTTTGTAGTCTGCCAAGATTACAACTCTATGTTAGTCAACAGTAATAATCAGTTGTTCCGTCTGAAAAACATTCAATAAGTCATTACAAAAGTAATAATTCAGAGAAAACTGGTTGTTTTCTATATATATATGTGTGTGTATATATATATACACATATATACTTGTATCTTTATTTCTGTGCAGAAGAGGTCTCATAATTCCATGTTAAATACGTAATTATCCCATGATAGTCTCACAATGTATTCTCAGGCTATTGGGTAAAGCAAGCATATTTCTTCCCACGAATGGATCTATTTTTGCACTGATAGTCCACTTTGCCTCTAATTAGGAAAATAATAATCATCTATCAATAATCTATCTTGGACTTTAAAGTTACCTTGCTAAAGATCTCTGAACAATGAGGATGTTCTTAACCCTCTCCTCTCCCTCTCTGTACATAGCACAGAGTGGATAATCAATAAATGATAGGCACAAAAATAATTTAGGAAAATAATCAAAATCTGGAGTACATTAGGATTTTCTATATGTGCTACCGTATTTTAAGAGTAATAGGAACTGGTGCCGGCCTGGTGGTGCAGGGGTTAAGTTCGCACGTTCCGGCCCGGGAGGCACAAGTTCGGATCCCGTTTTCAGACATGGCATTGGTTGGCAAGCCATGCTGTGGTAGGCGTCCCACATATAAAGTGGAGGAAGATGGGCATGGATGTTAGCTCTGGGCCTGTCTTCCTCAGCAAAAGAGGAGGATTGGCAGCAGATATTAGCTCAGGGCTAATCTTCCTCAAAAAAAAGTAATAAGAACTAATATGTTCTAAAACATACTTACTAGTCTTCATGTGCCAGACTAGAAAAAAATTAAAATTTACTCAGAAAATTCACTTAATGTATTGAATCTTTCAAGCACTAATTTCTGTTGTGAATTTCATATCCAAGAACCTCTTTGGAAATCAGATATTCATACCTGGTTTCTGCTGTTGCTGGCAATCCTTGTTATTTTTTGGCTTGCAGCTGTGTAACTCTAATCTCTGCCTCTGATGGCCACATGATTTTCCACCCTGTGCTTTCACATCGTCTTCTTATAAGGACACCAGTCATACTGGATTCAGAGCCCACCCTACTCCAGGTGACCTCAGCTTGAGTGATTACAGCTGCAGCAACTCTATTTCCAAATAAAGTCACATTCTGAAGTACTGAGAGTCAGTACTGCAATATATCTTTCTGGAGGACAATTTAAGACATAACAGGGGCATCTAGATAAAGGGAATCATCTAGTGAAGATTAATCCTAAATCCTCTTTGGGCAGAAATTTTGGCTATCTTTCCAACCTCCATTATACTTCTACACAATATAACCCTAATTGTTGGGGTGGCATCAACCACAATCCCATCCAGGATCAGGCCCCTTTTGGTCTAAGCAGATGACATATAAGCTATATTAGTCTTAACATATAAAATCGAATGGTGGTGTACTTTATCAGTTATTAATGGCATCTGCATTAGTATAGGAAATAGAATATATTGAGGCTTCCTGTGTCATTGTATGCAACTGAATCGTAAAACATGTTAGTGTCTAGGCTCTTCTGAAGTGTCCCTATTTGAGGACAGATTTCTCTCTCTAACACACACACACACACACACACTCTCTTTCTGGAATACTCAAACAGAATCGGAATGAACTGCATTCATCCAACTTAAGAAGACAGAGGGCTTTAGCCAGTCTTTGAGGTACTTTTCCTGCAGTCTTTTGTTTCATTAATCAGAAGCTTCTGTAAGGATAATACTTTTCTCAAATAGAATTACCTACTTAAAAATAAATGTAATATGGATGTATTTTTGCACTCATTTTGTATTTATAACTCCCTTTGCCATCAATAAATGATAGCGGAAAGGCAGTTTTTACTTTTCCATTATTTGTCACGTAGGATTTGCATATCTCAATTGTAAAGGTATTGAGAGCTCGAAAATTCACCTGGATACTTGCAAGGCTAATCCTGAGGCTACAATATGTCAAAAGACCCCTTTAGGAAATTAAATATGCCCATGACATTTCTAAAGAGAGATGTCACCCTGAGAAGTTTCCACTATTTGGTGTAAGATCTTGGTTGTTATGGTGACTATAGTGGTCTGAACGTGAAGTGTATTAGAAAAGATACTCCATAGGTGAACAGAAATCTTAGCCCACGCAACATTCTATATGAAGTGTAAGTATGTGAACTAGGCTTGGAAAGACTATAATAATTGTGTTCATGATAGGAAGTTAGACTATGGTGGGGTAACAAATACTCCAAACTCCCCAAGCCTTAAGGTAACATTATATTTTTTGCAAACAACGTCTAGCTCTGCTTATTGTAGTTTCTTGAAGACACAGACATACAGAGGCTCCACTAACCTATTCTATCTCTCCAGAAAGATTCAGTGTTTATGATGAAAGAGGGAAGTACACGCAGAAGTACATACTGGATCTTAAATGCTTCCCCCTAGAAATGGTGCAAATTACTACTGCTCACTTTTCACTGGACAAACTTACATAATCAGGAAAGTATAATGCTCCTATGGGTCTGGAAAAAGAAAATAACTGTAAATATTAGAGAGTACTATGTATCTACTATGGTTCTTATGAAGACAAACTTTATTTGCTTTAAAGTTGCCCCACCTTAAGTGTGTATTTTCTCTTAACTATTTTTATTGCTTTCAAAATTAGTATCTTTTAAATAAATATCAATTTTCTTGCGATACATTGCTGATAGATGAAAATGCAATTTATATTTGTTTATTCATCTTTTATTCAACCTCCTTATGAAAAACATCTTATAAGTTCTAATATTTTATATATCATTTTGGGTTTTCTATGCAGATGATAATATAATCTATTAAATATAGCAGTTAACGTTTTCCTTTCTAAGCATTACAAGCTACTTTTTTCTTATGTATTGTAGTGGCTGAGATTTCTAATGACATGTTGAATAGAGACAGCATTGACATCACTTTCTAATTTTAAAAAACATTCTTTCTGTATTTTAAATTCAGTGTCATGTTAGCCATGGAATTTCAGTAGACCTTTATGAGATCAAGGAAATTTTCAGTTTTGTGATATATCCTGTATATCTATTATTAAAAACATTTGGTATTAATATAACTATCCTATTTTTATTTTGCTTATTACCGTAAATCTTATGAAAACACTCCCACAATAATGTAAATGTAATCTTCCTCAGATTTGACTTCTATCTAGTCTTCCAGAATCTGTTCTCAGCAGTTTATCTTCAGCGGAGTGTGGGGAATAAATAGGAAAGAAGGAGTTTTGATGAGGAAATACAACATAAGTCTACCTGGATTAAAGACGGGAAACAGACTGTGACCCTTGAGTTCCCAGTATTCTCACTGGACCAACAAAATGAACTCTGACTTGGCAGGGGTTTATTGGAATCTTCGCCATTGTCACTGATGTCTCAATCAGCCACAGTAGCCAGAAACATCTCCTTTGTTACTTAAGCCTTGAACTGTGCCTAAGTAGCACAAAACACACCATGCTCCAGAATTTACTTGGATGGCACAGTAGGCCTCTTGGGATTCTGGTTATTTTATTAAATCTGCAGTAATATCATTCTCTATTTTTCACAATAGAATTGTTTGGACCTGACATCATGTTGTGATAGGACTTGTTTTAATTTGCTTTGATCCATCATTTCAATTCTGCCCTTCTGAATGCTTTTTGGTACTAGGTGTATCTCAAGCATTAGTTATCATTCTTGTCTTATTGCTAATTTTGAAAGGAATTCTTCTACTATTTCACAAATAATTACCATTTTGCTGAGATAACCATAAGTCTAGGTATATTGTTCAATCCAAATTTAGAGCTCTTCTTTTAGTTTGTTTAGTTTATTTACATTTATTGCAATTACTTATATGTTTTATAAATTTGATTTATTTCTACTAACCTAATTTTAGCTTACTTTGTCATATTTACTTATTTTCCTTTGGGTTAATTCATGGGTTTCTTGTCTGCATGTGTGTTTTTTTCCTCTCAAGACTTTGTGTTTTTTAAAACAACAAATGCTTATTTCCTCATAATTCTATGGGTTGTAAATTTGGGTTGGACTCAGCTCCGTGTGGTATCAGCTAGGCTCACGTCTGTAAATTAATTTTCTCTGTCATTTGAAACCAAAGAAAGCTGAGATTGCAATATTGTGGTAGTGAGAGAAGAAGATCCTGAACCAGGGTAGTTCTTTCAACCTTGTTAATAACAATAAAAACTAAAACAGGAGAGTTTTGTTTTAAAAAGGTAGACCCAGGTTTTCTCGCAAATACAAATTCAAGCAGCTCTCATTTATCCTGCTTTGCCCCATCAAAAGTTCCTAACAACATCCTGTACTTCACTTCTTGCTCTTTCTGCTACATCATTCAGTAACTTTCACCAGTTTTTAAACAGATGAGGCTAACAGCACAGGCATAGTCTAAGCCTGTGCACTCCGGATTTTCCCTGACTGATCCAGTCTCCAAGAACACATTGCATCTAAAGTGGGCACTGCCTGTAAGTGAATTTAAGTAAACAAAGATATGTGAAGACGGGGACTATCTCAAAATAAAACACGCTGGTGAAAATAGTAACTAAGGCAACAGGAGCAATGGGAGAAGTGTTCTGTACAATCTACAGATGGCCATCTGAAAGAAATGCTCCAATGATTCTGCAACTGATTTGGCAAAGGCACATCCAGAGAGAATGAATTGACTGATAACAACCTATCGTACTGTTTCTGCCACAGTCCAGGATGTTGTTTGGATTATATCGACTCAAATCTGACAACTCTCTCCATCACTTATATATGTCCCTCTGAAGAGATTTATTACACATAGCAGTTTACTGAAATCCTTGGTGTACATGTTGTTGTCTCCTGAATTTTAACGTCCATGAAGGCAGATACATATTATCAAATGTTGATGTCTTAGCAGATAGAGATATCTATTGGCAGAAGACTCATTGCAGTGAAAATCAAGAGATTTGATCTTGGACCTAATGTAGTCAATACTTAATTGTGTGAATATAGATAGTCACCAATATAAAAATAGGAAAGTTGGTATCAATAATTTTACAATTATTTTTAGTATTCATCAATATTTATTATGAAAGAAGTCATGATGACTTAATTCTATAATTTAAATTATATAATACATCCCTTATATATAGCCAGTTTTCCATTGGAATCTGCTATGTGTAACTAAGGGTTTTTAAGTGACAATATTCAAGACATATATGTTGCACTGGGCAGATAATATGACTCAAGGATTAAGAAACTATGCTCAAGAGTCAGACGGACTGCATTCAAATCTTGGTTCTACCATTTCCATTTATTAGTTTTGGCAAGTTATTAAATATCATTTTGTCTCATTTTTCTCATCTGTAAAAGAGTAAAATAATAATACTTACTTTATGGTCTTATTGTGAAGATTAAATAAGAGGATATCAATAACATACTTCAAATGTGCCTAACATGTTGGAAGGGCTCATTGCACAGTATTATTATATGGTATCACATGTTGCATTAATTTGAAAAGAGTTTTGGATGCTTGCTGTGGTGTGTTTCCATTTATTACAACATCCTGAAGAACTACTAGCTTGCATTGTCATGAGCTGACATTGTTAGAAGTATTCACGAAGAGGCTGCCCATTTCCTAAGAGTTCAACTGTAAAAGAAATTCCTGCATTGTTGCAAGATTAGACTGAATGGCTTCTAAAGTTTCTTCTAATTCTAAAAGTCTATGGTAGTTTTTAGATACTATAAAAGCCATACGTGCATTCTAAATGGAGAAAGTAGTAAACAATTTTGCAATGGGAGAGATTGGTGGGAACAGACCCACCACCTGTTTGGTGTGTCTTTGGATATTTAGCTTAAATTGATAACACACTTTTTGAGTGCTGCCTTGCTAAGTTCCAATTCACCCTGCCTTGGAGATGACTCTGGCATAGGCCTATTTCATGTGTCATTTTATTCTCCTACTATTTACTCTGGTATGATATTAGGCTTTCCATATTATATGCTGACTTCTTGCTTAAACGAAGAACTTGTCTTTGTCCTTATGTCCTTAAGTTCATAAACACCTCTTACCAGTTTGAAATTTGTATTTTTCATGTTTTGCCTATTATTCAATTATTCAGACAATGATGGAATACCTGAGGAGAAAGCATCAAAGACAGGCTATATGTTCATTTAAGAAAAAATATTTCAGGCATAGGGTGTCTTTTTGTTTTGCCCTTTTTTTTTAAACTTTAAGATGAATACATTATTTTTTAAGTGGCATTTATCCAGGTAAATGGGTTACAATCAATAGTCGCTAATAAGGTGTGCAAAAATAACTATTTTAAAGAAGTTAGTAAAATTAACCTTACATTTTCACTCAGAAAAGAAACCTAATCCTGGGAATTCAACATAAATTATGTCATTCCTGAGTTTAAAAGTTTGATTCTTGATTTGAACTGAGTGAATTCAATGTTCTCTTGCTCCTTCTTCCCTCTCCTTCTACGTAGAAGAGAGGTAGGGGGGAGGTTAGATCCAAGATGGCGGCGTGAGTAGTCTTCTTTTTCTCTCCCCCTTCGAATCTACAACTAATTGGACATTCATCACTTAACAAAGGATATCCATATAGCATCTCAGGATGCCTGAGAGACCCATGCTGCTATATATGGGAAGGCGGACGGACTTCCCTCCAGGAGGAGGTGGAGATAGGGGAAAACTCTCCGACCCCGACCCCCAAACAGCCTAGTACCTGCAAGCGGCTTTCTTCCAGCGGACGCCCCCAGAACATCGCCACACACCAAGGGCAGGAGGGAGCGCACACCAGAGGAGTGATGGTGGAAACAGGTGACCACAGCCCTACCTAAGCCCCCCACAATTACACCTAAGCCCAGAGGGAAGCTCCAGAGTTACATACCAGAGGCAGCGGGGAAAACCCCTACCCGCCATTAGCGGAGAGGCCCCACCTAGCAACCACAATGCCAGGAGGCTCCCGGAGAGAATCCCAAACAGGGCAGTGGCGCACCAGCTGCCACCGCCGGCCCCACTGACTGCGGCTATCGCCCAGTCGGGGCACGGGGCTACTGCAGATCTCCTGGGAGAGGACTGGGGCAGGGTGGAGTTCCAGTGGCCGGCTCTATAGCCCAGGGGAAACTCTGGGCTTCTGTCCTAGCAGTAGGCATAGCCTCTACCTGCCATTAGCAGAGAAGCTCCGCCCAGCATCCACAACACCGGGAGGCTCCTAGAGAGAATCCCCAACAGGGCAGCAGCCCGCCAGCTGCCGCTGCCAGTCTCATGGACTGCAGATGTCGCCCAGTCAGGGCTCGGGGCTAACGGAGATCTCCTGGGAGAGGACTGGGGCTGGGTGGTGCCCCAGCGGCTGGGTCCGCAGCCTGGGGGGGAAACTCCAGAGTTCCATCCAGGCAGCAGGCAAAGTCTCTCCCTGCCATTAGTGGAGAGGCCCCTCCCAGCATCCACAATGCTGGGAGGCTCCCAGAGAGAATCCCAAATGGGGCAGCAGCCCGCCAGTTGCTGCCACCGGTCCCACAGACTGTGGCTGTCACCCGGTCAGGGCACGGGGCTACCGGAGATCTCCTGGGAGAGGTCTGGGGCTGGGTGGAGTTCCAGAGGCTGATGCAGCAGCCCAGGGGGAAACTCTGGGCTTCCGTCCTGGAAGCAAGCATAGCCTCTACCCACAAATAGTGGAGAGGCCCCACCCAGCATCCACAACGCGGGGAGGGTCCGGAAGAGGAGAATCCCAGGTAGGGCAGCAGCTGGCCAGATGCCACTGAACTCAAGGTCTCTGGCTATCCCTCAGACAGGGCAAGGGGCTCCCCGAGATCCTGGGGGAGAGGACTGGGGATGGGTGGAGTTCCAGCGACCCGGCCCCATGGCCCAGGGGGAACTCTACAGTCTCACAGCAGCCTCAGCAAAAGCCTCTACACAACACTAGTAGAGAGCACCCACCCGGAAACCACAAGGCTGGAAGACCCTGGGACAAATGTAGCACAACTAGGTGAGCTAACAACAGACTGCAGAAGTTGCCCATAGCTCTGCTGTGACCCATAGTGGACAAGTGAGATTTTGTGGGCACTGACAGTGGCAAGCTGCAAATATAAGTGATCGTGCCCTTGGCCACTGGAAAAGCCCATAACACCGCTGCAGACCCTAAGGAGGGAGCACATCTAGGTGGTCTGCAACAGTAGGCACCAGCAGCCTGAAGCCCCCTTGTGGTGGCCCCCACAGCTGAAGAGGGAACCCACAGGACCACTGTGACTATGAGGAGGGGCCCAGGCCCAGTTAGCAACAGCTGGTAGGGTTCCTGGTTGGTGCAGTATAAACAGCTGTTCCCCCACTACACCAGTAGAAACAGGTGGAAGCAGTAACTAAACTCTACCTCTATGCAAAGGCATAAATCTACACCATCAAGCAATATGAAAAAATATGTTAAATCTCCAGAACAGAAGGAAAATGACTAATACCCAGAAAATAATCCCAAAGACAATGAAATATATAACCTAAATGATGATGACTTCAAAACAGCCATCATTAAAAAACTCAATGAGTTAAAAGAGAATTCAGATAGACAACTCAACAAGTTCAGGAGGTATGTCACAAAAGAGTTCGATACTATAAGGAAGAACCAAACAGAAATACTGGAAATGAAGAACACAATGGAGGAGATTAAGAAAAATTGAGATGCACTGAACAGTAGGGCCGATAATATGGAGGACAGAATTAGCAATTTGGAAGATAGGAATATAGAAATGCTGCAGGCAGAGGAGCAGAGAGAACTAAGACTAAAAGGAAATGAAGAAGCTCTCTGAGAATTATCTGACACAATTAGGAGATGCAACGTAAGGATTATAGGTATACCAGAGGGAGAAGAGAGGCAGAAGGGGGCAGAAAGCCTATTCAAAGAAATAATGGCTGAGAACTTCCCAAACCTGGGGAGAGAGATGGAACTTCATGTGACAGAAGCCAATAGATCTCCAAACTTTATCAATGCAAGAAGACCAACCCCAAGGCATATAGTAGTGAAGCTAGCAAAAGTCAACAACAAGGAGAGAATACTAAGGGCAGCCAGGCAGAAGAAATTAACCTACAAAGGAACCCCCATCAGGCTATCAGCAGATTTCTCAGCAGAAACTTAACAGGCTAGAAGAGAGTGGAATGATATATTAAAAAATCTGAAGGACAAAAACCTGCAGCCGAGAATTCTCTACCCAGTGAAAATATCCTTCAAATACGATGGAGAAATAAAAACTTTCCCAGATAAACAAAAATTAAGGGAGTTCATTGCCGTAAAATCTCCCCTTCAAGAAATGCTCAGGAAAACTCTCATTTCTGAAAAATCAAAAAAAGGAAAGGGGCTACAAAACCAAGAGCAAAGGAGATAAGTAGAAGGACAACAACAGAGAGTAGCAGCTCTCCATCAGAACAGACTAAACCATGGGATGAGAAACAAAGGAAATTGAAGAGAACCGGAGAACAAGACATAAAATGGCAGCAGTAGGCCCCCACATTTGAATAATCAATCTAAATGTAAATGGATTGAACTCTCCAATCAAAAGACACAGAGTGGCAGGATGGATCAAATAACAACACCCAACAATACGCTGCCTCCAGGAAACACACCTCAGCCCCAAAGACAAACACAGACTCAGAGTTAGGGGATGGAAAACAATACTCCAAGCTAATAATGAACAAAAGAAAATAGGTGCCGCTATACTAATATCAGACAAAGTAGACTTCAAAGCAAAACAGATAAAGAAAGACAAAGAGGGACAGTATATAATGATAAACGGGACTCTCCACCAAGAAGACATAACACCTATAAATATATACGCACCCAACACAGGAGCACCAAAATTTGTAAAGCAACTCTTAACAGAACTAAAAGAAGACATCAACAATAATACAATAATAGTAGGGGACCTCAACACCCCATTAACACCAATGGATAGAACATCCAGAATGAAAATCAACAAGGAAATTATAGAATTAAATGAAAAATTAGACCAGATGGACTTAATAGATATATATAGAATACTTCATCCCAAAACAGCACGTTACACATTCTTCTCAAGTGCGCATGGAACATTCTCAAGGATAGACCATATTTTGGGAAACAAAGCAAGCCTCCATAAATACAAGAGAGTTGAAATAATATCAAGCATCTTTTCTGATCATACTGCAATGAAACTAGAAATCAACTACAAGAATAAAGCAGAGAAAGGTGCAAAAATGTGCAGACTAAACAACACGCTATTGAACAAACAATGGATTATTGAACAAATTAAAGAAGAAATCAAATATTATCTGGAGACAAATGAAAATGAGAACACGTCATACCAAATCATTTGGGATGCAGCAAAAGCAGTCCTAAGAGGGAAATTCATTGCAATACAGTCTCACCTCACTAAACAAGAAAAATCTCACATACGCAACCTCAAAAGACACCTAACAGAATTGGAAAAAGAAGAACAAACAAAGGCCAGAGTCAGTGGAAGGATGGAAATAATACAAATAAGAGCAGAAATAAATGATATTGAAACAAAAAAGACAGTAGAAAGGATCAATGAAACAAAGAGTTGGTTCTTCAAAAAAATTAACAAAATTGACAAACCCTTAGCCAGACTCACCAAGAAAAGAAGAGAGAAATCTCAAATAAATAAAATTAGGAATGAGAGAGGAGAAATCACAACAGATACCAAAGAAATACAAGGGATCATAAGAGAATACTATGAAAAACTATATGCCAACAAATTGAACCACCTAGAAGAAAAGGACAAATTCTTAGACTCTTACAACCTCCCAAAACTGAATCAGGAAGAAATGGAGAATCTGAATAGGCCAATCACAAGTAAAGAAATAGAAACAGCAATCAAAAACCTCCCCAAAAATAAGAGTGCAGGACCAGACGGCTTCTCTGGAGAATTCTACCAAACATTCAAAGAAGATTTAATACCTATCCTCTCAAACTATTCCAGAAAATTGAGGAAGATGGAGCACTCCCTAACACATTCTATGAAGCCAACATCACTCTGATCCCCAAACCTTACAAGGACAACACAAAGAAGGAGAACTACAGGCCGATATCACTGATGAACATAGATGCAAAAATCCTCAACAAAATTCTGGCAAACTGAATACAGCAAGACAACAAAAAGATTATTCACCATGATCAAGTGGGATTTATACCAGGGACACAGGGATGGTTTAACATCCGCAAGTCAATCAATGTGATACTCTACATTAACAAAATGAGACACAAAAACCACATGATCATCTCAATAGATGCAGAGAAAGCATTCAACAAGATCCCACATCCGTTTATGATAAAAACCCTCAATAAAATGGGTATAGAAGGAAAGTACCTCAACACAATAAAGGCCATATATGACAAACCCACAGCCAACATCATACTCAATGGACAAAAACTGAAAGCCATCCCTCAGAGGACAGGAACAAGACAAGGGTGCCCACTTTGACCACTCCTATTCAACATAGTACTGGAGGTGTTGGCCAGAGCAATTCAGCAGGAAAAAGAAATAAAAGGAATCCAAATAGGCAATGAAGAAGTAAAACTCTCACTGTTTGCAGACGACATGATCTTATATACAGAAAACCCCAAAGAATCCATAGCAAAACTATTAGAAACAATCAACAGCTACAGCAAAGTTGCAGGGTATAAAATCAACATACATAAATCAGTAGCATTTCTATACACTAACAATGAACTAACAGAAAAAGAACTCAAGAACTCAATCCCATTCACAATCACAACAAAAAGAATAAAATACCTTGGGATAAATTTAACCAAGGAAGTGAAAGATTTATACAATGAAAACTGCAAGACTTTCTTGAAAGAAATTGACGGCGACATAAAGAGATGGAAAGACATTCCATGCACATGGATTGGAAGAATAAACATAGTTAAAATGTCCATACTACCTAAAGCAATCTAAAGATTCAACACTATCCGAATCAGAATCCCAAGGACATTCTTTACAGAAATTGAGCAAACAATCCTAAAATTCATATGGGGCAACAAAAGACCATGAATTTCTAAAGCAATCCTGAGTTAAGAGAAACAAAGCCGGAGGCATCACAATCCCCGATTTCAAAACATACTACAAAGCTACAGTGATCAAAACAGCATGGTACTGGTACAAAAACAGGTACACAGATCAATGGAACTGAATTCAAAGCCCAGAGATAAAACCACACAGATATGGACAGCTAATCTTTGACAAAGGAGCTGAGGGCCTACAATGGAGGAAAGAAAGTCTCTTCAACAAATGGTGCTGGGAAAACTGGTCAGCCACATGTAAAAGAATGAAAACTGACCATTCTTTTTCACCATTCACAAAAATAAACACAAAATGGATCAAAGACCTAAAGATTAGGCCTGAAACAATAAGTCTCCTAGAAGAGAATATAGGCAGTACTCTCTTTGACATCAGTTTCAAAAGAATCTTTTCGGACACTATAACTCCTCAGATGAGGGAAACAATAGAACGAATAAACAAATGGGACTTCATCAGACTAAAGAGCTTCTTCAAGGCAAGGGAAAACAGGATTGAAGCAAAAAAACAGCCCACTAATTGGGAAAAAATATTTACAAGTTACTTATCTGACAAAGGGTTAATCTCCATAATATACAAAGAACTCACACAGCTTAACAACAGAAAAACAAACAACCCGATCAAAAAATGGGCAGAGGACATGAACAGACATTTCTCCAAAGAAGATATAAGGATGGTCAATAGACACATGAAAAGATGCTCATCATCACTAATCATCAGGGAAATGCAAATCAAAACTACACTAAGATATCACCTTACACCGGTTAGACTGGCAAAAATATCCAAAACCAAGAGTGACAAATGTTGGAGAGGTTGTGGAGAAAAAGGAACCCTCATACACTGTTGGTGGGAATGCAAACTGGTGCAGCCACTTTGCAAAACATTATAGAGATTTCTCAAAAAGTTAAAAATAGAAATACCCTATGACCCAGCCATCCCACTACTGGGTATCTATCCTAAGAACCTGAAGTCAGCAATCCCAAGAGTCCCATGCACCTCTATGTTCAATGCAGCATTATTTACAATAGCCAAGACATGGAACCAACCTAAATGCCCAGAAACTGATGATTGGATAAAGAAGATATGGTATATATACACAATGGAATACTACTCAGCCATAAAAAAGGACAAAATCTCCCCCTTCGCATCAATATGGATGGACCTTGAGGGTATTATGTTAAGCGAAATAAGCCAGACAGAGAAAGACGAACTCTATATGACTCCACTTATAGGTGGAAGTTAACACATAGACAAGGAGAACTGATTGGTGGTTACCAGGGAAAAGGGGGGGTGGGGGGAGGGCACAAAGGGTGAAGTGGTGTACTCACAACATGACTAACAATAATGTACAACTGAAATCTCACAAGGTTGTAATCCATCATAATCTTAATTAAAAAAAAAAAAAAGAGAGGTAGGGGAAGGTGTGACTTGTGTTGTCCTGGTATTGGGGAGGGGACATCTCTTATTGTCTGCTGTCCCTCATCCATCCTGGCCTCTGTTGAGATGAGAAGCAGAAAGCCCTCGTTGTTGTGCAATGATGTCCTCTATTGATGTCTGTGGTCTAAGCATCCCTCAGCTCTTCGCATGAATATATTCTTCAGGCCAAATGTGAACTCCATTCAAACTAGCCCCAAGGTTAGAGCAGAGGTGGAGATAGGGCTCGTGATGGGCATAGGGCTCATTCTTGGGGAACCAGACAGTTTCCAATCTAATCACATCCCTACTACTTCTTACACTAGCCGGTGAAACTTTGACTTCTTTTGGGTTGGGATTAGCTTCATACCTTTTAACCTTGTTTTCTTAATCTCTTTTTCTTTAATAGATACGGTTCATTTTGCATTTCTTTAGACTTTCCTCCTGATCTCGCCGAGCCAAGCCTTTTGGAATTCAGAAGAAAAAAACACCAATTCTCTGTGAAGTTCCTAGCTCTTAAAACTTTTTTAAAAGTATGGATTTTAAGACACTTTCTTCCTTCCTGTGGATTTTACAAAGTCTACTTAAGAGCTCAAAAGCCTAAAATTAAACTCTGTTTTTCCTCTTGTATTCATACTCTGAAATCAAAGCAGAAAGAAAATACTTACTGCCACTTGATTAATGATGGGAGATATTAGAGTTAAAAAAGATTGTCAAAGTGAGAAGTCTGATCTAAATTTTTACTCACTACATCCATAATATGCAAAAAACTAGGCAAAGGATAGGTTTAGCGATACAATATGAAGCTAAACCAGGAAAAGTGAGATTTCGATGAAATTTCCAACGACATGGTTGAAGAAAATAGAGAATTAAGTCATTCTCAGTCCCAAGGGACAGGTTGACATTAGCACAAAAGGTCGAGGTCCATGATAAATGGGTGAACTGGGGTCGTAAATCAGTGAATCATGTTTCATTGTTCTGTTATTCTTGTCTGTTCTAAGGACATTTATTACTTCTTGTTAGGAATTAGAGAAAAATAAATAATTTTTTTCTGCTTTCATTTTAATTGAACTAGCCAATAATTAAATTGTAACAACATTGCCATTTATTCTCTTTTTTCTCATCTTACTATCTAACTTGCAATATTAATGCAAAGACTGGATCAATAGAGCCAGCATCATCCCTTGATGCAACTTCCCAGACTGGTTCCAAGAAGTCTCTGACTTAAATAATTATTCTCCTCCTCCTCCTCTTCCTCTTCTTTTCTGCATAAAATTATCATCAGATTACAATCCTATCTATGAGATTGTTAGTCATTCAGAAAAAATATAAATATCCTGCATGATTTTCTCTTTTAAGGACAAAGCAGAATAAAGATCATGACAGGAAGAGAAGGCTTTATTACTGTGTTGTAAGGCCAAAAAGTAAGGCCCAATATTATATATTGCCTTGACATATGGGGAAATTGGGAGAGCCTCAAATTGCCTAACTCGAAGATCCCTACTTCAAAATGTAATGGTGTAGACCTGAAATTTACATAATGTTATAAAGCAATGTTATCTCAATTAAAAAAAAAATGGAAAAAAGATCCCTTCTTCTTTCTGTGCTCATAGACAAGGTGCCCCAGCCAAAAAACCCTTCTTATGAAATGGATCAGGTACATTTCCTGCTCATCCTTGAGTGGCAGGTTTCAGTTCCCTGCCGGCCCACAGAATTATTCAAATAAGCCAATCACATCCTCTCACAAGAACCAGACACTTCACTCTCTTACTGCTACAAAGCCTGCCTCCCATAGCACCTTGGTTGTTCAATGTTCCTAAGTACAATCCTTTAATTTTTTGCAAGCATGTGATGGCCTTCTCCTCTGGGCTGTGAATATATGTGACTAATAACCTGCTGCGGATTTTCATCTGTCCATCGTGTTGTGTGCTTGGCCATCACCATAACCCTAAGGCGGGAATCTCTCCTTCACCAGCAAAGTGCATAGGAGATGATTAAAGCAATTATTTTGTTCATTTACTCAAAAACCTATTCACTTATTGACTCCAGTTGGTTATGCATTGAGTCAAGTACTTTGCTTATGCTAATACTTAATCCTCCTAACAGCCCTCCAAACTGGTGTCATTATTTCCATTTCACAAGTAACAAAACTGTAATTCAGAGAGGATAATTAATTTGCTCAAAGTTACAGAGAAAGTAAGATTGAAGCCAGGCTCTATTCTAAATCCCATCCTCTTCTTGTTACCTTACATTATTTCTACAAAAGATAAGTTACTTCATCTAAAAATGCATGGAAGTATGGTATAATAAGTTTTCCATGAAATAGTTAGAAAAAAATGTTTGCCTCTTAAGATGGACAAGCATCTCTTATCCTAGTAATTTGCTGTTCACTGATGATGCTAGGTTAAAAACTCACAGAAATGCATCTTAATGTTAATGATGATAGTAGAATGAAGCTGCTACAATATCTAAAATATGTTTCATCCATCAGCTTGGGCCTTTTGTGCTAGAAGCAGGGGTGGAAAAACATATTTAAATCACATCTCCTTTGGCTTTGGGCTTGCTTCTTTTTCCCCAAGCTTCTTGAGCAGCTCTACCATCCCCTTGTCCAAGATGTCCCCATTTCTGTCCTTCAAGCCTGACTGCTCTCTGGTAAGTTTGAGTGAAAAGTCCAGAGGATGGATCCTAAAGAGACTTAGGAACCTCCCTGAGGTTTATCTACTAACTGGGCTAAAGGTACAAGTGCTGTCTCTTCCCTTATTCTTGTATTTTTCATAAAAATACTACAGGTTCGGAAATAAAAATGTCACAGGAAACTATTTGCTTCCATCTCTAAGAGTTGCACCCTTTCCTCACAGAGGGTAAACTAAATGGGAACGTGGTCTGAGAAAATTCTGTTTATAGACACTTCTAACAAAGAATATTCTTAACACATATATTCCACTCCCTAATTTCAACTTCTCCCATGACTCATTGTCACAGCTACAATGTATTGAGAGTCTGATATGTGACAGGTGCTGCCTTAGTGGCTGTACACATATCACCACATTTATGCATTGAATTACATCCTCACAATAATTATTTCCATGTACCCATGTGGAAATCCATGTATAGATGTCAGGATATGCTTAGGTCATGTGGCTAGTTATGGAGGAGCCACGGGTCAAGCCCAGGTCTGACGCTGCAGCCTATTCTCGGCTCATGCTAAACATGGTTAGACTGAGTGATCTGGAAACACCACAGCTTGCTTTGAAGGCAAAAGCTGCTCACAAACACATTTTTGGTAAAGGCAGATCTTTTCTCTGGTTTGCCTGCTGCCTACTTGATTCCTAAAATTACACTGTTTATTGTTCATAGCTTCAGAGAAAATCACTTTTCCGTAAAGTGTCCATTATAGTGTGTCAATGAATGTGATAACGTGCATAATTTACCTCAGGGGAGTATGTAATTAGAAAATTAACCTTTTACTTTTCTCCTGTTAATCAGTTATAGAAAATAATGGAAGAATAATACATTAGCAACCGTGTCTGCTGTATTATTGTGCTTTCAATTTCTAAGTTACTCAGTAGAAACAAAATGCTCAGAGACAAGAGCCTGAACATGTGAAGCAGAGACGGCATTTTGCACATAGAGAAGGACCTATTTCCCATGTCTTTCATACGCTTCCAAAAAATTCTCAAAAAAACTCCTTCTCTATCTTGGAGTAGTATTTTACTCGAATAAGAAGGAAAATTCTGGATTCTATTTTCACCTCCTTACTTTTCAGAAAGCACAGCGATTGTGTAAGTTACATGCTTGTGCTTCCATGAAAGGATCACGAGCATGTAATGTAAGAGGGACATGCCCTGGGAAATCGGGGTGGGCCTGTGCCTCCACGGCCAGACCCTGTGCTCTCCCACAGAGGCTGACTTGTTTTCTCAATTCCCAGAGGAGCTCAATTCTCCGAACTACAAGAAAGCAGAGTCAATCTCATCATTATCGAAAGCTCTGATAATTTTAACTCTGGATCTCACAGATGCTGATAGGCACCGTTGGCTTTGGGTCTCAAAATCACTGGGCCTTGAGTTAGACACATTATTTGTGATACTCTAGTCCTTAGAGACACAGAGATGTGTGAGAAGGCAAAAAACCCTGAGATATATTGAGATATATTAAAACTGTCCACGTTAGAGAGTGAGGAAAATGGCATTGAACTTGGAGTCGGGAACCTTGGCGACATTTCAGGCTGTCTGGTTTTGAGTACATCACTTAAGTTCTCAGAGCCTCAGTTGATCTATTTCAAAATGGAAATGTTTTTTTGCCTTGCCTACCTCAAAGAATTTCTGAAGAGACAAACTAGGATAAAAAAAAATGTGTCAAACATTGTAATTGTAAGTGCATAAAAATATGAAATAGTTATTCCTACCAGCTACTATCTTTGGATAGCTAAATTTTTATTTTTGTAGCAAAATTGAATTAAAAGCAGCATTCTGTATCTTATTCTCGGATTCCCTGCAAATGTAACTTTTCGTATTCTAAAAGTCTTCTGTAGTGCTTTAGCTCAGGGATTTCTCCTGACCTTCGAACCTCCTTTATCCTTTCAATCTCTTACCTAATCTCCATCTGTAGTAATCTGAATAAAAGTCCTCAAAATATATCAGGTCTTAATGCTTGGAGAATCTAAATGTTGCCTTATAGGAGGAAAAAGGTCTTTGCAGACGTGATTAAGGATTTTGAAACGAGGAGATTGTCCTAGATTATCCAGGCGCTCCCTAAATGAAATCACAAGGTCTTTGTAAGAGAGGGGCAGAGGGAGATTAGACACAGAAAGAAGATGAGAAGGCAATGTGATCACAGGCAGAGGATGGAGTGATGCAGCCACTAGCCAAGGAATCATGGCAGCTCCCAGAAAGTGGAAGAGACAAGGAACAGATTCTCTTCTAAAGGGTTGATTCAGAGAGCATGCAGCCCTGCTGACACCTTCATCTTTGCCCAGTAACACTGATTTCACACATTTGGCCTCCAGACCTGTAAGAGAATAAATGTGTGTTTTTTTAGTCATCAATTTTGTTATAATTTGTTGCAGCAGCCATAGGAAACTAACACACCGTGTCTCCTATCATATCAAAGAATATTCTAGATGAAATGTTGAGTGGCTGTGGCAATCTCTTCCAAATCCTCAACGTACCTCCTCATACCTCTGTTTCACTTCTTCTTCTAACTCTTGAGAAGTCATCTTAAGACTTTGCAAAATTAGATATTTTCTTCTTAATGAGAAATTGTGGGATGCATCATCTCAGTCACAAATGCTCTCTTGCATCCCGAGTGGTCTATGATAAAAAGGAAAACATTTAGCTGGTGAAGATGGTTGGAGTTAACTGAGTTGTGAAACATGAAGTGGAGTTTCCCAAGTGGAGTGATTTAGACAAATTTCTCCTTGATGGTATGAAAATAAATCTGATAATTTCTTAGTTGAGATGCTTCATTTTCCTTTTGCAATGAGTTGTACATTGAGTGTCTTAGTGGGTTCTCTTAAGAAATGTTGAATGGAAAGGTAAAGGATTACATCTCTTAGGATTTCCCTTTCCTCTCCTTTCAATCGCTTTGTTGGTTTAAATGAAAGTTTTTTCCACTGGCAATTTAATGCCCCTATTCTTATTGAGAAACAAAATAACTTCAAACTAAAGGACTCTTAATGCTATAAGGCAAACAATAGACAAGACTTTTTTGAAGATTTTTTATGATTCATTCTGGAACATGTTCAAAAAGAGGTAGGTTAAGAGAAAATTTTATTGGAATTTCTAAAATTTTCCTCTTCTGTTGGAAGAGAGTATTTCTTTCCTATACAGGTTAGTACAAGGTTGGCTTTTCCACCCTTTATAATTAACTGACCACTGACAATTCTTAAGAGTGGGTTTATCCAGTTGGTTTTGGATGAACAGTCGTGGAAAAGACTATTTTGAATGAATGGATATTGAATTAACAAGCTGTTTCTCACAGATCATCAGTGATTGAGGATTATCTGCAGTTGAGTGTCAAATAACTTGCTGAGATATCCATTAATCGCTTATGAATGTCTATGAGAGAAAATATTTCTTCATGTTCTTGATTTATATCATATACGGAGTTTTATGTGTAAATGGCATTAATTTCATACTAACAAAAGCCCCAAGGTGGGTTTTTCTTAGAATACTACTAAATATAGTGTAAAGAAATTGCCAAAACAGTTAGCGGGGAAAATTTGTCAGTTAAATGAAAGTGAGGGAAATTGATAGCTTAAACTGACATATCTCTGTAGATCTCTAGCATACTGGGATATTTCTAACCCTTATCTCTGCAGCCATTTCTCTTTTAGTCTTTGCCTTCATTCTTTTATTTATTTGCTATATTACTCTGTGTGTGTGTGTCTCAATTAGAATGAAAGAGTTAGAAATTTCTAGTCTGGACATAATAGAGGTAAAAATGGGATACAAATAGATGGGCTTGAAAAAATTAAAGGAAATGGAATGAAGACTAAAATGGTCAATATTAAAATATTTCAGAGGAAGAAAAGGATATTTTTAGGGTTCATTTTTGATCTTGGCACTGACTACAAATGTATGCTGATTTAAATAAAACACCTCAGGCTGTATCCTTTTAATCTGTGCATATATCTGAACATATTATATGTTTAAAAAGTTCACTCAGAATTATAAAGAACAAATAAGGTGGAAAAGTGATGAACATGCTTGCAACGAATTAAAAGGAAAATAATTTTCAAATGAGAGAGCATTGGAGAACAACAAAATCCCATTTTTCTCATATTTTTGAGAATTTATTATCTCTTTTTTTAAAATATGTTGCTCTTATTTAATCCAACAACTACCTCCTCTTTTGGTTTGTTAGGCGTATGTCATTGGTTTGGGTCAGTTATCATAAGTGCATCATCCTATGAACAATGAATTGGCATATCGATATATTCTTATTTAAAAAATTTAAAGTCTAATAGTCTGAACTATCGAGTTAACTTCAAAATCATCTTTCAATTACGTAGGCAACACAGAAACATTTTGTCCTCTATATAGAGGTTTTGGAACAACAAAGGAGTTCCATTCTTATCCTGGCATTGAGCAATTTTACGTAAAACCAGAATCTTTTGTAATAACATGGATCTAAGGTGAAGGGTAAAAAATAATTTCCAAAGAAAAGTGCTGGGAGCCGTCAGCCTACAAGTTAAGTCTCTGCCTTGTGACACGGTCCGGGAGAGACATGAGGGGATGCACGGCAACCCTCAAGGGAATCTACCAGGCTGCCCCTGCAACAAGTCTTCCTGGTACTTCTGACTTTCCTGCTTCTGCTCACTCTGTTCTGCACCTGGGGTTATTTAAGGGGAAGTCAGCCCGGCCCTGGAAATGGGAATGATACAATGCAGTATTCTAGGGAAAGTTCTGGGGAACAACATCTTCTAGGGAAAGAACGTTCTGACCCGTCCCTGGAAAAAGAAAAAAGGGAACCTGACAAGTCACCTAAGAAGCAGGTTGTTAGTGGTTACCCTGTTAGGGACACGTGGCCCCCACAGATCTCTCTAGGAGGGCGGTGGTTGCCACGGACAATTGAGTCAGGAGGCTGCTGGGAGTGGCCTCCTTGAAGTAAAGGATTGCAGAAGCTTGACTCCCCCCAGGCCTACACACAATCCAGATACAACTGCTCTTAGGACTATCGTTTACCTTGTAAAAAACCCGCTTACGCGAGCCAAAAATATGTACTGGGACTGTTCCATGAAATCATCCTTACATATCCTGAGCCCCATATAAATCATACATACACAAAATAAAGTCAGACTTGGATACCATACTCCTTGTCTCACTGCCTCCTCCTTCGCCGTCTCCGTCCATCCCTCAGGAGACCCGGATCCAGCTGGGGCGGGACCCCGGCAGAAAAGGAGTGGGGAATTTTTGTATTGTTAACAGGAAACTTTATGAATGTTGGTATAAACTTGTATTCACATTTTCCAGTTGCTTTTGTATATTTTAAAATGTGTCCACTCCACTAAATAACAGAGGTTGAATTATAAAGTGTATATTCTGTTTAATGGCCACATTCTGAGAAGAAAAATTTCATAAAATTAGGAAGTTCTAGTCTTGCAGGAACTCAAGGCCCAGAAATATTCAGAGGTGTGGTAAGATTTTTCAAGGTCCTTTACTTAGAAAGGAAAATTCAGGATTACATTGGAAATTTTAGTGTTAGCTGGCATATATCTTGACAAGGGGGAGGATATGAAGGCCCAGTGTGGGAAATGGGGGTGAGTAGACAAGTCTTAGATGAAAGTGAAGTGGAAGATGGCAGGAAACTTCAATGGCTAAGAGCATTTTCACGAACAGGTTAATACAATAATAAGCGTTGGAGGATCTGTAGGTGGAGAATGGAAAGGATGTAGATAAGATGGAAATATCTTCATTCATGGAGAAGTGGTGGGCTGAGAAAATAAAAGACATGTAGACATAAATTGTGCTCCAATATTTGGATCTTCTTCCCTTAAGAATAGTTTGGGTCCACATCAGTTTGTGTACTCTTGTGAGAAAAATAATAAGTTAGCATCAGATACAGTAAGCATCAAAGACATTGCTTCAGAAGTTTCAGGACTCTCGAGGCACATTTGGATTTCCTTCTTATATCGGTGTTGTGAAATTTAGCTGGTGTCTTATCCAGTTCAGGTTACTATAACAGAAAATCATAGATTGGGTGGCTTAAACAGCAAACATTTATTTCTCACTGTTCGGGAAGCTGGAAGTCCAAGATCAAGGAGGCAGCAGATCCGGCATCTGATGAGAATATTTGTCCTGGTTTTCAAATGGCTGTTTTCAGCTGTGTCTTCACATGGTGGAGAGAGAGGTGATTTCTCTTGTCTCCCATATAAACTCACAAATCCTATTCCTGAGGGCTCCACCCTCATGACCTAATTATCTCCCAAAGGCCCACATCCTAATACTGTCACATCAGAGAACAGGAATTCACCATACGAATTTGGGGGTGGGCACAAATATTCAGTCCATAACATCTGGTAACATTTGTTATATGGAAGTGATATTTTAGTACCTTGCAAATTTAATATATTTTTTTATCATTTGGTCTTTTACTCAATAATACCATAGATTTTGTGTCAGGCTTGGCTCAGATACTATGATGGCGACCAAAATTAGTCTCAAAGCATGTAATAAAGAGTCTTATTTAGTCTAAAAGGTGGCAAGCATGCCATGAAAAAGGTCACTTCTGAGCAGAGTCTTGAAGAATAATGTGTTACCTAGAAAAACTGTGAATATGTGTGGGAGGAGAGTGAAGAGTGCTCCGGGCAGAGGACAGCACATGCAAAGGCAGACTAGACGCATTAGCATAATAGTGTATTAGACAAAGCATGGCCCATTTGGGGAACTGAAGGAAGTGCAGTGGTGCTGGGAAGCAGAAAGTAAGGGGCAGCACCATATGAGGTAAAGCCAGAGAATCAGAAAATAAAGAGTCTCGCGAGTGTGTGTGTAATTTCTTTATTCTAAATAAATGGGAAGACATCAAAGTATTTAAACAGGAGATGGCACGATAATGTTCGTGTTTTAGAAAATTTACTGGCTGCAATCTAGAAACTTGGATTGGAAAGTAGGTCAGACAAGGCTGTTGAGGTAGTCCAGATGTAAAATGGTGGTAATTTGGTCTGCTGTGGGGACAGCTGGATGAATAAAAATAGGAAAATTCTACAGAAACATAGATAGCAAAGTCTTAATACTGTATCCCATAAATTGAGTGAGAGAGAGACTGAATAGCTCATAGCTTTCTGGCTTGAGTGTCTTTGAATATATGCTAGAGCCATTCAAGAGATAGTGACCCTGGAATAATATCAGGTTTGATGTGGAAGTCTATCAGTTAAGTTTGGGTATAATGATATTAACATGCATTTGAAATATCCACATGGAGATAAGAAATAAGTATAATAGAGGATAGATTTTTTTATCATAAGTCATAACATAAATGATATTTAAAGCTAACAGTAAATGAGATTGCTTAAAGATTATAGTGAAAAAAAAGGAGAGTGCCTAGCATTGAGCGTTAAAGACTTTTAACCAGAGAAAAAGTGGAGGAAAAAATAGGCAGTGTTGGACATGCAATGGAAAATATGAGTCTTTCTAGAAGCGAAGAGTTAGCAGCAATGCCAAATGCTGCTAAGAAGGCAACGAATTGATGATTGAAAAAAGGTTCCCCTGAATTTACAGAGAATTCTTTCTATAGATGAAGCAAGTTCAGAGAGCTTGGTTTGCTATCTGAGAGAAGAATGAGATAACAGAGACAGAGCAGACAGTGTTTCACAAAGTTTGGCTATGAATGGAGGAAGAAGTAGGGCAGAGTTTGAGGGGATTATGGGACACATGAATCCTTTACAAGAAAGGGATCAAATTGAGAGAGAGGTTGAATTTGTAAGGAAGCCTAAATAAACAGTACTGTAAAGGTCATGAGAAGAAGGAAGAGACTGGAATTCAAGTCACAGATATGGAACTTAAAGAAGAAAAGATGATCTACTGAAATAAACCAGGGGATGGGAGAAGTCAGAATCGTTAAAGGTGTTATAAAAGTCTGAAATAGTTGTGGATTTTGATATAGCAAATAGACCAGAGAAATGTAAAAGAATTGCTGGGCTATGTCGAGATTTCATTTGTGCTTGGTAATCATAAATCTAAAGTGGAACCGATCTGCACTTCTGTGTGACTTTTTCCAATGGAGCACAGTTATTTTGGTTCTGAGTGTAATAGATGGCGAATGCAATAGATGGATTTATCTAGTTTTGAAGTTTTGCTGGATATGGACAACAAAAAGAGAAACAGGTGTGGCAAATTATGCTACTGACAAGTGAAAAATCGGAATGATGGACCATGGAATTTCTTTTGGTTAGAAGGAAAATGCTGTTTCAAATGAGTAAAGTTGTTTCTACCTTTGTGCATGTAATGTTTGTAAAGATATGGAAATTATGGTCAAATAAAAACAGTAGTTCCACACTGAAAAAGAACGAAGAAAATTAAGGCAATATCCACCATTTTGTTTACCTACAGGATCTACATTGAGCTATTTCAAGGTTGCAATGCTTAAGTATGCTTATATTATCTTTTATTCTACTATAGTCTACTGTATATTCACATTTTGAGATGGCCATTTATCAGTGCACAGAGCCCTCAAGTTGTCTGAGTTATTTCTGTCAGACACTGTAGCAGCATCTTAAAAGCACTAAACTTAAGAATAAGACAAGACCATGGAGATTATCTATTCCATTCCTCTCATTTTGGAGATAATGTATTTGAAATTCAAAGAAATGACATGATAAAAGACATAGAGTCATTGTTAAGAGAGTTGTAACTCAAATTAACATCTCTCTAACTTCGATATTGGGTACTCTATAGTCCTAATACACAGTGACATTACAGACTAGTATATTGGCATTGCAGAATATGACTCAGACAAAGCATATACAATGAAATGAATCTTTGATTAGTTTCACCAAATAGCAACCCCATTGTACTCCAAGGTGTATCAATTCCTGAATTAACATTGGAGTTCTTTCCATGGCACTATGGCACAAGATTAAAGAGTAAAGAGTGGATGAAAATTGTAAGTAGGAGTTATTTATAAAAAAACAAAGGGTTTGCTTTGGAAGGCAGTAAACACTAACTCTGCCTACTTAAAATTTTTTTCTCAAATTCAACATAATACTAAGATAGAATGAGCTAATTTATTCTTATCTTAAAGGTAAAGACCTTTTGTTAGGAAATGTAACATTGAATAGCACATCAGAAAAATCAGCTACAATATGGATTAAGAGAGGTAACATCTATAAGTTTACAGATAATCATTACCTACACATAGTATGAGTCCTATGTGAGGTAGGAGCACTCATCAACCAGTGGTTTCATGTATTGTGCTTGTGTAAAGAAAATCACTTCTCCCGATTTCTATAATCTTTCAGAACAGTGTGGTTTTCTCTTACAGAAATCTTGCCATATCAGAAACCTTGGACTGATACACGCTATTCATAAAGTTTATTTCATTGGCACCAATACCATAGCATTTACAAATGCTCTATTGTCTATATATCAAAGTGTTAATTGTTGGCAGTCTAAATATTTCTTCCTCTCAACAGGAATTTCTCCTGACCAGACTCACGGGTTCTGGTCATGATTGATATTATTTTGATAGTTAACTAAGATAATCTGCCAATGATGAAATAAGTAAGTTAAAGATATAAATAAAGGAGTTAAAGATATATCATTTAAAGCTTTGACTGAGATGTTCCCCAAGCTTGTGTAACTCATTATCAGTTTTGTTTATTGAAGAATCACGAGTCCCTCGGATGCTTTCTGACACAGGGTAGGTATTCAATAAATGCTTGTTGAATAAATGAATATGACATGTTAGTATTAGTGAGGTAGAGCACTGTCATAGTTGGGAGTAAATAAGAGACATAAAAGGGTAAACATTGAGAATCACTGTTAAAAACAAGAAAACACAAAGCACAAGTTGATTCTATATTATCTCTAACTTTTCCTACTTATCGTTGGCATTTACAGATACCAAAGGATCTCTTTATAACATTTCATTTAAGATATAAAACATAAGTAAGTGTTTTACATTGCAAACATTGCATTTATACCCATTAGCTAAAAGACACGTTTGAAGGAAAGATATATAGCAATCCTAGATGTTATAAGTGGATTTTACTTCAGTTTGCCAGTTTGATCATATATTACCCACTGGAAAATGTTGTGTGTCATAACCAACTCACCTCAATAGGCTTGGGATTACAATTGCTCCCAGAGCAGAAAGTCAAACAAAGGTCATAGAAACAAATTAATTAAATGCTTGAATCAGAAAGCTGCCTCAAATGGTCACTTGTTCAAATTTACAAAATCCCAAACCATCCCTAGAGATACTCTAGTTAGAACACCATTGGAGCAGCAGCAATATTTCCCAGGGTTTGGTAGCAACTTGTGAATAGTAAATTGTGATGCCAGAGCAAACATTAATTTTAGATATTCTAATTGTCTAACATATTTTCTGGTGGTCTAATGGTTAAGATTCAGAGTTCTCACTGCCACAGCTGGGGTTCGTTCCCCACTCAGGGAACCACACCACCCATCTATTGGTTGTCATACAGTGGTGGCTGTGTATTGCTGTCATACTGAAAGCTATGCCACCACGATTTCAAATGCCAGCAGGGTCACAGATGGGGGAGAGGTCTTAGTGGACCTTCCAGACTAAGACTAAGAAGGACCTGGCCATCCACTTCCCGAAAAAAACTGGCCATGAAAACCCTATGAATAACTGTGGAGCATTGTGTGATAAAGTGTCGGAAGATAAGAGGATGGAGAAAAAGACTGGGCAGGGTTCTGCTCTGCTGTACACAAGATCACTAGGAGTTGGCATCAACTCAATGCCGCTAACAACAACAAACACATTTTTAACAAGGAATGCACACTAACAGAGAACAGGCATCTTTTCTTCAAATTTGGTGAAGAAATGAAACTGACAATTGTAGCAAAGATTCTGGAGTTGAGTGGATGTTCAAAGAATCAGGTCATGTGCTCATTATATGCAAGTACTTTTTCAAGAACAGCGAGCAAAGTAGTGTTATAAGTTAGCTCTTTGATTCAATACAGAAAACTTAGAATATGGCATAAGTGTTGACATCAATTGAGAGGTATTTTGCAAGTAATAATGGTTAAAGTATCAAAATTAATGTGTGAGTGGTCACTTTTTGGTTTTATACTTAAATCTATCTAAAGATATTCCTGATTTCTTATCACTCTCTCTTGCATTTTACATATTCCTTATGAAGCAGAAGAAAAAGACCAATGCAGATGCACTAATGAGCTGGGACTCTGGCCCAGCTCACTGCCTATCTTATCTTTACACAGCCACGGTAAATGATCATTTATCATTGCTTATTGTGTCAATTACAACTTGTTGCAGTTCTTGAATTACCCTTAACAATGCCTGGAGTGATCAAGAAGCAAGGAGGAGATCAGCGTGGCTGGAAATTTCTGGAATTTCACAATCAATTTGCTAACTTACTTTAAAAAATATTCTTGGAACAAGAAAAAATAACAAAATAAATAAAAAATATAAACAAAAACATACTGGACAAACAAAGAAATATAGATCAAACAAAGAGAGATCACCATCTTCATGTCAAAGGTTAATCATTCCTGTTAATTTTTTTTAAACCAGAAAGTTATGTAATGTTAAGGCAATCTCCCTTCTATGTGACTGATGAGATGTTAATTGGCAAAGCTCCTTTTGAAGCATAATCAAATAGTACTTATTGGAATTAGTATGCACATGCTCTGTAGTCTTATAATTGTGAATCCCAAGGAAACTTTGGAACCAATGTAAAAGGAGATCTGTGAGATATTCATACAAATGTTATTTGTTGCAGCAAAATTTGGAGGAAATATAGGTGACCATCACAAGGGTGATAGACAAGAAATAAGCTAAATCTCCATATTGCAACATGACTGAAATAATCTTTAGACAATTAAGGACCCACTTTCTGAGAGGAGAAATGGTTAAATCCCATTGAAAATGCATTGCTGCCCCAAAACTGGGGAGGATTGAGGTATATGTTGGGCAAATTATACTAATCCTCTCTACGAATGTTATGGCTTCTTGTGGTTTTTGGTTCTTTAGTCATAAGCATGATTCCTCTCTATAATTATTAATACTGTCTTCTTCACTGCCTCAGCATCAGCCATATTAGTCTCATTTATTCTATTCAAATATTCTAGATAAGATCCCCCTACAGTGCCTTTGCATTTGGTGTTTCTCCTGTCTAACATATTCTTCGCTGAGACACAAACATAGCTCCTGGATTCTCTCCTTCAGATCTTTTCCTAAATGTCAACTGTTCAGTGAGGTCTACTTAGCCACCATACTTAAAATTTCAAGTCTACCAGACCATAGAATTTCCTATCTCCCTCTCCCTTCTCTTATTTGTATTTCTCTTTAGTCCTCACTGTCATTTACTGGACTATATATATAAATCATGTCTTTTGTTGTCTTTTTCTTTTTTGTCTGTTCTGTACAGTGGTCTTCCCATTGCAAGTGTTTAATAAATATTTGATAACTCAATTAACTAATTATTTCTATTTTTCTAAAATCTATTTGATCCGAAATTAATATTGCTGCATCAACTTTCTGCTAATTTTTAAATTGGCCTTTGCTTTGTATATATTTTCCTACTTATTAGTTTTCAAGCTTTCTCTGTTATTAATTCAAAAATGTATTTTCTAAATCAGATATAAGTAGATTTTTTTTCTCTTAATCCAATCAGATCCATGACATTTATTTGTTTAATACTTATCTTCCCTGGATATGATTAAAAACATAGAGAGATGGGCGATGCGCATTGTGTTTATTTTTGTCCTGTGCCCAGTACAGTTTCTGGCATATAATTGGAGCTTGAAATGTGCCTTTTTGTTTTTTTGTGTAAAGGTGGTAAATGAATACATTTTTTTCAAATTGCAGAAGTAGATAACAACTCTCAGTGAAGATAATGTAAACCATGAATTCAAAATAAGCTGAATCGTTTCTCAGCAAATCATAATATTAATTTTTCAACTTTTCTCCGTTTATGTATGTATATAAATATTTCTAATTATGAAATATACAATTTTATATATATATCGTCACTCAGAGTGAAAACAAAACAAAAGTTAAATTGTCAATGTCTTTAGAAAATCTTGAGATGTATAGTTTCTATAATATATATTTATTTATATGATGTTACTCTAGCTATGAAAAATTAATTTTTGAAAATATTGAGGTTATAAAGATGAAACTCAACTTATTTTTATTTAATTTTGTCATTAATATAAATCTATTTCAAGAAATAGTTTACTATATTACAGCAGCAAATCAGTTATGACATTCTAGCAATTTTTTCCCCAGAAATAGGTAATGTTATTAAATAAAAACATGCTAGATATTGGGCATTCACTAAGGCTTCTGTTGAAAAACAGCATGCTACTTTCTTTTTAAAGTGATATTTTGCTCACTTAAAAATACTGATGGTTAAAAACCTACTGAATCATTTTTCACTTTTACCTGCTCTACTTTAAATAATCTTTCTACATGGGAAAAGGTTGCAAGCACAGATCATGATTCACATTTTGATAAACAGAATTAGAGGGGGAATGGACTCTGGGTAATGAATTAGGGTTATTATAATACAAATCACCAAAAATGCTGATAAAACATAAGCAGCTAAAATCACGAAAAAATCTTTCTCCTCATGAATCCATGTGGCTTTACTACTGCGGTTGATAATCTCCATGGTGAAAGCTTTGGGGACAAATAAGGACAGAGTAAGTCCTAGAGGATAAATTAAAAAAATAAAATCCCATTATTATGAATAATACTATACAGATCACCATGTCAGAAAGGCTGAATAAATTAAAGAAGTTCCGTCTTGCTGAGGCTTAAACTAATGATTTGCAACACATTGCAGGATACTGTTGAATCTTTGGGTCCCTTCAAAGAAAATCTGATTTAAAAATCTATAGATGTTCCTACATAGATAACGAAGATGAAAATAATGCAAGTCTTGTGATTTTCTTTTTAAACCTCTGTTCTCGGCTTCTATAATTTTGGTCTTATACTCTTAGGAATTGAAATAATAAAGATCCAGATCTAAGTAAGACAGTGGAAGATTTTCCCAGAAATGAAAAAATCTTATTTATATCGTGCAGTTAAAAACTATAAAAACACTTACATCAAGATATCTGCAGTGTGAAATAATACAACACCCTCCACACATATACACATCATACCCTCCCCCACTACAAAAATGCATATATGTTTCACTGGTACACATATGTATGTAAATCCTAGAAAAAGAGCAATGATTAGCTGGCGATAGCAAGTAGAATTTAGAGAAGGTGGATGCTGATGGAAGACTTTGGCTCTATTTTTAAAGCTTTTATTACTGATTTTTTACAAGCAGAAGGTATCCATGCTGTATTTGCATAATTTACAAAAATAAATAGAAGAAAGTGAGAAAGAGATGGAGGAATGGAAGAAGAAAAGAAAGAGTAGGTGATGACAGATTCATTCAAAATATTGAAAAAAAAAAGTATTATGCAACTATCTGATATATAATAGATGTCTAATAAATGGCTGCTCAAACAGTAAACAACTTTTGGTTTTAAAAGACATGTACCCTTAGGTCTTATGGCAGTGTGATTTTTAGGAATTTAATAAGGCAGAATAACCTTATTAACAAATTAGCTGTCTCATTTCTCTGCTGTAGTCTTCTTATAAAAAATGAAATGTGTTGCATCTACATGCAAAAAGGCTATACAAAGCTTTGAATCCATGAGATTTCTTTGTGACTGAAAGCCTTTTTGATTCTCAACCCTATCAGAACCATGATACCCTCTAAAGCATTTTTATAACCCCCTTGTACTATCCTGAATTGAAATTCATAGATATTATAAACCATCTAAATATATAAATAAAAGTCAATTCAAAATAATTGAAATAAATGGAGAGATACAAATAAATTTATTTATTACACAACAATATGTAATTTAATATGTGTATCTTTGCATTGCTATATTAGATGTCACGAATTAATCAATGGTTAAAACTGCACATGAATACGCAGACTAACATAGATGTGTTGCAATGGCCACACAAATACCTCAGGAAGTACTGCCCTTGGAGATATGACCCTTAGAAAAGTTCTCAACAAAATAAAATCCAGTCTTCCATCAATACAGATACATGAAGGTTGCATGCATGAAAACCTTTATTTTATACTAAAACCTTGAAAAGTGAGTTTATGTTAACACGTAATATGGGGTTAGATTGTTTGATCGGATAGCTACATTAGAGTTTTTACTTATATGAGTCTCTCTCAAGGCACTGGGAAGTCATAAAGCATGCAAAAAATTCTTGATTATATGAACTGTTCAGTGAATTGTAGAATGTCTGGTATAGTCCTGTCCCACTAAATATAATTATCTAATCCATTAATGTGGCTATAAATAACACACCGATAAATACTCTCTAGGTGTATTATCCTCATTCATAACCATTGGCCTTGGAAGCCATTACACCAGATTGCCCTAGATGGAAATTGGTCTGATAAGAGTGGCTTCTCAAAGATAAGAATAGGTTAGGGAGCTAGGATTCATGGGTTCAGATGAAAAACAGCAGGAATAATATTGTTCCCATGAATGGTAATGGTGTGGATTAGGGCTGCTCCGGGTGGAGAAGCCCAAGGTGTCCTGGCTTACATGCCGATCTATATGACCCAATACATATCTAAATTTATACGACCACACAATAGCAGACCCTACCTGCACGGATACCATTTGATGACTTTTTACATCATCTTTCTTTTGTCTAGTAAAAATAAGTCACATACCCCTGCCTTATAAATTTAGCGCTAACTCTCAACACATTGCAGCTCTTACTGCCCATGGGTCCTGTCCCCATGCTGCAGCTCTTACTGCCCATGGGTCCTGTCCCCATGCTGCAGCTCTTACTGCCCGTGGGTCCTGTCCCCATGCTGCAGCTCTTACTGCCCGTGGGTCCTGTCCCCATGCTACTCCATGCTATTCTCTGAATAAAAGAGCACTACTGCCAGACCTTGAGAATCCAATAAAACTTTCTTTCAACTCCTTGGCTCACTGAGCCCGCATCAGTAAGAATCCAGTCCCAGCTCATATAGGATATAGATGTGGTAAGATCTCGAAATAAAGGTACCTGTGTAGACGTTTGAGAACTATATGCACGAGTTTGGCAGAGATGGATGAATGCTGACTGTGGGGCAGTTTGCTTTTGAGTGCACCTTATGAACATGGGCAAGGATCCTGGGAGCAGCAGCCATAACTACTGAAGACCAGATTGGAATATTTTCCCTGGAATGCGTTTTGTTTAGATCCTAAGAAAAGAGGTTCACTCTACTCTCCATTTTACTCACAAAATGAGACCCAAGTCAACTGTAATTTCATCTTAAAAAACATTGAACTGAGTAACATTTGGTTAGAGATGTTAGATTGAACACATGCATTTAGCTCTACTGTCTTTTGAAACCCACGACCACAGCAACAAAAATTAATTTCAGAAGCAAAAATCCATAAAGGCAAATTAAAACTGAGAGGGAAAAAGCAACCTTTTATTTTTGAAAATATAAAACAGCAGGATAAGTGTCAATTAACTTGACAAACTCATTTCTAACCTAGAAGTGGGGAAGCAAACACGCAACTTCATTTAAATCACAGAATTCTCTGAAATCTCAGAATCAGCAGCCCTGTGTTTTTTTCTTCTGGAAGGGGAAATAAATATTGGCCCCAAAAATAAGGGGATTGGTTTAAGTCTATGTCTTGATCTACTCAGGCTGCTATAACAAAATACTATAACCTAGGTGGTGTAAACAAACGAAATTTATTTTGTCACTCTTCTGGAGATGGAAAGTCCAAGATCAAGGTACCAGCAGGATTGGTGTCTGGTGGGAGCACCTTCCTTGGATTGCATACAGTTGCCTTCTTACTGTGTTCTTACATGGCAGAGAGAGAGAGAGCAATCTTTCTGGTGTCTCTTTCAAGGACACTAATCTTATCAGATGAGGGCCCCAGCCTTACAAACTAATTCAATCTTTATTATTTTCTAAACACTCTACCTCCAAATATAGTCACATTGGGAGTGAAGGCATTAACATATGAATTTGATTTGTGGGGGATGCAATCCAGCCCATAGCATTCTGCCTCTGCCCCTCCCCAAATACCTGTTCTCACATGCAAAATGTATTCAGTCATTCCATCCTGACAGCCCCCAAAGTCTTAATCCATTCCAATATCAATTCTAAAGTTGAAAGCCAACAGTCTCATCTAAATATCATCTAAATCAGATAGGGGTGAGACTCAAAGTGTGATTTATTCTGAGGCAACCTGCTCTCCAGCTGCGGACCTGAGAAACCAGACAAGTTGTATGCTTCCAAAAGACAATAGTGGGGCAGGTATAGGATAGACATTCCCAATCCAAAAGAGAGAAATCAGAAAGGAGAAAGGGATGGCAGGTGTCCAGCAAAACCAAACTCTAGCAAGACAAATTCCATCTGCTCTTAAGGTGCAAGAACAATCCTCTTTGCCTAGATACCCTGCCCTCCAGGCCCAATGGCTCATATGGCCCTTCAGAGTGACACAGCTTGCCCAGCTCTGTGAGCCAGCCCTGACCCTGTGGCACTGGGCCACAGCATTGTCCCTGAGGCACTGAGTGGTGGCATTACGGGACTCCACAACTCCAGTGGCCCCACTTTGAAATCAGGAAGGAAGCAGCCCTGGTCCTGGACTTGTGGTGGGAGTGGTAGCTCTGCAGGTCTCTGAATCATCTTCAGGGTCATTCTTCCCTTTTCTTGAGGGGTAAGACACGTTCACAGCTGGAAAGCTCTATTGTCCAGTCTTGTAGAATCCAAGAAGTCCAACAGCCTTCCTTCATTTCATTCTGTCTCTATCCCCACTTCAGTTCAAACTGGAAGTGTTTCTGCTTGGATAATCCCATCATCTCTTTATCAAATAACAGTCAAGCCATACCCTTGGTGTTCACTTCACAACATGCTTTCTCATTTTTTGCAATATGGACAGGCGGAGAAGTTTTCAAATCTTTAAATTCTGGTCCATTTTTGCTTAACAATTCCTTCTTCAATTCATCTCTCTCCTCTTGTATTTTACTATAAGCAGTCAGAAAGACACAGGCCACATTTGGAATATTTGGCTTAGAAATATCCTCAGCTAAATACCTAATTCCATTGCTCACAAGTTCCACCTTCCACAAAACACTAGAACTCAATTCAGCGAAGTTTTTGCCACTTTGTAACAAAGATCACCCTTCCTCCAATTTCCGGCGATGTGTTCCTCATTTCTGTCTGAGCTGTCATCAGAATTGGCTTTAAATATCCATATTTTTACCAACAGTCCTTTCACAGTCATCTAGAATTTTTCTAACATGCACCTAAAACCTCTTCTGACCTCTATTTATTACCCAGCTCCAAAGCCACTTCCACATTTTTAGGTATTTACAATAGCAACTCACTTCTTAGTACCAAAATCTATCTTCGTCTGCTCAGGCTTAAACAACAAAAATTTATTTATTTTATTTTCACAGAGTTCTGGAGATTGAAGTCCAACATCAAGTTGCCAGCAGGGTTGATATCTGATGAGAGCTCTCTTCTTGGATTGCAGATGGCTGATTTCTCACTGTGTCTTCACATGGCAGAGGGAGAGAGAGAGAGAGAAAGAGGGAGGTGGGGGGGGGGGGGTAGAGAAAGCTATCTGGAGAACTCTGAAAAAGATTTTAAAACTTTGGGAGCGTTTCGAGATAAATTGGTAACACATGTTGGAATCAAGAACATTATTTTTTAATTATTTAATTCCTTTTTGTATTTCCCCATCAAATATGTACTGAATGCTCACTGGACTTTAGTATACTATAAGAAAAATTGTTTTCAGAAGAATTAAATTATATTCGATTCTCATTAAAAGTCATCGTTTCAATCAAAGTTCTTCTAATTACTAGCTAGATGATATGGGCCAATTAAACTCTGAGCATCTTTTTTAACTTTGTGAAATGAGGATAGCAATTTCTTTTCTTTGAATGAGGTTTAAAATAAGTAACACATAAATTGTGTACTAAAGTGCTTGATAAATATTAGTTCTCTTTCTTTTTCCTGCTCACGGCTCACACTATGTGTAATTTGTTATTTCTTCTCTTGGATTTACAAAGCATTGCTTATGAACAAATTTGTCTTCATTAAAGTAGATCTTTTTTTTCCTATTACTTCCATATCATTCTTTATGTCATACATCCAGATATCCCATTTAAAATTAACTTAATGTATTTTGACTGCTTGTAACTATAAACATTAAAAGTGCTAATATTGAAAATTACTATTCAAAGTGAAATATTGTTGATATTAAACATGGACTGATTTTTAAAAATGCTTTACAGCTTTAAATAATAAAGCTTCTTTGAACATTTTGAATGTAATTTTATTTAAGACAAATAAATTTTTATGTGACCTTTTGGAACACATGTTTTATATAAAGCATATGTGCGTACAAACTTAGAACTTAATCAGAAATTCTAATTGCTTGAGAACTTATCATGAGATATCTATAAATTAAATAAAATTTAGACAACTATTGAACAGAAATACTAGAATACTTTGTAAATGTTAGCTGGAAAATTACAGTCTGATATTGAACAATATGGCTCTGGACAACAATTTGAGATGAAATTAAAATCAAGAGGATATACCTTTGCATTCATTAAACAATTCCTACAAGGCTTGGGGTGGAAGACAGGCTTTAAGCTCTGTGAATCTGATTAGATTCCAGGCCATATCATCAATGTGGCCGATTTGGGTTTTGCAATCATTAGAATTCCAACTCTTCACTTGTCATATCATCATTTTATTAGGATTAGCATTTCTTTGGCATTTCTACTCTGTTATGCTAAAATTTGTAAATGAAGGTTGTATTTCATTTACAACGAAAGAGAAAGAAAATATTTCTAGAACTTCACTCAGTGGGACAATTACCAATTTACAAGCTACATCTAAAAAAAATCATTTCATATATAATGTTTAAAGACTAGAAATCTTGACTAATTTCTATCTTCTTCCCTACATCATAAGAATGACTATAATAGCATTGACAAAGACTAAATGCAGTTACACCTTACTTTACACAGAACTGTATTTCTGATAATCTATACATAAATCATATTCTATTTTCTCATTGAAATACAAAATAAATTCCAAGAGTTTTTATTATCACATGCAATTTATTCTTAGAGGACTGAAGTTCTTAAGACTTATTATTGAGTTCTCCCTGTGTACCAAGCAGAGGTCCAGGTCACAAACATAAAAAATCAATTCTGACTTATTTAAGCAGAAAAAGAGTTTATTGCAAGGATATTGATGAATGCCAAGAAATGCAGAAGGCTGGAAAACCAGGCTTAGAAGATCGGCAGGAAGAAATCTGGAAGGCAGATAGGCTCAGAGACAATGTCGCAGCCCAGAACTAGTCCATCAAGGTGGCCATTGCCACCATTTCCCCTGATGCCCTACAAACTGGATGTTTCTGCTTCTGTTGCCAGCTGCTCCTATTCCTTGGTTCAACGGGTCATGATACAGTTTGGGCTCGGTCAAGAATTAGTCAGATGCACACTTCTTAGGGACAACAAAAGCTGGGCGAAAGAATGTCTGGCATTTGGGTCTTCCATAGCGGAAGACAGTTTTTGCATCCTACCAACATTCTCTTAATAGGATAGTCTCAAATGTACTAAAGGCATTCAGGCACTGGCAACTCTGAAAACTGTTCACAGTATCTTGTTCACAGCTTCTGAGATTAGTAATGAATGATCTATAAATTAGTACATGCTCCAAGATAGCATAATAAAATGAAACCTGCCATTGCTATTACTTGAAAAATTACTTTCATGTAAACAATCTTCCTTTTAATTCAATTATTGTTTTGATATTTTTTCCTATTTTTCATTTGTTTGATGATAGGTATATCCATACTCTTTAACCTCAATCCTACAAAAAAGGCAGTTCTGTTTGTCAGTCTATCTCTCAAGCTGACCACCTACACACACATATTCCTGCATAATTTACACTCATGTCATATTGACTGCCCCACAATCTCTGCCCTGCTCAGCCTTGAGGTTCCAGTGACAGTTGCAGTCTGGTTTGCATGCTCTGCTCTCTTGCCCCTGTGGATTGATTCTAACCGCTGACCAAAGCTTGGCCATGAGAATTCTTCCACAACATTCGTTTTCTAATAGAATTGAGAGAGAGAATGTCATTCATTAGAATATGAGGTTCAAGCCCTGTCAGTGATGACTGCGGATCCTGTCAAATTGTCTGAAGTGGAACAGAATGCATGCATGCATGAAGTGTGCTCTCCAGAGGAAGGCAGACATGACAGACAGATAGACTAAGTCTTGGTGGCATCCCAATCGATTTGTTCCACTCCTTCTTACTGTTTATTTTTTCAACCATTTCTTCTATTACAAGTGATGCCCTAACATTCTTCCAGTAAATTAGCCTTCCTGCCCAAACAATTTCTATTGTTTTTCTGTCACTTGCAACTCAAATTGCTATGACTATCACTAATATCAAATAACAAGTCAAAGCATCAGTTTTCTGAAGGTTTTTAGGTAGAAAATCTTATTTCTCCATCTTCCCTTTTCTTCCCGTAGATTCTTCTGCTCCACTCAGGGGCAGGATTAAGAGTGAATTCCTTTTGTCTCTTTTCTCTCCTTTAACCGATCTATCCCAAGAAAAGCATAATCTGGTAAGAACATGATAACTTCAGCAATATTATCTGTGGGTGTGTTTACTGATGCTAAAAGTATGAAATGATTCTCTCTCTCTCTTTTCTTCTCTGGCTCTCTGTCCTCAGTGTCTTGAATCTACAAAAGAATCAAAGCCACCTCGTCTACTCTTCCCAAATTGGTGGTTACACAGCAGGCTTAGAGGACTACATTTCTCTAGTTTTCTGTTTTCCGGTGATGAAGTTTGTGAGGTTGGCTGGGTTACGGTTCATGGCATCTGCTTTTCCTAATTCAGTCCTCTCACAGGCTTTTGAAGGGCAAAATGCAGCATGGAGGGAGATCCCCAGATTGCTTTAGCTCTCAGCTATGTTCCCTAATCCAGCCTCATAAGCAAGCCCTTCACTTTCAAGAACATTAAGTGCCCAGTGATAAAGTTTACGTCTGATCCTCGTTAGGCTCCTTGAATCTTACCTCCAAAGGCTAAAGCTTAGAGCCAGATGGATGGAGGATCAAGAAATTCGCATTTCTGGCAATACAACAATATTAGAGGGGAATCTTTATTGTCTAATAGAGACCCACAGATTCAGCACTCTGTCCTCTGCTGTGGTGTATGCTCCTCCATTGGAAATCACATATTCTCTAATAAGAAAAGAAAAGAAAATTTATCTTTATTCCATATTTTGTATGTAAGAAAAACAGGTCATTTATTTACTCAGTTGCTCATAAGAGATTCAACAAATGTTCTCCGAACAACAACTATAATATCAGGCCCTTTGGGCAGTGCTGGGAAAGAGATAAAACACACATTTCCACCCTCAGTGTGTTTAGGAAAGCAGCTTATCAACTTTATTCAGACATTTTTCTTTTTATCAGATGTTTTTTAAGGATACAGGGACAGTGTATTTTACTCAGCAACGGTGAAAATGTTTTTCTGCATTTGATAGCAAGTCTCTTTCTCTAGGTAGAAAATGCTGAAGGCTCTTTTACAACATGCTGTATTGAAAGAACCAACTGGGAGACCTCTGACCAGCGTCTCTAGCATGAACTAGATATGTGGCATTGCACAAATTATTTAAATTTTATGGGCTTTGATTTTATCAACTACAAAATGGGAGTGCATTTTATTGCACAGATTAAATAAGCAAGCTTGTGCCGTGTGAATGTCGTGTAGGCACTCATGCTGTGTGAGATAACCTGGGGTAGTGGAGGCTGTCAAGTTGAACCATGCATTATCAGCATGGCGATACCATCTGCAAGTGGGTAAAAATTGGTTCTTTGGGGTAAAAAAATCCTACTTTTTGGATAATGTACAATATACATATAGTATGTAAAAATAGAGATCGTTTATCTGTAGTGTTAGGATTTTGTGATTGTAAAAAAATATTTAGGTGATTAGGAAAAGAAATGTTTAAAAAGACTCTATCTGGGGTGTTAAAAAAAAGTTGTTGAGAAATACGGACATAGGCCATAATCTAGATCTGTCCCCTAAACGCCTATAGGACTGTGGGAATATTACTTCTCCTACTAGGTTCCATTTCTGATAGCTGTTAAGTCACATATAATCAAAACTGTCTTACCCACCTCATAGGGTAGTGCTGAAGATCAAATAAAACAATGTCTGTGCAAATACTTTGATGTGTACAAAGTGCTGTGGATGACCAGATGTTATTATCGACATGGCCATAACGGCTAAGAATAAAATACAGTTCTTAAAGAGAAAAAAGTTCTTATTATTCGGGACAGTTCAAATTCCATTTTGTAAATGAAAACTCATTTACAAAAGGAGGTGATGATCCTGAAAACTTTGAAATGTGGTTCTTCTACTTGAGGGATTTAGGTATATTACTAAATGCATTTTAAAAGAAGGTTGCCTGTTTCTCAACTTAGGAAAGTAGCAAAGGTTTCTCTTCTTCCCATAAAAATATCAGTTCTTACCTCTCAAGCCCTGTGCCCTCCTCAAAATGCATGCATTTGCCTTGAACTATGAAATATATCGTGTTATCTAGAATTGCCTGATCATCTGTCTCCTTTCTTCTCAATCCCGGTGAATTTTATTTACTTTAATCTAGTTTAATTTATTTATCCTCCATTCAAAAACATGTATTGAAGACCAACAATGAGCTGGATGCTGTCCTAGGCACTGGGCATACAATAGTAAACAGAACTGAAACATCCCTAAGAGTATGGTGCTGACGTTGTTATATTTCACCTTAGCCCAGTGTTCCTGGAAAATAGCAACAATTAAGAAATCCTCCCACCCTTTTGCGTTCTGAAAGGCACTTATCACAAGGCACAATCTTTTCCCTCATGACTGACAGAAGACTCACAGATGCCCCCTTTGTTTACCTGTGACAAGGCCAGACACAGGCCCTCGAGAATCCCATTCCCTGCTTCACAAATATTAGCTGAACTGCTTGTAGCCACTCACCAATCTGGACGAAACATCTCTGTATATTGACTTGACCAAACTTTAGTTAAACTTCTCTCCTTCCCTCAGACCCCTGAACTTAGACGCCTCCCTCAGCCTGAGCCAGCACACAACCCCTCCTTAAGGACCCTTCTGAGAAAAGGCTGATCTTATAGTAAAAGGGTCTCTGATCTTCTGGCCTCTCAAACAACCCTTTCATCCCACTTACTGGTACCTAGTTCTTTCCATTCACTGTGTGCCATTCCCCATAAAATAAAAGCCCTTTTCCAACTGAGACCTCTGAGATGCCTGCAGTTCTCGCGGTCAGAGTATTTTCCTCATTGAACTAGTCCCCATCCCCCATTGCAGCAGACCCTTCCCCTCTCTTGCAGTAATATTTTCTAGTAGTCTCTCCTTATCTCAGTCTGGATTTGATTTTTCTTTGACAGTGCTTACGTACAAACAGATGATCAGTATTGTACGTGAAGCAGATTTATACATATCTTACATTGGGCCTAAGTTCATAATGCTCTTCTAAAGCTGAAGGGAGGAGTTGGTTTAGTATCATAATCTAGCTTCATTTCTGGTGTCCATTCCTGACAGGTGATGCTCTGACATTTGACCTAGATGGGAAGCAATTTAAGGTTTATCTCACGGGCCAACATTATTTGCAATGACTTTGAGAAACTAATATTGAAAAGGATTCCAACCCAGCATTCATTCTCAGGAAGAAACAATATTCTGGCCATCAATATTTTTTGTGGGTTTGGCTGCCGGTAATAGATTCACATATACGTCTTATTGCCATCCTCCATAAGCCTCTACCCAAGTTTGCCCAGATTCTCTTGTTAGTTTCCACAACATGTTTATTTCATTTTCTGATTCTCATTGTCCAACTTGGCCAAGTCTTTCTCCCATTCGATCTTTTAGCGCCTGTAAGTTCCTTTAGCCTACCAGTAAGAAGAAATTGTTCTGTCTCTCTGTCTCCTTTTTCTCGCTCTCTCACGCGCACACGCACACACACAGTCCTTCTTCCTAAATTATCCAAGTTCTTAGTCTTTGTTTCTATATTGCCTTTATCGTCTTGTTTGTTTTTTGCATATGTAATAGGTAATGAGTGAAATTTGGCTTCTTTCTCTTGGATCAGATAAACCTGTGAAAGCCAAAATCAGAACTTCTTGACACACAATATAACTTCCGCTTCCAAGCAACTAATGTGGATGATCCCTTTAGTCATAATCACCGATGAACAGTTTTGCCATTCTTTTGACCTGAATTTTACACTTACCTAAAACCTTTAAGGTGGTAATGCAGAGTGAAAACAAGTGCCGATTTTAAATTGAGATTATAAATTGCAATTTACACATAAAACCCATATTTGTGCTGAAGCCAGGAGGAGTGAAGAAGGGAAATCAACATGGCAGGAATGAAAGTACAGAAAGGTGACATTTTTAGGAATCGTTTGCAGACAAGAGCTGTAGTTTTGATCTCCTTCTTAGTTTTCCCTTTCGCAGTTTTGGAGTTATTTTTTCCAAAGAAAATGAACTATTTGAATATAAACCAACATTTACAAAGGAAACAGAACACTTTCATGTTTTATGAGTCATGTTTTGTATTGCATCTATCTGTATCTTTTTAAGATAGGCAGGATGCAATAAGCTATTAAATACAGACTAAACGGATGACATGTGAAAACCACCTAGAACATAATTCCTTTTCCTTTAATGGGAGGAAGGATTAATGTTTTACCATTTTTCACTGAGGTACACGTGTTTCCTTGGACCTTTCTTTCATTCTGGATCTCACCTTCCTTCAACATGAAAAATGGAATGGCAGAAATAAAACTGTTTTTTTCTTTTTTGCGATTTGCAAACCATCTGCTACTATCATGTAAACAGTCCAAAAGGACTGGGCAGAAGAGAAAAAGTCTGGCATCGTGGCCCCATCAGCTGGCCCAGATCCCCGCCAGGCCCCTGCCCCAGAGGTGTGGAGAACGCGGGGACAGCAATTCTGGCAAGCGTTTTGTGAGTGGGCTGGAGCTCTGCAGAAGAACACGGAACAGCTGCGGGGAGCGGGGGCGGGACAGCAGGTTGCAAAATGAAATATGGGCTTATGTCAGAGTCATTAAGCTTTTCTGATAAATGGGCTGCAAATTAATTGGTGTTTCCACTAATTAATTTATTTGAGTTGCTGAAATCCTCAAGCCTGGCTGTGGCTGTTAGAGCAGAGTGATGCTTCAAATGGTGGGTATTCTGTTTTCCCCACATAAAGAATTCGAATTTGGGCTTACTGGTTGGTGGAGCTTTTCAAAACACATCAGCAACAAAAATATGAAGTGATGCAAAATGCTTTTTTGTTTAGAAATATTTGAATAATGGTTTTTGGAATCAGAAGCGTATCAGACTGCAAATTCTCATAGGTTTCTATTGGATGGCATATTTGGATGGCGTGTGGAATGTCCAAAATGCCATCTATAGGCCTACGTGGAATTACTGTCATTATTTCAACTGGGAAGTATATATCTCTGATCTAATGCAGAGGCTGGGTCAGCTAAATGGCAAGATTAGGAAGAGAATGTAGATAAACGTGCTCATCTATTTCAGAAATGACTATTATCTATCTGCATAGATGCATATATATTCATGTGTGTGTGTATATTTTTTCTTTTCAAAAATGACAATAATTTCTTAAGAGAAAAACTATTTTTATCCAATATGGGCTTCTGGATTGTTATTATATAAAGGAAAATAAAAAGTGCTTATGTTTTATAAACATAACCAAGAATCTGCTGTATACGCTTGTTTATCATATCATTTAAATCATATCATTTAAATTATATTTTCTACCCTATTTCCGTTTTTGTCTTTATAATTTGATTAGAGCAAAAAGTTACAAATTTTTGTCAAAAATATCAAGTGCAGAAATATAGAGAGTAGAAGGGTAAGTTCTGAAAGCTCCACCTTTTCACACAGATAACCAGAATGAATATGTTTTATTAAACAAATATGAAATTATAATTTATATATATTGAATAGATATGTATATTTTATATGTATACATATTTATTTATGTTACACATTCTGCCTTTGTTTGTGTTAACCTAGTAACCTAGTAATATATTTTTTTTTTTGAGGAAGATCAGACCTGAGCTAATATCTGCTGCCAATCCTCCTCTTTTTTTGCTGAGGAAGACTGGCCCTGATCTAACATCCATGCCCATCTTCCTCAACTTTATATGTGGGATGCCTACCACAGCATGGCTTGTCAAGCAGTGCATACATAGGTCCGCACCTGGGACCCGAACCCATGAACCCCAGGCTGCTGAAGTGGAATGAGCAAACTTAACCACTGCGCCACCAGGCAGGCCCCAACATGTAGTATTTTTAATCCTCTTTCTGTGTCAGTTGACTTAATTATCTTTCTTTTTAATGATTTTGTAATGCTCCATTTTACAGATGACCATATGATTTTTAATTTGAACCCATAAATAGACATTTGTGGTAGTTTACAATTTCTTACTGCTACAAAAAATGCTTCATTGATAATCTTAGTATCTAACATTTTTATATATGTATGTGTTACATTTGTTGAATAAATTGTTAGTAGTAAAATACTCTGCCGAAAGATATGCACATAATTAATTTGAAGGTTGAGTAACCAACTGATTGTTTTAACTAATTAAAAATGAAAAATAGGGCCAGCCTGGGGGCTCAGTGGTTAAGTGCACACGTTCCACTTATGTGACCCGGGGTTCACCAGTTCAGATCCTGAGTGGGGACATGGCACCTCTTGGCAAGCCACGCTGTGGCAGGCGTCCCACACATAAAGTAGAGGAAGATGGGCACAGATGTTGGCTAAGGGCCAATCTTCCTCAACAAAAAAGAGGAGGATTGGCAGCAGTTAGCTCAGGGCTAATCTTCCTCAAAACAAAAAAAAAATAGAAGTAAATAAAGTAAAAGTGAGTAAAATAGGGAAAAATAATGTTTTGTAATGAAACTCATCTCTCTCATCCAGTTTTGACATAGAAACTCTTATTTTATTACCTATGATTAGCCTTCCCTGAATACTGACTTTCCTTGAGGACAGGTTATATCCAGGTTATATCACTACATACAGAATACTGTAGAATGAATTAGGCATGCTTATTAGAATGCGAGTGTGCTGTATATGGCATAGAGGATCAAAATGGTGAGCTCTCAGTAAAGGTTTTGAATAATTATTGGGCACACCAATGAGGAGATTAGGGAAATTAAATTATATTTTCAACACCCGAATTATTGACCTCGTTTCCATTAGACTTTAGCTAATGAGAGATAAATGATTTTAAACAAAAACGAAATTTGGCTAAACTCAGCTATAAAAAGAACTAAAAATAGTCTGCACTTGCAAGTAGTTAATGCTGATAAAAGGGTCTAGCCTTGTAAAAGAGTTACTAACTGTTCTGGAGGAAAGAAACGGACACAGAAGCACCCCTGCTTTAGGTCAACATGAGTAGCCAGTCCATCACTCTTATTTGTGAATGAAAGTGTTCATTTCAGCCTATGTGCAACTTTGTAGTAAAACATTAAAACTATTCAAAAATCATGTCAATAAAATGTAGCTTTGTGAAAATGTTTTGTAATTATGTTCAAGATTGGTACAACCGGAGAATAGTTTAATGCCATATGTTTGATGGAGAAAGAGCCTGTCTTTCTCTCTAAGTTCTTTGTCCTTCATTTGTTCTCCAAAGCTGGTTACTGGACACCAGCCATCAAAATCCAAATTGACTAATTATCCACCAGTCAGGAGGCATGCATACTTTTCAGAAAGTTTGCAAGTTGACCACTCTATTCCCTAATCAGAGGCAGCTGTATGAAATTTTCCCAGGGGACATTAACTCTTAAATTTTCCAGAGTAGCACCTGGAGACTTAGCCAACTAGCCCCTCCATTTTTCAAGCAGTGTGTTGGTTTGAATCTCATCTGTTATTTAAACGATCTAAAGCTCTGTGCCCTTGTATTGCAAGTTGATGAAAGAATATATGAAGGAATTTCTCGTTCATAGATTAAGTTAGTGAAATTCCAGTACATGGCTCTCCAAAAAGGATGTTCTTCTCCTCCTCATGACTCTACTTATACAGCTATAAGTTCCATTTCCCTGACATACTCTTGAATTCTGTGCTCACAAATCCTTTAACATCATAGGGAATAGGGTAATGTTGTAGCTACCTTGAAATTATACAGAGCCAGGTTCAAGTTTCAGTTCTTTAAATTATTAATTGTGCAGTCTAGGGCAAAGTACGCTAACCTCTCTGTGCCTCAGTGTTCTGATTTATAAAAACTGTGCTTGGGCCTTGGAAAATAAGCCGAAGTAAAGCAATCATTCTTTTCAATATGATATATAAATAATAATTTTCTCAGTTTGGAAATTAAGTGCAAACAATGAATGCATTTGCCTGAAGTAATTTATCCATTTCTATTAAGAAACAATATTAAATTGTTTCATCTGAGTTGTAATTTGCAAGGTACACAATTTACCTTTAGATAAATGATTTTAATTACACCATACATCAAATTTTTCAGTTTCAGCATTTTAGAAGAAACATCCAATTTTGAGGATTAGTCTATCCAACATATATGTAGCCATTCGGAATTCAACTCTTTAATTAGTATTAGTAAGACTCCCATTTATTGGGTTTAACACAATGCATTTGCGATATAATAAAATCTGTAACATTTACTACGCAATTTTATAAGCAGATACTATGTGTGCTTCATATTTATTAACTCACTTTGTGAGGTTAGCTATCATTATAATTCCAATTTTCCAGATGAGAAAACTGAGGAATGGGAAGATTTTGGAATTTACCCCAATTTACAGTTAGCACATCTCAAAGTCAGTATTTGTTCACTGGTGGATTATCTTCCTAGTATATGCTCTTAACTAGCATGTTTTAGTGCCTACTATTTTTCACTGAATTTTAAATAATTATATTTTTAGCAAGTTGAAACATGTCATTTACTACTTATAAAACATTTTCCACTGATTTCAACCTGCCTATTTGTGTTAGAAATGTCGATTTCTGTGTTCTATTTGAACTAAGAAACAGATCAAACAATGAAACATTCTGAATTGAATTGCACTATCATGTTTGTTTTGTTTTGTTTTATTTATTGAGGGAAAAAGTCCAATCCTTTAAAAGCCTAGGAAGAACTTTATAAGATAATTCATTGTTTTCGTCAAAGGCAGATTACACAAAATGTATTCCATGAAACACCAATATCATTAAAGAATCTGATTAGGATTTCCAGGTCACATAACTGGCCAATTCTGCCCCTTCATTGGAGATTATAGAGCAAATTATAAAATTAAAGGCTTTGAGAAGTCTTGTAGCAAAGAAACCTGTTTGACTTGTTCTAATGCAACATTTTCTAAAGTTGGCTGACCAGAAACCCTTTACTAAGTTAGTATCCTGCTTCTTACTCTTCTGCAGACTATATTTTGGGACATGCCAATCTAAGTGACTCATCTTGACAGGGGGATTTGTATCCTTTGACACCTGGTTTGTGTTCTATTTCAAATTTTAAATGCTCAAAGACTCAGAAGCATTTTCTGTTTGCTCTTTCCAGCCCATCTTGTAAGCTAATAGCTGCAATAATGATGGGGAGTCCTTGAGATAATCACCCTCGGGTTGTTATTTGCTGATAGTTGGACCCCACCAGATATCCAAACATACTTGATGCAGTAGAAGCAAAATGAGGATTTTTTATGGCATCATGATGCACGCTGGGAAATAGATAAGGGAAGATTCATGAAATACGGGCGCTGGGAATTGAGAAAAATTAGACATTGGATGCTCAAATGCTCCTAATAATATATATAGTCATAGGCAAAAATAGTCAAAAAATATTGCACCTCTATTGCCCTCCTTCCCCCAAAATATGCCATTCAAGCCTCAGGGATGTTATCGTGTTTTCTGAAAGACAGTGATCAGCCTATTGCTTGTGCAAACAAGAAGTTCAATAAATATTTATTGAGTGAATGAAAGGAGGAATGAGACTGACTGTGAAGCTCAAAAATAATACTGCTCGAGGAGCTACAGAATCCACAAACAAAAGGGCTGTCTCCATATTCACTCAGTGTAGGACAGCCTATTCATCTTTGCAGTGTAATCTGCCTGTGGAGTTTTAATCATTATTAGGAACACCATCTCATTAGAGGAAGCCCATTGGTATATAAAGCCTGGTGGAAAAGCTCATACCTGATATTGTTTTATAAAAGATTTTTATAAAAGACCCTCTACGTGTCAAGGCATTTTTCTCACTCAATGCGATTGCCCTTGCATTTCATAGTGCTGACATTCTGTTTCTTGAAAGTATCTCCTAGCTTTCGAGGGCACTATTTTTTCTTACTTGTTTAACTCTTCCTCTGTTTTCTTCAGACACTTCACTGCAGGCAGATACTTTCTCCCTCTTCCCTTTTTCCATTTACTTCCACTCTCCTTTTCACCCTCCCCTGCTCCTTTTCATTGTCATAATTCCAATTCTTTACTGAAACAAAGTGGTTTGCAAATGTTTCTCTTCAGCTAAACGTGACTTCTACAGAATGTCAAGTCTGACATTTTCCCACCTTCTACAGGTATTTTCAACTTGAATATCCCACTGGCAATTGAAAACATGCCCAAGAGAACTCCTCTGCCATTCTAAAGCCACCTTCTTCTTGGATCCCTTCTGCATCCTTCCAAAGAACTCATCTCTTTTTATCCTCGAGAAGTTGTTGCTATTTCCAAACAGAGGTGACAGTGCTGGGAATTGGTATGTCCCATTGCTAACCTGCTCACCTGAACTAGTCATCCACAGAAGTAGAATCAATTTAAGCTGCAGCTGACCCATTTTGAGAGGTCTGAGAGACATATTTTCCTTCTATAGTCAACGCTGGGATCAAGTCGTTTGAAAAACATGCATTTAGTTAAAATGGTAATGCCTCACAGTCCCGCTATGCTTGGTCACTACCTAAAATATTAGTAACTGTAGTCAATGATATTTTACAAAACCTAATTTGTGCTTCCTTTTACCTAAGTCTTTCCTTAATCCTTTCTCTTACTTTTGCCTTCTAGAATTTCTGGACTCTCTTTCTATGCTCCTTCAAACATCCTGGACTAGCTAAAACATAGCGGTCCCTGAACGAGGCTACTTTTACCACATTTCTTTTGAGTCAATGCTCTTCATTTTCCTACAACTCACGGGTGTGAGTTGAATCAGTGAGTACCTACATATACTTCAGGGTCTATTATTTCTCCTTCTTTATGTTAAAAAAGAAAGAAAAAAGACTCAACTTTCATGAGAATCTTGCTATAGATTTAGACACTCTTTTGATCCTCATCTCTGTCATTTATTGTTAATTTGATCATTCTTCCGTAAGTTTGAAAGACTTTGTGACATATTTCACAGTTCCCTTCCTATTCCAAGTCCTGCCATCATATCTGATGACATTAATCTTAATCTGATGACCCATTCCAAAAACCCAGTCTCTTATTGCCTGATGACTACAATTCTTATAACTAGGGCAACTTAAACTTAATTATCCTAATGGGGATAGTTCTAAGAGTGTAGGGATATGCTATTCATAATTGCACCAAGATAACATTAAACCATGACTTACTTTGGGGAGAAAAACAGAACATATGGTCCCTCTCTCAATAATGATTATTTTCTCTCTATTTCAGCCACGCATTCTAAAGACCATGAACTGGAATTTATTATGATCCAATATAAAACAGATATATGGATAAACAAAAAGATGAGCAAAAAGTTGAAAATCTGGCTGCAGCATTCTGTCTTCCCATTTACCAAAACTTAGATTTACTTTAAGATGACTTGGATAGCATATTGCCAGATTAAGATGTCCAAACCTGAACACATCTTTCGTTTGGTACTCCATTATCATCATAATTGCACTCCCTTTGCTCCTCTATCTACTTTCACGTATTAAGCCTATTTGGTTTTTGGTCTTTGTTTGTTTGTTTGTTTGTTTTTTGAGGCAGATTAGACCTGTGCTTACTGATCCCACTCCTCCTCTTTTTGCTGAGGAAGACAGGCCCCGAGCTCACATCTGTGCCCATCTTCCTCTACTTTATATGTGGGATGCCCACCACAGCATGGCTTGCCAAGCGGTGCCGTGTCTGCACCCAGGATCCGAACTGGCGAACCACGGGCTGCCAAAGCGGGACGTGTGCACTTAACCTCTGAGCCACCGGGCCCACCCGCCTATTTTATTTTGACTTCACGCTTTCTCCCTTGAGAACTCACTGTGAATCTCTTCAATCAATTCCTTGCCAATATCCTTAATTCCTTTTTCTTCTGACATACGCACTTTCCAAAACATGAACGCTTGATCAGTCTACCTCTTACCTTCCATTTCTTTAGATTCCATTCTTCTCTGATACCCTCAGATTTAAGCATTTCAAGATTTCTCACACTTTAAAAAATGTCTTTTTTTTGCTAAATCTTCTCCAATGACTGCCTTAACTTTCTCTCTCCCTTCCATAGCCACACTATCTATCCCTACATGTTTATGAAATATAATACACACTGCAACAGAGATATATACACAGTATTAAAGCCATTTTTTTTTTTTGAGGAAGATTATCCCTGAGGTAACATCAGCTGCCTATCCTCCCCTTTTTGCTGAAGAAAATTAGTCCTGAGCTAACATTTCTGCCCATCTTCCTCTAGTTTATATGTGGAACACAGCATGGCTTGATAAGTGATGCTTTGGTCTGTACCGGGGATCCACACCGGCAAACCACGGTCGTCAAAGCAGAGCAAGAGAACATAACTGCTAAGCCACCAGGCCAGCCCCAAAGACATTTAGAATTACCTATTGATTATCTTTGCTGCTCTTTTGAGCCTGTGAGATCTTCCCAAGCAACAACTAGGGCTTATTCATGTTTATTTCCCCAATATCTACAACGGCTCTTGGAACACAGGAAGTATCTAGTCAACATTGTTGAGTGAATTAATATCTGACATAATAAATATATATATGAGGTGATGTAAGCCACTTGTGGCCCTTGTTTCCCTATCACTTTTATGTGTAGTATTATATTCCCCTTTTAATTGTGTTTCCTTGTCTATTATTACTTACCTTCCACTGAGCTTAATCTCAAGGTGCTCCAAGATGAATAAAGTGACTTTAAGGGTCCTTGTAGTCTGGCAGAGTTTGAGTAACAAGCTATTCTCTTTGATATGGATGAGCTCTGCTGGAGACTTGTCAAACCCATCTTGTTGAAATGTAATTGTCATATAGTTGCTTTACTGAAGGCAGATTCTCAACCAGATTTATAACAATACTATGAAAAGCGTAAGAAAAGCCGTGGGCTTGTTAATGTCCATATGCCTTAGGGGGAACCAGCCCTTCTTAATTGCAAGGGCTTGGTTTCCAGAACTGAAGAATAGAATCTAGATGCTAATTCTTTCAACAATTACCACTATTATTCATTTTTTTTTTTTTTTTTTTTACAATTATGCCCCTTTACCTACATAAAAAGCCAAAATACTAGTATAGTAGTCAAGGTTCTTCAAGGATTCAACTTCTGTACTATATGGATACAGCATATCAGCCAAGCCAAATGGGTTCTCTGAGTGCCTTGAGTCTGGCTACCTTTTCCTCCCTGAAAATTACCTCCTAGCCCTCCTGCACTTACTCAGTTACTCCTACTTGTCCTTCAAAGCTCAGCTGAGATAGTAACTCTTCAGAGAAAACCCTACTGCTATTTCCTAGTTGAGCTGAGTTTCTTTCCCTGAATTCTTTGGCACCTTGTTCCATAGCTACAAAATCAACTTCATAGTGGTGTGGGGGACTGGCATTGGCCACCCCGAGATATGTCTCTTTGGCATGAGGATTATATGGGCCTGGTTACTTTTAGTAAACTGCAGACGGGAAGGAGGCTCTGAGGAGTGGAACTTGCTTGCTCTTTGTCAGGAGACATTTACATTGTAAAGGAAATCTCCATCTGTAAAGGTGTCTCCCTCTCTGTACCAGGAAGAAGAGGGGGATGGCCTTATCTCTAGAAACTCTTAATCAATGCCAAAGGCAAGGACTTAAATCTGCATTTCTTTACTGTACTTGTGAGGTAATCTCCCATGATCAACACCCCCTCCACCTCCAACATCCCCCTTTGTCATTAACTGAAGATGATATTTAAGGTGGAGGCATCAGCCATTTTGGTGAGTTGCTCAGCTTGCCTGAGCCTCTCCCATGTATAGATGTTATAAAGCTTTGTTTAATTTTCTCCTGTTATTCTGTCTCATGTGAATTTAATTCATTCTCTGGCCAGAAGAACCCAGAGATGGTAGGGGAAACGTCCTCCTCCCCTATAGTGGTATAATTATTATTCTTTTTATTTTTTTCTGAGTTTTCACAAATCTGTGAGATCCGTGTGGGTAGATGCTATTCTGTCCATTGTGGTATTCCTAGCATAGAGCCACACAAATAGGAATCATACTACGAAGTGAAACTATCAGTCTCTACACACAGCCTAGACACTGAAAACTGAAACTATTCCTTGCTATCTACATCGACTTGACTTTGCTATTATACTATCACTATTAACATGACTTTATTTTTCTGAAAGCCACATACTCAGGCAAATGGCTTGATTGTTCATTGCATGAACTTACTGAAATACTCACCAGCAGAAATTTGACACCCAAAAATGCTTTGAATCCTTTGCCTCAAAATCTTTGCCTTGTTTCCACAAAGGAAAAATATCATGATCTTTTTCCAAACCTTATCAAGTTCTCATATTGAAAGACTAGCCCCAAATAAAATTTCCAATTCTTAATAAATTCCATCTCTTCCTTCTTCAGACACACTGCCAAAATTTTGCAGAGTTTGTGGTCGCACTCTGGTGGTAATCAATAGACTTAGCTTTGTCTTATCAACAGATTGTGGATTATTTGAATTTAAGTAAACTGAATATTATGCTTGTTTCATAAGAACATCAGTTAAATAAGATTTCAGCTTCATTATAGGATAGCATGCTAAAAACTTAGGTGATGAAAACTTGTATGCTTTTTTGAGGTACCCAAAGTAGTCAAACTCATGGGAGCAGAGGATACAATAGTGGTTGCCAAGGGCTGGGAGGTGGAGGAATTGGAGAGTTATTATTTAATATGTGAGAATTTTCAGTTATGCCATATGAATGAGTTCTAGAAATCTCGGTACAGCTTAGTGCCTATAGTTAACACTATAGTATTGTGTGCTTCAAAATTCTTTGAGATGGTAAATCTCATCTTAAGTGTTCTTACCAAAAAAAACCAAAAAGACACAAGGAAAATCTGGGAGGTGTTTGATGTGTATATTACCTTGATTTGGGTGAGGGTAACAGATGTTTGCAGATACCCAAACTCATCAAATTGTACACATTAAATGTGTACAGTTCTTCATATATTAATTATGCATTAATAAAGCTGTTTAAAAAACAAAACATTTTTTGGTATTCAAGGGCCATAAATTTGGATTATTTGCAAGCAAAATTCAGTCTACTATTTTGCATTTATAGCTATTATTAGTTGGCAGAAACTCAGATTTGGCCAAGAATTAATAGGAGGGAAAGAACATTTGTTAAATACTTATTGTGTGTTAATTGGCTTGGTGCTTTGAATGAGTGATCTCCTTTTGCTTAGATTTTAAAGATTTTTGCTTATTTAAATCAAACTTGTAAATCATTTTAGACTCTTTCCCAATACTACTTCCACATGAGGTTAAATGGTTAATATGCATTTAAAATGTAATCAGACCCAACACTGATTCATTATCTGGTTCAATGGTTCATGGGTTCACTCACTCATTATACAGCCAAAAGCATCATCACAGAGCCAGGCTGCATTTGTCATAGGAAGCAAACTACCATACAAAATTGTGTTTACATCAGCCTTGTATCTTTAAATCAGGTTAATTCACCCACATATCAAGCACCTGGTATTAGAAATGAGCCATCAAAATGCACCATTACTTGCCTTATGAATGCTCTCACATACCTTCCCTTTATCTTTATTTGTCCAAATCTGGATGTGTCTTTCAATTATGATCAGCAAACAAAATACAAGAAGATTGTGCAAGGGGTCATTTCTTCTGAAGGAGGTATCAGAAATTTATGGAAGAGCTGGGATTTGAACTGAGCTATAAATAAATATGAAATTGTCTAACATCTACCTCCATATATCTTTGCTTGTATCATGTCTCTCTTCTTCTGTCTTTGTGCTTATCAGCTCAAGCTGGAATTTAACATGCCAGCTTTGTCTACACAGAATATATTAACCACTCTAATCTAGCCCCAGTGACTCCTTTCTTAGCTCTAGTCTATCTACTCTTGGATTGCCTCTTAGCTAGAAAAAGGAATAGGAAATCACACATTTATGTAAACTATGTAACTGAGCACATATGATGTAAGGTTACAGTTAGGGAGGGTAAGAGAGTAACTTTTCCTTCTCTTGTCCATTCCTAGTCTCCGAGACAGATGACTTCATTCAAGCCTCTACTCCTTAAGATAGACAAGATTGATGGTAGGTTAGAAATGACTCTGCCTGGACCATGTCCCAGCTGCACTGCTCCTCTGCCAAGACTTTTGGCCAGATACTACAAAGGGATTCAAAGAGATGGAGACTCAGGGCATCACCCATACACGATAGATTATGTCAACAAGATGGTACCACAGCTTGATGAGGACTCAATTCTCTTAAAATGTTCCTTAACTTATTCCTCTGCAACAGATGCAGAGCCCACTCCTCACTGACGCCTTTTCCCAAGATGTTTCACCAGAAGCATCTGTTACAGTTCATGGGCACAATTCTGTGACACAATCAGAGAAGTTGGGTGGACTCTTCATTGTTATTGACTCAAATGTTTTCTCATGCTTAAGAAGTACATTTATAAGAGAACAGATTGGTGGTTGACAGAGGCAGGGGTGGAGGGTGGGTGAAATGGATAAAGGGTGTCAAAAGGTACAAGTCTCCAATTATAAAATAAATAAGTCCTGGGGAAGTAATGTACAGCATGGTGACTATAGTTAATAATACCATATTATGTATTTGAGAGTTACTAAGAGAGTAGACCTTAAAACTTTTCATCACAAGGAAAAAATGTAACTATGGTGACAGGTGTTAACTAAACAATGTGGAGATCATTTAACAATCTATACAAACATCAAATCATTACGTTGTATACCTGAAATTAAGGTTATATGACAATTGTATCTCAATAAAAAAGAAGTACAAATATAATAAGAAATATCAGCATAGTGTCAGCCATACAAGAGCTAAGAAATGATCTTTAATCCATCTGTCCACAGCAGTCCATGTAAAACATTCAGCATGACTGCTGTTCTGTTTTTACCTTATATTATTTACCAAAATCACCATATTTTGTTGCACTTCAGCCACATTTTATAAAGCAGGAATCTGAATTTCGCAATAACATAGGACTTTTGCAAGTTCAAACAGAAAACCATAAGGGGATTTGATCCACGTTTATAGACCTGAGGGTATGTCTAGAGCCCTGAAGGCATTATTAAAACATGGAACATTTGTGCTCAAAGATCAGCATCTGTATTCATGTCCTGCATCTCATTCAATATGCTTAAAAATGTAATGCTCAAAGTTTTCAAATAAAAGTGCTTCTGAGTTCATCTGAAATTGCTAAACATTTCTCAAAGCAAAATCTGAAAAGCATTAATATGCTAAGTATATTCATTCTTGGCCATTAAGAGAGCCAATCTGTATTTAAAGGCTGAATTATTTATTATAATTTTGCTGTATGGAAACAGGAATTTAAAAAAATCACTCCTATAGGCTGTTCTTAGTTACACATGGGAATATTCAGAGCTACAACAAACCTTTCACTATTAACTACTCCCTGATTGGCAGACTAAAGGACTCATATGGTGTTGAACTAATGATAATTTAATTTAGGTGAACATCAAGATTTGAGCAATCAGTTTAAAAACACATATGTGTTCCTTGAGTAGTTTTCTACAAGATAACTTAGGAAAGTGACAAGTCTCTCGCTCGTAGGAGCATAATACTACTCTTTCTAAACTAATGGATGGTAAAAAGCCTAAGAGACCAAACAACATATGTATGCCTTGCCTAAACACCCTGAAAAAGAGAATTTACAGTATGCACATGCACAATCTCTGTGTAAGTTAAAGGCCGGAACTGTGGGTTTTTAACAAAGAAAATTATAGAAAAAGAGTAAAAAGTGAAGTCCATTGTGGAGTGGAGTAACCCTCCAAAGCAACTACTCTCCATGCAGAAACTAATTGCTCCAGATCGATGGTGGTTACACGATTTTGTAGCTGGACCATCCGGGATGTGTTGTCTCTGAGGTCAATGTAGCAAGGAAAAGAAGGTTGAAGGGTCTCCCACCTCCATTTAAGTCAGGAGATGGTTCACAAAAGTCACTTCTGCTCGCAACATAGAAATAGTCACTTGACCCTGCCTCACTATAAAAGGGGAGGAAAATTGTCATCACTCTGTGTGCCTAGAAGGAGAGGCAAAGCTAGTCAGGTCTCTCTACCACTAGATATGGGACCAAGGACCTTTAATATAGTCTCTCTGGAGCCTCTGTTTTCTCATCTGTAAAATGGGATTCCAGAAGTGACTCCATAAATTTGCAGTGAGTTTGAGTTGAACTAACATATGCAAATGTCTAGCCTGTGGTCTAACACACAGCACAAATTTAAGAAATGATAATTTTCTTTTCCCTATGTTTTTTGCCTTCATCAGTCCTATAACAGTTTATTCATTTATATGTTTCAAAGTCATGCTTCCACTGTGCTGTTCCCCTTATTGTTTTCACTTTTATTTTAAAGTCAAAACATGTTTTTAAAAAGTGCTTTCAAATAAAGCAACATATTATATTTGTCCAAGGAATATGAAAATAAAATTAATAAATTACTTAATAAGGCATCTCAAACTACTGTTTCAGCGAGCCATGGGTCTTATTTCTGGATGACACATATAAATGTTATATTGTCATAAAATTGCAGATCCAGTTGAAGCTTCTGCTCATTCTTTTCCGGTCCAGCTGAATTGCCTAGGTAAAATATTAAGGGACAAGGCAAGTGCCATTCACCTTGAAATTATTCTTCCTGAATTCTAGTAAATCACCACCAGCAAAGCTTATTTCTTGTATTTCTCCCTAAAAATAGAGCTTGATTGTTTTTTTCTTCTGATACTTGGTATGTATTATTCTCTTCTGCATGATGCTGGAAGGTTCTTCTCAAGGATTCCTAAAATCATTCATGAGTTTACAAGGACTAAAGATGATGGGTTGTAACACTTATTAAGCCCCTATCACATACCAAATTATGCTTATAATTTCACATGCCAAATTATGCTTATAATTTTACATAAGCAGTCTTATTAACCGCCATATGAAAAACTATTATTGTCACCATTTTAAAGATGAGGAAAAAGATAAAAGGGAGTTTAAACCCCATCTTTATGTCATGAAGCTCATAAATGCAGACAGAAGATTTGATTTTGGATGAAGTCGAGGCTCCTTCTGCCACACTAGATTTCTCTTATAGACGTTAGATAATTTAGCCAAAGTCACAAAATCAATATAGACTAATACAAAATAGAACTTTGAACTCTGTTTATCTGAAATCAGAGCTCTGTCAAAGCAAAAATTGTCCCAGACAAAGTTAAATCGGTAAGGAATGTTTTCTTCAAGGCTATTATTACAATAGGATAGAGAGACTAGAAAGTAGTCTGAACTCAACTCCACTGGAATAAAAGGTGGGAGACTTCTTACAAGCTGGAATGGGGAGACCATAGGCCATTTGTGTTTGCAAATTGGCCTTACCCAAAGGAAAACTAAACTTTCTAGTATCTTTAAGACGGGAGGTAGTTTTACAACTTGGAGCAAGGTGCCCCTCCTTCCACCTCCCACAGAGAAGCGGAGATAGGAGCATTATCTTCCTTGATGATCACATTTCAAAGAGATTGCCCCAAGATCCTAGAGAAAGCATTCTTGGGTCTTAAAACCTGCAAGAGATTTTTAAAGAATGCTTGCACCTCAAAGGGGCAGAGAAAGAACTTAGGACGCTTTTCCTAAAGTAAGCTCCCAAAGAAATGGGAGGAAGGGACCTCTGTGATTAGGTCATCTGGATTCTCTAAGGGCCAGGGTGAGAGGGAGGCCAGAGGCTGAGAGGCAGGATGAAGCCTGTCTAAAATTTACTCAAGCTGAGGGAAAGGTTAAGGCTTTCTTAGTCACCACTATACAGAGAATTTTAACGTAATTCTTAATTTGAAGTAGAAAAGATGCAAAGCTAGAGATCAAAAACAAGCCCTGTTGCTCCAAGGGAATATTTTCCCTTTTGTACGCAGTATCTAACATCTGACCTCCTGGGTTCAGCAGAGTGGTCATTTGAGACATGAGGGGGTAGCAGGAGCAGGGGAGTAGAGGTTGAATAGTTAGGCGAAGCTTTCCCAGGAAGATATTAGTGAAGTAAAGCACTGATTAGTATCTGGGATGTCATGTGGAGCAGGGGCCTATTGGACTGCAAAGAAGGAGCAACAAAATGCAGATCTAAAGCCAAATCAATTTATAGCAGTGTAACAATCATCCCAAACTTAGTGACACCAAAGTAGAACTGTATTATTTCGCTCACGGATTTGGTGGCTCAGACATTCAGAAAGGACTCAGCAGGAATTGGTTGCCTCTACTCCAGGAGCCGTGGAGCCTGGCTGGGAAGACAGTAGACTGAACCAAAGGACCCACTTTCAAGATGGCTTCCTCAGTCACCTGTCTGCTCCTTGATGCAATAGCTAGAAGGCCAGTCTCTGCTGGAATTGTCAGCCAGGATACCTACCTGTGGCCCCTTCAATGTGGCTGCCTCAAGGTAATTGGACTTCTTATATGACAGCTCAGAGCTCTCCTGTGTTGCTTAGTGAGCAAGAAGGAAGTTGCATATCCTTTTATAATCTAGCCTCTGAAGTCAGACACAGGGACATTTCTGTTGTCTTCTATTGGTTGACTAGTGAGACGCTCACCCAGAATCAAGGGGAGGGGACATCCTTTCTCTTAAAAGAACAGTGTCCAAGGATTGGGAGCCATGTTTAAAGCTACCATAGTTTCTAAAAAGATGAAAAAGGCAGTTTAGAATCTGCAGAAATCCTAAAATTAGTGTTGAAGAGGAGACCTCTTGGAAAGATTTGTGTGTAATGTGTCACAAAGTAGAGTCCAAATGACTTGCGAATGTGATAAGGAGACCGTAAACACAACCAATATTTCTTTGTTTCTTTGCTGTGATGAATACTTTTGAAGATTTCAAACCTCTGTTCTCCAGGCCTTTGATGTCTCCTTCTTAAATAGCGGTGACATCCGTGATATCCTGTAGAAAAGTTTTGGAGACAAGGGTTTACATCTTAACTTGGGCAAGATATCTAACCTTTCTGAGACTGTATTTCCTCATCTTTAAAACAGCATAATGAAATCTCTCTAAAGTATTTCTGTAAGTTTCAGATAATCTCTCTATATGAGACTTAACACCATGTTGGATGCACAATATGGCTAAAACAAATGTGAATGTTTTTGTTGAATATATGTCTAGACTCGTCTTGTTTGTGGCAGCTGACCAAATGGCTCTAGGGTTGGTAATAACAGAAGATAATGTCTTTCAAAGACGGTGATGGTGCAAATTTCCTGCGGAGGGATTGGGAAAATGGAGGAAATTGTTTAATGGTTTCCAATTGTGCTGGTGAATTAGAATTTCCTGAAAAATTTGTAAAAAAATACATATTCATAAGTTTCTCTCTAGACTTACTGGATCAGAATCTGATGGTGTGATGCCCAGAACTCTGTATTTTCAATTATCTCTTCAACTGATTCTATTACAACCAGGCTGCCTGGCAGCAGTGTGAGGGTCTCCATCAAATATATTTCATTATGCTATAAAAACTCATCTGGGCTCCAGCCATATATGCATTTTTTTTCCCCAGAAACCATCATTGTGATCAATCAATAAACAAAGTGTTAGGCGACATTTAACTCAGGATATATGAATGATGAAAGTAATTATAACCATTCTGATTTTGTTTTTAGTTAACAAGAAAACTAATTTAAAACAATTCTTCTTTATGTTTGATCAACATCCTGGCAAATGTGCCTGCCTAAAATCCATATTACAAATATGCAAGTATGGGAATTTAAAAGTTATTCCAAAACATCTTTGCAGTTGAATAATTTAAAATATGTTCATAAAAATAATTCAGACGTGCTCTTAATGTATACTGTTGACTTAGAGGTTGCCATCATTAATTTATTTTCCAGAAAGTGTGCAACTATCTGGTTTACGATTATTGTTCTTTTTTACTACATTGACATTTCTCTAAGGTGCTTGAATTATAGAGCAGATATCTAATTTTGGTTCTCTTGGAAATCCTCAATAAAAATTGTCTTTCTTACATTCTACCTGCCAATATTAAAAATTTTCCTGCATTTCTACAAAACCAACAAAACAGATAAATGAGAAAGGGAGAGAGAATATCAGCTTTCTGAAAATGTATTGAAAAGCAGTTTATAGCTTTTCTCATAAATAGTAAGGACCGCCTTTAGCTGCTTCAACACTCTAGTCTAAATGACTCTAGCAGATTTGTACAGGTTTATCAGCAGCAGAGTTATTGTCAATTACAGTTTCATTTCAGCAGGTTAGTGTGCTACCCCCTGAGAGGGTTTCCAGGAACAATAGACAGCTGAGGCCCTTGCTCCATGTCACCTCAATCTTGATGTGTTTCTTTGCAGAGAAGGAATTGTGGCCAGTTACTGTGAAATACGCAGGGAAATGCGTAGACTCTTAAAATTTTAGAGTCTAACAATTGAACATCTATTTAAGAACAGAGTGAAAAATAACACTCTACTCTCCATCCCAGCCCACCCATTCAACCTCCAACTGGGCTTTAAATACTTGCTTCTTCAACAGAAGACGTAATCCAGCTTTTTGGAACAATTATCAAAGGTGCGTTTTCCTTCTGACTGTGATGATATAGAAAACTTTCCAGTAGAGAAGACGAACTGAGCAACCTCATAGAATCAAAGTCCAGATCACAGGCCTGTGGTAGCTGATGTTCACAGAAATATTTTAGAGCATTTTCTCTTTATTAGTATACGTGTTTTTCCATGTCGATAAACAGAGAAACTGCTGAGGGTGGGGATTATTGTGGATACTTTGGGAAGGGAAACAATTCAATTCAGATTTACCCATAAATCTAAAAAAGCAAAAATACAAGATTAGACAATCCTTTATGCAAATACGTGCACGTGCTGAAAATGTTTCTCTCAAGTTTTCTCAAGTTTTCACAGAACCATAGAGCCCATTTTTCAAAATGAAATTTATCGAGTCCCTCAGGCTCACATTCACAGACAGATTTAAAGTAGAAGAAAATCTCCTAAATTCCTAATTTGGAGCACTCACTGCCTTTTTTTTAGCAGTAGTCTAGAAGTATAGGACCACAAGATTTTGGACAGAGAAACATGCAATCACACATCAAGTGAAATGAAAGAGATTGCATAAAGCATCTAGTACCACACCCTAATGGGAAAAGGTATTTAGCTGGTCACTGTTACGCTAATATTCCACTCCTTCATTTACTTAAACTGCTAGATATATGTAGGAGCAGGCATAGTTTACAGATATAATCAATCTTTTGGAATCACCCTCTCTACCTTCTTTTACAGGAAAACAAACAAAACAAAACAAAAATCATCCCACATCTGGAATGTCTCTTAGTCTGTCCCATATCCTTGGCACTGTTCTTGTTTAATGGTTTCCACTTTTAACAACAGGTTGATTTTTATCAAATGGAATCTTGTACAAAACTCTAATCTATAAAACAGAACCAAAGAGTATTTTGTTGGTATAAATTATTTCATGTTTAATTCAGTTTCACTTTCCAATTTATTTCTCAATTTTGTTTTTCATGGCATGGTGTTGAGAAATCCTTGATTTGCACAGATAAATAGTTGCAAATGGTTTTTAAACAGCTCTATGTGCTATCTTGCTACAGTTTCCAATTAAATTGTTCTGGAAGCTTGACAAAGAAGCAGTGATTTTTTTTTCAAAATTAAATCACTACCTTACCGATATTTAACTAGGACTTGCTTTCTTTAATTGAATCTGAAATGTTCCTTTGCCAACTGAAATGTTCATCATTTGAGAAAAAAAGATTTCAAATGTATATTATAACTTAGAAATCTTTCACAAACGTCATAAAATTAGATACTTTGGCTTCATCTATTAAATAATCATTCAATATTTAAAAATATTCAAATTTATTTTTCCTTGCATGCTGGAATCAAAGGTTTGGTTTTAATGCTGACAGTCTACACGTAAAAGTAAGTAACTCTAGGGGCCAGCCTAGTGGCATAGTGGTTAAGTTCATGTGCTGTGTTTTGGCAGCCTGGAGTTCACCAGTTTGGATCCCAGGCACAGACCTAGCACTGCTCATCAAGCCTGTGGCAGGCGTCCCACATATGAAGTAGAGGAAGATGGGCACAGATGTTAGCTCAGGACCAATCTTCCTCAACAAAAAAAGAGGAGGATTGGTAGTGGATGTTAGCTCAGGGCTAATCTTCCTCAAAAAAAAATAAGAAAGTAGTTAACTCTGGGGCCAGCCCTGTGGCCTAGTGTTTAAGTTTGGCACACTCTGCTTTGGTGGCCTGGGTTCGGTTCTTGGGCACAGAACTATAGCACTCATTGGCAGCCACACTGTGGTGGTGACCCACATACAAAATAGGGGAAGATTGGCACAGACGTTAACTCAGGGTAAATCTTCCTCAAGCAAAAAGCGGAAGATTGGCAATAGATGTTAGCTCATGAACAATCTTCCTCACAAACACACAAAAAAGCAAGCAACTCTGTAAATGTGAATTAGATTCATTTAGATCATTAATATTAGAAGCAAATTTTGCAAGCTATTTCAGCAATGCCTAGAGTTTAACTACTAACATCAAAAATGTCATGTGAAATTTTCATGTTGTAAACTTCCATTGGAACATACAACAGATTCCTGCATAACAAAAGAATTTTTTAAGTCACTTCAACTAGGATTACAAATAACCCTGAACAAAATGCAATCAAAATTCTCTGCCTTCAAATTTAAATAAAAATACAAGTAGTAGTAACATTACATGAAAATATTTTCTAGCAAGTTTCCTTAATCATTGCTATTTTTCTATGAAACATATAATAACTTACACATAATAAAAGTTTCATAGCTGTTTGTCTTATACTGTTTCCAAATTCTCACTATAGATATGATCACATTTTTGACACCTTACTTGATAGAATATTTTAAAAATGTGAACGTTTAATAAGGTTGTTTCTTTTTTGATAGTCACTTTTTTATAGTCTTTTTCTAATAACCACCTGAAAAATAAATAGAACAGCAACATCTGAAAACTTTTCTGCTTGAAGTATGAAGATTTCAAATATTTTCAGCTTTCAAATTAACGTATCAAGTGCATTGGCTTCATATCTTTGAGTCCTTTTCTATATTCTTATTAGGAAATTGTGCTAATTGTATTTTCACAGATTTTTGCCCTTTTAACATATTTATTACAATGTCATTAGCGCTGGCTTAATAAAATACTCTGTGAGACAGTGTGCTTTTTCCTAAGTGTTCAGTGACAGCTTGCTTTTAACAATATTGTAAGTGTATTTTTACAGTCAGATTTTAATTTTGTTTGCCTAAAATGTTTGATAATATTGAGTTTATGCTGAAAGAAGCTAAGAGGCTTTCAAAGCCCATGTGGTTGTGCTTCAAAATGATTTGAAATTTTATATTCCTTATTAAAATTTTATTACATAAAACACATTAAAGACCTGAGTAAATTTTATCACTGTAAACAGTAAATCCCAAAGAAAAGATTACTTGTGTCATATATTCTAGACTTCAACTGATCCATGTGTAAGTTTTAATACGTTGTTTTATTTTATTTACTTTTATCCATGAGGTTGACGTTAATTAAGGAATTGGTTGGTACTAATATTTGACATTTCACTTTGAGCCCGATCAAATGACATCGTATAAATGGTATTTTTGTTGTTTGGTTGTTTTCTCTTTTCAATTATAGAACTATTTCTAATTTTAAGAGTAATTATTCAATCTCACCAGAAATGACCATATATATTGTGTGTGCATGTGGGTGTACGTGCATGCATAAACCAAGAAACACTATAAAATTAAATATTTTGAATTTTTTATATAATGTTTCCACAAGCAACCTGCATCTTACCTATTCTTGTTATTACAAAACTGACTTTTTTTCCATGCTGAGAACTTATTCCAGCAGAAACAACCGAATGTTGCCTGGGACATATTAGGCATAAAGATGTTAAGACGAGTCAAAATCTGAGAATGGATACAATTTATAAATACAGAGAGAATCTGGATAGGTCCTTCAGGTAAGAAAAATCATTCACAAAAGGGTTTAGAGGTAGGATTGAGCATATTGTGTTGGGTCAGAGGTGTCTGGGGATGATGACATGGTGGAAGAGAGCAGCCTATAAAGGGAATCTTTAAGGGACTAGGAAGTGCTAATGATGGAGACACAAAGTGGAGCTTGACTGAGAACTGAATGCCTGCCTGAGGAGTTCAAATTTTAATTTTCGGTAAGGATATTGGCAGTTGAGAGCCCTTACAAGATTCGTGACACAGAATTAATAAGTACAAAATAATCCTTTCAAAGTATTAGTTCGTTTAGAAAAAGTAATAAATTTGGGGCAGCAATGTGGATTCACAAAGAGGGTCTGGGCCAGAGGTGAAATGGCAATACTTTGACTGGGGTGTTGGCACAAGAAAGGAAGCAGAAAGCAAAATAGAGATGTTCTCCTAGATTTACCGTTTTTTAAATTTCAGCCTGTTTTCAAATGACATTTGGATGCCCTTCAGACTTAAAGACTTTATCTTTTGCATTAGCAACAACAATAAAAAAACCCTACACAATACAGGCAATGTGGCACATGCACTGATTTCATCAACTTTGGCAAATATACTGTGCTCATGACGCATGTGATCAACAAAGATGCCAGGAGATGGTTATCTCCCACGTCCAGTTCACAACTCTACATGACGGGTTCAAAACCTACCTTCTTCCTTCCCCACGCGACAGGAATTCCATTAAAGCTTTGGGTCAGAAGGAAAAGATGAGCTATCAACATACCACAGTTTTGACAGCTTTTCCATTTGTATATGCATTTCAATCAATTTTAAATCAGAGAGATAATAAAGCAAACCTCTTTCAGCTTTCAATTTACCTCTGCAGTGATGGCTGCCCTGTCTGATGTTTACAGTTCATAGTCTCATAATAATGGATGATTTCAGCACCTTGCTTCTCTCGATATATTTTCCTAACACTTTCAGCAATTTCATTAGAGCTGTTTTTTAAGATGACAATTAGAATAAAATGAAAAGCTCAAGAAGCCATTTGAAGCATAACAAAAAAGGAAATGTAACCTAACTTTGGGAAAAACTGATTTTTTTTCACTCTCCTTTTTACTGATATCTTAATATATTTTCTACTTAAAAAATTTCAGGTAATTTTTGGAGAGCTTTTTAGTTTTTCTGCAACCACTCCACAGAGGAGACATCCTCCAGTACATTTCCTGTGAGTAATTTTTTCTGCATCATCCTGTATATACCCATTCACAAAATGCCACTCCACCAAATAACTCTACCTTACTGGTTTACCTAAAATGGCTATTACTTCTATTCATCTATTCCACCATCCTAATTCTATCGCCATTCTGTAAAATCAGTTTAAAAGTGTATCTGAGCTCTATTGCCATTTTTTTTAAAAAAAATTGGTTGGGGCCGGCCCGGTGGCGCAGTGGTTAAAGTTCTCATGTTCAGCTTCTTGGTGGGCCAGGGTTTGCCAGTTTGGATCCTGATGTGGACATGGCAAAAGCCATGCTGTGGCAGGCGTCCCACGTATAAAGTGGAGGAAAATGGGCATGGATGTTAGCTCAGGGCCAGTCTTCCTCAGCGAAAAGAGGAGGATTGGCAGTAGTTAGCTCAGGGCTAATCGTCCTCAAAATAAATAAAGAAATAAAGTAAAAAGTTTAAAAAATGGGTTGACGTCTGCAGAAATCATTATAACACCATTTTGTCAGTAAAGAATTCTGTTTAAAGCAGTCTCCTTCAACATTCTATGAAACATAATAAGGTGTAGCCATTGAAGTTTTTTGCAAGTAAAGAATCATTTCTTATGTTAAAAATATATGTTAATAGTAATATATATTTGATTGGCTTGATAAGCCGATCGGTTTCTCATCTCTCAAAATGTTCTCTCTCGTGAATGTAGGTGGCATCATGGTGACCAAAAATCAAAAGAAGCAGATGATTATCAATCAGCAGATAATAATTTCACCTTTTAACATGTGAATCACAGTCATATGTTGGGAAAATTATAATGGCAACTAATCTTTTTTTTTCATCTAATTAGAACTACTTTGTAGAGATCAGACCAAACTTAGAATCAGAGTACCATTTTGGATGCTGATTTTAATGAGTCATTTTCTAATTTCAAGTGATGGAAAATCTACCTAATACAGCTTAGGAAAACAGAAATTCATTGGCTTTCATAAAAGTTGAGCCCCAGGGCTCAACTGGATTTAGGCGCAGCTCCAGGTCAATAATATCACAAGGTATCTTTGTCTCCAGATCTCAACTCCACTAATTTCTACTGATCCTCATTCTCTACAGTTTCTCTTCACATGGCAGCAATAGTGCATAATTTGAGTAGTATTCACACCCTTCCATCTTAGCAATTCCTTCAGAAAATGGACTTCTCTATCCCAAAGTTGATATAATTGTCTCAGGGCAAAGTGACTGGCTCTGCTTGGATGGATTACCATTGACATAGAAAGGGATCCTCTTTTGTCAGGTTGAGCCTGCATGATTGACAGCTCCATGATACTTTCCTGGAGCACTTATCTATCCAGAGCCTGAAAAAGATGAGGAAAACGTCATGGCCAAATAAAAGCAGAGCTTCCACAGTCTACAGGACTCATAAACAAGTAGTACTTGTGTGGGTGTGCATTTTTGGTTAAATGCCAGGAATAGCAAGGCCACATACTGAAATAACCCAGGAAAGAAAAAAATTTTGGAATAATATGATACTTTCTTCATATACGTGATCACTTAATAAATTTAATATTTATAAACTATTTATTGTATACCAGACTCTAGGTTAGGTGCAAAGAGTATAATGCCTCAAATAGGGAAAAAATACTCATGGCCCTTTTGATGGACCAAATAAAGGAGAGGGCATCACAATTATTCTGCAGCATTCATATGATTGAGTTAGAAAGCAGTGGGTATAAGATATAGGAAGATAGATTTTCATTTACTCTTGTAAAATATGTTCCAACAGTAAAAGCTGTTCCACCCAATCATGGAATACATGGCATTTTTGTGGTCCTTTTCCAAAAAGTGTGAGTTCTTTTCTGATTCCATTCTGCGACTTCTCCCTGAAGCTCAGGATGTATTGCTGATGCCCCTAGATGAATACGTTTTTCCAGAAGTCTGATACTGTCTCCAAATTTAAAACTAATGTAATTTTGTATGTTAGTTATACTTCAATAAAAAAAGAACCTATATAAATGTTGACCTGAACTCCAATTTTCACAATTACCTATGAATATCTCCATTTAAATACTATTACCCAAAAGCCAACGTGTTCAAAATTAAGCTAATTTTCTTCCCTGCTTCTTTCTCCTAAAATCCTTCTTCCATCAATGGTACCAAATTAACCCAGATTGAAAGCACTCATCTTCATCTATAAATCTTTGCTTTTCCTGCATTTGTTATTATTTCTCAATAAGTCAAGAAGAACTACTGATTTCTCACAGTCATGATCCATGCATTTATCAGAACCATGGAAATCATTCTAAATGACTACTTTTCTTTTTATGTACAAGATTATAATATTAAAGACATTGTCCAAATTATGGCAAGTGCTATGATAACAAGAATCTGGTGGAGTGATACAAAGGGACAAAATTCCCATGTGCTGCCATCTTTCTTCCATATACTTCTCCTATGGACCTACTTTTCTATGTCCTCAGTTGTTATAAAATGCGTTTTATCTTAAGAAGGTTGAAACACTTTATAGGGACTAATCCCCCTGCTATTCTGTGCCTAGATAATATCTCTTAACAAAGGATCTTGAGGTGAGGAAATTACCCTGGATTATCTGGAAGAAAGTAATGTGAAGATGCAGGCAGATATTGGAGTGATGTGGCCTCAAGCCAGGGAATGCTGGAAACCACCAAAAGCTGGAAGAGACAGGAACAGAATCTCCTCCAGAGTCTCTGTAGGAATCATGATCTCACAAGCACCTTGCTTTTGGACTTTTAACTTCCAGAACTGTGAGAAAATAAATTTACATAATTTTAAGTCACCAAGTTTGTGGGAGTTTGTTATAGCAGACTCAGGAAATGAGTACAGTGCATAGATATCACTTAAAACATCAAAGGAAATAGTAGAGAGAAGGGAGAGAAGAGGGCAGCAAATGGATGTTCAAATGAGGCTCTCTCTGTGCCCATTTTAGCTTAGAATCTAAAACAACAGGTGAAAACTCTCCACACATTCTCATGTGAAGTGCTTGTCGCCATAGCAGTGCTTGCAAAGGAGATGGTCAAAAACCAAGAGATAGAAGAGAAAATGGATTCTGACAATAGTTTGACACAGAATCAGCCCAACATTTCATGACGGGTATCATAGAAGAACTTTAATGTATACATTTACAGCATGGAACAGGTATGAATGCTCAGTGGGGGGGAAAAGTAAAGGATTTTTTTTTTTTTCTGATAACGTCTAGCATGTCCCACTTGTTTGACATAATTGTTGAAGTGATGGTAAGTGAGGAAGATTAACCATCAGCTATCAATTCTTCATGTTATAGCTATAGCCAACTGAAGTGAATATCCCAAGAAAAAGGTATTTATATTGCAGTGAAGTTTTATATGAGGCCTTCCTATCATCCTCTCATCTGCTGATGTAGACAAGAGCTGTACAAATTTCTTCTGCAGCAGTGGAGGACGCGGGCTTTTAAGAATTCAAACTAAGGTTCTTTCTACTCTTGTTCTGTAGCCTCACGGTAAGGAGTCACTATAAGGTAGTCACTCCTGTTTATCTATCTATCTATCTATCTACTTTATCTATCTATCTATCTATCTATCTATCTATCTATCTATCTATCTATCATCTATCTCTGTCTTTCACTCTTCCCCTTTCTCCATTCCAACCACTTTCTTTTTTACTATATCCAGAGAAAAATTGTTAGCAACTGATCGAGATGACTTGAACATTTCTCTCAACTTGACTAAACATCAGACAGGCTTCTTCCTGACTCCATGGCCCCTAATCTCCCTTTTCTTAGAGTATTTTCTTTAGAAAATTCATAATTGTAAATTCTTTCTCTACCCTCTTGAGATAGAAATTTTTTTAAGAGATTTTTTTACAGCCCAAGAATGTCTTTCACTAGGACCTGAAAGTCACCTATTTGAAATGTAACCATCATAGCAGATAAAACCTCTCTCTCTTATTTTCTGTGGAAAAGTAGGAGCCTAACTTGGATGGATGCCTCACTCTGAGTTGTGAAGGTAGCATAAAGTTTAATTTTTCTTTGGGTAAGGCCAATTACCAGACACAGATGGTCTGAGACCTCCCCACCCGAGCTCCTTAAAACTCTCCTGTCTTTTGTTTCAGAGGAGTTTAATTCAGACTAAATTCTGACCTCTCTACTCTATTGCAATAGCCTTGAGTAAAGTCTTTCTTGCCTGTTTAATATTGTCTGAGGCAACTTTTGCTTTGACACAATATAGAAATATAGAAGTAGTTAATCTTTCTTTTTTTTTTTTTTAAATAAGTGCAATCTTTTTTATAACTATCAAGGAAGAAAATAGAAGCTAGAGGCCCTATTAGTAATTTTAAAATTTCTGGGCATAACTAACGTCATCTTTTCTTAAAAGCCCCATTTAGGGTTCTGTTCATATACTAGCTTTTAAAAGACAGTTTATTTTTGTTTGGTGGAAGCAGACATTTATTTAGTAGTTTATTTATTTAAAAAGGATCAAGACTCAGAGTGGCCTCTGAAATTGTAGTTGGCCATTTAACATAACCACCTTTTTGCTCCTCAATGGCAGACCGGCTTAGTAAGGTAGAGTGTTCAGATATAAAACAACTGAGAATGACTTCATCATCTTTAAAGATGAGAGAGAATGAAAAATGTATGGATCCATAATTCATGTAACAGACTGTAGGAATTTTCAGGTTTTATGGCGGCGCCACGTGTATCTATTGAACTCTGCCCTGTTTTAGCCTCAATCTTTTTTAAAAGATTTTTTTTTCAAGTGCATTTTGAAGAAATTATAGAACAAGACAACTCTTGTCACAGAAAGAACATTAGAGGTAATGCAGTCTCAAAGCTTTCCTGGATGAGGAAGTCGAGCTTCACGATATATACACAACTTGTAGCCAATGGAGTCATGCAGTCTTCTGGTTGGATTCTGTCGTATTTCAATTCTGCCTCTGAGTCCATTGCATTTTGAATTGTAATCTCCCTTTGTATATCAGTTTACTAATTCTTTACTACTTTTTAATCTTCTTTTGTGTTGTCTTTAATATATTTACGTTGTTTTGACATTTGCAGCTACAATCAAATGCAGCGTTTGTGAATCAGACCAATACCCATACTGTCTTGCACTCTTGAAGAGTACAGTGTGTGGCAATTACAGCTGCCCTGTTTCAGCCCAGAGGCAGTCAAACTTCTGTGATGACTAAGATGATCCCTGTTTATGTGACTTGCAATCAAATTTGTAATTTTGGTCGAGTACATTGAGCTATTTGCATGAAAGCCCTAGATAGGGCCCTGCTGTACCTGGAGGCTGGGATCTGTAGGCAGGCCTCTGAAAGCTTTTGCCTGCAGGAAATACAAATGAGGGTATTTCCCTTCATCAGCAGAAATTAAATTGCAGGAAATCTTGTTGACATAGCTGTATTTTAAGACAACAACACTCAAAATGTCAGTCATGATGAATCATTATTATTATGATTGTTGTTTTCAATCTATGGTTCTCTTTCCATGATCACGAAAAATAATTCTAAAAAAAGACAGGATTCATAAGTTTAATTCTGAAAAAGTGTGATTAACGTCCGTAGGTCTGCAAGTGGAATAAGACCAAATGGTAAAGCTTATCTTTACATCTGATAAATTAGAACTTTGGATATAGTAACAGAATATCTCTAAGCCTCAGTCTGTTCATCTGTAAAATGGAGAAAATAAAAAAGTCCCATCTAAATCACTGGATTTGTGACCACCAGCTGACGTGGTATAGCTGAAAAAGCATAAACTGAAAATAATACAAATGTTGGTAATATTATGAATAGGAGTTTCTGAAATGGCTAGATTATGACAGTCTTATAAATGGAAAATATAATCAATCATCCTTTAAGCAAAGAGGTATTGACATCAGCATTAAAATGCACATATTATAATGATTATTCAAGTTCAAAAGATTGTTTATATCAGCATTCAAATTCTTTTTAGTCTATCTAGACTATAAGATCTACTTCTATACGGGTTGGGTAACTTTAGATTTGTTGCTGGACTGCACTTGTTGGTCTATTAATCTCTAATAATTTCTCTAGATACATTAATGTGTGTGTGTGTTTTAAAAAGGGGGTATTAAACATACCATTTATTTATTTAAAAGGCCCTTAGATGTGGAAAGGCTTAACACTTCATTTAGTCAACCTTTCCAGTTACTGTAGACAATCACAGCACTTGCAACATTGATTGATCATTTACTATGTATTAGGAATTATTTTAACAAACTATATTCTGACTTCTACTTGAATTTTTCCAGGTACCAAATCTCATTATTTCCATAGTACTACTATTATTACTATTCACTTGCAATTCTTATAATAAGCAAAATCAGAGAAAACATTTACTTCTAAAACCCAATATATCCCCTTAACACATGTTTTATAGTGGTTGGACAAATCCATTGTGGACCCTATAGCAATTTAAACAAAAAGAAAGAAAGAAGGACACAAAGATTTATTCAGATTTGAATGAGAATATAGGTCTGGACAGATCCTGCAAATATGAATGAGTCATAGCTAAAAACTATAATTAACATATTTTTCCTTGTTAAACCAACAGAAAGGCTAGATTTAACATTTAATTCTTAATAACAAAGGTGTCTTTTCAGGCAGTGATGCTTCCTTTAACACTCTATCCGCCACCTCCCAGTACCCTATGCTGTTTCCTGTGTCACTGTACTGTGACTCTCCCAAGGCCACAGTTGGTTCACAAATTGTGAGAGAGCTAAGAGGATCTCACAGAAGCAGGTGGTTGAGCAGCACAGTGTGTCACTTATTCCCCACTGTGTGGTGATCGTTCAGGAAAAAATTAAAAGAGGGAAAAGGAAATCATTAAACTAATTTTCAATTCCTACCTTATCTGGATTGAAAAATGAAATGCTTTCCTTCCTACACCATGGAAGCCATAGTATGGTACTAAAGTTCAGGATCCACAATCAGTCTGTGAGTGGATATAATGAGATTCTGCTGTGGAAGATGCAGGCTCCTTTGATCCCATTAGAATCTGAAAGGTTTAGCTTTTCTTCTAAGGCCTAGGAGAGGCAGGGTTTCTTTCCCTTGCTTGACTGAGAATTTGACTGAGGCTGGTAAATAAATTGCTTCCTGTAGATATCAGTATGGCTTTCTTAAACCTTCCTTAGTTTTAACCCTTCTTAGCCTTATCCACTAGAAATGCACGTGTTTTATACAGACAGTCTTATGGACCTTGCTTACCATTATATCCTTAGGATCTAACATGATGCTGAACACTGAAGAGATGTACAATGAATGAACAGATTAATTTAATATCCAGTATAGTCAACTGGATGTTAACGGGAGGCAAGACATAAGGACATTCCCACATTTAGGCATGATAGATTTGACAGATTTGAAGCATATTAGAGGCAAAAGGCATTAGCTATGTAAATATGGAAGTCTTAGATTAGATGACCTAATAATTTATGCTCCAAAACAGAACACTTTTGAGAATGAAAGTGCTTGCTCTTGGGATCAGACACTGGAACAAAAGACATGAAACACAACAATTCTGGTTAAATCAAGAATTAGGGGTACACTAGATATAGAAGAGTTCATTTGTGTTCAAAAGAGTGGGTAGAATCGGTAAATTTTTACTGAGTACCTACTCTGTACAAGGCTGTGTTAGGTACTCTTACACATAATTAAATTCCAATAAAATCAAAAAGGCTTAACTGAGATCTTTCCTCATTGACAAACTATGAACCACAAACTAGACATTGAAAGCTTGTCTTTTGCAAAGAAAAACTATCAACTAGCTGAAAAGTGAGAGAATTAATTGCAGACGTACTAAAGCTATGATTCCTTACATGCATAGGTCAATACGATCATTCCAAGAAACACCACAATGTAATTTGGTGCTCAAACTTTCAAATTAAGGTAAACATAACAATCATCATAATCCTAAAATTCTGATGACAAGCTATATTCATCCTTTATTTTTTTCTTCTGAAAATAAGTTTCCAAGTGAAACCCAAGAATATTTTTTTTATTCTATTGATAACTTGCAAATAGTAATTTCCCCATTGTTGAGGTTATATTATCTATTTTCTTAGTGATAGAATAAAAAATAAATCTATGTATACAATTCTTACTGAGGCCTTCATGCTTAGGGGAAAAAAAGCCACTGAAAACATTTAAAATATTTAAAAAATGTTGAATGGACAAAACTAAAGATAGGCGTGTATGGCATTTACACTTGTGCCTCTAGTACCACTTTGTTGGGTCGTTGAGGGAAAGGGTGACATAAGAGTCAATCTTGCATGCTCTAGATTTTCTTCAGCTTGAATTAGTTTTTGTGTTCTCAGAGCACAAGGTGGTTGTTCCTCCTGTTTTTTTTTTATGGACGGTACTGGGCTGTTTTCCCTGTTTAATTCTCAACAGTGTCACTTTTTTAGAAGATAAATTAAATGGTCCCTCTCCCAGAGCCTGACAAATAGTAGACAGACCATAAATGACTGTGGGATGAATTAATAACTGCACATCACATAGAGGCTCTGTTCTATGTTGATAGTCTTCAAATAACATCCTTTTATTACTGAAGTTAGAAAGAGTCCTACTGTTGGGCTAGCGCTATAATCTACAAGACATAGTCCTCTGAAAAACTCATTCTGTATATGATTGAAGGGGGCTTACTGTTAAATTAGAATGCCTCCCAAATTCGTAAAACGTATCCTTCATACTAATCTAATGAAAATTAGACAAAAAAGCTGTAGCAATTTTTGCTAGTTTGTCAAATTAAGGATGAGTTCTCAGATCGATGAGTAGGAAAGCAGTGGCAATGATTCTTGTGGGTGTTAGAAAAAGAAAGGTTGAGGAAGGTGAAATTTTCTGTTTGACTTCTAGACTGCCTGCAGCTTTCTGACCATAAGAAAAAAAAACGTATTTTCATCAATTTGGCAGATTTATGTCTCTAGGAGATGTAGATGCTGAAATTGATGACAAAAATCTCTTCTGGTCTTCCAATTCCCCTTACCTAGATACTTTATCTGTCATTTGACTTTCATTTTGTATTTCTCATTGCCTTCTCTTCTCAAGACATGTGGTATTTGCCAATGAGCAGACATGGCATATTGCTCCAATTAGCTGATTTCCAAGTGAAAATGAATCAACTGCCCTTCTAGTACAAAATCATCTTTTTTGTTCAACAATTTTATTTAGATATAATCTGCATACCATACAATTCACCCACTTAAGTGCACAATTCAGTGACTTTAGTATATTCACAAAGTTGTGCAACCATCATCAATCAATTTTAGGACCCATTTTCATTACTCTTCCCAGAAAACCATACCCATTAGCAATTGTCCCTCACTCACTTGAAATTTATATAGTTATAAATCAATGTTACCTCAAAAAAACCATCTTTTGAGAGATTAGTGCAAATCATTATGCCAGAGTTTAATCCTGCCCAAATAAAGTAAAGATCCTGAAACTGTCAAGATAAGCACTAGATCTTAGATCACTTAAGACACATCCAAGTGAAGAATCGTGGAACTTTAAGTTTAAAGCTGACTTTGGCCTCCCTCAATTTGTCCATCGCAAAAGTGAAGAGAAAGAGAGAAAGCAAATGAGGCTGTTAGGCACTGCATAATTGAGGATAGCTTTTAAGGTTTTCCTAGTGGCCTGAAAAAAGTGCAGATTTCACATCCTGGAAAATTTCACATCACCTCTGCGTTGCTGTTGGGCCCTCAGCACATTAGCGAAGAAAAATTTGTTTGTATAGACTCGTTTTTTGTGTTTTGCTAGTCCTTACACTGTAGGTACAAGAGGTATCATTCTCCATTTGCTATCTTGCCCAAATGAGTCAACAAAAATACAAATCTCAAACTAAAGCTTTTTTTTCTTAACTTTCTATTCCACATCAAAAAAAAAAAAAAGTGATTTATGTGGAACACTTAGTTCTTCTGACATCTGGTGACTAAGATGTTCATGTTTTGGTATTGCCTGTCTCAATGATTGGAGAAGTAAGGCTTGAAGTAAGCGGGATTTCTGTTTTCTTCCTTAAGCTAATCTCATTAGTAGATCTGTCGTGAAACTAGCCTTTAAAAATTGGTGTTCAAAGTCTTATTTAAATGTTGAGGAAAATCTTTGTTTTATATATATTCATATATATATATATATATATGCATATATATGTATAAACATATACATCCATTCTTTAAAACAGTAATATATCTGAAAATCTCTCTTGCTGAGGCATTGTGTATAAGTTGTTGGGTATTCATTATATGACTGCTGTCTGCTCCCTGGGGAGGACCAGCTCTCCTTGCCCAGGCAAAGGCACAACAGTGGGTAAAGAATCCGAAGTTCTTTCTTATTATTCCCCAGTTTCATTGACCTTATTTCTCTTCCAGAAATACACTGTGCTTATTTCTGCCTTCACAATTTTGCAATTGTTGTCTCCTCTCCCTGGAATGTTCTGCTTCTAGAATATTGCAAGTTGCTAACATGTTACTATTCAATTAGCATCTCAAATGTTACTTTCTCTGGAGTTTATTTTCTTTATGTACTAATCTCTCTGCAAAATTATCTTACTGATTTTCTTTATCAGTCATCAAATATATGTTGAGTGGATACAATGCAACAGGTACTATGCCATGTTTCTAGAATACAAAGATTAAAAAATAATGGTGTCCCTGTCATAAAGGAACTCAAATTATATACACATGATAAGCATGTGAACAAAAAAATAGTTATAGGGATTGGTAAGTGCTATGAAAAGCATCAACTGGAACTCTAAATCTAACCCTAGAGGACATAGTAACCGAGGGTGTTATCTAACTAAGCAGGGGGCAACCTCTTGCGAAGATTGTATTTAAACTTGGATCTGAGTTTGTGATAATCTTGAAATAAGCCCTGCAAGCAGAAGGCACAGAAAGAACAAAGGGTTGGCATAATTGAGAAAGAGAATGAAAGCAAGTGAAGGAGTGGAGGGAGGTGAGTTCTGAATGTTTGATAGAGGCCAGATGGTGTGAGCCTTATTGGGCATAGTAAGGGATTTGAATTTTATCCAAGTTTAATGGGAAGCAAATGAACATTTTCAAAAAGTGGAGTGGCAAGATGCTATTTACAGTTTTGAATGGTTCTTCTGGCTGCCTCTGTGGAGGACAGGTGGAAGGGTGATACATAAGGAAAATTAACCCTAGATTTGTTGTAGTGACATATAAGCTAAACAATTTCAGTGGCTTGATACAACCAAAGTCTTTTTCTCATTCAAGTAAAGGGGTAAAGTGGGGAAACTTCTTGATTTGATGAAGCAGCAAAGATATGGGCTTGCTGTCATCTCATCACATGTTGTAAATTTGCCATGACAGGAGAACAAGGGCTCAGAAGTGCAACAAACAGGGAGTGGTGTGAAATATCTGCTCACAGTTCTATGTGCTAGAACTCAGGTCACACATCCGATCTAACTGCAACAGTGCTAGTAAATATAGCCGAGCAATTGATATTCCGTGAGCACTAACTGGACATGGCAAAGAAGGGGAAAACAATGTAGGCAAGAAACATGCTAGGAGGAAGTCTGGGAATGAGAATAAGTGAGCTGAAAGGAAAGGCATTATGATCAGAGAGTGCTATATTTGAAACTGAGCATCTTTTGAAGTATAACCATTGGAGTGGATTTCTAAGGAGGAAGATATCATTACTGAAGAAATTAAAAAGCATTGGGAATCCATCTATGCGACTGTGAAGTTTCCTCTCCTTATAAAAAGTAATACGTATTTCTTAACCTAGGAAGAAGGACTTGGCCACCAACTTCTGAAAAACTGGCCATGAAAACCCTATGAACAGCAGCGCTAGAAAGTGAGGGGATGGTGCAAAAAGACCCGGCAGGGTTCTGCTCTGCTGTCCACTGCGTCACTAGGAGTGAAAATCGACTAGATGACACTAGCAGCAAATTCCCTAAATAATCCTTTTCTCTACATCTTTATTTCTACTTTACCTTTTTTGGATTGGTAATACTCTCTCTTTCCACTTTGATTCAGTTAAATTTTGTTTTATAAGTGAGAACATCATTTTTCCCTAACCACCCCTTCTGTTGAATCTGCAGTTTTCTCAATGTCCTTACTGACCATCCATCTTTCGCCCACCTCTACTCAGTTATTTCTGTGTTGGAGTATGACACTAATCTGTTACTTTATGGAGAACAAATTGTTTTCCTTCTCTTCTTCCTCTCCCTTCTTTCTACATTTTTTTTTAATTTACTATCTGTTATGACCTTGTTACATGTTACGAGAAAAGAACTCTGGACTTGGTGTAAAAAGGACTCCACTCTCATTTTCGTTCGGCCTCTCACATTCGATGTTCATTCACTCAACGACAGTCAAGAGATATTTATTAAACTCTTACCATGTGCGAGATTTTGAAAGAAAGTTGGGAATAAAAGGAGTAACAAGAAAGACATGGTTCCTCCCTCAGGGAGTTTACATTCAAGTGGAAGGGAGGAGGATGGAAACAAAACAAAACAAAAAACATAGTATTAACCTCCCCTGCAGCACTTGTTGAAAATCACGTGGAGTTGTTAACAGATGCAAATCAAATATTTGTAGGTTGTAAAATCATTTACAAATACAAAGTAGTTTTTCTTGTTGTATGGTTTTCAGTGACTTGTAATTTCCTTTTTTTGTATATCTCTATGAGTTTTGAGGGATATTTTAAGCAATTTGAAATGGTAGGTTCAGGTAGAATTCTTTCTTTGCTTCTTTCAGTGGTTCTTAACCCATTATTGAGCTGTGGACTTAGTGCCTCTAACAGTAGAATGGCCTCACTTTCCACAGATGAAAGGCAACGTTGACCCACTGAAGACTACTGCTTCGTATTCAGCAATTGTAACCTTTCTGGGTTTCAAATTCTCTAAGAAACTGAGATGACTTGCAACTTAGCTTTTTCTTGTGTATATCTAATATTTGTATTTCTGAGACCTGTAGATGAGACACAGTGCATAGACAGCAGGAGTTATTAATAAAGTGTGAGTGTGCACAGTGAAGTCGCTGAGAAGTGCCAGGAGCAAAGGAGTTAACCATTCTTATGTCTCTAGTAATAGGAGCCTGAAGTTGGAAAGGTTTTTTTTGATATTTATAATAGTTTTTCTCTCGATATATTTTGTCCAGTATTTTGGTTTCTTCAGTTTTTTGTATATATGTTCAAAAACATAAGGAAGTGAAACATCAAATTTTATTTCAGTAGGAGGTAGAAACTTGTATAAGAAATAAACCTTTTAGGAAAATATTCTACATTTTCTATGTGATGCAAGGGTTTCTAGCTAGTTTCTTCGCCTGACTCCTATTAAACTTCTTTTCCCATGTTGATTTTATCCTCAGTCAGAAAGGGTAAACCAAGGAGCGAGTAAACCAATAATTGCCATGCTTTTCTCCCCAACAGTCAGACATGTAATCCTAGAAATTCTTCCTTGACTGCATTTGTTTATGTGAAAAGAAGGGGCTTGAATCAGCACCAGGTCTGGTGGGAGAGCTTGGTGAAGCAGCTTAGTCTGTCTCTGCCTGGTTTGACTTTGTCTTTCTTCCCTTTCCAAGACCCTAAACAGAGTTCTGGGTCTGAGACCTCTATTTGGGTCCTCTATCTCCAACTTGTGTCCCTAAGAAGCTCCTTTACCCTCAGAAATCAGCTTCCTTTACTCATTTGTCACAAAAGCTGCAAGCAACTTTTAACTAATTCAGTTCAGATAAAGGTTTTGTTTTGTTGCTGGAGCTGTTGTTTGTTAATAGCCTTTTTAATATAATTTTATACATATATATGTAAATTTATGTATATTATTATATAATATATCATCGTATATCATCGTTATATTGTATATATTATTATATATATTTACATATCATTATATGTTTGAGTATATAAACATGCATCGTTACATATATATTTATATATATTTACTATATATACAAATGTATATATATATTCTTAATTAATCTTTTTTATTTTACTCTATTTTATCTGATGTACTTATTCTACCGCTCTGCCTCCATAATCTTTGGTTGAATCATAATTAGCATAGGAAGCATTCCAGATAAGATTTTACCCAGAAAAAGGAGGGGAGATGGTATTGTTTTTCCTCCATTGGGTTCATGTGACATATCTCCCAAGAGAGAGCCTCTCAATTCCTTCCAGTAAAGGACTACTACAGAGATCAACAGGGTCAATCTAAGTTCTCAGGAGTCAAGTGAATTATAAGTGAAGTGATTCCTTCAAGAAAATATGAATTCTGCCCAGATCTGTAGCTCAAGAAAACTGTTAGAATAATGATAGCGCCACCTTGACTCAAAACAAATTTGGGAGGGCAGGTGTTGAACAGTTTGATAGAAGGATGTTTTCATTTTTAAAGATTGGTTCAATCTCTATACGTTAGAATGTATGTTTGTGCACTCTACACACTTTGCTCAAAGATGAGAAATTTTGTTTGTGTTTACTGAAGATCTAAGAGCAGGTTCCAAAAAACATAAATGCAAATAGAATATCTACATGAATAGTGGGTCAAATAAACTGATATTAATGTAGATACAGCAAATAAATCACATAGTAATGTAGAACAGAAGAATTTAATTCACTAATAGAACTGAAGATAGGAGCAAGTCAGTGGCTTTCAGAGAACTGTTTCATATTTTGAAATAAAGGTTTGATTAATTTGAAGAGATTCAGCAGAGGAACTGAACGTCTGAGATTGCTAACACTAAACCCAGGTAATAAAACTAAACATTTCTTTTGTAATCCTTTTCAAAGTAAAGAACAAATAATTAAAATCTTCTGTGCCAGGCGTTGTTATTGCATTTAATCTTCAGAGCAAAGCTATTGAGCAGTTATAATTAGTCATAATTTATAGATGCAGAAATTAAGCTAATGTAGCTGCATTAACTTGCCAAAGGTAATATAGAAATGAATAAAATTTAATACTAAAACTTGTTCTGTTCAAATGCATACTGTTGCTACTGTATAAGAATACATTTAAATTTTGTAAAATGTAATTATAAGAGCTATATTATTTTCTCAAATATCTTGAGAATAATTAGCTTGGCAGTTCTTACCATTCAAGTTTTATTTATGGGGAGAGATTATGTTAATACTGCTGTTATATATTATGTCATTAAAGAAGTATTAAATGAGGTGCTTTCATTTAGGAAACTTTTTAAAAAAAATAAATGTTATTTTGTTTCTAATTATAAGATTCTAATTATGCATATCATAAAAAAATTAAAAATCAGGAGATGAAAAAATATTTTTCACACAGCAATAATTACTGTGAAGCTCTTAAAGATGTATATTTCCTAATTTTAATGCAACAAAAAGTTAGAATATGCATCTTGCATTTTCCACTTCACAATGCACAATTTACTTTAGATACTTTTCTGAAATATTTTATTCTATCCTACTAGTATATAATAATTTAATTAATAGATTAAACATAATTTTTTATAAGATTAATATAATTGTTCTTATGGAAAAGAACAATTACAATAAAACTCCTTGAGGCTTGGGTACCTTATCCCTTTATTCATTGCTATACTCTTAGTGTCTGGTACTGACTTATTATACATGCTCATAACTATTCTTAAAATAATAAATTGATTGAATTAATTAATCTTACTACACAATTTGATGAGTTCTTTAGGATAAATAACTTGAAGCAGAACTGCCAAGTCAGAGCATATGTATAATACTTCTTTTATTCATATTGAATATTTGCTTTCCAGAAAAATTGTGTTTATATTTGCTCAAACTAGCAAAATACAGGATGCCAATTTTCTTTGATGGTTACTATAGCGAGTGCTATTATTCTATCGCAACTTTGTAAATATACCTTTTGTAGGGTGACCTATTATTTCCTCAACCCAAAATGACTGATCCTCTGATAGCAGCATTCTCTGCAAGACTTTTTCCTTTGTGGGTCTGTGTTGTAAAGAATTTAACCTTGCCCATAAAGAGAGATGCCCTTTGCCCTTGGTTGCTGAAAGGTAATCTCTAAGACCTTGGAATGTCATGCTTAATAGGCATGTCCTTGGACCAGCCAGATAATAAAATACGATTTAGGGTAGGCGCCTTGAGTCACGTGATATCAGCTCAGTCTCCTGAGAAGCTGGAAACTGAGATCAGCCTTGTGGACTGTTGATTTTGCCTAGCGATGGAGCTCCAACAAAAGCTTTGAACGCTGAGGCTTGGGTAAGCTTCCACGGTTGGCAATACTCCGTGTATATTCTCACACATTATTGCCAGGAGTACTTAATTCTGTCCTTGACTCCATGAGGAGAGGACAACTGGAGCCTTCGTGTTTAGAATCCTCCTGGACTCTGCCTCGTACATTTCTTTTCATGGCTGATTTTTAATTTGTATCCTTTCCCTTTAATAAACCATAACTCTGAGTATAACAGCTCTCAGTCAGTACTGATTCCTTCTAGCGAGTTATTGAATCTAAAGGTAGTTTGGGGAAGGCCTTGAACTTGCAACTGGTTTTAGAAGTGAGGGTGGTCTTGTGAACCATTCCATAACTTTGCAGCTGGCTGCTTTTGCACTTGGTGTCCAAAGTGTAATTCGATAGAAAAACCCTGACTCATTGAAACATGTGGTTTGGAAAGAGGAAAGATGATGGGGAGTTGGATCATGAACCTTTGATTTCTAGACTTTGCCCTATATGCTTCATCTTTGATTGATTTTAATCTCTATCCTTCAGCTGTAATAAGTGATTAACTGACATATGTAACAACTGTCAGTGAGTCTGTGAACCCTTCTAATGAATTATCAAATTATCCTTCAGGACCCTCTAACTTCACGGTTAGCGCTAGAAATGAGGACAGTCTTGTGGACTATGCCCTTTTTAAACTTCACTAGGCTGTGTAATTTCTCTCTCCCTTTGTCACTTATTAGCTCTAGGGTCACATTATTAACCCTTAGAATTTCCCTAGACTCAGCCCAAAGCTTTGTAAAATAGTGTCTCTGTTAAAACCTCAAATTATCCTAAGACGTGGATGCATTTATTTTCTGCTGGGACCCTACCAACTGTCACATCTTTCAGTCTTCTTTTTTAATTTAGTGCATATAATTAAGAGTTAATTTTGGTGTGTGTGCAGTAGGTACATTATTTATTATATTTTATAAAAAGTTGTGTTGTTTTCTACAATGTCAAAAAAACTCTTGTTTCAGTTTGTACTGTAGTGTCCCTTTTGATTATGTTCACACACGCACAAGCAACACGCTTGGGCATGTGGGTATGTGTATATCCTTCAAAATGTATGTATATATACACAAACATATGTATTTGTATATACATATATATTAAAAATTTAAAACAATTATGATTTGGAGAGAACTGACAGTTTATACTATGTAAACTTTCCAACCAGAACAAGTATAAATAATAATTTTTCTCAAATTTACTATCTTTCAATGATATTCAGCTTAATTCTTCATAGAAGCCTTAAATATTTGCTATTAAATTAATTTCTGCACATTCATATTTTGACTGACATTTTTTGTAAATACTTATTCAAAAACATTTCTGGGATATAGAAAAATAAGCATTTTGCATATTTTAGCCAAATACTTATAAAGCTACCTAATTATTGTAACTATTTGCAATTGTTTCTTTGAAATTTGTATACTATTCACATAAAGAAAAATGTATCTCTTCCTTTTAAACAAAACTATTTTTTCCTATTTAAATTTTACCAACATAGCTTTCAGAACACTATTAAATAATGGTATTGGTTGGCATCCTTGTCTTATCTTGGTTTTATAGGGAATGTCTCATATTTCAAAATTATAAGGCTTACTATTGATTTAAAAATAGATATTTCACATTGCAAAAGTGCTACCTAAAAGATTTCACAAAGGAATGTTGAATTTTATGAAAATTTCCCATAGTATTTACTGAGATAAGCCTGTGAATTTCCTTCTTTGATTTATTTATAGGACACACTATATTCAGAGATGGCAATAACATGAAAGAAAGCTTGATATTTATGGAGTGCTTAATAATTGCTAGACATTAGGTTAAGTGCTAATTTACTAATATTAAATCATTTTGGCATTTCTGGAACAATGTTAATAGTTTGTGTTCGACTTTAATATCAGGTTGTATTATATACTTTTTTATGTAGGATTGTTTTTTATTTCTAAAGTGAGTAGGAAATTAGATATGAAATTTTTTTCTCAAAAGTATTTTTGAAACTAAAAAAATATTTTGTTATATATTGACCTTAAAATAGTTTTTACGTGTTGTCCATGGACTTAATATTTTGTCTTTCCTACTGACTGCCTTTATTTTTAACATGCAGTTGTCCCCTCTTATCGGCAGTTTCTGAACTGCAGTCAATTGCATTCTAAAAATATTAAATGGAAAATTCTGGAAATAAACATTCAGGAGGTTTTCAATTGCATGTCATTCTGAGTAGTGCGATGAAATCTCATGTCATCTGCTCCATCCCTCCCAGGATGTGAATCATTCCTTTGTCCGGTGGATCCACATTGTATATGTCACCCGCCTGTTAGTGATTTAGTAGGTGTGTTGGTTATCAGATGGACTGTCAAGGTATCCCAGTCCTTGTGTTCAAATAACCCTTGTTTTACATAATGGCCCCAAAGCGCAAGAGTGGTGATGCTGGCAATCTGAATAGACAAAGAGAAGCCCTACAGTACTTCCATTAAGTGAAAAGGTGAGAGTTGTTGACTTAATAAGGAAAGAAAAAAAATTCCTATGCTGAGATTGCTAAAATCTATGGTAACTTTTGTTAAGTATATTGTTATAATTGTTCTACTTGATTATTACTTTTGTTAATCTCTTACTGTGCCTAATTTATAAATTAAAGTTTATCATAGATACGTATAAATGGGAAAAATCATAGTATATATAGAATTTGGTACTATCTGTGGCTTCAGGCATCCCCTGGGGGTCTTTTAAAGTTATCTCCCACAAACAAGGGGGGATTACTGTACTTATTTGTATTCCACTTATCTAAATTATAATTAACTGAAGAAATGGGTTATACATGAGAGTCCAATGTGGCACGCACGCCAGGGAGGCGTTAATAAGGAAATTAGGGGGACTTTTGGAGAAGAATCTATAAGAAAAGTTGAACTTCACCAGTTTAATTTATCTATCTGCCTCCCAGTTTGTGCCTATACACCAACACCCTTGGCTCCCAAATCTTTTACATTTAAAAGGTTAAAAAAAATCTATACAAAAAAGCTTTTTCTTTTTGGTTTCATTTTTTTTTTTTTTTTTTACTTCCATGAAGTCTTCTGACTTCAACATGTGACCACCATTGGTCATGTAGGGGTCTGGAATTGGCCACCCCAACATATGTCTCTTTGGCATGATTATTTGTGCCTCGTTACTTTGCAGACAGGAAAGCAACTGAAAAGTAGAACTTGCTTACCCTTTGTAAGAGACGTTTACATTGTAAAGGAACTCTCCATCTGTAAAGATATCTCCCTCTCTGTACCAGAAGAAAGGAGGTGACCTCTCCAGAAACTCTTAATCAATGCCAAAGGCAAGGACTTAAATCTGCATTTTATTGTGCTTGTCTGGTAACCTCCTGTATCTGACTTCCCTCCCCGTCCCAACGTTGGCATTTCTTTAAGGATTAAGCATTTTTCCTTAGGCTAGGAACTGATTGCTGTGCTCACCTGTGACCACCCAGCTCAAGACAATAGACTTGCCTCCTGCTATGCCCACTGAGATAGCAGACCCACTATCTGCTGTGTCCATCAAGCACTGTGCCGACAGGGCAATCTTGTGACTATTGTGGGAGGGACATTTCAATCATATGTGAAACACCCTGTTTGGGGGTATATAACCACTCTGTGCACCCCACTTCTTCGGTGCCCTTTCTTCCTTCAGGAAGAAAGGCCCCGAGCCATGGTCCTCATAAAGCTTTGTTTAATTTTCTCCTGCTATTCTGTCTCATGTGAATTTAATTTGTTCTCCAGCCAGATGAACCCACATTGGATAAAGGAAATGTCTTCCTCCCCTACAGTCATCACATAGTGTCTGTGGCATCAGAGATGTTCCTGTTAGCAGTGGTGGTGGCACTTTAGAAAAGGAAGAGGATGCACTGGTGGCTGTGTCAGCACTAGTGCCAACAGTGGCAGTGCATCCTCAGGGTGGGGGTGTGCCCTTGGGACAGGGTTACCGCACTTCACCTCAGACACTGAGTGTTCCGTTGGGAATGTCAGTTTCTTGGACATTGATAACACCTCTGTCGTATTTCACTTTAGCAGACAATGAAGAACTCATGAGCATAAATAATCTGAATAAGAAAAAACCTGTGATAATTGAAATAATGAGTTTGCACAGAATCATCAGAGAGCCCTTAAGGACTTCCTAAAATATTGGAGGGGGTTGGAAGAAACACAGTCAACATCATAGTCTTGTGTGGCTGTAATGTTCCTCTTATTATCCCTAGGCTTCTGTGTTCAGAGAAAAGTAGGCTTTTGTTTAAAACTTCTGAAATTCTTGATTGTTCCCTACTCTACCAACAAAAGACCAAAAAAAAGATATATTTAAATGAAAGAGCTTTTGACCGAACAAGTGAACATTTGAAATTGCCTGTAAAACAAGATAAATGCTACACTCACGCAAGCATATGAGTGTGTGCACATACACACACACAGATACGTTAGTATTTTAAAGTAGTTACAGTATTTAGAATTGAAGAGAAAAGATGGTACAAAATATCCTGTTAGAGGTCCACTAAAAAGCTGAAGTTCCTCTATTTTTAATGATGTTTAGAATAAATATTCATAGTAAGGAAATAATTTAAAGAAGATTGAATGTAATGAATACAGGGCTCCCTTAGGCATTTTCGCATATTCCCAGTTGTAGAGAAAGGACATAAATAACACAGTGAAGTTTAGTTTTTTTCTCTGACTTTAAAAAGTAAAAAATCTTCCCAATGCTTCATTTGGCTAATATGAGGAAGCTAAACCTCTTAAATTATGTGATTAAATGATTTGAAAATGTCTAACAGTTAAGTTAGAATATGATGAGAATGGCAATTCCTGAATAAAATGATGATAGATACATAGATAGATGATAGATAGACAGATAGATTGATAGATATAGATAGATAAAGGCAATAAATAAAGGCATGCAGCATCTGGTTCATATTATTTTAAATACATCATGAGAAACTGAAATACTAGAAATGAGAAACTTAGCCAAGTCGTAACTGTTTGAATATTTCTAATTACGAAGTACAAAGTCAATACTTGAAAAGAAGCTTCTGAGTGTGGTGCAAAAACTCAAGATGTGCAATTAGGAAACTTTGGGCATCATTCCAATTCTGTTAATAACTGGAAGGAAAGGATCTTGGCTTTGGTATCATAGTGTGTGTGCCATCAGCAACTGTGGGATCTTGGGCAAATTAATTAACTTCCTAAACCTCAGTTTCTTAAACTGATCAGTGGGGAGGCTAGCCTCAGGATTTTTGTGAGAATTAACTCAGATAATGTGAGGAAAGCCCTTAGACAAAGTCATGTAACATGATAAACACTCAACAGCAAAGCATAGCTAATGAAATAAACAAAAAAATGAGTTAAGTGCCTTGCTTTTCAACTATTCTTGCCATAAATGTCCATCTATAAAATCAAAAGATTAAGCTAAGGCTCTTAGAACACTAACTGCACTTCCTTCTGTTAAAATACTGTTTTGTTAATTTAATTCTTTTTTTTGGTCAAAAGGCTATTGTATGTATGTGTAGACATACCTCTGTGTGTATCTTTCAAATAAGCAAAGCAGAATGAGAAAAAGGAGCCTGGCTTTTGTCAAGAAATCCACGATGCGGGCTTGGCAAGCCAAGGAGTCAAAGAAAGGTTCCTTGGAATCTCAAGGTCTGGAAGCAGCGCTGTCTTATTCAGAGACTAGCATAGGGACAAGACCCATGGGCAGTGAAGAGCTGCAATGGGTTGAGGGTAGGGCTAAATTTATAAGGCATAGGTATGTGAGTTATTTCTTCATGAGACAAAGGAAAGATCATGGAAAAAAGTCATTAAAATGGTAGCAGTGCAGGTGGGGTCTGGTTATCAGGTGGTCGTATAGCTTTGGATACGAATCAGGTCAGATCAGGCCAAATCAGGTCAAGTTGTCCTATACTTCCGGCAGGATGATATCGATCAGCATGTAGGCCAGGACACATTGGGCTGCTCTCCCTGGGGAAGCCTTGATCCACATCAATCCATAGGAAACATGCTGAGCAAATATTGCTTATTCTATTGAGTCACACATACTATTTTTCTAATTGTGATAGAGCTTATTGTCACTCTTCTGTTGCCAGTTAAAGTTTATAAATAAAAGTTGGACCAGAAAAAAACAGAAAGTGTTAATGATGTCTGTGGCATAAAGATGTTATTGTTTTGTTTTTGTTTGCAAATAAACCAACATGATATATCATAAAGTCATTGAATTGGAAAGGATCTTGATACGGAACCTCTTAATCTCAAGTTCGCGGTCCTTATGTGCAGCAAGGCAAACACTGAGCCATCTGTGCTTAGAGATGGAGAAAGTCCCCATTCGAGTTGGCTAAGACAGGAAGGTGGGAGTATGGGTTCCCTCAAATCCACCTTAACCAGAGCAAAAAGCAGGTGGGGGGTTAATAGAGCTAAGGGGCTTGGCTGGAGGAGCTTCAGAGAAAGAAAGGGAGCACTCCCAATAAGCCCCCAGGGCAATCTGCAATGGCTGTTGCGGGCTGGCCATCTGGTGACTGCAACCTCCCCAAAGGCATTCTCTTTCTTCTGTGCAACAAACTCACAAATCCTGGAGACCTGTCACCCCTCAAGTTAAACAAGAAAACAGCAAATTGACAAGATTCATAACAAGATCAAAAGGCAATCATGTTCATATTGAATATCTATAGCAACCTTCAGGTACCCAGCTTCAGTCTCAGCAACTTCTTTTGGTCCAACTGCCTACCCCATAATTTTCCATTTAAAATATCTTTGCAGAATAGTCTTTAACCTAAAATGGCCAGGTATTAAGAAGTGATGAATGCACTAAATAGTGGTATTTTCAAGTAGATTACATAAGAAAGAACAGCATTGTCTATGAGTAAAATAGAGGAAGAAAATTTTCAAAAGCCCTTTATTGCTAGAATGAGAATTGCCAAAATCCAGAGCTCAGTAAATGTATGGTTTTGTCATTTTTACTACAGTTAGCAGATTTATCTTGGGATTTCTGAAAAATGATGCATATTAAACATAAGCTGGGATTTTCAATATCCAATTAACTTTGAATACAAGTTGGCCTATTAAAAACAGAGCCTATCTAGCCTAGCTTTAAATATATCCTATTTAACAGAGAATTAAAGAATTCTGCTGTTTCTTAGCCAAAGATGACACTCACTTGACAGTGTTATTATCTGTACATGAATGTGACTATTGAGTCTGAATCATCTCAAACTTTTCAACTGATTATGTGTAGAATAATCTGTATAGCTCTTCTATTAGAGATGCATATATTGAGAGACTCTGAAAATAATACAAAGAAATAAATTGTTTTTCCTACAACCTGTCTGGTGCTTAAGCTTGAAAAGAATCATTCATTTCAGTTCAGTTCAATTCAATTCAGTTTGATTCGATTTGATTCTATTCAAATGGACTTGACTTAGTCAACAAATATTTTGATAAACAAATGGAAGCAATAGGACATATTGGAGTATCTCAGGAAGCCATTTGGTATAAACCTAATTCAGCCTCAATTTGTTTTTCCAAAAGGGCCTAACATGGCTGTTGTGCATGCACTGTATATCTGCTTTAAGCATTTACTATACCCCAAAGAAAGAACAAATGGCCTTAAGACAAAGATGCAACTTCCCCCACATTGGCATTTCCTTAAGGATAAACATCTCTCTCTAGGCTAGGACTCGACTGCTGCGCCCACCCTGGGACCACTCAGCTCAAGACAACAGACCTGCTTCCTGCTGTGTCCATCAATCACTGTGCCCACAGAGCAATTTCGTGACTCTTGTAAAAGGAACATTTCAATCATATGTGATACATGCTCTTTGACAGTATATAACCACTCTGTACACCCCTACTTCTTTGGTGCCCTTCCTTCCTCGGGGAAGGAAGGGCCCGGGCTAAGCTAGTCCTCAGGTCTGACTCATAATAAACTCATTCCAATTTTCATTTGTAGATTGGTTATGGATTATTTTCGTTGACAATTTCTATAGAGGTATAAAAAAGGAATAACATTTCTCAGCTTTTTGGGAGTCCCAGTTAAATACCACTAGGACCAGGAGAAGCAGTTTCCCTTCAGTCTTACACAATTTAGGAAGACCTCTTAGAATGGGTGGCATTTAAACTGAGGTTTGAAGAAATGGAGTGCTGACAAAGGCAAATACGGGAGAAAAATCATTGTCAGCAAAGAATCAGTTAAAACAAGGCCCTGATTCTAGAAAGAGCTGGGAAGTCCAGAGAAAGAACTTGAACTTATAGATATGGGAAAGAGAAGTCAACCTGAGGAAAGAAAATTCATGAGACCCCAATTTTGGTGAGTCAAGTGCCAGATAAGTAGTTATACTTAGGTCTGGAGAGCCTCATGAGGAGGAGAGAGACATGAAGTGATTGTGCTCAAAGAAAATAACGCTAGAGATATGGGAATGATTAAGTGAAAGAGTCTATAGGACAGTAAATGACATTTAAAGTATTGGCATTGGTCCAGGTCAGAAGACTGAAAGCCTGGGGTTGACCCTTAGCAGCCATTTGCACACTGGATTGCTGGACTGTCTTTGCTTCCAAGCATTCATTCATGCGGCTGCTCCATTCTCCCAAATCTGTAGTCAACCAGTCTTTCAAATCCCAACATTTCCCACCTCCTCCATATTTACTACTGTTGTTACCACTTTGTTTGGCACATAGTTACATATTAGGTGTTCAATAAATATATTTGATTAGATAATTTAAATTATTCCTTCCCAAAATGTTTTGGCATCTACAACTTATGCTGCACAATTTCCAATGCACTTTTATTATTTTTTTATGTGCTTGTTTTATATCTCAGAAAGCTGTCCAAGTTTAAGGTGGTGTGACGGACTGATCTGTGTTCCCCCAAAATTCATATATTAAAGCCCTAACCCCCCATGTGATGGTATTTGGAGGAGTGGTTTTAGAAGGTAATTAGGTTTAGATGAGATCATGATGTCATAGGATCCATGATGGGCTTAGTGCCTTTATAAGAAGAGACTAGAGTCCAATCTCTCTCTCCGCCCCTCTTTCTTTCTTTCTCTCCCTCTGTCTCTACCATATGAGGATATAGCATGAAGGCAGACTTCTGCAAGCCACGAAGAGTCTCTTACCAGAACACAACGACATTGGCCCCTGATCTCAGGCTTCTCAAACACCAGAACTGTGAGAAATAAATGTCTGTTTAAGCCATGCAATCTATGATATTTTGTTATAGAAGTCCAAGCTGACTAAGACAGGTGGGGATTATGTTTCTTACCTCTATCATCCCTCCTTTCCAAGTCCTTACAGAGTTCTGGAGAGGTCATTCATTACATGCTGGGGTAAAAGTAGCCCACAGAGAAATCTGTCCACATTGCATATATTCTTCATGGATTATTTCGAATTGATAATATGATATAGCAACTTTAAAGAAAATTTTGAAGAATGAAAAATCAAAATGAATTAACCATAACCCTACTATTGGCATATTGTTCAAATACCTATTTTAATTAATTTTCATTGCTGAATTGTATTGCATGCCATGGGTATGACATATTTATTTATTCATTCCAGTAATGGAATGGTTCATCAGTAATGATGAACCCTTTGATTTCTTTCTCGTATTTTTGCTATTATTAACAATGCTCCCATAAATGTTCTTAAACATCTCTACCATAGAACATATGCAAGGTGTTTCTTAGCGTATATATTTCGGAATAAAATTGTTGGGACATCTCTACCATAGGACATATACAAGGTGTTTCTTAGCGTATATATTTTGGAATAAAATTGTTGGGATATTATGTATGGTTATTCAACTTTGCTAGATAACACCACTTTTTTTCCTCATTATGGTTTGGCCAATTTACATTTGCAAAACAGTACATAGATATTCTAGTTGTTCTAATCAATACTGTATTATTAGACTTATTTTGACAAAGTGGTAAGTGTAAAATAATATCTCATTTGGTTTTAATTCACAATTTCCTAACAGATGGCGTTCTCCATATTTTATGTGTATATTGGTCGTTTAGATTTCCTGCTCTGTGAATTGTTTTCTCAAGCACTTTTCCTCTTGTTTTTAATATCATTCATGTTTTTCTTAATGCTTTAAAGGAATTCTTCTTATATTTGGGGTTCTATTTTTTTTTCAATCATATGTGTTCTGAATACCTTATCCAAATCATGAATTATCTTTTCACACTGTTTTTGTTGGGTATGGATGTACACATAATTTTAAGTTGTAGAATTTGTCAGATTTTGTGGTTCATGATTTTTGTGTTTAACACAAAGACCCTAAGGTTGTAAAAACAAACCATTTGCTTGTAATCTAAAAATATCAGAATTCTACCTAGTGTGCTGGATTATTTGTTGTTAATTTGTTATTACTGTCTCATCCTCCTGCAGCTAGAAACTGCATTTTCCAGAATCGCCTTTCGTATATGGATGCAGGACACGGGCAGTATGTGAGACTTAGAAAGGCCTCTAAGCAAACGGTTGAGAACCATTTGCTTTGACAGATGTTAGTAATGTTTCTCAGAGATTCCCAAGATTTGCAGTTGTTTCTGAAATAGCTTTTGAGAAGAACAGACTTTGATGCTTCAGGCTGAGTTCTCCAGTATTTGTCTTCCTGACCTTCCAGCTGTTGTTTCCCTAACATTCCCTGGAATATGTTATGATTATGACTCTTCCTTCTCTTCCAACATTCCTGCAAACTCTTTACTTTAATAGAGTCCCTCTGATATGTCTGGATGTGGAGTCCCAATTAATATATTCTGATTAGTATTCATTGGGTTTTCTGAGGCTGAGTACTATTGTCTTTTCTCTCTCCTGGAAAATTCATGGAAAGTTAAAACCATTAACTCTTCAAATATTAACTCTGTGCCTTTCTTACTTTCAAATTTTTGTTGAGATTTAGTTAGAAATTTTTAATTTTTTTTCTAATAATTTTTCTCTCTTCCCAAATCCACAGATAACTTAATAGGGATATCTTCTACTTCATTAGTTTTCTCTTCAGTTTTGTCTTATTGGCTATTAACCTCATCCATAGTTTTCTTTAAATGAAATCATGTACTAAAGTGTAGCATACATATATAAAAAAGCATAGAATGTATGTATTCAACTTGATGAAACTAAATACCACCCAGATCAAAAACCAGACTATTATCAGCACCACAACACCCTAGAAACTTTTTCTCCAGGTTCTCTTTCCAAAGGTAATACTATCTTGATATTTAACACCATAACTTACTTTTGTTAATTTCTGAACTTTATATAAATGAAATTATACCATTTCTATTCTTTAGTGTCTGGCTTCTTTTGTCCAAAATTATATTCCTTTTTATGAATATATACTAAAAATGTATTTGTTATTTCCACTATTAATAACCACTTGGATTATTTCTGGTTTTGGCTTATTTCAAATAACATGGTTTGGAATATTTTTGAACATGTTTTTTGGTGAATAAATCAACACAGTTTCAATTTTCTTATACTTTTGAGTTCTAGCTTTCTAACTTTTTAAAAATCCTGATCATAGTTGCATCCAAAATGCATTTTTAATACTATTTTTCTAGTTTATTTATATAGGGAGGCTCTCAGGCATGTGGTTCTCTGCATACTTCGGAAACAGAAGTTGTTTTAGAAAGTTTTTTAAAGAGAGATTTCTCAGCATTCTTTTGGACATGACCACTTTGAGAATTTGATGAAAATAACATTCATTTTCCCTTGAAAAATGCGCCATCATCCACCCACGCTTACTTGGTTTCCCGTCAATACACAGGGATGTAATTCTGCACACAACTTCAGGAAATTTATAGACAACCTGAAGTTCAGTCATGGTCTGAATAGACTTTCCTTGCGTGGTGTAGAACCCCAGGATGGAGTGACTTGTTCCTCTCATTTTTTTTGTGCTTATCTACTGTAAGGATTTTTCTTTTGCTTGATCCAATCAATATCAGCAACTTCTCCCCTTAAATACACCAAACGTTACATCTGCATACTGTATAACATGCTTACTTTCTACTTTATTTATTATTCATTGCTCTCAGCAATACTTGTGGAATACATATTTTTAATAATAAATATACTTTATAATTGAGGGAGCTGAGGCTCACTGAAGTTAAATGATGGGCTCAGAATCTCACTGTTAATAAATAACTGTGCCAATACTTTTTTCAACTTTCAATCCACAGAATTAAAACAGAGGACTCTGCCTTCACTTTCACAACCTAAATGAAGAAAGAAGTCCTCTTGAAAAAAAATAACATTGGGGGGGGGGTGGGGTTGGAGAGATAAAGCAGAAAAAAAAAAACAAAGATTGGCAACAGTTGTTAGTCTGGGTGCCAATCTTAAAAAAAAAAAAATCAGTTATCTCTATGTGATTATTCCAAATGATTAATATAAGTAATATAATAAGTTGATAAAGATTTGTGGAAGAAGCCACTTTCATGATAGAGGGAAGTGGTCAGAAATGGTGGTTGCTGCTGATTTTTTTTTCCCTAGGAACACATCAAGGTCAGGCAATTGAAGATATACAGTTGATATGGATATAGATATATTCACATACAAATATATTTATAAATATATTTTGTATATATACTTAACATGTATAACAGACAATTTTTATGAGCTTGTGTTTGTATGTGTAAATAAAGCTTAATAATAAGGCAATATGAAAATATGGGCAAAACTCATAAGTTCCTGAATCTTATCCTGCCCCTGTCAGTGATATTCCCCAATGGAGCTAAATGCAAAGAACAATAAAATAACAAATAACTGTATCACTGTTTCTTCTACGTTCAGTGGCTCAGATGTAGAGCTATGATAGACCCGGCATATTAGTTGTCTACTGCTGAATAGCAAATTGCCATAACACTTCAGGGCTTAAAACAAAAAACAATGATTATTTCACAGTTTTTCTGGCTCAAGAATCTGGCATGGCTTAGCAGGATGCCTCTGGCACTAGGTGTCTTATGAAGTTGCAGTTAAGCTGTTAGCTAAGGTTGTGCTTCCATGTGAAGGCTCAGCTGGTAAGGATCCTCTTCTAAGTTCACTCATGTGGTTGTTGGCAGGGTTTAGTTCCTCCTTGGTTATTTGACTGAGAGCCTCAGTTCCCCTTGGCTGTGGGCTGAAAGCTTCCCCCAGTTCCTCACCACATGGGCCTCTCCATAGAACAACACAGAACATGGCAGCTGGTTTCCTCAGAGGAGGCAAGTGAGTGAGAGAGCGCATCTGAAGTGGAAGCCACAGTCTTTTTCTAATCTAATTTCAGAAGTGACATCTTATCACTTTTACAGTATTACATCTGTTAGAAGTGAATCATTGTATTCAGCCCATGCTTAACAGAAGATTACACAGAGGCATGAATACCAGGAGGGAGGGAACCACTCAAAACCATCCCAAAGGCTGCCTACAATACTTGGCTTGGACAAGAATGCTGACACTTGGGTCTATCATGCCTAAATCTCAATCTGAATCTTGGGTTGAACCATATTTTGGTTGGCCATGTGTTACAATAAGTCAAAACAATGATGGTAGTCCCTGGATCAAACTGAGCCAGCTTTATGGAGAAAGAAATCCATTTCTCAAAAAAAGGTAGAAAATACCTATATGTCTTTTGACACAGTAGTTGTTCTTACTACTAGATGTGGTCCCTTAAATCTGATCAGTCAAATTCAATTACTCAACTCCTCCCTTAGTGGAAAGAAGACAGGAAGAGAGTTGGGAAACAGGAAGAGTGCATTGGAAGCAGGTCCTCTTGTACAGGTTAGCATTTACAAACAGAAACTCTATAAAGTATCACACTAAAGCAAGCACATAAGGGTGGATGGGCAGAATGATGAAATATTGTTTGCATAATATGTTTAAAGATATACAGAAACTGGCTCATTTAATATATCTTACTCACTGGGCCCAAACTATCCAAGTACTTCAAATTCCACCTTACCCTTTGTGTGAAAAGTATGACTCTGTTGATGTTGAGCTTCCGGGCAAGGTTTCCACATTAATGGAAATAAGCATCCCAGAGAACTTTCAACTAGAAAGAGATGAAGTCGGAGTTTCATCTCTTTTTTGTTTAAAAGGAAAAGGAAGGTCAAAAAGAGTTATGGCAGATGTTAGGGAGTGGATGGTTATGGCTGTGATTAGAAAAAATGAAAAAAAAGTAGGTTGTTAGAAATATTATTCATGGTTATGAACAAAGATGTCTTTCCTATAGTGGTATATTGCAAATAATGTTGACAACATTTTTCTGTTCCTATGTTTGTGCCCCTTTGCAATTTAGTTTTGCAGCTCTTCAAATAAAAAGGCAGGATCTATTTCTTTACTCCTTGAATTTGGGCTAGTCTTGTTGCAACCAATAGAGTGCAGAGGAATTGAGAGTGTGCCAGTTGTGACCTAGACCTCAAGAAGCCCTGTAGCATTCCTTCACATTACTTTGGAACCTACCACTTCCATGTGAGTAAGTCTGGGTTAACCTGCTATATGAAGAGAGATGCATGGGCAGTCAACCTTGTACACTGTCCTGCAGATTTCCAACCACTAGATAAGCGAATGAAATCTCCTAGATCATCCAACCACCAGTAGACCTACCAGCAGCCTACAAACATATGAGCAAGCCTACAGACTTTAGCCAAATCATTCCAGATTGGAAAAGAAACAAAACACTAACAATTCCTAACCAACTCATGGAATTGTGAGTTATAGGAAGAGTTGTTTTAAGCCATCCCTTTCCTGGAGTGGTTTCTATGCAGTAAAGGCTAATTGAACATCTGTCAAACTTACAAACTATTTTACTATTGTCTGGTCTTAGTCTTGTATCCTAACTCTTAAAATAGTTCTTTCCTATGTATTCCAGGTATATATTCTAAGTACTCTAGAAATAATGTTAGTTAAGATTATTCGTAATAATGAGCCTCATTTCCTTATGAAGTAAAGAAGATAGAATATGCCACTTTTAGTTTCTCTCTCCTAGACCAAAACATGTTGAGTTCCTTGACCAAGGTAACTAACTCGTACTGAGACTTGCCAAAACGTGAGATTCCAGAATGTTAATATCCTTCAATCTCTTAGCGGTGTAAGCGTTACCCATCCTCTGAATAATTTCACATTTCTAGTCAGTTATCATTTTTATTTACAGGTACCTGTAGTTCTGTAGAGCCCTATAATATGCCCATGATTACTTAGATTCTCATCTTTATCTCACTGGATCCCAAATGTTGCAGTACATTGGAATCAACCAAGTATCTTTAATAAAAAATATTGATGCTTGGCTCCCAAATCTAGACATTCAGATTTAAATGGCATGGAGTTCAATCGAATGTGGGAAGACTTAAAAGCTCCTCGTTTGATTCTAATGTGCAGCAAAGCTTGGACTCCACTGCCTTTAGCTCAGTGTTGGCCTCTACAACCCAGCTGTGTCACCAGACCATTGCCAAGGGAAAGAGATCTCTTGAAAGAGTTGTAGGTGTGTATATGTGCACATATATGTTTCATCAGGATAAATCCCCCCTCATGTTTTTTTTTTTTAAATCACTACCTAATTTGAATACTCTTGGTATTAGACTACAATAGGCAGCAGAGGAAGCAGCTCTCTATACCATAATGCTTTCTTTTCTAGAAAACATTTAATGACTATCCTCTTCATCTGCTACCGAATGCTACAGTCTTACCTACATGAGAAGGGGTCCTCTCTCTAAGCCCCCAGAACTTGATAGAGCATTCACAATCAATGGAACCAAAGAAACTGAAGGAGACACATCTTTCTACTTAATAAAGAGTTCCTGCTGTTATATTCATTTGTTCGCCTGTGTATTTTTAAGTCCAAAACCATCTCTAACAATGAACTTCTAGCTGACATCTAGCATCTCAACAACAATTGCTACTGGATTTTTTGATGCTTTTTAATTTGCACAGCTACATTAGTTAAAAGTTAAATGAAGAGCTCTTTGATTTTTGCTATTTCTAACTTCTGGGAGCTATTTTTTGTCCCTTTTCTTTAGTAGGATTGAAATGTCTGTTGCCGAAAGATCTATTTAAAAGAAGCAAAAAATACTAAATATTATTAAAATACTGATGTTCAACAGTTGTATGCACAGATATCATCCTTTAGGAATATTCATGCATCACATTTCCCCACATGTCTGCAAACTAAAGAGTGGAGATGGCTTCGTTTCAAATATCTGTCACAAAAATCACAGTAATGGCAGTGTGCCCAAATATGAAACAACATGAATGTGCTCTTATTTTCAGTGAATCTGGTTAAAGAATAAAATTTAGCCTTTTTGACCTCTATAGTTATTCTGAAATTCAGTTGGCTCGGGTTATATTAATCAGAGACTGACCTAAGGAGAAAATGGAGGATTAAATTCCAACAGGAGGTGTACAAATTATAGACAAGGGCAATTATTTTTTTGTAAAAACTCCTAAGGAAGTTAATAAGGATGTGACATAATTTCTTTCTTCAGAGACTTTTGCAAACTGAAAAGGATATTCCTCACTCTCCCTCTCCAATTTCTGTGTGAGAAGCTCTAATATGTGGAGTTGATAAGACAAAAAGATAGCAAAATTATATGGCAGGTGGACAGACAGTCCCTTTATAGAATTATTATTTTTCTTACTGACTTTCCATATTGTCCCAGAGATTTCAAGATATCTTACTGCTTCAATTTGAAGTGTCTAGCAATTTCTAGTACTGTGTCCATGACATTTTACAGGAGATGGCTCCTTGCTATCTTTCCACTGAAAATATGAATTGTTTTCATATTGCTTTGGCTGCTGGTTCCCCATTATTAGAGTCTTCTCTCATCTCTCAGTTTGACATAGCTTCTCTCTCTCTCAGGCTCACCCATGCTCCCATAGCACCATGTCTAATTCCCTGCTATCAATGGCATTTGACACTCAATGGGTGCGCAGTAGGCAGAAGTTTGACCCCATGATCTTTGCCCCTTGGTGTTAAGCCTGTGAATACGTTATGTTACATGAAAGAGAAATTTGCAAACATAATTATGGTTACAGATATTAAGATCTTAAAATTATCCTGGATCATCTGGGTGGGCCCAGTCTAATCATACAAACCCTTAAAAACAGAGAATTTTCTCTGGAGTCAGAGAGATGTAGCAGAAGAGAAATGAGAAAGAGTCAAAGGTGAGAAGGACTATGTGAGCCATTGATGGTTTGAGGATGCAGGAGGCAACAGGATGGGGGATGCAGACTCCCTAAGGAGCCGAGAGGTCTCCCACCTAACAAACAGCCAGGAAATAGGGACCTTGGCCCTGCAGCCACAGCAACTGAACTTGGCAACAAGCTAAATGAACTTGGAAGTGGAGTCTTCCACAGAGCCTCCAGAGAAGAGCACAGGTGAGCTGACACCTTGATTTTGGCTTCATGAGACTCTACGCAGAGCCTCCAATCAAGCCAATCTGGACTACTGACATATAGAATTTTTAGAAAATAAGTATGTCTTCTTTTAAGCTGCGAGAATTGTGCTAATTCGTCACATCAGAAATAGAAAATTAACATTGAATGAGATGTGACTTTATCTGGATCCCAGTAAATCCGGCTTCTTACACTTGTGCTCTTGCAGCAATTAAATACATTTCTCCTGTAATACAGTGCGAGCTCTGTATTATTACTAATGTTTCCTTAGAGGATTATTTCATTCTTATTTGTTTTAATGCTCAATATCTATTTACTGAATGAGAGCCAGATCCAAGCCTTTCTGACTTCTGTGGTCAGAATCCTTCCCTCAGCAGGAAGCAAGAAAGGCTTCCTGCTGACCTATGTGAAAGAGAAAGGGAAATTGATGTGGAACCACACTGTGGAGAATAAAGATAGATCAACACCAAAGAAAGCAGAAAGAAGAGGAAAACCCAGGTCTTAGGTGACATAGTCTGAGCTGATGGATTAAGCCGCACCAAAATCTAGACTATTTGGGCACATGAACCAAAAATTGGTCATTTATTTTCAAAATCATTTGCTTTAGCTGTCCTGTCACATACTACACAAAGTTTTAATTGATTCATAAATCTCTCTAAATTGTCTTTTTAAATAGCACTAACTGAACTTAAAGGACACAGTCACTCACCCCTACGCTAAGTACTACTGTAGGTCAAGGTATCTGTTACTCTGATTGTATCTTCTCTTTTCTGGTAGATCATAAATGCCTCGAAGTCAGAAACAATATCTAATGTACATCATGAATGTTATTGAGCCTGTACTGGACTTGTGTTGACCGATTAGTTGAGAATAATTAGATAAAGAAGTAAAATAAAGTAATAATTTAAGAGATTGGTTTCTTGTCACAAAGACTTCAAGTGCTTTACAGACAGCCACTTTTCGTTTCTGTATTAGGAAGTAAGACCTAATATTCGTACAAACTTCATGATGCAGAGAAACAAAAGAAAGTTATAGATCTTGTATATTTGTGAGTTTTAGTTTGCTTTTTGCTTGTATTTAGTGTGTTAAAGTTGATGAATAAAATACTACTTGGTTAGTAGAGAAACAATTTCTGTATCAAGCACAACGTCATCATATTAGTCCTTGTGGTTTATTTAATGGAATAGCGCATATTTGGAAACCAGATTGATTTTTTTTTGGAATCTATTTCGCGACATGCTGAATACCACCTTAATAAGAATCGAAAGTGCTCCCTTTCACTCGAATTCAGGGGACAGATATGTATTTGGCCAAAAATTGATTGAAGAATATACTTAAATTATTCAACTTATACAGAAAATTGAGGGGCCTATATCCATTTTATATATGTTTTTCGAAATCATATAATTCTCATGAAAATAGAGACCATGAATAACTCTTTTCAGGAAATTAGGTTTGAGGACAAAACTGCCTGGCCTCTTTTTATAAACTGCCAGCATTTGCCATTTGTCTCCACTTCACCTGTTGCTTGGTTGTAGAGCACAAGGTCTGTCTAATATCTACTGCCCTAGTGGAGTTGGGAAGATACATCAATATCTATTTATCGAAATGCTCAGAGCTGTACTGTTACTTAACGTACAGTTGTATTGATTCTTGAGGAGGTCTCCAGGGAATCTTTTGGATACTCACTCACTGACAACAAAGTTTAAACAATCAGAGAAAAGCACCGAGAGGTATATTGTAGAGTGCTGGATATTCTTTTCCTGTAAAAGAATGGACTGAATGGCTTATTGGGTTCTCAGTATTTGAGTGGTGATGTCTGAAGTCTTTCAATGGAATAAATAAATTATTGTCAGCTAGTATATCAAGTGATTTTCAGTTCCTTTTCTAAAAATGCTTAGTTTTGTTTTTAACATACGGTAGAATATATTTTACTCCTTTACCTATATAACAAACAGAAATTTTAAACATTTAGATAAAGACAATTTACTTTCCAGTGTTGTTGAGCATTTCCCATTTCTGAACAGATGATCTTATTTGAAAAGATGCTTTTCTTCTAGGCATAGTTTCTTTGCTTGCCTGAATTCTACCAGTCTGCCAATGATTCTTTGTTTAAAACATCACAGCTTGTGGCTGTAGCCATGGCTGTCACAGATAGAGGTCTGTGACCAATTGGATTTCACTAAACTATGGCTTTACATATATGACTCAGGTCTATCTTTTGAGGCAATGGTTCTTTTGAATATATTAGTAATGTCACCTACATCTTTGTACTGTAAATCTAGAAGATACAATGCAAGATAATTTCCCTCCTCCTGCTTTTAGGCAGGTAAAATTCTAAGACACCTGGAAGAGATTCTATTTTCCTTTTAAGTATTTTAAAGATGTAGGCCTCAGGGCAGGTCTGTTGGCATAGTGATTAAGTTCACACGCTTTACTTCAGCAGCTTGGGGTTCGCTGGCCCAGATCCCAGGCACGGACCCACAGCCATGCTCTGGCAGTGTCCCACATACAAAATAGAGGAAGATTGGCATGGATGTTAGCTCAGGAACAATTCTCCTCAAGCAAAAAGAGGAAGACAGGAAATAGATGTTAGCCCAGGGCCAATCTTCCTCACACACACAGACAAAAAACACATAGACCTCATAACTTTGATTTGCACATGATTTAAGTATTTTTCACTAGTGGTGATCAATAGGTTCTTTCATATATCCCACCAAAATCCCCTTCCATGACTTTTTCCTATTGTCACATTAAAAAAAAAAAAAAGAAAAAACAGAACAAGCCTTTGATTCAAGTTACCTTTCAAAATTTTATACCTTAAGTGAAATTATGGGGTTTTTTTTTCCATTTTTCTGGGAGCAAAGCCATATTTTCTAATTCTTTAACATGCCATATTGATTTTATAAAGGGTTAACATAGAAGTGTCAGCAGAAAATAAGTTTAACTGAGAGTTTGATTTCTATCTATAAGACAAATAATTATTATTATAAATAAAAATAAATCATTCTTAGTGGAGTACCTTAAAGTCTAAAAAGAGATTTCTATTCAAATGTGCTCACATAGGTTTCTCCCACTGATTCTCTCATAGTTGTTATTATTACAATTTTATTTTATTTTTTTAACAAGGAAAGGACAGCAAGGGATAAAACACAGAAGTAATAGCTGAATTAAGAAAGAATTTAGGGGCAGGCTCCATGGCCAAATGGTTAAGTTCGGGATGTCTGCTTCAGCAGCCTGGGGTTCACGGGTTCAGAACCTGGGCACAGACCCACAAACCTCTCGTCAGGACACGCTGCGGCAGATCCCACATAGAGTACTAGAAGGACTGACAACTAGGACATACAACTATTTACCGGGGCTTTGAGGAAAAGAAAAGAGGAAGATTGGCAACGGATGTTAGCTCAGGGCCAATCTTCCTCACCACAAAGCATAAAAAAGAAAGAAGAGAAAGCTCTTGGCTCCTTCTAGAAGCTGTGAACAGATGAAAGAAGATGATTCTACAGAGAGAATGGGATTCTTTAAAGCACTCAGGATTAATTTATGGAAGTATATAAATTTCATATTTTGCTGAGTAATGTTCGATAGAAAATACAGTCAGGGGTTTTATCCAATTGAATAATATAAATTCCATTCCCGTACTTGATCTTATGACTTACCAACGACACTAAATGGCTGATTCATTTATTATGTAGCCAACCTGACTTCTCTTTCCCTTAGTTCCTATTTTTGGCAAGCCCTTCCTTAGTTCTTTTAATACTATTTTTTTTTTTTAATTCAGAAGGCGACGGCCTTCAAATTTCCTGTTTAAATCTCCATCTGTTTTGTTTTCCAGTATGTCAGGACTCATAATAAATTGAGAAGTGAACATTAGGAGAACAAAGAGGAAATAGGAGACTCTTGCTGAGAGAGTAGACTCAGTTCATTCAGGTTCTTAGAAGCAAAAAGCAGAGACTAGGTGGCTAGAAAAACCAACATTTATTTTCTACAGCTCTGGAGTATGGGAAGTCTACATCAAAGCACCAGCAGGTTTAATATCTATGAGGGCCCACCTCCTGGGTCGTAAATGCCTGTCTTCTTGCTGTGTCCTTAAATGGTGGAAGGGCAAGGGAGCTTTCTGGGATCTTTGTATGAGGGCACTAATCCCATTCATGAAGCCTCCACTCTCAAGACCTGATCAACTCCCAAAGACTCTACCTTCAAATACCATCAAGTTGGGGATTAGGTTTCCAAATATAGATTTTAGGGGGATGCAGACATTCAGCCTATTGCACTAGGATAGACATTTATCCTAGTAGGGCAAACCCAGAAATATACTTTGGACTGATACACAGGGACTCATTGTGACAAAAGTCATTGTTACCATTATAAGTGTCATTGGTGATGTGTTCATTATGTTTATTATTTTAAAGGACATAAATCACTTATATAATGTTGTTTATTGGATTTTAACAACTCTGGACAGTCAAGGGGAAAGATACCTTAATTATTTTCCTACAGCTGAAGAAATCATAGCTCAGAAGGTTTAAAGAATGACCATTTCAGAAATGAATGTTATGTAGATATAAGTAAGTCAGAGCAAGGAAGTATGCTAAAGGTAGACACACCTTAGGAATCTGGAGAAAGCTAGCCTCTTTTTGCACATCACCAAGAATGAGGTATAGAAATCTCTCAGGAAAAGATAGAATTTTGAATCACCAGGCAAAGCAGAGAGTGAAGGAGAATAAAGCACTGGCATTGGGAGCAAAATTATTAGATAGCCTTCTATATCTAGAACACAAGCCAATTCGAGAACTTAGCCTAGTCAAGTGTTAAGCATAGAGCTGGTGGTGAACATTTATTTGAAGCATTTAATTCAATAGCCTGCATCTCCGTAGAAGGGGAGAATGTGTGTAAGGAATTGGAGTAGATCCTATGTTTTTGAAGGCATATCTTTATCCATGTACTTCTGGGGAGTGATGATCTTATTTTCCTAAGTTACTGATGTGACTGTAATTTGGAACGGTATCAAAGGCCCTCCTGAAATTGAGATGGATCACATCTCTCACTGCTTTCTGTCTATTGTTCATTTCTTTACCTTATAAGATGTCAACATGCATTACTGCTTTTCAGATGAGTCAACAGTGTTAATTTACAGTGTTGTCAAACTTCAGTGTGCATCTTAATCACCAGAGGGGGTTGTAAAAACACAAAATGCTAGGCCCCACCCCAAGAGTTTCAGATTTAGCAGAAGTAGGCTGAAAATTTGCATGTCTAACAGTTCTTAAGTGACACTGATGCTGCTGATCGAAATACATTTTGAGGACCACTGCTCTAAGACACTAGCATCAAGTCAGTTGCATTTATATAATATGAAAAGAGTACTTCAGTGCAAAAGTGATGATGTTTCTAGTCATTATGTGGCTTTGAATACAATAGTATGCAAGGCAACTGGAAATTTCTGTGCTTTTTCTGAAACCAGCTTTACTAAGGAGTCTTCTAGATAGTCGCTAAAGACATTCACTTAGAAATATATGACAAAAGATTAAGCTTTAACAAATGAAAAACTACATTTTTAGAAGTATTTCATGGCTCAGCTGTTGACAATTTATTTGCTAATGCTTCATAATTCAATCTCTGAAATATTCATGAGATCCTTACTTTTCCAAAGAGATCTGGTGATTATTATTCAGAGGCATCGTAGTAATGAATAATATCCTGTAGAAGCCAATTATATAATAAGTCAAAGAATGCTGGCCGTTTATGTTAGGGCATATATTTCATGTCCCTTAAACTATCTAACCTAATTATCATTTTTCTCAGCCAGACATTTGATAAGAACTGAGGAGTACATAATTGGAGATTAAGTTCTGTCAAGGATCTAAAGAACTGATTTTCTGTATTTCTGATTAAATATGAAACACTCTGTCTTCAAAACTGGGAGCTGGGTTAAGAGTCTCTTGCTAAACCTAAGAAGCATAGCTAGTATTCTTATAACAACATAGTTCAGAAACATTACTTGACGGTATAATTCTTAAAATTGACCTGTATTCTGTTGTACTTTAAAAATAGGACAAATGAATAAAAATGTCTTTCCCTAGACTGGTAGCAACCTACATCTATAACTCCATAATTGTACTTGGCATACTTATTTTTGAGGAAGACTAGCCCTGAGCCAACATCTGCTGCCAATCTTCCCTTTTTTGCTGAGGAAGACTGGCCCTGAGCTAACATCCATGCCCTTCTTCCTCTACTTTATATGTGAGACACCTGCCACAGCACGGCTTGACAAGCTGTGAGTATGTCTGCACCCGGGGTCCAAACTGGTGAACCCGGGGAAGCCAAAGCAGAATATGCGAACTTAAGCACTGCACTGTCGGCCAGCCCCTTGACATACTTTTTTAAAGAAACTGTTTACATGTTTCTCCCCAACTAGGTTCTAAAGAGACAGAAGTTCTGGTTTTCATTTCATTTCCTCTGGTGTCTGGCTCCTGCTAGAGATGCAATGAGTATTTGTTGAAATGCTGACCAGAAAGCTTCACTCTAGCTACACAAATGGAATTTAGAAGATGAGATTTTAATTTTCATAGTTAGTTCATTTTGTCTCTTAGTATGTACTGCGACCATAAAACAAGATGATCTGGTACCATACGGCAGCCATATCACTTTGTAGTCACTCTGTGCTAACGTCTCAGTCAGACTTCCTGGCTGCGACTTTTTGCAAAGAACTTTCTTATGAAAATGCATTGGTTAAATACAACCTTTCAGCCACACGAGCTCTATGACTTCAGGTCATATGACAAATTTGGAAAGCATTAATTATTCTTTTCTAATTGCTAAGGATTAATATCTAGGTAGCGGAGTTTAGACACAGACTGTTGAGTGAGAGGCAACCCCCTGAATTAAGACTGTGCAGCTCTCAGTGGGGACTGCCTGACACGTGTCACAACAACTGCATCATCAGCCATAATGACATCACCCAGACCATTTTAATGATGCTCAACTTGAAGTCATGGAGAAGATGCCGTGCACCGCAGGCCTCTGGAAATTGCTGTCTTTTTAATCAAAAGAAATTATAACTCCATAGAGACTTTTATCTCTAGAATTAATTGTGCTGCTGAGGTTTCATGTCTGTGTAATACCGCCAAGGAATATTTTCCCATCTTATTGATAGATTTGTAATAGCTAAGTTAGATTCACAAGCATCTGTCATTAACTCTAAGAAAATGATTTCACCTCAAAGCAATGAATGTCCTTTATAATTCATATTCCTTAAACCCTAACTAGTCAAACTCTTCATAAAAGGCCAAAATAACTCACATGATTAGATATCTGCTTTTCTCATCAGTGACATCTTTTGTAAATTTCCTCCTTGATTATGTTCCTGAAGCCACATTAGCTTTCCCTTTCTTTACTATATTATCTCTTGTATCTTGGTAGTTGCTATACCTTCTGTCTGGACAGCTCCCAGAGGCTCTCATGGTTGACGCCTTTTTGTCATTTCTTTCTCAGCTCAAATGGCATCCCTTCTCTGATTTATGTGTCTAACACCCGTACTCTCTTCCAGTAATTTCCAATGTTTCATCTGTATCAGCTATCTATTGTTGTCTAATAGATCGCCCTAAAATTTAGAGGGTTAAACCAGAAATTATTCATCATTTCCCATAAGTCCATGGATAATTCTATGGATTTGAGGATGAGTAAGTCTACTCATCTAGGCTAGGCAGGCTCAGCTGATCTTGGCTAGGATCTTTCCTGCATCAGCTGGTAAGTTGGCTGGCGGATTGACCAGTGTAGGATGACTTCATGCACATATCTGGTGATTATCAGACTGAGGCATGGGTTAATGCTGTTGACTGGGCCATATGTTTCTCATTATCTAGCAGTTTAGTCCAAGCTTGTTCCAAAAGAGCTAGTGGATGCACATGAGAGGTTTTGAGACCCATTCGCAGAACTGGCACACTGTCATTTCTGCCATATTCTCCTGCCAAAACAAGTCACAAAGCCAACCCAGAGTCAAAATGTGGGCAAACAGACCATACTTACTGACGGGAGGAATTGCAAAGTCATGCTGCAAAGAGCACTGATATAGGGAAAGCTAGAGAATGGGGACAATTTTTCCGTAAAATCCACCTCATTACCTTATCTTATTTTCCTCACAGCATTTAGTACTCCCTGAAGTCACAAGTTTCGTCTTTTAATTTGTTAATTATCTTTTTCCTCACATGAATTTAAGCCCTGTGAGGAGAAGAACCTTATTTAAGTTTTTGTTATTCTTGGATACATAGGGTCTAAAACATTGTTTACTAAGTGAGTACTAAAATTTGTAATGATAAAATAGATGAATGAACTCACTGGCATCCTGTATCTCTAATGCTTCTCAATGTCTATTATTCTTTGATCAATAAGTTAAAGGATACTCGTCTCTGCCTCAAAAAGGAAATTCTCCAAACACTAGAGTCTTATAGGAACTGATGAACTATACCATGAAAGAAAATGAAAATATGTGTAAGTTTCTTATTATACCCTTAAGAAAATGCTCTTGGCCATGTTATCTAACTTTCATTAAGTCTGTGAGCAAACAATTCTTTTCATGCCTCAGACAATTGTCACCTTTCAGAATTCAAGAAAGCTAGAAAAAAAACCCAGTGAATGAAGGAGTCCTTAGGTCACGAACTAACATGAACAGGTGCAATCTAGACATGGCAGCCAGGAACGAGCTGAAGTTCCAAAGGCTTTGTCTGCCAAGTAGGCAGCAGTTCAGGAGAAGCCAGTAATGTGAGAAACTTAGAGATTTTATTTCTCGCTCTGCATCTGTCTGGGAAAAGGATATAGGCAATGCCATATTTGACAGGCAACAGTGTGCAAAGTGCTTTCCTGGGTGCTTTACAGAGTCCAGTTGAGCCTACGACAAAATATATTACTATGTGAATTTTGAAGATATGACTAAGAGAAGTTAAGTAATTTGCCAAAGACTATTTAGCTTGAAAGGAGTAGGGATTTAATAGGTTTAATAGTAGAAGAGGGGTTTAATCCCAAGGCCTCTTCTTCCATGATGCTCTAGGAATTAGAAAGTTAAGTGTAGAAATAGTAAACTGTATAAACAAAATGCTCATTCCTTTCCTGTGATAGAGGGATAATCTTTTAGTGGAATTAACTAAAAAGACCAGATACACATACATAAACAGCCTGTCCTAAGAGACACGGAATCCAATGAGTTTGAAGAGCACAGCTATCTGATTCAGTAGGATCAGTATGACACATATGATTAGAATGGAATTGACCCCAATGTATGATAATCTTAATAAAGGGACTTTGAAATATGAAACCCCACTTTATAAGGTAAAGTGCCCAAGAGAAATATTTGTGCCAGCAGTAATGAAAACAAGATAAACAAGGAATACAGTGATAGCTGAGAACTTAAGTATCACAGTCTAAGGGAAACCCAGACAGGACACTATGTTATGATATTGTTCAAAATGTGAGGCAATGAAAGAGAAAGATGATGATTAAAACAATGACTCTAACCAGAATACAGTAATAGCAGCAATGCTCTAGAGCAGTACTTCTCAACTGTAGTGTGCACACAAGTCACCTGAAGATTCTGTTAAAATGCAGATTCTCAATCCACACATTTGGGTTAGACATCAAAATCCTACACTTGTAGCAAGTTCCGTGTGAAGCCAATGCTGCTGGTCCAAGAACCATACTTTGTGTATCAAAGTTCTGCTTGTCAACAAAAGCATTTCAATAAAATTGTAAAGCACCTAATAGACGAAAAAGAAATATTCACAGCTGAAAGACTGGGTATGGGTTTCAGGGCTGAGAATTCTGGCTTCTTTACCAGTCAGAAGTAGATATTGAAAGCTGAAATTTCCTCCTGTGTTTTAAGATCTAGAGGAAAAAGAATGAAGCTGAGAGTAATAGGGAGAAACTAAATGTGGTTTAGAGAAACTAAGGTGACCTATATAATGAATGATAGGAAATGACTTATACAAAACTAAGAGAACATCTTCTGATTGAGCCTTGAGCCAAAAAAGTATTAATAACTCTGTTAAGGTGCCTGAAAAATTGTTTTAAGAAGAACCCAGAATGCACTTTCTACCCCTACACAAAGTGTAAAAATAAGAGAAGTAAGCTTGGTGATAGAAAGAGTTCACTTGCAAGTAAACAGTTGCTACATAAGCATGAGAGTCCTTCAACAGAGAAACAGGCTACGCCAAGGAAGTTATACATGTCAGTCATGTTCTTCCAGGTTGTAAAGAATCAAACATGCTCAGGTTACCTCAGAAATAGGACTTTTCTGTCCATATTCATGAGGAAATGAGGAAATGAGAGATTGCTGAAAAGCTAAGATTCTCAGAAGAAAAGCTCCCACAACTTAGGCCTGGATCATATTTGGGTGGTACCTCTACCAGTGAAACAGCCGGGACCCCAGCAGATGCCATCACAGAAGAAAGATTCCATGGAACTTTATTCTTCCTTGTAACCTTATAGCAATTTATACATTCTGTACCCCTGCTTCTGTTTTTGCTGCAGCCCTTGATGATCTGAACCATCTCATGCATATTTTCTTTTAAAGTGTTTTGAGAGAGAGAGAGAGCTCATTGGTTTAGTTGGTCACTGAAACCATCTTGGCCAAGCATCTCTCTCCTGTTAGGTCACCAGTTAAGCCACTGACCAGCCTATAAATCAGTAGTCCTTGAGACAGATACTCAGCATTAGTCAAATAAGCCAAGGCAAGTTAAGAAGCCCATATGGTCAACTGAAGAACAAACACATCCATGACAGACTACTCAAAATAAGCTGCTCTATAATACACTTTTAAAAGACTACCCTTTGAGATCTTTAAATTAGAACTGTCAACAAATCTCCTGGGGCACATTAGGTTAATTCCAAAGGGAAGAAAGAGTATGTCACTATTTGCAACTCCAACTCAATGAGTATGAAAATGAAGTAGAATATCCCTATCATAACAGAAAATCTGTTGAAAGGGTCCCATGGAAAGTTGTGTTTTCAACAAAGATATGCATTTGCTTCCGTGTTATAAAGAGGTGAATCTCTTGCAGGGAGTAGAATCAAGCATTTCATAACCGAAAATAACTTTTGAAGTTATCCAGGAGAATCCATTACTTTTTAGGTTAAGAAATTAAAGCCCAGAAGGCCTACTAAATATGCCTAATGATAAACAAGAATTCAGGGTAAAATCAAATGGTTTTTATTTATTATTTCAAAAAAAGACTTTCTTCAGAACTTACTGTGTACAAGGAACTATGAATAAAATACAACCTGTGTTTTGGGAGCAGGAGGGGTTGGTTTACAACTACACAAAGATACGAGCTTTGTAGATATATTATGTGGGTTGGAGTCTTGGTTCTACCATTTGTTAGCATTGCCTTGGGAAAGTTTCTTATCCTCTCTAATTCTTGGTCTCCTCATCTGTAAAAATGGACAATGGTATACACATCATGATTACTGCGAAGTTGAATTAAATCTCAATGAACATGCTTAGTAGATAGCTTGTGCCAGAGTACGCGTTCAGTCAGTATAAGTTATCATTAGTCTAGTTCACTGTGTCTCCACCTATACTTGTCTTCAATGTTAAAAGTTTAACTTTAATAGGGATAAAAATAATGAAAACAGCAGTGGCACTAACTATAATAATAATAATAATAATAATGAACATATGCTCACCCACTATGTGAAAAAGAAGAAGGAATAGGGAGATTGAATGCAAACTCATTTCTGGTGCTTTGGTGATATCAATGATATACACAGTTCTCAAATTGCAAAGGTTATAAAGAAAAATATCTGAGGAGATTTAAGGATTATGAGATAGTCAGAAAGTTCTCACTAGCACACAAAGAAGGGGCAGTGTCTAATAGTAGAAGGAAAGGGAAATGTCCTACACTCCTAAGAAACACTAGGATTTGATGGTACAGCAAAGACCAATCCTTGAACTGACTTGGTAGTCCATAGTCTGGGGGAAAAAATCGCACTTATTAGCTGTTTGAATCCCGGGAAGTTATTTAACTCTTTAAGACTCAGTTGTTCTATGTACAAAATGAGAATACTAAAAGTATATAGCTCTTTTAGATTTTTTGATATCTTAACAAAAGATATATAAAAATGCCTAGTAGAATATCTATCATAAAATAGCCATTCAACATAACCTTAATCAACTCAGCTTGCCCTGCTGTAGGAAAGAGAGGAACGTAGGTTATTATGAATGCTCCTTTGAACTCATGACAGCATTGGCCAGCTGGTTCAGGTGTTCAGGATCTGGCCATGTCTTTATCTACAGACTATACCAAGATATCCTGACTAGGCGAGATGCCCCTCCCTCTTGGTTGGGCTGTGTACATCAAAAAGTGTGTATGATTTAGCCAGCTAGGAAAGCATTTTCTCCCAACAGGAAAATTAATTGTCCACTGGGCTTCTTGCATAATGACAGCTTTCAGTGACAATTTTCATCCTCTTAAGTGTGAGTAAGATCATAAAAAGAAAAATCAAAACTTGGAGAAAGCCCAAAACGTTAAAGGAAGAAATCTGGTCAAATAAAATACTGCAAATTTAAAGATCAAAGAGGGCAATTATAAATGTGGAGAATATACTGGCTCAGGAGCCCTATAAATTCAGTGTCACTCTGTCTGAGGTTTTCAGAAATGCAAATTATTGCCTTACGTTTATCACCTACTGAAGGGATGTTTATTATCCTGAGTGAGGACTTTACTCTTCATAACGGGATATTTAAAAGAACTTCATATTCTCGATCAAAAGACAAAAATTAGAGAACTATTATGCTTCAAGGGCATCTAAGCGACAAATTTATGAATGCAAGATTTCTAAGAATTTTTAGCATTCCAAATTGTCTATTAAAATCATTCATTTTTCCCTCACAAGGGATTATCAGAAAAACCTTTGAAATTAAAAAACAAACAAATTAGAACAAAAATATGTTCATGCCTACTTTAAAGACAGTGAGAAATAGGAATTAAGTAATCCATCTTGATTTCTGAGATGTTAAAATGTACATGAAACATTAGAATTAGTGAAACAGGGTATACGAAACCGCCAGACTCCCTGTTTGGTACATAGTATGTTCTGTATTCCTTGATAAACCTGAATTATATTTCATAGGCTATTTGAAGGAAGCAGAAGCCTTCAGCTAAAGTTTTCAAAGAGAAAAATGGAAGCAGGCTGAGTTACTAGCATTAGAATCAAGGAAATTAAGACCTTGACTTTAGAGCTATTCTTAAAGCTGAAATGCTTAACTACAGAGAGAATAGAGCAATCTAATTTCTCTCAACCTGTGCATGATCCCTCAAAAACATCAGTGAAGGAGATCATATAAATATGTACACATATGTCCATATGTTTCAACTACAGACTTACTATAGTTCCAAGGACACAGTGTAAAGCTCAATAAGGATTTGCTATAGGGAAGAACAATGATCACATTTAAAGAAAAAGTTGGGCCAAGATTTTGAGTAGGGTTTGGTAGAGCTAAAAACAGTGAGACCTTGGTGGCATGCACAGCTTTATTTTACTTAGTTTTGCTTTGGTAAGGTAGTTAGGGTTAGGACTTTCCCTGGAAAACCCTGAGAGTGGAAAGCTGAGGCTAGTAGCTGTAAATTGGATCTCAGTCTATTTCTTAGGTCTGAGATCTGTACAAGAAGAGTCTTGGAGACTCATTGTATGTCTTGCATAAGAATATAAGTTCCACTTGAAGATTTACAGCCAAATGTGCACTAGTAATCATTAATGGGAATTTTTCTGTATTGCTTTTTGGGAATTTATGATGGCATTGTGCAGTTGTTTTGAGTGTTAAAGCTTTGGATAATTCGTTATCTAGAGACATCACTAAATTTCCTGACAAGTCCAGTTGCCAATCTCTCCTATATTAATGTTAATCTTAACCGGGCTGTGTGTGTCACTTAAAATATGCAGTTGAAACCACCTACATCTGAGTGATTGAAAAATCTAGAAACATACAGCATTACATTGTGAAGGCAGCCTGCATTAAAAGAGACACACTATTATTTTATCCTCCCAGGAGCTCAGTTTTAATTGATAAAAGAGCACTACCATCAGGAATTTATTGCTGAAATATATGAAATGCTTAACATAAAATTTAGAAAACCCAGAAATTTCTGGAAGCATATGCTAATTGTTAATTTTAGGGGAGAAAGAAATATTGCATCATCTAGAAAAATGTCAAGCATCAAAAATTGCCTTTCACTGAAAAAAAATTGTCAAATGTTTTATGGTGTCAGGCCACATAAGGACAGGCAAAGGAGAAAAAGAGAGAGAGACAGACACAGAGAGAGAGAGACAAAGAGAGATGTCATTGGTGCTGAAAGTTAGGCAGCAAGATGAATGAGTGCCACATGTCAACACACTTCTGCCCTGCCACTTGAGACTTGAACAGTGTATTAGTACTATTGTTTTTAAGTTTTGTGGTACAACTCTTGTTGTGTCAAATCTTGGTAAAGTTGGAAACTCACAAACATCTTCTCGAAGACGTTTAAGTGGAGATGGGTTTCACTTCTGTGTATTTACAGAGAAGGAAAAGAAAATAACAACCATGAGATGAGAGATGCATTAGTGGTTGAGATTTTAACTGCAACAGGAACTCTACACAACAGAATGGACATGAAAATATAAGCTCCTTGAAATTTTGGCAATCTTGCTGAGAGATTTTCACTTTCCACCAGAATTGAGATAGGCAGTTTGAGGCAATTTGTATAAATTACAAAAGAGAAGATGATACCAGTAACATCTAGGTATACACAGGATGAATGTTTTGTCTCTCTTTTTACAAAGAGCTGAAGATATTTTTCTTAGTATCACTATTACTTTACACCTATGTTGGATCTTAGATATAGGCTTCTTAAAAACTGATAAATTTTTAATATGATAATACCAGGGTGACCTCAATTTTCTTTTATAAATACGTAGCCTTCTTCAATTTAATTTAGAGACAGAAAGGCTGTATCATTGACTTTTTTATCATACCAGTTCTGATATAGACAAATGAGAGAAATGGTCAACAGCGTAAAGTAAGTCATTCAACATGAAGTAAACAGACATAGTAAGCCCTCCCACTATGACTGGCTATTTACTAAGTCTAGACTTTGAGTGGTGAACCAAACAAACGGAGTATTGCCTTCATGGAGTTTGCAGTTTAGCGAGGAAGAAATAATTAACTATAATCTTTTTTTAAGTTGTAAGAAAAAAATACACAGTGCATTTAGTGTATGTAATAGAGAAATCTAATTTAGGATGGGGTAGTGTGTATTTTGGCTGAGGAATACTGAGATACGTAGATAAAATTGAGGTGTGGTGGAGGCCCTGTAGCCCTGGCCAGATTCCTCTTAAAGAACGAAGAACTCATTTCCCAGGCTGATGGAAGTGCTGCCAGAAGTCAGATCTCAAGTCTCAGCCTTCTTTGGAAATTACATCAGCCGAAGAACGCTGCTTTACTCAAGTTCACACCTCCTTCCAGGGGAAGTCTACTCTGATGAACGATGAACTTACGAGTGTGAAGACCCAGCAGCTCACTCCAACACAGCACAAATGTGAAGGACCATTCCAGCTTCAGATATTCCACTGGGGTTGGCTGAGGCTTTTGTTGGTCTGCATTGCAACTCAATTTCTCCTTCTACCCAATCCTGCTTCTCTTCCCTTTCAAAGATGTTGATCCAAAGAAATCTCTGTCTCAGCGTCTACTTTTTCTGGACAAAAGGCATGGTTAGATTTTGAAAGATCTATGAAAGCAATGCAAGCCTAGGGATAAAATTGTCTTCCAAGATCTGGAGATAGAGGAAAATTTTTATTCTGAAGGACCTGGCGAGAAGGATGTGGTGATCAGTTTGACTGGAAGGTAGTAAAGAGTATGTAGAGCACTAGGATGTAAGATCCATAAGGAAAGATATTTTTGTCTGCTAAATTTGCAGACCCTATTCTCAAAGCCTGATTAATTCCTGAAAACAAAAAATGTAGGAGAATAGAGGTGTATCTTGTGTAACTTAAGGGCGACAATGCAACTAGTCGCAGGAATGACAAAATAAAAAAACCCAGCACTTTCTTCCTTTTCTCATTCTGTAGATAGATTTGTTTTCTCTGCTTTTCTGTTTCACATGGTTGGATATGTCCACCTCAGACTCCTTCGTATACAAGTAATTATGCACAAAGGGATTAGCTAACTTTATATTAGCCCTGACTCTAAATTTCTGGGAAACAATCTGATTGATCCATCTCTTGCCCAATTAGCTGTAGCCAAAAGAAAAACGTTACATGGCATATCAAGGCTCTTGTCCCTTCTATCTGTGGATGAAAGGGCTTGGGAGTTACTGGAAAACATGAATAATTGTGGGTTGGTTCAATGTTTTAAAATAGACTATTTTTAGAACAGTTTTAGATTCACAGAAAAACTTAAAAGATAGTACCGAGAGGTCCCATATACCCCACACCAATTTCCCTTACTACTAACATCTTACATTAGTATGGTACATTTGTTACAATATCCCCTTAAGTTCAAAGTTTATTCAGATTTCCTTAGTTTCACCTATTACCCTTTTCTGTTCCAGAATCCCACATTACATTTGGCAGTCATATCTGTTTAGGCTATTCTTGACTGTGATAGTTTCTCAGACTTTTTTCTTGTTTTTGATGACCTTGAAAGTTTTGAGGAGTACTCAGGAGGTATTTTGTAGGATGCCCCTCTATTGGAATGTGCCTATGATTTTCTCATGATTAGACTGGGATTATGTTTTTCAGGGAGGAAGACCACAAGATCAAAGTACAATTCTTATCCCATCCTATCAAAGGTACATACTGTCAACATAATTTTTCACTGTTGATGTTGGCCCCATCATCTGACTGAGACTGTAACGTTACCCCCCCCCCCCCCCCCGCACTCCCGCATCAATATTGTGGTCTTTCTGAGGAGGACACTGTACGCCTCCCTCACTAAGGGAGTGGGTTTTATGTACCTTCTCCTAGAGGTCAAGGCATAATCTACATAAACTATTTGGAATTCTAATGCACAGGATATGTACCTCATCTCACCAATATATTAATTTATGCAATTATTTATTGATATCAGTATGGTACCTGGATATTTATTTTATAGTTTGGATTATAATCCACCTCTACTTATTTATGTTATTGCTCACATTGTTGCAGTTTTGGCCTTTGGGAGCTGTTTCAGTTGGCTTTTGTGTTCCTGTAACGTAGTCCCATAGATGTGGGATTTTTCACTTGTTTGTTTACTTTAAGCATTTTCTTACTTTCCAGAATGGCAGGATATTCCAGGCACATCTTGTATAGTTCGTGTCCCAGTCCTACATCAACTGTTTCTCCAAGGAAACCTGGTTCCTTTTATTGGAGAATGATAAAGCAATTGATATGTATGCTAGGTATGCCCTCTCATCTGACAGCAAGGAACACACACACACACACACATATTTCCGTATGAAACCATTTGTACCAATATTAAGCTAAACATGAGTTTATACTGATGTCTCCAACTCTAATCCATTAACACTAACACGTAGGTTTTTCTAGCCTCCTCCCCTTCCTTATCTGCGAAATATCACCACAACTTGAGAAACCTGACTCCCATATCTGTCATCCATCTATTTAATTTTTCACTTCCGGTATGCATGTATAGCAGCATCAGAACTGTTAACCCTTATCCCCATGGGAAATACTTTATCAGCTAGAGTATAGTGCTTATGTACACTTCTTTTCGCCTTTAGTCTTACTCATTTCCGAAGTTACTTAGGTAAGCACCTTTTGCCCCACACCGTTCAGTGAGCTTGTTTCATATATTTGTCACTGTGTAACACAGTTACGATATCTCTTTACTTTCTAAATTGTTTGATTTTTTTAAGTGTTCATGTATTAAAATTAACTATTTGTTCTGTATAGTCTATGGTTTTTCAGTAATACACATTGTCATGTACTCAACATTAAAATATACAGAATCATTTCATTACCTTAAAACATCCGCTGCTTCAGCCCTCACTCTCTTCTCCTTGCAATCCTGGCAACCACTGATCTTTTCATTTTTTCCATAGTTTTGCCTTTTCCGGAATGTTAGGCAACTGGAATTCTGAAGTACATGGACTGTGGTTCTGGCTCTTTCACTTAGTAATATATATTGAAGGTTCACCTATACATCTGCATGGCTTGATAGCTCATTTCCGTTTTTCGCTGAATAATATTCCATATACGAATGGATCACAGTTTCTATAGCCATACTGTGTACAAGGACATAATGGTTGTTTTCAGTTTTTGCCAATCATGAATAAAGCTGTATTCACACACAGGTTTTTGTGTGGATAGAAGTTTTCAAGTCAATTGGCTAACTGAAAGAATAATTGCTGGATCATATGGTACAACAATTTTTAGCTTTGTAGAAAACTGCCAGATTGTCTTACAAAAAGGTTGTACTATTTAGTGTTCCAACCAGCAATGATTGAGAGTTTCCATTTCTCCTCATCTTCACCAGCATTTGGTATTATTAAATTTGTGCCATTCTAGTAGGTGTGCAAGGGTATCTCACTGTTGTTTTAATTTGCAGTTCTCTAAGGACAAATGACGATGAGCATCTTTTCATATGCTTGCTTGCCATTTTCTTAGGTGAGGTGTCTGCCAAGATCTTTTGCCCATAATTAATTTAGCTGTTTTCTAACTGTTGAGTTTTAAGAGTTCTTTGTACATTTTGCATACAATTCCTTTATTGGATATATATTTTGCAAATATTTTTTCCCAGTCTATGGCTTGTTTTTTCATTCTCTTCATGGTGTCTTCTGCAGATCAGACTTTTCTTTTTTGATTACTAGACTTTATTTTTCAGAGTTGTTTTAGGTTTGCATATTGAGCAGAAATTACAGAGAGTTCCCATATTCCCTCTCCCCTTCTATGCACAGCTTCTCCTATTATGAACATCTTGCGTCAGTGTGGTACATTGGTTATAATTGAGGAACTGATATGATGCATTAATTAAAGTCCATAGTTTGCATTACTACTCAATCTTTGTGTTGAGCAGTTCTAGTGGTTCTGACAAATGCTTAGGTCATGTATCCAACATTACAATATCATGCAGAATGCCTCTACTGCCTAACAGTCTCCTGTGCTCCACATTCATCCATCCTCCCTTTCCCTCAACCCCTCAACCCCTGTCAAATATTGATATTTTTAGTCTTCATAGTTTTGCCTTTTCCAGAGTGTCATATATAGTAGTCACCCTTTATCCACAGGGGGTACATTCACTTCCAGTGGAAACCACAGAAAATACCAAACCTTATATATACTGTGTTTTTTGCTATAAATACATACCTATGATAAAGTTTAATTTATAAATTAAGCACAGTAAGAGGTTAATGACAATAACTAATAATAAAATAGAACAATTATAACAATATATTGTAATAAAAGTTGCCATAGATCTCTGCAATCTCAGTGTACAATTTTTTTCTTTCCTTATTAAGTCAAGAACTTACACCTTTTCACTTAAAGGGAGCGTTTTACAGCTTCTCTTTGCCATATCTGAATTGCCAGCATCACTATTCTTGAACTTTAGGGCCATTATTAAGTAAAATAAGGGTTATTTGAACACAAGCACCGTGATACTGTGCAGTGGATCTGATAACCCCAATGGCTCCTAAGTGACTAATGGGAGGGTAGCGTACATAGTGTGGATATGCTGGACAAAGGTATGATTCACGTTCCAGGCGGGATGGAGCAGACAGTGCAAGATTTCATCACACTGTTCAGAATGGTGCTCAATTTAAAACTTATGAATTGTTTATTTCTGGAAGTTTCCGTTTAATATTTTGGACTGTATTTGACCTCAAGGAACTGAAACCCTGGAAAGCAAAACCATTGGTAAGGAATGACTGCTGTAGTCAGACTACTACCGTATGTAGCCTTTTCAGACTGAATTCGCTAACTAATTATTGTACATTTAAGGTTCCTCCATGTCTTTTCATGGCTTGGTAGCTCATTTATTTCAATCACTGAGTAATACATCATTGTATGGATGTACCACAGTTTATTCATTCACCTATTAAAGGAAGCAGAGCAGACATTTTAATTTTAATGAAGTCCACCTTTATTTCCTAACATACTTTTGAGGGGTTTTTTGCATCTACATTCAGGAGAGATATTGATCTGAGTTTGTCGTTCTTGTGATGTCCTTATTAGTTTTGGTTTTAGGGTGATGCTGGCTGCGTAGAATAATTTAGGAAGTGTTACCTCTGTTTCTATTTTGGGGAAGATATTGGAGATAATTGCTATCATTTCTCCTGTAAAGATGTTGTTGAATTCACAAGTGAAACCATCTGGACCTGAGGCTTTCCTTTTTGGAAGGTTTTTAATTATCGATTCAATTTTCTTAATAAGTATAGGCCTTTGCAGATATTGTAGTTTTCCTTGCGTGAGTTTTAGTAGTTTATGCCTTTCAAGATGTGTTAGATCCTTCAGGTTGCCAAGACAAATTAGCCCAGACTGGGTGGCTTAAAGTAACATAAATTTATTCTTTCACAATTCCGGAGGTTAGACTCCAAAGTAATGTGTTGGCCAGGCCCTGCTCCTCCAGTGCATCTAGGAGAGGATCCTTCCTTTCCTGGTCCAGCTGCGGGAAGCTTCAGATGTTCCTTGGCTTAGGGTTGCATAACTTCCGTCTCTGCCTCTGCGTTCATATGGCAATCACTCCCTCTGTATCCATCTCTGTCTTTTCTCCTTTTCTTTAAGGACAACTCACATTGGATGAAGCCTCGCCCTAATGACCTCATCTGAACTCAATTACATTTGCAAAGATCCTGTTTCCAAATTATGTTAAATTCACAGATACTGGGGGTTAGGACTTCAATGAATCATTTTGGAGGATACAGTTCAATCCATAACACAAAGAATGTTCATTGTATCTAAGTTATCAAATTTGTAGGCACAGAGTTGTTCAAAATATTCCCTTTTTTATCGTGTAAATGTCCGTAGCATCAGTAGCTATGACTCCTCCTTCACGTCTTACATTAGTAATTTGTGTATTCTGTTTTGTTTTTTTGGTTAGCCTGATTATTGGTTCACCAATTTTGCTGATATTTTCAAACAACCAGCTTTTGGTTTCATTGATTTTTTTTTTTCTATAGTTTTCCTGTTCTCAATTTTATTGAGTTCTAATTTTTAGTATTTCTTTTATTTTGTTGCTTTAGGATTAAATTGCTCTTCTTTCTCTACTCTCCTATGGTAGAAGCTAGATTATTGTTTTTAGATCTCTCTTATTTTCTAATCTGTACATTTACTAGTGTAAATTTCTCTCTAAACACTACTTTCCCTGCATCTCACAAGCTTCAATAAGTTGTGTTTTCAGTTTCATTTGCTTCAAAATATTTTTAAAATTTCACTTGAGACCTCTTTAATCCATGTGTTATTCAGAGGTTTGAAATCTAATCTAAAATATTTGGGAACTTTTCAACTATCTTTCTGTTTTTGATTTCTAGTTTAATTTCATCATGGCATGAGAACAGACTGTGCGATTTCTATTCTTTTAAATTTCTTAAGATGTATTTAATGATTCAGAATATAGTCTATTCTTGTGAGTAATCCAGGTGATCTTGAGAAGTATATTCTGCTGTTGTTGGAAGGAGAAATCTATATCTGCCAATTAGATCCAGTTGATTAATTAGTTCAGGTCAACTCTATGCATACTGACATCCTGTCTTCTTGACTTATCAAGTACTGAGACAGGAATATTGGTATCTCCAATTATAATAGTGGATTTGTCTAATTCTCCTTGGAGTTCTGTCAGTTTTTGCCTCACATTGTTTTACACTTTGTTTTCAAGAATTTTTTTTCAAAGATGATGTCTTCTTAGATAATTGACTTATTTATCATTATGTAGTATCATGTTTATCTCTGTTATTTTCTTGTTCTGAAGTTTGCTTTCTGAAACTAATATGACTACTCCAGCTTTCTTTTGATTAGTGTTAGCATGGTATTATCTTTCTCCATCCATCCTTTTACATTTAACCTATCTGTGTCTTTATAGCTAAAGTGGGATTCTTATACACATCATGTGGTTGGGTCATGAGTTTTTAATCGACTTTGACAATCTCTGTCTTTTAATTGCTGTATTTAAACTATTCACACTAAAATAATCTTCATTATACTTGGATGCATTTACTATGTCTGTAACATCTTTCTATTTGTCAAACTTGTTTTTGTTTCTTTTGTCCCCCCACCTTTCTTCTTTTTCTGCCTTCTCTGGTATTAATTGAGCATTTTATATTTAATTTCATTTTAATTAAGTTAATTTAATTTTATCTCATCTTTTAGCATATCAATTACACTTCCTTTCAAAACTTTTTAGTGGTTACCCTATAGTTTGCAATATATATTTACAACTGATCTTGAGTCACTTTCAAATAACACTATACCATTTCATGAGCATTTCAATTGTTTATAGCATGGTATTCTGAATTGCTTCATCCAAACTACTATAATATTGTTTTCATTTACTTTACTTATGTATACACTAAAATTACCCCACATTGTTAATATTATTACTTTGAACAAATAGTTGATTATATTAATTAATAATAAAAAAATTAAAGGAGTTTTTATTACTTTCATTTATACCTTCTCTGATGCTGTGTTTTTCCTTTTGTAGATTGGAGTTTATGACTTAGGTTATTTTTCTTCGCCTTGAGCGACTTCTTTTAATAGATCTTGTAGAGAATATCTGTTGGAGATGAATTCCCTCAAGTTTTCTTGGTCTGAGAAAATAATTACTTCTTTTTTTCTTTTAAAGGATAATTTTGCTGGATATAGAATTCTAGGTTGGTGGCCTGTTTTTCTTTCAACACCTTGTATATTTTACTCAATTTACTTATTGATTGCATGATTTCTGATGAGGAAGCTGTTGTAATTCTTATCCTTTTTCCTCTATAGGTAAGATTTATTTCCCTTCTAGCTTCTTTCAAGATTTTTTCTTTTCTTCGGTTTTATGCAATTGAAATATTATATGTTTGGTTGTAGATATGTTGTAATTTATCTTGTTTGGTATTCTCTGAGCTCCCTGGATTTGTGGTTTGATGTCAGTCACTAATTTTAGAAAATTTGTTGTCATTGCTACATCAAATATTTCTTCTGCTCTTTCTCATTCTTCTTGTATTTTAATGGACATATATTACCCTTTGAAGTTATTCCATAATCCTTGGGTATTCTGTTCTGTTTTGCTTTTCATCTTTCATTCTTTTCTCTCTTTGTATTTCAGTTTAGGGAAGTTTCTGCTGGCATGTTTTCAAGCTCATTGATTTCCTCCATGGCCATGTCCAGTCCAGCAATGAGCTCATCAAAGGTATTCTTCACTTTTGTATGGTGTTTTTTTAAAAAATTTCCAGTATTTCCTATATATTCGTTATTAGAGTTTTCATCTCTTTACTTACACTACCCATCTGTCCTTGCATGTTTATCTTTGTTTTTAGAATCTTTAACATATTATTTACAGTTATTTTAAATTTCTTGTCAGATAATTCCAAAATCTGTGCTGTATATGAGTCTCATTTGATGCTTTCTTTGTTTTATTGCCTATTAGTATGTCTCATAATTTGCTTTGAAAGTGAGATGTATGAGGAACTGAGGTAAACAGGCCATTAGCGTGATGTTTTATGTTGGAGTTGGGCTGATGTAATATTACTGTAGCTATAGGCGCCAGAGGCTACAGATTATCTAGTGTGCTTCTTTTTATCTTCTCTGTTGTCTTTACTTTTTCTCTGGAACTCTCTTTTAAGTTGATTTTGGCTTTGCAGCTGGTTCACTTATAATCGACTTTTACTATACTGGATCTCTGATGATACAGTGTGAAGGTTTTGGGGGAGGGGAAGCATTCTGTAATCTAATGATCACATCTCAGTCCTTTAGTGGGTCTGTATCACAGAGGTGTGATCTTCACATATGTTGATTTAATTGTATAGCTTTTCCTCCACCTGAGGTTAGACAAGGTTAGAGGCGGCACTAGTGAGGGATGCCCTTCTGCAAGTAGGGCAAGACCGTAGTAAAGCCTTTGCCTCTGGAGAGTAGGTCTTTATTGTGGATAATGCTCTCAGTGTATTTCATTATGATTACTCCTTTCCTCCTCCTGCCAGATCCTCAAGGAGATCTTTCACAGAGCTGCACACTGAATAGCTGATGGGGTTCATGGAGGTAAGTTCCATGAAAGGAAGATCTTCTAAGACTGGATGCCCAGGAGTCTTTCACTCACACTAGTTCACACTCATATAGCAGTACTTCAGCCAAACTACTATTTAAGTCTTTCTACTGGTTTGTGCCCCCAGAGACTTTTGCTCTAGGTACACTAATCTCAGCTGGGATTTTCTATATTAGCCTATCTCTCCAGATTTTGATGTGGTAAGTTTGACCTATACCTTAATTCTCTGGTGGAGCAAGAAATGTCATTGTATTTCCATTTGTTCTGCTTTTTCTCTTGTTGTAAGGACAGATTTGATGACTTAAAACCTCTTTACTTATCAAAGCTGAAACTAGAAGTCTCAGTCACTTTTTACTTAAAAAAATAATCTCTGATGAAGAGAGTTGATGTAGTATAATCAAAAGGGAATAAAGACAACATGAGGAAATCTGGGTTTCACCAGCAGCTGTTCTCCGTGTGACTTCTACTGTCATCATCATCTAACAGTTAAGTGAAGTTAATAGAGTTTTTATAAAGACGATGCAATGGTCAAACACATTATGGAACTGTTGAATTTTATATCTCTCATTTCAAGATTCATAACATGTATTTGAATTTTAAAGAGTTTAGAAACAGTATTTTAGCATTATTTAAGTCTAGTATTTTCTATATTTATTTATCCTGAGGAATCTTTCTTTCCACAGAGTGTGCCAAAAAAAAATGTAACCTGGGAACTTCTCACCACTTCTCTGGTTATCATTTTCCTATCTGTAAATGGTGGAAGTAATGGAAATATTCACATATATAACTCATAAAATTCTTGCTATTGCAATTAAGGACAAAAGCATCAAGCTTATTGTGTCTGCAATGAAGAAAAAACTCTAAAATGTTATTATTACAACTCCTGCTATTAATCTATCTAAATCTTCTAAAAGCTATTTATGTATACCATATATAAAACCATATCTTCTAAAACCTACTTATATACACCTTCCCTGTCTAATACCATAGCCATACCTGAACACTTGATTGTGACTAGTTCAAATTGAGATGTACCTATACACTAGGGTTCTCAAAGGAAATAGCTCAATATTTTTATATTGTTTACATGTTGACATTATAATATTTTGGATATGTTTAGTTAAAATATATAATTAATTTCATCTGCTTACTTTTTAAAAATGTTGACTATTAGAAAAAATTTAAAATTACATATGTTTTTACATTATATTTCTACTAAAAAGCACTGGTCTATACAAACACTTGATGTCAGTGTCTCAACGTCAGGAAATCTAGAGAATTTGATGAATGATAATGAAAAGTAGTTGGTAGGCTGTTTGAAATTGATGGTTTATGAGATCTCTCTGATCAAATCTGTATGAACATTAGAGCAAGTTCCTGAGATAGATTCAGAAAAATGGTAATTGGAGATGATGTGCTCAATAAATGAGAATGTTGGGTGATTTAACTATTTGAAATGTGAAGGCTTGATAAATTATGAGAGAAGTTTTACATCTGTCATTACAGAGAAGAAATAAGCCAGGATGTAAAATTTTTCATAGATAGGAGAAGAGAGAAAACAGCAGCAAATGACAGCAACACATACAACAATGTGTGTTGTGACACATACAAGCACACACACACATGCCACATTTGTCTATCTGTAGACAGACAACACTAGAGTCATGAGGCTCCAGGAGGTATAGATTTTTATAGCAAAAAAGGGAAATAATGCTTTGAAAGTGACACAAACTCAATCTTCTAGATAAACAGGGACGTGAAAACAGGATTAGTCCAGGGTGTCTTCATGTAGAAAGTGAGCCACAAGATCTTATGATGTAGTTCAATACACTTTCCTTAGTGGAGTGGTGATGTACTCTGAAACGGTATATCTCAAGACTGTAGGTCTTAAGAGGACAGTTCCTTGAGTTTTAGTATCATTTAAAAGCACTGACTGATGTAGCATATTTATACATTTACTGGTCATCACTTTGACTTCTCAAGGAGGAAATATTGCATAGCGTTTACAAGTTTAAGTTGTAGACTTAGACATATCTGGTTTCAAATCATGATTGTTATTTTCTTTCTGTTTTTGTTACTAGCTACGTAGCCTTGAGCAAATTACTGGAACACTCTAAGGCTCAGTTTTCTTTTTTATGACATGGACATATTAATAGTATGTCTTTCATACAATTCTTCTGAAGATTAAATAAGCAAATTCACAAAAAGCAGCACTTACCAAAGTGTCTGGCACATTGAAAGGAAACAATAGTCCTGGGATTATTATTATTACGGTCTCTTTAAACTCAAAAGAGTGAATTCTGAATTCTTTTATCCATCTTCAACCTTTGCCATTCCAGGCTTTAAAAATGCATTGATTTTTCTTTTTTTTTTTTTTTCCTATTAATGGAGAATATTATGGAGAAAGTAATTTAGTCTCTCCATTGACCCCCAGGAGGCCTATACTTAATATGAGTCTTTGTGCAATAGGAAAATTATTCATTCTCAATCTATCTCATATCATGTTACCCACAGTTGGCCTGACTGCATCTTCCTACTACTTTGAAAACTGTGTGGAGACTTGTGGATTTTTCTTCATTGTCATGTGTTTTAGCTAAAAGTAAATTCAGGGTGATCTGTATACCAGACATGATTTCAGCATTCTAGAAATAATCTTCATTCATTGGTGACTAAATTATAAATCAGGTGTTTAGATAGCGAGAAATATGTCTAATGAAACCCAAAGGTCTGCTATTTTGAGCTGACAGGCATTTAAAACAGTTGATCAGTTACAGGTTTCTTTGTAAAAAAAGTCATTGATTCTGTGCTAATTTTCCATAGTTTAAATTTGATATTACTGTGTGTGATTAATGTTGGTTAAATAGGTTACTTCTCTCTAGCTTACGATTTATTTTATTTATTTGGGTGTAAGATACTATAATACAACATCTTTAATTAAAGCTTGAGTTTTTATTTGTTTCAAAATTTAAATTCAGTTTGGGGCCATGTTTTTACTGCTATCATTAACGCTAGTTAAGTTGTTTTGGTGTGTCATTTTCTTTCTTAACCTGCCCCATCCCCACATTCCAAAATACTTAAAACTTGTATTCTCTGTCTTTTATTCTCCTTAAAACCTTTTAATATCTAGTCATCTATTGTATATTAATTATTGTGTACTTGCTGAAATACAAAGGCACAATTTTTTAAGTTTCTAGCAGTGGATTTTCTAGCAAAACGCAACATGTATTTGAAAAAGCAATTTATATCCAAAGATATTCCTGAAAACACTGATAAAAGTGAATCAAATGGTCTAGAGCTACAAAAGTTCAGTTCTGGTTTATCTTTTTTTCATTTCAGTTTCAGGTGATACTCTTTCTGTCATTCTATCGGAAGTTTAGAGCCTTTTGAATTCCTCCGTCCTTTATACTCAGAAGTATAGTGTTTCCTTAAAGTTGTTTAGTGAATTAATTCAGAAAACTTCACCAAATATATGGCAGGTAACATAGCCTAGAATAAGCATAGGATCTACGTGTGAAAATACGTTGGATTTTGCTCTTTACCCATTAGGTAATCTTTAGTAATTTACTGACTGACTTTGAGCCCAGATTTTTGCCCATTTTTTGTTTGTCTTTTTAACCTACCCTATGAGTTGTGGATCATACTTTAAAAAGTTTTTGTGAGAGAAAAAAAGAAGTCAAATATAAGGCACAATGACTGGCAAGAAATCAGCACCGAGTAGACTACAGTTCCTTTCTCCTTAACCCCTTTGTCCTATGGAGTGCCTATTTTAAATTGTATCCTCTTGACTGATGTCAGTATACTAAGTCATATTGATCACATTGATCACATTTTTGAACATCTACTATAAGCTCCTGAAAACAACCCAACTAATTCATTTCAGTCACTGAAATAGACCAGAGAAATGTGTGGGATCATCTGGTCATTGAAAATCTTAAAACTTCAATTTATCTGGAGTGGCTCAGGAATCGTTTTGCCTAAACTCTACCTGTGGATTTTGGGAGATAATTCTGGCATTTCTAAATGTTTTGTGAGCAGAGGGCACTGACAATCAGTGTTTACATCTGGGTCAGAGAGATTTATTTTTATTCGATAATGGTAAAGTCCCTCTCCTCTATCTAGAGAAGATTTTCTTACATTCCAGGGTAATAAAGATAAGGTCTTCTTCCAGGCAAATGTGAAGGAGTTTTGTTAGCAGCCCTTTCCAAAGCTGTGTCCCTTAGCGGTGAAACAGATACACTTTGAATGTCTCATCTACCTGGATCAACTCTATGTTACCTCCTAATGGAACTTAGGAGGCAAGGAGAAACAATGCAACATGAAGCTTTTGCTTCCTGTTGCTCTGTGAGTAGTGAATTATCTGAATCAATTTAGGCTTATTGTATCTTCACCAAAGTTACAGAAGTGTGACAAGTGAGTCTACTGGCTACTCTGATGCTTACAGATTACTTGTCTGTGATTTTGTTACCGAACCAGATTTGTTTTTGCCCATTGCCCAGAAAGTTCATCACCAAGACGATGAGACTGCAGCAGAGAGGGGGTTTTAACCATAAGGCAGCCAAGTGAGGAAGCGGGAGAATGAGACTGAAATCCACCTCCCTGCAAATGGGGACTCAGGGATATTTATGGGAGCAGGGTGGTCTGAAGTGTTGGAGTAGATGATTGGAGGTAAGGAGAAGTTAGGTAACTGATGATTTGCACAAGTGTTGTCAAGCTTCATGTCTCTTCAGAGGAAGCATGTTCACAAAAATGGCAGTAGCCTAACGATCTGAGAGTGGTGTTTTAACTCTTTGACATCAAAAAATCACTTGAGCACTTTCACAGGCCTAGTTGATGTCTTTGTGGTCTTGACTGGCCTGAACTTGACAGAGAGGTCCTAATTCCTGAAAAACAGCTCAAACACCATTACAGTGATGACCCAGGTGCCAGGGGGATGTTATCTATAGGAACCTAGTGGGAGTCAGATAGTATATTACCTAAGCAGCGCAGTTAACAATGGGTGGGTGAGCAACTAAAAGCTATAATTAGCAATTGCAAGAAAAACTTTATTTACTAGCTCCCTAATCACCGGTGGCTAATTGTTTACCAGTTTCAATTTGACATGGATGAGATGACTTCTCAGCTGCTTTTTGAGTATTCTCAACTGTTGACATTTCCTCTGAATATGAGGCTGAACACAAGTTCTTGATTTTAGAATTTGTGTTCCAAACAACTCTTGGTGTACTACATCCAAATTGTGGTTTGAAACTATGGGTGGTTTATCCTAAAGACAAAATTCACAGAAATATAGGAAAAAAGTTACAGTCCAATAGAGGGAGAGAGAAGAAACAACCTGAGGCTCCAAGGCTTATAAATTATTTGATCTTGGGCCTTGCTTACTTCCTGAAAGTTGTAGACATATATAATATTAGAGTTTTTGGACTGCTTTATATAAGCAAAATTCTGTAACAGTAGTTTTTTGTTACTGTTGCTATTATCGTTATTATTATTATGTAGGCTCATGAATTCTGGATGATATTGAGATTTTTGTAAATTTAGCAAAAAATTAAAGTTGGATATAATGGATTTTCCAAATCAAGTATTTAAGACAATAATATTATTAGTTTAAATAAAAGTAGATTTTATGATGCAGACTAAGCAAAATCAAGATTATTCCAAAAATATCTAGTGGTTGCTTAATCTGTGTTAGATATTAGCTATTGCTCATATAGTCTTTAGTCTAACAGATAAAATTCAACTAGGTTAATAATTATTGAGCATCAACCACTCACAATCTTCTAGGCTAGACTATGTGAGGGAATTTGAGACAGTAATTCCAAGTTCTTCTGGGAGCTTATTATACAAGCACCAAATACATCAAGCACCAAAAGATAAAGAAAGTCTAAGAAAATGAAAACCCTGAACAGCAGTGGAGGTTTCATGAATTTTTATTTGCTAATAAATACTGAGCACCTACTCTATACCAGATCCTGTGATAAGTTCTTTTAACCTATTAATTCTAATTTTTGCATTAATCATGAAACATAATTATTACTATCCATATTTGATAAGTAAGGAAACTGAGATTCCAACAGGTAAGTCACCAAGAGGCAGTCTGCATTTTAAATCCGTATTCGTCTGGTTCAGACCCACTACCCTGTTCTCCTGCACTGCAGATCTGTTAGCGTTATGGGTGAGGTTCACGGCAAATGGTGGCTCTACATGGAGGAACCAAGGAGATCAAGCATATCAGTGCAAAGAAGTGCTAAAATAGTTAAATGCATGGTAATATTTTAAGTATGAACCAGCAAAGAAAACAAAACTGGTAACTGAAAAGCCATAAGACTCAAGGTAACAGCTTTTCTTGTTCACCAGCGAAGCCGTGGAGATTTACATCTATATCTATATCATCCATATCATCTATATTTGCATCTATATCTGTATCTATCTAATGTATATTTCCATCTACATCTTTGCCTAATTTATGAAAAATTCAGTTCAAAAAGCCAACATCAGGTGAAGTCAGTTTCATCAGAAAAATTTTGGTTTTATTTGTATTTGTCAGGGTTTATTTGTTCCTTTTGCTCCTTCATGTCAAATGCCCTCACCCCATATCTTTCATTTCACTCACTGTTTTTGTAGACCCGAAGAATTTCAGCTATCATTTTGTAGTGCTAAGTTATTCATACATATTGAATAAAACTCATACTCTTTTTTTTTAAAGATTTTATTTTTTTCCTTTTTCTCCCCAAAGCCCCCCAGTACATAGTTGTATATTCTTCATTGTGGGTCCTTCTTAGTTGTGGCATGTGGGACGCTGCCTCAGCATGGTTTGATGAGCAGTGCCATGTCTGCGCCCAGGATTCGAACCAAGGAAACACTGGGCCGCCTGCAGCGGACCGCGGGAGCTTAACTACTCAGCCACAGGGCCAGCCTAAAACTCATACTCTTAAAACCAGTAATTGGAACTAACTTATTTTTAGGATGAACAAAATAAGCAAATGACTATTGTGAACAGTTGCATGTTGATAAGTTATTTGGCTTCCCCTCTTTTAGTAAACACATAAGCAGGACTATTCTTATTAAAAGCAAGAGAGACACTGTTTCTTTCTTTTATTTCTCATTTTATGTGACGCTAAACAAGCCATTTAACATCTTCAGTTCCCACCACCACGCTGACCTATAAAACGGCCTGTGCTGCCTCTCCCACTAGATCATTATATGGGTGAGTTTTGAACTTACTTTGAACACATTCAAGAAATAAGTTTGAACATATTTTGCAAACCATAAATCATTACAAAAAATTATGAATTCTTACTTTTTTTAAAGTCCTTTTGTAGTTGCAACGTTACACTTATAGGTAAGGAAGTAGCTCTAGGCAAGATTAAATTATTTCTGATAGTTAAATGTAACCACTCCAGAAGAGAATGAGATGAAAAAAATGTATCAGAACAATCAAGAGACATCTGTCTTCCTAAACATGTTTTGATTTTGTATTTTTTAAAATCAATCCTTTAAAGTTTTAAAATCAAACGTTTGATTCTATATCTTGATTACTTTGCAAAGCTCAAACACTATCGTTGACCAGATGTCCTAAGGCCAACTTAACAAAGAAAATATGCACAAAAATCAAGAAGTAGGAACAGTAATTTCTGCTGCAAAGTATAGAAATAATCAATATAAGACAGATAGGAAACAGGAACATGCGCAGATCTGGTATAGATTTGACAAGATATAAATTTTACATCTTCCTAAATTAATGTCAATAGTCTCTTTGCAAAGTATAAACCCTGGATGCATCTTGCAAGGTGTATACTTAGTGGAGTAGGAATCTCCAAAAATTGGGTGCAATTCAATATAGGTCTGCCAGTTAAAATTTGGGGACAGTGGCAAAACTCCAAACACATATCTTCATGCTTTTGGTTTGCATATTTGAAATTATGAACCAAGCTAAAAAATTTGAAAAAAAGATCTATTCTCTGATTGTGACAAAATTTCTTCACATTGAAAATAATTTTTAAAAATATATAAATATAGTGTTTTTTACTTGATTGAAAGTAAGCAAAATATGACTGAATTAAATTGTTATTGCACATGTCTGGGTGTTCTATTGATAAGCTAGCAATGTGCTTGAGTAAAAATATAAAAACATACACAATTAATAAATTATCATATAACATTTATTTCTCTTGACTTTGTTTCAGCAAAATCCTTAAGTATGTTATTATAATTAATGTTTTTCACAAATTTATATTCTATTGATAGTAATGCAAAACTATATAGTACTTCTTGATATTTTTAATCCTTAGTTATTTTTTAAAATAATCTCAATGTGGAGAAACTTAACTGGAATTTTCTTAAAGCAATAGATTTATAAATGAACAATTAATTTTATTATCATGTTTAAATGTTATAATGGATTGCATATAATAAGTTATCATTATCATGAAAAATATTGTAAAATGTTTACATTTATCATATAAATTTCTATCACTAATACATTGCAATTTTCACCAATTCTTAAGGAATAATTTAGAAACTTACAGTATTTTAAAAGTTATTTGTCCTTCAAAATTGTAATGCTGACATGTTTTAGTGAAAAATAAAAGTAGAAGCGAGTGATTTAATATCTTCAGATGTCCTATTGATTGAGATCACACTATGATATATAATGCACAGAAAATGGTATCTACAGATATTTTGTATCTGAATCTTCTTCAAAGTTATGCAAATATTTTGTTTCAATCCTCTGATTTTCATGTCTTTTTTTTGAATATTTTGCTGTGGTTGCAAATTTCACATGTAGTTTCTTGATTAAAAAGACCATTTTTAAAAATATTTATAAATATCTGTAAATATCACCTTAAAAGTAATATAGTCAAATTTATATCTATTTGAGTTTTGTTGTTAAGCATTTGCTAGCCTTTTTAATAGCAAAAAACAGTTCTGTGGCTAGGAGAAATTCAAAATTAATTTTATATTTTGTGTTAACCATGGTTTGCTCTTTATTTGCGAAATCTTTCATTGTTTTGTTGAACTCTTCTGGTACATCTTATGTTTTCTGTAAATGTAATCCAATTACTTTAAAAAAACATTTAGTCAGCATTCTCATAATGTCAGATTTGAAATGCGTTCCGTCAATATATTCTATCTTTAGAGAGATCCAGAAAACCTCATACATAATCTTTGAATTGTTCCAAAGGATATCATCATTATTGGCACAGCTGATATTTCGTCTCCAGTAAAACATTCAAATTGTGAGCCATTCATAACCAAATAGTGCTTTTGGATTTTGGCCAAAATTTTGTCTTGTATAGCTTTTTCTTTACCAAACATGTTATCACCATTATCATATATTTGCCCCCAATAATCTCTTAAATTATTTAAAGGAGACTGAAATGTAATTATTTATTTTTTAAAATGTAATTAAATAATGTTAATTATTTCTATACAAAATAATTGCAATTCTATCATTCAGTGCAATTATAATTGCCAATGTAAAGAACTGGTATCACGTGCTTCCCACATATTATGTCTAGACATAGTTACACACACAGAATTCTAAGAGTAATATGAATTGTTTAATATTGCAAAATATTATTCAGGTACCATGTGAAGATGGTGTTAATTCTTGTGTAACATTATAATCACTAATTAGAACCTAAATAGCAGCAAAAATGTGGGTGCTCAGTCATGTTGGGAAATGTTAGTTCACTTGAAATGACCTATTGTATTCATCTATCTCTGCTGACGAGTTAATCAATTTGGTTTTGACCTAAAGGCTTCTGCTATTCAAATCCTCACGACATTCTGAAGCATTTCTTTTGGGCATGTGCGGGGCTTTCCTGTTCAATATCTGTTTCAATATCTACCTTGTTCAAAGCCCTAAATGAGATGGACCAATGAAAATGTGATTTCTGTGTATGATTAGTAATTATTCTGGAGAATGACAATCTGAATTAAGATTCAGGCTGCATCCACACATTTGCGTTCACACACCCCCCTTGGTTACAACCTTCCAGTTAGACTAGGGTTCTATCTGGTTTTCGATTCCAAACCATTTACTACTTTTCCAAAGTTATGACATTAATATAATTTCAATGTGATATTGATACCGGCCCTGATGTTGGCTCCTCTACATTAAACCCAGCACACGTGGGATTAAAATCAAAGCACTCAGCTCCTTTCCCTTCTTACTTCCTGGCTTCCTGGCACCAAAATACACCATCCTCCACAGAGGCAGACAACCAAGAATAGCTACCTGTGGATTCCATTATCTCCTCCTTCCCCTCCCTACAAGCAGCCACATTCCTTGCAACCTTTAAAACCCCTCGCCTCCCATCTTTCAGGGAGACGAGATGAATTTGAGGGCTCACTCTTGTCTCCTGGGTGACATCACCCAAAATAAAAACCATGTCCTTGCCATAATCCTGGCATTCCAGTTTTTATTTGACCCCTTTTGTGTGAGGGGTAAAGAACCTGTGTTTGTAGCCAGTAACGATATCACACAAGTACTCCAGTTGGTCCTCACAATAATTCTGTTAAGTTGACTAGAGTACCAATTAACATTCACCTGAAGAGAAGGGGAAAGTGAGGCTTAGGAAATTAAGTAATTGGTCCAAGCTCACATGGCTAGTAAGTGGCAAAGCCAGAAATAAAACTGAGGACAATTAAAATTGAGGTATAGCAACTACATTTACTATATTATGTTCTCTCCATGATTTATGTCAAAAAAACCTCGGTTTGGCAAACCAGGAAATGATGAAGACATTTAGTATTTATTTTGAACCTTGAAAAATAGATAGTATTTCATCAATGGAGATATACTTGAGATATACATGAAAAATAGAGCAAATAATGCAAGCATAGTTACTCTAAGAGAAAAGGAAGAAGTCTATGAGAGGAGGAAGAAAAGGTGGTATATGAGGTTTTGTGAGAAAAGATGGGAAAAATAAAAATGAGTAAGTAAACAAATTTTAAAAATCAAAATAATTCACCCAATTCTCAACTAGAGTACTTTATCCTGCAAGAGTGTAAAAAGACCGAATGACCCCAAAAATTCCTTGTGGACATGTGTGTCACTGAGAAGAAGTCAAAAAGCATGTAAGCTAATATTTGTGTAAATTCTTTAAAATGTTCAATACTGCGTGAAACTTAGTATCATTATTATACGTATGATTTTAAAAATTCAGTAATTTAGGTGTAGCAAGATCAAATCTATAGTCTAATTGAAGATTATTAGTCTATATCCCTTATTGGTATGTAGTTAGTGTCCATTGACAGCTTCACGGAAGCATTTTGATCTGATAAAAAGAATAAGAGCCTTGGTTCTTAAATCACAGCTTTTAGATTATTACATAGAATCTTGAAGTACTTAATCTAGTTAGACCTCAGTTTCTTCTTCTGTAAAATGGGGATTAATATACCTACACTGCAGGGTCAGCGGTCGGGACAGAATGAAGAAAAACACTTAACTTGGCTAGTCCTTACTTGTGATATGTGATCTTCAGATGTACACCTTGCTCACCTGTGGTTTCTGCCTCCACATTACATCTTCTGTTCTGTAGGACGAAACTGAGGATGAATTAACAAAGCTAACAGTAAGGATTCCTACCAGTAGAAGATACTGATGATTTCTTTAATTTTTATTATCTAACTTCTAAAATGAAAAGACTGCATATACCTAAAGTGAGAAAAATATAGTCCTTCAACACAAGAAAGTGTGAAAATTGGAGAAAAATCTAACCTTTATACTTCCTCAGAAACGAGATATTCATGTAGATCATCTCTTATAAGATTTAACTTCATCAAAGAAATAGATAGTGAAAGGTATCTTTATCTTGGAGAACATAATCGTAAGAAGGAGTATATATAGATGTATGCACACTCACACACATATATAATCACTAGAGAGCTCCTCAAATATTTATGCACCCAGAGTATAAAGTCTTCAAAGAATCTGACTGCCCTGTAGGCAATCTTCTCTACTGTCACTTTCTTCATTTTTTATTCCTTACTACAATATCTATCTTTATATTGCAAATTTTTTAACATTAAAAGACAATTTTTTCCGATAAGATAGCAAGCTACTGGATTTTTGTGAGAAAGATAGGTGTAAAATATCAACAGTAGACAAATATTGTACATATTCAAAGAGTTGTCTCACAGAGTCCTGATATACATCTGCTAATATCTCCCTCTAAATATGAAAGGCCATTTCTTTTAGGAAATCAGGTTATATGTGAGTTCAGCTGACAACATCATCTAGACGTTTTGTGTTTTTATGTATAGAAGCCAATGTTTCCTTTTACAGTGGCATCTATGTTATGAATAATGTACATCTAGCTCCAGGTAGGGTTAATATAATTGGAGCAATTTCCATTCATTGGAACATGAAAGTCTCTTCTTCAAAGCAAATATAAATTAACTCAGTCATTCAGTAGGCAGATAGCTGATGCCTATTCTGTGCCAGGCACTGGCACTGGCACAGGCACTGGGATGTCATATGTAAGGACACTCTCTGTTAGTCTTTCAACTGAACCTACCTGTTGCATAGGTGTTATGATAATGCACCTGCATGATTAATCCAAGTACATGTTGCATGATCTGCCAATTTCTAGAAAAAATGAGAGCATAGCCAAACAGAATATTATGGAAATGGATTCTTACTTCTAAAATACATCACCCTCTTGTAAAGAGCAGAGTTGGTGGAGGAAAACACTCTCCTTATTTGGCCCCCTCTTTCTGGAATTCTTGAGGCTTTCTCATATTTTCAGTAATCTGAGACATTGGCGAGACCAGTTTTATGCATTCAACTTGTTTCCTTTTCCTTGTTCCTACTCACACAGTAATAAAGACTCCTAGAGAAGACAACAGTCTGCATTTTGGCGTCTCCCTTTCTGCTCCAGAAACTACATTCCAGAGAATAGGTCAAGAATTGGGATTTTTGCCACGGACCATGGACTGAGTTAGATTTGATTTGTTACCCATTGAAGGCCCTGTCTCAGTTGACCTCTGTTATAATAGATCCACTGTTCCCTTCCTCCTGCATCATCCTTGCTTGGTCCCAACCTACCTTAATGTTATTATATTTATGTTAATCTATGGGAGATGTTTAGGCCATTGTTAAGATTTCTGGTCTATTTTGAGAAGCACACAACTTAATAAATAGTTTATCTTGTGTAAGCACAAAATACCATAAAGAATTATTTATGAAGACTAACTCCATGGGATCAGGGAAATTTTAACAACAACAAAAAAGTGACTGTGGGCTTTAAGGCAATCTGTGTGTCTAAACAATTTAGCCTTATATCTCAATAGACACTGATTTTAAAACAGTAAGTTTGACACTCTTACGTAATTTTGCCCAAAATAGACCTAAAGAACTCACAAGCTATCTTGTCTTATTTTCATGGATATGGGTAGAAGACACTCAGCTCTTGAGTCAGAGATCAATAGCATCTTATTACTCACAGCAATATTGATAGCAAAGGGTAATTATTTTTCCATTAGTTCCCTGAAACCCATTTCCACCAGAACTGCATTAGAGAAGAGGACCCTGAGTTTAGGGGACCTGAATTTTTTATAACAGGTAGTGAGGATGTTTGTTCTTTATTCTGAAAAAAAATATAATGTTTATTATACTGGACAGTGAGCATGTCTGCCCTTTTCTCCGGAGAGAAATAGTTTATTTCCTAAATATGTTTGCTATATAAACATATTTGAGAAGATAGCCTGGAACAAAGAGGAATAAATACCTCATTTGCAAGACACACAGAAATGCAAAAGACCAAACAGTAGTATCATCAAATCTTAGAATATTGGAGGAAAACTACGTTAAAAGTGCTTTAACTACACCTAAAACAAGATTTCTACATGTATTATTCCTATCAGATGATCATAAAATCTCCTCTTGAACACTTAAGGGGAAGGTAACTCGTTATTTCATGAGCTACATATTACATTTTATTTTTTTAAAGATTGGCACCTGGGCTAACATCTGTTGGCAATCTTTTTTTTTTTTTTCCTTCTTTTTCTCCCCAAAGCCTCCCAGTACATAGCCATATATTGCAGTTATAGGTCCTTCTGGTTCTGCTATGTGGGACAGTGCCTCAGGAAGGCTTGATGAGCCGTACTAGGTCTGCGCCCAGGATCCAAACCGGTGAAGCCCTGGGCCACCGAAATGGAGTGCACAAACTTAATGGCTTGGCCACGGGGCTGGCCTCTATGTATTACATTGTCAGAGGATTCTTGACTACAAAAACGAAAATAAAAGAAGGTAAGTTCTTTTTATGATTGAGAGTATTATCTTACTTGATAAAAATGAACGTGAATTGGAAAATATCTTCTTTCTTCTAAACTCTGTAGGCAAATAATTGCATTTAGAATTGTTATATCAGCCATTTCCACTTACACTTACAAACACTTTTTTCATATAGAAACAATATTATGCCCTTAGATAAAATGCAGGTTGGAAAAGGTAATTTGCTTAAATTAAAAAAAAAATCAAAGAGAATATTTGTAACTTTCCTACACGATTTACAGTTAAATTATTTCATTTCACAAACTTTGGTTAAATGGTTTTCAGAATATTTCACTGCAAATAGTTCATTTTATCTATCTATTTTTAAATCTATGTCAACTACTTAGAACTATTTCTTCTCTCTTCCTACTTTGATTGGTTAGCAATTTGAAAGGACAATGAGAAAAAGATAATTGCTGCCTTTGATTTTCAAAATAGCTTCAGAATTTAAATATTTTTATTTTGGTATCTACCTAGCACAATGACGATGACAATGATGATGATGATGATGATGATGATTTACTTTGAACCCACATCTAAGATATGAAAGAGGACTGAGTCCACACTATCTTCAGAAAATCAATGACACTGGGATATGTGTGAAGCAATGTAATTGTTTAGCATCTGTGATGGCTAATTTTATGTGCCAATTTGACTGGAGCACAGAATGTCCAGATTTCAGGCAAATATTATTCTGAGTGCTTCTGTGAGGGTGTTTTTGGATGAGATTAACATGTGAATTGGTAGACTGAGTAAGGCAGATTGCCCTTGCTAATATAGGTGGGCCTCATCCAATCAGTTGAAGGCCTAAACAGAACGAAAAGGCCGACCCTCGGGTGAAAAAGGGAGAATTCCTCCTGTTTGGTTGCCTTCAACTGGGACATCAGGTTTTTCCTATCCTCATACTGGAACTGAAACATTGGCTCTTCCTGGCTCTAAAGCCTGCCAGCCTTCAAACCACAACTATACTGTTGACTCTCCTGGGTCTCCAGTTTGCTGACTCGCCCTGCAGCTCTTGGTACTTGTCATTCTCCATAATTGTATAAGCCAATTCCTTATAATAAATCTCTTCTCTGGAAAACCCTAATACCTTGGTTTTTGTGGAGTCCCAGATAGAATGTTATTGAATGCTATCTATAAAGATATTTCAGAATTTTATTTAAGGATCTATCACAACTTGTTTCTTTTTTCCCTCCAATGAGGGAAAAATTATATGCAATTTTATGTATTATATTATATGTAAATAGACTACTATAGGGTGTTATCATACTAAAGGAATCTAAGTAGTATAAAATATAATCTAAAGCATTATAGTATCAATAGATTATAACAGATAATTTCTATAATTTCTTAAAGTATGTTTAGCTGTTCCCCCAAAACAAGTGTTCTTTTCTTCCCTGGCACAGAAACAGGTTACATTTCTCACCTTCCCCTGCAGTTAGGTGTAGCCATGTGACTGGGTTCCCATCGAGGAATTGTGAATGGAAATAATACATGCCACTTTCAGGTGTAACTCATGCACTATTCCCACTTGAGCTCCTCATTCTTTTCTCCCCTTCTAGCTGACGAAGACGGAGCCTGCCACGAAGGTAAGCTTGTGATGAAACGTCAGAAGCTCAATGAGGCTAAGTCCCTAAATGTACACAAGGAGAACAGCCTACAGTGCCCCTTACCCTCTACTCCTGCGGACCAGGAATGTCTAACTTGGAATCTTACACGAGTTTGGAATAAAATTCAATTGAGTTTGAACTATGATATATTTTAGGTTTGCTGTTGTTGCTGTTGCCACCACATCATAGCCTACCCTAACTAGAACCTACGTTCGGAATAGATTAAAATTGACCTGTATGACAGTAATGCTACTTTGCCAGGTTTAACACATTCAGATTTCAATATAGAACATAAAATGAAAAGGAAAAATAAGTTTTTAAATTTTACCTAATAAACATTTGCTGTTTAATATGTACAAAAGTTTTGTACTAAATACTATATCAAGTATCTACTATAAAAACCAATTACTACCCTCAAGATAGTGCCCTCAAAACAAAAACACAGTTCATAAATGTTCCATCTGTGTATTTCAAGAACTTGTTACCTATAGGGGATAACATTATTATTAGTTTTGAAGTAATGAATCAAGACCTCAAGGCAAGAATCAATAGAAAATCAACAATAAATGCTATAATAGTTCAGAGAGAAAAGATTACCTTCGAGTGAGCAGTGATAAAGCATTCAAAGAGGAGATAACACTTGGAGGAGTATGAAAGATAGATAGATGATAGATAGACAGACAGACAGATGGACAGAGAGACAGATGTAACAAAGGTCTGCACAATCAGAGAAGTATGGAGGAATACCAGCTGGGATAGTAGAAGAGAAACAGAAATAACAGCGAACATATTAAGGTAGTGGAAACATCATCATAATCAGAATTGTGGGTTCAGATCGGTGAGTCACCAGAAACCAGCATGAACTGACGCTTAGTGCTGGTCAGATGCTAGACTTGCTTATGTGGTTTGCTAAGGATTTTAGCATTTATTCTGTAGGCAATAAGGAGGCCATTAAAATAATCCCACTATATAAAAAATTGGAGGCAATTATTCCGAAGTACCTATTTTGAATTAAAAATTTGGAAAAAATAAACTTTCCTTCCTTGAGTCTTCTGAATTTTAAGTGGCTATTTCATTTTACCAAATCACTGTCAAAAGATATTCCACAGACAAGCTCTGAAATCCAGTAGAATAAAAATCTCAGAATCAAGTGTTCTAGTGCTTTCATAAAGAAGTAGAACAGGACCCTAATCACTTCCAAACTCTTAGAAGCACGCTCTACTGACTGTTTCCTTTTATGTTTTCAGAACAGTGCAAAACAATCTTACTTTCCTTTAAAAGAGGTGTCGCGAAGAGCATTATGTTTCTTTTAATCCGTCAGATGTATCCTTTTGTTTAGCTGACTGATTTCAGACTGTCCAGCAGACATCTGTTCAAGCAGTGGCAAACTGATAAGAGCTTTACGTGGCTTTCCACCTCTTTCTATTTCTCCTGCATGAATTCATCAATCAAAATATGTCATCTCATTAAAAAACTATCAGCTTCACTATCCCACAATAATTAGTACCAGTACCCTTATAATAATGATGATACCATTAATAATAACAATATTAATAATGGCAGCTTAATTCTTTTTCCTAAGTATTTTTAAGCAAATATTGTTTTACATTTCAACTTGAATCCTGGGAGCAAGAAGTAGCAATCTGTGAAAAACACGGAGAAATACTGCTGGAATGCCAGCTGAAACCATGCTGAATTCAGGTTCAGTGGATATCATTGCTGTGGGAGAGGGTTTAGACCTCTGAAAAGTTGAGAGTAACGTCTCAGGTTTCTGATTTTAGTGGAAAAAAATCTCTTTCTCTCTCCAAATCTTTCATAAAAAGAATTAAGATACTACAAAAATATTCTTACTTTCAAACTGAGTTATGAGAACAAACTCAAAATGACTCTGTAATGATATCAAGCGTAAGTGAAGTCCACGAGAGAAGTATGATGTCTCAGGCAGGTTTGAAAGTTCAACCATGAGCCCACTTACAAAGTGAGCACTCACTTTAAAGACCACTCACGATTTTTGTGGACAGGATCTTTGTGCCTCTGTCAAAAGAAAAAAAGAATCAAGCAGGCTTCAATTTTAAAAGGTATGTAACAGTCTCTATTGATGTGAAACCTTGTGAGTTTCTTTCAACTGCATTACATTCGTCATACTTAAGTTAGATTTTGCAAAACAGCCACATAATGTGGCCCATTAAGAACGGCATAAATAAAGCACTCACCTTCGTTTAATAAAATTCTAGTCTGTTAGGCTTGTAGAAGCTTAGGAGGATCAGACTACATGCAAAGTGAAAGATTCAGACAGGTTGTGGCAAGTAGTAGCAGAGATTCAATAGATGGCGCTATTCCCCCTGCTTTGAGCTCATTCTTCAAGGTAGCTCAAGTTTCCAGCTCTCCAGGTCAGTATACTGGATCTTCTTCCCTACCTCTTCAGCTTTTATCTCCAGTCTCTCAACTGTAATGAACTTGATGATTCAGCAGCAGAAAACTAGCAACTTATGGATGCCTTAAGATGCCAGTCTCCCATAGGACCGTACTCTTTTTTTTAAAATGTGTTTTCTCACACTGGGAAATACCCTCCCTCCTTTGTCTAACCATTTTCTCATCACCTTGAACAGCTTAAATGATGGGGAAATGTCCTGAGAAATATATTTTTAGGTCATATTGTTGTTGTGTGAACATCAGAGAGTGTATTTACACAAAGCTAGATGGTACAGACTACTACACACCTAGGCTATATGGTACTAATCTTATGAGGCCACAGTCATATAGATGGTCCCTTGTTGACTGAAATGTTGTTATGCCATGCATGACTGTATTAATTGTGTCTTTCTCCTTTATGGAAGATGAGCTCCTTAAGAAGGGACCAAAGTATTTCTAATATCTGTCTCATAATAAGCACTTTATATATATATATGCTGAATGAATGAATGGAACCTAAACATCAGTATCTTTTCCAACCTCTTTTCTTACGTTAGTCTCACAATATGAGAAAACAGATCACGATGCTTTATCTACATGTCCAGTCCCAGGCTCTACTGTGCTTGCTTGTTTGTTACCCTTAAGGTCTATTTTTATTCTCCTTTTAGTTTTGTTTTTTGTGTGTGTGTGTGTGTGAGCATTTTTTTTCTTTTGTTTGTTCTTTTGCTGCCATTTTAATTGAAAATTCTTGGTGAGTCCGATTCTGTATTTTGTTTGTTAGGACTTGGTTTTATAACCATTCTTTTAGATTAATTTTTGCTCTTAAGAACAAAACAGTAAAGATAACAAATATTTAGATATGACCTGAAATTCTGTAGGATACAAAGCTTGACTTTTCCTAGTGAAACTGGCAACCAGTTAGCCATTGATAATTAAGTAGCTAGGAACTAAAGTTTTTTTTTTTTCTTATTGCTATTACTGATTATAGCTTTCAGCTGTTTAACCCACCCATTGAACTCAGCTGCTTAGGCAATACGCTACCTGATTCCCACTAGGCTCCTATAGATAACATCTCCCTGGAGCCTGGGTCACCATGGTAATGGGTGTGTGAGCGGTTTTTCAGGAATTAGAACCCTTTGTCTACTTCAGGCCAGTTGAGACCACCAACTCATCAACTGGGCTGGCAGAGATGTTCGATAGGCGAACTTTTGACATAAGGGGCTAAAAACTCCACCCTCAGATCATACTAACGTCGCCATTTTGTGAACATGCCTCCTATGAAGAGCCCTGGAGTCTGACTACGCTTGCGCAGACCATCAGTTACCTCAATTTTCCTCGCCTCCAATCACCTATCTCCACATTTCAGACTACCTTGCCTGCCTACCCCACAGATATCCCTGAGTCCCTATTTTTGGGGAAGCACATTTGAGACTCATGCTGTCGTTTCCTCCCATGGTTGCCTTGTGATTACAACCCTCTCTCTGTTGCAATCTTGTCCATCTGGGCGTTTGGCTTTCTGGGTGGTGGGCAAAAATGAACCCGGTGCGGTAACACTAGAATCAAAAACCTAAGTTTGAATTCTGGCTCCATTCATGCCCTAATTATGTGACTTGAACATGCTTTATCTAATTCAATTCAATTCAACGAACATTTATTAAATGCTCATGAGGAGCAAAACATTTTGCTAAGTAACTGGTGTAAATCTTGAACAAGATAGACTCAGCCCTGTCTCTCAAAGCAGTATCAGTCTTGCAGAAACATTCTTTAGCCTCACACTTCAGGGAGTCTATTTTCCCATCTAAAAGAATGGGGAACCCAAAACTTAACTATTGGAAAAAATAAATATGATGATGTGTGTGAAATCTCTCAGCATAGTGTGTGGCAAACTCATGGTATTTAACGAATGATAGTTTCTTTCTCTGATTCCAACTAAAGATAACATAAGGGAGCAGGATAACCCTATCCTGCGGAGTTGTGCCAAGCTACTCTTGGTTCTTCAGTGATGCTTCAGAAGAAATATCCACATAAATCAACCATAATTTAAGTGAAAGTTTTCTGGGTGAAGGATCCAAAGACTGACTTCAAAATCTAATTTTATTATTGAATCTCTGGTAACTGTAGATAGCTTAGCTGCCTTCTCTATTATTCAAGTTTTTCATACGACATTTGCCCACAAGTCAGATACTTGGTTACAAGCAATGGCGTTTAGGTGAGAAACTTGAGTAGATGGCATGATTCTGCCATGGACTCTTGAATGACTTTGGTAAAATACTTTCTCGTCTAGACCCTCTCTTCAAGAAAACTGGTGAAAAATTATTTATTTATATTATATATAGTAAAATAAAATTTATATATATAAAAATATATATGTGTATATATCACTGCCTCTATAAATGGCTTAAGGGCATACAGGAAATGAAGAAGTATTTACTCAAGAAAATCTACTAAATCTCTATAAAGACTTTGAGAATCTTAGTGTTTGAACTGAGACCTACACCTTCACTCCTCTCTCCCAGCTCAATGAGACGAAAACTCCAATCTAGACTGGTATAACCAAGAATGAAGGATTCCTTCTCTCAGTGGGAAGAGTGTCCTACCAGGAGGGACAGGACATCAACATTCCTCTTCCTGCTTCTAGCTGTCTGTTTCTGAGGCAAAGTTCCAAGCAAATGGAAGAGGTAAACGCTCCCTTCTTCTGCCCTGCCTCAATTCATAGGCTGGAGGGTCTATCTTGGGTGCAGCATTGATGAAAATTCTAGAGCCTCCATCACTCTTGCCCTGACTCATTGGGGCAGGGGTCCTTTGTCAAGAGAGACAAGCCAAGGTAATTGGGGGATGCTGGCCTTGCCTATCCACTCAGTGTTTAGTTCCTAAAGTAAGATGTCATTCAGAGAGAAGCACACATTATCTTCACCCATAGCACCAGAAGTGTGGCTCAGAGATTTTACTCAGAAGGAAAAAAGCTTATACAACAGAGAACTCCACATCCCTCCCCAAAAGAACTGACTTCATTTGCAACAAATTATGGAGAAGATTAAGTCTAAAGTCTTTCTAAAAAAGGGTAGAAATTCTGACGAAAAGCAACTGGGAGGAAATTGATAGATTCACTGGAGATAGAGCTTAAATTGTAGGCTGGCTAGTTTGCAGGACAGAAATGGGAAAAGGGAGCTGGGAAGAACCTTCCTGGGGTCAAAAGAAATCTCAAACAATGACCTCGGGAAAGATCTCAAGTTTGATTGGATTAGTCTGTGAAGCAATTTATGTCCCAGGGTATTATAGAAAACAATAGAGCAGTAATCCAACAATTAGTAAAATTTAACAACTGGATGTGCCCAAACCACTGTGATCCCAGGGTGGCTGTGAACGTACCAGAGAATGTGATTGCAAGGAACAATATCAGAGGCTTGCCTTTGTGTTGGTGGAGATGGGTAGAGGGTAAATTTCTCTGAAACGATCCATCCAGTCACTGAACATTTAACGAGCAAATGCCATTAACAAACACTTTGAGGTAGGACAGGAACCAGAGTTGCTAAAACATATTGTCTAAAATGTCCAGTTTCCAATAATCAAATGAGTCAAAGAAAAAAAATCAAGAGAAATTAAAAAATAGCTTGAAATGAAAACATGACATACCAAATTTACAGCACGCAGCTAAGGCAGTGCTTAGAGAGAAATTTATAGCTAAATGCTTATGTTAATAAAGAAGAAAGAGCTCAGTCTAATCTTCCACCTAAAGGAAAAAGGAAAACTAAAAGAATCAGAAGGAAGGAAATAATGAAGACTAGGGTAGAAATTAATGAAATAGAAATTATAAAAACCATAAAATCAATGAAACCCAAAGCTGGTTCTTTGAAAAATTCAAAACACCTGAAAAAACTTTAGTTAAACCAACCAAGAAAAAAGAGAGAGAACTCAAATGACCAGAATTGGAAATGAAAGAGAGACTTCCTATCAAGTTTACAGAAATAAAAAGGATTAAAAGAATACTATGAAAAATTGTGTCAATAAATTAAACAACTTACATGGCATGAATTCCTAAAAAGCACAAGATACAAGAAAATATACAAGAAAAATGAACCATCTGAATGTACCTGTAACAAGTGAAAATATTGAATTATTAATGGAAAACCAAAAAACTAAGTGAAGTCCAGGCCCAGATGGCTTCACAGGTGAGTTTTATCAAACATTTAAAAAATAGTTAATATCAATTTTTCTCAAACAGAGTAAGAGGAAACACTGCCCAAATCATTTTATGAGGTCAGCATTATTGTGATAAAAGTCTAGATAAAAATATTACAAGATAGGAAAACTATAGACTATTAAGTCTCATGAATATGGATGCAAAAACTCTAAACAAAACAGTAGCAAACTGAATTCAAGAATATATTTAAAAAATTATATACCATGAACAAGTTGGGATAGCCCAGGAGTGCAAGGTTTGTCTAATATCAGAAAATCAATAAGTATAATATACTTTATCAACAGAAAACACACACACACACACATGATCATCTCAATAGATGCAGGAAAATATTTCAAAAAAGTCAACACCATTTCTTAATTAAAACACAACAAAATATGTATACAAGAGAACTTCAATTTCATAAAGGGCATCTATGAAAAACTCACACTAATGTTATACCCAATGATGAAAGACTGGATGATTTCTCCCTAAAATGAAGAGAAAGACAAGAATACTCACTTTTGCCAATTCTATTCCTCAATGTATTGGAGGCTTTATGAAGGGCAATTAGGCAAGAAAAAGAAATAAAAGACATCCGGATTGGAAAGAACATGACCATATTTGGATACAGGGTCTTTAAAGAGATGATTATGTAAAAAGAGGCCTTTAGGTGGGCCTTATTCAATCTAACTAGTGTCCTTAGAAGAGAAAATGTGGGCACACAAAGAGCCACTGGAGACTCGTCTAGAATTATCACCATGACATGAACAACCCGAAATCTCCCCTACTCCCCAGCTTATAAATTTCAATGGTCTTGATGAAATTGGTGTGGGAAGTAGGCAGTATTTGCAAAATAATCATCTCTTTCTTTTTTTTAGTTATCTAACATGATTGGCAAATCTGGTTTTGGATAGGGTGTTGTACAAAGTGAATCCAATTGCTCAGAATTGATGTCACCTCTTTCTGGTGGAGTGCAGTTCTTTTTAAAAGAGAAAACTGCTTTTTGTTTCTCTCTATATTACGATTGCTGTCTGCCCCTGTGCCTTTTTTTAAAGCAAGAGTGTAGCTGGCCAAAGCTTTAGAGCCAAACGCCCTCTCCTTTCTTCCTTTGCTGTCCCCATTCTGTGTTTGCTGCTGTGGCGCTTCATATAAAAGGAAAGAGCAATGGGAAGCAGATGCAGTGCCATCCTGTGCCTCCCATGCCTAAAGAGCTGTTCTATATTCCTCCAAAAACAAATATTACTTTATGTATCACTTCTCAGTAGTGCAGACAAATCCTTACTTTTCTTATTTTCCTAGACACTCAATGTCTTGGCTGGACCTAAACCCTAAAAGGTGATATTTACATAGTTAAACACGTATATCCATCTCTGAATAACTTCAGGCAAATGTTTCCTAATCTATTTGATTATCAGAAGCTCTTGAGAAAATCAACAAATTGAGTAGATGCATGAAATAATAATTTCTGAACTAACCCCAAAGAACAAAATGTCTCCTATGAATTTAGTGACAAGTTTTAATGATTCTATACTGCATTCATTACAACATTTATATACAAATTAAAAAATATATGTAAAACATATTTACAGACTTGTTTAGAGCTCACATGAATTCACAGTATTCTCAAAACAATTCTGTCACTCTTACCTCCACTGCTTGGGAACCACTGCTCTGGGCCATTTGATAATGGCTCATAGCTAAGATGAATTCTATGCTATCTTATGGATATATTCTCCTGTCTTTTTTCTTTTTTTAAAAGATTGACACCTGAGCTAACATCTGTTTCCAATCTTCTTTTTCTTCTTCTCCTTCTTCTCCCCAAAGCCCCCAAGTTGTATATTCTAGCTGTAGGTCCTTCCAGTTCTGCTATATGGGATGCCACCCTAGCATGGCCTGACAAGTGGTGCTAGGTCTGTGCCCAGGATCTGAACGGCAACACCCTGGGCTACTGAAGTGGAGAGTGAAAACTTAACCACTTGGCCACAGGGCTAGCCCCTCTCCTGTCTTTTTTTTGACTTATGTGTCTATACAGTCTGTGCTGTGCTGAGTTTCTGAACACTTCTACTTGCTTGGGGTACAAGAATCTGTGGAATTTGGACTGACTCATTCTACTCATCATGTAGTCCACTTAGGAGTAGGGTTGGGGGGGCACAGAAGGAGAGGTGAGTTTCTTGGGGTCAAATCCAGGTTGAGCTTCCTATTTGTTAGTATTGGTTCCCCCATGACGCCAAGTCTCATACGCATGGGATTGTCAGATTTACTAAAAAATCAGAGGACGTCAAGTTAAATTTGAATTTCCTGATAAATAGCAAATGGTTTTTTTTAGCACAGGTATGAGTCATACAACATTTGGGATACACTTATATCTGACTTGACATTCCTTCCTAGGATGGGCAACAAGTTTTGCTAAGAACTTGGGAGCATAAATCACAGTCCAGTGATAAAGGGGAAATGAAAATAACAAGTAGATCAGTTTCCAAAACACCATGTTCAAAGGCAAGAGACAGGTTCAAAGCCAGGAGTAAAGAGCAGTGAATGTAGAGTTGAGTACTAGAATAGATCAAGATGAGAACAGGAAGAAAATAAACGTACAGAATTACTAGATTTCCTTATTTTTACTTTTATTATTATTTTTTTGTGATGTGATAATACTTGATTCCTGGGTGAATCAAGATGCTTAAATAGGGGCTGGCCCAGTGGCACAGCAGTTAAGTGCACACGTTCCACTACAGTGGCCCAGGGTTCACTGGTTCGGATGCTGGGTGTGGACATGACACCGCTTGGCAAGCCATGCTGTGGTAGGTGTCTCACATATAAAGTAGAGCATCCATTTGTAAATAAATCCATGGGCATCCATGCCCATCTTCTTAGCTCAGGGCCAGTCTTCCTCAGCAAAAAGAGGAAGATTGGCAGCAGATGTTAGCTCAGGGCTAATCTTCCTCAAAAAAAAAAAGATGCTTACATAGTCAGATGTAGGTTGATTATCACAATAGAGTTTTATATTATAATAAATTTAGTACAAAGCCAGAGATTAAAATATTTCTCATTTTCTAAGTACTAGCATAAATTGGAATAACAATGAAAATGTTTGGCCATCTAATCTTTAATTTGTTTATCAGCCTCTTCTTTAGATTAATATATTAATCCACGGTTATAGGTGCTGAAATTGATATCAGAAAAAGTTAAGTACTTTGTTTGCAAAGGAGTCCCTTAAAAGACAGTGTGGGAGCATGGGACCAAGACAAAGATATCCTGCCATCTGCTAGTTCTCCAACTACTGCTGTGGTGGACATCACATAGAAAACATACCTTAGTTGAAGGGAAATTTGAGATGACACAGAGAAGAGGAGAAATGTGAGTCTAAACTTCAAGCTCATAGTTTCCAAACTTTGTTGCAACTGTCATATATTTTCCAAAATTAAAATACATGGGAATTCACTTAAAAATGTTTGGCAAGGGATAGCATCAGATTGCTGCAAAAGAAAAAGTGATGAAGAGACATACATGTGTTATTAACCCTTCAATGGTGTTAATGAATTGATGGAAATTTTCATGAAACTCACTTTTTTTAATGAAACTCATCATATGTTGATTTTCTGTGTTAAGCAAAGTGCTTAAATTACAAGGAACAGATTCAGAAAAACTTTAAGACAGAGAGATGGCATATACATAGATTAGAACTGGAATTTGAAAGCCCTGAGGATCAGAGGACGCTCAGAAGGCTGACAGTTCTTATGGGCTAGGGCCTTTGTTCATCAAAGTTTGGTTCTTAGGCCAACAACACTGACTTCCCTGGAATCTTGCTATAAATGCAGAATCTCAGGCCTCCCCTGGTCCTACTAAATCTTAATCTTTATTTAAAAAAATTCCCAAAGTGACAAATAAAATTTTAATGTAAGGGAAACCTTAGATGGGATGTCCTCTCTCATAGCATCTCAGTTTTTATTTTTCTCCTTCTGCTTACTATTCAATCATGTCTATACTCTTCAGGTCTAATTCCAGAGAAATATGGCTAGTTTAGCTGGTCACTATAACTTTATTGGGTAATGTCTCTGTACTAGGCTTTTTCATGAGTCATTTTTACGTTTTCAGTGTGGGGGATCAGAATTTGCCACCCAAAAATGTATCCCTTTGGCTTGATTATTTTTAAGAAAAAAGACTCAGGAAGAATCTTTGACCTTCCCTCTAACTGCCTAAAAGAATTTCAGATGGAAGGCCTGTTGCAGGCAGGAGCTAATACTGTAAAATAACTATAGTATAACAAAAACTAGGTGTGGTAGACAGCGAGGAACCTAGCAAGGCCATTTAATCAAAATCCTCCCCATGTCCTTTTGCTTTTACAAGGTATGGCATACATTTGTTTACCAAACATTTCCTTTTCTTTCTCCATGTGAATTGCCTTCCTCCCCTTTGAAGTCTCTAACCACTACTACAAACATCCTCCTTTGTCTGTAACTGAAGATAGTACTTAACATGGCGGCTTCAGACATTTTGTCAAGTTACTTAATTTTCCTGTGTTTCTCTCATGTATACATGTTATCAAGTTTGTTTGACTTTCCCCTGTTATTCTGTCTCATGTCAATTTCATCCTTAGACCAGTCAGAAGAATCTAAAAGGTAAAGGAATTGTCTTCCTCCCCTACAGTTGAACAATCCCTGAGTCAGGAATATGTTGGTGCTCCAATGAATGACCACTCATTTAAAACAAAAAAAATATATGAAATGATGTGTAGTTTCCTTAATAGACATCTGTTTGGGGTGTGTTAGCTGGAAATGAATTTGAGTACAGCAGGTGCCATAATTACTTATCTATTATTGTATTACTGTGGAAATTTATTTTTTGGGGGGAGAATCTAAAATACATTTGCTAATGATGAAACTGAAGCTAATACATGTAAGAACACAATGATAATGAAAGGGTAGGGGGAGAGAGAAAACTATCTGATAAAAATTAAAATTTCAGGGGCCGGCCTGGTGATGCAGCCATTAAGTTTGCATATTCCGCTTCTCGGAGCCTGGGGTTCACCGGTTGGGATCCCAGGTGTGGACATGGCACCACTTGGCACACCATGCTGTGGTAGGTGTCCCACATATAAAAAGTAGAGGAAGATGGGCATGGATGTTAGCTCAGGGCCAGTCTTCCTCAGCAAAAAGAGGAGGACTGGCAGTAGTTAGCTCAGGGCTATTCTTCCTCAAAAAAAAAATTGAAATATCAATTCCAGTTCCTGAGGTCTGAAAAACTGTTATGGCATCTCTACTTTTTTTCCTTGAGAAAATCAAGTATCTTTCCAATATACCCAATAAATAGTTTATGGTGACTATTCTTTAATTGAGAAAAAAATTGTATAGTGTCAAGCAAAGATCTTATCTTTAAAATTTGGTGAATTTTGACAAATGTTAGTAAAATTTCACCATGCAAAAGATGTCCTTGTGCCCCTTCCTGTCATTCCCAACTCTCGTAGCTTCTGCTTTCTATCACCACAGATTTATTTTACCTGTTCTTTAATTTCATATAAATGGAACCATATGCTAATGTGCTTTCATGTCTTTTTTTCAATGTTTTTCTTATTTTTTTAAATTGAAGTTTACATTGCAGTGAAATGTACAGATCTTAAATGTACAATTCAGATTATTGATAAACACATGCCTATGTAACCACTAACCCAATCAATATACACTATTTTTTTGCTCCTGGAAAGCTCCATTGTGCCCACTCTTAGTCAAGTTCCACCTGGTCATAGACAACCACTATTTAGCTTTCTATTATCATAGATTATTTGGCCTGTTCTTGAACTTCAGGTGAATAGCGTAATACAGTATGAACTTTTTTGTGTCTGACTTCTTTTTCTTAATATGTTTTTTAAAATCAATTCATGTTATTTCGTGTATCTGCAATTAATTATTTTTATAGCTGAGTTGTATTATACTTATAAATACCGCAACTAATTTATCCATTCTCCTCTTAACAGACCAGTTTTTCTGGGGGGTTGTTCCACGCTCCCATCTTTTGGCTTGTATAAATAAAGCCACTGTCCACTATGAACATTTTTACAGAAGAATTTTTGTCTCTATTTGTGTGTGTGTGTGTGTGTGTGTGAAAGAGAGAGAGAGAGAGAAAGGAGGGGAGAAAAGAGCATGAAAGAGAAAGAGAGGAAGACAATATATGCATGTATTTTTCCTTGAGTAAATACTTAGAAGAGAAATTACTGGGTCCTTGGATAGGTGTATATTTAACTTTATAAGTGTATTAGTTATCTACTGCTGTGTGACAAATTACCCCAGAACTTAGCAGTTTAAAGCAACAAACATTTACTATCTCACAGTTTATGTGGGCAGGGAATCTAGTCATGACTTAGCTGTGTGCCTCTGACTCAATATTTCCAACAAGGTTGAAATCAAGTGCAGCTGGGGCTTCACTCATCCCAAATCTCAAGAGAGGGAAGATCCACATACAAGCTCAGTCACAGGCTGTTGGCAGTTCTTGTCTTTGCTGCCTGCTGGCTGTAAAAATCAGTTCCTTGACACAACACTCTCTCCATTGGCAGCTTGCTTTCCTCAGAATAAGAAAGGTAGAGATGGTGAGCAGGACAGAACCTCAGTCTTTTTGTAACATAATCTTGGAAGTGACGTCTCATCCCTTTTGCTGTAGTCTATTCTTTAGAAGTAAGTCACTAGGTCCAATCCACACTCAAGGTGAGGGATTACACAAACGCATGAATTCAAGGAGATGGAGATCATTGGGAATCATCTTAGAGACTGCCAACCATCATAAGGCACTATCCAATAGCTTTTTAAAATATCTGAATTGTGGCCAGCCCAGTGGCTTAGTGGTTGAGTTTGTGTGCTCCACGTCAGTGGCCTGGGGCTCACGGGTTTGGATCTTGGGCACAGACCTACACACTGCTTATCAAGCCATGCTGTGGTGGCATCCCATATACAAAGTAGAGGAAAATTGGCATAGATGTTAGCTCAGGGACAATCTTCCTCAAGCAAAAGGAGGAAGATTGGCAATACCTGTTAGCTCATGCCAATCTGTCTCCCCAACCTCCTCAAAAAAGATTCAAAATTAGAAAATAAATTGGAATTATTTCACACTCTAACTAACAATGCACAAGAGTTCTAGTTGCTACACATACTTGCCAATACACATATTGCTAATATTTGGTATCTTTCTGAAAAAAATTTAGCCATTTGTAATTGTGAAATTTTACTATGGTTTTCATCTTCATTTCCCTAATGACTAAGGATTTTGAGCAACTTTTTCTATGTTTAATGGTAATTTACATCTCTTGTTTTGGGAAGTGGTTTTCTTGCCCATTTTTTTAATGGGATTCTTCTTTTCTTCTTTTACACTTTTTTGTTTTTGAGGAAGATTGGCCCTGAGCTAACATCTCTGCACATCTTTCTCTATTTCATAGGTGAGACACCTCCCACAGCGTGGCTTGATAAGTGGTGCATAGGTCAGCACCTGGGATCTGAACCAGCAAACCCTGGCCACCAAAGCAGAGGGCGCAAACTTAATCGCTAGGCCACTGGGCTGGCCGCTGGGTTGTTTGTTTCTTACATTGATTATTAAGAGTATTACGAGTATTTATATAATCTAAACGTAAGTCCTTTGTCAGAATTATAGATATTGATTAATTTCTCTCAGGCTATGGCTTGCCTTTTTATGTTCATAATGGTTTCCCTGGATGAATAAAAGTTTTATTTTTATGAAATTTATTTTTAAATATTTTTTCTTTTATTATGAGTTTAGTGATTTTTATATCCCAAGAATTATTTGCCTAACTCAAGTTTGCAACGTCCTCTTTATTTTATTCTAGAAGATTTGCAGTTTTAGCCTCTGTGTGTATATCTCATCTGCTTCAAATAAATTTCTGTGAAAGATATTAATAATGGATCAGAATTTATATTATGAACAAATTTACCCAATTGATTCAGTATCATTTGTTGAAAAGACTTTTGTTTTCCCTTTGCGTGTTTGTCAAAAATCATTTGTCTTTATAACTGTGGTTTTATTTCTGGACTGTCTATTATGTTCCAGATCTATCTATATGTTTATACTAATGCTAATATCACACTGTCTGAATTGCTGAAACTTGATATCACTTGATTGCATTGACTAATTTAAGTCTTTTGATTTTTCAATGCAAATTTTAGAATCAGCTTGACAATTTCTACCAAAAAACTTGAGATTTTGATTAGTATTGCATTGATTCTGTTTGTTAATTTGGTAATGAGTAATATTGAATTTTCCAAGCTGTAAACATGGTATATCCCTCCATTCAGTTAGGGCTTCTCTAATTTCTATCAGCAATGCTTTGTAGTTTCCACTGTGTAGGTCATGCACAAGTTTTTGTTAAAATTATTCCTCATATTTTATGAGTTTTGATGATATTTTACATTTCATTTTTAGAAATTTTACTTTCTAACAGTTTCTTGATATATGTCCACAGTAGCTCTTTGTATATTGACTATATTATGATATTTTGCTGAATTTCTTTATTAGTTCTAATAATTCTTTGACAGGTTTCTTTTTTTACCTGCATAGGATACACTGTATGATGTTAAATAGAAGTGTTCATGGCTGGCATGCTTGCTTTGCTCAAATATTAACAGAAAATTGTTTAATATTTCAACATTAAATATTCACTGAAGATCTTTTTGTAGATGACCTTTATCAAATTGAGGATATTCTCTTTTAGTTTTAGTTTTTCAAGACGTTTTATCATTAATATTGAAGTTTGTCAAATGCTGTTTCTGTATTATTGACATGGTTATATGGATTGTTTTCTTTTATGCTGTTAACGTGGTTAATTTTGTTTGTTTTCAAATGTTAAACACACAGCGCATTCTTAAGAAAAACCCTGCTTGTTTATGATTAATATGTATCATCTTTTTGCATTTTATAGGATTTAACTTGTAAATATTTTACTATAAATTTTTGTGTATTTGTTCCTAGAGAATATTGGTTTATAAACATTCTTTCCTTGTGAGGTATACTTTTAAGATTTCATTATCTGAGTTATTCCATCCTAATAAAATGAATTTTGAACAGTTCCCTCCTTTTTATTTTCTGACAAAGTTTGTCAAAGAGTTATTATTTATTCAATAAATGTGTGATAAAATTCACTAGTGAAAGCATGTGGGCCTGCAGTTTTCTTTAGGGAGTGTTTTAAACTATAAATTCAATTTCTTCAACAGATATAAGATACTTAACTTTTCTATGTTTTCTTGTTCAATTTTTAGGAAATTTTGTTTTCAAACAATGTGCCAATTTTGTGTAACTTGTTGAATTTTTTGACATCAAATATTTTATATTATTTGTTATTATCTTTGTAATAAATGTAGGATTTCTAGGGATACACGTTTTTTTTTTCAGGGTAGATTCGCCCTAAGACAACATCTGTTGCTAATCTTCCTCCGTTTTATCTTCCTTTTTCTCCCCTAACGCCCCAGTATATAGTTGTGTATAGCGGTAAGTTCTTCTCGTTCTTCGATATGAGCTGCTGCCACGGCATGACTACTGACAGACGAGCAGTGGTTCCACACCCAGGAACCAAATGAGGCCACTGAATGAGGCATGCCAAATTTTAACCACTAGGCCATCAGGGCTTGCTCAGGATATATTCCTTTATTATCATTATTTTTATTTTATTTTATTTTTTATTTTTTTTAATTTTTTTTTCGGATGTACATCATATTTCAAATTCTGTATACATGACATCATGTTCACCATTGGAACACTAATTATAGTGCATCCCCTCACATGTGACCCTAATCAGCCCTTTTGCCCTCCCCCCTCCCCACTTCCCCAATGGTAACCAGCAGTCCAATCTCCAATGCTATGTGTTTTTTTTTTTTTTTTTTTGGTGTTTTTATCTTCTACTTATGAGTGAGATCACGTGGTATTTGACTTTCTCCTTCTGACTCATTTCACTCAGCATAATACCCTCAAGGTCCATCCATGTTGTCACAAATGGCCAGATTTCGTCGTTTGTTATGGCTGAGTAATAAACCCACACGTTTATGGACAGCTAATATTCGACAAGGGAGCCAAGAGCATACGATGGAGAAAGGAGAGTCTCTTCAATAAATGGCGTTGGGAAAACTGGACAGCCACATGCAAAAGAATGAATGTAGACCATTGCCTTACACCATGCACAAAAATCAACTCAAAATGGATTAAAGACTTGAGTGTAAGACCCGAAATCATGAGACTTCTAGAAGAAAGCATAGGCAGTACACTCTATGAGACTGGTCTGAGCAGCATGTTTTCAAGTCCCATGTCTGAGCGGGCAAGGGAAACAAAAGAAAAGATGAACAAATGGGACTACATCAAACTAAAAAGCTTCTGCACAGCAAAGGAAACCATCAACAAAACGAAAAGACAACCTAACAATTGGGAGAAGATATTTGCAAACCACATATCAGATAAGGGGTTAATATCCAAAATATACAAAGAACTCATACAGCTCAACAACAAAATAAACCAACAATCCAATTAGAAAATGGGCAAAAGATGTGAATAGAGACTTCTCCCAAGAAGATATACAGATGGCCATCAGGCATATTACAAGATACTCAACCTCATTAGCTATCAGGGAAATGCAAATCAAAACTACAATGAGGTATCACCTCATTCCGGTCAGAATGGCTATAATTAACAAGACAGGAAACAACAAATGCTGGAGAGGGTGTGGAGAGAAGGGAACCCTTGTTCACTGCTGGTGGCAGTGCAAACTGGTGCAGCCACTATGGAAAGCAGTTTGGAGTATCCTCAGAAAATTAAGGATAGATCTACCATATGATCCAGCTATTCCACTGCTGGGTATTTATCCAAAGAACTTGAAAACACAAAGGCATAAAGATACTTGCACCCCTATGTTCATTGCGGCATTATACACAATAGCCAAGACTTGGAATCAACCTAGATGCCCATCAAGGGACGAATGGATAAAGAAGATGTGGTATTTATACACGATGGACTATTATCATTATTTTTAGAGCACAGTCACAGCCCTAAATAAACCAAAGTTCAAATATTGACTTTATTGGCTGCTAACTGAGTGCTTTAGACATAACATTAAGTCTCAGTGTCATCATTTGTTAAAATAGATAATAATATCTAGATGTCAGGGTAATTGAAATTATTAAATAGGATGTATATGAAACTATATTGTAATGGCCTATTTAGCTTTATGAACCTCTACTGGATTTCATACTCTGTGGTGGACAGATTCTAAAATGGCCCTCAATTTTTCACGTCTCCTGGGATTTCCACCTTGTATAATCTTCTCCCTCTGAGTGTGGGCTGGACTCATGACTTGCTTCTATCCAAAAGAACATGGCAAAGGTGACAGGTGTCACCTCTGTGATTAGGCTGTATAAAATTGTAACTTCTTTCTTGCCAGCTGTATCTCTGTCACTGGATTTGGTGAAATAATTTGCTATTTTGCGAGTTTCCTAATGGAGAGACCTATGCGACAAAGAACTGCGGGTGGACACTGCCAACAGCAAGCAAGAAATTGAAGTCCTCAGTCCCACGGTTAGTGAGGAACTGATTCCTGTCAGTAGCCACATCATCCTGGAAGTGGATCTTTTGCCAGAGAAGCTTTCAGAAGAAACTACAATCACCCCTTGGCATCAGCTTTCAGATGAGACCCTGAAGCATAGCACCAAGCAAAGCTATGTCCAGACACCTTACTCACACTGACTGAGATAATAAATGTGCGTTGTTTAAAGGAGCTACGTTTGTGGGAATAACATAAAAATGGGTAAGTAATACAGACCTTAAAAAAGAAAAACCTGAGATCTTGATGTATTGTTCATTGTTATAGCTGTTACATACAGCTCAACTTCTGGATAAGTATTGATTCTCAATTAGTATTTATTGAATGAATGAATGAATGAAACAAGTACACCATTTCTCTCTTCCCTCTTCTCTTATCTTTGTAAAGAACGTTTTCAAATCATGTGAAGGGATGCCAGTATAAAGGAAACAAACTTAAAGACCCTCATGTTTTTCAGCTTCCTGAATAAGCAGATGGATTCATTACTCCAAATGAGTAACTTAAAAATGTCAAGTTCATGGGGTTGAGTGATACGTCAAAGGAGGTGTCAGGATTTCCTTCTACTGTTTAAAAAGAAAATTGTTAGCGAGGGAATAGCAGTGACATGAAGGACAGGATGCCATGCTGTCATTGGGGGCTGGCATTTTGTGGTAATCAGACTAAAGTCTTCCGGAAGCTTGCCCTCCAGTGCTTTGCAGAGCTGATATATGTTAATTTCAGAAAAGCTGAAAATGGCATTGGGGAATTATGATGGCCAGGGGAGGTCAGAAATTTGTCAGTTCTTACACCTTGAGCAGCAGAGATAGAAATTTAAGTCTCAAAATTAGACTTGTTATAGGCATGTGGGTAATTAGCACTCAGCTAGAGGGCAAGTAAAGATAGAAAAGGTGACAATTAAAATCAGCCCTATGGTAGCTTCTTAATAAGTTCTTTATGGCAAGAGATTTAAAATATGATTTTCTTTGGACTCCAAAGACAATATTATCTATCTCCATAACTACCATTTATCGAGTGCCAACCATGTGCCAACTCTTTACACATCTCAGTAATCCTCACAAGTGTATGAGTTAGATATCATAGTCCTATTTTTTAAATGAGGCAACTGAGACTCAAAAAGTTTAATGATTTGCTAAGATTACAGGGTGCCTACTTGGCATAGCTGGGGTTTGAATCGTTAACTCCAAGCCTACTCTCTCTGTCTCTTTATATTGTGTTTTTCAGAAACTAAAAATTTATTGAATTTTAGTTTACACAGAACTTTGGTGTATATTATCTTATCTGTCTTAGCTGTATCTATTCTTTAGAAACTCATAGCAAAGCCATATGTTTCCAATTTTGGCAAGTTTTAGTGTTCAATCTGCTAATGCTATTTGACAATGACACATCTGTTATTCTGTATCTTTATGTGTAGATTAGTCATGGTGAAGCAGGTTTGCATGTCATGGTTCTGGTCTATTCTGAACATACTGGATATTGCCAAGAAGAATCATAAAAAAATAAGGGGAAAATCATCACTGAGTTCACAATCAGGAATCTTTCTCTGATTAGAATATTCATGTATCTAAGAATGGGTTTATCATATGTTTCCTCTTTTTGTAGAAGGGTTTACTAACGTTCTCTGCAATGTTTAAATGCTGATGCATGTGTTCAAAACTTAAAGTTTTCGGGCTCTATTGAAAGTATTCTATTCTTGTCTCTTAACTTCATTTACATGCAAGCAATTTCAGATTTTGATGATTAAAAACAAGTTATCTGGGGGCCGGCCCTGTGGCGTAGTGGTTAAGTTTATGCCCTCTGCTTCCATGGCCTGAGTTTCGCAGGTTCAGATCCTGGACTCAGGCGTACACACCACTTATCAAGCCATGCTGTGGCAGCATCTCACATACAAAATAGAGGAGGATTGCCACCGAAGTTAGCTCAGAGATAATCTTCCTCAAGCAAAAAGAGGAAGACTGGCAACAGAAGTTAGTTCAGGGCCAGTCTTCCTCACAAAAACAAAAAATAAAACAAACCAAAAAAGTCACTTGGAAGATTTATAGTTTTCTACTTTACACTTAAGTCTATGATATAGTTTGAAATAAATTTGTCTTAGGTGTGAAGTTTAGGTCAAGGTTCTTTTTTCTTTTTGCCAACATATGTCCAATTTCACTAGCACCGTTTATTGAAAAAGCTATCCCTCATCCATTGAAACGCTTTTGTCCCTTTGTCAAAAATTAATTGGGCATATTTGCATGGATCTATTTCTGGCTCCTTTATTCTGTTCTATTAATCTATGTGTCTATCCATCCATCTTCACCATTCTATCTTGATTACTACAGCTATATAGTAAATCTTAACATTGGGAAGAAGGATTCCTAACATTTGTCTGTCCTTTTTCAAAATTGTTTTGGCCATTCTTGGACCTTTCACTTTCCATATACATTTTAGAATAAAATTTCCTAAGTTTTTATATGTAGACAATTACGTCATCTGCAAATAGAAGTGATTTATTTCTTCCTTTCTAAATTGTATTCATTTCATTTCTTTTTCTTGACTTATTACAGCGGTTAGAGCTACTAGTACTATGTTAAACAAGAGTTGTATGAATAGAATCCTTGCTTTTCCCTGATCTTAGAGGGAAAACAGTCTTTCACCAATAAGTGTGATGTTATCTATAAGTATCCCAGGGATATTCTTTATGAAGTTGAGGAGCATAGGAGAAAACCTCCAGAGTCTATGCCTAGACAAAGAGTTCTTAGGCTTGACATCAAAGCATAATTCATAAAAACTGATAAATTTGACTACATGAAAAATAAAAAGTTTTCATCTGTGAAACATCTGATGTTAAAAGGATGGAAAGAGAAGCTACAGACTTGGAGGAATATATTGTAAAACACATATTCAACAAAGGTTTTGTATTTAGAATCTATAAAGAATTCTCAAAACTCAGCAGGAAAAGAGCAACAATCCAATTATAATATGGGCAAAAAATATGCACAGACGTTTCATCAAGGAGGATAGACAGATGGGAAATAAGCAGAGGAAAAGATGTTTAATGCTATTATTCATTAGAAAAATACAAATTAAAGCCATGATTAGCTATTACTACACATATATTAGAATGGATGAAATGAAAAATTGTGATGACACCAAATGCTGGTAAGGATTTGGAAGTATTGGATCATTCATACATTGCTGGTGAAAATGTAAAGTGGTACAGCCACTTAGAAAATAGTTTGGAAGTTAATTTTAAAACTAAACATGATTTTACAATACAACACATAAATTGTATTCTTGGGCATTTATTGCAGAGAAACGAAAGTTTATTTTCACGCAGGAAATTAGATATGGACATATATAGCAGGTTTATTCGTAATAGCTCCCAAGTGGAAAATACTCAAATGTTGTTCAATGCTTGAATAGTTTAACAGACTTTGGTAAATCTATACCATGGAATACTCTTCAGTAATACTAAGGACCAAACTATTCATACATACAGCAACTTAGATTAATCCAATGGAAATGATGCTGAACAAAAAAAGCCTATTTGAAAGTGATACATACTGAATGATTCCATTTTTATACCACTCATTAAATAACATAATTATAATGATGGAGAGGATATTATTGGTTGCTAGGTGTTAGAGATAGGATGCACACATAGGGATGGGCATTGCTAAAAGGACTAACGAGAGAATTCCGTGATGATCATACAATTGAATATTTTGATTGTAGTGGCGGTTATACAAGTCTTCTCACACATTAAAATATCATAGAGCTATAGAAATACATAAACACACAGAAATGAGTGCATGTACAACTGATGGATCTTGAACAAACTCTGGATTGCACCAATATCAATTTCTTGTTTTTGATATTGTGCTATAGTTGTGTAAGATGTTAACATTGGGGGAAGCTGGGAGAAGGGTACACAGGACTTCCCTGTATATATTTCTTTACAAGTCTTATGAATTATAATTATTTTAAAATTAAAAGTTAAAAAAGTGATCCCTTTCTCTTTCATCTCCACCGAAAACAACTACAAACCAGTTTTTAAAAACCCTAAAATGTAGAATGTATAAGTTTTTTACAGGAGATGTTGATTCTAGATGTAGAGTCTAAGATATTGATTGTCTAACACTTAGACAATCATGTCTTGGTTCCTTGTTAGAGTGTCTGCTCTCCTGCCCAGTAGAGGCTGAAAAGTGATGTTCAATCCTTTGACCAGACTCGTAAGAAAGGAGGTAGATTCTTGTCTCAAATCACGTCAACTTAATACTCTTGGGAATTTGAAATTATGTCACAGAAATCCTAGTTGGTTCATGTCAGGCAAATCTGTGATCACAGAGCTATGGGTCATGGATGATCATAGCACGCCAAAGTAGGGACACAGGTCTTCAGAGAGAGAGGGTGGAGATAATATACTGAGGAAAACCTGAGACAGAGGAAGTAAATCATATTTTTGGTTCTTCATAAATTTTAGACATATTTCCTGCCATTGGATTCTGTGTGATATGAGATAAGTCGTCATCATTCTAACATTCCCCTCTTCCTTTCCTTTTTAACATAGTGAACTTCAGCATGTTCTGTTACTCTTATTTAAATTATTTCTTATGAAGACATGATAAATCCCATTTTTGGTACAAGATGTACTAATAATCTGGTTTCAATTTGGAATTTTTTACCCTTGTCTTTAATTCAATCTGGCTATTTTCCACCTGAACTTCCCTCGTTTTAATTGCACTCCACCAGTAAGAGACAAACAAAAACAAGGAAAAAGAAGTGTTAGAAAAACCTGTCAACAACTATTCAAATTTCTTACCAGCATAGAGATTAGAATTTTTGTTCTTAGAGGATTTTCAGATTGTCTACCATTTTCCTTTCTGCCTGGGGTAACATTCCAACAATTACCAAAGGTAATTTATTGGCTGCCATATTATGCTCTAGAATTGTTATATGCCCCTTAGGAGATACAATAATATGTTTTCGGGTTTCCACTACTTGCCACAGAAGGTTTTAAGCACTTTTTGTGCAGAGTTAATCATAGTTATATTTTCTTGAATCTTATAAAATTATTTTCTTACAGTTACAGATTTTAGGAGTTTCGATATAACATACGTTTTAATATCTAATATATTCAAGAGAGGAAATTAACCCAGTACTCATGTGAATCCCAGTGGGGTTTGTTGATCATTTCAATGTTAGGGATAGGGTAAATGTTTTAAAAATGCACATGCTTTTTAATTCAGCCTTTCTACTTGGAAGAATAGATCTTATCGAATTTGCTAAGGAAATGCAAGAAAAGATTTAGTGTGAAGCGTATTTATTTTACTGTTTCTAAATTGCAAACAAGCTAAATATCCAACTTTCAGCTACTAACTCAATATATACGCATATACCTAAGCAGTGGAATAAAACTCAGCAGATAATATTTATGTGGTAATTTAAGAAATATACATCTATCTAAATGAAAGTCTATAGCAGAGCTATTAAGCACACTTACTTTGACATCAGTCAGAATTGTATTCAAGAATAGTTCTGTTTTTAATCATATTGAACTAATTAATTATACTTTCATCTTCTTGTATATTTTTTTACACTGTTAGTATGCTGTGTACCATAAACTTAGTGGCTTAAAACAACACATATTTCCCATCTCACAGGATCACCTTGACCACCTTGGCTGAGTCTTTGGTTCAGTGTCTCACAAGGCTGTGATCTCATCTGAGGCTTGAGGTCCTCCTGCAAGCTCGTTGGTAGTTGGCAGAATTCAGCTTCTTGTTGTTGTAGGACTGAGGCCCGCAGCAACTAGAGGCTGCCCATCACTCCCTGCCACGTGACCCTCTCCACTACATGGCATTTTGCTTCTCCAAGATGAAAACCAGAGTGTCTTTGATAATCTCTCTTTAATTAACTCAAAGTCAACTATTTGGAACATTGGCTATATCTGCAAAACTTCTTCACCTTTGCCATTTAAACTAATCTAATCACAGGAGTGAAATCTCATCATAGTCTGGACCACACTCAAGGGGAAAGGGTTATCAAGAGGGTGTGAGTCATTGCGAATCATCTTAAAATTCTGCCTACGAAACACACTAATGCTTTACGTGTTTACTTCTAAAATTGAACTAATAATTTACCAACTTAGTAGGATTTATAGCACAATTAAATAAGATAAAGAATTTGAACCACCAACACAAGTGCCAAAAATATATGGTGTTCGTGTTATGGTTATAATAATGAACACTATCAATAATATCACTATTGGATAAAAGTACTTACAAAATATGTAAGGCAGCAAAATATGTGTAAGGCAAAATACCAAAACTTTACAATGGCTATCTCTGGTTAGAGTGGGATATTGGATAATTTTTATTTTCTGCTTATCTTTATTATTGTATTAATATTATTATAGTCTTTTGTATTTTGTGCAGTAATTACTTACACTTACAAAGCATTTTTCATGTGCCAGGGCACTGTGACAAATTATTTTCCAAAATTGACTCATTTAATCCTCATGTAATCCTAAGAGTCAGATACTCTTAGTATGTTTAATTTACAGTTGAAGAAACTGAGGCTAAGAGAGGTTAAATGATATGTTTTCAGTCACCTAGATATTGAGTATCACAATCAGAGTAGTAATTAAGTCAGACTGGTTTTTGGCACTACTCTATCTTGCCTTTCTATGAATATGCAGTGTTTTAGTAATAATAAAAGCAGTACAAGTTATATTATTTAAAGATAAAGCTATTTTAAAACAAGGACAACTAGAGTTTATTAAAAATTAGAGAGAGAAACCGAGCTTAGAGTTCCCTGAATCTTCCTCCATCCCTAATTTTTTTTTTTTTTTAAATACAGTCTTTTATAGTAGAACTTCAAACGGTTGGAGAACCGCTGCAGTGGACCGGGAACCTGCTGGAGACGGAACACATGGCAGGCAGAGAGAGAGGCGGCCTATTCCTGGGAGAAAAATCTGTGCTTTCCCAGCAGCTCCGTGCTTGAAATGGCCTCATCTTTGTTCTGAATTGGTTCGCTCCTCTGCAAAGGCTGTCCTTTTCTTTTCTCTTTTTTTTCTCCTTTGCAAGATCATTTTGCACAGAACTCCCACATAGATATGTTTCAGCTCAAAAACCTGTTCCCTTACTGAATGGTTCCCACCCAATCAGACACGAGAAATATCCACCTTCTTTGACTTTCTGTAGCGTTTTCTGGGTGGTTTTGGAACACGTCTGTCTCAGACAGCACCTGCTGGCACGTATTAGGACTCTGGCAATGCGGCATGATTTACTCTCATCCCTTTCTGAGCATATTTAATGCGTTAAGCAACAAAATAGCTTTGGTCCTCTCCTGCAAATTGTGGTTCAGATGAATCCCTTTGACAACAGCTGCTCAACATTTGTTCATCGTTAGTCACTACTGTCGGAGAGAACCCTGCTCTCCCCTACAATTATTAGTTTTTTCAATTGCTTCCTGCGTTGTTTGCATTCTGACCTTTCTTTTGTCCTTTGCAAGTACACATGTTAAAATAAAAATCCCAAGGCCAATGCCTCATTCTTATTCCCACACAGCATGGTCTGATTTAGAATTTCTTGGGATTGGGCTTGAACTATGTGTGGGCATTGAAGGGGGTGGAGGCAGAGAAAGAGGAGATGAGGGGACCGGAAAGGAACAGAGATGGCTTTCTTCTTTTTCCTTTTTTATCTTTTGTCTTTCTTCTTCGGTTTGTACCGTGACATATGCACAAAAGCAGAGTGGGATATTCATTATTTTGCTCATTTGCTCATTCATTCACCAGATATTTCCTGTGCTATGCAGTGGAGCTAAAATAATATGCAAATGATGAACAAAAAAAAAGCACTAGAGTTATAATCAGAAGACCTTGGTTGTCCCTGGCATTTAAACTTAGTATTGTGAAAACTGGCAAGTTGTTGAACATTCATCAAATATTTCTCGATGGTCTACTACCTGCCAGGCCCTGTGCTAATTGCTGAGGACACATTAATTAACAATTCAGAGTTAACCTCAATCTTCAGGAAGATTTTGATGCAGGGAGCTATCTCATCTCCTTGAGTCTTACTCAGATCAGTACACTTTGAGGTTATACCCTATTTTACTCTTAAACATTACCTTAGAGTTCTTTCTACTAAGTGGGCTATCTGTATTCAAGTGAAGACCTGTTCACCCTCCCTGCAAAGAATTCCATCCGCCGATACCCTCACTTGTCCTGATTGTCTTCTTTTATCCCACAACACCAAAGCTGACAGTGCAAGAAGCGTTCAGAATAAGGCAATCTGATGTCCCCTACACTGTAGAGTCTATAAACACTTACTACTCCTGCATTACCTTTATTTTCAGTCAAGAGCACAACAAATCTCAAATTGTTAGAATGTGAGGAACTGTGAAAATTTTAGTAAAAAATGTATAAGCAGCCGAAGGGGAGGTGACTTAGTGTCAGCTGCTAACATATACATCATTGACATCTGCCTTGGGTCAAAGCATGTTTGATTTGTGAGAAAACACTAGAAGTTATATGTTTTGAAACCTTTCATTCAGTCAGTAGATTGAAGCGCAGTCTGTGGTTATCTAATGGAAGAGAATGTGTTGATGATAATGAGAGTAAAATGGCTTCAATTTATTGAACACCTACTATATGGGTGGATTAAAATGTTCTGTGCAGAATTGTATGATTGAATTACCATAGAATTCTGCGAGATGAGTAATAACTTCACCTTCACTTTATAGATGAGAAAATTGAGAATCAGAATGGTTAAGTTTATGTCTAAGAAAGAGAGAGAGGGGGCCAGCATGGTGGCATGGTGTTGGTGCACTCCACTTTGGCAGCCTGGATTTGGGGGTTCAGATCCTGGCACAGACCTGCACCACTTATCAAGCCATGTTGTGGCAGCGACCCACATACGAAATAGAGGAAGATTGGCATAGATGTTAGCTCAGAGACAATCTTCCTCAAGCAAAACGAGGAAGATTGGCAACAGATGTCAGCTTAGGGTCAATCTTCCTCATCACACAAAAAAAAGACAGAGGGATGCAGGGAGGGGCTAAGTGGTCTAGCAAGCTTTCAAACCTGGTGTCTTCTTTTTTTATCTAAAAAAATAAAAGCACATCCCAATTGTGACCTAAGTTTTTACCTTTCTTTTTTATCAGTGTGCCTATCCACTATCTGGTATAGTTCATAAACTGTTTCTCATTTGCCCAGGAGTTTTAATTTCTCCCATGTGAGCCCATGGAGTTGCTAAGAGCCTTTTTTTTTTTTTTTTTCTTTTAAGTCATGAGCTTCTTTTGGTAGCAGCATAGGATATTTTCAAAGGCAACAAGGTAGAAGTAGTTATTACAATTCTAGACACATCTATATTGGTCTAGAAAATATTAGCATCAGGATTAAGTTGGGCTGCTTCTTGATATCAGTAGCTTAAATAAGACAAAGTTGTATTTATTTTTGAGTAAAGGAAGTCTAGAGATTTGTCTGATGCTGGCACGAGGTTTGTCTGCTTGAACTTAATAGACCCTGATGTCCTATCTGCTCTGCCTTCCTGAATGCATGACTTCCATCTCCAAGGTCAAGATGGCCACCAGACCTCTGGTCGCCAGCAGGGGAAAGACTTAGAGTTGAGTAAAGACTCTTTAATGGGCTTTCCCAGGGTCAATCATGAGTTCCGTTTCCATCTCATTGCTGGTTATATCTACAAGGGTGTGAAGGAAATGCAGAGCTGAACACAGTGCATATGCCTCCCCTCACCTAACGTAGTTGTTCCGTTAATAAGGAAGAAAGGGTATATACGTATACGGAATAAGATCATTTATGAATCCAAAATATGGTGTATAAATAAAATTATCCAGGTAGAATATCAAATAGACAAATATTTTATTTTAAATGTTCAAGGAATCATCAAAGTTAGATATGGATAGCATTTTAGACATTAACAGTGGTTTTCAAAAATTTAATATCTAAGAACTCATGGATTTGCCTCCAATGTTTCTTAAGGTTGAGTGGTGAGGATTTATGGAAAACAGGAGGTGGAATAAAAGGGAAACAAGCAGATAGCACCCCCCCGGACCCCAGTCTAAATAAAGGAGTTTTCCTGTATTTTCTGATTAATATAGCTGAGATGAGTTCAATTTCCTTTGAGGAAAAAAAAGAAGTGATACTGTTGCATAAAAATTAATGGAAACCATTTGTACATATCTGCTTTTTCATATTTTCTTTGAAAGTGACTTGCCAAAAAAATCCATGACAGGTGTTAGGCTAAAGAACCCAAGTCTCTTGGTTCCCAATTTAGTACTCTTTCTACAACATTTCATTAGAATCAACCAGAAGGATTCATATACACATCCTAAGCTTTGGAATTTGTACTCTTTTGCTGGCTCATGCTTGATGGGCTTAATTGATTTATTGATTTATTCAATAAAGCAGATGCTGCACTTAATGAGCAGTAACTATAAACTCAAATGAAATCAGCATAGCTAAAGGAGAAATCTTGCACTAATTTAATACATTATACATGTGCCCACGTATTTAAAATTATTTTTGGATTAATAAACTTTGAGAATTCGTTGAAGGAGAAAAACAGTATTACCTACTTTGTTACCTTTAGGATTTTTTGTATAAGGCTATTTTTATACAAAACTTTTTAGGACAATTCCATTTTGGTGGTACTTCAAGTTTTTAGACATCCAGATAAATTGTCTCTTACTTATCATTAGCTTCATTTTTTGCAATAAGTGAAATTATGCTTAAAAAGTTTTGCTAAGGGCCAGATATTTCTTTGCTAGAAAGCAGTGGAGTCAGGATAAGATGAGCACTGATGTCTATAAACTCATCTCCACTCTGGAAACACACACACTACAGGAAGAAGTGGTAGCATTTTTGTGTGTGTCACACATAGTCCTTTCTGCATGTGTACTCTGATCTGCCATGCCTTTTTCTGAAATTCACACACGTTTGCACCCACACGGTAAAACACTGGGAGTTTCAGTCTCCCTCTTCTGCGTTTGGCTAATGGACTCTATCTTGCAGCGCTTCGTTCCCTTCCAAGGTCAGCTTCCATAGTGGGTTGGTCCCCTAGCACTGTGGCTCTAATGCACTCATATCTGCCCACTTGGAGTTCTTTTCCTCTTTCCACCATGCTCATGAAGTAAAACTTCATGGATGAGCCCAGTCTAATCTAAACTTAGGCATCATGGTGAACCAACTGGCACATGGTTTTCCTTGAAGGAAAGGAAAGACATCTTAGGGTGCTTTAGTGATGTTTTAAACACAGTGGGGCAGAAAAAAGAAAAAGCCCTCAGAGATTAAGCTTGGATAAGATTTATCTGACACTCTCTCTTAATTTTAGAAAAATATCTGCACCTCACTCAACTATATTTTCCAGGTTGGTTCTAGTCTCTCGATTGTTTTTGTTTTTTTGTTTTTGGTGTTAAGGGGTGGTCCCCTGACCACCTGTGGGAACAACATCATACATTTTGAATCTGGAGACCCAGGAATCTGCATATTCCACATATCCTACATGATTATTATGCATATCCAAGTTGAACAGGCACTGCCTAGCCCTACTTAAAAGATCTCTTTATTTATCACAGGAATGTTTTGTTTGGATTGTTGAGTAAGGCAAGCATGTTGTTATTGTGTGGCACACATTCTGCCTGCGCATCAGACAGGTGTGAAGGTGATTCGTAGTCAATGTAGGTTGGCTTCATATCCTTGGAGTAAAGGTAGTAGATGAATGCAATGTAGCTAGGGTAGTACTGTTTTTGAGGTCTCAAGGAAAATTTTGGTCCTTGAGCAGGTGGTTTCTTCCTACGTTACCTTGAGAAGTCAGTCAGCAACATATTCAGGGTTTATTGTGTGGAGGAACAAAACAGAAATAAAATGCTCTGTCCCATTCAAGAATCAAGAAAGGAAAAAACAATACAGCGACATAAAATGAGTTTACGTAATAACAAAAGCAGGCAAACCAAGTACGCTTAAATGTGGGACAGGCAGGCAATGCATGAAAGTACATGTAGAAATGTTTGGGTATGTTTTTCGAAACTGTCAATACTTGGCCATTATCTCTCTTACAAAAGAAACAACTATTTGAATAATGTCTAATGCTTTTAACACTTTGTGCTCAGCCAAATACCAGGATCATAAAAATAATTAAAATATTTTGCAAAAGGGTTATCCTTTCACTATGTAAAGATACTTGGGCCAAAGAAAAATGATTAAGACCATCAACTTGGGTTTCCATTTTTTTTAATTTATTCTTTTTCTTAGAAATTATTTTGTCCAAAGATAAAGAAATAATGAAAACAGATTAACCTCTTTTACTTTAATAATTTGCTTTTTCTTCATTTTCAAAAGTAGGCCATTTTTCTCAAGTCAAACAATTCCATTGTCTCCCTTAGGTACTTATGTTCCATCTATTTCTAGACAATATTAGATTACACTATGTGAGAGTGGAGGGGTATGTGTGTATGTGTGGCATTTGTGAAGGTTGTGAGAGTATTTATTTTCTATTGCTGTCATAACAAATTACCACAAACATGGTAGATTAAACAATACAGATTAATTATCTTATAGTTATCTGGATCAGAAGTCTGACATAATTTCACTGGGTTAAAATCAAGATGTCGTCGGCTATGTTCCTTCCAGAGGCTCTAGGGAAGAATATTTCCTTGAATTTGCCAGCTTCTAGTGGTCTCCCGCATCTCTTGGCTCATGGCTTCCTTTTCTCTGTCTTCAAAGGCAACAAGAGTAGGTTGAATCTTTCTTGTGCTGCCATCTCTCTGATTGTTTGCAACTGGAAAAGTTCTCTGCTTTTTAAGGATTTATGTAATTAAATTCGGAACATCTGAATAATACGGGATAATCTTTTCATGTTTTTCATACCTGTGAAGTCTCTTCTGCCTTGGAAGGCAACATATTCACAGGTTTTGAAGATTAGGCTGTGGGTATCTTTGGGGTCCATTATTCTGCCTACAACTGGGGGTAAATGTTAAGAAGAGAAAGAGAAATAGAGACTAAACTGCAGAATTCTTCCTTTGTTGCTCTTTTTTAAAAAAATGTAAACAGGTGCAAAGGTATAAACCAGAAGTTTCTCTCAGAAGACAGTGATAAATAACATGTAATTGATGCCAGTGGATGTACTGGGGAAGGATTTTGGCAGGGTCAAGAAATTTTGAGGACATTCTCTGATAGATGTTAGCCACAAAGACTTCTGTATTCCATTTTCCCTTGAAATGATAATCTATGGGCTGTCAATTATAACTCAGGAATTATACCCAAAAGTCACTATAGGATTTTCCCTGAAGACATTGGCCCAATTTTCCATGGTAGTCAAAAAGCCAGGCCAAAAAGATATACAGATGGCAAATGACCATCTGAAAAGATACATCACAACATGTCATCAGGGAAATGCAAATTAAAACAACAATGACATACCACTACACACCTCTTAGAATGGTCAAAATCTGGAAACTGACAATACCAAATATTAGTGAGGATGTAGGCTGAGAGAAACTCTCATTCATTGCTGGTGGAAGTGCAAACTAGTACCGCCACTTTGGAAGACCGTTTGGCAGTTTCCTGCATGACTAAACATACTCTTATCATATATCCAGCAATCATACCCCTTGGTGTTTACCCAAAGGAGTTGAAAACGTACGTCCACATACCAAAATCCCTACACCAGGATGTTTATAACAGTTTTTTTCGTAATTTCCAAAACTTGGAAGCAATCAAGATGTCCTTCAATAGGTGAATGGATAAACTGTGGTACATCCAGACAATGGAATATTGTTCAACACTAAAAAGAAAGGAGCTATAAAAACCATGAAAAGTCATAGAGGAATTTTAAATGCATGTAACGAAGTGAAAGAAGCCAATCTGAAAGGCTACATATTGTATTATTCTGACTATATGACATTCTAGAAAAGGCAAAACAATGGAGACAATAAAAAGATCACTGTTTCTCAGGGAAGATGGGTGCGAGGAGGTGACTAGACAGAGCACAGGGGATTTGGGAGGCAATGAAAATATTTTGTATGCTATTATAATGATGGATACATGGTCATTACACTTTCGTCTGAACCCATAGAACGTACAATACGAGAAGAGAATCCTAGGGTAATCCATGGACTTTGGGTGATTATGATGTATCATTGTAGGTTCGTCCTTGGTAAAATGCACAATTTCAGCGAGTCATGTTGATAATGGTGGAGGCTCTGCATGTTTCAGGGCCTGAAGTATATGGGAAGTCTCTGTACCTTCCTATCAATTTTGTTGTAAACCTAAGACTGCTCTAAAAAAATTATATATTCAAAAAAAGTCAGGCAAGATGCAGAGCAAGATCTTGAATTGACCTGAAAATGAGAGGGAAAATACCATTCCAGCCTATCTGAAAATAGTACATTATATCTTTAATTATTTGGCCAGATGTGGCATTTCAATTTGAGTAAAGAAATCAAGAAAATAGGGGCCCGCATGGTGGTATAGCAGTTAAGTTCACACACTCCACTTCTGTGGCCTGAGGTTCGCAGGTTTGGATCCTGGGTGCAGACCTACATAGTGCTCATCAAGCCATGCTGTGGTGGTATCTCACATACAAAATAGAGGGAAATCAATACAGATGTTAGCTCAGTGACAATCTTCCTCAAGCAAAAAGAGGAAGATTGGCAACAGATGTTAGCTGAGGGCCAATCTTCTTCACCAGAAAAAAAGAAGAAGAAATTAAGAAAATAGAAATAAGATAAGAGATTGGCTAAAGGATTAAGAGAAAGAAGAGGTTCCTCAATGATAGATCCTATAATTTAGCACTGAAATAATTCTCACCAAAAAATAATCCAACCTACTTATGTAACACTTGGGGCTCATTTTTTCTTTCTTTTTTCGCTGATGAAGATTCACCCTGAACTAACATCCTGTGCCAATCTTCCTCTATTTTACATAGGGGACACTGCCACAGCATAGCTGATGAGTAGAGTGGGTCTGAGCACAGGATCTGAACCCAGAATCCTGGGCCACCGAAGTGGAGTGCTTGGAACTTTAACCACTCGGCCATGGGGCCGGGCCCAGGGCTCATTTTTTTAAATGACTTTGCATGGTCACAGTGATATTTCTTGGCTTGATCACTATACCACTTGAGCAGGTAATCAGCAACCGCTTAACCCTTAGACTAACCTTAGACTAAACGTCTAAGAAATACTAAACCTCCAATTTTCAAAGAGAAGCCCTCCACTCAACCACCTCCTCCTTGCTTTCATACCTCCCACCCACCCCACCTGCTCTTCACATATACTGTGTCCTCCCATTTCTGTAACCTTTCTTAGTCATCCAGTCCCTACTACTCCTAGATTTCCAGTGACCCATTGCAAGATTGTGTTCTCTAACATTCGAAAGCTTTTATCCTTGGTCACTCTGTCCCTCCAGAGTCTAATCCTCATATTTTTTTTCTTATTTACAAGCTGCCAGGAATTGCCAGGGAAAGTCTTAAAACAGTGCTATTAGAGTTTACTAAAAGTCCGCTTGTGCTTTTCTAAAAGGATATTTTATAAAAATTAAGCCAGAGTCCAAAAAAGTCAGAGTCAATTGTAAATGCACTCTATCCAAGAAAATGAAATTTAGGAACAATAAATCACAAACAGGCAAATAGGCTTTCCCAAATAAGGCAACTGCTTTAGCTATAGACAATGAAATGATTTTCTCGGTTTGCCTCTGTGATTGCCCTATAAAAGGCTTTCCCCTAGAATCTGTCTCAAATATTTTTCAAGTTCAAATGATCTGGTATAGTCTCTGGTAAGTAAAAGCTACTTTTTGTTTGTTGGTTTAATTAAAAAAGGCTTGTCTTCAGAGTTGTCAACATTAAGTATAATGCAGGCACACAGTTTTTATTTTACCTAGGGTTACTAGTTAAAGAAGCTTATGTTCTCTCTTACGAAATTTGTCAGCAAGAAAAATAATTTAAGATGGTGGCTAGCTGTCTAATGTCTTATGAAATTTTCACGAGTAAACATAGTTGTTACAAACAATGAATTAAAGAGCTATAAGTAAGGTAAGAGTTTACAAATGGACTTTTCAACAATATTATGATTTATAGTATACCTATTTAAAAATAGTTTCCAAAATTTTTTTGTTAACTTGAAAATTTAAAGGTATATAAAGTTAAGTTAAATGATGGATATTCACTGAATATCTAGATCACTTCCAAATAAGGAAAAATACCAAAACATTAATTAGTGAACATAGGTTTATCTACCTTTGGCTTCTAATTACAGAGTGGGCCCGTTAGTAAACATATCTTGTGTCACATTGAAAAATTGACTATGAGAAAGAATATGCTTCTAGAAATTGTGGAATGTATTCACAAATATGCTATTCCACAGAATGCTGGTGAGACAGACAGTCCACTGTTACTTACTTAGTTTTCACTAGAAATTAAGTCTCTAAGTGTTAAGAATTCTAATCAATATACGTACTTAAAATTACTAAAAGTAAAAAGGGAAATAACTCTGTATGCAAGGAAAGTAGAATGTGTTTTTGATGAGAAAGGTTATGAAGTATGGAGAAGAATTTTTGCTCAGGGAAAAGAGAATCATTTTGTCCTAATGTAGACTGACTATTGTTTCAGAATGAGAAAGAGGAGAATAAAGGACAAAAGCTAAATAGGAATAGAAAGTTGGGAAAAAGAGAGAGAAAAATCTTGTGGTCAAGTTGGCTAAAATTTAATGAATTTTTTATAAAGGTTTTAAAATAAGTTTTAATATCAATAGTGTGCCTATGTAAAACCAAAATTTAAATTTTTTTCCATCTATTAAAAGGGCAAAGTTTTATTGGTCTACTGGTCTCCTCTTGATAAGAGATTGTGAAAGGTTTTTCTGTACCTTTTGGGTAATCTGCCTGGAAAGCAAAGATTTAGAGTCTTACCAAAAAAACTTTCCTTGTTTCCTATTGTTTTTATCAGGTCTTTGATTATCTCAGAGAACTTATACTTTTCTGTTAAAAAAACTAAAGTTTTTCTATAAGAGCTAAGGCTTTCAACTGTGTGACTTTCTGTGTTGGCCTTTGAAGTCTTTAACTGTTGCTTGGTTTAATAGACAACTGAGTATTGTTTCACAGTGACCTGTAATCCTGTTTAATCAAATGTTTTAAATCTTTTGGTATTTTTAATAAACTTGCAAAAATCGAATTCTAAATGAAGTCTTTTTGACCTCACACTAACTTTGAGATTTTCCTGGGGGACCTTGAAAAGGCTCAAAAGAATTTTTCTCACCTTGTAAAAAGAGAGATGTTGAACTAATTAGGCTTATTTGATATATTAAATTGTTTGGGAATCATTGTCAGATAAGAAGGGATCCTAAACCTCCCTTAGGTTGTATTTCTATGGATATGTGTTATTAACAAAAGTTCCAGAAATTGTATGAAATTCCTAGAGATCTGATATTTCCTGATATAATTTTATCAGTCACAATTCTAGTTATTATCTTAAAATGTATGCCATGGAAATAACCACATTTCCTTGTCAATTATATTATGATGAACTCTCATCAGATTTTTAGCTATGGCCATGTTTATATCTTTTTTTCCCTTTACAGTGGTTTTACTCTAATGTTTTTTCAAAATTGCTTCATCTTCAAAGCAGTTCATGGAAAAGACTCAGACTAGTACAGGTTTCTGATAACTTTAAGACCATACCACTAAATGGGTAAGAATTTCTGGAACTTTCATGGAAAAACTAAATTTATACAACTGCTAGTCCAAGATCAAGCAGAACAAGAATTGATTAGGTAGGACTGAATCAATTGATAGAGATATAGTTTTTTATGACCCTTTGTTTGAAACATTGCTAGTCCTTTAATGTTTTGTTTTTCAATTTAAGAACTATTTCACTTTCCTCTTGTTATCTATAACTTACAGCAATTTGGTGAATTATACTTTTGTAAACAGAATTAAAACATTTATTTCTTTCTCCCTACCCGATATCCAGTATTCAGAAAAATTCTAGTGAGTGTTTCTATTTTCATGGCAATATAGTTGTTTGCATAATTTCAATAAGAACTTGTTCTCCTTGTAACAGGACACAACTGGAAACATTGGTATATTACGAAGGCTTTGACTGGAATAGAATATTTGAGAATGATATGCATAGGATCAGAAATAACCAGATAGTTTTAAGGAAGTAAGGTTGACTTTGTGGAACCAATAAAACCCCCTGGAAAAACCACCTAGTGCCTTACTTACAGAGTTCCTGACAGACTTACCAGATGAGTTAGGGATATTTTGGAGATCCCAAGAAGAGACGACTTCACCCAGATCCATAGATATTTCAGGCAAAGACTGATGGTGAGTCCTTTGCTTGGCTTCTTAGCCTCAGGAGGCTTTTAAAAGTCCAATCTGAGATTCCTTACGAAAAATTTCAGCAAAGCAGATTTAAAAAGAGCCTATATGATTAATCATTATTCTTGCTGCACATATGTAAAACAATCAGGCCAAGTTTAATGCAACTAGACTTATTTTGCAAACAAATTAGTCTTACTATAATTATCTTTGCTAAAAATGGGGGTGATTTTAAAGAGAAACATGTTTCAGTAGAAAACTATAATATAATTTTGTGGATATCAGATTCTAGCCCTGTTCAGCATCTTTGAAGTTTTATCTACCTGCACACTGGACTGGATCCTGAATTTTTCTGGTTTCCCCAAATATCTGGTTATGTCTCTCTGAAATAATGTTTTCAATTTTCTCCCAACCTTCTGACTTGGAATCACTAAGAACAAAGATTGCCTTTGAACTTCATTGGAAGGGACTATACCAGGTCCTCCTTACTACTCAGATGACAGTCAAATTTCAGGGCCTTGATACTTGGATCCACATATCCTAATTGAAAAGGGTTCTGCTAGACCCCTGGAACTGCCCATAAGCTAGAGATCTAAACTTAAAATTGACTAGAGAGGTTCCCTCCTAGAAGCATCTTGAGGTAAACAGCTGTCAAAGACAAGGGATCAAGATATTAATCTCCAAAATGAAACCTCTATATCCCTTGCCTTTTTGTTACTTGCATTTTTTCTCTGTTAATTCATGGGAAGCCAATATTATAATTAGGACTTCAGAAGCAAGAGCTACTGCAGGAAACAACTAACTGCTGGGTTTGTCATACTAAGCCAAATCAATACAAACTGCCAACTCAGTGATTCCAAACCTTTGCTATGTAAGAAGTTCAAAAGGTGGATGAATTTTGGCGACTTGGCCTCCTGTAATCCTTGTACCACTGACCCTTGGCTTTTAACCACAAATGATAGCATCACAAATAGTTAAGCAATAAATAGTGTCACTTTAACAAGGGTAATGTGTGCTCTGCCAGAATGTTTTTGTCTGTGATGTTGATGGTTATACATATGCATGGTTCAACCTGTCTCAATTGTTAGCAAATGCAGGCCCACGTGAATTAAGAATTTTAGCAGTGCCATTGTCACTCCAAAACAAATCAGGAACCCAGCATCGGACCACTCCTTTATACTCATGTTATTGATCCAAAAGAAGCTTACTGACAGATGGTAACCCCCTCTGGATGACCATCATTTGCAGAGTCCCACTTTCCTTGTTTTGGAGTAAGTGCTAATGAAAACAGGATTAGAAACTCCTCCATAACTCTGGCAACTCTTGCTGAATCTACCCCTAAGGCCACAGCTGCACAATAGAAGTTCCTATGCTGTCTTGTTAAGGTAGTTTTAGATAATGAATTGCTTTAGATTACTTGTTGACTGAACAAGGTGGAGTCTGTGCCTTAGCAATATCTCTTCCTATACTTGAATCTACACCTCTGGTGTTGTAGAAACTCAAATTTAAGAACTTAACAAACAAGCCACTTGGCTCAAACAGGTCGCTGCATCTATGGGTATATTCTTTGATGTATTTGACATCACCTGGTTTGGTTAATGGGGACCTTGGTTAAAGAGCATATTACTTGGTATTGTCCTCCTGATAGAAATCATTGTGGTCCCCTCAACACACTTGTGGGAACACAAGTGTCTTAAATATGTGTTCATGGCCATCAGTACATCAGATGTTCTTATTGCACTTGGAGAAACAGAAACAAGAAATGAAATGAACAGAAAAAACTTTCCATGAACCTGACATCATAATCTATGAGTTTCACAATGAGATGAGAATAACTTAACCCTGATGGTGACTGAGAATGACACTAATGCCAGATTTTGGGTTAACTTTCCATGAACCTGACATTATAACCTATGAGTTTCACAATGAGATGAGAATAACTTAATACTGATGGTGACTACGAATGGCACGAATACCAAATTTTGGGTTAATCTCTCATGTATGAGAGGATGACCCAAAGGGGGAAATTGTGAAAGTAATTAAACGAGGTGGCCATTAGACTGAGGTGGTTCTAAGGCCTTGGTACCCTGTATAAGCAAACTTGACATCTAAGCTGAAGTCAATTGCAAATGCACTTGTAACCAAGAAAGTGAAATTTAAGAATGACCAATCACAACCTACTAGTCTTTCCCAAATAAGGCAACTGCTTAAGCTACAGCCAATCAAATAGTTTCCTTGCTTTGCCTCTGCATCCTCTCTATAAAAGTCTTTCCTTGGGTTCTGTCCCAGAGAATGCCTAACCATTTTTAATTTGGTGCTTCCTGATTGAAATCAACGTTTGTTCAAATAAACTCTTAAAATGTTTAATATGCCTCAGTTTATCTGTTAACATAGGTCAGCTTGAAATTACACATTTTCTTCCCAAGACATACTTAAAGGCTAAAATTCCAAACTGAAATATTTAGAAGGACATAGTGCAGGAGACTATTTACACCATTAATCTTCCCACATGCTTGGGTGATTGAGAATGCTTTAGCCCTAGACTTCAGCATAGGGTTGTATTGAAACAAGATCTATATTTAGATTCATATTTCTTTTCATTGATGGTCAGCTTCCACCTGTTTCCCAATAGTGCCTCTTGGAGAGTCACAAGGATGTTATAGGGTATTAGGAGGTACTCACATCGTCAGCTTTCTTTTCATTTAGGTTGCATAAGTTGTAGAGAGAGATAGAATTTGAATATTTAAATATTTTCTAAGGCTACTTCTTAAATCTTTTCTTTTGTTAGAAGCCATTTGTACTTTTCTCATTTCTCTGTTCCAAATCTTCATTCTTAGGAATAGTTTTACATAAACCAAGGAAATCTGGTAGAAGATAATTCAGGTTTATGATTTTCTGGGCAACTCGTATAAAGTTTTAAAAAGAAAAAAATTCAAAATGCCAGAGGTGCAGATTGATAGAGAATCCAAAAGTAGTGCTGGGAAAACAGATTTGGCGGGAATCTATTTCTAGTATATTTCTACTTTAAATCACAAAATTTTATACCATAGTGCGAGACAGCCCCTCTCTAGAGGCCCTCATCTCTCCTTGGTATTTCCAAATTACTTCCTTCCTCTGCCTTCCCTCTCTCCTTTTTTCTTTCTTCTAACTTCCTTTTGTTTTTACGAGTGCAAAAAAAAGCAGATGACATTTTATTTAAAATACACAAGCATACTTGAAATTACCTTAGAAATAGCAAGGTGTATGCTTCTGAAAGATTTAAATTTGAGGATGACTATTTAAGCCGCGAGTAGGTCCCATCCATTTGAAGAAAATGTTTGCTTTTGGTTTATCTAACCTACCCAAGCTTTTGGAGTATCTGTTTATACAGGAGTACCTGCTTCGTGTAGGTCTCTTGTTCTTTCTAGCTGTTGGAATAATAAATAAACTGGGAAAATACTAAGAACAAATTGTTTAATAATTTCTGTTAGTTTTGCTTGTCCATATTTGTCTTTTCAATAAACAATATTTTCTTACTAAAATTTCAGGTGTTCAAATACCATGTACATTGTTTGAATTTTTTTATCAAGTTTTTGTTAAAATTTGACAATTACTTCATATTGATGAATCAGCTGTGATCTTTTTCCTGAAAGCAGACTATTAAACATTCAAAGATACTCTGGGTGCGTTGAACCCGTGGCTTTACTTAATCCAGGAATCGTAGGTTGCTATAAAAATCTTGACTCAGATATTGGTTGGTAGATAAAGTACAATCCAACAAGCAAGAGTAATAACAAAAACTGCATTAAATTTTCCTGCTCCACTGAATTCTTTTGCTCCTTTCCATTGACTGTAGCAGTGGAAGTTTGCATAACATTTTCTCTAATTCTTTTCTGAAAATACCGAGTCAAAAATTATTTGGAGGAAAAATATTTTAATGTACTTTAATATTCTAAAGTACACAAGGTTTCTTGTTTGTGTTAGGTATGTACCAAAAATAGCATATTGCATGGAATAATCTGAAAAAAGTCCTACAGAAATAAAGAAAAATAATTTTCAAAATGTTATTCACTTTTTAAAATTTTTTTGTCACATTTTTTTTTACACTGATTTATAAAGAAGATACACAGTTTTCTTATGCCACTTCAGGAGAAATTTAAATATTTTTATTGAAAAAGTAAAGAAAGACAGTATACGGTCAAAGGAGAAAACTAGTACTAAACTTTAAAATTCAATGATTAGCCTTAAACAACAGATTGAAAATTGCTTTATTGCACATAAGGTTATTATCAAGAAACCCCTAATACATATAATGTATAACTTTTCTTTTTTTTTTTTTTTTTAAGATGGGCACCTGGGCTAACAACCATTGCCAATCTTCCTTTTCTTTTTTTTTCAAAGATTGGCACCTGGGCTAACAACTGTTGCCAATCTTCTTTTTTTTTTTCTGCTTTATCTCCCCAAACCGCCCCTGTACACAGTTGTATATCTTAGTTGCACGTCCTTCTGGTTGTGGGATGCAGGACGCTGCCTCAACGTGGCCTGGCGAGCGGTGCCATGTCCGCGCCCAGGATCCGAACCCTGGGCCGCCGCAGCGGAGCGCACGAACTTAACCACTCGGCCATGCAGCGGGCCCCTGTATAACTTTTCTAAAAGAAATCCACTGCTTTGATAAAGCAACTCTGACTTCCTAAATTAATTGCACATCTCTTAAATCTGTTCCAGTGTGAAAATTAAGCTGATAACCTACCCTCTGACTATAGAAAGCTGCACAACAATACTTGAGTAAACAATTTTATTGAAAGTAGTTTATGTTCATAATTTTTACTCTGCAAGATTTATTGCAATAATCATAAACCTATCCAGAGCTTACGTCAGCAGCTCTGAAGCATGGACATGCTTTAGAATCACCTAGAGATGCTGATAACAATGCAGTGTGCTGCCTTAGATAACAGCAAGTGTCCACTACAGTATTCCAATTGAACACTACACTAGGAATTGCTAAACTAGCTCGCCTAGTAAAGACTGTGTCAGACAATATACATCAATGCAACAAATCACAGAGTTTTTTCTTCTTTAAACCAAACATTTAGTCATGGAAAGAAAATTATTTAAAAAATATTTCTAAGAGGAGCTTTTCCCTTGACAGAATTGTAAATTTGAGGGTGTGTTCAAAATTGTATGTTTTATACATCATTGCTAATAACAATATAATGAGACTCATTTGTGGATCTTTGGTCAAAATTGAATTGTAAATTTTGAAGATTGGAATAATTTTGCCTTGAAAGTAGAAGGATTAGAAATAATTTAATATCTTGAAAAAGTAAATTTCTTTATTAGGTATTCCAAGCTAACAAATACTAGAATTTGAGGTTTATAGAATGAAAAGAGAACTTTCTAACATAAGATGGAGAAGGTAAAATTTTGTGGAACATCTTGCTGTAATACATGCCAAATTAGCAGAATTAAGAATATATTAATAGTCTCAATTCCCATAAAGGCATCAATGTGGTTGGAGTTGATAAAATTTAATAGACACTATACTTCCTTTCAAAATCATAGGGGTAAGAAAGGAAAGGTAGTTATGGACCTCTGTATCACTCTAGGAAATTATTTTCAGATCAGCCTCCCAGAAGCCACATGTGGACAATTACAATTGTCAAGTTGCTCAGGGTCTGCTGCTAGAGAAAGGAGGCAAGGAGCATGAAAGATGGCAGGAAAAGGCCCATTTGGGAGACAACTTGGCCTCCAAATTTGGATTCAATCAAATGTTTTCTGTTACTACATTTGGTAGCATTTGTTTTCCATGTGAAATTCCATTTGAAGAAGTTGAATGTGTTTGTCTCTGTGTGTGTATCCCTAACTCTTTGCTGAAAGTAAAAAAGGATTCTTTCATTTGGATGGTAAAACAGCAGCATGTCTTTCTATATTTTCCTTGTGAAAACACACATAATGATCTGTATGTACTCAAGCCAAGTATAAGGAGATTCTGAAATATGAACCCTCCAATAAAACCTGCGCTAATGGGATTAATATCTAGAATGTACTACACTATTCTAAAGAGTTTACAGAAATGTTATCTCAAGGTGCATTCCTCCAGAAAGTGTGATATATTCATGAAATAAAAGTAGCAGAAAGCCAAGCTTTGCACAAAGAAATCAGGCATAGAGCAGTCATAACTGAGAATAGCTTCTGGCTGATCTCTAAACCAAGAAGCAAAAGAGATCCAATAATCAGTTTCTTAAAAAGTATCTCTGGCTTTAAATCTACTTTTGTCATGGTTGATGCAAATAATCCATAATCAAGCTATAAATCAAAATTGGAGTGCGTTTATTATGACAGATCTGAGGACTATAGCCCGAGGGAGGTTAGCCCTGGGGAAGGAAGCACACCTTGAAGAAGCGGGGTGTACAGAGTGGTTATACACTGTCTTGGACAAAAAGCACACATCACATATTGACAGGAATGTCCCTTTTACTACTGTCATGAGATGCTTAGCTGGCACAGCAGGTGAGCGGTCACAAGGTAAGCACAGCAGGTCAGTAATTAATCCTTAGTTTCTAAGAAGAGATGCTTTTCCTTAAGGAAATGCCAACATGAGGGGAAGCTACATCCTTATCTTTAAGGACATCATTCTTGTCTTTTGGACATTATCAATGTTTGTGCAATGCATGCTCAACGGGCCCTTTTGGAAAAACAAGGTCAGGCCAAATTAGTTTCAAACCAAATGGCTTTCTCATATACTCCAATATATCCTACTGCTTTTCGTTTATTTATCACCACCCATAAAAATGCGATCAGGATTCACTGGTTTGCACAGCTGTCTCTTTCCTGTGTTTCAGATATTACCACAACCATTGACTTCTCAAAAAAGCTTTCTCAGGGTATGTTACCAAATTCACTTCTTCCCAGAATTTTATACCATCGTCTCGTGTATTTCTCTCAAGGTCTTGTTGCAATCTGCAACTATCTGGTTGGTGAATTTGTTGAGCGGCTTGTTCATTTTTGTTTATTTATCTACATTGCTAATTGTCTGCAATTTCCATAAAATACAACCATCATAAGGGCAACTTCATTAATTGTCTTATTTACAGGCCTCATTCACAGAATGCACTCAAAACTAACACTCGATAAATAATTGTTGATTAATTGAAGGGATGTGTATCCTTTAAGGTGCATTCAGTAATCTAACATTTGAAGGAGGATAGACTATATCTTGTCCAAAATAACAGTACGGCCTTTTCTTCAGTTGCTTGAAATAGCATCTTCTTTGGCCTGAGCGTCTTAAACTGGGATGTGAGTTTGCAGCCCAGGAGGATGCATGCAACCAAAAGATAAACAATGATTCTTTTTTGAGCAGATATTTTTTTCTCAAAGATTAGAGGGAAAATTAAGCTAAATTATTTAAAACGCAATTGTAAATTAAATGTGGATACTGCTAAGGAATAGAATGCAAATTCACATGAATCTCTAAGATACATTTAAAGGAAATTCTTGCCACCTGGAAAGATCCCAGGAGAGCTATATATTCTGTTTCTTCTCGCTAGAATAGCAGTGGGGAAAACATTTTGAGAAGTATTTTTAGGACATTTGTTCTCTCTGATAGATCAACTAAAACTTCTTGTAAGAAAATTTTATTCCCTTGGAAAACCAATAATCTATTTTCAAGATTTATTATATTGCCCAGGAATTTCAAATGGCACATTATACTATTTCTGGTTTTAAAAATAGAAAAATCTAAAAGCCAACTGATGAATGCAAACCAACATGTCATTCACGCATGCTGTCTTAAAAGGGCTAGATTTCTCATTGTTAACCTGCACTTTAAATGGCCTTTGCTCGAAATGCAGGAATTGCCCTCAGAATGTTATCAATATGAAAGCATCATTGTGTTTACCGCTGCAGGAAATCTTTTTGTCCATGTCAGTTTCTAGTTCTCTTTATGCAGCTGCCTGGCCAATTTGAAATGTTTTGCTCAGAGATGACTAGAGTAAGACTTTGAATGCCTTTTTCTCGGGAGAAATCATCAAACACCCCAGAAGACAATGTTTTCTGAATAGGAAATCTTTATTAAGTCATTTTCACTCATATTTCAGTCTTGTTTGTGAAGCCTGGTAATCACAGAGGAGAGGAAGAGCAGAGACAGTTAAGAGTAAAAGAAGAGAAGAATATATTCATGCTACATAAAGAAGTGAGATGGGAATATGGAGAAAGGGGAGCAGAGGAGAAGCAAAGAGAAAGGAAAATCAAGTGATTGAAGTGAAGCTTTAAATGGAGACTGGCAAACGGATGCCTAAGCCATTTCCTTTAACTTTTGTTTAAGGATTGATTATTTTTGAGAAAGAGACATTTTTGAGCACTAATATTCTGATAAATGCTCCTATCAGCATGCAATGAAAGCACACTTTCGAAATCCTTTTAAAAGCCCATTTCAGACTTTCACAACAAGGACAACATAAATAGTTTCATAAAAGTTATTTTAAAGGAAGTAATAGGAAGCGAGCGTTACATTCTGAATTAAGGACCTTGGTCATAGTTTGAAGTTTGGACAAGCTGGGGGCGTGCCTGCTTTCTTAACATGAATTCTCCCCCTAGTTCATTGAGAATTGAAAAGGACTCTGTGTCAGGTACCTTACCAGGACTTTAACGCCACGTGCAGGAAATGTTGGCTGAGTCTCTTGATCCCTGAGTCTCTTGGAAGATCCATGAATACACTCTTCCCCCTCCCAGAACTAAAACTCTGCTTACCGAAGCACTCTCCATGCCGTTCAGAAAGACTGGGATGGCTGGACAATTTCAACTATAGTGATCAAGACTATCAAACTATCTGTTTAAAGCTCTTAGAATAAATAAGCACCAAATGAATAGCCTTTTATCTCTGAATATCTCCAGGTGTGCATGGGAAGCAACAGCCACTCTCTGCACGGATAGTAGGCGGGTGGCCACTATTAGTGTTGGAATCTATCTACCTCTTCTCCGATATTAACTTTCCTTAAAATTAGAATTCCCACGGGAGGGTTTGATTGGTTTTTCTAGGTCACACGCCTATAACATCACTAGGACAACTGGGAAGCTTCAATGTCAGGCTCACACAGGTTGTCCACAGACTGCCATTTGTTGGAATTCCCCAAAAAGAAATTACGGTGCCCCTTCAAGCAGTTGTAGAAATAGATTCTGAGGGGCCAGCTCCATGGCCAAGTGGTTAAGTTTGCGCGCTCCACTGCGGCGGCCCAGCGTTCAGATCCTGGGTGCTGACATGGCACTGCTCGTCAGGCCACGTTGAGGCGGCGTCCCACATCCCACAACTAGAAGTACATGCAACTAAGATATACAACTGTGTACAGGGGGAGTTTGGGGAGATAAAGCAGAAAAAAAAAAATAAAGATTGGCAACAGTTGTTAGCCCAGGTGCCAATCTTTGGGAAAAAGACAAAAGAAAAAAAAAAAAGAAATAGATTCTGAGCCACCAAAAATCAGTGCAGTAAGAAATTAATATACCTCAGTATGGAGAATGAGTGGGATCCTAACTATGGAAATCCTAGGGTTTAAGACCAGAGAAACCAAGGTTCAAATTCAGGCTCTGACACATAGTTGCTATACGATTTGGGGCAAATAAATGTGCATTACTGTGTCAAAATTTTCTTTCCTCTTAAATTAATTTGAAAACTTGCAACCTTGGTGTGAAAAACATATGCAAAAACTTTGCTTCAGTTCATTCTAGAAATATTTACTAAGGTTCTATATGATCAAGACTCATTTTCATATGCCATTGGATAAGTCTTATTTATCACCAAGCTTTGTAATAAAAGTTTTCTTTCACTGTGAGGATTAAGGAGGCATTTCTCTCCTAGGTACCATCATGCACTGACAGAGAATTAAATATACATGGTAACTCTTTGGTGTCACACTGTGGGACAGCGCTATAGGTGAGAACTTGCTGTTAAAACTCATTTCTGGCAATTAAACACAAAGGAGAGAGTTGTGATATCAAATTTTAGCATAAAATTAACTGGGGTTTGCTCTCATATATATGGAAGATAAACACATTGAAAAGGAGAACACACAGATAGTGGTTACCAGAAGCGAAGGAAGTAGGGAGCAGGCAGAAGAGGTGAAGAGACACATATGTATGGTGATGGATGGAGACTAGACTATTGGTGGTGAAAACGATGCAGACTATATAGAAACTGATATACAATAATGTACACCTGAAATTTATACAATGTTATAAGCTAATATGACTTCAACAAAAAATTTTTTAAAAGAGTTGACTGGGTTTTTAGAACTTCTTGAATATTTTTGTAGGATGAGAAGTGATCTGTATTTAAATATTACATATAACATAGGTTAATTTGTATCCTAAAATTTGACAATAAAAATGAGAGCTAACAGGTATCAAAGGCTTATTATGTGCCAGGAACTAAGCACTTTATGTACATTAACTCTTTTAATCTTCTCTAGAACCCTATGATTTAGATATTTGTATTACCCTTATTTTCAAATCAGAAAACTGTGGTCAATTAGCTTTCTGAAGGCTGCGTGTTTTATATTTCGACACTTTATTTTTTCCTTTTTTTACAAATGAGGAAATGGAGGCTCTATGAAGCCAATTTACCTTTCACAAGGGAACATAGCTAATACCAAGCAGAAATGGGATTTGAGCCCAGGCGGCAAGGTATAAAGCTATATGCTTAACCTTCAGCTATCCTATTAACGTCAGACTCAAAGGAGCCACCCACAGAGGAAGGAAGAAAGGAAGGAAGGAAGATGGAAAGCAAGAAACACGTGTAGTTTATTTTCTTCAAAATATTTTACAATTTTATTTTGAATTAGAAAGGAATAGATGCTTATTACCATAAATGTGGAAAACTACAAACATGTTCTTAGAATTGAGTTATACATAATTCCAGAGACACCATTCTTAATATGTTGGTGTATTTATTCCCTAATTTTGTTATGCTTTTGTTAAATATATATTTCATAAAATATTTAGTGGTAAGTATATAATTTTGTATCTTGTTTTTCATATATATAGGTATATATATATATATATGCTTTGCTAAGCAGATATTCTTTAAAACAAGAAAGGTAATGGCTATATGAGATTTCATCATCATAATTATTCAGCCCTTTATCTTCAGAGACCAGAAGTGTCTTTAATATGGCTGGAGCTAAATGAATGCACTAAAGAATTAGATATTTCCAATATACTACTTGCAGAGACCAGCGCATACTCTCAGAACTTGGATCAGTGAGAATTTTTTTTTTTAAGGAAGATTAGCCCTGAACTAACATCTGCTGCCGATCCTCCTCTTTTTGCTGAGGAAGACTGGCCCTGAGCTAACATCCATGCCCATCTTCCTCTACTTTATAAGTGGGATGCCTACCACAGCACGGCTTGTCAACAGGTGCCACATCCGCACTCGTGATCTGCACTGGCGAACCCTGGGCTGCTGAAGCTGAATGTGCAAACTTAACCTCTGCGCCAGTGGGCTGGCCCCTAGTGAGAATCCTTTTGAAGGTGAAACCCAGGACATTGCTTAGCACAGCCTGGGCTCAGAGGCAGAAGAGTCAACAACACGTAGCATTTCCTTTGCTCTAGGCATTCCATGGAAGGGCATACTTAGGCTGAATGTATCATGGGGATGGACCTCAGCAGAAGAATGCCGCTCTACCTCCCACCTTTCTCCTCTTTTCATAGGCTAAGAGTGACAGAACACTTGCATGGAGTCGAGGCACAGAAGCAATTTGAGTTCAGTAGCTAGACAATTTGATCTTTGATTCTAGAGGTTTAGAGGATTGCATGTAGAAAGCACCTGTCCAGCATCTGGAGAACTTGATGGCCCTTGAACGCAGGGGACATTGAGTTTGGGAGTGGCTTCTCCCAGTGAGGAGAAGGAAAGTCCATGGTAAGTTAAAATGTTTTAGGCTCTCCTGTTGGAAAAGAAGGAGCCATTTTTCCCAGCCACCTCCTCATCAGGCAAAACAGAGAAAACTCCCAGGGTCAATCTTGATGGTTGCTTCAAAATAGAATTCTAGAGCTAAAATTATATCTTCTTCCAAAGCTCTTCTGCTATCTCTAAGAACCACAAAATGATGTCTTAAGCTATTCAAGACTTCTTTTCTCTAGGACCCCAGGAGAGCCAGTCACTGCATTTAGAAGGGAATGGGTAGGAAACTCTCTAAATAAGGAGGTAGGAGGGGGAAAAAAGGAACCTTGACTTGAGTTTCCAAATGTTGAGATGGTAAAGACTTCTGGGAACCACACTGGCTCAGGAAATAAAGTTACAAATTCCAGTTCATTTCTATGCTGATTTTCTCAAGAAATTCAGCAAACATTTTGAGCCCCAAATGCCATGACCTGATAATCACTCTGCATAAAATTGCATGAAGGTTACTCTTCCCTTGGGCTCTTGCCCACATTTGTTGATTTTTGTGTTGTTTAAGGCCTATTGACTCCTCAGTCTGTTGTTTCTTCCAGGAGTTAATTTTTGCTTCTCTTTTTCTTCATTTCAAGAGTGACTATCACCACTTGGAACTCTAGTAAACCTTAGGCAACAATCCACATAGGCAAACTAGAAAGCAGACTTCTGCTGGTGAGACTTATGCACGGCAGGGCCTACCCTAAGATCTTTATTGTTGGACAATGATGGAATCCTCCACCATTCATCTTCAGAGGCGTCTGGCTACCCTGCCTTGCTTGTTTCTATGAGGCAACTTTCTTTCTGCCATTTTCCAGAAGATACAAATATGGACCAGGTAGTAACAGAAACCTTGGGAGGGTTCAGTCCAGAGAATGTTGTGGTAGATGTCCTGATCATTAACTTCTAGCCAAACAGCATATCTTTGAAAAAACAGATTACCTCATTGATGGTCAACATACCTGAAAGCTGTCTAGGATAATGTATATATAATCAATTCTCACTAATATTATGACCTGAATATTGTATTAACACAATGATATCAAAACCTCAGTTCCAACATCATCTATTTTGTCCCATATATTCCTAGGTCTTTGTATAACATCAGAATTGACTTATGATATCAATCTGAGTCCTATCTATATCCAAAGATTAGGCATTTAATTCTAATTTTGAAGGTAAGAATCCTTTAAAAGGAAATTCTCAAGTAGTTAAAGAAGTGAAACCATCTACAACTTTTTCATCCTGTTTTGGAATACTTTAGGAAAGTAGCCAAAATTCTTATTTTTCCAGTTTTCACTGTTCAACAATATGTAATAATCATCACCATGACAATATTCTCATGTCTTTCATAAAAGATCCCAAATCACTCAACAGTTAAATATATTTCTATGTTTAATCTGAGACACGAGTGGAATTTAGAACCCTATTTCTCCAATCTGGTTTTTAATATAATCCCTCATTGACTCAATAGGATTTGGCATTTTTGCTCCATTTATCTAAACTTGGATTTATTTTAGTAGATTGGAAACATGGTCATTTAATGAAGGTTATTCTATTCTATGTAAAATTTTGAAACAGAGTAGAGGCGAGACTGGTAGAACATAAATAAAAGGAATATGAGGGGTAGTGTTAATGAAAGAGACATCCTTCACTTAGAAATTACCACATTAGGAATAACCAATACATAAATTGCTATGAATTATGCAATCTAACATCTGTTTTCCTTGGCAAACTTTCTCTTCCCCAATTGTTAAGTGTGCATTGCTCAGATGTACTAGATAAATATTTATTATAAGATGTAATTGGTGCTAAGATTTCAGGCATATTGCTCATGTTGCATGACTCATGCTCCCTAAATCATGGATAAATTGAAAGAAGGGACAAATCTTCTGATAAGCTAGGCAGCATTTGTGATGCATTCACCCTCTGTGATATTGTGATTCATAAGAAAAACATGTATTTGGTCATTCAGATGATATTTCTCAGATTTGGTCTTCCTGCATGATTCCTGGCTCACAGCTCCCAAAATCTTTAGAATTCTCTAAGTGTTGATAGTGATAAAGGTGTCTTTTGTTATGATACTGAAGTGACTTTTGGAAAGCACCCAAGGGTGGGCAGCTAGTTGCTAGTGGAGCCAACCATGTGATTAGAGGGTTGGAACGTTCAGTCGCACCCCAACCTCCAGGGAGGGGAGAGGGCTGGAGATGGAGTTTAATCACCAATGGCCAATGATTTAATCAATCATGCCTGTGTAATGAAACCTCCAGAAAACCCAAAAAAGGACAATGTTTGGCAAGTTTCTGGGTTGGCGAACACATGGAGATTGGGGAGAGTGTCACCCTGAAGAGGGCATGGAAGCTCTGTGCCCTTTCCCCACACCTTGCCCTAGCTGGCTGTTCCTGAGTTATATCCTTTTATAATAAACTGGTAATCTAGTAAGTAAAATGTTTCTCTGAGTTCTGTGAGCCACTCTAGCAAATTAATTGAACCCAAGGAGGAGGTCACAGGAACCTATGATTTATAGCCAGTTGATCAGAAGTATAGATGACAGCCTGGACTTGTGATTGGAATCCTGAGTTGGAGGGGGTTGTTGGAACCTCCAGTTTGTAGTGAATTGGTCAGGGCACAACCTGGGCTTGTGAATGGCATCTGAAGTGGGGGAAGGGGCATCAGTCTTGTAGGACTGAGCCCTTAACCTGGGGAATCGGATGCTATCTCCAGGTAGATCGTGTCAGAATTGAGTCGAATTGTAAGACACCCTGGTGTTGGCTGGAGAATTGGTGGTGGTGTGGGAATCTCTCTTCCCATCACATACATGCTGAAATCGGGTCGAGGAATCCAAAAGACCCTCTGATCCTTAGGCTCTGCTTGGCCAAGTGGTAAATAAAACTGACCTGATACACTTTTTTTTTCCAAGATTGGCACCTAAGCTAACATCTGTTGCCAATCTTCGTTCTTCTTCTTCTTCTTCTTTTCCCTGGAAACTCACCAGTACATAGTTGTATATTCTAGTTGAAGATTCTTCTAGTTGAGCTATGTGGAGTGCTGCCTCAGCATGGCCTAACGAGTGGTGCTAGGTCCACGCCCAGGATCCCAACCAGGGAAACCCCGGGCTGCCGAAGCAGAGTGCATGAACTTAACCACTTGGAGAGAGGGGCCGGCCCCCTGAGCTGAGACACTTTTAACACAACTAGATCTCTACACACCACTGGTGATTCCATGGAATTAGCATTTATCTAAAGATGGCCAATATCTCCAGAAGCCTGACACTGACAACAATCCAACGCTAATAATAAAGCTCTCAATCTGATTAGTGGGCAAAACGTGAGAAGCTTGGGGTTGTAACTCAGTTTGGCCAAGTCATTTATTTGAATGAAGTGATGCCAAGTGTTGTAAAAATAGACTCATAAAAAATGAGTCAGAAATGTATCCCCAAACTGCTGTTTCTCCTTTTATTAGTTGTATTTATTATCTTTTCCTTATAGTACAAGGAAAAAATATTTTACCTTTTAGGCATCATTATTGTGCTTTTGAAAGACGTAAAATTGACAAAGAGTAAAGAAATGTTCTCTTTCTTCATGGAGAAAACAATTATATGAGCACTGGCAATTTCCGTTTTCCTTCCACAGCACCCAGCCGATATTGCTTAAACCTGCCCAACAACAGCTCTCTGGGGCATTAAAGGCAGAATCAGACATGAACCTTATTTCATTTCTTATTCACTGTAAAGTCCTGCAACTCCAGCATGGCAGGCACTTTGGAGACCTTGAATGAATGATTCATGCCACATCAGTGACCTAATGTCCACTGAGAGGTGGTACTTTTTGATTGCTGTTTACCAAGGTGGTCTCCCACACAGAGACCTTGACTGAGGTGACTCTTCTCTCATTAAAAATCTCCCACTAAATCCCCTCTGACATTAAAAATGCTGTGTCCTACCTTTGTGAGTTTCCAAAACTGCAAACCCGGCACCTCCTAGCGATTAGCTATACACCTATTTGCAGTAAAGAATAACCCAACTGTATTTTACAAAATGGGAAGTTTAGAATTTTTTTTCTGGGCTTGGGCTATAAGTCAAATTTTATAAATACAGTTTACATAGTCTTGCTGACCTCTTCCTTGCCACTGAAGACCTGAACTTTCCGTATTAGCGCCTGAAATGTTTTGCTTCTTAGAAAAAAAGAATTGAGTCAGTAATGTTACAGCCATCCCCAGTTTAAGTGACGCTGGTATTGAAATGACTTATGTGAGAGTCTCAATTTTGCTGCGCTAGTGTCCTTATAGAGTTCTTCATGGATGAACAAAAATCTAAAAATAATCTGCTTTCATGCCTTAAAGATTCTTCTCTCCATATTCACACGTCTATGATGATGGCAAAACTCACTTCCCCGACCCCCACCCCAAAGGAATGGATTTGGGTAATACGGCTGCCATCTAAGCTATGCAGTGTTCATCCAGAAGACGATATAAAGTTTAAAGAGTATTCCGAACATTCAGAGAAAAGCCTTGCTTACTGACCCTCCACCTCTCTCCTTTCAAGCCGCTGCCATACACAACCTTACTGTGCTATCAGCAGTCATATTTTATTTGTTGTTCCTGTTGTTCTGATTCTTCTTTGCATCCAAGCAACCCATCTCTATTCTTAACTTGCATTCTGGAAGGCTTATTTCAAGTAAACAGGACACAGCAGAACACGGTGCAAAGCAATTTTACCAAAGATCATATATCAATTCAAAATCTTTCTCTGTTCTCACTTATAATTGACATACACATTTAGAAATTCGAATTATTTATTCTCACCAGCTTCACTTAGGAATGGCTGCCCACTTAGCCACTTTCCAAATTAAAATTCAAAAGGAAGAGTTTTCATTCATCTGACAAATATAACACATTACATATTAGTGAGAATATTAGTTTGTTAAGTATGACTCTAACTGCATATTTTCATTGGCTAAGCTGATAGAGGTGAGAGAGTTTCTTGCTAACCACAGAAACTGTAAATAGAATCTTTCTGGGACAACTGTTATGTGTAAAATCAGCTTTGTTTAAAATTCATACCCAAATACAATGTGAGTCTATTTATCACATTATCTTCCTTTTCCACATCTAAAAATAATAAAACACTCTAAAGCAGTCATTATCCATTTTCATTTTATAAGAAACTGCATAATTCGCATAAGCAAGCTAAACAACCACCATTTTGTAGAAACAGAAACATTTACAATGAAAATATCTGCAGGCCAACCAGTCATAACTGGAGTATGCATGAAGATAGGTATAAGGTAAGAAAAATCTATGCATGATAAAAGTTTTCAAATGGCGAAATTATTCCTGGTTTTCTTTTCTAAATATTTTGTTATTTATTGCTATGTAAGGAAGAAAACCTAGTTCTTAGTGGCTCAAAACAATCACTTTATTTTCTTCACAATTTTTAGGGTTAAGGAATTTCATAAGAACTCATCTAGGTAGTTTGACTTACATAGTGTCAGCTGGAGCGATTAGAGATGGTGGTAATACTTTGCAGGCGCTTCTTCACTGCATTAGGGAATATTTAGCCTCTTTGGCCTCTCTTTCTCCATGAGGCATCTCATTTTCTAGGGTATCTCTTCATGGCTTGAGCATCTCTTCTTAGAGGGTGGAGGTCTCAAAGCAAGTCTTCTTAACTGGTAACTAGTTTTCAAGAGCAAGTGTTTCAAGAATCAGAAAGTGGAAGCTGCCAAAACTTTATTGCTCATACCTGAAAACTGGCACAGCATCACTTCCAACGTATTCTATTTGTCAAAATAGACAGAAAGCCATTACAGAGATCAAGAGGCACAGAATTAGACCCCGCCTCTCATTGGGACAAATGTCAAAAACTTGAGGCTATCATCAATCTCCCACAGCAACAGATTTCTCGCACTAGTCTTTAGTGTCCTGGAGAATGCTTCTAAGTGAGATCCGATGAATTGTGGTTAGAAGATGTTGAAGGCCTTCTCTTCCAATTGTCAGCTTTAAGAAAGGACTGCACCAAAAGCTTGCAGTGTTCATAATCAGCTGTGACAAAGGCGCCTCTATAGTTAACCTCTATAAATTATAAAAATTTTCAACAGAATTGACTCAAGAAATTCAGTCACTGTTGTTCCTCCAAAGAGTAGATAGCCAGCTTGCCAACTGCTGAACTCAATCTCACTTTGCTCTGCTCCATTCCTTTCATGTACTTTTCCTTTCCACGTAATTGCTGAGAAGAGAAGCAGTCTCTAGTTTTATGTTCACATCTACCCTCAAATTCCATTGGAGACATAATTGTCTCTCAAAAGCTCCCTATCACTATGACGACACTGATTCCCCAGGATTCCATGGTTCAGCACATATCCAGCCCAGAGGGCAAAGCCAGCCTCCTCTTTTGACAAGTACTTGTCATGAAGAGGGAGAAACAACATGGAGGAGGGGAAAAATTTTGACACTCATCTCCTGTGCCTGCAATTCATAACTCAATCTTGTTCAATTGCTCTCTCTTTTGAATAGAGTCTGGCAATAGGTAATGGAACTTTTGGTTGCGAGATGTTATTTAGCGTATCTTTATAATATGGAGATGTGTATTGCCTACTTTTCCTAACTTTGGGGCTCCGACAAAATGCTGAGACAATGTCCTGTTACGTCAGCCTGGAGCTGAGGAGTTTGATCTAAATGTTCAAACTATATCTAGGTGGAATTTAAGGCCATAGTAAAGGTGAAATCACCCAGAAAGGTGAAATCACCTAGAAAAGTAATATATCGAGAAAAAGAAAACTTTAAGAACTTAGTGGGAAGTTCCAGCACTTATTGCTCTAGTGGAGGAGGAGAGGAGATTTGAAAGGAAACCAAACATGATTATGCTTACAAGAAAACATTCAGGAGAGTGTGGTACTGGGAAAACTCTAATGAACAGGGATCTCAGTTGAAGATTAATGAATTTACTTTTGCTTGTTTAAGCCAAAAGGGTTTTATTAAATATATCTATGTCTTAAAGTATCTTTGGGAAGATAACTGATTTGAACTTGGATGTGTAGCAGCCCTAAAGAGATTAACCAGAGAAAATGCCCAAACTCAACTTGTTACACAATAGCTGCCATCTCACTAAATACGGCATCTTTGGCATTAGGGTGAAATAACCAAGAACTCTACTACACCCCCTCAGAAGAACCAGAGGTATCAGCTACCATATTTGTCTGTATATCCAATATTCCAGCCTCAACACCTTTCCTTGAAAATCTAGAGGTCATCAATAAAATGAAAAGCCATTTCATTCTATTGGTGAAAACAGAAGCTTTTCTGCAGCATATCAAGAGGTGAGTAAGATATGAGAATATGCATAAAGTTTTACGTATAAAATTCTCGAAAGCTTTGACACTGGAGGTGTGTGAGAAAACAAAACAGTAACTGGAGACAGACATTTACCAAATAGTTTTTAATTTGCGTTTCCTTATGGTGATAGCTATTAGCAGACATTTTACATACTGCTTAAAAATATTTAAAAGGATAAGGATATTAATAAGGTATAGATTAATTTAAGAGTCAACATCCTTAAAAAGACAAGCAAGAATGGGAGGATTATATATTGAGCAATTGCCCTTTGATTGAAAAAACACTTTGTTGGATATGAAAGCAGAGATGAAGGTGAAGTTGTGCAAAGTTAAATGACTAGGCGAGAACAGGAAGATAGAAGTATACTTGTTAAATATTTTGAAATTAAAATATAAATTATTCTCACCAGCTGATATAGTGATGAGGAGTAGAAAGCAAGATAATTGGAAAATTTGGAAGGAAATGTGAACGTTCTTAAGGAACATAGTGCGGAGATTACCAAGCTGTGTTTGGTAGAGTCCATTTGACACATGGAATTATGATTTTAATGTGAATCCAATCTGCTAGAATATATGATTTGGGTGTGATTAAAATGATGGATCATAGACTAACCTGGATAAAATGGGAAGAGAAGACAGGAGGTTGTTGATAGATAGTAAGAAATCAATGACGTGAATAAAGTGGAGGTCATTATATGTTCAAAAATATTTAAGCAGAAATAATTGAGTAAGTAGAGAGGAAGGACAGGGAATTCTGGTGATAGAATAGAATTCACGCATTCAGGATTTTGACATTAGTTTAGAATTTGGTGGCGATAAATTCTGAAATGTGACCTTGGAATTGAGAGTATGAAATATAATGTGTTGGGGAGAGGGACGGTCATCAATGATTGATGATAAGAAAATGAATAAACTGAGATCAGAATACTGGCTGGATCATTCACAGAGATGTTTATGGCTCCAGCAAGAATTATTGGAGTTCACAGGGAAAGAAAAACTATGAATCAGTTTGATACCTAAAATTTTCATTGAATGAGAAGGGTTAATCATTGAAATCAAAGGGCAAGATTATGAAGTCTACAGATGAAGAGGAGGAGAGCCTAGTCTCTCTGGTTATTGTGAATATAAGGTAAGCAGGTTTTTTTCAAGAGGATAGAAGGTTGATGTTCTGAAATACAGATGGTAAACAAGCAATACTATTATCCTACCAATCTGTGTTAAAAAAAAAATAGCACTTCAGGTGGTTGTTGAGAAGCCAGTCTCCCTGCCCACAGTCATATTTCAGTTAAAGTAAAGAGATGATGGGAACGTTCTGAGGTGCTGTTGAGACGTAGAAAAGTCGGATGATCCTGTTTTAGGGATCCAGAGGGCACATTGGAAGGATTTACAAGGAAGGGAATATATGGGTGAATTATTTGGTCACATTAAGAGAATAGAAAAGAATGAAAGTCTAGAAGACAATTCAATAGAGGAGAAACTTAGCCTTCCCTCAACGATGAGAGTAAGCAAACCTGGGAAGAGGCATGGTGTACTAAATCCTTGAAGCCAAGTACCTGAGGGTTACTGTAAATATTCGACAAGAACATGGTTACCCTTCGACCTTGTTCCCAGAACACCCACAGATGAAAAGAAGTTAGTACCCATGTAAATCCTATATAAATACCCTCAACCCCAAACAAGATGTATTTATTGAGCCCAAATGCTTGCTTCACAGCCCACGCACAACTATAGCTTGCCAAAATGCTGCTTTCTTGTCTAACCAGAGTGGTGACCCAATGGTCATGAGGATTTATGAGCTTGTTTTGCAGAAGAATGCCTTTAACTAAATTATGATGACCATGTGACCAGACCCCAGCTACCACTGACACCAAGAAGTCTGGTTGCTTAAGGTCTTATCTGATGTGAAAGAAACACAGCCGTCCCCTTTGTTTTCCTGAAACTCCTCCTCCTGAGTCCCTTAGCCCTACAAAGACTCCCTTCATCTTCTGTTAAGGTAGATCTGAGAGAACCTGCTCTCCTGTGTTCTTGTTTTGGCCAATTTGAATAAATCTTTCTCTATCTCCAAGCACAAGTGTCTTAGTCATTGATTTCTACTGCGCATCAGGCACAGGGATCTGAGATTAAAAGGCTCGGTAACATCCTGACAGTCTTTTAGAAGATATTTGCTTCAGAAGATATTTTCTCAGCCCTCTGAGAAGCATACACTAGGACAGAATCAGATGTGAACGAGAATCTTTTGAGGGAATGCCTGTAAAGGACAGGGAGAAGAGCAGGCAATTCATAGACAGGGAGAAACTTCAGACCTCAGTGGTGGCCTGATCTGTGAAATAAATGATGGAAAGAATGAAACTTTTGTTGAAAGAGTCTCAGACAGTATCATAGCTGTGAGAAAATTTTGGACACAAAGATTGTCTCCAAGCAAAGATTACCCACTAAAGAGTCCTATTTTGAGCAGAAATAGTACAGTTCTAGACGCTGCCATGCTCAGGTAATGGTTGGGAACATGGTCTTAGTGCATGGAAGATACCAAGGGATGTCAGCCTCCAGTTAAGTTCTCTCAAAAGCGTCTCTTGAAAAGTTCCAGTGCCATCAGACTGAAAATTCTTAGTTTCAGGGAAACTTCCTTTGAAGATATTCCCTGAGAAAGTACACTTCTCTCCCTAGAATGAATTACATCGTAAACTTTTTAAAGTTTCTATTAGACTCACATTTCAGTGGAAAGGACAGGAAAATAAATAATATGGTTATGCAATATGGTAAGCTCTATGATGTTTCCTTATGATGTCTTTGAAAAAAAGATGAAGATAAATGACTTCGTTGCAGTGTAAATTGATTAATTTACAACTTTTTGAATGGTCTTGCCCCCAACAATATTGAACTATTGATCAATGTTAGCACACAAAAAACTTTTAAATGACATTGTAAGACCTGGTCCTTCAACTTAGTTTTTTTTAATCAATGACTTTAACCTATGAAAAGATGCCAGCAGGTGGTGGGAAGCTGATGCGGGACACTGACTGTTTTGGTTGTGAGGGATAAAAGAATCAGAATCCAAAATGATCTCAAGTGTCTGGTATGGCAAACTAGAAGAAATTAAATATAAAAAGATTTCTCTCATAGTTCTGACACTGTAAGTGCAAGATGGTGAGAATCACATTCTGTTCTGTTATGTCCAGAAGGAGAACTGGAGCACAGCTTTCAGATTTAGATGTCACATTTTTAAAAGATCATTGACAACTGGAAGAGCTTTTACAGGATAAAAACAGAATAGACAGGTGACTTAAAGCTATGTCATATACTGAATGCCTGTCAATAGAGGCTGGCATCCCATTAGTCTTGGAATTAAATCTTAAACTTCTGAACACTTGCCACAAGTCCTTCTATCCGGTTTTCAAGGACACCAAACACCTTCCGGCATCATGGACTTCAAGCTTGCTCTTCCTTTTCCTGAATGTTCCACTTCCTCTACCCATAGCATCAATACAACCAGTCAGTCATCTCAGTGATCCTAAGAAGGTGTAAACAAACAGCTAAGCACTTACGTACACATGTGTGTGGACACACACAATCGCGTCAAAACTTGCTTCTCCAGTGTCTAACACGATACCTGTCACATGTGACTCATCTAGTAAGTGCTTATTCAAGAACTGATATGAGGAATATTTTTGAGGAAATGAATATGCTTAACCTGAGAGAAGACTCTTGCAGGAGGAGCCTAGAAACTGAATAATTTGTTTAAAATAATTGGAGCACCTTCTTTTAGAAGATCTATTAAGTAGTTTGGGTGAGATAGCATGTGGCAGAACTGGAAGAAACGGTTTAAAACTACTGGGTCAGGGTTTGGCTCGGCAATTGGGAAAGCTTTCTCAGAGGAATAATTATCTAAAGAATAGATTACTTTTTGAAATACTGAATTTTCTGTCACCAAAAATGCTCAGAAATCTTATTCATTTATTTCTTAGGAATATTTTTCTTTTCACATTATAACATCTCTGAAATTGGAATGTTTCTTTCACACGATATTGTTTTAAAATCACTATTATAATTTTCTATGCATTCCTGGTCATAAGAAATTGTCAGTATGAAACTTGAAAAATAGTTATCTCTGGATTGAAAGATAATCTTGAGTATTTCCTCCCAGGAATGAAACGGATGTGGGAAGAGAGGGTTTCGTGGTGATGAGATGTTTAGTAATATTCCTAAGTGGGCTAGTAATGTGATCTTGCCAATGCTATTGATAAAACAGAAGATGACCTTGTGTGGAAAAAAGATAAGCATCTTTGATTCTTGAGTTGGTTGATTCGAAAAAATAACTTTCTGGGGTATAGAAATTTTAGAAATAATTAACCAAATTATTTTTCTTTTGATGTATGAACAAAAGTAATGTATGAAAAAAATCCATGCCCAATTAAGTCCAAAAGAAGGCTTTAATAGGTATACAGCGTAAATGCTGGGAAAGCACTGTGTTGTAGTTTAATTGGTAGTATTTTATTTTTTCTTTCAAATGGTAATAAACTAACACATATCTAGCAATCAATTTTATCTTATAGTCTATGAAGTCTGATTTAGATTGCAGATTATGCTACCTTTAAAAGGGAGTGTTGGAGAGTACACACGAGATATATGGGTAATTTGAACATAATATATTTCAACTGCATTTTAACCTTAAATTTCTTCACTTAGTGTTATGGATTGAACTGTGGCACACAAAAAGATATGTTGAAGTCCTACCCCCAGTACTCGTTGTCACCTTACAGAGAAGTAGAGCATTTGCAAATGTAATCATGGTAAAATGAGGTTATACTGAACCAGAGAAGGTCCTGATCCAACGTGACTGGTGTCCTCGTACGAAGAGAAAAGAGAGACACAGGGAGGAGAACACTATGTGAAGACACAGAGATACAGAGGGAAGAGGGCCACCTGAAGATGGAAGAGGAGTTTGGAGTTACACTGCCAAAAGCCAATAAACACCAGGGGCCACCAGAAGCTGGAAGAGGCAAAGGAAGGATCTTTCTCTAGAGGCTTTGGAGTAAGCAGGACACTGCCAAAACCTTGATTTTGAACTTCTAGCCTCCAGAACTGTGAAACAATAAATTTCTGTTGCTTTAAAATCTGTATTAGTTTGCTAGAGGTGTCATAGTAAAGTATGAAAAACTAGGTGCCTTAAAACAACAGAAATTCATTCTCTCACAGTTTTGGAGGCTAGAAGTCTGAAATCAATGCATTTACGGGACTATGATCTCTCAAAGGCTCTAAAGGAGAATCTATTGTGTGCCTTTCTCTTAGCTTTGGTGTTGCTGGTAATCCATGGCTTTCCTTAAGTTGCAATGGCATAACCAACCTCTGCCTCCATTGTCATGCTCTCTGCCTGTGTCTTCACATCCCTTATAAGGACTCCAGTCATGTTGGATTGAGGGCTCAGCCTACTCCAGGAAGACTTCATCTGAGCTAATTACATCTGTAACCACCTTATTTCCAAATAAGGTAAATTTCTGGGGCGCTGGGGGTTAGGACTTCAACATATCTTTTTGGAGGATGCAATTCAACTCATAACACTTCATAAGTTCACAAAAATTGTTATTTTCCATATTGGTTAGCTAAAACTCTCAGAAGCATATCTTTAGCTTCATAATTTTGAAGACATGGTTTCTTGAACATACCTTTTAATCCATGTTATTAGACAAAATGCTAATTTGTGGTTACAAAGTGTCTAAAGTACATATTTTGAGTTATAAATAAATACTCGTAACTGTAAAGATTGTTTTTTCATGAGGGAGTCTGACACCTTAATTTCATTATAATATATACTTCACTGCCCCTATTAGGAAGAAATAAGAGACCATTTCTAGGACTCTGAAATTTTAATATTTGATTTAATTAATTATTAATGAAACAAGATAGTCATTTGATCTATTCTTTTAAAATAATTCAAAAGACTTATGACAGCTATACAATTTTCTTTTAAATAATCATATTCCTACCTAATAACAATAAACTGCCAACTTGCTGCAGTTATCACTATATTCTGGGTTGAACCAAGTGTTTTCAAAGGTGAAGTTGTCCAGCTGGTGTCCATTTCTGTTCCCAAGTATGACAGTTGAAACACTCAGATCTCATGCTTGTAACGTTTCTTCTGTCTCTAACAAATTGTTAGGTGATTTTATTTTTCAATGTTGTTCTCAGTAAGTGCCATGACTAATATAATGAAATATACAAGTCTTTCCTGCAATTTAACTGAAAGCATGTAGTATGTGTGTATGCAACGCTATTTTTTGATTACCTATTCTACCCACAGTAGGATTGAAAAAGAGCATTTTATTCAAAATAGAATTTAGAATAGCTTTATTTTCATGGTTGAGGCACCACAAATTTCACTGCCAGTAGACCTATCACAATCCGAAATGTACTAACATCTAATTGGAACACGCCATCTGTTAACTAGGCATAAAATGCCTTGTGTCACATCTATCAATTCATTTGTCAGGTTTGGGATGAAGAGAAACCACTAGCATAATTCTAAATCCTCTCCTGTGGTTAATGCCCAGTGTAATTCAAAGCAACACCCTAAGAAGCCTCCTAGGTTTTAGGCCTATTTTTTGCTTCCTTTAAGGTCAAATTCCACTCCTACTACAGAAAAAGAAGAGAGAGTTCCTCTCCATGAAAAATGAGACTAGACCTTGTGTGGGAAAGGCACAAACCTTTTAAAAGAACGATTGAACTACGATAAGAGAATCTTAAAAGATTTATCCAAAAGGAATGCCATTTTGGAGTCCTGGGGAGAGGCGAGCATCTACTTATATCTCTAAGCTCCTGCAGAGTGGGAAGGCCTTTCAATAAACTGAAAAGAGAACAGGCAACACTTTCTCTGACTTCCTGTTGTGAAGAACTAGGGGCTTAAAATGATTCCATCCGAGGCCTGAGAACTTCAGCTGCTCCAATGTGCCTCTATTATCCTGGCGTTGAAAAAGTTAAAGTCAACTTTTCTCCATCCAGAAATAAAGAGGCTAGTCACAGTCATTAAAATCTATCCTATAAGCTACAGAATGCCGAATGCATTTTGATTAATACTTATATGAGAAATACTCTTTCTTTATGAAATATAAAGATAGGCCCTCATAAATCACTAGGTTTCCTTAGAAATCAGCAGATAAATTGAATATTCATATACTCTTTATTTTCTTGAGATATCCTTATTTAAGTGCATCAAAAATAACAGAAGCTAAACTTTTAGTATTCAAGGGAGTAAACTATAAGAATAAGATAGCCTGTTGATAAACATCAGCCATAGAGAGAACACAGTAAGGGTACAATCTGATCTGTGGATCTCCAAGGGAAGAATATGGATTAATGATTGAAATCTATGGGCAAAAAAATACGCTTAAGAAAGAAAAGGATTTTCTTTCTAAATGTTTAAAAGGGGAAGGAATTCTTTTCAGATAGAGTGAGTTTTCAAGAGCAGACTTTTCAAGTTATACTCCCTGCATGAGTTTTCTTTACCTCTCCAGCAGCTTCTGATTTTGTGGTGGGGTCAAGGGGTGGATCTATGTGGTTTCAGGGAAGCCAACTTGACTCAGTCCTCAAGAAATAAAACACGCGATCAAGGCTAAGCCAATCAATGCATTCCATTCTAGGCCATAGTGATGGGGTCACGTCTAACATGTGACTGAAACTAATCCCAGCAGAGTGAGTCTCAGGATCGTTTCTGGTAGTCTGGGGACAAATATGCATCCTCTTTGATCAATGTGCATGACAATGTACGTGGAGTGTGAAACTAGTGCAAATATTTTTGCTACCTTGTGTCAGGAGGGGGCAATCTGACGGTAAAGTGGGCATCAGGAGGAGGAAAAATAGCATAGAAAAGAAGCTGGGGCCCTGATGCCATGAGGAACCTCTGGATCAAATCATACCTGAAGTAAGCCACGTCTCCGACTTAGTCACTATATGAAAAAGTAAACTTCCAATTTTTATTTGTTAGTTTGAGTTAAGTTTTACGTCACTTTGAACCAAAAGCAAATTGATATAACCTGTCGCTTGAGTCACAGAAATACAGGGCAGAAGAGAAAGTTAACAATAGCATCACGACAGGCTGTTGTGTTGGATGAATTTGCTTCTATTATAGTTTGAATCACTAAATTTGGAAGAGTTTCCTTTTAAAATAAAGACATGTATAGAGTTTTCATATAATGGCATCACTTTTACTTAATTGGGAGTAAAAGGAGTATTTTAATAACTATCATGGTAAGAATTGACATAACTTATAGATTATTTTTTTCATTGTGTCAGCTCTTAAGTCCATATGTGTTTATTGTGACTGTGAATGTCATTCATCATGTATTGCCGAGAGAAACAGAGCAGCTGAAGATGAGAGATCTAGAAGCCTATTTCTGGAGAATGTTTCCAAGGGGATGATACTATGAGTTAAAAACCGCAGCATTGGACTGGCAGCCTAAAGACCTGAAAACCTTGAGCTTTATGATTTGCAAATTAAATCCTAGAAATTGGAATCTTCTTTTTGTTTTCCTGTTTGTATGTTTTTATGCGAAAGCATTTAATTTGTTTTCATTCTTATTTTGTCTTTCTACATTGCCAATGAGTGTGATTTTTATTTCTGAAGATACTCATTGCTGCTCTAAAAGATTCACTTCTCTTTCCCTGGCCTGTCAAACAAATTCGTTGTCTTCACTGGTATCCAAAAAATGGTTCAATTTATTTCAATATGCCAGTTCCAAAACTTGGGCAAATTACTTAAGCTTTCTGTGACTCAGCTTTCTTGATGTAAACGGGAATCATAATACTTTCCTCATAGGTTTTTAATGAGTTTTGAATAAGATCATTCAAGTAAAGTGCTTAGCCAGAGTCTGGCACATATTAAGCACTCCGTGATCGCTTCCATTTGTGTGAAATGAATCTGACATATGACCGAGATGGCTTGTGGTGTATCCTCAAATTTTCAAAGCTACACTGAGACCGGAGAATAAAAATACCTAGTATTCATATATAACAGATTCTAAAACATTTTGACACATATCTTTTTTATTCTGTGTAAGAAATGAATTTAACATCATTATGTCCAACTTACAGATGAGGGAAGTCAGGCTCAGAGGAGTGAAGCGATGGCACGCAAACAGAAATCGGGAGGTTGAGAACTCAACTCCAGGTCTTCTCACTCTCTCAGCCCAGCATTCTTTCTGTTACGACCTCACTTCATTTAGTCGTCATGACTCTTACGTGAAAGGGGTCAGAAAAGATCTGCACAAGTTCACATGTGTACCGATAAAGAGAAGGAGCTTAAACAGCCTGGAAGTTACTAGGAAACCTACGCCTAACAAATTGTCAAAGGTCATTACGAATGTGCATAAGCAAGAGCCAGTGAATGTAATGTACTTACTTTCACCATGTCTTGAAAATATGGAGCTTTGAAGAACTGGGACAGTTTTAGCCTATTCACAGACCTAGGTTAAAGAATATGCAGAGATTAAACATAATCATAATTATGATGATCATATTTTGCATTAGGATAATACTTTAATTTTTTCACAGCTGTTTAATATATGTATTCTCACTTTTTATTTGCAGCATTTCTCTATGGCATGCTCAGAAAAAATCTCCAAATGTAAAAATTGTAGTTTTTAGATTAAGCAATATGTACAATCTCATTTAATGTTTTCTTGTAAAAGATCCGGATAAAATTATTTTTCTGAGAAATTTCCAGACTTGCAACAGAATGTATTTTGATTTAGAGAAGTGTCAACTAACAAAGAATGAACCATAGAGCTGTATTTTGGGGCTATGTGGATTTGGTATGCAGGAACTTGTGTGCTCTAGTGAGAACACATACAGTATATGGTGAAACATTTGAAAAAGAGTCCAAAACCTATCACAAAGATAAACTTTCCTCTCTCACTTACAGGTCATGGCAAAAGTCTAGAAATCATTGAAAACATGACCAACAGAATGCTTCAAAAAATAATTCACTGCTTGGTATCACTGTTAAAGGTGGTAGAAATGAATTTGTGTGAAAATTTTATTTTCATTTTGGGGAAGCAACAGTGCATGAGACCTAGAGCATTTTTTGCAACTGTGAACACCAACGTTTAAGAGGACTTTGATTATTAGGCGTTATTACTCACCTGCTCATTTGCTCATTCATGTACTTACTCATTAGTGACATGGTAAAACATGGTGGCTCAGGGTGTAGACATCTAGTCTGATTAGTTGGTCAGTGGTAATCTCTCTTTGCCAGTTGGCATCATGGACAGGGTTCCATGCAACGTGACTTGATCACTGAGAAATCACTAGAGGTAGTTGCTAGGGAGCCAGAGCTCCAGCAAGAAAGAGGGCAGAGGATACAGATCTGGAGGGGGTGGTGAATAAACGGAGTGTAAAACTCATCTAATTGTTAAGGGATATGGATATCATGCTAAAAAGTTTAGGATTTTTCTGAAGTGAGCAATTGAGGTATTCATGCTTTGAGAGTGTCCTCAACTAAGATTTGTTATGCCACAGCCACGTTCATACTGGGTGACTTGGTCCACTGGGCTGACTTAATGCTCATGCATTTTGTAATGTCCTTATGAATCAATAGCTAAGCCTATAGAATACAATGGAAAGATTTCTTGGTACTTTTAATACCATTTATTAAACTCAACTTGGGGGCTGTCAACTGCTAGTAAAATTCATTATACAATAAATGCCTCTTTTCTTCTTCTTTTTAAATTTCCATTTATTTTGTTATACACACACAGACTCTTTCTCGAGCCTCCCAAAGGACTACTCAAGGAGACATCAGTAGCAAACTTTCATTTAATCCTTCAAATATTTAAAGTATCTCAAAGCTCTTTTGCTCACTTACCAAGAGCCGCTGCGGCTGTTCAGCTCTGACAGCACAGATGTTTTCCCTCTGCATGTTGTCATAATTAGAAAACCAGGCCTGCTGTAAGGAAGTAGGAGTGATAAGGAATCCTTTAGTCAGTAAATTGCTTTATGAGGTATAAGTATGTCTGTATAACAGGGTATTATGTGGATGAGAATTCTATTAAAAACAAAGGGCTTGAAAAAAAGAAAATATAAAGTTAATGGCTAAATAGTAAACTTTGTAGTGCTTTATACCCTAGAAACAAAACTGCACTTGAATTTCTCCGCAAGTCCAAAAGACTTTTTAGCATAGATTTCTGCTTCAGTATACATTCAAAGCATCTTACGGGTCATTGCACAAATTGTCGCTAACTGCCTTAAGGCAATTTGACCCTGTACCTCTCTGAAGTTCCTTTTTAGAGACAAATAGTAGCCACTGAAAATCTTTGAGATGAATGAGGCTTAGCTATGCCCCCAACTCCATACTCCTGGTTAAGATGCAAGCTTTAAGAACAAATGTTCTCTCTCAAACAAATGCTTACGAAACACAGGTTTATTAATAAACTGTTGGGTAACTTACAATTTGTTCTCTCAGAAGCTCCAATCCTTGTGGCAGATACAACAGATTTCCATAGGCAAGGTTCTGTGCCTTATAGTTGACTCTGGCATCGAGAAATCTTCCACAGTGGGATACTTGGACCGTTTAGGGATCCAACCTTGTGATTCATATTTGAGAGAAAAGCTTAGAGGCTTCATTGGATTCTTAGACTGCGTTTATACAAAACTGGGAGATGCTTTCAAAATATTTCCAGTCAACCAAAATAACCCGAATACCTTTAATTTTATCAGGGAGCTCATCGCTAAACTTACTGGGCAAGGGTTCACTATCTGACGTACACGGAAGCCAATACGATGGCACCAGCTTTTGAGAAAAGAAAAGGCTTTATTACAAGGTCTACCGGCAAAGAGACAGAAGCCAAGACTCTCAAATCTTTCTCCTCAATCCAAGTTGTGAGGCAAAATTGAAGGCGTTAGGGGCTACTCAGCTGCAGTTGGGCTCATCTTAGTTGATTGGCTAGTCTCGAGTCAGTCCATATAAGGTAATCAAGCTACTTGGGCTGCTGGAAGCCAGATTTTCCTTATTGAGGGACTCTTGCTTCATAAAGGACTCAGGTGGCAACATTTCTAAAGATCCTTGGTACTGGGGTCGTTCACGCACAGTGCTGTCTCTGTTACTGAGCAAGATTTGATTAACATAACTTGTTTTAAAGAAGCAAAACTAGTTTAAGCTGGTTAATGTTTTATGTACTGTTTCACTAGCATTCATCATACCATAGACAGAATACTATATTTACTGATAAAAACCCATTTTTGAGCCTTTTGCATGCTGATTAGCAAAAGATTGGATTTTAAGTAGCATTTCAGTAAGTAGTAAGTCACAGATTTCAAAGTAAATTGTAGACACTACTACAACTTCCCTAATTTTAAACAGAAAGAATGTGATTTATGGTGATAAGGATAAGATAAAAAGGCTTACTAGCTAGTTGCAATATATCAAAGACTAAGAAGCTTGAATCCGAAATTATGAGACTCTGTGCTAATTCATGATCTCTTCTGCTGCTTACGAAGCAATGCAGTGTTGTTAAAAGCATTAGAACTCTGGAATTAACAAGACCACGGAGCAACCTTGGGAAATACTCTCGGCAAACTCACTAACCCCCAGACTCAGTTTTCTTACTTGTTAAATGGGTCAAAATCCTCACCTTGCAAGATTTTTGTGAGAACTAGATATCAACAGGATGAGGTTTAATGCAGTGCTTGGCCCCATAGTGCCCAATAAAGATGTGTTTCCCTTCCTTTTGAGTTGACAAAATTGACACAGCACCTGATAAACCAGAACACATAAAACGTGTTGCTAACCACCTGCACAATAAGATGTAGTTCCAAGAAATGTTACAGGTAAACACAAGAAAACATCAATTTAGAGATTCTGTTTAGTTGAGTAAAAGCCATAATCTTTTTAATTTGGGGCTATTACCAGGTATAGAGCAAAGCAGACATGAAAGCTGTGTGTTTCAATGAACTCTAGTAGGAGAATTAATACATTGCATTTAAGTCTGAAGGGCTTTGAACCACAGTGAACCAGTGTGGTTCTCCATTATAAAATGGCTTAAACTTTCCTTGCTGACAACTTTATTATTAATAATTGTTTTTTATCATGTATTTTATTATCCTAGAATTATTTGTGCACAAAAGAAAATCATTATTTCCCTCTAGTTCCCTCTTTCCTTTTCCATTTTTAAAATTCTTTAAGGAAATGGGGCTTGAAGAATCCTACGTTTGGTTGTTAATAATTGACAAGCAAATGTGTGCACCTGTGTCTTTGAATTGATATGTATAAAATGTGAATGATGCTGCTGAAAATAACAGTCATTAGAATACCTGCATAATTCTTAACTCTAAAGACATTCCTTACTACCTGTGAAAATCAACTCAAATATTCGTCCCATCAAGAAATACTTTCTTTAATAAAAATTATTCCATTTCCTTGAAAATATCTTTAAAATCCAAGTAATACCTTGTATTTACAGATACGTAGGGAGCCACGTGGGCCTGTCCAGAGATTTTAATGAGTTCTTTTCCAAAATTACAACTAAAATTACTCTGGAAATTTAAATTTGTTTAAGGATTGCACATAATTCTTTACATAATATAATTATTAAATAAAATTGCATATATTTTACAAAGATCAAAGTGAATTGAGAATTTTGCTTCAATCTTATAACTAGAGGATTTTTGTGTGTGTGAAACACATTAAAGGTTAAAATGTATCACAGCTTACGAGCATTTAGAGTATCATTTGATATGTAGATTATCGCCTAGAATTTCTGGGGCTCAGATATATTCTGCCTTGGTTCTTCACAGTCTGGCAAAGCTCTCAACTAGATTATACTATAAAGAATATGAATAGCCAACAATTACGGAGTACTTATTAGAAGTCAAGACTCTTCTGAGTAGTTTGCTTGGATTATCTCATGCAATCTCAATATTGGATTTAGCCAAGGAATATCGTAAGTAATTGAGACTTTTTCACTGTATTTTATTATTTTTAATTGACAGTGAATAGAAAATTTGCAACTTAACTTTTTTTACATTCTCCTTCATGGTCTTCAGTCTTAGAGGACACTGTGTCCCACAGCTTTTAAAATAATTCTCTAATCCTGGTTTCCTAAAATATTCTTCAAATTCTATTTCTGACACTGTCTGATATTTCTTTTCCTCTGATTTCTCCCTTCCTATGTTCTCTGCCTCTTATTCCTTCTTCTTCTTTCCCTTCTATTTCCTCTCTCGTCTTTTTACAGACTCGTCTTGGTTCTTTTCTTCTTCCTCTTTCTTTCTTCTGTATCCCTAAATTGTATTCTCCCGAAATTATTTTTAGTCCGTGTTTATCTTGCATTTTTTTCCTTCTCAGATCTTGCTTGGTCATCAGCATGTAACTGATGCATCGATACTTCTCAGCCATATTTAGGTAAGTGTTTTGTCTCATATTCATGTTTCCTCTTTTCAAAGAACATCTCATCTAATCAAGGATAGGTGATAGCAAGCCCAATCCCATGCCGTTTAGGAAGTGCTTGTTCTAAGGAAGCAAGAGGCATTTGTAGTGGTGGCCAGACATGGTCAACATTGACATTGGCTTCTATTACTCTGTTGCAAAATGTCAATAAGTAAGAAAGAAGGACACACAAATTGAGAGATGAAATTATCTTCTAACTTCAAACAATTCCTGACTATGACACATAAATACTATGGCAATAGGATTTTCCTTTGGTTGTTTTGATTCTATCAAAATTGAGCATAAAAATTGGAAATAAAGGAAATTTTATACATTTTTATTTATTTTATCCATGTCCATTTAGTTTTTGGGCCTCATGCTGCCAAGCTTCGAGAAATCTGATTAATCTGATCACTGTATCTAGGAATACAATATAGATTCAAGCCCCATAGGCCAGCTTTAAACCCATTAATCTTTCTGAGCCTTTCCTGCCTCAATGTAAAATGGGAAGATTGATATCTTACGTGTTTGAAGGCCATTGGCTATCTCCTGATGGATGGTATGTACACCATCTACCTTATTCAATAGTAACCTGATAAAGAGATATTTAAAGCCTAACATAATTCAATAAAGCAGCTTGCTAGATTTTTATCCCCAATAATTTAATAATACCAGTGATTCATGAATTGTTTTAACTGAAATGTTTATTATAAGATCAATATTGAGGTTGCAGTGGAAGTGTGTGAATCAGAGATAGAGTTCAGCTAACTCTCAATGGCCAACTATTTTGTTACATATTATATTTCAATTTTTAGGAATCATTTTTCAAGCTCTCAGTTCTTACTTTGGTTTATAGTGATCAAGTGCCCTTGCATGTATTTCCCTAGAAAATAACACAAATGAGGTTTCAATGAAAACTTTTTATTACATAAGTCCTTTACCCTGATTAAATTTGTATAGAAGTCATAACACCAGTTCTCACCTTATTATTAATATGACATGCTGCCGTTTTCCTCTAAAGAAATCATAGTTTTATTTGGCTTAGGTATAAGTGACTCATTTTGAAAGTATTTTGAAATTTTTCTTCTATATTTTTACTTGAGTATACAGAGTTAAATAAAAGAAATATATGTGGGAATTTTTAATAAATTTTTTAAAAGTAAATGATTTCAATGATAAATTATAAGCGATTTTCTCAGTCATATTTTCTCTATCACCCCTTTCTGTCCCTGCTTCACTGTGGCCTGTGTACCATCCAGCTAATCTCACATGTTCACACCTACTGATCTCTAAAGGCCAGCTAGTCGACCAGAACTGATTCTCAACTTATCAGTAATCATGCAAAGTTTATAGAGGTGACATGTAAGTTGACTCCATTAACAGATTTTTTTCCCTTTTCTTTTTTTGATAGTCATAACTTTAATATAATATCTTGCTTGATTTTCTCTGCATCCTCTGCCTATTATATATATATTTTAGACTGTTGCCGTCGACTTGGGCTGCTCACCTTACTCTGCTCTTCCTGATCCCACTTTCTCTTCTTTCACTCTGGCCTGGTTCTCTTAGCCTTGTTCTCTGTACATTCCCTGACTGTGGTTTGCCTGCCTCCTCTAACATTAAGCATATAGGTTCACTACTCTCTGTCCTACTCAGCTATTCTAGAACATTAGTTTGGACCAATTCTGCTTTTATTCTTGAGCTTGGAGTTGAATGAATATCTAAATACATTGTTGAATAAATAAAACACAGTGATTGTACCTACTAATCATTTTCTATAAATGCTAGGTCTAATCCACTTGTTCTTTAAACCTAAAACCAAGGCTATCCACTGCCCTGAAATTGGCAGAAATAAAATGGTAGCAATTATTTCATGCCACATTAAGAAAAGTAAATGCATCATTATTAAAATTAAATTTTGACTCTGATTCTTTAACACACCAAATCAACTTCCACTTATTTTACTATACTCCCTGTAAGTATAAAAATAATTTTTTTTCCTCTGTTTTCTACCACTTTGCTGTTTGTCTTTTAGAAAGGAAAATACCAGTTCGACTGAAATTTTCCGTGGTAGCTAATGACTGCAATGAACCCAGATGCCATAAGCTATAGCCTCTCCTTCCAGGCTGGGCAGCCAATGGTAGGGCTGTGGAATGTTGACCTTGTTAAAAACTAAAATTAAATGACTATTGGTGGTCAGCCTTTCCCCATGAGCATCTGAGCTGTGTGATCTTTGGCTCAAGAATGGGAAATATCTGTGACAGAGATGAGATATGTTAATGAGATATGTTAAACAGCTCATTTTTATAGAACTTTCAGTGAGTTTAATCCATCTAAGTACCTTAAATTCCCTTCAGATATAACCAACAACATTCAGCTGCACAAGAATCTCGAGATTTATAACACTAAAACAAGATTTCTTCTTTAGCTGACATCTACAGTTGCTTCCTGTGTGATATGCTAAGTGCTTCACATGATTTCTCTCCTTCAATTTAACTCCAAAACTTTATGAGGCAATTGTTCTTATCTGCATTTACAGAGCAGAAATTTGATACCTAAAGAAGCGAAGTAACTGAGAAGTCTCAGATAACAAATGATAAAGCCAGAATTTAAACTCGTGTGTTCCTGACATCAAAACTCCTACTCTTCACTGCAATGTTCGACTGCCTATCAAGGAACTCTTTACCTCCACAAGTCAATATCCATCACCTCATATAGGTCAAGAAGTTCATTTCATAAGTATATTTTTAGAGTAAATTCCAAATAAGTTACCTCATCACTGTAGTCAAGGAAGTAGAGCCTGGAATAGTATAGAATCTAAGATGAATTTGTAGGTTAACAAGGAGATGGCAGGAGAATGAAACAGCTGCCCTGACTGTCTTGGAGGCTCTAAACAGTCTGGGATATAAACATTGTATTATATAATTTTTGAAGATACTGCTTCCTATAATTTAAACAGCAAACTAAATGTTCTGGTATTTTCGTCACTTGCATGTGTACGTGCACAGATGTAGCTTTGCCACCTTCCCAAACATTGCGTGGCTGCCAATCCTCTTTGTAGAACATGAAATTAAAGCCAACAGTAAATGTTAATAATGTGCTAAACTGTAGTTCGTGAATAGCAAATTTTAGTAACCCTTAATCGCTCACTTAGTACATTACTAACATTTGCCTGCGGTTCAAGATTTAAAATTAAAATCTATGGAATTGGTGGTCAGCAACAGTAAGAAGCACTGGGGGGCTCCGTTTGCAGCCCACTTTGACGTTCCTCCACCTCCATGGGACCTCAGGTCATATTTGAGATTCAATTCTTCAGGCAACCCAAACTTGAGAGAATGATAATTAAACACAGTTTCAAAACGATTAGAAAGAACAGTAATTTCCTCAAAGCTTGCTTTTGAATAGCTCATTATTTTATTCCTTCTTGTTCAAGGGTATTTATCACTTCCCAGTATTCTGCCACCACCTGATCCTTATCTAACTGAATAAAATTCATCTTGTTGACTCACATCTCAGGACTCTTGTAGCTAAAGATACAAAGAGTTACTTGAGCTAGGAAAACCTTCCAAGAATCCACACAGTTTATATGTGTTAGAAGGAAATTCTCTAAGCTCTCTACAAGACTCAGAGTTATATAGTCATTATTAGTCAATATATTCCTAGCCAGAGTTAAGTAGAATCAAGCGGTGCACTCTGGCTTGCTTCTATCCATACTCTGCCCTTCCACTGTCTCTCTGAGGGATCTGGTACCAAGTCCTGTGGCATTTTACTTGCCTTCCTCTGCTTATCCCAATCTGTAGAATGAAACCAGACGAACCCATATTGCCCCTTCTTTTTCATGAGTTCAATTCAACAATGAAAAGGATTGGCTTGAGTCTGAGCCCCAGCTATGTGACCTTAAACAACCCCTCCAGTTCTTTGATGCTTGATTTTCCCGTTTGTAAAATAAGAATGATACTGTCAGGGTTGTTGTTACAGTTTTCCACAAAATCTTCCTTTCAAAACAACAGCCCCCAAAATTTTCCTGGAATAGGAATATACTAGATAGAACAAAGTTGGAAAATTCTAAATATTATGTCTTAATTTTTAGGTCTCAAAATTACTGGATCAAATTAATGATTCTGAGAAGCAAGAAAACATATTTATATTAGCTCAACAATTCCCAGAAACTTTGACTACATGAGCTGTGTGCTTAGTACTTATTAACCTGCTGTGGAACTAGAGGCGTATAGGATACACTTTGGTAAATGCTCTTTTAGGGATTAAAAAATCTCTAGCCTAGGTCACTTTGCTAAACTCCAGGCTCCAACTGCATATTTGATATCCTCACTTAGGTGCAAGGACATGAGCTGTTCCAAACGGGAACCCTGATCTCCTCCCTGAGCCTACATTTTGTGCAATCATTCTTAGCACAGCCGACTTCAAATCCATCCTTTGGCTCCGGTCAAAGACATTGACGGCGTTCAAGATTCCTCACTTTGTCTCCTACTCTACAGGATGTTCATTAGGAATCTTCTCGAAAATGTACACGAAATGTAGCTAGTTGCCAACTCCACCATTATCAACCTAGCCCAAGCCGTTATCTCTCACATGCATTAATCCATCACCTTTGTGTTGGTTTCCATACTCCTCCCCTAATATTGGACAGTCTTTTCTTAACATGTAAGTCACATTGTGTCCCTCTCCTGCCCAAAATTGTCGAATACTTTAATTTACTCAGAGTAAAAGCCAAAGTCTGTATCAATCCCCCCAAGAAGTTCTCCAGGATTTGCCCCATTCCTTTAAGTCTCAGACCTCATTTTCTACTATTCTCTCTCTCTTGAAGCCACAGTGGCTTTTTGGCAATTTTAAAATACATAAGGCATTTTTCTGCCTCAAGATCTTTGCACACGCTGTTCCCTGACTTGAATGCTCTTCCCCCAGTTGTCTACTTATACCCTACCCTTGTTTTTCTCACATGTGAAAAAAATGCCTGCTGCAATGCATTTTGGAAAGTGCTTTTTACAGGAGTAAATATTGGTTGAGATATATTCCATAAACTTATAGACTCTTCCTATTCATGGAAGTAATCCAGGCTAATATTTCAGTGAAGTCTTTCATGAACTACTCCGTTTAACAATGCAGTTAAAAACAACTCCCTCCGCTCCTGCAGTGTCTTTCCCCATTTTTCCATTCATTTTTCAATAAAGCACTTATCATCTGATGATACGCTATACATTTTACTTCTTTGTTCATTCCATCTCTCTTCACTGGAATGTAAGCAGTACAAGACCCCAAGATTTCATCTATTCAGAAAAGAATGTGCCATTTAATAAATAATATCTTATACAGAAATTTAATATAACTCTATTGTTACTAACATTGATAATATTGATGTTATTTTTATTTTTTTTTCCCAAGGAAGGTTGCCCTGAGCTAACACCTGTGCCAATCTCCCTCTATTTTGTATGTAGATTGCTGCCACAGCATGGCTGACAAGTAGCGTAGGTCCCTGCCTGGGATCCAAGCCTGACAACCCCGGCCACTGAAACAGAGTGCATGGAACTTTAAACACTCGGCCACAGGGCCGGCCCCCATGTTATTTTTATTAATCTTCCAAATGTCTTTTTATTGCTAATAAAGTGTCTCAAGAGAAAACCTTAAATTTGAATTTGAGAGAAGTATACATACTATTTTCTTAATTTTGCAAAAATGATACTGGAAATTTGTGTATCTGTGTGTGTGTATTCATGTATGTATATGTGTGTATGTCCCTCTAACAAGGAATATTGTGATTATATTAGGTCCATCCAATAATCCAGAGAAAGAAAGAGAGAATTAGTTTCCTACTTCTGGTGTAACAAATTACCACAACTTAGAATAACTTAACACTGTCTTCTTCTCTGAAAAGAGTCATACGGGGATAAAATCAAAATCAACATGTTAGCAGGGCTGGAGGATCATTGGGGAAGTCTGTTTCTTGCCTGTTTAAACTTCTAGGGACTTCTAGCATTCCTTGGCTCATGGTTGCATCACTGCAGTCTCTTGGGCACCATCATATCTTCTGTTCACCTGACTCTGACTCCTCCTGCATCTGTGTTAGAAGAAGTACTGTAGTTACCTTAAAGTGACAAGAAATTTTCACATATTGAGGTATATGGAGTAGCTATTCTGGTTTAAAACTGATTTGGCTTGACACAAAGAAGCCTGACTTATGGCCAATCAAACATACAGTGTACATCTGCTTCAATCATTAATGTAAAGAGTGCATTAAACATTATCTCAAAGTAAGAGAATGCATTCTCTCAAGATAAAAAATGCAGAGTTCCCCTTCTGCAACACCAGTGTGGGTAGTACTGATGGGTATCTGTGCTCCTGAAGATAAGGTCCCTTTCCAGGACAGCAGGGTCAGTTGACCTGGTAATTTGCAACTGAGTAGCTCTTTGAAACTTTGATGAATGTCTATCCTGGGCATGTTTAATGTATGTTCTTTGTTGTAAAAAGGAATAAAACTATACTGAAAACCATGCTTCTCCAGAACACTATCTTCCTGTGTGAAGACTGCCTTCCTAGATTATAGTCCTCAGCCTGGCTCAAGTAGAAGTCACCTTATCTCTCTTATCTACAGAATGACTATTGATTATTTGCATGGACAGGGGCCACAGGGATAATTCAGGATAATCTCTCCATCTCAGAATCCTTAATTTAATCATGTCTTCAAACTCCCTTTCACCATACAAGGTAACATATGAACATATTCTGGATATTATAATATGGATGTCTTTGGCTGAATAATTTCAGCCACCCACACTCTGCCTTCTGAGTCTCAAAGATTCATGTCCATCCCACATGCAAAATGAATTTGCCTCATCCTAAATTCCCCAAAGTCTCAATCCAAATCAAGTTTAAAATCTTACCTATCTTAAATATGGGTGAGGCACTATGTATGATCAATTCTGGGACAAAATTCCTCCCTGTGAGCCTGCGAAACACAAGAAACAAGTTATTTGCTTCTAATTAAAATGGTGGGGCAGGCATAGATTGACAGTTATAGGCATTCTCATTCCAAGAGAAAGTCCTAAGCAATTTTAAAATTTAGCGGGGTAAATTTCCTTAAGTTTCAAGGCATGGGGATAATTCTCAAGGTCTCAAGACTCCTGCACTCTGAACCCAAGACTCAGCCCCCTGGGCCTAATGTTCTGCCGTCCAAGTCATCCTTGCTTTTTCACGAAGGGTAGCACATGTTTATAGATGAGTAATTTTATCGGCCTATTTCCTACCTGTAGAATTTTGGTAGTCCAACTGCCTTCATTCATTTCTCTGTCTCTCTCTGTTTCCTTTAGTCCAATCTGGCAGTGTTTCTGCTGGTATAACATTCCCAGAAACCTTGTGAATCTCCTGCATATGTCACTGGGATTTACTTCTGTAAGCAAGAGGCTTCTCGAAAGATCTTTCCTGGATAATCCAATCTCTACTCCTGCTTTAGGCTGAGATACTTGAGGAGATTCCTGAGTCACATTCCTTATTTCTTCAAATAGTTCTCTATATGAATAACTATTCTGATCTTTTGATCCTTCCTAAACACTACTAAAAGGTTGTCCAGCCACACCCTTGGCTTTGTCTTTAGAGAAAGTGAATCTTTTGCAACCTGGAAAGATTGAGATTTTCCAAAATCACCAACTCTGGTCCTTTTTGCTTCACTGTTCTTCTCCTCAATTTATCTCTTAACTCTCATATTTTACTATAAGTAGTAAAAAGAAAGCAGTAAAAGAAGCCAAACAATACCTTCATTATTTTGTTTGAAAATCTCCTCATGGAAATATCCAAGTGCAATTAAACTAGGATTTCTGCCACTATATAATCAGTATCCCGTTTCCTCCAGTTTCCAATAACATTTTCTTTTGAGCCCTCACCACCAGCGCTTTTAATGTGATATTTCTATCCACATCCTATTTATGAAGATGTAGGTATTTTCTAAGACAATATAGATTTCTTTACTGTTTCTTGGTTCCATCTGAGATATCACTGAGTGTTTTTAACATCCATATGTGATATAAGTTCTTTCTACCATGATCACTATTTCTTTCTGCGCCCTCACCACCATCTTTTTCTAACCCCATTTCTAACCTTCTTTCTAACCCTATTTTTAACATTCTGATTGAGGCAATTTAGGATTTTTTTTTGTCATACTCAAAGTTCTTCCAGGCTCTACATTTTAACCAATTCCAAAGCTACTTCAACATTTTTAGGGGGTTGTTATAACAGCACCTCACTTTCAGTACCAAAATCTGTATTGGTTTACTATTATTGCTGCAACCAATTGCCACAACTTAATGACTTAATCTTTTTTTTTTTTTCTAATTTTCCTCTAGTTCTGGACTTCAGAAATACAAGAGTAGTCTTATGGAGCTACAATCAAGGTGTTGAAGGCTAGTTCCTTCTGGAGGCTCCAAGGGATAATCTGTTCCTCACTTCTCCCAACTGTTATACACTTCTGACTTTCCTTGGTCTGTGGCCACATCATTCCTTTCTCTTGCTGCTATTGTCACATATTTTACAACTCTGACTTTGACTCCCTCCCTATCCCTCTAATAAGGAATGTTGTGACTATATTAGGCCACCCAGACAACCCAGAGTGAACCCCAATCCATTTAGTTGCAGCTGCAAAGTCCCTCTTTCATGTAGGATAACATAAGCATAGGCTGCATGGATGAAACTTTTAGAGACATTATTCATGGGTGCGTATGTTTGTATGTGTATGTTTGTGTATACATATACATAAATATCTTTTTTTTCAGGAGAAAATCAGCTGGTTCACTTTGATCTCTCTCCTCCATTCTATGTATACATTTGCAATTCACTTAAAGACTTAGAAAAAATAACTGTTCCTAGAAAAAGTGAAAATTATCAATCCTCTTTGAAGAAAAACTATTAAACCTGGATAGTCTTATAACTTTTTAAAATATAATCCATAGAATAATTTATCCAGAAAAATATAACAGGGCAATAATGTTTTCTTGAGAGATTGAAAACTATTCAGGAAAAAATAATTTCAAACTTATAGAAAATGCCCTAGGAAACAAACAAAAAAGTGAAACTCCCCTTTATGAGTTTAATATAGCTGAGAGCACAGAAAGAGAAATTATAGGTCAATTTTATTCACAGACTATATGCATAAATATAAGACAATGTTATGCAGTCATGCATATAAAACTAACATATCCTGATTATGTTGTGTTTAAATAAGAATATTTATTATAACTTTTCATCCAAATAACTGGAAAAAGAAGGAATTAATGGCTATCTTATTAGATGAAAGATTTGATAAGATTCATGTGTATTTATAATAAACAAAAAATTTTAATACTACCTAGCAAACTAAGGCTAGAAAGGAATATTCTTATTCTGGTAAAAGATATCTTCAAAATTTACGTGATAAATTAAATATAACTGTTAAGTATTAGAAGCTTTTCACCTAAAATCAGGAGCATGTCAAAGATGCCCACTATTTTAGCTTCTGTTCAGAAATTTCCTTGAGAAATTTGTCAGCAGAATAAAGCAAGTAAAATAAGTACAATATAGAAAGATTAGAAAGTAAGAAAATTGTAATTTTTCACAAATGATGACTTTCAAAATATAAAACTCCAGAAAATGTGCAATTTATTAAAATTAATAAGACATTTTGGCATTTGTGAATATAAGATTAATACTACTATAATAATGCAGTCCTCTGCACTAGCAGCAAACATTTAGAAAATATAGTTTTAAGATATGCCATTTATACAACAAAAATATAAAGTACTTGGTGATAAATCTAAACAAATACACACGGTCTCTAGAAAAGTATATAATTTTAATTAAAATATGAACAGAAATTAAGTATCTAAAAAAATAGATAAATGGAAGAGATTTGCTGTGCTTGTGGTTAGGACTCAGTAGGGAAGGGAATGAGAAATTAATAAATAGTGCTGGGAAAACTGATGATGTCTTTGAAAACGCATTGGATCTATACCACTCTTCATCACAAATATCAATTTCAGGTAATTTAAAGACAAAACTGTAAGCAGCTGAAGTGTGAAACGTTGAAGAACATTTGGGATAATATTTAATCGCATCAGCATAGATAACTGTTTCTTAAGAAATACAAGCAAAGTAAAAATTTAAAAGAATAAGAATTTCTAACAAAGTATGGAGCAGTAAAAGTAATGACTTTAAAGAAAACTTTAAGGAAATGTTTCTTTTTAGAGAAACCTAGCAAATCCCACCTTAGCCAAATGATCAAACTTAATACGTCATATTCATGTCATATACTTCTGATATGATGCAATGATATCATTCCCCCTGGATCCATATAACCAGTCTAATCATGATTAAACATCAAAAAAACCCAAATTGATAGATATTCTACAAAATCCTTAGCTATAACTAGTCTAATCATGATTAAACTTTAAACAAATCAAACGTGAGAGAGATTCTCCAACATCTTGACCACTATTCTTCAAAAGAGTCAAGGCAATGAAAAACAAGGAAAGATGAGAAACTATCACAAATTACAGAAGACTAAAAATAATGCCTTAGTGCAACATGGTATCCTGGCAGAGAAAAATAGAACTAGTGGAAAATGTGGTGAAATATGAATAAAGTCTGTAGTTTAGTCAAGAGTGTTTTACCAATATTAATTTCTTAGTTTTAATAAATGTTCAATTATTTGTTAAGATATCAATACTAGGGAAAGCTGAGTGAAAGTATATAAGAACTGTCTGCAATATCTTCACAGATCTTGTCAAAATCTAAAATTATTTCAAAATAAAAAGCTTTTATAAAAACATAAGATTTCTGATTTGACTACGTTCAAATAATAGCAAGAAAAAAAAACTTTGTGCATGACTTAACTTCCTAATTTATTTTCAAAGTCAATTTTAGGAAAAGTATACTTGCATGGCCTATAAGTAACCACAACGTAGTATTAAGAACAAATCAAAAGCACTACAAAAAAAAGAAAGAAAGGAAAACAGCATTTAGTAAAAGACAAACAACCCAATTAGAAAATATCCCTTGACATGAAGAACAAAACAAATATAATCATCCACTCATTATTGCTAAGTAAATTGGCATAATTACTTTGGAAAGAAATATAACAATATCTAACCAATTTGTATATCAATATATTCTTCCATTCAACAATTCCTTTCCTTTGTTTATTCAGTAAAGTTCCATGTATACGAATCATCATTTGCATTACCAATAGACTAGAAAAAAACTTCAATCCTCATCAAGAGGAGACAAGCTCAATAATATCAGAAATATTCTTGTAATGATATACTACACGTTGATTAGAATAGGTAAATTAAAGCTCTATATTTCAATATGGACAAATCCTAGAAACTCATTGCTTAAAAAAAACAAGGTAAGTTACTGAATTGTATATATATAAGAATATATGTATGTATAAAATACTATGCTACTTAAAAATAATATTAAAACGTTCAAAACAATATTGATAAGAAAATTACAAAATACTCAGGTAATGATAAGCATCGAATTCAAGATTGTGAATTTCTCTGCAAGGTGTGAGGACACAGTAATGAAGGAAGAGCACAGAGAGAGGCTTTAACTGTATTGGGGAAGTTACACAGGTGCGTATTGCTTAAATTATTTCAAAAATTCATAAATCTTAGTTATTAAAAGGAAGCATGACAGGATGAAAGAAGATTTTATAGGTTTATATCACTGAAGAGAAAAATGAAGGCTCTAACCAACACAGAATATATTAAAAAATATTAGACACCTCATCAGTTTACATCTTCTCCAGATTCAAGGATCATAACGCAGGAGAAATGGCTTGTTGCCATCAGGCTGCTCTTTACCAACCACACTGTAAATAGTCATAAAAATTCTTAAAATATTCCTCTTATTCTATTGGCATTGATCCTTTCTTTCTGGCATTTTGTAAAATACTTGTTTACATGTTTCATTTACACTCTAAGGGCTAATTTTGTGAACTTCAGAACAAAATTAAATATGTTGGAAGTTTCTGCAAGCTCAAATGTTATATTTCACTGATCCAAAGCCACTAAGGCAAAATGTCAGCAGGATTCAGAAGATTTTGCTAGGAAACTGGTTCTATATAATAGAAAATAAAGCCCCAGACCTATACCCCGTTAAAATGTAAATAGACAGACATCTCAATATGTTTCTTCCAAACTTTTTTCATACAAGTCAAGCTGTACTTTATGCATGAGGCTGTAGCTAAAAATTGTCTTGTTGCACAGCTGCATTGTGATTACTGGAAGTTTTAGCATTTGATGCCAAAAGAGATGAAACTCATATCCAGAAATCCATCTGGAGAAAAGTGAGAAAAAGCTTTTATTTCTTGTATTGCGCATCGTGGACCACTGGATCAGATCCATAAAGTTGACATTAGTTTGAATCACCGTGGAAAACCTATATATATAGGGACAGATTATTTAGTTACTGTGAGATGTTTTAGATGGAGTAGGCAACACTCACATATTCCAAAGTTTCTTTATACCTGAAAGACACTTCATTATAATGAAGTATCTGCATATATTTACCAAAACATTTTCTCTAGTCAGATAACATTATACTTTCTGAGAGTTAGGAGACTGCGATGGTTTAGAACATCAGCTTGGGAGTAATATAGCCTGACATCAAATCTGTGCTCAGTCACTCATAAACTATGTGCATGACCAAGAAGTGAATTCCCTCAGCTCTCCGAGTTCATTTTCATCATCTGAAGTGGGAATGATAAGCATATCTACCTCGTGATGATTTGGAACAAAATGGAGGACACAAAGTACCTAGGATGATATCTTGGACACACTAGTAATTGAAAAGTCATAGTTATTTTTACTAACAGCATTATTATTTCAAAGTGGACCTAAAATTTAAAAAAATAAAAATTCGTCAAATCCTACATCTTCGTTCCATATGCATATTTACTATTAGTGATGTTCGTAGGAGAGAACCTCTTTTTGAAGAATTATTCAGACAGTAATCACCTCCCATCTCATCCCAGTCATCTCCCTGCCTTCTTTCCTCAATTCCCTGAAGAAATGGTCTTTCTCTATGTCACAAAAATGCCACAAAGTTGTTTGAATAAGCACCACATTTTCCCAAGTGAAGTATTCTCTTCTCATCTCTGAATCCTATGTATTGACTCTTTTAAACAACGAACAATTTTTCTAATATTATAATTATTTGTGTTCACTTATTTTTTTCCCACAGCAATACCTTTCAAACTATTTTGACTGGCACTTTCAGTAAGAAATACATTTTACAGGGTTACCTAGATACAAAAATACATATTATAGGGCTGTGCTTATCCAAATCCATATTATAGGGTTATAAGTATCCTCAACTTAACCATTCAGGCTGCTGCAATATGCTTGATTGTACTCTGTTCTATTCCATTCTAATCTTACACTATTACATCTGCCCTGTCCTGTCCTGTCCCAATCTCTTTTTTCTCCATCTCTTTTGTCTTATCACCTGGTACCCTAATGTATCCTATCTTACTCTATTTCATATGTTTTAAATGCTAGACTGTGCCTCTAAATTGATTACATGCCCAATAAAGTTGTGATGGCTGTCTGTAAACCATTTCCTTCCCCTCCTGGAGTGAGGATCCATGTTGCACTCTTCCTACATCTTCAATAGTGCTAGCATGGCGCCTTCCACAGTATAGATGTGTGTATAAATATTTGTGAAATGGATGAATTAATAAATGATCTATATTCAATAGAATATCTGAATTGAATAGCTCCAATTTTCAAGATCATAAATTTTTTTTTATTTGGAACACTGGTCTATACACAGAGAAATTTACCAAATCTAAGCTTGTTAGCTATAGATGCGTGAAGTTAAGTTAAAGAAATGCAGTTAAATGGCATAGCCTTGAAACAATTATCTGCTAATTATTTTGAAAGTTTCTCCCTTTTAATTTGTGCCAATGTTTTGTGATGGCTAACTCTGAGTTACTAATATTTTCTTCGACACATTTGTTTCATAAGTAAGTCATTAAATAATAGAAAATTTTTCATATTCTGTCCTTTTAATTTATCCAGACGTGAATTAGATAAATTATCACAATACTTCGTCAATTAAAACAACATTCATTTACTATCTTCCACACAATGTATAGTTGAGAATGGAGAGCAAGAAGTTCATTAAGTATTTTGATATCACAAGAAAATATTTTCCATCACACTGTTAGAAATCCTTTGACCTAGAACTATAGAGAATAGAAACTTTGAAATCAAACAAACAAAAAAAATAAAGCATAATTCCAATGACATCTCAGAATTAAGAAATTGCATGAAATGAGAATAAGAATAAATTCTATTGTCATGTCAACAAGGGCAATCAACTGCATGAGGTAGATAACATACATGTCCCATGAGGATTTCCCACTGTCCAGTGCATTCTAAGGCAGAACACAGGGCTGGACATCAGGCACCATGAGACCTCTCAGGCCCTGTGGTATGTGATTGAGTAAGGGTCAGTCCCTCCTCCCTTGCTGTAGGCAGTAACTGGAGTCTATAATCAGAAGGGCAGAGCAAGTATAACACTGGTCTCATCTCCACTCTACCAACTTACTCTTCAATGTTTGTGACCGTATGGGTCCCCACCTTCACGTAATCAGACTGAAACCCAAGCCTTATAACTGTATCTAGTCCATATATGCCATATCAGAACTCTATAGGATTAATTACTGAAAACACTATTCTATTGTGGGGTTCTGCAAGAGGCTAACTGCCTCTCAGAATCCAGCCCATACGAATGGCTTTGGACTATTTAACCCGTACTCAGAGTTATAGCTTTGAGCAAAAGTATGATTCCCTATTAGAAGCTTTACTAACCTGCCTTGTGCCTTTTTTATCATTAAGAAATTACGTCAAATATGTAGAACTTGTAATGGAGAAAATAGTTGAAAGGGAAAATTGGGATAAACTATTATTCATATTTTTTTGGTATATCATCTCAGTGGAATTTAGTAAAAGAAACTTAATTTCCTGATTGTGGGATGAAGGATATTTCCTTTGATTAGCCAAGACTTTAACAACCTTTGATTTATTTAGATTTTTGGGGAAAAATATAGGATTTAGGAAGAATAAAGTGAAAGTATATGAGAAAAAGTGTATCTATTTATAAATAATAGACTCTAAAATTATATCAGTAAAGACTGACCTTTTCTTTAACTTCTAGTACCGGTATTTGAAACCGTACTCACATTTACTATTTTTGTTTGTTTAAAACAAGGAAAAACTGCATGTTATCCAAAGATTTGAAGAAATGCATTTACTCTACAAGTTGCAGCAGAATTCTGTGCAGAAATATTCCAAAATTTCAATTACATTTTAAAATTCAGCTACCCACAAAGATGATTTTAGAAAGGAATACGCACATCCACACACACAAGGCAAAATAAAATTGTCCTGAGTTCATTTCTTGAGGATTCATTTAGAGGGTAAATGGAAGGTACCATTGAGGATAGATCCACCAGGATAATTTTCTAGAAGCCGAATGTTTTCTTCTCAGAATTTGTTGCTTAAACAATTATTAAATAAGGACCATTTCAAGTATAATGGAATCTATTTGCAAACACTTCTATGTTTTTCTTGTATAATGACCAAGAAAGTTAAAATCATGTACTATGAGTCATGTAATTGTTAATATTACAGTGAAGTTATTTAGGAGCTGAGTACTAAAAGAAGGGAAAAAGAAAGACAAATAACCTTAGATTAAGCTCTTTTTTTCCTCTATATTCTCTAACTATTTGTAAAAGTTTTATATGGGTGAGTTCATATTTGCTAAAGATAAGAGATTGTTCTGAATTTCACTTAACTTTCAAAGATCTGGGCAAAGCTGTGACCCATGAGGGATGATATTTAACGAAAGACGTGCTATGGATTTTGTAATCCATAATTTGGGTCCCACCAATGCCAAGGTCAGCTCCTCGGGATAATAGTGCCAGACTATTCATCATGGTTTGTCTTCCCGGGTGACCTTGTTCTCTGATGAGAAGCTGCAGTTCAGTGGACATTGCTCATGACTGAAGGGCTCAAGCTGAATGAAATGACAGGGATCAGTTGACTTCGTGTCTATCTACGAAAAATAGTCCCTTTGGAGAAACAAGATCAACGTGGAGAAACTCTCACTCATTCCTCTTAGAAAATGTTCCTTAATTCCAGTTAGGTCCAAACATGACACGCTATCAACTCATGAAATTTACCCTCAGTAAGATGAGCTTGAGAAATACACACTCAAGGACTTCTTTTTGAATTACTGACCCATTATTCTTTGCATTTCTAAACTACAATTCTTCTGGGAAAAAGTTGCTCAGTGTGGTGCTCTGGGAAGAAAGATTTTGACCGCTCTGCATGCTGTATTCGAATGGAGAATATGTTATAATAATGGATGCAGTGCAAAAAATTATGCCCAGACCACAAAAGGAAGAAAATTAGAAAATATCCTATAACGTATATTATTTAAGCAAAATTATCTATCTTTAGAAGATAGGGAGATTTGAATACATGAGATTTTAATCAAAGTTTTACAAAAGTACTTACATTTCTCACATTAACATTTTACAGCAAAAACTAGAATGAGCAAAAATTTCATGTGTTAGTGTCCATAATTACAATGTCAAGGGGCAGCTATAATAAACTTTGAAATACTGTGATTTTGTTTCAAAGCTAAAACTGATTATCTCACGTTGAATAAGTAATTTAAGTTAATGGGACTTCTGTTTACTAATCTCTAAAATGAACATAATACTGTCTCACTCACAAGGTAATGTCATTCTCAGTTTTTTTCCCAATCCTATCTTACCCTACAGCAATAATAGATGCCTACCTCAATGTACTACCGCACAGTCAATGGGACAATGGGGTCCAATGCTGGTGGTTGCACATTCAGAACCAATTTCTAACTAGCAGATAGGATCTGGAATTAGTTTGGGATAGAGTTTTTCTAGGTCAGACAGTACAGATCCAGTATTATTTTTTTTGTTATAACATGCAAGTTATTTTTATTTCAAAATTTCTTTTTACAAATCGACTCATTATTTAACAGAAATAGATTTATATACTGATTGTTAAAAATCTTTCAGTATAGCCATATCCCAAGACCAGGAAGCTCATAATCTACTATGTAATTCCAAGCACCATTTAAAATGACATTGAATATATTATTATAGTAACTAAAGCAGATAGAATTGAATTTCAAATACTCACCACCAAAAATATGTAAAACTGATAGAATCTGAATCGGTGAAAAATTCTCTCTTATTTTATATCTTTCCCTTAATGTTTTTTTTTAATATTTCTGGGAGTTATATAAATGACATATAGGTTGTGTGTTTTTTCTTTTTTTTTTTTACGTTCCTGATGCAAGTCCTCCATATATGAGAATTTACACAATGATGTTATTAACTTTTACACTAGGACCAGATTCATCGACATAATTTTAGCCTTGAGTTACTCTAATGTAGTTCTAGGATTATGGAATTGTAATACATTCACTCTAAACAGTGAGAGATAAGAAAAGCCTTCTCTCTATTACCTTCTTACATTTTTTTTTCAGTTTTTAGGTGATAGCATTCTGTATTGACAAGTGGATAATACATAACTACACCTGAAATAGATCTTTAAGACTTAAAATCTTCTTCCAGATTATAATGAATGTCCAGTTTGAGTTCAATGGCCAAAAAAATGTTGAATTTTCGTCCAAGTGTTACAAATTTTGTTTGATTTGGGAACCCTTACTTTCAAGTGCACTTATTAAATGATCAATCTTGTCTAATTGGAACACTCTCCATAAGGGGCATTGTAAACCTAGATTGTACTTAGCAAGATGTTACCGTTTTTGTAGATATCTACAGGTTCTGGGACCACTGTTCTAAGACATAAAATAAGCAGGTGTGCCAGAAGGTGATGTGCTCAACTCTTTGGAATTTACAAGTTCCATTCTTTTTTTTAGCTAAGCCTTTGGATAGCTCAGAGCCAAACTAATACCTAAGAACAATGTGCCCCTGGGTTGGAGATTGTGTGATATTTTACAGAGTGTCACATTGCATGGAAGTTTTTTTGAGATTAGTGATCTAATGTCAATCTAACCTATTCCATGACCAATTTATCCTACATAGAAGTCTTTGGATTAGGTAGCAAGCCTTCTAAAAGCTTTTAAATGCTAAACCTGTGCCCACCAATTTTTGCATCTTTTTGCTTCTGAGATTCCCATTAGCAATAGCCTTTATTTACACAAAATAAGACAAACATGTGCACCTTAACACATAAGCAAGAACCAAGAGATGCTACTGTGGCCTGGCCAAGAGAAGCTCCTGTGGGCACCACCAATAATTCCCATTGTGGAACCTGGGACTAGGGAAAGGACTGAACCAGTAGACCCCAAAGAATGGGGACAGTGGACTAATTCCAAACAAATGGGGAAATGCAACTGCCACCAGCAGTTCCCAACACGGAATCTGGGAAGGATTCCAAATAAATGAGAAACTGCAGACTAATCTGCCAACAGTTCCCAATGTAGAATCTGGGGACAGATCCAAGGGCTGGGGTTTTCCACTCAAAAATAAGGAATTGCTGTCTGAATCAAGGGCTAAGGTCTTGGGTTCCAGGTGGAACTCTCTGCTAGCTCAAGCTGACCTGCTCGGACTAGAAAGCCAATTAGACTGGGGGCTCAAAGCAAAGAGAGTGGATCTCAGAACTGAGAGCAACTTAGCATGACCCTTGGAAATGGCGAGAAAAACAGACAACTCAGAAGGGTTTGTGGATACCACACCTGTGTTTCTTGTTGTCCCTGAAGCCATCAGAAGTCTTTTTCAGTCCTGACATTGCCATCAAATCTGTTAAAAATCAAAATTCAACTGAGTAAATTTGAAGACCTAATTGGCTTTACTTAACAATTCATGAATCGGGCAGCATTCCTTCTTTGCAGATAGAAAAGAGCTCCGAGACGCTGTACAAAATGGAAGCCTTTTATGAGCAGAATGGATTGTTTCAGACAAGGTCTCCTTCGTTTAGGGAAAGGTACCCACCTCTCTAGGAGGCAGATTACCTCACTAATGCTAACTAGGTGGTTCCAGATTGCTCGTTAAAGGTCACATTCCCTGGAGAGGCTGAAAATGCAGTTAGGTTCCCCATTAAGTTTTGGTTTGCTGAGATGGGGTTTAGCACAAGTGACTCCATTTTGCACCTGTTGTTTCTTTTCTAATGTAAGAATTCTATTGAAATCTTAAGCCTGTTCAAACCTTTTTGCCTAGGTTAATTCTTCGGAGCTTTGAGTTGTAAAAGGCGTTGACCAGGCCTTTCCTGTCTACTGTCTTTCTGATCCCTTCTGGCAAATTCAGAACTAATTTCCCAATAATACGACTAGATAACATTCTGCTGGTGAGGAACTCCTTTCTGCTTTAGAAGCAGAGGGGTCGTAGTCACTAATTTTGCACTCAAACAGCCTGAAGGTTGCGTTCTATAATTGTCCTTACTTGCTGGCTGGGAAAGCTTGGTGATCTCTTTGTGCTGGGAATTCCTTCCAGAAAAGTGGAGAAAATAACACCTACCTGATTGTGATGGAAGAATGTAAAATATTCACATTCAGCATTCACCAAGGAGTAAGGGGCACTGAAAATAGCTTAAGCATTGCTATATATATATATAGCAATGCTTAAGCTTAATCCCTTTACATATATATCCCAAACAGTCTTGGGCTTTATCTGCTTGGAAATATCTACTTAAAAGCCTGGAACACCTGCAACAAGCTTGGATCTATCTGCTTAAAAATCTTTGTCCTTGTGTGAATTTTTTCCCTCTGAAAGTTCCCTTCTTGTGATCACCATGGGGATTACATTTTTTCATTGCCCGTGTATATACCTTTATTATCTTCGTTGTTTTGATTGTTGTAGGCTGTCTCTGTGCAGAGTATCAGCCTGAGGTATGAACTTACTATCTTCTTAGGTCTTTTCTGAGCCTTTCCATGGGAATGTGTGGTCACTTTCTAATTTTTCTTATATATGCAGTTGTTTTTGGATGTCCTAGTCTTTAATGGCTGGCTCCCAAAAGGAAAAAGAAAGGACAGGACATTGGCCATTTTAATACCCCTCCAAACTCTCATTGTCACTCCAGAGGAGGAGGAGCTTGTAACAGTGCCAGAGGGGCAACAACAATGGCTCCCCATCTATTTGTCTGCACTTTTGTGATCAGAAGCAACAATCAGTGATCAGAGCACAGATTCCCAGTGTCTGGAGAACAGAGTCCTTTTCCCCCATCCTAGTTCCTACAGATTTTGTGCAAGCTGCTCTAGGAACATGTGCATTGCTGCCTGACGCAGGGATGGGGGTGGGGTACTGGTAGCTTTTACGGTGCAAAGATCCAAAATGAACCACAATTTACTGTCCAAGTCTTCCCCTGGAAGTTGCAAGCCTTCAACAGACTCTGGAGTCCCGAAATAATTACTTCAGACAGATTCTGCCAGGGCAATTGTTGTCTGGGTGGGCGGCGGACTCCTGGTGGTTCCTACTTCACTATCTTCCCAGAATCCTCTCCTGAATTTCTTTTTAACAAATACGTTTTGAAGTGATTATAGCGCAAGCGTTAGAACCAAATTGCAAACAGGAAGTTGATTGGCAAACATAGATGAATATTTCTCTAATGTTCAATGTTTTTAAGATTGCATAATATTCAGGACAAGGAATTAATTTCTTTTTTAAAATATTAGGGAAGACAAAAGGAACTGCTAAAAACAATAAAAGCAGCTCCTAGGCTTAGATAGGGTTTCTCCCGAAAGTAACGTGAGGCACAACTGTCTGTAGGATTGACGCAGCTTTAGGGTATAAAACAGAAAATAAAAGGAGCAGCATATAATTGGAGATACGGTAAGTGTATAAAGTAAAATAGGGAAAAACAATCACAGTCGTCAGGTACCCATCGGAGTCTGGAGGTCTTTATTTTGTCTCCATGTTCAGGTTACCAAACGATGCAGTCAAGTCCCTGTACGATCTTCCCTCCGTCCTCTAGGAAAGCTGCCAGGCACTGGCTTCACTTTGATGAATAGAAGCAGCTGGTATCTCAAGAATGGCTATTAATCTACTCATAAGATGAAAGTAAGTGGCAAAGCTGAGCAAGGCTTTGTGATTAGCGATTCAAGCGCTGTTTACCTAAGAATAAAAGATCTTTGAGCAGTTTCTGCTTGGAAGAGGGATACGTTTTAATTGATACAGTTACTTTTCGAAATTAGGACGCACCAAATGGAGTCTAAATTTAATCAAAGCTTCTTATTTAGGCTAACTATGACCTAAAAATGTGGATTTGATTGGATGTCTCCTTGTCTTGGATTATTGAACAGAAAAACCAACCTGGTTTATTCCAAGAGGTGACAACTAATTGAAGTTTTTCTTCTTGGTAATTTTTTAACTAAGTTTATGCTATCTTCTCAGCTGTATTTTGGAGACAAAAACACTACAACATAGTGATTTAGGTTTTAGAAAATGAATTTCTTTGAACAGAATAGCATTTGTGCCTCAAATTGTATAGTAGACACCATTGGAAAATCTTAGTACTTTTCAATATTTTGAACATAAGAATCCCTTTCTATTGTCATGCATATTATTTGATATCATTTATATTATTTCAATATCCATCAATAGAAAAAACAAAAATCCAAAAGTTTTGTGAAATTACACAGTTAGAAGAACATGTATTTTATTAATCAAAATAACCATCTTATCTAAATGAAATTAAAAGAATTAATTATGCAAACATATAATAATGCATAGCACATACTAAGGACTTGATAAATTTTTTTTTGTTATTTTATACTTGAAAAATAGTAGTATGTGTAAAATCATATTCAGTTCACAGCTTTTGCATATGAATTCAACCAAACCCTGCAATAATTCAGTAGCTCTCTCACCAAATCCATAATCAGAAACTCAGGGCCTTATGTGGCAGAACTTGTAAGGGACAAGTATATAACGTATAAATCAAGAAAACCTTTCCTCTGAGAATTCCAGAGTACTTTATTAATCTGCATTGGTGGGAATCATTTGGGATTAATTCACAGTGGAACTTGAAATGCTGCTGTTTCCTTGGGATTATACCATCTGTTTCTTTAGGTTAGCAAATCTAGATTGTAACAAAAATATTGATTAATTAAATCCCATAAATGTTTAATGGACAACAATTTTGTGTAAAGCTCGGAGACACTGTTACTACCTTCGTGGAGTTTTCGATCCAATGGAGGCTAAAATTCTTAGCTGTTATAATATGAATTTTTAAAAATCCAATGAGAATACAAGAGAGTGGGAGGTTAATTCATACCAGTTCATCAAAGAATTGGTACTTGGTCTTTATTTTCACTATTACTTATAGCTGATCAGTAAATAATTGTTAACCTCATGGGTTTTGATGACTAGATATCATTCCAGTGGATTAACTTTCAACAACATTTAAGAAAAAAAGTGGTACCAGAAAAGAAAATCCCTAGGAAGTACAATGAAAGCCTCAAAAATGTGAGAGGTCTTCCCCACCTTTAAAAAAAAAGCTTAATGAAGCGGTTTGGCATTAAACTCAACAACAAATGCATTTATTTTTTTTAAAAGACGTTATCTCATCATTTCAGCACACTATTCCACTTAGAGTTAGAAATATTTGTTTCTAAACCAAGAATAAATGCAAAATTGCCAGTAAGTTGTGGAAAAATTAAATATTGAATTGCTCCTAAGTAACTTTTTGTTTTTTAAGCCCTAAACAATTCTCTATCCAACATTTTGATAGTGTTTACAATATTCTATGTTCTGTCTTACAAAATTACGTGTTTTACTACCTACGTGTAAGTATGTGTGTGTGTGTGTGTGTGTGTGTGTCTGTATGTACTGTTGTGTTAGCTCACTGATGATATGACTCACTTTTTTCCTCCAATTTTCTGACTGGTTGATAAAGAGTTATAATATTCATGAATTTACTATTGATATCTAAGGAGGAAATAATGCCTTGCACTGACATTTATTATTTCTTTATAGAACCACTTTATTTATTTTAGTTATGAAATTGGCAGGGATTTTGTCTTAATACTTTGGGGTTCTGAGTAGCCATGAATCAAGAATATTTTTGGAATCAATAAACTTATGTCTTTCACGTAAGTGCTCTAATATTTCATATATTTAAATGATATGGTCATTATTAAAGTACAAATTTACTTGAAAGTGATCCTAAGTATACAATAGTTTTGGTCATTTTACATTTTCTAAATTAAAAAATACTGAAATGTCTGAGTGCACCTATGGAAAGTTGTCAATGTTTTGTAGTAAACAGAAAAGCATGGGACAATTGTCCTTGTTTCTTTCTCCTAATGGCATTTCGCAAAGCTTTTGTACATTGTTTGTTTATGGGAAAAAAGAGGAGAGAGAGCCTTATTCTGCATTTACTAGAACGTCCTGATCACATCTTAAACTTTCAAAGTTGACACACAGAATAAATTTTTTCTATAGGAAGTGGACATTAATTTCATATGAAGCTATAGAATTTTAATCACAGGCTTGTCAGCAAGCTGCACTTACTACTAGCAGAACAATAAAGAGAAAATTGTGTTGTTGAATGCTTTTGGAGGTCATGGAAGATGTATCCTAGATCTAATCAGAGCTATTCTTAATTTTAAAACTATGCAATTTTACAATATATATAAATACTAAATGCCCTATGTGACTGTGGGATTGCAGTGATTACAGGTCAGAGCCCTGCCTCCTACAGTTAGGAGGTTGAGTTAGGGCATTAGATGATAATTGTCATCCAGTTTTTCTTACTTTTTGTCTTAAGCTTAATTGCACACATTGGCTTCATCATAATTATAAATTACAGCACACTATTATCATTGGAACATGCATGACACTTCAAATTTATTCATTCATTTATTTGTATAAAGATAATTTTTGAATTCCCCATCCAAACCAAGAGCTAGAATATTCCAAATAGCTGACGTTTACTTATTAAAAATACTCCTGTTCTGTCCCACTGCCTCCTGTAGAATGATTTACAGCTGTAACTTTTGTTGGTTTTTTAAAATTTTTTTGAGTTCATAATAGTTTACATCAATGTGAGATTTCAGTTGTACACTATTTCTTGTCTGTCACCACATAAGTGTTCCCCCTCACCCCCCGTGCCCATCCCCCCACCCCCCTTACCCTGGTGACCACTGAACTGTTTTTTTGTCCATGTATTTGTTTATATTCCATATATGAGTGAAATCATCCAGCTTATTTCTCTTAGCATAATTCCCTCTAGGTCCTTCCATGTTATTGCAAAGGGGATGAATTTGTTTTTTTATGGTTGTGTAGTATTTCATTGTATATATATATATACACCACATCTTCTTTATCCAATCATCAGTCCATGGGCACTTGGATTGCTTCCATGTCTTGGCTTTGATGAATAGTGTTGCAATGGCATATGGTGCATATGCTACTTTGGGTTGTTGATTTCAAGTTCTTTGGGTAGATACCCAGTAGGGGGATAGCTGGGTCATATGGTAGTTATGTTTTTAGTTTCTTGAGGAATCTCCATACTGTTTTCCATGGTGACTGCATTAGTTTGCATCCCACCAGCAGTGTATGAGTGTCCCCTTCTCCCCACACCCTCTCCAACATTTGTTATTTTTAGTCTTAGTGATTATAGCCATTTTAAAAGGCATAAGGTGGTATCTTAGTGTGGTTTTGATTTGCATTTCCCTGATGATTAGTGATGTTGAACATCTTTTCATGTGTTTATTGGCCATCTGTATATCTTCTTTGGAAAATGTCTGTTCATATCCTCTGACCATTTTTTGGTCAGGTTGTTTGTTTTTTTATTGTTCAGTTGTGTGAGTTCCTTATATATTATATATAATATCATATATTGCCAGATATATGATTTGCAAATATTTTCTCCCAATTGGTGGGTTGTCTCTTTGTTTTGATTCTAGTTTCTTTTGCCTTGCAGAAGCTCTTCAGTCTGATGAATTCCCACTTGTTTATTTGTTCTTTTGTTTCCGTTGTCTGAGGAGACATAGTATTTGAAAACATCCTTTTTAGTTCAATGTCAAAGAGCATACTACTGATATTATCTTCCAGGATTTTATAGTTTCAGGACGTATCTTCCAGTCTTTTATCCATTTTGAGCTTATTTTTGTATATGGCTTGAAATAGTGGTCTACCTTCATTCTTTTGCATATGGCTGCGCAGTTTTCCCAACACCATTTATTGAAGAGACTATCTTTTCTCCATTGTATGTTCTTGGCACCTTTGTTGAAGATTAGCTGTCTGTAGATGTGTGGTTTTATTTCTGGGCTTTCAATTCTGTTCCATTGATCTGTGTGCCTGTTTTTGTAACAGTATCATGCCATTTTGATCACTAGGGTTTGTAGTACATTTTGAAGTCAGGGATTGTGGTGCCTCCAGCTTGGTTCTTTTTTCCTCAGGATTGCCTTAGCAATTTGGGGTCTTTGGTTGCCCCATATGAATTTTAGTATTCTTTGCGCTATTTCTGTGAAGAATGGGATTGGGATTAATTGGGATTCTGATAGGGATTTCATTGAATCTGTAGATTGCTTTGGGTAGTATGGACATTTTAACTATGTTTATTCTTCCAATCCATGAGCAATGAATCTTTCTTCATCTCTTCATGTCATTGTCTATTTCATTCAATAATGTCTTATAGTTTTCATTGTATAAATCCTTCACCTCCTTGGTTAAATTTATTCCTAGGTACTTTATTCTTTTAGTTGTGATTGTAAATGGAATTGTATTCTTGAGTTCTCTTTCTGTAAGTTCGTTATTGGAGTATAGAAAAGCAACTGGTTTTTGTAAGTTGATTCTGTACCCTGCAACTTTACTGTAGTTGTTAATTATTTCTGTTAGTTTTCCAGTGGATTTTTTGGTGTTTTCTATATATAAGATCATGTCATCTGCAAACAGCAAGAGTTTCACTTCTTCACTGCCTATTTGGATTTCTTTTATTCCTTTCTCTTGCCTAATTGCTCTGGCCAAAACCTCCAGTACTATGTTGAATAAGAGTGGTGAGAGTGGGCACCCTTGTCTTGTTCCTTTTGTCTGGGGAATGGCACTCAGTTTTGCCCATTGAGTGTGATGTTGGCTGTAGATTTGTCATATATGGCCTTTATTATTTTGACGTAATTTCCTTCTATCCCCATTTTGTGAAGAGTTTTTATCATAAATGCCTGTTCGATCTTGTCAAATGCTTTCTCTGCATCGATTGAGATGATCACGTGGTTTTTATTCTTCAATTTGTTGATGTGGTGTATCACGTTGATTGCTTTGTGGATATTGAACCATCCCTGTGCCCCTGGTATGGATCTCGCTTGATCATGATATGTGATCCTTTTGATGTATTGCTGAATTGGGGTTGCCAAAATGTTGTTGAGGATTTTTGCATCTATGTTCATCAGTGATATTGGCCTGTAGTCTCCTTTTTTTGTGCTGTCCTTGTCAGGCTTTGGTATCAGAGTGATGTTGGCCTCGTAGAATGTGTTAGGAAGTGTTCCATCTTCCCTAATTTTTTGGAATAGCGTGAGAAGAATAGGTATTAAATCCTCTCTGAAAGTTTGGTGAAATTCCCCGGGAAAGCCATCTGGTCCTCGTGTTTTACTCTTTGGGATGCTTTTGATTACTGTTTCAATCTCTTTCCTTGTGATTGGTCTATTCAGATTGTCTTTTTCTTCTTGACTCAGCTTTGGGAGGTTGTAATAGTCTAAGAATTTATCCATTTTCTCTAGGTTATCCATTTTCTTGGCATATGGTTTTCCATAGTATTCTCTTATAATCTGTTGTATTTCTGCGAAGTCTATTGTTATTTCTCCTCTTTCATTTCTGATTTTATCTGAGCTTTCTCTCTTCTTTTTCTTTGTGAGTCTGGCTAAGGGTTTGTCAATTTTATTTATCTTCTCAAAGAACCAGCTTTTTGTTTCATTGATCCTTTCTACTGCCTTTTTTGTTTCAATAGCATTTATTTCTGCTCTGATTTTTATTATTTCTCTCCTTCTGCTGACTTTGGGCTTTGTTTCTTCTTCTTTTTCTAATTCAGTTAGGTGTAATTTGAGATTGGTTATTTGGGATTCTTCTTCTTTGTTCAAATGTGCCTATATTGTGATGTATTTCCCTCTTAATACAGCTTTTGCTGCATCCCATATGAGTTAGTATGGCATGTTATCATTTTCATTTGTCTCCAGATATTTTTTGATTTCTCCTCTAATTTCTTCAATGATCCATTGCTTGTTCAATAGCACATTGTTTAGTCTCCACATCTTTGTCTCTTTCTCAGCTTTTTTCTTGTAATTAATTTATAGCTTTATAGCATTATGATTAGAAAGGATGCTTTTATTATTTCAATTTTCTGAAATTTATTGAGGCTTGCCTTGTTTCCCAATATATGGTCTATCCTTGAGAATATTCCTTGCACACTTGAGAAGAAAGTGTATTCTGCTGTTTTTGAATGGAGTGTTCTATATATGTCTATTAAGTCCAACTGGTTTAGCTTTTCATTTAGTTCCACTGTTTCCTTGTTGATTTTCTGTCTGGATGATCTATCCATTGATATGACTGGGGTGTTGAGGTCCCCTACTATTATTGTGTTATTTTTAATATCTTCTTTTAGGTTTGTTAATAGTTGCTTTATGAATTTTGGTGCTCCTCTGTTGGGTGCATAGATATTTCTAAGTGTTATTTCTTTTTGATGGAGTCTCTCTTTGATCATTATATACTGCCCCTCTTTGTATCTCTTTACCCGGTTTATCTTGAAGTCTACTTTGTCTGATATAAGTATTGTGACACCTGCTTTCTTTTGTTTGCCATTAGCTTGGAGTATCATCTTCCACCCCTTCACTCTGAGCCTGTGTTTGTCATTGGAGCTGAGATGTGTTTCCTGGAGGCAGAAAATTGTTGGGTCTTATTGTTTAATCCATCTCACAACTCTGTGTCTTTTTATTGAAGAATTCAATCCATTTACCTGTAGGGTGATTATTGATGTATGAAGGCTTAAAGCTGTCATTCAATCACTAATTTTCTGGTTTTCCTGCATTTCCTTTGTTTCTTGTCCTATGTGTTTTGGTCTACCGATTGAATTACGTAGTTTTTTATGATGTGTTTCTTTGTTTTTTTCCTTATTTATTTTTTGTGTGTCTGTTTTGCTTTTTTGTTTAGTGGTTACCCTGAGGTTTGTATTCAGAATCTCATGTATAAGATAGTCCATTTTCTTATGGCCTCTTATTTCCTTAGTCTAAACTGATTCAATCCCTTTCCTCCTCCCCTCCTAAGTTGTTTTTCTCATGTCTTATTCCCACTTGTGTTGAGTTTATGGTTAAAGTGGTTAAAGTGACACAATTGCCTTGTTTTTGGTATTTTCTTTCCCTTTAGCCTAATGCTATAGCTGAATATTTGCTATCCTATTCGATTCTGTCTACTTACTTATGTCCTTACTCTGTGTTTTATGACCCCTTTCTCCCCTTTTTTCTTTTTACAGGTATCAGAGCCTTCTTGAGTATTTCTTGTAGGGGGGCATCTTGTGGCTACAAAGCCCCTTAACTTTTGTTTGTCTGTAAAAATTTAATTTCTCCCTCATATCTGAAGGATATTTTCGCTGTATAGAGTATTCTTGGCTGAAGATTCTTGTCTTTTAAAGTTTTGAATATGTCATTCCATTCTCTCCTAGCTTGTAAGGTTTCTGCAGAGAAATCCACTGAAAGTCTGATAGTGGTTCCTTTGTAGGTTATTTTCTTCTGCCTTGTTGCCCTGAGTATTCTTTCTTTGTCATTCACTTTTGCCAGTTTTACTACTATATGCCTTGCAGTAGTTCTTTTCACTTGACAATCTAGGAGATCTGGAAACTTCTTCCACACATATTTCCCTCTCTTTCCCTAGATTTTGGAAGTTCTCTGCTATTATTTCTTTGAACATGCTTTCTGCTCCATTCTGCTTCTCTTCATCTTCTTGAATAGCTATAATTCTTATGTTGCATTTCCTCATTGAGTCAGCTATTTCTCAGAGACTTTCTTCATTTCTTTTTAGTCTTACTTCTCTCTCCTCTGTCTGGACCATTTCAACATGTCTATCTTTGATTATGCTGATTCGCTCCTCTATGATGTCCACTCGAGCATTCAGGGAATCCATATTTTGTTTTATCACTTCCATTGTGTCTTTCATCTCTAATATTTCTGATTGATTTTTCTTTATGATTTCAGTCTCTTTTGTGAAGTAGCTCCTGCACTCGTTGAACTGTTTGTCTACATTCTCTTTTACCTCGTTGAGTTTTTTGATGATAGCTGTTTTGAATTCATTGTCACTTAGCTTGCATATTTCTGCATCCTCAGGACTGAGTTCTGGGTGCTTGTTGTTTTCTCTCTGGTCTGGAGATTTGATGTAGTGTCTGATGTTGGAAGGTCAGGTCTTTCTCATTCTGATATTATTCGGTTGCAGTTACAGCATACCACCACTGGGTGGGGGACAAGAGCCACGTATTCTGAGCCCTCTACCTCCAGCCAAGATCCAAGGCACTGGAGCCGGGGGGGGGGGGGGGGGGGGGGGGGGGGGGGGGGCGGTAGGGCAGGAGGCTGGAGGGAGGGGCACTTTCTCCTTTGCATACTCCTGGATTTCTTGATCAGCTCTCACAATCTGTTCTCCTGGGGTCTTGGCTTGATGAGGTCACCCCCACAAAAGCTTTTGCCCCATTAGAGGGCTTCCCTCTAGGCTGCAGGGGCCCTAGGCAGTCCTGGGTGATCCTGTGGATGTCTGACCCCTCCCTCACTCCTTCTCTCACAGAGCCTCCCATGACAGTGACAGCAGTCTTTAGGGGAGGGAGTGAAGTTCTCTCTTACCCCGTTCCAGCTCCTCCAACGGGAGCTGCAGCCTCTCCACCCCCTGTCGTGTGGCTGCGTGAATCTCCAACGTTTTTGTGTTGTTAGGATGTCTTTTGTTGGAGTATGGATGTCCCTTTTTGTTGTAGGTTGGAGGGGAGAGAGTCCGGGGCAAGTTCACCACACCATGATGCTGTGACTTTTGTTTAGTTTTCTTGTTACAAATTTTATAAATCAGGTAGTTCTCTGGGATTACTTTCAGCTTTATTTGTAAAGCAGTCCTTTATTCTGCCACTGACTAGCTGCGTCCCCTCTACCACACATCAACATTCCATACGTGCACAAGTCAGTTAGAGGGAGTCTATTCTGTTCTCTTGGTCAATTACTTTCTCCCTCTACAGATGCATACTGTCTTAATAAATTAAAAATTGACTTTTTGCTGAGATCCATTCTAGAAGATACTCCAATTCCCTCATCCAATTCTGTTCAAGAAGAAAAAAATTAGAGATGCAGGTTGTGTGTCCAGTTTCATCTGTTTCTTCTTTCTTTTTTTTTTCCGGGAAAGATTTGCCCTAAGTTAACATCTGTTGCTAATCTTTCTCCTTTTTTCTTCCTTTCCTGCCCCCAAAGCCCTAGTACATAGTTGTATACCCTAATTGTAGGTCATTCTAGTTCTTCTGTGTGGGATGCCACCACAGCATGGCTTGATGAGCAGTGTAGGTCTGTGCCCAGGGTCTGAACCAGCAAACCATGGGCTGCCAAAGCAGAGCATGTGAACTTAGCCACTCTGCTACAGGGCCAGTTCCTGAATTTTCTAAACTTGATTAAAGACATCAAGCCACATAGAAGAAGTACAAAAACCTCCATTTGAGATAAATACAAAGAAAATCAAACTATGCACATTGTAGTAAAACTGGTAAAAATGAAAGACAAAACGAATATCTTAAAAGCAACAGTGATAAAAAAAAAAAAGATGCGTTACCTTTGACTGAGCAACAGCATAATGGTCAGCTTACTAATCACCAAAAAAGAAAAAAATTACATCTTTGAAAAGCTGATGTAAAATAACTACCAACCTAGAATTTTATACCAAGTGAAAATATTATTTATAGGTAAAGAGAAACAGGAGTTTCTAGTCAACAAAAGTCACAGGATAAAATTAATCACCAACAATCGTACACTAAAATAATACTAAAAGAGGATTCTTCAGACAGAAGAAAAATTATGCCAGTTTGATTCATGAAATGTGGAAAGGAAGAGAAAGTAATTATAACTTTGGTAAATCTGATGATAACTAAGGGTTACTGAGGGTAAATGTAAATGAAATTGATTGTAGAAAACATTAATCATAAAGAGCTATAGATTTCTGAATAAATGTAGAAATAAAATGTATGAAAATAGTAACACTGAAGACAGGAGGAAGTAAAAAGAGAGAATGTGTTCAAAGGTCATAAAATTCTCTGAGAAGTAATGATAGTACTTATTTATATCAGAACCTAATAAGACCAGAGTGTATATTGTACGTTTCTAGGATTACCATTAAACATATAGTAAAATATTTTATAACAAACAACCTAAAGATGAAAAAAATGTAAAAATAATACCTTAATAAAAAAAGAGAGAAAAGAAATAACATAAAACGTGGAAAAATAAAACAAATAGGAAGATGTTAATTACAAATCTAAATACATCAATTAACAGCAAATGTAAATAGACCAAATATTTTATTTTAAAGTTAAAGTATATTCTGTGTGGAAGAGAGACATTTTAAATCAAATGAAATAGAAATGTTGAAAATAAAAGTACTGAAAAAGATTTGTAATGCAAAGATTGTTTAAAAAGAAATATAGTGGAGCCATACAGACATTGAACAAAATAGACTATAGAGCATGAATTATTTCTAAAGAGAAAGAGGAATACCTCATAATAGACAGGCGTCAATAAACCAGGAAAATATAACAATCATAAATTTGCACGCAACTAATAACACAGTGTCATAATTGTCAAGCAAAAACTAACAGAAGTCTCAAATACACAATCAAAATGGAGGACTTGAGTACATTTCTCTCAGCAAATGATTGAATGAGCAGAGAAAAAATTAGAAAGAACAAAAAAGATCCGAACAACCTAATTTGCTAAATTAACTTCAATAGCTTATATAGACAGAGCACACACCTGCGTAATATGCGTTTATTCTAACTACATAAGAAACGTCTACTAAAATTGAGCATTGTCTGAGATATGTGGTAATAGTCCGAATACGTCATAATTTATTGCCTTAAATCCCTAGTTCTCTATTGCTGCAAAGTAGACTACCTTAAAACTTTATGGCTTAAAATAATAAATACTTTCTTTATCTTGTAGAATCTCTGGGTTAACTGGGCTCACCTAACCAGGTTTTCCTCTTGAGGTTTTTTACGCAGGTATAATCACAGAAGAGAAACGCGCGTCTTCTCAAGAGGAAAGAGAAAAAAAAGCACCCTTGTTAGAACGGGCTTCCTTGCGTTTCAGAATAAGGAATACACGTAAGTCTATACAATTAATCTTCTACTTTACCCTCCTGAATCTAAATTCTTCACTTTCTCTCTATAGCCACAGCCAGATTAGATGGACATTCAGAGAAGTAATTTAGTTTGAGTAACTGAAAACTTAATACGCCTCAAGAGCATAACGCATTTTATTTCGTGTATGTTGAAGTGTGTGCGGCTGTGGTTGCGGCGAATGGGATAACAGAAGGCGGTACAGGAGTAGGGACTTTTATTTATTTTTTTATAATGTGAGCACTTTGAAAAAATTAATTAACATTCCATCTGTTCCACATATTTAGAATGAGGAAAATCAAGTTGTCGCCTTGATAAGAAAGGGGAAAAGGTTTTCTCTATAAATATACCTAATGTAATGCTCAAGATATAAAATTTCATATTGCTCTATTATGAGTTGCTTTTCTATACTCATTGTTAACAAATTGCCTCAATTTATTTTTCCTAGAAGAAAGTTGAAGGAAAGAGAGGATAATCATGCTATGATAATAGCACAACTGTTTGGAAGTGTGTTTTTTTAACTCAGAATGAAGGTAAACACTGGTGCTTATCTAACTTTGGCTATTTTGACTTACAATTTGAAGTTCTAACCTTTAGACTTTCTTCAATTACTGTCTAGCATATATTTAAAGTCATTGTAAACTATCAACAGAAAACAACTTCTGGTGGTGACACTGTGCTTTATTTTATTCAATATGATGTCTATTCTAGATGAAATATAGAACTAAAGTAACAGTGTTTCCTTTCCTTGAAACTAGCTTGTCATTACAAAGTTGACCTTTAAATGTCCTGTTTTGTTAGGCACACACAACATTATTTGAAATTAGTCACAAGTTTCTTGTTTTGTGCAAGCAAAGCTTGATTACAAGCTTTTCTATAAAGCTTCTATTCAGTTTAATAATTCATACCTCCCTGCTTATCAGCTTTAGAATTCTAAAGGAGGCTTTTGCCTATAAATCTTTCCCACTGCTGCATTTTATTTTAATACACAGCAACAGAACACTAACATAATTGGTGCAATCTGTTATTTACTGATACACGGTGAGACACAGGTGGCAAACTCTTTTTTAGTGTTGTAAGGAAAGTAAGACCTTCTTCACAACTTGAGTCATGTGGAGAAAAATTGTGGCTGGGTTAGGATAGCAGCCATTGTCACTATGGGTGTTCTCTAACGTCTTCAGTAAATCTTTTCCATATGGAATCTCTTTCAATTCCAGTCTACGCCAGAAGGCTTTTGTGTTAAGAGCATTTATTCTCTGAAAAGTGGCCCCATAAAAGAATATTGTTGGATTTTATATGTGCAATCCTAAACAAATGTCCAGAATAAACTGGCTTAAGATTTTGTTCTAATAAAAATTTCTATAAATGCTTCCTGAAATCTAAAACACACACCATATTTTTTGTGCCTCAACCATAACTTCTAAATTAATACGAAGTCAAAAGTAACCTTCAGATAGTTGCTTCAGCGGCCACAAAAATCTTTGGGATGTTTCCATGGAATGGAAATTTTTAAATGAATGTTCAAATAATGTTTTTTGAAAAGCAACTGTCTAATAAATGGAGTTGAAATCTAGATAGCGCAAGTCTACACTCAATTAACTACAATCCTTGGGGCCAGGTATACTTTGGAATTCAGAACTTACATTTTCTAAGGTAATGTGGTCATATATTGCCTATTATAATACAGTCCTGGCACCCTGTAATTGTGAAATAAATAATTACATAAAGAGACTTATTTTCCTTCTATCAGTGTTTGCATCAATTTAACTATCATTTGTTGAGTAAAAAGCATTATCCAGGGATCTAGGCAACTAAGGTTATTTAATAATAAAATAGAGTAATAATATAGAATAATAAAAGTAAACATTTATTGAAACTTACATTATGCCAATGCTTTTGGCTTGTGAAATTCTCAAAACAAGTTTGGAACATGCTTACTGTTATTTGGTTTATTTCGCATACATGAAAACTGAGGCTTAGAAAGGATAAGACACTTGCCAAAGATGTCACAAATGGTAATATCAGAACTAGAGTTTGAATACAGGTAATTTGACGTCGAAGCCCAAAGAATTAAGGATCTAGATGTTATGAACATGTCAGAAAATAGATAATAAAATGCCATATGCAATATGGATAAGAAACCTACTGAAAAAAAGTGTTTTCACATAATAGAGAGAACATAATGGGTGGAATGATAAAAAAAAAAGACTTCACGGAGGTGGCAGAGAAATATACTTTTTGGTGAACATACGTAAGGTTTGAGAAGTTGTGATACTGAGAGAAATTACCAGATAGATGCTAACATGTAGAGCAGCAAGAAAATCCTGTATTCCTAGGGCTGATGAAAGAAAATCTAATTTCCAGCAAATCCTAATCTTAGAAAAAACATAATCACAGAAAAGAAAACACAGCCCAACAAAACACCTTTCTTGACTCCATATCCCCTTTGTAGTTTCATGTTTCCCTTAATATAAAATACGTGAATGCAATATTTAGTATTTTCTGTATCTGTGTCATCACCTCATATTTGGTTTTGCTCCATGAATACTGTTACCATCACTCACTAGTGTCAAGATCATCAATAATGACCAACTCGTCAAATCTAACGATCAATTCTTAGTCCTTGTTGTATCTCTCAGGAGCATGTGATAAATTGGATAAGTTCTTTTTCACTTGGTTTGTTGTATGCATCTTTCTGATGTGTTTTTCTCCTTCTCCCCTTGCTACTCCTTCTACATCTTTTTTGTTGGAATCTCTCTTATTCCTAAATGCTGAAGTGGCCCATGCTCAGTTTCAACCACCTTCCTTCTCAATCTGTATCTTCCTTCTTGATGATTCCACCCAGTCTTATTATGAATAGTTGATTCTCAGATTTAGAGCCTGATGTGCTATAAAACATTATAACTAAGAACTTTACATCTAAGTACCTGTTGACATTTCTACTAAATCACCTTAACTTGTCCAGTAATAAATCTAATTTCTAAGGTAAATGAACTCTAGTCTTCTTCATCTCAGCATTTACCATTTATCTGGTTGTTCAAACCTAGATGTCATCCTTGATTCTTTTTTTGTTTTCACTCTCATCCTGAACCCAATTCACATGTCTTGAAAAGATCAACATTTGAAAGATATATTGACTTTAACCCCTTGTCTTCATTGTTACCACTATCACCCTAGTCCGAGCTGCCATCATCTCTAACATGATCTACTTCAATGACAACCTTGGCAGTCTGTTCACTTCCAATCCGGTCCAGTCTCCATGTTGCCATCAGAGTCATCTTTTAAAATCTTAGATAAGATCACATCACTCCCATACTCAAAACTTCCTGGTGTTTGGATCACACTTAGCATAAAATCCAGCTTCCTAATTCAGGTCGCAAGGCTTCATGTGATTTAATTTCCACCCTCAACTCCTTCCTGCTTCAGCTACGCTTCCTCTGCCTTGATCACATTGTCCTGCCTGCAATTTCTTAACCATACTGGTTCTTTCTTGCCTCAAAGACTTGCATCTGTGTTTCCACACGAGCATGAGCTTCTCCCACCTCACGTGACTCCCTTCCCTTCCTCGCTTCACTGAGGGATCTCCTCAAATACTACCTCCTGCTGGAGGCCTTTCCTGACCATATTACGCAAAATAGAAAACCTCCTACAATTTTACCACTCTCTATTCCCTTACTATGCTTTGCTCTTTCTTCAGATCACTTATCACTCCTTTAAATTAGCTACATATGTCTAGGGATAGATGGATGCATGCAAAAGCGACTGCTGCTCATACGGGAGATTGTCCATACCTTAAGAGATAAAAATGTTTGGGAATATTTATCATTAAAACTATCATATCAGTGATATGAAGGACCAGCTGTGCCTTGACCAAGATACAGAATGCAGTAAGCTTCTAGAACATATCTACTTTTAGTGACAAAATGTTGATTAAAAAAATTATATATGAAGTAATATCAAGAAAAATGTTTAGTATTTTAAATACCTATTTTTTCTCAGTGTTTATAAATTTATTATTGTGCATGATTAACTAACTTTGACATTGTTGATTTCATTTCAACAGATACTGCCTACCTCAAGTGTGACAAAAAAAAGGGAGATAGATTTTAGAAGAAAACGATAAGTTCCCTCCTCTGAGGTGCTCTTAGAGTAGTAGAAATAAAATATTTGAACACACCTGACAACTAATGGCGTGAATAGAGTACTAAGAAAACATATATTTATACACAAATTTAAAAAGTCTGGGATTGTGGTGATCTCATTGATTACATATAAGGAGAACTCTTAATTGCAGGCTTACAATGAACTTGCAGTTTTTAAGAAATAGATCTCAATTTAGAATTTCAATTAGAATACCCATTTGTACAAAGGTCTATCAGTTAAGTACATACAAACTTATATTTCAAAAACATATAATTATGGCCCAACTTCAGATTTGCAGCCCAGGAGTAATTATCAGGGTCTGCCTGCCCTGCTCATTTTTGCAGGCCACATTTGGAACATCTTGGAACAATTGCCTGACTGCTCCCAACCAGAAAGTATCTTAAACTATTTTTTGCAGGTTGACATCTTTGCTGACATCTATTCTGTAAAGGGAAATGATCAAAGCAGTAGCAGGAGATAATAAATATTCTCCTGTTCTGTATAATTCTCTGAAGTAAATATCTTATTTCTATTTTAATCCATTTTTGAAAATGCATTATTTCATTTAAGGTGCCATTGTAGGAACAGCCATGATCATTACAATTGGCAGTGTAGGGCTTTGCTGTCATTCTCACACAAAGATTCCTCAGGAGAATCTGATTTATTGTTCTAACTCCTTCACGAGCAAATTCTATCTGAGCAGCAGGTCTGTATTTCTTCCATTGTTATACTTATGTCCATGAGCCCGATGGAACCCGTATTTCTCTAAAATAATTAGATAATGAAAGGTTTCATAAAAATTAACATTCCAAAGAACTGGAGCCTACATTTTTACCCATCAAATATTTTAGAACTAGTTTGAATGGGTAACATTTAAAATAAATATGTATCATAAATGCCATTTAATCGTTTCACCTTTTCCTTAAGCAAACAAAATATTAAAATAAGAAATATAAGAGTAAAATCAAGGACAAGTAAAATAATGACAATTGCAGCTATTTATTAAGCACTTACCATGTGACAGGCACTGGATAAGTGCTTTGCTATTTTTTTTCCCATTTAATCCTCATAACAACCTATGACATATATGTCATGTTTGTCCCTTTATCGATCGGTACAAAAACTGAGGCAGAGAAAACATATAGTTGCATGGGCAACTATATAATCGTTCAACGCACAAGGGAATTGTTATTCAAGTCCACACAAGTTGACAGAAGAGCCTAAGTCTTATCACCTACACCCTTGTTAACATTCATTCATTCACCTTTCCCCTCTGTTAATAATGTAATGAAGACCATGCTGTCATATTCAGATTGTCACTATGTGCTTCCGCATCCTGCCCCATTTACCTGTGTCATCTTGGATAGATTACTTACTCTCAGCCTTAGTTTCTTCATCTACAAAATGGGAATGGTTTATTCAAGAACAAGAACATACCACTTAGGACAGTTAAATGAGATAATAGATGTTAAACAGTGCACGGCATGGAAGATTAGTCATTAAGTGTAGGATAATGTTTTTCATTTCACAAATGTTTATTGAGCATGAACAAGGCAAAGGCATTTTGCTCGTCACTACTGCTCTCCTCTCTCTCTCTCCTACTACAGTCACTACTGCACGTTACTGACATGTATTCTTTCTGCACATTTTGATGCCTCTGTCTATCTGTACCTGTCATTTATTCAGCATAAATCTCCTGAGAACTTAATATGTGCTGGCTGCTTGCTACTGAAAGATCAGAGATGTATGTGTCCAAACCTACTATTAGGAAGTATCTGGACGTGTCTGGAAAACTGATGGAGTAAATCTAATCCACATCAATTTGTATGAGGTGAGAACACATTTTAAAGGAAAAACAATAACTAAACCTCATTGAGTGTTTAATAATGCCAGTTTTATTTAAATGCGGCTCATGTATACTTGGTAGCCAATTTAATCCCACAGACCTCTGCAGGTGTTCCCATTGTAATATTGATTTGATGTACATGCAATGTGAGGCCCATGGAGATTGAGCAGTCTGCCAAAGGTCACTCAGCAATCATGTTCTGGAATCAGTGTCCACTACAGCTCCCAGTCAGGAAGGCTGAGAAATTACACTCAACCGCAATACTCTATAATTTTTCCCAGGAACAAGGTGTCGTAACGCAAGGTTGAAAAAAGATTGTTTGCATAGCATGGTGTTGGACAATTAGTTTTTTCACTATCAATAGACTCCTGCTGAGTTCTAGTGAGAGCACAGTATGAGTAAAAGCAAGGACTTTTTTTTCCTGAAATCTTTATAAGACGGGGGTTCAAGAAGCAATTCTATGTTGCCTGTTTAATGGAATGTGCAAACTAAATCAGAGGAGTATCCTGCTTTCATGTTGCCACAGACTATCACACAAACTTGACACCTAGAAGGCTTCTGTGGGTCTGGGGTCTGGCTGGAGAGAGCAGTACCTGGAAAACAGAGCAATACCTTCCAGCATAGAGAGTAGTGGAGGTTTTCTGCCAATTTGTCAACAGTGCCCAGGGTGGGGGTGATTCTGCCCAGGCGGAGCAGCGTTAGTGTCAGATATGCTGGCAACCAGCAGAATCCATAGCAAGGTGTGAAAATTTAGCAGTCAATAGACAGGGTGGGACACATGGAAATAATATCAAAGCCAAAGAAGTAAATAATAAACAAATTAGTCCTCTCGGCAACTCAAGCGAGCCAGAAGTGTTAATGAGCTCATATGCAGCAGCCACCGGCATTCTCAGAAATACTTATGGGACTCCTTTAGCAGAAAGAATAAGAGCCACTGAAATATGGATAACGACTTTGATGACGATGCCCATTTTACTTTTATCTTGGGATAGCCCGTGTTTACTCGGATTTTAGAATTCAAGTATGGTCTCTGCCCTTAAGAAATCCGTGGTCTCTTAGGTGAGACAGACACACAAATACTTACTTAAAACACGGCTCTGTCATTGAGTTCTACGCCAAGTTCAGCCAGAACACAATCACTGGGGAAGATGATTAGCATCGCCCTCTCAACACTCCACCCAGTTCTGCTCCCTCCCTTCCCAAAGTTTCCTTTTATTGCTATGATTGCTGCTGCAGTGTTTATATAAATTAAGCCTAAATCTTAGCTCCTGAGGGCATATTCCTTCTGCAAATCACGCATTTGCTCCCTCTCTCATTCTACGCCATGCAGGGACATAAAACAAGGCAGGAGAAATAAATACAGTCAATTTTTAAAATTTATGGTAGTTATGTTCTATAAAGTCACCTCAAACACTGAGTTAGTGAATACTGAGTCATTTAAGCTAGGAGAAACCCAGGGTTAGTTTCCTGTGAAGCTCTGCTGACATTTTCATCAACTGATCAATACATAACCTGATTTTATATGCATTTCTGTTTAAGGACCCTTATTTAATATATATTGTTGATCCATTAACATTGAACCCACAGCCAAGAGTACTATAACTCATGCTTGTACAAAATTTATCGAACATACGTATTTTGTCTGTAAGGCATATCACAGCCTTCTTGGGCTTAGGTACATTGGACAGCACTTCAGCACTATGCTTGGGGGCCTTTTCAAACAACAAAATTACCAAGAAAAAGTACAAAAATGAAAAAATGTGGGTATAAATAAACTGCTAAAAGAGCACTTGTTTACCATGTGAGAGCTCAAGGAGGCACAATGTCACCTTGGTTGACCTAGCTGGAATGCATGCCCAGGACGACTCAAAATCACAGATTTGATCTCCATAACATCTTTTTCGTTTAAAAGCTGACTCTAACTGGGACCTTAATAATAATTAAAATTGAATGTGTTTTAGTCAGTTAAATGAGATATCTTTGCCCACAACTGATTGCTGATAATACATTAGGAAACACATAAAATTTGTAGAAATCTCTAGTTTATCATGATATAATAGTCACTTACATTTTACCTAATATTTTACAATTAATAACGGTAAGTGTGTATATCTATCTATATGTCTTTATCTCTCTATATATCTTCCTGGCAACCCTATTCAGTTTGCTATTTTTATCAAAAGGAAAACATACTCAGTCCCTTCTGAAGATATTGCCCCCAAATGCTTTTTTTTCTGGACAAATTATGATGACATGTCACGTTCATCCAGTGAATTTGAAGCTACTACTCTGGCCACAATTGACTACAACAAGAATTGGTTTATGAGTCACAGGTGACCTGGCGAGACAGATTATAATAAAAACCAACTATCTTTTCAGTAGCTTGATACAGAACTGCTTCTAATTGAATTGGTCCATATTGAATGGTGATAAACTTACTTAGTCATACGTAGCATCTTGACAATATTAATAACAGGTTCGTATGGAGAGTACGAAATATTTCATTTCTGGTTTTATCTTGTAGGATGCTTAATTGTTTTTCTGTTTCTCTCTTTGCTACAGCATTCTAGTTTTGAAACTCTAAGACCCAGGCTGTTTATAAATTGGGAACAGAGTTTCCTGTACCACAACTTTTCACCACATATCATTGTAATAAACTCTCATCATCAAAGGTAAACTGTGTCTGTCTGTTACTGGCAACCTCGAACATAGTTGATTATCACCAAGGCAATTGAGGCTCAAGCATTTGAGTGAACTGTCTGTCAGTCAGTCAGAGGTGACATTAGCCGCAAACCCAGTATCCTGACTTCAGGACTTCTGCTCATGCCAGATCACATAACAGTGACTCTATTTGTTTATACTACCACTATCAAGATTACAATTTCAGGACATGCTCCACATGGCTTCAGCAAAAGATTGGAATTCTTTGTGTATTAAAAACCCACTACAGAAGAGAAACTCAATTAGACTGTTAGGCATGGACACTGAGTATAAATTATTTTACCATCATCTATACTTTCATTGTGTTTGCCTTGTTTATCTAATCCTTTTTAATAGACAACTGTCAAATCAAAAGAGACTTAGCATCGTGGAATTCACTTGTGGGGAAAAAAGCCCTCTGTCTATAAATGGGAGATAAAATATTCACAGATAAAAGGAAAACTCATCTTTAACCTCAGGCTTACTAAGTAAAACCTTACAAGGACAAAACACCTGACTTGATATTAATCAAGAACCAGCCTCCCTAGTCAGGAGAGACCTGAACAGGTTGGACTCATGACATGATGCTTGTGAAGTGCCTCGAAATGCTGTCACCCCTGCTGAGACTCCTGATGCCGCCACTTCCGATGCCAGACCTGTTGTCTCCCCAGGTTACCCTCTTGTTCACGCCACTTCATGCTCATGCCCAGTGAGCCAAGGAATGCACTCAAATCTCCCTGTTCCACGGAAATAAAAGCATTTTTATCACCAGATTATGAAATTCTGGGGCTAACGACCAGTAACCATGATTGATTGTACTCTGCATCATGTGTCTGTCTAAAGGATTACAATAAAAAGAGAAAGCTATGAATCTGGAGTTAAAAAGAAGTCATTCTCTAAATCATTAGAATGAAAAACAGAAAAATTTAAGGTATCTATGTAATATCGAAGACTGGCATAATATTTTAAAAGTGGTCGACATTACAATTGCCTAAATAACACGTAAATAGAGATTCAGGAACTAGATTCGAATGAGAAATAGAAAGTGCATTCTATTTCAGATGGTTGGGTAAATATGTATTTAATTGGTTTTTACAACTCAACTGTTTATACACATAGAGATGTACATATTATATCAACAAAAATTTATGAAAATTTCCCTAACTTCATCAGTATTTTTCCATTTTATATCATTATTGAAAAATATTTAGCATGTATATTTACTATTTAATTTATTCATTCAGCCATTCTAATTGTTGAATTGAAACCATTTATTTGTAGTTATATATTTAGCCCCTATCATGGGACATACATTACACAAGACATTAACAATACTTCACACACATACTTCACACAATAACAATTGTGATGAACAAGACAGACAGCACCCTGCTATCAAAGAAGTTACCATTTAGAGGAAGAAGAATAGGATTCCTAGAAGAATGCATAGGGAATATGTAGTATAGAATACAGTGCAGGAGTAGATATAAGTACAAGGTGTATGGGATTACTTAAGAGGCATACATTCAGTCTTTTGAGAAATGGAAGTTTTTCTGGAAGAGGAAAAATCTTCACTAAACCTGGTCAACTAAATAATTTGCCCAAGTGAAGAAATGCGAAGGGGAAGTATCAGGAACAAGCTTACTGGCCCGTACAAATAGCAGCAGCTGCGAGTATGGTGTGTTCAGAGGAACTAGGAGTTATTGTAATTGGTTGGTGCACAGAGTGATAAAGTGGAAGGAATGCAGATACAAACAGAAGTGGGGAGTGAGGTTGCTGATCCACCAGGCTAGAGAGGAAATGAGGAAATTCATTAGTACTAAGGTGTTTGCTGTTTACCCTGTGATCAGTGGAAAAGCAATAAGGGGAGGAAGATACTCAGATTTGATCTTTAGGGTAATCACTCTGGATACAAACGTGGAATGGACTGAGAGGGCCAATGCTGGAGGCAATCCATCAGTTAGAAGGAAGTTGGTGGAGGTATTGGGGAAACCTGAGCCAAGCTAGTGGCAGAGGAGATGAAGGGAGGAAAACACTATTTAAGAAATACGTAATGATATAGATGAACAAGATTTCGTGACTGATTAGATTTGTTGGGACTGTACTGGATTATCAAGTCTTTTTGAACTTCAGTTTCCTTGTTTGTAGAATCAATATAATAAAGAACCTGCAGGGGCTGGCCCCGTGGCCGAGTGGTTAAGTTCGCGCGCTCCGCTGCAGGCGGCCCAGTGTTTCGTTAGTTCGAATCCTGGGCGCGGACATGGCACTGCTCATCAGACCACGCTGAGGCAGCGTCCCACATGCCACAACTAGAAGAACCCACAACGAAGAATACACAACTATGTACTGGGGGGCTTTGGGGAGAAAAAGGAAAAAATAAAAAAAATCTTTAAAAAAAAAAAAAAAATAAAGAACCTGCACCAGGAGGTTGCTGGGAAAGTAAAGCAAGAAAAATTGGAGTCTGTATTCTACATTCGGAAAGTTACTAGGATAACACCTAATTGTCCAGTTTAGGCAAATGGCCAGTACTTTTCTGTAAAGCAGAAAATGCAGAGAGAGAGGGATTGTAAAGAAAGATGATTAGTTCTGTTGTACGTTTTCCTCTGTCTCTATTGCAGACGTTCCTGTCCAATCTCCAACATTTATCTTTCCTCACTGGTCTGCCAGGTCGGCTCTTGCACCTCCAAAATATTACCCAGACCACAGACAGAATTTTTTTAAACTAAATATCAGACCATGTTACTGCTTGGTTTTGAAATTGTTAAAAGGCCATCTTAGGATCTTTTATATTTGTATAGAAAAAAATAAGGCCTTAGGATAAGGACACAGATCCTTGGTATTGCTACAAGGCCTTCCCAAACACACGGCTTCATCTTCCAACACTGACACCCACTGCTCTCTCTGTTTCGGTACCCCCACCGCTCCAGATTTCTCTCAGTCTCTAAAATATGACTTGGTTCCTCCTTTTCGTGATTCCTGGGCCTTTTATTGGAATTTTGATGCTCCTTCACTTTTCTTAAATTCTTTTTCACCCTTTAGATTCCTCAACATTTACATTTTTTAAAACATTTATTGAATGCTTACTGTATGCTGGAGATTTTTCTAAGCTTTTTACATAAAATGCTTTATTTAATACAAACTCTATGTAATGGAAATAATTATTATCTCTACTTTAAATATGTGGAAACTGAGGCAGAGAACTTAAGTAGACTACTCAAGAGTTTGGCAAGTGACAGAGCAAATGAAGGAGCATATAAATGAATTAATTAATACTTCTGATATTTCATGGGTTATGAAATTAATATGAGGAAAATTCAAAGTTCAGTGAGGCATTGACAGATATTTCCAATGATGCCTTTTGTGCTTTCTTTTGGGTCCTTTATTTTGTATCAGAAAACTACCTTTGCTCAATAAGAAATCACTATAATAATTAGCAAATATATTAATTAGTTTTTAAAATTGAGCTTCAACATTATATTAAAGATATAAAAATTATCATTTAATGATGATTATTATGTCCTCCTGTTTTCTTAATTTCTAAAGTATACTGCACATAGATAAATTCTCCATCTAAATCAATTATGTTACTTAAGCTTTACAGGTATATCTTTTATGCTACCAGGAAATATAATGATGTACAGGTATCTCTCTCTTGGAGATATAACTTTAGAAAGTGGCAGACCAGATTTAGAACTACAATGCAAGTCCTTTCATTAATTTTTTTCCACTGTATTTTGTAATTTCCCAAATACTGAAAGTCGGTAATTTGATTGATTTTTCAATAGGAGTCTTGGCTCACACCTGCTTTGAAATGAGCTATCAGCTTGCATCCCCCACATTCCACCTCAGAATTCTTAGGTCATCGAGTAGAGTCAGACCTGCATCTTCTGGAAATATGGAGGCTAGTCCCTTTAAATGGGAGGGACAGGGAGTAGCTGTGACCATGACTAAGGCCGGGGCAGCTTGTCCTCTCTACTGCCCACTGCCCACCACTTAAGAGTATTTCAACATTTGTTCCAGCTTTACAGTTCAGTTCAGGATTCAAAGGACCTGAAAATGGATTGTCTGTATAGACCATACCTCTATGCAGGCTTCAGTAACTCTCTCTTGGGCTGAGGACTCACTTGGTTCACGTCAATTATATTTTTGGAAAGAAACATTGGAATCTGATATTCTGAAATTAATCTTTTATTGTGTTTACTCAACTCCCCGTCTTTTTTGTTCTCTCTTGTCCTTTTTTGGAGCTCTGTTTTTCCAAACTGAATACCAGATGTCTATTGCATAATATAGTACTAGTTTGTGTTTTGCTGAAAAACCACTGCTGTAGTTTGGCTACCAAGAGGGCCATTCTGTTGTTGCTTCTACAATTTAACATTTGGATTGGCAGATGGGGTGGAAAAGACTTTGCCTGGGGCAGGGTTGTGTAATATAGTGATCCCTTTGACTCCCAAAGCAAGACTGTAAAACGAAAAAATAAAGAGAAGACTAAGATACGTATTGCATTTATCATGTCAAACAAAAATATTTGTCTTTACCAATATTTTAAAGCATTTTTTACAATTAACTCCATCCAAGCTGATGCTGTATGGTTTACATCTTCACTAGACCAGAGGCTTGTAAAATGCAGAAGAGTCAAGCAATGAATCTTCTTCCACGGGCCACTGGAGCAAGATGTAACTACATCAATGAGTCCCTAGATTAATTTTTTTCATGATGTCCGCCCATTGCCATGGTGATGGCTGTAAATAAGCCCATTGTAAAGTCTCTAAGGCTAAGTGAGGTAGAGTGCAGGAAGACTTAACTTGGTCATTGGAACGCTTTTCTAAATGCTAACAGAAGGATCTTTCTAGAATGCAAATCTAATCACGCTATTCCTTGCTTACCATCAGTCATGATTTCCCATCACATTCAGGATTCCGCTGCCTTAGCTTGTCAGAGATACTTAGACCACCTGCTTTGCTTGGGTTTATAACTATTTTTATTGTTATACTGATTGTACTATACTGAAAATTTAAATACATTTTTTCCATTTTAATATATAAATACTTTAATTTAAATATATTTTTCTCCTATTAAGTAGGAGAAATATATTTTTTCGTAATATTTATGCTTTATTTATCTTTCTAATTTTATTGCTTATTACAGAGCCTGGCACATATTGAGCTCTTAATAAAATATTTTGCTCTTTATCCAACTCACAAAAATGTATATACTTTGTCATAAAGTGCTAAAAATGTACAGACTTGCCATGTGGATTTGGCTTGAGAATATCTGGACTTGGGGAAAAGTATCTTACAGTGACTTTGTAAGCCACTATTTATCATTACTGTGAGGATGTGTTTATTTAACTAATCTAATTATTTACCTACTGTGGTGATTTCTTTTCCTTTTAAGAAATGAACAATTGACCTTTGATCTCAAAAACTCAGTCTAACTCTCTCTCCCCCCAGCTAAGGCATCGTACATTTGGTTAACAGAGCAAGCTTCCTGCTTTATTACAAATTAGCCTAAAATAAAAATACACAGATTCTTGATTTTGTTTTATAACTTTACGCTCATTTTCACCCCATTGAGCACATTGAGAAAATAGGAAGGAAAGATTTTTGAGACAAAGTACTTAACAAATAACAGAATGACTGACAATGTCTTCAAGCTGTGTAATTCCATTGACTCAGGCTACTACTTCCCTACTTTTGTGTGTCACAGTATAGGTCTGTATATGTTTTTCTAGATGATACCGTGCACACCCAAATATTCACATACCTATTTGAAAATTTTCACCAATTATTTTATCATGAAATACTAACAAATGAAAATATCTTTATAAATTTCTTCATTCTGACCAATATAAATGAATGTCTCTATTTCATTCAAATATAAGATAAATAAGTTAAAACCAACCTTTCAATCAATTGTCCAAAATGACTTTTATTCACATTAAAATATACAGATATAGTGTTCTGTGATGAGTACAACTTCTTAAAACTACGTATGCCTGATTTCGAGTCAACATGTATTTGTGCATATTCACAAAGCAGCAAGATTCCCCAAATTTTCTCCTATGATTTGTTTCATCTTTAAAGATAATTCAGAAAGTGACCTAAAAAAAGCATCACTGTTTATATGTCAGTTTCCATGTTAATATGTGTATATAAACTTTCTAGTTTATATGTTAGTTATCTCTTTGCTTTGTTCTTAGCCAAGAATTCTTATTTTAGTTGCCAACAATTCTAAAAGTTTTTATTCAGAATGTGTATGTATAATTTTTAAATGTCACTGCAGGAGAGCTCACAAAAATGGCAAGGTTCAGACTCAACTGAATCTTCTCAAATATAAAATCCGTATCTAAAATAAGTAAACAGGTATATCCTACGCTTTTGGAGTGACAGCTGAGGCTTCCTACAGATTTACCTCTGGTGGATATCATCATCTCATTGTCAGTTTCACTGTGTGGAGCCTCAGGGACAATGGCATGCCTGTCAAAATTCTCAATGATTCCAGGTTGTTTTGAATTTTATATGCATATATATATATATATTTTTTTTTTTTTTTTTTTTACTGGCTTCAAATTTATACAATCATCTTTATGTTTTCCTTCCTTTGCACCTTTCAATGTTTCTAACTAAAATTATAATTTAGACTATATTACACTATAAATAGTTAAATGCAAAATGTTACAAAAATAAGAAATAAAGAAATTATCTTCCAGAATTTACATTATTTTTGTTTTATCAAGGAATTCTCTGTATTGGGAGATGGGGCTACAGTTGGTCCTATCTTTGTAAGCCAAAACTTTATCAAGCATTCTTTCAGCAAGAAAACAAATTGGTTTCTGAGGGGCAGTAGATTTTGTATGATAAAAAAATTAATAATTCACAGGTTAGTAAAGTGACAAGCTAGATGAGCCTCTGAAATGTGTTAAGAACATTATCTTCTCTGTGGGATATGAGCTCCACCAATAGGTTCCTTGACGGTAGAAAAGTAGCAACGTTTGCCACCGCTCACAGCATGCGCAAACATCCACCTAACCGCCATCCCCACCCCCCGCCAAAAAAGAAGAAAGCTTGACCAATTTCAGCTCCTGATTTAATTTTAGAAATACAGAAGTCCAAAATTTCACCATAGAATCATCGAAAATCTGATGTCCCCAGCTAATACTCCATACTGTAATTTAATGTTTCCTTCTGGGGATGTTGCCCCAGTTTGAGATGCATGGCATTAAATTTCTTGCCAAAGTGTCTACTAATGTTCATAATATTTTGATGAGAACTGAAAAATGTCACATTTGATTGCTGGAAATAAATAGCTTTTGCATGTTGTTTTTGTTTGATATTTCCATTTACACTGACTTCCACATTTCTATAGTTTTCACCGGCTTTTAGAATTTATACTTGGGATATCTTTTGCAATCAGATACAATATTGCTGTCTTTATAGGAACTTGAAATCAGCAGTTTTGTTAAAAGGGAGAAGCAGCTTGTGGCAGCAATGTCCCAACTGTGAAAACAACACATTATTGATGTTACTTAGTTTCTCATTAGGCTGATCTAATCAGCAGGCTTGATTTTTTTTTTTTCCACCTGCTACATCTTGTGTGAAGCCAGAGTGTCTCCGAAACAGATCTGGAACAAAGATCATTTAGTTCAATGCCCTCAGGTTGCGGATGAGAAAATTAACTCCTAAAGGGAAAAAATTAAATCTATTTGCCCAAAGTTTCACACTGTCATATGGAAGTCCAGGCAGGTGTGGAAAAAACCCCGAAGATATCCTAAGTCCAATCTGCGAATTCTCATACAACCCGGATTATATTATTAGTAATATAAGCAATTTGTATTAAAAAATAAAGGTCTCTAAACTTCAAAATTATGTGTTGAAAAATGAAAAATTCAAACAGTAAGCTCATTTTTGTTTCTGATTTTTGCGAAGTCAAAAGACCTATCTATCCCATTTATCACTTGTCTCAGTAGAAAAATAACTCAAATAACAATGAATTAAGAGAGAAACATACATGAATTGTTTTATTAAACAATGTATAGTATTAGAGCACTTGTGCTCATATATTTATATATGAAAATATTGAGTATAAACATAACAACCTACTAACTTTTTTAACTTACAGCAGTTAGAAGTTAATATAAGGTATATAGTAAACTTCCTATTATTTGAAAGACACAAAAAAGTCATAGGCACTTAACTATTTCAGCTTAAGAATATCATATGTTAACAACCATTAACTTGTTAGTTCACCAGCAAGTAGATTCTTATAATATGAAAAATGAATGACTGTTGAATTATGCATAATTTGCCAGTAAAAATGGAAGAGATATCTTTATTTATCCAGTTGGTGGGTTATCAGCAAGGCATTGGAAGTCTACTCATGGGCCTTTATCTTACTTTGAAAATCACTGTTATATAGGATATCAACCTATCTTAAATTCTTTCTTTTTAATGTCATTTTCTCACTAAACTGACCAAATATTCAATGAAATTGATTCCACAGTTACAGATCCAGCCGATGTAAAATTATAGGGGGGGATGACAATTTAAGAAATTATTTTTCGCATCCCCATGAGTAGATGTAAACTAATATACATGCACAATAGTAATGATTCACTCTATATATCTATAGAAAAGCGATTCCACACCCACTTAATTGTTTCCACTAATTTTTCTGGGAATTATACTTATCTCAGTTGAACCTCCTGCTATGAAACCTAAAACCATTTTCATTTTCCTTTTCACTTTAAATACGGGGAAACTCAGAAAAGAAATGCTGGATGCGTATTCTATGAATCTATGGAAACGTCTCTCTTCTTGCAGTTATCACATTCTATTACCATTGTTTTGCATTAGAAGTAAGCAGTTTTTGCAACTGGAAAAAGAAATTACCAATGGTGGTTGCTGACAGATTTATAATAAAATCATTAATAGGTATTTCATAATGCCAGTTGCTAATAGAGAAACGTGTGAATGAGGATTAAAACGTTTTTTTCTATGTTGTTAGATTCTCAGTGTTTTGAAATATATTGAAAATAATGTACTGGAGACTTTAGATGTAAAATCCAGTTTAGAAGAAATGCTACAGGTGCAGGGATAGAATAAACGATACCTAGAAGGAATACTGAGAAGGAATCAGGCAAATTTAGGAGGTGGGTTTAGGGCCATTGAGTATTTAAATCCTGCATTTGTCCTCTTTTTCTCTTTTATTTTGTTAAACAGGGTTAATTCACCTGTGTTCATAGCTTTCTATGAAATACTGAAGGCCATCCTCCGTGATATGTACTTTAAATATATACTTTAAATAGATCACCTGACTTCATTAAAATCATGAAGCAATCATTATTTAATTCATTCTATAGTTAATGAAAATCAGGGTTAGAAAGTTCCAAAGTCACATATTTAATATGTGGGGAAGTTAAAATTCAAAGTTGATCTGATCTCAAAGTTTATGCTTTTACCAATGACATCATTTTTTCTCAGTATAGTTCATGGGAAGATGGCACTAACGATTTCAAAGAGTTTACTAAATAAAAGGCAGATTTTATGTCTGCTTTTCAAAATCTCTGGGGATAAGGTCCAGGCATCTGTTTTTGTGAAAAGCTCGTTAGGTGGGTCTATATAGGATAAAATTCTAGTGCCACGGCACATAAGTAGAGGGCTTCCATCAAAAAACACACATACCAAAAGAAAACGCAACAAAACTTATTCCGTTTAATTCCCCTTAAACACTTAACTGGATCCTAAGGCAGTGGAAGGAACAAGCCGGAAGCCTCTAGCCATATTTAGAACAGTTAGGTGTGCTTCCATCCTCACTCTATGCTTTTTTCAAGTACTGCCCTGTTATTCCATGATTTGACTTTGTCTTTGGTATCCAGCTTTGCTCCCCTGCTTGAACTTGATGACCAGAGTGACATTTTTAGTGTCTGATTTTATGGACCTACTCCCTAAATTCACTCAACCTCTGATTCATTCCATTTTTGGCCATTTTTGGATAACCATTCCACCTAATCTAGACCAAGAATATGGAGTGCAAACCTCAGCACTCATCCTCCTGGCCAGTATCCTGATCCAGCCTGTTTGTAAAGGACGCTTATTGTTTTAATTACATTTTCTATGACAATTATTCCTGCACGTGGGGAAATTACACTAGGCAGAATATGCTCATGGCATTAAAAAGGAATGTGGATTACTAGTACCACATAAAGAGTATTAAAATACTTCGGAATTTTTCATCCACATATTCAAGAAAATCAACCGTGGTAACGCTGGCTGCTTATTCAGACTCATAAGAGACATGTAGTGTTCTTGAATTCGTTTATTTTTACGTATCTAAAAATACGCCCTTGAAAACATCCTTCATTTCCTTTGCTAACAACTTTCTTATATGAGCTTCCTCATTAATTTCTATTTTAGCCCATGCAGAAGGTAGCTAGAATCCTCATCAGTGTCTTCTCTAGTACCTGGAAGCTTCGGTACCCTGACGTGCTGTGTGCCATTTGATTCTCACTCTTGGTTGTCTATTGGGGAAGAACACCAGTGCTCAACACTGTCCTTCAGCATTCGTGAGCCCGAATGAGAAAGTGGAGGAGGACAGCCTCCCTGCTGTGCCTCCATTTCTTTCCCTTGAAACATACTGCTTCTCTTTTGTATATTTCCCCTAGACGCTGCCTCTACACTTTAGTTTTTTCTCATAATTTTTAGATAATAAAGTTCTCTGACACAGCTAATGAATCTTAAGATACAAATAAGTGATACATTTAGGAAAATACAAGCCAAGGTGTCATCTCCCTGTTCTCATCTTTAACCCGTCACCATGTGTCATATACAAACACAGAAATAAATGGCCATCTGTCTTTCTGGACAGAGAAAATAAAGTTTTAAATAAATATCGTGGCTAATATATTATTTAGTTTATGCAAATAGTTCCATTTTGTGTTTCAACCAAGACTCCATTGAATGGAGGAGAGAATAACCCAATTAAACACACTGGCTTGAGGACGTCCTGTGGGTTTGTGTAATAGGAACGACAGCACAGGTGGCCATTTTGATGTGGGATTGTGAAGTAGTGAGGTAGCGTCAATTGTAGTAAGAGCATCTGAACAAACAATTTACTAATGGCTCTCAGGAAGATTAGCCATATTCTTTACATCAAGAGTTGACATTCGGAGAGAAAGAAAAAAAATTTTTTCTAAACAACATCTCACCATAAAGAACAGTATATTTTTAAGGAACTGTGCTAGGTCATTTGAAGAACACAGGGCTTTTGTTTTTATTTTTTCAAAACAATATGACACATAGATAAGCACTACACCAATACTGAGTTAATAAAAATATTTTGTAGCCATCTATAATTTGCGATGAGAATTTGACAATTTTGGGGCTCCACTTCAGGAAATGCTAGAGCTGTTTGGATGCCATCACATTGAATGTTTTCACCCCTGAGAGTTGCATTCATTCCTTATTTCCTTACATTCGAATGACTCTCTTAACTCGTATACCACAATGAAAACAAAGTATGGTACAGTCAACGCATTACTTAACTACCAGCATGTGTTCTGACCAGCACGTCGTTAGGTGATTTTCTTGTTGTGCGAACATCACAGAGTGTACTTACACAGGCCTAGATGGTATAGTCCACTACCGAGGCTACATGGTGCCAGACTTAGGGGACATCAGTCCTGTATGCGGTCATTGTTGACAGAAATGTAGTTCACAGTACATGACTGCATATGCCTCATTTTATTTTATTTGAACTCAAATGGGCCACTTATATGTCTCTTGTGAAAAGTACATTATTCATTGTAAAAAATTAATTATTGCCATTTATCCAAACAGAAGAGTTGTTGCTGTTGGCCCAAAGGTCAAAATACTCCCACTTAAAGATGCTCACTAGGGGCCAGTCAGTGGAGTGGCGGTTAAGTGCCTGAGCTCTGCTTTGGCGGCCGGGGTTCACGGGTTCGAATCCTGGGCAAAGACGTTCATGCTGCTCGTCAGGCCATGCTGTGGTGGCATCCCACGTACAAAAGAAGAAATAGAGGAAGATTGGCACAGATGTCGGCTCAGAGCCAATCTTTCTCATCAAAAAATAAAGATAAATTAAAAATGAATAAATAAATAAGATATTCATCATAATGACTCGACAGCATTTACATTCTAATATTTAATCTTTAATCTCATTTTGATTTAATTCAATTTCTGCAGGATTATGCAGCAGTGATTATGATTTTATTTTAAAACACTCTATTATACAACATGGCTCAGTGATTGCTTTAAAACAGTTAAAAATATTTTGGTGGATAGTAAATATTGTTAAAAGTAACACTAAAGCATAGACAAGAAAAAACACAAAAATGACAACAGTTTAAGGATATCATTTGAAATAGAACAAGCCTGGGCTCAGGATAAAAATTGTAAGTTTTGATGCAAGGTTTGAGTAAGTGATGTCCCAACCCTTATACAGTTCCCTTTGCCGTGAATCAAGGGCATTCAAAAAGATGGTATCATAAGTTCAACATAATTCTATAAAGAATTGCTATTTAAATGTCCAATTTTTTTCCTAATCTTTAATTAAAACTCAATTCACCTGTTCCACCTATATCTCAATACCTCAATCAAGACACTTGAAACTTGGAATCATTAACATTTCCTCAGAGGAGATGAAAGTTTAATAAATAAAAGCATTAAACATGCTCATAAATATATTTTGAATTTTTAATTAATTAGTAATATACTTGTGTCAGCTTTTGCTCCAAAACAAACCACCTCAATATTTAGTGGCTTAAAAATAGTAATCTTTACTTAGATTGCAATTCTGTGGGTTAGAAGGGGGGCTGACCTTAACTGGGTTTTTCTGCTACTTTCTTGGATGGGCTCCCTCGTGTATCTGGGATCTTCTGCTAGGTCAGACGGGAGCTGGTTCATCTAGGATGCACTCATCTGGGATATTTTTCTCTGCTACACATGGTTTCTCTGACATCAACCAGCAGACAATTCCAGGCTTATTTTACGTGACATCCCATAAACATAAAGACCAGAAGCTGCAAGGCTTAAAAATAAAAGTGTCATAAGTGACATTGTATAAACTCAGAGCAAGTCACAGATCAGTCAGATATAAGGAATGGGGTGAGAAAAAGAAAACAAACTCTACCTCTCAACCTTTGCAGCCCATTTGCAAATTTCCACGACAGTTATTAAGAGAGTGCTGTGCATGCCAAATTTCTCCATGATTCAGTGTTAGCATGTAATTTAAGAAGTCTTTTTTTGTGTGTATCTCTATGTTAAAGAGAATTTAGAGGGAGAATCCAGTTCCAGCTAAACTGGCTAGCAATAATAAATGATCGTCCCGTTGATAGCCTCTCCTGCCTTTCCCAGCTGCTCCAAACAACAGTTAGCTTCAACTCTTTTTACATGTTTTGTTTAATTCAACTGCATTTGTTGTTGTTGTTGTTTATTGTTTGACAATAATAGTTTTACTTTCAACTCAGTAAAGAGATCATCTCCAAATTGCAGTCATTTCTTGGTATCCACGGGGCGTTGGTTCCAAGACGCCCTACAGATACCAAACTCCAGGGATGCTCAAATCACTTATATAAAATGGCCTAGTATTTGCATATAACCCATTCGTATCCTGCTGTACACTTTGTCATCTCTATATTATTTATTTTACCTAATACAGTAAATGTGTAAACAGTTGTTATAGTATGTTGTTTAGGGAATAATTGTAAGAAAAAAACTCTGTACTTGGTCAGTCCAGAGACAGCTATCACAGGCCTTTTAGTTAGCAGCTAATTAAATCTGTGAATGTGGAATATGAAGATACAGAGGACTGCCTGCCTGTTGTTTTGTTGACTGAATTGTGTCCACTCAAAATTCATATGTTAAAGTCCTAAATCCCAATACCTCAATATGTGACTTTATTTGGCAGTGGGGCCTTTAAAGAAGTAACTAAAGTAATCTATGTCCCAGGGTGGGCCTTAATCCAATGGGACTGGTAGGCTTATCAGAAGAGGAGACTAGGACACGGGCACACATGTGAAGACACAGGGAGAAGATGGCCCCTACAAATCAAGGAGAGAGGCCTCAGAAGAGACGTCCCTTGCAACTCCTAGATCTTGAAGTTTTAGCCTACAGAGCTGTGGGAAAATTTTCTGCTGTTTAAGCTGCTCAGCCTGTATACTTTGTTTTGGCAGCCCAGCAAACTAATTTATGCTCCATGTCACTTCACTTTATTTTCGTTGTTGTTTGTTGTTTGGAACCCTTCAAAACGCTTACTTTGATTCATTTTAATCACTTGCAGTAAAGAATACTGAAAAACCATAGAGGAGGATGAAAAATTATAGTTAATGACAAGAAAATCAACATTTTAAGAAAAAAATGCCAGTATTATTTTCAATTCAGTAAAGATGGCCGTCTCAAAATTATGAAGTGTACCTAGGAATAATAATAATATCCTATAAAGTAATTTGCAGGCGCTATTTTTAATAGACACAAAGGAACAATTAGACACTGTTGCAATTATCTCTTGCTGCACAACAAATTGCCCAAAACTCGGTGGCTGAAAACAAAAATTTAGTACTAGTTTTCACATGCCTGTGGGTGGACTGGGCTGAGCTGGACGGTTCTCTGAATTTTCCATGGGGCTGTAACGGGAAAACAACAGGTTGAGATCATCTGAAAGCTCAACTGGTCTTGGCTGAATGGTCTCCTCATTCTTACAACTGACACACTGATTTTTACTTGCCCACTCTTTCCCTCCATGCAGGATCTCATGCTGTGTACATGGCTTGGGTTCCTCAGAGCAGCGTGGTCCCAGGGTAGTCATACTTCTCACACAGTGGCCAGCTTCCAAGAGACAAGAAGCAGAAACTACCAAGCTAAATGAAGTTTCCGCCTAGAGCTGGCTATTTGTAGAAGCAGCTACAAGGCCTACTCACTTTCAAGAGGGTGGGAAAGGATTCTACTTCTTAATGAAAGTGTCGCAAAGTTACATTGCAAAAATCATGTGGGATAGGAGATAATGTTGTGGCCATCTTTAGAAAATAAAATGGTCCATAATCATCAATGCCATTTTATTGATAAGGAAAATGAGTCTCAGAGAGATTAGACGAAATGCCCAATATGTCATAGCTACTGGGTGGCAGACTTGTGACTCAAACTCAGGTCCATCTAGTTTCAAAGACCCAAATCTTCTTTCAAAAACCACGAAAATTAATAGTTGTTATTTAAAACACACATGCACACATATATGCATACATGAGCACACATATATGCATACACGAGCACACACACATTAGGTAAACAGTGATTTGGAAGTCTTAACTTCATGACATAGTTGTTAGAGACATGCTACACAAATCTTACCCATGAAATTTCCCACATGGATTTGAAAAACATAAACCCCGTAAAGATTCAGCTCATGCGTGTGCAGCACAATGAGATTAAAAAATGTAAGGTGTTATTTTAAGCATAAGTTTGGTCATAAGTTTTCTTTTGATCTGATCCTGTCTCTTGATAAGGTGGAGTGATTAACCATAATCTATCCTTAAACAATGAGGAAGAACAGGGGTATATCTAGGTTTTTTGCCTTAGTCTATTAACGTATACTCAGTTTCATGTGACATGTTAACAAGACAATCATTTAGCCACCTTAATTAACCTAATTAAGATACACATATACACACACAGAAAAATACTTTGGTAAAATAGACATAATAGTATCAAATATTTTACATCTACTACGGAAGACAGACTGGCCATTCTTATTAACAATCAAATACAAATTATGTCTTATCACATACTAATGTTCCCCTCAGCTTGACTAAACTTTAGACAGATTTCTTCCTGACTGGGGCCTTGACCTGCTTTTCCTTAGAGCACTTACTTTATAAAATTTGCAATTGCGAGGTCTTTCTCTACCTATTAAAGATGTAAATCTTGTACAACCCAGGGATGTCTTCCTCAAGGACCTGGGAGCCATCCTTCTTTGCAATATAATCCTTAACAAAGATAGAACCCCATCTCCTAGTCTCTGAGGGAGAATAGGAGCCTATCTTCCATAAGCACCACTGAGCAAACACAGATGGAATAGTCACACTGACCAGCATTCCCCCTACAGTCCTCCCCTATTTTCCCCCTTAGTTTATCCCAGCATTTGGAAATCCTCCTGTCCTTTGCTTTAAAGGAGCTGAGTTCAGTCTCCCACCTCTGTTGCAGTAGTCTTGAACCCTATTAAAAAGGTATTGAATAAAGTCTAACTCCATCTGGTGCAATTTTTATTTGACATTTAAGATAAATTTGCTGTTTATTAGATGCAAATTTAATTAACTATTTTTACTGGGTTCCCTTGGACATCCCCCCGTTAGAGTCCTGGGAGCTTGATGTTAGTGCTCTTCTTTGATACCAACTGGAAATGATTTTTAAAGTATTTGCAAATATGAAAAACATGATGTAAGTGCTTCGATGTTATGCAATATATTATGCAACATATTTCAATATAAGAAAAATATTAGTGATACATAAAGCTAAAAACAACTGCTTGCCTTATCTCTGCTGCTATTTCAGAGGGGTAACAAAAAAGCATATATATTACAAATAAGGATTAAAGGGATGGCAAATTGTTAGTCATGTACCAGTGTGTTAACATTAAAAGATCACAGCGATTCTACTTATTAAAAGCGAAGATTTTTTGTTTGTTTATGAAAAAGCTTAGTGAAAGCTATATTATTAAACAAAACTGAAAAAAAACACTTGCATTCAAAGGATTATATATCTTGGGGATGACTCCAAATAACGGTGTGATTGACAAAAGAACTTGCAGATTTTTTTCTTTTTTTTTAAATAAAAATTGATCGTGCTTATTACAGCTTCATGCCAGCACTCTATTGCAAGAGCTGAGGAGGCATTTCTTGATAAGGCCTATTTGCAGCCACTTATAGCCTTCAAAAACACATTGGCTTGAAATTCATCATCATTTTTCTCCTCATTCCTAAATGAGGATTTTCATTGAAATTTTGGTGAAATTCCATTCTCCATTTTTTGAGTTGCTGAAGCAGTAAAATTAGCTATTTTTCACCTGCATGTTGTTTCAGGGAAAATTTGAAGTATTTTTCTGGTGAAGGTCATTGAAGAAAGCTCTGGCATGAGCACTCCTTCCAAAAGTGGAAAGATTTTCATTTGGCATTTTATATATAGAATTTTGTTGATCTACTTTGGATTTTAAAGTTCAAACCAAAAAAAGCAAACAAATAAAAACATAAAATAGCAATTTCTGTTTATTCTTAAATGACAGTATCCAGATTTGTCAATTCTCATTTCCTCATCTTTATTCTAGTTCTTTTTTCTTATGGTATGTAGGATTCAGTGAGAAGTTTATTTTATTATGTTTTCCATTATAATCAAAAAGAATAAATTTTTGACACTCTATTGGCTTCCATTTGAGTTATCCTAAAGGTGATATTCTATGTTAGAAATGAATATGTTTGTATGACTTTTGGTAACTTTTTCATATCAGTTGAACCATTGTAATAAAAAGATCACATGATTTTATCTGCATTCCATGTCTAGTTCTACCACAGTAGATTTGGATCATGAAAGTAAAGGAAATGCTTGAAAGGAAAAATGTGTGTTACTATTTTAATTTAAAAATTAACGGCTATTTAAAAGTTAGGGAAATAATAAAATAAAAATAAAATGAAAAAACGAAAATCCTCCCAAATCTCTGCACCCACATGTAATATAAAGACGTAATATTTCCTAGGAATATTTTAACATACACACACACACACACACACACACACAAACACACACACGTATAATATCACTTGTGGTAGGCTAAAAAAGCCCCCCCCCACCTCCAAATATAACCATGCCTTAATCCCAGGAATTTGTGAATGTTACCTTGCATGGTGAAAAAAAGGACTCTGTAGGTATGTTTAAATTAAGAATCTTGAGATGAGGAAATCATCCTCAGTTATGCAGATGGACTTTAAATACAATCACACTATACTCTCTCTTATGTGAGAGGGAGGTAGAGAGAGTAGAGACACAGAGGAGAAGCTGATGTGGTGATGGAGGCCAATTAGAGTGATCTGACCACCTGTGGCAGGCGTCCCACATATAAAGTAGAGGAAGATGGGCATGGATGTTAGCTCAGGGCCAGTCTTCCTCAGCAAAGAGAGGAGGACTGGCAGTAGTTAGCTCAGGGCTAATCTTCCTCAAAAAAAGAAAAAAAAAATGTTAGAGTGATCTGACCACAAGATAAGGAAGGCTGACAACCACCAGAAACCGTAAAAGGAAAGAAACTAATTCAACCCTAGAGCTTCTGGAAGGAGCGTGGCCCTGCTGACATTGTGATTTTGACCTAGTGAAACTGATTTTGGACTTCTGGCCTCCAGAACTATGAGAAAGTAAACTTCCGTTGTTTTGAAGCTATCAGTTTGTAGTAATTTGATACAACAGTTTAAGAAACTAACACAGAACATAATTATAAACACATCATAGATACAATTTTGTTTTCTACTGTTGCCATTTTATTTATTACCTTGTACTGTACTTTTTACTAGTAAGTTTTACATCTATTTTGATATAGTCATTGGTAACGATGAAATAATGAGCAATAGGATATGTTGGAGTATGTGAGGAAGCCGTTTGGTTTAAAACTAATTCGACCTGACCTTGTTTTTCCAGAAAGGCCTGACGTGGCCTGTCGAGCATGCGTTGTACAACTGCTTTAACAATGTACAACCTCCCTTAAGCCAAGAATGATGCCCTTAAAGATAGGGATGTTTCTTCCTCCCATATCAGCATTTCTTTAAGGATAAGCATTTCTTCCCAGACACTAAGGATTAATTCCTAACCTGCTCTAACTCATCTCCTGACTACTGATCTGCTGACCCCTGACTGGCTGTGCTCACCTTGTGACCACTGACCTGTCGTGCTAGGAGAGCATCTCGTGACTGAAGTAAAAGGGATATTCCTATCATATGTGATGTATGTTCTTTGTTCCAAGATGCTTTATAACCCCTCTGCACACCCTGCTTCTTCAGAGAGCGTCCTTCCTCGGTGGAAAAGCTCTCCCAGGCCTCAAACTGGGTCATGTAATAAACTCACCTCAATTTTCATTTAGGTATTGATTATGGACTATTTGTGTTGACAGTACTTATAGGTTCTTACAAATTCTTGATAAACAAATTCTGAAATAATTACTGATAAATACATAATCGATTACTTATTCACTTTAAATGATTGTGTGTTATGTTATAGAATATTTTTAAAGATTTTGATATTTTCCAAATTTTTGCTGCTTTGATTACTGTATTGAATATATTTATATTTGACTTATTTCCCTATTTGTAATTGCTTTCCTTAGGATAAGCATGTCCTTTTAGCATGTCTGCATGCCAGTGTGTTCATCTGGGAAAGGTATAATTTGGACAGACTTCTAAGGTCACTTCCAGCTACTGTATTTGAGTTATTATTTCCCAAGAAGTAGTGGCAGAAGATGGAAGTTGGAAGGTAAAAAATATTTAAAAATTTTTGTGCAGTGAGGACATGATTATTTTATCATTATGTGTTCTTTCCAAAAATATCTAGGAGTAAGCATTGCAAGATGATAGAGTGCTAGGAGGACATAGTGATTATGGTGTCCTAAAGATTTTCAATACTGAGTTAAATTAGCGATTTCATGTAGATTTTAGCACACTAGATTGTGATATAAAATTATCATTTCTTTCTCACACATTTTCTGCGGAAGTAGCTATATTAGGAGATTTGGAAATCTGACCTGAGATTTGGCACCCAATTCTAAATTAGCAATTTTTTTGATGTCAATATTTTTAAATTCTCAAACATGGTAAACAATGGGATTCTTGCCATGTCTTTGTCTTTTTTCCATCAGTCACATAGATTCAATCTGATGCCCCAGCTGTTGCTTCCAAAGGGAGGTAAAATATGGATACAGCTTTCCTCACTTTGCGTACTTTCTCCTTGCAGCTCTATATGCTGATATTTAATATTGACTTAAGTCTTAGCATAGCACAGATCTTTTTTTCTCTCTTTCTCTGTGCCTGTGATTTCTGCTAATTCACCAATTGGTGGCTTTTCATGAGTCCTTTATTCAAAGTGGTGTGATAGTGGTTACTTTGTAGTTCAGTCTTGGAAACCAAGTTTTATACAGATTTTTTTATAAGTACGTTGCCCCGTAACAACCCAACATTATCATGGGAATGACTGTACGCTCGAATCTTGTAGAAGTGGCCTAAACTCCTCAGAAGAAAAAATGGTATGGAAATAGCAAGAAGTGAATTTAAAATCTTATCGAGATGAATGGAATGGTTTCACTTGCCTTTCGGCCATTGCCGTCATGATGGACTATGGATCTATGGTTCGAGAAAAATAAAAGATGAAGTGTTTATATCCCATTCTTGTGTTACACCTTGAGAGAATCAATAAACAGTTCACAGAGGTGACAAATTATTTACCCTACAGTAGAAGAAGCAGTGAGTGATTCTCTTCACCTCCAATGATATGACGATCTTTTCATTTATGAATGAACTACGTGTTTAGTCATTTAAAACCTCTCTGCTTGTTTCATTTCATAGCTGTAATTTGCTTTTTGTAATTACACACATTAGGCACTGAAACTAGAGGGTCCAGACATCTTTGCCACTAAAAAGCTGACTTTAAGGCTTAGTTTAATGCTGTAAAGCTTGCAGGATCTCAGACCTATTCCTTGGTTTGGTTTTGTTAGTTTTTATTGTTTTTCGTTTGGGCAGCACAGGGTCCCTCTCATCCTTGTGAAAGAAGCAGGACAGCTCTCAAATTAACTCTTCCATCTCTTCAACTTATACAAAACTTTGTTTGTGTGTATGAGAGAGAGTGAAAGAAAGAGAAAGAGAGAGATAAGGGAGGGAGGGTGAGAGGGAGAGAGAGGAAACCTCAAGATCAGTGTCTAAACGATTGGCAATTACTGATAGCTATTGCTGAGTTTCTCCCTAAATGGTGCAGTATTCGATGCTGGCATTTCATGTGACATTGCTTTTTTACTATACCAACGAAGCTACATTTGACATTGCATTTGGATCCACGGTGACTACATTTACAATTGTTATGAAGCCACAATTTTATTTAGACTGTTGGGAATTCAAGGCAGGAAATAAATGTGGCAGGGGAAGTATATGAATTTTCTAGGGCTGCAAGAACAAAGTCCCACACGCTGGGTGGCTTAAATAACAGGAATTTATGGCCTCACAGTTCTGGAGGCCAGAAGCTCAAGATGAGCGCATCTGCAGGGCTGGTTACTTCTGAGGGCTGTGACAGAGAATCTGTCCATCCCTTTTTCATAGCTTCTAGTGGTTTCCTGGCAATTTGGGGCATTTGTTAGCTTGTAGATCTCTGCCTTCATCTTTAAATAGTGACCTCCCTGTGCGTGTGTTTGTCTCCAAGTTTGTCCTTATAAGAGAGGACATTTGTCATATTGTATTAGGGACCCTGGTACTCCAGGGTGACCTCATATTAACTAATTACATCTGCAGTAATACCACTTCCAAAAAAAGGTCACATTCTGAGGTACTTGGGGTCAGGACTTCAACATAATGAATTTGAGGCAACACAATTCAATCCATAATGGGAGTCTTCCACCTGATTTTAGACTCCTTGTGTTTCAAGCTCTAGTGTGGGCAGAATTCAATGAGATAAAGGAATAGAACTGATCAGTGCTAGAATAGGAGACATCCATGGAAGCTACAATTAATAACAACATTTTTAAAGACTTTATTTCTTTAAAGGAATTTTGAGTTCAAAGAAAATTAAGAGGAAGATGCAGAGATTTCCTAAATACCTTTGTCCCACACATGCGAAGCTTTCTTCTTTATAAACATCTATGAATGATACATTTGTTACAATTTATGAACCTACAATGACACATCATTATCACCCAGAGTCCATAGTTTACTTCACAGTTTACCCTTGGTGCTGTACATTCTATGAGTTTGGACAAAAGTATAATGACATGTATGCATTATTACAGTATCCTGCAGAGTATTTTCTCTGCCCTAAAAATCCTCTATGTTGGGGCTGGCCCAGTGGTGCAGCGGTTAAGTTTGCACTTTCTGCTTCGGCAGCCTGGGGTTCGCCGGTTTGGATCCCGGGTGCGGACATGACACCGCTTGGCAAGCCATGCTGTGGTAGGCATCCTGCATATAAAGTAGAGGAAGATGGGCACAGATGTTAGCTCAGGGCCAGTCTTGCACAGCAAAAAAAGAGGAGGATTGTTGGTAGATAGCTCAGGGCTAATCTTCCTCAAAAAAAAAAAAAGAAATCCTCTATACTCCACCTATTCAACCCTTCCATCCCTTACCCACTTGGTAATCACTGATCCGTTTACTATTTCCATAGTTTTGTCTTTTCCAGAATGTCATATGGTTGGAATCACACGGTATGTAGTCTTTTCAGATTGACGTCTTTCACTTGGTAATATGCATTTAAGATTCCTTCATATCTTTTCATGGTTTGACAGCTCATTTCTTTTCAGTACTTAATAGCAGTCCATTGTCTGGATGTATCACAGACTATTTATCCATTCTTTTGCTAAAGGACGTCTTGTTTGTTTGCAAATTTTGGCACTTTTGAATAAAGCTGCTATAAACATCCATGTGCAGGTTTTTGTGTGGATATAAGTTTTCAACTCCTTTGAGTAAATATCAACAAGTGTAATTGCTAGATTGTATGGTGAGAGTGTGTTTAGTTTTTTAAGAAGTCGCCAAACTGTCTTCCAAAGCTGCTGTACCATTTTACGCTCTCACCGGCAATGAATGAGTGTTCCAGTTGCTCCATGTCTTCACCAGCAGCCGGTGTTGTCAGTGTTCCAGATTTTGGCCATTCTAATAGGTGTGTAGTGGTCTTTCATTATTTTAATTTGCGTTTCCCAGATGACATAGGATGTGACGCATCTTTCCCTATGCTTATTTGACATCTAAATATCTTCTTGGTGCGTTTTGTTACGGTCTATGGCCCATCTTTTAATCACACTTTTTGTTTTCTTGTTGTTCCATTTTAAGAGCTGTCAGCATATTTTGGATAACTACTCTTTTATGAGCTGTGCCTTCTGGAAGTGTTTTCTCCAAGTCTGTGGCTTGTCTTCTCAGTCCTCTGACATTATCTTTCACAGAGCAGAAGATTTTAGTTGTAATGCAGTCCAGTTTATCAATTATTTCTTCGCAGATTTTACCTTTGGTGTTTTACCTAAAAAATCATTGTCAAATGACTAGGTTTCCTCTTACGTTATCTACTAGGAGTTTTATAGTTTTACATTTTACTTGTAGCTCTATGATCAATTTTGAGTTAATTTTTAGGAGGAGTGTAAGGTCTAGAATCTTTTTATTGTGTGTGTGTGAATGTCCAGTTATTCCAGCGCCATTTGTTGAAAAGACTAATCTAGCTCTATTGTATTGCCTGTGTTCTTTTGCCAAAGATCAGTTGACTTACTTCCATGGTCTATTTCTGGGCTCTTTATTCTGTTCCATTGATCTATTTGTCTATCCTTTGCCGATACCATAGTGTCTACAGCTTTACTTTAAGTCTTTTCTTTGTTTGTTTGTTTTTTGCTGAGGAAGATGGGCCCTGAGCTAAAATCTGTTGCCAATCTTCCTCTTTTTGCTTGACGAAGACTGTCGCTAACATATGTGCCAATTTTTGTCTATTTTGTATGTGGGAAACCTCCACAGAATGGTTTGATGAGCAGTGTGTAGGTCTGCACCCAGGATCCAAACCCATGAGCCCCTGGCCACCAAAGCGGAGTGCACAAACGTAGCCACTATGCCATGGGGCCAGCCCCTATTTTAAGTGTTAAAGTCAGGTAGTGTCAATTTCCGACTTTGTTCTTCTCCTTCAAGGTTGTGTTGGCCATTCTGGGTCTCTTGATTTTCCACATAAACTGTAGAATCATTCTGATGAAATCCACAAAATAACTTAATGGGATTTTGATTGACATTGCATTGAATCTAGAGAACAAGTTGAGAATTGACATCTTGACAATATTGAGTATTCCTGTGCATGAACATGGAATATCTTTCCATTTGCTTAGTTCTTCTTTGATTTTGTTCATCAAGGTTTTGTATAGATGTAGTACATATTTTGTACATATTTAGATGTACAATTTAGATGTAGTACATATTTTGTTAGATTTATACCTACATATTTCAAATTGTGTGGATGCTAATGTATATGGCATTGTGTTTCTAACTTCAAATTCTATTTGTTCATTGCTGGTATATGATAAAGTCATTGCCTTTTGTAAATTAAACTTGTATCCTGCAAACTTGCTATAATAGTTTATTGGTGCCAGGAGTTTTTCTCATATCTTTTGGATGTTCTACATAGGTGATCATGTCATCTGTGAACAAAGACAATGTTATTTTTTCTTCCCAATCTGTGTGTATTTCATTTCCTATTCTCATCTTACTGCATTAGCTAAGACTTCCAGTGTTATGATGAAAATTGATAATAAGAGAGGGCATCTTTGCCAATTTCTTTTCATAGTGGGGAAGCTGCAAGCTTCTCACCATCAAATATGATGTTGGCTATAAAGTGTATTTTTTCTTTGTAAATATTCTTTATCAAGTTGAGAATGCTTTCCTCTATTCCTCTTTTACTTAGAGTTTTTATCATGAATGGGTGTTGGATTGTGTTAAAAGTGGTTTCTGGATGTATTGATAAAATCATGTGATTTTTCTTTTTTAGCCTATTGATGTGATGGATTACAATAATTGATTTTTGAATGTTGAACCCTTCTTGCATATGTGGGATAAATCCCACTTGATCTTGGTGTATAATTCGTGTTATACATTGTTGGATTGAATTTGCTATTATTTTCTTGAGGATTTTGGCATCTATGTTCACGAAAGGTATTGGTCTGTAGTTTTCTTTCCTTGAAATGTGTTTGTTTTGTTTTGGTGTTAAGGTAATGCTGGTGTAATGAGATAGAATGTATTCCCTCTACTTCTATTCTCTGAAAGAGACTGTGGAGAATTGTTATAATTTCATCCTTAAACGTTTGGTAGAATTCACTATTAAACCATTCTGGGCCCAGTGCTTTCAGTTTTGGAAGGTTATTAATTACTGATTCAATTTGTTTAGTAGAGATAGATCTATTCAGGTTGTCTTTCTTTTTGTGTGAGTTTTGGAAAATGATATCTTTCGAGGAATTTGTCCATTTCATCTAGGTTGTCAAATTCATGGGGATAAAGTTGTTCACAGTGTTCTGTCATTTTTTTTAATGTCCATAGGATCTGTATTGATGTCCCCGCTTTCATTTCTGATATTAGTAATTTGTGTCCTCTCTCTTTTTTAGTAATTTGCCCCCTCTTCTAGCCTTAGGCTGGCTAGAAGCTTATCAATTTTATTGCTCTTTTCAACAAATCAGCTTTAGGTTTCACTGATTTTCTCTATTGATTTCCAGTTTTCAATTTCATTGCTTTCTGCTCTAATTCTTATTGTATCTTCTCTTCTGCCTGCTTTGAACTTAACTTGCTCTTCTTTTTCCAGTTTCCTAAGATGGAAACAATAATAACATTTAAGCAATGGTTAAGGAGACTTTAAGCCTGAGTACTATGTGTTTTTCTCAGACTAATTTTCTAATGCTTTTATAAGACTCGGGTCATATTTGGAAAATCCTATAAGATCTTTTTTAATCATTGAGAATTCACTGAACAATAACGCATTATTGACATTATTAAAACGTGGGTTTTGTAAAACACAAGCAGAGCAGATTGATTTTTCTGAGTACTTTTTAAAAACCAGTTTGCGCACAGATGTGAATTCAATTATTTGGTCACTTTGGGTTTTAGTTTATTAATTCATTCATACAGATGACAAACACACCCATTTTATCTCATTGGAGTTCTGTTTGATGAAAGCAATTAATAATTATAATTAATCTATGAGAGAAATTAGAGTGAAAAAGAGAGAGGAGATAGGACAAGAAAAATGAAAAGTCAAGGAAATAGTAGAAAGTTAAAACAAAAGTGTGGATGAGAACCGAGGGAAATAAGTGAGAACGAGAAAGAGTGAATGCCTGACCTGAATACTTTTTTCTTTTAAGCATCATGTGATTCAAGTACTATTATCAGATAGGAGTTTCTCTTTATAAAGTAATTCACTGTTTTATCCAGATCCACCATACACATAGAAGTGAGTTGATGTCATAATTGCTCTCATTATGAAATGATATCAAAATACACTTTAAATTTTGATAGCCTCGAAATCTTTCTGTAGTTGTGTAAGAGTAAAGATAAGAACTATTTTAGCTGTAATTTCCATGTCTGTGCATTTTACATTTATTTTCCCAGGTAATTAGTATTACAGAATGTTGCAGAGTTGGTAATCTTCCCTCAGCCCTCCTGGTAATATTTAAAATTTAGGACAGTTATTTTATTACAAAGCACATTGATAAAGTTAATTAATATAAGCAAATTTCATTCAGGGCTGGTGTTTGAAACAAGTTCTTCTTATTATGCTATCATTCATAATCACGTGTGTGTGTGTGTATCTTTTGATGGCTGAATTTTTTCTTTCTTCCCATTCATATGGCTTTGACTGAAACACTATTTACTTTCTCAACGTTAGGTCTTTTATTTTTACTCTTTTGAGACCACTCACTGAATCACAGTTTCCTTTGAAAATCTGGACTCTCATTTAGTGAAATTCTCCAAGAAAGGAGTTTGTGTTTTGCTCCTTGTAATTATATTTGTGATACTGCTTTCTTGATTTCTCTGATGCTACTCCTTCACCATTAGTTTCATGTGAGTTCTCAAAGTTTCTAAGTTCTCAGCATGTTTTGAACTTAACTTTTACAGCATGCTTGAAAAGATGAAGTTCATAAAGAATGATCACACTAGTCACTCGTTAGCTCTACATTACCACGTCTTTCTTTAGAGTTGAACTCCTTACTTCTATGACTTAAGGCCTCAGGAGTCAAGGTTTTCCCACATTCAAGTTTCCCACAGTTTAGTTTAAGCTCTCTTGTCCTGACTTACCTTTTGCCATGACATGACCATTTTATCTTAATATTCCATCCATCAAAAGTTAGCATAGAAACAAATGATCTCATTTGTAATAAGAAATCACCATTAAATAAAATTTGACTGCACTCATGCGAAGGATTTTCCCTAAGCAATCTTCAGACTTCTTTGTCTGTGACATTTTTGGCAGTGCATGACCCTAGGTCTACTTTACGTTGCTTATTTTAGAATTACAATACGTTTCCTTCTGCCATAACTGAAAACCACACTGCTATAGTCATTCTCAACTTTGCTCTATGATACAATACAATGCCAGGAATTTCATTTAGTTTTCTTGAGGACTCAGTATATAATACCTTATTAGGAAAGAGATATAGGAAGTCCTAAGAAACAGAAGAAAATAATCAGAAGTAGACAGTTTGCCCAAAATTGTTCTCACTTATAATATAGACATGACTGTCCTAAGAAACATGAAACTAAATATTTTGAACTATTACTTGAAAAAGTTTCAATTACTTTCTTAGCATAGCTATTGTAAATACCAATAAAGTTTCTAATAAAGCAAAACAATTTTGGGTTAGTTTTTATATCCCCCAGTTAAATTAAAATCTAACAACAGCCACATAGATCCTTGTGCCATTATTTGTATTGTCCTTCACCACTGGCTTAGGGAGTCCAAATGATTGAGTTCTAACTATGAGCTTATTTAGAAAACATTTCCAGCGCTGATTTCCCTCAGTTTTTGATAAGCTTTTATTTATCCTCTTGAAATCTCTCTATAAATTCCCCTGGGCTCTATTCTAAAATCTTTTCTAAACTAAATAAGGAAGATGGTATCAGGGACGGGGAAATCTCCCCTTATCCTTCTAGGTTCTTCTGGCTGTTCTAATAATTAAATTGGCACAAGACAGATTAACAAGAGGAAAAGAAAATTAATTCCTACCTACGGAGGTTTCATAGATATGGGATCTAAAGATATGACCAAAGCACGCAGCGTTTATACTTTCGAGACAAAGAAATAATAAATTTGTGATGAATTGACAAGACAAAGAAACTACTCAGGCTTGGGTCATAATTAACGAAGAAACTAAGCAAAGTTTGTTTACACAATCTTCTTAGCCCTGAATTCCCTATCTCTGGCCATAAGGAAACCTCGTTACCTCCTGGTTCAGGGAGGGTACTTTTCATGTGGAAGATTTGTTTCCTGCTTTTAAGGGGACAAAAAAGGGTCAGAGTATCCTTCTTGAGATGGTTGTTTTTCAAATAAATTTAATTCAAAATAATCAATATTCCAAAGTGGTATATTTTGAGGTAGCCTGCACTGAACCGCAACAATAGTATATTTGCTTTGAGAATTCTTTTTTTCTCCATTTTTAATATTCTGCTCTTTCCTTCTCCTCAAATAGACACTAGCTATTATGATTGTGTGTCAAATTGTTATTTATCAAATCTTCAATTCATTTCCATTTTATATCTTTCCTCTGGTATGTAAACATTTTGCTTGTAGCACTACTTATGTCTGGAAAGTTATTTCTACTCATATAAAAGTAAGCAATCTAGAGCATGTTTTAGATGTTTGATCTGGGTTAGGGAGAAGGTGTGTAGGCAACTTAGAAATTTGTACCTCATTGTATTCCCATAGGAGTTCATATCTCTTATTTTATTCATACAACCACAATCTTTTGGTTTTAAAAAATATAAAGTAGGAATAATTTGCGTAATTTTAGAATTTATTCCCCAGGGTGTAGTTGATGCTATCTTTCCAGAGTCTTTAAAATAAGTAGCTTCCAATTTAATTTAGATAAAAACATTTTACTTTAACGACTACCAGTCACCTAAGCATCCGGTTCCCCTTTTCCAAGTAACTGTTAGATACACCTTCTATAAAAACATTCTATTCGTTTCTTCTAGTCTTTCATTTACTTAATCTAATTTCTGAGTCCTTTGATATCATTTTCTATTCTCCAGTCTACCTCTGATCTTTGGGAAACAGCTTTTCTCACTCTTTGGTTTTCATAATTCAGTTCTTAGGAAACTTTCAGGAGTCTTGAGATATGGCAGATATTTTTGAGATGTAGTCCAAATTTTCAGTTAATTTCAAACCATAAGAGTAGAGAACCATATTATTACTATTGGGTATACTATGTTATTCTTTTCATCTGTTCTCTACAATGGCAATATGCTAGCACGAAAATCATGGAATAAAGATAGAAAAATCAAAAAAGAGGGAACGAAGACAAGTCTGCCTGAATAAGACAGTCACAACTGGGTGTATTACTTCATGTGTTATATTAAGTAGTTTCCTAATTAAGTTCTAGAATGCTCACTTCGTTTTTAAAAAAACTATCTAAATGTGAGTGACAAGAAACGTTAGTCAGAAGCAAATGTGAAATAGTTCCTATTGGCAGGAGTTCAGGAAATGGATGCCAATGTTTCTCAACCTTAATTGTAATGAGAATGATAAATAATCACTTACACAAAAATTTTAACAGAAGGAGTAGCATATTGTACGCACCCAATCCTTATGGCATAAGCTACAATTATTTGCGAAAATCCTAGACTTTGAAAATCAAGTCTTTAGATAACCAGATACTATTGGTGGGCTCCCTGCAATATGTTTATGGCAGACCCCTCAGTATAAAATGGCACGCCATGCTCACAAAATGAAAGGACTTCCCTGAGAGTAAACGTAAGGATAAATGCTGACTAAAAATGTTACCTAAAAATTAAGAATTTTCGAGTTTAAAAAAATTTAAATTTAATCATACTCATGTTATGTCTGGAAAACACAGAAAAGAAAAAGAACCCATAGTTCCACATTCCGTAGATAACCACTGTTAACATTTTGGTACAATTCTAGAGTTTTTTGTTACATTATACTTCATATAAAATTCTAAATTTATTTTATTTTTTGAAACATTGAAGCACATTTATTTTTTAAAAATAATAGGTTTTGGATAAATCATATTGAAGTAGGCTTCTGTATCATAACTTACTTAAGTATTCTCCTATGGCTGGGTACTTAATGGAGTTTCTTTTTTTTTATTAATTATAAATTACCTCCCCAAAGACAGCTTGAATATAAAGATTTTTTTCCAGATCTAGACTATTTTATTATTAGTGATTATGTAATGGAGTTAATAGCTCAAATCTCTAAGTTAGATGCTGCCAAATTGTTTCCCCAAGTACCTACACTAATTTACATTCCCATAGTAATGCAAGACATCACACTAACATTGAACATTTTTTAATTTTTTCTCTGTGATAATTTATGAGCAAGAAATTGTATATTTTTGTTTTATTTTAGTATATGTTTTATTATTGGTAAAATTTCTCATATTTCACTCTTTTCTCTTTTTAATTAATAATAGCTATTGCTTTTTTGATATGCGTGTCTCAAACTTTTTCTTATAATTTCCTTTATTGCCTTTAAATTCAGACCAGTTTTATCTAGGGATTTCATAATTAATTAATATTTGTATATGTCAAATATTTTATTTTTATTATTTACCTCCTTTGATCCATCTAGAATTGATTTTTGATGACATAATCTTTTATTTTTAAAATAAGAATTTATTGGGGCCAGCCTGGTGCCTCAGTGGTTAAGTTCGCACATTCGGCTTCTCGGTTGCCCGGGGTTCGCCAGTTCGGATCCCGGGTATGAGCATGGCACCATTTGGCAAAAAGCCATGCTGTGGTAAGCATCCCACATATAAAGTAGAGGCAGATGGGCATGGATGTTAGCTCAGGGCCAGTCTTCCTCAGCAAAAAGAGGAGGATTGGCAGTAGTTAGCTCAGGGCTAATCTTCCTCAAAAATAAATAAGTAAATAAATAAAATAAGAATTTATTGAATAACTGTCTTCCTCACATATATGAAATTTTTAAATCATATACCACATTAAATTATGTTGTACAATGTGATTTGTATCAAATCTATTCATTTAGTTCCTAGTATTTTATGCTAGTAACATTTCTTTTGTTTGCTCTAGTTTTATGAATTCTGATAATATTAAGATTAATCTTAATCCTACATCCCTATCTCTAGTCAAAATAACATTTCTCCTCATTCACTTTTTTCCTTTGTCTATTATGTTGTAGTCATACTGTTGGTGAATATGGATAAGTTTTGCAATTATCTTTTTGCAATTATCTTTTCTATACTTCCATACAAATGTTATCACTTTTTAAAATTTTTGCTAAAGTATTGAAAAATTATCTTGTGTGATGACCTTCTACATTTCCTTTCTTTTCACTTGTCCAGCAAATATTTCTTGAGTGCGTGTCATTTGCTAACCACTGACAATTTGTATATGAATGATGAATAAACAGATGTGATTCTCTCGGAGCTTATACCTAGTTTAGAAAGATGGATAATGCATAAGTGAGCACATAATGATGGTATTAGACAGAAGAAAGTGTTATAAAGGAAATATGTTCCACGAGACCAAGGCAGGGTGGGCTGCTTGCCCTACTTTAGATAACGGTCAGAGACTGAGGAGGTGATTTTGATCCAAATCATTAAAAGAGATAGGCTAACTGCCCCCAGCCAAGGGAAGAGCATATTAAAAGGCACTACTAAAAACTGCATTTTCATAACGGGCCCACACACACCATGGTCCAGAGACTTGCTAATTGGAAATTTTTATTAGTAATTACAAGCTTGGTCTCTGGAATCAGGTGGTCACGGGTTTAATTCTTAACTTCTCTGATCTTCAATTTCCTTGTCTTCAAAGTGGGGACAATGTTATATATCTTACTGAGTCATTATACAAATTAGACATAGAATATATACAACACCTAGTAAAGAGTTCGCTGTCGTTCAGTAGCTGTTATTATCATTATTGTTGTTATTATTAGTATTATTACTATTGTTAAGTAGAGACAAGAGATACAAGTGATTTTGACTGGGGATTTATACTTAGAAGATGTGAATTGACATCCACACTCTGCCTAACAATGATTGTACGGACAATTTAACTTGTCAAGCCCCAGGTAATTCCATTTATAAAACGGATAAAATACATCCTGTCTTATCTTCCTTTATTCCTGGAGCCCAGCTTGGTGCCCTATTTCTTCCTACACTAAGATCCAGCCTTTCTTGATTGAACACATTAATTAATTCATAAGTCACTCATTTAGTTCCTATGCTTTGTCATAAAATCTCCATCAGAAATGCCTGCTTGGCTTCCTGAATCCTTACCTATACATTACTGTTGAAATATTCCCTTCCTTCTTCTCTCTGATAGTGCCCTATCCATTAACCAGAATTTCTGCCTGCCGCCAATTTCAGGACATTCCATGTTTCTGGAAATCTGTCTTATTTCCAGGCTCTGGCTATTTCTATACTTGCCCGTTTGCCCACAAGCTAGCATATTAGCCCCTGTGAAGACAAAATACAGTGAGTAAATTTTTTATCCGCTGCAACTACAGAGCAAATGAGATTAAAATAGGTTTTTGGGGGATAGATCTAGAAGGTATATACAGTAAGAGTTTTAGTATCATTATTTTTTAAAAATGTGTGGTTTTGAAAAAGTGTTTTTTAAAATAACAAACTACAATGAAGTTATAAGGGAAAGTATAACTAAATGGACGTTAGCTAAAATAAGTTTTATTTGCAACATTACTTTGTGAAATTAGATGTCTGAAATTATTATTTCAATTCTTTTCTAGATGAAGGATTGGAAAAAGGAAAGAAGGATTTTCAGAAAAATATTCATTAATTATTTGGGATGTTTTAATTATAATGAGAGAACATGATGGTAAAAAGTCACATATTGATTGCTGAATGCAGGAGAATTCGATATAAGCTTATCAGTTGAGACATCGCCTGTAGAGGAAATGAGGCTAATTGCCACAGCTGGCTTCATTTCCAACTGACGATACAGTTATCAACAAGGGACAGACAAGAGAAACCTGTGACACTGGAATACGAAACCATTTCAATAAATTATAAAAATGACATTTGACTGACAGTTATTTTTAAATTTAACATAGCATTCATTACCCTTTATCCCAAGGGAAATCAACCACATTGGTATGAAAGTTTCTTTGGGTTTACTTCTCAGCTTATACTTTAGGGTAAATAACTTTTGAGAATTATACTTCCCAGAAGTTAAAACTGGATGAAACTTGATGAGATTCTAATCGATATAAACAGAGACAAAGAGAGAGAGAAAAAGAACATGCGCACGCACACTCTGAATGAATAGAAGGAAGAGGAGGAGGAGTGGAGGGATAGAAGGGAGAAGAGAAGAGGAAGTGGGAAGGAGGAGAATTTAGAATGCCTTCAACTTTGCTGAATTTCTCTGTTTTCCCAAACTCCTTAACGATTTCTGTTTGCTCAATGCAGATGAACTTTTTCCCAATTTCAGAGGCACAATGACCAACTTTCTTGACAGCTACAATGCAATTATGGCTTCTTATAGATTCTTATCTTAGCCTAGTTCCCATAAGGTAAACTTTGGATCTTTGACGTTTCTCGACTATTAGATCCATTGTGTGAGAGGCTCTGCTCAATTCTTGTTTGCTTACATTTGCATCATATTTTATCTCAGTTTCCTTACACTGTAGTTACTTTCCAAACACAGTATATAGTCATAAACTGTAATTATTGATGTTTTTACTAAGAGATGAAAATATGTTTATTTCTTCATCATATTCTTGAAATATTAAAGATCTTTAATCCTAGAGGGGACAAGATTTATTAGAATGGTTATAATTCTTTTTCTTGAAAATATAAAAATAAAACCTATCCTGAAATTAATAGAATGCCATTAGGATCACTGTATGGCAGTGCAAGAAGCTCATAGTTCTTTAAGGAAAAAAAGAGAGTGAGAAATGAGGCAAAAAGGCACAGGCTCCAGTTAAATATTGTTTATGTGTAGTTTTGGAAAGGAGATGTCATATGAATAGCTAATAAAAAAGATTAAAAAAAATCCAAACACCACTGAAGTTGGAACAATGAAAGAAACCTCTGCCCAAGCATCCCCAGTGTATCTGAGGGTGTACCCCAGGACATTTTAAGGGCACATGGGTCTACTGCCATGTTTCACTCTAGGACCTGGAGTTAAAATGCCCATAACTGAGTTTCAGCTATTTAGCAATCCACGATTTGACAATTTACTAACAAAGAAGAGATATACAGATTATTCAGAAAGGCAGACAAGACTGAAAAACTTTAGTAAAACACCAGCTGGCAGACCAGATAGAGGAGCAAAAAAAGCAAAAGACAGTTGATAGAGTCAGAGGGAGAAATCAGGATGGAAAAATGGTACTCATACAAGTATATCAGGGGCACAAACCCTGTAATTCATGAGCAGGTCCTGCAAGTTAGGTATGGAAGGTATTAAAATTATTACAATGCAATAAAGATTATGTTACTGAGTAACTGACAGTGAAAAGAGAAGCAGGGAGATATTAGCAAATATATGAAATGCAGATAAAAACAGGATGGAGGAAAATTGGATAAAAAGAGAAATGGAATGATGCATAAGTTTTATGTTTCTTTACCAGAAGAGCCACATCTGAAACAGGATAAATAAAACCTGATGCATGGAGATTGTCCCGTATGTAACAGCGTTTAGGTAAATAGTCCTATCTCGTTTAGATAGGCCTGCACATTTTCCATTACTTAGAAAGAAACTGAGATCAAATCAGTTTTAAACCTATGAAGGAACAATTGTGTTCTACTTAAACCTTATCTGAATTTTTAGACAGCCTGTTCCTCTCCTTATGAAAATTTATTTGTAATCCCCTCCATTTGAGGGTAGTACTAAAGATATCATTGTCTATGTCCACAAGAAACTGACCATTCAACAAATATTTATTGCTATTCCTATGGGTTTGACATGGGCTGGGCAATGGGGATTGAATTAGAAAAAAGGGGAAAAAAAAGATTGGTCTCTATTCTTTTGCAGCTATAGTATAGTGAAGGAGAAAGAAATTAAAGAAACTATTCCGCAAATTAGTGTATTTTATGCAAGTTGTGATAAAATCTATAAAGAAATAATACTAGGTGCCATGTGAGTATAAAGCAAGGGAGGGGGCCATGGCTAGGTTGGGGACATGAAAAATAGAGTTTGTTTCAAAGTCTAAAGAAGAAATTGGAATCCCCACAGGAGTGGGGCAGATGGGGGTAGGATGATGAGGGTTGGGAGAGTGTAAAACAAAGGTCAGTGTAAAGCCCAGAGGCAAAATCCCTGCCTTGGAGGATCAGCAAGGAATCAATAGGCTGGGGTCTGATAGAGTGCGTGGATGTAGGGTGTAAGAAGAGACTGGAGGAACAGGTCGGCGGTAGGCCATGGGGCCATGGAGGCTTTTACAGGTCGTGTTCCAGCAATCAGGCAATGACATGTACACAAATTATAATGCAAATTTAAGGAGAATGTCATAAAGGCCCTAGCAGAGTCCTAGAGAAGGACAGGGAAAGGAAAGATAATTCATATTGATAAGTCATTGTAGGCCTCATAAAGGATCACATATGAGCGGGGCTGGACACATGTGTCCAGAACGGCATTTTAATTGCAGAATTGAGTTGAGATGATAGGTGGAAAAGAACAGTTGTTACAAATACACAGAGGAGGATGTAACTTGGACTATGAATGAAGAGTTTATTGAAGTTGGAGATAAGGCTGAAATTACAGACTAGAGGCAGATATGGATGATTGTGAGAGCTGGACAGTGCTGGTCACATGAACACTTTCTTACTTTGTTCTACCTTATTTTGTGAGTGTAGAGGATGTATTTCATACTGCTTAGAGTATGAGCTTTGGGTTTGAGTTCCAGCTCTGTCACTTACGAATTGTGTGAATTTGGGCAATTTGCTTAACATTTCTTTGCCTATTTTTCTCATTTATAAATACTGCATTATTAGGATGATATAAGGATTAAAGTTCAATAAGATAAGGTATGAATACTTAGCTTAGATATTGGCATAAAAAGCTTAATGAATATTATTAGTATTAATTTTAATACAATAATTCATATTGGCATGTAGGATACTTAGGCAGCATAGAGGGCTTGGGGCCAGAAGTTAAAGTCACCATAGAAATAAAGATATATGGTGACAAGAATTTGAACTAAGAATGGCAACTGCAGTAGAACGGAAGACAACGATGACACATAGACAATATGCAGGCCAACAAAATATGACTTTGAACCATTTAACAGTATAAGGGCAACATGCTGGAAGAAATGAGAAATGACTGAGATTAAGTGGGTGAGGTTTATCAATGTGGTGTTCACCATTCATTGAAATCAGAACATCAAGAGAAAAAAACGTTTTGGAAATCAGGAATTTGTGAGTGCAAACAGCATTCCCTGACTAGTGAAATGAGACATGTCTGATAAGAGAGGATACATATTATCTGTGAATCAGATTTAATTCATTCATTTATTCCTTTAAGAACTGTCCACAGGGGCCACACTGGTGGCACGCTCTGCTTCGGCGGCCTAGAGTTCACAGGTTTGGATCCCTGGTGCAGACTTAGTACCATTTGTCAAGCCACACTGTGGTGGCATCCCACATAAAATTAGAGGAAGATTGCCAACAGATGTTAGCTCAGGGCCAATCTTCCTCACAAAAAAAAAAAAAAAGAGAGAGAGAGAGAACTGTCCACAATAAAGCCATTCTGGTTGAAATTTACCTTATGACGTTTTGGAAACTGCTGCCTGTAATACCTCAATACACAGAACACACACACACTGATGTGTGTAAGTAGAATGTGCAATGGTGTACCTGTATTTTTCTTTTTTGTGAAGTACGATGTATGCAAAAGTATGTAAAACATGAATGTCGGGCTTAACAAACTATTCTAAAGAGAATGCTCACGTAATCATATACAAGAAGAAGAACATCACTAAAATCTCAGATGCCTCTCTCCAAGCCCTTTCTCAATCACAACCACTCCTTCCTCCACATCTTTAGTTTTATATTAATTACTCCTTTGGTTTTTTTACAATTTTAACACCTAACTATTCATCCTTAGACTCATTCTTTTAGTCTTGCCTATTTTTAAAGTTTATGTAAATGATATTAAATTTTATGAATTTTCTTCTTTTCTTCAACCTTTGGTTTTAAGACATCTATTGGGTTGCTTGTAGTTGTAGTTATTTATTTTTATACTTGTACAGTATTTCCCTGCTTGAATATACCTCTATTATTTATTAATGGTATTATTTATGACTATTAGACCATTTTTATTCAGGAACTATTATAAATAGTAAATAGTATTTTATGAGAATTTTTGTCTATGTCTGATGGTGCAAAAAGGCATTCATTTCTGTAGGGTAAGCATATTGTAGTAGAGTTGAAAAAACATAGCATTAAGTGTATCTTCAATTTTACCAGAAAATGGCAACACATTTTCCAAAATAATTAGGCCATTTACACACCCATTAGCCATGGATCCATGGATGAGAGTTCCCGTTGTTACGTAGCATAGCCTACATTTGCTTTTGTCTCTTTTAATAGGTGTGTAGTGGTATATCATCGTGACCGAATTTTATGAGAAATATTTGCCTATATTCTTTGATCATTTATGGTTCTTCTTTTCATAAGTGCCTGTTTCAGTCTGTCGCCCAGTTTTTTACTCAGTTTTCCATCTTCTCCCTAACTGATAAATAAAAAATTTATACATATCCATTGATATATTATTGATATGATTTATTTATTAGCTACATGCGTTTCAAATATCTTCTCTCAGTTTTAACTTGTATGTTAATAATTCTTATGGAGTCATTTGGAGAGATAATTCTTAATTTTCAATCAAATTTATCAAACTTTCTTTATGGATAGTACTTCCTTGTCCTGTTTAACAAAGACGTTTTCTTATATTATAAAAGATGATATTTATATCTTTTACATTTAGGTTTACTCACACAGCCATATCATCTGTGATTAGTGATGGAAATATTATTTTGGTATCCTTTATCAACATGAGGAAGTTATATTTTATTCCTAGTTGTTATGAGGTTTTTCCCATTTATTATGCATATTTACATGATTTTTTATTCTTTATTTTGTTTATGTGATGAATTCTATGTGTTGCTTCCCTATTAGTAAACACTTGTGTACCTATGATGGCTCTAACTTGGTCATGATGCCTTTCCTTTTTGTGTATTTGCCATATTTACTTAGCAATATTTTAGTTAGGAATTTCATAATTTTATGGGAGACATTCGAATGTAATTTTTGTGTTTTATTGTCTTTGTTGGGTTTTAGGATCAATGTTACGCTAGCTCATAAATGATAGGAGAGCATACCTTGTTGCTCTCTTCTCTGGGAGAATCTGTAAGATGAGTTTCACTGGCATTATTCATTCCTTAAATGTTAGGTAGAACTTGACATTGAAGCTATCTGAGTTTTTATTGTGGCAAGATTTTGAATTACAGATAATTATAAAAAAGATTTATAGAGCTATTTTTAACATGTATATTTTTATTGTGGTAAAACGTTATAAAAATTGCCATAATAACCATTTTAAGAGCACAGGTGGTGTTGATTATGTTCACTGTGTTGTGCAACTATCAATATTTCCCAAACTTTTTCATCAATCTAAACCAGAATTCTGTGTCTATTAAACAATGACTCCCCACGCCTCCCTCCCCTCAGTCCCTGGTAACTTCTAATGTATTTTCTGTGTCTATGAATTTGCCTGTTCCATGTGTCCTATAATTGAAATTGTGTAATATTTTATCTTTCGTATCTGGCTTAGTTCATTTTTTTTGTGGGGGACTGCTGACAATGAATTTTTTTCACTCTTCTGTATTTGTTTATGACAACTTGCACAAACCTGACCTCATTCACCCAACACAAAACATGCAGCCAGGACACACATACAAGCCCTCGGAGAAGGCTGTCACGTACTTTGAAGGAAAGGAATGAATGAACATAGCTGGGTGGGCTTTTGGTTTCATTTGTAGGGGATCAGGGAGGCCTCTGGTCCCAAACCTGGGAAGGCAGAGAGATGAGAAAGGCAACAAACAGAACCCTGGGCCCAGCCTGCGTTGGTACATTGCAGGTGCATCCCTGAGCATGGCCCTCACAGCCCTTGTCCCTGGCTCTTAACCAACAGCAGGAGCCAGGAAGGGCAGAGCATAAGCAGCCAGTACAGGCAGCCAGACTTCCCCTCCAAACAGCTTTCAGTGCTGTGAAGGGCACGAGATAAGTCTGGGCCAGACTCTGAAGACCCTAGCTGTCCGTGTCTGAGGGCACGGTCTTTTTCCATGTTCAAACCTTCGGGGAGCACGAGGGGCCCTCCAGCACTAATGGCTTCAGTGGACCATACACAGGCTTTGGCTGCAGCTCAGAGGCTAAACTCAGGCAGGTCTGGCGGCTGGGGGACTGCCTGTGCATTTATCCGACAAACACTCATCCTGGGCATCACCGTCCTGCAGGCCTCCTGCCTGGTACCCAATGAGTGGCCTGATTTTGTTTTGTTCTAGTTTTATTTTGACAGTTTGAATGCAGATTTTTTTGCATTCACCCTACTTGGCATCATAAAACTTCTTGAAACAATGGATTAACACTATTCATGTATTTTGGAAAATTCTCAACTGCTACTTCCTATAGCATTGCTGTCTCTTTAATCTGCTTCTCCACTTCTGAGACTAATTAAACATACTTTACAGCTTCTCCCATATCCTCGTTTTTTCTTGTCTCCATATAAAAATTTCCAAATTTCTGTTTCTAAATACCGCATTCAGCTTTGCTTGCTCTGCCAAATACCCAATTCATTATTTCTCTTTCACTTTGTATGATTTGCTGCTAAGTATGTGCATTGAGCTCTTGTTTTAGATTATTATATTATTCACTACAAGAAATTCTATGAAGATTTATCTTCAATACACTTAACTTCATTTTATTGTTTGTATTGTTTCTGGGACTCAGCCTGCTCATTGAAGCTTAGCTTTTATCTCCTTTAATGTATAAATACATATTTTTATCTTCAGTCTGAGTCTGATAATTCCAATATATGTAATTTCTATGTATCTGTTTTTTCCCATTTCTGAAGATCTTGCTCATATCATCTTGACGTCTCTTTTGTGTTGTTACAGTTGATTGTGTGTGTAGTATATTATCATTGAAAACTTCTTTGTAGAAGTAATTTGAGGATTAGGAGGATGTTATCTACAATACTATTTTATACAGAAAAGGCTTCTCATTTACTTCTGCCTATCATCTGTGGATTGCAGCAATCCTTATTTAACCAAATCCAATTGCGTGATTCGAGATTTTCTTCTCCATTTATGTTAGTTCAAACTGGACTTCGTTATGCATGAAGACTGATTTGAGTCCCTTCAACTTTGGAGTGGAGGCTGTGGTGTCCAGGAGGAGAATGGCTTACCAAGGTCCATTCCCTTTGCTGGACCTTGCCTCTGCTTGTGTTGTCTTAGCACTATGAGGCTGCATGTTAAGGACTGAATGTTTGTGTCATCCCAAAATTCATATGTTGAAATCCTAACCCCATTGTGGGGAGCCTTCAAGAGATAATTAGGTTATTAGGGTAGAACCTTCTTGAATGGGATTAGTGCTCTCATAGAAAGACACTAGAGAGCTTGCTTTCCCTGTCTCCGTTCTCTGCCAGGTGAGAACACAGCGAGAAGACGACCATCTGTGAACCAGGAAGCGGACCCGCATCACACGTCGCATCTGCCAGCACTTTGGTCTTGGACTTCCCAGCCTCCAGAACTATGAGAATTAAATGTTTTTGGTTTAAGCTATCCAGTCTATGGTAAGTGGTATGGCAGCCCAAATGGATTAAAACACTGTCAAAAATACAGTTCAACCTTTCAACCACCTCTTATGAATGGGCAGTACCCAGAGCAAATGTAATCTTTTTTAAAAAAAATTGTTTTATTGAGGTTATATTGGCTTATAACAGTGCATAAATTTCAAGTGTACATTATTTTTTATCAGAGTCTGCATAGATTGCATCACATTCACCGCCAATAGCCTAGTTTTTATCCGTAATCCTAAATGCTATACTCATTACTCTCAGTCCTCTTTCTCTCGTTTGCAGCTAAGAAATGCCTCAGTATCTTAACTCTTTGATTTATTCAATTAAATAATTTAATTATCTACTAAGAAGTAATTAGAAGTGGAAATTCTGTGAGATTTTTTAATTAATAGCACTTTAATGAATTTCTAACTCTCAATAACTATATCTTCATAGAAATATCTTTCTTACTCCTCAGTAAGGCTAACTTCAAAATTACCCTCATTGTTTTATTTTTAATTCAAACCCTCTCTCTATATTTTAATTGCAAGTTCTTTTCAGTTAAATATAAACAGAAATATGGAGTACGTTTGTGAGTTTTCTTTCCAGAAGGTAAACAATAAAAAAGTGATTTCCTAGTCTTAAGGATTGCATAAATATGAAATTTTATTTTTTTCATCAGGAATATTGGCCCTGAGCTATCCTCCCATTTTTGCTTGAGGAGGATTGTCCCTGAGCTAACATCCATGCCAATCTTCCTCTATTTTGTATGTGGGATGCCACCACAGCACAGCTTGATGAGCAGTGTGTAGATCCACACCCGGGATCTGAACCCACGAACCCCGGGCCCCAAAGCAGAGCACACGAATTTAACCACTACAGCACTAGACTGGCCCCAAATATGAAATATTTTTATGTTATACTTTATTATTTCATCATTTTGTACATAGTGCAACATAGCTTATAATATTTGCTAACAGAACGATATCTCATCATAATCCTTATCTTCGTAATCATTTGTAATTTTGCCCCTTCTGTGGTAGGTGTTCTGCTAAGATCTTTTTACACTATCTGTAACTCATATAAAATAACTGAAATTTAGGCGTTGAGGATTTAGTGCCTTTAACCCTGCAGATTAGAATAAATGACATTTTAAAAAAGATAAGTAACTTGTCTAAGTTTCACACAACATGAAATAAATAAGGCAAAACTAGAAAGTTCTTTCTGTCTGCCCCCAAATCCTTTTTCTTTCCCCAATCTCATTAGGAATTGATGTATAATTAATAAAATTAAGTTATTAGAGAATATTTCAAGTTGTTATTGGGTGAAAAGGAGCACATAAATGGATCTAAATTGTATTTGATGAATTAAACGTGGCTTTTTAAAAAAACACTGCACATTTCAACATTCAGTTTCTATCTTCTCTAAACAAATTTTACTAATATTAGTTACTTTATCCTTTTCCTTAAATAACAGCATGGATATATTTTAAACTTTGATCCAAAATGTTATTCTCAAAAAATATTATAGAGTATGTTTTCTGGAAACTAAATTATTTAAAAATTTTCTTTATAATTATTGGTCAGCATCAACATTCACTGAGTCAACACTGCATGCCGATACTACAACAGACATGTCAAGTTACATGACACAGCATATGCAGTTGAGAGACCGAAAAGTAAGATGACCTTTTTCCTTTTCAAGGTCACAATTTCTTTTTTTTTTTCTTTTTTTAATTTTTCTTTTTTTCAGATGTACGTCATATTTCAAATTCTGGATACATTACATCATGTTCACCACCCGAACACTGATTATAGTGCATCCCCTCACATGTGACCCTAATCACCCCTTTTGCCCTCTCCCCTGCCCCCTTCCCCAGTGGTTACCACCAGTCCAATCTCCAATGCTATGTGTTTTTTTTTTTTTTTTGTCGTTTTTATCTTCTACTTATGAGTGAGATCATATGGTATTTGACTTTCTCCCTCTGACTTATTTCACTCAGCATAATACCCTCAAGGTCCATCCGTGTTGTCACGAATGGCTGGATTTCGTCATTTCTTATGGCTGAGTAGTAGCCCATCGTGTATAAATACCACATCTTCTTTATCCATTCGTCCCTTGATGGGCACCTAGGTTGCTTCCAAGTCTTCAAGGTCACAATTTCAATCCTAATTTTATTTAAATTAGAAAATACTTTCACTTTGTGATCTGAAATAAATTTCAAAAAAGAGACCAATCCTTCTTTACCAGCTTTGCCAAGGTCTAAGTTGTTTACACACATTATCTCAATTATAACCAATAATGACTATTTCATCCTTTTCACAAGCATTTTTTTAATGCTGTTCAGAGATGTTAAAAAAGTTGCCCAGTGTCATAAGATGACTACAAGGGCCGATTCTCCCATTCCCCAACTCTAGCACTGTGTCTCTCAAATATAGAGTACAAACCCTGTTCAAAAAGCAAAAAATAAAGATAATTTAAGTTTATTCAATGTAGCAAAATTTTTGCTGTCTGCACTGCCTTTACCATCATTGTCCAACTATACTTTACACCATGTGGGTCATGATTTTTCTCATCTCCTGATCAAAACCGTTATCTAAGATTTATATAAATTATAAAAGAAGCCGGTTTGTTTTCTATGATTTACATGGAAACTGTTTCTCAAAGAGATGAAGTTACTTAGTGAAGACAGCAGCCAGTGAAAGCAAACCAACAGTTGGAATTGAGAACTCCAAAACCTGTTCTTGTCCTACCTTACGTAGATCAGGGTGATTATCAAAATTGTGTCGATTCTTGATCTGACGTTAAGGCATGCGTGGTGGATATGGATCTTTATGCTGCTCATGGGCAGAAGCAGATATCTTTCATTCAAACAATAATTCTTTGTTGTAAAATCCCAAACGCACTTTATTGCCAAGCAGATGAAATAACACAACTCAAGAAATACCTCTTCCAACTACTGATAAAATTACCTTTCTAGGTTACCAATAACAAAGCATATTTAACATTTATTCTGCTAATTCATGGAAGAAATGTTTTACCTAAATAACACAGCAAGCATACCTTCCTCTAGCATATGAGACAAATTATACCTATCAGCGAACGCATCTGAGCACTTTGATTGAATTTAAGGAGTCAGTCAGGCTTAGACAGAAGTGCGTGCTGCCCAACAAATATTTATGCCTTACTTTGTGCCATGTACTGAGGATAAAATGCAGAGGTGCATGTAGTCTTCATCCTTTAGGATATCTTACTCTGTTAGAGAGATTTTCATTATTTAAGAATTCTAGAGGCCAATCCTGTGGCATAGTGGTTAAGTTCAGCGCACTCTGATTCAGTGGCTTGGGTTCATGGGTTTGGATCCTGGGTGCAGACTTACATCACTTGTCAGCCATGCTGTGGTGGTGACTCACATATAAAGTAGAGAAAGACTGGCACAGATGTTAGCCCAGGGTTAATCTTCCTCAAGAAAAAGAAAAAAAAAGAGGATTGCAACAGATGTTAGCTTAGGGCTAATCTTCCTCAGTCAAAAAAAACCCCAATTCTAATAAAGATGGTAGTGATTTTTACCATAGAATAAGGCTTTGCTTTATTAGACAAATATATAACTATGCTAGTGAATAAAATTTAATTAATTTGTCAGTTTTTATTTCTTGTTATGAACGTTAATAATATCATTAACAAAAGCATATACACAGCAGAATTAATTTTTGGTGTTAAATTATATCTCAGAGCAAAATAAGTGAAAGCGTTCTGCCTAGGATTCCTAAGCATTTACCTTACTTTTTACCTCTCCTAAGAGACCTAAGTTTTTACCTTAGCTATGTTGCTAACTGGCTGTGTGATTGTAGACAGTTATTGGGTCTCATTCCACATCTGCAAATGAAGGAACACAAAATGGATTCTACCTAAAAATGCATTAGGAATTCAAAAGTTAATGATAAAAAAATTAGAAATTTTTATTTAAATATTTATCAACATCTAAAGCCTGCCTAATTACACTACATTCTCTATGGTATTTCCCCAAATGAATTCTATTTCTTCGAGTGTGGAATTATGTCTTACATATTTCTTAGTTAGCTGCTATAGTTAGTGCCTGGCACACTGCTGATTGCAGAATAAATGAAAAGGAAAGATCTATATCCTCTTTCTGTATGATGGGAAACAACTTTGATATCTTCAAAGAAAGACCAAGGATGTTTGAGATAATTTTCTCTGAATTTAATGACTTCATTTTTAAAATCCCCAAAAAACCTGATATCCATATAAGCCTTTTCAGTGTAATTGGGCTATTTTTCTAACTAAAGAGAAACAACTCAATCAAATTTTTATTAGAAATTTGCCAAAAAATATGTGCGTGGTTGCAAGTGTTAGTAGTAATGGAGTTGTTAGTTTTCTCTCAATCATTCTTGAAAGATGCTTTGCCACGATTGAAAGGATAATGGTTTTATATCCTGTCTAAAAGATATCCAGTATCTAGTATTTACTGACACAGAGAAGCTCTGTTTCTATATATGAACATATATGTATGTATGTGAGAGTGTGTATATACACATATATCGAGAGAGTGGGTGCCTATTTCTGCTTGGTGGATAAAATCAAAAGGAAACAACTCTTTAAATGTATGTCACAAATAAAATGAAAATATAGTCTTTGAAATAACAAAATCTCTATGAGAGCATAGAACTGACAAATTTAGAGTATTCACACACGTTAAGTTCCTTCTATTATTCTCTATGATATGTGAAAGTTGAAAGTACGTTTGAATGGAAAATAACATAGCTTACTAAATTGAATACATTCATAAGTGTGTTTGCAAAAGTGAAAAGATGGTCTTATTTAAATTATTTTAAAATAATATATTAAAATATCAGTTCATTGGGGCTGGTGCCATGGCTGAGTGGTTAAGTTTGCGCACTCTGCTGCAGGGAGCCCAGGGTTTCATCAGTTCGAATCTGGGTGCGGACATGGCACAGCTCACCAAGCCACGCTGAGGTGGCATCCCACATACCACAACTAGGAGGACCCACAACTAAGAATACACAACTATGTACCTGGGGGCTTTGGGGAGAAAAAGGAAAAATAAATAAATAAGTAAATCTTTAAAAAAAATATATCAGTTCATTATCACTGAGTTGATGGGGAAAAGAAGCTAAGTATGCATAAAATATACTGTAGTAAGGGAAAAATAAAATGTTTGTATGTGTGGGAAAAAATGACAGAAATTTTAAAGAAGAAATAGAACTCAGATAACTATGATCATTAATAAGAATTTTATTTTCAAAAGAATATCAAGATAATCTCATAAGCCCACATGAAATTAAATGTGTATTTTATCATCATTTAAATCAGAATATTAGCAATGATATTTTAATAGTAATTACTAATGATTCGGGACATTGCATTTACTGTGAAGAACTTGCCTTCATAGGGTAAAAAGGGAACCTTATAATTTCCATCCTATGTGGAGGCTTTTCAGTTTGAAGAAATACCCTCTTTTCTTAGAAAAAATAGTTATTATGAGTAGAAAAAAAGTAATAGAAACTAAATATGTGTCTGGTATCAAGATAATCACTAAGTGAGGCTGCAATAAAATCAATATTTGTAATATTTTATACTTAAGTTCTCTATAGCAGTTTGAAACAATAACCAGGTGCATCTCACACCCTCTAACGTAAGAAATTCCATGTGAGGTTGGATGGAGAGTCTCCCTATAACGCTGTGATTTTATTATCAAACTCTAAGGATGTTTTATTTTTTCAAGAACTGATTTTCATTTCAAATGTTTCTTCAAAACGGCTTCTCGAGTTTGTATTTTCCTCTGAAAATATTTATTGAAAAATAGGAAGTGAACTTAATGATGTATTTTCCCACAATAGGTCAACATCTGTATAAAGTAATGAACACAGAATTACTCACAAAGCAATCTTTCCCTTTGAGTTGAATGACGCCATGAGAATTAGGAGAAAAATAGCTGTAGTTCCAAAATTTGATTTTACCAGAGCTAATTCAACTGATAAGTACTAATTTTTTTTTTATAATTTCGGACTCATCTTTTCAGAGAGATTATAAAACTGACATGGTGTTTCTTTCAATCCATAGGTGGTTTTGTTGAAGCGCCTTCAGTCTCTCTCTCTTTCTCTCATGTGTTGTGTGTGTGCATGTCTGTCTGTTTGAGGAGGGGGTTAATTTATTCTCAAAAGAGATACGAGGATTACATAAAGCCTGAGGGGAAGAGAAGTACCTGAAACGTGCACATCTGTTTCTTTCTACCAAACTCACCAAATTTTTGTCAAAGAAAAGTTGACAATATATGTATATATCTATACCTATTGCATGGATATATGAGTGTGCGTGTATGTACTACATGTATGTATGTGAAACATGGAAAGGAACTTGAATCAAGTTAAGGGATGTACAGCCACACATGACAAAACAAGTCTAAGCAAAGAACACCGCATACTTAGGCACCCTTCAATTTATCATTGAACTTGTAGTTATATGCGAAACTCCTGGCTTTCCTCACTTTTTGCCTTCTTTACAGTTCTAAAATTTATTAAGTCATTGTCAGGACTATATCAATTCCTTTGTAGGGCCACATATAAGCAATTTTCAGGCCCAAGATAAGTGATGCATTAGTCTATATAATATGGTAATTTCCGTACATGTCTATATTAACCAAAACCTATTATTCCTGAGTGAAAGAGATCTTGTCCTACTCTTTGAATATTGCTTTTTCAATTAAAATCTATTGGTTGAACTAAGTGAAACTTTCATACACTTAAAGATAAGTGAAACATTTTCCCTAACTTTATGTTTAAAAAAAATTTAAACAAAAAAGTTGTAATATTAAAATGAACACATGCATCTATCATCTATATATGGCTCTCTTTCTTCCTCTTGTCCACATTTTACTATTGTTGCTTTTTCTCTTTTTCTTCCTGTTTCTCGCCTTCTCTCTCTCCATAAGTGTGTGTGAGTGTGTGAGTGTATGTGTGTGTATAGACATACATTATTTTTCCTGAAAAGGTAGAGCATTGTGGTTAATAGTAAAAAAATGCATGTATTATCAATGAACAAGTATATTCTCCAGCATAAAACAATATAATGAACACAATGAGCAAGCTTAACATGGATGCAAAATTTCTACTTAATATATGACCCAAATTCTAATTTCTCCAATTCTCTGAATAATATCCTATAGCTGTTATTTTTTATGAGCCAAGATCTAAGCTAGAATCAGTTATTACTTTTGCTTGTCATGAATTTAATTCTCCTTTAAGGTAGAAGAATTTCTCAAAGAATTTTTGCCTTTCATGACACTGAAGCCTTGCCGAAGTATGTAATTAAGATTTTAGAATCTGCTTTTCCCACAGAAGTATCTTTGTCATTTGTTTCTTTCATATAAGTGGGAATGTGTATGTAAATTTAGCATATAAATTAGAATGATAAAGCCAGCGTTTTCTAATCTGTGCCCAATTCAGTGAGATAACTACATTAAAAATAATAACACTGGATATTTTCCCTAAGAAATCTCATCTGTGTTGTATAATACGGTTTACTCAAATGTAAAAGGAAATATGCACAGCGATAGTTAAAGAGAAAACATAAACACTTATCACACACTCTGTCTCCACCATTAATGTTTTCACAAAAATTAAGCCAGTTGCTTTTATCAGAAAAGTAATAAAGGCTTTGTTTCAAAGCAATTTTGCTAATATACATGAATACAGAAAACTGATTACTGTGATTTATTGTATGCTTTCCTTAAATGCAATGAAATATAATTATTAGATTTTTCTGCACTGTGCTTTAGTATGTAAAAATTGGCATGCATTTGTCTTCCCTGTAATTTCATGGTGTTACAATGTTATTACTCAATAATGACTTAGCAATTACTCTATAATTACCCTATCTCTGAATAGCAATTATCACATAATTAGAGGATCAATTTTCAAAGATTGGAAAAATACAGCAATTTGGGCCATGTAAACAGTGATTGTAAACGTAAATGTATTTATAGGATTATTGCTTGCATATAAAATAAAACTAATAAACTTAATCTAGATTCCTATAACCAGATTACAAGACAAGTTGAGGATTAAGTTCTGAGAAATAAATAACAGTGTGCTTATATTAATAGAGCAATTATGTACTTCACATTAAAAACGTATTACTAAAACATTTCTGTTATTTATAATAAGTAATAACGCACATGCTTAAAAAACAGTTAGCATTAGGAATTAATAAGCAATAATTTTTATTAGTAGGAAGACAATAAATGAAACACAACTGAAAGGATTCCCTCCATCTGTCATTATACAAAAATATTGTTCACAGGCATTAAACATGGTAACAATTTGAATAAAAATCAAAATAGCTATGAAAATGAAATAATTTTGGTTTCACTGTTTTTGCTGTCATTTGCTTGTGCTGCATGCTGCTGCTACTAATATATATTTGATGATGTGATTTTTCTCTAAATCAAAATTCCAGTGTAAATTTGTACATCAATCTAGTCAAAATACTATAGATCTTTACCATTAATTTTTAATTCTAGAATATTACACTTTCATTTTTGCTTGTCACACTAGAAATCTCCTTTTGACCATCTATAAAGCGTCTCCTGGAAAGATTGATGAGTCTCCTGTACCTGCTTCAGTTAAAGGAACACTGACATTGTTTGTACTCAGACTTCCATATTTTCTTCTTTTCATCTTGAAATTCACTGGTTGTGTGTACTTTGAAAAAGTATCAGTGGGGTTGTCGTGCATGCAAGACGTACAAATGGAGAACCAGAGGGAATCTTACATATCCTAACATCAGCAGACTCATTTAACTGAGTGTCAAGTATGCGTAGAGTATGAACAAGAATTTCAAGACTTTCAGTCATTATTCTCTCTTTGGAGCCTCCCATCCCTCCCCACATTGAAGACATTTTCTTAAAAGTCACATCTAGTTCATCTCTTTTGTTTATGGTCTCATTTTTGGTCAAGGTCGTATTGTTTAAAAAATGCCCCCTCAATTAAACTTGTTAACATTTATTCCTGCTACTTTTGAATGACAGACTTCAAGCAGCCTAAAAGCAGGTTCTGTTGAGAGAGATGGTACTCCTAGAAAATTGCTTTAAACTCACCTGTTGTAATTCTTGGAAATTTGCTATGGATATTATCAGGTAAATGTACCTGTTAGATAGGCAAACAGGTATTGAGAGTCTCTAAATGAGATGGGAAGCGTTAATAAAGGTAAAAAACACAGTGAGAATGGTAAAAGTAGATTAAAAATTGATGGAATGCTAAGAATGGTAAGGTGATGTCGTTCGCAGTGGCAGGTCTTACATGGGACCCTGAAGACCAGCAGTGTTGCTGTATCTGAGAAAGATGTCACATTCGTTTGTATGGAAGATCTGATCCATGAGATCTGTACTGCCAGGAAAGAGGGAGGGCTACAGTGGGGGGGGGGGGGCAGTGAACGGTGAGGGGTGACATCCCCCTTTCCTTGCTAGGCACTCACACTTCCCCTTCAGAGCCCCTCAACAGTCAGTGGGGGTACAGCAGAGCAGGATGACTGGCCCCACTTTATAGTGGGGGAGATGCCAATTTCAAGATGCCATTTTCTCCAAATTGATCTACAAATTCAATGCGGGACAAATCTTTTTCGCCAAAAAATATTTACCCCATTAAAAGATCTTATATCTTCATATATCTACTGATGTCATTCACTCAATCACATTATCATTCCATGGTGACAACCATGCAGTCTATATTGGTCATTTAATATATGCATCCTTATTATCTTTTTTTCTTTTGTAAAGATTGGCCCTGAGCTAACAACATCTGTTGCCAAGCTTCCTCTTTTTCTTTTTATTCTCCCTAGAGCACCTTAGTCCGTAGTTGTGTATTCTAGCTGTAGGTCCTTCTGGTTCTGCTATGTAGGATGCCACCTCAGCATGTCTTGATGAGCAGAGCTAGGTCTGTGTCCAGGATCCGAACCAGTGAAACCCTGGGCTGCCGAAGCGGAGCACATGAATTTAATCACTTGGCCGTGGGGCTGATCCCCCATTATTATCTTTTGCAAAAGATATTTCATATCTCTTAAAGAATGGGAAGCATTATAATAAGGGATGAGTCTTTACAACTCTTTATCCTCAGAATAAAGTCTGTCTGGCATAGTGATCTGCACAGAGTTGCTGCCTAATAATAGTTAATGAGGACAACAAAGGTGAAAATATAAATCAAAATAAATGGCTTGAGGAAGCCATGATGGAGAAATAAAGACCAGACTTAAACTTCTTCTGTAAACGACTAGGAAACTGGAAAAAATATATTTTAAAAAATGATTTTCAGCCTTTAGAAAACAGACAAGGCAGGAATGGGAACTCAAAGAGAAGGAAAAACACAGCAAGCCTTATAATCACCTTTGGTTTCCACATGAAGGCGATTTCTAGACTGTGGGCACAGGGAAAGGAAACCCAATTAGAGCCTGGGGACCTCAATGAGTTAGGGAGATTAAGATCAAAATTAAATTTTTTCCAGCTTTATTGAGGTATAACTGACAAATAAAATAGTAATATATTTAAAGTATACAAAATGATGATTTGATATGTGTATATATTATGAAATGATTCCCACAATCAAGTTAATTAACCCATCTATCACCTCACATGGTTACTTTTCTTAGGGGGGTAGTGAGAATGCTTCAAGTCTACTCTCTTAGCAAATTCCAAGAATACAATACAGTATTATTAATGATAGCCACCATGCTGTACATTAGATCCTCAAAACCTATTTATGTTATGACTGAAATTTGTGTACCCTTTGACCAACTTTTTTCCATTTCTCCTACCCCTCAGCCCTGGCAACCACCATTCTGCTCTCTGTTTCTATGAGTTTGTCATTTTTTTTTTTTTTAATGCCTCATGTAAGTAGTACCATGCAGTATTTGTCTTTCTGTGTCTGGCTTGTTTCACTTAGCATAATGCCCTCCAGTTTCATCCATGTTGTCAAAAATGCAACTTTTTCTTTTTTAGTATGGCTGAATAACATTCCATGGTGTCTATATCCATATCTATATCTATGTATCTTTATCTTTGTCTAATCTATACCTGTATGGCTGAATAACATTCCATGGTGTCTATATCCATATCTATATCTATGTGTCTTTATCTTTGTCTAATATATACCTGGATCTCACGTTTTCCTTATCTATTAATTCTTCAGTGGACACTTGGTGTTTTGCACATCTTGGCTACTATGAATAGTGCCGCAATGAATATGTGAATACAGATATTTCCTTGAGATACTGATTTCGTTTCTTTTGAATATACACCCAGAGTGGGATTGCTCGATCATGTAATTGGCCTTGGCAGTGACTTCTTGGCTATGATGCCAAAAGCACGGGGAACTAAAGTTAAAATACATAAATGCGAGTACATCAAACTAAAAAGCTTCTGCACAGCAAAGGAAACGATCAATGAATTAAAATGGCAACATAGGGAATGGGAGAAAATATTTGCAAGCCTATATCTGAAAAGGAGTTAATATCCAAAATATGTAAAGAACTCGTACAAGTCAATAGCAAAAAACCCCAAATAATCGCATAAAAAAATAAGCAAAGGATCTGAGTAGACATTTTTCCAAAGACATACAAATGGCCAACAAGTACATTAAAAAGTGCTCAATATCACTAATCATCAGTGAAATGCAAATCAAAACCACAATGAGCTGTCACCTCACACCTGTTAGAATGGCTATCATCAAAAAGACAAGAGATAACAAGGGCTGGTAAGTATGTGAAGCAAAGAGAACCCCTGTGCACTGTTAGTGGGTATATAAATTGGTACAGTTATTGTGAAAAAACTGTATGGGGGTTCCTCAAAAAACTAAAAATAGAGACTGGCCAGTGGCATGGTGGTCAAGTTCGCATACACTGCTTCAGCAGCCCAGGTTCTCAGGTTTGGATCCTGGGTGCAGACCTAGCACTGCTTGTCAAGCTATGCTGTGGTGGCGTCCCTCAAAAAATGGAGGAAGATTGGCAGGGATGTCAGCTCAGCGACAATCTTCCTCAAGCAGAAAGAGGAAGATTGGCAACAGATGTTAGCGCAGGGCCAATCTTCCCCGCAAAAAAAAACACCAAAAAACCTAAAAATAGAGCTATATGATCCATCAATACCACTTCTGAGTATAAATCCAAAGGAAACAAAATCATTATCTCAGAGAAATCTGTACTCTCATCTTCATTGTAGCATTATTCATAATAGCCAAAATATAGAAAAAAGCTTAGAATTAAATTTAGAAAATCCATTTATAATATTTTCAAATAATAAAATTCTTAAGAACAAATTTAACATAAGATACTCAAGATAGACTTGCACCGAAAATTATCAAAGAACAAAATTAAAGAAGAACTAAGTCAACAGAGAGATGTGTCTTGTTCATGGACTGCAAGACACAACACCGTTAAGATGTCAATTTTCCCCATACTGACATGCAGAGTCAATGCAAGACAAGTCATTTTCCCCAAAAACTATTTAACAGAAACTGACAGTCTGATTTTAAATTGTATGTAATAAAGGAAACAGCCTATTATATACAAAGCAATCTTGGAAAATCAGAGCAGAGTTTGATTTCAAGATTGACTAAAATGATAGAATAATCAAGAAAGTGCATTACTGGTATTAGGATGAGTGAATAGGTAAATGAAACATAGGAGAGAACCCTGAAATAGACTCAAACTAAAACGGTGATTTGATTTTTGACTAAGTCACTAAATTCATCAAATAGGGAAAGGAAAGAATGATTTCTATAAATAATCTTGGAAGAAACTGGCTATCTGTGAGAACAAAAAAATGAACCTGTATTCCGACCTCATATCTTAAACAAAAATTAATTTGAAATAGATCATAGGCTTATATTTAATAGCAAAACCACAAAGATTTTAGAGAAAAATGTGAGACATTTTCTTTGTAATTTGATAATAAGTAATATTGTTTTAAATAGGACACTGAAAGTAAGAAACAGAAAAAAAGATACATTAATCTCCATTAAATTTAGAAATGCCTCTTCGTCAAAAGGCATTATTAACGAAATGAATTTATTTGGAGTATATGAAAAATTCTTATGATTCAATAATAAAAGGACCCCAAAAATCCAATTAAAAAACAGGCAAATGATTTGAACAGTCAGTTCAGAAAAGAGGATATAAGCATGGACAATAAGCACCTGAAAATGTGTTCAGTACTATTATTCAGGATGTAAATGTCAATAAAACCACAATAAGATACTGCCACACACCTCCTGGGTGTCAGATAGACAAAATGTAAAAACTTAATAATAACACCAAATGTAGGGCAACTAAAACTCTTATACATTGTTAGTGGAAATATAAAAAACTACAACTCCTTTAGAAAAAATTCTGTCAGTTTCTTATAAAGTTAAAGATGTATTTAGCCTATGACCAGAAATTCAAAATTTATTTATTCAAGAGAAATGAAAACATATGTTCACAAAAGAAGACTTGCACAAAATGATCATAGCAGCCCAAAATGTGAAATATCCCAACTGTCAAGTAATAGATACAATGGGATACTATTCAGCTATAAAAAAAGACAAAACTGTGCCATTTGTGACAATGTGGATGGACCTTGAGGGTATTATGCTAAGTGAAATAAGTCCAACAGAGACAGACAAATACCACAAGATTTCACTCACATGTGGAAGATAAACAAACAAACGCACAGATAAGGGGAACAGATTGGTGGTCACTAGAGGGGGAGGAGGTGGAGGGAGGGCAGAAGGAGTGAAGGGGGACATATGTATAAGGATGGATGGAAACTAGACTTTTGGTGGTGAACACGATGCAGTGTATACAGAAGCTAAACTATAATGATGTACACCTGAAATTTATGTAATGTTATTGTCTGGCTGCAACCCCCAGTTGCATAAGCAGCACAGGATAGGTTGGGGAAAGCCTGAAGAAAGCACCCGGAGGCAGCATATGAACCATAAAGGTTTACTGGGTCTTACTTACAGGGAATGTCAAGGAGCAGCTGGCTAGGGATGGAGGTGTGCACCTGTTCCCCTTACCGTGAACAGGTAGGGGGTTGCTTATATAGGCAGGGGAACAAATGTTACATGTTTGAAAGAGGGACTGTCCTTGGTATGACCAGCGTTCCCAGGAACAGTAGCTCACGTGGAAGGACTCTGTGTTCCCTAGGAATGTGATGTTCTTTGAAAAGAAGTAGTTACAATACTGGAAGGTTGGCATCCTGCCCAGAAAGGGGACAAAAGGAGGCCAGAAGGACACACAGTTAACATAGGGCTTGTAGGCTAGTGCCCCTACAGTCATAAACCAGTGTGACCTCAATATAGTAATTTAAAAACTTAAATAAAGGATGAGCAAACAGTGGTATATTCATTGACTGACAGTGCTCATCATTATGAAGGCACAGACTCCTGGATGTGCAACATGTATGAATCTGAAAATATTCATCAATCTAAGCGGAAAAAATCTTGCACAAAAGAGTGCATATTCTTTTTTTTCCTCAATTTTTCTGAAGGCCTAAAACTGTCAAATCAAATCTAGGGTTAAAAAAAGAGAGTGTTATTATAGTTACATCTGGGGACAAGACCGGGAAGGGACATCAGGGAACTTTCCTGGATGATAGTAATGTTCTATATCTAGAAAGGTGTTTCATTTACACAGGTGTATGCACGTGTCAAAACTAAGCAAACATACTGTTAAGATCTGTGCTTTTCAGTGTATGTAAATTTTACATACAATTGATAAATAAATACTGAACATTAGGTCATAATATACATGAAGTGTTTATGGAAAGTATACAGAAACCTGCGATTTATTTGGAAAAACAAACAAATATTGACACTGATCTCATATCATATACAAAAATAAAGAACCCACAGAATGGAAGAAAATATTTGCAAAGTGTATATCTGATAAGGGATCAATATCTGGAATATATGAAGAACTCTTACAAGTCAATAACAACGATAAAAACCCAATTCAAAAAATGGGACAAGGACTTAAATAGGCATTTCCTCAAAGAAGATACACAAGTGACCAATAAGCTCGAGAAAAGATGCTCAAGATCACTAATCATTAAGTAAATGCAAATTATGGGGCTGGCCTGGTGGCACAGCGGTTAAGTTCACACGCTCTGCTTCTCAGTGGCCCAGGGTTCGCCGGTTCGGATCCTGGGTGTGAACACGGCACCGCTTGGCACACCATGCTGTGGTAGGCGTCCCACATATAAAGTAGAGGAAGATGGGCACAGATGTTAGCTCATGGCCAGGCTACCTCAGCAAAAAGAGGAGGACCGGCAGTAGTTAGTTCAGGGCTAATCTTCTTCTTCAAAAAAAGAAAAAAGTAAATGCAAATTAAAAACAGTGAGATATTACTTCACACCCATTGGGATGACTATTTGTTTTTAAAGAAAAATAACAAACTTTGGTGAGGATTTGAAGAAACCAAAACACCTGTACATTGCTGAAGGAAATTTACAATGGTACAGCTTCTACGAAAACCAGTTTGGCAGTTCCTTAAAAAGTTCAACATGGAATTACCATACACTTTACCAATTCCACTTTTAGGTATGTCCCCCAAGTAACCGACAGCAGGGACTTCAACACATACTTGTACACCAGTGTCCTAAGCAACATTATTCACTATACCCAAAAAGTGGAAACAACCAAAATGTCCCTCAATAGGTAAATGAATAAACCAAATGTGAAAATGTCAGACACAAAAGTAAAAATATTGAATAATTCCGCTTACATGAGTTATCTAGACTAGGCAAATTAATAGATACAGAAAATAGAAGAGAAGAAGGGTATTGTGAGAGAGGAAGAATGGAGTTATTATTCAAAGAGTAGAAAATATTTGTGTAGGATGATAAAAATGTTCTACAAATGGATAGTGGTGATGGTTATACAACCTTGTGAATGTACTCAACATCACAGAATTGCACTTAAAAATAGCTAAAATCGTAAGTTTTATGTTATATATATCTCTCCACAATAAAAAACTATCTCACAATGGATCACAAACCAAAGTCTAAAACCTGAAACTAAAATTTCTAGAATCAAACACAGGATAAAATCTTCCTAACTTTGATTTAGACAAAACTTTCTTAAATAGAGCAAATGTAACAGAGAACACAATAATTTAAAAATTGTACTTCATCAAGATTAAATGCTACCAATAATACAATAAGGCAATCCACAGACTGGAAGAAAATATTCAAAACACATAAATCATACAAAGGACTTGAATTTAAAATATGTGAAAACCTCTTAAAACTCAGTGATAATAACTAAATTAAATTATATGCAAAAGATTTGCTCAGAGACTTGGCAAAAGGAGATATGCAAAGAGAATGTATGGACATGAGATGACACTCTATAGTATTAGAGAAATGCAGTTTAAAATAATCACGATAATTTTTCAAAAGAAGAAAAATCAATGATAAACAAAACTAAAGATAAGATATATACACATACACATACAAGGATGTAAGAATACACATCCACTCTAATAGACAAAATTTTTGATAAGACCATACCAAGTATATACAAGAAAGTCCCATTCACTGTTGGCATAAAATGGTCTTAATACTTAAAAAAAAGTTTTGGAGTTTCCTAAAATTTAAACATTCATTAATCATATTATCCAGCTATTTCATTCCTAGATATGCCCTGCATTAAAAAATAATATATATATATGCACAAAAGTTTGTGTGCAAACATTCACAGAGTATCATTTGTAATAACAAAAAAATTGAAACAACCCGCTGTCCATCAAGATGTAAACAAATACACAAAATTTTATATACACATAAAATGGAATACTGATCTGCTATAAAAATGAACTACTCATTCACAAAACTACATGGATAAATCTCAAAAGCATTAGGTACAGTAAATACAGCCAGGCAAAAATGTGTACATATACTCCGATTTCATTTATATAAAATTCCAGAAAATGCAACCTAATGTATAATGACAGAAATCAAATAATTGCTTGCCTGCTGACAAGAAGGATGTACAGATGGGTCACAAATGAGCAAAAGAAAATTGGGGAGTGATGGAAATGTTTATTATATGATTATTTTCATGGTTTTAGTTTTGTGTGTGTGCATACGCATATACATGCAAAAATTGTAAAGTTGCACACCTTAAAAATGTGTAGCTTATTGAACTTCGATTATACATCAATAGAGATATTTTAAAAGACACTGTTAAGAAATCAAAAGGGCAAGTCAGACAATGGATGAAAATATTTGTAAAACATATATCTTATGCTCAATGTATTTCTGGAAGATATAAGGAACTCTTACAATTTAATAACAACAACAAATGAAGACAAAGTACTCAATTAAAAAGTGGGCAAATATTTGAACAGACACTTCTGCAAAGGAGATGCATAGCTGGCAAATTAGTACACAAAAATTTGCACACCATCATTAGTCACCAAGGAAGTGCAAATGCATTCTACAATGAGATATCCCACACACGTTAGAAAGGCTAAAAGTAAAAGAACTGACAATGCCAAGTGTTAGTGTGGATGTGGAACAAGTAGAAGGCTCATATATACCTGATAGGAGAATAGTTGAGCATTTTATTATAAAATTAAACTTATCTTTATCATTTGACCCATCACTTCCACTCCTTTGTCTTTTCCCAAAATAACGTATGTCTACACAAAGACTTCTATGTAAATGTTTGTAGCGGTTCTATTGTTAATAGTCATAAATGGAAAAACATGTCTTCTGGAAAATCAATAAAAGTATAGTGGCATAACCATCAATTTGTAAATTGGCAAAGAAATTGTGTTATACTCAGATAATGGAATATCATTCAACAATAAAAATGCAACAGCATGAATGAGTCACAAAAGTTTTGTATTAAGTGAAAGGAGCCACATTCAATAGGTTACATATTATATTATCCCACTTATATGAAATCTGGGAAAAATCTACAGTGATAGAAACCAGATTAGTGGTTTCCTGGGACTGAGATGAGAGAATCGATTGAGTTTAAGGGAAATGAGGACAATTTTTGTGGTTACGGAAATGTTACATATCTTTTGTGGTGGTGGTCATCTGACCATATGTATTTAAAATCTATTTAATTGTACACTTAAAATGGGGAAATTTTAATTATGTAAAATATAACAATATAAATGATCAAAATGAAGACAAAATAACTAAAAATAACTAATAATAAATAAATAATAACTAATCCGTATTGCCACAGCATGGATGTAAGAACACATTTAGAGTTTTGCTCCAGGTCTGCATACATGTTCTGCTTTGTCATAATATCCGGAAATTTGGAAATCACATGGAATCATTAAATCACTGACATATGGTGATTGGGCAGGATGAGTAAGAAGTTGCTAACATGCAGGGGGCCTCAGTAAAACACACGGACCCCAGAGGGTGAAATATAAACTGTATGATTATTTAGGATCCTGTAACATAGGCAAAGATTTTAGGAACCCAGTTGTTAAGAGCATGCTGATATATCCCCCATAAACTGAGAAAAATTCCTGAATTGCATCCTCTGCCAAAATGAGAGAAGCAAAACCCCTGGTATGCACACATAAATCCCAGAGGCCTATATATGCCACATCCAGGAATTATGTTCCAGCCCATTTATTAGTTGACATGGAAAGAATTTGCATCAGGTCCAGGCAGAAGTGAAAGGAGTCTTGCCATCTGATCCGTGAAGTCCCATAAATCTCTTGCATGTCTAATGCTGTCTCGGCACCTGTCTCAGACCACCTCCACGGCTACAGCATCCTCCTCCAACAGGAAATCTTTGTGCCAGTCCTTCCCACTGGGTTGGCTGAAACATTGTCGGATGTATATTTTAGCTATGAGAGCCTCCCTGTCCAATTTTTCTGTATTTCCTCTTTGCTTTATCAGCTTCAGATCTGCACTGCAGTCTGTTGGTTTTCCCTTCACAATCTTCCCACCCAACCAACCTTTGTATTTCACAGATATTTCTTCCCAATAAATTCTCATACTCCTAGCTCTGTCTCAGCATCCTCTTACTGGAATATTCAAATTGCAAAAACATGTCTGTACAAGATTTCTACTTGAATGTTCACAGTTTTATTCATAATAACCCGAAGCTGAAAAGAACTCACATCTCCTTTATTGTTGAAAAGGCAAGCAAAAGTAGAATATTGGTGCAGTGGAATACTGCTAAGCAATAAAAAATAATGAATTACATATACACAGTAACACGGATGAATCTGAAGCATATTATGCTGATTGAAAGAAGATGAATCTAGAATAATGCATACTGTATGATTCCATTTATACGATTTTCTATAAAAGAAAAAAATATAATTCATAGAGGCTGAAGATCAGTGGCTGCATGAAACCGGGCATAAGGATTAACTTGGAACTTTCTGAAGTAATAGAAATAGTCTATTAATTATGGGTATGGATAAGAGAGTGTGTGCATTTTTTTAGAGCTCATTAAAAATGTTCCCTTAGAAACGAAGAGTTTTATGACATGTAAATTATATCTAAATAAATTTTTCTTCTAAAGAGTGTGTGTCAAGTGTCGGGCCACACGCTCAGCTAGGTAAGCAATGTGGAACAGGCCTGGGAGGCATTCTCAGGAACAGTAGCTCATGTGGAGGGGCTCTATGTCCTTTTAAAACGTGATGTTCTTAAAGTGAGATAAAGTAGGATCCTGCTGGCCAGGGGCTGGATTGTTACAAATCCCAGCAGCTGGGCATCCTGCCCAGAAGAGAGCCAGAAGGACACATGGTTGCAAGGGGCTTGGCGGCTCTTGCTGAGCAAGCAAGGCCCAGGTCCTACACAAGACAGATCGTAGTTTACAGTGGCAAATAAATACATGCATGTATGCAAAAATACGTGCACAAATACATAAATGAAAAATGATTTATCTGCTCCCAGTTCCTCCAATTGATACAATCATTTATGCAAATTTGATTACGCGATACGGGTTTTCAAGCACCTACTTTGTTTCAGGCAATTGCCCAGGCACAGGGAAGATATTGATATGCAAAAGAAATAAAGACTTTATCCTCAAAATCCACACTTTGAGGATAAAAGAGTTCAGTGATGGGATGAAGAGTAGTGGGGTGCATTTAAGACAGGCTGTTTATGGAAAGCCATTCTGAAAAAGAAATATTGGAAAAAATACATGAATTAAGTCAAGAAATCAGCCATGAAAATATGTGGGCAAGAGTGAGGCAGGGCAGACTAGTGCAGAAGCTCTGAGACTACAGTGTGATTCAAATGATTCAGGAAGGGCAAAGAGGCAAATGCAGTTCATATCAGTAAGTAAAAAGGAAAGTGATAAAAAGCCAGTCGAGGAGAAGATGGTGTAAGCCACTGAGGCTGTGGAAAGTACTTTTGATCGTACATGTAATAACTGAGCCCTAGATTTCCACTGAAGTTCTTCAGGAACCATTTTAAGGACAAAAGTGAACTGAACAATTAGGTTTACCTTCTCCGGTCCTCCTCAACCGACGACCCAGAAGATCTTTGCTTTTATTTTGTATTGAGATTTGATACATTTCATCAAATTAAAAAATTACAAACAAAACATGAGATACATTAAGACTTATGTTTGTTAAATATATATCAGGGACAAGCCAGTATCCTAGATCCTTTACTTATGACTTTGACAAGCGTATTGGGTAAATGACATTATCCACACTTTTTAAAAGAAGCAGCTTAAACTCAGACAATCTAAATTGGATATCCAAGATCACACAACGAGCAAGAACTGAGGAAGGATTTGAATCCAGGCTAGCCTGATTTTAAGACTACATTCACTCCATTATAACCACACTAATCCTCCGTCACTCTCTAACTATGAATTAATCTTTCTCAAATCTGATCAATTCATTAAAAATGAAAGGTACTACCAGTGGTAACCACTACAAAAATACTTTGGAATTATTCTTAAAAGATGTTTCGAATCAGGCCATGCTTTCTAGTGAGGAGGTTACTTACCCAGAGTCACACATACAATTAGTGCAAGACTTAGAAATGCACAAGTCTCCTGATGGCTAGAAAAAATATTTTTTAAAAGAGAGGAGCTCCCTGTTATTACAAGAAAATATACAAAAATAAAAGAATTTCAAATTCCTGTTGAAAAAGATATAGGATTTGGGAAGCCTTTGTTACTGGTCATTATTGTGATTTTTTTTTTTTTTTGGTGATCTAGAATATTAGGTATCAACAAACATTTCTCATGCTCTCTCTATATAAAGTAAAATGCATATAAACCTCTACCAACTAATACATAAGCTTCCTTGCTGTTACGCTTCTCAGTTTCTTGAGAATCATTAGCCATCAAATTCGGTGATCAAGCAAGAAACATCCAAATAGCCAATATCTCTGACAGGTATTACAGCAGCCTTAAAAACCTGAGGTTTATTGATTTTGCTCAAATATGATGGATATCGGAAGTGTCATTAATTCTGGAGAAGCCGGGGGGGAAATATATTATTGCTTTTAGGTACACAAGAGCTGAAAGTGTTCAAACACGAGTGAGCTCCAGAATATATATCAAGATAAAAATCAATGTCTTTCAAGTTAATCTCCATTATACATTTACGGTAGCGAGTGGTTTTCGAATTGTGCCCCTGAACCTTCCAATTCAGGCTGAAAAGTATTCCACTCAGTCTGCTCAACTCTCTCAGAAGAGTTAAATTATGGAATGTATTGAATTTAGCTCTGAAATGAAAGGACCAACAAGATTAGAGGGCTGTCTTATCAGGAAAGATTAAAGGGAATACATATTTATGGCTAAACTGAAAGGGGGACAGGTTAATTTGTACACATATTTGAATAGAGCAAATGTCAGAATATAGGAGGAATTATTTATTTTGGTACCTGGTATTATACAGCTGGGAGTATTGGGATGAAATATGGAAAAGGGGATATTTTGATGAAATTCGAACTGTAAGATACAGGTAGTCTTTGTAGGAAAGCAGTAAAACTAAAATGGACTTAGTTCTAAGCAATGTGTTGTTAATCTTTCCTAAGGAGTGGCAGAAACTGGATGTTTTATACTTTCATTGCTACTATTTTCACAACAGTAGGGGGAGAGGTTGCGGTCTTTGAAGAATTGCTGAGGGTCTGTTCATTCTCAATTTCAAGTAAGGTGCATCCACCAATAAAAATAAGTAAGTAATGTATGGATGGCCTACTATGTGATATCTGATTTGCAATGAAATAGCATTAATTAAACTGTGTTAAATTCTTCAGTGTAAAGAATCCCAATATCTCGATTTAAATTAAGTGAATTTCAAAATTTGTACTCTGCACTCCCTAAAAGGGAGGAACAAAGAATGTAACAATAACAACACAACACCAATAACAGAACAATTATAACATAGCAAGTTATTTCAATTCCAAATTGTCCAGGAGTGAACCAAGAGGGTAAGGTGTGAATTGATTCCACCCTCATTGGACTCAGTTCATAGATTTCCCACAGAATGAGCATCACATGACACTCTGTGTTAGTCTAAGTTTTAAAATAATCCATTTTTATATAATATAATCTTTAAATACAAGCAAAGTGTTATATCTGGTCCTTGATTGAGGAACTATGTCTTAATCATATCAACAAGCTTAAGGAGTTTGCTAGGGTGATTTTGGTTTATACACAATTATACCCTAAATATTGAAATTAGAACTTAACCCCTGTATAAAATGCAACTCCACTCCATTCAAATTAACTCCTTTGAGTCTCACACCATTAGACAGACACTTTCATTGACCCTGTTTAGGAAAAGGAAATTAATGAATTCAGAAGTAATGAAACTTGCCCAAGCTGAATTAATAATACAGTAAGTGGCAGAGACCTTACCCAAACCCAGCCCTGCCTGATGTCCAAGCCTGCACTCCTATTCACTCCACTACAGTCCAACTTAGTGATTTCCAAACTGAACTGTGTGCATCAAACCATCCACAGGCAGTGGTGTAAATCACTTCCCAACACTGCACTCAGTGATGTTACATTTGCATCTTTAAATTGACCACGGTGGGAGTATTTACACCACAGAAACAGGCAAACACTACAAATCGGGGTCTATTGTTTTTTAAAGACATATTTCTGGGACCCACAACAAAGTTTATGACTCAACAGGTCTTGAATGGGTCCCAATAATTTGTATTTCTCACAGTATTTTAGGTGATTATTGTTAACAGTCTGAGACCAAACTTTGAGAACCACTAATCCAAGTCATTTTTTCTCCATATACACACAGGTTAATTACAAACATTGAATAATACTTTAAGATGCTGCATATTCATAAAATCATATTCATCTTGGCTTTTAATTGGAAAATAAATGATATTAAATTAATCTTCCATCAATTTTAGGAGATTATAGATAATTTAGAACAAGTAAAGGGGAAAATATAACACTTCACTAATAGTGTGGGAAAAATCAAGTATAGATTAGGTGAAATATACAGTGTGGTGATTTGTCTATATTTAAATTGGACCAAGCATTTACTTAATGCTGGAAAAAATTAACCTATATCTTTCTGTAGACTCAAAAAATGAAAAAGCAAGAAAATACCTGAACTTACACACGAGTTCTTAACAGCTCTAAGAGAAATAAAGTTAATATGTAGTCTCAGTAGTTTTAATATTCATAAGAATTAAGTTCTTGAGTTTATATGTAAGCTTACTGTCTTTGTTTGAATTTTAATTCTTCCAAGTTTCAGTGATTCATTCCCATACAATAATCTTAAGTTTATCCATAAAAGTATTTATCGCAAAATGCTAAGCCCAAAAGCAAAATGAGGGGAAATCTAATGGTATGAGGGATAATGAAGAATAATAAAAATTAAGTATGATATATTTGGGTGAATTTATTAATAGAAATATTTAAAGAAATATAATAATTTATAACTGCCATTAAAAGTCTGGCTCAATTATTTTGCATTTATTATTGTTCAATCCTTTATGAAAATAATGTATTGAATAAAGTTTGACAGAAATTTAATTTGAGTAATTTTTTAATATATAGTTTTTTTATTGAGGTTATGATAGTTTACAACGTTGTGAAATTTCAGTTGCACAATATTATTTGTCAGTCATATTATAGGTGCACCACCTCTCCCTTTGTGCCCACCTCCCATCCTCCTTTCTCTTAGTAACCACTAATCTGTTATCTTTGTCATTGTGTTTGTTTATCTTCCACATATGAGTGGAATCATACAGAGTTTGCCTTTCTCTATCTAGCTTACTCCACTTACCATAATACCCTCAAGGTCCATCCATGTTGTTGTGAATGGGACGATTTTATCCTTTTTTATGGCTGAGTAATATTCCATTGTGTATATGTACTAAATCTTCTTTATCCAATCATCAGTCAATGGGCACTTAGGTTGCTTTCACGTCTTGGCTATTGTGAATAATGCTGCAATGAACATAGATGTGCATGAGTTTCTCTGAATTGCTGATTTCAAGTTCTTTGGATGGGAGGGCTGGGTCATATGGCATTTCTATTTTTAATTTTTTGAGAAATCTCCATATTGTTTTCCATAGTGGCTGCACCAGTTTGCATTCACACCAGCAGTGTATGACGGCTCCTTTTTCTCCAAGAAATCTCCAACATTTGTTATTTTTTTGTCTTGGTTATTTTAGCCATTCTAACGGGTGTGAGGTGATATCTTAGTGTGGTTTTGATTTGCATTTCTCGGATGATCAGTGATGATAAGCATCTTTTCATGTGCCTATTGGCCATCTGTATATCTTCTTTGGAGAAATGCCTGTTCATATCCCCTGCCCATTTTTTGATTGGGTTGCTTGACTTTTTGTTGCTGAGTTGTGTGAGTTCTTTATATATTATAGAGATTAACCCTTTGTCAGATATATGATTTGCGAATATTTTTTCCCAGTTGGTGGGTTGTGTTTTGTTTTGATCCTGTTTTCCCTTGCCTTGTAGAAGCTCTTTAGTCTGACGAAGTTCCATTTATTTGTTCTTCCTATTGTTTCCCTTGTCCGAGGAGACATGGTGTCTGAAAAGACCCTTTTAAGACTGATGCCAAAGAGTGTACTGCCTATATTTTCTTCTAGAAATCTTATGGTTTCAGATCTTACCTTTAAGTTTTTGATCCATTTTGAGTTTATTTTTGTGATTGGCATAAAAGAATGGTCAATTTTCAATCTTTTGCATGTGGCTGTCCAGTTTTCCCAGCACCATTTGTTGAAGAGACTTTCTTTTCTCCACTGTAGGGCCTCAGCTCCTGTGTCGAAGATTAGCTGTCCACAGATGTGTGGTTTTATTTCCAGGCTTTCAATTCTGTTCCATTAAACTCTGCACCTGTTTTTGTACCAGTACCATGCTGTTTTGATTACTGTAGCTTTGTAGTATGCTTTGAAGTCAGGGATTGTGATGCCTGCAGCTTTGTCCTTTTTTCTCAGAATTGCTTTAGCAATTCAGAGTCTTTTGTTGCCCCATATGAATTTTAGGATTCTTTGTTCTATTTCTGTGAAGAAGTCATTGGAATTCTGATTGGGATTGCGTTGAATCTGTAGATTGCTTTAGGTAGTGTGGACACTTTAACTATGTTTATTCTTCCAATCCATGTGCATGGAATGTCTTTCCATCTCTTTACATCATCAATTTCTTTCAGGAAAGTATGGCAGTTTTCATTGTATAGGTCTTTCACTTCCTTGGTTAAATTTATTCCAAGATATTTTATTTATTTTGTTGTGATTGTCAATGGGATTATGTTTTTGAGTTCTCTTTCTGCTAGTTTGTTATTAGACTATAGAAATGCTACTGATTTATGTAAGCCAGGGCTGCAGCAGAGCCATGGACATCTAATTCAGCCAGTGGTTATCTCGCCCAGCTGCGTTACATCTGCTTCTGGGTTGCCCAGCCTCTGTGTTTAGTCGGCTGGAGCCTCTCCAGTAAGGCTGAGCTTGAGATTCTCCTTAGGGTCACTGTGGGACCATGGATTTTCCCACTGGTCCACAAAGCAATCAGGGGGCTTTAGGGCTGTAGTCACCTGTTTCCACAGTTGTGCCTATGCACACGCCCACTCTCAGGGCCATAGCGATGCAAGAGCCCATCAGCTGGGAGAGAGTCACTCACAAGTGCCAGGCTTTCTAGGGGCAGGAGAGTTCTCACCTATCTCCACCTCCTCCCCAGGGGTAGACTTTCCACCTTTCGATGTATAGCAGTGCATGTCTCTCAGGTGTCCTGAGGTGCTGTGTGAGTGTCCTCCGTTGATCAATAGATATGCATTTAGTTGCAGTTCAAAGGGGGACAGACAAAGAAAACCAGTCTCTCTGCCATGTTCTAAATGAGTAATTTTTTTAAGAAAACATTTGAAAGGTTGTAAAAAGAAACTCAGGTACTGTCTCCTAGGTTGAAATGTATACAGTATGCTTGGTTCTCAGGATATATATAGATAGATAGAGATGTACAGGTATAGGTTTAAATAAGGTATAGATATAAATACAGGTAAGATATAAGTGTAGACATAAACTAGATGTAGATCTTTCTATCTATATCTATCCTTATATCCACATATATCTATATATATGTGTGTGTATACATATGTATACACATATAGAAAGGGAGAGAGAGAGAAAAGAGAGATCATATATTTCAAAGCCAAAATATTTAGGAGAAACTTTTTAGATCCCATGTGCTGTGCATTAGGGCTACACAATGCCAAACTCCAAGAATACAACATTGCACATATGAGCGGAACACAGTGCACTGGCAAACATGGTGGCCCTGCTGTGTATTTTTGAGTTAGATACAATCATTGGAATTGGTCCTAGAAGATGGTTTATAATTGTTATCATATGTGCATCAAATGCATTTTCAATGTTAAACTTAGCTCTCTCCTTCTCAAAGACACAAAATCGTGCTACCACACACTTGTCATAGATTCATGCTTACTGTTACATAATAGATATGGTCACAAGGATTAGATCATTGCGACATTGAAACTATAGTCTAGTTTGTAGTTTAATTGTTTTCTTCTTGATTAATAAGTTTTACACAATCTGTCTTTTAAGAGTTGCTAAGTGAATCATTCCTTTCTAAAACAGTGCATCTTCAGGGAACGTGATGAAATATTGAAAGACTTCATGGTCAAGTCGCATTTAACAGTTCTTTGAGCTTCCCCAATCACCTGCATTGGAAGGCACCACAAAACATTTAAGCTCCTTTTGGTGACACGAGATGAGTAAAATATCTTAATTCTTGGTTCCAAAATCACAACATAATACAAGTTGGAAAGGAAGGCAGATTCATTGCTTTTTGGCTCCAACTCTCTTCATTGCTGGCTGCTGTGAAGAAAGTATGTTTTCAGCAGGCAGAAATTGACAGGAATACAGAAGCTGTTTTGGCAAGCACTTTTGCTTTTGGCCTTTTTCAGTTGATGCACCAAGATGATGAAAGGCCCCAAATAAATTAACAGTCTTCTTTTTTATTTCCTTCTCACCTTAAAGTCAATAGAAATATAGTGAAAACTGAAAAAAAGAATTCAAAAACGGAAACAAACATTGACTAAAATGGATAACAGAGAGAATGAGGGGAACGTTAAAGCAAATTAATTTCCACCTGATGTAGTGGAAAAATAACTCAACATTTGTTTATTAAGTGTCACTATAGGGCTGACAAAAAGTGGAATACATAGCTTTTGTTCTAATGGAAAGACAGCACATTAACAAATACAGTGTAATGAATGGTCTGCTACTAGCATGAGCAAAAAACAAGAGCCACAAAGGACCTGGTCAGTCCCTACTCTTATCCTACTTTGTATCTTTGTCAGATATTTCTTCTCTTTCAGACTAATTTTTCTTACCTCTGTCCACTGAATGATGGCTAGAAGAAAATATAAAACTCTCTCCGCCGCTACATTTAGTTGAGTTAGAAACTTATCTCCAGTCTACACTCTAAGGAATGGGCACAGAATGGAATCATCAAATCAAGTTCTTGCAGTGGTCAGAACGAAAATCAATGAAGTGAAATGAGTACGAGTCATTGGGAAGTATTAGAGATTTTGTTCAAATGAGAGTCTTTGACCCATCTGAATGCGTTCAAATTAAAATAAATGAACTCCCATAGTCCGTAAGTGGAAGATAAACATGTACCAAAACAAACAAACCAAAAAGGACAGTTATCAGTAAAATGTCATGTGAACCTTATAGAATAAATAATGTAAGGAGGAAGAAGAGACACAGCTGACTGAATGGTCAAGAAAGCTGTCATGGGGAAGTAGAGCTTAGCTCAGCTTTGACTCATTATTATTTGGAAGGTTACAGAGGAACAGATGAGGTTATATTTTAAGGTAAAAACCATGAGTGATATGTGCACCAATTCAGAGATTGGAATATTCTTCCTTTTTTTCCAGAGGAGTTTGAGTTTGCACCACAAAGACCAGATAAAGTAGCTTGAAATGAGTTAAAAGTGTAAATCAGATTGATATTTTATTGAAACTATCAATATGACCATTATTAGGAAATATTGAAGATGTGGGAGATGGCGGGTAATGTAGTTTTATGAAAGTGACAGTTTGGATGTAAAAATGTATTATTTGTCCAGACTTTCTCCTTATATTAAATTAAACATTGCATTAAATATTTTTTAAAAAATCAAAGCCAGTTGAGGTTTAGTATTCTATTGTTCTGTACATGGCTATTATTATAGGTATTACAAGGCTTGAACTAAAGTAGAAAATTATTTAGGGTGGTTTGAAGAAAGTTCTGCCTCAAAGAAGGGAATTAGAGTAGAGAAAGATGTGAAGCTGATTTTAGATCTTGAAATACATGGTTTTTGCTCTTTTGCATGAAAATATACGTTATATATGCATAGACAATTTTTCTTTAATATATAACGTGAACTTCTAATATTAAAAGTTAGAAATGGACCATTGATGTATAGTAAAGTTGAATTATGTACAGTAATGCTGATATATAAAATTTGTTCTGCTAAAACAATCTCCTGTTAAAGGCTTTGTGATAAAGTTCTTAAAGAGGCATTTAGAAAACTTTGTTAGAGGAAAAAACTAAAAATTCACAAATAACTTTCTTGATTATATTTCAAATTTCAGTAAGTTTCTCAGAAAAATATATTCAGCATATCACCCTTCGACATTTGATGAGCTGCCAAACTCACCATGTTTAATATACATGAACGAAATTATATTTTTAAAAATTATATTCCTCCTCTTCTATTAGCATGCTCAGAAGTTAAAATATCAATAGTCTCAGATCTGCTGATTTATTAAGATCCAGATATGGTTTTCTTTCCAACCTGGTAACTGCTGTCAGGGATTAAATGAAAAACAAATAAATTATATTAATTAGGAATCAAAACTAATCGAAGGAATACACTAGACTCTAAAAATGTATTATCAACGGCAAATACTTGTAGAGGTTCAATTTAATTAAAGACTTAAAAGTCAACAGATGAATCTGCTCTGAATGCCAACTACTGTGCTGCATCTCTACTGTTCCCACCTGGTCTGTACGCCATCATTTCTGACCTGGACTTTGCCAATAGCTCCTAAACGGTCGGACTGCTGTCTTTCTTGTTCTTCTATGATCCATTCCCTACTCAGCTGTCTCTCTGTGCTCCAGCCACAACAATGACCTTTCTGTGACTTAAACATGCAAATCTCCTTTGGGTGTGGTGCCTGCTGTCCCTCTGTTGGGGTGCTCTGCCACCGCACACTCGTGTGCTTGCCTTCCTTTTACCGGTCTGGTCTCCGCTCATAGGTCAACACTTCTACAAGGCTTACCTGACCATTTCATTTAAATGAGCCCCTAACCCAGTTACACTCTCTTTGGTTACTGTTATTATAGTCTTCATAGCACTTAATTTTTTTAATTTTAATTTGAATTCATAATAGTTTACGTCATTGTGAAATTTCAGTTATACATTATTTCTTGTCTGTCGCCACATAGGTGGTCCCTTTCACCACCTGTGCTCATCCCTCACCCCTTTTCCCCTGGTAACCAATGAACTGTTTTCTTTATCCCTGTGTTTGTTTATTTTCCACATATGAGTGAAATCATCTGGTGTTTGTCTTTCCCAGTCTGGCTTATTTCACTAAGCATAATTCCCTCCAGGTCTTTCTAAGTTGTTGCAAATGGGATGAATTTGTCTTTTATCCTTGCTGGATAGTATTCCACTTATTTTTCATTTAGCAAATATAAGCTCCATGAGAGCAAGGTTTTCCCTGGATTATTTACTACTATAGTTTAAAGGTCTAAAAAGTTACTGGCATACACTAGACTCTCAAAAATATTTTCTAGGGCCCGGCTTGGTGGCGTAGTGATTAAGTTCAATGGCCTGGGGTTTGCAGGTTCCAATCCTGGGCGTGGACCCAGTGTGGCTCGTCAAGCCACGCTGTGGTGGCATGCCACATAAAATAGAGGAAGATTGGCACAGATGTTAGGTCAGTGATAATTCTCCTCAAAGAAAAAGAGGAAGGTTGGCAACAGATGTTAGCTCAGGACCAATCTTCCTCACACACACACACACACACACACACAAATTATCTAAATAAAGGAACAAGATTTTTGAGGAAAATCTTAAAAAGTGGATATTTTTGTGAGGTGTAAATAGTTTACTGATTCTGAATAATATTAATCAAAATTTTAAATTTAGAGGATACAAAGCACAACTGGAACTGTCTTTCTCCACTTCTTTTGACCTTAGGATGTACAGAAGCATAAAAAATATTTAAAATGATGATTATGATTCACTAACACATAAAATGACTTAAAAACATAATTGAAGTGTTATGAATAGATTTAAATAAGAATTAAATTATGTTTCAAGTTTTAAATATCTGTGGATATCTAAAATCCTGATAACTAAAAAAGGCTAAAATGATCTCACTCTTTCATTTTTTTCCTAATTTCTGTTTGTATAATTAAATTATACTTTGCCTATTTGTATGTTTAGCTGTTTGTTTGTTTGTTTTTGAGTGCGTGAGGTAGATTGGCCCCGAGCTAACATCTGTTGCCAATCTTCCTCTTTTTACTTGAGGAAGATTGATGTGTTGAGCTAACATCTGTGCCAGTCTTCTTGTATTTTGTATGTGGGATCCCACCACAGCATGGCTTGATGAGTGGTGTATAGGTTCATGCCCAGGACCCAAACCTGTGAACCCTGGGCCACCAAAGTGGAGTAAGTGAATCCAACCTCTACGCCACTGGGCTGGCCGCTCTATGTGTAGTTTTATTTGAGTATATATATATATACATATATATATATATACATATGTATATATATATATAGTGACACCCATGCATTTGATTATATAGTTCCTATTTTAACTGCTTTAGAAAATTTACTTTAAATGACTTAAGAACATCTAATATATTGAATATAATTAATATCCATTTGTTAAGTCAAAGAAATATTTTCAACCACTTTTCTGAGAGCATCTCTACTCTTTCTTTTACTAATAGTCCATATGGACAATTTGTTAAATAAACAAAGAGAGAGCAGATCCTTTTAGGAAGGTCAACACAACAGGCATGTATTAAGCTTCAGGGGATGTAAAATATGCCTCCTTGAGTGAGACCTGGAAGCTTTAAGCCTCTGTTTTTACTCCAAACTGTTAGTCAGATAAGTTTTCTAAGTGATGCTTAGAGCTCTCTCCATTCTTCAATTACTTCACAATTTTAAACACTATGATGAAGTATTTCAAATACTAGCACTTTCACAGCATAAAACGTAGAAATGCAAATTACTTATTTTGTCAGTAACTGTTTTAATTTTCAGAAATATGAATTCTCTCCAAGTTGGGGGTGCTGGGGGCCTCAAAGACACTCTCACTACTTAACCTCAGCATATATTCCGCATGTTTTCAATAGAATTCTCTCTGCTTATTTTTAATGAAACCTGTAGTGCCTCTAAAATGTGCACTTTGCATTTGATATGCTTTCTCAACATTAGTTCACTAAGCTTCTAGCTTTTATAAAAAATCAGAAAAGTGAGCATATTCCCAGCACAAAAATCCACAGTAAAAATCTGGCATTAATTTGTTTGTTATTGAAAGTTTGTTACAGAAATTAGGATAAGAGAGATATAATATTATCAATGGCAAAGTTAAGAAAATAGATCAGATGTCATTTTTCCCTTTCCCCCTTCTAAATTAATAAGTAGTCAAAATCTTACTTTCCTAGGAGCACTTCATTCTAGACAGAGACAAATAAACGAAAAACTCTGAAAAGATATATAAGTCAGAAAGAATTAGGCAGAATGTAAAGAATGGTCTGCATTCTTCCTCCTTTCTTTCCTACTTTCTCTTTCTCAAATCCTTTTTACTCCCTTTCTTTTTTTTTTTTTCTGGGAAAGTTTTTTTTTTTTTAATTTATTTTTTTAAGATTGGCACCTGAGCTAACAACCGTTGCCAATCTTCTTTTTTTTTTTCTGCTTCATCTTCCTAAACCCCCCATGCATAGTTGTATATCTTAGTTGTAGGCCCTTCTAGTTGTGGGATGTGGGACGCTGCCTCAATGTGACCTGACGAGTGGTGCCATGTCCACACCCAGGATCTGAACCCTGGGCCTCCGCAGTGGAGTGCGTGAACTTAACCACTCGGCCGCGGAGCCAGCCCCTCTGGGAAAGTTTTGCCCAGAGCTAACATGTGTTGCCAATCTTCCTATTTTTTTTCTCCCCAAAACCCCAGTACATGGTTGTATATCATTCCTGTAAGTCATTCTAGTTCTTCTATGTGAGCCGCTGCCACAGCATGGCTACTGAAAGATGAATGGTGTGGTTCTGTAATCAGGAAGTGAACCTGGGCTGCCAAAGTGGTGAGCGCCTAACTTTAACCACCAGGCCATCAAGGCTGGCTTATGGTTGCTTTCTCTTTATCAGCTTCTCAATACTTATCTTTTTGAGAGTTAGTGTAGTAAGGAGATTAAGAGTTGATAATGACTATTCACTAAATATGTGACCTCAAGCAACTTATTTATCTTTGGTGCCCAGTTTCTCATCTATAAAATGGAGACAATATTAATTGAATCAAATGGATTAATACATTAAATCTTTTATAATCACGCTCAGCACACAGTGAGAGTTCAGTAAGTGTTAACCGATATTTTTAATGGTAGTAATAGTAGTTGTGGTAGTACCTGTAAATACCAGCAATAAGTGCTAGTAGGAGTAATAGTATGCATACTACGTTCAAAAATTGTACTAGTTGCTGTGTTTCTAGTGGTGAATCAAACAAACAAGACAATCCTTTTTTCTGTCTGGATATTTTCTTGTAAGCTATCTTCCATTTCATTAATCCTCTCTTCAGCTGTGCTCATTCTATTACATCTATCCAATTTGTTCTTTGCTTTAGGTATTAGATTTTCCACTTACAAGCTTTTAATATTTTCTTCAGAGATTCTTATTTTCTACTATAATTGTGCATCTCATAAACTATTTTACTGAACATTTTAGTCACAGTTATTTTAATTTTCCCATCTAATAACTCCAAACCGTAAGGCTAATTTTGATTAAATGGTATAAATTTTTTCTTTTTTTGCTGAGGAAGATTCTCCCTAAATGAACAACAATGCCAATCTTCCTCTTTTTGCTTGAGGAAGTTTGTCCCTGAGCTAACATCTGCACCAATTTTCCTCTATTTTGTATGTGAGATGTCAGCACAGCATGGCTTGATGAGCAGTGTATAGGTCCCCACCAGGGACCTAAACCTACAAACCCTGGGCCACCATGGTGAAGCATGAGAACTTAACCACTATGCCACCAGGCCAGCCCCAAGTGCTGTAATTTGTTTTTCCTTTATTGTTTTTGAGGAAGATTATCCCTGAGCTAAAATTCACCCCCAATCCTCCTCTTTTTGCTGAGGAAGACTGACCCTGAGCTAACATCTGTGTCCATCTTCGTCTACTTTATATGAGGGACGCCTGCCCAGCATGACTTGACAAGTGGTGTGTAGGTCCACACCCAGGATCCAAACCAGCAAACCCCAGGCCACCAGGAAGAATGTGCAAACTTAACCACTATGCCACCGGGCTTGCCCCCCAAGTGCTGTAAATTTTTAATAAAACTCTACAGAGATTATTAGAAGATCTGGATCATGTTATCTTTGTACAGAAAGAATTCACTTCAAGTTCTTCCTGTCTTCTAGGCCTGGGTTATTTTATGAGACTTCTTTACCTTAACAGTTGTGAGGCTCAATTTCTGTCTCTGTAGTCTGGTGAAACCATTAGAAACTCTTCTTGTCTTTTCAGTCTGCCAGCCACCATTTTGAATCAGCAGATGCATCTGGAAGGGAAGAGAAGTTAAGCACCATTTTCATCTCTATGAGCTTCCCTCCTACCTATCTCCTGAGAGTTTTGGTTGCATAGATAGCCCTCATACTCCATCAAATAGTTCTTCATATTGTTAGTATTGGTCTGATATGATCTCACCCAACACGTTCAGAGACATAAATAATTTCCAAGAAATTTAGTAGACTTCATATTTATAAGAACAAGAAAATTAAAATAGTAAAATTATTTCCACTACAAGTGTCTACGAATTCCTTATGTAACAATGAAACTATTAGAACATCTACACAAAACCTGACTTCTTTATAATCCAAGATGGAAGATGTGGACTCAAATGAGTAAAGCATTTGAGACAGCTTATGACTAAGACTGTGATTTTAGTTAGGCCAATTAACTTTTCCCAGTCTCAGATTATCCTCTTGGGGAAAATCAACTTTTTCAGTCCCAAAGACTATTTGATAAGTGAGAAAATCCATTGAGCTCTCCAAGAAAAAGGTATAATATAAAAACAAACCATCTTTCTAAAGGATTGCTTTTTTGAGCAATATGAAAACATACTGTGATACAAACCTCAAACTGTTCTCTATCACACTGATCTGTGCCCCAATTCTAATATGTAGACCCTCTCTACCCTCTATATTCAACATTTTTTTCAGATATAATGATTTTCTGTGCAATTTTAATTATTAATTAAGAGTCCTAATTAACCAAGTTAACCCATTTCATAGAGAATTTGGTTACATTTCTTTTCTTCTTCCTTTCTTTGGAAAGGTCTTATTGAGTCTTTCCATCCTTTTCCGGTTCTAGATTCTCAGATACTGGAGGCGTTAAGGAAAGATTTTTGGGAGAGAGTCACTGCCAGTGTCCTTTTTATTGCAGGTATTCAAAAGCTAATTCTCTCAATGGGTACACGTACAAGTCCCCGCTAAATCCCGCTGCATAATTCTCTGACTAGAGAGATCTAGCTCAATATGGACCTCTTCGCCATCCTCCTCCTTTGACTCTAATCACTTGGTGCTCTCTCCACAGCTTCTTATTCTGGGAACTCACATCAAATGGGTCAACCGGGTTGAGGCAAGAGTAAGACATATCAGTTATGGCTACGTTCTGCAATTTCACTTGACCCACACAAAACTTCATCCTTGTCACTTCATATTGGGAAGTGAGTATGTGTGAAGACTGTTCCACTGCCATCCTCACTTTATACCCTGCCATCTGTATCTAAATGTATTCTTCCCTGCTAAATAAGCATAGAAAAGAGATCAGCAAGTCTCCCACATAAGCAAATGTTCAAACCAGAGAGAAGATACCGGTCTCCCCTTTTTGTAAGTATTCTCAGTTTCTATTAATGGTTCTTTGAAGACTCCTTACTTGGCTTTAGGATGGGGCACCTCCCATGGAGGGAGGGAAGGAAAACTTGCACAATTCTCCATTCTGCAGTTGATTTACATACAAGTCCAACACATCTCCCTTCTTCCCTGTCTTCTGCTCATCTAGACTGTCTAAAAGAGTGTGGAAGAAACTAGGTTGGTGTCTAAACATACCAGAGCCTGTTCAATTGTTTTTTGGTAAGTCCTGAAAAAGCTACGATTCCAGTTCTTTGTCACTCTTTTTAAAAGACAGGCTATGTGATCCTCAGCTTTTCACTTAGGAATCACACGTCTAGTGGGTTACCTTCTTGGATAGGGCAACAGCAAGACTATGAAACCTGGCTCCATACTAAGGTTCACTTAATCCAGGGAAACAAGCTCCTGTTTTCATCTTTGGAGTTTTAAGTGCCAATTTAGTGGCAAGTAAAAAATAAAGTACCAATTATTCTGTTTCTTTTATTGTATAAAAATGTAAATTAGAAACATCATATTCTTAAAGCTTATTATGTGATAATTGACAAGCTGTCAATTGATGCATTTTGTACAGAATTTCTCACCTCCTAGCATTATTGAAATTTTTGGTTAGATAATTCATTTTTGACTGGTGGAGGAAACAGACCATCCTTTGCAATATAGGATTTTTAGGAGAATCCCTGTTCTCTGCTACTAGATGCTGGTAGCAACTCCCAAAAGTGACAGTAAAAAATGTTACCTGAGGGGAAAAAATTTTCGCAATTGAGAAATGATATCTTTGCATAATCACCTGGATTAAAAGCTATGTTTCAATAATATGTAGTCATTTCGATTCAAAAATTGCTGAGTATTTAGATGATTTTCATAAAAATGATAGCAGTTGTTTGTATTGTAGGTATAATACGTTGATAAGGGGAAAATGAAGATATTCATATAAATTGAATTTGCTTTTTCATTCATTCAATATATTTTATTCATTTATTAACAAACACAGATTGAATGTTTACTCTGTGCCAGGCAATGTGCTAAATTCTAGAGGTCGAAAGATAATCAAGGCAAATATATCCCCACCCATTGGTAGCACAATATAGTGAAGACAAAATGCAAACAAGAAATTAAAGAGCAATGCCAGGGAGAGTAGAAAGTGCTTAGGAAAGATCAAGGAGGACACCTTGCCTGTATTTGGGGGTCAAGGAAGTCTCCATCAAGTAAACCCAAGTAGGATCTTGAAGAAGATGTAGGATTTATGCAGATGAAGCTCCTGGAACAAGTGTTTTAAACAGAGGACTGGTAAGAAGGTTCTCAGAAGCAAGAAAATGTTTGTTCCAAGAATAAAAACACTTGGGTAAGGTCAAAGCACTAAACACAGATTTTAAAGTGAAGAGATAGGGAGATATAAATGGAACTGTGGCCTGAAGAAGCTTGTAGTCTTGTAGTCTTGTGAGTTATGACATGGCTAGTTTTGAGAAACAGGCAACATAAGTAAAGGTGGTATAAAAATGAGGACTTATGACTAAAGCCCACGCAACAAGAAGGTGGCTAAAGGTAGATGGTGCAAGGATTGGTTAAATTGCTCAGCACTGTCAATGAAAAATGGGAGAAACAGTCGTTGGTTAGGCAATCAATAATGCTTTCCATGGTTGGCTAAGAACATTAAAATGCCTTGAAGCTTTTAAGTGAAATAATAAATCGACGAAGTTTTATTTTTGAATAATCTTTCTAAATACACTAGAAAAATGGACCAGAGAGGAGCAAGTCTAGAAACAGGGAATCCAGTTAGGAGGCTGTTTCCATAATCCAGGTGAGACACGATAGTATATGCTAGAGGCCGGGAATTGATTCATTGTGAGAACTGAGAGGGATGAAAGGGAGGCATCAATGGCGTTGCTCAGACTAGGTGTCTGGATGACAAATGAGTACATCATGTTGCCATTCTTTAAAATTTGTATGTTTTAGAAAGGGGAGCAAGTTTAGGAAGGAAATGAGTTTGTCTCTGGATATGCTGAGTTTAAAATATGTTTGGAAAAATCTAAGTAATGATGTTCAATAGGCAAGATCTGAAGGATAGAAAAACTATCAAAGTTCAAAATGTAGATTTTAAAGTTATCTACATACACATAATTATGTTCAAAGTACAAAATATTTAATCTATAAAGGGTAGGATTGGGTCAACATGGTATTTTGAACAAATACATTCACTCTTTCTCCTGCTCCATAGGCAATGAGATATGTGTGTGTGTGTGTCTGTGAGAGAGAGAGAGGGAGGGAGAAAGAGATGCAAATAGCAGAAAAAAGAGAGTTTAAGAAAACATGTGAAGGAAAGATATTAGCAGTGGGCTAGAAATCTTTAGTCTCTAAAGAGTATATGCAATGTAATATCCAGAAACATAGAGTGAAAAGAAACTGCAATGACAAAACACGTGAGAAAATATTGCCATACAACTAAAAGAAATTCTAGAGAGTCAATCCAAGAATTTCTCCTCGAGAGGAGAAAGTATAGAATTATTGTCTCTGATACTGGAAAAGTGAATTGTCAATAGAAACGAGTATTACTGACATGCCTCCTTTGATCATGTATGACAAATTTGTAATCATAAATTTAAGGAGACGGAAGTGAGCATCTTTGCGTAGTTCTGCAAATTAGGTGCAGTTTTGAATGTAATCATAGATGGGGTTTTGCCAGGTGAGTAACACAGAGGCAGAGTGGGTTATGTGTTTTGATTGTATTAAGTGAGAAATTATGGTGATGGACCAAGGAATATAAGTTGTGTACAAGAGTAAATTGCAGACCTGAGGATGGTGGGAGACACTCAAAAAAAGTGGTAAAGTCAACAGATTGTATGATTCTGGGAAATCAATGAATTGTTGAAACGTGTGCAAAGTAAGTGATCTGAAATGTTAGAAGGTGGTAGTAAGAGAATCTCCTTTAAATCAAGGTTTTTAGATCTCATATATTTATTGGTAGTAAAAATGACTAGGCAATGATTGTGAGATGGGATGAGTAAATGGGATAGAGGAAAAATTTATCTCAAATGAGGATGCTAAAGAACTGAAATTTCCAGTGGCATGGACCTTTGACTTACTGGAGGTTAAAACCGTATAGTAAGCAACAATTATAAGTAGTAAAGAAAAGGATGACTCAGGTGTTAAAACATAAGCAAATGTTTTATCTTGACTAAAAGATTTAGAAATAGCACATAGTATAGACAGACAACATGAATTTCAAAAGAGTTAGGATTCAAGGGAGTCTTATGGACTGAATGTTTGTCTCCCCACCAAAATTCATTTGTTGAAGCCGTAACACCCAATGTGATGGTATTTGGAGGTGAGGCCTTTGGAAATTCATTAGGGGTAGAAGACATCATGTGGGTGTTGCTCTCACCATGGGTTTAGTGCCAAAGAAGAGGAAAAGACATCAGAACTCTCTGTCTCTTTCTCCTTGGGTGGACAAAGAGGTCTTGTGTGCAGAGGGAGTGATGGCAGCCATCCGAAAGCAAAGAGGGCCCTCACTAAGAACCGAATGCGCTGGCACCTTGATCTTGGACTTCCCAGCCTCCAGAACTGTGAGAAATAAATGTATGTTGTTTCAGGCACCTAATCTACAATATTTTATTATGAGTCTGAGCTGACTAAAACAGAGAGGAACAAGGAGAAAATTCATCTGGAACTTTGTAGGCTGCCTTTAATCAAACATATGTATGGACTGATACTTTCTGTCGCACACTAGCATTTTGTGCATTTAGCTGCTAACGATTGCCTATTAGTAAAGTGGTATTTACTTTTGATAAAATTTTATACAAAATAATTTTTCTCACAGTAAATGTTTAAAACTTCTTACAAATTTAAGACAGTGTATATTTTTGGCTATGTGTAAGTACTTGATGAGGACACTTGTATAAAACACTTTAATGACAAATACATCAATGTAAAGAAATGTACTAAATAGTGGTTAGCTCATAAAAATCATGTGAAATATATGCAATAAATAAAATAATATGCTTTTACGCCAGACAATAATAACAGCTAACATTATCGAGCTTATGCTACATACTAGACACAATCCTCAGACTGTTTCATATATTCTTTCACCTAACGCCCATCATGACACTATAAAGTAAGTACTATTGTCAACCCCATATTCTACATGAGGACGTTGAGGCACAAACAGTTTAAAGAATTTACATAAGGACACTCACATATTATGGAGAGAAGCCAAGACTTGAACCTTGACTTCACATCCAACACTTTTAACCAATATACTTTCCTGTTTCTCATTCAGCGTACAACATAGGAGTTTATACTCAAACCATGAAATCAGAGACCAGCGGTTCAATGGAGGGAAACAGGTCATTTACTATGACATAAGAGCATATGTTGAGATTGGGGAAAAGTATCAGCACATTCTTTATTAGAGTTTATATATTTGCCACTCATTCAGTATTTCACTCACTACTTATCACACACTTGTGTTCATGGTGATGTTAACCTCTCTGAGAGGGGTTGGTTAAGAGTAAAGAAGACATGATTCTGAACATGACTAGTAGGTTGTCTATGTAGTGAACACAAATCTCTGTGTATATATATGTGTATGTATTTATATATAGATACACAAATATTCATGTATATTTGTATGATATATACACATTTATGTATTACATATGTAAATAAATAAATTTACTTACATATATGTATATAAACAAAATATGCTCCATGCTATTTGAAAGAATTCAAGCATTAGGACGGTTCAGGAAAGGAGATGATTACGTCTGGCGGAAAGGATAAGGAACAAGAGGAACTAACAAGGGAGAGCTAAGATGAGCTATGAAGTAAATAGTCTGCAGATTTCAAGTAGAAGTGCCGGCGTGCACACACACAGCAAGTATATATTTACAGAATGGCAAGCAGCTGGACTTAGCTGGAGAGCTGGTGCATATGAACAGGGGTAATGGTTAATAGGCATGGAATGATAAATTTGGACATTATCGAAGGCTTCGATTATATGCCAAGTTTTGAGAGTCTATTTAATGTATATTGGAAATCAGAAGATATTTGATCAGAGAAATTGTTTTGTTTTGATAATAGCTGTATGTTGGGAAGATTAATCTGGAAGAGGTTAATGATACAAGTCAGCACAAGAATTGCTCAGCTGCAAAGTCACTATGGGCATTTCTATAGTAATTAAAGGAAAAAGTAAGGAGGATCTTTTCATACTTTGCTACAACTTAAACAATGACTTCTGTAGCTTTAATTTTACACCTGCTATGATGTTTTAGTGCTATTTTACTATGATGTTAGTTGAAAATTGCTAATCTAATATTTCACATCCTTAAAACTTCTGACAGAGATCAAAGACAAAATTTAAACCTGAACTGATATTAAATTACAATGCACTAAATAAATAAAATATACTTAGACTGCACTCAGTTAATTTTTTTCCCATAGTTCTCTCTCTCTTTACTTCCATGAGGATTACAATGTGTGATAAGTGTCTCTTTGCCTGTATTCTGAAAGGAAAGAGGCGGCGATTTGAATAATGAGCAACTCAATATACCTGTTTTCTTTCAACACTTCAACTTTACCCCTGCTTAAATAACTTTTAAATAAAGCAAACATAATATGACTAAACAGCATGGTCTCTAGGGGAAGCTAAACATTATTCCAAACAAAATTGATAATGCAAGGACAGCTTTAGCCACACCTACATCCAGCCACCATCTTCAAAAATTTTAATTAAAACTTGCACTTTTTATTAAGTGAATGACTAAAATACAAGAAATAACATTTTTCTACATCATTGACAAATCACAAATAGACCAATATCTGTAAGATGCAAAGATTCATGACATCAATAATTTTATATAATTTGTTCTATTATATTTTAGGTAACTCAACATCTTCTGAGAATAAACATCTTTTGGCCTTAAAAACTATATAATAAATTCCAAAATTGTTCAAAGGTAGGAATTAATAACAGGTTGAAAAGTCAATGCAAGTAAATGTGCTTTTCCTGAAGGAAGATAAGACCCACCACAGGTCAGCAGTATTGACTGTTTCTTTCTCTCATTAGTGAAAAAGCTTTTATCTTTGGTCCATTTATTATCCACAAACTTTTTCAGATCATTTCTGCAGTTCAAGCTATTTTTGTAATGGAAATTAGTCACAGGAAGCTTTGCTGTACCTTTAAAATAATCCTGACAAAAATTAATTTGCTTTGTAATATTCTATTATAAGATAAGCACAGAACGTAACAGAAGAACTCAAAGAATTTGTAGAAAAACAAGTCAAGCAGCAGAACTTGGCCTGATACTTGAACTATACACACATACTCTCTCATTCTCTTTTCTATTAGGGATGAAATTGACGTGACATTCATTGCGCCTTATCATTTTTGTGTTTAAACATGTAATTTGAAAGTAAGCACACATTGTAAATATGGCTAAACAAAACCCTCCTCCTTGATGTAGAAGGGGTAATTAGGCTTATGCTCCAGACAATTTCAAAAGCCCAAAAGAGGGATTTTCTTCCCAGTAATCTAAATGTGTCAAATATATTTTTTAAATGTAATGTTTCTCTGCTTTCTTTGTTTTGAAATTCAGAAAGTTGTTTGCATATACTAAGTCCAAATATCTAAATGTGCTGAAAATGATGTTTGCAGTATCTAAAAATATTTGCTTTTAAGGCAAGTAGCATACATATTTAAAATAAATTGGTTACTCATTCTTTTTTTTTTTTGGTCTGTTTCTAGATATGAAAACTAAATTAGGTTATTCTTTAAGGAACAACCTTCAGCTGGAGTAGGATTTCTATCTGTGAATGTCAGGATTCTTTTTGATCCAAAGTAGCTGAGTAGTTTTAATAATGAGGCCTAGGATTTTTGCCTATGTTCTAAACTATTTTATAATATGTTAATAAGAGTAATCATGGACTTTTTTCACACTACCATTTGACACTGCCGATATTCTGAAAATGTATTATACACCCTAGTTATCTGATGATATGATTTCCTGCAAAATCAGCTAGCCAACTAAGACCCACACTCTGTCGAGATTCATCAGCCATCCAACCACTTTTTTGCTGAAACCTGCATCCCTTAGTCTAGAGGAAACTCTTGACTCTCACTCCAAACTTAATGATTCTGTTGCCATAATCTTAATGCACTTGTTTTCTAATATTCTCTTCCACAGCAGATTTTAGAAAATAAGTAGAAGAACTGACAGAAAGCTATATTTAGTACAAAAGATTCTAGGCACAAGAAATGAAACAGGTGACCATTTGATCAAGGGTGCCCCCAAGAGAACACCATACAAAGAGGGTATTTAGTGAGATAGCTGCCCCTTATTCCCATCGCCTCTGACTGGATCCCCATAGAATCTTCAGCTCAGTCACTCACGTTTCTCATAATTATGAACCATTAAGAAAAAGCTTAATTAGGTTCCATATATTATGTTGAAAGAGGCATGGTAGTGTGTCAAATATTAGATTAATATCTCTCAGGGGGAATACAGGCTATTCTTTTTTTTTTAAGTTTCATGACTTAGACATATCTTTAGAGAATTGCTACCCAGGTGAAAATTCATCTCCCAAAGATGAAGACGTAAAGTGGAGTTTGTGGATTGAATAGACCATTTATCCAAAACTGAAATTACCAGGATTTATCACTAATCATGCTAACAGTCAGTCTGTGTTTACGTTTTGAAAACTGTTTTAGTGTATGTTATTTCATTTGATGGTCACAACTTTATGGATTTTCAGATTTTCTACATAAGAAAACTGAGGGTCAAAGAGATGAAGGGAATCACTCCAAGTCACAGAACTGATAAACAGCAGAATGTGGCCAGACACAAATGAACTAAAACCAAATTTGTTTCAATTTTCTTCAAAACCTCCCACTTCCCATCTTTGCCATGTGAGTATAAGTATCTCTCACATTATAGACTAGATAAAACCCAACAGTTAAGCAAAAGTCACAGCTTACCACAGCATATTCTATTATTCCTTTGAATTCTAAGATGAAACTGAAAATATTTCCCCGTGGGGAAAACAATCTGCATTATCCTGAGTTTCCAACTTTTCTAAGTCAGGGACCTCCAGCTAAGGCAGCACCTGTGGGGCTTTTGCTGACTTCTAGGAGTGTAAGAAATGTTGCACATCCTTCTTTTTTCAAATGGCGTCAATGTCATCGCGTGTTCCTACAAGGAGAGCACAGAGAGGCAATATAAGGAAATGGTATTCTAGAAACAGATTCCTTAGCTGCAGATCCAGCCCTTTCACTTCCTTATGTTCATGACCTTGAGTGAATTACTTTATCACTCAGTGCCTCCTTTTTCTTCTGCAAATGGAGATAATATTACTTACCTCATAGTTTGTTGTGAAGAATAATTAAGTGTAAGCTCATTTACATAAGGTTAAGAGCTTTATATAAAATGTACTTTTCGAGCTTCACAACAACCCGACGATATAGGTGTTTTTAAATCCTTATTTAGAGATGAGATCACTGAGCCTTAGAAAGTTAATTAACTTGCCCAGTGTCAAACAGACGTGTGTGGCAGAGCAGGAAATGAGACACAAGTCTGATTATAAAGCTCCTATTTTAACTGGTATGATCCGTTTTAATCTGGAACTAGCTGATGTGTAAAATATCAAATTCTCTAAAGTAGCGCATTATTTAATCAATTCAGAAAATGTGGGATTATATGAATGAGTTCTGTTTTTTTTAAAACTAGACTTTCTACTGATTTCTAGAAAAAAGGTTGGTCTTTAATGGGCAGCACAGAGTTCAAGGTTAGCTGGTTTACCAAAAATAACACGGTACCAGTTGCCCTCCCCAAATTAGTTACCATTTATGAGCGTCCGTTATATTTCAGCACCTGTCATACATTATATCAAGATTGTATGACAGCAATGGAAGATAAATGCCTATGTTTGCAGATAAGAATGTTGAGACTTTCACAAGTTAAGAAATATGCTTACAGTTCTCCAGATATAAAGTAGCAGACCTGTGAAATGAAGCCAAGTTGGCTTAGCTCCCAAGCCTGTACCTTTTTTAGTACACAAAAGTGCCTCTTATTATAAGCTTCCTCCAGCAGGCAAAACAGTATCCTTCCTATGTCCGTGCTTATCTAATGAAAATGTTCTTATTCATGTGAGGTAATGTACCCAGCACGCCTCCACGCTCTTCTTCAGTTATTTTAAACTCAAGAATGTTTTAGTTTAATTCCTTTATTCATTTATCATCCATCCATCCATCCATCCATCCATCTATCCATCTATCCATTCCCACTCATTTTTACTTCACCCATGCGTTCAACAGTTGGTTATTGAGGACCTTCTCTGTGCTAGTGCTATGCTTAGTATTTAGAAAGGAGATATTTTGATGTTATGTATGTGTGTGTGTTGTCTGTGTGTTTTGTATGTTTGTCTGATGAACTAGTTCTTTTAAAATCTGTATTCCCTTGAACATGTTTTTTAAGGAAGATTTTTTTCTCTCCTGAGTTCTTTTGTTTCTGATTCTTCCTTTTACACATGAAACATTGGCAGACCTACATTCTCTTGTAGGATCTATTCAGTTATTTATTCTTCAAAGAGATAGTCATCATGCTCCTATTAAATATCAGACATTCATTAGACTCCTAGATACAGAAGAAAGCAAAACAGGTAAATACCTTGCCTTCATGAAATGTATATTGAATGTAGAAAAGACAGAAAATAAACCAGCAAATACTGCATGTCTACTGTGTCAAGAGGGACTATGAGATAATTAAGGCTAGGTAAAGAAAATGTGATTATAGGACATATGACTAATGTAAATTATATGACCAGAAAAGATTCTAATAGGGCGGCATTTACACTGGTACCTAAAAGAAGTGAACCATGCAGATATCTGGCAAAGGCATTTAAAACAGATGAAGAGCAAGTGCATAGGTCCTGAAGCAGGAACTTGCTTGGCATATGCAGGATTATGGCCATGTTTGCTGAAACAAGGAGAGGAAGATAAAGGGGTAGATAGAAAGGCCAGAGAAAAAGTGGAGGTATTGAGGGAGTGAGTCTAATCATTCAGGGTATTATAGCCATTTTACGAACTTTGATTTACAATCTGAGTGAGTTGAGAAGATGGTAGAATGATTTAAGCAAAGGAATGGCTTAATTAGACTTACATTGTAAAGGTGTCATTCTGATGGATGTGTTGAAAATAAACTGTATAGAGAGAAGGAGAGCATTTAGTTAAGAAATGAGGGTGCCTTGGACCAGGATAATTGCAGTGGTAGAGAGAATTGTAGCGAAAGTGGAACAAACAAGTTTTCTGTGTTCGTTGGATGTGACACGTGTGATAAAGAGAGAAGTCAATAGTAAGTCCAGGTTGGAGTGAGTAACTGGAAAGATGCAGTTGGCATCTATTAGGATGAGAAAGACAGAGATGGTTCTACTGGGGGAAAATCAGGAAAATTACAAGGCAACACCATTATTATATGCCAACACTTTTTAATACATTACCTCATTTAGTTCTTACGTAAAAACACACAATTCAGTTATTATCATCTAATTTTTATAACAGAAGGAAACAAGAATAAACGAGGTTAATAAATTTTGTAAGTTCACACAATTAAGATAGCAAATCAGAATTCCAATTTATGTCTGTATCATTATAATGTCATTATTGTGTAGACTATATCTGTCTTTCTCCCCAATACTTGGTATTATGTAAATGTTTACCAGCTCTTTCCTGACTCTCTCATCCGTTACAGCTGGACCACACACTTGTATATACTGAGTAAATACTGTGATTCTTTGTCATTTCCTGGGGTGCTGTGTTCAAAGCAGATACAAAGTAAAAGAGTTTTGAATAGATGTGTGCTTGACAAAGAAACATAAATCCCATCAGACAGCTGCAGGCAAGATGGCCAATGTTGCTGTGTGTGGCATGACGTGATATTTAATTGTGTGAGTTTATCACCTAGAACATTTTGTTAGTGAATGATGGAATGTTGAACTTCTGAAAATAGGACCTAGAAAACATGTGCACACACAACCCCCCCCCCCCATAAGAACCACTGAACATTAATTCTAGAAAGGAACACGGATGTAACCATGTTATTATAGAAATGACAAGACAGGGACCAGGATGTTTAAATTATTTTTCAAGATCAGAAAACTGAAGAATCTGGCTTCAGCGTTTCTTTGCTTCCTTGCAAAGAGGCACCTTTTATTTGTGTTGCTCGACATCCCTAGTATTTAATAAAGTTGATAAAAGGGGTGTGAACATTTTAAAAAGTATAATTTGGAAGCATAGCTGGCCCATCATTAACCCTGGTTAACACAGAAATAAAGAATATGAGAGATTAGATGGCTATAGAAACTTTGCTGCAAGGTTTGCATTTCCTAGGATTAGAAGTTTGGGGAAATTTGTTGCAAGGTTTGTCTAAACAAATAGTATTTTTATTTGAATAGGCACAGCTGCATTGCTTAGGGAGTTGATAGCAGTGTTTCAGTGTGACCTGAAATGAAAATATTAAATGCTGCTCTGTAAGGTCTTTTTTAGGATTTTGTTGTCTGTTAGAACATTTAATTGTTGATAAATTTTTTCTGATTCTTTGTGAACTGTTTCAGTCCATTAGAGCCCTACTAGGCAATGACTATTTCAGTGAATGACGTATTGCCTTTAGATCTTGAAAAACAGTCCAAAAGAATGATTCGAAAGAAGAGCTAAGGTGAGGTGCTTATAATCTCTTCCCAGCACATTTCTCTCTCTTTGTAGACGTTTACAGACATAAAATAAATGCACAAGCTTCTGATTTCAGTATCATATTGTTCTTTGCACAAAATAAAGGCAATATATCTAATAGTTGAGAATTAGACATGACTAGAATTCTATGTACAAACTCCCCTCCTTTATTAGAGCATTTTAAAGGCAACTGTATCTAGAAATGTGTGTGTGTGTGTGTGTTTTGAGTAAGATTCAAGGTTAAGTGGTAATGAATTGCTTATTAAAGAAAAGATCTTTCATGTGATATTAATGCTTTAATTAAAACTGGAACTTTCTTTAAAATAATGGAAATTTCAGATTGTTTCACCACTTATTTGGCAAGAATTTATGTCTGGAATGGAGAAGAATTGTCTGAGAATTTAGTGATGTAAGGTCCTTACAAAACACATTAGGTAAATTAAGAAAGGAACTGTAGGCTTAACATAATGATTCTTGTGTGTCTAGACTCGAGTTGTTTAGAATAGATGCTTGAATATATTTGAGCCTTTCTGTTTTATTTTATTTTGTCCTTACACTTTTCAAGTCACCATTTTTAGGCTCGGAATGCCTTGATTATCACAAACTATATGGCAAAATTCCACCCTTAAAATAGAAGCCAAATAAATAAAGTCAAGTTTAATTAACAAATGCATATCTTTTCTGTAGAGCAAATAAGTCATTCATTGTAAATTATTCACAAAGGACATTTAGAAAGTCATGAAAATTAATCATTATGGTTATATTTGTGAATGTGTGTGTATTTGTGCGTGCATGCATATGTGTATAAATCTTCATTTCTTTAACTGACTAAAGCTCTAAAGGTTAAAATACTGTTGGTGTTTTTTTATTGTTTGTAAGGACAATTATTAAGAATACTGGACTATATTAAGTACAAAGACCGCTGATTTTATTCTGGTAGTGTATAGCTTACTGGAGCCAGACTGCTTGGGTTTAAATCCTGAGTCCAACACTTGCTAGCTGAGCAATTTTCTTATTCTTAAATTGCTTCAATTTCCCGAAATATTAAATGAAGATGAGAATAGCACTATGTCATAGGGTGGTTGTCATAATTTAGATAATTAATACATGAAAATCTCTTAGAACATTGTCTATAATGTAGTGCATGTGCAAATAATCCTAATAGTTGTCGTTATTATATTTTATTTTTACTCGTATTTGGCATTATTTTCCTGGACTTTGCAAAACTACATCTAATTTGACCCTATTAGATTATCTTTCATGTTGGATTGTAACTCTTCCATTTAATGTCAAAATGTTTATATACTCATAAAACACATATTGAATGTGCAAATTTTGGAAATAAACTTATCAATAAGCAAGAAAAATACATAATCTCATCAACTAAAAATTATCACTATTTGCATTTGGTAGTTTTGTACTGTGTCTTTTCAGTCATATTTTTCATCAATATTTTACATAGTTTAAGTTATTATGTGGCCTGAGCCGTGTCCAGCACCCAGGATCCGAACCAGTGAAACCCTGGGCCGCTGAAGCGGAGCATGTGAACTTAAACACTCAGCCACAGGGCAGGCCCCCACAATGTATTTTTTTAAAAATATTTTAACGAGCGCATAATATTCCATCTGGTGAATGAACTATGATTTATTTAATCATATTCCAATTGTTGGTCATTTAGTCTGTTTTCAGTTTTATCATTACGAGTAACCTTATGTTACAACTTTGTTAAATTAATACTTATTCAGGAGAATCCTGGCATGCAGGATGGTAAGCCACTGGTTCCACAGAAGATCACAAGAGAAATTGAAATAGGCTTATTACTCACAGGTCTTGGAGAAAGTACACGGTACACTTCAGGGGCCTCACAGGGAGGTCAAGGCAGGATGCAGACAGAGAGCAATAGGACCTGGGGCACCTGCCTTTATTAGGGCCTGTGGGTGGAGTGCTGTGGGGTTCCTAGGATAAGACCTGATTGGTCAATTCCAACCAAAAAACCCAGCATTTTGGTAAGCTCTATGGGGTTCTTACCTAAGGGGCACACAGGGGGAAGACCCAGGGAACTGGGGGAGACTGTTTACCACAAGGTCTATCAGCGGAGTCATATCAAGAACTTACATTTGCTAGTGACTCTGTGGGCTGTTACCTAGGGCTGTGCTCCCGAGGGACTGGCGTCGGTTTAATGCCCCCGCAGGACACTTGGTCAAAGAAAATGCCTGCCAAGGCAGCAATACCACGGATGGCCGAGCTAAACTCTCAAAGCTTTAAAAATGGCATTAATAGTCATAAAAATTTGTTTTCCTTTTGTATTTTTCACTATGATAGATTTCTGAAAGAAATGTCAGAACAATTGATGTAAACACATTGAGGACCTCAGACAATTTTCTAGATAAAGTTGAACAATTTTCAATTTGCAATGACATCTCACTGATACCTTCCCAGTCTCAGTGTATTCACTTTATAGAAAATGATGATAATCTAAATAAAATGGCAGATTATCCCTTTTTATTATTATGAAAATTACGCATGCATATGCTAAGATAAAAATTTGTGCATAGCACAAAGAAATAGTACATAGAGTACACCTGATGTTATAATGTTATAAACCAATGTGACCTCAATAAAATAAATAAATTTTATTTATTATCATTGCTTACAGCTAAAAAGTATTGGACACCAACTCTGGGCCACATCAATGCAGGGTGCTTTACCTAAGTTATCCCCCTGGCACTCAACAACTCAACAAAGTGGATGTTATTATGCCTGTTTACAACAAAGTAATCACCATCGACAACAATAAAGCTGAATTGCTTGTCCTGTGTCGCAGAGTTGGTGAATACAGGGCTTAATTTCACTGTGATGTCTCTGGCTCCCAAGGTCGTGTCAGATGAAGAATGTGATCACTTTTCAAACTCACTAATTTTTTAAATAAAAATGTCATCAATTTGAATTTCAATTTATTTAGTTACTACTATGCTTAATAACCATATTGATAACCATATATTTCCTCTTGCTTCTGTTTAATTTCTAACAACAGCATTATTGAAATATAATTCTCATGTAATAAATTTACCCTTTTAAGGTGTGCAATTCACTGATTTTTAATATAGTCACAAGGTTGTGCAAACTTCTCCACTATATAATTCCAGAAAATTTGTCTAACCCCGTAAAGAAACCCCACACTCATTAGCAGTGCTTCTCCATTGCTTTTCCACCCAGACTCCGGTAACCACTAATCTGCTTTCTATCTCTGTGGATTATTTCCCTACTCTGGGCATTTCATATACATGGAATTATAAACCAGGTGGCCTTTTGTGTCTGGCTTTTTTCACTTAAGGTAATATTTTCAAGTTTATCTATGGTTTGGAAATCATCAGTATTCCAGTCATTATTATTATAAATGAAATTTAAAAAATAATCAAGCAATTGTAACACAGCACTCCATTTTCAAGACTTTTTCTCAGAAAGCTTGTTCTCCAAGGATATAAATTGGTGCAAAGGACTTGGAGTCAAATAAACTAGGGAATCCCTTGGTTAAAGAAAGCTAAAAGTGTCATTGCAGAAATTCTCAGAACATTAATAATACTCAGGTGCATGTCTCCAGAAGATGAAGCTGTATGATCATTTCCTAAATATGTTTCATTACAGAACTCTTTTCCTGGATACAGTATTCAGTGGTACCAATGACCTGTGAAACATGCTTTTGAAAAGAATGGAATAGCGAAAAAGACATTGTCTGTAGTAAGACAGTCCTGGAATCATTGCCAGTTCTTCCATTTATTAGTTATGAGACTTTGGGCAAATTGTTCAAATTGGAGATGGTCTTTCATCACCTGAAAAATAGAAATAATGGGGGCTGGCCTGGTGGCGCAGTGGTTAAGTTTGTGCACTCTGCTTTGGCGGCCTGGAGTTCACTGGTTTGGATCCTGGGCACAGACATACGCACTGCTTATCACCGTGCTGTGGTTTGCTCCATTAGAACAAGGCTGTATCTAGAGACTGTCATTGGCAGTAGGCTAATAGCATTTTCTAGACACATAATCAACACTGCACTTCACAAATGCTACTGTTAGTCCTTTGCTTTTGGAGTCAGAATTTTATGTATATTAACTTTTTGATTGATCAATTTTTTTCATTGTTCTAAGTGCATTTAACATGAAATCTATCCTTTTAACAAAAGTTTAAGTGCACAGTACAATGTTGTTGACTATAGGCACAACGTTATACAACAATCTCTAAAATTCATTCATTTTACATAACTGAAACTTTATGCCTATGGAACAGCAACTCATTTTCCCTTCCCTGCTCCTGGTAACCACTATTCTAATATCTTCTCCTATGAGTTTGACTATTTGGATAATGCATGTAAGTGGAATCACGCAGTATTTGTCCTTCTGTGACCGGCTTACTTCACCTAGCATAGTGTCTCAAGTTTCATCCAGGTATTCCTTCTTTCTATGGCTGAATAATGTTCCATTGTGTGTATATACTACATTTTCTATATCCATTCATCTGATGATGGACGTTTAGGTTGTTTAAAGTTCTTGACTATTATAAATAATGCTGAAATGAACATGGGAATGCAAATATCTCTTCTAGATTCTTATTTCAATTCTTTTGGATACCCAGAAGTAGGGATGCTGTATCACATTGTGGTTTTATTTTTAAATTTTGGTGGAATCTCCATACTGTTTATCAGTCTTAAGTACAAAGTTCCGGTTTATGGAAGCTATTGCTAATAAGAGATTAGAAGAACCTGGATGTTTATAGCTACTCTTCACATTAAAATGACCAAATTTGGAAAATGAGAAAAACACTATCTTTATTGTGGGTCAAGCAACCATACACAATTCAGGAGTTATCAGAAGAAATGTTTTTCTCTATATTATTAAATAAAGTCAGGGATTACTATTATATTTTAGAATAATTTCCAATCAACAGTTTAACTACATGGTCTTTATGCTTAGGCCATAGGCAACAAAAATTAGAAAAATGAACTTATGTTACATTACTAGATAAATAAAGCAGGGCATCTTAAACTCATAATAAAAACAAACTCCAGCTCACCTAAGTCCAGGAAGGACTAAAAAATTAACATATTTACTAAGAAATATGTTTTTAAGATGTGGGTAAAAACACTTCCTTTGGCAATAATACTTGTGTTAAACACGTTATTAGTGTTCAGCATAAACATTCTATGCATTTTCATCTAAATATGCATAAATAAGAGCCAGATGGATTGTACTAATGCCAGGATTGCAAAATATTATCAAGCAGAAGTACTCTATAATAACTAGATTAATCATTAACTGCTTTGGTATTTATCAAAATATCATTAATCCTTATGAATTAAAATCCTATTAATGCGCATGAAACGTGGATTTACAAAGAAAAAAATCTTTGCAATTATTGCCTTTATTGCTGTTTTCTGTATTTAGGAGTCTTTTTGAAGAGAAGAACGTAACACTCGTCCCATGTCCTTAAAATAGACAGGCTTCAAATCAGAGTATACACGCTGTTCATTTTAATTCTTGACCTTTTCTCCTCACCCTAAGAGTGTATGCCTTTGGCATCTTTGTGTCACGAAGCCCCTAAATTCATCTTTATTCCAAAGGACGCTTCTTCTGATTTGCAGATGAAGTCGAGCCCGTGATATTCAGAGACACTGAAGCATACCACCTCACTTCTAGCCCTTTTAATTCCCTTCTTTTCCTATTTTTATGTAATGCATTTTTAACTTTTAAAATTGAAGCATCACATACATAAGGAAAAGTTCATAATTTTAAGTCCACAGATCTACGGATTATCATAGACCTAAAAACCCTCCTTTAAATCCCTCCAAAGTCAAGAAATGAACCATTACCGACACCCAACAAGAGAGACAAGGCTCTTCCTCAACACTGTCCTCCTTTTCACCCCAAAGAAAACGCTCTCCTGATTTCTAACACTATATACATAAGCTTGGCTTGTCTTTGAACTGTATGTAAATGAAATCGTAAAGGATGTGTCAGTGTTTTTTTTTTAAAGTCTGGATATATTGATCATCATTTCCATTGTAGTTTGGTATTACGTTGTATGAATATAATAAGATTAAGTTCTCCATGATTTCTTGATGTGTTTTCAGTTGGTTTCCCACGGAGGCTATTAAACCTGCTATGACTGTTCCTGTACATGTTTTGGGTCACAGATGCACTCATTTCTATGGGGTATATACCTGAGTACGCTCACATTTAGTAGATAATGCTGATACTTTTTCCCAAGAGTTGTACCAATAAACCCATCCACAGTAATGAATGAGAAATCCTGTGGCCCCATGTCTTCAGCGTCATATGTTTTCAGTCTTTTAAATTTCAACCATTCTCATCATTATATTGTGGTATCTCAAAGGGGTTTTAATTTTCATCTACTTGACAACTAATGAAATAGATGAAGTTTTCATATTTGATGACTTGATACTCTTGTTTTATATATACACATAATCCTAATTTATATATATATATACACAATATTTTATAAACAGAACTTTTGAAATTTGGACAACATTAAACGTATAAATTTCTGTTAATTAAAATTCATGAAGGCACTCATATTTTCCTGCTCTGGCAGCTGCGAGGGTACAGAAGTAACTGCATTTCAGTAGCAATGACTACAACTAGTACCCAGATCTTCGTTTCTAATATCATCCTCCAATAAAATGAAACTTAGTTACTTGGAGAAATAGCTACTTCTAGGGCTGGAATGGGAAATATGCAAGATAAACATGTGGCATCTTTTAGTTCCAGAAAGTAAGAAATCACTCAAGAAATGAAAATAAACAAAGAAACAAAAACACACAACCAAGAGAGTATGTCAAAGGGCACAGGGGCCAATTGCAAGAACTCTCAGTGACAAAAGCTGGAACAATTTGAGAGGAAAACAATTAACACTGTATTGAATGGTCACCCAAAGTTTCAAATTAATGTCCACGAGTCCATGCTAACATAAATACATGATTAAATACATAAATAACTTAATGGGATGTCTTAGTTCATTCAGGTTACTATAACAAAAATACAAGAAACAGGGTGGCTTATTTATTTCTCACAGTTCTGGAGGCTGGGAAGTCCACGATGATAGTGCCAACAGGTTGAGGGTTTGGACAGGACTTCCTGGTTCACAGAGAGCTGTCTTTTCACTGTGTCCTCACATGGAGGAAGCGGCTAGGGAGCTCTGTGGGGTCTCTTTCATAAGAACACGGATCCCATTCATGAGGTTCCACCTTCATGACCTAAGCACTTCCTAAAGGCATCACCTCCTAACACTATCACATTGAGCATTAAGATTTCAACATATGAATTGTGGGCGCACACAAACATTCAGACCATTGTATGGGGGCAGAAGAAACACATCTCCTGTGGAGAAGAATTCCAAAACATTTATGCAGATACTCTGTTCTCAAGGACTTCAAGCATAATTCCCCACTCCTTAAATATGTGCTGCTCGTAGCGACTTCTAAAGAGTACAATATGGAAAGAGGGACAAAAGAATAACTCTACGAGAAACCTAACAAACACTCCCTCTGCCAGGTGATGCGTCAGCATCAACATGATAAATCATGTTGATAGTATATACTCTTGATATGATGTAATGAGAATGGGGATTTACCTCTATGGTTTTCCTCCAAAAACACATAATCCCAGCCTAACCATAAGAAAAACATCAGATAAATCTCAACTGACGGATATTCTACAAAATACCTGAGCAGTACTCTGCAAAACGGTCAAGGTCACCAAAATCAATGTCTGAGAAACAGCATGGTCAAGAGAAGCCTAAGCAAACACGACAGCTAAATGTACTGTGGTGTCCTGGGTGGGATCCTGGAACAAGAAAAGGACCTTAGGGAAAAACTAAGGAAATATGAATAAAGTATAGAGTATGGTTAATGACAATGTATCAACATCAGTTCATTAGTCATGACAAATGTACCATACTAATGTAAGATATTAACAGTAGGGAAAATAGGCAGTGGGGTGTATAGAGAATCTCTTTGCAACTTTTCTGTAAATGTAAAGCTATTCTAAAATAAAAGGCTTCTTAAAAATATTTCAAGGAAGTGAAAAGTCCAGCCATTGAATGTGAGGAAATGCTAAAATACATATATACAATAAAGGCTTTGTTTTAAGAACATATAATGTGAATAAATTTTTAAAGTCAGTTTTTTTGATGTATAAAGTTTACCATGTTTAAGATACAGTTTGATGAATTCTGACAAAGGTATGTGGTCACTTAACTAATAACACAATCGAGATTAGGGATCTTGCCATCACTCTCATGTCCCTTTGCAATCAAACCCCTTCACCCACCCCAACCATTCCACTGATGTTTTTAATTTTTTTTCTGTTTTATCTTTCATTGATATCTGCTTTTATCTTTATTATTTTCTTCCTTCTGTTTACTTTGAATTCAATTTACTTATTTTTTCTAGTTTCCTAAGGTAGAACCTATGTCATTAATTTTCATACTTTTTTCTTTTTTAACATAAGCACTGCTATAAATTTCCCTGTAAGCATTACTTTAGCTGAATACCACAGATTTAATAGGGTGTTTTTTTATTTTCATTTACTTAAAAATATTGTTTAATTTTCTTTGTGATATTTTTCTTTAATACGTCTTTTTAAAAGATGCTATTTAATTTTGCCATCAATATCTCAATTTTGCTAGTCATCTTTCAGCTATCGATTTATAGTTTGATTCCATTGTGGCCAGAGAACACAATCTCTGTGCTTTTAACCCTTTTAAATTTCTTAAGACTTACTTTTATAGCCCAAAATATGGTCTACTTTGGCGAATGTTTCACATGCACTAGAGAAGGTGTATCTTCTGTGATGGGCAGCTAAACATTTGATATTCTATGAACATTAATTACATCAAAGTTGCTTGCCAGTAATGTTCAAGTATATTATATGAATATTGATTGTTGATTTACTTGTTCTTTCAATCACTGAGAGAGGAATGATGAGATCTCACACAATATTTGTGGATTTTCTATTTCTCCTTTCAAGTTATATCAATTTTTGTGTGTATTTTGATATTTTCCTATATTTTGAAGCACTTTTCCTAGGCTTATACACATTTATGATTGCTGTGTCCTCTTGATGAATTGGCCCTTTTATTAACATGAAGTATTCCTCTTTTTCCCTAGTAATGTTCATCATTCCAAAGTCTAATTTTGTTATTAATATTTCTTATCAATATTTCTTTTGATTAGCGTTTTCTTTGTATATTTTTTATTATTTATGTTTAATGTTTTTGTTTTAAAGTCCGTTTTTTGTGGTCAGTATAAAAGCGATAAATTTTCGATATTAATATAAAAGACATGCATCCTAATTAAAATCAAGAAAATTCAGATATATGAAGAATGAAATGAAACCTATCTAAATAATGCCATGTAGATAAAAAATTATTTTATCTTCTACTTCCTTCCAGATTTTATATGTATCTGCCCCCTAAATTTGTTCTTCTTCTGGGGTTTTGTTTTGTTTTGCTTTTTGCTGAGGAAGATTGGCCCTGAGCTAACATCCATTGCCAATCCTCCCCTTTTTGCTAAGGAAGATTGTCCCTGAGGTAACATTTGTGCCAGTTCTCCTCTATTTTGTATCTGAGGTGCCTCCACAGCATGACTGATGAATGGTGTAGGTCTGCTCCTGAGATCCAAACCCACAAAACCTGGGCCGCTGAGGTGGAGCATGCTGAACTTAACCAGTACACTACCAGGCTTGCCCTTCTTTTAGATTTTTCAAAATCCAAAGTCTCTTGGCCTTTCATTCTGTTCCTCAAACAAGAATCCTAAAAATCATCTTTGAATCTTCCCACTCCCTCACTCTCTCCTTGTTGGATATCCTCTCAAACTGCACAAATTCTCATTTCAAGTTTCAAAATATCTAAAACTTGACCATTCTTCAGCATATCCATTTTTAGTTCAAACCATCATTATCTGCTCTTGAACTGTGACAATATGCTCCTCCTGGTCTTGCCTCTTTCACTCCTCCCATCTCAGGGCAGATAGGAGTTTATGAGATGGTGGAGGATGGATCTGGAGAGGCAGTGGAAGGTAACTAAAACATAGCTTGTTTTACTTAACACATTTGACTTTTTTTTTTAACTCTCAAAGGAAATAACATGCGGAATATTTTTGTGAAATCGACCTTGGGCCTGAGTCAGATAGCAAGGAACTCTCATAGAGTACGAGCTTCCACACTGGATGCTCTTACATAAAACGCTTTTCTTTGACCGATAGTTTAGTGTGTTACTGGCTGTACAACTTAAACTCCATTTGTCTTATCCCTTTGATTCCTCCACAGTTCTAGAACGAAGGAACTATTGATCTTGTTTTGATTTCAGGTAGGTAAGGTTTGCAGTAGTTAAACAAGTAAGTGATAGCATTACAGTCAGAATTATATTTTAAAAATTAGGCCTGGTCTTCATTATACCATCTTGCCTTGCTAGTGGCAGGAAATCTTTGCATTAACTCAGGTTTCAAATAATGAGGAGACTAATTGTCGGCTATGGGAACGAGAAGCCTCTGTAATTAGAAAATCGAGTTGAAGGAACAATCTATAGAACTTGATGAAAGGATACAGCAGATAATGAGTTTTGAGAAGACAAGACTGACGGTGGAGCTTGAGGGCCAGCCCTGGGAGGATTGGGCCTGGTTTCCTGTAGAAGCACCTGGGATTATACATCATTATTCCACGTTATTTTAGTTGGGTTATTGATTTAAGGAGGCTGTGCAATTTCGCTCTTAGTTGTAATTCAGCTGCTTGGTGGTTTTATGCTGAAAACGCCTACTGCGCTCCCCAACCCAATGAAAGATGACTACATTGATATATTTGCCAGATTTTTGTTGCTGTTGCTTTTGTTATTTTCATTTCTCTTCTCAGACTCCAGCTGTCCCTAGGTCCATCTGTTTTTATTGCATTCACCATATACTGTTCAGCATGAAGCTTATTGGAAGCACATTCACGTAAATCTGCAGGTGCAAATTTGACACATTCGACACCTGCAAACATTTGGAAAATTCACCAAGAGGCATTTTCAGCTGTTAGGGGATGGAAAAAAAACAATTAGGGGATAACGTAAACGTTTAATATTGTTATTATTTTTTCAAAACCAAATGTCTTCCAGTATGTCTCCTAGAGGACCAAATCTAAGCCAAGCTTGAATTAAAAATAAAATAATAACTCGTTTTGGGTTCTCCAAACACATTAAAGTGCTGGAAATTCTCTTAGGTGCCTGCAAAAGACAACCATTCTTCTTAATGGTCAGATAATTAAAACTGGCAAAATGCATTTTTAGAGAACTCTTTGTAAGTAAAAATTACCTGTAGGGAAATAATATGAGGTATTTCCATCTGAAATATTTTTCTCAAATAAAGCTCATTCTCTCTTTCAATACCTTTACCCACCAGCATCAATAAGCACTTGTCCCAATCACGTATTAAAAGATGAAAACCCTCCAAGCAGTTAAAAAAAAAAAGTAAAAATCCGAATTTCTCATTCCTTCTACTTTTAATTAAGAACTGTTCATTTTAGTGTGTATATTTATTCTTTCACACATAATGTCATGGCTGACCTTTAAAAGTGTACATAAATTAACAAATGCAAAGCTACAACTGCTTCCACAATCAAGAAACCTGACTGATATTTTTTCATTTATTGTGTTTATAGTATCCACAGACATTGAATTTAAAAAGTGGATAAAGAACACCAAGCCTTTTGATTGATCTGATGTTCCAGGAAATATGATGGAATTGGCACTTGGCCCCTTATGGCTGAATTAAACTGATGTTAAGAGAATAAGAAAAGTCTACCAAGATTTGCCTTATTGTAATTTGAGCTGCCTTTAAAATGAAAAATACAGAGACCAACTCTTTTGGTATCAATATTTCTTTACATCAATAAGATTTTCAATAGCCACAAAAACATAGCTTGAGAACCCCTTAGAGTTTATTGCAATGGAAATCGGACAGTGAAGGGGTGCTTCACTTATTGACAACACCACGTTCCAGGTACTTTTGCTTATATTATTTCTTAAATCCTACAATAGTCTCCAGAATTTGAAATCATTAATTGTATTTGCTATAACCGAACCTCATAATATCATGTACTTAGTACATATTGTACATTTTAAGTGCCTTATATATATATTATTTATTTAATATGCTTACCTATTCTAGACGGGAAATACTATTGTAATCTCTGTTTTATAAATGAGAACACTGAGGCACAGAGGAGTTATGCAACTTGCCCAAAGTCACACATGTAATAAGTGGTAGAGAAGGGATTTGAAACCAGGGAATCTTTATCAGCATTCTTTTATTTAACCACAAAGTGATAGCACTTTGGTCAATCATCCGTTAGTAAATCAAAGTCATGTAAAATGTATAGAGAGAATAAAAAGCAGCCAAGATAGTACAACTTAGTGGTTTCATTCAAACGCATACTACAGAACTGGGGGGCTCTAGCATTGCCAAGCCTGGAAGAGCTATGACCCCAAAATGCTTCAGAATAATTTCCCAATTTATTTGCTGTAATCTAAATCTAGCATGCAATCAATATATGATCCAAAATACAATCCAGCAGAAGGGGCCTAACCTGAGAATTTAAATATAGGATCCTTTAATGGATATCAATGAGAGGAATTTCCCATTTGTAGAAATATTCACTCACCTCTTTACTTTTTTCCCTAAACTCCAGGGGCAGTTTAGATCAAGAGTGGAGGTATTCCAAGAAGAAAAAAGCATTAATTTGTAAATGATAAATGGCTGGGCATGATAAATAGAAACATTTATTTTTCTCCCTTTACATCTAATGAAGTAAAACTCTTATCTTCGAATTTAACTTACTTTGTTTAGTTTTTAAATATCAAAGATAAAAATGACGTTCAACATCATTAGCCACTAGCGAAGTGTAAACGAAAGTTATAATAAGACACCACTACACCTCCATTAACACGGCTAAAATTAAAAAAGACTGACTCTACCATGCCATGCATTGTCAAGGATGTGTGAAAATTGGAGCTCTCATATACTGCAGTTGGGGATTTAAAATTGTAGCACTACTTTGGGAAACAGTTGGGCGGTTTCTTACAAAGTTTGAACACGCACCTACAATACAGCCCAGACACTACACTCCTAGATATTAGGTAAGAAAATGAAAGCATATGCTCACTGTATTAGTTTGCTGGGACTGCCATTACAAAGTACCACAGGTTGGGTAACGTAACAAAAATTTATTTTCTCGCAATTTTGGAGGCTAAAAGTCTGAAATCAAGGTTTGGCAGGGTTGGCTTCTTCTGAGGCCTCTTTCTTTGGCTTGTAGATGGCTCTTTCCCTCGTGTTTTCGCACAAGAAGTGTGTGTGTTGAAATTTCCTTTTCTTTAAAGGACGTGAGTCATATTGGATTCGAGCCTACTCTAATGACTTCATCTTAACTCAATTACCTCTTTAAGGACCCTATCTCCAAATACAGTCACCTTATGAGACAAAGGAAGTTGAGACTCAAACATACGGAATTTGGGGTGATGCTGCTCAGCCCTGTAGGGGAGGAAGATAATTCCTTTACCTAATCTAGGTCCTTCTGGCTGGGCTATGAATTAAATTGACATGAGACAGAATAACAGGAGAAAAATCAAACAAGTTTAATAACATGTATATCTGGGAGAAACCCAGGAATGCTGAGCAACTCAGCCATGTGACCAAAGCTACCACCTTAAATATTATCTTCAGCTAAAGGCAAAGGAGGGTATTGGCGGTAGTGGTTTGGGATTTCAGAGGCGAGAGAGACAATTTACACGGAGATGGAAATGCAAATGTTTGTTAAACAAGTTTTGCTGAGCCAAAAATAGGCTTGTTGGTGCCTTTCTATCACAACGATGTTGCGTTATACAATAGCTACCTTATGGTATTAGCTCCTTCTTGGAACAGGCCTTCTATGTTAATTATTTTAGGCAGCTTGGGGAAGGTCAAATGTTCCTCCTGAGTCTTCAGCTCAAAATAATCCACACACCAGATTGGCGTATCTTGGGACGGCCTGCCCTGAACCCCATCAGCCCATAACACCCTCACAAAGATTTTTACACAATTGTCCATAGTAATTCTATTTGTAATAGGCAAAAACTGAAACAACTCAGTGACCATCAAAGGTGAACATACAATGAAATTGTATTATATCCATACAATGGACTATTACTCAAAAATAAAAACAATAAACTATTTATATGCATAAAAATATAAATAAATTGTAAAATGATTATACTGAAAGAAAGAAATGAGGCCAAAAAGAGTACATACTATATGATTCCTCTGATACACAATTCTGGGTGATGCAAACTAGTCTATGGTAATGGAAAGCAGACCTATGGCATGCTGGGTTGGGATGGGGTAGTGAGTAAGAATGGATTGCATGAGGAAACGTTACGGGGTGATGGAAATTGATTGTGGTGATGGTTTCACGAATGTCTACATACTTAAAAAAACATCCAATTCTTCACTTTTAATATGTGCCGCTTATTACATGTCACTTATACTTCAATAAAACTGCAGTTTTAAAATCAGATTCAATAATAATAGCGATTATTGTGGAAAACTTTAGACATGTGATAAGGCAAAGACAACATTGCTAGGGGTTTCATGACAAATTTGCCCTAAACAAACAGCTAATTATTTCTCCCGGAAAAAATGAGCTTATTTGGGATCAGAAAAAAATTGCAATTCAGATTCCTCATTGTCAGAAAACCATGGGCAAATCCCCCAGCAGCCAGGGAAGAGAAGCATTTCTATAGAGGGAAAGAGGAAGTTGGGATGGCTCTTGTGAACAAAGAGTTCCAGGTGTAGTGGCTAGTCATTGGCTGAGTTGTGGCAGTCTCTGATTGGCCGAGCTTCTGTCAGTCAAGAAGAGAAAGTCTTTCTTCTTCCTTTTGGGCTTTGCCACGGAGTAGAGCATGAGAACTCCCCTTTTTTGGTCTCTCAACTCCAATTTAATGAAATTTCTGTTTATTAATTTCCACAGCCTCAGTGGTGTGTTCAACCTCATAAATCTGACAGTTGACACACTGTTATTTTTGTGGAACGTGTGAAGCCACCATTTGCTTCAGAAATTAAACTTGGACATCCATTTCCTATCACATACATCTTACCCTTTTCTGCCTATAAAACACATATGGTAGTCCTCTCTTATCCATAGTTTTACTTTCCACAGTTTCAGTTATCCATGGTCAACCTGGTCCAAAAATATTAAATGGAAAATTCCAGAAATAAACAATTCATAAGTTTTAAGTTGCACACCATTCTAAGTGGCATGATGAAATCTCGTGCTGTCCTGCCCCATCAGACTCAGGACTTGAATCATCCCTTTGTCCAGTGGGTCCATACTGCTTACTATATTCGTCCCATTAATCACTTAGTAGCCATCTTGGTTATTAGATAGAAATCGTGGTAGCACAGTGGTTGTTTTTAATTAACCCTTGTTTTACTTAATAATGGCCCCAAAACACCAGAATACTGATCCTGGCAATTTATTACAGTATATTGTTATGATTGCTCTATTTTATCATCAGCTATTGTTAATATCTTACTGTACCTAATTTATAAATTAAATTTTGCCACAATTATGAATGTATAGAACAAAAAGTAGTATATAGAAAGTTCAGTACTATCTGTGGTTTCAGGCATCCAATGGGGGTCTTGGAATGTATCTTCTGAAGATAAGGGGGGACTACTGTATTTATCCTTCAAAAACCAATTTAAATATTTCCTCCTCTGTGAAGCCCTCCCTGATTTATTCTCTACAGCATTAGTTTGATGGGGTTGCTATAACAAATTACCACAAACCTGGCAGGTTAAAACAACAGAAATTTATTCCCTCCTACTTTTGGAAGCTCTAAATCTGAAATCAAGGTGTCAGCAGGGCCACACTCCCTGTAATGGTTTTAAAGAAGACTCCATCTTTGCCTCTTTTGGCTTCTAGTGGTCATAGGCATTCCTTAGCTTGGGGCAGCAGAACTCCAATTTTTGCCTCTGTCCTCACATGGCTCTCTTACCCCTGTGTGTCTTCATGTCTCTGTATCCAAATTTCCCTCTCCTTATAAGGAGACTAGTCATATTGAATCTAGGGGCCATGTTAATCCAGTCTGACTTCATTTTAACTCAACTAACTAATTCTGCAAGGTCCCTATTTCCAAGTAAGGTCATTCTGATGTCCTAGGCGGACATGAATTTTAAAGGGTTGCTGTTCAACCCAGTAGACTTCACCCTCTGGCCACCAAAAATTCACATCCATTTCAAATGTCAAATACATTCACCCCATCCCAATATCTCAAAAGTCTTAATCCAGGGGGCCGGCCTGGTGGTGCAGAAGTTAAGTTCGCAGATTCCACTTCGGCGGCCCGGGGTTCGCCAGTTCGATTCCCAGGTGCAGACATGGCAGCGCTTGGCAAGCCATGCTGTGGAAGGCATCCCTCATATAAAGTAGAGGAAGATGGGCACGGATGTTAGCTCAGGGCCAGTCTTCCTCAGCAAAAAGAGGAGGATTGGCAGCAGAAGTTACCTCAGGGCTAATCTTCCTCAAAAAAAAAAAAAAACTCTTAATCCCTTTGAGCATTAAGTCTAGGTACAAAGTCTCAGATGAATATCAACTCAAAAGTCTCCAGATTTCAACATCTAAATAATCTGTGAGTGAGATTCTGGGTATGATACATCCTGGGGCAAAATTCCTCACTATCTGTGGACCTGCGAATCTAGAAAACAAATTATCTGATTCCAAAATACAATAATGGGAAAGGCAGAGGATAAACATTCACATTCTGAAAGTGAGAAAATGGAAGAATAAAGGAATCATCACCAGTCTAAGGCAAATTTGGAATCCATCAGTGTAAATTCCATTAGGTTTCCCGGCCTGAGAATAATTCTTTGGTTCCGTCCACCTCTGGGCTCATGGAGGCTCCGCCCTCTGGGTACAAGCAGGCATCCTCAGTTCTTTCTCTGAGCCTGTTGAAGTCCCATTATCCTGTGCCTCTGGGCCTGCTTACCTGGCCTCTGCCTCTTCCATCAAAGTAATTTCTTTTTTCATTTTCTTCACGGATAGTCCCTGTTTGTACCTGAGTAGTTCTATCCACCTGTTTCCTGTCTATGTGATTGCAGATCAACAACCTTCCTTCATTTCATCCTGTCTCTGTCCCCTTCAGTCTAAGTTGGCAGTGATTCTGCTGAGACAACATTCTCAAAAACCTTTTCAGTCTTCCAAGCATGTGCAGGGAATCCACACCACGGAACTTCCAGATGGTGTAAGATCTGAGGGGACACTGTCCAATCTAGTATAAACACCAGACAAAATCAGCTCTTTTCATTTGAAGGTTCTCATAATACTCTGTATCGAATTCCACTGTAGAATGCGTCATATTTTATGACAATTGTTTGTTAAAACATCTCTCTACTCCATGAAACAATAAGGACCATACATGACAGATTTTATTTTTAATTTTTTACTTATCACTGAATCCCTGTTGTCTAGACAATGTCTAAGATATGATTAATAAATGATTATTTAATGACTTAGAAATGAATGAATGAAAATAAACACTGTAGCTAAAGTTTAATTGAACAAAATGGCCTACGGTCACTAATAATTTTATACTGAACATGTTCTAGTATTAAAACCTCTGTTAGTTTTTCACAACAGGCCTGCTCACAATTGAATAGATTTTTAAATACATTTCCTCTTTGGCTCTGTCAAATCTGCCAGTTGTGAATGTGTACTTATAAATGGAAATATGTATGTCTTCTCTTTTGGGGACCATTTGTTTTTGTCCGAATCACCAGAAAAGACATAAAAAGAAATTTGAACTAGTTATTTCAGCAACCTGTAATTAATTTCAAAATGTCAGAAAAAATTTCCATACAACCTATATTGTAACATAAATAAGGAAATGATAACTTTAAAAACATTATGGCGTTTTACCATTCTCTAAAATGTAGTTTAGACTAAAATATTTTTCCTTTCTTGAGACATGCCATGAGATAGCTGAAAGTTACCACTCACAAACTTTAATGAAAGTCTGTTTAAATTTGTCAAGAAGATAATCGGTATAAGTTAATGCTCCAATACAAATTTCTAACAGAATTATATCGATACAATTGCCGTTAGCAATTTCTTCCATAAACCTACTTTGAAATTTTGTTGGCTACAAATACAGGGAAAAGCTACAAGTGGAAATTTTTCCATGACATTAAATGAATGCTATTTTGGAAACACTGTTTTGTTATTGTTCTTTGTTTTATTTTGCTTTTCTGGTGAGATATAAAACATTTTCTGTGCACTCTGGGAATTAAATTTTCCCTAAATAAAGCAAGAAGGTTTGCTCCAGTGAAACTGACAGGAGAAGTGTATGCTTTTTCAATACAGGAAATAAATCCCCCTTCTATTTCATCTGCAGCACTTCTCCTCACTCTCAGATCCCTTTATGTCACTCTGAAAACTTTTTGTTTCCCTTTGGAAAAAGTTCATGAAGACTCAGGGGAAGGAAAAAGTAAATTTTATTTAATTTTCCCCCAAATCTCACAAATGCTCCCTCTATCTAAGACAACATTTCCAAGAAACGATGATGAGTTGTACAATAATATGTTACAGAGACAGAACAGGAAACAAAAGCCAAAACAATCAAAACGTTGACTGAATTAATCAAGACATTTAATTCAGATTTGGAGGGGTTTGTATCATACTTGCTTTTATCGACAGTAGGTAATTATACAATTCTTTTATTATATGTATTACAGTTTTTTAGTTCAGTCTCCCACTTTGAAGAAGATCAAACTGAAAATACTCTTAAGAATGAGAAGAGGATACTTTTTGCAACTTAACAGGCAATCTTTGCATGATTATTCTTTCTTTCTTTCTTTTTTTTTTTTGAGGAAGATTAGCCCTGAGCTAACTGCTGCCAATCCTCCTCTTTTTGCTGAGGAAGACTGGCCCTGAGCTAACATCCATGCCCGTCTTCCTCTAGTTTATACATGAGACGCCTACCACAGTATGGCTTTTTGCCAAGCGGTGCCGTATCTGCACCTGGGATCCAAACCGACAAATCACGGGCCGCCAAAGCAGAACGTGTAAACTTAATCACTGCGTCCCCAGGCCAGCCCCTGAGTTTCTTGGTTTAAGTTGTGAGAAGTGAAAATTTAAGCTTTCTTTGAGTAACAGCCTTCAATTTATACATTTTTCCTTTTTTTAGACTAAGCCTTTTTATAAAACTTGATGCCAAATTAAAGCACAGTTTTCAAATACTAATAAATATTTTCACTCAGCTATTCTTTTCTGTGCTCATTTTAAATTGTATTTGGAAAAAATGTTGGAAACCTTTGTCTTTTAATTGACTGGAAAGATTCAACTCCCCCAGGTTTTCGTTTTCGACGAGCTGTGAAGAAGGCTTTTTAATGAGTTGGTAAGTGACATCGATTACCTTTAAACCACATCAAGTAGAGGAAACAATGCTATTAACTTATAGGTTTCTGGATTCCTCAATGGCTTATGCAAGGGCAGTCTTAAAGATTAGCAGGCCCCAGGCCACAGAACAACTAATAACTCTCTCTAAAATGTGAAGTAGTGGAAAAAAATATATTATTGGCCATAATTTATTGATATCCTCAAACTGAGTTAGAGCCTAGATAAACTTTAGACAGAAATAAAATGTGGGTGTGATAATTGAAAGTGATATCATCTCACACTTCATTACCATGGCAAATGTTACCAAACACAGCACGTATTGTAGATTTTCAATATTCCAGGTAGTGTTGCATCTAGTTTGTTGTAACCTTCATAGACACTCATGTAGGGGAGGAAGAAATATTCCTCTACCTTCCGGGTTTTTCTGGCTGGTCCAAGAATTAACTTGACACAAAATAAAATAGCAGGAGAAAATGAGCAAGTTTAATAACACATAGACATGGGAGAAACCCAGGAAAACTGAGTAATTTGCCAAAATGGCTGGAACCACCTCTTAAATACTATCTTCAACTAAATACAAAGGACGGTATAGGGGGAGGTGGTTTGGGACCTCAAAGGGGAGGAAGGCATATGATGTGGAGATGATAAAGCAATGTTTGGTAAACACACGTTTGCCATACCTTGCAGAGACAATGAGACATGGACAGGACTTTGATCAAATGGGCCTTTCTAGGTTCCTGCCTGACTGGCACATCTAGTTCATCTTATAGTATAGTTATACATGGTATTAACTCCTTCCTGAAACAGGCCTTCTATCTTAAATGCTTTTAGGTAGTTAGGGGGAAGTTTGAAGATTTTTCCTGAGTCTTCTGTTCTTAAAAATAATCAAGCCAAAGAGACATACTTGGGGTAGCAAATTCCGCTCTCTTATACTCTCTTCCACTTTGTATTCTCAACCATCTCTTCTGTTTAAGCTAATAGTACTTGCTCTCAAGACAACGCCCTACTGGGTCACCCTATCTTTCATCTCCCCATTTCATTCTGGCCCATATACCATGTTTAGCTTCATAGATTAATCTTTCTGAAGTATAATTTGGATAGAGTGATTCTTTTCTTGACTATATTTTCCATGGGCTAGTAAAGAAAACTTAATTTTCTTAGTGGGGCATTAAAGTAAGTTCACAATCTGATCTCTGTTTACTCACATTCAAAGTCCTATCACTCAACCTTTTATACACTTTAGGTGAATTTCAACCACTCATTTTCATATAGATTTTAGATAAACTGAACTTCTCAGTATGCATTAGATACAGTACAGCGTTTCTTTATCAGTGAGCAGCAAATATTTTACAGATAAATGGCCAAATTTTTGATGCAACTGAAAATACTTGCTGTCATGATAAGGCCTGTCAGAGAGACTATTTAGCAGAGGAGGTCACTCAATAAGGGGTAGGGCAGAATCTGTTTTGCTATAAGGCAGAGGCAGGAAACGTAATGCCAAACCACAACCAAAGACAAATCCATATTTCCTGGGATCAATAATAACTACCTGGTGACAATATAAGCAAGCTTGGTCAGAGCAAACAGCAATACAAGACTGAAAGACCACCATTTCAACAGTGCAGTAACCATAGATACCCTTATAGACAATTCGAGATGCTTTTCTAGCGCAATGGTGATTGTATTAGGTTTATTATTCTCTCATATAATGTTTTTGAGATTTTTAATCACTTTATGTGTGCTACTAAAAAATATCTAGTATTCTAAAGCATGCTGCAGATGCAAAATGTGTGCACCACTGCTTTTAACTAATTTCTTTTTTTCTGCTTTTAACTAATCACTGCTTTTTTTTTTTTTTTAAAGATTTTATTTTTCCCTTTTTCTCCCCAAAGCCCCCCGTACATAGTTGTATATTCTTCATTGTGGGTCCTTCTAGTTGTGGCATGTGGGACGCTGCCTCAGCGTGGTTTGATGAGCAGTGCCATGTCCGCACCCAGGATTCGAACCAACAAAACACTGGGCTGCCTGCAGCGGAGCGCGCGAACTTAACCACTCGGCCACGGGGCCAGCCCCAACTAATCACTGCTTTTAACTAGTCTCTCCTCTCCCACTCCCTCGTCCCTTACTTGGCTTCTCATCCTTCAAAGTGCTCTATCTCAAAATTACTTTCTTCCTGAGCTACTCATCATCTAAACTCCTACAATATTATGGCAGGACTTCTTTTATTTTTCCAGCTTTGTTTTACAATTCTCTGTTTTTCGTTGCTTCTTTAATAGAGTTGAAACTTCTTAGGGGCATGGTTCTCATTATAAACCTGTTTATTTCTGTATTCTCAATATTCTTCATATTTCATAACATGTATTAGGTTCTTGAAAATATGCATAAATAAACATTCTTTTTAAAAAAGAAAATAAATTACAGTATATATTTTGAACAGACTAATCTCAAACTGTCCTAGATATAGACATAACCCTAGTTTCTTTGTCCTCTGTCAATTAGATATTTCAAATGGTTCACTTAATTATTTCAGGCCCTCTTTGCAGACAGAAGATGCAAGCATTCCTTTAAATTTTCTACATTTACTATAGTTTCTATTCATTTCATATTCATGATAAATGGGTAAGATACATATTTTCCTTATTTTAAATCATATTTTTGACATTTTAGTTATGCTAAACTTTTAAAAATTCTTTGACAGCTTTGATATGTAGTATAATTATGGATTTCATGTTCCCCCTCCCATTTTATTAGTGGGATTGTTTAATCTCCATTATCACCCTTTTTTCAGATTTTTTTTGGCAGAAATGCTTCCTATTAACTTTGAGTTCATTTACTTTTACTAATAATCCTTGTCTTACCCCCTTGACCGTATGCTTTTGAGCGCGCCTGGTATTATTTTCTCAGCTTTTTTGTCCTTGAGCTTTGTGCTTCATCTTAAAGCAGGGATTATTAAGGTAGGATCTGTACAATCAGCGCTGGACATGTCACACAACCAGAGCATTAAAAAGGGATGTCTCCCTTTAATCACATGAGAGACATCCCTTCTCTTGTGAGAAGAGTGACTTAGAAAGAGAATCTTCCTACGCTTCTGCGGAGACAGTAAGACTATTGTCCACCCTTCTCACCTCAAGAGTGCTATTTGTCCTTTGGTCAGGATAGGAGAAGGGGTGTGTATCTGTGTGTGTGCATGTGTGTGTGTGTGATAATAGACATGGGGCAAATGTCTGCTTAACCTAATTCATTCATTCAACAAATATTTATTGAGCACGTACTATTTGGCAAGCTCTTCCAAATGCAGAAAACATAACCATGAATAAGACATAGTCTCACTTGCCATGATGCCAAATTCTTGAAAGTGAAAGGATGGAAAAAACATACAATGTACGGTAAACTAATATACGTATAAAAGAAGATTAGGCAATAGGAGTGACAGTGATGGAGGTAAAAGAGAATTGCTTTACTTTGGATTGAAGAGTTGAAAAGGGCTTGCTGAAGAGAGGATATGTTAGTTGAACCCCAAATGACAGCAAGAAGCTTGACACATGAAATTCTGTTTAAAGGGTACTCCAGATGTGGGGAAAGATAGGTGTATAGGCACTAAAGCGTGAATGAATTTACTCTGTCCCAGGATAAAAAGATCCAAAGTCTCGTGTGGGGGGATCCCGGGAAGCAGGGTGGGATAATAAGCTCATGTAGATTCTTAGGGCCCAAGGTAAAGGCTTTGAGTTTCATTTTAAGTATAATTGGAAGCTTTTAAGATATTTTAATAAAGCTGTGAACGGAGTAGTGCAGGAAATTATTGAGGAATAAAAAGGGAAGAGTGTGCGGGCTGGACAGAATGAAGAGCTCAAAATTAGCAGGTCCTTATGATGATAATAATGGTTTACCGTTAACTGTGATGCCTAACACCATTAGGGAATTTATTTGGCTTGTCTCCAAATGTCAGTTCTTTGTGGTCATCTAAAAGCTGTTTCCTTTATAAATTCAGCTCAAATGAAAGAATATAGTCCCACTTTCATTAAAGTAGAACCATGTCGTTAGACTGATAAATATATAAGGTATGTCAGAATAAGTTGAAAAGCAAGCCACAACATGTCCGTGGTCCAAATGTAATATTTCTAAGGATATTGAAAATCAGTATACAAATTATAATCTATTTCATTTATACCTTAAGATCCAGCAATCAAGGTAATATAATACATCATTACTGCCACTAAGAAATTCGTCAGCTAAGTCAAGATACATGACATGCACGACAAAATGGGAAACAAAAGTAGAGTGGAAAAGCAAGTACTGGAAGCAGAATCTGAAAACCAGATCTCAAGATCTGCTCTGCCTCTTACAAGCTGAGGGATCTGTAAATCATTTACTCTCGATCTTAGTTTCTCCACATGGCAAGTGAAAACAATAATGCCCCCCAAATTCAGTTTTAAAAGTTTTTAAATTATATAACAGAAGCTTTCTTAAAATACACCCTCAAGGTACATATAGGTAGGCACAAATTCATCTCTGGATGTGTTGCTTAACCCAGGGAGAAAAAATATTGGTATCAAATATTTCTACCTAAATGGGACTTAAAAGATACATGATTCCCTGATTTTGAATATTAGGGACTGATAGTTCAGTAAAATGAAACAACTGGCCCCAAAACACTGAGCACGCTATAGTCAGAGACCAAGGCTAGGCCTTTTAAACATGTGGGACAAAGCTTTGTATCCAAGGTCTCCCGAAATAAAGAAAAGTGGAAGATACATGACATTACAGAAGCAAGAACGAGACTCCCTTTTGTATAATATGTGGTAAAGCTGATGATGGGCAGGTCCACATTGAAGTGCAAGCTTAAATGAGGAGATCCTACCTAAATGGATAATCACCAGCAAGACAGATATCTCAAACCAATGTACCATTAGCTCATTTTTCTGGTTGTGTTTTAACGTTAGGTCTTTTGACTTTCATGTTTATAAAATATTTTTACCTTCAATAGTGGTAACTTGAGCATCAGGTCGCAAATTACGCTACAGCGAATATGTCAGTTTTGCTATGTCCCTGCTTCTATTACTTAAGGGGAAAAACAAAAACTCTTTCAAACTGTTTTTAAGCCACGTTTAAATCCTCTGAAGCAATGTAGCAAGTACACATTTAGAAAAGATATGTGGAGTTAGAGATGTAATGAGGAGGAAACCCCCAAAGAATAACTATCAACCCTTTATGACCCCAATTTCAGTAGCTTCAACAATATTGCTACAAGAAGCAAAGAAAGCTCATTTTTACTAGCTTCCCTGGAGACAATATGTCCAATCAAAATTGATTACTTTTCTGTGCTATATATCATGCAGAATTGTTAACAGGAAATCTACTATTCACTCATTCCCTTGGCCTGCTTCTTGGCAACTACATTACACTGTACTTAATTTTCAAGTAAATAACATATCAAAAATTAATCAGAGGAAAGACTACTTTAGAATTTAGAAGTGAAATGGAAGTAAAATAGTACAACCTAATTTACAAGAAATTCTGCCCTGGTATGGGTTTACATTTCAGGCCCTAGAGGGAGGGAATAACTAAGAAAGTCTTCCTTCCAGCATTTGACATTTCAATATGACGGCTCTACAGTTCAATTTCTGGGGTTCAGGGCAAGATTTCCTTAGTGGACTCAACAGAATTCTTTTCACTAGTTCTGCTCATGACATTTGTAGGACAACATGGGACAAATGTGCAAATATACATACATACACATACATGTATATATATACATATACACACACATGTATACCAAGCTAATAGGATATTCCTCTCTCTTAATGTATTCTTATCTCTTATCTTAATCTTAAGACATTTTACAAATCTATATTCAAATTAACTTGAAAGGCTAAGATTATAATTAGAATTCTCAAGGTCTTTTGTAGGTAATCCAAGGACAGCTGGAACTTAGCGTCTGGCTCAAGTGACCCCTTTCTTTCTTTCTTTTCTTTTCTTTTTTTTTTGGCTCAAGAAGATTAACCCTGAGCTAACATCTGTGCCAATCTTCCTCTGTTTTGTATGTGGGTCACTGCCACAGCATGACTGCCAGCGAGTGCTGTAGGTCCGTGCGCCGGAACTGAACCCAGGCCACCAAAGTGGAGTGCACTGAACTTAGCCACTAGGCCATGGTACTCACCCCTCCCTTCCCTTTCTCTTCATAAACTACACTCAGCACTGGAAGGGCTTTCAGAGATATGCATGGATACCACAGCCCACTCACCCAAGCTCACATACTCCACAGATAGCTGCTCCTTGGCCCCTCTTGGGCCTCGAGATGTGCTTGATGGCTTACTTTCTCAGAAGAGGCTCTGGGGAAGTGGGCTGTGGACTCCTTAGGCAGGGAATTCTGGTTTTCTGTAAAAGTCTAGAAGCAGAAGTCATGTGACAAGATGGCTGTGGTCCTTTGACCTCATGGACTATTCATTCTATGGGGCAGCTACAATGATAGGAAGTCCGGAAAGGATCATCTACATCAGGGCTCAGGGAATAGACTTTTCTTTTCAGTGGCACTATTCTCTGACAACCAGTGTTTCCCAGGAGAGATTAATGTGCTGCCTTTATGGCACAGAATCACATAGGAGGCAATGTGACGTCCCTCCATGCTCTTTACCACTACTGCCTCCCAGAGGGAGGGCTGCTCTATGACACGGCCTGGGAACATATGCAATGATTTCAGGGGCCTCATCAAGGAACCTCTAGCTCAAATGAATCTATATTTATTGACATTTCTCCATGATCTTGTTTTAAAATACACAGTTCCTTAAGGATGATTACAGATAATCATGCTATTATTTCCTATCATTGATTTTAGTGACCTATATTTTCCCATTTTAATCTCTGTTTCCCAAGGCACTTCATGGTTTCCTTATGGAAAATAGTGCATAGCTCTAGAAGGAGCACTAAATTTGGAGTCAAAGAAACCTACTTTCAAATGTTGGCTAAGCCATTTCCAAAACTTTATACTCTAGGAAAATTGAATAACTTCTCTAAGCCTCAGTCTCTTTATCTGTAAAATACAGCATTAACTACCAATCACATGGGCCTGGTGTGCGACTTTAAAGAGCCAATCCTCGAAATGTCTGTGTACAGTAAACTGCTCAGTAAATTGCTGTTCTCATGCCTATATCAGATATTGCATTTAATACAATTTCTATGTCACAGGAATCTAAGCTTCTTACAGTCAAAAGATGTCTTTTAATCTCTGTATCTTCAATGGCTGGCACAGCATCTAAAATATAATAGATAATTGAAATAAATTAAGATCATGGTATAGGCAGCATAAGAGCACAGGATAAACTTTCCTCCTCCTATCTGTCTTCTTGAAGTTTGGCATTACCTCCAGTCTCTTTCATAATTGCTTTTACCTGGTTTAATCTGCAGGTAAAGAGGGTGTGGCATGCATTCATTAACCTGATTACTTACCTACTATCAGTATATTCAATTAAGCCAAATTTATTGAGTGCCTATTCCATGATGGGCTTTAGGAAAATAAAGATAAATAAGATATTTGTGTTCATAGTCTAGTAGGAAGAAATACATTAAAACAAAGAATTGAAGTTCAATGGCACAATTATTCCATAAGACCTAGGCCTGTCTTCCAATTTGCCTAGATTTACCATTCCCATTTCATATCCTCTATTCATGCACAATCAATGTTTTTGGTGACTACTCTCCATTTCATTCATTTCTGGCCAAGTATCTTCTATCCACCAACTCTCAGTGTCAACATGCTTTTTGGGTTTTTTTTGGTGATTTTTAAATCCCAAAACACATTTTTAGAACCATTATCTCAATTTTATAACCCCCAAATGTGATAAAGTCAGTGTCACTATATTCTTACATGAAAGATGATGGAACTGGAGACTTGGGGAGCTTATATGAACTGTTCAAAGTCACATAACTAGTAAGATGCAGAATTTGTTCTCAAGCTTAGATCTTTATGAACAGAAGATTTCCTTGATTATTATAATTTTTTTATAAATTCTGATGACATTGGTTGGTTGTTGCACTGTATTTTTATTTTTCATATTTACAGACTCAGACATAACAAAGATACATAGGGACTTTGAGGAGGTTCAATAAAAACCGTGCACTTCCTTGTGCAAGTTCTGAATCAACTAAAAATTAACACAGATATTTAAGAACGTAACTTAGGATCTAATGCCAACTAGACTTATTAAAGCAAAAGCAAGTAATAACGAGGCAACTGCTTATTCACTAAAGGGTTCCCCCAAGAAGTAGCTCTGTAATAAACCCACAGTTTGGAGGAGTAGAGCAGATCTTGATTTCTGTAGGCAGGGCTGTTTCCAAAAGGAAGGATAAAAAAGTGTGAGTTGATATGCACAGTTTCTCCTGTCAAACCCATTAATCAGCTAAGTTACTCATTTTCTCCCGTGTAATGATTAAAAAGGGTCAGATGTGTTACATAAATAGAAGTCCCTTCACATAGAAGAATATATAAATTGGGAAGAAAAAAATCCCAAATAACATTCTCAAGTTTAGGTTCTCCTAATCCCGTGTGGGTAACCTTAAAGCAATTGCTGACCAGGTAAATAGTCATCCTATTAAGGGAGGAGATGAGCAGCCTAACGTGACAGTCCTGCCAACATCTATGTAAGTTTACTCACTAATATTAAGCACTCTTTAAGCTATTTTACTTGGACTAATTTTGATTGACACAGATCTTTCCCTCAGAAAACTCCAAGATTTATCAGACAAGTATATTAATGATATCAGTTTCAAGGCCATTCTGTACACCGAGCTGAAATATTTACTCTGCTTTTTACATCACATAACGTCTTATGTTTGGCCACAGGTTCAATGTTTCTTATCAGAAGTGCACTGCAATGGGCTCAAAAGACATCATACAGGTTCTCTGAAAGCAAGATACATAAAGACAAACTCAACACTAAAATTCTAGCAACATTGGTCAGAAACACTTTCAGAAAGGTAGAATTTAGATTTTGAAAATCTATTCCTTCATAAACGCAATGAGAACCCTGGAGGAATTGTCAAAATCAACCTTTTCAGAACTCTGAAATTAACCAAAGGCTACAACAATCCAGAAAGTGTTTGTCCAAGAAATATTAATGATTGAACTTCTGTAAGAATAGTGAGTTTTGTCGTGTCTGAACTTGCTCTGCAGTAGTCTTGAAAACCAGGAGCGTTAGACCATGTTACCTGTGAAAGAGCAGCCTAGAAGCCATGTTTACAAGCCAAATGAGTTTGTACCCTGGAAAGTCTCTCCCCGGAGATTTATCATGAATTAACCTGTCAGACTGTCTTTCAAAAAGACACATTTATGCATTTTGCCATTATTTGATGTAATTCAGAGATAGCTCAGTGAGAAAAGCCCTATCCCCAGGGTGTTTGTCAAAAACAATGAGCAGAAACTGCTTCACATTGCAGCTGCTAAGTGATACCAGTTGTGGCAAACAAGAGGCTTAGCCAAAAAACTTAAAAGGAAAATCTAGGAAATGACGTGTTCACAGGAGACTTTGAAAAGCTCTGAAATATTTCTGGAGAAGCAGAAGGCCTCACACATCTCAGGGGGGTATGCATGTCCAGGAAAAGCTGAGAAAGTCCAAATCTTCCATTTCTGGGTGACATTGACACTCTGCAGGGGGCAAAGGTAAAGGATAAAATAGAATTGTAAACTGCCGTAATGTTGAAGGCACACACATACACACACACACACACACAGAGTCAATTGGCAAAGGATGAGAGAAATACTGGGTTAAAACATTTAAGGAAAGCTCTGTCCAATAATTGGCTGACACTAAGCTAAATGGGCAAAGACTTCAGCATCCACATAGGACAAAGAATACCTGAGGAGGGCAGGTGCTTGAATGCACATTACTATGTTATATCATTTAAAATATCCAGTTTCCACAAAAAAATATGAGACACACAAACAGGAAATTCTGACCCAAAAACAGAAAGAAAAATTTGAAAATAGTCAATAGGAATTGTCCCTGAGGAAGCCCAGATGTCAGACTTACTAGACAAAGACAATAAATCAGTTATTTTAAGTGTGCTCAAAGAACTAATGGTAACTAACTAAAGGGATCTTCTAAAGAATTAAAGGAAAGTCTGAGAAAAATGTATAAGCAATAGAAAATATCAATCAAAATGGAAATTATAAAAAAAAATAGAAATTCTGTACTTGAAATGTACAATAACTGAAAGGAAAAGATTTACTAGAGTAGCTCTACCTAATATTTAAGCTTACAGAAGAAAGAATAAGTGAACTTGAATGTAGGTCAATTGATATTATCTAATCTCAAGCAATAAAGAAAAATAAACAGAGTCTCAGACCTGTGGAATACCATCAAGCATAACAGCATCGGTATAATAAGTAATCCAGAAAGAAAACAGAGTGAAAAGATCAGAACAAATATTTGAAGAAATACTGTCATAATACTTCCCAAATTGGATTTAAAAATCAATTCAAAGATTATCAATGAAATTCATGTAAGTTTAACTCAAAGACATCCATACCTTGGCACATCTTAGTCAAACTATCAAAGGCCAAAAAGAAAAAAAAAGAGAGAGAGAGAATGTTGAAAGCAGCCACAGAAAAATGACTCGTTATGTACAAGGGATCCTCAATAAGATTAGCGTCTAATTTATCCTCAAAATTCATGGAGACCAGAGGGCAATGGAAAGGCATATACAAACTGCTGAAAAAAAAAAAGACTGTCAACAATGATGTCTATACGCAATGGCTTGATCTTTCAAAAATGGAGAAATCAAGACTTTCCCAGATAAACAAAAACTGAAAGAAATTGTCACTGGCTGTTCTGTCCTACCAGAAATACTAAAAGGAGTATTTTAGGGTAAATTGAAAAGACCTAGACAATAATTTGAATCAGTAAGAAGAAATAGAAAGCTCTGGTAAAGTTAACTACATTTGTATATATAAAAAAAATAAAGGATGAGTGGTATAACTGTATTTTGTAACTATTTTATTCTATGTAATATAAACATGGCTGCCTAAAATAATAACTACAAAAATGTGTTCATGAACTTATAATTTATAAGGATGCAATTTGTTTTATAATAATAGCACAAAAGGAGGGGATACACCTACATTACAGCAAAGTTTTGCATACTAATGAAACTAAGTTGTTGTTAAATTGAACTAGATTGTGTTAAGTTTCAATGTTAACTATAACCCCAAGGCAATCAAAAAGAAAATAATTTTAAAAAATACTAAATCTAGGGGCCAGCCTGGTGACGTAGTGGTTAACTTTGTGCCCTGCGCTTCAGTGGCTTAGAGTTCACCAGTTTTGATCCCAGGCACAGCCCTACCCTCCGCTTATCAAGCCATGCTGTGGCAGGCTTCCCACATGTAAAGTAGAGGGAGATGGGCACAGATGTTAGCTCAGGGCCAGTCTTCCTCAGCAAAAAGAGGATTGGCAGCAGATGTTAGCTCAGGGCTAATGTTCCTTAAAAAAAAAATAGTAAATTTAACAAGAAGGAAATTTGAAATGGTATGCCAGAAATATACGTACATGTATTTAATATTTAAAAAAAACAGGAATGAAGGAATAGGGGAACAATAAGGACATGAGACCTAAGGAAAACAAATATCAAAATGGCAAAAGTAAATCATATGTTATCAGTAATTACATTAAATGTAAATGGTTTAAACACTCCAATGGAAAGACAGAAATTGACACAATGGATTTAAAAAATGATCCAACTAGGTGCCAGCCCAGTGGCGTTCTGGTTAAGTTTGCGCACTCTGCTTCGGCAGCCCAGAGTTTGCCGGTTTGGATCCCAGGCACGGACCTAGCACCACTTATCAAACCATGCTGTGGCAGGTGTCCCATATATAAATAGAGGAAGATTGGCACAGATATTAGCTCAGGGCCAATCTTCCTCAGCAAAAAGAGGAGGATTGGCAGTGGATGTTAGCTCAGGGCAAATCTTCCTCGAAAAAAAACTGATCCAACCACATGGTGTCTACAAGAGACATAATTTATATTCAAAGACACAAATAGATTGAAAGTAAAAGGATGAAAAAAATGTATACTGTGCAAATAGTGAATGAAAGAAATAGAGTTGCTATATTAATACCAGACAAGATAGATTTTAGGACAAATATTGTTACCAGAGATAAAGAAAGAACTTTTGTACCAACAAAGGACCAATCCCACAGGGAGACATAGCAGTTATAATCACTTATGCACATAACAACAGAAGCTGAAAATACATAAAGCATAAATGGACAGAATTGAAAGAAAAATAGACAATTCGAAAATAATAGAGACATCAATACTCTAGTTTCAATGAATAAAACAACTAGGTAGAAGACCAATAAGGAAATAAAAGGCTTAAACAACACTAGAAACCACATAGACCCAACAAATATCTAGAGAACACTTCACTCAGTGACAGCAGAATATATATTCTTCTCAAGTATACATGAACTTTTTCTACAAGAGATCATATGTTAGCCCATAAAATAAGCCTCCATTAATTTAAAAGTTATTGAAATTATAGAAAGTGTGTTCTCTCATCACAATGCAATTAAGTTAGAAGTGGATAATAAGAAAATTTAGGAAATTCACAAATACGTGCAAATTAAACAACACAATACTTAACAATGGTTGGATTGTTGCAACTTCTTAGTAACAAATAGATCCAAAAAGAAATTACAAGGGAAATTGGAAATTACTTTGAGATGAATAAAAATGATAATATAAAACAAAAACCTTATGATATGCAGCTAAAATAACGTCCAGAAGGAAATTTACTACTGCAAATACCTCTATTAGCCAAGTAGGAAGATTTTAAGTCAATAACCTAGACTTCTACCTTAAGAAACTAAAAAGATAAGAGAATACTAACCCAGAGGAAGCAGAACTAAGGAAAAAATAAGCACTAGAACAGAAATAGTGAAATGGAGAATAGAAAAATAATAGAGGAGGTTGGTCCTGTGGCCGAATGGTTAAGTGTGAACGTTCTGCTTCGGTGGCCCAGGGTTTCGCAGGTTGGGATCCTGGGCATGGACATGGCACCGCTCATCAAGCCATGTTGAGGTGGTGTCCCACATAGCACAACCAGAAGGACCTCCAACTAGAATATTCAACTATGTACTGGGGGGCTTTGGGGAGAAGAAGAGAAAAAAAAAAGAAGATTGGCAACAGATATTAGCTCAGGTGCCAATCTTTAAGAAAAAAAGAAAAGAAAAACAGTAGAAAAAAATCAATGAAGCCAAAAATTGATTCTTTGAAAAGATAATATAATTGCCAAACCTTTTTCTAGATGGACTGAACAAAAAGAGATAAATCAAATACCAAAACCCAGAATGAAAGAAAGAATATCAATATGGACCACAGAGAAGAAAAAATTATTATAAGGGAATTTTAAGCCAAGAAATTAGATAACCTAGATAAAATGGACAAATTCTTAGAAAGAAATAAACTACTTAAACTGACTCAAGAAGCAATAGAAAATCTGAATTGACCTATAAGAAGTAAAGAAATTGAGTTAGTAGATTAAATGCTTCCTACTGGTAAGGAAAATTGTGGTGTTTCAATTTGCTCTGTAGTAGTCTTAAAAAAATTCTTGGCCCATCTGGCTTCATTAATGAATTTTACCAAATGTCTGAAAAATAACTATATCAACCTTCAAAAACCCTTACAAAAACTAGGCACTTTCAATTCATTCTTTGAGGCAATATTACCTTGATACTAAAACCAGACAAAGATGTCACAAGGAAAGTAAACTTCAAGCTAATATCTTTTGTGAATATGGATGCAAAAATCCTCAATATATCAGCTAATCGAATTCAGCCACATATCAAAAGGATGGTGCACCGATCAGTTTGAAGTCATCTGTTATCCCAGATCATACATTATGTATCCCTGGAATGCAAAATTGGTATAAATGACCAAAAAATCAACCAACGTAAGACATCATTGTATTAATAATTTTTTAAAAAGGACAGAACCACACGATCATTTCAATAGATGCAGAAAAAGCATTTGACAAAATCCAAAACTCTTTCATAACCAAAATAAAACAAAAAGAAGAACAACAAAAAATAAACACTCAACAAGCTATGAAAAGTCCAGGGCCAGCATCATATTTAATAGTCAGAGACTGAATGTTTTTCCCCTACATTTGTTCTGGGTAGTCAATTCATTAATCTGTTCTCCTTGAACCAGTGCCGGATTGTGTGTGGGTGTTTCCATCCTATGCCACAAGGAGTGTTTCTATTGATTCTTGCTATGAAATTCTTCAGGCCTAAGAGACTTACACTTAGGGATGATTTTCCATCCTAGCAGTTAAATGCAGAGCTGACTTAAAATCAGGTTGCAAGTTTGCCTCTTTAACCTGAATGCAAAATTAATCTCTAAAAAATTCCCAGTGTGATCCTAGCTGCAGAATTAAATTTGAATCAGCTGAGCTAGTGTTACCTATCTTGGACAGTCATAAAATCGAAACCTAAAACTTTGTTAACACTCAGTGTGCTCTGTAGAGCACACAGAACTCAGCTGCCTTGCGTGTTAACAGTGAGAAGAATTCCTGTAGTATTTATTGTCTTAAAGTCTTGTTTCTGCAAAGATAATTTCCATGATGGTCAAAATTATTTTCTTTTATCCATATCTGCTTAGGAAAATCTTACCTTCTATATTCCAAAGTTATGCAGCTTCAACTTGTAACTACATTAAAAACAAAAGTATGCCTTCTCTCTAAACTGCAGTGCACAGACAAGCTAGTTAGACCTCCTCGTAGCCAGCATATGTTGAGGGCACATATCATAGCAGACTTTAGTTGAGGCCCCTACAGCCTGTATTTCTGCAGGGTCCCACCTTTGATGAGGGCCTCAGCCTTTGATTTTGCTGAGGTCCATCTGTTTTTGCCAATGTCCTACACTTTTGCTGAGAACTGTGCACCATTTGTATGACTTAGCACTGACTTTTACAACTCAGCTTCATAGAAATGCTCGCTTGACTTGGGCAAATCTGCTATATGCTACAATGACTGATCACGATAAAAATCCCTTTTGCTTGAATTAAATACTAAAGGCCAGGTTGCAAAGGTTACAAATAAGGTGTGACCAATTGTGGTTTATTAAGATGCTCTTCCACATTGTGATCTTGCCATATTCCCATCAAGATGTGGAGTCTGATTCTCTTCTCTTGAGTCTGAGTAGTCTCAGTGACTTGCTTAACCAATAAAATATGGAAGTAGTAAGGTTTGGGGATTTCAGAAATCTACGTTATCAGAGGCCTTGTAGCTTCCATGTGGATCTCTTAGAATACTCCGTTTGGAAGCAAGCCACTATTCAAAAAGTTTAACTAACCTGAGAGCATCATGCTGTGAGAAGCTCAAGCCATATTGAGAGGGCCTTAAGGATAAAACACATGGTGTTTTATTACCATGAGAGAGAGGAAGGCCAAGGAACATGGAGGCACCAGGCATGTGTGTGAAGATGCCATCTTGGAAGTGGATATTCCAGATCCAGCTGCCCCAGATGATGCCACAAGGACACACTGTCTAAAGTTTTGGGATGGTTTGTTACACAGCAGATGGTAAGCAAAGCACCAGCTACACAACTATAAAAACCACCAAAAAAAATGTACCATAATGTCATTGCACAGCAACAAAGCCAAAATGTCTTGAACAATCAATATCCTGGTGTTATGTATCTCTCCAAAAATGGATTCCCCATTGAGGTTTCTAATTGTTTGGCTCAGTACACTAGACGTTGGTGTTTTTTTAGCTCAACTTTTCCCTCATCCTGTATTTCTCTTGCTCCCGGAGGGATAAGATCTGATTCTCTGAAACTTACAGAATTATGGAAAGTACACATTCTTTGCAACTGATATATCACAAAAGGAAGAGGAGAGAAATGAGTTGGCTACAAATGCTCAGTTTCTTCTTCCGTACTTACCAATCAAATGTAATTCTTTATCCTGGAAGTAAATGAGAATAGTGGTAGAGAGAGGTCAGAAGTGTTAAGTCTTGTAGGAAGAGATGATCTACAAACAACAGGAGAGGAACGCAAACATTCTTTCCTCCCCCACCTACCCCTCTCCCACAACAGAATGGTAGTCAAAATGACTTTCTGCCCAGTATAGTCTGAGAAAGAAAGGGAAAAATTATAACACCCAGATAACATATAAAGTTCCATCCTCTCACTGCTAAAAATATATGCTACCTTCCATTAGGAATCAGTGTATTAGTTAAGACTACCTGGTTGCAATTTACTGAAACATGCTTGAGCTAGTTCAGGAATTAGTTATGAGGATCAAAGCAGGAATGTAGCTGGGCCTCAGAAAGTATCTTATTCTTCCATCTCTACTCCTCTATACATGTTGTCTTCATTCTAACCTTTCAAGCAGATCAACTTTTTCTGTTTTCCAAACTATATAACAAGGAAAAAGATCCTAGTTTCCAGTCCAAATTCATGGTCAATGGAACAGTTATGGGAACACCTTGAGCCTAGTGCTTTTCCCTGAACTGAACTATGATCCAGAGATAGGACCAAATCACGTGAGTGCCAGGAAATGGCTACCTTAAAAAAAATCAGCTGTGTTTTTAAATCATTTTGCAATATATTCAAATATTGAATCATTATGTTGTGGACTTGAAACTAACAGTGTTATATGTCAACTATATCTCAATAAAAAAAAAAAACAGCATTTCCCCAAAAATATCTTAGCTTGATATTCAAACAAACATGAGTTTACTACAGTCACCAAAGGTTTTGTGACAAGGTCTATGAACTAGAAGCCTGCTAAGGAATCCATGATGACTCCTCACTTTGTGTGTCAAATAGAAAAGAGTACAGCGAAAACTATAGGAAATTAGTGGCAGCATTTGCAGTAAAACATAGGGAGATCAATGGTGTTTCGCCTACTTCATAGGCAAAAGATAACATAGGCATAAAGATAACAAGTAGGAAACACATCTCTGGAACACGTGTCTAGCTTAACTAGATAAAGACTGAAGTTTGTATACAATTTTATCCTTCTTGGTCAGCAGCAGTGCAAATTACCAAGGCACAATCTCCTTGACACCTTCTTTAGGGGTCTGTTGCAACATTCAAACTACATGATTATATAACTGCAATAGATATCTTCTTCTAACTGAATTGGAAGTAAGACTGCATGTTGGATATATTAGATAGTGCCCCGATGGCAGGAAGAAGGCAGTATGCCACATGCAATGTGTCAGAAAACCAACTACCTAGGAGAATTGATTTAAAAAATATTAGGATGTTTCAAATGTTTCTTGCATGCCTTTCATAATTTTTCTGAGGAAAACGTCCCATGGCTTAGATTTGCTTCCTCATAGCAATTAAGCAATTCAGCTTTCATATGCGTGTAATAAATATTTACTCACTGATCGAAACCTAAGAATTGTTCAGCAACTAGAAACTCTCTTGGCTAGATTTAAGGCCCCATATTCCTTAGAATGATAGGAAGGATAAACCTAAGGTTCTTGACATACATCGTCATCTCAATCTGGAAATATTAGAAAAACTTTAGATGCTGTTTTAGTTTCCTAACGCTACCATAACAAATTGAGTGGCTTAAACACAACAGAGGTTTATTCTCTCAAAGTTCTGGAGACTGCAAGTTCAATATCTAAATGTTGTTAGCAGGCTCCTTTTGAAGTCTCTAGAGGAGGATCCTTCTTTGTCTCTTCCAGCTTCTGAGAGTCCGGAATGTTCTTGGCTTATTGCAGGTAACTTCCATCTCTGCCTCCATCTCCACATGGCTGTCTTCCCTCTGTGCCTCTGTGTCTTCACATGGCATTCACCTCACTGTGTTTCTATTTTCTCTTCCTGTGAGAACACAGGTCATGGGTGATTAGGGCCCACCCTAGTGGAATATGACTTTAGCTTAACTTGATTACATCTGCAAAGACCTCATTTCCAAATAAGGGCACATTCATAGGTACTGGGGGTTGGGATTTCAACATATCTTTTGGGGTTACATAGTTCACCCCACATCAGATGTTTCCTTTATATGTTAAATTTCCAAGAGAGACTCTTTTAAATTCTTGAATCCACAACATTCAGGAAGTCCAGCATTTGATCAGTTGCTTGCTGCTTTTGAACAGGAGGGCTTAGGCACACGGTCAGATTTGACATTCTTGTCAAAAGGACAAGACTGAAATCTTTCTTTGCTTTAGTAAAAAAATAGGTATTCTTATTTCAATATTTTTAAACTGAGGAATTAATACTGTTCATGGAGATAACAATAAAAGATAAAAGCAATTGAATAATAGCCCCCACTGCAATGAAAACCAGAGCAAGTGCCTACTACGGCATACTCAACACTCACAGATTCAAAAGAATACTGCATTAAAAAAGATTTAATGGGCCATGAGAACATAAAAGTAATGCATTGTTTTATAATCCATTTGAGCATTCGCAGAAGAAAAGCTCTTCGTGCTCGGTAAGAAGTTTATGGATCTTCGAGGCCCCTAGAAATGTTGCTGTTAATTTCTGTACTTTTGGAGGCAGCTGCTTTCATTAGAAAAGGGGTTTTGTTTGGGGTGACAGATAGCATGACACAAAATCAGTTTTACTTCGCATTTTAAAATGTACTTCTACACATAGCAGCCAAAAAATTTTTCTTAGAATTATTATCATATAAAAAATGCTGCAAAGTATTCATTCATCCAATAAGTATTTATAGACTGACTAAATGTGCCAAACTTTTGCTAAAAGTTGAGTGGCGATATATTTAACTATGCTGCAGTAAAATGAATATTTAACTACATCTTAAAAATCTTACTTTAAATGTAGTATTACTATTGGGAAGCTGAGGCTTGGAATAACAGAGACCAGGATATAAGTTCTCTCTCTGCCACTTGCTGGTCTTCTGAAATTACTTATCTGCTTTAAGTCTCAATTTGACCAATTGAAAAGTGAAAATAATAGCTTCTTCCTTCATTGGCAGTGTTACCTTTAAATAAGATTCACATGCCAAAGCACTTAGCAAAAAAAACTGGTACATTTAATATTTATTATCTATTCTTTGTTATTGCTACTTACTATTGTTAACAATTTAAAAATATAATGTTCAGAAGAGTCACAGAAGCGTAAACCTCAGAGAGATATATATTATTAGTTTCCTAGGTCTGCCATAATAATTGCTGCAACCTTGGAAGGATTAAAAGAACAGAAAATGTATTCTCTCAGTTCTGGAGGCTAGAAGTCCAAAATCACGTTGTCAGCAGGACCATCTTCCCTCAGAAGTTTCTAGGGAAGATTTCTTCCTTGCCTCTTCTAGCTTCTGGTGGGTGCTAGCAATCTTGGCATTCCTTGACGTGTAGATGCATCGTGCCGGTCCAATCTGTGTCTGCCTCTTCACAGGGACTTCTCCCTTGAGTGTCTGTTTCCATGCTCAAATTTCCCTGAATATGAGTTAAGCTGGATTTAGGTCCTACCCTAATCCAGTATAACCTTATCTTATCTAATTGCATCTGCAAAACTTTTTTTCCAAATAAGATCACATTCCCATCTTCTGGGTGGACATGAATTTTGGGGAGACACTACTCAACACTCTCTTCCATTAAAAAAAAATTACAGAATAATTCACCAACTCTAATTTCCAAAGCTCTGGAACCTTCTGTGAAGTAAAGGCATCTGAGCAGCTCTGTTTAACTTACTTAAGACTTATGGAAAATGATTTATGGGCCTCTGACCAAATGTTAATTCTTTCCTCTTCTAATCTCCTAGGTTGACCTCTGCTCTTCCTGAGATGTGTAGAGTAACCTGGAAGAGCAGGATTTCAAATGATCTCAGGCTCATAAATACCTGATCCGACACACTGAAGAGAAGCTGTGGGGTCAAAATTGAAGGTATGGAATTAGAGACAGATAAAATAGAACAGACTCAGGAATATGCTCCGCATGTCTCCTTCACTCAGGAACGCTCCTGTGATATCTGTAATTAAATCTTGAGAGATCCAGATTAAGGCTGTGATAGTACCCTCTTTTATACAAAGAAAGTATTTTAAAAATCTGTGAAATATTTATATAATTAGTTTTTATTATTTCTCTTTTCTTATTCTCTTAAGACAGTATTACATATACAGACTGGGAGAAAATATTTGCCAAACACATAATAAAGCAGTTGAAAAGAAATCCTCTTAAAGCTTAACAATAAGAAAATAAATCAATTAAAAGGTGGGCAAAAGATCTGAAAACACCTTTCAAAAAAGAAGATATACATGTGACAAATAATCATGTGAAAAGATGCTCAACATCCTTGTTATTAGAGATTTGCTAATTAAAACAAGAACAAGGTATCACTACACACTTAGATTGGCTTGAATCCAAAAAACCTGGACAAGCAGCATCAGCAATATGGCAGATTAAGAAGCTTCAGGCCCTCATTCCCTCTCTGAGACACCAAATTAACAATGACTTAAGGGCCAAAATAGCTTGAGAGAACTCTAGAAGTCAATCAAAAAGCCGAAGCAACCAAACAACAACCAGAAAAAACTATACCTTCAAGAAGAAAATCATTTATTAATGAAAATTATAAAACATATCAAGAAAGTCAAAAAAAAACCTACATCCAAAACAGTAGAAAATTCTGTGGTATTTTGCTCCCCTTTGTCCCCTCACCTACTTGGAGCAGTGTGACGTGACCAGGAGGAAGCTGTCCAACCCCCAAGAGTGGGGAAGGATGACCACATGGGAGTCCACTGTTAGAGTTCAGATGGGAGATTATGAGTGCTTGGACTTAACACAGATGCTGAAATAAGTGAGTTAGTGGTCAGATGTGGGAGACATTCTGAATCTAGAGCTGGCAGCCTTTGCTTATGAATTGAGTGTGTACAACTGAAGATCATTCACTGAGATGAGTGAGAATGGAGGATCCATGCATTGGGTGAGCATAAATCAAGAATATTTTATGTGTGTCATGTTTTAAGTAAATATTAGACATCTCAATACAGGGTCAAGTCAGCGATGGACACGTTGTTGTGAGGTCAGGGTAAAGGACTAGACCGGAGATGGAAATTCGGGGTTGCCAACATAAAGATAATCTTTAAAGACAATGAGCACTCTGGGTGAGATTGTCTAGGCAGTAAATCATACATAGAAAACAAGCGCTCCAAGGACTGAGCTCTCAGGCCCTCTAGCAATTTCAGGTTTGAACCAACAAAGTCAGCTGAGAAAGAGCAGACAGAGAGGTAAGAGGAGACCCAAGAAGTCAAGGGAAGAGAGAATTTCAATATGAGAAAACGATCAATCCTGTCAAGTGCTGGTGAGAAGTTTAGAAAAATAACAATTGAAAACTAACCTTGGATTTACTAAAATGGAGATAATCCATAACCCTTACAAGAGCCCTTTTAGAATAATGTTGGACATAAGCATTGGATTATAGTGTGTTGAAGATGGACCCGGAGGATTAAAAGTGGATGGAGCATTTGTAAACAACTTCAGAAGTCTTACAGTGTAGACAGAAAATAATTATGGTGTAGTAACTGGAGGGTGATGTGAGGCTAAATAAGGGATTTGTTGTTGTTCAATTTTTTTTGTTTTTATAATGTGGATAACCTTAGAGATTAATGATTTGCTGATAGAAATGATCCAGTAGAAAGAGAAAAATAAATTAATATAAGAGAAAGAGAGAATCAATTATTTAAAAAATAAAGCCTTTGAATAAATGGAGGCAAGAGGAGCAGCAACATTTGCAGAAACAGGAGGAGAGGCACGGGGCACAGAGGCAGGTGGAGGGGTGTGAGTTAGATCGTTGTGGCAGCGTGTGGAACTTCTCTTCTAATTGCTCACATTTTCTTTAAAGAGTCAAGGTCAACCACCAAGAATAGGGAAGATAAAGATTGGGGGTGCCTTTGGAAGTTTGAGGAGTAAACAGAAGGTGTGAACTGATCACCTCTGGAGTGTAGGAGAACAACTGAAGTAAGGAAACTAAGATTGTCAGGAATCACTGAGGGGAAATTTGAAATTTAAGATAATTTTAAAGTGAGATGGGCAAACATAAATTGTGTGCATGTGTGTAGTAGCGATGATTCAGATTTAATAGATGGTTGAAACTTTGTCAGGTTGACTGTGACTAAGGAAGAAAGACGTAAGTGAACCAAAAGCATGTGCAAAAGAGAGATGAGACCATGAGGCTGCTAATAGACAGAAAAACATTGTAGGATTGGTTCAAAACTTTATCCAGTAGGGCGGTTTCAAGAATTTCTAGTAATAGAGTGAAAGAGCAGGAAATTAGAAAGTAGCAGTCAGAGACTGAACTGCTTGAAATTCTGCTTACAGAGGAGGTCCAATTAGCTATTATTAAGGAGCAATTATTAAGATCTATAATATGAATATAGATGTCAGTGGCTAAGGTGTCATGAAGGACAAGATCATTAGAGATGAAAAATTCAAGGAACATAAAAGGATCGTCTTCAAGAATATGGGTTTGATGTCCAGTTCTGCCAGTTACTAGCTATGTAGTCATGGATAAGGTACTTAATCTTTCTAATCTTCAACTTTATCATTTATAAAAGGAATATAATAATGATACTTACCTCTGGGTTATTTCGAGAGTTGAGTAACAAGGACCTGGATGATGATAACTAAAATTTATTGAACAATTAATTAATTTAATGAAATTCCACATCACTAAAGCTGATGATATTCTCCCACCATATCATATATAAATATATCTACTTGCAAAAGATGATCATATTAATAAGCTTAACCAAACAACAACAAAAACTTGTTAAACTAACTCAATGACTGGGAAGCCCCTTCCTTCCCATTGCTCTAAAAACTCTCTCAATCCTCCTTCTGTTTGAATCCTCATGCTTACAAATTTCTGGTTTATTTCCTCCATGGGAATGGCTAAAAAATGCAGAATTTTCTTTCTTTGAGAATTCCTTGTGCTGAACACCCGTTATAGTTCCCTCATGACCAGGGAATGACCAACCAGAGTAGGTATTCTCCCGAGATTTTGAGTCACTCAGCTTTCCCTGGATGCAAAGCCACCTGCATCATTTATCGGGCCTGGTGCAAAATCAAAATGTTCCAAACACAAAAAAATACTCCCATTAAAGTTGCCAAAAAATGAAGATTTTTCTGTCTTTCTGACCTCTTCCTAATTGCGATGGTACTTTCTGTTTGTTATTTAATGTCATTCTAAGTAAAGAAAAATTTAAATTTTAAATTATTAGCGTGAATTTTACTGTTCATCTTTATATTATGCAATGCCAGTTTTAAGTGCAAATAAAAGAGAATTTAACTCATACGTGGAATCACCAATACTGTACAATTTGTACATAGTAGCTCTGACCCACATGCATTTTGTCCTTACAAGAACCAGGGAAACATTGCACAAAAGTAACTCGAATGCTTTTATTTCATTTCTTGATACACATACATTCCACCAACACACTCTATCTTTGCCCTACTGATGAGCAAGGAAGAACTGAAGGGAAAAGGAACAATGGGTTGCTCTATCTTTCCCTTTCTCTTATTGTCATTCTCAGTGTAAATGATTGGCTAATACAGAAACATAACACAAAACAATAAAGAAAATGATAGGGTTCCTTTGTTTGTCTTTCTCAGAATGCCATCACCTTCTTACTGCATTTGAAGTATGGCCTCTTGGACAGATGCAAGCACACTTAGTTTGTACCCATTTTGAGTCTTGATGAACCCCTTCCACATTGTGACTCCACCTGATTTCTGTGCTCATGGGGCGCTGTGAAAGCTGTATGTGAATGGGGTGGCATGAATTGCGCATTTTTTGCCCCGTCTGTCTTTACTTACAAATTATAAGTTGAGGCAGCATGGTGGCAAAGCAGTTAAGTTTGCACATTCCACTTCAGCAGGCCAGGGTTCGCAGGTTTGGATCCTGGATGTAGACCTGTGCACCACTTGCAAGCCATGCTGTGGCAGATGTCCCACATATAAACTAGAGGAAGATGGGCCAGTCTTCCTCAGCAAAAAGAGGAGGATTGGCAGCAGATGTTAGCTTAGGGCTAATCTTCCTCAAAAAAAAAAAAACAAGTTAAAAGGTAAATTATTAGGAAGAACACAATGGAGACAGCAGAGCCTTAAATCAAGTGTTGAGCTCTTTTGAATGCAAAGCCCTATAAGACTGCACAGAACACATGCCCTAGAAGCTGGTCCTGCACGAAAGACTTACTTGCTAGCTATACGTTAAAAAATATACCAGTCATGCAGTGAGAGGTGTTTCAGTAGAAGGAAAGAAACATCTGCATCTTGACATTTTCTTTTTTTTCCTATCCTTATTTCTCTTGTCTTTCACACACTCTACATGAGGTCTTTCTTCCTACCTAATTTGCTATTTAACTTAGCAAAAAGTCTGAGTTCAATGAATCTTGAAGATAAACACTAACCTTGCAGATGAACACTGTGGGCTGGGCATGGGCGTAATCCACAAATCCTTGCATTTGATTTGGCCCCCATTTCTACAATTTTCCTGAGACATACCCTTATTCCTCACCCATGCTTCTCTGAGTATAAAGGTGTCCTGAAACTCTGATGGACAACACTGTCCATTTGTCAGTCAAGAGGGTCATTCCCAAGCCAGTGAGAAAGCAAGAGTGCAGAGGTTAAAATAATGGCCTCTGAAGCCAAACTTTCTGGGTTAAAAGTCTCCACATGTTCATGCAGTAACAGTGCGTTCTTACATAATTTACTTAAGTTCTTTTTGCCTCAATTCTCTCATATATAAAATGGTGATATCTACAGTATCTAATTCATTAAATATGAAGTACCTAGGGATTAAATTAGACAGTGCCAGCAAAGAATTTAGAACATTCTTAATACAGGTCAGCGCTCAGTCAATATTAGTCATTGTTTTCCCAACTGTTGGTGGTGACTTCTTCTCCTTAACATCATCTTTAAACTATTTCTGGTTTTCCTCCACATATCTTCCTTTTTCTGTTTCCAAGCACTGCTGCAATGACTTTGCTATTGTATTTAATTATCCTTTACGTTATCAATGGTATTTAGGGATGGAGAATGGATAAAACTAGTGGCCCATTTCATCACCTTGAAAACAGAAAACTACAGCAACACATTTCTAAAACAAGTATCTTTTATCACTGATATTTCAAAGAGAAAACTGAGGCCTATAAATATCTTAATTTACCCAAGGTTAGACAATCAGGAAATCGTAAAATTTGAAAGTATATCCTTCCTACTCTAAAATTTATACATTTTATACTCTTCTGCCTCATCAGGTAGGATAAAGTTTTATGTTTTTTTGGTTTGTTCTCATTGAGGTAGTATTGGTATATAACATTATATTAGTTTCAGCTGTACAGCATAATAATTTGGTCTTTGTATATACTATGAAATGATCACCACAATAAGTCTAGTTACCATCCATCACCATACAACTGACCCTCTCACCTGTTCCTCAACCCTCTTCCCCTCTGATAACCACTAATCTGTTCTCTGTATCTATGAGTTTTGTTTTGTTTTGTTTGTTTTGTTTTGTTTTTTATCTTCCACATATAAGTGAAACCATACGCTATTTGTCTTTCTCTGTCTGATTTATTTCACTTAGCACAATATCCTCAAAATCCACCCATATTGTTGCAAATGGTAAGATTCCCTTCTTTTTTATAGCTGAGTAGTATTCCATTGTATACACATACCACATCTTCTTTATCCATTCATCTGTTGATAGGCACTCAAGTTGTTTCCATATCTTGGCTATTGTAAATAATGCTGTAATAAACATTGGGATGCACTTATCTTTTCAAATTAGTGTTTTTTGTTTTCTTTGGATAAATATCTAGAAGTGATATAGCTGGATCATATGGTAGTTCTATCTTTAAGTTTTTGAGGAAACTCCATGCTGTTTTCCATAGTGGCTGTACCAATTAACATTCCCACCAACAGTGTACTAAGGTTCCCTTTTCTCCGCATCCTCTCCAACACTTGCTATTTCTTGTCTTTTTAATAACAGTCATTCAAATAGGTGTGAGTGATATCTTATTGTGGTTTTGATTTGCTTTTCCCTGATAATTAGTGAGAAAGAAGAACAAAACTGCAGTTATCATGCTCCTGGATTTCAAACCACACTACAAAGCTATAATAATCAAAACAGTATGGTATTGGCATAGAAAAGAATAGAGAGCCCAGAAATAAACTCATATGTATATGGTCAATTAATTTATGACAAAGGAGGTAAGAATATACAATGGGGAAAGGATGGTCTCTTCAATAAATGGTGTTGGGAAAACTGGACAGCCACATGCAAAAGAACGAAACCAGATTATGATCTCACTTCACACACAAAATTAATTCAAAGTGGATTAAAAACTTAAATGTAAGACCTGAAACCATAAAAATACCGGAAGAACACAGAGGCAGTAGTCTTCTTGACATTGGTCTTAGCTTTGAATTGTTGGGTCTGACTCCAAAGACAAAGACAACAAAAGCAAAAATAAACAAATGGGGCCACATCGAACTAGAAAGCTTCCGCACATCAAAGAAAAGCATCAACAAAATGAAAAGGCAACCTAATGCATGAGAAGAGATAGTTGCAAATCATCTATCTTAGAAGGGGTATATCTAAAATATACAAAAAACTCAATAGCAAAAAACCAAACAATCAGATCAAAAAATGGACAAAGGATTTAAACAGACATTCTTCCAAAGAAGACATACAGATGGCCAACAGGAACATGAGAAGATGTTCAATATCAATAACTATCAGGTAGGATAAAGTGTGTTAGGAAAATAATAATATGCATAAAATTAAAAAGAGTAACTCCTCCACATTTAATTTGAGATGAATTTTGCCCAAACATAAGTGTTCAATATAATACATTATAGGACTTACATATAATAGGGCTTCAGGCATTAGCTTGACATTTCAAAATGGGTAATATTAGCAAATTTGTTAACCACAGTCTACAAAATTACAAAGGTGATTAACATTTCTCACTCGTGTAATAAATTTGGAGGGAAGATATATATGAAATTAACAGAGAGTATGCATCAGTCATTCAAAACTCAGATTCAGTAGACTGAGGCCTGACACTTAGTAGCTGTATTGTTCTGGAGTAAGTTCCTTAATCTCTCAAAGCCTCAGTTTTATTATCTGTAAAGTGGGGAGAATAATGGTAAAATGTTTAAAACATTTAAAGCAATCTTCACCGATTCTTTAAAATATTTCAAACAACTCTAATGCCACTAATTAATTGCTACTAATAATATTTTATCTCTTTTCCTCAAAACATCTCCTTTGTCTTCATTTGTCTGAAATTCACGAGGACATTAAAATAGCCAGTAAAGCTTATAATTCTATTGAGGTCACAAACTAAGGAATATGGGGACAACAAGCTAAATGACAATATTTCCTTTCACCATACTTGCATTGTTGCATTACCATAAAAGACAATTAAGTAAATAAACTGAGATTCTTAAATAATCTTTTCACATATGTCACTGCAGTAGGCAGAATAGTGACTCTCCCACAAGGACATCTACCTCCCAGTCCCGGAATCTGTGAATATATTAAATTTATATGACAAAAGGATTTTGCATAAGTGGTTAAATTAAGGATGTTGAGATGGGGAGATTATCCCGGACTATCCAGATGGCCTAACGTAATCACATGGGTCCTAATAAGAGAAAGAGAGGCAAGGCAGTCAGCGTAGAGAAGAAAATATGATGACAGAAGGAGAGTCAGAGATAGACTTGGAGATGCCACACTGCTGACTTTGAAGATGAAGGAGCCAAGGAGCCAAGGAATATGGGCAACTTCTAGAACCTACAATGGGCAGATGAATGGATTCTCCCCAAAGCCTCCAGAAGGAACACAGCCTGCAACACCTTGACTTTAGCCCAGTGAAACCCAGTTTGTATCTGACCTCTGTGACTGTAAGATAACGCATTTGTGTTGCTTCAGTCTACTAAACTTGTAGTAATTTGTTATAATGACAATAGGAAGCTAATATAGTAACTGTAACATATAGTAGAATTGGTTTCTAAAGATATTGTCAAATATCTTTCCTCCAATGGAGGATTTACTGCAATGCTGAAAATGATTCTATTAATATATTCTAAGACTAGAGAGGTACTTTTTTAAACTTTTAATTCTAGTTACTTATTCTTTACACTTTTTTTAGGGAAATTGTGTGCAAATTAAATGTTGGAAAATTCTCTGAAGGAAATTGTACTTTCAGCTAAAATTAGAATTTCATGGCGTAGAGGGTGAAAACAGTTCTCAATGTTTTAATTTTATTTTAACATAATTGTATGCCAATTTTGCTACCTGTAATTTAGTCATAGAGACTATTTCTTTCTGTGTTCGACTATATTTTATCTTTTAGGGTAATATATACAGCATTCATAAAACTACTACACTGAGAGTGCAATTAAATGTGTCTTTTAAATTGTAAAATATTCATTTAAATCATTTCCTTGCTTGACAAGCACCTGTTCAAGAAAACAGCAGATCCAAACTAAAATAGAACATGTGGAAAAAAGAAATATTCATTTACATGTGAAATCCTAATACTCTTATTTCAGTTTTCTTAATAGTAATATTACGTCTCTTTTCATTTTTCTTATATCAAAACTAAGTTTCTCTATTGAAAATAATATGCCTTTCAGAGACTGGTATTTATTTCTAATAAAGCATTTCGTGTCTTGAAGATATAATTCAGTGACATTCAACCAAACACTTTCATTCTCCTGGATTCTCATTTATAAGAATAAAGTACAAATTTACTGCACTCTTGACCTGTTGCCCTTGCTTTGGAACATGCCAAAAACAAAACTAGCCCATAATAAGTTCATCTGATATTTTAGAAAACAAACTCCATGCTTCTTAGTGGCATGGTACATGGCTCGAAGTACATGTAACTTCTATAAAATTCTGCTCTAAGGAAGGGTTTTCATGGTATTTCTTCAAACAATTCATTCTTAGATAGAAGGATATTTCTAGCCAGATGATCTCTGTTGGTGAACATCATACTGTCACCAACAAGTAAAATGAAACTCAACATCTTCGGGATTTGTCAAATACAGGAAAACCTGGACTTGAGGTGGAGAGAGTTGCTTTATGCTCATAATCTTATGTTCTGATTAATCAACATTCACCAATTAGTTAAAGAAGAAGAAGAGAGAAACTTTGAAGATGCAGATGACAATAGTTAAATTTAGCATAAAACATACAAGATAACCAGGTTGGGTCGCTTTGACCTTGACAGGTTTATATCTAGATGTCCAAGAAAATCACTTTATATTCTAAGAGTATTTTTCTAAGTAATTTCTTTGTTTTCAGTTAGTTATTTTCTTAAAAACCCTTCATCTTCCTCTTCTTTAATGAGACATCATAAAATAATGTATAGGATTCATTTCACTTTCTTTAACGTAGCCTTTGAAAAGTACATAGTAAAAGAAAAAGATGATGAAGATCAAAAGATGCTATTTGTTCTGCTTAGCATCAGTCTTCATTTAATTTAGAACCACAAATGATGAATATAAATAAGTAAAAGATGACTTTTTAGTGATAATTTTTAAGAGGACAATCTTTGGAAAGTAACATGGTGAGGATACTAGAAACCGTCAGATAAAACTATTCTAAAAAATGTTTGAGTCTAAAAAGATGAATGATGGAGAAAAGTGTTCTGCAAATTGGTTCTATCAAAAATAAAAAATGGATGCAAACCTATTTATTTAGAGCATCTTGAAATTGCATCATTATTGGAGTGAAAACATTACATACCTTAATTTCCTTTAGCTCCTTTAGTAAAAGTGAACATACAGATAAATGCAAACTCCAAGTTTTGGAGATATAAAACATGATTATAATGTGTTGTTATTTAAAAACAAATTAAAATGACTTGAAATTCAAAACCTATTGTTTTCCATTACATAAATTTCTATAATTTATTAGCAAGACTCTCTACTGGAAAAAATTAATTCAATTGATCATTAAATTTATTACAAGCAGTTTGATAAAAACTTTGAAAAGTAGTAACCCCAGCCCAATTCTTCCTAATATTTCTATAACGTAGATTATGCAAATCTCCGATTTATAATAGTTTGATTATTGATAAAGAAATATTTATTTTTACATACTAAATATTAATATTTCAGTAAGCTTTCAAATAGCAATATTAACAGTTTACACAATAGTATTTCTGTTTTAATTCTTTACTTCATTTATCAATTTCCTAATTTCATCTGTTAATAGTACAAATACATAATATTTGTACATAATACATAACTTATAAAAAACAAATTATTTATTGGTATCAGTTATCGCCAGAAACTATCTCTACAGCTGTACATATATTTTCCATGATAAAAATAGTGATGGCTTCTTTATTAATGTTATTTTACTTAGAGATCATCAAAAGTTTGCAAAATAATATATTTATCTGAAGTTTCAATATTTTTCCTAAGCATTCTTCACAGAATGTCCTGTTATTAACTGTATCATACCAATTATGATGACAGTATAAAATCAGTTTTTTTTAAATTACTGGCTCCTTACTAGGTATTGAAGATTATGTGATCAGGGACTATGGTTTTTTTGTAATACTCACATCAGTGCAAGACACGAATATACATCATGCCAGCATCAGTGCATGACACATAGCAAGTGCTCAAAATAAGTATTTTTCAAAAATGAATGAATCATTAAATGGATGAATTTACATTAATTAATGATTAATTGAAGGAATGAGTTTGAATAAACAGTCTTATACTGAGATTGCATCCAGTAAGTAAATCTTTGCCTGTTTTCCCATTTTAAAATCATAGAACTATTGTAATTTTCTTAACATCTATTACTCAATATAACAAGAAAGACAAAAAAATTAAGAAAAAATCTACCCAAAAAGAAATTTTACTCTTTTGACATATGATGTATGGATGGCAACAAGATCATACACATGAATAAGTTAATAAGATCAGTAAGTCAAAAGGAATTAGAGAAAGTGAAGCCAGATTAGGAAGTATGTTAATAAGACATTCAAGAAGGATTGAGCATGGACTGAAATTTCAATAATTTATTTGGTATGGAAGAGGGGAAGACCTTTATGATTTGAAGACATTTTATAAAACAGTAAAAATGGAGAAGAGATAAATCTGAGAAATCATCTAAAAGATCTTTTGATGAGACTGACTATGAGTAGCAAGTGAAGCAGAAAGAGTGGAAAGGCAATTGAGTCAAGAGATTATGATTTGGAAGAAAGAGAATAAAATGGCCATTGACAGATTAGCAGAAATGAGAAAATGGGGAATGATTTCATGAGAAGAAACACTTAGACACATTTCATTGTTGTGCAGAAATAGCTTCTTAGCAATATACCAAACACAATTAGAAATCATTGCCTTGATCAGAGTCAGAAATTTAAGTGTGGTAGCCATTCTTTAAGGGTGATAATTAAAGCAAGAAAAGGTGAATTTTTGTAAGAGAGAGAAGAAGAAATGATTATGGCCTGGGTCTCAGAAATCTTCCATTGTAATGGAGGGAAAAAAGGAAGACAAAGAAAAAGTCCAGGAAGTGTTAGTAGGCAGAAGGGAAGAGAGAAAAACAGCAACATGACTGTTAGGCTGTACCATGATGGAGGAGAAGATATGAGAAAGAAAGAGAAGAGTTACAGTTAAAATAATAAAATATTGCGTTTAGATCAGTCTCCATCAATCAAACCCAAGGACACCCCCATCCCAATCCCTCTCTGATCTAGGTGTTGCTATTCAGTGTATTGCTCTTGTTTGGGAATGGTCACCAATTTTCCTCTTGTGTGCAATTTTTCCTCTTGCACAGTGGCGCTTGGCTCACCTTCTGCTTCACACCCAATGCACTGACATCTGAGAGCAGATGCTGATGCTGCCCTGTGTCTCAGACAATAGTGCAATCAGTGTGACCATAGGTCGCCATAGTCCTTGTACAATGTTCTTCGCCACTTTGTAGTATGAGCTAGCTAAAAATCACCATGCTGAACTGGGAGACAATTCTCCTGATCTGCATTGTTCTCTACAACTTGATCTCTTATCAGTGTTGTTCTGCCTCCCAAGCTTTTTCTTTTTTGCCATTTAATTGATTAGCTCAATAGTACGGTATTGGAGACAATGCAGCTCTTTAACTTGACTCTATTGCAGTTGTTTCTAGGAATCTATCTTTCGTATAGATGTGAAGGAGGAAACCTCTTGAAGAGCATTGAGCACATTAAATTCAACATTACTTCTATATCTAGACCTCGCCCGTGTATCTTATCTGGTGATTTCTTTCCCAGCCTTGGAGCTAACTACAAGTGTTACTTGCTGTCCAATGGGTTCATGCATTAACAGGTACTCATTATCTTTCTGGTAGGATAAACAAGGACCTTACCTGCGGGTTTTTCAGAGAAGACATTCATGACACTCTTGCCAGAATAATTAATTCGGTGGATAAAGAAGCCAGATGTGAGGAGTAAGGGTAAAAGTTTGGAAAGGAAATAGAGCTGGTAGTATCAACTGTTGGAATAATAAACTGAAAAGGCCTTAAATAAAGTCCAGTCGCTATTGTTTAGTTTAGATGTTTATAGCTGCAAATAAAAAAATTATTGTTATTCTAGCAAAAAATATAGGATATTATGATCATGCAGGAATGTTTCATGTATCCAAAAGTGAGGAATGCAGACGAGTCATAGGAAAATACTAATACCAGGGAAAGGAAAATCATCTAAATACTTTCTCCAGTTCTCTCACCTTCTCTCTCTATTGAGAATTTTTTTTAATGATTGGCACCTGAGCTAACAACTGTGGCCAATCTTTTTTTTTTTTTCTGCTTTATCTCCCCAAATCCCCCCTGGTACATAGTTGTACATCTTAGTTGCAGGTCCCTCTAGTTGTGGCATGTGGGACGCCACCTCAACGTGGCCTGAGGAGTGGTGCCATGTCCTGTCCCAGGATCCGAACCAGGGAAACCCTGGGCTGCTGCAGCAGAGCGTGTGAACTTAACCACTTGGCCATGGGGCCAGCCCCTCTATTGAGAATTTTTAAAGGCGACTAAGAATTAGTTTCTTGTGACAAATTCTCACATTTAATGCGAATTTGTTATGAGTCAGGCAGTGTTCTGAACAGCATCATATATGAACTCATTTAATAAGGTAGGAAATTGGGTCATTAGTTGAGAATCTGGTGACAGATGAAAACAAGAATATAAGAAATGCTGAAATCGATATAGTGGTGACTGACTCAGGTTATATTTAGAAATCAATAAAAAGGTTGGCTAGCAAAGATGAAAGTCAACCAAAAGCAAAGTTGATTTGTTGATTATTAATGGTTAGGGTGAACAATATTACCTAACCTGTAAGTCTCAAGGGATGAAAGTCACATGTGAAAACCAGTGAAATATAAACTGCAATGTAATTTTAGATAAAATGTAATGGATTAATTAAACGTAATAGAGTGAAAAACGCATCATATCAATAGGAAGTGAATAATACTTTGGAGATGCAAGGTCTTGGTAGAAGGAAGGAAGGAAACAGGACGGTCTTAAATAACACCTCTATGGGGATATCTTTCTTAGTGTGCTTTTATATATTATAATGAGTTTTAGGATTTAGACTTTTGAAAACAACTGAACATTATTTATATTCATCAGTAGAAATAACTAGAAATATTAGATAACTTCAGTTCAAAGTTTGGAGAACTTGAACAAGTGCTAGATTCACAGAGGGACATTATTCATCCCAAATGACAGTAAACAGCATTTTATTCTAGCATGGGATTATGCTATGATCAACACTGAAATTAATCAAACTTCCTTGATTAATCAAAATTATATATTATCATCCTGATTGCAATCACCTATCAAAGAATCATTTTCCACGGTAATTTGCAGAAAACATAATCAGTACCAAAGCTGGAAGTCTGTGCACCTAAAAAAGAGTTATTTGATAATTTCCTGTTACCCTCAACACCTACCCCTCCAAGAGAAAAACAAGCAGGAGGATGGACAGGAATAGTCTAGTTCGGGGTTTCTCATTGTGCTTCCCCTCACAATGGAACCCATGTAAACATCCCATCAAACCAAATAGAGGGTAATTGCTCTGAACAAGATAGGCTTATTCAATTCATCATCTGATGATATCACCACTTTAAACTGTTAAATTTGCAAGAACAAAGCTGTTTTTATCATAATTTTTGAGTGCCTCTAATTTGATACTGTTCATCTCTCTTTAAAAATAGGTTGAAAAAATAATCTTATATATTTGAAATGATTGAAATTAAGATGTTCCTTTCAGCCTAAAGATTTCCTTAAAATGTGGTCCAAGACAACAAAAAGCTTCCTGACCTTGATCACTAGAGTCTGTTTGTCTAAGGATATCATATAGCTTCATTTTGCTTAATTCACTTCATCTGTTCACTTGAATTAAATTATTTATTCTAAGAATTCATCGTATTTGAAGGAAAGCACTATGATGCGGTGCAAAGTGCTCTTGACCAGCTAGAAAGAAACTCAAGCCTTGCCATCAACTAGCTCTATGGCCTTTTTCAAGTAATGTTATTCTTTTGGCCCTAGGCTTGGTTATAGACAAAAATGAAATGCTATGCTCTATAATCTCTAAAGAACCTTTTAGCTCACAACATGAAAATGCAAAATAGTGATTTGTCTTAATACCAAAACTGTTTAAAAATCAAATATATGAATTTCTTTAAGATCCTTCCACCTATACATCACCTCTGTTAACATTTTGGTGTGTTTCTTCTTTTTTTAAAGATTGGCAACCGAACTAACATCTGTTGCCAATTTTATTTTTTTTCTTCTTCTTCTTCTCCCCAAAGCCCCCCAGTACATAGATGTATATTCTAGTTGTGAGTGTCTCTGATTGTGCTATGGGGGAGCCACCTCAGCATGGCTTGATGAGCGGTCCCGTGTCTGTACCCAGGGTCTGAACCTGAAAAAACTGAGCCTCCAAGTGGAGCACATGAACTTAACCACTCAGCCGCAGGGCTGAACCGCTTTGTTTCTTTTGAGACTAGCAATCTAGCATGGGCTGTTATCTCCCCACATTGAACGCACCCCTGCAGAAGTTAGAGAAGTGAAACAGAATTACAGATTTCAGGACTTCACAGACGGAAGTCTACCTGGAATCGGATGTGTGTGTTGAGCGGTGAGGGAAGGTGGAGGGTGCCTGTCACTTGGAGCAGAGGGAGGCTGGAGGCAAAAGAGATGAACTCAAAGAAAATTATTAGGTTCTGCTCTTGTCTCTTGTCTCGGTTTCTTTTGGACAATCACTGCATGCTTCTTAGGGAATTTGCCAGCCAACAGCCCAGTTGCTTTGCCGGCAATGGTAGAATGTTATCAGGGCAACATTGTACTAGGGGAAGAGTTGATGGAGACGGTTGTGAGCTGACTGGTCTTCCCGAGACAGACATTTCTCCACCCTCTCACCTTCCAAGACCTAGGGATTGGTAGAGTTTAACCTGGGGAGATTACCTCCTCCAAATGGTGCTTCTCCTTATGAGTGTGTGTGCGTGCATGTGTGTGTGTGTAAAGTAAGCATGTGGAAAGATTTAACTGGTTTTGGTGTTTTTCTGTCTACATGGAAAGCGAGCTATATATTAAACTTAATTACATGCTTTACAAAAACCATAAAGAATAAAATACTTTCTTATTTCTGGGGTGCTGACTTATGCAGAGACCAAAGCTAAAGCTACTACTAAGGAAGGAAGGTTAATTCGTTTATTTTATATTTATTAGATATCTGATATAGACTAGTCACTAAGTTAGATATATGCAATAGGAAAGAAAATAAGGAGTTTCCAACCTAGAGGAATTCACAGTAGTCACGTGGTAAAATTGCAATACAATGCATTCTGCTATAGTGGAGATAAGCAAAATTACTTTATGGAGTCCATAAAATAGAGCAATTAACTCTGTGTGAGGAAGTCAGGAAAGATTCACTGAAAAGAGGGCATATTTATGATTTGAAAGCCTGATTGTGGAAAAATTGTTTTAAGCAAAGAGAGTAATATTATCAAAGTCACGAGAACAGAAAAAGGAATGGTGTAGAAGCCACCTAAGGCACTGACACCAAGTTACTTACAGCCAATACATGAGAGCCGCAGGAGGCAAATAGCTGGAAATGAGGCCGCAGAACTCTAGAAAAACAGATAGGATTGCTTTTAAAGGCCCTCAGATGCAAGACTGAGGAGTGTGACCTTGATCTTATTAAAAAATGTGTACATCTAAATATTTAGGTGAGATTTCTAAATATGATTATATTTGTTTTTTAGAAAAATTATCATGGATGAGGAGACTAAAATTGGGAGGATGTTGGAGAATTAGAAAATAAGGAATTATAATGATATATGCAAGAGACGATGAGGGATTGGACAGTGAGTGATAGTGATGGGTGAAGTTAGGGTGGGTATAAATGCACACCTGATTAGATGTCAGAGCTGAGGAAAAGCACTGTGTTGAACACAGGTCTCCATTATCTAACACAATACTTAGCACAGAACAGACTCTGAATATATATTGTAGGAAGAATGAATTGGGATTTCTAAATGCGAGATAGAAATTTTCTATCAACAATTCCCCATTCTCTCATCTCCCCATCCTTTACCACCCTAAATACACAAGATTTCTCTATACTTTTCTTTAGCTTTCGTTTCTTATTAACATGCTATTCATTTTCTCTCTCCTGTTCTCCCCACCCCAACTTTTGCTCCTGACTGTATGTAGTATATATGGATCCCAATCACAGGCAAGTCTCTGTAAAAAGAGACTTCAGAAACATTCCTTAGGAATGATAGACTGCTTAACCAAGACTTTCCACATGGAGAGGATGAGGGTAGGGATCTGAATCAATTTCCTCTGTCTCACTGGGGAAAGATATTCGCTGATTTCATGCATGAAACTCCCCACCATATATTTTATACTTGTTGGAAATGTATCTTGACAGTTGGTCTATTAATCATGAAATATGCAATAGGTTTTTATAGCTATGGATAATGTCAAAATTGAATGTAGTGAAGCCATTTTAAAATGGAGTCAGAGCTACCTTTCCAGAAAGACTGTCTTGAACTTTGGACTGGGCCAAACCTTTGGACTGAGCCAAAATAGAGTTGTTTTCCAAGCAATTTTTTGAGAAGTCAGTGGGAGAACATACATCTTGATGACAAAGACTGATGATTGTGGACTTTCTGAAGATAGAACAAATTGTCAATCAATGTTTAGCCAAGACTGGCTCTCTGCCTCCAACTCCAATTAAAATTCTTGTAATACAGCCTCCCTTCTTTGTCTTTAAAAGCGCCTTATTTTTACTTCCTAGTGGAACACTATTTGGGTTTCTACCTGAATCTGTGCTCCCCATATTGCAATTCTTTGATCCTAAATAATCACTTTACCTCTTAAACTGGTTTCTGTGTTTATAGATTCACAATAGCCAGTATGTTGATAATGTTGGTTTCAAAGCAATTAATTAAATTGATATAGTTAGGAGAGAAAAAAATGACATTGAAGTAATGCATCTAGTAGGCAAGGGAAATGATTAGAGTTAAGAGCAAAATTTTAAAAATGTGACACAATCAATGACTGTCAAAAATATCACAAATCATGAGACAGTGAAACTAAAGCAAAAATTCTCATATAGAATTTCAAAAACACCATTTATATTTTATTAACTTCAATCAAATTATTTATGCTTTTTGGTTACTTTTTGAACACATTTAATACTTATTTCAAGATACATTCAAAAATGATATGTTAAAGCAGAAAATAAGCCACAGGAGTTTTATGAATTTCTTTGTAATGAAATATTTCTAACTTCTATTATGCAACTTTCACGACTTCCCAATTAACCTTTAAACAAAACAGTAATTCTATCCTATTGTTATTTAATCAGGTAGAAATGCTAGATTTTATTCTTCTACTTATTTTCTGATAAATTCCTCAATATCCTCAAAAGAATATTTCCTTGATTATGCAAATAATCTTGAAACATCCCTGAACTTATTCAAGTGACCATTTTCCAAGTTGTGAAATAAAGACATCAAAACAATAACAGCAGCCTAAAAAGTGAAACAGAAAATGTAATTTGGTTTGTCATAGTTCTCTGATTGACCGAATATCGTTAGATTGACTGAATAGATTTAGAATGTCTTTAGAAGAAATGCTCTCTGACTGAAAACAGGACACCCTGACAAGAAATAGGAGAACATGAAAAATCACAAAGTTATTCTACTTATTTTTGAATAGTGGAATTGTGATTCACCAAATGTCTGACACGCGTCCTGAATTTAGAACAAGGAGAAGGAGTAACATGTTATAACACATGTTCTATGTTCTCTTAGAGATTATTATAGGAAAAATCAAAACAAAACAAAATGTGGTATGTAGAGGCCTACTTTTTCAATTTATATTGAGACTCTAATTTCCCCATCTGTGAAGCAGAAATAACTCTTACTTACCCGTCATATGTATGAAATAAGAAAAATCAATGTGAGCATTCTTCCAAACTGTAATGAGGCCTGCAAATGATATTTATTATAAATTTTACATTAATTCCTACAGAGTCTAGGAAGACTTTAAGTGATCTTTCAAGGAAAATTTCTAAATTTTCCATTCTGTGGTCTCCTTTTTAAAGTTTCCATACACAATGAGCTCCAACAGCTCTAACGACCTCCCTCAAAGTGCTTGCTGCCCAAGTAAATTTCTTTTCCAACTCCCTCAGCTCCAACACAGGTGTTCCATTACTTTCCCTGATTCTCCCTACTGACTTTTACAGTAATTGGAGAATGTTTCTTTGGTGCTGATAAGAAATTTTATTTATTTATTTTCCTAATTTTCAAGAGCATATTTTGAAACCTTGCATAATAACCCCTATACTCAACATATTTCTAGAGATGGATGAGAGGTTGCTTATATATTTCAAACTTATTTCCAGGGTCATCTCAAAATGTGTTTCATGTTGTCACTAAGAGGAATCCTTTCTGCCTCCCTCTCTCCACTCTTTTCTCCTCTGAGAAAAACTACATTGTTAAGAAACTGCAAATACTTCAATATTTCCCTGCTCCCAGGAAAAGCGTACACTTTCCCCTAGGAATTAGCAAATGAATACACTATTTTCCCATTCTTTTACTTTTCTCCAGCCGGGAAGAAAATCAAAACCAGCCTCTTGGGTTGTGTTATAGTTTTCTAGCTTCCCACTCAAAATCCCCAATAATAATAAGTAACTTCTGCTGGACTCACAGGTGAACTAAGACTATAGTTACTGGACTTTCTGTCCTTTAAGCAATGATTTCTATAATTGCAGAGATATCTGAAGTGTGCGCTACCTTGAGAAGACAAGCCTATGGTGAATTGAAATCAAATAAATATTCAAGCAGTGAATGGAATAGAAGTTACCAAACCCTGAATTCTCATTTCTCTAGAGCAGTGCTGCTCACACTATGCAGTGAAGGGCCATTTTCAAAAATATCCTATCTTTAATGGACCGAAAAATGGTCCTCTAACACATGAGTACCACATATGCCTCACCAGGTGAGCTTGACAACAACTGAATTATTCTATGCTCTGTTCTACAATAAGAACTCTCTGACTGGAAGTTACAGCAGTGACCAATTGTCATAAATTTTCTATATGCATTCTTTCAATTTCTTATTTGTCTTGCATGGACCAGCAACACACAGTTCACAAAGAGGTGCCCTGCTAAGGACCGTGCTTTGAGTAGCAGTGTGAAAGAGGAGCTGTTGGAAATAGTCCTTGAGAGCATGAAAAGCAGTCTCATTTCCACTGGAATAAGAGTTAATACATCAACAGCTGGCCAATAAAGAAGGTCCTTCGGTGTTGTGATACATATAAAGAGCCAAATGCTGCTGCCATTTTCCACATTTCTGTCTTTGTTTCATACAAATAGAGTTAAGTTTTCCAGATGATTGAAACCCAGATAAACTGCCATAATGGCCTAATTTGAAACAGTGAGATTAAGCTCAGCAAAAAGTTTGTGGCAAAGAGCCCTGAAGCAAAAGTCAAGAGAAGGTTATGGATTCTCCTGTGTTACTCGGTAAGGATGTAGTATTTTACCATCACTTAACTTCCCTGGACTACACTTCCTCATTTGTAAAATAAACTGATAAATGAGATTATCTGTTTAACAAGTCCTTTTTATGTTGAAAATTATAGGTTCATTGCCCCTTTAAAATGTGTACTCTCCCAAGCGTCAGTTATGATAAGAAAGATCTCATATCAAAATACGTCAATCACAATTTCCACATTCTTCACTGGACATTTCCCGGAATAACACACCATTGATGGAAGCATTACTGATGGCGATAATATGAAATAGGAAATACTGTCCATTATTGTAACCATAAGAATTTACCAAAACGCTAGTTTGTTGATTAGGATTGTGAATCACATTTGAGTCACTTAAATACAAATAGATGGGATACAGCACTCTTCAAAAGTTAGAATTTTGCTTTTAATATGTTTAAATTTAGATCTGATCTCATGTGTCTCTAGATAATCACAGCACAATACATGAGGCTGTGGAAACGAGTGAACTTCTTGTCCTGTAATGGCTTGAATGAGAAGGGCTCAGTTCTCCAACTTGCCTTTATAAAGAAAGACTAAATGAGACAGGGGGGAAAATCCAGTTAAAAATAACTCTGAGAAAATTTTGAAGGATGAAGGTACTAATATAAATTTCTGTCAAAACTGGGAGAGAAAATAAAGACTTCCACGAACATTAAAGCCATTAGGGACTCCAAGGCATTTTATGTTGAGCCAAGAGCAAGTGAAGGAGAAAATAGTTTGGAAGAGCTGTTGGAAGTTGTCCAAAGAGAATTTTGTGACTGTCCACCGAAAATGGTGGACTTAAAAAACAGAGATGGAAAAACTCAATGGGACAGTGGAAAGTTTACTTCCCACTCATTTTATTGGCATAAAACAATATGTCCAACAGAGTCATAATGATTTAAAGAATACGCTTTAAGCTGAGTTTCAAACCCAGGATATTAGGTCCATGCAGTTCTAGAAATAGATGATTCTAAATGGGCTAATGGGATGAGATATAAAATGCCTTATACGTTTTCTGAACACCATGATCATCTGCAATCTCCACCACTCCTGTTGTGTATTTTTCCACTGGTTTGCTCAACAGTTTAAGCTGGTAGACAATTCCAGTAGCGTAGCCTATTAATGAGTGAATGAGATTTTTTTACTTCCAACAATTTGGACCAACAGTCTCTCTCAGAAAGTCTATGGAAATAATGGCTTGGTTTGCTCAGTGAAAAACCATTACCATATATTATGGGCTATGTGAATCATGTAGTTAATCCTTAGAATCTCTCACGTTAAGAATATTGCCAAAGAGTTCCCTGAATAAGCCATTTATATGTCATAATTGAATTTCCAACAAAACACCATATTGTATGATATCACAAAAAAATACATACATATTAAAATGACACATATAAACACCCATTCTTACTAATTTAGATACATGCTTTATATGAGTTCTTCTTTAATCAATTGTAACCTACATGATATAAAAAGCCTTATGAATCGTTCATTGATTTAAGCACTAAAGAATTTGTTATATCTATTCCCTTTTTCAATATTTGATATGCTAACTTTCTATTTTTCTCTTACTCTTTTTTTTAATCAAATTCATTGTACTCGAATCTACTACAAAAATCATTCTTGAAGTATATTTTCATATTGGCATTTACCTATTCAAGACACAAAGCATATTAAAACAAAGTTATATTAAATACAAGTTCAAATTTAATTCAATATATAAATACACATAAACATGTTCCACATGCTTAGACTTACTCATCTGTGCTCTCTTGTTATTCTGCAAGTGAAGTACCCCACACACTAAGATTTCAGTTTTGTCACCCATGGCAATGCACATCAATCAAACCTACCAATTTGCTTTTTCTCTAGAAGTTAAACCACGGTTAACTCCATCTTACTCAGAATTTATTAGCTTTTGTATTGTGTTTTGTACAGAAATGAGAACAAAATAAGTTAAATGATAAATCCTTCTTAGGAATTATTACATATATTTAAAATGATTGAGCTTAAAAAACAAATTAATAAAAATCTGGTATCTAGAGAGTGAACACGAGGCAAGCAGCTTTTCTTACCTAACGGTTTGCTAACAAGTAGGAGGTAGTCAGATTGTTATTTTTTGAGGGTTTTCTATATAACAAGCTCTATTTGGGCCTTTAGCATTATTTTCTCCTTTAATCCTCAAAAAAACATCCTATAAGATAGACATTAATATTCATTGTTTAAAATAAATGACAAAGCTAGAATTTAAACCATTATCTGCCTCATTGTAAAAACAAATCTGCTCTTACCAAAATACCATAGCAACTCTTCAAAATTCTATCTTGGACATATTCCAAATTATCCTACTCACAGTGTACCATGTTAACATGCTTACGGTTGTGGTTTGGAAAATCATCTTAAATGTACTAAACACATATTTGAGAGCAGAAATCATTACTTTTATATATCTCCATATGTTCTAGTGGAAATTCATTGCTTACACTTTGTGCAAAAATCATTGTAATAGTCAGGAAACCCTGCTTCAGCTGGTTTGGTTCCCATCACCCCAACATGATCCATATATTTGGCAATTGCCCATCTGCCCATCTGCAAAAAGTCCTGCATGGCTTGCCTACCCATCTCCTTCCTATATTAAAGGAATCTCCTCTCTACCACAAAAGAGATAGTGGAGAGGATTCTCTGCAAAGAGTTAGAGACAGGATAGCTAACTCTCCTACATTCTCTATCCTTTTAGTGAGACCTGAGATATCACGTTCCTTATTTGAACGTTGTGTCTGACACCAATTAGGACGCTGAGAGCAAGCAGTAGATCCTAATCTTTCCTTTTGACTTACCCACCCCTTCCTCATTGGGAGGTCATTGAAGAAACAATTACCTTATGTGCTCATATTGACAAATTTGCAAACGGCCATTCTGAGTGACAGTCCTCCCAGATCTGTAGAAATTCTAAAACTGATTCACACAAATAGATGGGTAGAATTTGTTCAGGATAAAGCCTAGATCTGCATGTATCTCATTAGCGAAATTTGCATCGGTTGGAAACCCTTATGGTGGTCCACAGTGACTAATGCTTCCTGGTATTCATGTACATGTGTAACACCCTTCCCTTGTCTGGACTTCTTTACCCACGTCTCACAAATAGACCAGGGAAGAAGGGATTGGATGCCTCTGCTGGTATTCACCTATGGAAAGATAATGGCTTTTTTTCTTGCACGCTCTTTCAGTCTCTCTTGATTACTTATTCTGGGGAAGCTAGCTATCATGTCACAAGGCAGTCTTGTGTAGGGGTCCGCGTTAGTGAGCTTGGAAGCAGATCTCCTGCAGACTGCCAATAACCTAGTGGGAGAGTTGGAGACAGATCCTTCAGCCCTAGTTGCATCTTGAAGTGACTGTACCTAAGCCAACAGCTTGACTGCAACAACTGCAGCAGGTTTGAGGCACAGACACCCAGAAACTTGCACTCAGATTCTTAACCACAGAAACTGTGAGATAATAAATATTTGCTATTTTAAGCCACTAAACGTGGGAGTAATTTGCTACACAGAAATAGGTAACTGATACAGATTTCGGTTCCAGGAGAGGAGTGCTGTTTTAACAAATACTTACAAATGTGGGAATAACTTTGGAAATAGAAAGTAGAAAGAGACTGGAAGGATTTTGATTAACTTGTCAGACAAAGCTAAAACTGCATTAAGCACATTTCTAGTAGAAATATGAACTTTAAGGATGCTGAAGGTAAAGCCTCACAAGCAAGTGAAGAGGAGGTGATTGTTACATACAGGCAGAAATTTAGCAACATTACTGCCTTCAGTCATGTGTAAAGTAGAGAATATGCCTAATGAAGGGCGTGATCTAGCTAAGGAGACTTCGACGCAAAGTGTTGAAGGTGCCATCTTGTTTCGTCTAGATGCTATAGTGAAATCCAAGAGGAGATAGATAATGGAAAGAAGGGCTGTTAAACACAAAAGGAGCCAAGATTTGATGGTTTTATAAACCCTCAACCTTTCCAGATGGCCAGAAATACCAAAATTAAGGAGTGCTTTTAAGCAAACATAAAATCCTGCCCACTGCCAGGAAAATTTGCTCAAAAGATAAAGCCAAGGGTTTGACTGTACAACCTTTTGTTAAGATTGACCTCAGTAAGATCAAAGGTGGGGCCTCAGTGGATTGTCACACAAAAGCCTCTTTAAAAAGGTTAAAAGTGTGCCTCTAGCATCCACTTATCAAACAATTGAGAATCAGGGAGCTTAAGGACATTGTTCCCAGGCTGAACACGAATCATTGAGGGTGGGAGAGCAGGTTGCAATAGTCAGTCTGTAAATTAACCCTGGATGATCCCTACCCCCTTGTATTTATATGCCTATGTAATTCCCTTCCCTTGAACAAAAGTTGGACCTTTGACTTGCTTCTGATGAGTAAAATATGGGCAATATGAAGGGATGCTACTTCAGAGGTTAGGCTATAAAAAGACTGACTTCCTTTTTGGCCACTCTATCTGACTCTCCGTTAGATCATTGGGTCTATAGGAAACTAGCCGTCATGTTGTGTCAGAGCCCCATGGAAAAATGAAGTTAATGAGTTTGGAGGCAGATATTCTATTTGCCAACAACCACGTGAAGGAGCTTGGAAGCATATTTTTTATCCCCAGTTGAGTCTTGAGATGACTAATGGCCCAGCCAACAAATTGACCATATTTTCAGGAGAGACTTGAGCAAGAGACAGACTGTAAGGTGCACCTGGATTCCAACCCCAGAGAAACTGAAATAATAAAGGTTTGTTTTACGCCAATAAATTTTGAGGTATTTTTTTTTATGGAGAAATAGATAACTGATACAAAGTTTTTACTTTGACTCCCTTTCCTGGTTGCATGCTAAAGCGCAGACACTCAGTCTGGAAAAATGTGCTAGGGTGGATGAGGGAGCGCTCAGAAAATCCTTACTGAGTCGTAAGTAATGTACTTGTAGCCAACCGAACTAGTAGTTGTATTCTAAAAATTCTCTTTTGGATTAAAAATAATGTCATCAACCTTAATTAAGTTTTCCATGATTGGAAATATTCTTTCTTTTATAAATTTTAAGTACAAAACTAAAACTTTTAAAACCTAAAAAGAAAATTTAGTTTTACTTATAAAACTAGAATACTGATTTGTATTTTCTATCATGTATTTTTGTATTTTGTATCATACTGATTTTGTATCATGTTTGCTGATATAGAATTCTCTTTTTTCCGCTCAAATAACGTGTATATGACTTCATTATCTATCTTGTTGGAACAGCTATTTTTATTTTGTTTTTCAGTCTGTCTCCTCTACCAGATAAGTACCTAAAGGTAAGAATTGTGCTCAACACAGGCATCTAGACTCCTGTCTGGATATATTGACCAGCAATTGTTGTGAAATGTTCACTGAATTTGCCTTTGGGAAAAACATTAAGCTCCAGAGGGCTTTTTCTCGCCATAAAGTTAGGAGTTTGTTCCAGACGGTTCAGAGAGCACTGTCTTTTTCTTTTCTTCTTTTTTTTTTACGGAAGATTAGCCCGGAGCTAACATCCGTGCCCATCCTCCTCTACTTTATATGAGAGATTCCTGCCACAGCCTGGCTTAATAAGCAGTGCATTGATCTGTGCCTGGGATCTGAACCCCTGAACCCCAGGCCACTGAAGTGGAGCTCACGTCCCTAACCCCTATGCAATCAGGCTGGCCCTGAGCACTGCCTTTGTCTATGATTTTACAATTAACTAATTATATTCTTCATGTTATACAATGAATTCACAACAAAAATTATGAACCACACTTTAAAAGAAAATATTAAATAGGAAATTTATGATACTGTATTAAAGAGCCAGACTGCATTTTTTGATATTTGACTGCCGACAGTGTTTTGCCTCACCCCTCTTTCTTACCCTCCTTTCTGTCCCACATCTAGGCAAGCTGATAAGAAAGCCTGGATGCTCCCTCCTTTGGCGTTGGCAAGACATTCAAACTGCAAGTCCCTGCTTATGTGAGAAGCCTCATGGAAGCTCCATCTTCTAAGCACAATAAAAGCCCCAAGCCAGGCTCCTCTCCTGCTCTCTCAAGTCCGTTTTGGACCATCTTTGGACGCCTGCCGTCTTCTCCTCAGAAGTCCTCAATTATGTAAGTAATAAACTTTTTCATACCTTTTTAATACGTGTGTCATTAGTCTAGGCATCAAAACCAAATTTCAGGTGCATAAATCAAAAGAGAATCAAATTAGTACTTCAGTTTTCTGAATATGCTTAGGTTTAAAAAAATATAATTTTAGTTTTGTATTTAAAATTTTTGAAAGCAGTAATAAAATTTCAACGACAGAAAAATTTAGTGGAATCCCAATAACTGTAATTGTTATGCCCCAGTATTAGTTAGGACCATGAAGGTTGTCAGTTTGTGTATTTTAGCAAAGTTAATGCTGTGCTCCTACTCATTAAAGCCTCCTTAGACAATATTACTGAAATTACTGACACCCATTCAGGCAGAAATCATTAAATATTTTCCTATTATAGATTTGGTTAATATGTTCTATTCAGTGTCTGTTTCAAAAGGCTCTCAACCAGTTTGCCTTCATCTGCAAAGGGACATAACATATCTCTACCTGCCTCCTCATGGGTTAACTCAACAGTCTAGCATGTCAGCTTTGCAGGCAAGATCTTAACTGCATACAACTTTCTCCAGGAGGATGTGTGTGACATTACATTGATGAGATTCTCCTCGTTAATGACATTCATTTGACATGCACATTCAGGACATAAAAATATTGACAAAGGAGCTCACAAAAAGAGGATAGCCATTGCCCTACACATAACTCAAGACCCTACCACCTCAGGTAAATTCCTGTAAATTATCTGGCAAATCAAGGGCTGCTTTATCCTTGATAATGCCAAGAAACAGCTATTGACTCTCTCAGCATTCACAACTTCCTTTAGACTCTTTCTGGTTTGGGAGGCAACATATTTCTCATTTACAAAATTGAGTGAAGCATATTTGCCCTGTTACTTGCAAATTGGCCCACTTTGAATGAGTTTTCCTCCAACAAAAGTATCTAGAATCTGTCTGAATTACAATATAACAGGCATCCCAAGAGTGGCCCCAGGGACTGCCATCTGTAGGTGATTTAGCAACAATTTCTCATGCTTTCTGGAATCTCTGGACCATCCGTGATGGCTATAAGTTGCCCACTGATTTCTGATGCAAGAAACTGCAGCCCTGTGCTATACACCATTAAAGCCACAATTGTTGATTGCATAACTGGGTTCTCCTGGAAACAGAGGCTCTCATAGGCCCTGAGCCTGTGAAACTCTACACCCAGCTGCCTATTATGCCTTGCATCATGAAAACAGCTCCCAACAGACTCAGCAAGACTATCTAGACTTCCTTGTTAAAGGATGGAGCCAAAGATAGGCTCTCCAGTATGTTCCACTTGCAGGAGGGGGAGGCCTCTCCTGTCCTCAGTCCTTTGGCAGATGCCAGGGTCTTGGAGGAGGTCAGCCCTCTATCAAACCCATCAGTTGCCTTGGGAGACCCTTAGGATCAAGTGAGTCAACAACAATGGGATTCATATACTTTATAGAGGTCATCATCATCACCATACAGGATGGATCCCAGTGGATCACAAATTTTGGGTGGGGGTCTATCCTACTTTTTCAACATGGTTATAACATATACATTTGTGTTTAAATGCTCTATTTTATTCCCCTGGTGTTAAAGAATTGCATATATTTTGATTAATATTTTTTAAAAGTCTGTCACTAGCATATAATATTTCTGTATGATGCTATATATTTTAACATTTATTTTAATCACTTTTGACTTTGTTTGATTTTGTTTTTCCTTAGAAAAAATTGTACATCACTTTGAGTGCCTTTTAAAGTGTTCTTTAAAACAAGAAATACAATGGGACACTGCTACGCATCTCTTAGAATAGCTAAAATTCAGAAAACTGACACAACCAAATGCTGACAAGGGTGTGGAGCAGCAGGAACTCTCATTCATTGCTAGTGGGAGTGCAAAATGGTACAGCCACTTTGGAAGATGATATGGCTCTTTGTTACAAAATTAAACCTACTCTGACAAAAACTATCATATGATCCAGCAATTGCACTCCTTGGGATTTACCCAAAGAAGTTGAAAATTTAGGTCAACACAAAGATCTGCACATGGATATTTATGGTAGCTGTATTCATAGTTGCCCAAATATGGAAGTCACCAAGATGTCCTTTACTAGGTGAATGGATGAATAAACTGTGGTACATCCAGACAGCAAGATTATTATTCAGAGCTAAAAATATGGAGTCACCTTAAATACATATTACTAAGTGAAAGAAAATCATCATAACAGGCATTATTTTTCTCAGTCACATTTCTTTTCTTAGCATGGTACACTGAAAAAGTTTAAAAATTTTAAAAAAGTAAATGTTAAGTTTTGTATATTTGGAATAATTTCAAGCTTACACAAAAGCTACAAGAATAATACCAATAATTATTTGTTCTGAACTATTTGAATGTAACTTGCCAACATGATACCACTTCATTAAGAATATCTCCTAAATAATTACAATGTACCATTGATATAAGGAAATTAAAGTGATAACTATCATATAATTCCCAGGATTATTTCAAGTTTGTCCACTGTCTCAATAATCTGTATTATGCCAAATCTCTATTCCAAAATGTGTCACCTTTAGTTGTCATGCCCTTTTAGTCTCTTTCAATCTGGAACATGTTGATCTTCCTTGATTTTCAGGATTGATGTCATTTTGAGGACTATAGACCAAGACCAATTATTTTGTAGAACATGCCTAAATTGGGTTTATCTAAGGTTTTCTTATAATGAGATTCAAGTTGACAGCATTGTATTCTGCCATGTGGCATATGATTTTGATTTGTCACAAATTCTAATTGTTTTTTTCCTATGTTAAGTTTGATTACTTGAATAAGAAACACTTTATGTTTCTCCTTTGAAAAATTACTCTTTTTACTATTATAATTAATAAGTATTCTGTGGAGAGGTATTTAATGACAGTGCAAATATCCAATATCTTTTTTCTTTTGTTGTGGTAACATTGGTTTATAATGTTATATGAATTTAGGGTGTACATCATTGTATTTTGATTTTAGTGTAGATTACATGATGTTAATCATCCAAAGACTAATTACCACCCATCACCGCAGACATATGCCTTATTACCCCTTTCACCTTCCTCCCTCCACCCTTCACCTGTGGTAACTATGTGTTTGTTTGTATGATCTTGTATGATCTTCTACTTATGAGTGAGATCATACAGTATTTTACTTTCTCCCTCTGACTTATTTCACTTAGAATAATACCCTCAAGATCCACCCACGTTGTCACAAATGGCCGAATTTCATCATTTCTTATGGCTGAGTAGTATTCCATTGTGTATATACACCACATCTTCTTTATCCATTCATCCCTTGATGGGCACCTACATTGCTTCCAAGTCTTGGCTCCCTTGTCAAAAATTAGCTGTCCATAGATGCATGGGTTTATTTCTGGGATCTCAGTCATGTTCCATTGATCTGTGTGTCTGTTTTGTGCCAGTTTCATGCTGTTTCAGTTACTATGGCTTTGAAGTATATTTTGAAATCAGGGAGTGTGATACCTCCAGCTTTGTTCCTTTTTTCACAGATTTCTTTGACTATTCTGTGGAAAGTAAATATTCTTGAAATTTTATCTCAGGTTAATTCCTGAATCTTGTTTCAGAATATTCAGAACTTCATCATTAACAGAAAAAATTTAAATATTTTTTAAACACGAAAAAAATCCTAAAGGAAAGGGAAGCCTTTTAATATTATTTTGAAATTCCTTTTTAAAGCATCTCATAACTCTCTAGCTTATGTGTAGTCCCCAGGCATTGTTAACGCCCATGAATGCCAATTAACACTGAATTGCTTACTACAATGTTTTTCTAGCAGGCAGCCTCAAAATGTCCCATTATCGTGATTAAATATTTATTGAACTTGAAGTGTGTCCTCAACACAGTAAAGAAGGTACAGGGAAAGTTTTTACTTCAAAGACATTCTTGTGCTCAGAAGTACATCAAGGCAAGATCATGTACCCGGGAGTTTTTTCCTCAAATTCTATTACACTCTAGGTTGCATTTATTTATGAATTTTCTTATTAGATAAACAAATAAAAATTTAAAACTGTGGGTATTGGAAAAATATTTCCAGAGAGAAATTTAACAATCATCACCAATTCCATAAAATCTGCTCGTATCTTTTGATCTCCTTTATAGGAATCTATTATTTAAAATAGTTCAATCACTTTATGTACGATTTCTGTATCAAGGATTTTCAATATCCGCATAATTGTTGTTTGAGCTGGATTATTCTTTGTTGTATCCAAAGTGCAACATACTTTGTAGTATGTTCAGCAGCATCCTTGTCTTCTACCCACTAGCGCGTAATATAATCATCCACCAACCCACCCACCCCCATCAGACAGTTATACAAGCAACAGTGTCTCCACACATTGTCAGATGTCCCCTGGCAAGGCAAAATCTCTTAACCTACATTGAGAACCACTGCTTTATATAGAAAAAATAGAGAATGGTGTGGGACATTACAGTACATTATATATTATTTCTCTGAAGGATATTTCATTTTATAGAAACCCGTGAATAACAGGAATCACAAATACAAATTACTCTATGGGACAGGCAAATAAAGTAAGTGAGTGGAAATCACCAGTGGAGAATGGTGATAAACTAAGATGCTCTTGGCCTGTGCACCAGCCAGAAGGGGCTGCTATCCCTACATTGTTATTGTCAAGTATTACAAGACTCAAATTCTGATTCATTGTTGCTAATTCCTTTTTTCAAGAAAAAACACGTGTATGGAAATATCTCCGTTTTTTAAATATTAGGAACTAATTAATTTTTTTAAGTACCGTGCTAAACAAATTTTTTTAATTTTAGATTGTTGATTTGCACCCTCTGTTACACTATTAAGTGATAAGTTGAATACAAAATTATAAATAAGTTTATAAAGTTGACCTGACTTATATAAAATATGTAAAGACTGGAAGGATATCAGAGTGTTTATCATGTTTTCCCATGGGTAGTTATTATTTTCATAACAAGAGTAATAATTGCATTCACATTTCTAATATCAATGGCGAAGCTTTCATGATAATTTTCCTGGAGAGAACACACAGTGTCAATGCAGAAGACACAGAAAACTTGGGAGTTTAAGAAGCAGAGATTGGCCAGAGAGAGGAATTTTCAGGTGAGAGCCCAAACTTTGCTGCCACCATGTTTTTTCTATCATCTGACAAGTGAAAGCCAGGAAGCAGAGGAAATAGGAAGTCACCTACCTGAAGGAAACTGAAGAGGGAAGTAACAACTACCCACTGCTCATTTCTCTGTTATAGCCAAAGACAAGCAGAAATGCCATCTTAGTCTGCATGTCCCAGAGTTTGAAAGAAGAAAATGACTCCAAGAATGAAGAGAGTGCAACAAGAAACTTGTAGAACCAGCACCTATTATGTGCCCCAAATCAAACCCTTCCTTAATGTAACACAGATTAGAGCCCTATCCACAGCTATGGTACATTCTGCTTGTACTAAAAGTTTAATTCCCTGGGAAATGAAGCCAGACTGGTGAGGCAGAAAAGTCACCTAGAGGAGTCAATATTCCAGAAGATAAAGGCAAAAAAGTCATCTAGAACTCAGGATAAAAGAAAAGACCCCAGGACCCTGGGGGAACTATTAGCTTCAGAGACATGTACCCCTTTATGTGGGTGTTATTACCATCATAAAGGAGCCCATGTGATTCACTCAAAGTTCCACTTCATAAACTGATGTAGGCAGCAAATACTGCAATGAAAAGAAAATGTTCTTGTTAAATATACAGGGCAGGCAGTATTGTAGGCTCTGAATAGTCCATCTATTTTAATACGGAAATTTAACTTTCACTTTATTTTTCCCTTGTTGAAGTAGTAATATTTACAGGTCAAGTCTTCTTTCCTTACTTTGGAAAGAAAACAGTATTTTTTTCGTTAATTTGGATTTGAAGTTTAATGGGCCTTTAAGGTCTATTGTAGAAGAATAAAAAGGAAATGGGTTTTCTGAGGACGTCTAGAAGAGAAGAGGCTTGAAGAAGGGAGAGGAAAGGATTTTCCAACTTGAAGAGGACATTTGAAAATCTGCAGCATCAGAAGTGGTGGAGAAGAGACAGTAGGTCTGACAGCAAGACTAATTAGCTGGCTGCCCTTCAGTGATGGATGGGCAAGCCTCCTGACAATAATGGCTGGTCTCTAAAGACAGGACTGGAAGCAGCCAGTTATATAATCTTTTAATAAAAGATTATCTTGTTCAGTTACTGCAGAGAACTAGCAGCAAAGTGCTGGACATAAACTGAGCCTTCTCACGGGACAATGGATGTCTCAGTGGTAACTTGTGTGGACAGATTACAACTTGCCAGAACCACTCCTGTCTCATCTTATGAAAGATCCCCAAAATTGTGGTGCAACTCTAGGAGAAGGGTGAAGTTTTCAGTCAGTGTGCTGAGTTTTGGAACTAGACAGTGCTTTACAATATACAAAGAAAGGGAGTATTTCTTGCCTAAGTTTGCTCATTGATACTTACCTACTCTCTGATTTGTCACACTTTTCTACGTGTTCTACATTTTCTAGTATGTGCATGTTATCATGTTTAAGGCTCTAAACAAATACTTCTATGAGAAAAATCCAAATGTGTACAAATTACACATGATGCTCTAATTTCTTTGCTTTTCATTAAAGCAATCTATTGGCAACGGGAGTTTCAGAATACCAACACGTGAGCAAAATTGATGATACAGAAGCCAATGTCTGTTTTCTCATTGATCCATGGCAGTTTGTAGACCTCCCAGAAAATAAAACAGTGGCTAATAAATCTTGCTTTGAAATAGAGAAAGCTTAAAATAATGAAAAAATCTATTTCTCATTTTGTAATATACAAGCTGTCTTGCTTAATTGTGTTCTGCTCTGTAGTTTTGACATGGGCATTACTTTTCCCTCGGCATTAGTGTTAGTGAATTACTCTGCAAGAAATTCCCTTTGAGGGACTATCAAGCACTACCTTTTGAGAGGCTAACATTTGGCAAACAGTCGAAATCAGAGACATTTCAAACGAAAATGAAAAACAAGAAAGATGAACAATGCCTTATTCGTGCAGAGAATGAATACTTTGATAGCAAACGTTTCAGAGTTTATGATTTACAGCTGATCTTTAGAAAGCATTCAGCTTCCTTTCTCTCTTTCCCAGTGAGGGCACCTGAGATCTGCCCGGCTTTGCCTAAAAATAAGACAAAGTATCCCTGACCACTTTCGAATATTGGCACAGGCACATTGCTCCCTATTCCTGAATTGCTCCATCCCAACTCGAATCAGAGATTAATTAAAATAGGCTCCATTATGACCTAGGCTAGATGCAACTGAGTGTACATACTTTGGGATCAGAAAGGAAGCATTATCATTCTTGCGACAAATATACATATAGACATAATTGTGTATAATATGTTTGTGTGTCCAATACCAAATGATCCGTACTTCTTATTCTTATTTCTGGATTACTCATAATTCTCTGTACCATCCTTCCCTACTTACAAATATAGAAAGAAATATTTATCTATATTTATTAGACGAACTTCACAGGAAAAAACATAAGATCTGTATTTGTCTACATTACCTTCACTCAGTCTACACACTTGTAATAAGGGCCAACTTTATGCCAATCCCCATTACTCTGAAAGCATTAAGATAAGGAACTCTCATCAGCTAATAATATTACAGTGCAAATTGTTTATTCATTTAACAAACGTGTATTCTCATCAGCTAATAATATTACAGTGCAAATTGTTTATTCATTTAACAAACGTGTATTGTTAAATTGCTATTCTGGACCCTGCAACAAACCCATCTGATACTGTCTTTGCCTTGGAAACATGCACAATCATGTGGCGGAGGAAGTCAGTGGTGTAGATCAGTAATTATAATAAAAATTTTATTATATACGTTTGTACAAAGAGCCACAGAGAATAACCTCCGCAAAGGAGAGTCAAAGAGGGAATTCTATTAGACTTTCCCTCCCAACTAGCAAAATAAGTTATGAAATTTGCCATAAGGAAAAATTTTTCCCCACTGGGATGACGTGGGTCCTACCAAAATTGAAGGAGCTAAGTGAATAGGATTGGATCCGAGCCCTCAAGTCTTCTCAAAAACGGATAAAGTCACACTTAGTCTCACAATGATAAGCATGATCGACTTTTCTTCAAGTGGAACAGAGGGCATGGAAAACACATTTTTATGGTGTATTCAGCAAGATGCTACTCCTGTTTCTGTATGAGATTAGTCCTATCATGGCTGACATTTTCTCTATATTTCGCAGTTGATAATTCCTCAGTGTAGCCCTACTGGTCCATGCTCCATATTGAGCCATGGAAAATGAAATGCTGAAAGTTGACACTTCCAGCTGTTAACTGTCCTCTGCATTCCTTTCCAGCTGAACCAATGAGAACATTGCAAGAGTGACAGTATGCCTAGTTTCATAAGGACATTTAATAGTCAATGATGAATCATTCTGTGACTTTAGTTTTGTCAGGTTCTGTGGAAAAACACGTAGTTCATAATTATTGCCTATAGTTATTTCTTGTCTTATGCCAGTGGTTTTCCAACATATTTTAAGGAACAAGAATTTGTAGTAGGCATCTCATAGTGATGAATGGAAGATTACCCAGAATGCTCTACTACCAGATGTGCCTGGTATGCTTCCTTTCAACATTTAAATTTCACCTTAAATACTACTGTCTCACCCAGGTCTTCCCTAACCATCTCATCAAAAGTAGTCCTTCTAAATGCTCATTATTCTTTACACATTGCTTTATATTATTTTTTCATAGCATTTATTATCTGAACTTTTGGGAATATTGCATGGCATACCAACTAAGTATTCAGAATACAGAATAAAATATGAATCAGCATGTATTATTAGTGAAATTAATATTTGTGGTAAATCAATATTGAACAAAATCTGCCTTAATCCAGACAGACTTGTCTCAATTTAACTGTAATGGGGCACATTTATTTATTATATTTATTGAGAGTATGTCAGATTTTTGTCTCAAAAATGAGTAATGCTGTTAAATAAGTTGGAAACTAATACCTTGGCCCATAGCATTAAGATACCCTGAGGTATTGTAATATTAGTTGTATCAGATTTTTTTGTTGTGATTTTTATAGTAGTATTTTTTGTGCTACACAAACAGTGTCTTTTAAAAAAATCTGTATCTTACTTCACAGTTCTGTAGGTCACAAGTATTGTGGGCTCTACTGGCTTCAGTGCTTAGTGCCTCTGGCTCTAATAATGTATTGGCCAGCTCAATTCTCATCTGGAGGTCCTGGGGGAAAATCAGTTCCCAAACGCATTGTCAATGTTGCGAGAATTCAGTTCCGTGAAGTTACAGAATTCAAATCTCCAATTAAATAATGTCCAGGCATTGCTCGCAGCTCCTAGAGGCCACTCATATTCATCCTACATCACCAGCCAGCAATGGCATATTGAATCCTTCTCCGCCATTGAATCTCGACTTACTCTTCTGCATCTACCTTCCAGAGAAAACTCCCAGCTTTTTAAAGGATTCTTGATTAGGTTAGGCTCACCTGGATAATCTCTTCTATAAGTCAACTGTGCCATATAACATCATTAATCATAGAAGTAAGATCCATTATATTTACCCTTTAGGGATTTGTGTGGCATGGACCCCAGGGCGCAGGGAATCTTGGGAGACATTTTAGAATTCTGTCTACCATGTAAGCTAATACAGGCCATGCAGTCAATGAGGCAGAGACATTAAAACAAATATTTTGGAAATAATTTGAAATTTCAAAAATCTTGTAATTTACCTTCATGGGAAATATCGGGCTTTTATTGGACTTTGCTGTACTTATTTTATAATTTGTTTTTCTGTGTGTGTGTATTGGTTTGCTTGGCTCTTGTTTTAATTTGTTTTGTCTGAGCTTTGGTTGTTTGTTTATGTTTAAATTACATGTGGAGGACACAAGTAATACTGAAATTTCTGACCCTGTTGCAGGGCCTGTGTGTCAGCTATTTATTCATAACAATAACACATATTACATTACATATATACATATTATTATACAATAATACATATATACATATTATAATACAATAATACATAACATAAACATAATATTACAAAATATATTAGGTATAATTTTCTTTCTTTTTTCATTTTTCACAAAAATAAATAAGATTGTTGATGTGCTCTGTGCTACAGGATATACTTTTTAAGTTCAAAATATTGAATATACTATTAAATTGATAAGGTACGGAGTCTATAGATGTTGAAAGCATTCCAAATACTTTCAACTCCCTATGGAAGAATGATTTCAATTTCTGCTAAAGCCCTAGACTTCAAGGAATTTAGAGGCATTTTCTAAATGTATTGGGCAATAACAATTCATCAGCCATGACGTTAGAGTAGACTGATTTGATTATTTTCCACTCTAAGTTAAAAGCAGACACTGATAGAGAATTTGCTTAAATTAAAATACCTATAAATACCCCTTAGAGGTTATGTAACATGGTTTAATTTTACTTATTTTTCTAATAATAACCTGACACCAGTAACCAAAATCTTGCATGAACACACCTATAAATTATCGTTTGTGGATGGAACAAGATAGAACGAGACTAAACATGATCTCCCCAAATTTATGTTTATTCATAAACAGAGTCACAAAATAGATGCAGGAGGTTGCACCTGTTTAAAGCACATACTCTCCCGGATTGCAATTAACTGAGTTTCATCATTTCCTCTAGATGAGATTTCTGCAGTGGGATGGAGTTAATTAAGTGCATTCTATGAAAATAATCAGAGTGTGGAATATGTAAACAGAACCGCTACAGTAGATGTACATGAAGATATTATATGGGGATTATTGCACAGTCCTTCAGCTTTCAAAGAGTAACAAGAATAAAACATTCACAGGCATGCATGCAAAAATTTCCCTATGTAAGCACAATATTATCAAATTATCCAAGTTGATTAAAGCTTCAATTGCAAAGCAAGGGTGCAATATTCAAGTGACTTTGTGCTTCTACAAGTAAAATTGAAAATAAAATAGCTTTCTCCTAAATTACCTGAAATGTCAAGTAAAAGTGGTTTGCAAATTAAATTAACTAGGAAACTGCCTTCATTTTCAGTAAATTCAGTCTTATTGTCTTTCCTCAATAATTGTGAAATAAAAAATGGTCTTCTTATTATTTCCTACTTGGTCATACTGCAACCAGTAGGAAATTTGATTACTTTTTAAAAGATAAAATGGTTGTAGTTGGTCAAAGAGAAGTTTCTGAATGGAAATGAATACAAAATTTCTGGTAAATTTTTAATAGACCTTTGAAACTAACAGTTTTCCGACATACTTTAATAGCGTACATCAATCTTGCTGCAACTTACAGAAAACCTGATTATTGACTTACAGCAAATCATAGAAAATCAAATTTAAAGAAATCATAGCCCTAGCTTAGTGGAGGCTGTCCTAATATAGACTCTCTTCTTTGGTTGTCACTATTCTTTCCTTTGCTGCACAGCTGCGTTCGTGGACCACTCATGTTTGCAAGTGAAACCCAATAGCCTGGTCTTTGTTCTACAGGAAAGAGTTTCAAATATTTGAAGATGGCTTGTATACATTTGTGTATCCAAACAAAACATATCATATTACGTTACATATTTTTATCAAACATCATTGCTAGATTTTTCACTGTAATTGCTTATCTCTTACCTCACGCTAAATTGCAACTGTTGCTCTTAGAATATGGAACCAGCATTACTAGGACTTATCCTCCTGAGCATCATAGCCTAGAATCTGGATGGACACCATCTATTGATCCTAGCAAATTATATGAATTTTCAAGGTCATACGTAGGGTATTTATTTGGCCAATATATCAGATAAATGGTATTTTGTTTTACCTTACCTTTCTAGCCCTTTATGAATCCATTTATCCTACTAGGAATTTCGTGTCAGAATATAAACTCTCTATTTTCATAACTTCATAATTAACATTCAACAAGGCATCTAATCAAAGCATCCCTTTCTCATTAGTACACTTCTGACAGTTTCATCATCAAGTGGCAAGTGTTGCAGCAAATTGTGTTGCTATCCTATCAGATGTGTCAAGAACTTGATCTTCCTTTCCATTAAGTCAGATTAGGGACAAGGACCAATTTCCATTATGAAAATGTGACTGAAAACAAGTCACACTTTTCCAGCAAAATCTTCTAATAAAAAATGGATTAAGCTCATATTCTCCTTCATACATATTCTGCATGATCCAAGTATTTTTAAATATTGATTGAATAATTTAGTATTGATGAACTAATGTGAAAACCAAAGAAAAAGTCCTTGAAATCAATTAGCTATTTGATTACAGTCAAGCTTTGACATATTGCACAGAAAAACAAATTAAATCTTGGAATTTATCCATGATTATAAGTGACATAATTGTTTTGGCAGTTATGACTATTTTAGGATGGGTTTTATTCACTCTTAGATCTATTACTTCATATATTATATAATTTTGGATTTATTTCTCTCCCTTTTCTGTCATAAGCATATAAAACTACTAAATTATCCAATCCAGATCATTAACCATTGAAGTACTTTTAGCTGTATTTATATTTATATATTATATTTATATATAAATACTGTCATAAGAGACATGATAAGGACTTTCTCTTTGGTTCACTGTCGTTTTAGATTCTGCCTCTTCACTACCGATTAACTGTCAATACCCTACCTGATCGTCAATCTTGTTTCTAACACTTGCGCTATATAGAAACTCATCTAACTCCACAGAGAAGTGACTCTCTTCACAGAGTACATAAACAATAGCTTTGCAAAGAAAAAAGAAAAAGTATTTTCATTTGTGCTTCTGTTTCTGTACACTAGAATGTTTTACGGCAAGAACACCCCTCTTGTAGACTGCATCTGGGGATCAACAGACTCAGATTGAAGGTGGTGATAATATAAACAAGATATCCCAGATTAAGAGAGACTTAAGAGTTACTATGTTCATGTTCTAAAGAGTTCATAAAGCGATGGTTTCTGATAATTTTATCTAGAATAAAAATGAATGGAACTAAGATCACTAAAAATTTAAGTTTCTGTGGAGCTCCTGACTTTTAGAAAGGTCAATGACAGTCACGTGGATTAACTTGCCATTGGACGATGTGCAAGAAGGCATCCTGGAAAGTTCAGGTATGATTTTACTATGGTCACATTTCTGAACTGATCTTAAAATTTTAAGAATGGCTATTGCAAACACTTTGAGTGTAAATTTGGTATATGCTATACGAGTTACTTGAAACAGAATCTTTCTCTTTTTCAACTCTGTAGTTTCAACTCTTAAGCAGTTGCTTTGTACTTTTTCCAGTTTTCGTGAAAATTTTCAAGAATATGGAAAAATAACACGATGGTAGAATAGTATACCCACATTTCCGCCATCTAGATTCAAGAATATTTTACATCTTTGGGTATGTGTATGTGTACACATGTATGCATGCACACGTGTGTGTGTGTATGTGTGTGTGTGTTTTGCTGAGTCACTTCAAAGCAAGTTGTGGAAACCGTACTTCTTTCCTAAGTACTTCAGCATATGTCTTTGAAAAAAAAAGAATATTATTTTACATTAATAAAATAACATTTCACAATGGAGAATATTAACAAAAGTTTCCTAGTGCCCTCTATTGCAGAAGTGATATTTAAATACTCTCAATTGTGGGCGCTGGCCCAGTGGCATAGTGGTTAAGTTTGCATGCTCTACTTCCACAGCCAAGGGTTCACAGGTTCAGATCCCAGGTGCGGACCTAAACACCGCTCATCGAGCCCTGCTATGGTGGTGTCGACACATAAAATAGAGGTGAATTGGCACAGATGTTAGCTCCTGTACAATCTCTCTCAAGCAAAAACGAGGAAGATTGGTGACAGATGTTGGCTCAGGGCCAATCTTCTTTACCAAAAAAAAATATATATATCAATTATGTCTCAGTATCTACTGTAAAGCTTTCCATTTCTTTTCCACCGTTATCCAATCAGGATACTCAAAATTAATTTTGGTCTTACTCTAGAAGAGTCCTCACATTTTTTTTTTTCATGGCTTGATGCGCGGTGTCTACATCTGTTCCCAGGAGCTGAACCCGCAAACCCTGGGCTGCTGAAGTGAAGCACGTGAACTTAAACGCCACGCCGCCAGGCCCACCCCAGGACAGTCCCCACTTTTTAAACTGACATTGACTTCCTTCAGGGACCATACCAATTGTCTTGTAGAATGCCCCATATTCTTGAATTGTGTAGCTGACTTTTGAAGGTGTTGCCTGACTTGTCCTTCTCTCTTCTGTATTTTCTCTAAACTGAGGCTAGATCTAAAATTACATTGTAGTTTTAATACAGCAAGACCTCAATACACGCATCAATCAATCAGTCAGTCAAAGTACTTGAGAAATTAATGAACAAAAAACGTAGAGCACTCTTTTAGGCCAAACAAAATAACAGATGAGTTAATGAGCTTTTTGAAATACCCAATTAAGTTTAATGAAAGCAAATCAAATTTAAATTTTCGCTTTCTATTTACTATCAAAAATTTAGTTTTAAATATAGTATTGTTTTCCATATCAACAAAACAGAATTCCAATTTCCCAGTGACTATTTCTTGTGTCTTTACAAACAACATGTCGGTAATAATAATAACAATATTTGTCATGAATTAAAGGAGATAGAATTAGTTGTGAAATGTAATTAAATTGACTTTAAATAATATTGTACATTTAATTTTTAAATAATTTTCTCTAAATACATGACCAGATATACATTAGTTTTCCTTATCTGATAAATGTGATGGCTGTCATCATTTCACTTTTTTCTATTCTACTTTATTTTGTGTTAATTTATTTTGGTTATCTTCATCAATAGTCTCATAATAATATAATCTGTAGAAAAATGATTTCTCTATTCCATGCCTCATAATATTTTTATTTGCATAGATGTTTTGGCTTTTTCAAAATATCACCCATAAGACTGTGTCTAGATAAATGAATCATTCTATATGGTTTGCAGACATGTTCCTAACTGTCTATCTTTGAGATACTAAAAGCAGTCATATACATGGCCGGTTAATGTAAAACTGTTGTCAATCATGCAAAATGGGCAACCTTTCTACATTAAAAAGGAGAAAAAATAACATGACATGTGGGATTGTGAGTCCTGTGCCATTCTCCCAACTTCAGAAAAAAATTTATTTTATTTAACTGGTTGTATAACCAACATAACGCAATAAATCTGTGAAACACACACTCATATAGCTTATATTTCACATTTGTTTAGTTTGAAAATGATATTCGTTGCATTTTCCTCATTATTTTTAAAGTGAGCCTTATACCATCTTTCTATAACCCATAGGAATTTACTAGAGAAAATAGAAGCTGATAAACCACTGTATGGTCTGCTGCGTTCTGCTCCGTGTCCTTGTCGACTCAGATGATTTTTCAATAGACTAAGACATTTCTACCATTTCAATTTCCTGCTTCAAGAAAGCACATTTGTTCCTCTCAAAGCAACACTTAGTCTCCGCTACTTAACACGGGCCTTGTTTAGACAAAATATGAGATTAGTATTTCCCAGGAAATAAAGTTGAGAGAAATCAGAACTGCTCCATTTAACTGTCCAAATATCTAAGATTGTATAGATAAGGTTGGTGTATACTTTTAAGGGATGATTCAGTAATTTATCAAAGAGCTATTGATTCTGTACTGGTCAATTGAGATGGAGATATCAATGTCAATTTTACCGCCTCAAGAGAGAAACCTTCTTGCACTTGAATTCATAAAAATGTGGATGTTCTCACACAAAGGTCAAAAGATGTATTCGTTACAGTAACTCAGACACATCCAAAAATCTCTATAGATTTGATACAATAGGAGTTTATTTCCTCTGTACACAACTACCAGATGTTGGTGGATGCCAGATGATGTCCACATCATTCAAGGATCCAGGCATCTCTCACAATGGAGCTCTGCCATTTTCAACAGGTTGTTTTTAGGCAGCAATGGAAAGGGAAAGAGAAGATGATGAGAAGGATAGGTACTTCTTAGTCATGCCAATCCAGAAAAAGAAAATAAATGTTATGTTAGCTGACAACGTTTGGGAAAAAAATTGATTCAAAGCCTTCCCCTAAGAGGACCCTAAATGTAGCCCCACGCTAGGTAGACACTTCTCAGAAACACGTCTATGAAAAAGTAAGGGAATATGAATCTTTGCTGGACACATACTGGTCTCTGCTGCAGGTAGAAATTTGGAGAAGTTCATAAAAGTGTGAATCTACTTAAATAAAAGGATCTCCCCACTACCACCATCACAAAGTAAATACTCATTCCTCAAAATATTCTCACCCTCGTGCATTATCCATTTCCCATGTATAGCTTTCCACCTGCATTCTGTTAGTGAAATTTCACAGGAATAACTTTAAATTTATTCAGTAAATATGTCATTTTTATTAATTAATGAAGATTTGTTGGCATACATCTTAAGTGCTGAGCATTGCCCATAAAAATTCATTTATGTTATTTCATTAATACTTCACAATAACCCTAAAAAGTAAGTACTGATATTTCTCTTTGCAAATGGCAAAACTGAGGCTAGAGATGTAAGGCCAATTGTGCAAGGTCAGAGTACATTTGCTGATGTGGTGAAGAGTGTGGACGTCAAGCTGCATCAGGGGAAGGAAGAATGGGACACGAGTAGAAGGGCTAGTGAGCATGAACCATCTTTTGAGGTGTTTAGATTTGGCAAGATAGAGACAAATAACATAACCACAATGTAGGCAGTGTGAGGAATAGTTTTTAATATGAGAATGGTTATGTAATGATTAGTAGAAGGTGAAAAGCCATATCCCCTTTTTTCTATTTCATATATGTTCTATATTCTATATTTACTACAACTCTAATGGTAACACCTTACATGTTGTGTTCAACAGCAACAGCAAAATAATACAAGCAATAAGTCAGGCAAATAATAAAGCACATGCTCAAAGCACAAGACTCAACAAGGTATAAAATCCCTTGACTTTCAGTCTTCCCTTCCCCAAACACAACACCTGCCCTACACTGATCCCCAAACTTCCCTCCTTCCTTTTCATTTTAAGGAGAGTGATTTCTCTCTACCTGACCAAGTGGAAGTCTCCTTATGCTCATTGATTCCAATCCCTTCCCAGTCTCAAAAAAACATGGTCAACCTTTTGTCTCTCTTTCCCTTTGTCATCTTCCTTTAAATTCTCACTCTCAAAGGTTCTTTTCTAATTGTGTTGAAATGTTCATGTTTTAGTCTCATTGATTTGTCTGCTTTCCTCACTAGAAGAGCCCTCTTGAAAGAAAAACATGTGCAAATTATTCTATAGGTTTTGAAAAATACCTTGGCTAAAAAAAAGAAAGATTATAGCTAACATTTATTTGTGTTAGGCGTTCTTATAAGTACATCACATATGCTAATTTACTTAATTTTCACAACCAACTTATGAGGTAAATGCTATTTTTCCTATTTTGCAGATGAAGAGGCTGCATTAGAGAAAATAGAATCAATGGCCTTGGAATCTGCCTTTTCTGGTGTTAGATTAACTCTAGACTTGTTTCATGTAGTGAATCAATACTTTTTTCTTTGCATAAACTAGTTTGAGTTGCATTCTGTAATTTCCAATTTTAAAAATGCTGGCAGAGGTATCCTTCAAAAATATAGATCACTAGATAGCACTATCCTGTCTCTCACTGTTATCCAGGCATCAGGGCAATATGCAAATGACCCCTCGTGGTCCACTCTTTTACTCCCTCATTCCCTGGACTCTAGCATAGTAGAATGAGTCTTCAGAGCTCTGGGCTGATCGTTATTTTCCCTGCATGGCTTAACAGCAGTCAAACTGCTATACCGACATCTTGTCATTCCAACTCCCATTAATACCAAAAATTGCCGGTTAATACCTAATTCCTCACCTCCACGACAGTATCTAATCTGTTTTCTGAACTTCTATTGCTTTCATAAAAATATAACTTTATTATCTCTTGCTTTGAAGACACCTACTCCCACCAAAGATGAAGAAGTGGGCAGAGGGGGAGAAAGAAAAAAAAGGGAATCTTTGGTTTTGGCAATTAATGTGTCAGTGCTGATGGAATTTATATACTAGTGAGTTTACATTCTGGTTAGTTTATTTTACTATATGCAAATTCAAACATGTGTATTTTAGAGTCCCTGTATAATAGTAATAATGTAATATATTATGAGCCAATTATCTATGGGTCATGTAATTTATTTTCAGCATTTTGTGACTAAACTTTAAAAATTAAATTTCTTTCAAGGAATCAGAGTGTGGCATACTGGGAAGACAGCAGAACATTGTAAAGAGAGGAGTGGGAATCCCTGAGGCTAGCTTTGACTTGACTCAAAACTGATTAGACGGACAAAGGACTTGAGTAGAATTTTCTCCAAGAAGACATACAAATGGACACTAGGTATATGAAAATGTGCTCAATGTCACTAAGCATTAGCAAAACACAGATGAAAACTGCAGTTAAATATCACCTCATACCTGTTAAGATGATTATTATTAAAAAACAAAACCAGATAATAATATTAGGATGGGTGTGGAAAAGATAATGGATGGATGTAGAATGGTGCAGCCAGTACGGAAAACAGTATGGAGGTTCCTCAAAAAATTAAAAGTAGAATCACCATAAAATCCAGCAATCCCATGTCTGGATATATATCCAAAAGAATTGAAGTCAGGATCTTGAACAGATATCTGCACCCCCATGTTAATTGCAGCAATATTCACAATAGCCATGGTATGGAAACAACCCAAATATCAATCAACAGACGATTGGATAAAGAAAATTGGTATATACATAAAATGGAATATTATTCAACTTTGGGAAAAGAAGGAAATCCTGCCATTTGTGACAACATGGATGAACCTAGAGGATATTACATTATGCTTTTAGGTAAGCTAGTCACAGAAGAAAAGCACTGCATAATTGCAATAGTCAAACTCAGAAAAGTAGAGAACAGAATGGTGGCTGCCAAGGGCTGGGGAGCTGGAGAATTGGGGAATTATTGCTCAATGAGAATAAAGTTTCAGTTACGCAAGATGAATAAGTTCTGGAGAGCTACTGTACCACACAGTATCTACAGTTAACAATATAGCCTAGTGCACCTTAAAATATGTGTAGAGCCTTGGGCAGTGTTGGTGGGAATGCAAATTAGTACAGCCACTATGGAAAACAGTATGGAGGGTCTTCAACAAAATTAAAAATAACTACCGAATGATCCAACAACCCTACTTCTGGATATATAGGTATCCAGAGGAAGTTAAGTCAGTATCTCGAAGAGATACCTGTACCCCTATATTCATTGCAGAATTATTTATAATAGCCAATGAATGGAAACAACCTAAGTGTTCACTGAAGGATGAATGTATAAAGAAAATGATGTGTGTGTGTGTGTCTATATATATATAGAAATTATTTATGTCTATGGATATGGATATTATTCAGCCATAAGAAAGAAGGAAATTCTGCCGTTTGCAACAACATGGATGGACAGTGAGGAGATTATGGTAAGTAAAATAGGTCAGACAGAGAAAGACAAATACTGTATGTTCTTGCTTATATCTGGAGCTCATAGACATAGAGAGTAGAATGGAGGTTGCCACAGGCTGTGGGGTGGAGGAAATTGGGAGATGTTGGCCAAAGGGTACAAACTTCCAGCTATAAGATGAATAAGTTCTGGGCATATAACATAGAACGTGATAGCTATAATTGACAATACTGTATTATATACTTGAAAGTTGTTAAGAGAGTAAGTATTAAATGTTATAACCACAAAAAAAAATGGTACTTATGTGAGGGAATGGAGGTGTTAACTAACCTTATTGTGGTAATAATCGTTTCACAATATATACATGTACTGAGTCATCACGTTGTACATCCAAACTTACACGGTATAAGTCAATAATACCTCAATAAAGATGGAAAAAATAAAATATGCATATAAAATAGATCTCATGTTAAGTGCTCTTACCACCAAATGGACACACACCCACAAAAGAACACAAAGAAATTTTTGAAAGCTATAGATCTGTTTAGTACCTTAATTGTGGTGATGGTATCATGGCTGTTGCTTATGTTCAAACTCATCAAGATGTACACATTGAATTGTGCAATTTTTTGTGTATCATTTATACATCAATAGAGCTTAAAAAATGGATTAGAGTGTCTTTAGAGTTCAATTGATCATGTAAAGTGAAGTTTTGTTCTACAGGCTCTCTCTCAGCTTTTTTATTGTCTCAGTGTTTGCTGGAAAATATACGATTCCTTTGGCAATTTCGGCTGTTCCTTTGCAACACTGAGCAATTCCAGCATCATAAGAACTCAGCGTTAGTAGTGGAAACAACTGGGAACCAGAAGTTTTAGACCGTAATCGCTCGTATTGCAACCCTAAGAGAGGCATCTTACAATCCTCTTTGTCATTATGTGCCAAGTCTCCAAAAGAGCCAAGTCTTATTCAGATGCTCTCAGCTGCAATGAATTGTGATCGTTTATGCAGTCCATTGTATGTTACGGAGCATCTGTTTTTACCGTGTCCTACGTAATTAGGCTCTCTGCCACTTTTCAGAGGTTTTAGGTTTATTAACAACTTTCAAATCTAGTAAAGTGATATGCTCTGCATTGTATGATGATTTTCTTCACCATATAACAGAAATGGAATCAAAGTTTCTTGGCAGCAGTAATATCCCAGGGTCTGTTACCCCTACGCTGAGAAAGTCAAATATTTTATAAGTTTTCATTTGGGGATGTATAAACTGAGGGTTCAAATTTTTCAGAATCATAGTTTTCCTTTTAGTAGCTATAATTTCTACTGAAAGATCAAGTTAAATTGCAACTTTTCTCAAAAATATCGTACTTCATTCATTAAAGAAGTGTTTCATGTTCTGCTACAGGCAAGACATTATCCTAAGCCTCCAGGTGGAGTTGCGCATGCGACAAGCAAGATTTCTAGCGGAGGAGACGTTGACAACAAGCAAGGGGGCTACTAATATCAGAAAGTCACATATACTTGGTGTGAAATGAAACAAGGTGACATAGTAAAGAAATTAACTGCTCTGTGCATGTTGGGAAATTAGATGAAGTAACCAAGAAAGAATTCTCTGGAGTGTCAACATTTGAAAAGGAACCAGCAAAGGGAACATCTGGAAGAAAAGCATTCTCTTTAGGGGGAATAAGGAGGGGAAAAATGAGAATCAGCTGTACATTTTCAAGAAACCAGAAACAGCACTGGTGTGATCGGCCTGAGTGGCGTTGCAGAGAAGCTGACAGAATGAGGTCAAATGGGTGAGCAAGACCCATGTCATATTAAGTCCTTCATTGGCCTTGATAAGGAGTGTTTAATTATATCTTAAGTGCATTAAGAAGCATTAGAGGATTGTAGGCTGAGGCATTCAGTGACTTTATTTATAAAGATGACTATTACATGAGGACCAGAGAGGCTCACAGAGAGCAGTCCAGAGTCTGCTGTAATTGGTAGCCTGCACTGAAGTCGTAGCCATAAACACGGAAAGGAACTATGGAACACAAGATGTATCAGGAGGTAGAACCAACAACTTACTAATGGACAAATGTGGTATGTGAGGGAAAGTAAAAAATTAAAGATGACCCCTGGGTTTTTGGTTTGAGCAAGGGGGTGGGTATAGTTAATCTTTATTGTGACGGAGAAATCAAGGGAAAGAGAGGTTTAAGAGTGAATACGTGAATAAATGGAACTATTGATATTTTATATATCTTAGCAAAATCGATTCAACATATAGTCCTCCAAACTTTCACCTGAGGGTAACTAAATTGAAACTATACCAACCACCACAGGTTTATAAGCTTAATTGTGGGTTTGGTCCAGAATAATAAGAAAATTAGTTAATACATTTGGCACAGTTTCACAATAAAGATAAACTTTCTCAGATAACATATCACCCTGTTAGGAGCTATTGATTTTCTCTGTCCTAATCTTAATGGAGAAATAGGAGCTGGCATTATCTCTAAAATTAAATATTTAAAATCTTGCATTTCAAAGAGTACAATTTCCTACTCAAAGATAATAATAAAATGTTCCCAACTATTTCAATAACCTTAAACTGAAGAGAAGAAATTATCATTGATGGGTCAAAACGAATCTGTTTCTTTTCTCTTACAGGCTCAAAGATACCTTTGAAATATCTTAAAAACTCATGGAAATTTCACCTTCTCCAATTTCACCTACACCTTGTCTTAAAATCATACAAATAAAATTATGCATCACAAGAGTATAAAGTAAGCAAGGTAATAATAATAAGATAGCAGCGGAGACTCGAGATTACCACTTTATCCTTCCTCAAGAAAACAGAAGAATGAAGACAGGTGATGATCGAAGAAACAGCACACAAGATCCAACATTACTGAATGATTTAACATGTAGTAGATAATGCTTAAAGGGATCTTTAAAGCGTGGATGTTTTATGTTTTTTGCAAATTTGCAACCTAAGTCATAATTTATTCATGTTGTCAATATACATTAAACACAGTTTCACATATTTGGCAAGAAAGTGCACCTGTATTTTTCACTATATTTATGAAAAAGCAGAGTGTGTTTAGTTGGCCAGTCTTCTAAATAATCACAGCTAACTGTAGGTAGGAGATATAATTTGGGGACATGTTTGTACCTTGGCATGAAACTAACTTGTTAAGTTCTAGGTGGAAAGATATAAAAGTAAATGATTAATATGTGATTAATATAATATAGGTGTTTGATTCAAAGAAGCTAGTAGGCTTGGATATGAGGGCAGAATCTAGGCAATAGAAATTATATTTTTTGTGTGTGTGAATTAGCAAAGGTTTCTAAACTTGGGAGCAATGTGGGTACAAAGGATAGAAATTCAGCACAGGGATAGGAGAAAATAAAAAAAAGTTAGTTGTTTTATGCAATTTAGCAATAAACATAAGGAACTATTACTATTTAAGCAACAGTAGGAATTATTACATAAATTAGGTATTGAAAGGGCATTTCTATGAAGTCACTTGCAATGGTATAGGGCATGCTAATTAAAAGGAAGAAAGAGAAGCATTTCCATAAGGCTGAATCATAATACAGTATGTGCAAGGGTACGAATAATCTAGAATATTCCAGGCAGATAGATCTGAAATGACGAAGTCAGAGGAACATGAAATTGAATGTGATTGTAGGGATCCACAAGCCTTACAAAAATCTACTTAAATATTTAAATCAAGAGATGAATTGAGAGGGGAAAAGTTTAGAGAAATGGGTAGGGAACAGTATATAGAAGTGTTTTAAAACCATAACAATAATAGATAGCATTTACTTTACGTAAATTATTTTCTAAAAACTTTAGTAAATATTCTAAATCTATTAGCTTGCTAATCTTAACAACAGCCTAGTGTCTAAAGCTGCTGGATGCATTGTGTGGGTGCATGTGTGTGAGTGAATAAAGTTGTTTGTTAGTTATGCTATTTAAATCTTGGCTGAGTTTCCTGCTCTTAGTTATAGATTTATAGTTACATTTGTTGCCTGTTCTGTCACTTACAAAGAGAAACCTGAAAAATCTCTCATTATGGATACATTTTGTCAATTTTAAAATACATTTTTGTTAATTTTCTTTTAAAATAACGTGAGACTATATCATCAGGCGCATACACAGTTTTAAATTGTAATACATTCCTGGTGAATTTAAACGCATCATTATAAAGTGATCCTCTTTATTTCCAATAATGTTCTATTCTATGAATAAAATTTTCTCTGGCATTAATAAGACAATTCAAAAATTATTTTTTAAATTATTTCCTGGGTTAAACTATAACTTCATTTTACTTAAAAACGTGTATGTGTTTTATCTTTGTCCCTTGAAGACAGCATACAGTCAGACTTTGCTTTGTGATAATGTTTGTACTTTAAATAGAAGATTTAATCTATTTGCAGATAATGCAATTTCTTGTGTATTTTTGATAGCTATCATCATATATTGTGCTTTTTATTGTCTTGCTTGTTCTATATTTCTTTTTCTCTCCTTTTTGCCTTCTTTTAGGTTGAGTAAACATTTTTAAAATTCATTTTCTCCCTACCCACAATATAGAATATATTTAGTCTATTTTTATTAGTCATCTGAGAAATTAAAATGTGCATATTCCCTGGTCAAACTGTAAATGTAATCAATCATTTTATGCTCTTCTTATACTAAAGCAGACCCTCAGAACACTACCGCATAAGTCTTTCTTTTTACGTAACTATTGTCTTGTGTTTTAATTCTTATTTTACTTTTTACCATACAGGAAATTAGTATTGTGATTTTATACGGTTAATATTCATTTCTTTTCCTTCATGATTACTACAGTTTTGCTAGGCTTTCTGACAATTAGTTTAAACATCTTTCCATGACACCATTTTCTTTAATTCTGGCATTAGACTTTACTTGCTCTAAGAGGAAAAAAATCTTGTTCATTGAGGTGTACTCTTCAAAACTCCCATCTATATCTGAAATTGTTATTGAACGGTGTTGACTGAATGTCCAGTATGTTAGCCATTGTGGAATACCATAAAAAAATTAGGGAGAGGCTTCACATGTGAGAAGATAATTAATTAGTTCATGATTTGAAGAGTCACTTGTAGTAATAACTTTGGGCTCCATTACACTATAGAGTTTCAAAAGTCACAAATATCATTCAATAAAGAATAAAGAAAATAAAAATTAAAGATGATTTGTTGACGGTGGTGAAAATTTAATTTTTCATGATATTTTGGAAGAAAATTATGCCACATATGTGGAAACTAGTGGAAATATCACAGTGAGCTCTAGAATCTTCGAAACTAAAAAAGGAGTGCAGGCCACATGAGTGCTGAGTCCCTTTGAAAAGCTAATCAATCATGCCCGTTCTACCTCCCATTGCAAACACTGCATTAATGAAAGTGGTATTTGTAATTCATTACATTTGTAAAGCTCTTTCTTACAGCTCATCTCATTCCATCAGCAAAACAAATTTTTGAGGAAGACATCAGAGCCCCATATTATAGATGAGGAAACAGTTATTCTGAAACAAATCTTGAGCCAAAATGAAAGTTAAATTCAGGTTGTCTGTCTCCTCCATTAGCGTTTTATCACCATGTCAAGCCCCTTGAAAACTGGGTCTTTAAGATAATCAGATACGAAGAAAATCCTGGAGGTGGTAAGGCTTGTTATTTTGGAGGTATCTAGAAGAACGGCAGTGGTTGAAAATAACAATCTCTTGTCCTGTAAAACTTATATATGCTCAGCAGAATGCTGAGAGTTTTAAGATCCCAGTGCAGTATTTCGTGAAATGGAAAAGATATGTCGAAAGCACTAAAAGGTACTTAACTTCCATCTTTCTAAGTAAATCTAGCCTGAATTCTTAGTGTAATAAAATTAAAGGAAAACATAAACTTCTTGGCTATTCTTGGGTATCGGGCTATTGTCATGTTGGTTAGATTAGTTGTTGCTTAACGGTTTGCTTAGAATTATATGTACATAAATGAATGAGTTATACACAGAAATGTGTATGCGTGTGTGAGTTGAGCATTAGCATGGATTTGTTTTGTTCTGTTGTTTTGTTCTGATATTTTCCCTGTTTAAAAAAGCATAATCAATGAACTCTTAGAATGTATTATTTCAACTTTTTATACCATGGCATTTTAGTTAGTTAAACAAAGTGAACTGAAAAGAAAAGCAAGCATTGTAAATCATAGCAATCCAAACATAATGTTTTAGATATATTTTAAAGAAATATATTTAGATATATTTTAAAGAAAGTTGCAGAAATATTAAAGGGAAAATGTATTTGTATATCTCAATTGATTTATACAAAAAAGAAAGGATATCAGGTCAGATATATTAAAAGCAAGGTTACAGGGAAACTGATGGCTTGTGACTAATAGTTTCAATGGAAAAAATTCAAAAAATGTTCTATACAGTCAGTAATGCACGTTTGATTTTTGTAACAAGCTTTTGTGTTTTTTGTATTCTAGGAAGGTAAACAATTTCAAGTGTGCAAAGGTGATTTGCAAATATTTGTTTTTCTTTAACTGGGCAAGTTGGACATATGGTTCTATCTGTTTTAACATTTTCCCATAATAAAATTTTTACAGTTGTAAGCTCCATGGAGCTTCACTCATCCATTTTTCTGTGTATGACAACTTTAAATCTGAGGTGAATTAAACAAAAGTGAGCACAATTCTTGATTCACCTCTTACTCATTGTAAATCATCTTGGACAATTTACTTACCTCATTAAGGGTCTTCTTTTCCTCTGAAATTCATACAATAGTAGTGCCTGACACATAGGATTTTGGGGGACTAAATGAGATCATATATGCAAATCATTGAGTATTGCACTTGGTGCTTTAATTCTCAAAGCTCAACGTAACAACTTATATTACGGATGATTGCCTGAGGCAGAGAAGGCTGTTAATCTACTTAGTCTTTTGGATCAGATTTCACTGAATTTTTGAAAGAATACCCCATGCAGAAAAATGTTAAGAATGACTACTCTAGATAATCAAGGTATGTTGTCCAATGAAATCATCTGCATGATGGAAGTGTCTGTAACACAGTCACCATTAGCACTGGAAACGTCGCTAGTGAGACTGAGAAACTGAATTGCCCATTTTACTTAACTTTAATTAATTTAAATGTAAATAACCACGTGCGACTAGTGGCTACCACATTGAATGGCACATGTTGAGAATCTTTCCCTAAATCAAGTCAAGCCATATTGAACCAGTGCTTGCCACCATATCGTCTTGCCACCTAAAGAATCAGTTTAAAAGAGTTATGATTTTACACCATTCCAAAGACCTATTTTGAGAAATAACATTAAAAAATTAGCTTTTACTGTAGATTCTACTTATAAGGATGCTCAGTTTTTTACACATTCCCCTCTGTGACAGCCCACAAGAAGTACTTCTTCCTGGGCACATTATCAGGAATGAGTGCTTTTTCTAAATAACTAGTTTATTTTAACTTATGAATACTGTGATGATTTAAATTTTATGTTTCCCTCTTGCCAAAACTTGATACAAGTCTCAAAAATAAGACTTTCTTAATGATAGAAATCAAAAAAATGAAAAGCAAAATTTTCATAGTTCTTGATCCCAAACAGTATTTATATCTTCAGATACAGTTATTTGAAAAATTAAAAATTTTAGCATTAACATGTAATTTGTGAGGAGCATGAAATTGAAGAATTATAAGCAAAGAAGGAATTGGATGAAGCAATTAAACCAATGAAACTCCAAGAAATCTCATAAAGCTTTTCACCTGCCACTCACCTTATCAAATTTAGCATATTTTAAAGAAACATCACACCTGTAGAAAATGGTTGCTTCAATTTAAGACTACAGAATAATCTCGAATGCCTCTTTACCAGACTTATTGAATTTTAAGAGTAATGTTAAGAAAGTGATAAAATTATAAAAGTTACAACTGATTTATTAAAGTAAAATCTAAAGAATACGTAAAAGGTAATGTACATACTTCCAGAAATGACATATGGTGCACAACAAAACTAAAATAGTATTGTTAATGTCAGAATTAGGCTTTAGGATTTTAGGAAAATAAGAGAAAAAACAATAATGGATTGTGTCAGAGTTGGTTTATTATGGTGTGGTGGAAAGAGCAAATAGTGTGTAGTTAGAAAAAGTAGTTGAAGATAAATTTCCATTATGTGCTAGTGGCATGACCCCACAAAATTCAACATAATCCTCGAATCTGAGTTTACAGGGCCTAAAAAAAAATATGACCACTGCTTTCTAATCTTAGAATTGTCTATGGAAATGCCCTGGGAAATTAGGAAAGTAGTGAAAAATACTACATTATTTGTTATATATCTATTAGACATGGTGCTGCATTTTATATGCCCTTGTTTGCATTCACAAAAAAAAAATGGGACGAGTATCTAGTCTATCTAGTGTCTTTTTTCAGTGACAGCTTCATTAAGATATAATTCATTTGCTCTATAATTCACTATTTAAAGTGTAGAATTCAATGGTTTTTATCATATTCACAGAGTTGTGTAACCATACCCATAATCAATTTAAGAACATTTTTATCACCACTTGCCACCAGAAAACCCCCATACCCATTTGCAGTCATTTTGTTTTTCACTCCACTCTTGCCTCCAGCATTGGGCAACTATTAATCTACTCTCATCTCTATGGTTCAGCCCATTTTGGAAATTTCACATAAATGGAATCCTACAATATGTAGTCTTTTATGACTAGCTTATTTCACTAGACAAGTTTTCAAGGTTCATCAATGTTGTAGTATGTATAAGTACTTTAATGTTTTTTGCTTAATGATATTTCATTGTATGGATATACTACATTTTATTTGTCCATTCATCAATTGGTGGAAATCTAGGTTGTTTGCACTTTGGAGCTATTATAAATAATGCTTCAGTGAACATTTGTTTACAAGTTCTTGTGTGGACAAATGTTTTCATTTCTCTTGGATATATACTTAGGAGTAGAATTACTGAATTGTATGATAACTCTATGTTGAATGTTTTAAGGAACATTTGTACTGTTTTCCAAATCCAAAATGGCTGCATCATTTCACATTTCCACAAGAAGTGTATAAAGCTTTCAACTTTTCCACATTCTCACTAAAACTTATTATTATGTTACTGATTAAAGTTGTCCTACTGGGTGTCAAATGGCATTTCATTGTGAATTTTTTTTGCATTTCTCTGATGGCTAATGATATCAAGCATATTTTCATGTGTTTACTAACCATTTACATATTTTATTCTTATTTGGGGCATTATATACTCATATCTTTTGTCCATTATCAATGTTTTTTGAAGAAAAGAAAACAAGGGTCAGAAATATTCAGTCATTTGCCCAAGTTCACACAGCTAATAAATCAAGTATAATTCATCTGAAGCTTATTCTGTCTCTAGAGTCTATGTTCTTAAAGACTACATTTATCCTTAATGTATCCTTAATCAACACTTCTAGTTATTGACTGAGCAGAAGACATTTCTATTTCTTGAAATTCTTCCTACACTTAAGAACTATTTGTGTTTAATGGCAGCAAATACAGCAATATTTCTCAGTGCAAAAAAAAAAGTTTAGAAATTCTAATTCTCTAAGTAATAAGGTGAAAAATTAATATAATGCTCTTGTCAGATTTCCATACCACAGGAAAGGATGCGATAATGATTTGTTTGCATCAGTGAAAAGGGTTGTAGGGCAGGAAGAACATTTCCTCCACTCTAGGTCCTTCTGGCTGGACTACAAATTAAGTTGACATGAGACAGGATAACAGGAGAAAATCAAACAGCTTTATAACATGTATACATGGGAGACACTCAGGAAAAATGAGCAACTAGCCAAAGTGGTGGAGGCTCTCATCTTAAATACCGTGTTAGGTTAAAGACAAAGGAGGATGTTGAGGGTGGTGGTTTGGGACTTCAAGGGGCTGGAAGGCAATTTACATGGAGATGAAAATGTAAATGGGCCAACTACAGACAATGGCACCTGAGAGACACGTTTTACATTACATTACAGTTATCTTATGGTGTCAGCTCTTTCCTGGAACAAGTCCTTCTATTTTAATTCATTTAGGCAGTTGGTGGGGGGAGGTCAAAGTTTCTTTCAGAGTCTTTTGTTCTTAAAAATAATCAAGCCAAAGAGGCACATTTTGGGGTGGCCAGTTCTGATCCCCAACAGGGTAAAGTGCAAATAAGTGTGTGTAGTTAGAAAGGTTTCACTTTTTTCCTTTTAAATCCACATTTCCTTTAGTCAATGAGGACTTAAGCAGAGAATACACATTTAGGTAAACATCAACCCTAAAAAGGGGAAAGAGAAGACTTTGCCTTTTCATTTCGAGCTAACTCTTCTCAAAATGTTTTCCAATCTTTGGGAATTTCTACCCTCTGTAATCTTTCTGAAAATCAATTGTCGAGTTGAAAGCTTTTAAGAATAGGAAAAAATGTCCTCCCAGAAAATGCTATAATAGTCTTAGTGGGAGTGAGAGAGCAGAGTGTGAAGCAGTGTGTGCAGGTGCTTAGATAATAGAGACAGGTCCTGGAAACCACACACATGTGAGGCCTCTGTGACAAACATGCATTGTCTATGCCACTGCTGGGTTGTTCATGCTTTGCCATAGAACACAGAGCACTGTGTTTCTCATTCCACTCACTGGCAGCAAATTTTGCTGTATGTCATTTTGGATTGTTATAAAAATGTGATCCTTCCCATGATATATCTAAGCATGTCAATCATATTTTATTAAACTTAGCAACAGCAATATCTCCTAGCATGCTATCAGTCCATCTCTATTTAGGATTATTATCTTTTTTTAACCAGGGGTTTTGAGCGATCGGAAAGCGTTAGAGCTCCATATTTGTGTGACACTTCTGGAACCTCATAATTCCAAAATGTAATATGCTGTATCATGTGAAGCAAAGTTAAGTAGGGAATGAACTTATTCATGAGGGAAAAGAGGTTGGGGTAACTTGCACAGTTCATGCAATCTAGAGTTAAATAAAGACAAAGCATGCAAATCCATGGTGAAATGCTTACTGATGTTTTTTGTGATCAGGTTATGAAGAATATTAGTTTTGCTTTTCAGCATTAAAGAGAGTCACGTGATTTACAGTGAACTTGAGTTTTTAATGCTTACCTTCCAGATTTCGTGTATAGGTTGTGTATAATATTTTCTATTGTACACTAACTCCTCTTTCCTTAGCTTTGTGGCATTGTAGCTAATTATAATACCATTATAAATGGTAATCCTAATAAATATTGCACAATTAAAATCTGCCAGGCTCTCTGTTAATCCATCTCAATGCACAGTATTGATTAGTATCACTACCAGCTCAATGATGTACTTAAGACTGTTGCCCATTCTATAAATGTGATAACCCAAGGTTAGAGCAGTTAGCAATTTACCCATGCTAGTAAATAAGACCATTACCAGATTAGCTTTATTCCAATCGGTTCCTGAGCAAACACGGGCCGTGGACATGGAGTCATTGAGGAGTTTCTACTTCTCAGTGGAAGTGATATGATAGTAATAGTACTGCTGCTATCAAGAACCAGTATATATCACACTCTATTTGATTATCTTCCTCCAATAGACATCACACTCAGGGTGGACATGTTGTTAAACATTGTATCCTAGAATTGAGGGCAGTAATGATGCTTATTAAATATTCACTGACAAATCAAGTTAAAATGAAACACTAGTGAATGCCATGAGCGAATTCATGTCAACTCTATCACAATCTGTCCTTTCCCCTACCACTTTCTGTTTCATCTAATTGAACTTCTGTATCTGGTAAGATCTTGTTTCCTTGTTAGTGCCCAGCTTTCTGTTGGGACTATATTTCCTCCATAAGCCTTGGAAACCGGAGTAAAACACTGAAATTCTATGGAATACATTTTAGATCATAGAGCATTTAATTCCAACCATCAATTGAGATCCTGCTCCAAAGAGAAATCACTCGGAATCACAAAGAAAGCCCTTCGAAGTTGAAATATCACTGCTTGAATTCTCTGCAGTCACTTCCATTCTCCCAGTTTGAACTAAGGACAAGGTCACTTACTACATCTATGCATCGATTTTGTATCTCTGGTCTCCATACTTTGGCAGTCAACTCTACTTCCAGTTCAATTCCTCTGCTCTGATCTTATCCAAGCTCATTTCTATTTCCACTAAAGTTCACAAACGTGGTCTCAGTACTCATAGAGGATAAGAGCGATATAAATTTTTAAGTAAATTTAATCTCTATGTTGAAAATGGATCCCTGTAAATTGGGAAGATCTGTCTAAACACGATCAAGCTTTAGACACAAAGCGGATTTTTTACAATCCTTTTGAAATACTTGAATTGAATTCAAAAGTGTTAAGCTCAAAAATAGTAAATTTAATTTTAAAAAGCCTTTAATGAACAAATAAGTTCTATTATTTAATTTAAAAAATGTCAGCATAATAGTTTGTTACTCAGTTCACTATATTTTTGACTCAATCTTTTGGTTTAATTAACTTCATTTTTTTATTCCTGAATTGAACTTTGTATTATACTTGCACAGGTCCGGTCTGCTGATACTGTGACTGAAGTGATGGATCTACTCACAGTTAAGAATGATTTTGTGTATGTTCTTAAGATTTATTCAGTATAGTAAGGAGTAACTGAACAGAAAGAAAAAAGGGAAAATTTCAAAAGCCAATTTTTGAGTGAGTGAATTTACAGGGAGGTGTGTGTGTGTGCAAGAAATGTTTGTGTGTGAACAGAAATTCTTCCTGTAAATTAATTGTGGAAATTAAAGGCTAATATAACATTTTAGAAACATTTGACTACTAGTTTTAAACTAGTATTTTTGGGAAAATTTGCCACTCATTTTAGATACAAGAATAGGGCTTAAAGTGGTTTAAAATCTTCACATTATAATTTATTCATTTCAGAATTCATTGTTTCAGGTGGTGACTCTATGTTTTATTATATTAGTCATTATAGGAAGTAATTTAACTACCATGATATAGAAACCAGTTATAAAACTAATGATTTAAGTATATGTAAAATATTAAATTTCATTTCAGAGGTCTTATGCCTTTTACTGCTCAGCTCAAATCTACGGTATTAAGACACAGAAAGAAATGATAGAATTTACCCTCTTAATATTATATAGAGTAGAACGTAGATTCCATAAGATTGATGAAAGATTGATGTCTTATATTAGACAATCAACGTACAAATTCTGCTAGGTATGGTATTATAATAATTGTAGTTGTTAATACATACAATTCTTATTTATAAAAAAAGATTTAAAATAGATTAATGTAAAATGGGGAAAAAGCTCTATTTTTAAAAAGATTAAAAATAAGAACAAAGAAATAAATGTACTGCTTATGAAAGAAGAGAATGATTACATTCTGAAATCTATGCTAAAATAAATTACTACAATTGAGTACACAGCATAGTTTGAGCTTCACAGTAACCAGATAAAAATATAAAAAGTTATTTAGTTTTTATTGTTTCATTTAGTATAGAACATTAATTCATTCAAAAGGCATTATACCAGTTTTGGCCTCAGGAAATTGGTTCTATGGCCATTGTTTAAGTTGCTATTGCTGCGTAACAAATGTCTCGAAATCCAATGGCTTATTGTTTTAAGCAATATGTGTTTTTTTAGTTCACATATCTAGGGGTTTCCTAAAGGTAATTTGATGTAAGCTGGGTTCAGTTGGGCAGCTCTACTGATCTCAGTTGGATTTGGCTGGCTAGCCTGGGGAATGTTCTTCTCATGTGATGTCAGAGGTGCAAGAAATGCTTGCATGGCTGTTCAAGAGCTTCTCAAGACTGTATTTGTACTATGTCTAATAAATGCCGATTGGTCAAAGCAAATCATACAGCCAAGCCTTTAGTTAAGCAATGGAAGCCCCCTATTCTTACCCCCAAGTGGGAGAAACACTACAAAGTTACATACAAACAGGTATGGACTTCTAATGCTGTTACTAGAAGGGAGTGGAGAATGATAATAGTAATCCTGTCCACCAGTCATATCTAGTCATTCATCTAACAGATAATTATTGAGCAACTAATACATAGTAGGAACTATGTAGATGCAGAGGATACAGCTAGAAATAAAATGCAAAAATCCTTGGCCTCATGAAGCTAACATTTTAGGGGAGGGAGACAGAAAATAAAATATATAAGTAAAACACATAATGTACATATTAGATACTGACAAATACTGTAACAAACAATATAAAACTGGAAGGGGAATGGGGAGTATTGGGGGATAGTGTCTTAAATAGGATCATAAGAGAAAGACACAGTGAGGGAGCGACATTTACCTAAAGACCTAAAGGAGGTGAGAGCATTTTCTATACAGATAAATTAGGATTCCAACTAATATTCCAAATCAAGAAAACAGCAAATGCAACAAACTTCGAAATGAAGCCAGTCAGGTTATGCAAAGAAGCAGAGTAAGCAAGAGATGAGATCAGGGTGAATGGGTAAAAAGCATAGGTAAGCTTTAGAAACCACTGCACACACTTGGACTTTGACTCTGAGTGAGAGCAAAGGCAATGAAAGTTTTTGTGACATGATCACATGTAAGTTTTACCAGGCACATTCTGCCTGTTTTTTTGAGAAAAGATTGTAGGCAGATAAGGGAGAAAGTAGAGAGATTCTTGCAATAATTTAGAGGTGATAGGATGGCAGCTGGGAGCCTTGGACCAGGGACATGGTGGTGGTGGTGGTGAGAGAGTCCCCAAATTTGAATTTATTTTAAGGGAGAATTGACAGGTTTGGCTGAATGATTGGATAAGGGATGGAGGAGGGGCAAAGCACTGCCTTTAAAATTTTTCATGTGAACAACTACAATGTAGAAGTCACCATTACCAGAGATGGAAAACTGTGGAAATAGGCTTTTGGTGGTAACTAGGAGCTTGGTTATGGATATTCATCAAAGTGGAGATATCAAGTAGGCAGTCATGTATGCAAGCCTAAACTTTTGTGGGGAAGTGTAAGCTAAAGATGAAAATAGATGAGTCATCAGCATGAATGACGTTTAAAGCTCCCGTCATGCACGTTACAGTTCTCAAACACAGTTTAACCAGAACACTATATTGATGTATTAAATTTCAATAAACAAATCTATGTTGTTCACCCACTATTTTTAAGACTCTGCTAGGCTCAGAGTACCTATGTATCTAGCATACTACCTTACAGCTCTTAGACGTCTTGTAAGGTACTTATAACTTTGTTTAAGCTTCAGCCAAATGGTTGGGGTTAAGCAAGGATTTCTGTTAAAACAGTAGAAATAAAGGTTAAGTGAGATAAAGCTACAGAAGCCCAATGAGAAGAGCTGAGAAAGGGTAACAATGGCTGATGAAAGAATCTCACGGAGCGTGGAGATGCCCAAGGCTCACCCCAACAAATGATCCCAGGCATATGTTTGCTGGTCCAGAGTCTACAGCCTAAGTGATCTGAAAATAGTCAAACTTGAGTCTAGAGTTTACATGCAACAGAATCTTAGCCTGGCAGGGGTATGCAAATCTGACAACATGAGCAAGCAAGGCTCAGCAGGAACAGAGACGGATTTGGCATAGGATTCCAGAAGGCACCATTAGAGTCACTTGAGAGACATCTTAAAATCAGTCTCAAGAAAACTACTCATTCTCGTCTCTTAATTAAAGTTCAGTCTCTGAAACGCTAGGGATTTCCCTCCTATTGGCCTTCCTCTAATTCCAGAGTACTGTGATCTTTCACTTCAATTTAAAAAGCTATAATGCTTTCTTGCTCCCACTTCAACACGCAAGTCAGGGGAGCAGGGGTCATTAACTTGGTGTGTGTTTTACAGATAAATAAGGATTTTGAACTAATCTGTACACAGGGATATTTGGTCAGGCCTGGAGACTTAATCGAACTTGGTATTCATTTACAATTAGTTTGTTTTGTTTACTTTCTTATATCATTATCAAACTTATTAAAAGGGAGATACAAATAAACTTTGTGCCAATTACATAAGAAAATAATTGGATTTTATTAATCCAGGAACTCAGGCAATCAATTAAGACAAGGGTACACTGGTCTCAGTCACCTCATTATTCTTCATGCTAATTAATTGCAAATGCTAATGGATTGCTTAGAATTGGGATGCTCTATTCCTTTAGACACATGCAAAAGCTCTTAAAGTGGCATTGTTTGTGTCTTTGAAAGAAAATACTCACTTTTATTGAATGATGTGTTTGCTTTAAAGTAGAAAATTCCATTCTGAGCTACGATAGTCAGTTCTTTATAAATTCTTGCCAAATCAATAAATTTAGCACATGAATAAATGACCCTTTCAAGTTTCAAACCTAACAACATCAACTGGATCAGGAGCTAAAAACAGTACAATAGATCATATATAGGCTCAAGCTCCATCTACTAAACCAATTATTTGTATAGTAATAAGTAGGATATTAAAATTCTCTGAGCCTCAGTTTCCTTATTATGTTTTTTCTCTTCTTACCCCAGGAGTTTAGGATATATTCCTCCAAGTTAAAGTTGGTAGTAGCTTCTCCTTAGATTTTTATCTCTTTAAAATAATAATGTCTTTCCATGCAGATCCATGACTCCCAGTCAATCTGTGTGAGTGTATTAAGCCATACAATCAGCTCACTTTTCCTGGGATGGAAAAGACAAGACCACCCTGTTTGCTCTTGCTTTAGAGGCTGTATTTTACAAGCCTTATATAAGGAGGAGAGTTCACCAAAGTTTTTCAAAATCCTACAATCTAATTTATACAAGATTGGGATAAATTATTTCTAAAAGTTCTGATAGAGCTTATTGTAAAATTATCTGTGTGTCATTTATCTATGCAAGTTCTCTATTGTTTCATCAACTTTGATATTTTAATCTTACCACTAATTTTAATTTTGTTTTTAAAAACTATTAACTTATGTTTATCTCTAATATCATATAATTTTAAAACTTTTAATGTCTGAGTTACGTCGTTGATCAACATCTGTTTTCATTTTCATTTTTTCTTATTAGTCTTCTTAGACGTCTGTCTTTATTATTCATCTTCCCAAGGAACTGGATGTGTTTTACTTATCTTTGTCTCTCTTTCTTCACTTTATGTTTTCTCTCTTTTTTACTTGAATTTGATTTGCTCTATTGCTGTTTTCCTGACTTCTTTTTAAAAATACTTTTATTACATGATTTTTTTAAAGAAACAGATAAACAATTTTATAGCTTAATTAATTATTGTAAGGTGAATTCTTCTTTAATAAGCCAGGACAAGATCTAGAATTTACCAGACACTTCAAAAGCATTTCAATTTTCCCCATTCCAACCACAGGTCCCACCTTCCCTCCAAAATTACTCACTGTCCTGACTTTTACAGTTACCATGACCTTACCTCTGTATATTTTTTTCACTCAGGTGAAAATATAGATTAGTCTTGATCATTAAAAATAATTTAAGGGAGATCCGGTGTCAAGATGGCAGTGGCAGACTCTGAACTCACCTCCTTCCATGGATACAAATTTACAACTACTCTTGGGACAATTACCCTTGAGAGAAAACTGAAAACTGCATAAAAAGAACCCTCGTAACAAGGGACAGTGCTGCCTGAGGTGGAAGAGGCAGAAATTCCTTGCTGGAGAGAAAAATGCCACCTTCTAGCCACAGTGCTTCATAGCCAGCCAGGAGCAATCCTAAGGTATGCAGCTGTCCTTGGAGAAGTGGGAGATCTGAGTGGGGGAGTGTTACCACAATAAGCAGCTTTTGGACTCTGCACAAACGAGACAAGTGTCATAATATATGGCTTTGCAGGCTATTAATAACAATTGGGAATACCTCCAGAAAAGCTATCAGACATAAAGGGAAAAAAAGCCTGATCTTAAAGGACCCATGCACAAATTCACCCATTTAGGGAAGCAACATAAAATCACCACAAAGAAAGGTGCACAGTCCTTTGGCATAAAGAAACTTACTTGATAGGCTCTGGGCACATCTCAATGAGAGATGAGAACTCCCCAGGCTGGGGTCACCTCCCTAGGGACAGAGACATTGGTGGCAGCCATTATGTGACCTCGTTCAGGCTTGCTGACACAGATGCTGGTAAATACCATTGGAATTCTTCCTCTGGTCTGTTAGCCCAGGGTCAGCCCCACCCACTAGAGCACTGAATTAATCCAGCTCAGCCATGGCAGGCAGCCCACCCTAGGGACTGGCCCCAGCCAACAGCAAGCCCTTGGCCACCTGCTGGACATACATAAGCGGGGTGCCTGGAAGCTCTACAGCCTGTGAGTAGACCTGCCTCTGTGGGGCAAGGCATACACAAGGGTCAGCCTGCATTGGTGGAGTGCAGGGGACCTCTACAATGGGTCCACTTCAGTGAGTCAGGGCATGTGCATGGGGCAGGACCTTGCAGGTAGTGTGGCTTGTCAGCTGCAGCAGACTTGTGCTTCTCAAACAGCCACACAGGGGATGGTCCCCAACTTCCAAAGCCTGAAACAACTGGGTGCTCCCATGCCTGGGGCCAGACCCACACAGCTACACTTCTGACAGTGCTGACAACAACCTTCCAGGACAGAGGCCTACAGCAATTGTAAGCCCCTGAGCCTAGCAACCAGCCATGCTAGGGGTTTACTCACTTAACAGAAAAACTACAACAGTAATGACCTTGCATTAACATTTCATTAAAAATATTAGACCTTGCACCTAACAGTATTAGACCTTGCAGCCAATGGTGCTTTGGATCTCCACACCTGATAAAAGTGACAGAAGGAACCGTAGCAGCTACACACAGCTGAGAATTACAAGAGGGATTTATTCCAGGGAGGCAGGGATGGTTCAATATACACAAATCAATCAATGTGATACACCATATTAATAAAATGAAGAATAAAAATCACATGATCATCTCAGTAGACGCAGAGAAAGCATTTGACACTATACAGCATCCATTTATGACAAAAACTCTGAAGAAAATGGATACAGAAGGAAAGTACCTCTACATAATAAAGGCCATTTATGAGAAACCCACAGCTAATATCATTCTCAATGGAGAAAAACCAAAGGCTATCCCTCCAAGAACAGGAACTAGACGAGGATGCCCACTTTCACCACTCATTTAAAATAGTATTGGAAGCTCTAGCCGGATCCATCAGGCAAGAAAAAGAAATAAAAGGGATTCACACTTGAAAGGAAAAAGCAAAACTGTCACTATTTGCAGATGACATGATTTTATATATATAAAGCATTAAGGAATCCACCAAAAACTTCTAGGAATAATAAATAAATATGGTAAAGTTGCAGAATAGAAAATCAGCATATAAAAATCAGTTGCATTTCTGTACACTAACAATGGAGTAGCAGAAAGATAAATTAAGAATACAATCTCATTTTCAATTGCAACAAAAAGAATAAAATACCTAGGAATAAACTTAACCAAAGAGCTGAAAGACCAGTACACTGTAAACTATAAAACGTTGTTGAAAGAAATTCAAGATGCAATGAAATGGAAAGATAAGTTGTGCTTTTGTATTGGAAGAATTAACATAGTTAAAATGTCAATGCTTTCTAAAGCAACCGATAGATTCAATGCAATCCCTATCAAAATTCCAATGACATATTTCACAGAAATACAACAAAGAATCTTATAATTTATATGGAACAACAAAAGACTCCAAATAGCCAAAGGAATCCTGAGAAAAAAGAACAAAGCTGGAGGTATCACACTCCCTGATTTCAAAATATACTACAAAGCTATAGTAACCAAAACTATGGTACTGGTGCAAAAACAGACATACAGATCAATGGAGCAAGAGCCCAGAAATAAACCTACATATCTATAGACAGCTAATTTTCAACAAGGGAGCTAAGAATGTACAATGGAGAAAGGAAAGTCTCTTCAATAAATGGTGTTGGGAAAACTGGACAGCCACATGCAAAAGAATGAAAGTAGACCATTGTCCTACACTATGCACAAAAATTAACTCAAAATGGATTAAAGACTTGAATGTAAGACATGAAACCTCTTGAAGAAAACTTAGAGTGTATGCTCTCTGACATCATTCTTAGCAGTGTATATTCAAGTATCATGTCTGACCTGGCAAGGGAAACAATAGAAAAAATAAACAAATGGGACTACATCAAACCAAAAAGCTTCTGCACAGCAAGGGAAACAATCCACAAAATGAAAAGATAATCTAAAAATTGGGAGAAGATATTTGTAAACCACATATCTGATAAGGGGTTAATATCCAAAACATATAAAAAGTGCATACATTTCAACAGCAAGGAAACTAGCAACCCAATTAAAAAATGGGCAACAGATCTGAACAGACATTTCTCCGAGGAAGAAATACAGATGGTGAACAGGCACATGAAAAGGTGCTCAATGTCACTAATTATCAGAGAAATGAAAATCAAAACTACAATGTGATATCACCTCATGCCCCTCAGAATGGCTATAATTAACAAGACAGGAAATAACAAGTGTTGAAGAGGACGTGGAGAAAAGGGAAATCTCATAAACAGCTGGTGCAGCCACTATGGAAAACAACCCAGATATTCCTCAAAAAACTGAGAGTAGAACCACCATATGATCCAGCTATTCCACTGCTGAGCATTTATCCAAAGAACATGAAAACATAAATATATATGCACCCCTATGTTGCATATATATTGCAACATTATTCACTATAGCCAAAGCTTGGAAGCAACCTAGGTACCCATCAAGGGATGAATGGATAAAGAAGACGTGGAAAAATACTCAGCCATAAAAAAGGATGAAACTTGAGGGTATTATGTGAAGTGAGATAAGTCAGAGGGAGAAAGTGAAATACCATAGGATCTCACTCGTAAATAGAAGACGACAACAACAACACACAAACACATGGAAACAGAGATTCGATTGGTGGTTATCATACGGGAAGATGAGAGGGAAGAGGACAAAAAGAGTGATTAGGCACACGTGTATGGTGATGGATTGCAATTAGTCTTTGGGTGGTGAACATGATGTAATCTACACAGAAGCTGAAGTATAATGATGTACACCCGAAATTTATATAATGGTATAAACCAATGCTACAACAACAAAAATAATAGTAATGACTTAAAATAATTATAAGATTAAGTATCTTTCAATCTACAGTTTCCATTTTCATCACTTTCTTTCTCTTACTATTTATGTGGAAAGAACTTGGTGTGTTTGTCTTCTCTAGAAGTGTGACTTGGCTAAGGTATATGTAAATACCACCAGAATACTTACATTATCTGAAAACGTTCTTTTATTGTATCACTTCCCAGGTCAAGGCTCGCCCCATTCTCTTAGCCCTAGGCAACTGCTGATCTGCCCACAAAAGAGTTTTTTATCTACTTGTTTTTGTGGCATGCTTTATGAATTGTATGTATCACAAATTATTTTTAATATATTGTGCATTTTAATGAAAATCTGAGCGGATATTACATTCTATATTTAACATCCTTTTCCCTTAATATTTTTAAGTTTATTTAGCTTCATATTGTGTTTATTTTGGTCAAGACATCTAATGCCAATATAATTGTCATGTGCTTTTAGAGGCTTGGTCTTCTCTCTGGAAGTTTTGGTATTTTCTCTGTTATTTTAAATGTCAACATAACATGTCTTTGTGTGGTCATCTGTTTCTTCTGTGTGACTCTCAATGAAAAATTTCAATATGAAGTCTTTCTTCATTTTCAAATTCTTATCTGTTTTATCTACATTTTCTTTGTTCCTTCTCATTTTCATTCCTTCTTGGCATTTTTCGGTCTAGATTTGACATTGCTTTTAGCTCTTATATCTTTTAATGTTTCTTTTATATATTCCATTCTTTATTATTTTCTACTTTCTGAAAAACATTCTTCAATCTAATGTTCCAATTCACCAATTCATACTTTAGTTATATTTATCCTATTATTTATTCTACATAAGGTATTATTTCAACAATTATAGAAACATTATCATTCAGATCTTGTTCAGATTTATTATATGATGTCATAATTCAATATATGGTTTCATAATTATATATGTGTGTATTTAACACACTTTAATTTTTAATTATTCTATTCTAATATTTCTACTTCAGGTGGTATAGATTATACAAAAGAGAAGATTCATATTTTCATCCCATGTAATTTTCTTTCTAACAAAAAGAAAAAAAAAAAAACCTCTGTTAATGTTTCTTATAATGCATACATGAAAAAAAATCTCATGACTTTTGTTAGTTTGAAAAAAGCCTGTATTTTTTCCTTAATTTTTGAAGGTCATTTCTGCTGGGGATACAAACCTAAATTGACTTTTTTCAGCACTTTAAAAATGTCATTCTATTGACTTCTTATCTTGATGGTTCTGTGAGCAAATCCACTATTATCATATTTATTCTTCTATATGTAACATCTTTTTTTGTCTGAATGGTTTTAACATTTTCTTTTTATTACTCGTTTTCAGCAATTTGATGATAATGTGTCTTGCTGTGGTGTCCTTATGTTTCTTGTGCTTGGATTTAGTAAACATCTTAGATCTATGTGTTTATAATTTAAAGAAATTTGGCAAACTTTCAGTCATTTCCTGATATATTCTCTACTTTTCGCACCTTCTGGAACACAAATTACTTATATGTTGGAGTGAATAATATTACTATACCAGTCACTATTCTGTGAATTATCTTCTGAATGTTTTTTCTCTATGCTCTATTTTTCTTGTTTTATTACTAGTTTCAATTTTATTGATTTTTTTATAGCTTTCAATTTTCTGCTAATTCTCTCAGTATTCTTCATTTAAGAGGTAGGATTTTAATAAGGATAATGTCCAGCTGTATATCTCCAACTTTTCTCCTGAACAAGTTCATATTTTCCTCTACATCCTTGAGTATATTCTAAGATTTAAAATAACTCTTTTGAAGTTATAGTCCGTAGTTCTATCATCTTTGTCATTTCTGGATCTGTTTCTATTGATTGATATTTCTCTTGATGATGGGTGACATTTCCCTGTTTCTTTGCGTGGCTTGAGATTTTCAGTTCAATGCTGAACATTGAAATTGACTTTGTTAAGTATCGTATATTGTAATATTCTTTTAAGGAGTGATGATTTTTGTTCTGAACACAAAGGTAAGTTACTTGAAGATCAGTTTTATTACTCTAACACTTGTATTTAAGCTTTGTTATGGTGAGCCCAGATTATCTTTTTTTCTAATCCAAATATGGACCTACTAGTAAGGTTAAACTCCTCTAAAGAAAATAAACAATGATCAACACATTGTGAAATCTACCCACTCTGATTGGTAGAAACATGAACTGTTTCTGCCCTGTGTGAGCCCTGGGAATTATCGAGCCTATTGCTTTCTAATGGTTCTTTAATTTACTTTGGGTATGTTTCTTTCTTACATGTGCTGTTAGTACTTAGCCAAAAACTTAGGGGAGTTCTTTGAAGATCTTTGAGCCTCTCTCTGGTTCTCGTTCTCTCTCAACCTCCCATCTCTCTGTATTCAGCATCGTGAATTCTAGCTTCCTCTCTTCCAGCAAATACCAACACTCCTTAAGTCAGTGAGACCACTGGGGTCTTTTTGGACTCTCACTCCATGAGCTGTGACCAGGGAATTCACTCTATGCAGTAAGCTGGAACAAATACAGGGCTTACTTTAAATGTTTCCTTTATTACAAACATCAAAGAAATTCAGTGCCTATCAACTAATATCTGAAACCAGTTGTTTCATATATTTTATTCTGTTTTCTACATGATTACATTAAGAGGGAAATGCCTGTAGCAGTCAATGCTTCATCAGTGAAAATAAAAGTAATTTGTTTAATATTAAACTAGGCACTATTTTAAAAATATCATACACACCTGTGATTCTACTACTCACATTTAACATCTACTAATTTGCATATTTCCTTCAGACCAAATTAGTGAAGGTATATTTTATATTGAAGTGTAAGTTACATACAGGATAGGACTTAAAATGTAAGTACAGCTTGATGAGTTTTGACAAATTGTATATACCTGTGTGTAACCAGAACCTAGATCAAGCAATATGACGTTACCCTTTCTGTCCCCTCTGTACTCCCTACTGAGATTAACAACTGATGGCTAACACCATAGATCATTTTTGCCTGTTTTAAACTGTATATAAATGGAAACCTACATTTCACGTTATTTTATATTGGGCTTCTTTCATCAAAAATATGTCTGTGAAATTCATCTCTGTTGTGTGTAACAATATATGCATTCATTTAATGATATACAATTATTTAACTGCTATATAATTATTCCATTTTAAATACAATAAAATGTTTAATCATTGTCTTTTGGTAGACATATAGGTTGTTTTGAGTTTTGTTTTGGTTTTTTGTTTTTGTTTTTTAGTGTGTGAGGAAGATTTGTCCTGAGCTAACATCTGTTGCCAATTGTCCCCTTTTCGCTTGAGGAAGATTTTCACTGAGCTAACATATGTGCCAAGTTTCCTCTATTTTATGTGGGATGCCACCACAGTGTGTCTTGACAAGCAGTGCTAGGTCTGTGCCCCGGATCCAAACCCTGAACACTGGACCACCAAAGAGGAGCACAGAAACAAACACTATGCTACCAGGCTGGCCCCTGATTTGCTTTTTTAAACAGTGATGCTGCTATGACAATTCTTACAGTGAACATATATGCTCATTTTTTGCTGGCTTTGTATCTAGAAGTTGAACTACTTGTTTATTTCAAGTCATACTTAAATAAATAAAACATTGCAAATAAAACCATAACCCCTTTTTTCTCTTTAAGTTTCCTTCATGTAGGAATCTATTATCCCAAATTGCTGGAAACTCTTCCTGGACATGTTTTAATTTTTACCCATATGTGCACTATTTACACATAATGTCCTGTAATATTGTTCAATGTGATTAATATCCAGATGAATGACATTATGATTTTGCTCTCAATATCGTATTTATTCCTACTGTTCAATGTAGGTTTTTCGGTTGCTTTTCTGCTGACTCCACAGTGATAGTTTGGGGGCATTGCTTTCCTAGCTGTTTCTTGGAATAGATTAATAAGATCTGGAATTATCCATTCATTGAAAAACTTGCAAGCATGCGCCCATGAAATCTTTCAGGCGTGTTTCTTTTATTTTGATAGAGGATAGATTTGAAAGTTGAATAGTGAGTACAGGTAATGGGGAATTTTTAAAATATCACTCAAATACTCTTATGGTAATTGTGTAGACTTTTCTATGTTATATTGGGTCAGTCTCAGCATTTTAAATTTCTAGCATATCAATTTTTAAAGTATCAAAATTCATTAATATAAATTGAGCAAAGTATTATCCTATAATTCTTACTTGTCATATTTATGAGTTTGTGTCCCTAGCCTTTTTTCTAATGTTGTGAAATTTTGCTTTCTCTCTTTTTCTTTTTGAAATTAAATATGTGTACATTTACTCAGTGCAACGTTGCTCAAAATAGCATCAGACTGTAAAGAACACAAATATTCACAAAAGACAACGGCAAATAAATGATGGTACTTTCACACATTGAAACATGCACCACCTCCAACTCACACCACCATCAACAAAAGAATGATGTCAATAGGTGAAGACAAAAAATCATAGCAAGTGTATTCAGTACGCTATCATAAGTTTAAGAAAGAAAGTTAATATAGTATATATGTGCATATATAATGGATAAATAAATATATAGATATAGCTATATGCATACATGTGATTGTGTATATATGTGCACACACACATATATACACATACATCTCTGGAAAAATTCAAAAGCCAATGATGGCATCAGTTGCCTTCACAAAGAGGAGCTGAGAAGGTGCCCAGGGATAATATTGTGAGCAAGAATTTTCACTATTTACCCTTTGTATCTTTTGAATTTTGAATTATGTCAATTATTGAATATATTACTTCTCCAAAAAGAGAAAGAGAACTTCCTTCTGCCCAGCTTAGTTCACTCTTCTAACGTATGATACCAATTCAAACTTCCACTAGTAATTCCTGAGACTACTTGTATCATCGTATACTTATTAGCACTCAATGTTATTAATCTTCATATTGTTGTCCTTTTAAAGGGTGGAAAGGATTGTATCATTTCTGTGATATTTATTATCCTGTCTACTAGTGGGATTGAATATCTTTTCATATGTTTACTATCCATTTGCATTTCCTCCTTTATAAATTGTCTTTTTATATGTTTGAATTGTTTTTGGCAATTTGCAGAGAGTTCTTACTGTATTAAAGTTATTAGCTTTATGCCTTCCCACATTTCTTGCAGTGAGCATTTATACTTTTTTATGATAAAATAAATGTAATTTAAAATTTCTATTGCTTAATCATTAAAAAAATTTCCACAGCTAGGTAGTGCCAAGTGGCAATATAATATGAAATAAACTCTTACATTTGCTTAGTGCTTTATAGTTTACAAAGCTTGCTCGTGACATTCTGCTTGTAACAAGTAATTACTTAATATTTTTAAGTAACTCATTTATAAGATTCAAAATGTAAAGAATATAAAAGTATATGTGAAAATTTTTCTCCTTGACCCCAAGTAACTCAGGCCCCTTTGCTAGAGTTAGTCAGCATTATTAGAAATTTCTTGTATTCTTCCAGAGTATTTATGCATATAAAATGAAATGTGTATCATTTTCCCCTTTTACACAAATGGAAACATGTTAGAGACACCATGCTTCTCCTTGCATTTTCATTTAATCACGTATCTTAGAGAACAGTCCAGATTAGTATATGCAGACCTTTCATGTTATTTTTTCTAACAGTACAGTATTGCTTTATGGACGTACAGTAGGTGGTTTAGATTGTGCGTCAATAACAAATATTTAGACCATTCAGAATTTGCTATTATAAACAGTGATAAAGAGAAAAATATTTTACATTTATAATTTCACATTTTAAAACTGTAAGATTTAGGAAGGAAAATTACTTGGTGAAAAGTTGTGTATGTTTTGGATTTTGGTTGATATTGCCAAGTCAAATTTATCCTCTTCTAATAATGTCTGTTTTCACATCCTCACCAGTTCAATACAGTATCAAACTTTTTGATTTCTGCTAATCTGATAGGCACTATCTTTGCATTTCTCTTATTATGGTGGTTAGCCATAGATACAGATGTAGACAGAGATGTAAATAGAGATAGATACAGATGCAGACAGATATAGATATAGATATAAACAATTTGCATTTCTTTTTGTTTGAAATGCCTATTTATGTCCTCCTGGCTGTAGAGCTTTTGTTGTTGTTGTTAGAAAATACATAAAACATACAATTTCAAACTTGCTCCACTTGGAATTTATTCCTTTATAAATGATGAGTTTTGTAACCAACTTTATTTATTGCTATATTTACGGTCATTCACTTCTTCCAAAGTAATTTATAGAATAATTCTACTTTTCCTATTGATTGCAGACTAAATTGTGTATGAAATTTTCTGTGTTCCAGGATCCTTCTCTGAGCTTTGTGTTCTGTTTCATTGACCTGTGTTGGTTCACATTCATGACATACTTTTTAACCATTGCGGATTTATAATATTGGCTTCTATCGTGGTAGGGTTGGGTTTTCCTTGTTGTTTTACATTTTCAAGGTTTCTATGAAAATTATAGCTTGTTTATTTTTTCCAAATGAATTTTGGCATTAGTTGTCTAAATACTATCTTTCACCCATAAAATATCTTGATATTCATGAGCAAGAGAATAGATAAATATATTACTGTGAAGGCACGCAGTGTTGTACTGGACAATGGCAAACACAAAGAGCAGCACTGCTAATGTGGCAAAGCTAATTGTTAGTGATGTAGGTCAGAACGGCGTGTCCTTGTCGGGTGCAGGGAATGAGGCTGATTTAGGAAAGTTACAAGGGCGTTTTCTGGGGCGATGGGAAGGTTCTGTATCTTGACTGGGTGGTGATTACTTGGTTGTATGCCCAAACACCTCTTTCACTTGTCATATATAAGTGACTTACAAATTAAGGATCCACATTCAGGATCCTGCTCAGTGCAGTGTTTAGTACTGCTTGTACAGTTTTGTTTAAATCAACTACCTGAATTTAAATTCTAAAGGATTTCCTACAACCATCCATAGTTTAGCTCTATTATAATATCGGATTTTAGCAACTTCGGTTCAAATTACCACAAGGCAGTTGAAACTCTGCAAGCATTGTTTCGTTGGATGGAACACGTGGTCTTCAATTCTGTGGGCTTCTCTGCAATCCCTGTTGTCTGGCCCCTCCTAACTACTTCAATCACTCCTTTTCCGGAACTTAAGCTTTAGAATACCATTTATTTCACTGAAAGGGTGTGCTTCTTTATTGTTTAACTACCATTTGCATTTGTATTACTGATAGTTGGTTAAAAGTAAATCCCACCTGAGTACCCATTAAATTCTGTCCTTTCCTAACATTTCAAATTATGGCCTTATCTTTGAATACCTCTTTAACTATTCCAAAAAATCTGTTTATTCGAGTACCATTATAATTATCTTTAATCTGATTATCAATTAGTATATAAAATATCTATTGCTTATGATTTTTTAATTCAAATATATGTACTGCCTCCTGATTGGAGACTATTAAGGAATGAATTGTGTTTTAGATCATTCTGCTTCCTTGGAGATTACATAAGGTGACATCCAATTAGCAATCTCTTAATTGTTTGAGCATTGAACGCCTTAGAATGACCATTTGAAAACAAATATTTATAGCAAGTTGGCAATCAGCAATCCCCATTGCTGGATGCTAGTAGAGAAGCCCCATTCAGGTAGAAAAATGTACTCTACAGACATATATATTTTGCCATAATGGTTTACAAAAACTATGGCTTACATCTCATTGAGTAAGATTAAGATATTAATGATTTTGAAACTAGGATATATATTTAGAGAAAAATAAGTAAGTAAATTGTTATGCTTTTGAAAACTGCTGGAGAATTTTCTAGAAGAGGATGATATAAGACTATTTTTTTAAGCTTTAAAGGGGAAATCAATACTTTTTTTCAATTAAAAACAAAATAAAAGCATGTTGATATGCCCATTGCTTTCCGTTGCAAAAACACAGAGTAAGGGAAAGTTTTGTGTTTTTTTTGGTATTCAGTCAGTTCCCACAAGGCCCTAGTGTTCATTTGGAATGTTGCTTTTATTTCACTGTATATTTCTGTAAGTCTCATCATCACCAGATAAGCTTGTTTTGATATCTTCTATTTCCTTTCATTGATATGCTGAAAGTGGTCATTTACATTTTCCAATTCTGGTGGCACCACAAAATTTTAAGCCCTCACCCCCATGTTTGTTAAATAGAGAGATGGCAGAACCAAAACTGCTTTATGGCACTTGTCTCGAGCCACAGTCTTTTCTGTCTGAGTCATTCAAGACAGACACAATCACAGACAGCTTGTCCCCCATGGCACTAAGAAATTAAAAGATAACATGAATGATATCACACCAGAAAAACCATTATAGTGATAAACAGAAAAAGACAATTTAGCCTAAGACTTTGAGACGTCTAAAATTATACTCGACACACTGAAAGGTGTAACTTGCCTGTGGGAAAGTTACTGGAGTTATTCCTAGATAAAAATCACCAGGGACAGAAGATAGACAACATAGTGAGGTTGTTTGAGTGGGGCAGTGACCTTAGGTGTCCAATTAGGTAGGGGGAGCCAACTTCCTCAAAGCTTTGTTGATGCCCAGACAAGATCAAAGCCATCTGTCATTTGCCTCTGGATGTTAAAAATGAGTTACTGCACCCTAGTTTATTCTCTTCTCTTGAATGTGTATTTGCTTTTCTTTTGTGTTTCAAATGCAGAGTTCTAACAGCATTTGATTTTTAAAAATATTTTGAAGTGGCTGAGGGACTATGTTATCAGTGTCAACAGAAAATAATTAACTTTTTGTATGAAAATGCAATTCAGATTTCTGTATGGCTTTGTGATCTCAGAGGCCTGTGTTTATTAGTTTCATTTGATGTTTGATAATTCACCTTGTTAGGGACAAATAATTAAATTTGAGGCATTTCTTATTTTATGAATTTATATACAAGATAACACACATAATCGTTAACAAAGTACACTATCTTTGCTTACAGTTTCATAAATGTTCTAAACCGTAGTTTTAAAATGCATAAAAGAAATTAAATGTGGCCAATTAGAGCTACTACCCTGAATAAGTAATGAAAAATAATTTTAATTAACTTACACATTGCATCATTTTTGTATTCACAGGCTTGCAGATAGTCTGTATTTGAAAATGGTTAAATATTCCCTCTGAAAATTTTTTAAAAAGTCAATTTACTTAGCAAACTGTTCTGATCAATAGCCGCTAGCTAAAGAGGCAGAGCTGTGATTAGTGTCCCCATAACTGGGACTGTTATTTCAGGTTCAAATTGAACAGGACTGTCAGTGACCCCCGACTGAGTCAGTATCAGGAGAAGGATCTGGTTGGAAAAGAGAAGAAGAAAGAGAACTAGAAATATCCATAAAGTGCCCCAAGGAAATACCCTCAACAGGCTCCAACTCTCATTCCAAACATGATGTCCAAATTGCTTGTTATCTTTCTAAAGCATCTTTCCTCTTTCAAATGGTACTCAGTGTTGACTGAAAATTAATGACTCATGAACACAAACATAGTCATCTGAGTCACATTACACCATGTAGTTTTCCTGAGGTCCTACATCCACCTCTTGAAGAGTGGGCAGACTTTTAAAGTGGATGTGCTAATGGGGATAGAAACATAAGAAATTATGAAACTATGGCATTCAAATATATCCAGTTTCTCCACCAACACAAATTTTTGTCATTTTTGAAAGAGATTTTTACAAAATGTGTCAGTTTTTTTGTGGTTTCCACCAAATAGAAGCACAAGCTAAACATCTGAAATTTCTGGAGGATGGTGATTAGGTGTTCTTTGCCTTTCTATTTCCCCATAGTACCTTGTCCAGCCAACTGCACTCAATAAATATTTGCTGAACTAATTGAACATGGATATAATTATTGTTTTCGATAAACTATCACTTTAATGAGCTAGTAAAAGTCTTTAAAACATAAACTCTCCTATCTACCTATATATTTCTATAATGTCTCTCACCATAGTTTTAATATGCTTTGTAACATGTGCTCTATTAGCACAATGATACAAAACAACTTGGAGAAATGTAGCTAATTTGGGAATGCTCATTATAATTTCTGAAAATCTTCTTGGATTATATGGTCAAGCAAAGAAACCTTTAGTATACTCATTCATTGTGTCATAGTTTGCTTGGCCTTCTAACTGCACAGTATTTAAACCAAGAAAGGTGATTATATTTATATTTATATGCATCTGTGGACCCAACTCTGGAAACTGGACTGTGATACCAAAACCTACACTGGACAAAACAAGGGAAGCATAATTATGACAGGTGACTTGTCTCAGATATTAATGACCCATTTAGAGTTAGGGAGAGAGGAAGTAGATCTTGCCATAGATGCTTGGATGCATATTTTCTGGTGTCTACTCTCACCCTGTGGCTCTGACACTTGCCACCAGCTTGACTTGATGACTTTTAATATACGTGTACATCCAACATGCCCTGACCTATTTTGAGGGCTAGCTTCATGGGCTTCAGGCCCTGTACTCAGAGTACCCAGTGCTCTGTTGCCACTGCCTTGAAATTCTTAATATTGTCTTTGAATTTCTGTTTTGTAAATGAATTCCAGTGGCACAATTAGGCAAGATTTTGGGGAGGGGGTAGGCATCAAGTCTCAGTTCATCTCTAATCCTACCTCCCAGCCACTCAGTGTAGAGTTTCAGGTACCTCCTCACACTAGGCTCACTAGGGTTTCTTCCTGCACAGTGGGCAACAGCCCTTCCCATCTGTGGGTGGTGGAGGCAAAAAAGGAGGACTCCACATTCCTCCAGAGATCTCTGGCCCTCAGGTGGGGGCCTCGGTGTGAGGGCACCCAGGGGACCTGGATCAGAATCCACAGTCAGGCACTTGTGCTCCGGGGCTGATGGTGGTCAATGCCATTCACTGCTGGCAACTCCCCAGGGCATCCAGTAGGTAGCTAGACCAAGTTTTGAGGATGGGCGAGGTTAGCCTGTCTGGGGTAAATTGGGTCTGTGGGAAGGGAAATGACTGGCTTAAATTCCCCAGAGCCCACATCCAGCTGGGGCTATGCATCAGTCCCGTGACTCCTGGAAGGAGGAATCTGCTTAGGTCCCGGTGAGTACCTTCCAGGGGCCTCCGACCACAGGTTAGGCATCTAGGGAAGCTATGAGCTTCTGCATTCTCTGGTTTACCCATACCCAAGGCAGCGCCCCGCACCCTTCACCCCTCGGGACGGCTCACTGGCTGGCCGAAAACCCCTTTTCCTCCCTCTATCCTCCTTGAGTATAACTTGGATTTGTTAGCTCTGGCCTGCTAGAGGGCACCCTCTGCAAATGACCTATAAAATATAAGTCTGTCATTTTAGTGTTTCCACATATGAACTAAAAGATCTTCTGTTTTTGTATGTAAAACTATCATTGCACGTTATAAAGAATAATGGAAAAATTTATACTGTATTTAAATTTATGCTAAATAATAAAAAATAACAAATTTAATGTATGCCAATAATTTTAAAAAACTGTTTACTCAGAATAATATTAAATAGCAAATAAAAACACCGTAAGTCAAGAGAGAGATCACTGAAGAAAGGAAAAGCTTTATATTTTAGTACCACTTTATAATTTACACCACTATTCCCTTGATTTTTGAACAAAGGGTCTTGCATTTTCATTTTGCACCGGGTCCCACAAATTATGTAGCCAGCCCTGCTTATACCTAAGTGTATTGGATTCTGTCTCAATGTCAAGTGATATCTATTTCTTTTCGTCTTTCTTTTCTTCTAAATTGATCTTCTGATATGGATTTGCTTTTCAAACATATATACCATATGAGCTCCCCTGTGTCAATGTCCTTCTGGTCCCTCCACTGTGAAATTAGCATCCATGCAGTCAGAAGTTTCTTCCTGGATTGCATACTTGGTCCTGAAGTCACGTCTGCCTTTCTGGCCAGTAGATTGTACAGAGGTATGTGGTTGGCAGACACGAGGATCACTGGATAGGAATGAAGTTGCAGCAGAAGGTGAGTAAGAAGTTAATTGAAAAATATGGAATGAGTTACTTCACTTTGCTATGTTTTCAGCTTTGGTGGTGAAGACAGGAATATTGTGGGACAAGTCAAATATTTAATTAGCAGTAGGCTTAGAGAATCTGTACTGTCCTTTCATCTTTAAATTTTATGATTTCAGAGAAGAAAGCCTACTGCTAGCATAAGAAAAAGAAATTATCTCTAATGTGCTTTTCATGATTATGAAATATCACTGAAAATTGCCCTGAAAATCTAGGCAGATTATAGTAGTTCCATAATTCTAGTTGGGGCAATTTGGCAGAGATCTTTAGGCTCATGTTTATAACACAATTTCCTGAAAGTTTCAGCAAGGGAATTGAGTGTTACACAATATTAACTTATGAGAGGAATAAGGAAATTAAAATGAAATGCCTGATTTGACCTATTCGCTCATCTTCCCAGTATTTTTAGCATCAGTGCCTTGTGTCCATATTGAGAGTAGGTTGTGAACTTTGGCAATTCATTTAATAACTCTTAGCCTCTTTCATTACCTTTAACATGACAATAATAATGCCTCATTTTGTGATTAGATGCAATAAGATATAGAAAGGTCCCCTGACTGCATACCAAGTAAAATTCAATTCCATTTCTGTTTGGATCATCTCAATTTAATCACAGTTTCATAGCATGCTACCCGCATGATGGAAGCAATGAACCACTTTGAACCTCTTTGTAAAGATGAGATATGTATCAATATCAGGACAGTGATGTATAGGAAATTGTAAGCCACTTAATTAATTAATTAATGTAATTCTCCTTTGCAATTTCCTTCATGTCTAGAATCAGATAAAAGGTGCATAAGGACTAAGTTTTGAACTACGGACCAAAAAAAGGGCTTGGGGCGAATTATTCCAGTTATTCAGATAAATATTTATCCAATATATCGTAGATGGTGCCTACATGGTATTACTTGATGACATATTGTTCAAACTTAAATTGCAACAATAGTCCTGGTGGGTACCCTTTCCCTTCTTCTCTAATTCTTTTGCCTATAAGGAAAGCAAATCATAACAAACAAAAAACCCTTGCCTTACATTTTTTTAATCAGGGTCCATATCAGTGATTTAGGCCCAAATTGGTTAAGGCTTTTGGGCACCTTCATAAATTATAAAGCCATATTGTTTAATCTAATGCCTTTGGTTCTTCCCCTTTCCAATGAGATTGTTTAAATGAATGTTTGTTGATTCAATTTCTTAATGTGTTTTGTAGCTTTTAATTTCCTTCTACCCTCCCAACCACTTAGTGCAGTAGCCTCTCATGTGATCCCATTATCGCTAATTTATTTATATTTAGAACTATGTTCCACTCTCCTCTAGGGTCAACTTATTAACATAAGGAATTCAAATCACTGGAGATTTGAAGGGAGTTAGAACACAACCTTCTCCCCTTCTAGGATTTGGAACCAACTGAAGGTTAAGACAGAGGAGTAAGACTAACGAAAATACAAAAGTCAACTCTAATACTCATACAATTTTTCAAAGAATATGGATTTAAATATGCAGCCAAATGTGTTTATTTATATCTGCTACCTGAGCCTATCCCCTGGAATAGTGCACTTAATAGAAAGTGGGATTTATAGAGCAAACACAATTGCTACAGCTGCCGTCTCTTAAGACAGAATGATGGGGAGGAGGGTGTGGGGAGAAGAGAAATACAATGAATCTTCGGAGTTGACAGGCTAGCTGCAACCATCCACCCACATCAATTTTTTAAACATAAAATCTCTGTTACCCATGGCGCAATATGCCAGATATCTCTCCCCACCATAAGAAAGTACAGATGAAAGGATATATCTGTGAAGCAGTTTATATCAACTCTACCTAAAATCCTTCCAGGATTGCTTTGACAGTAATTCTGAACTCTCTTTCCCAGCCCTCAAACCCTTTCCCCAGAGTATGGTTCCATGAAGTGACTCTATCTCATCTACTTCTCTTCATTTCCTATACTTCAGCCAAACTACCTTCTACCACACAGGATTTCCTCTAACATATTGACACATGTGTCTCTATATTTGTTCCCATGTCACCACCTTAACCTACAAAGCCCTCCTCTTGGATTACTTTGCTTATCAAAATTGTACTCTTTTTTCAAAATTTAAATGAGATACTGACTCTTCCAATGTCTATTCTCTGATCTTCTAGCTGGAATTATTGTTCCTCTCTGCTCATAAACTTCTGGAGTGGAAAGATCACTAATTTGATCAGGAATTTGAATTCTATCTCTGTTGCTTACCAGCTGTCAATCTCTGAATTAGTTACCCTTTTTTTGATATCACTTTTCAATCTATAAAATGTGTATGATAATGCCTAACTCATAGAGCATTTATGAAAACAAATAAGAAAAGGTTGGTTGAAATCACGTTGGAGTAGTAGAGCTCAATATATTTTTTCATACTACCCCTCACCTCATTCCCCAATATTTTTGGCATTCATTAAATATATCTACATATTTAAATTGTGAAGGACTTTTTTAAGTTATAATAATTGTAAATATAACAGAGGATAGTACACATATATAAGGGTACCTGAAATGTACACCAAATGTATTGACATAGCATCTGTGTCATTTTTATAGTTAAAATTCGGAGTCCTTTGCCAATTAAGTGACAGAAAATATATTAGGTTTCATATATCCCTTTTAAAAGTCAGCTAAGAAGCTCTATTAAATGGATTTTGGCTTAAGAAGAAGAGGTTATTCAATAGGAAAAATTAGAAGGGAATATGTTGGTTGTGGAGATTATTGCTTTAGGTTGTTTCAGAAAAAGTACTGATATTTTGAGAACCAGTAAAAAAAGACTCTCAGCGTATTCATGACATTGTGGCTCTCACAATATTATGAGAAATACTATAATTTTCACAACACGTAGTAATAGAGTTTTGCTTAGGATGGCAAGAAAAAAATATCTGGCAAAGTGTTCAAGGTACAGGAAACCATTGGTAAGAAAAAATAAAAATAGCTGATATTTTGGGGCCTTAAGATATCATTCATTGATTTTAAAAAGTGAATTCAATACTGCAATGTTGAATGCGATAGAGTGTAACACATGCTGAATATTTACAATATCCTTGGGGAAGGGTATCTGGCTAACAAAATGGGGTCATCTGATAGCCACTGTCTCAATGGCTATACCATGATTTACAGCTTGAAAAGCTCAGAGACAGGATTTCATCACACATTTTGTTCTCCATTACTTGTACTGAAGACACTGAGGCTGACGGAGACTATCCAGAAGCTGGAAAAGCATAACCCCGTATGCTTTTTGGGGGCTCCTTGGAATCTTTTTTTGAGGGGGAGCTTATCTTTTCATTGATCTGGAAGGTCTGTAAGCATGTTATTCTAAACATGAAATAAAGTTGAGAAATTTTTCACTTAAATTCTTAAATACCAGTCGTACACACATGTGCCAAGGTTTTTCTTTGCAAGACATGTATCATTTCCATAATTAAAATTTTAATTTGAAACTCGGTAACTCTTGCAGACCATGTGGATTTGTGAGCACTGTTCATTAAATCCAGGTTATCTCAGGGGCTTCGCGTTTAGTGGTGGGAAACCCCGGAGTGAGGTCACTATCTGTGGTAGTCCATTCAGGCTGCTATGACAGAATACAATAGACTGAGTGGCTTAGAAACAACAGAAATTCATTTCTCACAGTTCTGGAGACTGAGAAGCACAAGATCAAGGCACCAGAAGATTTGGTCTCGGGTGAGAGACCACTTCATGGTTCTTAGACGGACATCTTCTCATAGTGTCCCCACATGGGGCAAGGGGTGAGGGAACTCTCTGAGGTCTGTTTTGTAAGCGCACTCACTCATGACCTAGTTACCTACAAAAGACCTCACCTCCTAATGCCATGACACTGAGGGTTAGGTTTTCAACATAAGAATTTTGAGGGGACAAAACGTTCAGTTGAAAGCTTCGTGTGATAGCTGAAATGGAGGCCTTCAGATTTAGCTTTGAAATATGCTGGGATTTCTGTGGCATTTCACATGAGAGTATAAAATGTCAGCTCCTGAACTTTCCGGGTATGGATAAAAGTATTTGATGACAACAACTTGGCATTAAATATCTAGTTTATATTCAAAACGGCCATCACCTATAGATTTCTAATATATATTTCTAATAAATTTAAACTTCTAATAAATTCTTTTCTCTCTTCTATCTGGTAAAAATATTCTGTTCACCTGCTAGAGGCTATTTTTTGCAAAATTGGGCACTTGCCCATGAAAATGAGTAATTGAGCATGGAATTAGTTACTTTTTTCTGTGTACATAAGATGACTACAAAATTAAAGCTTGGCACTGTGCTGATGAGAAAGTTATGCTTAAAAATTTCTCAGTGTCAACTTTAAAGGAGTATTCCATTGAAAAGTAGCATTCAGATCCTTTGGAACGACTTTTTTTTTCTTAGAGTAATTTGTAGTATGACAACTAGAAGTCATGCATCAGTTTCGTCACGGGTACTTCTTGAGTCCTAATGTGCCATTGCTGCAACTGCTTCCATCTCTCTGGCTTTTCTTCCACTCCGCTTTCTATCCCAGGTTTACTATGACCTTTCCTCCTTAACTCCATCCTACTTAGAACTATATTTTCCACTATCATAAAGCAGAAGAGATTTGGAAATAAGCAGAGGGAGGTGCTATAAATTTGAAGAATTGAGAGAAAACCTTTGACTAGTTTCACTTGGTCTCCTTGAAGAAGTAAGTTTGGCATTATCCTTGACCAAAAGAATAGGTTCTAATGCACTATTCATGATTCATTCTAGACAATTCTTTGTGTGTGCTTTTTGGGCAGGTCATCCTCTGTTGAGAGTAGCTGCTACTCTCCATGTTTTCTCCCCTTCCACATGATCAAACAGCAGATTTTTGCCAAGCACCCTCATAAGATTATGTTTATTGTAAATTCTTCAAATAGATAACATATTTCCTAACATCAGGAAATTCTATATTATTTACATATTAAATTTAATATAAGAGGTGAATGATATTACAGGATAGTGATTAAGAACACACTTTTCCTGATTTCAAATCCTGCTTTGGTCATTTACTGCCTTCTAAACTTCAGTAAAAGATGAATGCATCGCAGAATGAGATAAAAATTTTGTGTCCATCTCCAAAGTAATTTTGCGAAAGCTCGGAATACACGTAAAGCCCTTAGCAAAATGCCAGGCAAATACTACAAGTACTCAATGTATTTAGTTATTACTAGGTATTATAACTCATAGTGAACACAATAAAACTTTTGAACTAACTGAATTTACTCAATACATATTTTCTTAGTGAAATTCCTAATGTCTAGTGTTATACAGAGATAATCACCGTAGTGTTTAAGGAGTACTTGTGAGCAATTTTGAGGAGTTTCTACTTTCACTTTCAAAAGAACAACCATCTCTGGTAGTTTCTTAAACTTTTCTTGGTTCAAATACCCAAACAGAGTCTTAATTTTGTCAATGAACTGAGCCAATTTTTTCCATTTACTCAAATTAATTACTTGAAAGAAGTGTACCGAGCTGCATAAAAGCAATGAATTAAAATTTTTCGTATTTATTGGGATTTGAAGTAAAATGCTTGGCTGTACTAAGGCCAGACATTTAAACAGCCAAGTAGGTAAGCGTTCTAAATCTAATTATTTTTACTGTTCTTAAAATCCAATTGCACCAAACAAGTTAAGACTATTTACCTTAGATATTGATCTGCTATGGCTTATTTCACTTGGCAACATTTTTCTCCAAATACAAGTATTAGAAAAATCTATATCTTAACAAACAGAACTATGGCATCATTTTTATTACGGCTGACTTTTTCATTCTAGACTATAACCATTATAATTTGCCTGTACAACTTTTACTGACTTTCTTGCTAACAGATGTCTAATGCCCCAAATAAATTGGACTTTGAAAATGTGTGTACAATTAAACAGGCACAAATATGCCTAAAAACCCCAGTAGATACACAGGTAGCTGCTGGTTAATGTTTTCACTAAAAGTGAGAAAAATTAAAAGGATAAAATTAAAAATTCTAAATAAATCTTATACCACTGTCATTGAAATATTGATATTTATACACTGTGTTTCTACTGTTGGTATGTTTTCACTGTATGGTAACTGATTTTTTTTTTTTTCTTGAGGAAGATTAGCCCTGAGCTAACTACCACCAATCCTCCTCTTTTTGCTGAGGAAAACTGGCCCTGAGCTAACATCCATGCCCATCTTCCTTTACTTTATACATGGGACACCTACCACAGTGTGGCTTTTTGCCAAGCAGTGCCATGTCCACACCCGGGATCCGAAGTGGCGAACTCCAGGCTGCCGAGAAGTGGAACGTGCAAACTTAACCACCGCTGCGCCACCGGGCTGGCCCCGGTAACTGATATTTTTAAAGACCAAATACACTATGTAAAACAAGTCTATAATTTTAGTGTATAAAATTATATCTTCTTCAATTATGATATTTACAGTTTATTTACTTTATGTGCATGTTTTAAGTGAAACAGAAAACTTCATTTGCCTAAGATTTAAAAAAAAAACTTCTACATGGTAAAGATGGAAGAAAGGGCCTATGTAATTGCCTTTTTCTTTTTTTTGAGGAAGATTAGTGCTGAGCTAACACCTGCTGCCAATCTTCCTCTTTTTGCTGAGGAAGACTGGCCCTGAGCTAACATCCCTGCCCATCTTCCTCTACTTTGTATGTGGGGCGCCTGCCAAAGCATGGCTTGCCAAGCAGTGCCCTGTCTGCACCCGGGATCCGAACCAGCAGCGCACCCCGGGCCGCCGAAGCCAAAAGTGCAAACTTAACCTCTGCACCACCGGGCCGGCCCCCTGTAATTGTCTTTGAAGGTGAGTGTACACGTGTATGAACTGTGGTTCTGGAGAAAGAATTATTTTTCTGACATCCGGTTTAATTATATGAGTCTACTGTTATTCTTCATTTAAATGAATAGTCATGTATACTGGAAAACAGTTAAAATAAATGTAAATATAAAATAAAATTGTTTTTGTCATTCTTCATTCAAATCATTAAATAAATATGAAATGTCTTTGATATGCCACAACGAATCCATGTTCTGAGATGATCTGATAATATTATTATTGTATTTCAGTATATGAACAAAATGAAGTTAGTGCATTGTATAAAACAAATTGAAAATGTTAGAGAGATTAGGTGAATTATACTTTAAAGATATAGAGGCGACATTTTAGGTGTTTCAAAATTATTGAGGAATACATGAACATCGTGAGCACAATATTGTGACATGTATTCCCTTCATTTAGAAAGTAATTCTATTAAACTTTAATGCTTCAAAAAACTGAATTCTAATGTAAACAAAATTCATAGAGAATTCTTTGTTAATCTCAAGGAAATGCTCAATAACAAACTATGACTCCCAGTAGGCTGGATGTTAAAGCCAATCCATTTTCAGAATTAACGTAGAGTGTCTATGAAGAAACAATGAAGACGTTGTTTCCCTGACATGATGGGTTCATATATAGTGATTTACTACAGATAGAAAGATAAATAGTTCATCCATAGCTACAGACAAAAGGCAAAACATGGGTTTTGGACTCTCTTAACTTGGAATTATGAGGTTTTGGGCATTATCAAATCTTAAGTTTGAGCGTCGTTATCCGGAGATTGTCTTTACTATTTCTCAATGATATGTTTTCTACATTGACTGCATTTGTGGACATGTAAAGCTTGTCACCATTATTTACACTCCAACAGCTTTGCAGCTCAAGCATAAAGAGAATACCACCTCCAGCTAATCACCATTATTTTATGAGGGTATGCAATCTGCCCAACTGTAGATATGTATTTATTTTTTAACCCATTTCTATGGCACAAACATATGGTTCTCTGATTATCCAGGCCTAGGGTCATGTTCCTACCCTCAAAATTTGAAACAGAGTGAGCCCAACACAAGATAGATGTATAGTGGAAAATTGCAAAGAAGTTCTCCAAAGCAAAATTAGGTTGCTTTTATTCAAAAGAAAAGAGAAGGAGTCTTGGATGGGCAAAAATAGCTGATGACCTCACATTCCATTTCCTAACTCATAAACATTTACACAAACCCACCTTCTCATACATTTACTTTTCAAAACGATGTTGTATATACTATGCAGTCATCTCACACCAGAAACAGAAATAAAATAATTCACTTCATACACAAAGAGTTATCCAAATTCAATCAACTAGTGCATCCAGCTTTGGGGATAGATGTCAGAGTGATGAATACATTTTCCTGTCAAGTCTCACTCCTCGAGATGGGCCAACACATGGCTAAATAAAAAATTTCAATACCAGTAGTACATTACACTGAAAGCACTGTAATAACATATATTAAATGTTATTTTTTCCAATTTTTTAGCTTTAGTGAGGTAAAATTGATATACAAAAAATTGTGCACATCTAATATATACATCTTGATGAGTTTGGACATTTGCACATAGGAAAGATTGTGGTGATGGTATCTTATGTGTATGCTTTCATTAAATGTTTAGTCAAGAGGAGTATGTTAGTTTCCTAGTACCGTTGCAGAACATTACAAAAACCTGGGTGGCTTAAAATACTCATAGGTCTGGAGATTAGAAGCCTGAAATCAAAAAGTTGACAGAGTCATTCTGTCTGTCCTACTTCTTGTTGTTACCAGCAATCTTTGGCATTCCTTGGCTTGCACCTGCATATCCTCAATCTCTGTCTCTATCGCCAACGGCTGTCTTCCCTCTGTGCATCTATGCCTTCACATAGTGATCTGCGCACTGTTTGTCTGTCTCTGTATCTCTTCTCCTATAAGGAACTCAGTTGTATTGGATTAAGGGCCCAGCTACTCTAGGATGACATAATCTTAGCCCAATTACATCTGCAATGACCTTATTTTCAAGTACGATCACATTCACAGCTACCAGGGGTTCAGACTTTGACATATCTTTTAGGGGGACACAATTAAACCTACAACAAAGAGAAAGAGAGAGAATTCATCTGCACCATCAGTACATAATGTTCCATGGTAATAGAGAGGGGCATCTACTAAAGGATCCCAAACAATAGATATCATATTCAAGCAGAGATGCGAGACCCAACACAGGAATAGAAAACTTAGTGTTTAAAAAAATAAAAACTTGGGGCTGGCCCCGTGGCCGAGTGGTTAAGTTCACGTGCTCCGCTGCAGGCGGCCCAGTGTTTCATTGGATCGAATCCTGGGTGTGGACATGGCACTGCTCATCAAACCACACTGAGGCAGCATCCCACATGCCACAACTAGAAGGACCCACAACAAAGAACATACAACTATGTACCGGGGTTCTTTGGGGAGAAAAAGGAAAAAAATTTAAAAATCTTTAAAAAAAAACTTATTAGGAGACTCTTAATCCTCTTGAGTTACAGTCTTTTAAACAGGAATGTCCTAGGTTTTTGGAGAGAGCTGCTAAAGTGTTTAATCTTATTACCACACGGAGTTTCCATCCTTCCTGCTAACTTCAAGTTTTGCAAGATGGTCTTCAGGAGGTTACTCAAAGAGTGGTGCAACATGTTCAATGGCTAGCCAAACACCTGAGAAATCAAAGGACAAGCGAGTGGCTGGCTGGATACACACTGGTGGAGCAGAGGAAGATTGTTGCTTCATTGAGCTGTCTTGTTAGGGAAAAGGATGCAGCAGGGTTTTTCGCGGATGAAAGATGTGCCCTCATGTGATACAGGATTGCTATAGAACCAAACTAGGTTTTCTCCAAGAAGGACTCTGGATTGATTAAAAAAAACTAAGCAGGCATCAAGGGAATCTTTGGGGCTGAGGAAGAAGTTGTGACAAGCTGGAATAGAAATTCCTTTATCCTAGTAATTTGGGAAGTTAGAGACTTGAACTATGAGAGAGTCTCCAAAGAAACTATGGAAGACTTTACAAGGGAAAATCAGACTTAAATATCCAGAGAGCAGTGTGGCAAAGCTAGTTTTTCACACAAAATGATGGTATCAATAAGTTCTCTCCCTTACCCACCCTGTCTTCGTCTGTTCAGGCTGCTATAACAAAATATCGCAGACTGGGCAGCTTATTAGCAGCAGAAATTTATTTCTTGCAGTTCTGAAGGCTGAGAAGTCCAAGATGAAAGGGCCAGCATGGTCACCTTCTAGCGAGGGCCCTTTTCCTGATTCACAGCTGCAGCCTTCTTGTGTGTCCTCACATGTGGAAGGGGCTAGGGAGCTCTGTGGGATCTCTTTTATAAAAGCACTAATCGCATTCTTGAGGGTTCCCCTTCATGACCTAATCACCTCCAAAGGCTTCACCTTCTAATACGACCGCATCAGGCATTAGGATTTCTACATATGAATTTTGGGGAGACACAAACATTCAAGCCATAGCACAGATATGTGCATATATTATGAAAGGATTACCACAATCAAGCTAATTAACATATCCGTCACCTCCCACAGTTGCTATTTGTTGCATGTGTGGTGAGGATGCTTGAGCTCTATTCTCTTGGCAAATTTCAGGTATGTAATACCTTATTATCAGCGACAGTCTCCATGCTGTATGTTAGGTTTCCACAACTCATTCATCTTTCTTTTTACTTGAGGTAACGTTAGTTTGTAACACTATGTAAATTTCAGGCGTACATCATTATATTTTGATTTCTGTGTAGACTACATCATATTCACCACCCAAAGACCAATTATGTTCAACTGCTTTCTTTTTAAGAACAGGAAAGTATACTTCCAGGCTTATCTATCTTTTTGGGTTTAGTTGCTTCAACATCATTTCTTCTTGAAAAGCTTCAAGTTAGAAAGGCTTCATCTACCAAATGGAAAAATTAGGAAGGTAAAACAAATTATTCTCTTGTGGTTATATCATCTGCTTTTATCAGGCTCACAGAGGACCAAGTTTAGTTGATATTGAAGTGGAAAGATCTTAGGGCAGAGAAAAGACTGCAAAATGTGTAACCCTAGGTTTTCTACATTTTAGTAGCAGATAGGTATCAGTCAAATTACATTAGGAGTAATAACAGAAATTTTATTTAGTTGTGTCTGTAGGGGAGGCAAAACTTTTCCTCTGCTCTCTTAGCGTCTCCAGCTGGGCCTGGGAATTAAATTGACATAAGACAGATTAACAGGAGAAAAGCGTACAGATTTTTACATATATGTGGGAACCTCACAGGAAAATGAAGACCCAAAGAAGTGTCTAGACCTAAGTATTTACATATTAGGTTGAACAAAGAGAGGCAATTATGGAAAAGTAACTAAAATATATGGAGAGACTAAGGGAAGATAAATTACTTTAACAAGGTCTGTTTGTACTGATTTCTCTCCGCCTTGACTCTTTGTCTCTGGTGATAACAATGTCTCTGCCCTCCAGGTATGTCTCACATGAGAGTTTGATCTCCTGCTTTCCTGAGGAATAGGGAAGGTCAGAGTACCCTTCTTGCCTCAGCTGTTTTTCAAGTGCCTTTAGCTCAAATCTTTAAGCCAAAGGGGGATATTTTGGGTTGCTGTATTCTGCGACCCTTCATGGCCCTTTTGTATGATGCCAGTTGGTAAGCTCATAGATGGCAGTAATCAGTCTTCAGTCTCTATTTCTCACTTATTACATTATGAAGCATCTCCTTCAACTTGTGGTGCAAATGTCTGATAGATATATGATTATATTTGGCAGACATACAATTATATATCTATAAAATTTGATTTTGTAATGCTTTTCCTATTTTGAACCAATACTTTTTTTCACATTCAAATATTTTTCTGCGTGTGAAAAGCAGCTGGGCCTAGGCATGTGCTCCAATGACCAATGAATGACACAGTCATGACAAGAGGTGGCTATTAACTGGAAGGAGTCTGTAAAGACTCTGCAATTCAGCATAGACGGACATCCATACTCACTGATAATACATATATGGAAGTGAATATTTTCATGTGCTCATACATTGGGTGCAAACAATGTAATGATTTCAGAGATCAGTCTACAAAGGCCAGAGAGATAAAGCCAGAGAAAAGTTAGAGTTCTGAGCTAAGAAAGAGGATTAGTCAGGGTTCTCCAGAGAAACAGAACTAGTAGGAGTTGCGGAGGCTGAAAAGTCCCATGATCTGCCATCTGCAAGCTGGAAACCTGTCTTGTCCTCATCAGGTAACATCCAGACAGCTAAAATGATTCTACTGTCCCATCTCATGTCCAAATTCTCATTTTCTCATGTCCCATTTTCAGCTCGTTAAGCGTTAGAAAAGACGCCCATTGAATTCACATGTAATCCTTTCTTCTCTCTCATTTTCAAGCAAAATAAATAAACCCCTTCTGTGAATTCCATTAGTATTTCAAATATCCCTATTTTGCGGTAATTATACTAATTTGTGTGCCATCCTCTATTGCCTTGCATGAAATCTCTGTTAGTTTTATTTATATATCCAGAGCAAGGCCACTGTCGGCTTTCTATAAATGTTTGCTGCCTGATTTAATTCAGAAGTCTCATCAGAAACCTGGGATGTCTGACAACTGATAAATAGGGTGTTCTTCCAGTAGCCATTGGCTGTAGAAGAGATAGCCAATAGCAATAAAATTAGTTCGGAGCAAAGACAGTTGGATATCTGGATATTTCACTTATGAGTAAGCTGAGGGAGGGGGGTCCTTCTAATTTCCTCGAGGACGAATGTTACCAAGCAAGGGCTCACTGCCTGTTGTGAACAGAAGCCAATAGTATGGCACCATCTTTTGAGGAAAAAAAAAAAAGGGTTTATTGAGAGGTCAGCTGGCAAAGAGACCTCAGGCAAAGCTCTCAAATCTGTCTCTCCAATGGAGGGGTGGGCTAAAACTGAAGGAATTAGGGAGGGTAGGCTGGTATGCGGAAGCGCTGGCAGGACAGATTTTAATTGGAAGCACTTTAAACAAGACCATTCATGGCAACGTATGGAAAGGGGCTTTCACACCAGATCTTCCTGGACAATGGATGAGTCTCCTCTGAAAAGCGTTCGTCTTTCGAGTTCCGGTCGTGTCCCAGTCCTTTGGCTACATCAGGGGAAACTTTGGTTCTGAGCGTTATTTTAGGTCCAGACTTCTTCCTCTGCACATGCTTCAGTTACATCACTTGCAGCTTTGGCTTGCTGCTCCTGTAAGATAACTTTAACATTCTGTTATTGTTATGATGGGGCCAGTTTGAACTGGCCCTGTGGTTGCAAAAATACGCCATGAAGTGAGAAAGGATTTATTAATATGATTTGATTTTTTTTATAAACGATTTTGAATATCTTTTAAGTACCCCCTTGGAGTCATAGCCAGAGCCAGCCTTGCATCCCTCAGCCAGGTGATTGATTTATCAAAGCTCTGAAGCCTTTGGTGAAATTAATGCCCACTATCCATGAAAAGATATTGGTTGCAGGAATAAGTTTATGGATTATTATTGTTATTATTATTATTATTTTGTCTAAATGTCTTGGGCAAGTCAAGTAAGAAAATATTTTGTACACAGCTGTAAGCACTGTTGTGTATTTATCAAAGCTTACTACTGAATTGGTTCTTGGAACCATTGTGAGTCACAAGCCCTATGCTGGGTAAATTTGTTTCAGGCAGGAAACCACTATTGTTGAGAAACCCAGGATTATTGACGAAAAGTATCAGGTTCCTTTCTGGTTTGCATGATCAAAGTACTTTATGACACAATTCCATAGATTTATGCTCTGTCTGTGACAGTAAAAAAGTTCTGACAACAAATTACCTGCCAAGAATCCAAGTTAGAAAAAGAGGAAATTGATATTGCTCTTCCATTCTCCAACCAATCTGACAATTATCCCTTCTTCTCCATCTCTCTTAATCCTTATGATTCAGGTGCAAAACAGACCCAAAAAACTTATCAGAATATACTCTCTATCTACTCTTTTTTAAACCCTCTTAAATAAGAAGAAGCAGAGATACTAAGCAATAAACTAAGTGTATGTTCGATGGCCTGAGTGTTGAATTAGTAAAGAAAAAAAACCTCTATAACCCTCCATATACAGTAGGATCCATTGGATCTAGTTTTAGTTTTTTAATTTTTTTCTCTGACATTTCTAATTATCTCTAAGTATTGATATTTTATGATTTATTTTTTGTGCATTATTCCAAAGAACAGCAAGAAGACATACTTACTTTTTTAATTGAATAAACATCATTTTATTTATTACTATATGAGTTCATTGTGCTCTTATTTATCTAAAAATCATTAAGAGGTCATGGTGGACTTATTTTTTTTTCTGTATCTTGAAACATTTTGCCATTTCATCACTTTAAGAATTATTTAATTTTATTCATCAACTATTCCTAACTAAGCCAGAAAAGATTAAAAATAAGCAAGTGGTAGATTGATAGAGTTTCCTGGAATGGTGATGAAATACTGAAATAAATTATCACTGTTATATCATCCTTTAGTTTTCTTATTGTATTGTTCAAATATTGCATCATCTTTTAAGAAGCTATAAAAAATTCTAGAGAAAAATTTCACATCTTTTTAAATTTTTCTTATACAGAATTCTTGTTCAGAATTTTTCTTTGTCTATGCATAATAGCAAACAAAATAAAACCAACAGAGGTACATACTTCACAGTTATAAAAAAATAATAAAATGAATATAAAGAGACAGAGAATACCACTCTAGACTCTAATAATGATGGCAAAATGGATCATATTAGAGAAATTTCAGCCTGTAAATCTTCAGATGATATCCTAGATTAATTTTTCCAACTCAAGAATCAATGAACGACCAATATTAGTAAGTGTAGGGGAGGAAGAATGCTCCTCTGACCCCTAGGCTCTTCTGACTGGTCTAAGAATTAAATCAACATGAGACAGAATAACAGAAGAAAATCAAACAAATTTAATAGCACATACATGCGACAAACCCAGGAAAACTGAGCAACTCACCAAAACGGCCGAAGACACCACCTTAAATACTATCTTTAGCTAAAGACAAAGGGGGATGTTGGGAGTAGAGGTTTGGGACTTCAAAGGGGAGGGAGGCAATTCACATGGAGATGGAAAAGCAAATGTTTAGTAAACAAATGCTTACCGGGCCATCTATAGACAATGGGAGAGAACTTTGATAAAAAAACGGGCCTTGCTAGGTGCCTTCTTGCCTTTCTGTCTACCACATCTAGAGTTATCAATGGAGAGAGCTCGTTCCTGGGACAGGCCTCTATCTTAAATTCTTTTAGGCAGTTAGGGGGAAGGTCAAAGTTTCTTTCCAAGTCTTTTGTTCCTATATCAAGTCAGTGACACATTTTAGGGTGGCAAATTCTGATCCCCCTCATAAGGATAAAAAAGAGTATGGAATTCTTATCTAGTTAGTCTTTCAACAGGGACAATATTTTATACAGTACTTTGTCACAAGAAATTGTTTTTCAGAAAAGTTGTGTGATGACATTATTTCATCTTTTTCAAAAATATTTTTGCACCAAAATTTTCTTGATATATTCTTAAGTGGACAGATGCTTAAGATGAATGTACATTTAAATATGATTAAAGAAAAAATGTGACATACAATTAAAACATAATGTTTTCTAATTATAACTCCAAAATATAGCTATCTTCTCTTCAAAGAAGTGTGAGCTGTCAAACTTTCAAAAGTGTTACATTTTAACAATAAAAGAGTAAAAAAAGTCCAAAAGTAAGGTAATCTTAAAGATGTATTTTTATTCTGGAATCAGTATAATCACGATGCATATGTTTCAGATTTATGAATGACAATTGATGAGCAGTTAATTGCAATCAAATAGTATTTCTCATTTAAGGTTCACATGCCATTAAACCAGCAAAAAGTGGAATAAAAATTATATTTACATTCTTATTCAAATTTTGAATAACATTATTTTTAAAAATGCCTTCCAGTCACCTGTAAATTCTTTGCAAAATGACTTAAACACATACAAAAATTGAAGAGGTTCATTGGTTCCAGATGGCAAATTGTGATGACTGGTTGTTGTCATAAAAAGGGTCAATCAGGGGCCATCTCTGTGGCTGAGGGTTAAGTTTGTGTGCTCCGTTGCGGCGGCCCAGGGTTCAGATCCTGGGTGCGGACATGGCATCGCTCGTCAGGCCACGTTGAGGCTGCGTCCCACATTCCACAACTAGAAGGACCTACAACTAAGATATACAACTATGTAACTATGTACAGGGGCGGTTTGGGGAGATAAAGCAGAAAAAAAAAAAAAAGATTGGCAACAGTTGTTAGCCCAGGTGCCAATCTTTTAAAAAAAAAAAAAGGGTCAATCAGGGATGAATGGAAAATATAATATAATATGTGCCCTTAAGTCAAGAGATCAGAACTGGTGTCAACCTCCAGAAACAGAAATTATTTTAAGAAGCAAGGCATTTATTTTGGATTAAAGAATTGCAATTCGGGGAACATTGATTTAAGTAGAAACCCAAATAGTGTCCCACTATGTAGTAAAAGTCAGGGGCTTTTAAAGGCAAAGAAGGGAGTTTGTATTACAAGGAATTTTAATTGGTGCTGGAGGCAAAGAACTGGTCTTGGCTAAACATTGATCGAATATTGATCCTAGTTTCAAAAATCCACCATCCGGGGCTGGTCTGGTGGCGCAGCAGTTAACTGTACACGTTCCACTTCGGTGGTCTGGGGTTTGCCAGTTCCTGGTGTAGACATGGCACCCCTTGGCAAACGCCATGCTGTGGTAGGTGTGCCACATAAAAAGTAGAGGAAGATGGGCATGGATGGTAGCTCAGGGCCAGTCTTCCTCAACAAAAAGTGGAGGATTGGCAGCAGTTAGCTTAGGGTTAATCTTCCTCCAAAAAAAAAAATCCACAATCCTCAGTCTTTGTGATCAGGATGTCCCTTCTCCTGCCGACTTCTCAAACGATTGCTTGTAAAACAATTGCCGTTTGGGCCCAGCTCAAAGGTTTGCCCCAGTCCAAGGTTCAAGACAGCAAAGGAGTTTCTCTGGAAAGGCAGCTGTAACTCCATTTTAAAATCACTCCACTCTAGTCAATTTTGACACTGGCAAGAGGGAAAAACTATGTCCTTCGTAGTATCCTTCTTCAGGGAGTGGCCTTAAAGGCTAGCTATCTTTGGGCACATGAAAATGAAGACATTATAGGAAAAGAGACATCCTGGCAGGACATAGGCATAGAAATATGAAAACCTGGAATATGTGTATAAGGCTTAACAGTAATTCAATTTGCCTGAGAAAACTTCAAAGAAAATCATGTTCTGCACTATTATTTACAGGTATAGTTTACTAACAAAGATTCTGTTAAGTAAATTGTCATGGGAATTTCCTGTTTACAAATCAGCAGTAAATCTTTCTCCATCTATTTAGAAAAGCTTCTTAAAGTAGTAGAAATGTTGAGTTGCTTGAGTGAAAAAAAATTGGAAAGAGTTGAGTTATTTGCATAGAAAAAGTTAAGTATTCACTGGAGAAAGCACTAGAAAGACTTGAAGTTGTGACAGAGAGAATTATTTGCGAAAAGGGAGCATACAGGAAATATGTTTTCTAAAAATTTGGGAATGCAGACTGTTTTATGAAATGGCTATGAATGAGAACCTGGTATTATCAGTCTATAGAAATTTTAACTGAAGCTAAAGTTTGCACTATTCTATTAACATTTACAGTGCTAGTAAGTTGATATTAGTGGTAGTTTTACATTGACTTAATGTATCACTGGTAATCTGCATCAGTAAAGGGTTTTTTTTTTAGGAAGATTAGCCCTGAGCTAACTACTGCCAGTCCTCCTCTTTTTGCTGAGGAAGACTGGCACCGAGCTAACATCCATGCCCGTCTTCCTCTACTTTTTATGTGGGACGCCTACCACAGCATGGTGTGCCAAGCGGTGCCATGTCCACACCCGGGATCTAAACCGGTGAACCCCAGGCCACCGAAATGGAACTTGGGCACTTGACCACTGCACCACCGGGCCGGCCCCAGTAAAGGGTTTTATACTTATGGTTGCCATCCAATTATTGACATTTTAACCTAATATCCTTAAATTATTCAAACTCTCTGTCTTATTTTTAATTTTGTTTTTTACATTATGATTATGCCTATCGTCAGACACAAGTCATCATTACCTCACCTAAACTACAGTGAATTATCATTTTCACAAACTGTGTGACCCCAATTCAATTCACCCTCACTATCTGCGGTTTTCAGTTTCTAATAAGACGTTGTACGATTAGTGTACCACAGAATGTAGAAAACAGAAGGAATACGTTATTAATGTGTAACCTTGGTTGTCAAAGCAGCCAGGAAAAATTCCAAGTAAGTTTTTAAAAATTTAAATAGATTAAAATTGGACTGTTTAACGATTCATTCTAGGTAAAATTATAATTCAGGCCATAAAACAAAAGATTCAGTTAACAAACAAACATCACATGTTGTATGCATTCATCTTGTGTTGGGGGTTTGACTGAGTTCAAAATAGTTGACTTTGGAAAAGATGTCAAGGAACTGTCAGTAAGGTTGAGCTTCCTGGGTGCTCAAGTTGGCGAGGAAATTGACAAGGAGATTCTGAAAGTAACTATTGTCTCTGCTCCTGAGCTGGATCATGAGGCAGTTCTATTCCAGCTTTGGAAGCACCCTGCTTTGTCTGGCTTTATGGAAGGATCTTATCAGCAGTTAAATATGCTTTTAGGGGGTCAGCCCTGCCTGTGGCCGAGTGGTTAAGTTTGTGTGCTCTACTGCAGGTGGCCCAGTGTTTCGTCGGTTCGAATCCTGGGTGCGGACATGGCACTGCTCATCGAGCCACACTGAGGCAGTGTCCCACATACCACAACTAGAGGGACCCACAACTAAGAATATACAGCTATGTACTGGAGGGCTTTGGGGAGAAAAAGGAAAAAGATAAAATCTTTAAAAAAAAAAATGCTTTGGGTTTCCCTGGTTTTTATTCTTCTTTCTAACTTGAAAGTAAAGTTCCATCATGCAGCTTGAAAGATGCTTGTCTGTAAAGGTTTTGGTAGGGTTGCATCTAATTCCAAAATATGTAAGTATAGGTAAAATATCAAAGAATATGATTGTTTTAGAGCTCCATCACCATGTTTATAGGTACTAGCTTCGAAAACAAATTATTTTAATATTAAAGCCAAATCTCTTTTGTTGTAATACTTTCTCAATTTTATCCTCTATGCTGTAGTTAAACGAATTTCTCTGTTGTGGAGACTAAAATATATCCCTTTAGAATTTGATAACGTTCCTTTTATTTTATGTATCCTCTTCAGATTCTCATGGTTTTTATGAAATCACTCTTGTATAAAACTAACCGGACTTTGGATTCCTGTTTTCCCACATCTTAGCTTGGTACCCCGTAAAATTATTTTATCGGTCTAAGCCTTAAGTCTGTATTTGTAATAATATAATATGATATGATATGATATACTATAATATAATAAATATGGTATTGTATTATATATTATTCAATACATAAAACATATGTATGCTTATGTAAAAATAGGGACAACCTCATAGGGTTTGCACTCAGGTTTAAACTACATAAAAACCTTAAATTAAGGCCTGGAAAATAAGCACTCAATACATTTCAGTGATTCTTCCCTTCCTCTTTATTTGCTGGCACTTTGCCCATCTCTAACCTCTTTTCGTGGCTCTCAAACCTAACATTCCTTAATAAATACTGTGCAGAGTAATCCTTTAGCCACTGCACCAATACTAAGTTCACATCTTATTTTTGCAAATTATAATTATGTTAATATAAGTGGAATGCCCAATTTGGCAACTGAAGAAGATGATTGGACATATAGGATTCTTGAAGCCTCGATTACCCAGAATAGATGGCGAAATGAGAAAGATGACTGAGAGAAGACTATGGTAGCCTCTGTTCAGGAGATGATTTATGGACAGGGATCATGAAGAGCAGTGAGCTCAGTAGGCTTGAGAAGTGACAGAAGAATGGGGTCTGTCAGTCTACCAGATGCCTGGATATTACTAACATACCAATGGTTTTCCTGGATATTTTCCTAATCATGGATCATCACCACTAGAATTACCTGGGATGTTTGTTAAATTTTGGATTATCGGATGCCTACCCAGACACACAAGCTTAGAATCTCTGTATTTTCAAGAACTTCTTATGGAGATTCTTTTGGGCACTAGTCTCTGAGAACTTTTTGTCCAGACACATCTCTCAGTTAAAATGCTGATGTTTCTCTGGAGTAGGCGTGAGGAGTTGACAGTTATTCCTCATTAGGTTTAATTGGGCTCTGTGGTTATCTATTTGGTCACAGACCCCTCCCTCCTTTAAGTATTCTTTGGTTCTCTTAATTATTGTCCAAAATTGCTATTAATTTTTAACATTTAAGGATGTTTTATCCCTCCTTAAATAACCATGCCTCCTTGGAGAAATGGCGAAATTATAGGTCTGGGGTGGGAATGTATAAGACAGCCTATAATGCTTTGTCCACTGTTCCCTACTGGCTAAAGTATTAAAAAACAATGACTGCAATTGATTTCAGCACTTTGGATTTATCAAAGTTCACGTGTTCCTAATGATGCTAGAAAAGAGAAAGCAGCAAATGCCATATATATGCCTGTTTGAGTCCTTGTATCAGCCAGCAAGATCAAGGAAGAAAATTGAAATAGCAAGTTCCAACAGGAGCAGACATCCCCTTAACTTGATTATGTTTCTTGTTTAATTTGCATTGTCTAATAGGAAATCTCACATCCAGTTAATGGGTTTTTTGGTGGTGTTCTCTTCGTTTTTAATCTTTTCTGAAACGAACAGTTTGAATCTTCTTGTTTTCAAGAATTTCTAATTCACTTTTGGTTTTCTTTTCAAATTGCTACAAACATCACTGGAAAGCAAGTTGTGCTTTTTGGCTACATGATCTGACAGCCTCCATTCTGTAACAGGTACAAATTTGCAACAGGAACAGACCGACCATTCTACCACATTTTATCACTCCACGATGTTATATTCCCTTACCTTCTTGCTATGCCTCGGTCATGTTGCGTTGTAAGTAATTCAAGTGCAGAATTCACTGTTTCCACAGCTATTGTTAAATTTACTAAAAAGACAATCCTAACACTACAAAATAGTTTCTGTCTTGAACCTATTTAGCTGTCATGCCAGAATACCATTTATTTATGCATTAATTTGCCATTGCCTTGTTTGTCCTAGTTTGGACCTTAAAGCGGGGCATATATCCTTTCTGTAGAAGATGGATCATTCAGTAGTCAAAAGGTTAGTGTCAGCTTATTACATTGAGAAAAGGTTAATTTCCTTAAATAATCTATATATTATAAACAAAGTACATTGTAATCATAAAATTATATTTTATTAATGATAAGGTAGACGACAATAATAGTATTACTCCTAGGTGATGTTTATTGAGTGTTTTGCGTGTACTAGTAACTGTGTTAAATGCTTAACATATAACATCTCAGCTATAGTAACAGCAATCCTGTGATGAGTTACTATCAACTACATTTTTTTAAAAGAATTGATAGAAAAATAAATTAATATGCAGAATATCACACAGTAAGTGATAGTGCTAGGGTTTTGAAATTCCCTAAAAACGTTCTAGTTATCAGAAATTATTAGTTTTTATTAGAAAGTACAAAAGGAAGCTATCTATGTGTGCATGAAAATATAGGAAAGAAAAATGAACATCTGGATCATTAGGAACCCAAATTTACTTATTATAAAAAAATTATTGCTAGGGTGAACTCTTCTTTATGGACTTCTGTAAACATTAAGTCATTTCCTTAAAAAATGTTATGCATGTCTTTACCAATTTGTTGATTTTTATAAACACTATGATTTCTTCCTAGGAGAAACTAGCTTAGTAATACTTGTCTTCTGCTGGCAAACATATTGTCAAAAACAAAGTTTGAGAGGAGACAGGAAAAGACAGGTGGTATTAAAAGTTGGATGCTAAAAACATGAAACTATCAGTTAATTTTTATTTCAGTATATACATAATGAAAGATTAACAACTACAAGTTCAAACCAGGGTTTCTCAAAAAGTGGTGCTCTTCTGAGGCCCTTTAGATTTCTGATTTCAGGCCAAGCCAGAAGTCACTGAGCTTGAGACCCAGCAGCACAGACTAATAACAAGACCCCCAGGTGACACTCCTGCATTTGTTCGAGAACAAATGCTTTACACTTCTAAGGTAAAATTAACATTCAGCGAGATTTTATTCCTATAAAAATGCAGCAACTGGCAAATGTTTAATAGGTACCTTATTAAAAGAAGCTTTCAGATTCACACAATGAGGACTTGCAATCCATTAACCCCCATCTGTGTCTGGTCAACTCCCATCTAGACTTCGAAATAAAAACAACACTTACATAGAAGAGCCTGAGGACAGAAACAAAGCTCTCCCGAGTTTAATAGTATTCTAGGGCCCCAAATATATCTCATTAAACAGCAAAAACATAAATAGGGGTTGGAAGATGGAGAAGAAGGAACTATTTCCTTTAGCACACAGGCAGTAATAAAAATAAAAGAGCCACACTATTTATTTTAAACCTTTGACTGTAGTACCATCCAATGAATATGTATATTTTGATAGCCCAGTAAAAATAAGCCTTTTAATTGCTTTGACTTTTGCTTCCTAGAGAGAATGAATTCTTTAATAATAACTTTTAAAAGCTATAATTTTCTTGTTGATCTTTGAATGTTTCCCACTAAGCCTATTTTATGCGGATGCAGGCCAGCAACCCTCCCTCCCATTATCGCTAATGAGGCTAAGGCACTCACTAATGGGAGAATGACCTTGTTTAAACAGTAGTTAGCTATTCCTCCAATTGACTCTGATGTAAACATGTAGAATCATTAATGGAAGAAATGATCACACAACAGATACCAAAGGTGGGACAATATTTATAACGAGGGATGAAAAAATCTTTGCATCTTTTCTCTTTAGAATTTCCAGTCTAGAGTGGATAGTCATTCAATTTACGCTTAAATTAAGCAGCTACTTGGCATTACTTTGAAAGGGCTATGTCAGAACACAGTTAGTAAATGTCCATAGTTTTAAAGAGTGCGTTAGATCTGCTGCATGGTCAAGCATCGTACACACGGATGAGTTGACTATATTACCCGTAACGAGACTTGCTGTGGTCTGCAGCACCTGGTGTACATACACAACCCAAGTTTATGTTTCATGAAGATAATCAATATAAATTATTCTGGCTGTGGCCACTCTTTCTGCTTCTATTCTTCACTGTTTTGGCGGGTATTCTTGGATTAAATATTTGGATAATTGGTTCAATCCTTCAGGAATAGGTAAACCTCACATTTCCGTATAAGAATGGCAATTCTAACAATGCCATTTTATTTATTTTATGTTGAAAATGGTTAATTATTTTGATAGATGTTATACATATTCATAATAGTTCAAGTAGTATAGAAAAATAAATATAAAATCACCTTAACTCTCTCTGATGATAGCAAGCATCATTATGTTGGGTAAATATTGCTCAAAACACCTTTCAATTTGTCTACTCAGATACAAATAGAAACAAAAGACAGATAGACAGGTATGCTGTTATAACATACTCTACTGTACATTCAGTTTTTAAATAAAGTGATGTATTTACTTTTACTTGAAATCACACTAATATGAAACAAAATATTTCAATAACTACTTCTTCAGCAACACAACCATTTTCTAAAGAGTCTCTTTGAGGGCATCCAGAGAAATTATTTTAAACTTTAAGACACTGGAACCAATGAGTGTCTTTTTAAACTATATTTGTAAATTTCTTAGAAGTCTTGAAAATGCATGTAAATTTCAATTTATTATTTCAGTGACTTTTTACCTTCTAGATGATTTGTTTTTACCTGATAGATAAAAATCATGTCCATTGTTCAAAATGCTTGTTCCCTGATAAGCCATTATTTTTTTCTAAATAAAAATAAAATTACACTTACATCTTACAGGTAGTTATTTATTAAATTTTAGACATTGTCAAAATGTCTGATTCACCAACTTACCTTTTGAGAATTTTTTCTTATTGCCACTCTTATATTGTCAATGTTTATAATAATTGCTATCAGTTCTGAGGTATAATGTTCACAGTTGTTTAATCTACATTTTGCTTTTTAAATGTTTTAATGGTCATTGTCATTAGACTGACCATGATTGTTTCTTGCCTTAATTGCCTAGATTTTATAATTTCCTGAAGATATGCTTCCCTCTCTCTAAGACAGAGTCACTAACTCTGTATTCTCTGAGTTAACTAAAGTGCAAGAGGTTGTGTTCCTTTTCTGTTTTGGATGCTGGAAAAAGTTCAATAAATTCAAGAACATGGTTCCACATATACGTCAGTTGAACAGCTTCCCTGGAACAAGATATAATCTTGATCTGTTCCTTCAGTTCTCTCCCCATTATAGTAAACTTTAATATGCTTATTTTCTGGATATTTTTTCTGTTCTGTTTTTATTTTTTTCTCTTCAAAAATACATACATTACGTTTTCTTTTTCCTCCATATCCATTAGCTTCTCTCTAGTATTTTTTTTTTTGAAAGATTTGCCCTGAGCCAAAATCTGTTGCCAGTCTTCCCTTTTTTTTTCCCTCCCCAAAGCCCCAGTGCATGGTTGTAAATCCTAGTTGTAAATCCTGCTAGTTCTTCTATGTGAGCCACCACCATAACTTGGCAACTGACAGACAGGTGGTGTGCTTCCACAACCAGGAACCTGGTCTGCCAAAGTGGTGAGCGTGTTGAACTCTAACCACTAGGCCATCAGCACTGGCTCTCTAGTATTTTTTACTTTTTGTCTTCCAGATTCCTTGTGACTAACAATTTCTCTTTGTTAGCAATTTGATTTTTCTCTTGTATATTGTGTTTTGTGTGACTTTCAGAATAATTATTAGTTTTATTATAATAGAGTTTTGGTCCACTATGTGTTTCATTAGATCTTTGTCTTCCTTATCATCTCACTCTGTTGATTTATAATTTTATTTTTGCACATTTTTCTATCTGAATTCTCGTTCATATTAACTTTTATGGTCATCTTGAATAACATGTTTTAGAAGGTTAAAATGAAAACAGTAACACGTTTATAAATCTGTATAAGCTAACATGAAAATACACTTATACTTTATTTATTTGATTAGTTAGGAAGAAGTTACCTCAAACTTTGCTTGTACAATTTAATGACTATTTATTTATTTATTTACTTATTTGGTCATTATTAAAATTTTATAAGATCTGGGACTTACATGAGCAACATGAACTACTAATGAGAAATATGACAAAAAGACAGCATGAGAAACATTAATTTTTAAACTTTTAAATCCTAAACTAAGTGACACATTTCTTTGGCTAAAGCTAAATATTTGAATATTATACAGATAGGTACCCCAGATTCTATAGTTCTTTGTATCCTTCATCTCTTGTCAATTAGTTCTTTTTTCCCCCTGCAAATTGAGTTTTTTTGTATTGATTGATCTATAAATTCTTAAGATTAATTGGCAAGGAAATGATTTCTAGGAAATTTTGTTTTTTCTGCTTTATCTCTCCAAAGCCCCCCTGTATACAGTTGTACATCTTAGTTGCTGGTCCTTCTAGTTGTGGGATGTGGGGCGCCGCCTCAGCATGGCCTGACAAGCGGAGCCATGTCCGCACCCAGGATCCGAACCCTGGGCCGCCGCAGCAGAGCACGCAAACTTAACCACTCAGGCACGGAGCCGGCCCCTAGGAAAAATTTTTACATATATCAACTTTTAAACTTAGTATAATTGAAACACATAACAATGAATGAGCTCTTTACTTATGAGGCATTATATGATAGTGTCACAGTCAGGAGCGCAGGCCCTTCTCCGAGATCTGGCTCCAGTCCAACTCTGTTATATATTCTGAGAACTGGAGCAGTTTAAAAATCTTCCTCAGCCTTGCTTTACTTATTTATAAACGGAGTATGAAAATATTATCTACCATATGGCAAAATACTTGCCATATGAGACTTGTCTGAGGTTTATATGAAATAATGCTTCACAGAGTCTAGCATAAAAAGACTCAAAAATATTAACTAATATGTGGTTATCAAAATAAACCATCAACTATCAAAAACCAAGTCTTAAAAGCAATTCTCCTTATAGCAGTTACTTATATTATTTCTAGTGTTGTTAGATGTACTATTTGAAGTCTTCTGTATATGTATTACTATAAAGTCAAAGTCATTTTTAAATAAATTGTTATTTACTTAGTTGAAAATCATTATATGTATGTTTTGGGTTTGATTTTATTGACATCATTAGAGAAAAATAGTTTCCAATACCTGATGCTATCGCAGTCCACTGGTGTCCTCTCTGCCTTTATAAAGTTGACGTTAGAAAGTGAGAAAATGTCAATAACATCTTCCTTTTGGATCTGAAGTCTCAGTTGTACTGTGTCTTTTTAAAAATATTTTTATGGGGTTTCACATCTCTGCTATATATCACTCTAAAAATAAGTTGAAATTTAGACAACTGCCTATTGACTCTGGAGAAGGAAAGGATTAGACCTCAATCTCAGGAAGATCAAGTAACTAAATTCCAATTTTCTTCAGTGACTTCTTTTTTGATGTCTGCATGGAGCAGGTTTCCTTGAGTCTAAATCTCTTGAGTTCAGTAACTAAGATGGTTAGGCCAGGTCAGCTATCGACTTGAAAGCCATGAGGAAATGTCCAGGATTAATGAGAAATGTTTGGGATGCATCATGGGTTATTTTTCTACTCTGAGTTTTAGAGACAAAGATTGTATCAGAGGCAGTAGATAAATTGATTTTTTGGTAATTTGGTATGTTCAGGAACTTAGCAAGCTGAACATGTATTTCAAAAATACCCAAACGTCCTTAAAATTCATCATATGGCTTGACTATAAGAAGATATATTCTTATACAAATTATTTCCCTAGTTTGGCTTTTATACCTGTTTCTAAACCACTCCATTTGCAAAGAGGTGCTATTAAACGCTATTGAATGAAATCTCCTCCATTCTCCAACTCTCAATTTCTTTAATTATAAACAAAGAATTAATAAATCTCTCTCACGGAATTACAACAATTTAAAAAATTTCAGGAAATATAATACATGAAAGCCACATCTTATTTATTAACTTTGCTGCTTTAAGTACTTGTAAATTTGTTCAAAAGTATTACAATTGGTCAAACTTTTATATTTTTAATTTCTTCATTCAGCGTATGTTTATTTGTAACCTATATCCTATAAGGCATAGTTCAATGCTAAATATGTTTAAAGGTTCTTTCTGACTAATAATCACCTACAAGAGTCATAGTGAATCAGTGCAAACTTTTCTTGGTGTCATATATACAGATTCACGCAATCATCAATAAATACAAGAACTAAAACCTACCATGCCAACTAATATTTTGAAAAGTGTTTGAATTTACTTACCATTTGAGGCAGATTCTATTTATTTGTTTTCGTTTTAGTACAGTTATTCCATTTTTTCTCCTTTTTTGCTCTATTGGTGGTTAACGACCTACAGAGGAAGTCTTGGCTGCTTCTGGATTCTCGTGGCCATTCAGTTCCATCACCAGGGTTGACAAAGAACAGGAATCACCTCAATCTCTTCACTATTCTCCTTTCAGACAGAATCTGTCAACCATATCAGGGATAGCGCACGTTTTGAAATAAAAGATTATTTTCAATTATTTAAACCTTATTCAAAATCTTTGAGTTTTAAGTGGTCTGCAAATTATCTTAAGAATGAAGCTAAGCCATGGTAAACCTGTCTTGTAATATGTAATCATTTGATTAAAAATTCATATTGTAGCATTTGTTACACTATTTCCCTTTCTTTTACTAGTATATTAGACACTCGTGCAAATTCTGATACTGATCAGTTTTTTTATTCAAATGTTTGCTTTCATGGTAATAGTTATGTTAAAGATTAAAAATTTAATTCAAGTTCACCTTGGACCTAATAGTATCATTCTCATATGTCTATACGGTACGGATATACACGTGCCAGGTAACTGCTAGGCTGTGGGTGACGTGCCTGTTCCAATTCACAGTTATTTGTCTATTCCACACCAGTGAGCCTGGAGAGTCTAACCTTCGACATGTAGCTATAGACGAAGAACCTTAGTACTCTATCTCTCTGTACCCAGACAAAGTAGTGCTAGGATGGAATCTCAATTTCTCCCGCTGGAGTACCCTGTTTCCACAGCTGTTTCCAGACAAATATAATTATTTTCTTGAGTTATTTCTGTTTGAGTTTCTGTCTCTTGCAGCCAAAAACAGTTTGGCTAACACAGAAGATAAAATAAAAATTGTGACTGCCTTTTCCTTAAAACTTACTCATAGTATTCAGGTCCGATTTGAACTATGTTTCCTAATTGACTTAATATCATAAGTAAGGGGTTATCAACTAGTCACAGTTAGTCACCAAAACCTGAGAATAGTTTTTCTCGCACCCTGGTCTATCTCTATCAACGAAACCGAGATTGTTTGTTTTATGCTAATCATGAGTGATTAGACGGTAAGTAACATGGCAGATGTTATTAATTAATAAATATGTGTTACTGAATATTTACATGTAAAGAAACATATATCTTCCTTAGACACTCTTTTCATTTTTTAGCTTTATACTTAAGTATATAAAATTGCTATAATATTTGTCAAAGTTACACAGAAGCAATTTCTTATTTTGGGAGGACATGAATTAGAAAACATTATCTAATTACAGTCAATTTTCTATGAAGAAGAATTTTTCAGATTTAATATTGGCTCAATATGATTTAATATTGGCTCAATATAACTTACTAAGATACTATTTCCCAAAAATAGTGTTTTAATTTTGAACTTTTAGAGAATTTATACTTAGATGAAAGTTACAGAGAAGTAGTTATTAAATAAATGGAATGCTATTAAAGTGAAGCTTACTATATAGAAATACAAAGCTTTCAGATGATATATTCATCACCTAATGGTATGCATTATTATTTTTAAACCTTTAGGCAAAGTAGCATATCCTCTGTAATAGGTATGTAAATATACCGATGAGATTTCCAGTGTTTCTCAAAAGAATCTCTCATCTGGCCTACATAAGGTGGAGTTGTAATCTCAAGGGGAAAAGTAATATGTGGAGTATGTTGAAGTAGGCAAATAAAGAAAATTTATTGTAATCACGCGTACCTCAGAAGGCAGGGTGCAGACTGTCTGGTTCTAAGTCCATGTATAACATATGTTCCTTGACATATCATATATGCAAGTGCTACCAGTATATACACCATGCTTACATTCTTAAAATTAAATGAGTGTGTGTTTGTGATATATATAAGATTATTATTTACTATGGCATACTAGTTACTGATTTCTTGTTATGAGCTAGGTGAATTTGACATAGAGACAGATAGATGGATAAATAGGTAGATGTAGAGAAAGATATTGACATATATGATAATAATAGGAAATCAATAACCAGTATGTGGTAGTTGTGACACTTGATGTATTATTAGCATCACCATCATCAGTTATTATAGCAAGTCAGCAAGACATGGTTGGTGCCACACGTAAGCTTATACATTGTTTACAGAGTAGAAAAAGAATCCAAGTATATACTTCGATATGGTAAACATTTACATTTTTGTTTATAAAAAATTTTAACACATGCTTTGAGATTTAGAATTGTTTTCTGACAACTTATTCTTTCATCATATGTGAAGATAAATTTTTATTTGTTTACAAACGAAGGAAAAATCACTTTATTATTTCAATGAGGTCTCTCCTCTCCTCAAAACCTTCCAAAGGCTTCCCGTCTCACTGAGAGTAAAAGTTAAAGCATAGAAGTCTCTACGTGATCAGTTTCCCTTCATCTCTTTGTCTCTTTGTCTCTTCTGCTGCTCTCCCTCTTGCTTACTCTGTTCCAGTCAAAATATCTACTTACCTTTTCTTAGAACGTATTGGGACTGCTCCCATCTCGGAGTCCTTATACTATGCTTGGAATGCTCCTTCTCCAAACAGCTTAATGATTTACCTCTTTAAGTCATGCAAGGCTTTGCCTAAATGTCATTTCTGCAGTGGGGCTTGTCTGTATGATGTGTACTAGGTTAGAAGTTGGCTTATCATTTGTTGCTAAGCTACCCTTAGCGTGGCAGAGGAGAAACAGAGAATCACGTTGTAAAGTATCACCTTCTGCAGATGGTTCTGGATTAGATTTTACCAATGAGAAGAACTCATATGAGATATAGAACACAGAAAAAGGAGATGCCATTAACCTCTGGAAACAGTTGCATGTAGAATATTGGGTGGACAGAAATTCAGAGCAGCTTCTTGATGCTTGTAATTGTTTCAGATTAATGTGTTTAAAAAAGTGAATTTTGATAAAAGAAAATTCATTTTTAGATAAGCAAAATTGAGACAGTTTACCACAGATCAACTTTATGACAATACATTCTAAAGAATTCATTTCAGGAAAACAGGGGGAAAAAAGCCGGAAGGACAGTCTGAAGGGACAGAAGGAACGATGAATAAAAAGGTAAACATAGGGGCCAGCCCGGTGGCACAGCAGTTAAGTTCACACATTCTGCTTCGGCAGCCCAGGGTTCACCAGTTCGGATCCCGGGTGCGGACATGGCACTGCTTGGCAAGCCATGTTGTGGTAGGCATCCCACATATAAAGTAGAGGAAGATGGGCAGGGATGTTAGCTCAGGGCCAGTCTTCTTCAGCAAAAAAGAGGAGGATTGGCAGCAGATGTTAGCTGAGGGCTAATCTTCCTCAAAAAAAAAAAAAGATAAACATAGACATAAATAATGACTGGTATAAAATAATGACACTGCTCATTTATGAGATTAAAAAATCACAATACTTTAAGAGAATTAAAACCAAGACACAGACTGGGAGAAAATATTAGCAAAACACATCCGTTAAAGGACTGGTACCAAAAATATTCAACGAACTCTTGAAATCCAACATTAAGAAAACAAACCACCCAATTAAAAACTGTAAAATGGACGGAAGATCTGAACAGACACTTCATCAAAGAAGATATGTAGATGGCAAATAAGCATATGAGAAAAATATCACATTATGTGTCATTAGGGAACTTCAAATTAAAACAAGATACCACTACACATCTGTTAGAATGGCTAGAATCCAAAGCACTGAAAACACCAAATGCTGACAAGCATGTGGAGCAACAGGAACTCTCATTCATTGCTTGTAAGAATGCAAAATGGTATTACCAATTTGGAAGACAGTTTGGCAATTTCTTACATTACTAAAAATACTTTTACCATATGATCCAGCAATTACACTTCTTGGTACTTACCCCAATTAGTTGAAAACTTGTGTCCACACAAAAAACCCTACATTCTAATGCTTTTAGCATAGTTGCTAAAACATGGAAACAACCAAGTTGTCCATCAGTAGGTGAATGGACGAACAAACTGTGATACATCCATATAGTGAAATATTATTCAGTGATAAAAAAAAAAGTTGGTGGAATGAAAGTCATGATAGACAGGGTGGAAACTTACATGCATGTTGCTAAGTGAAAGAAGCCAATCTGAAATGGCTACCTACCGTATAATTCCAACCATATGATGTTTTGGACAAAGCAAAACTATGGACACAGTAAAAAGATCAGTGGTTGCCTAGGGTTCAGGAAGAGAGAGGGAAGAGTCAATAAAGTGGAACATGGGGCTTTTTAGGGAAGTGAGGTGGAACTGTATGATACTGTAATGGTGGAGATATGTCATTATACATTTGTCAAAACCCATAGAATGTATAACACAAAGAACGAATCCTAAAGTATACTATGGACTTTAGTTAACAATGTATTAATTTTGGCTCATGAACTTTAACACGTGCACCACTCTAATGCAAGTTACTAATAATTGGAAATAATGAATGTGCATACCAGACTATTGAAGATAATTGTTTTAAGACATGTGAATGAACACTTGTGGCACTATGGACAAATTTTCAACGATAGTGTCATTCATGACTTTAAAAACCTCTGTATATCAAACTTCTTGACTGGAGGACCATCTGATATACTTTGCATTACTTTTATCATTCAAAAGGTGGCTGATGTAATGCTGAAGACACTGATGGGCTCAGTAAGAGACTGAAAAATTTTTTTCATAAATTGTGATAATAGACAAATGTAATATGACAAACGTTATATTGCTGTACAAAATTTATGTTTATATGAGTGTGTCACTATAATTAAATGCATGTAAAAATCACAGCAATAATATATTAAAAAGAATTGATCTAATTATTCAAAAATAATATTTATACACATAGACATAGACAATAGACTCCACACAAATTTTTGAAAGATAAGAGAGTTTTATACGCCAATTGGGTATAAAACCAATAAGGATGTTAATTGCATCAAACCACTAGAAAATATAATTTAAAAGACATAATTTAAGCAAAGTCAGAGAATATAAAGTGTCCAGAAATAAAGCATTAACATCTCTAAAACTTCTACGGGGAAAACTATAAGATGTTATTAGTATATAGTAAGTAAGATACCAGTAATTGGGGAGTCAGATCATGTGGATAAATATAAAGATTAATTGCTATAAAAATGTCCTTATTTGAAAATTGATCTATAGTTTAAATGTAAATCCAAATAACATTCAAGATTTTGTGATGATTTCACAAGCTGATTCCCAAATTTACATTGAAGAGACAAACCCTCTCAATTCTTGATGTAGCTGAATAGCTTACATGTGATAAATCTCCTCAGTAGGAACAATTAGAAAAACTAAATACAATTGAAAAAAAAGAGTACTTAGTAACATCAGAGAACCAGACAGCAAGGACTTGAGAGGCAAACATCCTGGAGAGAGGGGAGGCATTTGGGCTGATCCCCGTACATTTTGCCTAGCTTTTCTCCTCCTATTACTGTTCCTTAAACAGCAGCTGAGAGGTTAGACTCTGAGGAGGAAGCGGTGGCTACAGATCTGAGAAACTGACAGGGATTTTGACTTTCACTTAACGCTACATCAACAAAAAAATTATAATTTGAGAGATACAGTAAATATTTCAAGCTTTCTTTTGGGACTTTTGAAAGCAAACAACATATGCATAAATGCTAACACTCATAAAGCCTGAAAACCAGCTTGGAATCAGATCAAACCCAGACTGAAGTAAGGGAAATTGTCATAATCTGCCTGCCAAAAGCAAGAATAAATCCTACTAGGATAAACAGAACTCCAGTCAGAGCCTTAATTTTTTCTACAATTTTCATAGCCAATGACCAGTATTTAATCAATGCATATTAAGTGTACCAAGATACCGGAGCAATGGACCAAAACATAGGAAAAATGTAACGGAAATAAATTAAATTGTGAAAATATTAAAATCTTAGAGAATTTAGATAGAGATTTGCAATCTATAAAAAGGAAGCAAATAGGAATTCCATATCTAAAAATCACAATCGCTGAAATTAAGAACTCCAAAGGATTTAATGCCAGGTAAGATATGGCAGAGTAGAACACAGGCATCCTGAAAGACAGGACAATAGGAAATAATCTGAAGCATGAAGAAAAATATAAATGATTAAAATATAATAAAAAGCAAGAGCCATAGGGAACATGAAGAAATTACTGACATAAATGCAGCTAGAATCCAAGAAGAAGAGGACAAAGAGAATGAGGCTGAAAAATATTTGAAGATAAAATAACAAAGAATTTTTTAACTGATGAAATACCGTGCCAGAGATTTGAAACCGCTATGAATGCCAAGCAGAATATACACAAAGAAAACCACAGCTAGGCTCATCATGGTAAATCTGCAAAAAATCAAAGACAAAAAGAAATTCTTAAATGTAGCCAGAGGAAAAGACACGTTACTTTAAAGAATCGACAGTAAGACTTACAGCAATGGAAATAATGTAAATCAGAATATGAAGGGATAAAAGCTTTGAAAGTCTGAACCACAACAAGTCACAACTTAGGATTCTATATACAGTGAAAATATCCTTCAAAAATATGGTGAAAATGACGCTATCCCTAGGCTGACAAAAAGTAGAAGGATTTGTCATCAGCAACCTTATACTCAAAAAAACAACACTAATGAGTGCAATGTATTGTTACAGCAATAAGAATACACCCAATGGAAATGCATGCATGTATGCACTAAAAGGCATGATTAAGAACGCTCATGGCAGCACTATATGCCATAGCCCCAAACTCAATAGCCCCCCAAACTCAATACAGCCAAAATGCCTACGAGCAGTGGAATGAATAAATAGGCTGGTAAGTTCTTACTATGCAGTCATAATTAGGAACAACCTGCTCCTATACTCAACAACATGGATAAACCTCACAAGCATAGTTTTGAGGAATAAAGCGATACACAATAATAAATACTGTGTTATCTAATATACTTGGATCCCAAAATCAGGAATAATTAATTTATGTTGTCAGAAGCCAAGATAATGGTTGCTTTTGTGGAGGAATGTGGGAATAGGAACTTGGAGGGATAAAGAGGGTTTTTCCAGTGCTAATTATTATTTCTTTCTTTATATCAGTGGTAGTTAGTAGATGATATACCTCGTAATATTTATGAGTAAATTTATGTTTGATATTTATGCACGGTTATGTTTGGTGTATTTTTATGTGTTATCTTTGATGAAAAATTTGTTTAATAAAAGCCACAAGTCAAGACAGTCAATAAAAAGAAAAAAATAGAGGTACTTCACCTTTATATGAAAGAGGAATGTTAACAAGCGTAGTGCTGGTGATTGTACGCATGAATTAATGAAGGAAGCAATGAGGGCCCAGAGAGAGAGGCAGTCATACACAGAAACCTGGTCTTTGATTCACGCAGGCGACAGTGCAGATTATTAGATCAAGGAGGAAATGTTCAATAAATGAAGATGAGAAAATCATTTCCATGGGAAAAATAAGATTTTTGATTCCTGACAACTTTAAAACCAAAAAAAAACACCAAAAAATGAAAATAGATTAAAGATAAATCTAAAAGTAATAATTTTATCGTTTAGAAGAAATTATAGAAGTATACTTTTGTAATATTTGGTAACAAATTCATTTCTTTAAAAACAGACAACAAAAACTAATCGCAAGTGAAAAGATTGGTAAATCCAATTATATTAAAATGAAGATTTTCATCAGAATGCACTATAAAAGAAGTGAAAAGATAGGTTTAAACTATGGGGAAGATACTCATAACAATGTATAACTAATAAAAAATGTAACATACCAAACACATAAAGAATATCTATAAATCTCAAAGAAAAAGATAAAGTACCTAATAGAAAAACAGACAAGATAGGAATGGATATTTTATAAAAAAGGAAGCACAAATAATGTATTATGTAGTGAAAATGTTTTCAACCTCATTTGTTATAAAGGAAATGCAAATTAAGGCCACAATATGAACAATTTTATATCAACCTGAAGGGCAGCAATTAGAAAATATGGTAATTCCAATTGTGGAGGATGTTCTAAATAAATGGAAACTCTTATACGATGTGGATGGTACATAAATTGGATGAATAGTTTGCAAAACAATTGGGCATTATCTTGTTAAATTGAGCAGTAATATGTCCTGTAATCCCTCACTATCTCTCCTTATACGTGTACTTTAGAGAAATTCTTGCATGCGAAATTTTTGGAAGAAACATGCGCTGAGCAGTTCTTAGAAGCACAGTTTATTAAAGCAAATAATTTTAATGATACCCAAAACCATAAGCAGAATTTAAAAGTAAATATGGCATATCCCTTGATGGAATATTATATACTATGGAAAAATGAATTACAACCAGAAACAATAACAAAAATTATGAAGATATTATTGAAGAAAAAAGTCACAGAATACAATCTACAGTATGATGCTATTTATACAAAGATCTAAAACAAGCAAAAACAATACCTCATTTAAGGTTCATACCCAGGTAATCACAATATTTTTTAAAAGTCAACGTTAACTATAAAATTCAAGAAAGTGATAAGGTCTGTAGGAGACAAGACTATGGAATAGAAGACAGGCCATAGGTAGTTGAAAGGTATTGACAATGCTCTAGTATGACCTGGACAAAATTAAGAGAATAGTGGCATTGTGCCCAAGTTACACATACACCAAACACTTCTGGTATATGTCCTTATTCTATATAAAAGGTAATGGAAGAAGTACTACTTTTATATTATGTTAATTTTTTCTGCTTTTCTTCTTCGTGACCTTGCACAAAATAAATCTGGTACACTACAAACAGTACTACATGTTCTTAAAGGATTTATTTAGACCTCTTCAAACATAATAGCACAGCGCTCCGACTGATGAAATTCTTTCCAGACACAAAGTACACATTGCCAAGCCCCACAGAAGATTGAAAAATCAAACTGAAACTGTGAACTCTGAATTTCACTTTTCGATGCTCTTTATTGCTAACTATTCAAGTAAAATATGAGCTAGATGCATTTTTTTTGGTTATTTAAAACTAATAATATTTTATTTGCCTCCATTTTTTTACTTTCAACTACCTGTAGATAAGTCAATTGCTTATCAGGAAAAGGTAGGTTTAAATCTTCAGTTGAAAGTTCTCGGATTCTGCTCTTTTCCTTGGCAAATACTATTTAGAGAGTGTGGAGATGGCTATAAACTTACCTTGTTTAACATTACGTTCTCAACATACGTCTTTATATTACAAATACAGCACATGTCAGACTATCTATACTCAAAACAGGTTTTTAAAGCATAATCAATTTAAGGTAAAAAAAAATCAATGTTTGACACTCCTTTTACATATCTCAAATAAATTTTTAAATGTCAGTGTCTCACTTCTTTATCACATAGACTTTCTGTGGTTTTCACAAAATGACTTTCTCTCCGTCCTCCTATTAATTTTGTGCCAGTTCTCTCTTAGATAAAGTGAAAAAATTAGCTTTCTTTTTTAGTAATCCTCCCTTCTCTTTAGTTAGGACTGGTCCATACAAAATGGAGCCACAAGACTGATTTGTAGGTGTAATTATCACAAAGTAAAATATCACAAAGTAAAATATAAGTATGTTAATCAATGACGTTATTACTGCGAAGTTATTCCATATTGTAACATCCTCCTCAATGTTTAATCTAATATCTTTTAATGGAGACAATATAATAATTTGTTGATGACATTTTACAGTCTATGACATATCTGCTTTTGAACATTTTTTTTTTCTGTAACCAAGACAATTCTGTTTATTTCATAGTCTCCAACACTTCAGGAGGATTTTATGAAAGAGCTAAAAAATATTGCATATTTTTATGGTAATCCAGTCATTTTTCTTAACTCGAGGTAAGATTCCCCAGAAATCTCTTAAGATCTAAAATTGTAACCTTCTGTGGTATATTTCTGTGCCTGGGGCTAGATTTTCTACAGTTCGTCTCTCGCTGTCTGCCTTGTTGAATCATAACCTGCTACCTTTAATCAATTACAGAGCAAATCAGAGGTTCCCCATAATATTTCACTAGGAAAATGACTCTTTTGGTGTCCTAAGAGATATATTTCTTATCGGGATTGATGTAAAACATAAAATTGTTTATCATTTGTTGAAATGGTGATAAAAAAGAGGAATTTTGAATTAAAGGTGTGGGTGAGACAGCTCATTTGGGTTTTCTGACCTCATGATTCAAACTGACTAAATACCAATCATTTTCACGTGATGTGTAAGTTTTCTGACCTACTTGTCTTGGGGCAAAATTGGCTAATTTGCTCCAAATTTGGTTATTAATATGAACATTTTTCTTATGTGCCTAAAATCTTCATTCTAATTCTAAACACACTTTATTGTGAAATACTGCTTCACATCATAAAACATTTAAGCTTGTGCACAGGATACATAACAGAACAGATCAGAGCTCCTCAGAAATAGTCACCATAATTAAGTAGAAATATTATTTAGGGAGTAGTTTCTTAGAAAAACTTGCATATCAGAGCTGACCCTGTGGCTGAGTGGTTGGGGTCCTGCGCGGCCTGGGTTCACACATTTGGATCCTGGATGTGGATCTGCTCCACACATCAGCCATGCTGTGGAGGCATCCCTCACACAAAAAATGGAGGAAGACTGGCATAGAGGTTGGCTCAGGGCTGATCTTCCTTAAGCAATATAAGAGGAGGTTTGGCATGGAATGTTAGCTCAGGGTGAATCTTCTTCACCAAAAAAAAAAAAAAAAACAAACAAAAAAAACCCAACAACAACACAAAAACTTACATGTCTTCTCTATTTAACTGCTTAAACTGAAAATACTTCTGAACCTTAGACTGATCATATCTGTATCACAATGTTTGTTGTGAAAGCATAACTGAATTCAGCTGTTCACACATCTCTGCTAGTCTGTTAAACACATTGAGCTCATACTTATTCTACTAGAATTGTCCTAAGTTTTATAGATTATCAGTAGTTGACATTAATTTGACTTTAATGCCTTCGAGTCTCACATTTATTTTACAGATGAGATTTGACCACATTATGTAACAGGCACTTATTAACTACAGACTCATACATAAAATTAATCCACTATACTGTCCAATGTATTTATTCTACCTTGCAGATAGGTTTTACCAGTATTGATTTACTAAAGTGACCCAAAGCTATGTGCCATACCTGTTCTAGTCTGTATATTCAGAAGTTGATAATACAGTATGCATGCTAAATACACTATCAGAGGCGAAAAGATTAAAAATTCAGGAAATTTTTACTCTAATTACTATTTGTTCTCTTTCTTTGTCCTTAATTGAAACAATAGACTAACTACTTTCCTCATGTGAACAGAGCTTTTAGTCATTTTAAAACAATGCATCTAAATAAATTTTGATGAAAAAATAATCAGAGATACCATTTTTTGATCTTTATGACTTTCTAAAAAAGGGTCCAAAAGCCTAGTCTCAGAAGATGGGGTTTGAAATTTTGGTAAAAGTCAATCCATTAAAAATGTCCTTTTAACATCCAGTTCTACAATTTTATAAGAAAAATCTGAAAGATTTTAATATCTTAAATGAGTATCTCAATCAAAAATGATTTATGCATCAGTACAGTTAGGATGGAGGAAACTGAAGTATTTTTAAACAGTTGTCTCCATTGTGTACATTAAAATCTGTCCAAATATGCTCATCAAATAAGTGAAATGCATTCTCTTTGGTTTCTTTTGATTAATATCAGTCTACTTCTTTGAATAATGAAAGCTATCCATTTCAATTCCTTAATTATAGCTATATCGGTGATTTTTACCCTGAACCTTGAGAAGATGTTACATTTAATTCAATTCTAGAGTAAAATTTATGCAAATATATTCCTTTGCTTTCTCTCCTAACCCATCTAGACTATGCTTTTCAATCTTGCAGATTTCATTAAGTCATTTATTAAATGCAAATTTTAGATTTATTTAGGGCTTCTCTTTTAATTTAATTTAATAGCATCTTCATTTTCTGAGTTACAATCTTTACAAACAGATGACATCAGAAGGAAGGACATGAGAACCCCTTAAGAAATTTGCCTGTTATGCTTTTTTATTAAATGATCCGCATGGTAGCAATCAACAAAATAAACTCATCTGAAGTGTCCTTTAAAGAGGTTATAAATAACCTTATATCAATTTTTTGTATAATCCCAGTTCAGGGATTACTACTAAAAATTGCATATTTTTACTAGAGGGAACAACTTAAGATTCCCACAGTCATTTTATCAATGTCAGAGACAGTGAAACACATGACTTGGATTAGAATTCCTATGGAGGAGAAGTGTGATGACCTAATTTGTGGAGGCATTGTTTTAAAAGAAGGGGCATCAGCCAAGAACCTGAATCTGTAAGATGTAGGATCTATCTATAACTATCTAGAAAACCTAAAATAAATCACTTAGCTTCATTTTCTGCACTTGTGAAATGGACATATTAGTCTCACAGTTAATGGGAGACCAAATGAGTTAATGCATTATAATTAAAATTCTATATTAACGTAATACCATCACGAGTTTTGCTACGTTTTTATTTCACATGTATTCTTATTGCTTATTATTTTTCTTTAAATTGAATCTTTTAAAAAATTAAATGTCTAAAAGGAAACTTTATATCACCATTACAATGGAAATCAAGGATAATTTTTTATAAATAGCTAATAACCAAAAAGTAAACACTTTGAGAACAAAACAATGCAACAAAGTCCTACCTGGATATCTAAATATCATGCCACCTGAAGTTTCTGAACCTGAGGCTTTATCTTTGTTAAAAGAGGGAGAGATTATAAATTGTGGTATTAAACAGAGAACATTCTCTTTGATGTGACAAGAAGGCCAGAAAGAGAAATGAAAGGGAGTATTTTTCTCTCTCTGTGATTCAATGTTATTTAATGCTAAGACCACAGATCATCTAATTATCTCCTGTAACAACAACTGTATATGTTCCAGACTTTGTGAAACAGTAAAGCGTTAAACATAAAATGTTCACCATGTATCCACCAATGCATTTTTATAATCCCATAAACCTAAAATGGTAGGTTTCTCAAATTAAAAATCTTTATCAATCCAATAGAGCAAATTCGTATAGGTGGGACTTACTTCCAGAATGATTATTTTTATTTTAACAAATTCTCTAATTTCATAAGCCAGTTATAGTATTCCTCTTTCAAGCATTGGGAAGAATCAAGTAAGGACCAACAGGAGCCAGCGCAGTGGCATAGTGGCTGAGTTTGGCACGATCTGCTTCAGTGGCCCAGGTTCATGGCCTGGATCCTGGGCACAGAGCTACCACTCGTCAGCTGTGCTGGGGTGGTGACCCACATACAAAATAGAGAAAGATTGGAACAGATGTTAGCTCAGGGCTAATCTTCCTCAAGCAAAAAAAGAGGAACACTGGCAACAGATGTTAGCTCAGGGTGAATCTTCCTCACCAAGATAAATAAATAAATAAATAAAGACTGGAGCTGACCCTGAGGCCAAGTGGTTAAGTTTGCATGCTCTCCTTCAGTGGCCAAGGGTTTCACCAGTGTGCATCCTTGGTGCAGACCTACCACCACTCACCCGGTCATGCTGAGGTGGAGTCCTGCATAGCAGAACTAGAAGGACCTACAACTACAATATACAACTACGCACTGGGGCCTTTGGGGATAAGAAAAAAACCAAAACAAATAAAAGATTGGCAATAGATATTAGCTCAGGGCCAATCTTTAAAAAAAAAAAAAAGCAAAAGAAAGGGAATAGCTTAAAAAAAGAAAATAAGGACCAAGAACACAAAGTTTCTAACATATATAGAAATCCTACACCTCCATTCTGCTGATGAGACCACCCACTAAATTTTTATTTCAGTTATTGTAGTTTTCACTTGCAAAATTTCCTTTTGATTGACCTTTCTACATTCTATTTCTTTGCTAATTTCAATTTGTTTGCTGAAATTTTCTATTTTTTTCTTTTGCTTCAAGCATGTTTTAATTGACCATTGAAGTATTTTTTTAATCATGATTAGTTTAGCATAATTATCAGAGAATTCTAGTATTTCTATCATCTTGCTGCTGGCATTTATTGACTGTTTTCATTCACTTCAAATCTTCCTGGTTCTTGGTGTAATGTGTAATTTTTGTTCAAAACCTAAACATTTTTGTAGTATATAAGACAGCATGCTTTAGACAGTGTGAAGCAAAAATTGCACCAAAGATGAATCTCCAAGGAACACTTCACAGCTATTGCAACAGACAAGAGAAACTACAACGCAGTCGAAACTCAACTGCCCTGAAAGGAAGGACTGGGGAGTCTTTAAGAGCTTGGATGGGGGTAGATCTTAGGCCACGTGTGTTTGCTAGTTAGCTTTACCCAAAGACAAAGTAAACTTTTTAGAGTGTTCCCAACAGGAGACTGCTTTACAGCTTGGAGCAAGGTACCCAACTACCCACCTAAGTTGTATTCCTACCTTTCCACCGAGACTGGGAGATGGGACCCTCTCTTCCTTGATGATTATATTCCAAAGGGACGGGTCCCAAGTCCTTGAGAATGACTCTCCTGGATTCTAAGACTGGAGAGAGGCTTTTAAAAAGGTTTACATCTCCAAGGGGTGGAGAAAGAATTTGCAATTATAAATTTTGTCAAGCAAATGCTCTAAAGAAAGGGAGGTCTGGGGCCTAGAGGCAGGAAGAAACCTGTCACACACGTTTGGTAAAAAATGAGGGGAATGTCAAGGCCATCTTGGTCACTGGGTTTTTCTGACACTTCCAGCAGTGAAAGGGGTATGGGTGCTACTGGGTATTGCCTGGTGGAAATAGAACTCCAGACCCCAACTCAGCCTCCTATGGTACTCAGGGAGGGTGGCTCTTCCTTTCCCCTGAGCAAAGGTGGGAGTTTTGTCTCCACATGAGGTCGGAACTGACATAGTCCTTGGGTGGCCTCATTACTGCTGGGTGGTGGTGCTGACTCTCCACAGGACCTTTTCTGACACCTGAGTGAAAGGTAGGAGCAGTTTGTTGCCGTTTGCTGGGGTGGAATCCGCTGCCACTGCACAGTGTGGGGACTTGTTACTGCTCAGCAGGGATGCAAGTCCAGGCTCCTTATGTGAGCTTCCCTGACTCCAACCTGGTGGGGGTTGGAGGGGTGAGAGGGAGTGGGAAGTAGGGAGGTGGGGGAGGAGGTGACAAGTTGGTGGGAGAGGAGGGTGGGGTGGATGGGTAGGTGGGTAGTTAGGGAACTTAGTTACAGCCTAGCAAAGGTAGAAATCTAGGCTATGCATTTGACCCTTGCTGACTTTGTGGACTTGGGTCAAAGACTTTTTTGAGCTATTTGGCTGGAATTGAGCATTTATGGTCTAAAAGTTCCTTCCCAGCTCTTTGGCTAAGAGAGCAGACTTTTGTTGGGGTGTTGTTTGTACACGACCATTGGTATTTCCAGATTGCCAGCTTTTTTAACACCAAGTTTGTGATATGAGGCAAAAAGAAAATCCAGGGAACTCACCATGTTGCTTCTGCGTCTTGAGGTTTCTAGCTGCCCTTCCTTCTTCTCTCCTCCTTTCTTCTTCTTTTTTAAAAAGTATAATGTCCAGGGCTTTTAGTTGCACTAAAACTAAAAGGACTAATTAATGAGAGGAATGGGGAAAAGTACATTTGCTCCATATTCCTGGAAGCAGAAATATAATCTACTGTTATTTTTAAATGAATAGTTCTTATTATCTTCTACTGAACATCTTAGTTTGAAAGGCCAAGCTACTTCTCTTCATTGACCTAAATTGTGCAGCTGCTGGAGATCCAAGCATTACATAGCTTATTTTTTCACGAATGCCAAGCGCTGTTCTTCAATGCATCATAAATCCTTTCTTATACTCTTGATTTTATGTGACAAAATTTTAAGCTTGGCAAATAGGCACCTTTTTGTGGCATAGTGTGTAAGTCCTTAAATTCAATGTGCCACTTACTGAATCTATAATATTGGTCAAGCTGCTTTCTTTCATTTAACTTCTGTTTCCTTATACATAAAACTGAACAAAATAATGTTGATCTTACAGGTTGTTGAAAATATTAGATATGACAAGGCATGTGAATTTGTTAGCCTATTACATAGTGAATATAAATGCTAATGTTATTATTATTATTGTATAAATAACCTTATTCTTTCCTTTGTTTCTTTAATTGTATATGTTTTTGAATTAGCAACTTGACCTGAGAATGGAAAGTTTCAGGAAAATTCAAGTGTATAATATGGACATCAGAATTAAATTTATATGTGATGAGCTGAAAAACATTGGCCTGGTGGTGGTTAGTTGTTCACAAGTGTAGAAATGTATAACATGAACAAGAAAATTTAAAGAAATCAGTCTCAATGGAAAAGGCTCCATTGATAAGATAGGATATAAACAGCTTTATCCTGCAAATAAAAGATGAAAATGTTTGGGATGCAGCCCATACTATAAGATAAAAATCTACTAATACTGGATAAAGTCATTTTCTTATTTAAATTTTTACATTTGCAAATATAGTCTCTTCCAGTAAAAAAAAAAAAAGAAAATACCGTGAAGATGTTGTGAATGAAGATGGGGATAATTTATAATTTCCTAATTTTTACTATTCTGAATACTGAATCATAATTATTTGTTTGTTTGCCTATTTTGACAATATGAAAAGTGATTACCTCAAAATTTAGGGCCTTTCTTCCTTATGCCTAGTGTTTCACATAAAGGAAGATTGTAACATATTTTTTGCGTGAACCAAACATGAGACTTCACATAACTACTTTTTTAGCATTTCACAAGTTTTTCTTTACTTTTTCCTTAATCACTATGCGTTTATTTGTAGTAGTTTGACAGAGTCCGCTCACCACTCCATCCACCTCCCATACTGAGCCTCCCTTTGGGGTTTAACCCATCACTTAGATAAACCCAGAGGCCAGTTTGCGAAACTTTGCTTTCCCTCTAATGATGTACCTAACGCCTCGTTCTCTGGCTCACCCCAACTCTACAGGCATGTGCTTTCAGTCTTTGCTCTTCAATCACCTAAAATGCACTATTATAATCTTTCTAAGCTGCTTCTGATCTAAGACATGAGTTGGATGCACTGAAGACTCTAGTTGGCAGGCACATATCACACTACCCTCGTCCCTACCCTAGGATCCCTTTTAAACCCTTGTCTTTTCTCTCCACCCTGTGAACACAAGTGTGGGTTGAGTGAAGTAAGTGGGGAAAATGACAAAAACACAAAACTCTCTTCTCTGCTCCCTGTGGAGCTTTTGGTGAGCAGAGAGGCTCTGTGCTGTCATTCCTGAAAACACATTTTAATGTTCTCTCTCTCTCTCAGTATTGCCAACACGGGGCTTTGAAAACACTTTCTGAAATGCCTCTGAAACTCATAAAGATAAAAGTAGCTTCTCTCATCACCCAGTGGTAGAGACCACCCTGCCAGAGCCAGTTACTGCCACTACTGCTGACACTGTTCATAGAGCTTCTTTTGTCACAGACAATATGACAGCTTGAGTTTCCTAACCATTGGTGCTTCCAGAGCCTTTTAAACTCATTCCTTGAATCCTGACACGGAAAGAATAAGATGTCAATACTCCTGAATGTACTCTTCTAGAAGTTGCTTGTCCTATACTCCAAGGGAACTGTCAGGGAAAAAAATAATCTCCCTATTTAAAAAAAATAATAAAGTGTAAAAAATCAAGCCATAGGGTATTTGTTTAAAATTTCATCTTATCTGCAGGCGTTACCTATATCTATACAAAATGTAGATGATGACTTCATCTCACCTACATCATTACTTAGATGACTCCAGCTCACCTACACAGCACATATCTTTATTGGCTGGAACAAGTAATCTTATCAAAGATTGAGTAAAGAGGGAGTGGGAAGCTCACACAAGTTTTAAATTGTTAAATTTAATTCCTTACATATAAGCAGATAAAGCTAAGGGAGTGGAAAGAGCCCTCTCTCACAACACCTCTCTCCCCCACACTCTATCTTATTTTAAGTATTAAAGTTTGAATAGATTTTATTCGCACATTCTACTATCTCTCATCCTCCTTTACTCCTCAACCTAATGAAAAAGGCTTCAGAACAGAGAAAAGGACAAGTGCACCAATGACCTTTTAATTGCAAAATCCAGGATCGTCTTTGTAAGCAGCATACTACTTGATCTCCCCAAATCATTTGTCACTAAAGATATTCCTTCTTTAGTTAAAAAGGAGAAATTTAAAACTGAAAATCAGATTTCTATAGTAAGTAATTTGACAGAGTAAAATTCACTTTATTTTATAAATTACTATTTAATAAATACATTTATTATAAAAGAAGACTAACGTATACCTCATCTAGGGGATGTGGATGAAAGACAACTGACATTTATTGATCACCCACTATATGTCCAGAGTTATACTGGCAAGTGATAGAGTATGTTTAAAGATGACTTCTAAGTCCTTCTATCTCTGCATGTACATACTACAATCCTATCAACAGATGGATGTGGTATCTTCTTTTAGAATTTGAGCTAGGATTGTGGCTATCTTTTATCAATAGATTCTCAGCCAGATCTGGACTTCTGTCTCCAGAGGACTAGTAGCTTCCACTTTTACTCTGTTGGAATCCAGCTGCCATATGAAGAAGTTCAGGTCAGACTACTGAAGAGTGAGAAAATATGTAGAGGCGCCATCAGATACCAGACATTCCATCTACGCTAGCTGAAGTAAGAAATATACGATTAAAGTCATTGTAAATGTTCCACCATCAACTTTGCTCCCAGCTAAATGCAGCAGTCACTAAATAGTTGAGTGACCACAGCCAACATGAAATTGAGAAGGACACCTAGCCATCAGTCTTACCTTCCTAAAGAATTGTGGGAAATGGTAAATTGTAGCTGTCTTAAGTAATTAAGTATTTGGTGGTTATTTACTCAGTAATATACAAATGAGACAGACATGGAAACCTGGAAATGGACTGCTGCATAACAGAAACTTAAAATATGTAGTATTGGCTTAGAAGCAGGCAGTCGGAAAAGGCTGGATGGGCAATGAGTGGACTGTTGGTAGAGACTGAAAAAGCAATAACATGACTGAAGGAAAGAAATCCAGTGCTAAGTATTGATGGAAAATTAGTAAAACCGCTTACTGAGTTAGTGTTAAATATAGAAAATATATCTGACTAAGGTGGTATCTAAGCAGAATGTCAAAAATTCCAATTGACTTTATTTACTGTGTATGATAAAATATAAGAAAAGAGTGATGAGCTAAAGAAGAAAATATTCAACGTTATAACAGAACTCAGAAGAAACATTTCTATCTGAGGACTTTCTAGGTTGGAAAATAACTTTTTTCCTGGTCCCAGCCTCAGAGATAGAAATATCCCCAGGCAAAGATCAATTCCAGGGCACTGCCAATACAAAGATAAATCAAGGGTGCTTCTATAAGATTTCTTTTTAAAACCTCAGAAAGACTTAAGGAGTTTTATACTGCATTCTCCCAGCATGAAAAAAGTCTTCTAAGAATATTGAGGGTAATGTCCAGTAGAATCATAGCTTGCAGACAAAGTTGAGAAGGACTTGTCTTGTGAGTATGGCTTTTAGCTAATGAAATGAATAATAATTTGACGTATTAATGCAAAGTTATTAGAGTATTGTATTAGCTTGGACTAAAAGGGATTAAGACATTACAAAATGGAAAGAGATTTCTGGCTACTGACTGTTCAGTATCAGGAACAAAAAGCTACTCAGCGGCAAATAGAAGTTATTTCTTTTTTAAAATGTTTTTTTTATTATTATTTTTTGAAGTATGCTTTTTGGTGAGGAAGATTGGCCCTGAGCTAACATTTGTTGCCAAACAGATGTTAGCTCAGGGCCAATGTTTTTTTCTCTCCAAAGCCCCAATACGTAGTTGTATATCCTAGTTGTAAGTCATCCTAGTTCTTCTATGTGGATGTCGCCAAGCAGGGCTTGATGGGTGGTGTGTAAGTCTGCACCCAGGATCTGAATCAGGGAACCCCAGGTCACCAAAGCAGAGCACTCGAACTTAACTACTTGGCCACGGGGCTGACCCCAGAAGTCATTTCTTCTGATAAAGGAATGACGTCCTAGGCAGCAAAGCCAATAGCTCAGAGGACAGAGCCAAAGGCCCACATTAGCCATGGATTAGTGCTCCATTCTTACAGGCCAGAACTGGGCTCTATTCAAAGAACATTTTCTGTCTGCAGAATTGGAGGCTCTGAAAGCAAGCCATAGCTGGATTTCAGAATTACTACGGAGCAGCGACTACTATGTGCTGCCTGCTCTTCCTCTCTTTGAAAGAGAATGTGTCTATTTTCCTCTTCGTGTCTCGTGAATAATACCAGGTATAGATTAGCTAGCTTTTTCAATGATCAGTTCTCCAGGGAACTGGACTGGCACTCAGGAAGCCTTATCCAAATCTAGTCCTGGTGCACGTCACAGGACATGGACTTCAAGTCTAATGCTACCATGAGATGAGTTTGGGGGAGATATTGGAAGGCAGTGAGTAGATTTTTCACATAAGAGGGACATGATTTATTATCGTAGATTTTACTGAGGTTAGTCCTGAAAATTTGACCCTTCCCAGGACGTGCTTGCCTTCTCCACATCAGGAGATATTCTATTTCTCTTATGAATGACCACTGGCATTGTGACTTGTTTGACCAATAAGATACAACAGATGTGACACTCGGTTGGTTCCATTCCTGGGCCTTAAAAGGTATGGATCTTCCCTTTTTGTCCCTTTGATAGTAAGCCTCCATGTAAAAAAGTTAAGACTCTCCTTCTGCAGAGGCCACAAAGACAACAGAGGTTCAGCATTCTCCTACTAATTCCAGCAATCCTATCTGTTGTACCAGACATCTGAGTGATGCTATCTTGTATCCTACAATCCAAGCCAACATGCCCCAGCCAACACTACATGGAGTAGAGATGACCCATTCCCATTGAGTCTTGCCCAAGTTGAGTAATCATGAGCAATAAATTGCTGTGGTTGTTTTAGGTCATTAAGCTTTGTGGTGGTTTCTTATATAGCAGTAGATAACTGATACAGGCATTTTATATGTAGTCTCTCCTTCCATTCTCAGCAAAATATTCTAATACAATCTTCCATACTTCAAATCATTTTTTCTTGTTAAACTACACTGCTGTCCAAATGGAATTATTCATGTATTCAGATGATTGAACCAATGTGAAGATATTGTACTTGCATTACCTAAATTATCACCTCATATGCCACTTAACTATGGGTGTTCATACATTCATGATGCCATCTGACCTTTAAGTTCTTGGATAGACACCTATTTATCTAGGTTAATTTCAAGGCAGTCTACATGGAGTCAAGAGAATTAACTATGTGACCTTTGGAGTTTCCTTCCAGCTGTATGATTCTATGATTAATGCTGGCTCACCCGCTTTCATGGCAGTATCTAATGGTGTTAACTCAACATATGAAAAATTGGAACGTGGAAAGCTCTTTTATAACTACATATACTTGGAAAAATTAGGAGGCTTAAACCTTCATTTCAAGAATAAACAAACAGAGAGAAATGGCAAAGGCATGGCAAATCAAAATGCAGCGATAGGAAGTATGGCTGTGAGTGAAACTCAAAGCTTCTAAGTAAGTACTTTGATTATTAAAATAATATATCAGAAGCTGTATAGATAGACAGATAGGTAGATAGATAGATATATGGACATCATTAACTCATCACCATCCTTAGGCAAAGGACCACCCCTAAAGTTAGACTATGGAGGTACCATAGGATGAAGTTTTAGTGATGGTACTTAGACCGCACATCTGAAACGGTGTTAAATATCATTGATAATGTCTTATGATCAAAATACAATCTTTGGTCAGAACAATACGTCTTATTACCTGGAAGTTATAAATCATTTGAAAATGGTTTTTTCCCTTAACTCTTTAAGCTAATTAAAAGTGCCTTAGCAAATCTTCAAATACTACAATTTTACAATTTTAGCCTACTGGCTCCATCCTGGGCATTTAATGGCTTGGGAGTGACACAAGAACATAATTTTGACAATAATAAGAGCGACAGTCTTGACATTACCTTATTTTACGGTGTTCTTCACATTCTCAAGGAATTTACATTTGATCTTCAACATTGCCCAATGAGATAAAAGGAGAAAACTGACCATTTTTGAGATATGAGAAAGAAGCCATACAATAATGTTTTAACTTTTCATTGTCATACAGCTAGCTATTGAGAACCATATATTTTTGAAAAATTACTTTTGGCATTATTTATCCTTATTACTTATTAATTGTGAATGAAATGTATCCAATTATCGTAATGGATAAACTTTAGAAAAATAAAAATTATTTCCATGGTGCAAATATTAACAACTTTTTACAGATTACACTACAGATTAGTCTTAGTTCAAAAATTAGAGTATTTATATTTAGGAGCGTCTTTCATAAGGACACTAATCTCATTCATGAGGCTCTGCCCTATGAACTAATCACCTTTCAAAAGTCCCATCTTCTAATACCATTACATTGGGCATTAGGATTTTAGCATATGAATTTTGGGGGAACACAAACATTTAGGCTACAGCAGTCATCACATAAAATTCTAAATAATTTTGAACAAGGAACCTACATTCTCATTTTGTACTGGGTCCCACAAATCATCTGGATGGTCCTGTAAGGATTGTTCATGTAGCATTTTTTAGTTAACAAAAATGCTTCCACAACTATCAACTCATATGACCCAGAATAAAAATTCTGAAGATCATTAGGATAGGAATTATTTCCCAAGTATCATTTAGGTTCCTTGATGATAAGAAGCAGAATGTAACCTGATTGTCTTTGCATAGAACCAGTGACATTTTGGAAGGATTTGGTGTAAGTCACAGGATTGGAGAAATCACACAATCTTTGGGAAAAACAGGAGATAGGATAACCTTAGAGATCATAGGATTAAACATTAGTGCATCTTATTCTAGAGTGCTACAAATTATTCTTTTTCTGCCATCTTCTTTCCCTGGATATACTCCAACAGATTAAAATTCCTACGAAGGAGAATGAGAGAGAAAGAGAGGAAAAAAAAAAAGAATTTGATTGTCTTACTAAGGTACATATGTCATAAGATGTAGGGCTTTCATGAGAATGAGAACCATTGGAATCAAAAGAAAGGGTATGGAAAAGTCCCCAGAATATTACCGAGCAGATGGAAGCAGTAGACGGGTACTAGCCTTCATTGCAAGCATAAGGAAGCAAGAGTCCAAAGGAAGCTAAGCATTTTGGTAAGAGTTTCATTTGTTGTTGGTAATGAAGCTGAGACCAGTACTTGTATCTTTGTTTTTTCAAATGCTGCTACGAGATTTTGAAAACATCTTCAATGGAAGCAGTTTTATTGTGGGCAAGGTATTTGTAATGCATAAAACCAAGTAAACCAATCACATGATTTCTTTAAAAGTAGCAGTTTCATAAGTGTGTTTAGACCATGGTACTGTACTTTGTACAATTGTAAAGCAATTTGTAAGTCATGAATAAGCAGCTTATCTAAAGTAACAGGTACATCAGAACTCACTAGTTTTCCTAAAGTTATATGCTCTCTTTTGTGGAATTTAACAAATTTGTTTACAAATGTAAGTTATTCTGGGCGAAATTAGCTGAAGACAAAGCAACCAACATCTCTCCCTGCTCTAGACTGTTCGTGTCCCCCACAAAATTCATATGTTGAAACCTCAGCCCCAGTGCAAGGGTATTTGGAAGAAGACCTTTAGGGAGGTGATTAGGCCATGAAGGTGGAGCGCTCACGAATGAGATCAGCGCCCTTATAAAAGAGGCTCCCGAGAGCTCCCTTGCTCCTTCCAGCACGTGAGGACAGAGGACATGGGTCCTCACCAGACACCGAATCTGACGCTGCCTTGATCGTGGCCTTCCTAGTCTCCAGAACTGTGAGAAATAAATTTCTGTCAATAATAAGCCACCCAGCTTGGGTGTTTTTGTTATAGCAACCTGAACTAAGACAATCTCTTTGAAATACAATTAAATTTCTTTGTCATTTAAAAGTTTACGTAATTCTCCTTATTCTCTATTTCCCAATGTTCTGACTTTCTGAATCTGTCTTTAAAATTCCCCAGATCCATTATCTACTTTTGACTTTATGCTACACACACATAGTTGGTTTTCAGATAGGAGAGGATTGTGAGAAGTGGTATATTACAGTGGTCAGGAGTCTGGATCTGTAGACAGACTGCTTATGTCCAAATTTTGGCTCTGACAAGTTTTATCTTGGACAAGTCACTTAGTCTTGTCAGTTAAGTGGGGATAGTAAAGGCTATTCTGAGGAGCTCTCATGAAGATTAAACTTGTTAATATATGCGAACTGAGTACAATAGTAACTGGGACATCATAAATGCTACATAAACATATACTATTGTCATGTTAACTAAGTACAGTGTAGAGTGATTACTCAGTAGGTGTCTGGTGACTGTCCAGCTAGAGTACTCCTGGGTTCATTTGAAGATCTGGATCATCAGAATTGGACGAACAGACTACCAGAATTGATTTGATTTCTGGAGAAGTTTTATGTCACCCTTTTTTTAAACTATTGTGATCAAACGTGGCTAATATATATATTAATTTAATCCAGCATAGCAGGTAGCTTGAATAATTTTCTCAATGTTTCACTCTCTCACTTTCTTTTTGACAATTGCTAATATCTAAAGTCACAATATTTTTAATAGCTGCCCTGGGTAGTTCTGTAAAGGTATGGATTACTTAATAGTTAGATTTTCTAAAGTATGTTGATATAAATTTAACTCTCATTGGAGGAAAATAGCTACTATTCCAAGCTCTTTGATTTTTTTTTTTTTACTTTATCAGGCAATGCTATAAAATTCTGTAGATTTATCTCTGAACACATCTAATAATAAACTGAAAAGTAATGTAGGTGTTACGAATTCTGTCAATGAAAGAAAGTCTGTAATCTTGTGTGCCTACAGGTGCTCTGAGGTGGTGGTAGAGAGAAGGCCTTAGAATGGTCTGATTTCTTTAGCTGCTCATTCAATCATTCCCTTATCTAACAAATATTTATTGAGTACTTGCCAGGTGCCAGGTGATATTCTGGTCTCTGGAAGTATAATAGTGTACCAGACAGACACATTTTCTGTTTTCCCGGAACTTATAGGAGAAGACAGATAAGCAAAGGCAAAAATATGATAATTTCAAATAATGAGAATAATAATGGGAAGAATATATAACAGTGTAACGTGACAGAGGGTGACCGGAGGTGGAGATGTGGTCAGAGAAGTCTTCTTTGAACAATTCATATTTCAGCTGAGATCTAAATGATGAGAAGCAATCAGACCCATAAAGCTGTGTAGGAAGAAAGCTTTAGAGTGGGAAAGAACGAGTACGAAGGCCCCAAAGCAGAGATGAGCTTGTCATGTTGGAGGAACTGAGGCAAGATCTAGTGGCTGCAGCCCAGTGACTGAGGGAAGAGTAATAGGACATGAGATGGGAGGCCTAGGGACAGCTTCCTCACATACGATCAGTTAATATGCAGAAGGAATTTGGATTTTAAGTAGAATGAGAATTAATCAGAGACTTTTAAGTAGGTTCATAGTATTATTTTACTCGCCTTTTTAAAATTTATTTTGGCTTCAGGAATAATTGAATTTTGTGGCTGTATTATAATTCTCTCAAAATTGCAAAATGGTCCAAAATATATATGACCATAATGGCAAATCTTTCTGACCCCAAGAAGGACTTACTGAATCTGTAGATGCCACCTTTTCCCTCTAGGATTTCCAAATTGGCCATGTAGACCTTGGTACTAGGTGAAATTTTCCTTAATAAAACTATAGTTACTTATTTTGTTATTCTTTAATGACAAAATGTTTAATTTAGTAAGTAAAATTTTCAGAAATATATGGTAGCATGCAGTAATGTCTTCATTAAGAATATTAACAATTTGCAAAATCTTATCCCTGTTTACACAGCTATTACATACAAGACATCAAATTAAAATCAGTGGAAGGAAAATAGATCAAATCATAGCCTCTACAATCAGAAAACATGCAATTTATTAGAAAAAAGAATACATTTATGAATATGTTATTACATCATGGAAATATGCAAGAAAAGCCTTAGGGTGACACAAATTTCTTTGAAGTTCAGAATGGCGAGGTGGTATTCTTGTCTGACCGTAGAGAGAGGAGGCAAGAGGTGGGGGAAATTAAAAGGGGTGCCAGAAGAAATGGTAAAAAAAGGTGATACAAAGGATCCAAGAGCACAAACAGTTAAGCAAATTTGGCTGGAATATTTAAGAAACACGTGTCACAGTATCATCAAAAAAAAAAACAAATTTAGAATTAATAATCTAAATTTGGTTTATTTTAAATCAAGTTCTGATACCAAAAAAGTTATTTTCTCTCTCTGACTTTTGTTGCTTTCTTAGTAAAACAGAGCAGTTGACCATGTCAAATTCCAGGTTAAAAAAACTTTATTCTGTATCTTGTTATAAAGGCTGCCGCCTTCCTCCGTCCTTCTTCAGACAACAGCAAGTCAGGGTGACCTTTCAAAATGCAAGGTTTACCCAGGCATCCTCGAACTAAAATTGTCTTGATTACTTCCCCTTTCACTTAACATAAGAGAACAGGCCTCATCTGGTGTGGTCCTATCTACTTTTCTAGCTTTATCTTGGACCACTTTCCCCTAGCTTTCTCAAATTCAAACAAAATGGCTTTCAATTACTGATATTCACATTTTGCTGCCCCTGACCTTGAGGCCTGGAATACTTTTTTCTCCTCTCTTTTTCTCTTAGCTTCTACAAGCCATTTACTTCCTTGCTCTTTTTTTTTTTTTTTTTTTTTTGAGGAAGGTTAGCCCTGAGCTAACATCCGCTGCCAATCCTCCTCTTTTTGCTGAGGAAGACTGGCCCTGAGCTAACATCCATGCCCATCTTCCTCTACCTCATATGTGGGAAGCCTACCACAGCATGGCGTGCCAAGCGGTGCCATGTTCGCACCCAGGAGCCAAACCGGTGAACCCCAGGCCGCCAAAGTGGAACATGCGCACTTAACCACTGTGCCACTGGGCTGGCCCCTCCTTGCTCATTTTTACATCAAAATCTTCTTCATAAGTTTTAGCAGCATCGTGTCACTTTCATTCATAGCACATATCAGAGTTGCAATTTTTCCATTAGTTTTATGGAACTAACACATATTCTACTAGATTAAAGGTCCATGAAGGTGTAGCTATGCCTGTGTTTGTTCTCTATGGTGTTCCAGCACGTTGGTTGTGCCTAATAAGTGCGTATTGAATAAATGAATGGATGAATCAAACAATGAGTAGAGAAATTAATGGCAGTGAAAATGGAAAGAAGGGATGTAAAGTATATTTATGATAGTGTCTCCTTCCTGATATACTAATTCGCTACAATTGTCTGAGAATATTAATGGTTTTCTTTAGCTTCTCTCCAGTGAACAATGCAGACACAAGTAAGAACTTGGAACTCCTCTCAGAAATAACATCTTCATCATTATAATCATTATCATCAAAGTCGTTTTTCCTTATCATTATCCTCATTGTGACCATTGCCATCATCACCATCATCACTATTAGAAGTACAAACATAGCTCTGTCCAGTACGTTAGCAGAATGGAAATTAAAAGTATCTACGTATATAGAGACAAGCATATTTTTCATGAATAAAGAGGATTAATGATCAGATGAAGGGGAAGAAAGTATAAATCCATAGAATTTATTTAAGGTTTGAGGTATAATGTGAAAATTTAGCTTGGAAAGGAAGCAATAACGTTTGCATTTTTGAATTTATACCTAGTTTGACACCCTCTGGGCCAGGACAGGGAGCAGATACTGTCAATATCAACAGCAGCACTTATGTAATATTGTGACATACTTGAGGGAACGTAACTATTTTTCTCAAAGATCTTTCTCTTACATGGCAGTCACTTTTTAGCAATTGTTTATCTGCAATACACGGCCCTTATCACTTTAGAATTTAACAAAATATCACTGCTGTTTTTTTCACTCTGAACTTGTACCTAGGCACATAAATTATTATCTGTTCATAGAAAACTTCCCCCCATATTGAATATAATGCACACCAACCCTATGATGGATTATTGTGGACACTTTTATTTTCCTTTGCAGAAAAAATAAATATGACTTCTATTTTGGAAAAAAGAAGCACCCATTCAAAATATTACCTAAGACAGTCAAACTTGTATTATATAATGTATTATGGTCTTACATAATATTAATAGCACAGTAGATTAAGCAGACTATCATGCATGCATTTTACAAGCATATAATCAAAGTTCAAAATTTTTGTGGGATGAATTAATAAACGTACTCTACAAGTTAATAATTTATTTCTGCAGTTTCATTGATGATTAAGATATTTCTCCCTAAAAACAATTAGATGGAGATGTATTCACAGAAAACAAGCTTGCTTCATCTTGTAAAGCAAGTCACCATTTTTTCAAAGGAAAAGAGCGTTATGTGCACAGTTACTTCCTTACTAATTCCTAGATATTATTTCTCCCAGTATTCAATTGTTTCAATTCAATATTTAAAATATAAATGAAAAATTCTAATTTGACATCTAACCCTTAAAAAATAATAACTTGAAGTAAATCAACACATCTCTAATTTTTGTTATTTTCTATCAATATTAATTTTCTTAAAATTATACATTTTAGTAACAAATGGATAGGTAAAGATAGAGCCAAAATGTTCCTTTTTGATTTTCAGACAATTCTTTTGGCTGACATCATGAGGAAATAAGACTTTTTCATTCATGAAAATAATTAAATTTGAAACAATTGACATTTATGAAGTACACATTATAAATAAATGCTTCATTCCTCAGAGAACAAAATATTTTCTCTACTCCCCAAATTAAGGCTGCTGTTATCTAACATCTCATTTATTCACATATGTATGGGAGTCTCTGAGACATTTAAGACTGATTGACATCTTGAAAAATATAAGTGGATACATCATTGATGGGTGTACATTTTGGAATCCAATATAATTCCACTCAGAACTTTCGAACTCAACCCAGTTTGAATAATAAAAAAAAATAATCTTTTAATTCCCATCTCCTCATTATTTCCTTCATTTTGTCCATTTATTTTCCCCTTCTATATCTGACGGTAGCTGTAGATGAAACACTGGAAATCCACCATCTCAAGGTATTCTCAAGAGACTTTGGCTTAATCTTTTGAAGGATAGCCTTCATCTGAAAGCTTATAAAATATTGATAAGTCAAAAAATTATCTAACTGGTGACTTCCTAAGTGTGAATTAAAACTTGACCCTGAATTTGGCTAGAAGTAGCAATCTTTCATTACCTACAATGATCTAAATCAATTTACACGTACAAATATTAGAGATGAGATTAAAATCTAATTTCCCAATTTCTTTTCTCTTATCTATCCTGTTTCTATGTGTGAATCTTGATGAATGAATGCAGGTGATTATTAAGGCCAAGTAGTTTCCTAAAAATAAGCCAGCATTGTGGAAATCTCCATCCACATGAAACAAAGTCTCCCTCCAAGTTTAGAAGCTATAACCTCAGATATCCATCTTACCAGCCCCACTCGCACCTAGAACCAAGCAAATGAGTTGGACTTAACCAATCAACTGTGCCCAGCCCAGACCTGGAATTGTAAGCCTGAGATTCAGATAAGCAGGGAGAATGTGGGTGCCATTCTGGCAATGATGAGAGAATGAGTATTAACGGCATTCAGTTTTCAGAGGCTGTGATGTACGACCATATTGAAAAGTGTTTCATAACATGAATAGAAAATTTAGAAAAGCAAGCAAGCAAACAAAGAACTAAGGCAATAATTAACACTAGGAGAAACAAAATATTGAATAAGAAGAAAAACATGTTTATTGTTCCTTATGTGGTAGAGCTGTAAATGATAACTCTCTAGTCCTAACAATACATTCATGAAAAATATGGACTTAAGTAAAAATTGGGATGTAATTATATTGCAAAGATGAGGAAAAGGAAGTGGTAAAATGTAAGAAAAGCTAGAGATTCATTTTTCAAATTTGGAAGTCAATGTATGTATTAGTCAGGATTTTCCAGAGAAACAGAATAGGATGTGTATATATGTACATAGAGAGATAGAGATAGAAGAGAGAGAAGCAGGGAGAGGGGGAGGGAGAGAGAGAGAGAGAGACTTATTTGAAAGAATTCGCTCACATAATTGTGGAGCCTTGGCAAGTCCAAAATCTGCAAGGTAGGCCAGCCTGTTAGAGTCCCAGGGAAATGTTGCAGTTCAAGTCCAAAGGTAGTCTGCTAGCAAAATTAATTCTTGCAAGGAGACATCAGTCTTTTTCTCTTGAGGCCTTCAACTGATTGAACGAGGCCCACTCATATTGTGGAGGGTGATGTGCTTTACTCAAAATCTACTGGTTTAAATGTTAATCTCATCTAACAAACACCTCCACAGAAACACCTAGAATAATGTTTGACCAAATATCTGGGTACCATGGCCTAGCCAAGTGCACACATAAAATTAACCATCACGATATATAATATCCAAACCTGGAAAATCAAGTAATAGTATGGGGAAGTGGGATTAGGGATGGAGAATGGTGAAATGGAGCACTGTTTCTTTTTCTCATTTTAAGTCTGATAATTTTTACTGTTTGATTCTTTAACCTACAAGAAAAGATTATATGGGTAAAAATAATAAAAGACAATATTTTAATAAAACTCATGTGGTCATCATGCATATTTCAGACGTATATTAAATGCCTTGTCCTTCACCTCCTCCTAAGACAGTCAGACAATGACAGAGAATTCATAAAATCGTCCATGCACTCAGGAAAGTGAGGAAGAGTAACGCTGTGACACACACAAGTTTACATGAAGGTTTAGGCTAATGAAAGCATCGATAGATAATTCTCAGCTTGCAAAACGAAATATGTATGTATTTCCAATAAAAATTAAGTCATTACCAAAACCACATCCCAAATCCCCTACAATTGCTATAATCACCACAGTTTTTCTTCAATAAGATGATGAGAATGAAGTCTTGACTTCATCCCTTGTACGCCTCTAACTTCAAAAAAGTTACAGGATTTGCTAATGTAATGGTAAATATATTCTATGGCTATATCACATGTGAAGAGAATCCTTTCTTTTGCTTCATAGCTTAATGTTTCTTTTAGTACCATTCAAAGACACTTGTGAAAGAGTGAAAGCAGATATTCACTGGATAGCTTGAAGGAGAGATGGATGGATAGATAGATAGATGATAGATAGATAGATAGATAGACAATAGATGGATAGATAGATGATAGATGATCTATTTCATTGTAGAGCCCCACCAGTTCCCCTGAAATCTTTTCTATTATAGAACCTCTGTATTATCTCCAAATTGATTAAAAAAAAAACACACATGTTGGTTCCCCTAATCTTGTTCTTTGCCTGAACTTGCTCCTTATTCACCTTACTTGATGCATCACCTCCCTCAAACAGCGACAAGGACTTCCTTCACGTCTCACTCCTTCCTCTGCTCAAATTTCTTCAAAACACAAGTCATTACTTCCCTTAGTGAATAAACTTATTACAGGAAATTTCCTGTATTTTTTTTTAAATAAACGTATCTAGCGCTAAATGTTGTTTTTCATACCATTTTATAAATGGCATGTAAGCTTTACAAGTAACTACACACAAAGTACCTGCTTCCTAACAACCGTATTGATGGTTCGATAACCAGGAAGTATTTTTTAACTATTGTATATCTGAACACAAGAGTGTTTAAGTCACAATAAGCTATTTTCGGTATGTTTTCCAGTTACATTTTTGACTATTAGTTTAAGATCTCACATTGTTGTATAATACATGATAATATTTTTCATTTAAGATAAAAATGGGGGGCCGGCCCCGTGGCCGAGTGGTTAAGTTCACGTGCTCCTCTGCGGCAGCCCAGGCTTCGGAACCTGGGCGCGGACATGGCACCGCTCATCAGGCCACGTTGAGGCAGCGTCCCATACGCCACAACTAGAAGGACCTGCAACTAAGATATAAAACTATGTACCAGGGGGGATTTGGGGAGATAAAGCAGAAAGAAAAAAAAAAAAGGACTGGCCACAGTTGTTAGCTCAGGTGCCAATCTTAAAAAAACAAAACAAAACAAAAAAGATAAAAATGGGCTCCAAGTTAGGAATTTGGCACAGATATTCTGATTTTATGTGATAGATTCACATAAAAATTAAATGTCTTTCCTACAAATCAGCAACAGCTTATTTGAAAATGCGTTCCTCAATAAGAAAGCCATAGGGGCTGGCCCTGTGGTGTGTCGGTTAAGTGCACATGCTTTGCTTCGGTGGCCCAAGGTTCGCCGGTTTGAATCCCGGGTGCAGACATGGCACCGCTTGGCAAGCCATGCTGTGGTAGGCGTCCCACATATAAAGTAGAGGAAGATGGGCATGGATGTTAGCTCAGGGCCAGTCTTCCTCAGCAAAAAGAGGAGGATTGGCAGCAGATGTTAGCTCAGGGCTAATCTTCCTCAAAGAAAAAAAAAAAAGCCATAAAAGCGACAGACATAACAGGGCTTCTAGAAGTCAAACTAATATCAAACATGCAAGACCTTTATAGAGAAAATTTCATAAAACGTTATTGAGTGGTACAAATGAGCACCTAAAAAAATTGGATATATTATGTTCATAAATGGGAAGATTCAATATTATCAAATACATTTTCCCAAATATACCTTTAAATTCAGGGCATTCCAATCAATTTTCAACAGTACTTTTTTTGAAAATCGACAATCTGACTTTAAAATGTTATGGAAACACACAAGATCAAAGCAATGAAAATGATTTTGAATAAGATCACCATAATTGCTCTATCAAATATCGATTTTACCTTAAATCTACAGTAATTAAGCCAACCAGTAATACAGGTGTGAAAATAGATACATAGATCATTTTTGTGGGGAGTTCAGGAACAAACCTACTAATACGTTGAAATTAGAGACATGACAGATTCACAGGTATATATTCAGCAACTTGTGCTAGAAGAAATAGCCTTTTGGGGAAAAAGTATTAAATCGTACCACAACTGACACACAAAAGAATAGCTGAGAAATTATATGCCTAAATAAAAAATAAATATACTTTAAAAATTTATAAATATATATGTTTATAAATGGGAAGACAGAGGCATATATCTTTATATATCGGATTTTTTAAATAAGCATGTTGTCAAGAAGTTTATCTTGCAAAAGCAAGAGATGTAAACGAAAAACATACTTTACTACCTTAAAGTGAGAAAACAACTTTCCAATACAAAATCACACACGATACACGCCTTACAAATATACAATGAAATGATACACAGCTCACCTCAGTGGGCAAAGCATATGATCAGGCAATTCATAAACAAAATAAATCAAACAGAGAATAAAAATTTGAAAAGGTGCTTAACCACACTAGTAATCAAAGGGAGAAAACTGAGAAAAAAACAATATAATTTCACATCTATTAGTTCAGAACAAATTGAATGTCTGACAACACTAAACGTTCACAAAGCAGTATACTAACGGGAAGTCTCCTACACTACATGGGGGAACGCAGACTTCACAGACACCGTATAAGTGATTTGGCAATATCAATTAAAGTCAAATCTCTACTTTATCAGTTTGGAATTGCAGTACTTTACGGAAGATGGTTTATTTTCTTTTATGGACCTAAGTATGGAGGCAGACAGTCCAAGAAGTCCACATGTCATTTGGTCCCCAGGCTCCTTCTGGAGTTGACTTTGGCACATACATCGGCGCTAAAAGTAGAAAAACCTGCAAGATGATAATGCATGTAAACATTCATAAGAGAGAAGGAGAAAGAATGGGACAGAATGGGCCAATTAACATGTTCCAAGCAGGGATTTAAGAATTTCTTTCTTGTTTTATTTCTTAAAAAAAAAAAAAAAAAAGGCAAACTATTACATTGTGTTAAAGTTGCATATGTTGGTAATAGGGTTAGGGTGTTTGCTACGTTAATCTCTGCACTTTTCTCTATTTTATAAATTTCTAAGAGAAAATACATTTTAGTCCTCAGAAAATTGAAAATAATAAATAATAATGAATAACAGGCGGGGTGAGCATTTTCATTCAATATGGCTGCTCACAGCTGAGGGCCAATGTATGTTTGCGAAGTTCTCCATCACAGGAATCCTATTGGTCAGCAAACCCCACCTCCTCCGGCACGCGCTCAGAAATCTGCGCTCTCTCCTTCCAGGTCTCCCGAAAGCTGGGCTCAATCATGGGGCCTATGATAGTGACAGAGGAGGAAGAAGGGGCGAGAAGGTTTCTCTATTTTCCTGTGAGGATAGTAACTATAGTTGCAAAGTCGTGAAGCAGAAGTAGGGACAATGTGAAAGTTTCTCAGCCTGCTGGCAGTGGCAGCTGTGTCCTCTTCAGAAGACTTCTAGGCTTATACTTTGGGGATTTGCTGCTAGAAGCTCTGTCTTGAGCATAATTCTCAAGACCTCTTCTGCATTTTAGAAAACACTACAATATCTATTTAATCTTTTTTTTTTTCTGTGTTATAAACCGGAGTTAACTTTATAGGGAAGGGATGAAATGGAAATATAGTGGCTGCCGGAATCGATTTAATGGGAGATAACAGGAAACAGCTTGAAAGAGAGTACGTCTGTAAAACACTAATGGAGCTGAAGTACGGGAGGAGAAACACGAAAAACCCAGTACAGTAAAAGACCATGGACAATAGTTCTTATTTGTGGGTAACGTGATTAAAAATTGACATCTGGATAGGATTCATACAGATATTACCACGTGTTCTTTATTTCCTCCAATGTGTGGTGGGGCAGGTGTGTGTGTGCGCATGTATGCCCGTTTTCTCTATTGGCTCTCAATGATTCAGGTTATCATCACTATTTGATTAAGCCTCTTAAAATAAACAACTATAAATGCTTGCAAAAATAATAGAAACTTCTTGCTTCACGTCTAGATACACTCTGTAAAATATTTCACTCAATTAAGGCAGCTTTCCTTAAAACAAGTTTCCGTTAATCCTACAGTGATTGAAAACATATTTTTGCTGTTATAATATCTTGTTTTCTTATGTTTTAATGTCTTTTTAAAATTTCCAGATGTTATTAATGGAGGAAATAAACAATGCAGACTAATGCACACGTGCCACCTGCATGCCCTTGAGGAAGACACTAAATCTATCTGAATATCAGTGTTGTCAACTGTGAAATAAAGGGATTACAGGAAAGAAATTCAAATGTTTCTTCTAACATTAAGATTCCGGTTCTATGAATACAGATTGATTTTTTTTTTTTTTTGGTCAGGATGGTCCTGACATGAACATTTCTATCATTACAAACCTAATAAAATTTCTCATTTCTGAGATTTGAGAATAGCATTCAAGAAGAACTGAAAAGTCACAAAATTAGGGGCATGAAATTTATGATGAAATGATTTGACACCGAGAATTGACGTTTTATACTGTCACTCTCCAAATATTTTTTTCTAATAAATATGCTTAGAAAATATTTTGTGAATATAATTTAAACAGACATATGGAGAGAGTTACCCATTTTCACACTATTTTGTATGTGGCATTTTGGTGTGACTCAGGCTTAATTTCATTCTGTTAGGTGTCCACTTTACAGAAATGAAAAATAGCATCTTTGCCAAGAAGTTTCAATTAACAACTCTATTTAGACCTCTGTAATGTAGAAATAGTACGCTAGACTGTGGTAAAAACCTCTACAAACTAACTTAGTTTTAATACCTATCTGGCATTGGGATATGAAAATGACTTAAGATTTTGCTACACAGGAAGAATGAGCTAAGTTTTATGAAACATTTTAACAGAGATTCTTCTGAGGGCATTATAGGCATTGTTACATTTTTCTCTCTGACATATCTGCCTGGTACATATCATTCTTGTTTTATAGATTAGAAAACTGAGGTCTTGAGTTAAGAAGAAAGGCATGCTTGAAACAAATTTTCAAAGTTACTTAACATACATTATTATTTAATCTTAGTAACAACCCTTTTAAGTTAGAGACCACTCTCTCCCTGTTAGAGATCAGAATAATGATATTTACAGGGGTTAAATAACTTGCACAAGGTTACTGAACTTGCAAATAACAGAAGAGAGTGGAAAGCTAATTCTGTTTATATCCCAAATCTTGCCCATTTCTACTTTACCATGCTTTAAAATTACTGATTTTTCTCTCCTTTTTTCTTACATCTCTGTTTTTTAAAAGGCTGGGGAATAGGAGAGGTGAATTTAAGCAAATACAGGTATATGTGGTTGTATGTATATATACAGGTATTTATGTTAGTATTAAAAAAATTAGAGGGATTCCATTGTAAGAAGTGTAAAATAAGTTTTCTGCCAGCGAAGACCCTAGACTCTATACAGGGAGAGTATTCATGCATTTATACAAAATGCAAGAGAGTGACAATGTGACACAAATGAGTAATTCAGAAAACATGTGCTACTATAATTCTGCACAAACTATGGGAGTATCGGAATCTGATTGGTTGACTCCAGATACACATCTAAGGAGCCGAGAGACTGACTAGTCAATAGTCGTCACTGAATCGCACAATATACAAGTTGTTATGGAACTTATACATGATGTAGGGCGGAAGCGCATAACAGGAGTCAGAGAACTGATGATGCAAGACTGGGCTCAGTGGGAGGAAAGAAGTGAGAAGGAAGAAAACCACAAAAATCTTTGACTTGAAGAATCCAGGAGAGAGAGGTTGAGAACAGGAGCCAAGGAAACATTGTAAGTGATTTGGAGTCAAAAACCAAATTCATACTTCATACTGACAACCGTGGTAGCTCAGAAATTAAGATCAGATTGTTTGAAACCTGCCTAAGAGCTAAGGATTTTGAGCCACATAAGGAAGCCAAGAGCCAATGAAAATTTTTTGTGAAGCAGTGCCATCTTTAAAGAATAGTTTTTAAGGATCTTGTAGGAATTAATTTATTTTGTTGACTTTCATTCAGCAATTTAAACATTGCCAGCAGAGGAAACCATGGCAGTGGACATTATGATCATCTTGGAGCAAAAGAAACACACGAGTGGTTTTTCCTTATTTCTCAGGTAAATAATAGTTAGGCAACTATTTTCTAGGCATGGAGGCGGCATAGGTGTAAGAAGACTCCTCTCCTGATTACTCCACAGATAAGGTGTAACCAGAGATTGAAACTTACATGCATAGGCTGAATACTAGTCTGCAAGTGTGTGTTGGTAAACTTTGCAAGAGTGAGTATAAAATTTTTCAACTTAAAAGCTTTTAAAGAGGTCTGTTCTCTCGATTCTCCTTTGCCTCTTCTCTCTCTCTCTCCCTCTCTCTCTCTCTAACTCAAATGCGTTATCCAGTAGGAAAAAATATATCCTGATTCACTCACTTATTTTTCTTACTAGGTGATGTAGGTATTTGAGTTAGCAACTCACTGTAGACTATAAAACATTATCTTCAATAGTATTTAGGGGAAGGAGGCCTGAGAACAGAGTTGATCAATATCAGGAAATCAATAATTCACTGATGAAATAAAAGTCAAGTGTTAAAATTCCAGGAGAATTGAATACTGGACAAAAATTGTCTTATTTTCAAAATTTTCTGCTTGAAGGGACTATACATACAAAGATTATTATATTGAAATTGAAACCAAAGACCAAGAGAGAACTTAAACATTTTAGACAAAGTTTGCTTTGGTAATAAGGGACGTATAATCTTTGTGGTTGGTTACAGTGATTCAAATCTAAATGTCTTTGTTGCAATACATTTTTCCTTTTGAAAAAACATTTTGGAAATGATTCTGTTGTCTAGCTAAGTAATAATTTCACAAAGGTTTGTCTCGTATGAATATTTTAATTAAAAAACAGAAATATTCAGAAATGCATAAGGTATATGCCAACTGTGTGTTAAATGTGAAATAAATAAATGTATATATGCACATATATGTAAATATCATATACACACATACATATATACATACAAAAATATATAATTTACGAAATGGCATAGATTAAAAAGTGAGAATCCATTGAAAAATGACGTTTTCCCAGGTGAGATTATGTCAAAAGTAAGTGATCGAGGGAAATGTAAGAGAGAGAATGAAATACACAGGTGATCTTACAAACCATCTTATTTAAAATTTATGAAAGTCTGTAAATGTACAACTTTCTTTCAAATAAGCTTTGAAACATACTGTACATTGTATTTATTGTGACCATTGTACATCTGGCAATATTTTTAAAGACTCATTGACCATGGATGAATATTGCAGAGGTAATTAATTTTTGTGTAAATAATAGAAGGGAGAAATGAACTAACAGATATATTTTGTGAAAGGCATTTGAGAATTTAGGGCTAATTTTATAATTGAGGTTCAAATATGTTGAGTAAATTTTCAAGGTCTCAAGGCTGATAAGTGGCAGAATCATTATTAACACTCAAGTCTTCTTGGCATGCATATCAACTTTTTTTTCCCATTTATTAAATTACCTCCCACTTTTAGGACTAAGATGACAAAGAGAGTTCTTAAAATTCTGATTTTAAAATGATAAATGTGCTTTCTAGGAAAAAGTGGAAAATAAAGAATTGCAATGGAAGCTAAACAAATATGTCCAGTGCATCTACTCCTTGCTATGCTGTTTCTGCTATGCTATTTCTATGCAGAGGTTTATTTAATTTCACTAAATTAGAATCATTCTATATATGTTTACAACATACTTTCTCCCTTTTGTAGACATTTTCACACACCAATAATACTATCTTACATCATGCTTTTAATGGTTTCATAAAAATATTTATTTATTTAACTATGTATAAATTATTGGATATTTGTCACTGCCAACTTTTATTATCAACAACACTATGGTGAATGCGCTTTCAGCCATCACTGTGTGCATATTTCTAATTAGTTTCTTGCAATAAATTTCACAAAAATAGATTTGTTTGGTTGAAAGGATATATATTCCTTGATTTACTGATGTTAAATTACCTCCCCAAAGTTTTTACCTATTTAGACTCTCAAAAACAGGATATGAAAGCACTCATATGCCCATCCACACTATTGCTAAAACTAGATGAGAACTTTGCGAAAAGGAAAAGTTTTGCAAGTCTTATATAAAAAAGTACTGTATCGGGGACTTAGCTAGCATTTCTTTGATTATTGGTCATGTTGGGAATGCTTTCATTGGCTTATTGGTTTTTGTACATATTTTATAATGCACTAATTTATGTTTATTTATCTATTGGGATTTTCAGCTCCTTTTTAAAAAAAGAGCTTTCATACATGAAAAGCCTTTTTAGTAATGTCTGCCTCCTCCTCCAGCTTTGGGCTTTTATTTTTGTAATTAACTTTATAATCAGATGATTTATATTTAATGTAGTCAAATTTGTAAATACTTTGAACTTTTCATGTATGTTTGGAAAAGTCTTCACCACAATTTAATTAAATACCTCTATCTCTTTCTGTATTTTCTAGTTCTTTCATGTTTGCCTTTTTACATTTAAATATTTAACAGAGATCTGTTTTGTCATAATGAGATTTTTGTTTTTCCCCCAGATATTGGTAGGCCACATTCCCAACTGTCAAGGCAGGTTGAATGCTCACCATATAGTATTTTGTTTATCTTATAGCATTTTGAGTTAAAAAGACTTCTGATCTGATTATGCTTACGTATATAAAAATACACAAATATCTTATACATAATCACTAAGTCATATGTCTGGACCTTTCTGAATTGAGAGAAGGAACTCAGGTTATAAAAGAAACAAAATAAGGCTAATGTTAACTGTCTTAAGAAAATGTACGTGTGCTGTGCTTGTTGCTATACGCCATCAAGTCAGCTCTGACTCTTGGTGATCCCGTGAATGGGTGATGTCCATGATGTCTTGTCCTCAACAGCCCTCCTATGGTGTCCATCCCTGCTGTGTGCTTACTACGAGATATGTCTATTTTAAACTCAGTGAACAGGTAATTTCAGGTCCAGAAATATTCTTATGTGGTAAATACTATTAATATCCTGATTTATAGATCAAATAAATAATGATATTGAGGAAAATAGTTAGAAATTGGTAGAAGTAAAATTCAAACCCAGGCAGGCTGACTCTAGTGGCTGTGCTGTTAACTTTTACACTATATTTGCCCATAAATAAATATAAAGAGAGAGAGAGAGGAAGAGGAAGATGGAGAGAAAGAGTGAGAGGGAAAGCAATTTCCTAAAGAGAGGAAAATTCTCTATGGTAAAGCAATTCTAAACATAAGAAATCAAAGAAAATGCAAGTTTCCAACATTAAGATTTTCAAGATAGGAATAAAAAAGGGGTTCAGAAGGAAGATAGGTAAATGAGATTTTCGTATGGTTTGTTTCCCAGGATGGCAACTCATTGAGTTAATTATAACTTTTGCATTTGTTTCTTATTTATCCTTTACTTTACAAATCCCTGCACTAGTAAAATGGAAGGGCCAGTTTATGCATCTACTTTTACATGCTATGATGTGGGCACCACCCAAATGTTTTCCCACCAGTTGGAAAAGCGCATACAATTTTCTAAAAGATTTGCACTTTGCTTCACTCCAGGTGTTGAAAAATACAAAAGCTATTTGCAGAAGGATTGAGAGTATCTGAGCTCTTTAGGTATTTTCTTTTCTGAGGCTTGTTTTAAATTCAGGTCAGAAAAGCTAGTGTAATATTGGAATTGAAAAGAGCAACAGTGTTTTGACATTGTATGTCTTGGCATAAACCTTGCCTCATTTACAGTTTGAGATGTCATGAAACTCAACTCTTCATAAAATAAAACCAACAGGTTAAAGGAGTTCAAATAGTGAACATCCAGGTGCCTGTGGTGTCCAGCATCTAGTAATGTGAGGAGCTTGTGGCAGAATAATGTCATCATGCCAGTATTCATTCAATATTTATTGTGTGACTGCTGTACGCCAAGGACTGTGTCAAGGACACAGAAATTAATACAACTTGTTTCTTATTCTTGAAAGGGAATGATCAGACAACTGGCATTTACTGAAAAAGCAGACACCTGAGCACTTTACATATATTGTTTTTTAATCCTTACCTTAACCTCACGAATTTGATATGATCATTTTACAGAGGTAGAAAGAGGACCCAAAAACAGTTGATTGAATTATCTAAGGTCCTTAACCAGCAAACGGCTGGTAAACCTTTGCAGCAGGTCTGCCTCAACCACGAAACTTCTCTGCTTTGAGTTAGAACACTGCCTCTCCATCCACTGAAGGAGCCCACCCACCAGTGCAAGAAATCAATTCATTGTGATATGTACTTTTGCATAACTGTAGACAAATTACTACATGACAGTCAAAGGGAAGGTATGTAATTGTGTCCTAAGTCTGTTTTATGTGAATGGAGTGGTGATTTAACAGAGTCTTGGGCCTTGAAGGATAACCATGCCTTTGCCAGATAGAGAGCAGTGGAGGAGTGCGTTCCAGGAAAAAGGAGCAGCTTGTAGAAAGCATGCTATGTTCAAGGATTCACAACAGAGTTCTGATTATAAGAAGAAAAAACAAAACAAAGATCATACTAGAAACATAGATGGGGCCAGACTGTGAAAGGGATGGTGAGCCATTTAAAGAAATATGGACTTTTTTTTCCTGTAGAAAATGAGAGAGTCAAGATATGTTTTTAATATGGAGGGAATGTAAACATATCTGCATTTATTAAGACTTTGTTTTTTAAAAACTTATTTTTAAAAAGATACAATAAGCGTTTGTCTTATAAGGCTTTCCATTTATCTGTAAAGATCCTGGGGTCATTGATTTTCAAACGAAAAAAATAGCAGAGGTTGTGGGAGGGGCAAGGTTTGGGATCAAATTCTTAAAACTCTGAAGATCTCATGAAAAGAGGGAAAGAATGAAGGAAAAGCAGGAAGGAAGGAGGGAGGGAGAGACGGAAGGAAAGAAAGACACAAGGAAGGAAAGAAGATACTACCCTAGTTTTCAGCATATTAAGTTTTAATACAGAAATACTTCACAAATACAGCGCTTTACCTGCAGAAAGAAATGAAGTTTTCTTTTTGGAAATGAGCGTGGTAATGTCTTTGTGGGTTTTGAGTTTCAAGTGAGAGATTGGAAGCAGAGCATCATCATTCTTAGAACAAAATGTAATGTCACAGAGACAGATGTTTACAGATTGTTGTGCTCTTTTTTCTTTCTTTTTCGCTATTTAAAAACAAGTTTTACGGGCCAACCCGGTGGTGTAGTGGTTGAGTTCGTGCGCTCCACTTTGGCAGCATGGGGTTTGTAGGTTCGGATCCCAGGCGTGGATCTACACACCACTCATTAAGCCACGCTGTGGCAGGCATCCCACATATAAAATAGAAGATTGGCACAGATGTTAGCTCAGGGACAATCTTCCTCACAAAAAAAAAAAAAAAAATGCGTATAATTTTCTAATTTTCATGTATAAAAGGAAGAAAATAGAAAAAAATTGTCTTGCTTTTTTTGCTCTGCTAGTCTCTCTTTTACAACGAAGCTGCTTATCTGACTCTAAATGAACTTTGAAGATACAAAGTGCAGTTCTAAGCATTTTAATTGTTGTCTTGAAAGTTCTTTTCTATCTTACTCCGAACATGGTAACGATGGTGCATTAAACTCTAATTTCTATTTTCACAGTTTTGTATTGGATGGTGCTCAAAGTAAATTTCTTTACATTTGTGTCCTCCTGATATGTTCTCTCGTTTATTTTAAAAATACTATCGTTTCAAATTTTTCTACAATATTTAATGTGTTCTAACTTTGGTGGATACTTGGATTTTGTAGCCAGGTCACTTACATTTAGGATGACATTATAAATAATATTCATAAAAAAATGTGCAAATTCAGAATTTCACCAGATATAGTTGCAGGATAATGCATACGGGGAAACAGGTTGAGAAAGAGAAGTTGAAGTGCATGTATGTGTGTATGTGTTTTGTGTATTCCTCATAGGTGCCCCTTTCAGCTGAGTAGCTTTTTAAGCGATCACTTCGTGTATATTGGAAGCTGAGACGAAGTTTAGTGTGTGAAAAAAATCAAATAAGAGCTGGTGCCATTTTATATTTTTGTAATTTTATTCCACGTATTTATCCAAAGCATATGAAAAAATACACATTGCAGACAAATATTGTAACATAAGGCAGTATGTGCTCAAGGTAAAATTTTACGAGATAAGAAATGGTGTACAGTCATGCACTGCAAAATGTTTCAATCCACAAGAGACCATGTGTGCGATAGTGGTCCCATATGATAGCCTAGATATGTAGTTGGCTATACTGTCTAGGTTTGCGGAGGGGCGCTCTATGATGTTCACATAACAATGAAATCACTTAACAATGCATTTCTGATGATGTATCCCTGTCATCAAGCAACGAATAACTGTTAACGAAAGAGTCAGTTTCTGCAAATGTCGGAGAGGATGTGGAAAAAAGGGAACCCCCATACACTGCTGGTGGGGATGCAAAGTGGTGCAGACACTATGGAAAACAGTATGGAGATTTCTCAAAAAATTAAAAATATAAATATAATTCGACCCAGCCATCCCACTACTGGGTATTTATTCGAAGAACTTGAAATCGACAATTTAAAGAGACTTATGCACCCCTATGTTCACTGCAGCATTATCCACAATAGCCCAGACGTGGAAGTACCCTAAGTGCTCATTGACTAATATGGGTAAAGAAGATGTGGTATATATATACAATGGAATACTACTCAGCCAAAAAAAAGACAAAGTCATCCCATCTGCAACAACATGGATGAAGCTTGAGGGTATTATGTTAAACAAAATAAGCCAGACAGAGAAACACAAACACTGCATGATTTCACTCATATGTGGGATAAGCAAACATATGGACAGAGAACAGATTAGTGGTTACCAGAGGGGAAGGGTGCTGGGTAGGGTGGGCCTAAAGGGCAAGTGAGGCACGTATATATGGTGACTAACAAAGAATAATGTACAATTGAAATTTCACAATGTAGTAAACTATTATGACCTCAGTAAAGTAATTTTAAAAAGTCAGTTTCTGGCCCCATGCCCACCCTTATTCCTCAGCAACCACTGACTTTGAACCTTTGAATATGTTCAGAAATATTCTATGTGTCAAAGTTTATAAATATCATTATTAAGTATATCTATTGAGTGCTTTTTTAAAATATGTGATTTGTAATATGTAAGTGGTTCTGCAGCTATCTCTATTCACTTAATATTCTGTCTTAGTAATTGTCTAAGATCAGTACAAAAATCGACTCACTTTTAGTTACTTTTTAAAACATTTAAAACTTTATTCCATTTGCACTCTGTTTTGGTATAGGGTAAAATAAACACCCATTTATATTGTTTCCCTAGAAAGAGTACCCAGCCAGATTATGTGTAAACGTACATTGTTAGGGACATAACAATCTATCCTTAATTTATTAAGAATTTATTATGATATATTTTAATTTCAAAAAATATTCTTGGTTACCAATAACTGAATTTAATCAAATGTCACATAAGTATTTCTGGAAATGACCATAAGTTTCTGTTCTAGGATGAATTTTTGCTTTTGACTTGTAAAAATTATAATGAATTACATGGAAAGGTTTATTTACATTGAACTATCCTTGCATTCCTGTAATTAGTCCCACAAGAATATCTGTATTTCTTCACTATGATGCTGAATTATGTTTGTTAATATTTATTTTAGCTTTTTGCATTATTATTCATAGGTATGTTTGTTGAGTTATATGTATTTTCTCTGTGTGTATGGGCTTCATGAGAGGTTCTGGGTAAAATTATAACCTACAATATAACTATTTGGGAAACTTTTTATTACTATACCTTGGATATCATTGGAGTTATCTATTTTTTGAAGGTTGGGTAGTATTTTGAGAAAAATCACCTAGACGTATACTTTGTGCAACTTTCTATTATTAAGTTTTAATTTTATTGGATAGTGATTAGTAACTATTTCTGGCTATTAACTTTGCCTTGGAATTTATTAAAGTTTTATTTAGTGCTTAATATATGGAATTGACTTTTATGAATATTACATGCAGTCTTGAAAAAATTATATAGTTTCTGGTTATAGGAAAACATTTTTGAAACGTATTAATTAGATCAATTTAAAGAATTTTGTTCCTAGATCTCATATATCTTTCTGTATTTTTAGTCCATTTGATCAATCATGACCCGACAGAGATTAATTAAATCATATGGTAAGTAGCATATTTCTCCCTATTTTCTCTGTATTGCTATAGTTTATTTTTTAACTTATAAATATTGATCTATAAAATTTGGTGGATACACTTTTGTTATTGTAAGACCTTCATGGGTAATTACACCATTTTTATATAAAATATTATAATTATTCTATCCAGTTGCATAAAATAATATTTTTCTTTATCTTAGATGTCTGATACTTTTATGCAATTAACATCGTTCTCTGCTCTTTGTCACTTATTTTGTGGGTTGTGGTGCACCCTTATATCTTCTATTCAAGTCTTTTAATTTCCAAAATGTTTTTTAAATTACATATTTCAGTATGTTTTGTATTTATTTCTGTAATAAGTTTTCTTTCTACAGTTTTTTTTATTTTTTTATTTTTCTACAGTTTTTATTGAGCTCTGCAGCTCATAATTCCTCCCCAGTCTACTGAGATTAGCACCACATGGCAGCTCTCACTGCAGAGTATTGTTTTTTTTTTTTTTAAGATTGGCACCTGAGCTAACAACTATTGCCAATGTTTTTTTTTCTTCTCAAATTCCCCCAGCACATGGTTGTGTATTTTTAGTTGTAGATCCTTCTAGTTGTGGCACATGGGACATCGCTTCAACGTGGCCTGACGAGTGGTGCCATGTCCGCCCCCAGGATCCCAAGCAGCGAAACCCTGGGCTGCGGGAAGTGGAGCGCAGGAACTTAACCACTCGGCCACAGGCTGGCCCCAGAGTATATTTTTCAGGCCTCCCCAGCTGACTGTTTCATGCGAATATGTCATGTTGATTTAATTCTAGTCCTACTTTCCGTGTTTCTTGAGTTTTTTGTTTTGTTTTGTCTTTTTGTTACAGTATGTTTAGGGAAGCCCCCAAAACAAGCTTGTGCAATATTTTACATTTTTTTCAAAAGTAATGGAGAAAATCCTTAATATAAATTAAGTAATTTGATATGCGCATATTGAATTTAGGTATCTGTGAGATATGCAACAGGGATAGCTACAAGACATTGGAAATACAGGGTAAGTACTTAGGAAGAAAAATATTTCGTATGTAAAGAGGAGGCAGAAAATAACACTGAGAAGACAAGCTTAAGAATCTAAATGGAGAAGAAAAATTCACAAGAGAAATACCTTCCACGGAAGAAGAAATGACCAACAGATGGATAGCCAAGGTCTAATTGATCAGTCAAATTTCATGTATAAAATGCCCATGGCATTGGAGGTTGTAAGATGTAAGCCTTAGCAGATAATAAGAATAATAATGTAGGTCATATATACATGCTGTAGATTAAAATTTAGTGTCTGAGTCCCATCATAGTCTCCGTCTCTATAAAAGATAAACGGATTAAAAAACTCGAATACTTCATAGTAACCAGAACATTAATTAGAAAAAAAAAGTTTAGGCCCAGCCCGGTGGTGCAGCGGTTAAGTGCGCACGTTCCGCTTCAGCTGCCTGGGGTTTGCTGGTTCGGATCCCGGGTGCAGACAGGGCACCGCTTGCTGTGGTAGGCGTCCCACATGTAAAGTAGAGGAAGATGGGCATGGATGTTAGCTCAGGGCCAGTCTTCCTCAGCAAAAAGAGGAGCATTGGCATCAGATGTTAGCTCAGGGCTAGTCTTCCTCAAAATAAAAAATTAAAAAAAAAAAAAAGTAGAAACTTGCTTAGATCCCCTCACCCTATAAACAAAAAGAATTATAAGGAGCCATAATTTATTACATTGTTGTCAAAACTCTAGAAAGATGAAACTTTAGGCATCTAAACTTGGAAGAATTTGAGAGTGAAATTTGTTCTGGGACAAAAAATATAAGGCAGGAGTTTTCTGGGCAAACTGGGAAGTACTGTAGCCTAATTCTAAGGCGCTCCGTAAGGTACCTATCATTAGTAAAACAAGTATATCCGGTGCTAATAATTTGATTTTACGTGATTAATATCAAGCATTGATTAACTCTTTATACATCCAGCTCTCTTACTTTTAACGAAAATTTCTGTTACTATTTGTTTCCAAGTAGACTTTCCTGCCACAAATAGAACGTGTTTATCTAAGTGACACTTCTTTCCAAGTCATCACATAAATTTATTTGTCAGTGTAAATAAGAGATTTGCTTTTTTTGACTTACAATTCATCCTTTTGGGATGTGGGATAGCTAGATCAATTTCTTAATTGCTTCCAATGACCTGATGTAACTTAGTTACCAGGAGAATGAACATCCGAGGCCAGAGACCTTGGCGTATTCAGGGAACAATGAGCAGGGCAATAATGCTGGCTGGGAGCCCAGGAAGTCCAGTTTTGACACCAGTGATCCAAATTTCTTAGGGAATGATTCCCCTCATTGAAGCCAGGGGGTACTAAGCAAAGTCCCTTCATCTCCATGGAGCATTAACTGGGAAATTGTACCCACGGCCTTCAAACTGGCACAGGTGTTCCTCACTCTGTCTGCTCAAAACGCCATTGGGAAACAGCATTATTCTGCAGCACCTTCCACGTAGACTATGGTCTCTGAAAATCTAATGAAATCTTCATTTTTCCCTACTCTTCCATTCCTCACACATATTTTCAGAACCCACTCTTGTCTCATTTATCTATGAAAGTAAGTCAATAAACTCAGAGGTTTAGGCTTTCTTGCTTTTTATTGCATTCTTGGTAGTTCTTATCCCCAGCCAGACACGTTCAGTGACAGACAGCGATGGTGGAGGCAATAAGGATAGCTTGATTCTAAACCAAAGTAAACAGGCTTTCGAAAACATATGGAATTGAAGAGATGACGAACTAAATTCTAATTCTGAAAGCAATTATTTCTGAACGACACATCTAATAATCTGCAATTCTCAAGGCCTAAGGAAGTGATCATTTGTGGCTCAATTTGAAACAAAACTCCACATGATGATGCAGATAGCCACTGAGAGGGAAAATGTTTGTTTGCTCTGAACAAACGACAGATATCTATTCTAATACTTATTGGCTCTCAATTTATTACAACAACAGCGTATTACACAATCAGCTGTATTGCCAAGCAATAACTTCACTGACTGGGATAATGATAATTTTGTATAGGAATACAAAGGTAAGTGAATGAGTAAAATAATGCTTTTCTTCAGAGAAATGTAGATAAGTCCTTTTGAGCAGATATTTGGTAACAGAATTTTAACTCTACATAAGATTACATCTCTTAAATAATAAATTTAGTAGAGTAGTAGCTTACAACTGATGAAGAGCTTTATTTATCTTTTTAAAAGCTGACTTCATGAGAATAGCACAGGAGGAATGAAAACCAATGTATAATAATCCTATTACACTATGTAATAATTCTAAATGGAGACAGGTAAGTAGGTTTTGAACAGCTATCATGAGCCAGAACTAAATATTTTATCCTTTTTAGTCCTCAACCAATGAGATTGCAATTATTTCCATTTTAGCTTCAGGAAAAATCAGACTCAGAGTTTCCCAAGATGGCACTCCGAAAGTGGCAGAGACAAGATTCAAAGGCACATCAGTCATATTCCAAAGCCTAGACATACTCAACTATGTCATTTCCACCTACTGAGTGATCTACTGGGTTGAATATAATGTATCTTCTGATATTACTATAATTGACTAAGTATAGAAAGTTGTAATCACAATACAGTTCTATCCACACAAATGTATGTATTAATGAAAGACGTTACTAAATGTCTTATTCTGTCAAAATGCTACAGTTAAAATGTTTATATTTGTGCACTTCACTTGAAATCTAATTAAGCAATTATTAGTAGATGTGCCAAGACTGTGCACACAATTGAATGTCCTCTGTTCTCATCATTTACCTTGGCTCCTTAAAATAGTGAATTTAAATTACTACTATATAAAAAAGCTAGAAAGCCCCCCCCCCTTTTTTTTTTTGGTAAGGGAGATTGGCCCTGAGCTAACATCTGTTGCTAATCTTACTCTTTTTGCTTGAGGAAGATTGTCACTGAGCTAACATTTGTACCAATATTCCTCTATTTTGTATGTGGGATGCTGCTACAGCATGGCTTGAGGAGTAGTGCATATGTCCCTGCCCTGGATCTGAACTGGTGAACCCTGGGCTGCCAAAGCAGAGCACACAAACTTAATCATTAGGTCACTGGGCCAGCCCCCTAGAAAGCTTTAAACTTGTACAAAACTTTCATTTTCTAGAGAAACTGATGCTTGGGGAAGTAAGGTGAGTTACCCAAGATTTGATAGAAAGAAAGGAAAATTATAAAAAAACTTTCATAATTCTTATTTTATGTGAGATAGATTCAAATTTTCTTAAACTCTAAAAAATATCCGTTCTTTAGCTAAGGTGGAGAGTTAGTTTTGAGTGATCAGAACATTGCTTAATTTATGATGATACATATCTTAAAAGAAAAATTCCTCCTACAAATTGTGTTTCCTGTATGTCTTTCTGCTTAGATTTGAACTGCTATGACTTGTCTAGTCTTCTCCGTTCTTATTTTTGTCTCCTTGTTCTTTTCTCCTTGAGCTATAATTATAACTGGTAACTATAACATAAAATTATATATTATATAACTATGATCTGGAATGAGAGAAAGAGTTCATTTTAAGCATTTTGCAGCTGAAAAGGCAAGATGATGTTCGGGCAATGTTTATCCTGCAAACCACAGCTATATTGAAACATAGAAGGATTCAAATCTGGCGAAGAATATGTCTGGTTTTGTGACAGATGTATGCAAGCCTACAAAATTGTTCAGGTAATTGAAAGGTGGCATTTGTATGGTTTTAGCCTTTCTCTCAAGAATGAACTGTATGTTTTTCTTCATTAGAGAGTGGAGCTACATTACAAAGGACGACTAATTGCCAGGAGACTGGAGTAAGATAACACATGGTAATATCGTATTTACTATATAACAAGCATTCTTCTAAGCCCTTTCCATATATACCTCATTTAAGCCTCCAAGCAATTCTAGAAGATTTCCATTTTTATCACTCCACTTTGTGGACAAATAACTGAGGTACACAGAGGTTAACAAGCCTGGTTTCTCTACAATTGCTCCATTATTTTTCTTGAATATTTTTGAATCACTACATTTTAAATACCCCTGACTCAACCTTCCCTGAATTCTGTTTGCAAACAGAAAAGTTACATATAACCCTCAATCATCTAGCTGTTTAAATATGTTTTATAGAAGAAGCTCAAACTGACAGCAGGCGGTGGTTGAAGAAAATCCAGTATCTTCCCCTTCTCCTTCATGTAACAGAAGTTTTTACTATCCTATCCTCACTCCATACTTTCATCCCCATCAGAATAATTTTCCAAGAAATTTAACTAATGAAGCTGCTTTTACCAATATGTATTTGGTATATGTCTTTATATGTTTAAAACAGATTTAAGTCACATAATTAAATGGTCGATCAACCATTTCTGTTCCCTTTTCTCACAAATTTCTCCACTGCTTTTGCTCTCACCTTTATCATCCCTGGTTTTTACGTGATGGATTTAAAAGGTGGACATTGATTATTAATGATTTTATTCTGTAAGGACTCTAAAGGTTACATGAAGCATTGCCTCTTTGCTTCAGAAGAAAGGAAAAGGTTCTTAGCTAATTAGAAATTTTCCAAAGTTCAAATGATAATAAGGTCGAAAACTCATTTTTTATCTAGCTGTACAAACACTGTTTATCATCAAGCATGATACAAAGCTATGATCACAGAAAATCTTGGTGTCTCAAAGGGGAATAAAATTTCCCTTTCAAAAAGCAAACTCTAAAAAACAAAATTAAATAAAATCTGGAAATTTTACATCTGAAAATATGTTAATATATACAAAAATATTGGATAACCATTAGATATAAAAAGATTGCTTAAAATAAGAAAAAAATGAATGAGATTTTATTCTTACATCAAGTTTTAAATTGGTAATTTTCTAAAATTATGTGTTTTAGCATATTGCAAAATGTTGATGTAGCTTATAAAATAACAACCTAGTGAATGGATGCTAAGTAAAGTTTAAGCTCTCAGTAAACAAAGAAAGAAAGATGTTTTGATTTGAAATTTCAGTAAAAATGCATACCATTTCACTTAGAAACCTCACAATGCATGTTTGATTCCCCAAGAAATGAAACACTTTACAAAATTTGTATTATTTGGTTGTAAATTTATTTTTCAAATCTGCCTAACAGAATGTATAACAGGATATATGAGCTACTATTTATTTTTTAAAGAATATTTATTTCTCACATCCTGATGAAAAGCCCTTTAAAAAAATACTGTAGGTTTTATGTAGAGTATGTGAACAGAAGGTGTACCGTAAATTAACAACCTTTCCATTTGACAGTCTTGTAAGCCTACAATCCCTGAAAAGAATATTAAATTTTTAACTTAGAAAATGAATAATATTGAATGACTTATAACACATATAATTATTTTTACCATGTATGTCCATTAACCATTGCTCCAGAAAAACATCTTGTTGGTCTACAACTCAGCCTTCATCCCTTTAACGGAAAGAATCAAATAGAGAAGGTCATGGATAGGAAGAGGTAAAATATTGCTGCCTGTGGTTGAATCTACCACAAGAGATACACAAAGATGAATATCATAATATTCTGGACAAATGGATGGTATTGCCAGAAATCATCATATTGTTGTGCATTTGTGATTATAAGAGTAAATAGAATTGACACAAAACATAAATACTTTTTGTCACAAAATAAATAGTTTTAAGGTGCAATGTCAAAGATATGAACACATTACATTTACTTGTCATGTCTCTTTAGGATCTTCTTGGTTGTGACAGTTTCTCAGAATGTCCTTGTTTTTGATGACCTTGACAATTTTAAAGAGTACTCATTGGATATTTTTTAACATGCCCTTCAATACATGATTTGTCATGACTACGCTGGGGTTATAGTTTTTTGCTAGAAACACTACAGAGGTAAAATGTCATTTTTATCATATCACATCAAGGGTACATGCTATCAACATGACTGAGCACTTTTGACGTTGACCTTGATCATCTGGAAGAGGTGGTGTTTGTCAGGGTTCTCCACTGCAAGGTTATGCATTTTTCCCCTTCTTTATTTTTACCGCTTAGTAATATTTCCATGTTTGGATATACCACAGTTTGTGTATCCATTCATTCTTTGAAGGACACCATAGTGGTTCCCAGTTTTTGGAGATTTTGAATAGAACTGCTGTTATAAACATTCCTGTGCAAGGTTTTATAAGGACATACATTTTCAAATCAGGTGGATATACAGCAACACTATGCTTAACATTGTAAGACATTGATAAATTGTCTTCCAAAGTGGCTGTGCCATTCTGCAGTCCCTGTCCCAGTGAACAAGAGTTCTTCTTGCTCCACCTCTTCACCAGCAATTGCTATTGTCAAGTTTTTTGGATTTTAGACAAACATTCTAATTGGTATATTTCCGGTCAGGGAACCACACCCTCATTCTGTGGGTTGTCACACTGTGGCAGCTGTGTATTTCTGTGATGCTGAAAGCTATGCCACTGGTGTGTCTAAGACCAGCAGAGTCACTCATGGTGGACAGGTTTCAGTGGAGCTTCCAGACTAAGACAGACTAGGAAGAAGGACCTGGCCACCCTCTTCCAAAAAAATGGCAATGAAAACCGTGAAAACAGCAGGAGAGCATTGTCTGCTATGGCACCAGAAGATGAAAGGATCGCATGAAAAGACCAGACAGTGATTCAAGTATAATTAATACGTGTCAAAGAATGAGACTTAATGGTGACAATTTATCTGCTTTGCAATGTGTCCAGTGCATTGGAACTGGAATTCTCCTGACGCCACGTTAACCTCCTTTTAAAAAATATTGTCCTTTGAAATATATTGCAATAATTCATTAGAACCACCTATTGAAAAATTAACTTCCAAAAATTAATTTTGTCCCATATATTAAAAGTAATGTAGAAATACATGTTATTTAGTCTAGCAAAAGGATTTTACTTCTTCTATTAGGTATCAGGAACAAATTTTTGAAGACAAGAAACATATTTGAACAATGTTAAATTTTACTTTAGCATGTAACTGCTTAACTACATATTATTTGTGGATGTGATAAGACCATATTAACAGTAAATGTATTGAGGGCAGTATTTTACAAAATACGTATGATGTCACAATCTAAATAAAGTGATACACATTTAGTGAACCATTTATTATTCCACACATTAGACTATATTCCTTACATCAAATTTATTAAGGTATATAATTATCATTTCATAGGCTATGAAATTAAGAACAATGGAATTTAAGAACATTATTTGATGTCATTTATCTGGTAAAGCGTTACACTGGGATTTGAAGTTTCAATCAGGGGTTATTTTGTACTTCAAATTGACCATTTATATTAAATGTATTTTTGATCATAGTTAATTGCTCTAATCTTGTTAGTTTGTATTAAACAACCTGGATCTAAAGTCCCTCAAAGATATAGCTATGTTACCTTCTCTCTCATTACTGAATCACCTTGTTCTTCAGTAGGGCACCTTCCAGCAAAATGTGATCCAGATATCAAAATAAGTGATGATTCAGAAGAAAGCTAAAAAGAGCAAATTTGTCAGAAAACACCATAATCATACAGGGTGATTCATCTCCTGATTTTCTTTTTACTTCAACTATAGCTATAATGTCAATTTATCTATGGTACCCTGAGGGAATTATAAGTTATTCTCAATGTCAATGTTTTACTTCCCACATAGTCCCCACTCTTTTAGAAATAACATTGGAGAAAGCAAGAGAAAGTGACTCAAAGATTCTCAAATTTGCGCTCTGTGAAGATTTATTCTCTAACCTACCTCCTGCCTCTCTTGCCAAGAGTCTGGACTTTCAGGTTCTTTTTGCTGACTCCTTGGAATTTATATCCTTTTCTCCTACTCTTTCTGAGATAGAACGTGGATGGATGTCTACTTCCAACAGTAAATCAGTTGCGCTATGCACAAAAGATATTTGTTCTAGTAAATATTTTTCCTGGATTCCTCAGTAAAGTATGAGCCAAGAACTAGTTAGGTTTATGAAATGACATGAGGGTGATGCCACTGGAATGTTTTATGCTGATTGAAAAATGTAGGAGACTAATGTTTCTTAGTGAATCAAGGGGGAGAAATGTGATTAGTATAAACCCTATCACTGTAAGACAACTACAAATTTTCAAGATGCTAAGAGAATAAAAGAAAAATACTATTAAAAAGAAAGTGTAAATATTTTTTTAAAAATTTCTGTTAACTAGTGCTATGAGTTTATTCATTTATAAAATTATGGGAAACTAAATTGGATCATACATTGATCCTATTTTGAGGGGTGGCATAAATATTATGTCATTGTCATAGTATATAAAGAAATACAGAGTGTGGCTTTTAAATTGTGGCATCATTATGGTAGCATTAAAATGGTTTCCACATCTTTTTTTGGATGGATGAGATAAGATGTCAAAAGAAATTAATCTAAGTGACTCAGAGAAGAAAGGCTTTATTCAGCTGATGCAAATCAGAAAGCACTAGAAGAGCAGGTGGCTCCCAATGAAGCTGGGTCAGGATTTCTGTAGGATCCAGGAAAGTTGCATACCTGTGATGGTAGTTTGGGCTTAGGCTCATTTTTACTTTAACCGAAACACACCACTGTGGACCATTTCATACTCCTTGCTCAGAGTCCTGATAACCATCAGGAAAATATTTTCTGAGAACTATTTTGGCCAGCCTTGCATTTAATCAGTTAATTGTGGTGAGGGAGGTAGATAGCAGAAAGAAAGAAAAGGGGGCAAAGGTAGAAAGAAAAGAGGAACTGGGACCCTCTATCAGGTTTGCTTTAATGTGAGGTAAAGTGTTTCTCTTCTGTTAAAAATATATATAGCCTTCTTTGTTTCTTTGTATTTATCTCTATAAATAGAATAATGGATATTTGTGGAGCCATATACATATATATATATATATAATCACATATATATTATATGTATATATACGTATGTACATATATAAAATCTGTGGAGCTGAGCTGGGTCAAACTGTAACAGAATCTAGTGGGCCCGTCTCTTGGTGAATATGGAGCCAAAAAGCACAACCAAGGCTGAAGAGGGAGGGTGAAGAAAAAGGTTTATTGCTTGCGCAAGCAATGGAGTACAACAGCATAACTCCCAAAGCAGTGCCCCCTCACTGCTGCTTAGTGCAGGTGGAGACTTTACACTCTAAAGCACAGAGGATATGTTACAACTGTGTAACAACTGGGCCTAATCAGGGCGCATGTGCAGGCATTACATAACGAGTTCAGTGCCATCACATAATGAGCTCAACACAACATGCCATTACGCGGATGTTGGCTCAGGGCCGGCCTTCCTCAGCAAAAAAAAAAGAGGAGGATTGGCAGCAGATGTTAGCTCAGGGCTAATCTTCCCCAAAAACAATATAACTCCTCTTCCCCAAGTGAGAAGGCTTGACAGGTCAGAGACACTGGTCCTCCGGGCCTCGGGGCACAGGCAGCTTCTGGACACTTGGAGCTGGAGCAATTTGCAGGGGTCCTGCTGCATTCCTGTAAGTTTCACTATAGGGTGGCAACATCTGCAAAAAAGGACATCAGCTTCTGAAAAACAGCACATTTAGTTTTCTCCTCGTCTGGAAAACATTTGACAGGTTATGTTGAGTTACGGATCAGATTTTCGGTAACCCTATCCTTGTCTGGTTTCTGGTCACAAAACCAAAAAAGATTGCTTAAAGACTAGGAAGAATGACTCCCTCAGACTCAGTAGAGACTCTCTTTACTACTTACATTAGCTTTTGGTTTCCTTGAAATAAATGCCGAGATAATGATTTGTGTGAAAGTGAGCACAAAAAATTTTCACAGGCCAAAAACAGAAGCATGCTGGAGACTCGATCAGGAATATAAGGGTAAAACCTTTTGGTAGCTAATAAATTGTTTGGAAAGAAATTTTGGCTCAATTCCACATGATAGTCATAGAGAGAGCGAGAGTCACACCTTGACCAGGAGACAAGGAAATTGGAGTTTATATTTCCTAACATGTCATTCACTAGTTAAGGGTTAACTAAGTGGATGTAAATTTCCAGATACTTCCTCTCAGAGTACTGCAGGTAAAGAGGTTTTAGGTAGCCTGAGGTCTCTTATGAAGAGGAAACTCAAGGGCTGGATATTGGGAGTGGAAGCAAAATAGGAGGCAGTGAGCACACAAGTAATAAATCAAACTATGGGGATTTCCAAGTCTATGGGACTATTCGAATACGACAAAAACTCAAGAAGAAAAATGATCCATATTATGCTATCAAGTTTCTTCTGGAAAAACTAAATTGGAGAATACAGCATGCCTTCCTATCTATCTTTCCATAATACAGAACTTGGGACTCGTGCAGAATAAGTCACTCGGTGACAACAGGTAAGACAGAGAAAGCAAGAACAAGAGTCATTAAGTATTGCCTTTGCTTCTTTGTCAGAGATCAGTCGACCATATTGTGTGGGTCTATTTCTCTCTCTCTCCCTCTCTTATGAGAGAGGGAAAGAAATGTCTTGTTTTTGCAGCACTAACTGGTAATATAAAACAAACATATTAACCCCTCTTTCTCTTGCAGTGAAGGAGAAATTAGAGATTGGAGCTAAGAGTGAGTACTCTCCGGAATTTCTGAGAGGCTAGAAATTATGAGACTTCCCTTTCTTCTTGACCAACATGAAAACTATTATTATCTTTATTTTACAGATGAGAAAATTTAGGTTCACAGAGATAAATTTCCCAACAGCCAGTGGCAGAGCCTCAATTTGGACTAGGATCTTAACTACTATGTTCTGTTGCCTTAATGAAGTCACCAGAAGGTACATATTTAAAAACTCCTTTGTGTCTGCAAGGACTCCCTGTTAACCAGCTTGAATCGCCCTGACAAAGAGAGATATGTTAATCTTCTATGTTGAAATACTGTGTGAAAGACAGACTTCTTTCAGTGGATGGAGGGGATACCATCCTGCTGGTCCTTCATAGCCTTGGAATTTCAAAAAACTTTGGGGAGAGAGCAGCATGTGGAAAATCGATACAATAACAAATATTCTTCTCTTTAGTCTAGTTTTATGATATTCGGTGAAGGATGAGACACAGAAATAAAAATTACAAATAAAATTATTAAATCATGATAAAGACTGTATCAGAATTTGCAAAAATATTGTATAACTTCCTTTTCAAGTAATATTCTGTATTACATTAAGCAGATGACTTTTCCCTAGGTGTGACCTCAATGGCAGAGAGTAATAGATCTGAATTTGGGGAATTTTCCTTTCCCTTGAACCTTTTCTAAAAGATCTCTCCTTAAATTTTTCCTTTGTAAAATAGCCTTTACTTTTTTATGGCAGTTTTAGGTTCACAGCAAAATTGAAAGTAAGGTATGAAGATTTCTCGTATACTCCCTGCCCCCACACATGCACAGCCTCCCCTGTTATCAACATCCCCCACCTGAGTGATACATTTGTTACAATCTATGAACCTGCATTGACATAGCATCACCCAAAGTCCATGTTTTACATTAGGGTTCACTCCTGGAGTTGTATAATCTATGAGTTCAGACAAATGTATAATGATATGTATCCATCATTACAGTATCAAACATAGTAACTTCATTGCTTTGAAAATCTTATGTGTTCTGCCTATTCCTTCTCCCCTAAACCCAGGCAACCAGCGATCTTTTTAATGTCTTTATAGTTTTTCCTTTTCCAAAATGCCATATAGTTGGAATCATGCCAAATAAAGCCTTTTCAGATTGGCTCCTTTCACTTACTAATATGCATTTAAATTTTCTCCCTGTCTTTTCAGGGCTTGATAGCTCATTTATTTTAAGCGCTGATTGGTATTTCGTTGTCTGGATGTACCACAATTTATTTACCTATTCCCCTACTGAAGGGAATCTTGGTTGTTTCCAAGTGTCGGTAATTTTGAATAAAGCTGCCATCAACATCTGTGTGCAGGTGTGGATATAAGTTTTCACCTCTGTTGGGTAGATACAAACAAGTGTGATTGCTGGGTCATATGGTCAGAGTATGTTTAGTTTTATAAGAAACTGCCAGACTGTCTTCTACACGGGATACCAGTTTGCATTCCCACCAGTAATGAATGAGAGTTCCAGTTGCTACAAATCCTCATGAACATTTGATGTTGCCAGTGTTCCTGATTTTGGTCATTCTAACGGGTGTGTAGTGGTATCTACTTGTTTTAATTTGTATTTCCCTGATGACACATGATGTGCATATGATGTGGAACTTCTTTTATATGCTTATTTCCCACCTGTATATCATTTTTGGTGAGGTGTCTCAAGATCTTTGGTCATTTTTGAACTAGGTTGTTTGCTTAGTGTTTTAGTTTTAAGAATTCTTTGTATGTTTTGCGTAACGGTCCTTTATCAGATGTGTCTTGCAAATACGTTCTCCCAGTCTGTGGTTTGTCTTCTCACTTTGACAGTGTCCTTCACAGAGCACAAACCTTTAATTTCAATGAAACCCAGCTTATCAATTCTTTCTTTCATGGATCATGTCTTTTGTGCTACATCTAAAAGGTCAGGGCCAAACCTAAGGTCATCTAGGAGTTTTGCACTTTCTATTTAGGTCTATGATCTCTTTTGAGTAAATTTTTGTAAAGGATATAAAGTCTGTGTCTAGATTTTTTTTTTCAGGGGATGCCCTGTTCCAGCACCATTTGTTGAAAAGACTATCTTTTCTCCATTCTACTGTCTTTGCTCCTTTGTCAAAGATCAGTTGACCATATTTATATGGGTCTATTTCTGGGCTCTCTATTCTGCTCCATTTATCCATTTGTCTATCTTTCACCAATATCACACTATCTTGAGTATTGTAGTTTTATAGTAAATCTTGAATTCAGATAGTGTCAGTCCTCAATTTTTTCTTCTTCTTTATAGTTTTCTTGGCTATTCTGGGTCTTTTGCCTCGCCACATAAACTTTAGAATCAGTTTCTTGATTCCACAAGATATCTTGTTAGGATTCTCATTGGGATTGCGTTGAATCTGTGGATCAAAATGGGAAGAACTCAGATCTTGACAAGATGGAGACTTCCTATCAATAAACATGGAATATTTCTCCATTAAATTCATTCTTCTTTGATTTTATTCACTAGAGTTTTGTAGTTTTCCTCGTAAAGATCTTGTACATGTTTGGCTAGATATATACCTTATTATTTCATTTATAATGGTGCTAATATAAATGGCATTGAGTTTTTAATTTCCAATTCCACTTATTCATTGCTGATATATAGGAAGGCTGTTGACTTTTATATATTAACCTTGCATCTAAAACCTCGCTGCAATTGCTTATTAGTTACAGGAGTTTTTTGTCAATTTTTTCAGATTTTCTACATAGCTGATTGTATCATCTATGAACAAAGATAGTTTGATTTATTCTTTCCCAATCTGTATATCTTTTGTTGCCTTTCTTGTTTTATTGCATTAGCTAGGACAACTGTTCCTTTAAAGAAACTACATTCTGTGATGTTATTAAGTGATCTTACGATACTGATATGGTAGAAAGAAGAAAACTTTAAACCAGACTTGTTCAGTTTCAGAATTAAATTTCACTTGTCTCATCCACTTTGACTTTATAAACAAGGAAACTAAGTTTAAGTAACTGGACCATTATCACGCTAGCTTAGTACTAAAAGGAATGCTTAACTTTTTCTAGCTCAGTGATTTTTCAGTCATGTGATTTTGGACCCCAGAGGATATTTGGCAACATATGGAGAATTTTTGATTGTCACAACTTGGGGGAAGGGATTGCCACTGACATCTAGTGGGCAGAGATCAAGGATGCTGCTCAATATCCTGCAATGTATAAGACATCCTCCCACAGCAAAGAATTATTTACTTCAAAATGTGAACAAGTCCAAGGTTCAGAGGCTGAGAAGCTCTAGATGCTAACTGTATTAGTTAAGCTAATGTGAAGTGTTCAAACAAATTTTAGCTTACATAATGCAAATCTATCATTGTTCAATTGAGCCTGTGCAACTGTTTCTGATTGGGAAACTTTCCTTTGACCTATGATGCAGGTCAGCAGACAGATTATCTCTTGCTATAAAACAGGCTTCCTCCTAAGTTTAAGGTAACCATAAATTAAAGTGGCTTATACAGCAACACATTTTTTGTGTCTTATAGTTTCTGTGGGTCAGAAATTTGGGAGCAGCTTGGCTGGGCAGTTCTGGCTAAGAGTTTCTCTTGAGTCAGATATTTGCTGGAGTTGTAGTCATCTGGAGGCCTGTTTAAAGATGAAAGCTTGCAATAGCTGCCAAGGGACTCAGCTGGCAAACTCGTGCTGGCTGTTGGCAGGTTCCTCAATTTCTCTCCACATGAGCTTCTCCACAGGCCGGCTTGGGTGTCCCCATGGCAGAAGCAAGTCAAGAAACAGAGGTGAAAGCTGCAAGGCCTTTTGTGACCTAGCCCAAAGGTCACACATTGACTTCCGCAGTGTCCTACGTGTCACACAGAATAGCCCTGATTCAATTTGGGAAAGAACTACACAAAAGGTTGATTAACAGGGTGTGAGAATTATTGCGGTATCATCTTCAATGCAGTTATTATACCACATACTTCCATTGTATGTCTCCACTACATTCCTTGGCGAGCTTCAAAGATCGCCACTGAGGTCATCTCTACCTCAGCCAATATGAGGAGGAAAAGAGCTGAAAAAAGCATGCGTAAGAGTTTTGGGGCTAGAGCTGGAAGCTATGCACATTCTTTCTTGCTAAACAAAAACCATAGGGGTAGCTGGAAAATGTTACTGATGTGTGTTCAGGAAAAAAAGTAAACAGGTATGGCAAAACATCTACCAGACTCTGTCATATTTCCGGAAAGTTACTTGAACACAATATTTTAGGTGATGTCATGCAAAAATGCCATTCCCTTTGAAAATCAAAAAGATATGAAACTAAAATTGGGAGAACAAACGTAATTAGTAATCAGACTGAGAGTCGCTATCCAATGAGTACATTATATAATTTGATATCACATAATTATGCTTTTTATTCTAATATAGTAAAAAAAATTCTTTACTTTTTCTAATCATTCACTTAGAAGGATAACAAACTAACATGGCTTAAGTATCTTCTTTGTGCTATATAATGTGCAACACATTTAACAGACCTGACAAATAGCTATTATAATCCTTCTGCTACATATGAGGGAATAAACTCAAAAATTATTTATCTTATTATTCAAAGCGACAGGGCTAAAAAATTAAAATATACAGACTTCAAACCTGAATTGGTCTCACTCTACTACTCATGAATTTTTATGACACACAAAATAAGATATTCTCTTTTTACCATCAAATTGATACTATTTCACTCTTACTTCCTTAAAAAAGATCTGCGAGGTTTTTAAAAATTCTATTTATTTATTTATTTTAGTATTCCCTCTAGAGACGTGTACTTACCTATTCTAGATATGCCTGAAATTGCAGCTTTTCTTTATCCCTGGACAGAAGGATAAAATCAAAATAAAAGGAAACCCTAGCCTTGAAACAGCATTGTGTTAGGGTGCTTTTGTCGCATTAGGAAACATTTTTGGAGAGTGATATCATGCATGCAAATCAAGTAGGGTATAAACAAAGAAATTTAGCTATAGAATATTTAAATTATCTCTGCCAAAAGCTACAAATACTTCTCTAAAAGACGGATTGTAGAGAAATCTACTGGAAGCCAAAATATTCTCTTCAAAAGAAGTCTTTTAGAAACACAGCATAACTCTGCTTATTTCACCCTACGTTTTGTATGACAAACTACTCAATGTCATTCAGCGCTTGGAAAGGTATTTTATGATCAAGTGATGATTACTTTAGGTGATGAGATTTGAAAGGTATGCAAATGTGCTCTTTGATGGAAGAGCCATTTACCCATGAAAAGCAACATTACTAGAAAACTGATACATTTAGAAGTAAATGGCAAACCAAGCCAGCCTCCCAGTGCTCTGCTGGTTCTTAATCAGCAACATATCCAGAAACATCCAGCGCCGGGACCAGAAAATGGCAATGTAGTAAAGCATTGGAAAAGTCCATAATCTTCAATCTTAGGTGAGAGCTAAATTGAGCCTAAAGAATACACATTAAGACACATGGAGACAGTTGTGTAAGAGTGTGTGCGTAGACTTCTGGTCTCTTTTCATTGCTTCCCAACTTCCATTCCAGAAAGATGCTTTTTTGTTGCTGATGTTTGCTGTTGGTGCTCTTACTGCTTTTTATTTTTTTATTTGCTTGTTGTCATTATTGCAAACTGGGCTTATTATTTAACTTTGCATGTGGTTTACGTGAGTGTTCTTATCTCAAGGAATCATCTTTCTATGTATTATCAATTAAAATCATTAGTTCATGTATTGGGGACAAATTCTTAGATATTTTTGATGAGGGGTCAGTTTGTGAGCAGTGGACTACCTTCTCGGGTCTCCCTCTTTTTTCCACTTGCATTATCACTGTAACAACCACCACTCCCAACACCACCATCACCAATTAAAGGTGTCCCTGTGATTGGAAGACTAACACTAAAGATCTTTCTCTCTCTCCACCACAATATTCTTTCCTCCTCACTTTTTTGAGTAAAAGGAAATAAAATTAACATACACCAGGAATAAAATGCAAGATATATCCACAATATTAAATACTGTTCACATAAGATTCTACTCTAAGGATTTTCTATAGAATCCTCATGCTTTGATATCCACAATAAAAAAAGTTATACACATGATAATGAACTTACATGATATCATATTACATGATGCCTCAAAACATTAACTTCCTTTTTTGGGGCCATTAAGAAAAATGACTACAAATTAAGGTAGGCTTAGCAGAGTATCTTACTGACAGAGAGATCTGTCAATCTCTCACTTATGCCAGTCAAAATGCAAACATCAAACAAAACAAAGCAATATCAAATACAAAAAATAAAAAAGCTTACTTTAGTCAAACTAAGAGCTGAAAGTCCCTACTATTTTTTTTTTTAAGATTTTATTTTTTTTCCTCTTTCTCCCCAAAGCCCCCCTGTACATAGTTGTATATTCTTCGTTGTGGGTCCTTCTAGTTGTGGCATGTGGGACGCTGCCTCAGCGTGGTTTGATGAGCAGTGCCATGTCCGCACCCAGGATTCGAACCAACGAAACACTGGGCCGCCTGCAGTGGAGCGCGCAAACTTAACCATTCGGCCACAGGGCCAGCCCTGAAAGTCCCTACTATTTTGTCCTTTTATGTACTCTTATATTCAAGAGAGGTCACATTCAAGAGAGGTAGCCCTTGTATACTGTTCCTACCCATTAATAAGCAGATCAGATCTGATGGGGTAAGAAAACATAGTTCACTGGAAAGAGTAATAATTTTATGTGAAAACACTGGAATAATTATTTAACTTCCAGAAGGCTCTGTAACTTCATCTTTAAAATTAGAATCACTAAAATTAGTAACCAGGGTTTCTGTGAGAATTAAATACAGATCATGTACAAAATCTCTGAGCACAAGGCTTGTTAGTTGATGTTATTGGTACACTGCTTCATCACACAGTGAACGCGATCACATTTGAAGATTTTACCCACAGGGTCTATGCAATCTCAAAGGAGCCAGGCCATCAAGAGAGCACAGGTATTTTATTTTAGTACTTATTTTTAATGTTCTTCTTTACTATCTCAATATTTTTACTTATTTGTTGGTTTCTTTCTTTAAATTCTTAATGGATCTAGTGTAGTTAAGCCAATCGAGTTTTAACCTCTGCTTTCAAACATTTGTGTGACGGGGAAATCCATAGAATTTAGTGGCTCCTTGCTTCATTTTGTAAGTTTCTAATTTCAACTCTAAAGAAACTCCTTACCAGCTCTAATACGGTTCCCTGCCTAAAAGAGAAAAGGGATGATATATTGATGACAGAGACAGTGCTATTTTGAGACAAAAAAATCACTCCTCAGAATTACACCTGTATGATCACCTAAGTGAAACATATTCTAGAGCCATTGCTGCTTTCTTTTTCTTATTTGATTCTAAATTGGGCAGCAGTAAAGCAATATTGTGTTATTGAAAAAGCACAGGCTTTGAAATCAAATTGGCCTAAGGGTCCATTCTGGCTCTACAAGTTAATAATTATATAATTTTGTTCGTGCCTCCTAACAGCTCTGAGCCTAATTCTCTCATCATAAGTTTAATAATACCTGCTTACTGTGATGATAATGTGCCTAATGCAACATACATTTCCCGTGAAGTGCTTCTGTTTCGGAGAGTCAAGCCTTCCAGACTCCTGGCTCCCAGCCCGGCAGGCAGTAAAGTTAAAAGTGCGAGACAAGATGAATAAGAACTTTTCCCATCTTCAATGATAATCGTGTGTCACTGGTGCTCCTAAAGACGAGATGCTATTGCTGAAGGAAATGTACCCTGGTCTGTGTCCTTCTTTTTGTTCCAAAGCTTTATTTTATTTTAAAGGCATGCAAGCTTTTTGCGTTAAAAAGCTACATAAGAGGCCAGCCAGGTGGCCCAGTGGTTAAGCTTGCACGTTCCACTTCAGTGGTGAACCAGGGTTCATCAGTTCCGATCTCAGGTGCGGACCTGTGCACCACTTATCAAGCCATGCTGTGGCAGGTGTCTCACATATAAAATAGAGGAAGATGGGCATGGATGTTAGCTCAGGGCTAATCTTCCTCAACAAAAAAAAGTTACATAAAATTACAAATGAGAAAGCAAAATTACCTAAAACCTCACCATAAAAAAGAAAAATAATTTACATTTCAGTGTAAAAACACAAAAAACATAAAAGCATGGCATTATGACTGTATATACGTGTATACATGTGGCATTGTAAACATGTTTCACCCTACTATATGCTGTAGAAACACTTCCATGATTCTACGTCAGGAAATACACATCTATGTTATTATTTTTAATGGTTGTACTGTTTTTATTTTGTAAGAATTCACTTGAAAACTTTTAATTAATTCTCTGCTGAAAATTATCTGTAAAATGAAGCTCGGAGAAGTAACTGCCTAGGTTATGCAGAGGATGTATATTAAAAGGAAAAATAAAAAGACTGGCTTTCAAAGCCCATTTGCCCCCAAGTATAGAACATTGTTTGCTTTCCTCATATAGCATTTCCAATTATTTGAGTGTATGTCATTGACCTAGACAGGTCATTCGAGGTTCTAAAAACAAGGTTAATACTGTAGGTTAAATAGCCCATTCATTTTTGCTTTCTCACTCATTTAAAAGGAAGTTCTCGCCAATATTTTCATACCTCCCTGTGCTTAGAATGTGAAGACATTAAATAAAGACCCCTCACTTTACATAAATTTGAAAGTTAACATGGAAAATTCTACCATAAAAATGCCCTCAGCTGCATTAGCAGAAGCATTAGCCCTAGGCTTAGTTTGCACAGAACTAAAAATGAGCAGTTAGAACAATAAAACAATGCTCACCAGTCGCCTGGCATTGTGCAGACCCAGTCATAAAGTGCATGTTATAATGTAACACCCACTGGGCCTAATTATTCCCTTTTATGTGCAGAAGAGCACAAGCTGTGCAACCTTTGGGAGTATTGACTACTCAGAAAACCTTCTATTCCTCTCTCCTCCCACTCTCTGCCCACAATAGGAATTCTCCTATCAAGCCTCCATTTTGCTAAGAGAGAGAATAGAAGCTTTGGTAATTGATAGTCTCTGTCCTGGCATGGAGTGGAGCAAAAGCCTGCAATTCTCACTCCTCTACTGAGACGTAGTTAATGGATTCCCACTGCCTACAGGGTACAATTTTTAATGTGTCCTGAGGCTCTCAAAGATAGAGCCTGGCTTGCCTTCACAGCCTTGTTTTCATCACTGCTTCTCTATGACTGTTCTATTCCCCTATACAAACCTGTCTATTCTTCGTTCCCCAGAAGCAAATGCTACCACCTCACCTTTCTTAACATCACTATGTCTTCCAAAAATGCCTTTGTACTCTTTTTGCCTAAGTGAGTTCAGTCCTCTTACACAGTCAAGATAATATACCGCCTGCTCCCTAAAGACTTCCAAAATACCTTTGGTTTGGTTACTGTCTCATTTATTTATAGTAGCACTTATTTGCTCCTAAATGCATCTCTCTATGGTCAATTTCATTTTTTGACCACATGTTATTTTTCTCCACCAGTTACAGAACTGACCTTTATTTTCTCTTAAGCTGCTTAAATTTGAACATATCTTATCCAGGGTGTTCAAATTTAATGATTGACTAATTTTCTTGGACCACGGAGCTTAACTCTTTATAAGACAGACTTTCACGTTACGGTAAATTAGAAAAGAGCCTTTTTTCATACATACTCACAGAGAAAATCATCTTCTTTATATTAGGTCTGTGTCAGTCTGTCTGACACTATGGATCTGCACTTAGCACCTGTGAACGCAGGTAGTACCCGCAACACTCATAAAGCCTGTCTCATATACGTGGAGGAAGTAGTTTCAATGTATCTGGTAACTACTGAAGACGCAATTCCCTCAAAAAATCTCTCAGGGCCCTTTTTACCAAAGAAGACAGGGAAAGAAACTAGACTGCTTAGTATGAAAGTAAAATGTTGAACTTTTAAACAGCCATGCTGGTTTAATACCAGGAATATTTAAAGAGGCCTTTAGCTGTTTTGCTGTCCTCATATTATAGGCAAATAGTCATAGTTTATCTTCCACCGTGCTGCTGTAGGGTCTTTTAAGCCAATCTCAATAGGTAAATATCAATTGTTCAGCCATAAAAGCCCATAAAAACCAGAGTTCCAGAAAAAAGCATTATGTCTTGCATACAGTAATGTGTTTGTAAGTGTTTTATAAGTCCCGTGCAACAAAAATGCAAGTGTGAATAGCAACAATATGGTATTTCAGTTACTCTCTGGGGTATTTAATAATATTAGCAATATGTTTCAATCAAGTTCACACTACATTTATTAAGGAACTTTATGTGGTTTTCTTTTTCAATTTGAAGCTAATACATTGCTAAAAAAATTCTCTAAGTAAATGCGTGGCATCAATCCTTGTATACCAGCCGATGTTTACAGCAGCACACCATGGGACATTACTTCCAGGATGACTAGAAAGCCAGACTGTGAAGTTAGAGAGCTATATCAGTTCCCGTTGTCAATTTCCAGCAACCCGGAACATTCTATAGGATATAAACTAGAGCAACTGTACATCATATGCATGGCCCCAAATCCATTTGTCATGTTAATTACCCCTCAACTACAACTCTCCAACTAGGCCCTAGGAGATGAAGGAACGAATTTAAATCAATTCATTTTTCATGACACTCGGAATATTATTCCTCACTCAAATGGATATCCTTTTAACGCTTTTGGTAAAGGAAGAAACATTTAGTCTGCTTTTCCTTTATTATCAGATTATCAACCTAGAATTGATATAACTATGAGGTATTCAGCAACCTAAGAATCAACACATCTGTAGGGTTTATTTTAAATCGAGTTTTTTGAACAGTTCCAGATTTGGTTAATCTATGCATACATCATTCCTTTTGTATAAGACATGTAACCAACAACGAGGATACGCTATCCAGATCCCCTTGGATCCCTTTTGTCTTTCTTCAACTCCATTGGAATAAATCCCTAGAGGGATGTATTGATCATTAAATGAATATGTCTAGCCTAGTCTTTGTTCATAGAATTTCTCATTATAAAATAGTTCTCATTGTTCTAGCCACCCTTCTACTTGTTTGAGAATGTTTACTCTACTGAAAGTATGACATATTCAATTCAACAGCAGTAGGAAAATCAATTCATTTATTCCATGTAGGTTAGACCATGGCATCTTGACCACTGATCTTTCAAGGAAAGACAGGGGCTGTTAAGAGGGTAGGAGAGTTTAGAGGTATTATGATTCTGAAAATCATGCATGTTGGATGTCAATGCATGTCATGATGGACAGTGCATCCTCCCTGTCATCCAGAAAGCCAACTCTATTTTCTATCTGTTTCCTCTCAACTGTGGTAGCATCATCAAATTTAACTAGAAATGCCATTATAAAAGCAAAGTTTTAAAACTCAAGATATTATAGGGAAAATGTAGCTTTAAAAATTTACAGAAGAAATTGAGTCACGTGATATTTATTTATTATAAAGACAGTTAAACTGCTTTGTGGGTTTGTCCATGAGTTAGGAGCATTATATTGCTCATGTTACTTTGTAGTTACAATTATTTGCCTAACATCTATGATCCCTTCTTTCTTCCTCACAGAAATCCAATTTTGTTTAGGTGTCTAACTTTTCTTATATAGCCCTTGTGGTGCCAAGAGAATCTGAATTCAGCTCCACCTCCATGAGAGGCCCTGAATGTTCTAAAGATAACCTCATCTTTTATTGATTGAAAGAAAAAGAAACATATGACTTAACTTAGGCAAATAAATTTTGATGAAAGCATTTCTGTGAATTTTGAAACAGTTATCCCTGAATGTTGACAGACCACTCTGAAGTAAGCTTCTTATCTCTCCTTTGCTTCTACTGGAAATCAGTTAGGTATGCGTGTCTTGTAAATTCTACAACCATTTCACAATTGGACTAGAGATGAAGTCCTAAAAGAAGAAGGCAAAGCCAAAAGAATTGCAGAGAAACAGAATTAGAGCAAGTCAACTCCAAAGAGAGTCATTTCTCTGAACTACAATTTGTGTGAGCTAATAAATTTCCATATTTGTAAAGTCAATTCGAATGGGTCTATTAGTTTCCTAGAGCTTTGATAACAAATTACAACCAACTTGGTGAATTAAAATGCAGAAATTTATTCTCTCACAATTCTGGAGGCCAGAAGTCTAAAATCAAGGTATTGGCAAGGCTGGTTCCTTCTCGAGGGTCTGAAGGAGAATCTTTTCCATGCCTACCCCTAGCTTCTGGTGGCTTCTGGCAATTCTTGGCATGCATTGCTATGAAGATACATCACTCCAATCTCTAACTCAGTCTTCTCTTGACTTTTCTTTGTGTACCTCCATGTATCAAAGCCTTCTCTGCTTTTCCTTATAAGGACAATAGTCATTGGATTTAAGGCCCAACCTAATTCCAGAATGATCTCACCTCAAGATCCTTTACTTAAGTCTGCAAAGATATTATTTCCAAATAAGGTCACATTCACAAGAGTGAATACCTTTCTGGAGGGACACAATTCCATACACTACAGCTGAATTTTTGTTTTTGACAGACACAATCATTTTACTGATCCGGACTCCAGTTAAGTCAAATAGATAATTTTCTTATTCTGCAGCATAATTCTAAGCTCCTGGTCTTATAAGATGATTGAATTCTACAATTTAAACTTTTAAAAGACTTTCGAGGTCATCTCATCTATGTTTCCCTTACAATAGAAAGGTTTTTTAGGGAGTTCCTAAACAAGGGCTGTCTGATACTGTTTGTTTGTTTGTTTTTTGCAGGGAAAGATTGACCCTGTTGCCAATCTTCCTCACCTTTTTTTCCTCCCCAAAGCCCCAGTATGTGGTTGTATATCCTAGTTGTAAGTCATTCTGGTTCTTCTATGTGAGCCGCCACCACAGCATAACAACTGACAGACGGGTGGTATGGTTCCACAACTGGGAAACGAACCTAGGCTGCCAAAGTAGAGTGCACTGAACTTTAACCACTAAGCCATCAGGGCTGGCTCTGATACTATTTTTAATTACTCCCAAATGTATATACTTTCATGACATCTATATCTTTTCTAAAAAATTTTGACCACTTGTAATTTTCTATAAGCATATCTACTTTTGAAGATTTCAAATTGTGTAGCTTACATACATGAAAGAGGACTTCAGATCCCTATTGGAGCCATAAAAAAGTATATGGTATCAACAGTAATCTCTAAAAGAGTGAGCTAGACTAACAAATGGAAGAGAAAAATGCCTGCTTCACGTAAATAGTAGAATTTCTGCATGGTTTACTCTATGTGAGTTTACTATTAAGACTTGATAAGCATAATATTTGCTACTACTATACATAGAGTGGGTGGGTTAAAATGAAGTTTATGGACTTTAAGGAGCAAATAAAATTGAAATGCTCATTTCTTCTGACACACAATGAAATGAGGGAAAGAAAAAAAATGTCAAGAAATATGACAGGATAAATGTCATGGTTTTGAAATTATGTTTCTGATCTGATATTTTACATGTTTGTTCAAATAACACCTAATTGTATTGATTCATGTTTTCTGCCATTTCCCTTCAAAACTATCAAAAAACTATTTGTGATGTTCTTAAAAGAGATAAAATCAGATTTTTCAGAAACAAAAATATAAAGTTAAGCTTCTGAAAGCATCTTTTAAAGTAGTATTGGATCGGCCAGATGCACAGATTAGGAGTTTTAATGTGAACTATGTGGACTGAATCTCAGGATAGAGCACCATATTCCTCTGACTCTGCAGATACAGACACGAATAACGCTCTTGCCAAACAATGGTCAACTTGCACACCCAGCCAGATGTCACGCTCAAGGTTGATACCATCTTGATAACAAGAAGTATGAATAAAAGAAATATCAACTAATATTTTAAGAAAATTTGATATAGTGGATTTGGATTCAATTCCTGCCTTCACTTTTTCCAAGTCAATGATTCAATTACTAAGTTGATTATATCTTACATTATAAAATAAAAATCAAGACCCATTTTGAAAAACACTAGACTCTCCTCTACACATGTATTAGAAGGCCAAAATCCAAAACACCGACAACATCAAATGTGACAAGAATGTGGAGCCACAGAAACTCACTGCTGGCGGAACACAAACTGGTGAAGCCACTTTGAAAGACAACTTGATAGTTTCTTAGAAACTAAATATACTCTTACCTATAATCCAGCCATCATGATCCTTGGTAGTTACCCAAATGAGTTGAAAACATATGTCCACACAAAAACCTACATGCAGGTGTTTATACAAGCTTTATTCACAATTGCCAAAACTTGGAAACAAGCAAGACGTCCTTCAGTAGGCGAATGGATAAATAAATTGTGGTACATCCAGACAATGGAATACTATTCAGTACTACAAGAGAAATGAGATGTTAAGCCACAAAATAACATGAGCAAACTTAAATATATATTGCTAAGTGAAAGGAGCTAATATGAAAGGGCTACATACTGTATAATTCCAACTATATGACATTCTGGAAAAGGAAAAACAGTGATGATTTTAGAAAGATTGGTGGTTGCCAGAGATTAAAGTGGAGTGGGGGATGAATAGATGGAGCACAGAGAATTTTCAGGGCAGTGAAAATACCGTGTATGATGAATATACACCATTATACATTTGTCAAAACCCATAGAATGTACAACAAACACCAAGAGTGAACCTTAAGTTAAAGCGTAAAATTTGGGAGATGATGTGTCAGTGTAGGTTCATCATTTATAACAAATGTACCACTTTGGTTCAGGATAATGATAACAGGAGAGATGTGTGTGTGTTGGCGGGGGTGGGCAGGGATTGTATAGGAACTCTTTGTTCTTTCCACTCAAGTTTCTTGTGAACTTAAAACTTCTCTAAGAATAAAGTTTATTAAAAAGGAAACACTGGAATCTATAAATAAATTTTAAAAACAATTTCGTAGATATTTCTCAAAAACCATTTAAAAAAACATTTTGCTGTACTTCTTTCCAGCATATTATTTGTTCAAATAGCACTTTTCTTGATTAATTAATACTATGTTATGCAAGTACTATATAACATTAAATATTATTAAATAATGGTATTTCATCATTAATTCTACAAATGCTTATTTTGTACCTATTATGGCCCAGACACTGTTATAGGCTATCAGAACACAATTATAAGCTTGGAGGAGAAATTCTTTGTTTTTATGAAAGTTGAATTCTAATAGAAAGAAAAGATAATACCCCAAAAGACAAGTTTATAACTAATATATTTTCATTTGCTGATCAGTGTTGTGAAAAAGATAATGGCAATGAGAGTAAAGGTTAATACAAACTAAAAATAGAGGCATAATTCTCCTTGTTGAAAGTAAGGAAAGAGATATCCCCCACTCCCTTTTTTCACTTTAGAAAACTGGTAATTTACTTTAGAAAACTGGTAATTGTGAGTTCTTTTCCATCTCTTTGAAATATATGCAAATATTTTACAGTGTTAAATAAGGCTCTTGACAGCTTTAAGACCCAGGTATGTCTTTCTCAAGGACTTGGGAACTATCTCTTTGAAATGTAATCACCAAAAACGATACTGCCCCTATCTCCTGGTTTCTGTAGGAGGATAGTAGCCTAACTTCAGGGGGTACCACCCTTCAAGTTGCAAAACTACCTCTTACCATAAAGATATGAGAGGTTTACTTTTCTTTGGTAAAGCAAATTAACTAACACAGATGGTTATCGCAAATGCTAAGAGAATTTAAGATGAACTATATGTGACAAATGGTGCTTTCGAGTCCTCTTGAGAACTAGTTATTGTTTATCTTGAGAACATGTATGTACTGGGCTGCATCTGCTTGGCTATGTAAAAGGAAGAGCTTTCTTTGTCTTTGAAATCTCTTAGGGGATTGTCTGTGATGGGCATTGGATTCTTCTTTAATGCCTATATAATAATACAATTGTGTTCTTTCTCTTCTACCTTTGCAGAGAGTTTTCCGAGTTGGGAGGATATATTGTTTTTAATTATATTTCCGCAATATAGGATAACAAATCATGTAACAGGATGTTTGTGGGGATGGGAATTTAGAGAGAAAGATCAACAAACTTCTGTCTAGGGAAATGATATTTGAGTAGAGATCTGAATGTTAGGAAGGAACCGGCCATACACAATAGCTCTGGAGTAGAGTCTGAGCTGTGAGAAAAGCAAGTATAGTAGTTCTGACACAGAGACGAGCCTGGCCTGTTTTAAAAACAGAAAATAGGCCAGTGAATGTAAACCTTAGAGAATGACATAAAAAGTGATGGCAGATAAGGTCAGAAAGATAAATTGTGCCCAGGTCATGTTGGGCTTGCGGTCATTAAAAGGTTAAAAAAAACTCTAAGTGAAATTGTGTGTTGTAATCTGGTTCATGTGCTTAAAAATATTACACTATGTCTGTTTTGTTTGGGCCAAGAAGGGGAAAGAACTGAAGTCAGAAGCAATTAAGAGTCTATTATAATTGTCTAGGCGAAAAGTAGGACTGAAGTAACAGTGGTGGATGTTTTGAGAGATGGCTGAATTCAGAATAAATTTTGGACGTAGGCCCACCTTTTGGAAGTGAGGACTAAGAAAAAGAAAGAAATCGGGAATAACTCCTCGGTCTTTAGCCTCTGTGATTAGATGAATGATGATGCGTTAAGACCTGTTGTAGACTGAGGAAGACTACTTTTAAGGGGGGAAAATTATATTCCAGTCATGTAGTGTTTGAGACGAGTACTAGGTATTCAAATAGAGACAGCAAGCTAGCAGCTAGAGAGATGAGTCTGGAGCTAGGAAATATATTTGGAGAAACCCATAATATAGACCATATTTTAGAACGTGGGTCTGAATGTCATCTAGCATAGAGCAGAGCTAGTGAAAAGTAGTTAGAGGCAAACCGTGCCTTGAGACACAGGAACGTTTAGAGGGCTAAAAAAGAGGGAGAAGCCAGGGAAGGAGAATGAAGAATTCAGTAGTAGATTGGGAAGTAAAACAAGATTGTGATGTTTCCCACATCAAATAACTAATGTTGGTTCAAAAGGAAGTTGTCAGAGATTGTTATGAGTTCAAATGTGATAAGGACAAATATTTGACTTTTTTTATTTGGAAAGCTAATCATTGGTAATTTAATGAGATCAATTTCAATGGAGTGATGGGGAAGAAAATCTAAATTGAGTGGATTAAGGAAATGAGGAAAAGGGATTGTGACTATAGGCAGCTCTTTTGGTTGGAAATGTGATTACAAAAGAGAAGAGGTTTTTCTACTTTGTTTTTTAATAAAGATGATTGTAGGATGATAGAAATTATCTAGTAAAGAGAGAATTCTCCAGCAGAGAGTAGAGAAAAGCACAAGAAGCTAACAGCAAAATCCTTAAGTAGGCTAAAGCAGAAAGAATTCAGTACACAACAGGAAGCTTTCATTCTAGCTACAACAAAGCTATTTCACCATTATAACAGGAAAGGGTATATTGGTATAGTTTTTTTTTTTTTTTAAAGATTTTATTTTTTCTTTTTCTACCCAAAGCCCCCTGGAACATAGTTGTGTATTTATAGTTGTCGGTCCTTCTTGTTGTTTCATGTGGGATGCCACCTCAGCATGGCTTGATGAGTGGTGCCATGTCCACGCCCAGGATCCGAACCAGTGAAACCCCGGGCCACCAAAGTGGAGCACGCAAACTTAACCACTCAGCCATGGGGCCCACCCCTACTGGTATAGTTTTAAGTAAATGTATTAATTCATGAAATTCATATGATTTCCCTTTTCTCATTGAAATATAAATATGTAGGTCAAGTTTAAAGAAAAAAGAGATAGGTAAGAAACAGTTGTCTCAGAGTAAGAATGTGGTTTTTTTTTGGAACTGTAGAAAGATTTCTGGGTAATGCAAATAAACTTAAATTTACAATGGATTTGGCCTCTTGCTTTCAATTAATGCTTTATCACAGGCAACTTTCTCACCTTACCATAAAATTTACAACTTAATTTTTAAACAATGTAAAATTTCAGTGACAATTGCTTTGATATTTACCAATGATTTGTTGTTAGCAACATTTTCCCAATCATTTTACTATTACAAGTAGCTGTAGTTGATGAATGTTCTTGGGCGTGATTTTTTTTTTCCTGGGTGTCGTATTATCACTCCCTTACGTTGGGTTTCTCACAGTGGTACTAACTGGATCAAAGCATGTGACTATTCTATGTCCATTGATATATATTGTCAAATTGAGCTGCAGATGGTTTACATTGTGAAAATTAGCAAACAGGAACCTCATTAAATTGGAGTCAGGAGGCCAAAAGGGGGAGTTCTCACACCCTAGTCAATAGCAGAACCCGACTTCCCCTTCTTAAGTGGCAAGAAACTCAGACCATGAGAGACTGTCACAACTCAGCCGATGACTATACCTGGAACTCTTTGTTTACAATAGCCCTCCCAACCTTCTCTTCCCCTCTGTAAAAGAGCTTCTTCTCCCTTGCTGCTGAGGGACTTAAACGTGGCTTGCCACGATTGCGGATCCTGAATTGCAATTCTTTGCAGATCCTGAAAAAACTCATTTTTGCTGGGGAAATAACTCTCTTTCTATTTGTTTAAGGTCAAAAATATCAATCTACCCTGCCCGTATAAATGTATGAGTATGTTCATTTTACTTCATCCTGCCAGATTTGTTTAGAATTATTGTTTGATGATTTTTTAAATTACACGTGGTGTCTTAGTTTGTATTTTCCCAGGAGCAGACTTGAGGCCAGGACTTCAGCACAAATAATTTTTCTGGGAGGTGATCACAGGAAGCCTCTCTACTGGAATGGAGAAGTGAGACCAGAAGGGAAGGAAGTCAATAAATGGTACTGTATAATGTCAGTTACGTCTGTGGGTCCACTGGGAAAGTGCACTGGGAAAAGTCTGTAGCCAGCGTAGATGGCATGCCTCAAAGTTATCCCACCTAAGTAGAGACGCAGCTGGGGTCTTTATACACAAAGTCCTGATAACCATTGGTTGAGGCTACTCCTGGTGCCTTAAATCAACTGGAACTTCTGATGAGCAACATGGTCAGGAACGCAGGCTTTTGCAGCATGAAAGGGTCACCACGCAAACAAAAATAGACAGCAGCAGCTGGAAATTGGCTGCCGTGAGTGTGGGCGCTGACAGCATTGGCCACACGTGATGTCTTGTTTTTATTGCTTTTGATGTAATAGCAACAATGACTGTGAAAACAGGTGGAAGGTCAGCAGGATTTGTTTAGCAATTGGCATGTACCAAGTGCTCTGCTCCCCCTGCACAGTCCTCTCATCTTGATTTTCTCTCAGAGTTCAAGCCCTCGGCTATTTTGTTACTTTGGTTGTTGACAATATAGACAACATTTTCAGAGATTTTTATTTTTAATCCTGCAAACTTAATATTAAAAAAAAAAAAACCTCACCACCATCCTTGATAGCTTCATTTCATTTTGCTTTCTTGACTTCTATTTTTTAATTACTTTTTCAGTATTTTGAAGATTTCTTTTAAATACCTGGGTGAAATATTCATGAAGCATACCTGGGTGAATATTTTCTGAGATTTCAAATACGAAAAATTGTTTTTATTCTTTTCCAACATGATTAATAACTTCATTGGATATAGAGATCTTGGTGCATAGTAGGCCCACTCAAATTTTCTCCTTACTTTTGTTTTTGGATTTTGTAAAAAAATAAAAAAATGAAGTAAAGCCAAAATTGTTTTTGTTTGTGTTTCTAGGAAACCTTCCTTTGGGAATTTTCTGATTTTTTTCTTCATCATTGAAATATAAAAATATTTTTTTATTTAAGTCTATATTTGTCCTAAGACATTTTCATCAGCCTTTATTTAAAATTTCCACTTATTATTTTTTCCAAGGTAAGGTATTTTTTCTTTTGTAAAGGCTTGTGTTCTGTTTCTTCTATTTTCCCTTTTGGTCAGATCTAACATGCATAAGTCAGAATCCTAATATCCGTTTCCCCAAAATCTTGTCTTTTAAAATAATTTTCAACCACATCTAACTTTCCCACAGTGTTCTGAGATTTTTCTTTCAATTGTTTCTCATTGTTGTAGGATTATATCTCAAGTTTATCCTCTAACATACAATTTGAGACTGTTGCCTACCCTTCTCAAGCAGTCTGCTCACATGCAGGCAGACTTCCACAATTCCCATGGCTTCTCGTATCTTCTGCTTTACAAATCTGATGGGCCTGCTTCTTACTGGCAGACATGAGCTCAGATTTATTGGTAAAGGAATTTAGTAAAATCTAATTCCAGGCTGTTCCTTCCATAGGTAACAGTTTTTTCCTTTGGTAATTTGTTGTTTCCTTGATGTCGTTCAAAAACACATTGTCCCAAGATGAGGTATCTATATCTGCATATATTTAAAGACTTTATTTTTTTTAAGTGCTTTGAGATATATGTTTTAGTTCTGTATCTTCAGCTCCTCTAGCAGCCATATTTAAAAACTTTAAACTTGAAATATGCTGAGAGAAACTCTCAAAATAGTTGATCCCAATGTTCTACAATCACGTGAATACTGTACCTTTTTTTCGGTTTCAACAGGGCCTTAAGATAACCACGCATCCCTTCTCACCCTGTCCCCCTTTAGATATGTAAACAGAGAAAAATGACACAGACAAGAGCAAGAAACTCAGCATGAAAAATAACACTTCACTGTATATGAGTCATCTTGGAAACTGAGGATTCTTAAGATGAACGCAATTCAGAGGGATTGTTTGATGCCAGTTCCTGTTTACTTAGCAAAAGGACAAAAGCCGTTTTATAAAACTTTTAAATTATATTGAAATTACTATATGAATTTTGTCTTTCTCTCAATTACACATAGAAGTTCCTTCAATGACCATATGTTTTATATCCAAATCTATCTCAAACTATATCAATAATTTAATTGAGAATCTAGAAATAAAAGTACATGTTACCTAGGAAACTTTATAAAAATATACATTTTTAGAGAGAAACAATTACTTCACTTAATAAAGCAAATTTTTTCCCAGAAACTAGAAGGATGGAGATGGGAGGGGAGCAAGAGAGTGCAATGTATTTGAACACATGTAGTCATGAGCCACATAGCATTTCGGTCAATGATGGACCAGATATATGGTGATGGTCCCATAAGATCAGTACTGTACAGCCTGGCTATATAGCAGGCTATACCATCTAGGGTGTAAGTACACTCTGTGATCTCCACACAATGACAAAATTGCCTAACAATGCATTTCCTCAGAATGTATCCCTGTTGTTAAGCAATGCACGACTGCATATGAAAAAGGAAGTGAGATTTTTGGGCTGTGACCTACCTAGTTAAACCAAGTAGGAGAAGACAGACTTGGCCCTAATTAATGAGAAATCCAGCCAACAGACCAATGCTCAGTGTCTGTCAGCAAAGAATATGTCCTTAGCTACAGTCTCTGGTAACCAGGAATTCCTGCTGGAAACGGGAGAGAAAAATCAAAGCAAAGTAAAATCCTTGGGAATAAGAAAAATGCTCAATATGATCAGGCCTGGGGCAAAAGCTAAGGCTGCCATATCATCAAGAGTCATTTGATGGGGCATCTCCGATGCTGTTCTGTCTGTCACCACATCAATGGATGAGTCACTAACTCCTTCTTCATGTCAGTCAAGACTTGTGCTAGAGACAGAGCTGAGACAAATAGCCTCCTGGTTGATGAGTGGCTGAAAAGCAAGAAAGTCCTAAATGTTGTGTTCAAAGATTAATGGAATACATATTATCTCTGAAAAATATCTTTATAAACAGCTGATTAAGCTATATTGAGAAAAGAAGAACTGTTGTGGGTGCCAGAAGAATCAGCCTTCAGGAATAGATAAAACAAGTGACTTTTAACACTGGATAATTTCAAGGGCCACAAGAGCCTCAACAAACTTTCATATTATCTCCCAAGCTTTCATTCATATATTTATTCAACTCAAAATTATGATAATATTATGATAATTCTTTTCCTGTCAAACTGCAAATCCCCGGAGCAGAGATGGGGAACATAGTGTTTTGCAGAAGTTAGAAAAAAGGGGAGGAGATTTGAAACTCTTGTCAGTCATACAGTCCCAGAAATGTTTTTTTGTTTCTGTTCTGTTTTGTTTTTTGGTTTGTTTTATGTCTTTGTTTAGCACAGCACTTGGAAACACTGCGAATTCCCAAGGAATATTTGTAGAACTTTTACTTAGGGGAAGTATAATATCAGAAATTGGGAAAAGTAAGAAAAGACCAAATGACTGCATTCCTTAAAGGGTGGGTAAAATTTCACCAAGTTAGGGGTAGACATGAGAATAAGGGGGTAAGTGCTACATGCGAGACCTGCCTTCTTTGCAGTATGATTGGGACCAGAAAACATTAAGGACGAGGCCCCTTTGAAACTTTGTAGATAGCCCTCTCATCCTATGCCTCCAGAAATATTCTCCTTGTGTATGAGACACACAGGCCTCAGCCTTTTGCCCTTCAAACTGGACTAGTTCTTTAGGTTTTCTATGCATGAGTAAAACAAGAATCAAGCCAAACACAAACATTTTTTTCCATCAATAAATTAAGGTATTCAGACTAAATTGAGAAATGAAATTTCATTTCATTCATTCCCCAGCACTCGGTAGTCTGAGAAATGCAGTTGGCATCATCAGTAAATGAGTCATGTTAGGAGAGGCCAGACATTCAGCATCGAGTACTGGAAGTCTTCCTGTGCCCTGCTCAGATAATGAAATCTTCTAAAAAAGCTATGATGTATTCTGTCTATGAAATGTTTTTCCCTATTTCATAAACTTCAGGATATGATTCAAGGCAACCAGAAGAGTTCAGTGTGGGATAATCTTAACGTTATAAAGCCCGTGATGATGGATTAGGAATTATGAGGTTTATGGATGTAACCTTTCAAATATCCTTTAAAATTGTTCCTGTAGATTAAACTTCATATGCTATGCTGTATATGAAAGAATAGAAATAAAAGATATATCTGATTTTCTGACTCTTTTATACAAAGAATAAATGAATAGTTGGAAAACTAGCGTTACAATGAGACAAAATTATAACAACAAACACTGACATCAGAAAATGTGATGTGACAGGGGCTGGCCCCGTGGCCGAGTGGTTAAGTTCGTGCGCTCCGCTGCAGGCGGCCCAGTGTTTCGTCGGTTCGAATCCTGGGCGCGGACATGGCACTGCTCATCAGACCACGCTGAGGCAGCGTCCCACATGCCACAACTAGAGGAACCCACAACAAAGAATACACAACTATGTACCGGGGGGCTTTGGGGAGAAAAAGGAAAAAATAAAATCTTTAAAAAAAAAAAAAAAAAGAAAATGTGATGTGACAAGCCATCTGTCCTAGACATCACCACCCTTCACTAGCAAGAAGAACGTCTGCCTCCGCCCCATGTATAGACAGTGCTTCTCACTTAGTGTGCTTACTTATAGATCTGGTTAAAATTCAGATTTTGACTCAGTAGTTCTAGGGTGGGCCTGAGTTTCTGCATTTCAATAACATTCTAGGTGAGGGTTTCCCAATCTTAACACTATTAACATTTTGGACCAAGTAATTCTTTGTTTTGAGGGCCTATCCTGTGCAGTATGGGATATTCAGCAGCGTCCATGGCCTTTACCCACTAGATGCCAGTATGACTCCCCTGGCCAGACATGATATTCAAAAATGCTTCCAGATATTGCTGAGTGTTCCCTAGAGGACAAAATCACCCCCAGTTGGGAACCACTGTCTTAGGGATGCTGACGCTGCTGGTCCTGAGGAAAGACGCTTTTGGAGGGCTTTGTTTGGGCTCTCTATTCATTATGCACCTCTACACAGAGTGAGAGGTAGAGGGGGCCAAGGAAAGGACATATTCTGAGACTAGGTTCCCCTTTGTGGCCAAGCTCTAGGTAACTAGGACCTGGGAATTTCCTGCTAAAATGATCCATGCCTGCTTCTAAGATTTATGAAGGTTCTTCACTGGGTCTGATTTCCCAAGGATGACCATGTCACAGATGTATATAGCCCCATGGAGACACTTTGGGGAGGTGTGGACTGAACTTGGACATGAGTGCAAGGATGTCCACATGCATGCAGTCCTATCACAGTGCAGAAAGAATTGAAAAGGAGAAGAAAAGGATATGGAAGAGTTGCGGGATGATGGTTGAGAAGTGATCCCCCCATAGTGTCATATTGTGGTGCAGAAACTCTAACATTCTAAGTTCAAGCTTGACTTTACAGCTCATTATGAAGGCATGCTTATCAAAATAGGAGGATGAAACTTTTAGTGTGTCATATATGAGTCTTCATTTATCCTTACCTTAGACCCCAGAAATACTAGGGTTGGCCTAGTTTCAGGGCTGGTGGAGAATTCTGGATGTTCAACACCAAGATAAAGTCTTGATTAGCAGGAGAGTATCTTACTATAAGAGAAAGTTCTAGTGTATATATATATATATATATATATTTCTTAACATGGAAGATAAGTTGGAAATCATAAAACAGGAAAAAACTTAAAGCTTAACTTGGAACACATAGTTCCTTGTGAGTCTATCTTACTCAAAGACCATTTCCTTTGTAATATACCAGGCAAGGGTAACTTTTTCTGTGAAACGTCAGTAAATATTTTTGACCTTTGCAAGCCAAATGGCCCTGTTGCAACTACTCAACTCTGTTGTAGCTTGAAAGCAGCCATAGATAATACATAAAAAAATGGGGATGACTATCTTCCAATCAAACTTTCTTTACAAAAACTGATGGTTGTTTGCTAACACCTGTGCTGTATTCTCTCTCAAGACAGAGGGACTTTCAAGTAACATGTTAGCGAGGCGTAATATTAAGTGTTGGAAGACAACTTCTCAACACATGTTAAAAATCAAACCATACACTGTGTAGAGAATACAGATAAAAACACAACAGTAGTTTTTTTTGTAACGTATTTCATCTTCCTTTTGACTACCTGGCCTCAGAATCTTGACTATAATAGCATTCATCTTTCATTTAGATCTGCTTAGCTATGTGTAATGATATGTAGAGATATAGATATATAGAGAAGGGGCCGGCCCAGTGGCGCGGCAGTTAAGTTCGCACGTTCTGCTTCTCCGGGCCCAGGGTTCGCCGGTTCGGATCCTGGGTGCGGACACGGCGCCACTTGGCACACCATGCTGTGGTAGGCGTCCCACATATAAAGTAGAGGAAGATGGGCATGGATGTTAGCTCAGGGCCAGCCTTCCTCTGCAAAAAAGAGGAGGACTGGCAGTAGTTAGCTCAGGGCTAATCTTCCTAAAAAAAACCCAGATATACAGACAAACATAACCTAATAAATAAATAACCAAAACTGACTGAATGCATGCTCTCAAACTAAAACCTTATATAATGAATATTCAGTTACTGTAAGTATGGTGTGAATGAATCAAACATCAATAAATGAGTGACTTGAACATCAGTTCCAAACTGGTGCAAACCTTTAAAGTGAAGTCACTAAGGAACTTACATTTCCTTTGGTCATGTCTGAATTAATTATCCACTTGTTTTGTCAATACAGGTCTATGTATTGTACTGTTCTTACCTCGTCTCAGTCTATGCGGGGATACCCCTTTCAAATATTGGGTGATTCATTACTTCTTGAAGAGAGTTTTCAACCTTTGTTCACCTGACCTTTTTAAGGTTCCTTCAAGTAGGGGCCCTTTATCAACAATGTTTTTAAAGATGCTAGGTGCCCTTCATTATGCTCTGCTAAAACTCTCTCATCAATAAGTTAATTACTTAGCAAATGGGATCTCTCTGTGTTTCCTTAGTACATTTGATCTCTCTTTAGCCTAACTCTCCATGCTCTGTTGGGTTAATTTTATGCTTGTTTTGTGCCTAATTTATGACTGTTCTAAGGCTAAGCAGAAAGGAGGTGCATACTATGATCTCCTTCTGTTGGAGAGGAGTAAATTCTTAATCACAGTGTGAGCTGAAAACTGATATCCCTATTGGGAAGAAATATGGAGGGGATCCCATTTCTGACGTATCTTTCCTGGAGCTGCAGGTCTCCAACTGGTGGGCCACCAAGGCCATTAAAAAGTACCATAATTAGAATTACCCCTTTTCTTCATTCTGTAACCCCCTCTAGTTTCTTAATAATTTTTATACAAGGATCTAAAGATATTGATTAGTTCATAGTAGAACATCTATCTAAGAGAGTGTCTTTTTTCTTAAATAGACTTTTATTTTTTATAGTAGTTTCAGGTCCTAGCAAAATGGAGAGGAAAGTATAGAGATTTCCCATATACCCTCTACCCCCACACATGTGTAACCTCTCCCATTATCAATATCCTCCACCAGAGTGATACATTTGTTACAATTGATGAAGAAAGTGTCTTTTTACCTTTAGACGTCCATATAAAACCACACAACCATGACCCATCCAGCAAGACAAAAAAAAAAAAAAATGAATTAAAAATTGAAAATGAGGACTATGCTCTCATTCTCTATCTTTCACTTGCAATATGCATCAGGTTCTGTTGTGGGGAAGGAGGCAGGCTGATAAAACATTTGCAAGGCAGTGAAAATGTTTTCAGGCTGAAATATTCAAAAATACATCTTCAAGGCCAAGAGGAAATATATTATACAAAGTACACCCAGAAAAGTGCTCCCAAGATAGAAAACCAAGGTTCTTTGCTCATTTCTACCTAAAACAGCTTTAAGGTCTTCATTCTTCTTTTTCTGTAGCTAATACATTTCCAAAACTCTGCAATTATCACACATGAGTAAAGCAGTGGAAATGTGCTATGCTTTCCACAGCACTTCTCAGCTTAGCCTTGATAATAATAACGGTGATGGACAGGTGTTTTATTTCTGGAAGCACAGTCACCATGTAAAACCAAATTATCAGATTTCAGGGCCAAAAAGAACATTTTGTTGGCTGTAATAGTTATAAATCATTCCTATCTAGACTCCTGGAAGTTGTGGCTTTTAGCAAAGAAATATATCAAATGTAGTTTAATATTGATTTTTTTTTCCTTTGGAAATGCATTTCTACCAAGGGGCCTCCAAAGCTTAGTAAATCTACATGTAGTTCTCATGTAGGCTAGAGTTACACTTTCCCCTTTATTTTATTGAGAAATGTTTGTGAGAGTTCATTCAATTTATTCTCCCAAACTTGACTTGCTATTTATAGGAGTGCATCATGAGGGAATGGGACCTCAGATTTACTGGGAACATCAGAATGTTCGTACTGAAAAGGAGTGAATGATCCCTTGAGTAAATGCAACACTGCACAGCTCCCTCGTGAAGCTCCTTCCTGGAAGAATTGTCTTGTACATGGGTTACCATACTTTGTCATGTTTGGCCCCATCACTCCAGCCATAGGTGATTGGACTAGGTTTAAGTACCTGGAAAAAACGAATCCACCAATAGGCTGTACAGATGTCTTACTGGATTTTGTCTTAAAATACAAAGGTATATTAAAGCTATTGATATATAGATGTCATAAAGAAACGAAAGGTATAAATAAGCATAAGCCTTAAAGTACAATAAACTTTAGATTAACTACATTCCATAGAACTTTCCACATGACGTTCATAAGCAAGAAAAATGATTTCAATCCTAATACAAATATGGGAAATTCTGAGTTAAATGAACTTGAATGGGTTTATTTATTACAAGTCTTCTCAGAAAGTTTAAAATACAAAAATGAATTGTGAATCTCTATGGAAAGTAGTATCCAAAACTTTGGCTATAGATCTTAGGTTGTTTTTTAAATGAGTTTGTTAAAATGTTATAGACCACTAGATTCACATTAATACAGTTGAGAAAATACTGAATTAGTCGAAGAATGTGAGAGAGCAAGAGATTTTAAAAACAATGTCAGAATCACTGAACCTCTTACACTGGTGGAAGGGTAAAGTTGGCTAAAACAGAAAACAATGAACACAGGTTGCAGGCGCATAACATGATACTTTTTTCACTATTGCCTTTCTTAAAAAATATTTATTGCTACCAAATTATGCTTCACTTTTATGAAGAATTGCTCTGAAATTTTGGAACTCTTATTGTTCTGTTATTCTTATAGAAACACTCAGTTGAGTATATTAGATCAACATAGAGCAACTTATCTAGTTCAGAGTTCCGACTGAGAATAGACTCTTTGCTCTAATTGGGTAGACATTTGAATGGAGACTTTCAGTGAATGCACAAGCTGTGGATAAAACAATTACAAGCTTGATTGTTGCCTCCTGCCTTTTCTTGATTCATTGCTGAAGAAACAAGGTTGGAGCCTTCCTACTGCAATTAGAGAAAGAAAGTGGAGAATTGTCAGGCCGTGTTCTGGTAGCATCTGTGGACAAAAAAACAGGGCCTTCCCTAGGCTTACCAGAATGGTAGAGAATACTAATTGTCTAATCATTGTCATTTTCTCCTTCTTCCTTCTAAAAGGGCCCCCATCACCACCACCACCACCACCATCACACAAAAGTATTGGAGGTGACAATGTGCCTCATTAAAAAGTCCTGTTTCTCAGTTTTCTTTGTAGATGTGTGTGGGCGATAAAATATCAATAGAAGCAGAAGGCTGGAGATTTTTAGAAAGCCTTTTTTGCCCTTACACTTTCACTTCTGCCTGTTGTCTAGAATGTGGATGTGATGGCTTACACGTCAGCAGCCTTGCTGAGGTCAAGAGAAAAAGGCCAAGACTACTGTACAAACCATAAATATAACATGTTTAAGTAGCTGCTGAAACAAAGCCAGAATCCACCTACCTCTGGATATCTGACTGAACAAAGGATGTGAACTCTCACATGAAGATTACTCTCTTCATGTAATCATTTACTCTTAAGTGTTTTGAGGTCTTTGTTTATAACTGCCTAACCCAGTTACTAGCTTGTAGAGGAGATGATAGCTGTTCTCACTAGCTACAACAGGTAAGCAAAGACTGGGGCTCTGTCGTGTTACCCAAGACTGCTCCAAATTTACAGCCATAAGGCATTCGTGTTTCTGACAATAGCTAAGTTTAATCTTGCCTCGTAATTACAATGTCCAGCCATTTAGAGGTTATTGGGCCACCTAGACACAGGAAACATATTTTAAATCTAGAGCTAACGTTCTTCATGCCCTCAATTGAGTCACAGCCTTTTCACTTGAGTCCTAACGACTGAATTAAAATCAATTTCCATCAGTTTGTTTTGCATTTGAGGCTTACAGAATCCCACTAATCGAAAATATAACTTCATAATGAAAGAGAAAACTTCCTTTTATGAAGCAGCATCTGCTTTCAGGACCCAGGTACTAAAAAGCAAGTGGTCTCAGAGAACCATGTCAATACCGGGGAGATCCTGAATGTAAGTTCCACGCAACTTCAAGAGCCTAGCTAACACAGAGCAGAAACTGATTTCTTCCTTATATCACATAAGACGGATTGTTGAAATGAAAACAAATGATGTCCTGGTTTATTTTCATTTTCTCTCATGAGATGACTTGAGTTAGATTTTTACTAATATTTGGAGAAGAGACTGCTATAAGGAGGCAGATTATTTACACTTGTAAATTATATATATATAAATTATATCCACTAGCAATCCAAGCAATCCAGCATGCCTTTGTGCAGAGTATACTGAAGGGAGAAGAATGTCTTCTTAGAACAAGCAAGGGCAGAATATTTAAGATATGGATACAGCACAGACAGTGAGAGATTGCACTGACATATAACTCTTAGTTCTATAAGATATGTCTACACCTATAACTAGCTATCTACAGATAGAAGTATTGATATATGGATAAGTATTTGCAATGAGAATGTTGCAGAAACTTGAGTTTTGGAATGCAATCAGGAAAGCCATTTATTTTTGTCACCCACTGTCACTTTAAAATGTATTCAGAGGGAGAAATTTCCTCTCTGCCATTGGATAAAACACTGGCAGATCCCCATGCCTTTTCTTGTCGCTCATAAATAGTAGGCTATGGATTAATTTAACTAACAAATCTTAGTCTTGATTATGAAAATTAGGGTACATTATTCATCACTTCAATTCTTATTCAACCGTAAGACCACTGAGCCAGACTTCCCAGCGAGGGCCTTAGTGTACTAATTTCATTTGCTCCAGACCTCCTGGTGCTCCAGGTAGAGAGAACCAAGCAGAATTTCTTCCTGTCTAACTTTTCTTTGCATTCTTTTGACTTTGTGGTTAATTAAGGTAGAAACACTTTTACGCGGGAATATTCTTGATTTCTCTGGTGGATACCATGTGGGTCCCTGTGATTTTGATTCCCAAACTGACTCTACTTCAACAGGTTGCTCCTGTCCTCACTTGGACTCCGGCTTCTGGTACTTTACTCCTAGTGGACTATCTCTTTTAAAAGCCCCCGTATTTTCTAGCAGAAACCGTGTTATACAAGTTCCCTCTAAAATGGTGTCATGCGGTATGCCTACCACTAGCTCTATGTTTGATCCCCAAGATTCATGTCAATGAGCACACTGCTGGAGGGGAGTGCAGTCAGTTCTTCTTGAGCAACTCTTCACTTTGTGGAACCTGCTGCCTCAGGGCAAGAGCCGTTCTCCACCTTTAGAATCCTCTAACATTATGTCCTTTGAAATGGAATACATAAAAATAGGAAATGTGTAACAATTCTAACAGTTGGTTAACTGGTCTTGGTCTTGGTTGCATGGAAGCTTTAATTACCTTCCTTTATATTTTCCAAATTTTCTTCACGAATGCTTACAAAGATCCTCTCCTTGACCAAACTCTAGCCAGGGTCCTCTGAGCTCTCTTCTTGACTAAGTCTTAACCTTGCCCTAAAAAGACTTGAACAAACACTAACTTGGTTTCTAAGAGCCCAAGTTCACATCCCTAGGATGATCTAGGCCACATAAAGGTGCCTGCCTAAGAAAACCCACGGCTGCCAAAAGAATTTACTGTTTGTTCCAGCAACACCTGATGATAGGGCTCCTGTCTCCCAACCTCCATGAGAGGATAGGGACCAACTTTGATAAGCACCAGTTAGAAAACGTAAATATTTATCATATGGACCAACCACCCCTTCTCACTTTTTGTAATTTTTTACTTCTTTGGCTCTACTGATCCCCTGTTCATCCCCCACCCTATTCCCTGATTTGCCCTTTAAAATGTCCAAAGTGACAATAAGTTGAGTTCATGCTGGACAATTTTCCCTGTTGCAATAGTATATTACTGATTCAAATCTGTCCTTACCACTTTAACTGCTGTCCGGCTTTGTTTATCTTTGCCACACGCATTACGTTTAAAACAATGATTTAAAAAAAAGAACCAATACAAAATATAATGCATGTGACAGTTAACTCAAAATACTTTTTTTTTTTTCTGAGCAAGATTCGCCCTGAGTTAATCTGTGTTGCCAATCTTTCTCTTTTGGCTTGAGGAAGAGTTACCCTGAGCTAACATCTATGGCAATCTTCTTCTATTTTGTATGTGGGTTGCTGCCACAGCATGGCTGCCAGTGAGTGGAGTACGTGTGCACCCAGGAACCAAGCCCAGGTCGCTGAAGCAGAGTGTACCAAACTTAACCACTAGGCCATGGGGCCAGCCCCCTCAAAGTTTTAATTAGATAATGCTAGTTTACGTATAAAAGATTTTGAAGAAAGCTCTAAACAGTGAAATCAGCTTAGACAAGAAGCAAAAATCTAAGTGTGAGGAAGCATTTTACGGCAAATGCATGCTCAAAAGACCAGAGATGAGAAAGATAACAAATCACTTCAAACAGTTAGAAAGTCACGTAGAAAAAGAAGAAGCCAGTATTTCTAACTTATTTACATATGTATCTTCTTTATATCCTAGCATATTATCTAGCACGCGATCAGCCTTAGTAACTTATTTCTAATGAATAAGTGAATCACAGGGAAAAATTATTATTTATTTGTTTCAATATGAGAATAAAAAGGAAATCAGTGCTTTCTTTTTCAAAGCATAGCAAATATTTTCTTATACATGTGGATGTTGCCTATAGCAGGGCCAAAGACTATATGTTTTTACATGTTAAACACACGCACAAGAAATTCTACAGGCTAGAGATAGTAAAGAAATATTTCCCCTCACCAAAGCTTCTCGGATCAATAATGTCATGATTAAAAGTATGAACTTCCTGGTATAGATGATAGAAAAAAATGAAGAGATAAAATTGTAGAACATATTTTCATTCATAAAGCTTATTTTATTTATATAAGTAAATAAAATAAATATTTTAAATATTGAATTTGTAAAATTCATAAAATATTTTATTAACAAAATTGATGAATATGTGCTCATCAATATTTTATATATACATGTGTTTTAAATTACAATAGTAAATATACATAGAGAGAAAATAAGTTATATATTCATATATAAATTAAATATGTAGGTATTATGTCATATATATGATATTAGGAATAAATATATAGAGAGAGATACATAAAGGATCAAGATTTACATACACAAATATATGAGCTTTATATATATACATATACATACAAATATATGTATTATACGTGTACACTCAAAATTTATAGAAGATAAGGTAAAATAATTTCAGTGATAAACAGGGAAGGAAAGACAATAAACTGCATAAATTGGCTAAGGCATGGAAAATATAAAGGGCTTGCATCTTTCAAGGGGAGTTGTTCAGAATGTTAGGAGAATGATATAAAGCTCAAGGAAAACCTCCAAAGATGTAGGTCAATAGAAGAGTAGGATGGGGAACTGAGAGCTATCGCATGCTGTGTTGTTCCTGCGTACCGTGTAGATGCCACTGACCAGCACTGGCAGCACTGATTTGACCTGCTTCCTGAGAGCCGATGGTATTCTTTGGATCCACTCAAGTTATAAAATAGTGAAAAGCCATCTGGCTCTTTTGGTGCAATAAACTCTTATCTCTGGCTTCTCAGGCAACATGTTCTAACCAATTGAGGTTAATCTCAAGGACTACGTGCTCCATCAATCAGGACATTTAATTTCCAAGTAAACAAGAGACAATGGAAGAAAGCCATAGGAGGATGAATTCATCAGCTATCCCATTTGTTGTCCCTGGAATACTGTTGTTTTGTTTTGCCTTCTCGGTCAAGGTAGTTCCCTTTAATTCGTGTATCTCTCCCAGAGCCTGTGTTTTAGGTAGATTTATATTGAATTGTGAGACACCCCCCAAGAGTATGCCTGTATAATATAACTCCCCACCAATTTTTTTCTAGGTATTTATAATGCATCCTAGGGGGTTGGGAAACTATATGGAGCTTTTGTTTTTCAGTTCCAAGTTGTAGAAAGGCTATTTAGGGGATAATTGTAGATCTGTACATCAAAGGTGACCTACAGTGATGAAGCATACTAAATTATTCTTAAAGCCAAAATTATTCTAGATCTTCCCACTGAAGATCTAAGATGTACTGCGGGAGGTCTTTCTCTTCAAATCGGTGTTAAAATCATTTTCCCTGTTTCAGACTACTTCTGAGAAATTATCTTTGTTTTTTTAAATGGTTTCAAATCAATTTTCTGATCGTCGTCACAATAGTCTGTGAGCTGTGTAGGGCTGGTATAACCCTCATTTAATGCACATGGAAAATAAAGTCCAGAGATTTTAAGGTGACTTTTCAAGGTCTAACAGCAGAGCTGTGGTAATAACCACATTCTCCTACTCCAAGTCCTACGGTATTTTCATTTTATCCAAAGCCATCATGTTACACAGTGGAGCCCCACTCTCTCCTCGCTGCTATTTATTAGATAATTAGATTTGTCAAAAACCAGGTCTTGGAAACAATCTGGAGAATGTATGTCCTAAAATGACAAAACCCCTCTGAATAAAGCCCTCTCTTCTCCAAGGAAGCATTGAGCACAGATTTCAGATGCAAAATGTAGTGTAACTAATTTCATAAAACTCAAATCCTTTTTAAAGAGTTTATTTGAAATCCACATCCAACTAAGATTATCTAGGTTCAAGGAACCTAGTGAAATGAAAAATACTTTAAAATCACTATAAAACTGTCTTTCCCTCACCGAACCTTGAAATGTTTTTGTAATTTTTCTTTTCTGTCCTTTTAGTTATAGGATCTGTTGGAAATTCCTTTCCTGGGTGTGAAATTTAGTTAAGCTTTATAGTAATGTAGTTTTTATCAATAAAAATAATTTAGACATCTGATTTTATCTCACACTCTCATTTTACTCCTGACTCAAGTAGTTTTGAGGAGCAGAAAAGCTAAGACAAACATAAAAATTAATTCTTATTAATCTTAATATTCTAGCAAAAGTTTTCAGAATTAAAGGAGAACTGAGTTCCTTCAATATACCATTTGGTATAGCAAAATTATCTTTGCCTCTGTACAATATCTATCTTTATTCCTGAAAGCATATGTGTATTTATGTATATTTGTATATATATATATATATATATATATATATATTTGTATACATAGCTCATAAAATACGAAACATAATTGGAAGAAAATTAGTGTGGGAGGACCTCAATCTACGTGATCTTAGAGTGCTGAGTTTTATCAATTGACCTGAATGAAAGAATCATTTTAAAAGCACTAGTGACTTTTTAAGGGAACCCTGCAATGAGTTCTTTTGTGATATGAATAACCCCTTCCATAATGCAAACACTCATTCCCTAACTCACAGTGTAATCAGCTTTCATTAACTGAAGCACAGCTATCTAGGCATGACCTTATCTTTGTAACAGCTGTCAAATAAATAAATAAACGCATATTTTCAGTCAGTTTAATTCTATTCCTTCTGGTCCAACTGCAGAGGCGCACCTTTGTCAAAGGATAGCTGCATACAATGTGTCAGACAGGTAAACTTCTTGGAAATAACAGTGTCAGACAGATCAGCCTGGCATGAGGCTATCAGAAAAGAGGGCTCTTTTTGAAAATCTAGAATTACCAAACTGCAAATGCAACTGGATTTCAATTATTGGCTGCAGCTTTTAGAGAGGCACTGTTATGTTGTGGGCTCTTCCTTTTTCCATTTATATCCAGGAAACAATCACTGTCAGTGTCATGCACATAAAATACGAATGACAGTGATGTATGAATACCAAGATGAGCACACCAAAGGCAGCCACAGTGGGGGTTCTGAGGAAAGGGCAGAGCTTGGGGGGTGAGATGAAGCTAAAAGTGATAGATCTTGGCAAAAGATAGATGGAGGGAATAAAAAAAGAGAGAGAGAGAAAGACCCCAGGGTCTACAATTTAAGAAAAGGTGGCAATCCATAGAGAAAAGCGTTAGAGGAAGAATGAATAGTTTTGCCTTGACATTATAAAGCAATAAATGCGTATATGTCATTTACCTGAAGCCTCTATGTATATAAGCTTGACAAAGTAATGACGACAACCAAACAGTAATAGCTGGTAGTATGAAAAAAAGAGTTTGTTTTAAAAATAAAAGTGCATATTTTCCTCTATTGTGTTTTGAATGTTCTGCAAGAAATAAAAGTCTTGATCCTTTAAGAAGTTGAGTCTTTGTAGACTGATATGGAACAAATAGGAGGCTGGTAGTTCCTAGTAAAAGAATCGATTCCATTATGAAATGGAAATACTGGCTTCAAAGAGCATGGAGCTGGACAGGTATAGACATGCAGAAAATCATAAAATGACTTCATTCTGGCTGGGAAAAGATTATCACAGAGAAATTGGAAATCTTGATCTTTCCTTCTCTTTTTCTCTCTCTCCTCCTGTCTGTTTTCCCTTGAATATGAAGCTGCATAGAGCAAAATGTCAGTCTTTTACGTCAAAAGGACAGACTAGGATTGGATAGTTAGATGTACAGAGTTAAGTACAGACTAGCACAATGAAAAAATCATATTTTGTAGCAGGAAGATACATCAAAGATTACTAAGTTCACTACTGTAGTTTCAAGATGAGGAGACCACGGCCTGGGAAATAGAAGTGAGGTACCACATCTTATCAGTGGGAGAGATGGAAGCACATATGACTTAGGCATTTGTCATTTTAGAAGACTAAGCATATTTTTTTTTTTTTAAAGATTGGCACCTGAGCTAACAACTGTTGCCAATCTTCCTTTTTTTTTTTTTCTGCTTTATCTCCCCAAACCCCCCTGTACATAGTTGTATATCCTACTTGCAGGTCCTTCTAGTTGTGGCATGTGGGATGCCATCTCAACGTGGCCTGACGAGCAGTGCCATGTCCTTGCCCAGGATCCAAACCCTGGGCCGCCACAGCGGAGCGCGCGAACTTAACCACTCGGCCACAGAGCCGACTCCTAAGCATATTTTAAAATTCCTAATCTTTAGATAAATATTTCTTACCTTGTGTGATAGTGCTCTTTTCTGGTCTTTCTAGCCAACCTTTGAGCACAGACTGCTGCGATGGTCTGAAATGCATAATCTGAGGCAGCAAACTCAAGTCTGGGTCCATTGAAAGAGTAAAATGTATCCAACCATTATGGGAAAAGTTGATATCCAGCAATCCCAACAGATAGGTAGTTGACTTAGAATGAGACTCGGCTTCTAGTGTTAACTCAGATGTAAAATGAAAAGAAAGGACTAGAGTCTAAACAAGACCAAGCACATGACCTCAAGAGGTCATATTGGTAGGTCCAAACCATAGACCCACTGGGATATGATCATTACCTTCAGGATAGATGGATGATGTGATGTTAGCCTCTATCTTTGTGTGAAGGATTCTTCTCAGTAAGAATTGATAAATATTAGCAAGAAAATGCTACTCTCCAGGGCATGACAGCTCTTCATAATCATTGATGATGGTATGCAACAGATCAAAGAATGCGTGTAAGTGTGCAAACACTCATTCATTGCCAGGATCCATTTTATCTCTAAAAAAAGTGATATTATCAGAAGATCCTAATTTCTCCAAGTGAGTGTGTGTGTAAGCATTCAAATTGGAGACATTTTGATAGAATTAAATTGTTTTACATAAGAAAAGGGATTAGGGAAAGGAGAGATCCTGGAAACTGGGGAAGGCTGCAGCAAAGTTGCAGGGAGATACAGGATAGAGAATTTGGGGACAGGAGTGGGAGATCCTTTAAAATGGAAAAAGAATGTAAGGTGGGAGAAAGACAAAGCAGAGGTATGTTTTCCAGAACTTTGATTCATTTTTGTGCTGTGGGTTGTAACATTCTACTAGCTTCTGTATTCTCAAGGAACCACTTACTCAACAATGCTTTGGGGCCTGGATTTATGTTGATTATTCGGGTGTGAGGAGGTGCTGAGACAAATTTCCAGGTAAGGAAAAACATGAACCCTGGGCCACCAAGGGTATAGAGACGAATGTGGTTATTGTCAGAGAAGTAGACTTTGAGAAGAGGCACAATGATCACCATTTTCAACAACCTATTTATACCTTCGAATTTTACCCCCAACTTTAATTAGTCATCTTCTTGGTCCTGAGATTTTTAATAAATTTTACTTACTTTACTTTAGAGAGCAAGTACATGAAAATATGTGCTCAAGCTTTATACCTTATCTATTGGGAACCCAGCAGTGTTGAATGTGAAACCAAATAACTCAGGGAAGATTAATTTAATAAAGGTACAGAGTTTGGAAAGCTAATCAATAGATTTTAGCTGCCTTGCCAGTTAAGACTCAGCAATCGCTGTTAGATGAGCTTTGTGTAAAGGCTCAGCATAAAGGAGTTCACGGGTCAGTCAGTGATGCCTCATAATGAGGGAAAAGGAGTGAGGGGTTACAGCACCCTGGCCCCATGTTTCTTGCTCCCGGGGAAGAAAACGCTGTCATAAGCAAACCTTAGGAGACTCCAATTTTCAAAAGCTACACAAACATTACCAGGAGGATAAGGACCACAGACTTATAGCACCCCTAAAATTTTTTTAATATAAAGACTTACAGTCTGAATTCACTATAAATTAGGCTCTTGACAAATGTTTCCAGAGAAGTGTGCACAGTAGTTCTAGATCCAGAAATCATATTTCAGCTGGTAAAGTCTTTTAGAGCAGTTTACCAATGCTGGGTTTTCTAATAGTTTGAGGAGAACCTCAAAAAAATTCTTAAGACTGATAGCAAAAACAGTAAGCTAAAGACAAAAAGACTGGACAAATTTCTATTGTAACAAATTTGTGGAGCAAAAACATTATATATATAAATTTATGGTATGTATAAAACTTACATATATATATATATATACATACACATCGGCATATACATATTCTGAAATGATCCCAGAGAGCTGGGTTTTTTAGGTTAAACAACACAGCTCCATGGGATTATTTCATAATTGTTATGGAGTAGGAGGGAGTTGAAAAGCATATTCAATAACATAAATTTATATTAAGAAAATAAACCACAAAAAAAGAAAAACACTCCCAAAACATACACACGTAGAACGCACACACACACACAAACACATGCAGACAAAGTAAATCTCTACAAAATCTTTTTGGCTGAGGGAGAATTACAGAAGGTAAGGAGATATTTAGCATTTATACTTTGTGTGATATATTTATTTACTTTAACGTTAAAGTGTAACTTGCCTGTGTATTTAATATTTTTGTGTATGTAGTGCAAGCTAAACTACTATTTCTTTATCATATCATATATAAGGTTTTCTTCATGATTTTAAGTGGCTGTATATTTTATTTTTAAAGACAGCTTGGCATTCTAAATACTATTAGTTTTATCAACCAAAATTGCCTTTTGCTCTCCAAACTTATTATATCTTCTATTTTGAACGTTGCATAAGTATTTATCCTGATTCTGAGAGCTAAAAATGAGAGATTTATTAAAGTAACATCATTTGTATCTGACATCCGAGCCTCAGGTACCATTAAATGTTGCTGAGAATTAGGCTGCAGATGTAACTACATAGGAACAAACATACATCAAGCTTCCAAAAAAGTATGCCTGGAAGAATTCCACTACCCACCAGTCTCCATCTATAGCCTTTGTTGCTCTGCAAATGCAGCCATAGAAAGTAGAGAAAATACATATGTTCCCACATTTCAAATATGAGGCCCAAGTTTACTCATAGAGTCACTTATAACTACTATATAATGACCCCACATGGGGGTCTGGACCTGAACAAGATTGAGGCAAGTCATGCAAAGTTTATTTAAGGATGACAGAAGAAAAGAGTAATCGAGTTTTTGAATTATAGAGTAACTCCCTAAAACGTAGGAGAATAAGTAGTGACACATTATCAAGATCTAGGAGGAAAGCTGAAAAAAAATAAGTAAATTGATCCTTTATTCTAAAATATTTAATGCCTTAGCTCACTGGAAAAATTTTTGAAACATTTCATTCTTGGTGCTCCTAAATATTTACTTGAGAAGGAATTGGAAGCAATTTCAGATATTGTCAAACACCATATGGATAACTTCAATAAGGATGTCAAATTGCAAGTTTTTCAAAATGTAAAGGCATTGCATTTTGTCTTTTGGGTTTCATTTTTGGTATTTATAATAAATTAGTCATAAAATAATTTCCCCTCAATTTCTTTTTTATGTGGATTGCATGGCTAATATGTCATTGAAGAACTGATATCATTTTATAAATTGATGAAGACTACCATGAAAGCTGATGAATTCTTTGGATCAAATGACACGTAATTGGGGTGGGGGAGGCATATGGGAAACTGAACCCCAGTGGCACTTCAAAATACTGCATTGCTGACTCGCGTTTTTGTTAAAATCAAAAGAAAAATTTTCCCTGTTTTCAGGATGAAATCTGTCACTCACCATCAAGCCTTGGTTTTCAAAATTTCATGTCTCATAAAATCTAAGGGAAAATCTGAACTTTATAATCAAATAATACAATTATATTGGAGAAAAAAAGAGATATTCAAGACTGAACCATTTGCCTTATTTTTTAAATATTACAAGGCAAAATAGAAGTATTTTATTCTAAACTAAGGTTCATTGGTTTTTAAAAGGAAATATACTAAAATATGCAATTGCTTTAATTTTAGAACACCAAGGTAGGGTGAAAGGAAAAACTTGACTGTTTCAATTACGCAGATGCAGAGGAACATTAATTGACTAACTAATACAGTCTTAAAAAAAATGACAGCTTACAAGAGAATTAGACAAACTTGATAGCTATGTTTGAAGATTCGAAAACATTGGAGAACTTGAAACTTGAAGTGTCAACAGAAAGATTATAGAACATTATTTATATTTTGGATATTTGTAAAAAATACTAAAAAGTAGTGATAAAGTTCTCTTTATTTTATTGATTTGATGAAGTGCCCAGGGACAAGGCTCTTTAACATGATTTTTATGGGAAAAAAAATCAACTTTTCATACCTTCCTTTAGGATGACTTCAGGTAAACGTTTCCCTATGTTTTGACTGAGCACCCCATTTGCAAGTTGTTAAAAAGCCACAAAGGATAAGTATTGTGAGATTTTGTTAAAATTATCTTTACTCAGTGACCTTTTATTTTATCTCAAATACATGTAAGGTAATAAAAAGTTAGCAATGATGAATGCAACCATTATCTATCAATTGTTACACAATTGACAATAAAAATATATTATTCACATTATTAACTCTATTTTCTTTCATTCCTACCTCTATCCAAGTAATTTTTAAGGGTACAGCAACTGAAACTGGTTTCAAACTTGTATAGTTTAGTAGCTTATAGGAAAAATAAACACATACCCAGTTTCCTTCTATCTTATAAACCAGATCAATAGGTGTATATTTAGAATGAATGGAATGAAGCTAATGCTTCAGAAAGCCCTCATTCATATAGGCCGTAATTGTTTCCCTAAAAATGAGTTCTCATCGTCAAGCATCTTTGTAAAATATACAAAAGCAGGGCATTTTAACAACAATTTTTTAAGACCTTAAAAAGAGTCTTTCCACTCCAATTTCCCATCTGTCACACTCTCCTTTCTGGCAGGTGACTCATAATACATCTGGGATGGTAAGAAGAGGTGATGAGAGAAAACATACCTAAAAGTGTACAAAAAAATTAATACATAATTAAAATTTATTATAGGTTTGCTCTTCTGCTAGGCTCTTGGGAGATAGTCTCATTTATCTTCCGTTAAAATACTGCGAATCATATAGCCTTGTAGTTATTTAAAATAAATGATTTTCAGAATAAAGGTAAAATTGATTAATTTATTAATCAAGATATGGACTCAGACGATATTATTTTAAATGTCTATAATGCTTAAATTTTTTACTTTGATGGAATATTAATTACTAAGTGACAGATTCGACAGAAAGAAAATTTATAATTCATTTAAAAAGGTGTTTTTTACTTGTTTTGCCGAGCTATTGGTTGAAGTTTCAATTAAAATTAAAGAAATAAAACTGAGAAAACCAGAGATATTTGTAGACCATCAGTTCTGAGGAATTTGAGACAACAGAAAGCAGATGGAATTAGTTGTACGTAGATAGATCGTACGTATATGACATTTACCGACCTCACATATGAAATATGTCTCACATAAAATAAGACACCAAAAGCAATTACGAATCTTTCCAGGGAAAACGTGGAGCGTCCACATATTTGGAGACAATAAATCCACAGGACAGTGTCTTCCTTTAACGTTTAAGAACCACATCGCAACCCTAGAGAGCGTTGTGCCCATTTCCTTCTCTCTGCAGAAGGTATCCAAGAAAGCGGGTAATATGCTGGAAGAAGATGCTTAGTGGCGGTATTAAGGCTAAAGAGGGAAACAGAGAAGAACTTCATAAGACTCTACAACAAGTTTAGAGCAGGAAAAACTTGGAAAACCGGAGCTCCAGCACAAAATGAATTAAACCAAAGCACTTCTTACACAAAGATATTTTTTGGTTTGTTTTAATCCAACGATTTCGTGCCAGGAATTGAATACTACCTAAATTTGAGGAAACGAATGATAAAGGCTAAGTATATGATAATTTTAACCACTGAGACACACACACACACACAACCACACAGGAGTCACGTGTGTGCCCTCCACCGGTGGGAATGACTTGGAGAATGGAAGCAGCGGGGAAGTTGAGAAGGCTTTTCTTTGTTCTTATTTCTGTTACTGTATCACTCTGTATATTGATTCTATTTTGATAATTTTCTCTTAAATTCCTATTTTTGCATTTGTGTACATGTATGACTATTACTTAAAACGTCGCTTTAGCATCTGACCACTAGGGGGCACCCTCATTGCACATATTACTGTACAATCGGTACAGCAGGGACCTTAAGAGGAAATGCAGTGAAAGAAATTTTATTATTGGCTAATTTCAATTCTGAATTTGTTTTGCTAGGGTCATTTTTTATAACCTCTGACACAAGAATTTGATAGCACTACATTCTTCATTGTGAGACGTATTTGATATCATTACGTTCTTCATTGTGAAATGTAAAAGTCATTTTTCCTAAGTGCTGTTAATGTTCAGATACCTGGGAGTGTTTTCTGAGAGAACAGAAATCTGAGCTTAAATAGAGAACAGAAATCTGAGCTTAAATAGCTCCTTCTAATCTTGCATCAGATTTGTCTTCTCTTCAGGAAACATATAAACCCTGATCGGTATGTGGCATCAAATTATTTCAGTTTCACATAGCTGCTTATCTTTATTCTTTAGCAGTTTAAAGAAAATATCTAAAACTTGTATAAGCTGATTAACATATATTATAATATTCAAAATATTCAAAATTTCAATGTGGAAATAAAATTTGTTAGCCTATTTAACGTAAAAGTCAAATTTTATTATGTTATCACTAGTACAAAGAACTGATTCTTGTTTTTGTTAATCTACTGCGCCTTTTTAAACATTCTTAATAACACATTTTAATTCAAATTTTCTATTACAATTACACTTACAAGTGACAGCTTGTCATAATGTTCTATTCTGGCCTCCCTTAACAAAATCATGACATAGTAACCCTTGAAATTTATACATAAAATTGATTATTATATTTCTGCGAGGGTAATGAAATTAAATGAACTCTGTTCCTTGTACCTAAGCAATTATCAATGCAAAAATTCAGAACCTTTACTAAATTATTAACATAAAAACTGTCTTTAGTGTTAGAGAAAGTTAGGAAAAATTTTGGAGGACTTTAAAATGTGGAAAAATTTCGTGGGTGTATTGTCTAGATTACCCATTCAGATTATCTATATCTTTCATGGTCTTTGAGCTATTTTGAAATCTTGTAAGTTGTAGAAAAAAATAAGAACACAAATGACTCTTGTCCATAAAATGGAAACTAGTTGTGTCTAGTGGAACGCCTTTGGGTATCGTCCTGTAGAGAGGCCTTTTCTTTTGCAAGTTCATTTCAGGATTTCTTATTTCCTATGTATGTGGGCTGCTTAGGATTCTCCTTTGAACTGGTTTTAATGGTTCCCACATTCATTATTAAGTTTGCATCTTTGCCACATATTCACTCATATTTGCATAAGTCACGATTTTCTCATTTTTTGGCAATTATGTGTTAACAAGATATAAATTGACATGTTTATGATATAAATTAATGGTTGAGGACTCAGATCAACAAATATGGTCAGCTTCCATTAAAAGAAAAACTACTACAAAATTTAAAAATAATTTTTATAAAAAATGTCTACTAAAACCTGAATTCTTTTAAGTATATTCAAATACAACACTAGTTTCACCTAGACCAGCCTTTTAATGAGCTGTTTCCTTCCTCAGCCATGGCTTTGAGAGCTCAGCTTTGCACACCAACACTGACAAATCCCCACAATCAATGTCAGTGTCATACACATCATACTTTTTAATAATTTAGAATAAAATGCATGTGAGTTTTACATATCTGCCATATACTTAGATAATAGGAGATGTAGAGAGATATATATTAGCACTATTGCAATATAATACGATCACATTTTCCCTCTACCTCTCTCCCAAATTCACTGCCTTCTGAATCCTATTCAACAGGTCTGAAAAATAAGTTTTATAGCACAGCACAAGTGTGGGGGGATTTATTTCCTGATATTCTCAAATTTGTGTTTCTGATGCTGTAGTTACATTTAGATGTATGACTGGGCAAGACGTACGTGTATCAGTAAGAGTAGATCCTCAGTTGTAGGGCGTGACATGAGAGGACAAAAGGGCTGATTCTTCCTGATGATGGTCACGTTGCAGAGCCATTTAGAAATTTCAGCTTCAACGAAATACTAGTCCTTCTAAAGTGAACAACTCTTGGGTCTAGTACGTGACGGCTCTACTTCCAAAGTTGGATCTATGTGTCCAATGGACACTGGCTGAGCAGCATTAAGGTTCAAGCCAACAAGCAGTTGTCCATGGCAACAATCTTTAGAAAGCCCTAAAATATCACTGGGATGCTAAGACATCACTGGCATATGAGCTGGTGAAGAAAATGTAGTTATCAGCCATAAGAGGATGTTAAGATGGGACTGTTACAGTTTGTCTCTACTGAAGCACAAAGGCACAGGACAAAACCTTCAGTGGCACAGACCACACATTCTAAATCAAGTGTAAAACGTCTGACAGAGGACTTGTAAAACAGATAAGACTTGTAAAAGGACTTGTAAGACTCTCAGTTAGTCTTAGCCCAGTGGTTCTTGAACAAGTGCAATTTTGCTCCCTAAGGGATATTGGCAATGATTAGAGACTTTTTTGATGGTCCAGACTTGGGTTGTTGGGGAAAGCTGCTACTGGAATCCAGCAGGTGGAGGCCAGAGATGTTCCAAACATTCTGTAATGCTCATGACAGACGTCCATAATAAAAATGATTCCGCCCAAATATCAGTAGTGCTGATGTAGAGAAACCCTGGTGTAGCAAAACCATCATCTCACGATGCGGCCTAGTGAGGCTTGAGGATGGAACAGAAGTGCAAGTCGGAGAAACAGAGAGGTTGACCAGACCTCCCACTTCACTGTTGTTCTTAGCTTGAAGCAGAATGAAGCTGTTGGAGAAGAGAAGAATCAGGTTTTGGAAATTTATTTTTAATTAGTGGAGTAAAACTGTTTTGAGAACTAAAGTCATTTTGGAGGAATTTTCATTACCTAAATAGATGCCAAATTTATGGATTTCATTCAAGACACAAGGAAGAAAGAGTTCATAATTTGAGTTCTAAAGGACATTGAAGGAAAAGAATAAATTGCTTTCTGTTTTTATCTATTCCCCAGTGACAGGAGATGAGAGATAATACAACATCCAAGAAAGGATGGATGTAAGGAAGACGAGTCTTATTGCAAGGTCTATTTTTGCTAAGTAAAGTATGCAAGTTAAGGTTAAGAGAAACGTGATATCTTTGGTAAGGTAAGTAAGGATTCTGCACTTCTGGCTATGACGTTATTTATTTTATTCTTCTTCCATGAAATTAAATCATTTTAAGGATATCAGTAAAAAGGGGGGTGGGAGGGTTTTTTATCAGCCTTCCTGGGGCTTGGTTTGGTCCCTTCCTTTCTGGGACAATTCACTCGTATTCCTTGCTACATGAGTTTATGACAGCTTATTTCTTAGATTGATCTTTGCTCATCTCTTTCTTCCTCAACACTGTGAATTTTTTCTTAAGCTTAAAAATTATTGCTCAGACTAATTATTTTATCTACTCTCTGTGTAGGACCATTCTTAATGCATTAGTGATACAATTCATTCATTCTTTAATTTATTAATTCCTTCAACTGTTATTTATTGAACATCTTCTCTATGCAAAGAGCTCTCCTTAATGTTGTGTATTCAATAGTAGACAAAATAGCTCTAGTCTCTTTCCTTATGGGGCATACAGCATATTTTTATAACCATATTGAGTCCTAACAATGTACTTGCTATTGTAATAGGCATTGGGTGTATGCAGGTAAATAAAATTAGCATTGACCTAACCATCATGGAATTTAAAGTCTAAAGTTCCAGAGTAATAGTGAATCAGGGTAGAAGAATATGGGTTCTGACATCAGTTGGAATGTTTCATAGTGTCATAATTAAGCATAATAATTTCTGGAGGTTTCTAATAGATACTCTATATTGTCAGAAAAATCATCTGAAACTTTCAAATAAGGCATAAAGGTGGGCAGCATATCCTTTTAATGCCATCTGGGGCCAAAGGTCATCCAACAATTATCTAGGGGAGTTTCCTTAACTCAGTTCACAGTTCACTATTTATTAAAGGTCCCAGACTCCATGTCAACTTGTAGACTGTTTGGTCCGGTACGGATGCAAATAATTTCCCTCTGGTAGAACAGACAACTCTAAAAGTTTATGGCCCTGTTAGACACAAACCGGTTTTGTATCTAATCCAGAAATCTTTTTCTAGCATTGTTTATATACATCTTGTCCATAATGCTCTCTAAACTGGCCATAGCATCTTACTTGTTTCCTCATTAAATAAAGCAAATTGTATTTAATTTTTATTTAAATATAGTGGATGTTTATTTTAATATTTATCTGAGAATCATGATTTTTACTTTTTTTGAAATTATACCTAACAATATAGAGTTTAGGGCAAATACCTTTGTAGCTACTTGGTTAATAGGTTTTTAGTTTAATTGAGAATGGTTATTGAGGGCAGGACCCATGGTGTAGTGGCTAAGTTTGGGGCACTGTTTCAGTGGCCCAGCTTTGTGGGTTCCGACCCTGGGCTTGGACCTAGACGACTTATCAGCTGTGCTGTGGCAGCAATGCACATATAAAGTAGAGGAGGATTGGCACTGTTAGCTTAGGGCTAATCTTCCTCAAGCAAAAGAAGAAGAAGATTGGCTAAAGATGTTAGCTCAGGAGTAATCTTCCTCAGCACACACACAAAAAATAAATAAAATAAAATAATGGTTATTAAAATTTATCAATTTATTATGTATAATGCCAATCAACGTGATGATAAAATTATCTTTTTAATCTCTTAAACTAGTGAAATATTACTAGTAACCCTGTTAATGTTGTACCATCCTTATACTCGTGAGATAAATAATATACTTAAAAAATGTTATGTTAATGCACTCCTAGGTACAATTAGGTAAAATTTTATCTAGAACTTTTGGGTCTAAATTAGTATTAGACTTTAGTTTCTTTTATTTTAATTTCATGTACTTCTGTTTACTGTTATTAAAGAAATACTTGGTAAACTTTCATTTTCCTCCTTATATTCTGAAATAGTTCAAGCAAAAAGGAAAGCCTGTGTCTTCAAAGGTTTGAGAGAATTTTCCTTTCAGAAAATTTTAAACCTGTAATTACATTTTTAATTTTTTCTATGGATGTTGGCCAACTCAATTTTCTACTTGACTTTAAGTCACTTTTTAAAATATAAACTGTCTTAATAAATTGCCCATTTTATCTGGATGACACATTTAATGGCATAAAGATATATATGGTATTATTTTATTAATTTAAACGTATTATAAAAGAAATACTTGTACATGTATCTGTCTGTGATTCCATGCTGCTGGTTGTTTACGTACATCTATGAGTTTAATTTTACATGAACTGTTAATAATAAGCATATTTTTTGTAACTTCCTGGTTTACATGTCTCAGTTTATGATATGCTCCCCAAGTCTTTCCATGTCACTTTATGTAAATCACCTTCATTTTTCTTTTAATGCTGCATGTTTTACATAGAAATTATAGAGTTTGTCCATCCATTTATACTATTGAAAGTGTAGGAGTTGTTCCAATTTTTTAAATTTTAGTGACGAGCAATGTTAAAGTAGATTTATTTTGCCATACCTTGTGCACATATGTTATTATTGCTGTAGAACAGATATCCAGAAGTTAATTATTGGATCAAACAGTTTGAATATTTTAAATCTTAAAAATAGTACAAAACTTTCTTCAAAGAAGACTTTATATCTCTATCAGTCTATCTCACCAACAATAGATATTATTAAACATATTGATTTTTTTAAGTTGCCAATATGATTAGTGAAATATGTATGCTGGTTAAAATTGCATTTTTTGGATTCTAATTTTTAAACTTTTTCTTGATCTTTTTCATCACATGTGTTTTCAAATAACTTTTCTCATTACTTTCATTAACTATAATATGCTTTTCTTATCCATTGAATACAGAAAATAATGCACTGCTTTGCTATTCCATTTAATTTTACAAGGGCTTCTAATGTTTCTGCCCCATACTGGTTTTATCCATCCTTCTTTTCTTTTTTAAAAATTATCTTTGCTTTGAGTCAGTGTCATTCCCTGGAAATGTACAGTGGCATATCTCCACAGAAAGATTGTTGACTCTGTAATCACATTATGCTTCATATCACCACATCTTAAAAGTAACAATTAGAGGTGATGACAGGATGCTCTACAAAATATATATTACCTCTAAAAATGAAGCAAGTATATTAGAGAAAATCCTTGACAAAATGCCATCCATAGTCCCACAATCACCTTAGTCCTTGATTTTGCATGCTAGCCAAAAAATCTTAACACACAACACACTCCTGTATTGACATGTTTCCATATCGAATAAAGCACTTCTTTAGCCAAGATTATTTTAGTTACAAGTAATAAAAACCCATTTGAAAATAATTAAACCAAAAAACAGGGATATCTTACAGATTTCAACTACAGGAAGCTCTCCCCAGTGTCTGCATTCAGGTACTCCATACTAGGAAGCCACCAACGTTTGAGGCAACTACTGTTTCTCTTTCTATCTTACTCACGGCAACTTATCACTTATCGCACTGATCTATTTTTTTATATGCTTCATTTGTCTTTCTTAAGAATGGTTTTCTCTACTTCCCCATGCTAAATAATCACTTTACAGGTCCTGTTTTCATAAGTGATCAGTATTAAGTCATAAGCCTGTCAAAGAAAAATTGCCCTGAAAAAGTTAAAGGAGCAAGGAAGACTTTGTGCAAGAGAATTGTCATAGGAGAGAGAGGTTGACCTCAACTTCGCTGAAACAGAAGGTAGTTTTAAATTCTGGCAGTGAGTTAGTGGAAAAGTACCACAGGATGTTAGTGGGGAGGTTGATTAAGAGGATGTACTGATGACGATGAGTTATTCCTGAATTTACAGATGTTTTTCTCTGTGATTAGGCTGTGTTTGCTAATGGATGCCCACTGAAATTAGGCTGCTAACCTTTCAAAGAAACTGAGAGAGAGGGGTGCCATCTTCCCTGATGATTACATTTCAGCAGGATGGCTCTCAGGTCATTGAGAAAAACGTTCCTGGGTCATGAAACTGGCAAGAACCTGGGAGAAGACATATATACATTTCAAAGGGGCAAAAAAAGAATTTTCAATTGCAAATTTTCTAAATTAAGTGCTCCAAGGAAAGGGAGGTCATTGGCCTCTAGTCAGGAAGCAACCTGTTTAATGTTTAGTCAGGCTGAGGAAAGCTTCAAGGCCCTCTTAGTCAAACCCAAAGTTGCAAGCATCTTTCAATCAGGATTCCAGAGTCTCCAGTGAGCAAAACTGATTCACTCAGGAGAGGTTAAATGGCTAACCCAGGTCCGTTTAGAATTAGCTGCTCAGGTAGCATAATATGGCTTTCAGAAGGAGGCAGAACTCAGAGGCATGGGGTACAGCTGTGCACATCTGCAAAGGCAGCTCCTTCAAACATTAGCTGCACTGTTGCCCTGAAATGATTGTGCATTATTCTGCAAGCTTGAAGCATTAAAGTTATATCTCCCAACAAGCCTATAGACTAGGAAACTTTCAGACACAAAGATGCTAATGTGCCTTAGTGTTATGCAACCAATTAACAGAATATGCACATTCACAATATGCAGTAAAACTGGAAAAAAGATGTAGTTTGTATATAATCTAATGAGTACCTGAGAGTATTTTTCTTTACTTAATTCCTCTGAGATTGTATCATATTTCTCTGAGACTGAATCTGTGAGATTTATTGGCCAGATGATCTATATGGTGAATATATGAAAATATTGATCAATCGTTCTTTCAATAAATATGAGTGCATTGAGCTAAGAACTGTGTATGCATAGATCGGATGAAATAGCCCCCAAAATGGCCATTTTAGAACAATACGGAAGGACAAAATTAGGGATAAGCCAAGAGTCCTCTGGAAATAAAATGGGGGGCTATCTAGTGTAGCTGGGGTGAGGGAAGAGAAGGGTAAGTTCTCTGAAGGAGGTGATCCTGAACTGAATGAGATCAAGGGGAAGGGTACTGGAGATAGAGGGTGCAGAGTGAGTAAATGGATAATTACAAAACTTACAGTGCAACAAGAAATTAAATTCCAAGTCAGGAAGTGATGATAAATGAGACCAGAGAACTAGGCTAGATCACAGAAGGTTCCTATGTCTTATAAAAATTTTTATTTTTACATGCAAATCTTAGCTTGTAATGCCCATTTGTGAAAACCTACATTAGTTCCTGCTGTTGTTCCAAATGTTGTTTCCATCATAGCATATATCGAAAATAATAAAATTCATGCAGCATCCTAGAAAAAGGGAAGAGACTGCGAGCTTGCCTCACACCCTCTCCTGTCCCCAGGCTCTAAGCAGCTGTGCCGAGGGTTGAGGATATCAATTGGCACAATTGTGTGTTGCAGCTGTCCAGCTGAAGGCCTCAAGTAGAGGGAGCACAGGTGGTTACAGCCTGAAGGCAAAGAGGGAAGTTTGGGGCAAAGTAATGGCTTATAAGAGCCCTCATTAGAAATGGGGAAGCATGAACAAGAGAAGTGGTAAATGTGCGGGAGAGGCAGGGATACATTCAAGAAATACGTAGGAGATGAACTTGACAGAGCTGAGTGATTAATGGCTGTGAAGAATGAAGGATAGGAAGTGTCCATAATGATTCTGCCTTATCATTTAATAGCAGTGCTAGCATATTTGCATATACTAGGGCTATAGTTTCCCCACATTTTATATGGAGACATTGATCCACGTATAGTGGGAAAGGGAAGAAAGAGTCAGCAGAAAGAGTAGGTAGAGAAAAATAGAAAAGAAGTAGACCATGGGGAGAAAATAATGTAGAGACTTAAAATACAAGGCATATATTTAGGAGACAAGAATTAATTCCAAAAGGTTAAAGTGCATGGAAATGAGGCTCAAAAAGTTGACTTAGTCCAGTTGGTAGAAAGCTAGAAGGTCCTGCTTCAGAAATGATCAAGTGGGGCTGAGGAGACTCTCTTATCAGACAGCTCAGGAACAGGAAACATGTTTCACTTTGCTGCTTTGCTGAACTGAAAAAGCTCCTAGAGTTCTTAGACAACTCAAAAGAAGTCCAGAGGTTCAGAGTATATAATTAAAGCTCTCTCTCTCTCTCTCTTCTCTGCTTTCCTGTGGGTTGACTTCCTATCAGATAAACTGCCTGCACATAGCAGCAATGTCACCCTTGACCTCTCACTCCTTAATGAATGCCATCTTAGGAAGAAAGACATCTTTCCTCTCTTCATAAAACTACTCTGAAAATAGGCATACAAATAATGTAATAGACTTGCTCTCAATTTCTGTATTTTTCTAGTCTCCTGAACCCAAAACAAACAATGCGTAGACCCGTATGGTTTTGCAGACCACACTTTGAATAACACTAAGTCTAGCAATCTTCCACCATTCAAAAATCCATCAAACTCAAAGTTGAACTTCTTTGATTGTAGTGGGAATGGTGTCTGAATAGACTTACTTTTTATATCCCTCTTCCTATGCAGAGGAAAGCACAGTCCGAGTTATATAGCCTCACTGGGTGAGAAAGCAGAAGACACTAAGAGTTACATTGCTAAAAGGAGGGGTTGGACAAAAACAGCAGGTGTCTACTATAAGCATAGCGATGCCAAGGTATTACATTGATTTTTAAAAGAATTTTTAAATTAATCTTTTTTTAAAAGAGATAAGTGGCCAGCCCCATGGCCTAGTGGTTAAGTTTGTGGGCTCCGCTTTGGCGGCCGAGGGTTTTGCCAGTTCTAATCCTGGGTGTGGACATGGTGCTGCTCATCAGGCCATGCTGAGGCGGTATCCCACATAGCATAACCAGAAGGACCTACAACTAAAATATACAACTATGTGCCGTGGAGCTTTGGGGAGAAAGAGAAGAAGAAGAAGAAAAAGAAAATAGAAAAAAAATACCAAAGAATAAGAAAAGATCTATCTCTAGAACCAAGATTTGTTTCCAAATATTTGTACATTTAATTTTCAACTGGATATATAATGGCCGAACTTCTTTTCTACATTTTGCTCTAATAAATATGGACTTTATGAAGTCTAAGGGGACAAGACAGCCACCAATCATAGGATAAATGCTTAAAGCTTCCTTTATTGTTTTTCAGCTGGTGCCCTTTGCTAAGGGATATCTCTTGTGATACTCAGTGGCAGCAGCAGAATAAAAACATTTCATTTTATGGCAGCAATTAGGCACACATCTGTTCCAGAATTTCCATATTAAATGCTTGTCCACATAGACCATGTGGATTTCAAAATGTCTGTACACAACAAGGGAGGTTTTAAGTCACGTTGATGTACGAGGACATGTTATGGGACCTGATCTTCTTTCACTTTGGTTCGAAGAAAACAGCCTTTCATTCCCTGAGTAGTTAAAAATCTGTAGTTGATGTCCTTTCACCTCTATATCCCTAGCATTGAGCTTGGTGACTATTCAATAAATAATTATAGAGGGACTAAATGAAAGCATGCATGAGAATAGAAAAGATTAAATCACTGAGATTCTGAAATCCAGATGTCATTATAGGTGAACATATAGACTTTATTTGAGGATGAAACCTGACTTTATTCCCTGTATAATTAAAGCAGTAAAGTTAATAAAATAAAATTAAATATTTTTAAACAAACATACACGTGCACATAAACGAGAAGTCACATATGCTAATTGCCTATTAGCTATTACCCCAAGTTAACCAGGCTTTAGGAAATAAGATTCTGGGTAAAAGATACTATAAAAATATTTAATGATAAATCAAAGAAAGTAAAAAAAAAAAAAAAAACCCTAAAAATAATATGTTTACATATACCTATATCATTTAAAAAATGCATACATGAGATCATTACAAACCCCTTTTTAGTACCGTTTTTTTTTTTCCTTTGTTGCTGGATTACTGTTCCTCTTTCTTTTCCATGCCCATTTCACTTTAGTCATTGAATTATTTTAACAACTGGCTTATATTTTTATTTCCCTATTTAGAGTAGGGTGTCCTATCTACACCGGAACTTCTTACTCTTTGCTTTTCTGGAAGCAGGGCTGTGGTCCCATCTAGGTGTGGTAGTTCCCCTCCACCGACTGGCTCTTCATTGATATTCATCCTCCTCCTCATTTTGCACTCTCAGCTCTTGTGTTTCAGATTTTACTCGCACCAGCCGTTATTATTGCTCCACAGGAGGGCGAGGTGTTCCAATGACTCTCTAAACGCCCAATTCTACCACCTGTGTGACACACTCATGTTATGATTTGGGTGGAGGAAGAGTTTCACTTTTTTCTTTTCACTCCTGAGTTAAAATCCTCATTTTGTACCCTCTGCATTAAGACTCCTCATGCAATCTCTACTCCCACTTCTCCAACTTCCGGACTTCCAGAGGTCCTTCTTAGATTTTTGCACTTCTGAATTGTACACGAGGCTGTGTCTTGTTCACCTTTTATCTACAGCTCCCAGTTTAGTGACTCACACATTGAGAATCACAATAAATGGTTGTTAATGAATCAACCGAAGTCCAGGTTTATCATACAACTTTAAATACATATAGAAAGTTAGAGCTACTTTTAGACTCCGACAGAAGAATCTCTAACTATTTTTCTTCTTTTTCCAAGTCTATGTTTCTCCATAAAATGGGTATGGATTTAATTAAATGTTAAGAAACCATAAATAATGACCATGAGTAAGATCAATAATTCAATGACCATATTTTTCAGGAAAAACAATTTTATCCATGCTGCAAGACATGGCTTTTAAGTGATTTGATTTGTTTAATAATAGTTAGAAACTTTATTTGAAATAATATTACCAATTCTTGAATACTTGAGAAAACTATACTAAATATAAAATATTAATTTTAAAAATAAAGTTATCTGTTGCATACTAAAGTCTCTGTCACACAATAAATTTAAGAGTTAACTTTTCTAATATTTGTGCATCTTTTCCATAACTGTCTTCCTACAATCCATATGACTTGCTTTCTATCCATGCACTTTATATTTCCCCTGTGCACTTTATTGTTCATATAATAAAATTATCAATGAGGAATCAAATTCTCCTTTTAAAGATGTTAGAATCATTCACTTATTTATAAGTTATTTATTAAATACTTAATATATGTTACATCTAACCAAACAGGAATTTAAAAAATTTATATGAAGTGGATTAGTTAAGCATTTTTTAAATTCTAAAATGAAGTTTAACAATTTTTATTTTATTTTTAGTATCTAATTTATTGTGTAATACCCACTGGTCTCTTGACACTTTACAACTCATGGTCTTTTTGAAATTAGCAATCTCTCATTCTCTCTGGTTATGGACCTCAGCACACTATTTTCTAATATGCTCTTTAGTTAATCTTGCTCTTAATTAACGGCAACTAAATTGGAGACCATTGGGGAAAGTGTGTATTAATTTTAATAAAGTTTGTTACAAATAAGTATGGGCGTTAGTAAAGATTTTAAGCCTTAAAATTATAAGCATGTCATCAGAATCTCTTGACAGAAATGAGGACTAAGAATCTATTAAATGATAGATATGAGAAGGTCTTCTAATAATTGAAGTGGCCCTTGGGTTCTTCAGATGTCACACAGCATCACACATGTGACTACTTTAAAAGCCACTTTGTAAAAATCTCTGAAAATCTTGCTTGATTTGTTAACCTCTGAACATTATTGCCTGGAGTGGAGAACAATAGATTCATTAATTTGTTTCTCTTCTCACTTGATTTAATACATCCTCAGTAATAGAGCTCACTAACAATTGTAGTCTTGACTTTAGCACTTATTAGCAAATTATACTTTAAACTGAATACTAAATTATCCTAGAGGAATGTGAATCAAGAGAATTTGAAAGCTGGAAAAATAAATAAAAACCTATTTTGGCACTTTCTTTTAGAGGCATAAGATTTTATATATGCTGAGTTGTTTGGAAGATACAAAACTCTGTAGCATAACTTTCTCACATTGCATCTTTGCTAAGTTAAAAATAGCTTGTGTAATGAAGAGAGATGTTTTCTTGAGTATAAATTATTAAATGATTCTGTCATCCCCTAAGGGAGGGATACTTGATATAGTTGATGGGTATCGATGAGCATCCAGTCTTCTAATAAATTAAATTTGTCCCTGAAGAGTCTTGGTTGAAAGAGTTCCAGTTTACTTTAGTGGACAGTTAGTTTTCAAACCAAACATCCTGCTGTAAATAATTAAAATGTTGGTCTAACGAACACGTATTGAAGATTCAAAAGAGAGCAAGAAAGCAGGCTGAGTTTTTGCTCAAAAATCTAACTAGAGAGGTAGATGGAGTAACAAATGGAAAAGTCACTTCTATTCTGAATATATCCATCCATACGACACACATTTGGGAGCTAGAGAGTATCCAAGCAAGGGTAGGGTTCTTCTGGAAGACCTTTCCTGCTTTCTTGTGAAAACCAAGAAGGTTGCACCTTTTAGGGGTGATGGCAAACCAGTTTTAGACTTGCTTTCCACCCTCTACCCTCAATCACGTGAAACTGTTCTAAGTGCTGCTGTAACTCCATACCGAATAGGATGAGAAAGAGAAGAGAAATGAAAAAAAAAAAAAAAAAAGAAGCCTTCCTCAGACAACCTTCACATGGATTGGTTATAGTTACGCCTGAAGTGGGTTGGCCAGTTACTTTCAAACCTTGAACTTCATTTGAGCTTATTCCAACTGCTGAAGTATCATTTTTCAAGCAAAGACTAAGAATAGTTGAATGTCTATAGGCACAACAGAAAAAAAAACTTGGATATGGACTAGAACCAATACTAATCATCAGAAGATAGTAGCATTTGACCCACATAGACTTAGATCATTGGATATTTTAGCAAATTGACTTTGTTATTTCTGATAGGACAAAGAAAATATAAACATTACATAGTATGATTGAAAAATAAACCAAAACAGAACTTCCAAGTATGAATATGATGACTAGAATTAAAAACTCAGGAGAGTGCTCCAGCATCAGCTAAGATAGAATAGTTCACCAGAAATCCATCTCTCCTGCTGATCTCAACTAAAACTTTGGGGCAATTTTTAAGAGCAATCACTTGAGGACGCTGAAGAGTAAAGAACAGTAAATAAATTTGGGGGAGAAATCAACATTTTAAAAATGAACTATATTGGGGGAGTTTTATGCCAGGCTAAATATCACTTAAGAAAATAATCTGAATAGTTGAAAAAGAGGTAAAGAAATTGAAGTTTCTTTTTAAAACTTCCAACAAAAATAATCGCAGTTTCATTTGGTTTCGGTGGTAAATTCTACCAAACATTTACCAAAAAAATGATGCAAATTCTATAGAAGTTTTTCTAGAATTACAAGAGGAATACTTCCCACTTTTTTTATAAGATCACTTTATGCTGATGCAAAAATTAGATACAGTCATTATAATAAAAATAAGGAACAATATCCCTCATGAATACAGATGCACATTCTATAAAAACATTAGCAAGTTGAATATAGCCATATATATGCTAAGTGAAATAAGTCAGACAGAGAAAGCCAAATCTATACAATCTTACTTGCATAATGGAATCAAAACAAACAAAAACCCACAAATTCAAAAAAAAAAATGGAGATCAGATTTGTGGTTACCAGAGGGTGGGGAGTGAGGGAGTTGGTTGAAGGTGGTCAAAAGCTACAAACTTCCAGTTAGAAAATAAGTACTGGGAATGTAATGTACAACCTGATGACTATAGTTAACCTGCTGTCTGTATATTTGAAAGTTGCTCAAAGAGTAGATCCTAGATGTTCTCATCACAAGGAAAAATTTTTTTCTTTTTAGTATTGTATGAGATGATGGATGTTAACAATCTTAACTGTGGTAATCATTTTACAACATAAATAAGTCAAGTCATTATGCTATACACCTTAAAATTACACTGTGCTATATGTCACATCTCAATAAAACTGAAAGAAAAAAGCTAAGGAGGTTATTCTGGTGGCCCCAATGTAATCATAAGGGTCCTTTAAAGCGAAAGAGAGAAGTAATGGAGGAGGTCAAAGTGATTCAGTGTGACAGGAGAAGGACTCAATCAGCCATTGCTGCCTCTGAAGGAGGCTGAAGGAAGCCATGAGTCAAGGAATGTGTGGAGCTTCTAGAAGATGGAAAAGGCAGAGAAATGATTTTCCCCTAGAACCTAGAACCACGTATTCCATGAGTTTGGGCATATATATAATGACATGTATTCCTTATTATAGTATCATACAGAATATGTTCATTGTCCTAAAATCCTCTGTGTTCCACGTACTCATCCTTCCCCCACCCACCCTCAAGCCCTGGCAACCACTGATCTTTTAACTGTCTCCATAACTGCCTTTCCAGAATGTTATGTAGTTGGAATCGCACACCATGTAGCCTTTTAAAATTGACATTTCATTTAGTAATATGCCTTTAGGTTTCCTCCATGTCTTTTCATGTTTTTTTTAGTGCTGAATAATATTCCATTTCTGTTTAGCACTGAAGAGTATCCCATTGTCTGGACGTACCACAGTTTCTTTATCCACTTACCTACTGAAGGACATCTTGGCTGTTTCCACGTTCCTGTTCCCTTGCATATAATATTCTTTGGATATTTTAGATAGTTGTGTCTTTATCTTTGGTTTTCAACAGTTTGACTATGATGTGCTTAGATGTGATTTTCTTTGTAATTATTCTGCTCGTGACTTACTGAGCTTCTTAGAGCTGTCGATATCTTGTATCAGTGTGGGAAATTCCTGGCCATTATGTTTTCAATTTTTTCTTCTTTCACTTCTGTCCTTCTGAGATTCCAATTACGTGTGTGTTTGGCCATTTAAACTTGACCCACAGTTCTCTGTCTCTGATATTCTGGGGTTTTTTCTTTTTCTTTTCTTCTCTGTTCAGTGTGGGCAATTTCCATTGACTTATTCTCAGTCAGGCCTTACCTTTCCTTTGTTATGTCTATTGTTAATTTCATCCAATTAATCTTCCAACTAATCTTCATTATAGTCATTATATTGTTCAGTCTTAGAAATTTAATTTGGTTTACAGTCTCATTTTCTGCTTTATTACTTCATCTTTCCATCCACTTTTCTTCATCCTTTCATTTCAATTATCTAATATATTGAAATAGTTATTTTAGAGTCTTCATTTTATAAATTCAACATAAGCCACTTGTAGATCTGCTCTACTGATTATTGATGATTTTCTTTTGATTATGGGTTACTTTTTTCTGCTTCTTTGCACATCTCATAGCTTTCGTGTGTTGTACTAGACATTTTTTATATGGTAGAGACTAAAGCAGGTAATACTTTTCCCCCAGAAAGGACTTGTTCTTTCCACTGTCAGGCAGCAAGAGTGAGGATTTGCTCACCTCCTCCTCTGATCAGCATTTGAAGTGGGTCAGACCTCAATTAGGACTTCAATTATTGTTAACTCCCCTCTGATTGGTAATATCTCATGGGTGGTTTCAGGCCACTTCCTCCAGCAAGGGTTTAGGGTGTAAGCATTGTGAGACTCAGGATCCCTTTCTGCTTTCCATCCTATCCAAATTTCCTTTTCTCCTCTTACTCAACAGAAGTCCCATGGGCAAGAATTAGCAAGTACAGGGAAGACGAGCTCTATGGTTTAGCCACCACTAGATTCAGATCTGTCATTCTAGTCCACATGTGGCCGTTGGATGGTCAGCTGATTTCTCCTAATCACAGGAAAATTTGCCTGCCTAGGGCAAGCTTGCTCTTCCAAAGGCCTGTGCCCTAGACTGATTTAGTCCTCCAGACTTTAGTGTGGCTCTCACTCTGCTTACCTAGAAAAGGTTAGTCCTCCTCTGGAATTTGATTAAGTTATTTGCTTCTACAGCTCTTCTGTAACTATCTATCCTTCCTCCCTTCTTTTCCCTTCCTTCCTTCCTTCTTTCCTTCTTCTGTCTCTCTCTTTCTCTCTTTCCCTCTGCTTTCTTTCATTTCAGTTTATCTGGTGTTCACTTAATCTACGACAGGAATACAGGTATTTTGCAATCTTTTATAAGCTATCCAGAAGGGACAATGTCAAAATCACTTTGATTTTAAAGATTACTATTTCTACTCTGGAAACATATGCTTCTCAAGGAAGATAATGTTTACAGAAGTACTATTTGTTACCTAAACAGTGGCATAAGAAGTAATTCATTTATTTATACATGCATACGGTTAACATATTCTTGAAAATATTTGTTTACTATCTATCTTCTTACGGTTAACATATTCTTGAAAATATTTGTTTACTATTTTATATTCCAAGTCGTCTTCTAGGTACTGAGAATGCAACAATGGGAAAATCAAAGGTAAAACAAAACGGAAATCACAGCAAACAAAATTTTTAAAAAGAAAACAACAACAGCAAAACACTGTTATGTAAGTGGGTAACGGGTAAAAATTAATTGATTTGGGATACTAAGCTAGCTAGCTTCTTCCGATCAAAGTGTGTGTTTACATTTATTTACATGTTGTTTCTTTCCTTTGTTAGACTTCAAATTTAACAAGGATAAGATCTGTGTTGGATTTTTTTTTGTTTGTTTAACATTTTATCCTTGATGCTTTGAGGGTTATTATGCTTGCTGTATGTTAGCAATCAAATCACTGTGTAAATTTTTGCTGAATGAATGAACTCCGTCAGGGCAGCAACCAAACATCTGGGAGTTTATAATTAAAAAAAAAATAAAAGGAGCTGGATACAAATAGTCTTAAATAAATGTAATGTGTGTGGGTGCAATAGTATTGTAAAAAGTATGTTAATACAATGTGTAATTTAGAGTGTGACATCTGGAGTCAGATTGCCTGAGTTTAAAAACCAGTTTTACCACTTACTACCTTTGTGATTTTGGCAAGTTACTTAATATACATGTACCCCAACTTCTTCATTTATATTTGGAAAAATAATAGTACCTTTTCTATATGTTGTTGTGTATGCTGATTAAGGTTTGTAAAGTGTTTGGAAGAGCACCTGGCATTAAATAAGCACAATATGAGTGTTTGCTAGTCGTAGTAACAGGAGTGGTAGTACTGTATATAAGTATTGTAATACTATTCTATTGCTGCATGACAAATTACCACCGACTTAGTGGCTTAAACCAGTACCCATTTATTAGCTCACAGTTCTGTACGTCAAAGGTCTGAGTAGTCTTGACTGGGTTTTTTGCTTAGGAGAAGTCCAGAAAGTCAAAATGGAGGTGTTGGCCTGGCTGGGTTTTATTGGAAGCACTCAGCTCTGAGGAAGAATCTGCTATGGCGCTCATTCAGATTATTGGCAGACTTCCATTACTCAAACTTGCAGGGTTGAAGTCCTGATATCCTGCTGGGACTGCTCTCAGATGGTATAAGACGTTCTCAGGTCCTTGCCTCATGGCCTCCTCAGCAAGAGAAAATCTCCATTCTGTCAAGACCCTCATGCTTGAAATCTTTCTGACGTTCTCTTCTGTGACCAGCCAGAGAATACTCTGCTTTTAAAAGGCTCATGTGAGTAGATTAAATCTACCTCGATTTAATTGTCTTAAGGTCAATTAAGTAAACTAAATTATATTTGCAAAATTCCTTTTGCTACATAACATAACATAATCGATGTTGTAATGTCATGGGGGTCATCTAGAATTCTGCCAGCTACATTCTCGTACCAGGTATCCCAGAAAATGTCTTACTGAGATATTTCAGTCACAGAATTGACTGTGCTAACAACTACTCAAACTGCCACTGTCCCAAGCCTTGTTGCACTTGTTCCCTGAGCAGGAGTGGAGGACTGGCAGAGATGAAATAACCTTTTTAAGGAATGGAGTGTTTATAAAGAAAGCCTATAGCTTCCCTTCACTCACGCCACCATTCTTCAGAGATTATGGAAGATTTCAATAGATCAATAGATCACATCCCTTCATGGTGTTTGAACTGGTGCCCTCTCCGTAGTCAGAGACTGGTGAGAATTTTTCATTTGGTAGTCGGCTAAGGTACTAGAAGTGCAGTGTGTTGATGATGCCGGGGTGTAGGCAAATGGGTAGAGGAGAGATGGCTGAGACGAGAGACAAACTGCCCGTGAATCAGCCGACAATTCTCCTGTTTGGTTGGGCAAAGATATGAGCATTTCTGGCCCAAGAAAATCTTGTATTAAATATTTTCCTATGTCTAGGTATTGCCACAGCTTGTGACTAAACATCAAGGGAATTTTTGTTGCTTGGTGGAATTGAAACGTATTCATGGTAAATCTAATTCAACTTTGTCAACAATAAGAGAAATTTATTGACCGAAGCAATTGAATGGTTACAAGATACCATGTGAAGAGCTAAGCAGGACACAAAGGTAGATAATACCTGCTTGCAATCCCTTAAAGCACTACATTAAGCTTTTGAAAGTAATTATTTGACCAATCAAGAACTCAGTTATCAAATGGAACAGTATGCAGTGGCCATAAAATTAGCTGTATTTGTTAAAGTTTAAAATTTAGATGAAAGAATTTAGTACATGCATCTGGCTAGGGAACCCTTAATTGGAAATGTCAATTCTTAGGACTTTGTAGGTTTTTCAAGCATTGATTGGAATAGGGGGCATTACGTTACAGTGTTTTATATACAGTTGGTATTCAATAATATTTAATGATATAACTGATTTACTTCTGTGTGCCCAGAAGCATAGAGCTGTTTAAAAAAACCTCAGGATGAGGTGGTGAAAGAGGACAGCAATTTGCCTGGAGTGAACGATGTTCATAGAAGTACAGGACTAGTAAAGGAAAACCAGATGAGACACAGGCTGTAGAAGACCGTAAATGCCCAGGACCAAGATTAGACACAGACAATTCATGGAGAAAGTGAGAGAAATAGGGAAATAGGAAGGATGAAACTTTGTGATCCGGGAATGGAAATTTGGATCAGAGTTTCAGACAATGAATCTCCTTGTGAACCCATATGGTATAATATAGAGGGAAGAAATGACAGTATATTCATAAAGAAGAATATTCCTACTGTTTATGTACTAGGTATAAAATGTAAAAGTTATCCTCACTTACTAGAAAAGGAGGTTACCAGAAGGGAGGAGGACAAAAGGGGTGGTAGAGCCCATGGGTATGGTAACAGATAGTAATTAATATTTTGGTGGTGAACATGATGGAGTTTACATAGAAATTGAAATATAATGACGTAGACCCGAAATTTATATAGTGTTATAAAGCAATGCTACCTCAAAAGAAAAATAAAAAAGGAAGTTCATTGCTTACTCACAGAATATTATCCTCATCCTAAGATCCCTACAAGAATGTTTTAAAAATATTAGATTTAGAGATTGAAATGCAGCACTGCATGTTTTTTAGCACAAACTTAACTTTGTATGCAGGGCTACCCAATCAACTCTCTGTGATTATAGAAACGTTCTGTGTCTGCACTGCCCAGTAGTATGGCAACCACTAGCCATATTTGACTATTTAACACTTGAAATATAGCTAGTATAACTGTATAATTGAATTTAAAATTTTATATAATGTTAAGTAACTCCAATTTAAATGTAACTGCCCCATGTTCTTTGTGGCTACCCTATTAAGCAGCACAGATAGGAAATAACAAATATAAACTCATATTGTAGGTCCTAATTCTGAAAATTCTTTTTTTGTGTGTACAAAATTAATGAGCGGACTAAGAATTGATGTGAGAGGCTTCCAAATCTCAGAATACCAAATTTACTGAGTTACAAAATATGAATTATTCCCTACTTTATAATAGGTACTGTGGATTTGGCATGGACATTACCTGCCACTTTGCTATGTTGTCAGTCACTAGACTTTTATAGCTTGTGTCTCCATTTTTTTTCCAGTGGACCCAGGCTTTTACCGTCTTGAGGAACACTTTCTCTCATACATTGTTCTGAAAGCGATAGCATAAGGACTTCTCTTACACATAAACTCAGCCCCGCTACAGCTATAAGATGCCCAGTACATCAACACTTGTCTACATTATTTAATTCTTGGTTTTATTTCTCCAGTTAAAAGTTTTCCCAGAAAACAAACTCACAGTCGTGCTCTTTGTCAGTGTTAACACAGATTGCTGGAATCTTGAATTGTTTCTTTAACTTTCTGGCTACGTTCACTCACTGTTACATTTTCACAGCATATATTCTCAAGTTGATGTTAACAGGCTGATGATGAGTATTTTTATTTCAAAAGGATACTTAAAGAATTTCCTAATTGTCTATAAACTGGCAGGGGTAGAAATATTCATAGCAGCAGCAGCAACAGCAAGGAAAACATCAACACAACAAGAGCAACACTTTTTGCTTTGGGTTTTCAACTCTCAACATGCAAAATGAAACTTCCATACAGATTTTTACGTTTCCATTATTCATCAGAAAATCCAGGAGAAATGTCTCTAGTTCCATAATGAATGAGCAGGCCTAGAACTAGTAAACTGATTTCAATATCATACCCTTTTTTTTTTAATTGATGACTGGAGTCTTTCACTAGTTTTAAAATTCTAAAACCCTATGCTCAGTCTCACAACTTTCCCAAAGGAGCTATCAGGTTGTCTCATGTATTGAAAAATATGGCACAGGCTGATATAAATAACATACAAAAAGAACCCCTTAGTGAGATTATGTGGGAAGAAGGAGAAAAAGTGAGTAAAATGTATATTAAAGATGTTAGCATTCTCAGCATCTTCACTGGTACACTCTCATCTCAGTCTACCCACCAAGCTAAAGAGGCTGCGTTGAAGGGTACAACAGAGATGTCACATCCTTCTCTGAGGCAGCTTTTTTTGTGAGACTAAAGCATAACAAATTGGGAAGCAAAACATATCCAAATACTCCTACAAACCCACATTCAGGCCATGAGAAATTCATGCAGCAAGAATTTTTTTTTCAAATTTTAAAGCTCGTTTTTACCTCCTTATTCGTATGTAAAGACATCCATTTGGTTATTCAACACAGTCAGAAAATATCCGTTGAACAACTACTGTATGCCAGGCACATGGCTAGGCATAAAGGTGCATCAGTGAACAAAAGTGACAAAAATCTCTGACCTTTAAAGCTCAAATTCTAGTGGACGTCAAATATTTTTACAGGGAATAATTGAAAAATATATTAAGTTCTCAGTTCATGGAATTTTTAAGTTTATAAATGCATGAAGTTTGGAGAACAGAAAAAGTTGGGCACTTAACTCTCTTAATTCTTCTCTCTCTGTGATTGAATATGATTTGCCCTGAGGTCTTTGAGAAATTAAAATCTTCATTGTTAGATGGATAACGCTGTGTCAGTGGGAGAGACCCTATGGGTTATCTACCTGATGACTGCCATTCTCACCTTCTTCATTCATAGAATCCCACAGCTGGTGGTCGTGCAGCCTGTCCCAGGGAATGAATCAGGATTGATATAAGAAAATCAGAGTGGTCTCATTTTTCTTTCCAGCGATTTATTTAGGGATGGACATGTGGCACTCTTCTGTTCAATGGCATTTAAAGGAAATCTGCTCTGGTGTTTCTCTGAAAATTCATTCCCATACAAAACAAGATTGGTAGACAAGTAGAATGTGCCGTTACTCCATCCCTTTTTTCCTACTTGGGATGATCTCGTGTGAGAATATAATGTCTGGCATTCTGGAAGCTATTAACAAGATACAAAATATGTCAGGATAGTAAAATAATGAACCCAGATTCCCTGGACCACTTTGGCAGTGTAGGGGGATTGATACATAGAAACATCTATTTCATGACTTTTATAGGAAATGATGACATGCATGTGTTAGTTACACTAGGAGGATGTTCTGTTACTTAAATCCTAAGCGTCATTATTGCTATGGTTAGGACTAGCAATAAGATTGTGACTTTTTCCTTACGGCCAATAATTAATTCTCAAGGAATTAATTTAAGTGCTAACTTTCTACCTGTGAATATAATTTAATTTTAAATTTAAGTCCATGAAATTAACCACAAAAGCATCAATTTTGGTGAACCACTCTATTAACCATGGTGACAAAATGAGTAAAACTCATTGTACTATGTGAGATATCATGAGCAACATCCTAATATCATTTCTGTTTAGTTCAAGGGAAACATAAATACATCTGAATGGCTCACTGTTTATTTTGGCTTATGCAAAACAGTATTTTTAATTCAAAATGATGAAAAAAATCAAAGTATAGAGAATTCATAATCATCTTAATAAAAATAATAGTAGTAAAATTATATAAATATGTAATCTATCTATCAATGAATCAATCTATCTATCTTGGGTTGAATAGTGACCCCCAAACTTTATACCCACCCAGAACCTCAGAATGTGAACTTATGTGGAAACAGAGTATTTGTAGATATAATTAGTTAAATTAAGGGGAGGTCATACCACATTAGCGTGATCCTAAGTTCAACAACTGATGTGTTTATAAGAAGAGAGAAATTTGGACCCACATACAGACACACAGGGAAGAACCTCATGTGAAGACAGATGTAGAGAGAGGAGTTATCATCCACAAGCCAAGGAATGCCAAGTATTGTCAGCAACCATGAAACTCTAGGAGACAGGCTTGCAAGAGCTTCTCCTGAAGAAGCTTCAGAAGGAAAGCCCCTCCTGATATCTGGATTTCAGGATTCTTGCCTCTAGAACCGTGAGAGAAGAAATTTATGACGTTTTAAGCCACTCAGTTTGTGGTAATTTGTTACAGAAGCACTAGAAAACTAATAATCAATATGTTTATGGCTAAAGCAAATAGGCTGTGTAGTGTGCAGTTTTGCCACTGTTTAATATTTGGACTTTTGATAAGTAAAAATTGCTTTTTGCGCAATTTGAATTTATCTTATTTGTGAGATTATTTCATAGGTTTAAGAATATTCCTTTCTTCTTTTATGAAATATGTGTTCACACATTTAGCTTATTTTTGTTAAACAGATTGTTAATTTTGTCTTCTAGGTAATTAATAACAGTATTAAAGAGATTTGCCTTTGTGTATAAATTGCAAATACTTCTCTCAGCTCTTTTGTCTTTTAATTCTGCTTATGGTTTAAAAATCCTTGCATGTTTTAAAATTTTTTCCAAATTTATTTTTTCTCTTGTTGATTCCATATTTTAGATCATATTGAAGCAGCTTCCCACAACTCCCAGACTATAAAGAATTCCACCATATTTTTCTAGTATTTCTCATGCTTCATTTCCACATTTAAATCTCTGATCTATATCCTGGCATGCAGTGTGAAGTTTAGATTAAATTTTGTAAATTTTCCAAATGTCTTCGCAATTATCTGACAATGACTTATTAAAGCGGCCATTCATCACATGATCTGAGATGCAGATTTTATCACACATCAATTTCCATGAACTTAGCAATCTCTTTCTGGAGTCTCTGTTCTTCTGCATTGTTCTATCTATTCATTCACTGATCTCACAGTGATTTATTTATAGAAACTTTATGATATATTTCAACATTGTGTTTGGGTGGCACTCCCATCATTTCCTGTTTCCTTATATCCTGGCTCTTCAATCTTGTTTGTTTTTCCAGAGAATTAATAATCAATTGGTCTACCTTTAGGAAAAAATGTTGGTTATCTGATAAGAATCAGATTAAATTTATATATTAACTAAAGTAGAACTGACATATTTCTCATGTTGAATCTTTTTATCCCAAAATGTGAGACACCTTTCCATTTGTTCAATTCTATTTGGTGTCTTTTTGAATTGTTTTTATATTTTCTTCACACAATATTTGCAAAATTCATGTGAATTTTCTGTTAGATATTTTTTATTTTTACTGATATTATAAATGGGTCTTCTTTTTCAAGTTACCTTGTAACTTTTTTAAAATATGAAAAGCTTACTTTTAGCTTCTATATGCTGATTCTATTATCCCACTTTCTTTCTTTTTTTTTTAAAGATTGGCACCTGAGCTAACGTCTGTTGCGGATCTTTTTTTTTCCTTCTTCTTCTCCCCAAAGCCCCCCAGTACATAGTTGAATATTCTAATTGTAGGTCCTTCTGGCTCTGCTACGTGGGATGCCCCCTTAGCATGCCCTGATGAGCAATGCCATGTCCACGCCCAGGATTAGAACTGGGGAAACCCTTGGGCGCCAAATCAGTGCATGTGGATTTAACCACTATGCCACCTGCCCAGCCCCTATCCCACTTTCTTTACTAATTCTGTTATCATTTGCAGTAGTTTTTCAATGGGCCCTCTTGGAGATTTTATATAAATATATAAATATATACACGCACATTTATTTATATAAATATATACACATAAATATATATCATAGCGTCTGCAAATAAATCTAATTTTGCCTCTTCCTTTCTACTCTTTGGGCTCATGATTGCATTCCCTTATCTAATTATATTGACCATATGTTCAACAATAGGAGCAATAGTGGGTATCCATGTCTTTCTCCTAACTTTAGGAAGAGTGCTTCTAGTATGTATCAGTTAAGTAAAATGCTGATTTTTGCACTAATATTTACTTTTAAACATAATTTAGAAATTTCTGTTTATTTTTATTTTATTAATATGGATGTGTTTTGATTTTTATCAGATGCCTTTTCAGCATCTATGGTATTTTTCTTCTTATATATATTTATATGATGAATTCTATTAACGGATGCCTTCATTGAACCATACTTGCATTGTTGGATAAAATCTCGCAAGATCACGATGTATTTTTTTGTCCACTGTTAAGCGATTTGCTAAATTGTATTTAAGATTTTTGTATTGATATTTGTAATTGAGATTTATTTGTAGCTTTATTTTTTAATTAAATGTTTATTAGGATTTGGTAACTATGTTATATTTAGTTCATAAAGGGAATTTTTTAAATTTTCTTTTTCCAGTTTTAAGATCACTGCGACTGTATGATCCTTGGAGGTTTAGAAGACCTCTTCCATGAAAAAAATCTAGGCCTAGGGTATTCTTTCTGTTCTTGTGTGTTTGTTTTGGAGGGAGTATGAAGCTTATTTACACATTTATGTGTTTCTATGTTGAAGTTATTCTATTTACATTTTTCTCTCTTATCTGGGGTTTTGAATTGTCTATTTAACAATAATTTATGTATCTGCTACCTCCTACAACTATCTTAAACATCTATTTGCCTCAACCAAGTGATCTTGCCATGCTCAATTCGGCTTCTACTTTCAGTATATTCCATCATGAGTAGGCTCTGACATTTTAAAAGAGTATCTGACGGATACTTCTGAAGGTCATTAGAACTTAGACCAACACAATCCTATAAATTCCGCTGTGTATTCTCCTACATCCATGCATGTAGAGATATTTTTTTTGTACTCACCAGCAATTTAGAATCTTTAAGAGATTTTGCCAATTTCATGGACTTTCATGCCTCTTACCCATGTTTCCACTTACGATGGGTAGAAATGTCCCTTTATTTTGGGATGTGAGTATCTGCTGGATCATTTTAGTTTATAGGTTCCATCAAGAACTTCCTTTCACTTTCCTCTGAGCCCCACTATATGACCCCCGATCTTAGGATGCTCATACTGCCTGTGTTCTGAAATTACTCAGAAATTCCTGCCATCAAGTTTTATTGAGAGTATCATTTTCATGTTGTTGTTGTTTCTTTTGCTAACATCATTGGTCTATTTAGTTTTCTGGAAAATTTTGAAGCAATTCAAAAACTATGCTTTTGCCCTCATTACACATCTGGAAAGCTTATGTATTTTTTCAACGTATTAACAAATCAGGAGGATGCTATGTAATTACTTTTGGAGAGAATAAGAAAGCTGAGAAGCCGGTAGAATAATATCTATCAGCTCAGTGTGTCTGAGAGTGAATGAGCGAAGGTGTGTATGAGGATATTCTGGTCACTAAGAAAAAGAGAGACAAGAAATGTCTGAATAACTGAGAGACCTGGAAAGGAAGAAAAACGAATGACTAGGGTGGTTCTCTTGAGACTTTAAAGTTTCCCCAAGGGTGTAAATTAGTGCAGTCCATTCTCCAATAATCATGGAGACTGATCTTGACATTTGTCTAGTATTTTTACCGTGATCTAAGTCACGTAATACCACAGACTCATTCACTTTTTGTCTAATTCATTAAGTTCTCTGGGCCTACAATAGTAGCCTTAGTTTGAGAACAGTTTCTCTTCAACTTAACTAGGATTTCACATTTAATGATTTCATTTAAAGATTCCTGAGTGCTTTTGTCAATAGCCGGTTCAATGATTGAGAAGGAAAGCTAATTTTTCACAGATTTAACCTAGGTGCTGATTTTATTTACCAGCCCTTTATCACTTTGTTCAGTTTCACTTTTTTGGGCTTTATTCCTTTTGTCTCACCTGCCTAAGTGTTGCTAATAAATTTCCCTGAATATGTTGTCTATTTCTCACCTAATGAACTTTTCTTTCTACAAGCATAATAGATTACGCACATATATTTTGTTGTACCTTGTGAGACTGCACAGAGAGAAAATTTCTATGTAACAGATTTTCTCTCTTCCTCCTTGCTTGTGGTATTTCCCTTGCCAGGAAATTTGTGGAGGTGAGAGTAAAAATGGCAGAAGTAGCAACTTCTCCTGACATAGCATATGCCTTCATGTCATCCTCCTGCCAAAGGAACTGGAACCAAGTGAGCTGTTATTACTCTAGCAACCTCAACATCTCCAAGCATGATGTTGGTGCCTTACATTAGTTGATCTCCTGCATAGGAGTGTTCCGGTCAAAAGCAGACAATGCAGATGACAAAAAAAATTCAGAAATAAAATCCAAATGTTATTTCTGGAATGTTCGATGGATTCTCACACATAACCACAAAATGAGCCCAGTGAAAAAATTGGATAGCTAAACTTCCTTTGAGCTGGGCGGCTACGTTCCAAATGATTTCCTAAATTGAAAGGGAATCACAGCCAGACTGTGAATTTTCGCAAGCATTCCAATTTCAACCATGAGCTAGTGTAGCTGCAAGTCAGATGCTTCCCAAGTTCACTAGAAGACTACTTGGCTACAATTTCAGACATCCTGGCCCAAACTAAAGGAAAGTAGGCAAGGTGAAGTTTTTTCTATGTCTATATTATACTCTTTGTCACTTACTACTTGAAATCGCTGATGAGAATCACACGGCTGATATTAACAATGAATTTGAGGTATTTTTTCTATTCATTTTATTATTTACTCTTTCTAAAATTTGTTTTTCAGTGATTTCATTTCTGTAGTAAAACACTAAATAGTTCAAGAGGCGTCTTTGTTCTTCCAATTAATCTCAGTTTAGGTACTTGATAATTCTGTTTCAACAGAATTGTTGCGTTTCTTTTCAAAGGGGATCATGCCACTAAGATGAATGAAAATGTCACAGACAAAACAATTTACACACATAACATATCATAACTTTTCCTTCACATATATTACAAAAAAAGACTTTTCTGTATAACCCAATTGTATTCATTTTTGAGAAGAAATTTTAAAGTTATCTTTTAAATTTTAATGATTACAAGTGAAAAAAATCACTCAAAACTATTTCGTACATTTTCCTATATTCTTTATCACAGAAAATAAGCCTGTTTTTCACTTTTTTTTTTTTTGCATTGCAATGTTTGTACCGTTCACATCAGTTACTACATTCGTATACTTGATGCTTTTTAGGTAGTAAGTCTGAAATATTTTTCTCTTCATTATGTAACAGCACTGAATATTCCAGATTGCTAAACTGAATGTGTAGTTAAATGTGTTTTTGATAAACTGAGGGTCAAGCCACTTCTGTTCAGCCGTTGGATTATCATTGTGTTGGATCTAATGATCCCGTACCATGAGTAGATTTGAGATTTACTGGAGATTTTGTGCTGCTACACTTTGGTACTAACAGGCACTATTATTTCCTAGTTTCAAGCTAGATATTTGAGACTATGCATAAGAGTCTAAGGAATATACGAATGACCACAGTGATGGTTGGCCACCATTTAATGCTCTGCTACAAGTGGAATAACAGTTGTTTTTATTCTTTACTTTGTATCTTTGCCTGAACTACGTTTTAACTATCCTCTAAGTGAAAAAGTGAACATGGTGAGAAAGGAATACTGGACTTGCAGTGGGTCAGAATATTTCAATTTAACTCCAGGTTGCATGAAATTGGGTGCCTGAATTAGCGTTTTGAGTCTTTTGGATGTAATGCTCATTTTACATATAAAGTTCTATAAAATTGAACCCCTATTATTAACAAAAGTATCATAATACGTTCCTGAAAGCATTTATATTTTATAATCTACATTGAAGTGCTAACTGTCCATATTTCATATGAGCATAACTCTTTTATTATTTTTGATACCAAAACTGCTAGTGGAACGTTAACTCCTTCCTTGGTATGTCTAGAATTTTATATTTCTTCTGAAAATATTGTCTACTTATGACTATGATAAGATTTATGTCTAGAATGTCTCCTAAAGCTTAGTAAACACCAAGAGAGTTTCTGTTTCATAGGCATGGGGACAAAGAAAAGGTGGGACAGACAGGAATTAATATACGTCTATGTCATGATGATTGAGTTAGGAGCTGGGCAAATGTTAGTGAAAACACCCCGTTATTGTCTTTGTACTCCTATATCTTATTGTCCAATGGAAATACTCTTAATGTGGAGTTAGAAGACAGGGTTTCATGACTGGCTACAGCTGTGCTATAAGAAAAGGTACTTAAATTTTCTGACGTCTTTATTTTATGTCTCTTTATGTATAAGCTACTACACTGTGGGCATCTTAGAAGATTTACACAAAGTAACATTTTAATATATGCTGTGGAAATGATACAGGGTTTTACTATTATTTATTCATAATGAACACTGAATGATTTGGCAATGTGTATTTAGAAAAACGTAACAGTATAAGAAAATACGTTTTTTATACAAATGGTCAATATGTGTTAATGCATGGGATGGATTTTGATGGTTTACATGTTCTTATTCTTGTTATTGAACAAATGTGTCATTAAAAATTCAACATAAATGAGCGAAAAAAAAAAACCAGAAAAAAAGAAAGTAGTACTGGTCAGGGGGCAGCAATCTGAGTTACGTTATTTTTTCTACAGTCTTGATCATGATGATGATAAACTCACATGGAAAAGTGTCAGGAAAAATAAAATAAAGCTTTAATGGACAATTACTTAGCAATATCATTGTGATTCCACAAGTACTACATGTTGTGAAGAAAATGTAAAAGGAAATAATAGCAAATTCAAGACAGTGGACCAAGTAGGGGTTTTCAAAGTAAAGTAAATCATTCGAAAGAGATTTGACAATGAACAGGGAAACAGTTAAGGGAACTGAGAACAGATCTAAAACCATTTTCCTTTAAAAAAAGAATGTTCTGCTTACTGCCTTTGGGAGGTTAAGAAGTCCAAGATTGAGATAAGATGGCCTTTCAGAACTTGCCAATAAAATTACACAGGTGTCTCTTGGTAACACCACCAACACGCACAGTATTTTGTAGTCTTAGAGGAAATAAACTGTTATATTTATTTTTGTAATGCCAACGCTTCCCAGAAAGTCTGGCATAAACAATACCTTCACTTAATGATTGATGAACGAATGGGCTGTTATGAATTCATACTGAAGCAAGTATTGTAACAGAATTCTCAGGAGAGGAGCATAGTTACACTGTCCCCTAGAGATCATCGACGTGTCCTGAGCAGACTGGCTTCTAAATGGCAAGACTGAGGAAAGGCCAAAGGAGATATCTCCTGGGCCCAGGAGCTCAGTGGGGAGGACAGGACTCCACAGCGACTCCTGGCGGAGGCTGTGCAGAGCCATCCCTCTGCCACTGTCTACCACTTGAGCACCTGAATTCTCTGGGAAGAAAAGCACTGTTTTTACAGCACAGCTGGGAAAAAATGATTTCTCTAGTGGCCCAAAAGTTCTACTTGAGAAAACTCTAGGTTTGGAAACTTTCCCGTAGGATGAAAGAGAAAAGAGGTCTCACAGCAAGGACTTCTAAAGAGGAAAATTGGGAACTACCTAACAAAGAAGGTGGGACCTTAGGAAATAGTCATTTCAGGTGGTTTGCATAGAAACAGGATGTATTTGTACCCTTATGGTGCCAGAAAGTTGCATTTTATTCCACAGATAATCAAATTCTCTTGTAAAAAATATAAATCAGTAATTAGATAGACCAACAAAGAAAAGACTTGGAGTTTTAATTTGGCAAAAAATAATTGTTTAATAAATGAGTGAGAGAGGAATCAATGAATGTTTCTCTCTAAAGATGCTAGGGCCATAAAACAAAATAGAAATGTAATGGCACATCTAAAACTCAATCTTGTATTGGTGCTTACATGCTAAAGATAAATCAAGAATATTCCCAATATTGGCCTTTCTATTTTATAAGCAGCTATACAGAAGTGCTATCTCATTTAATCATAAATATAATGTTGTTATAATATTATATAATATTATTCTAACTTTTAGTTTAGGGAACTGAGGTCCAAGGAGTTTATGTAATTATAATGTTTATAAATACAAGGAACATGTTTTCCATTTCCATCCACTGTCCCCAGCACATGGCACATTCTTCAGTCCCTGAATGCAATGAGAAGATGTGTATTAAATGGGTGGATCAGAGAACACATTTTTCCAGACAATTAAGTTGTAGTGTTAGATACAAATATGTATCTTTGACTTCACAGTGTGCATTTCTAACAGAAAGAAAGCAAGTAATTTCTTGGCTTTTGAAAACAACTCTTTTTAGAGAGAAACTTGAATATAAAATTAATATACACTTTTTGCAAGACAAGTACGTTTTCTTTCCATAAAGGATTTGAGGCAGACAACTGAGGTTCAGGCTCCTGTTTACATCCTTACTAGTTAGAGAAACATATTCATATAATCCCTTTTTGGCTCTTCTTTCATTCAGTCATTCAATTATTAATCTAATATTTGCTGAGGGTTTCCTATGTGCCAGACACTCTTCTTGGTACTAGGGATGCAGAGGTGAAAAAAGAGTCTCTGTCTTCAATGACTCACGTTCTTTGGTCTATTACTCTGACCGCCTAGAGATGCTATTTGATATGCATTCATGAGTGTTACTCTTCTTTTCGGAACCTCATTTTCCTTGTTTGTGAAATAGGCATGATAATACTTCCCTCACCAGGTTACTATGCAGATACTATATAAAACATGTAAGAAACTATAAAAATTGAAACAATAACAGGATTGAATTTTAAGTTTTACAAATGGCCGTCACAGACATTATCTTGTTAAATTTTCTACTAATAGGATTATGGTAATATCAAGATTATGAAAGGATATGGTCAGGCAGACTTCAACTTGAGTCCTTGCACTGCTATTATCAGCTATTTGACCTTGAGAGATTTATTAACCTTATTGCCATAAGTTTCTTCATCTTCCAAGTGAAAATTGAATTCTGCTTTGCAAGATCGTTATGAGGATTATTGATAACCTATGTAAATTGCCTACCCGCTGAACAGTAAATAAGTGCTCAAAAATGATAAATATGAGAAATTGCAATTATATCAAGCGAGCAGAATTCTCATACCCTACTAGTGGGAATACAGTTTACTACAACTCTTCCAGAAAAGTGTCAGCATCTTCTAAAGGTGAAGATATGTGTTTCCCATGGTATGGAGATTCTACTGTACACATGTTCACCAACAGACATGTTCTAGGGTGGTTTTATCAGCACTATTCATAACAGGCCAAATCTGGAAAATGCCTTAATGACTCTCATTGGTTGAACAGCTTTTTACACAATGGAATAGAATTCAACAATGTGAATGATTTTACAACACACAATAATATCAATGAATCTCAGAAATATAATGTGGAGTGAAAGAAGCCAGATTTAAAAGATAGTCTATAATGCCATTAATATAAGGTACAAAAATAGGTCAGGTTACTTGTTTAGAAACTGAAACAGTGGTTACTCTTAAAGGCGCTGAGAGTATAGTGATTGGAAGGGAACACGAAGAGGGCTTTAGGTGTTCTAGAAAATTTCTCTCCTTATTTGGGTTCTAGTACAGACGTATGTTCATGTTTATGAAAACTTAGAAAACTGTCCAGCAGTGAACTTTTCTGCATGTATATTTTGCTATAATAAAAAGTCAGAAATAGCAAGTATATTTATAAATATCAGTTCTTATTTTTTAATATTAAGAATATGGAACATTCACACACAGTCTAAAGTTTGTATAAATTTTTAAATCAATTGATTTATTTATACTCTACCTAAAATACCAGAGTAAAAATTTAGGAGACACTCGTCTCTTACACGCTTGAAGTCTCCTTCAGTTCTCTTTTTCAGGCTAATTTGTAACAAGTTCCTTCTAAATCCAAAAGGCTATGTCACAAAATCTTTTGTAACAAGGATGCCGTTGCTTGATATGGACATGAATACCAAGCAGCCTTAATACAACTGAGCTTTTTAAAAATACGTGGGAGCAACTGTCACCAGCAACATGATGGTGGGTTTTTTAAAATTCCTTTTCTTGTCAATTTTGTAGAAGAGTAAACAAATAAAAGTCACCCATTACACACTGCATTTGCTACATTTGTGACATTTATTTATGACCACTGGTATTTCCAGTTCTTATTGGAGAAAAATGTGCCTCACAGCCCCGAGGAATTTTCAGTACTCTATTTCAGGATACTCAGTTCTATCAGTCCCAATCTGAATTCAACTCACACGTTATGGACTGAATGCTTGTGCCCCCCTAAATTTCATATGTTGAAGCCCTAACCCCGAGTGTAGTTGTATTTGGAGGTGAGGCCTCTACGGCAGTAAGTAGACTAAATGAGATCATAAGAATGGAGCCCTAATTGAATAAGACTAGTGTCCTTAGAAGAAACCACACCAGAGAGCTTGCTTACTTTCTCTCCACCATGTGAGGACAAGGTGAGGAGGTGATCATCTTCAAGCCAGGAGAAGAGGTCTCACCAGAAACCAAACTCGCTGGCACCTTCATCTGGGACTAACCAGCCTCTAGAACCATGAGAAATAAATTTCCACTATTTAAGCCACCCCGTCTGGTATTTTGTTATGGCAGCCTGAGCTGACTAAAATACCGCGTAAATGAAAATTTTGACTTTCAGGTGCAAATGAAAGAGAGAGGAAAAAAGAAAGAAAGAACCAAAGAAAGAAAGAATGGTCAAAGAGTCTCTGAAACAGGTCCTATTAAATGACAAGCAAAATATCTTCAAAATTTTTGACTATAAAACAGTATAGTAATAATGCTGCACTATTTAATTCAGGGGGATATTATGATGATTAAAATGAGTGTCATAATAAAAATATTCTGCAATTTTGAATGTGTTACTCCTACCATATGTCAGACGCTGTGGAATGAAAACGTTTAAGTGAGAAATAGCCACTGATCTGACTTCTAGTATAACGCAAGAGACTGAAACATATAAATACAATTTCTGTATTGTTTATATGGGAGTTTCTAACAGAGACATATTGGAATATAATATGGGGAGCATTCTCGCCCAAGTCTAAAGATAATCGTACAAGAATTAACTAAAAGGAAGTCCGAACATGGCAGAGCATTAGATATGTACCATATGCCAGGCACCGGCCTCACTCACACAGAAATCTATGAGACGGGCATTTCCTTCTTCATTTGATGAGGAAACTAAGTCTTAGAGAGCTCAAGTACCTGCCCCATGTCACACAGTTGGCAACCAAACCCACGTGGATCTGTTTCTAACTTCTGTCCTCTTACTCTAGCCAAACAGAATCTATGACCTCAGAGGGAAGAAAGTAGGGATATAGCAGGATGGTAATACAAACAGACCAAATTAACACACAAAATGAATAATTTTCTATAAAATAACAATGTTTAAAATCCAAAGAGCATAAAAGAAACTCCTAGATCTATTTGGGAGGCTCAGCAGTTTTATGTATGGAAGCAAAACACATTTATAACTTTTAGGTGCCAACAAGTCAGAATTTGTCTAATGTAAGGTAAGGGAGGTGAGTGTATCGTTTGCCAGGGCTGCCACCACTGAGTACCACACACACGGTGTCTTAAATAACAGAAATTTATTTTCTCACAATTCTCAAAGCTAAACATCCAAGGTCAAGGTGCTTTTAAATTTGAAAATTTCAATTCATCATGCATGATCATGCATGATAGATGGTTTATAGAATTTTGTCCATTATTTATTTGTTTGACAACAAATTGAAGCCGAACTGAGAACCAAAATTACATTATTCTTATGCAGGAATGCATAATCCAAAGAGCATTGAATTAACTAAAAATGAATTAACTAAAAATCCTATAATTCGATATTTTTGCACTCTGTTTTTGGAGGGAGGTATTTCACAGGAAGAAAACAAATGCCATAAATTCTATTAACTTCTTAAGGGCTAGACATGCATTTCAAATACGTAGAGCATGGGCTTTGTCAATAGCTCCTGAAACGTTTCACAAAAATTGTGAAATATTTGAAAAAAGTACTGGGTATCTTCTCAGTGAAGGGTTTGTCATATTATAGACCACGTTCCAGGGTTTCAGATTTTACAGGACTTGAAACTTTCATTATCATTGAACTATTTCACAACTTTGTAAGTTGTAGGAAATCTGGCAATAACGCAAGTTATTCTGGTTTATATGAATGCAAACAAAACTGTATCTGGTGGAATGCAGTTGATCATTGCCCCGTGGACATTTTACATCCCTTGTAAATTCATTCCAGCATGCCCAAATATGTGTGGTTCTTTAAATTCCCCTTTGAACCCATAGTAGCATCTTACCAAATCCTTTTTTACTTGAAAAAGTAAATCAAATCATTTGACATATGTGCATTTTGTATTAATATGAGAATCATAATTTTACCATTTTCAACAAATGTTCTTTAATAGTTGAAATTCTGATTCAGCCACTGATTGTGCTAGTCCATGGCTCAATTAACTAACATTTAAGACCAGGTTCCTCGTCTATAAATGGATATAGAAACACCTCCCTCATAGGGTTGATATGAGGTTTAACTGAGGTAGTTAGGTAAAATGCTTACCACTGCGGCTGTTACTTACTTGACACTCAAAGTTGGTTTCCTTCCTTTCTTTGTATACCAAAAACGAAGTTTTTGTTTTGGATGTGAAAATGTTCAATATGTATTTATATTTTAATTTCTAGTGAAGAGAATAGGGAAAATTTGAGGATTTAAAGGAGAGAAAATAAATAAATGTACAAGGGTAAAAGGATAAAGTGAATGGTTTATATGGATTTCACATAACCTACTAGGTATTTTAGAGGCCAAGGCCACGAATTATTCAAGCTTTTCCTGTTTCCCTTCTCAGCTTTGGTTCACAAACACAGACACATAGCTCTTTCTTATCCAAAATAAAAATGGACTAGAAGGTATGATTCATACTCAATTTCTTTTTTTGAAGTGAAAGAATGCCACAAAAAATATTTCTAGGGGACAGCCCCGTGGTATGGTGGTTAAGTTTGTGTCAGGGACAATCTTCCTTATCAAACAAACAAAAAATCCCTTCTGAATAGATATTATTAATTTCAATTTTTCAATTTTTTTTACTCTTTACAAAGATCGTTAATAAATTGAATATGATAGAGCAACATAAACCCAAAGATGCTAAGCATAAGTAGTCATAGAGTTGGAAGATCCTGGAGACTATGAAAACACTTTTAGAACATAAAAGCAAAAAAATATGTTCCCATTAGGTTAACAACAAAGTGTCTCATATGGCAAAAAATATGAATGTGAGAGGTGGGTAAACTAGCACTTTAGCATTGAATAGAACAAAGAGGCCAATTCTGCTCCTCTACAACCTTTCCTGAGAAGTTATTTGTATCCTGGTTGTGAATTATTAATTCAAATTTAATCTGATTCTTTAGCCAGTCATTAATATAAAGTCCTAGAATTATCTAGGCATTTATCTGGGAAAGCAGTACTATCAGAAATAGATATCCAACAAGCATTTGTTGACAACACATCTGGTCTAGGCGTATACAGATACATCACCCATCCTTTATCTCAAGGTGCTGTCAATCTTCTTCGCAAGATAGAGGTATAAACAAATAATTGTGCATAGTATAATGCCAAGAACAGAGATATACAAGGTATAAGGACAGCAGAGAGGATGAATGGTTGATTTTCTAAAGAAGGACAGGAAAGGTGTTGAGGAAGAGCTGTTCCAGTTAGAGAGCAGGAGAATGCAAAGACATTTTTCTTTCAAAATCTTCTGCTTTTCCTTATTTGAAAGGCAAATATGGTCCTCCTCAGGTCATTTTTGTTAGAAAAAAATAATTTTAATTTAGCAACCTCTTTTCTTAAATCTTGGGAAACACTTCTTGTGGGATCAGCGAACACCGAGGTAAGAATATTGCAAAAAGCACTTTAAAGCAGCCCTCATTCAGAAAAATGTTATTCGGAATCACTTTAGAGACTTTTTGGTCCAAAAAAAAAAAAGTTCATCTCAAGAAATTTAGCAAACAAAAGAACCAGCAGATGTCTGAGTTGAACTGTAAATGTTAATCTAAGACTTTTACCCTTATCTCTGGCATGTAAAAAAGCTCTGATAAATGAATTCAGTTGCAGGTAGAAGACGTGTTAAGTAGCCTTCAGGAATAGTGAAATTGCAAAGGCCAGTGGAGAACTTAGTGTATTTGACATCTAAATCAGATACTTTAAACACCCCTTCGTCTATACAAAAATCATTTTCCGTATAATCATGAGGTGCAATGAATAACCACGAAACTGAGAAAGCGAAAAATTTTTTATTGAATTTTATATATAACTGTGCCATAAAAAAGAGATTAAATAAAATTTATAGTACAAAAGAGACAAAAGAAAGCATCATTCTTTAATATTTGATATTATTTAATTAATAAGCTTTAATTTTTAGAGCTGTTTTAGGTTCACAACAAAATTGAGTAGAAAGTTCAGAGACTTCCCATATACTCCCTATCCTAAAACACCTACAACCACCCCCACTATTGACCTCCTGCAACACAAAGGCACATCTGTTAAAATCGATGGGCCTACATTCACACATCATACCACCCAACGTCCATGGTTCACATTAGGGTTTACTCCTTGCGTTGTATATTCTGTGGGTTTAGACAAATGTATAATGCTGTGTATTCACCATACTCAGAATATTTTCACTGCTGTAAAAATCCTCTGCACTCTGCCTATTCAACTTCCTCTCCCCAACTCCTGGCAACCACTGATTTCTCTACTGTCCCTATAATTTTGCCTTTCCCAGAATGTCATAAAGTTGGACTTATACAGTATTGTAGACTCTTCAGATTGGTTTCTTTCACTTAGTAGTATGCATTTAAGTTTTCATGGCTTAATAGCTCATTTCTTTTTAGTACCTAATAAGATTCCATTATCTGAATCTACAAAAGTTTATTTATCAATTCACCTACTGAGGGGCATTTTTGTTGCTTCCAAGTATTTGCACTTATGTATAACACTGCTATAAACATCTGTGTGCAGGCTTTTGCGTGGACATAAGTTTTCAGCTTCTTTAGGTAAATGTCAAGGAGTGTGATTGCTAGATCATATAGTAAAAGTATGTTTAGTTTTGTAGGAAACTGCCTGTCTTCCAAAATGGCTGTACCATATTGAATTCCTACTGGTAATAAATGAGATTTACTGTTGCTCCACATCCTAGCCAGCATGTGATGTTGTCAGTATTTTGGATTTAGAACATTCTAATAGGTGTGTTGTGGTATTTGATTGTTATTTTAATTTGCAATTGCCTAATGACATGATGTTGGCTATCTTTCCATATGCCTATTTACCTCTGTTTACCATCTTTGATGAAGTGTCTGTTAAGGTCTTTGTCCATTTTGAATTGGATTGTTCATTTTCTTATTGCCGAGTTTTGAGTTTTTTGCATATTTTGGATAACAGTCCTTTTTCAGATGTATCTTTTGCAAGTATTTTCTCCCAGTCTGTGGCTTATCTTCTCATTCTCTTGACATTGTCTTTTGCAGAGCAGAAGTTTCTAATTTTAAGCTTATCAATTATTAGGTATCTTGTCAATTATTTCTATCATGGATTATGTCTTTGGTATTTTATCTAAAATAAGGCATTGCTATACCCAGGATAATGCAAGTTTTCCCCCTTGTAATTTTCTAGGAATCTTTATCATTTTATGTTTTACTTTTAGGCCTTTGATCCATTTTTAGTTAATTTTTGTGAAGGATTTGAGGTCTGGATCTAAACCTCCTTTTTATTTTTTTACATGAAGATGTCCAGTTGCTCTAGCACTATTTACTATCTGTTTAAAAGACGATCTTTACTCCATTGTGTTGCCTTTGCTCCTTTGTCAAAAATCAGTTGATTATATTTACGTGGGTATATTTCTGAGTGATAGTGTTTTTTATATCTAGTCTAGTTAAGATTTTAACTTTGATTCTTTGATTGTAGTCTTACATAATAATGTTTTATGAAATAATTGTCTCATAATAACTAGATTTTAATAAAACTAAAATCGCTTTAATAGATTAAATTTTGGAAACCAGTAAATTGTACAATTGATGTAACAGTTAATATTCCTAATTCATTCTCTAGTTTAAAAACAATCAAAACTAAAAATAATTTCCATTTTATTTCAAAGTTAAAGATTTTAAAATTCAGCTATGTCATTTATGAACTAAAATTCTGCCACTGTTGCAGATTTAACAAATACAAATACAAGATGCCCAGCTGAATTGGAATTTCTGACAGATAATAAATATTTTGTTTTGATTATAAGTATGTTTCAAATATTGCAAGGGACATATTTAGACTAAAATAATTACTGTTTATCGAAATTTAAATTTGACTAGGAATGCTGTATTTTAGCTCCCAGATACTTACCAAAAATACTTCACCTTACTGTTCACACTTCATTGAAATGTTTTAAATTTTTCACACAAGTAAAAACCACCAGGTGGTAACACAGAATGATAGAACTGAAGAGAATCAAGTTCTAATGCTTCCTCTTCAAAATCGTTTTATTATCATTGTTCATTCTAAAACTCCTGTTTAAATACAGAGATATGTAGAATCATGGTGTTAAAGATATACAATATGCCCAAAGTGAGCCTGGAGGATTTGACAATTACAATCTTATTCTCAAAAGAAATGAGCCTGGCCAAGCCTCTGTGTGTCAAGGGGCCACCTGTACAACTGAGAGGCATTTGAAGTAACTTTTATGTGGAATTCAATTTTTGCTACAGAATAAGTAATAAAAGTTTCTTAATATGTACCTCATATATATATTACTAAAACTCTACCCTCACTGTAACCACAGCAATTGTTTTGAACTTGGACCAACAAAAGTTTGAACCCCCTTATGCCTCCAAGTGTGTTTTTTTTTCAAACACTGACATTGCTTAGATTACCGGTGCATAGGAATAATCAGAATCAGATCAGCTATTAGGCAGTATTATTGTTGTTTTTAAGTACTCTACAGATAACTACCCCTTTAGTCCTGTACCCATGGTGGACATTTCCACTTGACCTTCCTCCCATACTACATTTGGAATATCACTGGTAGGGGCCATCTATTTATCTCACTTTTTTAGTGTATCCCTGGAGTAATGGATTTATTGTATAGTATCCTCAGTTTCAGCAGTGTTCTTTGAAGCTATTCTGTTCTGAAACGAGTAATGATGGATTTGGAACACTTCGGTTGGTTCACTGCATCGCAAACGGACATTTGAAAACAATATGGACAACGTGGTAATATTCTGTTAGGAAAACCCAATCGAAATTTGTGATTTTTTTATTCTGTGGCTAACCCACCCTCTCCCTTCTGTCTTCAATTAAAATCCTAGTACTCTTTTAATGTTGTTCTTGCAGCATCTTCTTTATGAGTTTTTAGGTTTTAATCATCTGGAGCTGAAAAAATGCATTTAGACTGATGCAAATCCTTCCTTGGAGTTTGTGCTCTCTAGAATTTCATGGAAATGGAGTGGTGAGAGTATTTTAAGTATCATAGACTTGCTTGTGTGGAAATAAATGAAGATTACTCAAATTAGAGCAGGCAAATGCTGTTTAGTCAGAGGTTGTTATCGTAAGGAAGTCAGGCACCATCACTAGTGTTTGACAGAGACTCAAAGGCAGGCGGAGGAGTATAAAAGTTTTACAGTGGAAAGAAGAGAAGTCTTTAGGCGTGCCCTGATTGGAAGCTGTTGCCATGGCGAAGCTGGAGGTGGGCTAACTAGAAGCAAGGCATCCTACGTGATTTGGAAGAGGAGCATATTTGGTTTTCTCTGGTTGGTCCTTAGTTGGAAGACAAGGCAAAAATTAAGGAAGCTGTCAGTTGATTAAGTCCTGTCAATTTGGAGACAATTGCTCTACAGGCTGTGGTTTGGCTTCCTTACTAATTGTTGCAGATTGTGGTCAGAGTTCTATTTTCATATGCAGCCTGGCCTTTGTCCATTTGTGCATCAATCTCTCACTTGTCTTCACCTTTCTCTACAGATGAAGAAACTGAGACTCTCAAAAGAAATATTGTTTCAGATCGACACAGTTCCCTGGTTCTCTGTGTGTTTGTTTCATTTGTTCATTTAAGCAATGTTTATCAAATTCTAAAAGCAAAGCACACATCTAGACTGAACAAGAGAGATCATGAAACTCACATTCTTTTCACACAAATAAACATAAAATACAATGTCAGGTAGTTCACTTTTCAATCGTATCACACTGTGCCACCATATCTCAGACACATTCATAGTTTTCTGTTATTTTTTTCTCAGAAAAAAGAAATACTCATCATATTTTGTTGACAAGAACTTAATTGTACAATATTAAAAGCAGCTGTGTGTCGATTCAATTAGAGCCTCATATTTGTCATCATCTTTCCCCAGAAGTGAATTAAACATTAACATCAGCTGCTGAGGAAATGTGCTCACATAGGCACTTCTAATTTTTACCGTTGTTACTTTTTAAGTGTATCAAACGGAAACACTCAGGGAAATGAATCTGTTGCCTTGCCAGATTTCTTGGCATGTAAGACTCATAAGATGCTAATATGTTTGCTGTAAGCTAAACAGAATAAAAAAGTGCCTCTAGATAGGTTTTTCCTTGAGATTTTTCTGTCGTATTTTTGATGCAGCCACCTTGTCCTTATAGAAAGCAGGTAAACATGAAGTCAAAGATGTTTATGGGGTGAAGTTAATTTTTATTCCTACACAGCCTGAGAAATCCTCAGCATAGGTTAATTGAGGGACTGAGATGCTTTAAAGGAGATACTGGAAAAAATGAGGAAAAAGCCAAGGAAGCACATTTGGCAGCAATGGAAGCAGTGCTGGTCTGCAAAAAGGAGTAGAGCAGTGGTTTTTAAGCCCAAACGTGAATCAGAATCATCTTCTGACTCAGTACCTCCAGAGTGAGGTTCCAAAATTTGCATTTCTACCATGTCGACTCTGCTGGTGTTGGCACCACATTTTCAGAACCCCTGGAGTGGCGGACTCACTGAGCAATATATTTCCCTCGGCTTTGGAAATCTCCCTATTCATGATTGGTGTAGTAGCTGAAACCAGTTTAGGATCGGACCGAGTAAAGTACAGGCCCTAAGGATGACATAAATTTGTTTCGGCTTCACGTTGTGAAAGGAACAAGATTTTGCCTTGTGTGGGCAATTAAATTTTCCAAAGTGAATATTTAGAACAAATGGGCTTCTGAGGAGAAAACCAAGACTGTTTTCTTACTAGTAAGTGATTTGACACCATATTTATACAGGTTGAAATAATAAACATAAAGCTATTGAGGTCGTAAATTTTAGATTAATTTCCATAAGCCTAATGGGTTCGATTTATAGTTTGAGTGAGTATATCCAAGTTCTTACAACATTTAAACAAATAAATTTTTTTATATTAAACATGCTGTAACAAACACAATGAAGATTGAAACAAACTCTTGAGAGTTCCAATGGTAATCTCAATAAACTGTGGCATATTTCAAAGAGTTTCATTTCATTCTTTAAGAAACATTGAAAGAATTGCAAACATGATAACAAGGTGGGGGTATGAATTTTAACTCAAAAAAAACCTTTGCCCAATCTAATTAATAGTTTTTATTCTTTGAGCCTCTGGGGAAATTGAAATGTAAATATTACCCAATCATCTCACCTATGTTTTAGTAGTATAAATTCCAAGTCCTTTCATCAAAAAGATTATTCATTCTCAAAATTAAATACAATTGTGACTTGTGATTTCTATTTTCTTGTAATTTCAACTAAAGGTAAATCGAATAACTTGTAGAATTTCATGTTTATTTGCAATTAAGTATATAGTGAATATAAATGACCAGATTGAATCTAATTTCTTCTCTTAGTCTATTTTAACTTTTGGTTCTATTTATCAAGTTCTGTTCATTAAGGAAGACTTCTTCTTTTGAATCTCAAAATTTCTACAACTGGAGGATCACTTATTTGTGAAACCCAATGGACATACAGCCCCATGGAAATTTCAGTGCACTGGGAAAAGAAATGTATTCCGCAATTCTGGGTATAAGACCAGTTACATTCCTTAAGTGTTCTGAATCAAGTGAAGAGTGACTCTAAACATTTGCTGTACAAGATTCTCAGAAATTCAATCTTATTCTTGCTATGCATAGCCCTTACGCTTAACTACAGTGCCACAAACACATGGAGAGCTTTCATATTGCCTGAGCAAAAACAGAATAAGAAACTCTAGGTATCCAGGCATTATGTTCCCAACTAGATACTCATTAGATCAGTCCCAGCATCCAGTTGAAGTCAGCGTTCTGTAACTTGTGTTCAAAGGTTGACCTGGGATTCTTTCCTGTGGCTTCAAGGAACAGGCCTCCTGTTTAAATTCTCAGCATCTGCACATCTCTACATCAGAAGTCCTGTGCTTCTTCGGGTGCTCTATGGAAATGGGTCACAGCTTACTGTCAATTGCTGATATCACCCCAATACAGTACTTTCTTTTACTACTGTCATTGGGAAACTCCCCCCATACTGTGGCAACTTTAGTCTACACACATAGTAGATAACAAATGTCCATTTTAAATGGTTTTGTTCTGAATCCTAGCATGTTCATTTTCCAAAGCAAAAACCTCTTAGAATCTTGTTTGCTTGCTTTCTGGTTGGGTGGGGTTGGTGAGAAATGGGGGTAAGTGGTGAGGAAGAAAATATAAAACTTTTTGCATTCTTGAATAGCAGTGCAAAATAAATACATAATAATAAATCTTTTGCCACTATGTGTGTGTGTGTGTATGTTTGTGTGTGTGTACTACAGCCTAATGTAAGGAAGGAAGGGAGGAGAGAGCAGAAAGGAAGGAAGAAAGAAAAAGAAGAAAAGAGGAAGAACCAGGTATATAGACTAATTAAGTTACTCTATTCAGGATGTCCTACTTCCTTCTAAAATAAAAGCACTTTCTTATATCAAAAAACTTTTCGATAGATCTTCCTTTTTGAAGGGATCTGAGTGAGATGTTCACTAATTGGGCAGCATTCCCACAACAATTCATGGCTGGGGACCTTTATTCTTCACTTGAATTCAAGTTTCTGTCCTTTTTAACACATACAAAGAAGTCTTATGAAGTGAGTCTCCCCAGGAGTCTGAGAAGACACTTGTTGTCTGAGAAGACAAGTGTTTTTGCCATCTCAGTACCATGTGTTACATAGTTCACAGTGACATCATGACTCTTTACAATCTCATTTTGGAAATGGCTGAAAGGATAAAAGGAAAATATGCTCAACCTGATATTTGGTATTTTGACCATTATTTCCCTTTTTTTCTTAAGGTACAAATGCTAGAATATGTTCTTGGTCAGTGAAAATAGGGGCATTGGTCCAAACAGATAACACATTTAATTCTCTCCATCCAGAAATCTCAATATGACTAATAGAAATTTCGCAAACTATTGTCTGAAACTGAGGTGATCTTTGCGTATAAACCTGGTATCCAGAGACCTGACATTACGTTTTCTTTAAAATCCTGACAAGAAGTTTTGCTTTCTTTGAAGTCGTACCCAGTTACACTGAGAGCACAGTGCTTGGAATATTTTATAAATGAACATATTTTATGAATGAAAAATTAAGTAAACAATCCTGTGTTCAGTTGAACTGAGTAATTTTCTGTATTCTACATCCATCCTCTCATTTTATGGTATCTAGATAGCACAGCCATTTTTGACTATTTGAAATAATTTGTTTTATGTTCGTCTTCTCTGATTGATTTTAACTTCAGAAGGTCACAACCTGCATCTGTCTTCCTCACTATGGAGTCACAAGAGGCAAAAAGATAGCTGATGTTCAATAACCATTCAATGAATGGACACTGGCTGACTTGCTAACTAAATGAATGAATGAATGCAATAAACAATAAAAGAATGAAAGGAAGGCTATCAGAGAAAAGGATTGCAAAGGTATTGAGAGACTAGATTATCATAAGTCTAATATGTCTTCCTTTATCCTTCTTTTGATGTTTCCAGATAATTGGAAAAACAGCAAAAAGATATTAGAGTCTTTTGTTACCTTCAGTGGTAAGATGAAGAAGTAGATGGAGAAAAAACAAAGGTTAAAATCACAGAGGCCCAAACACTGACTTTCTATTATCCTGAGAAATATCTATATACATATTTATATAAATATATTTAGACATATATTTATATAATTTCTCTCACCTTACTCTATTTTGCTAATGCAGATACTTCCCCTTCTTCCATGATCTCCTTAATCTTTTTTTTCCAAATGTGGACAACCTAGCCAATTGTGGTCTTTGCCTGGTTGAGACTTTTCCAGCACTTATCATGTGACCCAGTTTTTGTCAAAAAACATGTACTTCTTTGCAAGAAGTCTTGGGCATATCATTTTATCTTCTCATGCATTCATGCTTCATCTCTCCAACTCAATCATAAGCTCTTAGAGTTGGTTCCAGTATTGGAGCTTTCTAAGAGTTCCGTCAATAAACAATCTACCTTTTCTTCAAGTGGGTCTGAACAAGTAGTAGGATACAACGGAAAGTAGATATAGAGGTCAATATATAATGGTGATGATATATACATATATAACTGTTGATAGAGTCAATTTGGCGTGCATAACTTTATGTTTGTTAACTAAATGAACTTGCCAATATTAATCTACAGAATTTGGTAAATTTATTAGTGTGGAGGAGGCTTGTCCAGACAAGATTTATGAAATGAAAGAGCAGAGAAAACTCCTCTTCTCTGTGAGGAGTCACACTCCCAAAAGAATGGAGATGTTGGAGTTGAGATGAACATGTTCAGTCTTTCCAAATTCATAATGCAGATATATTATTTCATATTTCCTTGAGGAGGAATGACCAAAGGATCAAGAGAATCCAGGAGTGCTTTCAGAGGAATTCCTTGTGAAAGCCATGAAATACATGAAAGTATTTTGTACAACAACTTATGTACGTTCCCACCCAGATTTGGCTATACTTTCTTTAGTTGACCTCATCCAAAGAGCTTTTCTTAAATGACATTTATTTAAATATGAATCCTAGACCTACAGTTTGGCCTTGATCTCTCCTTTTTGTTTTAGTCTTATATAGCTTTTACTCAAAATTTCAACTTTGATATCTAATGGGCATCTTAAATTCAAAGAACTCAATTTCCATTCACTGCCCATGCTTCTCCTCTCATGATCTTTCTCAGTTCTTTAGAGTAGCTCTATCATCTACCCTCTTGAGCAAACACCAATCCAAGAGATGCACATAAAACCTCCCGTTCTTTTAACTTTATATTTTGTTAGTCATTGAGTTTTTCTGGTTCCACTTAAACCACAAAAGTTTAAGTGGAAAGAGGAAAGAAAAGTTTAAGTGGAAGGAAGTGGAAAAGAAACATTCTTTCCATTCTCATTTCCACTAGCCAGTGTCCTCCAAGAGTAACTCTCTATATTGTGACCCCATATGTGCTATTCATATCATGATTGAATCCCAGCCTGAACTGCCCTATGCGTTTATTGTTTGATTCTCTTTGATCTCCTTAACTAGAATTCCAGTTCCTGTTGGGAGCGTCTTCCCTGGGTTCTACATTGCTCTATCCCTAGTCCTTGATTAGAGTCTGGCACTAACAAGTACTCTCTATATATTTGGCACATGACTGTGAAAAAAAGTTATCTAATGTTAAATAAATATTTTAATGTAATTGTTCTATAGAAAAAGAAAATATAAAATTATATAACAGAAACTTCTATTTAAACATGAACAACTTAGTAAATATTTTAGGAATGATTTTATACGCATTTGTTTGCCTGATATTACCCCAATACTTTTTATTATCATTAAAAAGGGTGCAAACATATTGTCTTTGAAGGAAGTTCAAAATCAAACTAAAAATTAAAATTCTTTAAAATTTGGGAGATAGTTATTCAAATTGTAGTTAATTTCCTATCGTTCAAGTGGCTATGAGAATGTTGGTGTATACTCATTCAATACATAAAAAAAAATGTTATAGTAATTTCTTTATGTGTCTACATCCTTTATTATTTACTATTTTGTTAAATCCCTTATGACAGAGACAAATTATAATTTATTCTTTTACCTACCCCTATTTTGGGCTTTCAAAATTTCCAAAATACATGGTAAATTAGGCCAAAGTGTCTGAATATAAATAACATATAATTATATCCATGTTAGTGTAGGATGCTTTAAAAGAAAAAAAGCAACCCAGCAACATCAAGATAGGTAGAAACACACCTACAGCTGGGATCCTAAATTTTAGTTATAAAAAAATGACTCTAAATGAGAATGATTATTCTTAAAAATATCTCAGTAAATACATGTTCATAAAAGGAGAAGAAGGAAAAACTCTGAGATATCTGAACAGCATTTCATATTTGAGGAAAGTGATACATTGTATTTAACTATGTCTTATGTCACTATTTTGACAGTTAGCCAAATGATAAGAGAAATGAGGTTAGAGAGGTTCTGAATTCCTTGAAACGTATAATGCTAATTCAGTCCTTGATATAACATTTATTTTCACTTTGAACTACTTTCTAGTCTAAAAGAAAACCACATTAATAAGAACTTGCATGCAACTAATGGTTTAAACCTATAAATGATATTATGTGTTCATCTCACGGCTTTTAAAGTAGACCAAAGTGGTGATTTCTATTTGTCATTTTACTCCCATCTGACATTATTTTTCTTTAGTGGCATTCAGGCAAAAGAAACAAATATCAGTTATTGGTTCTGTCTGCATTTTAGTACTCCTATATTCAATGTTTATATAATATTTAATCTGATTGACTTGGCTAACATCGATGAGAAAATGACAAAGAAGAACAACAATGTTAATTAGTAATATTTATTGGAACTTCCAAGTATATTTACATGCATTATGTTATTTATTTCTCCCAAAAATCTAATGAGGAGGCACTAATATTATACTAATTAAATAGATAAATTTGATGACTACGGAAAATAAATAAATTTTTCAAGTATGTAGACCCAGATCTGCTTTTCTTATAAATGTTATTTAAGTATTTAGTTAATTTGACTTAACAATTGAAACATTGTTTAAGACTTCACCTGGTTGTGAATATACCCATCATTGTGTATAGTATATTTTAACTCTATAACAAGAAAAATTCCACAAATATTTCTTAGAATGAATTTTGAATTTCACCTATCTATAATTGATGAGATAAAATAATCAAATATTTTCATGAATTAACCCAATTGTGATGGCTAATTTTATGTGTCAACTTGACTGGTCCATGCTAGGTGTTTCTGCGAGGGTATTTTGGGATGAGATTCACGTTTGAATTAGTAGACTGAGTAAAGCATTGTCTTCCTAATGTGGTCGGCCCTCATCCAATCAGTTGAAGACCTGAATAGAACAAAAAGGCCAAGTAAGAGGGAGCTCCTCCTGCCTAACGGCAAGACCTGGGGAATTGGTCTTTTCTGGCCATTGGACTCAAACTGAAACATCAGCTCTTCTTGAGTCTCAAAGCTGTGGGCTTTCGGATTAACACCCCTGGCTCTCCTGGTTCTCAGGACTCCGGACTCGGACTAGAACTATACCATCAGCTCTCTGAAGCTCCATCTTGCCACTTGAGATCTTGGGACCTCTCAGCCTCCGTAATAATATGAGCCAGCTCCTTACGATAAATCTCTCTACAGATGGATAGACAGAGATAGACATAGAAATAACATAAACTCGATTGGTTCTGTTTCTCTGGAGGACCCTGACTAATATGCCAAATATTTCAAATAATTTCATTTATTAACTAGGAATTGAGAAAATACAATCAATCAACTCTTTATTATACAGAATGCGGGAGTATGAAGGCTCCATTTGAGGTCTAACTTGTATTAGACCTTTTAGCGGCGTGTTATCTTAGAGTCAAATTTCCCTGAGGCTAAATTTCCTCATGTCTGAAACTTACGGGGAAATTCCTTGCTTATTTCACAAAATTGTTAGGTTATAAAGTGAAGATAGGTGAGCTTTGATGAAGCACTTAAAAATCAGCATTAATATTAAGTAATAAAACATGTAAAAAGATAAAAGCATTTAATTTTAGAACAATCGCAAGTTCATTTGTACTCTTTCTTTTGATGATTATTTAACTCTGAGGGAATTGATTGTGATGAATCATTGTTATGGAATTTTCCATCAGAACTGTGCTTACGTAGCTTCTAGCCCCACTTCTCCAAAATCAAAATGTCAATGATTATAAGTAAAACTAAAGAAATGTTCTCTTATTTACTTAATATATTTTTGAAAGCTTTCCACATCAGTGCATATAGGTCTACCTGATTCTCTAAATGGGGTTTCTAATTGTCTTCTCTACTAATATACCGTTATTTATTTATGCTTTCCTTTTGTAAGGCTAATTTAATTATTTTCCAAATTTATCTTTACAAAATATACACATACACACACACTTACACATATGTATAAGTACATCTACAAAGTTGAAGTTCAGAATTAAAATTGCTAAATCGAAAGGGGAAATTCTTTTTCAACAAGAGGAAAATGATGGTTTATATATTTAGCTTTGCATTAATTCATTTTTAGATAAGAAGTGGTAATGGCATTGGTGGCACTATAAAGCAATATGATGTTAGCCATGAAGGACGGCATGGTAATTGATCTTCATTATCTTCTGTCAGCCACGTTATAGACACAGCCATCTCCTTGAGGTCCCCAAGGGAGATGGATAAATGCACTTCAGAACAAGCCAAGCAAAGCAACATTTTACTTTTCCCTGCAATTTTGACCTCAAATCCCCAAACAGTCTACTAGTCAATTGGACTTATCTCCATGAGAGAAAGAAGGTATCCTTCTGCTTAGGGAGAAAGTCTTGAGGGCAAGACTAAAACTTAGTTTTGACTCCTTTCCTCTAGGCCCACACCTTTTTTTGTGGACCAATGATCTAAAAGGAAAGTAAGTCAAGGGAACAGAAAACAACGTTTTTCTAAAGGATTAGAACAGGAGTCTGCATATTGGCCTGCTGACAAAATCCAGACTTTTGTCTGTTTTTGTATGGCCTCTGAGCTAAGACTTTTGTTTTTTTACAGAAGAATGTTTGAAATTAATTTGAACATAAAGAATACTAACTTTCAAGGCCAATTAAGCAAAATGTTATTCCAAAATAATTATTCAATTTTTCTCTTTAGTGGACCTTTTTTTTACAACAACAAATGTACAATTATAAATACTTTGAATTTCATCAATTACAAAAATTTTGAAAATGTGTTTTCTCTCTTGTTATATAAGTACCCATACATAGTATCTCTGATTTTACCTCTTGGCTCACAAAGCCTGTAACATTTACTTTGACTCTCTACAGAAAAAAAATTGCCACCTCTTAGCCTAGAGCAAGTAATCAAAGTTATTTACTCACTCATGATTTTCTTCTGACATCAAGCTACTCAGGTCACTGCTGCCTTGATTTTCCAAATACAGGAAGGGAGTGAGTGGTTCCTTCCAAAGAAAGGAGGCACTGGGACTTCTCTTTCACCGAACCAAACTCAAGGGAGAAGGAAGATGCCAGAGGAGGTGCCCTCCGAAAGAGGAACAAGTAAAAGCACGTAGACCAGGAACCCTAAGAAATTAAATGCGAAGATATTGCACTAAGATCTTTCTCTTCCCCATGCTGTGTCAGCCTTTACTACCATCACCCGACAACATCTCCTGGGATCTGTTTTATCCCCGACTCATATCTACAATGCTCAAAGCTGTAACGAGAAGGTGAAAGAGGTAGACAGGAGCTTCCTTTAGTTAGTCACTAACACAGATTCATAAATCAGAAGCATCATTAAGTTGTTCACATACTTTGATCTAGCGACCACACTTTTGAGAATTTATAACAAGGAGATAAGAGGATAAAATTTGAAATGCCAATAGATAAATATTGGAGTACATATATAATGTAAACAAAAAAGAGAATAATCCAAAAGTCCAGTAGTATTAAAATGTTTGAATTATGGCAACTCAGATAGATAGAATTTTATTTAGCCCTTCAATTTGTAATTATGAGAACTACCTAAAAAAATGGAAAAATCTTTATGGTGTTACGTTATTAAGCGAAAAAGGAAAACCCTGTAGATAAAATCACATTTCAAGTCAAATATTCCGTATATAGGTTATGGTATAAAAGGTAGCGTAGAAGTAGTTTTATTTTAGAGAGGTAGATTTTGTTAAAGTAGGGATATTTCTTCAAAGTTCATTGATACGTTATATTCTTAAAGATAGCAAAAGCTGATTGCAAATCAATCACTGCTGAAAACCTACATCTCTTGAGAAATTTGGAAATTTCCGTAGGTTTCTGAGACAGAGGAATAGAGAGTTACTGCAAAGCTGAGACAACTAGCAGCCAGAGCCACCACAAGAAAAAAAAAAAACTGCAGGAATAGCTTGCTATATCTGATTTATTTGAGAACTACTTAAAGGATTTGACGGTTTACGGTGGTGTTAGCAAGGGTCTGGTGAAACTGGTCATGGCTGTAAAACAGACATCTTCAGAACACACCAAGATGAACTCTAGTAAATGACAGACACTGATTTTGAGAAGCAAGTCTTTTTGAAGAGTTAATGGCCCGTCAGATAGGAGGAATGGAAAAACAACACAGCAAACCACCACACAGCAGGTGTTTACCTTAAGGTACCCTCAGTGTCAAACAGTGAGTTTCAGATAATGCATTGCACTGCTGGGGCTCTGTGAGCCCGCTAAAGCACATTCTTAACCCGAGAATATGCTAGTGGGCGTTAACAGAGAATTATCCGGCTCTGGGTTCTTACACTTGATACCCTGAAGCGTACTAACAGTAGACAGCATTTGCTGACAGAGATCTTTTTACCTTTTGTAAGTGCATTGGTTTCAAAAAGCCCAGGTCTACAAAATAGGAGGATTTCCTGGTGAAACTGTATTAAATGGTAGAAAAACTCTGTAAAATGTGAAGCTATGGCCTTGTCTAGTCTGCCTGAATCCCTATGAAAGCCCTTGGGAGGAGTAGCACACAGAAGCTGATTTATCTCTTAAAAAGTCCGTCGCTTTTATTCTTTCTCATTGGTTTCATATATATGAACATATACGTATATACATATATACACACGTGTGTTTGTGTATATAAATGGAGAGAGAGAGAGACAAATGCTAGATTGATTGCAGTGAGTCTGGATTCCATTGATCAATATCCTAAGTGTCTCAGATGCCATAAATTGAACAAAATTATAAGTTAGAAGAAGAGTGTGAATGGGTTGTTCTATACCATCTCTTTTTTTAAAACTAGGTGTCTGAAATGGCCTCAAATTCTAGAGAATATGAGCTCTTTAACTTCTTGACACATGTTCCTACCTGATTCGCACGTTATCTAAAAACAAATGAAAAAAACATAGTGAGCATCTGAACTGTGACTCGAGGAATTTCTCCCTCCCTTTCTTACCTTCATTTCTTCCACATCTATCAGCTATTGTAGGACTCCTAATATCAAGCTTTATATTCTTCTGGATGGGGTACGTTCATAGTAGGAAACCTGTAATAATCTTTAGTTTCTACCACGAGATGATCTATTAATTTCCTCTTAATTCTAACTATCTGTAAAGAACAATTTATGTGATAGTCTTGTGTCTACTTCATAGGATCCTCTCCTATAAGATCTAAGCAGAGATGGAGAAGGGGGTTTTGTAAATGATTCTATTTCATCACAGCTTATGTTTAAACTTCCATCTATGAAATAACGTGAAGTGACGAAAGGAAAAAAACAATTGCTTTCAAGTTTGCAGAGTGTCATTTGCTTTTACTGCAGTTTGAATTAATTGTGGGATTAGGATAAACAGTGAGTTGATTGCAAGAATTAAATTCAAAGGGTTAGTGTGATGTTTGAAGGTGAAAATTTCCCACTAGAATAAGCAGTCTTTATAAATAGATATGTGTTATTTACATAAACTGTTATTTATATATATTATTTATCACATAAACATATTTGATGTTTTATAAATATTCTCTTCGCATCAAAAGTTAAAATAAATTTTCTGCTATACGTAATGATCAAAGAATAAATTTGGCTGATTGATAAGCTGTTTAAAATAATACCCTATTATCCTCTGTACTTTTATGGGAAAAATAAATAATATGAGAGATAGAGTACACTCTCCTGATCATATTATTTTATTTTTTCACTGATGATCCTAAAAACATTGCATTGCTGGATAGGTTTCCACAATACATTTATTCTTTCTACAATTGATAAGCAAGTGACTATTTCCAGTTTTTGGCAATTAGAAAAAATTCTTCTGTAAACATTTTAATTTGTGTATTATTCGATACATGTATGAATTTCTTGAGGTTGTATGTCTAGGAATATATTTTGCGGGTCGTAAAATATTTATATCTTCAACTTTATTAGATAATGCCACTTACATGTCTGCTTGTAGAATGTTGAAATGCCCACTGTTCTCCATCCTCACTAACACTTGGAATAGTCAGGTTTTTAATGCTAGCCAACATTAATTAATTGATTAATCAATGTTAATTTTAATTTACTTTCCTCTGATTACTCAGGTGACTGGACACCATTTGTTTTTTTCTTCTGTGAAATACCTTTCAATGGTCCTTGCCCTTTTTGTAAATTTTGTTTTCCGCTTGTTCTCAGTGATTTGTGACAAGTCTCTATACAGTCTCTTGAAAAGCCCTTTGTCGCTTCAGATGTTATTTTGTCAATCTATGTCTTGCTTTTCCACATCCCGTATACCCTTTGAAGAATAGACTCTCTGACTTTTAATATAGCCAAATATAACAATCTTTTCTGTAAAATATTCCTTGCAGGGGCTGGCCCAGTGGCATAGTGGTTAAGTTCGCACACTCCGCTTCGGCAGCCTGGGGTTCGAAGATTTGGATCTCAGGCGCAGACCAAGGATGGCTGGTCAGGCCACAGGATGTGGCATCCCACATAGCAGAGAGGAAGACTGGCACAGATGTTAGCTCAGTGACAATCTTCCCCAAGCGAAAAGAGAGGAGTGGCAACAGATGTTAGCTCAGGGCCAATCTTCCTCACACACACAAAATAATAATAATTTAAAAAATAATAATAAAACACTCCCTGCACTGTTATCACGAAAAATTCTCCTATACTATATTTTAGAAGCTTTATTGTTTTAAATGTTTGTTTAGGTTTGTGGTCCTTCTGGAATTGATTATCCGGTGTGGCATGAGCTAGGGGTCCTATTTCATTTTCTTTTGTTTTTCTGTGTGTGAGCACCAATTGTATCAATATTATGGAAAGTCTGTCCTTTGCCCAACTGTTCTGCTATGCTACATGCCAAAAATTAATTGTCTGTATATGTGTAGATATATCTGTGGTTTCTATATGTTATACCATTAGGCTATTTCTTTATTTTTCAATATTTTTTTCTGATTTCAATGCAATTGCTCCTTATTAAAATTTTAAAAGGATACAAAAACATGAAGGATAAAAATATAGTCACCTATAACCACTGCTAGTATCTGATATATTAGATTTTCACTTTTCTTTACTAACATGTATATATTAATATTTTTTCTACTACAAAAAATCAAGTGTGAACATGGTTTACATAATTTAATGTTTTTTTAAATTTACAGTGATTATCTTAATTTTCTCTTGTCATTTGTTTTCTAGATCACAATTTTTAATATCTCTTATACATTCTCACATAAAGGACATGATCATTTATTTAACTAACTCTTAATTAATGACATTTCAGCTTGCTCTGTAATTTTGATTCTGAACCTTAATAAAACCTTTTGAGGCAGGCAGTGGATACGTTATTATTCTTGTTTTACTGATGAGAAAATTGAGGCTCATGCAATAGGGTGTGTTACCGAATGTCACCCGCTGAGCATGAGGCCAAGCCAGATTTCAGTCTCTAAATCCATTCCACTTACCATCTTCTGCCTCCCAGAATGAGTGCTAATTATCTTCGTGTTGCCGATGTATATTCACGAAGTATCAATTAACAGAAATTAAATCCTGGTCAAAATCTCATTAGAGAACAGTATTTCCTGTGTTTCTCAATTCAATTCCTTGCTCCCTCATTCAAGACTGACTGGTTTAAAGGTGGCACATCAGCCACCCAAAGTAAGTAAGAATCAACCCATAGATCAGCATCAACTTCGTGCTTATTCTTGCCCAGACATGTCTAATCATGTTTTTGTGTCTGACTTTAGAACCCCTTCACAGAAATAAATTGGACAACTTTAATTTCCCCCTCATTTAATCCAAGCACAGTGAGACACTCCCACTGTGATCAACCTGTGGAATTTGTCAGCTTTATCTCTGATTTACCATGGACTCTCCTAATAATAAATGTCATTGCCGAATGTATTCTAACTTCTCTGGACTTGCATGATCAAAGCAAGTGTTATTTTCTTCTTTAATCAGTGCTTCTTTTGTTAGATGAACACAGAAAACACTGAGTAAAAAGTATCCACCATGGTAAACACAATGCAGTCTACGCAGAAGCTGAAATATGATGTACACCTGAAATTTACGCAATGTTATAAACCAATGTGACCTCCATAAAATAATTAAAAAAAAAGATACAGACTAATTAAACAGACATGGAATATTATTTGTTATAAAAAAATCCAAAGTATAATTCAAATATGTTTATATTATCAGAAGCCATCGATTAGTTATGAAGGGCAAAAGAACAAAAATGAGATTAGGGAGTAAAAATTTTTCTTTTTTTTTGAGAAAGATTGGCCCTGAGCTAACATCTGTGAGCATCTTCCTCCATTTTATATGTGGGATGCTGCCACAGCATGGCTTGATAAGGAGTGAGGTCCACACCTTGTCTGAGAACTGGTGAGCCCTGGGCCACTGAAGCGGAGTGTGCAAACTTAACCACTACACCACCGGGCTCGCCCCAGGGAGTAAATATTTTAATGTTATTCTTTCATGACATATCAGAAGACAGAATTATTACATCATTGGCGGAAAAATGCATAAATTTTGTAAGTAGTTATTTTTCAGACCCATTTGGACTGTGGTATAACTGAATGAATGTAAAATGCCTTCCTATTGAATATTTGCTTTAATATTGTACAGATTCTAAGTTACTTTAAAGTATCTTTTGTCTCTATCATTTGCTGTATTTAGCATTTCTTAGTATTTTAGAAGTCTGAATATCAAAAAAAAAGTATCCAACAGTTCAAAGATATGACATATGCTACAAAGATATGACAACATATGCTACAAAAATCAGTGGTTCATAGTTTTGTAGATAATTGTAGGGGGTTTATCTTACTCCTACCTACATTCTTTTGGCTGGGCCTCAATCACATGGTCCTCAAACAGTCTGCAAAGGAAGATGGGAAATGTAGTCTTTCTGGATATCAAAGAAAATTAATAAAACGGGAAACCTATCATTATCTCTACCACTTCCTTTTTCCTGTTTTTAGTTAAGTATCGTGCTCAATGTAACAGAACGTTATTATAAATATTAAAATGTTAGCTAACTTATGCCATGTTATACTATAGATCTATCATTCTAAGACTCTTCATATGGATTAGCTCATTTAATTTCATTACCACAACACCTATTTTAAGGCTGATAATTAGTTAAAAAGCGTGCTTTAGTTAGGCATTAAACTAGGATGTGAAATCACAAAGTCTAATTTGAGGATGTTTCTCCCAAACATGGATAACCTATCAAAGTGTTGTGATATATTTTTTGTTAAGAGAATTATATTTTTGATTTGAACTTCCCAAATAATTGTAATTTTGAACTTTTCATGAGCCTGTTGGCCATCTGTATATCTTCTTTGGAAAAATATCTGTTCCTATCCTTTGCCCATTTTTTGATTGGGTTGTTCACTTTTTTGTTCTTGAGTTGTATGAGTTCTTTCTATATTTTGGAAATGAACTCCTTCTCAGATATATGATTTGCAAATATTTTCTTCCAGTTGGGGGGTTGTCTTTTTATTTTAATGGTGGCTTCCTTTGCTGTTCAGAAGCTTTTTAGAATGATGTAGTACCATGTGTTTGTTTTTTCTTTTATTTCACTTGCCTGAGTAGACATGATATACAAAAAGATGCTGCTGAGACCAATGTCAAAGAGCATCCTGCCTATGTTTTCTTCTGGGAGTTTTATGGCTTCAGGTCTTACATGCAAGTTTTTAGTTCATTTTGAGTTAATTTTTGTGCATGATGCAGGATAATGGCCTAGATTTATTCTTTTGCATGTGACATCAGTCCAACACCATTTATTGAAGAAGGTTTCCCATTTCCACTGTATGTTCTTGACTTTTTTTGTAGAAAATTAGCTGTCCATAGATGTGTGGTTTTATATCTGGCCTCTCGGCTCTGTTCCATTGACCTGTGTGTCTGTTTTTGTGCCTTTACCATGCTATTTTGGTTACTATAGCTTTGTAGTATATTTTGAAGTTAGGGATTATGATACCTCCAGCTTTGCTCTTTTTTCTCAGAATGTCTTTGGCTATTGAGTGTCTTTTGCTGTTTCATACAAATTTTAAGATTCTATGTTCTACTTCCATGGAGACTGTCACTGGGATTCTGACTGGGATTGCACTGAATCTGTAAATTGCTTTAGATAATAAAGACATTTTAACTATGTTTATTCTTCCAATGTATGAGCACAGAATATCTTTCCATTTCTTTATGTCTTCTTCAGTTTCTTTCAATAATGTCTCGTAGTTTTCAGTGTATGAATGTTTTACCTCCTTGGTTAAATTTGTTCCTACAATGAGATAGCACCTCACACCTGTCAGGATGACTATTATTAAAAAGACAAGAAATAACAAATGTTGGAGAGGATGTGGAGAAAGGGGACCCTCATACACTGCTGTTGGGAATGCAAACTGGTGAAGTCACTATGGAAAACACTGTAGAGATTTTGAAAAAAGTTTAAAATAGAAATACCATATAATCCAGCTATTCTACTTCTGGGTACTTATCCAAAGAACATGACAACACTAATTTAAAAAGATATATGCACCCCTATGCTCATTGCAGCATTATTCACAATACTTAAGACTTGGAAACAACCTAAGTGCCCATCAACAGATGACTCGATAAAGAAGAGGTGAGAGATACACACACACACACACACACACACACACACACACACACAATGGAATACTACTCAGCCATAAAAAATGACAAAACTGTGTTATTTGAAATAATACAGATGGACATTGAGGGTATTATGCTAAGTGAAATAAGTCAGACAGAGAAAGACGAATGCCACATGATTTCACTCATATGTGGAAGATAAAAAAACAAACACACACATAAATACTGGGAACAGATTGATGGTTACGAGAAGGGAAGTGGGTGAGAGGAGGGCAAAAGGGGAAAAGGGGCATATACGTATGGTGATGGATGGAAACTAGACTTCTTGTGGTGAACATCATGCAGTCTATACAAAAGCCAAAATATAATGATGTACACTTGAAATTTATATAATGTTATAAACCAATGTGAATTCAATAAAATACAAAATAAAAATAAAAAATGAATTATATTTTTTAAACCTAACCTTTACAATTAATATCAAATAATCTAATCAAGACCAAAGCCTGAATTTTTGCTTGTAAAAGTAATGAAAAAGAAACATATATTTCCTCATAATAGAACTCTTTTTGAGAGGCAATCTTGAAGGGAAGAGCTCAAAGCTCAAAGTAAAACTAACTCCAGTTTGAACCCCTGGTCCATCACTTGTTTTCAATGAATTAATTTCTTTGACTTATTTTTTAAATCTCTAAAGGGGATAATAAAAGCCAGCAGATAAGGCTGCTGTGACAATTAAGTATAACACGAGCCAAGTAAATGAAAGTTTCCAGGATAAATGATATACATTAATTATGATAAGAACCATTCATATTTAATTTATTCAACTTTAAAAATTTACTGCCTTATTTGTTCTTCATAAGAAACTCTATGAAATTGCTATAGCAATATTATGATCTGCATAGGTTAGATAAGAAAACTAAGGTGGGGGCATAAGTGATTCCTTCTGATGACACTGCTACAAAAGTTGCCCATGGCAAGGCCATCCCGGTCACGTAGTCATTAAGTTCGTATGCTCCACTTTGGTGGCCCAGGGTTCTTGGTTTGGGATCCCAGGTGCAGACCTATACACCACTCATCAAACCATGCTGTGGTGGCATCCCACATACCAAATAGAGGAAGATTGACATAGGTGTTAGCTCAGTGACAATCTTCCTCAAGCAAAAAGAAGAAGATTGGCAACAGACATTTAGCTCAGGGCCTAACTTCCTCACCAAAAAAAAAAAAAAAAAGAAAAAGAAAAAAAGTTGGCTTTAGGGATGTTGTTTTAACTTCTATTGCAGTGATTTCCCTTTTCCACAATATGCCATTCTTAAGCTATTTCTTGCACATCTTCTTATGAAAAGTAAGATCTCCATGGCATCCTAGTACCTGAAGAAATGTATGGAGAACATGAGTGAACTGAAAACTGCCAGGAAGTCTTTTATTAACTGCTAACTCAGAGCTCAAAGGAAGCCAATCAATATCTATTGAAGCTACGGTATAAAAAGAGAAGCTCAGAACATAATAATTGTAGATCCTCAAGCTGACTCTTTTGGAGTGACCAGATGTCAAACCACAAAGAACGTTACAACCTGAAATCAATCAGTATTCTAAGAACCTTAGGCCAGTGTTTGAATCAGAATATCTAATGCATCTGAGAATACTTATAAGCTATTATTGGGACAAATTAAGTTATTTTAATGAAACGGAAACTCTTTTAACAGAGTTTTCATATATATTTATCTCTGAAATATATATATTTCTTCTGAAAACTGACAGGCTAATTGTATGTGCTTCTAAAAATTGATAGAGTTTATTGAGGGCTTCTTAAGTGAAAAGCACTTTTCCAAGTTGATAATTTAATTGTCATAACAATCCTATGAGGGCTATTTTTTGCATTTTACAGATGAACTAATATTTCAAATAGTCAGATGACTTCAAGTCACATAGTTAAATAAGTAGTTAATGCAGGAATTGAGCCAGATCTGAAGCCAAAGACCTAGATTTCCACACCAAACCATGCTTTCTTGTTTTTAAAGGCTATCTCTGAAAAAAAAAACTATTTCAAGAATTGAATATTTTAAAAGAATGTTAAAACTTCTACATTATGAATATATGCAAAAATTGTGTAATTATCTGGACAAAGACAACTTAGATAATCTGAATATCTTTTTAGTTTGAGACTATACTGAATGCATGTTCTCATATTACTAAATTCCAATAGTAAAGAGTACAGGATTTTTTTTTTCCATATGATGTGACATAGGAACTTCTCCATAGTAAATACTGTGATTTTTAACAGCATTATACTCAGAACTACAATAAATATTTAGAGTTATTAGGAAATATTTCCACTTGTTTTAAGCTATATCTAAATTTTTGCTCTTCTAATTTATCTCTTTGAGAATTTCAAGCCCTGACTTTGTTTAAGCTGTGTAACTGATGGTATTACAAAGCTTCTTGCTGATATTAACTTAGAGATTTCACTCTTTATCCATCCAATTCACTTGGAAGCCAGTACCTTGACTAACCTCTGTCATTTGACGGCTTATATTTGATTTTGTTGCTTTTAATATCTCACAGAGAGGTTCACTACTTCTTGGAAATACCAACACAATTGCTCAGTCTGCTATTTCCTGCCATTTCAGGTGTTTACTGAATCTGACTTTCCAAAGTAGAACAAACCAGTCAATCTCAGAGTTTTTTTCTTTGTTCTCTTTGGTAATTTATTTGGCCCTCTCAATCTACCCATTCCACATGCCTTTGCTTCACCCCCATAATCCTTCATGGATACACTATGATTCTGTTGTGTGTTGTAGCCTATATCTAACAGGCTTAAACATTAATTTGGAAACCTCTAAAGCTTTATGAATATTCTTTTTGTATGAGTGAGTTCTTTATTTCATATGGTTTTAACGTGTCTTTAAAATCTTGAGTAGGAACAAAAATTATGTCTAAATACCTATTGGAATGAGTCATTTCGTCTCCTGTTACATATATTAACACAATTTAGACACTTGGTAGAAGAAAGGCATGCATGCTGGCATGAAAAAGACAGGGAAATAAATCCATCTGTTATCTCTACGCAAAAATTTAGTTAAGTAAAACTATCTGAAATGTTTATAAAGTATTAAAGATGCAAGTAATTTTGACATAACATAAAGTCTAAAGAAGTATTTATAAGTGATCAGTAGGCTAATATTCTAAAATTATAGACCCAAATTCAAACTAATAAGAAGATACTTTGTTGACTAACGACTCTCTCTACTCCAGATAGAGGCTTTGTATATCTAATCCTGATTGCTCTAATCCTCATAGCACTTTGCAAGGAGGATATTGCTGATTTTCAATTATTTTATGCCTGTTTTTCAGAGAAAGTGTTTCCATCCAAGATGATGCTCATTTCACTTTGATATTCATGGTGCCCAGCACAGTGCTTAAAACAAAAAAGATAGTAAATCAGAAGTTCTCAAACTTTATTGGGCCTTAAAAAAAATCACCTGTGTAAGAAGAAGATTCCCAGAAAGTTGGTGCTTTTTGTGAGACCCCCTACATTTGCATTTTTAAACACACCATACAGGTAACTTTGATGCCCAAGCTCCACGGACCATACTTTGAGAAATGGTTTAATAAACTGGCAAGGGCTCGGTTATCACATTGTTTAAGAAATGAGCAATGACATTTGATAAGTAATTCCTAAGTTTTGGAGAAGACACAAAACGTCTGAATGAGAAAAGTTAAGAACCAAAATGCAATGACTATTTAAAGGAAATAGGAGAAAGCCCTGGCAGAAAATGGGAATTACGCAGTCAGCAGCAGCACATTGGTTGGCATTATACCATCACTATCCCACTACAATAATCATCAGCATTTTCCTTTATAGTATTTTTTCCTATTAGAAGAAAGCTCTCAGTATTATTCACAGTCCAGAAGCCAGTGGGTGCTGTCCTTGGGAGCAAGGTGCCTGGCGGCATCAGTGTCAGTCAAGAAGGATGCCCCCGCAGTCCCTGAAAAAGGTCAAAAAGTGAAAAGTGACAGTGACTCAGGTTGAGAACCAGAGGATGTGTTCTGTCATGCTCCAAAGAGCCCTTTCCCTGAGGTGACAGGTAATGAGGGAGCATCATTCACAGTGTTTTACCAAGCCCTCTGTGTGGATTAGCGTCAACTATGAGAAAGACTCAAGCAAAGATATGGACATATTTACCGCAGAAGAGTATTTTAAGATGTCATTTTCTTAAATATAAAATATGTCCTAATTTTTGCCTTGACGTCTAGGAGAAAACAATCCTGATATTGTTGTCTCTATCCTTTTAATACAGCCTTATTTTTTCTTCTCACATTTTGCTGGCAGGCCATGGTTCTTCAAGACCTGAGGTGGCCTCTTCAAACATGAAGTGGCAGAATTCTGGCAAGGCCATCCACATATTTTTAAACAATCTAAAAACTGTGAAACAACATTACCTTCTGCTAAAATATCAGAATGGCTCCAAGAAATGTGGAGAAGTCTGTGATATCTGCTTTGAGCATCCCTCTCTTTCATGATCTTGGTAGAATCCTTTCTTCCTCTGGCTGCGTGCTGATCCCATTAGAGCCCAAGAGCCCCAGACAGTCTGTGTCCACTTCTCAGTTCAGATAGTTTGAATAACTATTCATTAACCATCACCTGTAAGCCAGCCATGAGTTGTGCAAAGCAAATAAGACAGAGACTCTGGTCTCAAGAAACTTATAGTTTAGAGGGAGATACAAGTATCCTAACATGTAATAAACCACACCTGAAATCCTCTAATAGCACAAACTACATGGATCATAAATATGGAGGGAAGGATCTGTACCAGTAACGCTTCTCAGGTTAAAATGATAGGAAAACTAAGCCCAAGTTGGCTTAAGAAAAGGGGAATTTATTGAATCATGTAACAGAAAAGCCCAGGGTTACGGCTGGTTTTAGGCATGGCTTTGTAAGAAGGTCCTATAAGATACTAGTACATATAATTCTCTCTGTAATGTGCTTTGAGTTCACCCGTGTTGCCTCTATTTTAAAATGGACATCTCTCATGGCAGCAAAATGGTTTTCAGTAGCTCTAGAGTTTTTTTTTTTTTCAGTTACAAATCATTCAATAAGATGAAACTATTTTTATCTCAGCATTATGAGAAAAAGTCTTGAGATTCATATTGTTTAGAATTACTTTGTCAGGCACCAGCATCTGAATCAATCGCTGGGAATGTATTGCCTTGATTGACTTTGTGTGGATCATGTGCTTCTTTCCTCGAGCTGAGGATAGATTCGCAAATACATCTTGTAGACTGAAAAGGTGTTGTCATATATTGCTGAACAAAAAGTATGGGTGTTAGCGTTAAATTCTGAAGACATCACAGCACAGGCCCCTAATTCAGCCTATGGAGATTTCAGAACAGGAGAAGACAGCTATGATTTTTTTAGACAGGAAGAAATTGTCTGCTCTGAAAGAACAAATCATCTCCAAATCTCAGTGCTTAGGAAAAAAGCCTTTATTGCTTGCTTACACAATAGCTGTTGTGAGGCTGGTAAATTCTCCAGAGCGGTGGTATATCATGAGGCTGCTCAGATTCCAGGCTACATTGATCTCATTGAAACTCCATTTCAATATATGTTTTCACAAGAGGGCTGGAGGACATGGAACTGTCAATTAAAAGCCCTATTTAATCACCACTAAATCAATATGTCATTTCTGTTCACAGTACACTGAACACAATGGAACACATGCTACACAGAGATGTATAATCCTCCCGTGTCAGTTAAATGTCCAGAATCTGCCCATAACCTATTGACCAGAACAAGTTGCATAGCCTCATCCATTCATAAGCGAATACAGAGGAGTAAAATATTCTCCTTTGCTCAGAAGGAAAGGAAAACTAGACATGAGTGATCATTTGAAGCTGCTACAATACTCTAGAGCCATCTGGGTGGGGGAAGAGCAGGACCAGAGACATGGAGATGTGAAATAACATAATAAGTTTTGAGAGCAGCACAGACTCTGGCATTTTTGGAATGTCAAACACAGACAGAAAAGGTGGGAGAAGAGGCTAGGAGTTGTATATAAACCTGGTCATGAAGCAATTTACAGAGCAGATCGTGCTTTCTTCTTGAAGTCTTTCCGAATTTACTCTGAATTTGGCCAGCAAATTGACCCTTAGTACATTGTGTTTTTCATTCTCCTTGTCTGCTTAAATAATGGCCCATCAAGGTTAAAAGTTATCATTATGGACTGAATATGTATTCCCTGCAAATTCGTATGTTGAAATCCTAACCCCCAATGCGATGGTATGAGGCGACGGGGCCTTTGGGATGTACTTAAGTCATGAGGGAGGAGCCCTGATGAATGGGATTGTGCCATTGAAAGAAGAGACACTGAGAGCTTGCTCTCTGTCTTTTTCTGCTCTCAGCCATGAGAGAACACAGCAAGAAGACATCATCTGCAAACCAGGAATCCAGCTCTTACCAGAAGAGAATCTGCCAGCACCTTGATCTTATACTTCTCAGTCTTGAGAACTGTGAGAAATAAATGTTTGTTCTAAACCATCCATAAAAAAACATGGTAATTTTTTTATAGCAGCCCGAGGTAAGTGACAGTTGCCTGGGGACATGGCTATATCTTGCTCTTCCTTGATACTTCCCCTACTGACCACTAGTAGGAACTTCAACACTGGGCCAGATGGGCAGCCTTCACATGTAACCATTCAGTTCAGAGGTTGTAGAAACACCCAGAAACCAGGAGTAGCCACAACAGAATAACTTTGAGGGTATTAGCAGTCTAATTCTGGGCCCATATCAAGACCCAATAGTCTTTAGCATTTCATTGGATTTATCATTTCATAGGCTGGGTAACTACAATTTCCAATGCTGTCAGTCAAGTACATGAGCCAGGATCATGATTCATTTAAAAATGTTTTAAAAAGGTGAAACTTCAGCGATAAATGCTAGGAATGGAAGGACATATTTGATTATATTTTGAAGTTGCTTAAAATTTTGTTTAGCAATTGAAATTTACTCACTAAGAATGACCCTTTTAAAGGTCCACTCATTGACTAAGGAAGATTCAGAATGTTTAGCTTTCTAGAAGATGGAAAAAGTTAATAAAGAAAAGAAGCAGAAGTGGTTTATGTAAAAGTTTTGCTAAAAGTAAAAATACTTCCAGAAACATTTTTTGCTTGCTGTCTAAGTTGGGACAATGACTATCAAATATACACAAATCATTTTATTCTTTGAGTCTGTATTTTTACATTTACACAGGAAGGTATAGGAATAGATTATTTCTAACATAGGGATTTAAGAAGGTGTATATTTTCCTTTCCAAGTTTAATTTATTCAGCACTAACAACAATTTGGTTTGATTTGGTTATGTGATTACCTAGCTAACATCTCCAGCTATGGTTTGACTTGGAAGAAAGTTTCACCAATCCTCTGAATGGTCTTTCCTTGCTCACTGAGTAGTGGTCAGTATTTGGATTTCTTTAGAAGGGGTGTTTGTCTAACTTGAATAAATCCTAGGGCTTCACTAGCCTTGGTTCCTGCATGGAGTCATTATAAAAATTCACATTCCAGTAAAAAAAAAAAATAATCACAAGGTACTTCTTATCATTATTTGTCTCTTTAAGAGCATTAAAGGGCATATTAGCAAACCAGAGTAAAAATTCTTAAAATCTTGTCTCTCAATCCCAAGTCTGCCATCATTCACGATTGCTCTAGAAGTTCTCTCACAACAAAACACCTCCAGGACTGCCTACCTGACTTCCCTTTTTCTTTATCCCCCATGCCATGCTACAGCTGCACTATCTCCCTGACAGAACTGGCTACCAATAACCTTGCCCTGTCTAATGCTGGTGGCTGGCAACTCCAGGATGGCTAACTCACAGTCTTCTCTTGGTCAAGATGGACAGCAGTGCACAGGACCTCCTGAGAAGAAAGGCTTTTCTCCCATTTATTTTCTAAACTCTTAAAAGAACTCTTGAGAAGTTCTTGGCAAGACTTTCTGATCACCAAAAAGAGACACAATCTCTATCTCACTCATGGGTTCCTCTAGCGAGTGGCACACCTCTTCCAGGTCGTCTCTTTGTACTCCTGGGGTAGGGGTAATTTCCTTTGAACTGTTCTGAGAGCAGAGTCAAGCTTAGGTTGGCTGTTTTCATCAGATAACCCCATCATAAACTTGGAAAAGGAAAAAAGGAAATGTGTCAGGAAAGAGATTAATCCTTGCTCTCTTACCAACCAATGACTAAGGCAAGCGAAGAAAGATGGTAGATTACGCTGATTATCCTTTAATTATATATCACTTCCACAGCTGAAATAGTCATGAGAATATCTTGCATTCCCCCAATTCTGGTTTCATTATCAAATGTGTCCCACCTCTGCTGTTTCTTTAATGGGCCAGAAAACGGGCAATTGAGAAGTCACAGTAATCTTGTTAGTTCCCTGCTGTTCACACTGGAAGCAGACTATAAATCTGAGATCTGGGTAAAATCCCATCCTCAGAATTTGAGAATCATTCATGCTTCCTGCTGGGACCTCTCTCTGGGAGATCTAACTTCAGAAGCAATTGAACTATTCTCATCCTACCTCTCCTTCTCCAGATCTGTTCCAAGGATATAGGTGTGAATTAATTATGACCTTGATTTCCTCGTTTATCTTCTTTGTCCTCATAAGTTCACAAACAAGTGGAATTTATGTGCCCCTCCAATGTTATCTTTTCTTCCTTTTTAAATTAAAACAAGATCGTATAGCAAATCTTGCAAAAGAGAGCTTCTGCATGGGCCTAACCTGGTTCTCATTCATCAAATTTCTTTCTATCTCACCTTACGAAAAGTATTATAAAAGTTTTTCCAGTCTGAACTGGGGACAGAAAAAGGATTTTTTTTTTCTGACTATCTATAAATTCAAGATATACATGGTATACAATTTCCAATGAGCCAAGTATATATCCTAGGAAGTGAGTCCTCTGTGGAAATGGAAACCATTATGTCCTTATGTCTTTGAGTCCATGAATGACTATTGTAGGCTTTCATTTAGATACTGGGTTGTATCAACTTCAAACAATTTCTAAAGCTCCATTATGCTTAGAAAATTTTAACCACGTTCAAAATCTTTTTCCTTGACTTTTGGCATCGTTACTCTCTGCAAATCCCTCTAGAACCTATGGCGAGGGAACCTTCCAAACCACTATTGTGAAGGTATAAATATATTCCAAAATACTGCTCCCTGCAGTCCTCAGAGAAGGCAGGTAAGCTCTGAGGTGGCTTTCAGATGAACTCAGCCTTGTTGCCTCAGGTTGAAGCAACCTTGTCCATATATTCTAATGGACTGTACAAGGATTATTATTTTGCTTGTCCCGTAATATGAAAAAATGTGATGCACGGATCCATAGTAACATTTCCAAATCTATTGCATTGTAAGTCCTACTGTAATATGCAAATTGAACTAATCTATGCAGATTTGTAATTGTTTTCTCATACCTCTATGTCCTCTGCTTGGGAAACAGTGTGCCCACATCACTCATTACGTTATTGCATTCACTGAAGCTTTCTCGGACCATGCCTGTAAGTTAGCAACTCCTGATGCCCACAACATATGTCCTAATGCCCATACCCTGCTACATTACTATATTATATTACATTGTACCCACTAGACTTGGTTACTTTATTTTATTTCCTCCTACTAGAATATATGCTCAGAAGGCATGAGTTCTGTTATGTTTAAGAGGTTATTGCTAAGTTAAGAACGGTACCTAATCACAGAAGATAGACTATAAAAACATAATGGATAGTGAACCAATTAGCTTGTGTTTCTTTCTTTTGTCAAATGTCTATTCCACTTTTGTCTTTTTTTTAATTTGTTACACTTTTTTAAAATAAATTTGTCTTGAGTTTTTGTACTAGTGATTATTAATAATTTCCCTAAAATGTGTGAAATTTTCCAGATGATGATGGTCTTTAATTATTATTTGTGATATATGAAAGCATAGATATTTTAGATTTTTTGTTTATACAAATTTGTGTATAGTCTACTTATAGCTTCCTTTTGTGACTCCATTTTTAGGGAAATTTTTTCTTTTCCAAATGACATAACAATTCCTCTTAGCTATGTTTTACTTTTTAAAGTTATATTTTACTTCACATTTAAATTTTGAATAATGATGAAGTTTTGGTTTACAGTGTAGAGTAAGAAACTAAGTTGTATTTCTTTCTTTTTTAAGATTGGCTCTGAGCTAACATCTATTACTAATCTTTTTTCTTCTTCTTCTTCTTCTCCCCAAAGCTCCCCAGTATACAGTTGTATATTCTAGTTGCAGGTCCTTCTAGTTGTGCTATGTGGAATGCCACCTCAGCATGGCTTGATGAGCGGTGCTAGGTCCACGCCCAGGATCTGAACCGGCAAAGGCCTGGGCCGCTAAAGCAGAGAGCATGAACCTAACCACTCTGCCACAGGGCTGGCCCCAGAAACTAACTTTTTATTTTTCAACATAGTAAGTTTTCTCAGTACTGTTTATTGAATAACATAGTCTCTTTTTAAGCTTTGAAATACCACCTTTACTACATTCTAGATTCTTATATATTTTTTGGTCTGCCATAGTTATTTCTCTTACATTCTTTTGGACTATCTTTCTATTCCTGCATCTGTACCAAAGTGTTTTCAATACTCTAAGTGTATAATGTTTTATTAACTTAGGGTAAAAACTCTTTCATTATCTTTCATTCTCAACTTTATTTTAAATGTGATGATAATTTAAATAAATTGATTTATTTAAAAGTGCAATTCTTCTTCTAGATAAAATTTAAAATAATTAAGTTCTCCCAAATATATCCCTAAGAAATCTGGGAATTTTGATCTTCACATTTGTTAATTATTTGGTGAAAGTGACTTTTCAGCATTATATTCCCGTATGTAGAAATATGGCATGCTTTTTAATTTTTAAGATATTAAATAATATTTTGTCCTTTAATTTTAAATTTTGGTGGTAAATTTTCACTAACATAAACAGGATTATGATTAAGGAACACAGAAGATAATAATCAAAACGTAGCAAAAGGAAAGTAAAAACTAAGTACAACTTAAAACCTTTTCCTCTTCTTTTAATGTCTTGGAAAGGCCTACTCACTACCCAGAGGTGAACAAGTGTAACATTTTGCAGCGTAGCATTCTAAACTTTTCTGTATGTTTTCACAATTATAGGTGCTTAGTTACAGAATATATATCAAAGCATTTCGGACTTACCTTTAAACTTGAAATGGGTTTTTATAGAGAATGGGCATGATTGCAAATTATTACCTATAGTGCTATATCCTATGCCTAATATTCAATTGTGTATATCAATGATTTTCAACACTGGCTACACATCAGAATCCTCTGGGAAGCTTTAAAAAAGTACCAAGGCCTGGTCCCTATCCAGGTCACCTTTAAGTTGATGACAATATTGGTGGGTGGTGAGCCCTGAACACCGGTATTTTCAAAAACATTTTAGGTGATTTTAATATGTACCCTGGGTTGGTAATTGCCACTATATGTGAACTATGATTTCTTAACCACTTCTCTACTGATAAATATTTGGGTCCAGTTGAGCTAGATTTTGCTGAATTAACAAACAAGCCCAATACCTGTCTAGATTAAGATTAAGATTATTTTTTGCTTATGTCATATGTCTAATACAAGGAGGTGGCCTGGAGGCTATGGTTGTCATTAGGGCTGTTCACAAATATTTGGTACTCTTTGTCCAGGCAAAACTACTTTTCCACCCCTTTGAACTCTGGCATGGCCATATAAGGTGCTTTGGCCAAAGCAAAATGAACAAGATAATTAAGAGCCAGTTGGCACCTTTCCAGGCTCTCTTTCCCCTCTTCCATGATTACAAGTAAGGCAACAGGTGGTAGCTGCTCCATCAGTCCAAGTGCCAATGTCAGGATGATTAAAACATGGAGGAGACTCCCCAGTCAGTCCATAAATATTTCATATGAGTGAGAAATCACCCTTTACTGGGATAAGCCGTGAAGATCTAGGGTGTTTTATTATCACAGCGAAATCTAACCTATCTTGACTAAACAGGGAGCTCTGCCCATTGGAGTTACTTAGAAATCTAGGATGGGAAAAGCTTTATAAACTTGACTGTTAATCACACAACAGTGGAAAGTGGGTAGAGTGAATTGGACACTGTTTTTTAAAGCTTAACTTGGAAATAACACATAACAGCTAATCTCATCTTTTACTGGCCAAGAAGGGTATAATTCAAAAGTTTTAAATTTGTTATGTGCTTGGAACATAAAGAGCGCAATGTATTTTTTAAGAAACACTAATGGCATCCATGCGTCGATACCCTTGCTACGTGCAAGAGGGTAGCAAAAGAAGATCCACATATTTGCATCTATATGTTTGGATTGTGACACAAAAAGAACTAGGAATTTATTTGGAGATGTCAATTACTCCCGCATTTGGTGGTAAATTTATGGGAAAAAAATCTGAGGCTTTAGATGCTATTCTTTTATTTAGGAAATATCAAATAATCAATAATGAGTTGCCTAGAAATTAAATATATTGTATAGATTTGAATTATCTGAAAGTGGGACTATAAAATAAAAGAAGTGAAAAACGAATGGATTATATAGCCTGAAAAATTTGTGCTCAAATCCCAACTTCTTGTGTTTAGTAGTTAACAACATCTTGCTAAGAATTTCACCGTTCTCAGCCACAGCTTCTCCATTGGTGATACAAACCATGACATGGGGTAGCTCTTTCAATTATGTGAGAGAATGTATATAATACACCAAATACATTGTCTCCTCCGTAGTAGGGACTCAAGAAATATTGTCCTTTTCCCAAACCCCCATCTTTCTCCCATCCCTCATGATTCTAACAACCCATCTATACATAAATAGAAATATGATTATCATCTCAGAGCCACTTCAGAATTCAGAGAATATTTAGTGCTTTGCTGTATATTTCAAAGAAAGGAAGGAAAATAAAGGGTAACACGAACAAAATGAATTACATTGAGAAGAGAAGGTCAGGCCAACTGGCAATAAACATCCCTACCAGACAGAGGTCTTTCTCCAACTTTTTAATTAAACCAGTTATTTAGAGACATAAAGAATCAACAGAAAATACAGGCCAATATGTACAAAAGAGGAAGATAAGATCAAATAGTAGTTCTGTGGAAGCCATTGTGACATGTCTTCGATCTCGCCAAAGCGATGGGGCGCCTGAAAAATTTTGATTCTGTTATGCCACGAGGCATTGAGCAGCATGTTTAGTAGATAAAAAAGATGACACCTACTGCTGCTCAAATACTTTCTGCTAATACAGGCAAGGACACAGAACTGAGAAAACTTTTTTGTCTTCCACGAAAATTGTTTTATTTCCCCTTTCGCCTTTGTTTGCGACAAAATCCTTTTCTCCTCACTTCAAGAATAATTTCAAAAAACGTTAAAACTCAGCTGAAACAGATTTACACTGTGTCCGACTTGAGTTTTGCATACTCTTCCATTTGACTCCACATTTGTCACGTTTTCCTTGTAAATACAACAAATGCTTACAATTCGTTCTGGAAATCTGATTTAAGGAAAAATAAACTTACACGGACAGATAAGGAAGTAACAGCATTGCAATTTCATCTAAACACTGAATCAGGGAACAAAAAACAGCAACAATGGGGGCCGGCCCAGTGTCATAGTGATTGAGTTCGCGTGCTCTGCTTCTGCTTCGGGAGCCTGAGGCTTGTGGGTTTGGATCCCTGGTGTGGACATCCGCTACTTGTGACCCATGCTGTGACAGCAACCCACATACAAAATAGAGGAAGATTGGCACAGATGTTAGCTCAGGGACAATCTTCCTCCCCAAAAGAACCCAGAAAGCTTTTTTTTATTATTTAGGACAGAGTAGGTAGTTGAAGGTTGGTAGATGGTGGGCAGTGATATTTAATGATTAGACAAGGTAATTGAGCTGATTTGTATTTCTTTCCTCTGTGTCACTAAGGTTTTCTCCTAATCATTGCCTTGCTTGAGGATCCAGATGGCCTATTTATTAAACTCCTTATAGCATAAGACTTCAAAGGAGAAGCAGTGTATTAGGTTGCATGGTAAAATTAGTGTTCTATATCTGCACACGCTGGAAATGAGGGCCAGACAAAATATCATGAATTATCATAAGGAAAAATATAAAGATGGAAGATCAAGGAATTTCAGAACAGGGAGACACCAATTAGACCAAGTAATAGGATTTTCCTTCTTTTAGAGGTAACAGAATTGAGGTGAGAAAGTAAACCACCATTCAAAACATAAAGTAAAAAACCAGTTTTGTGAGCCTAGGAGTGGAAAGATATGTGCTAAGACAGCACAGGGATGAAAGACTGCTGCTCAACGTAAAAACAGCACTAAGTAGTGGCCTATGAGGGTGTTTGGTTGGTGGATTTTGAACTAGAAGCATGGTATCCAAAAAAGGAGATATAATAAAAGTCCTACTCTCTTTTGTAATAGATCCTTATTCAGAAAGTTCTGGGTCACACTTTTGTGAGAAACATGAACAATCTGGACTGCATCTCAGAGAACAATAGCCAGGAAGATGTGATTTGGCTCAACTTTACAGTATGTGTGGAAAAGGTAATGGAATTTAAACTGAAGAAGAATAAATTAAATATGTATAGTATATATCTTATATAAATACTATATATATATATATATTAGTGTTAAGGCTGCCATTTAGAACAGAGACTATATTTTTTGTGTGACTTCAAATTACTGAAAACCGTAGAAATTACAGGAAGTGAGTCTTATTGTAAATATAAAGGAAATGTCTTAAATGGGACAATAGCTAATATGCATTGAAAACTTATTTCTGGCACCATTCTATGAACTTTAGATGCATTGATTCATTTAAATCTCATTTCACCCTTATGAGTTAGGTACTAATATTCGTGCCGTTACACAGATGAGAAAACTGAGATTAAAATGTGTTAAAAAAAATCTTGCTTCATGTCACAATATATGATAGAGCGAGAATTTGAACCACGGCCATCTGACTCAAGAGCTGGTGATCTTTAATATTTCCTTATGCCAAGACTTGATGGGGTCAGGGTGATGAATCTACGCTGATGACTATTCAGCTTAAGCCTGAAATGGAGTGAATATCTGATGGACTTTCAGGGTAAAAGATAGATTTTTAAGTAAAAAGTGTTCCTCTAAACCTCAAAGCCATGTCTTAAAGCCCAGGTGACAGGGCGCAATCTCAAAGCTGAGAGAGGTAGTCTTTCCTTTCACTCGTGCAGACAGACCTGTGTGAAGTCACAATAAGGACTTCAGAGGACATCTGAGCACTGACTCAGGTCCATGCGCTCATCTGGGTTATTTCCATGTTTAACTCATTTAATTCTCCAAACAACCCCATGGAGTAGGTGCTACTATCGTTCTCCTTTTACAAATGGAGAAACTGTGGTTCTGAACTGGTAAATAATTTGCCCAAGTTCACACAGCTTCTTAGCAGTAAAGCCAGTGTGCAAATACCCGGCTCCAGAGTCCATAAGCATAACCACCAGGCTGGATTGCATCTTACTATGCTTAATTTTTCTACTGTGCCAGTGCACTGGTGATAAATGCCCGGGAGCAAAGGCATCTATGGGCTAGCCACAGTTGACAAGACCTAGTGGATGAGAGCTCAGTTACAGATCCCGTGCGCAGGTGGACAGGAACTCTTGCTGGGTTCTGAGGCAGTGGACACTTGTATATTCTGACCTTATGTAAGGTAATTATAATTCTTCATGTCAACTGTTCACAGACTACCTTAATATGTTAAACATAGACACCGTATTTGTTACTTCTCTTTGAGAAACAGAAAATCTTTGGAGCTAGAGGTGAAAAAGCACAAATCATTTCAAAAACATATGCAGATACTGAAAACATATATACAAGTCCACAGGTTAATTCTCCAGAAGAAATTGGAATCAGAAATTGCAATACTATTGGAATTCTTGATCCTTTAGGCATGAACTTTGCTGTATCCTCCTCACTTCCTCTCCTTCGTTCAAAACAGTGAATTTTTTTAAGCCTCAAATTCTTCAGAGAGTATTGCCTGAGAACAAGGATTTACTCTCAATAACCACAGTACCTTTATCAAAATCATAATTTAAACATTGATAACACACTCTTATCTAATCTGCATTTTTCAATTTTTTATTTTATTTTTTTGCTGAGGAAGATTCATTCTGAGCTAACATCTCTTGCCAATATTCCACTTTTTTCCTTGAGGGAGATTGTCCCTGAGCTAACATCTGTGTCAATCTTCGTCTGTTTTGCATGTGGGTCAGCACCACAGTATGGCCACCGACAAGTTACATAGGTCCCCACCTGGAACTGAACCCAGGCCACCGAAGTGGAGTGTACCAAACCTAACCACTAGGCCAAAGGGCCAGCAACAATGCATTTTCAATTTCATATTCAAATTTTACAAAGGCACCCAATAATTCCTTCAGAATTATCAAATTATGTATGTATTTGTTTTTATGTTTTTGTTTACTTATTCACTTATTTATTGATTTTTTTACAGTCCAGAGTCCAATCAAGTCTTTCTTGTTTGATGAGTATAACTTTTTCAAAGAATCAGTGTTAGAGTATTTACCTAAAAATTGAAGTAGTTTACTTCTAAACTTATTGAGTTGTAAAGTGTTAGAGCTGAGACAGTTCATACAGCTTCAATAGCCAGGCCCCTTTGTAATAAGGGAATTGAATCCAATGAGTGAAGTGGCATGTCCAAGGCATACAGTCCAGAAAAAAACAGGGACAGGAACTCCAGAGTCTGGGATCCCAGGCCAATACATTCTGGTTATCCCCTGTCATTAGTTCATCCCATTCTGTTTGCCTTCCATTGCCTTTTCTAACTTATCTACACGACAGTGTTGAAAATACTAAGCATTCCATGATGGAACAGCAAATGAGTGCTCAGGAGGAAATCAAGGGACTGTCCAGTGACAGTGTTCCTTGTTCCACTGGGAAACCAGAAACAGCTCGGCCTAATAATCTTATATTACTGGCTCTGTGTGAGCTAAAGATTGTTAGCCTGTAAAAGTCTTTAGAATCGACAAATAAAGCTGTCATTTGTTTTGTGACTCTGATATTTTAGATGGCATTCAGGACCAGACTATACCCTGTCAGTGAAATCTAAGAAGAAAAAGGAAAAGAAAAGGCAAGGAATGAGCAGTGAGTGTCTAAGGCAAAAGAGAATTTGGGAATACGGAACATCTAGATTCCTTCACTTCTTTCCCTGAAAAATAGTTTTTCCTCTCTTCTTTCTTCCCTATCTTCAAAAAATATTTATTTAACAAATACTATGTACCAAGTAGAAGAAGATATGAAAGGAGCTCAGAACTAAATGACTCAGTTACCTTACTGTAATAAGCAATTAAGGAAAAGAAAACACGATTTTGTAGTAGAGGTATGCAAGTTATGTACAAAGTGTTAACCTCTCTCTCTGTTGAACTTGATAGTAAATAACATGATGATTTCAACAACATGGCAGAGCCTCAGACTATGAGAATAGACATAGCCCTTGCTCAGGTTGTAATAGACAAAGAAGTATTCTCTTCTGTTTATAAAGACTCACAAAAAAGAATTTCTCAATTTTGTGACTTATTGTCTGGCTGCCGGATCCTTATGAAAAGTATTCTTTTTAAATAGTAGTTTAATAGACCAACTTTGGTTACATTGCGCTGTATCTTCTTAGCACAAACTGCCCTCCCACACCTTGTCATCATAAAAATCTCTGTTTTGTACCAAAACTCTTCAGGGTCAGCTTGATATCTATATTATGTATCTAGCAACAAATATTTATTGTCGGGAATGGCATCATCAAAAATAATTGTTAACCATATTTATTGATGATACATAAACACTCCACATACCTAGTAAGCCATATGGGAAATGATTAATCTGGAATTCAGCCACAAATTGGAAGAGAGCATTAGGATTTCATGAGTAAAAGTCTGGATCTATTTTGCAACTTGGCCAAATTATATTCTGCAATGAGAGAGTGGGAAGAGGGAAGTATTTACAGTTTCAGATGGATTATGGATTTCAGTGAGGTCGGTTAGATAATAGCAACCAACTCAAACTTGTGGTGTGGGAAAGAAATTTACAAAACTATGAAACTGAGTATTAGGGGATATTATCATAACACAGTTATAGGCAGAGAAAAGACAAGGATTAAGTTACTAGGTTCAGATACATATAAATAAAAACTTTGACGGATACATACTAAATAAACTTAGGGCAAGGGAGGGTCAATCTGATGATAAGTTTATGAGCAGTTAAAAGATCTTCTCACCTGCTTTCTTTCTAAGGCCAGGATTAGCCCCATAAACTGGTGCCTATTGATTTCTGCAGGTGGCAGTCAGTGCAGGAGTTCTCTCTCATTTATCTGTGTATCTAAGAAGCCAGGACTTAGCACATAGTAAATACTCAATAAAATTACATAGACTGAATAATAAACAAGTTGTGACAAATTTAGTAATTGACTATAGGTTGACCCTGAGCCACTGGAGAAAAAAAGTGAGTCTGAGGGGCATTTTTGAATAATAATTACCACCAAAATGATTATGAAATCCAAAAATAGAATTAGCAATTTAAGGGGAAAATCATGTATATGGCACAATCAAGACATGAAGATAATGACGATGACTAAATTATCAAATAATGTGCTAAACACATAATGTGAATTATATCATTTAATCCAACGAAAATCTTATTAGAAAGGAAGATAATATTTTATTTGCATGTTAAGAAATTGAAGACTTTTGAGACTAGATTACTCACCCATGGTCACAAAGCTACAAAGCGGTTGACCCAGAAATCTAATACAGATCTGTCTTACTTCACAAGTCTGGTCAGAGTTGACTCATCTAGAAAAGAAGGTGTGCAATCAAGCGTGGGGAGTGCCGTTTGCCATCTGCAGACTCTGGATCCCACTGGGAAACATTGTGTTTCCTACTGCTAAATGCTGGTTCTATGCAATTCAAGAATGCTGTGCTATCAAAGTGCTCTGTTCCGGAAGAAGTCAGTTCCTCATTAGCTACCTAGGCAGTAAGCGGGATGTATAAGTCCAAAGCAAAGAATCTCCCTTTCACATAGATACACTTCCTTTTGAGAAATGTAAGAAAATAGTAGAAGGACCAAGTTAAATACTGCTGAAGGCATCAGTAGGATGAAGACTGTTCAAACACAGGTCTAGAATAAGATTTGTTAAATCACTATGTCCAAAGCCTAAATGTATAGGTGGCCATTTTTTTCTTCATATTCTGTTTTTGAGGGGACAGGGTTTGGAGTATGTGAGCTATTGGTAAGCGATGCGCTGCATTTTATTCATGAAAGATAGCAATGCCAATGCAACAGTGTATGGAGATTGCAGTAGGCAGACATCTAAGATCGCCTCCAATGACACCCTCCTTGTGGTATTAACACACTTGTGAAATCCCTCCACTTGACTGTAGACTGAACCTAGTGACTTGTTTCTAACCAACAGAATACAACACAGATGATATGTCACATCGATGATTAGGTCACAAAAGATTACAACTTCTTTCTTGATGGCAGACTCTCCCTTCATTGCTATTTTTGCTTGTACACATTGACAAAGCAAGCCACCGTTGGAGAGAGGTCCACAGGCAAGAAATTGAGGGTGGTCTCCAGCCAACTGGCCACAGGAACTGAGACCCTCTGTCCAACAGCCCTTGAGGAACTCAGTCTTGCCAACTGCCACCTGTGTTCCTGGAAGCCTGTGCTTCTCCAGATGAACCTGAGCATGGGACCACACTCTGGGCTGACACATTGATTACAGCCTTATGAGAGACTGAAGCAGAGGATCCAAATAAGCTGTGCCCAGATTTCTGACTCACAGAAACTTGAAGATAACAAATATGTGCTCTTTTGAGCCACTAATCTAGGGTAATTTGTTATGCAGCAATAGACAACCAATACAGAGGAATTTATTGATAATGGAACTATAAATCAGTAATCCTAGAAATAACTGGCTTTCTCTAGCTTGATTATGTATCTGGTACAATCTCAACCATCCACAAAACCCGGTGTGGACTCAACAGCTATTGCAAACTGCTTTCAACTATCTCCTGCTTGTATCTCAGAAGTGTGCTATTTCTTTTCTGTCATCTCCACTTTGCAGCCTAACCTGAAGAAATACACAGAGCCTTTAAAAAGGAGGAAGATTGAAAACTGAAATGGAATAAGAAAACATAAATTCAAAGAAAGAGTATCCTGTGTTATAGCTTGTAACTATGGAAACACTGACTTCACTACTTGAGGTCTTTCTAACATTAGTTTTAACACAAATTATAAGTAGAGTGCATCATAAAAGTAAATTTTGAGTCAGCTTACATTACTACTTTTGGAACACATTCTTTGTATAGAGTTAATTGAAAAATTACTTTTAAACAATAGACAATTACATTAAATCTTATTGTATTAGTACACAATTGAGGAAGCGCATAACAAAAGACGTGCTTTGTCAAAGAAAAACTGAGGTCAGATAAATATGTAATTATGTGAATATTTTTTCTCTATGTTTTTGTACCAGATCAGTTTTTTAACCTATTATAAGAAATGATTTAGTCAATACAATCTTATATTTTATGGAGTTATCTAATTCAATTTCACACCCAAAACAATATATTTCTTTGCAGTTTCCCTTAGAAATCTAACTTGCCAGAAGGGGCATTTATTTTAAAAAGCTTCAATAGATAGCTCCCTTTACTTCAGAATTCCACATATCCTTAAATATCTTAATATTCATTGTGACTACTTAAAACAGTGCATTTTTATGCAGATTCACCACAATAACCCTCTCAGCCACCCTGTGAAGTTGTATTATCGATCTCAATTTATATATAAATTGGCATACAGAGGATGAATAACTTTCCAAGGTCAGGTAGCAAAGGATAAATTCATACACGGGCAAGCTGGTCTCAAAGCCCATTCACCTAAGCTTTATATCATATTGTCCAATATCTACACATTGAACGCTGATTTTTTTCTGTTTTTTCCTTTCCCTCTCCTCTGTAGTCTGCTCCTGTTCCCTCCTCTCTCCACTCCCTCATCTCGCTCTTTTGCTCTCTGCTGTTTGCAACTTTGCAAGCATTTCTTATTTTATGTGTGTTTTTCCGGTTATTGCAGACTCGTAGCTCTTCCTAGTAGTGAATAAATATGATTTTACACAGGTTTCCCCCTCCAGCAATATTCGTGTTATTTATTTATGCTATCTACCATTAACTGGAATTTTAAGATATTTTAACTATTAGCAGACCCTGGGCTGAGTTAACGTGGAAGGTATCAGTTCAGTGTTTCCCAAAACTGGCTAAAGAATAATATGAACTACAGACCTTTGCCCTCACAGGTTATATCTACTTATTTTCCACCTCCGCCACAAACTCTGGAGTCCAGGAGTTCTCTCAGAACATCCTCTTCTTACAAATACTTGACTGGAAGGCTGAGAATAAAGTCTATCAGGGAGAACTTTAAGTCTTGATGTAGCTTTCAGCCTAATGCCCATGTTGGCCAATTCAGTAGTGTGGGGCAGTCATTAAGACCAGGAATGGGAAGCTAGACTGCCTGGGTTTAAATCACGGCATCTCCATTCCAGCTGGGCAAACTTGGGCAAGTTACTTAGCTTCTCTGAACCTCACTTACATTTATAAAATGAAGTTAGTTTCTACCTCATAGTTTCATTATAAGGATTAAAAAGGGATTGATATCAAATGCTGCATAAGTATTTGTAAAATAAAAACTTGAACATGTACAAGATGAGAAGGAGAAGATACCAATGAGTGAAATGGACATGAGATAAAACACGCGGCCTTTGAGAGATGGGCAAGTAGGTTTAGATCTCAATGTTCCAGTTCCTGAAGCCAAAAAATGTAGTGTTGGACTCCTAAGAAATGTCCTTTGTACCACTGCAATAAATTCGCCTTTTTTCAAATTTATGCTATTATGGACGAGTTTGTCTTTCCTGCAACTACATTAGACTTACCTGAGGAGAATACTACCAATATAGATTGACTGAGAGGATTAAAATTATGACTGCTGATAAAACGCTTACACAGTGCATAGCACATAGAAAATTTTCATGAACAGTAGATAGTATTGTTTCTTCCAGTCCATCTTTTCTATTATTTAATTCTTCTAACACATAGAAACAAAATCTATAATTTTGTCATTCCCTGTTCAGAAACCTTTGTGGTTCCATATTGTCTAATGAAATACACCTAATCTTAGTTAGACTTTCAACAATCCCTCTCCCATCACTAATCTATCCCAATATATTTAATTATGTTCTTTCCTTAAAAGGGGCTCAGTTGTGAATCATGCATCCTGATCTGCCACACATTCCACTTCTTTACCTACTCTTGATTTTTCTGGCTTCTGAACAAAAACATGTGTCCCCACCCCGCCCCGTGCGCTCCTGTTTGCCTTATGTCCTTGACACAATTTATGCAGCTTTGCTTTATTGGAAATAAAACTTTGCACAACTAAAATGCCTTGCCCCATCAGGCACAAATAGTAGGCTGCTATCACATTCTAATTGCTCAAAAATCACAGTCACCACTGTATCTAACTCTGTGAATGGGACCAAAGCACAATCGAGGTATTTTATAAGGGACCGCTTCATGAAACAGTTGTTCCTGGTAAATTCTTAGATGAGGTTTATTTCTTTTCTTATGTCCTCCTACCATGGGTCTTAGGTTATCAGAAGGTTTGGGAAATCAGCATGTGTGCTAAGCTCTAGTTCTCTCCCATAAGTATACTCCTGAGCAAAATAAGGCTGGTATTAGGAGTGTTTGTAATCAAGAAGCCGGCTCTTGGGAGCTTTTCAAATCCTTGAGCATCTGCTTTATTTAACTGCTCACAGAATGGCATGTTGGCATGAGCACCTTTACCCATTTATAAGCAAGATGTTTTTCATAAAATCACAATTGTACTTGATGCAGCTTCCTTTTTAATTCATGATATATGGTGACATCATTTGAAAAGCACTTTTGATATTTCATTGAAAATATTTTAAAAGCATATCAGTATTTATGACAAGTAAACTAGAATTGTCAAAACTAAAAACAATAAATGAACACAAAATAACTTTTCGCAAAAAAGCTATGCAAAAACCAGCATTTCCCATTTTGATTTTATTTTCCAATGGAAACAACTCCATGGATTGCTGAAAGGAAATAAAGAGATCTGCTTCTTGGTTATGCTGAATACTTAATTTTTCTGTTGAAAGTTGAAAATGTGCCCAAGACATGTCAATCTAGGGGGAAAAAATATAAAATACAGATGCGAAGGCTCATCATAAAGGTATCTGAGTAGTTTGGCCAACTCTAGATGAAGAGCTTTTTCAAAACCTTTAGTCATAGAGATCCAAGATAAGGATGACAGATCCATTTATAAATAGTTGTCTCCTTGGGATGTACCTCCTCTATGATCTATACAGCTCTTGGTTCATTCGGTAAATATTAAATGCACATATAAAGGACAATTATTCTTGCCCACTTCACAAAATATCCACTTTGATATTACAAAGGAATAATTTTGATAGTTACCATTCAACAGTACTGTCCTTAAAAGACGAAAGTGTTGTAGACGTTTTTACAATGTTGGCTAATATGCCTTTATCCTTCTCGTCTTTTCCATGTTATTATGCATGTCACTCAAGCCTAAAAAACATCATAAAATTACTTTTGGAAATTATTTATTCAAGATTTTCTTAAACCATTATCACATTTTCTAAGATATATACTTCATGTTTATTATCTATTAGATTCCAGAACACATCGATCCCAATGGATTGATAAATTTCCAGAATGGATAAGTAGTGAGAAGTGCGCTGGCATGGAAAGAGCATGACCTTGAGGGTGAAGTAAATCTAGTTTGTAATTTCAGCTCTGCCCTCTGATATCTGGGTGAGTTATTTCACCTCTCTTATTATCTACTGAGTTATCTGTAACTTGAGATAGCTATTTATTTATATAGTTATTACCTCTCAGATATGGAAATGTAATTTCCTCACAGGCAAAATAGAAACAACCATGCTTTCCTAGAGGACTGTCACAAGGACTAAATAAATGAATTAATAGAAAGTTGCTTGTACAATTCTTGGAACAAAGTAACCATTCAATAAATTTTACCTTTTATTTCTCTTTCTCTCTCCAAATTAGTTTGTACCTTTTGAGATTTTTCCCTTTCAAAATTAGAATCAGTGCTTATTTCATACTTATAAAACAACATTGGATAGCATTCTGCAAACCCAAAATTAACAGAAAATTTCCTAGGAAGAATTTCACTTCTGGAAGTTTTGAATTTCTTAGACCATCTACTTTTACTACTTATTTGTGGCTTGTATTTGTTAGGAAACAACCAGAAACACATGCTAAGCATAACTGCTAGAATATTTACAGAATAATTAATATAGGCATAATTTGCTAAGACAGACTATATGCCCATACTCTCTACATCTAACCAATTCCTTGGAATTCTACAGTATCAGTTCTACTCTAACATGAAGGTTGTGTATTTGCCATAGAAATGACATTTAGCAACATCCCATTTGCCTGATACATATTAAGAAAGCAAAGATGAGACAGTTCTGTTCCTTTCACATACATCTGGGACAGCTGCTACAGACATGTGAAAGATTAAGCACTAGAACTCCACTGCAATTTCCAAGACTAGAAATAATAACAAACTTGTGTGACACAAAGAAGAGCACCATTTGTTTTTCAGTTTTTGCAACAGTACTAATATTGTATTTAAATTGTTCCCTTTTCATATCTCTATTTTTCTAATTCTCTCATACAAGCGGTCTGTACGGACCTACTTTGAAATGGACCCACTTAGCTATATATAATATAGCTGAAGAATGTGATTGAGATAAAATACTATTTTTTTAGATGAAATAAATCCAAATAGTTGGCAAGAGAGTGCTAATTGTATTTTTCTTCCACATTTCAGTAGGTGGTTTTTCAAAATGTATATCTTACATTTAGATATGACAGAAAAGCTTTATCAATAATATTGTATATCTTCCAAATGGTCCCATCCTTTAATAAACATTTAACTTGGAAAGGTATTGCTGTTACTTAAATTTATAATCCCCAGAAATTATTTTGTAATAGCGTTTGGCATACTGATGACTAAGGAAGGAGTGTGCTATTACATATATTTGGCTCTTCAATGTTCTATATTTCATTTTATCAAATGGATTTTTTCCCTAAGCGCAGTGTGATTCCATGTTACAAGTTAAGGCACCTTTTTGGAAGATAGCAGTGGAAAAGGAAAAAGAAAACCTTTCTTCTGTGTCAAAGGAAACTGAATTCAAATTTTAACATCACCAGAGCCAATGTGTGGCACCGTCCGCCAAGTCTCTTGTTGTCTCTGATCTTTAGCTTCATTAACTGTATAGTTGGGCAATGGTGTGGGGGAGAAGGGTGACAAATTATCTCCACATTGGAGGGCTATAGCAGAATTCAATGCTATTTTCACGGTTCCTAACATAATCTCCTGCTCATAAACAATGTTCCACAAATGTTAATGCCCTATTTGCTTTCTTAAGGGGTTTTTCAAAGCCATTTTTACTTATGATTTCATGCTAAGAGATTATAAAGAGGGTGCTTTAGTTTATTCTGCTTTGCAAAACAACATAACCACAACAATAAAATATATACTCCTTTCAAACTTGAAAATTGAAATTAGAACAGAGGCACCCACCTTGGATTAAAAAGAGATCATGCAACTTTTGTCAATGCTCCCAACTACCCTTTCAGAACTCATTAACAAATTCCATTAGATCAATGTGTTTCAAGAGATGAAATTAAACATAATATGACAGCCTTTCTTGCAAACTCTTGGATTTAATTAACCAGTGAAATAAATTTACAGCCAACCTATTTAATGATGGTATCCCAAAGCTTTGCCAAAGCACAGTGCAGACAATATAATCCTTCCATAGTAATATCTTGCTTCACATGATTTTTTTTCAGTTCCTTGGGGAATATTCATGAAAGACTTTCTATGAATTATATTTATTTGTACTGAAGCCTGTCAGTATTAAAATAATTGTGCCATTGGTTGACTTCATGAATAGTGCCATCACGTATTTATGCAGGCTCTTGAGAATAGCAAGGAAACCTGAAAACTATCGATATGTAGTCTCTTAAAAATAACCGTACACACAAATACACCACAATTCATTTTGCATATGGAAACTGCCCACTCCACGCTTACTACCTTTGTATTTAGGAAGGGTCAAAATAAATGCTGTCAGTGTTCATGCTGAGAATTTCAGTTCTGACAATTAAACTCAGCATTCTGGTTTTAATGGAGTGTCCTGAAAAGTAGCCCATACTTTTTTGGGAGAAGTAGCACCAATTTCTAATTGCTTTAATTCTGCCATCAAAGAAATCCATCAACATCCCCCAATCCTGTATACTTCTTTATGCTATCACCTCAGAATGCATATTTGCATAGAGATAGAATCATTGAACTCAGAGGGGTAAGAAAAGGTAAAATAAACTGCATGTCAACTGAGTAAAGGGATTGAATATGGAATGTCTACATGTTATTACATTTTATCTTCTAAAGAACACGTAGGATAGGTATCGTTATTCTATCATTCTATATATATAAGACAAACATATTCAGAGACATTAGTAAATGGTCCAAGGTTACGTAGTTTATAAGAGGTAGAGAATTGATTTAAATGTGCATTTTTCATGTGACTCCAAATAAAAGCTCTATCTGGCCTTGTTCTTAAGGAAACTAGAACTAGGTAGATGTGGCCTATAATAGACAGATACCCATACAGAAAGAAACAAAGAATGTGAATTAATACTATCATATCTGGCTCTTTACTAGTGACTGACTTGTTGCAAAGATTCTTCAATTAAGTTGACTGAGGGTGTGTAGACTGAGGGAGATGGAAACACGTCAAAGATTGGCTGCAGCCTCTCGTAGAGAGAAAATATGAGAGAGTGAAGAGAGCCCGGGCTTTGAGTTAGATGAAAATCTATTCATGTCGATAATGCATTATGCATCCTTGGGCAATGAGTTAGCTTCATTCTGTCTCTATTTCCTAATATTTAAAGTGGAAGGACAATGCCAATGAGCATTATTGATAAGTGTCTCTCAGAGTGTTTGAGAAATAAAAAATAACATTACACAGAGTAGGTATTTAAATTATATTAGCTCCTTTCACCTTCTCTGCTCCTCTTAATATTTTGCAAAGTTATTCATTTCTTTTGAATCTGGTGAGATAGCTAAGATTTTATTTTTAAATATGATTTTTTCTCTTGGCAGGCAAAACAGACATCACACCTTCATCTGACTAATATGCATATATGTCATCCAAATACTTATTTGCTCCCAATGACAGTGCTTACTAGAGAGGCGTGATTAACAAAATACTGTCCATTTGGAGTAATAAACCCACATATTATACAAACACTTTTTGTTCCCAAGTATTTGATACATATGTTGAATGTATGAGAAGATGAGACACATACGCATATATAATCGTAGTGACTTAGATATGCAAAGCAGAAAAATGCCATTAGAACCACAGGCCTTACAGCTGTTGCATTCCCATTCTGTGAACAAGATATGGACACACACACACAAATACAGTGGAAAAATAGAATGGCATGGGTGGCTAGAATTTCCAAAATTTTATCGGTAAAATAAAAAGCACAGTTCTATAGCTAAACTAAAAACACACAGAAGGTAGACATGTTTCAAATGAAGTGTGGGCATAACATTTCATAGTTTTGTCAGGGTTCTTCAATCACTATTGTTGAGAATGGTTAGGAAGGAATTGAGGATCAAATAAATTGGTATGTATGGAGAAAAACATGGGATATGGAGAGAAGAAAACGAATGAGAAGAGCCAAGTTGAATAGACTAGATGGGCAAACACTGAATGAGCTCTGAGTGACAGCAGAATGTCCTTCCCACACTCAGAGCAAGATTTTTCCTTCTTGAGACATCCATCACCAGATCCCCTCACGCATTCAATCAGCACTTTCGGAAATTGACGCTGACCTATTTAGGTACTACACAAAAATGAAAGTTCTGTGTCAAAAAATGTTACAGATGAGGAATTATATGATATTAAAAAGATTCTGTTATAGCGTGATTACCAATGGTCTTGATTATACTAATGCTCATCATTAAAACCCACATAGGATGTGGGTTTCTAAATTGACTCAAAACAGGATTTCTTCACCACAATATTCCTTATGATGGAAATACTAACAAATACACTCTGAGACATACGTATTTGACACTTTACTTACAAACATTGTATGTAATCACTATGTGCTGGAGCCTGTGGCTCTCAATCAAGGATGCTCTGCCCCATGCTTTCCAGCCCCACGTGAGAGCGTCTGGAAACAAAAGTGGGCATTGTTTGCTTGTCACAGTGACGGATGGAGGAAGGTGAGTAAGGATGTATACAATTCTCCAAGCCACAGATATTGAACGTTCTGTAGCTTCACACATTAAAGGGCTGCCCGCCTCCCTCCCCATAGGCCAATAGTGACCTTTTTACAGATTACTGGTTAAATGCATATTTGAGGATTCTTTTCAGAGAAGGTCCAGCTCAAAATACATTGATATTTTGGGGGCTCTATTGTTAATTCTTTTGGATACCTCTTAAGCAGTGGTCTTTTTTATACCACGTAAACAATAGACATATTTGGTGCTGAGTGATGCAGGTTAAAAAATATTACAAAAGGCAGAAAAGAATATTTCATATCTGGTAAGTGGAGAGTATCCCAGAAACACTGGGCCTCCTAAAATCCCTTTCTAATCACGTTAATTCACTTATGTGAACTCACCACTGAAACTTTAACATTTATAGGAAAAGTGAAAAGTCCTTACGCTGATAAAGTCCTCCCAATCTGCCCTTGCTGATTTATTGTCTGTTACCCTCCTCCCAGAATTCCTGAGCTCTAACGCATCCATTCATTGCTTCTGCTACATACCGTTCATTTTCCTGTGTCTACGCATTGGCATACATTGTGGAAAACTCTTTCCCAGTCCTTTCTACATGTCTGAATCCAACCTAGTTTATCACTCCAACCCCTGTTAAAAAGCCAAAATCTTCATGAAAACTTCCCTCATCCTCTTTTCTAAGAATAGGAAATAATCTCTCACCTTCAACCCTGAATCAATCTCCTCATAAATTGCTTCATGATTTTTTCTTCTTTTTCTGTAATTAAACAGTTATTAGTGTCTCCCTTCTCCATCATTGCTGGGTTGCTGTCAGTTCTTCCTATAGTAATTGTCTTCCTACTTGAAAATGCCAAAACAGTCTCTTTTTCACTACTTCAAATAAATTAACAGCCCTTTTATAGCTTTTCTCATACTGATCCACTTTTTCAATCTTTCAATCATCTATGCTGTTCCTATAAGCAAAGGAACATTCAATTTTCTTGGGCATAAGATTCTTGACCAGTTACAACGTTAAGTGACCCAGACTACAATTGCATTCTAAAAGCTACTAGTTAAAACCCAACAAATTGAACGATTATCTGAGCCAACAAATATATCAAAACAAATATGTTCTAGTAAAATTTTGAAGTCATCGCGGGAAAGGACTTAAAGCAGTTTTCAACATTCAATATATTTCTCTTTTTCTGACGTTCCTCTTATTTTTCAGGTTTATCAGTTACGTTCTGTTTAACCGGATGCACAGCCAGCACGCACTTCTCCTGTTAATAACTGTTAGTTCTACATGACTGAACCTAAATATCAAAAATGATTGGAGAGAGATGGGGTGACAATATCAGAAAGATTGATCTAAAAGGTTATGAATTGTGCTTCAAAAATAAGGCAGCAAATTCACTCTCTCTCTCATTAGTAAACCATTCCATCCTGCAGAATCTGTGCCTTTTGTCCATTAAATGCAAGACTAGCCGCCCTGTATGGACCTCTGCATTTTGTGGGTAATGCCAAAAAGAAACAAAAATCCTTTCTCTCCTTAGCATCCAGTATGGTTTATTGCTGTCTGCTTTTCGACATTTAACAATGATCTCACTTCCGCCAGTGGTAGGTCATTGAAGCAAAACGCATAATAAACCCAATCAAGATCTTATTTTCCTCCCTCCCACAGTCCCTTTAAATACTTGTCTGTCTGGTATTTGCAACCTCTTGTATGAAATGAGTCATTTTGTGGATTCATAATGCAATAAATCTTGACAGTAATTTGATTTTTATTTGTCTTTCTATAATTGGTGATATATTTATACTCTTTTGTATTATTATCAGCACAAAATATAAAACACATCTAGTGGGCTGAACTGTGGCCCCAAAAGACATAAGTCCAAGTGCTAACCCTGGGACCTGTAAATGTGACCTGATTTGGAAACAGGGTCTTTGTGGATGTCATTAAGCATCTTGAGATGAAATCATCCTAGATTTAGGGTGGGCTCTGAATACAATGGCTGTTGTACTCATAAGAGTAAAGAGCGAAGAGTGAGTGATCTGAGACAGAGAGAAACAGAGTGTGAAGACAGAGGCGGAGATTAGAATTATGTGTCAACAAGTCAAGGACTGTCAGGAGCCACCAGAAACTAGGAAAGAGCCAGGGGACAGATTCTCCCTCAGAGCCTTCAGGAGGAGTCCATCCTATTGATGTCTTTATTTTGGATTTCTGGCCTCCAGCACTGTACGGGGATACATTTTTGTTGTTTAAAGCCACCCAATTTGTGGCAGTTGGTTGCAGCAGCCCCAGGAGCATATAAGAAGTAGAAAACATACGAAGCGGAAAATTTCCTAAATATGGTGGGCAAAGGAACTTGCATCAAGAAAAGATGTACTTTAAATGCTAGCTTGGATACCTTAACTCAGAACCTTAGATAAACTTCTTAAATCATCCAGGTCTCTTTTTATTTTTTCCTAAAATTGGAATTAAAAACAAATAAAGTTGGGGCTGGTCTGGTGGTACAGTGGTTAAGTTCGCACGTTCTGCTTTGGTGGCCCAGGTTGGGATCCTAGATGCGGACATGGCACTGCTTGTCAAGCCATGCTGTGGCAGGAGTCCCACATACAAAGTAGAGGAAGATGGGCACAGATGTTAGCTCGGGGCCAGTCTTCCTCAGCAAAAAGAGGAGGATTAGCAGCAGATGTTAGCTCAGGGCTAATCCTCCTCAAAAATAATAAAAATAAAAAAATAACATCCTCATGAAGTCATTGTGGGACTAAAAGAATATTACTTATATGACTGTCTAGAATTTTGTAGTTTTATTTACACTATAATAAATATTTCTTCCTATTTTCAAAAACATTTTTCTCAGAACTTTCCAATATCTCATTGAAATACACTGTGCAAAAGGTACATGCAAATTAATATCCTTTTCCTTTAAACACTTTTTAATTTGAGAACAATAGTTGCCAAGTCAATGACTTATCTCAAAGGGAGGCTTCAGCTGAAATCTTTTCTAGATAGTAAAGCATCCATGCAGATAAAGATGTTTTTTACTGCTTAGCTGCTATTTCTCACATCTAATTTTGAATATGCTTGGGAGATAATATAATTATAAAGATTAATTAGTAGTCAGCAGAATAAAGTCATATTTCTCCACATTAGCAATATGCCAGTACCAAAACGCGGAAGCTTTCAGAGAAATGAGATCTCAAACAAATGTTTAGTGCTTGTTAGGTCAGACAACTCAATGATAATGTACCATTTTTGTGTGTCTGCTGATTTTCAGAAATATAACAGAAATAGTTAGATGAAGGGGATGAAGATTCATTAAGTTTGTAAAAAACTCTTTAATTGCTAATTAGATAGGAGCACATCAAATTTGAATTAGAAACAATTAGCTCTTTTTCTCCTAACCAATTAATAGTAAGAGAGAGAAGATACTTGAAGAAATAACAATATTTAGGAGTTCTCTTTTGGGTAGATCTGGGTATCGGGTATTTTTTTCCATAAAAGTAGTCTAACAGTGGCAACGGCAAGAGCAGTGTTATTCTGGAAAGGTGTCAACTGGTCTGCCTTGCCGGCACTAGTGACGGATGTGTACTTCCAAGTTGCCCCTACACTCCGGTGGCCTGTGCTTGACTTCTTTGTCTCCTCCTAAAGTGAGATCCCTGAGGGCACAGGCTGTGAGCTCTGTCATGCTGAGACTTATCAGAGCCTGAGACAAAGGACAAATCAGTAATACCGATCTTCTTTTTAATACATGATATTTTGTTCCTCACAGATTTTTTTGCATTGGTTTTTAGTTTTGAAAATTCTGCATTAAACTAATACTTAGCTTGAGTGCTACATTTTCTGGTGCTTGCTTAAATGTCACACTCCAGGAGAGAACTTAAAGCAAAATGGAATGACACTTAGGATGCTCTATGTTGGGTTGGGGTCCCCTGTTGCTTGCTGTATGCATTTTAATAATATGAAAATTTGTTTAATATGTTGACCAGTAAATTTTCCTTAAATAGTATTACAGGCTATTATATAATGAGAATCTAAAATTACGTTCTGCCTAGAGAAGATATGAATATTTTATAGAGTAATATAATATCATATATCTATTGAAAAATTAGTCAGTGCAAGAAACAACACATACTCATTCAATCTAGCTTGGCTATAGTAAATTTCTAAACCAATTTATTTGTCCAAACAATTAAAAAAGCAAGCAGACAGAGCCAAGATGATTTGAGGTTTCATTTTTGTGGTGCACTATAGATTGCATGCTATGTTAAAAATACGTTGAATACTAAAAATGGTAAATCCTATCTCAGCCACTACTAATGGCTTTCAGACCATCATACGCAATGTTTTCTCTCCTAGTTCGGTTCTGGCCTCTTTACTGGCTTTGTATATGTCTGAAAAATTAAAGATAAATCAAGTGGAATCACACAACATATAATTCTTTAGTTTGTTTCTTTAGTCAAAATTTTAAGAATATGCTGTATGCAAGTATAGTCCTCACAAAAATAGATACAGTATGATCATAAACAAAATTTCCAGAAATAGGGTGGTGAAAGGTGGGAGAGGAACATTTATAGTATTGTGTAAAAATCAATGATCAAAAATTTTTTTCTAGTCCAGAGGAGTGTCTTTAAAATGATTCTTTCCTCAGAATCTCATCTCTTAATCTCAGAAGTCCAGGAGGTCTTTAAACTTTCAATCAGAGAGAAACACAACTTTGCAATTACATAAATTTTTAAAAATTTTTCTAAGCAACAGCCAGGGGTAGTTTTACCAAGTGCATTTCAGTGAGGAGTGAGCTTTCCTTGAATGCAGCTTTGCAGGAATCTGTCCAGTTATTAAAAGAGAGAAATAACTATAAACATGATAGTATGAATGTATTTCTCCTTTAAATTCTGAAGTTTGTGCAGTTTGAAGAGAGATTGAGAATTTTCTGTACTTAAAAAAAATTTTTTTTGAAGAAGATTGGCCCTGGGCTAACATCTGTGCCCATCTTCCTCTTTTTTTAAATATGTGGGATGCCTGCCACAGCATGGCTTGGTAAGCACTGTGTACGTCCAGTCCTGGGATCTGAACCAGTGAACAGTGGGCCACTGGAGTGGAGTGTGCCAACTTAACTGCTATGCCACCAGGCCTGCCCCAGAAAATTTTCTATGCTTTTGACAAACTAGTTCTGGAACTGGAAAGTGCGGACTAAATTAGGATGTGGATTAACATGGTAGGAAGTGAAAAGTCTACCTAGAATAAAAGAATAGAGTCCAGGCACAAAGAGTCATATTTTGCCTGAGGTTTTGACCACTGGTATAATGAACAGGGCTTACAAATTAATTTAAGAACTACATCATGGACATTGATTCTCTTGCTTTGCTATTGCTGCATTATAAGCCATAACAAATGTAGGGACTTGAAACAACAAAAATTTTCTTCTCTCTCTCTAGTCTGTGAGATGATTTGGCTCAGCTCTGCAGTTTTCTGCTCCATGTGATATTGGCTGGGCCAAGGTCAAATAGTCATGGGATGTCAGGTCATCAAGCCAATCTTAAATTAGCCTGGAATGTTCAAGATGAAATGGAATGTTCAAGATGGCTCACTAACATGGTTGACATTTGGTCCTGGCTGCTAGGAGATGGGTGGGACTGATAATCAGAGAAAGTTAGTTCTCCACGTGGCACCCCATGTGGCTTGGGCTTCTCACATAGCAGCTTCAGTATTCAAGAGACGGAAAGTAGAAGCTGTCTGTCATCTTAAAGATTGAGTTTTTAGAATGCCAATTCTGCCATATTCTATTGGTCAAAGACGGTTACAAAGGCTAGCCCTAATTCAAGAGGAAGGTTAATAAGTTCTGTCTCTTCGTCTAAGGTGTGGTATGAGCCTAAAGAGACGACAGTAAGTGTTGTAAACTGTCTTTGGAGACCAGCTACCACATGTATATAGGTATATTTATCCCTAAGTTAACTCTTTTATAACTTGGGTATAATACGTTGCATAGCATAGTTACGTATTTTCTAAAATTGTCCAATTATTTTTGTTTTTATCTGAAAACTTTAAAATAACTCCTTCATTGATTTTTAAAGATAGCTACCTAAATCATACAAAGACAGTTAATAAATCCAGTAATGTTAGAATGGACGAACCAAGTACCTATATATTAGTGTGTCATGCACCATGCATGACAGTGTATAAAATCTAGTCTTCTTCATGGAGTTGGGAGTTATGGGACTGGAGTTACGGAAAACTTCAAACACAGAGGTGGCTTCAACTCCAGGTAAACATTGCTTATTAAAGACAGATCCTAATATTCTAGTGGATATTTGTTATCTGCCAAAATAGCCACTATCTTTTCTGACTCCTCATCTAATAACATCAAATTTTGTTTGAGTAACCACTCATTCCCCAAACAGTCTAGTGTGGGGCCTTGGTAACCACTAACTATGACATTTCACCCTTTTGGTCAAAATGATGGAGTCAGGAGTGAACTTGTAACTCAAGCCAATCCAAACAGAATAAAGTAAAGAACACTTAGAATGTTGGGACAAAGAAAACCTTTCTTTCTGGGGACATAAACAAAGAAACATGTAGCACTAGGAGCTGTTACCAATGCTATTCCATACAGAAGGAGAACTGCCTTAGCATGACGCTGACGATACAGAGTTCAGAGAAGAGGGAACGAAGAAACCACATCCTTAGTAATGCTGTTGTGCACCTGGATCTACCTGAAACTGAAGGTGCCTCTACTTCTGGACATTCCACATTTGAGAGCTAATAAAGAATCTTCTTGTTCTGAATCTCTTTATGATGGAATTTCTTATACTAGCAAAATTAAGAGTCTTTAAAAATATTTTTTATAAGGCTGTTTTGAGGACGAAATTTGATAATTTTTATAAAACATTTAGCACAGTGTCTGACATATAAACACAGGACCCTTTATTTTTTCCTTTACTTACTCAATATGTTGAAATATGGCAATATTTCTAGTCCATCAAATAGCTTTAATTTTTTTCTCAAGAAGCAGATTGAATTTTTTATTTTGTTAAGTTACTGAACAAAAGAAAAAATCCTGGGAGTTTGGGTCCATTTGACTTTAATTTAAATACATAAGGTAGAGCTGTCTGCAATTACAAGCTTACCTATCAGAGAAATATGGTATAAATATAAAAACACAATAAAAATGTAATTACAGAAGCTGGTGGATTTTTTTTGAAAGAAGTTTATGTTGGATATGAAAGAACCGATTTGTATTTTTTTATGATTGCAGCCTTCTATTTATATGCTCAGCACTGAATTAATTTCCTTGTCTAATGCTCACCTTGCTGAGGACCCTTTTAAAATACTTTAATGAGTTCAGTACATAAATCGTCTTAGTGAACACAAATGCTTACATGTAAAAACTCTGGAGGGAGCTTTTTCAAGAGTTTAGAGTGGTAGATAAGTAAATGAAAGGATTTGTGCCTCATTTTTTTATCCATCAAAGTGAAAAAATAACAATTGTCCTTTTTCATAGACTTAACAGTAGCGAAATCTTAAAAAAAAAATCAAAAGTAAATATAAAGCATTGCATAGAGAGCTATGTAATGTATTATAAACAATGTCTGCCAAGTACAGTTTCAGCATTAGTGCTCACTTTTATGACTTTTAATCATATCCTGGCATCATTCCGGAACTGAAAATGAACTATATGCGTCTAGGCCAATGTCCATATTATTAACGCGAATTTCCTAAAGGCTGTAGTATGATACATATGAACTGGAATTTGACAATATGCAGCTAAATATTAAAAATCAGACTAGAGAATACTTCATTCACATCCTTCATTAGCTGTAAATATTCATATACGTTGTTCTTAATTCTAACTTTTAAATCCTTTATATATTTTTATTCTGATAAAGAGGAAAAAATTTTTAAAACATCCAGCCTTTCCTGTTTCTTTCTACTTTGATCACCAGAATCAGAACCACATGCAGGTGAACACCAATTTAAAAACAAATAAATAAAAAGTTTCCTAGTTCTATAATGTGCATGAGTCATAATTAAATATTTAAATTCACAGAGGTTCTCACCTATATCTTGAAGTCTGGTTATTCAAGTGGCAGATACTTGTTGACCATACAAAGAGTCGTTAGGTATCGAATAAACATTCCTCAACTTCCTAGTTTGTAAAACTTCCTTTTCATATATTGAGTTCGCTTCAAGTGGATCTCATCTGTATTCTCATTCATCGTCACAAACCTCCACCTACATAGAGACACCAAACTGTTTTTCTAAATGAAAATCTTTCAAGGGAACATAAAGACTCATCTATGATGTAATTGGAAAAATAGTAGTAATTTTCAGTTTCTTTAAAACCCTATATCTCTTGGGCTTTGCCTATCTCCCTCATTGTTTGTGGGGAAACTGAGGAAAGCATATTTCTATAACTGGTCTTATTCTCACTATTCATCTTAGAGATATAAACATTAGGAAACATGGAAATTCCATCACTACAGACGGAAGTCAGAGACCAATATGATGAAAAGGAAATCGATGCAAGAACCACGATTCTGTTCTGAGACCTGTAGCAATGATCTAGCCTTTGAGGAGTTTAATTTCTCTAAGCCTTACTGTTTTCTTTTTGTTAAAGAAGATAACTTTTAGGCCCTCAAGGTAAGTGCACAGAAAATCAGTAAGGCTAAAATGAACTAACCAACAGAATAACTATTCAGGTACAAATCAGAAGGTGACACATGAAAAAGCTTTTGCAGTCCTGTCTGCATACCTTAACTCCCCAGGAGAACTCTGCCCTTACTTCATAAAACATTCTGCCTCCTTGATAACTGACTTAGATTTCCTTTTTCTTTTCAGTCTACCACAGCACAAACAATTCCTTTAACTTTCCACTGAACGCCACCACCATCATGTCATTACGATCCAAAAATTTGATTCAATCCTTGTCTACTGCCTGGTTCAACTCTTCATCATACACACTGGTCAGTCCATAACACGAGCTCTGGCCATCTAAGAACAGAATTCTTTTGTTATAACTAACCTAGTTTAACTTTGATGGCAAGTGAGAAGATCAAGAAAATCTGGGGAATTTAATGAGGTTTTGAGAAATACTTTTCAATGAATAATATTTGATTTTTGATTTCTCATCTCCATATAAACATATGTAAATCATTATTTTGTCATAAGTTATCCTGTGGACAATAATACAACGCCTTCAAAATTTCATCTTCATAATATTGAAAGTTTAAAATGGGTTTTATTGATGCACTTGGTTCTGTTAAGGGGCCTCATTCCTTGGAAGGCTGAAGGAGAAAAATTGTATTAATTAAGGATTTTCTCTCATGTTCTGATGAAGTAGAAGGAAGCAAAAAGATTACTACATGAAACAAATTTTCTACTTTGAAAATAATAAACAATGAACTATAGATTGCAATTATTAAAATAACCAAATCTAATACTGAAGTTTTCTTAACAAAATGGAAATCATCTAAGCAAGTCATCCAGCCTTTTTCTCTACCGATAACCTTTCTTATTTAAAAAAAATTACAGTGACTTTGAAACAATCCCAAAATACATGGAATCATTAACAGAGCTGTAATCACTGTTATAAACCTCCTGAGAACAGTCACTGTAATAAATTTGGCATATTACGGCTGCAGAAAAAATAAATCAGGTGCAACTAAACATGATTAATGATGAATCAACTAACTTCATGTGCAAAGAATCTTAAACACTTGTGGACTTTGACTTGTATCAAACTTCCTCATTAATCTGCATCTTTGTTTGCCATGAGCAAACATACTAGCAAATACCTTACTTTGCTTAAATACTCAAATCTCACACTCTTGCTGTTGTAGTGGATTTTTGTTGGACGGAGTAGAAATAGAATCTCAAAACTTTGATGAGGTAATAGGATAGGAGGTAGTTCTTTCTTACTATAATTTTGTCTTTCCTTTTACTATTCTTTTATTTTTTAAGGCTTGCCACCTGGGCTAACAACTGTTGCCAATCTTTTTCTTTTTTTTTTTTTTCTGCTTTATCTCCCCAAACCCCCCAGTACATAGTTGTACATCTTAGTTGCATGTCCTTCTAGTTGTGGGATGTGGGACACCGTCTCAATGTGGCCTGACGAGTGGTGCCATGTCCGCGCCCAGTATCCGAACCCTGGGCCGCCGCAGCGGAGCGGGCGAACTTAACCACTCGGCCAAGGAGCCGGCCCCTCTTTTACTGTTCTTAATTTTCATAGCTTCAGTGTTCACCTCTTTAAGACTGATGAAAGTATATTGGGGCTACTCATTGGGAACTTCACAGGCTTATTTAAAATTACAGAATTTAATTATTTAAAATATGGCAGTGGCCCTGGAATTCTCAACATTCAACTTGGTAAACTTGGGACAGCAAGTGTAAACTTGGGCCCCCATTTGAGAGAAACCCAATCAATAGCAGCAATGACAACAGACCTTAATAGAATAATTAATATGGGCCAAGGACCTTGCTAAAGAGTTATCTCACAGTTGTTATTAACTCCATAGGATCTGAAGGCTCAGAAGCCTTAAGTAACATGCCCAACTCATGTTGGCATGGTAAGTGGTAGGTCCAAATCTCTCTGAAGCCAAATGCTGCCCTAAATTATTGACCAGCTTGGTTGAGCCAATGTACCCCATGCTACTCCATGAAGCAATTACTCCAGCCCTTACACATGAACCTTCAAATTAACTGAGTCCTGCATTTGGGATTCTGGAGGGATGACCCACAAGAGGATAGACACCTTGAAGCGAATTCCGAGCATATCCTGAAAGCAAGGATGAACTCTCTCTTCCTACCACGGAAGAGGCACTGGTGCCTACTGATCTGAGACAATGACATCTCTCCCTAATATTTACTAATAGTATCTACTGGATTTTTAAATAAATGAGTTCAATATTTAGCTATGTTTTATATACCTGTGGGCTATGATACCGTTTATTCTTGCATAAAAGCTTATTTCCTTTTACCTTTTGCCACTATTTATTAAATATCACAGATGAGGATGTTGTTGATAATTATGTTGTCTAGGTCTGATTCTTTTCTAGATTATTTTAATTAAAACTAATAATTTATTTTTTAACATCAGATCAAGCTGTGGAAATATCATCTATCTTTTTATGAGAACCTGAGCTACAAAATTATAATGCACAGAGTAGTTTTGGCAGAAAATCCATAATGTGTAATTGTGCTGAGGACTGAGTCAAAAGGAATTGTCACCACTAACTCAAATTAAACATTATCTTATCAATATAGACTTTAGGGTATCTCATAATTTTTCTTTCATTAGGGTTGATTTCTAAAGTAAATACAGACTCCTTTTTTAAAAAAGCAAATTTAAAATTAAAGAAGAAAAGTTTACTTACAATGGATTATATTGAAGGAATGTTTATAATTATTTCTTGGTTTGGTTTATAGTATCAAACAAATGCTTCAGAATGCAGATAATATGAAATCCTGTCAAAATGGATACTCTCTTGTTTATGTAAATTGATATACTGAAAAAATTAAGTTAAAATGGTCTTCTATCTTTATATTTCCTTGTCTCTTGGCTTCCTGTTTCTACTTTTTATCACTTATTTTTTTTTTAAAGATTGGCACCTGTGCTAACAACTGTTGCCAATCTTCTTTTTTTTTCCTGCTTTTTCTCCCCAAATCCCCCAAGTACGTAGGTGTATATTTTAGTTGTGGGTCCCTCCAGTTGTGGTATGTGGGATGCCGCCTCAGCATGACCTAATGAGTGGTGCCATGTCTGTACCCAGGATCCGAACTGGCGAAACCCTGGGCCACCGAAGTGGAGCGTGTGAACTTAACCACTCAGCCACGGGGCCACGCCCTTATCACTTCTTAAATTATAATTATTATTATTTTACTGTTATATCTTTCCTAGTCTTATTATTTTCAGTGCTGCTGAACTGGAAGGGAAAATTTTGAGGTGATGCTTTTCTCTTTCTTCTTTCAAGTTGGCTCTTGTTTCCTTCCATCTACACTATCGCATCACTACCTGTCGCCTCCATCTCACTAAGATACGACTTTTCTTTTCGGGAGACTTAGCTCAGATATCTCTCTAGTGATCCCTGTCTCTAGAAAAAAAACTTCTCCAAATGCACCATGATTAAAATGAAAAAAGAAGAGTTGTCAGGTAACAGAGAGAAGAGACATATGACAGCCAATGAGCCTAAAAATGAATGTAGTGGGATTAAACATTAGAATCTGAAATGGATAGAAACTTGGAAAAGAACTAAAAAGGTATTTGGTGAAAATTTCTTGCTGCCTATATCAACCAAAGGAAAAGATCAAAATGGAAAATATGTACCCGAACTGCTCAACACTTTTTAAGCCTCTCAATGAAATCAGAAGCGAGAAGGATGTTCACTGATGTAATAACAAAACGATAGTTAGTGCCAGCCTAGGCTTTGTGACCCATTTTTCAGGTGTACACAATCAAAAGTCGAAATCCAATAAGATTTAGAAGATAGCTTTTCAAATATTCTCAGGAGCTCCTAGAAAACAGACGACTTTAAATTTACTTCAAAAAAAATAAGACACTCCAAACATAAAATGAAGGTTGCAGAAGGTTACAGAAACTCCACAGCATGGGAAATTAAATTATAGCCTAGCTAAAACTTACACATGATTTCTTTATCAATAGATGGCTACTCATTTTATTTGCATTCTCAAATGTATAAAACAGAATAGGTCGAAAATAAGATCACTAGAGAAATAGGATTAGTCCTATTTTGGATTCCCAAGAGTGTAATTTGGGCATTCAATGAAAAACAGAAAAAGAAAACAGGTCATAACTTAATTAAGAATAAGATGTACTGCTCTTACACCGTATTTTATAATATGGCATGTATAAATTAAACCACTCTAGGTTTTCTTTTTTTGTTTTTCCCTCCTAAAGAATTTGTACACAGAGGAAGAGCAAATCTAGGGGCTGCTTCTTTTTCTTGGTTTTTTGGGGGTTTTGTTTGTTTGTTTTTTTGAGGAAGATTAGCCCTGAGCTAACTACTGCCAATCCTCCTCTTTTTGCTGAGGAAGACTGGCCCTGAGCTAACATCCATGCCCATCTTCCTCTACTTTACACGTGGGACACCTACCACAGCATGGCATGCCAAGTGGCGCCATGTCCACACCCGGGATCTGAACCAGCGAACCCCGGGCCGCCGAGAAGTGAAAGGTGCCAACTTAACCGCTGTGCAACCAGGCCGGCTCTGTGCTTCTTTTTTCTATTTTTTTAAAATACAACCTATTTTCATATACTTTGTGTGAGATAAAAGTTTAAAAATTGAGGAGTTAAAATCATATATGCCTCATTTTCAGGTAACTTTTCTATTTTTCTTCCTTTGCAGAAAACAAAAATTTTGGATTAGCTATTTTCAGTATGACAACTTAAAGATGGCTAAAAATTAGAATATCAAAAGTTGGGGTTTATGGCCCCTTCCCTTAAATCTGGACTGACCTGTGACTGCCTTGAAATGATGGAAATGATCCCACACTGGTTTGGGGCTTAGCATTGAAAAGAACTTGTAGCTTCTGTTTTGGCGTTATGGAGCCCTGAGCCCACATATGAGAAGTTTGACTACCCTGCTGGAGAGACCACATGGTGTGGCCTCATATGACAGAGTAAGGATGAAGGGGTCCGCTGAGCCCTGCATTCCAGCTGTCCCCTCCAAGATGCCACATGTGTGAGTAAAGCCTCCAGACCAGCTCAACCAATAGTTGAACTCCCCCAAGTCACCATAGATTGTCTCAGATGAGCAAATGAATTGTCCACCCAGGTCTTACAGGAATTCCTGACCCACTCAACTGGGAGATACAAGAAAACGCTTTGTTTAAGCCACTGAATTTTGAATTAATTAGTCTGTTATGCATCCTACATCATTCCAACAGTAGGCATACAATCTGATTTTAAGCAAAAGAGAAAGCTATATCTGTGAAATTATTTCAGAGTTGAGAAAGAAAAACCTACTTGATTGCCCCATCTCAAAATTGTAATGAAAGCAACACACTTATCTCTTCTTCAGTTTGATACAGCTCGAAGTCCCTTTAACTCTGAAGTAAGAGGGATTAGCTTCTGTAAGAGACAAAGATAGTTGTTAAGATTTACAATTAATATATGCAAAATTTAAGACTACTTCAATATATTGTTTTTAAAATAATAAAGCAGATTTAGAAAAACATGTATAATAGTACATATATAGAATTTGTAATAGCGTATATCCAAATGTTGCCCATATATAATGAATTATTTTAGCAAACATTTATTGATCTTCTGCTACATGCAAGCATTAATCTAGGCAATAGAGATCATATTTTACTAAATATAATCAATATTACTAAATAAATAGGTAGCTAGATGTTTCATATCTGTCCAAAGCTTTCACAGTACATGACTACCAACTATATGTCATCGTATTTCAGTGACTTCAGAAATATCATTTAACTGCCTTCTCATTTTAAGCTTTTTTTACAATGATCGTGTACTACTTGTACATACACAGTAAAACAAATACATCTTTACATATTCAGAGAGCCAAGGGAGAAGAGAGTGAATAAATAAAAATGTATATGATGATTTTGTTTTGAACCAGAATAAATTGTAATGGGAAGTATTCAAGTGATCTCGACGGCAGAAAATGGCTTGGAAAGAGAAGGCGAAAAAGGGGACACTCCGTATACTTTATAATTTCTTCCTAGACCAACCCCCAAGATGCGGGAACACATTTTCATCTACAGTCAATATACTCTCATCAGCTAGGGAAGGGTGGTTTGCTTGAAAAGAGGGTCAAAATTTCATTTCATGGACTAGCTTGTAGTAACGTTGCAGCGTAAGTATTCACTTTAATGACGTTAATGTTCATACTTTATGTGAAGAAACAATACTGGTGTAACCAGGTCAGTCATGCAAATCAGGAGGCTCCCATCTTATCATAAGAACTTCCCACTACAATTTGATCAGGCTCAGTAACCTGGAGGTAATAAATGAGTAAGTCAACAGACCAAACTACTGATAAATAAATCAACTGCCAATAACACTCTTTCAAACCATCCAATCCCCTGGGATTGATATGTTTAATTAAGGAAAATAAATATGCTGTGTTGAATCGCTAATGATGCTGTGAATCAAACAGTATTTAAATGATTGATCTTGCAATATTTGTGTACTAATTATAGTATTCAGTACTGTATGAGCAGACAAGATAAAGGAACTAGAAATAAAATTTATTTTATCATGCGGTTTTGCTTTATGAAATCATGAGCAATTAGCCACTTCCTTGAATCAAAATAGAAAAATGAGAATCATCACAACACATGAAAATTGCATTTGTTTAAATCACAGTGGTAGATTTAAGGTGCGGTTTTGCAATGAGCTTCCAGCAGTCATAACTTTTGATCATTATGGTGAATACTTTCCATTCTTTCAACGAACACACTGTGATTAATAGGATGATGGCTTCCACCTGACTTACCACATACACAAATAAATAAACAGAATAGAGCAGACGAAACCAACCAAACAATAAAATCCTCAAACAATAGGATTTCTATTGGTTCCTCTAACTAAAATGTGCAGAAATTCAGGCAAGGTTTGATGCATAAACCAAAAAATGTCTTAAAGGAATCCCTGTTTTCTTTAAGGAATCCATGTTTTCTGAGACTCTTACACTATGACTACAAGTCCATATGATGACCTCTCACATACGGTACATGTAGTAACTCAGACTCCAGAAGCAACTGCCTATATTTGAATCACCGTGCAGCCTTGGTTTTCTTACCTCTGCCTCAGTTTCCTGATTCAGGCCCCAGTGTCTCATCCGAAAGGGAGTACAGCAATAGTACAAACCTCATGTTATTGTGAAAATTTAATGAACTAATAATAAATGTGGAAGTTCTCAGTTAAATATCTGATGTAACGTTAAGTCCTAAAGAAGAGTCAGATATAATTCTTAATTGCTATCATGATCAGAAAATGACTCCAGTGATGAAACTTCACATTTTCCTAAAATACCATCCAGCAAATAAGACTGTAGTTTTCTCCTCATAGCTATAAGGACTCCTAAAACTTATTCTTTCATTGCCCCAAACTAAATCCTTTTAACCATCCCAAAACTAATCCTTATAAGTAGAAAAATTTGAATTACAGGCTTAATCTCATCAGGGCTCTCACCTAGATTTGGGAGCAAAGTCAATCTAAGCTCAACCAAAACATGTCCACCTAAAATTTCAAATATATTTTCTGTATGCTTTATTCTATTCCAATATATGAATCAGTACCGGAAGACCTATTATAGAAATTATGTACAGTATGCTGAATGTGTTTTATATTCCACTACAGCCTAACATTTATGAACTTTCTAGAGAATAATATATATGTGTGTGAGAGTGTGTAGGTAGACACATTCAGAGCCAAAATGTGTGCATTTTGGAAGGGAAAAGAGAGTTGTTTTTGAAGTTTTTTTTTTTTAATATGGGTTAGCTGGCTTTGATTAGGTGAGGATTGAGAAAATTGGAAATGAAGACTATGATGCAGCATTGTATGTTACAATTTGGTGCAGCAAATTGACAAAAAACGTTTATATGAAGATAGTGAGAACATAAACTAGATTGCAAGAGATAGTGTATGTGAAATGTAGTAGAAAATAACGTTTAAGGAATGATTGGATTTACAGTCAAGAGAAGTAAATTGGACTTGATCCCAAGTGGCGAGTCATAACAAATCCTTGAGCCCTTTACAGGCATGATGAAACCTGTGTTTCACTGGGTTAGTCTGACTGAAGTGGACAGAGACTGCTGAAGGTAAAGGAATGAGTTATCGGACTGTAGAGTGATTTCAGATTGAGGTGATGAAGCAACAGATGAACGTAGAAGCCGATGAACAAGCACAGAACAATCGAGGACAAGCTTCAGTGAGAAAATGAATTTAGAAGGTGAAGCAAAGAGGTCTAGACCAATTACTTTTCTGGAACTTTAATTTAGTAATAAAAAGTCGTGGTAGTACTCATATAAAAGTAGGGGAGGAGAAAAGGTTAATATTAAGCAATGAATATCAACTTTAATTGCTTGGTTTGTTAGTTATTAAAAATAGGAATTTTAAATTGGAGAAATTCCAGCACCCGTTGAATATTTAGGGTGAAGTTCGTGGGAGAGGTCAAATCTGGAGAATCTCAGAAGAGGCACCCATATCTTCATACATTTCAAAGCTAAACTTGGAGATTACGCTATACTTTTGAATTTCAAAATAAGGAAAGTTCATGTAAAATATATCCTTTAGTTAGGTCTCCTTTTATGGAATCTTTGAAATTATCTGGTGAAAAGAATCAAAATGACTTCACAAGAGTGATTCCAATGACTGGAATCCAACTTATTACTTTTACATAACTGTATTGCCATTGTTTGTGATTAAATTTAGTATTTTACAAATCAGTGATAAATAAGAGTTTATACTCTTCAAAATTTGTCTTTTTAAAATTTTCTTAATTGTTAAGGAAGTCAAGTGCCTACTCTAATCTGTGGAATCAGCAAGTTTGCTTTGACTAAAATAGAAGAATCAAGTCATAATCCATTTAACGTCTTCTGCTGTCAGTAGGCAGCAAGAGGAACTTCTTACCGTATGCTCAATACAAAACAGATGTTGTTCTGCAGGTTTGACTGTGGACTATTTCAATTTTTTACTTTTAAGACAACATTTAAAGATGCCAGATTGTTCTAATCACAAGTGTCAACCATTCATTAGCTTAATGGAAAAAGGTAACAGATTATGTATATTATAGTTACCCAGGGAGAAGATATACATTTACAACCCATAACACTTATGTAGATAGATTGTAGACATAATAATCTTCCACAGGAGGGAGAGAGACAAACAATTACTCTAATGGAAAGCAAGAGAATGTGATTAACATTAAATGCTACCCAAAGACAGATATTTGTGGTGGGGATGACATATGGGAGAGCTATATAATTTGGCTTGCCTTTTGGGCAACAGAGGTAGGGAAGACAATAAATATGTTTAGATGCTGCAATTTGAAGAAAGCACTGTAGATTTTCTTTTTACTTTTTGAAGGAATCACACTTTTTTTCCTGGAGTGGTAAATTGAATTTATAAAATGGCTTCCAACAATGACACACCTCGATTCCTTGTAAATATGATGAGTTACCATTTTCATGATTATGTTGGCTTGTATGTCACAGTTGACCTTAAAATAGGGAGATTATGTTGCTGGGTCTTGTCTAATTTCATAAAGAAAAACAGAGAATATTCTTTGTCTGATGGAAGAAGAAGTCAGGAAGATTTTAAATCTGAAAAGGACTGGATGTGTTGTCACTGAATTGAAGACAAAATGGGCCACATAAGAAATGTGGTAGCCTTAAGGAAATGAGAGAGGCCCCCAGGCTGAAAGCCAGCAAATTAAGGAGGACCTTGGTCTTCAAAGACATGCAAAGAACTGAACTCTGCCAATAAAAGGAATGAGCTTGGAAGAGGATCCCCATCTCCAATAAGAATGCAGTTGGCCAACACTTTGATTTCAGCTTTGTGAGATTCTGAATACAGAACCTAGCCAAGCCCACCTAGAATTCTGACCTGCAGAACTGTGATTTAGAAAAAGTAAAGTTAGAGAACAAATCCTTGATTTTATTAGAGCTTGAAGATGAAAAATTTTACTATATAAGTGCCTACAATATGGACTTAATAAATCATTTCCAATATTACAACATGCATAGCCATGAATGAGCAAAACACAGATACACCATAATTCAAGATTAATTTAAAGGGGAGATGGTTGGGAAGAGGGCAATAATACATATGTATTCTTTTTTTCCAATTATTTTCTGGGGATAATAATGGTTTATAATATTGCACAATTTCAGGTGTACATTATTATTCATCAATTTCTTTATAGACTGCATCATGCTCACCACCTCTAGTCTAATTCTTATCCATTACCTTTGTCGCTTCTGCCCATCCTTCAGTCCCCTTCCCTTCTGGCAACCACTGACCTGCCCTCTTTATCCATGTGTTTGTTTATCTTCTACATATGAGTGAAATCATCCAGTATTTCTCTCTCTGTCTGGTTTATTTCGTTTAACATCATACGCTCAAAGTTCATCCATGTTGTTGCAAATGGAATGATTTTGTCTTTTTTGTGGTTGAGTAGAATTCCTTTGTGTGTATATACAACATCTTCTTTATCCATTCATCCATATAAGGGCACTTGGGTTGCTTCCATGTCTTGACTATTGTGAATAATGCTGCAATGGACAAAGGGTGGCATAAATCTCTTTTGATTGTTGGTTTCAAGTTCTTTGGAGAAATACCCAGTAGTAGGATATTTGGATTGTATGGTATTTCTATTTTTAATTTTTGAGACATTTCCATACTGTTTTCCATAGTGGCTGTGCCAATTTGCATTCTCTTCAGCAGTGAATGAGGGTTTCTTTTTCTCCATATCCTCTCCAACATTTGTTATTTTTTTGTCTTGGTAATTGGTAATTGTCTTGGAATTATAGCCATTCTGACAGATTTCAGGTGATATCTCATTGTAGTTTTGTTTTGGATTTCCCTAATAGCTAGTGATGTTGAATACCTTTTCATGTGCCCATTGGTCATCTGTATATCTTCTTCAGAAAAACGTCTATTCATATCCTCTGCCCATTCTTTGATTGGATTGCTTGTTTTCTTGTTGTTGAGTTGTATGAGTTATTTATATATTTTGGAAATTAACCCCTTGTCAGATATGCGGATGGCAAAGGTTTTATCCCTGTTGGTGGGTTGTCTTTTTGTTTTCCTTATGGTTTTCTTTGCCTTACAGAAGATTTTTAATCTAATATAGTGCCGTTTGTTAAGTTTTTCATCTGTCTGAGACATAGTATTCGAAAAGAAGCTGCTAACACCGATGTCAAAGAGTGTACTGCCTATATATTCTTTTGAGAGTTTTATGGTTTTGGGTTTTACATTCAAGTCTAATCCATTTTGAGTTAACTTTTGTGTACGCTATAACATAATTGTGTACTTTCATTCTTCTGAAAGTGGCTGTGCAGTTTTCCCAACACTGTTTATTGAGGAGACTTTCCTTTCTCCATGGTATCTTCTTAGCTCCTTTGTCAAAGATTAGCTGTCTGTAAATGTGTGGTTTTATTTCTGGGCTTTCAATTCTGCTTCATTGATCTGTGTGCCTGTTTTTGTGCCAGTACCATGCTGTTTTGATTGCCATAGGTTTGTGGTATATTTTGAAGTCAGGGATTGTGATGCCTCCAGCTTTGTTCTGTTTTCTTAGGATTCCTTTGATTATTTGACTTATTTTGTTGTTCTACATAAATTTTAGGATTCTTTGTTCTCTTCCTTGAAGAATGTCATTATGATTCTGATTGGGATTGCATTGAATCTGTAGATTCACTAGGTAATATGGACATTTTAAATATATTTATTCTTCTAATCCATGAGCATGGAATATCTTTCTTTTTCTTTATATCTTCTTCAATTTCTTTGAGTAATGTCTTATAGTTTTCAGTGTGTAGGTCTTTCACCTCTTTGGTTAAATTTATTCTTAGTTATTTTATTCTTTTTGTTGCGGTGGTAAATGGGACTGTGTTCTTGACTTCTCTTTCTGCTAGTTCATTATTAATGTATAGAATTGCAACTGATTTTTGTAAGTTGATTTTGTACCTTGAAATGTTGCTGTAGTTGATTATTTCTAATAGTTTTCTGATGTATTCTTCAGCATTTTTTATACATAGAATCATGTCATCTGAAAACAGTGAGAGTTTCATTTCTTCCTTTCCAATCTGGATTCTTTTATTTTTTTTCTTGCCTAATTTCTCTGGCCAAAACCTCCATTACTATGTTGAATAGTAGTGGTGAGAGTGGGCACACTAGTCGTGTTTCTGTTCTCAGAAAGATGGCTTTTAGTTTTCCACTATTAAGCATGATGTTGGCTGTCGATTTGTTATCTATGGCCTTTATTATGTTGAGGTCATTTCCTTCTATACCCATTATAGTGGGAGTTTTTATCAGAAATGGACGTTGAATGTTGTCAAATGCTTTCTCTGCATCTATTTAGATGATCATGTGGTTTTTATTTCTCATTTTATTAATGTGACATATTACATTGTTGAATTTGCGAATGTTGAATGTCCTTGTGTCCCTGTTATAAATCCCGCTTGATCATGGGGTATGATCTGTTTAACGTATTGCTATAATCAGTTTGCCAATATTTTGTTGAGGATTTTTGCATCTATGTTCAATAATGGTATTGGCCTGTAATTTTCCTTCCTTGTGTTGTCTTGTCTGGCTTAGGGATCAGGGTGAGGTTGGCCTCATAGAATGCGTTAGGAAGTGTTCCACCTTCTTCAAATTTTTGGAATAGCTTGAGAAGGATACGCATAAATCTTCTTTGAATGTTTGGTAAAATTCTCCAGAAAAGCCATCTGGTCCTGGACTTTGTTTTTTGGGAGGTTTTTGATTATTGTTTCAATCTCTTTGCTTGTGATTGGTCTACTCAAATTCTCTTCTTCTTCTTGATTTTGTTTTGGGAGGTTGTATGAGTCTAAGAATTTATTCATTTCTTATAGGTTATCCAATTTGTGGGCATATAGTTTATCATAGTATTCTCTTATACTTCTTTGCATTTCTGCAGTATCTGTTGTGAATTTTCCTTTCATTTCTAATTTTATTTATTTGAGCCTTTTCTCTTTTTTTGTTAGTGAGTCTGGTTAAGGGCTTGTGAATTTTCTTTATCTTCTCAAAGAACCAGCTATTAGTTTCATTGATCATTTCTACTGTTTTTTTTTATTCTCTATTTCATTTATTTCTGCTCTAACTTTTATTATTTTCCTCCTTCTGCTGATTTTGCGCTTTGTTCTTCTTTTTTTAGATTTTTTAGTGGTAGTTTACAATTATTTATTTGAGATTTTTCTTGTTTTATGAGGTGAGCCTGTTTTGCTGTGAATTTCCCTCTTAGGACTGATTTTGCTCCATCCTATATGAGTTCATATGGTATATTTTCAATTTCATCTGTATCCACATATTTTTTGACTGTTCTGTTAATTTCTTCATTGATCCATTGGTTGTTCAGTAGCATGGTGTTTAGTCCCCACATATTTGTGACTTTTCCAGCTTTTTTCTTGTAGTTAATTACTAGTTTCACAGCATTATGGTCGGAAATGATACTTGATATTATTTCAGTCTTCTTAAATTTATTGAGGCTTGCCTTATTTCCCAGCATATCGTTTATTTTTGAGAATATTCCATGTGCACTTGAGAAGAATGTGTATTCTACTGTTTTTGGATGGAATGCTCTCTACATATCTATTAAGTCCATCTGCTCAAGTGTTTCATTAAAATCCCCTGTTTCCTTGTTGACTCTCTGTCCGGATGCTGTATCTACTGATGAAGTGGAATGTTGAGGTCCTCTAGTATTATCGTGCTGTTAATTTTTCCTTTTAGGTCTGTTAATAGTTTCTTTATACACTTTGGTGCTACTGTGTTAGTTGCATATATACTCATATGTGTTATCTCCTCTTGGTGGAAAGTCCCTTTTATCATTAGATACTGCCCCTGTTTGTCTCTTCTTTTCTTTTCTTTTTTTTCCAAGGAAGATTCACTCTGAGCGACCTCTGTGCTAATCTTCCTCTATATTTTTTGTTTTAGTATGTGTGCTGCCAGCACAGCATGGCCACTAACAGAACAATGTAGGTCAGCACCCAGGAACTGAACCCAGGCCATGAAAGTGGAAAGCACTGAACTTAACCAGTAGGCCACTGGGTCTTTCCCTCTCATTTTCTTTTTTATCTGGAAGTCTGCTTTGCCTGATATAAACTTGGCAACACCTGCTTTCTCTTGTTTGCCATTTGCTTGGAGTATCATCTTCCAATCTTTTACTCTGAGCCTATGTTTGTCTATAAAGCTGAGATGTGTTCCCTGGAGGCAGCGTATTGTTGGTTCTTGTTTTTTAATCTATCCAGCTACTCTATCTCTTTTTATTTTTCATGAGGAAGATTGGCCCTGAGCTAACATCTCTTGCCACTTTTCCTCTTTTGGCTTAGGAAGATTGTTGCTGAGCTAAGATCTGTGCCAATATTCCTCTGTTTTATGTGGGATAACACCACAGCACGGCTTGACAAGCAGTGCTAGGTCTATGCCCAGGATACAAAACTGTGAACCTTGGGCTGCCGAAACAGAGTGCACAAGCTTAACAACTATGCCACTGGACCGGCCCCTACTCTGTGTCTTTTGATTGGAGAATTCAATCCATTGACATTTAGAGTGATTATTGATATAGGAGGGCTTAATACTGCCATTTTATCTTGTGTTTTCTAGTTGTTCTTATTCCCATTGTTTCGCTTATTTTGTATTTCTGACTTCCATTTCATTTTGGTGGTTTTCTCTTTTTTTGTGAATTGTGGCTCTGCTCTGGTTTCTTGTGTAGTGGTTACCGTGAGGTTTGTATAAAAGATCTAGTAGATGAGATAGTCCATTTTCTCATAGCCTCTTATCTACGTTAGTCTAAGCAGGTTCCATCCCTTTCCTCCTCCCCTCCGGAGTTATTTTTGTCACAAATTATTGTTTTGTGTTGTGAGTTTGTGACTAATTTGAAGTGTTTACAGTTACTTTGGATGCGTTCCTTCTTTTATCTTTTAAGTATAATTAATTATTTGCTACCCTGTTCTCAAAGAGAGCTGCAGTTTTCTGATTTTGTCTGTCCATTTATCTCATCTCTCAAAGCTTTGTAGACCTTTACCTTTTTGTTTCAGGTATGAAGGCATCCTTCATCATTTCTCATAGGGGAGGACTTGGTGATGAACTCCCTCAACTTTTGTTCATCTGGGAAAGCCTTTATTTCTCCATAGTATCTGAAGGATAATTCGCTGGATAGAGTCTTCTTGGCTGAAAGTTTTTGCCTTTCAGTATTTTCAATAGATCATTCCATTCTCTCCTAGCCTGTAAGGTTGCTGCCAAGAAATCTGCTGAAAGCCTGATAGGGATTCCTTTGTAGGTTATTTTCTTCTGCCTTGCTGTCCTTAATATTTTGTCTTTGTCACTGGCTTTTGTCAGTTTTACTATTAGATGCTTTGGAGAAGGGCTTCTTGCATTGATTAAATTAGGAGTTCTATTGGCTTCATGTATCTGTAAGTCCACAGGATTGGGAATTTCTCCAGTATTATTTCTTTGAACAACGTCTCTACTCTTTTCTCCATCTCTTCTTGCTCTGCAATGACTATAACTGTTATGTTGCTTTTCCTAATTGAGCCAGATACATCTTGAAGAATTCCTTCATTTTTTAAAAAATCTTAGTTCTCTCTCCTCCTCCACCTGAAGCATTTCTATATTTCTGTACTTTTATTCAGTAATTCTTTCCTCTATAACATCAGCTCTATTCTTTAAGGATTCTAGATTATTTCTATCTCATTAACTGTGCTCCTAATATCAAGAATTTCTGCTTTTTTTTTACAGTTTCAATCTCTTTGGTGAAGTATTCTTTCTTCTCATTAATTTTATCCTTGAGCTCATTGAACTGCTTTTCTGTGTTTCTTGTAACTCATTGAGTTTCTTTATGACAGCTATTTTGAATTCTCTGTCATTCAGATTGTAAATTTCTGTGTCTTCAGGTTGGCTTCAGGAGACTTGTCATTTTCTTTCTGCTCTGAATTGTTGCTGTAGTTTCTCGTGGCATTTGATTAACTAATCCTTTGCTGGCCCATTTGTGGTAGTATCAGGTTGCAGATTCCACCTGCTACCACTTGGGGAAAGCAGGAGCTATTTCTGATCCCACCCCACCTGCTGGAAGTTGTAGGGGTATGGTGGGCCATCCCACTAGCTGAGAAAGTGTTCACACAGATCTGCCGCCATCTCTTCTTTATGGTTGAACAGGCTGCTGTGCTTGGTGGACAGGGCTTCTTTGCAGGCTTCAACCCTGGGCCTCTAGTTGTGACTGCAGTGGCATAGTGGGATCTTCTGTTGGCCAGAAAAGCATTTGCACACCAGGCCTGCTGCTGCTTCTTCTTACAGTCAAGCTGAAGTGCGTTCCTACTTGCATGACTGCAGAAGCACTGTAGATGCTCCTGGCCAGGAAAGTATTCATGTGTGTTCACACAGATGCCCAGGAAGGGTTGGGGAGTGTTCACCTCTCTCCACTACTTCTTGGAGGCCCAGTCCATCTACCTTCGGATGTATGACTGCGTAGGTCTCTCAGGTGTCTTGTTATGTTGTGTGGATATCCTCCATTAGTCAATGAATGTCCATTTAGTTGCAGTTTAAAGGGGGAGAAATAAAGGGAACAGCTCACTCTGCCATTTTGCTGATGCCACTCCATATATATTCATTTTGAATACTTGGTATCAAACTGAGAAAAAGAGTATTTCAAGAAAATGTCTTTGGACCGGCCTGGTGGTGCAGCTGTTAAATTTGCACATTCTGCTTCTTGGTGGCCTGGGGTTAGCCAGTTCGTATCCCAGGTGCCCAAGTGCGGACATGGCACCGCTTGGCAAATGCCATGCTGTGTTAGGCATCCCATGTATAAAGTAGAGGAAGATGGGCATGGATGTTAGCTCAGGGCCAGTCTTCCTCAGCAAAAAGAGTGGAGGATTGGCAGTAGTTAGCTCAGGGCTAATCTTCCTCAAAAAAAAAAAGTCTTTGACTTATATTGTTGGGCTTATCAATGTATAATGAAATGCAATATGTGACTAAATATAGATTGAGTTTTCCTTTTCTTTAAATGACTATATTAAATATCTGATTTATTTGTCCTTATAAATGAGAGAAAGAATTGTATTTTTGATCTCTAGTTGTCTCATGTAAAGTTTTCTTCTTAATAAGAAAAAATATATAGGAAATTTCTTCTTCATAAGGAAATTAATAAAAATAAAAGAGTTTTGATCGTGAAAGTGATTACAAGAGATAAGAAATATTCATTTCCATTTTTAAGGGAGTGCAATATCAGATGTACTGTGGCAGGTGGCAATATGGGGCTTTGCACGGTGGCAATGTGTTATGACACAAGCAGTAGATGAAGATGGATGGAAAATAAATCACTCTATTATAATAGAATGCTACCACCTATGTATTTGGAGTGAAATTAATGTGGAACTTCTATATTTGAGTAACTAGTTATGGTGTGCCCTCATGCTCCTTTCCATTTTTTGCTGTATGTTTTTCCTGTTGTTGTTTTTTTTGAGGTCATGCTAGCTTTCAACATTGTGTAAATTTCAGGCATACCTTATTATATTTCAGTTTCTGTCTTGACTGCATCAGGTTCACCATCAATAGTCTAGTTTTCATCCATCTCCATACTCATGTGCCCTTTTCCTGCTTTTTTTTGTCTCTCTCCTATGATTGTCGTCATTTATTTCCAGGCATATATGTCCATTTTTACCAACTTTTTGGTGGGAAATCATAATAATTCCTTATTTCCTATCTCATTCTTTTATTTTTATCATTTTTCCTCCCATTATTAGAAAATTTCTAAATCTGGTTTATCGTGAATTTTTTCTATATGATTACATTGAGTAACACAAAATATTAACATTAGCTTTGGTTTTTTCTATGTTATGGTTGTTTACTTTGAGGGCTTTAATATTAAGTGATAGCCATTTCAAATCACAATTCAAGAGTAATAAATATGAATTGATGTCTACTTCACTGTACAAATGAACCATGGAAATGATTCAGTTTGATTTCCAGATGGTCAAATTATAACATACTTCGAATTGCTACACAGTTGATATTTCTGAATGGAGCTGATAAGCTGTTGTACATTCACTCTCTCTACTGTCTCTATTCTTCTCAATGGACTCCAGTTTGGCTTCCTCTCAAAATATTACATGCAAGTAATTCGTAATAAAATCATAAATCTATGTTTCTAAACCCAAAACATTTTTTAATCTTTCATTATATGACCCTTCAATAATTGATACTATTGACCATACTTTTCGTTCTTAAATCACACTTCTCTGAACATCTTAACCTGTGTTCTTCCTACTGCCCTCATCGCTTCTTGGCTGTGTTTCTTTGTGTCCCTATCCTCTTCTTCTCAGCCATTCAGCATTGAGGTCCCCAAAGTTCTCTCATAGGTCTAATTTCTTATTCTATATTCTCCCTGTAGGTGAGCTCAACTACAAATTATATGCAAATCACCTATTTTGCATATCAAATCCATAACTCTACTTTGAATTCCCAGTGGATGTATCCAACTGCCAATTTATACTCTCCTCTTGGATACCTGGCAGCTGCCCAAATTTAATATGCCTGAAGCCAAGCTTTGAGACTTTCTGCACATATTTGTTATCTATTTCTGAGTAACAAATTACCCCGAAACTTGGTGGCTTAATAGAAAATAAACATTTATCTCTCACAGTTTCTCTAAATCAGGAATTTGGGAGTAGCTTGACTATGTTATTCTAGCTTGAGATTCAGTCAGATGTTGTTCATGATGACAATCATTTGAAGGCTTGACTGTAGATGGAGGAAGCACTTCTAAAATACCTTACTCACATGTCTGGCCAATCAGTACTGGCAGTCATCAGAAGGCTTCAGTTACTCCTGGCTTCTCCTGAAGTTACAAAGGCTTCTGAGGGTTGCTTATGTGTCCTCATAACATGATGATGGCTCCCCCAGAGTGAGCAATCCAAGAGACCAAGACAGATGCTGCAATATTATCTCCACAGAGATGAAGAGGAGTACATAAAAATGTGAATACCAGATGGTAAGGATTACTGGTGGCCATCTTGGAACCTCACACTGGAACCAACCTTATCTTTTTCTAGATTTTGAGTGATAACGGATAGGCAAGCCAAGGACATAGGAGTCATTTTTGACATCTCCCTCCACTTCACTCTTCGATATTTAGTTGATTGCTTAGCTTTGTTATTTTCTCTCTCAAACATATTTTGAATCCACTGTTTTATCAACCCTACTGCTCCCACCTTAGCCTTAATGGGTCCAACAGCATGTATTTTCATCTTCTTACTATCAGCTTTTGCACTGCAGGTAAAGTACAATTTTCAAAACACAAATTAACTTGTGTCATACTCTAGCTTAAAATATATCCCTGGCTTCCTGTTGTTCTTAGGCTAAAGACCCTAACATGAAATTAATATGTCTTCCAAAACCCTGTGTGATCTGGCATCTATCTACTTCTTCAGCTATAGCTCATATGCCACTCCCCTTTCTCTCCTTGGTTAAACATACAGGAAATCATTCTGTTCCTTTGTTGTTCCATTCTTCTGAACATGGGATTCAACTATCCTTCTCATATTCATTCTATCTCTTCTTGTTTAACTAACACTATTTGATTTTTTATATCTTACTTCCTCAAAGAAAATTTCCCCACCTCTCTGACGAGTTTAAAGCTTTCTATAATATGCTGCTGTTGTATCACACATCTCACATTCATAATCCTTATTCGATCATAATTTTACTTTCATTTGTATGGTTTTCTGTTAAGTACTCTACCTATTTAGCTATGTTAGTGTTCATTGTCTTTAAGACTTCTCTGTCTCTGCAAATTTCTACTGGGGCAAAAGACAAGAAGGGGAAGATGGGAATATTGTGAGTTTTTTTGGGTTCTTTTTTATGATAAAGCCGAATAGAAGCCCCTGATTGGTACTGTGGTGAATATGGAAAATAAGAGTTATGATGTCCACTTGGTTTTGAAAAAGCTAACATAACCTTGGAAGAATCAGGTGTAGCTAAAGGACTCAGGTACATGTGCCAGGTTTCAGGAAGATTGTTTTATGAGTGAGAGGAACTATACATCTTCCTTCTATTCTAGTCATAAAATTCTAAAAGCTCATAGCATGTCCTTTGGCTACAATTGTACAACACTATGTCAATATTTTTGGCTTATTTGCTCTATTTGGTAACAACTATTAAAAAAGTTAGAGTTACAGCCTGCCAACCCACAGCTGAAGTCAATCACTATAACTATATAAATATTTATCTGGTGAAGTAATTAATCAATTCACTCAAGGCAATAAAGCAATCCTAAGGACACTCAACTCAAATACTCAAGCACCTAATGTATGTGAAACATTATGCTATGTATTGAGCTGCATAAAAGACCATAAGTTGATTCAAGTTGCTTAAAGTTTATTTAGGAGATAAATTGGACATAGATAACTGCAATATAAGTTAAATTGTGGAAAGTGTCCTAATACAGCATAAAGTGTCTTCTCTAAGTTCAAGAACAGTTTCTTGACGGTTTGGGATTGTCAGGTTCTTCACACACCTTCTACCATTTTAGCAATTCACCAATACTGCTATTTCCATTGTACAAAAACAAACCAAAAAGAACCCCCCAAAAAATCTATCTCAGTGAATCACATGTTCACTTTTATTAAAATGTCACAGAAAGTGTTCTGACAAGAATCTGACCCTATAACTCTTAGCCACAAATTCCTAGAGACAAGTTAAACACTCTGCTTGAAGCCTGCTGTTATCTGAATTTTAACGGGCAACTTCTTGACCCCTCTCTCCAGGCCAAAAGCATTTCCAACCTAGTAGGATATCTTCTTGCACTCAATGATTATTATAAAACATATTTCAGTTATTTTCTTCTTTACCCCATACAGAGGAAATTGCTAGAATATCATAGAAATAAAATTCATTCGCTTCTTTTAAACTATGTTAGATTTTTGTTTGTGTTTGTCATAAATATGTCTCTATATAGAGAAAGAGTTAGCTGCTTTGCGAAACATATTTAAGTGGGTTCTTTGCTAAACATAAGTTTTCCGCAAATGCTAACAAAATATAGAGCAGGAAGAAAAGGGAGAAACACAAGAGGAACTGAGGGACAGAATGACGTGGCGAATGATTTCAAGTGGATTGGGAAAGGCTGCCTGGAAGGGATGGACTAGGAGAAGCAGAGATGAGTTATTCTGTGGAACACAGACGCATACGGAAGAAGGCATTCCAGGGGACTATCAGGAGCAAAAACCTGAGTTAGAAAAGTGCCGGGTACGTTTGGAAAGAAATATTAGTCTCAACTTGGTGACGGTAGAGAATTCTACATATGGCAGTATGGGTAAAACTGCAATAAATGTAAGTTATTGCTATGTCATACCATCAGCAAAGAATTGAATTTTGTTCTAAAGGCACCTATTCAGGGCTTTTCCTTAGGAATACACAGCCTTAGAACTTATATACCTCTGAACTCCAATATCAAAAATTTTGTACATAAATCTGTTGGTTAGTATTAAATTTTAAGAAATTTAAGGGGCCGGCCCTGTGGCCAAGTGGTTAAGTTCACGCACTCCGCTTTGTCACTCGAGGGTTTTGCAGTTTCCCATCCTGGGCACAGACATGGCACCACTCCTCAGGCCATACTGAGTCCCACATAGCACAACCAGAGACACTCACAGCTAAAATATACAACTATGTACTGGGGGACATTAGGGAAAAGATGAAGAAAGAAAGAAAAAAAAAGATTGGCAATAGATGTTAGTTCAGGTACCAATCTTTAAAAATAAAAAAGAAATTTAGTAGTATGAAATTAGATATTTTTGCTTGATGTTTTAAAAACAAATGTTTATAGAGCCTAAGCTAATCATCATAAGAAATCAATTTGTTCCTGTATTTAGACTAAAAATGCATTGGTTTCTACTGTGTTCTTATGAGTAGAGCAGAAAGAGGCACTAGAGAGAAGAATGCTTTAAAGCGTGTCGACATCTTTTCTTCAATTCATTGCCCACCTCAGCACGGAATAATAGCCCCACCTATTTTCTCAGAACTTCTTAGAACTGTGTAATCACATATGTCCAATTCTAGGAGGTTTATACCAGTTAATGCTAAATAGTCTTTTTTCTTTTTGTTATCCTAAATGTTATTTCTCTAAACAAAAGGGAACTTTCTGATCTTGGTTGTGTCAAAACAGACCAGAGGAGGACAGAAGTTAAAGCGGTAAAAATCAATCTTATTCAGGAAATACTGCAATAGGAGAAAGACACCTCAGTATAGAACTAGGCTCAATTCTGCATGCAAGGAAAAGTGGGGATTTACAGTCAGGGAGCAGGGTGGACGGGTCAGTGGACGGAAACTTCCTAAGAGGAAACATCAGGGGTGGGGGCGCTTCCCGTTAAACTGACTTGAAGGATTCTGCTGAAGGCAGCCCAGGGTAATCAGATCAGATATCGAGGGTGATCAGCTATCAAGGGTGGAGATTGGTGCTAAACTGACTGAGCAAGATTCTTGCTGCAACTGGGCGATGCAAAGAGGAACACAGAAATCCAAGTGCTGAGGCCTAGTTGAGAAGAGGATTCAGAGGGCCTGACAAAGGTTGGTCAGGGAGGTCATCTTGTCAGTCGAAACCCACATATCTAAGCAAATGCAGAAAGCGAAGGAGAGATTGACAGTACTTTGCTGAAATCCCGAGAAGAGTATAAACATCACTGTCATCATTCAATAACATCAAATGTTAACATTTCCTCTGGGTTCCTCTCTAGATATTTGTACGGTAAGTTTGTTCTCGTCTTTCTGAAATGCTCTATGAGTCTCAAGTACTTAGAAGCTGATTAATCAAACTTGTACCTTGTTTGGTTGATTTTTTCTCCTCCGTTGAAATGAATTCTGCCTTTAATAATGGGTGACGGTAGTGATAACAGAGGACATTTTAATCACTGTGCTCTGAAGATAGATGGTCATTCCATTTAATCAAATGCTAGTTGACAGAGTATCGTCTTTGGGGTTTGCCCAGGTAGTGATTCATGGGTGGGAGGCATGTGGGCGGAGGAAACATTTTAAGGTTCTTTAATAATATGCTTAGACTGCGACATGAAAAACGAGACTGAATCCCCCAAGAGAAAATTTCTAAACAAACGATTACTATAATTACTAAAACGAACCATGATTTTAAAAAATCTTAAAAGAAATACTTAAACATTACATTCTGAATTCCTTTTCAAACTAACTACATTTTTACGTTTTTTTCTCTGATTTAAAACCAAACATATGCTAGGAGAATGGTCAACATATTATAAATTAATCTCTGCCATCTGAATAGCTTTTCAAAGGAGATATAGATAGATAGATAGATAGATAGACAGACAGACAGGCAGGCAGGCGGACACAGATATATGACCTGGTAAATAAGTCTTTGTTTTAAAAACTAAAGATTTTAAATCATGCATAGTATGTATACAATCTGCTGAATAGCTCTTGCTTCGAATTTTTTTCATATACAAAGACAGAAGTAATACCACTTTAAACATAACCGTGGAACTTGTTTAATATAGGAGAGTGAAACCACAGTTCACAACTTCCAAAATAAAAAAATAAATAAATGAGCAAAAAGCATCAACAATATTAAACTAGTAGCTAACAGAAGAAAGTGTTGTCATACAAGAGAGAAAGGCTCTTTAAAGCTTGGCTTGATACAGAGAAATGAAATATGTAGGAGTATAACCTAAACTGATGCCTTCTCATAGAGAAGAAATCTCCAGGGACCCATGCTAAACCAAGAAAGCAAAATCTCTGGCCAAAAGGAAGAGGATTTGTCATTGTACAAGTTATCCATTGCTACAATAATGCTATGTAAATAGTTACCTAAAAACTCACAGAACAAATAGTCATTCGTTTTGATAATGATTCCGCAGTTCAATAATATAGGTTGGCCATGGCTGGCTGGCTCATCTGGTCCTGGAACATTCGTACGTCAGGCACTCAGCTGGCTGTAATCTGGGCAACAGGGATAGGGGACAATGGTGCCTGTGATTCTCAATTCCCAGCAGGCTAGTCCAGGCATGTCCTCATTTTAATGACAGAACACAAGAGGGAATAACTCCAGTCATGCAAAGCTACTGCTTGAGTTAGGTGTACCAACATCCCACTGGCCACAAAGTCAGACGGGGAGAGTCCCATCAAGTCGCACAGCGAAAAGGGATACCTGGAAAGTGGTGAAGTGTTAAAGCAATCAATGCATTCAGACTCCTGAATTTTCTACCAAGTGTCTAGAAACTTGTGAAAACATACCCAGCAAAATCACAGTGAAGACATAGTGTAAGGCTTGACATTCTCCCTGCCTATTCCTCCTGCGCTGTTCTGGGAGTTACAGAAGAACCGGTAGAATTTAATATCTGGCACCTCATGTTGTAATGCCCTGAGCAAGATACACAATGTGTTAGACAACATGTGAACAGAGTAAGGAAAAGTCCACTGAGCATTACATCAATGAAAATAGAAGAACTGGACGTGGCTGTGTTCATTCGGTGTGGTCATGAATTTAGAGCAAAGTTTGTCAGAGAGTCTGAGAAAAAAATGGCATTCTTTACAATTAAAACAAAATAGGAATATATACAGAAAATAAATACTAGGAATATACAGTTGAAGAAAACATACAGCAATAAAATGATGACTATTTTTATTTGGGTCGTTTCCAGTTTGGGGCTATAACTAGTATGCCTGCCATGAACTTTCAAGTACAAGTTTTGTGTAGCCATATATTTTCATTTCTTTGGCTAAATAATTAAGACTGGCATCATTGGGTCGTATGTTAGGTGTGTTTTCTCTTAAAAGTCAATCAATTTTTTTGAAAAAAGTTTATTTCATTTTGAATTCCAACTAGTAATATATGAGAATGAGAGTTCTAGTTACTACATATCCTTACCAACACTTGATGTTGTCATTCGTTTTTTATTTTTAGTATTCTAATGAATGCAGGTTTCATATGAATTTTTCAAAAGACTAAGGGTGTTGAGCATATTTCATGTGCTTGTTTGCCATCCATATATATTCTTTGGTGGTCTGTGTATATGAAACGTTTTTCCTATATTTTAAAATCGTGCTCTTTGTCTTATGTAGAGTTGTAAGATCATTCTTTTAATATTCCAGAGTCTTTAACAAATATATGAAATATTGCAAGTAATCTCTCCAAGTCTGGGAGTTTTCCTTTCATTTTCAAAATAGTTTATTTCAATGGAAAAAGGTTTTTAATCTTCAGGAAGTCTAATTTATCAATGCTTTATTTTATATTTCCTGTTATTTGTGTCCTAACAAATCTTCACATACCCAAGGTCACCAAGATTTTTCTCCTATGTTCTCTTCTAGATAATTTATAATTTAGGTGTATTATCCATTTCATGTAAATTTTTATGTATGTTGTCAGATTCATTTTTTCCCTATTTAGCTATTCAATTACTCAGCACTATTTTTTTCAAAGACTCTATTTTTCCCCACTGTATTCCTTAGCATCCTTGTCAGAAATCACTTTGAACTGTATATAGTCACTGCACTCTAGTCAGTGATCAAATTTATATTTTATCAGGGTACAGATGAACAATTCTGAAATGACTCCATATGGACACTAGGATTGAGCAAATAAGGAAATATATTATAACAGGAGCCATATTTCTTAATGTCCGAGAAAAAAGTTACAAATAAGTAAGTAGAGAAGCTAGAATAAAACCTGTGGTACATGTTTGGAGTAGGGGATATCAGTATAAATTCATATTTATTTTCATTAAAATGCAAAGAGATAAACATAGAAACAATTATAGATACATATATATTTTCTAGTGCTATCCACTGAGAGAGCCTAGATGCAGTGACGTTTCAGTAGCACATAGCATGTATAGCACCTATATATTAGTTTCTAAATATCATTTTACAATAAAAGAAATCAGGGCTCCCTGGTTCCAGGGCTGGGGCAGGGAAAATATAAAATGATTCTGGAGCACCTTATAGTGCAAGAAAGTAAGGGAGTGCTCAAACAAAAAGAAAAAGAATTATAAAGATACATCAAAAGAACATAAAAGCTTTATAAACTTTATATGTTTATAAACATATAGGTTTATAAACTTGATTTTGCTGACAGTATCATGAGTATGCCTATGTACAAACTCACCAAATTTTATATGTTAAACATACAGCGTTTTTGTACATCAATTATACCTCATAAACCTGTTTATAAAATGATACTACCGTTATCAAGAGTTCCACTTAAAGTGTTATAAAATTCATGTTTTAACCTTCAAGGTAACAGCTAAGAGAAATAAATATCATTTAAAAATTTAATAGAAGAGAGACTAAATGATAAAAACAAAAGATCAATTACAAAAATGGACAAATATTTTTAAAAATTTAAAAACTTGTTCAATACAAAACAAGCAGAATGATGTTGATATAAACACAATTACATTAGTAGTTACATTAGATGCAAATGGACTCTGTACTACAAGTCGAAGAATAAAACTGTCAGCTTCTAAAAACAGTAAAACTGAAGTGTATATGCTGCTTATAAAAGGTATATGAAATATAAGGAAACATAATTTGAATGTAAAAGGATGGAAACTGTTATGCAGTGCAATGACACTCCCAGAAAAGCTGGTGTTTCTATACTGGTTTCATTCAAACTTGAGTTTAAGGCAAGATGCATTATTAATGTCAAAGATGACATTTCAGAACCACAAAGGAGCATATTCACTCTATCAACACTTTTAAAGATGTATGCATCCAATAATGTAGAGTAAAAATGTAAAGACTAAAATATTTTTTAAAACCCCAAAGTAAAAATAAATTTGCTATCATCAAGTAATTTAAGGCATCTCTCTTAATAAAAGAAATAACAACATCATGAAAATCTTGGAGTATATCGAAGGTTGGAGCCACAAAATTTAGCACAATTGATCTAAATGAAATATGTAGAATTCTGAAACGAGAATGATAACCCCCATTCTCTTCTGGTACAAATAAAAAATGTAACAATGTTAACAATATGCTAGTTTGTAAACTTCAGTAAGTTTCAAAAGAGTGAAATTATTCAATGAATCCTCTCTGACCACACTGAAGCTAAGCTAAAAATCAATTCAGGGAAAATAGCTAGAGAAACCTCTATATATTTTGAAAGTAAGTAAGATTTCTAAATAAGCTATGGGTGGAAAAGGGCACAAGGAAAACATGAAAAATAGTATATATATTTAACTAAATAATGAAGATGTGATATATGAAAACTTTATGGATGAACATAAAGCAGTAATTTAGATGGAAATATGTAGTTTTCAATGGATATATCATAAAGGAAAAAAATGCTGATGACCAATTGTCTAAGTATCCATCAAAAAAGTTATAAAAGGAAGAGCAAGTGAAATCCTCAACAACATTAGAGAGAAAAAGTTAATAATGAGCAGATACTACTGAAAGGGAATAATGGAAGAGAGAAAACAAATAAAGGCAAAAGCTGGTTCTGTGTAATGTTAACTAAAATTACAAAACCTCTAGCAAGAAAGATCCAGAAACACGTGTTAGAAAACCTAAATTGGGGGCTGGCCCCATGACTGAGTGGTTAAGGTCGTGTGTTCCACTTTGGTGGCCCAGGATTCACCGGTTTGGATTCTGGCTGTGGCCGTATGTACTGCTCATCAAGCCACGCTGTGGTGGCATCCCACATAGAAGAATTAGAATGACCTACAACTAGGATATACAACTATTTACTGGGGTTTTGGAGAGGAAAAATGAAAAAGAAGACAATTGACAACAGATGTTAGCTCGGGGTCAATTTTCTTCCAAAGAAAAAAGAAAACCTAAATTGTCAATAGAAGAAATGAAAAATGGACATTGCCATCAGTGATGCATTATTGAATAAAGAGAAGCTATTAACAAGTATTTGACAATTAAACAAAATGAACTTTTTAGAAGAACAACACGTCAAACTAATTCATGAAAAAATAGAAAATCTGAGTACTACTAAATCTAGTTTAAACAATTCAAACTATTAGTTAAAATATTCACACACAGGAAATTCCAGGATTTTGCCAGTAAATTCTACCAAAAGGTTTTGAAAGTAATGACATATGTCTTACACAAGCTCTCCCAGAGAATAGAGAATAGATTTACAATGGATTTAAATGTGAAGGTAAAACCAAACTTTTTTTTTTAAAGATTTTATTTTTTCTTTTTCTCCTCAAAGTCCCCCAGTATATAGTTGTACATTTTAGTTGTGGGTCCTTCTATTTGTGGCATGTGAGACACCACCTCAGCATGGCCTGATGAGTGGCGCCATGTCTGCTCCCAGGATCTGAACTGGTAGACCCTGGGCTGCCTAATTGGAGTGCATGAACTTAACCACTCGGCCACAGGGCCGGCCCTTAAAACCAAACTTTTAAAAGAAATTCTAAGAGAACATCTTTAAGATACTGGGTTAGGTTAAGCAGGGATGCCACAAACAGTGCACATGTAATTGATAAATAGGATGCCATAAAAATTAAGAACTTGTTTTCACATTTCCAAAATGTAAATCCAATTATCTAATTTTTTTTTTGAGGATGATTAGCCCTGAGCTCACATCTGCTAGCAATCCTCCTCTTTTTGCTGAGGAATATCGGCCCTGAGCTAACATCCCTGCCCATCTTCCTCTACTTTATATATGGGACTCTACCACAGCATGGCTTGCCAAGCAGTGACATACCCATACCTGGGGTCCGAACTGATGAACCCGGGGCCACCGAATGAGAACATGCGACCTTAACTGCTGCGCCACTGAGCTGGCCCCCCAATTATCTAATTTTTGATTGTTGTCATGAACAAAATGCTGTAGAAGGAGAGGGAAGAAATTGATAAATTCTACCAAGGATTCTTTGAAAAAGCCAGGGATTTGCATTTGAAGAGGCCTTAAAAGATGAGCAAATATTCAGAAATTAGGAAATTAGAGAAAGGGCATTCCAGGAGGATAGAATAATGTGAGCAAAGACAAAAAACGAAAATACATTCACGTTTATAGAACATATCTAATGAACAGGTTAGAATGGGTTATATGTAAAAAAGGTCGGATGTACATCTTCCAACTAGCTTTCCTTGAAACCCATTGAATTACATTTTTTCTGAATTAATGTAGATCCACATAAGTTAAAATGAATTTAAAAATATATAGGAGAAATTGCTATGTGAATACCATTTCTAAACAGAGAAATTTTAATAAGGACTGGATGTTGGGTAATATTTAAAAATACTGTAATTGTTTAAGTGTGATATGTCATAATGGTATATAAGTAAATTTCTTAACTTTTACTTTTACAAAATTATCTTAATATACTCCCTGAAGTATTTAAGGGTGAAATGACATAATGTCTGGGATTTGCCTTAGAATTCTCTTGCAAAAAATAAAAGGGAGTCAGAGAAGTAATGATGAAAAATTATGCTACAGATTTGAAGGCTAAACTTGCTGTATTTTGTTCTTTTGCGTATGTTTGGAATTTTTAATTATGACATATTAAACATAAAACCTATCATGAAAAAAATGAAAAAGGAAGAGAAACATGTTACTAAGTAGTCTAAGGATTCTATTGCTGCACGAGTAATTGTTATTCAAAGTGTTCCTAATAATGCATCTTTCAATTCACGACTTGGTTATTACAAAAATTCCTGGAATTTATTCTTAGGAAATAGAATAAACTTAATGATCAAATTTTCTTTTTTTCTTTTACTAAAATGTGCCTGTTCTTCTGAGACAGGACAGCAAGGCACACAATTTGTGCGTGTGTATGGGTTCCAGTAAATACTAGAAACATCTTCCTATTTGCTAATTTATATTCATTGAGTTCCTTCAGTTTCTCAGTATAGTTCAGTATGTGCAAAAACATATTTCTTCACTCTTGGGGGAAATACATTCAAACATAAAATACACCATATAAGAATATAAGAAGAATGTTCCATCTTCAAAAGTCCCCTTATTTTATTTATATATATAAGTCCCATTGTGTATATATGTATATATTTCTTTGAATCCTTCAAAGACTGAATTGCCTTTGAAAAGAACCCTGGGCAAAAAGTATAAATTTCAGTCAGGTTTAAAAAATAGAAAGTGGTCTTTAGTAATTCACAGAACTTTAAGGAAAAAAAGACCTTGAGGCATTATTTAATGCATTCAATAACTCCAAAAAGACCATTGTTTAAAGTAACTTGCATTACATTTTCTTAATTTTCCTGGAAATATAGTCCACTGATTTTACACTAGGCTGATACCAGTTCCGCTTCAATAACATCTCCACGTAGAGAATGTGAGGGTGTTTGAATTATCGCCATGATTTGAGGGTGCTGTTAACGAAATGGAGAGTTGTCATGTCCAAAATGCAATATTGTAGCATAGAGAACCACTACTGGTTTAGATACTTGGTCCCGAGCTTCTTGCTACTCTTATTTGGATCTAATAAACTATACAGAATCTATCGAAAATTTCTCAATTAACTGCAGAAATTAACTGCAGATGGCTTTTCTACTTTGCCATCTAACCACACATAATAATTAACAATTTTAGAGTGTAAGAATAGCAAAAAAGCTGATTTACAACACATGCACGTACACACACGGAGGAAAGTTTTGAAAAAGAGACTTTTCCAGGATCGCTTAGGTACTTGGAAATCTTGATTACGGTGCTTGCACCTAGGGAGGAAGTGAGCGGAACTGTAAACTTAGGACAAGGATTTACCTAAGAGTTGTGATCATTTTCTTCTTCGTGGACTTGAAACCAAGAAAGAATTGAGTAAGAATAGGACTATACCCAAACTCCTTATATAATATACTCCAAAATCAAATCAAAATATCGTGGGGATTCCTGGCTAGCTTAGGAGTATTCAGGTCACTTCTTTATGCGGTTGAAAACAGACTGTCTATAACAGCGTCCATAGATATATGTGACTTGGTCTAATATTAACTTTTATCACAGTAACTGAGTAGAAGTTTCAATTTCAGGGCTACTTGTATGTCTGTCATTATATAGTTCAACACAATATAATCTAAAATTCACTTCACAACTGCCACTTCTTGAGCAGCCTGCATATGAACAGATTAAAAATTGTACAGCATTCACACATCTTAGCACAGTATCCTCTGGGCAAATGCATCTGGGAAAAGAACAGGAACCAAGGGTCAGCTTCTCATCTTCTTCCTGCTGAGCCCATCCAAGCACAAAGCCTCCTTTTGAAAACAGTGGGAGCTTTGTGCTCGGATCGGCTCTGCAGGGAAACATCGCCAGAGAACTGAAGTCAATAGTTGCTGTGTGTAGTTGTGGTTGGACGATGCCCTCCCTAACCGGGGTCACATTTGAATGGAATCTGCAACCCCTTGTTCTTGCAGGTGATTCTCAAAAGTATCCTGTGCTCATTTTCTGAAGCTTACCCACCTTTTCTCTCCCTAGATGAAAAATCCCCAGCTCAGGACCAAAATATTGAAAGCTAGAACCTGGGGACTGAAAGCACAAAGTGATATAAAGGGATTCACCATGCCTGCGGCAAGATTTGAATTTGTCACAGAGTATAGAGTTATTATTATTATTATTATTATGGTTTATGGGATTAAAAGTTACCGTGCATCTCAATTTACCAACAAATATTTTAGAAGGGGCTATTATGAATTAACATTTTTACTTGCATTCTGGAAATGTTTACCGGTTTATACTTTTGGTCCCTAAGTTACGTTTTCAAGCTAGAACTATGGAAAAAAATAATTAAACCTACAGTTACTCTCTCATAACAGTTGCTAGCAAATACATAATGCTTACTGTGTGCCAAATACTTTGTCAGCACTTTACACTTATTATGAGGATGTTGTGAATCAACCGAGGCACAGAGGGATCAAGTAACTTGCCAAAAGTCGCATAATTCATGAGTGGTGGATTCAAATCCAAGGAGTCTGGTTCTAGGATTCATTCTCTTAATCACCGCATCTTGCAGCTAATATAGATAACTCTGCATTTGCATGCTTCTTAGATTTAGATTAATGAATTTGCTAATGTAATTCATTTAGTAATTTGCCCCAAACATCAAATGATTTTATACTATTCCCAAATCACCTGTAAGTGGCTGGTTTGGAGAAATGGAAACAATGGGCTAACATGAGGTACCTATTGTAAGCTATTAATTCATTTCAGAATATAAAGGATTTCTCAGTAGTCTGAGCAGGGTAGTGCTGTTGGAGTGAAACACAGTGCTCAGTACAGATATTGGTGCTGAAAGAAATCAGAAGCTTGGGCCAAGGGCACTGGCAGCTCCTCACAAACATCAGCAGAAGACGAACATGGGGTGCAGGGAAAACCAGCTCAGTGCTATTCACAAGGCTGTGGAGAACAGAGCAGAGATGGAGCAAGAGCAGGTCAGCAAGAGAACAGACCTGGTCAGAAGAATTTTCAGGGATATGGTCAAACAAGCATTAGGAACTTAGCATTACTCAAGGAATTACCAAACCAAATACCCAAGTCATCCAGCCATATCTTCCCACATTTCCAAGGCAGGAAATGCCTACAACGTTAAATAGGTAGATTCTAGATTAGTCAGAGTGGATTTAAATCCTGGCTCTAAAACTTAGCAGCTGTATGAAATCTATTTAATCAACTAACCTCTTTGAGCTTCAGTTTTGTCCTCTGTAAAAAGGGATAGCAATGATATCAGCCTCATAGTTTGTTATGAGACTAAAAACAGATAATAGGTATATACTACTTAGACAAGTGCCTGATGTAAAAAGCAACTAATACTCTATTTCTGCTATTATTTGAAGTACATGATTGGACACAACAATTGTAGTGTGGAGAATAAGAGAGATAATTATCGTTTCCTCAGAGAAATAATGACCATTAGAGTCACTGCTATTAATATATGTTTTATCAGGTTTATTTTGTCAATTAAACTGTTGAATTAACAAATTTTAAATAATTAACTCTTGTGTGCTAAGTGCTTTGGGGGAAATCTCAAGTTGAATGGTTCTCATCCTCTTGGGGTTACTAGTTAGTTGATGAAGCAGGGATCTTTAAAACTCTAATGTTTGTAAACTTTTTATAAATCATATCATAGAGGTTTAAATGTGTAGATTCTAATGACAAGTAGGGTAAGAATCTGAAGTAGTTTCATGGAGGAGGAGAGAGAAAGAGCAGATTTTTGATAGTCAATGTGGAAACTAAAAGTCAAATCTAAGGCAGACCTTTCTGGTCCTTAAGGATCTGTGAACTTTCCCTTTAATTACAGAGGGACTAAATCCCCATTGCCAGCCAAGTATTCCCTAGTAGTTAAGAGCCTGGCTCTTGAGTCAAAGTGTTCAGGTTGGAAACCTGATCCATTACTCACTAGTTATGTGACAATGATCAATTTCTTTAATGTTCCTAAAGTTTCCTCCAATATGAAATAAAGAAGATATTGTTAGCTGCTACAAAACAGAGCCCAAAGTACCTAGTGAGAGCTCAAAAATTCTTAACTATTTTTATCACTGGTTTTGAGAAAATGAAAACATGTTACTAACCTTACAAGAGTCATGGATGGGGGGTGACAGAGTGATTGGATCAGGGTAAATTCAATTGAACTGTCAAAGGTGGAGAAAATGAAGCAAAGGTCGCCCCTGTGGTAGGGAGTCAGTGACCTCAGCTATGTGCCCCTCATATATGCTTCACCTTCCACTTTGGCATCTTTCCTTTCTATTGCACAGACATCTGCTTATGAAAATTACTACAGTGAGGGGCAATTCTTTTTCAACTTATACGTTTTTCTTCCCAAGAGATAGTACAACAAAGCAAAATAGCCCCATGAAAAATAATAACTTTTAGGATTTTTCCATCTGATTTTCACCATTTATTTAAATACCTCATTGTATTCTGCTTTCCAGTGATCCTCTGTATCAGTGTCCCAAGGCTGCCACAACAAATAACCACAACAGAAATTTATCATCTCACAGTTCTGGTGGCTAGAACACTAGAATGAACATGCTGGCAGGGCCATGCACTCTCTCTGAAGGCTCTGTGGGGGCTCTATTGCCTAATAACTTCCGGTGTTGACAGCAATCTTTAGAGATCCTTGTTTCTAGACTCATCAGTCTAACCTCTGACTTTGTCATTTTGTAGAGTTCTCTCTGAACTCTACATAATGTTTACCCGTCTGTATCTCTTCTCTGTTTCTGATAAGTACACCTCTCCACTTCTGATAAGGATGCTTATTGCTTAAGGGCCCACACTACTACAGTAGGACCTCATCTTAACTAATTATAACTTCAATGAACCTATTTCTAAATAAGGTCACATTCTGAGGTATTGAGTAGGATGTGCACTTCAGAGGTACACTTTCAACCCAATATGCTCTCTTAAAATAGTCATGCTAAAGATGCGTTTATTTTTTGGTAGGCCAAAATCTTTTGTTTCTTTAATTGAAACACATCTGCAAGAGTCTATTCTCTATAACTCAATATAGATAGTCAAGGAAATATATTATTCTATATTTCATTTAAGAAAAATTGTTAAACGAATAATTCTACTCAAACTTAGAGAAAATCAAGACATGACATTTTAAGTTTCTTTATTGTAACTAGTAATTATTTTTCTTATAAACATGCCAACAATATAGAAATTGGTTTCTACATTAATAAATATTAATCAACATATGTTAGACAATAAGAAATTCTACAGATTCTCTCATATATGACAGCTAACTATGTGAGAAAAGCAAGCCATATGAATTCACACTTGACTATTGTCAAATTAACCACTTTCCAGATTGTGTAACTTTTTGTTCAGTAAACTGAGGAAATGGATCAAGCCCTTGTTAAATTTGCCTCAGCAACTCTATTTTTTTCTTTCAACAACTTTGCAGTTAATATCGTGGTAATATTATAAAGCTAGACAAAAGGAAAACTTCTGGAAACTGCTAACTACCATTGTGAATTATCCTGGAAATTTTGGTTTATTATCACTGTGTGATTCTTTTAATTTTTCTTTTAAGAAAGCATCTTCAAATCTTGAAGATCTTATTTAATGGTGAAATGTTAAAACTGGCAGGCTTAGAAATATTGTTTATTATACTTGTCTTCATAAAATGTACAGGAATGCTTTAATCTCTAATAACTATTAACCAGCTTAATTAAGGCTTTTGTTCTTTCATTTTTTCACACTTTTAGTGGTAAAATAGTAGAAGCTTTGAGTTACTTTATTTCAATTACATTCATGTGTTGCTAAACGACTAGGATATGTTCTGAGAAATGCATCGTTAGGCAATTTTGTCACTGTGGAAACATCACAGAGTGTACTTACACAAACCTAGATGGTATGGCCTCCTATACACCTAGGCTCTATGGTACTAATCTTACGGGACACTGTTGAATGCAATCCATCTTTGACCGAAATGTCATCATGTGGCACATGAATGTACATACATCATTTTATAACCCTTTCCACATTTACTGTGGAAATGGAAGTAATATTTCTGATTGAGATGAATTACAGAATTCATCCCAAAAGGACCTAGAAATTGGGTCAAATCTCAGAGAAAAAAAGAAGAGGATAGAAAGGGTGATTGCTGTTAGTGAAGCCAGAGATAAAACTCGAATGACTCAACTGCAACGAGTAGCTACCACTGTGGTGATATTTTTTGCTTGTTTCTGTCTATTATCCAAGAATATGTGAATGAAAAGTCCTGATGTCTCTCTACTCACTTAGAGCTATAAGAACTCGAATGAAAGCAAGAGGCACTGAAAGGATAGCACTGGGCTCAGAGTCAGAAGATCTGAATTCTATTTTTAGCTCAACTACTTAAATACTATGTGGACTCAGCATTTGAGGCTTATCTGTAAAACAGTAACAATATACCTTTCTTATCTTGCAGGGTTCTGTGAGACTGGGTGGGAATGATAATTGTAAAGGTAATTTGCTAAACGTTAAATATGAATAAATGTTGAAATGAAAAGACACCAGACAGCAACACAAAAGCATGAAAGTATAAATCTCTCTGGTAAAGGTAAATATATAGAGAAATACAGAATTCTATAAAAATGCAATAGTGGTTCATAAATCACTTTTAATTCTTAATAGAATTTAAGAGCATAAAAATAACTATAAAACCATGTTAATGAATACAAAATATAAAAAGATGTAATTTGTGACATGGATAACGAAGTGGATGGGAGTTTAAAGAAGGAGAATTTTTGTATGTGATGGAAGTTAGGCTGTTATCAGCTTAAAATAGATTGTTATACCTATAAGATGTTTTATGTAATCCCCATGGTAACCACAAAGAAAATTCCCAGTGAAAATGCACAAAAGAAAACGAGAAGAGAATCAAAGCAAATCACTGTAAAAACTCAGGGAGAAACAGAGGAAGGTAACAAGAGCGGGAAAGAGGAACAAACCAAGACAGAAAGAGCTAACAAAACATCAGGACGAAGTCCTTCTCTACCAGTAATTACTTCAAATATAAATGGATTAAATCCCCAATCAACAGACATAGAGTGGTTGAGTAGATTTTTTTAAAAAAAAGCAAGATCCAACCATAAGCTGAATCATGGAGAAACGAAAAATCTGAGCAGACGTATAACTAGGGAGGAGATTGAATTCGTAATCAAAACCCTCCCAAGAACAAGGAGAAAAGCCTAGGACCAGGTGGCTTCTTAGAAAAATTCTACCAAACATTAAAATAAGAATTAACACCAATTCTTTCCAAATTTTTCCAAAAATTGAAGAGGAGGGAAAACACTTTCAAATTCATTTTATGAGACCAGCATTATCCTGACACCAAAATCAGATAAAGATACTACAAGGAAAGAAGACTACAAACCAATATCCCTGATGAATGCTGATGTAATAATTATCAACAAAATAGTATCAAACTGAATTCAGTAACATGTTAAAAGAATTATACACCAAGACCACGTGTGCTTTATTCCTGGGATGAAAGGATTGCTTAATATATGAAAATCAAATCAATGTAATGCACTACATTTACAGAATGAAGAGAAAAATACACACACATGATCATCTCAATTTATACATAAAGAACATTTCACAAAATTCAATACCATTTCATGACAAAAACTCTCAAGAAACCACAAATAGAAAGCACTTACCTCAACATAGGAAAGAGCATACATGAAAAGTCTACAGCTAACGTCTTACCCAATGGTGAAGAATTGAAAGCTTTCCCTCTAACATCAAGAACAAGTAAAAGATGTCCTCTCTCACCACTTTTGTTTAACAAAAGAAAGGAAATCCTAGACATAGCAATTAGGCAATAAAAAAAAAAAGACAAATTAAAACCAAAGAAGTAAAATAACCCTGTTTGTAGATGACATGATCTTGTATCTAGAACACCCCAAGGATTCCACAAATTTTGCAATACAAAATCAATACACAAAAATCAGTTAAATTTCCATGCACTGAAAATGAACTCTCCGAAAAGGAAACTAAGAAAGAGATTCCACTTATGATGGCATCAAAAAGAATAAAATACTGAGGAATAACAACCTAAGAGGTAAAAGACTTGTACACTGAAAATCACAAAGCATTGCTGAAAGTAATTAAAGAAGACAAAAATAAATGGAAAGACATCTTATGTTCATGGATTGGAAGATTTTAATATGGTCAAAATGTCCATACCACCCAAAACAATATACAGATTCAGGGCAATTCTTATCAAAATCTTAATGGCACTTTTGGTAGGAATAGAAAAAACATCTTAAAATTCATATGAAATTTCAAAGGATCTCAAATAGCCAAAACAACCTTGAGAAAAGAAAACAAAGATGGAGGCCTCACAGTTTCTGATTTCAAAAGATATTACAAAGAACAGTAATCAAAACAGAATGGCACTAGCATAAAGATAGACATATCGACCAATAGGACAGAATACAAACTGCAGAAATTAACCCTCTCATATACAGTCAAATGATCTCCGACATGGATGCCAACACTATCAAATGGGGAAAAGATAGTCTCTTCAGTAAATGGTGCTGGGAATACTGGATCTCCACATGCAAAAGAATGAAGCTGGACTCTTATCTCACACCATATATAAAAATTACCTCAAGGTAGATTAAAGATCTAAACAGAAGACTTGAACCTCTAAAACTCCTCAGTGAAACCATAGAGGAATAGCTTCATGACACTGGATTTGGCAATGAATTTTTGAACATGACACCACAAGCACAGGCAAAAAAGAACAGACAAATTGGACTACATTAAACTTCAAAACTTTTGTGCAGCAAAGTAAAAAATGAAAAGAGGGAAAAGGCAAGTTACAGAATAGAAGAAAATATTTGCAAATCATATATCTAATAAGGGGTTAATATCCGGAATATATAAAGAGCTCCTATAACTCAATGACAAAAAAATAATCTGACTTAAAAATGGGCAAAGGACTTGAACAGGAAGATATACAACTGGCCAACAATCACGTGAAGAGATACTTAACAACAGTAATCATCAGGGAAATGCAAATCAAAACCACAATGAGATATCACCTCACATGCATTAGTTGGCCACTGTATAAAAAAAAAAAAAAAAAGAAGGAAAATAAGCATTGATGAAGGTGTGGAGAAATTAGAATCCTCATGTATTGTTAGTGGAAATGCAAATGAATGGTGTATTCCTATGGAAAACAGTATGGAGGTTCCTTAAAAAATTAAAAATGTATTATCACATGATCCAGTAATTTCACTTCTGGGTACATATCCAAACGAATTGAAAGCAGGATCTGGAAGAGATATTTGCACACCTATGTTCATTACAGCATTATTTACAATAGCCAAGAAGTAGAAGCAACCTAGATGTTCAACAACAGATTAATGGATAAAGAAAATGTGATATACACATATAATGGCATATTGTTCAGCAACAATAAAGAAAGGGATCCTGCCATTTGTGACAACTTGGAAGAACAAGGAGGAAATTATGCTAAGTGAAATACGTATGCCAGACCCCGAAGGATTCTGCTTAAACAAGGTACCTACAGTAGTCAAATTCTTAGAATGGAAAATAGAATGGTAGTTGCTTGGGATTGGAGGAAAGAAGAAAAGGAGAGCTCTTGTGCAATTGGTATAGAACTTCAGTTTCGCAGGTTGAAAAAGTTCTAGAAATCTGTTGCACAACAAGGTGCATATAGTTAGCACAACTTTACACTTAAAAATGGCTATGATGGTAAATTTTATGTTACATATTTTTTACAACAATAAAGTAAATGTGGGCTCGGTGTTGAAATATTGAAACATTGTATATAAATTATGTATTTATATTACTCATATGTATTATAATTTATGCTATTAATATTTATTTGAATGGATATTAAATGCCACTTATTTCCATTCATACACTCACCAAATATTCATTGAATATCTGCCTTCACTGGACACTGAATTTAGCGCTGGATACATAGTAAGGAACACAATAGAAATGCTCCCTGCCTTCATGAAGCTTACATTCTAGCTTAATGTATGTTGAATTAATGAAAGTTTGTTTTAAACACAACTATATATACATGTATTTATCAGTGTTTTTTTTTAAAGCAAATAATAAAAGAGAGTCAGAGTCGAAAGAGCACAAGTTTTGTGTTATACACAAAAGCTGGGTTCAATTCCCAGCTTTTCTTATTATTAGACTTCTGATCTTCGACAGGTTACTTATCATCTGTGAGACTCACTTCTGTGCCACACTGAGCTACTCTAAGAAAGAAATGAGATAATGCTGTAAATTTTCTGGCACAAAGTAGCCTTTCACCAAAATGTTACTTTCCTTTATACGTTCACCCCAAATAATAATAGGTTTGTTTTCCCAGTGGTTGGCCATTGTTATATAATAATTTCTCATGAATGGTTCTGCAAGTTATAGATCTTAATCCGTAATATCACATATTTCTCTAAAATATATTTGTATATTGAATTTCCTTTAAATGCTAGAAGACATATTCATTTGAGATATCTACTGGGCTCAATCTTGCATCCTTACAGATAATAAAGTGTGCATCCAAAATTTCTTAATATCCTTTAATGTTAAATTTAATTTAATCAAAATCTGGCAACTTTTTAGAAAGCAGTGGAAGCAAAGACATTATTTGTTCAGACATCAAGTGAGTCACTGGAAAGCGTGAGCTTAGAGCAATGATTTTAGTATGTTTTAAATAAAGCATTCCCAGATAAAGTTAGGCTAATGGAAGATGATTTCTAAAGCAACTGGTCTTCTCTGCTTTGTCATGATTTTACAAATTGAAATGGCCTCTTTTGTATCATTTTTCAAAACAATTCACTTTTCTGTGATATCAAAATATCACAGAACTCTCGAGTATTTCAAAATTCCAGTGTATGCAACATGCTATAAAATGCTTGAAGCATTTCAAAATGAGATTATGATCTCATTGAAAAGCCACAACAAAAAAAGGACAACCACAAATTTATCTTAATGAGACTCGAATTTCTGAGCTGAAATTCTAACTAAATAATTACAAACTGGGCTTAAAGAAGTGAAACCGTCTGTTTCCTGGATGGTTTTTGCCATAAAATGAAAGCCACAAACTAGATATTTACAAAGGAAATGTCTGCTCAGCCATAACTACTGCGTTGCTATTCCAAAACATTAATAAATCATTGGCACATCTTCATTCACCTGCAATAGATCTGTCTTCTGTGATTATCAGCCCTCCATGTTGAAGTAGGTAATCAAATCATTCTAGCACTTTGAGACTTAAATATCTTGTAGAAGAAATGAAAAAGTTCATGTTATTCATACATAAACAGAAGATAAATGTGTCTGTCTAACCTGTGAAGCAGAAACGCAGGCAGTAGATAACTGTTGAAAATGAGGTTTCAAAAGCAGAGAGTTTTGGAGAGTTATATCCTGGAACAAATGTTTATGAAATAACTTCTCAGGTGGTTGCATTCAGTTTGGTCATCTAAGGGTAATTATGGCCTGCTAGAATTTCAGAGTAAGAGACAAATCTGTACTAACTAGAGGGCTATTTTTAATAATGTTTTATTTTTCATAACTTCCCATATGATTCCCTTTGGTGGTAACATACATATAACAGTTTCCCCAAATCAAATTTCAAAGTTGAAGATTTCTTCAAGATAGGATTAATTCTGCCTTGAAAAATAAGCTCAATCCTTTAACAATCCAATATAATTATGTTCCTTTGTAAAGCAAAATATGAATATCAAGAGGTTAACAAATGAAAATTCTTCTCATCTCACTCTTCCTCATACAAACTTCCCTGTGAATAATTTTTGCATTTATATCTCTCTCTGTAGATATGTCTATCATCTGTCTACACCTCCATATAGATGTAATCAAAACCTAAGTTGAATTATATATTTTCTGTGATTTATAGTTCTTTACTTAAAATATATATGTTGGAGATATTTCTATGGTAGCCTAAGTCTCTATGTTAGCATTAATAGTTTAACCTCAGTCTTTGTAAAGACATAATTTTTCATAATATTGATGCCCTATATTTCATTATCCATTCACTTATTGATTAATATTTATATGATTTTATTATATTACTCAACATTACATTACAAACACTGCTACGGTGAGTGCCTTTCAATGTCACCTTTATTTACACAGGTAAGCACTTCTATAATATAAATTTTTAAAATATTGTTCTGGAACAAAGCTTGTGCATTTTAAATTTTGATAGATATTTCTGATTGTCATGAAGAAAGTTCTCATCAATTTACAAATTAGTCTATAATTTCCAGTATAATTGGTAACCAGACAAAAAGTTTGTAAACAATACCCAATGAAAACTAAAATCCGTGCTTGATGTTCGTTCTTTCAAACCTGCTTATGTCCTTCCCTGCCTGTATCTGTATGCCCAAATTTTGATTAGTTAATTAGCGCATTAACAAATAAGAAACTTCTCATTGGAGAAGAAGGTTTTATTACCAACTTTCGTGATTCTTTACAGAAGCAGAGGATCTGAGACAGAGGTAGTAAGAAATGCCATTACTCTGAAAATCTTGCTGTTTTGTTTAGCAAGATTTTAGTAAGCACTACAATTGGATCTGGATTGCATTTAAAAGAAGAGACGTGATAGCATCTCTTCAAGAAAAATCCACCCACAGTGTTATACTACCGACTCCTGAGTTGTTTAAACTGCTTTCAAATCTTTGCTGAATTTATCAAGGGTATTTCATACCTGTCTTTCTATGTGAGTTTTATATTTGGGAGAGATGTACCATATTGCTGGCTTACACAGAAATCATATTTGTAATTCATTTTTTAAGCCATGTGAAAAGCATTTAGGCTGATCTAGTTAAACTATCATCTACTTCAAACTTTGCACGTGATTTTATTTAGAAATTAGCATTGATTAATTTATTTTATTTTGAGGAAGATTATCCCTGAGATAACTGCTGCCAATCCTCCTCTTTTTGCTGAGGAAGACTGGCCCTGAGCTAACATCCATGCTCATCTTCCTCTACTTTATACGTGGAGCACCTACCACAGCATGGCTGGTCAAGTGGTGCCATATCCACAACGAGGATCCAAACGATCGAACCCCAGGCCGCCGAAGCAGAACGTGCATACTTAACCACCGCGCCACCGGGCCGGCCCCTAGAAATTAGTATTACTTTAAATAAGCACTGTAATGTAATCAAGGAGATCTGAATTTTGCACTGGTTGTCTCACTCACTAACCATAGCTCTGAAGTGAGTCACTAAAATGTTCTGGGCACAGTTTCTTATTGAAATATAGTTGGTTGGATCAGATGGGGTTAGGTCCTTCCAGCTCCAAGAAGATTCTAAAGGTTAGATATATGATTTTTCCTTACTACAAAGATAAACTCTTGAAAACAAGTATGCAGCAAACCTTGTAAAAATCAGTAAATGTTTGCTGGGGACCATTTGCTTTCCTTTTTTTTTTTGTTTTTGTTTTTGTTGAGGAAGCTCAGCCCTGAGATAACATCTGCCAATCTTCTTCATTTTGCTGAGGAAGACTGGCCCTGACCTAGCATCCATGCCCATCTTCCTCTACTTTATTTGTGGGACGCCTGCCGTGGCATGGCTTGATGATCGATGCCATGTCCGCACCCAGGATCCAAACTGGCAGACCAGGCTGCCAAAGGGGAACTTGCGTATTTAACCACTGTGCCTCCAGGCCAGCCCCTGCTTTTCTTAATCAATTATGCTTACCATGATAGTTAAGAGCATTGACTTTTGAGAATTAGTTTTAGTCCCCTGCTCTGCCATTTAGTAGTGTGCCCATTAAGTGAGTTAATTAACACTTGGCTATTATTGAAGAATCAGGATAATACAATATCTATCTTATAAAGATGCTAGGAGTATTGAATGAGTGTATTAGTAAGACTCAACATTCAGTACATATCAGGTGCTCATGAATGCTGTCTATTAGAATTGGTATTGTTATGATTAATCTGTGAGACATTAGAAAGGTGCTGGTCTTCATCATCCCCTGCATTAACTCAGCCTAATTTGCCAAAGATAACAAAAAATGACAACACGCTTGGTTGTCCCACTTCTTCCAGCAAAGCAAGGTATTCGGTGAGCAAGTCACATTTAGAGCCAGATTTCCAAACCAAGGATCTCCTCTCAAAAAGAAATTAAAAAACAAAAGCCTACCACTGCAAACATCTGGACATCTCAGGACAGAACATTACCTAGGAGGGAGGGCTGCACTAAACAAAATCCTGAAGAGCCATATTTCTAACTCTAGCCTATCCAAGTGAACCTGAAATGTCCACCAAAGTCAAAGAATGGAGCTTCAATAAAGAGGCTGTTGGTGCCTTACTCTAGAGTTAGCGACATATATTCTGGAATTGCTTATTCAAAAGTCCTGGAAGCTCTGACAAATAAGTGATCTGAAACACTCCTAAGATTTGTAAGGACATCTTGGTGTGAAGGAGGGGCAAACCGCAAATTCGCGGTGTAACTTCAGAACACTGAGTTGTTTTTTGTTGTTTTTAAGTTTTGGAGTTACAAAACTTAGCGTGAGAACAAATTTACGAATCGTCAGAGCTTCAGTGCTGTTTCCACACAACCGGTCAGTATCAGAAAATCCAACTGCTTCCTTCCTTTACTTCTTATCAAGACTATAAGTTCAATTTAAATGGCCTATCTTCCTAAGTGTCTCTGTTTAGGGAGCTTTTTCTCTTGAAAATCCTACTGAAATTTCTAATACCGGTATGTATCAAAGATTCTCAAATCTCCTCATAATTTTTTTTAAAAAATTAATGCTTATTTAGCAGGAAAAAATTGGCATGATAACATATAAGCAGGATGAAAAAAGACACAAGTGTAATTTTCTAAGTAGGTCTTTTAAAATAGATAAATTGGATAAATATGGCTTTTGGCATGAAATAAATTTTTCTCTTGAAATTTTGCTAGTGTCTATTTTGTGTCCTGGACTCAGAGACTTCATTAAAAATGTTGACTCTCTTCTTTATCTTAATCTATCAAGTTACTCCTAGACCCTGTGGTGAGACAAGAATTCATTGTTTGGAGTAAAAATGGTAGAAAATTTTAGGAAGAACATTTAGGACCATGCAAAATGAGCCGTGAAAAAAGTTACATAATTCTACCCAGAGAATTCAGAAATTCATGCCAAGGAAACAATAATATGCTCCCCTTAAAAAAAATTATGAGCAAATCTATTCACCTTTCCAATTATTTACAATAAGGAAAATCTTAGATGATCTAGATTCAATTTATCAGAAGGAACATAAAAGCTTATAAACTATAAAATCTTCATCCACTCTTCAATATTAGATGATGATATAAATTCATCATCTAATATAAAAAAGTTGAAAGATATATGACACGAAATTAATTGAAAATGTAACATTTATTCTATATGATTTCCTCCATATCAATAAGGGCAATACACGTTCAAAGTCCCTATTATTCCTTTTTTTCTGTGAGATATAATTACAGGTGATTTTACTTAGATTAATAAAAAACTGTATTTTCAGAATTTTCTATACATGATCTTCAAAATTAGAAAACTTTTCTAAAAGGAAGTTAACAAAATTCAAAATTGTCTTAAAGTAAAACAAACAAAACTTTTAAATATTCACTTATATGGGTACCTCACTATACTAAACATTATGCTAACTGCGGAGCATTACATTCCCTAATTAAAACTCAGGCTTCCCTATTCACTTGAAACAACACTCATTTCCTGAGGAGGGAGTTGTATGGCCTTGTCCCTTCAGTCTTACATATAATGGCATGTCCTCCATATACGAAGGGCAGTTAATGTTGGATAGCCCCAAATGACAAATATTTTGTACTTCTTTAGAATTAACTATCCCATGTATACTTCCCTTCCCCTCATTTCTCCTTCAAGCCAGGATTTACATGCCCAATTCCCTTCAAGGCATCTCCTGCTAGTTGGTCATTTATTAGACAACTATTTTTGAGGGGCTACTATGTACTGGGTGCTGACTCTTCATTCTCAACATCTTTAAAGCTGAGCTCATCATTTTTGCTCTCTTGCTGTTTGTTCCCTGTACTTTGTTTCTTTCTCGGTCTGTGGTAACACCATCCATTTAAGATTCATCCTAGAGTTTTCCCCTTCCCTCCTCTAACCTATTACTAAATCATTCTAATTTCACCTTCTTAATATTTCAGGAATATGTACCTAACTCTTTATCTACTGCTACAATTATCTATTACCCAATTATATCACATAACTATAACGCAACTCAAAAATTTTGTCCAAGTGAATTGAGCTTTATTTTACTTTAATTTCTGCATTTTTGGTCATATTCTATGCATTCGTAAACCTAGTAGAATATAATCAGTCAAGAGAAATGAGTTTTACATTATGCTTGTGAAATGTTAATTAAAATTTAGTCAAAAAGTGAAACTATTGAATAATTGAAACCTACCAACAGTCCCAAATTTTATTTTATGTCCATTTCCTTCCTGTTTCCATTTAAATGAGTGGTTACAAGGACTAAGAAATAACCATATGAATCTTAAACTCAGCACAACAGATATGCTCTCTATATGTTAATTAAAGACAATTATGTTTTCATAATTAATATTAGTATTTACATCTTTGTCTCCAACACCAGACAGTGTAAGTCAAGAGCAGGTAGGTCTGACTCTGCACTTAGCCCCGCATCTGGCACAAAATAAGAACTTAGGTTGGTTTTGAATGAAGGGAACAAACAACAGATTTCTGGCCAATGGGCTCATTGCCTTAAATCAAGTCAGAGCAACTGGCCAGGAGATATTTTCTCTGCTATGTCTCAATTTAACTATGGGCTACATTGCCGACATAAGGGGAAGTCTGACCTTTGAGGTTGTAGTAATTTGTGAGACATCTCATCTAGTTCCTCACTGGGTATTACCTTTTTAGAAGTATTCTTCAGTTTCATTAGGTCGGACAGAGCATTAAATGAATCACCTTCCAGGACCCCAACTTTCTAAGCACGGCATTAGATTTTCCAGTCAAAGCCTTCCTTTGGCTGGGGAAACTCTCTAGCTGTCCCAGGATAGTCAGTGTCAGTTCTTCTCCACAACACAGATATACACAGCCCTAAAATCATGCTGCATTTTATTTAAACTTATGTTTTCTATACAGAGGAGGTTATGCTGGAATTATTGGGAAAATCTCCAGCCTCTGAGTGTATATAAGCAGAGAGATGAAATGTACCATAATGTGCTTAACAGACTCTGTTATAAGGAAGTGAACAAAAAAAAATGTACTTCTTCCTTACTATATAAATTGACAATATGCTTTAGCTCGAGCCGATTGCACAGATCCTGTCTATTAAATGTTAAGTCTCCACATCCTGAAAGATATATCTGTCTATCCGAGGATCAGGCTAAAGTAATCCCCAGTGTAGGATTGGAAATGAAATTGAAAGGGTGCTCTTGGGGAATTGGCCCTATTGGTTTAGAGTGCAGATCTCATAAAGCCCTTTGGTTGGTAAGTAGGATTGATTATTTTTCAAATGTGCAAGATAGGACATAAACTATCCTTCCCTTCCCTTTACCACAAGAATCTATCGCATTTATAAGATGATATTTTTCACTGTCTAAAGAGGTCTAATGTTCATATAAATGGCAGAGCTTTTGCCTTACTAAGAGCTTTGAAAAGCTTTTCTAAACATATTTGCATCAGTTTTAAGAAGTTCTAGAGCGTTATCTAGGGACAACCACTTTGCAGTAGAATATACATTTTCTATGTGTTTAATCCTCTCAGGGATAAAAATAATTAAAAATTTCAAGGGCATATTATGAAGGATTTAGAGAGTGATGCTGTATCGTAAAAGATAATTAATTGGTGACTTATTTGTATATTTTTTCTGAAATTCTACATACTGATTTGGTAAAGCCAAATCAAACTATTTTAATAAGTTGTCGTTCTTTTGTTATTTGCTCCCTTTTCTATTCTCGGCCATGATGTCGCTCCATAAAATTTGAGCACTGATTACTGTGGTTAATTTCACATGAGGTTTGATTAGTAGAAATGTCACAATTAGTACCCCAAAACTTAATCAAATCAAAAGCGTGTTTAGGAATGAAGATTTTATTTCTTATGTGTGGATTTTGCTTTGGATTCATATTACTCCATTACCTTGAATAAGATAAAAATTTGTTTTTTGAAAGATACCCTAGGTATATGCAGGAAAGGTCAGTGACCTTGACAATGTTTGTTCTTCATTCCAATCCCTAAATTGAAGTGCTTCTCAGAGGCTTTCATACATTTTATCCTCTAATTAGCTTTTCGGTTACCAAACGGCACTTCCTGGCATAAGGGATGTACCAATCAATGGCATTATAAAGCATTTCATAGATACCATTTGGAATTTATACAGTTGGGGAAAGCACACAAACAAACAGGTTTTAAACTGGATTAAGTGTGATTATGTCCTAAGAACAGCCAGCGGGGTTGAGGCCGTTAGAAGATACTCCTGGCACTTTTATGACAGGGCACGTCTTGTTGGGCCGGAAATTAGCAAACTGATGTGAGATTAAAAATAATTAGTTCTAGCATTTTTCACAGACCCTCTGAAATTTTTTTTACAAATTACCAGCTGTTGGTTAAAAGAAGAAAAATCATGTAGTTGCTGAAAACATTTTAAATGCCATAAATAAAAATCCTATAAATTCCCATGGGTAGTTATGTCTTTAAGGACATTTGAATGTGAAATTAGATCAATAAAAGAAAAAGCCAAATGGTGACTAGCCCCTGTCCTCACGGTACCAATTCGTGTCAGTATGAGTTGGCTGCCACTCTCACTGGCTGCAGAGAGCTGCTCACTATCTGGTCCAGCTTCTGAGCTCTGCCCTAGGGTTGGAATCACTGATATGAAAGAAAGGGTCTAGATCAATTTGAAATGTTTAGAAAGCATGAGGCAAAAACTTGATAAGTCTTCTGTCTTTGATTTTTCTGTCGGCTGTCCATATAACATCTCAATTCTTTGAATTAAACATGCTTAAAATTGCTATTTCAGCATTTATTTACCATAAATAAATAAATGGGGATTACAGTGAAGCTCAAGCCAGCTGTCTTAATTTCTTATGTAAATTACATATTTATAACGTACTTAAGAAATATAACATACACATTTATATGTGTATGAATAATAGAGGATGGAAAGAGAGAGGATGCGGGAGTGATAATATTTAGAGCCAACTTCAAGATAAATTGGAAAACCTGAACTAATTTTAATATTTCCATGGTAATTAACAATAAAGTGGTCATTAACAAAGACACATGCCCTACAAGACAATGTTTCTCCAAGTCAATAGCAGATTTATTTCAGCAACATAGGCTTTTTCACATAATCCTGTCATATATACAATGCTATCTGCATCCATGATATTCTGAAAAAAATTTGAATGATATTGAGCTTTGAAATATAATTGCATAACTTGGAAAAGAGGTATTTGTAAGAGAGTACTCACACTCTTAAGGACAATATTTATTTAAAAATATAGTAAATAAATATTGAATTTGCACAATATTTGATTACTGGATATATCTTTCCTTCTAAAGATAAGCAATGAAAAACAATGTGGCTGCAGTCATATTTAACTTAATTTCCTGTATCAACAATCAGCACCCATTTTTTTTTCCTAAAGGTAAGATAATAGATCCTCAACACGTTTCCTAAACATAAGGAATAGACAGTCATGAAAATTAGAAAAGCTAAAGACATAAATTAAAATAATGCTATCAATACATGATTTAGAGTCCAACTTCCAAAGTGACATTAACGTTGATTTAAAAAGACCGTGAGAATGAAGAGAAAGGGACAATACGCATAACAGGGGCCAGAAAGAGTATTTCAGGCTTATGGAGGCAATTTTGAGAATGACAAATTTAGATTCTTTAAAATGGTATCTTTCAATTAATGACTATTCCATGAAGCATTTTTAATAGAAACTGTCATCATCAAAATTTTAAAAAATCAGATCAGACATGTTTATACCTTTCCTCATACCTACTGTTTCTGTGCTTTAACACTTTGTATCCTTTATCCTTGTCTTCTCTCATTTTATTTACTTAGCTAACCAATGCCATACAGCCCAGAGTCTGCCTGTACATAATAGTAAGCAAATTTTCCTATAGAAATTTCCTTTTCAGTTCACCTAATTTCTAGTTAATATAAGACATACGTCATCTAATGAAAATGGTGCATTATACATTACTACACCATCCGTTCTTTGTGAAGAATCCTTTCCTTTTTATTTCTCTATCATATTTAATCCAAATACATCCTCTATTAGAAATGGAAACAGAATAATCCTAAATGATGTTGGGTACCAAATTTGTTGCATCAATTCTGGAAGCTCAAAACTGGAGTCCCAAACTCCATTTTTTACAGTATTATTAAGGCCAGTAGACTTTAATCAAATGAACTTTCCAGAAATTCTGTTTTGTATAACACTTTAAATCATGAAATTCAGATCGTGACCTGTGGTGAAATTGACTGCTGGTTCCTAAAAGTCCTCTGATTTGCTAGACATTTACTTGTTATTTGTTGGGTCATGGGGAAAACCATGAGTCTATTTGTGTGGGTGTTGGGGGATGGGAGGAGAATATGAACCTCCGGGAAGAAGTCATTTAATATTTTAACGAAGGATGTGACTATATCAGTACAGATAGCTTGCCTTGAGGCATGAACAATTCTAAGAAAATGAAAACACATGCAGACAAAAGTTACATTAAAACAGAAATATAGTCAAAGTATAAAGGACTGTTTGAAGGGTGATAAACACATGGAAATCTATAGTAAATATTGATATATATTATTTGAGAGGTTTTTCCCTTTAAACCACATTGATAAATTCATTCTAGGAACATTTATTGAGTTACGACTATTTACTGGAGATGAAACTGTAAATGATTACGATAGGATCTGCCCCCTTGGAATTTGCATTCTAGTAAACATAGCGGATTCCTAAGTAAAAAAATAAGTAAGTGTGATGAAGTGTTATAAGGGAAACAAGACATGGCTGAGCTAGAGACTGAAAATAAAGGTAATGTTTGAGATGTAAAACTTTAGTTAATGTGAATAGGAAAGTCACTCTATGTAGATGGCATTTAAGCTAAGACCTAAAAATGAGAAGGATGTGGCTAGGCACTGGGGGTTAAATTTCACTTTCCCTCTTTTTGCACTGGAAGATAAGGAAAGTAATAAAAACTAACTGGCCAAAGGACCGTCCTGGTAGTGCAGTGATTCAGTACCCATGCTCTACCTTGGTGGCCCAGGGTTCGCGGGTTCGAATCCAGGGTGTGGACCTATGCACGGCTCATCAAGTCATGCTGTGGCAGCATCCCTCATAAAAATAGAGGAAGACTGCCACAGGTGTTAGCTCAGGCCAATCTTCCTCACCAAAAAAAATAATAATAATAATTAATTGGCAGAAAGAATTGTTTTTGTTTCCTTTGGGCTGCGAAAAGGGTAGTAAATAAATAAATATAGAATATTTATTAAATCTTTAGCCAGCCCTGGTGGTCTAGTGGTTAGGATTCGGTGCTTTGACCGCCACTGCCCAGGTTCATTCCACACCATCCATCTATCGATTGTCATTATGTGGCAGCTGCATGTTGCTCTGATGCTGAAAGCTGTGCCACCAGTATTTCAAATACCAGCATGGTCATTCATGGTGGACGGGTCTCAGTGGAGCTTCCAGACTAAGGCAGACTAACAAGAAAGACCTGGCCACCCACTTCCAAAAGCATTGGCCATGAAAACCATATGAATAGCAGCGGAGCGTTGTCTGATGTAGCACCAGAAGGAGAGAGGATGGCACAAAAAACAAAGCAGGGTTCTACTCTGCCATACACAGGGGCGCTGGAGTCAGAATCGACTCCATGGCAATAAAAACAACAAATTAAATATTTACAAAAATATTTCAACCTGATTTCTGTCCTAACGAGAATTAAAATCAAGCTGTGAAGGTGAAAGCACTAAACAAGAAATAGAGAAGAAATAAAGTTCAAGAGATGTGATACTGATTTGTTGGATATTAGACCTGTGTAGGCTGGAGTAATCCACCTAGAGAGAGTTGCAACTCCCTGGACTCAGTTCTAAGGGGATCTAGTCTTTATACAGCAGAGATTATTACCCATGAGCCAGCTCAACAGCGTAAATAAAATGAACGTATTCAAGAAAGAATTCAAGTCTGTATCATAGTGGAGGAAACACTGAAGTAGGAATCTACTGATTTGGGTTTTGACACCCAATAAAAATGTGATCTTGGGGACGGAAGTCATCACCATACTGAGCCTCGGTTTCCTCATCTGTAAAGTGGGACAATAATATCTTTCATGCCTAACCAAAGAGGTGCTGTGAGAACATATGAGAGAAAGTATTTGTACAAACAGCGTAGATATAAATATATACAAACAATGATAGTATAAGACTGACTGATTATTTTTTTAGTATCAGGCACTTCACAAAGTGTTTTACATGAATTATTTTTTTAAAGTTTTACAGCAATCCTGTAAATAAGTTCTTTTATTTTCAGAAAAAGAAGTCAAACACGTGAAAGCTGAATAAGTTCCCAATATCTCTTGCCTATTAAACGGCTAAGCCAACATTTAAAAGTATATTTTTCTGATGCTTGATTCATGCCTGTGTTCCTAACCTCTTGGGTGAAGTCAAGGATAAAATATTAATGCTAATAATTTTAATTTATTGATTGATTACTGGGTTTCTCTGAAAAAATACTGGTAGCAAATACCAGGGGTCCAGAGATTATGTATAAAGTCTTTTCAGGGATCCTTAAGGAGAAATGGGAACTTTGTGATGGTATAACTGTGTTAACCTACTCACAGTGTGTTGATGGAATAATGCCAATCTGGAAGGAGGGACTTGCTCTCAGGCTTGTCCTGATCAAAAGTCTTTTCATCATTGCCTCATGCTCATGGATGTAGTAGGTTATGCTTTTGCCTGATGGCAGATGAGTATCATTCCTGATCCATCAGTGTATCTAAACTCTAATTATGTCTTGACCTTCCATGTGGCCTTTGGCCACTCATGTAGTTTTTCACTTATCTTTAATGTGAGGGTCTCACCAAATAATGATGTCTTTGGTTTCTTTCAGCTTCTAAATTTTGAAAGTTAAATTCTATAATTGTCTGTTTCTTTGATTAGATAATGGCATGTAAATAAAATCACCTCTGAAAGGAATCCAAATATTAAGATAATGGTCTAGATAGCACATGACTATATATTAATCACACACACACACACACACACACACACACACACCCATCTTGCATTCTGGTCCAGAAACTCAGTATGCAGGCATAATGAGAAAATCTTTGCTAAGATTTATTCTAAGCTCTATACATACTTGACAATCGTTGAATATGTCTACTAGAATGTAATCTCCGTGAAGATAGGGGTGTTTTCCTGTTGTGATCGCTGTGGAATCCTTACTGCATCGAAAGCACTTGTGACATCATTGGTGCCTGATAAATACTTAATGAATGAATAATGGTGAACATTTAGATGTCTCTTATAATGTGACTGAACTGTTTTATTGATCAATTAAATCATACCGTAACTATATGATATGTACTATAAGATAGGTATGATCCTTATAATATTATCTCAATTAATCCTTCAAATCACACTTTCAAGTATGAACTGCTATTATCACTTCCACGTTATGTACTAGGAAAGTGAGGCCTAGGAAGTAAGATCAACTTTCACAAGGTACAGTGATCAGAAATAAAAAAACGATCCCCATGAACTTATTTATATTTTCTATATCTCCTTAAAGACAATCACACATTAAGGCATACATATAATCAGGTGTTTCTTGAAGAGAGAAAAAGACACAGGTTTTGATGGCATAAAAATCTGTACAGATGTTCATAGAAAGATAAGCGATAAATAAATGAAAAGCAATAGGATACATTGGAGTATATGAGGAAGCCATTTGGTTTAAAACTAATTCAACCTGGTCTTGTTTTTCCAAAAGGGCTTGATGTGGCCTGTGGAGCATACATTGTACATCTGCTTTAAAGATTTACTATGTCCCAAACACAAGAATGATTCCCTTAAATATAGGGAAGTAGCTTCCCCTTATAATGACATTTGTTGAAGAATCAGCATCTCTTCCTAGGAACTAAGGGTTAATCACCGACCTGCTGTGCTCACCTTGTGACCCCTGACCTGTTGACCACCAGCTTGCTGTGCCAGCTAAGCATCTCATGACAGTAGTAAAAGAGATATTCCTATCATATGTGAGGTATGCTCTTTGTTGCAAGACGGTATATAACCACTTTGTACAACCTACTTCCTTGGGCTAGAGTCCTCAAACCTGACTCATAATAAACTCATCCCAATTTTGATTTATAGGTTGATTATGGATTATTTGCACTGACATATGAAAAGAATTTCAGATGCTCAAGGACATTTATCTTATTAATGGGAGATCTTGTAGGATGTGAGACTTACGTCACTATTTAGATGAGCAACTGGAAGTTATGGGAAGCAAATTCAGATTTCAGTATAAGGAAACCTTATGCAAAAGGTCAGAACTACCTAAAAACTGAAATTAACTGAGGCTAGGGATTCACCGACACTGGAGATGCTCAAGCAATCTGAATGTGTTAGAGGAAAATTGAATCAGCACAAGAGGTGGACAATTAATGCCTTCCCTTCCTGGATTTCTGATGCACACATTCTAGAGTTTTAATCCTCTTAACAAATTTAAAAGCTTATCTTATACACACACACTCACATTCATTCTAACTTAAGTCAAGTTTAGGTAAGTTGAATTTCCAATAGAACATTTGGAAAAGGCTTTCTTAGTATTTTAAATGCTTTTGTGGTCTGATGAGAAACCTGTGCTCATTCTACCATAATCTGTAGTCTCTGAAGGTTGCTACAAATTTGTCAAGTCTCTTGAGATTGTGAAGAATGAATCTCTATGTAGCCTTCTCATTTCATCATCTAAATGAAAAGCAGCCACTGAAGCTGTAATTCTAATTTGTTCTCAGTTTTCCCATGTGGATGTGCCAACTGTGTGTGATCAATACAAAGTCTCAGTATTAAGTCTCAAGACATAGAGCTAATTATGAAAAACTTGATGTAGTGTTCAGTCCGGAAAGTTGATTTTTCTTTCTGATAATGCAAGTGCCTGATTTAAGCTTTGATTGCTGAGGCATCCACTTTAAAGTGGCCTTCTGTTCAAAGATGAATATCTCAATAAACACATTATCAGCCACAGGACTAGATAAAGAGCCAGGCTGCAGCCACTATGCAACCCATCCCCGACTCCAGACTCCTTTGTTTTAGAGATCTTGGTTGTTTTCCCTAGCTGACCATTTGAGTTGCTTCTTCTTTCTCTTCCCATGCTTTACCTTTCTGCTCTTCTGTTTTACTTCGCCAACGAAGAGTGAGCCCTCAAAATCCTAGGGCCTCACCCTCAATCCTAGTAAAAGCAGAACCCCAGGCCCACATAGATATGAATGAACTTAAATGCACATTTCTAAGTGAAAGAAGCCCATATGAAAATGCTACCTACTATATGACTCCCAACTATATGACATTCTGAAAAGACTATGGAGCCAGTAAAAGATCAGTGGTTGCTAGGAGTTGGGGCAGGAGAGAGATAAACAAGTGGAGACAGAGGATTTTTAGGGCAGTGAAAAAAACTATACCGTAATGATAGATACATGTCATTACATATATCCAAACCTATAGAATGTACAACATCAAGAGTGAACCATAATATAAACTACAGGCTTTGGATGATAATGATGTGTCAATGTAGGTTCATCAATTGCTACAAAAGTATAACTCTGATGGTGGATGTTGATATTGGGGGAGGAAATGAATTGTGAAGTCAGGGTGTGTATGGGAAATCTCTGTACCTTCCCCTCAATTTTTATGTGAACCTAAAACTGCTCTAAAAAAGTCTCTTAAAAAATCTAAAAATGATAATAATTTAAAGGATGAACTCCATAATGTAAACTGGCAAGAATAAAAGATAAAGAATAATAGAAAACATTCAGAAAAAGAACTGGATACAAAATAAATGTATTTAGAAAGGATACTGATATATTATTTTTGGAAAGCCATTTAGTAATGTGTTGAGATTTATAAGTCTTTCTATATGTTCTGCTTATGTATTTCCTGATGAGGATTTTTAGGCTGTTAATTTTAGAACGGTTTATGATGAGGATTTTTAGGCTGGTTAATTTTAAAACTGCAGGCTCCCAGGAATGGAATTTGCTTGCCCCTTTGTTGGGAAACATTTACATTTCTAAGGGAAACCTCTATCTGTAAAGATGCCTCCCTCTAGGTGCCAGGAAGAGGGTGGATGGCCTTATCTCTAGAAACTCTTAATCAATGCCAGAGGCAAGAACTTAAGTTGTTTGTTCTCTGGCAACCTCATGTAACTGACCCCCCCCCCCCCCCAAATTCTCTGTCTTTAGCTGAGGATAATATTTAAGCGATGACTTCTGCCATTTACTCAATCAGGTTTGATTCTCATCTAAAAGTAGTGGGACTGCCCAATGGCCAGACCCTGAGGGGCACTGATACCATTTTAACTTTTTTACATATTCTTTCCTTTGTCTTGTAAAGAGATAACTCACATACCTATGCCTTAAATTTAGCTCTAAGCCTCAACTTGGGGCAGCAGAAGCGGCAGCAGCAACATGCCAGCAGCAGCTCTGCCTGCTCCTGGGTCATGTTCCCATGCCAGCGGCGGCAGCAGCAGCATCTCCCCATGCCAGCAGCATCTCTGACTGCCCGTGGGTCCTATCCCCACGGCAGCAGCAGAATCTCTGACTGCCCGTGGGTCCTGTCCCCATGCTATTCTATTCTCTAAATAAAAGAGCACTACTGCCAGATCTTAAGAGTCTAAGAAATCTTTCTTTCGACTCCTCGGCTCACGGACCCCGCATCATTTCCTATTTTGGAATTCTAAATAAATCAAGTGATCATGAATATGAAAAAAGTTTTATACGTAGATACATTACTAATATTATATAGAAAAAACAAAACAACCTAAATGTTAAATAATATTTGACAACTTAAAGCAACCTATTGTTCATCCATAGGATGGAATATTATACATTCTTCCACTCATTCCTGGCATTTGCTATGGAAAGGCATAGTAAATTACGATAAAAATAAATACAAAGTAGCATAGACAGTATGAATAGAACTATTTTAAATCTATAAATAGAATATCAAAATGCTAACGATAGTGCATCCATGCAACAGATATTAATTATCTACTAGATTTCAAGCCTTCTGTTACCAAGAATGTTTATCTTTTTGAATTTTTTATTTTGATAATAAAAAAGGAAGACAGCCCATTGCAGTATCCAGTAGTATAGGGACAATGGAACTAGAATCATAATAATCAACTTTAGGCTATGGTCTTGAGATGCCTTTACAGAACTTTCTTACTATTAAAAAGCTTGTTTATTTCCCTTTTCCCCAAAGTATAATATAAGACATAACTGTATAAGATGATTGTTATTTTTCTTAAACATTTCATAGAATTCACCTGTGAAACTTCTGAGCTTTGAGTTCTTTTTGTGGTCATGTTTTCTACAAAAACTGAAATTTCTTTAATAGATACAGGAGTATTTTTAGTATTGCTTGAGTTTGTGTCAGTTTTAATAAGTTGCATTTTTTGAGGAATTTATCCACTACAGTTTCAAATTTGCTGGAATAGATATGTTCAAAATATTCTCTCATTAGGTCTGGAGTAGCTGCAGTGTTTTCCATTCCCGATACCCCTTTTTCTTTTTTTTTACATTCTATCTAGGGGTATTATTTTATTTTTCTATTTTCAAAGAACTAGCTTTTGTCTTTTTTCATTTTCTCTATTTTTTTTAATTTTGTTGATTTGTAGAGCATATGGATAATTATTGTTATATTACTCCATAGAGAATTTTATTTTGTTTTGTTTTGTTTAGCCAGAGATCCCTTGGTTAGACTCATACTTCAGACTCTGTCTCTTGGGTGGAACCTGAAATCTCTCTATAGTTCATTTATGCTTAGCTGAGCTGTTTCGAGTCCACCCTAAGCATGTGTATTTTGGCAGTCAGAATCTAAAGACAGAAATATAGCTCCCTCTCTCTGATTGCATTCTTTCAGAGATTCTCCCCCCCCCCCCTTTCAATAGCTATAGTTGCCCCAAATTCTATTTTCTAACTTCTTTTTAAATTGGAGTTTTGTAGGGTTTTTTATTGGTGTTTTAGCTTCTTCACACAGGGCTGACCACGGTCTATCCTCAGAGTAGAAGCTGTAAAAAAAAACCTGCGCCACTGTCCTTTTTCAGCCTCAACTTGCCTCTGGAATCTGCCTTTTGGTGGTGTTTTTGTATTCTCTTCAGAGTTGTGATTGCTGCTCATGGAGAACTTACTTGTTCATGGTGGAAATGGATGTTCTCCTTTTTCCCCTTGATATGTCCCCATCCTACTTTCTGGAACGACATGTTCCAGACCCATCCCATCTTGTATTTTCATCATCCCAGTATGGGAGGCAGTCATTTTTTCAAGGAGCCCTAGACATTTTTATAGGAAAATGCTATTTGCAAACCAAGATCTTGGTGCTGGACATATTTATTGTTATTGGGGTATAACTGTTTCCATTCTACCTCAGTGGATATTGTATACACACACACACACACACTCACACACACACTCACACAAGTATATGTACATAAGCAACATACATGCTTACATATTTTATATCTATTTATTTCTATTTTTCATGCTGATATACCCAATGACATTGGATTCATTCTCCAAAAGTGAGAATGCCTCTTCTTTCTAACCTGGGTTCACTAGCTCCTACAAATAGAAAATGTTTGGAGCAAAGAGGAAAAAGTAAGAATGAATGAAGGAAATTGGATGAGAAAGGAGAAAAAGAGAGCTAGGAAACTTAGCCTGAGATACACCAGCTGCCCCTTGTCCCTGCCTGGCATGATGGCCCAAAGCCAGCCCCTAAAATGTCAATATACACACAGCATCTGAAAGCTCCTTCCTACAAAGGAAAAACAAGGCAGGGGTTAAGAAGCAGTGGAAAGAAGGAAGCAATACGCTTTTCAGGGAAATTTCACTAAACCACGGTACAAAATAATTATCACAAACTGAATACTTGGCTGCATCCCACAATGGTGGTGACACACTGCCTGATAAAGTGATGTGGAGCAAAGGTTTCTTACAAATACATTTCAGAAGTGATCACAGGACTATTTTTCTTTGTATCTGGTAAAAATGTTCACTGGAAGAAAGAAAAGACTAAGAAAATTACCACATTTTATTAACTATTCCGATATAAGGTTTGATGATTTCAGCTGAATGTTTTAAGTCGTTAGAGCAGAAATTAGACTGGAATTCACAGAGTCACTGATTTCTCTGGTCTGTTTGATCTAATAGTCCACTCTGGCCCCTACGTACCTGAGAAATTTAGAAGCACTAAAAAATTACCCATAATGTAGGGTAGATCTTTTAAACGACACGCATAGTTTATTCTTGGTTTTTATAAACAAGCCTTCATCGTGTGTCCGAGGAGGGGAACACAATTTCCATTGATCTCATGTGACTGTTTAACTGCAATGTTACTTTTAAAGTGAGAAAAAGTGAACAAAAATCCCACCTTATTTTCAGGTGCTATAAATCTCCCAATAGAATCCAACCATGATTTTCATGCAGGAGATAAATGTTTGATAAGACGACGTATTTGCTCTCATCTGGACCCAACTGCATTATCTTTCCTAGGAAGACTTCTGCTGTCTCCCAGAGCGTTAACCAGTCCCATCTTTGTGATCCCATAATACTTGTAAAACCCTTTATTGCAATAGTTGATATGTAGTGTTGTGAGTGTCATGAGAGCCTTTCAAAATGATTTAATAGTCAGACAGAATTTCTGATCAAGTTGAAACGTTACTTCCCCCTGATTGGTTTCATTTATTAAAACGTCTTTAAAAGAAATATTCTTTAGAGAGGCTCGTTAAGTTGTAACTTTAAGCAAATTGATTGTACATACGTAATTATTGAGTTCCCTTAGGCATTATATCTGGGGTAACAATATCAAACTCATTTTGACAGCCTATACGATCATTTTAACTTTCATTCAGAAGGAAAAATATTGCCCAGTGAACTGAGAAAAATATGTAAACACACAAACATAAAGGACTACACATGTACGTATGATATACACACACACATATACACGAAGAGGCATGTACATACACAAGTGCAACTTTTGTATACACATTGAGCAACATTAGCATATTAACATTCTCAGACATTTCTGCCATTTGCCTCCTAGGTAGGGATCTGCCTTTGTTCCACTAAGTTTCTTTATCTCCCTGATGACAAAGTTGATTCAGCTTCCTCTAGATGAGTCTCTAGATTTGTATGGGGAGTCAAGAGCAAAGAACAAAGGGTGTTAAGGGTGTTTTAGGTAGAGCTGTGAAATCAGTTTATAATGAGTGTTGTGAAGAGAGACCCAAAAGCAGTGATGGCATATAAGGGAAGCTTGATGGGCAAAATAACCCAAAAACAAAAAACCATAATTTCAAGAAGGATGCCATATGTGGGCCATGACTTTATTTCACAGTGTTGAATATGAGTTTGGAAATTTTTACTGCTGAATGGAGTTCCTTTAACTGCATTATCACCCTCATTCTGGACCATGCAGAGCTTTCATTGTTTTTCTATAGTTTAATTTATGGGTTATATTTTGTTTATATGCTTATATTTCTTAGAATGCTGATATCAATATGCTTATTTATAAATTCATAGCTGCATACATTTAGATAGATATGTGCATATATATCTTCACATGCTGCATGTCGTTATTTAAATGGCAATTACATTTTTAACTTATTTTAACATATCTGAAAACAGAATGCATTTTTCCCCCTCCTCAAAGCCCCAGTACATAGTTGTATATCCTAGATGTAAGTTGTTCTAGTTCTCTGCGTGAGCTGCTGCCACATCATGGCAACTGGCAGGTGGATGGTGTGCTTCTGCGACCAGGAAGCGAACCTGGGCTGCTGAAGCAGTGAGCGCTGAATTTTAACCACTAGGCCATCAGGGCTGGCTCCAGAATGCATTTTTAAGCCAATGGTATCTTAGCATTGTTTTATTTGCAGAATTTTTCCTTAGTTGTCCACAAAATAATGTTTTGTCATACTGTATATAGCATCTTAGATTGATTAACACATAGATTTTATTTACTTTTAATATGTAAGAAGTGATTTTATTGACCTGACCAATTAAATTAATTTGAAAAAATTGAAATATCTTCCAATTATTTAAGTTGGCTTTCTAAGGATCAGTTAAATAATAAAATCAAGAAACCCTTAAAGAAACTCAGGTTAAACTTGAGAAAATATTTTTCATCACTATATGAAGTACGTGTTAAATACAATGAGAGACATTTCTCTTTCTGTGAAATTTCTAATGCTTGCCAATTTTCCCGCTTTTTCAAATTGCTACAGAATTGACATCGTTGATACATTTCTTTAAGAGGCAAAAATTTACATTGATAACATTTAAATATTTTTTGAAAACTTTACTTTTGAAAGAGTTGAATATCAAACCAAAACATTGTTTTTTATGCTGATTTTTAAATGATTTTAAAATATTAATACATATGCTTAATTTAAAAAAATTCCAAAGTCAGGAATGAGCACACACATACATACAGAGACATACATACCACATATACACAAAAATATAAACAACACAGTCTGATCGAAAACTTCTCATGTTTTAAAATCTCCAACAAACAAATTTAAGATGATTGCAAGATTCTTTTGAATTTGTAAATTACTTTTTAAATCGTGTAGGTTTTTTGCAAAAGATTAAGCTTTACATTGTGTTTTTGTGTTTTGTGGAACATTCTCCTAGGGGAGGAATTATGTAATATATTTATTATATATTATAGATGTAGTATATTGTAAATTATAAAATCATTAGAGCATTTGATAGATGGGGAAATTAGTTGAATCATTCTTTTCTTTCTATGATTTATCTCTAAGATACAAAAACTACAGATTGTTGTAGTCAAAAAAGAAAGACAGTACAGTGAACCAAATAAAAGCAGCATTGATTTTGTCAACATAATTAATCTGATAGCCTAACAAAAGGAAGCTTCTTTAGATGTGTAAAGGCTCCCAGACTTCATAATAAACGTAGAAAAGCTCAAATCCCTAAACTTTGATTAATATTAAGATGCTCTGAGTAACTTTTATGGAAAGTTTGTCCTTTTTCCCTTTGCTCACTCTTTTTTCTTCCCTATAATGCAAGTAACTTCCAGAATTTTCTTCTAAGACTTTTCTTCTTTTCTCTACCTTTTAAACTCAAGACACCTTTTCTTTTATCTTGGCTTCAATGTTTACCTTTGCCTATATGATTACCATAATGCTATTTCTGTGTCCAATATTATTGCTCATTTCTCCTGTATTTTTTTATCCTCTGTAAAGATATTGCTGGATATGGTCACATATTTAAATCAAACAGGCTATTCATAGTCAAGGTCATCTCTTCCCATCTCTCTTCCTCATTCTTCTGAACCTACAAAGTCAGACCTATTCCTGGATTTTCTATTTCTCTTATTTGTGCCAGACTTTTCTAATGCTCTGACTCAAAACTTGCAAAAACTTAAATCTTATCTCCTATCCAATCCCGTCATTCATCAGCTCATTGCCTTGCTCTCTCCAACAGTAGCCTGTCTCCTGCATTGGCAGTCTGAATGGCATGGAATTCTTTGTGCTTTCTGCATCTCTCCACTACTTTCAGGACCCTCTAACCCTACTCCATGTCAATAACACACCTTTTATGCTTATAGAATTCCTACACATCCTTTAAGATCTATCCTAATTTTTTTTTCCTGTACAAAGAATTCCAGAGCTATATGAATTTGAAAACGTCTCCCCTGAAATCCTCTTTTAGCATTCATTTATTAAAGCATCCATCACACACAACCTTGTATCTTAGTTATTTGTGGGCATATTTCAAACGCTGAACTTATCTCTAATCTCATAGAAGGCAATACCTCTGTATTATTCATCTTTGTTTTCCCCAGACTGACTTGTATATAACAAGCATTTAAGAAATATTTGAGAAAGAAAGCTTTCTAAAAAAATCACATTGCACTGCTAGTGGAGTGATGTATCTATCTGTATACTGAGGGTGTTTTTTTTCCTTGTAAAGTTTTTGAGAGGGAATACGATTTTTGAAGAATTACATCTTAGGGCACCAGAGCTATTATTGGATTCAGTATAAGAAATGCACCGTTTATTCTGTGTTTTAATTTGAAAATGGCTATATTGACACCAAAAGTTTCAGATAAATTGCTCTATAAACATCTTCCTGAATCATTGGTTTTCATAGCTATAAAAATGCTTTCTTAGGTGAGATAACACATGGGCAAATGTTAACACTCTAAATAAAATTTTCTTTCGTTTTGAAAAATAAAATTGTGCCGTGCCCATTTACCAACAAAAGTGACGCAATATTGAACAGGGTGAGAAAGCCAAAATGTATCACGAATGGACTATGTTAAATTTACTCACTGATTAGAAGAGGCCATATAATTTCTCCTTCATGTCATTGCATGAATTGACCAATGTTTCCCAGTCAGTTTGTGAAGAATCAGGACAAAATTGGTATAATGATTTCTAGTTTATTATTGCTTCTCATATAGACATATAAAACATAAAATTCGGGGCTGGCCTGGTGGCACAGTGGTTAAGTGCGCACATTCCGCTTTGGCGGCCCCAGGTTCAGGGTTCGGATCCCGAGTGCGGACATGGCACCGCTTGGCAAGCCATGCTGTAGTAGGAGTCCCACATATAAAGTAGAGGAAGAGGGGCACAGATGTTAACTCAGGGCCAGTCTTCCTCAGCAAAAAGAGGAGGGTTGGCAGCAGATGTTAGCTCAGGGCTAATTTTCCTCAAAAAAAAAAAAACCATAAAATTCATACATAGTCACTTGACTTATAATAAAAGTGACACTGCAGCCAAGTAGATAAAAGATAGTGTTTCCAATAAGTGATGCTGAGTTACCTGAATTATCATATGAGGGAAATATGAATCTGACTCTACTTCACAACACACACAAAACTCAATCTCAGACATTGTGATATAAATATAAAAGGTAAGACAATAAAGTGTGCAAAAAATTAGAACATGTTTATATCTTTAGAACATAAAATTATTTCTTAAACAAGATTCCAAAATATCTATGCATAATTTAAGGGTTAAAAATTTAGACAGGATTAAAATTGGGAACTTTTTCATCAAAAGACATTATCTTTAGAGTGAAAAAGCAAAGCATATACTGGTGAAGATATTTGCAATGGATACACTTGACAATACCCTCCTATCCTACATACACACACACACACATCAAAAATAAAAAGTTAAAAGCTAGAATAAATGGGCAACAGTCATTTACAAAGAGAATGTCTAAATAAATAAGCATACGAAAATGTGTGCAAGCTCATTTGTCATAAGGAAAATATAAACTAATTATTACAACAAACACAGTGCTTACACACTAGAATCACCAACGTAAATTGACAATTTCTAGTACTGTGGAACGTGGGACATCTGGAACTGCTGAAGAGATTTTGTATTGGTACAACTATCTTGGAAAATTTTTATGAACTAACTTCATAAAAGCTTTATTTGGGCATTATGTATTACCTAAAATATTGCATTTTATTCATTTCCTAAAATACGTGAGCATATGTTCATCAAAAGACATACGGAAGAATGTTCATGACAGCACTCTGTTGATTCCTACTAGGAAGCAAGTCAAACACCCATCAATGTGTGCTATGTAAATAAATAAGTTGTGATATATACATTTAAGGCAGAGCTATACAGCAGTGCACATAAATAATGTATTCTACATGCAGAAGCATGAATGAATCTCACAAAAATGTTGACAAAAGGAAGATAGACTCAAAGGGTCAAAATGGTGTGAATCCATTCATATAGTTTTCAATGTAAGTGAAAACAGGAATAGACAAAACTCACAGGAAAAGGTAAAAATAATCAGCATATGACTATTCAGCATTAACAAAGGAAGTTCTTCTTGTTTAAAAGTGAAATAACAGAAATGGCTGTGTTTTGGTATTAAGACTATTTTTTTCTCCTAATTTCTATGCTGACCACACATATCTTTGGTAGTAAAAAATATCTATTACAAACAAGGACATTTCCATGGGGTTCTTTTAAATAGCAGGAATACTCTGACTCACACAATTTGTTAAGGATTTAATTATTTTACATAGCAGCACAGAAGTGCATAAATGTTTATAAGACCCTTTTACCCTTTCCTATTAGACTACTCTCAAAACAAAAATGAATGAAGGCAAGATTTGATCATAGTATGTCAGTTTCATGATTAATTTCTTGGTAACCCTTCAATGGCAAATAGATTACACACTGAGGCATACATGAAGCGAATGTTTAAGGACACCAGGGCAATATTAGATCCACAGCTCCTCTCTAATGTGGCCCATTTGACCTATATTCCTATATTGCCACATTGTGAGAAACATTTTCTCTAATGTGGTGTTTGTTCTTTCTCTTGTTCTCATTAATAAAAAACAGTTATCCAATACATTAATCAGTGAACACAAATGATACCCACTGGCAATGAGAAACTATTTGTGATCTTATAAAATGTGCTTATTATTAATGGTGTTTTGCTGGTTATTGCAATTAGGCATGTGTGAAATTTTCAAAAGCGACTTACAGTGATTAATTTAACAGATAGCAAACACTCCCGTCCTTTTTATAAATGAGGAGAATCTAAGATTTATAGATGTTGAGTAACTTCTCCAAATTCACAAACAAAAGATGGCAACAAAAAAAACAGCCACCACAGTGTCCTTGCTATCAGATTTTCTACAAGAGTAGGACTTGCTATGCCAAACAAAACAGCAATCAGAAAAGAAACCTCAACAAAATCCTGCCTTAGGACATCAACCTATCCGACGTATCTCAATCAATGATTCTTAAAATTTTCTGCTAAGGTAACCCTAACAGCAGAGGAGAATGACCTTGTGTTCGATTCTGAAGCAATCTGAAGCCATTGATGCACAAATTTCATTTAAAACTCATACCGTATTTCTTAAGTTAATGAAAATTTTGCATAATGACCTATAAGATATCCATGTTTGTTTTTAATACAAGTACAATGTATAAAATTACTCACCACGAAGGTAGCACATTTTGATTATCCAACAGTCACATACCCCCTGACTAAGTACAGTTATCTGATAATGAAAAACAGAGGCCCTCTAAAACAAAGAGGTAACAATTAATACCATGCTTTATTTTCTCTTAGCTAGGTCCAGAAAACCGAGCACAGACTATGTGTAAGCGTTTATTTCAAGCTACAAACCTATGACAGCAGCGAGAGTCAGAATGAATGACTCTTAGAGGATCTTGAGCAGCTTTCTTCACCTGTTTGACCTCAGTTTCTTTATATGTAAAATGAGAATGGCAAAGCTAGATGTCATAGGGTTATCACGATGATCTCAGGTGACAATATGCATGTGTATGAAAGTGTTTCTAGAAACCATAACGTGCTATGCAAGTGTAAGATTCAGTCATCATATATATATATATGTATATATTTGTTAGGCATTGGTTTTAGGTGCTAAGGATATGGTAGTGTACCAAACGCTTAATAATATACCAATAGTCATGTACCAAACTTTCCTGTCCTCATAGGATTGACATTCTAGTGAGAAGAGAAGTAACACAAGTTAATCACTTTATTTATTATATAGGCTTGTAAAAGGCCTGTTTAGCTAGATATTTAGACTTAAATGTAAGACCTGAAATCATAAAATCCTTAGAAAAGAGCATAGGGGAAACACTCCTTGACATTGGTCTTGGCACTGATTTTTTGATAAGACATTTAAAGCGCAAGCCACAAAAATAGGCAACTAGAACATCATACTAGAAACACTGCACAGTGAAGGAAACCATTAACAAAATGAAAAGGAAACCTACAGAATGGGAGAAAATATTTGCAAACCACATATTTGATATGCAGTTAATATCCAAAATATATAAGGAACTCACACAACTCAATATCAAGTAAACAAATAATCCAATTAAAAAATGGGCAACGGCCCTGAATAGACAGTTTTCGAAAGAAGATATTCAGATGTCCAACAGGTGCATGAAAAGGTGCTCAACATCACTAATAATCAGGGAAATGTAAATCAAAACACAGTGAAATATCACCTCACCCCTGTTAGAATGAGTATTATGAAAAATAAGAATTAACAGGTGCTGGGGAGGATGTGGAGAAAAGGCCACTCTTGTGTGTTGTTAGTGGCAATGTAAATTAGTGCAGCCACTACAGAAAACAGTGTGGATCTTCCTCAAAGAAGTTAAAAATAGAACTACCAAATGATCCAGCAATTCCACTTTTGGGTATATCTCTGAAGGATGTAAAACCACTATATCAAAGTGATATCTGTGCTCTCATGTTCATTGCAGCATTATCTACAATAATGAAGACGTAGAAACAACGTATGTGTTCATCAATAAATAAATGGATAAAGAAGATGTAGTATATTCATACAATGGGATATTATTCAGCCACAGAAAAGGAGGAAATCCTGTCATTTGCAATGACATGGATGAACCTTGAGGGCATTATGATAGGCAAAATAAGTCACAGAGAGAAAGACAACTGCCATATGATTTCACTTATACGTGTAATGTTTTTTTAAAAAAAGAACTCATAAAAACAAAGAACAGATTGGTTGTTACCAGAGGTGGGAGGTTGGGGGTGGGGTAAAAAGGTTAAGCTGATCCAAAGGTAGCAACTTCCGATTATAAGATAAATAAGTTCTGAGGATCTAAGGTACAGCATGGTGACTTTAGTTAACAATGCTATGTTATATATTTGAAAGTTGCCAAGAGAGTAGATCCTAAAATTTCTCATCACAAGAAAAAAATTTTTGTAACTGTGTGAGGTAATGATGTTCACTAACCTTAGTGTGGTAATCATTTCACAATATATACATAGGTAAAATCATTATGTTGTACACCTTAAAGTTATACACTGTTATATATCAATTATCTCAATAAAACTAGAAAAAAAAAGAAAATGACAGACCTGGTTAAGTAGGTTGAAACCAGATGCCAATTAACTGTTGGAAAGAAAATTTGGACATCATTTCTCTGTTATTTTGGAATGCAAATAAGGGAAAAAAGCGAAGACCTGTTTATTCAAGGTCATAGAATCTGGGACTAATTAAAAATAAAAGCTGAAAAAAAGGAAATATTTCTTATTGACTATTTATCTCTCAGAAAGACAAATGCATAATTCTTATTGAAGCATTCTAAAAGACTGGTCTCACCTGTCATTTCAATTAAGTTCATTTAAGAAATACCAGACCTGAACTACATTTTTCCATTATATTCTAGCCTCGCTTAACATATCTTTTCTAAAGCTCCCTTCCCATTCTCCCTTTCCAATTTTTATCCAAACCAAAGGACTAGATAAGTGGAAATCAAACTAGATTCAATAAATTTAATCTGAACAGGATGAGAAAAAGAACCATTTAATTAAATAAAATTTAATCCAAAGAAGAACTGACAATGCTGTAAAAAGTAACATTTCTTAATATTAAAATATTTAAGTCAAATAAATTCACAGTAGACCAAATGGATTAATTCAAGCCATTTTAAACAAAAACAATCCAATAGAATATAATTAAAAATAGGCAAACTATAATATGAAATCCTTATAAAATCATTTTACAATGAATTGAAATATATCAATGCAATCTAAATTAATGCAAGACACTTTAACATATGAAAATGAAAGCATCAAGACTCAGTAAGTTTACTCCATACTAGACACTTAAAACTTTTTAATTCAATTAAATCAAATTTTATCCAAATAACCTAGTCAAGAAATATTTTTGTTTGTTCAAGTAAGCTAAAATAAGTTCCATTTAACCCCCCACAAAAATCAAGCATAGCTAAGATTCATTCTATTCACCTACATTAAATCAAACAATCAATAATTCTGTAGCCAGCACAATTATCCTTCAAAAGTGAAGCAGAAATAAGATCTTTCTCAGATAGACAAAAACTGATACTGATAAAATTCATTGCCAGCAGATCTGCCCTGCCAGAAATATTCTCAGAAAAAATTTGATAAATCTTTATTTTATCAAATAAAGATTTGGGGATTTATTTTATCAAATCCAAGAAGTAACTACCTTAAACCTCCATACCAGAAGGAAAATGACAAGTATGCAGAAATGAATCCCCAAGTCACAGAAATTTACAATTTACAGATTGAACGCAATCCCAATCAGAATCCCAATGACACTCTTCATGGAAATAGAGCAGAGAATCCTAAAATTTATATGGGGCAACCACAAACCCTGAATAGTTAAAGCAATCCTGAGAAAAAAACAACAAAGCCAGAAGCATCACACTCCCTGACTTCAAAATATACTGCAAAGCTTTAGTAATCAAAACAGCATGGTACTGGTAGAAAAACAGACACACAGATCAATGGAACAGAATTGAAAGCCCAGAGATAAAACCACACATCTACAGACAGCTAATCTTTAGCAAAGGTACCAAGAACACACAATGGAGAAAGGAAAGCCTCTCAATAAATGGTGTCGGTAATCTGGACAGCCACATGCAAAAGAATGAAAGTAGACCATTATCTTTTGCCATACACAAATTGGATTAAAGACTTGAAGTTATGACTTGAAATCATAAAACTCCTAGAATAAAATATTGGCAGTACACTCTTTGACATTGGTCTTAGAACCATCTTTTTGAATACCACTTCTACTCAGGAAAGGGAAGCAAAAGAAAAAATAAACAAATAAATAACTACATCAGACTAAACAGCTTCTGAAAGGCGAAAGAAACCAGAAACAAAACAAAGAGACATCCCACTGACTAGGAGAAAATATTTGCAAATCATATACCCGACAAGGGGTCAATCTCCAAAATACATAAAGAACTCACACAATTCAATAACAAAGAAACAAACAAACTAATCAAAAAATTGACAGAGGTTACAAATAGACATTTTTTCAAAGATGTGCAGATGGCTAACAGGTACAGGAAAAGATGTTCAACTTCACTAATGATTAGGAAAATGCAAGACAAGAAGTAACAAATGTTAGAGAGGTTGTAGAGAAAAGGGAACCCTCAAAGAGTGCTGGTGGGAATGCAACCTGGTGCAGCCACTATGGAAAACAATACAGAGATTTCTCAAAAGTTAAAAATAGAAATACGATAGGACCCAGCTATCCCACTACAGGGTATTTATTCAAAGAACTAGAAATCAACAATTCAAAGAGACTTATGCACCCCTATGCTCGTTGCCGCATTATTTACCATAGCCAAGACGTGGAAGCAACCCAAGTGCCCATCAATGGATGAATGGATAAAGAAGATGTGGTATATGTATACAATGGAATACTACTCCGTCATAAAAAAGACGAAAGTTTCCCATTTGTGACAACATGGATGGACCTTGAGAGTATTTTCTTAAGCAATGTGAGCCAGACAGAGAAAGACAAATACCACATTATTTCATTCATATATGGAAGATAAACACCTGAACAAAGACAACAGAATAGTGGTTACCAGTGGGTAAAAGGGTTGGGTGTTGGGCATAATGGTAAAGGGGCACATATGTATTATGAATTACAAATAATATTGTAGAACTGAAAAAAGATTTAAAAAATAAAACTACAGCTAACATCATACTTAATTGGGAGTGACTGGATGCTTTCCCCCTGAAACTGGGAACAATGGAAGGGTATCCTGGCTCATAATTCCTGTTCAACATTGTGAGGCATTCCTAGATAGCACAATGAATCAAGAGAAAGAAATGAAAGGATACAGATTAGAAAGAAAGAAAGAAAATCTTGAAGAATTTATCAATCATAAGTTAGTATAATTCAATTAAACTCTATTCAGATGACTCCACCTGCTTGCAGATAAATTCCAACTTTGGTTATATCCATGTAGTAGAGGAGTAAGTTGTTCCATCCAGGAAAATTCACTATGGTTTAATTCACAGCAAAGATTAGTCATGACGATAGTTTCTCAGTATGTTTGTGCTTGTTAAAAATATGAATGGCACCTACATTTTGGATTTTTTCGGGTCCTGAATCTTTATATATTTAGGAATCTTCCAGAAAGATTTGAAAATCTTTGGTTCAGACTACTTTAATTTAATCAAAATCCCTGATAAATTTTCTATACTGTGGTGGATTTCACCTTGGCTGAAAATTACAATCTCCTTGGAAGCTTCTTAAAACTCCCAATAACCCTGCTTCACCTCTAGTAATCCTGACCTAATTGTTTTAGGGTAGGGCTTCTGCACAAGTAAAATTCCCCTGGTGATTTTAATTCAAAGCAGGTTTTGAGAACCGCTGGTTCAGGAACTGTTACTGTTGGCATTGCCAAATATTTCCTGGCATCTCTGCCTACAAAATTGGCCACAGGCCCGTTTCATGGCATTTGCCTTTACTCTCCTGTGTTAGGATATACCAGGCATATCAAGACCTAGTCTCTAACAAAATTTACAGATAATTCTAGAATGATACGGAAGCCCAAGAAACTGGATGAACCTGCATATTAGAGTAGTGTCTCTTGAACTTTAATGTGTGAATGAATCACCTGGGGATCTTGTTAAACTGCACTGCAGTTTCTGATTTACATGGTTTGGAGGTGGTGGGCTGAGTTTCTAAATATTTAACAAGCTTCTACGTAATACTAATCCTGATTCTACCAGTTCATGGACCATACTTTAAGTAGGAAGACAGCAGACTTTGGCTGCAGCTGCAGGGCATACAGTTGGAGAATCCTAGCCTCAAGCTAAATGTTTCAGTACCCTAGCTCTTCAGTCATTCTTTCCCATCTCAGCGTGAAACAGGCATTGTATACATACATGTTCTACGCATTCTATAAGTAAAAATCATGGCATCTACTAATTTTACATGTTTTCCCTAGTTATAAAAGCATATTAGTACCTACATGAGAAACCATATTGAGGTAAATTTAACTTATTCCAATTATTAAAAATCAAGTCGTTTGCACAATTGGTCACTTAATGAATCTTTGATAATAAACTGTAAAAAACAAAGCTAATGCAGTGTCTTCACTGTTAACAAACACCTAAGGTCATTTGATGCAGTAGGCCTCCGACCATGCGTTGGGAAACAGTTATCTGGTGCTTAAACTTTGCAACTGGGAAATTTTCATCCTACAATCTTGGCAGTAACCTAATTCTGGAAGAACTGAAATACCAGACAAAGAAACACAGTGGTGGAGTTAGTGCTGTAATTGGATGAAGCGTGAGGCTGAGAAAAAAAAGTAGATCCTATAAATAAACAATCTGGTTATTCAAATAACGTACAAGTCCATATAGGAATCAGCAGAGAATTTGAACTGATGTAAGTTACATTGTTATGTATTCAGGGTTCCTTTAAAGTACTTACCAGGAAATTCGTTTTTTAATTTAAGAACCTGGACCAGGTTAATTTACAGCTATGAGAACCGGATGGTTTGTGGGCAGGGAGCCCAGAGGGTCATTACCACCATGGTGGTTTTGTAACTAGATCCATATTAAAATGAAAACATTTCCAAGACAATTTTCTTTTCAAAGGTGGTTGTTCTTGAACTTAGTAGTCTTATCTAAAATTTGTTGAAAGTTATACTGCTTTCTTTCTAAAGCTATGTCTTAATGCAGATGGAGATATTTTAATAAACTAAATGGACAAGCACACACAGTGACATCTATGTGATGTTAGACAATTTCACCACAAATGCACACATACAGGCAAATACTCCCTGGCACACAGAATTGTAGTTAACAATGCATATTGTATTTTCAGATACATAGTGTTTTAGTCAATCCAGACACTTTTCTCTTATCCAACCACATATTTTCAAAGCTCATTAACACATCACTGTATGTATAATTACAATTTTACTTGGCGCAGCATTTTCTTGTTGATTGCAGGGTGGAGAATAGTTCCCCTTGGTGCCTTTCTCATCTGGAGCAAAGAACCTAACTACTGCGACCACTTATGAGAAAAACTTGGCACAACGAAGGCCCCAGATGGAGATGGTTCCAATGTGTTCCCAGAGGCAGCATCTGTGTCTGACTGGTTTCTGGGCTGGCTCCTTTAAAGACCTCTTGAACTACTCTAGTGTTGACACTTAGAAAGCTATGTATTTCCTTGTTGGATTAAGTTCAAATCACCAATATCCATAACTAGATCATCTTTCTGTGTTTTATTGATGAAAAACTTATACAATCCTGAAAATTTGAGCAGTAGTTGATGAATAAATATGACAGTATGTAATATGATCAGAAATCATCATTCCTCTTCAACCTCTAAAAACAAAGTCAAATGATGTGCTTTACTGGACTGTAGACTGTCAATGACGATTTTTATTTTATAATTATTGACTCGTGAAATATTAAAATTGGAATTTTGATTTTGAGAACAGAAGCTTTGTAGAAGTCTGCACCCATACTTGTTGATTCTGTGTAATGACTGAATGATTTCTAAAGAGTTGGTTTGATTGTTGTAGGATATGGCAACTTCTGCAATTAGACTTCCAAGGTTATCTCCCTTGGCGAGAGAGAAAAAAAAAAACCTTAGCTGAAAATAAAACTATTTAGTCTTAAGTGTCAAGATCAAACACAATTAAAACCATAATGCAAAGGTTTATTTTAATGACGAGCCCTCAGTAAAGAAGGCTTATGAGATGATAAACATTGCATATCTCTTCAGAGATGCATAAGATTGTCTAGTTCCAAATATCAATGCTTAGCTAAATGCACACCACACAACTGACAATACACAAACTTAACTCTGAACTGTCACTCTAAGTCTTATAGTTTGCTTTTACCCTTATTTATTGTAAGTATAAAGTGGAAGTGATCAAAAACCAAATAAAAGTTCAACAAAGGATTTCAGGGTATCTAAAACTTTTTGTTTTAATTACTCTTTCTTCAGAATTGCTTTGATTATAATTCTCTTCCTATTGTTAAGTTCTAGTGTGTAGGGTTCCTGAACGACAGCACGGTCTACACAATGGTTTGTATTTTAATTGAAACCCAAGTATCTTCTAAGGGCGGAGTTGGCTTCTCCAGCTTCAGCAACTCTTTCCTTCTCCAGATCAGAACCCAGACACTCTTTCATGCACTTTGACTGACTCCTCAACTCCTTTGTAATTAAAACCCCTGATTCAATGCAATGGATTGACATTCAATACTATTTTCACTCACTTATTCTCCCATTTTTATTATGTAGGACAAAGTTATGACCTATTTTATTAATCCTAAACACGACATACATAACTAAATGCGTTTTGAAATCAACTTTAACTCAATACTACAATCATTGCTACATAGTAATCATTATTTATTCAGAATAAAGACAGATTACTTCTGGATAATGACTCATGTGGTTAAGAAATTGAGTGTCTATTATAGTATGTGCCTTGAAGTAAAAGAAATCGTTGAAACCTTCAAGAGAGCAAACTATTTGAATTGTGCCTTGAATAATGGGAGAAGGGAATTAATATTAATTTAGCCTTTAGCTATAGTCCATCATAAAAACACACAACAGGCATATAAAGTATTTACTGCTATTTTCATTTTGCATATGAGAACAAAGATTCAGAAACATTCAATAATGTACCAAAGAGAACATGGCTAGTAAATAACGGGACTGGATTTTAATCTAAGTTGGTTCCTAACCATTTTTTTTTTCTGTTCTACCACATAGGATATTTATAGCAAACAGATTATCCTTCCAGAGAAACATACAACTATACGTTATGTAACTGACCTTAGTTTATCCGGGCTTGTTCCTTTACGTTAATAATGAGCGAAGTGTCTCTAGATTATCAAGAGAATTTCCCGAAGACTCAAACTATTGTTGGAGTTAGGTCTAAACTTAGTTTTTTTGATTTCTAGTTTAGTTCTTTTTCCTCTCAACACCCCGTAGAATGATGTCATCAAAGCTGCAGATGACAGACTACTTAGGAAAATTAGATATTTGATAACAGCATTCACAGCTCTCTTCTAGGTGCTGAATATTAGGAATTAATGAAGCTGGCTTTACAAATTAAAGAACAGACACCAGTAACATAATATAAAGGAGAGAAAGTTCTGCCATTGGAGATATATTGTCTGGGCATAAAACGCAACCTGAGGAGTACTTTCTTTATTCAGGTGATCAGAGTACTGATTGTGGTAGAGAAATTATAAAGAAGAGGCCAAAATCCAGCAGTGTAGCAGGAGGAAAATGGATGAGACACGGATATTTTGAAGAACTGTTGGAAGAGGTCTGCTAGAAAAACATCTATTCAAGGGCTATTTGTTCAGAATATTAACTATTGCTTACTGAGTGGTGACTTCTTACTTGCACAGAGGCGATGACAAGAAATAAAAGTTATAGTCTCAGTCCTAGGAAGGACCTTAGGAATGAACTAGAGAAATATGCTGCTAAGGTATGTAAACACAGGATACCATCTGGAAAAAGATAACCATATGTTTAGAATTTTTAGTGTTAATTTTATGTAATTGAAATACTTCAATATATTAAAATTATAAATTTTAACAGCAAATAGTATAATTTGAATACCTTTTTCTGAAGCAAGCATATCAACTAACAGATTTGCCAAACTTTGTACTCTGATTTTGAATTTGTAGCAATCTTCAATTTAACAAATAATTGTCAATTTGAAGCTGAATAGATTTGATTCTTAAGATCAGCAACAACTATTAAGAGATGAGTAAGGTCTGGAGTACAGGTTTTTCTTCCCTTCCCTACTTGCTGAAAGGAAAACACACTGTGTAGGTCTATTCTCTGTTCACTTTAATCAGAACCTTTTTATTTATCAAGTTGGGACCTCAGGATTGACAAATTCTTTGCTTATTTTATCTTTTAGGCAACTCTGTGATGGAGAGATAGTGGTGAGGTGTCTAGCCTTTACTGAATGATAACTTCACTCTACTTCCTGTCAAGGAGATTTATATCACCTTTCTGACCCGAATTTTTAATGGAGAATATTTTTTGGAACATGAATCTGAGCTCTTTTTTATCACCAGTTAGCAGTCTCTTCCTTCTCACCTGACTATTTTCTCCCAGATTAATTATAAGAATGCCCAAATGTGGGGCCGGCCCCGTGACCGAGTGGTTAAGTTCTTGCGCTCCGCTGCAGGTGGCCCAGTGTTTCATCAGTTCGAATCCTGAGCGCAGACACGGCACTGCTCATCAAGCCACGCTGAGGTGGCATCCCACATGCCGCAACTAGAAGGACCCACAACGAAGAATATACAACTATGTACCGGGCAGCTTTGGGGAGAAAAAGGAAAAAATAAAATCTTTGAAAAAAAAAAAAAGAATGCCCAAATGAGAAATTCTTCATGGTGTGATGCCCAGGGTGCCAAGAGATTAATCTGCTTGCTTATTAGGAAAAATATTATTCTAAGAATTCTAGCTTAAAGATAAATATGTGAGGAGTACGTAAGTGTATTAAAACGCAATTGTGCAATATTTTCAATATTGCTGTTTACGCATCTTTTCCTTTTTCCTTTACAAGTTAACTACAGGCTTATATTTTATTTTGTATTTATTTTGGGTTCTATTCAATACAGCAGAGTCCTGCCTTATTACTCTTTTACCACGACAAGAAGTTATTCCTGATTCAAGCCATGTTGTTTCTCTAGATGTCTGAATTTCTTGGATTATAGCCAAAAAAGAAGAAAAGAAGGAAACAAATATCTTTAAATCAGGTTGATTCATAATCAGTGCATCCTAATTCTGAGTGAAGTGGAGCATATTTAAATACACAGCTTTGAGAATTTCGTATTCCATCTTGATACCATGGGCTATCACACTGACATAGTTCATACACATTGAGATTTATAGCCATTCATTCCGAAAGAATGAAAGAATGACTAAAGTCGACTTACTGTAAATTTCAAGCTTCATGAAAGATTTCCAGGCAGTAATGCTTCACAAATGACTAATCATCTGACAGCCATTTTGTTTTTATAAATGAACATTAAAAAATTCAGTCATTCATATAGAATATAATTTCAAAATAATTATGAACACCAACTATACTGACCATTTGATTTATTATCTTGTGATATTCAGATTAATAATTGTGACTTTCTACTAAAATGAAAAGTTCAGCTTCTAAAAAAGTTTATAAGAGAGGAAAATTATTTGAAATACTGGTAGTCTTTTGGCAGCCTTCCTTTCTTAAAGCCATAAAGCTTGAGACAGTTATAGGTGTCTGATATGAACACAGAAGCTGTTCTGGAAACCTTGTAGAGTCATAAAAGTGGTAATATCAGGAGTCCTTAAAGTAAGGACAACTATTTTTTGTGAATTTTAGGTTTATGGAATTTTTAACATTTCAATGGAGTAAAACAGAGTTGATTCGTTTTTTATCACCTTGACATTTACTTTCAATCAGTGGAAGACCATGGGACTATTATCCAGCTTAGAGTTATTTAAGGCATTTAAATCAGATTTCAACCAATATCGTGGAAGTATGATATAAACTGCCAGCAACTTGGTAGAATTCAAAAATAAATTTATCCCGACCTCAGTTGAATATACACAATTTCATGATATGTGTTTTGCAGTTTTGAGTTAATTCCTTTTGAATTTCATTTTTAGTTAAAAAGCAAACTAATAAGGGTCTCCTCAGGATTCCAAGGATTAAGAGCTGGCTATGACACTTACCATAAGCACCTGAAAGAGATGGCATGGGAAAAAAAAGAAAGAAAGCTTAAATTGTGGGAACACAGAATTTGAGAATCTTCACCAAACTGTTGCCCTGTGCAATTTTGTCTCACTCCCCTTCTGAATAATACTCAAAAGGCAAGCATTGTGCTCAATTTGGTAAATCCTTTTCTCTGGTGTGTTTAACACAAAGATAGCTATCTCAGAGGTTAATTGTAGTTTTTTGATTCTCTGATTCTAATTGATGTGTGCATATGAGCTCATCCAATTTTATAACACTATTTGCGGCTGTTGCCCTAGTTTTCTACTTAGAGTTTTACCAAAATGGTGTGGCAGGAGGTGAGTTATAAAGTATGCCCTGAGAAATTTGATCTTAAATATAGTTAGTGTGAAGATGATATATTTTGTATAGATGGGATTGGATTCAGCTTTATACTTTTGTGAACATCAACTTTATTTGCACCATAGTATACTTTATTGGTTTATTAGAAAGGTAATTACGATTATTGTGGAATTTGTTCAGTGGTATAAACACCTCACATATGAATTCTTTGAGTTGAAATAATTTGTGGGTGGGTACATACACAAACACTACAAATACATGGATAAAACACTGTATTAATACTGGGAAAACGTATCTATGTGCCCATTACTCAACTATTAGAAATCATAGACAGACATAAAGTGTTAAACAATGCCCCACATTGATATTCCTTTTAGCTTTGCATCTCCACCTCTACATATTTAACTCAAGACAGTTTAGATAGTAAGTAGACAATTCTCTTTCTGAGAACGTTGGGTTTATAGATAGATAACATTTTTCATCATGTTTTAAAACCTGAAGAATCGTATATTTATTTTATCTAAAGAACAACTTACTAGAAGAAATAACTTTAGGTATGTTTGCAACTCTAAAAGAATTTCACAGTCAATTATGTAGATTAAGTAGTAATTTTTAAACATTATCAGTTCACAGTCAGTAGTTAAAAATCATAAGGGAAAGAGAGAGTTTATCCTGAAGACAGACATGGTTTTGGAATTTAAATGAGAAAAAAACATTTTACATAACAAACCTCGTACCACATACACGTTCCCATCGTAAATATTTATAACTTCAAGCTTACACAAAATTCTATAGGAACTACTAAATTAAGCCACTAAATAATACAGAAAGCATTTTGCTCCAACTATATAGATCTGAACAGAAATTTAACCAGATGGTGACAAAATACAGTGATGTGTAAATTTTATCTACTTTCCTTATTTATTTGGACAAAGGTTAACAGCTAAATCAATATATTGCATTGTCAAAAGCACTCAGGTTCTCTACTTCTCTTCTTCTCATGATCCCTAATTTTGAAACCTCTGGTTTCAGGTTCCAATCGTAGATTTCACCAAGATGAAATTAAGATATTGGAGACTTTTCATATTCAATTTCCATAGGATTTAACAACAGAAGAGTAAGAAGGGGAACAAAGCAGCACAATTTTGTCTCTGGTAGTGTCACTGAGCAATGGAAGGTCATACTTCTTGGAACATCCTTATGCTTTGTTTCTACAGCACCATACTTCCTGGATGTCCTATACCTCTTTCACTGTTCCTTCTCAGAGTTTTAATTTTACAAATTACACTGATAATCAAAAGCAACTTTCCCCTAGTGGAGGTTCTTGTTTCTGGTATGGATTAAGGATTAGGCTCATCCTAGGTAGAGAGGCCACACTGGGGGAAAGAGAAACCAGGAAACCTTTTAGTGGCCACTCAGAACTGGAATAAAAAAATCAGAGAATTAGAGACTTCAGATGATCAGCCGGCTTGACACAAGCACTTTTGCTGGGTTATGGGTTTGCATACAGGAGACTGAGGGGCTAAGCTGAGAGTTTCTTAAAGGCATGGTGATATATCCTTCAGTCTCCCAGGACTTATGAACAAGAGAGGCAGCCTGCTACCAACATGCAACCAGTCTCCAGCACTTCTTAGATTTCGTACTACACGGTGTGGGATGGTGAAGAGATGGTCTAGGAACTAGAAGACATGGACTTATTGTGAATTTTCAAGGTGAAAAATCTGAGAATCAACCAGGTTCCCAATTCAAACCCCAGGAGTCCAAGCAAGAGAAATAACGTTGAACCAGAGGTAGGGTGAGCACTACTGTAAATCTAACTCAATCCTGACAAAGGTCAATGTATTTTGGATTGTGATATCCATCCTCGCCCTATCTGCCTAACAAAGGAAAGAAAGGAAAAAACAAAAACGAAACTAGTCTTGGGAGGTGGAGAGCATTACCTGGAGGTTCCTTGCTTCTTTTATTCTAGACATGGCAAGAACAAAAAAAATGAGCCATAATCAATAGAAGAAAAACGAAACAGAAGCACAGATAATACAGGTATTTGAGTTACTAGAAAGAATGTTAAAATAACGGCAATTAATATGTTGGGAAAACAGAAAATAAGAGGGATAGAAACATGAACTGATGAATTTCAACAGGGAGCTGAAACTTATGTTAAAAAATGAAATGAAAATTCTAGCTTTGAAAAATAATATATAAAAAATTTGAATTTGATAATTAAGGCAACAGATTGGCTACATAACAAAACAAGTTTAGTGAACTGGAAAACACGTCAATAGAAAAAGGCCTAGAATGAAAAGCATAGAGGGAAAAAGAACATTAGTTAAACAGATAAGAAAACTTGGGCCATCCTCAAAAATTCTAAGAAATGGAGCTCTAGAAGGGAAGAAAGATGTCGATTACCTTATTTCTGGTCCTATTATCTTTTGGGAGTCTGTGAAACATCAGGATGGATTTGCTTCTTATACAGCATTATTCTTATATAAACGAGTAAGTAGGGTCAGACCAATATTGACAAAAATGCCTGAGCAGGAAAACAAAATGCATGTTGTTCTATTAGAAAGAGGTATCCATCCAGCAGGTTAAAGGTCTGTTTGTCAATTAAATGGGTTGTCCTCAGATTATCTTAGGCTCTAAATCCTTTTAGAGTGTTCTCCCAAGGCTGTGTAGGATTGAAAAACAGTGAAAAGTAAGGGAACACATTTTTCTTCTGGTCGTTCCAGGAAAGTTACCTCGGAAATTTAAAGGTCATTTTTTAGTATGAAGAATGGGGTCACTGGTGAGGTGATAAACGATGTTGAATGATCCAGATTTACAGAAACGACAGAGTCAAGAGTAGACAATATTGCCACAATTCAATCCTCTACTATATAAAGCGGTACTCTGGAGAAGAAAAAAAGCTTGGAAAGGAAAAAGAAGTAAATTACACATTTTCAAAATCCACTTGGTATTAGCAGCTATAGTTCATAAACTTCTATTGCTGCCCACTGAAATTTCAAGTAGTCTTACTGATGGTCTGATTCAATTATAAATGGGAAACTTAATTTCAGCTGCTTCAGTAAATATTGCATCTTTCTTAGATCAAATAATAAATTAATTTCTTCCTGCCTGAAGCCCCTGTAGCACTTAGTAAGAAAATGCTAATTTTCCTATGTATATGAGAGTCTTGTGACTCCACAAAATCATACATCCGATGGCAACCAATAATAACAACAGAAAAACAACAATGACAACAAAAATAGTAATCATGGTGCCTCAAACAGGTACTAGAATGTTTATGAGAGGACTTTCGCTAGTTTTATTAGTGACAGCATCTGACAATAAAACCATTAAAACACCAAAAAAAAGAGAAGATGCTGCATAAACCTGTTAGACAGTGATTGCCAGAGGGACAATTAGGAAATAAAAAGAACTTAACATAGGAATAATCGTAGTTCAATCAATGGCATAGCCCCTGAATCACAAAGGAAGGTTATTTCAATGTAAAATGGGGCAATTAAATATAATATTTATGTTTGGTATTTGCTATGAGAGTGCATTTAAATATAGTTTGTAATCACATAAACATATAGGATACAGCCCTTAGTGTTTACCTCTTAACAAGACAGTATTGTTGATTTAAATACGTGGTCTTTTCCATTGTGCCTAGTGGTGAATGGACAGGAATTTTGCGTGAAAACATAGGTCTCAGTGATCCTAGTTACTGACAAAAGAATGATGGTTGGGTGTTTATCGCATAGGCGTTATGAATCATGAAGGCAGACTGCCTGCCAATCCTCACTAGAAAACAGTGACCAGGTAATTTAAAGTGAAAGGAATGTATGTCTTATCAATGGATCAGAGAGAAGTTTGGCAGGAACACACAATTAAGAAAATAGAAAACTTTTGTTAAAGGTGTCCACTAAATGAGTCCTTTCCACCACACAATTTTTTGTCATTTAAGTTTTGCTTAAAGCTTTAAACAGATAGCAGATTGTTTAAAATTCTAACAAGTGAAATAAATTCTTCTAGTTGGGGGTAGGCTATTTAAAAGAAAAAACCTCTTATCTGGCAAACAGAGGGGTCTATACATAAAATACCCACTTTCATATAAAGGTTGAATAAAGGGGCTGGACCAGTGGTGTAGTGGTTAGGTTTGCATGCACTGCACTTCAGTGGCCCAGGGTTCGTGGGTTCAGATCCCAGGTGCAGATATATGTACCACTCATCATGCCATGCTGTGAAGGCATCCCACATACAAAATAGAGGAAGATTGGCACAGATGTTAACTTAGGGACAATGTTCCTCAAGCCAAAAGAGGAAGATTGGCAACAGATGTTAGCTCAGGTGCCAATCTTCTTTTCTTTTTTTCCCCTTTTTCTTCTCCCCAAATTCCCCCAGTACATAGTTGTATATTCTAGTTGTGAGTACCTCTCGTTGTGCTATGTGGGACGCTGCCTCAGTATGGCCTGATGAACAGGACCATGTCCGGGCCTGGGACCCAAACCGGCAAAACCCTGGGCTGCTGAAGTGGAGGGTGTGAACTTAACCACTCGGCCACTGGGCGGCCCCTGTATAACTGTTTTATTTTCTGAATTATAAATGACTTAAGTCACAGTTTTGCAAAAATCAGGTCTCCAGTTATGGAAAACGGTAAAAATATCCTGTGTGTGTGTGAAATAAGTGTAACATACATTCTGAGATACTCTTATATTAGGAAAACATTTCCAGCTGGTCTTATTACGGTCATTAGTATCAACACTGAATTCCCTTTCATACTATCTGCCTTCCTCTCCCTTATTCTTTTCTCCCGTATTTTTCCTTCCTTATATAATAAAATTAATTCCAGAAATGCACAATAGAGGAGTTTTTTGACAACTAGGTGGAAACCTCCTTTGAAAATCTACTGTAGGAATTTATGGCTACTTTGATAAATTTAGGACATTTATCATCTTCCACTAACCTCTAAAGTACACCTTATGCTCGATTTGTAGAATTTCTGACTTTGGTTGGGTCAGAAGAATAGAGACTGATGCCTTTTCATTGTACTTTTATTCTGAAGACTTTAGAAAGAAGAAAAAAATATCATAAGTAAAGCTGCTCTGGAAAGATATCCAAAGTAATTTTTCTGTCTCAAGAGTGTTGATGGTTGAGATAAACACACAACCTCCGAAGTGCTTATCTACACCAAGCAGAAACCCTTCCTCAGTCCAACTCATCACTGTCTGTTTGTAATAGGATAGAGGAGCTGGATGGTAAGGGGCTGGAGCAGAAGGTGAGCAACAATGTGCTCTAAATCTTTTTATTTGGATTCCCTAGCCTGTTCTTGCTTTTGTTTGTTAGTATAATGTATGAGCAAACCTCACAGCTGGACTTTTAGGTGAATCTTTTGGATTTTTTCCCCCAATGATAGGTCATGTATTGCATGATTTTCATATAATGAATTTTGAAAAAATAATAATGCTCCATCTCTGAAATGGCTAGCTCAGAATTTGTTCTATGGACTCCTGAAATTGTACAATTTAAATTGGAAGGAAAAAGCTCTAATATTTATTGTGAGCATTACTTGTGGCAGGCAAAGTGATAAACATGCTATATATATTATTTTATTTACTCTCGAGGAGAGAGAAAGTGAAATATTTGAGTTAACCCTACCTTACAGGTGAAAATTATTTATATTAGGTAAATTAAGAAGTATACCCAAAATGAAATACTTAGTAGAGACCCAAATAAGAATTCATACCCATGCCTGTGTGGCTTTAATCAGAGAAACAGATGTCCATGACTCTTTAATGTTAAAATTTCTTTCTGATATTTGGAAATTGTTAAGACATCTAGAAGCACTCCCAAGTAAATATTTAAATCTTTGTGAAAACTCTGATTCCGTTTTCCAAATTCATGAAGATGTCATTAAGCTATTTTAAGGAAAATTGAGTGACTCAATGACTATCATTCTTTATTATTACATATATTTTGCATTTTGCTTGGAAGTTATATTAAAGATTAAGATATCATCAGAAATCAATAAATCAAATCCTGGTCATTTATCCCACATTCATTTCAAGCACTTATCTGTGGAAGGCATTCTGTGATAAATAATTTGTATTACAGTAGATTTGAACTCTGGTTAGACCGGCTATAAAGCCAGTCTTCTTAATTACCTAATTACTATAATATGCAAGCAGCTTTCTATTCCCTCCTAAATCCTGACAGTACTTTGAAAACAAACAGTAACATGTTCATCCTAAGATTACTTAAAATTGGGACAATTATAAATCTGACTTCACCTAAAAATAGTCTTTATTATTGTCAATTTTTTAAACAACTTTATTGAAAAGAATTGTTACCATGCAATTCACTCATTTAAAGTGTACAATTCAACGTTTTTTAGTATAATCACAGATATGTGCAACCATTACTACAGTTAATTTCAGAAAATTTTTATCACCACAAATAGAAGCCCCGTACCTTTTAGCTCTCACCTCCCTATCCTTTCATTTCCCCAGCCATAAGCAACCACTAATCTACTTTCTGCCTCTATTCAGTTGCCTACGCAGAACATGTCATATAAATGGAATTATATGTGGTTTTCTTATGGCTGGATTCTTTCACTTAGCATATTGCTTTTGAGGTCTATCCATGTTGCAGCACATATCAGTATATGATTTCTTTGTATAGCAAACTAATATTCCATTGCATGGATATACCACATTTTGTTTATCCATTCATCTGTGGTTAGGTACTTGGGTTGTTTTCACATTTTGGCTATTGTGAATAGTGCTGCTATGAACATTTGTTTACACTTTTTGGATTTCTTTTAAACAATAGTTTTCAATTCCTTTGAGTATATGATTAGGAACAGAATTTCAAACAAAATATAAACATATTAAAGAGAACCAAGAGAATATATAATGGAAGACACAAAAGATAAAAAAATATATAGTATTTTAGGTTTTAGTTTGAGCACGTATAATGCTAAAAAATATAAGCTTACATCCTTAATGCAAGAAAAACCTGGATAGGCAACAAATTAAGTGAACTCGTAAGAGAGTGGAGCAGCAGGTGTATCAGTTCTCTATTGCTATGTAACAAATTACTACAAACTGGGCAACTAAAAAACCACTTATTGCCTCATGGTTCTAGAGGTCAGAGTCTATAGAGGTGGCTGGGTTATCTGCTCAGGGTATCACAAGACTGGAAGCACGATGTAGGCTGAACTAAGGTCTTGTCTGGAAACTTTGAGGGAAAAAATCAATCTCCAAGCTCCTTTTTGTTGTTGGAAGAATTCAGAGTTCGGGGGCACTAGACTGGCAGCCCATATTTCTGGGTGGCTGTCAACTGGGGGCCACTCTCAGCTCTTACAGGCTTTCCACATTCCGTGGCATGCACTCATGTTCACTTCAAACCCAGCCACAAGAAAACTTGCTAACAGTGAATTTCTCTCCCATGGTACTCTGATTTCTTTGCCTCTGAGTGTTAGATATGCATTTAAAGGGCTCATGTGGTTAGATCAGTTCCAGCCAGGTAATCTCCTTTTCTTAAAGTCTTCTGGCCATATACCATCACCAACCACAGGGTGAACTCCATTATTTTCACAGCCCAATGATTACACAGGGTGTGTACACAAGAGGCACAGGAGTCTTAAAGAATATCTTAGAGTGCAGCCCACCAAAACAGGATGCATAACCATCCCAAAATCTGAAGAGAGCAGATGCTTGCAAGGAGACATGGGACCCAAATGTTATCTTACGTGACATGAAACTTCTAGGTGCCATATAAGCCAGGAAAAATATTAAACTAGAAGTTTTGAAGAAATGCTGGAGGCCAAGTGTGTGCCAGCATGAGGATATGATACTGCTGAGAAGCAACAGTCATAAAGGGCATTTTCATCATTTTGGGGGTTCTTTCTCCAGGAACCCCAAATATCATGATCACAGATAGCATTGGGGAGAATCTGGCAAAATCACCTCCATTGGTTCTGGCTGGAGAGAGGGGAGAGCAGCTACTGGGAAATCATGTCAGATATATCTCTCATACAAAGCACGAGACTATCTGCAAAGGAAAGAATATTACTGAGGACATTCATGAAATACCATATTAATTGGGAGAACGAAACTCCAGCCCCAACTACACTGCCTCACAAAAGGAGGGGAAAAGACTCAACTTTGGGGTTGGCCTGGTGGTGTATTGGTTAAGTTCATGCACTCTGCTTTGGTAGCACAGGGTTCACAGTTTTGGATCCCAGGCATGGACCTGCACATTGCTCACCAAGCCATGCTGTGGTGGCATACTATATACAAAGTAGAAGAAGATTGGCACAGTTGTTAGCTCAGAGCCACTCTTCCTCACACACAGAAAAAAGAAAAACACAAAGAAAAAAACCTCAACTTTAATTTGCAGAACAAATTTCAAAAAAATAATGGCAGAACAGTGGTAGATACTCATTGCAGCTGGAGAAAATGCATATAAGATAGAGGGATAAAATTCTAATTCTGAAGGAGGAACAGAAATACTTGGGAAGAGAAAAAAGCAATAATTAGAACCATTCTTAAATATGTTATAGATGTTAGATCTATCAGAAAATTTGAAATAACTATATGTAATATGTTGAAGAGTCTAGTGGAAAAGACAAACATGCAAGCTCATGTTATTATATGTAGTTATTATGTAATAAAGATAAATAATAAATAAGTCAACTAATAAAGATATGTAACTTCACCAGAGAGATGGAAATGTTTTGCAAAGATGAGCCTTATAAAGACAAGTTCTGAACTGGGAGAAATTATTTGCAAAACATAGATATATCCAACAAGGTCTTTGAATCTAGATATATTTTAAAATCTTCCAAAAATCAATAGCTTTTGAAAATATCAATAAAATAGATGAGGCTATACCTTGGCTAAGAAAGAAGACAGATAATACATATTACTAATAGCAGAGATGAAAGAGGGTACATCACTACAGATCCCATAGATGTTAAAAGGATAATAAAAGAATACTGTGAATAACTCTATGACTACAAATTTGATAATCTAGATGAAATGGATCAATCCCTTGAAAGAGACAATTTTCCAAAACTCACACAAGAAGAAATAGAAAATTTGAATAGGTCTATATCAATTAAAGAAATTGAGTCCATACTTCATAACATTCCAAAATAGAAAACACCAGGCCTAGATGCATTCACTGGCAAATTCTACAAATTTTAAGGAAGACATTATATCAATTCTCTATAATCTCTTTCAAAGGATAGAAACAAAGAGAATTCTTTCTAACTCATTTTCTGAGACAAGCATTACCCTAATACCAAAAACATTACAAGAAATGAAAACTAGACCAGTATCTGTCATAAGCATAGACGTAAAAATCTTCAACAAAATATTAGCGAATCAAATTCGAGAATTATGAAAAGAATTATACACCATGACCAAGAGGAACTTATCCCAGGTACGTAAAGCTGATTCAACATTCAAAAATCAAAAATCAATTAATATAAACCATCATATCAATAGACTAAAAAAGAAAAATCATATAATCATATCAATAGATGTAGGAAAAAATTTGACATTATACAAACTCCATTCATGACTTTAAAAAAAGTATCTCAGCAAACTAGGACAAAAGGAGAATTTCTTCAACTCGATAAAAAAAATCTACAAAAAGCCTACAGGTAACACCATACTTACTAGTTAGAAACTTGAAACTTTCCCACTAAGATCAGATACAGAGGAAGGATGTCTCCTCTTACCGCTCCTTTTCAACATTATACTGAAAATCCTAGCTAAACAGTAAGACAAGTAAAGGAAATAAAAGCTATAAAGATTGAGAAGAGAGAAATAAAACTGACTTTCTTTGGAGAAGACATTATTGTCTCTGTAGAAAATCTGAAAGAAACAGCAAAAAAACTCCTGAAACAGATAAATGCTCTGTGAAAAACAAAGTCAAAACTAGGAGAAAATACTGCCAACAAAAAGGACTGTTATCCAAAATATTCAAAACACTTAAAAATCAACAATACGAAAAAACCCAACACACTGAAAAATGAACCAAAGGCCTTAACAGACACCTCACCATAGAAGGTATACAGATGGCAAATAAACATATGAAAACATGCTCCACATCATAAGGCACCAGGGGAATGCAAATTCAAACAACAACAAAATCCTCCCACACACCTATTAGAATGACCAAAATCCAAAACACTGGCAACACCAAACGCTGAGGAGGATGCGATGCAATAGAAGCTCTCATACATTGCTGGGAGGGGTGTAAAATGATGCAGCCACTTTGGAAGACAGTTTGGCAGTTTCTGAAACACTGAAAATAGTGTACAATCCAGCAATTGTATTCTTTGGCATTTATCCAAAAGAGTAGAAAACTTATGTTCACACAAAAACCTGCACATGGATGTTTATAACAGCTTTACTAATAATTGCCAAAACTTGGAAGCAAGCAAAATGTCCTTCAGTGAGTTAACGCATAAATAAACTGTGATATATCTAGACAATGGAATATTATTCAGCGCAAAAAGGAAATAAGCTACCAAGCCTTAAAAAGATATGGTGGAACCTTAAATGTATATTACTGAGTGAAAGAAGCCAATCTGAAAAGGCTACATACTGTATGATTTCAACTGTATGATTTCAACTGTATGATGTTCTGGAAAAAAGCAAAACTACAGAGAGAGTAAAAAGATCAGTAATTGCCAGAGGTTGAGCGGTGGGGGAGATGAAGGTGGAGCACAGAGAAATTTTCGTGTAGTGAAAATACTCTGTATGATGCCATAATGATGGATTTATGTCGTTATACATTTATCCAAACCCATAGAATGTACACCACCAAGAGGGAACCCTAACCGGAACTGCGGACTTTGGAAGACAATGATGCTGTCAAGGTAGGTTCATCAATTGCAACAAATGTATCACTCTGCTGGGGAATGTTGGTAACCTAGAATTTATGCAACTTGCGGGGGGGGGTAGGGGATGATGAGAATTCTTTATATCTTCCCCTCAATTTTGCCATGAGCCTTAAGAGGCTCTAAAGAAATACAGTCTTAAAAATAAACAATAATTTGAGAAGCAATAAAAGAAAACAATAAAAACATGCAAAATTTTGAATGGAGGGTTCTTCAAAGAAAATATGCATAAGATAAGCATATTGAAGGTTGCACTACATCATTAGTCATTAATGTAATAGAAATTGAAAGATAAGATATAGCAGCAGATATATATAAAGACTAAAATTGAAAAAATTCTTGAGAATTCCAAATACTGCTGAGCATGATGGGCAATTTGAACTCATACATTGCTGTTTAAATGCAATGTGGTGAAACTACCTTGGACAAGTTTGGCAGTTTCAAACAAAGGTAAACATACACTTACCATATGAATTTGCAATCCTAGGTATTTACCTTAGTGTAATGAGAACATATGATCACACAAAAACTCCTATGCAAATATGAAAGCGACTTTATATCTAATCACAAAAACCTAGAAGTAACCTAAATGCCCTTCAACTGGTGAATGGAAAAATAAACTGTGGTCAAGCCATACAGTGGAATATTCTTCAGAAAAAAAATAAAATTCCTGGTACAAATAGAAAATGAACCTCAGATAAAACATGCTACTGAGAATAAGCAAGACTCTACAGACTACGTAATATATTATTGCACTTTTATTAATTTCTCCAGAAATGAAAGCCATATTGGGACAGGAAACAAATCAGTCTTTAGCTAAGGTCTAGGTGAGAGTGGGGGACGGGGCTACTTGGAGAGATTATGTAGTTTTTGTATATCTTGATTGCAGTAGTGTTTCCATGATTCTGTACATCTGTCAAACTCATGGAAATGTACATTCAAATAGGTGAATTTTATTGTCTGTAAAGTATTCTTTCATTTTTGAGCATATGAAATGATGTAACAAAGAAAACTTAAAATGAGACTCCCCGAAAGAATATATACAAATGGCCCAATATCACGACAGTATCATTACCTATAAGAGAAATTCAAATTTACTTTACAGTTAGTAGAAAGTGTAAAACTAAAAAGACTGAGCATATTAATTGTGTGAGGATGCTGAGCATCTAGGGTGGTCATACATTGTTTGTGGGAGTATCATGATAAAGGTTGGTAGTTTCTTACTTAAAAATATTCACTTACACCGTAATGCAAACTGTTTCACTCCTCCATATTTTCACAAAGCAAACAGAAACATATCCACAATAAGAGCTGTACAACAATTTTCAGAGCAACTTTAGTCATAATAGCAAAACAAGAAACGACATTAATGTCTATTTACAGACTAGATGAATATACTGTGGTCCATTCACACAATGAGATACTGCTCCCCAATAGAAAGAAACAGACTGACATTACACGGCATCAACATGGCTGCATCTCAAAATCATCACACTATGTAAAAGGAAGTATGTTGTGTAGTTTACCTTATATCAATTTCTTTTTTTTTTTTTTTTGAAGATTGGCACCTGAGCTAACATCTGTTGCCCATCTTCTTTCTTCTTCTTCTTCTTCTCCCCAAAGTGCCCCAGTACACGGTTATATATTCTGGTTGTAGGTCTTTCTGGTTGTGCTATGTGGGATGCCACCTCAGCATGGCCTGATGAGCGGTGCCATGTCTGCGCCCAGGATCTGAATGAATGAAACCCTGGGTCACTGAAGCAGAGCGCACAAACTTAACCACTCAGCCACAGGGCCGGCCCCTCAATTTCTAAGGCATATAAAACTAAGCTGTGTTAATAACAGTCATGAGAGGTTGTCTTTGTTGGTGGAGTTGGCTGGAAATGGGCACAAAGGAAATATGTTTGAAGTGATGAAAGTGCTTTATTTCCTAACTATGGGGGTGCTATATGTGCATATACGTTTGTCAAAACTCATCAAACTGTACATTTAAAAGGTGGTTACGTAATTGGATGTAAACCGCACCTCAATAAAGAAAAAGCAAAATAGCATAGCAATATGTGTTTTACTTAGGAACAAAGTTTGTCACTTTCAAAAATATCTATGTGAGGAAAGAAGGAAAGAATGGAGAGGGTGAGAGGCAGGGAGGGAAGGAGAAAGGCAGAGAAGAAGGAAGGAAGGACAGTTTGTCTGTATATTAAGGCTTAAATTAATGGGAAAAAAGTAAGTTACATCATGTTATTCTCCTATTTATATCCTCCAAAAACCTGGGCTGAAAGTAGCAGTTACATTTGTATCCGTATCTGTACCTACACGTGTATGCATACTCATGTCATATGTATGTATATATGTACATGTATTGCACAAAATGTTCTTTGTAATTAAAACCAAAAGTAATACATAGTTTATATTGTCTTCTAGAAAATACAGGAAGGCAGAAAAAAAGAAGATGAGTAAGCAAAATAAAAACAAAACATGGGTGCTGGCCCCATGGCCTAGTAAGTTTGGTGCGCTCTGTTTTGGCAGCACAATTTCGGCTCCTAGGCCCAGATATATGCCACTAATCAGCAGCCATGCTGTAGTGAGAATGCACACACAAAATAGGGGAAGATTGGCACAGAGGTTAACTCAGGGAGAATCTTTCTCGACAAAAAACAAAAAAGGGGAGGAAGGCTGCCCCGTGGCTGAGTGGTTAAGTTCATGTGCTCCGCTGTGGTGACGCAGGGTGGTGCTGGTTCAGATCCTGGCTGTGGACCTAGCCATGGTGAGGCGGCGTCCCACACAGCACAACCAGAAGGACCTACAAATACAATATACAACTATGCACTGGGGAGCTTTGGGGAGAAGACGAAGAAAATAGATTGGCAACAGATGTTAGCTCAGGGCCAATCTTTAAAAAAAAACAAAAGCATAATCACACCTGCCAAAGTTAAACTACCTCAATATTTTGGTTTCTGATTACATCTATTTATAAAATTACATATTTGTATATAGATATATGTACACATGTACACATATGCACATACATATGTTTATATAATATGATCATAACAAGTTAGATTCTTTATAGACTGTTTTTCTTCTAGCAATATTTTGAAGATATTCTCATAATTACAAATACTATGCTATAACATTTTAGCAGCTCTAAATTATTTTATTGCATAGTTATCTGTTACTTCCATAACAAATCACAATCAGTCAGTATTCAACCAGATAAATGGAACTTATAAGGTGTACATATTAGATTTATTGCAAAGAATTGGCTTATATGACTGTGGGAGCTGGCAAGGCAAGTCTGAAACCCACAAGGCGGACTGTCAGGAGGGGCAGGATGGAACTCTCACGTGCAAGCTGAAGCTGTCATCTAGGTGGAATTTCTACCTCAGGAAAGCTTCAGTTCTACTCTTAAAGTCTTTCTCTTGATTGACTCAGGCTCAGGATAACCTCCCCCACATAGTAAGTCAATTGATTATGGACTTTAATCATATCAACAAACCATCTTCACAGGAACACCTGGAGTGGTGTGTTTGAATAAGTGACTATAGTCTAGCCAAGTTGACACATAGAAATGATCAGGACAGTCTCTCATTAGTACCTTTTTTTTTTTTTTTTTAAAGATTTTATTTTTTCCTTTTTCTCCCCAAAGCCCCCCGGTACATAGTTGTGTATCCTTCGTTGTGGGTTCTTCTAGTTGTGGCATGTGGGACGCTGCCTCAGCGTGGTCTGATGAGCAGTGCCATGTCCGCGCCCAGGATTCGAACCAAGGAAACACTGGGCCGCCTGCAGCGGAGTGCGCGAACTTAACCACTCGGCCACGGGGCCAGCCCCTCATTAGTACCTTTTTAGGTTAATTTATCTTTCATATCTTGGAACACGTGCTGTTGTATATTAAGAACATTCTTTTCTTGTTTTAAACAAAGATGTTTCTATATTACATTTTAGCACATATAACTAATTTAGAATATTTGTACTAATTTCTATTTCCATCAGAAGTGTATGAGAATTTCTTTCCTACCTACTTTACATAGAGTGTTAGCATTCTTGAAAAATTGCAAGTTTGATGTCCACAATTCCTGAAACATTACTTAGCAACCAGTAAAAAAAGAAGTATATATATTGTTGAATTGTTTGATAGCTGTAGCCTGAATCTCTCTTTCCTAGGATAGAATGCATCTAAATCTACAGCTTATTTGGATAAATATATTCATTAGAAGAATGTAATTCACTGCATAAAGTTTACGTTAAAATTACATTCAAATAATTATACAATTATTTTCTTTCCCTATTTAAGGAAAAGAACATATATAATTACTGTAACTGCTTCTTCAGTTTACAAGTTCCTAGAATTAATTTCTTAGTGTTACCATCTTAGAAGAGAAAATGTATAGCTTAGAATTTTGGTTTAGTTACTCTGGTAAACCATTTCTAGAATATTTATTCTTTAGTAATTCAAAAGAATAAGATTTTCTACTTTGTAAATGAAGATAATTATTTCTAAGAGGATTACAGTGAGGACTAAATGAAACAATATATAGAGAGAGCTTGGCACAATTTTTGGTATCTAGTAAGTTCTCAATTAATTGTAGCTATTATTGCTATTAACTGAAAAAAGAACAAAGTATGGTAGAAAGTATGGTTTTCTTTCCTGAGCACTGTTCATCAGGTTTTGAATCCTTATTAAGCCAGTATTACCTCTGTAACCCTAGGGGAATTACCTAGCTTTACCGACTCCTTTTTCTACCTATAAAATAGGAACAGTAGTAACATTTATCTCCCAGTATTATGGCAGTTACAGAACTAAATGAGAGAATTTAACAAGGGTTGGGAAACCACAAATGTCTATAAAGTTGTATTAATTACAGAATGTTGTTTTGATTAATATTCATGCTTCCTGTTATTATATGCAATGAACTCCTGTTTTGCATCATTTAATAGGGCAATTACAGCTCCTAAAACATAATCTCTTTTCCAAGTCCAAATGGAGTAATCCATCTTTGGACCTACTTTAAATAAATGGGGTTAAATTAAGCCATTTTGTTTGCCTGCCTAAGAAAATCCCTATAGGGCTTTCCAAAGCCCAGGAGTGCTCCCAGCATTTGGTGTCTCAAGGGTGGGGGAAATGCCTTGCTTGCAATAGCTAAGTAACTGTGTCCTTCATTGCATCAGCTGTCACACTCCAGAGGAGTAAGGCACAACGGCTTCCAGGCAGTTTGGGAACAACTGTCATGCCCTGTTAACAAACATAAAGAGAACAGTATGTTTTTCTGTATTATCCAGGGCTGTACTTTTTACTGCTGCCTCGCTAGCCCTTTATGGTACTACAACAGCAGGCAGAGGGACAGTGATAAGTTGACGGGGACATCAAGCTTCACATTGTATTCTACTGATAACCGCAAGTTGCCCAGAGCTAAAAGATAGTTCCCTTTTTCTTTGTACTTCGCATAGCTTTGTGGGAAAACACTGATGAATGTGCCTAGAAGCTGTTCAATTTTGTTTTAAAAATCTCCTTGGATGAAGAATCTAAAAGTATACCTTGCAGGCTGGTAACAACCTGGCAGCGCTATTTATGATGACATGTAAACGTTGAACCTTAGCCAAACTGGAACGCGGCTCCACATGCTGCATGAGTTTTGATTACTGATATTTCTATGAAGTTGTTATGAAAAGCATGGGAAATTAAGGCATAAATAAATAGTAATTAATTACAGACCAACCAAAATAATTCTCCACAGAGATGTATAGCTTCTTATCAAAAGCAAGCAGTGATTTGCAAAGATGCCTGACAAACTCCTGAGAATATGTTCTTACCAATTTGAGATGAGGGAGAAGTCAGAATCAACACAGCTGCCCAAGAAATGTTTAAAGGTGAGAGATTATGTAGTACAGTATAGTAGTAGTGCTATATTAATTCCAATAAGTAGATAAACATGAGAAAATTATTCTAAGTTTGAGGATAGAATACTGTTAAAATTATAATTATAATTCACATAGGAGGCACACTTAAATGTGCAAAGTAATTCAACTCTTACCCATACTTAAATTATTTCTATTTGGTGCCTGTTATGACAAATGATGGAGCCTTTGATTGTAAGATGAGTGAAGTCTGGGAAAATCCTGAAAAATTGTGGAGGGTTTTTTCATAGGAAATAATCTCGCCTTTTATTCCCTCTTTTTCTTTTTTCCACAGAACTATCTCTCCTTTCTTGTGCCTTACATTATTGATCTTATTTACTGATGATATTAAGGGTTTTTTGTTTGTTTCACATAACTTATAGATGTCTTCACAAATCATAGATAGGAGATTTGATTGTGTTCTAATCCCCAAAAAGGCTGGTAACTACATTTTTCTTTCTGTCCTTTCTCAATATCTGACAAATTTTTAGACTATCAGGGAACTGATGAACATATCCTGGATGATGATGATGACGTTCAGGTTTCAGGTGGATGGTCTGGCATCCTTCAGCCAAATTCACATTTTTACACGTGAGCATGAATTCTGTCTTGAGCTAAGGAGTCACTGTCACCATATTTTTGGCTGAGCTGCTCTTTACTTTGTAATTGCCCTGGAACAGAGTCCCGTGTAACAGATGTTATACATCCAGTCAAAATCAACGATGCTCTGCCTACATTTACTCTGTTGACTGGTTCTTTTGGCAACTTGTGGAAAAAACAATTTGGCTTCAAGTCCTTAGTGCTAATATTGAAATCAAGATTTCTACACAAAATCACAAAATCAAAACAGAAGGGAAAATCTGATTAAGTCAAACTGCTATTCGGAAATGTACGGAACAAAGGATTTTCTTTTTTCTTTTTGGCATGTGACTAGTAACAATTCCTCACAACTATAGACACAAACTGGAAGTGCAAATTGTGGACTTCCTAATGGGATGCTTCTTTACAGCGAGTCTTTCAAACAGTAAGAGAGTAGGCAGAAAAATCATGGAAAATTTCCATCGTGATCAAAGCAAGTGGAGTGAAATCAAAAGAGTCGCAAACCAGTAACTCTTCTATGAGCCAACACATTGTTTTGTATATGTCTAAAAGAAGTGATAGATTATTGGAAAATATTTTATTGAAAGATACACAGAATACAGAATGAAAGTGGAACTTCAGGTAAATTTACGCTTAGTCAACAGAAGGGATTTATTGTACTGTGAAACCGTGAAGTGTTTCTCTCCATACATTTATGCTTGTCAGTGCTCCATCTCCTGGGCTCAAATATCAAATAGATTTGACTTTATCAAGTAAGTTTTCTTTAATGTGAAAGTTTATCTAGGACTATTCTGGACACAGAACATGTAAAATAAATAAGAATGTTGTCTGCTGCATTTTATGAAAGAATTTTCTATGGACATTAAAACTAGTCACTGAAATCAACTGAACAGAGTGTACAACGATGCTTCGCAGGGGCTAGTCAAAGGATACAAGCCTTCAGTTATACGGCGAATAAATTCAGAGGATCTAATGTACAGCATGGTAATTGTAGTTAATAATACTGTGTTGTGCACTTCAAATTTGCTAAGAAAGTAGACCTTAGGTGTATTTGCCACACACACAAAGGTAACTATGTGTAGAGATAGATGTGTTAATTAACCTGCTCATGGTAATGGTTTCACAAATTATACATATGTCAGATGATTGTACCATACACTTTAAATATATTCAATTGTATTTGTCAATTATACCTCAATAACACTGAAAAAACTTAAAAAATAAAAATAAAATAAAGGAAGGACTTGGCCAAATGAAATCTAACATAGAAAGAATTTGTAAAACAGTTAAATACAGAGCTTCTCCATTTTGACCTGATGATCCCTTAGCATGTAGCTCTCCCCTTTACCTATCATGCACACATGCATGTGTGCAAGACACACAGACACTCAACATGCACACAGAGGGAGGGAGACTGAGAGAGAACAAGGGCAATCCTTGATGTCCTTCTGAAGAAGACCCAGACCCAAAGATCCAGTTTTGAGATCTTTGCTGTATGTTGATCCCACTCTGTAGCTGTATACAAATAAATATCCCAGTATTTATAAAGCAGGTTTGCTTCATAATTACAGGTCTAACTAATTTAATTGTGGAATTAGTATGCATGAAATCATTAATAATGCAGCTATGTTTCCTTTTTAATCAGAAATAATCACATGGTTTAGTGGACTTGCTCACAACAACGTGCACCAGAAAATATTGAATTAAGAATGGTTATGAGCCTAAATAATAACTAGCATTAAGTGACTCACTTATAAAAAAATGTCTGGTTACACTTCTAAAGTCTTTGTGTATTTTAACTCATTTAATGCTTAAAATGATCCTATGGTATGGTTATTATTATTATCTCCAAGTTACAGATGAGAGAAGCGTAGCAAAGATAAATTCAGTAATGTGCCCCTGTTCATGGTAACAAGTGGTGAGACTTGAAATCTGAACTTCAGAGTGGGATTTTAATATTTATATTGCTTTCCTCCTCATAGAATTACACACAGGACTTTAAGCAATAATATAAGAAATAAAAATTTGAGAAAAAATTGGAAAAATTTAATTGTTCACACATGGAGATATTTGTAATTACACACACACACACGCACACACACACACACATACAAAGAGGTAACTTTAGATGTCAATCAGGAGAGTGTTTAAATGAACATTCACCTCATTAACTTCTTCACAATACTTTATATATATTGAATGCTTTTCATTTATACACAGTCCATATGGGTTTTCTATAAATAGACACACTCTGTTACTCTCCATAAGAACAATACTGCAGTTTGATAATGACATTCCATGCAATTTTCAGAGTACTTTATCTCCTGCTTCATGCCGCTAGATTGCTTCAACAGTTTCTATTTCAGCATATACTGTCCAGGGCTTTTTGAAATGAAATTGCTGTGAATCTCTTCAGACTTAAGAAGTCACCAACATATTTGAACAAACACTACTATTTTCAAAAATAAGATATCAAACAAAAAGTGCCTTAATTTACAGCATGCACATTGTTAACATCTGGCAAGGAAACATAGTATTTTGCTACCATCTTCTCCATCAGTTGCACTTAAACCCATCTTTTAATTCCTAGGGCAGAAATCAGATGAAGTATTCTTTTCCAGTCTTCACCTTACTATCCAGTCATGGTGAAGCTAAAGCACTTGTCTCCAGAGTACCTGAGGATTTCTCAATCTCTGTACAAATCCACAGTAATTTTATCTAACAAGCAATTATATTTTCTGTGCCTTCAGTGTGATACGTATCATGTTAGGCATCTGTGATACCAGCTTGAATAATGTACAGTATCAGCTCTCAATGGATTTATAGTCTACTAAGCAAGATAAGGTGAAAATAAAGCACAACAAAATATGATGTGTGCACAATAGAAGACTAAATAACATGCTATGGGATGAAATAAGAGCGACGTCAGAATCAGACTTTGATTTGAGGGTCATGGAAGGATTTCTAGAAACATGTTAATTTACATGAATTCGCAATTTAAACTTTGATGGAAGGTGTACATCATCAGGCAGAGAAATTAGCTTCAGTGAAATCATGTATACCACATGCCTTCTTCAATAAACCTCATGCCATTTATTATGGGAAACATCAGAAACGGAAGTGTGATTTGAGATGACGCCGAAGAAAAAGAAAGGAAGAAAAGCCATCCAAATTGGAAAAGGAAGAAGTAAAACCGTCACTAATTGCAGATGCCATGATACTATTTCTAAAATTCTAAAGACTCTACCAAAAGGTTAGAACCAATAAATGAATTCAGTAAAGTTACAGGACACAAAATCAATATACAGAAATCCATTGTGTTTCTTTGCACTGACAATGAACTATCAGAAAGAGAAATTAAGAAAACTATCCCACTTACCATTGGGTCATAAAGAATAAAATATATAAGAATAAGCTTAACCAAAGAGGTGAACTATCTGTACTCTGAAAACTATGACACTGATGAAAGAAATTGAAGACAACACAAATAAATGGAAAGATATATCACGCTCATAGATTGGAAGAGTTAATATTTTCAAAATGCCCATACTACTAAAAGCAATCTACAAACTCAATGCAATCTTATTAAAATTCCATTGACGTTTTCCACAGAACTAAAACAAATAACACTAAAATTTGTATAGAACCACAAATGCCCCAAATAGCCAAAACAATCTTGAGACAGAGAAACAAAGCCAGATTTATCTCCCTCTGATTTCAAACTATACCTGAAAGCTATAATGATCAAAACAGTGTGATTTGTGCACAAGAACAGACACATAGATCAGCGGAACAGAAGAGAGCCCAGAAATAAACCTACACTTATACGATCAATTGATCTATGACAAAAGAAGCAAGAATATACAATGGGGAAAAGACAATCTCTTCAATAAATGCTGTTAGGAAAACTGGACAGCTACATGCAAAAGAATGAAACTGGATCACTTTCTTACACCATATAAAAATAAAGTCAAAATGGATTAAAGATTTAAATGTAAGACTTTAAACCATAAAACTCCTAGAAGAAAACATGGGCATAAACTCTTTTACATTGGTCTTAGAAATATATTATTGGGTATGTCTCCTCAGGCAAGGGCAACAAAAGTGAAAATAAACAAATGGGACTACATAAAACTAAAAAGATTTGCACAGTGAAGGAAACCATCAACAAAATGAAAAGGCAACCTACTCAATGGGAGAAGATATTTGTAAATGATATATCCAATAAGGGGTTAATATCCAAAATATGTAAAGAAGTTATACAACTCAACATCAAAAAAACAAACCATTTGACTAAAAATGAGAAGACCTGAATAGACATTTTTCCAATAAAAGACCAACGGATGGTCATCAGACACACGAAAAGATGCTCAACATCTCTAATCATCAGGGAAATGCAAATCAAAACTAGAGTGAGATATCATCTCACACCTGTCAAAAGGGCTATTATCAAAAAGACAGCAAATACCAAGTCTTACCAAGGATGTGGAGAAAAGGGTACTCTTGTGCACTGTTAGTGGCAATGTAAATTGTTGAAGTCGCTATAGGAAACAGTACGCAGATTCCTCAAGAAATTAGAAATAGATGGTTTTCTTATCATTGGGGTTTAAAATATGAATAATACTGTTAAAAACCTGTTCTCATGAAGCTCATGTTCTTACTGATGCAGGCAAGTAATAGATAAATACATAAGTAAAATACATATTATGATGTCCACTCAAAACCTTGTACACCAGTGTTATAGCAGCATTATTCATCATACCAAAAAGTGGATACAACCCAAATGACGAACCATCAACTGACGGGCAGATAAACAAAATGTACTATATGCATACAATGGAATATAATTCAGAAATAAAAAGTAGTGAAGTACTCATACATGCTACAACATGAATGAACAAGCATTAGAAAGCTCATGTTAAGTGAAAGAAGTCAGTCACAAATGTTTTGTGTGATTCTATTTGTATCATGCATCCAGAATAGGTAAACCCAAAGTAGATTAATGACTGCCTAGCACTGGGGACACGAGAATGCGAATGACTGCTGGTGTGTAAAGGGTTTCATTTTGATATAAAGAGAACATTGTAAAACTACATTGCGGTGATCTGCAAAAATACCAATACACAATGAACTGTATGCTTTAAATGGGTGAATTTTATGGTCTGTGATTAAAACTGTCAAAATAAGTAGAAAATACGTTACACATCATGTTAGATCATGATAAGTGCTCTAGAGAAATATAAAACAAGAAAGGAGGGTAGGTAATGGGACACGGACATATCTTGGAAAAGGTCTCTCCAAACAGGAAGCAGAGCAAACTCAAAGGCCTTCAGTCTACAGCTCACTGATATGTTTGAAGAATGGTAATAAATCCATTATGGTGGAGCAAAAGTAACAACAAGGAAGTCAGCAGGAGATAAAGAGAGTGTGGTAACCATAGGCTGTAAGGTGAACGGCCTGATAGAGACTAGAGAAATTCCAGCTTTTATAATGAATAGCTTTCGGAGGGTTTGGAGCATTTTCTGATTTACATTTTCGGTGGATCATCCTGGCTACTAGTCTCCTAGTGGAGACTAGGCTGTGGGGAAACAAGAGAAGAAGCAAGGAAAGCATTTAAGAGGGAATTTCAATAATTCAGAAGAAAGGTGGTGGTGGCCTGAGCAAGGTTGTAACATCACGTGAGGTTAAGCTGTCAGATTTTGCATACATTTCAAAGAAGAGTCAATAGGAATCACTGGGAGAAAAAAAATATATATTTTTTTGCATGTATATTTTAGCTTGTACTCTCTTCTTGAATATTTCCCATTGAGTCCGATTATTTTCTCTAGTAAAAATGTTTCAAGATCCTTCTCTTGACGTTTGTCACAAAGTAAAAGTGACAATTTACTCTTTATGATCAAATTTACTCTCAATAAACTTAAAATATAGAGTGCATTGAAAATTGGGTCTGATATAAATTCTCCTTGGAAATCTTCCAGGAAAAGTCACATTGGAGACTGACATCCTATCTGCTCTTTATCCCAGAGCCAGGGTCACTTTCAGTATTGCTCTTCTTTTAAACATAAAATTAAGTGGTTTTCTTCCATTAAGGGATCGTGTTGAACAAATTCAATATTCAAAAATAGAATAACTCAGCAGAGCAAAATACTAGTGAAGAAAAATTATGAAAATACTGATACTGAATATCACAGTTATGTCTTCTATGTCACATTATCTCTGGAACATTTGAAATATTTAAAATATTATCTCTCTAACTCCGATTTTGGATAAACACATATTTAAGTTCACATAAGTTAAATAATTTTATTGTCTGATCAATGTTGATATTTTACACAATTGCATATTCCATATGCTTATGATTCTAAAATTCTTTCATCTTGAGCCAGAGCTTTTCTCTGATTTTCAGAACTGAATATCCAAATGTCTGCTTACCTCCTCCACCTGGTTGTCTTACATGAAGCTCAAACTTAACAAGTCCAAGATTGAGCGCCTTTATTGCATAGGGTCTTGTTCCAATATCTCTCTATTAGTAATAGGAAAGCCACTATCTAGTTGTCCAAACCAGAAATCTGTGATTTGTTCTTGACATCATCTCTTTCCTCATTCCACATTAAATTGGTCTCATGTCCTCTCAATTCTACCTAAACCTTGACACCATCTTAATCCAGGTCCTCTGGCTTCCTCTCCTAGACTATTAAAATAGACTTCTAAGTAAAATGATATACCTACTTTATTCACTGAAAGACCACTTTCTAGGGATATAATGATGAATGATTTTAAAAAAATGTTAAATTATTAATATGATAAATCTAAAATCAGCTGCTCAATACATATTTTTATTACTGTTAATATTGTCAGTAATGCACTACAACTACCTCTTGGTGCGTACAATTAAAATAGAGGATGATAATTTCTACTAAATAGTTAAATATGAAGTATTATGGGATCACATTAAAGGACATTTAACCCTGTCTTGTCTATAAGAGAAAGTTAATCATAAGTTCAGTGACATCAACATCACATCATAGTTACTGCTTTTTCCCCAAGACCTATCATAAATCTTGACACTGAGTACAAACTGAATGAATGCATGAAGAAGGAATGAATAAATACAAAAATTTAATGTCTTCTCTAAGATTAGAACTAAAAGATTCAGTCTAACATATTAAAACCCTATTGTTTCAGTACTTGCACAGAGTAGGCACTAAAATATTTGCTCACTGAATAGATGGAAAAATTCATATGCCTCATTGGAGTTGGAGTAAACTTCCTAAATTTCAAATACAACAAGGTCATGTCTATCAATAAAATCCCTAAAAATAAATAATCATTTCCTACAAATGTCTTCTCCTGATATGCAAAAGCTTTAATTATTTAATCCTATCTACATTTCTCAATTAGAGTCTATCACTAAACGTGGCGATTCAACTTAAGTAGCTCACTGAAAGAAGTCATTGAGGGCAACAGTAAATAACTCAGTTTCAGGAGGTCATGGCTTATTGCAAGGAAGAGGCCCCTTCATCCCCCAATTCTTTACCCATAGTAAGCAGAGAAATTATCAAGACCCTTCTAGACATTCAGCAGAGTCAGGCATTTAAAGCCAACTTGGCTAAATTAATAATGCTGGTATATAGATAAATATTGAAAACAAACAGCAACACTGAGACATGAAGAGTTGACTCTTGAAAAAGTGCAGTTTATGTACACAAGCAAGAAACAAGAAAAATCCATAGGTATAAGAGTAAGTCTAACACACTAGTGTTTCTAGTATACACCAGGTATCAATAGAATGAACATACTCAAAATGGGAGTTGATAAGTGAGTCCAAAAATTAAGCTTTAAAAGTCAATTTTATCCCATCAACTGAGAATGGGAAGATGATGATGAGCCTTCCACAATCTTCTTCATAAATAAATTGCTACTTTTATCAAACAACTTGCTTTGTACCATATAGACTCTTTTATTTAGAAATGGAATCAAGTATTACTCTATAATCAGGATCCCTTGAAGATTTGTTGTTTTAGTTGTAAATTGCATATAGTGTTTTAGGTGGCATGAGTTTATTCCCATTGAAAGAACATGTCTTATTTTCGAGGATGTAAAAAGTCTTGTAAGACATCAAATGTTTCCTGCAAAACAATTTGATGAAGTAAATGTAAATGAATCAGAATCGTGAATTGCATTTCAGAAAAGAAATTCATTTTTAAGTGATGATTTCACTGTTACTCTATCAGTACATTTTAAAAGTTGTTTTTACTTTTGACCTAAATGCCAACCTGATAAAAATTGCTCCTTAGCACTTGAGTAAAAAGTCCTGGAGAGACTATATCTAAATTTAGGTGAGTACACATTGAAAGAAAATGTAGCTTTTAATGTTCTGCCCATATTTCTAGAGATTGTTTCAACTCTTACAACATAGAGGATTCTGGTAATTCAGTAGTATGCTTGAAAATCCTTTAACAATATATTACTCCATGACCAATCATTTCCCCTTACATAACCACAGAAAACAAGAAGAGATACGCAAAAATATGCATATGTACTATAATATTATTTGGTGTGTGGGAATTGTAGATGAAAACTATTATAAAAGGAATGGTACAATTAAACTTATAAGACGATAAATTTTGAAATGCACTGCAGTGTATAACACTGAGTAAAAGAAAAGATTACATGTAAAAACTAAGCTGATACAAGCAATCATTGGATACAAGGAGTTCTGAAACAACCAAATTTTTCCCATTGTGAAGTTTCACACTTTAAACTTAATAAACCTTTTATTGGGTTTGACTGGACTTGAACTTTTTATCTTAGGTTTTAAACTTCCTCAGTTTATTATAATCCATAGAGTTGAGCACTGGAAATAGCAGTGCCATTTTTTCACCCTCTTAAAAAATTTTTAAGTGTACAATATATTATTGCTGACTATAGGTACAATGTTCTACAGAAAATGTCTAGAATGTACTCATCTTGCTTAGCTGAAACTTTATGCCGTTTGATTATTAATTCCCCATTTCTCTCTACCACCAGCCCCTGGCAACCACCATCCCACCTTTGATTCTATTACGTTGACTATTTTCGGTACCTCATATAGGTGGAATCATGGAGTATTTGTCATTCTGTGACTGGCTTATTTCACTAAGCATGAAGTCTTCAAGTTTCATCCATGTTGTCACATATGGCAGAATTTTCTTTTTTTCTTGAAATACTAATCATGAAGCAGTGTGACCAGGTAAGTGTCAACTGAGATTACTCATGCAGGAATTGGAAGTTTTCTCTGTAAAATATTCACTTACTCAGGGAGAGAAGATGTAGTTGGTGCTGGATAGTGCTTAGGATAAAAAAGAGAAAGGAGAAAATTGAAAACAAGATGGTGAGTATCTTCCTCATCCTGACCAAAAACAAGGTCTAATTTCTATGGGATCATGATTTCCAAGTCCTGCGGCATGTGGGCTCTGAAAATCCTCACCCATTGGCCAGAAAGTCCCTTAAAGATGCAAGTATGTTTTTAACTGACAAATGACAGAAAATTGAATTGATTTTCATTTTTGCATATAGCTAAGGACTTATTACTCATAATTTACTAAGTAAATTATCAAAGGCCACTAATACTTAGTATTCCAAAATTACATGCATATTATTCAAGTTCTCAAGACTCTAATGCAGCCACTTAATGAGTCAGCACATGATTACGGGCAGATGGGCAGAGATTATGTATGACACAAGAACGCTTTCTTAGTAACAAGTTATCGGTGATATCTTGACTTGGTCTTGATTTCCATTTGCTGACTTTTTAATTATAAATAATCATCTACTTAATTAATATGTTTTGGGTTGTTTGCATAACCCTGCAGCATGTACATATTTACATATTTGTGGTCTATAATTTTCCAATAGCTAGGCTTTAAGACATTTATATGCTCTAGTTAAAAAATGAAGCATCCATATCCCAATTACTAAAGGAAATGGTATTTATTCTTCCAAAAATTGCTTAAAGAATGTGATACTTCATTGGTGATCATTTATGGGCTTGGGCAAAATATATATGAAAAATTACAAAATAACCTGTAGGTAAGTGTAATAAAATTACTCCCTTATTTTAAAATTGGTAGGGCATTGTGTTATAAAATAAGGAGTATAAGCTCATAGTATAAACCTGATGACATATTTTTAAAAAGAAATCTGGAGTCCAGCCTGGTGGCGTAATGGTTAAGTTCATGCACTCCACTTCGGTGGTCCAGAGTTTGCAGGTTTGGATCCCGGGCACAGACGTAGCACCACTCGTCAAGCCACGCTGTGGTAGCATCCCACGTAAAAGAGAGGAAGATTGGCACAGATGGTAGCTCAGTGACAATCTTCCTCACACACATACAAAAAAATCCACATACATTTTGTATTCGTTGTCTATTATTGCATAACAATTTAGTGCCTTAAAACAAAATTAGTGCCTTAAAACAACAATAATATTTATTGTCTATTGATCAGTAATTCCAAGTGGACACGGTGGGGATGGCTTGTCTCTGCTATGTGATGTCTGGGGCCTCAGTCAAAGACTGGAAGTTTGGGGGGCTGAAATCATCTGAAGGTATGACTAAGGGTGGAACATCTATTTCCAAGTTGACTCACTCATGAGACTGGCAAGTTGGCTCCTTTCTACATGGGCTTCACACATGAACTTCTCCACAGGGCTACAAATGTGCCCTCACAGTATGCTGGCTTCTCGTTCGATAGAGTGATCCAAGAGACGAAGATGGAAGCATTAATTCCTTGATCTAGCCTCAGAAATTATATGGTGCCCGTTATGCAACATTCTATTCATTTGAAGAACCACTAGTCAGTTTTACATTCAAAGATGGATAATTTGAAATGAAGCATATCAAATTATTTGTGGATGTATTCTTAAATAGGCATGAAATTATTCAAAGTTTTGTCACATTGAATTTTGTTTTGGTCTTAGTAGTACTGTGATAATATCCTCAGTTTGGAACCCCCCTTTTATGGACATTATTGGCATCCATGAGAATGAATTCATCAGGCAACTTTTAAGTGAAGCAAATTGTAATGTTAAACATGATAGACTATTTCCTAGTAAAAAGCACCCAGAGAGAAAATACACAGAAATAAATGGTATATATGTGACTTTGTCTAAGTTCCTGAAGTTGTTGAAGTCATTGGGATGAACTAGAGAAATTTAGTTATTATTATTATTATCCTTCATGATCGCAATTTTAATCATATTCTGGGAAGGCCTGGAATAGCTTGATAAAATTAATCATATTAAGAGTGCTGTCCAAGAATCAATTTCAAAGAATGAGTGGCTTGCAAAATAAAAGCAGATTAGTATTAAAATACATGAAAGAAAATTTTGAGGGAGAAATTCATGTCTAACAAATTCGAATAAAGATGAAGCACAACTCTTCTGTGACCTCAGATATTAAAATTAAGATAATAGTCAAGTTTTGAACCAAGATAAGAAGCTATTCTAGGGCAAGACATCACAGGCAATGAATTGAAAAAAAATAGACTTGAAACATAAGAATTTTTAAGACTAAGAGACAAGTAATTATAAATTGACTAAAAAGTAATATAAAATGGGCGAAATCTTTTTAATTTGATGAAGTTCCTCTCGTCTACTTTTGCTTTTGTTGCTTGTGCTTTTGGTGTCATATCCAAGAAATCATTGCCTAGACCAATGTCATGAGGTTTTCCCCTGTGTTTTCTTCTAGGAGTTTTAAATTCTTTTGTTCAGTCCTTGTTACTTCCCTATCAAATTAATTAAAGCTGCATTCCAAAGCATCTCCTCTCTCCTCTTGCTCCCTGTCTAACCTCTCTTGCTCTGAATAGATAATATCAACATCAGCTTTAAAGAGCTGATTAAAAGTCCATGGTGATTCTCTCCAAAAGGGGAAAAATGTTCCTTTTCTTAGCATTTCACATCTCCTTTGTTTTTCTCCCAAACTATATCCACACTTACGTAAACATCTACACTTATGATTCAATATACCATTTATGTCATTTGCTATTGATTATTTACTTTGCTTCTTCAAATCTTTTCTTCTGTATTATACATTAGCTTTTATCTTTCTACTCTCAAATCTAATCAGAAAGGAATGTTTTTTCTCACTTGCCCATTTCAAATACTGCCCTATTTCTGACTCTTTTTTTTTTTTTTTGCCACTGACATTCTTCAAAGAATGGTTTACTTATATTTCATTTCCCTCTTAATGAATTTTTACATTGCCTTAAGTCCTTGTTTCTGACTCCTGCCCTCACTGTTATTGTGAAAAGGCTCTCTCCAAAGCCATCTGTATTCTTATAATTCCCAAACTTTTCTCTTGGGCTATGCTTTTCCTCAGAAATGTCATTTCCTCTTCTTCAACCGTTACCTTAAGTGGATATTTTCTAAACCACTAAGATGAGGATGAAAATCTTAATTCCACCTCCCCGCTTCTAATGAACTGCCTACTTGTTGGTTCACAAACTTGAGAGTTCCCCAGGTGAAATTCAAAACTAGCCCCCGTATATGGGGGCAAGGAGAGACTGAAGAAAGAGGCAGGCCGCTCCAGATTGGTAGGCAGCAGTTTTAATAGACAAGGGAACTTCCAAATGAGGCTAGTCCTGGGGGTTCTGCCAGAGAAGAAGACCTCCACGCCCACCAGCCAGAATCTTCAGAGTTTGTGTAGTGGCCTCAAAGGGGTTCAGTCACTTATTCAATCCAAATGGTCTCAATAACACATTACTGTGTCAAGGCTGTCTCCTTGAAGTGGTTCCTAGCATGGGAACAGTGGGTGGAGCATACATTCCAAGGACAAGGTTAGGGATAAGTTGCCTTTAATGGCCCAGGTCCAGTTCTTGGGTCAACTGGAGGTCATGTCCTCTAGAAGACCTCTTCCAACACTACTTCCACCTCTCTGGCCATTCCACTGACACTTTAAGTTCAGCCTGTCCACAATTAACTTATCGTCCATCATTAACCAGTTCCTCAACTTGACATCCTCATTTTCAGTGTTGGAGTCGTGAAACTATCCATCACCCATTCTAGAGAAAACTCCATTCTTTTCATTATTATCCATATATTTTTTTTGTTTATAATTTGCTATACCTTACTAATTCATCTTCTCCAAATTTCTTTCTCTGCCACCCTTGTAGTTCCGACACCATAACCCCTTTTATTTTCTAGAGGCTACTTCAGGGTAGACTTCTGTTTCATTTCTTTACTTCTTGCTCACTTGTGTTAAAGTTGCATTCCTGGGTACCACATTTCTACCTCCTGACTTTTTTTTACGATTGAGGTTTCATCTCAAATGTTGTACCTTGATGTCTCCAACCAATTATATTTCTTTCATTTTTTGTAATATTAATAGTTTTAATAGTTTGTTTATATTTAGTATTAATTGATTTTACTTTTACAACTTTCTGCGGAATTTGCCTTTCTAAATCACAGCAAAGAGTCATAGCCTGTTCTAATCCACCTGTCCAGTATTATCTCCTATCATTTACCTCTCTGATCACTATAATCCAGTCAGTTTATTAATACTTTTTCTGTCATGTCTAATTGTCTATTAAACTCATCTTTTGATTTCTGTTTTCAGCTATGGCGCTTGTCATTTCTAGGATTCCCACCTGTCTTTTAAAATTATACATTACTGATGTGTAGTGAATTCTGCCAACTTTTTCTAATATTTTCTTAATATATTAATCATAACTATTTTAAACAACCTAAGATAAGTCCAATGTTTAAATCATCTGTGGGTTTATTTCATTGTATTTTCTTTTCTTTTCATTTTTAGTTATTTGCTTTTTTTTAGCATACTTTGTAATTTTATATGAAAATCTTAGAGGTGATGCATTATGTTTTTTTACTTTAAAATTGATTACATTTTCTTCCAGCAGACAGAAACTAGGAGATCACTTTGATTTCATCAAGGGTTTATTTTAGGTTTTATTATGATCAGTCTATTTAAATTTTGCCTTTGCTCTTGTAATGGTTAAATTTACGCATCAAGTTGACTGCCCAGGAGGTAGCCAGATTAAAGATTATTTCTGGGTGTGTCTATGATGGTGTTTCTGGATGAGATTAGTATTTGAATTGGTGAACTCAGTAAAGTAGATTGCCCTGTGTGGATGGGCATCATCCAATCCATTGAAGGCTGACTGGAATAAAAGGGGAGAAAGGAGAAATTTATCCCTTTTTATCCTGCCCCACTGATTGAGCTCGGACACCTCATCTCCATTTCAGCCATGGGATTTACACTATCAGCTCCCATGGTTTTCTGGCCTTCAGACTGGAATTGAATTACACCACTGACTTTCTTGGGTCTCTAGCTTGAAATGGCTGATTTTGGGACTTCCCAGCTTCCATAATCAGGTGAACCAATTCCTCATAAATCTTGCTCTCTTTCTCTCTACATAGGTAGATAGATAAATGGATAGATAGATAGATAGATAGATAGATAGATAGATACTACAATCATCTCACCTGAAAGCACAGAATAGTGATCATCTAAACACTGCACCTTGTAGGAGCTTAAACTTCTGTTGTCCCACCAGAAAGCCTAGACTGATGACCTTCCCACTTCACCTTAGAGAGGCTTGAACTTCTGTCATCTTACCTAAAGCCTGGAGTGGTGACTGAGTAACTCCTCCCTGGAGGAGTTCCAAATTCAACATCTCTTTCCTCAAGAAAATACAGCTGCCTAAATACTTGTTTATTTCTCTGGCCAAGCAATTTCTCTTTACGGTAGGCTGTTAAGAGCTTTGCCTGACATATAAGTAATTTTGGAGTTAGCCAAAAATCGACAGGAACCTGCACAGATTTTGAGGCTTACCTCTCTGTGATCCCTCACTTCCCAGGATTTTGCTGCTCAAAACTTGGCATCTCTCAACTTCAATCCTGAGGCTTATAAGCCTGGTGCTTTCTTCTAGCATTTTATTCTCCAAAACTTTCAACTGGGAAACGGCATCAGGGAAAGAGCTGGGGTACATGTGGAACTCTTTACCTTGTGTTTCTTTCCCACAGGAACTGCAGCCCCATGAGGTGTGCCTGCTTTAATTCCTTTCTGAAGATTTCAGACAGTGTCTTTCTGCGTATTTTGTTTGCATTTTATGTTGGGGTTTTTTTGGTTTCTTTGGGGGATTTTTGCTGAGGAAGATTCACCCTGAGCTAACATCTGCTGCCAATCTTCCTCTATTTCCTATTCGGGTTGCCACTCCAGCCCAGCCGCTGATGAGTGGTGTAGGTCTGCACCTGGGATCTGAACCTGGGCCGCCCAAGGGAGCACACCGTACTTAACTACTAGGCCACGGGGACTGGCCCATTTTATGGCTATTTTTGGCAGAAGGATTAGTCAATACAAGCTGTTTTATCATAGTTGTCTTCTTCTTTTACTCTTTTGTGTGATGTTATGGAACATTGTTATTATTTCTTCCTGATTTCTTTTTGATAGAATTCACAAATACATTCATCTGGGCCTGAAAATATTTTTGTTGGAAAGATTTTGCTAAAAAATTTTATTTCTTTTCTAGATATATGAATATTCAGATTTTCTACTTTTTTGTGTATTTCTTTTGTTAATTTGCATTTTTCAAGGAATCTGTTCATCTCGTGTAAATTGTTAAATATTACGTTGTAAGGTTTTCATAATAGTTTCTTGTTATCCTTTCAATGTCTGTGGATTTAATTATTAATATTAATTGTAGTTTCCAAAACTTTAGATAGGAAATGCCATAATATTTTTTCAAAATTCAAAGTATATAAAAATGAGTCTTCCTTTCATCCTTGCCCTTCAACAATCCAAAAGCTTTTCATAAAATTGATGGAGTGCTATACCTACTATTCTGTACCTTGCTTTTGTTAATATTTTTTCTGCAAAAATATTGCGACACAAAAAGCTTCCTCATTTTTTTGTATGGTTATATAGTATATGTACATCATAATTAATTTATGCATCTCCCTGTTGATCAATATCTAAATAGTGGCCAGGCTTCTCATCAAAGTGATGCTGCATTGAATAACATTTATGATGTGTGGCTCCACATGTATATGAGCATATCTTTAGGTAACTTTCTAAAAATGTATTTGCTTTGTCAAATGTTATACGCACTTGTAATTTTGAGAAATATTTCCAGATTTCCTTCTTTAGAGATTTATCATAATTTACACTCCTGCAAACAATGTAAGACAGCCTGTTTCTTCACATATTATCAACACAATATAATTAATACGAGTTTGAAAAAAACATAGCTTCTCAAGTTAATTTTGAATTCTCCTTATGCTTTTATAAGTACAATTGAGTTTTTCCCCATCTTTAAAAAGTGGTTATATTCTCTATTTTTTAAGTTCTAGTATATCCTTTTTCCATCTTTCTATTGGACTTTTGGTTAATTCTAAACTAATTAATGGGTGTTCTGTACATATTAGGGATATTTTCTTTCGGCATGGCATGTAAGTTATAAATATTTCCCTTTGATTTTTTAATATGTCTTTGACTTTGTGTTGATATTTTGTAATGCAGATTTTCATTAGATTTGTATGTAGTAAAAATCAGTGTTTTTGCATGTAGCAATTATATGCTCATTGTTATTGCTCTAAAATATTCCACTGCATGAATATATTACATTTAAAAATATTATTAATTTTATTCTTGAAGAATATTTGAAAGCTTCTCTTTTGAAGCTAATATAAATCTGGAGATTCTTGCACAGGTCTCTGGGTGAACATGTGCACACTTTTCTGTTGGGTTCTAGCAGTAAGCATCCTGATACTTTCATTAGCTATTTTCATATTCAGTTTTAGCAAATAATGCAAAATGAGTTTCAGAGAGAGATACAATTGTTTCACTTTGTCACTGTACTTGATATTATCAGACCTTTAATTTGTGACTTGCTAGCATTTGTGTTGGAGTACCTCACTGTGGTTTTAGTGTTCATTTCCTTCATTGCTAACGAAGTTAAGCACCTTCTCATTATGAGCAATTTGATAGTCTTTTAAAATTGTCTAGTGAAGTCACTTTCTGTATTTTTCTTAGTAATTTATAGGACTTTATATATTCCGGATGGATCCTTTGTGGTTATATGCGTGGTAAATATTTTATATCGTTCTATCCTTTGTTTTTTCTCTCTTAACCATGTCTCTTTATAAAAAGAAACATTTAATGTTGTCCAAATTGTCAAGTTTTTTCTTAATGGCCAGCTTTTCTTCACACAGTTTAAGATGTCTTCAACTGTTCCAAATTCATGGAGATATTTTCCCGTGTTATTTTCTTGTAGATTTATTTTTTTCCCCTTCTCATTAGCTTTTGAATCCACTTGCAATTGTCTTTTGTGCATAGTGTCAAGTAAGAATCAAGTTTTTTTCTCTCTATAAATATCCAAGTTTCTAAGGACAATTTATTGAAAAACTAACATTACCATCAAGCAAGTATCCACATATGGCCGTTTCTATTTCTGGGCTGATTTGCTTTCATTAATCAGTTCACCTGTCCTTATATGTGTATATATTTCTTCTAATATTTAGAAAAAATCATTTTAACCAGGTAATTAATTTTGAAAATCCTAACTTTACATTATATTCTTAGCTTTTACTTTAGTAACTATATATTAAATATCTATTATGAAAATCTGTGGAATTAGTATTGTCCTTTTTCTTCTCTCATTTTTCTCCTTATCACCTGATTTCATTTGAGTATGTCATTTTGTTTTTACTTTTAATCTAACTATATTTCGACCTCAATTTCTTAATTTGTTTAAAATATTTTTGCCTGAAGCTATCAAAGATAAGGCCAGCACACTTTGCTGTTTTTCAACCATCTTTCCTTTCTCCCTTCTTGTGTTAGTTATATTATTTCTACTTCGTCAGAGTTTACAGCACTTATATTCAGTTCTGGAACCGTCACCCGCTTGTGTGCTTTGGCCTAATTCTTAAAGATGAGCAGATGATTTCTCATTGCAAGGTGTTTGGCCTTTAAAATTATTTCTTGGTTTTATTCCAGTAGATTATGTAAGAATGGCCTTTGGAAACAATAGTCTTTCTTGTTAGGCATTTAAAAGAATGTGTCAGTTATGCAAGATGAATGAGTTCTAGAGATCATTTTATACAACACTTTCCCTATAGTTAACAATACTGTATTGTGCACTTAAAAATTTGTTGGGGCCGGCCTGGTGGCACAGCACTTAAGTGCGTACGTTCCGCTTTGGTGGCCCGGGGTTAGACGGTTCGTATCCCGGGTGTGGACATGGCACCACTTGTCAAGCAATGCTGTGGTAGGCGTCCCACATATAAAGTAGAGGAAGATGGGCGCGGATGTTAGCTCAGGGCCAGTCTTCCTCAGCAAAAAGAGGAGGATTGGCAGCAGATGTTAGCTCAGGGCTAATCTTCCTCAAAAAAAAAGAGAAAATTTGTTAAGAGAGTAGAGATTATGTTTAGTGTTCTTACTACAATAAAACAAACATACAAATGACAACAAAGAAATAAAAGACAGAAGGAAACCTCAGGAAGTGGATGGATATATTTAAAACCTGATTGTGGTGATGGTTTCACAGGTATATCAGTATATCAAAACTCACCAAATTGTGTAATTTAAATATGTGCAGTTTCTTGTTTAACAATTATATCTCAACAAAGCTGTTAAAAACAAACCTCACTTATGAAGGCCTTGAAATACACTGATGAATGCAAATAATTTGTACTATTATAAAGTTGATCTATTTCAGCATTCAACAAGTAATACTGATAATTCTATAAACCAAAAAAGTTCGTAAAAATAGACACTAATTTCCTTTGAGTACACTTAAGTGATAGTTTGGATATATTTTGTTCTGTTTTCATTTTCTTTCTGGATTGATTCATCAGGCATTTCCCCACTATATTTTAGCGTCCAGCATTGCTTTGCAAAAGTCATAGGCCATTCTATAAGTTTGCCCAGTAAAACCATTTTATCTCTCTTTTTTTTTTTTTTTTTTTTTTTATTTTGACAAAGATCAGCCCTGAGCTAACTACTGCCAGTCCTCCTCTTTTTTGCTGAGGAAGGCTAGCCCTGAGCTAACATCCATGCCCCACCTTCCTCTACTTTATATGTAGGATGTCCACCACAGCATGGTGTGCCAAGCAGTGCCACGTCCTCACCCCAGATCCGAACCGGCGAACCCCGGGCTGTAAAGAAGTGGAAAGCGTGAATTAACAGCTGCAACACTGGGCCAGCCCCAAATGACTTTATCTTTTTGCTTGGCTGTCCAAAATGTTTTTTATTTGCCTACGAATGGTAATTTATTTTCTCATATATGACTTAATGCTAGTCATTCTGGATCAACATTTCCTAAAATATGATATACTTAAAATGTAGATTCAAATTGTTTTAAATTTCAGAAATAAAAGTTATATCTTAAAATTTTTGTTGTGTTTCTTGTTTAAACTTTATTGTTTAGGGACATTGATTGTGTATATATTGGATGTCCTTTCCAGCTATTTATTATTTCCTCTCTTATATTTTTAGTTTTTAAGTTTATTTTTTTAATACCATTTTCATTTCTGGTTTCCATATTTCCTGATGTGTTTTCAACATTCTTTATCATCCTTAGTGTCTTTTCTGCTTTCCTTCCTTTTCTATGAAAATTTAAATTTTTTTCACATCTTTGTGCCTCGACAGCTCAGAAGCACAGGTCTGATAACCTTCTGATCTATTTTCATCTTCTATAAAGGCTCTTAGATTTTTGTTATGTATTCTTATTTCTTAGAAGTGATTGTTTCTTTTCTTTCTTTCTTCTTTTTGAATTCTATTTACGGCAAACAATTAGTTTTAATTGTCCTTTGTTTCATAAATCATTTTTCTGGGGATTGTTCTCTTACATGACATTTGTTTTTTTTTTTTTTTTTAAAGATTTTATTTTTTTCTTTTTTCCCCCAAAGCCCCCCAGTACATGGTTGTATATTCTTCGTTGTGGGTTCTTCTAGTTGTGGCATGTGGGACGCTGCCTCAGCGTGGTTTGGTGAGCAGTGCCATGTCCGCGCCCAGGATTCGAACCAACGAAACACTGGGCCGCCTGCAGCAGAGCGCGCGAACTTAACCACTCGGCCATGGGGCCAGCCCCACATGACATTTGTTTTTTATGTCTCATCTGTATTTGATTCATAATGTCTTTATATGATCTTTAGCTGCTTCTTTCCAACTTATTTTCAAAGGGTAACTGTTCTTCCCAGATCAATTCTTTGAAATGGATTCTTGTAGGGGAAGGAGCCAGGACCATTTTCACATCTTGCAGGGACAATGAGTTCCTGAGGATGAGGCTATGAACCAGGGGGAGACAGACTTTACTTCCACCAGCCAATGAAAATAAGCCACTGGAGCTTATTCAAGATACAATAATCTCTTGTCTTCCTTGCCACTCTGGGGACATATAGCTTCTTTCAAATATGGTGTGTCTTTGTGACTCCTTCATTAGCCGTGATTCCCGATTCTTGTAATTTAACCTAGTGTAGGGAAGATTCTCGTTCCAGCACAATCATTTGTCCCTCTTCCTCCAAACAAGGGGATTAGGTTTTCTATCTCAAACAAATTTGCCTCTCTAATAGATATGGCCCTGGCTATCTCGGAAATCCACAATGCAGCATTTCTTTCTTTCGCTTCGCTTCAGCTTGCAGCTGCTGCTCAGCTTCCACCCGTCCATGCAGATTTCCACTCATTTGTAACTAATGGTTTCACTGTTTCTTAATATCTTTCTGTCTATTTTTCTTTCCTCTTGTTGTTTTGGGGTGATTTTGAGAAAAATAATGGGAAAACTTTTTTTACTATGGCGTTATCAGAGTGGAAGTCTCTGTTCATCTTTTACCTCCACCATTGTTATGTTTCTTTTGTGACCTACTTAGTTCTCCACATTACACTACAATATTTTCTTGCTTCTTGTTTTTTGTCCTAGCTTGCAAGCTTCTGAAGGCAGTTTTTTCTTTTTCAACTTATCTATATACTGTGAAGTCTTTTTTTTTTTTTTTTTTTGAGGAAAATTAGCCCTGACCTAACATCTGCTGCCAATCCACCTCTTTTTGTTGAGGAAGCCTGGCCCTGAGCTAACATCCGAGCCCGTCTTCCTCTACTTTATATGTGGGACGCCCACCACAGCATGGCTCGCCACATGGTGCCACATCCACACCTGGGATCTGAACTGGTGAACCCTGGGGCGCTGAAGCAGAACATGCTAACTTAACTGCTGCGCCACTGGGCCAGCCCCTACACTTTGAAGTCTTAGCGAAGCGCCTTATACACAGAAGGGTGTAAATATTGGAACATACAATTAATAGTGATTGAGAAGACAGATGATTTAGTTCTATTAATAAAGATCCTTTTTAAAAGTTTAGTTTTGGAAAACTTACAGATTTACCAAAAGAAGAAGATTAATTACAAAATGCAAAAATCTTAGGTTTCTTATATTATTAAGAGTGAGATTTGTAGAATGAGGATATACTTTAGGTTAAAATTAATGAAAAGGAGGAATGAAATTCAAGTTAATTAAATTAAATGCTGTGTACAATATCTGATCCTGTTCCGTAAGCTGGAATGGAATTAAATGGGTCAGGACCAGTCTGACTTCAGATCTTTGTTTAACTTAATTCAATTCATTTCACAGGAAAGAAAAAGTATTTCACTAATCAAATCAAATGAAATAACTTTTGTTAAATTAAATTTATGGGTTTGAATTGGTAAATTTGCTATGCTGTGACCAGATTGACTTCAACTGGAAAAGCATAATGAAGTTATACAGATTAGGTAAGTGAGGGCTGGAATGTTCTAAATTGAACAGAATACCATAAAATACACCTGGTCTTAGGTGATGTGGTGTGCTTTCTATTGAATTGAAAAAGATGTCTTATCTAGATAGAATTAATAGAAAGTTCTTTTTTATAGAATTATGCTGAAAAATGCTTCTGAGCACAAAACTAAACAACAATGCAAAAATTTTTAGGGAGAATAATTATTGCACTATTTTTAGTGTACTTTCTCTCTTCTTACCTCAAACACAGTTCCTTCTTTTTTTTAATTACATTTTCTGATCTCATTTCTGGCATTGTTTCCCTTCATGAATGCATGTTTAATATTTCCAAAAGGCTAGATTGTATATTCACAGGAGGAACTTACATTTTTATTTCTCAGGATCACTTTCTTTCAAATAGAATATTCCACTAATTCTGTCCTCAAGAGACCACCTCCCTACAGAAGTGAAATAATTCAATTTATATTTTTTTAAGTTTGCACTATATAAGAATTTTAAAGAAGGCTGGCAATCCATTGCACAGCTGATGGACCATTTTAGTAAGAACTCCAGAAGTCAATGTAAACTCAATTGCTAGAGAAATGTCAAGTTCATTAACAACAAGAAAAATAAGATAGGTTGGTTCATTTTGACAGGTAGAGACAACAGGTGTTTTGGACCATGGAGATTCTAAGCTCTAAAGAATTTAAATTTAAATGATGTAAACACAAAGGAAAGAAAAGTACAACATAAGGTTGAATCCGTATTGAAATTAAAATTTCTTGTATCAGCACAAGATGTAACGCTGACATTTTAAGCCTATAATCCTGACATTTAATCACAAAAGTCTCCATTGCCTGTGGTAAAAAACAAAAAAAAAAAGAAAAGAAAAAAGAAAAAAACACTTTCCTTTTCTTCTGCAGGGATTCATATGGGAGAATTTATCTATCAATGTGACAATCTGAAAAATGATATCTGCCAGATTCATAAAATTTCCATTCCTAATTAAATGTCTCCCATATATATAAAAGGATTTTTGCATCAACTCAGAAAATTGACCAAATAACAAAGAAACAGAGCTAACTACTTTTTCCCCAAAACCTATTTCTGTATTTTAGGGAAAACAAAATTTCCTTGCCTTCACAAAGAAAATAGCAATTATTCAGATTTCTTCATGTACTAAATTGGAATCATCCACTTTGAAAACCAGCTCTTGCATTTAACTTATTTTGGGTTTTGTCACACTACGGTTTTCTGCTCTTCACCTTAAATAGCAAAGTATACTGAAGACGCCTTTCCTGCATAGCATCTCTTCTTTTCACATTTTGGTGGAGGTAAAGTGAACTACAAACAAATTAGTCTGAATAACTAGCGGTGCTCGCTAAAAAATAAAGATATCTGGTTTTGTGCAGACTGGTGAAATCAAAATATTTTCAGTAGTGCTTAGATATATAAATTTATAATCGCCTCTTCTTATACACACTACAGTTTGAGAACATTCGCCTCACTCTTTCCTACACATCAGGTAGGACTTAAACTATTCTGAGGTCCTAAACTGGCCAGAGGAAAGTCAGGATGTCTGAGTTTGAAATCTGGCTATACCGCAGACGAGATAAATGACTTTAGGCAATTTGTTTTCTCTAATTCCAGGTTTCCTTGACTATAAAGTGTGATATAACCACTTCAAAAATGTGTTATGATGATGAACTCGCAAGGCTTACATAAAATGCCTAGAACAGTGTAGGTGCTCAACGAAATGTTAGATGAATCGGAATAATCACATTTCAGTGAATGCGACATTCAGTTTTGGTAGAAAAATCTGTCCCATTGACAAAGTTATTGCTTGAGCTATAACTTTCCAGAGTATCCTTGCTATTTATTTTCTTCTAGTTATAGATTATAGGAACTTACTTCTTTGTCTTTTAACTCACTGACTTAGAAGAATGCATTCTCATCTATTTGACAGCGTAATAATTCCCATTAGGGAGAAATGCCTAGAGCCCTAGCAAACTTTTTCTGTAAAGGGGCAGATATTAAATATTTTAGGTTTTCCAGGCTCTATAGTCTCTGTTGCAACAAGTCAACTCTGCCATTGTAGTGCAAAAGCACCCAGAGGCCACATTTAAGGGATGAGATATGGATGTTTTAATACAACTTTATTTACAAAAACAGATGGTGAGTCAGATTTGGCCTTATATTGCAGTTTTCTAATCCCTGTTAGAGTTCACTAAAAAAAAAATGAGAGAGATTGAATAATATCTTCACAAAACTAGTAAAACTAGTGATCAGTTTATTATTTAATGGGATCATCAAAGTAGGGGTTTTAAGGATAAATAGCTTTTTCAATTTTTTTGAGATAGATATTTTAGTTTTCTTTACTTTGACTCAAACTATTGTTTCCTTATATAGTTGTACTCCATTCAAGTTCAGAGTGTAGAAGAATTTTATAGCCTAAGACATCCCAATTAAAGTGAAGTCTGTGACTTTTCTCATTACATCCTCTGCAACTATTCTAGAAGAATCCTTTTTTTTTTTTTTAAAGACTTTATTTTTTCCTTTTTCTCCCCAAAGCCCCCCGGTACATAGATGCACCTTCTTCGCTGTGGGTCCCTCTAGTTGCGGCATGCGGGACGCTGCCTCAGCGTGGTTCGATGAGTAGTGCCATGCCCGCGCCCAGGACTCGAACCAACGAAACACTGGGTCGCCTGCAGCGGAGTGCGCGAACTTAACCACTCAGCCACGGGGCCAGCCCTAGAAGAATCTTTTTAACCTCCTTATCTTCAATCAAAGAAAAAAAAATAAAAAGAGAGACTGAAGATAGAATAGAAAACGTAATAGAGAAGGTTGAATGGGCCTTCTTTTCTCCCGGTAAGAGGAAGACATTACCATACTCATCTCTTTAATTACAGGAGAGACTTCTCAGAAGCACCGCAAGTTACATGGCTATTTTTGACACCAAGAGACTGATTTTAAATTGCATAAAATTCTCTATTCTCATTAAAATGTCTGTCTGTGGTGTCTGGTTAATAACCATAACAGCAATTTTACAAGCAACAATCTAACAGAATTATAAAAAGATCTTACCAATAAATTAATTTTACATATGTTTTGTAGATTTTTTAATTGAAAATTTTTATTAATGGAAATAGCCAAGTACTTCAAACAAAGGATTAAACTTTTTCAAAAAAATTTTTTTCAGATTATGACACAACAGAAACTTTGAAAACTTCTTTGAATTTAAATCTGAGAGACTGAGTTCGTAACCTTTACTGATGCGTTCCGCTTTCAAGATGTGAGAAGGTGGCCCAGGCACACGGATGACCATTTACTCTCCGTGCCTGCCTTCGTCCACCTCAAATTCATACCATTTCATTTTTTTAAAATAGGTATACTTCTCCTAGGTTTTGTCCTATATATTTTAAAAAATAAAAAATAGCAACGTAGGATCATGTTTCCTGTGAAACAAAGAGTTCCAATCAACCCATCCAAATCAATGAACAATTTCTTTGCTTGAAGTCCTGCCAAGACCAGATCAAATCTCAATTTCAGCGCATTCTAAAAGATAGCCAAAGGTGACTGGTTATTCCAGAACGTGTTGTAAGAAATAGTGATAGAATTATTAAACAAATCACTAGAAGGACATTACGCTATTTTAGTGATTAATAATGACTATTGCAAAATATTATTTCACTTAATTATTTAGTCTGTCATTCAGATACTTTGACTGCTGTGAATCAAATTGGCTGTTAGTGGTTTTATACACGCAGTTTTAAGGTGAGTTCCTTATTTATTAAAAGATTCATTATCTTAAAATGTAGAGAGATCAGTTACAGAAAGAAAGTTTGGCAAGATAGAGGCAGTTTAATCTTTTGATCTTTTTGAGAACCTCTGTGGAATAATTTCCTACAGGTAGGAAAATAGGTGAACAATCTTAGTTAATTTCCTGAATTTATACTCAGGAGCGTTTATACATAAAATATTTAAGTGGATTATTTAAGGTCAAAAATGAATATGTGTCAAAATGAAGACTAAATACTGAGATTCCCAATCATCTGCTATTTTCATTATATGACACAGCTTTTAATACAGCACTAAAACAAAGTGATAAAGGGCATCTCATGATCAGTGGGTGCTGCCACTCAGTTTTTCACCTCCCAAGTCTGAAGAGAGATAACCTTGACCATCACAAGAATCATAGATGAGCCTGAAAATATAAATTGGGCATTACAGGCTATTAACTGCACTTAGGCAATGTCATTCATATGTATCTGATATCCATGAAAATGAAAGTGCATTCACCTGTGTGTGATTCAGAACCACTTGGAGCTGGCCTAGTATCAGTTCTACCAATTTTTTGCAGTGTGACTCTGGTCAAAATGTCTCTGAGTATCAGAATTAGAGTTTATCTGAGGATCCAGTTAGGTACTATATTCGAGACTCATAACGGAATAATCATTCTTAGGAAGCCGTTACCACCACGGAGTCAAGGATGCGTGGAGATAATTAAAGATAACTCTCATGGTCAAGGGAGCATTTTACATAGTCTTTTGAATATTATTCAATCTCTCTATGGTAAAGCATGACCTAATATACTGCATTGAAGCTCGTTTCACATTTGTAACAATTTCCCTATAATATGATTAATAGTTGACTCTCTTTTCCATCAGACCATATATTTTTTGAGGAATCATGTCTAATTTCTTTCCTACCACATCACCCTCAATTAGTACACTAATGGGAACATAAATATCCTTAATAAACTTATTTTGACTAAATGAAAAATCTTACTGAAGAACTAAGCCCATCTGAGTTTCACCCACAAAATAATCACAACACCAACTCTGCTGTCTAGCTCTATCTATCTATCACCTATCCTCATACAACCAGCTTCCCTATGCATTTGAAACTCAACTGAAAACTTCCTAGTGAAGGGGGACTGTCTAGGAGTGAGAGCTGTCTAAAAAGAAGTGTGATCATACCCAAGGGCTTTGCAGCATGTTTTCCATTTCAGCAAATGGTTGAATTTCAGATAATTTATGCAGTTATCGATATTGATTTCCTCTTTGTTTATCTTCTTTTTAGCCACATATCACTCGTACACCCTATTCATGTTTCTTTTCTATTACACATTACCAATCATGCATATTACATGAAAGTGTTTTTGAAGTAGAAATTAATGAATACGTGCATAAATGATGATGATGATAGGTAAGGAGTAAGGCAATAGAGGAGTAGAAAGAGGATGCATAAGAAAGGAGGACAGGAAGGAAGGAGTAGAAGGAGGAAGAGGTGAGGTAAGAAGAAAGTCAGGTGGTGGTTACTATTTCATTCTTCCTCTAGCTCTGGGATTGAGGACAAAAAAAAAGAGCTAAAGGTGGATGTCTACATTGAGTAAATTAGTAGAGTAGAATCTATATGTGTCCCAAATTTACTGTCAATACATTATTAGTGATAATAAAAAAGAAAAAATGACTTCCTAAATCCTTCATGTTATGTCTAGTTAGTGGATTTCATATTTTCTTATACGGATGAAGTTAGCTGTTGCATACAGCTGGGCTCTTTCCCCATGTGGTTACATATTAAGTAGTCCTGATTTCATATTTATTTCACTAGTTTGATGTCTGATTTCGTCTTTGGTCATTTACTTTCCCTCACTAGAGAAGAAATCCCTAGAAGAAAGAAGTTCTGAAAAAACCGGTCATATGATTGTAAATCATTTCCCCAAATCTTTGGAAAGTATGTATACAGTTTTGGTTTTGTCCTTGTGATAGATAGTTATAAACATCGAAGAATTTGTCAGTAACTTCTCCCACAGTTCAGAGTCTGAAATTAGAGCTTCCATATAATAGGGATCAGTTTCAACTGTCCCAGGATATATTGTAAAGGTGATGTTAATATTTAGTGACTTTTAAAGACCTAAGCCCTCATTAATTTATTCAGATAGCTCTAAGTTAAACAGTGCCAGAAAATATGTATTTATAAATTATTGTCTTTCACTGTGTGATTTTCCTTATTATTCTGACTTTTATATTGATAAATAGCTGCTTTATACTGCATATTACAAAGTATGAAAATGAATATTTGATTTTGTGAAATCATATTATTGCTATTGGAATCATTTTATCTTTAGATTTTATTGATGATATTTAAAAAATAAATATGGCCATAAAGTCTTACAGTAGCTAGAGAATGGAAGCATGGATCTCTAAATCCCTAATTCCTCAACATTAACTCTTGAAGTTCCATGCCCTTTAAATTCATTATCTCCTTTCCTCCCTCTTAAAAGAGGCTAGATTGCTCTCTAAACAGTTCCATTTCACTCAAGTAATTGACCGCTTTCCATTTTCTTTTTATCCTGGGCTGTCTTGGTTTCAGAATCTTTTATTTAGAGTTTTCTAGAATTAAGAATTGATCATTCTGGAAACTGATCATAGCACATCAGACTTACCAATTAGGCTACTGTGTTTACATACTTAAATGGGATTTTTAGCTGTCAATATTATTTTCATAATTATGCAGTCTTCTAAATTATGTTTACTATCTGTTAATTACTCAACAAGTATTTGTTGAATTTCTAGTATATGCCAGATGTGTTAGGATCAGAGATACAGAGATGACCAACATATGGGCACTACTACTAAGTAATTAATAGTCTAATCAGAGATCAGAACAACAGTCTTTGAGACAAATCCACTCCACTATCTGTTTTTGTAAACAAAGTACTATTGAAATATTTACTATCTAAACGTTTAAAGAAAATGTTCACTGACCCTTTGTCTAATTGCTTACATTAGGATGTACAAATAAAATAGAATATATTCGCCTGCTTTCATACTTACTGTTTTCCTAATTTTTATAAGTGGTGAACAATAAACTGCACACACAGAGAAACAAACATGTATACAAATACGTACATGTATATCTGAATATATAGATATTTCCTAATTATACCTCAAGCATGAACAACATTTCTTGATGATGTATTTCCAGCAACAGAACTTAATTACTTTAATTGAACTCAGACAAAAGAAAGTCATAGGCTGTTGACGGCAAAGATCATGGCCGGATCATTTTTTTTGTTTCTTAATCACTAAACAATTATTTTTTTCCAAAATAAGCATGAGGGTTGGAGGGTGTGACAGAAGGAAAAAGGACAACCTCAGAGGATTGATCAGACAGAGTATTCTTCCCTATAGACCTAATCGTCTATTTTTTTCTGATAGATTATTAATTTATTTAAGACCAAAACAGTCATACATTTTTGTTTTATTTCATGCCACTTCATTTACTTTTTATTTGTGTTCCTCATAGGTTCAAGCATGGGCTTGACACATGGTTAATGCTCTGTCAATGCTTGTTGAATTGACTTTGTAATCCCTCTAATGGCATCTTTGGTTCCTGGAATTGGAGCAGATATGTTTTTCAAATAATTGAATACAGAGCTCTTTTATTTCAGCCTCACATAACAAACATAGTCCAATGATTTATTAGTAGATTCAGTTAGAAGTGAATGAATTGTTACTCATATCGAATTCAGAAACAGTTCATGAAATTGTACATCTAGAATCTAGGTAAAATAATATTTTACTTAAATCATTCCATTTTAAATATGTTTTTACATAGGTTTATAAAATTATTAAACTCTTCTATGAACTAAGCCATAAATCTAAAACTAAATATTAAGGACCAGTGCAATTAACCAGAGTCTGAATATCCTTTCTGGTACCCAGTGGGTGGTTAAGAAACTGAACAAGCAAACCAAGGAGTCTAGATGGAAAATCTGCACTATTTGTTAAACTGAATTCCTTCCTCAAAATGAAACTTAATGTAGTTATCTGAATTTACCCTTGGATTTGGCTTTCATCCCTTTTATCAACCCTCCTTTACAAAGGTATATTATCTACAGAAGGTGGCTCTTCTCCCCAATCTTTCACTAAAGAAAAAGGTGCTGGATGTGATTGTGGGGGGAGGTAATCTTTACTGAACCAAGATTTCGTCAGAAAAGTTGCAACGGTTTTCCATTTCACTTAGAGTAAATGCCAAAATGATTCCAAAAATTTAGAAAGCCTGATTAATTTGTCTTTTATTCCTAATACCTTATCCCCTCACATACACTTTGCTTTATGCCCATATATCCAGTAATTTCCTCTGGCTCACTCCATTATAGTCACACTCCTGGCTCTGCCTTTAAATTTGGAATTGTTCCTGCCTCAGGGATTTCACTCAGCTGTTCTCTTATAACAATATCTACATTGCTGATTTCTCACCTCCTTCAGGTTTTATCTCAAGTCCTGACTTCTCAATGAAGCCAAACCTGACCACCTATTCAATATTCCAACCAACACCAGTCTTGAGCCCAAACTCTGGTACCCTACCACAACTTCACTTCCTAACATATTATATAGTTTCTTAATATATTATGCTTTTTCTTTACTGCTTATTGTTGCTTGGTCTCTCTTTGCTGGAATGAACAGTCTGGAAGTCTAAGATCTTGTTTTTTTGACTGATGTTGCCGAAGCACTTAGAATACCTAGTAGATAACCAATAAATATATAGAGAGAAAGGAAAGGAATGTACAAGACTAATTGTTCCCTATTGACCTAAACAAAAGTAGCACTGACCTTGACATTAGGATAAATATTCTCAAGCCCAAGATATGAGAGAAATTGTACCAACTGAGAAATAAGAGAAAGTATTTAATTACTTTTGGAAAAAACTCAGAATTTTTGAGGCAATGCTTGGAAATTGTTTTAGTATACGGGGATTTTTTATATATTTTGTGTACGACTGTGTATAATCCATTTAAATAATGTTTTATGGTTTTTTATTTGCCTTAATAATTTATTTCTGAGATAGAGTTTCAATGTCCACAAACTTTAAATATATGCTAGAAGCTCAAAATATTGTGGGTCAATTAGAACACTTGGCTACTCCCTCAGACAGACAACATAGACCATTTGATGTTACATTCTTTGTTTTGAAGGGAATGTGCTAGCAAAGGAAAAGATGGAACGTAACAGCTGATAAAAGTAGTAGAGGTTATAATAAGATGCTCACAAATCTATCTCTTTAGGGAAGAAAAAGATTCTAGGAAAAACTGTCCCTTTTCATTGGGCATAGTTCTGCATTCTTGGTTTGCTATTTCTTGGGGAGGTGGTCATCTAAGGATTGTTCATTCATCTTTCTGGCACCAGCTGCCAATTGGTTTTAGATTCTGAAGTTGGTTATTTAGATATTTGCTTCACATCGGGTGGAAAGATCTATCAGAACTTCAGTCATCCACTTAAAATTTTATTTGGAGATGAATGAACTAGCTGTTATGGTTGTGAAAAGTATTCCTTTGAGTACTGGAGACCTGAATTTTACAACCAGCTTAATTACGTTCTAGCTATACGATCTTAGGCAATTCATTTAACCAAAGTGTCTAATTTCCCTACAAAATTATCAGTCCATAACTTCTACCAAATATGAGGTTAAAATAACACAATATTGTATAAATGAAAGTATTTTAAAGGCATTGTTCAACTGTTAAATATTTTTACTACTATAGTTTTTATTCTTAGTACCGTCGAGTAGCTTCTGCATCCTGACTCCTAGCAACCCTGTGTACAGCAGAGAGGAACCCTACCCATTCTTTTTGTGCCATTGTCTCACCTTCTGGCACTGTATCAGCCAAGGCTCTGCTGCTATTCACAGAGTTTTCCAGGCCAATTTTTTAAGAAGTAGGTGGCAAGATCCTTCTTCCTAATCTGTCTTAGTCTGGAAGCTCTGTTGAAACCTGTCCACCATGGGTGACCATGATGGTACTGAAATATCGGTGGCATAACTTTCAGCACCACAGCAATAGGGAGCCACCACCGTATGACAAAGGACAGACAGGTGGTGTGGTTCCCTGACCAGGACATGAACTTGGGCCACGGTAGCGAGAGCATTGCATCTTAACCACTAGACCACCAGGGCTGGCTGACTGCCATACTATATTAAAATTATTTTAATTCCATTGTGTAATAAAAAAAGAAAATGATCTAATATGTCAGTCTTCCAAAGTAAGTTTAGCCAATTAAGAGTCAAAGGCAAAACAAAAAAGACCCTTAAGATGATAATATTGTATTTAAAATACTCATACTTTTCTGGTGATGAAGAAATACAAAAGTTTCTTGATTCTTAACGTTTGTTGTTATGACTAGCAACATTATTCACATGGGAAGAAAGCTGTAGAGGAATTAAAGGCTGTTGCCAGGATGGCCACAGAAACAACTTAAGTCTCTCAAGGTGACAGTGAATGTTGGTTGGTTAACTATTAAGAGAATAATTGCTCTTCAGTGTAATCTGCATATCGTCTACAACATGGCCTGAGTCGCTACAAACAGACATCAAGCTAAAACTCACCTGATGCCATATCATTACCAATGAAAACGAATAGCAAGGTTCTTGCTTACCAAAATGTACCAGATGATTTAGAAGTTATCAACCAAATAGACTCGAGTTCATGTAAATCTGAATTATTATCTATTGCTGATAATGAATATAAGTAGCACAATTGACAAAAGAACCAGGCTCTTATAGCTATTAGTCAACATATTCTTCCATCGAAAAGTAACCATAAAAAGTAAAAATATAACCCATTTGTTTGTTAAGCATAGATTCAGGGCTGTGGTGGAGTTTGAATATGAGTAGTGATGGTATATGGAGTAAATGTTTAATGATAATGAGCAATGATGGTACAAGAATTTTTTTTTCTGTGGTGAGTAAGATTGGCCCTGAGCTAACATCTGTGGCAATCTTCTTCTACTTTGCATGGGCAATGCTGCCACAGCATGGCTTGATGAGCGGTGTGTAGGTCCACACCCAGGATCTGAACCTGCCGACCCTGGGCTGCTGAAGTGGAGCATTCATACTTAACAACTACACCACCAGGCCAGCCCCAAGAATATTTTTACATACATCAGTGTATGTAAAAATCTACTTTTACATACATCTATTTTAGTGATTGAGAAGATTCTTGTTTTCTTCCAGTTTCTTGACAATATTTCGTGGACATGTGATCTCTGGTGAGACAGGTGAGCTATTGCTGTAATATGACATTTCTTTTAAAGCTAACTGGTTACATTTCTAGGAAGTTATGATGGACAAAGCAGTAATAAATTGCCTGTGAAGAGTCCTAAAATACCCCAATATGATTTCCTAAATAGTTTTTCTCTAACTTGCTGGAAGGGGAATTATTTACAAAGCTGGATGAAATCAGTTTAAAGTGAATTTCCCACAGTTTACTGACACTAGCCATTACAAAGAAGCCCCAGTTGTTAGTAAGCTCAGCTCAGTTACATTTTCTCTGATGTCACCTTTGAATTGTTCTTGAGGCATTACCTATTGTCTGGACAACATTGCCAATACAGTTTAACAAAGTGTGAGGCCTGCCCGTCAGCGTCCGAGCTCTGTTTTGCTAACCCTTTGCAGAGTAATTACTCCCCAGAGGTTATAACGTGTCCTGTGGAATATGTGCTGAGCAGTCTGACCAGAAATTCTGATAGATCCAAGCCTGGTCTCCTGCCAACTCAAGCAGAAGGAGGATTCTTGCATCTTAAAATATTTTGAGTACATAAAACCAAGCAAGATCTTCCGGACACTTTCCTTTGATTTTAGTTTTTAAAAGCGGTTGGTTAACTTGACATCATAGTTTGCTTTACAGGAGAGAACTGAAAAGTACCACTCAAAATTTATCTTTCTCATTTTCCTAGATAATGCTGGCTGTTAGGGCTAAGGGATTTCAGCTTACAGCAGTCCTGTTGCATTCAATTGAGACATTTTCCTGAACAGGATACGATTGATGCAACTTAACACGACACACCAGACAGGGATTTCTGCCTTCGAACTGTCAACCTTTACCCTTTTGTAGCATATAGACAGATAAAATAAACTAGCCAAACTTTTGAATGACATTGCAATAAAGTGCATATTCTCATTGAAAACTTATAGCTAAAGAATTAAAAAACACATAAAATGTTTGACTTTTTGGTTGATATATGGATATGCTGTTTTTCTAACAATCTTGAAAAATTTAATATTTATTTAGACATTAAAATAGCACATAGATTTGCATCAAGAATATAAATAGGTTTTATTAAATTATTAAAATTGTTCATAATATTTTAATATGGCCTCACTCGAAGTTAGCTAAATACCTTTTAAGAATGATACAATATAGTCATTATTGTAGAGAAGGAGATTCTGTGATGAAAGAAGAAAATAAAGACCCTACTTTTTTAGTTGTCTTTTAGAATCATTAATGAAGATTGATGCAAAGTAAAAGTGAACACCCACAGTAATATCTTTCCCAATGAGCCTAATACCTGGTAGGATAAAGTAGTATATAATTTAAAAATACTATAAACACTTAGTAAAACAGAAATATTTTGAGAGACTAAATTCTAGGCTTATGTATATAGTCAAGAAAGAGTCATTTATTTAACAAAATTTTATCAAACTTTTACTTAATATGGCACTGTTATATCCCAGAGATGACAGCAGTGGCAATGAATAAAATTTTCCTGCTCTTATGCATGCTTCTCTTCACTGGACTGCTTAGGTATATTCCCAATCTATTTCCTCCACGTAATGAGATAGTTTTTGACTCTGACACGACTTACCCAACTGCATTAAGTAATTGAGGCTATTTTGTAGAGGAGTTTATTGGTAGCAGGGGAAGGAAGTTCATTTCTCTCACTATCTCACAGAAAATCAGATAGCATGAACGGTGGTCGACTTGAAGAAAGGATACTTGAACAAACATTGGCTTGGCCATGTATGTCGGGAGAGTACTGCTTTTCTACTTTATGACTATAATGACTATAGACTATTATAAAATCTCGCCTTATATAAAAAGATGAAGCATTTAAACAACATTGTAGACTGCATTCAACTGTAATGTATTAGGTTATCCACCTCTCCTTCAAACAGTCTTTTTGACTCGGGTAACATTGACTCTGTTTTCAGAGTTAATCCTTGTTAGTCTAAGCCAATTATGGTACTCCTTCATTCTTACCAATGATAGTTCAGAAGCCTTGGCTTAAAGCAATCAACATATGGTATTCCCTGATGGTTATTATTGGTCCACAAGTAGGCACATGGTCTACATTAGCTCAATCAGACTGAAGAAAAGGGTTCCTACTCTATGGTTAAATGAATAGTCCTCTCCACTCCACTGAATATGAAGGAACATGTTCCTGTGGCCCCTGGTAGATGTGCCTGTTTATTGGAAGCTCTGCCCACAGGGCCTGTCCATGTCTGCCCAGTGGCCGCTGTTGCTTTTCACACATATGTGCAGGTGCTCTGGCAGGGATCCCCTGCTGTGGCTGGCTGGCCACCCTCGTGAACTAAGCAGGAGGGGAAGGAGGGACTCTTTCTTTCACATCACGATCCCACGTGACCATGCTCTGCATTAGCTGTCTGCCTGCCTGGGCTGCTTGGTTTGGTGTGGATGCCCCCATGATTGCTTAGCTGCCTCAAAGTGGAGCATTCCAACAGGCTTGCAGTCAACTCCAAGAGTGCAAACATTCCCACAGAAGGCTTTCTTTCCCCGCTTCTCCTTTCAGTGTCACATGCTGGCCACAGAACAAGGCTCTACACTCTAGATTGCTGCCATTTAGGATGGAGAGGAGATCTGTTTACTTCCTTCCACTGCCTCCTGGGGGTTCCAGTACCCCGACCTTCAGACGCATTGCTGTGTGGATCTCTCGGACATCTATTGTGTTGTGTGAATGTCCTCTGTTGGTTTATGAATGCTTCTTTCATTGTATCTTATGGGGAAGAGACTAAGGAAGAGTTCACTCCACCCTGATGCTGACGTCACATGCCTGCCTACGTGTTTTTACTTTGCAGTTTTTTTCTACGATGATAGAAAAAAACCATTGTACATTTTTTTTAAATCCCAAAGCTACATATATAGGAATTTGTACAAGTTATATCTTAAAGAAATTTGGTTAAAGGGAAGTAGGAGGAGGATATTAATAAATTTATTAAAAATAATTTATTCAATACCTAGATGTCAGAATATACTATGGGGTCATTAAATATTGTGATTGATTCTGGAAAAGTTGATCAGATGAGAAATTGATGGTATACGCTGGTCAAAATGGAAAAATAGATCTAGAAAACATTGAACTTACAAGCTTATTTTCAGAGGAGATAAAGAAAACTTAGAGAACTATGTTGATAATCAGATAGTAAGTGTTGGGTAACATCGATTGGAAGAGGGAGAGAATGCGTATTTCTCTGGAGAAAGAAAATTTATTATGTATATTCAATAGAAAGTATGTGTTCAGCCAGTTTAGGGACTATGGCCAGGTCAGCAAAAGACAGAGCAAAAACAAGATATTAGTAGGTGACTATAAAATATTTTTGTTCTTGGGGAAAAAAAAACTCGTGAGCAAAAGCAAGGGTGTTTTTAAAAAATGGAATTGGGGATGTAACTGATACTGGGATGTATTGCACTAAAATCTTTGTAGTTTTGTTAATGTTTTAGTCTCTTCTCCATGATATTGATTTTACAGTAAGAAAGTTACCTTAAAATGGAGTTAATTATTAAAATGGAGGGAACTAACTTTCATTTAGGGAGGCTGGGGAGACATATTTGAAAGGAAATCATATGATGAATAAAAGATGCATTTATACTAGAATGGCCTTGGGTTGTAAATAAAAGGGAATTAAACAGAGCCTGAACTTTTGGAATTTTCTTTGGTACTGCAAACACATTTTATTTCCTTCTGATATTGTCATAGTAAGTTTAAATAATTAATTAAGTATTTTTGGACCAACATGTCTAACTTGTCTGATTTCCTCGCTGCAGAGAAGGGAATAGTTGAAGGTTCAGTGTGCATATATAAACTTGTTAAAGTACAGCTTCTGTTGCTGTAACAAAAGCCAGATTAACATGGTTTCTCAGCGAGACAAGGGTTCATTCTTTTCTCTCATAAAGCAGTTCAAGCATAAGTAGTTCAGGCTAATATAACGGCTCCAGTTGTCTAGAATCCAGCTTCCTTCTATATTTTTTATATTCTGTCTTCAATACCTTACTGATGAGCTTAAAATTCCACACCAGCTCTTGCCATTATATCTCACTTGATGACGATATGAGCCTCTAAAAGATCCACCACTGGATTTCAAAGTTATATGGGTCAATACATTTCCTTTATTGAGCTGGGTTACTTTCAGTTGTGTTTCTTTTATTTGCAGTTGAAAGAATTCTAACTCATTCAGGCTCTCAATCACTTATAACTTCTTAGCTTCTAACCTTGAAACAATAAAGTCTTTTATAATCTGACAACAACTTAGCCCTCTAGTCTGATTGCTAGTCCTCTGCCGCAAACTTAGTATTACAGTGACACACCAAATTATCCAGAATGTACCGTACATATCATGGTCATTCCTTCGTTTCTATTTTGGCTCTTTTTCCACGCTTGGAATGCCCAGTTTTCCACACCTGCATTTAACTTATTATCTCCCACTCATCATCAGGGGCTGAGCTCAGGAATCACTTCCTTCATGAATCTTGCCCTGTTCTCCTTGCAGGCAGAGTACCCTTATCCTCTCCTTCAATAACAACCTACAAATATCGCAATCATTGTATTTACTATAGTGTGCTATATCATTTATTTTGTGACTCTGGATTGAGGGCTACAATGAGTTGTATTCACTGCTTTATTTCCCTCCCAAACATACATTCTGACCTAAAGAAGTTGAAGAAAAGTTATTGAATAAGTGAATACAATATAATTTTATATGTACCATTCATCTATAATAGGAATAATATATAATGAGAATTCAAGGACTGCAACTGTCAATTTCATGACCCTCTCTGCTAGATTTGATTTTGGAAAAAAATATTGGACTGGAAAACAAAACACCAGAATTGAGTTTGACTTTACAATCTTCCAGTTTTTTCTGAGCCTGTTCTATCATATGTTCTGATATTTTCATAAGAAGACCCTTATCTGTGGAAATTAGCACTCTTGGCTTCTCTTCCTGCCCCTTGCCTATTTCTCCTTTCACATAGAAAGATGACTAATATGTTGAACTTGGGATAAGGAACTGACAGAAGATCTGTTCAGTTTGATCTCTTCTAGTATTCACTTTGAGATGTGCCACCTGCAAGCATCAGGTGGTCAGATTTGCTTTCTGCTATGCACCATAATACTCCGCCTTTTTAAAGGAGTCTTACAACTCGTCCAGCTATTTCAGTGAATATGTATGTAATTACATGTAATTTAATGGTGAAGTATTAACAAGTCTGTTTAGCCACAGACTAAGCCTTGTCTTCCAATGGTTCTATCAGTAACAGATGTAATATTTTGATCCCCATCCTGTGTCTATATTTCAATGTGTTCTAAACTAGTATGGGCAATAAAGAGACTCTCAACAATTCCAACACTCTAAATCAGTGAAATAATTCATGCCCTGAGTTTTGTAAAATTTTAATGCGTGTACCTGACATTAGTCAAGTGTTAAGATAATTAAGTGAATAATACATACTCCACAACCTCACGGAATTAGTGTCTGGGGGAAATCAGCATCTTTCCAAACATCTGAATTATATAACATTAGTATTATATAAGAATGTTAGTGATTTGTCAAGCTAAGTCATCACCAGACTCACTGGGAAATGCCTAATAAAGGAAGAATCCTTTACTAATAGTAGAGATGCTCAATCAGACTCTCGAGGGGTGGAGATCAGGAATCCAATGTTTTTGTTTGTTTGCTTATTTGCTGTTCAGGTGATTCTCACTATCAGAATTTTACCAAAGTTCAGGAACTATGAATTTAATGCCCTTCCATGGTCAAAATCTAAGACCTCTAATGATTGCTAACACTGCCAGCATGAGATAACTCATCAGGCTTTGAGGATTAAATAATGAATTAGTTTAGCGTTACAAACTTTTCCACAAAAGAACAAGTATCCAGTGAGATGTTGACTCATCTCACATATAGCACATGTGTGTGCCCATGTATGTGAGCATGTGTGAGTGCACACACTCACAGATATTTAGAGATTCCTGCAGTAAAACACATTTGGAAAAACTGGGAAAAAATCAAAGTTAAAAAGTTTTGCTATATTTACTGGAGATTTAGTATACTGAAGTTCACTGTGACTCTCCATGAGCTGGGTAATTTATCTCTAGTTTCTATTGATATTTAATCCTGAAATCCTATTGAATTGGAACATGGAACACATTTGGGGAAATATTGAACTTATACATGCAAAAATGCACTATGAATTATAAATATGAATACTTATTATATTATTTAATATTATTACTATACATTTAAGAACTATTTTCCTGTTTGATTTGAACCATCAAATCAATATCCAAAATCCATTAAAGAAGCTTATTGACAAAATTCTCAAGACTAAAACTTTGTGTTTTGCTTTGCTTAGCATTTAACGGACTTCCATAAATTGTTTTACGTAAATAAGATGACACTGAAAAATTTTAAGACAATAAAAACAAATATCACAACTTATCCTACATATTTATAATCAAATGTCATTTGAATTCATATATTTTTGGATTTTAGAAAAATAATAAAGTAAGTAGATTTATATTTACCTAACACCACTATTAGCTTCTGAGGTAGTCTCTGTAATTAATATTAATACTAATATTCCTCCATTAAAGTATACTAAGTCCTACAAAAATAAATAGAATAGCATAATTAATGCTATTAATTATAAAAGGGTTAGGTTTTTAATGGTAAATTAGTTTTTGCCTAACTTATACAAATCATTTGCTTAAGAGAGTTTGAAGTCTCTCAGCTGTTTTCCAAATTAGAACTAAAGTCTTTGGGCTTACAACATAGGAAGATTCTGAATCTCCATTTTTAACCATTTGACATATTATATACCCACAAAAATTAAACAAGGGCAGACAGGCAAATAGATTCCTGGAGAAATAAAGCAAAATATAAATTTGATATTAACACTTCTGAAGTGCATTTTTTTAGTTTAACTTTTCTCCTCTTAACTCTCCTTTCACTGTTTCTGGAGGTGTTTAAAATGTTTAGAGTTATAGTAAGTGAAAGATATACATAAAAGTATAAAAATTTGAATATATAAATGTAATTCAAATGTAAGAACATTGGGGCCAGGCCGATGGCACAGCGGTGAAGTTTGCATGTTCCACTTCGGTGGCCCAGGGTTCACCGGTTTGGATCCTGGACGTGGACCTATGCAGTGCTTGGCAAGCCATACTGTGGCAGGTGTCCCACATGCAAAGTAGAGGAAGATGGGCACGACGTTAGCTCAGGGTTAGTCTTCCTCAAAAAAAAAAAGAAGAGAAGAATATAAGAAAACAAATATTTTTCTCAGAGATATAATTTGTCAAGTCCTTTTTAGCCATTAGCACTTTTCCTCACATTAGTTTATTGGTTATTGTAAATAATGCTGGAGTCAGCACGGGGGTACAGATATCTCTTCAAGATAGTGATTTCATTTCTTTTGTTTATATATCCAGAAATGGAACTGCTGAATCATATGGTAGTTTTATTTTCAATCTTTTGAGAAATCTCCATACTATTTTCCACAGTGGCTATACCAATCTACAGTCCCACTAATACATAAGGCTCCCCTATTCCCCACATCCTCATCAGCATTTGTTACCTCTTATCTTTTTGATGACAGCCATCCTAACAGGTGTGAAGTGATATCTCTTTGTGGTTTTGATTTATATTTCCCTGATGATTAGTGATGTAGAGCATCTTTTCATGTACCTGTTGCCCATTTGTAAGTCTTCTTTGGGAAAATGTCTCTTCAGGTCCTTCATCCATTTTTCAATTGGGTGATTTGGCTTTTTTGCTGTTAAGTTGTATTAGGTCCTTACATATCTTGGATATTAACCCCCCTCAGATACGCGGCTTGCAAATTTTTTTCTCCCATTCCATACTTTGTCTTTTTATTTGTTGATGGTTTCCTTTGCTGAGCAGATGCTTTCTAGTTTGATGTAGTCTGGCTTGTTTAATTTTGCTTTTGTTCTCTTTGCCAAAAGTTTATTATTGTATTAAAAGTAGAACTTCTAAATTTGGAGTCTTCCACGTTTTAACCACAGCTATGGAAGCTCTATCAGCAAGATTGTTGCCTTTAGAAACTGCATCCTTCTGCCCCATGTGAGCTCTATGATGAATTACCGATATCTCCGCAGGCAGTTATAAAGCCTCTGACAAAACAGCTATCAATTATTTTATTTTTTTCTTTTTCTTTTTTGGAGGAAGATTAGCCCTGAGTTAACTTCTGCCAATCCTCCTCTTGTTTTTTTCCAAGGAAGACTGGCCCTGAGCTAACGTCCGTGCCCATCCTCCTCCACTTTATATGTGGGACGCCTACCACAGCATGGCTTGCCAAGCGGTGCCATGTCCCTACCCAGGATCCAAAGCAGCGAACCCTGGGCCCCCCGAAGCGGAACGTGCGCACTTAACCGCTGCACCACCGGGTCAGCCCCCAATTATTTTCACGATATATTTCAGTTCTCATTGAATTAAAAAATCCTCTATTTTAAAAAATTTGCTGTGTTACACCACAGGCATGAAACATATATTCATTAGTATATATTCATATTAAACCCAAAGCCAAGAATTGCAGCTCCAGTGACTGCTGCCATCTTGTCTGCTTGTACAGACTTAATTCCAAACAAAACATAAGCCTCCAAGGTATTGTATGTCAGTACCTATAAGAAACCTTAAGTGAGCCACTTTTGTCCCAATCCATCAGTAAACATTACCAAATATGCAATAAGAAAAGGAATATCAGATAAATCATGTCAAGTTTTTCGAAATTTGGAATGCCCAACCTAGGGGAGAGGCTATAGCCAAATTCAGTTGTTTAAAAGCCTCTTCAGAGTCTACAGTCCACACCAGAGGATCTGGAGAGCTATCAAGTAATTGTCTGTCAGAGGGTTTATCCATTTGCAAAAGCTGAAACTACTCTCTACAGTACTGGACTAGTTCCCAAAATTATCTATTTTTTTGTAGTAGGTTGTTTTACCTTCAAGGTGGACTGACTCATAGATTGTAACTCTGTGGCTTACAGTTGACAACAAATGTCCTAAATACTTTATTTAGTTGAGCAATATTGCAATTTTTCCAGTGAGGCTTTATGCCCTGTGAAGCAAAGAATTGTAACAAAGTCAAAATATCAATTCTGTGCTGATGTCTAATTTCAGAGCCTACCAGCAAATCATCTATAATCTTTAATAATTATAAATCCTTCTCATGGAACAATGTCTCTAAAGTTTTTTTTTTTTTTTTTGGAAATAATTAGGTAAAAAGGCAAGAGAGTCCTGAAATCCCTAAAGAATTCCTTGCCATAAATACTGCACTCCTTTAAAAACAAAAGCAAATAAAAGTACAGACTCATCAAGTAGAGAAGAAGAAAGGAAAGAAAGAAGACAGGAGGGAGGGAGAGATGGAGAAGCAGAAAAGAAATAAATTGCAAAACATAGATCAATTATAAAGAAAAATTTTGCAGGCAGTAGTACCAAAATCAGAAGTCAGAATAGTTGTGGGGCTAGGAACTACGAAGATTAACGGCTAAGATCTTGTAAAAATCTATAGAGTTGACCATTTTTATCAAATTTACCTTCTCTCTTTACTGGAAGTATGGGACTATTAAAGGGTGAGTGTCCCACTTTCAAATTATTCCTTGTTTTTCTAATTCTTTTATAATCACTTTTATTCCTTTTAATTGAGTTCTAGACCAAGGACATTGTTTTACATATGGCCATGGCTTATGCTTTTAATAAACTATTTTTATTGGTTCTGCATCTTAAATTAAAGTATTATTATTATTCCCAAAGTGATGCATCAATTTGATTCTGATTGGGGTGCTTTTCCAGCACAGTATGAGGCCGCCACTCTCCTTAACACCACCTTTCTTTCAGAAGGCACACTGTAACCAGATGAGGATGTCTTTTTTCAAGTGGCTCTACAGACACCACATCCGAGCACAGCAGCAGCTTTTAAGTTGCACAACAGGTCTCTCCCCATTAGATTTACCGGAGAACCAGGAGAAAAAATAGAACACACATTCCTCATAGAGAGAAACAATCTGTATGGAAACCGTGAAGGAAAAGGAAGAAGGCCAAATCGAGATACTGACAACCTCTATTGATCATCACCAAATGGAATGAGAGAAATTCTAAGGAAATTCAGAATAAATAGCAGCAGGATCTATCAGAAAAGGCAAGGATAGACTAACCTGAAGAAACATTATTGATATATGTGGTTTCCCAGTTCCCACGTCTGAAATTCCCTCAGTCGTCAACTTTGAGCCATTCACTATTTCCTAACTGAGGGTTTTATGCTAGGATTTCCTGATTTCCTCATTTCTGCAATTCACGGATATTCCGGAATCTCTACAACTTCTCTTTCAATGTCCCGGCTTTTTGCAATAACGGCATACAGTATCCCTTTGTCCTTGCTTCCCTGTACATCTTGGCAAAAATTGAGATAACTCCCTTTATTAAGTTATAACTGAGCAGGCAGCACCACAGTCTTTAGTGTCTTCTTTGTCTTTCTCTGCTTTGTCCCAAAATTTATTAGCCGCTGCTAAGATTTTAGTAATAGTCCATCCTTGCCATTACACCACCTCTTCTTTAACTTGGGATGGATAGTCCACAAGGAAGCTGAAACAAGGTTTGCTAAAAGTAGAAAGTGATTTTGATCTGGCCCCAGGTTCATGCCAGTGAATTCTGAGAAAGCCTTAATAAACCACTTGATGGAAATCAGTGGAGGAACTCACCTGGCGTCTGGGTACACACTGAAATTTCCCCCGATGAAATTTCAGCTCATCTTTAATGTACAGCCTTCAAGCACTGCCATTAGCAGTCCTTCGTGATGGGTCTCTAATGAGCTTAATTTTTCTGTAGTTGTGGGGAGGGACTGTGGCAAATGGTTGGCTTCCTTTGTCACCATAACCTTTGATGTGGTGATCTCCGGGATCCTAAAGGAGTGAAGTCTTCTGGCTGCAGAATTCTATTCAGTAGACAGTGAACATCTTCCTGTGTAGGGCTTTGAGCTGAAAACATGCTCAAAAGGAGTGTTTCTGCAAACTTCTTTGGCACAGGAAGAACAAGTCTTCAAAGGGCTAGTATCAGCTGGCAAGGAAGGCAGTGAATAACAAAGGAGTCCGGAGTACTTCATCAATTATTCCCTAATCATATCTCTTTATCATGTCTACTTTCCCAGCTACATCGTGTGTGGATAAGAAGGAACTTGGATAAAAACAAACAAACAAAAAACCTAAAAACTCTGACTCAGGGATAGACCAAAAAGCACACAAACCTGTGTCCTCAAACAGAGCAGGTAATTCATTACCAGAGGAATAAGTTGCTCCCTCATCCCTCTTTACAGGGAAATCCACTAATAAAGGGAACCACTCACCTAAAATATTATCACCTGCCGCTCCCTTAGAGTCAGCTTGAGGTATACAGGGATAAACGTGCAGGGGAAGCAGCAGGACCAGAGACAGCAGAGAAAGGAGGAGGAAGATTCTGTAAAGAAGAAAATGCCCTCAATTCTCACATTTCCTCTTCCATTATTTTTCTAATTATTTTCTTCTTGCTATCAAAATGATTCTCAATGTTTTTTCTTAGAATGAGATTGTAGTGTAAGCCCTGACAGTTAAGTTTTCTCTTTTTTTGCAGTGCAATTGCCTGGCTTAACCTTTGATTGCTGAGGAAAATACTTCAAAGAGGCATCCACTTCAAAGATGGCTACCTCAAAAAACACATTGTTGGTTTTTCAAAACCATTTTCACTGACGAAACTTTCCTTTCTCCATTGTGTGTTCATTGTTGAAGATTTAGTGTCCACAGACGTGTGGTTTTATTTCTAAGCTTTCAATTCTGTTCCATTGATCTATGTGTCTATTTTTCTGCCAATACCGTGCTATTTTGATTATGATAGTTTGTGTAGTATATTTTGAAATCAGGGATTGTGATACCTCCAGCTTCTTTTTTTCCTCAGGATTTCTTTGGCTATTTGGGGTCTTTTGTTGTTCTATATAAATTTTAGGATCATTTGTTCTATTTCCATGAAGAATGTCATTGGGATTCTGATTGGGACTGTATTGAATCTGTAAGATTGCTTTTGGTAATAAGACATTTTAACTATATTTATTCTTCTAATCCATGAACATGGAACATCATTCCATTTCTTTATGAATTCTTCAATTACTTTCAATAATGTCTTACAGTATTCAGTGTATAGGTCTTTCACCTCCTTGGTTAAAGTTATTCCTAGATATTTTGTTCTTTTTCTTGGGATTCTATTCTTGGCTTCTCTGTCTGCTAGTTGGTTATTAGCATAGAGAAATGCAAATGATTTTTGTAAGTTGATTTTGTACCCCACAACTTTGCTTGTAGTTGTTGGTTATTTCTAATAGTATTTTGATGGATTCTTTAGGTTTTTCTATATATAGAATCATGTTATCTGCAAACAGTGAGAGCTTTACTTCTTCCTTTCCAATTTAGATTCCTTTAATTTCTTTTTCTTGCCTAATTGCTCTGGCCAAACTTCTAGTACTGTGTTGAATAAGAGTGGCGAGAGTGGGAACCTTTAAATGAAAGTAGACTGTAATCTTGCACCATAAACAAAAATTAACTCAAAATGGATCAAAGACTTGAAGGTAAGATCTGAAACCATAAAACTAGAATAAAATATAGGCAGTACATTCTTTGACATTGTTCTTAGTAGTATCTTTTCAAATACCACGTCTACTTAGACAAGGGAAACAAAAGAAAAAATAAACAAATGGGACTGTATCAGACTAAAAGACTTCCGCAAGGCAAAGGAAACCATAAACAAAATGAAAAGATAACTCACCAACTGGGAGAAAATATTTGCAAATCATATGTCTGACCATGGGTTAATTTCTGAAATATATAAAGAACTCACACAACTCAACAACAAAAAAACAGACAACCTGATCAAAAAATGGGCAGAGGACATGAACCAACACTTTTCCAAAGAGGATATACAGATAGCCCATAGGCACATGAGAAGATGTTCAACATCACTAATTATTAGGGAAATACCATTCAAATTTACAATGAAATATCACCCTACACCCGTCAGAATGGCTATAACTAAGAAGACAAGAAATAACAAATATTGGAGAGGATGTGGAGCAAAGGGAACTAGCATACACTGAAGGTGATAATGCAAACTGGTGCAGCCACTACGGAAACAGTATGGAGACTTCTCAAAAAATTAAAAATAGAAATACCATATGATACAGCTCTCCTACTACTGGGTATTTACCCAAAGACCACGAAATCAACGATTCAAAGAGATTTATGCATCTTTATGTTCATCGCAGCATTATGCACAATAGCCAAGACATGGAAGCAACCAAAGTGCCCATCAACAGAAGAATGGATAAAGAAGATGTGTTGTATATATATATATATATACAATGGAATACTACTCAGCCATTAAAAAAGACAAAATTATGCCATTTGTGACAACATGGATGGAACTTGAAGGCGTTATGCTAAGTGAAATAAGCCTGACAGAGAAAGACAAACACTGCATGATTTCACTCATATGTTGAAGACAAACAAGCAAATGGATAAGGAGAATAGATTAGTGGTTACCAGAGGGGAAAGGGATAGAGGAACGCAGGAGGAGTAAAGGGGCACATATGTTTGGTGACATGAAATTTAGACTATTGGTGGCAACATGATGCAGTCTATACAGAAACTCATATATGTAATAATATACACCTGAAATTTACAGAGTGTTATAAGCCAATATGACCTCAATAAAATATCTTTAAAAAAACAGAACACATTGCAAGCCACAGGGCTAGATAAAGAGCCAGGCTGCCTCTTGCACTGATGGTCCTCTGTTTTAAAGATCTTTGTTGATTTTGATAACTGGCCATTTGGGCTGCTTTTTGTTTTGGGGGGGATTTTTTTTTTTTTTTTTGCTTTCTTTTTCTCTCTTCCCATACTTTAAATTCCTACTCTTATGTTTTAAATTCACAAATAAAAAGTAAGCTCACAAAACACTAGGCCCCCACCCTCGACCCCAATAAAGAAAGACGGCCAGGCTTACGCACACTCTCTCTCTTACATTAATTAACCCAAATTGAAAGAACTGACCCAAGGCCACTGCAAGCCTGGATTCTCATGTACTCATTCCAGTATGACAGAGAGATATCAACCCCTTAAGGAAAAAACTGTATGCGACATTCCTGGTTTTCTCTATTTTCCAACCATATAACAATCTTGTCATGATTTTAGAGCCCAAATTACACATGCTTATTCAATATTAAAATCTTAAATTTGTAGAAGGTGATTCATCCAGCTAGTATTCCAAAAGAGATGTCGACGCAAATAATCAATAATCAATCTATAAATCAAAATTGGGGTGAGTTCATTATACGAGCCAGTCTGAAAACTATATAGCCCAGGAGGGTGCCTTCACCAAGGAAGGAAACTCAGAAGAAGTGAGGTGTACAGCACGGTTATACACCATCTTGGAACAAAGAACATATGTCAGAGATGACAGGAATATCACTTTTCACTATAGTCGTAAGATGTAGCACAGTAGGTCAAGGGTCACAGGTCAGTGGTCACAAGTTGAGCATAGTAGGTCAGTTTGGCCCTTAGTTTCTGGGAAGAAACTCTTATGTCTAAACAAACGCTGATATGGGGAGAGGCATACATCCCTATGTTCAAAGGCATCATTCTTTGCTTTGGGATATTGTAAATGTTTAAAGCAGATGCACAACGCATGCTCGACAGGCCACATCAGGCCTTTCCAGAAAAACAAGATCAGGCTAAATTTTACACCAAATGGCTTCCTTATATACCCCAATATATATTAACTTTTCTTATTGCCTTTTCATTTCTTCATCAGAGAAAAGAGTTACAAGGGAGACTTTTTGTAATTCAGGGTCTCCTACCTGACTGTTGTGTGGCCACAGAGCTTCAGCTGCTCTGCTCAGTACAGGGACTGCCTGATGTCCTTCTCTCATCACCAGAATTGTTGGGAAAATATAATTAAAGACAAAATCTCCTCCCAATCCTGAAAACCTCTCCATAAAAGTAGAAAAGAAAGAAAATAATTTTATTATTGAATACATATTAAATCAGAATGTGATATACACGACAAGCCATCCATTAAGTGATAATCAACACAAACGTTACGGCTTTATCGAGTCAAGCAGATACAACCCACTAAATACCAGTTCTTAAGATAAACAGTAACTGATTCTCAAGTAAGACGACCAGACAGCACCATTTGTCACATATAGCTCATCTTAAATTCACTTGGTAATTGGGATGACCATCTGTGTTAGGTAATTGGCTTTATGTAAAGGAAAAGTAAATTTCTTATATCCTTATGACAAGCGGGAATTTGCAACTTGCAGGTAGGCATTCACCAAATTAGGCTCCTACTCTCCCACAGAAACAGAAATGGGGCGCTATCTTCCTTGATGGTTACTTTTCAAAGTTGTGGCTCCCATATCCTTGAGAAATACATTCCAAGGTCTTAAAGCTGGCAAGAGGGTTATTTATAGACACCTCAAAGCACAACAAAGGAACTTACAATTGCAAGTTTCTAGAGTACATGCTCCAAGAAAAAGGGAGGAGGGGAGACTCTTTCCTTATTTTCAACAGGGAGAATTAACCTTCTTATTTTTAATCTGCATTTGCCCTTACATAGTTAAAAGAATGCTTTCTGACCTACCCCTAAATCATGAAAATATTCTTCTATATTTTCCTCTAAAGCTTTGCGGTTAAGTTTATGATGCACATCTCAATTTAACTTTTCTGTATAGTGTGAGGTAGGAACACAGTTTTACCCCCACAGAAGAACTATTTATTTCAGCACCATTTGATGAAAATACTTTTCTTTCCCCCCTTGGGTTGCTTGATGTCTTTTCAAAGCTCTTCAATAGTAGTACAAGTATGGGTCTACTTGTAAATCCATAATTAATGCTATTGATCTGTTTGTTAATTTCATGTCATCTTTTGTCTATAAAATTATCTAATTTTTAACTTTGACACTGAACACAATCATTCAATATGGAGAGGTGTGACACCCTATCCATTTTTCATATGAGGAAATGAAAGATCCACAGACTTAAGGATTTTTCTCATGGCAATCCAGCTAACGAGCCACAGCGGAAGAAGTTCAGACTTCACATTTGCTTTGTGGTAAACGCGCTATCTTTTGACAGTATTCTTCCTCCTGATTCATGTGGTTCAGTGAGTATCAGCAACAGGCATTTGAATGTGGGAATCGGGCGTATGCAAACAGGGAGAAAAGTGTTTTACAAATTTACTGTAGTGATATCATACTTGAAAATCATAGGATTGCCTCCATAATTAATGGGATAATGAAATATAGTTATGGAAGAGATTTTTTGGGATTATGCTCACCTGTTGTTTTGACACATTTGATCCAGACTGGAAGAATATGTGCAGCTTTTCTTCTGCCGACGGACAGTTTAGACGAGGCTTTGCTAAAGTTTTCTATAATCTGCCAAATCCAGTTTTGTAATCTAGAAAGAAAAAGGAATTTAAATTAAAAAAATAACAATAATGATGCTCTGAATTGCTTTATCCACGAAACATTAAATTTTAGAAAAATCTCTGAGATTCCGTAAAGCATCCTTTCAAATAGATGCAATTTAATAAATTAAATTATTCTTTACTTTGTCGTCTTGAGGGTTAAATATTTGATAATGCCCGCCCCCTAAATCCTGCACTGACATCCATTGACCCTTTGGGGTAGACTAGGGTATTTCAAACATGGAGTACATTGTATTGGTTTATTTTATGGCATTCAATATTATTCAGTAAACAATAGGCATTCACATTTTTCTTGAATTTCTCCCTCACTAACAAAAAGGAATAGAAATTTATGGTGTTCTGGGATTCCAATAAACTGGCGTCAATTTAAGCTGGCCCCATGAAACAGCCTGAGATTTTAGTGTTTCTAGATCACAACCTAAATGTTCAAGGGTCCTGTAGTTTTTATCCAGTTCCTCCTTCCACCTCAGCGGAAAAAGTTCCTCTTTGGGAACATGATCAGGCCCCCTCAATAGCGGTAAGAAGTTACTGTAACAAGTAGAACTCATTTCTATCTTTCCCAAAATGTGAGACGTGAAAAATGTCCACAGGTGCTATTGCTTCATGCTACCTGCCATACTAGATGACGTTGTGTAAAGAAATCTGAATTACTCTCTCCCAATGTGCTCAGCTCCTGCATGCTTTGATTTCAGATGCACTAATTTATTTCCGCAGCCATTGCTTCCACGTGATCATCGTCACACACTCACACCACAGTCAGGTAATTCCAGCCTTAAAATCATATAACAGTTTCATGGGCAAACTTCTGAATCTATACTACACATTTGCACTCAATTTCATTTTTTAATAGGAGGTAGCTTCAAAGCCTATTATAAAATTACATAAAGAACTGTCACTTGTCGATGTATGGAATTGTGTACTACTAAATACCAACACCCATCGCTTTTCTCAAATCTAACCAAGATCTCCCAATTACTAAATAATTTGTTTTAGGTGCTGACATTTCTCTATCCTGATTCTGCTATCTTAAGAGCTTGGAATATTTAGAATAAAAACTTCTTTATTATTTATCAAAACATCTTTGATATTTTTTATGTTGTAAACACCTCAGGTCATCCCGATAATATTTATTTTGCCTGTGTCCACATTCTTACATCTATAACCGTTTAGGAAGGTTTATCATTAAGGCTTCTTGATTATCCATTTTTCCCATTCTTGTCCATTTTTGACCTTGTAAGACACCCTCCACATCCACTCCTTACTCTCCCCCTGGGGATCTTATATGACTATAGTAAAGATCCTTCACTTTTTAGGCTGAGTCCTCATTTTTGTCCATTTCCAGAGGACTTGCTCCCCTTTTCCTCCTCACACTCTGTCATTTTGGTGACTTGGGGCTTCTGCTTCTGACTGACTCAGAGTGCAGTTTCCTAAGAAATACAAAGGAAATGCCCATTAACTGATACTTGGGGCATCACTCAAAGTGTCCCACTTATTTGTCCTTGTCCTTAGCTGTTGAGAACAGGTTCTGTAAACATTCTCTGACCCACTGCTGCCTTAGCAACCAACTTCAACTACTCTTCTGAGCCATAGTACATAAGCAAGCTTCTCTCTGATGAGCAGTAATTTAACTTGCATGATTTATAGTTCTTGACACTCTCAGATCCAAGACAAGTCTCTAAACTCTTGGACACTTCTTGTGAAGCACTATTCATCCACAGAATACAAGTGATTTCACATTGCATAACAAGTTCTTTCTTTTTGCTGCTTGGTACCTGGCATACTTCTGGTATCTCAGTAGACTGTTTCAGCCATATTAAAAGGCATCTACCCCTAGGATTGGAGGAACACCCCTGAAACTCTCTTAGTTCTTGTTTCTGAACTGTTACTAAACTTGATGGGTAATACTTTCCAATGTTTGCTATAATTTATTGGCCCTTACTCAAGTGGGGAAAACATCAATTTTGGGCATAGAAAGATCCTGTTACACCAAAGGACTCTGATGATATCAGATTTACTCTTTTTCTTTTTCCATGAAGAAGCTTAAGCTTTAGGATATCAGGGGCTGAGCCTGATTTAATACCTTTAAAATGTATATAGTTAGGCAGTTCATGTTTAATTATCTTCCTGGTAATGCAGAACTCTGGTTGCATGTTAATAAACTTACAGGTTGGTATAAGAAATAAATTAGAGAATCTTCTGATGTGAGTGCAATGAGGTGCTCAGTTTGTATAATATATTGTGACAATAATGTCAGAATTTGTTCAACAAACCTGGAATTGAAGTCTATCTGTTGATGATGAGGTTTTACAGCATCTCTGTTATCTGATCTTTAATGATTATCCTTCTCTTTCCTAAGACCAGAGATGAGAGTGGGTATATTTTCCCCCTTGACCACAGATGAAAACGTAATATCTTATCATTGTTTTCACATCTATCTATTTTATTGGTAAATCCATAATAGAAAGTAGTGGGATTGAGCTGCATAAGGCTTTAGGAATGTTGAACAAAAGCACTTCTCTATGGAAAAGTGAATGAAGATTATCATATACTTGCCAATATTGTTGATCATCTAAGGTATGCTGAGCTAAGCCTTTGGATATATTAATTAAATTAAACCTTGCAACAAACCTGCAACACTGGTATTGTTATTTTTCCATATAATATATATGAAATCAAGATGAAGAGAAGTTAAAAAACTTGCCTAAGTTCATATGGCAAGTAAAAGATAGGATAAAAATGCTAACCCTGGTAGTCTTATTCCAGAGCTTGACTTCTCATCCATTTAAACAATACATAAAATTCTCAGCCTGATCAAGTGTGGTAAAACTGAATCAGAATTTTCTGTGCTCCAGAAGATTTTGATAAAATGTCATCTCTTTCTGGTTGCTTTCTTTAAAAGTGTTTCATAAAATGTATAGGTTTTTCTAAAATTAAGAGTGATTCCAAAGAATTTGTACTAATCCTTGATTACCAATATTCCATCAGGGCTGTGCATGTAGGTCCAAACACTGGTCAACTCTGTAGGCTGTAGTTGATATGACTTGCTTTAATAATTTTGACAAAAAATGAAGTTACAACTCCTTTAATATGACTACAAGCCCCACCCTGTGTGTTATGAGTAGCCCATTATTCTCGTGGGAATTCTCTTCCTTGATGTTCACAAGGACCACTATGGTGGCTCAACTGAGTTGAGTATTACTTTCCTGAAAGTCTGAATCCCTCATGGAAGCATCCTGTTTTCTCCTGTTGTTGCTTTCTGCAGCCGTTCTTCATGATTGGATGTGTGATACAGGTTGAGCCTAGAGGTGCCCAACACAAATAATTCTTACCTTAGTTAACTCACTGACATGAGAGACAAAAGAAAACTATGTGATACAATCAACAAAGGTCAACAAAGTCTTGGATATTCAACTGAATTAGTCCCACTTGGTGGTCACCAGTAGTCAAAAGCTCCTTTGTGGAATGAAATATTCCTTTCTTAAGGGGAAGTCTATCTAAAGACATCTTGAATTTTTTATTACTAAAGAAAATATAGCATCAAGGCAGTTTTCAGAATTAAGGACATTAGAGTTATTTACAAAATTAAGGGTAGATGTTTGTCATACTGCATCTATATAAAGTACTACCCCTCCTGTGTTTCCAAAACAAAGGGAGTTTCATTGGCAATGCTTTACCTCCATTCTACCAAATTGCCAGTATCCTCAAATTTCTGCCACTAAGTATCAAGTTGAAGAATTTTCTCAGCTCAGGGCTTATTTTCCTCAAAACAAAAGCAAAAGCAAAAACAAAAACAAAACATTTTTAAGCCTTAGAATATTCAAGATTTTATGTACTAAGGATCCTTAAATAATTGGCACTAGTTTTTAGAACAACTAATTATATAATTTGCCACATGAAAGGAGGTTTACCATGGGCCTAAGCCTGTTTTTCCGAGTGCAGAGCTGCCTGAGGGGATGATAGACAGGAGGACTCCACTGTGGAGGTGCTGTCAGGGAATAGAAATTCTTATGGTTGTGTGTATTGACATTATATTATGGCAGCATCAACTTATACTGTTCACATATGATGAGTAATTGTTGAGTGCATTTATATATGCAAACTGTCTTCCATGGTTTCAGCCCTAGGTTGAAAAAAGGAGGCAGTGGTAATCACTTTTCTTTGGACCAACTTTCCCAATATTTCATTTATTTATAGAATGTTTACTCAGATTAAAAAGAAAGAAAAGTAGAAAAAGAAAAGAGCGAAGGAAGAAAACAATGAAGAAAAGAAAGAAGAGAGGAAAAAAAGGGGGAAAGCCAGAAGGGAGAGAGAGAGAAGGAAGGAGGAAGGAGAAAGAAAATCAAGAAGAGAGAACTAAAAGTCTCATATCTAAGCAGGTTATATCTGCCCTGAAATTTGGGACCTGATTAAAACCTCTCTTCAGTCTACCAAACGAGATTTTGTTTTCCTTCTCACCTATTGACTCGGGTAATTGGGAACATACATGGGTTGTGGGGAAATAGTTTAAAAGTTAAAAAATATCTACTAAAACAATTCTAGGATACTTTTTACAAATTTAAATCTGGATTCATGTAGATTCTGCCATCTTGGAAATGTTTCTCTTGCTTTCCACTGCCCCATCATACCCTCTGTAACACACACACACACACACACACACACACACACACACACAGAAATGCTGAAGATAATCAGATACATTTGGTCTGCTAACTATTTCTTGAAGTTGACACGTCAAGTGATAATAATAATAACAGTAAGAACAATAAGGTCATGTGAAAGAATACCTAAGGTTGTGCTTTGAAGTTGGCCTTCAGGGATTTTTTTGGTAGACAGAATAACGGCCCCCAACACTGCCCATACTCTAATCCTCAGAAGCTGTGAATATGTTGTCTTACACGGCAAAAGAGAATTCACAGATGTGATTCAGGACACGGACCTTGAGATGACAATAGACTGAATTATTCAAGTGGGTCCGTTCTCAGAATCACCAGAGTCCTTAAAAGTGGAGAAACTTCCCAGCTGCAGAATGCCATATCAGACGGAGGGCCAGAGAAATGACAGTTTGAGAATGACGAATGTGACTCCCAGTGCTGGTCCTGAGATGCAGATGGGTATGCACAAGGGTGAGGAGAGGCCTCTGGACTCTAAGTGCAGCCCCGACCAACAGCCACCAAGTGAGCTGGGGCCTCAAGTTTCCAACCACATCAAACTGAACTCTGCCAAAATCTGAATGAGCCAGGAAACAGATTTACCCCAAAAGCCTCCAGAAAGAAATTCAACCCTGCCTACACCTTGGTCTTAGTCTAGTGAGAGCTGGACGAGGATTCTGCCACGCAGAACCATAAGTTACTAAACGTATATGGTTTTAAACCACTAAATGTGTGGTAATTTTTGTGGTGGCAACAGAAAACAAATACAATTTTCTTAATAAAGGCATGTTTTTGTTAGAGATTCCCATCTCTTCCGAAACTTGACACTATGCAGGATTTGTTAAAAATTGGACTCTGGAGTTAACGAGACTGGAGTTGATGACTCTGGCACCACTACTGGGTGATTTAGGGCCAATTGCTCCAAGTCCTTTGCTTCCATTTCTTCACCTTTATGATAGAAGCAATCAGAAAAAATCCTGTAGGATTAAATGAAGCAGTATAAGTAAAGCAAACAGCACAATGCTTCATATATGGCGAGTATCTAATACATATCAACCACCATTAATATTTGTAGGAGTTCTATTGTAGCAGTGATGGAGCTGCTGTTGTTACTGTTGTTGTTGTAAAAGTATATTAAATGTGTGATTGAATATCATTGAAGACCCGCTCTGAATCATTTCGATTCTAAGATATAATACCGTGAATATTAGAATCTTTGTATCTCAGAATCATAATTTTCCTGTTGGACCTATAGCATGTAAAATTTCTATTTCATCTTTTGTTTATTAAAAAAATAAATGAAACTGTCTGCATATTTCATTTTCATTACTTTGATCACCTGCAAATTGTATAAATTTATCTTAAATAATTTTTCAAATAGACTGCCTTGGGCATCAATGTATAAAACATTAGTGTTGCTGTCTATATACAAGATAACTTAGCAATCATCTAGTGAAGATAACTGCTACTGTCACCAGCTGTAGCACCTATGTATCCAACCCGCATGCTCTTTCAGTCAGAGAATTGCTAGGTACCTGAACTTATTTTTTCTACGGTGTTGAATAACTTGCTTACAGATTTTTTCCCCACTTTCCAACGAGAAAACTGAAGCTCAGAAAGCTTGAGTAATCCTTACAAGACCTACATAGCTAAACGTCTGTGCTTGTGTGCTTGTGTATGTGTGTGTGTGTGAGAGACAGTTGGTATTGAAAACACTAATCAGAAAGTTTCAGACTATGTACCTCTCTTATAGTGTTTATTCATCATCTTTCTCAATTTCATAAAGTGAAAAATAATTCATTGTATTCCTACTTAAAAGTTACTTTCTGTTTGCCACTAACAATTATAATGCAACTCATAAGAATAAACAATTCCTACCTAGAAAAATTTATCATAAGTGGATTTGAAAGTCTAAGCTATACAGTTTTAATTCAGTGTCTATCCCACAGTTGATATAAAATAGAAAGAGCCAAGTAAATGTAACAAGTTAAAATAAATCATTAAATGAAAGTCAAAGAGTAAATATAATCTACTGTTTTCTTTTACCAGAGTACTTTATACCATAAATCCAATTAGATTGAATTGAAAAGAGATTAATCAAATTCTATGAGCCTCAGGTTTTGCAACAATGACAGAATTGGGTAAACAAATCATGCTCTTAAGAAAACACACTTTATCCTTAATGATTTTCCAAAGCAATTGTTTATTGTGTCTGGACTGGTCAGTCTTCTTTTTCAACTACTTTCCAGTTCTCAGACATTTCCCAGAGCATGTATGTGTGTGCACGTGCACACACACACACAGCCACATTTGTTCAAGAATATTACGTGCTTAATTAAATAACTCATAATAAACAACATGGGCTATAGAGAGGCAAGAGGTAAAACAAATTAGGCTTTACACAGTACAGAGAAAGGAAGTATATTTAGTGTGCTTTGGAGGAATGGGGAAAGTTACTGGATAAAGTTCATTGAGCCATAAAAGTGCTCAGAACCAGTTTCCAAGTAGCATGATGGGAGGAAGTGAAATTTTAAAGGTGTGGGAATGAAAGTCATATTTTTACTTCAATTGTCGTCATAAAAAAACAAGTAAAACAATTATTTCTTGTGTGGTGGTGAGAATGAAATTTGGAATTTGAGACACATCAAGAAAACTAGAGAGCAAACGTTCACTGAAATCTCTGCTAATGGTCCCTTTTGTACACATAGTTTATCCTGGTGACCCACCAGTTTCTCTGAAAAAGTTTTCTGGTCAGATCTAAGAATTGACTTGAGATTCCCTCTCTTTTAAATTGACTGAGCCTTGGGGGCATGTAGGGGCCCCAGATCTAAAGTATATACTGTGAAACCAAGGTCAAGAGCAAAGCTAAACTAGGATTTCAATTAAAACCTTGTTTGTATTATTATCATATTCAATCCACTAACTGGATTAAATAAGCATGCTGACATACTATCTAACAAGATAATAGGTGCTGAATACTTGCTGTTTGAATGAATTAATACTTTCTCAAACAGTCTTACAAAATAAGTTTATCTTTCCTTACATTGTCTATCCCAACATTTTTAAAATACAAAATATTTTTATTTCCTAGAAATTATGCTTATAAAATTTAAACATTTCGTATATCAAAGCTATGGAAAACACAATGTAATTTTTGAAGCATTCACAGCTCATGAAGTTTTTTATCTTTTCATTTTCATGAATGGAAGGAAAATATGATTTTAACCATTTAGTCCTAATTAAAAACATGATAAAGCCTTTTTGTTTTCAAAACTGTTTTGGGCTCTATGCCATTCCAAATTTTATTTGCCCTTCTAGATGAAGTGTAGATTGAAACTCACAAAAATAAAGATTGAGTACACTAGTTGAAGTGATTATTTAGGCAGTTATACAGAAAATTTGCCTTCAAATCATGTATTAATGTTCACAACCAAAAAGCTCATTCAGTGAAGGTGAAAGTAAAAAAAGATGTTGAGGCAATATTCCCGGCATGATGCTCCTGCTCTCAACTCCGTCCCACAGAATCACACGATTTCAAGGCTTTGTTTTTCACAACTTTAATGTGATTCCTTGTCGATGCCCCTCGCTAATTAGGATGAACTTCCTGTCAAGAATAAAATAAACTCAAGTCCTAACTGAAGACCAGAGAAAGTGTGAGGTCAAGCAGGCCCAAAGGAGGTAGCCTCAGGCTTCATGGGGCTTCGAGTTTATAAATTGGACCTAGAAATATAAGAACTAGAGACTGGGCTACAGAAAGGGTGTAACATAGCTGATTCATCCTATGAAAACCTTACGACAAAGAAGAGCCAATATGATACTCAAACTGAGTCTGATAACGAAGACTAGAAATAAGCTGATTCCATAAGCTGCGTACGGGAAAGAAAAATTGTAGAAACAAACTGAATTTGAGATCATGCTTCATTTGCTGTATTTGTTTTGGTGTAGTTTTTTAAAAATTCCCAAGGAAATGTTTTAACCTTTTTCTCTCATCATCATTTGTGAAGTCATCATTTGTAAACGATACAAACCTGTTTGTGTCATTTCCATTTGTAAGTTTAAGTAATAATTGATTCAAGCAACAATTCTCATAGGATCATTTGGAGCATTAAATCACATAATACATAAAAAAATGCCTAATACATTTCCTAATTTAAAGCAAGCATTTATAAATATTAGAAACCATTATTAATATATAATAAATTTATTTCAGTATGTGTCTAAGTATTAACAAACTATCATCCACACTGAATGCAGCATTCTCTTATAAAGGTATACCTTTTTTCACAATGCCCCTGGCAAAAATTGACAGGATATATTAAAAGAAAGTGTCTCCTGCAGGATTGTAAAACATCTCAATTGGTCTCCTTCCACATCAAAATTCTCCCTTCCTGCTCACTTTCATCTCATAAGACATTGTCAAACCATATGCAATTTTATACCATCACTTTGTTCTTTTTGACCAATTCCAATTTGGATTACACAGTGTTTTTCTGGATGATTGTCTCAGTTTCCCCCCTTTTTGCTGATATAAATGTGAATTTAGTGCATTTCCACCATTACCCATTGCTTAAGTGTAGTTTGCTGAATCCATTCATGCTAGAAATAGTTCCGCCCTCCCTTGTGAGCCCAAAGCACTCTATCTGTATCTGATATTGCCCTGACTTTCCACTCAAAGCTTATTTAGCTGAGCTTTCTCTCTCCTTCTGAACTGAGCCCCGACTCTACGCTACCTCCTTTTGCCTTTTTCTCATGTCCTGAAAAAGTTAGTGTTGAAAATAGTTTGTTGAGACTAATTTGACCACAGCATTTCCATGCAGTAAATGGGGTGGAAAGCAAAGTTGGAAGATTCCTCACTTTTTTAGTCATTTTCTAGGTCCCTGGAAGATGCATAAGCAATGTTTCTACTTGAACACAGATTTTTATAAAATTTGAAAAACAAATATTTTAAGATCTAATGAGGCCATCGTATCATTCCAACGTCCGCTTTGTCACATTTCCCTCCTATTAAACGGTGCTGAAGTGGCTTCAGATGTATCTGTTATCTATTTCATGGGAAGTTGAGATGCAGTTGGACACTTGTTTGAGCTAAGTGGAGTTTAGGTTTCCCTGTACATTAGGTTTAGTACTAAACATACATATGTGTGTGTGTAGGTATATATATGTATATGTATATGTGTGTGTGTTGTGTGTGATTTTCATTCAGTCTTGTGTGTAGCTTAGTTATTGTTAACCATATCACTCTAAGAATAGCTTTTGTCTCATTTACTCATAAGGAGGGTAACACATTCAGGGCCAGAGTTCATTTCAGAGTATGAAGCTTTCCCACAGCTTTCAAGACCAGAAATATGTGGGGATGGGATGAGGAACAATGTGTAAATTGCAGACAGCCAAATTTAGAAGATTAAATACAGTACCATGTTAGAGCTTACATATGAAAGACACTTGATAGAAATTTTTCCAATTTTTCAACAGTCCTAAACATTTATATAACATTCCCAATAAAAGTTTTGAACCTGAGAAAAATGAAATATATAAAAACCAACCCAGCTAGAGGAATGAAGGATTAGCTTTGTATTTTCTCTGCGGAAATACTATCACAGAAACATTGAACTTTGAAGATGTACTAAAAAACTATGTCACTAAAAATGAAGGCAAATAGTATTAATAGAAATGTTTCAGGCAGTTGATAAATGAACATTTTACAATAATTTGAAGAATTTTGTTTTGTTAGTGCTATTAAACACTTTTTAAATATTTAATATGTTGTGTATTCTTTTATCAAAATAACAAAATATTTAATTTTTTTTCTTCTTCCTGTGTTGGTTCAGCTCTTGTTTATTATTTTTTTTATTAAGGTTATAAAAGTTAACATCCTTGTGAAATTACAGTTGTACATTATTATTAGTCATGTTCTAGGTACACTACTTCACCCCTAGTGCCCTCCCCCCACCCCCCTTTCCCCTGGCAACCACTGATCAGGTCTCTTTGTCCATATGTCAACTTCCACCTATGAGTGGAGTCATACAGAGTTCGTCTTTCTCCGTCTGGCTTATTTCACTCAACATAATACTCTCAAGGTCTATCCATGTTGTTGTGAATGGGACAACTTTGTCCTTTTTTATGGCTGAGTAGTATTCCATTGTGTATATATACCACAACTTCTTTATCCAAACATCAGTTGCTGGGCACTTAGGTTGGTTCCATGTCTTGGCTATTGTGAATAATGCTGCGATGAACATAGGGGTGCATGGGACTTTTGGAATTGCTGATTTCAGGTTCTTAGGATAGATACCCAGTAGTGGGATGGCTGGGTCATAAGGTATTTCTATTCTTAACTTTTTGAGGAATCTCCATACTGTTTTCCATAGTGGCTGCACCAGTTTGCATTCCCACCAACAGTGTATGAGGGTTCCCTTTTCTCCACAGCCTCTCCAACATTTGTCACTCTTGGTTTTGGATATTTTTGCCATTCTAACAGGTGTAAGGTGATATCTTAGTGTAGTTTTGATTTGCATTTCCCTGATGATTAGTGATGATGAGCACCTTTTCATGTGTCTATTGGCCATCCATATATCTTCTTTGGAGAAATGTCTGTTCATGTCCCCTGCCCATTTTGTAATTGGGTTATTTGATTTTTTATTGTTGAGTTGTGTGAGTTCTTTGTGTATTATGGAGATTAACCCTTTGTCAGATAAATAACTTGTGAATATTTTTTCCCAATTAGTGGGCTGTTTTTTTGTTTCAATCCTGTTTTCCCTTGCCTTGAAGAAGCTCTTTAGCCTGATGAAGTCCCATTTGTTTATTCTTTCTATTGTTTCCCTCATGTGAGGGGTTATGGTGTCCGAAAAAATTCTTTTCAAGCTGATGTCAAAGAGCAGACTGCCTATATTCTCTTCTAGCAGACTTATTGTTTCAGGCCTAATCTTTAGGTCTTTGATCCATTTTGAGTTTATTTTAGTAAATGGTGAAAAAGAATGGTAGATTTTCATTCTTTTGCATGTGGCTGTCCAGTTTTCCCAGCACCATTTGTTGAAGAGACTTTCTTTCCTCCATTGTAGGCCCTCAGCTCCTTTGTCAAAGATTAGCTGTCCATAGATGTATGGTTTTATTTCTGGGCTTTCAATTCTGTTCCATTGATCTGTGCATCTGTTTTTGTACCAGTACCATGCTGTTTTGATTACTGTGGCTTTGTAGTATGTTTTGAAGTCAGGGATTGTGATGCCTCCAGCTTTGTTCTTCTTTCTCAGCATTGCTTTAGCAATTCGCGGTCTTTTGTTGCCCCATATGAATTTTTGGATTCTTTGTTTGATTTCTGTAAAGAATGACATTGGAATTCTGATTGGGATAGCGTTGAATCTGTAGATTGCTTTAGGTAGTATGGACATTTTAACTATGTTTATTCTTCCAATCCATGTGCATGGAATGTCTTTCCATCTCTTTATGTCATCATCGATTTCTTTCAAGAAGGTCTTGTAGTTTTCGTTGTATAGATCTTTCACTTCCTTGGTTAAATTTATGCCAAGGTATTTTATTCTTTTTGTTGCAATCGTGAATGGGATTGAGTTCTTGATATCTTTTTCTGTTAGTTCATTGTTAGCATATAGAAATGCTACTGATTTATGTATGTTGATTTTATACCCTGCAACTTTGCTGTAGTTGTTGATTGTTTCTAATAGTTTTTGTATGGATTCCTGGGATTTTCTATATATAAGGTCATGTCGTCTGCAAACAGCGAGAGTTTTACTTCTTTGTTGCCTATTTGGATTCCTTTTATTTCTTCTTCCTGCCGAATAGCTCTGGCCAACACCTCCAGGACTATGTTGAATAAGAGTGGTGAAAGTGGGCACCCTTGTCTTGTTCCTGTTCTGAGAGGGATGGGTTTCAGTTTTTGTCCATTGACTATGATGTTGGCTGTGGGTTTGTCATATATGGCCTTTATTATGTTGAGCTACTTTCCTTCTATACCTATTTTATTGAGGGTTTGTATCATAAATGGATGCGGGATCTTGTCGAATGCTTTCTCTGCATCTATTGAGATGGTCATGTGGTTTTTGTTTCTCATATTGCTAATATAGTGAATCACGTTGATTGACTTGCAGATGTTGAACCATTCCTGTGTCCCTGGTATAAATCCCACTTGATCATGGTGTATAATCTTTTTGATATAATGCTGTATTCGGTTTGCCAAAATTTTGTTGAGGATTTTTGCATCTATATTCATCAGTGATATCAGCCTGTAGTTCTCCTTCTTTGTGTTGTCCTTGTCAGGTTTGGGGATCAGAGTGATGTTGGCTTCATAGAATGTGTTAGGGAGTGCTCCATCTTCCTCTGTTTTCTGGAACAGTTTGAGAAGGATAGGTATTAAATCTTCTTTGAATGTTTGGTAGAATTCTGCAGAGAAGCCGTCTGGTCCTGCACTCTTATTTTTGGGGAAGTTTTTGATTACTGTTTCTATTTCTTTACTTGTGTTTGGTCTATTCAGATTCTCTATTTCTTCCTGATTCAGTTTGGGTAGGTTGTATGAGTCTAGGAATTTATCCATTTCTTCTAGGTTGTTCAATTTGTTGGCATATAGTTTTTCATAGTATTCTCTTATGATCCTTTGTATTTCTTCGGTATCTGTTGTGATTTCTCCTCTCTCGTTTCTAATTTTATTTATTTGAGACTTCTCTCTTTTTTTTTTTAGTGAGTCTGGCTAAGGGTTTGTCGATTTTGTTAATTTTTTCGAAGAACCAACTCTTTGTTTCATTGATCCTTTCTACTGTCTTTTTTGTTTCAATATCATTTATTTCTGCTCTAATGTTTATTATTTCCCTCCTTCTACTGACTTTGGGCTTTGTTTGTTCTTCTTTTTCTAATTCCGTTAGGTGTCATTTGAGGTTGTTTATGTATGATTTTTCTTGCTTATTGAGGTGAGCCTGTATTACAATGAATTTTCCTTTTAGGACTGCCTTTGCTGCATCCCAAATAATTTGGTAAGGTGTGTTTTCATTTTCATTTGTTTCCCGATAATATTTGATTTCTTCTTTAATTTCTTCAATAATCCATTGTTTGTTCAGTTGCATGTTGTTTAGTCTCCACATTTTTGGCCCTTTCCCAGCTTTATTCTTGTAGTTGATTTCTAGTTTCATAGCATTGTGATCAGAAAAGATGCTTGATATTATTTTAACCCTCTTGAACTTATTGATGCTTGCTTTGTTTCCCAAGATATGGTCTATCCTTGAGAATGTTCCATGCATGCTTGAGAAGAATGTGTAACCTGCTGTTTTTGGATGAAGTGTCCTATATATATCTATTAGGTCCATCTGATCCAATTTTTCATTTGATTCTATAATTTCCTTGTTGATTTTCTGTCTGGATGATCTGTCCATTGGTGTTAATGGGGTGTTGAGGTCCCCTACTATTATCGTATTACTGTTGATGTCTTCTTGTAGTTTTGTTAAGAATTTCTTCACGAATTTTGGTGCTCCTGCGTTAGGTGCGTATATATTTATGACTGTTATGTCATCTTGGTGTAGCGTCCCTTTTATCATTATATACTGCCCCTCTTTGTCTTTCGTTACCTGTTTTGCTTTGAACTCTACTTTGTCTGATATAAGTATGGCAACACCTGCTTTCTTTTGTTTGTTATTGGCTTGGAGTATTGTCTTCCACCCCTTCACTCTGAGTCTGTGTTTGTCTTTGGGGCTGAGGTGTGTTTCCTGGAGGCAGCATATTGTTGGATCTTGTTCTTTGATCCATCCTGCCACTCTGGGCCTTTTGATTGGAGAGTTCAATCCATTCACATTTACTGTGATTATTGCAAGGTGGCGGCCTACTGTTGCCATTTTATCACTTGCTTTCCAGTTCTTTTGCATTTTGTCCTGATGGAGAGCTATTACTTTGTATTATTCCTTCTGCTTATCTCCTTTGTTCTGGATTTTGTAACCCCTTTCTTTTTTTGGATTTTTCAGGAATGATTTTATTACTGAACAATTCTTGAAGAGGAGGTTTTGTGGTGATGAACTCCCTTAACTTTTGTTTATCTGGGAAAGTTTTTATTTCTCCATCGTATTTGAAGGATATTTTTGCTGGGTAGAGTACTCTTGGCTGCAAGCTTTTATCCTTCAGAGTTTTGAATATTTCATTCCCATCTCTTCTAGCCTGTAAGGTCTCTCCTGAGAAATCTGCTGATAGCCTTATTGGGTTTCCTTTGTAAGTTATTTTCTTCTGCCTGACTGCCCTTAGTATTTTCTGTTTCTCGTTGACTTTTGCTAGTTTCACTACTATATGTCTTGGGGTTGGTCTTCTTGAGTTAATAAAGCTTGGAGATCTATTGTCTTCTGTGACATGAAGTCATACATTCCAAGTTTGGAAAGTTGTCAGGTATTATTTCTTTGAACAGACCTTCCGCCCCCTTCTTCTCTTCTCCCTCTTGTATACCTATAATCCTTATGTTGCATTTCCTAATTGAGTCGGATAATTCTTGGAGAGTTTCTTCATTTCTTTTTAGTCTTAGTTCTCTCTCCTCCTCTTTCTGCAGCATTTCTATATTCCTATCCTCCAAATTGCTAATTCTGTCCTCCATATTATTGACCCTACTGTTCAGAGAGTCCAGATTTTTCTTAATCTCCTCGATTGTGTTCTTCATCTCCAGTATTTCTAATTGGTTCTTCTTTATGGTGTGAAGCTCTTTTGTGACATAGCTCCTGAACTCGTTGAGTTGTCTATCTCAATTCTCTTTTAGGTCGTTGAGTGTTTTCATAATGGCAGTTTTGAAATCATCGTCATTTAGGTTGTAGATTTCATTGTCTTTGGGATTGTTTTCTGGGTGCTTATCATTTTCCTTCTGTTCTGGAGATTTAATATATTTTTTCATACTGCTTAATGGCATGGATTTGTGCCTCCGCATAGAGATAGAGTTTAGTTGCTTCTTCCACTTGTTGCGACTGGTGTGTGTGGGGGGCAGCTGTGTAGACTGCCCCAACCAGGAACCCTGTCAGCTGTTACTGACTGGACCTGGACCCCTCCTCGTAGTCACAGTGGTCCTGTGGTGTCCCTCATCGGTTGTGGTGGCAATCGCAAGGGGACCTCAGGCTGCTGGTGCCTGCTGTTGCAGCCCACTTAGACAGGCTCCATCCTTGTGGTCTGAAGCAGTGTTGTGGGCTTTCCCATCAGCCAGGAGCAGGGTCACCTATAATCTCTGATTTGTCCCTAACAGAGCCCACCAGATCACACTTGTCCACTATAAGTCCCAGCAGAGCTATGGGTATCCTCTGCAGTCTGTCATTAGCTCACTTAGCTGTGTTACTTTCGCCCCAGGGCCTTCCCGCCTTGCAATTGCCAGTCGGGGCCTCTCCACTAGTGCTGTGCAGAGGCTTTCACTGAGGCTGCTGTAAGAACCAGGAGTTCCCCCGTGGGCTACATAGTCGTTTCACCAGAGCTCTACTCTGCCCCACTTTACTCTCATGGGATCTCTGGGAGCCCCTTGCCTCGTCTGGGACACGGCCAGAGTCCGTAGGCCTGGCGGTGGCTTGTAAGCTGCTGCCTTGTGGTGAATTCTGCTCTAGGGAGCTTCCTGGTGTTCCGAATGCTGTGTGGGGCCTCCCTGCCAATGGCGAGCAGAGGCCCTCCCTGCTGGGGAGGTGTGGGACCCTGAAGCAACCCCCCAGGCCACAGAGCCGGGCGTTGGAGCTCCACCCAGTCCCCAGGTGCGTCCACGGGAAGTCCGGGCACCCCCTGTACCGACCCGTGTGCAGGAGACTGTGAGCCCAGCAGCAGCTTGTGGCCTGGAGCCACCCCGGGGGATCCGCCCACTGGGAGCTTTCCTTTTTCCTGGATTCTGGGTGTGGCCTCTCTGCTAACGGCAAGCAGAGGCTTTCCCTGCTGGGGCAATGCGGGACCCCGGAGCCTTACCCCGCGCCTCAGAGCCAGGCGTTGGAGCTCCAAGCATGTCCCCAAGCATGTCTACGGGAAGTCCGGGTGCCCCTTGCACCAAGCCAAGTGCCGGAGACTGTAAATCCTGCGGCAGCTTGCAGTCTGGAGCCACCCCGGGGGATCCGTCCACCGGGAGCTTTCCTTTTTCCTGGATTCTGGGCGTGGTTTCCTTGCTAATGGCGAGCAGAGGCTTTCCCTGCCAGGGAGTTGCGGGACCCTGAAGCCTTCCCCCGTGTCGCAGGGCCAGGTGCTGGAGCTCCAAACGTGTCCCCAAGCACATCTATGGGAAGTCAGGGTCCCACCCTAGGCGCACAGTGTCCCACCGTCAGGTGGTGACCCCACACACTCACCCCCGGCTCCGTTCCCCAGGAGGAGAAGTCAGGTGCAGGAGAGCAGGGCTCTGAGCTCCTCTGGGCCAAGGGGTGAGGCCCACAGCAGCACGCGTGCTCCCCACCCGCCCTCAGAGCCGAGAGCGCAGTCATCCTTGTCGCTGCTGCTCCAGACTGTGACAAGCACAGAGGGACAGGGACGCTGGGCTGAGAGGGATGCACAGGCCCATCTCTGTGGCAGCTTCAGCAGGGAGAGAAGAAGCTCCCGGGGCAGCGTCATCTATTCCCACCAAGAGCTCGGGGGGCAGGGCAAGCTTCCTCGCCCTCCGGACTCAGGGCCAGCACTGCCCCACACTCCCCTCCCCACTCTGTGACCTGTGAGCCCGTCTCTACACTTGCTGGAGCCTCTGCAAAGCCCCTCCCTACAGCCCCACAAGTTCAAGGACCAGAGAACGCAGGAGAGGACAGGCGGGGCCCATCGTGGGCTTGGGGTCTTCGAGGTTTCGCTCATCTGGAAGGAGCCCAAAGCTTCCATCTGTTTTTGGGAGGACGGTGTGATGGGGACTTGAGGTGCAATGGGGGAGCTGGGGCGAGGGCAGGTGAGCCACGCTGCCATCGGCCTCCCCCCGTGGCCCTGTCCCTTCTGGAAGCCAAAGCAGACGCTCAGGAAGGGCGGAGCCTGACCCCGTTTTTCCCCCTAGCAGGGCACAGACAGAAGCCACGACCTCTAAGGAGAAAAAAAGTGTATTTGGGGAAAATTGGGGTAGGAGGACAGCGTTAGCACGGAGGGTGGGATAAGGAGAAGAACCAGGTTTTCTGTTCCTCCACTTCCCCATTTGGGGAGAGAACCGTTCCTACGAGGAAAGGTGTGTCAGGCACAGTCTACTCATCCCGGGAGACACATATCTGAGGACAGCATGACGGGTAATGGATTGGCTGAGGCAGCTGCCACCCTCAGCCCAGGCTGGCAGGGTTTGGCTGGGGGCCGTGGCTGCCTGGATGGCAAGTTCCAGTTTCCACGCCTGTTCTGATCCATTCCCTCGTATTCGGACAGTTGTGGTCCCTGGAGGTAGGTTGGGGACTGTCCTCTGCGATTGTTCTCCTCTGCTCTGGGGAGGAGGGAACGTCGTGGTAACAGGTATGTCCAGCTTGCCAGGCCTGAAATAGTTTTTACGATGCTTCTGCTGGGAGGCCAGAAGTTCTCGGCCAGCCTCAGTTTACCTCCCAGGATGCAGACACAGGATGTCACTGTCGATGGCGCCTGAACAGCCCCGCCATCCGACGCCGAGCTGTGTGTGACCCGTGCCTGGCTCTGGGCAGTGGCTGAGGCGGGCTTGCCTTTGCGAGGGGATCCTCTCGTGCTTCCTCCTTGTTGGGCCTCAGGCAGGGCAGGAGGCGTCTCAACATTTTTCTGAAACGGCTGTCGTGAAGATCCTCTTCCTTTGCAGGCGGGGGCAGGAGGGGTTTGGTCTCGAGGGTGTCTCCCATGTCCCCGACCTGGCTCCGAGACTGGGACCCTGACTCCCCGTCCGGTGTTGCCACCCCACGGCAGGGCTCTGGTGAGGCCCCACCCCTACTCTCCTCCCGAGGCTCTTCCCTGGCCACTGGGGAGCCTGAAGTCGGCCCCCAACGGCCTCGCTCGGCCCCCACGAAGGTCCCACCCCGCCCTTCGCTCTCTGAGAGGCTGCGTGGGGAGGTTGGAGAAGGCGGCTGGCCCTCCTGTCCCGAGAGAGAGGCTTCTGAGGGCCCACTGCCATCGCCAGGTAGGGTCCCTCCCAGGGCCTTCTGATTTTCCTCACACACAGGTGAGGGAGCAGGGAGGGGACGGGCCAGCCTGGGAACTGATGGTTTTGTCGTCAGAGCTGAGACCTGGTCACCCGGAGGAGGCTCAAGAGGTTCTCCCACGAAGCGTGCCGAGTCAGCCGGCGAGGGGGCCCCAGAATCCCAGGTGGCTGCGGGGGGCAGAGGGGACCGTGGAAGGGCCGAGGGTTGAGCCTCACATGCTTTCGGAGCCGCAGGCCCCAAGGACAGGAGGGGTAGGCCCCAGCGGAAATTCAGCCCAGACGTGATCGTGTGTGCTTGGAGCATCTGAGGAGGGCGTGGGTCGTCTTGCTCTTCTTCCCAGACCTCCGTTGGCACGCTTTCCGTGATGTCTGTCTCGAGCAGCTTCTGGGCGTCACGGCTGGCAAGTGAGGGGCTGTCGGTCTCTCCCTCCCTGTTTGTGGGGCCTCCCCAGAAGGAGGCCGCTGGTGGGAGGCAGGACAGGGGCCCTTGCTGGGACCCGAAGCGCGACGGCACGGGGAAGAACCAGGCCTGGATCGTGTTCCACCGGGAGGGGAAGGTTTCAAGGCGACAGCTCACGCGGCCGTGGCCTGAGTTGGGAAATGGCCAAGACGAGTGAGCTGGAGCCGAGCTCGTGGCCACAGGGCGTAGTGGAGTGGTGGTCAGGGCCGAGGGCGGTTCTGCTGGCAGGGTGGAGGCCCAAGGTCGAGTGCGCTGGGTGAGAAGAGCCAGGGAAAGTGCTGGAGTCGTGGTGAGAGGAGCACCTTGCGCGGGCTTCCCGCATGGCTGGCGGACTGTAGCAGACGCTGTCTTGCACGCCTCCCCAGGGGAGTCTTGAGATGAGAAGCGATGGAAGCACCCCTTACAAGACAGCCTCCCCGGGGAGCTGCGGGAAACAAGATGCACAAGCTGTAGCCAGGAGCAGAGGGCCCTGGGACGGCAGGGCAGGGCAGGGCAGGGCAGGGCATGGCAGGGCCGGGGTAGGGCAGGCCGGGCCGGGCCAGGCCAGGTGCGGGTAGCCCCTTGAGAGCCATGGCCCTCCCTGGCCCTCCCTTCACTTCACCGAATTCTCCTGCTGTCCCTCCCCCCAGGCCTCTTGCCACCCCCTGGCCCATGGCTCCCCTCCCAGCTCAGCCCCAAGCTGCCTGTAGCCCTGGGGCACGTCAGAGCCTCTGCGAGGAAGAAGCCCAGGAGAGAAGGGCAAGATTCCTTACCTTGGCGAAAGGGTCCTCAGGCCCCCCACTTCTGCCAGGTCCTTCCGGCCAGCTCTGTAAGCTAGAAATGAGGGCACTGGGTCACAGTGGTGAAGGCGGGGGCCGAGGGCTCTCGCAGGAGGCTGCGTGCAGTGTGCCTTTAGGGGAGACCGTTTGAGGTCAGACTCTGGAGCCCAGGCACCAGTGCCCAAGGCCACGGGATCCCTGATGGGGATGGCAAGGCTGCTGATGGGTTGAGGTTTGTCATGGACCAAGTGCTTCAACCTCTACCACAGCCCACATGCCCCTGCTGGGCAACACCCTGTTCCGGACGCCTGCTGGCCTGGGCCTCAGTTCCCAGCACAGAATCTGGCAAGTACTCAGGTTTTCCTCTCCTTCCCGGGAGCCTCGCTGAGGGCTCTGTTTCCTGAGGGACAGGCTCTGTCCCTGGCATCCTCGAGCCCACGGATCTGGGCGCTCAGGGACAGGAGGTGGAGGCCAGCTCTGGGGCACAGGGCTGAATGGCAGGAGCTTACCTTTCCAAGCTCCCCTTTTCTTCCTGCTCCTGCTGCTCCTCCCTCTCAGCTCCACTTGACGCTGAAATGAGAGAAAAAACAAGAAACTGGGGGAGCTGAGACCCAAGGCTCCCTCTCCTCTCTGGACCAGCTGCAGACGCGCAGCGTTTGTGAGCAGGATGACTGTCTACCCTGAACTCCTGGGGCTCTGGGGTGTTTCTTCCCTTTTACTTACTTTTGAAGTGGATAATTGAACACAAAATGGACATTTGCTGTCTTCCTTCTTTGAGGATCATAAGAAGGTCCCCGTGTGGGACCAGCATGCATCTTCTGTCACTGTTCCTCTGCTCCAGAAACACGCACATTCTCAGATGTACAGAATCTTGTGAGCTTCCTCAGGGAGGACTCTGCTTCCTGAGGCTACAGCCCCACTCCAGGTCCTGCCCAGAGGCTCTCGGGGGCTGAGCTGTGCCCTCAGATCGAGCACAACAGAGAAAAGGCCCGCCTGAGACACCTGCCCCGGGGAGGTGGCTGGGGAAGCGGTGCTCAGGGCTTGTCTTCCCACAGACCCCACTAGGCATCCCGTCCGTGGCCACTGGTCGCTGGCCTCTGGGGCCTTTCCCTGGAGCCCTCTACCACACCGGGACTCCTGCTCGGAGATCTTCAGATCGAAATCCTTGTGCCCACTCTCAGCCCTGCCCACCCAACCTGGCTTGTCTCTAGGAGGACGATGTTCTATTCTTTCCCATCCCTGGAGTCCCTCTAGTTGATTCAGAGAAGCGGAAATCCCAGTCAAAGAGGAGAGAGACTCGTCTTGGGGTGGGTCTGGGTCCAGGATGTCTTACCTTCCTGACGTTTCTCCTGTTGTCAGGTGGTCGTGAGGGCAAATGCCTCTTGGGGGGGGGAAAGAACAGGAGGAAGAGCCCCAGTCCATACAGGATGCGGAGGATGGTCCCAATCACCCAGGAGGCGGCACTGGAGCTCAAGCAGGTAGCGACGATGCTTTGTAGACATAAGATAGGAGTTTCCATATCTCGGATCTAGTCCTACTCTCAGGCAACTGAGTGCTGGGAGTGACTTGGAGATTAGAACCCCACGCCCTCATCATGGAACTGTGGCCGTGTCACAGGGGCTCCTGAGCGGGCGAAGGCTAGAGGAGGGCAGCCGATTGGACCCCAGCCCCTGCGCCACCAACTGGCCTCCAACTGCCTCCCTCCACCCTCCCGGGCCTTCTAGACCTTAGCCGGTTTTCTGTTTCTTCCCCCTGGAAGCCGGATGTCACCCGGTTCCTTTCGTCTCCTGGATTCTTGGTTTGAACCCACCTGTCTCAGGGCCTTTGCAAGTCTGCAGCTCTCCCAGGAATTCGGTCTAGTTCCCGGGGACTCACACCCTCATTCTCCTCTGTCCTCAACTCCGATTGTTGTTTCCACCTCACTTATTGACTCTGTGTGTGCGTGCGAGGGCACTGAAGTGCTGCTCTCTTAGCTGATGTCAGTCCTACAGTGCGGCGTTCTCGACTCTGCTCACCGCGTCAGACGTGAGATCCTCAGAGCTCCTTGATCTCAGGGCTGAGAGTTGGTCCCCTTTGACCTGCCTCTCCCTCTCCCTCCCACTCCACAGCCACTGGCCACCTTTGTACTCTCTGTTTCTGTGAATTGACCTTTCTTTTGTTGTTTTTCGAGTTCACGTGTAAGTGACCCCAGGCGGTATCTGTCTTCCCCTGTCTGGCTTGTTCCATTGAGCGTAACGCCCCCCAGGTTCATCGATGTGCAAATCTCAACTCCATTTGTCCACAAAACAAGCTTTTGGTTTCATCAATCTGGAAGTCCCACTTTATTTTATACTTATTTGGTTTTGAATATGAACGTTGTTATTGTTTCGATCCACCTTTGCCATCTTCACTCCGAATGACTCACCCAAAAGTTGAAACTAATCATTTATTATTTAACATAAGCATAATAAAACTTTAAGTAATTAAACCTCCCAGTAACGTGTTTTATGTTAGTCGCGTTTCTACTTCTGAAGTGAGAAAGCCTTCACCAAGACTTAGGGGACGTGCTGGACGCGCACACACAGACACACACACACGCCCACAAATACACAGGCATGGACACATTTGCACAGACCAATTCAGTACTTTCAAACCAGAGAATTAAGCACATTCTCGTTCTCTCTAAGCTTTTCTGTCGTCTTGACCCTGTTTCTTCTCATTCCGCCCAAAAGAGACCGTCTTCGGTTTCCAGAGTTTCGACGGCTGTGTGGCCCCGCCCGAAGCCGGGCCCGGCTCGAGTGAGCTGAAGTGCTGCTGTTGAGAGCGGACGTTGGGGCCGGGTCCGTGGCCCGGGGGTTGGAGTCCAGTCTCAGAGTAGCCCCCTTTCTGGCCTCCCAGGTTTGCCCTCCACGTGTTCTCTTTCTCAGAGTTGGTCTTGCCTTCCCCCTCCCGCCCGCTGCGGGCCCCCGGAGCCTCAAGTCTTGCCTGAACCTGCAGAAAGAGGGCCCTTGGAGCCCTAGAGGAATTCCCTGGCGACATCATCGGACATCCCTTTTTCAGTGAGAACTGGGGGTTCACTCAGGGATTGTACTTTTTGATCAACATGTTAATTTTTCTGACCTGTTGGACAGGTAGTGCTTAGATGTCCGATTTGATAGTTGTTACACAGCTACACGTACACACACCTACGGGGAGGTACTCTTTTACTTGATAGTAAGGTAAGCTTACTTACACCAAAAGAATTAAGGTAGATGTTGTTCTTAGGAGCTTAATGTGACGACCGTGTTCCCGGTTTATGAATATGTGCGATCACAGAAGAATTTGCTTCAGAGTAACTCTCTTAGCAGCCACCAAAATGATCTTTAATGTCTTTCTCAACAGTTAAAACAACTTTATTCTTCTTAAGTCCAAGAAAGACCTTTTTCTGGGGCTGGGACTCCTAACTGGGACCCTTGGCTAGGGTATGACTGTGACCAGAGTCCCCCGGTGAGGCTCTCGCACACAAGAGCTCTGGACTCCGGGCCTCCTCACAGCCAGCCGCCCAGGTCAGGGACTGACTTGACTCAGGCCTCACGCGTGTTCCCCGAATTGGCCTGCCTCCCAGCTCAGAGAAAGGGTGAGGAGGGCGTGTGTTTTACAACGTGAATCAATCAGAAAAGTCTTCCAGAAAATCGAATGCCACTGGAACAGTTTGTATAGTAGAGATGAGCCCGTGGTATTAAATACAGACCTCCCACCCCAAATTTAGGGTCATTGGAGTATTTCCCTGACATACATGATGATTCCCTCTCTCTGTTCCTAACAGAAGACAGAAGCACAGGAAGCGTCTGTGGCTCCCATATTAAGACGAGTTTCAGAAAGTTTCCCTTTGCTCTTCTACTGAATATTCCTTATGTCAGTAGGACCTGGAGAAGTGATAGGAAGGCCAGGAAAACCCTGACATTTTCGTGCTCTGTTCAGATTCAGGGGATTCCGTTATCGTTGAAGCTAGTGATTCTGCGCTAATATTCAAATGAGAAACTGAAGTTGTCTGTTCATTCACAAATAATTTGACTCCACAGCAACCATCAGTCTCTTTTCCCTGCCGAATTGCTGTGGTCAAAACCTCCAGGACTATGTTGAATAAGAGTGGTGAAAGTGGGCACCCTTGTCTTGTTCCTGTTCTGAGAGGGATGGGTTTCAGTTTTTGTCCGTTGACTATGATGTCGGCTGTGGCTTTGTCATATATGGCCTTTATTATGTTGAGGTACTTTCCTTCTATACCTATTTTATTGAGAGTTTTTATCATAAACGGATGTGGGATCTTGTTGAATGCTTTCTCTGCATCTATTGAGATGGTCATGTGGTTTTTGTTTCTCGTTTTGTTAATGTAGTGAATCATGTTGATTGACTTGCAGATGTTGAACCATCCCTGTGTCCCTGGTATAAATCCCACTTGATCATGGTGTATAATCTTTTTGATATAATGCTGTATTCGGTTTGCCAAAATTTTGTTGAGGATTTTTGCATCTATGTTCATCAGTGATATCGGCCTGTAGTTTTCCTTCTTTGCATTGTCTTTGTCAGGTTTGGGGATCAGAGTGATGTTGGCTTCATAGAATGTGTTAGGGAGTGCTCCATCTTCCTCTATTTTCTGGAACAGTTTGAGAAGGATAGGTATTAAATCTTCTTTGAATGTTTGGTAGAATTCTGCAGAGAAGCCGTCTGGTCCTGGACTCTTATTTTTGGGGAGGCTTTTGATTACTGTTTCTATTTCTTTACTGTGATTGGTCTATTTGGATTCTCTATTTCTTCCTGATTCAGTTTGGGTAGGTTGTATGAGTCTAGGAATTTATCCATTTCTTCTAGGTTGTTCAATTTGTTGGCATATAGTATTTCATAGTATTCTCTTATGATCCTTTGTATTTCTTCGGTATCTGTTGTGATTTCTCCTCTCTCGTTTCTAATTTTATTTATTTGAGACTTCTCTCTTTTTTTTTTTAGTGAGTCTGGCTAAGGGTTTGTCGATTTTGTTAATTTTTTCGAAGAACCAACTCTTTGTTTCATTGATCCTTTCTACTGTCTTTTTTATTTCAATATTTCTGCTCTAATGTTTATTATTTCCCTCCTTCTACTGACTTTGGGCTTTGTTTGTTCCTCTTTTTCTAATTCCCTTAGGTGTCATTTGAGGTTGTTTATGTATGATTTTTCTTGCTTATTGAAGTGAGCCTGTATTACAATGAATTTCCCTCTTAGGAGTGCCTTTGCTCCGTCCCAAATAATTTGGTAAGGTGTGTTTTCATTTTCATTTGTCTCCAGATAATGTTTGATTTCTTCTTTAATTTCTTCAATAATCCATTGTTTGTTCAGTTGCATGTTGTTTAGTCTCCACATTTTTGGCCCTTTCCAAGCTTTATTCTTGTAGTTGATTTCTAGTTTCATAGCATTGTGATCAGAAAAGATGCTTGATATTATTTCAACCCTCTTGAACTTATTGATGCTTGCTTTGTTTCCCAAGATATGGTCTATCCTTGAGAATGTTCCATGCGTGCTTGAGAAGAATGTGTAACCTGCTGTTTTTGGATGAAGTGTCCTATATATATCTATTAGGTCCATCTGATCTAATTTTTCATTTGATTCTATAATTTCCTTTTTGATTTTCTGTCTGGATGATCTGTCCATTGGTGTTAATGGGGTGTTGAGGTCCCCTACTATTATCGTATTGCTGTTGATGTCTCCTTTTAGTTTTGTCAATAGTTTCTTTACAAATTTTGGTGCTCCTGTGTTAGGTGCATATATATTTATGACTGTTATGTCATCTTGGTGTAGCGTCCCTTTTATCATTATATACTGCCCCTCTTTGTCTTCCGTTATCTGTTTTGCTTTGAAGTCTGCCTTGTCTGACAGAAGTATGGCAACACCTGCTTTCTTTTGTTCATTATTAGCTTGGAGTATTGTCTTCCACCCCTTCACTCTGAGTCTGTGTTTGTCTTTGGGGCTGAGGTGTGTTTCCTGGAGACAGGATATTGTTGGATCTTGTTCTTTGATCCATCCTGCCACTCTGTGCCTTTTGATTGGAGAGTTGAATCCATTCACATTTACAGTGATTATTGCAAAGTGGCGGCCTACTGTTACCATTTTATCACTTGTTTTCAGGATCTTTTGCATTTTGTCCTGATGGAGAGCTGTTACTTTGTGTTATTGTCCTTCTGCTTATCTCCTTTGTTCTGGATTTTGTAACCCCTTTCCTTTTTTTGATTTTTCAGGAATGAGTTTCTTCCTCAGCAATTCTTGAAGAGGAGGTTTTGTGGTGATGAACTCCCTTAACTTTTGTTTATCTGGGAAAGTTTTTATTTCTCCATCGTATTTGAAGGATATTTTTGCTGGGTAGAGTATTCTTGGCTGCAGGTTTTTGTCCTTCAGAGTTTTGAATATTTCATTCCCATCTCTTCTAGCCTGTAAGGTATCTGCTGAGAAATCTGCTGATAGCCTTATTGGGTTTCCTTTGTAAGTTATTTTCTCCTGCCTGGCTCCCCTTAGTATTTTCTCTTTGTCGTTGACTTTTGCTAGTTTCAGTACTCTATGCCTTGGGGTTGGTCTTCTTGCATTGATAAAGTTTGGAGATCTATTGGCTTCTGTCACATGAAGTTCCATCTCTCTTGCCGAGTTTGGAAAGTTGTCAGCTATTATTTCTTTGAACAAACCTTCTGCCCCCTTCTCCTTCTCTTCTCCCTCTTGTATACCTATAATCCTTATGTTGCATTTCCTAATTGAGTCGGATAATTCTCGGAGAGTTTCTTCATTTCTTTTTAGTCTTAGTTCTCTCTCCTCCTCTTTCTGCAGCATTTCTATATTCCTATCCTCCAAATTGCTAATTCTGTCCTCCATATTATTGACCCTACTGTTCAGAGAGTCCAGATTTTTCTTAATCTCCTCGATTGTGTTCTTCATCTCCAGTATTTCTAATTGGTTCTTCTTTATGGTGTGAAGCTCTTTTGTGACATAGCTCCTGAACTCGTTGAGTTGTCTATCTCAATTCTCTTTTAGGTCGTTGAGTGTTTTCATAATGGCAGTTTTGAAATCATCGTCATTTAGGTTGTAGATTTCATTGTTTTTGGGATTGTTTTCTGGGTGCTTATCATTTTCCTTCTGTTCTGGAGATTTAATATATTTTTTCATACTGCTTAATGGCATGGATTTGTGCCTCCGCATAGAGATAGAGTTTAGTTGCTTCTTCCACTTGTTGCGACTGGTGTGTGTGGGGGGCAGCTGTGTAGACTGCCCCAACCAGGAACCCTGTCAGCTGTTACTGACTGGACCTGGACCCCTCCTCGTAGTCACAGTGGTCCTGTGGTGTCCCTCATCGGTTGTGGTGGCAATCGCAAGGGGACCTCAGGCTGCTGGTGCCTACTGTTGCAGCCCACTTAGACAGGCTCCCTCCTTGTGGTCTGCAGTGGTGTTATGGGCTTTCCCAGCAGCCGGGAGCAGGATCACCTATAATTGCATCTTTGTCACTGACAGAGCCCACCAGATCACACTTGTCCACTATAGGTCCCAGCAGAGCTATGGGTATCTTATGCAGTCTGTCATTAGCTCACTTTGCTGTGTTACTTTTGCCCCAGGGCCTTCCCACCTTGGGATTCCCAGTTGGGACCTCTCCACTAGTGCTGTGCCCAGGCTTTTGCTGAGGCTTCTGTAGGAACCTGGAGTTCCCCCCTGGGCCACGTAACCATTTCACCGGAGCTCCACTGTGCCCCACACCACTCTCACGGGATTTCTGGGAGCCCCTTGCCTCGTCTGGGACATGGCCAGAGTCCGTGGGCCTGGTGGTGCCTGGTAAGCTGCTGGCTTGCGAGGAATTCTGCTCTAGGGAGCTTCCCAGTGTTCCGAATTCAGGGCGGGCCCTCCCTGCTAATGGTGAGCAGAGGCTTTCCCTGTTGGGGTGGGGGGTGCAGGACCCTGGTGTTTCCCCCTGGGCTGCAGAACTGGGTGCTGGAGCTCCACCCAGTCCCCAAGCACGTCCACGGGAAGTCCGGGCACCCCCTGCACTGACCCGTGCAGTGCTGGAAACCATGTGCCCAGCAGCAGCTGGTGGTCTGATGCCATGCCGGGGAAACTGCTCGCTGGGGGCTTCCCTTTGTTCTGGTTTCTGGACGTGGTCTCCCTGCTGATGGTGACCAGAGGCTTTCCATGCCAGGGGGGTGCGGGACCCCGGAGCCTCTGCACAGGCTGCAGAGCCAGGCGCTGGAGCTGCAACCCTGTCCCCAAGCACATCCACGGGAAGTCTGGGGCCTTCTGCACCAACCCGTGCAGGGCCGGAGACCGTGGGCCCAGTGGCAGCTGGTGGTCTGGTGCCATGCAGGGGAATCTGCTTGCTGGGAGCTTGCCTTTGTTCTGGTTTCTGGGCAGGGCCTCCCTGCTAATGGCGAGTGGAGGCCTTCCCTGCTGCTGGGTGTGGGACCCTGGAGATGCCCCCTGCGCTTAGGTGTAATCACGGGGGGCTTAGGTAGGGCTGTTGTCACCTGTTTCCACCGTTGCTCCACTGGTGAGTGCACACTCCTGTCCTTGGTGCGTGGCGATGCTATGGTGGAGTCCGTTGGAATAGAGCCTCCTGCAGGAACTAGGCTGTCCAGGGGTCGGGGGTCGGGGGTTGGAGAGCTTTCACCTATTTCCACCTCCTTCCTGGGGGGAAGTCTGTCCGCATTCCGATGTGTAGTAGCATGAGACTTTTAGACGTCTTGAGATGCTATCTGGATATCCACACCTACTGGTCTTCCTTCTCTCTGGTCACTTCTCAGTCTCCTTGGCAGGCTCCTTCTCTGTTCACCTCTTAAAATCCAAAATATTTAATTTTTAAATCAGATTTTGTATTTGTGAATTTGTATTCTTTCCCTAGTTCCCAAGTTGTATAAGTTTTAGGCTCCATAAAACTTGGACTCTCCTCTGAGAACAGGATGTGCTTAACAAGGTCCTTGATATCTTGCTGCAAGTAGGTCAAAAGCATTACATTAAAAAAAAACACGTTAGGTCAATTAGGAACAGAGAGAAACACTTTAAGAACAATATCTAAAGGGGAATTTTGTTGATAGGCTAAGTCATGGAACTATGTAAAAAATAGAAATATAAAAATGATTCAACCTAGTTGGCTCTAAAAAAGAAGTGCTGTAAACCAAATAGTCTTAATTTCTTATCAATTTGCTCATTTTATGAAACCTGGAATATGCAAAAACGATGAATATTGTTTGTTTTCCTATTTTTTCCCAGTTGGGAAATTTCATTTTACACTGTCAAAATATTTCTTCCTTATTAAAATTATTATTAATTTTTTCTCTTCTAAAGAGATTATCTATCATGAAAGAATTTCAGCGTTTTAGTAAATCTTGAAAGTTAGCTAATCCGAACACTGATCTCAAAACTACATTTCTACAGAATTTTTATCCAATAAATAAATTTGAGAGCCAGCCCCAGTCGTCTAGTGGTTAAGAGTTGACACTCACTGCTGGGGCCTCCGTTCCTTTCCTGGTCAGAGAACCACACCACTAATCTGACAGTTGTCACACTGTGGTGGCTGTGTGTAGCTGTGATGCTGAAAGCTCTGCTACCAGTATTTCAAATTCCAGCAGGGTCACCCATAGTGGACAGGTTTCAGTGGAGCTTCTAGAGTAAGACAGACTAGGAAGAAGGATCTGCCATCTCATTTCTGAAAAAACTGGCCATGAAAACCCTGTGAACAGCACAGGAGCATTGTTTGATAGAGCACCAGAAGGTGAGAGGATGGAGTAAAGAGACCTGGCAGGGTCACGCCCTGCTGTACACAGAGTTGCTAGGAGTCACAATCATTTCGATGGCACTAACAACAACAAATAAATTTGAACACTGGTACTGATTTTGATAACATTACTTTTCCACATATCCCATTTAACTTTGAGCTAGATCTATCAGAAAAGTCTTTCATAATTTAGGTTGAGTTTTTCCTTCAATATTTTCCACCCACTTATTTTTGTCTTCCTTTCAAAGCCCCAGAATAACATTTCAGTCCCTTCTCCGTGTAACAGCCTATTAAAAAGTTGAAAATATTTGTGTCACCTCTGAGACTTCTACCCTTAGGGAATCCTACTAAAGAATTCCACTATTTCCAATAAGAAATCATATATTCTAAAGCTTCCTTACCAATCTGTCTATTTCCAGTTTATTGATACTCCTTAAAAACACAGCGTTTAGAGCAGAACACAATATCATGGTTGTGGCCTATTGAGAAAAGAGTAAAGAAAGGCTATCACTTCTGTTGTGGCCAAATAATACTATTGAAACATCTTAAAGTAACCATTGGAATATAAACTCCATATTTTTCCAATCTTCGAAGATCCCTTGTGAAATTGTGTAGTTGTTTGGAGCACCCCTAGCAAAGAAATTGAGGGTGACCTATGGTCAACAGCTAGTGAAGAAGTGAGAGCCTTAGTCCAAAATTCTTTAGTGAACTGAATTTTGCCAGCAACCACATGAGCTTAGAAGTAGACCTTGAAAGTTGAACTTCCACATGAAACCTTATCACTGGCTGATGCCTCGATTGCAATAGTGTGACAGAAGCTGAAGCAGGATTGCCAAAGGCAGAAAATAAGAAAGAAAGAAACCAAAAGCAAGAGGCCCAGTTAAATTTGAGTTCAAAGAAACAATGAATAATTTTCTTATAAGTATGTCCATAAAATATTTCAGACAAACATACTAAAACAAAATTCGTTTATTTGAACTTCAAATTTAGCTGGTGACTTGCAAATGTCTGGCAACCATGTCCTGAAACAAATGATGAAACTACGCCCTGAACTCCTAACTCAAATGATGTGCGAGAAAATAAGTGTGTGTTGTTTTGAGCCACTACCATGTGGGGAAAATTGTTATACAGTAATAATGAGAAAACTAATACATCACCTTGTTAAAGTTAGCCCATTTCCAACACATCAAATTTATTTTAGATCTTGAATATACAGTACAATATACTCTTTACAATTTCTTGTGTAAAAATCCAGTTTCTATGTTCACCTAAGTTAATTAAAAATAATTTATTAGGAAGTAAGTGACAATACGTCAGTGAAGAACTCCAAATCTGTTGGTACAAATTAATTACATGGGCACAATTGTGTTACTGAGATTTGTCAGCTAAATATGTATCTAATCCACTTTTTGTCTTCCCCAAATTTCTACAATTTTGCCAGAGTAAATTGATGCATAAATGTTGCTGGACTCCAGCTATATTTTGTCTGTTTTATTTGTCTAGTTGACCTACTCATTATCAGTATCAAGAATGATTTGTTTGACTTGTTCTTAACAGGTTGTGTTCTTTGAGTCACTGTTTCCTCCTTGAGATGCTCACAAACATGAAGTGAATGCAAAACCAAATTAGAATTTTGCCTCTTTCAAATATTAAGGTCATCAATCTGTAAAATATAGATTGAGACTAAGAATAGCAACCATATATTTCAGTGTCTCAGACATTTTCAATACTCCATGGACATCATTAACAGAAGTATTATTTGCAAATATTTTTTCTTATCTAGCATCAAATTTCTTTTCGCTTAGAGAATGCATAGTGTGAGGAAAGCTGGTTCAAAAGAAAATATTTCATTGTCTTTGGCTTCATAAATGTAGCAGGAATTTGGTAATATCTACCCAAATAAACCTAGAATTTACTTATCTCTGTCTATTGGATTTTATCACTGTTCTTCACAATTCCTCCCGCTTTTTTTTTTTTTCTGATGGGAGAGAAAACTTTCTTTTAATTATTTCTCTATCAGATACTTTCTGACAAAATATGTTCTACCCTCCATTGAAGGATTCAAAGAATAGAGAATGGTTTCAACCATAAAGCCAAACATATTATCATTATGATTCATGTGCTATAAATCATTTAATTCATGAATCATTAACTTACTAACTGAACTGTATCATGAAATATATTTTTCTGCAATGAAGTTGGAAAATTTTACTTATGCATTAATCAGATGTTAAATTAAATGTAAAAGAAAACTAATCTCTGATAGCATTTGAGGGATAAGCCAAGTGATGTTAAAATGAGCAAATTACTGTGAATATCTCTAGAAGTAGTTTGTGCTTCTAAAGAATTGGGTCCACAACAGATGCAAAGGCAAGTCTTAAAATCCAGATTTCTGGCCCCAATTCAGAGACTGATATTCAATTGCTCTGAAGAACAACCCAGATATATGAATTTTTAATTGAGAACCAACAGTGATTACATGTTGTCACTTTCAGAACAAACACACATTTTACATCCTTCACGCTTTTAATATTTTTTTCAGGAAAAAAGTAGTTTTCATGAGAGAGGCAGCTTGCATTATTTCCTTTATATCAATGAAAAGGAAGCCAGAGAAGCAGTCCAGCAGGGATTTCAGAGTCGCTTAATAAATGATTCATTGGAATAAACCTGACAGCAAGGCTCAGCCTTATAGGCTTTGGGGTTCTGATTCTTTTAGTTTCCCATATACTTTGTGGAATGGAATAGAATAAGAAAAATAATTGTATTTATTCTAATGACTTTTACGTAACTTTTCCCACTTTGGATTTGGAAGAACTCTTGCTCCTACAAAATCTAACAACTTGCCAAATAATACTAATGATGAAGAGGTGAAGTCCTCTCTCATTCGAAAAATGGAAAGGATACGTTCTGCAGATCGAGGTCAGTTAGAGAGAGTCAAAGACTAACTTATTTCATTCACAGATCTATATCCTCCAGCACCTCGCTGCCCTCCTACGGACTGAGGAAGTCCACAACACTTTTTGCACTATCTCTGTCACTTTCCAATACTATTTCCAAAACATTCTGATTCCACATTTTTAAACGCTGTGCTCATCTGAAGCTTATGTCCTCACCCATTCTCTGTAGGGACATCATCTGAGACCATTAACTTTCATTCACTAAAAGTGTTCCTACTGGACTCCTAATATTCTCCTACATTCCCCATTCTGTCCTCACCATGGGTAGGTTCAATGGCTACATGGCTGGTTTATATAGAACCACATCTTCTCACAGCTTTGATCTTCATCCCACTCCATTTCATACACACATTTCCACTCTGAGGTTTTAGGACTTGCAATCCAAGACGCTATACCTGTGGAATTCAGATGCTTCTCTATCTAGACAGAAATGCTTATACTGACCATTCTCTTGGTGTTACTTGTTCTAAAGAGCAAAATAAATAAAATAATTATAAAATATGAGAAATACCATTAAGAACACAAAAAGAAGGTGAGTTAGGGTGCAAGAGAGGGTGAAAAGCATAATCTCGAGAAATAAGAATTCTCAACAATCCCAAAGACTAAGCACTTCTTATTCAATACCATTGTCATCAACTAATATTCCTGTATTATTTTAATCCTATTAAAACTATTAAAATTTTAGTTTTATGGTAAAGCTTTGGGGATATGCTACATGCTTTGAAAAGAATATGTATTCTGTAGCTGTTCATTATAGATGTCTAATAAATCCAAACACAATATAATGGATGCTCTCAAAGATAAAATCACACATTTAAAAAAGAATTTTTAGTAACAGTTCTTCTCCTTCGAGAGTTTTCTTTTCAAGTTTTCTTAAAAGCTTATTTGACGAGATTGACAGTCAAGAGCTTTTGTTTTCCCAAGACAGTAGTGAAAAGTCTCGTAGGCCTTTATTTTTCACAATCAAGGACAGAAATTAAAAAGAATAATCCTCAAGTCATATAGTTATTACAACACTTCATAATTATTAAGCAATTACTATGCTCTAAGAGCTACACTAATTCTTTTATATGTATTATTTTCTCAAACCTCCCGCTAACTACTGAATATTTTCACAAAAATGTCTCACTGATATCTCAAACTTTACACAGTTGAACTGCACTGTTTGAATTCTATCACCAAATTTTCTCCCTTATCCCCAAATTCTCATGCCATTAAATGATACCACAGTTGACCAATTATTTATGGCATCACTCTAAAAGCTCAACAGCCCTCCACCTGTAATTATTAGAATAAGTAGAGACAAAATAAAAATCAGTAAGAATATAAATGATTTAAACTTCAGTATCACCAACAGCACTAATTCACAAAATAAACACACAGTTGTCATATGCGACGACAAGCATGTATCTCACAGATATTTTGCTGAACAAATGCAGCTTTACACAAAGATTATATATTGGATGATTCCTATTTTCTGAAATTCTAGAATGGGCAAAACTAACATATGGTGACTGCAATCAGAACAATGGTTGTTTTCCCACAGAGACAGTATTGATTGGAAAGGGCAAAAAGGAAACATTCTGGATTGAAGAATGTTTTCTATATCTAGGTCGCTTGGTGCAGTTAATAAGTCTGTATAATTTTTAAAACTCAACCTACTGTACGTTTAAAAATAGAACTATGTGAGATAGGAGATAGCTTTCACAAAGACCTCTTGAGGTCTACTGCTACCGTACCACTTCTTAGGAACGTAACGTATCATTGGAAAAATGAACTTTCTCCTCTTCTATAAGAACACTGTAGTTCCTTTTAGTAACCTACTGATTTTTTTTCTTAATTTATGTTGACATTTTGATAGAAAAACACATTTTTCTTTTTTAATTCATATTAAATCCACTCTATTTTCTTAGAAATCTATTATGTGCTATTCATTGTTAGGTACTAATAATTCCTAGACAGTTTCATTGTCCACAAGGAATTGATAGTCCAGAAGAAAACAAATATGCTGCTATTACACAAAAGTAAAAATCATCTATGCAGCAAATATCCATTAACTTTAACTCTGTGAGATAGTGTTTATAAGTACAACAACAATGACCTATCTGAGGTGTAATCATATCTCTGGCAATGAATGCTTCTCTTTGCTACTTTGAGGATGCACTTTTAGAAAATACAGAATCCTACAACCAGAAAGACTACCTAACTGGGCTAACTAAAGGTTCCTGTAAAATCATGCATTCTGCAGTTAACTTTGGATAAACAAGTTGTCCAGAACTGTGAAGGATCTTGCCAGCTTACTAGTTACCCTGTCACAGTTTCTCGTTTGGTAGAAGAAGACAAGCAAATCCTAGCTCAGAGCCAAAGGAGTGTAACTCAGAGAATAGCATTAGACAGAATGTCAGCATTTTCGTGTCCTGGTTCCCTGAGCCCCAGTTCCTACAGGACAGCACAAAGAGATCCAGGTGACACCCATACAGTGGGTTGAGGTACTGAAGAGGAACTCTGAGCATAGGAAATCTGAATCTTATGCAATGGTCAGTAAGCATGCCTACCTTGTGCTCCACAGAGAGAGAAAAATTACGTTTCACATACTGGATAGTAAGTCAGTATGCCTTCTGTTTACTCCAATGGAAGACGTTTTATCCACAAGGCTTATCAGTATACAAACAGTCTTTGTAAAGATAGTATAAAACAAAGTCCATTAATGCCCCTGTTCACAAATTGTGCAAAAACACAGGACTCTTGGGGAATATTCTTCCAACATAAGTTAGATATGTCCCTGGATTGGTTAAAAAAACACATTCCTATATGTAGCATGGTATTTAAGTAACTGTACTTTGGGATTTCAGAATCACTCTCTCTGACATCTGTCATGGCAGATCATTCTAAAAGTGTACTTCCTTTTCGGACAGAGTCAAATGGGTATTTCGAACAACGCTCATTAGCAGGAGACAGTATACTATTGCCAAGTATCATGTGAAAAACTTCCTTAGCATTGTGCTATCCACCACTGGTGATATTCTGGCTTATGAAATGCTATTTGTAGTTGTCACGTCGAAGGGGGCTCTGTTTTTGATCTAATCAAATCTTTCATAAAATGAAAGCATGAAAACAGTTAGGGATAGAAAAGTTACTCTGGTGGTACCACAATATTAATCTAGCAGACACATTTCAGAATTTCTATACTTTTTTCTCAAGTCCATGATATTTACTATTGTTGTGGCCAGTCCAAGCATTGATAATAACTCTTAGGAATCTTATCTCATTTGTCTTTCATCCCCCGGCTGAAGAAAACTTTAAACTATCTGATTGAATGTCCAGCCTCGGTGTACCACCATGTCCTGCAGACTCCAAAGATCACTTCTGCCTGAAATGACATCTTCTTAATTTGCTGTTCACTGATGAAGTGCAAGCAATTTTACAAGGAGGGGCTGTTTGTGAAACGAGGCATAGTGAAATGTTTCTGACTGTTCTTAGTCTCAGGAGTAATTAAATTTGGAGAAAGGGATTGAAAGAACAAGAGAGAATCATATTTATAGAATAATCACTATATGAAGGTTACTAAATCTCATTTACACCTCCTAGGAACTCTCTGTGGTAAGTGTCATCATCTCTATTTTATTAGAATGAAACCGAAGGTTAAAAATTTCAGGAGATTTGTCCAGAATCCTGTAACAATCATTGAGTTCACTCATCCTACTCATTTTTGTTGATGAGGAAAATGACATCCAAATTTTGGACTAAAATCTAGGACCTATAAAAGCCCAACCAATCATATTCTTATTGTGAATTGCCCATATTGCTCCTCCCTCCATGCATTAGCATACCTAATCACTATTAAATCATAAGATTCAAGCTAGTGGTACCATTTTCTATTATTAAAGCTTGGGAGCAGATACGTCATTGGGAGGAGAATGAACATAATGACCTGTATAAGATATTAGTTTATGTTCTCCTAGTAGAAAAAATTGAGGGAAGAAAATGACAGTTATCCAGAAGTATAAATGTTTGTCGAAATGTCTACTACTAAAAATGAATTAGAAGGAAGGTGTACCAATCAGATATTATAACATCATATTCTAAATTGCTGGGCAGGATCACATGTTTAAAAGCAGATTCAGAGGCTCCTTTTTCTTATTTCCTTAGGAATAGAGGAAGCATACATATAGCTCTCTGGTTTATATTTCTGCAGTCCTCCAGAGAAACAAGAGAATTGATCCTGATTCTCTCTATAGGTGAGTATACCGTATGACCGTAAGATATTCAGGAGGGAAGGATAGAGGTTCTGAAAAGAATTGACTTGCTTGAAAATATTGTCTCTTGAGTGCCATGGATACATGAATCTAAAGGATTTCACAGGTATATATGTGATTCTGGCAGTAGTTATTCTCAGGCTTCCTGCTTAGATGAGCAAAATCTAATGGTAGTAGAATAAGACAGATTCCAACACTTGGATCTTAGCAAGCCCTTTGTCTTTTGGCTACAAGTCCAGGGTCTTGGGTAAGGTTTGAATCCTGGAGTATATTTAGAACTCCAATAGGGAACCAGTTTGAGTAGACATGGTATTGTAATAAGAGCACAAATTTGACATCCAAAATGTCTACATTTTAGTCCTACCTATTAATAATAGTTCTATCAGAAATACCATATGAGCCAGCTATCCCACTACTGGATATTTATCAAAAGAACTTGAAATCAACAATTCAAAGGGACTTATGCACCACTATGTTCATTGCAGCATCATTCACCATAGCCAAGACATGAAAGCAACCCAAGTGCCCAGCTACTGAAGAATGGATAAAGAAGATGTGGTATATATACACAATGCAATACTACTCAGCCATAAAAAATAAAAATCGTCCCATTTGCAACAACATAGATGGACCTTGAGGGTATTATGTTAAACAAAATAAGTCAGACAGAGAAACAAAAATACTTCATGATTGCACTCATACATGGAAGGTAAACAAACACATAGACAAAGAGAACAGATTAATGGTTACCAGAGGGGAAGGGGGTTGGGGGGTGGGCATAAGGGGTAAAGATACACATATATATGATGACAGACAAATAATAATGACATGTTACTTGTACTCTCTATACTTCAGTTTCATCTTCTGTAAAATGGGTATATTTTGAGATGAGCAGGAGAGTTTTCAAATAGTTAATATGTGAAAGAATACATGGAACATAGTAAGTTCTATTTGTGTTTGCTATATTAATAATGTTAGTTATTATTAAGAATTAGGGTGAAGATCTCGTCAAGATGGCAGTGTGAGCAGGCGTTGAACTCATCTCCTCCCACAAACACAACCAGGTTACAACAATTTTTGGAAGAATTACCCTGGATTGAAAACTGAAAACTGGATAGGAACATCCATGACAAGGGACAGTCCTGAGGAAGGCAGAAGAGGCAGTAATTACCAGTGGAGAGGAAAAAAGCCACCCTTGGGAGCAGCAGAGCTTCTCAGCTGGCCAGGCAGGAGACACCCTAAGGTACGCAGCCCTCCCTGGAGGAGTGAGGTCCGGAGCAGGGGCGATACTGCTGTAAGCATCTTCAGACTCAGCCCAACTGAGACAGGGGTCTTACTGTCTGGCTTTGCTGGCTATTGACTGCTGCGGAGACACTCTCAGAAAAGCTATCTGCAAAAAGCCGAAAAGACCCGGGTCTTAAAGGGCCCATGCATAAACTCACTTATTGCAGCCTGAAATCACCAGAGAGAAGACTGACAGTCCTTTGGTGAAACGAGACTCACCTGGTGGGCTCTAGGGGCATCTTGGTGAGAGGAGGGACCTCTCTGGAGACTGATACATTGGTGGGGGCCATTGTTCTGAGCTGGTCCAGGTATGCTGGACACAGGTGGGGGCCATTGAGGTTCATCCCTTGGGCTATTAACCCAGGGGTCTGCCACGCACACTAGAGCACAGATTTAATCCAGTTCAGCCAGGGCAGGCAATCTGCCTAGGGACTGGCCACACCTAACAGCAAGCCCTCAGGATACTTTTCAGCCTGCATTGACTGGGTGCCTTGATCCTCTACAGGCAGGCAAGGGTGTCTGCCTCTGTGGGGCAGGGCCTGTGTGAGGACCAGGGGGCATTGGTGGAGAGGTGTGGGCCTCTGCAGTGTGGCAGCAGGTACGCTCCAGGGGGTTGAGAAGGGTGCACGGACCAGGACCGTGTTGACAATGTGTGTGGTCCTGTGGGGGGTGAGGCTTATCAGCAGCAGAAGACTTGTGCTTGAGGAACAGCCGTAAAAAGGATCAGCCCCACCTTCCAAAGCCCGAAACAATTGAATGCCCCCGTGCCAAGGGCCAGCCCCACTCAGCTGCACTCCCAAGAGAACTGACAACAGCCTTGATGGTCTGAGGCCTCTCACAACTGTATGTCCCTGAGCCTAGCAACCAGCTACACTGGGTACCAACCCAATTAAGAGGAAAACTGCAATAAGAGAGTGCTGATAGACTTTGTAGCCAACAGTGCTGAGGCTCCCCAAACCGGATTTACAAACAGCTGGGCAGGGAAGGAAAGATTAGACTCTCTGTGTACCTGCAGTGGGAGCAACCCTGCCACAGCAGAAGGACACACATAGCCCACAAAGGGGTCACTCCTGGTTCTTATGGACTGGTGACGAGAGGGAAGCACACTGCTGGGCCTCATAAGGCATCTCGTACATAAGGCCACTTCTCCAACATCAGGAGACATAGCCAACTCACCTAATACAAAGAAAATAGCACAGAGAAAGAGGCATAATGAGGAGGCAAAGGAATACTTTCCAAGCAAGGGAATGGTACAAAACCCCAGGAAAAGGACTAAGTGAAACAGAAACTAGCGACCTACTCAACAAAGAGTTCAAACAAAATATCATGAGGATGCTCACAGATATGCGGAGAAGAATGGATGAACACAGTGAGCACATCAGCAACGAACTGGAAGATATAAAAAAAAATCAGAAATGAAGAACACAATACTGGAAATGAGAAATTCACTAGAGGGACTCAATAGCAGAGTAGAGAAAGCAGAAGAACGGATCAGCAAGCTAGACGAAAGACTAGAGGAAATCACCCAAGCAGAATAGAAAAGAGGAAAAAGAATTAGATGGGATGAGAACAGTGTAAGTGAACTCTGGGACAATATCAAGCGTGCTAACATTTGGATTATAGGGGTCCCAGAAGGAGAAGAGAAAGACAAAGGGGCAGAAAGTTTATTTGTAGAAATAATAGAGGAAAATTTTCCTAACCTGAGGAAGGAAACAGACATCCAAGTTCAGGAAGCACAGAGAGCTCCAAACAAGATAAGCCCAAAGAGGCCCACACCAAGACATATTATAATCAAAATGTCCAAAATTAAAGACAAAGAGAGAATCCTAAAAGCAGCAAGAGAAAGGCCACAGTGACATATAAAGGGAAGCCCATCAGGCTATCAGTGGACTTCTCAGCTGAGACCCTACAGGCGAGAAGAGAATGGCATGGCATATTTAAAGTGCTAAAAGGAAAAAACCTACAGCTAAGAATACTCTATCCATGAAGGCTGTCGTTCAGAATGGAAGGAGAGATAAAGAGCGTCCCAGACAAGCAAAAATTTAAATGAGTTTATCACCAAGAAGCCAGTTCTGCAAGAAATGCTGAAGGGACTTATTTAAGTGAGAAAGCAATAACCACAAATAGAGATAAAAAAAAAATTAGCAAAAAAAACAAAACAACAACAAAAGACCAGGCAATAAAACCACTTGTAAGGTAAAAATATAGTAAAGGCAGCAGATCAACTACCTGTGAAGCTAATATGAAGGTTAAAAGACAAATGTACTATAATTACCTATTTCAATGATAAGAGGGTAATTAATAGACACATACTAAACAAGAGGCTATATATGATGTGAAAAACATATAATGTGGTAGGAGGGGAGTGAAAAAGTAAAGCATTTAGAAAGAGGTCAAGCTAAAGAGTCGATCTATTCAATATAGACTGTTACATGCACAGTATATTAAATAGGATCCACATGGTAACCACAAATCAGAAACCTATAACAAGCAGGAAAAAAGTAAGACAAAAGAAATCAAACATATTATTAAAGATAGCCATCAAACCACAAGGGCAGAGAGCAAGAGAAAAAGAAAGGAACAGAGAAGAACTACCAAAACACCCAGAAAAAAAAAGTGACAAAATGGCAATAAACACATATTTATCAAAAGCTGCTTTAAATATCAATGGAATAAATGCTCCAATCAAATGCCATAATGTGGCCAATTGGATAAAAAAACAAGACCCATATATACGCTGCATACAAGAGGCACACTTCAGATCTACAGACACTCAAAAACTGAAAGTGAAAGGATAAAAAAAGATATTCCATGAAAATAGCAAAGAAAAGAAAGCGAGGGTAGCAATACTTATATCAGACAAAATAGACTTTAAAACAAAAACTGTAATAAAAGACAAAGACGGGTACTACATAATGATAAAGGGAACAATCTAACAAGAAAATATAACGCTTGTAAATATCTATGCACCCAACATAGGAGCACTAAATATATAAAGCAATTATTAACAGACATAAAAGGAGAAATAGACAGTAAATGAGTTTAATAGCACTCATCTTTCAAGGTTGTGGTAAGATTAGAAGATATATGAAGTGCCTAGCACAGGGTTTGGGCTGAATGACTTATGATTATTTCTAAGAGTAGATATCAAAGCAGAGGCTAAGAATATGGATAACTGAGCAGCTGCCACTGGACAATAACTTGGATGCTCAGTTTTTTCAATGTCCCATCATGTTCCAGTTATTTGAAAAAAATTGACTTCATTTTAAACTACAATCAATTGAGGTTATAAAGATTCTGAAAAATGGAAATTACCTCTGCTTCATTCGATATTTGCTCAGGAATTTTGGTTAAGTGCCATCACTACCTCCATCTTGAGAAAAACATGAAGCTGAGGCTGGTAAACATTTTGAGTTCAGAATGTCACTGCTAATCACAGATTGACAAATATCTTGCTCTCCAAAGTGTGAGTATAAAAATGATATCACTTACTTGTTGGTTCTTGGCAAAAGATTAGAGTAAACCTTAAATTCTTTTTATAAAAATGAAGAATGTACCTTAATATGCTTCCAACATATTTCAACATGTTAAAATATTACCAAAATATTTTGTTTCATTAAATTTCACGCACCTAATATACACTTTTTTGACATTTTATATACTGTAATGAAAATTTCATAGAAAGAAAGACATTTGATACAGAAGAGCTTGCTGCTACTGAATGTCATGCATATGCTTATTGAATTGTTAGAAACATGACTCATTGGCAACATTTGAATGCATACAGGTCCATAGGATTGAGTTCATGGAGGATATCTACTGGCAGTGATTCTTGGGAGTAGATTCAGAATGTCTTCTAAGCTTACCATTCCGTCCATAACATAAACTACTTGTTAAAATAGTTGAGCCTTTCTATGAAGAGAATAAGAAAATTAAAAAATAAAACAGAGATTTCTCATTTTCTTTTTACACTAAGTGTCAGAGCTAATCTTGTCAAAAGAAAGAGAAAAATAGATTTCTTTCTTGGTTAATCTCATTTTCCCCAATTTTTCCCCCAATTTTTTGTGAACTTGTATTTGTTTTACCTTTTAATAGATGTACAAAATAGAAATCAGATAGAATTAAAATTGGGGTCCTTAGTCAAAATTTTCAGAACGATCTGTATTACCCTTGATGAAGTACCAAACAAATAGATCAGTAAGCTATATATAATTATTTCTCTCTGTTCAGTTAAAATAAAACATCCATAGTAAGATGCAATCATGAATCTATTTATCCATTAAAATGAACAAATCTTTATTGATCACCTACCATATGACAGAGCCTGTTCCAGAAAATGATGAACAAAACACAGTATCTACAAAGTAATATATAGTATAAAAGATTCTGTATTTTTTTAATCCAGAATTTGTAGAGTTTAAATGATATGGGAAAGAAGTATATAAATCTGTGTTTTCATACAGTTATAGGACACAAGAAACATGGCATATTAAAGAGCACTGGATCTGGAAACAGAAAACGTGTTTCAGCTGTGCGATCTTGAGCATGGTTACATTCAGGTGGACGGCAGCACAAATCACATTGAATGGGAGATTTTAAAGGTAGAAGTTAACAATGTAAAAAGCCAATCAGAGGATGTGAACTTTAAGATTGATCATCAGTGACTGGAGTAGCTCTGTAGATGTTCATTTTTATTTGTTGATAAAAAGAGTTAGAAACAAATAAAAATGCACTATTATTTCTGCCCCTTCTCACTCTTTCCACCTCCTTCCCTTTTTCCTTAGCCACCAGAGTAAGTATTGAACTCATTTTGATGTTTTTCCAGTGTGATCTTTGTTGAGATTGTTAATCTGATATGTCAGTCTCACCAGGTTTAACCAACTGGCAGTTTCACTGCACTAGTACCATGGAGCCCAGTTATTTTAGTCTTGATAAAAGACAATTGTCAAGCTTTAGCTACAACTAATTTAGGAACTTCCTCTCTGTGCTTGCTATTTCTGAATACATAGGTGTCGATTGCTTATCTGCTTATTTTCCATTGATGGAACTACATTCTTGCCTTCTGGGAATTCATCCAGCACTCAAAAAGTATTTGCAGCTCTTCCTGAAAATAGCCACATGCAACTGCCCAACTATTATCTAAACTGTGATAACATCAAATATTAGTGCCCTTATTTTTATGAGCTGAATTCACAATGTCCCCAGTTCCCCTGTATTTGGCGATAATCCTAGAGATAAGATTGATATAAGGGCAAATTAATTTAATTAAATTATTTTCTCCATGTGTTAATAATAATTAATGCAAATGTTTGTATATCCTATTGTCTTAGACACTCTTCATTTGAGTACAGATCCCAACATAAAAATTTAGTTTTAGTATGATTTAGTTTAGAATGATTGCCATAGTCTTATGTTGAGGTGACCCAATAGTATCTTTTTCATTCATTCAGCACATAGTTATTGTTTTTTTGTTATCGGTCAGGAACTAGAGAAGATATAAAATACAGAGTCGTTGACTTGAATAAATACATTTTTTGTTTTATTTTAATGATGTATATTACAAATCAGAATTAAATTAGAGTTTCTAGCAAAGCACATAAATACTTTGCTAGAAATGAGCACAAGATGCTAAAGGAAGCGGAAGGAAACTGACCCAGACCATCATTGTGGTAGATTTTACTGAGCAGACATTTGTTGGACGATTAGATAAACAAATGATACTAGAAGTCCTGGGTGAACAAACATCAAGTGTAAAAGCATGCAGTTATATAGTAAGCATAGCACACTTGCCCAAATTGGTGTAGTTTGTTTTTACTGGAAAGTAAGATTTACATTTTTTTAAAAAAAGCACACAATACATAGAAAGTGATCTTGCCATGTATGCCAAGAGTTTGCAATTTAATTTGAAGATAATAAGAACTTATAGGGTTTCATGCACAGAACAATATGGTAATATTTGGATGAGAATGAATAAACTTGAGGATGGATTGTAAAGCTGGAGTGAAGGAGTGTGGGTGAAATTGAAGGCTGGACAACTGTTCGTATTATCCAAGTTAGAAATGAGATGTGGGTGTAAAATGCTGTATCCACTTTGGAAAGCAGTGTGACGTTCTTTGAATGACAAAATAAAGTTGCTATACGACCCAGCAATTCCACTCTTACTTATACACTCAAGAGAAATTAAAATATATGTCCACACAAAAACTTTGACTCAAATGATTATAGAAGTATTAGTTATAATAGCCCAAAGGTGGAAACTGCCCAAATGTCCATGGACTAATAAATAAGTAAATAAAATATGGAGTATCCATAGAATGGAATACTATCTGGCGATTAAAAAGGAATAAAGTACTGGTAGATATGATGGCTTGATGAACCTTGAGAACATTATGCTAAGTGAAAGGAGACTATCACAAAAGTCTAAACATTATAGGATTTCATTCACATAAAAATCCGAAACAGGGAAATCTATAGAGACAAAAAGTAGTTTGGTGTTTGCTTAGGGCTGGGGGAGGTGAAGGAGCAGGTGAGTAACAGATAAAGTGCACAATTTTTATTTTTGAGGTGGTGAAAATGTTTTAAAATTTACTGTGGAGTGGTTACACATATCTGTGAATATACTAAAACCATAGAATTGTATTCTGTGAGTGAATTTTATGGCAAATGAATTATATCTCAATAACACTGTTTAAAAAGGAAAAAAAAAGTAGTGATAAGAACCTGAATGAAAGCAATAGCATTAAGAACAAAGAAGAGAGAATTGAGAAAACTGACAGATATAAAGCGCTTTATGGCCAAGTGGATTTCTTGGCTGGCAGGCGATGGAGGAGGTGAGGGAAAAGGGAAAGACGAGGAAGATATCCTGGTTTACTGTTTTCAGAAGTAACTTGGTGATGATGATTCCGATTTTGAAAAATGATGTATAGAAATACTGTGCATGTTTAGAGGCTATATGATAATATAATTAGTTCTGCTGTTTACATGTTGAGTTTAAGATGCTTGTGTGATTTGAGAGCTTCTAGGCTACAACTGTGACCATGCAGACAATAAAACTGTAAGTATATCTGGCTCCCCCAGAAAGAATATTTTGAGAGATGTAAGTAAAGAGAATGAAATTCTGTAGATCCTCATGGAGGCAGAGGAAGATGGACTTTGCACACAATACTTTGGAGTTCATCACACCATTTTGAAAGGATTTTGAATTAAATGAGATATTACAGATTATTTAGTCCAGTGGTTTTCAAATATGTGTGTAGGTGGCACAGATAACTTGACTCTCATGAAATCATTATAGAAGTCCAGAGTACAGAACAGATAAAATAGCTACTCTCTTCAAGGCAGAAAGTGCAAGCACGAACTTTTGGCTGTTCCTACCCACTTCACAGTGAAAGTCACTGAGCTACAACCCTCTTGGACCTCGGAGATCCCAGTGTGAAAATACCTCAGTTAACTGACTCTTTCATTTTACTTAGGAGAGAAATTATGCCTCAATTAGAGGTCAGTTAGAGAAGCAGAACCACAATGAATATTATGCGATGAAGTATTTATTATAGGAACTAGACCTACCCAATCTTAGGAGCAGCTGGGGAGGCAAGGGCCCAACAGTGGAAGCTGGAGAATCAGAGAAGTCACCCATCAGCTCTCTTGAAGTACTGATGCAAAGAAATGGGGGAAGCCAAATATATGTAGCCTCCAGAATGACACAAGGAAGGAGAATTGTTGGAGAAGTCTACGGATATTGTCACTGCATCTGGTGGTGAATATGGCAGTCAGGAAGAAGAGCTGAACAGAGAGTGAGGACATGCTGGAATTCACTGGCATCTCTCATCCGTCTTTTGCCGCATGTAATCAGGACAACCTTTAGAGAGTTACCTGCTGTTTCACTTCCAAATTCTAAGTCTCACGAACATTTCACTTTTGGACAACTTCCATTCAGAAAAGTGATTTTTGGGAACTACAGCTCTAGGTAGGTAAGTTGACGCAAGATAAAAACATCACCGTGACGCTGACAAAACTTGAAGACAGTCTCTCACTGAACAATTAATCAACCCAGATATGGCTATCTTAAAAGCCAGTTTAAACTCTTTTTTTCTCTTTGCATTTTTTTTAAAAGTAGGTTTTTTAAAGTAGGTCTAAAATTTCCTCTTGGATCTGAGGATAGTAATTAGAATTTTATTAAAGCATATCTTTGGTTTCCCGAATTATCTTTGTCTATTGTTCTGTATTTGTTTTGTCTGCTTATTTTGTTTACACTTTGTTTTGCATCCTATATTAATTCATTTTCTTCATGCTATTTATGTTCCTCAAATTTACTATGATCTTTAGCGCTGATTGTGCCTTTCTATAAAACGTGAGCTCTATTGTTAGCACAAGGAGCTGACACGGGTTTCTCTTGCAGTTACATGAGACTCTCTCTCCAACTGTTACTACTCTTACATGGAAATGGTAGTCATTAGTTCCATTAAGTGGAAAGAGTTCCAATGGGACTTCCTAAGTGAAACTCCACAATTGGGAAAATAAGGAAGGCTTTCTCTTGGGATAAAGAAATAATAGTGCCTCAGCCTTTATTCTGCTACTCTCTTCTGCCCCAGCACCTTTCTAGGATCTATACCTAAACACATCTCTCCTGCTCTATAGAGGCCAGTTCTTAGGCTATAGCTTGAAAGAAAAAGCCACTCCTGCCGGCTATTCTCTTTTCCCTAAGAAAGGAACGCTATTGACCATCTACTTATACAATTAACCAATTATAAAATAAATTATCTTGGTAATTGTTCCCTGATTTTGTCAAGCTTTTTGTAGATCACAGGTAACCCAGACTTTCCCAAGGAAAGTCCATGCTCATGATGTATGTATGTTCTCTCCATCTATTGGATTTCATATGCTTGCTTCCTTGCACATATTCTTAAGATTTCTGGACCATCGATGGTGCCCATTACATTTTTTCCAGCACTGTTAGAATGGAATGTTTCTTTTTAAAAAATTATGTATTCATTTTTTTAAATTTATTGTCAGATAAAACCCCTGGTAGATGTAGATGTATGTGCTGCCATATTTACACTGAAGAACCCTCTTGAACTTTGTAGCAATAATACCTTTATACCCAGGCAATTTGGGGTACCTGGCCCAAAGCCCACACCATGGCATAAACTATGCTTTAGAATGCCTTTCCTGAAATTTTCTAGTACCTTCTCTATTGTCTGGCACCAACCAGACTGGAAGAGCTGTAAAGACAGGATTCCTAGAGCCAGGACAATACCCACATTGTCTTGGGTCACCATTTATATCCGTCAGAAGCGTTCCAACTCTTTATTCCTGGCTACTTCACATGGGATCAAGCTAAAATACTAATGTGCTCCAGAGACCTGGTAGTTTGTCAAATTCTAGGAAGGCAGTCTGGTGAGTGAGTCACTCCCACTAAATGGCTTATTTCTTTTGCGAGATGGTTCGGAGTGAAGAGTGATTCCAACATGCTGATTTTAGATGACTGTTGCTCACGCTGGACAGGGAAAACCTGAAGGCTCTTGGATATCAATGGTACATGACTGATTTCCCCATCCATGGGCCCACACCTGGTTTTTCATCCAGCCATGTTCCCACCATCACCGTAGTGGCAACAGTAGTCTTTTACCCCTTGCAAGCTCCATATCACATATCACATATCACAGGAAGTCATTCAGGAGTGGCCTCTCGCTTGTCCTCAAAAGGCTTTGGAGGCCTTTGCTTTGCAGTGCCAATGGGCTACTGCAATTAATGTCCTCTCTTGCCTCTTACCCATGTGGAAATGTTTTTCTCTCCTGGAAGGATCTTAAGCCATGCAAAGGAGGGACAGGTAAACAGAACCTTGACAAACAGAACCACTCTTATCACTCCATCAATGGGCTTTTTGACTGTTTTCCCCACTGGTGGTGATGTGTGGAAGGCAGGAGTGTAATCAATAATGAGAGATCAAATTCAATGATGAAGTGATTCTGGTCTAAAGATTTCTCTAAAGATCTTGGAAGATGTGATGTTCTATCTTTACACTATGAAATTCTGAACAGAAAATTGAGCATGAATAGAAAATAAATTACTGCTCATACTTTCCTGCATACTCAGGCCAGGACTTTCATTCATGGTCATTATCGACAAAACACAGTAGCAACCTTTGTGAGAGCCATTGGAAGCCAATATTTACCGGCTGCATAAAGAATGATGCAGCATCATGAGGAATGATGTAAAAGTATTAAACAGGTGATACTAGAGAACAGCAGAAGCTGAAGATCTATATTATTGTAATAAATGCCATTTCTGAAGAGCCATGGTATTGCAGATAATACCAGTTGGCTACCTTCTTCCCATATATATTAGTTTTCTAGGGCCACCATAACAAAGAACCACAAACTGAGTGGCTTAAACATTAGAAATATATTGTCTTAACAGTTCCAGAGACCAGAAGTCCAAAATCAGGGTGTTAGCAGAAACATACTCCCTCTTAAGGTGTTAGGGAAAGATCTCTTCCAGGTCTCTCTCATAGTTTCTCGTAGTTCCTTGGCTGTGATAGCATAACTCCAGTCTTTACATGGTGTTCTCCCTGTGTGTGTGTCTGTGTTCAAACTTCCCCTTTTTTATAAGAACACCAGTAATATTGCGTTAGGGATCCACCCTACTCCAGAATGACCTCATCTTAGCTTAACTCCTTGTGTCTGCAACAGCCCTATTTTCAAATGAGGTCATATTCTAAGGCACTAGAGGTTAGGGCTTCAACATATGAATTTTGACTGATGCTGTTCAACCCCAATATTATGTGTTGGGAGATATGAAATTATCTAACACCAGTTCATTTAAAAATAAAAGATAGCAAGAAAGAGTTCCTGGACCTGAAAGGTAAGAGATGCTACCTGGACACTACGGAGGATGTTCATATGATTGGACAATAATACACATGAGCTAGTACTTCCTCTCTATTGATTATTATAACTGTTTACTGAAAAATCAATATATCTCACATGGCCAGTGAATTTTACAATACATTGTCAAATCAAACTGTTTATATAGACAGGAGCCCCACCAAAAAATATTTGCCTCAGATTCACAAACCCGAGGACAGTCCTGACAGTATCCCTGATATTTTTACCTCGCTGTTAGGATTTTATTCTTACCTTTTAAAATCAACTAATATATTTGTTTATTTTGTTTATTGTCAGTCCTGTGGAACCTTTGGAGTGAGTACTTGCAATATATGCTGTTTGCCCTTTTTTGACTGGAAGATCATAGCTTTTTCTAAGCTTACTTAAATCATCTAATTATTAGCCTATTTTAGATCCAAAAATATAGTTATAGAATAGGTTATTTTCTTGAAAAAAATCAGCATTTCACACAAGATATGTACTTAATTGATTATCCAAAATTGCAATATATTTTCACCATTCTCTTGCAGATATACACAGCTTACAAAGTATCTTCTTAATTAAATATTGTGCAATAGCACCAATAGGAAAGTGACAATGTGCTGAAGGAAAGTTATTTGTACGACTGGAATACGTTGCTTCTTTTTTAGCCTAAATTTTAAAATTTGGGTGATTGTGGAATAAGTGAGGTTATAAAATGTGTTATGGCATTATTTAATAATCTTTAAAGTTTCCTCAACAATAATGACTAACGGTTTAGAAAAATACAATATACAATATTTGTCTTTTTTATGTCTTTGAACCTATCAGTCACTACTTCTGAAACTATAATGAGGATTTAAACCACGGTTAAGATAACAGCTTTAACCATGTATTTAGAAATAAGTCATTATGTTCCACAAAATGTATGAAAATAAATTCCTATAGTACGTCATAAATCAAATTTAATATTTTAAAGTACCCAGTGGTAAACGTGCGTGTTATTTCTTCTCTCCCTGTCTACACAATATATCTCTGTGTAAAACTGGAATTTTATTTATTGGATTTGGTTAAAGAAGAATGGCTGTTAATAACCAACTTTAAAAAGTGCTTTTCATTGTTTCCCAGAAACTTGAAATTAAGATTTATGCACTTACTGTAGATATAACATTGATGATCTAAAAACTGAAATATGCAATTAGATATTCACATAGTCTCTCTTTGAAAGATAGAGGGAAAAAAATGTCTTTTTCCTGAAAAGTATTCCAAGCTATGAGAAGACTATAATTATGCAGAATGCTACTTAAGGAAACGGGTAAGAAATTATTACCTACAGTTTAAGTACCCAGTTTTATTTTTTCTCTAGCTAAATTTTCAAAAATAAATATCATTTCTAAATAAGGAAGACTTCTTCATGTCTTCATAAAAGTTAAATAATTTATTTTTGCTGTAAGTATAATTCCTCTTAAAGTAATGTTTATGTAAGATTAGTATATAATGAAATGGAAATTTTGAAGTGGATAAAAGCCTCTCTAGGTTTTTGGACAGCTTTAGAACTTCACATAAATCTTATTGACAAACACCTGTTGTGGAGTAATTTTGCCATCTTGTTTGAGCCAAGGACAGCATTTGGAATGTCAGTATGTGTAAAAATTTGGAAGGTGCAAATTGACAAGCTATTTCATGACATGTCAAGAAATATTTGCAAATATTTCTGATGTAAGCACAACTCAGATTTGAATAAGAATTTGACACAAGATCATTTATATATAAACTAGTATACAAAATGGAAGGAGAGGGAAGAACTGAGATGAGCTTTGTCACTCACATCTGGATTTCACAGTGATGAGTAAATGAGCTGTACAAAATGAGCACTTGTCATAAAATAAACAAACACAAACACGTTGGCTATCTGTCCAGTCCAAAAGAAACATGATGGTTATGCAATTAAAAAATTATAAGCCATCATCTAGAATATATCATCCAGGAGTTTCTTTCTAGTGAGAGGCTTTCTAACGAGCTTATTATGTGTGATTACAGTACCATTTTTGATGTAGGGGTGTCATTTGCTCAAATTTGATTAAATTTGCTCCAACCTAGTCCTTGATGCTAAAAGGACTCCTCTTGCTTTCCTTCTTTGTTTCTTAATTAATTTCATTGGAATGGGACTTGATATTAATGACAGATTTTGAGGAAAGCAAAAGATATCTAAATTTTCCCGTAACGGAAGACACTGAGTAGTTCCACTCAAGCACATCCAAGTAAAACTCCAGAGGAATAATGTATATACATTTACGCATCTTACATCTTTTAGTAGAAAAATTGCATTTATAATATACTTTAATTTTTTTTACCAAATTTCCTCCCCCAAATTTTTCTTAAACACTTTTTATGTGTCAAAGGACTGTTCTCTGTGGTTGAGATCCAGTAAACAAAATAGTCAAATGCTGATCTCTGGTCTTAAATTATATATGGGGAAAGACTGATGTAAAATATGGATAAATTTACCCAATGATTTATTTCATATAGTGATATGTAATATGAGAAAAATGAAACTACGTAGTAAGAACAGAGTGATTGTGACAAAACACTTCTTGAAATTGAATGATCACATAAGGCTTCTCAGAGAAGTGACATATAAATTATAATTTAATGAAAATGGATGGCCATGTAAGTAAAGAGTTAGGATCAGAAATCTCAGGTGGAAAAAAAAAGACAAGTAAAAAAGATCTAAAGTTGAACTAGCTTGGAATGTTTATGGAAGACCAATGGGGTTGGTGATTTATGAACAAATGGGAGAACGGAGCAACATGTGATAAGGGAGGTGGACAGGAGACAGATTTTGATAGTCCTTATACATTGTTATAAGGGATTTGGATTTTAATCAAATTGCAAAGTTTGAAACTGCCACTTCCATAGTGAGATAAGTTCATATCGGATTGACTCTCTTGTAGAGCAACTCAAATTCTGGACAAAATATTTTAAAAAACAAAAAAGCACAACTATCTGAAGGTATTGAAGTGTGCAACAATGCAGGCAGATTCTGGAAGGATGCCAAGACTAAGAAGAGAAAATGGTGGGGTGGGCTTTTCATTTTACAGTTCCTGGCCTGTGAGCAGGACATATTCTGCACACAAAGAGTGACCAAAACTAATTGAAAACTTTCCATTTTCCGGGACTTAGAAAATCAGACGACAGAGTTTGAGGCAACTACAGCAACTGAAAATTTAAGGTAATGATTCAGATATTAGAGAAGCAGGAAGCAAGGGAGATGGGGAGGTTAGCACAAATTTTGTGTGTAAACTATGCCTAAATATCTGACTGACCTCAAAATTATACATGCACAACGTAGCGTCAAAGCATCTCAGTGAAGGATAAAAGAACTGAGGGGAAATTTGAGCTGCTACCCAAGAGACAGACTTTGCATTTTGAGTCCAAACATCTTAAAGCTTGAAAATAAAGAAACAAAAAGCAATGTTCTTCAGAGAAATAAAATAGAATCCAGAGACTCAGAATAGAATATATAAAATGTCTGGGATACAATCCAAAATTATTCAACAAAAGAAGAATTAGGACACCATGACCAATTCTCGAAAGAGAGAAAGTAAATCAATATAGACCAACCCTGATTTGACCCAAATGTTGAATTGAGCATAAAAGAATATCAAACATCTATTCTATACTCAATGATTAAATGGAAAATATGCTAATAATGAATGAATATGTATGAAATAGCAGAGAAATAAGATGTATTAAAAAAGAAACAATTATAAATTTTAAAACTGAAAAGTAAAATATCTGAAATTTGAAATTGCCTAAATTTAACAATAGAATGAAGATAACAAGGAAAGAATAAGTAAAATTGAAAATAAAGAGAAATTATCTATAGTAAAAGAGAGAGAAAAGAAAAAAAAAGATTGAAAATAAAATGAACAGAATTTCAGGGAAATTTGAGATAATATCAAGAAGTCTAATATCTCCCATAAATAAAAGAGAGAGGGGCTGGCCTGGTGGCATATTGGTTGAGTTTGCATGCTCAGCTTCAGTGGCCCAGTGTTAGCGGGTTCAGATCCCAGGTGTGGACCTACAGAGTGCTCATCAAGCCATGCTGTGGTGATGTCCCACATTAAAAAAATAGAGGAAGATTGGCACAGATGTTTGCTTAGGGCCAATCTTCCCCAAGCAAAAGAAGGAAGATTGACAACAGATGTTAGCTCAGGGCTAATCTTCCTTGCCAAAAACAAAAAAAAGGAAAAAAAAAGAGAGAAAGATTGGGCTAAAAAAATATTTAAAGAAATAAGCATCAAAAATTTCCCAATTTTTGTTTATTTTTTGAGGAAGATTAGCCCCGAGCTAACATCTGCTGCCAATCCTCCTCTTTTTTTCTGAGGAAGACTGGCGCTGAGCTAACATCCATGCCCATCTTCCTCTATTTTATATGTGGGACGCCTACCACAGCATGGCTGGCCAAGTGGTGCCATGTCCGCACCCAGGATCCAAACTGGCGAACCCTGGGCCAGCGAAGCAGAACATGCGAACTTAACTGCTGCACCACTGAGCCAGCCCCACCAATTTTTTTAAATGTATAATTTTACTGATTCAAAAACTTCAATTAACCTCAAGAAAACATAAGAAGAAAAACACATCTAGTCACATCACGATCCTGGAACAGATGAAAACCCAAGACAAATGGAAAATTCTGAAAGCAGTGAGGGTGAAAATAACAAATTACATGGTGAAAGGGTGTGTAGCAATAATTCAAATGATTGCTGATTTCTCACTAAAAAGCATGGGGTCCAGAATACAGTGAATTGATATCTTTATAGTGAAGAAAGAAAAAATAATCAACAGAGAATCTAATTCTGTATCTGCCAAAAATAATCCTTAGGAATGAATGTGGAACAAAAATGTTTTTAGAGAAAAGAAAGCTGAGAGAATTCATCAAAGCAGTTCCTAACTGAAAGAAACGCTAAAGAAAATTTCTCAGCTTGAAGGAAAGTTATGCCAATTGGACATTCAGATATTTCGGAGAGACTTTAGAGCTTTGGAAATGGGATGTTAGGAAAGGTAAAGGCATTGGAAGCTTTTAGGCAGAAGAATAACACAATCTGACTCACGTTTTTTAAAAAAAACAAAACTGATGTCAGAAGAATCAATTTTATGGGGATAAGAGCAGCAGCAGGAACGCTAGGTAGGCGTGAAGTCAGAAATCCCTAAGTAATCATGGTGCCACAGTCAACGCTGATCTTGATGTCAGTGTCAGCTTGGACTCTGAATTCAACCGTCTTTGAAATGTTTCTTTTTCCCAGCGCATAGTTACCTGAATAAATGTTAATATCTCCCTTTGTTGTAGGACTTAGCAATTACGATTTTGTACACTTACTGAGGTGGTATGGAATCCTTTCTCTAGGAGACTCACCTGTTCTTTGTTTATGAGTTTCTGGGTCTAAAAATAATTTCCTCTCCAGAAATTGGACATGGGAATATGACTTTTTTATTGATATTATTGGGGTAACTGCCATCGAACTCCTGATTATCCATTCATGATTGAATTTGGATGGTATAAGTTAAGTATATCCTTGTTGATTGCTCATATCTTTTGCCCAGAGGGACAGGGTATTCTATTAAACAGCTACATATTTTCTGTAGGTCAGACTTGCCTGGCTGCCCCCTTGCCACATATTACAATAATTATACACCTACTAAGCATCACCACCAGGACTCTAGTGTTTTAAGATCCTTTCATTGCCATTGCTGTCTTTCAGTTTCTAACTCTGCTCATACTTGACAGACATAGAAGAGACACCACTGACCTCTGAGCAATCTGGTGCGTCTCTCAACTGTGTGTTCTCCATAGCTGTAGTAAACAGTGCAACATCTGTGCTTTCCTATGGAAAATAATCATCTGTTTCATTTTCTAGTCTTATATAGTGTTCACTTTTCTGAACCTTTTAATCACTTCTTCCTCCAAAATTAATGTGGACAGTCTCTTTTTTCACGTCTTTAGAAGCCACCATAGTAGTAAGTTCACACCATCACCTAGAGTCCTTGTCAGGATATTAATTCTTGTATCCCAGAAGAGTGCTTCCAAAGCAATAAACTCTTCCTTATCCAATTTTATTTTCAGATTGCTGTATTAAATACTCTCAGAACCCAATTCCACACATACTCCCCTAGCTCTGTCCAATATATGCTAGCTAGGTCTTGAACTTCTTCTCTCGTATAGTAACTTCTTTCACTTATTGGGTTCAACATATCTTCATCTAAGTTATGTTTTGACTTAGCCCTAGTTACAAGCCTTTTTATTAGGAGGGATGTTGATGGAAGAACCTGAGACGAATGGCATGTTTCTTGTGCATTATCTCCAAGAAAGAAGAGCATGTCAACTTTTTACAGGGAGGAGTGGGACATTTTTGCTGCTCAGAGTGTCCATGGAATATCATTGCAGATATCTTAATTCTATTTGTCAGATTCCCCCTGTTTCCTAATCAGGACCTTAACCTCAGTAGAGCAGATCTCCTTTGCTTAGAGTTTTAATATTCTTTGGAGCTTGACTGGTGTGATTATTAAGTCTCAGGCCTGGTCCTCAGTTTTCCTTGCCATACCTTTCCAGGAGATAAGACTTATTTGTATGCTATTAACAAGGACTTCTGACTTTCAGAGTTAGGTTTCAATTGACAATTAATTATCATTTGCTTTTTGTTTCCCTCATATGAAGCCTCAACCAAGCCTAGCAATATTCATGCAATTCCATTTTCCTTATAATTATCAATTCCCACATATTTCCAAACTAGCTGATACATTGCACCAGATTATGCATTCATTTCAGATGGCACACCTTCTAAATTTCCAAGGGAAAAGCTTTAAGAATTGGATCCATATCATAGCAGGATGATGCCATGTCTATATCCCACAGTCTAACAATGATTGAGTCCTCATTTTCAGCCTTTGGAGAATAATCTAATTCAAAACATATTTTAGCATCTGCTTTCTTGGGCCATTATTGATACCAACCGTTACAAAAATAATTGTCTAATAATCAGCCTGTGAGATGGTGTTTAGCTTGCAAGGTGTTCATTGAGTATCCTTGGTATCAGTATCTATGAAAAAAAAATGGAAAGAAGTAGAAGGGAAGAGGGATAAGTTGAGCTGTGATGCAGTCCTAATTATATGCTACTCCAATACCACAGGAAGCTCCAGGGCTACAGTAATCATGTAAGGTTGCCCTGAGTTGGACCAAGAAAGCTATACCTTGATACTTCCACATCAATCAGTCACTGGACGTGGGCCACCATGGGAAGAGAAATTTTGAGGGGAAACGCTGTTGTAGTTCTCTGTCACTGAGACAATATCTGAATGGGCTGACCCCTGAGAGTGGTTTGCTAACAGCATTGATAGCATTGATGGTGCTAAATTTTACTTTGAAGAGACATCTTAGTAGAACATCACAGTGTCCACTACACTGATATAATGTAAAGAAGATGAGAGGAAGGACATGTTTGAAGGGTGGAAGTTAAGATAAAGTGGGGAAGAAGTGATGAGTATGAGGAAATGAAGTGTTATGTTTTGTCTAGATTGAAATGCCTATTAGAAATAAAAATTGGAATGGCAAATAACCAAGAATAGAGAAATAAAATTGGGTGTTATTAACATATAGATGGAAATTATAGATAAACTCAGCGGGGAAGGATTAAAATAGAATATAATTTAACTTTCAGTTTTTTGATTGCGGTTGTTCTGTCAACCAAATATGGAGGCACCAGAAAACAATTTCCCTTGGAGGTGACTTTTGTTTGTTTTATTTATTGCTATATTTCTAGTTGCTGGAAAAATTCCTGGCATTTAGTACTTGGTCAATTAAATATTTGTTAAATAAATAGAGACTTTGAAATTATATAGCTAATGTGAATCATTTTGTTTGCTTATATTTTGTTTTCTTTCATCCAAATATTAGCCATATATCCTCAAAAACTCTGGTTTGAGAACTGCTATTTAGAATTTGTAACTTTCATCACCCTCAAATTGTCAAGGTAAAATTTTTGTAAGAAGATTTCATTTACATGTCTATTTCTTCTGAAATATTTTTCTGAAAAAACAGAGAACTGGAAAGCTTTCATCAACAATTAAACATTTTAACCCTGAAATCATTACATGAACAAGTCCTGGTTAGTCAGATGGAGAATAAGAAACCCTATGGAGAAAAGATGTTTTCCTAGCCAAGATCCCAGACAAGTGAGTCAACCAAGTGAAGAAGAACAAAAGTAAGCAGAAGCCGACCGCAGAAATATGAGGGAGCCCTTCTGAGACCAAAAAGACCACCCAGCTGAGCCCAGCCTAATTTGCAATTCACATAAGCATGAACTAAGGAAATGTCGGTTTAAGCCATTAATTGGTGGAAAGTTGGTTTCACAGCACTAGCTAAATAATACATGGTCAAACCAAGCTACAAAGGAGCCAGTAAAAGCAATAATATATTGTTCTCAGAAGATGGAGAGCAAGAGAACTTTGGCAAATAGCTCTAATGACTACCATGGAAAGGCAGTGCTCAGCACTTTTAGGATGCAACAAAGTTTAAGACAGGATTTATATGCTTTATAAGTTACATGCTGTTGGGTGAGAGACAATAATGAATAATAATATATAATTCTGAACACAATATACTATAGTGATATGTAAAATTATCCAAGTTGAAGAGGAAGGTGGATTTACGTTTTGAGAAAACTTTCTTTAGCTATTCTTTAAGGATTGATTTACTAGCAACAAATTTTCTTAAGTTTTCCTTCATCTGAGAATGTCTTGATTTCCTCTGCATTCCTGACAGCTATTTTTCCCAAATATAGAATATGGAATTGACAATACTTGTCTTGTGGCTCTTGAATCTGTTGAACAACTTACTTCTGGATTCTGTGGTTTCAGATGAGAAATTTGCTCTCATTTTAATTGTATATCCCTGTGGGCTAAAGTATGACAGATATCACCAAAACCATTTTTGTGTTATTGTTTTTAGGCTACTCTTTTCCTGGCCTTTTAACTAGGGGTATCAGGCTCTTTTGGGAGCTATTTTTGTGCATGTCTGTTGATGGTTCCAGGTCCTCAGTTTCTGCAGCACCTTGTCCAGAATATATGGGACGAAATAAGAAAATCCACAGAAATCATTACTGTTTTGTTTCTCAAGTAATGACGTTTCTAGGCAAGACAACTTTTAACCACATTTCAGAATCTTCCTATGTTTGCTAGTTTTATTATGCTCAAGTTTTTTATTTGTAACTGGGAGGGCCTGAGAAAAAAGGAGTTACTCTATCACAGTGGAACAGGGAGCTAAGGGTCACTTTTAGCTCTTGCTGGTGAAAAATGGCACCACATGAGGGCGATTAGGAAGGGGTGGAGAGGTGTTCTACTCTGAGAAGAACCTATCTTTTAGTGTGAGTAGATTCTCTAAGAGTATCCCATGTGGAAAGCATTCCAAATATGAACGAAGGGTGGAAGTGTTGACAGCGCAGAGTTAGGGAATGGAGAATACCCTAGGAAAGACTGTAGCAGACACTGCGGGAGTCCACCATATACCCTCACTCAGCTCCACATACTGAAGGCTACTTACTGACACTAGCAAGATGGAACTACTAGAGATTTAACGCTGGAAGCAGCCCTCAGCTAATGACATAGTGGGAATGACGTAGTGGTGTAGCGATCTGTAAATACCCCAGCTTCTTCACCCGCATTTGAGATAACTGATGCAAATATCACATTGTCTCCAATGGTTCTAGAGAGAGGTCTCTAAAGGTACTAAGCTCCAGTCTTCTGCGGTGTACAATGACTACTGCATGAGAAACTTCATGCAGCACCTTCTTTTACTTCCAGCATCACTTTGCATTTTAGAGTTGCTAATCTGCCATAACTCTATGAAGCCAGGAAAACTCCATCGGCAAAATGGATACACTGAAATTAGATGTTAGAATATTTTTTCCTCTGTCGCCACACAAAGAAAGCCATGATGACACATACGAAAAATTTCAATTTAAATATGTATTTGCTTTGAGACATTCTTTCATCCTTGAAACATGTGAAGGAAACCTGGGAAGCTAAAAAGACAGAGCTGGAAGTCCATAGCTTGAAGAATAATATTTTGTTATAATCAGTCATTTCTCTTGAAAAAGTTATGCAATATCCATCTGATAATAAGGCCAGTTAGTACATTTCTCTATATATCTACCAAGATCTAACTTGAGTATCTCAGATCGCTACTCGCATATTAAAAGGTTTCTGGGATTTCTTTCCTCACAGATACTTAAGCAACATAAGTTAAAATGGCCTAAGATGTAACAGTCCTGTAATGTAAACTTCATATTTGCATGTTTATTGTTTGAACCATAATATCAATACTGTGTGGATTAACTTAGTTTGTAAATTTACTCTTTTACAATATGATGGATAAAGCTAAAAATGGGTTTGAAGACAAGATTTACCACTTCATGATCCCATGACAGTGGGCATATGGCTTCATCATTATGATCCTCAGGTTCTTCACCTTTAAAACAAGAATACTAAACTTTACCTGCCGGCCTTAGAGAAGTGTTACAAAGAGGAAATTAGATGGTTTATATGAGCATGCTTTCTAGAATATAAAGAGTTCCTGTAGAACCATTCTTACTAACATTACTACTAAAATTACTATTAAGATGATTTTCCCAAAGACCAGCTTGAATATTTAAGCCACCCCTCAGGCTCACAGTTTTCTATCTGACTTCAACCTAAACTTGCTAAAATGTTACTCACAAATGTCAAAAACAACTCGATGTGTGAAACTATTGATTTGATTACTCTAACATACAAATCTAATATGGTAGATTCCTATCGTAATCTGAATGGTAGATTCATCAGCTATGATACCACGATATGGAATTCACTGAGGTTACAAATAATTGTCAAATAAGTTCATATTTTCTCTTTTTTTAATTGAGATAAAATTGGTATATAACATTACATGTTTCAGATGTACAACATTATAATTCAATATTTTTATACACTACAAACTGATTACCACCATAAGTCTAGGTACCATCTATCATCACACAACTGACCTCCTTCACTCATTTTGCCCACTCTCCAACCCCCTTCTCCTCTGGTAATAACCAATCTGTTCTCTGCATTGATGAGTTTGTTTTTGTTTTGTTTTGTTTATTTGTTTTTTTTATTCCACATATAAGTGAAATCTTACAGTATTTGCCTTTCTCTTTATGACTTATTTCACTTTGAATAATACCCTCAAGGTCTGTCCATGCTGTCACAAGTGACTAGATTTCCCTCTTTTTTATGGCTGTAGAATATTCTACTATGTGTGTGTGTGTGTGTGTGTGTGTGTATCTTATCCATTCTTTATCAAGTAAATTGATGGACACTTAGGTTGTTTCTGTATTTTAGCTATTGTAAATAATGCTACAATGAACATAGGGGTACATACATATCTTCTCAAATCAGTGGTTTCATATTCTCCAGATAAATACACAGAAGTAGGATAAATAGATTGTATGGTAGCTCTATTTTTAATTTCTTGTGGAATCTCCATACTTTTTTCCATAGTGGCTTCACCAATTTACATTCCCATCAACAGTGTATGAGGGTTCCTTTTTCTCCACATCCTCTCCAACACTTGTTATTTCTTGTATGCTAACAGATGTGAAGTAATATCTCATTATGGTTTTGATTTGCATTTCTCTGATAATTAGTGATTCTGAACATCTTGGTTTTTTTGTTGTTGTTGTTTTTGCTGAGGAAGATTAGACCACAGGTAACATCTGTTGCCAGTCTTCTTCGACTTTGTATGTGGGTCACCACCACAGCATGGCTCATGAGCGGTATAAGTCAGTGCCCAGGGTGCGAACCCACAAACCTGGGCTGCCAAAGTGAAGTGTGCTGAATTTAACTACTACCCCATGAGGCTGGTCCCAAAGAATATCTTTTATGTGCTTGTTGCCCATTTGTATGTTCTCTTTGGAAAAATGTCTATCAGATCATTTGCCCATTTTTCAATTGTTTGTTTGTTTGGATATATATCAGATATATGATTTGCAAATATCTTCCAGTCAGTAGGTTGCCTTTTCATTTTGTTGATGGTTTCCTTCACTGTGCAGTAGCTTTTTAGTTCTATGTAATTCCATTTATTTTTCCTTTTGTTTCCCCTGCCTTTTGAGTCAGATTCAAAAAACATCACTAAGACTGACATGAAGGAGCTTATGGCCTATATTTTCTTCCAGGAATTTTATGGTTTCAGGTTTTACATTCAAGTCTTAGTCTATTTTAAGTTAATTTTTGTGTATGCTATAAGATACTGTTCTAGTTTCATTCTTTTGCTCATGGCTGTCCGGTTTTCCCAACACCATTTATTGAAGTGACTATCCTTTCCCCATTGTATATTCTTGACTCCTTTGTTGTAAATTAATTGTCCATAAGTGTGTGAGTTTATTTCTGGGATCTCTATTCTGTTCCATTGATTTGTGTATCTATTTCTACGCCAATATCATTATTTTGACTACTATAGCTTTGTAGTATAGTTCGAAATCGGGGAGTGTGATGGCTCTAGATTTGTTCTTTTTCAAGATTTCTTTGGTTGTTCAGGGTCTTTTCTGTTTAAACACAAATTTTAGAATTATTTGTTCTAGTTCTGTGAAAAATATCATTGAAATTTTGATAGAGATTGCATTGAATCTGTAGATTGCTTTGGACATTTGTGTGGACATTTTAACAATATTAATTTTTCCAATTCATGAGCTTGGATTATCTTTCCATTTATTTGTGTCTTCTTCAATTTCTTTCATCAGTGTCTTACAGTTTTCGGTGTATAGGTCTTTCACCTCCTTGGTTAAATTTATTCCTAGACATTTTATTCTTTTTGATACAATTGTAAATGGGATTGCTGTCTTGATTTCTCTTTCTGATGGTTTATTATTAGTGTATAAAAGCTAATAAATGAATTCAGTTAAGTTGCAAGATATAAAATCTCCTGTTCTTTATTATCTAAGACACCAAGGAATCTCATGGATTGACAGTTTCATTTAAAATTTCAGAAAGATTTTACGCTTCAGAACTTTTATACCTCTGGCCTTAGTGATAGTTGCATTAACTCATGTAAGTACTCATGGGAACATTGTATGCTGGATTGATCATTGAGGAAGATGAGAAAAACATTTCCTATACTCCTGAGCTATTGAAAGTTCATTAGAAAAAGAACAAAGATTTGGGAATCAGACTGTCATCGGCTCAAATCCATCCTCTGTGAGTTACAACTTCTGTGACCTTTAGTAACAGAATTTTCAAACTTCCTAAATTTCTTCATTACTGTTTATAAAAATGAGATGATACACACCATAGCAAAATTTTTGGTAGTGTTGTGGTATGTAATATCTAAAATATCATTAAATTATATGCCTTAGCTACTTCTTGTCGATAATGATATCTTTACAAATTTCTTAATAGTCACGTGGACCGCTCTATTTGTATGAGCTGACCTTACGTGTAAATATGTAAATACATTAAATATACCTAATTAATTCATTCAACAAGAACTATTTGTTAAGTTTTTCTGTATGAATTCTATGTCAAAACTTTATACATACAATAATATAATTCCTTCAACAAGAACTATTTAAGTTTTTCTGTATGAATTCTATGTCAAAACTTTATACGTACAATAATATCCCCATTTTTTAAACAAGAGAACTCAAAGTCAGAGGTTGACACCTGTCCAGGCGGCCCTTCTGAATGTACAAATATATTTATTTTATGTTTAGAAATATATATATTTAACATATGTCTTGGCCAATATTATTTTGGAGTTCTCTAAGAGTTCTGACTGGCTGTTTTTAATCATAATTTCTCACACTTTCCTTATGGTAGCCAGGCCTCTCAGTGATGGAAGAAAACCTCAGAAACATACAATCGAAGGCATTTAGGATAAAAAGACATATTTTGTTATTTAGAACAAGTCTATAGTTTCAGTAGAGTTTCAGTAGATCTAATTTACAAGATCTTCTCCATTCAACTTGGGGTGGAGAGTATTTTCTGCAAGTCACAGAGCTCACAACCCGAAGTTTTAAAAGCAACTTTTGCGTCATCTGCCAAATTTAGAATTGATAGCGTGGAGGTCCAAACCTCAGCTCTCTGCCCACCTCAGAGTGACTTGGGGGAATCCAGGAATCTGGATTCCTGACATCCTCTTGGTGGCAGTGATTCCCTTTGAAGTCCCATGAAGCCTGTGAGATTGCTGAAATTCTGGTAGAGAAAGAGAAATCACCAATTTAGGTAACGCAAACTCTTCCATTGCAGCTGTGTTTATGTACTTCGGTATTCCTTCAACGTATTTTTATTTTCTCCTAAGTTTTGAAGAACTTGGTCTAACCACATGCCTAAAAGAAACTTATAAATATTAACAGATTCAATGAATAGCAAGGAGAGAATTTGTATAATATAGCAATTTTCGTGTTGTCACTGAAGTACTTGCATTGGCACAGGATGGTGAATGCATACCCCCTGAGATCAAATGCCTTAGCCTGAAGAAAACAAGATACAAGAACAAACATTCTTTGAAGTCTCCTTTTTCATATGAAAAATTCTCATACATTTTTTCATTCTGCTCCATAATATATCTTTGCTTATTTCAATATAAAAGTAATGTGTTCCCCTAAAATCTTCAAATAATATTGGTGCTCCAAGATTCATGACGTTTTGAGTCAGTATAGTACAGTCAATATGATTACAGGTTCTGCAGTCAGATTGCTGATTTCAAATGCCGTCATCACGTGCACTGGCCCTGTGGCTTTGGGCAAATTGCTATAACTTCTCTGCCTTAGTGTTCTCATCTGTAAAATGGAGATTATGTTACCTACTGTGATCGAAATTTTCAAGCTGCTGCCCACACTTTTACAGCCTCAAGAGTTACATGTACCAAGATTTGAGAAAGACATTCTCAAGGATTCTAGTGCATAAAATGATAATAATGCTTGCCACAGAGTGATATACAATAGCACGTATATACATATTCACACATATATATGTGAATCCCTGATTCAATCCAAGTAAAGGAATTTACTAATGGGCAAAGATATCTTCATTTAATGACCACTATCACGGACAGTAATCATGAAAGTTATGAATCTTTCAGATGGCTAACCAATGTTTTTGGAATTTGGCTTCATTTCTTGGACATTTATGCAAAATTTTACCTCATGGAATTTGAATGATTGTCTTCAGCACTCAAGTCTCCCAAAATCATAAAGTATTTTTTTCTTGGAAGGATGCCCTGAGTTGATAAGATGGATACAGTTCTTTAATCGACTTGTTTAATCAGAGTTCAGTTTGATTTCGTGTTACTTTGATCTTATGTGAAGTTTGACTAACTGCCTGGAACTATGTAGACGTCATACGTGATTGCGGATGGAGTGAGCATGATTATTACTATGACTTAACACTCTGCTTTCCATTAATACCAAATGACTTATCATTTAATATATTAATATAAAATGAATATTTGTAGAACCAAGATTCACTTTAGGAAAGACAGCATGTTCAGAATCACAGAATGTCTCACTACCCTGAAGTTTTGCCCTTCTTGATCAAAAGAAGAGCAAACTAAAATTAAAGGAAATAAAGATTAGAACAGAAATTAACGAAACAAGGAAAAAAAAATCAATGAAACAAAAATCTGGTTGTTTGAAAAAATCAAAAGAATTATCCAACCTTTAGCTAGATTGACCAAGAGAAAAAGAGAAAAGACTCAAGTTAGTAGAGTCAGAAATGAAAGAAGGGGCATTACTATAAACCTTATGTAGATTTAAAAGATTATATATAAATAAATTGGACAGCTTAGATGCAATGGACAAATTCCTAGAATGGCATGAACTACTAAAACTGACTCAGGAAGAATAAACAATCCGAATAAAAATTCCAAGGAATCCAGGACAATACTAGTAGAAATTTAAAAGATTCAGCAAGTTTACAGATACGAGATTACAAAAATCAACTATACTTCTTTACATTTGCAGTGAAAAATCTGAAAATGTAATTACGAAAATCCCAATTACAATATCACTGTGGGTGGGAATTGTTCAGCCACTTTGTAAAACAGTCTATCATTTCCTCAAATGATTAAACTCAGAGTTTCCATAGGACTCAGCAGTTCCAATCTTATGCATATACCCAAGAGAAATGAAAACATATATCCAAACTAACTTCTGTACATTAGCATTATTCATAATAGCCAAATGGTGGAAACTACCCAAACGCCCACCAACTGATGAATGGATTAAAATAATGTGGTAAATTCAAATACGAGTTAGTGTTACATGTCAACCTGAATAGATTATAATAACAAGCTATTCAATCAAACATGAATCTGGTCGTTGCTGTGAAGGTGTTTTGTAGAGGCAGTTAACATTTATTGCATTAGTCAGAGTTCTCCAGAGAAATAGAACCAGTAGCATATATTGGCTTTGTATATAGTTTTTTATTATTTATATATATATATACATGTAGAGAGAGAGAGAGGGAGAGAGGGAGAAAAAGAGATTGACTTCAAGGAAGTGGCTCTTGAGCTTATGGAGAACCAAAGAAGAGCCAGCATTAGAGTTCCAGTCCAAAAGCCATCTGCTAGAGTTACCATAACAAAATACAACAGACTGCCTTAAACAACAGAAATTAACCTCTCAGTCCTGGAGGCTGTGAGTCCACAGTCAAGGTGTTGGCAGGATTGGTTTCTCCTGGGCCTCTCTTCTTGGCTTGCAGATGGCTGTCTTCTCACTTTGTCCTCACAGGCCCTTCCTCTGTATGCGTATATCTCTGGTGTCTCTCTTCTTATAAGGACACCAGTCATATTGGATTACTGTCCCACTCTATTGGGCTCATTTTGCCTTACTCACCATTTTAAAGGCCCTAGCTCCAGATACAGTCATGTGGATTAGGGCCCACCCATATTACCTCATTTAATCACCTCTTTAAAGTCTCTATCTCCAAACAGTTACATTTTGAGGTACTGTGGGTTGCGATTTCAACATATGAGTTTTGGAGGGATGAAACTCTGCCTAAAACATCTACAATCAGTTGACTTTGCTGACTTTAAGTAAAGAGATTACTCTCCATAGTGTGCGCAGCCTCATCCAATCAGTTAAAAGGCTTCAGGAGAAAAAACAGAGGCTGTCCGGAGAAGAAATTCGGCCTCAAGACGGAAGCACCAACTCCTGCCTGAGTTTCCAGTCTGACTGCCTGCTCTATGGATTTCAGACTTGCGAACCCCCACAACCACATGAGCTAATTCCTTTAAATATACTTTTTTATATGTATATATTATATATATAGTAAAAAATATATATGTATATATATATCTTATTGTTTCTGTCTCCCTGGAGAACCCTGTCTGATATATCATACAATAGACTCTATTTTTTTTTTTAAGATTTTATTTTTTTCTTTTCTCCCCAAAGCCCCCCCGGTACATAGTTGTATATTCTTCGTTGTGGGTCCTTCTAGTTGTGGTATGTGGGACGCTGCCTCAGCATGGTTTGATGAGCAGTGCCATGTCCGCGTCCAGGATTCGAACCAACGAAACACTGGGCCGCCTGCAGCGGAGCGTGCGAACTTAACCACTCAGCCACGGGGCCGGCCCCACAATAGACTCTATTAAGCCATGAAAAGGAACGAGGACTGAGACCAGCTAAAGCAGGAATGAACCTTGAAAACATGATGTGTAGTGAAAGAAAGCAGTCACCAAAGAACACATTTTCTATGAAGACATTTATATGGACTGCCATAACAGGAAAATTTGTCGGGAAAGAAATTATATTACAAGTTGCTTAGGGTTGGGAGTGATGGGGAAATATGGGAGTGATAACTAAAAGGTACGGGGTTTCTGTTTGAGGGGAGGAAAATATTCTAAACTCACTGTGGTGATGATGGTTGCCCATATCTGTAAATATACTAAGAATCATTGACATATATATGCATCTATTTCATATAGATGAGTGTATATATAATATTCCTAGTTTTTAAAAGTTTGTTTAGTGCTAAGTCATAAGTAGCTTTGGCTCATAAATTGTGAATAGTGACAATAAAACTGGAAACACAAATACAGCTCAATAAAAAACACTCTGTTGTCATCTGATGTATACATACATATAATTATATACAATTAATTACATATATTAGATATACTTATATAGACAGATGATCTGTTTCTGTGATAGAAGATAGAACCCTGGCTGACACAGGGCCGTGATAGGAGATCAATTTCTGAAAAGAAATGCATGATTTTTTTTTTTTTTTTTTGAGCAAGATTAGCCCTGAGCTAACTGCTGCCAATCCTCCTCTTTTTTGCTGAGGAAGACTGCCCCTGAGCTAACATCCGTGCCCATCTTCCTCGACTTTATATGTAGGACGCCTATGTCCGTACCCGGGATCCGAACCGGCAAACCCTGGGCCTCTGAAGCGGAACGTGCAAACTTAACCACTGTGCCACCGGGCCGGCCCAGAAATGCGTAATTTTTGATGATCAGTTGGTTGTACTGGTTTTTATTTTCTTACGATTTTATCACAAACTCTTCTGAAAAAATTGTGGTGGCTATAACATATGATGCAGTTTGTGTCAGGGCTTTCTGTTTTCAGTGGATCTCACTGAGGCCAGTCCCTGAATGCCTCATTTCAACACAGTACCCACTTGGAAAAAGCCATACGGTGTTAGCTTTCTAAGGAGTGAAATGAAGGAGTCTGGTAAAATGATGTCCAAGGTCCTATGCAATTCTGACAGTTATGATCAAAAATTCATCCTCACTGGAATACGAGGATATTTACTGAGACTTTGATTGCTTTTATGCAGAAGGAAATTCTCACCACGATCCATCAGTAAGAAAATAGAAAACATGTTACACATCTTAAATAAGTGCTAAATAAACATTCAATTGTGCCTTCTGTCTTATTCTATTAAATAAATGGGGGTTGCAATTTTCACCTACTGATAATTATTGTGTTTGGATTCTCAGTGTTATCAACTAGAAGATGTATTTTTGATACTTTAGTAACATAAGAAAGAATCATATTAGAAATAAATTTTGAACTTTTATGTCTTTTTTTGCCAAAATAATTTTTGATTTGAGAATAGAGACTTTACAATGATGAATACACTCCCCTCCCACAAGAAAATTCATATTCAGTGCATCTCAGCAGCTTTTTAAAAATCTTAGGAACGTGTCAGTTGATCTTCTCATTTTATGAGTACATATAATATCTGTAGTTTTCAAGAGTTTAGTGCTAAATCCTAAGTTTATTAGGCTCATAAATTGTGAATAGAGCAACAGTATATTTGGAAATGCAAATATATCTCAATAAAAGACACTTTATTGTTATCAGAGTAAAAGCTTGACGTTTATGGCCTAATTAATTACAGTGCTCCATCAACAGGAGTTTTTTGCCGTTTTCTTAAATTATATAATCAGAATTTTGCTAAGAGTACAGGAAAATACAGGATAAACGGGACACACTTGTCTGAGTTAATATTGGTTTCTGTAACTTTACGCAGCTGTTCAACCAGCAGGGGTAGAGAAGAGATTGTATCGCTTTGGTCCCTAAAATGCATATATATTTTTTGAAACCTGGGTTATATTCAACATCATTGGAATCATTGAGACTGAGAATCAAAGGTCACAAACTTACTTGATTATAAGAGGAAAACGACTACAATGACAAACTTTCTGAAATTCTCTTTGTGAGAAAAAAATGGGTGCGATTTTGGTTTCCTCTATGGAAAGGAAATTATTCTGAGCAAATATGTGCCATCTTCTTGATCCTGTAGAGAGCACGCTTCAATGGTTTGGAACATGGGCTTTCTGATGAGAGAGAACAGGAGTCACCTCAGACTCGTCTGTGTCTTACTTTCCTTAATCAGAAAATACCTACCGTGCAGATTTATTGTAAAATACCAGATAGAAAGGATTTAGAAATTTACTACCATGTTGAAAGTGCTCAGTCAGTGGCTGCTGCCTCAGATGCTTATTGTCGGAGAACAAAGCAGGATTAAGGTTTTTAAAAAGGGTTTGAGGTGTGGAAATTTTGTAGTTGTCAATTGTGTGAAATTAGATAATTCATACAATTTTTGCTCTTATAATTGAAAAAATAACGTATGAAATCACTTTTTATATTTTTTGGCAAACTAAGGTGTTTATTAGGTAATAGATAGGGTATACAATAGGTTTTTAAGAAATTCACCATATTTTTCTCGGGACAATATTTCCAGAACAGTTAGGTGCTTTCCTTGACAAATGTTTGCTTTGTTTTCTTTTGCATTAGAGCTTTTATTTCTCTTCAGAATGAAACATATATGTTTCACTTATGAAGATTTTTCTCCTAAAAGTATTTCTAAAACTTTTAAGAAGAAAGTGGTAGTACTAAATAATCAGCTAATTAATCAGTGTTCTTTCAACAGCTTGTCTGGCAAGATTTTTTTGTCTGTTATTTTATGATACCTGAAAGCAACTTCATAGTACAATACATATGACTTAAAAACAGATAGGCTCTGTTTTGGGTTTTGAACCCCAAAGAAGAAGTTAGTCCGGTTCACTTAATTCCTTCAGAACAGATGTTCACAGCAACCTTAGTATAAATCTTGTGTTGAGGTTTCACAAGGTCATCTTTTCTAATACAGCTTTCAGTCTTAAAACTTTTAGGAAAAATAATATGTTGACTATAGATTAGCCAATATGTGTTTGGATTAAAAGAATGTATCTGTCCATTAAAGATAAAATAGCCACAATCTAAACCCATGTCACATAAGTAAGAGCTCAGACCATCGTGCCACGATGACTTGAATACACATTATGGCTAAGCGTCTTGGTAGGTCTCAGTCCTTGCACATGTTACTCAACGCTCTAAGTTTCAGTTTTCACATCGGTAAAATTGGCATAACAGTAATCGCTCCTTCATTAAGCTTTAATCCTTCATTAAGTTTTAGTCTGTGTTTTACATAATGTCTGGTGCGTAACTACTTAATAAATGTTGGAAGTGATGATGATGGAAATAATTGAGTGATTTTTGGACTTTTCCTCTCAAACTGAGTAATAAACAATTTATAACTCAACAGTTAAGAGATGAGTTGAAACCCAGAGACATAAGTTTTGGGACCTGTTTCAGTGAAATGGGGAATGTGCTTAGTTGGACAGTTAACTTGTGAAGAATCTAGAAGTAACTACGGAGGTAGAGACCTCAGTGTGGAAAATTAGAGAAAGATATTGACCAAAAAGAAATGAAAACAAATTCCATTCCATTTCATTGAAATTAGTGAGTGGGTATTCTCAATAATATAAGGCTAATAAATGTTGTGGACCTAGGGATTTCAGAAGACAACGGGCTCCAGGAAGGTTAAAGTTGTACAGAATATGAAAACTGTGCAGAGGGAGTGGGAATCAGGAGTGAGAGAGAGCAGACAGAAATTGAGAAAATGAGGCAATTAGTGAGAATTTTATTTTGTTTGGTTTTGCTTGGTCACTTTATTCAGAAAGTGCAGTGTGTAAGGACTAGCGCTGAGGAAGAAGTGAGCAGCTGATGCCAATAAAGATACTCCAAGCAAAGTTTGATAAAAGACTAGGTCAGAAAATTCTAGGGATCTGGGGTAGCTGGAATGTTACTGATCTTGGATGAAAAAGGACCTCTCTCTAGAATGTCAAATACTGTGGAGAATTGTCCTGGGAATTCTCAAAGTACAATCTCTCATTTGGATATAAGAATTGTATATGTTAGTTCAACTTCATGCTATAAGCCTGGATGTCCTGTTTTCAGATATTCCCAGATGGCAAAGACGGAAGATGCCACCCGGCATTAACCCATAAAACTAAGGGTCTGGGAAAATTCCTACAAAAAGATGCTGACAAGAGGTTAGCATAGAAAAGTACAAGTTCAGTTCCTCAGGAATCTGATTTAGGTTTCTTTAACCAACTGTGCAGCACCTGATTATACTGCCCTTTAAGCTATGTTGATGTAACTAGAAGACACCAGAAAGCTTAGAAAAAAAAAAAAGCAGCAGCACTCTCTTCTGGAGACTGCAATAATGAAGGAAATTCAAAGGCATCTACTAGGAGAGTGTTGGTCGCATCAACATATCTTTATTAAGGTCATCTTCCATAATCTTTTTAATTGAATATTTAATTTCTATTCTCACTGCCCTTTCTCATGTGGTTTACAAAAAGGATTTTGAACCTGATTGACTCACTCTGCTAGGTGATATTCAAATGGCTTATTCAGTTTTAGGGAACTTAAAACTAAAATATTAACACACTATATGAAATATATGCAGTAGGAATTCAGATAAATGGGCATATTATTAAAAATGTCATGGACAAATACTACATTCTTTCTCAGTATTTTAGAAAAATAGAGAGAAAAGACTAATCTGAATTAGTTATATTAGATTTTAAATAGTTTTACAAACACTCACTTTGATTATTTTCAAGATTATGAACCAAAAAATGGAAGTCTGCTACTCATAAAAACAATAAAACTAATAATGATAGGAGGGATATTTATGTAACACCGGGGGCTAGGCACTGCTCTAAGAACATTAATATATTAATAAATTTAATGTTCACGTACATTAACTCAAGTACAATGGGAGGAAAGTAATAAAATACTAATATTAAATAGTCTTCATTTCATTATGCAAACTCAACATAAACAGTACATGAATTTCCTACTTTAAAATATTCTGAAGCCCCATGAGCCTTTTTCTAAGCATGGTAAGAAATTTCTATTAAATGATTTTGCCTTTATATTCATCCCTCTTTAACTTCCTGGTAAACTGCTATGAATATTTTAAGAATATAGCCCAGATGGCCATTTGATGAAAAGTTCTTATCTAGCCTAGCCTCTTGTTTCTATACTGAAAAATATATACCCATTTAGCCTGCATACTACTTTTTATGCCTAACTATGTCATAATGCATTGTAATTATTTTATTGATTGACCTTTTCCTCTTGGTTGTTGTAGTCTCCATAAATTAGATACTGTCTTTGATATGCTTAGAACATTCTTAAACTTGACTTGCAGGAAAATACAGTATCAAATGTGTACTGTCTAGAGTTAATGGAAAATGAAGGAAAAGTTTCCAAAGCGCTGAAGATTCTATTCTTTGAAAGTTGACCTTTTTCTACTACTTTTAGTCAGTGATCTGCTCCTTGAGTATTTTTTGCATAGAAGCTAGTTGACCTGTTATGACAGTTTATCTCCTTATTAAATATGCAATGATAAGTCAATTTTTTTCAGGTAGGCAGGCTTTATTTTTGCTTCTCCTAGTTACAGCATTTAGTATAAAACATGTAGTAGCAAATTTTAGAATAGATGAATACAAAAAGAATAAGAGACTTAAATAGGAGTTTGGCAGAGAAGGGTTAGTGTTGTACAAATAGTCAGTTTTAATATCAGTGGTACTTGGTGGCAGTTTTAAGTACTGAGAACCACAGAGTTTCTGCTGCCTGGACTATCCTTCATCTTTCAAACTAAGATGGAGTGGAGGAACGCTGGTGAAGATTCTAGGAGGGAAGTAATGAGAGAGAGAGAGAGAAAAAAAAAACCAGCAAAAGTGATGGCTCTGCCTGAATTGAGTTAGATGCAGAATACAAAGTCAAGAAATGCCAACAGTGTGTTGAACTTTTCTCCTAGGGTCAGTGAATTTCTCCTCTAATCAGATTCTGAATCTGCAGTTTTTTGACCAAAACATACATGGACTTGTCAAAATACTCAGGACTCTAGAAATTGTCTTACTTGAGGAATTAATGCTAATTAAATATTGGTTCTGAAGTCAATATCTTCCCTCACACAAATCTCTCTAAGTCTTTGGGGAGTCGCATTGGGAATAACACAAGAAAAACAATCAAATCACCTACCAAAGTGCTTTTGGCATAGGTCTGACCAAGATCAATTTGATTATTTCAAACTAATTGCCTTTTTAGAATCAACAGAATCCCAGTAAGGATAGTGTATGTCAAATGATTCAAACTCATCTTCATCACCATCTGAGTACCTGCCCTGTGGCAAGAATTTCATATGATGCATTTTGTGCATTTTCTCCTCCAGAAAAAAAATTCTCTCAGTAATTCATCAAGATAAGTAAATATATAACTTTGGTACAAAACTTGACTCTTAAAGTTATTATAAAGATTAAGCAGGTTAATATATTTGTTCTTCTTAGTATAGCCATGGCATACATTATCTATTATTATTGTTCTCGAAAATTATGGGTGAGTGTTGAAGCTCAGAGAACTGCTAGTGGGATTTGAAGTGTGCACATGATTGATGAACAAGATATAAAATAATAAATAAATAAATAAATATATAATGAAGAAATAAAAAGTAAACAACCAAATAGGATAAATCATAAAACATGTTGAAGAAGTTAAAACGTAGGGACTCAGACAACATATGTCCTCAATGACTGTGCTTTCTTATGAACAACGATATGAGTCTGTATGTAGTGATACAGCATTTGATGACAATGCAAAAACCATTAGATGAGTTAGAATGTACTGTGTTATCACAAAAACATGAATCTGTTGCTTGCATCCCAAAGAGTTCAAAAGCCAACGATTGATATGGGCCTCTTTTTCTGAAGGAAAGGGTAAAAGAAAACAGCTATATGTTTGCTCCTATTGCATTTTATAAATATAATGATATAGAGGTGGTTTTGGGGATTACTTAGCATAACATTTTGGACAAGGATGAAGTTTACCGATTATACAATGTTTCCCACTGTATGTTCCATTGAGGGATGAACAGAATGAGAAGTGTTCCATGATTAAAATATTTTCTATGATCAAACAACCTTGAAAAATACTGGATGAGGCATAGTTTAAAGGGTACTCAATTTTGTTGTACTTTGTTTTATGCTTTAGTATTTCTCAGAGCTTTTATAAAAACAATGTAAATGAGAGTGCCTAGCAAATAATTAGCACTTGATGATTGTTTATTGAGTGAAATACAAGCTGAATAAAATAATAAAAATATGCATTATGGTTTAGCAAAAGAGGAATTGATACAAATACTTTTCAAAGCTAATTTGACCAGGGAATCCTTTTTGTATCATTGTTCCCCATGACTAGTATGTACATTCTATGTGGGGAAATGTTCATCAGGTCAAACTATTCTATTTTAACATGAGGAGTTGAGGTCTAGGGAGAAAAAGTGTTTAAGGTAACGCATGTATTTAATTTTTCAGGAGGATTTCCAGTTAACTGAAAAAAACCCTATATTTTACAATAAATATTTTAAGATGTCCACGTTTTAAAATATTTTTCACAGTTTAGTAAACGCTAATATAGATATTTGAAAAGTATGACAAAATCCTTCACAACTTCCATTTTCTTTGAAGGATGTCAATTGTCTAATTGTTGCTAAATAGCTTGATTGCTACTTTTTCCTATCATATTATCCAATTTGACAGAATAAATTGAGTAAGTAAGAGTTTAGGTAGGGTAGGTAGAGACAGCCACTTTGTCATATCAAACTCATGCATTTTGCCCATATACTTAAAATCAAGTAAAATAACACTGATTTGACATACTGTTATTACTAATTGTAAAACACTTTAAATATTAAATTCTGATTTGTCACAGTTCCAAAATTAGTATATAAAATTCAAATCAGCAGATAGAAAATCTTGAGAACTTAGGAAGTTTTGTGAAATATGTCATAACGAAATTCTAATTTCAATTCAATCTTTCCTGTTCCACTTTACTTGAAAGTGCAACTTACCAAACCTATTAATAAATTGTAACATTGATCTTTCTCCAAGTCATTATGTTTCCTGCAATTTTTTTTTTCTTTTTTTTTTTTTTTTTTGGTGAATAAGATTGGCCCTGAGCTGACTTCTGTCACCAATCTTCTTCTTTTTGCTTAAGGAAGATTGTCGGTAAGCTAACATCTATACCAATCCTCCTCTATTCTGTATGTGGGAACCCGCCACAGCATGGCTTGATGACCGGTGTATAGGTCCTCACCTGGGATCTGAATCCACGAACCATGGGCCAAAGAAGTGGAGCATGCAAAGTTAATCACTATGACACTGGGCTGGCCCCAATGTTCCTTGCATTTTTAAGTACTTTTTCCTGTTCACTGTTGAAGAAATTATTCTAAAACATGAATATTGAATCATTTATGTTGCATTTACTTTTTATTCATTCAACTGTTTAATATGGATAAGAGTAACTCACTTCATGTAGGAAATATGGTTTTCTAGAAACCGTAAGCTCTATGAGTTTCTACTCTTGATTATCATACTAAAAATTATAAATAAACTCAAACATATGTTGAGTATCAACTATGAGCCACATATCATGTTGATGCTCTCTTATAGCGTTTAGCATAGAGCTGGAGGAAGTAATATTTAAATTGCAAGTTTAAGGAAAGAGGAGGATTAAACAGCTACAGGAGCATAAAAGGAGTTATTTTCAGGTAAATGGGATTAATGTGAGTGGAAAGTAAAGAAGAGCCAATAGTTAAAGGTGACTGCCACATGTCTGGTTTTAGTAGCTGGATATGCTGCATCTGTTTACTGCAATACACATGTTGCCAGGGGCCTAAAGTTTGATGGAAATATAGTGCAATTTGGGACATGGTAAATTGGAGAGATCTCAGAAGACAAGTCTAAACTAAATTGTGTTTAATTAGAACTAGAAGCCTGGGGAGAAAAATATTGCCTGAGTAGAACAATTACAGCATAATTGAAAAACCTGGTATTTGATAGAAAAGGAGAAGAAAAAAGTGAAAAGCAGTGGCCAGAGCAGTAAGTGCAAATCAAAGCAGGTTGTGATGCCAAGAATATCAAAAAAGTATCCTGCGTTAAGTTTAAAGAAGCGGCTAGTCATCACATCGGCTGCAGAGAACTCAAGCATCATTGTAGTTGAAGTGTCTTGAACTTTTCAACATGGAAGTCACTGATCTTAAGACAGTAATTTCTATGGAATGTGCGATTCAGCATCCATACTGGAGTAGATTTAACAGTGTTGATAACAACAAAAGAGATGGAGCTTAAGGAATTTATGCTAAGTGAAATAAGTCAGACAGAGAAAGACAAATACTGTATGATATCACTTACATATGGTATCCAAAAAAAACAAACTCAGAAACAGAGAGTAGAATGGTGGTTACCAGGGAATGGGAGGTGGGAGAAAAGAGGAGATGGTCGAAGAGTACAAACTTCCAACTATAAGATGAATAAATTGTGGGGATCTAACATACAGCATGGCAATTATAGTTAATAATACCCTATTACATGCTTGAAAGTTACTAAAAGAGTAGATCTGAACTGTTCTCACCACAAAAAAGAAACGGCAATTGTGTGACGCGATGCAGGTGTTAGCTAACACTACAGTGGTAATCATTTTGCAATCTGTGAGTGTATCAAATGAAGACATTGTACACCTTGTTATACTTACACAATGTTATATGTTAATTCAATCTCGACAAAGCTGGAAAAAAGGAGGGGATTAACTTCTAAGTTTTAGGGAAAGCTGAGGTTGGTTCTCAGATTTTTCACTGCTAAATCTAGAAAACTCAGCACTCAAATTAATAAATTTTAACATTAAGAAAAATTAATCATATATAGACCCCATGATGCGTTTTAGAAAGTAACAATTTTTTCCAATGTATTAAAGGAAAATATGAGTTCTAGAAAATGAAGGGAGAAAAATTGAGATGGAAAGAATTTAAAGGTATAAATTAATGGAGAATGAAACAAGACCAAGAACTATTTTAAATATTTTACTCAAATCAAACAAATGCCTAATTACTATTGAGCTAGCAGTAGAGAAATTTAGGCTAAAATTTCATAAAAATATTTGAGCAAAACCAATCTTTCTTAGATGTGAACAAGGTCAGATAAATTACTACTTAAAAAGACTTAATGAGGGGCCGGCCCGGTGGCGCAGCGGTTAAATTCACACGTTCTTCTTCTCGGCGGCCCTGGGTTCTCTGTTTCGGATCCCAGGTGCGGACGTGGCACCGCTTGACAAAAGCCATGCTGTGGTAGGTGTCCCATATATAAAGTAGAGGAAGATGGGCACTGATGTTAGCTCAGGACCAGTCTTCCTCGGCAAAAAGGGGAGGATTGGCAGCAGATGTTAGCTCAGGGCTAAATCTTCATAAAAAAAAAAAAAAAAACAGACTTCTTGAAAAAATTGTTTGAAGACATATGTCGCAACTTATTAAGAGATAAATCCAAAAAACTTTTATAAGCTGGCATAAAGTGATCAGTGGTAACCTTTGAAAAAAAAACACTATGGAATTTAATTTAGTAGTATTATAAATGTAACTACAGAAGAGGATGTTGGTGAAAAAATTTCAAAAATAAAATATATTAAACACAATTTAATTATAGTAATCTGAGTGTAAATTACATACTAAGTAAATCAAAGCCAGTAATTAAAGTGGAGAGTGTTTAAAGGGAGTAATAGTATATCAAGCTTTTCACATTAAATTCAACCTTAAAAAGAGAAAAATTGGTAATTTGAGAAACCTGAGTTTTTATATACCTACAAATCAGAATCTTTGACAGAGGTAGACAACAATAATACAAATTACATTATAAGTAGAAAAATATTCTAAGATGTCACTTTAAAAAAATCGTCAGTAATATTCATTCTTAGGAATAATTCAAGTCAATAATTGAGAAGAAATTATTGAATAGGTTTCTTATGCCTGGTGCAGAAGTAAGTACTAAGGGTACAGAATTAATATAAGACCTTGCTGTTCTATATGAGTTCATAGTTTGTAGCATCCCGTGATATAGTGGCAGCAGAGAAAAAAAAGAAATACAATTTTAAACACAAAATCAAATTTAAAAATACAGAGCAGGCAACACCAAGTATAAAAAATTAAGAAATTTGCAAAAATATTGAGCGTGGTTTTCTTTTGGTTGTGGACCTCCACAGAAAGTTAAAATTGTGTTTTCTTGTGAATCTTGCACTCTATTTACTCACTGAGATTATTTTTATAGATGCATGTGATTATTTCAAATAACAACAATAGCAAAATTATAAAACAACTAAGTGTACAAAACAGCAAGAGGACCAAAATCCAGGTAAAAAACTTAGTCTTAGAATTACCATTTGTTAATGCCCAGCATTGGTTGGAAACTGGCTGGATTTGGAAGTACTATCTACAGGAAGTACCTGCTCTAGATACACCGAATTTCCTTGAATCTCATTAGTGTGCCAAGTAAGATGAGCTATAGTTGTCACATACATAAGGTTTTGTATGTGTAAATATATGTTTAGAGGAATGCAGCTCCTTCATTTAAAAAAATACTTATAAGATATATATTATTATAGTACTTTTGTCCTTCAAGATAGGTAACTGCCTTAGCCATTAAAAATATTAACTGATGGGGGCTTTCCCTGTGGCCAAGTGGTTAATTTCGCGTGCTCCGCTGCAGGCGGCCCAGTGTTTCGTTGGTTCGAATCCTGGACGCAGACATGGCACCCTTATCAAACCACGCTGAAGCGGCGTGCCACATGCCACAACTAGAAGGACCCACAACTAAGAATATGCAACTCTGTACCGGGGGGTTTTGGGGAGAAAAAGGAAAAAAATAAAATCTTAAAAAAATATATTAACTGATGAATAAATGAAGTAGTCCATGAGATTCGCTTCTGGAAATGTAAACTTGGAACTTTTACTGCCTCAAAGATATGTCACCTTATCAGCCAATGTTTCCTCCTTCCATCTTATTTCTCTCCTGCTTTTCTCATTCTTTTTTCTTTGAAATACAAATAATCTCTGAAAGCAGCATAATAATCCATATGACAAAAGCATTGATGTAAAGTCCACTTAATTCCTGAAGGCACAAGTCTTTCCGCAGCCTGCGGAAAATGAATTTCTTATGGCATATTTCTGTGGAACATGCACATTCTATAATTAATCTATAATAGATGTTCTGGTTGACTCAGAATGAAGGGTACAAATTTTGAATAAATGTTAGATACTGAGGACCATTGAATGGAACTTTTACTTAAGGGGAAACAACAAAAAAAAAGACATCATTTACATGTAAAAAACATAATTGGACAAGTGATAAGGAGTCAAAGAGAAAATCTGTTGGGAATTTTCCACTGTCATTTTTTTTCTCCGTGATTGATATGGATGTTTTGTATTTCCAAGCATACTAATTTACTTTTTTCTTTCTTATCCTTCTCAGGCAGAATTTTATTAGCAAACATCTTTACTTTTCTCAGTACAAGCAAACTTAAGTCTTGTGTTTTCTCAGCCAGAATAGTTGGCGGTATTCAGTACTTTTCTCCTGCTCACATTCCGCATGCTATCTGTGCACAAATCCCACCAGTTCCATCTTCCAAATATATCCAGAATCTGGCCACTTCACACTATGTTCTCTCTTCTCCATCTGGTCCAAGTCACCATTATCTCTGATGTGGATTATCACTAAAGCACCAGATCAAGCTGGCCTTAGCATTGCCCTCAGCTCCACTAAACTCCAGACAGTCCTCTTCCTTGACTACAGGCCCCTGGCCTCCCTTTTCTTAGTGCATACATCTTAGAAAAACTTTCAATTGTAAATTGTTTCTCTATTCCTTTGAGATGTAAACCTTCTCCTGGCCTCTTGTGGTTCTATAACCCAGGAATATCTTTCTCAAGGACCTCAAAGCCATCATCATTCCTTTGAAATATAATTATCTAGAAAGATATGCCATATCTCTTTGTTTCTGTGAGAGAGTAGGATCCTGACTTCCATGGGCACGAATTAGCTAACACAAATAGCCTAATCACATTGACCAACCTCCCCTTTAATTCCCTCCTGCACTTTTCCACTAGCTTACCCCAGTGCTTAAAAACTCTTCTGCCTTTTGAACCCTCATACACTGTTGGTGGGAACGCAAACTGGTGCAGCCACTATGGAAAACAGTATGGAGATTTCCGAAAAAGTTAAAAATAGAAATACCTTATGACGCAGCCATCCCACTATTGAGTATCTATCCTAAGAACCTGAAATCAGCAATTCCAAAAGTCCCATGCACCCCTATGTTCATCACAGCATTCACAATAGCCAAGTCATGGAACCAACCTAAGTGTCCAGCAACTGATGATTGGATAAAGAAGATATGGTATATATACACAATGGAATATTACTCAGCCATAAAAAGGACAAAGTCGTCCCATTCACAACAACATGGATAGACCTTGAGGGTATTATGTTGAGTGAAATAAGCCAGACAGAGAAAGACGAACTGTGTATGACTCCACTCATAGGTGGTAGTTAACATACAGACAAAGAGAACTGATCAGTGGTTACCAGGGGAAGGGGGGGGTGGGAGGAGGGCACTAAGGGTGAAGGGGTGTACCTATGACATGACTAATGATAATGTACAACTGTAATTTCACAAGGTTGTTAACTATCATAATCCTAATAAAAAAAAATTCTTCTGCCTTTTATTTCAGTGCAGTTGAGTTCAAAATTCCTCCCCTATTTCAATATGGTCATGTGCTGCATAATGACATTTCAGTCAACAATGGACTGAGTACATGCAGATGTTCCTATAAGATGACTACCACGTAAACTAGGTGTGCAGTAGACTATACCATCCAGATTTCTGTAAGTACACTCTGTGATGTTCACACAACTACCAAATCACCTAACAACACGTTTCTCAGGACATATTCCCATCATTAAGTGACACATGACTGTAGTATTGAAGCTTATTGGAATAGCCATGAATAAAGTTGTCCTTTCTGATGCAGGGTTGGCGAGCCGAGGAGTCGAAAGAAAGATTTCTTGGACTCTCAAGGTCTGGCAGTAGTGCTCTTTTATTTAGAGAATAGTGTGGAATAGGACAAGACCCCTGGGCAGTAAAGAGCCGCTGCAAACATGGGTTGAGAGTAGGGCTAAATTTAAGGCATAGGTAAGTGAGTTATCTCTTTACAAGACAAAGGAAAGAATATGTAAAAAAAGTTGTAAAAATTGTATCAGTGCAGGTGGGGTCTGGTTATTGGGTGGTCCTATAAATTTTAGATAAGAATCAAACTGGATTAAGTAAATGGCAGAAGCCACCACCTTAAATATTATCTTTAGCTAAAGACAAAAGAGGATGTTGGGGGTGGAGCGGGAGTCGATCACGGGAGATTACCACACAAGTACAGTAAACAGATGCAGATTTAAGTCCTTGCCTTTGGCATTGACTAAGAGTTTCTAGACATAAGGTCATCCCCCCTTCTTCCTGGTACAGAGAGGGAGACACCTTTACAGATGGAGATTTCCCTTACAAGGTAAATGTCTCTTAACAAAGGGTAAGTAAATTCTACTCCTCAGAGCCTCCTTCCTGTCTGCAGTTTTTAAAAGTAACCAGTCTAAAATAGTCCTCATCACTTTCCGTCCAGTGCCATTGTTTATTTAATACTCCTTACGAAATAGCCCTACCCCACTTACTGGCACTTCCTCTTCCTATCATCCTGCTTTATTTTTCTCTTCACCAGGACACTTTTCACCATCTGAAATAAGATATACGTGTTTTGAGTGTAATGCCTACCCCCCATGAGAACATGAAACAGCCTTTATCTTTTTTTGTGTGTACTGCTATTTCCATAGTTACTTTGGTGCTGGTGTACATCAAACCAAAGGTGAGGAAAATCCATCTGCCCAGAATGAGAACATTAATGGATTATCTGGAGATGAAAATTAAAGAATTTGGCTGGAAATTTGATTGAAATAAACATAGTATCCTGTAGAATAGAATTCAAAAGTCACAAAAAGTCTTAGTTTAAAACATAGTTGAAGACAATTCACTCTCTTAATCAGATGGACTTTTCTTTTCCTCTCCATGTAGCATGCCTGATGGAATTCTTTTCTATCACTGCCAGGTGTATTATCATGGGGGATACCCTAATCACCCATGTTCTCTATTCCCTCCAGCTAACCAGAAAAATAGGGCATAAAACAGGCCTGGGTTTGAATCCTATGTCCCCCACTTGCCACCTTTGTATCATAATGCCTCTATGAGCCTCAGTTTTCTTGTTTATGAAATGGGCACAGTAACAGTGCCAGTCTTATAGGGTTTTTGTAAAATTTAAAAGCAAATAATCCATATAGAGTGCTTAAAAAATTAGGACACAGCCTACTCCCTGCGCTAGGGCATATTTCAGCTATTACAGTTAGAGATATGATGGTTAACTTACAACTTTCATGTGGTCATGGCATCTCAACATTGCAATATTGGGTTTCCAATAACTGAAGAATCTAAGAAAAAGTAGCTTTGGTATTCCTGAGAAAGGTATGAATTTTATTCTCATTTATCTCCAAAGAGGAGACTATCAATAGTCTCTACTTTGATTAAGTACTCCCTTTCAATGAATGTCTGAAAGCAGAAACTGCTATGGAAATGGCAACAGACACTTATCAAGGAAACCTCACAAACACAGAGAAGTATGCTAGCCCCCTCCGGAAGAATGACCAAAGTTCATCCAAAGTCTGGAACTTGAAAATTATCCTTAGGAAATAGTAAGAGGTCAGCAGTTTCAGTTCAACCTCTGAGTAAGATCAGTATTGCACAGGAAGAGAACCATCGCTTTGCTCTTTTTGTCAATAATATAAAACAAGGTCTTTTATTCTAAACTTTCCAGCCATGCCAGATTGCAGAGGCGGGCATCACAGTCAACCTCTTGTACAGAGGTGTTTAGTAGTGCACAAAAATATTTAATCTTTACAAATGTTACTAAATGTATTTTTATGTCACACGTGACAACATACTTATTCTAGATGATGATTTTGTCATATTTTACGTTTTGCCCGGTACAGCTTTGTTCAGGTCATTGCATTCTGTTCTGGTTTTCAAGTCGCAATCTCTACTGTAAATACTGCAACATTGCGTCATTTGGAAGTTTTGCTGAGTTAGACATTACTCTTCCTCTTCCATGAATAGTAAGAGAGGTAACCTAGAAAGATCGCTGTTTAGCTAGAGATGCTCATCTGCTGTGTGCGATGCCATTTGAACTGTTGACTTGTACGTGAAATATTGCTGTAAGTATAAGCTTCCTTATGGTGGTTTTACTTGTATCTATGACGTAGCACATTCCACGCTGTGCAGACAATATTGATTCTGTGAATTGATTCTAATACGTTTAGTACCACTACAGATGATAGTTACATTATGGTGATAAGTGTTTATAGAAAGTTTCTTAAGTTGACAGTGAAATCAAGAAGTTAAATGAAAGAAAAACACAAACTTATCTACATTCAAAGTGAGTTACAAAAACATTCCTTATCAAGATACTAAATTTGCTCTGTTACATTGAAATACTAAAATATTGGGGAAGACATAAAGAGATTCAAGAAAGACAAATGGAATTTTTAGCTGTGACTTTTATTTTTATTTATTTTTTAATTAATTAATTAATTTATTTTTGGATGTACATCATATTTCGAATTCTGTGTAGATTATATCATGTTCACTACCCAAAAACTAATTATAGTGCATCCCCTCACATGTGAGCCTAATCACCCCTTTTGCCCTCCTCCCTCCTCCCTTCCCCTATGGTAACCACCAATCCAATCTCCAACGCTATGTGTTTGTTTGTCGTTGTTTTTATCTTCTACTTATGATTGACATCATATGTATTTGACTTTCTCCCTCTGACTTATTTCACTCAGCACGATAAGAATTAGGTTATATTATTTCTAATTGTATTTATAGCATTATATTTGCATAATGTATTAATAACTTGTTATGGAACAGGGTCATTTTCAGTGTTTTATAACTAGTCGATCTCCGTTTTCTGGCTCAGTCACGTGGTTCAACTGAAATATGCAATCTTTCTGAGTTTTAATTTTAAAAAAAGATGGTATATTAAAAACAAACAAAAAACCCAAATTAATAGAATATGACAACTCTGTACCAGTTTCCCAGGTACCTGCACTTGCTCTATGCTACACTTAGAATAGAAAACTCTGGAGTCCTACCATTCTCTCCTTCTCGTAGGGGGACTTATGTGAGCTATGGTGTTAAGAATGTCAGTGGACCATCACTCGACTTTCCAGGCCCAAATTTATATGTTCCAAGAGTAATGTTAATCCAGTTGTATCCTCTGATTCCCTTTGGGGAGTCGTGTGAAATAACCTTCAATCTAGAAAATGAGTTAAGTTTTTAGAAGACCCTAAGGAACCTGAAGAAGCTGCAGTATCAGGAATTAGGGTGCATGACCCTGGTTTGTCAGGAGCTTTGCCTTATTTTACACACCCCATGATACTTATTTTAGGTCTTTCTGGGCATTCAGACAGACAGTTACATTTAATTACCCTAGAAAGACAATTATTCCCTTTGACTGCATGAAAGCAGTGTTCTCTAGAAGGTATCTTAGGAAAGAATACGCTTGTCATTTGTTAAAGCCCCGGGAACAGAACAATCTCTGTCTTCTTCTAAGTCAACCTTAAACCATTGCCATGCCTGGGTTTACTGGGGAGCATAGTCCACCATAATGGTGACTTCTTCAATTCAGCACAGCCCATGCTGAATTCTCCAAGTCAAAATTAGCTCTTTCTCGTTTTCGCTTCTATAACACTCTGTGGTCACCTCTATCATAGTACTTACAACTGATATATTCATCTGTCAATCTAATTAGACGTCTAAGGGGGAACAGGGGAAGTGTTTCATTTTAGTTTTGTTTTTCATCTGTGTATCACCAGTACTTCATACAGAATATGTAAATAACTAGCTATTTAATAAATCTTCATTGAATTAATAATTTAAGGGAAAAAACATAGCAACTTTTCCAATAAAGCCAGTAAATAAACGCCACACATCTCAGCTGTAGAACTGAATAAATTTTCATTCTTTTTTTGAAGAAATAACCTTTCTTTACTTTTCATCTATTAAGATGCAGTTACTTACAGTTCACTAATGACTTTTCCTAGTTTAAAAGTAGAAAGTAGATTTTTACTGTCTTACTGAAGTTGAAATTCATTATAGTCAAGAAGGATATTTAGGTATCCTCTAAGAGCTCTGACAGTGGGTCCCAAGCGCTCTATAGAAAAAAGCATAATTGAACTAGTTTGTGATAAGTAGTATTTTTGTTCATGGACTCATAATACGAAATACAAAAATAGTAAAATAAAAAGAGGGATAGAGAGAGGTTGGAAGGAAGGACAGAAAGAAGAAAGGAAGGAGGGAAGGAAGGAGGGGAGGAAAGAAGGAACAAAATAAGGAAGAAAATAAAGAGAGAGAAGTGGTGGGAGGGAGGAAGAAAGAGGGAAAGGGATAAAATGTTTGCAAGCAGGAAAGAAAAACTGTACCGAGTAAATTTGGGAAAGCATCTGGGTAATGTAAGTGAAGAGCAGGTGTACCATAACCTCCCGAGATGAGGCTTTCAGGGATAAAGCGTTTTTTTCCCCCTTCATTTTATTGTCAGCATCATGCCCATAACAATAAGCAGTCAGAAAAATTGACAAATTTGTCATTTTGACATGCAATTTTCTGGATCCCTTTCGCAAAGCCATGCTTAAGTTGTGAAGAGATTTCAGTATGAGAATAAATTGATTATGATGCTTTATAGATATTTATGTTGAGCTATGTTTTTCTGCTTTTAAATCTGGTCCTGTAGTCCTGAAATTTATGGAATTAGGATACACTTTGGTTGATAGTAATTATAATGAAGAAAATAATTGGATCCCATAGAAGAGTGTATGCTTAGATTACTAAGTTAAAGCAAGAAACCACTATCCATCCTTGTGAGTGTGCTGGATGTTTTAACAAAATGTTAAGATCTATCAATAAGATTTTGCTGCATAACAAACCACCCTAAAAGTTAGAAGCTTAGATTAACACTTTTTAAACTCACTATTCCACAGGTGAGCAATTTGGAATGGGATAAACTGGGCAGTTGTTCTAGTCCAAGCCAGGATTAGCTGAGGCATCTGCTGTGGGCTGGTTTGGTTGGCAGTTTGTAATGGCCTCAACTGGGACTTCTGGTACAGCAGGTCCACATGGTCTCTTAACCTCTAGCATACTGGCCTGGGCTATCCTCCTGTGATTACTTGGTTCAGATCTCACCAGGTGAGTTTTAATGCACAATGACTTCAAACCTCTGCTTGTTTCACTTTTGCTAATGTCCCAGTGGCCACAGAGATTTGCAAGGAAACCCAGATTTTAAGGGGTAGAGAAATAAATTCTAACTCTCTTTTGAGAAAGAAAAAAACTGTGAACTCTGTTATGATTTACTCAGATTCCACTGAAGTGCTCATAGCACAGCAAGAGGGTACAACAAAGGCCGCCGTTTCACTCAGACACAATTAAGGATCATTCAACATCTACATATGCACTGCGTTATATGTGATACGTTTTTGTCTTGGTCCTTACCTCTATATCTCCTATGAATTCTTCTTCTACTTTCTCTCTCTACTTCATAATCTCTGTTCATAAAAAAGTTACAGAAACACAGGAAGAATGCAAACAATTCCTTATATCCTTTACTGGATTGACAATTGTTTAATGTGTCAGTATGGTTCTGTTTGGAGATGGGGCCCCTAAGGAAGTGATTAGGATTACCTTCTGATTTAATCCTAACAATTTAAGATTCAATGAGGTCATAAAGACGGGGCCCTGATCTGATAGGATTAGTGTCTTTCTAAGAAGAGATACCAAAGAGCTCTCCATCTCTTTCCCCCTCCCTATCCTCCAGCCTGTGCATGAAGAAGAAGTCATGCGAGTACACAGTGAGATGGTGGCTGCCCACAAGCCAAGGGAAGAGGCTACAGAACGAAATTTACCTTGCTGGCCCCTTGATCTTGGATTTTTCAGCCTCCAAAACTGTGAGAAATAAATTTTTGTTGTTTAAGCCATCTAGTCTGTGGTATTTTGTTATAACACCCCAAGCAGACTAATACAGTGAATATGCGCCACCATCAGTTTTGACATCCAAGGGAAACTTTGAGTGGAGGATCTGGCCTATCTTTGTGAGATGATGAAAACAATCAACAAGGTGAGCAGGATATCTGGGGAACGATCGCCACCGTCAATGGTCTTTCTTCTCCTTTTCAGCTTGCTAATGGGCTCTGCGGCCTGCTGGGGAGTAAATACTTTGAGGTGCTGCCTGCTGACTAGTGTGTTCTTTGAGCTGCACTCTGCCCACTGGAGAGTTTGTCACTTGAGCTGTGCCTATTTGCAGAGTCTTGCCAAATCTCTGCTGTAGATTTAATTGACCTAAGTTGGAAGCTCCAATAATTGGCATTTAGGGACAGGAGTGTAGGATTGCGGCCATCCTGAAAACACCTCTGGTTGTGTGTCTTGGCCAAGTTCTGTGTGTCTCAGATTGAATTGTGTGTCTTGATTCCAACATAAGCTATGACTGATGCTAGCCTTAGGGGAACAACTCTTACCCTGTGACCATGGGTTGTTGCTTCAGTCAGACATTGGCTCCTATTCTATAGAGTGTTCAACAGAAAGCCTGATAACCTATGCAATAGAGAGGCCCGTAAGTCATTAGTATGGAGGAAATATGGTCACCATATGACACACTGAGGTCCACACCTCTAAAAGCAGATGGCTCTCTTGCACCCTATAAAATGACTTTGAGCATCCTAATGCTCAGATTTATAGGTAAAAATGCTGATGTGGCACTCCTATGGCACAACCAAGGGGTTAATTCGGTTTGATTTAAGCCCAGAGTCCTTAAACCTGATAAAGCAACCATTCTCATGGAGCAGGTTCCTAGCCATGACACACTGATCTGAGTCTCTTTGGAGGAGGAAACTCATAAATATTAGGAGGATAGAATGGAATCATCTCCTAAAGTATATCCAGTGACCTGAAAATAATAAATAAATACCGGGATAAAGTGGGAGAAAAAAATATACCTCTGTAAAAAAAAGGACATCAGTTTGACCCAACTGGAAATCCAAAACATACTAAAATCATTTACACAACAAAAAGATAAAAGGGCACCGATTGCCTTTTGCATCTCAAAACACAGGTTCTGAATTTACTTTAACACCTGATGAAATACACCAATTGGCCAATCTTCATTGCCTCACTGGACAGTGGGTCTCAAATTAAAGTTTTACCAGGGAATCTCACTACATTTAAACAAGGTATCTCCATACTCTTAGGGAAGTTACCAAATGTTGCTTAAATTCTCCATATTTATGGAGCCCGTTGAAAATGATTTGGCCATCTGGTGAGGAGGATGGCAGCAACAAACAATTCTGTATCCACATTTGTCCCGTGTGGAGTAAAGAACTCCGAGGATTTCTCACCTCACAAATACCCAAAATATAAGTCAATGTCACACATCTCCCTATGTTTACTAAAACAAAAATACAAGATCTCAAGACACTTCTTATGCTCTTTGAAGTTCAAATATTATAATGTTGTTTAGCCTTCTTGGGTGAAGAATTCAAAGGAAATTTGAAATAAAGAAATTTCCATTAAATTCATACTTTAGTCCCTCAATACTCTTACCAAGTTGGCAGGTTCCAGGAAATTCAAGGCATGATTACAATGTGGTGGTCTCCTACACAGCAATAATTTTAATGAAAAGTAGACAATCAAGCTTGAGTGATGGTGTGAACTGATCACCCTTCAGATAGTGGGCATTAAGAGCAACAGTTAACAGGCATTTTACCAGCAAAGCAGTCATTCTCATTTCCTGCTTTCATTTTGGAAACCATACTTTATAGGATAAGACTCTTCTTTAGTGATTGAACATGATAAAATAGCCTAGTGTTAATAGGTCTAGATACAAAAAATTTACTATCTTTTAAAGAATTTTAGGTAATGAGTTCTTTTAAGCAGTATGATATCATTATGGGATTGACTTTTCCTATGTTACCTTTAAATACATCTTAGATGAACAAAGCAGTGTACAATTTGTATTGTTTATTAACTTAGTTTTATTTATATGGGCACTTATGTAGAAAAGAGAAAATATAATCATTGTTGATTGCGTATGTAATAAAAATAAAGATTTAAAAAATAAAGGTGATATATTATTAAGCCATGTTAAATCACTCTTAATTTCTTTAGCTTAACCTGAATTAACCTCTGGAGTTTCATGTTTTTTGTGATTACACTCAAGGTACGTATACAATGTACTAGCCTATTTTTCTTTAAATTTAACATTATATTATAAAATATTTCTCATTTAGTAGTTTTCAGAATTGCCATATAAATGGTTGTGTAATGTATTATTTCTAGGGCTGCTTACCAACATTTTCCTGTAATAATGTGGCTCATAGAAATGACAAATGTGATGTACCACGGGCTGCTTAGGGGTTCATTACTCCTGCAATTTTTTTAGGATAGGAGATGGAATTTAGAGGTAAAAGGTGGTATAAATTGGGTGAAAATAACCTCACAATTTATTTTGATGCACCATTTCATAATGACAGTATTTTTCTAACCACTTCTCTGCCAGTGAGTGTGAAAAAGCACCATAAATTCCTCTCATGGATATTGACTTCCAAAATTTTACTATTTTAAAGTCCTCTGTTTAAATAGATAAAAATTGCATAATTTAATACCATATTTTAAAGTTTGGGTCTCACCTTCTTAGAATAAATTCCTAGGTGTTTAAAATACTGGGTCAAAATTAGAGAGTTTGGGGGCTGGTCAGGTAGCATAGTGGTTAAGTTTGTGCGCTCCCCTTTGGCGGCCTGGGGTTCTGGATCCTGGTCATGGACTTACATGCCACTCATCAAGCTATGCTGTTGTGGCGTCCTGCATACAAAATAAAGGAAGATTGGCACAGATGTTAGCTCAGGGACAATCTTCCTCAAGCGAAAAAAGGAAGATTGGCAACGGATGTTAGCCCAGGGCCAATCATCCTCAGTAAAAAAAAAAAGAGAGAGAGTTAGCTTTCTTGGCCTTTTTTCTTTATCTTTTTGAGCTATCTTGCTGTCTAGAACTACTGTACTGACTACACCTGCTTTGTTCCAGTTTAATGCATGAAACAAAATCAGATACTATCCGGAGGGAGAGGAATTAATATGTACTTTATTTTTATTAGATAAAATTGGCACCTTGGGGGACTTTATATTTCTTTAATCACTATTGCTTGGGAACAGAGCACAAGATTTAGGTCTAAGCCAAAAAAACACTGTATCCCTTATATTCAGAGTTTGGTTAAGAGATCAGCATAGGGGCCTCCCCAGTGGCTGAGTGGTTAAGTTCATGCGCTCCGCTTTGGGGCTCAGGGTTTCACCAATTCAGATCCTGGCTGCGGACACGGCACCGCTCATCAGGTGATGCTGAGGCCGCGCCCCACAGAGCACAACCAGAGGAACTCACAACTGGAATATACAACTGTGTACTGGGGGGGCTTTGGGGAGAAGAAGAAAAAAAATTAGGATAAATTGGATCTATCAGCATTTGTGCCAGTCCTATTATCTGGAAATGCTAGAATAAAGGTATTAACTATTTTTCATGAGTGACTTTGAGTAAATGTAACCCCTGGAGTTGCTATTAGTCATCTGGAGGGTAAAAGGAGAGAGTGAGTCTGTGACTGACGTCAACACAAAGTGAGAAAACATTGGGCAGGATATTCTCTGCCCAAATAACTCCTTTGTTTGTGCCATTTTTGTTCATTCCATTTATATGTTTGCTGTTCAGCTAAACCCACAAGAGATCTGAGGCAGAATTATTGCTATATTCTTTTGCTGGGAACTTTGCTAATTTGGAGTTTTATTTCACAATCTTTAACACTTTAAACCCTAGAGCTGAGCAAAGTTGAGTGAGAATTAAAAATCAGAATTGACGGATTTGGGGTACAGGTTTTTAAAGACAACAATCTATGGAGTCACCCTGGCTAAATATGTATTTTTGTTTATCCTGGCTTTAGCACTCTTGCAATCATCTAATACCTAATTTCCCTACAAAAGGGGTTGAACCCGGAAGCAGCTTCTATTTCGCTTTAGCTGAGGCTGATTAACTTTTGCCATCCTTGCATGTACAGGAGAGCATGTATTCCTTACCTTAGCTGTTTTCTTGCATAAGATTTATTTATGTTGGTGCTGAAGTGTGTAGAACAGTCAAAATTCTCTGGTGCTTTCGTTGTGATATTGTCAATAACATATCCAAAGATTACGTCATCGAATATGAAATCAATAGGGATCCCAAAGGTGATACATTGAAAATAGTTTTCCCCTCACTCTCAGTAATGACTGTACTTGTTTTAGAGTCATTAAGACTGTTTCTAGAAGAAAATAAGACTGATGCGGAGGTATGGAGGAGACTGGAAAATATATTGAGGTGAAAAATTGCCTACACTCTGTAAATTTGGTAAAAATTTCTCCCTTTGATGTTTTTTGTATATAACTTTTTATCACATATTGCCAACAGGAATCATGGTATCTCCAAAATTTTCTAAGTTTCCACTTGAGGTTAGTGATGGGACTTTCACTTTGGCCTTCTGATGTCCCGTGTGGTGTTTACTCCACTTTGCTTGGGGTGTGGCAGGCCCATTCACTTAAAAACTGGAAATGTTATATCTTTTTCGAAGTTGATTACATAGCAAAAGGTTTGGGACTTTTTTTTTGCTTTAAGGGTTTTAGAGTCCATCTAGACTAGTGGTTTTAACTATTTTCTCCTCATTTTTTTTTTTTTAAATCAGTTCAAAGAAGTGGCATCAACAAGGCATTTCAGGTGGAAGTCTTTAGTTACCAAATACTTGCCATCCACATGCTCCCAAAGCCATCTCAGTTGACCATTCACTTCTAATTAAATGTATTTTCCCTCCTGTTATACAGAAATTGTATAGCTGCTGTTGAATATAAGACTGTGCTTTAAAATGTATGTTCTCATTGATTTTTACATTTAATTTCATGATTTTCGTAAACCCTCTGGCACTTAGTCATGTATCCCAAGACTAAAGAAGGACAGATCTTTTACGTAGATGAAGAAACTGAGGACCAGAGATGTGAAGTAACTTGAGTAAAATCACAGAGATGCATAGAGACTAATGGAAGATCTAGAATTACTCCTCCATTCCTTGATATCACTCTAATTTTCCTTCAAATTCTCAGTTATGATTAAACCTCCAGACAAGCCTCTAGATTGCATGAAGATAATCCAGTCTCTAAATACCAATGAACATACTATAAAACAATGATATGATCTATTATAGGATGCAATAATAACAATCAGAGTATACATTTTCCACGGAATTATTTATCATGTTACAATTAGAAAATTTCTGGATGTTTCTTCAGTGTTGTGGTGCTCTCTTTAAATTACCTTTAACAAAAGAATCAGGATTTTTAGTTCACTTAGATTTTTTGGATTAACACTTAAGGTAAATCTTTGTAAATTGTAATAGATGTAGTTCACAAAGTATCATTGTGTGATGTTATTTTTCTCTATGGGTAAATGTTACAACTAACCTGTAAGTTACTATTGACAATTTTCCCCAGCATTAATTAATACAAATGCCGCAAATATATTTTCTTGTACTTTTTTAAATTAACAAACTTTATTTTTTTAGAGCAGTTTTAGGTTGGCAGCAAAATTAAGTGTAAAGTATGGAGAATTTCCACACACTCCCTGTCCCCACATGTACACAAACTCCCCAACTATCAACATTCTGCACCCTAGTATGTTTCTTATGCTTTTAAAATGGAAAAAATAATATTCAAAAACCCATGGAAAGCATAGATTTTTATCCATAAATTTGTGAAAGGAAATTTTACTCCGAACGTTAGTTCACACATTCAAAGCAACCATTACCAAGAAATTAGCATACTGTTACTAAGCAGCTCTATCAAATTTATAAAGCATTTGAAAGTCACAGTCATGGGAAAAGGAGATGAATAATTTTAGAAGAAACAGTCATGGGTCTTTAGGGCCACAATCATAGCATTGTTTGTCTTGTGTTGAGAACTTTCATAAATTTTCTAATTAGGCTGAGTACTTATATTGTATTTTTGCTTTGTCTTATTTTTTTTTAAATCCCCAGAAGGGACATTTTAAATTGCAATTATATTGCCATGCTCATTATAAAGTGGTGTTTTTGTTTAAATATAAAAATAGCCTTATACCTTTCTGATTTTTCACCTTCAGCAGGCACAAAAATTATTGCCTGTGAATGTCACCAACACTACCTTAACAAACTAGTATAGTTTTATAATATCACATATCCATTTCTCCAGTGTTCTGCCTACCTGAACCAAACTATGTTCTTCTAGATTTGTGGCCACAGAATATACAACCAGCGTTTCAAAATCTCCCTTTAGTAGTAACAGCACCAACGGGTGTTAGTGTACCTTCTGAAGATAAATGGATTCCAAATGGAAGAATTGATGCAGAGCAATTTCTTCAGTCTTCCATAGGAATTTTTGTTAAAAGTCTTCCTAAACTTCTTATTCAGATGTGAAATTTGATTTCAGTCTAGAAGAAAGGAGTGTTTACCAGATTACTCCCAAATTCTCACTGTTTCATTGAATTGCAAAGTGTTTTGTTGAGGCCCAGGACAGGCCACCCAAAAATATCCCAAAATAGCATATTTATTATTTTGAATTAAAGTTACTTGTTTTGACTTAAAACAACATTTTGATCTTGCTCTCTCTCTCTTTCCCCTGAAAGCAGGAAATAAATCTCCTATGTGAAAGGTACCCTCTTCACACCAGGAGATAGAGATTTCCTTATCACTAGAGCTAGGCAATTCAGGGCTGAGAAGCCTGTATAAACAGACTTTGTTACTGTTATTAATTTACTACCTCAAACACTAACTCTTCTTAAATTTCTCACTAATTACATACCTCAAACCTGTTTCTTTGTTCTGTCAAATTCTCACAAATTTATTGTCTCTTTGTGTAAAAAGATATATAAACTGCCTACTTTGTTCACTTACAAAGGATCATTAATATGATCTCCTGTACATGCAGATTAAATTTGTTGCCCCTCCTCTTAATCTGATTTTGTGTCAATTTTATTATTAGTCCAGCCATAAGAACTTAAGAAGGGGAGAAGGAGAAATTTCCTCCTCCTCAACTGTTTCAAATAAGTAGCTAATATTTAGAATTGGTAAAAATAGAGACTCAGGAGATGGGAATAGAAACTCTGTTGAGGTTTTATTAGGGGCTAATGATTGATGCTTTATTTGCCCTCTCAAGTTTGGAATCCACTGAAAATTTCTAAATTAGATAAATATTAATATATTATCTTTATCTTTATTCTGACAGTGCTGATACTGGTGAATATGACAAAGTTAAGGGTGAACTGAGTTTTGTAACTTGAAATCCATCCTCTTACTAGTCCAAGGGTGATCTGAAAAATACAGGGCAGAACCTTTTATTCTAAGATAACTCCATGGCCGTGAGAAGATTAAATGTTGCGTGCTCAGAAAGAAAGACAATCCCATTAGAAAAATTGAGGAAGCTCTTAATTACGAGTTTCTTCCTTCTATTACAAAAGTGTCATCCTAAAATGACCAACTACATATATTTGATGATAGTTATTGTGCCATATCAATCTCACTGGTAAAGAAGGGCTTGCAGTGAACTTAAGAAGAAAGAGTGCTTGAAACTTACACTGCCTTGGTATAGCTGTAAGGAAGAAAGCAGTTGAGAAACAGGAGATAGCTGTTTCTGATATCTATGTGAATGGATAATCTTATAGAAACCCTCAAGTGTTTTCTATAGCACAGAACTCTCCCAGAATTACAGATCCATAAATCTGTCTAATTGACACCTTCAGTTGTGCTGCTAATAGTCATACCAAATAGATTGTCAAAATGAAACTGTTAATTTTTTATTGAAGAATAATTTACATACAACAAATGCAAAGATTTTAGGGGTACAGCTTGATGAGCTTTGGCGAATATATATACTTAGGCAACCAACACACTGGTCAAGATTTAGAATAGTTCCACCTCATGACCTTTCCAGAAACCCACTAACCCAACAGAGGTGAGCACTATTCTGATTTCTATCATACTTTTAGATTAATTTTCCTGTTCTAGAACTTTGTATCAATGAAATTATATAGCATCTGGTCTTTTATTTGTCATCTTTCACACAACAAAATGTTTTGAGATTCTCCCATGTTATAGCATATAACAGTAGTTAGTGCTTACCCGTTGCTGATTAATATTCCATTGAATAAATAACTTCTTTTTTTAATCTGGAGATAAGCACTCAAGTTGTTTCCAGTGTTTGTCTATTATGAATAAAGCTGCTATAGACTTTGTTGTAAAAAATATTTTTGGTGGATGTATGTTTTCATTTATGTTTGATGAATAATAATAAGTAGAATGACTTGGTCACAGGAAAGATACACTAAAATTTAGAAGTTTCCAAAATCTTTTTCAAAGTGGTTACACCATTTCAACTTCCCACTGGCACTGTACATGAGAGTTTCAGTTGCTCCCCATCATTATCAACACTTAATATCAGCCTTATTTAATTATAACCAATCTAACGGATGTGCTAGTATTCTATGATGGCTTAAATTTCACTTCTCTAATGGCTAAAGATGTTGGGCATCATTTCATGTGCCATTTATATACCTTTATTTTCTGTGTGCGTGAGGTGCTGTACAAATCTTTTGCCCATTTTATAGTGAGAAATTTTGTGTTTCTAATGTTGTGTTGCAAGAATTGGTTAATGAATATATTTTAAAAATTGGTGAAAAGTCACATCTTAAAATTATTGTTTTTAGCCCATATACATGGTTCATCTCTCCGTTTACTTAAGTATTCTTTAAACTCTCTATACAATAATGTATAGTTTTAGAGTAGATGTTTTATATCTTTTGTGCTGAATTTATTCCTAAATATAACATGCTTTTTATTATTTTGTAAAAGGCATAAAATTTTATTTTAAAATAATTCTAGGTTACCAGGAAGCTGCAAAGATAGTACAGAGAGGCCCCAAGTATTCTTTACCCAGGTACCCCCAATGCTTACAACTTATGTAAATACAATGCAATACGAAAATCAGAAAATTGGCACTGGACTTTTGTCACATGTGTGTATTTGTGTGACGATCATCAGCACCACAGTAATCTCCCCATGTTACCCCTTCATATGTACTTCCACCCCATTCTCCCACCACCTCCTCAGGCTGCTGTTTTCCTCCCCACTTATGAATCCCCTTTCAGATTTCTTCCATCTTTATCTCAGACAGATCCCTGAAGGTAGGTATGAGAGAAAAAAATGAATCTCTCTAAAGTTTTCTTCAGATTTCCAAGTTATCCCATAAATTCATCTCATGATCATTTCTAAGCGTCTGAAATTTTATTTGTATATTTGATTATTTTATTCTATATCTTATTAAATTATTTTATGTAGGCTCCGGGATCAGCTTGTAGGGATCAAATCCAGGCTATTTTCTGGCTATGAGGTCTGGAGCAAAAACTTGAACTCTCATTGCATCAGTTTCCTCACGTAAAATAGATTTGAAATATTACCCCTTTCATGTTTATGAAGATTCAGGGAATTTATCCATGTTAAGAACTTCTCTCTATCACATTGTAAGCATTCGATAAGCATAATCATTTTTTGTTAATACATTTATTAGTCATTTTAGCTATTATTTCATTGTAGAGGTGCGACTTATATAGAGATTTAATAATTTAGGTATTACATAAAATATTATGTTTACTACTTATACCACTTCAGAAGAATAAATATGAATCTATTTATGTTTTTATTAATCATCAAATATTTAACTAGCACCTACTATGTAAAATGCACTGGGAAGTCTGTGGTAATGCCTAAAAATGCTTGAGCATAACCTATAAACTGCACAAATATTGATATCAGCCTCTAGTTCTAAATAGGAAGTAATAAAGCCTATAACTCTGAGACACAGGATCTCTTCCATTTATAAAGAAGACCATTTCAGCTTTGCAAATATTGTGAAAATTGTAAAGGAGAAGTAGAAAACCTGGGTGAGGATTCATGCCTCAGGCTGTACTCTCAAGTCATTTCAATTCTTCGGATGCTCTTCAACTGAAACAATGCTTCTGCCTACATACATTCCTTTCTTCAAGTCTAAGACCTCACAACTAAATGGTCTCCACGCTCGGTAAAATTGTTTTTACTCTGAATCCCAGCAGCTACGTGATCACAGCCAAGCTGTCACTGAGGACGGCTCATCTAAGAGGAATAAAATCTACTCTTCACAGTCCGCTAAATGGAAGGAAACCTACCCTAGTTAACATTAATGAATACATTAGTATTCGTGATACCTCTATCTTCGTTCCCCTCATGAAAAAGAAACAATGCCTTGATCAATTGTGTTTCTTAAATGACATCTTTAATCTGCATAATAAGTATTTGCTTCCCTAATCTTCTTCTCATCAACCAAAAGTGTAACTTTGGAAATGGAATTTTCTCAAAGTGAGGTTGTTAAAAATGACTAAGTTCTAACAGAGAAGCACAAGATCATGTGTAAATTACCCAGGGCCCAGGAGAAAGGCCATGTTCATGTAGGTGCTTAATTGATTTTTGTTAATGATGATGATACGCTTCATAAGTACAAGTACCAATTAGGGAGAAAAATAACTTGCCATGGCTTAGTAAGCAGAATAGTAAAGAAAGAAGGGCATTCCAGGAAGGGTACCTTAATAGCGCAAACCACACATTGTATGTTCCAGAAGAGATGTGAGTCAGCTTTTCCATTTTACTCATTTGCAACTAACCTTGAAAATCCCAGGAGTCAATGCTTGAAGAGTTTCCTCACAATGCTGAGAAACACCTAAAAATCCACAGCCAGGTGAGTCACGAGTACAAGGAGTTTTTTTTTTTTTTCCATAACCTGAATACAGGTTATGAAATATACAGGTGGCGATGTCCATGTTCTACTATGTAATTGCACAAAGCTATGATTCCCTCTGCCAAATGGCATGTTATTCCAAATGGTATGTTAACCACATATTAGATTTCGAAGTAGATTAAAATGTTTGTATTGACCAAAATTTCTGCTCTTGGTTCCATCAAAAATGACTACCAATATAAACTGGCATTCATACTTAAGGAATCTCTAGAAATAAAGAGATTGTCAGTAATGTATACTGAATTTACCATCCAAAGTGTTTTGGATTCAGTTAATGAAGATCTATTAGGGGCTGAACTGATACTGTGGATATCTCCTTTAAGACTAAGGCGCTCATTCTCCCAGGTTCCGGAAGTGGATTTGTTTAAACTTGAGGCCTTCTTCAGGAATTTTCCTTAAATGAAGGAAACTGCTCTACTCAAGTTTATGTACCATTCCTGAAATCAGCCCACATATAATATTTGTTTTATGTGAAAATAAAGACCCATCCTCCTTGCCTCATGGAGAATTCTGCCCCTTGTAGGATTGGTGAGGCTTCTGTTGCAATTACACTGCAGATCAACTTCTCTCTCTTCCCAACATTGTTTCTCCCACTGTTCACAGATATCATTTCTCAAATCAATTCCCAGTAAAAATCACGAATACAAATTCCAGAGGCTAAGAGTCTGTTTCCTAGGGAAACTGATCAACTACAGGTATTCCTAGGAGGAAATCCAGGAAGCCAATTCTAAACTGGGATTTCTGAGATGGATTACCCACCTTCAGGGTGGCAATGAAGATCTCATCCTGTGTAGTAAGCGGAGAACTGATGGGTCCTGGCACATAATTTTATAGCTTTTGCTAAAACTTTCACTGGTGATGAGTCAGGAGAGATACTTGCGGAAAAGAATGCACAAGTATGTGCAATACCTCAGGATAAGTTTCAAGAGAAACTTGTAGTAACACTGAGGGCTTTGGAATTGGATGGTTGTCTCTAACGGCTATCGACAAAGCGCAGAGAAAAGATGAAAGTATAAGCCTGATTAATATAAGGTAGATTAAGAACGCCAGTGGGCCTCTGAGCTGCATATAAAGAAGCAGAGGACAGAAAGAGAGTGAGAATCTGGACTAGAACTTATTAAAAGAGAAAAGATCTCTCGGAAAACTTGTACTGTCAACTTTGGCAGTTCTGCATCAATATAAGGAACCTGATTAAGGAAAGGTAGACACCTGAAGTGGACAACAAGGCATCTAGATTGATGAGCTTGAAAATTTAAAAATCTGTTTCTGTTGAATCTTGGGAGCTACAAAAGTTGCCCCTTTCTCTTATTAAAGCTAAAGCATCCTGCCTACTTGAAGATAAAGCAAAAGCTTATGAGTCACAGAACAACACATGTTTCATTCAGGATATACCTGCTTCTCCCCTAGGTCAACAGACTTATAACTAGGGTCAAGTCATATTGTAGCTCACCAGAGGAAGTGCTGCCTGCTGAAGAAAGAAAGATACATATATGAAAATGCTAGAGGAGCCAGCCAACACGCATTGGCAGGACCTAGGGTGTCTGGATACTTCTTAGACTATCATAGAGTACTGATCATCTGTATCAATAACCTCATGTTAATCACACTTCATGATCAACAAATAGAACTTTATCTAAGGCCGTGGTAAGATGGACGTTCTCAGAAGGTGTGGACAAATACTACCAAGTTGAAGAAACCATCCTCTCAATGAAATTTTAGGTTTCCAGTGGTCTGAGACATGCTAAAATATTCCATGCAAAGTGAAAGACAAATGATTGCATCTTCCATCTCACCACTAAGAAGAAAGCATCATGCCTGGTAAGCCTCTCTGGGTTCTAGAATTAACATATTCCACAATGGTAATGCTACTCTATCCATTTACCAAGTAACAAGAATGCCAGTAAGCTTTGATTTGGATTAGAAAGTGCTCTTCAGCAGATCTGGCCTTACAGATTTCGATACTTGACATAATTAAATCCTTGCATCATCACACAGTAATCAAGGTAAGTGTTATGATATTTCTGCTATATGTGGAAATTGAGGTACAGTGAAGCTTAGTGACCAGTCTATGACACATTAATATATGTTAGAACCAGAATTTAAGCCTGTGGCCTTTAAATGGGAAATAAGAGTCATGCAAACACTACATTGCCAGGAGTGTGAAGTACGATCCTACCTAGTCTATGAAGAAACCGAATTTCAGTTGGGACTTAAATATGCTGAGTAATGAGGAAGATATCACAGAATATACTAGAACACAGGTTGGCAAATTATGACTCCTAGGTAAACCCAAATTGCTGCCTACTTTGCAAATAAAATTTTATTAGAAGACAGTCACATGCATTCATTTGCATGATGTATCTGGCTGCTTTCATGCTATGATGACAGACTCGAGTAGTTGTGATCAATACTTAATGGCCCAGAAAGACAAAAACATTTACTATCTGGTCCTTTACAGTAAAAGTTTTCCGATCTCTGTTCTAGATACAGTCACGGGAAAATGATGAAAAAGTAGAGTGAGAGAAAATTCTGAATATTCTTAGCTGTTTGTTCACAGTTATTTTCACACACCAAGCACAATGCTTAGCACTTATTACACATTAAAAAACTTGTTGAAACAATGCTAAATAAAAATAGTAGAGCTCAGTGGAGGGTTTTGAATATAGCAATGGTGAAATGAAAGAATTTTTTAAGGATAATTATTCTGTTTCCCCACACAAATTAGAGAAGCGTGATTTTGGAGATATGAAATGTTTGAACAATTTTATAATAGTTCAGATAAGGAGTAATACATTATTTGGTTTGGTACTAGCGTGAAATAAAAGAGGGGACTAGATGAAAACATCAAACATCATTCGGCGGTGTGGGGGGAGGTCACTTCCGGTTGATTAAATGTGGATGATATATTCCTGCACTTTACCTCTAAAGATTTTTTAATAAACACTGTGTTTTTCAGATGATATGACTCTATGTTAGAATTTTGTAGGAACTAGCTGTTAGTGAAGACTCTTGTTGTCTTTCTATCTGTGGGGTGTTTCCTTAAGAAGCCATTCAGTTCAGGAACCAGTATTAGCATCAATGCAAAATTATCTTTCATCGGTGATATATCAATTGTATCTGCTTCTTGCTGCACTGATTCAGTTGTTTTTTTGTTTAAAACCTTCCGAATACTCTTCTTCTTTCTGTTTTTTCAAATACAACTTCTACTATTTTTCTAAGATGATCCCCCTGAACTTAGACTTGATTGAATTCCTCTGTGCCTGAAACCAGATCTTGCAAAGGATAAATTCACAGTTCATTCTGTTTAAAGAGAAAGTAAATATAACATTCAAATAGCAGACAAAAATCTTGGTATCAAATATGTGACTTGCTCTCTATCTTTCTTTCTGAATCATTTCTCTCCAGAAAACATAGCAGCCCTTGCACAAAATAATAAAAAGACTCCAATTCTTTTGAGGATTAGGTAGATTAAAATTTTTCTTGATATGTGCTTTTCTGTAGATGGTAGTACATAGACATTTCCCATTGCAAATATGCTTTACGGTTATTTGAATGCTATTTGCTCAGGGAAAAACAGAGTCTTATTTTTCACATTATTAATGGATTTTGAATCTCCAGGCTGTGTACACCACCTCATGATTTTATTCAAAGCTTATCAATTCATTTGTTTATCAAATATTTACTGAGTGCAACTCTAGGCACATGTAATATGTGAGATGTAGCATGTGATCTCATTTTAATTTTTAAATCCAAGAAGAAATATTAAGAAACAACTGAACATCTTATAGCTTTGCTAGGTATGTAAACCAACTCCCCAAGAGCAAGCGCCTTGATGAATTGTGGAGCACCATGAGAAAAGCCGGGCAAGGATCACAGAGGAACGAGATGAGAGATAACACACGGTTCTAAAGGCCTCAGTGAGGTTGGCAGTTGGAGAACTTGGATGCAAGAACTGGAATTAGAGGAAAGACATGTCTGAAAGTAAAATTTTTAGATTGAAGTAACAGAAGTGGTTTGCTGATAACAAAATTGAGGTTGTGCCTAAAGTGCTCAATGTCTGAGGTAAAGTGGATATAAAAGTCAGTGGAGAGTCGCTTAGCAAGATGGTGGACTAGGAAGATTTAGGCCCATTCCCTCATGGAAACATTAAGTAAACAGCTACAGACTGACTAATACAGCTTTGTGGGAGCTCTGGAAACGAGTAAAGTATCTGCAATGACCAAGCAAATCTCCAATCAAGAAAAATCCAACTCAAATGGTAGGAAATTTCGTGGTGTTTTTGGTCATTCTTGTCCCCCTCCTTCCCCAGCATGGTGCAGTGAGGTCAGGAGGAAGCAGCCCAATTCCCAGCTCCTTCTCTTGAGAAATGAATGGAGGTTATTTGTAGTGCTCTGATCTATCTGTGGATTGCCCAGGGGAGTGGTTCCCATACCTCCTGACTCAGAGCTCACACTGGAAAGGCAGCATGGTTTGAATCTCAGGTTGGGAACTGCAGAAGACAGGGGCAGGCACTGAGGCACATGAAAACTTCAGACCCATGGATGCCTGGGAGTAAGAGGTTACAGGCAGAGATACAATAGGATGTTTAAGGCACGAGAAGAAATGGGGCAGACTCACAGGGAAATTAAGACATTTAAATGCAGCAATGTATAAAGAAGAATTTAGGAAAACAGACACACACACACACCTGTATGCACACACAGAGGCCCAGGGAAAATATGTGCCTAGAAAAAGCCTGAGAAGATCTTAAGCCTTTAAAATGGGCTGATTAATGAAGTTTTTCTCCAGCATGGGGTGAGTTTGCAAAGACTGGGAGAAGTGGTTGTTTTTTCAAATGTCCAATTTTTCACAAAAGATCACAAGGCAGAAAAGGAACAGAGAAACATGGCCTATTCAGAAGAACAAAATACATGTTCAGAACTGACCCTGAAGAAACACAGGCTGATCTTACACCATATACAAAAATTAATTCCAAATTGATCAAAGACCTAAACTTAAGAGCTAAAACTATAAAACTCTTACAAGAAAAGATAGGGGGAAAACTTCATGACATTGAGTTGGCAATAGTTTCCTGGATATGGTACCAAAAGCACAGGCAACAAAAGTGAAAATAGATAAATTGGATTGTTACCGAACCTGAAGTGAGTTTGCCCACCTGTTGCGCAGCAAGCCAATCTCTGACACCGTGTGTGGTGGAAGAAAGTAGGAATTTTATTTTTTTGCACAGTGCTGAGCAAGGAGAGAGGGCAGCTAACGCTCAAATCCCAAACTCCCCGAAAAGCTAAAAGGAAGTGTTTTTATTTGGGGCTTTAGGTAGGGGAGGGGGAGCATATGGCCTTGCTGGTCAGAGCTTTCCCACCAGCCTGTCTTTGGCCTTGAGACACTTGCAGAGAGGAGGGAGCTCGTGACCTTGCTGGTCAGCAGCTTTCCCACCAGTTCGTATCTCTTTGTGGGGAGGAGATAGTCCAGGTGCTTGTCCTTGACGGTGTCTGTCTCCATGGAGGATAGCGGATTCTGGAGCCAGGAAGCCAGAGAGTAAGCAGGGAATGAGTGTTTTGCTTTTAACCCCATATATGCTGGGTTTAATGGGGGAAGCTGATACTAGGGTCGGTATCAGGATTACATGAAAATTTAAAACCTTTGTGCACCAAAAGATGCTATCAACAAAGTCAAAAGACAATCTATGGAGTGACAGAAGGTATTTGCAAATCACATATCTGGTTAGGGGTTAATATGGAGAATATATAAAGAGCTCCTACAACTCAGCAATAAAAAACAAACAAGCCAATTTAAAACTGAGACAAGAACTTGAATCCACATCTCTCCAAACATGATATATGAATGTCTAACAAGCATATGAAAAGATGCTCAACATCAATAATTATTAGGAAAATACAAATCAAAACCACAATGAGATATCACCTCACACCTATTAGGATGGTTACTATAAAAGAAGAAAAAGAGGGACTGGCCCAATGATGTAGTGGTTAAGTTTGCACACTCTGCTTCAACAGCCCAGTGTGTGCAGGTTCGGATCCTTGGTGTGGACCTACACACTGCTCATGAAGCCATGCTTTGATGGTGTCCCACATACAAAATAGAAGAAGATTGGCACAGATGTTAGCTCAGCAACAATCTTCCTTAAGCAAAAAGAGGTAGATTGGCAACAGACATTAGCTCAGGGCCAATCTTCCTCACCAAAATAAAAAAGAAAAAGTAACTAACAAGTGTCGGAGAAGATGTGGAGAAATTGAAACCCTTGTGAACCATTGATGGGAATGTAAAATGGTGCAGGTGCTATGGGAAACATGGAAATTCCTCAAAAAATTAAAAAAACAGAATTACCATATTATCCAGAATTCCACTTCAGGTTGTATACCCAAAAGAATTGAAATCAGAGACTGTAAGAGATATTTTTACACCCATGTTCATAGCAGCATTATTCACAGGAGCTAAAATGCAGAAGCAAGCCAGTGTCTGTCACCAGACGAACAGATAAACAAGATGTGGTACACTTACACAATGGAATATTATTCTGCCTGAAAAAGGAAGGTGATTCTGCCACTTGGGAACATGAATGAACCTTGAAAATATTACGCTAAATGAAACGTCAGTCATTAAAGGACAAATATTGCATCATTCCACTTGTATGAGGTACTCAGTGTTAGTCAACTTCATAGAGACATAAAGTAAAATGTTGGTTGCCAGTGGCTGTGGACTGAGAGGAATAAGGAGTTATTGTTTAATGGGGACAGAGTTCCAATTTAGGAATACAAAAAAGTTCTGGAGATGGATGGTGATAAGGCTTGCACAACAATGTGAATGTGCTTAATGACACAGAACTGTACACTTAAAATGATTTACATAGCAAATTTTATATCGTGTTATTTTACCACAATTTTAAAATAATACAACAAAAAATGATGGAAATGAGCATATTATGTAACTGAGAGTTTAGCTTGTCGGTGTTTTATCCTTGTGGATGTGGAAGTCACTGGGAATGATGACAGATGGAAGTAAAGAAGAATGTAAATGGGACAAATGGTCTTGAAAGAAAAAGACACCGTGACCAGGTGGCTAGTAAATGCCAACAAGGGGAAGATGCTGTGATTTTCAAGTGAGCAGCATAGAAGAATAGGAATGGTCTGGAAATGGCCATATGGGTGAAGGAGCATACCAGTCCTATCTCCTGAACCTGGGACATACAACACGTAAAGAAAATAAATTGCCTTCCGTAGGACTACAGGGTATATCAGTTAGGAATTGTGTACATCTAACAATACAGAAATTGCAGGTTACAGACATAAACAAAATAAGGACACCTATTTTCTCTTGCATCTAACAGTGGGAGGAGTAGGCATTCGAGTACATGAATGATCATCAGAGAAGCAGGCTCGCCATTTTTCTCATCTGCCTTCATTAGAGTTGGATTTCATCTCCCCTGTGCCCACATGTTATTAAAAAGGCACTGGAACTATAACAAAGACAATCATATTCCTGGCAGGATGAAGAAGGAAAAGCAGAAGAGCTCAAATGTGCTTCCCAGATGAGTCACTAATCTTCAAGAATTTCAGGGAAGTCCAGCCAATTAATCACTGCTAGTTTCCTTTCATGGGCAATCTCTAGATACAAGGAATGGTTGGAAATATAGTCCTTAGTGGAGCATATTGCTGGCCCAGATAATATGGTGTTTCTGTTAGTGAAGAAGACAAAGATAATGGACATTGAGTAAGCTATGAGAATTCTCTGTCACCTGTGGGAAAGTGATATACTTGGGAGGGCAATTCTGTTTCAGTTATGGAAAGAAAGAGATTCCTTCTTTGGCAAATCCAAAGATAGAACCAGATGTGATCATATCTGGCACAGTTCATTAAAGCATGTGGCAACCTAGTGGGAATAAATAATGATCATGCCACCCATTCAAGCATTTCTCTCAATGAGTTTACAACTGATTTTAAATTCAAGACCAAATGCCCTTGTTGAACAAAGAATACAGTACTTGTTGTGTACTAACTCTTATGGAGATACTATGGAAACAGTGCTGAACAAAATGAACATAGTCAAGGTCCTTATGGCAGTAATATTTACTGGTGACAAAGACATTAAACTAACATGCAAATAAATATTTAATTCAAGTGACATCAGCAAGATGGCACAGTGAGCTGTTCCCTTTATCTCTCCCTCTTTGAATACAACTAAATGGACCTTCACTGACCAATGGAGGATACCCACACAGCACAACAGTACACCTGAGAGACCCTTGCAGCTAGACATCTGAAGGTGGATGGACTGGGCCTCTGGGAAATGGTGAAGCTAGGTGAGCACTCCCTGACCCTTCTCCAACAGCCCTGTGCATGTGCGCAAATGTTTTCCTCTACAGAAGGGCCCATAGTGCCACTGAGGTCCTGAAAGTGGCAACATGCCTGGGCTTGAATGTAGGAAGGAGCAGAGGCAGCCCTGAGCTGGTATGTGGACACTTTCTCAGCTGGTGGGAGAGCACACCCTGCTGTGGTCGTCCCAGTGAGTGGCCCAGGCTTGGACCCCACGAAGAAGCCCCACCCACCAAGCACAGCTTGACCATAAGAAGAGGCAGTGTCAGATGTATGTGTGCATGTGAATACTTTCTCCACTGGTGGGAGCACCCATAGTACTGCTGCAGCTCCACAAAAGGGAACGCACCTTGGCACAACTGTAAGAAGCCCTGAGCTGACACGTGAATACTTCTCTGGCCAGTAGGAGCATCCACCATACTCCTACAACTTCCATAAGATGGAGTAAGATCAGAAACACAGCTCCTGAATCCCCTCAGCGATAGGAGGTAGAATCTGTGACCTGATACTACCATAAAAGCACCGCCAAAGGATTGTAGAACACCATGAGAAACTACAGCAACAATTCAGAGCAGAAGGAAAATGACAAGCTTCCAGAATCCAACCCTGAAGTCACAGAAATTTACAATCTAAATGAGAGAGAATTCAAAAGAGCTGTCATAAAGGAACTCAATGAGATACAAGAAAGCTCAAAAAAACAGTTCAATGAGCTCAAAACTAAAATTAATGAGAAGAAGGAATACTTCACCATAGAGTTTAAAAGTATATCCCAAGCAGAAATTCTAGATATGAAGAGCAGAATTAATGAGATAAAAAAATAATCTAGAATACTTATAAGCCTGATGTTATGGAGGACAGAATTAGTGATTTAGAAGACAGAAATATAGAAATGCTTCAGGCGGAGGAGGAGACAGAACTAAGATTTTTAAAAAAGCAAGAATTCTTCAAGAAATATCTGACTTAGGAAAAGCAACATAAGGCTTACAGGTATTCCAGAGGGAGAAAGGTGCAGAGAACTTGTTCAAAGAAATAATAGCTGAGAACCTCTCAAACACAGGGAAAGCACTGGACTTACAAATACATGAAGCCAATAGAACTCCTAATTGCATCAGTGATAAATGACCTTCTCCAAGGCATGTGATAGTAAAACTGGCAAAAACAAATGACAAAGGAAAAATATTAAGGCAGCAAGGCAGAAGAAAATAACCTACAAAGGAAAAGCTATCAGGCTTTCAGCAGATTTCTCAGCAGAATCCTTACATTCTAGGAGAGAATAGAGTGACACATTCAAAATAGTTAAAGACAAAAACTTTCAGCCAGTAATACTCTGTCCAGCGAACTATCCTTCAGATGGAGAAATAAAAGCTTTCCCAGATAAACAAAAGCTGAGGGAGTTCATCACCACTAGACCTCCTCTACAAGAAATGATCAAGGATGCCCTCATACCTGAAACAAAAAGGCAAAGGTCAACAAAGATTTGAGCAAGGAGATAAATAAACAGAGAACATCAGAAAACTGCAGGTCTCTTTCAGAACAGGGTGGCAAATAGTTAATTAAAGAGGAGGAAGATGGGCATGGATGTTAGCTCAGGGTCAATCTTCCTCAGCAAAAAGTGGAGGATCAGCAGCGGATGTTAGCTCAGGGCTAATCTTCCTCAAAAAAAAAATGGACAGAGGATAGGAACAGAGATTTTTCCAAAGAAGATATACGGATGATCAACGGGCACATGAGAAGATGTTCAACATCATTAATTATTAGGGAAATGCAAATGAAAACTACAATGAGATATCACCTTACACCTGTCAGAATGGCTATCATTACAAAGACACAAAATAACAAGTGTTAGAGAGGATGGGGGGAAAAGGGAAACCTCATACACTGCTGGTGGGAATGCAAAGTGGTACAACCACTATGGAAAACAGTATGGAAATTTCTCAAGAAATTAAAAATAGAAATACTGTTCAATCCAGCTGTCACACTACGGGGTGTTTATCCAAAGAACTTGAATTCAACAATCCAAAGAGATTTATGCACCCCTATGTTCATTGCAGTGTTATTCACAATGGCCAAGATGTGGAAACAACCTAAGTGCCCATGGACTGATGAATGATAAAGAAGATGTGTTATATACATATACCTTTATATATATATACCTCTCTCTCTCTATATATATATAAAATACAGTACTACTCAGCCATAAAAAAGACAAAATAGTCCCATTGGCAACAACACGGATGGACCTTGATGGTATGATGTTAAGCGAAATAAGCAGAGAAAGACAAATACTGCATGATTTACCTCATATGGGGAAGATAAACAAGCACAAGGCTAAAGAGAAGAGATTAGTAGTTACCAAAGGGGAAGAGGGTTGAGGGTGGGTGAAAGGGGTACAACTTTATGGTGACAGACAAAACTTAGACTACTGGCGCTGAGTACAATGAAGTAACAAATAATAACATATATCTAAAATTACACAATGTTATAAACCATTATCATCTCAATAAAATAATCGAAAATAAATAAATAAATATTTAATTCAAGCAATAGCAAGTACTATGCAGATAAGTTCCATGTTTCTATAAAAAAAGTTCTACAATTTTCTTCTCTGAAAAGAAATAGAGAGTAAAAATTTTAGGGTTTGTGTCCAATTCATCTGTATCATGACTATTTAATTCTATTGCTGTAGTGAAAACAACCAAGACATATAAAAAGTGGACGCAGTTGTGTGCCAGTGTTACTTTATTCATTAAAACAGGTGGTGAACTGATGTGGCTCACAGCCTATGTGCTGACTCCTGCCATAAGAGAAATATTTTAAATTTATAATTAAAATAAACCAAGAGAATTATACAAAAACAATTGAATTTAAAGAGAATCAATCATTTACTGTCTATTAAAATATGTAGTAACATGCATAAAGTTACAATCAATGCCCAACTACTTTATGGTTTTAATGCTTATTACCAATAACTCTTCTCTATGGTATTGTTAATATTTTAGCCTTGAGTTGATGTTAATGTTGAAAGTTAATGTTAAAGCTAATGTTTTTGTACTTTTTAATTCTGAATTATTTTCTTTTCCTTTCTCAATTTTTAGCCCTCTTTAAATTGTTGATTTTCAACAATTAGCATAATTATATGTCAGATGGATCATTTCCTTTGCCAAAGTTAATGAATTCATTTCAGAAAATTTACAACCTAAATCTGAAGTCACTTCAGTATATAACATGGAAAATGAACGACTTTCAATCTCTGTTTTTGCTGGAAAACCACCCCCTCATTCTTCTCACTTAGTCAAAAATTTTGTTTTATCTTAAATTATTTCTTCTATTCTATTGTCGAGATTTCCTCCCACTGGATTTACCAATTGGTGGTGGTATTACTTTGCTAGAGCTGGCTACAATATACCACAGAGTGGCTTAAACTGCTGAAATTTATTTTCTCAGAGTTTTGGAGGCTGGAAGTCCAAGATCAAGGTGTCAGTGGGTTTGGTTTCTCATGAGTCCTCTCTCCTTGGCTTGCAAATGGCCGCCTTCTCCCTATGTCTTCACATGGCCTTTTCTCTGTGTGTACACATCCCTGGTGTCTCTTTCTCTTCTTATAAGGACACCAGTCCTATTGGATTAGGACCACACTCCTATGACATCATTTAACCTTAATTACCTCTTTAAAGGCGTTAGCTCCAAATACAGTCACATTGGGGGTTAGGAATTCAACATGTAAATTTCAGGGGGACACAGTTCAGTTCTTACAGGTTAAAATACATTTTCATGGAATAAAATGAATCATTGCTGGAGTTTGTCCACTTTATTACTTCGTGTCCCATACATAAGGTTATGTCTGCCATTTTTGATTTTATTTTAAGGACCAAGTGCTTCCTTTCCAGCTCCTGGCTCTTGCCTACGGGTTATCCCTCACAAAAAAAAGTCAACTTAAGAAAAGCAGAAGGTAAGAGTATTGGCCGGCTTAGTGAAAAGGACTGAATTAATTTCTGTTGTTCATGGAATATTATATTGCTTTATAAAAGCATACAAACCATCATTTCTTGTTATTGTAAAAGATATATTTTAAGATGATACATTAGTTTAAAAAATAGAAAGTTCATTTTATATCTTGCTTTATCCAGAAGTGGAAATGATTTGCCACTAAAAAATCTTTTATTTAAATTATGGTAGGTTATCTCAACACGTGATACTAAATCCCACTAAAAAGCACTGGTAGTGTAGACAATTTGCATATTTGCTCAAGTAACCCAGAGTAAATAAAATGTCTGTATTACACATATTAAGTTTGTTTGGAAATTAACTTCACTCCCTGCCCAGCAATTGGAAGGTAAGGAATGTAATTTATATGATGAGTAAAACACCTTAAATAAAAGAAACTTATTTTCTTTGACCAAAAATGTTATCCCCTAAAGATGTGAAAGAAAGACTAGTGTGATAACATAGATAATATAATCTCCTTGAAACCATTATGCTTGTGAGGAAGTAAAAGTTAACCTATAGCTATTAGAGGTGTTATGATTATTTCTCCACCACCATATACTGTAATCTTCATGCCTATTTTTCAGAAACTTTTGTCTGGACAGATATCAAGTTAAGGAATCCAGCAGAGGGAGCATATTTAGTAAAACAAAAGCAAGAATAAATGTATAGAAGCTGTGTAAGAAATTGCTTCTATGCCAGAACCTAAGCTTTGCCTTAAAATTACAAAAAATATTATGCATTGGATAGTATAAATTGGGAGGACAATCTTCTCTTTACCTTGCCTACACCCAGCCACCTTTATTACTATTTATTTAGTAATCAAAGATGCTTTTCTCACTTATATTATTATCTTAGACTAGGAACAAATTAAAGGGTGGTTCAGGAGATAATGAGAGACATATGTAATTGCGTTTGCTACTTCAGAGGAGAAAGCCAAGACAGTTTATAGAATCTAGGAGGAGATACCTGGGCCTTAATGATGAGTAAGAGTTTTCAGGCTCAAAGAATTATTTTGAAGAAAATGCTACAAATATACCTGCATTTCGATTTCACCTCAAACTAAACATCATCAATCAGAATTAACCAGAAAACTAGTAGATTGCTGAGATTACCTCAGAAGCAGTAATTTTATACCTGCCATTGCAAATTGCATTGCAACTAAATTCTTAATGTTTTAAAATTGATTTGGGCATTTTTCTTAACTGAGGCTCGAGTTCCCGCTGGATCTGATCAGAATGCAAGTATGGAATGGAGTGTTTTGAACTACTATGACACAAACACATCTTGTTCTCCTACAGATATTTTTATGACTTCTTTCTCCGATTTTCTTTTTCAGTCAGATTAAATTGGTCTCAAAGCCACTTTGAAGAAAAGATGGAAAATGACATATAGTGGTACAACAATCACTCAGGAAACAATAGCATTCTTCCATGTTGGCAGACCTCTAAGGAGCTATAAATGTCACCTCTAGCAGAGACACTATTTATTACGATATAAAACCAGAGCAAAGACTCCCCAAAAGAAGTTTTATTTTTTAAATTGACACACGCTGGGGCCTCCTTTCTATGCACATGCAATTCTCTCATCACCTCCCCCACAGCATCCTCTCCAAAATCACAGCAGCAGCTTCACAGCATCTCAACTACTTTTGCCAAAGTCAAAAATATTGTCAAGATCTTTGAACTGGAACTGATCTGTCTGAAAGTCATGCTGACATTTACACACACTTGTCAGTTAAATACACACTCAAACTTTTATTGTTTCAAAGTTACATCTGTCTTTTGTTCTCTATTGTTTCAATTCTGTGAGTTCTTTGCAGGCAAGAAGAATTCTTATTCATTGTGAAACAAAACCATTGATAATTATAAAGCAAAGGGCACCCCTAATATAGTTTATCTAACATATAGTAGGATAATAACTACTAGAAATTTCAACTAGCATGGCATTTAAATTTTATGTAACTGTACATTCTAGTTGTTACATAGTTATTAAATGTTAAATGATAAATAAGCATATGTGTGTCTATACAAAAAATAGAAAAATCAATAGAAATATTGAATTGAGAAGTTATCCTTCCCTATAAGCTGAGCCTCTGTAAAAAAAAGGCAATGCATTAATATCTTCCTAAATAAAAACTCTCTCCAAATTAAATACTTTCAAGCAGTGGCATATTGTCACATTTAGCAATTGTTTCATGTACTTCAAAAATCCAGAGAAAAAAACAATTTGAAAATCAATAGTGAATGGAAAGAGAAATTTTCTTATACCATTATTAAAATATGAACAGTTACATAGATTATAAGAGTAGAGAGCAGTAGAAAGTTCTACTATATTGGCTGAAGATACTGGTCAAGTGAACGTTCATCTCAATTTATCTGAGTTGTCTAAAATCCTTGGATCTGTGAAATTTGTAGGGTGATTTTGCATCATCAAGGTCCCCCACCTTCCGTTTTATTGTTTCCAAAAAAATAACCAAATAATTATTTCTCTTTTGTAAAAATTTGGATTTTTGAATCCTGATACTGGCTGGCTTGCCAAAGTTTATAACAAGAAAAAAAATTAGACAATTTTATTAAGTCAATTTTTTCTGTTTATCCTTCTCCGATTTTAGTTTTAATTAGATTTTACATTGATTCACAGAGTAGTATTGGCTGATATGCTCAAATTATGTATAGGTAACTTCTGGTAAAAGTACTTGGTAAAGGGAGTTAACTCTTAGTATCTTACTGTACAGATACACACGACTCCACTCAGAAAGGCTTCCGGTACATGAACCATTGACATCTATAAAATGATATTCCTCTCCTGAGGTTGTGAAGGAACACCACCTTTGGAAACATAAAATGATACAGGGATCTTATATTGAGTTTTATTATTTGATTCATTCTCCTTACCCAACACAGATTCATGCAAAAAGCATAATGTAATATAAAGCAGTTATGAAGAAGTCTGAGTGGAAACAAAGCCTGGCTGTATACATGCAGACTCCAATTTCAACAGCCAGATGTTCATTTTGTAATGTGATTAGATTTGAGGGAAGAAAGATATAAGAACCCCCCACATTCTTCTTCCTGGGTGTCATATTTTTATATTAGAAAAGAGAACAGTTTTGGCACAATATCCCTGAGGTTTTAGGAAACAAGAAACTTACTTAAGGTTTTACGTCTATACTTGTCCAATTTATTTTATAGCTCCCAGCTGTCTTGGGGAAACATGTGATCAAGATATAAATAGAATTCTGAAGCAATTCCAATTCTTTGCACTTTATAGGCCTGGAAAGTGTTACCTTAATATTTCCAGTAAGTATACCCAAACAATATATTATTCAAAATCAGGATGCAAGCAGATTTTATAGCTGCTCCACAAATTTTATGTACACAGTTCAATCAATCACAAATTGACATAAATGCAATAAGCCAGCAAGGCTCAGTGGAGAATCCAAAGAAAAAAGTCACACATTATCAGCTATTGGGGGTGACACCATAAGATAGAACAAAAATCCCATCAGTTGGAGTAGAAATGGACCATTCCATTCAAGAAAAGTTTCCCGTTCCAGGTTTCTCTCAAAATATATGTGTGAAATTAATAGATAAATTGACCTTTTCGAACCTTATTTTCTCCTATTGTTTAATGAAATTGAATAAGAGGGACTATCTCTAGGAATACGGGTCAATAAAATAAATTCCAATGCAAAGCAGTTTGTGGCAAATGCTGAATATGTCCTAGAAAATTTCAGCAGAAGACTCTCCTGGACATGAGGACATCATCGTACCTCCAGGGAAAAGAGAGACTCAACATTTTCCAGAGGTACCCTGTAGAGCAGAGTAAAGAAATCAGGCTAATTTAATTAGGAGCTAGCAGGATCATGTCAGAGTTTGGGTATCGGGGTAGGGAGTGAGGAAGGAGCAACACGATTCCTTAAAAGGAGAGTAAATAAAGGTAGAAAAGCAGAAGACATATTTAGTGATTGATAAACAGAAAATTTTAGAACAAAGAGCTTTATCAGAGAAGGTGGGAGAGATATAGATGGACAGGTAGGCTGGAGGAAAGAGTCTTTTGGAGTCCTTGAATGCCATGGTAAAGTTAACATTTTGAGACACATTCATTTACATTTTCCTGCTTCTAATTAATAATACAGATATATAATGAACCTTTTTAGCACAAGGTATTTCTGGAGAATCTTAAATCTGTCCCTAAAACTTGTTTAAAAGAATATGATCCTTTATCTTCACAAAGAAGAATATCTGGGAGAAATATTGGTTTTATGGTGAACACATCCACCATTGAACCAGACACAGGGATTATTGGTATTATTCTTTAAATGACACTATGAGTATAAAATACCAATATTTAACACTAATCTGTTCCAATGACAATATTTAGCAATATACATCTTCTAGGAAAAATACATCTTTAAGCCTCCCTTTTCAAGGAATTTCCTTAAATTGTCAATGGCTTTATTAAAGTCAGAAAATGGGATGTGATTTATAAGTATCACAGATCTCAAACTGGCTTTCTCTTACTGACGTTTATGTCCAATTTTTGTAGATTACAACTATACAGGCCATTTGTCAACTTCGTAGATGTCACAAACCTTATTTTGGAATCTGAAAACAAAAAGAATAAACTGAGATTTTTTACCTCCTGCTACTTATACAAAAATAGCAAACTTGGAATTTAGCTAACAATTTAAGTGGTATGGGAGGCAGGCTAGAATTCTGCTCACTTTACTCTGGAAATTTTAAGCATATAGAGATAACAAGAATACTTTTTGTTGAAGGAAGCAGAAGAAATTGGGAAACAGAGGCAGCAAGAAGATGGATTACAAGATAACATCTTAACGTGATGTTCATTTTTCTGTTCACGTGGTTTTACATGCTTCTTTATTTGAGCTTTTAATTCTAGTGATAAAATGGGAAAGATGCTGATCGTTAAAGATATATGTATACATATAAAACATAACTGCTACAATAAATATGAAATGATGTTTTGTATCTCTAATATACAGCATTGATAAATTATATATTGTACATATTTATAGATATATTTTATATACATTTATGATAATTTACAATTAGTCATAATAAATGAGAGTATGTATGGAGATAGTCTCTTGGCTGACATGTGGACATTCCATTACTCAGTGATCAAATGTGCATAAGGAACAGAGAATCCATGCTAGGGAGGTTTAATATGACAGGTGGGAGAGAGCCATGAAAATCTGTATTGTGGAGGAATGTTGAAAATAAGTCAAGTAAAAGCATTAAGTCTGCCTATTGATGGTGGACCCTCAAGAAGCTAAGGGGTTTGGGTAAAGCTGCAGGTGACATTTCAGGAAAAGGATGAGCAAGATATGAGGATCAGAGGCAATTAATCAATTAATCAATAATGGGGTTTTGGCAGAATTTCTACCTCCAGAGCGGACAATGGAATACAACAGGGAGACCAGGCTGACATTCAGTGTTTTGCTACACATCAATTGAACAAAGGGATTGTAGAGTCATCCTGAGAGTCAGTGGACTTATAAGGACAGGGTCCTCAATCCTGGCACACTGAACATTAGATCACAACACTTGTCCTCTGAAGACCTCCTGATTTCTCCTATTTGTTCCCGCTGAGGCTGTGGGCAACGGGTAAACACGGAAAGAAGATAGACGTCAGTGTTAGACAAATTTTGACTTTGACCTTCAGCCCTGGCACTCACTAGCTGTGAGACCTTGAGGAAAGTTAAAAAATAGCCAATGATTATTGGAAACTAATGTCTGGCACTGTTTCGGGTAGTTCACATAAATTAAATTCACCTCAACAGCATTAAAAGGGAGATGCTATTGTCCCTGAGCAAACTTGGTCACAGAGAAACATTAAGTAACTTGCACAAAGTTACATAGCTGGAAAGCGACAGAGCGGTGATGAAACCCAGGTCTCCCAAATCTAGAACACCCTTTCTGGTGACTGTACTTACTGCTTTTAGTCTTAAGCAATCTGTCCCAGATTCTTATGTATAAAGCGGAGGCAATGATGATTACCTAGTCAAAATGTTATATGGACTAAATAAGGTAATGTACATAAAAGCTACTGACATGAGGAAGACACTCAAAATATTAATTCCTTCCCCAAGTCTTTCTGCCAATAATAAAGTCTCCAGACACAAATGCAAAATCCGCTATGCAATCTGCTATTCAAAGGCACCCTTGAGTACCTTTAAGAGATGTTCCTTTTTGTGAAAGCTACACTACCCTAGCATTTATAGGTTTGGAATATTGTATATTGTATTTTCTAAGAGTTGGGGTAAAATTAGCAGTCACACCCTGAGTGTGTTCTTAAAAAACACTGCACGCTCTACTTCGGCGGCCTGGGGTTTGCTGGTTCGGATCCCGGGTGCGGACCTACTCACTACATATCAAGCCATGCTGTGGCAGGCGTCCCACGTATAAAGTAGAGGAAGATGGGCACAGGTGTTAGCTCAGGGACAATCTTCCTCAGCAAAAAAAGAGGAGAATTGGCAGCAGATGTTAGCTCAGGGCTAATCTTCCTCAAAAAAAAGAAAGAAAGAAAGAAAGCTTTCAAAACAACATGGAATTTTATTTGAACTGGCCGTACTATCTGCATATTGTTGCAAATTATGCACTTGGGAACATTTTTCATATGTCCTAGTTTCTCCTTTGAGGAAATGTTATTTTTCCTGTGCTTGTTTGGCAAGGACTATTGAAACATTGAAATAATTATATCGTCCATGCTGTAATTATTAAATTGATCCTTTTGTGCCTTTCTTAAAATTTGATATTGTTGTTGATTGAGGGTGCTCCATTGTGAATTCGAAATACACTTGAAACCACATTTTATGAAGATATATAATTATTTTACCTTTCTACTTCTAGCTGTCTGAGAACTTATATTGCTCCTAATGATGGCAGGTTTGGGTACATATCTTATATTTATTTTGTAACCTGTTACTTTAATAGTTATGCCTTTGTTCCTAGTTGCAATGATTTCCTATGTGCCCACTTTGTATTGAATTCAATTTTTTTTGACACTGGAATTCATTTTGTTTATTCTTGACCACATATCTAATCTCTCTGTAGGTCAGAACATGCACCTTTTATCCTGTCAATTATATGTGTCTGCTCAAAGTCACTCTTGACCAGAAATGGTAATTAAGATAACTTTTCCACTTAGCCCCAGTTCTTGAGTCAATTAAGAAATGCCATTTCTGAAATCCTGCTTAATTTAATGCTTAGATGCAAATATGTAGAGAATGTACAAAACAATCCAGTGGAAGATTTTTCCGATTTATAATTCAGCCTTCTGTGCCATTATTTCTAATTTTACAAAGTCCTGACCATGTAGGCAACGAATTAAAATGTTGCAATCTCCATGAAGCTTCCTAAAATGATACATTATTTGTCTTACATCATCATAAAATAAAACATTTAAGGTGCCCTGCTGTATAGACATTTTGTGAGAGTGTACTCTGTCTCCAGAAAGTATTTCTATAAAAATTCACAACCTGCTCTAATGGCTTCAGGCCATTTGTTTAGGTTCTTTTTGATAAGTGATAGTCTCTTTTGTCCTTAGAAGAAGTCCTCATCCACATTCTTCCAACAGGTGCATTAATGCTAGAGACTGTCAGGTGGATAATGAGAATTCAGTGACTTGAGAAAGCATGTCATATTTCTGAAGATGATGGAAAGTCATTTCCCATCCCTTTCTCAGAGTGGATGTCTTATTTTCCTGCCAATCTCCCGGCATCATATTAGTCACACATTGCTTGATCTGGTCAGCTTCATCAAATAAGTGATTTTTATCAATTACATGACATTTTATATTGTCTAAACTTGTCATGAGCCCCACTGATTTTTCAGCATCTTTCCACGAATACATCTGATGCCTACAATCCACCACTGCAACTCAGTGAGAGATATAAGAGTTTTGATGGAAACATTGGTGCCTAGAAGAATTTTCTCCCACTTTATTCCATTAGAATAACTGCTGTTCATTCTTTAGATTGTAACATAGAGAACAATCAGGAATTCAGGAAGCTTTCCTCTCTTTATCTATTCATGTTTGCCCACACTCTCAGACTGAGGATAGCTGTTTTTCATTTCTGCCCCTAAAACACTCTGTGAATACATTATCATAGCACTTCCCACAGTTTGATAACTCATCTATCTCCCAAGCTAAATTGCAAGTTCAACGAGAAGCTTTAGTTCAACACGCAAAAAAGAAAATTGTTGGGGGTCTAAAGATGACTTTCTTCTTTATGTATAGCACTAAAACTTCTCATTGAGCTTGCAATATTTCAAATTATCTTTTACTAGAATGAGGGCTTCTTCACATCCATTCTGTTGGTTTCTGGTGGTACTTGTGTGCAGTGGTAAATCTGCAAGTTGTTTAACACTGGGTCTAAGGGAGATGCTCATTGATTATTTACAATTTTTCATTTAGTGTTTTTCTTTATCTTCTGAGATAATTTCCTAACGTATGTTGTAACTCTCGTATTAAATGTCTCATATCTGTCTTACAAGAGTTCACGCATATACTCTGATTATTCCTCGTTATAACAATGTGTTCTCTTTTTATGTGTGCAATACCTATTGCTATATCTACAAATGAATGTAGACAATGGAACTGGAGAATTGTGAGTTCCAAGAGAAATGGCATCAATTAAATAGGAAGCTATATATTGAAGTGTATGATCAACCATATTGAGATTTTTTTTGGATTTACTGCAGAGTTTAGAGCTAAACTGCTGATGAGATCTAAAAAAACTAAGTATACTAATTACAAATGACAAATATTAAATGAGTGGAGACATAAAGGAAATTACAATCATAATATATTATTCAACTCACTTGAAAGTGGTTACTTTCATAAATCTAACAAAATATTTAATAAATTTTATAATTTAATAAAAATACCAAATATTGAATTTACCAAAATATTTAATATAACACTATGGGAAGGATGGAGGGAAGAGATAATGAATATGGGAGTGGAAATACAGAGCTAAATTCTAAAAAGCTGGTGAAGGAACACATTTAGAGATAATGTCTAAAGCTTAAAAAAATCAGTAAATATGTATTTAAGTATCATATCTAGAAATGAAATTGTTGATATCAGAAAAAATACTTTAAAATGTTTGAAAAGTATTCAAAGAAGGTTCCTAGAGGACGTGAAGCAGGCACTAGAACGCGATGAGAAGGCATGGCAGAGTCATCCAAAGGCTCTTAAAATACAACAATGTTAAAACGATCAATTTCTATTATTTTATAATACTTGAGTTTTAATTAAAAACACCTATCTATTGTTTATGACAAAAGATTTTAGATTTTAGTTCAAAACATTAGTTTGATAGTGTGAGAATAAGTGTAGATATTTGGGAGGTATATTAGATTTATAAGTCTAATTTCTGAAATCTACTGTGTGTATATATCTAGTGTATTCTATGTATATGCCAAGTAATTCCATGTATAGTCTAGTATTTTCCACGTAAATGGGAAACTAGAAGATAAGTGAGAAATAAAACTTTTCTCCACTGTTCTTCTCATCTGTTAGGATTGTGTGTGTGCGCATGTTTTGAGGGTATTCTGTTAGTAGAAGAGATTAAGCATGTAAATATCTAACCAAACTAAAACTAGAAGGAAATGAATACTTCAGAGAAAGACAAACAATGCCATAAATTCACAGCAATAAAAAAACACCCTCCGTGCCTATTAAAGCAAATATAATTTTTCTCATTTTTCCTCTTGTGCTCAATAGAATTGAAACATGTTTTTCTGTTACGTTTTCTTTTCTTTGTTTTACAAGCCACATGTCTCCCTTCAAGACTTTATTTTATCCGTACATTCATTATGCCACTTTAGGTGAGGCAGACACAAGCAATTGAACCAACTTTTATCCTCTAAAAGAATAGCGTATTCACAAAGACATCAGTGTATCCGTGCCATCCAATTTTCCCTGTCATTTGTCTACGGCAAATTGAAATGTGTGGCTTTGCAGCTTAAGGAAGTGTTTTTCGTTCTAAGATACTTCTTATAAATAGTACACATATTTAGTAGAAGAAGGAGGAGGAGGAGGAGGAGGTTTCAAGAAGGAGCAGGAGGTGAAGCAGAAGAGAAGGGGGAGCAGTGAAGAAAAAAAGAAACTAAGGTGACATTTTGGATACAAATTGTATCAACAGGAAAAGTGGCTGGCTTTTAAAAATGAGGCGAGTGTTGTGTTTGTTCTTTATTCGTTGTTGTTTATTTATATACTTGTTTTGATTTTGAATATTTACACTCCTTCCATGGTGTCTCTCGTCTTCTCTGACTGCTTTCTCTTTTAACTTTTCCCACTCCTCTTCTAGTCCCCTTCATTCTTTCTCTCTTTCCTTCCTCTGCATTTTCTCCTCCCCATTATTTTTCCCATTCTCTCCTTGTTTACCTCTCCCTTCCTCCTTCCTTTGCATCTCCACCAACACTTCCACCAGACGATGATGTTTTTGGACATTGGAACAACAGGGACACCAGACATTTTTCAGCTTGTGTTGTGGCATCCTGCTACATTGCAACTCTGTAACAGAGCTCTTTACCAGAGAGCTAGCTCAAGACAATCTATCCACATGCGACACACCTGCCATGCTGCTAGACTAAGTGAAGACAATCCTTCTTCAGATGACAGCCTGTTGATGAGAATTCCCAGGTCCAAGATGCAACCCAGATTCTAATTAACTTGATTAAGCCTGTTGTAATGACATTTTTTTCCTACCTCTGATCAAGTTGTCACTATCTATTTGGATATTCATCTTTTTCCCTCTTATTTACTAGCCAGGATGTGGCACAAATAGAAGCAACACAAGACATCTTTTAAAGTTGCTATAATCTTTTCTGGTGCTATTGCTTCTTTCACATGTCAAAAGGAACAGCATTGTCAACAGGTTTGAGACCTAAGAGTATAAATATGGCTTACTAGGGTCTGAGGTCGTTTGTGCAGAGCATTCATGGTGTTCAAACAGCCAGGATTAAGAAGAGAATACTCTGTCTGATAAAATACAAATATTCTTTTTTTTTTTTTTTGAGGAAGATTAGCCCTGAGCTAACTACCACCGATCCTCCTTTTATACTGAGGAAGACTGGCCCTGAGCTAACATCCATGCCCATCTTCCTCTATCTTATATGTGGGACGCCTACCACAACATGGCTTGCCCAGCCATGCCACGTCCACACCTGGGATCTGAACCAGTGAACCCCGGGCCGCCGAGAAGGGGGACGTGCAAACTTAACCGCTGCACCACTGGGCCTGCCCGAAAAATATTCTTTACTCTCACTGAAAGTCTTGGTCATGCTGCAGTGGAATGCTTCATAAGAGGGATGACCTACATGCAAGTGCAAACTCAATGTCCTGAAGCATCCATGCTGCTGTAAGATCAGCTGCAGAAACTCAGTAACCACTCTCTTCCTGATTTCCAACATGCGGGTCATTTACACGTCACTTTCAATGTTTCAGTAATGAAGAGCAGAGAATATAAACCAGGATTAGAATTTGACTTTTGGTTTCACAGTAGCTCCAACCTTTGTATTCACCATGTTTGTTTTGGTTTTTTGCTTTTTTGTGTTTTTCACAGAAAGATCAGGAACACAGAATTCAATTAATTATTGCCTTTTAATCATAACGCACTAGCATAATTAAGTCGCATACATGTCTTTTTTAAATTCTTAATTTATGCGTGTATTTATTCAAATATTTATTTATATTCATATATTTAAATATATTTATTCATATAACTATTTTAAATAATATATTATTGTGCCTCAAGTTCAAACTTTCCCCATAACTTGAATCTAGAGCTGTATGTCTCCCTTTTCCCATCCACCTGCCGCCACCAAGTGGTAATATGTGTCCTTAATTTGTTTAACATTTGCTTGCTTTGTAATGTATTTTTATCACACACATATATTTCTTGGTTTTGCTTTTTTAAAAGATGTATGTAGTCTCGTGTGACTTGCTTTTTTTGTATTAAGTTATGACTAACATTTATTCATATTTTGCATAGAGCATTAATTCAATAATATTCACTGTTGTGTAATACTCTAAGAATATGTCACAATTTATTGATTATTTCTGCTGTCAATAGACATTTGTGCCATTTTCATATCTGTTGCTATTATGAACAATGATGCTATAAAGATCTTTATTTTCATCTTGTAGTACACATAACACAATTTATTTGGTTATATACTTGGAAGCAGAATAACAGGGTCAAATGATATTTGAATATTTAATTTTAAATGTTGATGCCAAATTCTTCTCGAAATTGCTTGTATCAACCATCCCTTTATAAGAAATCCATATGCTTACTAATATTTTGCATTGTTTTACTTAAGTTTTCCAATTGAATAGATAGAAAAAGTTTCATTAATAAAGTTAAACACTTCATACGTTCATTGACCATTAATATTTTCTCTTCTGTGAATGGTTTGCTAACACCTGTGTGCATTTTCTATTGAGTTGTTTATATTATTTTTCTTTATTTGTGGAAATATATATGTGTATATCAGTTTTATGTGCCACAATTGTTTTCTCCAATTAATGATTAATCTTTATTTTTTCTTCAATGTGCTTTTGGTGGATGGAAGTTTTAAGTTTATTTATTAATATATGAAGATTTTCTTTTTGAAGTTAGTTCTTTTTGTATCTTGATTAAGAAATGCTACTTACAATAATATAACAATATATTCTTTAAAAATTAGCTGTTACTTGGTTTTCATTATGGTCATTAAAGAAATTCAATGGGGAAAAGAAGTCTTTTAAACAGATAGCATTGAGACAAATGTCATGCATATATATTAAAAAAAAAACCTTTGACCCCTATCTTACATTATAGGACAAAATTATTGTGAGTGCATCATAGACCTAAAAATAAAAGTTAAAGCTGTATGACTTCTAGCAGAAAACAGAATAATATCTCCACAGTGTGGGAGTAGGCAAGAATTTCTTAAAGAGAACACAGAAAGCAACTATAGAAGAAAAATAATATTAAAAAGATAATGATTAAATAATGATAATGAAAAAAATTTTAAATAATGGCATATAAAGAATTGTCTTTCTAATTTGCCAGTTTTCCAAGTGGATAATCCAAACAGCTAAGCAACTGGCAATAGCCCAAGAGGCAGTAAAAATATAACAAGGCTCATCGAGGGGAGCATTGCCCAGAGATATGACCTTGAGTTCTGCCTACTGAGCAGAGCAACCGTGTCCATTTTCAGTTCTGCACATCTAGTGCTGAGTGTGAACAGGTGCAGCATCCCAGTGGATGCCATTGCATTTCAGTTTAGATGAACCATCCGTGAAACAGGCTCAGGCATTTAGGAGAACCTCAGTGAATACAGGGCCCTTGTGAGCCAGCAGATTTGCTTCAGGCAACAGAAACAGAAAGAAGGACAAAGTTTGCCCCAAAAGGAATAGCTGCTGCTTTTCATGTACAGCCAAGATGCTGAAGGGGCCAGGCCAGCATGCTCATGAATATGCCATTTCCATTTTGCAGGTGAGTTTTGGTGGGCCCTTCCCATCTTGAGAGCCATTAGGTCTGAGTTAAACCACACCAAAACAGGTCTATCAGACCAGAGAGTCGTGAGGCCTCTTGGGTCAGGCCTTCTTTTCAACAAGAGCACAGTATCCAGCTAATAGCTGTTTTCCAAGTGAGATGTACCTCATGGCGGGGTCGGGAAGGTGATGAGTCGAAGCCCAAAGGAGCCCTCAGGATGGAGACTGACACCCTTTGCCAGAGGCTTCTCTTGGCAAAATCATCTGTCATAGAAACACGTTGCTACAAGTGATCAGTAGGGTTGTGGGGCTCCAGATGTAAACAGCAAGCCACAGCTTGTTGAACAGTTTCCAATGAAGCCTTGCTTTGCTCTGCACTTGAAGGATGCTGGTTTGCAGTTGGCCAGCACAAGAGACCCTAGAACGCCCAGGTGAGGCATACCCTCTCCGAAACCTAAAAGTCCGATAAAGTGCTGGGTCTCCTTTCTGGGTAATGTCGTTGGATGAAGAGAAAGCAATTTTCCCCGAATGCCAGAGGAAATGAGATTTGTGAATCCAACCACTTGTGCTGATAGAGGTATGATAACACTGCAATCAGGACCTTTGCGAATGAGGCTTCTGACTTGCCAAATAACAGGGCATTATCTACATAGTGAAAATGGAACCACGGAATGTAGGGACATTCACGCTAAATCCTGACCCAGCCACAAGTGGGAAAATGGCAGAAATTTAGATATCCTGGGGCGTGTATTGCAAATGTATATGAATGCCATATGAATGTGAATTAGTCTTGGTTCTTGGGTGCGTTGGGGATAGAAAAAAAAAGTGTTGGCAATGTCTAAGACAACGTACCAAGTGCCACAGGTTTGCGCAACATATTCGGTAGCAGTCACTAGATCTTTACGGTCACAATATCTGCAACAACTAGGACTATGGGAGCAAGAATGGAATTCAGCTGGTTATCTTCTGTATGATTGCAGCTTCCGTGAGCTTCACAACTGACCACACAGGGTTGTTTTACTGAGATATTACCCCTCTTACTAACTGTGATTGTTGATTATTGTTTCCACTGCACCAGCTGCATGAGGACGAGGAGACAGGTTGAGGAGTGACTTATGTCTCTCGCTAGTGGTACTCTACAGGCCATAGTCCCTGAACAAACAAATCCCTCTTTGATTTTATAAGCATTCACAGTCCAAGCAAGTAAAACATCAATAGAATATGAGCAGTGGAACCACAAACAACATTAAATTGGCTCATTTGCCAATAGGTCATTTTATCAGCCTTATAAACCCAATCTAGGGCAGTATAAGCTTGCATACTAATCAATGCCTCATTTAGTTTCCCAAAGGTTTTGTATTTTTTTTCTTTTGTTTTTTCCGTCTCAGGGAAATCTGTCTGAGAGGGCCAAAGCTTCATTACAGCAGCCAAGACGCAGTGCACAAAAAGACAAACAGAACCTCTGAGACCTTCCAGTTTCATGTCTGAGTACGTCTAAGGCTGGCATGGTAGATGGCAGAAAATACTCAGTTGTTGCTATTCTTTCTCAACAAGCAAGATGCACCTCCATCCTCTCAACTTCCAAGGAACCACACAAGGATTTAATAATTGTCTTTGTTTATGCCCATAGCAATTGTGAATAACGCTCCTTTCACTGTCAGTGTAGATGTATGTCTTTGTAAATGTGGCCTAAAGGCCCTAAAGCCGGGGGTGGGGGGCGGGGCAGAGGAGGCCTTCCACCATCTAATACAGATTTTTGTACTAATTGTCATAATGGATGGAACTTGAGAATGCTGGCCAGATAGTGAGGAAGTCACCCTACCTGGAGGAGAGTTAGAAGCAATCAGGGCATCATGTGGTCAGTTGTCTTTAACCTACTTTCTTGTAGGCAGTCTGCAAACATCTCCCCAATGTCTCCTTATAAATGCACCTGTTAACCATACAATTTAATCAACATGTTTACTGCCGATTCCAATGTGCTTTCCTCACATCTCATAAAACAGTCTTCATCTTTCCTTTTCCAGTAATCCATGTCTTGTCAACATCTAATTCTTGTTACCAAACTACCGAAAACTATGAAGGGTCTGAGATTTATGCTACTCTATAACGTAACAATTAAGTCTGACTCTGTTTCAAGAATGCTAGGAGAAAACCCAACATGCCTGGGTCAGAGATAAAGGACAGTTAATTCTTCACAACAAAGACAGGAGCCAGAGTATTTGGATTTGTGCCAGTTCCCTGATCCCCAGTTCTCACCAGCTGATGAAAAGAGGTTCAGATGACACCTGCATATGCAGTGGGGTTTGTTAGAAAGACGGAACCCTGAGCTTAGGGAACCTGAATCTTAAATAAAGGACAGTAAGATGTTTCCCTTGGAGGGAGACATTTTCTTCATTATGCTGGACAGTAAGCAAACCTACCCTTTGGTGCAGAGGAAGACACTACCTCTATTTTTCAAGTCTTTGCTATATGCAACATTAACACAGTCATGGAGAACAAACACAGCCAGTACTTTTGCTTACAAAACCCAGCAAAATGTGAAAGGGCTCTGGAGAACCGTCATGGAATGCTTTGGTAAAACTCTTTGCCCTTATCTTAACAAGTTAAACATACATTTCCCCTTATAATCTAGTAATTCTATTGCTAGGTATCTATCCAAAGGAAATGAAAACGAATGTCCATAAAAGGTTTGTGTCAAATGTTTATAGCAGCTTTATTCATTATTAACCAAAACAACTAAATTGTACATCAACAAGAGAATGGGAACGGACTGTAGTCTAGTCATACAATGGAATACTACTCAGCAATGGGTGAACCTTAAAAGTATTCTTTGGAGTTAAAAGATTCAAGAAGGAGTACATACAATTCCACTTATATGTACTTACAGAACTTGCAAAACTAATTTCTGGCAACAGAAATAAGGTCTGTGGTTGCAAGGAGGCTTAGTCTGGGAAGGAGCATAAAAGAACTTTCTGGGGTGATGGATTTCTCAAAATTTATCTAACTATACATCTAAGATCTGTGCATTTTACTGCCTATAAATAAAACAAATCAGCTTTTGCTATTTCAATGCTTAGTCTCTCTGCAACTAATATTTTTGGGTAAAGTGTTGGGTAAGATTTATAAAAAACAACCATGTTGTTTAGGCTTGTGTCATACTCTGATGTAATGCTTTATAAATATTAACTAATTTAACTCTCAAACAATATTAATATTATTATCCACTTTCACAAATAAGGAAGCTGAGGTACAGAGTTCTCAAATACTTACTCAAGTTCCCACAGCTAGTAAGTGGCATAGTAAAGATTTGAAACCAGGGAGTCTAATCATTGCCCCATACTGATTTCCAATACTGTCTTACCCTTTTGGTTAGTGGAATTCTTGTGTCACATTTGAAGGACTGGTATAAACAAACCAACACTAAGTCAGTGATTACCCTGAGCTGCCATTTGGGAAGATAATCTTATTGCCCTGGATATGGTCTCTTATATCATCAAGACAAATTACTTGAGTTATTTGGACCTGTGCTGCCCAATAACCAGTAACCACTAATCTCAAATGGCTGTTTAAATTTAGGTTAAAATAAATTAGACTAAAACAGTTCTTCAGACACATGAGACACTTTTCAAACGTTTAATAGCCTTATATTCTAGTGGCTGCCATATTGGATAGTACAAATATAGAACAGTTCTAGCCTCATAGAGAATACTATTGGACAACACCAAGTTAGAGTGTCCTAGTTAAAGTGTTTTCTGAGTTCAAAATTTTGGCATTACCTAGATGTTTGCTAGACATGTAGACCCCAGATGTACTGAAGAAGAATCTGGTTTTGAACAAGATTCCTGAGTTACTAAAACACATACTAATCGATATTTCTGATTTGAGTTTAATTTGGCATAGCAATTAAATGTGATTAATCAATGTGATGTCAATCTGAGTTTGTATTCAACCGCTACTACTGAATTGATGCTAGCTTTCTTCTTTCAAGAAATTGCTTCCTAGGCTTTAACACATTGAATAATCTGATATACATAATGATGACAGTACAGGTAGCAAAACTAAATTTTACAGTTTTATCACAAGTCTATGACATATCTATGAAGAATTTGTAACTCAACTCTGTGTTGGGGTTCTCTGCCTGAAATAACTGTCTAATAGTTGGTTGCACATAACTGATTCTCCCTGACTGCTGTGACATATAGGATTCACAATAATGGGATCTGGACAAGATCTTCATCTTACATTTGAGAAAACACAAAGAAAAAGAAATCAAATGTGGTTACTAGAAGGGATATAATTTGACCTCAGACTTTCAAATCCAAATTTCCAAGTCTATAATCTTACTCTATACACTCTAATGATAGCTACCTATATATTACTATGTCCACGTAATGTGGAAAGTTGACATAAGTAGAGGCATTTTAAATAGAGCTGGAGCAGCCATTTCAGAGGAACTGCCTGACGTCTTACTCCTTGAACCTTAGGACTGGGCCAAACCAACTCTGTCTTCCAAAGAACTATTGTAAAGCTAACAGGAGAATAGGCATCCTGACCACAAAGACTGATGGTTATGAACTCTCCTCCTAAAGATAGAATCGGTAACCAGCCATACACAGCTAATTATTAACACCTATAGAAGATTTTTTTTCCTCTTCCTCTTCTTTTCATGTAATTACCCCTTTCTCTACAAAAACCCTTCTTTTTCATCCTGTAATTGAGACATTATTATTAATGTATATGTATATATACATTATGTATGTATTATGTGATGTATATGTAATGTGTAATTAATTATACATATATGTATATAAATATATATTTCTTTCTAGAGAAGGAAAAACATTTCTGAAACTTCACATTGCACAGGAGGGTAGCCAGGGCTGAAATGAGCATGTCCAAATCCACAGCTGCGTCTACCTACAGGTTTGTCAGAAATGCTGAGGTCATTTCAGAATTTGATTAAAAGAATCATTTGTCACTGACCACTGTCAAGGGTGGGTTTGGATATTTTAATTGCTTTTCCAAATTGTTCTTTGCCTCTTGTTACGCTAAAGAGATGCGATCACCAGCTACCCTGAACCAGACCAAGCCTCACCATAAGATCTACGCCTATGCCTATGACCTTTGCATTATTTTTAATGCTAAGGTGGCTCCAGGAGGAGCTTGGGCCTTATTACCATAACCTTCAGTGTATGTGGAGGCACGTTTTCCAACTGAGCCTGCACAAGCCAATACCCACTTCTCCTTTTTGAATATTCATTCCCCGTCCAAAATAAATGTCCCTACTTTCCTTTATTTGGGGACACCATGACTCTGGAAATGATTCCTCGTGGTCTCCTAGTTACCGCAAATATACCTTACTTTGTGAGACAACTACTTGTGATGTAGCATCTGATTCAACTCACCAGGCGGGAACCCACTTTGGTTTCAGTAACACATCGTCTTATAAAATAGACAAAGGACTATTACTTCTAAGGAGCTGATTATATACGGAAAGTCTTCCATTCCTTTAACTTTCTCTAACAAATCATAACTAATCTAACTCACTTGCATTTGAAAACCCATTTAATGTTGGATATTATGCAGAGTAGCTTCCACATTTTATCTCAAAATACTCATGCCAATTCATATGAAGTATATTTTATAATCCCATTTTATAGATGCTTTTTATGTGCTTGAGACGGTTTAAGTAACCTCCTCAAGTTTATACAACTAGTAAGTAGGCACTGTAACCCACTTAATAACTAGCAATAAAGCCGAGAGTCAATTTTACTAAGGTCACAGAAAGTGTATTGCTTTCATGTCAGTAAAAGCTTTGCTTTAGTTGATTACCACCAACTGGGCTTGACTTTTGCCCCATGTTTGTAAACTGGGCATTTATTCATTCTGTCATTTGCTTCCACTAACTCATCTCACCGATATCAACAATGCAGTGCTTAAACAGTGGGCGGGGGTGAGGGGACCTAAGGAATGTCATTACTGTACTGCAAGTTTCACCACCTATTAATTTTTGTAAAGGCAAACTCAGTATAACTAGGGTATTTACATAATTGTCACGCTAATATCCTGTCCTTAAGTATCCCTTAAATTGCTTAAGAGTGTATGTATTTGGATCTGATATTTTATTTACTGAAGCTGATTGCTTAGTCTATTAGCAGATAAATATTGACAGATGTCTCAGGAAGATAATGAGAAAAGGCATTTCTGAAGTTTGTAGCAATTTCACGTTAACTCATAAAGCCATTTTGGTATTGTCTTAACTGCTCTACAGAGTACAAGAAGTGAAAGCAAATGTCTTTTTTTTAATCCATATAATAACTTTATTTCTATATAATTAACTTTCTTTAAAAGTTACCGCTAGAAGGAAAATAAGGGAGGTAGTATTCTAAATTCACCAACAAAATCTTTGCAACGTTTTAAACAATTCAAGGTGAAAATTCGTCAAACATCAGCTCCCGGACAATTTTGCAATAACTTTGAGAATAATGCGTTTTCAATATAGAATAATTGGAAAATAAATAAATACAAAAAAGATAGATAAAAATAACCATAGTTACACAACTATTGCCCAGGGTCAAACAAAGTACATGTTTTACTGTATTTACTCTTGACCCTTTTTTCTTAAGGTAGATAAGAGTTTTTTATTAAAAAATAAAAATGATGATCACTCAATATACAGAATTTAATATCTTTTGTCTACATTTTACATAAATCATAAATTGAATATACATTAAATTCGAATGTAGTTGAAATTTTCAGTATTCTTAGATAGCATGGCTTTATATTAAGATTTCATTATAATATTGAAATAAGCAGGGGCCATGCCCATGGCCGAGTGGTTAAATTTGTCTGCTCTGCTTCGGCGGCCAAGGGTTTTGCTGGTTCAGATCCTAGGCGCAGACCTAGCACTGCTCATCAGACCATGCTGAGGCAGCATTCCACATAGCGCAACTAGTAGCACCCACAACTAGAATATACAACTATATACTAGGGGGCTTTGGGGAGAAGAAGGAGGAAAAAAAAAGATTGGCAACAGATGTTAGCTCAGGTACAAATCTCAGGGAAGAAAATATATATGCAAATAGTCCTAGAACCTAGACTTTGATAATTACCATCCGTTTTTAAGTAATAATTTTTTTCAGTGATATAAATGTACTTATTTCAATAGATACATATATTTATAATTTTGTATACTCATATGCAGATAAGAAAAAATACTGCTGATTTTCTCAGAGGAAGTTGAGAGACAAGTTAACATACACTTGTTTCTTGCGATTCTTAAAAGGACCAACAGGCGATTTTATTGTGTGCTGATGTTGAGGAAAGAGAGACTAAAGAACTTCAGCAAGCACCTGGAATTGGCGGTAATGGGCTGTGTAATTTTTCCCGGTGCAGCACCGCCAGCACAATCCCAAACTGCCTACTTGCAATGCTCATTTCATTTCAGGGCAGTCCAGAGCGGCGCACGAAGTATTCTTGATGCCAGAACTGCACCATCATAGACAGCAGCGCCCTTCCCTGGCCTAGATATGACCCCGAACGTGAGTTATATGATCTGAATGTGAAATTGGGTTTCTCCGTAAACTTCTTTGAAATAAATGGGCTTAACAGCATTCCAGGTGTAATGGTTATGGATTCAGTTCAGTCATCCACTCAACAGACACCTACTGAACTCCTTCTATGTTCAGGGAAGGGTACTGATCTCTAAAGTTGTAAAGATGAACAAGAAAAATGTACCCTTTTGTCACATTGAGACTGAATGAAATGGGTTTAATGGGATGCTTTAGTTGGAGGAAGTCTTTCCTGTGAGCCAATGTATTGTTGTTTTGGGTGGTGTGGTTTTTCTCTTTCCACCTCCCTAATGAGACAGGTGAAAGAAACTCCCGTTAGCATTACTTATGCAATTCCTTTTAAAGGAGTGAATTACCCAGAATTTCCTTAAAAATGGCCACTGCACTAGGGTTGTCTGGAGGCAAAGAAGTTGTTTTCCCTTAGGGAGATGGTTGAGTGGCCAGATATTCCAGTAAAAGAAATGCAGTCAGACCTTTTGTATTTTGAGAGTTTAGAAAGAAAGGCTGCCACCTGGAAGGATTCCTGGGGAAGGAAGGGTCTCCTTAGTTTTGGACCTGTGACAAAACCTAAGCTAATTCTGCAGTTCAAAGGAGTCTTCTGGGAGGAATTGACGACAAAATGTCATACTAACAGGTAGATATTAAGCTGAAAGTGAACACAGAAGTTTTTGTGAAGGCCCGGAATTTAGAAAGAGAGCAAGGCAGTTTCAGTAAACAAAATGTAGTTTTTGTGTCTTCATCCATAAAATGTGACAAAGTGAATTGTGAAAGTTGAGTGGCTAGAATCATGGAGGGCATTGTGAGCAATGTTCAAGAATTTGGAAAATATCCTGAAAGGACAGCCATTGAAGCCAGAGAATATAGAAGCAGTTTTATAAAACTAGCAAGAAGACATCCATTACAATGGGCATTTTAACTTGATGCTCATTGGAAGAATGTGAATATGCATTCCATTTACCAAAATTGTTATAATAATGAAGAAAATTTAGTAAGATAAGGAAAAATAATACACATAGTGTGAAGTCAACTATATTTATTTTTCCATATTTCTTTTCCTTATGTAATTTTGGCTGAAGCATTTGGTTGTCAGGTTTTTGTTTTGCTTTGTTTCATTTTGTTTGTTTATTGGAATTTTCCAGGCAGATCTTCCTAGGTGATTAGTCAGTTTATCGTAGTCCTTATTTTAGTTGAGCTATTAGCATCATTGACATAATTTCTCACTACCTCTGCCTTGATATTCTTTCTTTCTTTGCCATGCAAGTCATCATTCTCATCTGGTTTTCTTCCTACCTACTGACTGACTACTCATTCTCAGTATGCTTTGCTGGTTCCCCCACATCTTCCTGACATCTTAAGTTACCATAACCCGGAGCTTAGTGTTTGGCGTCTTGTCCATCTTTATTCATTCTGCTGTTGACATAAATCATTATCACATATTAAAATATCGTCAGTGCGCTGGAAACTCCTTGAGTATATATCTTGGTTCCCGCCTAAACTTCAAAGCCATATATCAAGCTGCCTATTTGATTTTTCCGCGAAGATATCTAACTAGCATTTCAAACGTCACTCATTTAAAATTTAACTCTTGATTTTTCCCCTTCAAAACTTGCTCTTCCCCTTCAAAACCCTCTGCCTTCCCAATTCATCCAATGGCAACTCAAACTTATATTTATTCCTATCAAAAACCTTGGGATCCTCTTTCTTTTCCATCTCACATCTCCTACATTAGTAGGAGAAACTTCTGTTGGCTCGTCCTTTAATTTATATTCTGACCTTGACCTTTCATCAATAGCTTCATAGCTAATTTCCAAGCTTCCATCATTACCATTCACTCACACAGCACAGTATCCAGAGTAACTTTTTGAAAATGTAGGGCAAATCTTATTATTCCACTCCTCAAAGTATTGCAATGGCTCCTCATTTCAAAGTTAAAATCAGAATTATTATAATGACCAGACAGCCCCATATCATCTTCATTGTATTGTCTCCCTCTTTTCTTTTCTACTATATTCTTACAACTTTTCTTTTTCTATCTTGAAGCTGAAAACACCAGCTAAACTTTAACGTTCCATGAACATATGTCCTCTTTGGAGTTTTTGTGTTGGTTGTGCCTCTATCTTTAACAATTTATATTTCTTTGATAGTTTCATGGCTAGCTCTCCCACGTATTTCAAGTCTGTATTTAAATACAACCTTCTTAATGAGGACTTTGTGACTTTCCACCCTCCCACTCCCACCGCTAACCAGTACATAGACACACTCCTGATCCTATTTTTCCTGTGGTGGTTTTCCCCTACCCATATACTAGATCATTTATTTATTATGCTCATTATTTATTATCAGCCTTTGTCTGCTCTGTAAGTTCTAGTACGATAACTGTTTGTGTTTGTTCTGTTTGGTAATATATGGTAGAGCCCTAGAACACTGCCTGGCATAGAAATGTTCAAAAATATTTGTTGCACAAATGAATGTTGTCTGTGATGGCATTAAGAGTTAGGGCCCAGAAGAAAAACGTAGATCACGTTTTGACATTTTCTTTTCCCAAATGTTGAAACACCTACATTAAGATACAAAACATTTTTGTTTGTTTGTGTTTGTAGCTGGAAAAAGAAGGAAGGGTCTTAGGGTTGAGGGAGAGTGATAAAAAAGGGTGGTTGGCATCGATCCTGGTTTCAGCTCAGATGAATGAATGGTTTCGGCACTCACCACTTCCATAAAAAGACATTTCTTCCTCTGGAAAGCTATATTGTTTTTTGCATCAATTCCTCCTCAAGCTTTCTGTGTGACTATTCTTGCCCTTGTCATGGCTTATCCACGACTTATCTTTGACTTTTATATTTAACAGTTTGGAAATTTATTATGTGAATAGACATTTGCTTACAGAGAAGTGAGGAGTGCCCTTCAGTTTCCATTTAATAAGGAACATATTTACTCATATCATAAATCAGTACCAGACCGTGTCTCTCTGTCTATGAACTCCCGAGAGTTTAACCCCTCACCTTTCTCTTTCTCTCAAATTAGAAATGAGTGTTATAAAATAAGAAGAATCCTCTCACACCCAGAGTGATTTAAGGTAACTTAAAATTATTCAGAATAGGGCAAGAGGAAAAATCAGTTCAGAAGTATAATGCCATCTACGTGTTCTTTAGCCAGCCGCTCTGTGCCTCATGGGAACAAAGCTCAACAATTTGGTGCATTGGTATGCTTAGGGTCATAGCTAATGGCTTTGGGTTTCTGCTTTCACTAGATATGTTGGTAATAAGCCCCAGTTTACCAACTCATGAGTGACTAAATAGCAGAAGGGAGAACAAGGGCCAACTTAACAAAATCAAGGAGCTACCCACAGAGAAAAGAAGCACTTTTCTTTTTAAGTCTAATTTGGGTTCTATATGAAAAAAAAATGAGTGAGAATCTTTTCTCACTGCTCTCAGCTCAAGAAAGAAATGAATGCCAAGTAGCAACAATTCTGCTTAATTTTTCCTTTTCTTTACGTAGAATGGGTGAAAATTACCCAATTTGTACATCTATTACCAGTTGCTTTACTGATTCCCAGGGAAACAAGCTGTATTCCTCTTTCCCTGCACCGCTGCAGAATATTTCAAGGAAGTGTAGATGGAGCAATTGGAGATCTTTGATGAAAGCACCTGTTTATAGAGGCAATTTTAAGCTGCTCCAAAGTGCACATATGGAATGAAAGTAATTAACTCTACATTAATGAGTGTAATGTAACTCTAATGAGAGTTATTTGGCTAAATGAAGAGTAGTATTCCATGCCATAAGGGGGAAAAATCACTTCATTGTTCAACCAATTATTTTACAGAGAAGAAAATTGATCTATAGATAGCCCAATGTATATGGAATATTGAGTGTAAGAGCTTTGTAGATATACACAAAGAGCATACTTCTAACCTTTTCCTGATGTTAAAGGAGATAGTGTAGCACAGTAAAGAAGTATGGACTCTGGGATCAGAGTGTGAAAGACGTATGTCACTACTCTCCAATTTATTCACTGTGGGGCATTGGGCAAGTTACAGAAGATCTCTGAGTCTCATCAATAAAACTTAATAATCCGTTCCTATTTCTTATGATATGGCACATGACTACAGTCAAAATGACAACAATACTAATAATGAAATAATAGTATATTCCAAGTACTCTGTGTTTTATGTGTATGAATGTTCCAACAGCTCTAGGACTACAGTGTTATTACTTCCATTTTATATATGATTAGCCAATCATGTAAAGCTCTTGATAAAGTTCCTAACATACATTGTACACGAAGTTTGAATTAAGATTTCATTATCACCATCACTATTCTCATTATCGTAATTGTTATTCATATCTTATTAATATTATTTTAATTATCATATCCTAGGTATTTTTCTTCCATTTACACACTCTCATACCCGTACCTGACCCTGGGCACTAGAGCAGAAAATTGTGGCTTTGCAGAGGAATTCTCCATTTACATCAAAGTTTCTATGATAACAAGTACAAAGCCTATTTATTATTAAATAAACTTTGGTTTTAAATTAGACCACTCCTTTTATGATTTTTGAATCTGTAGGGCTTGTTCTATAAAATAAGATGTGACTCAAGGTGTCTTCCTGATTCTTGATTTTACACACAAACGCTGAGACACACAAACACGTGTTTTGCTTCACTTTTCAAATTACAGTTGTTTCTTGTAGGGTAGGGAATACTAATGATGCTGTACATTGGGATGGCCAAATAAATTTGTTCCAATTCTCTTGGGTTACTCATATTCTCAGTGAATATAGGACTGTGCTGAATGTTATGTTCTAGGGACTTTTTTTGTAGGTCTCTTCTTCTCTGTCAATCTCCCATAATTTCTCTTAGACAGTAGATCTGATGGCAGAGAAAAAGAAAAATAAAGTCTCTATCTACCCCCTCTTATTTATTAATTTGATAGACAATGAAACATATACATAGAAAAAATCTTACTTTCATTCTTTTTTTGTGTGTTCTAAATTGGCCTTGCTTTTTATTTTATTTATTTTTTATAAAATGTATTTTCTTATTTTTTATTTTTTGCTGCAGTAACATTGGTTTATAACATGATATAAATTTCAGTTGTACATCATTATATTTTGATTTCTCTGTAGATTACATCAAGTTCACCACCCAAAGACTAATTACAATCCATCCCCACACACATGTGCCTAAATACCCCTTTCCCCCACTTCCCTCCCTCCTTCCCCTCTGGTAACCACCAATCCAATCTCTGTCTTTATGTGTTCGTTTGTTGTTATTTCGATCTTCTATTTATGAGTGAGATCAGACAGTATTTGACTTTCACCTTCTGACTTATATTACTTAGCATAATACTCTCAAAGTCCATCCATGTTGTCACAAAGGGAAGATTTTATCCTATTTTATGGCTGAGTAGTACTCCATTGTGTATATGTACCACATCTTCTTTATCCATTCATCCCTTATTGGCTCCCAGGTTGCCTGCACGTCTTGGCTATTGGGAACAATGTTGCAATGAACATAGGAGTGCATATATTTTTACACATTCACGTGTTCACATTATTTGAGTAAATACCCAGCAGTGGAATAGCTGGATCATATGGGAGTTCTATTCTTAATTTTTTGAGGAATCTCCACACTGTTTTTCATAGCGGTTACACCAGTTTGCACTCCCACCAACAGTGTATGCGGGTTCCTTTCTCTCCACGTCCTCTCCAACACTTGCTATTTCCTGTCTGGTTAATTACAGCCATTCTGACATGAGTGCGGTGATATCTCAATGTAGTTTTGATTTCCTTTTCCCTAATAATTAGTCACGTTGAACATATTTTCTTGTGCTTGTTGGCTATCTGTACATCCTCTTTGGAAAAATGTCTGTTCAGATCACTTGCCTATTTTTTAATTGGTTGTTAGTTTTTTTGTTGTTGAGGTGTATGAGTTTTTTATATATTTTGGATATTAACCCCTTATCAGATATATGGCTTGCAAATATCTTCTCCCAATTGTTAGGTGATCTCTTTGTTTTGTTGATGGTTTCCTTTGCTGTGTAGAAGATTTTTAGATTGATGTAGTCTCATTTGTTTATTTTTTCTATTGTTTCTCTTGCCTGGTCAGACGTGGTACTTGAAAATATGCTTCTAAGACCAATGTCAAAGAGCATACTGCCTATATTTTCTTCTAGAACTTTCATTGTTTCAGGTATTACATGCAAATCTTTAATCCATTTTGAGTTAACTTTTGTGTATGGTGTAAGATAATGGTCTACTTTTATTCCTTTGCATGTGGCTGTCCAGTTTTTCCAACACCGTTTACTGAAGAGACTTTCCTTTCTCCATTATAGGTTCATAGCCTCCTTGTTGAAAATTACCTGTCCATAGATGTGTGGAATTATTTCTGCCTCTCAATTCCATTCCATTGATCTGTGTTCTTTGCTTGCACCAGTACTATGCTGTTCTGGTTACTATAGTTTTGTATTATATTTTGAAGTGAGGGAGTGCGGTACTCCCAGCTTTGTTCTTTTTTCTCAGGATTCCTTTGGCTGTCGGGGTCTTTTGTTGTTCCATATAAATATTAGGATTCTTTGTTCTATTTCTGTGAAAAAAGTTGTTGGAAATTTGACAGGGATTTCATTAAATCTGTAGATTGCTTTAGGAAGTATGGACTTTTTTTTTTTTTAAATATGCTTGCCTTCTTTTTTCACTTTTAAAGATGGTAACTGAGCTAATGACCATTGCCAATTTTTCTCCTTCTTCTTTTTCTTCTTCTTCTTCTTCTCCCCAAAGCTCCCAGTACATAGTTGTATATTCTACTTGTGAGTACCTCTGGCACTGCTATATAGGACGTTGCCTCAGCATGGCCTGATGAGGAGTGCCATGTCTGCGCCTAGGATCCGAACTGGTGAAACCCTAGGCTGCCGAAGTGGAGCACACAAACTTAACCACTCGGCTGTGGGGACAACCCCGGACATTTTAACTATATTAATTCTTCCAATCCAAAAGCATGTCTTTCTATTTCTTTGTATCTTCTATTTCTTTCAAGAATGTTTTACAGTTTTCAGTGTACAGGTCAATAACCACCTCTTTGGGTAAATTTATTCCTAGGTATTTTATTCTTTTTGTTTTAATCGTAAATGAGATCGTATGCTTAATTTCTCTTTCTTTTGCTTCATTGTTAGTGTATAGAAATGCAATTTTTCTTGTGTTGATTTTGCATCCTGCAACTTTACTGTATTCATTCATTATTTCTAAAAGTTTTTTGGTGGATTCTTTAGGATTTTCTACATATAAAATCATGTCATCTGCAAATAGTAACAGTTTCACTTCCTACTTTCCGAATTGCATACATTTTATTACTTTTTCTTTCCTGATTGCTCTGATTAGGACTTTCAATACGATGTTAACTAAGAGTGGTGAGGGGCCGGCCCTGTGGCAGAGTGGTTAAGTTCACTCCCTCCGCTTTGGCAGCCCAGGGTTTTGCTGGTTAGGATCCTGGGCGCGGACATGGCAGAGCTCGTCATGCTGCATTGAGGCGGCATCCCACATGCCACAACTAGAAGGCCCCACAACTAAAAATATACAACTATGTGCTGGGGGGATTTGGGGATAAAAAAAAGCAGGAAAAAAAAAGACTGGTGAAAGTGGTCATCCTTGTCTGGTTCCTGCTCTTGGAGGGATAGTTTTCAGTCTTTCTCCACTGAGAATGATATTAGCTGTGGATTTGTCATACGTGGACTTTATTGTGGTATTTTCCTTCTATACCAGTTTTATTCAGAGTTTTTATCATGAACAGATGCCGTATCTTGTCAAATGCTTTCTCTGCATCTATTGAGATGATAATGGATTTTTATTCTTATTTTTGTTAATGTGATGTAGCATATGGATTGATTTGTGGATGTTGAACCATCCCTGCATCCCTGGAATAAATTCCACTTGATCATGGTGTATGATCTTTTTAATGTATCATTGTATTAGATTTGCTGGTAGTTCATTGGTGATTTTGGCATTGATGTTCATCAGTGATATTGGCCTACAATTTTCTTTTTGTGTGTTGTCTTTGTCTGGTTTTGGTATCAAGGTAATGTTTGCCTTCATAGAATGAGTTAGGAAACTTCCCTTCCTCTTCAATTTTTTGGAAGAGTTTGAGAAAGATAGATATTGAGTCTTCTCTGAATGTTTGGTAGAATTCACCAGAGAAGACCTCTGGTCCTGGATTTTTCTTTTTGGGGGAGCTTTTTTGATTACTGTTGTGATCTCCTTACTGGTGATTTGTCTAGTCAAATTCTCCATTTATTCTTGATTCATTCTTGGAAGGTTATATGATTCTGCAAATTTATTCAATTCTTCTAGATTAACCAATTTGTTGCATATAGCTTTCTGTAGTGTTCTCTTATACTTACAATCTTTTGTATCTCTGAGGTGTCTGTTGTAACTTATCTTTCATTTCTGATTTTAATATTTGAGGCTTCTCTGCTGTTTTCTTGGTGAGTCTTGCTGAAGTTTTGTTAATTTTGTTTATCTTTTCAAAGAACCAGGCCTTAGTTTCATCAATTTTTTCTATTGTCTTTTTTATTTATTTCATTTATTTCTGCTTTGATTTTTATGATTTCTTTCCTTCTACTGATTTTGTGCTTTATTTGTCCTTCTTTTTCCAGTTCCTTTAGGTGCACTATTAGATAGTTCATTTGAGATTTTTCTCGTTTGTTGAGGTAGGTGTGTATTGCAATAAACTTCCCTCTTTGAAATACTTTTGCTGTATCCCTTAAATTTTGGCTGGTCGTATTTTCATTTTTATTTGTTTCCTGGTATTTTTGGATTTCTCCTTTGTTCTCTTCATTGACTCACTCATTGTTTAGCAGCGTTTTGTTTAATCTCCACATAATTGTGGCTTTTCTGATTTTCTTCCTGTAGTTGATTTCCAGTTTCATAAGATTATGGTCAGAAAAGATGCTTGGTATTATTTCAATCTTCTTAAATTTTTGAGATTTGTATTGTGGCTGATATGTGGTCTATCCTGGAGAATGTTCCACATGCATTTGAAGAGAATGTGTATTCTGTGGGTTTTGAATGGAATGTTCTGCATATATCTACCAAGTCCATCTGGTCTCATGTGTCATTTAAGGCCAATCGTTCCTTATTGATCATCTTTATGGGTGATCTATCCATTGGTGTAAGTGCGGTGTTAAAGTCTTCTACACTTATTGTGCTGCTGTCTATTTCTCCTTTTATGTCCGTTAACAATTGCTTTATGTATTTAGGTGCTCCTATGTTACGTGCGTAGATATTGACAAGTGTTATATCCTCTTGTTGGATTGTTCCCTTTTTGTAGTGCCCTTCTTTGTCTCTTGTTACAGTTTTTGGTTTTTTTGGGGGGTTTTTTTGGTAAGTAAGATTGGCCCTGAGCTAACATCCTTTGCCAATCTTCCTCTTTTTTGCTGAAGAAGATTAGCCCTGAGCTAACATCGTTGCCCATCTTCCTCTATTTTGTATATAGTACGCTGCAACAGCATGGCTTGAGGAGCAGTACACAGGTTCTTTCCTAGGATATGGTCTTGCAAACCCTGAGCTATCACAGTGGAGCATACCAATTTAACCACTATGCCACAGGCCGGTCCCTACAGTATTTGTTTTAATGTCTATTTTGTCTGATATAAGCATTGCTACCCCAGCTTTCTTTTCGTTGTCATTTGCATGGAGTATTTTTTTGTATCCCTTCACTTTCAGTTTGTCAATGTCTTTAGGTCTAAAGTACATCTCTTGTATGCAGCGTATATATAGGTCTTGTTGTCTTATCCAGTTGGCCACCCTATGACTTTTGATTGGAGCATGTTGTCCATTGACATTTAAAGTAGCTATTGATAAGAATGTATATATTGCCATTTTGTTTTTTTTTTTCTGGGTGTTTTAGTACTTCTTCTCTCTTCCTTTCTTCTTCTCTTGCCCTATTCCTTTGGAGTTTGGTGGCTTTCTTTACTATTATGTTTGGGTTCCTTTCTCTTAATTGTTTGTGTATTTATTATAGATTTCTGGTTTGTGATTACTATGAGGTTCATGTATAATAACCTACATATATAGCAATCTATATTAAGTTTCTGGTCTCTTAATTTCAACCTCCTGAAAAAGCTTTACTGTTCTACCCCCCTCTTCCCAAGTTTTCTGTTTTTGACATCATATCTGACCTCTTTTTTGTGCATTTATATCTGTGACTCCCTCATCACGGAAATAATTTTAGTAATCTTGTCTTCTGACTTTTGTAATAGCTTCAGAGATGTTTGATCTACTACCTATACTATATAGTTGCCTTTACCAGTGATTTTATTTATTTATTTATTTATTTATAGTTTCCTTATTACTATTTGTGGCTTTTTCTTTTCTGCTTACATAAGCCCATTTAGCATTTCTTGTAAGGCTGGTTTCTCGTTGATAAAATCCTTTAGTTTTTGCTTGTCTAGGAAACTCTATCTCTCTTTCTATTCTGAATGATAACCTTGCTCAGTAGAGTATTCTTGACTGTTGATTTTTTCCTTTCAGCACTTTAAATATAGCATGCCAATCCCTTCTAGCCTGTAAGGTTTCTGCTGAGAAGTCAGCTGATAACTTTGCACATAACTTGTTGCCTTTCTCTTGTGATTTTTAGGCTTCTCTTTTTATTTTTAATTCTTGACATTTTAATTATAATGTGTTTTGATGTGGGCCTCTTTGGGTTTATCCTGTTTGGTGCCCTCTGTGCTTCCTGTACCTGGATGTCTCTTTCCTCCCTTAGGTTAGGAAAGTTTTCAGCTATTATTTCTTCCAATAGATTCTCTGCCCCTTTGTCTCTCTCTTCTCCTTCTGGGACACCCATAATACAAATGTTAGTGTGCTGGATGTTGATGAGGTCCCTTGTAGAGTGTCCTTGCTCATTTTAATTATTTTTCTTTTATCTGTGAAGCTGGGGTGATTTCTTCTAGTGTTTTGTTCAGCTCATTGATCTTTTCTTCTGTACCATCTACTCTGCTATTGAATCTCTCTAGTAAATTTTTCATTTTCAGAATTGTTCTCCTCATTCTTGGTTGGTTCCTTTTCATATTTCCCAGTTCTTTGTTGAAGTTCTTGCTGAGTTCATCCATTCTTCTCCCCAAATCAGTGAGCATCCTTATGACTATTAGTTTGAACTCTTTGTCAGGTAGATTGTTTACCTCTGTTTCATTTAGTTCTTTTTCTGAATATTTGTCTTGTTCCCTTATTTGGAACAAATTCCTGTATTTCCAAATTTTGCCTCTTTCGCTGTGCTTCTATCTATGTATTAGGTAGGTCAGCTATGTATCCCCACCTTGGAGAGGTGGTCTTATGAAAGAGATGCCTTATGAGGCGCAGTAGTGTGCTTCCCTCTCATTACCAGGTTCAAATGTTTCAGGAGTGTCCCCTGTGTGGGCTGTGTGTGTCCCTCTGTTGTGGCATGGTTGCTCTTGCGGCAGGTCCTTGGGAGGCTACACTGTCCCCCTGGCTGGCTGGTTACAATGCTCAGCTGTGTGTGGCTGCTATGATCCCTTCAGTTACTTTGTTGGGTGGGCGAGTCCCAGCACAGTCAGCTGCAAGATCTAATAGTACATTTATGTTGCAGTTTTTCTGTTAAATGAGGATGCCCTCAGTGTGGCTGGTTGCTAAGCTCATGGGCTTACAATTGCTATATGCCTCTGGCCTATAAAGCTGTTGTCAGCTCTCACAGGAGTGCAGCTGAGTGGGGCCTGAACCAAAGCATGAAATCACTCAATGCTTTCAGGCTTTGGAAGGTGGGGCCAATCTCCTCTGTGGCTGTTTGAGAAGCACAAGTCTGCTTCAGCTGACATACCCTACCACCCTGCAGGGCCACACACCTCGTCAATGTGGTCCTGTCCTGTGTGTGCCCTGACCCACTGAAGTGGACCCGGTCACTCCACTGTGGAGGTTCCACGCACTCCACCAATGCTGGCCCACCCCTCACACATGCCCTGCCCTGAAGAGGCAAACCCACTCATCTGGCTGCAGAGCTTCCAGGTAGTCCTTCCATGTGAGCCCACAAGTTGCCCGAAGGCTTGCTGTTGGATGAGGCCAGTCCCTAGAGGGAGCTGCCTGCCCTGGCTGAGCTAGATTAAATCTATGCTCTAGTGGGTGGGGCAGATCCCTGTGCTAACAGACCAGGGGAAGAATTCCAATGGTGTTTTCCAGCTTCTGTGTCAGCAGACCTGTACAATGTCACAATACTGGCTGCCACCAAAGTCTCAGTCCCTGAGAGGTCTCATCTCTTGCCAAGATGCACTCAGAGCCTATCAAATGAGTCTGTTTTCACCAAAGGACTGTGCACCTTTCTGATGATGCTTTTAGTTTGCTTGCTGAAAAGGGTGAATTTGTGCATGGGCCCTTTAAGAGTAGGGGATAGTTTTTCTGGGGGTATTCCTTCTTGTTGTTAATAGCCTGTGAAGCCAGATATTATGACACTTGTCTTGGTTGTGCTGAGTCCAAGAGCTTCTTATTGTTATAACAGTCCCCCGCTCAGATCGCCCACTCCTCCAGGAAAGGCTTCATCCCTTAAGATTGCTCCTGGCTGGCTGTGAAGCACTGTGGCTAGGAGGTGGCATTTTTCTCTCCAGCAAGGAATTTCTGCTTCTTCCACCTCAGTCAGCAGTGTCCCTTGTTGTGGGGGTTCTTTTTATCCAGATTTCAGTTCTCTCTCAGTGGTAATTGTTCCAAGAGTAGTTGTAAATTTGTTCTGTCTATGGAAGGAGGTGAGTTCAGAGTCTGCTTATGCCACTGTCTTGACACTGAATCTCCTTACTTTCATTCCTTTGCTCCCTATTAAACAGGGGCACATATATGCTTCAAGCATGAAACTTCTCATGTCTGACGCAATTTAGCATAGACAGAGTGATCAGGACAAAAAAGGACTGATGGAATGCTATTTAACTTCCAGGTAGCATGTCTATCTAAGTTTCTAATAAAGCCATATTTCACATTTTATTTTAAATTTACTGTTGTTAGTCTATATTTCAATTATAGCTCATTTTTCTATAAGGATACATTTGGCTTATAAGTCACAGAAGCTAATAGATGTTGCAGACAGCATTTTAATTACAACCTTTGTCTCAAGACATTTTATAAGGCAAGAAGAGAGAATGTAGGGAAAAGTTTAGGAAATTCTCTCTAAGAAATGGGATATTGTAAAAACTTTGGACAATGTTAGATCATGGTAGAGACCAAGAATATTAGACCAAAATAATCCTAGTTATTAGACAAAAAAATCAAGGAAAATATAAACAAGCAATAAAGCTACATTTGGGCAATGTATAAAGTGTAGTAAAATCATGTTAATTGTGTAAAGAGTTTTGTCCCTAAAAAACGAAAATGTCAGAACTGAAAATGGACCTAAGAGATTAAATACACCCAATATAGAGAAGAGAGGAAATTGGAAAGTCTTTCTACATCTTGATGGGTGTGTTCTTCTTGGATCTGGATAAATGCTAAAGTCAAAGAGAAAATGGAATGTAGAGCAATGAGCCTAGATTTTGGCTCCGACATTTCACAATTCTGTCAGCTTAGGTTGGATTCTAAAACTCAGTTTTCTCATCTATAAGTTGGAAAAATAGCACACAATTTATGGATATGCGTGAAGATGAAAATAATATATTTCATACAATTTCTGGAGTCTCTGTCCAAAGTAAATAATAAATACATTGTTGCTGCTGTGGTTGTCACTTTTGTCATCATAGTAATTATTATAATGGTAATTATTACCATAATAATTATCATACTCCTAAAGTGAATTTTCTTTATTTATTTCCTTTGTTAGCAAGCCAATGACAACATTTTTTTTTTTCTTCTTTGTCCAAGGATCTAAGATAGTATTATAATGTCTTCTCATATAGGAATGGAAAAAAGTAAAAGCTTTTTAGATAGTGTCTACAATGTTAAGGTTAATCACACACACCCCGTATATAGAAACACAAACACACACACACACACATCTCTCTCAAAGATGTGAAAGTCAAAATAACAGAAAGAAAAGACCATAATCACATGGGGAATACCTTTCAATCATACATGTAATTAAACACACAAGATGAAGATACAGAGGCATGTTGAGTAAGGAACTCCAGGCACAAAATAGTACAATTATCCTTTTATTTATATAAAATTCAAAAACTAGCATGTGGTCTTACATGTCAGGGAAACAATGATCCTAGGTAGTATCATAACTAGAAGGAAAAATGAGGTGAGTTATGGGATATGGAAAATATTTTTTTCTTGATATGTATAGTAGTTCTACGTGGAAAATTCATAGAGTGGTACTTTTATGATTCATGCATTTTTCCATATGGCTTCAGCAAAAGAGTTGCATAAAATCATGTACGAGAAACTAATAAAAGTGAGTTTTCAGTCCTGCAAGGCCCAAGGAAATTATGAACTGAATGATCCTCTTTGAAACAGTTATGAGAATATTTACTAAAGTAGAAAGAAACACAATGCAGAAGAGGGAAGTGAGAAATTAGAAGACGTGGTGAAGAAACCAATTAGTAAAACCTATAAAAAATGTAATGGAAAGGAAATTGTCAGTCCATCCTGAAAACTGTTTTACAAGCAAAGGCTTTATGTCTCTATTACAATGGGACAGGACAGGGACAGTCATTAGTTTAATGTTTAGATTGTGTAACAAAAGATTTTACTTACTCAATCAAGGAAACAATTTATGTGTTTCATGAAGTGGTGGATCCCAAAAATATTTTAAAAGTATTTTTGCAATATAGATCAGCATCAGCTTAATTTAAAGAAAAAGTAATCAGGCTGACTAGTTCTTCGGAAAATTCTGTAATTCCATAACCCTTGTTGTGAGGGGAAGTTCTCACCCCAATACCATTTATATAAACATTTTATAGTCAGAAAGAGGAAATTCTGCCATAGAACTAAAGGCTCCAACTTACTAGTGTATTGAGGTTTTCTTGGTCTTTGTTGGGTCCACACTGGGCTTGTTAGGGACCTCAGTGCATAACCCTGGGATAACCTTCAAGGATTTTTATGGCATCCTAAGTTGTGTTTATAGTAGTTTTAATGCTCTTTTCTTGAACTATGAAGACAGAGCAAGCTTGATTGATTAAAACCCAGTGTCTTTCTTGAGCCACAAGCAAATATTCAAGAGCTGTTTGATTTTTTTGTATTTTCTATAATTAGTCCCTAAATTCTTGTCTATGTCCCTCAAGGTATCTGCAATAACATTTGCCAGCTATTTAATGGTCACCGGAGTACCTTACACAGCTTTCCCTATTCATTTATTCTAATCATGGTTTTAGAATTCCAAAGGTCCTATGACAGCAAAATTGCTCTTTTTGAGGCTTAGTAAGTCTTTCTTTGTGCTTATGATGAAGTTTGGTAATTCTAGGCTGGACAGATGAAGTCCTAAGAAAATCTTAAACTGTCATTTCCTCAGCTAGCCCTCTTATATTATCATAAGATCAAGACATTGTTCTGTATTCATAAGATTAACAACTTGGCTTTTTCTTAATTTATATACCTTAGCATTTATTGATATTAACATTTTAAAAGTTTTGTAATATTTAATGCAATTATTTAAAAAGACTGAATGTAATTCCTAGGTCTCTATTAAAAAGGTAAAAATATAATACTGCTTTCTGTTTATGCTTACATAAATAACTTACTATTTATTAGCCTGTGGATGGCCTTGATGACGAATTTGGATGAACTTCATAAGTTGAGAAAATACATAGATAAGATATCCACAATAGAGGAAATGAAAAATAGAAAGCTCTTGCAGAGATCAAAATTCATAATTATTTCCTGACAGACAATTTTGGATTTCATGCTGCTAAATAGGTTAAAGAAAGAACTTGAGTGGAAGAATTCTGAAATAGCATCTAAAGCAGACTCCAGCCAAATGGCTCAGGCTGTGAATTCATCAGATTGGTGCCAACTAAGCAGGACTGAAATAACCGAATGGAACTCTCGAAGGACTGCCTCTTGGCAATGAGGATTCTGAATGCTTCTCTTTTCTCTAGTCCAGGTATTAATGGCCATCTGAAAATTAGAGCTACAGTGAATTTGGTCTATTCAAATAATTAAATAAATAAAATAACAATTCTAGGTTTAATTATGAAAGTGATTTTATAATTACAAATGCTTTGTTTCCTCTAACATGAGCAATAGCAGATTATTAAATACAGGATTTTCCTACGATATATTTTTCAATTCCTGATCTCAAAACATATTCTTTTCTGAGATAGTCAATACTCTTTACCCTTCTAAAGAGTTAGCTTCTGATGATTTCAGAAATTTGGAAATTCAAATTTGATTTGTAGCAATCTATTGGGTTTTGAATACTTCAATAAAGATATTAAATGGCAAAGGCTTTATCTCTTATATGTCAGTCCTGACTTGGTGTAAATGTTTTAATAATTTCAATATTTAGTAAAATTGAATATCAAATCCTAAGCCTTTATAATATGTTTTCTCATAATTTGTCTTATAAAGTACTGTTGCTTGATTGTATTTCCCATTTTTCATTTGATTTTCTTATTTCTTATTTTCTGCCTAGTTATAAAATAAAATTAGGTACAAAAATATTAGGAATATTATGATGAAGTAAACAAAGTAGAAGATAATAGAAAGGGAAACTTACATTTTCCTTTTCTACCATATATTAAGTACAATTAATTCCATTAATTACCACTTAATTTTCACAATAGCTCATAATGCGTGAATTTTGTTCTCATTTTTTGCATGTTGAAACTGGGTCTCAAAGCAGAATAGGGGTGGTGAAGTAACTGCTTCATTTTCACAAAAGTAGAAAGTGGAGAATCTTGGAGTCAAGATCAACTTAGTTTGATAGCAAAGCCCCTGCACATTTCATGATACCTTATTCTCTATTTTCTGAAGTAAACTTTGGTAGATGTTTTCTTGCTGCAAAAAAAAAAAAAAAAAAAAAAAAAACCATAAAATTTCCTCTGTTAATTTTTTTGAGAACTAAATGGTATGTTTTCTCTTTAGGTATAGAACACAGAGGATTAAATTCCTGCTTAATTTTATTGTGGTCCATAGAAAGAAACAAAATTAGGGAGAAGTCCATTTATTTTAGGCATATTGGGGTTTAAGAGGATAAAGCCATGTCACCTTTTGCATTTGAAGTTTAAAATGGAAGGACAATGGATGTCCATACTGTGTGTCTTCCATTCTGAGAGTATGCAGGATAAAGATCCAGCTAGGTTGGAGTAGATAGGTAACAGAATTAAGCACTGTTAGAAGCTGGGTTAGGAAATTTCTGGTGATATTTGTAATAGCTAAACTGCTGGGTTTTATTTCTCCATGGAATGCTATTCAAAGGGATAATTGAAGGTTCCTTAAGTTTCCAAGCATAGTGGTAGGATGACAGAATTAAACAGGATGATGTAATTAATCAAACCTTTCCAGATTAGTTAGGGAAATTCAGAATAACACATGCCTAAGGAAGACATAGTGGATTTTAGAAGGTGCAATCACAAAGCTGATGTCCTCATAGTAAGATTACCGTTTTTTTACATTCAACAATGCGAAAGCAATCACAAGGGAGAGCTGTTGTTTTCAGGAAAATTTTGAGAAATACTGATGGGCAAGGAGAAATCAGCAGGAGAAGAATAGAGGCCCTGCCAGGACAATGTTTCTTTAATTGGAGTGCCTATAACACGGAAAAAAATGTAATTTATTATCATCCAGTTGTCAATCTAGAACCTGAGATTGCCCTTCAGATGATAATTGTAAAACTGGTATTATAGATGATAGTGACTCATCACTGTAAATAGATTAGATAACTAGCATCTACAACAAAAATTATATAACTAGCTTTTTAAAAGTCTAGTACAATTGTCTACACATCAATGCGGAAAAGAGTTAACATAGTAAGCCTGAGATTGCGATGCTTAGAGAGCCCTCCTTTCAAGGTTGACTCTTGGCCAGCAAATAGGTACACGAATGTAAGATAGTTCTCCACACTGATTAAAAAAAAAAAAAAATCCCTAAATAGCAGCTTACCGTGCCCAGACTGGACAAATAATGCAGTTTATGCTGAACACCTGCTTTTCTTCTGGGAATCTGGATTTTGGTACAAGCTAGTCTGAGGGTACCTATGTGACAAGCCCCTGATAAAAACCCTTAGTCACTAATGAGCATTCCTGTTAGATGACATTTCACACATATTGTCACAATTTGATGCTGGAGGAATTAATCTCTTCTGGTGTGACTCTACAGGAGAAGGCCCTTGGAAATTTGTGCTTGTTTTCTTCTGGGGTTTATTCCACGTGCCTTTTCCCTTTGTTGATTTTGTTTTGCACCGTTGCTGGCATAAATCATAGTGAAGACTACAACTATATGCTGAGTCCTGTGAGTCTTCCTAGTGAACCATCAAACATGAGGATGATCTTGGAGACTCCCAAAATAACGCCAAAGAAATAATAAAAGAGAGAAAAAAATCAGCAATAAAATATTTCAAGAGAAAAATGTTAGGAATGTATCAAAAATCAAGGATTATGATTAATTCAATTCTTTTCCCCTAAAGGAAATTAAAATGTTGAAGAATAACATGACAGAAAATTATATGGCACTTCTGAAAGTTTGCTTTTCGCCCATACGGTGTCTCGATAGTGATTATATTAGTAGTTTCCCACTTCCTGTGTGATCTATCCATATTCCTGAGAGTGGAAATGGACCCAGGTGTGCTCAAGTATCCCAAATCTCCCAGCAACCTTCCCTACAAATTGAAAAGGGAGATGATTAAAGTTCTGGACGTGAGACTTTAAACATATAAGTCCATAGCAATTGGGGGAATCTATAGGCTGTAGAGAACTTATTTTGGAATCGTGTTATTGTAGCCATTCTTCAGAGACAAATGGAGACAAGTGACCAAGAGAATCCTGAAAGAGTTCAAGTTTCAGGTTTATCACTAGGATGACAGACAGGATAAGAAAAGAAAAAGGAAAAATTAGAGCAGTAGTTTGAGGGAATGCAGAGCAATTATGGTACAATTTCAGGTTTCACCAGCTTACAAAAATAAACAAGCCAAATCTAAGATGAGAGAATGCAGCATACATGATTTGGTTGAAACTGGAATTCAGTTTTAAAGAATAACTTTTGGCAGAGTACAGAGCAGTAGGCAGCTTAGGAGTAGAGTGTGATGGAGTGCGATGTTTAGAGAGAATTTCTTCTATAATTTCTTTTTTTCAAATATATAGGAGTAGATAAATGGCATTTACATTAAAAATATGTCAAAATGGCATCTAGCCCTAAGATAAGAAAATAGTAATTTCTCCCTTGGCAAAGAATCCAAAATTGACGAGAAATGACATTTCACAGATATCAAATGCAGCCTAGTGACAGGCTGGGCATATTAAGTGAACAAAAATGGGACTTTTGTAGTAAAGATGTCATGTATTAGGCACAGACAATTTCATTCACATAGTTTAAATCCTTTGCTTATGCTTAAAACAGTGGCAGATTAAATAAAAACAATTCTAAACTTCAAATCTTAAATACTTCACATATTACTCCCTGCAAAATCCTTATCACAAGGAGATCATACAGAGAGAGTAGGAAAATATCATCTTTAATTTTCCCCCTATTGTTAGTGTTTCCTTGCAAAAATGTGAAAGAATAAGGATATTATTTCAGCAGGGAATGGATAAGAGAGTAGTAAAACTCTCTCTCTCTTTCTCCACGTACAATGTATGCGTGTGTGTGTGTGCACTTTTTCTTCAAAATACCTTAATTTAAGTAGTAACACATGGAGACATTCGCAATTCCATTCTATAGGTATCTTAATAATTTTCTTGATGTAAATAATTACATGCAATTATATAATGTTTTCAAAAATTTCTTGATTTTATTTATTTTTTAAATACACAGTTAAATAGAAAATACTACACATTGGAATCCTTACAAGCAGAGTGACATGCAAATCTTGCTGCTGAGAGTATGCACCACTTTCTACTCATTGCTCTTAGACATTTCCGGTCTTCTAGACAACCTGGTTTGAGATGCAGAATAATTTCTTAGTTAGCAAAGCAGTGCCATATTACAAATATGAAAAAGTTAGATTGAAAAATCAAAGTATTTTGTATTGTCCTTAATGCAATCTGAAGCAGAAGATAGTGATTAAGATCTGGCCAGGGCCACTGGCTGACCACTAGTGGAGTGAGAGTCAAAAGACAAAGGATCTCCTAGGAGACTTGAAAATACAGAGTAAGAAAAGAAAAATCTAGCTAATTTTTTGAGCATGGATCTGAAATAAAAGACAAGTTTATTACAATGATAATAATCAATAGTAAAAAAGCACTCCCTAAACTATATAATAAGACTTCTCAGGGGACAGAGAAGACGAAAGGTTAACAAAGGTTAAATGTGGACATCACCCCATCCAGTGATTTTAGTCAGCCCTTGGACATTATGTGAGTGGTAATAACAACGATCCTTCTGCAAGAATAATTGAAACACTCAAAAGAGAAAATGTTCTACTAATCTGAGTGGCCCCTCTCAGATACTTCATATGCCATTAATAACCAAAACCTCTTTACAGAGTTCTCTTCTTAATTCAATATAGCAGATTCATCAAAATGTTAGTAGCCCGTGTTGAAATACTTAAAAGACATGGACATACAAAACATCCTCTTGTAAAAAGATATATTGAACTCATTAGACTGGTGAGTCTTCAATCTTAGGTGTAGATCACCTAAAAGATAGTTTGAAAAAAATTAAATAGAAAACCAGAGACGAATGTTTATAAGGATTCATAAGCATTCTAATAACTACATCTTGTAAAATTAATCTTATTTCCTTCATCGAGAGATCAAAGAAATTGCCTAGAGAGTGCACTGTGACTTTTACAGATTGTAAAGTTCTATTCAAGTATCAATGGGAATAAAGCAAACAAAGTGTGGGGGGGTTATGTTCAAGAACTATTAGAAAATTAGAGTATGAGTTATAAATATTAGCAGTTACTATTAATACCACCCTTAACATGTATCAAATACATTTTTACCCATATTGAAGATTACAAGCAGTAAAATTCTTCTCTAAATTCACACACCTAACAAGTGACAAAAACTACACTAAAAAAGCAAGGAAAGAAGAAACCTGCTAATTGCCATGATCCTGAAGAAGAGCATCTGCACATGGGATCCAAGGTGTTCACAGCCTCTCTCCTACTCCGCATGACTTAGCAGGATATTGAGGACATATACCTGAGGCTCTACGAGGCGCAATATGCATTTGGTAGTAAAAAATGTGCAAAGGACTAAGGCATGTTAGGGATCTAGGCTTTCAGTAAGATTAATTGTAATAGGTATAAATGTGAGAATGTACAGTGAGTTTCAAACTCTTAAAAATAAATTATTCCAAGTATGTTCAATATTTGAAAATCAATTAATATAATCCAACATATAAATAAGCTAAATAGAAAAAAATATGATCATATCAATTGAGGCAGAAAACTCATCTGACAAAATATAACTCCAATTCTTGATAAAACAAACTCAGAATAAAGAGGAACTTTCTCAACTTTAGAAAAACATCCATGAGAAACCAACAGCCAACATAATCCTTAATGGCAAGAGACTGGATGCGTTCTCCTCTCTGAACTCCAAGGATGTCTGCTCTCACCGCTCTTCTTCAGCAGCATGCTGGAAGTCATATTTAGTTCAATAACATAAAAGAAAAGAAAACGTGTTCAGATAGGAATATGAAAGAAATAAATAATAAATGTCTTTCTTCACAGATGACATGATTACCTATGTCAAAATGTATTTAATTCTCCAGAAAGACAACACAGTATGAAGTTCTTGGGTAAAAATCTAGCAAAATATGTATAAGATATGTATGCACAAAACTATAAAAACATGGATGTAAGTCATCAAAGAAGATCTAAATAAATGGAGAGGTTTTCTGTGAGCATAGATTGGAAAATACAATATTGTTAAAATGCCAATGCTACCCAGCTTCATCTATAGATTCAATACAATCGAAATCAAAACACTAGTCAGCTATTTTGTTGATATTGGTAAACTGATTCCAAATGTTATACGGAAAGGCAAAATCGCTACAACAACCAACACAATAGTGAAGAAAATCAGTGTTGGAGGGCTCACAACACCAATTTCAAGGCTTTTAAAGCTACGGTAATCAAGGCACTGTTGTACTAGCGAAAGATGCATAGATCAGCGAGGCTGAATAGAGAGTCCAGGCATACACTTGCACAAATACAATCCGCTGATCATTGGCAGATACATAAAGACCTTTCAAACGGTTCTAGAACAATTTGATATTGATATGCAAAAAAAACCACAAAAAAGCCTAAACACTGACCTTATGCACTTCACAAAAATTAACTCAAAATGGATCATAGACCTAAATATAAAAGGTCAAACTGTGAAACATTTTTTTAACCACTGAGACATATACAGCTTTATTTAATAATCAGAGTGAAAAGTCACACTTTGGCAGAGTGACACATTCCCTCTCTCAGCAGAAATCAAACACTATGTCTGAAAAGCCCCTTCCTAACTTTGGAACTGTGTAACCCTGTGCTTGCATCTCATTGTCTCAGGAGCTGGGCCCTTGCTGTCTAGCAGTGGTTTCCTCTCCCCGCAGGGATACTCTCTGGCCAGCTGTGATCCCCTCACATAGCTGAGACAGGAGGCTGAACACAATTTCCCTGGATGGGCCACCCTTACACACTGGCCACTTCCCTCCTACAAAAGGGAACTCACGTGAATTTCCTCTAATTTTACATTTCATAAAATATTATTTGATTTTTCAACCATTTAGATAGGTAAAAACAATATTCTAACCTCATAGGCTGTACAAAAACAGGTCGCATGCCAGATTTGGTTGACAGGGCGAACCCCTGGTCTAAAGAAAAACCACCCTTACAGTTCTCTTCTTATCTGTCACGTCATTTTCAGGTTCCTAGTCAAGGGTTAGAAAAGGCAGACAGAGTAGAGAGTGATTCTCCATTTGATTTTAAAAAGGTCTGAGAAACTTTCGGGAAGGAAGGCCATGTGCAGACAAGAAAAATGAGAGGGATGAGTGAAAATCACTAAAGTCAGGAAGGCAAGAGTGGTCTGTGGGCTCTCCACGCGTGGGGCCTGTAGTCTATGCTCACAACTGGTAAGTAAGCAGCAGACGCATTGGCTCGTGGGCCTGCGCAGTGAGCCTGTAACAATATGCCCTGGAAAATTAAGGCTAGAGGGACCTGCTCAAATATTCATTTTGTAGAAAAGCCACATAGAGGGTAGTAACCTAATAAGTTGTTACTTTTTACCTAATAAGTTATATGTATGATATATATATATGTTGCTATATATGTAACATGTATGTTATCTATGTAATACGTGCATTATATATAATGTTGATGTAAACAAAGCATCTGAGAATAGGCTTTACTACCGGGATGGGGGAAGGGACCGTAAGGGAACTGTGCCACTTAAAATCTGAAGAGGGTTTCTGTCTAATTTGTTGAGAGCAGCAGTGCCACCATACTTAAAGGCATTTTTCCAGTGGAAAAAAAATTTGCAACATCCCTACTACAACAACCAATATGTTTGATATGTTGAAATTAAGTAAAGCACCAAGATTATCGATGAATACGGAAAGAATGGGTAAGAGAAATGGAAAGAAGAATGCCCATGTTGTATTTATTTAAACACATATTGAACACCTACTCTGTGCTAGGTTTTGTTTTCCTAGCATTACTTGAGAATTGACTAATTACCTCTCAAAAGAAAAGAAATCCTTGTTTATACACTCTGTGGGAACTTTCTTTGCAATGCAACACATCAGTGATTTCACCCAGCTAAGACATTGAGGTCTGACTCTAACTAAATTCAAAGCTTTTCCAAATGCCTTTTGCTTTTTCCCTTAGTATTTGAAATATCTTAAAGGCTCTTTATTGCAATTCTTGAAAGCCAATTAAAAGCTCTCCTGTTGGCTCCCATAGAGACCTCCTATGTAACTCAAAAAAGGTCCTGGTTGAGGAATAATTTACTGAGAAAAAAGCAGTGGGTTTCTAACCAGCTTAAAAGTGACATGCACTGGGCACAGAGGAAGGGTCATTGCTTTCAGTAGTAAGGGAGAAAAGAGAATTAGTTTCATCTTTTGCATTTTAATATTTGGTTCATATCTCAGAATGGTATTGAGCAGACTGGGAAAAAATAAAAACCACTAGAGCTTTTATAAAGCATTTTCCCCTAGAGTTACATTGGTCATTTTAATTGATTTTGTAATATCCCAAAGCATTTTCCTGGAAAACACTGTGTAATTATTCTGTCTTGAAGACCCAAATTACATGAATATCATCACATTTACAACTGTTAAGTTTTAGTCAAAGGTTTCTTTGTTTTTTTCAAACTAAGTTCCTATGCTTTTTTCCTTTTTTTTTTTTTTTATAATTATCTTCTCTACTTCTTTTTTTTTAAAAAAGATTTTTTTTTCCTTTTTCTCCCCAAAGCCCCCCGGTACATAGTTGTATATTCTTCATTGTGGGTCCTTCTAGTTGTGGCATGTGGGACACTGCCTCAGCTTGGCTTGATGAGCAGTGCCATGTCCACACCCTGGATTCGAACCAACGAAACACTGGGCCGCCTGCAGCAGAGCATGCGAACTTAACCACTTGGCTATGGGGCCAGCCCCCTTTTTTTCTTTTTTAATGTCAACCTGTGATGCATTCTATGAAGGAAATTTATAGGAAGATACATGATGAAAGGAGAGGCTATAGCAACAGAATAGGAAGTGTTCGCAGGAGGTGGGGTAGGGAGCAGAATCAAATGAAGCTTAAGACAGAAATTATGCAAGACTATTCTGACAAATGTCATTACCTTTATCTTGATGCAAAGGGCAAATGAGGGTTATTAAATATTTTTAAATGGGGGTAGGAATGACACAAAATCAGAGTTCATATTTGAGAAGATTGCTCTGGCTGAAGTACAAAGAATAGTAGCTGGAGAGGAGACAGGGGGACTAATTCAGAATTCAACGTTGGCCAAGGCTGAGAGAACTCACAGTGAAGAAAGTGAGGAGAGGAGACCCAGGAATAAGTATTCAAAATCTTAATATTTAAAGGCTAAAGAAAGAAGTATCAAAAAGTTAAAATGACTAAAAAGAAATGGTCATAATTGTGGTAAAAAGATGAAGGGAATGTGGTTTCCATGAATCAAGTGGAAGAGAGTATTTTTACATTGTGAAATTCTTCTGAGGGAAAATAAGATTTGGGGATATATTGACCAGATTACATTTACGGCCTAGTTCAAGACTTATTCTCTATATGTAGCTTTCCTTGAAATCCATTCCACACTGTTGTCTTTATCACTTTTCTATTCTGTATTCTAGGGACTACAGAATATATGATTCAATCAATTCACACACAATTGACGATGCCAGCTAGCTACTTGCCAAACACCATGCCAAGCAACAACAGAGTTTCAGACACAAGAGCAATAGATCTCCTGACTCTAAAGTGCCCACAGAGAAGTGGGGATTCAGACACCTATTTGAATATTTATCTATCTATTCATTTATTTGACTCTATTTTTTAGAGTGGTTTTATTTTCACAGCAAAATTGAGAAGAAGGTACAGAAATTTCCCATATATCCCTTGCCCCGCACATGCACAGCTCCCCGCCCCCCATTATCAACATCCTCCACCAGAGCGGTACATTTGTTACAACTGATGCATATACATGGATGCATTATTACCACCCAAAGTCCACAGGTTTCATTAGAGCTCACTCTTGGTTTTGTATATCTATGGGTTTGGACAAGTGTAACCACCATGATAGTATCATTCAAAGTAGTTTAGTTCCATTGCCCTAAAAATCCTCTGTGCCCCACCACCTATTCATCCTTTCCTCCATTCTAATCCCTGGTAACCACTGAGCTTTTTGTTGCCTCCATAGTTTTGCCTTTTCCAGGATGTCATATAATAGGAATCAAACAGTATGTAGCCTTTAAGATTAACTTCTTTCACTTAGTAATATGCATTTAAGTTTCCTCTGTCTTTTCATGGCCTGATGATTTATTTCTTTTTAGTGATGAATAATGTTTCAGTTTGGGCAATCATGAATCAAGCTGTTGTATTAATTTAACAGAGTTCTCAGGATAAACAGAACCAAATGGAGATATATATGTGTCTCCAGAGAAAGAGAGAATTATGAGAAATTGGCTCACTTGATTGTGTGGGCTGAGAACTCCCACAGTCTGTGTCTGCAAATCGGAGACCAAGGAAAGGTGGTGGAGTAATTCAGTCCGAGTCTGAAGGCCTGAGAACCCAGAGATCCAATTATTTAAATTCCAGTCCAAGGGCAGGAGAAGATGAGATGTGATGTCCCAATAGAGCTTGAGGCAAGAGAAAAGGGGAAAATTTCTCCTTCCTCTGCCCTTTTCTATTTAGGCCCTCAGTGGATTGAATGAAGCCCAACACACTGGGAAGGACACTCTCCTTTACTGAGTCCACCAGTTCAAATGCTAATCTTATCCTGAAACACCATGACGGCGCCCTGTGACCAGTCAAGTTGCCGTGTAAAATAACCTTGACAGCTGTTATAAACATCCCTGTGCAGATTTTTATGTGGACATAAGGCTCAACTCCTTTGGATAAATGCCAGGTAGTGTGATTGCTGGATAGTTTGGTAAGAGTATTTTCAGTTTTCTAAGAAACTGCGAAATTATAGTGGTATCTTGTTGTTTTAATTTGCATTTCCCTGATGACATGTGATGAGCAGCCTTTTTTCATATACTTATTCACCATCAGTCTATCTTCTTTGGTGAGGTGTCTGTTGAAAGCTTTGCCACATTTTTTAATCGAGTTGTTTATTTACTGTATTTATTATTGTCTTCACGGAGCTTGCCTTTGGTGTTACATCTATAAAGTCATCGCCATATCCAAGGTCCTCTTGGTATTTCCTATGTTATCTTCTAGGAGTTTTATAGTTTTGCATTTTACATTTAGGTCTGTGATCCGTTTTGATTTAATTATTGTGAAGGGCATAAAGTCTGTGTCAAATTCATTTTTTTCATGTGGCTATCTACTTGCTCCAGAATCATTTGGTGAAGACTATGTTTTCTCCATTGTATTGCCTTTGCTCCTTTGTCAAGTATCAATTGCCTATATTGTTGTTGGTCTATTTCTAGACTCTGCCTGTGGTTCCATTGATCTATTTACCTTTTCTTTCATGAATATCACAGTGTCTTGATTACTGTAGCTTTATAGTAAGCCTTGAAGTCAGGTAGTATCAGTCTTCCAACTATATTCTTCTGCTTCAATATTGTGTTGGCTATATTGAGACTTTTGCCTCTCCATGTAAACTTTGCAATCAGTTTGTTGGTATCCACAAAAGAACTTGCTGGGATTTTGATTGGAAGTGCACTGAATCTATAAAGCAAGTTTAGAAAAACTAATTTTTTACAATATTGAGTCTTCCTATATGGAATATTTCTCTATTTATTTAGTTCTTTTTTGATTTCATTCATTAGAGTTTTGTTTTCCCCATGTAGATTTTATAAGTATTTTGTTAGATTTAAACATAAATATTTCATTTTGAGGGGTGCTATTGTAAATGGTGCATGTTTTTAATTTCAAATTCTACTTGTTCATTGCTGGTATATGGGAAAGTAATAAATTTTGGATAATTTCTGTCTTCAGTTTCACTGACTTTGTTGTAGCTAATATGCTATTAAAAGCATCCAGCAATTGATGGGTATACATTTTAGATATATTTTTATTCTAGAATTTTTCAGTTATTCTTTTTGTATTATTTTTATTTCTGTATTTAGATTCACCATTTGCTTCTTCATTACTTATTTTCCTTTCAGTCCTTGGACATAATCATAAAGTATTTTAAAGTCCTTTTATGATAGTTTTATCATCTCTGTATTGTCTATGTCTCTTTCTGATGACTAAATTTTCTCCTGGTTATGAGTCAGAATTTCCCACTTATTCATGTCTCATAATTTAAATTATATTTCTGATGGTGGAGATGTTGCATTATTGAGTGTCTGGGTTTTGTTATCTTTCTTTGAAGAATGTTGTTTTATATTCCTAGATAATTTATTTTTGATTGTCTTGATCCTTTCAAGACTTGTTTGTTAGGCATTGTAAAGAATATTCTGAGCAGTTCTTGTTTTATGTCATGGTACTCTCAGTGCTAAAGAATTATATTTATCAGTCTCCACCAAATACCCATAGTATTCAGTGAGATATCGCCACACTTCCTTTCAGAGATCCAGTCTCAACACTTTACAGTCTCTCAACTCATCCTCTTGGTAATTAAACTTGCCTAACTCTACAGTCTTGCTCTATGCATGTGCATATTAGTGTTTGACTAAAGACTCAAAGGATTCTCTGGTTGGATTTCAGGCACTCCTTTTCTGTACAACTCTATCATTTTTCGTGTCCTGTCTCATAAATTTGAGAATATCAACTTACCTCCTCAGTTCAGTGGTACCAATATTATCTGCCTAGATTCCCTGGCACCCCAAGCTATGATTTAGAAAATGCTTCCAGATAGAATGTCAGAGTGATCAGGGTGAGAGGACGGCCTTGTTTATTTTCTTTCTCTCTGAGATTATAATCTTGCACATCCTCTTGTCCAATATCTGAAAACAGTTATTTTGTCCAAATTTATAGTTGGTTAATGTGGGATAGCTCGTCCAAAAGCAGACACTAATTTTTGTTTAATGGAAAAATCCTTTTTCCTTTGGACCCTGTTCCCTCATACAGGACTACTTTTATGTTTCCTGTTAGGGTAGGATTACACCTCGTTAAGGAAATTTAGTCACCTATTATTGAAGAAATCAGCTTTCTCACCTCTTCATTCTCAGAAAACCATTCCCACAGATCTTGTTATGAATTATGTAATACAACTGGAAATTCAGTGTTGGTCATCTGGTCACAACTCTGGCACCATACCTTTCCTGTGAAAAGGCAGTTGCTATGGTTGATTCCTAAGAACAATTCCATATTTAAAATTCTAATATTCTAAGCTCTTTTCCTTTGACTCCATATCTATTATTTATGAGAGAACTGAAATGAGAGAATATTCTAGTATTTACTCATTCTAGCTTTGTTGATACAATAGTAGTATTGTTCATCATCCTATATCTCCTTTTCATTTTCCCGGTATATCTGGACACAAATAGTATAGCACAGTGACTAAGATCCTGGGTTTTCAAGTTGGATAGATTAAGATTAGAATCAAAGGTATATATTTTATAAATTTTGTGACTTTGAGAAATTATTTAACCCATCTAAATGATAGCTTTCTCTCTGTATAGTCTTGTTAATAAATCCTAACTCTAGGATAATTGTGAAAAAATAATTAGATTGTGTATTTAATTTTTTGTTTACTTTCTCCCATGTAACAAAAACTCAATAAATGATATCAATTATAATGATTTACAAAATTTTACTTCAATTGGAATACTTGAAACAGACTCCAATTCTTTACTAACAACATTTCAGCTTGTTTGGAAAAACGCCAAGAATAACGTCTTCATATTATTACATAGGAGAGGAATAAACCAAATGATTTAGAAAACCAGCCTTCTTCAGACATAGCTATAACTTCTAGTATACACATATGTAAAGGAAAAAATTGCCTTGTTCCTATCAGTAACAATTGAATACTCTAGTGGCTGTTCCATAAGGAAGGCTTATTATGCAGAACAATAAATGCAAGTATTTGGAAAAAGGCCAAATTGGTTCATTTGGTGCTTTTGTATGAGCTGTCAAGTCACACAAAAAGTCATTAGCAAAACCAGAAATCTCTTCAGAATCAATAACTAGTATCTCAAGTACTTGACTTCAGTTCTGACCTTGACTTTGGAATGTATTTCCCATTGCAAAGAATGTGAAACTGTGGAGATTTCATGTGGTTTGGTTTTGTGATTTTCTAATCAGCTGGGGACTGCCATTTCCACCATTCGGTGGGAGAGCAAACATGCATAAGACAGAACTCGTATTGGTGGAATACTGACGAGCATTTTGTGAGGAGATTAGTAGCAAGAGCTTATTTGTTACTATGAACCTTCAGATCCTCTTCAATTAAGTGTTTTCAAATGAGATGCTAGGATTTGCAATGTTAAGTTTTGTTTAGCGCCATCTCCCAATAATAATCCAATAAACATGGAAAAATCAAGGGACACTGATACCAACACCTGCTGACCAGCTTAGGCTGTCTGAGCTAATGAGAGTTATTTTTGAACCTGCCTGACATCCTGCCAGTTGGAAAGTGTACTTCACTTCAAACACACCATTAAATTAGTGGAAGTAGAGTAGTGAGGCACAACTAATCACGACAGGCTGCCAGAGTCCATCACTGTGAATTTGACAAGGTTCTTTTAAGGGGTTCTTCCCATTCCCAAAATAAAAGCCACGAGCAAATTCATTTTCAAGGATAAGAGTTGTAGAGGACCATTTAACTTCATGAATATATTTTATTTTTTACCGCAATCAAAAATTTGAGAACTGATTATGGGATTCTATCCCCAGGAGCCTATATTTTACATTACATTCTTGCTGATCAACTGGAAATGTGTTGTTTCTGTTTTTCCGATGAGTTTAAAATTTGCTTCTAAGCTCCCCTGTAAAAAAAATTTACACAAGTCAAATAGAATTAGATACTCGAGATATTCATTTGATGTCCTATAAAGCTGTGCTAAATTGAATATACTTTTCTGCTCCAGATGAAAACTGTAATTACTGAGTGTGTACAGCTATATGAATTAACTATGAAAAGAAATTTTATTATTTTTTAAAAAGAGTAAACTTTGAAACTATCTTTAACTTTAAGCAAGTCCCTCCCTAAATATAAATTGTGGACACTGAGAAGCTTATTTATTTATTATGAAATAATAAAGGTACAGTAAGAACTATTTTTAGTCAGACATGTAGTGCATCCATTAATTTTAATACTATTTCTCTGGTAAAAAAACTAGGAAACATTTTGCGGGAAAAATCTACTGTTGTTCAGAACAGACTTCCAAGACCTTTTTTCGTATACAAATAATGCAAAACATGGGGGAAACAAGCTGTTTTAAACTGATGTCCCATTTGTGAATCATATTTGCAAAGGGCAGAATAGTACTTAAATTACGACATGGTGGAGATTTGGGGAACAGATAGCTTTACGGAATAGGTAAATTTGCACATGAAATAAAATAAAATTAATTTAATTTTAAGAATTAAATTTCAAAATAAATAGGATAAAATAATATAAAATCAAACATGTAAAAGCAGCCCAACAAGCTTCAGGAAGGATTCAAAATAAACCAAATTGTCCCAAGGAATCTTTTCCCCTCTTTTCTGGTGTGCTATTTCCCCCTATATCCTTTTCGTCTCTATGAATCTTTCAAGATTTTTCCTATAGTTTAAAAAAGCTTCCTTAACTTTTGAGTCTAGGGCAGTTCCCCACAATTAATTGTCAACACTCTTTACTGTCTTAATTCTAATTCATGAGGGATCCATTTGGAACAGCTCATCACTTAGTTTAGATTAAGAAATCATAGTTTTCCTACAGTGTATGGATGAAATTCTTTTCAGTGAGATTCCGCTCTATCCAATCACCCATAACTTAGATGTGGGATCATTTTGGACAGACTCGGTATATGGAGGTGTACTTGAAGCAAGAATCTTTATAGAGGCGGATGCCTTTCAGAAGTCAATGTGGGTAACATAGAAGTTCAATGCATATCTAGGACTGTTTTTTTTTTTTTTTTTTAAAAAACAAAGGAATGGAAACAAATGAATAGTCCAACAGTAAAGAACTGTTAAACAAATGATGCTACCAATACACAATAGAAAAATATTTAGTAGCAATACTGATTAAGTATAAATACTATGAAGGAACATAGAAAATTATTTGCAGCTGAAATAATCCACTATCCCATTTTGACTAGGATATTGACCAAGATGGCCTTAATGTTTCCCTCAGCTTGAACAAATTTTAGACAGACTTCCTCCTGCCTCTAGGCCCCTGATCTCCATTTCCTTGGAGCATTACTTCAGGAAACTTGTAATTGCAAATTCTTTCTCTGCCACTTTGAGACTTAAATTATTAAAAAGCCTTTTGCCAGTTTTACAACCAGCACTGTCTTTCAAAAGGAACCAAGAGCCCTTGTCTGAAATGTCATCATCTAAGAAAATAGCACCCCTATTTCCCAATCTATGTGGGAAGATAGAAGCCTGACTTCAATGGGTACCCTGCTTCACATTGTAGGACTACCTCATTTCATGAAGATACGATATGAGAAAGTTTACTTTTCCTTTGGGTAAGACCAAATAGCAAACACAGATGGCTTATGATCCCCTTTCCCCACCCCAACTCTTGAAAAATCTTCACTTTATTTCAGTGGAGTTGACTCCAGACTCACTTCTGGCCTCTTTCCTTTATTGCAATAGTTTTGTGAGAAGTCTTCCTTGTAAAGAATTCTCTAAATTCTGTTTAATTCTAATTGAAAATCCTTTGAAGATCTTAAGCTCCAGTATTCAAGAAATGGAGTACAAGAAATGTCAGCTTTGAAGATTTAATTAAAGAGAATTCAAACAGTACATCATTAAAATTTATACTTACAGAGTCAATGTAGGAGGCAAAAAAATTAAATTATAGAAAATTCAAATGCTTACCCTTTTTATTTTGAAAATTTAAAATATATCTACTTACACCAAACCTAGATGGTATAACCTACTATACATCTAGGTGTTGACGCAAATAATCCATGACCAATTTATAAATAAAAAATTGGGGTGAATTTATTATGAGCCAGATCTGAGGACCTTATAGCCTGGGGGAATCCTTTCACAAGGAATGGAACACCCCAAAGAAGTGAGGATGTAAAGAGTGGTTATATATCGTCAAAGAGCATGTATCACATATGATTGGAATGTCCCTTTTACAAGAGTCACGAGATTGCTTTGCCAGCACAGTAATTCCATGAACACAGCAGGTCAGAGGTCTAGAGGTGAATGGTCACAAAGTGAGTGCAGGGGGTCAGCAATCAATCCTTTGTTTAACGAGGGATGCTTATCCTTAAGGAAATGCTAATGTCGGGGAAATTACATCCTTATCTTTAAAGGCATTGTTCTTGTCTTTGGGCCAAAGTAAATACTTAAAACAGATATAAAATGCATCTGAAAGGCCATAACAGGCCTTTTTGGAAAAACAAGTTCAGGCCAAATTAGTTTTATGGCAAATGTCTTCCCCTTATACTCCAATACATCCTATTGCTTATCATTTATCTATCATAGGCTATATGGTACTATTCGGTCTTGTGGGACCACTGTTGTATATTTTATTCCCCTTCAGTACACTCTATGATATTTGCACAGTAATGAAATTGCCTAAGAATGTTTTTCTCAGAATGTATCCCTGTAGTTAAGGGATGCCTGTCTGTATAGATTTATATAAGAGGAGATTTACTATAAGGATTGGCTCATGGGGTTATGAAGGCCAGGAAGTCCCACACCTTGCAGTCTGCAAGCTGGAGAATCAGAAAAACCAGAGAGATAATTTAGTCTGAGTCCAAGGGCCTGAAAAACAGGGGAGGTGATGGTATAACTTCCAGTCCGAGGCTGATGGTCTGAGAAACGGCGGGTTGCTGGTGTACAGTCTGAAAGCCTGAGAACTAGGAGCTCCAGTGTCTGAGGGCAGGAGAAGATGGATGTCCCAGCTCAAAAAGAGAGAATTCACCCTCCCTTCACCTTTTTATCCTATTTGGGCCTTCAATGAACTGCATGATGCCCACCCACATTGGTGAGGGATCTTTACTCCTTTTACTGTATCAAATGCTAGTTTCTTCCAGAAACACTCTCACACACACATCCAGAAATGATGTTTACCTGGGTATCACTTGGCCCAGGCAAGTTGACACATAAAATTAACCATCACGTGGGAACAAACTTTTAATGAAATTTCCTATTTATCATTAGATGGACTTAGTTTGGCTTTTTTCCAAAATTGTATAGAACTGAGAAAACCAATTTTTCAATAACAAAGTTTGTTAGACTGTTCAAAGTATCATAAGTAGTGATTTCTTATTTGATGAATTTTGTCTTATAAAATATATGTAAGATTTGAATTACAAGAGAAGGCAAAAGTCAGTATCAATGAAAATATTGGGGCCAAAATATTTGTATATTTCATGAAGAAAGCAAAATTGAAAATATCCTCCAGTTAGCAAAATCCGACCTGTGCTTATGAGGTACCACACTAACACCACAGATAGTATTTTTTAGATTAAAAATAGTCATGGTCCTAGTGATTTGCAGCAAGCCAAGAATCTGCAGCAACTAATAGAAAAAACGGAACATATTACCAAATTTTTATGTTTAAAGATATCAAAAGATGAGGAATCAATGAGGATTAGATGAAAAACAATTCAGTGAGGAGAAATCATTTGAAATAATGTTTCAAGTTTGGCTAATGATCTGTAGGCTTGGTTTTTTCCTGAGGATATTTTCCAAATTGCCGTGAGCTAAAGATCTGGTCTTCCAAGTAGAAGGCCTCTTCTAGGGAAAACGGGAATGAGCAAACATATGAGGCTGCAGTGAAAAGTGAGAAACCAAAGAGGACTCAAACACAGCACTGGATATCCTAAACTTTTGGTGAGTTCAAGGCTCTGTGAGAAAAATGAGAGGTAGGTAAAAAGTTTCTAAAAAGCAGAGTTACGTCTCTCATAGCTTCCCAATGGAGAGGAAACAAAGTACTCTTGGAAGTGGGTCCACATCAACCACACCGTGGTTAGCCCCTGAAAATGTTTTCCAGATCTACTAGCTGTTTGTAATGACAGCCTGAGCTGGAATCGCTGGGCTGGGTTTCTCACAGTGTTTCAGGGCTGAGAAGTCCGTAACCCGCCAAACTCACAGTCAGGATCCTGGAAGGTGTACCCTCTCCGAGCAGGAGAAAATTATACATAGACTGAGTTGTGCTAAACCTGCAATTTAAAGTTGTTTCACTTCAGTTTCTGATCAAATTGGGGTTGTTAAAATCTCCTGATTTGCCTAAGAGACAAGATAACATCAGTTACTACCTCTCAAGTTCTTTTCTGTACGGTGTCTAATATATGATTCAAAAAAACCCCAGATGTGTAAAGAGGCAGAGGTACATGATTTACAATCAATAGAAAAAGCAAACAATATATGATTCAGATATTGGAGAAAAAGACTTTAACTCAGATGAACATGTTAAAAACAATATAAGAACAGAGGAGAAAATTAATGAAAACATGCAGACTTGCACTAGAGTTTAAATTTTTAAAAACAGCAAAATGGACTTTCTGGGATTGAAAAAATGGAATATCTGAAATTAATGTCATAATATATGTGTTTATCAGCAGATTAGACACAGAAGAATTCTGAATTAATAAAATTAGACACAAGTTAATAAAAAATACACAAAATGAAACCATGATGCATGGAGGAAAAGAGAGAGAGAGAGAGGAATAGAAATGTAAGGAAAAGAAAAGAACAGATCAGAGTTTAAAAGACATATGAGATGTGCTTCTAAACATCAATCTTCAGAGCCAATGAACATAGCAAATTACAAACAGGATAGATCCAAAGAGAATCTCTCTTAAGCGGTTATAGTATAAATGCTAAAACCCAAAAACAACGGGAACAAATCTAAAAGTCACTAGAGAAAACAAGACACATTGCTTTCAACGAAGCAAAAATAGGATTGGCAGCTGACATTTCAACAGAAATGAGAAAAGACAGAAGGAAATGTAATAACATTTTCAAATTGTTGAAAACATATAATTGCTAACCTTGAATTGTACACCTAGAGACTATATCCAGCCAAAGGAAGGTGAAATAAAGATGTTTTCAGATAAACCAAGACAGAGGGAATTTGTTGCCAGGATCTCTGCTGTAAGAGATGAAAAATGATTTCAAACAGTAACATGGGCATGTGGAAAGTAATAAAGAACAATATAAAAGGTAAATTTATGTAGACAAAAAAATCTTCTGTATTCTACCATAATTGTAATATCTTGTGAAATTTAAATGATGCATATAAAATTAAAATGCATGACAAAATGACGCAAAAGGTGGTGGTATATGAAATTTAAAGGTTCTAATATTTGAACAGACTAAAAATGGTAAACTAAATTATTTGTATCAGACAATAATAAATCAAGAATGTATATGTTAATCTGCAGGGTAACCATTAAAGGGATAGTAAAAGAATGTACAGCAACTAATAAAAGGGAAAGAAAGAATCATAGAAATGTTCGATTAATCTAAAAGACAGCCAGAGAGAAAAATCAAACAAACATAAAACAGATAAGCCTACACAAAATGAATAATTATGTGGTACATTATTAACAACAATAGTAATTGTAATTAAATTGCATATAAACACATACATGGAATGTGTGTGTGTATATAGAGATATAGATAAACACTTCAGTTAGATTGATAAATATAACCTCAAACATCTCTATCTTCTCATAACAATCTAAAAGAGCTCATTTCTTGAATGCCCACTTCAAATAGCTTAAATTTAATCCATTTTTTGTTCATTCTCACTCCATGTTTTGTGGTTTGGGATAGTAATTTTATTTTTTTCTATTTTGATCTGTCTTCATTTTTATGCTGCCTCAAAGGATTCTCTCACATATTAATGGTTAGGGAATGGTGAGCATTTGATATGCCTCCACTTGCTTCCTTTGGTGATCATATTCCCTTTTAGCTTTCATCTGTAAAGATTTATAAATAATGAATTCTCTCTTTCAGTTTAATCTTGTAAAAAGAATTTTGATTTTTTTCTTAGCTTTTCTCTGCATTTTTCTTCCACTTAAGCAAAGAAAATACAGCCTCATAACTTACAAACAGAACATCATACGGGAATCTGGGCACACGTACACCATATTTGTGGATAAAGACCACGTGCGAGCCAGCATTTGGTGACCCATTTTATCTATAGTGTCACCCATGGTTCTTAGTTCCTTTGCATCGGTTATAACTAAACTCAGAGACTATTATTTTATAAACATAATTTAAGTTCATCAATAAATATAACGGCTTATATTTTGTACACTGAATTTTAGCTGCTATTCATTCAGAAAGCAAACTCTTCTGGTCTTTTAACCTCAAAATTCTTAGAATTTCACTATCTCGTACTGAGGGATCCAGGCATCTACTGGGAACATAGTCACCAGTCTGGGATATAATAAGAAGAATATGTTATATATGTTAAACCAATGAAATTGTAAGGTTGGTATATTATGTGGATTAATACATGGATTGAAAAGAAATTATAAATGCATGGATATCCAACCAAGAAAACACATTTCCGTGTAATTTCACCTTGTCCACGTCATCTCAGGGAAACTTAGTTTCATCCTCTCTGTGCTTTTGATAATGTTATATTACATAGCATTTAAGGATAGACTATTGATTGGATTTTATTAATTGGAAAAGCATTTATATGTTAATTTATATTACATGTTAATTAAATAATCCATTCGTTTCATGTATATCCTCCTTCACTGTAACAATAACTTGTGGTGACAAAAACGATTACTTCTACTGTGACAAATAAACAATTACTTCTACTGGCCTATCGTTAGCATGACACAAGAAGAAACTCTGGACTGGATTGAGGGAACTAAAGGCAAAGGAGATCAGAAATCTCTGCCTGTCTGTGGTCCAGGACCATAAAAAGGTCCCTGATTTTCTTAGTGCAGTATATCATGGGGCAAAATTAAAAATGATTAGGTGATATGTTCAGGCAGATGAGCTTGAAAGTAGGGCTTGTGGAAATTCTACTTGTCTCAATAATCATCAGAAATTAGTGGATTTATTTCTCATGTGCCCAAAGGTAGAACAAGTCCCATAAATAGCCTCATTGAGTTCTCAGTAGCCAAAGAGAAAACTACGAGTCACTGGAGAGACACAGAGGTCAGGGAGAGGTGAATGAAGTAGTAGCATTTTGACAAAGGACAGAGACCTGATAGGGATAAAGACTAACTATCAGCAAGGAGAGATTTGGACAAAATCAGATACCCGCCACAACCCTGCACAACGCAATATAGATAGAACCCAAGGATGGTAGGAGAATGCTACTTTAACCGACACGTACAACTGGCCACATAGTGAAATGGAAACTTTATATAGAAATTAACTTCAGTCTGCCAAAAATAAAAACAATTATCCTAACTGAACTGAACTGAATGAATAGGTACCTTGAGATTTTCTCCTATCCATAGTTAAATAATGGGGAAAATAGGGTAGTTAATATATGCATTATTGGTTGATAAGGGACAGGTGCCATCAGAATTTCACGGCAGAATAAAATTACTGACACTCAATCTTTTAACTGTTATTGAGATCAAAATAGATTCTTAAGATATAAATATACAACATTCATTTATATGAAACATTAATATAAAAAGAGATAGATTATAAATATATGGAAATTATTGGATATAGAAGAGATTTTGTTTTAGAGGTCTTTACATAATTTACATATGCAGTTGCAGTGTAAAATTTAGATATGTCATTTTATTGAGAACTTTTAAATATGAAGTGTCAATTATGACATAAAAATAGCAAAAGCTATATCAAAGCATTGTGTTAAAATTAAATAGTGAATATTAAATTTATAAGTTCAGTATTTTAATATTTCACTGAGACATATATAGTTGGAGTTTGGTATGTATACACAATTTATATATTATAAAAATTATAATTAAAATATTGTTATAAGGATGCAAATTTTAACTATAGTATATTTTACAGATTTATTTTATTTGTTAGATTTTTGCCATAGATCTCTGGCACTTAAACACATTTTAATGATCAGTTTTATTACAAAAGTAATCATGTTCATTATAGAGAATTTGGAAATGCAAAAAGCAAAGAAAACAAAATGAAAATAAACACTAATTTTTATGACTGTGCATTTTGTATACATTTTTATCAGAGATCCTTTGGAACAAATTTCTACCGAGAGCCCAACATTCCATAACCCACAGTGTAACACTGCACGCTCTTCATAGATGACTCCAACAGTCTGGGAACTCTTGGCCATTGACAATCTTGAGCCCTAGAGGTCAGTGCATAGTGCTGTAGGCTCTGTGGTTGGACTGTCTGGCTTCCATCATGGTTCCATCACTTACTTGCTATATGACCTTAGGCATATAATTTGATCTTTCCATGCTTTGCTTTTCTAATATTTAAAACAGTGGTAACAATATACTAACTCATTGTATGGAACAATCACTAGGAATTCAATGGTAGGATTTTGTAACAATGCCAAGACCATACCACAGTGCTTAAAACAAGAATGATAATATGCCTAACCCATAGGATGTGTGAAGCTTAATTAGAAACTAGATGTTAGGATTTGATACGAATGTCTAGTACGTAATACTATGCTCCATAAATGTTTTAAAAAGTTTATATAGTTTTTGTTGCTGTTATTGTTAATATTGATATTATTAAAATTGTACAATAATCAGTATACAGCTGCCAAAATAGGCTGCCTATCTTCAAAAATAGTGAACATGAGATATATAAATATCTGGTACTTTAAACACACTTCTTTGGAAATCTTTCACGTTCTCTTTCATATTTTAATAATAAGGAGAAATCAGCCTTTCAATGGCCAAAATCAGGAAAATTAAAATTGCTTTCGGAGTTTACCATGGATCCTCACTCTCTTCTTTGAGAAAAGCAATAAAGGGGAATAGATCATTGTCTACTTCCTATCATCACCCCTGGCTCTGAACATTCCGAAGAATTAGTAACTTTCAGTTGATTATTTGAAAAGAACTTCAGAATTAAGCCCATTCAGAGATAAAAGTGCCTATATAAATTTTGAAAATATGGTGTGTACCCTGTTGATATAGGTAGAAATAAGGATGAATGCACAAAAATATAGCACCTGAATCTTATGTCTAACCTTCTGTCTTTGCTTGGGTTTGCACAGACAGCAGAAACCAAGTCAAGGGATCACAAGCATGTAGTTTGGTATAGTGATTCCAGAACACACGAGCAGCATTCCCCCTGGTCAAGTACCACCTTTCCGAATTACAGATGGTTAAATGTCGGCAGTTTTCAAAAGATGTCATCCCAGACTGAAGCTCGGAAAACAAGCTGGGGCAGAAAAGGGAGGTTCAGCTGAGGCAAGAGGGTATCACAGATGAATGAAGCTGGTTACAACAAAAATGACCAAAAAAAAAAAAAAAGACAATCGCTGTGGAATCTTGGTGGTGACAATGGAGACAAAAGAGGTATATGCTGCATCTCGTAATTACCTAAATCACCATTTCGTAACCCACACTAACTATTGCAAGGAAAAGGTTGATTTTTTATACATTCTTTATCCTAAATGAGCGATCATTTATTATCAAAAATAAACACTGAGAATGAGATTCAATTTCCTCCTTAATATTTTCAACTTGTTTGAGAAAATCTTGCGTACATTTTTAATGTTTGCACTTATTTTCCTTTATAAGAATTTAACGATAGTGTTTACTTCTAATATCTTTCTTAAAGAACAAAGCATAGTTGAGTATTAAAAATATAGATGTTCTGGAGGAATTCCAAGATGGCGCCGTGAGTAGTCCTCTTTGTCTCTCGCCCTTCGAGTCTACAATTATTTGGACACTTATCGCTTGACAAAGGATATCCAGACAGCATCTCAGGACGTCTGAGACACCCACGCGACTATACATCGGAAGGCGGACGGACTTTCCTCCGGGAGGATGTGGAAATAGGTGAAAACTCTCCGACCCCGACGGGCAGCCTAGTACCCGCAAGCGGCTTTCTTCCAACGGACGCCCCCAGAGGATCCACACACATCTAGGGCAGGAGCGAGAACACAACAGAGGAGCGACGGTGGAAACAGGTGACCAGAACCCTACTTAAACCCCCCGCAATTACTCCTAAACGCAGAGGGAAACTTTGGAGTTGCACACCTGAGCCCGCGGGGAGAGTCTCTCCCCGCCATTGGCGGGGAGACCCGGCCTGGTGCTCGGGGCGCCCGGAGCGTCCCAGAGAGAGACACGGAGGGCACGGAGGTCTCCCAGCTGCCGTTGCCCGCCCCGTGGGACTAGGGATTGCCGGAGATCTCGGAGAGGACCGGGGCGGGGGAACTTTCAAAGGCGGGTCCGGCGACCCGGTGGGGAAGCGCCGGAGCTCCGCCAGGCAGCAGACAAAACTCTCTGTCTGCCGGTAGCAGAGGGGCCACGCTGAGCACTCAGGGCTCCCAGCAGAGGCCCGGAGAGAAGCCCAGAGGGCAGGGCGACCCCCAGCTGCCGTTGCCCGCCCCGGGGGACTAGGGATTGCAGGAGATCTCGGAGAGGACCGGGGCGGGGGAACTTTCAAAGGCCGGATCGGCGACCCGGAGGGGAAGTGCCGGAGCTCCCCCAGGCAGCAGACAAAACTCTCTGTCTGCCGGTAGCAGAGGGGCCACGCTGAGCACTCAGGGCTCCCGGCAGAGGCCCGGACAGAAGCCCAGAGGGCGGGGCGACCCCCAGCTGCCGTTGCCCGCCCCGTGGGACTAGGGATTGCCGGAGATCTCGGAGAGGACCGGGGCGGGGGAACTTTCAAAGGCCGGATCGGCGACCCGGAGGGGAAGTGCCGGAGCTCCCCGAGGCAGCAGACAAAACTCTCTGTCTGCCGGTAGCAGAGGGGCCACGCTGAGCACTCAGGGCTCCCGGCAGAGGCCCGGACAGAAGCCCAGAGGGCGGGGCGACCCCCAGCTGCCGTTGCCCGCCCCGTGGGACTAGGGATTGCCGGAGATCTCGGAGAGGACCGGGGCGGGGGAACTTTCAAAGGCGGGTCCGGCGACCCGGTGGAGAAGCGCTGGAGCTCCGCCCGGGCAGCAGACAAAACTCTCTGTCTGCCATTAGCAGAGGGGCCACGCCCAGCATTCAGGGCTCCCGGCAGAGGCTCGGACAGAAGCCCAGAGGGCGGGGCGTCCCCCAGCTGCCGTTGCCCGCCCCGTGGGACTAGGGATTGCCGGAGATCTCGGAGAGGACCGGGGCGGGGGAACTTTCAAAGGCGGGTCCGGCGACCCGGAGGGGAAGCGCCGGAGCTCCGCCAGGCAGCAGACAAAACTCTCTGTCTGCCGGTAGCAGAGGGGCCACGCTGAGCATTCAGAGCTCCCGGCAGAGGCCCGGAGAGAAGCCCAGAGGGCGGGGCGACCCCCAGCTGCCGTTGCCCACCCGGTGAGGCTAGGGATTGCCGGAGATCTCGGAGAGGACTGGGGCTGGAGAGAGTTCCAGAGACCCAGCTTAGTAGCCTAGGGGGAAACCCTACAGGCTCACAGAAGCCTTAGGGAAAGCCTCTGCACAGCACCAGTAGAAGGCACCCAGCCGCCAGCCACAAGGCTGGAAGACCCCAGGGCAAAAGCAGCATAGCTAGGTGTACTAACCACAGACTGTAGAAGATGCCAATAGCTCTCCTGCGACCCATAGAGGACAAGTGAGATTTGGTGGGTGCCGACAGCAACCGAGCGACAAATAAAAGTGATCCCACCCCTGGCCGCTGGAAAAGCCCATAACACCGTTGCAGACCCCAAGGAGAGAGCGCATCTAGGTGGGCAACAACAGTAGGCACCTGCAGCCTGAAGCCCCCCGTGACGGCCCCCACGGCAGAGGAGGGAATCCAAAGGGCCACTGTGGCTACGAAGAGGGGCCCAGGCCCAGTTAGCAACTACGGACAGGGTTCCTGGTTGGTGAAGTATAAACAGCTGCTCCCCCCACCGCAGCAGCTGAAACAAGTGAAAGGAGCAACTAAACTCTATCTCCATGCGGAGGCACAAATCAACATCATCAAGCAATATGAAAAAATACATTAAATCTCCAGAACAGAAAGAAAGTAACAAATACACAGAAAACAATCCCAAAGAAAATGAGATATATAACCTAAATGATGATGACTTCAAAACAGCCATCATTAAAATACTCACTGAGTTAAGAGAGAATTCTGACCGACAACTCAACGAGTTCAGGAGCTATGTCACAAAAGAGTTTGATACGATAAAGAAGAACCAAACAGAAATACTGGAAATGAAGAACACAATAGAGGAGATTAAGAAAAATCTAGATGCTCTGAACAGTAGGGCCGATAATATGGAGGAAAGAATTAGCAATTTGGAAGATGGCAATATAGAATTGTTGCAGGCAGAGGAGGAGAGAGAAGCAAGACTTAAAAGAAATGAAGAAACTCTCCGAGAATTATCAGACACAATTAGGAGATGCAATGTAAGGATTATAGGTATACCAGAGGGAGAAGAGAAGGAGAAAGGGGCAGAAAACCTATTCAAAGAAATAATGGCTGAGAACTTCCCAAATCTGGTGAGGGAGATGGATCTTCAGGTGACAGAAGCCAATAGATCTCCAAACTTTATCAATGCAAGAAGACCAACTCCACGGCATATAGTAGTGAAGCTAGCAAAAGTCAACGACAAGGAGAAAATATTAAGGACAGCCAGGCAAAAGAAACTAACCTACAAAGGAACCCCCATCAGGCTATCAGCAGATTTCTCAGCAGAAACTTTACAGGCTAGAAGAGAGTGGAATGATATATTCAAAAATCTGAAGGACAAAAACCTACAGCCGAGAATTCTCTACCCAGCGAAAATATCCTTCAAATACGATGGAGAAATAAAAACTTTCCCAGATAAACAAAAATTAAGGGAGTTCATTGCCACAAAACCTCCTCTTCAGGAAATCCTCAGGAAAACCCTCATTCCTGAAAAATCCAAAAAAGGAAAGGGGCTACAAAACCAAGAGCAGAGGAGATAAGTAGAAGGACAACAACAGAGAGTAGCAGCTCTACATCAGAACAGATTAAACCATGGGACGAGAAACAAAGGAAACTGAAGAAAACCGGAAAACAAGACACAAAATGGTAGTGGTAGGCCCCCACGTCTCAATAATCACTCTAAATGTAAACGGATTGAACTCCCCAATCAAAAGACACAGAGTGGCAGGATGGATCAAAGAACAAGATCCAACAATATGCTGCCTCCAGGAAACACACCTCAGCCCCAAAGACAAACACAGACTCAGAGTGAAGGGATGGAGAACAATACTCCAAGCTAATAATGAACAAAAGAAAGCAGGTGTCGCTATACTAATATCAGACAAGGTAGATTTCAAAGCAAAACAGATAAAGAAAGACAAAGAGGGACAGTATATAATGATAAAAGGGACTCTCCACCAAGAAGACATAACACTTATAAATATATACGCACCCAACACAGGAGCACCAAAATTTGTAAAGCAACTCTTAATAGAACTAAAAGAAGACATCAACAACAATACAATAATAGTAGGGGACCTCAACACACCATTAACACCAATGGACAGAACATCCAGACAGAAAATCAATAAGGAAATAATAGAATTAAATGAAAAATTAGACCAGATGGACTTAATAGATATATATAGAACACTTCATCCAAAAACAGCAGGTTACACATTCTTCTCAAGTGCACATGGAACATTCTCAAGGATTGACCATATTTTGGGAACCAAAGCAAACATCAATAAATACAAGAGAGTTGAAATAATATCAAGCATCTTTTCTGATCATAACGCTATTAAACTAGAAATCAACTACAAGAAAAAAGCAGAGAAAGGTGCAAAAATGTGGAGACTAAACAACACGCTTCTCAACAAACAATGGATCATTGAAGAAATTAAAGAAGAAATCAAATATTATCTGGAGACAAATGAAAATGAGAACACGACATACCAAATCATTTGGGATGCAGCAAAAGCAGTCCTAAGAGGGAAATTCATCGCAATACAGGCTCACCTCACTAAACAAGAAAAAGCTCACGTAAGCAACCTCAAACGACACCTAACAGAACTAGAAAAAGAAGAACAAACAAGGCCCAGAGTCAGTAGAAGGAGGGAAATAATAAAAATAAGAGCAGAAATAAACGATATTGAAACAAAAAAGACAATAGAAAGGATCAATGAAACAAAGAGTTGGTTCTTCGAAAGAATTAACAAAATTGACAAACCCCTAGCCAGACTCACCAAGAAAAGAAGAGAGAAATCGCAAATTAATAAAATCAGGAATGATAGAGGAGAAATCACAACAGATACCAATGAAATACAAGAGATCATAAGAGAATACTATGAGAAACTATATGCCAACAAATTGAACAACCTGGAAGAAATGGACAAATTCCTAGACTCCTACAATCTCCCCAAACTGAATCAGGAAGAAATGGAGAATCTGAATAGACCAATCACAAGTAAGGAAATAGAAACGGTAATCAAAAACCTCCCCAAAAACAAGAGTCCAGGACCAGACGGCTTCTCTGGAGAATTCTACCAAACATTCAAAGAAGACTTAATACCTATTCTCCTCAAACTGTTCCAGAAAATTGAGAAAGATGGAGAACTCCCTAACACATTCTATGAAGCCAACATCACTCTGATCCCCAAACCTGACAAGGACAACACAAAGAAGGAGAACTACAGGCCGATATCACTGATGAACATAGATGCAAAAATCCTCAACAAAATTTTGGCAAACCGATTACAGCAATACATCAAAAAGATTATACACCATGATCAAGTGGGATTTATACCAGGGACACAGGGATGGTTCAACATCCGCAAGTCAATCAACGTGATACACTACATTAACAAAATGAAAACCAAAAACCACATGATCATCTCAATAGATGCAGAGAAAGCATTCGACAAGATCCCACATCCATTTATGATAAAAACCCTCAGTAAAATGGGTATAGAAGGAAAGTACCTCAACATAATAAAGGCCATATATGATAGACCCACAGCCAACATCATACTCAATGGACAAAAGCTGAAAGCCATCCCTCTGAGGACAGGAACAAGACAAGGGTGCCCACTTTCACCACTCCTATTCAACATAGTACTGGAGGTGCTGGCCAGAGCAATTCGGCAGGAAAAAGAAATAAAAGGAATCCAAATAGGTAACGAAGAAGTAAAACTCTCGTTGTTTGCAGACGACATGATCTTATACATAGAAAACCCCAAAGAATCCACAGAAAAACTATTAGAAATAATCAACAACTACAGCAAAGTAGCAGGGTATAAAATTAACGTGCATAAATCAGTAGCATTTCTATACACTAACAATAAACTAACAGAAAAAGAACTCAAGAACTCTATCCCATTCACAATCGCAACGAAAAGAATAAAATACCTTGGGATAAACTTAACCAAGGAAGTGAAGGATCTATACAATGAAAACTACAAGACTCTCTTGAAAGAAATAGGCGATGACATAAAGAGGTGGAAAGACATCCCTTGCACATGGATTGGAAGAATAAACATAGTTAAAATGTCCATACTACCTAAAGCAATATACAGATTCAATGCTATCCCAATCAGAATCCCAAGAACATTCTTCACAGAAATTGAACAAACAATCCTAAAATTCATATGGGGCAACAAAAGACCGCGAATTGCTAAAGCAATCCTGAGCAAGAAAAACAAAGCCGGCGGAATCACAATCCCCGATTTCAAAACATACTACAAAGCTACAGTGATCAAAACAGCATGGTACTGGTACAAAAACAGGTCCACAGATCAATGGAACAGATTTGAAAGCCCAGAGATAAAACCACACATCTATGGACAGCTAATCTTCGACAAAGGAGCAGAGGGCCTACAATGGAGAAAAGAAAGTCTCTTCAACAAATGGTGCTGGGAAAACTGGACAGCCACATGCAAAAGATTGAAAATTGACCATTCTTTTTCACCACACACCAAAATAAACTCAAAATGGATCAAAGACCTAAAGATTAGGCCTGAGACAATAAGTCTTTTGGAAGAGAATATAGGCAGTACACTCTTTGACATCAGTTTCAAAAGAATCTTTTCGGACACTGTAACTCCTCAGTTGAGGGAAACAATAGAAAGAATAAACAAATGGGACTTCATCAGACTAAAGAGCTTCTTCAAGGCAAGGGAAAACAGGATTGAAACAAAAAAACAGCTCACTAATTGGGAAAAAATATTTACAAGCCACTTATCCGACAAAGGGTTAATCTCCATAATATACAAAGAACTCACACTGCTTAACAACAAAAAAACAAACAACCCGATCAAAAAATGGGCAGAGGACATGAACAGACATTTCTCAAAAGAAGATATGAATATGGCCAATAGACACATGAAAAGATGTTCATCATCGCTAATCATCAGGGAAATGCAAATCAAAACTACACTAAGATATCACCTTACCCCCGTTAGATTGGCAAAAACATCCAAAACCAAGAACGACAAATGTTGGAGAGGTTGTGGAGAAAGAGGAACCCTCATACACTGTTGGTGGGAATGCAAACTGGTACAGCCACTATGGAAAACAGTATGGAGATTTCTCAAAAAGTTAAAAATAGAAATACCCTATGACCCAGCCATCCCATTACTGGGTATCTATCCTAAGAACCTGATATCAGATATCTCAAGAGTCCGTTGCACCCCTATGTTCATTGCAGCATTATTTACAATAGCCAAGACGTGGAACCAGCCTACATGCCCAGAAACTAATGATTGGATAAAGAAGATGTGGTATACATACACAATGGAATACTACTCAGCCATAAAAAAAGACGAAATTGGCCCATTCACAACAATGTGGATGGACCTCGAGGGTATTATGTTAAGCGAAATAAGTCAGTCAGAGAAAGACGAACTCTATATGACTCCACTCATAGGTGGAAATTAGTATATTGAGAAGGAGATCTGATTGGTGGTTACCAGGGAAAAGGGGGGGTGGGGGGAGGGTACGGAGGGGGAAGTGGTGTACCCACAACATGACTAACAAAAATGTACAACTGAAATCTCACAAGGTTGTAATCTATCATAACATTAATAAAAAAAAAAAAAAAAAAAAAATATAGATGTTCTTATAATATTGTGTTTGAGGAAAAAACACAAAGTATGGAGCTAAAAGACACCACCAACTAGCTAAGTGTCCCTCAGTGAGTTACTTAACTTCCATCTATCCTTCTACACATGTAGGTTACTCTGTTCAAATGACATGAGACTGCATTGGCTGAGAGATCAGACGCTGGTATTGGACTTGTTTGAAAGCTGACTAATATAAGCCTCCTATTAATTGTGTGATCCATGATATGTCACTTGACTCTCTGTGCCTCAGTTTCCTCATTTAAAAATAAGGAAAATAATAGTACCTATCAAATACATGCACTGTGCTTAAAGAACTGATTTAAATGGTCTTGAGAAGGCATTTACCGAGGAAGATGAAGTGATTTGTAGCTTCTGGTTAAATCCCAGGACGAGACCCCTACAGGTAACCTCCATCCCATTCCACGCTGTTCCCATAGCGCCTGGCACAATGGTATTTATGGTAATATTTTTTCAAGTCTCTAAAATTTACCAACTTTACTTTTTAAAAGAAAAAAATTGTATTTTAAATTATATAACGAGCTCATCACTAATCAAATCACTAATCAAAAAGTTTAGCTAAGCATTATAGATAGATTTGTTTCTTCACTGCTTTTGAGGTGATTTAAAAATATCCGGTTAAACGTCTTTTTTTTTTTTTTTTTTTTTTTTTACATTTGTTTGGAAAGTATCTGGGGCTGCCTGCTCTTAAGGATTTATTCTGATTCTTTCAGAGAATTGCTACATTTTAGAAGCTCAAGCCTTATCCGATTTGGGAAATAGAGAAGACTGGGAAACTGATTCTTCAAATAGATTTTCTAATACCTTTTAGTGATATTCAGCATAAAATGGGTTTAGACGCAGAGTAAGACCAGAAATCAACAATCGTAAGCCAAACACTTAGTAGAAGAGAAATTCCCTGGGGTTATCACTATGGAAACCGAAGCAGCTCAAACTAGCAACACCCGAGGAAACGAAAGTACCGCACAGAAACAGAGCGCAGACGAATTAAACCAAACCCCGTGGTTGCTGCTGAAGCAGTATTTATAATCCCTTAGAATGCAAGACTTTATTTCAGATTTCTTCTCCCAAGTTGGTGCTAGGCTCTGTGAACACCGCTGACCAGCAAGACTAGGCATTCCGACTCAGAATCACCACTTCATAACAAAACTTATTTCAAGCTACATTAGGCTTTCCCTGCTGGGCCGCACACGACTGTAATATAATGTTTGTTCCTAAAAAATAAAAAAAGGAGCTTTCATTCAGTAGCCAGGGAGCTGAGACTGCTGTATCTTAAAATCTCCAGTGAACTTCAGAGTTATAAATTAGGTCCTGGTCGTCAGAGTTATACATCAGACCCTGGTTTTCCCTCTGCCTTAAGAGAATTCAGGAGAAAAGACTCAAATTATTCGAAGTGTAAAATCACCCACACCTTGAGAAATGTTTTGGGAAAGAGTCCATATCCAGAGATGCCATGAAGAGATAAATAAAGATTTTGATTGCTGGCCTTGAGTCTATGCAAGGTCATGTTGGTTCCGTCTGTATCTTTCACAGCATTTTCAGCAAGGGCTGTGTGCTGTATTTCCTGAAACCATATATATTGTACACCACTATTAGTTCCCAGCAGTAAGGTATGCTGATACATACTGAACATGAGACGATCAAATACCAAAGTAAGCACACACGCTTTGGAATATGCTAACACATTCATATTTATTACCAGTGACCTAAGAATTACCTAAGGAGTATTTTTTATCTCCCTACAAATATCTGCTTATAGAATTTCCATGTTTCCTTCTAATTAGACTAATTGATTATTTTAGTTTGTATTTGTCACTCATCTCTCTCATGGTTGGTATATATGAAGTTGATTGGTCTACATTTCCTTCTGATATTATAATATTAGACAACTTGGGACTTTCAAAATTAAGTTGTTGATTTGAGCTCCAGAAAGCCTGCAATAGTCGGAACATCAAGTTCTGCTTGCTAAGTGTGTCATAATGAACACTGCCTGCCAGAAAAACATGGAGAGCAGATGTTTCTGCTCCTCCTTGCCTGGAGAAAAGGGGGTATTCTGTAATCTATATAAATCTTTACAGGTCTTTGCTTTCCAGATTAGCCTGGAATCTCTGAGGACCACTGATGACTCGAGTCATAACAGTCCAAGCTGCAACATGCTCAGTAAAGCCCTGAACTCTAAGTAAGAAAATTTGGCTTTGAAGCACCATTCAGAAACTAATGAATTATGCAAGTTGAGGAATGACGGTATTGTTGTTTCAGAAAAGTCCCTTCTTTTCTTTTTGCACCTTCCACCTTACACATTTATTGGAATCAGAGAATGCATGCGATTGAGTCTGAGAGATGATCTATTTCTGTCCTCCCGTGATTTAGACATAAAATGAATCTAACAAATATTCGAGGCTTTTGAGCCATTTTTCAGAATGCTATGTGTTGGTATTGGGTTTCTGTCGCCCCTCCATTAGAATCAGTACTGTTTTAGGATTTTATAAATTAAAAGGGAAACAAATGGTAACTTGAGAAAAACTGCAGATTCAACTCTTGCTGAGATTTGTGTTTTGGTCTGTTTAATGAGCCTTTATCACATTATATATGTGATACCCAGATATGTGTGACCAGACAACTAGCATTCATAGAGGGATAATTTATATATTGAAAATGTTATGCAAAACAGGAGCTTTTGTATATAATGTTGAATTACAGTATACTCTGGATGGTTGTATATAAGTATACAACATACTTATATAATGACTGTTTTGCTTATTTTTATAACGAGCTGAGATTTTGCCTTAGAGATTAAGTGCTGCTCCAAATATGCACTGGACAGTAGTACTAACTTTGAATAACATTTATCTGGGGTCTAAAGTTGGTATTCAAGCTTTCCAGCTAATCTCTCTCCTCAACTCCTCCACCTACCACCCATCCAGGGATCATCAACACACTGCACTGCCTCTTCTCTTACAGATCACTCAATCAGAAAGTCATTTGAGAAAGCAGCGAGATCTGAGAAAATAATTCTACATGTGGGGATTTCTCAGGAGGAGGAAAGGGGTGCCAGGTAAAAAATCTGCTGCAGTTTTAAAGTAAAGACTACTGTTTTTATTTCTCACAGGAGGAAAAATTGTTCAAGAATTGTTCAGAACCACACAGCTAATAAAGAATGGTGTGGCAGTTTATGCCCACATATTTTGTTTCTAAGTCCACCGCTCCTTCATTTTTTCAAAGTAATAATCTCTTAGCTAATCTATTGCATAATTCTCCTTGTACATTTTGAAATATTATAGATAGCATTGATTGGATTTAAATCATATTCTCAGTTCCAAATGTTGTATCAAAAAACTGTTTACATGTTTTTTTGTCTATCCTTTCAAAATATTTTTTTCTATATTTAAACACACACACAAGTATGTGTGCCCAGAAACACACACGCACAGAACCTTGTTTAACAGGAAAAGTAAGTATTGATTTTATATCATCTTTTTTTATAAACCACAAATATACTATATAGTTTCCCTAAACAAAATTTTCATTTTAGAATAGTTTTAGATTTACAGAAAAATTGCAAAGATAGTACAAAGAAGATTTCCATAAATCCCACACTCAGTTTTCTTTATTAACGTCTTAATCACTGTACTACATTGGTCTTAGTTTGTAAACCGATATAGATATACTATTATTAACTAAAGCCCATACATTATCTGGTGTCCTTTATTTTAGTATAGGATCCATGGTAGAATACTACATTGAGTTTAGTTGCCATGTCTCCTTCAGCTCCTCTTGGCTGTGACAGTTTCTCAGACTGTCTTTGTTTTTGATAACCTTGACAGTTTTGATAACCAATAATCCCATGGGAAACAACTTCATCAACTAAAGAACAGTAAATATATACAGTTCTGTTTGCTTTTCATCTCATTTCCAAAGTTACCTAGGTCAGCAACTTTTCTTCCAACCCCCTTCAATGAGATTGTTTCATATATTTCTAATATAGTTAGGTTGTTTTGTCACAGTCTACCTTCTAGCTTGTGTCTCCCCAACCTTCTACATCATTTTTTGTTTAAATTTGCATACTTCAGTGCACACTCTTTGTGCTGTCAAGTTTTGTCAAGTTCTGCTGTCAAGTTAATGTCTCTGACTCTGAGCTTCACATATTAAAACCCCCACACCCCAAAACATCTGGCAACCAGTTCTCTGTTTACCATCTCTGTTGTTTGCTTTTTCCAAATGTCATATAAATGAAATGATGCAGCATATCATCTTTTGAGACTGGTTTCCTTCACTTGGCAATGTAGATTTAAGATTCATCCATGTCTTTTCATGGCTTGATGGCATGTTTCTTTTTAGTGATAAATAATATTCCATTGTATAGATATACTACAATTTATTTATTCATTTATTCTTTAAACTACTGAAGGATGTCTCGGTTTCCTCCAGTTTTTGGCAATTATGAATAAGATTTATATAACACTCATGTGCTGGTTTTTGTGTGGACGTAAGTTTTCAACTAAATTAGGTAATACCTAGGAGCATGATTGATGGATTATATGGTAAGACTATATGTACCTTTCTCAGAAACTGTCAATCTGTCTTCCAAAATGATTGAAACATTTTGCATTTCTACCACAGACAATCATGCCATCAGTAAACAAAGATGGTTTTGTTTCTTCCATCCTAATTTGTATACCTTTCATTTTCTTTTCTTTTCTTATTGCATTAGCTAACACCTCCAGTAGGATGTTGGAAAGGAGTGGGGAGAAAGAATATCCTCACCTTGTTTCTACTCAGAGGGAAAACATCCAGTTTCTCATAATTAATGGTGAGGTGAACTGTTGGGTATTTTGTATATTTTTTTATCCAGTAGAGGAACTTTCTCTCTATTCCTATTTTGCTGAGAGTTTTTATCAAGAATGGATGATGGATTTTTTCAAGTGCTTTTTATGCATGAATTGACATAATCATATGATTTTGCTTTTTTATCTTCTTGATGTGGCAGACTACATTAGGTAACTTTTGCGTGTGAAACCTGTCTTACATACCTGGAATAAACAACTTGGTTGTGGTGTACAATTACTTTTAGACACTACTGGATTTGATATGCTAATATTTGTTGAGAATTTTTGCAACTATGTTTATTAGAAATATTGGTGTTTATATTTCCTCTTTTAAAATGTTTTTATCTGATTTTGGAATAGAGTAATGCTGGTCTCATAAGAATGAGTTAAGAAGTATTCCTGCCTCTTCTATTTTCTGGAAGGAATTTTGGAGATTTGGGATGATTTCTTGTGTAAATATTTAGTAGAATTCACCAGTTAAACCACCTGTGCTTTGTGCTTGCTTTCTTGGAAGGTTATTAATTTTTTATTCAATTACTCCAATAAGTGTAAGTCCTTTCTGGCTATCCATTTTCCCTTGTACTTGTTTTGATAGTTTGTGTCCTTCAGGAATTGCTCCATTTCACTTAAGTTACAAATGTGTGGCCATAGATGTGTGGAAAACATTTCTTTATTATCATTTTAATGTGTGTGCGATCATTAGTGATGACCTGTCTTCATTTATGGATAATTTGTTTCTTTCTCTCCCTTACCTTTCTCTCTCCCTCTGTCTCTGCTTTCTCCTTTTCCCAGTTGATTAACTTGAGTACAGGTATACCAATTTTATTGATATTATGCAGGAACCAGTTTTAGATTTCGATTTTCTTTATGGTAGTCTTGTTTTCAATTTCATTGATTTTTGCTCTAATTTTGGTATCTTGTTTCTTCTGCTTACTATCAGTTTAAATTGCTCTTCTTTTTCTAGTTTCCTATGATGGAAACTTAGGTTACTGATTTAGGTAATTCTTTATTTTCTTAAGTATGCATTTAAAGGAACAGATCTGTCTCTAAGCAATGCATTTGCTTCATTTCACAGACTTCGATAACTTGCATATTCTTTTTCATTTACTTGATTTTTTAAAATTTCTATGGAGACTTCCTTGATTCTTGGGTTATTTAGAAATGTATCATTTAATTTCCAGATATTTATGGATGTTCTGACAATATTTCTCTTATTTATTTCTAGTTCCACTATGATCAGAGAACCTACTTTGTGTGATTTCTACTTGTATTTGTTTCCTGGGTCTACCATAACAAAGTACCACAAACTGAGTGGTTTAAAGCAAAGAAATTCATTCACTCACAGTTTTGGAGGCTAAAAGTCCAAAATCAAGCTGTGCTCGCTCTGAAGACTCAAGAAGACGTTTCTTCCTTGCCTCTTCCAGCTTCCTATAGTTCCAGGTGTCCCTGGGCCTGTGCAGCATAACTCCCATCTCTGCCTGCATCTTCACATGGCTGTTACTTCCTATGTGTCTCTGTTTTCTTCCCTTCTTGTAAAGATGCCAGGCATATTAGATTTGGGCTCACCCTACTGCCCTCATCTTAACTTGATTACATTGAAAATAAGTTCATTATTTCCAAATAAGATCAAATTCACAGGTTCCAGTAGTTAGAACTTCAACATGTATTTTCAACCTTTAACATCATTCTTTCAGACTTCTTAAGATATGCTTTATGACTCATTATATGGCCTATTTTGAGGAATGTTTAATATGAGTTTCAGAAGCAAGTGTATTTTCCTCTATTTGAAGGAGTATTGTATAAATGGCAATTACATCAATTTAATTGATAGCGCTGTTCAGATAATTTATATCTTTATTGATTTTCTGACTACATGATGTATTAATTACTAACAGAGTAGTTTTTGTGTCTCTAACTATAACAGTAGATTTGTCTACATCTCTTTTCAAGTCTGTCAGTTTTGCCTCCTGTATTTTGATGCTTTCTTGTTGGGTGCATATACATTGAAAATGTTTGTGTTATCTTGGAGAATGACTCTTTTTCATTGCACAATGCTCCTTTATCCCTGATAATTTTTCTTATTCTGCTTTATCTGAAATTAATAAGGCTATTCTGGATTTTTTTGATTAGTTGTAGCATGGTGTATCTTTCTCTATCTCTTTACTTTTAACCTAGGTCAGCTTTTATATTTAAAGAGGGGTTCTTGGAGACAAAATATAGTTGGATATGTTTTCTAATCCAATCTGATGACCCTGTCTTTAATTGGTGTATTTAGTCAGGTCACATTAAAAGTGATTATAGATATAGTTGGGTTATTATCTATCATGTTCATAATGTTTACACTCATTGATTTTGGTTTTTTATAATTTTAATATTATTTTTATGCCTTATTTGTTTTTAGTTGAACAATTTATATGATTTCATTTTATGTCCCTCCTTAAAGTATAAATCATAATTCTTTCAAAAGCAATTTTAATGGGAATCCCATTGTATATATCATAGATTTTTAACTAATTTAAGGCCACCTTCACATGTATGGCTTCATCTGTAACGCAGGCATTTTATAACATCATATTCCAACTTCTTCGCTCCCCCCTTTTGACAATGCCATCATTCATTACCCTCATCCACATGCTATAATCACTCAATACATTGTTCCCATTATTACATTAAACATAAAGTTATCTTTTTGATCAAGAACAATAAAAACAAAAGATTCTATTTTACCTTCATTTATTTGCTCTCTGATTCTCTTTTAATTTTTTAGATAGTTCTGTGTTACTGACCTTTACTATTTTCCTGCTGACTAAAGACCTTAACATTTCTCATAAGGCACATGTAGGTGACATATTCTCTCAGTTTTCATTTGTCTGAGAAAGTCTTTATTTCTCCTTCACATTTGAAGGAGAATTTCACAGACACAGAATTTTAGGCTGGTCAGATGGTCTTTCCTTTCAACACTGTAATTATTTCATTCTCCCTTCTTCGTGCTTGCCTGGTTTCTGAAGAGGAGTCTGCTATAATTCTTATATTTGTTCCACAACAGGTAAGCAGGATCTTTTCACTGTCTTTTTTGTTTTCAAGATTTTCCCTTTCTCTTGGATTTTGTGCAGTTTGCATGTGAAATGCTTACATGTGTGTGAGGTGGGGACAGGAGAAGTCCTGGTATTTATCCTATTTGATTTTGTCTGAACTTCCTGAATCTGTGATTTGTTTTCTGTCCTTAATTTTGGAAAGTTTCAGTTCTTACTACTTCAAATATTTCTTCTGATCTGTTTTCTCATTCTTTCCTTCTGGTATTCAAAATGTACACGTTACACCTTTGAAATTGGCACTTAGATGTTTTCTTGTTTATTTTCATTCTATTTTATTTTTATATTTCAGTTTGGGAAGTTTCTATTGACCTATATAATGCACACAGCCAGTGTGCAGTATACTAATGAGCCCATCAAAGTCATTTTTCATTTGTTACAGTGTTTTTTATCTCTAGCATTTCCTCTCAATTTTTTCTTAGAGTCTTTATCTCTCTGCTTGCATTTCCCACTGCTCCTTCATGCTGTCTACTTTTTCCATTATAGCATTTGGCTTACCTTTCATAGTTACTTTAAAATCTCTATCTGATAAATTCACCCTCTGACACATCTGACTGTGGTTCTGATCCTTTCTTTTCCTCTTCAAACTGTGTTTTTTCTTGCCTTTTGAATCTCTTGTAATTTTTTTCTGAAAGTCAGACATACCATATCTGTAATAGGAAATTAGGTAAATAGGCCTCGTATGTGAGAATTTATAGTAATCTGGCTAGAAGTTGGACTGTTTTTAATGTTTGCTGTAGCTATGAATGAAAGAGTCTTCAAATTATTCTAGTGTCCTTATTGTTGTCTTCCCTCTTGTCTCTGGGTTTTTTCAGTACTTCTGCTCAGAGTGAGTTTTTTTCTTGAAGTTCTTTCCCTGTAATCTACTGCTATTATCCTGGAACCCTGTTGTGGTGGTAAGGTATGGGAGTGAGAAGAACACTCAATAATCTTTTGATTACATCTCAGTGTTTTAGTGGTCCTATGTCTTAGATTTGCAACATCACAAATGTTTCTTCATTAGCATCACTTTCTCCCCTGGCCTCCATCACAGGCACTCTTTCTGTCTTTTACTCCTTTCTATGACTATAGCTTTATCGATCTTTGTGTTTGAAGGTCTGACCCCTGTTGAATACCGTTTCATACCTTAAGTGAGTTAGGAAAGCTAATAAGGGCAGGAGTCAAAGGAATGCCATTTTTCCCAACTGGGATAAGGCTATGATGAGGTCTTGTCGCCTGGAGCATAAATTTTGTTATGGAGAAGACTCTGAGACTATTTCAGAATCATTAATTCTCCATATCCCTGACAAATCCACATGGAGATATTGCTTGGATCTTCATTTAAGAACACAGCGGTTCCTACAGATGAAGCTCATGGAAGCATGGAGTCCCTCCTAACACTATAATCCTCAGGAATTTCTCAGTCTCGTGCTATTTCTCACTGAGCCTCCAGAAATTTATCAAAATTGTCATTGTGTTCCTACAGGTTTTTGCTATTTAAGACAATCTTGGTTGTGTCTTTCTGGATGAACCTGTAGCTCTGGATTTCAGGGTGGTAGTTTACACTATAACATCGAATTTCTAATGGTCCATACAAATTTGTTGTTTTCAGTGTGTCCAGCTTTTTCTTGTAAGGGGAAGAGTGATGACTTCCAAGATTTTTACATTTTGGAGCTGAAATCAGAGTCCCAACTTTATTTTTTAAACACAGCAATATACTTTGGAAATGTCTCTATATTGACCGCAGTGAGGTATTACATATTATAGACGTAAAAAGTATGTTTTTGGTATTTTCTTAAGTGAATATTTAGGTATTGCTAGTTTTGCTTTTCTTGATGATGTGACCTATGTTTTCTTTCGCAAAATAAAATGTTGCAAAAAACTATGTGTTTAAATTGCTTAAGATATTTCTTAAAATATTTTTTCCTTCACCATTCTCTATTTTCACCCTTTGTCAGTCCCCAGTTATACTTAGGTTAGACTATTATGTCCCAAGATCACTGATGTTATTTAATTTTTTTCAACCCGTTTTCTCTAGCTTTTTTAGGTTGCATAATTTTTTTCTTATTTGTCTGTTTTCCTGATCCTTTCTTATCTACTTTCTAATTCGATATTAATCCCATTTTGGGAATTTTCCATTTTAGCTATTGTACTTTTCATTTTATAATTTTCATTTGATAAATTTTTATAATATGTATGATCATTATTTTCTATTTCTTGTGTCCTTGCACATATTTCTAATAGCTGACAAAGCCCTTGTTTGCTAATTGCAAAATCTGTGGCATATCACACTCAATTTCCAGTGAATGCTTCCCTCTTCCTTTGATTTTAAATGCAAATCGAATGTTTTTGTGTGTGTGTGTGTGTGTTGTTTTTATTAAATGCTGGATATTGTGAAAGACAAGTCATAATAAGCCTGAAATATGTTATCTTCCTTTAAGGAGTATTGAGTTTTGTTCCGTTGGACACATTAATTACTGCATGCATATTGTCTTGATTTTGTCAAACATGGCTTCGCATCGTGTTAGATAAAATTTATTCTGATTTTCTCCTTACTCTAGTATGTGATCCTTGCTTTGAATCTATGTTATTTCTGGACTGTCACTTGAGTGCCCAGGGATCACAGTAAGGACTCTACGCTCTTTTCAGGGTAGATTGCCAAAGTGGCCAAGCCTTCATGATCCCTGATACCTCTCTTGAGCTCTTAGCCTCACAACACCTGTTCTCTACTTGGACTTGCAGAGTGTTGCTCTGCTCATGTGCAGCCATGCTCTTGGACTAGTTCCTATAGGTAAAACCCCCCCCAGGCCTCTGTTATCCCCGTGCCCTCTAGCTCGTTCCTCTCTGGTGTACTATCTCACAAATGCTAGCCATTGCAGTTGCTCAAATTCCAATGCATCCCTCTTTAGTTCTTCAAGAAAACTGCTCTCTCCTTGGACTCTATTCCCTTATGTTGTTATTGAGAAAGTGCCACCAGGCAGAAATCCAGTGTAAGTGCGGATTTTCTTTTCTCAAGTATTACACTTCTATGTTAACCATAGTCCAATGCCTGAGAAAAGTTGCCTCGTGCATGTTGAGAATTTTATAGTTGTTTACGATAAAAGGAAGTGTACAATTCCTTCACTCCATCACAGCAGGAAGCAAATGTTCCATGCCACCTACTTGCCTTGTAACTTCTGCCATACAAAATACTTATTCTTATGCAGCCCATTTTAATTCCTTTTATTCAAAACTTTACATTTTGTGTTATTTTTAAAAAAGATCTTTCTGCCCCAAAGTGGGAATAGAGTCGGGACTTCTAGTTTTATTTCATATAGTTTCTTTCTTGATTCTAGGAAAGGTAAATATGATACTAAGTCTAATGTAGTAAAAGTTTCCTACTATTACAGGATGTTTGGACATGAGAGAAGGTTATCTGACAAATAAAGTTCCCCAGTTGCGCTTTCCAAAATGCACAGTATGCCAATAGTGACAAAATTATGGCAAATTATGCAAAAACAGCAGTCCTACTTGTGTTGTTTCCCTCCTCATTTTACCTCCTCCTTGCAATACAATAGGATCCCCAGAAGAAACTATACTCCTTTCTCACCTCCTTATACTTCTCCACCTTTATTCAGCCTAGAGTATCACTCTCAACTCCCTCTACAATATTTCCACAGAATTATAATATTTTTCTTTCAAATATGTGCTAAAATTAGGCCTCTCTCCAGTTCCCACTTCTCAGACCCTCCTTACTTTGACTCTCCCTGCTCTTTGTGTACAAGTTGAAAATTCTCAATTGTTGAAAATGCCTCGAGAACAGGGAATCTTTGTCTTATTTACCTTGGATAATTAGTCTAGCAATGAAAAGCACTTTTAACATACCTTCTGCTGATTACCAAACCCTCTGGTATATATGTGCTCCTTTTTAAATATACTGAGAAATAGTTTATACGCAACAACTTGCATCTTTTTAAATTGCACAGTTAAGTTTTGGTAGCTATATGCACTCAGGAAATTACTACCTCAATTGTGATGCAGAACATTTCCACCAGCTCTAGTGCTCTGTGCTTCCCTGTAGTTCAGCCCTCCCTCTGCCTTTGCTCTTTAAGCAACTGCGAGTCTGCTTTATAATATGATAGTTTGAATTTTATATAAATTAAGTCATACATTTATTTCCTGCTTTTGTGTGTGTGTCTGATTTCTTCCATCAGCTTAATGATTTTGAAAATCAAATATCATGGTTCATGTATCAGCAGGTGTTTCCTTCTTTTCATTGTCCAATAGTAATATTTCATTATATGAATGTATCATATTGTGTGTAAAACATTTATTTGTTGATGGACATTTGCATTGGCTCCAGTTTTTGGCTATCACAGATAAAACTCTTATGGATAGTCTTAGAAGTGCTCTGTGTGGACAAATCTTATTTATATTTCTTGAGCACATGCCTAAGATTGCAATAGCTTAGTCATATGGTAACTGTATTCTAAATTTTTACAAAATTGACAAACGGTTTTTCATTTTTCATTCCCACCAATAGTCTATGCAAGTTGCATTTGTCCCACATCCTTACCAAAATTCTGTATGGACAATCTTTTAATTTTATCCATTCTAATGGGCATATAGTAGTATCTCATTTTGTTTTTACTTTGGATTTTCCTAGTGATTGATGATGTAGAATTTTTCTATAGATTTTTATTAAAAATATTTGAATTTTTCTCTTAGTTACCTCTACATATACTTGATTCAACTATGACATATGTTAACCAATAAATCTAGGCTTTGCTTACTTACATATACGTACACACATATCATAAAGCTATTACTGAAATTCTTTTTAAAGCATACCATGTCAGATAATCATAATCATTTACCGACAACAGGAGGTCAGGGACTATAGGTGCCTGTTTTAATCAAGTTCTTCAACCTTGCACCAATTCTATGCAATTCTAATCCTAAAATACTTACAGAATGCAGATCATAGGCCATGCACTCTATTAATTAAGAATATGTTAGTAAACATAATGCTATAGACTGAATCCTTGTATACTCCCCAAATTCCCATGTTGAAACCTAGTCCATAATGTGATTTTGAATATCTATTTGGAATCTTTGGGAGATGATTGTGTCATGAGAGTGGAGCCCTCATGAATGAGATTAGTGCCCTTACAAAAGAGACCTCCTCCTGGCAGAAGCTCCCTCTCTCCTTCTGCCATGTGAGAATTCAGGGAGAAGACAGCTGTCTATGATCCAGGAAACAGCTCCCATCTGCTGATGCCTCGACCCTAGCCTCCAGAACTGTGAGAAATAACTGTTAGTTGTTCATAACCCACCTGGTTTATGGTATTTTGTTACAGAGGCTGAGATGACTAAGACACATACATAATCTATACAAAACTTCTGCTTGAGAATTTAAGAGACAGATATCCAGCTAAAGCCATCACAAGGGGTTCAAGCTAAAACAGACTTTCTGCGCTTCTAATCTCATTATTCTTTATTGTGGAGCTATCACGTAAATAACTAAAAAGGATGATAATTTCTACCCCTTCCTTTGCCGTTATGTCATTGAATACTGTGTCGTCCTTATGGTGACCCACTCAGGGACAGCACGGAGACTGAAAACCTTCTCAAAATATCTGTCAAACTGTGGTTCATAAGTGGAATATTTTGTCTTATTGCTGAATTTATGGGCATATGCAAGAACGACCCAAAGAACTGTGTAGCCAGTTAACTCAATTCTATGAATGCATCAACGAGTAGACAAATGAAACGATTAAAAGCATAGAGAAGCAAATTTAGTCAAAGAAGAAGAGGGCCTAAATTTAATAATGAATATATGGCCAAAGGAATTGTCTGATTCTAGATTTATTCAAGACCCAAATTCTGAGCATTTAGATTGAATAGTGGAGATTGTCTTAATGAGGTCCAATTCGATTTAGGTAAGATGATGTCTATTGCTCTCTGACAACGCAGTTAAAATAATATAAGTATAGCTCTTTGGACTAATCAGTTATTAATTTTATCTGAATAAAGGAATACTGTCTTTATCAATCTTTGCAGTTTTGCTTTAGTTTTCATAATTTTGACCCATTAGCGTCCTTAATTCTGTCATTTCCAGGTTATGCTCAAAGATCTTCAAAGTTAAGCTGTATCTTGGGTTAAACTGTCTATCTACCAGCAAATTTCCTGGTTAAAAAATTTTAAAAAAGCACCTTCAGCAAAAGAGAAAAATGTTTTTTAACTTTTGTTGTTTAATTTTAAATTAATCTTATTCAGTCTTTGGCAATGTTTCAAATTGGATTAACAATTTAAACCTTAAAAGATACTACAAAGGAAAGCAAAAAAACCTATAATATTTTAGCATGTTTATTATTTCATATGCAGTGGATTTCCATAAGTGAATCTCACATTTGATATCATAGTAAAACCAATAATTAATACTTAGTAAGTGCTTCCTATGCATTGGGAGACAATACTGTGTGGGTCACTTACATTTCTGTATGTCTTGTGATCAGAGGCACTGACAGCCTTTTGTTCTGGACTATCTTTTCAAAGATGTTTGTACAGCAAACAGCCTTGGAGGATAAAAAGACTGTATTTGTTTGGAATGTATATGTGTTTATTGGAATGCCTATAATATATATCTTCATCCATGGCAAAGTTTGGGCAGGTGGGCAGGTTTGCCTGCAGCTCATTATAAAAGATTGTGGATCCTAAGCTCAGGGTTAGGAAGGCAGTCCACTCAGGCATCATGTGGGCAACATTGGAAATCTTTGTTCCTTGAGTGTTTATTAGTGCTTATTTGTATAAGGTTTATTATTTATAGATAATATACACAAATCAGGATAGTAATTTTTTCTGTAGCTAAATTGTACTAGTCTATTTCTTATGTGGATTGGTAAGTATAAATTATTTTATATCGTTATTATTTTTAAAAGCATGACATGTAACTATTTTTATAAGTACTCAAAATTAGCGAAAATTATTATAAAAAAAGAAATTTCATTTACCCTCTGAACCTACTCATTTCTAGGGAGATGTTAACATCTTGTAGTTTGGAAGCTATATGCAGTTTTTCCCTTAACTATATTTAGTAAGACATGAATCTTTCTTTGAAATTGCTTTGTCTTTAAATATCTTAGTCTGTGCTATGTAACTCTCATTTAAAGGGATAATGACTTAGAATCAATTTTCTTTTTTGGTGAGGAAGATTGGCCCTGAGCTAACATCTGTGCCAATCTTCCTGTATTTTGCATGTGGGATGCTACCACAGCATGGCTTGATGAGCAGTGTGTAGGTCCACACCCAGGATGCAAACCCGCCAACCCCAGGCCACCAAAGTGGAGCAAGTGAACTTCACCACTAGGCCACCAGGCCAGCCCCTACTTAGAATCAATTTTTATTGTCTCCAACATAATTTAGGGAAGTCTAACAAGCAATCTCAATTACAAAAAGTAGAAAAGCAGCTGTGATTTAGCATGGTAGCTTTTCAACACTCAACAACCGATTCTGTAGGGCAGCTCCCTCAATGGGCAGCCAGTTCCCCAAAAACCATTTCCTCATGTTCCATGCGTGGTCACCAGCTTCTTGATTGTAGCCATCTTCCTTGCTGTTTTGCATGTAGCGCTAATCATCACACTTCTAATTTATAAATTAATGTATGTGTGTGTAATTTTCATGAAGCCTCTGTATTTCTAAAGATATTATAAACACATAGTATACATACCATCATTCTCCATTGACTTCAACATAATAATATATTTAAAGTTTTATTCATACTGGTGAACTTTAAATATACATAAACTACGTTCCTTTTGGAGGTACATCTGGTGGTTATATGGAACTTAGTACAAGAAAACCTATGTTTTGGTTACAGTTGTATTTAAATAATTTATATATTTTGTGTATTTTATATGCGCATAACAGTGTTGCCCGAGTAATTTGTCTAAAATACAAATTAGTTTATGCTATTGTCCTCCCTAAAATTCTTCAATGATTGCCCATTGCATTCAATACAAAAACCTTAGTTAATATATATTATACTTCATGATTTACTCTCTCCCTGCTTTTTCCCAGCACATCCCAGCTCCGTCTGCTGAGAAGACTCTGAAACAATCACACCCTCACAACAATGAGCACACCCAACACTTAGCTGTTGGTTTCTAAATACCCATCTCTCCCAAAGGAACAACAATTCCAAGCAATAAAAGGTTCCAAGTGACCAAGTGCTAAAAATTAATGCTACAATTTGGCATAAAAGTTTACAAATGAAGAGAGACATAATGTCAAAGATCAAATGAAGGACGTGGAGATAAGAACTTTTCTTAAGAAGTCTAAAAATTTAAGACTATGCATGCTAGAGGCTCAGTCACACACTCACAATCCTAAAAATCTTACAGGCAGACCCACAGCAGCCTGTCCTGCTAATGTAGAGGGATGCTTGTCTCAATAGAATTGTGGAGTTGTCTTTTATCAAACGGAATGAAGCATAATTTGAAAAATAGGAGCCCCACATTTTAAGGGAATGATACCGGCAAAGCACCACTAGCTTCAATGAAAAGGGACTGAAACATTTTAAATTTTAAAAATGTCACTGGGCTTCCAAATTTCTAAGAGCAGAAAGCAGACTAGTTAAAAAGACTGGGATAAGAATACATTTTGCCAATCTAGGAAGTCCTGTCTCTGACACGTTCAACATTCTCTATTTTTTTTAACTATTTTATTGATGTCTTATAGGTTTATAACATTGTGGAATTCCAGGTGTGCATTATTATATATCAGTTTCTGTGTAGACTCCATCATGCTCACCACCAATAGTCTAGTTTTTATTCATCACCATACATTTGTGCCCCTTTACCCCTTTTGCCCATGCTTCCACTCCCTTGCCCTCTGGAAACTACTAATCTGTTCTCTTTATTGTCGGTGTCGCAATCCAATGTACACATCAGGATAGATGCAGAAAGGGCTGATGGCCACTCTGAGTTTATTATAACCAGCGTTTCAATATATACATAGCTTACATCTGTTAAACATACACAGGTGTTCTGGATGAAGTAATTAGCGAATGCCAAGAATTCTTAGTGATTTCTCGAGAAGCCCTCCCTCGGCCTCTGTTTTGATATTATCATATTATTGCTGTGCTCATATATTTTTATCTCAGAGCAGGCAAGGTCTCCTAGGCAATGGCCCTTCCTGCTCCCAATATCGATATCATGTCTCCATCTGTGCCCCCAGGCGAGCATGCCTGTCTTAGGTTGCCTCGCCCAGGAGGTCTTACCCATCATTGGCTGAGCGGCCTTCTCACCTCTGGGTCACAGTTTGTTGGCAAGCCTTTTCCAGTGATTATCAACCCTTCCTGCGTCAGGGGCTGCTACATTTATCCATGTGTTTATCTTCCACATATGAGTGAAATCATATGGTATTTATCTTTCTCTGGCTTATTTCACTTACTATAATTCCCTCAAGGTCCGTCCATGTTGTCGCAAATGGGACAATTTATTTTTATGGCTGAGTAGTATTCCATCGTATATACATTTATCTCACAACTTCTTTATCCATTCATCAGTGATGGGCATTTTGGTTGCTTCCACATCTTGGCTATTGCGAATAATGCTACAATAAACATAGGGGTGCATACATTTCTTTGTATTGTTGATTTCATGTTCTTTGGATAAATACCGAGTACTGGGATAGCTGGATCATAAGGTATTTCTAATTTTAATTTTTTGAGAAATCTGCATACTGTTTTCCATCATGGCTGTACAAGTTTGCATTCCCACCAGCGCTGTATGAGGGCTCCCTTTTCTTCACATCCTCTCCAACAATTGCTTATTTTGTCTTGCCAATTATGCCATTCTGAAGTTTTTAAGGTGATATCTCACTATAATTTTGATTTGCATTTCCCTAATGATTCATGATGTCAAACATCTTTTCATGTACCTCTTGGCCATCTGTATATCTTTTTTGGAAAGATGTCTTCATATAGTCTGCCATTTTTTGATCGAGTTGTTTGTTTTTTTGTTGTTGAGTTGTATGAGTTCTTTATATACTTTAGAAATTAACCACTTGTCAGGTATATGATTTGCAAATATTTTCGCCCAGTTGGTGGGTTGCCTTTTTGTTTTGTTCCTGGTTTCTTTTGGCCTGCACAAGTTTTTAGTCTGATGTAGTCCCACTTGTTTATTTTTTTCTTTTTTTTCCTTTTCCTGAGTAGACATGTTATTAGAAACGATGCTTCTAAGATCTGTGTCAAAATATTGTACTGCCTATAATTTCTTCCAGTGTTTTACGGTTTCAGGTCTTACCTCCAAGTCTTTAATCCATTTTGAGTTAATTTTCGTGTATGGTGTACAATAATGGTCTACTTTCATTCTTTTGCATGTGGCTGTCCAGTATTCCCAGCACCATTTATTGAAGAGACTCTCCTTACTCTATTGTACATTCTTGGTTCTTTTATCAAAGATTAGCTGTCCATAGATGTGTGGTTTTATTTCTGGGATTTACATTGATCTGCATGTCTGTTTTTGTCCCAGAACCATGCTGTTTTGATTACTAAAACTTTGTAATATATTTTGAAGTCATAGATTGTGATGCCTACAGCTTTGTTCTTTTTCCTCAAGACTGCTTTGGCTATTCCAGGTCTTTTGTTGTTCCATATAGATTTTAGGATTCTTTGTTCTATTTATGTGAAGAATGTCATTGGGATTATAATTGGGATTGCACTGAATCTGTAGATTGCTTTAGGTAATACGGACATTTTAACTATGTTTGTTCTTCCAATCCATGAGCATGGAATAACTTTCCATTTCTTTACATCTCCTTCAATTTCTTTCAGTAATGTCTTACAGTTTTCAGTGTATAGGTCTTTCACCTCCTTGGTTAAATTTATTCCTAGATATTTTATTCTTTTTGTTGTGATTGTAAATGGGGTTGTATTCTTGACTTCTCTTTCTGCTAGTTCACTGTTAGTGTATAGAAATGCAACTGATTTTTCTAAGTTGATGTTGTGCCCTGAAACTTTGCTGTAGTTGTTGATTTTTTCTATTAGTTTTTGGTGGATTCTTTAGGTTTTTCTATGTATAGAATCATGTCATCCACAAGCGGAGAATTTTACTTCTTCTTTTCCAATCTGGATGTGTTTTATTGCTTTTTCTTCCCTAATTGCTCTGGCCAAAATCTCCAGTACTATGTTGCATAGGAGTGGTGAGAGTAGGCACCCTTGTCTTGTTCCTGTTTGCAGAGGGATGGCTTTAAATATTTCAATGTTATGTATAATGTTGGCTGTGAGTTTGTCATACATGGCCTTTATTGTGTTTAGGTACTTTCCTGCTATACTCGTTTCATTGAGAGTTTTTATCATAAATGGAAGTTGAATTTTGTCAAATGCTATCTCTCCATCTATAGGGCCGATAATGTGATTTTTATTCTTCATTTTCTTAATGTAGTTTATCACATTGCTTGATGTGATGATGTTGAACTATCCTTTTGTCCCTGGAATAAATCCCATTTGATCATGTTATATGATCCTTTTAATATATTGTTGTTTTTGATTTGTTAATATTCTGTTGAGGATTTTTGCATCTATGTTCATCTGTAATATTGGCCTGTAATTTTCCTCTTTTAGGTTGTCCTTGTCTGGGTTTCGTATCAGAGTAATGTTTTTCTCATCAAAGGAGTTAGGAAGCATCTCATTCTCTTCAGTTTCTTGGAAGAGTTTGACAAGGATAGATATTAAATCTTCTTTGAATGTTTGGTAGAATTCTCCAGAGAAGCCATCTGGTCCTTGACTTTTGTTTTTTGGGGAGGTTTTTGATCACTTTTTCAATTTATTTACTTGTGATTGGTCTATTCAGACTATTTCTTCTTGATTCAGTTTTGGGAGGTTATTTGGGAGGTTATATGGGTCTGTAGATTTTTAGTTTTGTCTATCTATTTATCTCCTTGCTCAAGGCTTTGTAGATCTTTGCTTTTTCTTTTTCAGGTATTAGGGCTTCCTTAATCACTTCTTATAAGGGAGGTCTAGTGTCAATGGACTCCCTCAGCTTTTGTTTATCTGGGAAAGCTTTTATTTCTCCATCATACCTGAACAGGAGTGTCTCTAGATAGAGTATTCTTGGCTGAAAGGTTTTGTTTTTCAGTGTTTTGAATATATCTTTCCATTCTCTCCAACCTTGTAAGGTGTCTGCTGAGAAATCCACTGAAAACCTGATAGGCTTTTTCTTCTGCCTTGCTGCCCTTAATGTTCTTTCTTTGTCATTGACTTTTGCCAGTTTTATTATTATATGCTTTGGAGAAGGTTTTTTTAATGTTGATGTAATTAGGAGTTCTATTGACTTCATGTAATTGTAAGTAGAATATTTTCCCCAGGTTTGGGAAGTTCTCAGTTCTTATTTCTTTGAGCAAGCTGTCTGCTACTTTCTCCCTCTCTTCCTCTGGAATACCTTAGTCCTGTTGTTACTTTTCCTAATAGAGTCAGATATTTCTTGAAGAATTTCTTCATTTAAGAAAATTTTCTGTTCTCTCTCCTTCCCCACCTGAAGTGTTTCTATATACCTGTCTTCTAAAACACTAATTCTGCCCTCCATAACATCACTTCTATTTTCTATGGTTTCTAGATTATTTTTATCTCAATTATTGTGTTCTTCATATCCAGAATTTCTGTATAGCTTTTTTTAAGGCTTCAGTCTCTTTGCTGAAGCAAAATTAGTTGCTTAAAATCACAACCATACACTTAGCTTATGATTTTATATGGTGACTAGCTAGATCTTCGTGTCTGTGTCAGGTCAGCTAGAGGCTGCCTAGGATGAAATTATTTACATCTGATGGTTGACATGTTTTTAATTATAATGAGTAGGGCTACTGGTCCTGCTGTCATTTCCCCCATGTAGTGCATCATCCAGCAGGCAGCAGGCTACCTTGTGCTTTGTCACATGGTGGCATGTTCAAAGAGTTTAAGCCCCTATGACCAAGTGCTTTTTCAAGTGTCTGTGTGTGGCACATTTGCTTATGTCCAATTGACCAAGGCAAACCACAAGGTATTCCTTGGTCAGTGTAGGAGGGAAGTACAAAATGAAGTATATGAAAAGAGGTGAATAATTCATTTACACTTTTGTAATCTATAACCTCTGTTTTGGCCTTTTTTTTTTATGACAATTTAGTCAATATTTCCCAATGTGAAGAATGTCCTTTTGATCTGGTCATTTCAAGATTTTATCATTAACTTTGTATTTCAACAGTGGTTATCATGTGTCTAGCTGTGGTTGTCTCTGTATTAATCCCGGTAATGTTTGCTGAGCTTCTTGAATCTGTGCATTTAATATTTTCATGAATTTACAAAACCATCAGCCATTACTTCTTTAACATCATTCTCTGTCCTAGTCTTTCTTCATAATTCACCTAGTGTTTCTCTCAGACATATGTTAGATGGCTTACTAGCATGCCACAGGTGGTTAAAACTCTCTTCAGTTTTTTCAAATGTAATTCATGCATTAATTCAGATAATTTCCACTGTCCTTGAGTTCACATATCTTTTGTTCTGCACTATCCAACCTACTGTTGAGCCCATCCACTGAAATTTTTATTTTGAGTACTGCATTTTTCTTTTCAGGTTTAGAATTTTCTCTTATACATTTTTTAGAGTTTCCATTACTCTCCTGACATTTTCCTCCATGTGGAAACCTTGACCTCTCAGTCCTCAGCCCATTAAGTTTGTCACTTTCTACTTGAGCTCTATTCCTCATTAGCACTTGTGAACTGCGGAGTTCCTTCAGAGGAAATGTGAGATCCAAGTAGATCTCACTGCATTGCTCCCTTCATTTCAAGAACTGTTTCACTTCTTGTTTTTGTCTACTTTTATTTAATTTCTAGTGCGTTTGAACAGTTGTTTGTTTGGTGGTTCTTTTCTGAAGTTACAGGTAGGAGGGTAAATCTAATGTAAAGAATTTGTTGAAAGCTAGAAGTTCAGAGATGTATATACTTAAATTTTACTCAAGTTTTGAATATTAATTTCTTGCTTTTGATTAGTATAAATAAATCTGATAGAAAGATGTTTGCCCATTTATCTACATGCAATCTCTCTTTTTTCATGGAATAAAGTCCTAGAAGAGGAATCACTGGATTAAAGATATAAATATGTAAAAGCTTACTGACACATATTGCTGAATTTTTTTCTATAAAGAGTTTAGGAACTTACATTCTCCAACAGTAGCCTAATGCCAGTCTCACCGTATCTTCATTATATTAAACATAGTAATTGCATTACTCTTTCCAAATGTCATAGATAAAATATAATTGTTGATAAAAGTAGGCTTAGTATTAAATTTCACTTACTTTATTATTAATAGGTGAGGCTCACTTGCCTTTCTTCTTCTATGGATTGTCATTTGCTTAATAGATCTTCTGAGGTGGTAAGAACACATTGGTCTAACCAGATATTTCATTCAAACCTTTGCTTTGGACAAGTCATGTTGTTGTTTTTATTTTGTCAAAATTGCAAAATTTTCTTAATCAACCCAGCTGCCAGCATTTCAGCTTGGGTTTCTAAAAAGGAATTTCATGGTGGAGAAGCACCATTCAGCAACTCTAACCCAACAGCTGCCACTAGGTCAGATTATTGAAACAAAAAAGTGACAGAATGATAAAGTAAGGCCAAAGTTGCTAAAATAGTTACTCATATTTCCACACCTGGTTAAACAAAGTAGAACAAAAGCAATGTTTTTGATAAAAGGTGTGCCAAAAAAGAGGACGCAATGTGATGTTTTTTACTATCATATCACGTTGAAGCTACAGAGGACAATTATTTATCCCATGAATTATACTTCCTGTTCACTTCCTGTTTGGTAAGTTGCCAATAGGTTGCAGGATGCCTTAAATTGTAGAATATAGGTCAGGGAAATGAGTGTTGTTCTAGGTGAAAGAAGATGAAGTAATATTAAAACAACACTTCTTGAGTACCATTAAAATTAAATTATAATATAGGCATTTTAATTCAACAACCAGATAGTGTCAACTATGTGTCAAGCATTTTTGTTCCATGGTTTTCTATATATAGTTTCAGTTAATCATCACACTGAAGTAATTATCAGTACTATCAGTGTTATTATTACCTATATACAGGAAAGAAATCAAGGCTCTAAAGTGCACAGTCACATAGACAATCACACAGATAATGTAACTTCAGGATTCCATGCCAGATCAGTCGCCTTTGAATTAGAACCTAACAGCACCTTTATTATATGACACATAAAAAACACAAATTGTAGAAATATAACTCTCCAGGTATAGACTGAAGCTATTCCTCACATTAATATGTGACTGACCTTGAATTTTTCCCATACGTATGTTTATATAATAATTACAGAACTACACATATATATTCATATATACATTTTATGTTTGTGTATATATACATATGTAATACATATCTATCATTAAATATTTACCCGAAATGCTTCTATATCTACAAATATGTCAGCTCATGGATGTAAAATAAGATCACATTTGGAATAATAATCCAATTTTGAATGCCTCAGAGACTCTCATCTGCATTACTGCACGATTTCAGCACTTTCTCCCAAATATGTCTGAGGGCTCAAGGGGAAGTCTCACTTGTCCTCAGAAATAAGTTTGCATCAGCCAAGTACTGTTGTTCCCCTGCCAATGCCCCCGAGCATCCTCAAGTTCTTGAGGGCACTCTACCATCTCTTCTCTCTGTGATTCCTGCTTAGTATGGCCTATCCCTTAAAGCTGACAATTCCTAGAGTAAAATGCAGAGCTGTATTTTCTTCAGTCCTTTCTACTGTACCAGAATATTTAATTTTGCATTTAATGTAGTAAAATTTTCTCCTCTCCGTTTTTCTTTAGACAATTTACAATCTACATTTTCTCTATCATGTGTCCAAATACAATTATTTTATGCTTTTTTCTCCTTCTCCATTTTCTCCCCCAATCAATTTTTAAAAATATTATTACTTATCTTAGTTTTCACTTTTGTCCTAATTCAGAATTTTCCTAGAGTTGCTTTTCTTTCAGATTAAACTATCCTGTATTTTCAGCAATTATAGATGAGGCAATTTGTGAGCTACTCCCCTTCCCACCATCTCTTCTCTCTTTTCATACTTTGAAAGTTCTATTACTTTTCCATTTTAGACCATGCAACATTCGGATTCTGTTTTGTCAACCTTATGCTCATCTTTGTTTGCTTTTTGCCTTAGATTTGCAATTAAATATGTCCTTTGTTTATGTCTAGTACCTTTTAAAAAGTTTTCCTTGTCATATTCTGTTTAGTTCAAATTTGTCCTCTAGTAGTTTCATTAAAAATGACTCATGAGGATGATATCCCCTGAGCTCTTCTATTTTAAAACTGGTTTCTCAATAGCTTTTTACTTGAAGGTTAATTTTGTTTGATAGAAAATCTCTGGCTCACACAGTTTTTTTGCTCATTTTTCTGGTGTTTCCGTTCTGTGGGGGAAGGTGACGCCAGCCTGATTTGTTTATTCTTGAAAGTCAAGTCAACACATATTCTGTTTTATTCCTGATATTCACCATAATTATTAATAACATGAAATTTGACTATTAAAATTTTCCCAGTTGGAAAACAGATAATGTGATCATGCTATTTATAAATAATTTCTTTTTGGGACCAGATAATATTTTTCTTAGTTTTAGGGATAAATATTACAAGGCTGTTTCTCACTAACTATTCTGGGTTTTGTTTAGTAAGGTTAGGCTAAGTTATGCTGCATTTTAAAGATTTAGCCTATGGATTTTGTATGTCTCATATTGAATCTATTACTAAATATTTTTATAAAATTTGTACTGTAAATCTTTTTCCAATTCATTATATAACTGGTAACTGCATAAAAATTACATTTATTTTTATGTATTAATTTTATGTTCTTCTGCCTTACTGAATGTCTGTATTGTTTGTGTTACTTTTATCATTTATTCTTTTGAATTTTCCAGATATACATACTATGATCTGCAGAAACAGTTTTATTCATTTTTCAATGATTATGTGTCTTGTTTTTTCTCTTACATGATCACATTGGGTAAAATGCAATATGGTATTAAATTATAGTGAACATAGTAGAATCATTGCCCTGTTCCTGACTTAGTGGAACTGTGGTGGTTATTGTGTCAAATTGGCCAAACTAAATCTCCATAGTTTCCAAATCCATGAAATTGGACTGTTCCTAACGGTGCCTCTTTCGCAGATGAATTATTCAGTCCTCATTCAGGTCGGTTTGGGGCAGTTAATGTTTTCACATACGAGGAACCAGAAGATTAGCAGTCCCAGGGGGACAAATGGGTCATTTGACTCAGTAATTTTAGACTGATAAGAAGATCTTTCATTGCAGACATATATTTTCATAGCAGATGATTCATGAAGAATAGGTGACTTCTCTTTTAGAAAGGGATAAAATTATTAAGTGGAAATAACACATTCTTCAGTAGGAAAAATCTGATACTGATTCATTTGTTGAGGTTGGAGAAGTCCCATGACTTTTCTGAGTCCTAATTTCCCATTCTATAAAACTGGATGCTCAGGATATCAATGATGGGGCAGAGAGACTAGCTCATTGCCTGGCATATAACAGAAAAGATATTTGTTCAATGCAAAGGAAAAATTAAGAAGAAACAAAAGAAAAGAAAGGAAGAAAAATAAACATTTTAAAATGGTATGTTTATCTTGCATTTCTTTGGACCCATCCTGTTACAGACAACAATGTACCCACTGAAGCACGGAGTGAGGGAAAGATAACTGCTCACCCTTCTTTCTCCAAATTCTTCGCTAATTAGTAGCTTATGCCTAGTTTAAACCAGGAATCAGTCTCCTCTCTACGTTTCCTTTTTTGTTTTTCCAATGTCAAGCAAAGTGCAGAAGGAATTGGTGTTGGTGGCAAGAGGTCAAAATAATGCAATCTAACATGAGCCAGACCTTAGACTTCCACCTTCTGTGGCAGTTTAGCAATTTTCCTTTCCTAATGTTTTTTTAATTTGATGAATAGTGTAAAGTACACAACTTTGGGAAGGGTGGAGAAGACAGTGATATGACTGCAAAAGGGAAATAGGAAAAAAAGCACTTTTGATTGCTGGAAAGCAATCTAGGAAATGCCTAACAATGCCAGAATAAAAATGAATTTGGGAAATGCACATGGGCTTTGTTGTTGCACTCACTTTCAAGAAAGCCATTAAACGTTGGCTTTGTTGAGGCAGAAGCGAGAACAAATAAATATTTCATATTAGACACCTTCAATTCCCAAAGTCAAAACCAGCATTATTACATTGGCTTACAACATAAACCAAGGAAAAGATAAAAGAAAGAGTCGGAAAACTTTCTTTTGTTTTTTTTGGTTCTGACTTGGGCGTGCCTCTTTAATGAATTGTGTCTGAAAGGAAGAACAATATTATAAATGTCCACCCACCCAGCTCAGAAGAAAGAGAATGAAACTCATTTATCTCAATTGCTCGATAAGCCAGAGATATTTTAGGCAGAGTTACAAACTGTTGGGAGTTTTACTTATCTGAGGTGAATAATAAAAAGAAAATACTAGATGCCAAGTTTGCATATGCAAATAAGCCTATGTTTGGCCACTGAAAAGAAAGACTTTGGTGTGATGGCAGGTTTTTAAACAAAAGTTTAAGGAAACATGACTCTTTTCTGTGAAATGAAATAAATACCACTATCATAGGTAAATACTTTTCAAGCTAGTGGGATAATTTTTTTTCATTGTGTGACAAGAGTGGATGAAATAATTAGTTTAACTCAGGGCAAGCTGCAAGGATATAGCTTTGAAGTGGTTTGTTAGAGTTCAGACAGAGAATATTATATAAATCTTACTGGTCCTAAGAATGTCAGGTCTAAACACACCTCACTCTTGTGGTAACAGTGTCTGTTAAAGAGGATGTTCCTCTCAGGTGAGAAAGGACCTTATTTGTTCAATGTTAAACAAGTAGTATCTTTTTTAAGAAACACCACGGCATTGATCTAGTCCTTCATTTGTAAAAGAAGATCCAGGGAGTGACACTCTGCAGTATTTTCTGTAAATAAAATGACGCCATGGTCAAATGATTTCAGAAAGTATTGCGTACTCTACCTCCCATTCAGAGTCACAGAGCTTGTGGGTTTGTCTAAGATTTCTGATAGGAAATATGTCTGTTTAAGTGGTTAGGTAAGATATCAACCCAAAGAACATAGTTTTAAAATGTTTTTCTTATGTGCTTATGTCCTGTCCATAGTATCAACACAAGCCCCTTGCATTACAAAAAGTATCATATGACTCTGAGAAATAGAAAATCTTAATAGCTGCCAGAGAAAAAAGACTTGTTAGGCACAAAAGAACAAAGAGGAAGACAGCAGTGTCATCTTTCTTGTGTCATTTGGATCTCAGCTTAGATGTCGCTGTTCTGTAAGGGTCCTTCGTGATCATCCAAGTTAAGGTACCACCCCTTCATCACTCACCTTCACAGTGTGCCAATTTGTTAATTTTTTTGATTAGGTAGAACACAGAAGAATGTTTAAGTAAACCTCGAATGGATTTGAACACGCAATGGATAATCTCTTCTCTTTCTTTAAAGCTACGAGTGAGTCAAGAACTGACATGTGTATGATACTATGATAAAAGATATTGGAGATCAAAATAAGAAACTGAGATGATGAAATAAGTGTCTTACCAACATTTTGTATTTATCTTTCTTGTCAAAGGGTAATGTTAGTGGTTTCTTTTTCTTTTTATTATAGCTAGAAAATGTGACTGTGTGGAATATAGTAATTTACCTGGAAGGATCATTCCTGTTTCTCAAAAGAGAGATTGGGATTAAATATAGAAGAAAAATTCATTTTAAAATGGGAAGGAAAATGGTTTGTTATGGGGTACAAAATGTGCTAGAGGGTTAAAGTGAATTAAATTTTGTATCTTCTAAGGAAATAATTAAATTTGAATTTATTTTTCAATATAAGGTTGCCAAACCTTTATAGCTGGAGAGTAAAACATCAAAGAACAGAACAATCTTTTTAAAAATAGAGTTCACAGTTTTTGAAGTGGCACAGAAAATTTCAATAAATAAGATAGATAAATAAAAAGTGTATAATGAATACCTAATTATTCAGTGTATTTTGTGGTTGAATGATGATAGGTATTTGAAGGAAGAATTTTGAAAGAAAAGGTTGCTGTGAAAATTTAAGGCATTTACCAGGTGGAAATTATAGTCCATTAAACTGCAAGATCTGTTCAAATTAAACTTAAATTCTCATAAATTTAGGGGCATAGATTAAAATGCTAAAATTAAGAACCAAAGATAGCTAAAGATGAGTTATCATATTTATGCAGTATCCATAATTAGCAATTGTTCTTGAATATACACATGAACTAAATTATCGCAATAAAGATTTACGATTCGTTGTAGATAATATTTAAAATATATAATTGATGGATGTGAGATGAAATAACTTATTAGGTTGATTACATTTGCATGATGTGTCAGTTAAAATAAGCTAAATTATGTTGAAGTAACTAATGGCTGCAAAATGTGAGTGGCTTAAAACAACCGGAATGTATTTCTTCTTTGAGTTACATACTCATCGTGGGTTAGCTGTTGTCCATTCCATATCGCCTTCACTGGGGATTCCACTCAGACAGAGCAACTTCTGCATGGAACGAGCTGGTGAATGAGGAGAAGGAAAAAGGCATGACAACATGTGTTGCTCTTAAAGTTCCTATCCGAAAATAGCACATGGCATCTCTGAGCATGTTCCACTGGCCAGATCAATCTCATGGCTGCTTTTGAGTTCTCCAGGGTCAAACCTTATAATCTTCTCTCAGACAGCAGCACTTCAGAAAGGAAAGAAAGTGTTTGGTGTACAAAAATAAAATCTAGCCAATATTTAGTAGCAGAAATAGAGTTAGAACCAAGAACATTTGACAATTTAATTGAGTGTTTTGCTTAGTTATATGTCTATATGAATATTTCAAGTACATTATGGTATATTATTTGGTTTTGGTAGCTACATTTAATAAGTGCTAACAAATTAGAAACATATTGGTAAAGTGCACATCAATTTCATCTGACTGATTGCTTGCATTTAAAATAAAAGGGAGAGATTTCCATTTCCATTCATGAAAGATTATCTGTAATGCTAAGTGCCCTCTTGCTCTAACAAACAGAAAATTGGACAAAATATATGAAAGCTGTTTTTGGACATTGAATAACAGTGTAGGAAAACAATCCTTAAGGGAAAAGCAACAAATGAGGTGAACCTGACACTTTCTCTAGTTTGCTGCCTGGAAGAATTTTCTAGCTTTAGCAAAGCTTGGGGAAGCCAAGTAGAAACCAGCAGTCTCATTGAGGTAAGGAGACATAGATAAGTCAGGGAAAACACGACAGGTAGACTATTTCAGAGAGGAGTTGTTGATTAAAAATCAATACACACATGTATCAGAAAGCACACAAGCTGGATAAGAAAAACCTTCAAGGAAGTAAGAATTACAGAAGAGCTGTAAGATGAATAAATTCCAGAACTTATACAGGTCTGGGAAATATTCAAGTTTCCTCTAGCAATTATCGAACCAGCTAATACAGATATTAAAATCATACATATACAAATACATTCCAAATGTTCAAGGAAAACATGAACACAGTGAGGAGTTAAATGGAATTTATTAAAACAGACTCAAACAGAATATGTAGAGATGAAAAATACAGTGTTTAAAGTAAAAAATATTCCAACTGAGATTAACAGCTGATTAGAAAGATCGTAAGAAAAGGTGAGTGAACTTGAATATACAACAATAGAAATTATTTAAAATGAAGTACAAAGACTGAAAAATTAAACTGAGTATCAGTGACTTGTGAGCCAATATCAGTGGGACTGAAATAAGTGTAAGTGGAGTCCCAGAAGTGAGTAAGAGAAAAAAATATCAATTAATGGCAAAATAAAACTTTATAAAGCAAATAAAGCTGGAAAGAAGAAAATTAGTAGAGTATATAGTATAAATAAACAAAAAAAATTTGGTTTGATGTGTTAAACCAAAGGATACTGATAACAAAGCATGATCTTCTTATATTCTGTCTACAAGAAACATTAAATAAAAATACACATATAGGATAAAAATAAAGATGGAAAACATAAAATGCAAACACTAATTTGAAAAAACTGGAATGTCTATATTAATATCTAAGTAGACTTCAGAATATGTGGTAAAGGGGTACATTTTACAATGATACAAAGAATCAACTTATTAGAGAACATTACAATTCTTTTTTTTTTTTTTAAGATTTTATTTTTTTTCCTTTTTCTCCCCAAAGCCCTCTGGTACATAGTTGTATATTCTTCGTTGTGGGTCCTTCTAGTTGTGGCATGTGGGACGCCGCCTCACTGTGGTCTGATGAGCAGTGCCATGTCTGCGCCCAGGATTCAAACCAATGAAACACTGGGCCGCCTGCAGCAGAGCATGAGAACTTAACCACTCGGCCACGGGGCCAGCACCAGAGAACATTACAATTCTTAACGTGTATGCATCTAATAACAGAGCTTCAAGATACGTAAAATAAAAATGACAAAACTGAGAAGAGAAATGAAAAAAATCCACTACAACATTTTGAGATTTCAAAACTATTTTCATTAATTGAGATAACAAATAGATATACAATATAGAAGGCTTGAATGCCACTATCAACCACTTTTCTTCAAAATTTTTACCGAAGGTCCTAGCCATTGCAAAAATAAAATACATACAAACATATATAAAAATAAAACCTTTTTTATCTTTGGATGACAGGATTGTTTATGCAGAAAATATAAAGGAAACTATAAAAATCCTATCAGGACTAAAATGGGTACTTAACAATGTTTCAGGATGCAACATGAATATTGTAAAAATCCATATTATTTATATATGATGGCAAATTCATGAGGAAGTCGAAATAGAAAAAAAATGATTGCATTTACGATAGTATATCAAGTATCATTTGCAATGTCATCGAATTATGAAACACTCACAAATAAGTTTAACAAAACTCATGCAAGATTTTACACTGAAAACTGCACATTATTTCTGGTAAAAAGTATAGAAACCTAAATATATGGAGGAATATACTGAGATTATGCATTACAACACCAAAATGCTGTAAGATGTCAGTTCTCTCCAAAGTGATGTATAGATTTAACACATCTATCTACCTACCTAAAGATTGACTTCCCATCTATCTATCTATAGAGAGTGAAAGCCAATTTATTTGTGACAAATTGTTTAAGATAATTTAATGGGAAAATAATCTTTTCAAACAATGTTGCATCAGCAATGTGTTATCCACCTCACAGTAAATACAAAATTGTTTTAATAAATTTCAGTTTATTGAAATGAATTATAAATCTATAAATGTGAAAGTTAAAGCTAATAATGTCCAGAAGAATACCTAATAGAACATCTTAGCGATCTTAGATTAGCCAAAATTACTTAGAGCACACAAAGACCAAACTCTAAAGAAAAGATAATATAAATTGGATTTCATCCAAAATAAGAAACTGTGCACTTTGTGAAACACTGAAAATGAAATGAAAATCTAAACCACAGAATGAAGGAGGGAGCTTTCCAAAACATAAATTTGATAAAGGACTATATCCTGAATATACAATATATTCTTATAGCTCAATAGTAAGAAGACAAATATCTAGATAAAAAGAGGCAAAATGATTTGAATAGACACTACACTAAAGGAAGAGTGAATAAGTACATGAAAAGATGTTCAACACCATTAGTCATCAAATAAATGCAAATTAAAACCACAAAGTGTTACCAGCAAGCACTCATTAGAATTCCTAAAATTAGAAAACATGACAAAACTGAGAAAGGCTGTGGTACAACTGGATCTTTTGCATATTGCTTCTGGGAATGAAAAATGATTCAACCACTTTTAAAACAGTTTGACAGTTTCTTATAAAATTAGACATACAATTAAAAGCAACTCAGGTAATTGAGTAAGTGTTTACTGAAGAGAAATGAAAACATATGTCCCCATGAAGATTTGGACACAAATAGCCAAAATCTAGAAACAACCCTTATGTCTACCAATAAAGGGATGGCTAAACAAATTGTGGTATATCCATACAAGAAAATTCTATTCATCCAAAAAGAAAAGAGCTAAGATATGAGCACCCACACAGATAGATCCCAGTATCATTATGATGTCTAAAGAAGCCAGACACAAAATAGTAGAAATTGTATGCTTTTATTATTTGAAACTCCCAAAAGTACAAATCAAATTCATAATGACATAAAGTAGACCAGTGGGAGAGAGTGGGATTTGTAGGGAGGGGATGGGCATCAAGTGGGAAATTCACAGATCAACTCTGTAGTGTAGAAGGAATATTTTGTATCTTGATGTGAGGTGATTGTTACAGAAAAGCATAAATTTTTCAACACTCTCAAAAATGGGTGTCTTTTATTTCGCTTCAACTGCATCTGAATGAAATTGATTTCAAAATAAAACATTAATAGCATAGGATCTAAAGAGAGAGCAAGTCACCTGGTATTTGAAAGCTTATTTAAGAAATATTTTAGTTGCCTTATCATAAGAGACCAACACCTGTGTTTGGTGGCTCACATCATTGTACTGGCTTTCCATGGCAGGCAGTGTGATTTGATATATTCCACCCATTTAATTCATCAAGTCATGGTTAGAGAAGACACATTCTGCAAATGGAAAATTAAGCCACAACCTTCCCCCACTATTTTAGTTGACTGATAAAGATAATACATTTAAAATAAATTGCATGCTTTTATTAATCCTTAAGAACAGGATTAACTTGTACATCACTACAGTTCTTTAAGAACACGGTGGTGTACCAGAACAGGATCAAGAGAAATAGAAGCTGGAGGATACATTCACCTGTTTGTGTTTCAGCCAAGATTATATCCCTTATAATTACATACACTTTATGTCTGTGGAATGTGTAGGGTATAGTCATCACACTTTTACATTATAATTTTGATTGTCTTTCTCTAGATTTGAGACATAACTTTTTTTTTCCTTTTAAATGTCTGTAGTGTCATGTTTAGCTCATTTCTGCTATTTTATACTTTTAAAAATTCTACTTTCTTAAATTGGAAGGGATGGAAAATCAATCTACAGGCAAAAGGGTCAGGGGAGTGATGATGATTCACATTTTAGTGGAAAAAAATATAAGGAAGGGGCCAACCTGGTGACACAGTGGTTAAGTTTGCACGTTCTGCTTCGGCAATGTGGGGTTCACCAGTTCGGATCCCGGGTACAGATCTACACACCGCTTGTCAAGCCAGATTGTGGCAGGTGTCCCACATATAAAGTAGAGGAAGATGGGCACGGATGTTAGCTCAGGGCCAGTGTTCCTTAGCAAAAAGAGGAGAATTGCCAGCAGATGTTAGCTCAGGGCTAATCTTCCTCAAAAATATAGATAGATAGATAGATATACATGGAAAAATGATAACATTTTATAGGCTAATTCTAATACCACAATGTTTTTATGTAGAGTTTGCTACAAACTAGGATCCTCTTTAAGGAAATTCACTAACAGTCTCTCCAAATGGATGTGTCTTCCCATTGCAAGTATCTTATGTTCACAGCCTATTTAAATTTTTCATTTGTGTGTCCTCCTCCTCCACTGACGTCCTTGATGACTCTTGCTTTGGGTGACCCTAAATAAGGGTCTGAAAAATAGTATGACTTCAATGAATATTTGTGGAATGAACGGAAAACTAAAATTCTCAATCTTAGAAACAGAGCACCTAACCAGGAATACAGAAATAATCTTCCAATTCAGAAGTGGTTTATGGAGAAGACACTAGTTAAAACCTTAAATCTAACTTTCTCACTCTACCTCTTCCTCATTTCATGCATGTAATCTACTTCCCAAACTGAATTTCACAGAGCACTAGCCTCCTGTAGGATGCTGGTGGGTGGTTTGTTAAGAAGAGACCATAATCAAATACAATTAGGATATTCAGATAAATAATAATAATGAAAGTAAGTTTCTTTGCAATACAGATTCTCAGGGTTTCTTTTTAACGCTACGGTACAGTGTAAATTTTTCAAGTGAGAGATATATAGAGCAATGCTTTTTAAACTAATTTGCATACACATCAGTGGGCAGGTTTGTTAAAATATAGATTTTTACATTATCCTGTGGAAACCAGAGTATGTTCTCATCATTCCTGGCAGCCATAGTATCTCTTGAAGGGAATGAACTTTCCTGAACTCCATGTTTTGGTGAAGATGAGGTACTTAAATATTAAACAAGATATTGGATAGCTATATTTAAACAAATGGGGGAGTGAAGACTTCTGTCTCTCCTTTAGTTTTCTTTCTTGGTCTGGACTTCTAGGAACCTAGATATGCTTGTGAATGCTACAGGCTGGCATAGGAAGATAGCATTTGATATACGGAGCAAGCCAGAAGCTAGGCAGAAAGGCAAAGAATTTAAAATGAAGATTATTAAAATATACTTTGTATGTACCAGCTCTAAGAATATTTCTCTATTTTTATCCCCATCCTTTCCATTGGTAAAATCTTTTGAATGCACCCTATCTTGTACTCAGATATACAATAGGAAATTAAAGATAATCCATTGTCCATATTGAGATAGTTCTTTAAAGTATTTAGTGGGAGAGTTATAATTACAGAAGGTGTTGGAATTAGTAGTTAATGGAAGAGTTCCAAAGAATGAGGAATTTATGGGGTGGAAAGGAATTTGGTATATACAAACCAGCTACCCTACAGCATTTTATTTTAATATATAAATATACTTCTCTAGTCACAACACTGTGGACTTGGGTGTGACTTATAGCACAGCAGTTTTCCTGAACATTCTAATCTTCTATATTCTTGAATTCACATCTTCTTTGCTGCCTCTTTTTTCCACCCTAGAGATTTAAACCTTGTAGCAAAGACACAGATAAGCTCACCAAATCTTTGACATTGGACATAGAGCTAGACCAAATTTCCTAGCTTTCTTTGCAGTTATGGGGGTCCTGGTGACTGAGTCGTGATCATTGGAATGTGAGCAGAAGTGATGAATTGCATTTCCAGACCAGATATCTAAAAATATTCCTGAGTTCCTTTATGCTTTCTCTCTTTCCCATCTGCTGTCTGAATGCAGACAATTCAGCAGAGGACTCCAAGACCCAAGGCGATGATGGAACCAGGAGATATGAAGACGCAGGGTCCCTGAATCACCACTTGAAAGCAGACATCTAGAAGACCCAATGGAACGGGTACCCCATACTGTTTGGTTGTGTGAGTAAAAAAACATTTTCCTATTATTTTAAAACACTGAAATTTTGGTGCATTTGTTGCAATTCTCTATATAACTGATTTAAAAAAAATAACTTGAAGTTAAGCAATGTATTTTACTCTATTCTGGGTGCACAATGCCTTAATGCCATATATGAAACATTTTCGTATGAATTGTCTCTCTATGATGGTAACGCGGATCAGTGGTTTTTTGTGACATCATACTGTTAAACTGGCTTCTGCTCCCGATTACATGTGTTTTATGACTCATTTGGGGGAATATTGCCACTAGTTTTTCATAAATTTGCCTAACTGTAGAGTAGCAACTTAACAGAAAACTGAAACTACATGCTACCAAACTAAGGTTCTTGCACAACTTGGGGATGAACAATGGATATTTCTTTCTAAATAGTTTTATAAGTTTATATTCACACATTTTCTAATATACTGTTTGCTTAGCTGCTTGCACAGTCAACACTGCCTGTCCAGTCACAGTATAAAAGGAAAGAGAGTCAGGAAAAATATCCTTTCTTATTGACGAACTTATTAACCCTTTTTATCATGTGATATAATATACACTAGTACCTATTATAAATAGATTCATCTCAAAAGCAGTGACTCCCATGTAACTATGGTTATCAGGTACAAATACAGTGTTACAAGGCTCCAGTGTAGTTAGAAAATCAATCTGAGCTATTTTTTGTATTTATGTTCTAAGTGTAAACTGTCGAGTATCATGCCTGTTGGATTGAATTTAACTCTAAATTTAAAAATGTCATCACAAAATGGTTATACCTAAAACAATACTATAATATCTGAAAATAAACTTACAAACCTGATCAAGGTAAACAGGATTTTTAAGCTATAAGTCTTTTTAAAAAAATTCTTGAAAGACTATGTTCTGCTCTTGAAAATCATTATTTGTTGCTTATACAGAATGCAAATCTTCAAATACATGGCTGCAGACTTAATTGCATTTAAATTTTTAATTACCTTCAATATTTCATTTGAACAAATGTTTATTAAGTATTTACTAACTATAGATCATAGAAAATATTATATGGTTGAAGAAAAGTTAATAATTGAGTTCAAAGATAAAACTAATATGCTAGATTATTAATAATTGATATCATCCCCGTACTCTTTCTCTTCTTGTTGTTTCTATGTTGTTAGGCATAAAATGTAGTAGGATGTGTGTGTTAGTATCTTGTACAAAATAATTTATAAGACTGAATAATTCCATTTTGAGGTATTTATATGTGTATACATACACATCCTCATGTAAATCTCACATGTAAGGAAAGAAATGTCCTCCTTTTTTTCAGGGTGTTTGCAGGGTGATTCAAAGGGAAAGCTTCCCATACACTCTCCAGAACACACTGTTTATTCAAAATAATATTTATAATTAATATTTTTAAAAATCATTTTAATTTTTAAAGAATGCTAACAAGAAATTAGAATTTTGCCTATGAACCTACTAATCTTTCTATGTATTTTCTCCATAGAAAATGTAAAATAATGTCATTTTTAAAATTTTAAATAATTTTAACATATAAATTTGGACAGCTCTTTAAGTGAAAACCAAACATTATTTTTATTTTTCTCACACTAGAGTTTTCAGGTAATTACTACCTAAGACCTACAAGTCTTGTTTTGATTTTTCTTCAGACAGACCTGAGAACTTAATTCATCATTTGTCTGATCTACTAGCCAAAATAAATTACATTTTATCAAGTTAGATAAAATTTTCTGTTTTCATATCTATTTTATTCCTTCAACGCTACAATGACTCCACAGGTGTGCACCATTACCGCTTTATAGAATCAAGAACAAGTTAAGATAAGGAAATTGTCCAATGACAGACAACTAATGTGTCTGGAGGTGTGGAGCAGACTTGCAAAATCATATCCAGCTTCTTAGATCAAAATAAGTTGGTGTCATAATGCTCTTATAAAGCTGAGGAAAAATTCTCCTTAGCATTAAAATACACACACACACACAGACACACACACTCACTCAGACTCAGACAAAAATTCAGACCACATCTCTCCACGTCCAGGACTACCTCCCCAGTTCCAGGTATTAACTTTTCTTACCAGGATTCCTGCAGAAGCCTCCTCTCTGACCTCCCAGCTTCTCCTGTGTCCATCACTGTCCTCCTGCAATGATAATCGACAGAGTAGCTATGAAGATCACTATAAAATGCAAGTGAACATAGCTCACTTCTGTGCTCAAAGATCTTCCTTTTTATCTCATTTCACTCAAGGTGAAGTCAGACTTCCCACCGTGGCCTACGGAGCCCTACCCACGCTGAGTCCCACCCTTTATCTCTAACTTATTTTCAACTACTCAAGTCATTCTGCTTCCATAACACTTGCTTCCTTGCAATTCATGCACCATACCACATATCCTCCTGCCTCAGAGCCTTCTCACAGGTTTTTGTCACAGGCTGGAACCCACATCTTCTAGACATCTGTACTTTGATCACTTCCATAAAGTGTTAATCAAATATCTGCTTCTTAATGAGGCCCAACCTGAACATCTTAATGAAAATTACACCTGTGCCCAGCCAGATTCAAATCACCAATACCTTACCACATTTCCTTTTTCCTTTTTTTAACATATTTATTGAGATATGATTAAATACTGCAAATTCATCTGTTTTATTGTATAATTCAATGATTTTTAGTATATTTACAGAGTTGCCGAACCAAGCAATCTAACTTTAAAACCTTTCCAAAACTCCAAAAAGGAAACCTTGCGTTCATTTACAGTCATTTCCTATTCCCAAACCCAGCCCTAGGCAACTACTAGTCTATTTCTATCTGCATAGATTTATCTTTTGGGATATTTCATATAAATTGAATTATAACATACACATTATTTTGGGTGTGGCTTCTTTTATTTAGCATGATGTTTTTGTGTTTCATCCATGTTGTATAATGTATTGGTACTTATTTGCTTTTTGTTGCTGAATACTATTCCATCATATGGATATACTACATTTTGTTCATTCATCACCAATTGATGGACATCTGAGTTGTTTCCACTTATTGGCTATTATGAATAATGTTGCTATGAACAGCCATGTGCAAGGTTTGGTCGGGACATATACATTTGTTTTCCCAGACTCAGGTTTTACAGATCTCTCACTTTCTTATATATCATAAATGAACAATTTATTCTCTTAATTATTTGCTGACATTCACCACCCACTAGGACCTCAATTCAAAGATTTCCGTTGCTTTTGTTCAGAGTGCCTGGAACAGCTCTTGATACATGGTAAGAACTCAAAAATCTTTGTTGAATGAATGAATAAAGCAATGTTCACGTGTAGAGAGTATATTTCTGTTCCTAAGTAAGACTTTTTTTTTTTTTTTTGAGGAAGTTTAGCTCTGAGCTAATGTCTGCTGCCAATCCTCCTCTTTTTGCTAAGGAAGACTGGCCCTGAGCTAACATCTGTGCCCATCTAAGACATATATTTTTAAGCAGTATTTCTTCATGCTTCCACCTTTTCACCAAATATGTTTTTAACCTTTTGTATGTAGTAGGAACCATGTTAAGATTAGTGTGTGTAAAAATGGGTAGAATAGAACATTGTGTCAAAAAGCTCACTACTGGATAATGGAGACAAGTGTAAGGAAATAATCACCAAAATAAAAAAGGAACTATGATAGATAGAATAGACCCCTAAAGATGTCTACACGCCAATCCCCAGAACTTGTAAATTTGTTATATTACACAGCAAGAGTGAATTGAGTTATAGACAGAATTAAGTTTACTAATCAACTGACCTTAAAATAAGGAGATTATGCTGGTGGATACATATAATTAATTACAAGCGTACCTTATAAGTAAAGAGAGAGGCAGAAGTGTATGAGAGAAGGAGATGGATGATGGGAGCAGAGTATCAGAGTGCTCTGATATGAGAAAGACTCAATCTACCATTGCTGGCTTTGAAGATGGAAGGACGAAGGAATACGGGCCGCCTCTAGAAGCTGTAAAGGGAAGAACATAGATTGTCCCCTAGAGACACCAGAAATGAACGCAGCCCTGCTGATCCCTTCATTTAGTGTAGTGATGTCTATTTCAGACTTCTGACCTCCAGGACTGTGAGCTAATATGCTTGCATTGTATTAAGCTAATAAGTTTGTGGTACAGCAGCAATAGAAAGCTAGTAAATGAATCATATGTACTAAGTAGAAGGGAGAATAAGATGAGGGGCTTGAATTCCCATTATGTTTACCAAGCTCTTGCTCTTGTGTATACTACATTCAGCCCAAAATAAATTTTCAAAGAAATAGGAGTTGTGGTCTCTACTCTTGAGGAAAAAAGTTTACGAACTAGTAAGATTTTCCAATGGGAAAACACGACCATATGGCAGAGATGTTAGAAGCACAGAATTGTGCCAACAGGATAATCAACCATCATTTACATGGCCAGCCATCCCAGAGAACTGGCAAGCAAGGAGCATGACTGTAACAGCTGTTGTCATGGCCCCAAATCCTATGATAGCGACTGAAAAAGAAACAAAACAAACAAACAAACAGAAACCCTCTGAGATGTTGAACTTGTAAAATTGAGAGGCAGCATGGTGTAATCAGAGGGAGCATAGAGCTACCTTAGACCATCTGGATACGGATCTCAACTCCGCCCCACAATAGGCTTGCGACCTTGGGCAAGTGAACTAAGCAACGTCTTTTTCCTTATCTTTAAAATGAAGTTGGGTCTTTCCAGCCATTCTCTGGGAATTGGCTGGAATAAGCCTAATGTTCTTTCTTTATTCATTTTTTAAATATAAAACAAATATAATCAAGGACAATTTTAGCACCAGGAAAAAATTTGTGTATGATTTATTTAAAAATCTCAAAAAAATATTCATAGGCTACTTGCTCTATGCCAGGCTGTTGTACATCTTTATAAATACATACATTAACTCTTACCCATATATACACATAAGCCTATAGTATAATTTAGAGAAGATGTACATTTATGGAGAGAATATATTTAATAAAGTACCATCGGAGGTTTAAGCCAGTGTATTTTGGAGATTCTGAATACATAATTCGAAAAATAGAAATTTTGACCTGGCTATTGTATTAGTCAGGGTTTCCCAGAGAAACAGAGCTAACAGTTTTTGTTCTTTTCAGACCTTCAACTGGTTGATCGTGAACCACCCACACTAAGGAGGGCAATCTGCTTTACTCAGTCTACCAATTCACATGTTAATTGCACCCAAAAACATTCTCACAGATATACCTACCACAGTGTTTGACCAAATATCTGGGCAGCCATGGGCCACTGAAATTGGCATATAGAATTAACCTTGACAACCACTATTTGACATACACTGCTGTTTTGATTTTATTTTCATGTTGTTCTTTAGATTAAATACTTCAGCTCTGAAATTGTAGAATTTTTTGTAAAACTTAAACAAATATTCAGTATATCTAGTCCACCTCTGTCATCTTAGGTATGAATAAGGAAGCACTGGAATTAGAAGTCATGTTCTCTTCTGTCTTCTCTTCTTTTCCTCAATACTGGTCCTAATTTGGATTTCATGAAAAATTACGTGATAAGGAATGTAAATCACTTGAAATGATGGAAATTGATTGGGACCTGGTTAATTATATTTCTCAGTTAACTTTAACAAAAAAAAAATTGATTCTTTTTTAACCTTGCTGACGAAAATCTTCAAGTGTCTAAGCTTATCCTCTATCTCAGTAGGGCCAGTGGATATAAATGACAAATATTTTTTTTTATCCTACACAATTTTGAAGTGCCCTGAGTTTATCTCTATGTACTTCACATCTTATTTTCTGGAAATTTAGACATTATAAATGATTGGGTCAAATATATCTTGACCCTGGTTATTTCCTTGGTGTTGCTTATTTAAGAAATCTCTTGGGCAAGACTATATCTTGTGATTTGTGCTCTTTTTGGCTAAAGAAAAGTATCTATTTTAATTTAGAATTTTGGTTATTTGTAAGTCTGTTAGTATTTTTCTGCATTTGAGTTATATCTTTAACAGTTACAACTCAATGTATAAATATATCACTAAAAGCCAAAGATAGACCAGAGGATGCCAGTGGTATGAACAAGGTGGTATAGAGAGATTTGGGAGCCAAACAGAAAACAAATTTTATGCTGGTTGCACTCTTTTAGAGGGCTATATAATCTTAGATTCTGTTCTTGCCTTGTTTGGAGACTCAGCTTCTATGCTGATGAAAGAGAGACGCCAAACTCCTACTTCACTGACAGGTGATACAGTGCAACATGTGAGTCCAGGCTTGTGTCACGTTCAGAAAATTACTTAATGTTTCTAAGAGTTAGCTTCCTCATATATCAAATAGGATTGAAATATAGTATCCATTGCACTGGGTTGGTAGGATATTTAAACGCTGTTAGGTGTGTAAAATGCTTAGCCATGTTCCATACACATCGCAGGTTTTCAATATAAGTAAGCTACACCTAAAATTACATTAGGTAATATATCGAACATGGAATCACAATTTTGGCACATAGAAGATGCTCAAAAAATCCTAAATTGCTTTCACTCTTTCACAGTCTCTAAATAAATTAACTAATAAATGAAAAAAAGTGTGCCAATACGCTAATTCATAAACCCATATGTTTGTCTTTGACTTCTCTAATTTTCAGCCTGAAAGTAGCTTTGAAACAAAGGGTTGAAATCTGTCTTGAGATTGTAATTAGTCTTTAGCCAAGGAAGAGACTTTGCAAATGCTTTTGACTTTTTTAAGACTGAAATGGACCTTAATGACTCACCATCGCCATTTCTGAAGTAATTGAAAATTCATTTTCAAAATTATTTGAAGGAATGTGGCTGATTTACGGTGCAAAAAATGTCAGGAACCTTCTTAATTCTAAGTTTCCAATTTAATTTAAGCTGAGAGTCCATTAGTGACTAAAAGCTATTAATTTCATGGAACTCTTTAGTGGTCTCAGGAATACCCATAAGAGAAGTATCCATGCCATAATAATCCTCTTCTGTCGTTTGCCCAAGTTCTGGTGGTCACTTATCCATAGTGATGAAAAACATTTTGCTTTATCATTTAGACCAGTGGGTGGGATAGCGGGAAGGGTAGATAGAAGATATAGTACCTAAATAGTCTATGTCAAAATCATATTTAGATTTACCAATATTAAAGGACGTAAATGTTGTACTTCTAAAGGAGAAAGAGTGAGAGTATTAATAAACAGCTGCAGGTCATCAAAAACACTGTCACAATTCTCACAAGTACCGATAAAAAAAATTAAGAAGAAACACTCTTTTTTAAAGTAAGAATTTACTCTGATGTATCTCTACAAATATATACATAAAATGCATATATTTAATTAAAAATATGTCTCTTATTCAGATGATATTTTGGTTATTTTTTAGTATTATTCCCAAATATTTCTTGAGACTTTGTGATCTTTCCTGGTAAAGTGCATTTGTTTTGAAACTATGATGCAAGTACTTTTATAACATGAATGAATTAAAACCATTTTAGCCATTGTTGCTTTCCTTTTAATAGAGTTGAAAGTATCAATCAATCGTAGACTATGTCTCATAGTTTCTGAATAGAGATTTTCAAAATGTAAGTCTGTAGTCATCAAGTATTTTAAGTACTGTAAGTCGTGTAGTTTAAGGCAATTAGAAAAAAATAGAGATATTTTTACACAAATTAAATAAAATAATAACAAGCACTACAAAAAAATCCAGATCTCAAAGGATCCTCAGTAGTAGTGTTTTATTATAATGGGAAGTATGAAAGATTATTATTTTTAATAATAGCATTCATTAAACATGACATGTCATGTACGCTGATATCCCATTATTTGTATATTATATCATTTAATAATCACAAAAGTTCTATTGATTAAATATATTATATTTGTAAAGTAATAAACTTATAAGAGTCTAAGTATCTGGTGATGGAAATAGGAATGTAAACTCAGATCTGTCTTACTACACTTAAAAATTCATAAGTTTTCAAGTGATAGAACTTTTAAAAGTCTTGTTTTTCTCACCAGTAAAACTGGAATAATAACAATGGACTCATAGGTGTGTATATGCGTATGCATGAGGTGAGTGAATGTGTAATCAGATAAAATATTATATGAAATCCCACAGTGCAGTTTCAGGCACACACTAGCTACCCTCATTGGCATCTCATGGAAGATCTTGGAGAAATCCTACCCATTTGGGCTTCAAATTTGTTATCTAGAAAGGGAGCAATACACGCAGTGCTATGTTGAAATGAAGAGTACTTGATGTATATGAAAGTTCCTCATGATGTATAGTTTATATACTTACATATGCATGTACACTGCATATGCATATCAATGTGACAGTCGTTTGTTAAAGTCCTTCATAGTTTTCAGTTTATAAAGCACTATAAATGTGTTTAATAGTAGTACATATAATCCTTTATGTTCCATGTTATTTTTCCTAAATAGGCATTAAACATCGAACTTATATATACTAAGGTAGCTTTCCTGCTTTTTTAAAAAAATGACACTTCTAGAGTGCATTTTTTTAATGACGGAGCTGATAGCTTCATTCCTTTCTAGGTGTGAACTGCAGTGCTAGTGACTTTAATACATGTTGTTCACAAGTACCCTCCTTAACTTCTTTTATAACTGTATTTTTCTAATAAGCTATAATCTGGCGCTATAAGAATATTAAAATAAAACTGGAAAACTATGTATGCCAGCAACACTGAGGCATCATTTGCTCAGGTTTCTAAGTTAGTGGTTGGAATTTTTTAACTTTTCTTACCAAAGACAATACCTTCAGGGTTATGAGAATATTATTATCTACCTGATTTCAATCCAATGAGATACTGTTCAACATTGCATCTTGCAAAAAAATAGGATTTTTTTTCTCACTAATATTGGGTACTAAGTTGACGCATACAAATCAGGCTTACCTCATGACAACCAGGAGCTCAAATGTTACAGTCAGGGATCAGGTCACAGAAAATACGAAGTGGTAAGTACTACAAATAAATATACAAGATGAATATTCATTAAGGAAAAATAATCAATGAATTTAGGTTACGGAGTTTGGATCTCCGGAAAAGACACTAATAAAGTCAAAGAATTATTATTATTATTTTTGAAACATACATGAGATAAACATCGGAATATTTCCTTCTAAAAAGTAGGTTTGGATTATCATAGCATGAATTGCTAAGGAAAAACATTACAAAGCTGCTTTCTGCTTTAGGTAGAATAACTCTCATAGACATAAGGCAGGGGTCTTGCTCTAACATTATGAGCGAGTTATTAAAGCCTAAAACTAAAAGAATTCCGAGTCCATGAGAATCCAGGCAACTCGGCATTTAAACATTTCTGCTATCATTCTCCAAGTAACAATGACAACTTGAAGACCAATCACTGCTTATTTGTATGTCTTCATATTTCATGTACATCGCACACTTATCAAATGCACTGCCAAATATTTCACTCTAAGCTAACTTCCGTTTTCCATGCCTATTTTATTAAAGTATACCCCAGATAAAAAGAACACAGACTTAAGTGTACATACCCATAAATTATCAAAACACAGACATTTGTGAAAGCTCATAAAAGGACAATAAATAAAACATTGTCAGTACCCCAGATGTGCCATATGCCCCTGCTCCTCCCTCCATCACTAACCCTTCTTTCTCCCCATAATCATCCCTGATACTCTAAATTTTAACACTGTAGGTTAATTTGCCAGTTTTAAATAAACCTTCATATAAAAAGATTCTTATATATTTATTTATATTATATATGTTTTTATTCATACATATTGATTGATAACTTTGTTTTTCCTTATTTGTCCTTTAGAAATATGTTTTTCTGTACAATTCCTCTACAATTCTCTTTTCTGTTATGCTTTTCACTCAGGCACACACCAAAATTACTACTGTTGGATCGTAGGCTATGCATATGGTCAAACACAGTAGATGATTCCAAAATGTTCTGCAAAGTGTTGGTAGTAATTTTGTTTTAGCATTTTCACTAGCCAACAGTTTATATAGACAGATAATCAGCTATAGCATATTATGGTACACATTTTAACTTTAAACTAGTTTAAGCAGTACTATACAAAGTAGGAGAGTTAAAACATTAGAGTAGTAATATTGATAAATAGCTCCGTTTAGCCTCTAAATGTTATACGCACACTCTTTGCGCTGAGCAAAACTGAGTCTCATGGGTCACAGTCAGGTTGATATTTCAAATCAATGGAGGCATTCCAGAGTTATCTGCAAGCTGTGGCTCTTCATCGCTTGGTTTAATTTTGGTTCGGATCCAACACTTCTGGGTGTGTGTTTCCCTCTTGAACCACATTAGCTGTATCAGGGAATGCATGTTTGTTCGAATCTACTTCTAGTTTCTCAGTTTATTTGCTTCTTTTGTCTGTTTGCTCTCTGCTGATGTCCAATGTGGTTTTCACAAACCTGGATGCTTTTCTGCCACTTGTCATTACTTATTCTATTTTGGGCATGCAGTTTACTAAATGCCCTGTTGTCTGAGATTTCCTGAAAACACTGCTGTAAGATTTGACCTTTGCAGGTAGTACAAGCTGAAATGACTTTCCTTTGACCATTACAGGCACATACATTGACTGTGCATCGACATCAATTACCTATACCTATGGACAACAAGATCCACGATGACCTGGTTATGTTTTTCATCATTGCTCACAAAGAAATCAACTTTGGGCTCATTGATTTTCAGGGCTTTTCCATCTTCAGTGATCAAAGTTCTGAGTGGTTTACCTTTCTTCTTTATGGCACTTAATGTTTCCTGGTCTTTCCATCATTTTTCCTTATGTCTAGAAGTTTCCAATCTAGATTCAGGAGTAAACTCAGAGGGCTTATACCAGAAGGCCAGGTCTTCTTTACTTTCATCTGATTTCTTTTCACTGAGAGCCTCTTCTTGTATTTCTAGTGTCTGGTGGTGTTTGTTTTCTAAAGAACATTAGGTGAGCAGTGACGATATCTGCATACCAATGTCTATCAAAGCCTGGGTTACTTTTCTTCTTCTCTGTTCTTATGGTATTCTTCAAGTTTCCTCTGAGCCACTTTTCTGTGTTTGGCCCATTTGAGACAATATGCTTTTCCTGCCTGATTACTGGATAATTCTACAATTCTCGAATTCCTTCTGAACTCCCATCCTTTATCATCCCACACTTTAATTGTTGAAGGGTTGCCACCGCCAGCTTCTTGTGTTGTTCAAAGTCAGCACTTGGGTTACACAAGCAAAAGATTTCCTTCAGAGGGACACTGTGCTGCAGGGTTTTACAGTTGCCCAGCTCTCCAATGAAATTTACAATCACTTTAAATTGTTCAGTCTTTCAGATCCTTCCAAATTCTCAGTTTTTCAGTGTTGTTTAATATTCAAATATTCAAGTTTCTTGAGTTTGTTAACATTTAAAATTTTTCCAGTGGGATTGTTTTGAAGGTAGAGAATTTTTAAATCCTGACATGATTTGTCAATATGATCTTTGTATTTCTTGTGATGCAAGGAGAGTTCCTCCGGGGAAAACTTTACAGCACTGTGTCTGGCTACCTGGCATTCTGACTAATAAGGTCTTCTGTGATCTAATCCATGACACCTTTCTGTTTCGTGGGTCTAGGATGTCTAACTAGGATCCAAAGGACTGTGGGTAATAATTTATACTTCCATCATTAATATATGAACGTTCTGTTTGTGCCACATCCTCACCAGCACTTTGTGTGGTCAGTCTTTTAAAAAATTTTAGGCATTCTGGTGAGTGTAATGTGTTACATCACTGCAGTTTTACATTTCCTTTATGACCATTGATGTTGATCTTCTTCCCTATTTTTTTGAAATATGAATATCTTCTTTTGACAAGTCTTAGCCATTTTTCTATGTTATCTTTTTGTTTTACTGATTTATAGGAGTTCTTTACCAATTCAGGATATGAGTCCATTGTCAATTATATGTGTTCAAATGATGTTTCCTACTCTGTTGATTTAAATATTTCATTGTGAAAATTTTCAAATACTTGAGATAATTTGTGAGAAAAGTATAATGAATCTATATCTACCATTATCCAGCTTCAGGAATTATTGCTCCACGGACAATTGAGTTTCAGTTCTGCCCCATGCACTTTTACCCACAATTGGATTATTCTGAGATAAAGTCAAGATTCAAAGGGATATCTCTTTTTATTTGTAAAAATGTCAACATGCGTCTCTAAAGGATAAGAACTAATTTCCAAAATGTAACTAAAATATCCTCATTAGACAAGAAGTATCTTATATTTACTATAGTCTGATTTATTAATCATTTCCTTCATGAACATTACTTTTTTTCTCTCAATATTTTCATACTTTAAGAAGGTAAAATTTTTTGTATAAAATTGTTTAGAAATTTTATTATTTTTCCTTTCATATTTGGATTCAAAATCGATCTAGGTTTGATCTTTGTGTGTGGTAGGGGTCAATTTTTTTTTTCATATATTGGTATCTACATAGCACCTTAATTGATCTTTTTCTTCGTGTAGTGCTCTGTATTGTCACATTACTGTATACTGAATTTCTATATATGTGCGAGTCTACTTCTGAACTTTCTATTCTGTTCTACCTGTGCGTTTATCTAACCTAGCAGCAATGTCACACTCTTAATTATTATAGATTTTAAAATAACTCTCACATATTAGTAGAACAGATAGTCCATTGATGTTCTTCTTAAAAGATATTTGGCTATTCCTGGACTTCTATACATTTCAATGTATATTTTAGAATCAACTCATCAAATTTTACAAATGAAAAGGTAAAGTGTTGGAATCACTAAGATTGCATTGAATCCAATTTGGAAAGAAGTGAAATGCTTATTAGTCATTCTTCCAATCCATGAGTATGGAATATCTGTTACCTATCTATCTTCTATCTATCTATCCTTATTTTCTTTAGTTATTCTCAATAATATTTTTTATTTTCCCATACAGAAGTCTTGTACAGTGTTTGTTAGATTTATTTCTATCTATGTGATATGTTTGGCGCTTTTATAAATGGTATTTTGATAATATTTATAATATTATTTTCATTTATTGTTATATAGAAATACTCAGGTTTTTTTCACCTCCTTTGTATTCAGCTACCTTGCCTACCTCATATATATGCAGATTCTTTTGGATTTTCTACATATTCTACATGTTCAGTTGCATAATATACAAATAACCTATTTTTTTCTGACTGTTCTAGCTTATGTTCTGATTATCCAGCTATTTCCTGGATCCAGAAATATTGAAAGGAGGGATTGTTTAATCTATTACAACCAGATGTGAATGATTATGAGTTTCTCTTTTACAAAAACATCTCAAACTTCTAATTCAACTTCATCTCAAAGGGAAGCATCTAAATTTTTTTATTCATATTTTAAAAACTCATTTATATTATGGCATAGGTCCATTACCCATTCTCTAATGGTGTTCACAATACTGTCTTCTGTACTGAGGTATGAGGCGTATACTTCTCTATCTTCTCATTGTCTGACTGTCTGTCTCTCTTCTATCTGTCTATCAATCATTTATTCTGTAAATGGTTGAATCAAAAACAATCACAAGAAATAGTCAAGCTTCAGAGAGCACTTTCTATATACTAGAAAATATGACTATCCCCCAAATGTTTATGTGTATAATATGTATAATAAACATATAATCTCATAGAATATTTTAAAAAGTCAGTGTGGTAGCCTTCATATTCTAATTTTAAAAATAAAATCAAACTGAATCTTGGAGAATTTAAGAAACATGCTCATGAAAATCCACTAGTAAAGAATGTACCCCACATAGGAAATATGATTTAGTTATTTCTCTAGTTTTTGTCAGTTTATATATTCATTGCTTTTGGTGGTTGTTGTTGTTTAAAAAATGGTAGAAAAAAATTTTATCAAACATTTATTTTTTTTAAAGAAAGTGCAATAGAATATGGGTTTTCCCCTCAAGATGTGAAGAATCAAATCTTAGTCTTTAAAAGTCTTTAAGAAGTTGAAAAAACGGCACAAAAACTGTTAATTATGTCTGCTTTTTGAAGATAGCATTGACATAATGACCTGCACACAAAAGGTCTTTTAAATCTAAGGTGTTAGGATTTGATGAAGAATTTTATGGTGATACATTTATTGAACACAAAAACAAAAAATGACAAATGATAAAAACTATTATCTTTTCAACAGATACTTTTCTTTAAAAATAAGATTTTAAGCCATATAATAAAAACATTTCTTTCAACAATTTACCTTAGCTTCTCTATTCCTGGCCATATCCCTAATATGAGTATCGCTACAGAAAATTATAAATCCCCTATTATTTAATCTAGCCTTGGCTAAGATACAGAACGTGAAGCCAGAGAGTAAAAATCCTAATTAGAAAATTAATGAGGAAAACAGTGGCTATTATATATCTTGCTATTACTTTGAGAAGACAAAGCACTCAAGTAGCCATTATGTTTTGAAATGTAGATAAGCCAAAGAAGAGCAACTAATAGATAAAATACATTTTAAGTTAAATCTATACATACGTGAAAGCTTGTTCTTATAATGTTGAGTTTTTTCTCAGGATCTTTTTATAATGAGGAGAAAAATATAATTCTGGAATATTTGTAAATTTTTGCTTTAGTGGCTCCAAGAACTTCAACTTATAAATGTGAGACTAAGAATGATTGTTAAAAAGGAATTATTTTAGAACATTACATTTCATATTGAGTACCTTTGTTCAAATTTGAAAATCTATCCACAAAGACCATATAGAATATGTCTTATACTTCTTTTCTTTTCTTTTTTTTGTGAGGACGATTGGCCCTGAGCTAACATCTATTGCCAGTCTTCCTCTTTTTGCTTGAGGAAGATTGCTGCTGAGTTAACATCTGTGCCAATCTTCCTCTATTTTATGTAGGGTGCTGCCACAGCGTGGCTTAACTAGCAGAGTTAGGTCTGTAGCCAGGGTCTGAACCTGCGAACCCCGGGTCACTGAAGCAGAGCATGTGAACTTAACCCTATGCCACCAAGCCAGCCCCTTAACCTTCTTTTCTTAATAAGCAGAAATAAAAGTAGAGACAGTTTTTACCTGTTGCATGGTTTTAATTTTTTATCCAAATAGCTAAACCATATAGGTAAGAATTAATACATGCTCATTTCTTCTCTTTTGTGAATATATCTCAGAATGCTATAAAGAATATATTATAATAAATCATAAAAATACATATTTTTGAATTATCTGAAGAAACACATAAAATCATCATTGCATATATTTAATCTTAAAAAAAATCAGCTCAGCATTATTATAGCATTCTGACTTGAAGAACAGCCTGGAAACTGAAAGTGCATATGTTCAGGACAACATAGACTCCTTTAAAGTGAATTCTTCCTTACAAGGATTGTCTAAATCCAGCTCCAGTGGGAACATAGTCTTCTCAAGTGTTTTTACAGCATTCGTCCTTGTTTCGTTCAACAAATTCAAACCCTGTCCTGATGGTAATGCCATGTTGCACAGTAAGTTGTACTATTCAGGATACCATGTCATAGACACCAGAACCAGAGATGAAAAAGAAGCAGGACATAGCTGAAAGGCCTTTGGTTCTCAAAGTGTTGTCCTAGTAGTTTCTATGTGACTTAAACATTAAGGTTTTCTCTTTGTGCCTCATAATTTTGTATTTAGAAGCAAACCCACAATCTAGATCAAGGACTGGTAAACTATGGTCCAGGGGCCAAACCGGGCCCACAGACTAAGAATGTTTTTTAGATTGTTAAATTGTTCTTTTAAACTGAATATAATTACCTAAATAATATCCTTATTTTTTCCTCTCGGCCCATAAAATTTAAAAGATTTGTTATCTAGCCCTTTGAGAAAATGTTTGCCAGCACTAATCCAGATAATTCCTAAAGTATTTTCTTGCTTAAGAGTCCTTGACTCAAAATAAAGACATATTTGATTCTTCATCAGTGAAGATTAAGTCAAAAACCACCCTAAGTTTTTCAAATACTAAGCCAGTTAATAGAAGGAATAGAGGTTTACAAGAGTGTGAGAAGGGCTTGGGTTGCCAGGTCAGTACCACTTCTGTAGCATTTTGATTAGAAACTCAACGTGATGGGCTGAATTGTGTTCTACCAAATTTGTGTGTTGAAGCTCTGACCTTCAGTACCTCAGGCTGTGTCTGTATTTGGAGAGAGGGCCTATAAAGAGGTGATTAAATTAAAATAGTCTGTTAGGGTTGACCCTAATATGACTTGACTGGTATCCTTAAAAGAACAGGAAATTTGGATACACGGAGAGAGACACCAGGGATGAGCATGCACAGAGGAAAGACCATGTGAAGACACAGCGAGGAGGTGACCACTGCAAGGAAAGGAGAGAGGCCTCAGGAGAAACCAACCCTGCTGACGCCTCCATCTTGGACATCTGGCCTCAAGAACTGTGAGGAAATAAATTTCTGTTGCTTAAGCCCCCCAGTCTGTGGTACTACTTTGTTATGGCAGCCTGAAAAAACTAATACAAGAAATCCAAGAAACTGCCACCAATGATTTCTGGTCCTATGAGACTAAATTATGTGATTTTCAAAAGGGCACTCAAATGTGTCCCTGGAAACATAATGTCTACCATTCTGTGAAGTGCATACACCTGCACAATAACTCGTTTTGATTCTCTTCTACTTTTCTCTTGTTCTGTGAGCCCCTCTCTTTAGCAGAACCTATGTTTGAATCTTTTGGCAGCAGAGTATGGAAAGCGTAGTTTTAAAGTTTCTAGCACCAGTGATTCGTACAAGTGCAAGAAAGGAGATTCAACAAACAAGAGCAAATTAATTATTATGGACAGCAAAATAAACAGAGCTGTCCCCTCCTCCAGCCATCTGTACTGGTTCTTCTGGCTATGATTAACTCTTGAACAACGTAAGAACAATCTCATGCGTTCATTGAGCGTGAGGCAACTGTCTCTTGTATTTAGGTCCTCCTCCCTTCAAAAAGAAGCATAAAGTCTGGTTAATCATTATATTCATCTTTTTGATGCTAATTTATTTTTAATTCACATAATTCACATAAATCCCCTTTGGTTATACTGAAATTAAATAAATATTTTTGAATTCCATTTTCAGGTAGGGCATATTAGCTAGCAGACCGGTGCTTCCTAATAGGACAACTAGAAAATTTATATAAAAATGCGCAAGTTTTCTACATGAGGGCGGTGGAAAGCTTCAGAGATAACTAAAGGGCTTAAGACTGGAAACTGAAGAACTCAGAAGCTCAGGATCTCAGAGAGGTAAGCAGACTGCAGCACCTTCTACCCTGAGGACACTTGCTGGTTCAGGGCTTCAACAAAATTCTGAGAATTGATGCAAAATCTAACGAAAATCTCAATAAAGGGAATCTATGCGGACAGAGAAACCAGGAGAAATTTTTGAGTAGATTTGGAGCACTATCAAGTACCTGATAGGTTTCCAGTTTAGGACAGTTATCAAATGAAATTTACTGACTTAGTTTAGGATCCGTGAAGGAGAAGAACCTTACAGAATACATCAGACTATTAGCTGAAGACCCTGGAGTCCCAGACTAATACAGAGGCTAGCTGAGTCAACTGAGACTTAGCAGAGCTGTACCCTAATCTGACTCGTCAGAACCCCTGCTTGAATCATCCACTGCTCCATTTCGCTAGTGATCAGTAAGGCGAACTCTTTTTTAGAGGAAGTGAAATCATCTGGAGACACTACACTTTTCATACCTAACATCTGGAATTCCTTTAAAAATTATGAAATGTGATAAAAAAAATTAACCAAAAATTAAAAGAAGGAACAAAGCAAAACACAAGGGAAAATAAAAATTGCCCTGTAGATGGCTGAGGTATTGAAATTAGCTGACAAGGAGTTTGAACATTCATGATGATTCTGCTCAAGAAATAGAGAAAAATATGGGGAAAAGTGATGCTAATTGACGAATTTCACAAAAGAATTGGAATCTATAAAATTTAATTAAGCAGGAATTCAAGAAATACAAAAGTACAATATTTTAATTCAGAAATTTTTCAGATGTGTTTAACCGCAAATTAAATACAGCTGAATTTATTATAGGCTGCCACTGAGTCCACTTTATAGTCAGCCAACAAACAAATTACTAATGCTGCTAAGAGCTCTCAAGCTAACACAATGAAGACAATCTGATAAATGCATCCTCATTGATTAATGTGGTCCAATCCAATGTGATGTCCCTTACCCCTTGATTTAAACCCTTAGAATTAATTCAATCAATACCTAAAAATATCCCCCAGGTTTTTATTGATATTTGCATATGCAAAATCTTTCAATTCTTTCAGTGCATATATTATATTCTCCTAATCCAAATCTTGTTCTCATCTGCATGCAGGATGCTGACTGGTGATGTCTGACCCTCGTTAAGTGTCTGGATTTGGTTGTGGATCTTGGGGAGAACAGCACCCTCTTGAAAGGTTCTTGCCTCAGATGAAACCATTACAGTCTTTACAAATATATAGGCTTAATGATATATGAAATGGCTACCCATTTTGTAAGGTGGTCTCAAAGAATTTTTGGGTTTATGATCTTTCATTCATCTTCATTCACTCAAATATCCCCATTACAAGGTCCGGGATTCCACTCTTTCTCATTGAATATCCTAACTTTCACAAAACATTCTTAATGAAATTATGAATTTAATTTATGTTGTAATTCAAGTGGTTTACAGAGAATTGACACTGTTTCTATAAGATAAACAGTTCCTTTAGAGTAGTTTTATAAGTTTTCTGGCTCTCTAGTGGGGATGGAGACAAGATTTTTAAGCTCTTAATTTGTTATTTTATATCTGTAATATCTACCGTGAACTCAGAGACAAGCATTTAGTCAGCTGTCATTTAGCGTCATTTCTAAGCTAAAATTCTGTTGGATCATCACCTTGGTCTCAAACCTTGTCTTCAATAGGTCACCGTACTAAACAACTGTATGTTATAAATTACTATATATCCATTGTGTACGTGTTCCCATTGATTATAAAACTAGTTTCATATTCCCGTTACAAAGAATACATCTTCTGGGACCATTTCTAGTAGCAAATATAACATCAGTCTTTAGTCAGGAAAACAGAAAGAGCTCTAGATATTACAGCAAGTGCTTAATAGAGTGAATTAGAGACTTATAAAACCTTTGGAAAATCTAATTGAGCAAAGGTTATAAAAGCTTTTACTGGAGCTTAGAAAATTAGGAAGTACAGAAAATACAGGATATCGCCTTTTAAAAAATGTAATGTAATTACTATCAATGTTTAAAATAATTCAAGAAGCAATAAATTAACAATGGATAAAATAGGAAAAGAAAAATAAGCTTTGGCTCAAAGTGAACTAGTGGCAGCGCCACAAATGCTTACCGAAACAATTATTCTAACAACCAACTGAAAATGAAAAACCTTATGTGTTACCATGCAGCTACTGATAGAACAATGTGGTTAGACACCACCAAACGATGTAAGTTCCCTTAACACAGGATACAAGAATTTTAACTGCTTCTAGACAGTTGCATACATCAGGAGACACAATGATACTTTCACTCAGAGGGCCATGGTTTCTTGGCCACCAGATGTCCACAAAAGCACTCAGCTGACAATAATACCACCTGATTTAACTCAGAATCCCTTTTAATCCTTTATGTAGCTATTTGTGATGTCAAATAATAGGAATAAATGAGCATGTGAAGGAAAGCATACAAAATAGGTGTACCATAAAATAATGATAAAGAGGAATGATAATGATAAGAAAGGATCATAATGATAAAGAGAAACACTTTATAATGATAAAAGGATCCATTTCAAAAGAATACTTAACAATTTTAAATGTGTATGCACTTCATAACAAAGCTGCAAAATACATGAAGCAAAACTGACAAAACTAAGAGGAGAAATAAACAGAACCACAGCCGCTAACTTAGCATGTTGGTTTTAGTGACTGGTAGAACAAATTGCAAGTACACAGACCATCTGTAAGAAAATACAGTACTTGAAAAACTCGACCAACTTACTTGATCTAATTGATACCTAAAAATGGCATAATAAATTATCTTTGCAAGTGCATATAGAAAATTCAACAGAGTAGATCTTATTGAGCCATAATAAAAGTTTCAAAAACCTCAAATGCTTGAAATAACACAAAACATGTTCTATGACTACAACCTTGATAACAAAATCACACAGAGAACATACAAGAAAAGAAACGTGGAGACCAATATTCTTCAAAAAAGCAGATAAAAAATTCTTTTGCAAAAATTTAACCATCTACGTATAAAAATCAATATTTCAGGACCAATAAGGTATATTCCTGAAATGCAGAATTGATTTTAAATTCAAATATCAATCCATGTAGTTTACCATGTCAAAAATATACAAGAGAAACAGTACGTGATCTTCTCAACAGATGAAGAAATGTTTTGGACAAAATGATGTCAACATTAAGATGTCTATTCTTCTTAAATTGATCTATAGACATAACGAAATCCACATTAACACTTGTGACAAAATAAGAAATATGTATTTGGTCTCTGCATCCAGTTCCTGACACAGTGCTCCTAAAATTTATAATTTCCTGAGTGATACGGGTGCTAGGAATATGTTTTATTCTGGTATTGGTCTTTGACCTGGTTTCCTCACACCAAGCTCCCCAAACCCTTGTAATTCCCTGAGTGATGCGAGTAATAAGAGCCTTGCACAGAACTCCTCAATCCCTTGGACTTTCCTGGGTAACAGGAACATCTTTTTGCTCTAATAAGGCAAGTCTGGCTGGGCTCCTGGATGGAGGCTCATCACCAGAAAGACGCAGCCATGATTAAAAGCTTGGGGCTTGCAGCCCCAGCCACCACCCTTCAGGAAAGGAAGAGGGCCTGGAGATTGAGTTAATATTCTATCACACCTGTGTGATGAAGCCTCCATAAAAACCTACGAACTACAGGATTGAGAGAGTTTCTGGTTTGGTGCCAGGAGGGTGGCAAACCCCAAGTTCACAGGGACCAAAGATTCTGCACTTAGAATCTTTCCAGATTTCTCCCCAGGTTCCTCTTCATGTGTATCCTTTATTACATACTTTATAATAAACCTGTAAACATAAGTGTTTCCCTGAGTTCTATGAGCCATTATAGCAAATTACTGAAACCGAGGAGCGGGTTGTAAGAATCCCCAATTTACAGTCAGTTGGTCAGAAGTACAGGTGGCAACCCCAGGACTTGCAACTGGTATCTGAGTTGGAGAGAAGTCTTGTGGGATTGAGCCTTTTACTTGTAGGATCTGTCTTAACTCCAGGTAGTTAGTGTCATAACTGAATTGTAGGAGACCCGTGTAGTGTCCAGAAAATCGGAGAATTGGTTGTCGTGAAAATCGCTGTACTTTCCTCTCATTTTTGTTGTAAACCTAAAACTGTTCTAAAAATATTGCCTTCAAAAAAACCCTCTGTACCAGCAAAAATAATTTTGCAAAGAGAATAGGTACAAATAACTTTACTGGATTTCGGGATTTACTAGGAAGCTACAGTAATAAAGATAGTGTGATAATTGCATAGGAATTGAGATATAGAAGTATCTAACAGTCAATCCACACATATATACTAAATTTATTTCTGGCAAAAATTTTCAAGGAATTCACTGGGGGTAGAATAGGGGTTTTTTTTCTTTTTGTTTTTGTTAGTGAACAAGTGGTACTGCAAAAATAATGGTGGACAAAGTGTTATTTGAGGTAAAAATAGATATATTGATTAATAAAGAAGAATGTAGAGTCCAAAAAGAGTTCTACACATAGATGGTCAGTGAACAATGGCACCAAAGTAATTCAAATCAAAAACTGATATTCTTTTCAACAAGGGTGCTAGAACATTTTCCTTTGTTCCCTTTTATATCACAGTCTACTCAGAAATGAACACAAAATGGATCATGGACCTAAAACTAAAACTAAAGCGATATGATTTTTACAAGAAAATATAAGGGAAGAACTTGGAATTTCTTTGGGATAGGAAAAGATTGCTTAAAAGAGCATAAAAAAGCATAAAGATAACCATAATAATTTGGCTACATTAAAATAAAGCACTGGTCTTTACAAGATGTGATGAATAAAATGTCATTAATAAAATGAAAAGGCAAACCACAAAAGTACATATGACAAAGCCTTATATCCATAATATAAAGAAAGAACTCTTAAAACATGTTGTTAGTGCCATTGAGTCTGTTCTGACTCCTAGCACCCATGTGTACAGCAGAGGGGAAGGCTGCCTGGTCTTTTTAAAGTGCCATCCTCTCACCTTCTGGGTCTGTATCAGACAATGCTCCACTGTTATCCATAGGGCTTTCATGGCCAATATTTTTGGAGGTGAGTGGCTGGGTTCTTCTTCCTAGTCTGTTCTGGAAGCTCCGCTGAAACCTGTCCACCATGGGTGACCTTGCTAGTATTTGAAATACCGGTAGCCTGCTTTCAGCATCACAGCAACATGCAGCTGCCACAGTGTGACAGCCAAGAGACCATTAGTGTGGTCTCTGACCCAGAAACAGCCTGGGCGGTGGAGATGAGAGTGCTGAGTCTTAACCTCTAGACCACTAGGGCTGGCTTCTTAGAACGTAAGAAGGAAAATAATAAAAATGGTTACAAGATTTGAAAATATATAAATATCTAAGAGGTCCTGAAAAGATGCTCAACACCATTAATCATCAGGGAAATGCTGATTAAAACTCCAAAGAAATAAAACTACTTACTTAAAAGAAAAGATAAAAATAAAAAGTTGTTAATAATAAATTTAGGCAAGAACATAGAGCAACTATAACTTTTATTTATTGCAGGGGGGAGTGTAAAATTGTGCAATCATTTTGATTCAAAGTTTACTAATTACCTTTAAATTAATTATATATTTATCATGAGATCCAGCAATTTCACTCCTAGGTATATGCCCAAGAGGAAAGAAGAAAATATATGTGCATGAAGGACTTGTTCATAAATGTTCATAGCAGCTTTTTTCTTAGTAGGCCCAAATTGGAGGTACTCAATTATCTACCAAAAAGTAAATGGGTAAACAAATCATTGTACATTCATATATTGGTATACTACTCAGCAATAAAAGGATCAACTACTAATACACAAAAGAATTTGCTGAGCAAAAGAAGTGAGACATAAAATAGTACATAGTGTATGATTGCATTTATATGAAATTCACAATAAGGCGAAACTAATCTATGTCAATAGAAATTGGAACACTGGTATCCTGTGTGGTGGGGATTAAGAGGGATATATACATAAAGGATTATTCTGAGGTAATGGATATGTTCTATTTCAAGCTTGGTGGCATGGTTACACCTTGTAATAATTATCAAAAACTTATCAAATATATGCTAAAGGTGAAGGGATTCTATTTTATATGTCATCTCTCAATTACATTGATTTAAATAGCAAAAAAATGAGATTTATGTAAATTATAGCATATTAATTACAAGACCAATTCTAGACGATTATTGAATTCTGCAAACTGTAACAAAACTAAATACTCAATACTAGTATTAACATGACTAGTATTTGGTCCATTAATTTCAAAATTGGTCAAAACATGGTGTCACTTAGAATAGTGCATATATACTTTGAATACCTCGTTAGTTAAAATATATAGAATCTTTCATTAGCCAGTCCTTTTTATTGTAGTGACAAGACCTTTCCATGACACGTGGTTCTGTTGACTTTCATTTCACTCTCTTGCATAATATAAATTCTAATGTATCATAAAATTATTAATTTGAATGTTTTCAAGGGATAGTAAGAATGTAAAGACATTACAAACTGAGGACAGAATCCTTCCAGATTTTTGCAATATTTCCCCTCAGTATTTTACATTTACTTCAGCCATATCTAATTTATAAGCTTTTCTTTAAAAGCTTATAAATTCAACACCGTGCATAATGTTTTATTAATGATCTAATTATAATAAGTACAACAGGCATTAACTGGTTTAGAAATTAATCTCCTCTCTTTCCAAGGGAATAAAAGTACATAAATGTACTAGGATCCACAGTTTTCATACACTTTAGTCTAAAAATCTATTGAGGATCCCACAGAGCCTACTTTATCTACTAATATTATCTGTATTTGACACTAAAACTGAGAATTATTAAAGTACTAATTTCTTTATTTAAAATAATAAATCCATTAATAGTTAACATAAATAACATACTATGAAGAATAGTTGTAGTTTTCAACAAAAATAATTAGTGAGGAGAGAGACATTCTTGTCTTTCTTTCTCTTTTTTTGCAAATATCTTTAAGGACTTGTTTAATAGAAGACAGCTGGATTTTCATACCTGCATATGTGTGCAACCTCTTGTAGTGTGCTACTTTGGTTGAGGTATGTTAAAAAAAATCCACTCTCACATATTGATATATAATTGGAAAAGGGAGTGTACTTGAAAAGTCTTTTAATATTATTTTGGATATCATTTTTCATGTTATAAGAAAACACACCAAGGGAGAGTTTCTTAAAGGTTAGTTTCAATGTGGAATCTGAATCCATTTGAATGAAATTTTTTACTATATTACTTTAAAATCCATTAAATAGATCTTTTACCCTTAATGAATTTGTACCAACATGAATTCATCAATGAAAAATGTTGGTTCACTGAGTTATGTGGAACTCCCAAAATCCAATTCATTGTATCAAAAATTGTATGTTTTAAAATCCCACAAACGGCGTTAGATATATTTTTAAGTATTGAGAAGTTGTCAGTTTCCCAATGGCAGATATAAGTCTTCCAAAATAGAAATTCTCTCTTTAAATATAATATTGTACCATTGGTAAAATTATTGTTTACTGTTTGCCTCACACTGATAGACTTACCTTGCTCCTTTTTGGGGGAAAATCCACAAACACCTGTTTTAATACAAATAACTGCTCTGTCTGACACTCCTTTAAGTAAAAATGGTGTTGCATGAAAAGAGCAGCTAATTCAGCACAAGTCAAACAACTGGACAAGTGCTTTTCCAAGAAACAATCGTTTACTATGGTTTGGAGCAGAAACGCTTACCGTTTTTGTAACAGAGCATACTAGATAAAACAAAATTATACTCAAAGGATGAGATTTAATAAAGTTCATATTATTCGGTATTTCATGAAAGACGTTCTTGTGCGTAACTGGCATAGTTTTCATTGTTAGAGCGTGGTGGTGGTGAACACAGTAATTACTTAGTGCAGTCTGATGTCACTGCCGCGATTAGGTCTATGGCACTAACAGTTGTACTACATTTGCTTTTGCAACTTGGGTATAAATGTCAACACAGTGAAAAAAAGGTAATTAATGTCTCAGTGTTATTAGCAAATAGTTTTACCTCACAGATACTCTAAAAGTAAGTTAAGGATTTCCAAATCTTCCTAGACCACACTTTGAGAATCACTGCACTAAAGAGTAGCCAATATGTAACTTGCCATAAATGTGCAGCATGTTGTAAGCATCAGTCAGTCTTGTTTTGTATTTTTTCTGGAAGGAGAGTTTTGTTTTTCAACTAATTGGTTAATTAGAGTTTGGTTAAGAGAGCCTCCGATATTTATATTAATAAAACAGACAAACATCCTTTTCTTCTTAAATGTACTATTTCCAAATTCATTATTAATTCTAACATTTGTATAAAATTTTAAAGGATGAGTATTTTTAGCTCCATTTTATAGTTTAAGAAATTGAGACTTATTTGGTGGAGACCATAATAGATTTTAATTCAAAGGACTAGGATTTTGTTTAAAAATGTTTTAGTCTTACAGGGGAATTGAAATTCAGGGAAAATACTGTCTTTGGTCTATTTTCACTAAGAAATATAATATTTATATTTATAAGCTCATTATCTCTTACTGGTCAACATTGATGACAATAAAATATCCAGGAGATCTCAGTTAGAAAAAACAAGTAACAGTACTTAACTGAAGGAGATCATTGTTAATCCTAGTAAATGAAGTGGCTTATAAATAATCCCTTTTTAAAGTTACCAGCTCAAATTCAGCCTTTAAATGGCATTTTATCTTGAAAATGTATAAAGAGTAAAGAAGTAAACTTTTAAAAAAGTTTCCTTAATGTTGTTTTCTCCAATACAGTGTATTACTTCATTAATCCCATTGTTTTGTATTCTAAACCAATATTCTATTATTCGTTTTGTTTGCTCTGCCTGCTCTAGGTAGAAAATTAGTTTTTGACCAAATTCAATATATCTGAAAAAAATTAAATGTCCTGAATTACCACTGTGTTATTCATGCAGAATTTTATTTTTCTGCAGTGGACTTTCTAAGCGTCAATGTAAGAAGCTGAATCACAGCCTCCTCCTATGGAAAGTGATAGTTCATAGAGATGTAAGTGCTTCTTAACTAGTTAGAATTTTGGCCTTTTGTTCTGTCTTGAGTTATATTCTGAGATACAAATATAGGATGGGAAGCTAAAAGTTTCATTCTTAAAAGAACTTTTGCATTGTGCTTATCATGCCTATTGTCCCCAAAAGCCAATCCAATGAGCTAAACAGCACGCTGTGAACAAAACAGCCACCCTACTTGTCTGAACTTCGCCTTTCCTAAGTGCTGTCTTGGCACCCACTGCAAGAGCCCATACACTTTATATGTAGAGGCGCCTTTGAATTAAAGTGTAATCAGAACCCCAGTATGCATGTGAATGTTAAGTTGTTCTAAAATTCAAAATCTCCCCACAAGTTTAGTGGAAATAAATTGTTCTTTAATGTACTAAGAGTGCTATATGTTCAATTGTATAAATAACATTAGATGACTTGAAAGTGCTTTATTTTGAGAGTCTTGTCAATCTTGAAGTGCCATCCTCAACATCCTTCAACTCCTATCTAGGTTCACCTTTTCTTCCCATTGCCTTTTACCTGTTATTATTGTCAATATATTCACAGTAGTCGATTTAGCTCCCTGAAAACATACTCAGTTTTTAAAAACCCTCTGAAACGTATCCTTTTAATAAGTCACTCGCTAGCCTCACCTTCACCACCTGAACAAATACAGTGAACAAATTATGGAACAATCTCCTTGACAGCTCCATATATCTCCAATGAATGAATGCTTCCGTGTCTCCATTGTTTGTCATCGCCACAGACAGGTCTCAGTTAATGAAATGGCTAATTAGATTTCTGTAATCCTGTAGTCATTGTGTTTTAGGTGACATTTTGTCGGCATTTCTCTTGTGGCTCCTTCGTGTGATAGGGAACATTTTCCCCTAGCCAACTTGGCATTTGTTATTTCGCTGGAATGGCAGCTCCCTTTGTTGGTGTAACGAAATCATTGCCCTCCCAAATAGAGCTCAGCCACTCAGCATTTAAATAGAAAAGAAAGGAAAATGATCCTCTGATTAGTCAAACAGGCCCATGTTCAAAATCTATTCCCAAAATCAAACAATAGAGTTGGATTGAGTTCAGAACTGAGGAATGACTTAGATCTTATTACATACCATAGTGCACATTCATTGACCCCCAGAATGTGGAAAGATTCAAGTTCTAAACTCTTATTCTTATAATCAAGTAAATTCAAAAAAGTGGGGGCAGGAGAACTATTTTAGGCAGAATTTTTAGACTCTAACAACTATATTATAGCCAAGAAGTGAAAGATCAGGACCAATGCCATAATTCAATTACCAAATAAAAATTATTTAACATACTGGGATGACAAGTAGTAGTATTTAGAATTTGATAATTGCTAAATATAAAAATTGTAGTAATTTTATGTATTTGAATTTTAATAAATGTAAAAATATTTCTATAAGTTCTGCTAATTTCTACTTTGAGCCACGTTTCTATCAGGATGGCAGAAATTTGGTATCGATCATTTTGAGAGTCTTTCCCATACTGTTCTAGGTGATTGTGTTTAAGTTTATACTTTTTTTTAACTTTTTATTGAGATAGGATAGTTTACAACCTTGTGAAATTTCAGTTGTAGATTATTGTTTGCCAGACATCTTGTAGGTGCACCACTTCACCCTTTGTGCCCACCCACATCCCCGCTTTCCCCTGGTAACGACTAATCTGTTCTCTTTGTCTACATGTTTGGGTAGATATGGGTACATATGGGTAGAGTCCTACTGGATTGTCTTTCTCTATCTGGCTTATTTCACTTAACATAATACCCTCAAGGTCCATCCATGTTGTTGTGAATGGGATGATTGTATTCCTTTTTTATGGCTGAGTAGTATTCCATTGCATACATATACCATGTCTTCTTTATCCAATCATGAGTTGATGGGCACTTAGGTTGCTTCCACATCTTGGCTATTGTAAATAATGCTACAATGAACATAGGGGTGCATGGGACTTTTGGAATTGCTGATTTCAAGTTCTTTGGATAGATACCCAGTAGTGTAGTATCTGTAGTGTATTTGTATCTGTAGTGTATCTGTATCTGTAGTGTATCTGTAGTGTAGTGGGATGTAGTGTAGTGGGATGGCTGGGTCATAAGGTATTTCTATTTTTAATTTTTTGAGAAATCTCTATACTGTTTTCCGTAGTGGCTGTACCAGTTTGCATTCCCACCAGCAGTGTATGAAAGTTCCTTTTTCTCCGCAACCTCTCCAACATTTGTTAATTTTTGTTTTGGTTATTTTTACCATTCTAACGGTTGTAAGGTGATATCTAAGTGTAGTTTTCGTTTGCATTTCCCTGATGATCAGCGATGATGAACATCTTTTCATGTGCCTATTGGCCATCCATATATCTTCTTTGGAGAAATGTCTGTTCATGTGCCCTTCCCATTTTTTGATCAGGTTGTTTGATTTTTTGTTGTTGAGTTGTGTGAGTTCTTTATATATTATGGAGATTAACCCTTTGTTGCATATATGACTTGCAAATATTTTTTCCCAATTGTTGGTTTGTTTTTTTGTTTCCATCCTGTTTTCCCTTGCCTTGAAGAAGCTCTTTAGTCTGATGAAGTCCCATTTGTTTATTCTTTCTATTGTTTCCCTTGTCTGAGAAGACATGGTGTCCAAAAAGATCCTTTTGATATTGATGTCAAAGAGTGTACTGCCTATATTTTCTTCTAGAAGCCTTATGGTTTCAGGTCTTAGCTTTAGGTCATTGATCCATTTTGAGTTTGTTTTTGTGAATGGTGAAAAAGAATGGTCAATTTTCATTCTTTTACATGTGGCTTTCCAGTTTTCCAAGCACCATTTGTTGAAGAGACTTTCTTTTCTCCATTATAGGCCCTCAGCATCTTTGTCGAAGATTAGCTGTCCACAGATGTGTGGTTTTATTTCTAGGCTTTCAACTCTGTTCCATTGATCTGTGCATCAGATTTTGGACCAGTACCATGCTGTTTTGATTACTACAGCTTTGTAGTATGTTTTGAAGTCAGGTATTGTGATGCCTCCAGCTTTGTTCTTTATTCTCAGGATTGCTTTAGCAATTCGGAGTCTTTTTTTGCCCCATATGAATTTTAAGATTCTTTGTTCTATTCCTGTAAAGAATGTCATTGGGATTCTGATTGGGATTGCATTGAATCTGTACATTGCTTTAGGTAGTATGGACATTTTAACTACGTTTATTCTTCCAATCCATGTGCATAGAATGTCTTTCCACCTCTTTGTGTCGTCATCAATTTCTTTCTGGAAAGTCTTCTGGTTTTCGTTATATAGGTCTTTCACTTCCTTAGTTAAATTTACCCCACGGTGTTTTATTCTTTTTGTTGCAATTGTGAATGGGATTGTGTTCTTGAGTTATTTTTCTGTTAGTTCATTGTTAGAGTATAGAAATGCGACTGATTTATGTATGATGATTTTATACCCTGCAACTTTTCTGTAGTTGTTGATTATTTCTAATAGTTTTCCAGTGGATTCTTTGGGGTTTTCTATATATAAGATCATGTCATCTGCAAACAGCGAGAGTTTCACTTCTTCACTCCATATTTGGATTCCTTATATTTCTTTTTCCTGCCTAATTGCTCTGGCCAAAACACCCAGTACTATGTTGAATAAGAGTGGTGAGAGTGGACACACTTGTCTTGTTCCTGTTCTGAAAGGGATGGCTTTCAGTTTTTGCCCATTGAGTATGATGTTGGCTGTGGGTTTGTCATATATGGCTCTTATTATGTTGAGGTACTTTCCTTTGATACCCATTTTATTGAGAGTTTTTATCATACATGGATGTTGGATCTTGTTGAATGCTTTCTCTGTGTCTATTGGAATGATCATGTGGTTTTGGTTACTCATTTTGTTAATGTGGTGTTTCACGTTGATTGACTTGCAGATGTTGAACCATCCCTGTGTCCCTAGTATAAATCCCACTTGATCATGGTGTATGATCTTTTTAATGTATTGCTGTATTCAATTTGCCAGAATTTTGTTGAGGATTTTTGCATCAGTGTTCATCAGTGATATTGCCCGTAGTTTTCCTTCTTTGTGTTGTCCTTGTCTGGTTTGGGGATGAGGGTGATATTGGATTCATAGAATGTATTAGGAAGTGCTCCATCTTCCTCAATTTTTCTCGAATAGTTTGAGAAGGATAGGTATTAAATCTTCTTTGAATGTTTGGTAGAATTCTCCAGAGAAGCCATCTGGTCCTGGAGTTTTATTTTTGGGGAGGTTTTTGATAACTGCTTCCATTTCTTTACTTGTGATTGGTCTATTCAGACTCTCTATTTCTTCTTGCTTCAGTTTTGGGAGGTTGTAAGAGTCTAAGAATTTATCCCTTACTCCTAGATTGTCCAAATTGTTGGCATAGTTTTTCATAGTATTCTCTTATAATCTTTTGTATTTCTGTGGTATCCGTTGTGATCTCTCCTCTTTTATTTATAATTTGATTTATTTGAATCTTCTCTCTTTTTTCTAAGTGAGGCTGGCTAAGGGTTTATCAATTTTGTTTATTTTCTCAAAGAACCAACTCTTTGTTTCATTGATCCTTTCTACTGTCTTTTTCATTTTGATTTAATTTATTTCTGCTCTAATTTTTATTATTTCCCTCCTTCTACTGACTTTTGGCTTTGTTTGTTCTTCGTTTTCTAATTCTGTTAGGTGTCGTTTGAGATCGCTTATCTGAGATTTTTCTTGTTTATTGAGGTGAGCCTGTATTGCAATGAATTTCCCTCTTAGGACCGCTTTTGCTGCATCCCAAATGACTTGGTAGGGTGTGTTTTCATTTTCATTTGTTTCCAAGTAATATTTGATTTCTCCTTTAATTTCTTCAATGATCCACTGGTTGTTCGGTAGCATTTTGTTTAATCTCCACATTTTTGCCCCTTTCCCATCTTTATTCTTGTAGTTGATTTCTAGTTTCATAGCATTATGGTCGGAAAGGATACTTGATATTACTTCAATCCTCTTGAATTTGTTGAGGCTTGCTTTGTTTCCCGACATATGGTCTACCTTTGAGAATGTTCCATGTGCACTTGAGAAGAATGTGTAACTTGCTGTTTTGGGATGGAGTGCTCTCTATATATCTATTAAGTCCATTGGGTATAGGTTTTCATCTAATTATACAATTTCCTTGCTGACTTTCTGTCTGGATGATCTATCCATTGGTGTTAGTGGGGTGTTGAGGTCCCCTACTATTATTGTATTGTTGTTGATATCCCCTCTTAGTTTTGTTAATAGTTGATTTACGTACTTTGGTGCTCCTGTGTTGGGTGCATACGTGTTTATAAGTGTTATGTCTTCTTGGTGGAGTGTCCCTTTTATCATTATAAACTGCCCCTCTTTGTCTCTCTTTACCTGTTTTGCTTTGAAGTCTACGTTGTCTGATATAAGTATGGTGACACCTGCTTTCTTATGTTCATTATTAGCTTGTAGTATCTTCTTCCATCCCTTCACTCTGAGTCTGTGTTTGTCTTTGGGGCTAAGGTGTGTTTCCTGAAGGCAGCACATTGTTGGGTCTTGTTCTTTAACACATCCTGCCACTCTGATTCTTTCAACTGCAGAGTTCAATCCATTTACATTTAGAGTGATTATTGAAATGTAGGGGCCTAACGCTGCCATTTTATCATATGTTTTCCAGTTGTCCTGCATTTCCTTTGTTTCTTGTCCCATGATTTTTGGACTACCAATTCAGGTAGGTAGTTTTCTATATTGGCTTTCTTCTTATTTGTACTTTGCGTGTCTATTCTTGTTATTTGTTTAGTGGCTACCATGTGTTTGTATAAAACATCTCATAGATGAGATTGTCCATTTTCTGATAGCCTCTTATTTCCTTAGATTAAGCCATTCCATTCCTTTCCTCTTCCCCTTCTAGGTTGTTATTGTCAGATATCTTCAATCCATCCAGACCACAGGCATGAGTCTATACAGGTAACACTTGAGACATTCCTTCAGGTCCGGGAATGTCCTGTGCTAATTCTGTGCTATTCAGGTGCATGGGGGGCATCTATTTTTCTTCAGATGAGACATAGGAAATATCTCTGATTCTAAGAAACCATATCTACCTAGACATACCATAGAGTGCTTTCCATCCCGCATGTTTCAATTCATCTTTGTGGCCTTCTCTTAAATTTAAGATAGAACTTCTCTTTCATCTTCAACTTATGTGGGGTTAGGCCAGCTCTTCAGTGCTCTACAGCATGCATTCTGTCATTCCGTTCCTTTGCTTACGCACTCATCACTTCCACTTAATCTCCATTTCCCTCTCTCATTTACCCCCAAAAACATCTGTATTCTAGCCCAAAGGTGGAGTAATGCTTGATTCTACATACGATAGCTTCTCTAATATTACTTGTGTCTTCTATAATGCTGTTCATTCTCTAAAGGGCCTAGGGATTTGAATAGAAAAGCCAGGAACAAAGTACTTTCCTCTTATTCTCTGCTATGCCACATGTATTCCATGATGCATTAAGTGAAGAATAACAAAAGCTATGAGATATGAGCAAAGAGGAAAATTAGAGAAAGGAAATACTGGAAAAGATCAATGAGAATAAGAAAAGTTCCCACAAATGTATAAAAAGACTGATTTTCCTGTGGCCAGAGCAAACTTGTGTAATAACTTTATGTTATGTCATTTTGGATAGATCATGCTTCTTTCCAAGAATTCCCTCTCCAGTATGTTTCTGGATGGAGTGAGCTGTAGGAGGTATTATCTCACAAAAGTTGGAGAAAGGAAGGGAAGAAGTAGATATTTTATATCATACACATACCTTTTCCCCTGTATTCAGTCAAACATTATTCTAGGTGTTTCTGTGAAGGGATTTTGCAGATGTAATTAAAATCCTTAATCTATTGGCATTAAATTAGAGAGATTATCCTGAGTTAGCATGATTTAATCAGTTAGAAGTTCCTAAAAGAGAGCTTAGGCATTCCCTGGGGAAAGGAAGAGACTCACACTTACCAAGCTGAATCAATAGATAGATAGATCCATATAGATAGATAGATAGATAGATAGGTATGTATATATATATGATATGTATATATAGTGTGCATATATATGTATATACTGATTCTGCTTCTCTGGTTGAACTCTGACAACATATCACCTATTCAACAAACACATTTTTCATCTAACCAATTGGTTTCAGCCCCTCACTTCTGAAAGTCAGCCAATCAACAATGAACTACTCTAAAAAATAAGCCTCTGAATCCAACTAGCAACAACAGTCTCATTCTAGTAATCACAACTCTACAAATTATTGTACCTAATTATACCACTAGGAGTAAAGTTTGCCACTCCTTGAACACCAAGCTGCCCTGAGTCCTTATATAATATCAATAGTCTGCTCCGCTCAGAAAGACTGTGCTTGACCAGCAGAGCTCTCCTTTATTACAGTGAACAATAAAATAAACTTTGTCTTTTTATTTTAGATATTGAGTGATGGTTTCATATCCTTCAAATCCCTCAGGGTTCTCTAGAGAAACAGAGCCAAAAAGATACATACGCAGATAGATATAAACAGGCCGCTTCCACTTAGTCTCCATTTCCTTCTCTAGTTTACTCCCAACCATCTATATTTCAGCTCAAAGGTAGAGTAATGGGGAGTAAATGGAACCTTGATTGTACACATGATACCTTCTCTAATATTACTTATGTCTTCTTTAATGTTTTTCCTTCGCCAAAGGGTCTAGACATTTGAAAATAAAATTATTGTAATAAATATCCTCACATTTGAAGACTTTTTAAAAAAATGTATTTGAAAAAATCGAGTGTACCTTTAATAAAGTGTATCCTCACAAAATATTTGGTCATTATTGTTTCCTTATACAGCCACTCACATAAGTGCATTCTTGGTAAGATGACTCAGAAAATTGTAGAACCAAGCAATGAAGGAAATAATCCATGTAAAGGGGCTTAGTAAAAGGCCTAAAAAACTAGTGATCACCCAGAAAATTGTATCATTGTTGCTTATTAAGAATGATTTTAATAATAAAACTACTTTGCTTTTGAAAAATAAATGCAAAGCAATATGATATATTGGATTATATGAGGAAGCAACTTGGTTTAAAACTAAGTAGGCCTGACCTTGTTTTTCCAAAAGGGCCTGATGTGGCCTGTTGGGCATCTGCTTTAAACATTTACTATGTCCCAAAGACAAGAATGATGTCCTTAAAGATAGGTGTGTATCTTCCCCCGTATGGACATTTGCTTAAGCATAAGCATCTCTTCCTAGAAAATAAGGATTAATTACCAACCTGCTTTGCCTACCTTGTGACCACTCATCTGCTGTGCCAGCAAAGCAATCTTGTGACTATTGTAAAAGGGACATTCCTAGCATATGTGATGCATGCTCCTTGTTCCAAGATGGTATATAACCACTCTGTACACCCTGCTTCTTTGGTGCCCTTCCTTCCCTTGGGGAAGGCAGGGCTCAGGCTATAATCCTCAGACGTGGCTCATAAAAAACTCACCCCATTTTGACTTAGAGATTAATTATGGATTACTTGCATCTACATTTTGCATTTTAACAGAGAAGACTCATTGAGAATTTGCCCCTTCACATTAACAAGAAGGGAGTAAGAAAGAAAAAGAATAAGCATTTTTAAAAAATGAATGTGTATTTATTTTAAGAGGGCCATCAAAATTGCTTTAAATTCCAAATGGAATTTTCAACATTGATAATGAGGGGAAAGTATCCACTCACTTCACAGGGGAGTAAATATAATGTGGGAAACACTTGAGAAAATCACTTCAAAATTCTAGTACACCATTTTACAATCACTTTTCAAACTACAATCATACTTAAGGAGAATAAAATTTGAAGAAAGTAAAGGACTTCAATTAAGATTCATTAATATTCTATTCAAGTTCAGTAGTCAACAATCACTTACATTCTGATGTACTTAGTCGTTGATTCACTCGTGATGTTTCTGAATATGCTGAAACAGACCTGCAAATAGCACAAAAGAGTGGCTAATTTAGTATCTGCTGAAGGAAAAAACATTTTAAATGCCCAATTAAATGATTGTTAAATGTTTTAATTTCTCTGCAATCATTATAGTCTCCAATTCACATAAGATAGAGTGTGAATAATAAAGCTGTTTTACCATTTGACACTCTTTCTAAGCCATTAGCGCTATTTCTTCCTGTTCAGATTACTCCCATCACATTTGGTGAAATACTATTTGCAAATAAATAGCATGTCCTTCAAACCTCTATTGCTGTGCAATTTAGGATAAGGAAATAAAGAACTTTATCTCCAAAAATATTAATGGGTGTCCACTAGATCTTATTTCAGATAAATTCCCATTACTTGCAAAGAGTTTTCTGATTTCTCTTAGAATAGTTTTAAAAAACATGATTATCTTTTTTCTTAGTGACAGATTCATCTGTCAAGCAGTATCCTCAATGACGGCATGTACACTGAATACCTTAAAAATAGAACAGAAGTGAAAGCACATGCAGCGCCTTTTTTCCAAACTGGGTTCCTTTTAACTAACTTACCTTTTTCCCCTGATGCTGTAGTTTTTAAAGAGCTTTATAAAAGCAAATAACTGGTCTTATACTTTTTGAGATTTCTTAAGAGCATTAGTATCCTCTTCATTTAGGCTCACGCAAAGGCAATAGGGTGGGAAAATGTGTTAACATGCAAATAAGTCGTTATTCACACAAGTTTTGCCCAAAATACGGAGTAATTTCAGGTATGGCCACTTCTACGATTTAAATATTTAGGGTATGTATTAAAATTTTTAACCTTCCTTCCATTGATCCAGACCCAGAGAAAGATTTAAAATAAGAAAGCATAAAGAGTACAAGAGAATAAGAATAGAAGGAATCCCAACCGCCCTTGGTAGTAAATAACGTTGAATTCATTCTAGTCATCCTTTTTTATGTACTCTACCCAAACTCTCCTGGATCCATTTTACATTTTGTTCAGTGGGATGAGCAGAAGCTACAGAGCAACACAAAGCTGAATTTGAACATAATTTGGCCAGATTCTGGGCAAAGTAATTATCCTCTAGAAACCCAAGTTTTCTTATCTACAAAATGAGTGTAATACTAGCTATCTTATATATTTTCTATTAGCATGGCATGAGATAAGCATGAAATTCCTGGAAAAGGATGAATGGAACAGAATAAAGAGTCTAGAAATAGACCTATATGATATAGTCAACTGATCTTTAACAAAGGAGCACAGGCAATACAATGGGAGAAAGATAATGTCTTCAACAGGTGGCAGTGGAACAACTGGACATCCACAGGCAAAAGAATGACTCTGGGCATGGATTTTACACCTTTCACAAAATTAAGTCAAAATGAATCATAGACCTAAATATATGAGAATGAGAAGACAAGCCACAGATAGGGAAAAAATATTTTCAAGAGATATATCGAGTAAAGGACTGGTATCCAAAATATTCGTAGAATTGTTAACAATAAGAAAACAAAAAACTCAATTTAAAAACTGGGCTGAAAATCTGAACAGACGTCTCACCAAAAAAGGTATGCTGATGGTAAATAAGCATATGAAAAGTTATTCCACATCATGTGTCATTAAGGGATTGAAAATTAAAACAACAATGAGCTACAACTACACTCCTAGTAAAATGGCCAAAATACAAAACACTGACAACACCCAATGCAGATGTGGATGCTGAGCAACGGGAGTGCTCCTTCATCGCTGGTTGGAAAGCAAAATAGTACAGCCATTTTAGAAGACAGTTTGACAGTTTCCTACAAAAAGAAAAACACTCTTACCAAACAGTCCAGCAATCTCCCTCCTTGGTATTTACCCAGATGAGCTGAAAACTTATTTCCACACCAAAACCTACACACAAATGTTTACAGCGTTTTTGTTGATAATTGCCAAAACTCAGACTCCACCAGGATATCCTTCATTAGGTGAGTGGATAAATAAACTGTGGTACATTCAAACAATGGAATACTATTCAGTGCTAAAAAGCAATGAGCTTTCAAGCCAAGAAAAGACATTGGGAACCTTTAATGCATGTCACAAAGTAAAAGAGGCCAATCTGAGAAGGATATATACTGTATGATTCCAACTACATGAAATTTTAGAAAAGTCAAAACTATGGAGATAGTAAAAAGATCAGTGCTTGACTGGATTTGGAGGGAGGGAGGGATGCATAGGCGGAGCACGGAGAATTTTTAGGACAGTGAAACTCTTCTGTATGATATTGTAGTGGTGGCACGTGTCATTATACATTTGTCAAAACTCATAGAATGTACACCACCAAGAGGGAACGCTAATCTATAAACTGTGGACTTTGAGTGATAATGAATAGAGAATGTAGGTTCATTGATTGTAATGAGTGTACCACTCTGGTGCAGGATGCTGACAGTGATGGAGGCTGTGTGTGTGGGGACAAGGGATGTATGGAAACTCTCTGTACTTTCCATTCAGTTTTACTCTGAATCTAAAACTGCTCTAAAAAATAAAGTCTATTTAAAAAAAAATCCTGTAAAACAGTAGTTGCAACTAGCTTAGTAAGATAAGAATGTTAAACTTTTAGAAAAATTCAATTTATTTGCTATATTAGAAGGTATCATTTGGCACATTTATTGGTATGAAGGAAGAGATTTTGATTTTCTCTGAGAAAGATTACAAACGTGGATCTTCTTTCCAACTTCAGGAAGTTTTTGCATGCTCTAATATCAAAATGGAGGTTCCAAATTTTCTGTTGATTATAACATGCATGCTGGTTTTAATGGGCAACTGGCCTTTTTTTAACATGACTTTGTTACTGTAACAAAAAATTAAAAAGTTTAATAAAACTTCTGTGTGAGGAATACAGTGGATGAGAAGCAAAGGGAGGACAGGGAGAAAGATGGCGGAGTGAACCAAAAGCAATGGTTTCTGAGCAAGAAAATTGGCCAAACAAAAGTTCTTTGCCTAAGTGGGGCTGCGTAAGAATGCTAAAGTATTCCCTGTACAGCAATATTTAATAATCCCAAGAGGTAATAAAATCAAAATCCTCCATAGCCATCTGTCCAATTTGTAAACCAGGGGAATCCTACTGTTCCCAGAGCTCTCACACAATTATCAGTTTTCCTGGGAGTGGGATTCATGTCACACGGCCTTGCGCTGCAACTATCTGCCAACCTCTGAGAATTCATGTCCCTTAGGGGCCTTCTGCCAAGTGTAAGATCAAGGACATCCATGAGTAATCCATGAGTAAGTGACAGGATCCACACATGTCGGTGGGACTTCACCTGAGAATGCTAGAGCAATTCACACTGTGAGTGTGAACACCGACACAGAGCAAAGGAATAGCACAGGAGGTAGACAAGAGCTCACACAGCATAACCAACTTTTATAGAGCAGAGCCTAACTCTAAAAATTAGAGATGTAAACATGGGGTAAGAAACTGCGCTCTTTGGCAAAGGAGCACTCACTGTACATGGATTGGAATTCTAGCTCCAAAACTTATTAATTGATGCCTCTATTTTTTATTCTTTCAAAAAAGCATGTTCTATGCTCCAGACCCTGTTACTTTGAGCTAATATTTATAATCTTCACTTTCATTATTCATAATAAAATGTTAATAATAATCAATATAGTTGAAAAAGTTAAATGATATTGTGTGTTCTCAATATTTGAAAAATGTACACTATGAACATGACAGTTATTGTTAAGTATTAATAACCAGGTCTTCTCTTATTGTGATAGAAACACAATTCACACTTCATCTTTATCTTTCCTGCTTTATGAAATACACTACAAGCCACATTCTTTCCTAGTCATGGAAACTCACACTTCTTTCTAAAACTCCCTGGAATTGAAAAAATCTTACTACATTTTGATACTCAGAGTTTAAGAAAGATTCTTCTAATTTTCTGCAGGAGTAAGGTGGGGTCAGGTGTTTATTTGTATCCAAGGCCACCAAATTCCATATTACAAATGCCACAGTTGGAAACTGAAGTCCCAATTCTAGGCTATTGGGAAACACAGAAGGAAGTGAAATTAAGGATTAGGGGCCGCCTGCTACTGAGCTGCAGAATACTCCTTGTCCTAGAGATGAAATGATTCAATTCAATTCCACTGCAGAATGATGTGAAAATGAAACTGATGGGAGAGCAAATGGAAACAGCTGTGTTTTACTGCAAAACAGACAGTCTGCACATTTTGCTGCTTATTTATAATGAAAACGGAAATTGTAAGTGACAGGCTGAGGGTTAGTTTATAAAGCAAACATTTTGAAGCCTTGGAGGTGCTATTGCTTTATGAAACGCAACCAGCTGACCCACTTTTTCCATTATGCATGGTCACTGAATTCTCTTACAATGACGGAAACACAATATTTTCATATCAAAAGGAAAGTGCTTGGGATTTGAGTAAAATAAAATCTGAAAGAGCCCAAAATGTATGTTATGATTTTCTAAGTTCTAATCTAAAAAGAGTCTTTGACAGAATATATCTGGTTTAGAGGCCATGGGCACTGCACCCTTGGACAATAAAGTCTCTTCTGCCCACGTGATAAGTCCAAAAGTAGATGAGCGATGTTGATGTCATGGTTCAATGATCTGGGTAGTGATCTAGGATGCTTCTGTGTTTTCTTCCTTCCGTGTGGGTTTTCTCCTGTGTTCTCCCGTTTGCTACTGCACCTCCAAGCTTGTCTCCCAGTTGACTATCCCTAGATGAAGATGATGGGGGGAAAAGTATATTTTGATTGTCGGTAATCAAATAAGATCTAACTTGCTATCAGTAAAAGTAATAATATTTTCTGCAACTCAGAGGTATTATCAACATGCTTGAGTAACTTTGGTATATAAACATATTTTGGTGTGATGGCTCATCTTTCCTTCAGTCTGGTAACACAGTATTTTCCATTAACATAGTCCTCTTATTGCAAGAGTACATAGGCAATTTGGCTCAGAGGTTGGTCCACTACAACCTTGCGTTATAATCAATTGTTTTCTCTAACCAGTCAGGCTTGCAGGTGAATCTGCATGTGTTATTCCAGACTTCTACTATTCTGCATGATTTGCTTTACAAGGGCCTGTTTCTTCCTTGCTGCTCTGTTAAGACAAGTAGGAGGCTTTTCTGATATAGACACACACACACACACACACACACACTAGATCTAAGTGGTAATGTTTACTTATACACTAACACAATATTGCGCCATCATATGACACTCTTGGAAATACCATGTTCTAATACATTTAGCTTTTTCTTTTGGGCTTGTGTAGAAGAAATGAGATCTTGGCCTTGTGATAATTTAAGCCTGGCTTATTATAAGGGTCTGCAATGGGATTTCCTTTCATACTTAAAAGTCAACTCGTAAAATGGCATAGTAAATCCGATTGGGAAGGAGAATATTAATCCAAAAAAATTTTTCTCTCTGCCAGACAAGACATTGTGAAAGGTGAAGAGTATCTCAAGCTCTTAAGCATGAGGCAGACTCACACAGAAATAATTACAACATGAAGTGATGAAAGGCTACATTAGCATCATGAACAAGCTAGGATGGGAAAACAGAAGAGGTATTCAGTAAGTATGTCTAGAAGAGTAAAGGGATTCTTTATAATAGAGGGTGCACTTGAAGTGAACCTTGGGAGAAAACTAGAATCTAATTATAAAAAAGAGATAGAAAGGAGTGACATTAGCAAGATGGTAGAACAGGAAGTCCCAGCTATCATTACCCCTACAGAAATACTGATTTAACAACCATACACAAACCAAAAAACCTTTATGAGAAGTCCGTAATCTAAGTAAGAAGATGCAGTAACCCAGACAACTATTTCAACTATTCATTGAAAAAAATTCAGTCATTCACTGAAATGTATAGGAAGAATGTTTACGCTAAAAAAAGAAAGATCTCAAATAAACAACCTAATTTTGTGTATCAAAGAACTAGAAAAAGACGTACAAACTAAGCTCAAATTTAGGCAAAGGAAGGAAATAATAAAGTTAAAGGAGAAATAATCAAACTAGAGAATAGCGAAACCGTAAAAAAATCAAAGAAACTAAGAGTTGATTTTTGAAAAGATAAACAAAATTGACAAAACTTGGGTAGACCGAGATAAAGTGAGAGCAGGCTCAAATAAATTAAAGCAGAAATGAAATAAAAGGCATTACAACTGATAACCACAGAAATAAAAAGGACCATAAGAGACTGCTATGAACAATTATATATTAACAAACTGGATAACTAGAGGAAATGGATAAATTCCTAGAAAGATACAAACAACAAAGAATGAATTATGAAGAAACAGAAAATTGTTTTCTCTTGTAAATTAAAATCTCCTTTCACATTGGTCTTCATATTTCCCTGGAACTAAATTTATTTTATTGTATTTATTTATTTTTTTGCACGGGAAGCTAATATCGGTTGCAAATCTTCCTCCTTTTTTTTCTTTAACCTCGCAAAGTCCCAGCACATAGTTGTGTATAGTTGTAAGCTCTTCCGGTTCTTCTGTGTAAGCCACCGCCACAGCATGCCTATTGACAGACTAGTAGTGTAGGTCCATGCCTGAGAACCAAACAGGGACGCCAAAGCGGAAAGCTCAAAGCTTAAACTGCTAGGCCATCAGGGCTGGCTCGGGGACTAAATTCTGAGGATTCAAAATGAAAGTGTGAAGCTGTCATCAAGAGGAGAAACAAAGACTTCAAATGCACCCGTTTTATTTTACAAATATAGGGAAAATAATGTTCTATCATAAGTTAAATAGTATCATATAGACAATCAGGAGAGCTGAGTTTCCATCAGAGCACTCTTGCTAACTGGCTCTGAGACTTTGGATGACTCATTTAACCCCAAGGGACCTCCATTTCCTCACTTGTGAAATGAGAGTTTGGAACTTCAGAGCTCACAAAAGCACCAGTTCGGCCACATTTCAGAAGTTTTCCCTCTCAGGCCAGAGATAGTCTTCCAATGTTTCCAGATGCTCTGTGCCAAGTGTTCACTATAAATCAATTAAAGTTGGCCAATCTAAACAAAACTCATTTCTTTTCCTAGCCTGGATAGGATCTAAGGAAACTTCTGTGGTAAAATATATATCTAATTCTAGCAAACGTACTTCATTCTAGTGAGCATTGTTCATTCAGTCAACAAACATTTAAACTGTTCGTTGATGCAAAATATGCAGGGCACTAAGATTTAAAAAAGAAGAAGAAGGGATCCGGCCCAGCTGTGGCACAGTGGTTAAGTTTGCAAGCTCCACTTTGGCAGCCTGGGTTCGTTGGTTCGGATCCTGGGTGTGGACCTACGCACTGCTTGTCAAGCTGTGCTGCGTCAGCTGTCCCACATATAAAGCAGAGGAAGATGGGCACAGATGTTAGCTTAAGACAGATCTTCCTCAGCAAAAAGAGAAGGATTGGCAGCAGAAGTTAGCTCAGGGCTAATCTTCCTCAAAAACAAAGAAGAAAAAGAAGAAGATAAATTGGTCATGGCCCCTTTTTTCAAAGAACTTACAGAGTAATGGAGGCAGAGATGGAGACAGATGTTTAACGAATGACTACACGTGACTTAGAAAAATATAGCTATTTTTTCAAATATCCATATTTTTCCTTCACTCCACGATTTATTTTGTTTTGTTTTTACTTCTAAATTATAAATGATCATGTGCACTAATTTACCATACTGAAGGCATTTTTCTTCCAACATATGGTGTACTATTTAACAATTATCAAAATCATAACATAGAAGAATGTGTACAAGACAGATACTGGAATTCACGTCAGTTGTCATGACAGTGGGGATCTCTAGGACTTGTCTACCGTTATGAAACTTGTCCCGAGTGTTAAACCATCTGCCATACAGACAAGTCATATCCACCATGTCTGTCAACACAAAAGATGCAGGCCTGAAAAGAAAGGGTTTGGGGAGCCTGAGGACTGTAGTGTTTGTGGCAGAGAAAGGAGAATATTTCTAAATGAATTAAATTAATTTAGTGGCAAGAGTGAGTTAGATCACACTAACTATATGAAAATAGGGAGCCATAACTGGTTGACAACAGGATTCAAGCTTTAAAACATTAAGAATATAAACCAGAAGTGCTCAGTGGAGAGGTGGAGAGGGAACATAAGAATTATCTAGGCAACATTTTAAAATATTTTTTAAAACGTATATTTTTATATACTTATGTTTAGAATTAATTGGACAAACCATGTTGGATTGGGCTAGGGTGGAGCTCACCGCATTTTTGATCTATGTGATTTTTAGGTCTCTGTATCCAAACCTACACATTGAACTGAAAAGCAATAGAATTAAAATCTTTAGAATGATTGTATTTTTCTTAAAGCATAATATATAGGAGTTTTTGGTGCTGGTGTGCATGGTGATTGAACTTTCAACTTTACAATCATCTGATTTGTCTTGTCTCTGCAATTCTGATACATTTTTCTAAGTGGAATGCTGGTGAAAATAAATGACATTAAATACATTAGTAGGATTTGCTGAGCTACTGACTATCTTAACACCCCTGCAAAAGGGAAAGAAGGCAGGAGAAAAGAAAAAAAATGATAAATGAGATAGACAGTAGCAGGATATGTAATTAGAAGTTCAAGTGTTAAAGTTGGACACGTGTAGGTTCTAACCTCTGACTCTGTCACTTATTAATAGTATGATTGAACTAGTTACTCAAACACTTCAAACTACAGCTTTATTGTCTGAAAACGGAGATAACTGCATCAATTGTTTGTGAGGGTTACATGGTACATACCTATAAGGTATTAATGCAGTGCCTGTCCTCAAGAGTGGTTATTGTAATTTGTCCTCTAATAATGTACCTCCCAATAATGGAAATCTGGATATAGCACAAATGGCATTTGGTTCTTATCCTCTAATTTACTCAAAAGAGTCATTTCATCAAACTTGACAACGCATGGTATGTGATTGACTGTTTGAACGTGAATTACAGAATGCTGGCAGGGTTTCATTCCAAGCCGTGCCATTAAATTTATGAAAAGAGCTTGCGTTGTTGTATTCAGGAGGCTAAATTCACTTAGCTCTAACTTGAGCAATGTATTTTTGGACAAAATATCTAATTATTCCAATATCATTTTTTAATCTTAAAAATGGGAGTAATCACGCTTAAGAAACTAGAAGAGCCATACAACAACTGATGTGATTATTTCCCACTAATAAGTCCCTCTTAGACAAATGGACCGTGACATTCTAATATCATTTTTCACTGTGAAAAGGCTTTCTGTGGGTTCTTGGATTTAAGACACAACTAATTACTTGTTTCAGCACATAGGAAGTGTTAGCAAGTTAAAAGGACAGTATCAGCACTCTACCTCAGTTAGCAGCTGGTAGCTTGCTGCTCTACCAAAAAAAATACGTTTTGGCTCTGCTAAACCCTCTAGAGAGTTTTGTAGATCCAGTCTGATTTAACTTCTGTGGAAGCTTCCTCTCCAAATGAATGAAAGACAACTTATTCAAAACACCTATTGAGTATAGCACCATGGTTTCTGAAGCCTTCACATTAAAAATAATACAGGTAACGTAAGGCTGTAACAACTAACATGACACAAAAACAATTGATTAAGGAGCCATTCAGTCTTTTAACAATGTATATCTTTCTATAACTTAAGGCCAGAAATATATTTTGATAGTTCCTTTTTTTTTTTTTTGGTGAGGAAGATTGGCCCTGAGCTAATATCTGTTGCCAATCTTCCTCTTTTTGTGCTTGAGGAAGATTGTTGCTCAGCTAACATCTGTGCCAGTCTTCTTCTATTTTGTATGTTGGATGCCACCACAACATGGCTCGATGAATGCTGGGTAGGTCTGCGCCCAGCATCTGAACCCGTGAACCCTGAACAGCCAAAGTGGAGCACACAAATTTAACTATTACGCCACCATGCTAGCCCCTTGACAGATTTTTTTTAGTGTGTCTATATATTTTTTATATCTGTTAAGGAATTAACATCCCTCATTATTTTTTGTTATTGATCTAGTCCACTGATACCATACCCACAGTGGATATATCAGGTCAATGAGAGCAGCTGTGGCAAACTATTATCTATTTCCTTCTCATCTTAAAGGTACTGCTACAGCCAAACTGCACTGTTTTATTCAGAAAAGGAAAATACCAAATGATGGGTCTAAGAGTCTTTAACAAATATCATTGCAATTTGGAAAAGGCTTTTACTCTGTTTTATATCAACTTCTGCCAAGAGTAAGTATAGAGCAGGTGTAATACATGATGGCGTCGTCTTAAACCTCGACACAATGGGAGAAACACTACAGCTTACAACTGAATGGCGCAGCACTGGATCCCTGGTGTCTATTACAATGCGCTTTTCTACCGATGCATGCCTCGTAAGTTTTATTTCGTGTTTTGGCCTTTAACAAAAAGGGATTTTGATTTTCTCCCCTTCAGGGGCAGCTGAATTTTTACCTCCATTCTTCTAGCAAGTGATACAAAATATTCCTCCAAAGAGCTAAAACTTTGAGAGGAAAAAATGGGAAATTCAAGGAAAGGGTAACAATCACTGAGATTAGGCCCATCCTCACAAACACACATACTCACAAAAACATACAATTTTGGGCTTATTAGCAAAACTTACTTTTCAACATCATTAAGTATTTAATTTTCTGCAGACATATTTGTGGATTTAAAAGTTTCACTGTTTATATTATGATATCAAGAAGGTAATATCACTACAATACAAATATGAAAGTTATTGTGATTTACATTATCATTATATATCTGCCTAAATTTTCCCATGAAATATCTCTTAATTTTTTCACTCATTTGTTCATTTAGCAGTTATTTATTAAACACCTATTATGTGCTAGGCACTACACAAGACCCTAGACATAGATAATAAACAATAAAGAAATATTCTCCTCCTGGGGTCTTATTCCTTGGTAGGACACTCGAATATTAACCTAATACTCTCAGACATACGTAAGTACAGACGGTAGAAAATGCTATAAAGGAACAGTTAGTTTCAAGGGGGCAGTTAACAAAGGAGCCTGCCCAGGGCACGAGGAAGTTTCACAAAGGAAAATAAAGAATATCAAAGGATAGAAGTGGATGCTAGTCAGGACAGGAGTATATTTCATGCACAGAAATCCTGCAGACTTATATGTCTGAAAGCCCTATAGAAGGGTATTGGTAGGTTTGAGAGAATGAGAGATGGCTAGCATGCACTGAGAGAAAGGAAGATTAGCCATAATGCAGTTTGAGAAGGTGGCAGGAAGCCAATCATGTAGGATCTCAGAGAGCATGGTAAGGATATTGTTTATCCTGGAAGCAATGAGAATATATTGAGAGGTTTGAATCATAGGGTCCAGTCAGGGTGATTTATACAGGGTGTGTGTGTATTTGTGTATCTGTAATATTTGTTTCCTGCAAAGGGTATTTCTGTTTCAGTAGGGGACATGCAGCTCTTCCTTATAAACTCATGAAGAATGACCCTTTTGTTTCTGTCCACATTAAAAAACTCCATTATAATTGCTTTCCTATTGGAAAAGGTTTTAAAAGTGCAATATCATATATTTTTAAAATATAGATATACAACAATATGAATGCATAATAATCTGCCAAAACACAAAGCACCAGGGCCATATGATTTCATAGGTGAATTTTACCAAACATCACAGGAAGACGATATCAATTTTTTCAGAAAAATGGAAGCAGAGCGAACACTTTCAACTCATTTTATGAAGCCAGCATTATCCTAAAACCCAAACAAAGCAAACGTTACAAGAAAGAAAAACTATAGACCAATGTCTCTCATGGATATAGATGCAAAAATCCTCAAAAAATATTAGCAAATTGAATCCAACAATGTACACAACAAATTATACTCAGTGACCAAGTAGGATTTATTCCAAGCGTGCAAGGCTGGTTCAATGTTTGAAGATCAATTAATGTAATCCATCAAATCAACAGGCTCAAGAAGAAAAATAATATGATCTTATTAATAAATGTGGAAAAAGGATTTGACAAAATCCAAGACTCATTCATGATAAAAACTCTCAGCAAAGTAGGAATAGAGGCAAATTTCCTCAACTTTATATAGAATATCTACAAAAAAACCCTCATGCTAGCATGATACTGAATGGTGAGAAGCTAGCTTCCCCTCCTCTAAGACTGGGAACCAGGTAGGAATCTTCCCTCTCACCACTCCTATCAACATTGTACTGAAAATCCTAACTAAAGCAGTAAGAGAAGAAAAGAAGAGAAAAGTCACACTGATTGGGAAGGAAGAAATAAAACCGTATTGTTTGCAGATGACATGAGAGTCTAAGTAGAAAATCGCAAGGAGTCAAAAATGAAAATAAACTTCTAGAAGTAGTAAGCAATAAGAGCAAGGCTGGAGGATATAAGGTTAATATACATAAGTCAATTGTTTTCCTATATACCAGCAATGGACAACAGGAATTTGAAATAAAAGACACAGCACCATTTATATTAGTACATGAAAAATGAAATATTTAGATAAAAGTCTAACAAAATATGTACAAGATCTGAATCAGGAAAAATACAAAACTCTGATGAAAGGAATCAAAGAAGAGCCAAAAGAGTGGACAGTATTCCATGTTTATGGATAGGAAATCTCAAGATTGCTAACGTGTCAGTTCCTCCCAACTTGATCTATAGAGCCAATCATTTCTGATAAAAAAAGAATACAGCCAGTTCTTTTGTGGATATCAACAAACTGATTCTAAAATCTACATGGAAAAGAAAAAGACCCAGGATAGTCAACACAATATTGAAGAACAAAGTCAGAGGACTGACATTACCCAACTTTGAGACTTATTATAAAGCTACAGTAATCAAGACAGTGTGGCATGTTAAAAGAATAGACAGGTGAATGGGACAGAATAGAGAGTCCAGAAATGGACCCACACAAATATAATTAACTGAACTTTGACAAAGAAGCAAAGGCAATACAATGCAGCAAGGATAATCTTCTAAATAAATGGTGCTAGAATGACTGGACATTCCCATGTAAAAAAAAAATGATGCTACATACTGACCTTACACCCTTCATAACATTTGCTCCAAATAGATCATAGACCAAAGGGAAAACGAAAAATTATAAAATCTCTAGAAGATAACATAGGAGAAAATCTAGGTGACCGTGGGTTTGACAATGACTTTTTAGGTGCAACAAAAGCATAATCCATGTAAAAAAAAATTGATAAGTTGAACTTCATTATAACTAGAAACTTTTGCTCTGTGAAAGTCACTGTTAAGGGAAAGAAAAGACAAGCCATAGACTGGGTGAAAATCTTTGCAAAACATATATCTGATAAAAGACTCGTATTCAAAATATACAAAGTACTCAGAATTCAAAACCCAGTTTAAAGACAATTAAAAATTAAGCAAAATATCTGAATAGACACTCACCAATGAAGATATACTGATGGCAAATGAGCATATGAAAAGATGTCCCACATCATATGTCATTAAGGAATTGCAAACAAAACAATAATGAGATACCAGCACACACCTATTACAAGGACTAAAACCCAAAATACTGACAACGCTCATCCAATTACTGTTGGGAATGCAAAATGGTACAGCCACTTTGAAAGACATTTTGGCAGGTTTTTGCAAAACTAAACATACTCTTACCATATGACCCAGTAATCGCATTCCTTGATATTTACCCAAATGAGTTGAAAACTTATGTCTACACAAAAACCCATGCATGAATGTTGACAGTGGGCTTATTTGTAATTGTGCAACATTGGAAACAACTAACACGTGCTCCAACAGGTAATTGAAAAAGGGAACTTGTCATTTATTCTTCCCCTAAAGAGCAAAGAGAAAAAAAATCTCTTGGATTTTGAAAGAGGTGAGCAAATATCTTAAATCTCATCAGTGTAATGAAAGCAATTTATATGCATGTGGTTTCCTAAAATATGAACAATCAAACTTAAAATTGAATTGTTGATAGAGAATATAACTTTGTTTAAAACACATAAAATCTATATAATTTGTCAGTTAAGACTAAAGATTTTTGCATTATATAAATATATTTTATAAAGTCCTTGTCTGTGTACCTCAGGTTCCTCAGAAGATAATAATACATACTTCTTAGAGTCACCTTAATAAGAAAAGGGGAAACATACCTAAGTAGTACTTGATAAGTCTTGGTTCCTTTCATTGCTCCTATGTATATTCAAATATATGCAGAAACACACTCACCCAAATACAAGGGTATATTTCTTACAGTTTCAGAGCTGTGGTTAGGAATAAAAGCACAGGCCTTATCTGAAGTGGGGAGCAGCTAAGTAAGAATGTGCTGGTAGACTGAAAGCTCTCAGTTCCTGGACTATCAGCTGTAGAAGGAGTTTGTAAACCAGACGCCCTGAGAAGGTAATGCACATCACGGTTCCATACTAGATGTAAACATGGTGACATCAGCTCCCGACATTCCTCTCTTCAAGAGGCTTCAGAGAATTGAGGGCGTGAGTGCCGAGGATGAATGAGAGGCAGAGATATACACAGGGAGTGGTCAACACTTTCATTTCCTGGGAACAGTATAAGAGACTTTGCAATCTGAAAATAAGCTTCTTTTCATAGATTGAATGCCCTCCAAAGGGCATATGAACTGTTGATAACCATCAACTCCTGGAGCCAGTTTATTTCCTCAACTCCAGAGCCTTGTGTCTAATATCCACTTTCATTTTCTGCTGTTAGTGGAAATAATGTTGATACTGTTCTGCTGTCAGCAAAAATGTGTAACTGGAAACTTATGAGGAAATTTGTTCTGACACCACAAACAATAAATAATTTTAGTCTGTTTATACTGATGAGGAAACTGATGTGTCTCCTTTGTCACTTCCCTCTCTCCACTGTTATTACTGGCATCTAATTTTGAAAGCACAGTCTGGGAAAGATGATAGCGGTTGCCAGCATGTTTTATAGGAGAAGTCGGCTCTGATTTTAACTCTAGGCGTGGACACGAGGTTTGCAGATGACTTGATGACGTTGCCAGGTACCAGCTATACCTGTGTCTTTTAGGACGTTAAGTACCTCCCATCTCATTTATAAATCCAATTGTTTACTTTATTTCACACTCCATCTGCTGTAGATCCTTTCTCTTGCTGTCACCTTACCCTACATGTTCAGACAGAAACATCACAGGAACTTCACTTCAGGACAAATACTCCGCACCTTTTGCGAGATTCATTAATTTACTCAATACTCAAAAAAATTTTTTTGTGCATCTACTAGCAGACAGGTAATGGGTTTAGCATAGGTGCTACAACGATAAATGAGATAAGCATAATCAAACCATATGAAGTTTACATTCTAGAGACAAAAATAGATGATAAATGAATAGACTATCGAAGTAATGATTATACATTTTGTGAATGTTATAACGAAGAAAACAGAGTGGCAGTAATGACACAAATTGGGCAAGATCTAATTCAAGTAGTGGCTCACTAAAAGTCTGTTAAAGATGACATTTAAGCTGAAACACAAGAAAGGGGAAAACAGGCAAACGGGGGAACAAACTTGCCAAACAGAGGTGACATCGGGTAAGCAACTAATGAGCTAGGAAAGAGCTTAGCGTGCTTCAAAAACTGAAGAAAGATCAATAAAGCTGTAGTTCATGAGTGAGGGTGCAAATTAAGCAACATTAGATTTAAAAAATACATAGTGTGTCATGTCACCAAGGGCGGGCCAACATGGAAGTTTAGGAATGAAGTCTCTGCTTATGTTTTTGCACTGACCAGCCACAGAAACATTTAAACAGGAAGCAACAGAGTTACATTTAGATTTTTAAAAATAAGTTCTTGCTACTAAGTGGTAAATAGGATGAGATTTGGAAAATGGTACAAGTGTGAGAAAATGCTGGTTTGGATTGTGATAGTGGATAGTGGAGCTGCAAGGGGAGGACCCATTCAAGACCTACTTTGGAAGCTGAATCGATAAGCTTTGCTGATGGATTGGATATAAAAGTGAGGAAAATAAAATAAATGAAACTGATAAATTTAAAAAATCTAGAAACAGAAAAATTAAAACAACCAAATCAATAAATAGTATTTACCAAGAGTTTACTGTGCATTTAAGAACAGTTCACAAACTTGGAGTTTTTCAGCTTAAAATTGATTTGAAGCTCAGGGACCTGACCTTACAGGATGGCCTATGAGATAAAAGTGAGGAAGTTGTTTAACCTTTACAGTCATTGGTTACTGCAATGGGGGTTTCCAGATGGCAGGGGATTGGTTAAAAGTGATTCTCTTATGCCAGTTTTAGGAAGACAACAAATTTCTTTTATGATTATCAGAGACATTTACAAGAAATAACCTATGTTGAGTTTTGTTTATGTTTATGAAATAACCTAGATTTAGTTTTGTTTATGTGGCTTAAATGGTTTTGTCTGCTTCAGGAATTCTCAACTCCAGTCTCCATTTTGTATTTAATTTTGACAATGTCTAGATTTCTATCATGAGTAGTTGGGATATAGTGGTGCCATTTTCTAAGGTAGGAAAGCCTAAAGCAGAGGTAGGGGGAACCAGTCCTTTTATAGTCAATTTAAGTTTGAGGTATCTCAGAAGCATCAACTAGAATGACCAGTACAATTGCATATTTTTTTTGTAACTCAAAGATAAAGTTGAGTAACATAAAAGAGATTATTTTTTCAGGAGTGGATAAGATCACCTTGCAAGATTGCAGAAAAAGAGAGAAGCACATGATGACACTCTGAGCAAATCAATGTCAAGTGTCTGAAAATAGTTTAAATATTCTGCCTTCTTGATTCATCCGGGTACATATGAAAAGGAATGCTTTTGTATATGTTTATAATAAAGTGCCCTTTGATTCATCTTACGTTTGTCTTTCATTGCTGTTGCAATGCTACAGACAGATGCCACTAAATTTAAACCCATATTTCTTTAAGGATACGACAAAATCCTATTTTATGAAATCATGGCACTGTCCAGATTTTTCTATTCAACACTCGCATTTTCACTGAATAATTGCACAATGTTTAGTTTCCTTTGGCTAGTGGAGGCAAAAATTGAAATTTTAAAAGCTAGGACACAGGGGAAGAGAGGTATTCTTTCTCCAGAAAAATATGCACAAACCTAATTTTGCTTTGCAATTTCCGTTGCCTCTGCCAAAGGCACACTTCTCAGGAATAATACTCTATATAAATCCCTTTATAATGCTGGTGCTTGAGGTAAGGATGTTCTGGCCAGATAAGTAGCAGGAGTCAACCTTTTTAGGAGATCAATGTGTTATAACAGATTCTGAATATGGTAGTTGTGTTTAGGGGAAAAAAAAGCATCTGAGTGTTTTTTAAGATAAAAGGAAGTTTATAGCCCATCTAATCTCAATTTTACAGAAGAAGAAACTGAAGTTCATGAAGGTTTAGTCAGTTTCTCAAGGTCATACAGCTAATTAGGGGCAGATGTGGAATTTGAACTCAAGTTTCCAGACTGGAGTAACAATAATATACAAGCTGATTTGACCCAGGATGTATCTGAGGGAGAAGCCATTTCATCAGTGAGCTCCTACCGAGCCAGTCTGACTTTTGGCCATACAGCTGCTTAATTGGGATTATAATCCTTGCTATAAGCAAAACATCTCTTAGGGCCCACGGAGGTCTTTTCAGAGTTTAAGAATATGGGATCACCTTTGGGGAGGGGGTCTATCCAAAAACATTTTTACTTTCTTCCACTTCATTTGCTGCCATTTCGTCCAGATTTTGAACAACTGCCTTTTTGACACTGTGACTCTGAGGCTAAAATTATCAGGTTTTAGAAAAGCTCAAAAATCACTCATTGCTACATATTGCTGAGTTGTTTTAAAATTTTCAGATATCAGAAATAGCTTGGGATACAAATCATAGTAAATAAATTTAGATGTGTAAGAAATATGATTTATTTTTGTATAATTGATTGCAATTTTTGTTAAGAACCTCATTCAGACAGGTAGTGAAAATTTAATAATGGTCAATTGAACATCCTTGCCTATTCCCTGAGTAAGGCAGAGGTTGTGGTAGCTAACTCATGATACTGGGTGAGGGCAGGCATGGAGGCGGGCGGCTGAAGAGGAACAGGGAGCATTCTTGCTCTATCTTGTCTTCACTAGTCAGTCCACGCAGACTTTTGAATCTTCCTGCTTCCTACCTGCTGCTGTGTACCTAAATGCCACTTGAGTTGCACTGATCTGGGTGACAAAACCGACTGTCTTATTGGTGAATGCCGCCTGTGGCAACACTCCCAATACCTTCTAACATGTTCACCAGACAACCATTTCCACTCAGGGAACCTGTGGTTTTCTGAGGTTATACCGTGTAATCCTGTAGTGGCCCAGAACTCCTCTGCTCTTAAATTCCCAAACCTATCTGCATGTGTGTGTGTGTATGTATGTGTGTTTCTCACCACCATCCCAAGGGCTTCCTAAAACATACAGCCTGGTGAACACCCAGCGTCTAAGCTCTCTTCAATTCTCCTGTCACTTCTTCACCAACTGAGATTGTAACTAAGCATGAGTTCAGCATAACCTGGCACCTCATCTCTTCTTCCAAATCTCTATTTTAAGCTCAAAATAAATCAAGACATAAAGTTTTGCAACCCAAAATCCATTTCTTTGTTTTTCTGCAAAAGCAACCATTTCAAGAACAAGGGCTATCTAAAAGCTGAGGTTTTGCTTTGTTTGTTTTTCCATATTTTCTCAAATTTCTATTTATTTAGAAATATTCAACTGATTATCTCCATTTGTGGTCTAAGTATGTAAGTATGTTAATTTACTGGAAGATGATTTTTTTTCCCCAGAGCTGTCATTTGGTGACCTGCTGTGCTACAAAGAATTTGAATAAATTTTTTATTTTAGAAAATTTATAGATAGAATGCAGAGGTTTCCCATGGACCCTATACCCGGTTTCTCCTCTTGTTAACAACTTACATCACTATGGTGCATCTGTCACAACTAATGAAGTGATGCTGGTACATTGTTATTAGCTAAATACCATACTTTATTCGTATTTTCTTACTTTCTCCCTAATGTCTTGTCGTTGTTGTTGCTCCAAGATCCCAGAGTACTTTGAGCCATCATGTCTCTCCTTTGGCTCCCCTTGGGTGTGACAGTTACCCAGAATTTCCTTGTTTTTGATGACCTTGACAGTTTTCAGGAAAACTTTTTGTCTTCCTCGCAAAGGAATTTTGTAGCTCAAAACTGAGATTTGTCTGGTGCTTTTTCCACGATTAAGACTGGGGTTATGAGTTTTGGAGAGGAAGGCCACAGAGGTCAAGTGCAATTCTCAGCACAACATAGTAAGATGTCCTTTATCAGCTTGACTTATCACTGATGATGTTAACTTTGATCACCTGGCAATGACAGTTATTTGTCAGGTTTCTCTATGATAAAGTTGCCCTTTCCCCACTCTTTCTGTACTGCACACTTTGAAAGGAAGTTACAATGTGTAGCTCATGCTAAAGGGGTAGGAGGTTATGCTCCACCTCCTGAGGACAGTGTATCTACATAAATTACTTGGAATTTTCCCAAATTACATAAATTCTTCTATAAATTCTTTGGAAGATTTGCCTCTCCCTTCCATTTATTTATTAACTGAATTTATTTATATCAGTATGGACTCACATATACTTACTTAATACTTTAAGTTATAATTCAATACTACATTAATTATTTGCTTGCCCTGAAAGTTGCAGATCCCAGCATTGGGAGTTCTATCAGTTGGCTCCTGTGTCCCTGTGTCATATACCTATCGTTTTGCTTTAGGGCACATCTTTATTTTCTGGAACAACAAGATGCTCCAGGCTCATCACGTATGTTCCCTTCCCCAGCCCTAGAATCAGCCATTTCCCTAAAGAGCCCAGGTTCTTTTCATTGGTTCTAACATGATTGGAGAATGATATTAGCAACCAAATTCTGGGTTCTGGGTGTGCTCATTGCTAAAAGGGATGTCATCTTATAGGCTCTCTCAGAAGACAGAGCTTGGAAATATAGTCAAGCATACCAACCTATGCAGATACAAATATCTATAATTGTATTTGTATATTTTCTCTATATTTCTTTCAGTGTCTCTGTTAAGCTAAATGTGAGTTTACACTGACGTCTCTAATTGTAATCTAATACCACATGGTTAATTCAATAAAGGCTAGTGTCAATACACGAAAGGACACTACATAATAATAAGTATGGGGAAACAAATTGCTTAATGTCATGTGTGGAAGATACCACGTTGCTTTTATCTGAGCCAGTATCACCTAGTAGCTTACAGCAGAGACTTTGGAGCAGCTGTGTCTGTATTTGGATCCTGGCACTGGCAATTATTAGCTGTGTGTCTTTGTGCAAATTGTTTAACCTCTCTGTTGTTCTGTTTCATCACTTAATAAATGTCGATGATAATAATGCTTAATTCACAGGCTTATAGGTGAGGATTACATCACTCTGTCATATTTGAAAGTGCTTAAAAGAGGACCTTCTTATCTATTCTTATCTGTTGTTCCTGATTCATATTATTTTAAAACCTTATTATTGTGTCAAAACATTATATAATGCTCTTATTCTATCAACCTATGTTTTGAAATGCATACACGTGAAAGTGAGCTACATACATTGTGATATATTAGCCACTGTTCTATTTGTATGGGGTAAAATAAAGACTGGGGGAGTCATGGTTTTAGAGCCAGAGAAATAAGAAAACTCAAATGAGGTGGGAAAATTTGGCGATTTTGGAGAATGAAAAGAAGTCTCCGTGTGGCCAGTGCCCCAGGATCAGGCAGGAGTATCACACAACATTAGATTGGGAGAATCTTAGTCTGCTTGGGCTGCCATAACAAAACGTCACAGACTGGATGGTTTAACAACAGAAATCCATTTTCTCATAGTTCTGGAAGTTCAAAGTCCTGGGACCAAGATGCCAACAGGATCTGTGTCTGGTGAGACCTCTCTTCCTGGCTGGCAGATGGCCACTTTCTCACTGTGTCCTCACAAGGCCTTTCCTCTGTGCATACGTGGAGAGAGAAAGAGAGAGATCTCAGTGTGTCTCCCTCTTCTTATAAAGATATCAGTCTTATCAGATTAAAGCCCTACCCTTATGACCTTATTTAACTTTAATTACCTCCTTAGAAGCCCTATCTCTAAATACGGTCATATTGGGGGTTACGGCTCTAACATATGAATTTTGGGGGGACACAGTTAAGACCATAACAAGGAGATAGCTAGGATTACTCATGACTCATGGACTATAGAAATAATTTCATGTTTAAAACGTGAGCAATGAGAAGCCGCTGAAGGAAACTGACAAGATTTGTACAATGATACAGGTAAGCTTAAATACAGACAGGCCTTTAAGCTACATAGTTGTGGCCTTTCTCAAGTAGGGCTCAAATAGAATCTCCAAACAGTCTGGGTACAAATGGGGCTAGGAACATGCTAAGTGTTCTAGCAATTGATTAAAGAAAATATTTTAAAGAAAACAGGGAGCATTCATTACTACCTGGAATCATATTGTAGAATGTCATGAACAAATGTATGTTTTGTAATCTGTAACAATTTAAAAATCACTTTATAAACACACAAATCATCAAATTACAAACTTCCTACACACACATACACATACACTGTCAGTCTTCCTCTTCCAATTTGCACCTTTGGCTAAAACATCAGTGAGTTGTCAATTTCATCGTATAACACTGTTCACTGTTACAAATAGTTATATATTCATAAAATTTCAGTTGTCAAAATCTGAAGGATGCTTTCCTGGAGATTTATTTTAATCTGCATGTTCTCTACTTCTTGACTCATGAATGGGTGACTTTCTTAGATATGTGGGCTGTTGAATTAGAGAGAAACAAGGACAAACTCAACTTTAACTATGACTACTTGTGCCATCTTTGACAGAGTTTTAGTCTCTTTGTCTAAGTATCCTTATATTTATAATAGAAAAATTGGCATCTATTTATAAGGCTATTCAGATGATGATAGAGTGCATAAAACAAGGAGCGTGGAAGCCAGAATATCATAAACATAAAATATATAACAACTAATATGATATCACTTCCATTAAAGAACTTATCACCTTGCATTGTAATTGTTTACTTATTTTTCTCCTCACCTGGTCTGTGCACTACTTGAGGGCTACAGCAACCTTTACAGCAGGTGTTTACATCTTCGCTTTCAAATTAAGCACCATAAATTTTAAAAATTTTAAGCATTTTAGTGTAAAGTTGCTAAAAGATACTAAGTATTTTCCTGTTTTCATATATGGAGTATATTATAAAAAATGAATCCCTTTGCAATTTTTCCAGTCTTTTGCGAAAATCTGGTTTTTTTCTTAATATGTTGAATATCTCCATGCTCAGTGGACTCTGATTCCTCCTGCCTGCTTTTTGTTTTACTCCTGTCTTTTCTCTCACTATCTGCTATTACTTCTCTCTAGTGTACTGGCATATTTAATTCCTTTTGTTTCGTGATCAATTATTTCTTCTAATTTTCTCTACACATATAAGCAGAATATCAATCTTTAAAATATTGCCTGTAATATATTGGATTCTGAGTTTAAATGTTCATAGCTGAGATCATGAGGTTTCTCCTGTAATCTTTAGGCATCTAACTTCACGAAGAATATGCTTTGAATGTTGCTTTCCTTGTTGTTGTCAGTTGTTACAGACGTACCACTTAGCTTGAAAGGTTGACACAGTAAAGTTGAGATATTTATTACTCATACCATAATTGTAGTAAAAGGGACATATTTTTTACCCAAGCCGTGGCATATATTGACACTTGGAGATATCCCAAGTATCATCTCATTTAGCTTCCTTATTTTAGACATGAGGAAACAAATATGTTAACTGACCTGTGCAAAGTTGCACAATTAGTTATGAGCAGATATGAAAATCGGACTAATAGATTTTAATTCTGGGTAATTTTTATGTTATATCTAATATTATCCGGTTTCTAAATAGATTGGATAACTCTACCTAATCACTATTCTTAACTGTATCTAATGGTAATTAAAACATAGTTCTAAAATTCAAAGGAAATAGAAGTTAGCAGTGATATGTAGCATTGATCTAGATAGTTGTCAAAATAAATACGAAAGATAAGTTCTTGAAGCATTTTTTGTGTTTTCTGAGATTCTAAAGTCAGGTCAGTCATACTTTTCTGCAGTAAATCAGTCTTTCTCATTTCAGAGTCTATAAATGCTTTCCGTGCCTTGGTTGTTTCTATGCCAAAAACTATAGGAACTAGAAAAAGAAGACAAGCTCTTAATGAATGCCTATTTTATTTTTGAATAAAACTGCTTAGCTCTTCAGAACCAGAGTTCCCAAGAAAATGTAAAGTTTCCTCCATTGCGGTATCATGATTTCACTTACTGAGAATCCAGGTGGCTTCATTGTGCCTCTTATTATTCCCCGATGCCCGTGGATCATAACAAAATCAATGATGAGGGTTTGCAACCAACCACTCATGGAGGTTCATCTCCTGCTCACTTTTCTTCATAATATCCAGGGTGTGCTATTCTATTCTGTGGTATTTTGATGTGATTTGTAGTTAGTAATGTGTAAAATTTAGATTTAACACTTATCAATACACTACTTCTGTGTAAGTTCTGATAGGTTAGGGATATAAGCTACGCATGCAAACCAAAGCACGGACTAGCAAATAACATGTTCTATAAAGGCAACTGATCACTTCATCGGCAGAGGAGATAATTTTTTGGAAGGTAAAGTGTGGCACATCATTATGAGCCCTTTATGGGATTTTGATACAATGTTGGCTTTTAAACATTTAAGGAAGAAGATACTCTATATTTTGGGTCACTGTCTTAGCGAAACTTTTCAGAAACCAAAGATAGCAGGAATCATTTACAAATTACAAGAGACTGACCAAAATGTATTAGCACATACACAGTGATTACTATCAGAAAAAGACCAAAGATTAGCATACATTATAAGCTAGTACTATATTATTCTGAAACAGTTAAAGCCTTGGAAGTTAAGTAGCATAGAATTAATGGTTTTATTCAAGAAAAGGACAATCCAGACATTAATCATATAGGCAGCATGAATGAACTTAGCAAGAAATAGAGGTGTAATGACTTCCAGCAACGGCTGTCATTATAACTTAAAAAATTCTACTACAGAGCTTTGGCTAGAATGATAATTCATATTAGTTCTTACATGTTGCAAAATAAAAATCTGCATTATCACATTTGATCCACATAGTGATGCTGTGTTGTCCAATGACAGCTTGGCGGCCTGTTATCATCACCATGTTCAAATAAAGAATATTTATCAAGAGCTGGTTGATGTCAGAATTTGAACTTGAACCTGGGTCCTTTGGGTTCAAAGTTGAGGCTATTGTATTTCATTATATTTCTCTGTCTCAAGATAGAAGGAGAACTCTCTTCTGATAATTCACATTAAATAATCAAATTTAACTCCTTATTGATTTGTAATATTGGATACACATATAAACATAAATACATATTTATTTTTTCAATAGATTAAATTTAAAAATAGTAAATATTTTCAAAGTCAAGGTTAAAAATATCAAATTGCACCAAAAAGTTTTAAAGTTGAAAATCACAGTCCCTCAATCCCTCTCATGGCAGTTTTGTTTCTCAGAGGCAAACGTCTTTAACCATTTTAGTTTACCTTTTTATTCACCTCCCTCCTTGCAAGGTGCATTTTCATTTGGATCATCTTAACTGACATGTGATTTGGATTGCTGCTTTTTCGATTTCTTCCACGAGACTACCCATTTCAACCCACGGACCAGTAATGTTCTAAGACCTTGTCTAACTCAGGTTTCCAGCAAGCCAAATTCTAACTAGTAGTGGCCTCAGCACCTCAGGTTTCTCCTTTTGTTAAAGAAAAATTTAGTCATTTAAATGCTTCGATCACTTGTTAATCTGACCGTATACATAAGATTTGTAAGACATGCTTGTCTACAAATTTTTTAAAGTCAACTTGAATAAACTTATAATTGAGAACAAGTGGGTCTAGAATTTCTTGCATTGCGTTCAGAAATAGGGAATATGCTTATGGCTCTGAGATGGAGTACAAGGCAAATGTATGTGGAGGTGTGTTGGCACTGCCTTCTAACCATAGATTTTATATTTTTCTACAGATTCCAACTCCCGTTAGAAAATACTGTGTGCTATGAAACTTTAAAAAGAATTAAGAGGATTCATAGGACAAATATCCCTGAGCTAGTCCTTGCATCCCTGCACTCTTTTTTCTCACTCTTGCAAATCCCCACCACAGAGAGCCACAGATAGACAAGGGCACGAGGGTGTAATCACAGTAACCCCAGCACACATTTAAACCAAGCGTTTTATCACATATTCCTACCACAAACATCACCTATTTCTCTTATGTCACAAGACGTTTCAAAATCAAATTAAATTGCTTTGCATTTTAAAGGCATTTCTTCTTTCCTTCTCCCTTTGACCACAAAACAACTTAAGATCCAATCAAGACAGCCTGTTCACTTCTTTCCATTTCAGTCTCTAGTAGCAGTTAGAAATGTTTTCCCACACTTTGGAAGGTGTAGGCCATTATTGAAGTGAGTTTATTAGTAAACATGAAAATTGAAAAACAGATGTGCTCTAATGAAAGGGATTTGCATGAGGGTCATTGGCAGCCAACAACTGGGCATCAAGAAGTAGAGATGTAGAGACTAGGACAAACCATAGATGGCTTGTTCTAAGTACACACACAGTAATGTGTCAGGGAACCCTCCATATATCTGTGAATCACTTGGAAGTGATAGAAATAGGCCCATTTATCAATACTACATATTGATAATTCTGAAAATCTTTTATAAAACATTTAAAAATATGTGTATATGACTTTACCATTCCCTTTGCAGCCCACTAAAGCCTGCATGAATATATTACAATGATTTACTATAAGACAGAACTATACTTTATGTAAACAAAATTTCTTTGATACAGCAAGAAGACTGATAAAAAATAGGAAGAAAAGTGATAATAGGCATTTAACTAAACCTTAAACAATTTATATATGTATTTTTGATGATTCTCAACATTCTGAGATTCTTTGTTATATTCTCAGTTGTACATTCAGCCCCAGAGAGAATTATACGTCATTATGTAATTTGATTAATTTCATTTATGTTTTTTGAGTTCTTATAACCCTGTCCTCAGAGTTTAAGGTCAATCACGGTGTGATTTTTTTGCCCCAAAAAATAAAAAGAGAAGGAAAGAAATCAAGTTATTGCTGGCTTACTTTATTATTATGCACATTTTATAGTTGAGAAAACTGAGATTACATGCAGAAGGCTACATGGCTAGCATGTGGCAAAGCTTCAGCTCAAAGTAAGCTCTTTTAATAAAAACTTATTATAGTATCTCTACTTGTTCATTGCTACATTTCATTCTTCAGAATATGTTCTCACAGTTACATTTTTCAGGAAGTAATGAGAAAGCAAACCAGTGCTTCTGAAATAACGGAGTCTTCGTCAGACTCCGACAGCTAAAACGGTGCTTTCTTACTGTCCACAGCTGTCTTCTCCTTCTCCTCATTTTCTCTTCCTCACAGATTGCTCACCCTCCATCCACCTGTCTTCCTTTCCTCTTTTTTCTCTTCCAGTCATTAAGAGATAAGCATTTGAGCTAAGTGCAGTTGGCTGTCAGCAGTCGTCTCAAGTATTTTCACGATATGACTTTATTAGGGTCACCAAACCTGAAAGAAATTAGTCTTTCTATGCTCTGTCTCACAAGAAGATATACAGGAATTTGCATCCTCTCCTGATCCTAGTGTTGAGACAATGGCCGACTCAATGGTGGACTATGAGAGAAAGGACAGCAACAGTTGAACCTGTAGAACTGGCCAATTGTAGAACAGCCAGGGTTGCAGTTGACCTCTCCATATGTGTCCAGCTGTTGGAATAAGATTTGGGTATTATTGGCCAACCTGGCCCCAATGGTGGTGTACCTTCCTGTTATTGCTGTCCTGCCAATATTACAGGTTTTTATCTCTGAGAAAATGACACCAAGAATCCACTTCGTTTCCCACTGTTACCATTTTATTCCCGTACATATGTGTTTTGTTTAATTTAAATTCATTTTGATTTGTTTTTATTCAAGGAAAGGATTTTATGTATTTGTTCATTTGCTTTGTGAGTGAATGCCACTATGTAAATAAAGATTAGGTTTGACTACATGTATTAGAAAAGTCTATAATAAACAAAATGAAATTTTATTTCCCTTTCATAGATGATAGGCAGTCAGGGGTTGGCATGGTAACGCAACAATATCAACAGGGACATTTTTTTAAAAATATCATGCACTGCTAACCTGGAAGACACCTCATGGTTAAATATAGCTTTGAACTGATAGACTCCAAAAAGAATAAAAATGAGGAATTGTGTGCTCTCTCTTTAAGAAATCTTGTTGGAAATCACTCACACAAAAACCAACCAAACAAATAAAAAACCTTCTGCTTATATTTCACCAGCCAGAACATAGTCACTAAGCCAAACCTAGCTCTGAGATAGTATAGGAAAATTATCTTATAACTGGAAGCTACAATATTCTATCAATTCAAATAGTACCTGTAGTTGACAGAGTTTACAATTATACGTGTGTGTGTGTGTATAATCATGTATATGAATGTATGATACACATGTATATTCAAAAATGAAAATAAATTGGAATAAGCATATTTTGCACAATTTGGGGTGAGGGTAGTAAACACCTCAGTATCTGTAAAAGAAATATTTCCTTAAGTCAAAATACTTCAGTCTACAGAGGAGAGACAATTGAAAGTGTCAAGCATTTCAAAATGGTTAACTATAAAATGCAACTTTTTACAACAAATGAAATATAATAATAGAAACTAAATAATTAAATAATAATAGAAACTAAACAAATAAACTCTTGAGAAAAATTTCAGTTATTCAGATAGTGAATATAGAAATAACAAACCTATTTTTAATCATAAGAATAATATTTTGCCTATTTTAAACATTCAAGTAATTAATAAATTTTCACATTTAATATATATATGGGTATATGCTTTATTTTAAATGTATTTAAATGTACATATTTTCAAAAGAACTATTCTAGGGAGCCATCAACATAATAAAAATATTTTGTTGGTCAATAAATAATTTTTTCAAAAATTATATTCTTTTATTTATTTTAAGAATAAGCTTTCACTCTCAGAAATTTGCAAGTTTGGATAATAAATTGTATGATCCTAGATAGTGTTTAATGGCAGTGTTTTGAGCCAAAATTTGTGTTACACCTGTTTTGAGTTCTTCTTCTATAATTAAATAAAGTGCCATTTATTTGATTATATAAAATGAGGCCATTAATCCCAATAATGGACTTTTATGAAAGGTCTGCTCAAATACTCCATGTTGGCCATTTACCCAAGAGAACAAATAAGCCTCTTATAAACGAAGACAGAATACAAGTTCCCACACTCCACCAATATTTCCCATTCAAGTTTATATATTTGTTCATTCACTTTTAAAATATAAATAAATACATGATATATATTATTTCCCCAAATGTGCTAAGTACTATACTTTGTAAAATACAAATGAGAGGAAAAAACAAATGCCAGGCACAGGAGCAAGTTTCTTCTAAAGTAAAGGATCTATGCACTGCTAATTTGTTTAGAATGTGTTTACTTATTACATGAAAATGTGTTGGATTAAAAAGAGGGGAGGCCAATTGTAGAAGTTAACCAGTCTAGACATGAGATGGGGCGGGGGTGTAGGATGAAACAAGATAGAATTGAGCGTTAGTTGTCTTTCTTATTATTACTTACATCTATGTAGCTTGTATTTTATCAGTTTTTTAGTCTGTAGCATGTCCTTCTTACATAAATCTAAAAAGACCAACAAACGAAAGAAAAACTAGAGAAGTAACAAAAAAGCCCATAATTTTGAAGTTTGCCCATTTCCTTTGTAGCTGCACACTTTATCCCCCACTACTGCTGTATCACACATTCTGTTTACAAATACATTTTTATTTCTTCTCAGTTATGCCATAATTATGAAATTCTCCAAACAAAAATATTTTAGGTTAAATATAATTGCATTAAGATATTTTAAAATTTCTTTTCCTAAATTAAATTTAGGACCTGGAATTTTTTTTCTCAACAGAACAAACAAAATGCAACCATATTTTCACTTAATATACCACTATTTTATAATATTGGGCACAAAAGGTAATTGGACAAAATTAAACCTAAAAAGTTACAGCAAAGACAAAAGAACACTGGCTTAGATTCAGAAAACTGAAGCAAAAGGCACCTTTACCACTCACTGTATAATCCTGGTCTGCATCCTTCACCTTTCTCCACCTGACATTTCCCACAATATAAGAGAAAATAATAATCACCTTTCGATAGGGTTTTGCAGAATCAATCAAAAGTATGTGTGTGCATTTGTGCAATTTATATGGGCTAAACACTATAAAAATGAAATATTATAAATGTCCTAATAATTTAAACAACGATAGCAATAAAAATAAGCAATTTTTCAAAAACAAGAAACTCTATAAATAAATCTTGTTTTCTGATGCAAGTAGTATTTTTCGCAGCTCTATTTTAGAGAAAATATATACAAAGCAACTGCTTTAGGGAATTTTTCTTTTAAATCTCAGAGTAACTATCTAGGAATACCCCTAAGAGTAATGTTCTCTTTACTTTGACATTTTACATGTTGGACAAGATTAAAAGTAAGCCATGCCCCAGAGTTATTTTACTATTTATGTAATTGTGAATTTATCAGAAGTTTCAGAAGTCATGGAAATTTCTTTAAAAAATTAGTAATAACTCTCAAAAACAGCATACAATTTAAAATGCAACTTCCTTGTCTCCCTTCTGGGCCCCTCGGTCCTCATGATGAAGGGGTGTAATTGGATTTATGTGACGGGGCTGCTGATGACGAGCAAGGGCAGAGGAAAAGCAGCAGCTTCAGAGCCTGCCCCATCTGTACCAACTCTGCTATGCCAACCACAAGGGAAAAAGCACAACAAAATTGTTTTTGTTGGTAAAGTCAGCAGATGTGACTTGAAGACAAATAGGGAGCAGATGTGACGAGTTAGAGAGTTTGCTTTTACATAGACAAATGTGGCTATAGCCATCATAATTGGGAAATGCTTCAGCTGCAGAATCCACCCTTTCTCCTAAGTGCCAAGCTTATGTCTCTTACCCTCCTGGCGGTTCTAAAGGAAGCATAGAGAACACACCAGAGCTCTCTCTGAACTATCATCTGGGAATGTTAATTTAAACAAAATTAATAAAAAGCGTTTAAAAGGCATGTGCTGCCTTCCACACAGATTATAATGAAATGCACTCTGTCGGAGCGTCTGTTGTTTAAAAAAAGCAAAGAAAGGAAAGAGCAAGAAAAACAAAAAAAAAAATGAAGATGTTTGGCAGAACTGGCATAGAAAAACATTAGGTTGTTTTGATGGAGTTGGGAGATAAAGAGTGTTGCATGGAAAAAAACACACAACCTGTCATTAGACTTGGTGAGCCATTTCTGAAGGTGATATTTATTTCCTCGGAAAAGTCCAATATGCTCAGTTATCAGACTTGTGACTCTTCGTCTAAACACTGCAGGAAGCCGCTGATCAACTGTGCCTCTGCTGTTTTGGATGCCTGGTTGCATCCTTTTAGAGTGAAGAAAACGGCAGATATATCCCCATGGCATTTGGCGGAACCTCTCAACCGAAATCACAGAATCAAGGGAAAAAGTGCTACCAGTTCTGAAAGCCAGGTCTGCTATTAACTCTCACTCCAATTCTTTACCTTGTCTGAGTGATATACTAGGTAGGTAATGCAGTTACTAGTACAGCACTGAATTATTTCTCAACTTTTCTTTTTTTTTTAAAGCATATACCATATAAACAAACAATAACTGAAACAGAAAGTTTTGTTTTTCTCTACTTAGCTGATCTTTTGTTATTGTTCTGGATGTGATGAGTGAGATTCCTGCTGCTTGATAATCCAGATGATCCTGGCATTCCATTTCACTTTTACATGCCCCATAATAACGTAATCCCTTCAGGCCATTTACCTTGCTATTACCTCCATGTATACCGCCAAACTCAGTGTAAGCATGCAGCAGCTAGAATGGTGTCCGGAGACCTAACTTAAACTCACAATGCAATTTCTAATGCAAATTGCATTTGCATGCAGGAAGGATGTGATGGAACAATCTCCTGACGTATGACTATGTTTAATTTCTGTGACTGATGGTAAAATTTAAATGAATGATTACATCGCTAAGTCCATAAAAGGGGGCAACAATGATGCTTCCTGTCTATCTTGAATTGTGACTTAGTAGTTGTGTGGACCTCCATTTTTCCAGATATGAAATGAAGATTGTAGCATGTAACTTGTTGGGAGTTGAAGATGAAATTAGGTCACATCTATGTAAAGAATCTAGTCCTCAGGAGTACTCAGTATACATGGAGTTAGATGGCCTGATTCTGACTCTTGCTGTGTGATTGGAGAAGGCCATTAACCTTCTAAGGTTCAGTTTCTTTGTCTGTGGGATAATAACTACATCTTTTAATGGTTGAAGATTAAATAAGATAATAATCGATAAAGGAATTAGAATATTGCCTGGCCCATTGTAAAGTCTCAGTAAATGTTAGCTGTTAACCTTAATTCTCTTTTTGTCTCAATCTCTCTGTTAATCTCCTGCAGAATTTACAGTAAACCTTTACGGTAACCTTTTACATGTAATTGGCTCCCTATACTCGGAGATCTTTCTGACATCTGTTTCTAGATCCCCAAAGTCTGAGGCTGCCCCTGGGTCTCTGCATCTGGGAGTTTTGTTCTAGTGCGTTACTACCTTGTTTCATAAACTCTTTCCCCGCTCCACTTCACTCCTCTGCAAGGCAGGCACATGTATTCAAAGTCCTTGCTCTATGCTCCTATCCTTCAGAGCCCTGTTGTTTGTTCTGAAATAACAAGACCGTATTGTAGTATTAAGTAGCCCTTACTTAATTAGTCAATACAACTAAAATGCATTGTTTATAAAGGTAACTTTGAATTCCTTGTTATATTTTATGAGGGAGGGAGCATAAAGTCGCTAAAGAGAGAAGAGGTGCTTCGCATCTATACAACACCCTGGATCACTCTGCGTGAGTGACAGCCCCTTATAGTTTGCATAGATAATTAACTTTCTAAATATATTAAGAACTTCTCATGTAATAATACATCTAAGTACAAGAAAATGCTAAAATTGTAAGCTTCCTGGATATATGAGATAGTAGAAATTAGAAAATGAACGGTTTCATCTTGGGTTAGCCAGTTACCAGCTAAGTTACTCAGAATGTTACATAAATCCTTTGAACCTCAACTTGCTTATCTGCAGATTAGAGATGATAACTCTTTCTCTAACTTTTCACCGTGCTTTCTCATTGAACGTATCAGCTCCTGTTCAATTTTCTCTCCACTCTAAGTCATCCCATCATCCTCAGTGACCTCAGCTCCTAATATAGACATCTCAGACTGTATTCTTGCTCCTCGTTCCCACATCATCAGCAATTGCTTTCTTTGTCACTGCAGCAACATTTCTTTTTGTCTACATCCTGGATTTTGTCATCTTTTGAATTGTTTAATCCCACCTCATTACTGATTGTTATGTAACTTTCTGAGCACAAGCTATATCTCTTCCATGCTATTTTGACTGTTTATTCATAACTATAGGATTCATAGTCACTTGAAGTCTATTCTTCCTTGTACTTCCTGATTCCTCACCTTTCTTTACTTCCCTATCTTTTTCAGTTAAGATCATGTGATCTATTATTTCATTAAGGTTTTTACCAATACTATAAATTATCTTGACAATTTTCAAAATTTTGTATCCAGCTAGTAAAATACCAAACCAAGATACACCTGCTCTGTACTATTTTTTACATATATGTTTCAATAGCAGGAGCTACTGGAAAAGTCACAAATTTAGTGTTACTATACATGTATAATTATCAACCTCAAATATGCCCTTAGATTTTGTGCAAATACCACTTCATTCTACAGAGAGGCCCGGTGATAAAACGAACGTAAGTAATATTTTCTAGTAGTCACCTCCTTATGGGTATATAATATAGCTAGATAAATGGATAGATGATAGATAGATTGATAGATAGATGATAAATGATAGATAGACACATAAATAGATGATAGATATAGATAGATGATAGACACAAACATACATACATAGATGAATACATACATAAATTTACACCATGGAAATAATGTTAGAAAAATATAATCATATTACCCGCTATACTTTAGAAAACATTATTAAATTTAAATATATATGAATTTAACTAAAGATGAAGAAAATTTAATGAAGTTGAATGAGATCAGAGATTCTAAGAAACTTTCCTAATGTTACGGTTTTCATTATGGATTTTAAACTGTAGTTTAGACACTGCAGATCTATCTTCCTCTTCTTCCTAGACCACCTGCTTCCTGCAAGTAGTATTAGTGTGCTCTGTCTGAGTGCACTTTTGTAACCACGATTCCTCAGTATTAATTTCAATTTTACATTTATATGGATAAAATAATCCATAGCTGTCTTTTTGCCTTGATGACTTTATTACTTAGATCTTTGTTACTCATATGCTTTTGCCTGGATTTTGTTGTCCAGAGCGGCTTCTTATTTGGTTTGTTTTTTATTTTGTTGGTATTTAAAATATGTTAATGAGTACTATAATATCTACATTCTTGAATTTTCAAATATTTCTTTCATCAGTCTTCCTACATCATTTGTAGCCTCGCTGTGAACAAAAGTTTCAAGAGGGCAGGGAATTGTGTAGTCACTGCTCAGTTTCTAAGGCCCATGAAAACACTCAAACATATTAGGAGGCCTGTAAATATTTATGGAATGAAGGAATGAATACAACAAAACCATAGTCAGAACTTGGAACCATGTCAGAAGCATTTCTCAAAGTTTTCAGATTACTAAAGTCACATGGAATAGGGAATTGGTTATTTTATTAAGATATAAATGACAAAAACCTTAGCAGTGTTTTTTTAAAAAGTACTAATGATCAAGAAAAAATGAGAACATTTTAAATAACTGTTGCATTAGAAATGGCTCCTGTTTAGAGGCAACTGCTGACTGCAAAGTTATAACATTTATGGAAATATCAAGATTGTAAGAAGGTAAGAGGCAGAGACATGAAGGAGATTTTACATACACAAAGTGACTGGAGCAGTCCCACACCTAAGAACATTATGTGTTTTCTCTGATTTTACAACAGTTAATAATAGAGGTGACGACAGACACATCTCAGATGGCATTTTTTTCTGCAATTAAGAGAAACTATAATGACAGCTTACAGGAGTAGTGGTCACTTGTTCTAAAAAGAAAAGCAGTTAAAGACAGCTCTGCTTCCATAAAACCACGGAATAGAGGAGAAAATCCTTGGCATTGCTCCATAATAATAGCACTTATAATTTTCTGGCATTTTTAATGAGTTAAATGCGTATGTACAGACATTATCTTCATCACAAACATGTCAGGTAGAGCAGTTACTCAGATTTCACAAGTGAAGTTGTTACCTAAAGTTCAGTCTCTGATCCCAATGTTAATCCAAATAACGAGAACAGTCTTGGGAAAAAAAGGAAAGCTTTACTCTGCCAGGCAGAGGGAGCACAGCAAGGGCTAGTGCCCCAAAGGTTGCTTGCTCCCTATTAAGAAACAGGTAGGTGTTTCTGTTTGGGGTTTTAGGTAGGGGTGGGGAACCATGGCCTTGCTGGTCAGCATTTTCCCATCCGCCTGTGTCTGGGGCTGCTTCCAGCGGAGTAGACAAAGGCTTTCTTAGATGAGCGTCCTTGGCTGTTTATCTCCATGGTGGAAGGTAGACTCTAACATCAGGAAGCCGAGGAGTTGGGGCTGGGAAGCTTCGGTTTCTTGATATTCTCTGTAAAAGAACTTCGAGGTCCTGGTATCAGCTACAACTTTAGTGGGAGCCCAGTTTGAGGCCATCTGGACTTTAATAATTTGTAACTGCTATTTGGTTGTAAAGCTCAAGGGGTCAGACGTTAAGGAAACAAATATTTGCATATGAGTGTAACTAAAGACCCAGGAAACTAGGAATGCAGGTTTTTAGTTTTAACCCCATACGTGCCAAGGTCACTGTAGGGGAACCAATATCAGCACTGATATTAACTAAGAGCTGGTAACAAAGTTACTGAAGCTAAAAAAGCTTTATATTCTCACCCAAGAAAATGTACCAAATAAGTATGAGAGGTGGATTTTATACTCAAGACTTTTGACTACATATCAGTTTTTATACTTCTGTGAACTTTCTCTTCTAGTTTACAAGTAATCGATGCCACTATCATGTCTTTATAATCACTCAGGTCATACAAGTCACCACTGTCCTGGAATGCATATTCCAGATGGTGATGTTGATAAATATCAAGGACGCTAAAGTAATCCTAAAATAACAGAAATAGTAGATATTATTAGACAAATAGTGGAATTTAGTCAGAATCATTTCAAAAATAACTATGTAAATACATGCTTGAAATTACTTATTTTGTTGTAATTTTTCTACATAGTACCTATTTATTAATATCAGCATTTAATTATATACAAATAGATAGAGAGAGACATATATCTTTCTGTATTGATATCTATATATATATGATGCATGTTTGGAAACAATAAGAAAACAGCTATTTTTTTTTTAAAGATTTTTTTTTTTCCTTTTTCTCCCCAGAGCCCCCCAGTACATAGTTGTATATTTTTCGTTGTGGGTCCTTCTAGTTGTGGCATGTGGGACGCTGCCTCAGCGTGGTTTGATGAGCAGTGCCATGTCCACACCCAGGATTCGAACCAACGAAACACTGGGCCGCCTGCAGCGGAGCGCGCGAACCTAACCACTCTGCCACGGGGCCAGCCCCAAGAAAACAGCTATTTTTGAAGAATTGTCTTGGTCCCCTCATCCGTTGGTGTTTACACCAAGAAATCTATCCACATAGAGAATCTGGAAACCAATGCTGGCAGTTACTCTAATTGTAGGCACAGGCATCTAAAAAAGAACATTCGAAATCCAAGAGTTCTTAATCCAAGTAGGATCTACAGGAACACTTGGGCAAAGTATTTGCGTGTATGTGTGTGTAAACATATTTGAAAGTAAATTACTTCTCACTTGGCCATATTTAATTAGAAATTGAGCAAAGCAACAGGGGTAACTATACTTTGAAATGGAATGCCCCTAGTACCTTTATTTAGAGAATTTAACATGTTGCAAAACAAAAAGAGAAACAAAGTTTGTCTAATTGAGAGAGGTAGCATCTTATGAAAGCCAAGATATTCTTTGAGATTCTTAACTAATCATTTTAATTCACTGTTTTTCATGGTATATCCATATCGTTAATCTTTTGCTAATAAGTGCAAGCAATATTAACGCTTTAAGTAGCCACAACCCCCACTCAACCCCCCACCTGTGATAAATCAGGCTATAACAACATGGTCTGAGACGCTTGTTACTGTTTTCATTTTTCTCTTGCAGGGCTATTTTAAGAGTATCTGTAAAGCCCAGAACTGAAAGTTTCATTTTACTGGAGTCAGCAGCAGGTGGAATGATTGGAATAGAGAGGGAAAAGAGACATCCATGTCAACGACTTCATCAAGGTTTATTTTTCATTCCTTCCACAGTCCTGCTGCTGAAATATGGTCTGACTGCTTTGCTGTATCATTCGGGAAAGCACCAGCAGAATATGACTCAAGGCAAACAGTTTCACAGTCTCATTGATGTAAAGAGCAGAAGAATTCATCTTTTGGGTTGTTTACTGTTCTGAATAGCAATCAGTAGTTTGCACTTGTAGGTAAAAGCTAAACATACCATAAATGTATTCCCTGTTAGTATTTATTGGGGAAAAAAAAGATCTTGGGGTCAGACTGAGTTCTAGAAAGTTTCTTAACTCAATCTGCACTTTATCTTCTTTAGATATTTAACATGGTAGCTCAATCTTTAGGATTCTTTCCAGTTCTAATATGCTAAGCTTCTGTATATTATTTTACTTAAATACCAAATTCTAATAATTGAATCCATCAGAATTTGATAAATTATTTCCACACCATTATTCTCTCAGATTGAATAATATCAAAACCTTATTTTTAAATTATTACTGCTTTATCATAATTACCATAAAATATATATAACATCAAATTTACCATCTCACCCATTTTTAAGTGTACAGTTCACAAGAGTTAAGTATATTCACATTGTTGTGTAACCAATCTCCAGAACTTTTTCATCTTGCAAAACTGAAACTTTATACCCATTAAACAAGAGCTCCTCATTTCCCTCTCTCCCCAGCCCCTAGCAACCACCATCTACTTTTATTATTGTTAGTATTGTGGTAAGGACACTTAACCTGAGATTCACCCTCCTAACAAATTTCTAAGTGCACAATACAGTATTGTTAACTATAGGCGCAATATTGTACAGCAGATCTTTAGAACTTGCTCATCTTTTATAACTGAAAGTTTATATCCTTTGAACAGCAACTCTTTATTTCCCCCTCCCCCAGCCCCCGGCAACCACTATGCTCTTCTCTGTTTCTATGAGTTTGACTATCTAAGAGACCTCAAATAAATGGAATCGTGCAGTGTTTGTCCTTCTGTGCCTGGCTTATTACACTTAGCCTAATGGCCTCTAGGTTGATCCATGTTGTTTCATAGGGCATGGTTTCCTTCATTTTTAAGGCTGAATAATATTCTATTGTATGTATACAGCACATTTGCTTTCTCCATTCATCTATTGATGAAGATTTAGGTTGCTTCCATATCTTGGCTGCTGTCAACAATGCTGCAATGAACATGGGAGTATAGATATTATTCTACTTTTCATTTCCATGAGTTTGGCTACTCTAGATACATCAAATAAGCAAAATCATACAGCATTTGTCTTTTTGTGGCTGCTTTATTTCTCTTAGTGTTTAAAGTTTACCCCGCATTATATATCTAACAGCAATCAGGTTTTAACAAGTGCAAAAGAAAACACCACCGGCTGAACTTAGTGGCATACAACAGCCATAGTGGCTTTTTATTATTTTCTCTCATGGTTTTGAGGGTAGACCAGGCTCAGCTAGTCGCCTTCTACTTCAGGGTTTTCATGTGATGGAGTCAGATGGTAACTGGAGCTGGAAAGTCTGACAGCCTCATTGACACAAAGCTTCTGATACTGGCTCTCAGCTGGGGCTTCTGCTAGATCTGTTGGCCAAAACATCTCTATTTGGACTTTGCAGATGAAATAAGCTGTGCAAAAGCATAGCAGCTGGGTCCCAAGGACAAGCATGTAATACCATGTACTATTTTACCCTGGAACTCACGAAGCATCATTTCTGAAGTGCTCTATTCATTAGAGGCTAGGCATTGAGGTGGTCAAGAGGACAGAAATTAGACTCTAACTCTGAAAGGGAAGAATGGCAAAGGACATGAAAACATGTTTTAAAACCACAATAAACAGTGTCAAATGATAACATGTATTCATTTTATTGCCCTCATATATTTTTCTATTTCTCCTGTGTTGTTAGATCTATACAAATTAAAAACAATTGATCCTTTGTCAATGATCATTAGAGACTATATTATAGAAAAATGTCATATTGGATGTTTTCAAGTGGTAAAAGCTTAAAATAATAGAGTGACAGTATCTGCTTAAATATACATCTCTGATTTGGAACGAGAGGATCCTTCCTAGGCTGACTCTCCCCTGATCACCCCTGGTGGTCAAGGTGGCAGGATGGGAGGATCAGGATATTCTGCAATGGTACAGAGTACATGAAAACAAGGTGGCAGATAACTGTGCCTTACTGCGTGGTGCCCAGTACTGGGACATCAAACAAATATCCTAGATCACGTGGCCTTCATTCACTAAAGTGCGTGGGTTTTGAAAAGGCTTTCAGATATCTATAAATTTTTTAGCATTCATTAAATCCTATTCATTTTTTTCAGGAGAATGAATAAAAATCTACTTTAGTGAAACGCCCAAGTATAGCTAATGAAGTACAGATATATTGCATCACTTAAGATATAAAGTAATTCTAAGCAAGTTAAAGACCTGCCGAATAGGAGAATTTGCAAACTGTTTCTCTAGATAGATAGATTATTTACTCTTCTCTAATAATTTCTTTTCTCTAAAATACTTGAAAATAATTAAAATAGTATATTTTCTTTGTAAATAGATAATTCCTTTCATTTTTGGATTTAAATAATTTAATTAAGAACTGCTTGGGCCAGCCCAGTGGCATACCGGTTAAGCATGCACACTCCAATTCTGTGGCCCAGGGTTTGCAGGTTTGCATCCTGGGCAGGGACGTAGCCTGTTCATCAAGCCACGCTGTGGCTGCATCCCACATAAAATAGAGGAAGATTGGTACAAATGTTAGCTCAGTGACAATATTCCTCAAGCAAAAATAGGAAGATTGGCAACAGATGTCAGCTCAGGGCCAATCTTACTTACCAAAAAAAGAATTGCTTTATTTATAAGTGATGCACACACAAAAATTAATTCATATTCTCTATTATTGATTCCATTTATTGAGAAAAACATTTTACATATATGTTTGCATGTATATTTATATACATGTGTATATATGTGTATATATATTTACCATATGACTTCAAAAAACAAGGGATTTTTTACATATTAATTATATACATTTTATAGCTAATAAAATACATTGTAAATTATGAAAGTAATTTAAGAAATCATTTCCATCTAAACAAGCTCTACAATATTAAGTAAACTTTATTTAGATGGCTTTAAAATGGTAATTGCTGAGGTTTCCGTTTTCCAATGAAATACATATTTTGGATAGTATAAACCTGGCATTTTAAACTCAAAGGCAACTCTAATGAAACTTGAATCATACGTTAAAATCATAATTGTGGCATCTAATTCAAAGATCAAGGTATAAAAATAAAGAGATCAGTGAAATAATATCTAGTAACGTACTTGGTGTTTACAGAGTGCCAAGGACAAATATATGCTACCTACATTTCTCAGTTGGTCTTGGAAAGGTTAAGTCATCCCTTTGGTGACTCACGATTCAAACACGTCTGACTAAAACTGATCACGAAATGTATCGCCCCAGAAAAATTCTGTAAAGCCTATTTTTTAAAGGGAATTGTGTGTAAGATTCTCATTTTGCTTTTTCTTTCAGAGCTAGAGCCATATTCCTGTAGTCCTCCTAATGCTCTCTGCCTCTCTGATGACCACTGGTTTGAAATGCCAAGTTATCCACTTCTCCACGGCAATATTTATATTATCCTACTGATGTTAACCAGACCTGCTACTCACAAGTCCTCTCCCAATCCCGGCCCAATTTAAGGTTGCTTCTGGTGATAGAGAGTCACTTTGAGAAGGTACTGGGAATCGTTGTGTAGTTATTTACTGGAAAGGCAGGGTGATGGAGAGGCAGTGACACAGAGAAAACAACACTGGCTGCACCTGCCGCATCACATCACTCAATAAATGGTAGCCCATATTATTATCAATATTATACTTGCCCCCTATTCAGTGAAACTTCAAAAAAAATGGTAAGGTAGTTTTCAAAGGTAATCCTCTTCCTCTCTTGCAAGTCCTTTTTATTTTAACTGTGAGAATATTACCAGGAGATTTCAAAGTGCTCTTCTAATCCGGATAGCCTGAGATTAAAGGCAGATTCAAAGTTAAAGAAGAATAAAAAATGACCTATACTCCATTACTCAATATGCAAATTTAACATGAGACTAGTTCATGAGTGCAAACACCATTTGTGAAAGAATGTGATGTTTCAAAAGTAAGCAATAAAAACATCAAAAATGATTTTCTGTATAGGCATACTCAGGAAAGTACTGGAAGATGTTCTCCAACAAAAAAAAAGGAGTGAAAGAACAACTAAGAAAGGTGAATTAGTGTGGTCAAGAACCAAGGCATCTGATCATCCAGCATGGGAGAATAGACGCAAAGAAGAGTCTGAGTAATGTGGTCATGAGAAAAGTCTAGAAACTGGTCAGAAAAATCGAGGAGGGATATCCTAGGGTGGAAGGAGTGTGCATATTTGATTCTTTAACAATATTCTGACAGATTTGACCAGGGAAAATTGAATCGAGAAACATGTAACAAAATTCTTAGAAGGAAGATTCACACAGCCGAACTCAATAGATATATTTTACTTTAAGAAGAGTTTTCTCACTTCCTTCTTTCCTTTTGTTTTTCTCTCTCCCTCTCTTTTTCACACTCCTCTTTATTTTTTTTTATTATATTTTGGTCTACACTGTAAAAGGAAAATAGAAATATTGAGAATTCAAAACTAATCTATATCGACAACCAAAAGCACATATACCTCATAATTAACAGAACAAAATTTATCTTAGAAGCTCTATAATATCTTTAGAGTACTGAAATGTTACTTTCCACGATATGCCACAATTTTCCTTGTTTTACTAAAATATGTAGATATTTTAATCCAATAGTTTGTATTTTCTCAAGGCAATTTATTCACTCCAAGTAAGGCTTCAACTATGTGAGCACAAATAATTTTAGGATGAAAGCTCCTGATTTCTGTGTTTGGTTAATCAGATTTTGTATTTAACAATGTAATTGTGATAACAGTTTATTCTGGTGTAAATAGTATTTTATTCTAGTTTTATTGCTATCAGTTTTAGCATCATAATTCTCATTATTTAGATATAATACACTATCAATGTAATCTAAAAATATATCATCCATTTCTGTTGTTTCAATATGGATTCATTCTTGTGTGTCCTATTCAAACCCATCCTCCCTTTGTTGTGAAGCCTCCTCACGTTGGTTCATTGCTCAATTTACTTCATCTCTGTGTCTTCATCTTAGTTCATATTACTTTGATTCACTTATGATACTACCGCATCATTTCACATTATTTTTCACTTCATTTTGGTCATTATGGGTTACATTCTCATCATTTCAAATCAAGTTCATATTTTGAAGTAGGCATCTGTTATCGTGTTTTCAATTATAATTGTTTTCTATTATTTCCTGTTATCTTGAATTCAATTACCCTCGTTATTCATTCTCATCTATTTATATTATTTGCAATTTGATTTTGTAAGGCTCTGGTTCTGCTAATATTAATTTACAATATAGTGTTTCCCTGACTTCATGTACTTGATTATCATTTATGTTTGTTCAGTTCAGTGTATACACACATACACACACACACACACAATTTCTTCTAGAGAAAATTATTTAACCTCATATCTTTTAGCATTTACTTATCATTGTTTTGACTGAAACAATATTTTTAGGGTGTTACTTAACTTCACCAACTTTTTAACAGTGGTTTGAATGAAATTATTCTTGGTAAATTCATCTGTTGTTTTAGTCACAAATTCTGAAATTACGGGATTTGTGTAAATACTCTTTTTCTTCGTTCACATCTTGAGTTGATTTTACTCTCTTTCATGTTCTGTTTGAACTAGTACAGTTAGCTAAGTTTCACACTAGTTAAATGTTGGTGCAGATATTATTCTACGATGCTTTCAACTTAATTCTAAATTTTCCCTTCATATTGTTAAAAAAAGGTCTAATGGTGATCTTAGATCCCACTTGAAGTCTCTCAATTTGAATCAGGTGAGTAAAATGATATCCTTTCACTTTATTATCTATAATAGGGAGTTTTAAGCACACTTTACTTTCATAGCAATTTACTCAATGTTATTGTGTGCCCCCAAATGTAAGGGCAAAATGTTAGATTTATATAATTATTAAAATAATAAGCATGACCTCTTAAATTTGGATGCCAGAAAAATTAATGAAAAACTTAAGGAACTTACATCGAATCTTATCTTTGCTCATGTCATTCTTAGTGGGCTTTCTGAAATTTCCTAGAGAAATTGCTAGACATTCATACACTATTTAGGATAACTTTGTCTTATGGTTATAACACATTGTGTTCAATCTGTTGGGATTTGTCAAACAAAAGAGAATTATTTTGTCCAGACTCTCCCTTTCTTTTCAAATATAAATTCTGATACTTTATTTTCCAGAAAATGGGCCTGAGTTCTTCATGTAAATTATAAAACTTTAACTTCATTGACGTTATCTCATTTATGTGTCAACTGGTTCATCTAGGCAAGGCTATTCAATGGAACTTTCTATGATGATGTAAATGTCCTCTAGACTGTCCGAGATGGTAGCCACTAGTTATGTGAGCATTTGGGATATGTCTAGTAAGACTAGGGATTCATTTATTTAATTTTAATTAATTTAAAATTTAAATATACATATATGGCTAGTACCTTCTATAATAGACAGAACTGTACTAAAGAAATGCACTTTATTTTATATCATTTGGGATCATAAATATCATTTGTCAGTGTGTACTATTGTCAGGACATTCCAGCATATCAACTTACATGAAACCAAGTGAAAATATCATAATTATGAATTTTCAATAAAAATGTCAAGCTAAAGAAAAAATGCTCTTCCATTGTGCTTTGGGGACTCGAGAAGAGTGATTTTCTAAAATTAATAACAGAATACCTATTGATTAACTTGAAAGTGGGGCATTTCCCCTGAAACAATAAGGTTAGGATGAGGCAAGGACAAGAACAAATTGTAGTCCTGAAGGGAGTAATAAATTACACCAATGTTTTATTGCTGGACTGAACTGACAGTGGGCCAAGGAAAATAGAGAGGAGTCAGGGGAATGGGCATTTCGGAAAACATCCATAGTACCTTCAACTTATCCTCATTACTAAGTTACCATCATCAGTAAGGAAGTAGAAGAGAGTAAGTGGAATAAGTGGCAGCTGAATAACGGACATTAAGTAACAAAAAGCTACTTTAAAAAAAATTAGTATTATAGTTCCATAACATATACATGGTATGGAAAGGTCTATTTCTAAATAGAAATGTGAAAAAATTTATTAAGCATAATTGGCATTTCTAAATAGAAACTAATATATTTCATGCTTTCACAATCAATATGAGTTTAATTTTACTTCAAAGTCTTGGGGTGCTAGTATGATCTTATACTAGTGCTAGTATGCTTATAAAGGCAAGACAAATTCTAACACACGGCAGGTATGTTATCCATTTGTATCAACACCCTACAGAAAGTTTTGTAAGAATCTCGAACAGGGAAAAATAACAAACACTCTCATCTAATAATTAGGTAAAATATTCCATATGAAGCAAACTTTTTATTGGTTCCAAATGACCACTTAAAACATCTGAGAAAAATTTAGAACTTCAAAAGTTTGGGGAAAGACTTCTGGTTTCAGCAACAACCTATAAAGAACTTAGAAGTCATCCTTCCATCCTTACAAGAAAAAGATGAAGAAACTGAAAATCAATGACTTTTCTTGGACTCATCAGAGAACTAAGGCTGCAGGGCTGTCACCCTGAAATCTGGAGAGTAAGGTAAACCCAAGGAATCAGACCTAAGATTTGCTTAACTGTAGCAGGAGCTGAGGGAGCCATATTGCGATACAAACACTTACGTCATAATCAAACAAATTGCTGGAGGCTGCATATGGACCAGATTGAGAGTGAGAAACTTCTGGGGCCACAGTATTTGGAGGACCTCACCCTTCCATGGGCATTACTTCCAGAAACACTATCAGATTCTCAAGATAAAGAGCAGAGAAAGACTCCCTTGTAGGCCTGGCAGAAGAAAGGAAAGAATAGTTTTAGTGAAATATGTCCAAAGCCTTCTCCACAGCAAAGGTTCTCTCCAGGGTGAAAGGCTTTATCAGAGCCTTGTCCCAGCTGCAGAGAGGACCTTGCTGTCACCTCAGCTCCTTGAAGCCTTTCTGTCTCACCAGAGTAGAGGAAGAAAAGTGCCACTACTGAAGAAACAACTCTTGCTGTCACAAGTCAGAGACAAGGTCCACTGAAAACAATGCTATTGTCATAGTGTGATAGAATTTTTCGTCTCCTCAACACTCTAACACCATGAAAACAGGGCTGTGGTCTAGTAACAGTGGGATTATAAATGAAAGAGCTTCCAGACACAGATATTCTCCCTGGAGGAGTGCTTGGAAAACCCAAAGTCAAGAGGAGAAAGGAAAACAAGGACACCAGAGGAATTTGAAGCCTCTGGGACCGACAGCTGCAACAAACCTTTGAACATAGCTCCACTCATAGTCAGATCAACGTCTCACACTAATGGCCTATTTACCTTAGTTCCTATTATGCGATTCAATGTGTCCAGCTATCAACAAAAAATGAACAGGTGTAGCAAATGGTAAGGAAAAACACTGAAGAGACAAAGCAAGACTTACATCCAAACTCAGAGATATGACACAGATGTTGGAATTATCTAATAGGGAAATTAAAATGACTATGATTAATATGTTAAGGGCCCAATGGAAATAGTAGACAACATGTAGCAACAGATAGGTTATGTAAGCAGAAATGCGAAAACTCAAAAGGTTAGTGAAGTCTAATATCTTGCTTGCATAACTTTTTATCTCTAAATTAGTTGTGAAAATTTGCATAATAATGCCTTGAGAATGAAATGAGATATGTGGAAAATGATGTTGGCCTAACATTTTACCAGTATTTTAGAGTTTACAATATGTTGTTGCTTATCTTATTTCGTTAGGCCCTAACCACAGATCTGGGAAGTCGAACATCAGGCATTATTCTTGCCCTTGCGCAAAGCAGGGTTTAGAGGCTGTATCAGTCTGCAGAAAGCAAAGTTACGCTGTGATAACAAACAGCACCCAAACTTTAGTGACTTACATGAGCATAGGTTTATTTTTCTCTTAGGTTACAAGTTAATCAAGCGTGTGGTTTTGACTCTTTATTCTAAAAACTCGCTGCAAGAAAACCCAGGACATTGCCTTTGTCTCAGCAGAGGAAAGAAAAATAGCATTGACAGACATGTGTGAGGGTTCCTAAAGCTCTTTTGGAGAAATAGCATACGCCACGTCCTCTCACTTTGCATTGACAAAATCAAATCATATGACCAAACCTGTTGTCAGTGTTAATGACTTTTACTCTCCTCCACAAGGCAGGGCTCAGGAGGAAAGAACCAAGAGTCAGGGGCAGCAATCATTTAGACAGCAATACAATCTACCACAGATATTGGGGCTTATCCAAGATTGTGTGGAGGCATGATTTGATTGTAAGTTCTCTGATTCCAAAACTAGTTTTGTTATAATTCATCACTTAGGAAACAAAACAAAATAAAAGAACCTTAGAACATAACATCGAATAACTGTAATTTTAATATCATTAATTCAGTATGCAAATGCTTCTATTGGTACATCAATTAGGAGTGGTATCAGCTACATATTTTTTTGCTGAATAAATGGGAGTTTTATTTTCCTACACAGTAAGAATTTCTAGGGAAGCAGTCCCATGCTTGACACACTATTTCTACGATGCCATCAAAGACACAGCTTCTTTTAAGCTTTTGTTAACCTCTTCATGGTTGCTAATGACTATCCCATAGTCATGTCTGTATTCAATGTATAAAGAAGGATAGATTCCAGAGACAGATGTTTTGTAGCAAATGAAAACTTATTGTCCTTGACTGTATTTTAATAAACATTATATGCAAAATTATTTTATCTACTACTTATGAATTTGATTCTATAAAAACTATTGATTTCCAATAAAAGAAGAAAAATGGAATAATAAAAACACCATCTATATTTTTAAGTGAAGTTGAGAAAGAAGATAAAAGAAACATAGCCAGATTGCACAAAATAAGGTGATAGAAATAAAATCCAAATGCAATAACTAATTATGTTGGATATAAATGGACAAGTGATTTTGTAAAAAAAAAAAAAAGTATCATCAAGATGGGTTTAAAAGAAAGGAAAAGAGAGTAAATAAAACCCAATTCTACACTGCTTACAAGTGATTCAATAAAAGAATAAGGATATTCAAGGAGCAAAATAAAAAGAACAAAAACAAAAATATACTAGACAAATTCTAAGAAAAAATAATAGATGTAACCATAATAACACCAAAGAAAATAGACCTTCATACAAAAACAATTATAAACATATTGAGGGTTACTTCAACGTGGTTAATTAAACCAGAATATATGGAATTGGAAAAACTGGATAGCCACATGCAAAAGAATGAAAGTAAACCATTAACTGACACCATGCACAAAAATCAACTCAGAATGGATTAAAGACTTGAATGCAAGACCTAAAACCATGAAACTTCTAGAAGAAAACATAGGCAATACGCTCTATGACATCAGTCTTAGCAGCATGTTTTCAGGTACCACGTCTGACTGGGCAGGGGAAACAAAAGAAAAAATGAACAAATGGGACTACATCAAACTAAAAAGCTTCTGCACAGCAAAGGAAACCATCAACAAAACGAAAAGACAACCTAACAATTGGGAGAAGATATTTGCAAACCATATATCAGATAAGGGGTTAATATCCCAAATATACAAAGAACTCATACATCTCACAACAAGAAAACTAACAACCCAGTTAAAAAATGGGCAAAAGATCTGAACAGAGATTTCTCTAAAGAAGATATACGGATGGCCAACAGGCATATGAAAAGATGCTCAACATCATTAGCTATCAGGGAAATGCAAATCAAAACTACAATGAGGTATCACCTCACTCTGGTCAGAATGGCTGTAATTAACAAGACAGGAAACAACAAGTGTTGGAGAGGGTGTGGAGAAAAGGGAACGCCCATACACTCCTGGTGGGAGTGCAAACTGGTGCAGCCACTATGGAAAGCAGTATGGAGTATCCTCAGAAAATTAAGAATAGATCTACCATATGATCCAGCTATCCCAATGCTGGGTGCTTATCCAAAGAACTTGAAAATGCAAAGGCATAAAGATACATGCATGTCTATGTTCATTGCAGCACTATACACAATAGCTAAGACTTGGAAGCAACCTAGGTGCCCATGAGGAGATGAATGGATAAAGAAGATGTGGTATATATACACAATGGAATACTACTCAGCCATAAGAAAGATGAAATCCAGCCATTTGTGACAACATGGATGGCCCTTGAGGGTATTATGCTAAGTGAAATAAGTCAGAGGGAGAAAGTCAAATACCATATGACCTCACTCATAAGTAGAAGATAAAAACAACGGCAAACAAACACATAGCAATGGAGATTGGATTGGTGGTTACCACAGGGGAAGGAGGGGAGGGCAAAAGGGGTGATTAGGCTCACGTGTGAGGGGATGGACTCTAATTAGTTTTTGGGTGGTGAACATGATGTAATCTACACAGAATTTGAAATATATTACGATGTACATCTGAAAGCTGCATATTGTTATAATCCAATGTTACTGCAATTAAAAAAAAATAAAAAATTTATAAAAATAAAAAACCCAGAATATATATAAAAATTTTACATGTGTGTGTACCTGATAAATAGCTCCAGAATATGTACAGTAAAAATTAGTGGTATTACTGGGAAAAATAGAGACAAACAAAACGGTAGTGGGAGATTCTCACATAATTTCTCAGTATTGATAGAGCAAGCCTATAAAATAAGACATAAATACAGAAAATTTGAACAAATTAATTAAAGAAATCAACAAATGGATGTTTATGGAATATTAGGAACAAAAAGTTCAAAATATATGCTTTATTTAACACACAAAGAAAATTTATATAAGTTGACTAACAAAATTTAGAACTCATGATAAGAACAAATTTCAAAGGATGAAATTTTACAATTCGTATTCTGACCTCAATGCAAAATAATCAGAAGCAAATAATGAAACATAAGTAGAAAATCCCCATGTTTAGTAAATAAAATATAACTTATCAGTCAAAGAAACAATTATAACGGAAACCAAAAAGCAATTTTTTCAGCCAGAGGAAAAAAATACTAAACATCAAGGTCCTGTGGAATGAGGATCAAACAAAAGAAGCAAATTCGTTGCCTTAATTCTTTATAGTAGAAAAAGAAAAACGCTAAAAATTAAAGGGTTAACTAGCTCAGGAGGTTAGTAAAAGTATGAGAAAAATGTAGGGACAGAAGACTGGGAAAATAAGTAAAAGGGCAGAAATTAATAAAAAAATAAACTTTTAAACATACAGGGCCAATTTTTTGAACATCAAAAGTTGAATAACTGATGAGAAAGATTGACACATCAAAATACAAGTAATATTGAAATTATGTAGAATTTTTAAAAGATAAAACTCTAGGGGCTGGCCCCGTGGCCGAGTGGTTAAGTTCTCGCGCTCCACTGCAGGCGGCCCAGTGTTTCATTGGTTCGAATCCTGGGTGCAGACATGGCACTGCTCATCAAGCCACGCTGAGGCAGCGTCCCACATGCCACAACTAGAAGGACCCACAACGAAGAATATACAACTATGTACCAGGGGGCTTTGGGGAGAAAAAAGGAAAAAAATAAAATCTTGAAAAAAAAAAAAAAGATAAAACTCTAGATTCTACATTATCAATGTTATGAAAAAAGAAGGCAGTCTTGGTTAGCTTGGGCTGCTGTAACAAATTACCATAGACTGGGTGGCTTAAACAACATTTATTTCTCACAGTTCTAGAAGCTAGAAGACCAAGACCAAGGTGCTGGCTGATTTGGTTCCTGGGAGAGTCCTCTTCCTGGTTTGCAGATGGCTACCTTCGTGTTTTATCTTCACATGGTGGAGAGAGAAATCATCTCTCGTGTCTATCTTCTCATAATGACACTAATCACATTCATGAGAGCTCCACCCTCATGACCTAATTATTTCCCAAAGGCCCAGCCTCCAAATACTATTACACTGGTGACTGAGGTTTCAACATGTGAATTCTGGGAGAGCACAAACATTCAGTCCATAGCGAGAGCCTTTAGAAAGCCCCCTGCCAAGAAATTTTTAAAATTAAAAGATATGGACAATAACCTGGGAAATTACAACTTACCGGAATTTATTCAGGAAGAAATAAAAACCTTCATGTTTATAAAACTATTAAAAATATTGAATCCGTGAGCAAAATCTTTCATTAAAAGCATCTGTATGCCCAGAGATCTTCACCAATGAGTTCCACTAACCAATTCAAGAATAAACAGCTCTAATATTACACAAATTCTTCAGGAGAAAATTTATGAGACTAACACAACATTGATAATAAACTTGAAAAAGACAGCGTGAAAAAGGAGAATTTTATGTGAATCTCACAGCTGTCCATCTACTCAACATTCTAAATTAAGTACTAGAAAAGACTTCATCCATATATGAAATTATAATTCATCATGACCAAGCTGCATTCATACCAGGAACAGAAGACTGGTTTAACATTACAAAATCAAATGCATAATTCACAACAATATGTACTGTATAACATCTCAATAGTTACAGAACAATTCTGAAAACATCCAGCTAATTAATGATAGTAGATACCTAGGATGGATAAACAAAACTACTGGCAAAGTAGGATAAAGAGCAACTTTCTTTAACATGGTAAAACTATCGCCATTTTTGAACTATTATTACATATGTAACAAACCAAAATAACATAAAGATAGATTGTTAGAATTACAAAGCAGTTTAATAAGGGTTTTTGGTACATCAACAAAATAATTTACAGCAAACAACAGGTAAAAACTAAAGCTTTATAAAGAAGGGATGAAAATTATTCATAACAAAAATCTTACAGTTGGGCTTATGATAACTCAGTTAGGGGCTATATCTCTCAGCCTCTTTTGCAGCCGGGCACAGCAATGGAATGTGAGAAGAAATAATGTGTGCCATAGCTTGATGTGTGCCTTAAGACATTGGGCATACACTTTTTGAGGTAATTGTTTGCCTTCTCATGAGTTAGAACCATATTATGCTGGAAAACCTACCTTAACCCTGCAGATAAGAAAAATGCCCTAGGAAAAAAGAAGAGCTAAAAAAGAGATAAAACATTAACTCTCAAGAATTGATGGAACAGAGACACCTACATACCTGTTGTGCTCAGCTCAGGGCTGTTATATGAGAGAAAAAGAAATTTCTATTGTCTTAAATAATTGTATATGGGTGCCTATTTATAAAGCAGCTTACCTATTACTCAAGCTCATACAAATACCATTCGAAATAGTATAGACACAAGAAGGATTAGGAAATGAATTGAACAAAAGATGTGCAAGAATTATAGACAAAATGATAAACTTTTGTTGGATGATGTTAAAGAAGATGTAAATTAACAGGAAGCTGTACTAAGATCATGAATTCAAAGTCTCCCATATTGAAAATATTTCAGGTTTCACCAAACTCTTACTTCACCAATTGTTGCCAAATTCTATATGGAAAAGTATAAAACAAAGAATAGTATCTTATGAAAGAAGAAGCACGAAGTGGGGAAACTTGCCCTCCAGATGTAATATAGGTTATTATAATGCTTTTGTAGTTAAGACAATGTTTGGCAAAAGAACCAAATATTCAAATGCACACAATAGAGAGCTCTGAAAGTGAGCATCCAAATGTGGAAATAATAACGTGAAGGAGGGGGAACAGACTGGTGTGAAAAGTTGGAGTTTTCAATAAATGCTCCCAGGGAAATTGCCTATCTATGTGAAAAAAATCACTATCTATATACGGAAAATTGGATTCCTTCTTCACACTATACAATTTTAGCTGGATTCAAGACCAAAATATAAATGGAAAACCTTAAAATCTTTGAAAAATTAACAGAAGAATATCTTCATGTTCTGCAGTAAAGAAGAAATTCTTAAATTAGATATTTCAAGAAAAACACTACAAAAAAGGAAATGATTGATAAATTTAATATTAAAATTAAGAAATTCTATTCAGTTAAATGCTACATAAAAATTTTGAAAAACGTAAATCATGAAGTGGGAGAGATCATTTGCAAAACTCGTAACCAAATGGTATCCAAAATACCAGAACTACTATGAATCAGTAAGAAAAAACAAATAACTCAATAGTAAAAAAAAAAAAGAGTAAAAAGTTTAAACAAGTGCTTCATCAAAAGGGAAGCCTTGGGACCAGCCCCATGGCTGAGTGGTTAAACTTCTGCGTGCCCAGCTTCAGCAGCCTGGATTCGCGGGTTCAGATCCTGGTGCAGACGTACTCCACTCATCAGCCATGCTGGGGAGACGTCCCACATAAACAATAGAGGAGGATGGGCACAGATGTTAGCTCAGGGTTACTCTTCCTCAAGCAAAAAAAAATAAAATAAAAAAAACGAGGAAGACTGCCAATGGATGTTAGCTCAGGGGGAAACTTCCTCACCAAAATCAAGGAAGCCTAAGTGGTTTATATAGATTTTAAAAGATGTGCCAATATATTAGTAACCAGGCATACACAAAATAAAATAAAACTGAGACACTATGGCACAATTTAGTCAAAATAAATTTTAAACACATAAAATAACAAGTGCTAGTGAGATTATAGATCAACAAGAACTTCCTTGACAGCCATTAGGGTGTAAATTTGTGCATCACTGTGGAAAACACTAGGACAACAACCAGTGAAATTAAATATGCATGTATCTATCACTCAGTAGTTTCACTCTTAAGTGTACGTATTAAGGATATCTTTCATATTTGTGCTTCAGGAAGTGTGCAAAGCAGTCATAGTAATACAAATGTCAATCAGTGGTAGATTGTTGGTTATGTTCATAACAGAATTTCGTAAAACAGCATGGATAAATTCTACAGGTATAATAAATGAGATAAGCAGGCATGATTTTATGTGTATAAAGTTCAAAACACAGGAAATACTAAATAATGTAATTTTAGAAACACTATTATCCAAAGTCAGGGTGGCAGTTACCTTTCTTTGGATAGGGGACATGTAATTTGGAAAAGGCACACGGTGGGCTTCTAAAGTATTGGCAATATTCTGTTACAAATCAGGCTAACTCTTATCTGAGTGTTTACTATGTAATCACTCTTTTAGTGTACCCACGGGTTTTACACATTTTTCCATATTTACGATGAATTTTTATAATAAACAAAGTTATAAATTATAAAGAAATTCTAAATTATAAAAACAGATTATTATCTATTCTAAATGCATTAAAAGAGACCTTAAGAAAAGAAGAAGGACATGGAGTTTATCCAACAGGTTTCAAATCATTTTTCCATTGCTGTCTAGGTTTGGACCTTGGGGGCATTAGAATCCTCAACTAAAAAGAAGCATAGGACCATGATCAGGACTAAATGAGATCTTCTAAAATGTTTATGTTTTGTTATCTCCCCAAACATATCTGTTTTTTTCGTAATATTTGTTAGTGGCACCCCTATTTCTTTCTTAATTTCTCAGGCCAGAAATTGGCTAGTCGTCCTTTTCCTCCTTTTCCCTCATTCTTTGCTTCAGTTTGATCCCCAGATCCAGAGCGTGTTGCCTCCTAAAAGGTTCTACAAGTATATTCTCTCTTTCCTTAACGTCACTCTATGTCTAGGCTTCCGTAATGTCTAACCTGAAGTTACAGACGATCCTTGACTTACAGTGGATCCATTTACAATTTTTTGACTTTATGACGGACATTCAGTAGAAACGTTACTTCACATTTTGAATTCTGATCTTTTCCCGGGCTTGTGATGAGTGGTACCTCTCCCGTGATGCTGGGCAGCACAGGGAGCCGCAGCACCCAGTCAGCTACGCAACCGGGAGGATTAACAACAGATAATCTTACAACCATTCCGCACCCAGACAACCATTCTGTTTTCACTTTCAGTATAATATTCAGTAAATTACATGAGTTGTTCAACATTTCAGTATAAAAGAGGTTTGGTATTAGATGATTTTGCCCAACAGTAGGCTAATATCAGTGTTCTGAGCACGTTTAAGTTAGGCTAGGCTAAGCTATGATATTTGGTAGGTTAGGTGTATTAAATGCATTTTTCATTTATGATATAGTCACCTTATGAAGAGTTTATAGGGATGTAACTCCATTGTAAGTCGAGGAAGATCTGTATTTCTACAGCTTTAATTTTGGTGTTCCTTGCTCAGGTCTCATTTTCTTTTATTTTTTCTCACAGATAAACAGAGTGACCGTTCCCAAAATTGCATGTTTGTTTATATACCCGCCTCCTTAAACACTTTCAATGATTGATCATTACCTAATTGATAAAATCCAATTTCCATTCTATTTATTTTTTATAAATATCCATATATCCATTTATTCATCCTTCCATTCTTCTATCCATGTATCCATCCATCTAAAATAAGATCAGCTCTTTATCTAACCAAGTATATTAGATTTTCTCAATGCAAGTCTACAGGCTGCCATAGTCTAACGAAAGATACTTTTATTAGTATATAATATTATGCCTGAAATATATTCATTTCCTCTCTGTAGTACTTTTTCCTCCAGAATATTGAAATATGAATATCTGTTCAAACCCACTTTGCTGCCCCACGTCTTTGTGATGTACGCTCTGTTTCCATAGTCCTTTCATACTGGTAAACATCTTTTTAAAAATTAGTTCTGTATGATCTCATCTTCTATTGGATGCCTTCTTTGACTGCCTCAGATAATGTTAGGCATACTCCCTTCCATACTCTTTTAGGGATTTCTATCAATAAATCCATTTCATTCTGTTTATTTGACTAGAGTATCATCATCTTTTGAGAACAGAAACTGCCAAACTCATCTCCATATTCCCACAAACTACATAAAGAGCTTGAATATCCAGGGCATTCAGTAAAAGATATGCAATACAGCAGAATGGCTAAGAGTTTGGTCTGGATTAGTCTAATTATATGTATAATTCTACACATGACTAAGGTAAAACTATACGCTTAATAATTTTGATGATTGTTAAATTTTAATTCCATTTTTTTCTCATTTAAATCTAGACACTTGTGAATGCTTCTTCTCAAACCTTATTCATGTTTCTACCCCCCCTCTTTTGAGGATTGTGCAGTCTAGTCTGTTTCCTATAAAGTCTGGTACATATTGGAAATTCAATAAATATTGGAATAATAACTACATATAGAGAATCTTAGTCTCCATTATTTTTCTTTCTCCTCCCAAGACGACTTTATAAGCGAGAACTTCAAGGGAAATAATTTCATTGCCAATGACAGTTGAGCTTACACTTCATAAAACATTTCTATTTTCCCTGTCTGTGGAATTTATGAGATACCAAATATGCTTAGGAATGTAATTTGAAGTAACACTCTGGCCTTAATATGAGAAGTACTAAAACCTCTAATTGTATTTCAGGTAGTAGATCAACCTGACTCTCCATAATAGAAACCTGAAAGATAGGAGGAATTTGTGTATTGTTAGTAGTCAAATTTTTATATATTCCCAGGATTGTCTTTATTTAAAATGCTTATGTATTGGTACAGCATGAGAAGACAGAGTCTTAATTGTGACCCTACCAAATTCATACTCTTATACTCTAAGTATAGCAACCAATAGGTTTACATTATCTGATCTGGAAACATTCTGTGCTATGGATTAGCTCTACCAACAAGCAGAAATCTCTGGAGAGAGTCCATTTGTCACCCACTGATGAAATTTCAGGGTAGAACAGATTGGAGAAAGTCACCATTTCTTTTCTGCTTATTGCAATTTCTTATGAGTACCTATTAAATTAACTGGGAGAAGAGCAAAATTTAAACAATAAATATTTTCTATATTGACATGGTTCTCTTTCCTACAGGAAAATTGTATCATTCTCCCCTCTGCAGCAAGTGGATTTTCCTGATTCTTAGCATGCTCTGTTTTTTTTAAGTTCTGTTTATAAAATTTAAATAGCTTTCTATTGATATCCTACCCACAGCACAGCCATCTAATACCGCTTTATTTCAACAGCATATTTGGACAGAAAAGACAGCAGGTCTTTCCATCATATGCGTTTGAAGATTAAAACATTGGATGGTTTAGATAACCTGTATTGAGATGCGGAAAAAAAGCAAAACAGTAATGTAACCTACTTTGCATTCACTATGCACCTGAAACATTTATTTTCTCTATGAATGAAGCTAGCATTCATTTCCTCATTTCACCTTGATGATTATGAACTTTTTACACAACCAGATTTTCTGCTGATTATAATTTGATGAAGAAAAATGTCAGAAAAATTAATCAAATCAAATGGTATTCCTCAGGAAAAAGATACATATACATAAAGCCCCATGCCCCCCGCCCTACGCCCTGGATCCCCTAGGGTGCAATTCAAGGTTTCTGGCATAGAATACAATGTTACTGAGACCGTGGCTTATGGGCACAGAGAAGATCACCTATGCTTTGTGTCTCTTCAAAGCCTCCGCAAAGGCATTTGTCACTGTCATAACTATGAATATGCATGCTTTGCTTGTGGACAAGCTAGAGCACAGCTATTCGCCATAGTTATAAATCAGCCGCTCCTTGGAATATCATTTCTTGTTGCCGTGTAGAAGGTTAGCAGAAAGAGAAAGTGTTCTCCCTACCATTTCTTGCTTCTCGTGGAAATCTATTCCCTTAGGGGACATTTATGAAAGAAACTGCAGTTCTGTTAACGCTTGTGAAAAGTGTTAACTGTCAGCATATCTCTACTCAGTTGCTCCATCTGCTTCTTTTAATTCAATTTGTCTTTAATGTCCCAATCCTCAATTATCACCTGTGTCATCTAAAATTTAGTAAGTGAAATCGTGGGTTATGGTTTTTATTTTTCTTTCGGGTCTTTATTAAAAGTAGAGATAAACGTCTAAATAGTGTGCATGGCTTTTCCCTGATATCCTCAGTGGATGAAATCCCAAAGAGGGATGCATGAGACTCTCTTGTTTATACAGTACAATTTCATGAATTCTGCTGCATTTCTAGGTCCCAAATATGTATGTGACAAATAAAAGGTGAATTATATTCAAGAGAAATATTTAGGGAAGAGCAAATTTTGACTAATGGCGTCATTTGAAGAAAATTGATATATTTAACAAATTCAGTGTCTTGGTACTTACATTGCAAGAATGGAAGTTAAGAGCTCAGCATTTAAATACATAGTATTTTAAAGCGTACATTATGAATGCACATAGCCTTTCTTTCCATTATTGGGGTTTGTGTATAGGAAATTAGATTACTGTACTTAGTGAGGCAAGATTTAGCATATAAAATACAAACTTCTATCTCAGTTCAGAGTATGGGCTGAGGAATGTGTGAACATGACTGTATTTAAACTGGGATCTCTTCTGATTCCACTCTGTGAGGAATGCTGCTTAAACTTTATGGACATTATTTTGGCAAACATTTCAGGGCCATTTTGTTAGTTAAATTCACGCACTTTAGGTCTCTTTTCTTCTTAGTTCTCACATTTGTTTTTCTAACTTGTCCCCACTTCCTCTCTTAACAACCCAAAAAAGAAGTAAAACAAAGACATAATTAATTATAAATGTCTCTCTAAATGATTCCTTACAAACAAATACATGTGATATTTCTGCAGACTAATGATATCATGGAAATATGGGATTCTGTCTTCTTTTGTAAGGCTACGTCTTGTACAAATGTGATCCTAGTGCTCTTTTGTACTACGCCGCAGTTACTTTTGGAGTCAAGGGTCTACTCCTTTCTTAGTCTATGAGGGCTTGATCTTTTCTACTATAATATTTTATGTGACTTCAAATGCTTACCGGTGCAGCAGCTGGAGTTAACACGCACCTTTGTCATCAGATGCAGCAATGTGGAGTTTTACCACCCAACGGCTTCGCATCCATGCAGCTAGGAAGGATTGTTAGACACTTTCTTACATTGGTTCTATATATCTTGTCCCGCGCACGTGTGCATGCGTATGTGTGTGTGCATGCTTATAAATAGGAATCTTATGAAATTATGGGGAAATTTTCAAACTATTTTTGCACTTAATTTCAAGAGGGACTACTACTTTATCCATTGAGACATTTATTTCCTATTTCCTCTATAGTATCCTCTCCAACACATATTCCAAATTTATCCCTGTATTTGTTTTACAACCATTCCTCTGATGTGAACTTCGAATTTCCTTTGCTAGACAGAAAAAATGTTGCCACCTCCATGAGGATTTTCCTGACTGACGTTAATTTACAGAGAATTTTCTTTTCTTATGTAACTATAAGGTGCATTGCCTTCCCAGGTAGAATATATACTTTGAAGATATTATTTTTATAATTCTCACAGTACCCAATAGAGTGCTAATGAATAAATACTGGTTGATATGTTAGTAATAAAAAGAAACTGTAAAAATAATCTTTTTTTAATAGTATCAATTATTTCTCATTCACATAGATGTTGAATTTATAGAGACTAAAAAGTTTTACTAAATCACATGGAAACACCAAATGAATTTTTTTCTCACCTCAATAGCCACTGTGTTTGCTGAATACCAATAACCTTGAAATATAGCATTCTAGTTTTAATAAGACAGGTAATTAAGTCAACTTCAAATGTGGCTTTGCACCATAAGACCAAGTGTCAGATTCAAGAGAAAATTCTTAGTTGCAACTTAAGCATATTTCTTTTTAACCAATTAGTCAAAAGATGTTTTCTTCTATGTGCTTGAAAGTTTAATAAAGTGTAAGCAATCAAATTTCGTTTAGAGGAGAACATATGAGGAAGTGAGTTATCTGCTTCTTGACTAATGAGACTCTTGTTCTGGCAATATTGGGCAAAGGGCAAAGACTTGGTCTCTGTGAAAGCAAAGTACAGATGAAGGATGGAGAGAACTCATTTCTTAATTAGCAAGAAAGTTCTGCCCGACTGATATCTTTAGTTGATCTGAAGCTTCTCCTCCAACTTCATAGCCCCTGCCTCCCTAATTTATATCCTAAATGTGATCAGAAAAGTGCTTTCTTTTTTGGTTACCTCCTTCTCATACTTGTCACCCATTATATTTTCTTTCAAAGAAGACCATCTAAAGGCCAACGAGTATTTGCATTTTTAAAGATCAGTGAACTTTGCCACTAGAAAGTTCTTTTTTGTTTCAAAATATTAAAGCTCCTAACTGAGCCAAAGATTTATGTCCAGGTCTCTTCATCACAGTGTTTCTCTCTCTCTCTCCCTCCCTCCCCCATCCTCCCTCACTCTCCCTCTTTCCTTATGTTTCTTTTCCAAATGACAAAGAAAAAATTATGAAAGAACTTTCAATGGAAATTTCATTCAAAAATAAACGAAAATCATATTTAATAGTGGTGAAAATAATTTATTGTCACATGTAAAAGAGAAAAGCAATTCGTTTATAATAATAATGTTGAAAATATGCCTTGATATAAGATACTAAAACAATTCCCTACCTTAAACAACTATTTTTGTCCCAAGATTCAAATGAGAGAGAAATATGCAATGGAATGATTAAGATTTTAACCTTAGTGAGCCAGAGTGATATCTTTTACTTAAAAATGTCTTATTACCTATTAAAATGTTTCCTTAAGTTATTTTTATACATGTTAATTTTCATATGATTTTGCTGCCAATTTGATTAAATGTGTTTTGACAATGAACATAACAATCTCCTTCCATAAGAGCTAAAACTAATAATAATCTGTCATAAAGGATCATTCATTTGGGAATGACATATCTCTGTACATTGCAGAGTTAAACTTTATGAATAATTCACTTTGCCTTTCATTAGTTATCTCTGATTCCATATTTTATTAACTTTCCAGGGTTTATTTTTGCACTCCATAGAGAATGTGACCTACTCACAATCCACGAACAAAAGACATCTGAGTGTTAGAGGTTAAAGGAACAGTAGAGATCCAGTTTCACTTTTGAATTCTGCAAACAAAGATGAAGCATAGGGAGTTACTGGTTTTCCCCAAGGTCAGGACAGAAGAGAAGAGTCAAGCTAGGATGAAATATAGAGGAAAAACAGGAATGTGGGGAATGGGTGCCCCAAAACATCATGCATGTTTTGAAAGCATTTTAATGTTAGCTATGGTTTGAATACAATATAATCTAGATGGCAAGTAGGAAGTTTTGAAGAAATACTTAAGAATAAAGCAGATTGTGGCAGTCATCTCACAATGTATATGTATAGCATCATCAAGTCATACACCTTAAATATGTATAATTTTTTTGTCAATTATACTTCAATAAAGCTGGAAGAAAAAGAGAATAAAGTGGATATGATTTACATTAGATCATATAAAAAGGTGAGAAGAACAACATAAGTTAAGTGATAAAATAAGATATGTCAGTTTGAAAGAATGTTGAGGCATCCACTATGAAAGTTTTGTAAGATATAGAGAAGTGACACTGATTGCGTAACACTGGAGGGCGGCACACAGAAGAAACTAGTTATTTGTCAGAAACCTGCTAAGAGTGAAGTGGGGAGCCAACTCGCTTTAGCTATACTCGGTTAGCAGTCAGTTTGCAAAAGTGGTTAGATATGCATTACTAAAGTCCACCCTATAGATAACATCACTTTCACTGGGGTTGACATGTTAACAGGTGCTTAAGTTTTTCAGGAAGTGAGACTTAACTCCTCGTTCAGTTCATGCTGGTTAAGACCACAGACTCATCAACTGGGCCTGCACGGATGACCAATAGGTGACACTTTGATGTTAAGGAGCTGAACACTCCACCCTCAGGTCATGGTAAGACCACCATTTTGGGAAGATGTGTCATATGAAGAGCCATGAAGCTTGACTACACTTGCACAAATAATCAGTTACTTCACTTCTCCTTACCTCCAATCATCTATCCCCATACTTTAGACCACTTTGCCCCCTACCGTATAAATATCCCTAGTCCCCATTTTTGGAAAGGAAGACAAGATTTGTTCTCCTGTCTCCTCATTTGGCTGCCTTCTGAATAAATCCTTTCTCTGCTGAAAACCCATCATCCCAGTGATTGGCATAATCACGTGGCAGGAAAACAAGCCTGGTTCGGTAACAAGAAAAGATGCTTTATTTTGAAGTATTTTATCTTATTAATTCTTTGATAATTTCAAATTCAAATTTCTTTTTGCATCAATTTAATTTTGGATCTCTTTAATTCATTGTCTGTCTTATGATTTTGTTTTTTGCTTGCTTGCTTTGTCTTCTTTTCCTCCTTGGTGCTTCATTATTCTTTCTGGAGAACTTCTTCAACTTAATCATATAAGCATTTAGCACATTTGGGAGGATGGGAACAAGATATACAATTTTTGAGATATTTGTTTTATTTTTTGGCTTGACATTCTAATTTTTATACATACTAATGTAGGGGAGGAAAATTAATTTTCCCTCTACCCTTCTAGGTTCTTGGCTGAGACCTCCCATAATAAAAAGACAGATTAACAGGAGAAAAACAAACAGAAGTTTAATGACATGTATACCACCTGTGTACATGGGAGATACCCAGGAAAACTGAATAACTCCTGGAAATGGCCCAAGCCACCACCTTAAATACCATCTCTAGCTAAAGACAAAAGAAGATGTTAGGGGTGGGGAGTTAGTTATGGGAGGTTACCAGGAAAAGCACAGTAAACAAGCAGAGGTTATTATACAGATTTAGGTCCTGGCCTTCTCCATTGATAAGTTCCTAGAGATTGAGAGTCATCCTTCTTTTCCTGGTACAGACAGGGAGATACCCTTAGAAATGGAGACTTCCCTTATAAATGTAAATTGCTCTTACAAAAGGATAACGTACTCAGCTTTTAGAGCTTTTCCTATGTCTGTTGCTTCTTAAAAATAATCAGCCCAAAAGAATCCCTATGCCAAAGAGACATATTTTGTGGTGGCAAATTCTGCTCCCCTTCACTAAATTTAATGGCATCTTCTTGTTTACGTATAGATGATGTCTTCTTCTTATTCTGTGAATATAAGTAGCAGTTTTAAACCCTTCTTCCTTTCTTTGCTTTGTTTTAGCTTCTACGAGTTCCTTTTTTTTTCCTTCCTGCTAGATTACTTTGCTTTCCATCATATTGCATCTTGTATCAGTTATCAGGCTATTTTTTTTTCCAGCTCCAGAATCTCCGGTTTATGTTCTGCTCTGATTAAACTCTAGTTTCTTCTTTGACCTGCCACTGTGGGCTACAAGAGGGAGAATGGGCCTGAAGAGGAAAGAAGAAACTGTTGGTTGTTCACTGTTCTTTTGAGCATCACCCTGGCAATATCTCCTCATCCTAGCAACTGCAGCTGGTCTAGGATTCCTTTTTGTTTTGTTTATTCCACACGTAAGAGCCATCCTCATTCTACTCCTTCCTAGAAACCAGCAGCAGCCAGACAGTGCTTCCACCTCAGACATCTGAATCTCAGTTCCTTGGAGCCCTTTCTGTGAGCTCTTGAGTTACCACCTGCTGGGAACAGCCTCTCTTCAGACTTCTACAGAGTCCTTCTTGCAAAATTCTAGATTCTTATAACCCCAACATCTTTCCTTTCTTTTTGCTCCAGCCCTTAAAGTGGTAGCGGCTTTTGCAATTGCTATGTGTATGACTTTAGTGTTTTCTTTTGATCGTTTTAGTACTTCAAAAAACCTGCATAACCTATTTCTTGGTTTCTTGCTTCCTGATATGAACCTGACTGATACTAGACTTTTCTTTTCTTTTCTTTTCGAGGAAGATTAACCCTGAGCTAACTGCTGCCAATCCTCCTCCATTCGCTGAGGAAGACTGGCCCTGAGCTAACATCCATGCCCATCGTCCTCTACTGTATATGTGGGACGCCCACCACTGCATGGTGTGCCAAGCAGTGCCATGTCCGCACCTGGGATCTGAACTGGCAAACGCCGGGCTGCCAAAGTGGAACGTGTGCACTTAACTGCTGTGCCACCAGGCTGGCCCCTGGAATTTTCTCTATGGGTCTTTATTTTGTTTATCCAGTAACATCTTAAAATTAAGGATAGGGACTAAGGTACCTACTTAGAACAATGTCAACTGATGGGCTCCATCACTGTTTAAGAGCCTGTTCAGGCAACCAACCACTTCACTGGGCCACCCCATATCATCAGAAAGAGGTACTTTCTCTGGTGCAGTCAGACATTATGAAGATGATCCTTTTCCTCTTCTGCCTGATTGATAACCACCCAGCTATTAGGTGTGCGAAGCTGAAGAAGAGAAAGATGGAGCCTCTTTTTCTATGTGTACAATCCCAATTAACAGCATTTCCTGATCTTTATTTCAACTTTCCCCTCTTCAGTACTTGTTGCTTCTAAGCAGTATACCTCTTGACATTCAGAGAACAATTTGACTCTTTTCTCAATTTATCCACTCTAAAGCGCTTTTGGCTATAGCTTTCTCCACTGGGGTAATGGCTCTTCCACATATAATCTACTCTCTCATAAAACTGTCACACCATACTTACCGTATCATGCTTGTTGATGCTCTATCAATTTTTTCTGTCTTTGGCTATACATATTTTAATTAATTTGCTATTTTAAAAAATTTTTCCTTCCATTCATAGGATCTAAACACCCTCCCTCCTTTTTTTTATTAAGTAGCATCAAATGCTGGATGGTGCACTAAAATAAAGGCATATCCATCTTATAATAATGGAAATAGGAGTGTAAAATGCACAATATTTTGAAGGGTAATCTAGCAATATAAAATCAATCCTCCAAAAGAAACCTTTTAAATATAATTTTCCTCTAGTTTAACATAAGTAAAAATCAGAAATACACAAACATTCTTGTACAGGTATGCTCACTCTCATAATCTTCATAATAATACAATTTTTAAAAACAACTTAATTACCCCAACATTGATAATAGATTATACTTAAGTCATATGATGAAAATATAAGCAAAAATTCTTGAGAAATAAAAATAAATTCTCCCAAAACTTATATGGGACAAAATTATTATATATGATTTCCAATTAACTAAAATCAAAATAATTAATTATGTCTATTCATGAAAACTAGACTTAACTGAAATAAAATATTTGAAAAAGTTGTGGGAATGCATACTGTGTTAATTTCATTTTAAATATTCATTTTTTATATTTTAAATATAAAATATTTATATTCATTAGTTTTATAATTAAAATATATTTAAAAATTCTTTAAAGTATATTATATTTAATTATGTGAAAGATACCTCTCCCTGCACATATTCTACTAGGATTGTTTACTCTGAAAAGGATAGTTTAAATAATGATTTTGTCTCATGGTTTGCAACCTAATTTTTGGCTTCACCCTCTCTATATAAAATGTTAATAATAATAGCAACAATAATGACAAAAATAAAATACTAGTACAAAAATAATGGTCATGGCAGAGGTAAGGGCTTGCCAATAATTAGCAACTATTTAAGCACATTGCACCCATTACCTTGTTTAATTCTTACACTTACATGAGAGAAGAACTATTTCTGTCCCCATTTGATTGTTCAGAAAGTTGAGATTTCACAAGAACTTAAGTGATTTCCTTGTTCAGATCACCCCGTAAATGGCAAAACTAGGATTAAAATTTAAGTAGCTTCACATGAGGACCTCTCATCTCAGCACAACAGCAGGTGATGAGATGGATTTTTGTGTATTAGCAATCTCAAGAGAAGGAACCCTCTCCTGACCGCACTGCACACAGTGTGCAACACACAGGGATTGAGAATTGCTGATTTCTACTAATCTTAAGTGATTTAAGAATTGGTTATTTCAATGACAACATTGGCGAAAAAAAAAACAGGCTTTGCAGGCCTTGCCTTTAGTGATAATATTCAATTTGGGGAGTGTTTGTTACTCAGTGTTAGATGATAAAATAACATTTTTTAAAAGTTTTAATATAAAGGGTTAAATGTAAAGGGAATAATTTACTCTCAAGGACATCTGTTCACAAAGACCAATTATGAAATTAAAATAATGTGTAAAGGTTAAAAGGCAACCGTTAAAATGATATTTCTAAGACAAGATTATATCATTAAACATGTTTAGAGCTATGGTTTCAAAAGTATCTACCTCTGAAAGTGGTAGCATATCCATCCTGAGACACACAATGCCTGATACCAGATATTTGGTAGAAAGTAGAAGCCTAGGTACTTCTTAAAATTTTTAACAAACAATTTCTATGCATATTATATACCAAGCCATTTCTCTTCAAAATTGAATAGGGAACTATCCATACTCTACAAAACTAATTGTCTAGAAAAGACAGACTTGCAAGAAAATTATTGGATTCGACTATGAAAGTGTCATTGATAGAACAATGTAGAAATTGCGGTGGAGAAGCCATGAGTGTAGGGCTGAAACTCCAAGACACATACACACAAGAGTCAATCCTTATGTTGGGACATCAAAAATGAATAGAAACAAGCTTGGGACACAAGATTTGGAGAAGGGCATTCCTGATGAGAGGAAAGAAGAGATCCAAACATTCTAGGTATGCTCAGGTTCTTTCATCTTAGAATGAAACGATGAATCCTCAAACTGGAAAGTTCTGCTGAGTTCATAGTTTATGACTAGTCTAGTGGGAATGTGGACCCCTGAGCATGTAAAAGTGGACAACTTGTGTTAAAGCGAGGAAAAGAGAGCCCAGGAGCAAAAGTAGCAGGCAACAATGGGTTGTTTATTATGAATATTCAGGATAATCATCATACTTGAAAGACTGCCTGTCAAGTGTGACTTGAGCACATGTTATATATTTTTATGTTATAGCAAAAAATGTTTGAGAAGTATGTGATGGGACTGTAATTCTTAGGCAGAACTTTCTCAAGTGCTGTTCACTATGTACCTTCTATAGCAGAAACAGTACATTAAAACACAAATCTGTAAAGATGCAATGCAGTAAATAAGTATGGATCAAGCTTCAATTCCTACGTACTAAGAAGTTTAGGATGCTGATCTTTTATTCCAAACAGGAAAAAATAAATTTAAAGAGTAATGCGTTTTCACTTTAGAATATACATATAATGAATAACAGCTTAAAATTGTAGCAATCAGTCTCCTACTGAATGTCATTAATACCAAAATAAGGTCTCTCAAGGACATCAGGGGAAAAAAACGAAAGAGTAAAGCAATTAACTTGACTTTATTCTCATTAAGATCTTATAATTACATTTTCAGAATTAAGTGCATTTATGTGATGGTCATGCAATTTTATTTGGATAGTAAAAGTGACTTTGGTCTGTCTTGAAAAAAATTGGAGTCTTCATATCGAACATTAAACTCAAATAAAATTTTCCATGAAAATGATTAAGGAAAACATAGTCTGCAAACCTGCATGTTTTAATGATTTGTGAACATTTTATATTTTCTAATAGACTAAATTTCATGTACATTTACAAAACAAATAAAAATAAATAAATCCGGTGACTTTTTTCTGTTGGGCAGTCTGGGATGGGGAGTTGATATAAGTAAAACTTTTCAGTCATGCAATTAATTTAAAGGAACCGTTTGATATTTTTCGTGTGTTTGTGAATGAAAATAAAGTCAATTATTTGAGTATTTGACATCCAACAAGATTCTCCCTTGCGTTTTATTTGAAAGTATTATTTTAGGTGGTTTGGAAGTACACCATCTGAGTTTTGAAACAAGTACAATATATACGAACAGGATTAAAAATCCAAAGGAATAATGCAAAAGGGACATGAAAATGCCACTTTCATTCCTACTGTACCTGGTATTTGAGAATTTGGATTAAATTGGAAAATGTGCTCTCTAGCAGAGAAGTCAAGAATATGACCCCCTTGTTTACACAGCCAGCCCTTTACATTCCTAGCAGGGAGCAGAGCACAACATATGAAGCAGGAAATAGGCCAGAAGTCATATATGGTGGAGCTTCCCACAGATGGGACGAAACAGCAGGTGTGGGGAAAAGACCTCACACCCTTGTAAACATGCTATTAAAATTAGAACCTTAAAAAGAGAACGTTAAAACACGACTAAAGTTGGTAGCAAATAAATAATGTTTACCTTGGTCGGTATGTTGCCATAATTTGCAAAAATGGGAACTCAATGCAAGAAGATTTTTGAAACTGCTTTATAACGAGGAATGTTAAAACAGTATTTTTAATGGTTTTCCTGCCTGCCAGTTTTACAAGCTCCACAATCCACCATCAAGAACAGAGTTACAATTCTAAAATATCCCATCCCTATTTCAGTTAAATGGCTCACCATCCTCTTCAAGATAGAATCCAAATTTTTCTACGTAAAATATATCTCCATAATTTGGTGGTTCATCCATTTCCATGCATTCCTTCTTATACTTCCTTCTATGTACTTTAAGCTCTAACCATATTGAATATAATTCATTTTAAAAATGAATTATAATGGTGACATTCAGTAGGAAACTGATTACTACAAGTTTAAGCTGTTACTATCTTTTTCTTTTTAAACGGAAAAAGCATTGCTCTTTAAATTTATTATTTTCTGTTTGGAATAAAAGATCACCATTCTAAACGTCTTAGTATGTATGAATTGAAGCTTGATCCCTACTTATGTACTACATTGCATCTTTATAGATTTGTGTTTTAATATGCTGGTTCTGCTAGAGAAGGTATATAGTGAACAGCTCTAGCCATATTGAAGTTCTTTCATTTTTAAAATGAATTATAATGTCCATTATAATTTTCAAGCCTTTGGGTATGTTATCCCTTGAGGGTAGAATGATGCCCTGTGGTTTCTTCACTTGGTTACACTCTATGTATCCTTCTTTCCAAGCTTAAACATCAATTTTGGTTTGAAACAAGTAAAATACAAACAAAGGGAGGGAAGGAAAACAAGTGTTCTTCTCCCCCCAAGTTTTGTTTGTTCTCTCCTCATCTGTACTTCTCTCACACTTTATATTCCCACTACTAGCTTACGTGTCATCATGTACTATAATGAATATTTAATTGTATTCTCCACGAAAGTTTTATGACAGTAAGGATATGACTGTTTTGTTTAACATTTAACTACAGTATTCAGCAAAGTGTCTGAAATATAGTAGGATCTAAATAAATAAATTTGGAGTGAGCGACTGAGGAAACACTTACATAAATAAATGAAGGAGGAAACACTTTGAAACTATTGCAGCAGAAAGTTGATTTCATAACTTAGCTAGAACAGCATTTTCCAAAAACATTTAATTTTTTATATGTTACGATTTAGCACAGGGACATCCATGAATAAATTAAGTACATGGAGATCTAATGGATTGGTAAAGGTAGAACTCAGCGTCAGTGCTGTCCAGAGAAATATGGCAATCTCGTGGGAGGCGCATTCACCTTTGGGTTTCGTAAAAAACATCTGTGTAACTGGTAAAATTCACTAGGTAATGAATTCTTGGCTTGGGTGCTTCAATTGCTTGTAATGAAGAGGACTGTGGCTCTTGGATACAGTTTTTACATAAAACTTTACATAAGATTGAGGAAACATTAGCTGATTACCAAGAACTATTAGAATTTTTAACAGGTATTCAGGGAAATTCTGACGGCAGCTTCCAGGAATCCAGCCATTTTGGGTATACAACTGCAGATTTCTCAGCTATAGATGGACTGAACTAGGAAGCAGATAATGAAGACACGAGTCATTCAGAGAAGACACAGGAGAAATTGCAATCAGCAGCACAAGGACACACGGTGGGGCCGGGACTCACAAACAAGGCAGAAGCTATTTAACTGAATGAACGTGGGCACAAGAGTGTGGAATGAAATGGACAGGAGAAAAGAAGGCTGGTCCTCAAAAGGGATCTTGAATGCATATACAAACATACACCTTTAAATCTCATGTACAGAATAGCTGTAACTACTTAAATGCAGCAATACTCTCCAGTGTATTTTCACATTTTTACACTCAGCTATACCCATACAACCTCTCTGCCTTTCCTCAATGTTATTCTATTCCTTTCCCATTCAATGTTACCTTCTTTGACAACCATTTACACCAGCTCTTAACCGTATGGATCACTAAGTCTCAACTAGGATGATTAAGTTCCTCCACCAATGGGCAACTGACAATGTCTCAAACATTTTTGTTTATCACACTGGGTTGTCGGTGCTACTGGCATGCAGTGGATACATGTCAGGGAAGCTTCCAAATATTCTACAATACACAGGACAATGTCACTGTGACAAAAATTTTCCAACTCCAAATTTCAATATTTTTGAGTTGAGAAACAATGCTATAGATGATGAAGAGTGAATGGCCTCACAATGATTTTTCTTGGGTTCTAACCCTATCTCCATAGAATAAATGGCCTCATATTGAAAATAATATGACAAGGAAAGGACTAGTTGGCACTTGAGAATAGTGTTTAAGAGTAATGCTTGTAAAGCTTCAAATCAATTAAATTATTGAGTTTATCATGAAAATCTCAAAATTCAAAGCTATTGGAAAAAAGAGTATAAGTGAGAGATTTTTTTTACACATCTCTATTAGTCCATCAAAATAGTGAGTGTCTTTCCAGAGGGAATAGCTAATAATTTTACTAGATAAAAGGTTTGCCATATTATGGCATTATCAAAAAAGCAGAGAATAAAGCACAGTGGTAATAAAGCAATAATGTACAAAGGAAAAGCATAAATAAGTATAATAAAAAGAGGATTACATTCATCTGTGTGGATCAAAAATCATCTGCCTGGCGCTGATGTTTGCATTATACCAGCTGGAATTTCAGACAAATTGCTGCATCTTTCACAGATTAAACTAATGCTCCTGACTAAAAGAATGCAGTTTATTGCCAGAGCACATAATGTATAAGTACTTAGAGTACAGAAATCAGACAGATGGCTTGGCAAATTAATCCATAAGCAGCACACCATAAGGTTAGTCAACGACAGTGATGGAAGAGTGTGGTCATGATAGGGATAATCATAGGAAATGTGAAGGTGAAAAAGATCAGGAAGAAAGAATGGGGAGGCCACTATTCAAGTCTTATTATAAAGCCACTTGACATGTCCATTATAAATGTACTTTATTTTTTTTAAGTGGCTGAAAGAGAAGATGGATTTTACTATTTATAAACAAGTGAAAAGCGAGATGTTTGAAATGTTGTGACATTCGAGTCTTGTCCTTGCTCCAAGCACCTAACCAGAGTTTAAAACAAAAGGTCATTGTGGGGATTAAATATAAATTATTATTCCTATTATAAGTATTACAGTAACTTTGTGGGATTTTGTATAATTTTAACTTGTCACGTGTAATCCATGGCCACTTTTTAAATTTTTTTAATTCCAAGAGTTTTATTATTTGTGTGATTAAAAACTCTCATTTAAAAACTAAAACAACTCAAAAAGCACATAAGTACTAATACACGAAGACAGCCACTACTAACTTTTCCTAAGATCCTATCTATGCCCATAAACGTGATCGTTCCATACATGCTGTCCAACCTGAGATTCTCACTTAATGGTATATGGAAAAGATGAAATGTACAAAGGCATGTTTAATTAAGTATACTGAAACTAGTTCCTTTGAGATATTTTCTACTTTATCAGTGAGGTGTGAAGTAAGTCTATTTCCCAGGTATGAGAGTGAAAGCCTCAATTTTGAAGACGAACAAGCATCTTACAAGTAGAGCAACTGGCTCTTTTCTTTTGAAAGAAGGAGGTCTTGAATAAGGCAAAATCCACCATATATGAACTATTTTCCAATGCTATGTGTACATTGCATAGTGTCTGAAACATAGTAGGCACCTGCCTAGTAAGAACGTTTTATCAGCTTTTGATGCAAATCTGCTCACCCCAGATCTTAGTGACTTAAAGACGACAAACATTTATACTTGCTCTCTACACTGAGGATTCTTTTCATCTACGCCCACTTGGCTGGAACTGGGTGTTTCAAACTAGCCTCATTCAATGTCTGGTGATTGGCTCAATGTTAGCTTAGTGAAGAGATGACTACCACATGTGTTCCATTGTCGTTTAGGCAAGCTCTGGCTTGTTGATGTGGCGCGCTCTAAAGCATCAAGAGAGCAAGCCCCAGTGTGCAAGCATGTTTTATGCCTCTGCTTGCATCATATTTGCTAAAAGCCTGTGGGTAGCTCAGATTCAAGATTCAAAGGATGTCTCTCTAAAGAAAATCATGTAAAAGTAGATAGATACTTTATTCTGAGTGAAGACTCCACCTTTATATACGCTTATGTTGCCTTAAATGAGGGCGTACATTTCTGAGTTAAAAAACATCATTCAAAATACAAAATCTAGATCTAAAATATTGATGCAGTGTAGAGAAGCATTTCCTTAAAATTTGCTTCTGATCAACATTATTTTCAATGTACCTCCTTATTGATTATTTATAGGACAAAAGATGATCAGAAACTGCCAGACTCCATTTCCAAGTCGTAAATGGGTAAAGGATGTTTCAGAAAGATAAAAATTGATGGATGCTTTTCCTTGCTTAATTTCATTTCATGAGAGCATTGTGTGTTAAACTGATGCAGGAAAACAGGAAAATGTGAAATGTGTGACATCTTTTGACAGTATACTTCTTTGAAATGACATACATGGATTTCACTTGACCTTATTAAACAGGAGTTGAAAAATTTCTTGCATAGATACAGTCCTATAAACCAAAAAAATAAAATAATAAGAACATTTCTTTGTTTCAATTGACAAAACTTTGTTCAAGATCCATATAATATCCATAAAATATTTATCACATCTACACATAACGGTTCTCTCCCATAGAAGTCATTAAGTAGTAGATGAAAATACGTAATGCAGCTTACAGTAACAAAATATTACTGGTGAATTAAGGGACATAAAAATGTCAAGCTATAGGGGCCAGCCCAGTGGCATAGTGGTTAAGTTCGTGCGCTCCATTTCGGTGGCCCAGGGTTTGCGGGTTCGGATCCTGGAGGCAGATCTAGCACCCTTGTCAGACAAAGCTATCACCGAATCCCACACAAAATAGAGGAAGATTGGCACAGGTGTGAGCTTAGTGACAATGTTCCTCAAGCAACAAGAGGAATATTGTGAACAGATGTCAGCTCAGGGCCAATCTTCCTCACGCACGTGCACGAAAAATATCAAGCTATAATTGGGAAAATTTTTTTCAAAAGTTAAGTTTTTTGAGTGAAAGGATACCACTGACAAAGTCAAAATCCAAAAACAGTGCAGGCGGAAATCTGAAATAAGAATAAATAAACAATATAGAAAACTGTTAACATAAGTAAAGTAAATAAAACTCCTGTACATTGATATTAAAAAGCAAAAACTTAATTAATTAAAACAAACCCAAAACAAAACAAACAAACCAACAATGAAAATGGAACAGAATTTTGAGCAAATAGAATAATCTTTCATAGAAATGGAAATTCAAAAGGCGTAGAAATAAAGAGAAAGGAAGGAAGGAAGAAAGAGAGGAAGAAAACAATGAAAATTAAAAGATAAACATTAAAAAATATTTAACTCCACTCGGAGGCATAAAAAGACAAATGAAAACAAATGTAAGACAATTTTACATTCTTTTGTTTGGCAAATAACATAAATATTTTAGTAATATCTAGTGCTGACTATGTTGAGGGAAAATAGGAACTTTCATGTAATCCTGGTGGGATATGAATATAGACTCTAGCTGGGGAAAAATATGTTGAAAGTATTGATCAAAAATCAAAGACAAATATAAAGCTTGGCTTTCTGCTGGAGTATCTTGCAGTAGGCAAATATTCTCTCCAAAAAAGTAAACTTAAAAAGTTATACCAAAGCAAGCAGCAACAAAAATCTATATAAAGTCATCAGAGAGCTGCTCAAGCAATAAATTGTATTTACCAAGATTCCAGAAAGGGATAATCATGGGGAGATGAACTAACTTCCTGGAACTGTATTTTGCCTGGAGACTTCTGATTCTGAGCATGACACAAGAGTTTTTTAGAATCTAGGTCTGGCCCTAGAAGAGAGCTACTTCTGGGGCACAGGAACACCAGCTGAAATTTTGGTGATCTAATCAGGATGGAGAGAAAAAATTGAGAACTTCAGCGGTCAACATCCAAGAAAAAAGGGAGGAATGGATAACTGAGCATGACGCTTGGCCAATTCTTCCCTCAAAGCATTTACTGAAATCTGCAGCTATCTAGGTAAGGAGATAAAACGCTGAGGTGGAAGCATATGAAAAAGCAAAGTAGAGATTCTGTTAGTCTCATCATGCTGGGAAGATAAGAGATTAATATTCAGGATATGCCATGGTGAATAAACTAGATTCTTGATTGGAAGCCCTAGAGGCTTATGCTCTAAGAACAGGGAAAAACCAGAACTAGACTGAGCCTTATCAAATCTGCTACCTTTCCGTGATCTATTCCTTTTTTATTTAAAGTGGTCAGTTACCTTTCTACGTCTTTAGCAAAGGGTAAGCTCTTGCTGGAGGATGGTCACATTGTCTAAAACCTCTACCAATTTTTCTTCATAAATAGGTATTAGGTATGCTAAGAGACAGAAAATGTGACAAACACTAAGAGCAAAAATAGACAACAGAGAACCCAGATATAGTCAGGAAAAAAAAATCATGGAGGAATTATGATCATGGAGAGACTCCCAGATGGTAGTATAGGAAGACCCTGAACTCATATCCTCGTACAGGCACATTGACTTTATACTCACATATAGAGCAATTCCTCCCAAAGAACTGAGGGATGATTGAACAGCTTCTGCACAACAAATGATAAGAGGACCACATAGAGATGGGTAGCTGATACAGAGACACAGTATCCATGGAAACCTCACCCCCCAGGTGATGACCTGCATCAAGGAGGGATATCATTGAAGGTCTTGAATACAGGCTTTCCCACCCTGGGGCACAGCAAAATAACAGCAGTTTAAAGAGAACCTAGACTAAATGGGGAGGAAACACATTTACTAACCCTAAAGCACCTTCCAAATGAGCGAGGAACTGCTCGAACTCTCCCTGGGGTTGGAGGAACCAGAAAATGACAGCTTTGTGTTCCTCTTCCACCTTGATAGCATGGGTGGGAGCATGGTCCTGGTGCTGTAGCTAGCTGCTAAGGCTACCCCAGTGCACCCCAGGCATCTGGCCCATACCAGCTCCCACTGCTATCCCAAGGCAGCCCCTGTGCAGAGTGCCTCACCCTCCCATCTGCCTGCACCTGCCCCAGCTCCAGTCATCCCAACAAGGTGGCCATAGTGCAGCGTGCCTCAAGACCCAACCCCCAGCCTGCACCTGCTCCAGCTGTCCTGTCAAGGTGGCCCTGGTGTGGTATACTCCAGGAACCCCTTGGCTCACACCTGCTCCAGTTCCAGCCATCCTACCAAGGAAGCCCCAGTGTGGCATGCTCCAGGATCCCCCAACTCGTACCCACTCCAGCTGTAGCCATCCCACAAGGACAGCCCTGGCATGGCACATCCTGGGACTCCCCAACCCACACCTGCTCCAGCTCCAGTCATCTTGCCAAAGCTACCCAGTACACACAGTCCACATAAGGGATGCTCTTACACAAGTCCAGTCCTTCAAGACAGGGAGAGGTAGCTGTTTTGCCTAATTCATAGAAACAAACACAGAAAGTCAGATAAAATGAGGGGCAAATGGAATATTTTCCAAAAAAAGAACAAGATAAGACTCCAGAAAAAACCCTAATGAAACAGAGGTAAGTAATTTACCTGAAATAATGGTCATAAATATGTTCATCAAACTCAGAAGAAGAATGGAGGAATACAGTGAGAACTTCAACAGAGAGCTAGAAAATATAAGAAAGAATCAATCAGAAGTGAAGAATACAATAACTGAAATGAAAAATACACTTAGAGGGAATCAACAGGAGATTAGATGATACAGAAAGAATGAATCAGTCAAGTGGAAGACAGGATAGTGGAAATCACCCAATCAAAACAGTAAAAAGAAAAAAGAATTTTAAAAAATCAAGATAGTTTAAGGGTCCTCTGGGACAACATCAAGTGTAGTAACATTCACATCATAGGTGTCCCAGAAGGAGAAGAGAGAGGAAGGAGAAGAGAGATAGAAATGGGCAGAAAATTTATTTGAAGAAATAAAGGCTGAAAACTTCCCTAACCTGGGGAAGGAAACAGACATCCAGGTCCAAGAAGTACAGAGAGTCCCAAATAAGATGAACCAAAAGAGATCTACACCAAGACATATATATTTGAAGTGGCAAATTTTAAAATTAAAGAGAGAATCTTCATTTTTTTAAAGATTGGCATCTGAGCTGATGACTGTTACCAATCTTTTTCTTTTTCTTCTTCTTCTTCTTCTTCTCCCCAAAGCCCCCCAGTACATAGTTGTATATTCTAGTTGTGAGTACCTCTAGTTGTGCTATGTGGGATGCTGCCTCAACCTGGCCTGATGAGTGGCACCACGTTCGCACCTAGGATCCGAACTGGCAAAAACCTGGGCCACCAAAATGCAGCACGTGAAGTTAACCACTCGGCCATGGGGCTGGCCCACTAAAGGGAGAATCTTAAAAGCAATAATAGAAAAACAACAAGTCACATACAAGGACACCCCTATAAGACTATCAGCTGGTTTTTCAGCAGAAATTTGCAGGCCAGAAGGGAATGGCATGATATACTAAAAGCACTGTTAGGAAAAAAACTTACAACTAGGAATACTCTGTCCAGCAAGGTTATCATTCAGAATTGAAGGAGAGATAAAAAGTTTCCCAGAAAAGCGAAAACTTAAGAGTTCATAATCACTAATCTGGCCTTACAAGAAATGTTAAAGGGTCTTCTTAATGCAAAAAAAAAAAAAAAAGGCACTAACTAGTAATAAGACAATTTATCAAAGAAAAACATCCCACTAGTAAAAGCAAATGTATAATAAGGCAATGGATTAGACACTTGAAAAGCTAGTATGAAGGTTAAAAGACAAAAGCAGTGAAATCAACTATAGCTACAATAAGTAGCTAAGGACTACACAAAATAGAAAGATGTCAAATATGACATCAAAAACATAAAACATTGAGTAAGGGAGTAAAAATGTAGTGCTGTTTTTGAATGTGTTCTAACTTAAGTGACTATCACCTTAAAATAGACTGCTATATATATAAACCTCACGGTAACCAGAAACCAAAAACCTACAATAGATACACAAAAAATAAAGAGAAAGAACTCAAATGTAATATTACAGAAAACCATCAAACCATGAGGGAAGAGACCAGGAAAAGAAGAAAGGAACAGAGAAATACCACAAAATAACCAAAATGTAAATAAGAAAATGGCAATAAGTAAATACCTGCCAATAATTACTTTAAATGTAAATAGAATAAATGCTCTAATCAAAATACATAGCGTGGCTGAATGGATGCAAAAACAAGACCCATATATATGCTGCATACAAGAGACACACTTCAGATCTAAAGACACATGCAGACTGAAAGTGAAAGAATGAAAAAACATATTCCATGCAAATGGAAATAAAAAGAAAGCTAAGGTAACGATACTCATGTCAGACAAAATAGACTTTAAAACAAAGACTATAACAGACAAAAAAAAAAGCATTACATAATGATAAAGGGGTGAATCCAAGATGAGGATATAACGTTCACAGAAATTCATGCACCCAACAGAGGAGCACCTAAGTATATAAATAAAATATTAACAGAAATAAAGGGAAAAATTGACAGTAATACAATAATAGTAGGGGACTTTAACACTCCACTTACGTAATGGATAGACCATCCAGATAGAAGATCAATAAAACATTAGCCTTAAATGACATTAGACCAGATGGACTTAATAGATATATATAGAACATTCCATCCAAAACCTGCAGAATACACGTTCATTTCAAGGGCACATGGAGAATTTTCCAGGATAGACCACAGTTTAGGCCACAAAACAAGTCTCAATAAATTCAAGATAACTGAAGTCATATCAAGCATCTTTTCCAACCACAATGGTATGGAACTAGAAATGAATTACAAGAATGAAATTGGAAAAATCTCAAACACATGAAGTCTAAACAACATGCTACTAAATAACCAATAGGTTAATGGAGAAATCAAAGAGGAGATCAAAAAATACCTTGAGACAAATGAAAATGGAAAGACAACTTTCTAAAATTCATGGGATGCAGCAAAGCAGTTCTATGAAGGAAGTTTATAGTGATACAGTTCTTCCTCAAGAAACAAGAGAAATCTCAAATAAATAATCTAACTTTACACCTAAAGGAACGAGAGCAACAAAAAATGGCTTAGTAAGTAGAAAGAAGGAAATAATAAAGATTATGGTGGAAATAAATAGATATTAAAAAATAATAGAAATGTCAATGAAACTAAGAGCTGGTTCTTTGAAAAGATAAACAGTATCAGTAAACTTTTAGCCAAACTCACTAAAAAAAAGAGAGCCCAAATAAATAAAATAGGAAATGAAAAAAGTGTTACAACCTACAGTCAGAAATACAGAGGGTCATAAGAGACTACTATGAACAATTATATCCCAACAAATTGTATAACCTAGATGAAAGGGATAAATTCCTAGAAACAACCTTTCGAGAGTGAATCATGAAAAAATAGAAAATCTGAATAGATCAATTACAAGTACTAAAATTGAATCAGCAATTTAAAAACTCCCCCCAAAACAAAAGTCCAGGGCCACATGGCTTCAGGTGAATTCTACCAAACATTTAAAGAAGAGTTACTATCTATCCTTCTCATTTTATTCCAAAAAAATTGAAGAGGAAGTAGCAAACTCCAACACACTTTATAAGGTCAGCATTATCCTGATACCAAAACCAGAGAAAGATACTACACGCACAAAAGAAAATTACAGGCCAATATCCCTGATGAAATATAGATGCAAAATTCTTCAACAAAATATGAGCAAACTGAATTCAACAATACCATTAAAGGATCATACACCATAATCAACCAGGATTTATTCCAGGGATGCAAGGATGATTCAGGATCATCAAATCAATCAACATGATACAATACATTAACGAAATGAAGGGTAAAAATCATATGATCATCTCAGAAGAAAATTCATTTGACAAAAGTCAACATCCATTTATGATAAAAACCCTTAACAGAGTAGGTACAGAAGGAAAGTATCTCAACATAATAAAGGCCATATGCAACAAATCCACAGCTAACATCGTACTCAATAGCGAAAAGCTGAAAGCTATTACTCTAAGATCACGAACAAGAGAGGGATGCTCACTCTCACCACGTTCATTCAACCTAGTATTAACCACAGCAATTAGGCAAGAAAAAGAAATAAAATCATCGAAATTGTAAAGGAGGAAGTAAAACTGTTAATTTTTACAGATGATGTGATTCTATATATAGAAAACCATAAAGAATCAACCGAAAAACTATTAGAACTAATAAACGAATTCAGTAACGTTGCAGGATACAAAATTGCCATACAGAAATTTGATGCATTTCTATACACTAATAACAAGCTATCAGAAAGAGAAATGAAGAAAACAATCTACAGAATGAAAGTAGATATTATCTTGTACTATACTAAAAAATTAATTCCAAAACGGAATTGCAGTATTGCAATAGTGGTCTGTCAGATATGGTATGTGGCCTGAATCAGTGACCAGTATATAGTATCCTTTATACCATAGGCATGGTACCTAGGTACAGGAAACAAAACAAGGGAGTTGTATGTTTTAGTTATTAAGTACAAAAATCTAAGGAAACAACAAATAAAACCAATGGTCTGTTTAACTGGAAGCAGAGACAGCACAAAGAAAAGGATGCTGTGCTGACCATGATGATTGATCCTACCTGTAATGGGAAATTTAACTTGTTACTATACGATGAGAAGTAGTAAGCCCAGAATATGACCTGAACCATGAGATTTTCTTGGAATCTCATAAGCACCCCATGTCTTGTGGTTATAGTTAATTGAAAACTACAGCAACCAAGTACAAGAGGAATAGCTAATAGTGTAGACACTTCAAAAAAGAAGTTTGAGTTGCCCTAACTATTGAGGCATAGTGAGCAGATTATAGACATAGAATGGACCAAGGAAGAAGAAACCGGTAATATCACTCTCTGCTACCACTTTATTAAATGTTATATTGTTTCTGCATTTTCTTTTTTACTGTCATATTATTTGTAGTGATTGAGGTAAAGACAGTGAAATATTTAGTAAAATCATCAGTGAATGAAGGAGAGTGAGAGGTCAGTCAGCTGGATATTTTTATGCCATTGGATTCAAATAAATCATTATTAATCTAGTTCAAGAATGGGAGCTGGCAATAATTTGGAAATGAAAATGAGGATGAAGTAGGACATATACCTACTCCATATCCTATAGCATATGGGGTGTGGTAGAAAAAAAGCTTACCAGAAAGAAAATATTTTACAACATATTATATAAGCTGTAACTGTAATCAAATATGTAATAACAGTGTTTTACATTCTATATGAAAAACTTTGCAGTGTTAGATTTATTTGGAAAGTGAAAAGTATATATTTATAATTCCTTATCAAAAATATTTATAAATTTTTTATATACTGTGCCTTTCTAGTGTATCAATGACCAGTAATATCCAAAAGTTTTATTGCTCAAATTTTAATCTTTCTATCTTCTGATTTAACTGAGAATTTTCTAAATGCAAATCTCCTTATCTTGAATATGTTATGAATTAAAATTAATTTATATTATAAATAAGAAACTTTGATCACATGTAATGCTTTTATGTTAGAGAATTATTTTCAAGCCTTATTTTCTTGAAAGGTTGTTTTATACCATTCTTCATTTTACCCTGCATCTTTACTTCTGCAAACATAAAATGAAATAAATACATTGTGTTTAAAGCAGGTGTTCTAGAAGAGAACTATAGGCCTTAAATAATTTTCCAGTTGAGTTTTAAGAACAAATAAAAATTTAAGCTGATAATTTACACAATCCAGGAAAGCAGAACTATAAAATACTTGAATTTTTCTTATTTTCAGCTCATTTCCTTCAACAGGATAGAAGTATGAACAGTATGTAAGTTTTCTTAACTGGATGGATATCATGAACCTAATGTAATCCAAAAAAACTCTTTTCTTGAGGATTATTCTGAAATTTCTTCGGGAGCATTCTGTGGCGAGGGTGAGGATGGACCCAGAACTGTGAACAATGCCATCTGTGTTCCCCATTGGAGTCAAAACTTTGTAGTAAATGGCAGCTTAGCAAATTGGTTTTGTGGTCTAACCAGAATAATTACCAAATTTTGAGCAGCAAATTTATGAAAGTTTTGTTTGCTTTGTGACTACAGAAATGCCCACAATAAATGACTTTATTTTGGATACACTTTCTTTGTTAGAGTTCTCTAATGCTGTTGGAAAGCTGTACCAAACAAACCATTTAAAAAATAACAAACTAATGAGGGTAATGTTGATAAATCAGACCCTGGGGTCAAAAGAAATTAGATATTGTTTACATCATTGCTGAAAAGAAGAAACACTTATAAACATTTTCTTTTTAAACATTAGTTTGATAGCAATGTTTACCTCATTAAACAAATGTTTAGAGTCTTCTAAGTGACTCACTCATAAACACATACATTTTGTTTGCATAATTGTCAGAGAGCTATCTGTCCCGCTTGTACAATAATAATACGAATGAAAACTCAAGACAATGAAAGCTACATTTCTTAATGTTAAGTAAATTATCTTTAACCTTGACTTTCCAAAGTCTGTGAAACTTTATAACAAAGATATCCCTGTGGATAAAAAGATGCCATTCCCTATCTGTCTTTCACCTTACTTCAAACTACTTAACATCCTAAAGAAGGCCTTGAGGCTCTTGTATAAGTGGAAGAAGAAATACACAGGTACACCCATAATTACTTTCCTATCTCACAAATTGTCTTCCAAAATCTGATATGATAAAGCCCTTAAGGTTTTGGAAAATATGCTGAGTACATGTTCCAAGATTCAAAAGATGTTGGATTTGATTATTGTTTTTTTAATCTTTTTAATAAAAATGTGTATGTAACCCCAGGAAATAGATCATATAGAATAAAATGATAATATGAGCAGAAGATGAAGAGACAGAAGCCTGGGGATTCAAAATCAAGTCAGAATATTATCTTCAAATTCTGCAAGTAACAATCCCTAGAAAAAGAAAAAGACATATTGGTACTTTAGGAAGAAATTATCTTTCAGCTCTAAAATTAAAAATGTCAAACTATTAAGTGTTTTAAAAATAATTCTGGTATGGCTAACAATTTATGTCTAGTTGGTTAGTTTCTTTTGGAGTTGGAGGTGAGCAGCGAGAATGTCAATTCAAAATCTTGCCACCTCAACTCTTAACCATATTAATGCTATCCCAGGGCGCTCGACTTTGTAATTTGTGCTTTATCTTCAAGGATGCAAGTTTTGGGGCCGTCCCAGTGGCGAAGTGGTTAAGTGCAGACATGGCACCGCTTGGCAAGCCATGCTGTGGCAGGCGTCCCACATATAAAATAGAGGAAGATGGGCACGGATGTTAGCTCAGGGCCAGTCTTCCTCAGCTAAAAGAGGAGGATTGGCAGCAGATGTTAGCTCAGGGCTAGTCTTCCTCAAAAAAACCATAAAGATTAAAATATAAAAAAAGATGCATGCTTTGAAGTGATTCTTAATGAATAAGTAGGGGTGGGTGGTGAAACGTTTGGATAATGTAACCTGACAAAGTAGAAGGAGTAGGCTTGTGGTGGGGTGGGATGTCGGTAGCTGTACCACCATCTGGCTGTCTAATCAGTGGTGTAAATAACTTCAAGAAGCTCCCGTGGGATGGCACAATGCCATAGACAACTTCTGCTCCAGAGGTTTTTGTACCCTCCTCATAATTTTTTACCTTACCTGTTTTCCTGACCATTCTGACATACTTGCCTATGCTGCTGCCTAACATCAGGAGAAGACTACTTGCTATTTTAAAGAATTCACTTAAGTAAACGCCAAAAAGCCAAGTCTTATAAGATTCAGAAGAGTGATCAGCAAATCTAAACTTTCTAAGTTATATAAAATTACTACAGTTGTCCATTTCTTAGCATATATACACATGGTTGTTAAAACATCTATGTTTTGTTGTAAACAAGCAAAAAAAGTACTTTATAGAAATCAAGAATATAATGCTATGTTACAGTAATTCCTCATAGGAGCAATTAATTCTGCTCAATACTATCTTTAGTAAGAAACTAAATCATTTTTTAAGAATCACTTTGTAATCATCATATCAATCACAAGCTGCAGAAATTAGGTTAACGAATATCTCTTGGTCTTTAGCGATTTTCCCACCACAAGCACGATTTATGACTAAGAATTGGAATGATTCTTGAATTAATTTTGTGTTATGTGTGATGCAGTCATAAACACAAAGTTATTAATGGGTTTTGTTCCTCAGTCTTTTGCTGTCTATGCTAGGTATTGGAGGACTACAGGACACGGTGGGTAAGGAGAGATGGCAATCTTGGGTTGGGAGATAATATGGATTCATTTGATGTGGTGGAATACTATTTGGAAAATATTAAACGTTATCCCTCTTTTCTAAGCACCACCATTTTACACACATGCACTTACAAACACACATACACACAGGCATGCATACTCTTACATGCAGACCTACACACATATACAAACCCACACCTACACATCCTTTCACTTTTGGCTGGTACTCCTGACCTTCCTCCCACTGGAAAAGCTTTTAAGTCCTATGCATTGACTTATGCATTGACTTATGTTTTAACAGAAAGGCTTTTGAGCTTAAGGCCATGAGTAGATTAAAATTCAGATAAATAAAGAGTCTACAAAATATTACCAGTATAATAAGTAAATAAGTCCTAGATTAGGCGAGAGACAAGTAAAAAGAAATATGGAGGGAATAAATGCTAACAGGTTACTGAAAGGAGACTCTGTTCCCCAAGCTACACCTACTTTCCTCTCCATCCTGACTCAAGCTTAGAGGAAGGTAAGGATAGAAACCACAGTGTTTTTGAAATCCAGGGACAGATCTTTGCCTCCCCTCCCGGTTAAACCCCAGAAAGGAGGCAAGACCCCATAGTGACAATGGCTGCATGGTCCTGGTTTGATCTCATTTAGGTTCCCCTATGGCTCTAGCAAATGTGAGGAGAATAGACTAATTTCTATGTAATTTCTATGTTTCTATGTACAAAATCAGGATTAAAATGGTAAAGGATTATCATAATACCAGGTAACAAGCACAGTAGAATAAATTCCAACTACCTAGGAGAACACAAGAAATACTGAAGACTGAGCTGCGTCCTAGAGTGACTCAGTCACTTGAAAGGCTTGACTTATTTATAACAGGAATGAAACAAACATTTCAGCAGATATCAGTGGACAATACTGTCTAATTGTCACGAAAACACTGGAACAATTTATAGATGGGAGAGTCAGAATTCAAATTTAGAACTCTCTAATTTCATATGATGATGTCTTAATTATGCTATTTGAATTCTAACTCAGTTCTATATTTGTTGATTGAATGAATGAATATAACTGAATGAATTTTTCTGTAGATCAAATTAAAGATACTGAATAATTTCAACACAGTTTGTAAGTGATTTAATAGAAATTTGATTTCGGATGTAACACAACAGTCTAGTTATTTGAATGCCTGATAGGTAGATCATTTTTGGCTGTTAAGAGGTATGCACTTTCTCTGACCCAGCGTAAGGACATGTGTCGAGGAAATTATGGCCACAATCTGGCACCTATGACTCTATCAAAATTTCCATTTTATGTTATAGCTGATAATACATATCTCCAATTAGGTTCCGTTATCTATATAGAGCTATCCTTAAAAGCTTTCTATAAGATAACCACGTTCTTTATACCTACAAGTCAATGTAATCAGAGTTACATGTTTATAGTATTGTTAAAGGAAAAATTACTTATGTTTTAGAATTATAAGAGACAAGTAAGTCAGGATTATTTATCAAAAAGCCAGAAGCAATTGTCTTCATGGAATGAAGCGTGCACATATTCTTATGAGGGAGGCAAGCTGTTTTCCCCTGATGAAGCATCCACAATAATGTAGTAAATATAGTGCCACTTGATTAATGATTTAACTGTTTTTGAAAATAAGTTACTCTTAGATATCTTTTTATATTCTTAATATTATTATTTTTAAGATATTACTGTGGAAAGTTTAGATTTAAGTGAAAACTCTGATCTTTCTAAGATTTCATTGTGGGCCTATTTCTAATACGCTCTTGCTCTTTCCTCCCAGGCATCTACTCCTTTCTGGAGCAACATTTAATGTTCAAAATATTATTCTTATTATACAGAAGGTGAAACTGAGGCTCTAGAACCTTTCTTTTTTTTTCTTTTTTTTTGAGGAAGATTAGTCCTGAGCTAACTGCTGCCAATCCTCCTCTTTTTGCTGAGGAAGGCTGGCCCTGAGCTAACATCTGTGCCCATCTTCCTCTACCTTATATGTGGGACTCCTACCACAGCATGGTTTGGCAAGCAGTGCCATGTCCACACATGGTATCCAAACAGGCGACCCCAGGGCCACTGAAGCAGAACGTGCGCACTTAATCACTGCACCACCGGGCCGACGCTAGAACCTTTCTTTTTAAAAATAAATTTTATTCATTGAGAATCTGTTGCCTGATAAATGATGAATTTAAAAATTGTCCTCATTGCATTTCAACATGATTATAAATTTATATTAATTATATTTTTAAAACTAAACCCTATGCTAATTAAGTTAATTTCACATGCACAAAGAAAATAACACTCAACTAAAATGGAAATCTCATCCACACAATGAATTGTTATAATCTCAGTAAGTATATTTGTTCTTCAAGCACTTCCTCCTATATTCTGCATGATGTGTAAACAATCTGGGACTATCCGAAGTTTTAGTTTCACCTTCATGCATTATGCAGTTAAGTATGTCTGCTTATGGCCAAGAAGAGGATGCAGGAACAAGCTGCATAAAGAGAAAAGCATAAGAGAGGGCACACAAGAACCATGACAAGAAAACTTGGGAGGTGAATTGACAAAGTGTGAAATGTAACCATGACAAAGATGAAGAGTTTTGACATAAGTGACAGCCCATTTCTCACTTATCTCTGGTGTCTCCGGCTTCAAATTGGAGGAAAGGTAGTATAGCATGGAGAATGAGCAGGAACTACAATACAGCACAGCTATCATCCAACAGGAGAGATGGAGCAGAACAGATCAAAGATTAAAGGATTAGTGTTTGATACCAGCTGATTAAAGACAGAGAAACACCACATGCGCTAAGCTTCCTATTCTATTAAATAACACGAGTGATTTGTTAGCTAATAGCTACATTTAAATTCTTGCTGAATGTATGCAATGATATTCTTGTATTTGACCTTCCAAGAATATTCACACAACGGAAATAGTTATTGGTTCTATGTACATGGCCAGAATAAGAAATTTTACCTTGTAATTAATTTCTATTAAATTAAGAAAACGCGTGTGACAAAGAGGCCCTTAACCTTCTCCTCAACTGGACTAAACTTTAAGTAGTCTTCCTCCTGACTCCAGGCCCCTAACTTCCCTTTTCTTGCAGCTTTTACTTTAGAAAAATTACAGTTGTAAATTATTTCTCTGCCCCTCTGAGATGTATGCAGATCTTTTAAAAATCCCCTTGCCAGTTTGATGATCCAGGAATGTCTTTCTCAAGGACCTGGGAGCAATTTCTTTGAAATGTAATCATCAAGGAAGATTGGGTCCTCTATCTCCCAGTCTCTGTTAAGAAAGTAGGAGCCTAATTTCAATGGTGCCAAGTAGCAAACACAGAGGCCTAATCACAGGGAAAAGTATTTGCAAACTCAGAAATAGCTCAATATGCTGGATACATCCCATTGCTCAACCTCCCTGCAACCTTTCTGCTAGCTCACTCCAGTGGTTAAAAAAAAGAAAGAAAGGATGAAAAAAAGAAAAAAAAGGAAAGAAAAATCTCTCACATTTCATTCTGGTGGAGTTGAACTCACACTAAGTTCCGGCATCTCCCCTATTGCAATAGTCTTGAATAAAGCCTTCCTTGCCTATTGCAATGTTTGCCTTGACACATGCATCCATATTTTGCATCTTCCTAAGAAATGCAGCTGTCATTGATTCATCCTTTCATTAATTCAGAACAGTGATTTATTCACTAATCCCATAAATATGTTTTTAATATCTGATATATGCTCGTATCTTTGGCATGCGTTGGCATAGAAAGCAGAAAAAATTCTTGCTCCTTATATTTTAATGACCAAAATGTTTAGATTCTATTTGTAAAGTACAAGTGAGAAGTCAAGATTCCTTTGAGAAAGAAAGATTTTACCCAATCTAGAGACTTATGATCCACTTGGGAGGAGTTTTTTGTTTATTTTTGTTTCCTTGTCTTGTTTGTTTTTGCTTGTCTTCTCTACCCTAGAATCCTGAAGAGGACCCAAACTCTCTTAAAAAAGCTGCAAGCAGAAATGTGAAAAGGCTGGATCTTTTACAATGATTTTGGCACTCAGAAGAAGAGAAGAGCTTTTGTTCATTTCTTTTTGTAGTCATTTAATCATTTGCTTCATTTATATCCCTTTTAGACATGAGTATGCAAATACACAAAGCTGAATATACGCTTTGTCTTTCTGCTCATCACTACTTAGAGAGGGAGAGCTACCTTAAGCTTTATGTGTAAGTTGTTGGTGGACCGGCAGTGTGCTACCGCAAAATAATTTCAGCCACATGACTCTACAGCCATTCATACTGATTTGGGAAGAGACAAAGTGACTGATATTTTGAACTTGATACAACTATAAAATTAGATCCTGTATATTGGAGCTTAAACCTTACCTCTAGGCTATGTAACCTAAGCTATCACAATGTGCCGTCAGTTATCAAAAAGGCAGGTAAACTTTCTTACAGAAGTAATGGAAGTTACTTTAGAGGATGTGGCAGACATCTGAGACGTGTACAAAATGAGAGCACTGCCAGGTAGTTTTTGATGAAGATAGTATTATCTAGGATAAATATTTAATTTGGTAAACCACATTAATGACATTAATTCTAGGATAATAATTTATCCATTCCAAAGCCATCATGAGACAAACTGCTATAATCAACCTATTAATTACAGCTATTTAGAAACATAAGGAGGACTGAAGGAATTAGAGTAGATTTTGACAGGGCCCTGAAGTCAATCTACTACCTTATAAACATTTGCCTTTATTTCAAAAGAACGAAATGAAATCTTCTAAAGAGGCCAGAAAGATGGAGAGAAATTGGATGCAACTCGATATGTGATACCTTCACTGAAGGTTTGAAAGGATGACTTGAGTGGAATCTGTGAAACAGATCAACCCTTCTGGAACCACCAATCAGGAAGAAGTAAATCACAAATGCCATTTTCCTCCATAAAGAGTGTAATAAGGTTAAGAATTTAAAAAGTCCCCTCCTGTGCAGATTCTGATTATGCAGAACTTCTTGCTCAAGCATGAGAGAACCAAAGCACACATGAGAAAACACTAAATGAAAAATTGCTCAGACTTACCGATTTTATCTTGTGGATTATTTTTTCACATGTAAATAAGAGAAGCACACCAAGAGTATGAAAACACTCTCATTGTGGAATTTTTTTTAATAGCTAAAATCTCTAAATTACCCAAATGTACAATAGTAGGAGAATGATTATGCAAAAAATGGTTTAGTTATAATAAAAGAGAATACTAAGCAGATATTCAAAAGCGTGTTTTAAAAAATTAATGACACAGAAATATTCATCGTATAATTTTAAGAACAAAAGTAGTAGGCAAAATGTTAATTTATGCTATTAGCATGAATATATAATATTATGTATATGTATATATAGAGAGCAATATTAAAATTTATGCTAAAATCAAAATATTACCCTTCTCTGGGTGTGGAGATTATGGATTATTTTTCTCTTCTTACATGTCTCCTCTACTTTTCAAATTCTCTGCACTAAGAAAATACTGTTTTCATAATTAGAAAATAAAATCTTCAAAAATAAATAAATACAAAGTGTCAAACTAAGATTTTGCTCTGCTTGTAAACTAACCCGTTAGCCTACGACAGCTTCGTGCACACTGTCAGAAGACACAAGATTCCGTGCCGGAGGCAAAGGATGTTTTTACTCATGACACAGCAGGCAGCATGAGCTTTAGGTTCTCATTGGTTCCCTGGCCCCCAAATCCCACAGGGGTGAGGCAGAGAGTGCTGTGTGTGGACAGGAGCCCAGGGACCCAGAGTTTAAGAAATCTGGATCTTCTGGAGCTTCTAGCAAACCTGCCCAACCTTTGCCCTGAAGGGAGACATTATTTTACTCTTCAGGGAACAAATCTGCCCTCTGCGCCAGAGGGAGACTATCTCTATCTTCCAAAGCTGTTTGCTATAAAAAACATCATTGAAAAGATACTTTGGAGTAAAACTCTCAATGCCTCTTGCTTAGATAATTTGCAGAAATGTGAGAGACCCATAGGAAGTATTGTTTCCCATCACAAGACAAATTTGCAAACTCAGTGTCTGCTGTGTCCTTTCATTCTGAACCTGTTGGCAAAAGGACTGATGTCTTTTAGACATTATTTTTACCGTTACCATTACTGCCATTCCCCTCACCTCAGGGTCTGCGACTGAGTTCCTCATAGGACAGCACTAGAACTTGCTTTAGAAACCTACTAAGAATCTGTAGCTGGATTCCCTCTTGTGAACCTACATTTCACTGCTAAGCAAATGTTGACTTGGCCTTTGATTCTCCCAGGTGGTTTCTTGCATCTCTTACTCTCTAAAGGAATCCCTGTGGCAGAGAGTTGATTTGGTGCATCACAGAACACATACTATGAGGGGAAGTCTTTCTATCCACCACTTTGTATAACCAACCCATTTCAGTGAGTCAGAATCCAAAGATGCAAAATACATTTGCAACGTTACAAAGGTATATTCTGAGAGGACTGTCCATGTCTATAAAATAAATAAAAATAGGCTAGTAGACAAAATGAAATTCTCTTACGCTGTTTCATACAGGTACAGCATCCTCTTCTCCTACAAAGAGAATCTTTCATTGGTCAAAAGGAATCTATCAGACATCTGAGTTTGTTACTAAAACTCAATTCTCTCTGACACTCAGGAAGTTGAATTCTCATTGCATTCTTGGATCTGTGCTTTTTTATTTCTCCTTTCTTCTAGATGGAGATCAAAGTTAAGGCTCCAGGAGTAACACAGGCAAATGTCACACCATTTTTCCTAACTGTAACTTTGAAAAACCACTTGGCCCAGTGATCTTTTTTTCCTACTACTAGCTCTTACTTAGCAAGCATTCTTTTTGAAAAGAAATCAGATCTACAAAAGTAGTTAGGCTACTAAGAAAAGTCTCTCTGAGTAGAACTTAAATGTTCTCACCCAAAAAGAAAAAAAAAGGTAAATATGTGAGGTGAAGGATGTGTTCATGAACTTGATGGGGGAATCCTTTCACAATGTTTACATATATTGAATAATTATGTTGTACATTTTAAATGTCTTACAATTTTATTTGTCAATTATACCTCAGTAAAGAAAAAGAAAAAAGTCTGTCTAGGCTTCCTAGAAAAGTCCATAAATGGAATTAAATTCCTAAAATCACAAAAGTCTTCTAAAGTGGTCATTGAACCTAGTGATTTAATGAAGAAACAAGTAACAATTTACAATTATGGCAACCTTCAGGATTTGCAAACACTAATTCCTGAGAAAAATGGAAGATAATTAACATAGTCTATGACGATTATGAACTAGCTTTTTTTGTGTGTCTCTGTCTATAACTCCTAGTAAAAATATGGTTGCTTTAAGTACAATTAATGATTTTATTGCTACACAAAGCTTTCTTTTCCCCAGTCTATTAACCTATCAATGGTTAAATAATTGAAATAAAATACACCTTCATGCTAATAGTACACAGGCAATTTAAAGGAGAAGTTATTACTTTTGCTCTTGACATTTACAAAAAGTTTTATAGAATAAAGGTAGACAATAATATTATTCTTTAAGACTAAAATAAGAAAGTGTTTGTCCCTTCTCCAAGGGAGAATTTATCCCTACGTTTTAAAGAATAATGTGATCTAAATATTTTTTATTAGTAAGGCATGGTTTAATACAGTATAATAGCAATTTAGTGGTAACTAGAAGAAAATATGTAGCTTATGTTACTCTGACTTTTAGTACCTTTATACACTCAATCCACAAATATTGCTAAAATAGCTTAGTAGGCACTCAAATTTACACATTTATTCAAAGCTGTTTAACTTTAGGCAAACAGTGTAATTTTTAGGCTTTAGGTTCCTCCTCTGGAAAAATGTAGTTAAAATAGTACCTACCTCACATGGTTGGCAGAATAAATTAAGTCAATATAGAGAGAGAGACACTAGAGCAGCAAGTAGACCATATAAAAAAATGCAATAGTATCTGTCTGTTACTGCTTCTCTCTTGGAGTACCGTTATGGCCAACCCACTAAACTGGCCACCCTATTTCCTCTTCCTTACCAATTTTTTTGCTGTGGCTTGTTCTCACCAAAGTAATCTTTCCTAAGTACAACACAGATCTTTTCTGCTGAAAACCCTTCAATGGCTCACATCCAAATTCCAGCCTCTAGAATTTAATCTCTGTCTACTCTGTCCACGTTTCTTCCACACAACTACCCTTGTCAGCTTTATAAGCCATAAAAAAGTAGTCAGAGACCTGAGCTTTCCTGATGTCATGCCTGCTCATACTCTCTGGGCATTTCACTTGAAATTTCCCCTCCACTCACTGGTTGGTGGAAATCTTCCACCCTCCTAGGCTCATTCTAATTGCTACCTTCCACATGAAACTATTCTTGATCCTCACAACTATGCACTCTATCAGTTTTTTGAGCCTTCCAGAATATTTTGTTGATACTTCAGCTGTATTACTTAGTTTATATTATTTTATAATCACTGGTGTATTTTCTAATTACATCCACCTGACTGTAAATGTGAAATAGGAGACATAATGTTTTTTATCCCTAAAAATTCCTAACATCAGTTCTGGTGCATATAGAAAATCAGTCATTTTTATATATATATACTCACACACACACACACACATATACACACATATATACACACACATATATATACCCACATATATATATATAAAATCAGATATATGTATATATATATCAGTCTTGTGAAACAATGGGATCATTTAATTAAGTTAAATTAGGCTTTCAGAGAGTGATTTCTCTCTAACATCATGTGACTTTTCAGATGCTTGTACTTGATTGTGATTTGGGTTTGCTTTTTAATGTTTCTGTCCTTTGTTAAAAATGTAGTATTTATAAATTTCCAAAAAACGTCTACCTATAACATTATTTTAGTTTTTGAGCCCTTTGCAGACTCCACGGGGATCTTTTGAAGGATGCAGAAGCAATCCTATTTGTGACACAGAAGTACTTCTAAAGGAGGCAGGTGGGTAACCACAGGAGCTGAGTTCACCTTGGAAACGGACTCTGAAGACTTGGAACTCTCCACCACAAAGAAAATAACCCCAGGGCATCATTGCGGGCTGCCCCCAAACTGTGTGATACACATATGAGATGCAGTGCCACATGGTGAGAATGGAAGCTTTCAGAAGTGTGAGAATTGCTGATAAAAGAGAGTTGACGGCACTGGGGAAAGGATATACTTTCAAAGTAGGTAAAAGGGACCAGTGTGAATTATACCTTAGAGGATCTAGAGTTCAAAAAGTGTCCTAACAAAACTGCAAGAAATGAGACAAAGAGGAGTTCTGGAGGCTAATTATTTTTTCACATATTAATTTATTATCTTTAATGTCAAAGTCAGAAAATAACTATTTGAAAAAAAAATAGCCTTTCTGTTATTTCTAAAGCCTAGAAAGTAAAAATTAACATTCTCTCATTTAGAAGACATCTTTTCAGGCCTGGTATATGGTCGATAATGCATTAGAATATAATTGCGCGATTCTTCTTCTAAATCGTTCTTTGCATGTGGTACTAAAAAAGTAAGAAACTTGTGAAGGGAGAGATGTGTATGATACTGCTATAGTGCATTGACTGTGGTATAATTTTAGCTTACCTTGTACCTATTTTGACACCTACTACCAAAATCGTCATTAATATTTGCACAGAAATCTAGGACTGTGTTCCAAATTTTTTTAAAGGGTCATATAGTAAATACTTTCTGTAAAAGGCCATACAGTAAACCTTTTAAGCTTTGCAGGCCGTGTTGTCTTTGTGGCAACCACTCAACTCTGCCATTGCAGTGCCAAATCAGCCATGAACAACGTGTAAAATTAATAGGCAAGCCTGTTGTATTCCAATAAAACTTTATTTACAAAATCAGGCATTGGCTCAGGTTTGGCTGGGCCATACTTTATCAATCCTCAGTCTAAACGTTCTTTTAAAATTATAGTTACAAGCTGAAGAGTGTTCTTAGGATGAAAGAACACCTGTTTAGCTGCATTATCTTTTCCTTCCTGCATTGCATCCAATCAGTTTATATTCTAGTCACAGGATATACCTGATGTCATCCTTCCATTGCCTGCATTTTCTTGCATTTGAAACATTGGTGTTCCCAAGAATTCCTGTCTTATATTCCTTCCTGCAAACATCATCCATACTTCGAAGACCAACTTGACTCTATCTCCCCTTAGCTGTGTCACTCTTCCTCTTACTTCTTAAAACCACATATCTTCAGATTCCTTAAAACATTCTCAGTTTACTCTCTGCATTATAATTGTATATGAACATGCATTTAGATAAGTGAATTCAATTCAGATTGTTTTCTCTTAAATTGACTAGCACAGTGCTTTAGATGATATGTTCAATAAACAGTTATTCAGCGGACAAATATCTAAACAGGCACTCATATTTGGAAGAGAAAGAAGAAAGATGGAAGGTAAACATCATGGGATCAATTTGGCTAGAAAACTCCAAGTAAATCACAAGTCACTTAATCTTTATCTCCATCTTAATTTAACTATGTAGCCTCCTATATTGGAAACTTCCAAACTTGGCTGAGCATGTTGGGCAACTGATACCGTATGTTTGAGTAGGAAATTTTTATCATTTATTCAAATTGACCCATCAGTTTTATTAAATTACTTAATGTTTCTTTTCTTTTCTTTTCTTTTTTAAAGATTGGCACCTGAGCTAACAACTGTTGAGAATCCTCTCTTTTTTTTTTTTCAGCTTTTTCTCCCCAAATCCCCCCAGTACATACTTGTATATTTTAGTTGTGGGTCCTTCTCATTGTGGCATGTGGGCACCACCTCAGCATGGCCTGACAAGCGGCGCCATGTCTGGGCCCAGGATTTGAACTGGGGAAACCCTGGGCCTCCAAGCAAAGCACGTGAACTTAACCACTCAGCCACAGGGCCGGCCCCCATAAATTCCTTAATTTTTCTATGAGCTCAAAATAAAATATTATATAAATACAAACAGCTTTTAAACCAAACGTGGATGGTTGCTTTCTAATGATATGTAAGTTACTAAGTTAATATTTTATTAGCATTTCAATATTATCATAGATAGTTGTATTCTTCTCTGGGAATATGTAACCAAACCATAGAAAATTTCAAATTATCAAGTAAGTATCAGTTTACTGTCTCTAATGTCATATGTTTATTCACCAACAAATTAATCATTTCTTTCTCCTTAATGTTTTACTCAGTGAAAGAGACTCAATTTTCAGAAAAATTAAATTAAAAAAAGCCATCATTAACATCAAGGGCTTAAAATCCTTTGATGGGAAAGGAGGAAGCCAGTGAGGACAGCAAACAAAGCAGAGTGAATTGGAGGATCAGACAGGGCTCTTCATCCCGGATCAAAAATCAGACATACCAAATATACCAGATAAGAGTACAGAGTAATATTCAAAAGACAGAATTTGATACACAAGCAAGATGTCTTGGGTTATTTATAAAGATCTTGAATATACAAGTTCAACCTGACAAATAGAAATGGCAAGCAATAGTATATATTGGGGTATATGAGGAAGCTATTTGGTGTAAACCTAATTCGGCCTGACTTTGTTTTTTCCAAAAGGGCCTGACATGGCCATTGTGCATGCATTGTATATCTGCTTTAAACATTTACTATGACAAAAACAAATGGGCTTAAGATAAAGGTGCAACTTCCCCCCACATTGGCATTTCCTTAATGATAAGCATCTTTCCTTAGGCTGGAACTGATTGCTGCACTCGCCTCTGACCACCCAGCTCACCTGTGACCACCCAGCTCAAGACAACAGACGTGCCACCCTGCTGTGTCCACCGAGACAGCAGATCTACCTGCTGTTTCCATCAATTGCTGTGCCGACAGAGCAGCCTTGCGACTATTGTAAAAGGGACATTTCAATCATATGTGAAACATCCTCTTTGGGGGTATATAACCACTCTGTACACCCCACTTCTTTGGTGCCCTTTCTTCCTTTGGGAGGAAAGGCCCCGGGCCATGGTCCTCACATTGTAGTTCAGAATAAACTCTCTCAAATTTTCATTTATAGATTGGTTATGGATTATTTTCGTTGACAAACCGAGGTATAGTGGGAACTAGTTGTCAACATTAAATGGCATTCTCTGGATACAAGTACTCAAACCAACTTGACCAAGGAGAAACAGAAAAGATGAATTTATTTCAAGGGTCCAGAGGCTGACTCCTAGTGTTCAACAATAGGATGGAGTAGAATCCCATAAGGGATTGAAAATGAAAGGTGAAAAGTTGGCAGGACTCCTGCTCTTGACTCTGCCTCTCTCTGCAATGCTTCCAACATCTCTTCCAGAATATGTCTTTTCCTTGCTCTTCATCTTAGACATAGCAGGTAAAAGAAGACTACACGTTTCCTCAAGAAATTACACCAAACTGAAGTAGAATTTCTTTATCCTAATTCCAAACATCCACAAGTGATAATCTCATTTGCCCAGCTTGGGTCAGCTATCAATACCAGGCTTAGTCAACTGTACCATCACGCCTGACGGGAGACCAGTCAAGTAAGAAAATAGAGAAGGTAGGGTGTTATAAGCTAGAATTAAATCCCCAAAATGTGTTTACTCTGAAATCTCAGAGTTCAGATGAGTATGTAATTCAGTGTAGGGGACATTATCAAACAATGTGGATAAGAATGAAAACTTCTGGTTGAAAATTTGGCAATGGTAAACATGAGTATAAATAAATAATCTTTTGATGAAGAAATTACATTTAAAAAATTTTGAAACAAATGTATAAGCTTTGCATAAAATGTAGGTACAAGGATATTAATCATACCTTGTCTATAAGAGCAAAACACAGGAAGAGCCAAACAACTGAGCTCTTAAAAATTATAGTATATCCTGACAGTGCTGTTGGTTAAAATGATACTGAGTATTCAATATAATGTGGGCATTATCATTTTCTTTTCAGTGAGAAAAGCACAATAAATTTGGAGAATATTTATATTCCATGACCCCAGATTGAAAAAGGTCTCTTTTATGTCTTTAAATGTTCGACCTCGGGGATAAGTTTTTATTTATTATTCTAGGAACGCCTATATACACACCAGAGCTTACAAAACCACAAATGACACTCATTTAGTCATTGATATGCAATTGTTTTATGAAAAAGTATACATTTATTTAAGCTATATGTGAATTCTTTAGCCTTTTGGAAATTTACCCATAGCCAAATAAATCAGTTAGTCAGAAAGGTCCAAACTTTTTCAGGTTACATCTCTTACTGCATAAGTGCTTAGACTCTAAAATTTTGAAATCCAAATTCATTTTGAAGCTTAGGCTCTTTAGCAATCTTATGATCAAGAAAATGCCTCCCTGAGGAGAGGAGATGAAAAAAACTAAAGTCAGAGAATTCAACAACATACGTTTATAGGGGGAGGTGGGCAGGATATTGAGGCAAAAGCAAGAACCTATGCAAAGTTCCAGAGACCGAAGGAAAAGTATATATTTTTTAAATTGGCATTTAAACCCAAAGTATTAAAAGAAAAACCCCATTAGTCCATACTGGTACAAATAAATAATTGAATACATAAATAAATTAAGAGACTAATCTCTCATGCATAAGAATTCCAGATAATTTATGGAGATGCTTTGCTTTTAAGGAAGTGAAGCCTAACTCTCCATTAAGTGCAGGCTGTGGATAGTGACTGCCTTCCAAAGACGACCGTATGGAAAGAGAAGAAAAAAAAATAGAGACAATCTATAGTGGAGAAACATGGCAAATACTACTTCAAGCCAGGTGATCAATTTTAACATCAGCAATCATGTTATACTGATAGTATGTACCCTTGATATGATGTGAAAACAATGTCACTGTATTTCTGTGATCTTTTTCCCCAAAACCCAGAGTCTCAAACTAAGCATGAGAAAAACATCAAACAAACTCAAATTGAAGGACAGTCTTCAAAACACCTGACTCCAAGCTGTTAAGCAACGTCTGACAAACTTTCTCAGCCAAAAGGAGTCTAAGTAGATATGACTATTAATGTCATATGGCATCTTGGATGGGCTCCTGAGAACAAAATACAACAGTAGGGAAAAATAGGGGAAATTTTAATAAAATATGGACTTTAGTTGATAATAGTGTATCAATATCAGTTCATTAATTGTGACAATGTAGCATATTAATGTAAGATATTAAAAATGGAGGAAACTGGGTGTGGGGTGTATGAGAACTCTCTGTGCTATCTTCATAGTAAATCTGTAAATCTAAGACTGTTCTAAAAAGTTTTTTAAATGGTTACATCAAAAATGGCATTTGAGAGAAACTAAAAGAAGGAAACTGTGGGACTGGAGTATATTAAGAGAGAGAGAGTACAGCATAAACTGAGAGACATTTATTCAAAAATGATGTATTGAATGCCTACCTTTGTGACCGGGTCTCGGCAGTAAAGTATTGCGGTCCTTACTCTCCTGAAGCATAAAGATTTCTAGTGTGAAAGTGCAACACTAAGTGATTAAGCCAATAATTGAAGAAAATAATCACACATTGTGATCATTCCTGTGAACAAAGTAGGCAAAATAAGATCATGATTTAAAATATTTTGAAAAATATCGTTTTAATAGTTAATCAATTTGAAAGAATAAATGAATCAGAATGAGAGAGGCTTGTAAATAGAGATATTTCAAGATGGTTCTATACAAAGACTAAGACTCTTTTTCATCCAATTGAATTTCTGGAAGAAAGTGAAAAGCCCTTGAATAGATATCCGAGGGTTATCTTACCAGCATCCACCCCTTCTTTTCTTCTCCTGAGAACTTCTCCTTTATTTTTCTATTTAATTAACTTAGAGGCTGCCCTGTTGGTAAAATCTGGGCCACAATCATCAGGAGTGATTATCAGAACTTTACTTGAGCAATCAGCCTTTTAATTTTTCAAATTGGAAACTAGAAAAAGAGAGTTATCTTTCCCGCAGTGTGTGATTCTTAGAAGGGGAAAAAAAAATTCAGGAATACAGTATAGTTTCTTAGAGAAGTAAAAAAGCTGTCTTTAACAAAAATTATTTAATGAAAAATAGGAGAGCTAAAAATATGAATATGGAGAGAGAATATGCTAGGCAGAGTTGAATCCCTGTTCCTAGATATTCTCAGGGTCTTCCTATATCCACGCCTTTCCAGTGGCTTTGGGCTTAGCTTTTCCTTTCCAGTGACTCAATAAATAATTTTCATTTTATATTATTTGAGTGTTCTCCCTACTCAACTGGCTCCTTCTTTTTCTCCTTTTCTTTTTCTTCATTATTGGCGTTTAGTTATTTGAAGTATCTATTGTACAGATCCATTTAGTTCTATTAATTTTCTTTATTTTTCAGGAGTAGGATGTTCTTTATTTCATGGGTAATATAAATAATACACATAATACCTATGTCTTTCCTTCTCATTTATTTGTTTTGTTTTATTGCTTTTTTCCCAGCTCCTTTATTTCAGTGCGAGGATTATTAAATAAATAAAAAACTATTCCTGTTTCTGATGAATATCATAAGCCATTAATTTATGTCTAACTCTGCTTTAGCTGTGTCCTATAGCATTTTGACGCGAATGTTTTTCTTTATCATTTAAATCTATGCATTTCTTAGTTTATTTTATAATTTCTTAAATAACTAAATTCTATCATAATAGTTGGTTTCTAACACAGGAGATTTTTAGGCCACTTTTGATTTACAATTTTTATTTTTTATTTTATCAGAGACTAATATAAGATCTTCTTCAGCATGTTCCATGAGTATTCAGAAGGATGCATATATCAGGTGGAGAATTCTAAATAAAACTAAAATCGTACTGTTTTAACCTCTTCACTCTTTTTTCATTCTCCATCCACTAGCTTCCAAGAAAGAAAAGTTTCAAACTATTTCAGAACTCTTGATTTATCTATTTCCCTTGAGCTATGTCAATTGACCCTTTATATGTATAATGTCATTTTCTTATGTGCATTTATTTTTTTATGGCTTTATGTACTTATTCAGCTCTTTCTTTTACTCTTTTCTATTTCATACTCTTTCACCGATTTTTTTTTTCCTTTTTAGCTGAATGGAATATTATCAAACTGGTGCGATTAGAAATCCAGGTTTATTTTGTTTCCTATTTTCCACCTTTATCCAATTTTTCAAATTTTCAGTTTTTCAAATTTTATTTTATGTTTTCATCTTTTGACAACATATTGTTGAATCTTTTTTAAAGGAATCTAGTTTTCTTCGGTCTTAAGGTCTATATTACTTTTCTCTCCATTATTAACTTAATACTTATAGTCATTTTACCCACTGATTATTTTATACTTATCAATACCTATATTGTGCAACAATATAGTTACTAGAATATGTTCTCACTTCACCCATAACTATCACACTGAAATATTGTTCAAATTTCGTTTTCTGAGTTGTTATGGATATAATTTCTTGCTTCAGAATGAGAGCCTTCTTGACAACAATAAACTTTCATAAACTATTTGATCAACTTTTAATCCTATATGTCTGTTCATACTTCCTGAATTCAATTATCTATTTTTAAAACTTCATTCAAGAGGATTTTCAAAATGGATTTTCTGTTTGTCAAACGTTCAGACATCTAGTATGCCTGAGAATATTTGTATTACGCTCTCACCTTTAAATGAACTTTTGGATGGCTATAAAATTGTAGATTAAAATTTCTCTTTCATCCATATATTAACCAGAGTAGGCTACACTAAATTATTTTAATAAACTACCCTGAAATATCACAATAAAGTTTATTTCTTGGTCACGTCAGAGTCTAAAGCAGGTCAGGCTGTGCTCCCAAGCATCCCCGTCCACATGGTGGCTCAGGGATCTAGGATGCAGAGGGCAGAAATCTTTGTTTCGTTTCCTAGTGTGCCACGAACCTAGAAGAGTGCCAAGCATTTACCGAGGACTCAATAAATATTTGCCGAACTAATTAAATAGTGAACAAAAAATAAAGGAAAATATAGATTAAAAAATAGTAAAACTTCGTAGAGTTGTGTGTATTACTGAGGGCATTAATGTTTATAAAATAATATGCGATTTGTTTAATGTATCAACATATGCTAAGAGGAGCTGCTGTAGGACTTTCTTCTAATTTAGAATACAATTAATTTGAGTCTTTGAGTGTGAAAAGATGCCTAGACACTTAAGTACGGTGGTATTTTTCTTCAAAATGTGAGAAAACTTCTTAAAATACTAGTTAATTGAATGTTAGATGAGAAAAATTGGGGAATGTAGAGCACATGATGAATCTTACTAGTTCTCAATTTTTCCGTCTCTCTCCTTGTCCTTTTATCAGCTCTTCCTCTAACTCTACCCCGTGGTTTACTATACAACACATTTTCAACAGAGTTATTGGGTAGTATTTACTTTGGATTTGTTAAAATACAAAATGAAGTATAGTTTGTTGGTCATTTGTAATTGTTTAATCAGGTCTATTCACTTTTATTTGTAAATGTTATGTTTAATTATAATTCTTAAAGGAATATGCCAGTTTATAAAATATATATTTACATAAATAAATTTGTTTGGCTATAGAAATTTACTACCTAACAAGAAATCATAATTTTAGGCATTATACACTTTATTTTCTATTCATGGCTGTACATTAGAAAGCTCAAAATGTGGAGTTAAGAGTCAAAAATATTAGTTATATTTTCAAAGAACTTTCTAAGAATTATTTCTGCTCCATATCTTATTAATAAGTCAGTACCCTATCAGTAAGTTATTGCCCAAGGGAGCACTGGAATACCCTATTGAGGCAAATTTCCTCTTATACTTGTGATCCTAATCCCCAAATGTCTGTTCTTTTAGCAAGGTGAATTTTGTGATATTTCATATATTGCTAATTATTTTCCGTTTTGCTTAATCTTCCCATCCTCGGTAATTTGTCAGATCCTTTTAATTCAGACACATGTGGTTACACGCTAAAGGGACTGAAACACATCAGGAATCTAATTTTTCTTGACAACTACATTATATCACCTCTAGCATTGGTATATTTTATATTTCTGTGTTTTTTCCTGATTTGATTGACATACAGCGTACTAAATTGCCTTAGCTTTTGAATGTATTTTCTTGATTATAGCCCCAAGAACTCCACCCCCTGATAAGTGAGTCTGCTCAGGTTTTTAGAAGCAAATATTCTTGTAGTTAAAGGAAACCTCTTTGTTATCCTTACTTAGCAGTGCCAAGGAATAGCTTTTAACTTAGGATTAGAGCTTTAAAACTTATTGGCTTATAAATACTATAATTTAGTTTAATGTTTGATTTAGGTTAATGTTTGGAGCAACAAAATTTCCCTATTCTACTTCCTATAGCATTTGGCTTTTAGTTTATCTAAATTCCCATAGTATTTACCATCTATTCTATAAGAATTACTGGCTATATCTTATTTCAAAATGTGCATCTGAAAGAAATCTAATATACTGAATTCACATAGCCACATGCTGTATTTATGCCATAAATCATTTCCCCAAGATAGCAAAGTGATAAGGAAACTACATTAAAACAGTTTGACAATTTCTTTAAAGATATGAAAATAAGACTGTCACCTTTTACCTTGAAACAGAAAAGATGTCTAAAAGGGACACGAATTCCAATAATTTGATTTAAGAAAATTGCTTTTGGTCCCTGTACTAGCTTCCTAGGGTTGTCATAAGAAATTACCACAATCTGGGTAGATTAAAACAACAGAAATTTATTCTTTCACCGTTCTGGAGGCATGAAGTCCAAAATCAAGGTGTCTGCAAGGCCCACACTCCCTCTGAAGGCTCTGGGGAAGAACCTTCCCTTGCTTCTTTCCAGCTTCTGGTGGTTCCCAGGAATTCTTTCATTCCTTGGTTTGCAATTACATCATGCCAATCTCTGCCTCCATCTTCATGTGGCCTTCTTCTCTCTGTGTCTCAATTTCTAAACCTCCCTCTTTTCTCTGATAAGGAGGCCACTATTGGATTAAGGCCCCCCTCTAACCCAACAGGATGTCTTCTTAATATGCAAAGACTCTAGGTCCAAATAACATCACACTCTAAGATTCTGGGTAGGCATGAATTTTGGGGGACGCTACTCAAACCATTATAATCTCCATTTATAAAGTAGAAGAATATACTAGAAAACACTTCAAGCAAATGAATCTTATAGATGGGTCCTTTTAAAAGCTAATATCAACCCAATCATCCAATTTTCACTAAATCCTAGTAATACTACCACAATTATCCCCACCAAATATGCCCCCACTTCCTATGGCTGCACATAAGGGGAACACAGTACTCCATGTGTTTTTACTGGGCCCACCCCTTCCCTGGTGTTGACACTGTCAGCTTGATGGCTGTAAACCAGCTACTCATAGGACCAATTATAAAAAGGAATCTATAATTAGTGCTGATTACCAACTCATTTCTAAGAGAATATCAGCACAAATCCTATCGAGATTTTATTCCTGTTTACCTCATTATGTGTAAGTAGAGTGATCTTATAATTCATCTTCCATATCAGGACACTTCTGAAAGTGCAAGGAAGCACTATTAAGAATTACTCTGAAACCACAAGCATAAAAGAAAGCAGGCATATGTTCACTCTGCCAAGAACTGCTCTCATCAACCAGGCCTTTGCTCCTATGTCTCTGTTTACTAAACTAAATACAGGTGGGACTCCACTGTCCTCGTTTTTCAAACCCTTCGTCTTCAAATGCCATTTGCTTAAAAAGCCATTTCCTTCATAAAAGGCATAACTTTACACTATACCATCGGGACACCCTTATGCGTTTGTGGTTTTCTAATAATCTACAAATCATTCTCCCTCCTTTCTTGAATATTTCATTATTCGGTTCACTCTTTCCCTCTTCAGTACTATTTTTGCTGTGATTTTAGTGACTAATGGTTTCAACTGTATCACACATCCAACATCTTGGTTATTCAGTCCCTTTGGTTCACTACTTCTAACAATATTTACCTCCACCTTTCATTGAACCCCCACTCCCATGTAACAGCTCTGTTACTCATAAAAAGCTCAGTTTTAAACACCCACTCTCAAATCATCGCCTTCTATTTGATTTATGTTCAGTTATCCCCCCACTCCTCCTGCATCATCAACGCATCCATTTTTACGGGACTATTCTTATCATCATATAAACATGCTGCAATGTCTCTTATCAAAAGGAGTAAAACACTCTTTTAATTCTCACACACCCCTCCAGCTCGTATGTTTTTATCTAGTTTACTTGATAGCAAAACTCATTGAAAGTCTTGTCTACAATCCCTGCCCAATTGTCCTCTATAGTCAATCACATTATACTTTCATCCCAATAACTACATGGAGTAGTGGGGGATCTCTTGCCATTGTAGCCAAGAATTTTAATCTTGCCATTATTTTTGGACCTCTCATTAGTGTTGACCGTTGATTTTCCCCCGCTGTGGAAACACTTGCTTCACTTGGCATCCTGGACACGACACTCTGCTATCTCTCCTCCTATTTCACTGTCAGCTCGTCCTCAGTATTCTTTGCTGAATTATCAACATAAAGTTTCAACAAGACTCAGGACTGTGCTGTTTTCTCTTTGTTCTCTGTGTTTACTCCCTGAGTCATCTCATTCTTTTCTATGACTTTGCATTTCTTTTATTCGCTATTGATTAGCACTTTTTTTTCCTCCAGCCTGTATGTCATTGCTCAGGGTTCCAGACTCAGGTCTCCAATTACTTACCTATCATCTATCCTTGGAAGTCTAATACATATCCCAAGTTGAACATAGCCAGGATAGCTCTTGAAGCCACTCTCAACCTTTTTATCTTCACTAGTCTTCTTTTAATCAATACATATCACCGTCATTCACCTAGGTACTCAGTCTAAACATTTAAGAATCATTGCTGCATTTTTTCTTTCCTTTTTCATATTCCACATCCAATTTATTGATACTGTTGACTCTTCTTTCAAAATATACTATAAATCAGACTGCTTGTTTCCATTTGTTACCACTCTAGTCTAAGACACAATCACGGTTCTTCTAAATACAAACACAATCTCCTTAAGGGTCTTTCTTCTTCTACTATTCTTACCTGAAATCTATTTTCAGCGCAGCATCCTCAGTTATCTTTTTCAAAGGCAAATCAAATCTAATGCCACCATTACTCCAACCTCTCTGTCATGCTTAGAAAATGCCAATTGTTTATCTTAGCATACAATGGCTGACTTGGCCTATTCGCTGCTTATCTCTCTAAACCCACCTCCTAGCACTGTTTTTAATGGCCTACATATCTTCAGACTGACTCTCTTTCTTGGTACTTCCTCAAATATACCTATTTTTTTTCTACTTTAGAGTCTTTCCACGTTCTCCCCTCTCCCTTGAATGTTCTTTCTCTTATTGTTACATGCCATTAATTTGGCTCTGACTCCTGGTGACCATATGAATGAGTGATGTCCACAATGTCCTCTCCTCAACAGCCCTACTCAGCTTCTGTAGACTCATGCCTATGGTTTCCTTTATGGAGTCAATCCATTTCATATTTCTTGTTGCCTTCTACTTTTCCCAGCATTATTGTCTTTTTCAAAGAATTGTGCCTTCTCGCAATGTGCCCAAAGTAGAACAGTCTCAGCTTTCTCATTTTTGCCTCCAGCCATATTTCAGGCTTAATTTTCTCTAGGACCCATTTGTTCAACTTTCTGGCAGTCCAGGGTACCTGTAGAGCTCTCCTCCGACACCATATTTCCAGTGAATCAATTTTTTTCTTTCTTCCAGCTTTGTGTACTTACCAATTTTCACACCCGTATGCAGTAATTGCAAATACAATGATGTGGATAATCTTGGCTTTAGTTTCTAATGACCCTTCCTTACACATGATGATCTTTCCTAATCCTTTCATTGCTGCCCTTCCAAGTTTCAGTCTTCTCTTGATTTCTTGGCTGCAGTCTCCATTTAAATTGATGACTCAATCAAGGTAAACAAAATCTTTAACAACGTCAATGTCTTCATTGTCTAAGTTAAATTTGTGTGGTTCTTCTGTAGTCATGATTTTTGTCTTCTTGATGTTCAAATGCAGTCCTTCTTTGGCATTTTTTGTTGTTGCGTGAGGAAGATTATCACTGAGCTAACATCTGTGCCAATCTTCCTCTATCTTGTATGTGGGACGCCACCACAGGGGGCTTGATGAGCCATGTGTAGGTACAGGCCTAGGATCCAAAGCCCGAACCCCAGGCAGCCAAAGCGGAGAATGCGAACTTAACCATTCTGCAGTTGGACTGGCCTCTTGGCACTTTCTTCTTTCACTTTCGTCAGAAGTCATTTCAAGTTATTGCTGCTCCCTGCCAGAGAGATGGTGTCATCTGCATATCTCAGATTGTTAATATTTCTTTCACTAATTTTCCCTCCTCCTTCATCGGAGTCTAGCCCTGTTTTTCCGATGGATGGTGGCTTCTTGTCCACAATACAGGTTACACATCAGGACAATCAAGTGCTGAGGCACGCCCATTTCTTTTAGAGTAGCGCATAGCTTTTCATGATCCACGCAGTCAAAGGCTTTACTATAGTTACAAAACATGGATTAACCTTCTTCTGAAATTCTTTGGAGCACTCCAGTAGCCAATGAATAATCGGAAATTAGATCTCGTGTGCCTCTCCCTTTTTAAAAATCCAGCTTGCACATCAGACATTTATTGCTCCAAATTAGGTAAAAGCCTTCATTGCAACACCTTGAGCATCACTATACTTGCAGGGGAAATTAGAGCAATGGTCCTATAGTTACTGCACTCCTTGCAATCTTCTTCTTGTGGATTGGGATGTATATTATTGAGTGTATCCAGTCTGCAGGCCATTGTTTTGTTTTCCACATTTGTTGGCATATTCTTCTTAGGATTTTGCCAGATTCAGTCTCTGTGGCTTGAAATAATTCTATTGATATCCTATCTGCTCTGGTGACTTGTTTCTTCCCAGTACTTTCAGGGCAGCTTTCACTTCACTTTCTAAAATTATGAGCTCTTCTTCATAGGAATTTTCTTCAAAGGAACATGTCATCCACTTTTCTCTTCTGTCTAGAGCTTCAGTGTACTGTTTCCACCTTTTCTTTATTTTCTCCTGATCAGATGGTGTGCTTCTCTGTTGGTCATTCAGCATTTCTAGTCTAGGTTTGATTTTTTCCTTTGATTTCTTGAATCTTCTGGAAGAGACCTCTTGCTCTTCCTTTTTTGTTGTTTTTTTCCTATCTTTTTGCATTGGCTCTTATAGTAGTTCTCTTTATCTCTACGTGACAGTTGCTGAAAACCTGCGTTCAGGATTCTAACCCTGTTTTTGTCACCCTCTGCTTCTCACCTGTCCTGAACAATTTTTAGAGTTTCTTCTGTCATCCATCTCAATTTTTCTTTTCTTTTCACGTTTGGCATTAGCTTTCCACATTCTTTCTTAATAGTATTTCTGACTTCAGTCCATAGTCCTTCTGGTTCTTGATTAATTAAAGTTAACAATGTAAATCTATTTTTCATATGGACTTAAATTTGTCGGAAATGTTGTTTGCATTATATTTTGGCATTAGGATTTTTTGTGCTTGTCTTCAGCTTTATTCTGATATTTGACACGAACAATTTGTGGTCAGTACCGTAATCTGCTCCGGGTCTTCTTTTGGCAGAGAGAATAACAGCTTCTTCATTTCCTGCTTCTATTACATAGTCGGTTTGATTTCTATATTGGCCCTCTGTTGATGTCCATGTATATAGTCATCTGACCCGTTGTGTGAAGCATGTAATTGTGATTGGCATATTGTTGGCTTCGCAGAAATCCACGAGCCAGTCTCCTGCTTCATTTCTGACCCCTAGTCCAAATTTTCCAATGTTTGATTCTACTTTATCTCCCACTTTTGTGTTCCAGGCACTTATAATTATCAGTGTATCTTGTTTTGGTGTATGATCAATTTCTTCTTGGATACTTGTGCAAAAGCTTTCAATTTCATCTTCTTCAGCATCTGTAGTTGGAGCATAGACTTGGATGATGGTTATGTTAATAGCTTTCCCCAGAAGTCTGATTGATATTACTTTGTCAGATCATGCATTAGAGCCCCTCACTGCCTGTGCTACATCCTGCCTCAGTATTAGAACCACTCTGTGTCTTCTGAGTCTGTCATTTCCAGAGTAGGACACTTTGTCATTGTATGACTGAAAGTGTCCCATTCTAGTCCTGTTTAGTTCACTAATGCCAAGCACTGCAATGTTTAAACTTTTCATTTCTTGCTTTGCAATTCCCTGCTTACCTTGGCTCATGCTCTTCAGTTCCATGTTCTAATTGTGTGTGTGGTACAGTCTCAGACCTTCCTTTCTCCTTTGTGCTTCAGCTGCTAGATGTCCTTCTGGCTTTAGTCTAGTTGCATCATCAGCAACAGTGCCATTCCTACTTGTTCTTTTCTCTTCCCCAGGAAATGTTTGAGTGCTTTCTGACTTGGGGTCTCATCTTCCACCACCGTCTCATATTTCATTTTGGACTGTCTCATCATTGGGTTTTCGAGTCAAAGGAAATTAAAATAAGAGGAAAAGAAAGTAAAAAGGAAAATACAGCAGTGGTTTACCATTGCCTTCTGCTGTACACCTTCTGGTGTGTGTGTCCAATGCATCTGTGCTTGGGTCTAAGGCATCACAATCACCAAATGCCTTTGAAATTCAGGCGCTCCTGTGGAAGTTCTTTCCCTCGATAGTCACATAGCCCACACCTATTTCTTTCAAATCTTTGCTCAGCTATATCCTCAAAGCACGGTTCTCTCCCTCCATTAGGCTTTTTTAAGAGTAAAATTAAGAATCTCATAAAAACATGATGTAATATAAAAGAATTACATGTCAAAGATTATGTTTAGTTCCTTAATTGGGGGGGGGGGCAGTAAAGTGTTACAAATCGTCCAAAGGAGGATTCAAAGAATCATACATATATAAGCAATAAAGAATTTGAAAATAAATTTATAAATAGATGCCAAACCAGTTTACCCACAAGGCAATATTCAATAGCATTCCACCAGATAAAACTTGTCTGCATGTTTATGAATGCAATTTATATTATTCCCAGTTTTCTACATTTTAGAGTTATGAATTATCTCAAAGCCAACGAAAGGAAGAGATTACTTTGAAGAGTGTGCTAGACAGGACACTCAGTAATCTTTTTTTCTACTTCAAATTCTTTCATAATGCTTACTCATACTTACAGCCTCCTATACTGCTTTACTTTTCCTCATTGATCTTATTACTTCATGAAAATATACTATATATTCATATTTTTATTGTCTGTCTCTCCCATTAGAAAATAAGCTCCATGAGAGCATAAAATTTTAAAAGTTCCTGGCATGTAGTGGCTGTTCATAATTTGCAGAAGGTTGAGGGAATGCATCTATTTCATAATAGATCTTAAAAATTATCTGTTACTGGATATATTTTTTAAATGGCAAATCATGACCCTCATCAAAATACAAATTTATCATATGTCAAAGATTTTTTTTAACTCTTTAGTTAGCCAGTAAAATGTTAAAACCAGTTCAAAGGAAAATTCAGAGTAAACGCACAAGCACAGAAAATCAGGAGTGCTGAGATGAATTGGTTACGGATGCAAAACAGGCTGGAGGAGGGCCAATCACACCTCAGTTGGACACATTCATTTGCATTTCTATGAAAAATAGTTGTTGGCATTACTAGCAAATTTCTATGACTTACAGAGTTTGAAAAGAGCTCAAATATATGAAAGATGCAGGTAACTTAGAATACTAAAGTACTTGGTAATCTTTTACCCCATTTCAAAATCCTTCACAATTTTCCTACTATAACAAGGAAAGGACTATAAAAATCTAAGAACAACGTTAGCATAAAAATTTTCCACATATGGGGAACATACCTAAACTCCGAATCCTAGCCCTCCACCTAAATTTTTATATTTCTATCATTGCATGTCAATTATCAGCCAAAATATAACCAAATCATAAGCAAAGAAATGTGATATTTTTATCTTTAATCTCACCTTTTTAATGTATGTTTTGCTAATTATCTTAATTGTCTTAGTTCATAGGGCAATTAAATTAAGTGTTTTAGCTTGGATTCCTGTAGAGACTAGTTAGCTTTTCTTTCAGTCATATTAAACCCTTAAGTCGGTTTTCTCTCTCATATTTGGCAAATTCTTGGCCACAAGGGGTGGTGGCAAAAAATTGCCATCTTTAGGATGAATTCACGTTGATCGCTTTACCTGCAACTGATAACAATGGGGTATACTGAGACAGAATTCTGGAAGTGATTTCTCCTTACCTGTTTAAATGAGCACCAGAATCTTAATTCCAATAAGAACGTTAGGACTATCCACTTCAAAAATTTAAATACAACACAATAAGTAGGAGGTTTGGTGAAAACTTCATGAATTTGATAAAAAATGAATTCATTATACATTTGATTGTCCATATGTATAGACAGTTACCAAAGAGAATTTCTTGTCAGTTCTGCTCTTTCTCTCTAGGGTATATTTCAAGTGTCTGCTGATAACTCTGGGTATTGACTTGTATATGTGTGTGCATGTATGTGTATATGTTTGTGAATGTATGTGTGTGTATATACGCATGCTCACACTATCCTTTGTCTTCTGTTTCACCCTTTGGTCTTCATAAAAAAAATGCATTTACCTAAGTAAATGCCAAATCATTTACCTAAGTACATGTTGATTTAGTTTTCTATTTTCTAATCAACAATACCTTGCATAATTATGTATCTGTGTGTAAGTGTTTATGTGTATACATGTGTATGTATAGATATTGGTATAGATATATATACATACCTATAGCTATAGAGGTATTGGTTTCATCAGAGTTTCTAAAAGTGTTTTTTCAACAACGATTTATATAAAACTCTTAGAAGTTACCTGGAGGATGTTTAAATAATAAAGTCAGACACTAAATAAATCAAACAGCATCTGATTTTAATGGTATAGTTTTAGAATTTTAGCTCATTCTTCCACTAGCTTGCTTTTGTCTTTCATGATATGAGTGGTAACAGTAAGTATTAGAAAAAAATATCATCTAATAGCTACAAGATGCTCTGTAAGTAAAAACACCAGAGTGATTAAATATCAATTCCTCTAGGAAGCCTTGACTGACATTCTCTCTGAGGTGACATAATACTTTTTACATGTAATTGCCTGCCTGGGCCTGTGACCCTCAGGAGAGCAAGCTCTTTGGAGGGTAAGAACTGGGCCGTTACATCTATTTCCTTAGCTCCTAGCATGCTGCCTACACCAGACAAGGTGTTCAATCTATGTTATCTCAATAAACAGAAAAAATCTAAGAGAATATCTGAAAACAAATTTTCTAAAGAATAAGCCTTACAATCAAGACAAGACAAGAACAACCATTAGAATCGATACGTATATACCTCCATTAAAATATTTTGTCTCACAATCATTTGAACCAAGGTAGAAAAATCACGAATGATTAAAATTAATATAAATGAGCTAGGTACGACATAGGAGCAAGGGTCAAAGATATTTTTCCTAAATCAGAATGCAATATGACACACTCCAGGTTAATCTTATAGTATGTATTCTGTGCAAAGTATACACGTATGGGATAGACAAAGAGCCGTGATAACTATTAAAGTCAAAATAGGAAATAAGATAAAGGCATCTCAAGGGAGCAGAGCTTACAAACAAGTGTAAAATAATCAGCAAGCTCTAGAATAGGTGGAATTTGGAAAAAAGTTGTGGACCAGTTGTCACTGAGTTGGCTCTTTCTTTGTCATACTTTCTACTGATTAGATTAATAAGGAGAATGTTAGACACGTGTTTTTATCTCACAGAAATTAAGAAAGAAAGGGTGGTAACACACTGTAGTACCAGCACCTGAGGAAATATGTTTGAGGCAGGAAATCAAGTATTTAGTTCCTTGATTTGATGTAAATGAACTTAATTTTCTAAGAAGTAGAATATAAACCTGATGTTGCAAAGTTTCTGAACTATAGCCTTCTGCTCTCGGTTGTGATAGATTATTATAAGGCGTAGTTATGCAACTATTATACACCTAAAATTATTCATATGTGTTTCTTTCGACCCTTTTATATCCCTATCTATTTTATATTTTTGTATCTTTATCTCTGCATCTTTTATGTGTGCAGGCAAGTGTGTGTGTATGTATATACATATAAAAAGTTACATGACATATTTGAGCATATATATGTGTATGCATTCAATAAAGTATTTATTAAATGTGTAATGTCTACTAGACATCATATGAAAACGTAAAGGGGAATAAAGATATAGTCTGGCCTCATGGAGCTTGGTGTCAATGAGGGCAGGCGGATGCATTAGAAGTATTAAACTGTGCAGTGTATGAGCTATGACAGAGATTCATATAACAATCTGTGGAAAAGAGTGTTGCAGGATATTAATTGAGGAGAACAAGGAAGTCTTCACAGACTTTAACACACGTGAATGCAGTCTCTAAGAAAGAGAAAGAACACACAGAGTATAATAAGAAAAGCAGCAATGTCACATGAGAGGTTAGCACTTGTGAAGGCATGGAGGCTCATGAGAGTGAAACGCGAGAAAATCAAATGCAAATCAACACGATTACCTGTTTATAGATATATACAGGTATGTAAGATTTAAACAAATGCAAGTATATTTATTTTTTACTCCATGTTTGGATACACACCCTTCCCTAATTTTTTTCCCAGTTGTAGTGAGAAAAAAATGCTTATTTTCAAGGACATACAGAAGAAACTTGGGTACCACTTTCTCAAAGCAATAAAGCAACAGAGCAATGTAATTCAATCCCACAGCTGAAGGATGCTCTACTCCCCTTCATTACTCCATAAAACATTTTGCCTGTTTGTGAGGAAGACATTTCACTTTCAAATGGGGATTCCAAACTGCTCTCATAAAATGGAGGTGCTTCATGCTTGAATTCTTATTTATTCATTTTTTTAATGATAGTCACAGTTGTCATTTCTTCCTTGCCCTGGGAGCAGGCTATTTCCTCCCTGCTACCCCAAGTTAAAAAAAAAAATCACAACAGGAGAATGAAATAAAATAAAATTATGATTTGCTCGTTTCAGCACTAGTCAGAGAAGCATTTTGTCATCTCTTTCTAAACATCTTAAAAAGCATTTACATCTTCAATGATACCCAAGGTCATGTGGCTCTCTGCAGGCTATTTTTGATGGAATTTTTTTCACCCGGTCTGACAGCAGAGAACACACCACTAAAGCTCACACCTCACAAATGTAATTTGGAGTGTTAATTGGAAAGGACCTAGCTGACCCTGTGATTTCTGCTCTCTAAGAATTGGTGACAAGATGTCCCATCCTTCCTTCTGGAGTCTGGCAGACAGAAAAGGTGAGCATCATAGGGGATTTGGATGGGGAAGAAAGAGATACAGAATATGAGAGATAGGAGCAGAGAAATGTAAAGAGAACGTTTTGATTGCTTGATGAAAATAAATGAAAACAAATTACAATGCTTCTTAAAGTTTAAGCAAATGATCTAAGAATGATTGGGGCTAGTCAAGTTTCTATTCGGGATGTCTTTAAGATAAAAACAAGAAGAAAACCCAGAAGTGTTGTGACAGAAAAGTCAAGCAAAACAAAAAGGGGATTTGTAACTTCTCAGCAGGAATTCTAAGCGAATAGAGAAGGCCTCTAATTTCTGCTTGCAAAATACTGATCTAAATTCTGAAAATAACAGTTATCTCTTATTAAGTGAAAACAAATGTCAGTCACTGGTCTAAGCACTCTGCAAGCATTAACAATTTAAATCACTCAAAACCCTATAAGTGGATTACAACTATCACCCCCATTTTCCAGAAAAAGAAACGAAAGCATAGACAGGGCAAGTAAATTTATTTTCCTATGTCACCACAGCTAGTAGGTGGTGAAGCCAGTAATCAAATGCAGGCAACTTGACTTGAAGGGCTGCCTGCAATTAATTACTGGAAGGATCACTACTACCTCTTAGTGTTCCAAAACAGGAAGAGAAAAGCTTGTTATGAAATAAATATATATATATATATATTTTTTCTTTTGAGGAAGATTAGCCCTGAGCTAACTGCTGCCAATCTTCCTCTTTTCACTGAGGAAGACTGGCCCTGAGCTAACATCCATGCCCATCATCCTCTACTTTATATGTGGGATGCCTACCACAGCATGGTGTGCCAAGCGGTGCCATGTCTGCACCCAGCATCCAAACCGGCAAACCCCGGGCTGCCAAAGTGGAACATGCGCACTTAACCGCTGCACCACTGGGCCAGCCCCAAAATAAATATATTTTTTAATGACCTCTTCCTTTAATAAAACTGGCATCGAATTGGAATTGAGCAGTCTGAAAAAGTCAGCAGTTTGAAGATGGGCTAAGTTTTTGATACTATTAGATGCAGTTGAGTGCATAGAGGTTGATGGAATTAGAGATGCTGAGGGTTTGAGTTCTGTATACTGAAAATTACCATTGATGCCTCAGCAGTAATTTAGAACCTTCGCAGCAATGAAAAGCATCTTAATAAACCAGCAAATTGGATGGATCACTCAACTTGTTATAGGATCGTATACTCCTAGGGTCCATGTAGTTGATGGTTTGAATCCTCATGACAAAAGTCTCTGCCCAATGATTATGTAGCCTAGCCAGGATGTCTTCCATGTCTGAGATTCATTATCTTCCAGAGCAATGCTTTCCATCCTTGGAAAAGTCTATTTCAAATTCTTTATTAATTTAAACCGAAACCAGTTCCCCTGTAGAACTTAAAATTGGACTCAGTTCTACCGCCAGTGAATGATTCTTCCAGGAGGATCAATATATTCACCTTATCATTGTAATAAAATATTTGATATTTTTGTTTTATAAGATTCTTCTTAATTAGTAGTTGATATTGTTGAAAAACATCACTGTTCGTAGAGCAAAAAATACTGAATTATTTAAAATGCTGAGAGATCTGTTTCAATGAAGGTAACCACATTCTCCTCTCTCTCCTTGGCTGCAACTTTTCAAGTGCTCTCATTGTATATTTCAACCTATAAATAAGGGAAAGAGTACTTTTAAGGGGATAGAACAGAAAAATTCCTAAATTCTAAATGGAGTTATTTTATTTCCTGGGGTCATGTCTTCCAAATGACTCTTTCTAAGAGAGGCCATCTTTCTCTCTTATCCTGCAAAGTGAGATATGCCGTACCATCCAGGCCAGGCAAACACGAGGAGCTTAATTTCAAAATTCTGGAAAATATGATCTGGGGTAAAAGTAGATAGAAATTTCTGGGGGCCAGAGAAGAGCCTCTCAGCAAACCAAATATGCATGGAGGCACTGGGTGCCATGTATGGGGATGGAGTGAGATGGAGCAGAAGTTATGAGTAAGGAGAAGAAAAGACACCCAAGGACAGAGACAAGCATGCAATTTACTCCTCAAATGAATGCTTTTCTCACTCATAAAACGAGTCTAAGGAGAGAAAATTTACTCTGAGAAGAGGTGTAGCATATGCAATGAGAAATATAGTTGTTTAGATCATACGCTATGCAAAATGAAATAAGAAATTGACAAAATTTTTCTTATAAGATTTTGATCAGTACTGACTACTAAATAGATTGAGAAACTCACTGCTGCTCCTGGTCTTAAATTTTTATAGATGTTCCTAAAATGTTCATTTAGCTCACCTCTGGTAACAGATTGAGCAGAATGATTTATGAACAAGGCTGATTTCCATACCACTGATGGATGCTTTATTCACTTAATGATCACTGGCAAGTAGCAGCTACCATAAAACTTCAAGTGTCACTGATAGGATATTTTAGCTCTTATACTATAAAACACGATTTGTGAGCTTTCTTTTTAAGATGGAAAGCCTTAAAAAAAATTACTTTTTCTATGTACAAAGCATTTTAACCTCAAATCAAGTGTCCAAATGCTTGACTGCTGTGTTTCAGGCGATGTGAACACAAGCCAGAATGGGTAATATATTAAGGTCATTTAATACTAAACCACACGTAATTAAGAAAGAAAATCCACAACAAAAACAAATAAAAGAGCTCCTGTTTAAAAACTATGTGCATAAATGTATGTTACATCCAAAAAACTGATGTTTAATAATAATATCAAATGAAAGCTGTATTCACTGTATACCATATGCTGTATGTTAATTTTGGGTGTTGTTTTATTTATTTTCAATGTATGAGTTTTAAGAATTTGGGGCTAGAAATATTTTTTATAATATTCTGTTAATGTATTTTGCCATTTTTATACAGAAGATATAAGTCTGTGTGACTTTAAAAATCCAAGGGGCCTGCTAGCTGCCATTCTCTAATTCAGTAATTCAGAGGCTCCTGTGGACTTTGTTCCTACATCAGTGGTTTGTGGTGGGTATGGGGAGGAGGGCTGCTGCTTGACGTGTTTTCCATTTGATAGAGGGCATGATGACACCACAAGTGATTCTGTGGCTCCTGACGTCTCAATATTCTCATCTGGGTACCGAGGAGGCTGGACTAACTGATCTCTAAGGACTCTGACATCTCATACATTATACAATTCTATAAACCCAGAACGTAAAATGAAACACTCCACAAATTTAAAACGGAAAAGTGCATGATGACTGACATTCTCTCAAAAAACTTGTTACATATATTTTAAAACCACACTCTCTAGGGAGTATATAGGGATTTGGTATAAAACTTGTGAGTATCAGTCCCCAAAATACAAGGCCAAGGGCGCTTCCTGCTTTTAGTGTATATCTTAACCAAAGTAGAACATGGTTATATGTCAAATCATGATGGTCATTTAAAAATTTACTAATATAAAAAAGATCAATTTCCTTAGGTAGTGCTTATTTCCAAGGTGAGGGGAAAGGAGTGGAGATGCTGATTTGACAGAGTAAAGATTGACATACCCCTAAAGAAATGAGGAGGTTAAGGTTCCCACTCGTGTCACCACTCATCCTATAATCAGTTTAAACTTCCAGATATCAGAAGATGGCTTTGTGGGGAGGAATAACTTTGAGAAGAATCATTTGTTCTTGAAACTTCATCTATAACCTGGCTTTTTATGTTTTACCTCAATGAAAGTGTTCTTTGACACAAAAAAGTAAACTATGATAATGGAAAAAATACAATCTGACTTGAACTGGAAACAGAAGAACCAGAAATCATTTTCATATACTTGTTCCTTCATTTTCTTTCCACTTCACTAAACTGCAGGATTTACATATCAGGATCCTGGACCATATTTATTTAGGGAGAGCCGCTAAGAGAGAAGTTCACCTCAGGAGCTTGAAGCACAAAGAGGAAGCAATTTATCACTTGGTTCAAGAGTAGGTAGGGCCTACATGAAACAAAAATAAAATGTCACCAAAGAGAGCTTGACGAGAGAGTAGAAACCAAAAGTGAGCAACTGAAGGAGGTCAAAGTCATGAAAGGATTGCATTATGGATACCTCCAGTCAAATCCCACTCCACAGACCCTGAACTGCCTTGCCTTGTAATGGTTTCCTTACAGGAACCACTGCTCTTAAGTAAGTTATACCAACTTATAATTTGCAGTGATTCATGCCCCAGAGGCATAGCTATGGGGCTGGGTTCCACCACTCTGTTTCCTTCTCAACTTCAAATAAGGCACGCTTATCTCTGAGATCCAAGATAGTTGTATTTATCAAAGGACCACTTAGCAGCAAGGGGGAAATGCTGACGTATTATTTCAGTGTTTTCTACCATTACATTTGTTAAGGAACAGAAGGAAAATCTAACCCTTTTGATTGAACTGGGAAATATAGGGTCATGAAATTTTCTTCTTATCTTACTAAAAAGAATGAAAGTGAGACTTTTTTTAGGAAAGGGTATTATTCTTTGGAAGATACATTCCTTGCATTCTTTGGAAAGTGAAAAATAGCCTGTTCTTACAGACTAGGGAGAGAAAGAAAGAATAGCAGAACCTATCAACTATAAAAACTAACCAGCAAGAGAGTTGTATCAGTTAATCTTATACTTAACTGTAAGTAATGGAAAATCTTACAGAAAGTAGCTTAAATAAGAACTTATTTCACTCACGTGACAAGAAGCCTGGAGATGGCCTCTAGATAGTGCAGCTGATTAATGACTTCATCAGAGATATGGCCTCTGTAAACCCTTCTTTCGTGGGAGAGCACATTGCAGTGTATCAGAAGATGGTTGTTCTACTTTTAGGTATCATATCAGATTCCAAACAGGAAGGAGGGAGAGTGAACTCAGAGAGCCATGACAGGCAAGTCTGTCTCAGTTTATCAGGGAAGCAAGAGCATTCCCAGATGCCACATCTGGGAAATTTCCAGTTATATATCATTTGAACTGGGACCCATGGCTACTAACTACAGCTTTCACTGGCCATGGCGAAGAGATTCCCATGATGGATCGTGTTCAGTCAGGATTTATCTACTATAGGTGAATCCATTATGTGCACTAATACAAGAAAGAGTGGTGGCTCCACCATTTGAGAAGGGGGTCAGAGCAAATGGTAGGAGACAATGGTTTGAGTTCTTAAACTTCAGCAAGTTTGTAATTCTGTTTCTATTTTTTTAAACAGTCAGGGAATTGTTTTCACCTTGGTTCTGTTTGTTATACATTTTTCTTTATAAAATATAAAAAACAATTACTCTGTACTGTCCTAGGCTTTGCTGCAAAACAACATAATCTTGGCTTTGGAGCTCAAAGCAAAGTTGGAGAATCATATTGAACGCTAGGCAGTAAAAACTAGAGGCTGGATTCTATCGCAGCACACAAGAAGGAAACACACCAGCCTGGGAGATCAGAGAAAGATTTTGTTTTGTCAAAGACATCAAGAACACCACAAAAATATCAAAATATTTCTGGTAACACTCTAAATTAGTGTAAATAAAAACCAAACAAGGAAGAGAATACAATTTTTAAAAAAGAAACAAATGTAGAAAACTATGATTAAGAAAAACACCTATGCAGAGAAATCTAGAAAATTGCCTTAATTAGATGATGATTTTACATTAGCAAATAACGGATATGAAACATTCTGGTCTCACTAAATCTATTTCTGCACAAGATATCTGAATTTTAAACTCCAAATATCTTTATAGTAGATGCTCTTTAAATTTTTCTCAATTTGGTTGTTTTATTTGTTTGTTTTTTGGTGAGGCAGATTGTGCCTGGGCTAATATCTGTGCCAATCTTCCTCTGTTTTCTATGTGGGATGCCACCATGGCACGGCTTGATGAGCGGTGTGTAGGTCTGTGACTGGGAACTGAACCCCGCGAGCCCTGGGCCGCCGAAGTGGAGCACGCGAATTTAACCACTATATCATTAGGCCAGCTCCCAATTTGTTTTATTTCATAATTTAAATGTAACCTTGTGGCTTAATATCTCTAGGTAATGATCATAATATTGAGAACAGCAGGATTGCCTTAAGTAGATAACAAGCCCTTAATGTACTGTTTGAAAAAAGATAGGCATAATTAGATAAAATACTCATTTCTTTTATTCATCAATGTTAATGAGAAACTACAGTGTGTCAGCACAGTGTTAGGTAGAAGAGACATAAAGATTAATACATTATGGTTTATTGCCCTTAATCAACCAAGCCAATAGCTATATATTGCATTTTATTGTTTTTAAATAAATGTAAATTCTCTAATTTAAATGTAGCAGATAATTTCATTGACTCCCATACAAACAAGAAATAGACATAGTCAAGAAAGCAAGCAGAGAATATTGGCTCTATGAAACTTGATTTTATAGCTTTTAGCTAGATCTCCTTTTAAATGCCTGCAACAGGAAAGAAAGAAGGGAAGGGAAAAGTGGGAAAGGATTAGGAGGAAGGAGAGAATATCACACTGAGGGGCAGTAAGGAGTGGAAGCAAAGAGAGTAAGACTAAAGGGAAAGAGAAGCTGAAAGAGACTGAGGGCATGAGAGGAGGGGAGAATAGGAGAGAGTCAGGGCTTTCTGACACGGCAGAACTCAGTCACAAAGCTCTGAGCCCAGGCTGCAAACGAGCAAACAGCATGGACATAAGTACTGGATATTGCCAGCATAGCTGCCCTAACTGGGAACAGCTCCTGACAAGTCTCCCTTCTTCCACCCTTTCAGCCCTGCAGTCTGTCCTCACTGAAGCAGCCAGAACGAAGCTTACAGACTCAGTTGGATCATGTTTCTTGCTCAGTAACTTCCAATGGTTTCCCATTTTATTTAGGGTCAAAGCCACCATCCTTTTAATGGTCTATAAGGCCTTACACTTTTTTTCCTTCTTTAATTCTCTGACCTTATCTCCTGCTACTCTACTCCAGCTCACTGGCCTCCTTCCCTCCCTCAAAATCGCAGATGGGCTCCTGGCCCAGAGTTCTGCACTGGCTATTTTCTCTTCTAGAAATTGTTCTTCCCATCGGACTTCTGGTTCTCTCAAGTCTTTACTCACATGTCAACTTCTCAAAGAGGCTTGTCCTTAGGACGGATGAGGGAGATGATGAAGCGATTCTTTCTAACAACTCTCGCAATCCTCCTTGCTTCCCTCTATTATTGTTTCTCCTTATCCAGGGTCCTTGTCATGTCAATAGAATTTATCACATTTATGGTTTAATATCTATCTCCTACAAAAGAATATAAACTCTGAAAAATATAGGATTTTATTTTTTTATCTTTTTGTTCACTTATATACCCCCAACATTGTGAACATTGGATGGCTCATAGCAGTTAATATAAACATGTGTACCTTAATAAATAAACGACATTGGTTCTACACCTAATTTTCTTTGGGGATTCATAACAGAGCACCAATTTATTCTTAGATGTTAAACTTTAAAATATTTCCTCTGTATACATACATTAACAAATGTTGACATGATTGCTACTAATACATTATTAATGCATTTTGATTGATATGAATACTTTGGCTTATTCTCTTTCATAATCCATGTAAACAATCATCACTTTCTTTCACAATCTATTTGGAAGCCACTATCAAGTTTGTGTGTGTTTGTGTGCGTGTGTATGTCAAACCTTCTACCCTAATCATTACGTGTACGTGGAAAAAGACTTGTAAAATGTACTACGGCAGTACAAAGGAAGCTGTATTAAACCAATAAGTGTTAGAAGGGGCATTCAGAATGATTTCATGAGATGATGCTTGGTTAGGAATTTTATACTCATTCTGAAATTATTTAGGAAATGTAGACCGCGAAAACAGCATGCTGTGAGATTAAAAAGTGAGAAATTATATGAAAGCACATCCTGGTGGATTTCCTACATGGATTTTCATGTAGCTGTATTTAAGAAGGGAACATGTGAAAAGATTTTCATATCTGGAAAATAATAAAAATATTCATCAACCTCTTTCAAAATCCAGCTGAAATGATGCTTTCACCTATCCACCTTGTCAGTAAGCCACTCCTGCAATCCTTCTCCTTACCATGCAAACATGCTATCTCCTTTCTGTATTCTTCCATACTTTTTAAGAAAAATTTCAATTATCTTATAACTTTAATAAATTTCTGCCTTTCCTATTAGTTTGCTGTTCACTTCCTTGTTCTCTCTATTAGAAATTACATTTTTCCAGGAAAGGTGAATAATCTATTATTTACCATTGCTAATCCTGTGATTATTTAGACAGAACAGGGCACTCAGTAAATAATTCTCCTGGTTTATTGAGCTGAATAACTGAGTTGAATTTGTATTCTGGTTTTCAGGGACAGTCCTAATTTATGTTATTGCAAAGGTATAATTATTAATAAAGCCACCTCTCATTCTTAAAAATGCTCCCATTTGGATGAACAGTTTTATGAACTCCTTCCTTTAAAGCATTAGTAGGGCAAACCCTGTAACATAGCACCACTGTGGCAACGCAGATTGCATTCGCTGCATCACTGTTCACTTTTGCACTGAAGCCCTCAAAACTTTTCTAATATCTGGCAGCACTTGCTTGGAGCCAAAATCAACTTCCTTTATTCCTCTCCTATTTAAAGTCCGTCTTGGGTCTTTTCCTGACACCCAGGAACTTGCCACTATAATTGAGCTCCTACTTCGTTTATGTTTTTTTCCTCCTTCCTCATCCTTCCGTAGAGGTTAAATTCTGACTTCATCTCTCTGTATTTCCAATGTGCAAAAAAAATAGCACTGGGATTCTTGCCAAGCATTCACTATCCAATATATAATGTTATGTGTTCAAGATAGATTTTATAGTTGCAAATTACTCAAGCTACTTTTTAAATACTATAGCATAAAAAGAGTTTATTAGAATTTCCTCGGGTATATTTTTGAATGGTCATAAACACTGTAGAAGCAGGAGTAGGCATGAACATGCGGTCACAGATATTGGCCAATTAGGGTAATGTCACTGGTGTCCCCCCTGACATGTTCGCCACTATGTGGCCGCACTTTGCCCCCTAGACACTCTCAACTGTGCCTGTCTTCTCTCAGCTACCTGCTGTCATAATCTGTAAATGACACTCAGCTTTTCCTTCACTTCCTTATGGTACACATCCTTGGGTAGGGATGTATTATTTCATTTGCTTGGATCATGTGTCCCCCAACTTCAGCTAAACAAAGAGAGCACCTGTCTTCCAACTCCTCCACAACCACACAATTTTCTTCAGTGGTTGGAGGAATTCCTCTGCTTTCCATTGAAATAGGTAAGATCTGATGGCCTGAAAAACATACATTAGAATCCACACAATGACCTCCCCAGTGAATATGTCCTTCTTGCTATATTTATATAAAAATATCTCCTCTAAACCTAATTAAACTACTTCTTGTACAACCAAAACCTCACCCCAATGATTCTGTAAGGATACAATCCAATGTTCAAACACTGAATTTAGTTTCAAGCTCAGATTTCTTTATATTTATTATAATTCTGCCTCATTTCCCTGATAGCTAATGACGTTGAGCATCTTTTCACATGCCTGTTGGCCATCCGTATATCTTCTTTGGAGAAATCTCTGTTCAGATCTTTTGCCCATTTTTTAACTGGATTGGTGGTGTTTTTGTTGCTGAGCTGTATGAGTTCTTTGTATATTTTGGATATTAACCCCCTGTCAGGTATATATGGTTTGCAAATCAAAACTACAATGAGGTATCACCTCACTCAGGTCAGAATGGCTATAATTAACAAGACAGGAAACAACAAATGTTGGAGAGGATGCGGAGAGAAGGAAACCCTTGTTCACTGCTGGTGGGAGTGCAAACTGGTGCAGCCACTATGGAAAGCAGTATGGAGTATCCTCAGAAAATTAAGAATAGATCTACCATATGATCCAGCTATCCCACTGCTGGGTATTTATCCAAAGAACTTGAAAACGCAAAGGCATAAAGATACATACACCCCTATGTTCATTGTAGCATTATACACAATAGCCAAGACATGGAAGCAACCTAGGTGCCCATCAAGGGGCGAATGGATAAAGAAGATGTGGTATTTATACATGATGGACTACTACGCAGCCATAAGAAATGATGAAATCCGGCCATTTGTCACAACATGGATGGACCTTGAGGGTATTATGCTGAGTGAAATAAGTCAGAGGGAGAAAGTAAATACCATATGATCTCATTCATAAGTAGAAGATAAAAACCATGACAAACAAACACTTAGCATTGGAGATTGGATTGGTGGCTACCATAGGGGAAGTGGGGGGAGGGAAAAAGGGGTGATTAGGCTCACATGTGAAGGGATGAACTATAATTAGTTTTTGGGTGGTGAACATGATGTAATGTACACAGAATTTGAAATATATTATGATGTACATCCGAAAACAAATTAATTAATTAAAAAATAATAATTCTGCCTCAATATTATTTAATATATACCATAAATTATAAGTATAGTAAAATATATATAAAATAATGTGGAAGAAATAATTAAAAGAAAAATTAAACTATGTGGTATAAGATCTGATAAAAGGAAAGGGAAGTGGGTGGTATACTCTGCATTTCTGCAACTCGTCATGGAATTTTAGTGACATTTGTTACTTAGAACTTTCTTCCTCCATTGACTAGTCAATCAGCAGTATGACTTTCCTCCCCCCCACAAGCTTTCTTAGGTTGATAACTCAATTGTAATTTCTGAAGGAAACGAACTCTTGGTGATCTGTCTGGGATGGGTGAGCATGTTTCGTCAGCTTTTTCCTCAGATGATTATTTTCTTCCATATTCCTCCATGCCTCCATGGTGTAGCAAAATCTATTTCCCTTTGGTAATCAGGATAATCATCCAAAACAACATTGGGATTCCACTTTTGGCCTCCTCAGTGGAACCTGTTAGCTGGTTCAGTTAATTCAATGCATGTTGACTGTCGTCTCTTTGGGAAATATTTTACAAAGTCTTTTAAGCATGGGCCTCAGAGTTACAGGGCCATAAAAATATTTCAAGTGGGCCAGTAGGTCTAATATCAGAAGATGCCACCCAACTTCTTCCAATTTGTTTTTGGAATCATGACCATATCCAAATCCAAGAAATCTGTGTATATGTTACTTTACATGGCAAAAGGGACTTGGCAGGGGCCGGCCAGGTGGTGCAGCGGTTAAGTTAGCACATTTCACTTCTCGGCGGCCTGGGGTTCATCAGTTCGGATCCCGGGTGCGGACATGGCACCTCTTGGCACACCATGCTATGGTAGTCGTCCTGCATATAAAGTAGAGGAAGATGGGCACAGATGTTAGCTCAGAGCCAGGCTTCCTCAGCAAAAAAGAGGAGGACTGGCAGTAGTTAGCTCAGGGCTAATCTTCCTCAAAAAAAAAAATAAAAGGGACTTGGCAGATGTGATTAAGATTAAGATTGTTGAGATGGAAAGAGTATGCTGTATTATCCAGGTGGGCCCAATCTAATCACATGAGTCTATAACCTGGAGAAACTTTCCAGGCCACAAAGAATCAGAGAGATGGCAATCTGAGAAGGAATCCTCTTGCCTCTCCTCCCCGTTACTGGACTGGAACATGGAGGAAGGGGCCACAAATGCCAACGATTATGGGTGGCCTTTAGAAGCAGCAAAATAAGGAAACTATTCTCCTCTTGAGTCTTCTGAAGGAAATGCAGACCAACTGACACCTTGATTTTAGCCTAGTGAGATGTGCGTTAGATTTCTGATCAACAGAAGTGTAAGATAATATGTTTATGTTGTTTTAATTCACCAGTTTTGTGGTACTTTGTTACAAAGCAGAAAAAAAGCTATTAAACACTGGCTGTAAGGAAAACGGCACATTTATAATTGCTAGTTAAGAACATGAAAGGAATGGTTCTCAGACTCAATTGCACATGAAAATCACCTGGAGAGCTTTTAATACTTGCCATGCCCAGGAAGCAATGTCCAGCCCAATTAAATCAGAATCCCTGGGGCTGGGATCCGGGAAACAGTACTTTCAGAGCTCCCCAGATGATTGAACACGTAGCAAGGTTTTGAGAACCACTCATACGTGACATTCTGCAGAAGAGTATTGTAGCTGTTGGTGTTGTAACTGAACTATTAATAGAGTGTTTCACCAACCTATAAGTACTGGCTACTTCTAGATGAGAAAGTATATCATAAAAGAAGGGAATCCCTCCTTTTAGCAACTCATCACCTTTTCAAAGATGCAGGCACCTTTCTCAGAAGGTTTGTTTGCAGAGCATTTGATATCATAGTGTTTTTTTCAGAAATTTTCAATCTAAGCTTAGAGTTCTTGAGTATGTGCTACCCGTTTCACATTCTGACATGAGATTAAAATAACTTGATGAAGGGATGATTTTAACAAAAGAGGGAAAGGACAAGCATTTGAAAAGTGAATGGCCTCAGAAGGGTAATGTATTTTGCACATTTTAAAGGTTACAATTCAGCTATCAAAATGGGGATACTCTTTGGAAAGAAAATATGCTAAGTTTTTCTTGATGAAAATAAATAAGCTTGTAACTGTTGAAAATAAATATATTTTAAAAATTTGTGTAGTTTTTTCAAAAAGTAAATTTATATTGTGCTTGATGCCTTCCAATTAACAAAGCGAAGAACTCAGTGAAGATTGTGCCTTTTCTATTTGTATGGTTTTTTTACACGGATTGAAAATGCAATTGCTTATAAACATGATTGCATGTAATCACAAGATATAAGAGTGAGTCATATGAGACAATGAGAAATAAGAGCAGTTTAATAAGCTGGTGGGATGGTGAGAATTGTTGTTAACATTGGGCTGAGAGTTAAGTGACCCGGATATCTATCCTGGTTCTATAGCTGATCCATTTACTTGTGACTCTGGGAAAAGAGTACCTCTGTGAAAGAGCATCTGCCAAATAAATGAGATATATTAGAGTATATTCATAGGCTAAGTTAAAATGTCAATTAGTGGAGGACTAGGTGTAATGCTAAATATAAATGAAATACAGTGTTGATAGAAAAACTCACTAAGTTAGAATTTCATATGCATTGAAATAATCCAACAAAAGTGAATGAGAAATGGAGACTTTCTCAGACAAACGAAATACTGAGGGAATTATTACTAGTAGACTTGTTCTAAAGGAAATGTTAAAGAAAGTTCTTCAGGGAGCAGGAAAATTATACAGGTCAGAAATTCAGATCTACATAAAGAAAGAACATCAGAGAAGAAATAAATGAAGATAAAATATTTTTCTTCTTATTAATTGATTTAATTTACACGTATTTGTTCAAAGTAATAATTGTAACAATGTATTGGGTGATGATATTATATGGGTGAGTAAAATGAATGACAGCAATATTACAAGGGGTGAGAATGGAGACTCAAGGCTACTCTGTTATAAGACACTTGCACAAACTGTGAGGCGCAGTAGTCATTCTTTGTTGGTGGATGTACATGAATTGTGAATCCATATTGCAAAGTCTAGAGCAACCACTAATTTAAAAAGAAGAAAAATAATTGATATCTTGAAAAGAGAAGAGAAAATGGAATCACATAAAAATGCTGAGTTAAAACCAGAAAAGGCAGAACATGAGAGAAAAAAAACAACAACAAAGAACAAATACAAGCAAAAGAAAATAGGTGCTAACATGGTGGTTATTAAACCAAATACATCAATAATCACTTTAAATGTGAACCGTCTAAAGATACCACTTTGAGGAGACAGAGTGAAGAAGAGAAATTTAAAAACCTGACAAGACACAGCTATATATTGCCTACAAGGAACTCACTTTAACTATAAAGACATGGACAGATTAAAAGTAAATAAATGGAGAAGATATACTATGACAACAACAATAAAAAGACAGCTAGCGTAGCTGTATTAACTTAAGATGAGGCACGCTTTAGAGCAAGGAAAATTATCAGGGATAAGGAGAGACATTTCATAATGATAAAGAGATCAATTATCCAAGAAGACATAAAAATTCTTAACATTCATCCATCTAAAGACAGGGTGTCAAAATCTGAGTCAAAAACTGACAGAACAGGGAGAAAAGACAAATCCACTAATATAGGTGTAGACTTCAATACTCCTATTAAGTAAATCAATCAGGCAGAAAACTAGTAAGAATATAGTTGACCTGAATACAACCATCAATTGGCTTGATCTAATTGACATGTACAGAATATTTAACAACTGAAAAATACACATTCTTGTCAAGCCTATATAGGACATTAACCATAACCAAGAAAAACCACATTCTATATCAAAACACCACACTTGAACAATTTTAAAAGAATAGAAATCATGCAAAGTATTTCTCAGATCATGATAGAATTAAACTAGAATCAATAACAGAAATATAGCTGGAAAAATCCCCCAAATATACAGAAACTACCAATACTCACACAAGGAGAGACATATATAATCTGAATAGGTTTCTATCTATTCAGGAACTCGAATTATTAATTTGCACATCCTTACAAGAAAGAAAACATCAGGGCCAGAGGGTGTTAGTGGTGAATTCTGCCAAAAATTTAAAGAACAAATAATGTCATTTCTGTACATTCTCTGCCAGAAAATAGAAGCAGAGGAAATCCTTCATAACCCATTCTATGAAATCAGAATTACCCTAAAATTAGAATCAGATAAAGACATTACAACAAGGGAAAGCTACAGACCAATAGCTCTCATGAACACAGGTACAAAATCCCTGAACAAGATGTTAGCAAATCGAATCCACCAACGTACAAACAGAATTAAACACCATCATCAACCGAGACTTATTCCAGGAAGGTTATCTACCACATGAATACGCTAAAGAAGAGAAATCATGATCGTATCAATTGATACAGAAAAATATTGTATTCCTGATGAAAACTCTCAGCAGACAAGAATTAGAGGGAAACTTCAATTTGGTAAAGAACATCTACAAAAAACTTACAGCTAACAGTTTACCTAATGGTGAGAAACCCAAAAAATGACAGTACCAAGTGCTGCCAACAATATGGAGCAAGAAGAACGCTCATTCATTTCTGAGGGGAATACAAAATCCAAAACTTCAGAAGACAGTTTGACAATATCTTGCAAAGCTAAATATATTCTTTTCATGTGATCCAGCAACTATGCTCCTATTATTTACCAAGTTTATTTGAAAACTTATGTTTATACAAAAATTTGCCAGTGAATGTTTATAGCAGCTTTATGCCTAATCACTAAAACAAGAAGCCAAACAGGTGTCCTCCACAGGTGAACAGATAAACAAGTGTAGTACATCCATGCAATTAAATATTATTTAGCAATAAAAAATGAGCCATCAAGACACAAGGAGACATAGAGGAACATGAAAAATTGAATTTTGGCAAAGATATGAAGTCTATAAAGAATAACAGAGCCAATAAGGAAATACACAGGTTTACTTCATTTGCCCACACTGTGTCCCTGCCTCATTTCACTTTTCCCTTGGAAACGAGGAGTTATAATCCTGTCCAAAATGACTCTGAATTTTAAACATGTGGTCTTGCTGACTTGCATTTATTTTTCTCTAAACTCATTAATTGACTATAGAAATTATACTTTGAAATATTTGAAATGTATATTGAATTTCTTGGTTCTCTGAGTAGATAAATACATGGGTAAAGAAAAGAGATCTTACATATAAATATAATAGTAATTAGTTAAAATTTGACCGAGAAGGCTCTACTGAAGAGAACAGAAAAAGCCCTCATTAGCACCAGTCCATATGGTACATATTCAGTTTCCAATTATTTTCATCAATGAGCCACCTAGGCAAATGCAATATTCTTTACAAATAATCAACTGGTTTTTGCTACATGAATGGTAAACAGGAGTTTGTCTGATACACTGCATAATATAAAGAGCTATGAATAAAGACTAGATTCTATATTTTAGACATTACTCCAACATACCAAGACATATGAGTTATTAAATACTATATAAGCAAAAATAAAGGCAAAGTGAGCATCTTAAAATATTGCTTACACATGGAGGAGAAACACTTGCTAAAGATGTTACTTTGTAAAATTTGTTGTGGATATTCTGATTGTTTCATTAAATAAATTGCTATAAAAAAGTAAATGAAATTATTTTACATAAGAAATTATGTTAGAGCTATATGAATCATTAAAGTTTTTGTTTTAGTCTCGTTCTTGGATTTTATGGTTTTCAGATTTTAGGAATCAAGCAACTATGATTACTGAGTACCTTTCTCTGCTTTGGGTCTGGAACCTCCATAGCATCCAGAGTGTTTAGAAACCCATTGCTCTCAGTTTTCCTAAACACTCATAGCTGGTAGAATTCTTTGATAGCACTGGGTCTTGAGCTCAAGATTTTATTTTTCATCCAACTCTGAGTACTTTAAAATGGAAGCTTTTAGAACAAATTAAATTGACTTCACATATAAAAAAAGTTTCCTAACAACTGTTGCCACTTATTTCAGATTTTCCATTTAGCAGAAATGAAATTGCCTGGTAGCTCTGTGTCTGTTCTATTTGTGGTGAGTGTTTATGTCTATGTGTGTGCATGGTTTTCTTATTCGTTATATTTTTGAAAAATTCAGAGCAGCCACCTTCTGGAAAATATTCCATCCACTTGTTCCCACCCCCCTGTAATCTAACAGCATCTTCCAGAGGGAAAGTGCTTTATATTTTCTTTTGCACCACTTGTTTCAAATTTTCTCTTGATACCCAAAATGTTACTTGGTTATTTGCTTCCAATAAATGCTTCACTTTCTTTGCATTGCTCTCTCTCTCCTTAATACTCAATTGCCTTTCAGCTACGGTATTGCCTCTTGCAGAAACTCTTTTGTGACTCTTCAGTGAGCATCAGATTGTCCTCTGTGCAGGCATACAGCTTGGTAAGCCCGGTAGCCCAGTACTCACCATAGTGCATTACAATTATCCCTTGGGTTCTGAAGTACCTCTGCCTTCTTGGTTTATCTCTTTATACCTAGCACTTACCTTAATGCCTAGCACATAGTAGACTCTTGTTGACTGATAAATAACTAAATTGAGCAAAGTGAATGCTTGAAAAGGATTTTTTTCTGATTCACATTTATCTGCATAATATAACCAGAATGAACAAAGAATTTTATAATTCACCTTTCACATCATAATTTATAAATATAAAGAGACGTAAAATAGTGACTTCATTGGTGTTTGCTGTCTATTGTTGATAAAAACTATGAATGGATGCTCACTAATAAATTCACAAATGGTTCTTCCTTTCTCTTCCACGTTTTTTCTCTCCTTGTCAGATTTCATTTAAAATGAGCTTGTTGGTATTACTAAATTAGTCCCTTGAGCCAGGTACACTATTTTGAGTTAAGATGCATTCACTTTTGGAATATTAATTTACTGGAGCAAAGGAATGTCAGTTTCCCTCCACAAATGAGGTGCTGGTATTCAGTACTGGAGAATATCATCCCTCACGCATACACATAGACACGCACACACACAGAGAATCTTTGAGTATATTATTTACTTGAGTATCAAAAGAATTATATAAGCCTTATATTTTTGGAAATGACAGGAAAACTTAATCACTAAAATAATACATATTATCAAGACAGTGTACCTATAAATATCTTAGATAAATGCATTATTTAGTAAATTAAATAATGGCAATTGCCACTATTAAACCTTAGTAGAGCTTGTAAAATGAATGTCCTGCTTTTAGCACTATTAATAATTTACATCAGTTAGCTCATGTGAGAAATTTATGGCTTTAGGTAATAATTTGTTGTTATATGGCACGGTAATACCAACAAGAAATAAACATGAAGTCAGCTTTGGAAAGCTTCATAATTTCTAAAGATCAGATTTTGTTATTGATGTAATTTTATTTATTGGAGACTCACTTTACAGTGGTTCAAGGACTAGAAAAGGAAAAAGAAACAACAGAACGGCTACACAAATAGCACGTTTGAATAAAGCTTACAAAATATACAAAGTGCATTAAATGTGTTTTTCACTGGAAGCAATAGTAAGAGATGTTGCTCTCCAAAAATTATGTATCTGTACTCGAAGAGGGAAACTGGGCTGTATTTGAGACCAACCTGAACCAAACCTTTGAGGCTACGGAGACCTCGAAGCTATGCAACTCTGCATGTGAGTGCATGTGTGTGTGCGTTTGTGTGCATCTACTCACAAGATGTGAGCTTCCTCTGAGCCTACTATTGTTAGCACTAAGGAGACACATGGGGAAATTCCTTCAGTTCCCTCCTTTGAGGCTACGGAGACCTCGAAGCTATGCAACTGTGTATGTGAGTGCATGTGTGTGTGCGTTTGTGTGCATCTACTCACAAGACGTGAGCTTCCTCTGAGCCTACTATTGTTAGTACTAAGGAGACACATGGGGAAATTCCTTCAGTTCCCTCCTTCCTCGGGTATTAGTCTCCCGGCATATATTTGCAGCTTTAAATGTGAATTTGTATTCATTGACATGGATAGATGGCTGTGAAATACAACGGGAATTTTAAACAGTGGGCCCACATCAGACATTAGTAATGGAATCACATACAATGTGTGAGCACACGTTTGCACACAGATGGGTCTAGAAGACTGCAAGAAATGTTCATAATACTTGTCTCTGAAGAGGAATTTAGGGTCTGGGAAGACAAATGTGGGAAAAAAGCTTAGTTTTTTAAAGTTGTTAATCTTTTTTGAACTTTTTCGAATTTTGTAACATGTAAACGTACTACCTATTCAAAAGTTCATGTACCTAAATTGTGCGTGTGATTATTTGAGAGAGAGAGCGAGAAAGAGAGACAACTACAGCCGAATGTTTCTCTGAAGAAAAGAAACTATTCATTGTAAAAAAAACTGACTAGCACATATCTAATGTTTACCTCTTCATATTACAGGCCCAAATGTCACATAATAATTTTACCATTTGAAAAAATACTAGTTTGAGTATATATGATACTGCAATTTCCCACCTTCTTCTCAACTTACTTCTTGGTGATTTTCTTCCAATTATCTCTTAGATAGAAATGCCAACAGAATAACCTTGTTTTGACAACGTAGAAGAGATTTGCAAAAATCAGCTATCTTTGAGATGTTCACTTCGCATCTTTGGTAAGATGATAGATTGTCCACACATTTGACCCATAACTTCATTATTTTCCTCCTGTTCAAAGTGTTAGAATTACTTAAACTCCACAATCCTTTCTATTTGGACATTGCCTCAAAGACTTTGAAAAAATCTGTAAGTACTTTTCAGCAGAGTGTGGGGAGAAGAAAGCATCATTGCATTTGGATAAGGAGTATGGCTTAGAGAAAATTCAGGAGTTATTTCAACAAGGTTATACAATAAGAGAATACAAAAGGAATTCAGGCAACTACTACCCATAGGAACAAAGATTTTCTTTGACTCCAATAACAGAATAATTATAACATTTTGCTAGGTGCATAATCTATCAGGCAATAATTAAATGATTACTCAGTATTCCTTTTCAAGCCCAGGCACCAAAAGAACTTTAAGAGGTTGCTTGATAGTGGTCTTCATCAACAAACTCAAAGGCATGTCACCCTGAATCAGGAGTCTCTGATAAAACTCTGTTTTTGAATAAGATTGTGGCATCCAGGACAGGAAGCCAAAACATTAAAATGTTGTCCAGCCAGTGAGTGAATAGGGAGGAGGAGAATGATTGTAAGCTGTGACCACCTCCCTCCAATGACAAACTCATCTAGAGCATGTAACATTATTTACAGAAAACAGTGAAGTGACTGTCATAGTGAAATGATACCTTCTGATCTTGGCACCACTCTCAGGTGTAACAACTTGCAGCCATTAAGCCTAGGTAGGTTCTACTTTTGTTACACCTCAGAGTAACAACAACAACAAGGATGGCTAACGTTTACTGAACATGCTTCATATGCTAATCACCTGAAAAACATGACCTCAATTATTCCTAATAAGCTTTTAAGGGAATGCTGTTATTACCTCCAAGAAACTAACAGACAGAGAAGTTAGGCAATTTTCACAAAGTCCACACGATGAATAAATGAAGGAACTAGTAGTCTTTCCCCAGAACCAACAGCCTACATCATTATGTTCTACTGGCTTGGTAATTCCCAAGTTGGAAAGCCCAAGACCATGTAATAGGCTTACCAGTTTCAGTCTTAACCTGAGAGCAACAGGTTTTCTCAGTCATTACGGTATTGACCTCTGGTAATTCTTAAGTCAGAGCGAGTCACTAGCCCCAGATTTCTGTTTGTAGGTATGCTGATCCCTCATACCTTCATCCTCATCTATTTTCAGATTGACTAGAGCTACAACTAACCATTTCTTTCACCCTCAGAGCCCAACTTATGTTGCAGCTATGACTAGATCTTAGCTGCTCATGGACACCACCACATGTTACAAGTTAAAGCAAAAGAAGAAATTTGTGTCCTAAACTCTCTCACTTACAGAACTTTGCTCAAAATTGTGGAATCAAAATATGGTATCATTTGGGTCTGGAGAATTTTGAAAAATATGGCCTTAGAAAATGGGGACTGTGGAAGTTCTTGATTTTCTTTTTCTAATGATCATCCTTCTCTAACGTGAGAAAACGGTGTATTCAATCATATGTCACTAGAAGCTCATGATGCTGCATGGTTTGGACCACTCCATTCCCAAACTTATTTATTTGTTGCAACAAGTGTAGGAAACTAAAGCATGAAATATTTTTATATGTTATAATAATTTTGCATTTTTGTCACTTGGTAATAATTTAGTCAATCTCTCATAGATAAAAAAGGGAGATGTTCACTTCATTCACTGGGGAAAAAGGTGACCAAAGAATATTCATAAAGTTACACTGAAGTTAACTCTCTTTCATCCTTCCTTCCTAAGATGAAGGAGGAAATTTGTACTTTGGAAAAAAGCAAAGGTGGAAATCTTACCAGAAATGTGCAAAGAAGCCAGTGAAAGTAAAATGTGATTACTAATTAATATTATCATAATTAGATTTTTATAAATCCATTTTGACTGATTTCCTGGCAGTTTGACAATTTTTCACATGACATTATAAAAAGAACAAATTAATTAAACGTTTTGCTAGAAGAGGGTGTTTTTCAAAAGAATTAATTGGGAAAATTTTAATTACTAAGTATCAAATGCACTTTACATTGCACTTTACATATCAATTACATTGATAACTGCAATACTGAAATTGTGATATTTTAAGTGTTTTTCTCAAAAAAGGTTAGTGATTTTCGTTTTCCTTGGAAATGTAGAGATCCAACTATGAGCATTAATGTGGCCAGTCGAGGTCACTATAATTTAGTTAATGCTAATATCTAAACAGGTGTTCACATTTGATCTACCATAAGGTAGAATGTGAACTTCCTGTATCACTGTAATTTAACAAAAATTAAATGAGACAATTTAAAGGAATGTCAAGTTTTTGAAATGCAAACTCATAAAACTCTCCACAGAGAACAGCTTTTTGCTTCAAGTGCATCTGACTTGAAAATACAGGCAATTTTTCTTTCCTAATTCCTTGGAAAACTATCGTAAAAAATATTTATGCAATAAGTCTTGTGTCTTTTTTTTTTTACTATGACTGTGTTGTTTAAAAAAATATTATCAGGTGTTCTGTGGTTAGTTTCCCAAAGTAGGTAAGTATCCATCAAAAACACCATAATATAATTTACAAGGAAAAAAGTTGTTTCTCAAAGACTGCCAGAACAGGAAGGAATTCCCCTAAAAAGCAATTATATTTATAACACTTTCCAATGAATAGGAAATAAAAGGTCACAACTTAATATTCACTGTAAATATGACTCTGTTTGCACTGAAGTCATCATGGAAATTTTATCATTTTTAAACAACAAAAACAAAAAAAATCTGAAGACGCTGTAACCTAATAAATTCCATGAGGCTCCAAATGGAATTATTCCCACAAAAAAGGATTAATTCACATCACAGTATTTAATAGTTGTCAACGAACATATCCGGATAAATGAATAATAAGACTGACAAAGTTTCAGTCGATTGCTCTTGGTAACAAAACTCATAAGCTGTAGATCTAGAATCTGAATCCATGTTTTCTGACTATTAACAGCCAATAACCTCTCTACTCTTATGTTTAGAGGCAGTGCATCTACGCATCTATAGGAAGAGACTGTCTAACCTTAAGTCAATCCCAAATTAAAAAAAAAAAAATTTTGCTGCACATGGAGGTTACTATCCTGCCAACATTTTACTCTGAAACTAATAATTAAACAGATTTGAGCTTTTTTCTGCCTTTTTAGCAAAGATCTATAGTACATCACTAGCTGTTGAGAGAAAATTCTTTTTCACAGATTAATGAAGCGTAATAAATATCAAAGAAATGATACAATTAGAAAATTCCCCTTTCTGCAAAATTCAATGATACAATTGATTTCATCATAACTAATCAATGGACAATAAAGCTATTAAGTAAAAGGCATTAAGTGAATCTGTTTTTAAAGGATACTCTTCATATGTCAAAGTATGACCTCATAATATTGTCTGCTATATTCAAAGGGGATACTAATTTTTATAATGAAGAGGGCTATTGGCTAAAACCTTAACCAAATAGCCAAACCTAGCATCACTATTAGTGAGACCAAGTAATATCATCTGCTTCCTGATGTGTTGCAATGTGAAGTACACTCTCACCTCTGGAATGTGATTGCTGAAACCTTTTAACCCACAGCTCATCCAGGCATTCGTTCCAAATCTTGGTTTATAAAAAACACAGGAAGAGAGGAACAAGTTCAATGACACTACAAGGAAATAATAAGACAAAGCACATATTGGGAATATTCCACAAGATAACTTACCTCAACTCTTAAAATATTCAATGTCATGAAAAACAAATACAATAAACTGGAACTGTTTGAGATTACAATAGACTAATGAGATATGACAATCAAATGCAATTAATAAACTTTAAGAGAATCCAAGTCTTAAATAATAAATTGTAAAATCTTATTGTAAAACCTTATTGTAAATTGTAAAACCTTATTGTAGGCAACTCAGGAAATTTTAAAATAAACTGGATATTAGAAGAAATTAGGGTGTTATTGTTAGTTTTCTCAAGTAGGATAAGAATGCTGGAGTTATATAAGAGAATTCTCTTGTTTTGGGAAACAATGCTGGAATATTTAGGAGTGAAGTATAATGAAACATACATGAAAAACGCTTACAAGCATCAAATTTATGTGGAATCTATCTGGTTTATCCTTTTAACTTTCCTGTATGTTTGCAAATTTTATAATGAAGAGCTGGGAAATTATTTTGTGATAAGTATATGCCAATGATATATTGCCTAAGCTCTTAGTAGTTAAGAGACTTTAAAATGTCCTGGTCAAAACTTAAGTAGAATTACCTTTAAAAGGAGAAGAAAACAGCCGAAATAAAATTTATTTCAAAGGCAAAAAAGTCACACAGATGGCGAATGGCCCTGTCCAAAGTCACCTGTGTCTAAAGCTGCTTTAATTTTTAAAAGAAAAAAAGGGAAGAAATTTAGAAGACTTCTGGAAAAGATATAGTAGACGCACTTATTTTCTAATCTGCAAAGTGTATGGGACCAATCTCACATTTTCAGAAGCATCAACAGCAAAAAAATGGTGGAAGGTATCAAAATAGGTATTGCCACTTATTCCTCTGAGAAAATGGCTTGTCATTTCATTCATTAAAAATTCAGTTGTAAGGGGGCTGGCCCCGTGGCCGAGTGGTTACGTTCGCGCGCTCCGCTGCAGGCGGCCCAGTGTTTCGTTAGTTCGAATCCTGGGCGCGGACATGGCCCTGCTCATCAGACCACGCTGAGGCAGCATCCCACATGCCACAACTAGAAGAACCCACAACGAAGAATACACAACTATGTACTGGGGGGCTTTGGGGAGAAAAAGGAAAAAATAAAATCTTTAAAAAAAAAAAAAAAAAAAAATTCAGTTGTAAGGGTGCCCCACTTCCCAGCTCCCTTCTCTTGCATTTCTCCTGAGAACATGCTTTATATTGGTAGACGATCACGAATCATAGAATTTACCTCTTTTTCTCCTTGGTGCTTTTGTAGAACTGGTATTTCTCCCCATGAGTAATGCTGAGCATCAGATGATGAGGTATTCCTGTGGAAAATGGTGTGAGATTTAGTCATAGAACTGAGTATGTTTTACCTACTGATCCTAGGTTTGGGATAAGATCTTTAATGTTTCTTCAACTATAAAATAGAGAGAGAAACACGACCACCTACCTCTTAGGGTTATTTGTTTAATCATTTATTCTTCCAAGAAAATATATTTGAGCATGTACTGGCCAGACACTGGGTTAGCTGACTAAAAGAATTTTATGGGCTAGAGGGGGACATAGATGCTATGACCCTACAGTAGTCATAAGAACTGTCTCCTATGGAATATGAAAATGGACCACCAATCCCAGATATTAGAATAGATCTCCTAAAGGAATTGATATCTCATTTGATACTTGAAGTTCTAGTAGGATATAAGAAAATGAAGTAAGTCAGTAAAGCCACTCTAGGACGACGGAATAATATGTAATGACAATGAAATTTAAGAGAGCATGGTCCCTCCACTGAAGTCATCCTTTGAGTGGGAGGCAGAGATTTCACTAGAACCCAGGGTATAAGACTAAGTAAAAACAGGAAAGAAGAAAAGTAAGCAGTAACTACGTTGTGAAGGGCCTTTATGTCTGGGCTTCTTTTCTTAGCATTGAGAACGGAGGAAGAAAGTTCAGTGCAGAGTGACTTATGTTTTAGAAAACCTATGACTGAGACAGCAATGTTGAAGACTGTTGGAGATAGGACACAGGATCCAGGACTCTGTTTCATGTTTGTATGCTCATCACCAAATACAGTTCATAACTCACAGTAGGTCTTCAACTCCAGAACTGGAGGCAATAATTAACTGAGATATCAAGGTCAATGAAGACTCTGGAGATGTTACATATTGCTCTTCAAATTGAATGTAAGTGGGACAGATTTGTTTATTGCTCCCCTTGGAGTCCTCACTTGGCTCTCATTCATTTCCCTCCTCCCCAGTGGGCTGACTATGGCGTTGCCTCACTGCTCTCGGCACATTCAATAAAATTCTGAATTCAGAGCAGGCTTTGAGGAAAATAAATTCTCCCTATAATATTCATAACCTGTTGCTCATTTAGGTGCCTCGGGATTGTGAATGTCAATTCAAATAATCAATTGCACTCTCAGAAATTCAGTCTGTGAGTGAGAACTAGCTGGGGGTTAACTAAGCATTGAACAGTCTGCTGCTGTGAAAAGGCAGACATGATTAATTCATGGAAGTATTGTATTCAAGCATTAGTTACTGTTCACCTGCAAACATTTATTGATACAGATCAACCTTTCTCAGCAAATGGGATAAAAATCTTAAATGTTCTTCTTATTTTATTTTTTCACAACCGTATACTGTGTAAAACATGTTTTTTTCTGATTTAGTATCATAAACAAGAGGATTAAAATTAGACTTATCAGCAGCTTTATGAAAATGATGCCGATACTGCATCATAGAATTATGGAGGTGGAGGTTCCAGAGATTTTCTATGCTAACGCTGTCATTTCTAAGGAGAGCAATCTGAGCCCAGGGACACTGATCACTTTCTTAGGGTCATATGTCCAGCAATTGCAAGGGTTAGTATTAGAATGTGTTCCTTCACTACTTTTAGTCCAAAGATTATTCAACTACTTTTAGTTCAAAGACTATTCTATATACCAAACTACAGAAATATTTGGAAGTTATTGTACATTAGAATATGGAAGGAGGGAAACATTAAAAGAATTCATAATTAAACGTGTTTTGATGAATTTATTTTAGGAATATCAGGTCAATTGATTATGTTTTTTTGTTATAGCAAATCTTTTACCTTGAGGTTCTGAATGAAGAATGAACCACTTAGAATTAATAAAAGAAAAAAGAAAAGAAAGGCTGAGGGTTCTGGCTGTTTAAGTATTTGGTTTTATCCTACTTATGTTTTATCCTTCTTTAGACCGGATATGAAGGAGATTGTTGTAGGAGAAAAAAGACAACGAACAGAGAAAACCATGTGGGATGGCAAGGAAAATTCTCCATTACTATGGAGTGCAGATGGTCCTTCATTTGGCCATCAGTTGAGCAGACAGCAGAAGTGCATTTCAGATTCCCTGGAAAACGTTGTGGAGCTCCACACCATAGAAATCATTGTTAGCAAGATAAGATGGTGCCTTTCTCCACCGGCCTACGCAGATAACTTTTATTTAGCACAACAGTTTCATTTTCTAGGAGTTCTGTTAGCTCATGCCTAAACAAATGTTTTAGTGTTAAAATATATTTCTTGGGAGTATGCCCTAGGCAGAAAAAACTCTGAGAGGACACCCATATCCCATCCCCCCAATTTTTTTTGAAGCACAAAAATAAGCAAACAAGAAATTGGCACGTAGTGTGTGTTACTACTTCTAAAACTTAAATGAAGATTCTAGTTTAGGATGCCTGCAGTGGGCTCTGAGATTCTGCAGTCATAACAGGCTTTCAAGTGATACTAGTGATGCTGATGTGCAGAGCACAACGTGACCAACAAGGCTCTCGGTCAATAAATGATTTTGCAGCGTATTGCATGGAGACCTCTCTAAAAGTGGACGTTTTATTCTCTCATTCCTTTCCAAATTACTTAGAATATATTCCTGAATTTTGGAGATGCCTTCCAAACTATTCATTTCTATAAGGAAAGAAGATGAGACGGATGAGAATGAAATTTTGTAAAAAGTATATTTTTTTGAAAAAGAATAAATTTGATTTCAGATTATAATTCACTATTATGTTCAGTTGAATAAAGAAACCAATAAAACATCAAATGATATTTTAGGTTACATTTAGAAAGCAAACGGCAAATATTTATTAGGCAATTTATCATGTGCCCGGATCTATGCTGGTAGTAGCAGTAGATACAAAAAGGTAAAAGGAGATTCTTTGCCCTCGAGGAATTTATAATTTTATTGAGAATACAGATAAGCATATAGACATACACATGTACGTAGTCATAGATCGATTCAATAACATATTTCAAGTCTATCATGTAGTATGTGGAGATACAGATAAAATGGGTAGACTGTAAGAGCAAATTAACCTTTATCATTTACATTTGAATTCATTAAAATATCTATTTTGATCAAAACTTTATAGTTTATCCAACTCTCCTTTTGGTACCTATTTTATGTTGTTTCTTGAAATTGACTATATGCAAACTTAATTCTAATCATTGACCAAAGAAATCAAACAATTCAATTACATAGCATGTGGCTTTCTTCCTTTTCCTAATGAGCACCTCAAATGAGATAATATATGATTTATGAGAGCCTTTGACTATTATAATGTTCCTACTAATAAAGGGACAAAAGGATTAACACTATTTTTCTGACCTACAACAAGAAATTAATTGTGGAGTCATAGGAAAGTTTTCTTATTGCTAATAAGACTTCTTTTCAGCAAAAAACTCCATGGGGAGAGAAAAACGATCTGTTGAGGCTCCTTCCATCACCAAGGAGTATGTTAGCCACATGTTTCATGATGATTAAGTTGAATATATAGTAATATGATTTCTATAGTAGAAATCAAGGGCATGTTAAAACGTGTGTGTTCTGAAAGATTCAAAAGACTATAACTTGTCAGATCTTCATTTTCTCTTAAATGGCTTTTAGTAAATTAGAATCTCTTAGAGAGATTAAACTACTAATTCCTTGACCCCGCCCTCATGGATTCTGGCTGAATTGGTTTAGCGAGGTGCCTAACTATTGCTGTTTTTAAAAGTGATTTTAACATGTCACCTGGATAGATAACCACTGCTTTAATCTCCTAAGAGAGGATAAGTCCCTGTGATGTTAAATGTATTATGATGTAGCTCTGAAAATTATAAACTGCATAACCTTGGAAACTTTATTTAAATTCTCTGAGTCTTAGTTTCTTCATCTGTAAAATGTAAAACTTGCAGTGATTTTTGCAGATTATTGTTAATTTATGTAAAGTGCCTGGTGCATAGCTGATTTCAATACATCCTTGCAATTATTACTCATTATCCATAGTGCAGGTGGTTGTGACTGACGTAGTACTGCTCGTCCTGGTAAAAGCATTGATAAGCCTCCTTAGGGAGAGTTGTCTAAAAGCACCCTGAGAAATGTGTGCATGTCGTGGGATAAAGGCCAAACACCACCGCCGCCAAAGAGGAATCAGTGCAGGAACCAATTAAAATTATTTTCATTATTTCTGGAAATGAAGCGTAAGTACTAATGAATAAACGGAACTGATTTCTTGACATACACATTCAGATAGTAAATGAGCATCTGAAACTCAGCATGTTCAAAACTGAAATCTTAATTTCTTTTTAAACATTGAGATATGTCACATAGCATAAAATCCACCCTTTTAAAGTGTTTTTTAGTATATTCACAAGGCTGTGCATTCATAACCACTCTCTAATTCCAGAACACTTTCATCAAATGAAAAAGAAAACCCATAACCATTATCATTCATTCCACTTTCCTCCCTGCTACCAGCCCCTGTCCTTCCAGCTCCAGGCAAACACTGATCTGCACTCTGTCCCTGTGGGGTTGCGCATCTGGGACATTTCACATAGACGGAATCATATAATATGTCTTTGGAGTCATGCTTCTTTCACTTATCATATTTTCAAGACTCATGTATGTTGTGGAATGTATTAGTATTTCATTTCTTTTTATGGCTAAAGAGTATTTCATTGTATGATACACCCTATTTTGTCTAGATAGATATTCCTTAGTTGTTGAATATGTGGGCCAATTCCACTTCTTGGCTATTATGAATAATGCTGCTATGAACATTTGTGTGCAAGGTTTTGTGCGGACATGTTTTCAATTCCCTTGGAAATTTTTATGTGTGTTTATGTATGTTTAATTTTTTTACATTTGCATGAGTGTCTGTTGATCAAATATCAGAAAAGGGCTATATACCTAGGAGTGTAAGTGCTAAGTCACATATAACCCTAACTTTTTAAAGAACTGCCAAACTGCTTTCCAAAGTGGTGCACCATTTTACATTCCCACTGGCAATGTATGAAAGCTTTAATTTTTTCATATCTTCCCCAGCACTTCTTACTTCCTTTTTAATATAGACAAAATAGTGGGTGTAAGTTGATGTCTCATTACTGTTTTGATTTGTATTTACCTAACGGCTAATGATGTTGAGTATCCTTTCATTGCGGTGCTGTTTATAATATCAAATATAGTTTATGAGTCATCTTTCTAAGTACAGAAAATGGAAACAAATCCCCAGGATATATTGTTAAGTGAAACATAGGATGTTGCAGAATAATATATGTAATATACTGTCTATTGAAAAGAAAGTGGAATACAAACATACACACTCATTCGCTTAGCACTGTGCCATGAAAGAATCCCTTGAGCAGGGGACATGGACTAAAACATACTAAGCACCTCATAGTCTAATATATGCTGGGATCCTTTTTTTTTTGTTTGCTGAGGAACATTCTCCCTGAGCTAATGTACATCTGCTGCAAATCTTCGTCTTTTTTAATGTGAGCTGGCACCACAGCATGGCCTTGACAGGAGAGTAGTGTAGGTCCATGACCAGGAACCAAACCCGGTCTGTCAAAGTGGAGTTTACTGAATTTAACCAGCAGGCCACTGGAGCTGGCCCAGTAGGCTCCTTTTTAATTTTGTCTTACTTAACTTTTCACAATAATCCTAAACGAAGGACATTATTACCCTGTTTTTCTTGGCAGTCTCTTGGCAGACTGTGGGCTCGTTTCCCTATGACCTCACTCTTTTTTCTGTCTCTTATTTCTCTATCTTTATCCACTTGGCTACAGTAGAAGCTGATTTGTTGCATAAGAAGCTAAACATGCAGTTCTTGGTTTAGAGATGAAGATCTGACTCAAACTGGGCCGTAGTGTCACTAATCTGGAGTTTTGAGTTGCACAACTGAAAAAAATCTCCCTCTGGGTAGCCACGTATACGTTAGAAATGTTAGAACCCTAAGTAGTGACAATTTACTGGTATTAAGTCTGGATTTCATACATTTATTGAACTTCAAAGCCTTTCTTTCCAAAATTTCACACTTATTCTGTGTGTGGTACTCTTTTAGGCACTTCATGACGTCTAAAAATACTGAGATGATAAAGTTAGTAAATGTGGTGAAATGAATGATAAATAAAAATTGAATGAATAAAGAGAAATGAAGTTGGATAAAAAAGTTGTTAGCTTATGAGTATTTGTATGAGTTATGAAGATAGTTGCATTTCGATTTCTTTTCTAGTTTATGATAAAATGTATTTTTATAGAAAAACTCAGCATATCTGTAAAAGTCATATAGAAGGATATTTATTTAAACATTTTATGTATTAGAGAAGAAACAGAAACAATCTAAAGGTCTATTAGGAAGGAAAGGAAAAACAAACCTACTGTATGTCCATGACATTTAATACCACGAGCATGTGTGAAAGAATGGGGAAACCTACATGTTGTGACGTAGAATGATTTTAAGTCATACTGTTGATGAAAATAACCAAGTTAAAGAAACATAAGCACATTTGTCAGCATTTAAGTTAGAAAACAAAAGGCAAAATAGAGATAACTACTACAAAGAGAGAGAGGAAAAAAATCTGTGAAGATACATACCAAACATATAACTGATAAACATGAAAAGCGCAGTCTATCAGATGGGGGATAAAATAAGATTTTTATTCTTTAAATTATGTGTTTATGTACTGTATTACCTCTGCATCAATAAATATCTAAGTTAAAAAAATTAAAGGAAAAGAGTAAGTCTGTCACTCCCAAATTAGATTATTGATCATCTACCCTCTTTGTAGACACATGAATTATACTATCTTAGATATTTAGAGACACAAGAACATGTCTATTTTTATTACAATAATCAATGTAGTAAATCTCTTCACATATGCTTTTAAACAGCCTAAAGATAACATTATCCCTAAGTCCACTTTGCACAGTTTTATTTGTTTTCATTGTCAGTTGTAGCATTGGACTTTCTGGGCAAAGTGAGAATTAAATCATGGTCTGATGTTTTATGTGGCCTCTTCATGGAAATCAATTCTTAGGAAAGTGTGGTCAAAAAGAGAAGGCATGGATTAGCAATGATTATGATGTACTGTATATAGAATAAATATTGATATCAACCTTCAGATGTGCACGATTTGGTTTTGAGTTTACTTATGTTTAGTGTCTGAAAAGATTAAGGGAAATAGTTTGGGAAAGATAACATGATAAAAATTGAAACTATTTATTTATAATTCTCATGACCTAAAATAGCTTTCAGATACTCTGGTGGTAAAAATCTGGGCTGTATGAGGTTTTTAGTCCAATAGCTGGATAGATCAATTCAATTTATATATAATAGTTTTCTGGATTTTCAGGGATAAACACACAAATCTTTAATAGATTTACTGAAATCTATATTCTGCATAATTGGCTTTTATTGTTATCAAATGGATCATTCTATCATTTGCAGAAAGAAGGACAGAAGCTTCAGATGATAATTCAATTACATATTCTTTTAGACTAATCGTTTTGCACATAAAGGAAAGAGGATTTTGTATGAGTCAACCTTTTTTTTGTTAATCCATAGATATAATGCATCTTGGAGGGAGGAGAAAAATGTAAGGACAGTTCTCAAAGTTTGCTTCAAGCAATTTCATTACACAGTTGTCTGCTGATTGATTAAATAGTGTTCAAAAGCACATCGTCCCATAATGGACTGTAGGTAATATATTAGAAATGCATACAGCATTGCATCTGTTTCTCAAAGATGTTCCTTAGTAATTATTTTTGGCTTTCTATTACAGGCATAACATTAATATTCTAATAATCTATCTGGTTTTACTTATAAATTCATTCAATGTTAATGCATTCATCAGAAACTCTTTTTCTTTTTTTAAAGATTGGCACCTGAGCTAACAACTGTTGCCAATCTTCTTTTCTTCTTCTCTTTTTTTATCTTTCTGCTTTTTTCTCCCCAAATCCCCCCAGTATATAGTTGTATATTTTAGTTGTGGGTCCTTCTAGTTGTAGTATGTGGGACGCTGCCTCAACATGGCCTGATGAGTGGTGCCATGTCTGAGCCCAGGATCCGAACCAGAGAAACCCTAGGCCGCTGTAGTGGAGCATGCGAACTTAACCACTTGGCCACTGGGCCAGCCCCAGAAGCTTTTCATGTATTAAAAATCTCACTATAAACTGTAAGAGTGAAAAAATTGATTAATCGTATTTTTGCTTAAATCTCAATGCTTAATCTTCAAGTTTCATTAAATAATGTGTTGATGCCTTAATAAAAAAGTCCAATGAACTGAATTGCTCCCAATGCTAAAAGCAAGAATTGTTTAATATGATTGTGTTTGTATACTATTTTAACCTTCTTTTTCCCATATTCTAAGGTCCTTGACGTTAAATTCATTTACTTTTACTAATGGGATATTGTTATACTTGATGATGAGCCAATGGACAACTATTAATAATACCTTCCTCTTATTTGCAGATAGGATTGACTCCTGGTACGATGGTGCCTAGATTTAAAGAATAGATTTCTCTTCCCTTAATGACACAATGTTGGGGACTACCATACTCAACCACAGGAAATTCTCAATGGCAAGAGCAATTTCTAAAGTATAAATAATGTGTCTCAAGTTTATCATTCCCAGAGTCATTAGACTATGCACTCCTCCAGCGTAGGTATCATATTCGTCTTTGAATCCCTTTGGCTTAGAAATTATCCTGTTTCAGAGGAGGTATTCAACAAAGGAAAATGTTGAAACAAATATTACATCCAAGTAATTTCTTGGTACTGTGTATATATTTTCACTTAACTCGTGTCAATTTTTTGTTTGTTTGTTTGTTTAGGTGCATGGTTTCTCCAACTGAAGGGAAGCACTTAAAATAATATGTGTCTTTTTCAGAGTTCTTTACCAGACTGTGTCAGCTTGGGTTCTCCTGGAGGCATGTAGCAAAACAGAGTTAGAGGAGCAAGAGGTTTCTTGGGGTTAATGCGAATGATAGATAAAAGAGGGACAGCAGGAGTAGGAAAGGAAAGTCTTTACACCATGATGCCGAGAAAGGAGAGAGGAAAGAAAAAGGATTGAGGGAAGATGCCCCTCACTATTGTGCAGCTCTGAGAAAGTCTCAGCCAGTTCAGTGGGAAGCTCTATTGCCTGAAAAATTGCCTGAAAGGGAGTCCCATGTTGAGCAAAAATGACTGGCTCCTAGTACCCTGCCCAGGTGCAGTCATTGGCTTGGGCTGTCTTGGAAGAGTATGTCTTCAGCTCAAACACTGCCACAGAGGCCAAAGGCCCTGCAAGTGGAAGCTGTGAACTAAAGGCTGTACTTCTTACAAGTTATCTTGTGAAGAGAACTCTGTGTGGCACACCTCCATGGCTACCATGTACATCTAACCCTAACCCCAGCTGCAATATCAGAAATGTCCTTTCCTAAATTCTCTGCGTGGCAAACTTCTACTCTGCCTTTAAACTTATTTTCAATGTCTCCTCAATCTATGCCTCTTTCCCTAACTTCTCTAGCACGCTGTCTTCTATACTTATCTTTTTCCATCACTTTGTACTCACCATTAATAGACCCTTTTTTATATTGCAAGGTGCTTGTATTTTAGAACACGATGACAATGCCAAATACCATCATATTGCAGAGAGTGAGTCTAAGACAAAGAAACTATTTAGCAACTTATTTTAAATATCCAAGTAAGGGTTGAATAAGACTTGAATGACAACAGTAATCACAGAAACACTTGAGAAAAATATTAAAATGTCAAATTGGTAGACTGGAAATCCCCTAAGAGCAAAGATTGTTTCCTCATGATCATTGTATTCCTAGGAGCATCGGCATATTGTATTTCACAAATGTATACTCATTAAATATTAGTTAGATGGAAATTATCATTTAAATAATGTATTATGTTTCTATTTACTTTGTCTCAAAGAAAAGTGTTTTGTGGAATGGCCACATACAGCATGTTGAGTTCTTCAAGGTCAGTGGCTACACTGTTTTTGACTTTCATTTTCCCTATGGCTAGGAAAACACTTCAAATAAATCTTATTTTTGTTTGTTCTTATCTTTTGTTTTTATTCACTAACAAAATGTATGAAAGAAAACAACTTTACACAACTACTAACAAAATATTATAATTAAAATGTGCTGAATTTTGATGCTCTATGGAAAGCATACAAGAAATAATATGAAAGTTCACAGAAAAAACTTTGAGTTTGCAGCCTATCTCAAACATATTGATCTGAAGTGGTTTCAGCTGAGTGTCAGCTTCCTTATCTATAAAAGAAAAATAATTATAACACAGGCATTAAATTCTTAACCCAGTTAGTGTGGGTCTAAAGTGAAATATATATGCAGGTGTTATATTATTTATATTAAATTAGAAAAAAATGATCTGAATCTTTAGAATAAGACAAGGTGATGGGCAGCGTATCCTTTCAATATCATGTTGAGGAAAAGTCCAACCAAGGATTATCTTGAGTATGTTCTTAGTTCAACTGTTTACTACTAATTAAAGATCATGCACTTAGTGAAGTTGTGTGTTAATTTGATTTTGTCCAAAAATATGCAAATAATTTTAGTCTAGTTGAACAATAACTCTAAAGGTTTACATTCCCGTTGCATATTAATCAGTTTTGGATTGAAACCAGCAAACTATCCCAAAGTTGCATATATGTATTTATATATCTATCTTCTCAAAATGATTTTGAACAGGTCATAACACCTTATTAGTCCCCTCGCTAATTAATGACTTGAATTTAAACTTTGACACGCGTTCGTTTTCTATATGCATGAGAGTCATGGTTTTTAGCTTTTTAAAAATTTATGATTTAACAATAGACTGGGGTCAGGCTGTTTGAATTCAAATCCCTGCTCTATCATCTAATAACTGGCTGATCTTAAGCAAATTACTTAATTTAAACTCTTCAAATCACTTTTCTTATATATAAAATGAGAACAGCATTACTTTTTTCACATGACTTTTTATAGGATTAATTATTAAAATGCACATAAAGTTCTTAGAACATTACCTGGCAAATGAGCAATTAATGAATGCTTCTTCTTCTCCTTTGAGTCCTTCTTTTTATACAGCTTATCCAAAACAATTTGAAAACCGTTTAACTACGTTGTAGATTTTTGGAATACCTTTCCATAGATTTTAACAACAATTCATTCACATTTTTATTTACTAATTATTTATTTTGTCCTACCAAGAGTATTCATTAAATATCTCCTGTTTGGCAGTTAAGTAGGACAAGATTGTGCCATATTCCTTTCTTCCTGTCTGTTTACTCTCACACCTGAGTTACCACAATTGCTTTCTCTCTGCAGTGGGATTTTTTGACCAGTCAACAATCCCTCTGACCTCAGGCGTCATCCACACATCCACACCTTCTCAAATCATAGACTATCGGGGCTATCACTCAGGCCCTTAATTATTTCCATGACCAGCCTGCTGTTCCCAGATCTTTCTCACTGATGCTATGTCACGCAGATATTATACTGTCCATTCAGAGTTGTTTAGGATTGTTTTGGTCTTTTTTTGGTAAGGAAACAAATGGATATCATGAAATTCAGATGTTCAGTCATACAGTCATGAGTCAGTCACTGCGTCTTTTCAGATTAAGATTCCTGGATCTTACAGCTTTATTTTGGTAACAGTAGTAGTAGTCGTAACAACAACAACAACAACAACAATAATAATAATAACCTACAAAGTCTTAACATGCTTTCTTCCTCATACTCTCACTAAATCATTTATGCAGTTTCTGTGATTTACATTGTCTTCGTTTTACAAATACAGGAATTGAGGAGCAGAGAGTTTAACTGAATTTCCCAGCTCACAGAGCAGCAAGGAGCAAAGAGAGAGCTCAAAACCAGCCAGGCCACTGATTCCAATCCCTTCAACCTTCCCATTACTCCATACTTCCCCCTCCCTTGTCGGTAAAATGTATGATGACTATTTTTCAGGAAAAAAATGTTATCACAGGTTAACTGCTAAGTTTAATGACTACTGCAAGATATAGCAATACCAATGCCAGAAAATAATGTATTCTAAAAGACATATCTAACATAAATCACCTATTTCTTTCTCAGATCAATTTTATGAATATGTGTTTTTTTAAATGTTTTGATAATGACCCAGCATCTAAAGGCCAGTATGATTTGACACTAAGAGTTTTATTTCATTTCGGTATTGTTAAAATATTATCTCTAGTTGAAAAAGATCTCTATGTAAATCTTCTTACCACTTGATCCCACACCTTGGTTTTCCTAGCATGATCTCATTCAAATTCGGTTTGCCTGATCGGCAAATTCTTAGGGGCTAATGAGTAGAATTATATGGTTGAACAGCAAGTGATGCTAGTGAGAATCTATGAGTGTGTTGGCTCTGGAACAGGGCCTGTAAGTTACAAACAACTCCAGATAATAGTCTTACAAGCTGTGAGGGCTCTAAATCTTTGTTTTCAAGCACAGCATCAATGTTATCTCCAAGAAAAGCATGGTTTTACTTACCATTTGTGAGCCTCATAGCCAGAGGGATAAACAGCCTGGACAAAAAAGTGTGACACATAAGCCTGACTTGATTTTAAAGGGGTAAATGCATTATAATAAGTAAATTACGGGAATAACCAGGGGTCATACAATGAATGCCAAAATATTCCAAATCTGAAGATTACTGGCCCTGAAATTGAATTTACTTTCCTGATTAGTAATCAGAAGGCTTCCAACAAAAAACTTACCTAACAGGCAAGGTTACATTACTCTATGTTGTACGTGTAGTAATGTGAAAAAACTGCCCCAAATCAATTTCTGTTCGTAGAAGATAAATTTTTTTCTAAAAATTTCACACTACAGAAAAAGGTCATTTGCTTGAAGCCACTATAACAGTGATACTTTCTGGTGAATTAGTTTGAGGATTTTTTAAAAATTTATTTTATTCCAAAGCAGCATTAATGTATTTTTTAAGCAACTATCCATCAATTGAATGCCATATTCGTAATAAGTAATAGTCTGAATTTTCTTGTGTATACAAAATGAACTTTAGCAACTTTCCGTCTGAAGAGTAAATTTACAGAAATTATTTTCTGCTTAATTAAATGGTGACTATCGCTAATAAATTCCTTCAGAAAGCAACCTTCTAAGATATGTAAGTGGAGTAACTTTTTCATGGTTCACTCATGTCTCTGAAGACAAACAATATTATAGCTGTCAAATCAACAAACCAAAGACTCCATAATGGCCTTTTGTTCCCCCAAAACCCAAACTCAACTTTCAGAAAATGCTGTTTAAAGTAAATTAAAATGGGCAGTGCATGTTTTTTACAAAGAGATTCAATGTAGACCAAGTACACTTGTTTTCAGTGTGTTCTGAAGTATTTTATCCTCATGTCTATAAATCTTAGAGTCAATAAACTGGAAGTGGGAGAATCGATTGTCTTTGCCATTAAACAGTCTTCAGAAGGACACCTCTTTGAGCAGGCTCCACTGTTTCGCAGTCCCTTTTCCATCTGGTTTTGTAAATTTAAAAATTATTAAATAGAAACATTCAGTCCTCACGTATAACCAGAGGCAGTGTGTCACCTGGGAAGATGGGCTGGGAAGATGCAACCATGTGTTACGTCTATAGCCTATGCTGACACTGGGAAACAAGAAGTTTTTGTGTAAATATGTGAATAGAACACCACACTGGGTTTTTGTTGGGGGGAAAAATTTGTCAATATTTTGATTTTTGGTCTTATATAATATCACTCTTTCCTGATGAGAAATAAAACCAATATATTTTGAAATTACTGAACTAAACATTAATGAGACTGGGAATACTTTCATATCCCTGTGTTAAACAATATGAGACCAGATATATTTTCCTGTATTTATTTTACACAATACTGAGAACAAGCAAAAATAATTTAGCCCACTGCTCAAGAAAATACTTGCTTCTGGAGTATTAGACTATAAATCAACTAAAAAATCTGACTTAACAAGTCTAAGTGCCTGCTAACATTTTATATCAAGACTAGCTTTAAGACCTTTGCCTTATTGTAATCACGAAATTAAACCTACGTCATAAACTTTGCCCCAGATCAATCAGCTCCCCACCTTGTAAGACACACCTTAAAGCCACCCAGTGCAGACCTATATCCATAAATATCTTACCCTAACTTCCCTCCCTGAAAGACTACTGAGACTCTCAAGGTGATGTTCTCCATTACCATAGTAGGTCTGAAAAATGTATCTTCATTTGATCAGAAGATTTTTCTAATGATTTTTTTGAAGAGTCAACAACTGACTAGTCATTTACCAAAAACTGAAATCTCTCTTTGAAAAAATATAGAGCGAGAGAAAGTCTTTTATTTGGTGGCATGTCTCACTAATTTGCAAGGGATAGCCACTACTTAGAAGCTTCCTGATACAGTAACACCACAAAATTTCCAATTCTTTCATTTATTTATCAAGTACCAAATGTATATTAGGTACCATGGTATGAGGTATTAATAAAATAGGAAATAAAGCTGGTTCCATCCCTTCCTTGTGGAATATAAAGACAGTTTGTGTTCAATTCTGTAATCAGTTATTTACTAGCTGTCAGATTTTGAGCAGGTAGCAATCTAAGTTTTACTTTCCTCATTTTCAAAGAAGGATTAATAATAATTTATTTATATAGTTTTTCAGAGATTGAATGTGCTTACCTATGTAAAGAATTTACAATGTCAAGCGCATAGTGGCACTCAACAAAATGTAGTGTTTGTATTTAAAGAGCAAAGAACAGAAATACATCTAAATAAGTAATGAAATAATTGCAAATTATATTGATTGCTATGAAAGAAATAAATAGGAAGTAAGAAAAGAATGGAGGTGCTAGGGGTGTATTCAAAAGACATTTTATCTGAGAATATGATATTGTAGTTTCTACTCAAGGAGTGAGTAGGGACAAGCCATGAGAAGAGAGAGGGGCACACATTTCAGGTAGAAAAAAGAAGAGGTATGTGCAAAGGCTCTGAAATGGGGAATGGGGAAGAGTCTGCAGGGTTTTAGGCCAGTCCAGTATGGTTAGAGCTCATGAACAAAGTGAGAGCACTGTTAGTCCCGTCGGTAAGCCCTAGGGGTTGGACACAGCAAAAAGGAAAGTGTTGAGGTAGGATGGGCAGAGGTACTGCTTAGCCCAGACCCTCTTGGGGCTTAATTTCACCAAACACAAATGTCTCACCAAGTTGGACTGTTGGACTGTTTTATATGCCCTTAGACCACATCAGAGATGGACAAAGGTGGGAAGACTCCAAAAGAACAAAAAGATTTCATCCAGTTTGGTCAACCTGAAACAGCTTTCTGCAAAGGCTGGAGTAGACGTCATAAAGCTTGTCATTTTTTGCTTCTGACTACTCTGATTCTAATCTGCTTCATATGAAGCGGGGTGGAAGCAGGTTTACTGGTTGGACATTACCTACGTTTACATTGTTTACTGAGAAATTGAATTCAAATACACTATCATGATTTACAAGTATAAACAGATAATGTTGCTGAGACTGAATTCCATATTTTTAACATACAAATGTCTAGAAACATGTAATATAAAGCAGGGAGTAAATTCTACATAGACTATTTTATTTTACTTTATTCTATTCTATTTTATTTACTCTAGTCTGTTCTATTGTTTTTGTATTTCTCTTGAGGTAAAGGCTTAGATTTACTTTTGGGCAAGTTGAATATATCAAAACTCCTAGACAAATTGATGCAATAGTTCATGAAAGTGCAGAATGTTTTCCTACCTAATTTTTATCAAAGTATTTGTAGTTAGTTCTTATTAAAGTGTTTATATTCAGTAGTATAAAATTCTCTGGACCATAAATTGGAATGTAAGTCAATGAAACAATCTATTCATTTTAGGATATTATTGCTTTACTCAGTCTCATGAATCTTGAGCAGATTCTATTACTCCATTGGAGTGTAGGTCCACAATTATTACTCAATTAAAACCCCATCATCCAGGTCAGAAAGCCTTTATCAAAATTGAGATGCCATTCACATTCATATTAAAATAATAGAAGACTGTGGAATGTTTCTTTTGGAACAGCTCACCTCTTATCCCCTACCAATACATAATTTTGCCTGCATAACTGCACAATTACAACATTATAGTTTAATCAATCCAATACACTTCCCCCTCTTCACTAATTGTGCTTTATGCTCAAGGCAAGCTTATTTATTCAAAAGTTTTATACATCTCAGATACAGAATCCATCAGGAAATCCTAGCATATCCAAGCCAAGAAAGTGAGATACAAATTCTTTAGCCCCAGAATTACAAGATGATGTAGTCTACAGTATGCTTTGATCGGTAGGTTAAAAGTCTGTATATGTGAAGGGGAAATGAGTTTATTAAAACTGTAACACCAATTTAAAGTGTCAGGAAAAAGATCATATTTTCAAAATGTGCATATATATACATTTTGCTTGAACATAAATATCAAAACTTCATTATGCGAAGTCTCTCTCTCAGGGAGTTAGTGTTTTTTAACAAAGTTTAAAATATGTGTCTGGTTCCTGTTTTCTCCTTTTATTCTTTTCTTCCTTATTGTGAATTATTTTTTGACAGTGGTGATATTTTGCATCTGATTGATAAATCTATTGCCAAGGATAAGCCCACAGAAATTATTGTGACTACAAGGGGAAAACATCAGACTCTCCTTAATGCTTATAAACTCTCTCTCTGTCTCTGTCTCTCTGCCTGTGTCTGTCTCTCCTTTACACCCACCCACCCACACACACACACCATGAATCCCTTTACTTTTCACTAGAGAGGTGATATAAAGTAGGCTACTGGAGTTATAAACAACCTCAAAATTCAGACGACTCCAAAATGTCAGTGATTTAACCTAAAGAAAACACTCATGGCCCATTTGAGTGTAGGAGGGGGGAAGGGGTCCTGTGCATGCTAGTATGCAAGGACTTAGGATCTTTCCTTCTAGGCATCTGCTAAGGCACAGTAGACCTACTGAATCCAGCCAAGTCAAGTAGACTTCACCTACTAATTCTAGCCAGGCGTCAAGAGAAGACAGATGGATCGTGTGGGTTTTTTTTTTTTTTAACTGAGATATAATTGACACATAACATTAAATCAGTTTCAGGTGTGCAACATAATGATTCCATATTTGTACATATTGTGAAATGATAAGTGTGGGTTTTGTTTCTTTTGTGTTCTAGGTCTGGAGGTAGCATACATTACTTCTGCTGCATTGTCCTGACCAGAAACCAGTCTCATGGCCTTACCTAAGTGCCAGGAAGATGAGAACACTTGCCTCACTGTGTGTGAAACAGAAAAGGAGGGAGGATTTGGTGAACTCATAACATCATCTAGCACAGGTTTCTTGTGGATTATACAACCCACTAATGCATATATTATTATGCATGTGAAACGAGGGAGTTGAGATGAGAACACAAATCAACCTGAAAAAAATTATGTCACCAAAGCTGGAGAAAAGTGATGCCAATAGATATGCTTTCATAAACTACCACAAACAAGCTTTGACACATTTGAAACAGTTGAGAATGGAGTAATATCATTGAGGGAAAATTGGTTAGTATATGGCACAAATGTGCTAACAAAAATATTAGTTGCTCCTATAATACATTTAACTTTCACAGTTGATTTTGTGACATGCCAAACAACGAGCTAAACTTTATTTCATCTAATTTTCTGAATTACTTTTATCAATCCCATTTTACAGATGAGAAAAATGGGCTTTAGCGAGGTGAGGGGCATAATGTCAAGCAACACAGCAATTATCTCTTATAATAGATATTCAAATCAGAGTACATACTCAAAGATTTTAACCAGAGTGCTATCTTAGTTTGCATAACACCTCCCACCAACACACACACACACACACACACACAATTTGGGGGGAAATACTGCATGTATCCTTATTAGAACATATTTAATAATTTATATTAAACAATTTGGAATTCTGAATCCTGTGTTAAGTATTCCCTATAGTTTCCTCTCTCAGTAGAATCATTTAGAGAAAATGGCATTAAAGTTATTTGTCATGGTCAACAATGCTCATTTTATGAGGAATTTAGCCAAACCAAATATCTTCAACTTTTAGAATGTTAGTACATATTTTACTCATTTTAAACTTGTAAGTATTTTTATTAAACATCTATCATCTCTACTTGAATGTAAGAACCATGAGGGAAGGTGTTTTGCCTGTCTTCTTCTCAGTTATATCCAGCTCCTAATATTGTACTTGGCAAGAACTGAATGAATAAGATAACTAAATGAGTGAATGAATAGGTTCTGAGAATGCAGTGCTGTGTGATATAGACAATATCCGTGATTCCTACCATAAGAAGTTAATGTTCTATCTCAAAGGTCAGTTAAGTAAGCAATAACTATACAGGAACATACATGCTATGGCAGAGGAAATAGGTATAAACGTGAAAGTAAATCACAGCAATCTTCAAATTACTATGTGAATAGGAGTCATTATTTTTGTGTTATTACTAAAAACATATATACATAACATTTATGCCCATTTAGCTCAGCCAGTAAGAAAGGATTCAATGAGCAGCACGTGAAGGAAACATTGCTCTCTCCAAAAGAGGTCTCAGAGAGAAAGTGCTGCACTGCCATTGATCACAAAAAGAACAGAAATGAGAAGACAGCCCCAGCTCCACTGCAAATAGGTCCTGTGTGTTTAATGGTGAGCCCCACTGTGACCATGTAGAAAGAATGGATAGCCTTTTGTTATTTGTGGACACTGTGACCAGAGGCCAAATTCTTTTTTTGTGGGGGTGAAGAAGATTGGCCCTGAGTTAACATCTGTTGCCAATCCTTCTCGATTTTTATGTGGGATGCCACCACAGCATGGCTTGATGAGCAGTCCTAGGTCCATGCTCGGGTTCTGAACCTGTGAACCCTGGGCCAGCAAAGCAGAGAGTGCAAACCTAACCACTAAGCCACTGGGCCAGGCCCAAAATTCACATTTTTTTAAAAAATGGAAAGAAATGACACAGAATCTGTATTTTTCCAAAGTTGGTAAAAAATGCACCTCTTCGAGAAATTTTTGACATTTACAATATCAACTATTGCTTAGCTATAGCTTTCCTGTTTTTAAGTATTGCCTAGCATTATTATTGTTGTTCAAATATCGCCTGTGTTTCTGAGCTGTTGTTTCATAAGCATCAGTTGTTTTTTTTCTTTTTGGTCACTCTCTGACAAGAAAGAAGTACTAATAAAATTGTCCTGCTAAACATACACTGAAGCACTAAGAAACCACTTTACTCTCTCCCATCTCGGTTATATTATTTACGAGTTACTAAAACTCTTTCCATGTACAAGCTATGCCTCTAGATTTTGTTAATACCATGGACACTGACAAAAGAAAACAATGCAATAGGAAATCAAATAAGGTAATAAAAATTGTCCTTCCAGGTTATTGTCTTACTTTATATTATAAAATTGATGCCGAATCTAAGACTTTTATATTTTGTCAATTCCAGACAAGGAATTTTATAAACTTGTTCTATCATTTTAGGTACGATAAAATTTGGCAAGTATTTCATTCATCCCTCATTTTCATTCACCATTTTACTGAAATTAATCACTTTCAATTTTCAATTATTTAACACTCCAAACTTAATTGATGGAAAACTTTCAGATAGATAGATTAGATAGTCAGATAGATAGATAGATAGATAGCTAGATAGATGATAGATACATAGACAGACCCATAGATAATGCACCAAACACATTCACTCCTTCTTGGCATGTTCAAAAGATAAACTTATTATATTATTGTACTATCTGATCATGCAATACTTTTGCTGTCATCTTTCTTGCGAAGATGACAATTACTATTATGATGTGATAACAGATTCTTGCCACTATTCTTTCTAACTTTTTTTTCCAATTTACTATCTTCTTGAAAAATTAAACAGATACAGTGCATGATGGATCATCGATTCTAGGAGCAGACCACTTGTTTTTGAACCCATTAAGTAGTTGGGTGAATTTGGGAAAGATCACTGATGTTTCTTATAACCTTTTATAAAGTTTGTTTCGCTACTTTCTAGCATATTAGTACTGTTGAAATGTGCCAAGCCAAAAAGTGACTTTTCTGTATATATGTAACTTGCTTTTCTTTTCTTAGTTAATTGTTTTTTCTTTTTTCTTCTAGTTAAGAAATTTTCTCAGGGTATGTCCACATATGAGTCTCTTAGGGATTATTTTCCTTGATACTTGATGGAACTTTCACCATGAACATTCAAATTATTCATTAGGTAAAAAAAAAGCTTTCCTTTTTTTTTTTTGAATAACTTCTTCCCTCACTAACCTTCTCTTTCTTTCTTTCTTCAATTTAATTTTCTATTTCATTTCATTCTTTGTCATTTTATGTTTCACTTTTTGTCCAATTTCTCATTTTATTAATCTTTAACTATGCCCATTCTTTCATTCTATCCATTATTTGTTGAATATTTTATTTTTTGTCATATTATTAAACTGATTTTAAATTTTTTCTTATACAAAACTCTAAGTTTTTATAAGAAAACTTTTATACATATAGTAGTCTTGCCAATTTCTGTGAAGACAGTATCTGAAATTATCTTCCAATCATTTTATGTTTTCTTTACAGAAATTACAGGTATTCACTCTCCTTCCTCAAGGGGTGCTATTTCTCTCTTTTAGGGAATTTTTCTCAGGGTCTTGGTTTTCCAAAAATATTTTATCATTCGTGTTTCTAATTCATTAATATTTGTGATGGCTAATTTTATGTATCAACTTGACTGGCCCACGTGGTACCCAGATTGAACATTATTTCTCGGTGTGTCTGGGAGGGTGTTTCTGGATGAGATTATCGTTTGGATCTGTGGGCTGGGTAAAGTAGATTTCCTTCCCCAGTGTGGGTGAGCGTCATCCGACCTGTTGAGGGCCTGAATAGAACAAAAGACAGAGGAAGGAGAAATCGGCCTCTTCTTTTTCTACCTCTCTGACTGAGCTGGGACATCTCATCGCATTTTCTGCCCTGGGAGTGGGATTTACACTCTCAGCTCCCTTGGTTCTCAGACCTTCAGTCTCAGACTGAGTTACACGCTGGTTCTCCTGGGTGTCTGGCTTGCAGGTGGCAGATTGTGGGACTTCTTAGGCTCGTGGTCCCCCAAGCCAATTCCTCCTATATATATATACATATACACACACACACATATATATATATATATATGAAAAAAATTGCCTAGTCTAATTCATTTTTAAGTGCAAACTACGGTGCAAAATAATGAATGGCTTGTAAGGAGGTTTACAAGACAGACCTTTTGCACTCTGCAGATCGACTCTTGCTATTGGTCAGGGACAACATGGCCAGAACATCGCTAAATGGGATCAAGTCTCCAGGAATATTTCCAGCTTAGGGCCATTTATGGCTGTTTCTACCAAGTAGAAAAGGGAAAGCAATTGAATTTTTAATACAAAGTCTTGTTACACTACTGAATAAAATGCCTTGAAAGGATCGAAGAGGAATTAGAAAAACTGAGAGAAAAAAGAAAAAAGTCCCTTCAGTTATGCACTGTTTGAGACTTTGAAAAGTTGGGAGAACTTTACTTACTCCATAAAGTCATGCAAGGTCTTCTTATCTCACCTTAAAAAGGAGCTATTTCAGCTTTCTTCCTTTTCTTAAATTGTCAGTGTTTGACAAAAGTGAAAGCCAGAGTCAATCGACAGTAAATGTGCTATCTGCTGGGTCTTACCCAAATGGGAGCAATATTTGCATTGCAAATGAACAAGCAATAATTGCATTCCTGACCACTGCCCTCTTTTCATTTCCATATTTTCCTTTAGCTCTTGTAAAGTTCTAAATATTTTTAATAAACTAAAGTCCTACCACCAGGATGGTAATCACATACTTTTCAAGATATTTTTAGATGTGCTAATGAGGAAGCTTGAGATCAGTAAAACAGCAAGAATCATTTAAAAATTAGATTTATTAGGCAATATCCATGGTGTTTGCTTAGGTTTTTCATTCTTCAGCGTGGAAAGTGATTTTTTAAATGCTAATCAGTTTGCTTTGAGGATATCTGTGCTCCTCTCCCTACCCCATAAACATACACGTACACTCACATTTCTCCCACCCCAGTGCCAGTGTATCTGAGATTCCAAGATTTGGGGTGAATCTGAAAATAGTTTGAAATAAGTAACAACTTGGTAAAAGAAGCACCAAGTTGAAGTAACTGCCTCAAAAAAGTATTGACTTCTTGTTGCTATAAAGATTTAAACTAATGGGGGGAGGGTAATGGGGGCTAAAACTTCTGGGTATGTGTTAGGGAAGGAAATGGAAAAAGGAATTGATTACACGAGAGATTATTTAAATGAATAAAACAGAAACCAGCCAAGCTAGCTCAGGAAAAAGGATGAATTTGAGTTTCATAAAGATACGACATGGATGGAAGGTGATGACAAGAAGTGACAGGGTGAATTAGGAAAATCCTCAGTCATCGGGCCTCAAGGTAAATAAAGCCTAATTGTGCTCTGCCCCTGTGTCCCAGGGACTGTTTCTGTCTGATTTTTGTTAGCTTGTTTTCCTTTCCCCTTTTTCTCTGAATACCAGATTTAGAGTAAATTGTTTTCACAGGGTATGGCTCACCTATAACTTAGCTATACATGTTGCTTTGGATTTATTTGAAGTGAAAATAAAATGTAACTCTTGGTTTAAATATAGAGCCCAGCTGGAGTAGGGGGCAGCTAAGAGAGAGAGATTGGAGAGGGACTCACACTTTACCAACATGGCGGCCCAAGCCACCTCCTCAGCAAATACCCTAATATGTATCAAGTACAGAAACAATAATAGTCAGGACTTTACAATGGCCAAGTATGGTGGTAGGACATTTTGTGTTTCATATCTCATAAGACTCTCAGCAAGACCAGAAGGTAAGTGACATCCTCATCTTTTATAGGTGAGGAAACTGAGGTTAAACAAAGATAAGTAAATTATCAATGGTTTCATGGCTAATAGGTAATAGCGTCAAGATTTACTTCCATCTCTACATGGTAACAAGTTCATAACTTTTCTTATATTTTAGGCTGTAACTAAAAAAGATACTACTGAGTTTGGTAAAAAATTACACTAAATAAATTCTAAGATACTCTTCCACTCAGGTTCCTTTGATTGTCTCAACTCCTCTTGCGTTAAAGATTTTTAATTCGTATCCTCAAACCAGATCTCTATGAAAAGTTTTAAGAACTATTTTCCATAGTATATGTGAGATTTGGTCAGTCTATACTTGATGCCTTCTCTGCTCCTAATATCTGACATTTACGTTCCCATAACATTTATTTTACACTAGTATCATGATTGGTTCCTTCCAAAAGTTCACAGACCTCCTCAAATCCATACACTGACTCTAGTGTCCTAGAATTAACACAAAATCTTGTCTGCAGAATGTTTTTGGATCTGTTTGTGTCTTCTCAAGTTCACTTCCACTGAAGAACCTCCACATCTCCCCTGGCACCTGACCGATGTCTGCCAAGGCTCTTCCACATGTGGATCCTGCTGACCTTTCTAAACCAGACTTGCTACACCTGAGTCACCAGACTCTGGCACAAACAAATGCTTAACAAATATGCATTCACTTATGAGACAGTCTGTTTTTTTATTTAGAAATATTTCTGTAAAGAAGAAGTTAACTTATTTCATAAAATGGTTAGGTACAGAAAAAACGTTGAAGCAGATATTTTGCGTTTTTTAATCACTTAAGAGTGAAATGTTGGGTGAACAAGAACCACTGTGACGAAGACACCCCGTCTTCCTCCCTCCCCTCGCCCTGCCTGCTCTAACATAATCCTCGCTATTGTGCCACTAGCCCCTCCCTGCTCCGCTTCTCTGGACCAGTCCTGGAAAAAAAGAGTAGAAACAGGTCTTGTTTGTGTTTGAAAACATCTTCCTACAGTAATTTAATGGCTTCGTCCACAATTGTTCTTGGGGAGGAAATCTGGTCTAGGATTCTGCGATTCTGAGTTGGGCACAAACTACTCTTACTTGGAAATAGTTGTGTAATTAAAGTGGAATTGGAAGTTGTAAATATATTGAAGGAAAATACAGAGAACCTTTGGCACATTTTAGATTCTGGGAATGGGGTTATGCCCTATCCAATGAACACTGTGGCCTGAAGAAATCTGGATTTGCCATCATCACAGTATGGGTAAGCATTTGAGAAATCACGTAGGATGGAATCAAACAGTGGCATAAGGTGGCAGCAATTAAAAAGAAATACCATCTACACCTGGCTTAAGAAGACGGTTGACATCTGCTTTAGATTGAATAAGCAGGTTCATGATAATTCTAGAGAATGTTTATAGACGGCAGAAGGTTATAGTCTTTGTTAACGTATAAGCCAAATATTTAGAAAACTAAAGGATTGCCACATTTTACTTTTTGCTCTGAGATTTTGGAATAGTCCATCCAGAAAACGTTTCCCTTATTTATAAGAGTGGTTTTGCTAGTGTTTTTCACAGGAGTCAGATATTGAAAGTGCACAATTTTTTTAAATTTTCACTATATGAAGTGATTTCTTTGTTTAGTGTATCTTTCTTTTGATATAGATGAAGATTTGCACTTCAATCTCTAATAATAATTCCATAAATAACTTGATAAAACAAATCTAATATTTTATTTCTTTCAGCAATATCTACTTATGCTCTAGTACAATGATTAATTAACGTGCTTCCTATTCCTTACACTTGTACCCAATATAAAACTCAATATGAGGGGCCAGCCAGGTGGAGTAGTGGTTAAGTTTGTGCACTCTGCTTTGGCAGCCCGGGCTTTGCAGGCCCGGATCCTGGGCATGAACCTAGCGCCGCTTGTCAGGCCATGCTGTGTCTGCATCCCACATAAAATAGAGGAGGTTTGGCAACAGATGTTAGCTCAGGGCCAATTTCCTCACTAAAAATATTTAAAAACTCAATATGAAATAATTTTAATTTTATATTATGTTTTATACTCTTATTTTTAGACATAAAAATACCTCAATTATTTCATATGTCAGCTTTACATAGACTCCTTGGATGCCAACCTAGGAAAAGTGAAGAAATCAGAATATTTTCTCTACATCCTAACTTATTACACTCTTCTTAAGATTTTTTGGTTTACATGATTTCTAGATTGTCACATAGATAATTTCACATACTTTCTTATCATTTTATCACATTTGTTGTAATAATTTTATGAATTATTATTTAACATTTAACACTTTTTTCTAAGATTGAATGGATCCATTTACTGATAGGCAAAATCTTTGTCTTTACTTTTCTTTTATATCTAGGTTGGCCACATTTAGTAAATTCCTAAGAAACTGTCCATGTGAACAATTTTTCCTGAGTCCTTGAATATCAACTTTTCTGTCATTCCCCTGAAAATGTGATAGGTATCGCTCTACAGTCTTATACATTGTACGGTATTGTAAACGGGTCTGAGGTCAGTCTAGTTTTTTCCCTCTTCACTGTTTTGAAATTTGGGGATCTATCTCAGTGTAGCCCATTCTGGATCAATATTTCCTCAGATAAACTGGACCTTTTCAATTTATGCATTGAACTTCTTCCTCTTTTATTTTTACGTGTTTTTTTTTTTGTATTTCTTAAAATATCTGTTCTATTTCTTTTCATATTTTCCAGAAGTCTCACTTATATAAGACACCACCTTTGCTTGTCTTGTATTTATTTTGACTTGTGCTGGTTCCAATTTCAACCTTATTTTCGTTACTTTTATTTTTTTTTCCTCCCAGGTATTACCTAAGCTTTGACAGCTCATGTTTCATCTCTTTTTATTGACTTCACCTTTTCCTTGAGCTCTTTTATCTCCTTTTTGAGCCTGTCCATTTTGTGCAGTTAATAATATCTTTTTGTTTGTTCATTGGTTACATAACCAACTATTTGATTGCAATTTTCATCCATTTCATTGCCATATCTTTCTTATTTAAATTCTCCATCTGCCATCCTGTTTTTTCTCCCTTTTGCTTGTACTATAACTATTAAATAATTTTCATTACTCACAGTTGAAGTTTTTTATCAATTGTTTGCTTAATTTTAAACCAATATTAACACACTATTATTGACTAAAGTCCACGGTTTACTTTAAGGTTTACTCTCTGTGTGATACAATTCTGTGTGTTTTAACAAATATATAATGTCATGTATCAACCATTACAGTATCATACGGAATAATTTCACTGCCCTAAACATCCCCCATGCTTTACCTATTCATCTCTTACCCTCTAACTCCTGGCGACCAGTGTTCTGTTCACTGTCTCTATAATTTTGCCTTTTCTGATATCCCATATAGTTGGAATCATACAGTAGGTAGCCTTTTCAAACTGGCTTCTTTCATTTGGCAATATGCATTTAAGGTTCCTCCATGTGTTTTCATGGCTTGATAGCTCATTTCTTTTAATTGTTGAGTAGTATTCCATTGTGTGAATCTCTATGAGTCCATGAGTGTGAAGCATATCTAATTTTTCCCTTATTTAACTGTTCTTGAAAAATTTCAAACTATTTTTTATTCATTTACATATTAAAGAACATCTTGCCTGTTTCCAGTTTTTGGCAATTGTGAATAAAGCTGATACATGTCATATATATGACATCATATATATGTATATATATGTGTTTGTATATATATATGTTATGTATTATGTATGTGTTATGTATATATATGATGTCATATATATGATGTCATATATAGAATGTCTTTTTGAAAGATAACAACATTCAGCTACTGAAAAAATTCAATTAACCAAAATAATCTGTTAATTATAAATGCAAGGATGAAGTAAATGCATTTTTAATATTGCTAAATTAACTCTTCAAATGTTTGAGCTCATTTACACTCCTATGGACATCATATGAGTTATTTGTACAAACATTTGCAACCTGTAGACTTTATATTTTCATGTGTACATGAATGGCCAGTCTGTTAGGTAAAAATATACCTTATCTCCATTTTAATCTGTGTTTATCCACCTACTAATGAGACGAGAAATCTTTCAAAGTGTTTATTACTCAATTATAATTTTAAAAATTGAAGACTAGATACAGAGGATTGAGTCAACAATTCTCCCAACTCATGCTACATTGTTGGGATTGACCTACTTAAGGTCTATTTATTTATCTACTAATTCATTATTTTCTTGTAATTCAGATTCCCACTACTATTGCCTTATCTGAACATAGATAATTATTCAATTTGTTTATTGCATCCTTTTATTTATTTGTATAGTTTTAAAACATGTATCACATTAAAAGCCACTACATTTTTATTTTATATAAAGAATATTGTGTCATATACCTAATTCTATTTCCTTTTTTTAACTTTATTTATTTTTTAGGAAGATTAACCCTGAGCTAACATCTTCTGCCAATGCTCTTCTTTCTTGCTGAGGAAGACTGGCCCTGAGTTAACATCTGTGCCCATCTTCCTCTACTTTATATGTGACACACCTGCCACAGCATGGCTTGCCAAGCGGTGTGTAGGTCTGTACCTGGGATCTGAACTGGTGAACCCAGGGCAGCCAAAGCAGAACGTGAGAACTTAACCTCTGCACCACCAGGCCAGCCTCTAATTCTATTTCTTAATTGTCTCATTAGCACCATGGTTTTTATAACATACATACAAATTAGAATTGATAAACCTCATGGTTTTGTATCAATCTGTTTGAGAAGGTTTTGATGATGATTTATTTAATACTTTATAATTCTTTATTATTTTTATTTAAGTTTCCATTTCTTCTTGCATTAATAATTGAGATTTTATATTTTTCTAAGAATTCATCAATTTCATTCAGTTTTTAAGAAGTCTTGTTTTAGTACATGTTTAAAGGTGCCTTCCCTAATGTAGGATGTAAAATATGATCTTTCATATTTTGTAATATTATTTATTAAATATTCCATCCATTCATGTCAATTTTCTATACACCATTTTTCATATGCTATAGTCTTATTCATATGTAAATCTGGGTTATTTTTGGCCCTTTGTCTATTCATGTAATAATATAATAGTTTTCGTCACTATGCCTCTATAGTACATTTTCATGTTTGATAAAAACACTGCCCTCATAATGTTTCTTTTTCAAAATTGTATGAGTATTCTCAGATACGACACAATGAATTTTTAAATCAGGTTGTCAAGTTTCACGAAAATTTTGTTGTTAAGCTGATTGGGTGCACACTGATGTTTAGATAACTTGCAAAAACTTACAGATTTAACTTACTAAGTGCTCTTTTTAGGCACATGAACTACCTCTCCAAATAGGGATTCTTCCATATTCTTCACTAAAATTGGATCAGTTGTTTTATATAGGGTTTGCTGTTCTTTTTAAAGCTTTTGGACTAGTGTATAAATATTTCTGCAGTGGAACATTTCTATTTCTAAATTATTATAATTAATCCTACACAGCAGAAATAGTCCTCGTTAAACGCAAATACAAAGCTGTCACTCCCACACATAATCAATGCAGCCTTGTCTTCAACAGGGAAAAACTGATCACAAATTTAAAGACCAATAACTGAGAAATGAATTTAAAAAGATTTAGCCCAACAGTAGGCATTTTACAGTCATTCTCATAGTTCTTATTTTATTTGACTTCTTAATAACATTTGACACAGTTGATCCATCTTACTAAACTTTCTTCTCTTGGCTCCACTGACTCCTTGTATTCCTTTTACTTAATTGGTTACTCCTTCTCAGGCTTAAAGTCTATGTAGCTGATCCATGACTGAAATAAGACCCTTCTAACTCTTCTACTTCTCTGCTAATATTGGACTCTCGAAATCAGTTCTTGTTCCTCTTCTCTTCTCTATCAATACTACCCCTCAATGACATCACTTGAGCATCATGACATTGACATTACCCATAAACCAAAACTCCATGGAAAGTGACCTTTGAAAAATTTGAGACACATCATTTTATTCCTCTGGACAATATTTGTCTCCCAAGGCTAGCTCCGTAATTTGAGAGGCCCAGCACAAAATAAAAATATGGGGACCTGCAACTAAGATATACAACTATGTTCCGGCGGGGGGGGGGGGGGGGGCGGAGGATTGGGGGTTGATAAAACAAAACAACAAAAAAACTATTAAAAAAATAAATTAAATAAATAAAAATATGGGTCCTCTATTGGGGCAAAGAAGTTAATCTTCTCTTCCCACAGGCCCTCTATCCCAACCCATAGCAGATGGGCATGGGTGACTCCCAAGAGGTTTCAATCACTACCTGCACCTGCTACGTGCCTGGATAGGATGGTGGTGTGGGGGCAGGGCTAGAGCCCCCTACTAATTGTAGGCCAACCTAGGACAGGGACAGCTGCAGCCTTGCCTCGTCCAGACACACTGTGAATTTTTTGTCTGACCCCATCTTCCCTGCACCATGCCTAGCCCCACACTGGGGGCATAGAATGACAGCAAAATGCGGGCTTCCCCTCACTGACACCACTACATCACTAGAACAGCAGAGGCCACCATCAGTCTCCTGTTGGCGTCAGGGTTGGGGAGCCTGGGCAAACCCTGCAGTGCCAAGGCCCAGAGAGCACGGAGCTGAAAACCCTCCCCAGAGAGGTGGGGAGGAGACAGTGAGCTGAAGCTCTAAGCACCTCCTCCCTGGAGCATTCTCCACTGTCCCTTAAGACTTCATTTCCAAAACATAAATTCAAAGATAAAATTACTAAAAATTTCAAAATAGTAACCGAGGGAAAACCTAAGTGCAGAGCCCTTCTGAGTATGGGCCCTTGTGTGACAACACTGGTGTGACCCATGAAGCCAGGAAGCCGGCTCTGCATTCTAGAGATTTTATTCACAGTAAAAGCAATGTCTTCACAAGGAAGTACAGAATATCCCACCCAACATTTAATGATTTTCCTCTCTTCTGATTCCCCTCCAGCCATGGGAGCCTCCACTCCAGCCACGGGAGCCTCCACTCCAGCCACGGGAGCCTCCACTCCAGCTACTCCTGGAACACGCGAGGCATACTCCCTCCTTAGAGCCCAGCACTAGCCCTCTCTGTGCCTGAGATGCTCTTCCATGTCCCTCTTCTCCCAGGCTCACTCTCTCATCTCCATCAAGTCTCTCAAATCTCGCTTTCTCAATGAAGCATGCTCTGCCACAGCTGCTCAAATACAACCCTCTCTATGTACTTCACTGAGCAATATATATCAATATTTTTCCTTTATGGTTTCCATAGCACTAATTATCTTCTTACTATACTAGATGATCAAATTACTTTTCTTAGTGTTTATTGCCTATCCTCTACTTTCTAAAGACAAGCTCCATGAGGACAGGGATTTACTATCTCCTTCTGTAGGTGTCCTTGTCATGTATTTATTTTTTATTTCACTCATGAAGTCCAGCCATCTACAAACGTGCCTGATACATAATGGTCACTGTAAAAATACTTGCTGAATTAATTGATATTATTATTTTCAAGAATATTTAATAAAATGGTCACAGTATACTAAGTGCAAAGATAGAAAGCCATAGTTACTGAATGACCATATGGCACAAATGATGTTTGATGTGTGCAGGAATAAATCTACACTTGTGTATATGTGCTTGACTAGATACGTGTGCACATGTGTGTGTATATATAGAAAAACTGAAAGAGAATATCTCATATTTTTCCACCTCTAGATGGTGAATTGATGGGCAACTTTCTATTTTTAATTTTTTTGCATTTTTAATTATCTACAGTGAGTTTTGATTATGAGAAATAAACATTATTTTAAACAATAAAATGGCATCACTTTCCAGAAATGTTGAAAATCCCTCCATTCTAATGTTCATAAAATATGAGATCTTAACTTGTAGCAGTAACTTTCAGAAATTGCTGAGACTCTGTGCAAGGAAACTTAAATCACTTTCTCTTGATAGCTAAGACATAGGTCTCCTTATCTTTCCGCAATAACCATAACATGTCTGTCACATATTTTATCACAGACAGAAGATATTCACATAGGATCTTTGTCCTGTGTAGAGCTACTCATCCTCTTCTCTCATTTACTAACAAAAAAATCTAATTTTTTTATAATTGTTTGTTTTACCAATGACTACCTATGGCACAACCAAGAATATCATTAAAGGAAAGGTCTGGTGAGTTCATGCTGATAAATTTCTAAGGACTGAAGACATGGTCACAAGGAAACTCAGGAAATGAGAGAAAAGTCAAATACATATGGTGTACATATGCATGAGGAATAAGACTGGACATATATGGTGTGACCCATAAGTGTCATGTGAGGCTAGGCATTGGGTGTTCCTGTCGGCTACCCACAATTTTTTTATCTGGAAAAAGTCAAGTTCAGATGAACATCACAGGAAGCCTTGGAGAGGGAACCAAGTCACAGAATCAATAAAAATATGCCTTAGTGATGCTAATAGGGAACCTGATAATTTGGTTATTTCGAGTTATATGAAGGTCAAGATTTTGTTTTTGCTTGTGTTTTACCTAGCAGCTGGTAAAGTCCTTTTTCTCTCTCTTTTCCTATGAGCATATATTATGTCATATTCTTTTTAAAACACCTTTTTATAAATTCTTGCTTACTTTACATGAAGAAAAACTACATCAATTTGATTTTTCTTTCTTTTTTTCTTTAGTATATTCTCCAGCCCTTATAATGTCAAAAGAAAATATAGCCCATAGTCATATTGAATTTAATTTCAATCATATGCAATAATACTCAGCTCAGTTCTCATTTGAACTCAATTGCACTCATTCTTATTGGATTTAAATTTCAGTTACTTAGTAGGTCCTTCTATTTTGTCTGAAACTGGCACTCCATTAAGCATATGGTACTAGCACTTCTGAATAAAACTGAAAGGAATCTGATGTTTATTGAGGTCAAACAACATTGGACAGGAGTTGCATATAAATCCATCTACTCTCATGTTTTCACCACTACATGTGCATTTAATGTTTATTCAGTTCAAATTACAACTTTCCAGATTTCTATAATTTAATTAATCTCTCCTCATACTGTGCTTCCATGTTCTCTTGTTTGCAACTCCTTGATAGCAGCACCGCATTTTACTTGCTATATGAGGTTGGGGAAGACACATTGGTTGAGTTTCTATGTGCCAATCACTGTGCTGGTTTCTTTACAAGTGTGACCTCCATTTTCTCACTGAATTGCAGCAGCAACACTTTGGGGTTGATGCTAGTCATCTCCAGGTAATACTAAATCTCAGAGAAGTTAGGAAAGTTGTTCTATGTGACAGTGCAATATGTACCAGGGCTGGAATTCAAACCAGGTCTATCCAAATCCAAAATTCAATTCACAGGTCTCTAATTATCCATGCCAGGCTTTCTCATTAAACTCAAAACTACTTAAATTCAACAATATTGTCTCTGTTGCTTGCTGAAGACTGCATTTTTAAAGCAAATTATGGACTCATATAGTATTTTTAAGCTAAACCAGACCGCATATTAACTCTGTTAAGATGTGTGTTTATGATACATGTTTAAATAATATTCCACTTTTGCAATTAAAAAAAATTATGTTGATCCCCAAAGTGATTTCATAGAAGTAGAAAAAGAATGCTTTTTTCAGAGCTAACCTATGTGACAAATAATGAAAAAATAAATAAAAATAACAGACATCTAAACCAAAACCACTTCGAATTTCTTAAGACAGAAATCTAACCCACAGCAAAGGACATTCCATCTTAATCTATGGTCTTCCCAAGTAAAACAAGAATATATATTAGGGAAATTCAACCAAAATTAATCCAAGTTTTGTGATTTTTTTAACATGTGCTATATATAAAGCAAAAGTCAAAACCTCAATTCAAGTTCTGCGAAAAGCTGTTTACTAAGACAAAATTCATTTAATTATACTGATATATGTAGAAGTTCACTTTTCATGAGAAGATTCATAGTATAATACTTATATCTTTTTTGTTATAATTCTCTCAAAATAGTCTTCCTTTACTGCATTCATCTCAAAAAATATTTTTTTCACAGTAAAAACCAACCAAAGTGAAATAAAACTTTAGGTTAAGGCAAAGTTCCTTTCTGCTTAACCATATCGTAAACTTTAAAAACATATTTTATATAACTTTTCATCTCAGGGGAAAAATCATTCTGTTTCTAGGTCAGCTAATATATATTTCAGCAAATTAAGAAACATATCTCCTAATTTCCAAATTCTTATTTAGATTGGTCATTGATTTTACATATTTTATGTAGGCCCACGACTGATAAAAGAGATGCAATTGAACCTCAAATTAGCCATTTAAATGTAAGCTATTTCTTCATTCAATCTGATTTTCAATCTGTGAATAAAAGTGCAACCAACTCCGGTTGATATTAATTTAATAACTTAGTGACAGTAGGGAAAAAATGAGCATGGATTTGCTTTTGACTGAGATAAATTTTAAAGTTAAGTTTTTCTCTCTACTTAGCTTTGCAGTTACCCTCAAGGCATTAGTCTATTGAAAGGGATAAGATATCATCTTTCAGAGGAAACATGTCATAAATATTTTGATAAAGTATGTGTAATCCTCAAAAACAGATGGCTATTCCATAAAGATTGTCAGCCAAGAAGGTTGTGCTGACAGAATCGTATTAGACAACTCCCCCCGGGTTTTGCATTGCGAAATCAGATGCATTTTTCTATTAATCAATCACAGATGGCTGATTTTTCTGACAGCTGGAACATTGAAGACCTAATTTGTGCCCTTTGCTCTTTTCCTGACTAATAAACCCTAAATAAAGCAAAATAGGCTCTTGGGAGAGAGGGGCATAATAATCGATTAACATGCCGAGAGGAGAAACACAAAGGATGTTGACTTAACCTTATAAATATGGGAAAAAAGAAATGTTACTAAGGACCTTGGAGGAAATGTCTTCGATGAAATTGGGATATCAAGAAAAAGGAGTGCCCATATCGAGAACGGTAATGCACTAAGAAGAATGTTCATTTTCCCCTGTGGCTTCCACTTGGCAATTGGCATTCTATTACCTAATTGATTCTTGGGCCTAGTTTTCTCCATTGACATTTGGCTGATTTTATTTTGGGGGGGGGGGGGTGCACACTTTACAATACTAAAACTCAAACTGTGCTTTAGTAATTTTAGTATAATTTTTGTATAACATTAATGTGTGATTTATTATTTGTAAGTTTTTACTACTGAGAAGATAAGGAAAAGGTATCTTTTCAAACCAATTTCCCTAAAAATCAAATGGCCCAAGACACACAAAGAATGTATGTGACTCAATGTGATAGACAATGGTTGGGTTTAATCACTGTCTAGTCTACTACTATGTGTTAAATTCCTTCCAGTATTTATCATTATCTGAATTTTCTTTTCATTTATTTTTTGGCTCTTTGATTTTCATCTCCCCTACAATACAAAGTAAAATCAATGAAAGCAAGGATCTGAATTTGCATTGATCATTATTATATGCTTGGTGTAAAATATAGTGCTTGCTATATAGAGTGTTCTCAATAAATATATGTTAAAGAAATCTATAAATGTCATCCACTGTACCCATGAGGTTATATTCACAGCATACATTCTGTGCTGTGCATTAATTTACTTTCTTATTTATAAAAATGATTCGTTTATCAAACATATATTCTGCACCTACTATGTATGAGGCATTATAACTAGGTGCTTCCAAATGAATACGGATAGGATACCACCCCTGTCTATAAGGGGTCATAGGCAGGTAGAAAAGAAAAATAAGTACACCAGACATTATAGCAATTACATCCTTTGCATTTTTAGCTTTGAAAATAAGAAGTCCAAATTTTATGCAAAAAGTAGAATCTGGTATTTTGGATCTGAAAGCAATAGAGATTTACTAATCTACATTCATTTTACAGAGAAGAAATGCAAGGACTCAAGGCTAAAATAATTGCGTAAGAATTGTTAGCTTATTATAGGAAATCTCCTAATTTCCAGACCACCATTCTTTAAAAAAGTTCATTTATTCATTTATTCATTCATTCATTTATCCATTTTTTAACAACTATACAATGAAAAATAATGTAGTGGAGTTGAAGGATAGGAGACATTAGATAAAATAATTGAAATATTGTTTCTATATTATAAGTGACAAAGAATTGTTACTGGAAAATGGTTATTTAAGTCTTTTTTGCAAATTTCCAAAATATTATATGTTACGGTACCTCTCATATATTTTGGGAATTTGAATAAAAACTTCTGTCCTGACACAATGCCTTGCAAATAAGTACACAAAAGGATTAAACTGATGAATGAATGGGTATATCATAAAAAGGTCCACATTTTTGATTCTTTGTAGAGATTCTGAATAATATATACAGATAAGTATTTCTATATAAGTATAAAGATAAGTACTTTTATTTTTTATAAAGCAGCCTACATATTAAATATGGCCTATGCTCATCCTTGAATCTGACCTGAAGTTATTTTAAATGAATTCCAAAGCAAATCCAACTTTCAGGAAATATAAATTAAGAGTCTACCAGGAGCCAGCCATCATGCAACTATGAAAAACAAATCCAAATATTAATGTGAGTTTTTCCCTCCTAATCTAATGAAGTAGGCATAAATATAAATGTATAACTATACCAAGGTGTGACACGTGACTCAATTTACTTAGGAGATCATAGCTCCTCTCTGTATAAATGTCTCATGGATCTAGATTTACAATTTGAGTCTCTTTCTTTCATGTCATATCTGTATGTCCTGATGTCTACTGCATACCTGTTCTTGAATTTACCATAAATATTTCAAGAAAGATTGGGCAAAACTCATCTCATTACCACCTCCAAAACATGTCATATGTCTTATGTCAGTCTCTATGCACAGCACGATTACCAACCCATTTGCCCAAGTCTTTTTCATCTGTCACATGCAAAGTAACTCCAAGACTGTTGACTTTCTCTTTGTTCCCTTTTTCAAACTCACTCATTTCTGTCTATTCCTTCCATTACTCACTTATGCGAGGTGACAGTCACCTTTCACCAAAATTAGAACTAGAGTCTCCTTATTTTTCCCTTGCTTCAAGTCCTGGTGGACATTCCAGAGAACAGCAATGACATCACTGAAGCCATGTAATTGTGAGAATCAACTTCCTGTCGAGGAACTACCAACTAGGAGATGTCAGCAGCACTTAAGCGAGTAGTTATTGAGGGGTGCAAATGGCTTGAGAGAAAAGTGGGTGGGACAAGATTATATGCACTTCAAAAGTATTAAGCAATCCATTGTTTCATGTGTAAGCAATTAACTCAAAAATAGAGAAAGAAGTAAATGAATCTGGGAGTTAAATTTGCCATTAATCTTGTCCTTAATCTTACCCGAACTAACCTGTTTTTATTTAATATTTGCTCTATTTCTAATGAACATCTGCTTATTCCATCTCCAGTGTCTTAATTTGCTTGAGTTTTTAAATTTATTTGTAAGAGAACTTAATATTTTAATGCATGGATGGATTCTGTATCCAACTAGACTGAAGTTCCTTAAGACCAGGAACTACTTTTGTCTTTTTTTCTTTTCTCTTTCCTCCCTCAGAGTACTAGCAGAGGATGCTCCATCTTCACCTGAGAATCCATAAATAAATGTTTGATTGAGTAGTGCCAGGAATATTCAAAGTTTAAAAAAAAATCACCCCTTGCAATTTTTAAGTTAACATCACTTAATATATAATCATAGAGCTCTTTCAGAGGCAGTAAGGCTAAATAAGAATATACTCTTTAGCATGATAATTTTTCTAGTTCATTACCATACTTCAACTGCTCCTGACATATTAGCTTTCATAAACCCTCATTTTGCTATATAAATGAAACTTTCCCAAATATACCTGGCTATTTCTATAGTAAAATGGAAAAGCAACTTCTGATCAATATTTTAATGTACTTCCTTTATGACTTTGGCTGGTATAGTGCACAGACATCTCTGGAGATCTCATTTCTAAAATTCCATTAATAGTTTCCTAAAAACATCATATGCTGGATTTGATTGTCTTATTTTCAATTATTACATTATCTTCTTATAAATAATAACTTGATAGTAACTGATCTTTCGTGTCTCTTGAGGTCCCAAAAATTAGTCATTGATCTTCAAAAGTCCTCTAGACTATCCTCTTCAATTTTGTCTTGACAAAACTGGGCACAATTTCACTTTTTTCCCCTCTGAAAACACTGCAAATTGCTCACTGTTGGTTTCTTGGGGTAGTGTATTGTAAAGCTTGTGAGGCTGGGAGACTATGTGGTCTTCAGTTTTATGTATGATTCTGCTGTTAGTTACTGTGGACATGAGCCAAGGTCTCTCCACTCTCAAATGATTGGGTGGAATAAATAAAATTATAAAGAGCTTTTAATCCTCACACAATTTGGAATGTATACAATTAATAACAGATGCAACTAACAAGAACATAGTAAAAAAAAAAAACAACATAGATATTTTGAGGGATTATTTTTATAAAGTAATTCCAATGTTTCATTGTAATTATATGTAATGAATACAACATACTGAAATACTTTTGAAGTCATGTTTTTTAAATTTGGGAAAAAAACACACAACAAAACTAGTACCTATAAGTTCTATTCAAGAGTACCCTGTAGGCTTTGCTTACATAAGGTCAAAAGAGAATAAAAAAAATGATTTAATGGGAAAAATGAAAATGAACAAGGAGATTAGAATCATATACATGACTATTTTCATTTTTATGATATCATATTAAAGGCAAAACAATAGCAAGCCAGTGAGATAGTTTGACCTCAAATTCCGTGCCAATTACTATGAGACATTGGTTAGAAAATAAAAAACACTCAACAGATAGAAACGGAAATTAATTTTTCTCCATCCTCCTAACTATCTTTGTGTGCATGAAGGATTTCTTCTTATGAAAGATTTAATGATTCAAGTCAGGGGGTTAAAACTAGAAACTTCTATATATGCAGTGGATGTTTTGGTAATTAAACCTTTAATATAATTGACAAGTTTAGTAAAAGTTGGAATGGAAAGTATTCTTGTGTGTGACATTACCAAATAGTTACATATTACTTCCCTTATAAAGTTGATCACCTATGGTAGAAAGGGCATGTGAAATTATTTGTCATTTCTGTTTTTAATCACCAGTTTATAATTTTAGCATCAAATGCTCCCCACAGGTTCCTCAAAAAAACTCCCATTTGCCCCAGTATTAAATCCTCTGCCACTATCAGCAAAGTTTGATTCAGCCCTGGTGTTTCATTCAGGTTTAATCTTCAGGTATCCCTGTAATTAATCAGCACTTTGGATGATTCCTGCAGAGATGCCCTGGGGTTGAGTAATTATAGAAAATGATTAACTTTTCAGCCTTGTGGTCTGTTGCTAGAGACCTGAAAACTATAACATGATCTATAGTACAACACCGTATTACTGAATTATTATACATAGATGTTCCCAGTGAACATAATTCTGCTAAAGAACAAGAAATGTAATTTGTTTTGCAATGTAAAAAGCAAAAAAAAACTTGTACTAAGACAATTCTCAAATGAATTCTCTTTGGAACCCAAAGGGGTGACCTGGAGATCACCAAGTTTAATCTCTCTAACACTGTATCTATAACTATACTTATATCTTTATATCATCTGTATCTGTATCTATCTGTATCCAAAGCTATAGCTATCTCATCTAGCTCTCCGATTACAGTGTTTAAAACTCAAATTGATGGCAAAAAGTAATAGTGTATCCTAGACGGATTATGGGGTTAGAGAGCAGAAAGTAAAGTTTTATGATATCTGCAGCCAAATTCATTTCTAGAAAGACTGTAGCCATTTACACTGCCTCCAAAAGCTTACGGATGTCTGTTTCACTGCATCCTTATTGGCAAGGAGTCTTTGCTTTAATTAAAATCTTTGTCTTTTTGGTAGGCAAAAAAAAAAGTAATACTTTAATTATATTACGTTAATGAGAACTGAATCATTATTCAGCCTATTCAGACTAATGCAACACACTTATGACAGAAAAGGTAAAATGATGCCACTAGGCTGTACTAACATTAGTTCTACTACCCCAAAAGTAAGAAGAGGTTTCAAAATATTTTAACATAATTAAAATAAGATTTGAGTGATCACAAGGGTTTCAGCAGAACAGACATACCGAACTCAGATTAACAAGTCAAAAATCCTGATAAATAAGCCAGAAAGTCAGTTTATACATTGATAATAAACAATACAGATGTCAAGGTGAACAAGCATGATATACCACCTTAAGTGACTCATCAGATTGGAAACTACCATTTGATATAAGTTACACTTTATATATATAAAGAAAAAAGTATAATCAGAAGATTATAGTTTTCTGGTGTTAGATATATCACTAAAAAGGCTGAGAGAAGCTGGTAACTTACTTCCATATCTCCTATGAATATTTCCTTTACCTGGATTTAAAATGCTAGTGGACTTTCTCCCTGACTATTTTAAAATAGACACAAAGTTTGTCTTTCTGAGTATTTTTTTCCTATGCTCCTGTCTTGTCTGGGCTGCTATAACAGAACCATAAACTGGGTGGCGTATAAACAACAGAAATTTTTTCTCACACTTCTGGAAGCTGAGAAATCCAAAATCAAGGTCCCAGCAGGTCTGGAGTGTGATGAAGCCAGCCTCCTGGTTCTCAGAAGGCGGTCTTCTCGCTATGTCCTCGCGTGGCAGAAGAGACAACGAGCTCTCTGGGATCTCTTTCATGAAGGCAATAATCTCATTTGCATAAGCTCCATGCTCATGACCCACTTCCCAAAGGCCCCACCTCTAAATTCTATCACACTGGGCCTAAGGATTTCACATCTGAATTTTGGAGGGACACATATTCAGTCTATAGTAGTTTCTTTGGCTGGGGAAAAAAAAAAAAAAAAAACAACTCCATTCATTTTGTAGTTAGATTAGTACTTCTATCCAAGCTATACTTAACTCTTGTCAGCTTTGGAGTCAGTTTTTGTTTTTCTTTTAAAAGTGGCTTTGTATTTTTGTGCTCTGGTTTATTCTGCACTTAATTTTCAGACGGTGATATACTTTCCAAGTTACTTCAAGAACATAGTTTCTCAATATAATCCTAAAGTATGGAAAACACCCTCCATTTGAGAGGTTCCGGAGTAAGAAAACTGGAGTTTAGCTCTCACCTTTCTCAAATCATTAGATTTCTATGACCTTGATGAAGCTTCTCTCCTCTGATCTTTGTTTTCTTCATTTAAAAACCAGAAATAACAATAATGACCTCACTGAGGTTGCTGAGCATAGACAAAGTACTGTATGCCAGTGGCTCTCAAACCTGGGAGCATACTAGAGTAACCTGGGCAGTGGTATTTTTTAACAACTGAAGCTACTTAATGTGTGCCCCAATGTCCTCTCCAATGACAATCTTGCAGATGCTAGCGAGCAACAATTCTCACTACCAGCAAGGTTGTGGTCAGATTAGCCATAACTAAATTTTGGAATCTTATGTACATATACCTTTGGGTGCTGAGTCATTTATTTCATAGGTGATATGCATTTTTGGGATCTCAATCAAGGCATTCTTAACTTATGTCAAGATATGGATCATCTAATCATTGCCATTTGGCACAAAATATGAAATTTTATTCTTGGATGAGAGGAAATGGTTTCCAGCCCTGGGCAGGCCTGGTATACCCTTCTTAGCACTGAAGGTTAAATAGAGAAGGATGTTGTTTTCTACCTCAGGCTGAAATCAGGACTTGGAATGGAGTAGAGAAAAGCTCGGGCCATTCAGTTTGAATGGGTTACCTGACAGAAGGGGTTTGATTTGTAAGGGAGACAAAGTATCTGAAATTTATTGAGTGCCTAATGTATATGATGTAGCTCCAACCCTATACAGTGATATAATTGTCATGATTTTGTAGATGGGGAAACTAATTTTCAGAGAAATGGGTATCTGACCTACATATATGGTGGATTTTTCAATTCTATCTAAATGGTTCTCTTTCTAATACCATATCATCCTATATTGAGTGATGGGACAGAATTAGAGAAGACAAATTTAAGGAGAAAATAAAAACATAGGCCATGTAACATTCCCAAAGGAAATATTAAAACCACTTTAGCATCCAGTAACCTCTATAAGAGTGATGCAAACAGTGGACTGATGGCTGGGTATCACAATAAAATCAACAATCTAAGACCTAAAACAAAAATGAATCTTTTTAATAACCAATTCCTGTAATGAACAGAAGACATTGCTTGGAATACATTTATTCTAATCTACACTAAGTAACAGAATTCTATCTAACCTAAATGGAAATGATTTAGTAATTTCAGTTATAATTTAAGTAATAGGCCAGCCCCTCCTTTACTCTAGGTAAGGGGGAACCTATGATATAAACAGCTGATTATAATCCAAAATCCAGGCTAATCAAATGAGATTAGAATTTGAGCATGATGATTAGAAAATACAAGCAACCAAAATGAGCAAAAGTATTTCACTGACTAACAGTTACTGTAAATCCCTTTCAAAGAGAAATGAGGACTTGAGTATAGAAAGTTGTAATTTGTGGCAGGAGATACAGGATAGAAATAGAGAGCATAAAATTTACCATCAGACTCATAACACTTATTTGAGCAACTCACTTAATTCTGAGCCTTGATTTCTCTATCTGTAAATAAGGACAATAATACCAACCTCATGCAACTATTGTTCAGATCATATGAGATCATGTAAATACAGTCCTTAACATAAAGTTTTACATTAAGGTAAAAATGACTAGTATACATCAAATTCTGTTTTTGAAAATAGGGATATGCCTTCTTTTCACGTATCTAAAGAATAATCCTCAAATTTATTTTACTTCAAGTTTTAAAGAGAAACTCAAGGATTTCATTACTGATGAAATTTTACAGAGAACAATATAATAAAGTTAGAGGTTAATAAAAACAATAATTACAGCAACAACATGCTGTCACCAGGAAACAAATAAATAAAACTCTGTTTTAAACACTGAATAAAATATTAAACTCTGATATCAAAAAGGAAATCCAAACCAAACTGAAATAAGGATAATGAAAAACTACACATCCAAATAAATTAGTGAGAGACAAGAGTTTTTTAGAAAAGTATAAATCTGTATATTTTGATATTATTAAAAAAATGAATATCAAATTCAAGATGATAGAAATAGAACAAAAATAGGCCTTATGGAAGCAGAATGATGTGATTTAAATGAATCTAAAACTGAAAATTAATAAATGGAGAAACAGTAATAGAACTAATAAATTTAAATGCTTGTTCAGCAAAAAGGAAGTAAAATAAACAAATAATTAGATAACCTACGTGGAGTAAAAGAAATAGGAGGAACCAAAATACACACATATTTTCAAAGATAATGGGTAAACCAACCATAAACAGAAAAGAAGGTATTACATGAGACCATTATGCTTAGATTTAGACAATTAATTCTCAATGAAATGATTGATCACTGTGGAAAAATAAAGTAACAAAATGAATCTCTAAAGAGATATAAAATTTAAATAGAACAATTGTTAAAACAAATACAGTTATCAACAAGGTATTTTACAGGAGATTTCTACAAAATATTAAGAAAATTATAAACTCCAAAGACACTTAAAGGGTTCCAGAGAAAAGAAAAAGAAGAAATGTTTCCAATTATTTTTTTCTAACACTAGTTCACTGCCAAATTCCAACCAGGATTGTGCAGTCTCACAGACACACAGACGTTCACAGACACACACACATCATGCACATTTCAGTTTCCAAATCCCCAATGAGAGAATGGCTATACAATACAGAACAAAAATATTTCCAGACCCAAGCACAATGGAGCATTATTCCTTGTTCAATAAAAGGTCATTTCTTACTCTCATAAAAGTACTTAGCAAGTACTAAGGATACATTAGCAGGTTCCCAGAGATGCTCTCCCCATGAAACCATTCAGAAATACAAGGTATTGGTGGGTTTGCCATTTCCAAAATTTGTTTCCAAGGTCAGCTACCTGGAGTGGAAAAGGCCATAAGGGAGCACCATGTGGAAGGTTTTCATAGGTCAGGCCTGGAAAGGTCCCACATCAATTCCATTCACATTGCCGTGATTAAAATGCAATCACATCACAAGCCCCGACTGCAAAGGAGCCTGGGAAATGCAGCTCCTCTAAGGTCAGCCACTTTCCAGCAGTGACTTAATGCCAAGAAAAATAAAGCATGCACTTTCGGAGGAAATTTAGCCTATTTCTCAGGATAGTTGTAAGAATTAAATGAATTAATTCCTGTCAAATGCTCAAAATAATATCTGGTAGATGGAAACTTTCCATAAATTTAAATGATCTGACTGCTCATTCTATTTATGCCCACTCCTGCTCCACTTCATGATTTTATTACTTCACTTAGGTTTCAGCTAGAAGATTTTAAGCCATAAAACAAAGATCTCAAATCCAATAATTTTAACAATAAGAAAGTATTATAATGCCATTCAAATGGATCCCTGAATTGGGATCAATTCCAAGATTGTTGAATTCAACATCTCAGTGACATTAACAAATGTGCAGTTTCTTACAGGTCTTATTTTGTATTAAGATTTTGTCCCTATGGTTTGCTCCCATCATAAATGTGAAATGGTCTGGGTATCCCACGAAAAAAGAATATTCAGAAAAAAATTACAGGCAAGAATACTTCTTTCTGTTCTCTCTTATCAATGCAGAAAAATGAACTAGAAATTCTCAGGAAACTTCTCTCAATCCCACTTGCCAGAACTAGGTCACATTTCCACTACTAAATTAATTATTGGAAGAAGGCTTAACCAATCAGAATTTAACCCTTGAATTTGGGATAGGGACATCTTTTCTCCAAGTAAGGTAGGGAGAGAGGGAAATGCCCCCCAAAAGTTGGTTATCCTAGGAGAACAAAAGAGAGTAAAGCTCTTCAGTACTCAACTGACAGTGTCTGCTACAATTTATCATCCATTGCCTAGATTGCCATAACGTTCTATTACTAGGTTTTTTAAATTCTATCCTCACTACTTTATCATATTCCATTTGTTACTGTCAGGAGCATTTTCCAAATGGACAGCTCATACTTATTCCATCTCAAAGAACTTTAACACATTTTATACCACTTAAGTCTATGAGCACCTACTGATTTTCTATTAGCATCTCATGATACAGCATGTTTCATTTTGCATTCACTGGGATCTATGCATTGCAACGTCTTCTCCTTGATATCTAAATAGCTCCTCCATCACCTCATTCTTGCCTTTACTCAAATGCCATACATTTCAGTAAGCTCTTCTCTGTCTATCCTTACATGAAATTCCAGCTACCTCAATCTCCTTTGTCCTCTTTCATATTTTATGTTTCCCTTATAAATTAACACTATCTGATATATTTTGTATGGAACACTTACTGTCATTTACCTCTAAGACTTAAGCTTCAAAAAGTTGGAGACTTTTAAGTGTTTTGTTCACTGCTCTATCTCCAGGTCTAGAACAATATCTGCTACATGCTAGTTGCTCAATAAACATGTGTTGAATAAGGGAATGAATAAATAACGCTAGCTATAAAAAATTAACCAAGCAGATTATAAATTGTGAATGTGTGAATGTCCTAAAGACTTAAAAAATGCAAATTAAATCATTGATTAAACTTTACTTTTAAACTCATTCTTTATATTTTAAACTTTTGTTATTGTCCTTTACAATTGAATGCCTACTCAGGCAGCCTAAGTCCAAGGTTAATTTTATTCAGCATTTCCTGTTATATCAATTTTTGCATTGCTTGTGCAAAATTTACAAAAACTGAATTTTTACATTAATTTTATATAAAGCTTAAATGTGAAAATATTAAAATAATTCCATAGGCAACTGCTATTAAACAAAGAAAGCAATGTCACTTAAGATATGCAATTGGTCCAGCAGGCTGTAGTTCCATCCAAAAGTTGAAAATGTCTTCATCAATAGGTGTGTTCCTTTTAATTTACTGTTTTAAAGGTGGTTTGAGAGAGTCTGTTATAATGTAAACATGGTGAAATTGCAAAGACTCAAAATGACCACATTTTAAATGGAAACATGTATGCTTCTATATATGCCCTTTTGCTTACCAGTTCTGTGAATTCCCCAAAACGTCCTCCAATATCTTCCTTTCACAGTTTATCAGATTGCCCTATGGTTTACAAACAGTTGCTCGTCCCTTTACTGTCAAGATATTGTATGTCCCTTATCGTTCTCTGATCAGTGTTATGTGAATGGAATTACACACTACACCTGAGTAGTTGCTTTCAAGAGGGGTCAAAAGTTTCTATCAAGGCTCTTGCTCAGCTCCTGCTACCATACAAGTGGTATCTTCCAAAGAAGGGCTGCTCGTTACCCAGAATCCTAGGATGAAAAGACACTTGGAATAGCACCACAACAGCTGTTGCAGCCACCAACATATAACATAAGCAAGACATAAACATTTCTTATAAGTTAATGATATTTTGGGGGTGGTATGTTACTATGGCAAATAGATCCTAATGTGACCCACAATGATTTCCTGAAGTCTATGCCATTGTGTTATCCCTGCCTTTCGTGCAGGCTGGACCTAGTGACATGCTTCTAACGGATAGAATATGGCAAAGACTTAGAATATCACTCCTGTGATTATGTTATGCTATATAAGACATGTCTTAGTAGACAAGGGATAGGATTTAATGCAAGCAGTTGTGATGGAGAGCCCCATGTGGCAAGGAACTGCCAGTGGCCTCTAGGAACTTCAGGCAGAGTCTAGGATCTGAGAGCAGCTTCTAGCCAAGAACCAACAAAAACCTGGGCCTTCACGCATTCAACCACAAGGGAACAAATTCTGCCAACAGCATAAGTGAATTTGGAACTGTATTCCTTCCCACTTGAACCTCCAGATGAGAATGCAGCCAATGGACATCATGATTGCATGCATGCGAGACCCTGAGCTGAGTGCCCAGATGAACCTTGCCCCAACTTCTGACTCAGAAATGATGAGACAAAAAAAAGAATGTGTGTTATTTAAGTCAGTATGTTTGGGATAATTTGTTCTAAGGCAACGGAAAACTAAAACAGTTATCAGAGACAATTTTATCAGACACTTAATCTCAATTCTACCGTCTTCAATAGGAAACAAAAAATGATGCCTTTCACTCTTTACTTTCCTAGCATTTGGTACCATGATGTGGCACTTAGCATTTTTTATCTAGGCATCTTTTTTTTTTTTTGAGAAAGATTAGCCCTGAGCTAACTGCTGCCAATCTTCCTCCTTTCGCTGAGGAAGACTGGCCCTGAGCTAACATCCATGCCCATCTTCCTCTCCTTTATATGTGGGATGCCTGCCACAGTATGGCATGCCAAGCGGTGCTATGTCCACATTGGGGATCCGAATGGGTGAACCCCAGGGCGCCGAAGTGGAATGTGTGAACTTAACCACTGTGCCACCGGGCCGGCCCCCAAGACATCTGTTAATTTTTATGTGCCGTTTCTGTCTTGCATTTCTGCTAGATGGGACAGTGCTTTTCATTTCATTTCATTCTGCTAGTGAGGACAGTCCTAACACATTACTTTTAAATAAAATATGTTCAGCTTAAATAATTCATTCAATTTAGAAATCTAATAAATATTTTGATACTTATAATTTTTTGGCATAATCATTAATATTAAATAAATACATTTTAAAGAAAGAAAAATAAATCTTTTAAGAAGATAATCCATAATTCCTTTTCCTTATTTTAGACTGATCCCTTTTTAGGATGAATTTGCAGAGTTTTCTTGTAAATAAAATTAGACTACTTACTTTAAGTTCTTATTGCAATTGAGCAAGTGATTAATTGTGTAGTTTTCTTAAGGTGATTATGTATTGATCTGTGAGTCTCTTTCACTTGGTTGTAATTTCTCATTACCCTTATATGTCCCTGTTACTATATTTTTTCACATTGTACAGACCATTATTATTGAATATACCCCCCACATAACTATGGAATAGTAAGCCAATCAGGAATACTGTGGAAATACATGATTGTGGGATATCTATAGGTACTGGCATAAGTAATTGATTACCAGAATTACTGAATCATGCAGTGCACTTGAGAGCAGATATTTGACAAGGCACAGAAGTCCTTTCAGATATGTTGACTGACACCAGAGATTTAGGCTTGCATCCACTCAGAAAAAATATACTTAAGAATAGGCTGGAAGCCTGGAAGAAGTTTACAAATACTTTGCGAAGTCCACAGAGCATGATAGACATGATGTCTCCATACATTTAAATGTTTATTTGCTTATCATTCAGTTCTCCTCACTAGAACGTAAGTTCCATGTGGGTAGGAGATTTTCTCTCTCACTTAATCACTGACGTATATCACAAGAACTTGGAACAACGTCTCATACTTGGTACTTAATGAAAGTTAGTTGAATAAATGAATAATTTTACATTATCTTGGCAATGAAGAAATAAACATATTAAAGTAAATTATAACAGACATCATGTCTTCTAGAAAAGATAACTATAATGTAACTTTGGTCCTCTTGCCCGTCACTCATTTTATATACAGGATATACAGCGCCAATTGGTAAATCTGTATGAACGTGGGCAGCATCCAAATAAGTGTACACAAGTGAACAGAGCCATTTTTTGCATAGGCTGGTTGGGCACGTTTTAAGGATTTTATATTGCTGCTCTATTCTCAGAGTTCTTCCTTTCGTCATGACAATCAGAGAAGCAAGGGATTGAATGGACTCTTCTCTCTAGAAAATACAAATAAGGACTTCCTTCTTTTTCATATGTCCTTTTGTGCCATGTCAAAGGCAAGGTCTTCCTCCAGGAAGGAAGTAGAAGAGGAGAAGATTCAGTCATATGCATGCAGCCCTGCCATCATCACAAACATGGAAGGACCTCAGCTTTCCTTCCATGAAAACAACTGCATTTTTCCTATTAGTGAAAGTCTCTAAATATTTGAGGGAATAAGGGTATGAGAGGTATGCTTGTTATTATGGTCTCCTGTTATATCAGTCTCTTAAATTAAGAGCTTTTGTGTTGGGAACTTGCAGTTCACTATCCTTACATGTCGTGTATTCAATACCCTCTTAAGGAGCCATCAGGTTTGAAGGAGCTAAATGATAATCAACAGAATGTCATTGCAGTCCCTGGCATGTTTAATAATGATAAACAGGTGGTATTTTTCCATAGTTTTGCAATATGCAAGGCAGAAAATTGTTGAATATGTAAATTATACTCAGAAAGTGTTATTTTCTTCTCAGAAATAAATGGCTACTTGAGTAATGAGGCCAGAGAATGAGTGATGACCATTAGGTTTTGCTTTCCCCATCTCATAAGCTCTTCTTGAAGAAAAAACATCCTATTTATAACCATTGAATTAATTACAATTGGAGTCTGAGTTACAAAATAAAAAAATAATCCATTTTCTTCTAAGTGACAAGACCAGAGCTGTCACAAAAAATGGAAATACATGGGAAACGTGATAGAAGATAGTAAGAAGAATAAAAATGCTGAATATTCTTTTTTTATTCCAGCAAAGATAAAGAATAAATGTCAAAATTATTTTTAAGATAGGTGTTCCAAGCAATTCTAGCCAAGGTCACACTTGTTTCAATATTTATTGATGCTAAATTAACAAGAGTGCCACAAAACACAGGCAAAGATCATGTAAAAATGTGACCACATTAATAGATGGACGGTGATCTTGTCTCTCCTCAGCTTATAGAAGTGAAAGATTAACAAGGAAATAGAATGAGCTTGACAAACCTTAACTTGAGCTATGCTATTGATGTTCAACAGATGGTGGTGTGTAATACGTAGTATTATTTCATACCATGTACTTTGGGTCATGCACTGATAATGGATTACTACATAGGCTTCCTCGGAGCCTCCAAGCTAGATCACACCTCTGCGGGTAGGACTAGATGCTTCCTTAAAAGATTATCAGTAGAAAGGAGATGAGGTTACTTACAAGGCAAAAACTTGAAGCTTGGTAGACATGTCTTAGCCTGGAATAAGAAAATAAAATACTTCCTCTTTGCCTGGGTGTGGGCTTCCTTTTGACTCCACGCTGAAGAATAAAAGTGACCAGAAGTCGCCAGCGTGCTTGTGTGTATGTGTGTGCTTGTGTGTATGTATGTGCCTGTGTGCATGCGCCTGGGAGTAGAGGGGTGATTTGGCCCTGGCTGTGGAGGTATTTTGATATTATGTTCTTCACAGTCTTTCTTATTATATTCTTCAATGTTCCATGGAAAGAGGAACTGTAATATTCAATAACTTTGATGCAGCTAAGGTTGAATTCTGCCCCCTAGTCAGGACTAGAATGAAATGAGCATTGCTGAGGAGGTTCACGTGTTCTATTGAATGAAGAGAAGCATAAAAGGTTGAGAGTATGCTGAATAATTCACTTTAGAGCTATTACTGTGTGCTGCGTCTACCTACAGTGCAAATCCGGTATTTCCTACAAATGCCCTCAGCTAACCATACCTATAATATGGGCTATATTGTGCTATATTAACATATATAAAGCATTTTTATAGACATATATATATGTATTTTAGAAACCTACAGGTAAGAAAGTATGTAATATTAGAGCTAGAAGGGACCATAGAAATCATTTATTTTTAATCTGAGTTCCCTGAACTGCTTAGAGTCCAAAGGTTGTTAATGGAGATTCAGGAGCTATTTTCAATATTTCAGAAAGCCTAATGGAAATCATAAATTACCACAATCATAAGGCCTAACAGGCTAAATATAACCATAAATGTCTTAGCTGGATGCTATGACTAGTTATTCCGTTCTTATCCAAAGTTCTGAATGTCTACAACTAGAAAAAATAAATTTTAAAAAATTAAAGCTAAAAAATGAAAACAAAGAACTGTTTACTAGTCAGTGTAATACGACAGCTAGATCTTTCAAATCATAAGCACAATAGTGATGAGGAAATTTGGGGTTGAAAAATGTTGGCAGCCATTAATCTGGTTAACCATGTTCTCCTTCCACCTTGTTCTCCCCACCACGTAAAAGATGAGAAGTTTGAGACTAAGAATAGTTAGCTGATTTACCCAATGTGATAGAGTCCATTAATGTTAAGAGTGAAACTAGATATTAGATTTCCTGCATCCCACTGACTTCAATATTTATTCTTACAATACTATATGGGATATATGTACAGATCTGAGTTATGAAAATCGAGGTTCCTAAAATAATTTTTATGCTGTTCTCTCCTTATTAAGCAAAAGTGTAGCTCTATGATATATGCATTTTTTATTTTAAATAAAGTAAAACTTATTAAAGAAAAAAATGTACACATCACTGTTAATAGAAACATTGAGACGGATAAATGAGAAACTGCTGAGAAAGAGACAAGTAAGTATGAGAAAAGAAGTAAAATATGTTATCAACTAAATATGCATACATATGTATACATATACATAGGTGTATATGCATATGTGTATATACATACAATACGTATATACATACACACATACATTTATATATATATGGTCAGCTGTTCCCATATCTCATGGATGGGTTGATAAAAGTAGAGACATCATGTCACCGGGGCAAACAAAGACCAAAGAGCTAAGTTCTAAAGCACCCACCCTAGCAGTAGGCACAATTTTCTTTCTCAGTGAGTCACACGTCTATTGATGTCATTTGCTATATAGTTAATATATTACATACCCTTTAGGTTACTAGGGTTCTTTGAAGACCTTTTTTGTATAAAAAATAATTTGGAGTTTCCAAGTTTTATGTCATTTTTATTTATTAAATGAATAATTATTTTAAATACAAAATATTTAAATATATATATACATTTTTGATGAGGAAGATTGGCCCTGAGCTAACACCTGTTACGAATCTTCCTCTTTTTGATTGAGGAAGATTGTTGCTGAGCTAACATCTATGTCAATCTTTGTCTATTTTGTATGTGGGACACTGTCTCAGCATGGGTTGATGAGCACTGTGTAAGTCCACACCCAGGATCTGAACCCATGAACCCTGGGCTGCCAAAGCAGAGCATGAAAACTTAATCATTACACCACCGGACCTGCCCCAAAATATTTAAATATTTAAACCATTAAAATTATATGTTCAGGGGGCCAGCCCCATGGCCAAGCAATTAAGTTCCTGCACTCGGTGGCCCAGGCTTTTGCTGGTTCAGATCCTGGGTGCAGACCTAACACTGCTCACCAAGACATGTTGAGGTGGCATCCCGCATAGCACAACCAGAAGGACCTACAACTAGAATAGACAGCTATGTACTGGGGGGCTTGGGGAGGAGAAGAAGAAGAAGGAAAAAAAAAAAGAAGATTGGCAACAGATGTTAGCTCAGGTGCCAATCTTTAAAAAGAAAAATTTATGTTCAACAAAATTAAGTTCCAATCATTGATGCATTTCTAGAATGTTTATTCTTGTAAATTTATGATTCCAAATTTATAAGTTAGTTTTTCTTCTTAAACAATCTTCATAATTTTTTTAAAAAACTTAAATGTTATCTTTCAGATAAATTTTTTCAAATCACCTTTGGTCTCTCTGTAGTGTAGCAATTTAAATTATACTTCTACTATATTTTGTTACCTTTAAGAGCTTTGATTACTGTTAGATTGAGTCAATTAATAAATCATAATTGGATGTCTGGTAAAGTCTAAGATAGAGATTATAAAACACTGGAACGTGAAAAATGGTGAATATGGCCATCAGTTAATAGGCTGAAAAGAAAATATCTACTTCTGTATATATTTACTTTTTTTTAAGATTTTATTTTTTTCCTTTTTCTCCCCAAAGCCCCCCCGGTACACAGCTGTATATTCTTAGTTGTGGTTCCCTGTAGTTGTGGCATGTGGGATGTGGCCTCAGTGTGGCTTCATGAGCAGTGCTGTGTCCACACCCAGGATTCGAACCGACGAAACACTGGGCCACCTGCAGCGGAGCGTGGGAACCTAACCACTCGGCCACAGGGCCAGCTATTCTGTATATATCTGAGCTGAATTATTGTACATGCTTCTTTTTGAAAAAACGTAAGAGTTGTATATAGTAGTGCTAGATGACTCATAAAAGAGAGAAAGACTAGTGATGCCTCTATTTCAAATAATTACAAGGATGATATCTGTAGCAGATGCTTTTGTGAAATCCACATCACATTCTCAAGAGAAGCAGAAGTTCCGAGAGCCTGCTGCACGTGGCCACAAGTACACCCCAGAGCACTGAAAAGTTATTGTCCCTGAGGACAACCCTAGAGCAATGGGACGGAAGTAGTGGATGCATGTTCCCACCTCCAGTCCTGTGACACAGCATTCTGGGAGGCGTTCTACGTGTTTCCTTATTGCCTACAGCAATGACCTTGATAAAATATCCCTACTTGGCTTTCCCTGCTTCCCTCTCGGATGCTCCCCACTCCCTTGGGCTTCTTTCCTAAGATCTCCTCTGAAATAACCTATAGGTACCCAAGTCCTTGTGTTGGGCTCTGGTAGTATACAAAAATAGGAAAATAATAATTTGGGATTTTTTGATCTTAAAAAGAAGTATCAATCTATTAGTTTATAGAATGTATTTATGAAAAACAAAGATGTGCACTTTACTATGATACTATAGATTGCTTATACCACCAAATTTCTTGTCAATGTTTGTATTTTTGCTGTGATCTTGAAACCATGTTTAATAAGCATTTCTGATTTTACAAAGAGTAAGCTGGAATCTCTAACAATGTGCTACTTATCATTGTGTTTATTTAAAATAATGCTTATAATGATCCTTATCCTCAGTCATTCTTATCTGATGTTCATATGTTGTGTATGCTGCTTTTGATATGAATCACTTTACATTCAGGACCTAGATTCATAATGAGAAAACTGCTAAATAGCTTTTACACTTGGACTACCTGTGTGGGCTTTGTGAGAAGGCCACCGGGTCACACTAAATATTTTCTGTTCCATCTTATACAAAAAGCGATGCTCAACATAATTGGGTATGTCAGGCACTACCCAGATAGATAATTAGCTCAACATTATTCTGAGAGCTATTTTGTTTACCAGGCACATAATGTGAAAAACTGTCTCTTCACTAAAAGAAAAGCTCAACCTTCCTTGATTTAGAATATATAATGAATGTTATTAGGGGCCAGTCCAGTGGCATAGTGGTTGAGTTCATACACTCCATTTCAGTAGCCTGGAGTTCACAGGTTTGGATCCCTGGCGTGGACCTACACACCACTCATCAAGCCATGCTGTAGTGGTGTCCTACATACAAAATAGAGGACAATTGTCACAGATGTTAGCTCAGCGACAATTTTCCTCAAGCTAAAAGAGGAATATTGGCAACAGATAGCCCAGGGCCAATCTTCCTCACCAAAAAAAAAAAAAAGAAAATATTATTATTAAGAATATATGTATATTTTAGATTGGATAGGAGCACAATCATGTCTTTGTACAAAGTCCTCTACACAGGACTTTTGCATAGTCTTTTTATATCAAATATGCTTTTGTACAATATGTGTCAACAATTGATTCCATATAAGTAAAGATATAGATGATATAGATACAGGGGGATAGCAACATAACTTCCAACTTAAAATGCCTTTACATTTGTATAAGTGAGACTGGTCAAAAAATTCCTATAACTTAATGATTCTATATCAGAAAAACTCTAAACAAATGTATTTGGTCAAATCCACGCTTTAGGAGCAGACTTTTGGCCATAAGGAAAGGCCATGAAAACAAAACTGACACTTAGACCCTGTGGCTATTAATGAAAAAGCATGGTCTATGACTTACGGAATCCCAGATTACCGGTAGTGATGCATGTTACCTTATGGTAGCCTAGAACATTGACGAGCATGGGGATCTCAAAGAAAGAGCATGTTCTCACATTAGAGGTACTTCAGATGAAATCTGTTAGAAGTGAACGGATGGTTCTTGTTCCTGATCATTGTTTCACAGGAAGGAAAAGTTACTTTGTCCCAGAGAGAAGCCAAAATTATAAGGCCTACTCCTGTCCTGGTTCAGGTCCCCCAAATAAATGAACCTTGAGAATTTTCTTCAAGTCTCACTCTCTAGCAAAGTTCAAAAAAGAATCACTCTTCCTTATTAACAAATTTTACTTTGGTAAATCAGACTTTTAATTATTAACATGCTAGAAATATATCTTTTATTAGTATGACAAGATCTCTACTAAGCAAAGGAATATCCTCCACATGAACTGATAATTATAATAAAATAATTTGAGCCCATAAAAGTATACTCCTTGAAAACAGATTATGGTCTCTAAATAGCATGTGTTGTTAAAATTTGAAAGGCTCCTTGACGAAATAGCTTTTGTTGGCTGTGGAATAGGGTATCTACAAGATGAGCCTGGAACATCTTGTGACAGCAGATAGGAAGGAATCTTTCAAAGATAACAAGAGTCAAATCAGGAGGTCTTGGGCAAACTTGAAGAAGCTATCACTGAGGAGACAATTTCCCACAAATGTCACAATTTGAACATTAATAAAAATAATAATTGAAATGAATAAATACTTACAGGTCATTATAATACAAATAGAGCACAGTTTAAATCATGAGATCAGTGAAGTCCGATCTGAATTGACTGAGTCAATTCACACTTATTATCTAAACTGCACATTCTTTAGCATTATTGAAAGCAAGTCTTGGTCTTTTTGTATGAATGTCCTTAAGGTAGTCTTGAAATCTTACATTTTGCATTTGTCGTTTATGTTTTTTATGAGTAACCATTGTGGCCAATATATCTTGCCTCTGAGCTGAGCATTATCTTTTAGCATCCCGCATTCTAGAAGCCATGGTCTCTCTCTGAGATGAGTACTCTGATCTGAAGATGAGGCAATAAATAGAGGGACTAGCCACAATCTGTCACTTTTACATTTTCTCACTCTCAAAGAAAATAAGATGGGGGAGTCTAATCTGAGGAATCTGAGATGAACAGATTAATAAAATAATAAAGTTCACAAGTCACTTTACCTCCTATTATCCATATATAGACAAATATTCATAATTACAATAACAAATAATTAACTTCAGAAAATAAATATTCCATTTTCTTTCCCAAGTTGCTGTGACTGTGGATGTGTTTTTAAGCATTCCTACAGCTACTTGTGTTTTATCTATTATCTATTCTCCTGACATACCTTGGGAAAATAAAAGCTCCTCAAAAAGGAAATGAAATTATACTGAAACACTGCTAGAGAAAATGCTTTTAAATGTATTAAAATGTAATCACATTTGACTAAGTCTCTAGAAAATCTAAAAGTAGATACTTCAAAGAGAAAGTACATTTGAAATAAAAATTTATCAAAATCTCCAAATGTCTTTTCCCCCTACCATTTGTCACTACATTTGGATTGTCAAAAACATTCAAAAATTTTAAAGAAATTAGATAAAATGGATATGCCCTTGTCTTTCTGTTGGGGACTAGCGATTACCATCCCCAATTTAGTTTATTCCTTTTCTTTTTTTTTGCCTTAATACAACCATTAATCCTGTTTTTCATAATACTTCTTGAATTTTCTCTGAGGAAGGAAACTTTCTCAACACACTACACATGCTCTGCTGGTAAAAGTCATTTTACTATCAGGATACGGAAGTGCAGCAACAAATAATATAGGCTAGCAAATGACCAGTAACAGAATTCCACACACACCCTCTGCCAGTCACACGTTTAGAAAGATGAATATATTCGACAAGGCAGGGTAATCCAAACCAATTCTGGGAATCTTGTTTGTTAGTCAAGTTTATTATTTCCAACCCCTAATCCCACTCCTGGACCACCTGATGCCTCAGAGAGAACAGGCGTTCGTGATATTTGGCCACCAAAAAATTATCAGATTCACCAAAGGCCTAAAGTTCTTGCAAGCCAGATGTTGAGCGGGAGAATGGAGCCAATTCAGAGGAAAGAAAGCTGAGAGATGTTGGTATCACAATTTGGGTCCTAAGTCAAGCTATGCTTGAGGCCAGAAGCCCCCGGTATCTCAGAGATCATGGTCTCTTAGTGAGATCACACGCTTCCCTTGCTGCTGGGGCTGTGAAGGTGTTATGGGGTGAATTGTGCCCCACCCCCATCCCCAGTTCCCATGTAGAAGTCCTAACCCCTAGTAACTCAGAATGTGACCTTGTGTGTAGTAAGGTCTTTACAGAGGTAACGAAGTTAAAGTGAGATCGCCAGAGTGGGCCCTAATCCAATATGACTGGTGTCCTCATAAGAAGAGAAAATTTTGTACACAGACACACAGAGAGGGAAGATGATGCAAAGAGACACAGGGAGAATCCAACCATCCACAAGCCGAGGAAAGAGACCTGAAACAGACCCTTCTCTCACAGCCCTCAGAAGGAACCAACCCTGCCAACACCTTAATTTTGGATTTCTAACCTCCAAAACTGTAAGACAATACATTTCTGTCATTTAAGCCACCCACTCTGTGGTATTTTGTTACAGTAGCCCTGGAAAACTAATACAGAGGGAAAAAGTCAAAATCTGTCATCTACATGTGTTACACCCTCATTAAGCGTACCATATTTTTATTCTGAGGAATCAAAAACATTTACAAATTACGCACGCCTTCCTCACCACTATGGAGAGACAAAATCCTTGCCACCCGAGCTTCAGCGTCTAGTTTTTCTTAAGCCTTAATTTTGTGGCATGATTGATTCAGGTATTGCCCACATGCTTGAACTCAATCTCACTCTCCTATCCCTGGAGGTCAAGCTGATGTCTCACGGCCCAAAGCTCTAATCACATGGTTGGTCTTTCTGTCATGGCCAGCTCCCACCTTGAGTCATCTCTGTTAGCATCTAACTGTCAGTTGTGATTCAACAGGGCCCGAATGAACAGCAAAGACACTCCTATTACTTATGAAATGCCAAGGGTTTAGAGGTTATCTACCAAAAACATGGAAAAAAGAAGCCAGATCTGGGTAAGTTAATTCTTCACTCGACAGGTAGATAGTATTATTGCCCCTGCAGTTGTAGTCTAAGTAGAGTTATTTGAGAAAGTGACAAAGGATTTCAGATTCTGTAAGATGATGGACACTGGGAGATGAATGAAAATCCCATCTGCGCTTCATGGCTTCTTACTGCTAATTCCTAGGTTTTTCTACTGTCTTTGATTTTACTCTCTGTCACTAATCATTAAACATTGAGACCTAGCCACTTTTCCCAATCAGGAAGCCAGAGAATAGGTAGGGCCTCATTAACTTTCTTGCAGCCCGGAGCTTTAGTGAAGATGACTGCCATCTGGAGTACTATGATGTTCCTCTAAGTATCACCAGTGAAAGTATAGGAGATTAAAACAAGTGTAGACATGGAGGGGGAGGACTGAAGATTACAGAGATGACCTTAATACTTACATATTTTCTATTTTCTGATCCCTGTGATACCCACTGCCCATGGTTTCTCACTGCCCTCCTCTTTCCTCATTACATTCCCCTCTTCATGTCAATTGACTGTTAAATTCTTTAATCTATTATGCTATATATACTTCCACTATGATGCCATTTTCCTGAGGCCAGGGGTTTATTTTCAGAAAGCATTCATCTAATTTTAGATCTAACAGAATTGATTGGTATAATAAATCCATTATATATGGTTCTGGAAAAATCACAGAAAAGTCACAAATCACACTTATAGTTCTTTTCTGCCAATTTATTGGTGAGGGCGTGGATGAGTCAATGAAAGTGAGTCAGGAAGCATGAAGAAGTCAGCTAAAATTAAGGCAGTAGTTTGGGTCCTCTTTTTCAGTTGCCTTGGGAATTTAACATACACATGTCACTTCTCATCCTTAATATATAATGAAATTTCTCATCTAGGCCTCATTAATGCATGAAATTTTTATTTAACACCAACTGTATGCTTACGAAACAACAAACCACACCTCACTAAAGATCAGTGTGTATACACCATGGGCCTTGGCCAAGAAAGGGCTGATGGTCTCAGTTGTGCATCTTCTTCTCTCTAGAATTTCCCCTCGTCTCTCTTCTCTTTATTTCTATGCATTTATTCAGACTACCAAGAGTCTTCATTGTCTGTTTTTCAGCTTTCGTAAGCTCAGATATATTAAATTACCAAGAGCTTAATATTCTCCAACTCCTCAGATATTTGGATTTAAAGGAGAATGCAAATTTCAGGTATTTGTGAAAGAAAATTTTGAGCAGGCCCTTCCATTGATGGTTTTCAAATTACAGCGTATAGAAAGTCCCTCAAAATGTAAGGTAAACTTGATCAACTGAATCACATGGGAAATGGATATAACTTTCAAAACATATATAGTTAACAGTAATAATAGTCTTCATTTTTAGCCATTCTTAAGTAATCTTGTGTTTGGGAGGTAGGGAAGTGTGTGAGAAGTTCTAAATTCTGAGAACTCAGTAGAAGATGGTTTAGCCCAAATATAGAAGAAAAAGGAAAAAGTACAATGAAATCCTCACATTTCTTGATCTTGTGGATTTGGCCCAATCTTGGTTCAAGCTGAGCAGATGTCATGATGAAAGACTAATTTCATATTTTCTTCAAAGTTATAGCAATTCTATTTAAACAATTATAGATATTTTAATAAACCACTTTAGTTTGTATAATAAGGATTTAAAAGTCTCCATATGAACTTATAAACATTATTCAATAAAATACTGTAGCTCTTTAATTCCATTTCAGAGCTAATCTACTAACTTACAGCAAATAAAACATATATCTCACTAGTAATTTATCTTGCTTCTTGGTTAGTTCCCTTGCAGTTTGTATAACAAGTAAATAAATGTTAAGCTGTAGGAGGAGGAAAATGGACATGTATCCATGGAAATAAGATATGCCCAAGATACATGTTTTCAAATCATATTGGAATTTATATTTTTCATTTTATATAAACTCAAAATCATCATCATATGCCTTTGTTCACTTGCTTTTCTGAAGCTTATAAAATGTGAAAATAAATGCAATGTCAAAAGTAAAATGTGTTCGCCATTATTGTATAATAACCTTGAACATTTTTTGAATTCTAGAGGAAGAAATATAAACCAGAAAAAAAATCTTGGTAATGGTAACTATGTCGGAGTAGAGTTGTCTTATTATTCTGTATTCAGGTATAATTCTTACTCAGAGTACATATTTGCATATATATCGTTGCATATAATATTGTTATTGTTCTGCCACCTAACATACCTTACATATTAAATATTTGTTTTATTTCTTTCTTTGTCAATTGTTGTGTTGTGACAAACAATAGATTCATGTGTTTTGAATCATGAATTCATTTTTTATCTTCATCTCTAATCTAAAATACATCCCTGCTTTTCTAGGCAGGCAGCTCCTTCCAGACAGGATACCTCACTGCTTAACTCATACCTCCATTACAATACTTAATTCATTCTATTTTAATTTTCTTTGCATTTGCTTTCTGGACTATTAGTAGCAACATGACAGCGTGGAGTGGAGTAAATGAGCGTAAAGGAAATAGATGATTTTGGGGTCCGAGTGACTGGATAAGTTCTGGTTCTGATACCAGCTTTGTGACCTAGGACATGTTTCTTAACATTATTGTTGTTCAGAATTCCAGATATAAAATTGAGAATACTAAGAGCAAGGCTTTTGCAAAAGCATATTTGTTAATGTTAAGCATAATATTTGTAAAACATTGGAATATTTTTATTTTTATCCAATTAATGATAGCTTCTATTATGAATATAATGACAGAAATTCTTCTTGATAGTCTTTAATTTAGCTTAATTATCTAGCAAAGAAACTGACAAATAGAAGGTAGTCATTAGATTTTCATTAAGCTAAATTGAGCTATCTGAGTTTTGGCGGGGATCAATACAGTGGCTACTATTCAATCAATCCATTTCCTCCTACTGTTAACAGACCCTCAGTCCTCAACCCTTGAGCCCCAGGGGTGATCATCTGACACATTATAGCACCCCAGGATCCTGGCCCCAGTAGTTGGCCCTGAGATGGGCTCATGATCCAAACAAGCTTAGAGCCTTTTCCTGTGGTTTTACGCAATGGAATTTGGGGCTGAAGTGTGGATCTCTCCTCTTGAGTTTCTAAACTTGATTTATGTAAACTTAATGTTCCCTCTAGCAAGGACAGTTTGCTTATGAAATTCATGAATGCAGGCTAAATACAAAGACGAAAAAGTGAAAAATGACTTGAGTTTTGTGCCTGAAAGTTGTGTATGTAGAGAGGTCAGGGGTGAGAAAATAAGACAGAGAGAGAGAGAAAGAAATGGTAACATAGGTATTTGAGTGTCTAGATCTCGTCATCTTTAATTCTCTTAGTGCTTGGACATTGTTCCTGGCAATTTAAAGATTCCCTAAGAATAGTTGTAGGAAAGAATGAACATTTTCAAATTGAGGAAAGATGACTTTTTACTTTGATTATTTTTAAAACCTTGAATGCATCTAAGTTGTCTATGACGGTAGGGCAATATATTTCTGAAAGGTCTTTATTTGGGAATAAAATAGATAAGATATAGGCCATAGTCTGTTTCACATATTTATAAATGATTTTCTACACCCTTTATTTCACAGTGGTCATAGCATTAAAAATACATGAAGAATTTGATGCTTAATTCTTTCTAATAAGTTTCTGAATTTAAAGTAGGCAAAATTTCATGAGGCATATGAATGAAAACGTTATTTAAAGCAAAAATCTCATATTGGCCACCATCTTCATTATATTTATTAACAGTGAAAAGAAAAAGTATGTTACTTGACGTTTCCTGTTATATATCAAAAGAGATTTCAACTTACATCAATTATTTTTCTAATATTTTTTAAGGGATTTGACATCTACTTTATTTTGCAGTTATTTTAATTTTTCTATTTATTCAGCATTGATCTTAGTGTTTTAAAGAATTCTGCACCTGGCAAAAGAAAAGTTTGGCAACCATACAACCACATTCTCTTTCTCCCTCTCTCTCTCACATATACATACACACTTCATCTATCTACCTACCTACCTACCTACCTATTTATTTGTAGTATCCAAATATCATAAAAGTACTACACATATCAGCAGACCACTGAAAATTGATTCCTGAGACTGGTAAGACATAAATTGAAAGGTATTTGTTAATTTCCATATTCTAAATATTAAATCTGAAATTACCCAGGGTATACAATAAGATTTATTTTTACTTGTTCCATTCCAAAATTCAAAACTCAAATGGTAACATAGTGCCTGTAATTTCAAGTCTAGACTGACTAATTTTCCATCAATAACTACCTCATCTTCCATTCATGACTGTCTCCCACCACACACGCAATTTCAGTATGTTCTTATACGACTCCCGAGGTTGGCATTTTGTTACTATGCAAACAAATTTTATTAACCTTCCCTGACTAGCAACAGCAACAACAACAGTAATAAAAATAGCAAACACTTTTATAAGACTTAACACATTCTGGGCACTGATCTTAGCACTTATATACAGTAACTCATTGAATGCATCCCACAAGAACTCATATGAGGTAAGTTCTTCATTATTATCAGTCCCATTCCACAGATGAGAAAATCAGGGCACAGAGAGGTTTAGTAGCTTGTCTAGAGTCACACATCTAGAGAGTAGACAGGTCAGAAGTCACACCCAGGCAGTCAGTCTCCAGATCTGAGCTCTTAACCCTACACAGACTGCATCTGACTTCAGTCCACACCGATTCCACTTTGCGACATAACTCAGTTCATTAGCAACATTTATATATTTCTTAAATGTATTTTTTTATTTTTTCTATTTTTATGGTTAATTTTTATATTATCATCTAATCTATACTTTGCTGGCACATTTCATATATTTTTCCTCATCTTTACAGTTTCTCTATTTAGGCATAGTAATTCCATTTTGTAGATGTAAGAAAATTCTCTGTGTTGACTCTCATTCCAGTACAATTGATCCCACACAATTGTTTTTTAAATACAAGTCAGATAACACTTTTAAATCCTTTGACGTCTTAACATTCCATTTAGAATAAAATCCAACATGGTTTAGTATGGCCTATATTGTTCTACTTCATCTGGTCTCCATCTCTCCCATTAAACTCATCCAGCATCACTCCCATCCTCTCTCCATCTTCTTTTCTCAACTCCCTGTCCAACAACTCACCTCGCTGCACTTAAGGCTGAGCCAGTCGAATCCTTCTCCTTCTAAAATCTTTGTTCTGTTTATCATGTCTTTGCCTGGATTCTCTTCTCTGTGTTCCTTGTACTCTTGGCTCCTTTTCATGCTTCAGCTCTAAATAATCTAGTGGTTTTCAATTCGTAGTCCCCAGACCACCAGCATCGGCATCACCTGAGACTAACAAGTAGCTTCTGAGGCCCCCACTCAGGTCCGCTAATTAAGGAAATCTGGTGTGGGGCCCAGGTGCCTCTGTGTTTTCAAGCCCTCCAAGTGGTTCTGTTGTATGTTGAGACCTGTGAACCACTAAATGCAATTTTACCCGTCATGCTCTACCACTTGACCACGTTTAATTTTTCCAAGGCCCTGCTAACTATCAAAATGATGTTATTATTGTGTTTGTTCTTTTCAGCTGTCCGTTGTCTAGAGCCGCTCTCTAGCTCTAGATTTAAATCTCTCGTTCCTTTAAAGCAGGGGCTTTGCCTTTCCGGTTGCCACAGCAAGCGGATGGTTTATTTTGAGGAGTGATCCCAGGGAGCAGGAGTGCATCCCAGATCCAGAGAGAGCCAATTAAAGGGTACATGATTGAGCTGCTTCCTGCTGTGGGCAATTGAGGCTCAGTCCTGCTGGGAACTCTTTGAAGAATCATGTTGGATGATCCTCAGAATTATCCATCTGAAACCCAGAAGAGGGGGATATTTATGCACCAGTCCTTTCCCCTGTTGGACCAGGGCTATCCCAGGGTATATTAATTCCCTCGTACTTCCAGGTCTCTTCGTGAGTTAGAAGAGCTGTGCACAATCCAACAAACACCACAGAAGCTAGGGAAGGAAGTATAAGACATTAACACAGTAAGGTGACCTGCTATCAGGTAATAACAGCATACAGTTGATGGCCACAGCAATGCCTGGAGCAAATGAATGGGCTGAGAGGATGCGAGGCATGGTAAGAGAGATGTCTGACATACGTTAAAACTGTGGTATCTGCTTTGGCTAAAAATTTCAAACATATGATAGATTGTCGACAAATATTTCCTCAAGAAAAAAATTAATTGATCACATATATACAATTTGGATAAGACAGAGACAAGATTTAACTCAGTTTAATAATTTACTAAACCCATGCAGTTTTCTCTTATGCAGCTGCCTTTGATTGATAAAATTAATACATTAAATAATTTAAAATTTCGTTTAATTTTGATGATGATCTGATTCTGCATAACAGAAATACACATCTCCTACTACACTCATGTTGTCAGGGGACTTCTAGAACTACTGGGTATATTGATGGTGCAAAATAAAGTCTTGCTGGAATGCAAAATGAGATTTCATACTGAGTACTATAATCTGTTATTATCCAGATCAGCAGTGCTAAAACTTTAGCATACAGCAGAATAAACGGGAGGATTTGTTAAAACAGACTGCTGGACCCCAACACTAGAGTTTTTGATTCAGGTGATCTGAGTTTGTAAAGCCCAAGATTTGCATTTCTAACAAGTCTCAGGTGATGCTGATGCTTATGGCCTGGGGACCACACTTTAGGAACTACCGATCTAAGGAATCAAATACAATTATATACATCGAATTCCCACATTTTACCTAAGCTTCAACTTCAGCAAATCATTGTTTGCTTAGAAATCTGTGGGTTTAAGTTGAAGTCATAGTTGATTTTTAATAAATATATTTAGGATTGTGTTTTTATATCAAGGTTAAGAACTAATCTAAATACTACCCTCAATAGACTATGATCTTTGGTTGTTATCCCAATTCATTGTTCCATGATGTACTGAAGTCATTTAGAGGTTGATATCTAGTTGGTTTTTGGTTTATTTGATTTTTATTTCACTCAATATCCCTCTTACTTATTCAGACTTTTTTCTCAACAGTTGCATTGCATTTCATGGTTGCATTATCATTGCTTTTATAATAGAATCTATTTTAACCGACTTCCATTTAATCAACTCAGAATTAGCAGCCTTTCTTCATTACCTTAATAAAACATCATGACTCCACAGCCTTTTCTTCAGTGTCTATACTGAGTAGAAACCATGCAAGGCAGGAGCTGAGGTAAACATCGAAATATGAGTAGCTTAAAATATACAGTGTCCAGATAGGAGTTATGATTGTTTCCACTTGGTGGGTGCAGAGCTGATCCAGAAGTGAAAAGACAGAATTCTTTGTCACTGGTTGGAGCTGCTTGACACGTGGAAACTATGGCCAGAGAATGTCAGGTGGACATTAGATGCCATTACTCTCTATTTTCTAAACTCTAAAAGAGACCAAGTCCCTCCTGGTCCTGGTAGATAGCTTCACATTACCTTTCCAATTTACGTGCTGTATAATCTAGGAAATTGGCACTACAATTAACATGCAGTATGAACTTTGAAAAATTACTTAAACTCTCTGGATTTCTTTTTTTATATTTTGAAAGTGGGTTAGTTCTGGGGCTGGCCCCGTGACACAGTGGTTAAGTTCTCAATTCTGCTTCAGTGGCCCAGGGTTCACCAGTTGGGATACGGGGTGCAGACCTAAACACCACTTGTCCAGCCATGCTGTGGCAGGCGTCTCACATATAAAGTAGAGGAAGATGGGCACAAATGTTAGCTCAGGGCCAGTCTTCCTCAGCAAAAAGAGGAGATTGTGGGCAGGGGTTAGCTCAGGGCTAATCTTCCTTTAAAAAAATGGGGAGATTAGTTCTCATTCCATAAGTTATATTAAAAAAATAAATGGAAAAATTCCCTGTTAATTTATCTGATACACTTTCTGGAATATAGTAAATGCTCCATAAATGTTAACTCTGAATATAGCAATGGCGACAATGATGATGGTAGATTTTTGATATCTACACTGTTATCCACATATATATATATAGTTCTATATTTATATCCACTTGTCTATTGGATACCCGTCAGTCAAAGACCTCTAAGAGCATGCAGATAGTTGCACAAAGCTGGGCTTATGGGTATTATTGCCACAAGGGAGCTCACACACCATTGGGAACCAGAGGATAACTCAGTAAGATGGTACTAGGAGGGACTCATTAAACTTGTTAGAAGATTTGGGCTTGTGTTAAGTGATTTTAGGGAGGATTCAAGGAAACATAGATTTTCTTTCTTCTGAGATGCTGTCAAAAAGGGGGACACGTTTATTATTTGATATTTAATTGTTATTTAGGAGGCCAGAGGGATAGACTAAAGCTTTAATTAGCAGAGAAGCTGTAGTCAGTCACTCATGTTAGCTGGATGAGGAGGAGGTTTGGAATTTGGGTGGTTTGCACAATGTTCTTGATTTTGTCTGAGTTTAACTGTGATTACAGACTGCCCGTGATTAGTTGGTTTGTTTTTCTCTCGCTCTATTATCATGAGTAGAGTTTTACCATGTTGGTGCCCTGTGAAATAGTTTATAGTCAACAGAAGACGGTAACTCACTTAGCTGTGAAGCTCTTTCTATCTTTCTTTCTCTCCAATACCCTCCCTAAACATACACATTTTTGCATCCACAAAAATATTTATTTAAACAGATGAGCAAGGCCTATTTTACTCATTGTTTTAAGTATCCTTAACTATTTCAAAAAAAGAGAAAGGGAAGCGTTTGAGATTATTCACAGTGTGACCCAAAATAATTGACAAGATTAACACTAGGATTAAAAAGAATGGGGAGCAAAGAAGATAGGGAGAGGGGCTATTGACCGATGTTTAAGCTCTATGCATCTATGTCCATATGTTCAAATATACTTCGCTTCCTCATCTTATCCCTTCCCACAGCCATGTCTAGACAAATTAGGTAAATTTGTCTCTTTCTTCCTGCTATGTAATCTTCACATTAGAACATCTTGTCCCTTTTATCCCCTTCAAAGGTGTCTCCCTCGGCTTTTTAGATTAGATTGCATGGCCTCTGGCATTGCATGAATAGCCCGTCGTTAGGCGTGCCCCAATCTGACTAGTACAACACAGGCAGATCTATCAGGTTTCTGTCTAGACCACATGATGATATCTGATGTCAAGTACCTTTTCTATATTCTCCCTGGGCCACTTTATCTGCCTTTTGAGGTTTCTAGCATGTAATAAAAATTTAAGATTATGTTCAATGCCTCTGACTTATTTATAGAAACATATGTGAATATATAATCTAGAATTTGATCGAATTACAAAATCAAAGAAAAAGACATAATGAGAAGAACTTTTCTGAAAACCTAGATTTTCAGTTTTATAAGCATAAAAGGCCTCCGTAATGGCTAAGACAGTTTAAGCTGGTCACTTTTGCAGAAGTTAGTGGAACAAATTCTTTCGGACAAGCAGATTTCATTTACATTTAAAATAATTTCATCCTTTTTTCATTCAAAGTATTCCTTTTTACATGTAATACTTAATTTTAGCTAGATATTTGTATTCAAGGGAAACATAATTAAAAAATCTTTTTTATTTCCCTAGAGGCAATCTAGCTGTTCTAACTATGCAGATGTTATAGAATTAAATAAAACAGCAAACTTGTGGGGAAAAACCCTCTTATTCAGAAAATACTTCTTTGTTATTTAAATGGTCTACCAGTAGTAATAATGATATCTCTAGGCTATCCAAACTGTTGTGTTCTTATTCGGTGGTGTTCCTTTGATAATCTAACCAAATGTAACTCCTCTCTACCCCACAGCACCCTTTCCCAAGTAATATCTTCTACAAGGATGGATGAATGAATGAAATAATCTATTTTTCTTTTTTTTTTTAAAGATTTTATTTTTCCTTTTTCTCCAAAGCCCCCAGGTAAATAGTTGGGTATTTTTAGTTGTGGGTCCTTCTAGTTGTGGCATGTGGGACGCCGCCTCAGTGTGGCTTGACGAGCGGTGCCATGTCCACGCCCAGGATTCGAACCAGCGAAACACTGGGCTGCTGAAGCAGAGTGTGCAAACTTAAACACTCAGCCACGGGGCCAGCCCCAGAAATAATCTACTTGTCAAATCAAAAAGCGTCTAAGTGATTTAGCAGGATCTGAGAAATTTTATGCTTTTTTTTCTAGAAAATGCAAAAATAGGAACAGAGATTCGTGCTCAAGTACAGAAATAGAAGAGAGTTTTGTTATTTGATCATTTGTTTTTAATTTTTCTGAGATGTGGTTGGCAGGGTTCATCTGCTTCATTCCTCACTTCCTAAACATGGCCACCTCCTAAATCACTCGCCATATATTGTCTCTCTTAGTTTTGAAATATTTCATTAACTTTCTCCAGTTACCTAGGAACTTCTGACTTCTAAGGTAAATGTCACTCACTGAAACATAAAAATGAGTTTTCTTGTTAGAAACTCCACTGAAATTGAAGGCAGCTCTTGATCTTCCTGCTTAAAATAACTTTTCTTATACATGGAGGCTTCTCATATCCACCTGAAACAATATAAGCGATTTTCACCTTTCTTATCTATTCCACTTTCAGTTCTGTACTCATTTTCATACCTCCTCTCTGACCCATCTTCAATTTCTGCACAATTCTCTGGAAGTGAAGAGTCTCAGCCTACTCAAATGAATCTAATAAGGTGCTTAATCCTATTGGAAATAACTGTTTTATTATGCTCAGGTTAATCCATTCTAGTAACACACTTGAATATTATAGAAACACTCTATGTTAACTACTTTCTTTTCCAGGGTGATGTCAATTGTTTCATTCCAATGAACAACATAAAAATCTCCCCTTTTCCTGAACAATTCCACACACTTGTTAAAATTATTAGTCTTAGAGACACAGCAAGAATCATATGGACAAGGCATATGGTGATAAATGCCGAGGGAGAAACAAGATGCAGTACCCGAGGAGCCTGATCCTTTTCTTTGTTTCCAACACCATCCAAACACAAAAACTTACATAATACTAGTGCCCTATACACATAGGTATATGCCATTATACAACTATTAAAAAATAAGTAATGATAACTGAGATAATGCACAGTTTCACACAAATGATAAACTTTGAAATTCTATTTTCTATAGATTGCTATTTCAATGGTATGTTGAGATTGCATTTAAAACAAAATTGAGTGTGTGATCATTTTTTCCTCTCCACAGTGGGTGGAGGTTTGGCAGAAAAACTATACTAGTTACTGAAATTATAACAATATTTATTTTCTCTGTATATCCAAAATGTAATGTAAATAGAATAGTCTGACCTCTTTACATTAATAATAGTGAACTTTATAGGAAAGGCAAATCCGTAGAGAGGGAAATTAGATTGATTGATGGTTCCTGGGTCCACGGATGGGTAGAGACTAGCTATAAACAGGCAGGAGGAATTTTATCACGTGAAGAAAATATCTAAGGTTGTGATGACAGTGTCACCACAACTGGGTAAAATTACAAAACTAACTGAATTGTACACTAAACTTAAAAAATACATCTTTAAATGAATTGATTGACTACAAATAAGCATAAATATACACTTTGAAAAATATTTAAACTATATGGATACGAAATTAAAAGGAAATGACTCTGCTTCATTTCCGCCCAATCATCCTTACTTATAGCGTCTGTAATAGTGGCTTACATAGTAGGCATACGTTAAATAATTTTTTAGCAAATAAAAGAAAGGAAGACAGGTATGGAGAGAGGGAGGGTGGGACAAAGAAAGGAAGGTGAGAAGAAGGAGAGGAATAAAAGATCAATATTTGCCCTTCAATCTTCTAGTCATTTGTCTATTAGAAATGCACTCGTTCACTCTCACTCTCGAACACACACACACAATACACATTATGCAGATATACTTTCATTTTAAAAAATAGGGCATTATATTTTACATTTTAGTTAGCAATTTTTTGACTTCAGAATGTCATATCAGTACATATAGCTCTGACATATCTTCTTACTACCTGCTCAGTGTACCATAATATAATATGCTGATTTATCTGATCATTCTCTTCCCTTATTATTAAAAATAAACATTCCTGTACGTATATTCTTGAGTAATTGTGTTTTTTGATGAATTAGGATCTTAAAACTAAGATTGGTGATTAAGATGACAAGAACATTAATAATATAGCATGATAAGGTGACTTCAAAAGTTGATTTGAAATAGAATATGGAAGTAACATTTTCCTGACAGCCTTGGCAAGATTAAATTACAGTTGAGTCAAACTCTTCATTATTTACCTTTAAATTTACATTTTGTCTATCCTGAGAAGGTCTTCTCCATCTCAAGATTATGAAAAAATACCCTCCTATGTTTTCGCCTAATAATTTTAAGATTTTCTTTACATTAGGAACTTTAATTCATTATAAAATTTATATTATTGTGATAACAACCTATATTTTTCAAAATGGACAACCAATTTGACTAATTGTTTTTTAATAATCTCACTTTCTGAACTGACTGAAATCTTATCTTTATAATTGTGGTAGCGTTTACTGTGCTTCCCAGAATCCCTTTCCCTATACAGACGCAATATACAGTCGGGCAAAAGAAAAATTTGTGCAAGAATTGAAAGGAAGACATGAAATAGCAACATTTATGCTCTGAAGGTCTCTGTAGCTAGAGACAGTGAGAGGCAGATGTAGAGATGGCTGTGGGATTCAAATGGTCCTCATTTCCATCCTGATCTACTTTTTCTGTCCGATTTCAGTCCAAGTACTTTGAAACAGGAATCAATGTATTTTGCTATTTTTCTAACGTTCAGCATCCAAGAATCAAGGTGTAGAAATGGAAGTGGCTCCTATATTAATCCTAATGGTCCACTAGTGAAACTTTTTTCTCCCCATTCCCACAATTTTGGGCTCTGCTCCTCTAGAGTTCTTTGTGGTAAAGGAGGAATGTTTCCACCAGGGCACACAACATTAAACTAGAAGTTGAGCCTGCTATTTTGCTGCTTTGAGCGCCTCAGCAAGTGAAACAAAAGGCAAAGGAGGGAGTTACTGTACTGGTTGGGTTATTTGATGGCATCTATCAGGGCAATTAGGTTTCCAGTAGACAACGGGGGTCAGGAGGATTAGGTGTGGAATACAGGGAATCATCTGCAAGAACTCTTAATATTCCCAAGCCCTAGCGTAAAAGTTACTGAAAAACTCCAATAAGTCAATACAGATGGGACTGCTAATGGCCCAGAGTCTTCAAGAATGAAGGTTTGGGTCACTCCTCCAGTCAAGGAAGGAATCAGCTGAGGAGCATGCTTGGGGCAAAGGTAATATAAAGTGGGTAATAAAAGAAGGATGTTATAAATGCCAGCTATGACCACATGACCAGTGACAGAAATCAGGACTGTAGTAGTTATGAGTATTTCTTTTTTAGATTTATAGGATTATGTCAGTAAATGTACTAAATGATTAGATTTCTCTTCTTTCTTTCTTCTTTCCCATTCTTCTGTGATCTCACATAAAATATGTTATAGGTTACTCTTATATTTCACTATTTTAGTCATAAGATGATAAAATCAGAATATGGTTCAATTACAAGTAGAATGAAAGCAAGATTTTGCTATTGTCTTTATTTAGAAGTGAACTGTGAGCAAAAGAGGGGTGCATGGATGGCAAGTGGATGTGGAATAGACTGAGATGGTTTGTACTGTACAAAAAATTGACATCTGGCTAGCTGACATAATGTAGGCCCACCACCACGAGATGCTTAGAGAAGCATAGCTTCTGTGAACTCAGAGAACCACAGCTACAAAGAGGCAACAGGTTTCCACTGATTTCGGTACCAACTCTACTTTGGGGTCTCGCTCTGGCTGTTGGACACAACTAAATTTAAGATTTCCTCATAATTTCTAGATTATAAATTCATGCCAACACTTCAGGAGACTTGGTTAGTGAATTTTCCCTAGTTCTTTATATGTTATTTTCATACCTTTATTTCCCCAAATCTTTCCATAGTTGTATAAGTCTAATTCCTTTAATAAATTATTTATCCCATGAGTAGTTCACAATGGTCTGCTTCCTTGATTGAACAATGACCAGTCTTCAAAGAAAGCTTTCTAGTGATTCACACTTTCTGGTATTGGTGACCTTGTGTAGTTTCCTCCTACAATGAATTTAGGCTTGCCATGTGTAATCAATAGTACACAGCAGAGGTAACACTGTGTGGCATCCAAAGATAGGTCATAAGAAGCCTTGAAGGGCCCACCTTCATTTCCTGGAATATGCCATCAGATGTTTGACTACCCTGAGACTGCTATGCTATGAAAATGCCCAATCAGCCACATGAAGGGTCTACACAGAGAGAGATGCCCAGTCACCCAAGTCTTTCCAGCTATCCCAGGTGAAATAACAGATATACGGGTGAAGAGGCTATCTTGAATACCCAGCCTAACTGAGCCTTCAGATGATTCCAGCCCTATTCTCCATCTGACTGCAACCACAGAAGAGTTTCCAAGTGAGAACTGCCCAACTGAGTCTAGTCAACCCTGTAGCTATGTAAGATAAAAATTAGTAATTCTTTAGTCCACAAAGTTTTGCCAACATTTCTTATGTAGCAATAGATAACTTCAACAATATTGTTTAAAGTGTTGAGAAACACCTGTGCCTATTTTTGGACTCTAAACTGCATTAATCTATTATTTATTCTGATAGCAGTGTCACCCTTTTTAATTCCTGTAGCTTTGGGGTATTTTTGATGAATTATAAAATCAGTTCCTCTTCATTATTACATTTTTTTAAAAAAACTTCTTAACTATTCTAGTGCAGTTATTCTTTCCAATAAACTTTATAATTAGTTTTTCAAGATTCCTTCTATCACCCTCATCTCCCTTCCAAGAATAATAATAATCCAGTGCAAGTTTAATTCTGATTCTGTGTTCTCTACATAATTTAAATTAGAGAGAAGTAATGTCTCTATAATACTGAGTATTCTTAACTAGGATAATAACGTGGTTTCTCTCTATATAATTATTTAGGTTCTTCATTAAAGTGTAATCATTTCTTTCAGATTGATTATATATTATTATTTCTCGGCCTATGCTATGGTCTGAATGCTTATGTCCTGTCCCAATTCACATGTTGGAATCCTAACACCCACTGCGATGGCGTTAGAAGCTGAGGCCCTTGGGAGGTGCATAGGTCACGAGGATAGAGGCCTCATGCATGAGATTAGCACTCTTATAGAAGAGATCCCACGTCACTCTCTAGCCCTTTCACCATGTGAGGACATAGCAAGAAGGCACCAAATATGAACGGGGCAGTGAGGTTTCACCAGTATGTGACCATGCTGGCACCTTGATCTTGGTCTTCCCAGCGTCCAGAACTGTAAGAAATAAATTTCTGCTGATTATAAGCTACCCAGTCTGTGGTAATTTTTTATAGCAGCCCAAACCGACTAAGACAGTGTAACATACAATTGTTGTTTCCCTTTTGTGGCAAATTGTACTGTGTTGGTCAATGTCCCTTCAAAATTCATGTCCTCCCTGGAACCTCAGAATGTGACTTTATTTGGAAACATGGCAGATGTAATTAAGTTAAGGTGAGATCCTATTGGAGTAGAGTGGGCCCTAATCCAATATGACTAGTGTCCTTATAAGACAAGGGAAATTTGTACACAAACAGAGAGGAGAATGCCATCTGAAGACACAGAGACGGGCACACAAAAGGAAGAATGCGATGTGAAGATGGAGGCAGAGATGGGAGCAATGCAGCTGTAAGCCAAGGAATGCCAAGGAATGTCCACAACCGTCAGAAGCTAGGAGAGAAAATATGGAACCCATCTCTCTCACACTTCCAGCAGGAAGCAACCCTGCCAGCACCTTGATTTTCATCTTCTATCCCTAGAACAATAAGAGAATAAACTTATGTTGTTTAAAGCCACACAGTTTGTGGTAATTTTGTTCAGCAGCCCTGTGAATCTAATACACTAATCCATACTAATCGTGTCATTTAGAATCATAAGGGTTGTATTTCCTTTGTTTTTCTATAGATATTGGTGGCTTCTAAAACTTAGAATTAAGTGGAAACTATATTTCTCCTCCCAGAACTTCATATTAAAATTAAACCAGAGCATATATCCAAACATTTATCTACAAGTAGTCATCAAAATAACCATAGCTTCAATTCTAAAAGTTGGTAATAAAATTCCTGTTCTACGTACTTTGAATGAACAGTATACTTCAATCAAATATAATAATATTCTAAAAGCAGAGTGTAGCTCCAGGTGAAGACAAATGACTCCTATGTCTCTGAGTTCAGTGCTGTTTGGTCTCATGCTCATCGAGTGACATTCATGTGCATAAACTCGGGATATTGTGCACACACAGGGCAACTCACCAATCCGTGTATCTACAATATCTTTTGTTTCACCCATGTATTGTCATTTTTTAAATTCACTACTTTAATTGAAGCACCAGGAATCGACAAAGCGAGCTTCCAATAAGAGTCTTTCTAAATGTCAACTAATCACTCTGATGTGTATTTTTCATTTGGGGATATCATATTTAACCAACTCTCTTTAGCATAAAGACAAAACTAACAGAAATACATATATTAGACTGTTTAGGTCAAAAAGATTTAGCTATATATAATAAAATAACTTGCTCTAGAGCCTTGACTATTTTTACTTTAAGGATTCCTCTTATTTAGGAGAAGTGAGCACCAACCCTAGACCCAGAGGTGGACCGCGTGACCTGGGCTGACCAGTCAGAGGGTTTCACTCCCCAGTGACAATGATGACTGCAAGGAAGGGTCTATTAGTTTCCTATTACTGCTCTAACAATTATCTCAAACTTAGTGGTTTAAACAATACCAATTTATCATCTTACAGTTCTGGAGGTCATGAATGGGTTTCATGGTTAAAACCAAGGTGTCCTCAGGGCTGTGTTACCTCCTGAAGGCTCTAAAGCAGAATCTGTTTCCTCTTTTGAGCCTCTAAAGTTTGCCTACATCCCTTGACTCCTGGCCCTCTCCTATCTTCAGAGTGAGCAGTGGAGTCTTTCACACTTCACAGGACGCTGGCGCTGACTCTTCTGGCTCCTCCTCCACGTGTAAGGCCCTTGTGATTACACTGGGCACCCTGGATAATCAGGCCAATCTCCTTAGTTTAAGGTCAGCGGTTTAACTCTCTTAACTTCCTCTCTAGTACCTTACTTCCTCTTACCTTGTAATGTTACGTACGCACAGGTTTCAGGAATTAGGATGTGGACATCTTTGGGAAGTCATTATTATGCCTTCTATAACGGATAATAGGCCTAAATTAGTGCAATTAGTCTTTTGGTAGGAATGCTGAGAAATAGACATTAATCTTTGCTCCTGGACAGAAACGCAGAAACATCTAGTCCCAGAATTTGCTGGCAACCATCTTGGTGGCAAAAGAGGTGTCAGTCTTGATCGAGATGACGTAATGGAATTCAAAGTATAGAGAAGCATAAATTAACAATTTGTTAGGTAATATCACGAAGCCGCTGGGTTAAGCTTCATCTGAAGTTCATCTTAACTCTAGTGTTTTAAATTATTTTAAACAATAATTTTTAATTATTTACAATTAAAGCATACGTCCTTTACAAATAAACCAGGTCTTTGTGATATGCAGGCAAGGCCATCCTATGTGATATGTTTGTTATTTTTATAGTTTTTGTATTTGTGGTTGCTAAGAGCTTTGTGTCCTCACATATTTTTCTTGATTGCTCACTGCTGTCATATAGAAAACTAGTAATTTCTGAATGATTATCCTAATTAATTCTTATTTTAATTTGAAACGGTATATAATTTTATTTCTTTGAATTTTTTAGCAGATAAACTTATAATCTTTAAGAAATAATAATTTTGTCTCTTTCTCCTCAATGTTTATATCTCACTTATTTTTCTTGTATTGGCTAACGCTTCCACATCTATGTTTTAAATACAGCACATCGTATTTAGTTGAATCCACAAACGTGCATAGCTTCTAAGTACAAACAAAAATTCCAATTTTTTTGACATTTCACTCTTTGAAAAGTGAAGGAAAAGATTATAACAATTAATGGTCTCTATTCTGACATACAGAATAGAATGTTGACACTTTCATTATTATCAATCCAAAATCTAAAAACTTTGGATCTTATCAATAAATCATCTAATTATCCACCTTGAAAGCAAATTATTTCATGATTACACGGGTCAGCAATCAGGCTGGAGGACCTAGTATGTCTATGTTAAATACTGAACGAGGTAGAAAGTGCACTGAGACACAGACTTTGTGGATGAACTGGGGCTTGCGACAATCAATGGTTACTGGGATGGTATGCATGCTAATTAACTTAGTGCTATTGAATCTTTTCATTGTGAAGGAAAAGTCTATTATTGAAAGTTTGCTAAACTTGGATTTGATCTTTCTGTACCAGAGGAACAGAAAGCATTTGTTTTTGAGCTGTACTCACTTCAGTACCTTATTTTGGGGTGATTGGTTTCTTAAACCTGGGCCCTCGGGTGCTGTATTCCTCACCTGTTTGTATATTAAAGCTTTTAATAAGCTCTTGTCCCATGACACTTTAAAGCAATCTGCCTTATTTCAACAACAAAAAAACAAGAACAAAGCAGACTCTAAATGGAAGATTTTATGTTATCTATTTTCTCTTTTTCTGAGCCCAAACAAAGGAAATTACTTTTCCCTGGGACATTGTAAAACTTCTCTGATGAGTTTCTCTCTCCATTCAGATTTCTCGCAGTTTAGTAGTTCACACAGAGACTCACATGGAGAATTCTACTTAATGTCTTGTTCTGATTCCTCAGGTGAACTGAAGCAGAACACAGAAGTCTAGAAGACATTTTCCCTGTGAATAGCCAGTCATGCCTTCCTGACTTCTGGCTGCTTCTTTGACTTCTCAGACAAATATTTCATTTCAGCACTGCTATGTATTCCATAAACCTGACCTAGCCATATATTCTGATTTTCCCTCTGCTTTCCTGAAGGGTGATTCAGAACATCTTTCAAAATTACTCTGTGGAATACCAGAAGCACCATTATTTCAAAGGCAAATTTGCCTTCTCCCTAGAGCTCTGAAAATCTGTTATGCTTCTTAGGAAACTTCCACAGTCAGAGGTGAGGAAGGGAGTGTTGTCCAAGTGGTAAGGTAGTGTAATGGGAAGTTGCAGTTATTTTATTCCTTACTAAAAATGCTGTCTCTAAATATTATTATTTTCTCCATATTTTAAATGTCTGTTTACAAAAACAAACCAATTCATTCACATCTATTAAATTTGATATCAGAATTAGATATTAGGAAGTCTGTATAATCTGTTTAGGTCCTCACAAACTATTTATGGATTTTATTTGAAATGAATAGAATTGATGATGAATGCTTAAACTCATTGCTCAGTGAACGTCTGTTAAACCAAGATTAGAATAAAAGCCTGCTAGAAGGCGACTGCTTTTTATGCTATATTTTTCAAGGTTTCATCTTGACTGCTAAAGACGGCCTATTGGAAGTAACCGCTAAGGGGACTGTCATGAGCATTCTGAGGCTGAGGACCCACAGGTTGGAATTTGGTAGGAAAGAATGCTATAAATTTCCACTTTGTGTGTGAGAAGGGCATTAAAAGCATGAGTGCTATTTATCTGCCATCTTTGGTAAGAGAAAGAAAACAGACACTGGGAGTCACAGTAATGAACTAACCAGATGTGTACCCATGCATAAATGGATTTACCTGTTTCTTCATCTGTAAAATAAGGATATTGGATGAGGCAATTGCTTAATCTTCCTTGCTGCTTAACCCTCTGATTTCCAACATTTGAGGAAAAATATTTCCTAAACTTAGTTTACTATGACATAGTTTTTTTACATTCATTTGTGCCATTTTATGTTTAGTTCAAATACTTGCTGCTTTGTGATTAAAAATAACATATTTATTTATTTAATGAAATTTAACTATTAGATATGAAGAACCGTCTACAATGATGAAACTCATCTGACCCTTCATTTTATTATGGCTCACTTCCTCTAATTTTAGGTCAGCTGTAGATATGTACACACAATAAATCCGTCATTGAATGGTTCCTGAGACTTTGCCAGACCCTGCTCCTATTTTCCTACAAACTTATTAGATGACTTCAGATTATTCTAATATGCATTGCCCTTTAGTGCTTCACGTTGCTTCATTATCATCCTTGCAGATGTCTTTCTCAGTTAGAAATATATTCTTATTTTCCAAGGTGATTTAAAAAAAGAGTGAAATATTCAGAAGATAATTTCAAGATAGGTCTAATATAAAAAATAAAGTTAGAACTAACAGTTTTTCCCATTTGGGACTCATAAGTGTTAAAATATCTAAATCAGAGCCACAAAACCCATAAAAGTCTAGATTTAGTTTTGTTTTACCACTAATTTAGGATATTTAAAGCATCCTTAAAACACTGAATTGATAATGAAATATGGGTTTTTTTTGGTTAATTTTGAAATTACTATATTAAAATAACCACAATTACTTTTGCTCAGAAATTAGTTTTGTGGATAAAGATAAGAAAATATTGGTTTATTGAATACATTTATTTAGATTTTAGCCTCAGTGAGATAGGATGTTCTGATTATGGCAATGTTAAGTCAATTTATAACATTAATAATGAAATCAATATGGTTCCTGAAAATAAATTTAAAAGCATTTTTATGTTCTATTGTCATCATAATCTATTTTAATAGGAAAAGTGAGTTTGAGTGATTTTCTAGGATATTGTACTATAGCACCATTAAGACTTGTCAGTGTTAAGCCATATCCAAGTAAATTATTTCCCACTTTGCCATGACTCCTACCCTAGCTGTGTCATCAATACTTATCACATAGAAGGTTAATTTTTCTGTTAACTTCTAGTTTTTCTGGCAATCCCATTCATTTTACCCCTTGACAAAGCAGAATTCTGATCATATTATACTCTGTTTAAAAACAACACCAACACCAACACCAACCATGCTATCAACAGCTAACAGCAAAACTTAAATTTACTCCAGGAGTAAATCCACATATTTTTGGGGAACCTGAAGCTTATACTGTTTGGAGGGTCCTCTTTAAAGAAAAGAATATACTACACACAAATACAAAATCAGATAGGAAAGTGAACTATTTTTCTGAAAAGAAATAGGACATCACAATAAACTAAAGATTCAAAAACACTTGAAAAATACCACAAATTCACAAAATATAAATACATATATATTTATTAATAAACTGTCTGACACAAAGCTATAGTACTTATCTTCCTACATTCATTGACTACATACTCTTTGCCTTTTCATTTGGTAAAGATTTTACAATATCATTTTCCATGGAGAGATTAGGAAGATATTTCATTCTTTCTTCTAGTGTAGATTTTCAGAAGGATTTTGCAGAGAGAGAGCAACACACATTTGGTAGGGTCAGAGGTCATATATCTATATAAACAAATCTTAGCAAGCCCAACAATGGAAGTAGATAGGTAATAGAAGTGATATACACATGACAGCATATTAAGATTACATACACACACACATACGTACACATGTGCACATGAAGACAGAGAATTTAAACTAAATATATCCCTGACTCAAATTTCTTTTATTCAGATCCCAAAAATGCCCACAGCAACTCCACTACCACACAATATAAGGAGAAATGTGATAGACAGTGAATCGGAGTGGAAAAGTTCACCATTTTAACCAATTGCTATTAACGATCTTACCTTAGTAAATTAACAACAACAACAAAAACCTGCATTATTTTGTGAACATATTTCTAGGGTCCTTTCCAGGCCTTGGAAAGTATCAGGGTAGTTGAGGCATCCTGAATCTAAAACTTCATTCACCTGAATTCACATTATGGAGAAACCACTTCTGAATATCTGTGTATTATCCGTAGTTCAAAGCCTTTTATCATCTTCTCTTTCTGCAATAGGGCCTGACACCAAAGTTTGCAGACTTTTCCTCCAATATTCCACTTCATACATTAATGTTATTTTACCCTCTCCCTGTAAAAAACATTTATTGATTTTTAAATGTGCTAACTACCCTCAAACCTCTCTGCAAGAGTCCCTGCTGTTTCCTTTAACTGAAACATCCTGCCTATTCTTCAAGGACCTTGTCTGTAAAGCCCATTTTGCTCACTACAGTGGGAAATCATTTCTTTACCCCTGTGACACAGAGATTAAGTCCTTAGCAAATGTTTTATTGTTATATAGACGTCACTTATTAGAATGATTGTCATGCATATATTATTTAAACTCTTCCAAACTGGTTTTGAGACTGATTTTTCTTTGAATTCCCCTTAAAGAATTAGGAACCACTGAACAAAGTTTTGGATCAATGAACATGATAAATTCTCCATCCTAATTGATCTGTAATGAAAAGGTTTTTTTTTTTTTTTTGAGGAAGATTAGCCTTGAGCTAACTACTGCCAATCCTCCTCTTTTTGCTGAGGAATACTGGCCCTGAGCTAACATCCATGCCCATCTTCCTCTACTTTATATATGGGACGCCTACTACAGCATGGCTTTTGCCAAGCGGTGCTGCCACGTCCGTACACGGGATCTGAACCAGCGAACCCGGGGCCCCTGAGAAGCAGAAGGTGTGAACTTAACCGCTGCGCCACCGGGCCAGCCCCTGAAAAGCATTTTATCTCCTGTAAATTCTGGTTTGAATGTATTGTCTTTAACGAAAAAAGGAAAAAAGGAGATAAACGAATATCATTGTGTCAATATCTTGAACAAACAGGTAAATATATTTTATTAATGTGCACCTTCATCTGGTTGCCCCGAATTGGAAATAAGGTATTTTTATAATCAAATAGGAAGAAGCATTTGTACTCTTCTAGGATTTCTAGTGTATTTCACATATCTGTGTAACATCTAGTCATTCAATTAGGAAATAAAATGCAAACAGATGAGAAGAAAATTAACTTGTGTGTGTTTCTAACATTTCACAGAGCATGACATACCAGGGAGACCACATTTAGATTTTATTTCCATACTTTTCTGCACAATTTCCTCAGATCCCAAGAAAGTGATCTGCAGGGTGGAGAAGCAGATGGAATGGAAAGACTGTGCTGCAGAGCGTGGTGAGAGGTTTGGCCACACAGCAGAATCAACTCTCCCCAGGCCTTTTTCTGCTAAAATTTTCATTTTCATTTGAAGGACAGCAAATTCGAATAGTGATTTTAGTCTAGGACACCTTCAACCGAGATGCAGGAGAGCCTATTAGCATTTTTATAGCTGTCCACTAGAAGTTTGCACATGAATATGAAGTTAAAGGATGTTGAAGTCAAATTTTCTCCCAAGACATAGGACACACATTTTGAAGCAGCACCTTAACTGCCTAGCTAGGCCCATTTGAGATTGTAAAGAATGAATATTTACTTCTAGCTGTGTGTCTAAACCACACTGTTATTTTTTGTTCTGAGTTTGAAAGAAACCACTTTATAAAGGTACAGCACATTTTAAATGCACTTTCTTCAAACAAGATAGAGTCAGCATACTGTTTGATAACCCGAAAGAATAACAGAGGCCCTGATATTTCTCTCTTCTTTTTTATGTAAGAGCTTGAGTTAAAATGGCGAATATCAAATGATATGTGCCTTCCAAACTGCTCTGGCACAGCTTAAAATACCTCCGCACACCGCCTTTGCTCTTCACTACTTACCTTAGGTCTTTTGCTGCATCACGGAACCTGTGGTCTATCACAAGTGACTAACAGAGAAGAGGGAGGGGCTCAGAATGTCTCACATGGAAAGGAAATGATTAGCTACACTATCCTTCTTGCAGCTTTCTGGGGAGGGGGCTCTGACCCCAACACAAATTTCATTGTTCAAGTTAGTTTCTGTCTCCCTTTCCTTAATTACTGACAATGCCTTTCTCTTTCAGTCTTGTTACTTGGGACTGTCCATTATATTGCTTTTCACATAGGTCTTGTATCTTTAAAGAGTCTATTGTCTGACAATTTCCTGTGTCCATCGTTACATTCTAAGCAAGGATTAATCTGGAACAGGCAGTTTAAGCACTTGTGTGCATGTGGGTTATTCAGTCCACTTAGAGGAGGAAGTTTCAGCTGACTGGGTCATCCTGGATTAGGAATCAGGGATGGGTGTGGTTCCAGCACACTAGTGAAAAAAATTCAGAACCAACAAGGATTCACGTATCTTGTTATTGACAGAACTTATTCTACATAAATCTCACCACATATGAGAACAACTCCAAACATTTTAAAGGTATTTAAAAAAATAAGTCACTGAAACATCATAGGTGGTGCAGATTTTTCTGAAGATTTTAAGGTAGAGCATAATGGAAATAATATTCTAGAGTAAACAAATTGATTTTAGGAAAGATCGGCTTTTTATTCTCATTATAACATAAGGAAAAGTTGTGCTTTGTGGAAAACTGATTACATAGGATGCTGACAGTGGCTGAGTTAAAAAAAACAAAAGGAAGAAACTGAAATACACTGATGTACACCTGAAATTTACACAGTGTTGTAAGTCAATAGGACCTCAATAAAATAAGTAAAAAAGCCAGAAATTCCTGGAATAAACAATAAAATTCTTGTAATAAATCAAAAAAGATCAAGAAAAACAGAAAAATAGCTAAATGACAGACATAAATTGAATTATATAAATAATTACATTAAGTGTCACTGGACTACACACTCCAATAAAAATGTAGAGGTTGTCAGACTGGATGAAAAACAAGATCCAACTGTCTGCTGACTATAAGGAACACGCTTTAGAGCAAAGGCACAAATAGATAAAAAGTAAAAGCATAGAGAAAAACACACCATGCAAACAACAACCATGAAAGAGCATGGATGGCTATACTAACTCAAATCTATTGTTGAGTGTGTCTAGTGAATTTTTAATTTTTAATTTCAATAATTCCAGCTCTCAACTCCAGACTTTCCATTTTGTTCTTTGAAAAGTATCTATCTTTTTACTACTACTTGATATTTGTTGGCATACTTTTCTCTAATTTTTTAAACATACTTTATTTTATTTCTTTGAATGTATTTATAAGTACTTTGAAATACTTCCCTGCCAAGTCATGCTGTAACACTTGTTCAACATGTGGATTTAATAAACCTGTTTCTTTCACTGTAAAATGGAGAGAAAATAGATATTTTCTTATAAAGTTGCCATAAGAATTAAATAAGTTAATGAAGTAAAATGTTTGGTACACGAAGTTCTCAATAAAATATTGTTTACCATTGTTCCTTATAACAATTAATTATTGTTAATATCTACACACTCACTGCAGGTATTTGTCAACAACATTTAATAATGTTTTTATTACTCTTTTGAGTCTTTAAATTGTCAACTGAAATTTAAAGATGGATGCAATAAAATGCAGTCCTGCTTTTTCTCACATAACTTTCAGCATATGTGTTTGCCCTGTACTTACTGAAGAAAAAGCACATTGACAAAATTACTGCTCAAAAACCTTTTATATTAAGCATTCGAGAAAGAAATTACTGAGTGGGAAGCCTATTATTGTCTCTACTAAGAAAGCCACTTAAAATTTCTCTAACTGAAATTTTATTTCGAGTGTCAGCTTTAAAAGACAGATGAAGGATTTTCATTTATTGGCAATATAACCCAATTAAGATATAACACTAATAATTAAGAAAAATTGTCATAATTTGAAACTGTATTGCATGAATTACAAAGAACTTCCTGAAATGTGTCATTTCATTTCCAGTATACAACACGGTGAAAAGTGAATGCTTTGAAACTTTCTGTGCTCTATAGAAATAATCAGCATTAACAAATGCGAGAGATCTAGAAAATTATTGAGCTCACAAAAAGCAATGTGTTGTAATAAGATAATAGGAATTTCCATGTTTCATCCTGCATGGTAACTATTTCCAACAGACGTTAAAGAAAAATGATGGTATCAAAAGTTGTGGAAGTCTCCTTCAAGGATCATACGACTCTGTGTGTGAAAGCACATAGCAGGACCCTTCCACGTCCAAAAGGAAGATCACATTTTGATGTCCCCCCATACAAACCAAAATGTGAAAGTTGGTGTGATAAAGGAAAAGAAAATAAAATCAAGAGGTGTATTGCTCTTGATTTCTTATGTGACTAGTATCAAACTATCACAGTATCACTTCATGTCTCTACAAAATATACAAACGAGGCTGTTTTAGAGCAGATTTATGTTGACTGTCTTTGCTATTTTTTAATAGATATAACATTGACATTTTAAATGTAATATTTTTAATGTAATATTTTAGGAACATTTCTGTGTACCTGGTAGGATAGAGGAAGGGATGAACAGGTGGAGCACAAAGGATTTTTAAGCAGTAAAACTATTTTATGTAGAGAATAGTTTTTGTATAGTATTCTGTATGACATTATAATGGTGAATACACGTACACAGCCGGTAGGACACTAAGAGTGAATCTTAAAGTAAACTGTGGACTTAGGTTGATAATGATGTGCCACTGTAGTTTCACCACTTGTAACAAATGTTGTCTACACAGCACTCTGATGCAGGATGTTGATGGGGGAAAGACTGTGCCTGTTTAGGGACATATAGGAACTTGTACTTTCTGCTCAATTTTGCTGTGAACTTAAAACTGCTCTAAAACAATAAAGTCTATTTAAAAGGAAAAATCACCTTAAATTTAAAATCATGGTCAGAGTTTTCATCAAAAGCTAGTAAAACAGACTGCTGAATTTCTTGTGCTTGTCACAAAAATACTCCAGAGCAGGGAAATATAGCAAATGTATTGGGTCTAAAGACTAAGAGAAAAGAAAAAAGAAGAATAAAAATTCACATAATGGAACCTGAAAGAAGAAAAGCTGTTTTTTTAAATAATTAGTGTTCTCCTGAGTTGTGCCTGTTTTATAATTATCGCAACATAAAAACTATATGTGAATATGGATGAGGAGCAGACAAACAAAGAGCTGTTAAAGGATGTCGTGTTTAGGTGTCCTGAACTTGAAGCCTGCAGTTCTAACTCCTCTGCTACTGATGTGCGGTACCATCTTACGCTGGTCTCGTCACTCCTTTGGGGCTTAATTTTCTTCTCTGCAAAATAAGGGAGCTGAAAGCTCGAACTAAATCACTACTTCCTCCAAGTTTCCAAAAGAAGAGTAAATATGTGTTTCCCAGGCTCCAAGCTGGGTAGTTTGAAGCACTTATGGTAAATCCAAATCTTTTTGAAGTCTCAAACTTTTGTCTTAAAATTCCACATCCTGGTATGCAAATTCTATATCAATAAAGCTGTTTAGAGGAAAACAGCCCTGGTAGTACCAACCAGAAGCTTGATTTTCACTCTGCTCTACCTTGTAAAAGTAGGTCACTTAGTTGCTCAGCGTCTTAGTTTCTGCATTAGCAAAATGATGATAAATAATAGTACCTACCTCATGGGGTGCTTTTGACAATTCAGTTAGTGCTAAAAACGGGTCATTGTTATTGATTGTTATTTTTATCATCATGGACTATGATTTCCAGCTCTTACTACGAGTTGTCTTATTTTCTCCTTCAAGACTCTTCAACAAAAGTGTTCACCACTCAAACGTGTTTGCTCAAAAATATTTAATAAAATTCTGACAATAAATATTTAAAGACTGTTATGTGTGTATTTCTATTACTTACATACAATACACACAAAAGATTTGCACACAAAAATTATATATTTCTTCCAAAATAGCACTTTTGAGTTGGAGACATGGTTAAATTTGCTCTTTGGGGGAAAAAAAAATGAGTAATGAGAAAACATCAGGAGAAAGCAATCCCTGTGCTGTAATTAAAGGCTCTAGAGGAAAATCTATTTTAATTTTAAAAACCTCAAATTTCCTAATTTATGTAACAGTTTGTCAAATGTTCTATATTATTTAATAGTAATAAACATTAAACATATAACATTAAATATTATTTACATTATTAATGTTAAATAGTAATTATTCGGGGTTTTTGTATTGTGTATAACCACAAATTCCCTAACAATTGTATAATTAGTATATACAAGCTAGTAGATATAATTATAATACTATTATAATATAATATTGGAATGATAGAAATGATTATAAATTTAATGGCTATTTTGAAATGCTACTTTTGCTGTGTTTTTTTTCTTTTCTTCTTTTTTTAAACCCATTCCACTCATGTTTCAACTAGTCTCTTTAATAATATGGACTCAAAGTTTAACAAAAACAGCTAAGAATATTTATTTTAGAAAGTAGAGTCTACAAAGGGAAATATATTTTTCTGACTTTTAGCTCTTAGTTTTCTTTATGATTGGTTTACACCTGAATATTTGGAAAATTGATTAAGTGTGGATAATTTAAGGAGATAAAATGCATGAAACTTCTATTAGGCTGATTAGTAATCCATTTTGAAGGTTTTCTGGAGAAAAATATCAAGTGCTTGCAGTAAAATTGAAAAATTACAGTTTCTTTAAAACAGCTTCTTTTTAAAGAATGGAGATGCAACTAAAAAATAAAATTGATAGTTTGGTATCATAATTCAGACAAATGGGAAAAGTGATTGTAGTTGCATATGTGTTTAAATTGTTTATTTTCATTTTGAATTGAATCTTTATTTTTATGAACTATCCCTTTCTATCTCTAATAAACAATTTTTATCTGAGAACTAACACTTATCTGAGGGAAGACACAGTCAGTATGCCTTATAATCGCCCCAGGTTACTGCCTAAAGCGTGTCCAGGCCACAGTACATGGCAGCAGGACTCAGGCAGAGCCAAATGATCTCCAAAAGTCAGAGAGATGGAGCTGGGAGTTTGGATAACCAAGACATCCACTAGCTATAGTTTGCAGGGCATAGTACCGAAGAGGAGAGACTGGCAAAGAAAAACAACACTGGATATTTGCTAAGAGATCTTCCTGCTTTCTCAGATGAGTACTGATCATCAGACAGGAGAGAAAACCATCCATAAAGCTCACACTGGGCCAGATATATTCCGTTTCCACTAACCAGAGCAGATAATCTTGTCAATTCCTAGGACGCCACACAGAATATCAGAAAGTTATCATTCCATAGTAGGGAAAAATTAGTCCTAGAGTAAAAGTCATTCAGATCTTGTCTAAGAAAGTATAAAAGCAACACTTAAAAGAATCAAACTATTTCCATATAACTTAGTTATGTCCCAGAATACAGCTCAAGAATATTTACAGGACTTTAAAAAGGTCCAACCCCTAACAAGAAAAAAATCTCAATGTCTTACTGTCAATCAAAACTTAACAAGCATGCAAACAGGAAGGAAATAGGGATCCACACCTAGGAGAAAATCCAGTCAATAGAAATGGACCCTAAAAGGCACAGATGATAGCACTAGTAGATGAGGACAATGAAAGTTATTATAACTATCTTTTATATGCACAGCAAAGTAGACATGAGTGTGTTAAGTAGTGCCATGGAAAATAAAAAGAAGATGTTAATCAAATTTCTAGAGATAAAAAAATTACTATGACTATAACAATGCAATGGATGGTATTAACACCGTTTTTAGACAACGCAGTGGAAAATATTAATGAACTTAAAGTCATAGCAATAACAATTACTAAAAGCTAAACACAAAGAAAAAAGACTAAGAACTATTTTAAGAAAAGTATGAATGAGCTGTAGGAAATTCCACTCGGTCCAATTTACGTGTAACTGGAGTGTCCTGTGGTAAGAAAGAAATAATAGCACAAAGCATCCAAAGTTAGTACAAATTATAAATCCACAGATAGAAGTAGCACAAAAAACTCCAAAACCAATATACATGAAGCAAATAACATCAAAGCATATTATAGTCAGGTGGCTTAAAATCAGTGATAAAGAGAACCTCTTAAAAATAGGCCGAGGAAGGGCTAGCCTTGTGGTTGAGTGGTTAAGTTTGCGCACTGTGCTTCAGCTGCCCTGGGTTTCACAGTTCAGATCCTGGGTGTGGACCTAGCCCTGCTCATCATGCCATGCTCAGGCAATGTCCCACACAGCAGAACTAGAAGGACCTACAAGTAGAATATACAACTATGTACTGGGGGGCTTTGGGAGAAGAAAAAAAAAAATAGGCTGAGCTAAAAAACACATCGTGTTCAATGAACCATGATAATTTTGACAGCAGAGTTCTCATCAGAGGCAAGGCAAGCCAGGAGACAGTGGAACATCTTTAAGGTACTGTCTGAAAAAAGATCAACCTAGAATTCCATACCCCATGAGAATGTCTTTCAAAAATAAAGTTGAAATAAGAACAATTAGAGAAAAATAAGCACTGAAATAATTCATTACAATCAGACCTGCACTACAAGAAATATTAACACAAGGCTTCAGTCTGTAAGAAGATGATACAAAATGAAAATATGAACTTACAAAAGGGAATGAAGAACATTAGTAAATAATGGGAAAATATATGACTATTTGCTCAATGTCTACATTTCTTGAAAAGCTAATTCTACGTACTAATGTGTGCTGTGCACAGTGACTTCCTCCCAAAGAGTATAGTATGAGGGTGAGTGGAAAGAAACTTATCAAGAAACCTGACAGACACTACATTAGTCAAGTGAGCAAGTTCAACATATAGTCATAAATCATGTTGATAGTGTGCATTCTTGATATAAAGTGATGAAAATAACACTTTATCTCTGTGGTCTTCCTTCCAATAACCCATAACTCCAGTCTAATCATGAGAAAAATGTCAGACAAGTTTCAATAAAGAGGAATCCTACAATATACCTGACCAGTACTCCTCAAAACTGTCAGGGTCATCAAAAACAAGGGAAGTCTCTGAGATTGTTACAGGTAAGAGGAAACAAGAGAAATAATGTGGTATCCTGGATGGTATCCTGGTACAGCAAAGAGATGTTAGGTAAAAACTAACAAGTTCTAAAAACAGTATGGACTTTAGTTAATAGTAATGTCTCCATACTGATTAGTTAGTTCTAACAAGTCCACTATATCAATGCAAGCTATTAATAATAAGGGGAGTTATATGCATGGAGTTGGAGGGCATATGGGAATTCTCTGTTCTATCTGCTTGATTTTACAGTAAATTTAGAACTATTCTAAAAATAAAATCTATAAATAAAAAATGTAATTAATTGTCTAAAACAAAGATAACAACAAATAATGTGAACTTCATATGCAGAACTAAAATGTAAAACAATAGAACAAAGGCCAGGAAGTAAGAGAGAGAAGCATACTGTCATAAGGTTTTTACGTTATATACAAAGTGGCATAATATTTCTTGAAGACAGACTCAAAAATGCTAAAGATTTACATTATAACATCTAAAATTACCATTAGAAAATAATGTAAAGAGTTATAGCTAATTACAACAAAATTGCTAAAATTTAATCATAAAATATAGTCAACCCAAAAGAAGGCAGAAAGACGTGGAAACTGAATAAATAAAGAACAAACAGTAATATGGGAGGTTTAAAAACAAAACTATCAGGGACCAGCCCTGTTGCCTAGTGGTTAAGTTCAGCCTGCTCCACTTCAGTGGCCTGGGTTCAGAGGTTTGGATCCTGGGACCGGATCTACACTGCTTGTCAGCTATGCTGTGGAGGTAACCCACATATAAAAAGCAGAGGAAGATGGGCATGGATGTTAGCTTGGGGCCAGTCTTCCTCAGCAAAAAGACCCTTCCAAAACCAAAATATGAATAATCACATTAAACGTAAATGCTCTTAACACCCCAAAAGACAGAGCTTGTTAGTGTGGATTAAAAAAAGAAGACAACTATATGGAGCCTAAAGAGACCCACTTTTTTTTTTGAAATGTGTACCATATAATTATTTCCCAATATTCTCCATAAGAGTCAAAAGATTGGATATATGTTCCTTTCATTCAGTTTGCCTTTAGTCCTATTTTAGAGATGTACAGAAAAAGTAAGAAATTTAGTCATCAAGCTTACATTTTAAGAGAAACAAGTTTAAAGAAAGTTTGGGTTGGTCTAGAAATGAATATGTATATAGCTAACTAGGCTGGGTACCAAAAGTAGAGTTTGTGGATACTTTGGAAAACATAGTTCTGTCTGGCTTCTGCCCAGTTTTCCAATCATACTTGGACTTCTAAAGAAATTCACTTTAAAAATAGGTGCAAATCACTTAAATTTAAAAGGATGAAAAATATCCACCTTTTCAAAGTAATCAAAGAAAGCTGGGACAGATATAGTAATATTAAAGTCAACTGAGCAAAATTATTACCAGGGATAAAAAGGGTCATTTTGTAATCATAAGGTGGTTAATTTATCAATGTAATTTTAAGCCTTTGTGTACCTAACAGCACATCAAAATAATTGTAGCAAAAATTACTGGAACTTTAAGGAGAAACACACACATATACTACTATTCATATATTTCATATTCTTCTTTAAGTAATTTATACAGTAAGTAAATAGAAATTTAGTGACAATACAGAGGATTTGAACACTATGTCTATATTGACTTAATTGGCATTTATAGAATATACCACTCAACCATACCAGAATAGACATTCTTTTCAATGGTACACAGAATATTCCCCAAGATTGACCTTATTTGGGCCATTAAACAAGTCTTAATAAATTCTTAAAAATTCAACATATATAAAGTCTGTTCTCTGAAAACAGTGGAATTAAGTTATGACAATAATAAAATGATATCTTGGGGCCGCCCAGTGGCACAGTGGATAAGTTCACACGTTCCACTTCTCAGTGACCTGGGGTTCACCAGATGGGATCCCGGGAGCAGACATGGCACTGCTTGGCAAAAGCCATGCTGTGGTAGGCGTCCCATGTATAAAGCAGAGGAAGATGGGCATGGATGTTAGCTCAGGGCCAGTCTTCCTCGGCAAAAGGAGGAGGATTTGTAGTAGTTAGCTCAGGGTAAATCTTCCTCAAAAAAATAAAAAAAATAAATAAATAAATAAAATAAGATTATATCTTGAAAAACTCACAAATACATGGAAGCTAAATGGGACACATGGATTAAGAAGAAATCAAAATGGAAATTAGAATTTATTTTGAATTGAAATAAAATAATACAACATACGAAAATGTGTAGAGTTTAGTTAATGCAGTTCTAAAAGGAAAATTTATAGCACTTAACACCTGTAATAGAAAAAAAATAAAGCCTCAAGTTAATGACTTCACTTTCTACTTTAATGAACTATAAAACAAAGAGAAAGTTAAACCCTAAGAAAGCAGAAGAAAAGATATAATATATTCAGAGCAGAAATCCACAAAATAGTAAACAGGTCCAGGGTGAAATTTGTGGAAATGATGGATTATTTTCATTATCCAAATGATGGAAATTGTTTCAGGATATTAATAAAAGTCAAAACATGTAATTGTTCACTTAAATTATGTGCATTTTATTTCATGTCAATTAAGTATCAACAAAGCTTTAAAAACAATATAAGATTCTGAATTTAAAATTCTTTTCCTTCAATATTTTAGTATCGGTTTTACTGTAATATCATCTAATGTTTCTATGGACAAGTCTGAAAATTCTTTAATTCCTGCTTATTTTTAGTTGATATTTTTAACTCTGGACGTTTTGTATGTGAGGAGATAATTCTCTATAAGTGTCTCACAACTCTACAAGCACAGAACATCCTTTGTTCCAGACTCTCTTTTCCAGGACTTTTATATAGTGAAGAGCCTTGAAGGATATAGAGCCTTCCAATGAGCGCAAGGTGGGTGTGCTTCCCTCCCGTTATGATTGATCCAAGTTCCCACTGATCAAGGTTTCTCTCCTAGAATGCCACTCACTGTGTGAAGGAACTCATCTGGGCCCATCTGCATCATTCCTGCTGGACTGAGAGGCAAGAACTGACACAAATATGCTGACGCCCATGCTGTGTCTGTCTGACCCAGCAGTCTCTATCTGTTGCCAGCCTTCACAGAAACTTGGACTTCCCACAACTAGAAGGACCTGCAACTAAGATATACAACTATGTACAGGGGGGGTTTGGGGAGATAAAGCAGAAAAAAAAAAAGAAACTTGGACAGCCTAACTTGTTACCTTGTAATTAGGGTCAAGTCTCAAATTCTTAATAGTTCTTGATATAGTTTTCTATATTTTAAAAAAAATTCATAACAATGAGTCTATAAATCTGTGTTACAGTTCACGGGCTCTTTCAATCTGGGATTGTTCATGATTTTTAATTCTGGAAAATGTATCTCCATTAACTTTGTAAAAATTTCCTTCTATCTATCTTTATTTTTCATATGTGCTAGGACTACCATTATTCAAATATTGACAATCCTATATCTCTCTTCCCTATTAAATTTCATTTCATATTTTCTATTCTTTTATCCTCCACTGTTACCTTATAGAAAAACCTCTCAAAGTAGTCTTCTAATCTGTTAATTCATCCTTGTGTCACAGCCTTTCCTCTTTGTATTCCATATTCTGTGTTCTTTATATCAACTCACATTTCCCATATATAATATTTCCATTTTATTATTTCATAATAATATCTTGTCCTTGTTTCATATTGCAAATATCTTCCTTTGTCTTTGTATTAGGGTTCTCCAAATACCCCTGCTGTGTCTGATAAGTCTAAAGTATGTGGGGCAGGTCAGCAGGCTGGAAATTCCCAAGAGAATTGATGTTGCGCTCTTGAGTCTAAAGGCAGTCTAGAGGAAAAATCCTTTCCTTTTGAAGAACCTCAGTCTTTTCTCTTAAGGCCTTCAACAGATTGGATGACGACGCCCACCCAGCTATGAGGGTAATCAGCTTTATTCGAAGTCTGCTGGTTGAAATAATCACACCTAAAATATACCTTCACATGTAGGCCTCTTTTGACAAACAACTGGGCACCATAGTGTACCCAAGTTGACATATAAAATAAGCCATCACAATCTCTTTATATATTATTCACGATAATCCATGTGTCTTATGGACATTATTGACATAGAGATAATATACTTTATATTTTCAAGTTTTTAAATTGTTGAAATAACACAAATAAATCAGCATAAGATATATGTGAAACTTAGTGGGTTTTAAGGGAAACATCTTGCAATCTTCAAAATTAAAAGCAGATGGGCTCTTGTAAGTCACCCCACAAGTTCTCCACAGGCGCCCTCTCAAATATCACTTATCTCACCTTTCCCAACAGTAACCGTTATCCTGATTTTTATTGTGATAATCTCCCCAGTTTTCTAGATAATTTCATAATCCATAGTTGCATTTCTGAACACTATCGTTTAGCTTTCCCTACTTTGTTTCTTCTTCTTCTTCTTCTTTTTTTTTTTTTTTGGTGATGAAGATTGGCCCTGAGCTAGTATCTGTTTCCAATCTTCCTTGTTTTGCTTGAGGAAGATCATCACGGAACTAACATCTGTGCCAATATTCCTCTATTTTGTATGTGGGACACAGCCACTGCATGGCTTGATGAGCAGGGCACAGTTCTGTGCCCAGGATGTGAACCCATGAACCCCGGGCCACTGAAGCTAAGCATATGAACTAAACCACTATGCTACCAGGCCAGCCCCTAGCTTTCCCTATTTTTTAAATGTCATTAATACTTCAATATGTCTCTCCTCTCTCTCTCTCTCTCTCTCTCTTTCCCTCCTTCAATAGCTTAGTAAATTATTTTAGACCAAGAAACTATGTAAACACCTCCAAGTTGAGAAATAGAACTTTGCTAGCAAAGCAGATGCTTTCTATGTGCCCTCTTCCAATGACAGTTACCTCTCTTCCTGCAAAATAACCCAATATTGACTTTTTATTAATTAGTTGTTTGCATTTATTTATAATTTTTTCATTCAAGTGGTGTGATAGAAGACATTAAACTAGACATTATAGTATAGTCAATCTTGATTTTTAAATTTTATGTGACATATCTTTTAAGCCATTAATCATCTCTAGGTTTCTCCTCTATCTTTTTCTGTTCTTTAAGATGTATATGTTTAGGAATCTAGACCACTTTTCTATAGCACTTGCCACAGTCTCATGAATTTTGTTGATTGCACACTCACATGTCAGTAAATTCCTCTGTGTTTCCTGAAAATTGTCAATGGCATCAATAGGCTTATTGAAAATCAGGTTTGGTAACTTTGATGGAAGAATAGGTGGCAGATCAAAAGGCACATGACTGGTTATCTCTGGTCATGTGATGTTAGCAGCTGTTGGTGATCAAGAGCAATGTTGATCCATACGTTGCTGCCTCTCTAGTCATTTTAATTGAAGATAATTCTGTGTTAGATTCTTCAAGAAGCATTAAGGGAAACAATATTCTCAGAGTTCTCACCTGTTAATTATTGTTTGTCTGTGACCTCTGAATTTGCTCACACTGTCTTTCCGTGGCTTCCTTAAATACAAAACCCAATTTTCTTCTGGCATAAAGAGTTTCTGTTAAAATGTCTGCTAATATTGATAATTTATTTCCTTAAAAATCACTAGAACTTTTTGTCAGTCTTCCTAAAGAACTTTCTTCTTTGAAGTCCAATAATTTTACCAGAATATGTCTTCTTGGTGAGTGTTCTGGATTGACAATCAGGCATGTAGTACACTTCTTCAATACATAGTTTCAAACCTTAAAATTTAAAATAAGTTTCACAGAAGTGTTTCTGGATTATAGTCTTTTTTTTTTATTTGCTCTCTGCCCTTGCCTTTGTTTTCTTCTTTAAGAATGCTGACTATCCATATGTTGGATCTTTCCTGTCCATCTTCAGTATTTTTCAATTTCTCTTGAACACTTTGTATCCCTCTCTTCGTTTCTCTTTCTTTTTTAAGAGACTCCTCCATTTACTTTCTCCTTCTCATTAGACACTATTTATTGTATATATTTGCTCTTGTGTCCCTGTTAGTTTATTTCTTCATTTTGAAATTTTTAAAGTCTAATTCTTTGCTGAGATCCATCATCTCATTTTGGAGTTTTCTTTTATTATTCTGATTAATTATTTTTTCTCATATTTTATCATCCTTTTAGTGTTATTTTTAAAATCTTGCTTTGAAATAGTTTATTTTTAATTGCTTGGTATTTTTCTGGCCTGCTTTCATTGTCTGTAGAGATATTTTCTATGCTTTATTCTCTCTTTTTCTTATAATGATTTTGTGTGGGAGTTGACCTTATTTTTCACTTTTCTCAGGTTTCGGTGAATTTGTTTTTCTGAAATTTTAAAATGAGTTGTTCAATTAGAAGCCGTAGTTCAGAAGTTAGAATAATTAACTTCATGAAGCTTTTTTTGATTTTTTAGATGTTCATGTAGTTTAAAAAAATACAGTGTCTTGGGTTCTAGAATTTCCTGGTTCTCTTTCCTTCCCTCAGTTACATCCACCCTTTGATTTTTCCTCTCAATTTTGATTCTACTCCTTTCAATTTCTCCTCATTGTGGGATGCTGTCCTGGAAGGGAAGCTTGGGTGGTCAATTTTGAGAGTTCACATTTTGTATTTACCTGATATTGTATTGAGCAAAATCCTTCCTAAATTCAAGTGCTGTTCTCAGATTAGCCTGTGATACTTTCCTATGGATCCTTCTTGGCGGGTACAGGTGTCTTCTTCGATCAGATACAGTAGTTTTTTCCTCTGCCTCTTCCCAAAAGATGCTGATAAAATGCAGGTATTTGGGTTCACAGTGGTTTACCCCCAGCTGTTTGTATTTTGGATTTTGTGAGGATATCGTGTCACCTAGTTTTATTATAAATGTGGTGCGATTGTGTATTTATGCATTTCATATGTGTATTTTGCTGCCTAATTAATCTGTATGATTTTTCAAGGAGACAAATCTGGGGAAATTTCCACATGGAGTGTCTGAAGTGCAAAGTCAGAAAAGAAAAATGAGGAGCAAGAAAGAGAGATACCACCTTAAAATTTTAATTACGTGAGCTGTAGGAGGAAAAATGTTTTCCACTTGATGGTGCTCCAAGAAAGTCTGTATTCTTAGGAAAAACAGAGTGTTATTTTCTACATGAAGGTGAAGGGAAAGTTCCAATCATTGATTTTGTAGAATTTGCTTATGTGATTCTGAGAGCTCCTAATAGCACAGTATTTATGAAACCAAGGGAGATAGGGAGAGGAGTGAGAGCTTAGAATGTACAGAGTAATAGTGAGATAAGCGTTGATGCAGCAATAGATCTTCTGGAATAACTGGATATCTTATGCTGACTAAAATTGATGAAGGAATAAAGCATGATAGGTTTATTTTTGGATCTCAAAACACAAGACTACTAAAGGTTTCATCTTGGTTTAGCCAAGCCCGACTCTTCAGTATGGTAGAATGATGTTTGTAAGATTCAAAACAAAGACTGTGGGTCTACTGTTATTGCCAATGGTCAGATGTGTCTGCAGACATCATAATCTTTGCTGTTCGTTCAGCCTAGCAGAGTTAGGGGAATTCTTGAAGTCTGGAGTTGTGATGAGCACAGACATTTCCATTATCCGTACATTGTCCATGAAAGTGTCCACCCTTTATGGAAGGATCCTTTTACAATTAGTCTATAAAATGGATTTCAATACAAATACCCCACATTTTCAAATGCTCTAAATTCTCCTTAAGTACTGAAATGTTACAGACTAATTTCCGTATAAGCTTTGTTTGCCTCTAATTCATTCTGCAACAATCTAGATAATAATTGATTTAGGAAAACTTTGTTGGTCTGTTTTATTTTATCTAATTATTTTCTTCAGAAACCTGAGTTCCAGGTCCTGTATACATTTTTGCCACCGTGAACACTATTTTCAACCTCACTGCTAGAATGGAGAAAGTGATACATCCCATTCCTTTTCACAAGAGTAGAACCTTCCTGATTGGAACTAGAGTTAAATTTTACAATGACATGATCTTTCCTTTGTAATGTCATCAAAGAACTCCAGCAGAATTTCCTCATGGACATCATGGTTTTATCATTTAATCTCTTCTCACCCAATAGCATGTAAGCTACATACACGCATTTAAAATACTATTAAAAGTTGAATGGAAAAAGCCAAATACCATATGATTTTACACATACGTGGAAGATAAAACAACAACAACAACAAATAAACACATAGACACAGAGAATAGATCTGTGGTTACTAGAGGAGATGGGGCTGGAGGGAGGATGAGAGGTGTAAATGGGGCACACGTGTACGGTGACAGATGGAAACTAAACTTTTGGTGGTAAACTCGATGTAATCTATGCAGAAGTAGAAATATAATGATGTACACCTGAAATTTATATAGTGTTATAAACCAATGTGACCTCAAAATGAAAAGAGAGAGAAAGAATAAAAGAATACTATTAGTGATCAGTACATATTATTTAGAGCCAACTGCTTCCTCAAACCTGAGGTTTCTTTTAGAGCCCAGGTTTATAAAGCACCTTCCTGAACTTTAACTTTGAAGACCTTTTTTCAACACAAAGAAACATTTATTTGTCAGCAAGACTGGTGGAGATGACCTATATACCTTAGGGGAAGAATAGTTTTGCAGCTATCGTTTCCTGGTGTGGCTCAGAGTCTTACGTGTGTGAGTGTGTGTGTTTCTGTTTTGTTGTTGTTGTTGTCGATACTGTTGTTTCTACCCTCCTCCCTTGATTATATGAAGAACAGAAAATACACTCACACGCCAGTGCTCTTTGTCCATAACAGATTTATTGGTATCCATTTATCACTGCGCCACAACTATGTGCTGGAAGCATAAGACAAATGGCGCTATTCAGTCTTTTTCTTTTCTGTGCTTGCTTGTCAGCCCCTCCGAGTAGAAGTGGTGGTGGCAAAATTAAGCAGTGGAAGCTCAATACAGAAAGGCTTTCCAGGTGAAGTTCAAGTTGCAATAACTTTATCATCAGGGAATTCTCTCCTTGTTCTGTTTTGTTGAAACAGTAAATCCAAGTCAAACAGCTAACTGTAAATTTAGAGAGCCCACCACAGAGCTGAGTGAACTCTGAAATGCATGTGCCTTGGAAAGAATTTAGGATCCTTTTTTTGCTCTCCCGAAGTAACTGTAACATGCATAATATAGACAATTTTTATGCATGAGAAGAAAGGTTTCTACCCTTAATAGCTTATTTGCCTAACACTGTATTGAATGCTCATTAAAGAAAGATTATACTAAGATGCCCACAATTTGTATTAGAAATGATGGATGCTTAGGGAAAGGAAGTCTGTTTGGAAAATGGGTGAACAGTGATGAGTGGAGTCTAGTTACTTGTAGCTGAAGGAATTTTAATGACTTTTGTCGTTGTTTAGTTTTAAGAGAAACAGAGACTAAAAATGGATGCATATTAAGTCCTTCTCAAGTTTTAGTTGAGATGATCACATCATTAAATCAGTTCATGTGATCAGCAATTTGAATTCAAATAAGGGAAAATTAAGTTCCTTACATTATATTCTAAGTTTTCATTTTACTTATGATTGCCCATCATCTTATTTTTCTTCCTTTCCTTCAATAAAATTACAATAAAGAATATATTTTTGGGAAATATTTTGAGACTAATAGTTTCATATAAGATCCTAAAAACTAAAATTTTGGAAGCTTACATATAAAAAGCATAAATATATTTGTTTCCCTTTCTTCCTTTGTCTCACCTACTTTTATTTATGAGCTAAGCTAAGGCTATGATATTTTCCTGATAATATTTATGTAGAGAGCATTTTGCTACCATTGAAAATAATGCTCTCTCTAATACCAGTAATCGGCCTAGGAATTACTTCCTTAGCAATGATAAAGTTTTCTGTTTCATTTTGATTTTGAAAGTGATAACATTTATGTGGTAGTGAAAGGCACCAGTCCACAGGCATCCATCTGTGTTTCGACCATAGTATAAATGAGTACAAAAAATAAAAATTCATGTTGGGAAACAAAGTTAAAACGTTTTAAGATAAATTGAGTGCTCTCTGAACAATTATATTGAGTACCTACTACGTTCTATGCACTAAGTGCTGACTCTATAAGAGTAAATGTAACAGGCAAAAGTCCCTGGCTTTGTGGAGCTTATGTTCTAAAAAATACAAAGTAATGTATCTATGTAAGTCTTACCGATGAAGTTTGATGCCTACACACAACTGCAAGAACTTTCTGTAATATGTGGTGTAGTATATTATGAATATAGACCTTATAATTCATTGAATTATTTGGTTATTGAGCTTATATTTGTGTGTGGTAATATGTGGCAAGCACAATACTAGAGAGAAAGAGGATGGGAAATGAACAAAATCAACACAGAGCTCAATCCTGACCCACTACAGAAGACATACGCTGAATAAACAAGGAAGATATGAAGAGTCAAGAGAAATGTGGAAGGTGCCCCAGGAGTCATAGCGGAAGAACTTATCTTGGATGAAGTTTCAGAATATGTTTATCAAGTAAATTACATTTAATCAGACACCTGTTGGATAAGTGAGAGATATGCCAGTAAAGAAGAGTTACCGAAGGGCAGTGAAGTGGGGTACGTTTGGTGTGGAAGATTATGAAGAAACAAAAATTCCTCAAGATATGTAACTTTCCAATAATAATAAAGAAATGCAAAACCATTTATTGTTGCCTAACTGTAAATTATCCCCTCTCTAGCATCCTAAACTAATACTACTCAGTCCTGTATTCTTAGATATAAAGCATGAGTTGCAAGACATCTAACGAAAGCTTAGATCATGAAAGGAGAGTGAGGAGATAAAAATATCTAATAACTCACCACAGTCAAAGTAGAAAAACAAATTAGAAAACAAGAAAAATTTTGAGAAATTCTAACAATTCATTCTCCTAGATATTCAAGAGGCTATTTTATCTGTAAAATAAGACCATATAGTAAAAAGGAAAATCAAAGAATAAGAAAAAGTTTCTGGAAAATTAACTACATAATTTTAAACTTTAAAATTCTGGAGTTCCATACAATATACACAAAAATACAATGTACAGAATTTAATACTAAGCTAGTGATCTAGAAGATAATTTTAAAGTTCTTTTCCATAATACAGATATTATCTACAATAAATCCAAGTGATTCATCAGTCCCTTTGCATGCTATAAATTATAAAATCAAAGAACATAAAAAATTAAGGAATACATTATGAAATGTACGGTAGAAGATACAGTAGAAGAAACTTTACCCGAACTGAAGACTTAATATTGACTAGGACCGCTAAATTCTAAGAACATGAATTAAAAATAAATCCATACATTCTAGTGGAATTTAAAGACATCGCTAATAATACAAAAAATCCTATACACTTCCTAAAAGTAAAAGCATTTCTACTTAGGAATAAATAGGCCATGGTGCATGATATTTTATCATGTCAATTTCAACTGTTTTATTGTATGTATGAATCCAGCGAGGCCCATGGTCAGAAAGGCTGTTAGCGTCAGATTTGAAAGGTACTCGTAGTGCTTTTGCGTACTAAGGAGCTCTGTGTACCTTCAGGGAGATATTAGACCATTTTTTATTGCCACCACCAAATAACACATTGAATTAGACTGATGACACCAGCAAACAAATTTTTTTTCTGCTTTCCCCCCGCAAATCCCCCAAGAACATAGTTGTATATTTTAGTTGTGGCTCATACAAGTTGTGGCACGTGGGACGTCTCCTCAACATGGCCTAATGAACAGTGCCATGTCCGTGCCCAGGATCAGAACCAGCGAAACCCTGGGCCACCCAAGTGGAGGATGCAAGCTTAACCACTCGGCCACGGGGCCGGCCCAGCAGCAAACAAATTTAATTCATGGATGAATTTAGTAAAGAAACACTAACGACTCAGAAGTGACTTCAGGTTTCCAAAGACTCTATTGCTTAACACCAACACTGTGTTCAAACAATTCAACAAACAAATTATATAGGTTATTTATTACTGCATAAAAAGAAAGTAATTGTATACCTTTTATCTTTCTTTCTTTGCAAATAGTTACTTTCATGTCAAATACTGATAGCCCTCAGAGAGCAGATTCTATCTTAGTGTAATGTGGATTATTGTTTAGTTCTAAGATCCCACAGACATTGCTAATGCAACATTTTTATTCATTTAGAATAAAGCCATGCATTATCTTAGAGAAAAAATGATACTATAATTCTGTTACAAATTAATGTAATACTAGCCAAATAACCATATAGATATGTACTTACAGAGAAAGAAAGATCAAGAAAGAGAGAGGAGAGAGAGAGAATTATCTCTCTTCAAGCATTTAATGATCAAGGCATATTCCAACTAAACAGCTTTCCCTAAAGGAGAATTGACAAGAAACCAGAAGGCATATTTTTTTTAATCCTTGCGGTGTTGCTAAACATATTTTGTAGCTTCAGCTAGCCTCCACTTTCCTCTGTTTTCTAAGAAGATAAATAGGAATATGATGAATTTCTATATGTGACAAATTATCTAGAAAATTCACAAAATGTAATTATGCTCTTCATGTTAAAAAGAACTGGGATCTTTTCCAAACTACTAAATATTTGTTTCTTCTTTTCTCTTCCAATCAGTTTCATTTCTTTCTCATAACTTCACCCTTTGCATTGCATTATGTCCTTACTGCTCCTGACTTATTTTTATAACTTTTAGCTTCAATTTCTACTCATTGTTTTCCAATTCATATTCACTAGAGTGAAAATATCTCTGGCCAAAGAATCTCTTTCCAGGAAGACCACATACAAGCAACTTGACTGCCTTACAAACTGTCTGCCCTTGCGTAAGGTGTCCACTCTGGGTATAATGAATTGTAGCTAGCATAACGGGTTCTTGCGGCACAAAATGTGCTCATGTAGGCACCATGAAACATGGGAAGAGCAATGAATGTCCCAGAGATAGTGATGGACAGACACTGAATGAAATCTCTAATAAAAGTGTTGGAGGAATAAAAGAGACTATATCGATTCACACTGGCTTTCTTGGGGGGAAGAGAAGGAGGAATTTTTAAGTTTTTGAGCAACTTCAGTAAGTTTCTTGAAGGTAACAAAAAGTTGTTAAGCTCTTCTAATTGCCTTCTTCTCTCCACTGTTAAATATTTGCTTTGTCATTAAAGCTTCCAAGCATGGTCCCTTATTGTATTATTAAACAATGGCACTTAGAAACTCATTCGTTGTGTCAATAAAAATGATGCTGAAATTCTGAGAAAGAATCGGAAAAGAAAATTCCATGGGATTATTTAGCATTTTCTTCCAAGAGCCTCCGATTTGCAAAGTCTAAGATATTACAGTTGCCCAAAGTACTATTTATAAGTGTTTTCATGGAATCACAAACCTAAACCTAAGCAAAAAAAAAAAAAAAAAAAAAAATCTTCTGCCTTGAACCAACCCATCCTTATCTGCAGAGGCTGAATTATATAAAGATTCCCTGCAGAGATCATTAGAGGCTTCCTGGACCTCAGTTCTCCAGAGTTTCTCTCCTCCTACATAATCTAATGGCTAACACCTGAGGGTTGAAAAGACACTTTTCTGTTAATACAACTTTTCTTCTCTAAGGTGTTTGAATGCAAATTGACAGCCTCTGATTCTTTACCTGAACTTACTTTCTTTCTTAACCAGCAGTCTATGTCTGAACGAAATTTCTAAGAACTGACCATATGATGGGCCTTTGGACATCTATAGCTGAAAATCACTTGGATCATATTAGAATTTGCTCACATGCCATCATCATCAATATTTTTTGAAGGCTTATTATCAGTTGGACTTGGGAATCCCAGAGAAAATATCAATGTCATAATAAGTCAAAATCAGTTCATATACATGCTGTTGCTTTAAAAGTACTAAATATAATTTACTATCTTCAGGGAGAGAAATTAGTTTTTGCAAAGCCTTGTGGTTTGTAACATTAAGAATTATACAAAGTTCAACAAAATCTAGGATAAAATGAGGATAAAATAATTAATGAATATGAAAAACTTTTTATCACTTAAATATTCCAAAGTTTGCTATTTTTTTAAAACAGATAGAGTTCTAGGTCTATCTAAAATTGACTCAGTATAATATCTGAGGAAAATACATATTAAAAGAATATGGCAGGAACAATTCATAACCTGAGTTATCAAATAAAAACAGGCCCATTTTCTAAAAATATCTCATGAGATTTCCAACACATAAACTTTCTTACTGAAAAGGAGAAATCTCAGCCAAGGACAAGAATTTAGGATTTGAAGACAAATGTGGAGAGCATCCTGTATCCTGACGCTAAAATCGAAAAATTTATAAAACATGCTTGTCTTCATATGAAACAAATGGAAATTGTAGGTTTTCACATCAGTTTTTATTAGGCCATTTACTTGGAGTAAGTCAAACTGTGAGGTTTGAGGGCACAATCCTCCAGACTTCCAAGTCTATCCAAGAATTCAGGTACAAATTGCCAGTTTGGGGTCTTCAAAAACCACTTTCAGGTTTGATAATTTGCTAGAAAGATTCACAGAACTCACTGAAAGCTATTATACTCACAGTCTAGTTTATTACAGGAAAGGGACACATTAAATTCACCCCAGGACAGGGCCGTCTCTGTGGCAGAGTGCTTAAGTCTGAAGTGCTCTGCTTCAGTGGTCTGGGATTGCCCGTTTGGATCCTGGGCACTTATATCACTTCTCAGCCATGTTGTGGTAGTGACCAACATATAAAGTAGAGGAAGACTGGCACAGATGTTAGCTCAGGGCTATTCTTTCTCAAGCAAAAAAAAAGAGGAAGATTGGCAATAGAGGCTAGCTCAGGGCTACCCTTCCCTTGCCAAAAAAAAAAAAAAAAAAGGTCAGCCTAGGGAGAAGACACATAAGGCAAAAAAAGTCTGGGGAGGTTGCAAATGAGAAACTTCCATCATCTTCAGGATGTGTTACCCTCTGGGCATTGATGTCTGACAATCGGTAAGGACCACTGCCAGTTCATGACGCTCACACAAACTTCAGGGTCCAGAGCTTTTACTGGGCTTTGTTACATGGGCATGATTGATTGGCTGATCAGCCTTCCTTGTGGTTGAACTCAGTCTTCAGCACCCATTTCTCCAGGAGTCTGGCTGATATCACCTGGCCCACCACGAGTCACCTCATTAGTGTAAACTATCATGTGTGGTCCAAGGGGCCACCAGGAATAACAAAGATACTCCTATCACTCAGGAAATTCCCAGGGTTTAGAAGTTACCTTCTAGGAGTCAGTGACAAATGTTAGACCTCTACTGGGGTGAGGTCAAATTCTTCATGAACACACCATCCCTAAAAATATCGACTGATTATATTTAAATCTGGATTTACTATTAACTTATTAACAGTGTAGGCCACTCATTTCTCTTCTCTCTTTTTTTGGGAGGAGAGACTTAAGGGTGGGATGGTAGGTGATTGTAATTTAAACTAGAAGCCAGCGTATTTTTGTGCTGGAAAGTATTGTTCTGAGACTTTTTTGTGTTGAATGAGGTTAGAAGAATCAGGACTCTCTCTCTCTTTCATAAATTGAATGCCAGTGTGTCAGATATCCACCAATGTTATTTCCTTAATCTCTTCCCAGAGAAACTCCTATGGTACTTAAAAACAGATCTGAACTGTCTCTGAGAAGGTTTTGCATACTGTAGAGAACATAATTTGGGAGACATTATGTGAAAATTTACCCTAAATTTTTAGTTCTTGGGCAACACAGATACTAAGAAGAAACGTAGGACAATAATGTGATAGGAGGGACGTGTTTGTTCCTCCCCTAGACATTTATTGGGAACAATTGGACAAATCTCATGAATAAATAAATTAAGCCATCCTATTCTACTATAAATATAGTTACTGATTTTCTGTCTTTTCTTTTCTTTTCTTTTCTGTGTTCTCCATCTTCCTTAGCCCTTAGTTAAAATGCAAATGCCTTTGGTAGAGATTGCAGCTTGGATGAATTGGCATCTGTGATGCAGGTAAGAATGTGGAAGAGAAGAGTTGGACAAAGTTAGTCAATTCATAACCAGAATGAGATGCAGAGGTATGAGTAAAGATGAGCGGAGACATCCAGGGAGACCATGTTTCAGACAGATGAAGAGGGAGATTTCAGAAAGTGAATCAAAGATAGACTCTACTTATTTTTCAATGTTCACTCAGTACTAGCATTGGTTTTACCCAATGAATTTATGTAGCATGGCCTTACTCCATCTATTTTAAGTTGCTGACTCTTAGTTTGGGGAAAAAAAAGCTGTCAGCTCTAAAACAAAAACAAAAGGTAAGATAAAAAAAACACATCCCATCTAAACCTAGTAGGCTTGGTTATGAAATGCCACCATACAACTAAAATAATTTATTGACTTTTCTCTTGTGTGGTGGGTTTTAGGTTGGGAAGAAAGAGGGAAATTTTGGATTTAAGTCAATATGAAATTCTGATAGTGACAAACAGAAATGTATTCATATTATCACATTATTTAAATGTCTCAGGATAACATCTTACTTGTCGATAATTTTTTGCTAAGATCTTGGAGAGTATTTTGTTGTTTCCCCTCACCTTGAAGTCAAAATATCTGGAATCAAGTTCTGGCTCTGTCACTGACTATCTCTTTTATTGAGGCAATTGTTTATCTCAACTGACCCACAGTTTCCTCATCTGTAAAGCAGAAAAATTTATTTATAAAAAAGATACTGAGAGGATAAATAATTATAAGAGAGAATGGATGTGAATTGTAAACTTCTCTAAAAAGGACCATTATTTGTGGAGAATCAAATTACCAGATCTTCCAGAAAAGGGCGCTTAGCCACATTTATCCTCATCTATACCAGGGAATTAGAAAAAGACATTACAGAAATTTCTAATAATTTATATACACTATAGATGACAAATATAGTCAGAATACTATTAAGAAGACATGGAAAATTCAAAATTTTAAAACATCACCTACATTCAAGGTTCTTATAATGATCAGTTGGAAGAAGCAGTCCTACTTGCTGCCATCAGTTGGTAATAGCGAGCAAGAGTCAGTTGTGCACATTTTTGTCACCTCCCCATTCAGTGAAGGTGCATTTGTAGCTTGAAATCAGCCTTAAAGAGAATATTTACACTACAATAATCTGTAAGCTTTGAAAATCAATCTTTCCCTATCCCCGCTCCCAAGAGTTGGTTGTTAAAATTTACCAACACATCCTTGCATATACAACGAATGATAGAAAGATGTAAATTATGAATGTCAAATGAGAGAAAAGAGGTTTCATTGTGTACCTGGTAATCAGACCTTCCTTCCTATTTTACCTCCTATGAATAAACCTTATTACCTAGGAAAGAACTCATATAATTAAAGCAAAGTAAGGTGAGGAATTTAGGTATAATGAATAATGTGATATAAGGTGAATTGGCAGAAATTTGAAGACACTTTTGAATGAGATTGATTAGAATATTTGGCTCTTGTGGCGGATGCAATTAATGTTTACCCTTTTTATAGTAAAAATGTGTGTGTGTGTATGTGTGTGTGTGTGTGAGGTAAATAAGGGCCAACATGGGTGAAACCTTGAATTCCAGGCTGAGATGTTTAGGTAAATTTATGGAGGACATTAGAACATGTAAAACTACAAAAAAAAGTCACAAGAAACATTAAACGGTCTCATCTGTGCAATTATGAGGAGAATAATTTCAGTGGACACAATATTGTAAGCTGATGACCAACTGGGAGATTATTGCCATGATCAAGTTTGAAGCCACATCAAGTCCATTGTGAATTCAGACTGTGTAAAAATACACGAAGAAGGGAAGGAAAGTAGGTAGAAAGGAAGGAAGGAGGGATGGAAAGAAGTAAGAAGAAGAATTCAAACTTGAATTAGTTACATCAATAGAAATAAAATGTTTATTGTTAGTGCTGGTGAGTGGATTCTAACTCCTGGCCACCCTGTGTACAGCAGAGCTGAATCCTGCCATCTTTTTGCTCCATCCTCTCACCTTCCAGCGCCATATCAGACAGTGCTCTACTGCTATTCATAGGGTTTTCATGGCCATATTTTCCGGAAGTGGGTGGCCAGTTCCTTCTTCCTAGTCTGCCTTAGTCAGGAAGCTCTGACTGAAACCTGTCCACCATGGGTGACCCTGCTGGCATTTGAAATACCAGTGACGTAGCTGTCAGCATCACAGCAACATGCAACCGGCACAGCATGACAACCAAAAGAGGTGTGGCGTGGTTCCCTGACTGGGAAACGAACCTGGGCTGTGGTGGTGAGAGTGCTGAATCTTAAACACTAGGCCACCAGGGATCAAATAGAACACAGCATTTTTTCCCTCAGGAATGTCCATTATCTTTGAAACAATCCTTTTCAACATATTGAAAGTTTCCTTTCAAATAGATAACATGTTGATGAAGGAAATGGTCCAAAGAGAAAGCTGTTAGCTGGAGAGAAAATATTCATCAGTGACAAAAGTACATGCATGTTGCTCTAACAAAAACAGCAGACAAACAATGGTATCATTCATTTGGAGACCAATAAGAACTGAGCAGAGTTTTGGTCTGTCAAACCCATCCATCTCCTTCTTCCTTACCTCACTAAGCTTTGCAGTTCACTTTTATTTTCTAAAATAATAGATTTCAAATATCACATTTGGTTGCCATTACTCTCAGGCTTCACTATTGATTGAGCACTGTTGTCTGTCATTTTTTTGTACAAAACAGTTCTTTTTCTAGAATCTGCAGAACTTCCTTTTCTATTTATGAGATAGCGTGTTTTCTAAGGAAAATCTCATTTCTCATATATTTGTGATATTTTGGCACTTCTATTCCTTTTTTAACATAAATTATAATATCATAAAATTAGGAACCAAAATATTATTAGAGATCGTCTAATTCTACCTTATTTTATAAATGGAAACAAAAAATTCCAAGACGTTAGTTGACTTGTTGGAGTCATGCAGTTGATTAGTAGAATTTCAATATTCTTCTTTTCATCCATAATTAATAATAGATCTTAGTTTATTTTTAGTTTTAAGCCTTGGTTTTTTTTGTTTATGTATTGTGCCATCTCTACTTATTTTAATGTGGATTTCAAATTGCAGAGTTTATTTTTCAACCCACATAAAGATATACTCATTGAAAGTCAACACGTAGTCAGAGTATAAGGCAATGAAAACTTTTCATTTGAAATTGACTCCAGTTCTAACTAAAATCTGAAATTTCAAATCATAGTCAAGCAGTGATCTTTGCCACTCACATGTGAGATCCGCATGGCCCTGCAGATGTGAAACTGTCTGTTGCTTTGGAAGAACAGCTGGAATCGGTTAATGAGCCAAGTCAGCAGGAGCTCAAGCACCAGAGACTAGAAACTTTCAACTCCATGGTAGAGAACTCCAGGAAAGGAAGCAGAGAGCCAGACTGTTGCAAGACTGGCCCCAGGAGTGACACAGCTGTGAGCATAATTAGATTCATCTTCTACCGGCAAATGGAAGTGTTGTTTACTCTTGTACATATGCAACTTAGCCATCAGCAGACCAGTCTTTAATCCTGTCCCCGCTGTGATAGAGAGCCAACCCGTTCAGGTCACATATCCTAGATAGACTAAAAAGACGGTCTTTGTCTACAGAGTGTAAGAAGGAAGTGTGTTAATGATCCTGAGACTTGAGAGAAACACAGGAGTTTTCTTGGTGCTCTTTGCTTTTCTTTTTTCTTATGTGGTCGGTAATTGTCTATAGTTGGACAGATTAAAAAATGGGAGATATTTATCATCTTACAGTAGTTTTGGAGAAAAAAAGCATTAGGCTAAATTTTGGGGAGTGTGATGTCATGGCTAAATCACATAACAGAAATGAGACAAGACATTTAATTAAACTAGAGCACAAGTTTCATATTAGTTTGTGAGTTTAAAATCTTGATCTTAAACACAGCAGTATTGCTCTTAGCTACTATAATATGTTGGAATTAGACAATAAAATTCACTCTTAGAATTGCTTCAAGATCTTATATATTAAACATATTAAAAATTACTATTCAAGTGTGGAATTCATATTTCCTGGAATCTTTCATTCAGCCAGATTCTCACTGCTACCTGTGAGAACTTAACTTTTTACTCAAAAAGTGATGACATAATTGGTGATGAGATGGGAAAATTTAATTTTCTACTTCTCCTGTACGCAAGAACGCAAAGTAGTGGCATGAGGAATTAAACACACACAAACACACGCAGAGCAAAGGAGATAATAGTACTTATTTATTTGACAATTATTCATTTACTGAACACCTACTCTGTTCTAGGCACTCTTCCTGGTGCTGAGAGACATAAAGATAAGCAACAGACAACGTGTCCCTGCCCTCATTTAACACTGGTGGCTTTTCCTCTCTCTCTGTCTCACACACACACAGACACATAGGATTATGGATACACAGGGAAAAATTAAAGATAATAATATGGCTGTCAGCATAGGAATAGTATTATTTGAGGAGAAAGTTATCTTTGTATTTATAATACAGAGCCTTACACGTTAACAGTACCTCAATCACCAGCGTTATTGCTACTGCTCTTGCTATAAACAAGCTCTTTCTATATGTATCAGGAATTGTGCCCAGCAACTAAGCTGCACTGAATCCAAACCACAACCAGAAGATAATTGCTGTTGACATCACCATTTCACAGATGGAAAACTAAGGCATGGAGAAATCGTCACTTCTCCAAAGTCATATATCTAAATGCGTAGAGCTACAAATGAAACGCAAACGGTCCTATTCCAGAGCCTTTGTTCCTGTCCACTCCACTCCACAGGGTCAAGAAACAGGTGTTGGTATTTTAAAAAGAAAGATGTCCCAACTAAATATCCAACTCTCTAAATGTGAATCAGATGATCTTTTTCATAAATTAGAAAATATTGCTATGTTTAGATATCTTAAAATCTCTACATAAAATTCTTAATTTGCAACCATCATTTGATCAAGTTCAAGATGCATTCCTCTGGGGTATTCAAGCCTGTGCAGACAGATTTTAATTCTGGAATAAGATTAAGAACAAATGAAATCAACATTTGGTTCAAAGAAGCTGTCAAAGATACTTCTCCATAGAGACTCTCCAAACCTATGTAAGGGTGCTCTCTCTGTGTTTCATTTCTTGTGGGTGTAAATTTTGTAAACCTAGGCATACCTCTCTAGAGAACAGGCTAATAGGGTTGCAGATTAATAGCGTTGAACAAACACAGAGTGGAAATAATTGACTTTATTCCACTGAAATGACAACTCATTTTGCTCAACACATTTGACAAACTTATCACTTTGGTGTTTCTTCCCTCATCTTCAGTGAAGATGAAGACCAAAGCTGACACTGGGTGGACATGTGACAATCCATCTGGGCTAACTTTCAACCAGCCTAACTATAGAGAGTAAAAAGTGATTATGTACTTGAATGAGTAGATTGACGTGTCTTAACTGATGTAGGGCAGTAGTTAAAAAGATTTACAAAATGAAAAGAAAATTTCCCCATCATCAAAATATTTTAAGATTGGAGAAATGCAAATTAGTAATGTTTGGCTAAAGTTTGTTTCTGTTTGTCTGTTCCACCCAGCGTGGACTCCCTCTTCACGTGAAGTATAATGAAGTAGACTTTTTTTTTAATGTTTCAATCTTCCTTATACTGGCTGCGGCCCCTTTGGCATTCTGGGCATTTCATGGCTTTTCTCCATAATGCCTTCCAACTTTACAGAGAATAAAAGTTGGAGCTGGGATCTCCCGCTTTTCAGGAGTTTCTATCATGAGATAGACAATCATCCTCAGCCTTAATTTTAAGTACTATTCATGAATTTTGAGTCGATTGCAGTTACATGTCTCTTTTCATCCTTGTTATTTTTGTCTGCGTCAACATTGCATATTTCTTACCAGGGACTTGGTTTGCTCTATAAAGGGCCATACATACATATGGAAATTTTATGACTCATGCAATAATATTTAGTTATACAGCATTATCCCTAAAATAAAATAATTCAGTGAATGGAATAAAGAAGGTGACTGAAAATTATATTGCACATCCAAGGACTGACCAGAAAACAAAAGTGTACTTTGTTTCAAAATGATCTTCAGGATGAAAATAACTGAATAATTTGTAGTCTATATGAATCTAGAATGTCTCTCTATGTATTAAGTGACCTCTATTTTTTCCCATTTTGTTTCTGACTCATTTTGTAAATTATTTTAATGAAAGAAGGAGTAAAATTTCTCATACTTCCATAATTATTAGCACCTTCATATCTTTTTTTTTTTTTTAAAGATTGGCACCTGGGCTAACAACTGTTGCCAATCTTTGTTTTTTTTTCTGCTTTATCTCCCCAAACCCCCCTGTACACAGTTGTATATCTTAGTTGCAGGTCCTTCTAGTTGTGGGATGTGGGACGCCGCCTCAACGTGGCCTGATGAGTGGTGCCATGTCAGCGCCCAGGATCCGAACCCTGGGCCGCTGCAGCGGAGCGCGTGAACTTAACCACTGGGCCACGGAGCCGGCCCTGCACCTTCATATCTTAACAAATATCAGATCACTACTTGCAGTCCTAAAATAAGCAATTTTTATCCTGGTAAAGTATTTTTATTCGGTTAAATTAGCAGAAAAGGCAACATACAGATAGGTTTGTATTAGAGGAAAGAAAATAAATTATGTAGGTGAGCCCAAATGTACTAAGACAGGTCACCAGTACAAAAATAACAACTCCTTCTTAAGGACTGGAAAATATTGAGAACAAGTATTTTAAAATTGGTGTCTGTAGTGCTGCTTTACTTGTCAAATGTGCATACACAGTTCAACTCAGAAAGGATACGTGCTTTCCAAACTTAACTAGACATAGGAATTAAGACATAAGATGTAATATTTCTGTATCTTAAAGAAGATATGAAAGAAAAGAATGTTTCCTTAAATTTGCTTGACAATTCTGTATATCTTCAAAATAATCCCACATGCATTAGTTTATCTGATGTTTGGAACAAGTTTTGAAGCAGCCAACAAATCATTATCCTCATGTTACCAAGGAGAAGAATGTAGTTTATGGAGATTATAACATGCCAAAGATGACACAAGTAGTGGCAGAGTTAAGATTTGAATTTAGATTTTCTGATCCATGTCCAGTGGACTTTAAGGCTTTGTTTCAACTGCCAACTCTGATTGATTGGCAGTAATGCATGGGGTACCGTGTGCAAAGGATTTTGAGACCCCATACGTACTCAGAGGGAAACCGTGCTGTGATTAAGACAGATTAATACAGGCAGACTCAGAGTTTAAATGGCAGCATTTAAAGTTCAGCCTGAAAACCACTGCAGTGAACTCTCTCTGAAACCATGCTGCCTTTCAATACACATGCATTCGTCACACTCTTCTCTTACGTTTGCCTTTGTAGTAATCAGATCAATCATCTCGATTTGCCATTAATATGCCACAGTTTTGTTTTGGTCTTGGCTTATGTTTTCTTCTTGCCTCCCTATCCTTTCTAGCTTTAACATGCCTGCCCATTTCTCTTTTTTTTCTATTATTAAAAAATTTTATTTTACTGTGGCAAGAATTCTTGACATGAGACCTACCTTTGTAACAGACATTTAAGTGTCCAATACAGTATTGTTAACTAAAGCATAACATCATACAGCAGGTTTGTAGAATTCATTCATCTTGCATAACAGCCTGGCCATTTCTTAAAACTTAAAAACTTAAAAAAGTTTGAATCCTACCTCCCCCATGAAGCCTTTTCCGTTTTTCCCTCTTTAACACATGCAGTTCTCTCTCCCCATCCCTTTCCCTTTCCTTATCTCTCTTCCTCCCTCTGATAATCTCAGCATTACCATCCTGTATTATTTGCTGTTCTGTGTACCTGTAACTCTTGTCTCCCCTATTAGATTTATGCCTCTTAAGGGCAATTTTTGTATTTCTCTTTTCTCTGCAAAAGCCAGAACAGCGGTGAGATCATCATTGGTGACAAGCAATCAACTACTCAAAATTATGCAAGAGATACTGATTTGTTTTAAACTTCACAGATAAGGAAAACAGTTGAATTAGGAAAGTTTGAGGAATTATAAAACCATGAAAATTTATCCTATGTCACTGAAGATATTCTCAGAAATAGAGACCACATTTGCTCATGAATAAAAATTTTAAATTCAGTCAAGAAGAAATCATTGTGAAAATTAAAAAGATACATAGGGTGCTAACTAAATGTGGAGATGGACAAAACCCATATGGTGAAAATGACAAATGTCCAAACCCCACAGAAACTTCAAGATGGGCGGTAACATGGAAGTAGCAATAAAGAATTGTATGGTATTTATTCATCCTTATCCAGAAGACTAACTTGATTATTTCCATGCCACAGAATACAGATGAAATAGGAAGGTCTCCATAGATCAAGACAGTCTTATAAACTGGATATTCTGCCTAAATATGAATAGAGCATATGAAATGTCAACCAATTCTCAAGCTCATTCATTTAAATTATTTAAAAAGTATTGCTCCCAGTTATTCAGTAATTATTTGTTGACTTGAATGAATGAATGAATGAATGTATTCTATTAATTGAAATACTTTTGGTAAATATTGTTTTGTGAATTATAAATGAGATTATACTTATTTCCCCCCAGAGAAAACAAAGTTTACATATTTATTTAACAAACATTAACAAATTTCTTTGAGTCTGAACTGCACATTATTTCATATTAAAATCAGGATGTTTCTTGTAATCAATGGCATGTCCGAGTGACTTTGCTGTATTTTCTTATTTCTTAAATGTACATTAAAGAGTGGTGTGACTTACAAATAATGATCTTTCAAATTTAATGAATTACAATACATAGTGTATATCTTACTATAAGTCAAGCACCAAGTGCTTTAAAATAACATATTAATTATATATACAATATAACATAATGGAACATATTTTAGTATGTATTATATAACATGCTATATTGTTATATAACATGTTATATTGTTATATAATATAACATATTACATTACTTTATCTTATCTTATCTTATCTTACCTTATTTTACATTAAAGGCAATCTTTATTAGGATCATAGGGGAGAAACTATAGTGCCTGCATTGTGCAGATGAGGAATTGAAGCAGAGATAGATTAAGTAAATAACTTCTCCAAAGTTACAGAGCTGGCAAGGGAATTTGGCCAGAATTCAAATTCTGACATCCTGGTTCCTGGGTTTATGCACTTAACCACTGGACATTTCTGAGCTTCCACTATATTGTTGAATGTCTTAACCTTCTGCCAAGGGTGTCTCTTTGATTTACTTCCCTCTAATGAGCATTTTTAAAACTTTTTGAAAATCCTATATTTTTTACAAAATGTTTTTCAGATTTGATAAGCCCAATGAGCAATATAAATACATTATTTATTTCAAATTAGATCTAGATATTCCAGTGGTATCATTTTAAAGATTTTCAAAGTAGCTAATGACACAACAGTAATCCTCAGACACTAAAACTAAATTTTCATCCTAAAACATACTGGGAAATGACTCTAAGAAACCTTTGAGCAATTAAAATGGTTAAAAAAAAATTTGATGTATGAAGCATCTGTTTTCATAACAACAGAAATTGTACCAGGAATCTAAGAAACTAGAAAAACTATATTTAATAAAGTCTAGAAGTAAATGTATATTTCAAAGTGATTATAACAGTCACGGTGCATTCAAATATAAAACCACAGAAAACAGAGCAAGAGGGGGCTTATGAAACGTCGGGTCATTCATTTTGCACGTAAGGCATTGAGCCCAGAAGGGAAGAACACTTAGCAAATGTCACGTGCCACCTTCCTTTTTTCAAGTTACGGAGCCAAGAACTATGTGTTATAGCTCAAAATTAAAATCCAGATAATATCAGAATTTTAATACTAGGAATCCACATTTAAGGAAATGCAAACACGAAACTTCAAGTGTTGCAATCTGAGGTCTAGAAAGTCATAGTGGGTCCTAGGCCGTTTATTGGCTTGGTTAAATCAGCCTTGTATTGAAAACACTGAAGACTGCTTGTTTCCCCAAGGAAGACTGCTTGTTTGCCCAAGAGGTATATCACTGAGGAATTTCAAAGTATCAAGTCCATACTGATCCCTGGAGATGAGGGTGGAGAAAACCTTTCTCAGGAAGACAAAGCTATAAGAAATAAAGGAATAAACTCGCAGATTTAACACAGTAAAGGTAACACTTTTATTAGGGCATCATAAAGTTAAAAGATAATCAGGGAGAAAATATTTGTGATATACTGTATCGGTCAAGGTAGACTATCTGTTGTTACAAACAATCGTTTTAGCTCAGTGTTTAGCACAGTGAAGTCTTCCTTCTTGCTCCCAAAGTATCCAATCATGTCCATTCGACACAGCGCTATTCTATGTAGTCCTCAGAAAGAATGTCCTTTGTAGCAAGTGGCTTCGGCATCTTTCAATGTCCATGAGTCCTACACTGGATTTTCTGTATGTATTTATCGCTACTTCTCAAGCATGTCATTTATCCTCTTTTTAAGTTGAAACTTATGCTCTGAAGACGTCTTCCCTTGGCATGAATTTCAGGTGACCTTTTGATCATAGTAACTGGGATTTTGTCACAGTCCTGGGGGGAGGTGACCCCCTCAGAAGTCCCTGTCCTATGGCCAAAATGATTAGATTAGACTGATGATATTTATCCACAGGAATGTTTTTGTTTGTTTGTTTGTTTGCCACACTTATTGGGAAAAGACTACCTCTTATCCTCCTCCAAGCCACCCCCACCCAAACCAGTGCTGAAAGATATCAGCTCAGAGATTCTTGTCACTGCTGTGCCTTACTGCATGATCAACTTGCCTGCCATAGGAGATGGTGAATCCAAGTGCAAAAGTAAGAGAGTATCGGCTATGGGAAACTGAGAAAGAAAAAGATTCCTGATAACACAGAAAGAAAGATTTCCGACAACATTTCTCTGAGCTTCTGGATTCAGTCAGGCTCACCTCTGGCTTTTTATCCAGATAGGCCAGTTGATTCACTTCCTTTTTTTCCTTAACTTATTTCAAATTAGGGCTCAACAGCAACTATTTAGATCCTTACCAAACTGTCTCCTCTATTAGAGCTGCCCTGTGACCTCCCGTAAATTGGTGGACACCTATTCCGCAGATGCACCGGGAGCCCACACAGCCATACGAGTCTGAATAAATGTCTGACAATTCAAAATCCTCTCCTTAAAATTTTTACAAGCTTTAAAGAGTCTTACAGGCAAATTTTTTAAATGTTAAGAAAAAATGATTATTTAAAAATCCTCAATAGCCACATGTTTCAATCTACTCTGAGATATATAAAGACTTGAGATCAGGTTTTTAGCAAATGCTGTCTTTCTTAATTATTTAATGTGGCTTATGTGGATATAAATAGTTGAAAATATTATGTTCTCTGTTTTTGATTTAGAGAAGAGAGAGACAGAGACAGAGACAGAGATATTGAGAGGGAGAATCACAACTGGTAGAATGTCTAAATTTCTAGAATAATGTCACTTCCTTCTCTTCATACACAGCATGAATTCTCCTATATTGGACGCAGATAACTTGTCTGGCCTCACAGGTTCACAGCTGAAGAGGAATTTTGCCTCAGGATGAACCATACCTCAAGTCTCACCCATACCTGATTTAGGTGGTATTTAAGTGAGGCTTTGAACGTGGAGTTAATGCTGGAACGGGGTGAAACTTTGGGGGCTGTCGGGATAGGGGGAATGTATTTTGCATGTGAGAAGGACATGACTTTGAGGAGACTAGAGCGGGAGCTGGATTGTATCCCGCTCCAAATTGATATGTTGAAATCCTAAACCCCAGTACTTCAAAATGTGACCAAGTTTGGAAATGCTCCTTTACAAAGAAAATTAAATTAAAATAAGGTCACTAAGGTGACCATACTCCCATATGACTGGAGTGCTCAAAAGAAAAGGAAATTCAGACAAAGACATGTGCAGAGTGAAGACGTTATAGAGCACAGCCAGTATATGCAAGGAGCAGTGCCCAAAGACACAGCCCTTGCCTTTACAGAACGTATGGTCTAGGATGAAGGGAAAACAAATGATTTTACTGAGTCTTAGACAGGGGAAGAAAGAAAGGTGCTAGGAGAGAATAGAGGTGGGAGGTCTGGCTGAGAAAACCAGGAACATTATTGCTAAGACCTAAAGGACAAGTGTGAATTTTAATCCTCTGAAAAACAGAAAATCATGTTTAAATTCTGTAGTAGACCGCAAAAAATGTTCACTATATTCCTCTCATGAAAAGATGGAATCTTTCTACCTCTTTAATTGCAGCTGGCTTTCTGTCTTGTTCTGACAAATGAATATGGAGAAATTGATGTTATGCCAGTTCTGAGCCAAGCCCCATGAGGTCTTGCAGCTTCAATTCTTGCTTCACTCGGAACATGCCATGTGACTGAACCTGCATGGGGTAGCCAGCTAAAGGACCAGAGACCACAGGGAGAAGAGCAGAACTGCTCCACCTGACAGCCAGGCAAGCCCCAGAAACTCTATCCCCTTCAGACTGGCAATTGACTTCCAGAGTCATGAGTGAGCTCAACTCAAACAACCAAAAGAACTGCTCCCCGGAGCCCACCCCAAATTACTAATCTACCAAATCATAAATTAAGTAGTTCTTTCTTTATGCCTCAAATTTTGGGGTAATTTATCATGCAGCAAAAATTAACTGAGAATAATTCCCTAGGATAAAACAGAAACCTTAAAGAAGTTGAATATAGCAGGATTTTTGATTACAGAATATAAGGGGGATGATGATGGAAGATGAAGGCGGAGGAGGTCCAGCTGATAGGGGTCTTAAAAAGACAAGTTAAATATTTGGGTGTTATCCTTGGTGCAATGAGAAACTATTGATAAGCTTGGTGATTTAAAAAGACCATTCTAATTTAGTGATAAATATAAATTAGAGGAACATAAGAGCAGATATAAAGGGATGCTTAGAAGGCCTCTGTGGTAGTCTGAACAAGACTGTGCTGGTTGACAATGGAGGTGTGAGGCAGAGGAGCTGACTATGATAGCTGGGTGTCAGTAACCATTATTGTGACAGGGACCCCAGGATGTAAAGAGGCTTCTCTATAAATGGAGGAGAAAGGTTCTGTTTTGAGTATATTGACTTTGATTTGCCTCCAAAACAGCATAGTGCCATTAGGCAACTGGACATGTGAGTGTCAAACTCAGGACGGAGATCAGGCCTAGAGAAAGAGTTTTTCACCAATTAGAATATAATTAAGGCGATGGAAATTAATACTCTCATTAGCAAGTGAAATATAATTATGATGGTGGAAATTAATAATATTAGCAAGTATATATATAAAAGGAGTTAACTTTTTTAAATTTATTTTTTTAACTCTGTAGATTTTGCTAGTCTCATAATACCTAAAGACCCTTGTCATATAAATGTTTTTAAATACAATGCATTGGATTACAAACTGAAACAATTGTACTGAAATATGTACTGCCAAAATATTTCAAAAATAAATTTGCAATATAGTCAACCTATGTGCTTCCGCATTAAAATGTTAAATATCAAGATTTATCTGAAGTCTAATAACTCCTGTGATTTCAAAGTTGGCGAACATAAATGATATCAAGATTCTTGCAAAAACTGTATTGTGACATGAAGTTATTGGTTATTTCTACTCATGACAAAGTCTCAGGTATGGCTAAAACTAATATAATTTATAGCTTTCATTTAGAATTAAAGGAAAAGAGGCATTTCATTCAGCTGCTTGTGAAAATAAAGACATCTTTTATTCCCCATCCAAGGTCATGGGGCTTCTATCCACATATCTTTTGGGGTTCTGTGGACTTCAGGATAGAGTGTGTAAAGAAAGAGGTCCACAGCAGAGTTCTGGGAGTATCTCCACCTGGTATAATGACTAAGGGCTAGGCAGACGTGGAAGAACCAGCAAAGGAGACATAACTGATCACTAGTGAGTTACGAGCAGTGCCAGGGAAGTTGTGTTTATAGAAGACAAGGGAAGAAAGACTTTTTATTGGCAAGAAAGGTCAATATGCATTGGATCATAGCTCTGGAATCTGATAATCCTCGGTTTTAATTCTGACTCTACAATGCACTAGACACGTGAACTTGGACAACTGATTTAAATCCTTTAAGCCTCAGTTTCTTCTTCTGAGGGAATGAATTAATTTCCTTAAATTTTTTAACTCTTTACTCTCCCTGTAACCATGCTCTCTGACATGTGATTTTGCAGTTCTGCCCGCTAAAGAGGTAGAGTTGAAATCCCCACATCTCGAATCCAGGCTTGGCCATGTGACTTGCTTTGGCTGAAACAGAAGAAATTTAAAGTTTGAGCCATAAGAGTCATAACATGGTTCCACTTCTATTCTTGAACCACCACCATCACTATAAAAATATGCCTGGACTAATCTTATGGAGAATAAAAGACATATGGGCAGAGCCAAGCCTTCTCAGTTGCCCCAGCCAAGTGGATTCTAGATGCTCCAATAGCCATATGATCTCTTAAACATAAAAACATCCCACCAGGGTTAGTGCAGCTGTAACTCAGCTCACCCCAGACACTTGAGCAATGAGTTGTTAGTGTTGAGTGCCACCCAAGTTTTGTGGCCATTTATTAGACAGGAGTACCATGGTGATAAATGACTGCTACTAACTGATATAATCTAAAAAACAGACATAGTTGCGTTGTATCCCATTATGGGGTGTTCTGAGGAATAGAGAAGACAACTGCATATAAATATTTCAATAGTGACTGAGAAATCATCCATGTTCAAAAAATAGGTAGATAAGTAGTTTTAATAAATTCTGCTTGGCTAAAAAGCAAAAGACCACTTAGAAAATCCTACTATAATCCGGTGGTCTCTACTTCTCTTGGAACAATATCAATGAAGTAGTAAGAGTAAATAAGAAAAATAAAAGCAAATTGTTTATAGGCATTGAGGAATAAATAGAAGGAGAAGAAATGAAGACAGGTAGGATGCTAATAATCATCATAACTAACATTTTACTTAGTCCTTATTGTACTCCAGGCTCTGTACTAAGCATTTCATATACATTCCTCCTTCTCTAATTCTTTTATTTTTTTGTCAGGAAGATTGGTCCTGAGCTAACATCTGTACCAATTTTCCTCTATTTTATGTGGGATGCCACCACAGCATGGCTTGACACGTGGTGCTAGGTCCATGCCCAGGATCCAAACCCATGAACCCCAGGCCACCAAAATGGTGCATGTGAACTTAACCATTATGCCACTGGGCCGGCCCTTCCTCTTCTTTAATTCTTAAAAAAAACTTATGAGGTTACCAATGTACTTTACACCCAATATGGGAAAAACACAGATTATGATAATGATTTGAAAGGGTCACTTTCTCTAACTTTCAAACAAAATAGCTCTTTTAACTTGGGGCTGGCCCAGTGGTGCAGAGGTTAAGTTCGCACGTTCTCCTTTGGCGGCCCGGTGTTCACCGGTCCGGATCCCAGGTGTGGACATGGCACCGCTTGGCATGCCATGCTGTGGTAGGCATTCCACATACACAGTAGAGGAAGATGGGCATGAATGTTAGCTCAGGGCCAGTCTTCCTCAGCAAAAAGAGGAGGACTGGCAGCAGATGTTAGCTCAGGGCTAATCTTCCTCAAAAAAAAGAAAAAGAAAAAAATACCTCTTTTCACTCAATATATTTCTCAAGAGGTACCACTTATGTAGATGCAACCCCATATGATGGATTTTGTTATATCGCCTTGAAAATTTTCTCAAGAAGAGTTTGTACAACATTATATTTTTGCAGCACTGACATGAAGCAGTATAAATTTTCTAATGTTTATTTAGGAATTTGAGTCCATAGCTTTAAATTCTTGGCAGAGAATCTAGAAAAGTGTGAAATTGGAAACAAAACAGGTACAATGGCAAAGGGACGAACACCAGTCAAAAGAAGCTGTGTTAGAGTCCCTGCTCTGTTCTGGATGTGTTGCTTCAGGGTCTATGCTTTTTCTTTGTCCCTAAGCCTCAGTATTCTCATCTTTAAATTCAAATATTAATACTATTTCTGTATAAAGTTCTTGTGAGGAATAAATGAAATGATGCCCATGAATGCTTAACAGTGGTGCCTTGATAATTATTATTTTTTGAAGAATAATCATGGTACTGATGATAAATAATGTCATTACAAATAACCGGTAAGTAGGATTAGTATTCAATTTACTAATGGTGTGTGTTTAAGCAATGCCGCCAAAAAATTAACACAGAGAGTGGATGTACTTGCATTCGTTCTATAATCAAGCCTAATTCTTTAATTCTAGTGAGGTAATAATTTAGAATTATGAATACAGTATTAGGACTCATGGATAAAGGGCTCTATTTCCAGATTTGCTAGTATCTTTGTGACTTTGGGAATGTCCTATTACTTTTGTGACCAAGATTCAATTTCCTCTTCTATAACGTGGAGCACTTAGGACTCTCAAGTTCTTTTTAGAGCTGACATCCTGTGGACCTGGTCAACTTTGAATTTAACATTCAGCAAGAATACCAGTCATTCTAGTCTCTATTTAGAATAGAGGAATACAAAAAGTGCATAATTTAAAGGAGCTAAGGCATCTCCTTTGACTTTGTCAGCCCATTGGCTCTGGTGTGGTTTAGATGTTGCTTGCTGCATAGCCAAGGCAATATCAGAACTCTACAAAAGAGACTGCAGATTTTCTGAGGATTGTTGTTGAGTGCCCCAGTTATTTCCAAATCTATTATAGGAAAAGAAATAAAGCATGAAATGGGCAACTTCTTCTCCAATAGTTCTCAAAAAGGAAAAAGCAGAAGCTTTAGAAAGGCCCCAGGCTCTTCTGCTCCACAGATTAAATTCTGCAAATTAATGTAGCGCCAACACAACGATGGGGTGGTGGTGGTGTGGAGGCTTCAGGGCAGCGCCAGCAGCGTTCTTGTAATCTGCTGCCAAGGGATCTGCACAGGGGATCTTCTAGCCCTGGGCGGTTTCTGAGCTGAAATCCTGCCTAACTGGCAGTAAGGACTTCGATGGAGACAGAAGAACTAAGCTGCAAGAATTCAGAAAGTAACCCTCTGTGGCCTTATGTGCTCTGGACAGGTACACGGGGCTCTCATATATGGTCCTTAGGAAACTTGTAGGCTCTGGACAGGTACACGGGGCTCTCATATATGGTCCTTAAGAAATTTGTGGGCTCGTGGTGACTTCCTAATAGGCTGAAAATTGACTCAAAAATCTATCTTTGTTTGTGTGTGTGTGTGTGTGTATAAAACTGGCATACTCAAAATATTTCCATTTTTATGCATTACTCAATCATATTACTGGTGATTTGTTATTCCAATACGTGTAATTGGTAAGACAAAGTTACTCTGTTAGTAAAAATTTACCAAAGCCTACTATTTAGGCTCTACCACAAGTTCTAATTGCCCAGTAGAAGCAAAAGAACATTAAAAGATTGAATGGCACGTGTACCAGTACAGATGTTTGGAAATCACATGATGTTCAAGAGAGGGCTTTCTTATTAGGGTATTATAAGTAATGTTTCATAGTCATAGATTTTAGCTCTGGTTCTCCTTATTTTAGTTGATATATTAAAAAAAATACCCTAAGGTTTGTCAGTCATGTACTCTTTTGTAACTTGTGTGATTACCATTTCTGTTGTTATTTTGTTCCTCTTTATCCTTTTATTATTTCACATTTCCTTTTTCACTAAAAGTGGAAACAGTAGTCATTTCTCTCACACAAGTGGGTCTAAATCTTCTCAGGTTTCAGAACAACTAAGTTTTAGCAGTATTCACATGCCCAATTCCCTTCTCCAGGCTCACATGTCTTTCAAAATGCCACTGGGAGGAAAATGTCTTCCTGGAATTCCTTGAAATAGGATCCTTGTTTGGTTGCATTGCATCACATAACTCTTCAGGTTGGTGGTTGTTTCTATCACTATTATTGCACAACAAAGTATCTTACATCATTTTGTTATGCTCAGAGATTCTGTGGATCCAGATTTCAGAAAGGGTGCAGTAGGATGCTGTCTCTCTTCATGACAGCTGTGTCCTCAGCTGAGAAAACCTCAAAGTTGAGTGTGACAACACGGGGGCCACTGAAATCATCTGAAGGCTAGTTCATTCACAACTCTATAGATTGTGCTGGATGCCTTCACCTCTAGACCCAGTTAGCTCTTCAGTAATATGAGGTAATTTTAGTGTCTAAATCATAATAGGTTTGGTGGAAATTTTGTGTAGGTAGTTAGAAAAGTATGTGTATGTATATGTCACTCTACAAAGTTATTTGAACAAGCAGACAAGAATTTTATTTTATTCACATACATAACTACAAAAATCTTGGCACATAGAAGGTGCTCTTTGAATATTTCATGTGAAAAAATGCATATAAAGTTCTTATCAAGGGTTTCAGTATAAAAGAAAAGCTCAAAAGTATGTTTGTATGAAAAAAATGATTTCTTGAGCTCTGTTCATTGAGGCATAATGGTTTTGAGCACTGGCCCTGAAAACGAACTATCTAAATTCTAATCCAAGCTCTGCTCTTTGAAAGTAGTAGGCCTGGCCTCAGTTTCCTTATTTGTAAATAGTAATGATGAAAAAAATAGTTTCTTTCACATGGGGTGATTGTGAGGCATAAATGCATCCAGAAAGTTGACAATGGATATACCACTAGACCAGATTTGGAACCATTACTAGATATATTCTAGGGTGCACAGATCAAGAATTAAAAAATGAAATTCTATGTGAAATGGATTAAATCCTGGGAGCTCAAGAGAGCAAGGAAGATTGGGCTGTATCAGTACCCAGTGGATTACAAGCCAGATGTTTAAAATATGTATTTCTCTACCTTTCGCACATATTGATCTTAAATTCTCCCATTGTAGTTTACTAAGGGAATCTTTTCGAAGACTTTCCTCTCTCAACTCTGCTCTCAGAAGTGAAAAGGAAATTTTCAAGTGTTAAAAAGGAAATGCCCTCCATGCTTCATCTCTTTTATTCCTTTTACATTAAGCATGTTGTGATAAGAAGACAACCCCGGGAAGTGAAAACTCAAGGAGAACAGAACCAGAGGTAAACATCAGCTTCTACTCTCCATTTGAAAATTCTTTTTTCAGGGTTAACCTTGAAAATTCTCAGTTCAAATCTTTCAACCAGATGAAATTTCTTTCTAACTCTGTACATTGAAGTCATATCTTATCACCTTCCCACCATAATACATAATGCCAATTTTGGAGGTTGAGTTTAGATAAAAGCATAAAGTAACATAATTAAACTAATTGAAAATAAAATATGAAACTCTTAACCTTCCCAGAGACATTTCAATTTCAAATGAGGTGGTTTATTAATAGCAATGAATCTCTAGTTGATGAAATGTCAGGCTGTGAGATAGAAGAAAAATGGAGAATGACACTTACTGAGAGTCCACTATGTACCAACACTTTGCATATAACTATCCTTAAAATAAGTGTACTAGGTATATACTTTTTGTTTGAAAGAGTTTTTTAAAGGCTCAGGGCAGTTAAAATATTTGCCTAAGTCACACAGCCAATATAACAAAGAACTTGGAACTGAACTATCATTTGCTCAAATGATTACTCCAGGAACGTGGAACAATAGTCATTGCGCCGGCTACTGGTTACCTATTCAGAGTCTCATGATAATGGACTGGAATAGTGCCAAGTAATAATGAGTATAGCTAAATTTATTATATGAAACTATATTTCAATTGACAAAGGCATAGTATCAGTTTTCCAAATATAATGAGGGGTGTAGAATTTTTAAAATGATGTGAGTGTGCTAAACAGAAAATTGACCCATTTCGTTGGTTCACAGAATAAGGTCCATTTTTCTGGTCTTCTAGTCATACATAGATCTCTTTCTATTTTTTTTTAAATTACTTTTTTTGGGGAGACAAATTGCTAACTTTCACTCCAAGATAGTAACAAGTAGATGTATCTTCTTATGTCTGGAAACCTGTTGCCACCTTCATACTCTATAATTACATGGCAGGACATGTGTGGTAACATTCATTCTTAGGATTTTCAGAGATATCTTTGTATTATTGCCTTTGTTGCTATGGAGATAATTTCTTGAGTTGTCAACATTTCTCCTTGTGATGCATGGAATCTAGATATATTTCTACTGACAGCTTCATTTACCATCAAAAAGTGATTTCCATAGCCACAACATATTTCCACATTTCCAATATGTAACAACCAAATACCTGGACACACAATAGTTCATAGATACTGTGGAATGTTCAGCTTCATGCCATCTTATAGGCATTTATTTTTTGGTGGCCAGAAGCTTTCATTTTCATTCCAAATATTGTGGGATTCAGTGGTAAGAGCCAAATAGGAAAATAAAGTTCTTTCTTCAAGAATATTTTGTGATTAAGAAGAAGATCCTTCAGAAAGCTTCCCTGACCAGGAGAAGCAAAGAAAGCTCGGTAGTATATTAAATAAATAGAGGGATTTTGTCAAAGAAGACACTGTATAACGACTATCATTATTAAAGTGCCAAACTGAAAATTTTGATACATCTTTCACTCAATCAACACAATGTGAAATGTCCTTGAAAATATTACGCTTTGTAGCTTCCAAGCTTTGTAAGCAGGGGTACGGCCCTTTGCAAAGTGCAAGATTCACAGGTAATATTTTCTGCTTCAGGTGTCTGGTACTTCCCTAAAAGGAAGCTTGCTAACATTTATCAGATCTGTGACGATGTTCTACCTACCTGGTTCGTTCTCTCAAGGACTTGTTTACTTTGTGCTTACAATTGTGAAATTACAACATTGCTTTATTGATCTTTCCCAACAGTATACTGAAATTCCACAGGATGGGGCAATTTCACTAAGAAAATGCAAAGTACCCAAACTGATATCAGATGTGGTACTTCCCACCAATTTATAGGAAACATGGTAAAACAGACCTTGTTCATTTGGGAGGTTTCTCTTCTTCATCTGGTGTTAGTGTTTAACATTTTTCCAAAGTTCAATAAATCATGTATTTTTGCTCCAAGAATAGCTTATTTCATTGTATCTATTATCATTTCTCTTTGGGGAAAGGCTTTGACTCTTTTACGAATCTGAGGCTGTGTTGGTACATATTCCAGGCTCCAAATCTTTCAACATAACAAATAATCCTTCAGCAGCATCCACGTTTTAGCATCTGTGTTTATCACCTGGAAACTGCGCTTTCTATGCCACCTACCCTTCAAGAGAATTTCTCAAACATCTGTCTCATATTTATTGATTTTCTGAGACTTGAGGGAGAAATCAAGTATTGCTTTCTGTGACTTCTACCAGCAATGAATTCACAGCATTGCTCAAAGCAGAGAGACCCAAGCAACTGAATGTTTCAATTTAGTTTTATTTTTTCCTGTTTTGTTTTTTTTTTTTCCTAAATTTTGAATGAAAGCAAGGATCTTTTTTCCAGTGGAGTTACCTAACTTGCCTGAGGACACATCAAATCCCAAAGCACAGTTAGTTATTCTCTGCTTCCTTGTCAATGGACTGGGGCCATTTTATCTGTCTTGACAGGGGAATTAAGTCAGACAAAAAAGATCTAACTCCCTGGACCAAATTACCATATTGACTGGTTTATCTGGTTAATTCTATTAAAATAATCCAATCAGTCTAATGTCTAAATACATATATGCACGGAATATTCTAAAACTCTGACACCTGTAATAACAGCCTACTGAATTTAAAAGTTAAACTCTATAGACATGAAAGACATCTTCTCAAGGCAACAACATCAATTATCTCAGAAATTACTTAGTTGAAATAGGCATTTCTGGATTATTCATCTGACAGTTGCTAACCAACCACTACAATAGTCATCTCCCATGATGATAGCTGTCTAACAAGTAAGTTGAGATAGTATTGTAGTAATGCTGACTCAGAGAGGGGATGTGGTATTTATCTGGTGCTAGCGCCATTAGTTCTGAATATTACCTTTAATCAAGAGCACTCAAAGTGATACAGCTTCTAGTGTTCTTGAACATTCATTGAAATAATTATCCTATAATATGATTACTAAATTCTTTAAAATATAGATGTTTTAATTTTCGGAATTGTTGTTAATATTTTAAATGACTGGAAGGTTAAAATATAAAACAATGAACAATAATTTATGGAAATTACCCTTCTAACTTTTCATTGCGTTAAATTGTATTTACAATAAAATGATATCACTAAAAGGAACAGAGCAAGGAAAAATTTAAATGCTGGAAAGCAGCATAATTTTACCTCTAAGATTCTAAGATTGCTTATATATATTTTTGTATTATATGCCCTGAAACACATTCTATATGGTTTATTCAAAATTGCATATCATTTGAAGTGACTTTTACTTTGAGACTACCTAAGTACGGTATTATATGTCAATGAAAATATCAGATAATGCATGTCTATTTAATTCAAATAATTTCTTCTGTTTAATCTTGTATATTTTTATTTAATAACTTTTGTACATGCCATGTATAACAATGAAGCGACCTAAGTAGACCATATTTTTAGTAAGAATTCTTTTTCTCCTTTCTTCATATCTAGCTCTCTCAGATGAACAGAGTAGAGTGGGATCTATGAGTAATAGCTAAAGAGTGAATTGTGAATACACCTAAGAGGAGAGGCCAATAAGAGCATGCTTTTATTTATCTCTTTGAATAAACAATAATTAATATTTTGGGGCACTGTTTTTGTGCCATGCACTTTCTGAAGCACTTTATGCTATACTATTCTATACTATGCTTTATACATTTACAAAAAGATTACAACACACACACACACACACAACTACTCTCTTATCTATCTATCTATCATCTCTACCTGGATCTCCGTATATACTCACATGCACGGTTGTATGTCTACATCTGTATCTACCTGTCTACATGATACATTTAATCTAATCTCAGCCAAAGACATATGACTGCAAGAGATTTTATGTTTTGAACAAGTGACTCAGAGAAGCAGAGATGTTTAAAATTCACCTTAACAGCCATGGTACTGACATCAGTTCTGAAGAAGTTGGTAGCAGCAGAGTACTCATTCTGTTGACACAGTAGTAAATACTCCTTTGTGGCAGTTATTTCAGAGGATGCGCTAACGAGACTATGGTGCAATGTGGTTTTGTTCAAGACTCCTACTCTTCTTTCATCCCTGCTTTTTTTGAAGCCTCATTTATCAGAGGTCCAGTCAGTTTTGTGAATACTTGCCATTATTCTAACAAATACCTTTTCTGCTTGAATTAATCAGAGTTAATTTCTATTGGCTGCAACCAAGGCAACCTTATGACACTATGAATTGGGTTTGGGAGTGAGTTTTAGCAACAGAGTCCACAAGAATTAAGATGACAGTGAAAAGCCTATACATATCCATACATATTTAGCGACAGGAACCTGGAAGCCAATGTGCAGAGGTGAAACTACTAGTTAATGTATCACTATGTCACCTAGAAGAAAGGCGAAGTTTGAGGAACTGAGCTACTTACGACATAAAATATTATGAAGAGCATGAGAAATTCAACAATTATTATATGTAATAACTACTTCTAACAGGACTGGACAGCTTAAGAAAAGAGTACTGAAATCTTGAATCTCAAATGTCCAGGTCAAATCACAAAGTGAACCCCTGGGAGAGTTTATGAACTTGTTAAAAACACTTTTACCACTTATAGGCATAGGGTTGAAGGAGACAGAGAGGAAAATTACCACTTAATTCTGAAAATGGCCAAATTACATCAGCTGAATTTAGTATCACCAGATCTCTAAAACGAAAATTAAAGAACTTGACATTCACAAGTAGGAGTTGGAGTATTTCACGTTGACTATATGGGACAGCCTAAACACCAACAGGAGCAAGTTTGCCACTTAATAATGACAAAAATCTGAAGAGTATTTATGGAAATGGATTCTGAGATAGTCCAATCAAAATGATGGCGTATAATTTTTGGATTATACTGAATTTATTAATATAGATGTAATCACCAGAAAGACTGGATTCAATATTGTAGTTTGAATCTTTCCAATTTCTGCCTATATGCTTGCCTGAATCCTCAATTCACCAATAGTCCATTCTATAGAAACTTCAAATGCCAGAAATTCTTAAGTAAAAGGTGGAGGAAAGAATCTACATTTTTTGGAAGATGTGAATGCAGATTTTGTCTTTCCTTTGTAACTTACTAGAAGACACAGTTTTCACCAAGGTCCTGAAAAATTTGCTGATGAATGGAGCAAAATATTCTTTAAAAAGTGCTGGAGTGGGGGCCCACCCATGGCCGAATGGTTAAGTTCGCATACTCCGCTTCGGCAGCCGAGGGTTTCACAGGTTCGGATCCTGGGTGTGGACATGGCACGGCTCATCAAGCCATATTGAGGCAGCATCCCACATAGCACAACCAGAGGCAGTCACAACTAGAATATACAGCTATGTACTGGGGGACTTGGGGGAGACGAAGAAGAAAGCAAAAAAAAAAGAAGACTGGCAACAGAATTTAGCTCAGGTGCCAAACTTTAAAGAAAAAAAAACTGCTAGAGTAGTTTTTCTCTGTAAATCATGGATACTAGTAAAAGACTTTGATGCCTGAAATAGGTCTCCCAACTTTAATGGGTTTGGAAAGACCTTGGCAAAATCCAAAAATTTATCAGAATATTTGGCAGAGCTAGAGTTTAGGAGATTATAAACTGTAGTAGTCTTTGGCTAAGGGTAATTCATCTTGGGTTCCCTGGAAGTAAAGTTTGTTAACCTGCTTGCACCCAAGATAATGTGTGCAACTGGAAATCCTCTAGGTATACTGAACACTGAGTCAATGTAACAGAGAGTTATATTCTCATGTAAGACCTGAAACCATAAAACTGCTAGAGGAAAACATAGGGGAAAAGCACCCTGACACTGGTCTTGGCAATGACATTTTGGATATGACACCAAAAGCACAGGTAACGAAAGCAAAAAAACAAACAAAAGACCTCAAAGCAAGAAGTGGGATTACTACAAATTAAGAAGTTTCTGTATGGCAAAGTAAACCATCAAGAAAATGAAAACGCAGTCTCATGAATGGGGAAAATATATGCAAACCATATATCAGATACGGGGTTAAGAACTAGCATGCATAAGGAACTCACACAACTCAATAACAGAAAGTAATAATCTGATTAAAAATGGGCAAAAGACATGAATAGATATTTCTCAAAAGAAGGCATACAAATGGTCAATAGGCATAAGAAAAGGTGCTCAGGGTCACTAATCATCAGGGAATTGCAAATCAAAACCACAGTGAGATATTGTTTCACACATTTTAGAATGGTTATTATCCAAGTCAAAAGATAACAATTATTGGTGAGGATGTGGAGAAAAGGGAGCCTTATACACCATTGGTTGGAATGTAAATTGATACAGCCATTATGGAAAACAATATGGAAATTCCTCAAAAAATTTAAAACACAATTATCATAAGATCCAGTAATCTCACTTCTGGGTATATATTCAAAGAAAATCAAATCATTATATCAAAGAGATACCTGTATTCCTGTGTTCATTACAGCATTATACACAATAGCCAAATATGAAAACAACCTAAGTGTCCATAGACGGATGAATAGATAAAGAAAACATGATACACACTCACACACAGAGGAATGTTATTCAGCTTAGAAGGAGATCCTGCCATTTGCAACAACATGGATGAAACAATCCCATTTACAATCACAACAAAAAGAATAAAATACCTAGGAATAAAGTTAACCAAAGAGGTGAAAGACCTGTTCACTGAAAACTATAAGACATTATTGAAAGAAATTGAAGATATCAAGAAATGGAAAGACATTCTATGTTCAGGGGTTGGAAGAATAAACATAGTTAAAATGTCCATACTACCAAAAGCAATTTACAGATTCACTGCGATCCCAATCAAAATCCCAATGACATTCTTCACAGAAATAGAACAAAGAATCCAAAAATTTATATGGAACAACAAAAGACCCCGAATAGCCAAAGCAATCCCGAGGAAAAAAAACAAAGCTGGAGGCATCACAATCCCTGATTTCAAAACATACTACAAAGCTATAGTAATCAAACTAGCATGGTACTGGCACAAAAACAGACAGACGGATCAAAATATCAGAATTTAAAGCCCAGAAATAGAACCACACTATCTATGGACAGTTAATCTTTGACAAGGGAGCCAAGAACACACAATGGAGAAGGGAAAGTCTCTTCAATAAACAGTGTTGGGAAAATTGGACAGCCACATGTAAAAGAATGAAAGTAGACCATTGTCTTACACCATACACAAAAATGAACTCTAACTGGATTAAAGATTTGAATGTAAGAACAGGAACTATAAAAACCCCAGAAGAAAATATAAGCCGTACACTCTATGACATTAGTCTTAGCCACATCTTTTCAAACACTATGTCTACTAGGGTAAGGGAAACAAAAGAAAAAGTTAACACATGGGACTACATCAGACTGTAAACGTTCTTCAAAGCAAGGGAAACCATGAACAAAATGGAAGGACAACCCAGTAAGTGGGAGAAAATATTTGCAAATCATTTATCAGACAAGGGGTTGATCTCCAAAGTATATAAAGAACTCACAGAATTCAACAAAAAAAAACAAGCAACCCAATAAAAAATGGGCAGAGGAGATGAACAGACATTTTTCCAAGGAAGATATACAGATGGCCAGCAGACACATGAAAAGATGTTCAATGTCACTAATTATTAGGGAAATACAAATCAAAACTACAATGAGATATCACCTTACACCAGTCAGAATGGCTATGATTACCAAGACAAAAAACAACAAATGTTGGAGAGGATGTGGAGAAAAGGGAACACTCATACACTACTGGTGGGAATGCAAACTGGTGCAGCCACTATGGAAAACAGTATGGAGATTCCTCAACAAACTAAAAGTAGAAATACCATAGGACCCAGCTATCCCACTATTGGGTATCTACCCAAACATCTTGAAATCAATAATCCAAAGGGACATATGTACCCCTATGTTCATTGCAGCACTATTCACAATAGCCAAGACATGGAAACAATCCAAGTGCCCATTTTCCGATGACTGCTTAAAAAAGATGTGGTATATATATACAATGGAATAATACTCAGCCATAAAAAAGACAAAATCACCCCATTTGCAACAACATGGATGGATCTGGAGGGTATTATACTAAGCAAAATAAACCAGACTGAGAAAGGCAAACACCATATGACTTCACTCATATGTGGAATATAAACAAACACATGGACAAAGAAAACAGTTCAGTGGTTACCAGGGGGAGGTGGTGGGCACAGGGGGTGAAGGGGAGCACTTGTGTGGTGACAGACAGGAATCATGTGTAACTAAATTTCACAGCAATGTAAACTATTATGAACCCAATAAAAAATAAAATACAGCAATGGCAATTGTAAGACAGACTAAGAAGGACATGGCAATTTCACATCTTTAGTCCAGCTGTCTTTGAGACCAGGAGTTGGAAAGTTAAAGTTCAAGGGGTATATCTGTGTCCTCCCTACACCTACATGGGGAAAATAGTTTAACTAGGACTGAAGAAATAAAAATATATAAGCCCCCCTGGGTAATTCCAGACACATATGCAGAAGTGACACTTGGGAAAAGATTGAATATCCTTCAATGGACCAAAAGAGAGCTTGTAGACATTATAATATTTTTCTAAATGTTAATGTAATTTAATTTGTATACTAATAGAGTAACCCATGAAATAAAGATAAGTATTTCGTTTTGGAAATGTTATCAGAATGGAAAGGTGTTGGAGAGGCACCGGCTCTCACCATGACACTGCCATTTAAATGTTACTTGATGTGAAATCATTTTAATTCCACGAATATTTAGACCTTCCGATTTGCAGGTAATATGACCATTTTCATATATATTTTAAGTGATGCTGGTAAAATGTCTTATTATACTATCACATGATCCATATGCCTTGAGTGGTATAGTTTTTGTAACCAGAAAACAACAAAGGTAGAAATATTCACAGTGCTCCTGAAAGATAAGACTGTAATAGGTAATTATTTTCATTCCTGCTTTTTGTGATGCAGAATCAAAGAAAAAAATCAGAAAATTACAGAGTCTGAGAGGAGGCAGAGAACCAGAACACATCAACAAGAGGTATTAAGTTAATCTACATAATAAAGGGATGGGCTAATTGGAAAGTAGGAAGCCTAAAAGGGAGTACATTTCATGTGGAATGTAGAGGAGGCTGGGGTAAGGAAAGTCGTAGGGGCTAGTAAATGAGCATCTCTAGAAAATACAATAGTTGGAAAAATTGAGAAAAAGAAAAGCATTGTTGGGATTATCTCTAGGATTCTCCTTGAAATGTTGTTTAAGGGATATACATAAATAATAGAAGAATTTTTAGAATTAGCTTTTTGATTTTGAAAAGTGTTTTGTGAATAAGATAATATTTAGAGATTAAGCCATATTAGGCCAGCTTCAACAGGCTCACCATTGAGGAGGCCAGGAGGCTTTTATGAGATAAGTAATGGTCAGGTACACCCCCGGTTAATACCCTCCCCTGCTACACTAAGCCTGAACCAAATTATTGAACTTAGGGACATGGAAGTGGGTCTTTAATTATGAGACATTGCAATTATAGGAATAATTAACATCTTAAAAATATTTTGAAAGAATGAAAAATTCAAAGTTGCAAATCATGAGATTTGCGTCATTTGAATGTTCCAAGCAGATAACTTAATTTATTCAATGACGCTTAAGCTCACTAAATTTAGGAAAAAAACTGAGAAGAGGTAGACTGGAAATTAATTGTCACTCCCTGTTTATTAACAAGTTAAAATCTCTTTTTCTAATTATAGAAATGTGATGTCAGATTTACTAAAGCTAATTCAAGTTCAGTGCTGGGTTCTATTATTGCAAATACAATCTTCTGAGGGACGAGAGCGATGCTAACAGACCTTTGAGAAAGTAAGCTATCGAACTGCTGGCATAAGAACCAGAAATAGAAAAACTTGAGGAGTTGGAGGTACTTAATAATCTAGGATCCAAATACAGTGATTTTGAATTATGGTTAGACTATGCTTCAGAAATCACAGAAGGACAGACAGGCTCAGAGGCGAAAGACACTGCCAGCTTGTGAGAGTTTATGATGATTGCCATAAGGGTCAGTTTTGACCAAAATTCATAAAGTCTGACATTTATGTATAGGAACAGAACAAGTACTTGACAGGGTGGACAGTGACTGGAATTCATATTCTGTATTCAATACAGTATGCCAGCGACCCTTGGAAAACTGTTCTGTCTTTGTGCTGCAAATGGAAGAATGACACCAGTCGGCTATCTGTCAGCAAGCCACAGAATGAAGCTTCAAAGCTTGGAAGTACTTAAGCTAAAATTACATGGGGATGATATACAGTTAGAAATAATAAATAATGTTGTAATAAACAATCATTTCTGCTCTGAAGGGCAACCAAATTCTCACTGTCGGTACATCTAACCTTTAGGAGAGGAAAATAGTAGGCAGCTATGTTGGTCAACAGTAGATCAGAACCAAATAATGTCATGCAAACCATAGTTATCTGTTAAGAAGTTCAAAGTTTCACTTTGTCAATTATTCCTCAATAAATGTGGAAAAAAAGAGGTTGGAAGTTTCCAGATATGGTTCCATATGTAAGACATGCCTACTTCCACAAGATGGGAGTAAAATGACAACAGAAGCCAGGATACAGATTCCCTAAACCCAGCTATGTAATCACAAGAACCTTCCAGAGGTAACTTAAAGTTCAAACAGGAAGTTTTGCTCTTAATTTATTCATCATCAGGAGATTGAGTCAATATCATCAGAACATTGGGTCACATAATGTCCTCTGTAGTCATTCAGTTACTCATCTTATGATGCTTTTCTGACCTATGGGTAGGTAAAACCTTGAAATTTTGAAAGTCAGTCCCAGACTTACTTTGACTATGGAATAGATACAAATTTAGGACCTGCTTATTCCTTAGTTCTTTTCCATAACAAAGATATTGGTGGATATTAAATCCTCAGACTAATGCTTTTACTCAAAGGAAAGGTTATTATTCTGTTGCATAATTTATTAGAGGATACTATACTGGAATCAGCCAGTTTCTACCTGATAGCATCAGCAGGGAGGAGGAGAAAAAGAAGGAGGAAGAGGAAGAAGGAAAAAAGATGAAGAAAAAGACAATAAACAAGGAGGAGAAGGAAGAGAAGGGATAAAGATTCTTATTAGACATCATCTTGATAGTGGTGGTTGGAGGTTGTGTGTGTACACAGAGCATGATAAAGACTAACTGTGAGAAAAGTGATAAGATATAATCAATAAAATTGTTATCGAATATGTTAAGAGATTTGAGTGATCTCACCCCAGAAATCAAAGATAATCTTGTAAGTGCAAGGATGCATCTCCTCTTATCCCTACTCAGATGCTGCTCAAGGTTTGTGAGAGAACTTAGGTTAACATACACAATGAAGAAATAAAAGAAAAATGACACGAGAAGACAGGTAAAATGCAGTGTTCTGGGGGAGAGAAATGAGTTTTGAAGGGTAAGAGATTAATGATTAAATACGGATAGTGAGGAAAAAAACAAAAGTGACTGGGAAAACACAAAAGAGACTATGAGAATTATTGTGGAGCTTCCAAACTGAATTCCACTTAGGAGAGGTAATAAAGGATAAACTCACTTCTGTTACTCTTTCTTTCATTATAACAGAAATGTTGCACAAGCATAACTCATGGCATGGTCAAAACGCAGCTCCACTCTTGTGTCTTCCACTTTTTTCATCAAACTTCATTCAGTGGAGGCAGGTTTTCTCCTGACGTTGGAGGAAAACTTTAAAAAGCCCATGCACTTTGTGCAAGAAAATGACAGTCTAATAGTCACTTTGTCACAAATACAGCCTCTCTTTAGTATACATAATTTGCTATGAAAGATACAAATCATAACATGCAAGTTTATTTGACAGTAAATTTCCTTCCCATGGCTTAAATTTGATACCAAATGAAAACTTAAAGTGAGAAAATAACATGCAGTTGGAAAGTTGGATTCTTCTTTATTCTTCTGACCTGTGTTTTTCTCCTCCTCTCCTCTGTTCTGGCTTACTAGCCCATTCTGAATCCATCTGGATCAAATACGGTGGCTAAGGAGGGAAGCATAATAAGAGCATAGGAAAAGTTTTCTTAAACAAAATGAAAATCATCCCAAATTTTGGGTTGTCCTCTGGGAATGGCTAATATTTAACTATGGTTCTCTCTCACTGAGCATGAGTACTGGGTCCTCTTTCCTGGGCAGAATGATATCTATTCCAGGAGGCCAATTGCTATTCTTCTAGTTCCAAAGAATGCAATATTTATTTCCAGTTTCTTGATTCTGGGTTTCTTCTCTAGGTAGCCTTTTCTTGGAGGGAGAAAAATGTCTCCAGGATAATTCTTTGTTGCGGATGGCTCTGCACTAAGACATCCTTTGCCCTCAACAAACTCTAGAAGTGCAAGCTCATCCCATCACAACTCCCTGTTTCCTGTAGACTACTGAGCTTTGTCAGAATAGGTCAGGTACCAGTCCTCTGTTATTCTCAGCTGCAGAAAATGGGAGCTATCTGAAAACTTCCATCACCAGGATGGGAGCAAAAGAGTCAGCCTCCTCCACTCCTCCCCACATGAAATGAGATGAGGACTTACAGCCAACCAATCACTCTTTCCAGAAGATCTTCAGCTTCGAACCATTTTTATAGCTTTGATTTGTCTTATGGTCCAAAAGTCATGGCACCAATTTTGATGAATTTGCTTTGTAAAATATACATAGGGTGATTTTTTGGCAGGGAGATTTTTTCATTTTAGAGATTTGTTCTAACTTTCTTGCGTGTTCTATAATCTTAAATTATCCAACCTCACTAATCATCTACCTTTATTTTTATAGTTGATCAGAATTTTTTTGCAGGGAAATATTGATGATAAATATTGAAAGAAAATCTTAGTCTATGGAGCAATTTTCCCTACGAGACCATAGGATGCCCTAACACGTGATGGAATATTAAGCAATTCCTCCTTTTCTCCAAGCCCATTACACTAAATGGTTCATGGGGCCTCTTCAGATAGGGACTTAGATAGTTTGATCTTTCTAATTTTGATTTAAGGTTTCATGATTTGTCTAAGTAGCAGAAAAGATACCAGATAGAGCAGTAAATCTTTTCTGTAGTATTTTTTTTCCTCATTTTGCTTCAGGGACGGGAGCAAAGAACACACAGGAGGAAAGTAAATGCTTAGCTCAAAAAGCTGATCTTTCAAGTAATCACATCTTTTTCCTCTACCCTATCTTTTGAAATTAAGTGATTCGGAGGGAGAATTGCGGTGTACAAGGAGTGTCGGCTCCTTGTACAATATAAATAATATATTTCCACAAGAGACTAAGCAGGAATATGAGGGATTCGCAGGAATGTATATGGAAGAAGCCAAATAAATTAAAAAGTTGACAGCACTTCCTTGAGTCAGAAATTCATTTCCATATTAAGGTTTAAAAAGAAAAAATCAGGGCCTTCACATTCTAACAATCCAAATATATTTCCTACGTGAGAAAATAGCAGAAGAAATGGTGCTAGTGAGCCTGCAAAAAGCCTCTATATGAAGTTACTGTTTCTATTCACCCTTTGTTCTTGTAAGTAAACTAGTCAAGAGACTTTAATCTCAGAGGCCAGTAGATTGTCAGAGGTGTGCATTTAACAGCAGGGGTGAAAAAGAAGAAGAGGTTGAACTCATGTAAAAATTCTCTGAAGATGTCTTACAGAGACAGTAGGATCTTGCCACAGAAACTTTGATTTCAAAAAGTGGCTGAATTAAATTCAAATAAAAACGGTTCATGTATCTTAAAATCATATTCTGTTACAGGAGAGACTACGATAGCAACAAACTCTATTCATATTTATCTTTTTATAAAAGGCAATGACATTTTATTGTGAACCACGATAAAACTCAGCCTAGGGTTTTTAATGTATAATATAATATAAGGATGTATAGTACATAGCAGTTGAAAAACAATTTCCCCGTATAGTACAATCTATTACTTTCCAAGGAACAAAGAAAGGTGTTTTCAATTTATTCCCATGAAATAAAGATAATGCTCCCTTTTTTTAATTTAACCAGATCACGTATGTTTAGGGGATGGGTAAGTATCAGTGGATGCTTAGAGAAACATACTTATGGTATACGTAAGTTAAACACATCAAAATATTAACATATAAGCAATTGATCCTCGTTACTCATGAACTGCACATTTGTGAATCCACCTACTAGCTAAAATTATTTTTAATCCCATATCAACACTCATGGTGCTTTTGAGGTCATTCGTAGAAATGCGTGTGTGCACATCCAAAAAATATTTGAGTTGCAATATGCACAATTCCTAACTAAATTTGAATAAGGCATTCATTCTATAAATGTGTCCTTTTTTGTCGGTTTAGTGCCATGTTTTGCCATTGTGTGTGTTTTGTTGGTGATGCCACTGTTTAAAATGGCCCTTAGACATATGTGGCAATAAAGTATTGTCTGGTGTTCCTAAGCACAAAAAGCTGTGATGTGCCTTATAGAGAAAGTTTGTGTGTCAGATGAGCTTTGTTCAAGCATAAGTTATAGTGCTACTGGCTATGAGTTCAAGTTAGTGAGTTAACAATGTATATTATATAAAGTGTCTCTAAACAGAAACACACAAAAACCAAGGGTATGCATTGATATGTTAATGAAAATGTGACCAAAAGCTCACAGCTTCCTAACCTTGTATTTTTTCTGGGAGAAATGGTTCACTATTCCCATTTCATTGTTTGTGTCAACTTTATAAAACATAACCGTCTTAGTCAGTTTGGGCTGCTTTACCAGCATACCATAAATTGGGTGGCTTATAAACAACAGAAATTTATTTCTCATAATCCCAGAGACTGGAAGTCAGACATCAAGCTGCCAGCAAGATCTGGTTCTGGCAAAGGCCATCTTCTAGGTTGCAGACAGTGGCGTTCTTTGCGTGTCCTCAATGGTGGAAGGGGATAAAAAGATCTCTGAGTCTCTTTTAATGGCACTAATCTCATTCACAAGGGCTCCACTCTCATGATCTAAATACCTACCAAATACTCCACCTCCTAATACATTGAGGGTTAGGATCTCAACATATGAATTTGGGGGGGACACAAACGTTCAATCCATAACAACAACTAATCCAAAAAACAAGAATAGACTGTGGGTATATGCATAGATGTGTGTGAGTGTGGGAACATATGTGTGTGTGTGCCTATGAATGGTGAAATATTCTGTCAGTAACTTGTTGCTTCCTCTATTTGATTATCTCATTGTGAATGGACTTGTGAGAGATGGGAGAAAGTCCTGGGTCCTGGGTGGGGAACTGGATAGAGACACAGCAAGTGCATCATGTGGGATGCTGTCAGCATGACATGAGTCTGAGGTTGCACATAACTTTCTACCACACCTGTGGCTAATACCAGAGGTGAGCTGGGGCAACTTGACCTGGAGCACCAGAGGCATCTGCATCCCCACGTAAGCTTGAGATCTTACATGAGCATATGGGCATAAGGCATACTGAGACATTATTAGAATTGTATTTCCTACCAAAACAATGAGTTGGGAGTTGAGGCTAAGCAATTTGATTTCAAGTGTTAAAGGAATGTAACAAAGTCTGTTCCTTACAGGTGGGAACATACATTTACATTTATTATAAGGATAATACTTAAAATATAAAGTACTACTCTGAGCACATACTTGCCTCTTAATGTGTTTTAGTTTCCTTCTTCTTTATTCTTTTTCCCTGCTTATTATACAAGGTCATCCTTTAACTTCTACCTAAGGACAGGAAAGAGTCTACTGGCTTTTAAGACATCTGCAAAACTAGTAATGGTTATTTTAATGAAATCATCATTATCATTATTTATTGAGCATCATTATGTTCCAGGGATTGGATAGTTGTTGTTTTTTATTGAGACATTATTTTTTTGGAGCAGTTTGAGGTGCATAGCAAAATTGAGGGGAAGGTACAAAGATTTCCCATATACCCCTTGCTCCCACACATGCACAGCCTCCCCCTCTCATCAACAACCCCCACCAGAATAGAATATTGTTTTTTATTTTTTTTGAGGAAGATTATCCCTGAGCTAACATCTGCTGCCAATCCTCCTCTTTTTGCTGAGGAAGACTGGCCCTGAGCTAACATCTGTGCCCATTTTCCTCTACTTTATATGTGGGATGCCCGCCACAGCATGGCGTGCCAAGCAGTGCCACGTCGGCACCCAGGATCTGAACCAGTGAACCTTGCGCAGCTGAAGCAGAACGTGCAAACTTAACCGCTGTGCCATCGGGCCGGCCCGAGAGTGGAATATTTATTACAACTGATGAACCTACACTGACACATCATAATCACCTAAAGTCCACTGTTTGCATTACAGTTCACTTTTGGTGTTGTACATTCTATGGCTTTGACAAATGTGTGATTACATGCATGCATCATTACAGTATCATACAGAGTATTTAGACTGCCCTAAAAATCCTCTGTGCTCTGCCTGTTTATCCCTCACTCACCTTCCTCAGCTCCCGAGAACCACTGATCTTTTTATTATCTCCATATTTTTGCCTTTTCTGGAATGACAGAAGGTTTGGAATAATCGAGTATATAGCCTTCAGATTTGCTTCTTCCATTTAGTAATATGCATTGAAGTTTCCTCCTCCTTGTCTTTTCATGGTGTGATAGCCCATTTCTTTTTAGTACTGAATAATATTCCATTGTGTGGATGTACCACAGTTTACATATCCATTCACCTGCTGAAGGTCATCTTGGTTGATTCACACTTTTGGCAGTTATGAGTGAAGCTGCCATAAATATCCAAGTACAACATTTTGTGTGGATAAAACTTTTCAGCTCCTTTGGGCGAATATCAAGGAGTGTGATTGCTAGATTATATGGTAAGAATGTTTTTAGTTTTGTAAAAACTTACTAACTGCTTCCAAAGTGGCTGTACTACGTTGCATTCCGCCCTCCTGTTCCTTGTATCACTGTTGTCATTCATTTCACTTATCTACGAGCATTCACGAGCATATATAATATACGTACAGAGACATACATAATTGAACACATTGTTGGTATTATTACTTTGAACAAACTGTTATCTGTTAGTTCAGTTAAGAATAAGAATAAAAGGTTTTATTTTACCTTCATTTATTCATTCTTTGATATTTTTCCTTTCTTGATGTAGAGTATTTTTTCTCTCTCGCTAAAGAAATTCTTTTCACATTTCTTGCAAGGCAGATCTATTGGCAACAAATTCCCTCTATTTGTTTGGCTGAGAAAGTCTTTATTTCTTCATTTGTGAAGGAAAATTTCACAGGATACAGAATTCTAAATTTGTGCACATTTTCTCTTAATGCTTTAAATATTTTGGTCCACTCTCTTCTGGTTTGCATGGTTTCTGAGAAGTTGATGTAATTCTTACATTTGTCCTCTACAGGTAAGTTGTTTTTTCTTCTGGCTCCTTTCAGGGTTTTTTCTTTATCTTTGATTTTTTTGTACTTTGAAAATGATATATGCCAGGGGCCAGCCTGCTGGCTCAGCAGTTAAGTGCGCATGTTCTGCTTCGGCGGCCTGGGGTTTGCTGGTTCGGATCCTGGGTGTGGACATGGCACCGCTTGGCAATCCATGCTGTGGTAGGTGTCCCACATATAAAGTAGAGGAAGGTGGGCACAGATGTTAGCTCAGGGCCAGTGTTCCTCAGCAAAAAGAGGAGGATTGGCAGCAGATGTTAGCTCAGGGCTAATCTTCCTCAAAAGAAAAAGAAAATTATATATGCCTAAGTATAGTTGGGTTTTTTTTGGCATTTACCTGCTTGGTGTTCTCTGAGCTTCCTGGCTACGTGGTTTGGTGTCTGACGTCAATTTGGGTGAATTCTCAGTCTTTATTGTTTCAAATATTTCTTCTATTCCTTTCTCTCTTTCTCCTGGTTTTCCCACTACGCGTATGTTATACCTTTTGTAGTTGTCTCATGGTCCTTGGATATTCTGTTATTTTTTTTTTCTTTTTTAGTCTTTGTTCTCTTTGCTTTTTGAGATTTCTATTGATACATCCTCTAACTCAGAAATTCTTTCCTTGGCTGTGTCTAGTCTACTGATAAGCCTATCAAAAGCATTCTTTGCTTCTTTTACAGAGCTTTGATCTCTACCATGTCTTTTTGTTCTATCTTTGGATTTGCATCTTTCTGCTTATATTGCCCATCTGTTTTTGCATGCTGTCTACTTTATCCTTTAGAGTCTTTAGCATATTAATGATACTTGTTTTAAATTCCCAGTCTGATAATTTCAACATCTCTCTCATGTCTGGATCTAATGTTTTCTCTGTCTCTTCAAACTGTGTTTTTTGCCTTTTGTTATGCTGTGTGTTTTTTCTCAACATCCAGATATGATCTACTGGATAAAAGGAACTATTGTAAAGAGGCCTTTAAAAATGTGGTGGTGAAATGTTAGAGGTGGGGAAACGTTCTATAATGAAACGGCTAGATCTCAGTGCTTTAGGGAGCCTATACCTCTGGACTGTGAACTTTGCAGGTGTCTCTCAGTTCTTTTCTGGCACAGGATGGTACAGTGGGCTGGAGGTGGGTTTTTCCTTTTTCCCATATGGAAGGTTAGAGCTGACTGGAGCTGGGTATTTCCCTTCCTCCAGGTCACTTAGGGTCTCATTATACCCCAGCAGGTTAAGCTCCAATTAGGTAGTTTCTTCTGAAGGCAGAACGAGAGTTAGGAAGAACAGAGGTCTCTGATTTATTTCACAGTGGTTCCTTTTCTCCTCCCTCCGTTGGAGGCAGGAGGGGATTTTTTCCCCAACGTTTATTGTGAGAACATAGTCAAGCTCCTGGAGGAAAAACTCAGAAAAGTGTGGGGGCTCCCCTTAACTGGGTCCCCTGCAGTTTTTTTCTCTCAGTCTTGCCCACACAAGTCTCTAGCAATTCGTCTATTACAGATCAGGTTTTCCTACCCTGTCACTGGTTTTCAGGGTGGCTTTTGCTTGTGAGTCTCTGCTTCTGTAAGCCATGATTCTCTGTCTTTGCCTGTCAGTCTCTCCAATCTTGGGAAAAGTGGTCTGCTTTCTGTCCCCACTTCTCTTACAGATCCAAGAAGAGTTGCTGATTTTTCAGTCTGTTCAGCCTTTTACTTGTTTGTCGGACATAGTGGAGACGCCCACGCTTCTTACAAGTGGAAGCAGCAGTGGATGTCTTGTGGAATTCTTTTTACATGGATTTTGTTAATCATCTAGAACAATTTTGCCATTCAGGTAAGATAATGACATAGAAGCTAAGGATGGAACATTTGCCATAGTCATAGACAGACAGTGGAGCCAGGATTTGAACTCAGTCTTTCTGACTCAAAGCTTTTGCTCTTAGCCATGCTATGTGGTTCTATATCAGCTTGGTTTGTGTTATTGACTGAACCCTTGTGTTCCCCTAAAATTCACATGTTGAAGCTCTGGACTTTAATATGACTGTATGGGGAGACAGGCACTTTAGGAGGTAATTAAGGTCAAATGAAGTTGTAAGGGTGGGCACTAAATCAGATTAGATTAGTCTGCTTAAAAGAAGAGACACCAGAGAGCTTAGCACGCTCTCTCCATCTCTTGTCTCTGTATCTCTCCATGCCCATGCACTGGACAAGCCCATGTGAGCACATAGTGGAAGGTGGCTGCCCACAAGCCATAAAGAGTCCTCTTACCAGAAACCAGATCCTGCTGGACTTTGATCTTGAACTTTCTAGCCTCCAGAACTATGAGAAAGTAAATTTCTGTTGCTCAAGCCGCTCAGTCTGTGGTATTTTCTTATGGCAACCTGAGCAGACTAAGATGGTATATCACAAGTAGTATAGTTCCTGACACATAATAGGGAAATGGTAAATACTATTTTAACTAGTGAACAAAAACAATAATTATGAATTGAATATTCAAAATTGAGAACCAGCATTTTGATACTTCTGGAGCTGATGGTAAGTTTCCCCGTACAGTACAAAAAGTGTACAATACTTGGTATCTGAATTAGCTTTTATTGGATAGTACATCCCATTAAGAAACATTTATATCTTCGCTTTTTCTAATGTAAAAACATTGCGTTATTTCTTAAACACGGCAATTTTGCTTTCTTGTCTCAGAGTAAGAAACTGCACCATCTGTTTCAAAAAGATCTATGGTGTGTTTTATTTGAACAAACAGCTTGAATCAAAATTTGGTGCAGGGGGCTGGGGAAACGGGTATTACAATGGTTTCACAATGTCATTGCAATGAAATTTGTAAATCCCCATTATTATAAAATCAATAGTACCAAAACTGCCCAAATATTTAAGATAAATGGAAAAGAGGCGTTTTTTGGTGGATATTTCTCTATGGATGGAATTAGCCATATACAAACATGATAGATTCCCAATTACATATGGAGAACTGTTCATTTTTCCATCATCGTGTATGTTTTTGTGGAGAATAAGCACATTTTAACACTAATTTAAGTGGAACTTTCAGGAAAGTTTGTCCACTGAAAAATAAACATCACTGAATGAATTATAAGATTAAATAAAAACAGAATTTCAGATTTTGTAAACCCTTGCTTCTGCCTAACTGCTCTTGGTAACAAGACTGAGGAATTGACTATTTGCAAATTTGTTTATATACACAAGTTGGCCTGAACACTCCTATTTAGTTTTTAGACATATATAGTTGAATTGGATGCCTTGTCACTATGGTGCAAACATCACAATGACAACAGTATCCTTAAACCAAGGGCTAACAGAGTGGTGTTTCTTTTCTTGACTCAGAGTGTAGATAGCATTTAGTAGCAAGCAAGTCTTCTCTTATGAAGAAAAACAATAATAATAAACCTAGTAAGGTATTTAGATATTCATATTTTACATGAAAATGTCTCTAAAAATAAGAAATAAGAATAAATGAAATAAAATTCATCTGAATGAAGCATGAAATTATATTTTTGCTTAACTGACAAAGAGGAAAATGTATTTAAAATATCATTTGGAGATTTAAGAAGAGGTAGAAAAAAATGAATAAAAAATTTTTAAAAGAACTAAAAAGAGAATATATGTGGCTTTGTCTTGATAGAGATTCTGATAATACTTTCCAGTCAAAGACGAATAATAAATTCATAAAGTGTCATCTAATATCCAGAATTTAATTTCAAGCAATAGTGAACTGATCATCTTAAAAAATGTCTCTTACCAGGAGTTACTGAGTAATATACTGAATATATTACATATTCTAGGTACATATAATTAGAATATGTGTGTGGACATATATACATGTATAGGTATATATATACATATATATATACATACATACATATATATATACATACATACATATATATATATATATATATATACATACATACAGTCATAGGGCACATAGTGACGTTTTGGTCAGTGATGGACCACACATACTATAGTGGTTCCATAAGATTAGTACCATATAGCCTAGGTGTGTATAACCATCTAGGTGTGCTATAACCATCTAGGTTTGTGTAAGTGCACTCTGTGATGTTCATACAATGGTGAAATCACCTCATGATGCGTTTCGCAGAATGTAGCCCTGCCGTTAAGCGATGCATAACTGTATATATATTCACATGCAATTAATGTACTGTAGATATAAATAGCACAGCTCTCATATTAATAATTTTCAAAATAAGAAAATAAAAAAAAAGTTCCTGTGCTCCATTATATGCAAAACATAATGACAAGTGTTACTACCACCTCTTACAGAGCAACTTTATGTTGCAGGTATTACCCAAGCTCTGATCCTCACAATGACCCATTTGAAACTATATGATTATCTTCATTTTGAAGACAAGAAAACAAATCAGAATATTTAAGAAATCTACTTAAATTTAGATGTTTGGTTAGTGACAGACCTTGCCTTTTAAACTATATGTACCTAAATCCAAACTCCAGCTTCTTTCCTGTCTCTCTAAATAAATTTGACTTGTAAATTTGTAGCTTCAGATACATATCTACAGAGAATGTCACTGTTTAATGATCGCATACCTTTGTAGTTTCTTAAACATGGTAATTGGGACAAGCCAATTATCTAAAGAAACTATTTGTGAACGTGTTCCTTGGAAAGGTTACTATTTGTGTTATATTTGCACCAGAAACTGCTTTGAAAGGTGTGAAGATTCACACTGATAAGAGAACTGAAATTTGGTTTATTTGTTAAGCCTGGCTGGTGGTTGGAAGATGTTAGCCTGGAACTTAACTTCATAAAGTCCACAATACATGGGTGAGACACAGTCTTGTCTTTATTCCTATAAAAATGAGACTAAAACATGCCTTTTAATAAGAACTGTAATAAGGAGCTATTATTCTAGGAAATAATGTTGCCATATAGAAATCTATTTCTCCTTATTCTATGCTCTCTTATAAGCATTTCGGTACACAAACACCCCCAAACTGCATGTCTTTCTTTATATGTCCAATTCTTTTCCCCCCTTTGCCTTTATGGATGGATACATAACTCTTTCATCTGGACTTTGTGTAGGGTTCTTTGGCATATATGTCAATTTATTTTTCTTTTTCTGTCTAGAGTATTCTTTCTTTCTTTTCTTTAACTATAATACTATTATAATAACACATTTTAGAAATTATATATGTTCTGCGTATAAATAACCATTTCATTTGCCTTTTTAAATTTAGATAAAGAAAAATGGGTTGGTTATAAGCTATGTTCTACACTTGTGCAGTTTTCAGTTGATTTATTTTCTGTGGATCAATGGTCCTTAATAGGAAACCAGCCCCATCAGAGTAACACAGATCGTGCCTTTACAACATCAAAACAACAGGTCAATTCTGACAATCAATTTTTAACAACGGTCATTTCAGTGACCCTCCAAAAAGAAAACCTAACTGGGTGGGTGATATTGTAGAGATAGAAATAACACATTGCCTTTAACACTCTCAAAGTTATTGTTACTTTTTAAGCCTCAGAACTAATTATTTTTATGCACATTATAGTCTCTTTCCAGTTATATGAGATAACCTCTTAAGTATTAAATGCTGCAAGTCAATTATCAGAGCCCTAAGAATACAAGTATTCTAATTACGTTTGAAGGTAGGCAGGTGTCTAGTTGATTGAAGAATTAAAGTGACAACAGTTTGGTACAGGTTCCAGAGACAGCACTAGGCAAAATGAAATGCTTTATGACAACATTTGTAGAAGCAAGCATTTAGTGCATTGGCATACAAATTGGAATTCTCTGAAGCAGGAAACTTCATTTTATGTGAAAAGCTCAGAGTGGTGAAGAGCGTGGCCTAAATCATATGGCAACTGGGTGGCAGAGCTGGGAATAGAGCCTGGACTTTTGCGCTTTGAAGAAAGAGCTATTACAGACACACCGGCTCTGCTGAGAAACTTCATATGTATTTGATTTTATGTTTAAATACGCAAGGTTTCACAAGACATCTAGTCAAATCCCTTTCCATAATTGTTGAACATAGTGACATCGAATAGAATATTTGTAACGTTTTTAAAAAAAATACTTTATTCTCTAAACATATACCTGTAATTCCTCATGAATACTGGCACTGAGATATATAAATAGGATATAAACTTTATAGAGTAATTTGGAGCAGAAATGATTACACCCATTCATATAAATGTCCCTACTTTCCCACAAACAAGCCCTCTTCATTTTGATATTTTCCATATTTCATAGTCTTGATTTGATTTGCCTACCTGCCTGTAATTCTTCCTTATTAAAAGGAATCATATTATCTACAAAGGGCAGCGGAAACAATCCAGAGCTCTTCGTGTAATCTCATATGGCATTGATCAGGCACAGAGGATTCTGTGGAGATATAACTGACTTGGCAGGTGCAATCACAAACAAGCCTTATTTTTTCTTATAACTTCCCTAGATGAAATCCCAAGCAGTTCTCACAGCTCTTCCTGTCACTTCTTAGTTGTTCAGTAATTATAAGGCCACTCCCAGTGTAAAATGAAACCTGACGCTATCCAGTGTAGTTTATTCACCTCCAACAGTTTGTCCCTTCTTCTGATTGGGAAACCAACAGGAGGGAAGGAAGAAGGTCAGTCTTCACTTCCTCTCTGGATCTCCTCCCACCCACTCCTCAGTTGTTTGTGACCTATCAGAGTTCAGCTCAAGTTGAACACGAAGGAGTAAAAGATGGAAGGGTTTTCTTTGATCGTAGCTATAGCCCAGTTTTGGTGCTATCTAGATATGGTGGATGCACAAGAGCTGGCCTTTCTCTGAATTCCTCCAAGATCCTCAGCAGTGATCTCTAAGACTAATTCCTTTGGTGAAGGCGATGTCTTCACTAGTAGGCTTTCAAATCCCCCCTTACTTTGCAATGGTTGGCTCTTTCTGTGCTGTGCTGGATCCAGCTCACACTGACTAGAGAGACGCTATTGTCTGCCTCTTTTCTCTTTGTTATATTCCCCCACGTCTTATCGGTAGCTTGAAATTGGCTATGGTGGGATTATTTACACCACAGAAGCTGGAAAATGCTACATTTTCTTAGTGCTCTTTTCTCTTTTTCAAAGAATCAATTTACCAGCACATCACCACAAGTGGTCTTTTGAGGTGCATTCATCTTTTAAATGTCCCCAGGGTGATCCCCTTCTGTAAAATTCAGGTCTTACTCCAAAACGCATACTCTTGTTTTACCTTCTGTGAAAATGTAGATTGCTCAATTAACATTCATTCACTCTCTCTCCCATTCTCTCTCTCTTCCTCATCCCTTCTTTTTCTTTTCCTCTTTGGCTCTTTCAGGTAGAGCCAGCCTTTGACTCTGATATTTTTTCCAGTGTATGCTTCCACCACGGAGACCTCTTCCACTCGTAAAGAAGACTCATCAGAATTTACAGGTTCAGTGTCCTCAGCTTCATGGGGATCTTCCCATATACTCATCCCAACTTATAGATCCCGTTCTTTCCTAATCAGTGCTCTCACTTTAACAGTAGCCACACAGCGAGGCTGGGAGTTCAACTTGCATTGTAATGCAGCCAGTCGCAGGATGAGGTTCTTTATTTTATTTCCAGCATTTTTAGCACTGCAGTCACAGGAGTTAATCTGCCCTCCAGGGAACACAGAGAAGCTCTTAGGTCATTTATGGTTGCTTGAGCTGGGAATTCAAGTCCCTGAACTCATCCTTTTCTTTCACTGCTTTATGCAGCAACATTAGGAGCAACCAATCAATGTCATTATATTTGTTAGTTTTCTAAAAATGTCTGAAAGTATTGCATACAGGGTCACCTAGCTCCTGGCGTCTAATAAGGAGTTGATTAGAAGTATCCAGTGCACATATTTTGCATATCTCTATAACTTTCTATAAAGTGCAGACAAAGGACTATCAGTGCTCTTTTTACTACTGGAAATGGAGTCATTACAGTCTTTTTTTTTTTTTTTTTTTTGAGGAAGATTAGCCCTGAGCTAACTGCTGCCAATCCTCCTCTTTTCGCTGAGGAAGACTGGCCCTGAGCTAACATCCGTGCCCATCTTCCTCTACTTTATATGTGGGACGCCTACCACAGCATGGATGGCCAAGTGGTGCTATGTCTGCATCCAGGATTGGAACTGGTGAACCCCGGACTGCCAAAGAGGAATGTGCGCACTTAACCGCTGCACCACCAGGCTGGCCCCAAGAGTCTTTAAATCTAATCAGATTAGACAGCCAATTCCAGAAACCCCAGAACCAATTCAGAAAACCCTCCCCAACATTCTGTCCCTTAGAACCACTCTCAGTACCAAAATTTGTAGGAGGAATTGGCTCACTGGATAATGAAGGATAGGAAGTCCCATGATCTGCTGCCTGAAAGCTGGAGACCCAGGAGAATCAGTGCTATATAACTCAGTCCAAGTTCAAAGATCTGAGAACCAGGGCATCTAATGGTGTGAATCTCAGTCCAAGAGCAGGAGAAGTGATGAGATGTCGCAGCTCAAGTAGTGAAGCAGAAAGAAGGGGCAAATTCCTCCTTCCTCCGCTTCGTTTCCTATTTATGCCTTCAGTGGACTGGGTGATGCCCATTCACATTGGGGAGGACAACCTACTTTACTGAGTCCACCAATTCAAATGCTGATCTCATCTGGAAACACCCTCACAGTCACACTCTGAAGCAATGTCAAATCTGGGCACCAGACTGCTAGTCAAGCTGACAGATAAAATTAACCATCACATGCAGCAAATGTCAGACACCAGTACCTGCATGTCTCAAATTCCAGGTGGTATATGCATAACTTACAGAGAACTCTTCACATAAATCCTCATTTCTGGCCTCTTCAACAACCCTCATATCGATGCAGTGTCTAATGGGATAATTAATGGTAGCAGAATCAATTTTATAGTGTCTTTGTATGTCTTGCACATATGTGTAAAAACTTCCTATAGGATATGGCAGTACTAGGCAGTTAGAATTGTTTCCAGATGTCACCCTCACATGTATTTAGAGTGGAATTAGAAGTATTAAAAATCCAAGTAATCGATTTGTTAAAGGTATCAGTTTTGGCATTGCACAGAGCATACTAATAACCAAAACTTATACCGTATAGTGCTTAATATGTCCCAGACACAACCCTATCAAGAAGATACCACTAATTTCCCATTTTTACTGATGAGCCAACTGATGTTACAGAGGTGAAGCAATTCACCCTAAATTATGATCAGGAGTGGGCATAGCATAGTGGCTGAGAGCAGAACGTAGACACTTCAAACACTGTGCTTGAGTTCAAGTCCTAGTTCTGACATTTACTTACTATATGATGTTGGGAAAGTTACTTGACCTTATTTTGAAATAGAGGATACAAAATACTACTCCCTTTATACTGTGGTTATAAAGAGAAATAGATGGTGTCTATAACGTTGTAAGATTGCAAGAAATGTTTTCGCATATAGTCGAGGTTAAGAACAGAAAGATGATAACATGGTAAACATATTTCTAGTCAGTTCAACTAAAAGCCACAATTCGGTGTTTTGTAATACTAAGGATGGGTTTCAGATTCTAAAAAGATCAGGTTTTGTTTCGGTCTTCAGCTTTAATTCTTCCATAGAAAATCCACACATATGAAAACTAATGTGATTTGAAAGTGATTTAAGAAGACCCAGGAATACTTAATAAGATTATCATACCAATTTGTAGTCAAATTTATAAAAAATGCTCTATTTGATTTGTAGTCATTTGTTATTCAAGGTCAACTCAAGTATATTTTGTTTTTTTCTTAAAATATTACTTTATTGTTTGCAAAAAGGGACTCTAATCCCACTGTAAATCCAAGGTTTATATTTAAGTTAAGAAACAAGCAAAATAGGGCCAGCCTGGTGGCTTAGTGGTTGGCTTCGTGTGCTCTGCTTTGGTGGCCCAAGGTTTGTGGGTTTGGATCCCAGACATGGACCTACACACCGCTCATCAAGCCATGCTGTAGCAACATCCCACATACCAAATAGAGGAAGATTGGCACAGATGTTAGCTCAGTGACCATCTTCCTCAAGCAAAAAGAGGAAGATTGGCAACAGGTGTTAGTTTAGGGCCAATCTTCCTCACACACACACACACACACACACACACACACACACACACACAAAACCCAGCCAAATAATTCTCTGTCAATGTGATTTTTTCTTAATATTTAGGAAAAAAGTTTCTGATGAATTACAAGTGCTCACTCAGGCATCATGGCCAATGATGGGGCCTTCTATCTAGGTTGTATTTATCCTCATTGCATTGTTAGAGTTCAGCTACCATAAACTACATGACTCATGAAAAACAAATATCATATAATTTTGAATTAACATTTAGCTGGCCTAGAACTAAAAACTAGCCAAGGATTTTTGTAGTAAAACATAGACAAACTAACTTTTTTGAACTTTATCTTCTTGTCCAGGTAGTAATACAAGCATAAATATCTTTCTGTCAATCCCTTCCAAATTTTGTAATAAGATATTTATTTAATAATAATTTTGTTTTATTTATCTGTGTATCCCAGAGATACAAATACAAATACCAGCCGTTCGTTCTTAAAATGCATACAAACTGCAGACAGAGTTTGGGGGTTTGTAACTAGATAGATAGATTGAACAGATCCCAAACTGGAAAATCTCCAAGAAAACTTTCACAATGGTAATTTAGAAATTGGCTCACTTCCTGTGCTTGTACTGAACTGATATTTAGTTCTGATTTACATTATTTTATTCTCATCACTAGTTACTGAGTTTTTAAGGACACAGAATGTCTTCTCGTTCATACTTAAAATTCAGTGAGAAATGAGAATGATTATCATTATTGAACATCTTTATACCCAACATATTATTTAAATCTCACCACAATCTTGTGAAAGAGTTCTTTCAAATAAAACAACTAAAACTAAGAAAATTTAATATGACTTGTTAAAGGTTACAGAGCTAATGAATTGCTCAAGAAGCTATCAAACTCAGATTAGATTACCAATTTCATGGTCTTCCTTCAACTTTTTACTACCTACATATAGATTGCACTCAACATGTGTATATCGAACAGGTGAACACATTCTTAAGCACATGATGATCACATCACAATTAGAAACTTTCGGATGTGAAAGAAGCTCAGTTACTTTTACAGTAGTCAGCCAAATCAAACACCCACTCAATTAAGTATAAATTAATGCCTTTCCCTAATGATCAAAAATCATAATGATAGAAGCTGTGAATCTAAATATATTATTTGTCCTTCTGTTGTATATTTCTCTTATTTATACTGAAGAAGAAGAGTCTAACACAGAGATTCTTAACATGTGATGCATGCTATGATGGCACTCACAGGTGAACATTCTATGACATGTCTGGAGTTTCTTTGCTGACACCAAATAATTCCTTTATGTGATTCATTATATATATAATTCATAAATTTTAACATTCTTTGATAAATCTTTAATGAAGACTTTCTGGTTTTGTATTTTTCCCCAGAAGAACTTGAGGTTAGTCTATTTAAAGGAATTTTGCCAAAATGGACAGTAGTTTGAAAAATGTAAAAACTAATGTCCCAAAGGACCCAAACAACCGGGAATTCTCCCATGATGTGTTTAACACTGCTCTTTGACAGAACATCAAATGGCAAATAACTACAATACTAAAACATTGGCTCGACATGAATCTTCCTTGCGAAGTATCAAGTGGTTACCTACCTTCTCTTAGTCCCATTTTTCTTGTTTAAAAAATGAAGAAATTGGCTATGTACTCTTATAACTATCATTTTAATGATAGTTATAGCCCTTTTAATACATTGCTCAAACAAAATATCTTATTATTTAAATATGTGCTTATCTTCCCACAGTATTTGGGGAAGAACGATAGGCTAATTTTATCATTGCCTTTTTTCTTTTTTCTTTTTTTTCTTTTTAAGATTGGCACCTGAGCTAACATCTGTTGCCAATCTTCTTTTTGTTTTTCCTTTTTCTTCTGCCCAAAGCTCCCAGTACATAGCTTTGTATTAGTTGTGAGTGCCTCTGGTTGTGCCATGGAAGACGCCGTCTCAGCATGGGTTGAGGAGCAGTCTCATGTCCGGGCCCAGGATCTGAACTGGCAAAACCCCAGGCCACCGAAGCAGAGCATGCTAACTTAACCACTTGGCCACAGGGCTTGCGCCCATCATTGCCATTTTTCTGATCCTTGTATACTTTTTGTGTTGATGTGTGGTACATTTGAAAGCTGACAATATTCTTTCTTTTAATTTTTATTTTTTTTAAAGATTGGCACCTTAGTTAACAACTGCTGCCAATCTTTTTAAGTTTTTCTTCTTCTTCTCCCCAAAGTCCCCCCAGTACATAGTCGTATGTTCAAGTTGTGAGTGCCTCTAGTTGTGCCATGTGCGATGCTGCCTCAGCATGGCCTGATGAGTGGTGCCATGTCCGTGCCCAGGATTCGAACAACCGAAACCCTGGACTACGGAAGCTGAGTGCATGATCTTAACCACTTGGCCACGGGGCTGCCCCTGAAAGCTCAAAATATTCTTACTTCCACGTTTTAAAAACTTTACCCTGGGGCCTTCCCTGTGATGTAGTGATCGAGTCCTCATGCTTTGGCTTCAGCAGCCCAGGGTTTGCAGGTTGGGATCCTGGGTACAGACCTACACACTGCTCGTCAAGCCATGCTGTGTTGGCATCTCACATAAAAAGTAGAGGAACATTGGCACGGATGTTAGCCCAGTGACAATCTTCTTCAAGCAAAAAGAGGAAGATTGGCAATAGATGTTAGCTCAGGGACAATTTTCCTCACCAAAGCAACAACAACAACATCTTTATCCTGAAAAGAGTTTCAGAAAGAAATGAGCTGGGAAAATTGTATCTATATAGTAATTTAAAAGTAACTTACATAGTAACTTACTATTCCTGCATTAGTCTATTTTTCCAACAGCTTATCCTTCCTATCACCTCTACCCCTTTATATGGACAACTAAAAAAAATATGGTCTACTGCAGTATTTTATCTCTCAGACTGCAAAGTCCTGGTTTCTTGCATCAAAATCCAATATCTTTTTCTTTTTTATTATTTTTATTGCCTTTTATAAGTTATCAGAAGTTATTCCCTCCTTGTCTTTCATTTCTTTAGCTGGAACTAGTGAGACATGGTCTATATTGAACATTTAATCATCGAACTTGTCTAATTTTCCTTAGTAACTCCATCTCTGTTAGTAATGTGACCTTGAGGAAAACTTCAGTCTTCTGGTGTCAGCTTTCTCATTTGTACAGTAATCTGGTTAGACTAATAATCTATTCCATTTCTAAAATTGAATGAAATTTAGACAAACTGACAGTGCAAGCATAAAAAGGTATTTAGTCAAAAAAATATTTATCGAATACCTACGGTGTGCTGGATATATAGCAGGAAAGGTATCTCTTAAGATAATACACGATATCTGTCCTTTATGGGTTCAAAGTCTGGCGAAGGAGACGAGCACATGGAAATAGAGTAGAATGGAACAGTGTTCTTATGGAAGCGTGTAGTCAATCCTAGGGATCATTATAGTGAACTGGCTAATAGATGCCGAGGATGTAACGATCAACGGGGTGTCTCAGCTGTGTCTGGAAAGAAAAGAAGAGACTCTAAGCAGAGAAGAGATGGAACAACATTCCAGGAAAAGATTAGGGAGCTGAAAGAGTAAAATGCATACTGAAGAATGCTTATGTCGCCAGAGGGAAGACAGGAAGGGAATGGCAGATGAGGCTAAACAAATCGGTTAAGCTAATATTGAGAAGAGCTTTGTAAATCCTGCTAAGGTATGTGAACTTCCTGGGAAGTGAGAATTATTGAAGTATTTTCATCAGGGGAAGGAGGTCATCAGAACTGATTTTAGAGAGATAACTTTTCCAGGGCTGTGGAAAGTGAATTGGAGCCGGGAAACAGAAAACAGTTGTCAATATTGGAGACCTATAAAATTTAAATATTATCTGATGTGTATTACTTTGCAGATGGTGAAGATAGAAGTATTGACCTTTAGTGGACAATGAGTATGACATTCAGAGCTTAGATTTCATCAAAATGTGGAATCAATGCATGTGAAATTTAAGGATTAGATCTGTTCTTCGCAGAGCAATAAATCTCAGCTCTGGACATTATGGGGAAATCTCAAGGAATTAGCCTCAGGGAATTTCCTACAGAAGATTTATGATATTAGCAGTCATTATGCAACAATTTCTTAGAACAAAATTAAATTTTTACTTTCCAATGGAACTTTAAGGTGCTAACCAGTGTGGTAGCTGCTAGTAACATGCAGCTTTGAGCATTTGAAATGCAGCTAGCGTGACCAAGGAATGGAAATGTTGTTACTTAATTTTGACTTCATATATATATATACACCTACAACCAGTGGCGACAGCTAGTGAGTACAATTGCACGGCATCTCTCTAACATCTATCTATATGTATATGCCTGCTTTTCAGGTAGGAGAAACTTGTACTATGAAGGAATATTTGGTACAATGTTATCTTTTATATGTGCCTCCATGAAAGGTGATTAACTCTCAAAATACTAGCATTTTTCAAGATAAAAACTGCAAAAAAATGTCAATGACAGGAAAAAGGTACAATACATTTAGCTTTTCTATCAAAAGAAGGTAGAGGGCCAGCCCGGTGGTGCAGCGGTTAAGTGCCCACGTTCCACTTCAGTGGCCCGTGGTTTGCTGGTTCCGATCCTGGGTGCAGACATGGCACTGCTTGGCAAGCCATGCTTTGGTAGGCGTCCCACATATAAAGTAGAGGAAGATGGGTACGAATGTTAGCTCAGGGCCAGTCTTCCTCAGCAAACAAAGAGGAGGATAGGCAGTAGATGTTAGCTCAGAGCTAATCTTCCTCAAAAAAAAAGAAAGAAAGAATAGGAGATGCTGTTTATTGATTACTTATTATGTTTATGACTATATATTGAGTCCTATATATATATATATATACACACACACACATTTATACAATCTCAAATTGTATATTTATAAGAACTTCAGAGATTAATTTTCTGTTAATGCCCATTTGACAGATGAGAAAACTGTAGCAACAAAAGGGCATTATTTCCCAGGGAGCACAACTTTTCAACCAACAGAAGCAGAAGTAGTTTAGTAAAATGGTTTACACATAGATAAAGAGAACACTGGTAATGAAGCAGGTGTTAGAATATTGTTCAAGAGTCCAGAATTTAGTGGAATATTTCAGGACTTATCCAATTACTTTGCCAGCTTTTGAGAATATGAAAATTCTGGCAAAGTCTTCATGTGCAAAATTACAGGCTATGTTTTACAAAGATTAATGAAATTATGTGAGGAATTTAATCAATGTACTCATAAAAATAATATAATAAATCTCAGGTCAAACCTCTCCTTTTCTTTTCCTAGTGCCTGCATCTATTCACCTATAATTTTCACTGTCAAAAGAAGCAATGACAAAAGACAAGTGGATTTATGCCTAAGTTACTGAGATAAGTGATTTCCACTGTATTTTTCCCTGCAGAACCAGATAATTTGGGGAAAAATAAAAGTGGTTAAATGCATATTTAAATGAACTCAACACTGAGTTTCATCCTTGTCTTTCCCAATATGACTGCCTCATTTAATTCAGGCTCTCCCCTGATGGAAGAGGTTCAAAAGGTAGTTTAAATGTTTCCTCCTTAAAGAGTGTATTACTTGATAAATACTTGTGTGTTATTACATCTCAATAACAACAAAAAATAAAATAACTTGGCATAATCTTGTTATTCTGCCTCGCAATTATTTAACCTTTATGTGATATTTAGGCAAATAACTTCAAATATAAAAGTTGGTAAACATACACTGATAAAATCTCCTGAAAACCTACAAAAATCTTTTCTTGTTACAAAAAGAAAGAAAAAAGGATTAAAAATTACTGCAGGCAGGATACGCTGACAAATGCTAAAATCAGTGGGCATTAAGGAAAAAGACGATATTTGCAAAGTATCTCCCCATAAGTTGACTAGCTATCCTGGTGGTTTTCTTATATGGCCACAAATGCTGTGATACCCCTTTCTCCAGGAGATACAGTTTGATGCACCTCTTCTTGAGTGGAGCTGGTCTATGTAAATGGCTTCTGATAAGTAGATTGTAGAAGGGCAAAAACAGGGAGCAAACTAGCAGACACCACCTTAATCAAGTAATCAAGGTAAATATCATCCATAACAAGTCATTTTGAGGCCATATGCTCTCTGATATGATACAACAAGTAGCGTTTACCATCTCTTTAGTATACTTCTTTCCAATCCATAACCTCAAGCTATTAGGAGAAAACATAAGACACATATGCTTTTCACACTGAGATTTATTTATTTAGTGAGCACTCACAGAGCACATACTAAGTAATAGGCATCATTTAAAGCATTTTACAATTATTAACTCATTTAATTTTGTGTGTGTGTGTGTGTGCATTTGTGAGTGTGGGTGTGAGGGTTTGTGTTTATTGGTGTGCAGGTGTTAGTGACTGAGAATACGCACCAGGATAGAAAACTTTCCTTTAAATATTTCGATGGTCAGTCTATTTTATAGTTGCCCTTATCTGAATAGTTTGCTTTTTGGATATGAACCCTGTTACCATTGATCCAGTCAACTTTCATAATGTACAAGATCCAAATTGTTTAAAATAAACTTGGAACCAACAGTAGTATCTTTATTGAATCCAGAGGATATTGGACTGTTTGAAGAAATGTCTAGGGGCTCTGAAAATGCATCTCTAAGAATAGAATGGGGACGTGGATAAACACAAAATATTAGACTTTCATAAGAAGCAAATTCTTAAGAGATTTACCTTTAATATTAAGTGCATTACGAAATTGGTAATTTAAAATGTAAAATTTAAAATAAATAACAAAGCCGATACACATAAATTGCATAATAAGTCATAATGAAGTTTCTAGCTAGACAACTTTTATCTGAAGACCTGGATGCTCACCGTCAATAGATAACCCAACTTGTAATTCTTGGTCTTTGTTCTCTGAAGTCATGCTTTGAGTTCTAGACTAGAATAATAAATACATAATTTAAATATCACTGATTAAATATAATAGCATGTCATTTTTATTATGAATTTTGCATACATACTAAAAATTATCAAAAAATAAATGAATAATATTACAAGAAAACCCCATAGATTGATTATTCAGCTAAGAAGGCCTAAGTACTCCTGGATTACACCTCTTTCTCTCAGCCACACAAACTACTTCATTTCACAAAAATCAGTCCCTTGTTTTTCTTTCTATTTTTACCATGTGTCCCTAAAAATACATATTGCAATTTTTGCCTGCCTTTAAACTTTACATAACTTTAATCTATATATTTTATTGTGACATGCTTAATTTTCTCAAAAATATATTTTGGAGATACATCTATATTGATCCTTGAAGTTTTAGTTCATTCATTTCCCACCACTGATTTATATTTCATTGTTTGAATAAACCGTAATTTATAATTGATGTACATTTGAGGGATTTCCAGGTTTTTGAAACTTCTTGTTCTGAAGTTTGTGTGTAAGTTTGCTTGTATGGTGTGTGTACGTGTGTCTGTGTGTTTATTTATAACGCTGCAATGAACAGCCTTGTTCACAACCTTTTGTGCAACTGGGGCTAGAATTGAGGAGCTTGTAGCGTAGGCATGCGCATATTTCACTTGTCCAGGTAATGACAGAAGATACCAATTTATTCTCCCAACAGACTCCTACTTGTTATAAATATAGCGGTTATGAAGTGGTGTCTCACGGACTTTAATTTGTATTCACCTGACGATGAAGTTTAACAACTCTTCCATGTTCACATGAAACTCCTATTATTTTCCCCATTTTTCTATTGGTTGTTTTTTCTTTTAATATCAAATTGAAAAGTGCATTTTATATTAAGTACATTAAATTTTTACTGAAAATGTATGACATTTCATCCCTTTGTGATATATTTTAACTCTTTTTGGTGCTTGATATACACAAGTTATTAATAGTAATGTCCACATCACCAAATGTATGGATTTTAGCTTTATAGTTGTACATTTTATGTCTTGTTTAAAAGACCATTCCCTAACATAAAGCTATAAAATAACATTTTCTTATACTAATTTTAAAATGTTCCATTTCACTGATAATCCTTTTGCTTTTTTTTGTGGTGAGGAAGATTGGCCCTGAGCTAACATCTGTTGTCAACCTTCCTCTGTTTTGTTTTTTTTTTTTGCCTGAGGAAGATTGTCACTGAGCTAACATCTGTGCCAATCTTTCTCTACTTTGTATGTGGGATGCCACCACAGCACAGCTTGATGATTGGTGTGTAGGTCTGTGCTGGAATCCAAACTCATGAAGCCTGGGCTGCTGAAGTGGAGCGCACAGACTCAATCACTACGCCACTGGGTGGCCCCTTCACTGATAATCCTTTTATAGAGATAGAATTTGTTTTCTTCTTTATAATCTGAGGTAGACATTTAATTTCAGGTGCTTTTACAATTTTTTTTCTGTATAAATTAATAGTGTTCCCAGCACTATGTACAAATAGCCTACACTCCCTCGCAGATACACAAAGGCTACTTTATTATAGATAACTTTCATTGTGCATGCGTTCATTAATGAGTTATATACACTGTTTCCTTTGTCAATTCATGTTTCTGTTCAACCTGTGAGCTAACAATGGTTTTTACATTTTTAAATGGTTAAGAATTCAAAAGAATGACAATATCTCACGGCAAGTGAAAATTACATAACATTTACATTTTAGTGTCTACCAATACAGTGGAACTGGAACACAGTGGGTCTAATCATTTGCATGTTGCCTGTGGCTGCCTTAGTGCTGCAATGGCAGGGTTGAGTACTTGTGAGAGACACTAAACCTAAAATCTTCACTTTCATTCTTTACAGAAAAAGCCTGCTGACCCCTCTCCAATTTAAAGACAGACCGGTTTCTTTGCAGTCCCCTTCTGCTGGAAAATTTATTTCTATTTCAGCCTTACCAGAAAGGCATCATGTAGCTCTATCGATCTGGGTGTTATGTGCAGGTCTCCTGTTAGACTGCCACATTAGTTGGCTTCCGACTTTCCTCCTATTCCCTATAAGCCACACAGTCATCAAAACATCACCCCAGCTGCCCTGGATACAGTGGGAATCCTAAGGCAAAAAGTGGTTTATTAGCATGGTCTTACCTGCCTGTCATTTTTGCCTCTGCAGATTTCTTCCCATTTTTGTGTCAACTCAGCATTTCCAAGCAATTTTTTAAATGGTTGTCTAATCCAGCTAAAATTAAACTTTTAGCTGTTTGATCAGGAAGGCTATTCTCATTATCTAGTATGCCATGCTGCCTAAAACAGAAGTCTACATTATGCTTGTTAAGATTTTTCTTTAGGTTTCTTCAACGATTATATTATGAATTGAAAAAATATATATATATCGTCATGAAATGACTGTTGTCATAACATTTATTAGAAGGTGTGAAACACTGTGAGTGGAAATAAGATTGGGAGTAGCATGAGGAAGCCCAGCCATAGACCAGACTGGATAATTTATAAAAGTGGGAATTTCTGAGTGATTTTTGTTATTATTTCTATTGTAACTGGAAGTTCTATGACTCTGTGTTTCTTTGCAACTATATCTCTCTGGAAATATATTGTATGATTTAGAAAATCTGAGTGCTGTTACTCTCTCTGAGGTTGTAGATATAACACGCAGATCCATGACAAATTATCTACTTGTTTGTGCCTGATAAGTTTCCTTATACCTAGTAACTGACTTCTTCATTGCAATAAATCATACATTTAGAAAATCTAGCCCATAAAAATTATGCTTTGTGCTAAAGAATTTATAGCATGGGTCCTGATTTTTCCTATGAAAAAAGTTTATTTACCACTTAGTTCACATGTGGGAAGGAGAGTACTTTTTAGACTGTATGTTTTTTACATTCATATCTAAGAGAAACCCATGAGACAGTATGAGTCAAAAGATACTACTGATGGTATACATTATTATCATTTTTCAAGTAGTAACAATTATTCTTCAAATAACAGTTATATTATTGATAAGAATTGTTGCAATAATTTAAGGTGATTTCTGTAACTATTTTATGTGAGAAAAATTGAAAGATAGTTTTAATATCGAAAAAAAATCAAAATCAATTTAAATAAACTGTTGGGAATTTCAGATGGGTCCTGCTTGCTTTTCTGCAGCGCCAGAAGAAAAAGCTTCATGTAGAGCTAACGTTCCCCAAAAGGGCAGTCTAGTCCGCCTTTAGGTCACAAACCACCCGGAGTCTACCACAGACATGAGAACTAGGACTTTCCCATGTCCTGAAATGCTTCATTCATGGTCAGATAATCTTGACCTCTTGATGCTCTATGAAAATGCCCCTGGAATGTCTAGTGTGCACACAGTGAGTCTTTATTGTCAACTCAGTCAATCCTGAGCATACATTCCCTTCTCGCTTCCATGATTGGAATTCTTCCTAACCACTGAGACACTATGTCAAGCCAAGCAAAATTAAAATTGCAAGTTAAAAATATTTAACTCTCTCTTTAAAGTTTATCAATGTGGCTTTAAATCAGGCACTGTCTCAAGCTACCATTTAAGCAAGTGCTGACTACTCAAGAGCAAATAGCTCTTTATACGTGTGTGTGTGTGTGTGTGTGTATGTATGTATATATACACCAATAAAAATACTAGTTCATAGGTAATAAGTATTTGTAATAATATATCAAGGTAACTATAGAGTTCTGTCAAAATTCCTTTTCTTCTTCTAGTTCAGTGGTTCTCAAATTGTGACCCTCACACCAGTAGCATCAGTATCCTCTTGGAACTTGTTAGAAATGCTAATTTTCAGGCCTCTCCACAGACCTACTGAATTGGAAATTCTGGAGGAAGAGACGAATAATCTGAGTTTTAACAGGTCCCCCAAGTGGACTGCAGTGTATGCTAAAATATGAAAACCACTGCTCTCATTCCAAGGTCTTTAGCTAGATGTACTGATTTTAACATCATTTGTATCACATAATGCCTCATCAAAATCATGCACAGAGAGTTATTCATTAGTGTGAAAATATAAGCTAGAAGAAAATAAAACTATGAAAAAAAGTACTGACACACTTAATTAATCCTAAAAACAAACTATTTTCTAAACAACTTCAAAAAGAAGTGTGTCAATTATTCAATTTTGAAATATCTAATAGGAATGATAAATGATTTGGCATGCAATATGTACCCAAAAAGCCTCATTGCAATGGCCATTGAAGGTTGTGTACACAGGCAAAATTTTTCCCTTAGCAACTATTTAAATGCATATTAGTTCTTTATTCATCTGTGTTAATGACAAAATCCAAGAGAGAAGTCATTCAGAGAGGAAGAGGAGGATGGCAGATCATTTTAATTAATGAAAATCACTCAGAAAATGTTCAATTGAAGTTCTACTGCTTTTTCATTATGGGATACATATATGTGTCCCCATCTCTTCATTTAGATTCCTAAAATAATTCCTTTTTTATACTAATAATATTTGAGTTAATTCTCTTCTTTTTGATGACATTTTTGCTGCATAGACTATAATGTATTCTATTCACTTCTACTGGTCAAACAATGATGTCTTACATTATTTCTAAGTAATTCAAAGCATGTGCGAGTTGTTCTTCTGACCTATTCCTTTTTGATCCGTTTATCCAGTCTGCGTTTTTCAACTTTCTCAGGTATAAGTCCTCTTCTTTCGCCTTTTACAGTCAGTTTATTTTTATCTAAACTGTGCGATCTAACTGAATTTTATCTGATCTGCATTAATATTCATTGGCTAGTCTGTATTTTTTCTAAGTTGAATGTTTGATTACGAGTTTTCCCATGGGGAAAACATCAAAACAGATTACCAACGGAGCTTAAAAATGCTCCCATTTCTACATCTCTGGCATTGAGACTTTGAGAAACCAATTTTCCTTTTAAATTACAAAAAATTTAAATTTAATGCTTGCAAAAGATGTTGCCATGACTGACTGACTTGAATCACTTCCTGGATTACGAAGTCCAAGAACTATAAAAGATGAGCCATACCTATCCGTACTAAATTATTCAACAGATAACTCTCTGTACTATCTGAACAGCAAACGTAGATTAGAGGCAAATACAGGTGAAATTGGAGCATTTATACAAATGGACAAAAAAATGTAATAAGACAGAAATGTCAAAATAATTCAGAAAACTGAAAATATCTATTCTACATATCCTGTGGTATAACGTAGAATTTCAATGGGATAAATCTATTCTTCTACATTTACACGGCACTTAATGAATTAACAAGCATATTCACATAAATGAATTATATATGGTTTATGCATTATTAAATCTTAATCGATCTCAAACTTAATGTGTTGACAACCAAACGCTCAATCTTCACAACAAAGCACCATATTCTCCTTCAGACTTGATCCCGGTTAATGGCAACTCCATCCGTCCAACTGCTTAGGCTCAAACTTGGTTTAATTATTTTATTTCTCTCTCACTACATAATTAATTTGTAGCAATTAGAAATTTAAGTTCTATCTTAAAAACTATGCCCAGCATCTGATGATTTTTTTCTTTATCATCTTCATCATTTCCACACTACTCAGAGCGGCCATTATTTCTCAAATGGATTATTAGAAGACCTCCTAGCTGGTCCCCCTGTTTCCATTGTGGTTAACTTTCAGTTCAATTTCAACACCTTTGCTAGAGAAATCCTGTTTAAAAATAAGTTAGATCATGGCGGTCCTCTGCCTTGTAGCTCACTCTGAATAAAAGGTGAAGGCCTTACACAGGTCTACACGCCCAGAGCGTCTTGGCCTTTCCTCCGGTTTTTCAGCACCTACCCAGTCTACTCAGTCTCTTTGCTCCAAAACCTCTGATCTCCATGTTATTTCTGGCATATCTTAGGCAGTTTCCTGTCATGGTGCCTTTGTACTTGCTCATCCTTCTGCTAGCTCTTCCACCCTATATCCCCATGGTTTGTTTTTTCATCTCCTTCCACCCATTATTTGACATCACTCTTTCAGTGAAGTCTTCCCTGGTGACCCTACATAATGATTTAAGCCCATATCCTCACGCTCTCTATTTCCTTCCCTAATTTATACATCTCCTTGGCATGTATCACCATGTAGCAAAATAAACACCTATGATGGTTAATTTTATGTGTTGACTTGGCTAGACCAGGACAGTCAGATATTGGTCACACATTATTCTAGATGTTTCTGTGAAGTTTTCTTTTTTTCTTTTAGATAAAACTAATATTTATTCAAAGAAAATAATTGCAATAGGGGAGGAGAGACTCTAGTATAGACCTGGGCTCAATCCTGAATACAACCAGAGCGAGAAGTGATTTGCAGCCAAGGAGCAAGTTTGAAGGAAGAGGCATTGGTGGATAGAAAATTACTAAGAAGAGACATCAAGTCTGGGGGATTCTGGCTGAACTAGCCTAAAAGGATTCTTGCTGAAGACAGGCCGGGTGATCACATATCTCCTGGAGGAATAGCAGGATGAAGGGGTTAATCAGATGTCAAGGGTGGGGAATTCTTTCTAACCTGACACAGCAGGATTCTTGCTAAAACTGGCTTCCACAAGGATGTACAGAGATAGGCTTTGTTGATGGGTGAGTTCAGGGGAGCTTGTCACCTCCAAGAGCAGGAGGGAGTTCTGTCAGTAGACTGCCCTTGGACCCAAACAGCAACTCCTCCCTGGGATCCAGCCTGCCGTCCTACTCTGCAGATTGTGGACTTGCCAGCCGCCATAATCACATGAGCAGGTTCCTGAAAATAAATTTCTCTCTCGCTTTTTCTTTCTCTCTCCATACACACTCTCACACCCCATATTGGTTCTGTTTTTCTGGAGAATCCTGGCTAATACAACGCCATATGTATTTACCTTATTTATTGCCTATCTGTGTCTGCCCTGCATAGACCGTAAAGTCCATGTAGGTAGGGACTTTTGTCTTTTTCATTTGTTTGCCCAGAATAATGCCTTGTCCTAGGCAAATATTTGTTATCTGGAAGAATAAATTAAAGAGTTCATTTGTCTCTCACCAAAGTCTCCTGAGTCAGAAAAAATAGGTATTGTTATTCTCATTTAAAATTTGAGAAAATAGGTCCCAGCATGATGAATGGCTTGGCTCAGTCATCATATTGCTTATAAAAGAGAGCTAGCACTTGGTTACACTGTTAATTCTGGGCTATTTCATTCCATATACATAAGTTGAAACCTCAATAATGTGTAGGAGGAGGTTACAAAAGAAACATCACTTTTGGCATGGGGCGAATTAAATATTTCCAGGTCTGCCCCCTAGGATTTGGTCATCCAACCATAATCCTGAACTGGCATGCTTTCGCTTATTGGAACACGTTCTTCCTGAATCTGATACCCTATTTCACTTTCTCTAATACGAACTCATCACCTCACACTCAATCTCTTCTGTAAAGCCTTTCCTTGGCTGAACTGCTTAAAACCCCTCCTAATGTTATCACTCATTGGGAACCGATGTCTCATGTGGTTTTGTATCTTTGTGAGGGCATATTCATGGCTGTATTTTATAAATAAGTGTTGAGCACCAACAATATCCTAAGGGTTGTTCACACACTGGGTAAAAAGCACTGAATAAGACAAATCCAATTTATGGTTTACGGAGTCTGAAGGAGAAAGAGGGAAACAAGCAAAAAGATAAATAGTTATAATAAATAACAATATTTGGTGATGATTACTAAGAAGCAAAAATGTAAACATGGCTCAGAGAGAAGGAACAATGTTGGGGCCAAACTTCAGCTGGGTTGGTCATGGAAATGTTGACCTTCAAGCTGAGGCCTAAGGGGTGAAAAGGAGTCAGCCAGAATAAAGTGTTTGTTCTAGATGAAGCTATAAAAGCCTCATTTTGAGTATTCAGCTAAGTAACATATTCAAAATTATTTTATAATCTGTAAAGCAAAATACCTATATTAGTATCTGGGAATATTATTATTAGGGAAAAGGAAAATATATTTCTGAAGATGATCAGTATGAAGTATAGTAAGGTATAGCATTCACATATTAATTTACTACTTGATTATTCATTCATTTATTTACTTATTGATTGAGTCAAGAAATATTTATTGAAAACCTATTAACCAGGCACTATCTTACCTAGTGCAAGTAAAGCTGTAAACAAAAGAAAACAAAAATTTCTACTCTCAGGGCTTGAAAGTCACTAATTTTCAGTTGGGAAAGATAGAAAAAAAGTAAGCAGATCTGTACTAGAATTTTGGTACTAATAGATGTTACACAAAATAAAGCAGGTAGGTAAGGATTGATACCAGGCGCTATTTCAGATGGACTGGTCAGGGAGTGTTTTCTGAGGAGGTGAGTGTCAGCCAGTGTCCTGAATGAAATAAAGATCCAGTGAGCTAGGTGTTCCAGGAAGAGGGGACAGCCAGTGAAAAAGCTCAGGGGTAGAGGTGTGCTTGGAAGGTCATAAGAAGGGCAAGGAGGACAGTATGCTAAGAGTACACCAAGGAGGACAGGAGTAGTGAGACATGAGGTCAAAGGTTACATCACGCAAAAAATCTAAGGTGAAGTACTCACTGCACCTCGAGTTTTATGCAGGTGAATAAGACTTGAGTGGTAGCATTAGCAGGATAGAGTAATAGTTGGGATTCCTTTTGAAGGCGAAAGTAACTGTACTGCCAATGTGTTGGGTGTGAGGTTGGAGAGGAAGAGAAGGATCAAGCATACCTCTATGTTGTGTTGGTGAAGTCTAGTGGCATTAAATAAGATGGGGAAATGGGAAGAATCAGATTTCTTGGGAGTGATATCAATAATTCAGTTTGGGACACATCTGATTCCAATGCCTATATTACAACTTCAAGTAAAATGTAAAGTTGCAGTTGGGTAAAAAAGTTTGGAATTGAAAGGAGAGGTTAATGTTGGAGGTATAAATCGAGGTTCATAGAATCTAGATATCATTTAAAGCTGTGTGACTGAGATCATCTGAGAGTGAATGCAGAAATAAAGAGGTCGAAAGGCTAAGCTCTGGGAGACCTCTAACGACCTCATGTTTAGAGGTCAGAGACAGGATGCAGTGTTGTGTCAGTAAAACGTTTAACAACCAGTCCTCAGGAGTGGGGGCAGGGGCTGATTTCTGGTGTTTTATTTCCGTGGTATAAATACTCCCACGGCGGCTAATTCCAAACTTTCAACATGACATCAGCCAGCTTACAAAATTCACGAAAATTTGACAATCGTCTCTTGCAAGCTGGTATGATTGGTTCTGGGTCACCACTCAAGGAAGAGAATCCAGCTCTGGAAACAAACAAGGAGTCTCCGGTGAGATCTAAGAAACGTGAAGTGTCAGAAGTTAAGGCAATGAAGTATTTTTCAGAAGGAGAGAGTGATTAAATGTATCAAAGGCTGCTGAGAGTGCAAGTACAATGAAGACACAGAATTGGCCATTGGAATCACCAGTGTGGAAGTCACTGCTGACCTTTATAGAAGGGACTTCCACGAACTGGTGGTTCCCAAAGCTAAATGAGCGTGGGTTCAAAACGTACTGTGGTGAGAGGACTTGTGGTAGAGAGCATACACAATTCATCTGAGGGGTATTGTCTAAACGGGAACAGAGCAGATTTCAGAATGCCCTGAATTAATTTTATTTGGCAACATGACAGCAGAATTCGCTTTGATATTCAGCTTCTTTCAGCAGAAAATACCAAAAAAGCCCGAATAAGTTTTCTTTTTTAGAACAAATTTGTCAAATTGTGTTAGTAATTCAGCATAGCCTGGTGAATTGTTTAGTGTAAGTAATATTAGCATTTCACATAAGCTAACTCCAAAATACTCGCGGCTCGATGGCCGTTAGAGGGGTGGAGGTTTGAGGGAGGAACGCAGTTCTACTCCATGCAGTAATTCAGGGAACCAAAAGATGAGAACTTAGCCTTCTTTAATACATATCTTCGCCATATCCTGGGGCCTTGGACTCCTGTTCTAGATCCTCTGCAGTCAGAAATATAGTCCATTTATATGTCAAAAAGAAAGAAAATGGTTCATTAAATAATTAGCTAGGCTGTCTATGCCTTATTTTATTTAAATCACTAAACTACAGTTAAAAAAAATTAACTTCTGATATATACAGAAGAATTGAAGTTGTCTGATTTTTGCCTAGATCTTCCCTAGCTCTGGCATTGACCAACGACGTAATCTTGGGCCATTAACCTTTGTGAGATTCGATGTCCTTATTTATAAAACGATGCAGGCCAAATAAATCACTTCAAACATTCCATATAAATTATATATTCGAAAAGGAAAATAGGATATTAAATACCCCAGTTTATTTCCATTATTTTTTCTTTAAATGATCTCTGAAATTAATACTATCAGTAGACGTTTGATGGATCCATTACGTCCAGCTTAGCTTGCAGTCCATTAACAGGCAGTCATTGAAAGTTCCGATTACTTTACGTCAGACTGTCTCTCAAACGCCACCAGGTCAAGAAAACTTATATCCAGCTCCAGGGTTTTAGGTTGCTGTGGACCAATGAAAGCTTGGCTTTTATTTGTTTGTTTAGTGATTAAGCATTGCTTACCAAATATCGAACTGTATAAAATTATTCTGGACTCTGAAAGGGTCTGATATAACAGCTATCTCCAATGAATGGCCAAGTTTATTCATCTACCAGTTTCCAGAAATGCCACAATCCAACCCTCTCAATCGTAAAGCAAGCCAGTGTCCAGTCTACAGTTTCACTAACTAGAGACAGATTATTTTCTCCCCAAGCTGTTTATCGTTAGACATATGCATTAATCAGATGAAAAATTACAGCTTAAAAAATGATTTATTTATACTTTCTCAGCCGAAGATACTGATTGGGCCATCAAGATTATGCCAATTGCAAATACATCATGAGCTATTCTGTCAACAGTACAGCAAGCCAGCATGGCAGCAAGGTACCAACGTGACTATGCAAATACCAGAAGTATCGGCTTTTCAGTCAAACCCACCGCCTGGATGCCTGGGAGATACATTTCAATAAATAGAGACAGAATGTATCTCAGCCCCACTGACATTAATAACTTATGATTAATCAGTTTATGAAGACTTGCTAACAGCAGAAGGAAACAGAGAAGAAGATGGCTTCTCTCTGGATATAACTTTACTCTTCTCCCAGGCTAAATCTAATCGTTTCATTTCTGAAGACCGGATAATTGACTAGTCATTTACTTAAACTTCCTCAAAGGGCATCAATAATCCTCCCAGGGGTCCATCTTTGATCAGGGAGGTTAAGTTAGATTGACTCCTGGTTATACAGTTTAGGGAACGACAACCAGGATGCAGCCACCCAGAAGGGAACTGGCCTCGTTCAGCTAAGAGAGCTCCTGCAGCTTTGTGAAGGGAATGTAGGGGAGACTGGTGTGGCCCCATTAATTTGCACAGTCATAAACGTGACGGAATAGGAACAGCATTAGTTTGAAGAAAAAGTTATGACACCACTTTGATTTGCAAAAACGATAAACTGTCTTTTTTTATCTTCAAAGTCTTAACATTTTTTCTAAATCTTTCATGATTTCCTAAGTTATGAATTCTATTTTCATTTTTTAAATTTAGGCAGAAATGTGGAAAGAGTTTGAAACACTTCAACTTTTACTTTTCTTTTTTATGACAGTGATAAAATTGTAGTGAAAATTTTTAAAAAAGAAATAATTATCCAAAATTTTACCTTTTTATTCAGTCACTATCTTCATTTAGTGTGCTTCCCATTAAATTTTATTAAAATTACTTTTTTGGTGAAAGAACTACTTACAAGCTCTCATCATGAGCAAAATATTTATCTTCTCTGACCTCACTTTCTCTTCTGTTAAATGGAAATTACATGAGTTTTTATAAAAATGGTAGTTGACTACACTAAGTAAAACACATAAATCAATGTTTTTTCTGTGGTTCACTTCAATGAATTTATTTTCAATGTTTTCTTCTACCCGCCTTAATGAACGATGCATTTAATTAGATGTTGTTCCAGACATTTTTAATGTTACAATGTAGCTCTCAGAGTCATATCTTCTAATGCTGCATGGCATTCCATCCAGTGGCTTAATTAATTAGAGTTCTGCTCTAGGGCTTTTATCAGTATTGAAATGTGTCTTCATTTGTCTAAGAAGAGGGCAGAACTTTCTAATCACTACTTTTAAAAGAGTTGTGGAAAACAAATTAACTAAACATGAATCAGATTGTTTAATCCCATTCCAGTAGGATAATTAAAATCTTCAAGGTAATGACACATATATGAAATAAAGTTTGGCTTGTGACACTTTCAATCAACTTAAGTGACTTTGATAAAAATAAAAAAGTATTGGAAAAACCCAAGAGTATCTCATAGAACTCGGCAAAAATTGTCACATGAACATATTAGAGACTGAAATCCACAAATGATTCAGGGAAGGATTCTCTCCATCTCACTCTCTCTCTGAGACTACTGGACTCCCACTGTTTACTTCATTCTGTTTCATCTTTGTAGAATAGATTTGTCTGCATCATTTACATACGGGCCAAAATTGACTGTCCCAACCCAAGCTCAACGTTATTTATGAGTTCAAGAGCCCAAGAGAGACACACCAGAACCATTGTTTCTCTAAGCAGAAAACCTGGTTGGTCTAACCGGGGCGTGGCAGTAACTTTCATTGGACCATTTTGGACCAGAGAAGCCCAGTCCCATGATGCAGTATCCGTACAGGAGGGACAGTGAGAGCAGCCTCTCTGGAAAGGAGTAAAAGGAGGCAGCAAAATAAACTAAATGCTTGATGCATAATTGTATGCCTGATTGTTTGTCCTCTTGAACAATGGTGCTCCAAGTGGCTCATTAAGAAAACTGGAAAGCGATATTTACAGACCGCTCTGACTTTTTGGGTAAAAGGACACGCCCTAATTATGAAGTGATTTATTTTACCTCTGTTAAAGAAGAGACTACATCAGCCAGGACCACTAATTAGAAAGAACTAAACATCTGGGGGAAAGAATTCTTATTTTTATTTTTATTTTTTTGAGGAAGATTAGCCCTGAGCTAACATCTGCCACCAATCCTCCTCTTTTTGCTGAGGAAGACTGGCCCTGAGCTAACATCTGTACCCATTTTCCTCTACTTTATACGTGGGATGCCTGGCACAGCATGGCTTGACAGGAGTTGAGTAGGTCCAGAAGAGGGATCTGAACCAGCGAACCCTGGGCCACCGAAGTGGAATGCACAAACTTAACCACTGTGCAACTGGGCCGGCCCGGGAAAGAATTCTTTTTGCTGAGCTCTGATAGAGTTCTAACATCAAGGTGAGAAGAAGGTGAATTGATATCCTAGGATCAACTTTCTCAAAATTCAGAGAACCAATACAATACTGGAAGAGTCTCAGCAAGTTTTTTTTTTTGCCTGAATAAAACAGTCATCCAAAACTGCCATGATATTATTTTCCTGCTTTAAGAAGAAAACAAATAATTTGAATCAGAGAAGCATGAATCCATAAACACCTTTTTTTGGTGTGCTTCGCTTGTTAGCCCAGTTCCAAACAGTTCATCTGCACCAATTATCAAGATGAATGGGACTTATTTTTCGATTGCAATAGAAGATGCTTCTGAGAAATGTTATAAAATTTAAATTTAGTTGATTTTAAAAGAATACGTATTGGACTTCTCTCCATCCTTGCAGCACTAAACATCCAGGCTTGCTTCTGACACTAAAATATACCCTTCTCTAATACAAATATAAAGACCTAGATGAGACATGGTGCCTAATCCACTTTCCTTGGTGGTTGAGGGAGAGGTCAACAGAGTGGTGAGTTCAGCCGCTCTCTTCTGCAAGACCCAAGCTAAATGTAGACGGATTAATTCAGACCCCCTCCCACGTGCCCAATCCAATTGTCCTTTGCTTTTGGCTTCCTTGGTTCCTCAGTCACTTTTATTTGGGTTTGCTCCTTGATTCTTTGTTGTTCATGTGACTGGTTCTCAATCTTGGATGCATGTTGAAATTCTTATGCGTGAGTCCCACCCCTGAACTTCTGATTTAATTGTTACTGGGTGGGCCTGGGCAGCGAGATTTTTAAAAGCTGCGTAGGTGTTTTTAATATGCAGCCCAGTTTAAGTAACACTGAGTTAGACCATCTTTGCTGGTAACTTGTTTTCGATTCGTTGGTCTGGCTTTGACTCTAACAACCACTCTGGGAATGACTTTTAGTGCTATCCCTCTAGGATCATGCTTATTATTCATTCAATCACATACCGTTCATGCAATACATATGTAGACTGTTGTATATAAGAGATGGTAAATACACAGTAAATACTGTATCTTTTCTCAGAGAACATGTAGGCTAGTATCAGTGACAGGTATTAAAAATTATGTAAACACTTGTTGAAATCAGGACATTTTGTGTTTACCCAAAGTCCTTAACTTACTTATTTCTTGGCCTCGTCACTGTTGTACTTTCCCCTCGTGATATAGTCCCCACCCACAGTGATCTTGAAATTCTACAAAATATAAGTCATTTCTATATTCAACCAGGGCTTCGACAAATTCCATTTTCTCCACATAGGACACTTTCCTCTCCCACCTCTACAAGATGTCCAGTTCTTATTCATGCTACTGCAGTTAGCTTAGCTATAGCATATTTCCAAATATCTCCATTAACTTCGTTTAGCTCATACTGCCTCCCCGTAATACACAGTCGTATGCTACCGTGCAACTGACTTTTAAGCCTGAATGTGAGTAGCTTCCAGTACATGAAAGATATACTTTCTATCAATTGATCCATAATAATTGAATGCCCAGTACATTCTTTGGATAGATTGGATATTTTACAAAGTTTCTCACTTCAAAACTCTGGAGATGGGAAGGCATGACATATGTATGTTAATTCATGAGTTATAAAATAAGTATATTAATAAATGTCATGTATCTTATTTAGCTCAGGCTGCCATAACAAAATACCGCAGACTAGATAATTTAAACAACCGAAATATTATTTCTCTAGGTTCTGGTAGCCTGAAATCAAGATGCCAAGAAGGTCAGGTTCTGGTGAAGCCACTCTTTTAGTTTGCAGATGGCCATCGTCTTGCTGCTGTGTCCTCACAAAGTCGAAAGAGAGAAAGAGAGAGAGAGAGAGCAAGCTCTGGGTCTCTTTTTCTTTTGATAAAGACACTAATCCCCTTATGAGGCCCCACCCTCATGACTTCATCTAAACCTACTTACAGATCTTGCTAGACTTAGAATGCAGTTATGCCCTGATCAACCCATTGTAAGTTGGAAATATTGTAAATTAAAAATGCATTTAATACACATAAACTACTGAACATCATGGCTTAGCCTCGCCTACCTTAAACACGCTCAGAACACTTACATTAGCACTGTAGTCAGACAAAATCATCTAACACAAAGTCTGTTTTATAATAAGGTGTTGAATAGTTCACGCAATTTATTAAATACTGTACTGAAAGTGAAAAACAGAACAGTTGCATGGCTACAGAATGGTTTTAAGTGTACTGGTTGTTTATGCTTGTGATCACTTGGCTGATTGGAAGCTTTGACTCACTATCCTGCCCAGCATCGTGAGAAAAGATCGTTTGTACCACACATCCCTAGGCAGGGAAAAGACCAAAATTCAAAGTACAGTTTCTACTGAAAGCCTGTCGCTTTCACACCATCTAAAGTCAAAAAATCATAAGTTGAACCGTCGTAAGCTGCGGACCGTCTATACCGCCAATGGCTCTATCTCCAAACGGTATTGCATTGGGGGTTATACTGCAGCATATGAATTTTGGGGGGACACATTCAGTCCATAACATCATGGATGATATGGAACAGTGATATAGGATGGATATAACTACAGAGTTCAGAGAAGGATAAAATCTTTGTGTGCCAAGATACCAAGAAATATACAGTGAACCTAAGTCCTAAGAAAGAACTTGAAGGTCAGGTAGGCGTTTCCCCACCACTTCTCTTGGTAAGTTGTACTAACATTTTCCTTGATGTAAATTGCAGTGAATGCTTCCCACCCATCCTATCATTTGGTGTAAGTTTCTGAAGGCAGAGTCTATGTCTTGTTAACCTGAATAATGTTGGAAACAAATGACCTAGGAGATATACAGTAGAATAAGCAAAAGGTGATATTTGTTTGAGGGCAGAATAAGCAAGAGTGAAGTGGTAAAACTGATGTCAAGTAACATTTTAAGAATAGATTCAAGAGGACCTGATAACCAGTTAAATACGGGGAATAAGAAAAAGGAAGAGATTAGAGGACTGTGAAATAATGGCAAACAGTGCTTTGCCCATTTATAATGAACGAACGGCAGAATTTAGGCCTTTTCTATGAACAACACAGTGAGGCATTTTCCAGTGACCAGAAGCTACAGTTCTAAGGCACAACAAGCACATAACATAATGTAATACTTTCAGCCATTCACCCATCTCTGTATGGCATGTATGCTATGTATGATGCCTCCATGCAACTGGAGCCCAATGCCTGTAGAAATAAGGCTGACCAGACCTGCCACATTGGACAGAACCAATTTGAAACTTTTGAGGAAAGTCTTACAGTTTAGCTCATATCGTTGTAGGAGGAAGTGGCTACGTACTAGGCAGTCTGATCAAAGTCTTGTTTTTCAGTCAGTTTTAATTTGATTAAATGCTTAATATGTAAGCTTGCTACATAAAGAGAAATTAGTCACAAAAATATTATGCCAAGTGAATCATTTGATAAGAAGCATAATAGAATAACTCAGACCAGCCTCCACTTTGTGGAACTCATCATAGCTTTGGTCCCCTGTTCAACATGAAAATATCTATACCATGACCTCCTCAAAGAGGGCTGAATGTCACAGAACTCCCCCAAGCCTCCTCTCCTAGGCCATCCTTTCACAGCATTCAGAGGTATTCTACAGAATTACCTGCATCTATGTCCATATCTATATATATATTTATATGTAAGTGACAATCCACTGGTGCAAGTAGCTGAGATACCTTACTACTTCTAAGTTCAGGAAAAACAGTGTTTCCAGCATCCCGCTGTACAAAGCAAGCATGTTCCTACCTCACAACATCATTTGCAGAGGAAGATACAGGCCATCTGTTTACCTGCAATGCAGATTTTCTTTTGAGTTTTTTAATCAGAGGGTTTTCTTTCAAAGATAAATTTTTCATAGAATCACTTTTTCAGGTGTTCGAGGCATGATAATAACTCAGAACTCTTTATGGACAATGTGTCATTGTTCTACACTTTCTCTTTATGTCCTTATCATCAGAAGCAATCCAACAATAATACAGGAATTTGAGGAAAAAAATCATTACGAAAGAATTGGGAGACCAGTGGCATCAATTGGACCATCTTTCCTAAATGTGAGCAATTCTGCTGCTTCAGCAATAATCAAAATTAATGTTAAAGGCTTCATAATAGTTAAATTCAAGATTGTTTTTTATTATTTAACCTCATAGCATTTTTTAAGTGCTTATAATAGCCTGTACTGTAATTAAATTTTGCCACATTGCAATGCACTGTGATTTTGGAACTATCAGTTGTACAGCTAATTGATAAATCAAACTCTAATCGAGATAATGAACCTGCTCTTGGACATCAGTGAGATGGCTACCTAATTAGCTTCTTAATATCTGTTTACCAGATGAGTGGACAGTAGACCCAGGGTGGTGATGGTGCAGTAAAGTTAATACAAGAGGAAATAATGTGGGTGAAATGGATCAGAGCATGTATATAGCTTCGTACTAATAAGCCTCTGTAGAGTTGGAGAGCTTTGAAAGAAATATCCCATATCCTCTCCCTTCTTTTCACTCTCAACACCTTGTGTTGAGAGACCACGCCCACAGTAAATGATCCATAAATGCTGGTTGCCCTGAATTAGGCGTTCCAGGCTGAAGTGAACTGCCATTACTAAATTTTATGTTGTGGGGTAGGGGATTTATACTTTAAGTTTACACAGGCAATCCTATGATACGTTATTGTATAATGTTACCACTTTGGGCTTTTTATGTGTGAAGAAAAATGACTATCCTTACTGGCTTCATTGATGGTTATAATAGTAATCATCATTATGGTAATAATGATAGTAGCTTTTGGTAACTTTTAACATCTATGTGTCAAGCACTGAGCTAAGTGCTTTATACAAACTACTATTAAATTCTTACAACAACCAAATTAGGCTGTACAGTTATTGTATAAATGAGGTTTACAGAGCAGTTACATAACTTGTTTAGGTTTATAAAGCTAGAAAGTGGGAGAGTCTGCACTGAAACTCCAACCCTTAAGCTAAACATGATACATCCACCACAATGTTATGCTGCTCCATTTATTGAGATGGACCATGAGCAAAGCACTAACTTAACTAGCTTGTCGCCTGAAAGAAATTTAGTACAATTTAGATAAATTGTCCCGACATGATCCGGCTTGTATTTGTCATAGATTTATTTGAACCCAGGTCTGTCAAATCATAAGGTCATGTTCTTCTGTCTACATCAAATTTCTGTGTAAAGCAAGAATGTTCTTTTTAATGACATAGTACAAATAATAATGAGGTCAGTTCTGTTGTGGTCATTTCTCCTTTTGCCTCCCAAGTCCTTGAGCTCCATTAAAGCTCAGAGCATCTGAGGATATCAAAACATCTGCCCTTCATCTCCAGGTCGACGACCTAGAATTGAGAGATCCAAATCCTTTTTAATAAGGCATTTAATTCCACTACCCAAAATATTGAAAATTTAAATTATATAATATCTGAGTGAGTTAGAACAAGTATTCATATCTTTGTTACAGAAGATAACAGATCAGAGATCAGAAAGTTAAGTAACAGCACCCCACACCCGCCTAAAAAATAACTAGGAGAAACCTAGGAAGTAGAATTCAGGCTTTTAGGTAGGGCTCACTAAATTGCTGCTAGTATTTCAATAGGTCTGATGCAAACCAAGGAGCACCAGAATCTTCCTTTTGGAGAACCAACTAAAAGTTGTAGTTCTAATTTCATACAGGTCTTTAGTGCTAACTGAAAACCTTCCATTTATTCTTTGTCAAATATTTCATTCATTTACTTCAACAACTGTTGGAAATTTTCCTCATTCCCTTGAGCTTTCCCTCCAAGGCATGTTCTAATTAGAGTTTTCAATCCTGACTTCCCTCAGTAACTTCTCATCTTGCCAACACATATTTACATTACGCTCATCCCTTCGTTTACTTTCTGTCAGTGTCAGAGGATAACCTGTGGCTCTTCCTTTTCATCATCACGTAACTAATGTTACCTTGACATCATCCCTTGTCCTCCTTACTGGTCAATGGTCCATCAGGTTTTCTTCTTTCTCTCTCTACCTTTTCAATTCCTAAAGAGTAGCTTATAGTTGTTTCAAAATTTGCAATCCATCCACTCTGCAAACCATTGCATTCTTTCCTCTGCTTTCACTACTGTACCAAAACCATGCACATCAAGGTCAGTAAGGGCCTTCTAGCTTCCAGAATCGATTGACCACTTTGAAGCCAATATCTTTCTGAATCTCTCTGCTGCATTTTACAAGTCCTTCTCCAGGAAGCTCTCACTTCTTTTATTTTCAAGGTACCACCGTCTCTTGGTTACCTCTATTTGTCTGGGACTGCACCTTTGTGAGTTCTCTTTCTCTTCCTTCCAATAGATGAGGTGTATTGAGCTTAGCCTTCAGCCCTTCTCACTGTACACAACCTCCCTTGATGACCCTATACTCTTTCATAATTTCATTCCTTCAGTCAATCATTCATTCAACAAATATTTATGGAGTTCTCACTATGTGCTTGGCAGTATTCCAGACTGGTTACAGAATGAAGAATTAAACACAATCGCTGCCTGCATTATGCTACTATTCAAGTCACTATTTATAGAAAATATACAAATAAATAGTTAAAATACTTTGCCAGGCATTAATAATTCCTATATCAAAGAAAAAGTCAGGACAGGGGAACCAGGAGTGATAGACTATGCCATCTGATACAGTGATATTTGAACAACAGCATGAGTAAAACAAAGACAATAATCAGGTATTTTCTAAGGGAAGAACATTTTAGATAAATGGAACAGCAATTTAAAAATCCCGAGTTGGAAGCATGCTTGGCGTACCCTAGAAATTGCAGCGAGACCACTGTGGCTGAGGTGGAGTGAGCAAGGAGAACATGGTGAGTTGAGTTTAGAGATGTGGAGACGTAAAGATCACGTCAGCTTTGTAGGATGTGTAGATCAGGATGGAAATTCCAGCTGCTATAACAAGGATCAGATTTCAACAGTAGCTTGAATAAAACAGAAGTGTATTTGTTTCTCGTTTGAAAGTCGAAGTGTGAGCCCTTGAGTAACGATGTACTGGCTCCATGATGGAGGTTACTAGACCATTTGATCTTCTTGGAATAACGAAAATTCCCTGACAAATCTCCCGTCTCGAGTCCTCCCCTCTTCAAATACATTCTTCATGGACGGTTAGAATTAAAATAAACTTTGGTCCATTTAGTTCCCTATTACGACTTCTCACATGCAGGATAAATTCAGTATCCCTTAACATGTTCCCCAATGTCCCCTATGGGTTAGTTTCTCTCTGTAGGTTAATAATTCAGTTCTACGTATTCTCACTATAACCATCTTTGCCACAAGCATTTTTGCCACATAACTAATTGGCCATAAGGCAATTTTGCTGTAAGAGATAAAATAACTGGACATTTCTCCATTGGCACAGTAGTCCCATTTTATATTATGTAAATCTTAGCTCCACATTTCCCAGAGAACCTTGGAACATCTATCAACGGACATGTGACAACATGTCACGAACAAATGACAGTGTAGAAGGCTTTTCACCATACAACGCAAAGCTCAGTTACAAACAGACATCCTAGTATTTGGATACTGATACCTCCCTTAATGAAGGAAGAATTTTTCGCGAAAAAAAGTGTGATGGATGCCCAATGAGGAAATGAATCAACAAGCAAAAAAAAAGAATGTGTGACTTGGAAGACAAGTGCTTAGGTACAATCCACAAAATAAAATCGGTTGTTTGCGCAGTATTGGCATGAGTCTACACACATTTTAAATATATTTGCATGTTTTTAATTTTGCAATAAAGTCTTTTAATTTTGGTATTCGTTTTTCATTATGTCTTTTTTTTTTTCAGGAAGATTATCCCTGAGCGAACATCTGCCACCAATCCTCCTCTTTTTGCTGAGGAAGGCTGGCCCTGAGCTAACATCCATGCCCATCTTCCTCTACTTTATATGTGGGACGCCTACCACAGCACAGCTTGCCAAGTGGTGCATGGGTCTCCACCCGGGATCCGAACCAGCGAACCCCAGGCTGCTGAAGTGGAACGTGCAAACTAAACCACTGCACCACTGGGCTGGCCCCCCCTTATGTCCTTTTTAATGTCCTTCTTTTATTTTTTGTGATTATACCTTTTATGGCAAATGCCTTATGGCCATTTAGTTATGTGGTGAAAATGTCTGCGGCAAAGATGTCTATGGCAAAAATACCAGACAAGTAATATTTCAAATATTTCACCCCTCTCCACCTCACTCTCTATGTTCTAATAACTAGGAACTTCTTGAAGTTCTCCACAATCCACGTTGCTACTCTTACGTGTGTGTCATTACTGCTCCCTGTTTATGAAAAGCCCATCTCTTCTCCTTTAGCTTAGACAAATTCAATCTTCACTTCATCTAGTAATTTTTTTTCTGAACACATATACACATACACATTCACCTCACACATTCTTTCTTAATTTTGTGCACATTTGTCTAATCCCTGTATCTAAGTAATGCATCTTAATTTTCTGTTAATGTGCCTATATGCTCCTTGAGAATAAAGATTGTTTTTTATTCAACTTTATTTCCAGTACACTTAGCACAGTGATTGGCACATTTTGAATACGCAGTCTATGTTTATCAAATGAATAATGGAACAAATAAATCAGTAAAGGTACGACTGCTGTATTCAAGGACCAGTAGAATTTCCATTACATGTTATGATTCTTCATTAAAACAGTTACTTTTCAGAGATCAATTCAAAGATAAAAGTTATTTGCTCTCTATACAGCTGTTTACTTATTTGGAGTTCTCAGTTTTGTTGTCAATCACCTTTCTTTCTTGATGTTAACTATGGGTATTTGTTTCTTTCCCTGTGCCAATTGTTTCCTGCCACACATCTGCATTCAATCTCTATTTGCCATTTTCCAAAAGTCATTTTATCTCTGTGAGTGCATTTTCAAGCTACACCTTCAGACGTTTTAATTAAAAAGACGTTTAATTATTTTTAACTCCAATTTGACTTCTATCTAAAAAACTACTAGTTTTTTTAAAACAGTAGTTTTTTTAGATAGAAAAAAAAGTCTCTCTTTTGACTTTAGTTTTTTTAGATAGAAAAAAAAAGTCTCTCTTTTGACTTTTATCCTGCAGTTCTGATTAGGGGTATGCAATGGTAAAATTTGTTCCAGAGTAGTAAATAAAGTAGCTTAGGGTAGATATACAATAACCCATTATTTGACACCCAACAAATCAAATTTCTCTCCTCCTTTGATTGCTTGTTCATTTGGGAATTTAGTTGAAGGAGTTTGTCTACACGAAATTTATAATACACCAGAAAGAGATTAAAATAAATGTTGAAAATAGTTTATTTCAGCATTTCCAGAACTTCTCATCTCAAGCTCCTCCTGTGAGATGCCTCTTTCTCTTTTGAGTCAACTGTGTGGAGGAGGATTATAAACCTCTACATGTTTCTCCTTGTTCTTATTTTCAAAATAAATTTTTCTTTTGTATCAATAATTTAAATTTGATAAAGATGGAAATATGAACATTAATCTTATTACAATATTTACCTTATTGGGATAAAAGAGAATTGCCATAGTTTTTTGTTCCTTAAAATAAATATCACAGAAAACTCATACAAAACAACTGCTAATCATTGTTTAAATTTGGAAAATATTGAATTGGCAAAATCATCTGGATTATTATCAACATAGATTTCAGGTTCCCAGACCCAGAGATCCTAATTCAGAAAGACCATATGCTGAGGAATATTGATTATACTTTCTAGCACACAGAAGCCAGTAAGAGCTACAGATCTGAATCACTCTTAAAGCTCCTGTTAGAAATGAACCAAAGAGAGGGTCCAGCCTGGTGGCGCAGCAGTTAAATTTGCACATTCTGCCTCAGCAGCCCAGTGTTCACCAGTTCGGATCCCAGGTGCAGACATGGCATCGCTTGGCAAGGTGTGCTGTGGCAGGCATCCCACATATAAAGTAGAGGAAGATGGGCATGGATGTTAGCTCAGGGCATGTCTTCCTCAGTAAAAAGAGGAGGATTGGTGGCAGATGTTAGCTCAGGGCTAATATTCCTCAAAAAAAAAAAATAATAATAAAAAAAAGAAATGAGACAAAGAGAAAGCCCCAAGATGGTTTTCTGGATATAGGAACATTACGGCAGATATATAGGTATAGATATAATTATAGATATTGTTAAGTGTATATCATATTACTATATAAAGTACTACTACATATAAAATATAACAGAATATTACTATATTGATATAGTAGTAATTTTTGAATGTGCAGGTAGGTAATTTTTGGTATATATACATTTGCATATGTATGTGTGTATATGTGTACACACTTATATTTATAAATTTATAATTCAATTACTCTAATGTTAATTAAGTTTTTGCTTATCTCTATATTTTACATAAAGGAGCACTTTAACACTATTATTCACTTAGTAACCAATTAGTTTTTACAGCATTCAATATGATGTACTTGTTTTTCAAGAGGACGAATTTGCAATTGGAGTCCTGAGAAACGAAAATGTGCACAGTGGTAAAATATAGACATATCATTATTGCTCTTAGTGGGTAAAATATTTGAGAGAAAAGCATATTAGACACATAGCACAATTTAAAATCAATAAAATAATTTTCAACATAGGAGACTTCAAGGGAGAATGTTTTCAAAAATGCTCAAAAAGTATTGCATCAAAAGTTAATTTATACAACACTGTAATAAAATCTTTCAAAATATCTGCTCATTGGGGCTGGCCCCGTGGCCGAGTGGTTAAGTTCGCGCGCTCCGCTGCAGGCGGCCCAGTGTTTCGTTGGTTCGTGTCCTGGGCGCGGACGTGGCACTGCTCGTCGGGCCACGCTGGGGCGGCGTCCCGCATACCACAGCTAGAAGAACCCACAACGAAGAATATACAACTATGTACCGGGGGCTTTGGGGAGAAAAAGGAAAAAATAAAATCTTTAAAAAAAAAAAAAAAAAAATCTGCTCATAAACCTTGTTAAGTTTTCTTTTTGAAAATGAGCTATTTAATAACACTCTTGGGAAAAGAACTGTAGATCTTTCAAGTGTGAGGATAGATGATATTCAGAAGTAATTTACAAGCTTTTGTTCCAAAGAAGCTAAACCTCTTATAAAAAGGATGAGCTTTATATTAGACTTATCCAGTATACACAAATTAACTCAGACTGTTTATTCAGACCAATGAACTGACCTGAATAGGCAACTGAGTGAGTCATTTCATTCTAATACTTGGATAGAAAGAATCAATTTGTCACTGTGTATAACAGATATACATTATTATATGACGTGTATATCATGTATAAGCAATACGTTGCTAAAACAGAGCTTCTTACTGATTAGAAGGCTAGAGAATTAGACAAATTTTCTCATTTTAAGAGTCTATGAAAATGAAATGGAGAGATACCACTGACAGCTAAGAAAGGTCATTCAGAGGAACTTTTGATGACCAATTGTTTTAAACCCCAGATTGATGACCTAGTTAAGAATGACCTCACTCTAAAAAAGGAATTAGGGGATTCTGGGAAGATGGTGAAGTGGGAAGCACAAAAAAATCTGTCTCTTTACCTAGACAACATTTGTACTTGCACAACCTATCTGATCTTACTATTTTGGGGCTTGTAACTTCCCAGGGAAGAATTGGATGGTAAATTTTGGTTAATTTCAGTCAATTTCAGCTCTTAGCACAGTTCTTAATTGCTATTCACCCCTCAACCACATGACAGGCAGCTGTGTACATGGAGCAGCTTGTACACAGCTTGTGGGAACTAGAATGGGTGAAAAGGACCCTGCCCTCCAAATTTTGGCGATCTGTGCTCTGACAGCTGATTGTTGCTCCACACAGAGGTGTGGTTCCCCCAAAAAATTAAAAATAGAATTACCATATGATCCAACAATTCCACTTCTGGTTATATACCCAAAAGAATTGAAAGCAAGATCTCAAAGAGGTATTTGCACACCTATGTTCATAGCAGCATGATTCACAATAGCAAAAATGTGGAAGCAACCCAAGTGTCCACCAACAGATGAGTGGATAGACACGATGTGGTATATATACATACAATGGAATATCATGCAGCCTTTAAAAGAGAAGGAAATTCTGCCATACCCTACAACATGGATGAACCTTGAGGACATAATGCTAAAGGAAACAAGCCAGTCACAAAAAGACAAATACTGCATAATTCCACATACATTTGGTACTTAGAGCAGCAGAATCATAGAGACAGAAAGTACATGGTGTTTGTCAGGCATTAGGAGGAGGGGAAAATGGGAAGTTATTGTTTAATGTGTATAGAATTTCAGTTTCATAATATAAAAAGAGCTCTGGAGATGGACGGTGGTGATGGTTGCACAACAATATGAACGTACTTAATACCACTGAACTGTGCAATTAAAAATGGTTAAGACGGTAAATTTTATCCGTATTTTAGTGCAATAAACAAAAATCAGGAGAAAAAGGAATTAAGGTGAAAAGAGAATTATTTTTCTCAAGAGTTCAAGTATAATACTAGATTTTTACTAAGCCAATGGCTCTTAATCTGGGGTGTGCATCAGAATCACCAGTGAAACTTTAAAAAATTATACCTGTTAGAGGCACTCTGCCGATTCTGATTCAGTAGGTTGTGAATGGAGATGAGACAGCTACATTTGTTTCAAGCACCAAAGATGATATTTAAGTATGCCTATGGCTGAGAATCATAGGATGAAGTTTTGGCTGACAACAGATCAAAGGCTACAGGCATACATGCTTCAATGCAGGGATGAGGGCTGGAAAGCTGGAGAAGGAATGGATGTGCTTCTGTAATCAGTGCTACATAGGGTCATCATAGCATAGCCCATAGCAATAGGCAGACATTGCCCTTGACAATGGCTAAATCAGTCTTTTCCAATTTCCTGATATGTGCCATACTCCTGGACATAGTTCTTTCTATCTATTATTCATGCAAATGTGGGGCACGTTCTCCCTCAGCAGTGACTTTTAGGAAAGTCCTTCCTGATGTCAAGTGACTTTCACAAATCTCTGTGCAGCTACTGTTCTTTGCAGAAATACAATGTATCTATGCATATATTTTACTGCACAAATATTTCTATATTGAAAATGTAACAAACCAGTGCTTACAAGACCACATTAAAGGAATACAGTTATAATTGAGAAGTGTATAAAACATTGCTGAAGTGTTTATTTAAAAATATGCTCTAGAAATATTCTGATATGCTTATAACCTAGGCACATGATTAAGTAACAAAATTTAATACTTGTTTAGCAGATTTAAAGAGTCGTATGACTGCAAAGTCAGAACTTGAGAAAAACAGCACAATTTTTATGGATCTCAGAGCTAACTGAGCTTCAGGGGTCAAATTTTTTGCCTCAAGAAAAGACAACTATCTGGTTAAACTTGTAAACAGGAATTTAGGATGGTAGCATTGCATGCACTGCTAATAAGGTGAGTTCCTCCTATGTTAGCAGTGGGGACTTAGTGCTCACAGAATCGCCAGGCTTAAGACAGAGCCTAAGAGCTGTATTTTCTCAGTAGGGCTTGTGGATCTTGGTAGGTCCCTCTTGGATATCAATAGAAAAATTTGGCGGGGGGAGACACAAAGACCAAAAGGGATTATGTTTTTACCTGGACCTTCTATACTCTGGCAAATCAGCATAAAGTCACCAGGTAATTATCAGATGTAATTCCTAATAAGGTCCTCTGTGAACTTACCTTTAGGGTTAATTCATGGAGTACTTACACTGCCATTCTAGCACAACCAGTTCCCGTGCCTGCAAGATGAGTCTTAGAGGTTTCTTTGGTAGTAGCAGCCAGGCTGCATAAGATGTTAAATACTTTACACAGTTTTTTGAGTGAAGCATGATTGTCATTTAAATATATTTGCTGCCATTCTGAACATTAAGGTAACAGAACCATATTCATGTCAGCCAGAGAAAATTGAACACAGTCTACTGACTTAAGAAATATTGCAAAGTTATCTATTATTCTGTTTTTATGACATCTATATGAACTGAATGGTTTATCTTGAGCATAGAAAAGTATAGCTTCTTGAAAAATAAATGTTTATTAATTAGCATGGCTATCAAAGGGGCACTGGGGATGTGGGAATTTTTTCCTGAAATATTTAGGTAAAATTTCCCAAGGATTTTTAAAAAAATGCCTACATATCATTTTAGAATTTTATTTCCAATCCACTTCAACTGGAAAAACTTGAAATTAATTGTTTATGTTGATACTATTTTCACTGATTTAGAAAGAAAAATAGACATTTACACACTAAAAAAATTTTCAATTTTGTTCTGCAAAAATAGCAATTCAGCATTAATATGTAAAAATCATGTGCTCACTTAAGAGAAAATTATTTGTGTTGCACTACAGCAACCTTGAACCTTTGTGATCAAATTAAATTTTTGTCATTTCAGAAATTCAGAGTTTTCTCCATCAGCAAAGTTGAAATCCCCCAGATCATATTTGTAGCTACCCTCCCCTGTAGCTCTCTTTTCTGTTCAGTTGCCAAATACTAATGAATTTATTGGAATATTTCATCTCCTCTCTGCATTTGCATCATCTCTCCATCTAGTTTAGCCTACTTCTAGTTTACAATGTTACGGAAGTCTCCCATTCAACATAATATTCAAAAATATTTAAGTCACTACTATGTGCCAAACACTGTGAAAGACTGGTCATGTGATAGTCACATCTTCCAATTGCTCTTCTTCCATATATTATTCATTTTTACCTTTCGATAAATTCTACCAAGTTCTCATCATGTGACTTCTCTTCCAAAAGCCTTCAATGTATAATAAATTAAGCATATATAGTTTGTATAACAAACTCCTTATTTGGGCTTTCAAGACTTTGAGCAAAATGGTTCTAAAATATTGTTCAACCGTATTCCCCACTTCTCCATTTTAAGCTCCGTATGCTTTAGTCAAACTACATTGTTCACTGTCGCTAGAAGATACTCCTCATTTTTTCTTTCTCACCAGGATATACTCTTTCCTACTCTTCACTGGTCAAAATCTCATCTTTACTTGAAATTGTCTTTGAATATTCATCCTCTCTGCAGCATCTCCTAGGAACACTTTATTGATATCTCTTTTATAGTGTTAATGTTTCTCTGTTCTATGGTTATCTTTGAAAGTTCAGGGGATCATTTTATTTGTGGCAAAAAACAGAAGCTGGATTCAAAATGAATTAAGTAAGAAAAGAAATGTATTGTCTTCCAGTAATAAAATATATAAAGGAAACTAGATCCAGGGTCTTTAACATGGTCACCAGAATTTGATATTTTTTAATCTCTATTTCTTTCTATCTCTTGAGGTTTCCTTTCACGTTGGCTTCCTTCTCAGGTCTGCACCGTGTATACATGATCCTCAGCCGTTACATGGTTATGTAATTATTAGAGCTAGGAAATCTAGTGGAAAAAGAGATTATTTTTTCCTTATAATTAGAAAATGTCACTGAATTGATTTGAAAGATGAGAATCACTAAGTTGAAGAGAATTGAATACACTGAGTGGACAAATCTTGATCAAGCGACCAATCCTAGAACTACGGTTATTTTCAGTTCTACTCAAATCATGCGAGAGACAGTGAGAGAGTGTGTAAGTCAGGGTTTACTGCTTAAACTTCCTAACTCAATGGCATAACCATAAACATTAATCCTTCATCAGCTACAGGGTTCCGCCAATCTTCTCAAGTTTGATCCTGGTTCTTAGGTTAGCTCTGCTACACATATGTCTCATTTTCCTCCTGGGACTAGTGCACTAACTAGGCAATGTCTAAGGTCCAAGAGACCAAGCTTCCCTGTGCAGGACCATTTCAAATTTCCGTTTGTATCACATCTCCTAACACCAATCAGCCAAAGCAAGGGAAATGCAGAATCAAGGAGCAGGAAGATTCCCCTACCTACATTATTAGGTAGGTCAAGGGCATGCTACAGAGAAGGAAGAATTGAAGCCAGAAATTCAATCTACCACAGGGAGAATTGTTCCCAGAGGAAAACACAAAATTCTCATTAAAATTAAAGTGAATGGATTCAGAGAAGCTAAAATAACAGTAGTAGAGACCATCTGATTGTTATCTTAATCAATCCTTAATATGTTATAAGAATCTCGATGACATAGATTATACGTTATTTAATTTTGAAAGCTCTGTGGTTCATAACAATTTATTCATTCAGTTAATATTTATCCAGTGTAAAATTTCCAATTACTTTTCGCAACATATATTGTAATATTTTCCTACAGGGAGGCATAGAATTTTCAGTTCTTATTATATCAGTTAGGAACATTTTCAGCTTCAATTAACATATTACCTGATTAACAGTAGATTTAATCAAACAAGTTTGTTTTTTGATTTAAGAATGCGGAGCTATGCAGCTGCTTTTTTTCAATAGTTCATTATCATCTGAGACTGCATCCTTGCGATTTTCTTTGCCTTTACCTTACGGCTGTAAGAGGGCTACCACATCTCCACAGGTCAAGTCAGCATTCAAGGTAAGAAGACATGGGAAAGGACTGGTGCCAACTCTGTACCTACAGCAGAAAATAATTTTTTTTCCAAATTGCCCCAGCAAGCCTCTGCCCACATTTCATTGGCTAGGCCTGCGTCACCTGCCCAACTTTTGTTGCAGGACAGACTAAGAGTGAGTATGTCTTTTACACATTCTATGATGAAAGAGCAGAAGAAAGCAGCATGTCTGGAGATTGGGAATGTCTAGTGAGATAGCCAAACTACAATCCCCATCCTCCTACCCTTACGGAAGGCTACAGTAGACAACATTAAACATTAAACCACTCTTCTTATTCAACATAGTTCATTAGTCAATCAAACACGCAAGTGGATATTGATTTGAGAAAAAAATCTAAGTGTGAAAAATGACTAATTAATAGCTCTGTAAGCTTGGAAAAGTCATTTAACTTCTCTAAACCCCTGTTCTCTGATCCCTCTAATAAGAATGATGATATCTTCTTTGAAGGGTTATGGTGAAAATTCAAAGAGAGAGTGAAATTGAAGAGCATCACACAGCATTCAACACAACATTGATTCTCTGTAAATTACAGTTGTTAGTATCATTTGGTAAAGATTGACAAGTACAGAATATTTAACTTTACACAGAACGAGATCCTAGATAATCAGGGTTCCAGTTGCAAGCATTTTGCTTCTTGTTTCACAGAAATGATTCTAAAACTTTTCCAAGATGAGAAAAGGGGAAGAGGAAACTTATGACTTTTTTTTCCCTAAACATCTTATATTAACATGTAAATGGTGTCTAGTATCACTTTGCTCTCCACTTTTTAAGGATTCTGTTAGTGATGGTGGATTCTACAGTATTTTAAGCTGAATATATGTAATCTAGTTCTATTATGCAATACAGATTAATCTAACCAAAAGGAGCGTATAACTACAGCAAAAAAGAAAAAGGATAAAGAGGAGTGTGTTTTATACTTATTCTGAAAAATTCCATGCTGTGTAATGCTTAGAAAGAAATTTCCAAACATTATAATTTTCCTTTAGAAAATGATTGAGAGAATATGTACGTAATGGGCCTCACACCCCTCCAGAGAGCTGTGGGTGGCTCAAGGGAGTTTGCTGTGGTGTAAATGGTGACACTGTGAGTCTGCACGGTGCTGTAAAGTTTACACAGCTATTTCATGTCAGATCTCATTTGATTCTCACGGGAGAGTTATCAAGTAGATAATATGTTTTTAACTTTGCCAATGAAAAATGAAGTTCAGAAAGTTTAAACAACTTGCTAAAACTCACAAAAAGAGTCAGGGTAGAATGAGACTAAAACCCAGGGCTTCGGAGCCTAAGTTCAGAATCCAGAGCAGCAGAGGCTGAGTTACTCAATCCATGATCAGTCAGCTGTGCGACTTACAGCTCCGTGCCTCAGTCTCCTCACTGGTAAAGTGAGGTTCTACTAGCACCTACTTCATACATTTGTTATGAGAATTAGGTCAGATTACACCTCAGGGCAATGACTGACACTTAATAAGCAGGCTTAAAAATGTTAGGTATTATTTTTACTAGTATTCTTAGTATGTTTCACTTTCCAGTATCATCTAAGCAGCACAAGGCAAGATGAACTAGAAATGATCTGAATGTCTCTAATAAACCAGATAGTCTCAGTGTCAAGGTGGTAGGTTAGACATCCTGGAGACATCCAATTCTGTGGTCTCACCGGGGAGTTACTGCTCTGGGGAACAAACTGTGTGCCAGTGGACTCAAGTTTAAGGCAATAGCCCCTACTGTCTACATATCAGTTAGCAGATGGCTTCTTCCCTAGTTGATTTCTTCCCAATCTTCATCCAGTAACATAGAAATCTGAAACCTGCTTCAACTTTCTTCCTTCGTTCTATCAGGTCTAACTGTTCTTAAAGATCCTTTCTGTTCATGTGGTTAGCGCAAGTGAACAATTCTGTGCAATATAATCTCAAAGCTGGAACCACATTTCTTATTAAAGAGAGAAGGAAAATACATTTATTTGAATACTTGTTACCAGCCGAGGACTGTGTTAGGTATGCATCCTATAAAGATGAACCTGGAGAGTTCCAGTTCTTAGGAAATTATGTAGAATAAATGGAGGCAGGCATGAAAACTAGCACATTCCGTGAAATTTCATGAGTGCTATAATGAAAAATGTGTGCAAATGCTATTGATTACAGATGAAGCGACCTGCAGGCTGGGAAGAGTAGGGTAGCTGTTTCATTTACAGGAGTCACAGACCTGCAGCTGGTGGCTGATTCTAGCCACAAACCAGAGGAAATTTGAATAACCTATATAGGCATAAGCTCTCTGTTTAGCATAAGCTCTCCACGTAAGTTTCTCCAAATTTTAGTTTTGACTTTAAGCAAAATATGATAATAACCGTGCATACACCTAATACGGTCCTTATGATGGAGCAGACAAGCAGTGCATGTTACTTAAACACAAGATATAAAGTTCCCAAGAGTTACTAAAATGCAAAGATAATTGTTCAGTGGGAGATACACATGAAAGCATAGATGCAAATCTGCCATTTGAAGTTAGAAATGATGTCTTAATGATCGAGAAATCACCAAATGTAATTTATGTCTTAATATTTCTCGAAGATAAGCAATGCAAAGATAACAGACATGAGGATTTTCCATAAATAGTTCAAAGCACTACAATTTTATCAGGGTCACCTTGGCAATATGCAGGGCTTTGAACAAAATGTTTTTTCAGGGCCCCAGTGCTCCATAAACAATTTAATTTCAGAAGTTATTCCAAAATACATTGGCCCATGTGAAGTTTCATAATTTGTCGATGGAGATTTGGAAAAATGCGTAGAGAAGAGGCGCTAATGTATTTATTACCTTATTAAGTGCATGGGGGGATTCTTCACTGATTCTAAGCCCCATCTCTTTCTGTTCAGGGCTAGGAACCATCTCTTTGTGTGCTTTATTATCATGTACATTATTCCTGGCTAATTTTAAATATGTCACATGAAAAAAAGGGCAGAAATGCTGTTATTTCTCACAATATCATGGCTGTTTAGCACCTCTTTGTATTGAAACAATATAGATCTTCCTGCCTCTGAAATTGCCTAATACACGTTTATTCAATGCTGATTAAATCCTTATTCATGGCATGGCGTCATTTGTCCATGAATGCTAACTCCTGATAACTCTCTCAAAGCTTGTTACTGTGCTTTGTTGATGCTGAACACAAAGGCATGCCTTACCAAGAGCATGCAAGAGAATGGGAATGATAATTCATTTTCTAAGTATGTTAAATTTGCTGTTGGAATTTTATAATATAAATCTACAAGAACACATCTTCCAACAATGTCCTCTTTATTTACGTTATAATCATTGCATTCCTACAACAGGATTTTTTTATTTTAGTGTTGATTGCACAGTTGCTACACATGGCCACAAGCAGAAAGTCTAGAAAATATTCCCATGGCCCAAACAAGAAGAGCAGTCGCATTTGCACAGTTCTGTTTCTACCATTTCTGGCAGAGCTTAAGACTAATCTAAGAATGCACATCATCACCACATTGATCAGACATGAGAAAATAATTTTAGGTCTAGAAAGACCTTTGGTGCAATTGTCTGTCTTGAAACCCCTCTCAGCATGACGACCTCACAGGACTTTCTGACATGTAACTTGTAGCCTTATAAGGGGTTAGAGTGACTGCCCTGGGTACCAAAAGCAAGAGACACACAGCACACAGGACACCTGCTGCAACTTGCACTGCCTTTGGATGCTATAAACCAGAGAGGGCTCTGTGGTCAGAAGACAAATAGGTGAGAGCTGACACAGGAGCCCATACATGTATCTCAAGTCAGGGTCATCATGGACCAGAGCCCTGAACTCATCCTATGTCTGAGGGGAGTGAACATCACCCCACATCAGCCTGTCAGCACCCTTCTGGACTCTCAGTGATCCCATGAAAGCAGTACCATGCTGACTTACCAGGCCACCCTTCTTGATCCTAGCCCATTATTGGAGCCCTGAGATAACCCTCAGAGGCACAAGTCCTGGAGCTATTCAGTGCATCTGGTCAATCTGACTTACGGTAAGAGACGTAAACTGTCAAGGAGCACCCTGAAGGGGAGAAACAGGAAGTAGGGTCCATGGGGGTCCTGTCTCTGCAGAGACGACACTACCAGCTCCAGTTAGTCCCAGGAACACAAGGGGACTGAAATATTTTGAGGGAGGCACTCCAAGGAGCAGACAGGGTCCCAGGCATGAGTGCTTCTTGCCCTGATCCAAAGGTGTTACTAAACCTTATCTTTTCCATCAAACATGTACCTACTCTATACCTTATTTCTACATCAGATTAATAAGATTGTAAACAATGTGGCATCCTTGGAAAAGAAAAGATGGAAACATTGAGTTAAACAAAGCTAAGAATGTTTCTTTCAGGGTGGAATTCTCCATGTGTTTTATATTAACTGTGCTTTGGACTTCTCTAGAAGACAGATATACCCTCAGAAGTTACGTACCACATGATAGATTACTCAATAAAACGTGTTTAAATAAATAAAAAAATGAGGCAATAAAGGAATGAAAAAGCATTCAGACTGTTGTAGTAGCTGACATAGGACTGAATCTCAGGGACTGCATTATCTGGACACAATCCTGGCTCCAATCTCACTTGACATATACCATTGAACATGTTCCTTAATTTCTGTGTGACTCAATTTCTTCATTTTAAAAATGAGAATAAGCTAATTGTCTTGAGTGCTATTATGGAAAATTATGGATAACATAACATAAAAAACAATTAGTTCAATGGCTGGCCCATAGTAGAGAGTCAATATATTTTTCTGACATCATCCCCCTCATAAGAATGCTTTGAAGGTTCTATGGAATGTAAAGCACTTTTTGAACAAAGTCTGGTACATATAAAGTGCTCAGAGATGTTAGCTATTATTACCACGTCTTCTTCTATACCTCTATTCAATGTTAAAATGGGTTCAACAGTCATACCAGTTCAGCTGGAATATCTCTACTAGAAATCTCATTCCCTTTATTGTTTCTTGTATTAGTTTTTGAAATCTAGCCTTTTTCTTGTTTTATCTGTCCTTATTCTTAAATACAAATTTTGGGGGGCAACAGCAGTATCATGGGCAAGTTGAAGATCACTATTTCTCTCTCTCTCTCTTTTTTTAAATTAGAGTTCATGCACACCATTGTATGCACCCCTATATGCACTCTCAGAGAGCCCACAAAGAATTAAAATGGCAGATTCCCAAGTGTGCTAAAGAACATACCAAAAAGCCCTGGTGGGCTGGAGCATTGCATAATATCCATTGACTTTAGGCGAATAAAACCTTCTCCCATATTTTGCCAGTATCTATGGTGCAAAAAATGTCTTTGTGGAAAATAAAGTGGAAAACTTCTATAGGATCTCCTCCTTTGTGAGGCGCACACTTTTGTAAAGGAAGTCATCCTAACTTTACTTCCAATATCCATACATCTTATAATGACTAAGTTGTTGCAAAACAGAATCAATTTGAAGTTTATCCCCTATCTCTGAGATGGTTCTTCACATCTCATTTCTTGGAGTTAAAATTTTAGAAAGTTTTAAAAAAATTCAGAAGATTAATTTTAATTTCAATTCACAAAGTTTCAAATATGTATACTCTGTTATTCATATGATTCTATGGAAGAAGATTAAGCAAATTTCCTTTTTTAGGCAGTGGAGATTCAAAGCTGAAGAATTATTTTACAGATTAATCACTTGCTTTAGAGAAATCCTCATATTGAATTCCAACTCATGGTTCTGGCAGACAGATTCTTATTATTGTTATTATTTCTTCAAATCATTTTTAGACCATCCTGATTATTTCTTTTCCCAAATATCTCTGGGGATTGAGAGAGTCACCTGCATGATATTATCCTTAGTAGTGAATTCTTATTCTTCTTTCTCCTAGAATTCACTTGAGGAGTAAGAGAATCATTTAGTATATTCTGGGATGAAACTTTACATGCATTTTTAAAAGAATTCTTTCATCAACTAACAATAATAAATCTATGTTGATATGGGAATGGGTCAAAGATACCCCATTCTCCATGAACAACAGAGCATGCTATGAAGATACTGTTGTTCAAATGGCTGGCATGTAACCTTCTCTTCTGCATCCTGCATGATGTGGAGAGCAATGGGGATGCAGACTTCATGCGTGGCCAGTTTCACTCTGTGCAATAGAAAGTGACCAAGATGGCCTTAATGTTCCCCTCGGTTTGACGAAACTTCAGCCAGGTTTCTTACTGACTATAAGGCCATGACTTTTCTTTTCTTGGAGAATTTACTTTGGAAAGCTCGCTATTGTAAATTCTTTCCCTCTCTCTAAAAATGGACGGAAAACGAAAACAGAATCCAAGAAAGAACTGAGAGAAAAATTTTCTCCCCTGCCTTTCTAGAAGTGTGTTTCAGCAAAGAGACCACCTCCTTTGTTTGTTTGTTTCTTTCTTTTGTGATACACTTTTCAATTTAGCATAATTGGTCATCTTTTGCAGTGTAATCATATAAAAGAACATCTAAATTCATAACCAAGCCCTTGAAATTGTATGTAAACATATGTAAATATATAAACATAGTATGTAAATATATACAAATAAATATAATATGTAAATATAATATTGCATATACATCAATAAGTTTTGTGTATTTCTCTCATGTGATTCATATCTTTCACAAATTTTGTAAAACATTCATTACTCTAAAGAACCACTGATTCAAAGCAGACCTGTTTATAATACTTATATAGCAAATAAATGTTTACAGCATTTTCATATACGTAGACACATTTGATAACACCATGAAATTTATGAAACAGTACAGATATAGCTAACCACAATTTAAAAGAAAATAAATAATAAACTATGAAGCAAATAAAATTAAAGGTGACTTATCTATGAACAGAAACTAGTTTGTGGCAAAATTAAAAACAAATCAAAGTTCTATTCCAAAATTATTTATATTACATTATATTATTGCTTATCATTAAGGATTTGAAATAGCTTTAGAACATGCAGGATGGTATGTGATTGCAAATGTACATTTTATCAGAGCACAAGTCAGATGAAATGCTAACTACAAAGTGATGCTGTGGGCATGTGGCAAAGTTTGTCAATGATTTTAGAGGCTGGCAATTTTAAACAATTAGAATGCTATTCATTAAATCTTCTATGGTGTATTTAAAATAGATAAGAATGTATCTTTCACATGAAGTAACCACACCTTGCCAAACGTTCGGCCTCATGGTAAGGTGGTTAGAATACAAAACATCTAAGGATTTCCGTGTCCTTAGTAAATTAGGTAGTACTGTCTTTTAGGAAGAGTAAACACAATAGGCAGAGGATTAGTTTAAAAGAGCAGAAATGGAGGCTCAAACCATATTTCTGCCTATTGTTCCCTTTAAAAAGTATCTTCAGTCACTCTTATTTTTAGTTTTATAAATCGTTTGTAATGTTGTATATTTCTCTTCTATAGTAAGAAGACATTCATGAGAATTAATGAAAAGATCAATGTGGCTTTAGGCTTTGTAGCACACCCAGTAACAGTTTTTATTCTTTTCCCAGGAGCAGAATATGTACCTGAATAATGGTCCTTTACAAGCCAGAAATCCAACTGAGCCCATGCAAAAACATCAAGGCAAGAGCAAGAACTTCAAAATGAACTACATGCTTAATCTTAGATAGTATAATATTAATTGAAAGGCATTTAGTGATAGACTTGTATGCTAACAAACTGCACTAGGTTTAACAGGAATCATTTCGAGAGGATAAAGTCGTGGTAGAAATCTAAATTGATTGCTTACCATTGATTACATTAGTCAAAAGCTAATGTCACTATCTGTCAGGTATGATTAAAGCAAAAAGGAAGAAAGGTGGAATGGAGAGCAAATCAATAGAATGGTAGAATAGGGGAAAGTAAACACTTTCCATCAATTTTGGAAACAAAAGACAAAATGATCTATTTGAGAAAATCAAAGAGACAAAACCAACTCAGACTTTATTTCAACTCTTATTTGTCCTACATGCTCATATTTCAAACTCAGACGTATACCAGGAAACAATGAGATCCTGGATGATGTGACGGGGAGAAGATATGGTTCAAGTATCAGAGGTAAGGGCAGACAAAAATAGTTTTGGTTTTGAAAGGAAATCTTCAGAAGAATGTGATAATAATGATTATAATTTACGTGTACCAAGGGTTTTAGTAAGTGGCAGATATTAGGCTAATTGAGTTATATTCATCAGATTGCTTCATTTTCACAATTGTCCTATGAGGTAGATATAGCCATTATCCTCTTTTTCCGGGTGAAAATATAAAGCTCAACAAGGATAATTGGATCTTTCGTAAATGTAGTAAGTGGCAAAGAAGGAATTCCAAATGAGGCCAATTCAATTCTAGAGCTTGGGATACTAAGCCCAATGCTGTAATAATATATTTTGAGAATGACTAAAGTCTATGAAAAGTATAGTGCTTTGGGGGCCGGCCCCATGGTGCAGTGGATAAGTTCAGTGCACACTGCTTTGCTGGCCCGTTTCACAGGTTTGGATCCTGGGCACAGACCTACACCACTCATCAAGCCATGCTGCGGCGGTGACCTACATACAAAGTGGAGAAAGACTGGCACAGATCTTAGCTGAGGGCTAGTCTTCCTCAAGTCACAAAAGAGGAAGGTTGGCAATAAATGTTAGCTCAGGGCTAATCTACCTCAGCAAAAAAATACACACACACACACACAGTGCTTTAAAAAAGGTTAATATTGTTATCCAATGCTGTGTTCTCTAAGAATGAGTACATGTTTAGAAACTTTTGTTCTCTTTAATATTCACATTTTTATTACTTTTTTCCTAATTACATAAGCAATACAGGCTTATTATAGCACACATCACAGAAATATCCTCTATTGAGACATTTCCAGTAATCCTTAATCATGGAAAATATTCACTGTTAACTGATTACTAAATATTTCTCCTGAAACTCTTAGGGTTGGATATATTTGTGGGGTTAAATTTTTTAGATTTTAGAAAGGTATGATAAGGAAATACCATACCTGAGGAAATACCAATGGGGACGGGGTCACCACCACTTTACCCATTGCAGTAATATTTCTTTAGCCAACCGTGTGCATATTTGCAATGATTAGAATAATTACAACTACAAATCACCTGGTGTCAGTTTATGTCAAGATTTGCTGCCAAATAAGTTCAAAACCAATTAATTTTTGTCACCAAGTATATTACAACAAAAATTTAGAGCTCTATGTTTTTCAGAACTGCTGATAAGTGATTATGGACCTGCATTATATATATATTTTTTTCTGCAACTTGATCTTTTTTCACTTAATCATCTTTCTTAAGATACATTTTTTGTATGATTACATAGAGATCCACATTACTCATTCTAATAACTGCATATTATTCCATTTTATGGAAGTACCAGAGTTTATTGCTACTGATAAAAATTAATTTTGGTTATTTGTCAACTAATTTTGACCTCTTTCATCTTTCAGATGGCATTCATCACCTGTCATAATCTGAATGGCCCATGATTCAAATTACTTTTATTAGGCCACTCTCCTGGACATGTTTCTTGTATAATAATTCAAAAATTAATATTCATCCTGAAACGTGCTGAATGATTTCACATATTTTTGGCCAAAATGCAAGCCATTTTATGAAGGAGCGTACTATACTGCAAAAACTTGAAGACAAGAGATCTTGGATTCTAATTGATTTTCTCTCTAGACTAAAACATGTATGTGGCTTTGGGCAACTTCAGGCTATCTGGGAATAAATGATTTCATCTTTAAAATGGTAGAGGTTGAAATAAATGGTTTCTAAAAGTATATGACTATATTGCAATGTTTTCCACACATTTTCAGAATATAGGACACAGAGAAAATAATACTTTATCTTTGAGGCATATTGAGAGAAATGGTAGCTGACAAGCTTGACAGCTCTGGCTGCCCCAGGACCCACGGGGGCACCCTAAAAACTTAGGGGATTGATATTCCTGGCACAATACTTGAGAAGTTTTGATATAAAGTATTGATGAAATCTATTTGATTGCCATGCAAGTGACTTCACCATTGGAGCTGTTATAGGCTTTTAGAGTCAAATGGCTTTTTACATCCCCAGGAATATTCGACCTTTGAAAGTTGATTTTTTACACTAGGGCATTTAGATGCGAAGTAGGCAGAACAAAAATCTGTGGTGGTTCAACAAACTTGTTTGGTTTCTAGGCTTTTACTGTCAGGTTGCTCTCTCATCCTCAATCTATAGCTTTACCATGTTGTCTAAGGTTTTCCAGTTTCGGTTACTTTGCCCAAATTCCAGCCAGAAGAAGGAAAAAGTGGATAAAGAATATACTATCTCCTTTAAAGGACACTTCAGGATTCACAACCAAAACGTTGCTTGCATCTCAATGGCAGAAGTTAGTTATATGACCATATTTTACAAGAAATGCTAGGAAATCGCAGTCTTTATCCCAAATGGTCAAGTGCCCAGTTAAAGTCTGTGGATTCTATTATTAAGGAAAGTTGGGACAGGAGATAATAAGAAAGAAGTAAAAGTATTGTTATTATGGATGTAGTTAACATACATAGCTCTAAAAAAGAAACAGGAATGGATGCTTGACCATTCGTCAATACCAATTGATTTACAGATTTTAGTATATTCATTATAAATTAAGCCAGGAGATTATGCAAAGGACATCGTCAGGGGTTTTATATTTAAACCATTGCTCTTGTACCCAAGAGCTGAGTGAACTTCATCAAGTCATTTACCTTCTCTGAAGCTTTACTCCATAATCTGTAAAGTGAATGGATTGAAGAGAAATAAACGTTATTGAATCCTCTAACTCTAGAATTCTGGTGTTTGGGTGATACGACATGGCTGTCATCAGCTATTTTGAAAATAAAATATATGTAAATTACTCTTTTATGTTATTTTCCTTTTTCTCTAATTGTAATTTACCTTACAGAGTTGGTTAGGGAAACTTTCTCTGGGTGATGGTATTTGAAAGAAAGACATTATTTTAAATGTTTTATAAGTAGAGGAAATAGCTTTTGATCTTCTATAAGCAACCTAAAATGGATATACAATTTCAAAAGCCTGAAATTTGTTAAAGACAATGTGAAAAGAACTAATGCCAAAAAAAATAGCAGTTCTCTTAATTTAGCTTTCCAAAATATCATAACTTTTTCCATCTCAAATTTTCAGCTCCAGATAAATTTGAGTAGTTATGCAAAAAACAAAGTTAAAATCTATATAAAAACAAAATGTTTCAGGATAAATTTAAAAGGATTCTAGACACAGACCTTACACACCTCACAAAAATTAATTCCAAATGTCTGTTTTGCATTTAGACCTAAATTTAAAATGCAGAACTATAAAACTCCTAGAACATATCAGAGGAAATCTAAATGACCATAAGATGCATGGTGATGACTTTTGAAATATCAATACCAAATACACAATCCATGAAAGAAATAATTGATAAGCTGGATTTCACTACAATTAAAAACTCTGCTCTGCAAAAGACAATGTTGAGAGAATGAGAAGACAAGCCACTGACTGAGAGAAAACACTTTCAAAAGACATATATGATAAAAGACTGTTATTCATAACATACAAGAAAACTTACAACTCAGCAAAAGAAAACAATCAACCCAATTTAAAAAATGGGCCAAAGACCTTAACAGACACCTCACCAAAGATGATATGTAGAAATAAGCACATGAAGAGATGCTCCACATCATATGTCAACAGTGAAATGTAAATTAAACAATGAGATACCACTTCACAACTACTAGAATCACCAAATCCAAAACCTTGACAGCATCAAATGTTGGCAAGGAAGCAGAGCAAGAGGAACCGTCTTTCATTTCTGGTGGGAATGCAAAATGATAAAGCCACTTTAGAAGCAGTTTGGTGGTTTCTTACAAAACTAAACATACTCTTACCATAGGATCTTGCAATTGTACTCCTTGGTATTTACCCAAAGCAACTGAAACTCATGTCCACACAAAAATCTGCACACAGATATTTATAAAGCTTTATTCATAATTGCCAAAATTTGGAAGCTACCAAGATGTTATTCAGTAGGTGAATGGATAAATAAATTGTAGTACATCGAGACAATGGAACATCATTCACCACTAAAAAGAAATGAGATAATAAGCCTTGAAAATACATGGATAAATATTAAATCCACATTGCTAAGTGAAATAAGCCCAGCCAAAAAGGTTCCATACTATATGCTTCCAACTAGATAGCGTTCTAGAAAAGGCAAAGCTATGGAGACAGTGAAAAGATCAGGGGGTGGCCGGAGGGAGGGATGAATAGGCAGAGCACAGAGCAATTTCAAGGCAGTGAACCTCTTGTGGATGATGCTATAATGGGGAGCACGTATTGTTAACATCTGTCCAAACTTCTAGAATGTACAACACCAACTGTGAACCCTAAAGTCAACTATGGACTTTGGGCGATAATGATGTGTCAGTGTAGGCTCATAGATTGTAACAAAAGTACCACTCTGCTGAGAGATATTGATAGTTGGAGAGGCTGTGCATGTGTGGGAAGCAGGGAGTATATGCAAAACATCTGTACTTTGTGCTCAATTTTGCTGGGGACGTAAAACTGTTCTAAAAAATAAAGTGTATTTAAAAAGAAAAGAAAAGTTGAGCATAGGTTACATAAGATGTTGAAATTAGGGAACACTAGGTTATGAGCGTACTAGAATTCTTTGTGCTATCTTTGTAACTCTCTTTTAAATCTAAAATTATTTCAAAATATAAAGTTAAAAAAGTGAACGTATACTAACCATATGATCCCAAGTTATTTGCACATGAAAAATAAATGCATATATTCATAAAAAGACTAGTACACAAATATTCCTCCCAGCAGCTTGATTTTTAATAGCCAACACCTGGAAATAACCCAAATGTCCATCACAGGTGAATAAATAAACTAATTCTGGGGTATCCATTCAATACGACACTCTTCAGCAGTAAGAAAGAATAAACTGGTGATACACATGAAAATATGTATGAATCTCGAATAAATTATGAGAGCAAGAATAAGAGTAAACATCGTATAATTCTATTTATATAAATTTTCTAGTAAATACAATATGATCCATAGTGAGGGGAAACATTCGCCTAGGTACAAGAGGCCTGGTAGAGAACGTGGGAGGGAGAGACTACAAAAGGAAAGGAGAAAACTTTTGCAGATGATGGAACTGTTCATTATGTTGATTTGGTATGGTTTCAAAGATTATTTATATCTATATCTATATATAGAGAGAGATATATACACACACATATATTTGATAATTAGATATATATTTTATATATTTCATAATTTGATGTTTTCATATATATCAAATACAGATTCATCAAATTGTGCATTTTATATACATCTTGTTTACCAAATGTCAATTATACCTCAATTAAGCTATTAAAAATAAATTGATAAAATGTTCACTTAACTGCCATTTAGAGAGAATTCACTTGTAAATTTTATGTTTCAAATTAAGTAAACACAGTTTTATTTTATATACTTTGAAATGAGAATGGACAGCGTATTGCTCACATGAATCACTCACTCATTATACTTAAACAGTAGAATAGTTTGTGAGTAGAGAAAGGTTTATTTCTTTATGTGAGTTTCTCCAAATGAACTTGGGGCTAGGCATAGGTTTTAGCTGTTTTTACAATTTAACAAATCGCTTTCAAACTCCATTATGTTCATACAAGATCTTTCTGAGGATCATCTCGGTATAAAATTTATAGATGTTTTGACTCTCATCAGCCACCAGCCATGCAGAGATTTAATTAGCATTTTAGTCAAGTGTTTAAAAGGGTCCAATGATCATTTTAAGTATAATTTTGTCTTAACAAAATTCCATTTCCACGTTCTTAATCTTTAGAGAAGTGAATTTCTACTGTAACCTATACCTTCCTTGGTCTTTGCAAAACCAAATCAAAACATTAAGTAAAGTGAGCGTTTTGCAGAGGTATTTTTGTGGTTATGCAAAATGCAAATAGTGACATCAGCAGGGTAAATGTGTGTTTGTATGTGTGTGTATGTTTACTGTAATATTTTATTCTAATTTCTTTCTAATAAATTTAAAACATGAGTGGTAGGCAGAAAATGTCCCTCAGCATTTGATTTTGACACATAAAAAAGATTACTAATCATCAAATAAGTTCACATTTGCAAAGTGCTTAGAAAATTGCCTGGCATAATCAAACACTCTACATAAGTGTTTGTTAAAAATAATAAATAAATGAATGCTTTTTAAATCATGTTTCCCATGTTTCAGAAGAATTATATAATTTTGGTCCTCTAGACACTGCAATTCTTCATACTCTGTTCTTTATGTGTATAACTGGATTATTAGATTTTAAGGCCTGAACAAAAAGGGGTAAAATGGAAAGAACAAGTTTAATCTCTTCACCATTGGCTCCTTCACTTCACCTCTGCCTTCCGCTCCTCCTCTGCCGTCACTAGGCATCTTTGGTTCTGCCTCTTCCCAAAGAGAGTGTGGCACAGAAGGTCCAGAGAAAGACTGATTTGGTAGATACAGTTAATCTAGTGTTGGCACCCCTTGGCTTTGAAAGATGTCCACATGCTAGCTCTTTCTTCCAGGGGTTGCATTTTGGGGTTATTTAGACCCCTTCCCCCTTCCTTCAACCACCATGCATACTCACACACCTGTAGAGAGTCCTGTCACACCTTCAATACTGCTGTGGACTCTTTCCTCAGACTCTTTTCAGTTGTGGAGGATACGATCTCTGGATGTAAAAAAATTGTTCCAAACTCAAATCTTGTCTGGGAGAGATTTAATTCACTACCTCCTTTTGGGATAAATTATTACCCATGACAAAATGCTTCAGTGATTTTCTGATAAACTTTATATGAATTAACGCTTATTCTAGGAAATTAGCTACTCATCTACCCCTAGGAATGTCAGTGAATTTCAGCTGATTGTCCTTCAAGTCTAGTAACTTTAACCAGATATTTTTTTCTTTTGTTTTAAGCAATTATCTTACAACTCTCTTTTTCTCATTAAATGATGCTACCAACACTGAATCTTTGAAGTAGCCTAGTAGAGGTCTTTCCCATTGATTTAACATCAAAATACCTCTTTGAAACAGGTTTGTAACCAAATTATTTGAAAAAATATTTAGCATAACATATGGCTCCCCCTCCATGTTAGTGCTGGCCCTACATTCCATGCAGATTCTCTCACTGGAATCCCCAGGCAGAACTCTCGAGGAGCATCACCTTATGAGAAGGCACCATTGGCTACCTTTTATCGAGTCCACTCTGGACAAGGAAACATTTACCTTGTTTCAGGACTATCCGAGAACATGAAGTTCTGTCTCAACTAGCTCTCCACCTATGGCCTTTTCCAGGTAAAAGTCATACACTTGTTTTTCTCTCCTCCATACCCCAGATAACACATGAGAATCTTTCTAAATGGCTAGACTGAAGGCCCATTCTTTGGCTTAAGACAGACACTAGCTGTTTCTGACAGAAAAGGGCGAAATTGACAGTCATTCAATAATGCTTTCCCAGGAAATCCTCAACATGTGTTTCCTTCGTGACCAGTCTTGCCCCAGCCCTACCATCATGTTTGGCTTAAGTCTGGGTGAAGGGTCAGAGATCCAGAAAGCCGAGAGTCCTGATGAATAGTCATGCATAGACAGTCAAACATATCTATTTTAAAATAAGGCACATTGACATTTAACTATACTTAATTTGGGGACATTAGCCCAAACCAAGATGTCAAAACAGTCTCTTTTTAACATTCAGTTAAATGTGCAAATAATATAATATCATCAATGTTACACAAGGATGCTTATTTCAGACATCCCAGAAGCAAGTTCAATGGATGCTTCAATAATCAGCTTAAATGGTTTCTTATAAATGATTTTGAAATACAAGTCACTGATAAAGATTGCTCATCAAAGAACAAAACATCTTGCTATTCATAATCAAAAAAGAAAAAGAATGAAAACTTATTATTTACATACGACATACTGAGATGAAGCTATTCTTTATTGTGGAAAGATTAAAGTTTTTGGCAAGATTTTATAAATAAGAGTCTAAAAGACAAAGTTTTAGAACTGAAAATTCATCCTTTTCTTGCAGTACGAAACTGAAAATCATTGAATCTGTACTGAATTCCCCTTAGCTCGTTATTTCTGAGCTTTTTTTATGGCTATCCCTGGACCCTTTTTATCCAAAATAATGATATAGACAAGGGAAACATGCATCTCTTATTTTTGAGAGTTCTTTTCTTGTTCTAATAAACCACCTCCGAGGTGTCCTGGGAACTAAAATAATTTCACATTTTATTAAGAGCTGTAGTTCGACAGCTCCTACCTGATTCTCTTACTAAAGTCCTTTGTCACATCACCTCTGATTGTTCATATGTAACATACAGTCCCTGCTGTAATAATCCACTCTTATGCAGTGACCTGCATAGCATACATTTAGAGTTCTGCCATGGCTTAACAATCAGCACAATTATTGCAATAGCATGAACATAGATTTTTCTTGCCTATTTTCTGAAAGATTTTACATGATTTAGTTCATTTTAAAAGAGTTCACAGTGTTTCACTCCCCAGCATCTATTGACAATGTACAAGGCTTAAACCATTTTTATAATCTTTACAAGGAAACGAGGAGATACTTCAGCTCAGCATTAATCCTTTCATACTTATCCCCGTGTACTTAATTTGATTACTGAAATCCTTGTTTATTCTAATGTAGGCCTTTTCATGGTATTTTAGAAAAACTACCCTCATTAGTATTGCCTTGAGTAGCAAATAAATGAAACCATGAAATCATATTTACAAACTTAAAACTAAGTTTGTAAGACATACAAGTTCCACGTTCTGTTGAACACGCTTTGGTGCTGCTCCTGTTAGTTCTCTATTATACAACTTTCTCATCAAACTTTTAACTAAATGGAGGAAGTTGAAAATGTCTCAGTTTTTTCAGTTATGTTGTATAGGACCCAGATTAATCTCTTGAAGACATCCAAAAATGCTCAGAGGACTTATATGATATTGATAAAAGGTTATTGTATTTAAAAAAACACAAAATGAAGAACAGGTTCTTTGCACAGGTTTTGGTCAAGCACACCTGGGTTCAAATTGTGACAGATTCTTTCCCATGATCCATTCTAACTTACTTGCTCTGTGACCTTCAATTACTTAACAATTTCTGAGCCAGATTCTTATCCTTGCAATGAAATTATAATATTTTATTTACATTAAAATGCTGTATAGAGGATTATGTAAAGTACCTAAAGTCCATTATATTTTCTAGAACAGCATTTCTCAAACTGTAATATGCATTCAAATCACCTGGGGATTTCGGTAAAATGTAGATTCTGATTCACTGAGTCTAAGGTGGGACCCAAGATTCTGCATTTCCAGGGAGCTCCCTGGCGGTCCTCAGCTTGCCCTTTGAGGAGCCAGGTCCTAGAAGGTCCTCATTAAGCATTATCCATTCTACCTTAATAATAATTGCTTTCTAGACAGGCCAAAATATTCTCATTCTATACAGAAAATAACAAACTCCTTCATTTTTATATTAGTAATCCATGACTCTCAGGAGCGTATTTTAGATCTCACATACTAGTTGACGCGTCCAGAATTAAACATGGAGTAGAAATACAAATGGCAGGAAGAATTTTTGCTCCCTGTGACTCAAGTTCTAAACAAAACAGAAACTATTTTTTAAAAGAGTTGAAGTAATGTTTACAAAATTATGAGACACAAACACAGAGATCCGAATCTGTTCTCATGTCATCAATTGCTGGAAGGTTTTATAGACCTTAGGAAATTCTGCAAAAAGGCAAAGACAGATTGACATTACTTTTTGGTCAGATTTTTTGTTTATTTTCAGATACTATCTGCAAAAACAGTGCCATAAACAATGGGGAAATTGACAGAATATTAAATCCCCTTTAGAGGAAAACTGATAAACTACAGGCAGGCAAATGCTGTGAGACAGACAAGCAACTTTAGGTAATCAGAGTACAAATTGCTGCCTGATGGAATCCAAGCAGCAAGAACCTCATTTTGTAAAATACTTGATGACTTTTTATACCGTGATAGCATTTGGGCTTTATGTTGTATGATATTCACCCTGTGACAGGCTAACCTTCTCCCCTCACGAAGTTATCAGTTCTCCGTAGAAATGTAATTCTGTGGCTGTCTTGCCAAAGATGAACTCATGAATCAGTGATGTGGGCAGTGGTGGCATCCCAGATAGCATTCTGAAAAATCCATAAATTCTTTAAGAAAGACTGTTTCTCTACTGCTGTCAGGTGCTCTTATGCCTAAATCACCCACTTCTATTTGGAAACTTGAGGTGGTCTGGAAAAGTGCCCTAAGGAGCTAAAAGAAGAGAAAACTATGAAAGTAAAAGGGCCAGGGACACGGGATGTTTTATTATTGCACAAAGGTCAAGAAGAAAGATGTAGGGTATGTCACTATTCAGTAACAGTTGAAAACACTGCAATTTAATTTAGACCTGGTTGCTATTACAATGAGCAACATGTTCTAAGTCAACTTTTATGAATCTCCAAACAAAAAGCCGGAAACTGAAAAGAAATATAATGGTGTCTGAGTTCCAATATTTTGAAGAACAGAAGAGCATGCATACATAAGTTATCTCACAGGGTAACTTGTTCTATATTACCAAAAGACTTGTCTCATAAGTCTGTTATATCTGACATACACTATGGGCAAGGATTTACTCATATATAACCTTGTAAGCTTGGCACTTAGCCTAGTTACAAGCGCATAATGATTGGTCAATAATTGGAATATATTCCAAATATATTAGGAAGAAAGAAAGAATAAATGATTTTAAGCACAGAGATGTTTATATCAATTTATCTTTGGTAAAATAATTCATGAGGAGAATTAAAAAGAAATACTATGCATCTGAGGCTTTTGTCTTCTCTCATGTGTACTTCGCCCATAGATAAAAGTTTTTTGTTTTTCGTTTTTTGTTTTTTGAGGAAGATTAGCCCGAAGCTAACTGCTACCAATCCTCCTCTTTTCGCTGAGGAAGACTGGCCCTGAGCTAACATCCATGCCCATCTTCCTCTACTTTATATGTGGGATGCCTACCACAGCATGGTGTGCCAAGCGGTGCCATATCCACACCCGGGATCTGAACCTGCGAACCCTGGGCCGTCTGAAGTGGAACGTGCAAACTTAACCGCTGTGCCACCGGGCCAGCCCCAAAAGTTTTTTTTTTTTAAGTTGAGGTATAATTAACATAACATCATGTTAGTTTCAGGTGTACAATGTAATGGTTCGATACTTGTATATATTGCAAAATGTTCACCACAATCAGTCTACTTAACATCCATTGCACACACAGCTATAAAATTTTAACGTTTTCTTTTACTTTGTGGTGCTGCCCAGCCAGTTGTCCTCTCCCAACTTTCTTGTGAAACACCCAAGAAAACACTGCATAGAGTCTGAACCACGAAAGCTCTGAGAACTAAGGATATTGGCAAAGATTTACCAATCTCTGGGAGGTCTTACCCTAATTATTACACATACATGCCATAAACTCCCTTAAGATCAATCTTTTGCAGAGCAAAATGAATGAATAAATATTTTATTTACTATGTTTCTTTATTAATTCCCTCAGTCAACAAATTTAAACATAAGGTAAGTTGGTGATAAAATTATGATTGGCTGGAGTGAGGTAGGCTCATAGAACTGTTCTCATAGAACTCAAAGACAGAAAGAAACTCAGAGAATCCTCGTTAAAAAAAGAACCCTGGAAGTATTGAAAGAGATGCTGGGAGCTACAAGAGTGTTAGAAGAATTCAAAAATGTTAAAAGCTAATATAAACAGCATTTTGAGCAAATAGTATTGTATTTAACAGAAAAATTAACTAGAAGCATTTGCATTAATATAATGCAAATGGTGGTGATAATCACCACTGTTTCCCAAATCTGGGGGTAGTTCTGGACAGTTGAATAAGATGAGGAAAAAATGTAAAGGCTTAAATATTGTAAAGTGACATAATTATTTGCAGAATACTTATTATCAAAGTGAAAATCTAAAGAAAAGGCATTGGAGAAGTTTTGTTTTCTTTTAATTTTTATTTTTAATTTTTTTTATTGCAGTAACATTGGATTATAACATTATATGGCTTTCAGATGTACATCATAATATATTTCTTTCTTTCTTTTTTTTTTTTTTTTGAGGAAGATTAGCCCTGAGCTAACTACTGCCAATCCTCCTCCTTTTGCTGAGGAAGACTGGCCCTGAGCTAACATCCATGCCCATCTTCCTCTACTTTATACGTGGGATGCCTACCACAGCATGGCTTTTGCCAAGCGGTGCCATGTACACACCCGGGATCTGAACCGGCGAACCCTGAGCCGCCAAGAAGCCAAATGTGGGAACTTAACTGATGCTTCACCAGGCCGGCCACATCATAATATATTTCGAATTCTGTGTAGATTACATCATGTTCACCAACCAAACACTAATTATAGTGCATTACCACTCATGTGTGCTTAATCCCCCACTCTGCCCTCCTCCCTTCCCCTATGGTAACCACCAATCCAACCTCTGTTGCTATGTGTTTGTTTGTCATTGTTTTTATTTTCTACCTATGAGTGAGATCATGTGGTATTTGACTTTCTCTCTCTGACTTATTCCACTCAGCCTAATACCCTCAAGGTCCATCCATGTTGTCACAAATGTCCGGATTTCATCATTTCTTACGGCTGAGTAGCATCATCTCACTCCAGTCAGAATGGCTATAACTAACAATACAGGAAACAACAAATGTTGGATCTCGTCAAGATAATGGCAAAGTTTTAAACCTATTAAATGTATTAGCAATATGCTTAGTGACAAAATAAATATACAATAAGCTATAGTTTTTTTACGTGCTATAAAATTTCGTGAAATAAAAATAGTATTCTTATAGCAATAAAATAATAAAATTCCCAGGAAAAAATCTTCACAGATACACACACACACACACACAGATTATATGAAGAAAACTGCACTGTTTTAAAAAGTGACATAAAAAAAGAAGAAAAATATAGGATGAATCATCATCTTGCAAGGAAAGAGAAGCAGAAATGAGAAAGTGGAGGGAGAGAAAATTGGAACTCTTTCTAACAGTTCCACTCTAAGAAGATTCCAATCAATAGGTGCATACTTAGAAGTTTTCCCCAGCTTCTGCCCCTCAGAAAGGTACAGTTACACCTCAGTATCTGCAGGGGATTGGTTCAAGGACCCCGGAGGACACCAAACTCAGCAGATGCTCCAGTCCCTCGTATAAAATGGTGTCGAATTTGTCTATAACCTAAGCACACTCTCTTGTATACTTTAAATCATCTCTACATTACTTATAATATCTAATATAATGTAAATGCTATGTAAATTGTTGTTATACTATACTGTTATGGAATAATGACAAGAAAAGAATGTCTGCACAGGGGCCATCCCAGTGGCACAGTGGTTGGGTTCACATTGTTCAGCTTTGGCAGCCTGGGATTTGCTGGTTCGGAGCCCGGGTGTGGACCTGCACACTGCTTGTCAAGCCACGCTGTGGCAAGTGTCCCATGTATAAAGTGGAGGAAGATGGGCATGGATGTTAGCTCAGGGCCAGTGTTCCTCAGCAAAAAGAGGAGGATTGGCGGCAGAAGTTAGCTCAGGGCTAATCTCCCTCAAAAAAAAAAAAAAAAAAAGGAAAACAAACAAACAAACAAAAAAAGTCTGCACATGTTCAGTACAGATGCAATCATCATAGGCCTTTGTATCTATGATTGGTTAAATCTGCAGATGGAGAACTCACTAATACAGAGGGCCAACTATATTTATTTTTGGTATTTGCTGATAATGGGAGAATCTTCCTACTTCTTTAATTTAGCTATAACATCTGAGAATGCTTTGCAAATTAAAAACTATGTTCAAAATAGGTATAATTTCTAGGTTGCTTGTTGCAGGAGATGGAAGAATTACACAGATCTGTAGTGGTTCTCTTTGGATTCCAAGAAACAAGCATCTAAATATAACGTCATGCTGATGACTATCAACAGCATTTGGGGTTTGCTTTTCTCTCTCCTTTCCTCCACTCCTCCCCAGATATTTTTATGTAGAGACAACAAATACTGCCTGAAATTGGATAACTCCTTTCCAAATATCGGAGTCTAAGAAGCATCCCTGGGTTAATTTCTATACCAAAGTTGAAATGGGATAATGGGTCTGAACCAAATGATGAAGGTGGCGAGGGGAAAGATTTACTTACTGAGAGTTGGCACGGTCAGCTGGACCATCTTCTTAGACCGTAGGAGTCATGAGAAATTTGCTCTCTGATGTTATGCTGCCTCAACCAGAGGGAAGGGTCAGCAATGCCTTCAACATCTGAACTGCCAGAGATCAGCCAGACAAGTAAATGATTTCACTCTCATGCTAATGGTAGAGATAAGAAAAATTTTGCGGAGGACCATTCTAAGCACAGTGAGATTTAGAGATGAGGTCTAGGAAACAGAAATGTACCCCTCTGTGTTCAAGAATTTATGGAAAAAATTATAATAATTTCATTACATTTAAGAGAACTGTAGAGCCCAAAAGCATATGCTCCCTTTTTCCATTTTTTAACACAAACTCAGTATGTCCTGGCAATTCAGCACAAATTCCCAAACTACTGACTTGGGTTATGGTACGGTAATCCACTCTTTGAAAGGCCTTCGGAGTGATTAATTTAAGTGTGGTACACAGTTACTAAAAGAATGGCAGTCCCATGACGAAGTGACTGAAGTGCACCACTTATACACGATTCAGAGGGGTGTGCTACGGCATCCAGGGGCAGTAAGGCTGGTGTGGCAGTCAATCCTCTTGACAGCGGTCCACTATTAATGTGAATCTGGCTACAGCTCCTACCTTTACCCTGACTTGTTAACTACCCAAAATATTCCCAATACATTCTTTTCCTGCTTAATTTATCCAGAGTTAGTTTCTATCGCTGGCAGCCAAGAACCCGGGTTGGCACAGAATAAAAACATATTTATGCCCAAATCCTACAGTCATTCTAGTTAAAATCACAAACAAAACAAAATGTATGTAGTCAACAGTATTATTAAACATTATCTGGAAATATGGGCACATGTAAGAAAACTTGATATAAAAGAAGGAATAATTTTTGATTAAAGTACATACCAAATATTAGTTGCAGATGATACTATTCTAAAATTAGAAAACCCAGAGATTCATCTGAAATTTTCTATAATGAAAAATTTAGAAATATCGTCAGATAGGTATCAATTAAGTGTATTTTAAAAATAAAAAATTAATAACCCAATCAGAAGATAAAATAGAAACAAATATTTTTATATGCGTAATAGGAACACATATTCTAGTACATAATATATATGGCCTTTCCCAGTTAGAAATATAGAAACCTAAAAAAACATGAAATAAATCAAAACAAAAACTTTTCCAAACTTTTAGAATCTGAAAAAAATAAGGGGTTTGATATGGTTATCAATTGCTGCAAAATAAACCACCTTAAATTTAGTGGCTTATCAATAACCAAAGATTCCGTGGGTGAGGATTTTAGATGGGATACAATGAGGATGGCTTGCTCTTGTCCACAATATCTGGAGCCTCAACTAGAAAAGCTCAAAATGTTGGGGTGACTCACAAAGATGGGGGCTAAGGTCATCTGAAGCTTCCTTCATTCATATATCTCTTATATGTCTTGTACATAGATTGTAATTTTTCCAAGTTTAGGCTCATCTGGGGCTGTCAACCAAAGCACCTGCACATGGCTTTTTCATGTGACTTGGGCTTCCCAGTGGCTGGATCTGAAGAAGTAACATCCCTACAGAAGAGGCTGCATAGGAGAGCAAGTGTTCCAAGATGGAAGCTGCATGGCTTTCTATGAGCCAGCCCTGGGAGTTACACCATCCCATCTGACTCATCCTACCTGATAGAGACAAGGCACCAGGTCGAGCCTAGACTCAAGGGGACGGAATGAGACTCTACCTCTTGAAAGTGGAGTTGCAACTTCACCTTGCAGAAGAGCATGTGGGATTGGAGATGTGGCAGTGGCTACCTTTAGAATATACAATCTGCTACGGATATATAATTTTTCTTTACTGAACATGAAACCAAACTAAAAATAATGCTAATAATCAATGGGAATTTATTTCCTTGATTTTAAGATATAATTATTAAATTTATGGGTATATTATCAATTTAGTACCAGCTTTTCTAGAGAACATGGATTTTAATAACGTTATGTAGCCCCCCTTCAGGAAAGTTAAATTTAGATATTCATGTAAAATTTATTCTGCGGCCAGAAATGCCAGCCAGTACCTTACAAGTATAATTTGATTCTATTCTTACAGCACTACAGTGAGTAGATATTAATATCTTGATCTTATAAATGAGAAAACTGAGGTACATAATCATATAGTAAAATGTACGGTAAATTTATAAAAAAGAAAATGTCATATTGGGACAGAGCTGACAGATCACAATAATAGTCCAAGTTGTACCCAAACAAATTTTACACAAAATAAGGTATATATGTGTGTGTATGCATGTAAAGTCTAAGTGGAGATGGTTTGGTTTATTCAACAACTAGGGCTATAGAATTAACTTACTCATTAATCTAGGTGAAAACTATTGTTAGCCCTTTTTTTGTATTTTTTAAGTAAACTTTTACTTTTACAATAATTGCAAATCTCGAGAAAAGTTGAAAAGACAGTGCAGAGACTTCCCAAATACCCCACACCAATTTTTCTTATAATCAATGTACAAGTGTGATACATCTTTCACAATTAATGAACCAATATTATCACATGATTTTTAACTAAAGTCTATATATCACTCATATTTTCTTAGTTTTCACTAACGTCCATTTTATCTTCTAGGATCCCATCCAGGATACCACATTACATTTAATCATCCTGTCATCTTAGCCTCCTCTTGGCTGTGAAGATTTCTCAGACTTTCCTTGCTTTTGAGGACCTTGACACTTTTGAAGATTATCAGTTAGATATTTTGCAGTATGTCTTTCAATTTAGATTTATCTAATGTTTCTCTCATGATTGAACTGGGGTTAAGGGGTTTGAGAGGAAGACCAAAGTAGCGCAGCGCCATTTTCATCACATCATATCAAGGATACATACAACATGACTTATACCTCTTGATGTTTAGCACCTGGCTAAGGTAGTGTGTGCCAGGATTCTCCATCGTGGTGTTATTCTTTTCCTACCGTTTCATGACATACTGTTTTAAAGGAAATCAATGTGAGCAGACTACACTTGAGGAGTGAGGAATTATGCTCCACTCCATTGAAAGCGAAGTATCTACATATACTTATTTGGAATTTTTTGGCATAGGAGATTCTTCTATTCTCCCTTGCTTATTTATTTATTCAATCATTTATGCATATAAGTACGAATTCATGGATATTTATGCTATCTTTGTGTTATAATCCAATTCTATCTTATTTATCTTGTTGCTCAATCTTTCCCAGTTTTGGGCACTGGGAGTTCTTTCAGTTGACTTTTATGTCCCTTTAGCACGTCCCTATCATTGTGAAGCTTTTGGAGCACTTTTCTACTTTCTGGCACTACAAGATGCTACAGGTCATCTTGTATATTTCTTGCCTCAGTCCTGGAATCAGCCATTTATCTAAGGAGTCCTAGACTCTTTTATTGGAGAATAGTAATAGGTCCTATTTTACACTCTTTTACTTTGAGCTATTTATGGACCCACAAGAAAATGTAAAAATAACACAGAGTTCCTGCATACCTTTCATAAAACCTCCCCCAATAGTAACATATTAGAAAACTATGGAATGTTACTGTAACCAGGAAACTATATTGTCAATACTTATTTAATTATATAGAAAAATCCATTCTACTTGGATTATTCAAGATTCTGTTCACTGCATTCCGTATGGAGGTCGATAAGAGCTATCCTCTCCACTTTTCTCTCTGTATCTGATTCATTTCTCTCATGTATATATACGGAAAAAACTAAAAGCTTCCCTTGCTGGTTGATTGAATTCATAGGTCTCATTAAATTTCCTCTCTATTCAGCAATATTCCTTACTATTGATGATATTGATTATCCCGATGCTTTCTGATAAATTTTCTCAACTGTGAATATCAAGGAAGAGTTGGAGATTATAAGAACCTTCCTTTCCAGCATGTCCCTATCACTCTTTTATTAGTTTTCTTACCATTTACCCAGAAACTTTTGAAATCCTCATATTAACAGTTTTTCCTAGAGAGAAAAAACAAACAAATCAAAAAAACGATAAAACTGTTTCTCTGTATGCCCCATTTGTACCTATGAGACAATGCCAGCCCTATATTGTTGTTATTACTTTACTCAGTTCTAATTTTCTATTTTGAGGAAAGCTCTTCCTCCTCAAGTAAATAGCAGGGTTGTGATGACATCCTTCAGGTAAATACCTGCTCCTCCCTGCAAACAGATCCTTGGCTTGGTCACAAGATGAGGAGGCAACATTAATCATATAGTAACTACCAGACAATAAAAATTTTATGTGAACCTTGACAGAGAGGGAACCACAATGATAAAGGGACAGCAACTTTCAACAGCTTTAAAACTTTTACACAAATAGGTTGTATTCTATGTCTAAGCCAATCAAATTCTTCACTCGAATTTGTGAAGAAATACTTAATATTACAATAACAAAACTAATACTAGTGTTTTTACTTTCCAAATTTATTCAAGGCTATGGAATAAAAAAATTATTCTTGAATAAATTTAGATGCATCTCTTCTCAAGACAGTAGAGCATTTGACAGATTTGAAATCAACTCTTTGTCACTGCCTAGAGTAATTGAGTTAAAAATAGCTAATGATGGAGTTAGAAAAGATAATGGGACTCCCATATTTCCATTTTAATTAGATTTTAACTTAGTCATTACTTGCCTTCCTTATCCACAACATTTAGGGTCTGAAAAGCAGCTCTGCTAAATAACTGAAGAGTAAAATCAGACGAGAAGTCCAAAGGCTCATGTTTCCATCTCCAGCTGCGATATGTCATCATGCGTCACAGCCATAATTTATGAGTAAACATTAAATTAAATGCTGGAGAATGAGATCATGATGTTTTATTAATGATTAATGATTAATGATGATTTATCCGATAGACTCAAAAGCTTCTAAAACAAGGTATTTTATTTTAAAAAATCTCTGTTTTTTTTGACAGGAAGAGCAAATTGGAATCGACTATGGATGGAAAACACTAATTATTGCAGAGCCTTTTCTTTTGTGATATAATCAGTTCTGCAGGCATACTTAAACAGAGATAAGAAATGATAGATAATAACTGGAAATAAGTAACATTCCCCTGATGAGAGAGGTTTAACTGTGACTCAAAACAATCTCATGAAAAATAAAATCGAGTATTTGAGGGAGAATTTGTGACTGAAAAAACTCAGTTATTTGGTGTCTTTTTTAAATGTCACTGTGATAGATTTCGATCAATTCGTTTCGTACTTTTACTGCCTCCAGTCTATCGCTAAAGGTAGGGAAAGCAAACAGCATTCATTGCTCAACATTATGCATTTGGTCACCTGGAATAGTTACTAAAACAGCTACCAAAGGAGGGAAAGTTTTATGAAGCAATTAAGATGATAACATTGACAAGACCCCTGACTTTCACACCACAATAGACCAGTTCGCTTTCTTTTCTTTTGTTGTTGCATTTCTACATTCATTGTCTACAGAATTCTCAGTAGAGTAGAAATCTGAAGACTTGACTTTTAGCCCATTAACACTTCTGGCGTTATGACTAGGGCAGTCTTCTCTCCTCTGGCTTAAGGTTTTGTCCTTGTCAAATTGCTTGAGTCTCCAATTTTCTGGTTCTATCTGTGTACGATATAAACAATTCATCTAACCATTAATTATAATTTCTCCAAAAGAATAAACAAAAAGCAACTTTTTTATATGTAAGATTAGTGTGTGGAAGAGCAGGCAGAATATAGTGGGCTACTTTTTCCCTCGGTGCTGGAAAGTGTACATTTGAAAGTCTGCTTGGAAGAAGGTGTGGAAGTTGTACATCTCCAAAGATGAGCATGACGTACTGAATTTAATCAGAGGAATAAGAGTAATGATGTAAAGCCACAGTTATAGGAAACCTCAAATTCTCCTCCTAAATGCTACCTTCTCCTTCTCTATTTCTATATTTTATCCCTTCCTATAAAAATGGAAGTTGCTCTCAATGTATAACTTCAGGTTTATCAATTGAAACACCAAAAGCATTCCATTTGCTCTTCAAAACACTAAGTTTTCAGTTTAGATAGTTTGCCACCAATTGACAGTACAATCTAAAGTCACAGTGTTCAAACGAGACAGCACCAATTTGGCTTAATATCTAAAGGGAATTTTATATAAACTTTAAAATACTTATAATTATGTATTATCTCTTAATCAAAACACAGAGAATATAATACACTCATTATAGAGTAGCTCCCTGACTTTAGAGGGATTTAATAGTTTTCTAATTTCCCCAATACCACATGGACTTAATTCTCTCAATTCACTGAACTTGCTTCTGTCTCCCAGGGATAGAGTCTCATCATCTGTGTTCACAGGGGCCTGATGCACAAAGTCCTGACTGGACATTATTAACAGGCACAATCTCTCCATGTAGGCTATGGATGCAAATAATCCATAATCAATTTATAAATCAAAATTGGGGTGAGTTTATTATGAGCCAGTTCTGAGGACCATATAGCCTGGGAGAGTCCTTTCACAAGTGAATGGATCACTCCAAAGAAGTGGGGTATGCAGGTATATATTTAAACTTTCAAAGAGCGTGTATCACATATGATTGGAATGACCCTTTCACAACAGTCATGAGGTTGCCTTGCTGGCACAGTGATTCACACAGAAATTGATGAACACAGCAGACAGCAGGTCTGTGGTCTCCAGCTGGGCGGTCACAGCAGGTCAGCAATTAATCCATAGGCTAGGGAGACATGCTTATCCTTAAGGAAATGCTTATGTGGGGGAAGTTACATCTTTCTTTATCTTAAAGGGCTTTGTTCTTGTTTTCAGGACATAGGAAGTACTTAAAGCAGAAACGCAATGCATTCTCAACAGCCAAGTCAGGCCCTTTTGGAAAAACAAGGTCAGAACAAATTAGTTTTACACCAAATGGCTTCCTCATATACCCCAATATATCCTATTACTTGCCCTTTATTTATAAATGCAAAGCACCATGGAAAGCAGATTATAGAGAAATTATTTCTTAGTCAGAATATGAACACATTAATGAGAATTAGCTGATCGTAGTGATATTCCTATCACCAAAGGGATAAACATAAGCCAATCTTTTTACTGACAAAGAGAAGGAATGATAACCTGTGACTACCCAGAAGTTATAAAAAATACAACCAAAACTAATCTATAACTTTCAAAGTTACCTGAGTCTGACATATATCCTATTGTGGTTTCTTTCTTCATAACTATGATTATTTATAGCATTAAAGCAAAAGACACAATGATTTGACTCATGCAAAGCACTTAGAATAATGTCTGGAATGTAGTAAACTCTTAATAAGTGTTATCTGTGATTCTGTGACTCTTCCAATGCCAAAGCAACATTTATAGACAATAAACACTACAGCTTTAGTCAGGTTTCAGTTCACGAAAAAGTGGGTTCTTGCCCTCTGTAATTTGCACGTACTCAACACTTTCTAGAACATGAAAAGAATATTTGTAGATACACTCCTCAGAACACCCTAAGATTACTTGGACAATATAATGACTTTGGCAGGAAAGAGAGATTAGGCGTAACTCAGTCAAAATGACATACAGTGAAAGTGATTAATTAATTAATTATTTTGGCTGAGGAAGATTGTCACTGAGCTAACATCTGTTGCCAATCTTCTCCTTTTTACTTGAGGAAGATTATCCCTGAGCTAACATCTGTGCCAATCTTCCTCTATTTTGTATATGGAATGCTGCCACACCATGGCTTGTGGAGTGTTGCCTAGGTCCGTGCCTGGGATCTGAACCCATGAACCCCGGGCCATCACAGCAGAGTGTGTGACCTCAACTACCACAGCACAAGGCTGGCTCCGAAACTGATTATTTTAAAATACTGATTCCAGTAGTGGCAGCCAGACACTGATAGTTACAGTATTCATTTTGGCAGTACAGTGTGTTTGCTAAGGAGATGAACACATCGTAAACCCATTTTGCTAATGCATACAAATTCCCGTCCGCGCTCAATGTGTTCTTATGGATCTTGCTTTATTCACAAATACAAAGAGGACTTTTTGTTTAGGCAGTGCATGTCTCTTCTGGGTTTTATTTTGTCTTGTTTGTTTGCTTTTTGTAAAAATGATTTTGTTCCACATTGCCAATAGAAAAGTTAAGCACAAATGCCTTCAAAAAGACCTGAATGACTTTTAAAAAAACTCTTCCTTTTAGAAAAAACGTCTTCAAAATGAAATGAATATATAGAGAAATTTAGCACACAGCTGATGCAACGCAGAGTGAAGAGTCCCTGCTATGCTCAGAGAAGAGAACAGAGACCCAAGAGACAGTCTGAGAAGCCACAGCAGATGGCCCAGTTAAGCCAGCGCAGGCCAATTAAGGTTGTATTCGGAGCACTTTCTTACCCCTGGAGGACCCGAGAAGAAAGAAAGTAGGAGGCACTGCATTTAGTAACTGTTCGGATTGCAAAGCCATGAGAAGTACGTCCCTGGGAATGAGATGCTTTTCATTTGGACTCTGCCTTTTATTTTATGATTATGATCAACAGCCAGGGACCCTTGACTATGCTGGGTGTTATTTTTATCTTTCAAAGGAGCACAAATGAAGCCCAGTTCCCTGTTGTGTTTTTATTTAGTTCACATTTACTCCCTCGGACACATATCTTTTCAGCAGCCCTGTTACTCGGGCTCCTCAAGAACAACCCCAAAGGAATCAGACAGGGCAAGTCTCCCAACAGTTTTAAGCTTCTTCTTAGACTTGGATTGAATTGATATTGGGAATAAAACACGACTTCCAAATATCAAAATCTTCTCTGAGCTCCCCAGGCTGCTCTACCTGCTCCCTGAAAGTTATTGTGCGTGAGAAACAGGAAAGGATCCAACGACATATTTGGAAATTGCTTTGAATGTGTCCTGTATGTAATCATGGACAGATGCAAATAGTCTGATTTTACATGGGGGTGAGAGAAGCTACTGTTTTGCAGATATTGCTAAGTAGCTGAAGTCAAGGCCCTGCTCAGATATAATTTCAGAGAAAACAAGATGCTTTTTTTTTATCTTCCCCCATCTAATTCTTTCGCAATGACTAAAATTCTCATACTCATAGTCTTGTGACTTAAGGCATTGCAAGCTACTACTAAATCTAAATGTCATTTGAGAAAGATATTTCACATTGATTAACTAGCTGACACTTGGGGAGAAGGGGTGATATTTGTTAACCTCTATTTGTCAGATAGTATATCAGATGCTTTCAAAGTTATCTTCCTTGATTCTAATGATTCACAAACAGAGTAGATAGTATTATTTCCATTTTAAGTATGAGGAAGCTGAGGCTCAGCGAGCTTAAATAATGTGCTTAAATTTGCACCGCTCATAGATTATTCTGAACATTAGTCATTTCAAGTCTAAACTCCTTTTCTTTTCACTGCATTGCCTCCCTGGCAGGGTCTTTGGAAAAATGATTGGGGCCACTATGTTTTAATGGTAGTAGGACTGCAGATGTCAAAAACGCTGGAAAGTACTGTTATGGGGAAAGCTTTTAGCAGTCTTTAATTAATGGGGAAAGCTTTAGTAGTCTTCACGGAGGGGTGGAAGAAGGAGAAGAATGTTCAACAGAGGCATTTATTTGCGCATGTGTGCTTTGGGCATGGGGCAGGAAGTGGTTTCACAGACTTTTTCTTCCCCAAATGTTGATTCCCCTGCATGATTTTTATGTATAGCAATGTAATCAATCCTTCATGCATCCTACTGAGGACCATTAACCCATCAACCTGTGAAACAAAATTAAGGAAACCTCATTTAAAACGGGGTTGGGAGGCCAGAAGGGGGAGCTCTCTCAGGCACGACTGCTCCACATTAATTATAGGAAGAATCAGTCAATTACAGACCCCAACTGGAAGACCTGTACATTCCATCCCCAAGAAGAAATCAACTACCCCAGCAACTCAGCTAATGCGAAACCATCACCACTCTGAACTCTCACTTTCCACCAATGGACTTTTGTTCAAAACAACCTCTCCCAAATTCCTTCTTTTTTTCTATAAAATAACATTCCTCTCCTTAGCTTGCTAGACTTGCAAATGGATTTTACTATAGCTTGCTTGTCCTGAATTGCAATTCCTCTGCTATTCCCAAATAAACCCATTTTGCTGGTGAAATAACTGATGTTTTACCTGTTTAGGTCAACAAGCCCAAGCTAAGAAATCTGGCTGGAGGATATAGCCTCAGAGGATTTGTTCCAAATGAATGCAAAATGTTCTTGGTTCCTGTTATAGGATAGAATCCAATCCCTCTACACAAATTCCTCATAGACCAGATGATTTAGGACAAATGTCTTTACTTTTTGGCTTGTGTTTCCTCCTCTACAAACTAAGTTGATTATGTTTAAAACAGCCCTTAAAATTAGTTTTGTTTCTTCAACAGAGAGATCTTTATTTTAAGCTATGTGAACCCAGGCCACACAGAAAACACATACGTAGTTGGAATTGTTCTGATTGGAAAGTGGGTTTAGGTAGAGTGATAGAGCCACTTTCACAGACACCAAGGATTCTGCGGGTCACATTTTACAAGATATTGGATAACTAATGTCACTTTCAGGTCTAAAAAGTATACTGAAACACTACATAATTCCTTACTGAAGCCTACAAACTCTTCAGTCCTCTCCAAAACAGAAGTGAGCTTAGTCTAGCCTGACATGTTCTTTTGTAATTAAAATCATTTGTAAGTGATCACACATATTCTCTGATTTAAGATTAAAAGTTGGTCTGATCACATGAGGAAGGAGGGCAACTGAGATACTCTCTGGAGTGTGTTTGCTCCACCTCCTCAGCTCTGGTGTGTTGGTGCTTGACACTAATGGGGGACTGAACTTTGTGATTTTTTTGAGATATTTATATCAAGTCTCCTTATTTTTAAATATTGATAACTCACTAATTATTTTTCAAATTCTCTCTGGAACAAAGAAAACATGTCTGGAACTTAGATGTAATCCTAGGATTTCCAGTTTGTGACTATTACAGGTCAAGTTTCTTTAAAGCAATGAAATGGTACAAAATAGGAGAGATGAATATTATTACTTTCATAGGTTCTCACTTCAGCACGGGGTGGCAGGTAAAACAGACCTTCATCTTATTGCAAATAAGTCTGAATGCCCTACAGTTTTCAGATGGTGATCAGGGTGGGTCTCTCCTTTTGTGATTTAACTGTAAGTTTTAATGGAGTCCCCAGAGACTTCCCCTTCTTTCACCTGGTGATGGATGCTCCATGCCAAGTCAACTGCACACCACAGCAGCTGCTGCTGAAGGAAGAGTCACGAGGAAACATTTTCTCCCTCCTCCTCTGTTGCCTCCCCCTCTGCTAGTTCTGCAAATCCAATTTGTGCTGTGCCAAGAAAATGCCATCTGCCTCCTACACAAAAGGCAACAGTTTCCTAGACAAGTAAGCATTTTTACAACCCTGTGGAAGGAGTTTGTGGAAGTAAAACTGCAGTTAGAAGGAAGGAATCCACAGCCTACATCTTGACATACCTTTTTAATTGATGCTTTGGTGTCTCCTTCGCTCTGAAAACCATGTCTTACTAAGCAATGGGGAACTTTAGGATCATCATCTCTGCAGGTGAGTGAAAATGAGTTTCTAAAATTAAATTGGTCTCAAGCACTTATATTTACTCTAAATGACCATGTGTAAGACTGGGGGAAAACACCAAGAGGCTCAGAAAACAACAAACTTCTTCAAATTTCATGTTCTTAATTACTTTCTTAGATGTTTGAAAAAGAGTATTTTGTAAGCAGAATTAACTTCTTATAGAAACTTGAAAGGAATCACTCCAATCTTCTGCAAGCAATGCAGAAGTGGCCTAAAGCTTTCATGGATTTTGAAAAGCAGACGGCGGCAAAGGTAGACTCCATTAGTAGCAATGTGATCTTATGTAAATTATATAATCACACTGAGCCTCACCTATACAATGAGTGGTTTTGCAGATTAGATGATATAACTCATATGATAGGGTGATTCCTTCACAAAGTAGTTTTGCAGATTAGATGACATAATGCAAGTACAGTTCTAGATGCACAATAAACATCCAATTCTCTATATTCTAGCATTTTGCCCAGTGGTGGAATTGGCTACTACCAAGCCAACTGACTTGGTTTGTGACAGCAAATTAAACAAAGTACTTTGCATACATGACTCATCTCTGAAATGAAGGTTATAGTGATACATACCTTTCTTATGTGATGGGGTTCCTTTAAGAATTGAATAAGATAACAGAAGTGAAAGCATTGTGGAAGGTGTAAAACAATCTATAATTCTAGGGTGTAGTTAATATTTGTCATAATCAAATATGAGAGTTGGCTTAGAGGAAGATAATGTTGGAGGAGTTAAGCAGAGGCCGCATCATGAGGGGCTTGATAAGCCATGATAAAAAAATCATATGGTTGGTGGATTGTATCAAAATCAGTTTCCTGATTGTGATGGTGTGTTATAGTTACACAGTAAGTTTCCATTGGGGGAAACCGGGTAGAGGGTACACAGGATCTTTCTGTATTATTTCATATGAATCTAACAATTATCTTAATTTTTTTTAAAAATGGACATAGAAAAATATATGCTTTATCCTGAGGTAAGTGGGCAGCCATTGATAGGTTTTAGAAGGTTACTGAAAATAGCAGATTGTTATTTTAGAAAGATTCTTTTGGAGGCATAGTTAAGGGGAGCACAAAAAAATAATGAGGGGAATATATGAAGGAAACTAGAATTTCCAAGGAAGATTTCCAAGTGTTTTAAGTAAGACATTGACATAAAAAAGTGAAATGATAGTGAGAGTGAAGAGAAAATTGTTTGAGGTACATGGATGGTGAAGAATAGATAAGAATTTATAGTTTATTAGACTTGATTATAAGGTAAAGGGAGTAGTTAAGAAAAACGTTCATGCTTCTAACTTGAACAATTAGATGATGGTGACTCCATTTAGTCAAACAGATAACAGTGAAGGACAAGAAGGTAGAGGGAGGAAACTAGAGGATATGGGATTAAAAAGTATTGGGTTTAAATATTTGGGAGATAAAAAAAGATGTTCAGTAGGCAGCTGGATACATGCTTCTGGATTCCAGGAGAGAGGTATAGGTTAGTTTCATACCCATATACACACTGCTCATAGTGTTATTTTTATACGTATATACACAGGAGCCTTGGGAGTAGATGAACTTGCCTGAGAAGTACACAAGGAGTAATAAAGTAAGAGAAGCTGGGACAGAACGATGAATTTGTGCCCCTTATTAAGGCCAATTAATGAATGAACTTGTCCTAATAGACATTTAAAATGTCTAGGTTGCTACATAACCTTAATGATTCCAAAAAGGCCAGAAATATCAAAAGAGTGTGCTATCCTAATTTGGAGTCCCCACCAATGAAATAAACTGTTACACAACATGGTTGAAAGAATTAAATATGATACATTTAATGTACTTATAGAATTGTTTCTGGCAGGTGTTTGCTCTTAGTACGTGTTATGGTCCTTCTTTCCTCCTTTCTTGAGTTCTCATCTCTTTCTTTTATTTCAAAAATTTTAAGTTCTATTACACAAGTCAACAAACGAGGCAATTTGGATTGTGAAGTGTTAAACTCATAATGTGCTACATTTAATGCTGATTACTAATTTTTTCTCACAGTTCTTTTCTCATCATTAATTTTCCTTTTCCGTCTAACTCATATTTTTCTTTATCATTACTTAGAAACGCATTAACAACTTGTCTTCTGAAAACATCTTGGCTGTTATTTTTTATTTATATCCTTGCTTTGCTGTACATAATTTTACTATTATTCACTCAAATGCACTTTTAAGATTTTTTTTTTAATAGCAGTTTAAGGTTCCCAGAAAAAGTGAGGGAAAGGTTCAGAGATTTCTCTGTCCCCACACTTGGATAGCCCCCCCATTATCAGCATCCTTCCACCATAGTGGTATATTTAATGCAATTGATGAACTTACACTGACACATTATAGTCACCCAAAATCCACAGTTCATGTTCCACTTCACTCTCCCTGTTGTACATTCTGTGAGTTTTAAGAAACGTGTAATGGCATGTATACATCACTATGGCATCATACAGAACATTTTAGCTTCTCTAAAATCTTCTGTCCTCCACCTTTGCATCACTTCCCACCCACCTTCCAAAATCTCTGGCAACCACTGATCTTTCTAGACTCCACAGTTTTGCCTTTTTAAGAATGTCATATAGTTGTAATCATATAATGCATATCCTTTTCATATTGGCTTCTTTAACTCAGTAACATGCATTTAAGTTTCCTCCATGTCTTTTCATAGCTTGGTAACTCATTTCTTTTTAGTGTTGAGTAATATTCCATTGGCTGGAAGTACCACGGTTTATCCATTCACCTACTGATGGACATCTTGGTTGCTTCCAAGTTTTGACAATTATGAATAAAGCTATTATAAACATCCATGTGCAGGTTTTTTGCATGGACATAAGTTTTTAATTCCATTGGGCAAATGCCAAGGAGCATCATTGCTGGATTATATTGTAAGAGCATGTTTTGTTTTATAAGAAACAGCCAAACCGTCTTCCACAGTGGCTGTACCATTTTGCATTCCCACCAACAATGCATCAGAGTTCCTTTTGCACCACATTCTCACTAGCATTTGGTGTTGTCAATGGTCTGGATTTGGGCCATTCTAATAGGCGTGCAGTGGTATCTCATGGTTTGTTTAATTTTCTTTCAACAACAATGCATCAGAGTTCCTTTTGCACCACATTCTCACTAGCATTTGGTGTTGTCAATGGTCTGGATTTGGGCCATTCTAATAGGCGTGCAGTGGTATCTCATGGTTTGTTTAATTTTCTTTGATTTGTTTAATTTGGTTGTTTTAATTTCCCTGATGACATAGGATGTGGAACATCTTTCCGTATGCTTACTTACCATCTGTATATCTTCTTTAGTGAGATGCCTATTAAAGTCTTTTGCTCATTTTTTTAATTGGGTTGTTTGTTTTCTTACTGTTGAGTTTTAAGGATTCCTCCTCTATTTTGGATAACGATCCTTTATCAGAAGTGTCTCTTAATGAAGACTAGAATATCAATTATTTCTTTTATGGATTGTGCCTTTGGTGTTCTATCTAAAAAGCCATTGTCATACTCAAGGTCATATAGGTTTTCTACTATATTATCTTCTAGGAATTTTGTAATTTTGAGTTTTACACTTAGGTCTGTGATTCGTTTTAAGTTAATTTTTGTGAAGGGTGTGAGATCCATTTTTCTGTGTGTGGACGTCCAGTTGTTACGATACCATTTGTTGAAAAGACACTCTTTGCTCTATTATATTGCCATTGCTCCTTTGTCAAAGATCAGTTGACTATATTTATGCGGGTTTATTTCTGGGCTCTCTGTTCTTTTCCACTGATCTATTTGTCCATCCTTTTGCCAATACTGTGTCGACTATTGTAGCTTTATAGTACTCAAACGCATTTTTTAAAAATATTCTTTCATCTAATTTTCAAAACAATATTTTTACCAATTAAGTGCCAATTGTAATTCTTTTATCAAAACTTACTCTTACAATACTCTAACTACAGGTGTCAGATAAAGTATAGAGCAGCAATTCTGTAGAAATCCCATATGTGCTTTACACCCCATATAGTTCCATTGTATTAGATATTGCCACTTCCGCTGAACATCCCCCTCACATAGTTGACCAGGTGAGTGGCCCATTAGTTCTGCCACTTAGATCAGGGAAGTGATTAAGCCAGGATTATCAATTTAATCATGCCCAAGGAGTGATGTCAAACTATTGTAACTGTCTACATCCTAACCTTAAAGACATGTTCTATCACACGATTTCCTTCACTCATCCAAGAAACACACAATTTCCTTCACTCATCCAAGAAACTTTGTTGAACCAGGCACAATTAAATAGAAAGAGAAAGCTCTAGTTTCACTCTGGAGAAATATCTAATTTAGTCAATAAAAACGTAACATTGGGTTGGAGGACCAAGGTGGCATAAAGCTTTAGTAAAGTAAGAGATTGGTCAAATTCCAGTGAAGAGCCTTTAAAATATTTCCGTGTATTTGCAATTCATGACCGATTGCAGATACATGGCTTCATGGCTTTGTCACTGTGGGTCATGTTGTGCAGTGCTTCCTACATTCTTTTTAGCTGTTCATTTTAGCAGCAATAGAGTTAAGATTTGCAATTTGAGTTTCTGACTCCCGACACAATGTTTCTGAGACAAAGGAAGATGACACAGAGCACTTTTACAACAAACAGAAGGAAGAAAAAAAATCCTGCATCGTCTGATAGAATGGGAAAATGATGACAGCTGAAAGGGTTATCCTGAGCAATTCTGTGAAAGTAGAAGGTTTTGTGTGCAAGTTGTCTTAGATAAAGTTCAAAGGATATATGTGAATGTAATGAGACTAGAGTTTTTGGGGATGTAAATACTCCCATCAAGGTAATCTGGTAGAACAGATACATTCCTGATTGGGTCCCAACTGACTGGTTAAAATTTAGAAGAGAACTGTGTTGATAGGCCAAATCCAATCAAAAGACCATGAAGGGGGCCAGCCCCATGGCCTAGTGGTTGAGTTCAGCACACTCCACTTTGGTGACCCAAGTTCACAGGTTTGGATCCTGGGCACAGACCTACACCACTTGTCAGCCATGCTGTGGTGGCAACCCATATATAAGACGGAGGAAGATTGGCATGGATGCTAGCTCAGGGCTAATCTTCCTCAAGAAAAAATAAAAATAAAGAGGAGGATTGGCAACAGATGTCAGCTCAGGACTAATCTTACTCAGCAAAAGAAAAAAAATAGACCATGAAGAAGAGTCAGAGGCAATGAGCTGAAAAGCAAGGTCATCACCAAAGAAAGCAGAAGAGAGAGAGAAGAAGAGAAGGTACTCAGACAGGAAAACTAAGTCAGAGTGATGAAAAGATGAACTGAAAATATTTTTGGAGGGGCTCCTTCTCCTCTCTAATGAAAGTTGCCTGGTAAGTGCGCATAAAAAGCTGTCTAAAAATATGCCACATAGAGGGAAGAGGGAAGACCCAAAGAGTTCCAATTTGATCCAACAGTGGTATAGATATTCCACTGTATTGAGCAAGAGCTCAGTAGAGTGAAAACTGTTGACAAAAAAAAGACACAGCTAGCTTTAGGTAGTGTCACCCAAGCAAGGTTAGAGATTACAGTCAGGCAGAAAAAATAAATCATACATCCTTGTTCATATATTTATTTACTCAATAAGCTGCTGCCACATCCCAAGGATTATACTTCCCATTGGATATAAAGTAGTAAACAAATTGATAAAGTCCTTGGTTCCACAGAGGTTGTATTTAGTGAAGGAAGAGAGATAATAAACAAATACATACATAATAGTTAATTGACTACACATGTTAAAGAAAATAAACAGAATAAGAGGGATAAATGGTTCTGGGCCCACGTGGGTAGAGGTACTACTCTATGTAAGTGATCAAGGATGATCTTTCTTATGAGTTGACACTTGAGCATAGAATCAAAGTAACACTTGAGTGGGCCCAATAGAAGGAGCCATTGTCAGTTACACGAATCCAGCAGAACAAACAAGATAAAAGAATTGTCTTATGGATAGAATCTAAAAGATAAAAATAACAGTTTGTTTTGTAGACAAAAGTTTTCAGTTCTACACAGTCATATGAAAATTTCTCCCTTGGGTTCTTGTAAATAGGATAGTAAATGGTGTTGCAGAAAATGTCATTTCATAAGATTACTTTAATACAAATGTTTCTTGAAACACACATCACTGTAAGACCACTGTTTTAAATATCTGTTACAGTCAAAACAATGTGGTTCAGATACATACTCTGTGTTATTTTAATTTAATCCAAGGTGAAATTGAGAAATTTATAGACAATAATCATTACCCATTATCATGACACTGGTGATGCTTCTGAACCACTACTCTAACGAGAGAGGCAGAGGAAAAAATGTGACCATTTTCTCAGTCCAGATGGCATCTTCGCTATCTGGAGTGGAATATTTTTGTGGAGCTTGTCTGAATTAGATGACAGGGCATGAACTGCTAGGATTAGTCAAGATATTCTTTCTTTTAAAAAAAAAGGAAAGTCATTTTAGATTTTACTCCTACAACAGAACGAAGTAAATTATAAATCCACTCCAACCATAAAGAACTTTGTTCTCTCCTTTGATGCAGTGTTATTTTATATTTCTTTATTTCTAGGAAAGCTTGGATTCCCATTAGTGACTGGAAAATATTACAACTGACACTAGAAAAATGTCTGAAGTGAGCTCCCTCTGATGTGACTAAAAGAATCTCTCGCTGTAATTATCCTTTGACCTAAAGATAATGTCAGTTTTTAACATTTTCACCCTAGAACTTTTGCCAAACAAAGTGGTTTGAATAGAACTAAACAGTATTCTTGCTATTCTGACTGAATATATGAACAAACACACATGTGCCATCCCTAAGAGATAGGGTCAGGGTCTGTGGGGCACTACCATATATTCAGGAAAGTACATGCAGGATATTTCTTGCAAAGTGCCATCATTTCACCTGGTTAATGGAAAGATCACAGGGCAGTTTACAGTATCAGGCTGAACTTGGTTAAAGCCCTGGTTCTGCCACTTATAAGTTATGTGAACTTGGTCAAATGAATCATCTTTTCCAAACTTATTTCTTCGTGTATTAAATGAGATTATTACTGATGCTCTTCTCATAATACAGCTGTGAGAATCAAATTGATGCAAAACTCCTGGACTATATAGGCAATAAATGCTGACTTCCTTTCTCCCATCTAATTTCCTTCAATATTCATGTCAATTAATATTTGTCCAAAAGTGCAAAAAATATATGTAATACAACTAGGAAAATATTTTGCATGAGAAATTAAAATTCATATGACTGTGCTTTCTATAACCTAAAACATACTTTATTTCTGTATTTGGAATTTTCTGAAATTGCTGTGCTTTTTATAAATATTTTAATGTGAACTGTTTCTTTTTTAAACTATTATTAAATATATGATGAATTGTAAAACAGTGACATCTTAGAAAAAGGAAATCTGATATTTAGTATGTGGCATAATCTTCACAGTAGTAGTCTAATTATATTATAATATGTATTATTTCATAAGTATGTTATATTATAATGTTGTTTTCATATCAGAATTATGTAAGACTGGATTTCTAATTCAGACACTAGTAAGTGTAGTAAACAGGTCCAGGAGAAAAATACAGATTGACAGCTATATCAAACTATCTGTAAAACTGTTCTACATTGGGAATGAAAGAAGATGGTTAAACATATTTGTTAAAATTTAGACATCTTTGATTGTAAGACATCAAGAGGGTATGGGATCAAATTTGGATCTGGTCTTTGTCTTCTGAATTTGACAGTTTGAAAGACACTGTTAGATAGCAGTTGATCATCAAAATACCATGTATGATATTGCCACTATCCAGTCTCCTCTACCACTTGGGGAACATGGAGGAACACACTTTCTACATACTTTGAAAATAGAAAAGACCACATAGCTTATTCTGCCAAATGGCCTGTAAGTGGAAGAGACATGAGTCACTGCTAAGCCAAAGCATTTAATTGCTGCATTGTCACCTCTCCTGTCTCTTCCCCTACCATAGTAATCGTGGGAAAGTCCACATGTTGTCATGGTAAAGCTTGAATTACCAAAGCCATTCCAGAGAAGACGGGCACCTTGGAGAGTTTCCCAAACTCATATCAGAATTTGTGTGATTGACACGTGGGGCTTATTGTTACTGTGGCTTAACTCAGCCTATCCAGACTAACACGTCAGATGATAAATAGATGCAATCGCATTGCTGATGATGTCACTAAGGTTGCACTGGCAATATGCCCAGGTATCTGGTTATCACAAAACAGTATTTCTCAGTCTGTTTTTCTTGTATCATTAATTTCACAGACCGGTCGGGGAACAATTATTTTATGATCATAGAGTGTGAGAAACATTGCAGCTACATCATCCTGTTAGAAAGTTACAGCACAGATGAGCACCTTATGGAATCTGAGATTTCTATATAATATATTGACACACACTGGAGGACTGGAGAAAGCTTCCTTGGGGAACTGGCGCAGAACCGAGCTCTGAAAGATGAGCAGACTGGCGGTCATGCTGCACTGAAATTAATTTTTTGATCTGTACCCCATCCCTTACTCAATCCAACCAATGGAAGAGAAGGATCTTATCTATATCATGACCATATGTGATGCAGCACTTTTTAATTCTCTTCCCTCATTTTTTAAGGGAGATTTGCCTCCTTGGCAAAGATATGCTCTAGTGTACCAGATCATGACTTCCAGAGTAGCTTGTCCTCCCAGGTGGTGGTAGGGAGAGGGTGTCTGCCTGGACCTGGGTGGTTGAAACTGTCTACTTCTGAGGGGCAGAGAAGGGGTCCATTTGATCAAAAGTCCTTGCCATATTATCCATCACTTTTCTTTTTCCTTTTTGTTTTTGAAGTATGTTTTCTTGGTGAGGAAGACTGGACCTGAGTTAACATGTATTGCCAATCTTCCTCTTTTAACTCTTTTCTCCCCAAAGCCCCTGTACATAGCTGTATATCCTAGTTGTAGGTAATTCTAGTTCTTCTGTGTGGGATGTTGTCACAGCATGGCTTGATGAGCGGTGTGTAGGTCCACACCCAGGATCCAACCCTGCGATCCCTGCACTACAGAAGTGGACCGTGCGAGAACTTAATCACTCGGCTGTGGGGCTGGCCCCAATCACTTTTATTTTTCAAAACTAAAGTTTGCTTTGTTTTGCTTTTAAAATCTCTGCCTGATGACTTTGTCTAACTTGGTTTCAAACACAGGGGAGGAAACAGAAGGAACACGTGCGCACAACAGTTAGAAGAAATAGTATGTGTAAACACCGTAAGCCAGAAGAAACACAGTGTACTTAAATAGCTGAAAGAAGACCATTGTGTCTGGAGAAGGAATGAAGTGGCACAAGACGAATCTAGCAACATATGCAGGGGACACATTATGAAGGGCTCTGGGGCCATATGATGCATTTTCTAATGTATTCCAAATAAAATGGCAAATTACTAAAGTATTTAAATAAGGGAATGGAACATTTTAATTTACATTTGAATATAAATGAATTAGATGATGGAAGCAAGTGGATGCTGAGAGAGCAGCTTGGAAGTCCCAGTTATGCTTGTTCAGGAACAAATATAAAGTACAGCCGAGGGTGATGACAATATTCATGGGGAGAGGAGGACAGAGTCTGTGATCTTTGGGTGGGGGAGTCATTCCTAGGATTCTGGCTTTCACAGCAAAGTTGAAAGTTGTGTATTCACTCATATATTCTTGAGGTATTTCCACTAAAATAGCTATTTGATCTGCCTTCTGATGTATACAGATATACATTGTATTGAAGAATAATATCTTCTTGCCTTATCTTACATAACATCTCTTAAGCATGGGGTTTTACAGTGTATTAAATGCACTGGACCATTAAGTGACTTACCCCATGTCACCCATCTAATTAGAGTGAGAAGTGTTCTATAAGCTAGGATTGCGAATTGCCAGTCTCATGTTCCCTGTGGCCTACTCTGCTACATAAAACAAATATTTGATTATGTCTATTATTTCTCAAAAATCTCCAAAATTTGACATTTGCTTATTAATTAGAATTGAAACTCTTTAGTGGGTAATTTTAGGCTCTATGTGATCTCTCCTTAACCTTTCTTTTTCCCCTTAATAGTCATGCCTTTGTTTACTTTAATAATTAATATTTTTTGAGCTTGCCTGCACTATCTTACTGAGATCCCCCATTTTTGCTATTCACCTTAAAAGGCTTTCTACCTATACACCTTTTTTGGCAAAATATTCAGTGAACTTAGTATTGTTATTCTTCTCCATATGGAGAGGAATTTTTTATGGAACTACCCAACAGGATGAAGTCTCATCCTTAGTTCAACAGCATTTTCCTTTGTTCACCCCAAGGGCTCTCCCCAAATAGCATCTTCTTATTGATAGTTTTTAATGGCCATGTCTTATTTCTATTATTAGATTGGGTGAATAATATCTTGCTTATCATTAGTCCTGTACATATTGTGTCCTAGACAGTCCATAAATGTTATTGATAACATACAAATATGAATTAATCCTTGAACGCAAGCTTCCAGATAATGTTGTATTACGGAATCAGAAGTGAAAAGCTTTTAGGCAAGATAGTCTAAAAAATGAGGAGACAGGAATTACCTCAGATATTAGTAAAGAAGTTGCCTTACCTAGTCATCATTGAATCAACTCATCCTCATACACATATAGGGATTTTTTCCTACTTGTCCTCTACCTTTTTCAAGACATTAAATTTCTTGCAGATGTTAACACATATGGCAATGAGGTACAAAGTTTGTGAGTAGGTTGAGATCTAGAGAGAGGAAAATGACTTACCCAGTCAATTCTGAATACTAATTTAGTGGTCCAAGGATTAGGTAACTTCATGTCAATCATCAAGGTTCTCAATTCTGCACATATCACCAGCAATACATTAATTTTTAATAGCATAGAAACACCCTCACTGAGCAAGATGATAAGAAATGTGCGAAATTCTATCACAATATTAGCTGGCAATGATTCCTTGCTGGGCAGTATTAACAGTTGTATATCCTAATATAACAGCAATATATAATTAGTGGTTTTACATACTAATGTAAAGGAGTACAATCCCTTTGTGTCAAAATAAACTGAAAGTTGACCTGAAAAAGGAACAAAACTATTGTAATTAACACATTTCACATCTCCTACTTGAAATAAGTATTTGAGTGTTTCTAGCAAATATCTGCTAAAGAAAGAGTGTGGTGAGGAAAAAAAATTTTGTGTGTGAATTTATCAGTTTGACAGATAATGATTTTACATAGTTATGAATACAAAGTAGAGGTTTGTGATTCTGATATGAAATAGCTTTGACTGTGATACTGGGTAGTAAATAAGGGGATACTTTGAAGAGATGGAATGATGGCTAGTAAAAGGAAAGTAAGGTAGCTAAATAAAGCAGTGTTTTAAAAATCAAAACTTCTGAGCTAAAAAAATACTTGCAGACAGATAAATATTCAAAATAGCTCTTCTTATTCTATTTTATAAATAGAAATAAAGCAATTAAAATAGATGTGTCAGTAGCATCTTTTCATGAAGCATCTTAAATCGTTATATAGAAGCACATTGCATTTTCTTCTCTGTTGGAAGCATGATGATAAGGAGATGCATTCGTTATTTTATTCTCAAATAGTTTAATTTGCATTCTTGAAAAACTAAGGGCAGTACCAAAGGATTAAAATATATTTGTCCTATGTCTTTACTGAAATGAGACAGCTTGATAATGTGGAAAAACACCAGATACGGTTGGCACAAGACCTTGGTCACTTTCTGATATTTTAACAAATTTAAGGAATGACCTACGTTATCTCTCCAAGCTCCATCTCCAAAGGAATATAATGAATCCAATAAAATGTTATGTTTATCTCTAAAATCATGAATCAAGATGCATAATGATTAAATATATAACTATGCACCCACTCTTTAAGCACACATTTAAAACCTCTTTCCTCGCTCCTACCTCACAGATTTTACAACTTGGTGGGAGATAAAGAATGCAAACGTGTAACTCTATTACACGGTTACTAGTTAACCAAAAATTACAGAGTCTTATGAGTGAATAGAAACTGTAGCTAACCCTTTCATGGAGCAAGAAAAAAGGTGTCCTGGAGGATGTAATTTCTAAAATGAGACCAGAAGGACAAATTGGAAATAACTAAATGAAGGGGGGAGAGCACCTAAAAGCTAAAAGCTCTGGAAAGGCCAGATATGGAAGCATACATCTGAAGTTCACACCCAGAATTGGAATCATTGCCTGGGCTCACTTGTATTCCTCCAGAGGTATTATAAGCAGGAATAATTCACCTGGTTTTTTAGCATCCTAGAGTGAGTAGTTATGAGATCGCGTTGGAACCTGGGATATGTGTGGATCAATGCAATGGGGCTGCCAGGAAGATTCTTGGGTGTGGTAATCTATCACGCTGGCTTGCCCTGGCAATGCTGTGGCAGCCAGTGATCATCTGTGGTGTGCACACCTCAGGCTATACTGCCCTGGTGACTTCTGTTTCTCTGCTTACCTGGAGGCCAATTTCCTTGTTTGCACTTATAAATGATCCAAATACCTAAAAGCAACCACCTCTTCCCCAGAGTTACATGATCTCCTTGCCTAAGCACTCTTGAGTATGCCAAACTTAAATCCACGAAGCATGCTCCCACCTCAGAGCGCTTGTGTCTGTTCTTCTATCAATTAACTACATGGTTTGTATCATCAGTTCCTTTGGGTCTCTGCTTAGCTCTCACTCTATTGGCATCTTCTTCCTAAGTCACCATATATAAAATATCACTTCTTCATCCATCATTCTCTAGCTCTTTTTCTAGTTATATGTATTTTCACAGCAATTATCGCTATCTGCTTTTTATGTATATTCTATATTCTATCCATATGTGCGTGTTTATCCACTTTTTGGCTCCCTCACTAGAATGCAAACTCAAAGATGTCATAAACTTTGTATATTTCATTATCTGTTGTGTTTCCAGAATAGAGTACAGTAATTAGCTCATATTAATCATTCAGTAAAAATATGTGAATATGTCCATTTTTCTATCCTACAGGAAAGAATTATTATATAACTTTGAAAATTTTTATTAAGAGCGCGTTAAAATTTTATATTCAAGAATTTGTTGCAGGGATGTTTCTTAGCTGAAATCTAAGTATATCTTAGAAGTGAGGTTTTACGATAACCCCTCCTCTGACATTTTCTAGTCACTGATTTTCATTACAAGTACTTAAGGGAAAAATATTTCAAACCAAAAATGGGATGTTAACGGATATAAGTACATTTTGAAGTCTGTGGAGCAGTTCACCAAAGAGGAAATTCCTCTAAGAACATTAGAGACAAAGGAGTCTGGTCTGAGGATTCTGACAGAACCTCTACAGCACTGCTTCTCAAACTTTCTCATCTCACGACTATTTTCGACTCTTAAAATACTCAGGACCTCTCACATCCTCAGCTGATGAGGTTCATAGTCAGTGCTATGCTGGAGCCAGCTTGTACTGACCCAAAAGAGCCAATCATTGTGCCTCTCCTCAAATTCACATTCATTTATGTTACTTGGTAGCTTGAAATGAGCCATAGCGGGAATATTCATGCAATGGAAACTGAATTGAAAATGTTAAAAATTGGGACTTTTTTTGAGAGCCAGCTTACAAACCTATTGCTGGTTGTAGTTCTCCACATTTAATATATTAGAAATTAAACTGAGGAATTTCAAAGCACAAGAATATTGCGAATTCATGAGAGAAAGAAAAATATAAGTAACTTCTTAGTATTATTATGGGAAGAGTTTTAATTATGTGAAGCCTAGAATGATTTCAGGGACTCCCTGGGGTCTCCAATCTACACATTTGGAACCACCGTTCAGCAGCACCATGGGAGCTGGAAACTGATTCTATCTCAACCATTCCACCTATGCACTAAGGACAAAAAGTATATAAACATTAGCTAAAATATATCATTATTTCTTGAAAGTGAATAGCCAAGGGAGCGAGCCTGTAGGACTTCCTTATCTGAATGTAACAACACACTCATCCTGCTTCACAGTTTATAAGAGATTGCTTGTTTCTTATACACGTTAGAAAATATGCATCAGAAATGTGTTGTGATCTTCAGTGATCTTCATGTTGGAACTGGAAAGACAACTGGTTATAGTACTGGCATTGCTCAGATCAGTAAAGACCAGTTGAGATGACATAGAAGTATCTGGACTGAAGGATGTGTTAGTGGCAGAAAGAGTGATAGAACTTTGGGCAATAAGGATCAGTGAAAAACAACAGCCAAGACTGATGCATGGGTTACTGGAACATGATCCAAAGAGATGTCAGCAAATACCTGGACGCACATTGTTTTGTAAACTGCCGAAATTTTTATCTAATAAACAGATAAAGCCTGAACACTAATGAAGTTATTTTTACTTAATAGAAGCTTTCATTGGTATTGATAAACATGGTTTGCCTCAGATTTATCTAGTGCAAACCTTTCCAATCATATTCAGACTGTATTAGTTTTCTATTGCTGTGTAACAATCTACCGCAAACATAGCATCTTAAAACAGCACACACTTGTGTCATCTCACATTTAGCTTAGCTGGGTCCTTTTCTCAGTTTCTCATACACTGCATTCTCATCCCGCCCTCGTCTGAAGAAGAACCTGCCTTGAATGTTGTTGGCAGAATTCATTTCCTTGTGTCTGCAGGATTGAAGACCTGGATTCTTGCTGGCTGTCAGCTAGAAGCCACACGCAGGTCCTAGACATTTCCTGGAGGACACCTGTATTTTTCAGAGACTGTTTGCAGTTTTAGAAGCTACGTGTAGTTCCTTGCCTCATGGGCTTCCTCAACATGGCTGCTTATCTCATCGAGCCAGAAAATAAAATCTCTAGAGCAAGAGTGCTAGCAACAGGGAGGCTTACATAACATAACGTAAATACAGGAGGGGCATCTCACCACTTTTGCTATATAATTTAACTATGAAAGTGACATTCCTTGCCACATTCAATGCTATATTAGTTAGAAGCAGCTTGCAGGTCCGATCTACCTCCAAGGGGAAGGGATCATATAAGAACATGAAAACCAAAAGTAGAAATCATTGGAGGTCACCTCAGAGGGCCTATGTCTATCAACCACAGTAGCCCTCAGAGAAATTGATAATATTTGTAAAGATACTGGAGAAAACTACAAAATGTGGGGCTTTCATATGGGATTTGCAAATGAAAGTTACTACTCATATCAGTTAATTATGTTAAGAAAATAATCATGAAGTATTAGGAAACAACAAAATATATATTTTATAAAACTTACAAATAAAATGTTTAAATAAGAAATCGGAGCATGCTTCTGTTCACATAAAATTTTTACATCAGGTTTTATACTTGAAATGTTCACAAGAAATGCCTAATCATGATTTTTAATGATGATCTCTTCCAATTCTTGAAAGTTACCATCAAGGAGAAACGTTGCTCAAACAGAAAGGTGATAAAATATTTAACACCTTTTTCATAACCACTGAAAAATTTAGATCATTAGAAATTATTTTTAAAGAATCTAACAGCTCTGCCTTTTCTTTCGGGATACGTAGAATGTCAAAGTTCTTGTGCTAATGCAAATTGATTTCAAACTCAATGCAAAATTTTATATCAAATACATCAAACCAGATAATGAAGTTCCAATTTGCAGAACATGTATATATTATTGGAAAGCCACCCTGAAGTTGGCTTCCATGCCACTAGGATGGCACATCAAACACACAATGGACAGATGTATTTGGTGTAAGAGAACTCAGTCATTTGGGTCAACCTCTGAACTTTACTCACTGAGAGCACCTGCCCAAATTCCTTTGGGCTGATTACCTGCACTCTTTGAGTATCTGAAGTGGCATTGATCCAATATTTCCACAAGTTCCCTTTTCCACCAAGGTATGTTCTACAGTTCACTGCTGAAAAAAGAGCTTCTAACAAATAAAACCCCTTTTTGGCTACCTTTAGCATTTGAGCTATTTGAGCAGCGTGTGCTGATTTTCCCTACATGAGTAGCCCTCGGGGTATGCTGTTAGACATATTTTTTGGTCTGTACTCAGAGAGTTTGTGATGATGCAGGTCAGCCAGATATGACCAGATTATTGGCTACAGCCAGCCCAAGACAAGTTAGGCCTCCCCCAGTTAGCCCCCAAACTGGAGGAATTGGTATCTTTGAGTATGACTCACATGTGTGATCCAGCAGTGGACAGCTCTATTCTAGTGTAGTTCAAATGCCATTCAAACAAGCAAAGCAACAACTTAGCTTGATAATTAGTTTTGGACAAGTGATGCCTACATTGGCAAAACTTTGAACAATACAGAAAAGTAATTCAAAACAAATTTCAACTGACGTGACCACCCTATATTGGTGATAAAACTTAGAATATTTTGGGGGAATATCTTTCTAGATATTTCAGTCCGTGTATAAGCAGAAATGCTCAGGTAGAGAAAGAAAGAAAGAATGGAGAGAGAGTAAATATTTACATTGATATAATCATGCCAAACAGGTTATTGCAAAGGTGCTTTTCAAATACCAGTATGAGGTAAGCAGGTTTTCCATTTCTTCAAATGGGTATTTCAGTGATCAAGTAAACAAGATTAGAAAATTTAGACATGTATTACAATTTGATTACTAAGTTCTCAATTGAAGGTCACTTTATTTTGTCTTCTTAGGGTAGAAATACTCTGAAATTGTTCAAAGATTGATATACTATTGCACATTTTGACATATATTACCAGACTGCTCACCAGAAGAGTGGCACAAGAGAGTGTGAAGGATCGTGTTTTGCTTTACTCTCTTAAATACCAGGTTTTCTCAATCATTTTAATCCTTGTCAATCAGACATGTTTCCTTCTAAGCGCTGTTGAAGTGTTTGTTACTATGGTAATTACTTTAAATAGCTTATCAGTTCTTTCAACATTATTTATTGAATCACTTATTTTTCCCAATGATTTGAAATATTATTTTGGCAGATACTGGTAAACATTCTCCAAAAGTTATAGTTTTCACTTTATCCTGGGCACATGGCTGGGTACATTTCTAGTCTCCCTTGCAGATGGGTAATTGTGTGACTGAGTTCTAGCCAATAGCATATGAGCTGAAGTGATGTATGCCATTTCTGGGCCAGAGTTTTTAATAGCTATGTTTGTTTACTTGGGCTGCTGTAACAAGTTATCACAAAGTTGGCAGCTTAAAACAGAGAAAGTTATTCGCTCACAGTTCTGGGGACTAGAAGTCTAAAATCAAGGCAGGGCCATGCTGGCTCTAAAGATTCAAGAGAAGAATCTTTCCTTGCTTCTTCCCAGCTTCTGGTGGCTCCCAGCAATCCTTGGCATCAGTTGGCTTGTAGTCGTGTCACTCCAATCTCTGCTTTGCTCTTCATAAGTCATTCTTCTTAGTGTGTGTCTTTTGTCTCCTTTTCTTATAAGGACACCAGTCATTGGACTTCAGTTTCACGCTAAAGCCAGAGTAATTTCATCCTGAGATCCTTAACTAATTACATCTGCAAAGATCTTTCGCAAATAAGGTCACATTCTGAGGCTCCAGGTGGAGATAAATTTGAGGGGACACTGTTCAGCCTACTATAGTACCCATGTCTGTCACATGTTGTCTTTCCCCTTTTACAGCCAGTGTAGTGGATAACAACTCGCTGGGCTAGATCTCAGACTTTATCATTCTTCAGAATCATCTGGAAAGTTTGTTCAAACAAAAAGAATGCTGACCTCCATCACCCAGTTTCTGATTCAATATGTCTGAGATGGAGCTCAATATCTGCATAACTAACAAGCCTATTGGTGGTGCTGGCACTGCTATTCTGGTGCCAGACGTTGAGTACTCGTGGCCTCAAAATAAAGAGAAGTAACAATCGAGAGTGGCATGGAGGAAAAGCCTCTGTTGACAAAAAAAAATCCTTCTTTAGACTTTTACATTAGAAAGAAATAACTGTCTTTGAGCCTATCCTCTCCTGACCCATATAAGCCACATTTTTTTCAGGTAGTACTAAATTTCATACATGCTGGGTGTATTTCTGAACTACCTATTCTCCTGCTTCAAATTGTCTCTTCATGCATCATTACAAGATAGTCTAAATTGCTGTCGCTTCATAAAATGTTTTAATTCTGGTAGAGGCAATAACCTCCAATTCCTCTTGTTTTTCCAAGATTTCCTATTATTCTTTTGTACTCATGCATACAGATATCATTCATAAGTTTTTATCAGGTCCAAAATGTTTAAGATATCCATTAAGTTTTCAAGTGGGATTGCAATACAATTAAGTAGTAATTTGGGAAATATTAGTATCTTTACAGTATTGAATTTTCAAGAACAACTACAAATCTACTTTTATTTGGAATTCACCTATATCCTTCAATAGAATTCTAATATTTTCTTTATATAAGTAATGTGAATTTCTTAAAATTGTCCCTGGTGATTTGAAGTATATATTGCTTTTGTGAATGGAGCTTTCTTTGCGCATTTTGTTTTCAACAGCACTGGTCTTTGCTGTAATATAGTAAAGTTACTGATATTTGTGTTATATTTCCTTTGAGAAGCAACCTCCATATGATTTTTAGCCTCGCAGGCTCTCAGGTGATTCTGAAATGCAAACATATGAACTGATCAGCAAATAATGATAATTTTGTTTCATTTTTGCTCGTATTTCTATCTTTTATTTATTGGAGTCCACTTGCCTAGTGCTTCCAAGATGACGTCAAATAATTGTGGTGACTATTGATTAAACTACCTAGCCTCCACAAGGCTGAGACGGCTTAGCAGGGCATGAATTTTCCCCGTAGCCAGATGTCTCGGTAAGAAGCCCCATGCTTACTAAGTCCACGAGCACTTGGGTGTTCTAACTGCACACGACGGGCCAGATAGGAGCTCTCAAACTGAGGTACATAGATCCAAGGGGTTTTTAAGACGATTCACTGGGTTATAGGAAGAAAATGCATAGTAGAATTTTGCTGTGTATATTTTACATTACATTTTAAGCTTTTATTTTGAATGCTTTATAATAACAAAAATAGCCAGCATTTATTGGTTGTTCATTATGCCATAAATATTATTTCAAGTGATTTACATATATAGTTAGTTCAATCTTCATACCAAATGTTCAAGTGAGGCCTATTTTTATCTCCATTTTAAAAGTAAGGAAACCAATGCACAGAGAGTTTATTTAATTTTCCCAAGCTTATCATAGAGGACACAGGTTTTCAATCTCAGCACAGTGGGTGTAGGGATTCCACTCTTAACTTTTGCACTATTTTGTCTCTTTCTATGAAATCTTAGTTTACAAAAAGCCTAAGTATAACACTTATAAATAAATATGATTATATATATTGGGGTGCACACTCAAAATTTGTTTCACTTCTTTGACATCTCTTCCAGATCTCTGATCCCATAGTCACTCACTGTTGATTGTCAGGCACATTAGAGCACGGTTGCTCCCATTTCAGGTTACAAGGTGGTTAGGACATCATCCTTGATGTAATGGTGTCTGAAATCTGCAGTTCCACAGTGTCCAGGTCCTTTTACTTAATTAACTGTCTTGTAAACTTGTGTTGTCAATGCTTTCCTCTCCAGAATCTTAATCTAAAAATTGGTCCCCATGTACTTATAATTTTCCACCTATTACCCAAAGTAACAGATAATGAAATGCTAATAAAATATTTAACACATCATATTTAAACACCCTCTCTTTTATTGTGTCATTGGTGCTATTAGCTTAAAATCTCTGATGTTAATCTCATCTTGTTTCCAGTATGTTCTATATGAATTAATTTGCCAGGATATTAACTGTGAGTATTCTGTACATTATAATAATTCCTTACTAATCTAAGGCCCCAATAGTTGAAGAGTTTTTCATTACATTTTTTTTCTTTCCAACCTTCCTCAGTCAAGGCTAGGTTTTTCAATCACATCTTTCATATTTTTTTGCATCCAACTTGAAGTCCAGTTTAAATACACACACACACACACAGAGTTTTAATATCTAGTTCTCAAAATTATTGCCAGAATTAAAAGAGAGAAAGCATCTAATGTACCTAGTCCAATCCTTGGAACATACGATATATTTGATAAACGTTGGCTCCCACCTACATTCATGCAGACCCTTATTGTGATGAACATTAATATACTGACTTAAGGTCCACGGCATAGTGTGTAGACCAGTATTTGGCACATATGAAAATACTCATAAATACTACCTATTCTATCATCATCGTCATCACCACCATTTCATATGCCCAGTAGAGAGTGGCTGACACATAGAGGAAAATACTTAAATAGTTGTTTCTTTCTCTCCAACTCCTGTTTTTTTTTTTCTCCTCCAACTTAGAGCCCCTCTCATCTCAAATACCTAAGCAACTCATTCACTGATTCTAGATCACTTTGAAGCATAGCTTCAAGATCTAAAGCAAGTCTCAAAGGAAGCATTGGAGAGGACCACATTTTACAAGGGACAAGGCAACAACATCATTATGCTGTGGTTCAAAGTCAGTGCTTCATTTTTCTCTTTGAGCTTCTGGGAACGTGTGTTGCTAATTTAAATGGACTTCCATCTGGCTATATCTTTAGACAACTTTGATGGCCCTCTAGACTACTGCCTTTTATACAATATAATATAAAACATTTTTCATCGACTATGTGGAAATATTTCATTTTTAACCTGCACACACCAATTTGCATCTGCAAGCCAGTATGAGTCAGCCATAGGCAATACTGTGTGCCCAGTTGCCCACCGTTTATTGTCACTGAGCTCTACCGTCACCCTGAAAATGTTCACTGGAAATTTTATAATGAAAGGTACATTCTGTTTTGCAGAGGGCTGATTAAGTCGGTTCTATTATATTTTTGTGACTCAAATTTCTCATTCCTCTCTCTTCTGAAAAGTAATCTTTTATTTGACCAGTTGTTTACAATATGTAGTTAGTAACTACAAGGTTTGTAACATTGGAAAAGAGTAGAGCCTACTTTAGTCACTGTAATTCTTTCACTTTGAACTAGCTTTGTTTTGCACTCGATATAAACTTACTGAGTTTGTCACAGGGAAAGAGGGGTGGTATTACTCCTTAATAAAATAGATTAGTCATGTAACTTGTGCCCTAATTCTCCTGATCAAAACATCTTAGCACAGGCCCCAGGAAAGTGCGAAGTAAGTGCTTCATTGTGACGTTAAGGAGAGGATTGGTGAGTTATTGCTGCGTAAGAAGCACCTCTCCCCCAAATCTCAGTGTCCTATGATAAGAGACATTTATTCAGTTTAGAGTGGGCTCAGCTGAGCAGCTCTAAGCTGCAGGCTGTTTCTGTGTCTACTTAATGTGTTTCTCATCTTCTTGAACAAATGGGCTCCCTAGGGCATGTTTTCCTCAAGATATGGGCAGAGGCAAAAGAGAGCAAGTGAAAAAATTCCTTGCCTATTAAGGCCGGGGCTCAGAATGGCGCACTCTCACTTTCCACTGGGCAAAGTATCTCACCTCGCTGAGCCCAGACTAAAAGAAGAAGGAAGTGCACTCAGCTTCTAAAGGGAGAGACAAAAAGCAATGTGACAAAGGGTATGTGTATAAGAAAAGGTAAGAAAGAATAGGGGCCAATAACTCAGTCTACCTCAGAAAGCAACTGCCAACCATTTAAGGGAGCGCTTTGCTTTTTCTCTTCTTTTCTTTTCTGTATTTTATTTTTTACCTGTTCTATTTTCTTAAAAATCTGTTTTCAGTTCTAAGATAAAATTCAAAATCTCTTGTGGCTCTATATGGAGTATAACTGGATGTCTGATAGCCCCTTTCAGATTTACTTCTAGAAAGTATATTTGATAAACCAATCTTTGATATGTCCATGACCTGTGCACTAATACTGGTCTGGACTTCCCCAATCTAATAATTATATTAATGAAAGTGATAAGAAATAATTATGGATAAAATTTCTTGACTCCTTAGTATTTACCAGAAACTTCGCTAAACCTCTTATGCATGATTTCATTTTAATCTTTGAACAAACCTATGAGGTATGTATTCCTAATATCCCCATTTTACACATGAAAAGAAAAGGCAGAGAGGTTGAGTTTCCCTACCTCCCACCATCAGCAAACCCAACAGCTGAGACTCAAGTCTATATCTGTCTAAACACAGAACTTATATCCTATGACGCTCTGCTTACAGTAAGCCTACTACATTATGATGGTCCATTTGTTTTCTCCTTTATTAAAACTTGAGAACTTCAAGAAATGGGACTATACAGCTTTTAAAATGTGATTCTTGATAATAAACTGTGTGGTGGGCTGAGTAATGGCTGCTCAAAGAGGTCCACATCCTAATCTTCACCGAGAACCTCTGAATATATTACCTTACATGGTAGAAAGGACTTTACAAATATGATTAAGTAAAGGATCCTAAGATGGGGAGATGATTATGGATTATCTGAGTGGTCCCAATGTAATTCCAAGGGTCCTTATAAGAGGATGAGGCGAGGATAAGAGTTAATAGTAGTAGATGTGATGATGGAAGTAAGAGGTTCCATCCTCCAAGTGATGTGAAGAAGAGGCCATCAGCCAAGGAATGCAAGCAGTCTCTAGAAACCAAAACTAACAAAGATAAGGAACGGGCTATCCCCTGAAGCTTCTAGAAGAAATGGAGCTGTGCCAACCCCTCGAGCTTAGTCTTCTGACCTCTAGAACTATAAGAAAATAAATTTGTGCAGTATAAAGCCACTACATTTGTGACAATTTGTTACAGTAGCATTAAGAAACCAATAAAAACTCGACGACAGTGGAGATTTTGTCTATTCTATTCACCATTGTGTTAACAATTATTATAATCGACTGAGGCAGAATCCCTCCAAATTTATTACATAAATGAATGAATGGAAAAGTGAAAGATTAGTCATGACTTAGAGAAGAGAACCATGAGCTTCCCAATTGGAAAAGAAACTTAAAATGGTGGCCCTGCCCCATGGCTGAGTGGTTAAGTTCACATGCTCTGCTTCAGTGGCCCAGGGTTTCGCTGGTTCAGATGCTGGGTGCAGACATGGCACCGCTCATCAGGCCATGCTGAGGTGGCATCCCACACAGCACAACCAGAAGGACATACAGCTACAATATACAACTACGTACTGGGGGGCTTTGGTGAGAAGAAGAAAAAAGGAGAAAAAAGAAAAGATTGGCAACAGACGTTAGCTCAGGTGGCGATCTTCAAAAAAAAAAAAAGAAACTTAAACGGTTGTTATGAGAATTTAGGACATCTCAATTTTTGAGAGGAAGCCTTACCATATTCAAAATCATCAAAACTCCTCTGTGAAGTTGTATTATAGTTTATAACTCATACTAAAAGGTTAATCTTTAAAAAAATTAAACAACTGTATTTCTTGCAGAGTTTTGCAATAGTTTATCAATAGACGTCTCCAGAATGGGTTGTTTTAAGTTATGAGATAGGATTTTTTATTTTAATATTTAGATTGCCCTAATCTGGAATGAAGGAGAAAGCACCAGTTTGAATAAAAAGGAAAACAACGTGCTGTTTTGAGGAGTCCTGGCCAAGTAAACTGACACACAGATTGTATTTAAAACTATCAAGTTTCAGAGAAAGAGAATATTGTGTGGTTCTTGGACTTTCGGTTTTTACCTTTTTGGCCTTTCAAACAAATCTTTAATAGATTAATCTTTTATTGTGTGGTTTCTTGGATTTTTTGATTTCTACCTTTTCGGACTTTTAAAAAATCCTTTACAAGTTAACACTGGGAAAACCTACAAAGAAAATACTTGTTATACTGATATGAGAGGCAAACCAATGATTATAAATATATTACAATCTTGGAAAAAAGAGCAAAATCTCATTCACTATTAATTTTGTTATTTGGGTTAAAAATCTATGCATGTTCAAGTTCGAGGACATATCTTTTTTTTAAATGCTTTTTCAAAACTTGTTTCTACATTTCCCATAGTAGATATGATATGAAATGCTTTTTTCAGCACATATTCTCCGCCAAACCCAGTGTTTTAAAAGAATAATTTAATCAATCTCTCTCATACACACACACACACACGCACACATACACACATGCACACACACACAGAGAAACTGAGGTTGGGACAGTTACATAACTTGCTCAAGGACATACAATAATAACTGGTGAGTATGCCTGAATATTTCGACTCAGTGTCATTTCCTTGAAGAACAAACGACTAGAATTAGCATTGTTCCTCTCTCTATTTTGTACAGTTTGGAGAGATAGCATTAAGAGTCAGCTATGTAACTAAAAAAAATTACACCATTATTATTCCAATTTGCATGAAATGATCTCTTAAAGGACTTTCAATTGGTCTCTAAAGGTCATGTCTAGAGAGTTCAGTGCAGATTCAGTCATGATGTAAATGTCACAAATCCTGTTTTCTGACCTGGCATATAAAAAAGCAAAATGGAATGAAATTTAAGTTTGAGAAACTCCTGTATTTCATTTATTGTCATCAAAACTCGATTTTAAACTCCTTGACATTGAAGATTATGTCTCATCTGTTAGCATCTCCCTCCCACATTTTTATATAAACAATCATGTAACTTCACTGCTACATTCTGCTTTCTGCACTTATAATCACAAGCTTTTAAACTATTAATGACTTCATTACCATTTTTAATGATCATGTAATCCATTACGTTATTGTCCCATACTAAACACTTCCCTTATTATAAGAACATAGACTATTTTCCAATTCGTTACTCATAATAAACACAATGTATTCAGATTATGTTTTCATTCGTAGTTGTTCTGTCTTGTATCATTTGGAGTCGGGGGACTGCTTGCTAAATGTTGTTATCCAGGGCCAAAGGATATGAATTTTTGATGGCTCTTTACTATACTGCCAAATTTCTTTCTGTTTTAATTGGGCCAACTGATACAGACATTAGCAATAAATGAATATTGAATTTTTCAGCACCTTTTACAGCTCGGGGTATTAATCTTTGCTAATTTGATTGATGAAAAACAGTACCTCCCTTTATTTGGTTGCTTGTAATGATGACTGTTTTTTTGAGTAATATTTATAGTCCATTTTTATTATGAATTCAAATACAATACTGAGAGAAAAATTTGAAGATATAGAGAATTATAGCAAAGGTAATTAAATCTCCCATACTCCTGTTACTCAAAAGTTACTACTGTTAAAATTTTGGAGTGTATTTTTCCATTTAACTAACCAACTATTGTGTCTATTTATATGTATATCTATAGCTATCTATATCTATATTTATCTATTTAGATATAAAAACAGGTAAAATTTAAAAATATATTGGAATTACATTTTACATAAATATTAGAACACACTCATGTTGTTTCTCCAAAAGTTTTCTCTTATGAAATGCATATAGCTGGAATTTCTGTTGGGGGTAAGTAGAGTATTTCAAAGAGCATCCTTCCTGAATATAACACATTAGTGAGGTATAGGCAATTGTAAACACTTTAACAGTATGTAGAAAAGTCCCCATATGTGCACACACACTCTGTCTCTCTCTCACACACACACAGACATAGATGGATACAGATATAGATACAAATGTGTAGATAGATATAGATAGCTATTAAAAAGAGATGGATATACTCTAAGTTGCAGGATTTTAATTTTTACATTATTCAAGCATTCTCTGGAATGGTTAAAATTTAATATGACATGACATGCCATTGCATGACATATATGTTTATGCTTTGAACATTTCTGGAAGGATAGATAATAGTGGAATATCTCCAGGAAATGGGGATAGGTGGGCAAGATAAGCAGACGACTTTTACATATTGTTTTTACAACACTCACTGGAGTGCATACTATATTATTTTTCCTTTGAGCCTCAAATCGGTTTTATCATACTACTTGGTTCATCACACACTATTGTAATTGGCCTATAATGGCCTATACTATTTATCAACTTGTTTTAGAATATAGTGACTACAGAGCCCCTGACACTATGGAAAAGGAAGAGAATGTTACGCAAAGATTACATCTACTTATGTGCTTTTCCCTAACTGAAAATCCTGGCATCAACCCCAACATCCTGAATGCAGACCACCATTCTTTTGAATTTTGTATATGTTCCACTACTTTTATAATGATATGGTTTTATCACACATAAATTTCTTGTGTTTGCTTGTTTGTGAGGTTTTTTTAATGGATATAAGGGGTATCACAATATAAGTAGTTTTCTGAATTTTTTTCACACAATATTGTGCTACATAAGATTTAACCATGCTATTGCATATTTTCATTGCATTATAATATTCTGTTTTTCACTAAAATACTATTTATTTGCCCATCTTTCTACGAATGAGCATTTTCAGGACTTTGATTTTTGTTGCAGACCATGCTGCTATGAACATTCATATCTATGTCTCCTGGGAAGCATGGCCAAGAGTTTCTCCTAGGTATATGCTGGGAATGTAATTACTATTTCTTAAAGTATGCAAATGCTCACTTTTCAAGACAATGTTAAAATATTCTCCAAAGCGGTTGGTTGCACAAATTTATATGCCCAGTACCAACATATAAGGATACTATTAATCCATATTTGAGCCAACACTTGGTAATGTAAAAATTCTTGGTTTGTGTCAACTATATCAATGTTGGAAAGCATCTCTTTCAGTTGTGTTTTGAATTTCCCTGATTTTTAAGAAGCATAAATAAGGATAGTAGCAGGTACCATCTAAATAACAACAACAATAAAAAAGCCCAAAGACATTAAAAACATTAGATGAAAAGCTAAAAAATTCGACTACATTAAAGCTAACAGCTTAGGTTGATGTGGGAAAAAAAACGGTCCTCTAAAAAAGTGAAAACATGAGCCATAAATTGATACAAAATATTTGCAAAACATGATAAAAAGAAAATTAATAAAAGTGAAGTCTTATGAATCAATAAGAGAAAGATAAGCCACTTAATGGCGAACATGGGCAAAATATAAGAGCGGATATTTCACAGAAAAAGAACAAAAATACCCAATAAACTATGAAGAAAAGAAATTTATTTTAGAATGATAAAGACTCCTATCAATTAACCTGAAAAAAAGACAATAAAAGAATAGGAAGAAAAAAGATGTAAAATATAGGCAGCTCTAAGGAGAAGGAATGGCCTCAAGCCACACTTCCTACCCTCCTCCATTTGAATTTTTGACATATGCGGGTCACTGCTAACAACTGTGGGCCCATTCACTGAAATAAACACTCCTAACTGGCTTGACTTCAACGAGCAGTTTCTAAGCTTTGTGTCAAAGACCCTTGGCATCTGGCACTGACGAAAGGAGATGAAAGACTGCATTACTATTTTTTCCAAAGCTCTGTGAATAGGCCGCCCTGCACTTTGAGTAAGCAAGGGCTCCTGAACATGTTATTTTGAGTCAGATGAAGAGGCTACAATCAGGAGAAAACCAAAGGACAAAAAAAGGTTTGGACACTGGTCTTGCTTTTTGATCAGTAATGGTACTGCCTTTTTTCTCCCTTTTTAATAATGATCTTTTAAAAAGAGGCTTTGACGGTATACCGTATTCTTTGAGACTGTATTTATACCATTTTGTCATTGACGCTTTCTATTCTGCTTAAGAAAGGTAAATGTTACCCAGGGGAGAATTTCTTTAAATTGAGGTTTTTCTATTTGAGGAAGAAACCTATTATTGAAATTCTAAAAGCCAGAAAGATACCATTTAACTGGTGAATTTCAGAGTAATTCACTTTTTTCTTTTTCACATTACAGTTTTCCCCAGTATGAATAACTTCAGGTGACATTTTCTTATGGAATTTAAACTGATATTTTTCTTAAATACTTTGGAGGAGATAGGTGTCATTTATTAAATATGATGAAATAAATATGTATGTAAAGCAAATCTTTGTTTACCTTAATTAAATATATGCTGGCTTTGTATGTCTGTTTTCATCTGTGTATGTATATATCTGTATAATGTGCATGTGCATGTATATAGATGCATGGATGGGTGGATATGTGTGTATTTATGTATTTGTATATACACAGAAACACACATAATTAGCTATGCTGTTTTCAAGGGCAGACTCCCCTTGCCGCCCTCCCCTGAGGACCATGAACCTCATTGAATGGTCAGAAATCTCTATTTCCTTTGAATATTTCTCGGAACTGTATAAAAATGCATGACTATAACATACAATTCCAGAAAACTCTTTCTTGTGTGGTGAGAATTCTCCTCATGTTTTGTGAAGGCTATTCCACCCCAATTCTCAGGAGTAGCTAGCCTCAGCCAAGGTTTATTAAGCAAAAATTTTTCAAATTTAAAAATTATTTATAATTGTAACCTCAGCTCATAATCCTAGTCCTCTTCTTCTGCTCCATTTTTTCCAGACCAGTTATCACTTTCTAATTATAGAATATATATGCAAATGTAGGGGAGAAGAATTTGCTACCCCAAAATGTGTCTCTTTGGCTTGATCATTTTTAAGAACAAAACACTCAGAAAGAAACTTTGACCTTCCCCCTGTTACCAAACCAGGTGCATTTTTGCCCGCCACCCAGAAAGCGAAACACCTAGATGATGAGATTGCAACAGATAGAGGGTTTACTCACAAGGCAGCCACGTGAGGAAACGAGAGCATGAGCCTCAAATTTGCTTCCCTGAAAATGGGGACTCAGGGGTATTTATGGGATGGGGGCAAGGTGGTGTGAAATGTGGAGAGAGGTGATTGGAGGTGAGGAGAGGTGAGGTAATGATGATCTGTGAAGTATAGCCAGACTTCACGCCTCTTCATAGGACCCATGTTCACAAAACGGTGGCATTAGTATTATCTGAGGGTGGAGTTTTTAGCCTCTTGACATGAAAAGGTTGCAGGCCCATTTGATGAGTTGGTGGTCTCAACCAGCCTGAAGTAGACAAGGAGTTTTAATTGCTGAAAAACAGCTCACATACCCATTACCATGGTGACCCAGGCTCCAGGGAGATGTTATCTATGGGAGCCTAGTGGGAGTCAGATAGCATAGTGCCTAAGCAGCATAGTTAACAATGGGTGAGTTAAACAGCTAAAAGCTATAATCAGTAATTGCAAAGAGGAAAAGAACTTTAGTTCCTAGGTACTTAATCATCAATGGCTGTTTGCCAGTTTCACCCTTAACTGCCTAAAAGAATTTAAGGTAGAAGCCCTGTTCCAGGAAGGAGATAATACCTTAGATAACTATGTATAATATGAATTAGGTGTGCTATACAGGGAGGAACCTAGCAAGGCCCACTTAATCAGAGTCCTCCCCATGTCCCATTGTCGCTGCAAGGCATGGCAAAAATGTGTTTACAAACATTTGCTTTTCCATCTCCATGTGAATTGCCTTCCTCCCTGTTGAAGTCCCAAACCACCACCTGCAGAATCCTCCTTTGTCTTTAGCTGAAGACTGTATTTAAGGCGGCAGCTTTGGCCATTATGGTGAGTTATTCAGTTTTCCTGGGTCTGTTGCATGTATACATGTTATTAAACTTGTTTGATTTTCTCCTGTTATTCTGTCTCATGTCAATTTAATTCTTAGACCAGCCAGGAGAACCTAGAAAGGTAGAGGAAAATTTCTTCCTCCCCTACATAAATATATATACTATATAATTTACTTAATTACTTATACATACTTTATTTTGAATCTCCTTTCACTGAGGATTGTAGGTTCAAAAAAGACAGGACTTTTTTGTTGTTTTGTTTACTAACGTATCTCAAATCCTAGTTCTGCTCAATAAATATTGGTTGGATGACTGACATCGTCCTTCTCTCTTTGAAGAAGTAGGATGAGAAGATGGTGCAGGACGCCAGACTGGGTTTGAAACTGCCTGTCACATTCTAGTTGTATAATTTGGGGCAAATGATATAACCTCTCCAACATCTAATTTCTGCTTGTGTAAAATAGGCATCATTTTGCCTACTCAGAATACCTGATTCATAGGAAGTACTCATTAAGTGATATTATCATTATTGGTTCGCTGACAGTCATGTTCACCTGGTAGTTAATTAAAGTTGAGGCATTGTCTCAAATCAAGAGCATCTGCTCTTCTGTCTTTTCGGAACCCTTTTGCCTCATGTATCTGCACAGCCATGCTGCTCATCTCCTGGTCTTTTGGCAAACATCAACTTCCCAGTGAGCACTCTGTAGCTCACCATACGTAAAATAAGACTTCCTCCCTCTTCACACAACCCTAACTTCTTTCTCCACTTTATTTTCTGCTTAGCATTTCCTATCACAAAAAAAAATATATTTTACTCATTTTTGTGTAATATGTATATTCACTCCATACCTTACCAGAATGTGCATTCTTTGAGACCAAAGAGTTTTCTGTGGTTTGCTGCTATATGCTCAGCTCCAGAAACGGAGCACATAGCTGATGCTCAAGAAAATCATAACAAATAAGCCATGACTATTTTTATAAACATGGAAATCGAAGCACAAGAGATTAAATAACTTCCTCAGGGAAATATAGCTAATAAATGGTAGATTTGGGTTCAAATACAATTAGTTTATTTCCTGTCTCTGTTATCTGGGTCTTTATAGCTATAGCATCCGTCTTCTAATCTGAGGGACTCAGCATGCTTTTTTTTAACTTCATATCAGCATTACACAGAACACAGGTTAGAAAATGCTGTCCTGTATCACACTGATTATTTTTCATCTATATTTGTCCCAATACTTAGTTGTCGCAAACTATCATTCATATAAAGAATTTACTCTGTTCCTCTGTGACTGAGACTGCTAACTTTACTCTAAAATCTTTATCTCCTATCATAATTAGAACTCCCCAAATTTTAGCTGAGAAATAAGAACATAGAATAAAGATTATATTTTCCAGCTTCCAGTGCAACTAAGCGTGTACATTTGACCAAGCTTTGGCCAATGAGTTATAATTAGATATGATCAGTACAGCAACTTGCATTAAGTTTCTTATAAAGGAGGTGACTTGATGTCCTCCTTCCTGATGGCAGGCCTAATGGGTAGATCCTGCACAGCCTTCTTGGACCATGAGAATAACCTGTGAGTGGGGACCATGCAAAGCTGAGCAAAGCTAGAAGAAACCTTCAGTCTGAAAACATGAAACTCGATAACAGGCCTAGACTACCTAGCTGGACTTTTCTGTGAGAGAAATACGCCTCTTCTTTAGGGCATGGGTAATTAAGATTTTAAGTGCTTTGTAGTTTAAATAAATCCTAATATAATTTCTAAAAGATATGCTTGCATCTTGATAGCTAGAAAAATACCTCTTTCCACAGTAACTCTTGTGTGCAAAGAATGGAATATTTTAAAAACAGCTGTTTGCTGGAAGTTCTTATTTCTAATAATCTTTTAAATTCCAAGACTCTGACAAGTAAATATTTGTGTCAGGGAAGTAAACTACAAATTCAGTGAGGAATCTTTATTTTTCTCCCCAAAGTTTTCTTAAACTGAAAAATCAACACTACTATAGTTACATTTTTTGGTTATTTAAAATTTTCATACCATTTTATTCCAATGTGTAAGCTACTCTGGAGGAATGTTAGGATTATAAAAGCAACACAGACTGTGTCTTCATGAGGCCAAGTAAAATAATTCTGAATAATAGGAAGGCCCGATTTTTCAAATGTACTGATTTTGTTCCAAATTTTCACGTTAAATTCAATAATTATTTAAACTTATAATACATTAATGTGCTTTATCATTATGATTTTGACTTTTTCATATGTTTATATACACACACACACAAATATTTATTTCCATCCCATGAAGTTGGGCATTGTATTGCTTTGGGTGTGCCCTACTGCATTTCTTGCATTGCCACCTATGCTGGGCATCTGTGTTGCTGCAAAGCACTTCTTGGTGAGCCTATGGTCCAAGAGAAAAATGTGTTCATCTCTCTACTCTGAAAACTAGGATCATTAATTTCCAGGTAAATTTAGTTAAGTTGCAATCTTAGGACATTCAATAATCCCAGAGCATGCATTTTACATGTGTGCAGCAGTGAAGTTGGCTTCTATTTCTTATTTATTTATTTTTTATCTATTGCTTTATTGAACTGGCTAAAATATATAAGCACACAGATGAATAGAAGAGGTAAGAGAAGACATCCTTGCTTTGTTTCAATCCACCTGAAGAGAAAAATATTCAGTTTTCACCATTAAGTAAACATTAGTTGTAGATTTTTTAGACTTCTTTACCAAGCTGAGGAAATTTCTTCTCTATTTTTATTTATTTTATTTTATTTGTTTCTTATTTTTCTGACAGCTTTTTTTAAAACATAAATGGTGCTGGATTTTATCAAGTGTTTAGTCCATATCAATTGATATGATCATGTGATTTTTCTTCTTTAACCTGTAAATATAGTGAATAAATTTAATTGATTTTCAAACCTTCATCCTTCAAATAAACCCCACTTGCATATGGTGTATAATTCATTTCATATATTTCAAAATTCTATTTTCTAATCCTTTATTAAGAATTTTTTGTCTATATTCATGAAAAATACTGGTAGATTTTCTTTTTTTTTTTTTTTGTACTATATTTCTCTGTACTGTCTTTTCTAAGGGTCATATTAACATGATGAAATGCATCAGAAAGTGTTGCCTGGTATTATCCAGAAAGAGAGTGTAGAATTAGTTCTAACTCTTTCGTAAACATTGGGTAGGATTCTCCACTGAAACTATCAAGACTTGAAGTTTTCTTTCATGGGAGTTTTTAAATTATGAATTCAAGATCCTTAACAGTTATAGGGCGATTCAAGTTATCTATTTCAAACAAGGTGAGAAGTAGTAGTCTGTGTTTTTCAAGGAATTAATCCATTTCGTCTAGGTTGTCAAATCTGTGTGTGTATGAAGTTGTTTGTAGCATTTCCTTACTGTCCTTATTGATATCTGCAGGGGCTACAGTGATACATTACCATTCATTCCTGATACTGATAATTTGTTCCATATTTCTTTTTCTTTGTCAGTCTTTGAAAAAGTTTATACATTTTATTCATCTTTACAAAGAACCAGCACTTTGTTTCACTATGTTTATTCTTTCAAGGCTTGCTTTTTCACGTTGCCTGCTATTCACTCACTGACAACAATTTCCACCTAAATTTATTTCAGGTTTCCAATTGTTTATGATTAAAAAGACAGTCCAATTCCACTCATTACATTATGGCTAGATACATTACCCTGAGCAAAAAATTTTCACATTGACAAGTTTCAATTTCAGAACATTTTTCCTTTTTTCAAATTTTAGTGTTCTATTTATAAATTATTTATTCACTGCAAAATTATGCAGCTATTCTACTTCGTTGGCTTCCAGATATTTCACATTTAAAATTGTATTTTATTTTCAAACGGTCAAACACTCATGGTCAACTGATTTTTGACAACAGTGCCAAGACAATTCATTGGGGAATAAACAGTCTTTTAACAAATGATGTTAGGACAACTGGATATCCACATGAAGTAGAATGAAGTTGGGACGCTATATCACATTGTTTAAACTCAAAATGGATGAAAGACTTAAATGTAAAAGATAAAATTACAAAACTTGCAAAAGAAAATACAAGCATATATATTCAGAGCCTCTCTCATACTTGTTTTAGATTCTTTAGATGATGAAATCTTGGACTTCTGAGCAGATGAGATTTACACGACATTTTGGACCTGAGTTGATGCTGTAATTCTTTGAGATCTGGTGGGGGTGGTCTTAGAATGGGGTAAATGCATTTTGTAAGTGGGATGGATATGAATCTTTGAGGCCCAAAGTCCGGAATGTTAGGCACAATAACATCCCCCCAAAGATGTCCACATCCTAATTCCTGGAACATGTAAATATTTTAGGTATATGGCCAAGAGAAATTAAGGTTGCAGATAGAATTATCAATGCTAATCAATTTATGCTGAAATGGGATATTATCTTAGATTATCTGAGTGGGTTCACTGTAATCACCAGGGTCTTTATAAATGGAAGAGGGAGGCAAGAGAGAGAGAGAGATCCAGAGAGATTGCAGTGGGAGAAATACTTGACCAGACGTTGCTGGCTTTACAAGTGAAGGAATGGGACCTCAAGCCATTGGACGCCAGCATTGTCTAGAAGGTGGAAAAGGCAAAGGAACAGATTCTACATTAGAGCCTTTAGAAGACATACAGCCCCGGCAACATGATGATTTCAACCCAACGAGACCAATTTCGAGCCTCTGACCCTCAGAACTGTACAATAAGAAATTAGGGTTGTTTCAAGCCACCAAGTCTCAGTAAATTGAGAGCAGTCATAAGAAACTAACACATTCATATCTTATTTTCCAATATTTAAATTCCATCCTTGTTTAGCTTTGCCCCTTTACACACTCTTGATCTTTGGTCTTGCTGATACTATTCTCAGGGGCTTAGCAGCCTGTCACACAGGTTATATATAGATATATATCTATATAGGTGTAGATATAGATATATATATATATATACAGATTCTATACTATGAGTCAAATTTTAATTTCCAAGCCTTTTCTGTTATCTTAGAATAGGTTATAAGAAATATCAAAGTGGAAAAAGAAAACCACATGTAGAAGAGTTGAAAGAGAAATAAAAATAGCATTTATTTTTTAGGTTTGGAATTTTTTTTCTGTCAGGCATTCTTTTTAAGATGTGTATAGAATAAATCTCATTTATAATTAGTGGATTAAATATGTCCTCTCATTGCACTATTGTAGAGAAGTCAGAGACTACGTTTATGTTTTCACCTTTGTAAGTATGAGTTTTCTGTTCTTTTTACTTTGAAATTAAACAATCTTTAATAATTATGTAGCTTTGTCAACCCAGTACATGGTGAATAAAAATACATGATTTGAAAATGGATTAATCCAAGTTTGAATCTCTGCATTTATACTGTATTGGCCGTGTGATATTAGGCAAAATATCAGCCAGTTTCTTCCTTTTCAAAATATATACCTTACAGTGTGGTTATGAGGATTAAATGAGGAGTAAACACAAAAATAGAGGGATCTTATCATTGCGTTGTGCATAATTAATACACTCAGTAGATATCAGAGGCAACTACCACTATCATCATCATTGTCATTATTATTTTGTGCTCATCTTTATGGTTATCAATCTTTTGCAATTCCATTTAATTTTCAGCCCAAGAAACTTTAATTATACTATCTCTTCAAATATTGCTTATTGTTAACTTTTTATGATATCTTCTTCAAGAACCTAAATATTGGATGTCCACTGACTTTTCTTATCTGTATACTTTTTATTGATTTTCTCTTTGTTCTCTTTCTCTATATTCTGAGAAAACCACTTAATTTTGTTTGTCCTCATGACTGATTTTAATACATTAGAGTGTTCATCTGGTTCTTTATTCTTGGAAGATCTCATTCCAAGGGCTTGATTATAATTTTTAGTTTTTAAAATAATATTTCTATTTTTATCCAGATTTCTTTGGTTCCCTTTCCTTCTTTCTTTTTCTTTCTTCCTCCCTCCCTCTCTCCCTGCCCCAATATCAACATCCCACACCAGAGTAGTACACTTGTTACAACCGATGAACCTGCGTTGACTCATCATGATCAACCAAAGCCCATAGTTTACCTTAGGATTCACTCTTGGTGTTGTACATTCTATGGGTTTGGATGAATGTATAATGACATATATCCATCATTATGGTTTCATACAGAGTATTTCCACTGTCCTAAAAATCTTCTGTGCTCTCTCCCTTCATCCCTCTCCCTGATAATTCCTGGCAACCACTGATCTTTTTACTGTCTCCATAGTTTTATGTTTTCCAGAATGTCATTTAGTTGGAATCACACAGTATGTAGCATTTTCATATTGGCTTACTTCACTTAGTAATATGCTTTTAAACTGCCCCCATGTCTTTTCATGGCTTAACAGCTCATTTATTTTCACCTGTTACTCCATTGACCGGATGTATCAGAGTGTATGTATCCATTCATCTACTGAAGGACATCTCTTGGTTGCTTCCAAGCTTTGGAAATTTTTTCAAGTTTATTAATAAAGCCATTATAAATATTTGTGTGCAGCTATTCACGTGAACACACGTTTTCAACTCTTTTGAGTAAATTTCAAGAAGTGTGGTTGCTGCATTGTACGGGAAGAGCATATTTAGTTTCGTAGGAAACTGCCAAAGTGTCTGCCAAATTAGCTATACTATTTTGTATTCCCACCAGCAATGAAAGAGCAGTCCCACTGGCTCCACATTCTCATAACCATTTGGTGTTGTCAGGGTTTTGGATTTTGGACATTCTGATGGGTGTATAGTGGTATGTTGTTGTTTTAATTTTCATTTCTCTGGTGGCATATGATGTACAGCTCTTTTCACATCCTTTGCCACCTATATATCTTCTCCAGTGAGGTGTCTGTTCAGATCTGTGCCCCATTATTACGTCCGATTGTTTGTTTTCTTATTGCTGAGTTTTAAGATTTCTTTGAGAGGAAGGTGAGATTTTAATAATATAGAATTCTGTTTGTATTGGGGGATTTTTTTATTGGATACAATGGAATAAATGCACACTCAAACAAATCATTAAGAAGAAGACAAACACAGAAAAAAGAGAGAAGAAAAGAAAAATAAAGACAATGGATGTGAGCAGACAATTCACACACAGAGGAGCCCAGTAAGTCAATAACACATATTTTAAAATTCAAATGTGATAATAATAATAAACATGTAAAATAAGACAATCATAAAATTTCATTTATAACTTTTAAGAAGGAGCAATATTGGGCTGGCCCCATGGCATAGTGGTTAAGTTTGGTGCATTCTGCTTATTGGCCCAGGTTCATGTGTTCAGATTCTGAGTACAGACCTATACCACTCATCAGGCATGCTGTGGTGGTGACACACATATAAAATAGAGGATGATTGGCATAGGTGTTAGCTCAGGCCAAATCTTCTTAAAGCCAAAGATAAAGGGGCAATACTGGAAAAATAATAAAATAGTGTTGATGGGATTATCAATTGCTAAGGGTTTAACAAGACAATTAGAGAATATACAACAAAAGCCTAAATAATGTATTGATCATTTAGACAGAAATTACTTTAAAGATGTTCCAAGATGTTCCTTCCCTAATGAACTACAAGTATAAACATCATTGTGAATTTGTTCTACAGAATTTTTTATGGGAATATTAAAATGATATCGTATAACCATGTCACAGCCATTTAAACAGATTTAAAACTATTTATTGAGTAGAATATATTTAGGATTCATTGCTAAGTTTAAAATATCAGGTAAAAACTATATTATCACCATTTTTATTTTACATTTTTTATATTGTGACACATATATCACCTGCTTTCTTGGCATCAGGTGTGATGCTGTTATTTTTTCCCACAGTTTTCTCTGATTTCCAAGTTTTCTGCATTGAGCGCAAATTGTCTTTGAAGTTAAAAAAATCAATAAATTATTAAATTACAAAAAGAATTCCTACTTCATAAGCTTATCAAACTGGGTACACTGAAGACAATTTCACTGGTTCTTAATAACACCTTGTCATCATTAATTATTTTGCTGACCTACAAAATTGTGATGCTCTTAAAAGCTAAAACAGTGTCCTTCTACCAAATGGCAGCAGATTGTCTATTACTTTGAGCTTGGGAGTATGATTGTTTTAATTTCATCTTTCTTTCCTGGCTGTTAATTATCGCATTTTGCTTTGGGACTTTCCTATAAATAAATGAGTTTGTTATATGGAAATTAGTAATATATTACAGACGCTCAAATGAAATGTTGGTGTAAATGTTTATCTTATACATGTTTCGAATAATGTAAAATAAAAGCTCGGGCTTTTTTAAAAAAATACAGTCAACCACAGTCTTAAGATGTACCGAAGCTGGTATCACTCACACTTATGATCTGGTGGATCTGTTAGACCCAAACACATGATGGAAAGTTCTGGTTGCATGGCCATTTGATGTCCCATGTTCAGGTGGCCCTTCTCTACTACGGTTCAGGAGTTCCTTTTTCTTTTCAAGGTGTGTAATTTTCCATCTGTATATGTCATTCTCTTGTGCAGAACTCTAGAGATCTTTAGTGTTACATTTTCACTGGGGCTTGCAAGAAATGTATTTACATTGCATCTTTTCCCACCACTAATACTTAAAACACAGGGTTTGGCCCAAGTTATCAAATTGCTTGAAACTCAGCCTGGACCTGATACAGAGCCCTATTCTGCTTGGTGCTGGCATTCTTTAATGTCACAACAATATTCCCGTTTGTGCAGAATTCTGTCTTCAGAACCTGAAGAGGCTATGGGGTATAGCTCTTTTTTTGTAGCTGAAAGTTCAAGATGAAATAATTCATCCTTTAACTTGGACGGGATGCCCTGGTGTGCTCCAGATCACTAAGACTCTAAAAATTTTATTTATATACATCACATTATGCATTTGTCAAATCCCATAGAACTGTACAACATAACGATGCAAACTATGGACTTTAATTAATAATAATGTATAAATGTGGGTTCAATTGTAACACACATACTATTCTAATGCAAGACATTAATAATAGGGAAAAATGTGCAGTGGCAAGAGGAACTCTTTGTACATCCTGCTAAATTTTTCTGTAAAACCTAAAATTGCACTACAAAGTCAATTAATTAAAAATAAAAATATTAAAAAATTTCTAATTATGCAGTGGGTTTTCATGAATCTAGTTTTTATCTCTTCTCCTCTTGAACACGTGTCTTGCCAATACCTCTGATATACTAACCATTTCTTGCTTCCCCAATACAAGCAGCACACATCATCAGCATAATGAACCAGTATGATGTTCTGTGGAATGTCCAGCTGGTCTAGGTGTCTTTAAATAATATAATATCTGGACAAGAGAGTTAACAGAGCTTTGGAACTAAACTGTAAATTTATATTGTTGTCATTTCCAACTAAGTGCAAAAAGTGTCAGATTCTTTTTCTGATAGGGATGAATAAGAATACATTTACCAGATTAATAGCCACATACCATATTCCTGAGGCTACATTAATCTGCTCTAGCGAAAACGCCACATCTGGCAGAACATCTGCAGTTGGAACTACTCCTTGGTTGATTTTGTATCAGTCCTCTGTAATCCTTCAATACCTGTCTTGTTTGTGCAGGAGCAAGACTGGTGCATTAAGTGGAGATAAGATGTGGACCAACAAACATGAACCCTTAGTTCTTTAAGGATAGCATTAATTTTCTCACTGCTCCCAGGGACAGAGCGTTTTCAGAGTCTTCCTTTGGCCTTTTCCACTATAACAGTTCTTACCTCAAAGGCTAAGAAACTAGTGTGGGGGTTCTGCCAACTACCAATTATGTCTACCCCAATTCTACATTCAGAAGCTATGGAAATGGCCATTTAAGCCACTGTGAACTATACCAAGAGCAGGACTCCATTTATTAACTGCCTCTCACTTGCCTCTAACAAGGGGCATATAATGATGATTCTTCAGACCTCTGGTTACCAGTGTCTACTCAGATCCTATTCCAACAGTCCTCAAAATTTGTGGATATTCCTCTTTCTGCAGTGTATGCTTAATCATAGACCACATTAGGGTTCCAAAACAATCTCGAGACTGAACACTGGGTAAAAGATTGTGACATTTTATTGGGATAACTCTTCTCAATCTCCTGATCATACATGCTTAATTTATTTTGATTGTATTAACTAAGCAGTACTCTTGATGGCTGCTCATCTTATGTTTCGCATTTTATAAATCATCTCCATAACCGTCTGTAGGTTAGCCCACTCCATCTTAGATGGCATTCGGATCTTGGCACTCACTTGAAAACTACATCCATTTGGCTTCTAAGAGTTAAGTACCACCACTGGGCCCTCTATTCTTTCAGAGTCCTATCATAGCCATATTGGGAACATCAACACAGACGCCCCCATGCCATTTATGTGTTGAATTCTTGCTTCCAATTAAACTTCTAAGTGGTCTATGCTAATTCGTTACCTCTCATCCAGATCACTGTTCTATCTTCTTAAATGACCTTTCAATCTTCCCAACACTCTAGCCTCTTCCATTTTATTTGGTACATAATATCTAGGACGGTCTTTTGAAAACCCAAATCAATGGGGTTTCTCTGACTAAGATCTTCAAAGCCTTTCCAATGTTTTTAAGAAAAAGAAGAAAGCACTTAATATGACCTCAAAAGTCTATGTAGTTTGGCCATGATCTACTCTTCCAGCCTCGTTTCTTACCACACTGAATCTCTGGCCTTCTGTAAAACTAGCTTATTTTTATTCCTTCTAAGTTCTTCCAGTTTCCAGGCTATTGAAAATGCTGTTTCCGTTGTATATAATGTTCTCCATCCTTTATCTGCTTTTATAGTCAAATTCTACTCATTTGTCAGATTTCAGTTCAAATATCCACAATCCACTAGGATTATTCCCTGAGATCTCAGGCTATGACAAATCCTCTTGTTTTATGTTCTCAAAGAATTCTTATTATATCTGTCCAAATTGGGGAGGAGTAATTCACTTGTTAAATGTGTCTACCTTAACCATGTTTATCCATGAAGGTAAACACTATATTAGCAATCTTCAATACTCCTATTTTGAGTAATTAACACAGTAAAACGTCACAGAGAATGTGTTGATTAAGAAGTGCTCCTTTGGTTACTAAATAATTCTGTCTCTCTCTGTGTCTCTTCCAACTCCATCTCCCAGGGGCAGAGGAGTGTCTCAGTAGGGAGTAAAAAGGAGAGACAGAAATGGAGAGGGAGAGAGATAAAGGAGGAGGGTGGCAGGAGACAATTAGAAAGTGATTTTCATCATATTCAAGATTCCTACTTGTTCTAAAGTTCTGAGTCTATTATTTGTTTATCTCTTCAATCAATGATTTCGTTAGACATTTTTCATATTTCATTTAATTGAAACTATTATAATAAAATTTTTATTAGTATCTTTTTCTTGTTTGGGAACTCTCAGAATTTTTAATTACTTTCACATATTTGAACTTTACTGTCAAGGTGAAATTTTGTGAAATCAGAGCTTACAAATAGTACCCCAACAGCAAACTGGCCTTTATCTAGCTGTACAATGTATTCTTCTCAACATCAAAAATCTGCCCTGAAATTACTGGAAATATCTCTAAAAATATCACTGTGGTAAAACAATGATTCAGTGCTACCAAAAATCATTATACTATGTATAGTAGCTCTTTAATTTGTATTAATGAGGTTCTGAAATAATTCCTCCATTGAAGATAATATTTCAGCAAATTACAAGATCACTTGTTATTTATTTTTTTCTAAGCACGGAATTTCTCTCTCATTAGTGGTGTCAATTTGTAGATCCCCAAATTTATATTTTTAAATTTTTTAAAACTACTCTTGATAGACTCTCCAAGTTTTGACCCTAGTAATTTGTTATTTTTGTTCTTATCAATGAACTCTTTTAAGCTAGGTTTCTAGACAGTTCAAGTTACATCCAAATCTGAGGGGTAGGGCACAAAAGGAGAAAAGGATATGAAATTGTGGGGCCACCTGCAGCACACGCACAGCTTGTAGACTATGAGGGCCTTCAGTGAGTCTCCAGCCAGATTTTCTTACCTGCTGGTCTGTTCACAGTAAACACACTCTATAGGTTAACTGCTTACAGCTTGGTTACTCTCTTCTTTATCTACTCTTCTAAGACATTTTCAGGTAGATAATGTAAGAAATATTATAATGTAGAATATGGTTTGGGTTAGGAAGCATAGATTTAATTTATCTCTAAGTCTCTATTAGAAATTAGATTAATTCATCCCTGTGTCTTGCCTTGTATAGAAGTTTCTGAATTCTTGGGATTGCAATCCAAAGCTTTGGATGGATTTCCTGAACATTTCTTTTTATCAAACCATATATGCATTTAAAATATGCCTTCTAGATATACAGCTATTTGATAAAAAACATCCTAACTTACTTCCATTCCATAATACACATACTAAAATAGTGAATAAGTGTTGCTATTGCATCTACTACTCTGTCTATTGCTTTTATTACTACTATTATCAACGCTATTACTTTTTATTACTGCTACTGTGATTGCTACTACTGTGTGCCAATAGCTCCTTTTTTTTCTTTTTTTTTGGTGAGAAAGATTGTTGCTGAGCTCACATCTGTGCCAATCTTCCTCTATTTTGTATGTGGGATGCCACCACAGCATGGATTGATGAGCAGTGTGTATGTCCACACCCAGGATCCAAACCCGTGAACCCTGAGCCACCAAAGTGGAGCACACGAACTTAACCACTATACCACCATGCCAGCCCCATCTTCTGATTATTTTATAGTGAATAATTACATTATTCTCATTTTCAAAACAATCCTTTAAGAAATATATTAATTTTCTGTTTTACTGATGTAATCTTGATACTTAGAGTTGCTAAGTTTGTTGACCCAAGTGGTTCAACTAATAAATGTTAGATTGGGGATTAGAACTCCTATTATTCAGATTCCTAAAACCTAAGTTGTCTTAAACATTATTCTATTCTGTTTGCGTTATTTGCATATGCACATACGATCCTGCACAGACTCAAGCTCATTTGGAAACAAAAACAAAACAAGAAAATCACTCCATAGCAATAATTTTATTTCTCATGAAGACAGACACAGTGTTTCCTTTTGTAACTGCTGTGATTGGAATTATCCCAGACCAAGACGGATGTTATGAAATCTCAGGTAAGAAAAAGAACCTTTATTCCATTTCTCAGCTATGTTCTCAGGGAGGCACCTCTACATGTGCTTGACCTTTCCAAGGCTCTGCAGTTTGATTGGATGGCTGCCTCCATTATCACCTTTTACAACCTCTGCTTCACGTGAGAAATCAGGGTGGATGGGGGCGCCAATCAAATACGGAATATTGAAAAGGTTACTGCAGCGCCACAGACTACAGCCTCTCCTGGACTGCGATGGTTATTAACATTCCAGCGTCTCACTCCAATGACAAAGATTGTAATAAGAACAGATGAGGCCAGAGCATGAATGTTATCTTTTTAACAATGATCAGATGGAAAACGGTTGAATGTGGAGGTCTGCTTCATCCATTCTGCTGTTACTACAGCGCCTGTTTATAATCCTGTGAATCGACATTGAATGGGGGTCATGTTGACATAAATCAGGACCAGGGGTGCATCTTCCTGCACAGTGCTTTGGGCCACTCTTTACTATTTATAACTGCCTTATTCTGTGCTTTCTCTCCCTTGTCCTATTTCTACATGGCATTTAAAAATGAAATTGGCTTTTGAAATACAGGGGGCTTTATTTTTCATTAGGACACAGACTCCCTAAAAGAGTCAACCAGAAATGCCATGAAGTGGTTGGTGGAAGAGTATCTTAAAGTTTTATTAAACACATAATCAACTTTACTATTGAAAGCAATATATGGTATTAAATTTAAACAGCAAGGCTAGTGCCTGAACTGTTATATGGGGCCTAACTTTATTACTGGTAAGCTTACTGTATTTATTTGTTTTGAACAAAGCCTATCAGTAGGGCTGTATTTATATTATACATTTTCTAATATACTTTGTTAAAGGAATTTTCTGTTTCTTTATTTTTATTTTTTAGAGTCTTTTGTATTTCCAAATACTTTGGAAAATGCCAGAGGACCAGCCTTTCATGAACAATTTGAATTATATTAGCATTGATATGTCCTTGTTAAATGGAGCTGGAAAAACATACATTTATCAAAACATATCCAAAACTTGAACACAATATATTAAGGCTATCTACATATTCCAGCTGATTGCAGTATTTAGAGTTCTCATTAAAAGGAGAAGAACCAAATATTTCACAACATTCAGGAAAACAACAGGACTTGGAAATAAGCAACAGTATATAGGAGAGTTGTATTTTTCCTTTATATAACAAAACAATTTACTACATCCCTAGGAAAGAAAATATGTTTTTCTGATTAAATTCTTGATGCAATAAATCTTGCATCTGTCATCCATTCACAGCAGCTTAGAAAAAGAAAAAACTGTTACTTTCTTTCCTTATAGCTTTAATTAAAGGTCAGTTCAGATTTTCACAAGCAACTCTTTCTGATGTTTTCTAATCTTGGTGGATATATGAATGTCCCACTGCTGTGCCATAAAACCTGCTGTTTGGGGCTTGGATCTGCTCTGTTGTCATCTCCTCCACATAGCTGGGGCTCTCCTTTTAAATTCAGGGCATCCTACTGTGTGGGAAGCACACAGAACTGTGTAAGACAGAGCAAGAGCTGAGCCATCTGCTTGTTAGAGCTGCTTTCATAAAACAAGAAGGTAACTGACCATTAAATAGAAATATTTCACCTTCAGAAGCCCTAATAAGAAAAGAAAAAAAGTTTTATGCTTTGCTCTACTCATACCAATAATCTCAGCTAATTCACTGAACTCTTTACAATAAACTTAGTCATGGAGTTGAGTCAATCCTCTCTCTTTCAGTTGGGTCATTTCCCCCACTAAAATATGTCCTATTCTACTCTAGCATTTTTTATTTGATTCTATCTTGCAGACGTTTATCAACAATATTTAGTAGGGACCTACTGAATCATAGTAATGCATACCACCTCTGTTGAGCAGCTGCACACAGCTACAGAAGCAGCTACACCGAGGTTGCAACATCAAGAGGCCATCTCACAAAAAGAACACTCAGGGTCATGTGCAGAAAGTCCAGAAGTTCAGAATCACTTGCCCTGTCTAGCGTTAATAATTCTCTTGCTCACGAGCTTTACTACTTTGTTTTCACCCACTGAGACAAACCTTTGTTTTCTCCTTGTTTCTATGACTTTCCTTTTACCTATGATTCAGATAACCCACCATAATTATATTCATACTGTTTGATTTGCTCATAAGTGGCTGAAAACAGCTCAAACTTGATGAAGAAAAGAAGGTGAATGGGGTTATTGGCCTCTTTCTTGAGCTCCAAAAATGACACTAGAATGTTTTCTCCTTGTCTCCATCTCTCACCAATACTTTTCTCTGCTTTCATTTTATTCTCTAGTAAGAGCCTTCAATATGGGGAGAAATAGGGCTACTAGTTACTCAAGATCATATCTTACAAACTTGGTAAACCCAGGAGAAAGAGAATCTCAGAAAAAATCATTCTGACAAAAGTAACAAGAAGTTATCACACTTAGTTAGCTTGGGTCACAGATCTGCTCCAGAACTTACTACTGTGGTTGCCGTGGAAGACTTCTCTAACTTCTCTGTCTGCATTATAGATCCTATCAGAGATGGGGCTATAACAATAGACCCAGCCACATTACTTGGACTAAACCGGGAAAGGATCATGTGGTAGGCTGAAAAATGCCCTCTCCCTCTGCAGAGATGTCCATATTCTAATCTCCAGAATCAATGAATGTTACCTAACATGAGAAAGGGGACTTTGCAGACGTGATTAAGTCAAGGATCTTGTAATGAAGAGATTATCCTAGATCATCCAGATGGGTCCAATGTAACCAAAGGATCTATATAAAAGGGAAGTAGGAGAGTCAGATTCATGGAAGGAAATATAATAACAGAAGTAGAAGTCAGCAGGATGCCATTGCTGGAAGCATTCTGTGAGCCAAGGAAGGTAGCTGGCCTCTAGAAGCTGGGAAAGGCAAGGAACAGACCTTCCCCAAGAATTTTCAGAAGAAACTCAACCCAACCAAGACCTTGATTTTAGCTCACTCAGACTTATTTTGAACTTCTATCCTTTGGAAATGCAACATAATGCTTGTTTTAAGCCATTAAGTTTACTGCAATTGGTTAGAACAGCAGTAAAAAACTAATAAAGATGATTCTTCCAAAAAATCTTGGGCAGAAATAAACATATATTCATTAAATTTGGGGAGTATCTCATGTTTTGACTGTCTGACAAAATGATTCCAACTCTAAGTTGCCCTTAATACTAGATAAATTATAGACTCTTCAAGAGTTGGTACTATATCCTGCTCATGTTTGTATCCCTCACAGCAACTTGGCCCACAGTCATGCATCTACAAATGCTCATTAAATATATATTGAATTGAATTATTTGGCATTGGGTAATCACATCTACAATGAAAACGACAGTAACACTTCTTGGGCTTGTTTTCGGTATTACGGTAAACAGGAGTTGAACAGAGATAAGTTTGAAATAGACGGAAACAGGCAGAGACTAAAGCAAATAAAAGGTGATAGAAAAGACTGTGCCTTTCAAGCATATCAGGCCAGAATTCAGTGCAGAGTCTGGTAACCCAATCCACATAAGCATTCTTGGGTGGAATTCTTCACAGATAAGAATAAAACATTGAGTTAAATTTAGGTAGACGGCAAAGAAGCACACACAACTTGGTCATGAAGGCAAGGAAAGCAATATGACAGTGGTTCTCAATCAGTGTGCTTATTTCAGAGCACACGTTTCAGGTTGCAGAGCACCAGCTACAGATGTTATGCTGTAGGAGGGACATCGGCATCTGCATCTTAACAAGCATCCCAGCAGCTTTTGATCCCGTGATCACTGGATGACTCTTAAGAAACAGTAACATGAGGCAATGGCTCAGTCAGAAGCAGCCCAGGCAAGGTGGTATGTCCCAAACGCAGAAACATGTGAGAGTCAGTAACCCAGATGAGAACTCCAAGCAGGGGCAAGTGAGGACGTAAAAACCAGGTTACGATGCTGAACCATTCGCTTTCTGCCTCAGCCCCAAAACTTGGAGTTCTCTTTCCACCAGAATAAAGCTATAATACATAAACAAACTTCTAATCAGGAATTCAGGACATGAAATCTTTGCTAATGATGTAGTCCAGGGACCAACTCCATGAGCATCACTTAGGAGCTTATTAGAAATGCAGAATCTCTGGCTGCACCCCAGTTCTACTGAACTGAATTTACATTTTTTCCAGGTCTCCAAGTGATCCATGTGCACATAAAAATTTGAGAAACAGTGATTAGCAGGCTCATCAGCTACCTTCATTATTCAAGCAGCATAGTTTCTCAACCAGCCTCCTGCCTCTTGATAGGGTGAGGGAATGAGATCCGTAATAGAAAAAGGGAATTGACAAGCCTTATTAACTATTTATTAGGATTATGAATATTAAATATTAAACAGAATGGAATACACTATTCAAGAAAGCAGAATACTTTCAGAGTCCTGCTCCCTATACCCCATCATTTTCAAAATGAATCTGAATAAATAGGTTGAAGGTCAAAATATCTACAGAGAGTCTTTCACTTTCATGAACGCCATAAGCCTGGCTAATTGCTTTAGGACAACCAGCTCTTTCTCCATGGCTTCCTCGCAAATATTAATCTTATAGTCCTGAGAGCAACCGCATTCCCCTCTTGTCTGTAAAAGTTTGATAACTTGAAATTTTCAATAACTAGATCTTGGCCTCCAAAAACGTGAAATGGTAAAAAGACCTCCAGGGATGTAATTTGGCCTGGATGTCATAAAGAATATATGGACTCTGGAAAGCTAGACATCAAAACTCTTGCTCCTGCTGAACACTGGAGAAAAGGGATTTCTGTGAGATATAGACACACACACACACACACACACACACACACACACACACACACACCTGGGTCAAACTATAGTCCTTTGAGAGAATCTGAGATATCACCTTGCTGTATCTGTCTGAGAATTGTGCCTTCAGGAGGATAATAAAAATCCATTAGCTACTGTGAACTGGCTTTGTTTTTGCCTTTTCTAGGTACGTTTGGACCCATGGGAAGGGATAACTACCATGATGAAACATCTCATACCTCAATAATGTCTTAGTTTAATTATTTTTATAAAACCTTTAAGTGATTCATAGCTTCCAGACAGTTACGTTCTGTGGAAAACATGATGAAATGTGTTGATTGTGAGATAAAGCTAAATGGGAAGTGAAACATTGCTACAACAAAGATCTTTCATTTTGACTCATTTAGTGAGCACTGGGGTGGGGAAAATTGAGGAGGGGATCCACATAGGAAGAGGGAGAGAATACAGTTCTTGACCTCAAGACAACAGCAATAGGAGAGAAAAAAATCTCAAAATATTTAAGTACAATAGAATAAACAATACTGAATAGAATACTTTCTAAGGAATTACTCTGATAAACAATGAAGAGAAAAATTAGTTTCTAAAGGATAGCATATAAGGCTTCACTGACATAGATTTTAATAACACAATTTAAATTTTAACAGGTAGAAAATGGGGAAACAATGGCACAAGAGAAAACTCAGAAACATAAATGCCTCTGACTATTTGTAAAATGTACGAATTAAATGTATGTGGAAGCTAAGTGTAATGAGAAGTTAAATGGAGAAACTTTTGTTAATCAATTATATGATGTACTATTAGTAATAGGATGTGACCATTATATGTATAAAATGAAATTGTCTCAATAAAAGCAGATGAAGTATTTAAGAAGGAAAGATTTATAAACTTAAAAAGGTAGCAACTGAAATAATCCAAAATGGAATAGTGAGGAAAAAAGAATGAAAAAAGTGAATAGAACATTAATGATCTGGCAGACAATTCATGCAGCTATGCAGACAAATATTTGAGCAACTGGAGTCCTCAAAGTGGGCTGGGAATAAAAAATACATTTATTTGAAGTAATCATAGCCAAAAATCATCCAGAATTTGTAATAAACCTCAAGCACAAAAAACAGAAAAAATTACAAAGCATATCAAAATGAAATTGCTATAACTGAATAATGAAGAGAAAAATCCTAAAAGAAGTCAGAGAAAAAGGAACAACTTATGTACAGATATAACAAAGATTAGAATGTTAGCAGATTTTTCTTTGGACATATGCAAGTAAGAAAACAAGAGCAAAATCTTTAGAGTACTTAATTAAAACAAAATATCAACCTAGAATTATCTGCCCAGTGAATATGTCATTCAAAAGATAAGGCGCAATAAAAACATATTTGGACATAGAAAAGTTGAAACAATTCATCACTAACCGTCATATGACAAGAAATATTAGCAGAAGTCTTTCATTCAGAAGGAAAATTATCAGATAGAAACCTGGATCTAATCAAAGGAATGAAGATCAACAGAAATCGTTGTTTCTTGGATGAATGTGCAAGAATCTCTCTTATGCAAACATTTCAGAAACATCATTGACTAAATAAAAATTATAACAAGGTAGTATGGGATTTATAACATATGGAAAAGTTAAATATATTGACAATAATAGCACAAGGAAAGTGAGGAGATATAAAAGTGTAACATTTATGGTTCTTTCTCTATACAAGTATTGGCCTAATAACACTTGAAGGGAAACTGTAATAAGTTAAACATGTATACTACAAACATTAAAGCAACCAGTAACACAAAAATAACCAAAAAGTTAGAGCCAAAGTCAAATTAAAAAAATGATTTTGAAGGCAGAAACAAAGGACAAGAAATAAACTGATGGGGAAAAGAGAAAACAAATAGGAAAGCAAAAATGCATTTTATTCAAACAATATTAATAATAAAATTAAGTATAAATAGTCAAAATGCCCAATTAGATGACAGAGATTGATAGATTAGATGAAAAAGCAAAGCGCAACTCTATGAGGCCTTCAAGAAATTCATTTTGAATTTAAAGATGCAAACAGGTTAAAACAAAAAGAACACACAAAAAAAGCTCTGTTAAAACTAACCAAAACAAGCTGAGAAGCTTAGAGGCAATATTAATATCAGACAAAGAAGATTTCATGATAAACAATGTTATCAGAGATAAAGAAGATCAATTGGTAATCGTAAATCAATAAAAAATCAGAAAAAAAATTGTGAAAATCCAGAAATACTTGAAAACTAAGAAAAACACTCCTAACAAACCTGTAAGTCAAAGCAATAATTGACAGGGATACGAGAAAGTATTTTGAACTTAGTGGAAATTAAAAATGCAACATAGGAAAATGGGTTGGATACAGTACGATAATTGTTTAAAGGGAAATTTATTGGAATAAATGCCTATAGTAGGAAAATAAATCTCTCAAATCAATGACTTTCTCTTTCAATTTCAGAATCCAAAAGTTAACAAAAATGAAAAGAATTGACCTACTATAAAGCTATAGTAATCAAGACAGCGCAGGGGCCAGCCTGGTGGCACAGTGGTTAAGGTCGCACATTCTGCTTTGGCAGTTCACTCAGGTTCACCAGTTGGTGTCCCGGGTGCAGACATGGCACTGCTTGGTAAAACATGCTATGGTAAGTGTCCCACATATAAAGTAGAGGAAGATGGGCACAGACGTTAGCTCAGAGCCAGTCTTCCTCAGCAAAAAGAGGAGGATTGGCAGCAGTTGTTAGCTCAAGGCTAAATCTTCCTCAAAAAAAAAAAAAAGACCGTGTAGTATTGGTGAAAGGATACAAAAATATATCGATGGAACAGAATAGAGAGCCCAGATATAGACCCACATAAATATAGCCAATTGTTCTTTGTCAAAGGAGCAAAGCCAATACAATGGAGAAAAGATAGTCTTTTCAACAAATAGTGTTGGAAAAACGGGACATCTACATGCAAGAAAAAATGATCTAGGCACAGATCTTACACTGTTCACAAAAAATGAGCTCAAAATGGATCATTGACCTAAATGTAAAACGCAAACTACAGAACACTTGGCAGATAACATAAGACAAAATCTAAATGACCTTGAGTATGGTGACGACTTTTTAGATACAACACCAAAGGCACAATCCGTGAACAAAAGAATTGATAAGCTGGACTTCAACAGATTAAAATTTTCTTCTCTGCGAATGACACTATCAAGAGAATGAGAAGACAAAACATAGACTAGGAAAACATGTTTGCCAAAGACACACCTGATAAAGGACTGTTATCTGATACACAAAGAACTCTTAAAACTCAAAAAGAAAACAAACTGTCCAATTAAAAAATGGGCCAAAGACTTTAACAAATATCTCACCGAAGAGGATATGAAAATGCCAAATAATCATTTGAAAAGATGTTCAACATCATATGTCATTAGGGAATTGCAAATTAAAACAATGACATACCACTACACACGTGTTAGAAATAGCCAAAATCCAGAACACTGATAACACCAAATGCTGACAAGAGCCAGGATGTGGAGCAGCAGGAACTCTCACTCATTGCTGGTGGGAATGCAAAATGGCAGAACCACTTTGCAAGACAGTTTGGCAGCTTCTCACAAAAAAACTAAACATACTTTTACCATATGATCCAGCTATTATGCTCCTTGGTATGTATTCGAATTAACTAGAAACTTACGTCTACACAAACACCTGCACACAAAATTCATAACAGCTTAATTCATAACCACCAAAACTTGCAGGCAACCAAAATGTCCTTCAGCAGATGAACGGATAAATGAATTGTGGTACATTCAGAAATGGGGAATTATCCAGTGTTAAAGAGAAATGAGCTATCAAGTAGTAAAAAGGCATGGAGAGAACTTAACTGCATACCACTAAGTGAAAGAAGGCAGTGAAAGGCTGTATATTATATAATTCCAACTATACGACACTCTGGAAAAGGCAAAACTATGCAGACAGTAAAAAGACCAGAGGTCATCAGGGGATAGAAGGAGGGAGGGATAAATGGGCGGAGCAAAGGTTTTTAGGGCAGTGAAACTATTGTTTATGATACTATAATGGTACATGCATACTATCATATGTTTGTCAAAATCCTTGGAATGTACAACACAACAGTGAACTTTAATGTAAACTATGACCTTTGGGTGATAATAATGAGTTCATGTAGGTTCCTCAATTGCAACTAAAGTACCACTCCTGCGCTGGATGTTGATAGCAGGGGAGGCTATACATATGTGGAGGCAGGGGTACAAGAGAACTCTGTAATTTCTGCTCAATTTTGCTGTGACTGTAAAATTTCTCTAAAACATAAAGTTTATTAAAATGAAAATAGAGTAAAGAAAATAATACAGATTGAAATTGGAAACAATTACATAAACAAATATCAATGAAACCGAAAGTACTTCATCAAAAACATAATGCAAATTGACAAACCTCTTCCCAGACTAATCAGAAAAAAAGAGAAAAGATTAAAAAAAAATAAATATCAGGATTGAGAGAGGTGGCATCACAACAGATTATGCAGAAATCAATAAAGCAAGAAAAAAATATAAAGGACATCCTAATTAGAAACGAAGAAGTAAAACTCCTTAGAGATAATGTTTTCATCTGTGTACAACATTCAATGTATTCTACAGAAAAGCTGCTAGAGCTAATAAGTTGGTTATGAGTTAGCAGGAGACAAATCAGCATGCAAAGAAAATTAAAAATAAAATGTAATACTATTTGCAATAGTATCACATAATATGAAATGTTAGGTACAAATCTGAGGAAGATTTGCAAACCCCACTCTCTGAATACTTTAAAAGATTGCTGAGTAAAGGTAAAGTTCTAAATTATTGGGAAGAAATACCCTGTCCATGGTCCAAAACCTCACTATTCTTAAAATATTGGTTCTCTAAATTGATCAGTAAATTCACTAAATTCCCAATCAAAGTCCCAGCAGGATATTTTTTGCAGACGTTTGTCAGCCAATCCTTAAACTCTTGTAAGATGCAAATAGCCTAGAATAGCCCAAATATCTTTGAAAGAGTAAGAACAAAGAAGGAAGACTTATCCTACCTGTCGTCAAGGCTTCCTATGAAATTACAGTAGCTAAGACAGTATGGTTTTGGCTTCGTGATAGACAAACAGATTAATGAAACAAAATACAGAGTCCAGAAATAGATATGCACAAACACAGTCCATTAATTTCTGACAAAAGTATAAAGACTATTCGGCGGACAAGGCACAATAGTGCAGCTAAACAGAGCAGTGACAACTGGACACTGACATGCAAAATAAAAGATCACAAACAAAACTACTTCAAAATACATCCTAGACAGAAATTAACATGCTGAAACTATGAAACTTCTAGAAAAAGAGATAGGAGAAAGTCTTTGTGCCCTTGGTTTCAGCAGAGATTTCTTGGCTACAACTCCAAAAGCATAAGCTATAAAAGGAGAAAATTTGATAAACTGGGCTTTATCAAAATTAAGAACTTTAACAATTAGAAAGATATCCTAAGAGAAAGAAGTGACAAGTCACAGAGGAACATATTTGATCATTTCTCTCATAAAGGCCTTAGACCAGAATATATACAGAATCCTCACAACTCAAAAATAAGAAAACATACAACTCAGTTAAAAAGGGGGCAAACAATCTGAACAAACATTTTACCAAAGATAGATGGATGACAATTAAGAACAGAAAATGAAGTACAACTTTATTACCCATTAGGGAACTGCAAAGTAAAATCACAGTGAGACTGTTTTAAAATTATGAATTAAAAATAGACAAATAACGCCAAGTGTTGGTGAGGATGCAGAGCAATAGGAACTCTCATACAGTAATGATGGGACTTTAAAATGGTACACCTAATTTGGAAACCTGTTTGGCTATTTCTTAAAATTAACTTCTCTTACCGCAGGACCAAGATATGACATTTCCAGATGTTTAAGCAAGAGAAATAAAGACATATGTACAAAGCAAGACTTGTACGTGAATATTCATAGCCAAAAGGTAGAGAGATACCTGTTACAAACTGAACTGTGCCCCAGCAAATTTCATATGTAGAAGTCCTAACCTTCAGTACCTCAAAATGTGACTTGTTTGGAGACATGGGGTTTAAAGAGGTAATAAGGTTAAGTGAGGTCCTTGGGGCAGGCCATTATCCAATACAATTAGTGTCCTTATAAGAAGAGGAGATCAAGACAGAGACTGGCACAGAGGAAAGACCGTGTGATGACACAGAGAAAACGGCTATCTGCAAGACCAGGAGAGAAACCTCAGAAGAAACCAACCCTGGTGATACTTTGATCTCTGCCTTCTATTCTCTAGAACTGTGAGAAAACGAATTTCCACTGTTTAATACACCCTGTCTGGCACTTTGTTACAACCACCCTAAGAAACTAATACAAATACATTAACAGGTGAATGGATAACCAAATGTTGGTGTCCCTATACAATGGAATACTACAGAGCAATAAAATGGGAATAAGTCATCGATACATGTAACACCATAAACAGATGTATCTATAAATAATTTTTGTGAGGAAAAGAAGCAGGACGCCTCTCAAAAAAAAAAAAAGATTACATTGCTTGTTATTCTATAAAACTGTGGAAAATACATCCTAGTCTATAGTGACAGTAAGCTGACAGCTGTGGGGATTGGGAAGACAAGGAGGGACAGGTTGGAGAAATAACAAAGGGGCATAAGTTTTATAGGTATATGTCAAAATGTATCAAATTATATGCTTTTAACATGTGCAGGATTATTATATTACAATAAACTTTTTAAGTTCTTTTAAATAAAAAAAAGCCGCATGGTAAGTGGTACATTAAATATATATATATTTTTTTAAGATTTTATGTTTTCCTTTTTCTCCCCAAAGCCCCCCGGTACATAGTTGTATATTCTTCATTGTGGGTCCTTCTAGGTGGCATGTGGGACGCTGCCTCAGCATGGTTTGATGAGCAGCGCCGTGTCCGCGCCCAGGATTCCAACCAATGAAACACTGGGCCTCCTGCAGCGGAGCACGTGAACTTAACCACTCGGCCACGGGGCCAGCCCCCATTAAATATATTTTTTAAAGTCACCTGTTTTCAGAGAGTTACATGAAAACCAAGAGCAGTGTTCCATGCACTATTTGTAAAGAGATACATTATTTCCAAGCTCAGAGGTCATTTTGCTATAATTTATCCAATACACCTATTTACCCACATGTTGATATTTCTTTTTCCACAAGGAATAACTAAAGCCTTATCAAATGGGAAAAAACAGCAGCAATAAAAAACCTTTTTATTTTCTTGCATACATGTAACAAGACAACTCTTTGTCTGTTTTAAGACCAAGTGGAAAAGTTTGTTTTACACAGAGAGTTGACCTCATTTTCTGTTTCTGTTCATTTTTTTCTACCAAGTCCTAAATGGTGTATGAGGCAATGCATTTTAATATGATGAAAACATGGTTACAGAGTAGGAGAAAATGGAGAGAACTATTCCTGAATTGTCAGAACTACTTAGAAAGAAAAATAAAAAAAATATGAAAGTTAGAAACATGAGTCCAGCTTTATTCCTCCAGGAAGGTCATCTTGCTTCGCAAAGATTTTATGAATGTCGTGAATTAGCTGAGTTAAATGAATCTTCCTCTAGAATGTTGTTACAAAGCTTCTTACCACCCTGCTTACCTGCCTTCTAATCCATATTTACTGAGCTTCCACACTGTGTTTCAAATTGGCTTGCTATTGATTTTGATACGGCCACAGATATGGTGTCAACAGAAAGTACCAAATCGAGATGCAAACAATTAGATTAATGACGTGAGTGTAGTAAAATGCATACATTTAAAGTAGATGGAAAACCTGGGATTTGCACTTGAAGCAAATTAGAAGATCCCTATCTTTGGATAATCCAGGTTGCTGGAATAAGCCAATTTAACAAAATCTGTATGTGCTCTGGGGGAGATTCTGATTAGTCATGAGAATAGTGACACTAAGGAATTTATAACATTGAAGAAGGTAGAGATAAAAAGAAAAAAAACAAAATACTCTTCAACATTTAGTGCCATCTAACTTCCCATTATTTCTCATCCTTCCACTTTTTATATGGAATATCAACATAGGATATCCCTGAACAAGTCATGTTTTGTATCTTAGAAAACACTCTACTGTATTTCTGGAATGCCCCTCCCATTAGTCCTTTTCTGGTTAATTTTGTCTTATCTTTCAAATTATAGATCAATTATTACCTTTTCTAGGCAATACTAAATCCCCCACACCATCTTACCTAGAAAGGATTTATCACTCATTCATATGTACTCCCATGAATGTACTAAGGCATTTACATTCAATACTTGTCATTTAATTAGTCTATTTTGTATCAGGAATTTTATTTTTTTCTTTATACATATACTTGTTCTCACCAGACTGAAAGCTTGTAAAGACTAAGGAACATGCCGTTCTTTCTTGTATTCATGACATTTAGCACAGAGTCTGGAATTAGTATCAATAAATGCTCACTGAATTAAGCCATTGATATGACCTTTGAAATATTGCCTTTCTGGACTGTGTACATCATTCTACACAGACAGCTTATGCATCTAATCTCCAGGCTTCTTTGTAAGATTCCTTAGTTACAAAATTAGTTTTCATTGTAACAAATTATTACATGGGATATATAAAAGAATGTATATTCCTCAAGGAGAAAAAATAAGTAATAACATTTGCTGTATATCATTAAGAAACTTGACCTCTACTTACGCATATTTTTGCAAATCTTCCACTACCTTTTAGGAAGCACTTAGCTTATAGAGAATCATTACAATACACTGGCTTAGAATACAAAGCCGAAATCAGAGATAGATGTGTTCAAATGCCAGTTCCATGAGTTTGTGCTGTATCTTTGTTGTGTAAACATGTTTGTGAGTTATTTTAGCTATCTGAATATAGATTTGCCTGTGAGGAAAAACGGGACAATATGTTGGTTTATTAACATGAGCACTGAACAAAATAAGTATTTGAAAGACTAATAGAGAAAGTGGATGTAGTAAGTACTCAAATACTTTAAAAGAAAAAATCTGGGGGCTGGCCCAGTGGTGCAGCGGTTAAGTTCACACGTTCCACTTCTTGGCGGCCTGGGGTTCACCGGTTCGGATCCCAGGTGTGGACATGGCACCACTTGGCAAGCCATGCTGTGGTAGGCGTCCCACATATAAAGCAGAGGAAGACGGGCACGGATGTTAGCTCAGGGCCAGTCTTCCTCAGCAAAAAGAGGAGGACTGGCAGTAGTTAGCTCAGGGCTAATCTTCCTCAAAAAAAAAAAGAAAGAAAAAATCTGTTCACCATCACCACTTGCACAACACAAAGCTGAGAGTATTCATGAGATTTAATAAAATAAAAAAAACGTTTATGAATGTTACTTTTCTCAAGAAATTTGGAGTCCAGCTAGAGAACTGAAACTTGACCATAGGAAACCAATAAATAAAAATATGACACAAGGTTTATTTATAAAATATACTATCTGATTTAGAATATGATATTATACTCCAAAGAAAGAAGAGACAATTACAAATTATAGAAATCCTTTCATCTTTCTATGGGAGGTCATGCAAAAGAACAGGGCATGAGGTTTGACTCATCTGAGAGATTTGGCAGGGAGGGGGAAACACAGGATAAATCTACTGAAATATAATATCAAAACAAAATAACTTCTAATATCCCTTCGTTTTTCTTTCTTTCTCTGAATTTACTGGGGATATTATGATTTTAAGCATGTTAGACCAACCACATTTAGGAAGTGCCTTCGTTGTGTCAGCGGCAATTCTATCAACCGATGCAGGTAAATATCACTGCAACCAACTTCAAAAGTATTTACTAGCTAGTCTCAGAGAGTCATTTATTATCCTTGATTTAGGGTCACTGACTTTGAGCCATGTTCTGATAGACTTCCTAGAGGAAACCAAACACACTATTCACTACAAAACAAGACGAATACAGGAGTGATGTCAGCATCACAGAGGAGTGAGCTTCCCCAGTAATCTGTCCTCTCCAACATACAAAGAAAAGGACATTCATACTCCAGCAGAGGACATCCAAACCCAACACAAAAATTGTTGGACAGACCCATGCAGCCATATGATGGAGGGAGGAGAGGATGAAGCCCCCCTCAAAGGAGGTGGAATCGGGTAAGAGAAAACTTCACTCCCTTCCCTAAAGACTGTGATCCAGGATGGCAAGAGGCCTCCAAGAGGGAAGGAACGGGGAGGGGACATTCCTTTGTGGGAACATCAAGGATCCCTGGTGGGCCCTTGCAGCCTAAAGGGAAGCCCTCTACTGGGGCGAGAGCTTTTGCTGGGGGTGACTTCATCAAGCCAACATCCCAAGGGAGCAGATAGCACGAGCAGAGCAAGAAAACCCCAAGAGCACACATGAGAAAGCACCCCTCCCTCCCCCACTCAGCCCAGCTCCACTGCTGGGGATGTCACTGAGGTCAGAGGGCTCAGAATACACAGCTCTTGACCCCCACCCAGTGGCAATAGGTGATAACTGCAACCAAATAACACCAGGATGAGAAAAAAACAGAGCCCCTCCCTCTAAAAATATCAAACACTATATTAGATCTCCAGACAGGGGACAATATGACAAGTACCCAGAAATAAGTCCAGATGACACAGAAGTATGTAATCTAAATGACAAAGAATTCAAAATAGCGATCATCAAAAAACTCAATGAGTTAAAAGAGAATGTAGATAAACAATTCAACAAGTTCAGGAACTACTTCACAAAAGAAATTGAAACTATAGAGAAGAATCAATCTGAAATTTCAGAGATGAAAGACACAATGGAAGAAATAAAACAGAGGAGGATAACAGCATAATCGAAGACAGACATGTTGAAATGCTGCAGATAGAGGAGGAGTGAGAACCAAGACTAAAAAGAAATGAAGAGAGTCTCTGACAAATAGCTGACAATTAGGGAATGCAACACAGGAATTATAGGTATTCAAGAAGGAGAAGAGAAGGAGAATGGAGCAGAAAACTTGTTCAAAGAAATAATAGCAGAGAACTTCCCAAACCTAGGGAATGAGAGGGAAATCCATGTGGAAGAGGCTATTAGATGTCCTAAATATGTCAATGTAAAAAGACCTACTGCAAGGCGTATAGTAGTGAAACTGGCAAAAGTGAACGACAAAGAGAGAATACTAAGGGAGGAAGGCAGAAGAAAATAACCTACAAAGGAACTCCCATCAGGCTCTCAGCAGATTTCTCTTCAGAATCCTTACAGGCTAGGAGAGAATGGAATGACATATTCAAATCTTTGAAAGACAAAGACTTTCAGCCAAGAATACTCTATCCAGGAAAAATATCCTTCAGATGCGATGGAGAAATGAAAACTTTCCCAGACCAACAAAAGCTAAGGGAGTTCATAGCCACAAGAACTCTACTACAAGAAATCCTCAAGAAGGCCCTCATACCTGAAAAAAAAAAAAAATGGAGAAAGGGGTTACAAAGCATGGAGTAAGGAGATAACTGGGTACACAGAATCAGAGCAGGATAGTGAATACTCAAGTATAGCATTAAAGACAAAGGGAAGGAAAACACCAAAAACAAAGATAATCTTGTCATTTTAACCACAAACTCATAACACAAGATGGAATAAGATGTGAGAAAAACAACTTAGGAGGGGAAGAGGTAAGGGACTGAATCGGCTTAGTCTAAGGAAATGAGGCCAGCACAAAAGAGACTATCCACAAGATTTTGAATACAAACCTCATGGCAACCACTAAACAAAAAAGCAGAACAAAGATATGAATAATAAATAAGGAGAAAACAAAGAAACACAACATAAAAAAACTACATAACTAAACTGGTAGACCAAAATACACAGGACAAGAAACAAAGGAAATTGAGACCCAGAACACGAGTGATAAAATGGCAGCATTAAGCCCTCACATATCAATAATAACCCTAAAGGTAAATGGATTGAATTCTCCAATAAAAAGAGACAGAGTGGTGAGATGGATTAAAGAGCAAGACTGAACAATGTGCTGCCCCAGGAAACACATCTCTGCTCCAATGACAAACACAGGCTCAGAGTGAAGGGAAGGAAGACAATACTTCAAGCTAATGGCAAACAAAAGAAAGCAGGTGTTGTCATACTGATATCAGACAAAGTAGACTTCAAGATAAGACAGGTAAAGAGACATAAAGAGGGGCAGTATATAATGATCAAAAGGACATTCCATCAAGAAGAAATAACACTTGTAAGTATCTATGCACCCAACACAGGAGCACCAAAGTTCATGAAGTAACTATTAACAAACCTAAAAGAAGATACTAACAATAACACAATAATAGTAGGGGACCTCAACACTCCACTCACATCGATGGATAGACCATCATAGAGGAAGTGAATAAATTCTTAGATGCTTACAACCTCCTAAAGCTGAATCAAAAAGAAATAGAGTATCTGAATAGATCAATCATGAGGAAAGAGATTGAAACAGTAATCAAAAGAATCCCAAAGAATAAAAGCCCAGGACCAGATGGCTTCCCTGGAGAATCTACCAAACTTTCAGAGAGGATTTAATACCTATCCTTCTCAAGCTATTCCAGAAAATTAGGGAAGATGGAATGCTTCCTAACACATTCTACTAGGCCAACATCACTTTGATACCAAAGCCTGAGAAGGAGAACACAAAAAAGGAAAACTACGGGCCAATATTGCTGATGAACATAGATATAAAAATCATCAACAAAATATTGGCAACCCGAATACAGCAATACATCAAAAAGATCATACATCATGATGAGGGGATTAATGCCAGGGACACAGGGATGGTTCAACATCCACAAATCAATCAATGTGATACACCACATCAACAAAATGAGGAATAAAAACCACAGGACCATCTCAATAGATGCAGAGAAAGCATTTGAAAAGATCCAACAGGCATTCATGATAAAAACTCTTAACAAAATGGGGATAGAAGGAAATTACCTCAACATAATAAAGGCCATATATGACAAACCCACAGCCAACATCATGTCAATGGGGAAAAACTGAACGCCATGCCCCTGAGAACAGGAACAAGACAAGGATGCCCACTATCACCACTCTTATTCAACACAGTACTGGAGGTTTTGGCCAGAGAAATTAGGCAAGAGAAAGGAATAAAAGGAATCCAAATAGGGAGTGAAGAAGTGAAACTCTTATTGTTTGCAGATGACATTATCTTATATATAGAAAACCCTAAAGAATCCAAAGGAAAACTATTAGAAATAATTAACAACTACAGTAAAGTGGTAGGGTACAAAATCAACTTACAAAAATCAGCTGCATTTCTGTACTATAATAATGAACTTAGCGAAAGAGAACTCAAGAATACAATTCCATTTACAATCACAACAAAAAGAATAAAGTACCTAGGAATAAATTTAACTAAGGAGGTGAAGGGCTTATACAATGAAAACTATGAGACATTATTGAATGAAATAGATAATGACATAAACAGATAGAAAGAGATTCCATGCACATGGATTGGAAGAATAAACATAGTTAAAATGTCCATAATACCCAAACCAATCTACAGATTCAATGCAATCCAAATCAGAATCCTAATGACATTCTTCACAGAAATAGAACAAAGAATACTAACATTCCTATGGGGCAACCAAAGACCCAGAATTGCTAAAGTAATCCTGAGAAAAAAGCACAAAGCTGGAGGCATCACAATCCCTGACTTTAAAATGTACTACGAAGCCATAGCGATCAAAACAGCATGGTACTGGTACAAAAACAGGCACACAGATCAATGGAACAGAACTGAAAGCCCAGAAATAAAACTGCACATCTATGGACAGCTAATCTTCGACAAAGATGCCAAGAACAAACAATGGAGAAAAGACTGTCTCTTCAATAAATGATGTTGGGAAAACTGGACAGCCACATGCAAAAGAATGAAAGTAGACCACTATCTCATGCCATACACAAAAATAAACTCAAAATGGATCAAAGATTTGAAGATAAGTCCTGAAACCATAAAACTCCTGGAAGATAATATAGGCAGTACACTCTTTGACATCGAATTTAAAAGGGTCTTTTTGAATACCATGTCTTCTCAGACAAGGGAAACAAAAGGAAAAATAAACAAGTCAGAGTTCATCAGACTAAAACAGCTTTTGCAAGGCAAAAGAAACTAGGATCACAACAAAAGGACAACCCACCAATTGGGAGACAATATTTGCAAATCATCTACCTAATAAGGGGCTAATCTCTGTAATATATAAGGAACGCACACTACTGAACAACACAAAAACAAACAGCCTGATCAAAAGATGGGCAGAGAACATGAACAGACATTTTTCCAAAGAAGATACACAGATGGCCAATAAACACATGAAGAGATGTTCAACATCACTAATCATCAGGAAAATGAAAATCAAAAACTACACTAAAATACCACCTTACACCTGTTAAAATGGCTATAATCACTAATACTAAAAATAAGAAATGTTGGAGAGAGTGTGGAGAAAAGGAAACCCTCATACACTGCTAGTGGGAATGCAAACTGATGCAGCCACAGTGGAAAACAGTACAGAGATTCCTCAAAAAACTAAAAGTAGAGCTACCATATGACCCAGCTATCCCACTACTGGGTATCTATCCAAACAACTTGAAATCAACAATCCAAAGTAACCATGTACCCCTATGTGCATTGCAGCTTTATTCACAATAGCCAAGACATGGAAACAATCCAAATGCCTATTGACTGATGAGTGGATAAAGAAGATGTGGTGTATATACATACACAATGGAATACTACTCAGCCATAAAGAAGACAAAATCATCCCATTTGCAACAACATGGAAGGACCTGGAGGGAATTATGCTAAGCGAAATAAGCCGGACTGCGAAAGACAAACACCAGGTGACTTCACTCCTATGTGGAATACGAACAAGCACATGGACAAAGAAAACAGTTCAGTGTTTACCAGGGGAAGCGGGTAGGACTTGAGCACAGGGGATGACGGGGAGCACGTATGTGGTGACAGACAAGAAATAAGGTACATCTGAAATTTCACAATGATGTAAACTCTCAGGAACTCAAATAAAACACCGTGCATATAGGATCTCCTGGGGATCGTGTTAAAATGCAGATTCAGGAGGTCTGGCGTGGTGCCTGAGGTTGTGCATTTCTAACAAACTCCTGGGTGACGGTGATGCTCTCAGTGCACAGACCACACTTTACTGAGTGCTGAAGAAGTAGAATTTGATCCTCTAGTTCCCTTGCTGTCTATCTGTCTGTTGAGGCATTTATATGCTGTGTTTATAAGCTGGAGACTGCCCATACCATAATCATTTTTCATTAATTCTTAAATGGAACCTGCCCTTGGAACTGCTGCATACCAAACATTGGTTTGCAGGTACTTTTAGTAAATACTTAGCTTTAGGAACTTAACATGCACATATAAAGGCCACAAGGATAAAATGTGGCTCTAACAGTTTGCTGTCTTTTTAACATTTTAAAACTATATACCACCAACTATACCAACACAAAAAGATAGTAAATAAATGCCTGTTTATTGTTCATCAACTAGAATCACAGTAAATTAATAACTTTTGGTATAAAAAAAGGTGAATAGATCACAATTATTTTCATATTTTCTCAACGTGTGATTTATCGATACAAAAGGAATTGAGGTTAATGATGCACAAAGATAATTTTGTTTCCTTATTTATTATTTGATATTCAATATAATATTTGAAGTACATGGAATTTTCTTCAGGTATTTCTAAGAATAGCTATGAAATGCATTGTTGTGCAACAGAAAATAATACTGGGATGAAGGACAGAACGCTGATCCAACTTGTAACTGACATCACATACGAATTTCAATTTATACTAATTTCCACTAAGTATGAAGACTCTTGGAGATATTACCATCCAGATTCGATTTGACAAAGTTTGGAATATTCGTTTATCTGTTTCTCCTTGTATTTCACAATTTCCCTTTCTTCTTCAAGTAGTTTCTATCTACTTACTACCTTGCCTCAGGGGAGATACGTGACTGGTAGGAAAAGTGACATTAAATACAAGACAAATTCTTCCTGGAGTGCTGTTTCTAAAAGCCAATCCCATTATGAGGAACAAGCCTCCATGCACTGAGATGTTTAAGGATAAACACAGCCATGTAGGAGAGCAGAAGGCAGAATAAATATTCTCCGAAGACATCACCCTAAGGAAGGGGCCCAGCCTTAGCCTGGAGGGCCATGTGATGGACGTAGGGAGACCAAATCCTGGGCATGGGATTCCCAGCCTCACTGTGTCCCAAGAGTGGCACAGCCGCAGGAGGTCCCGAGCACTGGAAGACCAATGTGAACTGAGGCATGAAGGGGCCTCTCCAAGGCTTCAACACACCCTCTTTACCTCCAGAGTGCTGGGACTCCAACAATGCCTGAGGTTGAATTCTCCATAGGTCCAGGAGCGTGAGAGTCAAAATTAGATTAAATTATAAGATTTAAGAATATATGCTTTTGTGAACTGTGCTTCAAAGTGCCACACAGACTGCCTTCGTGGGTGGTCCTTCTGCAACCTCACAATGAAGAGTTTTAGCATAAGGTTTCCCTCTGGAAATGCCTGAGGACGTTGAAGTTCTGTCATTCTACCTGGAAAACTCAAAAAGGATTAGTGCCTACCTGCCACCTGCAGAGTTAACTACTAAATCTCCATTTAGAGAAATAAAAATAGATAGACCTTTTCACAGAACATGTAATAGATTGAGTACAATAGTGGGCACAGGATTTAGGCATTTTTCAAGGGTAAACAGGGAACCCTGAAATTAATGAGCATGTAGTTTCAAAGTAACAAATGCCAAAGTGGGAAAAATGGGTGTGAGGCAAATATGAAGGTTTCCTGAGAACTTCTACTAACAGGGTCTGTGCAGGAGATTGCTCCAGCAAATCAATTTCTACAACCAGTCCACCCTCTCTGCCAGGAACACTCTTCTCCTAGTCATTGACATAGCTTGCTGTAGCACTTTCTTCATGGTTTTACACAAATGGCATTTTTTCAGTGAGGCCTTCCCTTGCTACTTTTTCCAAAATTGCAATCCCCCCAATTCTTTCTATTCCTCTTCTGTAATTAATTTTCCTCCTTAGCACTTATCGCCACCTAACATACTGTATATTTCATCCATTTGTTTATTAAATGATTTCTGCTTCTGGAGGCAGGGACTTTCATTCTTTTGTATACTCCTGTATCCCCAACCCTGGGACCATGACTGACACACAGTAAAAGCTACATAAGCATTTGTTGGAAAAATGGATTCATATTTGAATGACTTACTGAAGAAATGGCAGCTGTATATCCTCATTTTGCCAGATGAGGAAATCAAGGCTAATACAGAATCAGTAATTTACCCAAAGTCACAAAGTCAACTGAAATCTGAAAATAGATTTATCTGAGTCCAATGCTTCTGCTCTTTTCCCTATGACATTCTTTCATTTATTTAAAATGAAGTCATTTGAGCATGCACATACACACCAAGCGAGAGGCTAAAAAACAGGAGATAAATAGATGACTATCAGCTTGCACTCTAGTGTAGGAGACAGGATAATGAAGGAAATTTTGATAGAGACAAGCATACTCTGGCTGTTTAAATGCTTACTGAAGTAAGTGGAGGAAAAAACTCTTAAGCTAGATTTAGGGAGTTATGGAAAGCTCCTTAGATATTAAGCTCAGACCTGAAGAATTGATAAGAGAATGGAAAAGCAGAGAAATTAAAGAGAAAATTAAGAAGATGAAGAGCAGGTGCAAGATCAAGTGATGAAGAAGCAGAGCCTGTTCATAGACTAGGTCATGACCATGACCCCACAGGTAGTTTAGTGCAGCTAACAGATAGAATTTGGTTTGGAGAAGTGTAAAAAATAAAGTCCAGTAATTAGACTATGAGATGCACAGGCTAGGTTATGAATGTTTTTGCTAGAAGGAACCCATCTAACAGGACAGAGATGAAAATTTTTAAAAAGCAGATGGCAATTCCTTGGGTTTATTGCTACTTTAGTAACTATTCAAACATCCCACATTTTGAAAAGATGAAGTTGACCCCCAGATATCTTTAACTATCCTCCCCCTTCATGTTTGGTTATCCAGCTTTGGACTCAGCTATTCCATTTCAGAGAATGATTCCTTGCCAAGACCTCTGTTGAGGAATCTACTTTCTACACAAAGTAATGATTCACTGAGGTGTATTAGTTATATATTGCTGCATGACAAAATTACCACAAACTTAGTGCATTAAAACAACACACATTTATAATCTCACTGGGGTAAGACTCCAGAAACAGTTTATCTGAGTTCTTGGCTGGAGGTCTCCTAAGACTGCAGTCAAGCTGTCGGCCTTGGCTGCAGTTTCATCTGAACATGCGTTGGGGAAGGATATGCTAATAATTCACTCCGTTGTTGGCAGAATTCTGTTCCTTGCAAGTTGCTGGATGGAGGGCTTCACTTTCTTACTGACTGTAGGCTAGTGGTAGCCCTCAGATCCTGGCCATATGGCTGTCTCCATTTGGCAGCCTACAATATAGAAGCTTGCTTTTTAAAGCCACAAGGGAGATTCTCCTTGCAAGACGAGCATTACAATTTTATGTAATGTAATCACATACATGTAATCATGTCATGTGCATCCCAGCACCTTTGCTGTATGCTATTGCTTAGAAGCGGATCACAGGTCCAGCACATACTCAACAGGAGGGGAATACACAAGGTATGAATACCAGGAGATGGGGATCCTGAGTCCACCAAGAGATTGTCTGCCACAGGAAGTTTCTCTGTTTACTTCAATGTGGTGATTTGCTAATTATTCCCCTTCACGGAAGTGAGCGCCTGAATAGTTCCATCTATCTTAATCAGCTTGGGCTGCTGTAACAAATTGACGTAGATCAGGTGGCTTAAACAGCTTTCATTTCTCACAGTTCTGGAGGCTAGGAAGCCTAAGATCAAGGCATTGGCAGATCCAGTGTCTGGTGAGGACACTCTCCCTGGTTTGCAGATAGCTGTGTTCTCATTGTATCCTCACATGGTAGAGGGAGAGGAAGAAAGCTCTCTCATGTCTCTTCCTGTAAGGACCCTAATCCCATTCATCAGGGCTCCACCTACATGACCTAATTACCTCCCAAAGAACCCACTTCCTAATATCATCACGTTGCTGGTGAGTATTTCAACATAGCAATTTGGAGGGGCGTACAAGCACGCAGTCTATAACAGCATCATATAGTTCAGCTGTGTTTCAGAAATTGAGTAGCAAATCTCTGGGCAAAACTTCACAACGCCTTATCCCCACATACAGCTGAGCCTGATATGTTTGAACAATCTCTAGAGATGAGGTTAGTCCCATTTCACAATTGATTAGAATCACCCAGGCTCAGGGGATGCTGTAATTGCAACACCTGTTAATAAATGAGAACAGCCCGCATGATTTTTATGACTCCTCCATTGGAAGCTTTTCTTCTTTGATAATTACAATTTCTTTAGGCGAAAAAGAGCTTGGCAGATCTGGGGAGCAACTGTTCTACATAGCTATGTAAAAAATGCCAAAGAGAGGTCAGAAAGGGGAGCAGGCAGCCAGATTTCCCCAATTTATGTGAAACCTTTAATCTGCAAAGACCTCATAGGCAATTGTTTTGTAAAATGACATCCAAACAGTTGTAACTGCCAACAGCTATTTCATTCTTGACATCAATTTCTGAAAACATCACCTGTGAAAAGTTCAACATTTAGCATTTCCTATTGTTTTCTTTTTTATTGAGTATAGATCGAAATCATGTGAAAAGTGCCTTTTGGGGAAGAGAACAAATACTAACGACCCCCGGATGAGATAAAAGGACACGGGATTGCGGGGGCAAGAGAGTGGACATTGGAGTCAGACAGCCTTTGCACTACTTCAGGCAAACTCTGATTCCCAGAAAGGCAATTAACCTTTCTGGGCCACTGTTTCTGACGTGTAATATGGAAAAATAGATGCTCCTACTTAGTCCTTTGATAGTTTGTGAGAAGAAATAAGGCAGTACTTAAAAGTGAAAGAAGAGTTTTTACTACATTCCCTACATCTCATTCTTCAGTATTGTCTTGGAGGAAAAAAGAGAACAAAAGAAAGAAAAAGAAAGGATTAAATGTTTCCGGAATTGAATCTGATTATAAAGCTTGATATTGCGTGGGCAGTTCTTCGTTTAATACAGTAATAAATTTGGAAAGCAAATTGGTCTAATTCAGCAAATCTCAAACTACTTGTATCGTCCATAAAAACCACCTGGGTATTTGCTTGGAAGGAGGTTGCCAGATTCTGTTTCCACATGTTCTCAATTAGGAGATCACGAGTGGGTCCCAGAATCTGCATTTTTAGCTAATGCAGCCTGATTCAGCTTTTCTCTAGATCTCATTTTGCAATACCTTTATCTAAAATTACAAGAATTCTGATCATTACCTCCTTGACTTTTTCCCCGGTAAACTATACTCCAGTGAGGCCCTTACACATACTGTTCCATCTACGTTAAACACTCGCCACACGCCTCTTTTCTCCTGGCTCCCTTACATCATCTTTCAGGTTTCACTTTAATGTCACTTTCTCCAATGAAGTCCTCTCTACTGCCAGAGACTAGTTTAATGAGGTCCCTCTTATGCATTTTAGAATACTATGCACTTCTCCTTCATAGCAATTACTGTAATTATAGTTAATTAATATTTGTATAATTATTTACGTACTCTCTCTCTCCTCACCAGGATATAAGATTCCTGAGGCAAGAGACAGTATTTATTTGGTTCACTACAACCTGGAAAATGGCTTGAACATAGTAGGCGCATCATAAATATTTGTTGAATAAAGACAGGAAGGAAGGGAGGGAGGCAGGAAGGAGATGGTATAACCAACCAAAAAATCCTTCCATCTTTAATAGTTTGAATCGGAGAAGCCTAGAGAGGAATACAAGGGCCACATTGTTTAAACTAATATCCTGGGGTCAAGCCTATACAAACATACCACAGAACAGTCTTTGATTGCAGACTGAAAACACCTTCACTGCCCTCTAAAACCTTCAGCTGAAACCATTTTTGAAAACAGAATAGATTCCATCATGATTCTTCCACATAATCACTTAGGCTTTTTCATATTGCAAGGATAAAGTACGTTCACACAGACTGAAGTTATTTTATTTTTCTTAATCATAATAATAGTTATTACTTAGGAGTCGCAAAGCACAGAAAAAAGAAGTTTGAGTATTAACATAATCTCTTTGGGGGGCATTACTTCATAAATTGGAATGGCAAACAAGCCCTATAGAAAAATGGAGAAAGTGCTCAGTATTGATCCAGATAAAATCCATTTCCAGTGTCTGGGTATTTGCAACTATGTGCAGAAGATGTCTCACCTGATGCGATCAGAACAATAGTTGGTAAGTTATTAGAAAAATCAGTTGAAGCCAAGAATCATAAAAAATATACATATGTACCTTAAATATTTTTTAGCCTAAAACATAAAAAATGTATATTCATTATGTAATCTGTTTCTTTTAAGAAACAATTTCTTTTAAGGTCAGGTTAAAATTTTAAAACACTTGTAAACAAATCCTGGTACAAAATGTTTATAGATTTTTGCCTTTTTTTCTCAATCTTTTATACTCACCTCTTCTACCTCTATTCTGACAGCAGTCTTTAGTGGCTTACCTTCATGAAGTCAAATCTTTTAACTTAGTTTGAATAAAAACCACACCTCTCTATCTTTCTGCATTCGTATTTAGTCAGAGTAAGTACTGCACTGATTACAATAAAGAGTGCAACACATTTGGGAACAAACACAATGACGCTTGGTAAGCACACAACTCAACTGGTGAACCCAAAATTGTCCAGGCTTACTTGAAGAGAACCTCCGAGACCCTGACTTCATTGGGACAGGAGACTATCCATCGACCTGGTCAATTAAATAGAAGTCAGCTAAGAAAATATCTTGGGTAGATTGAACTTCTACTGCAGTGGTTGTTGGAAGGTTAATAATGAGAATATTCATAAACACAAGATGCTTCTCTAACCTTTCCCAAACCACATTGTCTCTAATTAAAAAGGGTCTTCTCTATTTTGCACTATAGCCATTTTTTTGGATCAAAACCCAGTAACCTGACACTTGTCAATTCAAAAGTGACATTACTGGAACAAGTAGAGGCATTCTTGAGAGAGGGGGCCATTTTGGGTAGGTATGTAGTGAGGTTTTGAATTAGAAAGACATGGATGTATAGTTCTGATCTGCCACTGACTAAGACACTTAACATACATATTGAATATCCCCTGAGCTTCTGTTGGACAAATGATATTCACACTACAGTGAACAAGAGCTAGTTGGCCTAAAGTAGCATGCTTTCTAGGGAATCTTGGGTAATTTTCTCAATTATTTTAAGCCTCAATTGTTTTCTCCATGAAATGATTGAAATAAATGTGACAGAACTACATGTAAAGAGTCTTGTAATGATTGGTTGGTTGTTTCAAAATTTACCTTTAATCTCATGAAATTCCTTTGTGTGAATCAAGAAACAAAAGATTTACACTGCAAAATTCTATTACATTTTTGGCTCTTAAGCCAAACAGACAAACAAAAACTCTCCACTCAGTGTATAAGTCAAAATGATATTGTCATTGGGGTAATGAAAATGTTCTGGAACTGGATATGGGTGTTGGTTGCACAACACTGTGAATATACTAAATTCCACTGAATTGCACACTTCGAGATGGTTAAAATAGCTAAGTTTTATGTTATATGTATTTATTGGATGAGGTCTCCAGAGGATGTGACCGTTGGTTGACCTGCAAGCAGGACTCCTCAATTGGGGGCTCATCACCCACTCTCCTGTCCTTGGAGTATGTGTTCTGCTTGCCTTCCCTGCACTAGAAACTTCCTCAAGGGCACAGCCTTGAGATAGTAATGTGTTGTTGAGACCATCTGAATGGTATACATGACTCAACCCAGTTAAAGCCTCTATATAAACTTTTAAGATTCTGGCAAGTGGGTACAGATCTACTCATCTTGTGGACAGCCAAGACAAGCCTCCTATGTAAGTTCCCTTGCTTATTAAAATTGCCATCTACTAATTTGGAATAGTCTGTCTCTTTCTTCAGTTTCTATTTGCCCTCCTTGTATGGGAGCCAGTTTGCAAACCAACAGTATTCGTCACATACACGTGGTGTGAGAAGATGGTAATGATAAAGAGAGGACATTTGCTGGATTTGTATAATGAGTTTAAGCCTACAATGATTATAACTGAGGTGTCGGGTGAAATGAGAGCTCAATGGTGAATTTAAGTTTTAGAAAATGAAAGGCAATTATATTTTGGGGTATCTGAGAGCGGTAACTGTGAAAATACAGAATAGCGATATCAAAATTAAATAACAAGATGTGTGTGAAGGGCCTAGCACAGATAGGGTAATCTGTAAGTGGCTTTTCCTTCCCTCTATCACCACTAAGTGACTGTGGACAATAAGCAAGTCATTAAGCACTCTGAGTTTCATATTCACTTTACATGTACTTACAACAAAGGGTTTAAACTAGAGGACATTTAACCTACTTCCTAGCTCTTTCATATTATCTTCTTTATATGACAAATACGCTTCCTCCCAGAATAATCATCTACGGCCTCTTATACTTAGCCGTTCATTACTATACATGAAGCTAATTACTAGTGAATCTATTGCTAAATAGCAATGTGTGCATAAGTGAAACACTTCTCATATTACTAATTTGTTTTAAGTTTAGCACATGATATATGATTGATTAGACATAGACAACTAGAGGGCTCAGCATTCTTAGCAGTTGATATTTAATGACCAAACATTGCATGTGATTTTTCAGTTCTAACTGTTTCCATAAAATCCTCCAAAAGAGGGAAATTGAAACTGTAGAATTCTGGAGTTAGAAGAGGCTATTACAAATTCCGGGCGTGGATCATTTATTTTGGGCATCAGAAAACTGTGGATCTAACAATTTAAATAATATTCCTAAGGTCAAAAAGAGAATAAGGATGAAACTTGATTGCGTTCTGATATTTCTTCCACTGCACCATTGATTTAGAACCCAGATAACTGATTGTTGTTTGGATGAGTGTATCGTGTTTGGGAGGATTCACAATGTACCATGAATATCCTAGGTAAAGGGGATTCAAAGATGAAGGAAGCAAAGCACTTTCATTCAAAAAATGGCCAAATTAGTGAGGGAGGCAGAGAAGTAAACACAGGATAAAATACACCGTGGGAAATACTTGAGAGATAAGTATAACCTTTTACCAAAACCTGAAGAGAGACAATTAACTTGTAAGGTATAAGAACTGTTAATGACGGTTTCCTATTCGACAGAAATTTGAGTTGAGTTTTGAAGTTTTATAGGAACTTTTTTTTTCGGAAAGTTTTATAGAAATCACCAAGATAATAGACTATCGATGTGATAACAGAAGCAGGATCGGAGACGCGCTACATTACTGGATTTGAAGATGAAAGGAGAGGGCCACAAGCCAAGGAATGTAGGCAGCCTCTGGACACTACAAAAGACAAAGAAATGGATTCTTCCATAGAGCTTCCAGAAGGAACCCGCCCTGCCAAACCCCTGCTTTTGCCCAGTGAGACCCATGTCAGACTTCCAACCTCCAGAACTGTAAGAGAATAAATTTGTGTTGTTTTAAACCAAAAAAGAAAAAAAACGAGAACAGGAATAAAGGAATGACAGATGGATAGAAGAATGGAAATGAGACACTCACAAAAACTATATTTTTTTACATGTTATTAATACTAAGATCTACTTTTCACTTATCTTCTAGATCTTGATTTATGTTTGTTTCCTAAAAAGCTGTGAATAACTAACAAATACTTAATATAAGATTACTCTTTCAAAATATAAACATAATTTTTAAAAGTCAAGCTTTTTTTGCCCTATTACATTAAAAGGAACACTAATGAATTGACTATGGATAATAAGCACATCATTTAACCACTCCGGAGTTGCATATGCACTTTTCCCAGTACTTCCCACAGAGTTTAAACTAGATGACCTTTAACCTTCATATTATCTTCTTTATATGACAAATACTGGAGAAAAAAAATGTGCTGGTAATTTGCCTCAGGTCAATTCCTTGGTCTTCTCTGCGCTGCTCTAAGTTCTGGGAATCTGACCCCCACACACTGCATCGCCTTGAGTACCTTGCTTCATGTTTCTAAGAGTACACACATTGGGAGGCTCTGGCAGGACATCACGTGGTATGAGGAGAAAACAGAATACCTCTTGTCCATTCCCACTCTACTTTGGCTGGAGTTCCTCCACATCTGTATCTCCCCCAGAGCAGCCTTTCCTCGGTTCTCGCTGACTTTCAGTAACATCTTCCCTGGTCCCTTCAGCCTTAGAGGTGGCTATGGTTTATTATGGAGCTTGTCCTAGGTACTTCGCCATCCCATGCTTGTTTGCCTAACCCTGCCCACACGTCTCCTACATTAAATTCTCTTCATTTGTCTCATGTGTTTCTTGATAAGACTCTGCCAAGAGCATAAATATGTTAGAATGCACATTCATGGAATAGTTTAGAAGTCATTAACAATGTACAATGGAGTGATTATGATATTAACATACAACCATTTGTGGTGTTGTCCTCCAAGTTTTTCCCTATAAGCATCCATGTATTCTAAGTCTTGGTCAGAATGTTCTAGGCCTGGCCTGGCCTTTTCTTTTATCTTGGTGGTAACTGCCATTCATTGTTCTGACTACACTCACAAAGGCAAGTGGCAGATATCAATGATCCTTTGGTCTTTTCCAAAGTAGCACATCACTTCCATATTTAATACTGTGGTTAGAGCCTTTCACTCTTGCTTAAGCTGGGAGCCTGTATTTGTGGTTAGTTAGTAGTTTCAGCTCATTTACTGAATTTCTCTTAAGAGTAAAAACAAAGCAACAACAACAAGAATACTTAAACTCAAAATATACCATCTTATCATCTGTAGACTTGGGTGCTGGTAGGAAATTATTTTGCATAATGACCTGAGTTGTGTCACTTAGAAGGGTTACCAGAAAGCACTCCTGATGTACACCACTACTTACGACAAAACCTTTCATACACAGTAGGTTAAACTGTTTTACTTAGGAATTAGTATGTATAAATATTTCAGAGTTAAAGTTTTCAATTTTATTTTCAAAAACAAGTATCAATTATTTTAAAAATGAGATTATTTGACATATTAGTTTCCTAGGGCTGCCATAACAAATTATCATCCCCTAGGTGGCTTTAAACAACAGCAATTTATTCTCCAACAGATCTGAGGGCCAGAAGCCAAAATCAAGGGTGGGCTCCTTCTGGAGGCCCTGAAGGAAAAATTGTTTCATGCCTCTCTCCTAGCTTCTGGTGACAGGCAGCAATCTGGCATTCCTTGGCTTGTAGCTGCGTAACTCCAGTCTCTGCCTCCGTCTTCACATGGCTTTCCCCCATTTGCATCTCTGTGTCTCAGTTCTTACTCTCCTTTCTCTCATAAAGAAATCAGTAATTCCACTTAGATCTAAGCTAAATCCAGGGTAATCTGACATCAAGCTCCTTAACTTAATTCGTCTACAAAGACCCTATTTTCAAATAAGGTCACATTCACAGGTAATGGGGGTAGGACTTGAATATATTATTTTGGAGGGACACCATTCAACCCACTACATTTGTTTATGTTGTATGTGGTTGTATGTTGGAGCTTCTTCTGCACTCTTACTACTACAAAGAATTGAGCCTACGAAATGATAACCAGATTTGATTATGCCATGAGACTATTTTCTGAGTATTCTAAAAGCTTTCTCTTAGTAGAGCAGATTTTTGCCTCGATGCATGAACATCTGCTGATGTCTCATAAAATAATTTGTGCTCTTACAATGGAAAATGATCATGAACTCAGACAGGTGGCTTTTATTGTGGGAAAAGATTCAGAACTCCCTAAGTTTCCCTTTAAGACTCCAGTGATGCTGAAGGATATCACAGTCTGTCGTTAGATTGACATATTGTCTTAGAACAACACTGTGTTTGCCAGTTATGGGTTCTAAGGTCATTCGTTTTTATATGTTTTCTTTCTTTTGTGTTTCCAGGTTATCAATCTTCTAGATTCAGGAGCAATCTATTTCTATTAGAGCACAATTCAATTTCTCTTGACCTCATAGTTACATCTACCATTATCTGATCTGTATCTCAGTAAATGAGTTTATCAATGACTGTCCATAACACTCTTCTGTTGCTTATGTCTCTTAGGAAATGAACACAAGAAGACAAAATAAAACAAAATTTAATGTAACAAGCATTTATTGTGTGCCTAATGTGCGATAATTGTGGGAAATGTAACAAAATTTAGTATCTGTAGAAAATAAAACACTCACTGATCTAAGAATCAGGAAAACTAAGCATTAATCATCAGTGTGACTGAGCAAATCACTACACCTCACTGCATCACAAGTTTTCTTAATTGTAAAATGATGGGTTTGTAGTAGATCATTTCTAGAGTCCCTTTTAGCTTTTGATAGTTTATGGTCAGATGCTAACAAGTATGCTAGAAATAGAACACATAGAAAATATTCATCTGAGACTTCTGACTCTATCACTGGAAATGAATATTTTCTTAGTTGTGACTTTCACAGTATTACTCTATCCTCATTGATATTTAAGTCCACCTGAGCCTAGCTTATCATTTCAAAACATTATATCATTAGAGGGGCTGGATTTGACTCTATTGACAATCAAAGGACAAATGCCAGCTCCTCTGGAATGTATTGTGCAAAATACATGGCAATAAAGAAGAATTGCTTCAGGCACTCTATACTGTTCCACATTGTGAACATCAGATGTGTTTCATATACAGAATATGATGTTCAACATTTTCATGCATATTTTTGCAGATTCTCTCCACTTAATTGAGTTGTAATTTACATAGAAAGTAAATTTTTTGTTTGTTTTAGAATTTGCTATAATTCTTGATTACACATTTGAATAAATCCAAACGGCCATTTTTTTAGATTTGCTTACAATAAGCCATTCGTGATTAAGAAGTTTACGTCATTGGAAGGAATCAAGAGTAGAAACAGATAACTAGAAATACACTATCCTTCAAAACTGAGACCATAACTTTCCTTCCAGATCTTCCTTGAACGGCTAGCTGGTACCAAGTCATATTTTAGCAGCTAGAAATGTGCTTGGGGGATGTCATTGTTTTATTTAGTTTAAATAATAAACAGTATCTAGATAAGTAAATTGTTAATGTTGAATTTAACAAAACATTTTTGTGTACAATGCTGTCCTAGGTTCTATAAGGTATACAAACATGGCACATTCCTGGCCTCCCAGGATTATAATATAGTAGCTTAAATAAAAGGTTAACTGTATATAGGCAATAGTCACACAAATATTATCTGCAAAATAGGAAGAAATAAAGTTTGAACAGCCTTAAAGAAAGAAGAGATGAATAATGGGAAGATATTCAGAAAAAAACATATGGGAAAGGTGACAGATGTTCTGGGCCTTGAAAAATCAGTAGATTTCAACAGACAGCAATGAGAAGAGGTATGACCTTGAAGTAGCTGAAGTATGATAGATGGAATGTGTACTGAAAAATAAAACCCAAAAGATAGATTGGGATTAACAAATAGATGGCCTTGAATGCCACGCTAAGCTTGAGAAAATTACTTTTGGAGCATGTTGGAAGTTAAGCTGATACAGAGGCAAAAAGACTAATGGTTTGTACTATTGCAAATAGAAAAGAGAAGATAAATTCAAGAAGAAAATACTGCAGACGTAAAGTCAGCAAGAACTAAAATTTGCAGTTGTATACCTTGTCATACACATTTGTATAATAATACTTTTACTCTATTATTTCTTCAAATAATGTTTGTATCACTAAGTGCTTAATAAGCACTCATTAGGATTAATAAGTCAGACATAAATGATATGCAAATCACAAGTTTTCACGTGCACTGCATAAATACAATTTTCCCTGTGATGTAAGTGTTCTAGATACTTTCTGTACCTTTTTTCTTTAGAAGAAGCTTGTCTTTTCCTATCATTGTTATTTAGCCTTTCTTTTGTCTGATAGTTTTCCCAGGTGTGTGTCATTTCTCGAGGCATCTCTGTCTGAGAGTTCAGGAAGTGAGGGAGCCTTTGTAGTGATGTCCCTTTTCTTCCCTCAGAACTTACGTTCTGCATCTTGGGTCATCATCCAGGGTATCAGTTGCATCGCTGCAGCTGTATTTCCTTATTTTCTCTCTTGACAGTGTTCTCAGGGTTGACAAATGGTCCCACCTTGGTATGAAAGTGAAGTATTTATTCCGAAGCTATATATAAGTTTATGAAATCATCACTTGCTACAATGACTGAAGTAGGAAACAAGGGTTATTACCTCAACAAATTTGAGACCAATACTTTTAAGATTTCTTTCTCAGGCTCTATTTTATTCTTGCATAATCCTTCATTGTTACTGGTTAGTCTAGCTTTAACCCTGAGGATTTCTTGCTGTGGATATATTGGAAACAACTCACACAGAATTATTAACGTGTTAAGTATTCTCAGACTTAAGATTACCCTTCTTCTCTTTTTCCCTTTCAGTGTTCTGTTTGATAAAATACCAACACCCCCAAAAGTGGTACCTAAACTGGAACCATTTATTAATAACACTGAAATTGCCTGTTAAGTTTAAAAGGCACCTTTTGGTCAAAATCCATTTACAAAGCACAGATTAGGGTTAAGGTTATAGCGGGGTCTCTTGTTTCCTTACCCTGAGATTGAAAAACTACAGTTCAAGGCTGACCTGACTTACCCATTCCGTTGTAGGCCAAAGAGCCTATAGATAGTCAAAGTGTAACAAGTCTCCCTCAGTGGGGAAGTCCTGTCTGGTCTCAGTAATACAAAGAAACAGGAAGTTCAAGGGAATTCCAAAGGGAGAGAACAGAACTCCTGCTGTACCAGAGAACAGATCAAAGAGATAGAAGCTGAGTTCTTGCTCTAAAAGAACCACAAACCCAGTAAAAATAAGTCCCTATATGTGTCATGCTCAAAACAATAAGATGGGTTACTTCCCCACGGAGTAAGGATATGGAGTGAAGATGCAGCAGCTCCTTTCCAGACACTTTCCCCATATGAAGAGAAGGTGAAGCCTCATCTTCTACGAGCTAAAACGCGGCAAACATGTTCATTCTTACACAGTTAAATATCAGTTGACAATTAAAATTTTCATTCAAAAATTAAATAAAAGGAGGTATACTCAACTGATAATATGTTTGGAGACACAGTGTTGGAGGAGAATTTCCAAAAATTTCTCATGTTACTACATACCTCAGTATTAATGGCCAATTTGTTTCAGCCTATCTTTTCAAAACCGACTGTCTGAGCAAATTACTTTGGAAAGACGGAGAGAGACAATGATCCTCTCTGGCTCACATCTACTTAAATTCCAGGGTGGTGAAGATAGAAATGTCTCCCTCCTCTGGAGACATTGCAGACTGTAAACACAGAGATGGCTCCCTTTTCTCTCCAGAGCAGAGTTGCTTACATTCTAGGTGATAAAATCATCTCTCTCTCTCCCAGACAATTTGCCAGCAGCCCCTACATAAGATCAGGGCTTTCTCATATTTCTATCATTTCTAGTTTCGATAGTACACTCCCACTGCAGGTGCGTACAAGATCTTGCTTTCACTGCACTGCCCTGTGGGAACTGGGCTTGAGGAACAAGCACCAAGATGATAGCCTGGCCAGCGCTATTGCTAGTAATAAACTGTCCCTTGTCTCTGACCCAGAGGCCTCAGCTCTCTCTGCCGGTAACTATGAACCTACGGGAGACTAACTTGCTGGCTTTGGAGTCAGGTAAACTCAGACCCTTTAGAGCTCCTGGCATGACAGTTTAATAGATTTCTCTTCTACAATTTATGGAAAAGAAGAAAATATTACTTTGAAAATTAAAAAAATGAAGATAATGCTTATTGAAGGCATACACATTATATTATTTAATCTTCACAATGACTTCTACACTATGTCTGTGAAGGTGGGGAATTTCTCTGTATTATTCTCCGCATTTTCTCTAGTGTCTAGCACAAAGTCTGGCACAAAACAGATGCTCAATCAGTATTTGCTACATGAAAGAATGCATGAATAAATATAAAAGATTAAGTGTGTTTTTACAGATGGTAGATTGCTGTTCAGAGGGGAAACACAATTTTCCTTGAGCCACATAGCTAATAATTAGCAGCCCTGGAACTGATGTCCAAATCAAGGAGATTGCATAGCCCCTAGTGTTTGCACAGTTAGGTCTGAACAATGTCTCAGCTGATGCTGATATCCACTCATTGCATAGAAGTTTCTTTAACAGTAAATGGAATCAAATAACTATATACTGAACTACAATTACAAGAAATAACGAAATATAAAATGAATTAAAATTAGTTTCACTAGGAACATGTATTCTTTACAGCCTACATGCAGAAATCACAGTTACTTCACACCTGCACCTTGATATTGTTTGTACTTAGTATATGTAATTACATGTAACTATTTTTAGGTAGTACGTCTATTAGATTATTCAACACACAGAAAAAATAACATCCCCTTAACTCACAAAGAGTATTCAAATTATTTCTTATTTTACATAGATTAACCAGGAATTTCCCTGTGGTATTCATTTATAAGAGACTAAGTTCTTTTTTAGAAAGATTCAGAGCTTACATGTAGCCATTATTTAAATAACCCTCAAATCACAATTGAATATGCAACGCATCCACGAATTTTTTATGAAAAGAGAGTCACTCTAATCAGTTGTACTCATAATACTATTTCATGATAAAAGACTGGAAGTCTCCATTATTTAAGTTGGTAAAAAGAAGTTAAAGCAGTTTGTCTGTGAACCATTTCTCTCGCAATTACTGGGACCCTCTGGGGAAAGAAGGTACACGGTCTAGTGTAATCTCCCTGTGAACATTCTGATAGCTGGACTGCCTAGTAAGTGGAGTAATGATATCTAATAGGAGAATACTTCTTTACGGAATGCCCTTAGCGGGTGGCACTAATTTAGGCTGCTTATGGTAAACAAACCCGGAACCTATGGTGCAATGAGTCATAGCTACCAGGAGAATGTCACATAAGTTATACAATTATAGTTTATATTAATAACCTAAATGCCTCCCACTGTGTGAGGCATATGTCTGAAGCTAATGAAGAATGAAAATACATGGATCTTCCCTCCACATCTGAGACCTCTCTCCATGTTGCCTGAGCTTCTCAAATGCTTATATCCTTGAAGTTCCTAGTGAAGCTTGGTAACGGGTAAGACTCTGCTTTGTGTGATTCTTATTTGACAGTCTTGTCCCTTGTGTTAGTGCCTAAGGCTACATTTATTTTTCTTCCTTTTTAAGTTAGAGTAATAAGAATTGAATGATAAATATATTGTTTACCAAAATACATTGTGTGACTAGATGATTCCATTCCCAGAACTTGCAGAAAATACTGCCAAGTATCGACTAACCAATGGCTTTAACAAGTATTACTTGGTTGTATACTTAGACTATCCAAAATTACACAGCCTCCTGTAAGTTCTACTGGCTGTTTGTATTGTGTCTCACTTTTTTGCTATTGATCCAGAAGTATCTCTGAAACATTTCTGTACAACAATGACTCTTCTGACCTCCTCTTACGGAGATCAACCAAGCTGTCGTGGACTGACAGTGCTACTTGGCGGTAAGAACAGAAATGTTTCTTAATCCAGTGTCACGTCTCTATTACACCTGTCTTCTCCCTTTTGTTCTTCTTCAGGCAGATTTTATTTATCAACGCAGGTTTTTTCTTATCAAAAATTTCTCCCTGTTATGAAGATGAAAGTAACATAATGATGCATATGAAAGCATGCTTTGTAAACAAGTGTGGGTGGCTTTCAAACTGAGAAATATAAATTGTTTCCAAACTATAGTCTCTGAGAGGTCAGAGAGAGGTTTCTCCTTCTCACTGCCAAATACCTGGAATGATGTAAATTTGGTTCATTTTCTCTCTCTCTCCCCTCTCTGTCTCTCCTCTCTCTGTTTCTCTCACTCTCTCTCATCTATCTGATAAATGTTTACAAAGGAGTGAAACAGATTTGTTTTTAAAAAAGTATGATTTCCTAACCACAAAGATATTTTAAAAACATTAATAAAACAAGAAAATTCCAGAATTTTCACTATAACACTCATGTGCCTTCTATGTGTTTTGTAAATAGTGGTTTGGAGCACATTGTTAAACCATTGGGTAAAAGTATGCTTAGTGAGTGTATCAGTTAAAATGAAATGGGAGATTAATTTTTACTTGTGTGTTACTGTAATATATTCAGTTAATGTGGTTTCATCCCATATGGATATCCAGAGAGATACTGTAAATATAAGAAACTATATGGTGTTAAGTCCTTTTGATGAAGGAAATGAATAGAAAATTAAACATTGGTAAATAAATGACTATAATTTGACAAGGCACATAAACTGCTATGCCCAGGCTCAGGAAAAGCAGGTTTCACCAAGTTTAAATGTCACAAAATAGTGAGGCCATTGCCTTGCAAAATCCCCTAACAGGAATACAAGTGCTGTAATTATGTCTGAACCCTAAATTACTTGAGAAATATTTAGAGGCTCTGCCATACTAAGTGTAATGGGATAATACTCTCATTAAGTGCTAGTCAATTATCACGAGTAAGTCAGAATCATTTTAGAACCCAAAGTAGTTGGTTGGATAATTCATTTCCAAGAGCCCACTGTGGCATAATCCTGCTGCAGCCATCTGTATCGTAAGATAAGTTGATTCCCAGGTTTATTACTGAAACACCATGGCAATGTCAGTAAATTTGCCAGAGTGATTTCCCTGTGGTCACACATTCATTTAACCAAACAAACGGCTGTGCCTGCAGTAGGTAGCAGATGCTGTCGGCTGCAGGATACAACATCATCTGAAGCATCTTTTCTCGGGTCGCAACTGAGAGGAAGTGGCAATGTGAAAACAGCCAAGTGATTTAAGCTTTACAAGGACCACATTTTGTTCCTTAAATTCTCTTGTGATTCCCACTATATCACATCCCCAGATTTCCCCTGAATAGTGGTAAGTTCCTGTTGCTATCCATTTGGAGTGGTTCTTAGTAGCATTGAATAATTCAGATATAATGCCAGGGTTTTCAAAAGGCTTACTTGCTACCAATACATGCCAAAGGTAGCTCTCCCACCCTCCCTAATTCTTCTCTGTCCCAATAGAACAAAGCACATTCCACATATTAAATGTCTATCTCTGGAGGATTGCTTTCTGAGTTAGCTGAAAGCTCTCGGTTATGTCTAGTGTCACGAGCCTCTTACTATATTTTTATTTATTTGTCTATTCACCATCACCATCTCCAGCTCGTGGTATTCTTACTTTCAAAGAAAGAAACTTGAGGCAGATATTGGGTGTCGGTTCCTACAACGCCCAAAACAATAATCTTTTTGTCTGAATATAAACGCTAAAAAGCATGTCATGCAGCTAGGAGTGGCTCAGGGAGGCAGTTCTTTCCAAGCACCCTTAATCAGACAAGGCAGAGTTGCCCTACCCCTGCCACTTCCTTTTTGCCTGGAATCTCAGACATAGTCACATGGCAGCAGCCATTTTGTGACCATGAGGGAAGGGGAAAGAGAAATCCAGGGTCCCAGAACCAATATCAGCAGACATCTGCCTTCAGATTTCTTGCTGTTTTAGGAAAAAGCCCCTATTTTCAAATGAACATAAATTTATCTGTTATTCACAATCAAAAGCATTCTTAAATAAAAGAAAATTATTCTTGCACAGAGAAACTCATAAATTTAGTGGTAAACTCTCTTATTTCTCAACAAATGATTAGTTGTGCTTTTAGTCTCTTTTTATGAGGTCTGTATGGGAAAAAAAGATGGTCTTCTACAATATAATGTGAAGAAACTATGTTTATCTGATACACCCTGATACCACAGTAAAAATATTACTCCTTTCTGAGTGATACCTGCAAGAGCGGCAAGGGGCCTGTCATTTGCATTCATCACTAACATTGCCCCAATCTGGCTGTGACAGAATGACTCTTAACAGCTTAAAGTAATAAGACCTTTATATTATCAAATTAACATGAGTAACTTTTACATGTTCTTTTAGGGGGAAAATATACCTGCTTATGTTTAAGTATGCATGAGGAACCTATTTCTATTTGCTGATTCATTTATGTTTTCTATTTATACTTTTGTCATTATTTATTCCATGTCTTAAGTTTAAATCCAAAATAAATTCTTAGAAAATTTCTTTCTGAGAAGAGGCAGATTTTGATTTCTCTTCTATTCCCTCAATCTGGAATGCTTTCTTTCCTTGGCTTTGCGTCCCCAGGGTTCCTAACAGTTGCTCATGCCTCTTGTTTTTCCTTCTCTGATTCCCTCACCGGATCCCCTTCTGTGGGGATGATCTTCAGAACATCCTCCTTGACTATCTTTTCTTATCATGTGGCATGTTCTTCTGGAATTATTGTGCTCATTTGCATGCCTTAATTATGTAACATAATGGTTATGTTCACTGAGTTCACATCTCCAGGTCAGAGCTCTCTCCTGAGATCAGTATGTGCAATGGTGAACTGATCAACTTGCTTTCTGTAGGGGGAAAGGCATAGTTTGTAGCATTTGCTAATTTCTGTGGAATAAATACTCCCTCTACAGCCAACTTCAAGCTACCAATGCTTTAACAACTAGCTTACAAAGTTCCTGAATATTAACAATTGGCTTTGGCTCCAGTGCACCAGAGAACCTATCAGATGTCACTACTTGTCTGTTGTGGAATTTCAAAATCAATATGCCCCAAACTAACTCCCCTTATCTTCTCTCCCAGCCATCTCCTTCTCAGTGATTAATACTACTACTCATTTATTTGCTTAAATCAGAGTTCCGGATACCATCCCTGATTTGTTCCTCACCACTATCCTCCATATCTGACCAATAATCAAAACTGTTATTATTTCTTTGTCTTTAATATCTCTCAAAATACTCCAGAGGCACTAGCTAAATCTGGATCATTGTTGTCTCTCACTTGGATGACTACAATAGCCTCCTAATTGTTCTCTTTCCTTTTGGCCCACTTGATTCTGCTTACTGATATTCCATACGGTGACCAGTGGGAACTTTCTATCATATAAGACTAATGATGTCACCTTCTTGTTTATAGCCCTTCATTGGTTTTCTCATACAACTTGGATAAAGTTGCAAATCCCTCAGGATAACATAAGGGCCTTCAGGGGCTGATACCTTCTAATCTACCAAGTATCATAACTTACCTCACAGACTACAACCAACATCATATAGTCAGATGAAATTAATTATGCTTCATCTGTTGATTCCAAACCTTTACTCATGCTCTTTTCTCTTAAAAGACTAATACTATCAATACTAAAGCCAATATTTTAAGTGTTTAACATAATATGTAACAGGCTTTATTTTAATTTACTTACCAATATTTTTGTTTAATCCTCATAACCAACCTAGTAGTTTTTGCTTTGTTTTGTTTTGTTTTTTAGGGGCAGAGTGGTCAACCAACTTTTTCAAGATTACACAGCTAGTAAGTGTGGGCGCTGTACCCTATTGTTTCTCAACGCCTCAGCCCTCCAACTCTTCATCATCATTACAACTTCTTCTGGAATCTGCCATTTTCAAAGACTCAGTCTAAGTAGAGAATGAGAGTTGAGAAAGTATGAACTTCTGCTGCACACAGTGGTTTCAAGACATTTGCTACTGAAGGCTGCGGAAAACGGGAAAGGGAGTGACAGCTGAAAGGAAACATGGGGTGAAGAACGGTAAATTTAGTGAGAATAGAATAAGTCATACTAGAGTAAAAATCTTGAAATTTTCATGGCTGAAATACAACAAATATTTATATTTATCATACATAGGTGTTTATTATATATGCATATAATAATGCTATAAATATTTTATATAATATACATATATAAAATATTTATATAAATATATAATGTAATACTTATATTATACATTAGATAACATACTTATTTATATTTATTATCATCTGAGGTTCTGGTTACAGAGTCCACAGAGACCCAGGCTGACAGGCTTTTACTTTTTTGTAGCTGCACTACCTGTTACAGAATGTTTGGCAAGGCAGAAGGGAAATAAAGGAATAAAATAGCACAAATGTCTTTCGTTTGAATACTAGGTGAATGGACATTGCTAATCTTAAACTAAGCAAATTCTTCTTCTGGAAGGTGAGCACAGTACCAGCAGGACACTCTTTGGACAGTACGCAGGAAGAGGTGGAGAAGACGGATTAGGAACTTGAAGACCTATCAAATAGGGGTTACAGATTTGTGAGTTTTGGAACTGAGACAACTCAAGCTATAAATGTGAGTATGCCAAAAAAAAAGAATGTAAATGAGAAGAATTGAGATCAGTCTTCTGGGAAAACAAAGCCTTGTAAGAAACACAGAGAAAAGAGAAAGTAGCAAAACAGACAAAGGAGGTAGGTGGTCAAGGAAGAAGGTAGGAGTCAGAGGAAGTGGATTTGGAAAGGAGAGGTTTGAAAATGTTCATAGCCAAAAACAGCAGATAATGCCGAAAGGTCTAGAAAAGTGAGGCCATTAGAGTTGGTATTTTACAGGTGGCCTTGGCAAGAGTAGTTTTGGTTTCTTTCCAGTAGTGAAGACAGCCAAGAGGCCCACATAGGAGTAGAGACCTTGGAAGCCAAACCAGTGAGAGTAAAATATTCTCTTAAGATTGCGGAAATGAGTGAACACAAAAATGGAGGAGTCATAAGGGAAGAAAAGCCTCTTTGTATAGTCTAAGGGAAGTTATAGTATTATTTTATGAAAGAGAAAGGAGTTACTGGGAAAGGAAAAATGAAAACTTCTATCATGAACAGGAGAAAACCTCTATCATAGGAGAGGACATTTCCACTTTGAAAGATCAAAGATAATGTCCTTTCTACATGTTTTGAAAGCAATTAGTTTAGATATGATAGGGTTTTTTTTTTTCTTTTGCTTTAAACATGTTTAAGGTTTAGAAGGCTTGATTATACGTCAAATTTACATCTATTCTGTATCTTTCTTATAGAAGCCTCTTTGTGTATTTGATATGGATAAGACAATCTTCATCATTAGAAAACAGGTAATGATTTGCATTTTTCATTGTATATTCACATTATTTTCCTTTCAAGCAGTCATTACAGGGCTATGGATTTCTCTCTGGGTTCATTTATCGTGGGAAAATTTTTAAAAATACTCAATTTGCACACTTTTCTCTCTTTAATTCTTTTCTTCATAAACCAGTGGGTTATATATGCCATCATATTTTATTGCCTGGAGTAGCTGCTGAACAAGAAAATATATTATTTGCACTCCTGCACCTGAAGATGAAATTGACCACTTCAGCATAATTTTGTCTGAGGTAAAACCAAGAATTTTTTTTTCTTTATAGACATACTCATTATTTTATTTTCCACAAAGCAAATCCATTTAATTTAGTAATTAAAACACTACATTAGGAGTCAGTTCAGTTCTGTCTTTGGCTATGTGGAATATTGGCTCTAGTCTTGTTTTGCAAATAACCCGTGACTATCCCTCATCAGTTATGAACTGTTTTCTTTCATCCTTAACATGAAACTGACACTGGTTATTTATTTTATCCTATATGAGTGTTTAGAGGATGGATGTGAATGTGACTCTTTGTTCTTTTTAGAAAATATATTGGGCATTGACATTCTACAAACAACATTAGCTAGCATTTACTTTCTCCAGAAACACAAGAGAAAAAAATTAGCAATTCTCCAGGTACTACCAAGAACCATGACTTTCTGTAATCTACATAAAATATAAATTTTTCTAAGAATTCTAATACTGTTATTTCTCCTACATATATTTCAATTATAATAGGCACGCTAGACAGTGACAGTTTAAAAAAGACAATGGTGAATAATAATATGAGAAAACTGTAGTGGCTAAATGTGGTACCTAGAACCAAATTGCCTGAGTCTGAGTTGATTTTGCCACTTAGGAGCTATGTAACCACGGACAAATTACTTAATTGATTTCTCCATGATTTAGTTTTTTCATTTGTCAAATAGGCAAAAATAATAAAAGCTGTATCACTGGATTGTCATGAGGGTTAAACGAGTTAATATAAAGTGTTTAGAGGCACACCTGGAATGTATTAGCGATATGTATTATGAGCTACCACTATCAGCTAACATTTATTTTGTTCCTAAGATGTCTCTAAGAGCTTCATGTGGATGACCTCATTTAATTCTCAGAATACAGCTACAAAATCGACTATCTTTTTATTCTCATTTTACTGATAGTGACTAAATCCTTTGCCTTCGGTCACATGGATAGTGAGTGTAGAACCAGAGTTTTCCTCCAGAGTGCTGGGGTCCAGAGACAAGTCCCTTAACTGCCACAACACCCCCTCCCACCTAGTACAGATGGTTGAAGTTAGCTAAAATCAGAATAATTGAATTGATTATGTGTAAAGTTATACACTGATTCCATGATTCCAAAAAAAATTTGGTGGAATTTTATTTTCAGCTGCTATACTGAATATTAAGCTACCAATGCTAAGAAATTATAGCTTTCTGGAGGCCTATCATGAGAACTTAGTCAAAAAGTGTAGATGCTAGAGAAGTCAAGTAGATTTACTAACTTGCTAAACATTTAAGCTGTTACTTATATGTTTTTAATATTTTTTAGAGTGAAGGACCTAAATGTTTCAGAGTCAAGGACCCCTGAAGAATCTGAGGAAAGATATAGATATTCCTCCCAGAAAGGCATGCGTGTACAATTACATGTACAATATACAAAGGCATATATATATACAATTTAGAATATAACATTAGATGTTTCTGAGTCCCCCCTGACGCCCATCCATACACCCCAGGTAAGAAGCTCAGGCTAATATACTATGGAAAGTACTATCTAGCACCCTTGCTATATCTTAGCTAAAAACTCAGTGTGTGCAGACAGAGATAAAAATTTATCTACTTGCAAGTTTATGTTAGCTCACATCTTTCAGAAATTAAGCCTGAACAAATGCGTTAAGCATTTACTAGCTGATTTAAAACAAAAAAGCTTTCCTTTAACTATAGCTTCATCATACAACCTTGAGAATTTTGAAGTCAAAACATGCTCACTTGGAAACAGTATTCTTGTTTTTTTAAATGATTTTTTTTACAGACTAGTTGAGGGAAACAACTTATTTTCCATAATTTTTGCAAAATGGGCAAGGCTCACTAATCTCATTCTGGTTTTACTTTGGGAAATTGTCACATGTGTCTCAAAGAAGTCTCAACCTCCTCCTCCTCAGGGCTGGTCCCTTCTGATGCAGGTCCTTCCTTCATTTTAATAACGAGTAAGACTCTGGAAATTCCAACATGTCTTCCAATCACCAGCATTTCAGAAATACACCCTGGCACATCTCTTCAGGATAACAGGCAAAGTTTTTCACATATGGTAGACAAAGCATATCATCCTAGAAATTTTAAGAAAGTAAGTGAGTTTCTCTTAGGAAAAAAAATGCATGTGATTGTCATAGTTTCTGGAAAACATATATTTATCCAGTAGGAGGCCCTACCCCAAAATATGGGGTATTCTATGTGTAAAAATAAAGATTTAGGGGTTTTGAGAATATTTTTTTGTAAAGACTACTGCAGGTCTCAGTTGCCCATGGTTTTTCACTGTCCAACTCTAATTCTTACCCATTAAAAGAGCAATAACTATTTAGTTTCTCTGAGCTTCAATATTAAAAAATAATATATGCATATGTATGTATATATTACATATTTATTTATTGTACATGTATTTATTTAAATTAAATTATTTTATTTTCAATTTTAAAATTTTTAATTGTTAATAATTAAAATAAAAATTAAAGCTAATTTTTTTAAAAATGAAATAAAATAATTAAATTAAAGATTTAAATTAGATTGTTTTAAATGATCCAAGTTTTTGTATTCTTGAAGATTAGTTATGGAGATTTAAGTTTCTCTTGCTTTCAATTTTTCCCCAATCACTCATTATGGAAATTTCAAACTTACAGCAAAGGTAAGAGAATCACTTATTTTTTAATTAACAATGTTTATTTAGGTCTCATTAAATCCAAGGCAAAATAATTGCTTTGAATCTCCTTGAGAAAATATGACATGTTTGCAGGAAATTGTAACTATCAATAGAATCATAAAATGTATTTTGCCTATCTCTAAGAGTTATTTGCATAGAAACCCAAAGGTAGGAGATAGCCATAATCCAGCTAATTTGATTCATTGAGTTACAGCTTTGGAATAGGCGCACGTGAAGTGTTTTAGAGATTCTATTTCCTGGTCCTGGCACATGCAGGTAAACCATTAGCATGCATGCACACTCGTATGCCAACACACACACACACTGGATTAGACAGTGCATCTGTCCTTCCAGAAAAAGGAATGGGAAAATAGCAAAGTTTTTCTTCCACTGTGTGGATGTACTCTACATAAATATTGTTATCGCTACACAGAAACACAGGTTTATCTTTAAAATGCCATTATCTTGGAAAACAGACTGGGATCCTACATTATGACTGCTAAAAGATTAAGTTTATAAGATCTCCAGTTATTTGGCATTGTGTAGTCTCCTGTTAAAATATTTATTGGCGTTGTCATATACAGAATGCCGAAGGAGATGTTCCATTAAAGGGAATGTGCTTAGTGGGGAACTCTGCAATCATGTTTTCCGTGAAGGAGACAGGCGAATTTGGAGACCCTGACACAGTATTCTTTAGTTTTAACACTGGTTCAATTTAGAGACTATAGTTTTAAAAAATCTTTTTTGATAGAAATTTAAGACTAATAAATATGAGTGAATTTAGTCTCACTCCATCTAGTGAAACTACTAGTAAAAATAACTTAAATGCTGAGTTTTTTGGTTATTTGCACCAGATAGATGGGTCACAGAGTGAGCTACCTTCCGTCTATGATGTTTACTACACTGTTTCTGAGGGGATCTGTGAGTACAAAAGCACTGGGCCCAATTATAGTGGCATGTGAATAGAAATTTTTCCTGTCCTTTCAGGTGACCACTGGGAAAAACTTACAGTAATGTTTAAGCATGATACTTCGTAGAATTATTTCTACACATCTTTAAGGAATACATTTTAGCTAAAACTATCTAGTAATGACAGGAAAATTGAATAATCAAATGCTTCACTATTGACAATTTTAAGAAACAAGGTATGTCGTTTTATCATGCAGACCTGGAGTAGGAGACTGGGGGTTTACATGTCCATCCTACCATTTATAAGCTGTATGACTTCGGGCAAGTTAATTTCGCAAAGAATCAATGGTGAAACTTGTAGGTTAGAAGTGATAACAGCATCCATCTCAAAAGTTTACGGTAAGGAATAAATGAGAGAGTATATGAAGTATGCTAGTACAGTGGGTGTCATATAATAAATAATAAATACTAAGTATTGCTATTAGGCACCTCTACCCTGGGATTTTTTCCTGTCTAAAGATAACCAGTAATCTCCAGTTCTTTACCAGCCACTCTAATTTAGTTAACCATAATAATGAGTAATGAAATTACCAAGCTGGAATGTCTTCAGTGCCATTCCTTAGGAGGAGATTAGTATAGCAATGGGAGCTAGAGGTACAGTTACCTCACAAAACTGGGCTTCTCTTGCCCAATGCATGTAAACGGACAATTAATTATGGCATCAGCCTTTGGGAAAAGGGATCATCTTTATTCTGCAAAATTGACTGCAGGGAGACAGGGGGCCTGTGCCCTCAGATCTGTCACCCTGATTCAGGATTTTGGGCCAAATTTAAGAGGTTGGGACAACAGGCTGGCACATAGAAATGCTGGTGGGACAGGTTTTGACTGGCAGGCTTCAAGCATTTATGGTAAGGTTTTAACTGTTTATGATGAAGTTCTAAACTTTTATGATGGGGTTCTAAATATTTATGGTGAGATGGGGAAGGAATTTTAACACTGGATTTTCCCCATTGAGGGACCCCCCTCACTTCTGATAAAAGCCTGACTTTCAAGTTCTGGTTGTGTCCCGGTCCTTTGCTTCCAGATCTTTGGTTCCGTGGTCATTCCAGGTCAAGATTTCATCTTCTGCATATGGTCTGGCAATAGGACTGCCATATTTCTAGAAAGACAATTCTTAATCACTCTGTTGATAAGAGATGGGGTCAGTTGAAGTGGTCCTGGAGGGCCCAGCGGTTACAGTACAGGCTTTGGAACCAGACAGCATTTAAGCCCAACTCTGTCATTCTTTGGCTGTGTGACTTTGGATAAGTCGACAACTCTGATGCCTCAGTTCTCTGTATGTAATCTCTATGTAATAGAGATAACAATACCACCTACCATTTATGCTTATTATGAAGATCAGAAACATTACCATTTGAACAACCCGTAGAGTACTGCCTGACATTTAGTAAACATAACTTAGGGGTGTGATAAATAAATGCAAGCAACTGCAATATTTTATGGGTCTTTCCCTGTATTAAATATTTTTATGTCTAGGTTTCAAATACATTCAACAAACATATATTACACGTGCATGAATCAGACTAGGAACTTAATATGTAGCCAGCCTGAATCCTACCCTTTTGTGCATCCAAGCAAAATTCTGAAGCCCAAAGACAGAATCACTAGAACCAACCCAATTCTACAGACAGTTTGAGTTGGCAGCGACTCCACTCGGGATGCTCTAGGACCATATCCATCATCATAAACAACCCCACTGTGTTTCCTTGGCTCAAAGAGTATCACTATTCATTTACATAAGAAATGAAAGAAGTAGGGGAGAAAAAGCTCTTTTTCTTTCTTTCAATATACCCTCACCAAAATCTGATGAAATCAACCTCTTAAATAGTCATCAGTGTAATCTGGGTACTATACACACCTGTAAGGGGGGGACTGCAACCTCAGAACAGCTTTTCTTCTAAAGGAGTGCATTTCCCTCAGGGTAATGAGCCCTCACAGCTGAGAAATCTCACTGTGTCTGCTCTTTTCTTTTTTCTTTTTTTTTGCTTTTTGGTGAGGAAGATTGGCCCTGAGCTAACATCTGTTGCCAATCTTCCCCTTTGTTTTCCCCTCCTCAAAGCCCCAGTACATAGTTGTAAATCCTAGCTGCAAGTCATTCTAGTTCCTCCATGTGGGATGCTGCCTTGGTATGGCTTGATAAGCCGTGTGTAGGTCTGCGGCCAGGATCCAAATCAGTGAACCCCGGCCCACCAAAGTGGAGTGCATGAAATTAACCACTTGGTCATGGGTCCGGCCCCTGTGTCTGCTTTTTGTAGTTTATAATTCTCTTGTTAAAAATAATTAGATTTTCTTTACAATTTATGTTTTGTCTTTAAGTGATATAATTTCAGGCCTCATATTATCCATATAACCCTTCACTAAATTCCTTTCCAAATCACATAAAATATTATTATTTTTTTTAAGTATAGAATGATAAAATGCAAGGGAGGGAAAAGATTAAGATTTTCAAATTTTTGAAAAACTCATCCCTATTTCCAAGTCAGTAATAGTTTTCCAATAAATATACTGTTAGGCTTACATAAGATGGGTTAGCTAAGTTAAAGTGCTTTAAGAAAAATTGTGTGCGGGTGTGTTTTATAACACATGATTGTCTGGCATAGCTCAATGCAAGAAATTAGTCTTCTAGACTCCTTCATATCACTCTATTTTCTCTTTCTCCAAATCAGTGGAGAATTCTTTACGTCTTTGAAGATGTTCAGGGATCATTACTTTCATGAAAGATAAATTGCTGATTGAGGCTTAAGAGCCACTTTAGGCCCAAAACAATATCTAAAGCTGTCATTGCCAGTCATTACCCTCATTAAAAGAAATCACGAGACAGCCACTGTAGAGGATTCCATCTAGTGTTCTTGTTCAGACACTTGTTCAGAGTATTTTTACATGGGAAAATTGATAAAACTACTCTTGGGAACACTTGATAGCCATGCAAAATTATAATTTCTCAAGATAGTTGAATATTCTCAGAAGAGCCATCCAGTAAAATTGAAAAGTCCAATCAGAGATTAGCCATATTTGCAACTGATAAGAAACATATATAATTGATATTTATGACACAATCCATTGATTAATTCATTGTGAACACTGAACACAATAAATATGACAAGGGTTGTGATAACTTTTGAAAAAGAAATAGGCATCATCTCTTCTCAGGAAATTGAGTCTGATGTTAATTCTTGCCACTAACTTTCTATTTAAGTGGAGAAAAACCTACTTCAAATTTCAACCAACTATTTGAAAGTAAAAGAACTTTTCACCTAATGTCCTTAGCTATGACCGTGTACACTTAAATCACGTTGAGCCATTCACTTAACATCATGTTCAGAGCTTTAAAAACGTCCTGTTAACATAAGATATATCTACCTGCTTCGATCCTGTTTGAGTTTCTGCTCCCTTCCACTAAAATTTAAGTTTCACGAAGTCAGAGATGTTTGCTGTGTATGTCGATATATTCTAATAGTTGAATACTGCATGGTGCGTATAGGCACCCAAATAAATATGAGTGATAGAACGAAACCCTCTCTCCTTTTTAGCATCCATGCAGCTTCACATCTTTTTGGATTTGTCTTTTTTTTCCCCTTTATTTGTGATACAGAATAGTGCCTGGGAGCACCTATGTAGAGTCAGACCTGCTGAATTGGAATGCCAGCCCTGCCACTTACTGGCTGTGATATTGTAAACAATCTCTACAAACCCTCCATGCCGTTTCCCTACCATCAAAAGGGAGATAACAGTACATCTTCCAGAGGCTTGCTGTAAGGATTAAATAGATAGCATATGTAAATGTTTTTTTGTATAGAAACTGGCACCTTGTAAGTTCCCGATTAGTGTAACCTGTTGTGGTTATTATTTTTCCAGTCTAGCATTTGATCTGTGACCTTATACTACAAGAAATAAATTATATTCACTGTCTGGCTTTTCCTATGGCTGGTCATTCTCTGTCCCTGGAGCACCATTTGAAACAAGGTAGATAAGCCTATCTTGACTCCTTCAAAAGTGTTATCCTCTGCCCCTGCATGCACACAGACTCTGGACATCTTGACTCTTTAGAATGCCTATAACGTACATTCCACATCAGCATGTCTTGCTTAAGCTAGTACCACTCTTTAACCATCTTTTAAATCTCTGTCAAGCTTGGAACGTTCTGCTTTGTGGAGGCTGGGAGTGCTGAGTTTGGGGTCAGACTGGCTGGATGGGACCCCCCTTGACCCCGACTAAGTGGTTATGCAACCTTACTCTGAGCTTCGGTTCTCCCTCCTATAACGTCAGTCCTAACAAACACCAAGAGGATTGTTGTGAGGCTTGGAGAAAACAACATGCAGGAGGCATTTTAGGGAGTAGACAGAATTAGGTATTTTAAAGTTGTGAATTGAAGCAAATATAAAGATTCTGCTCAGCTGGCTGGATTTGAGGGGAAGGGCCATGATGAGGTGGAAGAGGAAACGTGTTTGCAGAAGTTCAACAGGACAAGATTATAAAGACTCCCATGACCCATGGAAGGTTACAACAGATTTATGAGTACAGGTATTTAAAGAAGTTTATGGTAGCTTTTTCTACAGTGTGTATTAGCATGAAATGTTTGTGGCTGAGAGTGTGAGCAGTAAGTGGATGAGCACAAGAAATTCTGTGAAGGTAATTTTCACCATGTGTGAGATGATTTGGAAAGTAAGGCTTCACAAATTCAAATGCCTATATGGGGCTCACTTACACAGAACCATATTTATGAAAACTTAGAGAGAAAACTAAGAACTTAATGAGGGAGCTATCCTAACTAAAAACATTTAAATTCAATTAAAAAGGCAGTTTCAGGCTGGGAAAATCAGTATTCACCCCTTCATATATTCTAAGATGGTAACTGTAAAATGAGAAGGAGGAAATGGATACAAAGGATACCAGAGAGGAAAAATCCCTACGACCTGATGACTGTGAGTGGATTAGGATGCAGTAAGTGTCAACCACAACAGCAACATTCCAAACTTGGATTGGAAGATGATGAATTTGGAGGAAGAACCATTACAATTAGATCCACATTAGGAGTCTTTGATTTCTTCTTTCCTTCTAGTTTACTAGTTACGATATATATTCCAGCCAAGATTTTTAATTGAGATAGTACGTTATCATAGTGAGCATCCCAAAGTAGAAACTATTTCTTTTTACTAAATAGAAGCTTTTCTAAGCCGGATATATTGCCAGAATTTTCTTATTAATTTTTAAAATCTATGCAATTAATTTCAGTGTTAGCATCTTCTTTCACTAGGAATTGTTTATCACTGAGTCAACATCATATTTTTTCTTTTATAAGGCAGTTTTACTGAGGCTTAACATTTGATGTTGCTAAATGAAAGTGATGCATGACACATATCAAAATGGAAAAAAAACAATCTCCAAACTCCATTTTAAATGAATAGAGCTTACAACCCCTTAGCGAGATGAATAAGCTTTTTTGCTTTATTGGCTTTTGACGAAGCTGTAGATACAAACATGGATTGGCTGATGCAGCAGAAATTTTGCAGTTTAGTAGTTCTAAGATTATTATATTGCACTTGCTAAAATACACACACAACATCTAACAGTCTTTTATGAAATTAAATAGGCCCTGTAATTTTCAATGAAATGCTAAAAGATGCATTTCTGTATTCAGATGCTCTCTCAGAGTAATTTTACCTGGCTAAACATCCATGAAGTAGTTTTATTCTCTCATAATTCCTTATTATGAAGATATCTCTGGTATAAATAGATACTACCTTTTTCCAATCTAAATCATTCAATAGCACTATAACGTGATATTTGCATCGACAGTGAAAAATTTGGCTAGGAGAGCTAGATCATGCCAAATAGGTATTTAAATGATGTTTACAAGAGAAGCATTTCATATTTATAGTGTAATGTTAAAGAAAAAGCAGAACACAAAATTGAATACACAGTGTAGTTATTTTCGAACATGGCTTCAAATTCTTTAATACTTTTGTCACTAGGAAGGAAGGTCTAACTACCCATCCTCTTGAACCTAGACAACTTACGACTGCTTCAACCAACAGAATGTGGAAGAAGTAATGCCATGTGTCTGCTGAGACCAGGTCAGAAAAGACCAGGCTCCTGAGATGCCATATCAGAAGTTAGACTACCCTGAGACTGCCACAATGTAGAAGCCACATGAAGGCATTCTGACTGTTGGTCCCAGTTGAGTCCAGCCCATGTTACAGACAAGTGAGTGAAGAAGCCATGTTGGAACTGGACTCTCCAGCCTAAGCTGTCTAGTCCTCTATCATTTGAGGCCCCCTTGCTGAGGACCCAGACATAGTGGAACATGGAAAAGTTGACTCATCTGTGTCCTTTCTGAATTTCCAAATAACATCCTTTTGCACAATAAAATGGTTGTCTCCCATAATGCTTGTGTGATGCAAACAGCCCATATCAGCTTTTAAGAAGTGATGATTACATTTTCAGGAATTCTGCGAGAAAATTGTGAAACAGCCATTTTAAAAAATTACAATTCAAAAAATCAAATTAAAAACAAAGTTAACAAATACTCAAAAATCATTACATCTTAATTATTTTACTACTTCAAGGTAGAGATTTTGCCTTAAAAGTTTTTCTGTAATTCCTACCAAATTTATCATATTTCCACTTAAGTAGTAACTTATTCCATTTTTATGGTTATAATCTATTAAGTATTAAAAGAGAATTCCTAATTATGACTCAATCATAATGAGATTTATAATAACTTGCCAATCCATCATCAAAAGATTAAACATTTTAGGTATACGTGCAGTGTTAGAATATGGAGGGGGGAATTAAGAGGTGGCAGACAGAGAAAAATAGTGTGTGTTTTCTTCTTCTTCTGAAGAGCTCAGATCAAACGGTATTTTGTTGAATCAGTAATATCTGTTAGTATCTATGATTCTTTTAATGAACACATGCCAAAGACTTTTTAGTAAAAATTCTTCATATTGTACATTAGTTACAGCCACTTAAAAATCCATATAATTCTTGTAAATGACCCTGTAGCCCTAAGAAATACTCTGCCAAACTAAACCCATGTGAAATCTAATTTCACTTGAGCTTCTTATGAAATTAATTTTAATGCTTAATCACACAGTCTTCATGCTGACAAAACCCATACTGAAGTTAACGAGATGGGTATCTCCCAGGAATATCTGGAATTTTTCTTCCACTCAAACGGCAGTAGTTCAAAGATATTGGTTTTAATACTTTCCCCTCTACCAACCTTTCTAAGAAAATTTAAAAACCCTCAAATATGTTAAAACTAAATCTATATGAAAATTAGCTGGAAAGTTAAGGTTAGGTTTCCAACATTAAAAAGAATTCCATGACAAAATTCATTAATTTTATTTTATTTTTAATAAATATCTTTAATTCAAATATTCCTGATCACATGTTTTTATCTGCTTCTCTCATCTCAAAAATGTTGAAGTCATACATCCTAATGGGAAACAAATTCTTTTTAAAAAATAGCAGAATGGGTTAAGATATTTAGTGTCTTTTGACAAGTCATTATGTAATTGACTTTCAATTCCAAGGGCAATGATTTTTATTATCTCTTGTCTGTGGAATCATAGGATCTCAGTAAGATGTTTCAAAGATTACTGGAAATTTATAATCTATATTACATCTTTAATTGTGTAAATATTTTATAAGCTTCAATTGAAAAACATACACAAGTGTATCACTGCCCTTTAGGGTATCTGTATTTTTTTTTTGAGGAAGATCAGCCCTGAGCTAACTACTGCCAGTCCCCCTCTTTTTTGCTGAGGAAGCCCGGCCCTGAACTAACATCCATGCCCATCTTCCTCTACTTTATACATGGGACGCCTACCACAGCATGACTTTTTCCAAGCGGTGCCATGTCCACACCCGGGATTCAAACTGCAAACCCCGGGCCACCAAAGCGGAACATGCACATTTAACCGCTGTGCCACCTAGGGTATCTTTTGACAAGTCATTATGCAATTGACTTTCAATGACAAGGGCAGTGATTTTATTATCTCTTGTCTGTGGAATCATACACAAGTGTCTTTGTAAACATTGGATGCGTTCAATATTTCATTTTATTTTATATCCAGGCCTAGAATTAACCTTCTCATACTATGTCTGTGTTTGCATTTAAACGTGGTAAAAATATATTTTTAGTCTAAGATTCTTTTAAAAAATGAATAATTATACATATCAACTATGGTAAAACTGTTTGGGAGATGCTATATTGTTGTTGAAGAAGATTCAGATATGTCTGTTTAGTGCGTGTCATGGTTTAGCAGTCGTTCTCTTACCACATCATGGATGCTTAGAGCTTTTAAAATAAATTGAGGGTGCAAAGAGTACAAAAGTTTGATTTTACACTAATGAAAATGTTGTAAATTTGTAGCCTTTTATTTTTTTATATTTCACTTGTAAATCATACTACAGCGGAAATAACTAATCACAAAATAACAATTACCATCTGAACTCATATCAAATAGACTTGAATCAGAAACAGGATTAACACAATATGTCAAAAACTCTCATAAAATGTCCAAAGGATTGTACTAACCCTTAATATGCTTTTGTGCATGATTTTTCTATATCCCTTATAAAATAAAGCATTTATCTTGAAATAAAACATAGTAAACTAGAAGATAAGATTTTTATATCTTCAACAAAAAATTACGGCCGACTGTGTAGTTGGAATCTTTCTCATAAAGAGAACTCCAGATTCAGATGGCTTCCCTGGTCAATCCTAACAACATTAGGTAAGAAATAACACTAATTCTGTGCAAACTCCAGAAAAGTGAAAAGAAGAGGTTATTTCTCCCCTCATTTCATCAGTCCCACATTGATCCAATACAAAGAATGGAGACAGGAAAATTACATTTAAATATAAATGTATGTGCAAAAATTTGAGCAACTGGAGTCCAAAAATATTTTTAAATGATAATACATTATGACTAAGTGGAATTTATCCCAAGAATGTGAAGTTTGTTTAACATTTCCAAATGTCCATCAACAGATAAATGGATAAAGAAAATGTGACACGTACACACAACACAATATCCTTCAGCTTTAAAAAAAAGGAACCCTGCCATTTGCAAAAACGTGGATGGACCTGGAGGACATTGTGCTGAATGACACAGGTCAGACACGGAGAGACAGATACTGCATGATCCAACTTATATGTGGAGTCTAAAGTAGTCAAAGTCACAGAAGCAAAGAGTAGAATGGTGGTTCCCAGGGGTTGGGGGAGGGGGAAATAGCGAGGTGATAGGCAAAGGGCGTAAAGTTTCAGTTATACAAGATAAATAAGTTTCAGAGACCTAATGTATAGCACAGTCTCTACAATTAACAATACTATATTATAGTAGACTATACATGTAAATACATATATAATTATAAATATATATATAATACAGTATTGTTATAAATATAAAACATTATTATGTATACATACACGTAAAATTCGCTAAGAGGGCAGATCTTATGTTAAGTGTTCCTACCACAAAAATAATAATAATAATGAAAAGAGGGTGGGAGAAAACTTTGGTAGGTGACAGATGTGTTAATGACCTTGAAGGTGGCAATGGTTTCATGGGTGTATATTTATCCCCAAATTCATCAAGTTGTATACATTAAATATGTACAGCTTTTTACATGTCAACCATACCTCAATACATTGGTTTAAAAAATTAAAAAGGGGGCCGGCCTGGTGGCGCAGCAGTTAAGTTTGCACATTCTGCTTCTCGGCGGCCCAGGGTTCGCAGGTTCAGATCCTGGGTGCGGGCATGGAGCCTCTTGGTACACCTTGCTGTAGTAGGTGTCCCACATATAAAGTAGAGGAAGATGGGCACAGATGTTAGCTCAGGGCCAGGCTTCCTCAGCAAAAAGAGGAGGACTGGCAGTGGTTAGCTCAGGGCTAATCTTCCTCAAAAAAAAAAAATAATTAGAAAAATAATCACTGTCATTCACTATATTAACAGAATAAAAATGAAAAATATGATCCTATCAAAAGATGAAAAATAAAAAATTTGAACAAAATCTAAGTCCAATTCCTAATAAAAACTCTTAGCAAACCAGGCATAAAAGAGAACCTTCACAGCTTAATAAATAGCATCTATGAAAAACCTACAGGTAGTGCCATACTTATTGCTAATAGATGAAATACTTTTCCCCTAACGTCAGATATAAGGCAAAGTCTATTCTCACTAATTACCAACCTCAGTGCTAAAATACAAACCTCATTATAGAAGGAAATTTCTCAATGCTGTATCATCAGTACTTAGAACAACCCCTGATATATAGCAGCTAATTAATGTTCTTGAGTAAAAAACGTAAAATAAAATATTATTGTTAGTTCAACAAATATAATAGCAGCTTGCTTCAAAATAGATAATTTGGAGGGTGGTAAAAAATAAAGCTTGCGTTTATTTGAAGTAATTATAATTCAATGTACAGATATTTTGATTCTCTCCACGTGTTTGTTTCACACAATATATGTGTAATGATGAATGTGAGAAAGATTAATTACCTTTTCTACATATGAGATACATAAACAAAAGCAGATAAATGTGTGGTTAAATCATTTACTCACATACTATTTATTAAGGTAGCAGTGATGCCTGATAGCAATAGAAAGAAAAACTACGAAGAGAGTAGCTCACGTAAAAGCTGCTGTCGCGATGCAGTGATGTCATCTTTGTTACATTGAGAAGCCCTAGCTGTTTAAAACATTCCAACAGCTTTCAGATGAGTTTTACTTAATGCCACATTTATTTCAGTATTCAGGCTTATGTGTAATCAAGTTAGTAACGTATCCTGGAATTTCTATTTATTCATTTACTTATTTATTATTTTTACTGAAATACTGAGGCGAGTCAAAGTTCTATCATTAATATTTCAGATAAAACAAGGAATTACCTTAATATTTTGCCAGCAAAGCTAAATGGTTATCGTATTAAATATGGTTATAGCAGCATGCATTGCTCACTGACGCGTTTAATTGACTAAATACGCCTAATTCAATATTGCAGAGATTTGAATTATTCTTATGTAACAGGTACAAATCTCGGCCTATGAATCCAGATGGGCAAGAAATTTAACTGTATTTTTCTATAATTTATGTTACTGCTTATAGCAAGCTTCCACAAATTTCAGGCGTTCTAACCACTTCCCAAAATGTTACATTTAATTTTGGGGGAGAATTTTTAATATGAAAGCACAAGGGGAAGGTGTTGACACATTCTGTTTTCAAATTCCTCTTCCAAGTCCCAATGATTCTTCTAGAATATTGCCATTGAGGCCATTGCCATATGGGCCAATTTTCCTTCTATGACAAGTCTACTGCTTCCATAGGACTAGAATTTGAAAGGACCTTAAACAGAAGACTTACAAGCTTTATAGCACATGAGAAAACTGAAGTTCAGTTTCCTGGGTTTGAATCTCAGCCCCACTGCTCACTATCTGTGTAACCTTGGGCACCCTAATTAGCATGCATGTGTCTCAGTTTCCCCCTGTGAAAAATGGGGAAAATAATATGGATTGCAATGTTATTATTTTAAAGTGCTTAGAACAGTTCCTGATACATAGTAGTCTGGGTGCTGTACGGCTAAGTATTATGGTTATTATATTTGCTGCATGAATTTGCAACAAAATGAGGGTAGAGAGGAATCAGGAATATGAAGGCCAAAACATCATCTTTATTCTATAGCTTCTATGTGGCGACAAGTTGATTTCCTAATAATGAACCCCAATAGTCACAGGCAGCATTGGGAAATCATCACTTCCCCTTCCACACATTGTGGCCTGCTCCTGGAACACTTACAGCCTGGAAAAGTAGGGTAGAATATGGGCTTCCTGGGGGCAGGAACAACATGACTGGAGACACATATCAAGTTCCACCTTCCAAAACTATAAATGAAATTAAGTGGCTCCTTCCCTGCAGGAGAATATGGGCCTTAGACTAATGACATGGAGCCACATGCCAGGAAATGTTTGGCCATGAGAAATGAAAAGAATTGCTCTCTCCAACAATTGCTTTCAGTTGCCCAAATGTTCTGTGTATTTTCATGTTCCAACCTTTGCCATGTTGTCCCTGGAAAAGAGAGGCTCTGAAAATACCGTGTTGGATGAACAAGTGCTTGAATATGAAAACTGTCGAGCGTTATTGGTGATTCTGATTTAAAAACAAAAACAAGTCTAGCAGTTTATTTATTTATTTTTTTGCTGTTGCCAAAGAATATGTAAACTAATATGCAAACAAAGAAAAACAGTGGATTTAAAAAAATAAAAAAAGCATTGCGCTTTCTATCATTGCATTGAGTGACTGACTGAAGACACCCCACACACATATTTCTTTTAATCACATATCATGTGACATTCCCTAAGAGATTTTGGATACAGTAGCCCCTCCTTATCCGCCGTTTCGCTTCCTGAGCTTTCAAGTATCCTTGGTCAACCGCAGCCTGAAAATAATGCCACATCATGATGCCGGTGCCATTCATCTCAGTTCACCTCACCACACAGGCTTTGTACCATCTCCAATCCATTCACAAGAAGAAGGGTGAATATAGCAATAAGCTATTTTGAGAGAGAGAGAGACAATATTCACACAACTTTTATTACAGTTTACTATGACAATTGTTCTTATTAATAGTTATCATTGTTAAGCTCTTACTTTGTCTAATTTATAAATTAAACTTTATCATATGTATAGGAAAAAAACATAGTATATGTACGGTTCGGTACGATCCGCAGTTTCAGACATCCACTGGGGGTCTTGGAACCTATCCCCTGCGGATAAGGGGGCACTACTGAATCGTGTTTGTTCCAGTCCTCCTTTGCTCGCAGATCCCCCAACTGTCTGAGAGTCCTGAGTCCCCACCCCAGGACTGTGCCGCACAGTAGGGGAAGAGGAAGGGAGAGCTGTCCAAATCTAAGAGCTCTGCTTTCCTCAGAATCTCCTCCTGCTTTCTTACAGAGATTCTTAAACCGTTCTAGGGTAGAGGCACAGAGATTTTCGTTATTCTCCCAGCTATCTTCTTTAGAAGACAATGAGTCCAACAAATATAAAGCTCAAAAAGCAAGAACTGACTTCTGGGAAAAGGGATTCTAGGTACTTTAGCTGGCAAAGGAGGGACAAGGGTTGATATGAGAGTACAGGAAGATAATTGCTATAATTTCAAAATATTATCTATCACACGTTATCATTACATGATTGCTATGAAATTGAATCTTCTAGTTAGTAATCAACATGTGAGACAAAAGTTTGACTTGTTTGAAATGGGGTTAAAAAATGAAATTCTTAAAAACCATCATTTATTAAAATATGTGAGAATAATTGTTCACTAAAAAATCAAAGTTTAAACTGACCAAGGAAGCTGCTCATGGATGCTCTTTAATTAAAACACTTATCAATTAAGAAATCTGTGTGGTCAGGATATTTTTGTTCCAAACTTGAATCCCCTTTCAAGAATTCAAATTGGTTGATTTAAAAACATCCTGTCTTTACAAGACAAGCTGCTTTAAAACAAGAGCTACAAGCTCTGAATACCTGCAGCTATGTTTCCACATAAATCAATCATTTTTTATACTAAAACCCCTTCAGGTAAAGTGAGATAGAAATTGAAGGGAATTCTGCAGACCCTCTTAGAGACTAAGGAACATATTCATTTTATAATGTAACACAGGGTACCAGTCTTATCATGGGATACAACACTGCATTTTGTAAACAATAACGTAAAAACTTGTTGTCGCCACTTGGCCCACTCAGGAATAGAATGAGAACAGGAGCAATAAAAATAAGTAACGCACTTAAACTTTATTTCCTCTGCACCAGACACTAATCAAAGTGTTACACATATTAATTCATGTAATTCTCACAACAAGGTACTATTTTAAACTCTATTTTACAGAAGAGTAAATACAGCATAGAATGATCAATAACTTTTCCTAAGTCATACACCTGAGTGCTAGAGCTAGGATTTGGTGACAGAACGTGCAGATCCAGAGTCTATGCTGCTGAACATTCTGATAAATACTGAATCTTTTACCAATTGAAATATTCTTTTATTGACTGAAAATTACAGCACTTTCAGAATATATTTCCTACCAAAAAATAAAAACAGAAAAACTACATATAATTCTTTTAAAAGCTCCATGATTTCACATACCCTTTTAAAAAGATTTTTGAAGATTGTGTTAACACTCAATAAACCACATATACTAAACTCAAACACTGGAGATATTATTCCATAATATTGTTGAATCTATTTTATTCATGTACTTTTCCCACTTCAATTTGTAAAATATCAATAGATATTTTTGGGTAAGTGAGTTTGAAAATGAACAAAATGAACTCTAAGACACTTTTGGCCGCTTGTAGTAGCTTTCCTTTCAAACTCTCACTAAATAAATATTTACTCTAGAAAAAAGTAGTTCAAAAATCATAACTAGGGATAGCTACAGTTCTAGATCTTCCAAGTAGAAATTAACATTTTCCAGGTCACTAAACTCACCCATCTTTGGTATGTCTTTGTCACCCTGGGAGGGTGGGTGTATTTCCTATTGCTGCTATGACAAATTACCACAAATTGCGGATTTATCCTTTTGCAGCTGTGGGGGCCAGAAGTCAAAATTCAATCTGTCAGAAGAACTGCATTCCCTCTGGAGGCTTCAGGGGAAAATACATTTGCCTGCTTTTTCCAGAGTGTAGAAACTATCTGAATTCCTTCGCTTGTGACCATTCCTCTGTCTTCAAAGCTAGCAGCATAGCATCTTCCACTCTCTCTCTTTCTGCTTCCATCATCACATTGCCTTTTTCTCTCTATTTCTGATCCTCCTGCCTCCCTCTTATAAGGACCCATTGGGCCCAAGTAGATAATCCAGGATGCTCTCCCCATCTCAATAGCCCAAATTTAACTGCACCTGTAAAGTCCCTATTAACATTTAAGGTAACACGTTCGCAGGTTCCAAGGATTAGGAGGTGGATGTCTTTTGGGGTGGGGCACTACTCAGTGGGAGGGAAGAAACAGTTTCTAGTAAGTGTTACGTGGGAGATCTTTGCAGTAAAACTTGGAAAAGTGTTAGTTGTTGTCCTTTCTGGACAGACACTTCTAATTATGCTTTAGATCACAGAATCCTCAACCCTGAAAGGGCATTAGAAATGAAGCATCCCATTTTAAAGAAAACATGCTGCAGCCCTGAGAAATTGTCTTATCAAATACTAAATTGCAATCTCGTGCCACAGATCCAGTTCTTGGTTTCCATATTCTTGGCTCTTCCCACGGTCTTGCTTATTATTCTAAAGGAAAATGTTCACCTCAGATATTTTTCCCACTGTATTTTCTCTTTCCAAATAATAATAATAATGAAAAAAACTTACTTACAAATGGACAAGTAATAGGCATACTCTGGAGAACTTTAGAATTCCTGTTAGAATGAATTCTTTTGCAGGTGTCTGGATAAGAAATTGATCATATCACTGATTTTTGGCAAAGTAACTAATGTACAGGCAGCCTTGAAATGGAAAATAATAAGAGCAACTTACTCACTTGCATCTTCCTATCATTCTGGCTATATCAGCTCCTGGGCTATTGTAAATCCTTCCCTAGGTCTTTGAAGTTTGTAAGTGCTATGGAAACTGCAAAGAGTTTTCTTATCATTGGAAACAAAAACTACGATGTGTGATTCATAAATAAGAATTTAATAATTATTGTAAGGATTAAATATTTTTTGCAGAAATTTCTAGATAAATGTCTAAATGAATATACAATAATTGTCAAAGATTTTGCAAATAACTGGTATAAAATTTTAATAAGCAACCACAGCATAACACGAGTAGCATGGTTTGAATCTTAGGCTCTTTATTGAAAGATACGAAATCAATTATATTCTTTTATTGAAAGCAAAAAGAACTTTTGCATTCTTCCACATTCAGATTTTCATCCAAACTCACCTAGTTTGTGTGCACCATGTAATTTCCCCTTCCAGATAACATTTACTGTAGAAAATGTAACTATACAGCATCATTAGAGCAAAAATATGTTTTTGATTCTAATTATATGCATCTTTCCTTGGAACTAGAAGCTTTGAATTTGAACATGGATATGATGAGGACAAACCTATAAAATCAATGACTTACATATCTTTTAAGGTACAGTTTTGATGAAATTTTTATATGTTACAGCATGGGATAGTAATAGCGAAGATTACTATCATTATAACACTAGGCTAATGTTACCAGCAATACTAATACTGAAAACGTGTATGTTCTCTGAAGTTCTTAAGGACCAATGATTTTCATTGCAATATTGAGTTAGATAACGGATATCATCCCTTTCAACTTACAGACACAGAAAGCGAGATTCAAAAAAATGACAATATATCTGAGCTCAAGTCACAAGTTTTCAAGAGATAGGAGGCAATCTAAAACAGAGGTTGAGAAAAGATCAGTGTTAGCAATCAGAGACGAGAGTCACAGTGCTCTGCAGTCTTAGGAGAATCTCTTGGCCTTGGTTGTTTGACCCATAAACTAGGGTTGAAAATACTTCCCATCTCACCTGTCAATATTTAATAGGAGTGATAATGATCATAACTGTTACTTTTTCCTGAGATGGACACATGCAAAGTGTTATGATATTTGAAACTATGTATTTTGGCTCATAAAGTATATATTACTCACATGTACATTATATATTTTTTGAATTATTAAATAAATCATGTGATGTAATTTCTAATGCATTGCAACTATATTAGATTCCACATTTTCCTATAGGCATCTTGTTTTTCTTTATTTGCTGATCAACAAGACGTTTTAAAACACGGATGCCTGATTAACGGTCTTGTTAATAAACTAATCTAAATGCATACTTCTGGGCATCTCCTAAAGAAAAGAAGGCTTTGAGAAACTTAGCAGAAGTGAAATACAGTTTATGAATAATGCATGTATTTGTTCACGTCTATCTCCCTGCCTTTTGCTTGTAATGATATGTTTTGATAGCTGTAAATAGCAGGGATTTGTGGATGAAAGATATTGCCTACCTGAAGGTATTTTACCATTCCAGAGATTTGACATACCATTAAATCACTCCAATAGCAAAATGAGTAAATGCTGCTTACTGCTTAACCTCAAGCTGTGAAATGTAATAATTACATAGTAGTTTTACTAGAGATGATAAGCATTTTGCAAAATTGTGATTGTATTAATAATTTTTAGTGGTAACATGTTCCAAGGAGACACATAGGATTTATGGGAAGTTGATGTTAGAGAAACATTACCTTTTAATGAAGGACATAGCATTTGTCAAAATATACGTGATTGATGTCGTAAGCCTTACAAGGATCCAGACAACTTTCATTCTGTAGTTTGCCTAACAGTCTTCAGATTTTGGTTGACTCTTTCCCCTTCGAATAATAATAACTATCATCACATGACATCCAGACAATGTATTAAGCATTTTGTAAGCATTATCTCTATGACTACCTAAAGACCATGCTGTTTCCAGAAATACATTACAGAATAATGATGATGATGATGACGACCCATAGTGTACCTGATGCCATATATTAATATAGATTTCTTACAACCTGTTCAAAAACCAGTCCATACCATGAACTCACTGTAACCTAAAAACAGTATTTTACTGCCATAAATTAGCTGTGTCTAGTAAAGTGGTGAGGAATCAAGGTCTAAAGTCGTTTTTTCCAAGATCAAAAAACATGTTAGTGTCATGGCTATGACTAGACTCATCCTTCTGGTATTTATCATCCACTTACTTCTTATCCTCTATGTTAGTTACCTAATACTGTATAACAAATTAGCTTAAAATTATTTATCTCATTATTTCTATGGATCAGGATCCCAGGCACAGCTTAGCTGGGTCCTCCCCTTCAGGATTTCACACATGCTGCAATCAAGAGGTCAGCCATCTCATCTCAAGTCATGCCTGGGGAAGAGTCTGCTTCCAAGGTTATGTGGTTATTGGCAGAATCCAGTTCCTTATGAATCGGAGAACCTAGGGCCTCTGTTTCTTGCTGGTTGTTTGCCAGAGACCACTCATTTCCTTGCAATGTGAACCTTTCTATATAGCAGCTCAAAACAGAGCAGTTTGCTTCAACAAAGCCAGCACATGAGATGCTAGCAAAACCACGTTGTAAGCTTATGCAACTTAATCATAGAAGTGACATCCCCTCACCTTTCTTGTATTTTCTTGGTTAGAAGCAAGTCACAGGTTTTGCCAACACTTAAGAGGGGAATACACAAAGGTGCAAGTGAGATGGAGATAACGGGGTGATCGCTTTTCGAGTTTGTGTACCACATCTTCCTTATTAAAGTTTTTGGAAAATGGCACAACATCTTCACCTTAGCTACTGCCATCATCCCAGGTTTTCATTTTCCCCCATAAGTCAACCATCCAAAGATTTACTTTTCCACTTACATTACCCATGTCTGAGACCATATCCTAGACCTTGACATTACTCATAATTGAACGACCTTCTGCTCCCCATTCAACTTAGGTACTTCATTCTCATCAATCAAGTTTCAGCTCTTACGTGATATTTTCACAGAAGCTTTTTCCGCCTATCTCGCAGTGGTATGGGACCTATGACAAATGCTTTCACACAAAGATTGTGAACCTTGTCAACATTTCAATTATCATAACTGAAATTTTAATTTGAGGGTTTTTTAAAAAATAAAATCTCCTTTACTTTAAGTTACAATTTCCACAATGATATTGGTTTCCTTACTATTAGCATAGGGCTTGCCATGCACTGAGATGCAATCAACATTGTTGACTAAACTGATGCAAGAATGATCACAGTTAGAACTAAAATGCACCATTGATCTTCCACTCCATCTTCTTTATTCTTATTCACTTCTAAGCTCTTGAAATTAATTATGATATGTTTAAGTGTGAAACTCTGAGTTTATACCAGTTGGAGTTTTGTTTAGCTTCTTGGATACGTAAATTCACATCTTGCATCAAATTTGGCAAGTTTTCAGCCATTGTTTCCTCAAATACCGTCTTCCCTTTCTTTAATTTCTCCTCTCTTTCTGGGATCCCATGACGAATATCTTGGTACACTTGATAAATATACATGTCTCTGAGGCTCTGTTCACGTCTCTTCATTCTTCACGTTTCTCAGCATGGACAATTTTAACTGATCTATTTTCAAGTAAATTGATTCTTTCATTGCCAGGCGAAAGCCAACGTGGACTCCTTCCAATAAAGTTTGCATTTCAGTTATTGCAATTTTCAATTGTCCTCCGTCAAGGATTTGTTGTTATTGTTATTTGTTGCGGTGGTAGTGGTTTGTTTTGTCAGTGCTATCATGGATAAGTTTTCTAAAGTCTATATTCTTTGTCATTTGTGGTCACTGGAGTTTCTGCTCAGTTGCCTTGATAGTCACCTGATTTTTGGATGCAGAGCAGTTGTGCATATTCAGCTTTATCATATGTATATGTTTAAGAAAAGAACCAAATTATTTGACATTCTCAGAATCCTTACAAATCAGTATTTATTAGTGATTACATACGAGAGATATTTTGCTTTGAACTAGCTTTCTTTTCTCCCCCTAATATTTTATTGCCTATTTGTACTGTCGATTTTTTCCAGCTTTTTAGATACAATTGACATATAACATTGTGTAAGTTTAAGGTACACTATACATTTATTTCATACACATATATTGTAAAATGATGACCACCATAGTGTTAGTTAACACCTCCATTATGTCACTTAATTACCTTTTCTTTTTTGAGGTAAAAATGTGTCATTAGATTCCCAGAATTTACTCATCTTAAACTGGAAGTTTTTACTCTTTGACCAATATCTCCCCATGTCCCCCAAACCCCCCCCCCCCATCCCCTGGCACTATCATTCTAGCATAGCGACAATTTTTAATGCATACTATTTTATGTGCTGGGCATCAAAGAGGAAATGCTAAATAAACCAGGCTTAGGGTAGACTCATCTTAAGAGCTATCTGGTAACACAGAAGGTGAATACGAAACTAGTATATAGTATAACTAGTATTATTGAAAAGAAAATGTAGGATACTAAACTATTACTATTAAACTTCCTACTTGACATTCAATAAATAATTCGCTTTTGGACTCAGGTCCTTTCTTTTCAATATTAAATATAACGTATACCTTATGAAAATAGTGACTGCATTCACTTCTTTTAACTAGTACATTCATATCCCAACTAAAAACTACAACAGTCTCATTTGACAAAGTAGATAACACAGTTCCTAATTAGTCACCTTTATTTAATTGCACACACTATCTTTTAGGCAGGTGTATGCAATTCAGTTTCTACTTAGAGTAATCAATATGAAATGGACCATTGACTTGTCTCATTTTTCCTGATAAATGTTGCTCTATTTCATTCACTCTCTAAATAACCTTTACCATTGAGCTTGTCTGAAAACTTTCTTTTCCCTTAGGATCTAATGTATAACACCTGACACTTTTACCTTGGTTTAAATTCAAGGTAAAACCATCTTCCTCATCAGATAATTAATAATTACTTTCCTACACTCTCAAATCATCACTGAGCACATTTTAAAATTCTATACACTTTCAAAAAGTTGTTTATTTCTAAAAAAAATATTACCATAAGTACACAGTTGTTTTCATAGATTAACAAATCCATGTAGCCAGCACCATTATAGAGTGATCAATACTCGCACACAAAGAGTAGCCCTCTGTGTGTACTACTTTGTACACTTTCCACTGCTACTTTCCACTGATAATTTTCCAACCACTGATACCACGGGAAACCACTCTCCTGACTTCCAAAACCATCTATTAGTTATTCCTGGTTCTGTAATTTATTTGGATATATTTGTTTAAATTATATAATATGTACTTGTTTCACGCTGGTTTCTTTCACTCGATGTATTAGTGACATGCACCCATATAGTATATTTATTCTTATTGATGTATAGAGTTCCATTTGTGAATATACTACAATCTATGCATTCTACTGTTGATGGGCATTTGGCTATTTGCATTTGGAAATAGTCCTGGTTAAGAACATCTTAGAGTATAGCTTTTGGTAAACATAGGTAAGCAGTTATATTTTAATGCATAAAACAAGTAATTAAAAGAATATTACGTTATTTAAAGAAGTGTAAATGCTATTTATAGTTAAAAGGGTAACAGCCAGTGATGCTCATTAGTTATCCATTTGACTAACCTCAGCCACAAGAATATTTGGCATCTCAGCTTGTACTGGTTTGCATGGTCTGGAAAACATTCATATTCTCTTCTCAGTAATGAAGAATTAAATTTAAACATATTTTACATTGTTTTCTGAAAGTTATTTTACCTAATTTAATATACAAAATTCCACATGACTGGATTAGAGATAACCAGACTAAGGAAAAAATAAAGAACAACAAGGCAAAAGACCTGGTTATCTAAAAAGAAGCAGGCAATTAGATGGGTGGAAAATATGACGCATCATAGAGGAGAAAGTTAACATTATAACTAATAAAATTATTAAACATGCATACTTATTATCTTTTATCATGAGAGCATTTCACAAGTTTTGATCACCTGGCATATTCATACCATAACTCTTTATCTTTTAAAATGCTGATCCTGCCAACATGAATTGATACCACCTCATTATCTTGTTCCATTATCATCTACTATCTGAGGGAGGTGCTATCTCATGATCAAGATTTAACTTCTCTTCTGTCCCTTTTTCATTAATAGGCCTGTTTGAGCACAGAAGGGGTGTTTTAGCACTAGGTCTAAATAGACTGGAGAATTATGAGTGAATTTGTAATTTAAGTGATTGTAATTACAAGAAATCACAGCTCATAGTGATAACCATAATCATATATTTTAAATAAGCAGATACTTAAGATAAAAAAGCCTAAATTCAGTTAAAAGTTAGAGTTATATTATTCAAAGCCTTCGAAAATTTCACAAAAATCATTCTTTACCAGGTAGATGTCACCAGTTTTGCCAAAGACCAGAATCTGTGGTATTCTTTGACCAGAAAATGAACTTTTAGCTTGCCATTTCTTTTTAGCTACTCTTTTCTTTATCTGGAAGAATTATGCTTCTTTTCCTCAGGTAGTAAAATTCTATCCACTTTTCAAGACCAAGCTCAAATGATCCCTCTTATGTGAAGTATTTTCTCAGTTATTGCATTAATTAGGAGAGGCTATGTTGCAACAGCAGAGAAATCCCTTAATTATAGATTTCTTTTTCAAATTCATGAAGTCCACGCGGATCAGCTGCCTGCCACCATCTTTAGCTTCAAGAAATCTAAAACAACATATTTTTTAAAAAACTAGAAAAACAACTTTCTAATTAAAATTCTATATATACAAATTTCATTTTTTCAAAAAGGTAAAATGTAGAGAATTCCCTACTGCCATTCAGAATAATGAAGTATTCTTACCATCTTTTTTATGTTGTTTTTTGCATTTATGTGATTTTTTATTGCAGTAACATTGGATTATAATATTACATAAATTTAAGGTGCACATTGCAATAGATTTTGAATTCTGTGTAGATTACATCATGTTCACCACCCAAAGACTAATTACAATCCATCACCACAGACATGTTCCTAATCACTGCTTTTGCCCTCTACCCTCCCTGCTTCCCCTCTGGTAACCACTAATCCAATCTCTCTTGCTATGTATTTGTTTGTTGTTTTTAATCTTCTACTTATGAGTGAGATCATATGCTATTTGACTTTCTCCCTCTGACTTATTTCACTTAGTATAATACCCTCAAGCTCCACCCGTGTTGTCGCAAATGGCCGGATTTCATCATTTCTTATGGCTGAGTAGTATTCCTTTGTGTAGATATACTACGTCTTCTTTATCCATTCCTACTTTCATGGGCACATAGGTTGCTTCCAAGTCTTGGCTACTGTAAATAATGCTGCAATGAACATAGGGGTGCATGTATCTTTATGCATTTTTGTTTTCAAGGCCTTTGGATAAATAACCAGCAGTAGAATAGCTGGGTCATATGGTAGATCTATGCTTAATTTTCTAAGGAAACTCCACACTGTTTTCCATAGTGGTGGCACCAGCTTGCACTCCCACCAGCAGTGTATGAGGGTTCCCTTCTCTCCACATCCTCTCCAACATGTATGGTTTCCTGTCTTGTTAATTATAGCCATTCTGACCAGAGTGAGGTGATATCTCATTGGATATCTCATTGTAGTTTTGATTTGCATTTCCCTGATAGTTAACAACGTTGAACATCTTTTCATGTGCCTGTTGGCCACTTGTATTTCTTCTTTGGAGAGATCTCTGTTCAGATCTTTTGCCCATTTTTAATTGGGTTGTTAGTTTTTTTTTGTTTAAAACAACTTATTTCTAAGAAAGCTGCATTCTATCAATCAATGCAATAGTACACAGAAAAAAAGAACAGGGAGGTACAAAGGGACAAATGCAAAGCCAAGCCTGTACTCAGACTGTCTGGTTCCCATTTTACGAATATTGTTTCTCCAGCAACTTCTCAATCCAAGCGCTTGACTGAGCAGAATTTCTCTACCCCTGCAGCATTAAAAATGACAATTATTTCCTCTGTGAAGACTTCCTTCCCATCTCACACTCTTCTCAGATAATCTATTTTCAGGCTCTTAAAAGAAAAACTCCCAGCCCTTGCTGACTGGATTAAAAGTAGAACCTGAGGAAGCCTTAGTCAATAAGACTTTTTCTCCTCTTTCCAGAAACATGGAAGTAGAACTAAATTAATCTCCCCTGGCCTCTTAAACTAAAAGATCAAGTGAGCTGGACCTGGGATTCTTACGAATGGACGGTGGATGTGTGGAATCCACTCCGTAGATATGAAAGAAGTAAACAAAGAAAAGAGCAGATTTACAGAGAATACTTTATGTCCTCTGGGGTGAAGATTATGAAAACTGTAACTCCATTGGTTCCTGAAAGGTTTCCAGTGCTTTCATTTAGGCCTGTGTCAGATCCAAACATGCTCCTAGGCTGAAAGTTCTCTGAGAAAGTCCTAAATCCTTTCTAATATTTCTCCTTTTACTGTGACTAATCCAAGTACTCTTTCTCTGGCAACCACATAATCCCTGTAAATGTGTCGAATAGTAACATAAATTCAACTTCTGATAAGAGTGCCCCAAGAGCCTTCTGAATCAGTCCAATAAAATTTCACTACATGTGCTACATTCTGGTTCTTTGGAAACCACTACTAATCCTGACCATCTCTTGCTCCTTCCAGACACAGTGATCAAGCTCTTTCACCTGGAAGTGCAGTCTTATTCAATCTCTACCAGGGCAAGGGCCTACAGCCATCATCTGGAGAAAACACAGTTAGTTTTTATGTAGAAGGCAGAGTATCTGGCATACAGGATGCCTGAAGGGTGGGAAAACATATCTACAAAGTGAGGGCTTTCTCTCATTCTGTATAGTTGTAGCCCAGTCTTACCGGGCATTTCCATTGGCTTCCACTGGCCATATTGCCCATGTCTTGATATCAGATTTCTTACTTCATATACAATTCTCTGTGTTCCTCCTATGAAAGCACTGATGATAATAAAAAACATACATGCCAGGGATTAATGTAAACTCCTCTCATGTATTAACTCATTTAATCCTTACAAAAAGCCTACAAAACATAGAAATGTTAGTAATTTGCTTATGGTCATATAGCTATTTAGGATAGGATTCAAACCCCGAACTGAAGTCAGTTCTCCTAGCCATCCTATGCCTACAGTGTGGTATTGCGCAGCTCCTGTCCTTTTAACTTTGAGAACTAGACTATGCCCAGACTCTGGTTACAGACCAGTACTTGAAGCAACACATTTCTTTTGATCTCACTATGTGTGCTGAAACAAGCTTCCTACAACACTCTTGGAAAATGAGTACTGAAGGTCCAGGTTCCTCCACGACAGAGGCTGAGGAGCATCAGTTTGCACAGCTCACTTTTTCTGTCCTGTGATTATAGGCAACATGATGCTCTAATCCTGGTTCTTTCACTTGCTACTGATATGTCCTTACTCAAGGTCCTTTGCCTCTCTATGCCTCGCATTTCATAAGTGAAAAGAGGAAAACAAACCTGCTCAGCAGAGTTTCAGGACAAATTAAATGACATGGCATATATAAAACATAATTCATGAAAAATTCATAAAATACGTAGGTGTTTTTCCCACCATGTCCTGCACTCTTTAATATAAAATATAAATAAAAATATATTCGAACATTTGTTTCCCACTGTATCTCATTCATGACCTACTGCTAATGAAAAGTTTTGTTGGTCGTTTTTTATATTAATGCTTTCAGGACATTGTGCAAATTAATTAGCAGATTGTTCTTGCAGTCAAAATTCCAGTTTCATTCTCATTTTTCTTTTGAATGTGTTTCTTTCTCACTTGAGAGTGAAAATAGATCATCAAATTCTATCACAGCTTGATTCTTCCTTACCTTTGAAATTGGCATCTGAGGTTTCTTCTGGAGATCTGGATTCTGCAAAGGGCAGTTTTATTACTCATCTTGGGTAAGCAAGGATTAGGGAGATAATCAAAGGTCATGGTTAAAGCTGTGCTGAATTATTTTTCCAGACTCCGAGAGCACAAGCAAACAAGTTCTTACTAACATGTCTGTGGAATCAGACTTCCTGCAGGAAAGACTGCCCCGTCTGCTTTCTGACTACATGCCTCAGCCCCTTTCACAATTGAGAGAGAGTCTGTTCCTGCTAGCGTGAAAATTGTTTGCCTTTTTAAAAGAAGTACTGCCCTTCCATTGTCTGATTCATGAGACAAGATGCATAGTCCCCTAAGTTCTATGAAGTAGACTGGGATGTTGACCCAGTAATCCTGGGCACCACTGAGTCAGCAGCTGCCCTTCCTCGAAGTTCAGCTCTCACTCTCATCCATTTCCCTGTATTGCGACCCTTTGCTTGGGCCAATCGACAGCTTGACAGGAACCCCTGAAGACACTTTCCGTTTATTTTCTAAAGCTACTAAACTTATTTACACTATACTGAATATCATAAATTAATGAAACACAACTCTGACATCCATATGTATTTTGGCACTGCTGTCACAAAAATCTCATGGAAAATCACAGTCAACAGCCTGGTATTTTCTTCTTTCTCTCTCATAGTTTCTCCATCCAGCTGGGAGATCTGTGTATGTAGCCCTGCTTGGAACACAATTATTGGAGCAGGAGAGAAAAAAATCAGCTGTGAAAGATATTCTCCAGCAGGTAGCTCTGCGCTACTTGGGGAAGGCTGCCTCAGAGGGAGGCGTCCACAGCTGCAGACTCTCATAAAAAGACTTCCAATGGGTTCAGCAACTTTGAAGACGCAAAATTATGTTGTCCAATTTTATTTTTCTCTGAACCTGATTGCAAGGACTGCTATTCATTACAGAACTGCCTAGCAGGTGCTTACAAAGTCACAGTTCTTTGTATTAATCTAGACAATGGCCATTAGGAACTGTAACTTTAGTTTTGGTAGAAAATACAATGCACTTGGTTGGATGAAAGGGATGCTCCCATGTTTTTCTTTCTTCTGCTTTTAAACCTGAGATCCTTTCATATCCTCTGAGATTTTTGGGGTGATGGAGGGAAGGAGATAGGCAGTATCTTTTTTTGACATAAATGGATTGTCACATTTTTTTGAAAAGGGGACAATTTCTATCCTGGGAAAAGTAAAATGTGAATCGTTAGAATTGGCATCCCATGGAAGACCAAAGAGTCTTAGGAAGAATAATAATATGGTTATTGTTTATCTAAAATTCTGGTCAATATTAAATCACAGGAGGGATATTAACATTTTTACAGAATATTTTGCGCATGTTATTTCATTCAATAATTTCAATGCTGCCAGGTATTTTATTCTCTTTTAATAAATGTGAATGGCATAGCTCAGACAAGTGAAAGAAAGAAATTGTCAAAGTTCACCCAGCTACTTAGTATTTGAACCCAGATTTGAGGTCAGGCCTGCTGGAGTGGAAGATATATACCAGATTTTAGAATACTGTATATGCCATGCCAGGGACTGAGGCATACACATAAAAGGCAGACATGCTACAATATAAGCCCCACAGGGACAGGGACAGCATCAGAAAGGCTGTCTTTTCTTTCACTGATGCATCCTCAAGGATTAGACAAGTGTCTGGCCCATGGTAGGTGCTCAGTAATTGTTTCTTGAAGAAGTAATAACAAATGAATGAATGAATAAATAAAAGTATTTTTAATTAGGAAATGGCATCTATACTTGATGCTGCCTTTTAAATTTTTAATCATTTATTCCCTTAAGGCATAAAGAAAAGCAAAAATGTTTTTGTCAAACTTTGCTACTAATACTACAACTTTTGCTTTTATCAATTTTCTATCAAAACCAACAGTAAGTATTTTGACATTTAACAAACTTCTACGGAATGTGGTAATAGCAGAGAGAAAAATTCCTTTGTAGTAAAATAGATAAATTATTATATATACCAATATTCTTAGTCCAATATAGAAGTGGTCCCCACTGTCATATTCCTTCAATTCTATAAAAGAGAAACTGGGAGGAAACAGAGGAGAATGATGAGTTGGAAGAAGGTTGACAGTGTAATTAAGGTGGATGGGGTGATATTTATATTAGGGCCTTTCCATTTTGCCTGGGTAGAGGACATTTATTGTGTAATGAAATGATTAGTAGTATATATATTGGATCTTTCTCAGTTGGTATGTGAACTCTTGGGTGCTGTCAGTTGAGAGAACTCAAGGGCTTATAAACTTGAGGACCCCAAACTGGGGAGAGGTGGGCAATGACATGCTTAGTCTGATACCTCTTCATTGATGGGATCTAGTCCTGAAAATTAAAGGTGGCTCCCTCTTTTGTTAGACTAACTTGAATGAGAGAAAGAGGTTTCAGCATCAGCCCAGGGCTAGAACAGATGTAAATGGGCATCTTGCACATCCTCCTAAGAGCATTCAGGATATCAAGATGTGTTTTTCCATGTTCCTATGTGCATATTATATCTTTTGGGAAACTATAAACAATCTTCTCATTCTACCTACTGAAACTCATAAATTTTGTGCTCTAAAAGTCAAACGTGACAGCAAAGTAAGACGAAGAACAAAGAGAGAAGCATGGCCTTTGGCAAGAATCTATACAATGTTGTGATAATGAGATATACATAAAAATTGGTGATTATTACGTGAAATAGCTTTGGCAGTGCAGGATGGGGAGGATGTATCAGCTGGGGTAACTATCCCATGGTTATGTTTCATCCTGTTGAAGAAAGAAGGTAGGAACAAAAGACATGAACACTAGGACAGACTCAGGCTGTTTCTACAGATCACAATGAAAAATGGACAGATATCCTTTCCAAAAATATCGAATGTAAACTCTTACACAGAGCATTTTACAATAAATAACTATATTTTCTTCATTTTTTCTTTCAAACTGCAAAAGGTTCATGCTGTCTTCCTTTGAGAATAAACAACTAGAAACAACTCTCAATGTTTTACCCACAAAATAGCTCAGGTTATCTGAAATGACTGCAGAATTAACACCTTATAAGAATTCAGTTAAGGGCAGTAAAGTTGGGCATTAACATAGAAAAATATATATAAATGGTTTTTCTATAAAGTAAATAATTTAATACACGCAGTGCTGCATAAGGAAATACTATATTTTTTACCTCTGATACTAGTACACATGTGTATAAAACCAGTATGCCTCATTCCATTGTCTATCCTTTCTTCAGTGGAAATTGTTCAGAACTACTTTTAATTTTTCACTTTAATTTGCAGGTTTGTGGTTTATTTCGTATAAATATTTGGAAGGTGGATGAGATAAGGGAAAAAATGTCAACAAGTGTACATGTTATACCCAACAAAAAAATGGCTTTGTGACACAGGTCACAAGTTGGGTCAAGGAGTCCAAACTGTCTTAGAACATAGGTATCAAGAACACAGGGTCAGTTCACCCCACAGGGCCAATATTTATTTCATGATTTGCAGTGATTCTTAATCAAGTATAGTCAGTCTGTATTCCTTACTGCTGTACATGACATGCAAGAAACTACTATATTTTTAGGTAAGGAATTTGGTGATCCAGGGGTGATTTATGCATCAACGATCTCTTGCCAAATCTCAGCTAAGTTCTCGGAATCAGCTTCCAGAGTTATACAGTGGGGCAAAATAAACTGAAACTCAAGTAATGGGTTTGTAGAATGAGGTCTAGGGAAAATAGAAGATATTCCAGGCAAATTTCATAACACAGACAAGTGAGTTCTAGCATATTATACAAAGAAATAGTTTCTCCAGTTCAAGGCCAAAATGGGAGAAGCTGACATAAAGAAGGGGGAGTTAAGCTGAAATTGTCTTCAAATTGATTCTTCCGTGCATAATCAAGGAAGAAAATAGCCATATGCTTTGCTCTACTTCCAAACTCAACCTCAACGAATTGAAAGATAAACAGTCTCTGGAAATTCCGTATTTGCAGTTCACAAAACATAATATAATAAATCAAATTTAGTTTCCACTTTTCTATGTATTGATTGATCTTTAAATTTAATATGAAAATATATCATGTCACTTATAATTACCATCAAGTATACAAAATACACAACAAAATAATAATAATTTTAGTACAATGTTTTCTCATCATACCAATGCCACCCTTAACCAGGAGTCATTCAGAACATATGCTTTTCTTTAATTTTTAAAAAAAAATTTGCCAGTTTCGGTGAATAGATCTTAAAAAGCTGTATGTGATAATCTACCTGTATGCAATATTCTTCCAGTTTAACAAACTCAACATATAGCATATTTAAATTAAAGTTCTTTCCAGACATTGTACAAAATGTATAGTACCATTCTACAATATTAATGTTATATGATGTCATTACAGTTCTATACATAAATTGATAATTTCAGACAAATATGTGTGTATTACACAACAAAATTTTGAGGCATATAGCCAGAGAAAGTCATCAGCAAAATCAGTGAATTTTAACTCTGCCACTTCCTCTGGAGTAACTCTTGCCAAGTTACTTAACTATTTTGATCTTTATTTTTTCCCTTCTTAAACCATATTGCCACTACATCATGCTACTGTTAAGAAGGTTAAATGGGGAAACAAAGTTAAAGCAACTAGTAATATCTGTCATATACTTGTTGCTCAGTAATGTTAGCATCATCTTTCTTTTGTTAGTTTATTCATTCTTATATGAAATACTCATCAACTATATAAAATTTGACAATACAAGTAGTGAAGAATTTCCAATTGATTTTCTACCTTATGGTTTAAGAACCAATTAATATCAGCAGAAAAAGGAGTATTTTATGCATGAGATGTTTTATAGAAACTTTATGGTAACCACAAATGAAAAAAACTAGAGCAGTGACATGAAACATTCAAAAAGGATACTGAGAAAAACATCACAGAAAACCACCAAATTAAAATGGCAGACAGAAATACAAGGAAAAAGAAATAATTCAAATATAGACCAGCAAACAGAAGATAAAATGGCAGTAATAAGTCCTCACATTTCAATAATCACTCTAAATGTAAATGGATTAAATTCATCAATCAAAAGACACAGAGTGGCTAAATGAGCTAAGAAATGATACCCAACTATATACTGCCTCCAGGAAACTCATCTCTGCTCTAAAGACAAACATAAGTTCAAAGTGAAGAGATGAAAGATGATAATCCAAGTAAATAGCAGCCAAAAGAAAGAGAGTGTAGCCATACTCATATCAGACAAAATAGACTTCAAGCCTAAAAGTTAACAAGAGACAAAGTTGGACACTATATAATGTTAAAGGGAAAAATCCACTAAGAAGACATAACATTTATTAATTTATATATTATATTTAATTTTATATAATGTAATTGTTAACAGACCTAAAGGGAGAAATTTAGAGCAACACAATACTAGTAGAGGACTTTAACGCCACACTTACATTAAGTGATAGATATGCAGACAGAAAATCAATAGAGAAACATCGGCCTTAAATGAAACATTAGACCAGATGGACTTAATAGATATATACAGAACATTCCATTTGAAAACAGAAGAATACACATTCTTCTCAAGTTCACATGGAACATTCTCAACAATAAGCTATATATTGGAACACAAAACAAGTCCTAATAAATTTAAGAAGACTGAAATCATATCAAGCATCTATTCTGACCACAACGGTATGGAACTAGAAACCAACCACAAGAAAAATGCTGGAAAAATCACAAATACGTGGAGACTAAACAACATGCTACTGAACAACTATTGAGTCAACAAAGAAATCAATGCAGAAATCAAAAAATATATGAAGACAAATGAATATATGGCATACCAAAATATTTGTGATGCTCCAAAAGTGGTACTACAAGGGAAATTTATAGTAACACAGGCCTAACTAAAGAAACAAGAAAAATCTCAAATAAGCAATCTAACCTTACACCTAAAGGAACTAGAAAAGGAAGAACAAACAAAGCCCAAAGTCAGCAGAAGGAAGGAAATAATAAAAATTGGAGCAGAAATAAATGAAATATGTCCTAAAAAGATAATAGAGAAGATCAATGAAACTAAATAGCTGGTTCTTTGAAAAGGTAAACAAAATTGAAAAACCTTTAGCTAGACCCACTAAGAAAAAAAGAGAGAAAGCTCAAATAAAGAAAGTCAGAAACAAAAGAGGAGAAGTTGCAATGCATACCACAGAAATACAAGGAGTATAAGAGATTACTATGAACAACTATATCCAACAAATTAAACAACCTAGAAGAAATCCATAAATCCTTAGAATTATACAACCTTCCAAGACTGAATCATGAAGAAACAGAGAATCTGAATAGACCCATCACTGGTAAAGAGATTGAAACCATAATCAAAAATCTTTCAAAAAGCAAAAGTCCAGGACCAGACAACTTTCCTGGTGAATTCGACAAAAAATTCAAAGATGAATTAATACCTGTCCTTCTCAAACTATTTCAGATAATTGAAGAAAAGGGAACACTTCCTAACTCATTCACAAGGGCAATGTTTCTCTGATGACAAAACCAGAGAAGGACCACACACACACAAAAAAATTACTAGTCAATATCACTGATGAACATCAATGCAAAAATCCTCAACAAAATATTAGTAAAACAAATACAACAATATATTAAAAATATCATACACCATGACCAAGTGGGATCTATCCTAGGGATGCAAAGACGGTTCACCATCTGTAAATCAATCATTGTGATACACCACATTAACACAATGAAGGATAAAATTCATATGATCATCTCAATAGATGCAGAGAAAGCATTTGACAAAATTCTACATCCGTTTATGATAAAAACTCTGAATAAAATGGGTATAGAAGGAAAGTACTTCGACATAATAAAGGCCATATATTACAAACCCACAGTTAACATCATATGCAACACTGGAAAACTGAAAGCCATTCCTCTAATATCAGAAACAAAACAGGGATGCCCACTTTTGCCACACTAATTCAACACAGTGTTGGAAGCCTTGCCTGAGCAATCAGGCAAAAAAATAAATAAAAGGAATCCAAATTGGAAAAGAAGAAGTAAAATTGTCTGTATTTTCAGATAACATGATTTTATATATAGAAAACTCTAAAGAATCCACCAAAAAACTATTAAAAATAACAAATGAATATAGTAAAGTCACAGGGTAAAAGATCAATATTCAAAAATCTCTTGTGTATCTCTACGCTAACAATGAACTAGCAGAAAGAGAAATTAAGAAAACAATCCTACTTCCAATTGCAAAAACAAGAATAAAATACCTAAGAATAAATTTAACCAAGAAAGTGAAAGATCTGTACACTGAAAACTACAAGACATTGTTGAAAGAAATTAAAGAAGACACAAAGAAATGGAAAGATATTTCATGCTCATGGAATGGCAGGATTAACCTTGCTAAAATGTCCATATTACCTAAGGCACTCTCCAGATTCAACACAATCTCTATGAAAATTCCAAGTCTTTTCACAAACATAGAACAAAAAATTTTTATGGAACCACTAAAGACCTTGAATAGCCAAAGCAATCCTGAGAAAAAAAGAAGACATCTGAAAGAATCATACTCCCTGATTTCAATATATACTACAAAGCTGTAGTAATCAAAACAGCAAGGTATCGGCAGAAAAACAGACATACAGATCAATGGAACAGAATTGAGAACCCAGAAATAAACCCACACAAATATGGACAACCACATTTCAACAAAGGAGCCAAGAAGATGCAATGGAGAAAGGAAAGTCTTTTCAATAAATGGTGCTGGGAAAACTGGACAGTTATATGTAAAAGAATGAAAGTAGACTACTGTCTTACAAAACACACAAAAATTAACCCACAATGGATTAAAATCTTGAATGTAACACCTGAAACCTTAAAACTCCTAGAAGAAAACATAGGCAGTATGTTCTTTGACATCAGTCTTAGCAATATCTTTTTGGACATGTCTCCTCAGGCAAGGGCAACAAAACCCAAAATAAACAAATAGAATACATCAATCTTAAAAACTTCTTTACAGCAGAAGAACCATTGACAAAATGAAAAGACAGCCTATCAATTGTGAAAGAATATTTGCAAATTATATATCTGATAAGGGGTTAATATCCAAAATACGTAAAGAACTCATACAACTCAAGAAGAAAAAAACAAACAGTTTGTTTAAAAAATGGGCACAGGATCTGAATAAACATTTTCCAAAGAAAACACACAGATGGTCAACAGGTACATGAAAAGATGCCCAACCTCATTTATCATCAGAAAAATGCAAATCAAAACCACAATAAGATGTCATCTCATACCTGTTAGAATGACTATTATCAAAAAGAAAAGAAATAAATTTGGGGGAAGATGTGGAGAAAAGGGGGGAATGTAAATTTCTACATACACTATGGAAAACAGTATGGAGACTTCTCAAAAAAATAAGACTAGAACTACAATATGACCCAGTTTATTACACTTCTGAGTATTTATTGGAAGAATACAAAACGCTAATTAAAAGATATATGCACCCCTATGTTCACTGCAGTAATATTTACAATAGCCAAGAAATGGAAACAAGCTAAGTGTCCATGGGCGGATGAATGGATAAGGAAGACGTGGTATATCTATACAGACATACACACACACACGCAACACACACACACACTGGAATACTATCAGTCGTAAAAAAGAAATCCTTCCATTTGTCACAATATGGACAGATCTTGAGGGCATTATGCTAATTGAAATAAGTCAGATGGAGAAAGACAAATACCAAATGATTTCACTCATATGTGGAATATTAAAAAACAAAACAAACAAACAAAACAAAATGAGAAAAGAAACACATAGTTAAAGAGAACAAATTGGGGGTTACCAGAGGGGAAAGGGGATGGTTGGAGGGTGAAACAGGTAAAGGGGCTCATTTGTACGGTGATGAATGGAAACTAGATTTTGCTGGTGAGCACACTGTAGTATATACAGAAGCTGCATTATAATGTTATACACATGAAACTTCTCAATAAAAAAATAATAATCAAGTAACAAAACACACACTATAGCACCAAGGAAAAAAGGGATTTAACACAGAAGAGAAGTGTAAATGAAGGACATTTTTTCCAGCACAGAAAGAGGCAATAGGCTAAGAGAGTAGTTAATTTTGGAGCAGGTGCATGAAGGACTCTAGAAAGGAAGAATCCAATCAAGGAAATAAATCAGTTAACTGATTTTCTAATATACGCAGGAATTTGGGAGATCACATTGTTATGTATTCAACACGTTGAATACAGGGTTTGCTAATGCAGATAGGAAAAATAATCTCAGCCAATTGCTAAGTCTGGGAAAAAGAAACATTTACATACATATATATATATATATATGGCCACATATATATATATACACATAATTATATATATATAATTATTGTGTGCCACTTAGCAGTGACATGATAAAGTAACATGTGCATTTAATTTACCTCAAAATCATGTCATAACTTATTTTCAGAGTGGGAGGAGGGAAAGGTAGAGATTAGAGAAAAACCTTATTTATCAAAATGTGAAGTAAACAGAAATTACATATATATCATTTTTTATGTATATGTTTTTATTACGGCCACTTTGAACTAACCATATCATTCTTCTTTAGAATTAGAAAGCTTAGTCCAGTAGAAGCAACTAAAAAAGATGGTTTGAAAATCCCATTTCCATTTTTTCCCCTTGGTTATATATTAGTATCATTCTTTTATTTCTTGACAACTTAATTTTTAACTATTGGCTCACACTACTTTGATTAAAATAAAACTTACAACAAACAATCATGTATACCACCAAAACGAGGACTTTTAGTTTCTCTAAACTATGAAAATCAAGAAAACAGAAGTCAAACTAACGGATTTTTTTTTTCAATGATGACATTATGGAACAGAATTCACAGGAGAATTTTTCTTGACTTCCATTGACTCTTACTGAATATCCATTATGCCATATACGAAGCTGATTCTTACAATTGAGGTTCTTGACAATCATGTGGAAAGCATATATATTTTTTAAGTAGACAAAATTTATAACCAGAGCATCATATTTTTCTTCTTCTACAGAAAGTCTTTAACCAAACATTCTGTTAAAGACTCTGAAATGTATTAAAGCACTTTGTTTCCTGGGAAAAATAAAGTACTTCACAAGTCTTCTCTACTTTCAAGTGATAACTATGCTTTATTACTCCACAGGGTCTATTTCACTGGGAAAGGCTAACACTTTGGAAGAAACCGTTCCCTCTGTATTTAGAATTATTTACGAATAGACAGTTCCTGTCGCTTACACTCATCGTTATATTCCCATCACCTGTGTAAACTGATGAACCTAGAACTAAATAAAGCATAACTCATATTTACCTTTTCATAGCCCTAAACTAATGTTCTTCCCCTGGAGGAGGAGATTACACAGACACTCAGCTGCATTCCCAACAGCTATTTAGAGCATATAATAGAATAGTCAATGTCATAATCCCCAAAACAAATAAGGTCCACTCCTGTGCCCTCAGAGCTGGCGTTCCTTTCAGGAGATACAGGCACAAATAACCATGACCCAAGTTAGATTTGACAGGCGCTTTGGCAGAAACAGAAACAAGTGCTGTGGCAATACTGAAAAAAGAGAAAATATTTACTCTAAGGAATGGAAAATTAAGAAATTTTACTGAAGGCTTCCAGGCAAGGCTTCCTAGAGATGGCTTCTGGAATTAGCCTTAAACTATAAGAAAAATTGTCTTGTCAGCTGAACACTGAGTATACTTCAAATTTAAAACCTTGTTTGCCTTTGCCATATAGACATGGATTATGTGTTTAAGCGAGTTTCTGATAATATAACATATACCAAGTGTAAGCTCTTGCTGTATCAGGCAAAAACTTTAATTTCTTGCTACTGTTCTATTTCTGGGTTTGCACAGCAATGCACATAAACCTCTCTTTTATTTTGATTTCCTATTTATTGTTTGTGTCTCTCATTTTAAGTGGCTCACACTACTAACACGCTGAATATGGTATGACTTTAATTGACTCCAAGTCATTAAAAAACAAACATGATTGCCAGTTTTTTACACAAATGATACCTGTTTCTATAGATACTTAATAATAAGTCCTTTATAGACAATTTCCGAAACCCTATTTGAATGTAATGTCTGATTTTAAATACTTTCTTATTTAGTTAGTATGAGCTTTTCCCATTTCTCTTTTAGAAATTTCAATAAACGGCCTGTGATGCCTCTTGGCAGTGATCAGTGTATTGTGTTTCTGATAGCACCAACTTTTTTTTTTTTACAAACAGCTAGCATTGTGGAAAAATTTCTCTCATCCCACTACAAGCATTAGGATAGATTAATTGCTATTAGAGTAAGTACAGACCACATTTATTAATGCAAAGTAGGAGCTGAATATGGCCTTCTGGGTTTTAAGCTTAATCTAACCAATTCTAATGAAAACCATGACATAACCAACACTCAATAAGTGTGTTGGTCTTGTTAATTGATCAGGAGCAGTCTGCCCTTTAATTATTTAATAAGAAAATCTAATGGTGATTGGGTTCTTACCCAAATACGTCTAGCTTTCTCCCTTCTGGGTACAAGAATTCCCCTTCTCCTGGGTTTTGTGTAGCTAGAAGATGCTGTGTGTCTAGTTAGGATCAAGTAAATGCCAAAACATTTAATGGAGGAGAAAAATCCTCCAGAACTCTTTCTCTCCCGGTGACAGCAACCAGCAATATTTGAGATGGCTGCTGCTCCATAATCCTGGACAGAATGCCCGACTAGCCATGGACAAATGGCTTAACAAGAAAAAGCCTTTATTGTGACAATTTTGGGGATTGTTTTCTTGCCATAGACTAGCCCATTCTGAAGATGCAGACATTGACACGAAGAGGAAGATAGCTGACTTTCCAGTCCCTGAGGGCTGTGTCACAAGTCAGGGCTTCATGGCAGACAAGAAAGCAGGTGCCTTCATCCACTTCAACCTCAGGTGCCCTGCTGTGCTCCCCTAATTTCACTTCCTTGATTTCGCGCTTGCTTTTACATGGTCCAGACCTTGAAGTTCAGCCTGCAGTCAGGTTTATATTGGTTCGCTCAGTTTTGCTCATAAAGTGGGTTTATTGTTGCTTCTGTTTGTTTTCTTAAAGTCTTGTTAAATAAAGAAAATCAAGATTCAAGATAAGTATTTGTGTTGTGAGAAAGAGACTGTATCTGTATGTGTTTGAGCATGTATGTCACTTCTGTCTCTTCTTTTAAAAACCCTGAAATGTATTACATCCGGGATATATCTGCTCATTGCAAGAGTCTGCAGAGTCGAGTTGCTCTGCCACTTTGCTGTTTCCCTGACACTGATGCTGAGCACCAGCTGCCAGTCAGTATGGTACTGGAGCTGCAGTGAAATATTTGTTACACTTATTTCTCTGCACGAAGTGGGAAAATAAAGGAGAGATCAGGAAGGCCACTTTGACTTAAAGAAAAGTGAGAGGGATCGTATTGCTTTGTGGAAGTGAACACAATTTTTTGTATCCGAACTACTTCACTCATTTTTGTTACTTGTCTGGGTCCAGTGCACATTACTGGTATAAAACTTGTTCTATTTGATTCCTAATAACTGTTTGAGGATATCACTGTGTTATCTCCAAGTCATCTACTTGGTTTATATTACATTCAAACTAGGATTGATTTTACTTCAAACCAAAATAAAATATAAATATATACCATACAGCTTTAACCAAGAAATATGATGAAACTAAATCATATTCTCATATTCATCTTCAAATACTTAGGCAGCATAGACTAGTGGTTAACAGTAAGAACAATTAAGCCAAATAGCCTGAATTTGAATCCTGACTCTGAGACTTGCTAACTTCCTGACTGGGGCAAGTTTCTCAGCTTCTCTGTGACTTGGAACCCTGACTACAAATGGAGATACTAACAATGCCTACTTCTGAGAGTGTGACCATAACAAAATCAGCTGAGATTAGCAAAGTGCTTAAAAGGACGCTTTGCAAAAAGTAAGAATTACATATATATTTATCAAATACAAACTCTTGGGAAGAGTCATTCTGTTGCCTAAACTCCTATAGCAACTTTTGACTTGCCAGATGCACTCATCTCTATTATTCACCATCTTTCACTATGATTCTGTAATTTATTTATCTGTATCCCTAGAAAGAAATGGTTCCTCGGGGCTTCTTTCACTTTTTTTTTTTTTTTTTTTTTTAAAGATTTTATTTTTTCCTTTTTCTCCCCAAAGGCCCCCGGTACATAGTTGTGTATTCTTCGTTGTGGGTCCTTCTAGTTGTGGCATGTGGGACGCTGCCTCAGCGTGGCTTGATGAGCAGTGCCATGTCCGTGCCCAGGATTCGAACGAACAAAACACTGGGCCGCCTGCAGCGGAGCGGGCAAACTTAACCACTCGGCCACGGGGCCAGCCCCTTCTTTCACTTTTTTATCCTGTGTACCTGGAGCAATGCCAGAAATCAAATAGGGAATCAATAAAATACCTGTTTAATAAAAATCACAAAAAGGTATGCCAACCATACTATTGTATTGCCAATGAGGAGGCTAGCCATAGATGACATTTAGTTTGGTAACATCTTCCCCCAAGGACTAAAGAACTAGACAATGCTGGTATGCTTTCAAATGTTGAATACACGCGAAACCCGTCACCGAATGTTCCCACAATATATTCTATTAAATCTGGATTGTTTATTGGTCAAATTAATATCATTTCAATTAAATTATCATGAAAGTCACAGTGATTTGAGGAGAAAGTCTGTTATATTAGTTTCATCAGGAATTTACCATGTCTTTAAAAAACACACACGTATATGCACACACATACACATCACAAGAAGATTTAATTTTGCTTGTTATCTTTACCAACAGATAAAATGGTGAAAATAATAGCAACAATTATCCTGGGTAAATAGTTAATTGCTGCCCCTAAAGTATTTCCAAACACAAAGTACCATATAAATTCTTAATAATAGCAATTAGTAAAGCCTAGGGATTTTAAAAGGGAAATCCATTCACCTCGGTTTATTTCTGCCATTTTAAACTCATAAAATGTCTTTATCTACAGTTTCTATTTACTAAACAAATGAATGTACAAAACACAAGCACTCAGGCAATGTAAGAATACATGACTCATTTTCACATTGGAAACGGCTTTTAAAACCATTATCTATTTTCATGTATATATCAATGTACACAATTCTTAACCTATAAAGGATTTACTGGGAATTTTATGGATGTCACTTAAATTGGATCCATTAGGGACCCAGTTAGCAGTTAGAACAAACAATAAGGTATTTTATTTAGCAGAGAAGTATCATTTAACAAATACGGGAAACAGTCAAGCAAGGCACATGTCACAAAAGCTATAAGAAAGCTTTACACATGAAAGCTACATAAGTCATTAGAGACTTATGCAGAGGAGTTCTGAGAGCCTGGGAGGCTCAGGTATAATGCCAAAGAGGAGATAGTACAGATGGCTCACCCTAAAAGAAACAATTCAACAGTCTTGGATTAAAATTAGAAATCTGAAAGACTCCAATAAATCTGACATTTAGTCTTTCACCTGCCTCTCCCAACACTATTGACATCTGACAACATGGTAGGTACTGGGGTCAAGAGAACAGGCTTTTAGACTCAAACCCTGGTACTGCCATAGCACGACCTTGGATAAAATGCATGTCCTATCTCTGCATCATCGATTCCCCCATCTTTCAGATGAGAAGGGTATTAAACCTATCCTACAGTGTCAGTATCAAATTAAATAAAGTTTGGTAAGTGCTGAAGAGTATGCCTGCCAAATAGTAACACCTCAAGGTGTGTGTATATATGTATGTTCATGTGTGTTCATCTATTTATGATGAGTATGATGAACGGACGGGGATAGAAGGCAGAGTTCTTCAGTAAAGGCAGACTTGCTTCAGAGAGGCAGACTTGTGGTTTGTCATGGATGGTGTAGCAAAAGTAATTTGATCACATCATTCAAACTAGTTTACCTGGTTGAAACATTGTGAGAAATAAATCAAAATTGTGAGATTTAAACTAAATGTAACAACGTATGTAAAGTATTGCACCTTGCTCATATTAAACAATCAATTGAAACTGTTATTATATCACTACTATATTTACCCTAAGCATTCCAATCCCTCAACACATTTTAATATTTTGTCCAATTGAGTAAGCACTGAAGAATACGAGTTTTCTTGACAATGCTGCTAGAGCAGTGCTCCTCAGAGTATGGACTCCGGACTAGCAGTGTCAGCATCACCTGCACACTTGTTAGAAATGTGAATCCCTGGGCCCCACCCCTGACCTACGGAACAGGAATATCTAGGGGTGGGGCCCAGGAGCTTATGTTTTAACCAGCTCTCTAGATGTTCCCTATGCATGCTTAATTTTGAGAAGCATTGATCTAGAATAGCTGGATGAAGGTTATCATATAAGACTGGCTCAAATCATTGTGTAATCCAGATCAGGGATTGGTAAACTTTTCTTTAAAGGGCCACTTAGTGAGTACTTCAGGCTTTTCGGCCCTATAGTCTCTGTCACAGGTGCTCACCTCCACCACTGAAGTACAGAATCAACCACAGATAATACGCCAACAAACAAGTATGGCTGTATTCCAATAAAACTTTATTTAAAAATGGTTAGCAGGGTATAGTTTGCTGACTCCTGACCCTGTTAGATTTGTGCACTGCACAGTCTATGTAACTGTAATGGACTGAATGTTTGTGTACCCCCAGATTTACATATTGAAGCCCTAATCCCCCTCTTGTGATGGTATTTGGAGGTGGGGCCTTTGGAAGGCAATTAGATTTAGATGAGGTTATAAGGGTGAGACCCTTATGATGGGATTAGTGTCCTTACCAAAAAAAGCACACACCCAGCAAAGGCCATGTAAGGACACAGGAAGAAGGCAGCTGTCTACAAGTCAGGAAGAGGGCACTCACCAGAAGAGAATCTACCAGCACCTTGATCTTGAACTTTAGCCTCTAGAACTGTGAGTAATAAATATCTGTTGTTTAAGCCCCCTGGTCTATGTTTTGTTATAGCAGCCTGAGATGACTAAGGCAACAACCGTATGCACTGGCCCTATTTCTGCAGCATTCAGTCTCTAAGAGATGAATTAAGGGATGCATTTTTATTTTACACAGGCATTATTCCTTTAGTCTGTGACATGGTCTTTTGCTTTGTGACATGATCTATTAGCAAATCATTAAATGGCTCTTCGTTCTACCTTATGATTAGCTGTGCAAAGTTAACTGTGAGTACCCAAAATCAAGGACAACTGGGTGACTGTAACGTGGGTTGTGGAAAAATAGCCCTAATAGAGACTTTGATAGTCTCAGGAATTTTTATGTACAAAATACGATCAACTATGTTTTCTGTTCCCTGCAAAATGATAACTTCTTGGATTATTTCTTTGTCTCAAGAAGAGGACAAGGCAGCATACATAGCTCCAATTATAATGAAAATCAAAATTTTCCTATCACCTTTTCACTCTGAAAAGGTAGCTGCCAAGGAGAGGGGAAAGAGGGCTTTTGCAGTGAAACAGTAACTCAGCTTCAAGTGATGCTGCTGACATTTCAGAGGAGAAGAATGCCAGTATTAATTTATCAAGCTAAAATTCTCAGGGACATTTTAAAATATATTCCAGTTTCCTTGGATTTAATTTAATTCCTGAAAATGAGTTACTCACTAGAAAACGGCCCTCCTCCATTTACCACGTGTCTGCATTTCAACCTGGGCAGAGTGTGCGGGCCATCCCAGGTCCAGCCCTAGTCATGTCCTTGCACAGAGTAGGTGCTCCAAAGAATTTGTTAAATAAAATTAACTTCCCAAATCAAAATCCCATAAGCCAACCTAGAATTTCATAAAAGTAAATACAGAGACTCATTTCGAATATTTTCTTCAGAATAATTTTTGCTGTTGATTATTTTACTACTCAAGGAGTCATAAGTTACAGCAAATTAATTCTGACCTTGGATTTAGAAGCCAATTAATTCACTACTTCAAGGTTTGATTTATTCTTTGTCTCACCAAACATTTATTTGAAAACAAAGGTTAATGAAAAGAAGCCCTGTTTTCAAAACTGCATGATATAGTGAGAAAGTCAACACATAAACAAATATTTACAATATAGCATAATAAGTATGTTCTGTGAACAAAGGAGAGTCTCACTATCTCTTATCAGAGATGATACAAAGGTTTCAGAAAAGAGATTTATTGAATAATCTATAGTCAGCGCCTGATATGAGTCAGGCATTATTTTAAGCACTGGGGATACTTCAATGAACAAAAAAAGAAAAAAAGAAACACCTGATAGAAATTCTCACCCTCATAACAGGTTACATTCTAGCGGCTAGGGAAGCAGACGGTAGACAATGAATATAATAAGAAAGTAAATCATGTAGTATGTTAGAAGAGATTCACATTATTGAAAAATAGCACAAGGCCAAAAAGATCATAAATACATTTCTGCCAGGGTTCAAATAAATCATATTAAGGTGAGGTGTCATGAGCCACAGTGATGAGGGTAGAAAGTGTGAGTCATCATCCATTCACTAGTATAACTGATAATAAAACAATTACTAGTGTAACCTTCTAGGAAATTGTTTGTACCGCTTCTTCTAGAACCTCCATAAAAGCATATTTTCAATTTGAGGCTTATTCCAATCATTGGATACTATCAGTAGCTAGAGCTAATACAAATAGAAGGAAAAATGGTCCTAACTTTATCAGGTGGTATAGTGCTGGGATTGGTGCTCAAATTGTTAATGCTAAAATAACGGATAGAATAGGTTCAATAATGGCTAACAGTTCTAAGAGATTTAGAGGTCAAAGGAGTTTATTAATAAATAATTTTATAGCATCTGCAATTGGGTTGCAATTGTCTATATGGACTTACAATATCTGGTTCCTTTCATAGCTGTGTGTAGCCTAAACTAAGAGTCAGAAAATGTTTTCTCTAAAAGAATAGATAGTAAATAGACTTTGCTGGCTATATAGCCTCTGTTACAACTACTCAACTCTGCCACTGTACCACAACATAGCCACAAACAATATGCAAACAAATAGATATGGTTATGTTCCAACAAAACTTCACATGGATACCAACATTTGAATTTAATATAATTTTCATGCATCATAAAACATTTATTTTTATATTTTTAACCATTTTAAAATGAGAAAAAAGCTCATAGAATGTAGAAAAACAGATGAATTGCTAGATTTGGGCTGTGGGTCATAGTTTCCCTACTCCAGGCCTGTAATTTCTCATTCAGTCAGTGTTAGAACAGCTACGACAAATATGATTGGGACAATAAGCAGCAGACGTTTGAGTAAAAACATACTTGTTATGATGTTGAGCTCGAGTTGAAGTTCTGGGGATCATCGTTTAACTTATCTGCAATTACCTGGTCTGTCACCTTCATAAGCCCTATTCTTGGGCAGGGCATTGTATTTACATACCATATTTAGAAGATTACAACTATTTAATTTATGATGCTTGCGTAAGGTAGGCCTTATGTCTTTTATTTCTTCATATTTGAATGATGTAGTATAAATTGGAAACACTTGCTCCAATTTTGAACTAAGATCTTATATGACTTTATTTGTAACAACAAACCTTAAATAGTGGTTGCAAAATTAGGATGTCCTGATCCAACATCGAGCTCATAAACTCTGTTGTCAATATGAGCTAGAGAATAGCATTGTGGTCGTATCCCTAGGATATCTTCTTTCATGGATCAAAGTTTTGGGTCAATTAACGACATTATATTCTTTGAGTAAGTCCAAGTTTGGTCCTTCAGTGGTTTATCTGTGCTCTGAGGTCACCTTAAACAAAATTGCTAGTTTAGACAATGACTTTTCAGTCCTGTAGGGTAAATAATTTTCATATTGAACTAAGAGATTAACCTTCACTTCTTATATATTTATTACTTCCTTTTCACAGGAAGGTCAATTTCACCGATCAGAAGTAAGAGACTGTGAAAATCTGGTACGTCCATTCATTCAATTCCTTATTTAGAGAACAAGTTATTATGCCACCTTTGGTACACAAATGCTACAGAGATTGGGGGGTCAGTTTATGATTGTAGCTTGTGATTATAAACTGAGCTTTGGAGGTGACAAGTGAACAAAGTTTTGGAGGATGTGTTACCCAAGCAATACCTGGGAGCAGTGCATTTTGGACAGTAGGCGTAGATCTGCCTTATTTGAGAGAAATAATGTCAGGGTGGCTGGAGTGAAATGAGCTATGGACTGAGAGGAGGTCACAGGTGACAAGATCAGGAAGACTTTACAGATGATGTTTGAGCTAAGTTTAGACGTAGGAGTTTGTCGGATGAAAAGTTAGTTTTTAGCTACTACAATTAAAGCTGCTGTGAATATTTATGTACAAGTCTTTGTGTGGATATATATTTTCATGCATCTGCTGATAAGTAGGCAACTGAATATTCAAATGGGGGCCCTCTGGAAATTTCTGAGATTCTCTCTGTGCCCTGTCTCATCACTGGAGAATTCATCTTTTCTCATCTCTCTCTCCTTAACGCAGGGATTCTGCTGAGTTCGCCTCAGTTCTCCCTCCCTGTGTCACAGCCTGGAAACTATCAATGAAGTAAATCGTTAAGACTCTTCTCTGTTGTTTCGTGCCTCTTAGGGATCTCTGTTCTCCCCTTACTTGATGTCTAATTTTGTTATTTTATTTGAATGACTGTTTCATATACCTCTGGGACCAAAGTAGGATTTGGTAGGGGCTTAAAACACTGTTAAGAAAAATCGAATGAATAAATTGTGTATATAAATTCACTAATACAAGGTCAAGTTATTCATTCACTGTGTAATACATTTGATTTTTCACATTTTATGAATTTTGAGAAAGATTTTTTCAGAGGCAGCTATTAGAAATTGAATATATTGTTACATGACTTTCAAACAATCATTGTTCCCTGGGATTGTTTTTCGAATCCCCTTATGTCTTCAAGGGCATTAATTTTTCTCAAGTGTGTGTATGGGTTCTAAGTTGATGTCATCATTCATGATATCATCAGAAGGACAATTTAGTGTATGTTTGCCAGAGGATACAAGTTAGATTTAAGTTTCATTGATGTTTATTCGGGAAATTATTTTAAAAAAATATTTTGTTTATCTGGGATGTATTGTGAAAAACACAAATTTTTGTAGTTAGAGAAAATAACTACAAATGCCAGCCCTACAATCTGGTCACATATTTTAGAGAAATTCCTTAACCTCTCTGTAATTCAATTTTCTTATCTGTGACTTTCAACTAGTAGTAACAGCTCCTTCTCAGAGATTTTATGATTGGGTGAGAGAACCAGGCACGTAGCAGGTATTCAATGAGTGGCAGAACTTTATTTATTGATTATCTTGAACAAAGGATTTATGATGTTAACTCTTCCATGGGTGCAGTCTGATAAGCTGTGAATTTTAATGCTATTGACTGGATTTTTCTTTTGGCTTCCTGATTTTTTGTTTGGGTTGAGTTCTTTGTAAATTATCAGTAAATGTTAAAGTAAAATAAAATGTAGGAAAATTCCTATTTATAGTCCACTAATTTTAATCTCTTGTGTATGTAAACAGTAAACATTACTGCTGTTTCCTTTGTGACTATCAAAAATGGTGAATTCTCTCTTGAGTAAAAAAATTGTATAATAACATCAAAGTATTTTAGATCAAGAAGTCCTGATTCTATTGTCATTACACTGCTGACGTTTAACTTTAGGAAAAGTGAGGAATTTTAACAAACACTGCTTTTGTGGTTCCACAGCAACTACATCTGAAAATAAATAGAGCTGAATTGTAAGCACCTTGAGGTGGTAATTACTGCTATTATTACATTTATATAGAAAATTAGAAGTCAGAATTTTCAGTGAATGTCATAGAAGGGCCTGCTAAAGTAGTCAACTGCAAAAGCCACATTTTAAGCTTTTTGACATTATATGATTGAAATGACAATTAAGCTTTTTGCATTTTTTCAAAATTTTAAATGGCTTTTATAGGTATCATAACATAAATACAGAACTGACAAGAGAGACTTGCTTTAAAGAGAAACGCTACTGATTGGTTGAGTTTGAATTATCTGGATAATTATCATAATTACAATTTATGGCATAAAAATCCAAATATTCTTTGTAGTTCCATCGCTATGGACAATAAAGCAATCAATGAATATCCAATGGGCCTGCTGTTCAAATGAATCAATTAACATTTGATTAGCATAATCAAAATATTTGTCATTGAGTATCATATTAATTAGAAAAAGCACACCAAATCATAATCTTTAAACCAATGAAAAGACAGCTGTTAATTTAATCAAGTCTTGTTTGGTTAAGATCAGAAAAATAAATATTTTTATATTAACTCTACAATTCAGTAAACAGATAGACTTTAGGGAAAAAGTACACTAGCAATAAAACTGAGTATGGTAGCAAGTCCATATCAGTAACTTCAAGGAATTTTCCATGGCACAGAATACAGATAGGATCATATTAAAGACATCTCCAAGGTGTCATACTTCCATTTACAAGAAAGTTGAACAGTATTCCACTGAATAATTATAGGGGAAATCAGCAAAACCCACTAACAACCTACACCTAAGGTGAGGGCTCAAGTTGAGGGTGTACTTCCTACAAAGAGTCTTCCTGGATTTAGGACATTTTACTTATGTTCTTTATTTTGCCTGTTCATATCCTTTGCCTATTTGTTTGTTTCATTGTTTGCATTTTTCTTTATAATGTTTTAAGAATTTATTATATTTGTCACATATGTTACAAATATTTTATAGTGTATCATTTTTCTTTTAAATTTGGATTTACACGTGGTATGCACACATCTTTTAATCTTTAAATACTTAACTCACTAATATTCAGTACTCATTACATAAGAAATCACCAGTCTAACTATTACTTTACTTCATCTGACATACTTTAACATTTTGTATCAGTTTTAACTATTTTCTAATTTGTAGTATAAGGTTTTCTTTGAATTATAGATTTTTAGAAGCATTTTTTCAATTTTAAGACTATTTTTAAGATTTATTCTTATCATTGATTTCTATTGTAATTGCAATTTTGTCAATGAGTATGATCTGACTGATATCAATTCCTTGATATTTGAAGAGGCTTTCTTTATAGCCCAATATGTGGGCGACTTTTGTATATATTATTTATAAGCATGAATTTTTTTCTCTTTCCTTAGTGAAGACTATGTTGATTCTCTCTTTTAGTACTTTCAAAATGTTGAGGGAAACTCCAACATACAAACATCTTAGAAGCCATCACTCCCATCCTTACAAAAAGAAAAAAGCTAAATAAACTGAAAATCAATGACTTTTCTTGGATGCTTTGGAGAACAGAGATTGTAGGGCAAAGTACTACCCTGAAATCTGGAGAGACGGGTGAATAGAGAGGTCGTAGCTTCAGTCTACTTATCTGGAGCAGTACCTGCCGGAGCCATTAACAGGTAGCAGCCTAAAGGGTAACAGTGACGAAGTGCTGGAGGCTAAGCATGGGCTAGCGTGAGAATAAGAAATTCCTGGTGATGCAGACTCAGGAGGGACCCACACTTTTGTGGCTTTTTCCTAATGGAATCCCATCAGGTTCTCACGTCGAAGAGCCAAGAAAAATCACCTCATAGCTCTGGCAAGTACAGAGGAAGGAGTAACCACTGAGAAATAGGTCTAGAACATTCCCCATAACAGAGTCGTATTGCCCAGGGGAAAAGATTTTATCAGGGTCTTCCCCACTTTCAGGAAGGACATTTACCCAACTACAGCCCTCTCTAGATTTCCTGACTCACTTAATATGTGAAAAAAGCTAATAAACCTTGTGAAGGTTGAAATCCAGGGAGACAGGCCCATTATGAGACAGATTTAAGCATAGATCATAGAAGATTCTGCCTCCTCAATACCTTACAACCAGATGAATGGGACTCCAGGACACTAACAGTGGATTACTGTTGGAAGAGCAGCACAACACAGACTCTCTCTGAGGAGGAGTGCTTAGGGAAGCCATAGTCAAGAAGGGATATACAAATAAGAACACTAGAGGGAAAAAAAAGAACAGGACAGCTAAGAACTATTGGGCAATTTCAAAAGGTGTAATGCATGCATGAATGGAATAGCAAAAGGAAAAGGAGAGACGATATACTTGAAGGAATAATGATCAAGAATTTTCCAAAATTACTGATGACACCAAGCTACAGATCCAGGAAGCTCAGAAAACACCAAGCAGGACAAATGCCAAAAATCTATACCTAGGCATATTATGTCCAAACAGCAGAAAACCAAAGACAAAGAGAAAATCTTGAAAGACGTGCATGTACATGAAGGGCAGGGGGATACCTTATCTGTAGAGCAACAAGGATGAGAATTACTGGAGACCTATCTGAAATCATGCAAACAAAAAAGTGAGTGGAGTGAAATATTTAAAGTGCTTGGGGAAAAAAATCAACATAGAAATCTATATTCAGCAAAAATATGCTTCAAATGTGAGGGAGGACATTAACAAAAATGGCAGGGTAGAGAATTTCAAAAATTTTCAGTCCCCAAAAGTAACAAATAAGGTGGCAGAAAATTTCAGAATCAGCTGTTTTATTTTTTCATTTTTATTTTTTGAGGAAGATTAGCCCTGAGATAACATCTACTGCCAATCCTCCTCATTGTTTTTGCTGAGGAAGACTGGCCCTGAGCTAATATCCATGCCCATCTTCCTCTACTTTATATGTGGGATGCCTACCACAGCATGGCTTGCCAAGCAGTGCCATTTCCACACCTGGGATCCAAACCAGCAAACCCCGGGCCGCCGAAGCAGAACATGTGCACTTAACCACTGCGCCACCGGGCCAGCTCCAGAATCAGCTGTTGTAGAACTGTGTTTAGAACTGTGTCCCTTATGAATATAGGTAAAAATATCCTCCAAAGGATGCTGGCAAAATGAATCCAGCAGCATATTAAAAAGATTACGCACCATGACCAAGTGGGATTTAACCCTGGACAACTAAAACTTACTTACGAGGCTACAGTAATCAAGACAGTGTGGTACCGGCATAAGGATAGACAGATAGATAAATTAAACGTACTTGAGAGTCCAGAAATAAAAGAGGTATTCATGGTCAACTGATTTTCAACAAGGGAGCCATGACAATTTAATGTGGAAAAAATGGTCTCTCCAACAAACTGTTCTGGGACAACTAGATATCTATACACAAAGAATGCAATTAGACCCTTACCATATACCACATACAAAGATGAATCCAAAATGGATTAAAGACGTAAATTTCAGGACTAAAACTATAAAAATCTTACAAGAAAATATGGGAGTAAATCTCCATGACTTTGGATTTGGCAATGGATTCTTATATAGACACCAAAAGCATCAGCAAAAAAAGAAAAAGATTAATAAATTGAACTCCTTCAAAATTAAAATATTTTGTACACCAGAAAATACTATCATGAAAGAAAAAGACAACCCATAGTATAATAGCAAATATTTGCAAATCACATATTTGTTAAGAGTCAAGTATTCCGAATATGTTAAGAACTCTTACAACTCAATAACAAAAAGAAAGACGACCCAAGTGAAAAACTGGTAAAAGACTTGGATAGATATTTCACCATAGAAGATTTACAATGGTCAAGAGGCACATGGAAAGATGCTCAACATCATTAGCCATTACTGAGATACAAATCCAAACCACAGGGAGATATCACTTAACACCCACTAGGAAGGCTGTAATAATAACAATAATAATAACAATAACAACAACATGAAAAGTGTTTGGAAGGATGTGGAGAAGTCGGAACCCTCATTCAACGCTGGTGGGAATGTAAAATGGTGCAGGTAATGCTGAAAACAGTTTGCTGATTCCTCACTGAGTTAAACATAGAATTACTGTATGACCCAGCTATTCACTTCTGGGTGTACACCCCAAAAATTGGAAACTTGATTCTCAAAACAAAACAAAACAAAAATTTGTACTCAAATGTTCATAGCGACAACATTCACAGTAGGCAATGGCCCAATGTCTCAGTTTTAAGTATAATGTTAACTGTAGGTTTTTTGGACATGTTTATTGTCATGCTGTGGCAGTTTTCTTCTATTACTATCCCTACTTTACTAAGCCAAGAGAAGCCTAAAGAGACATGGCTAATAAATGTAATATGGTGTGTAAGCAGGATCCTGGAATAGGAAAAGGACATGACATAAAAGCTAAGGAAATCTTAATAAACTATGAACTTCAGTTAATAGAAATGTGTCAGTAATAATCTGATAATTGTAAGAAACATACCACACTAATTAAAGATGTTAATAATAGGGAAACTAGGTACAGGATATATTGATAATATAGAACTGTCCATACTATTTTCACAATTTTTCTATAAATTACAATTGCCTAAAATAAGGTTTATTTAAAAACTTAATTCTACTTATAATATTTTAGTAATTCCATATCTGAACTCTTTGGAGCTATTGTCTGCTGTTTGTTATTCTCTCATATGTTTTAGTTTTTTACTGTGAACTCATGTTCAACCGGATTTCTTTTTTTCTTGAGAACCCTGTGAAAAGTGAGTTATCTTGGCATGTATGCAAACAATTTCCTCTTGCTTTTGCCAGGCTGATGCCATGTTGAACGTCTTTATTTCCTCAACTGGAAGTTTCCCAGACAACACTGTTTACATCTAGCATTTACACACACTGTGGAAAGGTAGGTGGGTGGCTACAATCATCTCAAGAGACTTTCCCGCTGAACCTGTATGGAGACATACACACTTTCATGTGCTCTGTCTTTTCTGCCTCAGCCCACTGTTTACTGGGATTCTTGCTCTAAGGAGCCCCAGGTTTAAAAGGGTATCAGTTCAAATCGTTTTCCCTATAGTGCTCAAAGTTTTGTTAATTAATATCCTTTAAAACATAAGCCTTTGCGTCATTGAGACCAGCAAAATCCAACTTCAGCTTAACATTCTTTTTCAGTGCCTTCCGTGGTTGCAGCCCCTGGAATCTAGATTCCTTTTTTCCCAAAATTGGCTAAGCATTGAAAAAGATATTTCTAATTTTCATGAAGTATTTAGGTGAGTTTTAAGTGAAAAGATGTTTCCTCATATATACACTTCCATATTGTCTTTTGCAGTTAAATTTATTGTTTTTATGATTTCTGGCTTTGATATCAGGCTTAGAAAGTTCCTCCATACATCAATTTTTTAAAAAGCCACAAATTTTATTGAAATTTAAAATTTAAAATTTTAATTGTGTTTGAATTTAATTTTTCTTAATTGATTTTAGTATATATTTTGGGTTACATATTAAACACTATGTGTAAGTACATATTTACACATAAATATATTTTATTCAATTTTTTCAAATTTTAGCCTAAGATTTCAATATGTATTGAGTATGAATTCATTCTCCAATAATTTTAGTGCTATATACATCATATACTAAATCTCCATTTACTATTTGTTCAGTTTTTAATAACCATGTTCTACAGAATTGTTTAGACGTATTTCTTCTCCCTTTTAATTGTTAAATGTGTATGCTATTTTTTTCATATCTACTAGGATGAGTCCCTTTTCCTTATTATTTTTTTTTTTTGTATTTTATCCTGAATACTTTAAGAGTTTTATCCCAGAACAACTTACTTATTCTCATTCTCTCTCTCTCTCCTTCTCTTTTGAAGAGAGTGGCTTGGAAGGAATTTGAGATACAAAATCCACCACTGAGAGTGTGATGGGAGGAAACTCTATTTATACATTAACATGAATATTGTTGATTTTTAATTAATGAACAAGTTACTTAACATTTCTGAGCCCTAATCATCTCCTCTATAAAATGGAATTGTTGATGCACCTGTTTCATAATGATAGTACCTACCTCATAAGATTGTTTTGAGTATTAAATTAGCAGAAACATATCAAGAACATAGACAAGTACTTTATATGTAGCATTGCTTGGAAGAAATTAGTAAAAAGAGAAGCTGGAAATGTAACAGAGAGAGGGAACAACCGATAGGCCAAGATTTCAGAGGAGGCGAGAAGTAACATGGTTTCAAAACCCCACAAGAGGGCTGATGTCTTATTTGTGTCAGATTAGAAAGTAAAATGGTGATTTTTATTCTTCATTCTGTTAACGAGGTCTATCACATTGATTGATTTGTGGATGTTGAACCATCCCTGCATCCCTGGAATAAATCGCACTTGATCATGATGTATGATCTTTTTAATATATTATTGTATTTGATTTGCTAGTATTTTTTTGAGGATGTCTGCATTGATGTTCACATTGGCCTGTAATTTTCTTTTTTTGTGTTGTCCTTGTCTGGTTTTGGTATCGGGATAATGTTGGCTTCACAGAATGAGTTAGGAAGCCTCCCCTCCTCTTCAATTTTTTGGAAGAGTTTGAGAAAGATAGGTGCTAAGTCTTCTTTGAAAAATGTTTGGTAGAATTCACCAGGGAAGCCTCTGGTCCTGGACTTTTTATTTTTGGGGAGGTTTTTGATTACTGTTTTGGTTTCCTTACTGGTGACTGGTCTATTCAAATTCTCTACTTCTTTTTGATCCAGTTTTTGAAGTCTGTGTGATTCTAAGAACTTATCCATTTCTTCTAGATTATCCAATTTGTTGGCATATAGCTTTTCATAGAATTCTCTCATAATCTTTTGTATTTCTGAGGTGTCCATTGTAATTTCTCTTCTTTCATTTCTGATTTTATTTGAGCCTTCTCTCTTTTTTCCCGTGGTGAGTCTAGCTAAAGATTTGTCAATTTTGTTTATATTTTCAAAGAACCAGCTCTTGATTTCATTAATTTTTTCTATTGTTCTTTAGTCTCTATTTTATTTATTTCTTCTCTGATTTTTATTATCTCTTTCCTTCTGCTGATTTGAGGCTTTGTTTGTTTTTCTTTTTCCTGTTCCTTTAGATGCACTGTTAGATTGTTTATTTGGGATTTTTCTTGTTGGCTGAGGTAGGCCTGAATTGCTTTAAACTTCCCTCTTAGAATTGCTTTTGCTGTGTCCCATAGATTATGGCATCTTGTATTTTCCTTTTCATTCGTCTCCAGGTAGTTTTTGATCTCTCCTTTGATTTCTTCATTGACCCAATCATTGTTTAGTAGCATTTTGTTTAATCTTCACATTTTTGTGGCTTTCCTGATTTTCCTCCTGTAGTTGATTTCTAGTTTCATACCTTGGCGGTCAGGAAACATGCTTGGTGTTATTTCAATCTTCTTAAATTTATTGAGACTTGTTTTGTGGCCTAATACGTGATCAACACTGGAGAGTGTTCCATGTGTATTTGAAAAGGATGTATATTCTACAGTTTTTGGATGGAATGTTCTATATATACCTACTAAGTCCATCTGGTTTAATGTGTCATTTAACCCCAATGTTTCCTTATTGATCTTCTGTTTGGATGATCTATCTGCTGGTGTAAGTGGAATGTTAAAGTCTCCTACTATATCGTGTTACTCTCTATCTCTCCTTTTACGCCTGTTAATAATTGCTTTATGTATTTAGGTGCCCCTTTGCTGGGTTCATAGATATTTAAAATTATTATATTCTTTTGTTGGATTGATTTAGATTAGATAGTGCAGATTTAGATAAACTTTCAGATTGGAGGTAAGAGATTGAAATAATCTCCCCCTCAACCCCACCCAGGGAAAGAAGAGGAAGGTTGACTACTGAAACAGACGCAGGAAATAGTGTGTGGTAAGAGGTGTTAGCAGTGTAGAGAAGGCTTGAAATAGTAGCTGTGAGAATGGGAAAGAAATATATAGGAAAGCATAACAGTTTCTCACAGTGTTGGAGTCCCAATTAAGAACGGACACTTGGTAAATTACATTATATTTCTCAATTCTTCACTCCACTCTAGAACCAGCATTTCCACTCATAATGGTTAGTGTCCATGCTATAACCTGGTGAATACTACTAATGGAGTATTTCCTTACTTGAACATATGTATATAAATATTAGTCTACCCTACAAAAATGTTTGTTCTTTGAAATTAGGGACAATGTCTTTCTAGTCTTTTATCCCAACTGTTTAGTAGAAGGTATTTTTTTTAATTTATGAAAAGTGAAAGAAAAAGAACCTGAGAAGACAAAAATTATCCTTAATTGCTGATAGAATACATAAATGGTGTACCAAATAAAATTTAGAAATATCTACACATATAAACTGAGAAATATTTACACTCGATTCTGTATTTTTAAATCATCTAACAGTCAGATGTAGAAGAATATATGCAAACTTATGAAGCTATTTAATTAAAATCACTTCTACAATTTGCACTCCTATTGCAGGGCTGGTCAGTTGTCCATTTTAATTTGGAAATCAATTGGTTTTGTCTATTCCCTAGGTTTCTTCTTCTGAGGCTGCATGACAGTTCCAGAGAGCAGCACCTTTGAAGGTGGCATGGAGAGCATGGACAGCTGCACCGTTCTCCTCTGTCCTGCCACGCCTGGAGTTCGAGTCAGGGACCTCAGGTCATCATCATGTAATAATATTGATAGTTGCCTGTGTGATGGAGATGTTAGCTAATGCTAGGGCAGTAATTATATTGCCATGTAGAAATGATCAAATCAACGCTTTGCACTCCTTAAACTTACATAATGTTATATGTGAATTAGAGCTCAATTAAAAAAAACAGAAGGGCTGGCCCCACGGTGTAGTGGTTAAGTCTGGTGCACTCCACTTTGGCGGCCCTGGTTTGTGGATTCGGATCCCTGGTGCAAACCTATGCCCCTCATCAATCTATGCTGTGGTTGTGACCTACATCCAAAATAGAGGAAGATTGGCACAGATGTTAGCTCAGGGCTAATCCTCCTCAAGCCAAAAAAAAAAAAAGGGGGGGAAAGATTGGCAACAGATGTTAGCTCAGAGCAAAGCTTTCTCATCAAAAGAAAAAAAAAGTTTCCTGGCTAAGAGAAATTCATACAAAAATTTGATGTCTGAAACCTTTAGGAAAACTATTTGAACAATCTATTACAAAATGAATTACTGACAATTTCAATTCACCAAAATCAGTGAAAGGCATATGCTTCAAATTCAAACACACTTTAGCGTCCTTCAGCTGTCCGAAAATGGCCACTCCAAATGATTGTTTTGTGTATAATTCCAGTTTTATTACCTAGACATATTAAAGAGTTTACAGATTTACATATTGAAGCTTCAGCCTCAGGCTGCAGTGACTTACTGCCATGTCATGGCTCATATCCTTTCTTTAATACTTTGTTTCCCAGAGATACAACTGATCAAGTCACAAGCTGTATGTCACTGCTGTCACTATTCAAAGGACTCGGAATCCCAGGGTCAGGTTTGTTCTTCAAGGACTTCTGCCAGAAGTAGAGATGCACGCCATCATTAAACACTTTTCTTTTTTATAGGTTCTTTATATTATAATTTTGCAGCATAATTTTTGACCCATAGTTTGATTATCTACTTCTCATTTAGCAGAAACTAAAAGTTAGTGGGAGAGGAACTTCAGAGTCTAAATGTTGGAAAAAATGCAGAATAAGATTTTTTAAAAATTAGATTACACACACACCCATTTTTATCAATGACATACAGCTTTCTTAAACTATACTTGAATTATCATTTGATTTGTCATTCTTTTGGTCTGGGAAGCAGGGTGATAATGTTGTTTTGTGTGTGTGTGAGTGTGTGTGTGTGTGTGTGTGTTATAGGTGTGGTGAGTATAGAAGGAAAAAGAAAATTCTTAAGAAATCAAGAATACAGGACAGAATCAACCCTGAGGATGAATATTCAAGAAAAATTTTAAGTTTATAAATACAAGATTAAAAACAACCAAGAGAAAAACAAAGATATCCTAATACTGAAAACCTGTTTTGAAGTAGTGGCACATGGAAGGCAGTGCCACGTTCACAGAAAGGGATTGAAGCGCAAGAAGAAAAGCTACTATGCACAGAGAAGTGGATTTATTGGAGAAGATTCCGCCTATATCCATCTAACAAAAATCTATTTATAACAATCAGGTGACCCCACTCTCCATGACCTCCATCTCTGAGACGCTCAGCTGATTGAACTTCAAGCCGGGAGTGACGGCAGAAGAACCAAGTCACGGTTGGGGCAAAAGTGGTCCGATTATTTTCCATCAGGAATCTGAACAGGGATTAGGTATTGCTCTTAGAATCTGTGACTAGAGGAGCTACTTTCTGCCATACTGTAGACTTAAGAAGAGAAAGCAGGTCAACAGAGGAAAAAAACATGAAAATAGAGCAGATAGTAGCAGAGAAAAGAAGAAAACAAATGCGCCCCATAAAAGTTGAGGGGAGTCCCTTGTTCCAGCTGGATTCTGCATTTCCTACAATTGTTTTCTGTGACAATCCCTAATATTTTCAGAATAAAGGACTGTGTAATAAAATACAGGATAGTATGTATAGTATTAATATTTAGGTAGCTAAAAAACAAATAAACGTGTCCCTCTGAATTTTATTTTTTCTGAAACCATTAAAACATGTTTACTATTGAAAAAAACAACCAAGTGGGAGGATAGACCACTTTCATTTTCCTATTTTTCTATGTCGCATATATTTATATCAACAGGGAATCTCTGTGGATTGGGATTATAGACCATCTGCATATCTTAAAACAATACTAATAAGGGTTTCTTTTGAGAATATGAAATTGATCTGTGGCATAACAATTATTCTCTAACCAGGAAAAGCAGGTAAGTACATGTCAGTTCTATGCTTTTATCTATTGGGTCTACCTGACATTAATGAAACTCTAGAATTCTGATATGAGAAAACAATAAATTTGCAAATCAAAAGTGAACAAGCTAAGTTTTGAAACTTTGCAAATTTTTCCCATTCAAGTGGGCTTTGACATTGAGATGCTGCAGCAACAAGTATAAAGTTATCGACATTTTCCCAGCATTTAAAAAAGTTGATCACTCAAGGTGTGTTAAAAAAGTGATGGAGAGATATTGGTTGAACAATTTTTAAAAATGTTTCTCAAACTGAAAATTGCAAGTTTGGCTTATACCACACACATCAATCACCGGAAATAATTCCTCCCAAACTGGTGACTTGGCAATTATCAGATAGATAAGCAACACAACATTAATATTAAACAGAGCCAATTTTCAGTTGTTTTCATTCCAGTAAGACAGGAGGCCGTGATTGTAGAGGTCAGAAATGGAAAGTGGGTTGTGTGTGCCCCTTCATGTCCCATTCTTTCCCCCATAGCAGATACCACTATTAATTATGGCACTTGGTTTTGATGTCTAGGTGCTGCTTCAGATTTTCTTTTCAACATTTTGTGAGAAAAAACTAATTTGTTCTCACTACTTAGGTTATAGTTTTTATGAAACTACAGCTTGAGCGTCTAAGAAGGAGATAATAAGTGTTTTACATTCACTCATAATAAATAGTGAAGTCTGTTTTGATCGTTTTTCTCCTGGGCACATACTTCATGAGAATATTATGGTTTCCAATACTAAATCAAGAAGAGACTAATAATAAAAATGTTGGGTGGGAATGCTACTATTTAATGAGCATTCAATATGCTGCAAGCACTGTGCTAAATCCTTTACCAAACTTCTCTTGTTTAATTCCAACAATAACCTGACGAGATAGGAACTGACACATCCACTTTTACAGAGGAGGAAACCAGGATGTGAGATAACATGCTCAAGAGTATTGAAAAGTTCACTGACAGCCAATATTTCATAGCAAGTTGTTCTGACTCCAAAGCCTATTATCTTAACAATTACACTAAACCGCCTCTCCCTCTCAGATACAAAATCCAGTATTCAGAGGCTGACTGCTCTTTGCTGGGAAAGATGCACAGCAATGACCTCATTGTGTAGCACTCGAAAGGAGTACTTTCTCATTAATTAAGGAAAATTCCCTTTTGGCAAGAACAGTTCCCATTGTAACGAAAGCACAGTGCTGTTCTCCAACTTAATCGGGATGCTTTCAGCTCTAATGGCAGAGAAGGAGGCGGCTCTGAGTCACTACTTATTACCACACTCAGTCGGCGGAACAATCATCGAACGTGGAGAGATGCCTTCTTTAATCCGGGCTGCCAGAGCAAAAATAGTACTTCCTTTTCCTTTCAACATGAGCTGATTCTTCATCAGTAGCTACTGACAGTAGAGCAGTAGCTACAGCTTGGGGTCTACTGAAGAGGTGATGGTGGTATGCATGTTATTTTTACCACTTTAAAAGCATAATGGAAATTGTCCAAATATCTGCACTAAGGTTTTACAGATTAATGAAGACATCAGGTGCCTTTGATTTTAATAAGGATTGTATCAAACCAGTGTGGCTCTTATAAAATGTAACTCCAAAGCTGCATGTGTTTCCCCCAAACATATCTGGGGTACGGGCACTTTGTGATAGCACTCACATCTCTGCTTTTAAAATTCTCCATCCCGTATGATACTGTCACTTTCTACCCATGCTATAGATGTCAGCAGGAAATGAACCAGAGTCTTATAATCGTTGCTTTCTTGTGATGGTCAATTTATTAATATATTGTAGTGACTATATTTGGCAGAATTACACAAAGAAACCTAAGATGCTGGGCTCCTGAACTCCTAGTCTGAAAGTCAGCATTTAGACTTAAACAGAACTATCTGCTTCTTTCCCCATTCCCACTTGTGGGACAGAAAGTGCCTACCAGGGGATGTCAGCATTTAATGAGCACATATTATGTGGTAGGAACTATGTAGCGCTTATAGTTATTGTCTCATTTATCTCCTACAACAACCCAATAAAGCAGGTACCATTGTTATCCCTGGATAAGGGAAATGAATAACTGAGACACAGGTTCACATAGTTAATAAATAGCTGAGTTGGGATTCACACTGTCAGATATGCTGCCCTTAATCTCACAGACAGTGTGGGCCTTTTCCAGTTGTTCCAGATCTGCTTTCCTTCTTTCATTTACCTGGCTCCCTATACAAATGCTAGCTTAGATGCTAATCCCTAGCATCTTCATTTTGCCAGTGCATAGAATCTGTCTCTTGAATTTGGACTGACTTTCCACATAGAACCATCTCCCCTTGTTTCAAATAAGGAACACTGTAGCTTATTCCAATGAAACCTCAATATTTTCTTGATATTTATCCCATTGCACCCTATGAGGAAGGATTGTTTGGATACACAAAACTTATAAAATCCTAGAGCATTATCTTGGATTCACACTTTTCAATAGAGTTTTGAGTATAAAAAAATAAATTGCGGCCGGCCCCACGGCATAGTGGTTAAGTTCGGCATGCTCTGTTTCGGTGGCCCAGGTTCGAGGGTGTGGATTCTCAAGTGCGGACCCACACCACTCACCAGCCATGTTGTAGTGGCAACTCACATATGAAGTGGAGGAAGATTAGCATACATGTTAGCTTGGGACTAATCCTCCTCAGCAAAAATAAATAAATAAAATAATAGAACAAGTTAAAGGCTCCAGATAAGGAGAAATAAGAGTAAGTTTCTGCTATCAGCCACTATAATACTCTTTAGTTATGTGGTTTTACATCTTCCCACTATTACTCTGTAGCATAGCACGTGAAATTTTAGCCAGATACTCTGGGCTGGTTCTGTCATTCCCTGGGTAGTGTGGGGCAGGGACTAGTTTGAGGTCAGAAAGATGCGGGACTGATTCCTAACTCTATTACTTAAAAGCTATGTGAGCTCAAGAAAATTACAACTCCCTGGACTGACTAGCACCTGCCTCCCTCCCCTGAAAAATTATCAAAAATATGATATCAAGAAAGGTGAATCAGTAACGGCTGATAATTTTCTAATATACCTTCAACAATGCCCAATAGGTACACACTCACAACCATCGTTTTACTTCATAAGTTTTCCCCTTTTCTCTCATTCTCCATATACCCTATCACAAGCTACTAGACTGACTTATGCCATCTCTTCCTAATTCTCTTCTAAGAAACTCTTTTGTACCTGTCTTTAGACCATGACCTCTGATGTTCTCTCTCAAAAACCCTTAGTAGAGAAAAATACTCAATGAAGTTTAATATAAATAATATGTTCCAAGTAGTGACAAAAAACACCCAGAAAAGCAAATATCAAACTATGACCAGGAAAATGCTTACAAACATCACGATTGGACAACTTCCTTCCAAATTACAATCTCAGCAGATTCTGGAAGCCTCGTACCCTTCATAAGCACACTGGCAGCAATAAATATATAAATATAACAATTGCTTACAGTCCAAACTGAAAACTCAATCATAGTTTTATGGAATGCTACAGACAGTAATATTAAAGATACAGAAATAAACTGCTTCAACACTGTGTCCCATGTGGAAACGATCTCCAGACTGCAATGGGAAACCTTAAGAAACTAAGACTTCACTTAAATAATGGTGATAGTCAGGAATGTGAGAATTCAGTTGAACGAGAGCTTCTTATGTTGTTGAAGAATAAAATGACATGTATCAAAATTTATAAAAGTGATTTTACTTACTATTACATTCCAGGGTTCCTCCTATTTGGGAGAGTTCATTTAGAACATAACCTATTACCTGGTGGTAGTAAATTTTGTTTCTCCGTTGACACAATACGGAAGAGAAATCTAATTCCATTAGTCTACCTATACTCCCACCCCACTCTACCAAGGTAGGGTGTCTAACATTTATCTGAGGAAATTCTTATTTTTTTCTATGCATTTTGTTTCCATTTCACTGGTGAAATTCATAGGTATTTTTCAAAAATGTTGCGCATTATCATGATAATGTGAGTGAAATAACCACACCGGTGGCATAATTGTCAATATATAGTCTTTGAAGTAGGCAATAGTGCCCACTTCATATAGCTGTAGTAAGTAATTATATGGTTTATTCAAATAAAAATGCTTATACTGTCTTGCACCTAATATCCATGCAAAGATTTTTAATACTAGTATTTTTATTTTTACACAGGTAAAATAATTCTATTTGTAAAGCTGAAACAAATAAAGCTTTATTTTTTAGACTCAATTAAAATAATTTTGTAGGTGTATCAAAATGTCATGGACCTCCTTAAAAGATGATGGAAAGAGATCAACTGAGAGGATTAGGGGACATTCCTGACCAACTCAGAAGGTAGTTGCCGTGAAATAAGGAGCATTTGTCTTGTGTATGCTTAGTTCCCACATCTGGAGTTGGGATCCAATTTTGATGGGAATTAAAACACTGTTCTACCTCTGTCAAGTCACTCAGGTTTTCTCATCAGAGGACACACCAATAAATATTCTTTTTTATGAATTCATACATCATCAAAAATATATTATGAACTTTCCCTTGGAATGATAAATGTCTTATCTTTAGTCTCAATAGTTTCATGAAGTTTTATTTTCATGAGGATCTTAATTGATAAGTACTTAAATTCTGCTGTCAGGATAACATGGCAGGAACAGATTAGAAAGGTTAGGGCTTTTGCCTTATCAGTTTTCCAGTGTATATTCAATGACCTTGAATGTATTGGTTTTATGTTGATGCCACAACAAATTATCAAAAACTTAGCAGCTTCAAACTACAAATTCTTGGAGCAGGCCCAGCAGTGTAATGGTAAAGTCCGTGCTCTCTGCTTGGGCAGCCTGGGGTTTGCTAGTTTGGATCCCAGATGTGGACCTACTCACCGCTTGTCAAGCCATGCTGTGGCAGGCGTCCCACATATAAAATAGAGGAATATGGGCACGGATGTTAGCTCAGGGCCAGTCTTCCTCAGCAAAAAGAGGAGGATTGGGAGCAGATGTTAGCTCATGCCTAATCTTCCTCAAAAATACAAAAAACAAAAAAAAACAATAAAAATTTCTGATTATAGGTTTGTAGGTGAAAATAATGACAAGGGTCTCAGTGGGGTAAGGTCTAAGGGTAGCAGGGCTGGGCTCCTTTCTGGAGGCTCTAGGGGAGAGTCTGAGTCTTTGCTCACTCAGGTTACTGGCAGACTTCAGTTTCTTGCTGTTGCAGAATAGAGATTCCTACTTTCTTGCTGCCTCTTAGCTGAGCTCCATATCCAGGTTGTACAGGCCTGCTTCATGCCTTCACAGATGGCCCCTTCCTCATCTTCAAAGCTAGCAACAGCTGATACAGACCCTTTCATGCTTCAAATCTTGCCTACCTTTACCTCTGTCTTCTTCTACTGAGTGACACGTCAGCCGCCATCTTCCGCTTTTAAGGGAACGTGTGACTGCATTGGGCCCATCCAGATAATTGAGAGTAATCTCTCTGTTGTAAAGTCTATAACCTTATTTCCCTCTGCATACTTTCTTTTGCCTCATAATGTAACATAGTCACAGGTTCCTTAAACTACAGTGTGGACATCTTTGGGGAGTTTATTATTCTACCTACCATGCTGAATAAGTATCTTCCAGATTCTCTAGACAGAAAGAATCTGTTGTTTAAATACTAGAGACAGACAGTTTCATCCACAAAATCTAAGCAAAACAATGCATCATGAGAATCTAAGATGAGTGAACTGTGGATTTTGTTACGTTTTTAAATATATATGCAGAGCTCCGAGTTTGTCAACATTTTAAAATCATTTAAGCAATGTGCAGAATGCTTCACTTACCAAAAGGTTATGCGTGCAATGTAATCAGACATGGCTGCTTAATCCATCTACTAGCTACTTCGAGGGATGTTTTATATCAAAGAAAGAATATTTATCCAGTATTCACATTGTACAAGGTACTGGTCTAAATGCCTTATATGTTGGGGCTGGCCCCGTGGCCGAGTGGTTAAGTTCGCGTGCTCCGCTGCAGGCAGCCCAGTGTTTCGTTGGTTCGAATCCTGGGCGCGGACATGGCACTGCTCATCAGACCACGCTGAGGCAGCGTCCCACCTGCTACAACTAGAAGAACCCACAACGAAGAATATACAACTATGTACCGGGGGGCTTTGGGGAGAAAAAGGAAATAATAAAATCTTAAAAAAAAAAAAAAAAATTTAAAATAAATAAATAAATAAATAAATGCCTTATATGTTATCCTCACTGCCATCCCAGAGGTAAACTCTACTATTTTTAATACCACTTAAAAGATAACATACGTATAGTGATGGGTGGCGTCTAGAATTTTGGTGAACAGAATTCACTCTATACAGAAGTCAAAATACAATGATGTACACCTGAAATTTATATAATGCTATAAACCAATGCGACCTCCTTGGTTTAAAAAATAAGGAAACTGAAGGGTAGAAAGTTCATATAGTCAATAAGGAGCTAAACTTCTATTTAAATACTGGGAGACTACGTCTACATTAGCTCTGGTCAATAGAACTTACAGTGATGATGGAAATATTCCTATCAGTACTGACCTATTAGGTAACCACTATGCACACGAGGCAACTGAACACTTACAATGTGGCTAGTGTGACTGAGGAATTGAACTTTCAATTGTATTTACTTTTAATTTAAAGAGCCTTATGTGGCTAATGGCTACCATATTGGCTAATGTAACTCTAGGGCCCATCTTCTTATCCACCTTACAGAACAGCCTCCAGAATGCACTTTCTCACTTCTTGATTCATCTTTCACAAACATACGCATAGCAATTCAAATTATGTTTTGCATGCCTGAGTTTAGAGACAGAACAATTCACGCATTGTAAATAGCTTGATTTAACAGTTTATCTCTTGTAATGATTCGTGGAAACAAATAGGAAAGAAATCTGCTTGACAGACCATTTTACCTTGTCTTCCACTTCTGTTTAGGTGAGAGAAATCACTTGTTAATACACACAGTGTTTTATAATGTAACACAACCATATAAATTAGCATTAGTTTTCTCTGCAAATGTAAACTGCCTTTCTTTTCTTTTCCTTTTTTTTTTTGGCTTTATTGTGGAAAATTTCAAACATATAAAAAAGTAGAGAGAATAGTATATTGAAACGCCATGTCTCCAGCTTTAAAAACTAACAGCTCATGGCTACTTTATATCTTCTTTACTCCTGCTCATGAGCTGAAGCATATAATGTGTTTCCATTGGTTGTAATTATTATCCTAATTTATGCTCAACTGGTCTCAATTTTGGTTATGGGAGACTATTCAATTAGCTGATGAATTCTTTTAGTACCTACATTTTATTCTACCTGCTGCATACTTAGTTTCATTTGTTTCATCTAACTTTTGATTTTAGTGATTTTTAACACAAGATAATTTTATAAGAACGTAAAAATTTCACAGGGTTCTCAAGTGAAATATACAAAGAAGATAGACTAAAAATAATCTGCATCCCTGGCCCCTCCATCCTATTTTCGCTTTCCCATTGGGTAACGATTTTTATATTGATTATCTTTCCATTAAAAGTATATAAACAAATGCATATACATATTCATTTTTTCCACTCTTGCATAAAAATAAAGGTTAGCATACACACCACCTTTCTCCCCCCTTGCTTTGCTCACCAATACTTCCTGGAAATTATTCTGCAGGACTTTGTAGAGATTCCCTCATTACCTTTGTTACAGCGGCATAGTACTTCATGGTGTGAAGGAGCTATATTTTATTCAAGAAAGTCTCTATGGATAGATTTTGATTTATTTTTAGGCTTTTACTATTACAAACAGTTCTTCAATTAGTAGAGTCGTTCATAGATCTTTCCATATTTTTGCCAGTATGAAACTGTTCCTCACATATATAGACGTGGGACCAAACAGAAGAACTCTAATGCCTAAATCTTTGAAAAAATAGTATTTTCTGAAGAAGGCCATTATGTGGGGGGTCTATTTTAGGCAGTAAGTGGGAATATGATCACTCAGTTCATTAAAATACACCCACAATACACATACACACAAAAATATGAAGTCAGCGAGTGATTTGTGTAAATCATGTTAATATCTCTCAAGATCTTTCCTCAACTGCAAAGCTAGAAATTCATGCTAAAAGATAGTCAACATACCTTTTACTTGAAAATTCCAGGGCTACATTACTGTTATGTGACTTTATATGTTGGCAATGCAGAGATAAGGAAGCCATCTCTATCCCTGTCTCCATTTCTCTCTAAATCATCACCAAAAGGAGAGAATGTCAGGCTCTGTTGTTCAATTCCAGATACTGATTGGACCATGTTTGTTTGAGGACAAGGTCACTGTCCTGTGACTGATCTCATACATGAAGGAGGCTCCCTGCATCTTCCTCTGGTGCTCTCTTCTTTCCTTACCCATGATAGGGAAGTAAGCACATTCTGCACATAGCGTTTCCTTCTTTATTTTGATATCTTTATTTTTCTGTCTACAACATCTATCTTTTGATGGTTCCCTCCAAATATTGAAAGGCCAAGTTCATTCCCACAGGGAAGGAAGCCTCTCTCTTCTGCCACTTGGCAGCCAGTATGTAGCCTTGGAGATAAATGCAACCCCTTTTACACCATACTCCTTTGATTACAAACTTTCTTGTGTTAGCAGATGTCATTAATTGCTCTTGTATCTGAAGCTTTTTAGGGATAAATAGCTTAGGAAAAATGGTTGCTCTACATTGTCTTATAAAACTTACCAGATTGGTCTGTATTATAAGGTCAGGGATCCAAGTCTATCGAGTAGTATTACTACTACTTTACAGTTTTAAGCCACTAATCTTCATGTATATATCTTTCTCATGATAAGTTAACTTTTCATGCATCAGTAGTATAATCACATATACAAAGATCAGAGATCCTAGGGGAATTTGATGTTTAACTATTTGAATAGTACTATTACTGCTTTTACTGTCTTCTGCAAAATGCCAGGCAAAGAATTTGGCTATTAGATACAGGAAAATCTCTCTTCTGATCAGCAAAGAACAAATGATTGATGTCTATTGTGTGATTCAAATCCACAGTAAAGCATAGCTGTCACTAATAAATATAAGCAGACATAAGTTCATTTTACAGGAGAAGGCTGAAGTGTCTCCTTGGCATTTGAGTTATAAATTAGCTTCCTTTTACCTCCAGCTGTATAACATGTTCTTAAAATCTTATAATTCAGAACAGAAATACATCCTGGAGGATCAACTAATATTTTATAATGATTGATTGATAACTAACAAAAAATATTCTCAGCGCTGTGAAAATTTGTGACTTTATAATTCCTACTGCATTGAAATGTCTGCATATTAAAATAAAATGTGATATTTTTATAATGTCATCCTAGAAAAACTATATCAACATCAGTCATCAGTTATGTGTTATGGGTGACAAACTAATAAAGAAGGATCATGCCTAGAATCCCTGGACTAGGTATTGAGATTTTGCTTATCTTATGCTTCCAAAAGGAAGAAATCAAAACATAGAAAGAGTAGCATTAACCACACAGTACAATATAGACTTAAAATCACAGAAATTCTATAAATTCAGTTTCTACATGTATTAATGAGAGAGGAGTTGATACCTGCCTCAACAGTTTGAAATATTAAATCAACTGAGTTGATGCACATGGGAGTTCTTTATAAGCAGTATCATCATTGAAGAAAAGCCTGGCAAACGCGGAGTCTCCCATTAGTGAAATGATGGCTTCCTCTATGTCCTCTGCAGTCTCAGCTATATGTGTACTAGTATACAAAAAACAGAGAGACTTTGGACTGCCAGTAAGAAAAATATGGGCTAAAAACATAGTGACCATCCATTGGCTATTCAACTTGAACAACACATCAGCTGCAGTAAGAAGAGACAAGGATGTCTTTGTACCACCATCTCAACTACTTTGTGTATACACTTTTCTGTAGTAGCTAAAGATTCCTTTCTTGTGACCAGCACAGACAACTACAAGTAATAATAATCAACTGAGCACCTACCATGTTGCATCCATGCACCAATATTAACACTGAATATGGCACTGTCTAGGCTAGCACGCTCATTTGTCCTCATAAGTGACTCTTTCTCTCCAATATCCCTTTAGGTAGTCAAATTTTACACCATGTCATATGTAACTCTATTCTGCCCACCCCTTCAGTAGACAGGCAAAGAATGGTCACTTCACCCAAATGCAGCCAACTCACCAACTATACACCTAATCTATAAGCCTTCTAGAGAACAAGAAGCTGTGCCAACCAGATTCCCTCTTTTGTGAAATTGAGCTTAGAAATAGTATGAGAAAGAGGCAATTAGCAGGAGAGTTGAAGCTGAAAAATCATGATGAGGAATCATACTAGAAACAACTGGATAGATCATATTTAAATGTAAGTTTTGAGTGAGCAAGAATAAGTACACAAAAGCTGTGAGGAAAAGATTTAGAATACATGGTGAGGATGTTAGTTATCAAATAGATGTAAGCTGAAATCCATAGGTATTAGGACCTATCAATCAACAAAATGACAGATTATCAGTAAGGGCTCTCATTTGCAAGTGACATAAACCTTATTTAAATTGGCTGACACAATGCAAAAATCTGCAGAGGAATTCTAGCTGAGACAGAGCTAAATCAGGTACTAAACTGCTTGTTATCAGGAAGTTTTATTATACCTCTGCTTGCCTACATGTTGGCTTCCCATTCTCAGGCTGGTTCTCCTCTCATGGTGGCCCACAGCAGCTTTAGTTGAATGGCCATGTAGAGGAGAAAGCATTCCTCTACCCTTCTGGTTGGTCTAAGAATTAAATTGACATGAGACAGAATAACAGGAGAAAATAAAACAAACTTTAAATACACGTATACATGGGAGAAACTCAGGAAAACTGAGCAAAATGCTAAGTGGCCAAAGCCACCACCTTAAATACCATCATTAGCTAAAGACAAGGGAGGGTGTTGGGAGTAGTGGTTTGGGACCTCGAAGGAGAGGAAGGTAATTCATATGGAGGTAGAAAAGCAAATGTTTGATAAACAAATGCTTCCTGGGCCATCTATAGACATTCTGACCAGAGAGAGAGAGAGAGAAACTTTGATAAAAATGGGCTTAGCAAGGATCTTCCCAGTCTACAATACCCAGAATTATCTATGGTGATGGCCTGTCCTGGGACAGTCTTTCTATCCTAAGTTACTTTAGGCAGTTAGGGGAAAGGTTGAAGTTCCTTTCAGAGTCATTTGTTCTTAAAAATAAAGGAGCCAAAGAGACACATTTAGGGCAGTAAATTCTAATCCCCCACAGCCTAATGGACACAATTTAGGTGGAAAGGGGAATGCTACTTTCTAAGATTTCTGACAAAGTCCCCAACCCTCTGATGCACTGATTGGCCACATCTGGGTCAAGCGCTCATATCCTTAGAATCTTGGTAAGTCAGACCCAATGAAAGTAACTAAATTGAGATTTAAAGATGTCATTACCCAAGGGAAAACATGGTGATATGGCCAAAGGAAGGTTGAACGGATGCTGGTCAGGCAAAGAAACAGAGGTGCCCTATAACCTTGAATCAGTTGTAGCTCTATTTTTTTAAAGGTTATGAAAACCATACTGCTGAACCAGTAATGGTAATTTTTAAAATTACTACCCAGACTTATATTCAAGGAGACATATATCATTATTATTCAATTAATCTACAAATATTAGTTGGAACAATTATCATTTGCCTAATACTGATCCAAGCTCTGGGAGTACTGTGGCAAACACCAGGAGACAAATATACATAATAAGCAAGTAAGTAAATAAATAAGCAAGAAAGTTATGCCAAGAATTAAAATACAGTAGAGGGATAAAACGATTAGGTGATGACATTTTTACTAGAAAGATCTCTCCCCAAAATTTGCTATTTAAGCTGAAACCTGGCAGAAAGGAACCATCCAAGGCACTCCAGGCAGATGGAATAAGTAAGGTAGCATCTGTTCATATAATCTATTTAACTTCTATGGCATTTAATGACCTACCACCTTAAATAAAAAAGTGCTTCTGGATAACCTGTACTTACCATAAACTAACTAAATTTTGGTGCAATTACTTATTTAACATCTTTCTTATCCACCAAAAGATAAGCTCCCTATTGGCAAGGACTTTAGTTTTCCTGTTCAATTGTGTATCCCCATGTCTAACTCTTGGTATGTACTCAGTAGATGTTTGCAGAATGAAAGACTGAATTAAAAAAAATTGATGATATTGAAAACTTATTCATCTGACCTTTTCCAAAATAAAAAATTCAGTTCTCTTCTTTTATTCCAAAATGAAAATATAATCACTGTTGTAAGGCATTGGCAAAGATAGGATTGCAAGAGTTTCAGAGTTGTTCAAAAGCCTTGTGTTTGGGAAATCTTCCAGAACTTGATAAAAAAAAAAATCAATCTTCCTTCATAATAGATCAGTATTCCTGACATATATAATGACAGTACCAAATCTTTCTGTATTCAAAATTGTACAATTAAACAAATGTCTCTTTCTGGTCTGATCTCATCAGCACAATTTAGATATCAAATACAGAAATGTGTTGATCTAGAAGACTCAGAATGGTGATGTTTCTGGCTTCAATTTTACTTCCTGATTATAACTTTGCTATTTTCATTTCTTTCATATGTTTGCTATCTTGACACAATTACAAAGAACTATTGCTCAAGAGTGAAAATAGTTACACAATTCATTGAAGATTTTCCCTCCTTAAAATAAATGTTGCATATTCTGGAAGTTATATGGAAATAAGTTTGAAACACAAAGGAGGAAGAATTGACAGAGTTCAGATACATGAACGCAGAGATTGAAGTGAAACGGGTCCATGAAGGCAAATGCTTGAGCCTGTGGCAGGGGCTCAGATACAAACCCCAAGAAATAGCTTTCAGAATGTTGCTAGTAGTCATGCAGGTGTTTTTTGTAAGGACCACCTTTGGCTGAGCACTAAGTGAGACATGGGGAGGGACAATATGGTAGAAAGAATATTAAAAGGGGACTTGACTTTATTTTGCACTGTAAGCAAGGGAAGAGGAGCTTTTAATTACAGGATGAATTAATAGAATACAAATGAATTAATAATAATACTTAGTGCTGAGAAGAAAAGAAAGCATGATTGGGGAATAGGAAAAATGTGTATGTGCATGTGTTCACACCCACAAGGAATTCTCAAGAGACACAAAGACTGATGAGAAGGAAAATGACATCCCTTGAAGCTATACCTCTACATGGAAGATAAAGGAGAATGTTGAGATCTGTGGCAGGTTACTCATGATGTGAGAACAGTGTCTGTGCTCTCACATGAGTGGCGGCCATGCTGTCATTTGGGGCAGGGCTGAAGCTGTATCTTCCTATATGTTAGGGAGGAGGATTGACCATAACTATTGGCTACAACGGAAAGTTTCTTGGAATGAACACTTTCCTGAGTAGAGGATTATGAAAACACAAACGCCCACAGGAACCATGTGTTTAACATAAAATTGTAGAAACTGGCTCAGTGCATGTGATGAGTAAGTGGTGGAAAATGCAGCAAGCTGGAAAGCATAGAACTGGAATAAAGGAGGAGGCAACAATTGACCTCTGTCTAATCCTTGGCTTGGTGCATTGAAGCCCCAGTGTTACTATATTCCTACCTTGAAGATTGAGTGAGATAATGCACGTGAAGTTGTGGCATGATACTGGCATATAGCAATTACATAATAGATGTAAGTTACTGTATCTATTACTTTATTACTTCATAGAGTTACAGGTGCATATTTTCAAAGTATCAGCACTGGCTTTCCCTCTTCTTTGGAGGGTGGTTGTTTCTGACCCACAAATTCAATGTGTCCGTGCAAAGCAGCATTTATGGTAGTTTTTATAGAAGCAGAATAAATTCCATAGCATCATATCTATGAGGTTGTTTGGATCGACAGTAGTTTGTCTACTTATGTTTATTGCAAGAATCTACATCCTTACTCTGTGCTGAAACATCTACAAATGCATAAAACGCAGCTTTTAGTTTAACCAAAATACATACAATTCCATAAAAGCAGTTATGCCAGTACATGAATGAAGCACATTTGAGACTGGATTCCAAATCTTAGCCACAGTGCTTGCTACTCAACTCAACCAAACACATATTTGTGGAAGACTTGCTATATGACCAACAGTCAGGGACATTACGCATTTCAAGTGTCTTACAACTTTAGTAAAAGGAAATATAAAAAGCAAAGAAAAATTCTCTTGGTAAAGAGCATTAATATTAGAGATTGTGAATGGCTTGTGAAAGAGCTCAACGTGATCAAGTATGATCAGGTAACAATCCAAATACTTTATCTTCCTCTACCATCAAATGTATTTTGCAAGGTATCCTTTGCCCTTTCCTGGATAACGACTTGGATAGGGTTGTTAGCTTTCTAGGGACGGAAGTCCCATAATTGTCAGGTATTACAACTATTTTGTTTTCAGTTTTTTTTATTGCAGTAACATTGGATTATAACATTATATAGCTTTCGGATGTACATCATAATATATTTCGAATTCTGTGTAGATTACATCATGTTCACCACCCAAAAACTAATTATAGTCCATCCCCTCACATCTGAGCCTAATCACCCCTTTTGCCCACCCCTTCTCCCATGGTAATTACCAATCCAATCTCCGTTGCTATGTGTGTGTTTGTCATTTTTATCTTCTACTTGTGACTGCGATCATACGGTATTTGACTTTCTCCCTCTGACTTATTTCACTTCGATTAGTAACCTCAAGGTCCATCCATGCTGTCATAAACGGCCAGATTTCATAAATTCTTATGGCTGAGTAGTATTCCATTGTGTATACATACCACATCTTCTTTATCCATTCATCCCTTGATGGGCACCTAGGTTGCTCCAAGTCTTGGCTATTGTGAATAATGCTGCAATGAACATAGGGGTTCGTGTATCTTTATGCATTTGTGTTTTCAAGTTCTTTGGATAAATACCCAGCAGTAGGATAGCTGGATCATATGGTAGATCTATTCTCAATTTTCTGATGATATGCCATACTGTTTTCCATAGTGGTTGAACCAGTTTGCACGGCCACCAGCAGTGTACAAGGGTTCCCTTCTCTCCAAATCCTCTCCAACCTTTGCTGTTTCCTGTCTTGTTAATTATAGCCATTCTGATGAGAGTGAGGTGATTCCTCATTGTAGTTTTCATTTGCATTTCCCTGATAGCTAGTGACGTTGAGCGTCTTTTCACATGCCCATTGACTATCCATATATCTTCTTTGGAGAAATCTCTGTTCAGATCTTTGGCCTGTTTTTTAATTGGATTGTTGGTTTTTTTGTTTTTGAGCCCTATGAATTATTTGTATATTTTAGATATTAACAACTTATCTGATATATGGTTTGCAAATATCTTCTCCCAATTGTTAGGTTGTCTTTTCGTTTTGGTGATGGTTTCCTTTGCTGTGCAGAAGTTTTTTAGTTTGAAGTAGTCCCATTTGTTCATTTTTTGTTTTGTTTCCCTTGCCCAGTCAGACATGGTACTTGAAAATATGCTGCTCAGACTGATGTCAAAGAGCATACTGCCTATGTTTTCTTCTAGAAGTTTCATGGTTTTGGGTCTTACGTTCAAGTCTTTAATCCACTTGGAGTTTATTTTTGGGTATGATATAAGATAATGGTCTACTTTCATTCTTTTGCATGTGGCTATCCAGTTTTCCCAACACCATTTATTGAAGAGACTCTCCTTTCTCCATCGTATGCTCTTGGCTGCCTTGTCAAATATTAGCTGTCCATAAATGTGTGGGTTTATTTCTGGGCTTTTGATTCTGTTCCAATGATCTGTGTGTCTGTTTCTGTGGCAGTACCATGTTGTTTTGGTTACTATGGCTTTGTAGTATATTTTGAAATCAGGGAGTGTGATACCTCCAGCTTAGGTCTTTTTTCTCAGGAATCCTTTGGCTATTTGGGATCTTTTGTTGTTCCATATAAATTTTAAGATTCTTTCTTCTGTGAAAAATGTTGTTGGAACTTTGATAGGGATTGTGTTGAATCTATAGATTGCATTAGGAAGCATGGACATTTTAACAATGTTAATTCTTCCAATCCAAGGGCATCGAATATCTTTCCATTTCTTTGCATCTTCTTCGATTTCTTTCAACAATGTTTTATAGTTTTCGGTGTACAGATCTTTCACCTCTTTGGTTAAGTTTATTCCTAGGTATTTTCTTCTTCTTATTGCAATTGTAAATGGGATTGTATTCTTAATTTCTCTTTCTGCTACTTCGTTGTTAGTCTATAGAAATGCAACTGATTTTTGTACACTGATTTTGAATCCTGCAAATTGACTGAATTCCTTTATTGCTTCTGAAAGTTTTTTAGTGGATTCCTTAGGGTTTTCTAGATATAAAATCATTTCATCTGCAAAGAGTGGCAGTTTCACTTCTTCCTTTTCAATGTGTATCCCTTTTATTTCTTTTTCTTGCCTGATTGCTCTGGCTGGGACTTCCAATACTATGTTAAATAAGAGTGGTGACAGTGGGCATCCTTGTCTGGTTCCTGTTCTTAAAGGGATAGCTTTTAGTTTTTCTCCATTGAGAATGATATTTGCTATGGGTTTGTCCTATATGGCCTTTATTCTGTTGAGGTATTTTCCTTCTATACCCATTTTATTTAGAATTTTTATCGTAAATGGATACCGTATCTTGTCAAATGCTCTCTCTGCATCTATGGAGATAATCATGTGATTTTTATTCTTCATTTTGCTAATGTGGTTTATCACATTGATAGATTTGCGGATGTTGAACCCTCCCTGCATCCCTGGAATGAAACCCACTTGATCATGATGTATGATCTTTTTAAGGTATTCTTGTATTCGATTGGCTAGTATTTTGTTGAGGATTTTTGCATCGATGTTCATCAGTGATATCGGCCTGTAATTTTCTTTGTTGTGTTGTCCTTGTCTGGTTTTGGTACCAGGATAATGTTGGCTTCCTAGAATGAGTTAGGAAGCCTCCCCTGCTTTTCAACTTTTTGGAGGAGTTTGAGAAGGATAGGTATTAATTGTTCTCTGAATGTTTGGTAGAATTCACCAGGGAAGCCATCTTGTCCTGGACTTTTATTTTTTGGGAGGTTTTTGATTGCTGTTTCAATTTCCTTACTGGTGATTGGTTTATTCAGATTCTCTACTTCTTCTTGGTCCAGTTTTGGAAGGTTGTATGTTTCTAAGAATTTATCTATTTCTTCTAAATTATCCAATTTGTTGGCGTATAGCTTTTCATAGTATTCTTTTGTAATCTTTTGTACTTCTGAGGTGTCTGTTGTAATTTCTCCTCTTTCATTTCTGATTTTATTTGAGCCTTCTCTCTTTTTTTTCTTGGTGAGTCTAGCTAAGGGTTTGTCAATTTTGTTTATCTTTCCAAAGAACTAGCTCTTGGTTTCATTATTTTTTCTATTGTTTTTTGAGTCTCTATATCATTTATTTCTGCTCTGATTTTTATTATTTCCTTCCTTCTGCTGATTTTGAGATTTGTTTCTTCTTTTTCCAGTACCCTTAGATGGGCTGTTAGATTGTTTATTTGGGATTTTTCTTCTTTGTTGAGGTAGGCCTGAATTGCTATAAACTTCCCTCGTAGAACCGCTTTTGCTATATGCCACAGATTTTGGTACGTCACATGTTCATTTTCATCTCCAGGAATTCTTTGATTTCTCCTTTGACCTAATTGGTGTTCAGCAGCATTTTGTTTAATCTCCACATTTTTGTGGCTTTTCTGGTTTTCTTCCTGTAGTTGATTTCTAGTTTCATAATTCCTTTGTGGTCACAAAATATGCATGGTATTATTTGATTTTCTTTAATTTATTGAGACTTGTTTTGTGGTCTACTGTGTGATCAATGCTGGAGAAGGTTCCATGTGCATTTGAAAAGAATGTGTATTCAGTGGTTTTTGGATGGAATGTTCTATATATATCCACTAAGTCCATCTGGTCACATGTATTGTTTAAGACCAGTGCTTCCTTATTGATCTTCTGTTTGGATGATGTATCCGTTGGTGTAAGTGGAGTGTTAAAGTCTCCTACTGTTACTCTGTTACTGTCTATTTCTCCTTTTATGTCTGTTAATAATTGCTTTATATATTTAGGTGCTCCTATGTTGGGTGCATAGATATTTACAAGTGTTATATTTTCTCTTTGGATTGTTCCCTTTATCATTATGTAGTGCCCTTCTTTGTCTCTTGTTACAGTTTTTGTTTTAAAGTTTATTTTGTCCAAGATAAGTATTGCTACCCCTGCTTTCTTTTCTTTGTCATTTGTATGGAATATCTTTTTCCCACCTTTCACTTTCAGTTTGTGAGTGTCTGTAGGACTGAAGTGTGTTTCTTGTGTGCAGCATATATATGGGTCTTGTTTTTTTATCCAATTATCCACCCTATGTCTTTTGATTGGAGCATTTACTCCATTGACATTTAAAGCAGCTATTGATAAAAATGTATTTATTTCCATTTTGTTACTTTTTTCTGGGTGTTTTGGTAGTTCTTCTCTGTTACTTTCTTTTTCTCTTGCTCTATTCCCTTGTGGTTTGATGGCTTTCTTTAGTAATATGTTTGATTTCTTCTGTCTCATTTATTTGCCCACTTATTATGGGTTTCTGATTTGTGATTACCATGAGGATCCTGTCTAATGTTCTATGTATACAACAGTCTATATCAAGTTGATAGACTCTTTAGCTTAATCTCTTTCTAAAAGCTCTACTTTTTTCACTCCCTTCCTCCCACATTTTATGTTATTGAAATCATATGTGATCTCTTGTTTTGTGTGTGTCTATCCATTACCCTCTTTTATTGAAATAGGTAGTTTTAGTACTTCTGTCTTTTAATCTTCATCTTATCTTCACAGGTTGTTGATCTGCTACCTTCACTATATTTTTACTATTACCAGTGATTTCATTGCCTGGTTTTTTGGGGGGTGGTCATTTTTTTGGATTTTTTTTATCCCTATTTGTGGTCATTGCTTTCCCACTTAAATAAGTCCCTTCAGCATTTCTTGTAGAACTGGTTTCTTGCTGATAAATTCCTTTAATTTTTGCTTGTCTGGGAAGCTGTTTATCTCTCCTTCCATTCTGAATGACAGCCTTGATGGACAGAGTATTCTTGGCTGCAGGTTTTTTCCTTTTAGCACTTTAGATACAGCATGCCATTCTCTTCTCACCTGTAGGATTTCGGCTGAGAAGTCCACTGTTAGTCTTATGGGCTTTCCTTTGTATGTCACTTGTTGCCTTTCTCTTGCCACTTTTAGGATTCTCTCTTTATCTTTAATTTTGGACATTATAATTATAATGTGTCTTGGTGTTGGCCTCTTTGGGCTTATCTTGTTTGGAGCTCTCTGTGCTTCCTGTACTTGAATGTCTGTTTCTGTCCTTAGATTAGGAAAATTTTCATCTATTATTGCTTCAAATAAATTTTCTGCTCCTTTGTCTCTCTCTTATTCTTTTGGGACACCTCTAATATGTATGTTAGTGCACTTGATGCTATCCCAGAACTCCCTTAGACTGTTCTCATTCTGTCTAATTCTTTTTTCTTTTTTCTGTTCAGGTTGGGTGATTTCCTCTAGTCTCTTGTCTAGCTCTGTGATCTGTTCTTCTGTATCTTCTACTCTGCTATTGAGTCCCTCTAGTGAAATTTTTCATTTCCAGTCTTGTATTCTTCATTTCTGATTGGTTCGTTTTTATAATTTCTAGTTCTTTATTGATGAGCTCCTGGTGTTTATCCATTCTTCTCCCAATATCTGTGAGAATCCCTATGAGATTTTGTTTGAACACTTTGTCAGGTAGGTCCCTTCTTTCTGTTTCATTTAGTCCTTTTTCTGGGGTTTTGTCCTGTTCCCTTGCTTGGAATGTATTCCTCTGTCTCCTCATTATGCCTCTTTCTCCGTGCTTATTTCTATGTATTAGGTGAGTCGGCTGTGTCTCCTGATCTTACAGAAGTGGCCTCATGTAAGAGATGCCTTTTGAAGCCCAGCAGTGTGGATGTGGCAGCTCCCTGGGATAACACACCAGGGGAAGAACCTCAATGGTGCCTGCCAGGGTCTGTGACAGCACATGTGGAGCAGGTCAGAACAATGGCCCCCATCAACGTCTCAGTCTCCCGAGAGGTCCCTCCTCCCACTGAGATGCCCCCAGAGCCCATCAGGTGAGTCTCATTTCACCAAAGGACTGTCAGCATTTTCTATGGTGATTTTAGGTTGCTGAGATGGGTGAGTTTGTGCATGGGCCCTTTAAGATACAGATTTTTTCGGCTTTTAGCCGATAGCTTCTCTGGGGGTATCCTTGCTGCAGTTAATAGCCAGCAAAGCCAGACATTAAGAACCCCGTCTCAGTTGGGCTGAGTCTGAAGTATGATTATAGCAATATCAGCCCCTTCTCCGGGCCTCACTCCTCCAGGGAGGGCTGTGTACCTTAGGGTGGCTCCCACCTGGCCAGCTGAGAAGCTCCCCTGCTCCCAAAGGTGGCTTTTTTCATCTCAGCAGGAATTCCTTCCTCTTCTGGCTTAGTCAGGACTGTCCCTTGTTGTGGGGGTTCTTTTTATCCAGTTTTCAGTTTTCTATACAGGGTAATTTTTCCAAAAATAGTTGTAAACTGGTTGTGTTCATGAGGGGAGATGAGTTCAGAGTCTGCTTATGCTGCCATCTTGACGATATCTCTCTATTTTCAATTATTAAAACAAGATTATTTTTACTCTTTCATTCAATCTGATGCCTTTTCATGCCCCATAAGCTCACACATGACCAACACCGGGGGAGGTGGGTACGATCTGCTCTGTCTCTCCCTTCTCCAATATCCTTTTGTTCTGCTAGCTCTTCCAATTTGGGGGCAAGAAAGATGATTAAAGGTCAAGTTTTATTTAACTAATGAAATTGTTTTTAATTAGCACATGCCCATTTTAGGTCTTACTGGGCTGTCAAATGCCCTCTGTCATGCCAAATAAGTCACTTTGGAGCATTCCTCTGAGACCTTACCCAGTGGGGAATATGCTCTTTGCACCATTCGCTGCTGCGAGCAATAGAAATTACAACACATTCCTTACAACTTTGTCTTAGCTACCACCTCCCAGCTATGCCCCTCAGTGAACACAGCCACAAGTCACCATTTGTGCGGTCCTATCCAGGTGACTCAAGGTCAGCTACTTTCTGCAATGCCCATTTTGCCAATGGGAACATTTATGCACCCAGGACCCAGGACCTGCCAATCAGTGCAATGATAGCCTGGTCCTACTGCAGTTCTCTCTCCATCAGCTGTCATCAGAAGAGCTCCAGGCAGCCTCCTTCCACTAGACTTTCCCATGGTAGAGTCAGGCACTAACTAGCATCTTTACCCCCAACTTATAGTCATACCAAACACCATCAAGAACTAGTTCAATCTGTGTTCAGGGAACAATACTGTGGAGGCTTTGAGTTCCTGTAATTCAGAAAACTTCTCTCATTATAGTAAGATGTCTAAGACTCCTCTTGTGAAAAGCCCCCTCCCAATCTCTCCAAAGAGTTCTTTGGCTTCAGAGATGGAGGGTATGTTCATCTCCTGCCTCATGGAGAAAGGAGGAAAATTCCTTAGTGCTGTTTACTCCTGTAAGTTCACTTCAAAGAAATTTCACATTCAATGAATTTCCAGCCACGCTCATGGGCTGTTGAGGTAGTAATTGCTAGCACAATGTGTGTATGTCTTAACCAATCCTGAAATGATATATGCTTTACTTCTATTTAGAGTATGTGAGTACTTTTTACCTATTTTTTTCAGAGTTGGGACCTCAGCTAAAACCCTAAAAAGCAGGAATCATTCTGACATCCTATTGTAGCTGCTTAATATTTTCCTGAATTTCAAAATCTTGTAAATATATAATTCTTCCCTCACAAAATCAGCATGACTTTGTACTTTGGGCATTACAAAAACACACAGGGGCTTAAACACTATGGGGATGGTTTTACTGAGAAGTATGGTATGCCTGGAAGTGCCTAGAAACTAGATTTATTTATTTATTTTTTCAGTCAGATATTCAAAACGGAGTACCTTGGGCTAGCTTCCCCAATGTAGACAGTGAGAGTGTTACCAGACACAAACACAGGTTGTTTTTACCTGCCATGCAAGAGAGGACAAAAATAAAAAAACCGGAATGCCACCCTTATGGCAAGGAAAGGGTTTTTTATTATTGAAAGGTAGTCAAATAAGGAGATAGGAGCTAAAACTTAAATCCACCTCCTCAAAGGGAAAAAGGAAGGGGTTTTTTCTTTGGGGTTCTAATACTGAACAAAGGCTCAGTCTGCTTGCTGCAAGATAAAAGGCCAAGCAGGCAGTGGCAGAGAGAGAACTTTACTAAGCAATAAACTAGAATATGGGAAGATGGGGGACTATCATTCTTAAAAACTCATCTTAAAGGGAACTGATTTGGAAATGACTTAGAAAGGCAAGCAGGGTTGCGGAGGGGGCTCAGGAGCATCAGATGATGGATAACCACCGAGAGTGGAGCGCCTCTCCATAGCAGATCTGCTGAAAGCAACATTCCTGAGGAATCTAAGTAAACCTCAGTTACTTCCTTATCTGCGAAAGAAGGCACAGTTTGAACAGAGGACATAAATTTTCTGCTAACAAGTTATTCTTTGTACTGGTTACAGATTAGCTTGCCCACATGCATTTCTAAGCATTTTTCCAAAGCACATTGTGAGAATAAGTTGGGGAGGGGGGCATGTGGCCTTGGGGGCTAAAGTTCTAAGAGTCCACTGTGCAGGGGTGACTTTTTTCATATTTCTTATGATGTGTGAAGCTTAAAATTGCTCATTTTAGCTTCTCAATGCTCCTGCATGATGCCTAGTCAGGCAGAGGGCTGTCAGCAAGCTATTCTCTTATCGGCAGTCCTCTTGCTGTTCTGCAAGGCGAGCTCAGAAACTTTGGTTACTTTGTTTCCCACATTAACCTTGCGGGTATGGTCTCAGTTTCATCCTAATTCAGGGAAATTTTAACTCCTCTGTCCTCAGTTTCAGTTTCAGGTAAGGGAAGGGGAGCATGTGGCTTTGCTGGCTGGCGCCTTCCCATCAGCCTGAATTTGGCTTTGTGAGGCTGCTTGCACAGAGGGGGATGGTGAGATAAGGGAATCTGCAGGTCAGTATCCCTGGTTGTCTGCCTCCATGTTGGATGGTGGGCTCTGGCAACAGGAAGCTGAAGATTGGGGCTCGGGAGGCTTCAGTTTCTTGATATTCTCTGGACATCCATTTCCCTATGATAAACTTCAAGGACCTGCAGTTAGCCAAAACTTCAGTGCAAGTCCAGCACGAAGTCACCTGGGATTTTAAAAATTTGTAACTTCTTCTTATCTTGTGAAGCTCAGGAATAGAAAGGTTAAAGAAACTGATATTTACATATTAAAACTAAAGAAGCAGGGAAAGCAGAAGGGTGCTTTTGCTTTTAACCTCATATATGCTGGGTTTAATGTAGGGGAACCAATATCAGGGCTGGTATCAAGACAAGTGATTATTAAAGAGAAATCGGAGAACAACATGACAGTGAAATAAATACTAAGCAAGGGAGACATTTCAAGCAATATCCCTGGTAATACAGCTCCAGCCTGATCCTATAATGGATCGATGTGGTACGGCAGTGCAAGTTATCAGATTTACCCCATCCTGAACACTATATTACCAGACTGGTCAACTGAAAGCAGACTGACTAAATCTATAGAGGAATAGATAAAATTTACAGGCATTTCTAGCTCTCTCTTTACTAAGGATTTTAGAGGATCTAGTCAAAATGCCAACTGTCCTACTGGATGTGATCCTGGAAGGAAAAAGTAACAGAAAGCCCCCTCTTTCTTGTCTTCTGCTTGTTATTTTAATTGTACTGAATATGTGTATGTAGAGGATGAAAAAGAAGAGAGTGGATGGATATAATATATTGTAATCCTGGGAGTAGAATATAGATGCTATATTGTAATATTGGCAATTCTAAACACTTTCGATGGAAGTTTTCCTTTTATGAGTTAGGGCCACCCAGGGACACCATGGTGAAGGGACAAACATTCTCATAATGTCCCTGTGGATTCTGATACTCCCAATCTACATTACTCAAAAGCCAATCAGCTACAGCTACTAGAAGGAGAATCTCAATACTAACATCACATCCAACAAATTCTGGATAAAATACAATCTGTGGTTTTGAAGGGCAAAGAGCTAGGAGAGACCATAGGTGGTTGATGGGACAAAGAGATTTTTTTTTTTTAAGATTTTATTTTTTCCTTTTTCTCCCCAAAGCCCCTGGTACATAGTTGTATAATCTTCATTGTGGGTCCTTCTAGTTGGGGCATGTGGGGGGCTGCCTCAGCGTGGTTTGATGAGCAGTGCCATGTCCGCGCCCAGGATTTGAACCAACGGAACACTGGGCCGCCTGCAGCGGAGCACGCAAACTTAACCACTCAGCCACAGGGCCAGCCCCCGGGACAAGGAGATTTTTCATTGCTGAGCCATGTAAAATGTTAGAGAAAAAGTTGAGGAGAATAATGTAAATGGAGAAACCTTGAACCAGGCTAGGAAAAGAAGAGTAAGTAGTTGTTGCAGGTAGGGGTAAAAGAAGAAAAAACTGGAAGAAGGCATCAGAGTATTTTATTAATTTTGTAAGTGTAGACTCATTTCAGCAACCAGCTGGATGTTGCTGACCAAGCAAGAAATAATAGATCATTGTTTGTATTTGATTTGGGCAGTAGACTCAATTTTCAATGAAATACCTAGACATGGCTGTTTTATCAAAGACAAAATATTGATGTTATACATGTAGTAATGTTCACCCATATATAATTTGATGTTACAAAGTAATGGCTTAGGACATAGTATCTGATTTCTAAAGTTGGGATAGTAATGTCTCTGGGAGGAAGAAGAGAGAATATATATTAAGACTAAGTTAAAGTAGGTTAATTTGGTAAAAAATAAATTATAAAATTAAGAAAGACATTAACAGTGCTATGAAATCACACTTGCAAGCTAGAACAGTGCATGCCTAACTTCAGAATACCCTGGAAAGAGAAAAGAGCAAAGAATGGTGTCAAAGTGTAAAGAACACTAAGTGAGGACGCAGTAATTTTGGCTCTGCCATTAACTAGCTATTTGACCATCTCTTGGTCCTTCAATTTCCCTCCTGCAAAATGAAGGTGTAGAATGAACGACTGAAAGTCCTCTCTAGCTCTATTATTCTGTGTGGAGAGGAGGCTCTTACATAAAGGAAAGATCAATGGTAAGGAGTACATTTCCTGTAACATCCAGACTAATGAGAGGTGGTTTAACAGCACAAAAGATTTGTGGCTCATTAATGATCACAAAACTGGAAACCATGCAGTCTATTATTATTTTTTTCTTTTTCATCTTTTTTGAAAAGTGTTTAATTCTCTTCTTGAGAACTCATGTAAGAATAATTTATATTAAGATGTTATTGTCACAGTTAATGGACCCAATAAAGTATAACCAGGCTCCAGATTTCAGTCTTGATGTGGATAACTGATCTTCTGAAATGTTTAAACATATGAATGACAGATGTTTAGAAGTCACTTCTTGATCTCATTTTGTACGTTTACAATGGCTGCACTATGAAAGTCCTTGATGGTGATTTTGACTATTTATTTTTGATACAGAGCCTAACAACTTTACCATCTTTTAGTCTAAATACCATATCAATGATTTTCCCAAAGCAACTGGCGAAAATGATTGATAGCATTTTACCTTCCTAGAAAAGCACAGAGGGTGCTTCACAGTTTCTCTTGTAATTAATTGAGACTCCAACAACAACATATGTTTGCGTAGCATTTACAGTGGGAAAGCGTTCAAGAAAGAAGATTCATTTTCCACTTGTAACCAATGGTGAGTGAATGAAAGCAGAAACTCCCTTACAATGTTGAGCAAAAGAAAATTAAAAAGTGATTCTATTTCAAATTCAGTCTGTTTGTTTGGCAATATTTAATTCATAATCAACCAGTGTTTCAGGGCAGATTAATTACATAGTACTAACCATGCAATCATAGGTAAATTTATTTATTTTTTATTCCTCAGCATTCTAAGCAGGTGCAGCACGCCGTACATGTTAATTACTTTTGGATCTACCACATGTAATTCTCATATAAAAGGTGGAACCTGTAATTACTCAGCACTTCGTATTTAACAAGTAGATATTCCTCAGGCTAAAGAAGCAAGCTATAGTCCAAACAGCAAGATTTTGAAGTCAAACCTGTGTTTTAATCATTGAATACTGGTTTTGCCACTTCTCCCTCATCAGAAAGAATAGAGTTGTTGTGTATATTGAATAGGGCAATCTATTAATTTAACCTCCAGCTATATAACGTGGGTGTTGTCGACACTCAATGGTTTTTCACCATTCCCAGAAGAAAACACACTGCTTTGTGCCCTGACTATTCTCTTTCTTCTACCTGCCATGATATTTATATTGTTCTCCAGCTAAATCCATTTGATTCTTCAACATTGAGATCAGGGGTCAGCAAAGTATGGCCAGAGAGCTGAATCTACCCCACCTTTTGGTTTTGCAAACAAAGCTTTACGGGAACACAGTCATGCCCATTTCTTTTTGTGCTGTTGATGGCTGTTGTGCACTCCAACAGCAGACCTGAGTAGCTCTGACCAACACTGCATGGCCCACAAAGAGTAAAATATTTTTGCTCTCTGACCCTTTACAGAAAACCTTTGCCAACTTTTGATCTATAGAAAGCCTCCCCTTCTCTATGTTGCCTTTCCTGTCCAATAACATGCTGATTTCAATATTCCTTGTAGTTTATAGTTTAATACTGCAGTTTAACTATATGTTAACATGAGCACAGGAAAGTGGAGATTGCATTTTAGTTTTCTTTTTTTGCTTTTTTTTCCCCTCCGCTTAATGTAATACCTGACTCTCAAATATCTATTATTTGGATTTAAATATAAATTATTGAATGTAAAATCTCCTAAAACTAATATATAGATTGGATGCTATTTTCTTTAGGATAGAAATTATTTTTTTAAGTTTTTTAAGTCTATGGAAAAATAGACACACGTGCGCACACAATCCAATTTTAAAAGAGAATTCAGGAATCTCATAGACGTACTTATTTCTCAGAACAAGAACCTGGACCTCTGATCATGGGAGAAAGGATGCAACAAGTTTTTTTATTGGAAATTTCAATGGGCTTCATGTCTCATGTGACCTATTCCAGGTTTGTCACAAGGTTGTGAGTGCACTTGCTTGTGAATGGCCTGAACAACACAGGGATTATTTATTCAATTGGCCTCAAATTTGATTCAGAGCCAAACTTTTTCCAGACAAGAATTCTCCCCACCCCAAGCTTTCTAGTCTCTTAACGTTAACCTCCTCTACATGCAAAAGTGCCATTTTGTAGACATTTAGAATTCCTTTCAGCTTTAATTTTAGCTTTATCTGTAAGGGTATTGTGACTTCACTCGTTAGGCCCTAAAAATAGTGGCCACAACTGTGTTTTTCTCTCCTAAAGATTTGCAACCTTATTTCAAGTCTGCCTTAAGAGTATGTGGATAAATCAGACCGCTGTGATTGTTGAGTTTTTGTTTTGTTTTCTTTGGGGGATTTTTTGCCCCTGAACATCTGCTATAAGAGGTTTACACCATGCTTACCCAGGCTTTGGTCCACTTGCTATGGTTCGTATGCCCTCCGTTTATAAAATGTATTAATGCCTCTGGACAGATTCCACCAGAAGTGAATCATGGATGTCCAAACTCCACTGCCGTAGAAAGGGGGATTACAATCCTGAATATGTGTCATTTATGCACTGAGAGCAACAGCAATCATAACAGAGAATTTCTGTAGTTACTGAGGTCCCAGACAGCCACTTTCCTGACGTTCCCTACTTTATTTATTAGCAGCTGTTTATAATGCAGTACCGTTTTTTAGGTGCCACCTGGACTATTCCCAAGAGCTGTGAACTAGTAGCCAATAAAATATAGATGTACTGTTATGTAATCAGACAATCTTAAGAAAGGGGGAAGGTTTTTATGTTAGTGATAATAGTATTGTGTGTATCTATGTATTGATTGGTTGATTGACTTTTTATTTTGCCTGCCTAGTATCCATTCTCATTTTCTTCTTGGGAAAGTATTTCCCAGTCCCATTTGAGAGATTACCTCTCCATCACTGTGCTTTGTGTTTTTTGAATCTATCAATCAAAGTATCCTATTTTTTCCTAGTTAGGAGAGAGCAGACGGCCCAAGCCAATTCAATTATGTTCTCTTTCTCTCGAGTTTGGAGACTTGAACACTGAAGTTTAGTGACAAAGGCTTTTTTAAAAATCCCCATGGCTGACATATGCCCAGAAGAGACAGTTGCTAAGCTCATGCACCTGGCTCACCTGGTCCTACTGCTCTACTATTTTATTTGAACTCTGTGAGCCACATCATATCCTTCCAATGACTTTCCTTTTTGCCCTGCAGATCCAGAGTAAGTTTCTTTCTCTTGAAAACAGTGTATCTAATTTACTCGTTCTTAAACTTCGCTACAGATTAAAGTCATCTGAAGAGATTTAAAACTCCCTTTCCCCAGGCTCCATCCCAGACCAATCATAAAAGAATCTCTGAAGGAGTGGACCCAGGCCTTAAAATTTTATAAGCTCCCCAGATGATCCCAATCTGCAGCCAAGGTTGAGAACCACTGGCCAAATTTATACAAAGAGCTACCATTTATAGCATCCTTGCTGAGTGCCAAGGATGTAATCTTATTATTGCCTTACAGCAACTTTAGAAGATGGGTATTATTTTCATTTATGAAGGGAAAACTGGATCACACAAATGTTAAATAAATTGTCAGAGGTCACGGAGACTAAGGAATGAAGATATAATTCATACGCCTGTTTGGACTGTATTACTTCTAACCACTACTTTTACCAAAAAGTTAAGAAAATTGGGTTAACTGACTTAGAGCTGAATTTAAAGTGTTTCTAATATTTTAATAGGAAAAAAGTTGTTTTCCAAAAAAATTCCTACGTGAAAAATGAATTTCCACTGATAAAATGATGGTTGAAGTAGAGTAGAATCTTGTGTCCTCTGCCCTCTTGCCACTTCCTCATCCTGATACAGGCTGAGGACCTCAGGGTCCTCATAGATTACATCAGCAAAGCCTCTGATCCAAGCAGCTTAAAAAGATAGCAACAAAAGAGAATCAAAATGATTACGTATGTCTTGTTATTTAATAAGAAAGAGAATATCAAATTGCAGAGAGAGAAACTGATCCTATGGTTTCCAAAATCTAAGAGAAATTATCTAAAGGTAAAGGAAATATCATTGGGCAACATAATAAATATTCTTCTGGAGTGATCATTCACAAGATATGATTATGCTTTTCATGGTTTTCTCTTCTGTAACAAGACTATAATACAAAGGAGGTGGTTCCGTGGTGAATTCACATGCTCTAATTTTAAGCCATGCAAACTCCAAAGATTCTGTCCTACTGAATTTTTCTATACTCAAGATCTCTACAGGATGCTAAATAAATTGCTCAGCAATTCAGCTCTACCAGTGTTTTCAGAAAAAAAAAACAAGTCAACCCAAGGGAGTCTATCTGAAAATCTCTTGAGCTTGCTCTACGCACAGTTCCTTTCTCTCCTTTATTCTGCTCTGCAAATTCTAGCTGTCTAGCTCTCCCCAAATTCCTGTCCCTGTATCCACAATGAAGCAGGAATCCTGGGCTCCATTTGGGACTCCATTTCATATCTGCAGCATGGAAATGACTCCAGGCAGTAAATTTTATAGTCACAGGGCTAACCATGTTTATTCCTTTCCTTTCCAGGAATATGATTCCACACTGCCATTGTCTAATGTCAGGAAACAGATACTGTGTATATTTGGTGCGGTGTTATAGGGTTTTTTGTTTGTTTTGTTGTGGTGAGAATGCAGTTTCTGTAGCAGTTAATTCTTCATGAGCACAATCAGAAGTCCTTCTCTCTGTCTCTTTCTTTTTTAATTATTTTTAAACTTAAATCAAAAGATATACTGGTTAAGAATACCTTTAATTATTTTAGACACAAAAGATAAAGTCTAAATTACTTAATTTATCAGAATATTTTTATACTATATTATCTTAATCACTAAGAAATTTTATTAAAATTGTAGATGCGTTGTGAAATCTTTTTGATCACATGTAAATTAACTCCTATAGCATAAGCACAACAGCAATAAACCTATACTTCTCCAGGAGAAGAATTTGTGTTAAATAAATATAGACAACTGCAATGATATACTTCCTATATATTCAGATAGATGGTAAATTTAATCGTTAAGAACTTCCATGTGGGGGCCGGCCCCGTGGCCAAGTGGTTAAGTTTGTGTACTCCACTTCACGGCCCAGAGTAATGTATAACCTGATGAACCACAAGGCTTTATCTCCAGCCCAGTCTGCTTCCCTGGATTCTAGATTTTTCCATCTTATTATCTACTCTTTGCCTTCATTAGGATATCAAATAAGTATCATAAAGTTAACATGTTCAAACGAAATTCATAATCCCCCCAACCTTAAATTCATTTCTCTCTTAGTAGTCCCTATTGCAATAAATGTCATAAAAATTGCCCAATTTTTCAGGACAAAAATGCAGTCACCACATTTGACCGTCACTTTGTTTTGTAGTCTGCATCTATTCCATCAGTAAATCTCATTGTTGAGGTATATTTGAACAAAAATTTGTATAACTCTTTCATTTCTAGCACCCTATTGCAACCAGCATCTTCTCTCATCTGGACAAGTCAAATCACCTCCTAACTGGTCTCCTTGCTACGACTGCTTTCATCTAAGTGTGTTCTCCACACCAGGTCAATGTTGTCCTCTTAACAGTGAACATCATGTGATGTCACAATCCCGCTCAAGCTTACCAATGACATCCCATCACACATAGACAAGTATGAATCTCGACCTTGGCACCTTGGTTATTCTCTGACTTCCTCTTATACTATTCCACATCTCAGTCAGTCTATTCCAGCCACACTGATTTCCTTGCTGTTCTTACAATACAATAAGTACAGCAAGTATGTTTCCATATTGGGACCTCTGCATTTGAAGTTTCCTCTCCCAGTATGGTTCTTCCCTAAGATAATCAAAAGATTTACTCCTTTTATTTCATATGTTTTTTCAAATTTAATTTCCTCAAAGAGACCTTTCCTAGATACATTACCAAAAATATCATTTTATGCCCTTCTGTTATGTTCTTCCCATCGCTGATCATTACCTGAAGCTACTGTAGATATTTACTGGCATATTTTAATTGTGTCTACTCCACTCTAGAATATAAAGTCCACAACGGCAAGGTTTTGTTTTTGTTTTGTCCGTTGTTATATCTACACTGTCAAGAAAAGTGTCTGGCACTTAGAAAAGATTCATTAAATTATTATGGAAAAGTTAGATGTAATAAAAAATTGTCAAGAAATATATACATTGCCAAAATGACTCAACACTAAATTGAAATTTTGAGTAAACAAATAACATTGAAATATATTGATTCCATAATGCAGGAGTGGACAAACTTTTTCTGTAAAAGGACAGACAGCAAATTTTTTGGAATATTTTGGGCCTTACGTTTTCAGCTGCAATTACTCAATAGTACCAATGTAATGTGAAAATAGTCATAGACAACATGTAAATGAATGAGCACACTGTATTCCAATGAAACTTCATTTACAAAAATACACTATTTGGTCAGATTTATCTGATAGGCAGTAGTTTGCCAATCACTGCTGCAGTAAGTAAATCTTTCTATCTATGTATCTATCTGTCATCTCTATATCTCTACCTCTATCAATACCTATATCTATGCCTATGTCCATACATAGAATCTGTGAAATATACACTATATCCATAAAGTTTTAAAATTAATTTTTTCAAACACTCATGGAACAGATGTCTATTTTATAAAATCTTTAAAATATAAAAAAGGCATATAAAAAATAGATTCAAATTTATTTAATGAGGCTGATATTAACTTGATACTAAACCCGGGAAAACAATTTGATAAAGAAAAATTATAAGTCAACTTTATTTATGAATATTGATAGAAAAATCCTAAATAAATCATGTGCTAATCAAATTAAGCAAAGTACAAAAACATCACAACCAACTGGGGTTTATTCCAAGACTGTAAACCTGACATATATATTTTTTTCTTTTCAATTCTTTTTGTATTGATGTTATAATAGTATAAAATATTGCAAAATTTCAGATGTACATTATTATTTGTCACTCACCATATATAAGTGCCCCTTTAATCCTTATGCCTACCCCCTAACCCTCTTTGCCTCTGGTAACCACTAATCTGTTCTCTTTGTCCTCGCATTTGTTTATATTCCACATATGAGTGCAATCATTTGGTGTTTGTCTTTCTTTGTCTGGCTTATCTCACTTAACATAATACCCTCAAGTTCCATTCATGTTGTTGCAAATGGGACAATTTTGTCTTTATTTATGGCTGAGTAGTATTCCATTGTATACATATACCACATCTTTTCTATCCATTCATTAGTTATTGGGCACATGGGTTGCTTCCACATCTTGGCTACTGGTAATAATGCTGCAATGAACATAGGGGTGCACAAGTCTCTTTAAATTGTTGATTTAAAGTTCTTTGGATAAATACCCACTAATGGGATAGCTGGGTTGTATCGTATTTCTATTTTTAATTTTTTGAGAAATCTTCATACTGTTTTCCATGTGGCTGCACCAGTTTGCAATCCCATCAGCAGTGTATGAGGGCTCCCTTTTCTCCACATCCTCTCCAACATTTGTTGTTTTTTGTCTTGGAAATTATAGCCATTCTAACAGGTATAAGGTGATATCTCATTATAGCTTTGATTTGCATTTCTCTGTTGATTAGTGATATTGAACATTTTTTCATGCGTCTGTTGGCCATTCATATGTCTTCTTTGGAAAAATGTCTGTTTATATCCTCTGCCCATTTTTTAATTGGGTTGTTTGGTTTTTGTTGTTGAGTGCTATGAGTTCTTTATATATTTTGGAGATTCACCCTTGTCAGATATATGATTTGCAAATATTTTCTCACAGTTGGTGGGTTGTCTTTTCATTTTGTTCATGGTTTCCACTGTCTTGCCGAAGTTTTTTAGTGTGATGAAGCCCCATTTGTTTATTTTTTCTTTTGTTTACCTTGCCCAAGTAGATATGGTATTTGAAAAGAGTTCTAAGACCAATATCAAAGAGCTTACTGCCCATATTTTCTTCTAGGAGTTTTATGGTTTCACATCTTAACTTTGAGCCTTTAATCCATCTTGAGTTAATTTTTCTGTACAGTGAAAGATAATGGTGTACCTTCATTCTTTCACCTGTGGCTGTGCAGTTTTCCCAACATCATTTATTGAAGAGACTTTCCTTTCTCCATTGTATGTTCTTAGCTCCTTTGTCAAAGATTAGCTGTCCGTAGACGTGTGGTTTTATTTCTGGGCTTTCAGTTCTGTTCTCTTGATCTGTATGTCTGTTTTTGCACCAGTATCATGCTGTTTTGTACTAAAGCTTTGTAGTATATTTTGAAGTCTGAGATTGTGATGCCTCCAGTTTTATTCTCTTTTCTCAGGATTTCTTTAGCTATTTGGGGTCTTTTGTTGCCCCAGAGGAATTTTAGGATTCTTTGCTATATTTCCATGAAGAATGTCATTGGGAATCTGACTAGGATTGCATTGAAGCTGTAGATTGCTTTAGGTAGTATAGACATTTTAACTATGTTTATTCTTCCAATCCATGTGCATGGAATATCTTTGCATTTCTGTATGTCATGATTGATTTCTTTCAGTAATGACATAGTTTTCATTATAAAGGTCTTTCACCTCTTTGTTAAATTTACTCCTATTTTATTCTTTTTGCTTCAATTGTAAAAGGGATTGTATTCTTGAGTTCTCTGTCTGATAGTTCATTATTAGAGTATGGAAATGCAACTGGTTTTTCTAAGTTGATTTTTGACCCTGTAACTTTGTTGTAGTTTTTGATTATTTCTAATAGTTTTCTGATGGATTCATTAGAATTTTCTATATATAAAATCATGGGGCCGGCCCAGTGGTGCAGCGGTTAAGTTCGCACGTTCTGCTTCCCAGCAGCCTGGGGTTTGCTGGTTTGGATCCCAGGTGCGGACATGGCACTGCTTGGCAAGCCATGCTGTGGTAGGCGTCCCACGTATAAAGTAGAAGAAGATGGGCATGGATGTTAGCTCAGGGCCAGGCTTCCTCAGCAAAAAGAGGTGGACTGACAGTAGTCAGCTCAGGGCTAATCTTCCTCAAAAAGAAAAAAAAAAATCCTATCATCTGTAAACAGTGAGAATTTCACTTCCTCCTTGATAATTTGGATACCTTTTCTTTTTCTTGCCCAACTGCTCTGGCCAAAACCTCCAGTACTATGTTGAATAAGAGTGCCAAGAGTCTTGTTCCTTGTCACCCTTGTCTTGTTCCTGTTCTGAGAGGGATGGCTTTCAGTTTTTCCCCATTGAGTATGGTGTTCGCTGGTTTGTCATTTATGTCCTTATTATGTTGAGGTACTTTCCTTCTATATCCATTTTATTGAGTTTTTATCATAAATCAATGTTGGATCTTGTGAAATGTTTTCTCTGCAACTTTTGAGATGATCATGTGGGTTTTATTCCTCATTTTGTTAATGTGATGTATCACATTGATTGATTTGAACCATACCTGTGTCCCTGGTATAAATCCCACTTAATCATAGTGCATGATCCTTTTGATATATTGCTGTATTCAGTTTGCCAAAATTTTGTGGAGGATTTTTGCATCTTTGTTCATCAGCGATATTAGCCTGTATCTTTCCTTCTTTGTGTTACCCTTATCTGGCTTTGGGATCAAGGTGAGGTTGGCCTCATAGAATGTGCTATGAAGTGTTCAATCTTCTTCAATTTTTTGGAATAGTATGAGTAGGATAGATACTAAATCATCTTTAAATGTTTGGTAGAAGTCTACTGAGAAGCCATCTGGTCCTTCACTTTTATTTTTGGGGAGGTTTTTGATTACTTTTTCAATCTTGTCACTTGTAATTGGTCCATTCAGATTCTCTATTTCTTCTTGATTCAGTTTTGGGGAGTTGTATGAGTCTAAGAATTTATGCATTTCTTCCAGATTGTCCAATTTGTTGTCATATAGTTTTTCATAGTATTCTCTCATAATTCTTTTTTTTCTGTAGTATCTGTTATAATTTTTCCTATTCATTTCTGATTTTATTTATTTGAGCCATCTCTCTTTTTTTCTCAGTGAGTCTGGCTAAGGATTTGTCAATTTTGTTTACTTTTTCAAAGAACCGGCTCTTAGTTTCATTGATCCTTTCTACTGTTTTGTTTGTTTGTTTCAATTTCATTTATTTCTGCTCTAATTTTTATTATTTCCCTCCTTCTGCTGGCTTTGGGCTTTATGTTTTTTCCAGTTCTGTTAGGTGTAGTTGAAGACTGCTTATTTGAGATGTTTCCTTTTTGTTAAAGTGGGCCTGTATTGTTATGTATTCCCCTTTAAGGACCACTTTTACTGCATCCCATGTGAGTTGGTCTGCTGTATTTTCAGTTTCATTTGTCTCCAGATATTCTTTGATTTACCCTTTAATTTCTTCACTGATCCACTGCTTGTTCAGTAGCATGTTGTTTAGTCTCCAGGTTTGTCACTTTCCCAGCATTTTTCTTGCAGTTAATTTGTAGTTTCATATTATTAAAGGTGCTTGATATGATTTTAACCTTCTTAAAATTTTTGAGGCTTGGCTTGTTTCCCAGTGCATAGTCTATCTTTGAGAATGTTCCATGTGCACTTGAGAAGAATGTGTATTCTACTGATTGTGGATGGAGTGTTTTACATATATCTATTAGGCCCATCTGGTCTAGTTTTTCGTTTACTTCCACTATTTCCTTGTTGACTTGCTGTCTGGTTGATCTAACCACTGATGACAGTGGTATGTTAATACACCCTACTATTATTGTGTTGTTCTTAATGTCTCCTTTTAGGTCAATTAATAGTTGCTTTATGTACTTTGGTGCTCCTCTGCTAGGTGCAAATATATTCATAAGTGTTACATACTCTTGGTGGAGTATCCCTTTTATCATCATATACCATATCTCATCTTTGTCTCTCATTGTCTTTTTATATCTTGAAATCTACTTTGTCTGATACAAGTATGGGAGCACCCACTTTTGTCAGCCATTAACTTGGAGTATCATCTTCCATTCAAAGGATGCAAATCTATGTTTGTCTTTAGAGCTGAAATGTGTTCGCTGGAGGCAGCAAATTGTTGGGTCTTGTTTTTCAATCCATCGAGCCACTCTGTGTCTTTTGATTGGAAAACTAAATTCATTTACATTTAGTGTGATTATTGATATATGATAGCTTAATGCTGGCATTTTATTGCCTGTTTTCCAGTTGTTTTGTAGTTTGCTTGTTTCTCATCCCATGTATTTCACACTGCAAATTCAGTTCAGCGGCTCCCTATGATGGTTTTCTCAGTTTTCTCTCTATCTATCATGTGTGTCCCTGTTCTGATTTTTTGTTTAGTGGTTACTGTAGGTTTATATAAAAGATCTCATAGATGAGATAGTCCATTTTCTGATAGCCTCTTATTCCCTTAATCTAAGCAGGTTTCATCCCTTTCTTACTCCACATCTAAGCTGTTGTTGTCACAATTTATTCTGTTACGTGTTGTGAATTTGTGGTTAAAATGAAGTGATTATATTTATTTTTGATGTTTTTCTTTATTTTTATCCTTAGAGTTATAATTAATTTCTTCTAATAGAGAACTGCAGCCGTTCTTCTTTCTTTTTTCATGTATGAGGAGCTTCTTGATCAAATATTGTAAGGGGGAGCATCTTGTGGCAATGAACTCACTCAGCTTTTGTTTATCCGGGAAAGTTTTTATTTTTCCATCATATCTGAAGGATACTTTCACTGGATATAGCATTCCTGGCTGAAATTTTTTCTTTCAGAATTTTGAATATATCATTCCATTCTCTCCTAGCCTGTAAGGTTTCTGCCAAGAAATCTGCTGAATGTCTGATAGAGGTTCCTTTAAAGTTTATTTTCTTCTGCCTTGCTGCCCTTCGTATTTTTTCTTTGTCATTGACTTTTGCCAGCTTTACTAATATATGCCTTGGAGAAGATCTTTTTAGATTGATGTAATTAGGAGTTCTATAAACTCCGTTTACATATAATTCCAGACCCTTCTGCAGGTTTGGGAAGTTCCCAGCTATTATTTCTTTTAACAAGCTCTCTGCTCCTTTCTCCCTCTTTTCTCCCTCTGGAATACCTATAATCCTTATGTTAGATTTCCTGATTGAGTCTGATATTTCTTGGAGAACTTCTTCATTTCTTTTCAATCTTAGTCCTCTCTCCTCTTCTATCTGAAGTATTTCTTTGTTGCTATCCTCTAGATTGCTAATTCTATCCTCCATAATATCAGCTCCGTTATTTAAGGACTCCTGACTTTTCTTTATCTCATCCATTGTGTTTTTCATTTCCAACTTTTCCGATGGATTTTTCTGTATAGTTTTGACCTCCTTTTTGAAGAATTCCTTCTGTTCATTAATTTTGTTCCTGATTTCAAGGAACTGTCTTGCTTAATTCTCTTGTAACTCACTGAGATTTTTTTATAATGGCTGTTCTGAATTCTCTGTCATGTAGACTGTAGATTTCTGTCCCTTCAGGATTGATTTCTGGATGTTTCTCTTTTTCCTTCTGGTCTGGAGCATTAATACATTTTTTCATATCATTTGATGTAGTTGGTTTGTGCTGTCACATAGTGGCAGTGTCTGCTTGCACGTTCCACCTGCTACCACTGCAATGAGGGGCAGGGGCTGTGTAATCTGAGCCCACCATGATCCTTGTCAGTTGTGCCTGTCTGACCTGGGGCACTCCTTGGGATCACAGTGGCCCTGTGATGTCTCCAAAAATTGGGAAAGCAATCACACAGGGGCTTAGGGCTGCTGCCATCTGGTCCCATAGTTCTGTGGAGACATACTACCCCCTTCAGGGCTAAATCAGTACTATGGGTGTTCGTGGCAGCTGGAAACTTGTTCACCCACACTTGCAGCTCCACTGCCATCTGCTGCTAGTTTACACCAGCCACTTGGCTTAGTGGCTGGGGCCTCCCCTCTGAGTCTGAGCCTGAGCCACTACCTGTCGACTGTGTGGCCCTGTTGACTCTCCTACCAGACAGAGAAGTGATCACATGGAGGCTCAGAGATGTTGTCACCCGTTTCCACATTTGTGCTGAAGTACGCTCCCGCCCTTGGGCTACAGCAGTGCTATGAGCTCTCCAGCTGGGAGAACAGTTGCACGTGTGTACTGGGCTGCCTGGTGGCCAGAGAGTGCTCTCCTATCTCCACCACCTCCCCAGGGGTAGTCCATTCATCTTCAGATGTACAGCTGCACAGGTCTCTCTGACCTCCTGATGTGCTGTGTGGGTATCCTCCACTGATCAATGAATGTCCATTTAGTTGTATTTGAGGGGAAAGACACAAAGTGAACAGCTCACTCTGCCATGTTGCTGACATCACTCTCTGTTCAACATATTTTTTTAAGAATATAAAAATATTCAACCACCTTAATGGATTTTAAGTAGACACAAAGTATGGTAATATTAATAGGTGCTAGAAAGAACTCAAAATCCAACACTGATTCATGATAAAAGTCTTAGCAAATTAGGAATAGAATTGAATTAAAGGAAAATATGAATATAAAAAAATAATAGTTTTTAATATTTCTGTATGGGGTCTATTGGATTATTCATGGAAGAGTAATCTCAAGCAGTTGATCGATATGTGAAGACATAATTAACCTCACTTATTGTGACATGCAAAATAACAATTATAAAAACAATAACAGCTAATTGCTAACCATGGCTGCTATAGGTATTTTATATTATAAATCCATTTAGTGCATTTAAACACGTCTTATATATTATACCATTAATTAGATATAATGCCTCCCCAGAAAGTGAAAGGAAATGATACGCCAAGAAAGTGAACAGGAAAACAATCCTTGTTAACCCCTGAGATATGGCGCGAGGCCAAAGCTGGCTTGTCAGTGCTCTCTAATCCTCATGTGTGTGAAAGATGCAGCAGATTCAAGCAGTGGCATCCTTTGCAAGTAGCTTAGGCTTTCACTATGAAAGGGCCTGAATGTTGCTTACTACTTATACTGATTTCCTATTGCTGCAAGAGCAAACTATCACAACCTCAGTGACTTAAATCAACACAAATGTATTCTCTTATGGTTCTGGAGGTCAGAAGTCTAAAAACATGTTCACCGAGTTAAAGTCACAGTGTTGGCAGAGCCAGTCCTTCCTGGAGGCTTTGAAGGAAGAATCCTTTTTCTTGCCTTTTTCATCTTCCAGTGGCCACCTGTATTCCTTGGCTCCTCACCCCTTCCTCTGTCTTCAGATGGCATCACTTCAGTCATCGCTTCCATCATCCCCATTGCCTTCTCCTGCCTTCCTCTAATGAGGATAGCTGTGACTACAGGAGGCCCACCTGGATAATCCAGGACACTTTTCCCATCTCAAGATCCTTAATTTAATCATGCACACAAATTCCCTTTTGCCATATAAAGTAACATTCACAGATTCCAGGCATTGGGATGTAGACATATTTGGGAGCCATTATTCAGACTGCTGTACTGTTTTAAATTATCTAAGCTTGATATTAAATGTTATTTTGGCCTCCAAAACACTTATCAGTGCCTATATAGAAAAAAATGGCAGTATTCTGGCTGTTATTGTGAAAGACACAAAAGACTGAGATATGGTTGTGTTTTTTCAAAAACTCATAATTTTCTTGACAAGTCAGATGCAGAGCCAAAGGTAAACAATTCAGGTAGATTCTGAGCAGATTTCCTCTCTTTATTATTTACTACAGAAGCAGAAATACATGTGCTAATTCCATGAATATTTTCACACTTCACCTGACCAAATAAACCAGTAATTTACAGTGGTAATTTCACAGTAGGGCTGCATTCAAAGTTTAGTGTGTGTGGCATTTATGAGGTTATGACTAAAGTTACTTTTTAATAATGTGTCAGTGTTTTCTGAATTTACAAAATCATCTTCTGTGATATTATCTGAAGCAATAAAAGGTTTATACCTCTTAAAGGTAGCATCTAAAGCAGTGGTGCCTAAACATTGATTTTCGGCCTCAGAGTCCATGATGAAGATTTCACTTATCTGAGATGAATGAGGAAAAAACATGAAAATGTAAGGAGTTTTTCATAAAGCTAATGTATTCAGTTTTAACACTATCTTTTCTGTCCTTCTAACCATTTTTTTTCTTTTCAAAAAAGTGTAGCAAAGATGATAAGTAAATCTTTTTGAAAACTAATAGTTTAGTAAATGTATGTCAGTAGCAAATTAAAACACACACACACACACACACACACACACATACATCCTGACTTGTAGAATTCAAAAATCAATGAACCAATGATCTATATCTTGGATTAATGAGAAAAAAATCAGTATTAATTATAATATCTATAAATTATGTAATGCTTTAAAATTTACAAAATACATCTATGTCCATTAGCTCAAGCGTCCCCCCAACAATAAGCCCATGAAGAAAAGAAGTAAGTCATTACTATTTCCATTTTATAGGTGGAGAAATTAAAGCAAGTTTTTTTAAATGACTTATCAGAACTTTTCCAGTTGATATACTCACTTATGCCTAACTATGTCATCTTACACTTGCCCTACATCCTCAACCACTTCTGAGACATTCAGTTCATCATCTTCTATAAAATGAAGCCTGGGTCTTCCCTCATTGCCCTGTTGCCAGAGTGAGGTGAACACATTTATCGTGTACCACTTTGTTCCAATGAGGCAGAAGAAGAGATATGCTAATGTGTCTTCCTTGCTCCCTATTATTGCCTTTAAATCATTATTTTTTCTCCTTCCTAAACTATTCCCTCCTGCTTTGGATCTCATGGCTTCAGTAGAGGAAATAATCATCTAATTCAAATGCTTAAGAAAGTTGAAAAAGATAAGGATATTGGTAAAAGTAGGCAACATGGTAAATGTGATCAGTTGTTTGGTAACGTAGAGGTGATCAGTCATGAAAAGTATGCACTGTAGAGTGTTGGTCTGAAACCTACTTAGAATGGGGTAATTGACAAAGAAGACAAAGTATATTAATAACTTTTTCAACAAAAGTGCTAAAAAGATATATATACAAACATGGAGGATGTTAGAGGATGATATGGGATGGGGTTAACATAATACTGATTTTTTAAATACATGAAACAGAAATAATGTCTCAGTGTGACTCCTTTATACATAATATCCCAATGTGCTATTCTGTGAAATAGCTGGACAATAATTAGATGTTAGTATATAATCAATTCAATATATATCCATTATAGAAAGTATGCAAATTTCATTGAATTCTTCTTTGAAGATATATTATGGCAAAAGCTTTCAGCACAGAACCTCCAAAGGTTACTAAGTCAGGTAAAAAGCTGTAAATGATGTTACTTATTGTCTTATGTTGTTAGAGCTAAAAGGGACTTGAGACACAAACACGATTTATAGATGAGAAAATTGATGTACAAAAAGATTGATTTGACCAAGTTCATATAACCTAAATTAGTCATTTGAGTTGGTGATTTTGTTTGCATATTTTTCCTAAGTAGAATCCTAAAGTCCCTAAGTCAGGGAATCTGTTTTGAGAAAAGGCCATTGACCAATAAACTAACTGTTCTTTTCACTGCAATCTTCAAGAACTCTTGAACGAGAGAATTCTGACCTCTGCGAGGAGACAGGCCCGCAGTTCAGTGTCAACTAGAGTAGCCAGCAAATGCGCACACAAGTTCTTAAGTTCTTCTTATTATAATATAAACTAAACTAAAACAATCTTTTAAAAGCTTACAGTTTGAAAACAAAATGAAGAAAGAGAGTTCACAAATGAGATTACAGGGAGCTCAATATACTTGTAAATGTAGCGAAGAGCACTGATGACAACTAAGCCCTAAAATGGCATTTTCCACCTCACAGAATTATTATGTTTCATCAGCTTTACCTTTCTAGGTCCATTTATCTGCGAGCTTTGCATTTCTCTCCCAAGCCTCAGCCCACATTACTGCTTTGGCTTCCCTGACCTTTATCATCAAACTTCTAGAGATCATAATATGGAGATACATACTAGATGGACAAGAATTTTCTGAACTCTTCCTATGTTGAAGAATTTTCCTGGACATTTAAAATTTTTGCCATAAAAATACTCTTAGTATCTTTATAAAATAGGTGTTACTAAAATATTTTAAACAGGAGAAACCTGAGGTATAAAAAGATTAAGTCACTAGTTTCAAATCCTGCAGCTTTGAAAGGTGGGAACTGGAATTGTAATTTACTAGTGAATGATTTCTAAGCCTATCCTCTTGATCAATATTTCTACAAGTAGATAGTTTTTTGACATATGTATTGAGGAGAATTTATCTATCATGTGCCTGATTCAGAGGTTCTCAAACTGGGGGCGATTCTGCTCCTCAAGGGTCGGTTGGCAATGTCTGGAGATATTTTTGGTTGTCACAACTGTGATAAGGAGGTCTAGTGGCATCTGGTGGGTAGAGGCTGGAATGCTGCTAAACACACTACACCGCACTGGACAGCCCACCACAGGAAAAAATTGTTAGACTCCAAACGCTGAGGTTGAGGAACCTTGGTCTAATAGTAAAAGTTAGTTTATGGTATTTCAGCTTCTGCTTAACATGAAAAAAGTCACAAGAGAACTAGCTTGGTAAGATACATCACAATTCTTTAAAACAACTAGATAGCTGAAGGTGCAAAGAATCTTAATTAACTAAATTCTAGAAGGTCAGGAGCCTTCATCGAGACAGGCCTGATTTCATCACTCATGTAGGAAGGACGCAAAAGGATGAGAGATCTACCCCCAGTGGAGGCAGTGAAGAAACACAGGGCTTCCTATGAAAGTTTAATGACCACGAGGCAGGCAGAGTGATAGAGTCAGGTTCCCAGAATCTCACACACACCGAATCTGTACCCAGAAGTCAACTCGTGCACACAGTGTTTACAACGCATACGTGGGAGTATGCTCAAGCTTGAGGACAGAAGAAAAGAGCTAAGAGAAATCCTTCCACAGCACCCGAGACCTCCATAAGGGCAAGGAAGTGGCTGCCAAAAACTGGGTATGTCAGGAAATCTGAGAGAAAACCCTCTTAGGAGCTCCAGTCTTCATGAAATACACTGGAGTGGATGCTAAAGGCTGGGCATAAAGAATGGTGAAGACCCTTCCAGACCCAACTAGAGCACACATTAATGACCTGAGAGGGAATAAATGTGTTCTTTTCTAGAGATAAATATCATTTACTTAGTCTCCACCATTCTTAACTACATAATGGGTGGCACACAACAAGCAATCTGAGGCATGAAAGAGAAAAAGAGTGTAACTCATGGTCCAGAAAGAAGAGAGAGAATAGAGCAGAGAAATAGTGTAAAGATAATGACTGAGAATTTTTCAAAACTAATGAAAGACTACAGCTTACAAATCTAATTAGCTCAGCTAACTCTAACCAGTATAAAGACACATAGTCAAACTGCTGAGAAAAATCAAAAATGAAGAAAAACCTAGAGTATGCAGGGGCAAAAGACACATTATACATAGGGAAACAGCAATAGGAAAATACATGGTGAACAAACTCTACAGTGATTGCCATAATCCTGTGTCTTCTTATTCACACACTAAGCCCCTCCCCTCGAGGGCGAGTGGGGTCTGTAACTCACTTCTTATCAACAGAATATGGCAAAGATGGCAGGACACACATGCATACGTTTATGTGATTAGAGTGTGTGATTGCGTTACATGAGATTATAATGTTCATATTGCTGGAGACTTAGAGAAAGAGGCAGGCATGTTGAGAAGACCACATATCAGGAAACTGCAGGCCACATGCAACCAACAGCCAGCAAAAATCTGAAGCCCTTCTGTCTGACAATACACAAAAAACTGAATGCTTCCATTAACTTCATGAGTTAGGAGGCGAACCTCTGGAACAAGCTGAATCTCAAATGAGACCTCATTAAGGACAAACACCTTGATGACAGTTATGTAAAAGATGCTAAATACAGGATCCTAAGCTGTGCCTGGACTCCTAACCCACAGAAACTGTGAGATAAAATTTGCGTGGTTTTAAGTCACTAAGTTTGTAGGAATATTGTTATGTAGCAGTAGATTACTAATACAGAATGATAATGTGATTTGCACGGAAGACAATGAAGGCAGAAGACAATGGAACAACATCATTAAAGTGCTGAAAAGGAAAGAAAACAAAATCTGTCTGGAATGCTAAATCCTGGAATGTTAAATTCACCATTTACACCTTCAAATATGAGGAAAATATGACACTTTCAGACAACCAAAAACTGAGAGGATGCTCTTAAACAGACCAGCACCACAATAAATTCTAGAAGTTCTTCAGATTGAAGGAAATAACATCAGATACACTGTCCACGAAGGAAGAAATGAAGAGCACTAGAAAGAACATACAGATCTTTTCTAATTGTACATATATACGTGTGTGTGCGTGTGAGTGCATGACTACTGACTACATGAAGTAAAGACAATAATCATAACATCTTATTGTGGGATTTATAGCATATGACAATAAAACTCAAATGGTGGGAGGTGGTATATGGAACCAAACTTGTAAGATGCACAGTGTTTATGACATAGTACAACAATATTTTAAGGCAAACAATGATAACTTAAAGATGTTTACTGTAATCCCTACAGCGACACTGACAAATACAGTAGCCAGTGGCCATACTGGCAGCCAGCCCTGGTAATCTAGTGATTAAGATTCTCTCACCACCATGGCCAGGGTTCATTTCTGGGTCAGAGAACCACAACACCCACCTGTCGGTTGTCATACTGTGGCAGCTGCATGTTGCTGAAAGCCATGCCTCCAGGATTTCAAACATCAGCAGGTCACCCATGGTAGACAGGTTTCAGTGGAGCTTCCAGACAAAAACAGACTGAGAAGGACCTGACCATCCACTTCCAAAAACATTGGCCATGAAAACAATGTGAACAGGAGCGGAGCATTTTCTGTTACAGCACTGGAAAGTGAAAGTATGGTGCAAAACACCAGGCAGAGCTCAGCTTTGCTGTACACAGGGCGCTAGGAGTCAGAATCAACTCCACAGCACTAACAATAACAAATATTGCCATTTAAGGTAAATTTAAATTAATTAAAACTTAAAATAATTAGGAATTTGTCCATACTACTTAATAAAAAGAAACAAAAACACAATAACACAAAAACATAGATGAATGCATACATAAATACAAAAGTTATATAAATCTTTATCAAATTATATAAACATTAAGATTACATTGAGTAAAATAAACTTGTCATAAAACACTAAATATTGTATAATTTCATTTATATGAAGTTCCAAAGCAGGGAAAATTCATATATGGTCACAGAAATCTAAGAGTAGTTGACTTTAAGATGAGGGGAAGGGACACAAAAGAACTTTCTAGAATGATGAAATTATTGTATATATTGTTTTCTGTGTTGATTGTAGCTGTGTAAACAATTGTCACAACTCGTTGAACTTACCACTTAAGATCTCTGCATTTTATTTTAAGTCCATTTAAAAGGAAAAGGGGAAACTATCAATAAAAAAATCTCTTAGTAGAATATTATGTCTCAAAAATGTTTCCTTTAATTTTTTGAAATTTCCTGTGAATCAGTACGTTCAATAGCAGAAGAAAATTCTATATTCTTTGTCCTAAGAATAATTTGAAATAGGAAGATTTTTGCAGTTAAATTTAGAACTCCTCTACTTTCTTCAAGGGTGACAACCTTTGATGTTTTCTTTTCAGGTGTCCTAATGTTTTCCCGTGACATGGAAGAACCAAACAGAGGATATCTACTGCCATGTAAGATTTTGCATGTGCTTTGTGTTTGCTGTATTTCAACTCTGTGTTGGTGATTTCATATTTCTCAATTTTAATCCAAGAAAAAAAAAGACAATGTTAACCATGTTAGGATAGGTTTAAGACAAAATGAGCATAAAAAATGTTTACCTCTGTAATAATAATAATCATCCAAATGTGATGCCATTTGCACTAAAAAATATTATAATTCCTGTTTTGCCCTATGGATGGCTTCAAAAACGCTTCATACTTTGTGAATCATCTTCACCATGAATGAATGTTGTAAATGTGTTTAAATGAAATGTCAAATGTGTTGAAAATAATCGTGTGCTTCTGTCACAGCAGTAAAGGCATAAAACATACTGATATCATATGGTAAGCATTCAACATGGGTAACGAATGAGGTTAGGTTCTATGTCACTTTCAAGAAGACAACAATGAAAATGTTTTTTATTTTCTAGAAAACCGATGTACATAAACGAGATACAGCCATGCTGTCAACTCATTCCAACATGTGGCTTCCAATTATTATTCAGTGATCTCCATCCAACTGCAGCTCATTAAACATCACAATTAAAAACTCCACCTTAAAATTTAGTGCCTTTCCCCAAGGCACTTACTAAAACCATAATAGCACACTTCTGAAGTTTCCTGTGAAAAAAGAAATGTATTTGAGAAAAAAACAGGCACAAAAAGACCACATATTGTAGGATTCCATTTGTGGGAAATGTCTGAAAAGGGTAAATCGACGGATATAGAAAAGAGATCAGCATTTGACTAATCCGAGTTGGTGGCAAAGAGGGGATAGGGATTAACCATAAATGGATGTGAGTCATCTTATCAGGATGATGAAAATATTTTAAGGCTGGATTATGATCATGGCTGTGCAACTTGGTAAACTTACTAATTTAATTTAATTGCACACTTAAAAATGGGTGAATTTTGTGCTACGTAAATTATACCTCAATAAAATATAAATTTTCTTTTGAGGAAGATTAGCACTCAGCTAACATCTGCTGCCAATCCTCCTATTTTTGCTGAGGAAGACTGGCCCTGAGCTAACATCTGTGCCCATCTTCCTCCACTTTATATGTGGGACGCCTGCCACAGCATGGCTTCTCAAGCAGTGCCATGTCCGCACCCGGCAAATTCCGGGCCACCGAAGCAGAACGTGCGAACTTAACCAGTGCACCACCGGACCGACCCCAAAATTTTTAAAAAATTGTCTTTAAAAAGTAGTGAAACTAACTGGCATTTCTCTAAATTAGGATCTAGTTCCTCACACATCCTGATGTTGACACAACGGAGAAAAAAGCAAAACAGTTTCTATTATAAAAGAACGCAAATTATTTCTGGCTGTTAAAGAGATTAACACAATTTTGACAATTAAGTTAAAATACATACTTGTAAAAAGTTAAATATGAAAACCCAACTTTCTTGCTAAAAGCAAGAGAAAGGGGGAAAAAACGACTCCAAAGTGAATGTTTAGAATGCTTTCCCAGATATATATGGAGACGTGCTCATCAATAATGTTTTCACAGGGGCTGGCCCAATGGTGCAGCGGTTAAGTTCGCAAGTTCTGCTTTGGTGGCCTAGGGTTTCCCAGTTTGGATCCGGGGTGCGGACATGGCACTGCTTGTCAGGCCATGCTGTGGTAGGCGTCCCACATATAAAGTAGAGGAAGATGGGCAGGGATGTTAGCTCAGGGCCAGTCCTCCTCAGCAAAAAGAGACGGATTTGGCAGCAGATGTTAGCTCAGCACTAATCTTCCTCAAAAAATAAAAAAAAAATTAAAAATAAATGTTTACATAGACCCTTGTTTTTCTTCACAAGTTAGTAGCACTGTGTTTCACAAATTGCAAGAATCAAGATAGTGTGGAATGCCTGCCTTTTCCCCCAGAACGATATATATATGTGGATTTCGACTCAATTAATATAATACAATAAAATAACAATACTTAGTTTGGTCAATCAGGACTTCTCAACTTTAGCAGAATTGGGGGATGGTTTGGCTCTACTTATTCTGTCATGGGCTGTCCTGTGGAGTATAGGCTGTTTAGCAGCATCCATAGCTTCTACCGACTAAACAATAATAATTAGAAGGATGCAGCCAGAAAGATAAACTTAAGGAAAAAGTTAAAAAGCTAGTGCATATATTGCTTGTAGGTGTGAGTACAGTCATAAGCCATGATGACATTTTGATTAATGACAGACTGCATATGTGACAAGGGTGTTCTCATAAGACTAGTACCATGTAGCCTAGGTATGTAGTAGGCTACACCATCTAGGTTTGTGTAAGCACGCTGTGATGTTCCCACAATGATAAAATCATCTAACGACGCATTTCTCAGAGCACATCCCTGCCATTAAACGATGCACGACCGTAATTCATAGGATACAACTTTAGGATAGGGTTTATATTTGGCAAATAAGGAAGGGAACAAGAGACATAAGGAGTAAAAAGGAGGCTTCAACTGTATTAGTAAGATTATAATAAAGAAAAACAAAAGATACCCAAAACAAATAAAATACAAATATTCATAAACTGGGTGGTGGGGACATTTGTTTTGGTTAAATTATACTCAAGTAATTTTCCATACATTTGACATTCTATACATATGTATCTATATATAAATGATTATATATCTAGAATAACTAACAAATTAGCATATAAAGATTATAATAATTAATAAACTGAGCTTCGTACTATTAGCTTCTATGTCATGGAGTCCTGAAAGATTTGGAGGGTATTTCTAGTCTCCATCTTTGTTTACAGAATCAGGAAGAGGAAGAGTCGCAAAATAAAACTGCCTCCCTAGAAATTTAAGAGTCCTATGTATGACAATGTTGCTATTTCACTCCTTATATCAATGTGGCTTAGTTTCTAAAATAATAGCAATCATTCACAACATAATTACCATGAGAAAGTTTACAAATGCACACTTAAAATATGTTATGTTTCAAAAATTTGGGACTAATTGATTCTTACTGTTGACAGAGAATTGTATGATAGCCAAGGTTCAAGCAAATGATTATCTTTAATTTCTCAAAAAGTGCAGAAAACTCTTAGCAGATATTGTGATGATCCATTCTGGTTATTACTACAAAGTTTGGTCTTACAGAAACTGAAAAAACTAGATGTCAAGTCATGTCCCCTCAAAAAAATAAATACCTCCATATGGTAAAATACTGATAAAAGTAGTTCTATTGGGAGTTATTCCTGCTCTCAGAAATTAGCACAATAAAAGTTTTATATTTGAATTGAGATAACAGAATCCCAGATTTTTCCCTTTTTAATTTTACAGCTGAAAGACGCCTTAGAGCTTGTTTAGTTCTTATTTTATAGATGTGGAAAATGAGATTCAGAAAGTTCAGGCCATTTCCTTCTCCAAGGTCACCCTGTGAGTTAGTCACATAGCTGAGTCTAGAACTCATATCTTCATCTTTCTACTTTCTTTCCACACTGCCAAAGTGAATCCCTGTCATATTATCTTTTTATTTTATGAAATAGAATATTTTATAACACAACATAATAGCTTAATCGGTAACTACATGCCTTATGTGCATTTCAGAACACATTAAGAATATTAATATAGTTATTAGGAGAAAAGGCTTTTATTGCAGCTTAAGCTTTCATTTTTTTCCCATTTATTGCATAATCCTAGTTCATAAGGGGAAAAAAATCAGGTTCTGTCAGCAACTTATAACCAGTGCAAACTCCATGTCACTCAGTGTGACAGCCTCAAGGTCAAAAGACTAGACATCTCTACATCAGTCAATTCTCCACAACTCAAGGATGCCAATCATTGGGAAGGATCAGCTAACCCACCTCCCCACAAGCACTCTGACTCATTTAATGGTCACAACATCTCTTGTCAACAAAGAAAAATAAAGGGAGAGGAGATTCAATTTGTATCCTTCTATTCTAAGGCATTTGAGACACACCCTGGAATAAATACACTGTTTATTCTCTGAACTGACACATTTCACTGTTTGCTTTTGTGTTTCATTTACTTCCACAAATCAACGTTCTTCTTTATCTCTTCCTTTGAGGCTCAGAATTCTAGAGCTTACACAAAAAGCCACATGGATGAGGCTTGCTAAGGAGAGGAATGCTGGCACTCTTTTGAAACAACCACAAAAAGTTGGTTCAGTACACATTGATTCGACTAAACAACTTGCTAAAATACTCCCCCTCAAAAAACATGTGTATATTCCCACTGCTACTAAAAGAGTTTGTGATTTTTTTGCATTTCTGTTTTGGCTTATTGTTGTGGGGAGGAAAGCACTAAATTTGGAGCAAGACTGCCTTGAGTTTGTATCCTAAATAAAGATTATTTAAACTTCTGGACATAAATTTGTCATTAAAATAAAGATAATAAAACCAATTATATCCATTAGGATTATATTCAGCTGCTAGTGACAGAAATCCAAAATGTAACAAAAGCTTAAGCAAGATTGAAGTTTATGCTCTCTCATATAAAACCGAGTGAGTAGACCAGGATTGAGATGGTGGTTAATGGTATCAAGGGACCAGAATCCTTCTATCTTGTTGCTCTGTCATTCATGGTCTCTGCCTCATAGCGGGGGGAAGCAGCATTATGATGTAGGGACAAGAAGGAAAGAAAGAATAAAGATGGAGAGGTAAAGGGTGCACAGACATTGACTCTAAAAAAATTAGCAGGTATATGGCACAAAGGACTTACGTCCCACTGGCCAGAATTAGATATGTGGCCATAACTAGCTGCAAGGGAGGCTGGAAAATATGGTATCCATTCTAGATGGACTTACATGCAGCCAAAAAATAGGGATTCTCTGATCACAATAAAAAGGAAGAACATATTGGGAAAGAACCAGCATCTCTATTACACCTACCATAGGAAAAACTGCTAGTTATCTACAAACTATATTCCTGGGTGGCACAGCATTTAAATTTTACCATTTGACTATGTGCTCCACGTTGGGATGTGAGTAAAAGTGATAAATGCCATTTCTAGGCCTAGGTCTTTAGGATTATGAGTATTCTTCCTCCATGTTCTCTTCACAGTTTGCACATTTCCTTTGAGCTAGCTAAAACCTGAGCTTTTTTGCTTTTTTTTTTTTGAGGAAGATTAGCCCTGAGCTAACTATTGCCAATCCTCCTCTTCTTGCTGAAGAAGACTGGCCCTGAGCTAACATCTGTGCCCATCTTCCTCTACTTTATATGTGGGACGCCTACCACAGCATGGTGTGCCAAGCGGTGCCATGTCTGCACCTGGGATCCGAATTGGCGAACCCCAGGCCACCAAAGTGGAATGTGTACACTTAAGCACTGCGCCACTGGGCCAGCCCTAAACCTGAGTTTTAAGGCATCAACCTTTCTATGTAAATGAGGACAATAACATAAGAAACAGAAAAACTGGAAGGAATTAGGTCCCCGCACAACCACGTAGAGAGAAAACACTTGCTGATGTGAACCAGTTACCTAGAACTAGTATGTTAGAGACAAGAAGAATTCTATATGTTTTCCTTTATGTTATAGTAGTTAAGCCTGACTGTTAGTGATATATTTACCTCACAAGGATGTTTCTAGAGATTAAATGATGTAATGCCTGTGAAGTACTGGCCCTGCCTGCTCGTAGTAAGCACATAACAAACAAACATATGTGTACATATGTAACAATTATATGTGTATTAGTTACATGTATTTATATAATTATTTTATGTATATTTATTATATGTGTTTGTGTTACTATTATATGTATATTTGTGTGTGTGTATAACTATGTAAATAGAACCAGCTATCTTTTGAAGTGTCACTCAGGTATTCCAAAGTGAATTTTACATCAACCATTACACATAGGATATACACAATAACATATCAAACGTACTTTCCAAATTTGGTGAAAATCCATGCATTATTTTTGTCCTGAGAAAATAAGCCAAAGTCTTCCTTGTTTATATAAACAAAGGTGGCATATGGGCCAGAACTACCTTGATCTTGTACGTGTCAAGCCTTCCTCTGAACAAGGTCTCCAATGTCATACGTAGGATAAGATCAAACAACAATTAAAGAGTAGTATTATTAGTCTCTAGGGTTTGACTTCAACGTAAAATTTATGTGTTGCTTCTGTCTAAACAGAATTAATTCTCATATGTTTCCAGCCTGATACAAAAATTTATCCAAGTATTTATCAAATGCCAGAGGGAAAGCAGTGAGGCAGGTAAAGAGAAGGGTAGTATGCCCTGATAATTAAGTACAGGCAACAGGACAAGGTCTTCAGTTCTTACTGCCCGCCCCAATGCCTAGAGCTATAATATTGGACAGCTGTTGGCTCCTCGTTGAGTACGCAGCCCCACGCTCCAAATTCTTATCCCCAGCCCAGGAAATCTGTCACTGCTGGTTGCTTATCCTCCAGGCCCAGTGCCACAAATTAGCGAACTCTCTAAGGAGAGAAAGCAGGTAAAGGTAGGTCTCAGCTCAAAGCATTTCCATTCTTTCAGGTGTCCTTGCCTTTCAAGTCCTGGCTTCTTTGTTACCTTCTAATAGCTTCATAAATGATTTTTATAGTTTATGTAGTTTTTAGAATTTTTTTTTTTTGTGGTGAGGAAGATTGGCCCTGAGGTAACATATGTTGCCAATCTTCCTATTTTTGCTTCAGGAAGGTTGTCACTGAGCTAACATCTATGTTTATCTTCCTCTGTTTTGTATGTGGGATGCCACCACAGCATGGCTTAATCAGCCATGTGTAGGTCTGTGCCCAGGATCCAAACCCACAAACCCTGGGCTGCAAAAGTGGAGCGCACGAACTTAAACCAATACGCCACTGGGCCAGCCCTAAGAAACATTTTTGATAGATAAGTGAGTCCAATATAATATATCATAAAAAAAAAGAAACCAAAGTCAGCTTTGTATTGTATGGTAGCCAGCCTCCCATATGAACGCAAATGATCCCCATATCCTGATATTCTCACCCATGTGCAATCTCTTCCCATGGTACATTAGCTTTGGTCTGCTGGAACAAAGAACACAGCAGCAGTGACGGAAGATCACAACTGAGGCCAAGTTATAAAGACTGGAGCTTCGCCTCACTTTGGAATCCTTTGTTCTGGAGGGAGTCAGTGCCATGCCATGAGGACAGGCAGATCTGGAAAAAGGCCAAGTAGTGGGAGACTGAGGCCCTCTACCAAGAGCCAGCAAACAACTGTCAACCACCATGCGAGTGCGTCATTCTGAAAACGGACCCTCCAGCCCCAGTCAAGCTTCTGGACGACCACAGCCTGAGTTGACGGCTTGATGGCCATCTCATAAGAGGCTCAAAGCTGGAAACATTCAGCTAAGTTGATTCTGCATTCCTGACCCTCAAAAACTGAGTAGGATAATAAAAGAGACTGTGTTTTTTATTTTTAATTGTGATAAAAAACATGTAACATAAAATTTACCATCTGAATCATTTTGAAGTATCCACTTCAGCAGTGTTAAGTATATTCACACTGTTGAGAACTCATTTGTGCAGATATCTGTTTAGGATAGAAGCGAGATTGCCGGTTCAACCCAAAGCCAATTTTATAATCTTACTTACTTTTTATTCTAATTAAAGAGGCAGAATCATTGTCCATGAATACAGCATCTGTAAAGATCATCTCTTCCTTCTTATAGAATGCTATATCAGTTCGTTCATGTTGAACATTCTTTGTAGTTCTCTCTCGTTTCGAGATTAAAAGCTACTGAGCAAGTTTTCAAGTCTCGTCGACTAAATCATAAAGACAAACTAATTGTTCCCTCGCACTCATACGATTGAACAAAGAACTCGATACTGAAGGCTTCTGTGAGACTCCGGTGAGAGGAGAGCGAAAGAGGTTAGGTGAAACAGGAAAGCTCCTCTCAAAGTCGAAATGTTTTCACAAATTGGAACCACCTCAGTCATATGTACTAAGCCAAATAAGACTTAATTGCCTTTAATTATTTTCTCAAGGTTTTTATTTTCGTTGGCATTTTGACATGTCTTCTTGTTACAACTCTCTGGGCAGGAGAAGTTTTCTTATTTTTAATTGCCATCCACACATTTTAAGTCCTTTAGTGCCTAAGGTATCATTCCTAACTTCTCAGAAAGACAACTGTCTATGTTGTGCACAATAATCTGGTATTTATTAATCATAATTGCTTATTCATCCCAGAATACCAGCAGAAGCCCTTCTCCCTGGGGCTGCAAAGGCCTCAATGTGGTTAAATAAGGAGAAGAAAATACAGTGAACTACAGTGCTTACAGGGCCAATCCTGAGGTGAGGGACAGAAATAGGCAATTACACAGAAAATCACCTTACTGTTCTTACTCGAAGGCCAATATACTCCTACTTTGTGTTTTAGCCTCAGTTTTATGGTAAATTATCACTCCTCTCTGTCTTTTCTAGCTTTCTCCTTTTTATATTCTCTACCATAGCATGGACAGTTAGAAGTAATTACTGAACTTTTAGATATATTTCCACATCAAGTAGACTATTTTAAATATTTTAATATTAATTTAGCTGATTGATACTTTAAAAACTTATAAAATGCATTTGTATCTATGCTAATGAGAGGAGGAAATCATACTTTTCAGTCTTTAATGTTGAAAGGTGTGTGATTTATACAGTTGGGCAAGCATTCCAGTTCTGACACAGGACAGAAGCAGGCGTGTCTGCAATGAGATACACATGAAGGAAACATAGCTAAACTCTTAAATCTAGAAAGCAAAGCAAAATATTTCTTAAATAAACAACACTGTCTAGATTACATATGTTTTCTCCTTCAAGTGACTTTAGAAGTATACAAAATGAATACTTTAAAAGTACATTAAAATGTCTAAGTGACATTGCCTCACAGAGCTAGGACTAATGTCTATTAGAGTCTATTAGAGACTGGGTGAGATAATGCCTAAAATTATACACTAAGGCATTCTCACAGGACTTGAGGAGTGTTAAAAAATATGAACTTCTTTCCCCTTTGAAAGTATATGAATTAACAAGCACCAATATCACAACAAGACCTACAAAGTATCCCATAATTTTAAAAAAATCATACATGCCTCACTTCACCTTTCCTATTCCATCATTCCCTAGGAGGTAGAGAAGTTTTATATACATAGAGATGGGATTACCCCTCACTTGGGTCAATAGCCTACCAAATACACCTGTGCATGACAGGAGGCAGGAGATCGGCACTTTAGACATTCTCCATACAATCTGGAACATAAAAAAGCTATCACTTACAGAAAAATACAAGAACCAGACGTGTGTCCACCCACCCATGCATGCGCAGATGAAGATTATCAGTTACCAAGAGAAAAGGAAAGGAAAAATGTACCCCACAGGGAAATGAAACCACAAAACATTAGATTGTATTACGTACTCCCCAGAATCACACACTTGCCTTTTGATTAAAATAGCTCTAATGATTGCTTGCTCTCATCCCAAGGTCCAGAATCCAGCCTGTCACGTGATTCTTAAAGTTCAAAATGAGCAAGGCATTGTACTCCTAGCAGCTCCTGCCTACTCAGACAGGACCCCACTGAACCTCACCTCGTGACCACACCACACCCCTCGCCGCCTGCATGCTGCATGCTCCCTGCCTCTGTTCTGTTCTGGCGCTTTCAGGTTGAACGTGAGGAATAGGGTGCTGTAGAATTCCCCTGAGTACCCACACAGATACAGCCTTGAAGAACAAGGTAGTTCATACCCAGGGGTTGAACTTTTTAACCAATGGGAGATAGAATCCAGCGGATCCAGTGGACAAATTCTTTCCGATTTCTAACTCTCTCCCTCCTCGCTCTGCCTTAGACACATTTATAAGGATACTACTGATATGCAATTTATAAGGCTGCTCAGAGGCAGGATGCCAGGGATGAAGCTGTCAGTCACACTTAGCAGTGGCCAGACAGAGACACATCTTCGCATCCACTGTTCTTTCCACTTCACTCCCCTTGTCCCATGTTCATACTCTCTGTAATTATACTCCCTTTAAAATAACACCATATTAGCCCTCTTCCACAAGCTTTGCTTTTTCCAGACCTCAGGTAAAAACGCAAAATCAAATGTCACATGTGGATGCGAGGTACAAATTCACCCTATGAAGTGGGACAGCATATTGCTGAAATCGACAAAATCTGGTATCAAACTGTGGAAACTTCCGTTGGTCTGACTGAAATCAGAAGCTGTTCCTATAGAAGCACTTTCATGGCCAAACGTTCATGGGACTCCCACACAGGATAATGCTCTCACCAGTTAGGAGCTCGAAATGAAACACTTAGAAACCACACGAACAAATGAGCTTTCACAAGGGAGAGTAAATAATGCAACATTCGGGAAAAGAAAATTATAATAGAGTGCCTTGAAGAAACCTACTTAAAAATCTGTTTAAAATAATTAAAGACATAAAGTAAGGAGTAGAAAGTAAAATCAAATAACCAAATAGTATTGACCAGAGGTACATTTTTACAGAGGAATCAAATGTCATTGGCAATAAAAACTTAGTGTATAGATTAAAGAGCAGATTACACAAGGCTGAAGAGAGAATTATTAAACTGGACCTGATGTCTAAGGAAATCACCCAAAATGAAGCACAGAATGGAAATGGTTATTTTCTATGGGCAACAGAATTTAAAGGTCCAAAATATGTCTATTAGAAATTTGAGGAGAGAAAAAGGAGATTGGGGGACATACAATGTTTAATGTAACAATGGCTGAACAAGTTTCTAGAACTGAGTCCCAGCAACCACAGAGATGTTGGCTTACCTTTCCATCTTAGGGCTCAAAATTAATTTAATTTGAAAAATTAAAGTTTTCAAAAAGTTTTTACCACAGTTTCTTTTGGCACTCATATTTGAAACTGCTAGATTTGTATTTCTCTGTCTATGGTGTTTTCTATTCACAAGGCAGGACTTTCAGTTAGTAGCCAGACTTCCCTAATACCAGATTTTTGTTTTCCACTGCCCAGGAAAGAACAATCCTCAATAGACCTGCAATCACACAGACCCCCACATCCCACGTAGGACCAACAAAAGAGTATTTTACAAAGGTATGCTGTCTCCTTCTACAGAGTGAATTGCTTTCCACAGACACATCTCTATAGCATGCTGCAAAAGGAGCAGAATCGAGGAATGATTCATATGTCCACTGAAATTAGAATATTAAAATATTTTGACAGAGTTGAATATTTTTAAAGCGTTTTATTATTATACACTATTTCACCTACGTATGATTTTCTCTTCTTTGTATTTATCCTACTTGGCATTTTGCTGACAGCTTTGGGTCTGAAGGTTGATATTTTCAACAACTCTGGGACATTACTTCTTTATTTTTTTTCTGCCTCTTCTCTCTCTACCCTCATTCTAATATTCCAGTTACATGTATGCTAGATAACATAATACTGTTCCACACATCCTTATTCATTTATTTCCCCAAAATTTCTGCTCTCTTTTCTATTGATTGTGTAATTTCTACTAATCTACCTTCCTCTCAGTACTAAAGTTCTTTTTTTTATCGTTTCCATTTCTCTGCTAAAATTTCCTACTATTCACTTATTTTGTATTTCTGTTTCTGCAAGTTCTTGAACATATTTATGACATCTATCTGTTTTAAAGTTAATATCTGATAACTGCAACAGCTGGATCATCTCAGGGCCTGTTTATATAGAACACATTTTTTGATAATGGATGAAACTTTCTTCTTTACATATCTTGACAAACAACATTATTTTATGCTGAAAATTGTGGATGATGTATCATAGCAAATCTGGATTATGTTGTTTTCCTTTAGAGAATGTTGAACTTTCAATCTCCTTGTCAGAACAAAATTACTGGCAGATGCTCTTGGTTTTATGTTTCGTCAGTCCTGGTCTATTTTGTTTTTGTTCTTGGACTTTACTCAGTAATTTGGTCTTTATTGATAAGGTGTGTCCTCTCTGGGGTCTTAACTGAACGCCTGAGCTGCACGGTTAGCAATACCTCTCCACGTTGGCTGGGGTGGAACTCCAATGGCTCCCAGCACTTCCCCACCTCTGCCATCACTGTTCAGCCCTCAGCTTCACAGCAGTCACTCTTTGCTAGGCCTCATGGAGGTGTGTCTTTGCGTCTGTTAGCCTAGCACTCTGGCAATGACCCTCAGAAACTCATCAGACTTCTGGGTTCTGCTTCCCCACACAGCTTCTTCCCATAAACTTTCCTTCCTTCCACATTCCAGCTGCTTCACCAGCCTAGGATTTCTCATTTCAGCAAGACTTCCTTGCCCTTCTGTGATTAAGCCCACAACACAGTATTCTGGAAAGTGCCCCTCAGGCATGAAGTCAGACAACATGTGGAATCATCTCCCAGTGATCACCATCTTGCATTGCCTCGTCCAATGCCTGAACAGAGTTGTCTCATATCCTTTGTCCAGTGTTATAGCTGCTTATGGCAGGAGGGTGAGTTTTGAACCAGTTACCTGATCAGGGCCAGAAGTGAAGTTTCTACAGCATTGTGTTTAAGAACAAAAGCATGAACAAAATTAGAAGCAAACCGAATATTCATTAATGTGTAATCGATCAAATAAATTATGCTGCATATTTACCTTCAGACTCCATCCTGCCTTTGAAAAGAATGACATGGAAAGATGTCTAAGACACATTGTTAAATTAAAAAAAAAAAGACAGTGTTCACAAAGCCACCATTCTGTATTTGTGTATACGTATATGAATAGGTACCCAAAATGTGGAAAGAAAACTGCAACGATAAACTCAAAACTGCTACTAAGTAGTTCCTTCAAAGAGAACGGCCGGAAATAGCAGTACTTTGTGTTTTGGTCTACATGCCTTTCTGTTGTTTGGATCATTCACAATGTGAAAATGCAATAATACTCTTTATAATAAAATAATTAAGAGGACTTTATATTGGTAAATTGCTTGGGAATCACTGTCTACACTTTTTACGCTTCTTTTGTTGAACTACTTGCTATAACTTCAAGTTGAAAGCATCTGGAAAAGTGGAAATTGGACAAATTCACAAAAATATGATTATTTTCCTGGCATTGCCTTGATGCCTTTTAGTCTTGACATCCAATCTGCACGTTAGTCTCTCTCACCCTTTCTGTGTTTGTAAGTGCCGCATATCTGAAATGCACCTTCCTTGCTGTTACTGGAAACCGACATGAAGGATCTGCCCTCTCCTGCAAGTCTGACATGCCAATTTTGAGGGAGGATTTGAGTAGTAAATACTTGACACAATTTATTTCTTTTCGAATTGTGAGACTCATTGTCTCCCACAGGCCCAGGTTTGAATATTTGAAAGCTACTTTTATGTCTTTCAAATCTTGACAGGCATGTGGATTCAGAACACGCCAGCAATATGTCAAACCGCATCAGTCTGTCTCTGGGCAGGACTGGGACCATCCTTTAGGATCGGTTCCCAAAGAGGGAGTCACTCAAAATCAGCTAGTTCAAATAAGAATTCTTTTCCTGAGAGTTCAAAAATTCATGGTAATTGGAGCTGGAAATGACTTAGGTCAGCCAATCACTTTTCCACCTCCCACCTCTCTTGTCACCACCACTGTTCTCTATAAAATGGGTCACACTCATCATTAAGAGTTCCCCTAATTAGACTATTGGGAATGTAACATAGTCGTTGGGAAATATTTCTGTCAAAAATATATTCTATCTATTCCAATTTCACTTAACTTCATAAATGTATTATTAATTTGATAATCCAAAGTAAATCTTACTGTCAGAATTTCTGAAATCTGGAGAGAGAGTGCTTTAATTTCAGTCCTGGCTTTGTCGCTCACTAGCTGTGCAACTTTGGTCAAGTTCTTCAACTTCTCTGGGTTTCTTTTTTCCTCATCAGTAAAATGGGGATCACAGATCTTAGCGATACCTATATCATAAGACTGTTCGAGAATTCAGTAGTTTGTGTTTAAAAGTACATAGGACATAGTAAATACTTAATATGTCTTAACTGTCATCACCACCATCACCAATATCTTTATGGTCATTGTCATTAATAGCATCTCCTCACTTTATTTTCTTCTCTTGTAAACCAGTAATGGTTGTCTGTGAATTGATTCCTTTTCTTTTGTCTTTAAGGATTTTACCATATCTGAGCTGCGCTAAGCCAACAGTAATTGCGTATTTTTGACACACGAATATGGGCTGTAATGCCAAAAGAATGAGCCCTGAACTCAAAGAAAGCATTCAATGAGTTTCATTTGAACTCAGCCCACTTGCATGGATTCATCACACAATAGTTTACCAATACTTTAGATGCCACAGCGGACGCTCATCAGGTACTTATTCAATGAATAATGATTCTATGAGAAAAGATATATGATAAATCATTTCCATTTGATACTAGTGAGCACTAGGATTTATTGAACAGATTAAGCACCTGATGTCTGTCACACTCTGTCCCTGTTTCTGTCTCTCTCTTTCTCTACCGCTGGGTCACTAGGCAGGACCGTGAGGTTTTGCACCCTGTTCTTTAGAAAGGAATCTTCACCAGGAGGAGGAGCTCCAATCTGTAGTGCCAACAGAGAACTGAAATTCAGATACCGGCCTCCAGTCTACTATACCCGCGCTACCAAGACTTCCCAAGTGGTGGGACTAACCAATCCCACACAAACCTTTTCTTCTTCTACCTTTTGTGACTTCTTTTCCACTTGATGTTTATTTTAAACCGACTCGGTTCATTCAGAAGAAAGGAGAGCATCTGAGGCTTGAGACAATGTGCTTTTGTCCGGGGGATACAATCTCTTTCCAAGGGTAGCACACAGAGACTTGAGTTAAGAGAGAATGTTGCCATAAGGAAATCTGAAGAAAATGATTACAGGCAGAGGCAAGACTATGGTTGAAGTGTGTAAGGAACGGCAAGAATCCTAGTGTAGCTGAAGAGGAAAGAACGAGGGAAAGAAAGCCTGAAATGTGAGCAGAAAAGCAGCCAGAGGGCAGATTACACAGGGCATTGGAAGTTCTGTTAGACATTTGGATTTTAAACTGGATGAGGTAGGCAGCCACTCAAGGGGTCCTCATATGGTGAGACATTATCTTTTTTGTGCTTTGAAAACAGCTTTCTGGCTGCTGCATGTAGAACAGACTGAAGCGACCGAAGAAGAGAAGAAAGAAGATTAGAAGGCTGTGGAGGGTGTCCACTCTTCTTTTCCTTGTTTTATGGTTATTGACACCCATCACATTTCCTGCTCTACATTAAAATAGGCTTGAGGTCAGGGACAACGTCAGATTGATATTTTTACCTGTTGCAATGCTTACCATACTCTCGTATTTCTCAAAGTATTTTCGAAAGAATAATAGTTATGAAAACAATTGGATTTCCATGGTTTTTAATGTATTTTAATGACATGATTTTTAACTATTGCTTTATTTTTAATTATAACAATTTTTCCATCATTTTGTATAAAAATTCTTCCAAATAAGAGATATGACATAATTGAAAGACTTGGCAAAGTAATGTAGACTACCACCAATGCATTACAGCAGCATAAAGAGGAATATTTATTAAATAGCTGCTTGAACACATGGTTCTGTAGAAAAATACTCTTTCATTATCCATGTTGGCAATCTTTCATCAGCACTATATTTACATCAGACCAACAGGATTTTGTAATGCTTCCAATGAATTATATTTGCATATTTGACATGCATATGCTTGTAAAATTTGCATAGTATTTAAATCATTACACAATCTTGCTCAACAGAGATGAGCGACAGGAAATACAGGCAACCTCTCAACTTTCTTTCCTCTGATCAAAAATGTACTTCATTCTTTTGTAAGGAGGAAGAGATCCAGCCTCATCTATCATTTCTGAATTGATATGCATAACTTTGACTGATCTTATCTTCTGCTTGTAAATCTCCACACAATGAGAAAGGGACATAGCCTAAGCCTCATGATTATAAACAGTATTAAGTAAGTAGAAGCTGCAGACCCCACAGTGTCATGGAAGCATGGCACACTGAATGTTAGATCAAGTCTAAAAAGCTCCAGAGGGAAAATGATACAAATTGGATTGTTAAAATTATGTGACCGTCTGCTTTCCTTCCTTTTGATTAAGTCTTAACACAACACACACATAATCATGTTCCTCTAAAATCTAGAAGAAAAAAGAGATGAGAAATTAACCAAGTGCATTTTATAATGAACAATTCAGTAAGTTTCTCACATCCTAGAACTTATTTATTCCTCATTTTATCTTTCACAGCATTATAAAATCGGTTATCTAGTATTTCATCATTTTTTCCCTCTTTGATGCAAAGTCCAGTAAAACAAATGAAAAAAAGCCTAGAAATTAATGACGGTCTTATAAAGCAATCCTAGTAAGTAGGGAATTTTTCTTTGAAAAGGCTAAATTCAAATAAACTTATTTAGTGCCAATAATACCTCTGCCTCCTATGTTTCTAATCTCATCTCGACCCAATTACATAAACAATAGAGAAACCAATGGACTTGATATTCCTGACCATTGTATTTTTTAAATTAAATTCTAGTTGCCATAAGACAGCAATTCTCATTTAAATATTTTTGGTGCATATTAACTCTCCTCTGTAAATGCAATGTTTGAAACGCATTAACTGTTTCAGTTACTATTGCTGTGTAACAAACCACCCCAAAATAATGGCATTTAAAATAATATTAAGCTCACGGATTCTGTGTGTCTATAATACATAGAGAGCATAGCAAGAACAACCTATATCTGTCCCATACCTGGAGCCTCAGCTGGAAAGAGACAAAAGTTTAGGCAGCTTGAACACGGGGGCTGGAATTCGGTAAAGGTGTCTAATGGTCAATGCTGCCTGTTAGTTGGGACCAAAACTGGAGCAGTCAACCAGACCAATTCACATGGCCTCTTCATGAGGCCTGCATTTCCTCAAAACATGGTACCCTCAAGATAGTCCTTACACATAATGGCTCAGGGCTCCAAAGGTAAATTCTCCAGCTAACAAGCCAGAAATTGTGTTGCTTTTTTATGACCAGGTCTTGAAAATCACATTGCATCACTTGGGCCAAATTCAATTGGTTACAAACTAACCTCAAGCCAACTCAAATTCAAGGAGAAGGTAATTGGGGACCATATCTATCCATCTGGGCCCTGCCTGCCTTCATAATTTCACCTCCTTGTGGGTGATTTCCCAATCTCCAGCACCATCTCCAGTGTTTCTGCTGCTAGCAGGCCAGTTGGCAGCTGTTCTGAACTCCCATCACTCTCTGGAATGCTATAGTTTCTCTTAGGCCTCACAAGTTTGGATGTGTTTTCCCTTCTACCTGATATCCCTGACTTTATCACCTTGAGAGAATGCTTGGTATACTCTAACACTGCTACGAGTTCCCTTTGCACCCTGGATGGTCCCTTGTGCTAATACTCATCAGACTTTATGAAAATTACCTGTTTCATATCAATTTCTTTCTCCAGAATGTAAATGCCATGAAAATAGTGACTACGTGCAGTTTGACTGCCAACTCACATAGCATCTAGAACAGTGCCCCCTACAAAATAAGAACTCGATAAACATTTGTTGAAAGAATAAATTTAAAAAAATAATTTTCAACTTATTTTTCAATTTCTTGATAGTGGATTGGCAGAATTTCCAACATATTTTTCCAACATATTTTTATAGAATTATATGCTTTTGGGTTGTTTTTATCCTCTTTTTAAAAGCTTTATGAAAATAGAAAAATAAGAATAAATTACTAAGGCAAATTTTGTTGTATTGAAAGTAATTCCACTTATTTTCATCAGTACCAAGATAAATGTTATCACTTGCCCAGGTATGCAGTTTTCTTACCCATTCTGTCCTGTAATCTAATCAGGCCTTAGCCTTGAAAATGCTTCATCTGTATTATACCTTTCCTTGTTTAGATCTGTTAAGTTCTTGATTTCCAAAATTGTTTTGTACAATCACGTACAATGTATTTAGACTACTGTTTCTTTCTCTCTGTCTCTCTTACATGGGTACACACCTTCTCTCTCCTTCCTTCTCTGTCTCTCACTCTCTACTTAAAATCATTAGAACTCTGAGTGCTGTATTTATAGCAGGGTTGCAAATGATATAAGCTGACTTGATATTGTAACATGAAGAGAATTTTACGATGTTTCTCAAGGGTGATGAAAACTATCCCTTCAAAATTTCTTAGAGAAAATGATGGGCATACAAAAGGAGTTAAATATCAAAATATGTAACTTTGAACACATTTGTGGATGAGCACTATTTCCTGTAGTTTAGTACAAAGAATTGTCTCATTTGGTCAAGCTCAGAGCAAAATCCTTCAGAATCTCTGATTATGCCAAAGGCATGGTTATTACCTTAATGGGCGGGAAGTTCAGGAAGAGTATGCACACCTGGACATTTCAGCAGGAACACTGATTATGGCATTTCAAAGTGGAAAAGTAAGGGGGTCTTTCTTTCACCTGAGCAAAACCATTTATAATTTAGAGGAAGTGAGTGCATACAGGTTCAGAATTCACGAAGGAGAAATTTGACTTCATAAAATTCTTATGACAGAGGATTATTAATAAGAGGATCTCATATGGATTCAGAAATTAGAATTCACTCAGTCAAATGTTCTCCCATATCCAGAAGAAAAAAAAGCTATAAGAAAAGCATTACCATACTACTATTTGAAGTAACCAAAACATTCTCCATTTATTAAAGATCTTTCCAAATCTTAATAACACCTTTTTGTATTATTGAGTGGTTAGTCCTTTGAGGCGGCTAATTGTTAATAAGCAAGTTTCCGTGGCAAGCTATTTGTTTATGAATCATGTGAGAAACTCTGGTTAATTCCCTTTACTAGTAGTGGAGATCATAGTTAACGTATACTTGGTAAAACAGAATGAGGAAAATGCTTATATAAACAATTAATCAATTCTTTGGCACAAGTTAAAGGATTAGTTAATACTACAGATACAAAAGGACTTCTAATTCAACTTTTCTGTGGTTCTAATAATGCGTAAGCTCTACAACACAGAAGTACTTTTGCATTTTTTTTATATATAGGAAGAGAAAAATGGCTTCTGCTTTTGAACTTGCAGGTATTTTTCTAGGACATTTCTTCAATTTTTAAATTTTACTTATACATGTGTACACGAAGACAATTTTTTAAACTTGTAGATTCTTTGGTAATTCCCCTTTCCTCAAGATTCTGATCCAAGACATCTAGTATACAACCTGTGCTCTGTGTTTTTGAAATCCTGCTGGGTGATTCTGGAAATCCTTAGGATTAATGATCACCACCCTACTCAATGTAACCTCTCTCTTTTATGCCAATCACTCCCATAGTTGCACTACCATCTCTCTGAGGGTGATTTCACATCCACATTTCCATTTCTAGTTTTGATTTCTCAGCAGAGATTTAGATCAGCAGTCCTAATTCCACATGGGATTTTCCCCCATGGGTGGCCTGCTGAACCCAAGTTCATGTTCAACAATAAATCCATGAGGAGTCATTAAGAGAGACACATAGCTAAAAGAGCAGAGTCTGTAGTCAGTGGATATTCCAACGTCATTTTAGCCTTCATTCCACATCAGTTTCTTTCATTGGTGTTTACAGAACTACCTAAGACTTGGTTTTCATCATGTCTTTGATGATAACCTACATTTTCTTTTTTTTTTTATTTAAAGATGGCTTCAAGTCTTTTCATTCAAATTTATGTATATTAATAGAGCTGGATTATTTTATTTCCTTATATTTTATAGGAAAGCTTTTACTATTGATCCTGGACATTGGAGATTATATTTGTATAATTAATCAATACCATTATTAACAAAATATCAGAGTTTCTCAACATTGAAGAGGGACTTTAAATAGTAATTAGTTTGCATTTCCAGGGCCAGTGAGGTGAGCATTTGTAACCCCTGAGGAATTCTACCACCAAACTGTAAACAAAGACTTCAATTGCAGGGTCAGACTCTCGATAATATTCACACTGGCTATTATGATACACACATGGTTGCAGGAAGACAAAGTCTCAGTGAGGAAGGTCCATGAAAACACGTTGCAATGTGGACAAGATCTTAACCAATTAAAATCTTTGTAGAAATTTATCATTTGAGCTTTATTCAAAACATTACCTTGTCCACACCTATGATAGTGAAACATGAATTCAGGAAATTTTCCAATGATCCTGCAAGACAGTTGTTACAACTTCTACCCCAAGAAAGCCACAAATACCAAAGTGAGGATTAGGAAGGACATCAGCACCTGCTCTGTCTATTTGTCTACACTGCATCATTTTTCAAGACCCATTTCAAACACACTTTCTCTATAACATCGCACAAGATTCCATAAGCCTGATACGATATTTGTCCCTTTGAACCATACCACGCAGGATTTATTTTGGCATTTATTTTACGATGCTTCATGTTAGTATCTTGTAACATCTTATTTTGCTGCCTTTGAGGCATTATTTCCTTCATATTTCAAGATCTGGTTCACGTTATAGGTACTCAAATATCCAAGTCACATAACAGATACTCAAATACCCAAGTCACACAATGGGTACTTAAATACACAAGTTAATTGAACCATTTTCACTAGCACTCGATCTGTGTCGTTTCCAATCTCTTCAATTTGGAAACACAAGGATCGTCCTCAGTTTCAGCAGCAGAATCAATTTCATTAGTGAAACAAACAAGTAGTGAAAGCAATGTTAGAAGTAGTGAGAGAGCGTTAGTGTGAAGTCTTGCCACTCTTGGCCTACAGCCATAGATCAAGTTAGTGTTTCGTCATGCTCTCTCTCTTTTATTGCTGCCTCTGCTATTGTCATAGCTGTACCAGACACCCTTCACATCATTTTCTGACTGCTAGCTGATACTGCCATTTCAAGTACGGAACTGAGTTCTCAGTGATGCTGTCCAATTTGCAGCAAGATTAGTTCTCATGGGAATCTCTGTCAGCTCTGATCAAGAAATAAGGAGAAATGGCAAGTTTGAGTGACATAGAAACAGGGAAAATCAGTTGCTCATTCTACCAATTTGATTCTTCTTTCTTATCCCTCCCCAACACACACGCTTTCCAAATGGTTTCCTGCTGTGGAGATGCAGTCTACACAGCACTATTTCCCTCCTTTTTTATTCGAACTTTGGTTGTTTGGGAATTCTTTTGTCATTGGGTACTTAGAAAGGCATTTTAGAACAGATTGAGAGACTCTGATTGCAGATTCTGATCTTAAGAATGCAATAATTATAAGAGAACATAATTACAAGATCTAAGCATTTTATATGTTAATTAATTCACTCCTTACAATATCTCCATGTGCTACACACTAACATTTTGCACATTTTACAGATGAGGAAATCAAACCACAGGTTAGTGAAGGAACTTGCACAGGGTCACAAAACCACCAAGTGAAAGAGCTGAAATACAGATAGAGGCTCTCGGGCTCCCAAGTCTGTGTGCTCTTTAATAGTGTGTTGTAATTTATTTTTAAAAAGGCTTCTTAATGGATCTCCTTTATTTATTATTTCTGGAAGATGTAAGAAGCATAGGATTTGGTGGACGAAGGCTAAATCTTCTCTCCATACTTCCCAATTGTTGAATGACTTTGAACAAGATGTATAACCTTTTCAGTCTCATCGCCCACACAAAACAGAGAGACTCATAGCTTCCTACTCTTTCTAAGTTACTGTGATAATTAGATAATTAGTATGAAAACACCAAGCCTAATATTGGACAAAAATATTCAATAAAATTGAGATTTCTTCTCCTCATTTGAAAATTTTCACAATAAAGAAAAGAAAACTTGTTTCCATTTTAAAAAATATAGTTTTCTATTTTTATATTCTAAGACTATCATATCTGTGTAAAAACATAAAGCCACATTTTCTGTGACACTAAGTTAAGGACTGTCAGATAGTCAGGATAGTACTACCTGCATTTCACAGAATCTTAAGATACCATTGATTATAGGAAGCACCATTATTTTATGTGTCTAAAAGGAAAAGAATGCTGCTAATTAACCTATGATAATGTCTCACTATCACAAGGAATAGGTTATTTATACGTATTAAAATCTTTTTTTAATCTAGAAAAGGTTTATATCTGTTCTCATATACCATTGACTATCACTTAGTCATAAAGCCTCATGAAAAAGCCAAAGAGGATGGAAAATGCAGGGAGACACTTGGACATCTGGTCATCTAGCACCATGGCCATCCACTTCAATCCTTCATTTCCTGGAAGAGCAACTTGCTCAAAGTCATTCAGCTAAATAGTGGTGAGGCTGGGAGTAGATCCAAGGATCCATGACTTCAAGCACACACAAGCTATCTTGGGTAATCTATAATGACCCCAAACCAGATATAGAAAGGCTAAAACCTAAACTTCTAAGAGCGTTTGCTAATGGATTAAGGAAAAAATCTGACAACATAATAAATTATCTGATCTTGGACTCATTCATTCTTTCTTTCTTTCACTCCCACATCCAATCCATTAGCAAGCTGTGCCACCTTTTCAGAGAAGTCTTCAGAGAACAAATTATTTAATGGTAACAATACTCTACTCTCAGCCCTGGGCATCCTCTATCCGTTTGATTTTCTGCCTAGAATGTATCATCCTCTAATATACTATATAACATACGTGTGTTCCATCTTCATCTCAGCAGATCCCTCCACAGCCCTAACGGAAAGAGAACCTCCAAGAACAGTTTTATTGTGATAGTTTGTTTTCTACTAATTTGTTCAATTCCCTATATTCAGGCTGTGGAACACTTCCTGGCACATAGGAGACATTAAATAAATATTTGTTGAATTAACAAATTATTTAATTATTCATGTTACCTGGTTAGTGAATAAGCAACAGAATCATCTTTATTTCACATTTGTTTGGATAAAGCATTTTTTAGGCTAAAAGAACAAATAAAGTGCACCAAGAACTTCTCTCTCATACATTCACAAAATTCTCTTTTCCTCCTCTTTAAAGGCAAAATAATATTTTTGTATTCTGGAAATAGGGTTAAGAGCATGTCTCATTTTGAGCCTCTTGCTCTTTTCTTTCATATCGAAACAACTCCACCTTGTGGAATGAAGGGTAAATTTGCTGAAGGCTCAAACATCCTGGCAGCACTTTTGCAACTAGATGAGGCACTGTTACCATGGGCTCTTGAAAGGCCCTGTGGATTCCCAAATGTGCCATAATTGCAGTGGGTGGAAGGGCTGGAAGCACAGGCTGTTTACTATCCCGACTGACACACTCCCTAGTGTGATGTTTGAACAACAGATCTAAGGTATTTTCTTTTTTTGATTTTTAAAAAATATTGCTTTGCCTCATGGTTGTCCCGGAATACTGATATCCATTCTAGTTTCTTTTCCTACAGGAATACCACGCTTTCTCATTAAATGTATGTATCTTTTAAAGGGGTTAACTATCAAATTATACAGCAAACCAGAGAGTTCTATGACTAACCAAGACGGAAAGTTCTGGATTGACTAGTGAAATTGCCATCTCTATCCTGGGGCAATTCTAATTGAACAGGAACTTTTACTAAGAAATAAGATGTTCTGGATTATACTGTACTCTCTGCAGTACAAATTCCAATTTAAGCTAAAAGTATTCTAAGAAAATAGCCACTGTTCCGCACAGTGCTAACTACCTTGGAAGCTCCAAGGATGCTTTCTTTGACGAATGGACTATAGTAAGTAACACATGAAAAATAAAACTCTAGATTTAAATGAATAATACCACTGTGTATTGTTCACTCAAAATTATATTTTGGTCAAAAACCATTTGTTTTATTTTTAGTAGACACAGAAATGAGGAGAATCATGCACAGGATGTTACTGCTAATTTTTGAAATAATTCTTTCTTCAAATTTTTACTTTTATATTTGTAAGTAAATTCTCAAAGAAATAAATTTACCCTCAGTTCCAGTACCTTAAAAAGAACTATTGTAATTTTCCACATTACCTCCCCATTCGTGTCATACAAAAGCAATTTTATATAGTTCAATGTTTATATTCAGTTTACATGTTAGTCTTCCCCTTTCATATTTACGGTAAATTTGTTTTGGCATTGTAAGTGGTTATCATATCTAAGTAATATTTAATTTAAAATATCATATATAATAATTTCTCTATTTAAGAATGATTTCTAATTTCTCACTACCATAATCAGACTATGAGTTATTACCATTTTTATGATTGTATTTTTCTTTACAAAAGTTATTGAATAAAGCCAAAGGGAAGAATGGAGATTCACACACACCACATGTAAATCCAGCATCCACGCATGACAACGTCAGGGTGCCGGGGATGAGGCTTTTCTCACCAACAGCCCAGCCTCCTCCTCTCCCTATAAGTTCTCTGCAAGTTTGGAAAACAGAAAGATTGTCCTTGCCTGTGCTTGTGGATCAAATTAAGATTACATTACAGCTAAACTACTCTCTTTCTTCAGGATAGTCAGCAGAAGCAAAATCCCAAGAGTAGGAGGTCTAGAGCGGATTTCCAATACCCATCAACACCAGGGTGGGCTGTCGAACAATTGGATGAGATAGCGCATGTTAAGCATTTTGCACTGTGTCTGCATTCAATAAACATTAGCTGCTGTTATTACAAGGGAGAACTATTCTCCTTGGATCCCTTATTCAGTTTCAAAAGTTCTAGATTACTTTTAAGTGATTTTGGAGCAACAAGAGATTTTGCGAAGAATATCTTCTCCAAGGAAGATATACGTCACTGGGGCTAGAATTCAGTCACAGAAACATTGCATGTCTCTCCTCTTTCCATTAACAGTTAATAAGAACATGAAATAAATTCATTAATCTTGAACTACAGTAAGTTCCAAATTGCAGAATCAGATAGACTATAATTGGATTTTTACATTTGAGGTAACAGTATAAGGGTTAAATCTAGACCCCGTCCCCCAAAAAAGGGAAAAGAAAAAACACTGATGACTGCTTAAATAAATGCAAATTTGAGATTATTATAAGATTATTTCAAAGGAAATGAATGATAAAGTTTTGGTCATAAAATAGTATTAGAGTAACATTCAGAATCTATAACCCTTTCAGTTTTATTTAACAGGGTTGAACATTGTTAATTGCATGGTAACGGCAGGCTCTTCCCCTGCGGTAAGTGAGCAAACAAAGATGATCAGAGTCAATCAAGAACCTAGGGTCACAACATGCGTTCTATTAATTTACTTTCCTGGTACATTTTACTTACTTTTAAAGCTCTCAACATTTGACAGTAAGTACACACTACTAGACATCCCTAGGGGATGTCAATTGCACCATGACTATGAATTATTTGAAGGAAAGAAGAATAAGCAGTATAAATTATTTTATAAATGTAATTGATTAACAGGTTCACATCTTGTATGCTCTAAGAAGGCTAAGAGAGGGTTTAGACGTGTAAACACAAATTACGTGATTACTAAATCAGTCCCCTCTTGCCACTCATTGCATAGTAATCCTCCTTTCCACATCAGTTTTTGGTGTAATTTTAATGACTGAAAGAATACTCTTTCATTTTCAGAGTGCAATTTAAGTAGCAATGCGATCACATCAGAGATTTAATGAAAAAATGCCTAATTTTCTCATATGCAGCATGACTATCACGTAATGAGACTGCTGTGTCCTCTGTCAGTTCAGAAGTCTTCACAAGGCCTCTTGTCAAAGGTGTTCCAGATGAGGACAAGTTCCTCTAACAGTTGTCGGCAACCTTGCTGAAAGCAGCACAGTGCGGTAGTTAAAAGCATGCACTCTGCAGCCTGATCACAGGAGTTCATGGGCCAGTTTCAGCATTTTTCAGCTTTAACAAAATATAATTGGCAAATTATTGTGTATATTTAAGGTGTACAACATGATGTACACACTGTGGAATGATTGTCAGAATAAGCTAACTAACATATCCATTACACAGTTTCCTTCCCTCTTTTGGTGGTGAGAGCACTTAAGATCTACTCTCAGCAAATTTCGGATAGATTCTAAAAAGAAACTCCAACTCTCGATGGCAGGAGCTGGAAATAATCTGTGGTCATTTTTAACCCACCACTGTTCAGTGATAGGACCTGTTGTCCTCTCTCCTTCTCTGTCACTATCTTTTCTCTCTTCCAATTATGATTTTATAATGTGGTGACATGGCCAAGAGCTTGTGAGACTATCTTAATTCCTTTGACTCATTCTTCAATGAGTTTAGCTAGAGATGCCTAGAGACTTCTAGACTGCTGCTCTAGGAACAGGCAGAGGGTCAAGCTCCCAAGCCGCGCACTAGCCCAAGATGAAACTGAAAGGAGGCACTCCTTTCTAGAGCTGAGCAACTCCATTTTCCAAGGCTTGTGATTAATGAGGAAAAGGCAAATGCATGTCAAACAGAGAAATATCTAACAAGGGAGACAATCACTGCCCCTTACTCCTTTCTCCATGGATAGTGTTCAGCAAAGGCAATCTTTGCTTTGCCCTGCCAGCAATGCAAGGACTAAAGACTATGATTCATCTTTTAACCTAATTACTGGGTATTCAGGACAGTTCCTATTATAAATTTTATTCACGAGTGACACTATATAGGAGTGGACAACGTGTAAAAGAAAAAGCAAACATAAAAAGAAATTGATGCAAAAGACATTAATGTCAATAGCCCAAGAATCAGAGTAGACATGTATTTATCTAATAAATTGACTTGTTAATGCTGTTGATTTAACTTGGTCAATTACTATTTGAATATAAATCCTTTCATTGGACACTAAGGTAGACAAAAAGGTTCTTTGTTACATTCTAGGGTAGGGATTTTCTTAAAAATGTTTCTTGAATGGGTGCCTCTAAATTTGCAATTTCCAATATAGATAGATACAATCTGAACTAAGTCTCTAGCAAAGAATCCACAAACACAGTGATGAAGCATTTTAGAACAGGCAACCTGAGGTGTGCACTTGAGTTTTCTATGATGAGTTTCTCCTTATACTACTTTAAAAGAGCCCATCTTTGCTTTCTTGTAAAGTTTGCTTTTTTAGACAATTTTAAAATGGCCCTCACTTGACATATTCACATTCAAGTCAGGCTTCCTTTTTCTGAATTCCTTTACTATTGAAATAATGTACAAAAAAGCTTAACTTTTCCCCCCAACCACACAAGTTTCTTAATGCAATTGTTAAAGAGCAGATAATCTTCCCCATAAAAGAAGAATCATATGTATGCATGTGTATTTCTCTTACTTGACATTTTTAAACAAATATCTCACAATATTCTTCTTTCTTTGCAATATGATTTTGTTACAGTTTGGCAAATATCCCCGAAGACCTTCACCATGGACAAGAAAACCACTCCTGTCTTGTCAGCTCCACCTCAGTGAGACAAATGACCACTTTTTTTTTTTTTTAACACCCGTAGCATTTTCTGCTCAAAGAGAAACAAGCCTCTCATTCTGTGTCTAGTATAAACAACACAGAAACAACAGAAATGATCATTCAGGTCAGTATGAGCCAGCTCCAGCACACAACAGAATCTAATCCACATCTTAAACGTATGATTTAATAGGGAACAATAAAAATCAAGAACCAAAACTTAAAGGAACTCTAGCTTGGAAGAACAGTCAAAATACAACAGGCTTCATTTACTTAAAGCTCTGTTACCTTTATTTACGGGTGTCAACACATTTCTTATACTTAATTATCTGAGGCTGAGACTGTGAATTTGGAGGAGATTCCAAACATCCTTCTGAAATGTGAAGTATAACTTAAAAGAAAGGAATTGGGGATCATTTTTAACGAAAAAAAATTCAACTTTATCTTGGAGCTAATGGCATAATTACTTTTCCTCCTTACTTCTCTTGAATCAGTGAGAGAGAAGTACTGATTTCAAACTTTAATTTCTCACTGCCCCCATGAGGTACCCTGCAGTGTTTCTTCTGGACCTACTGTTATTAATTTATCAGCTACTTATGATTTATCACCTGAATTAAGACAATACTCTTCTAATGGTCCCCCTTGCTTCAAAGCCATATTTTTATAATTCCTATACAGTGTTGCAGAATCATTTTTCTGAAAAAAGAAGGTATCATATTGATCCTCTCCTTAAAATTCTTCAGTGATTTCTCATTCCCTTCAATATAGATACAGACTTGCTAGCTCAGAACAGATGAACCTCAATGATATGGTCTTGGCTTCTTTGTCTCCTCTCTTATCAGAAACCAAACTCATTCCATGCCCTCTGTGGTAGATTGACTGCAATGATATACGGAATTTCTATACTTTCTAGTAGCCATGCATTTGTTAATGCTCTCCCATACTGACTTTGGACTTGGTTATCCATGCTACTTGCTTTGGCCAGTAGTAAACTTGATGCAAGCAGATGATTGAAGAAGTGCACTCATATTTCTACTTCTATTCCTGGACCCCTGCTCTACTACTTACTGAAGGCTGGAAGACATGAATTAGGGACTCTTGTCCCAGTCATCTTACCTCAGCCAATAGCAAGGAAACCACAAAACATTCACATATGTGTCCCAAGCTGAGGCCAGAAGAAATGGTCAGACAACTTATACCAACATCATTTCTAGACTCATGAACATTAGGAAACCATTATCATTTAAGGATTTGAGTAATGAAGCATTATTGCAATAGGAGCTAATTGACACAGTTATTGGCACTGGATATAGTTTGCAACCATTACAAAAACTAAAAATATGTTGCATTGGCTTTCAGAATGGGCATTGAGCAAAGACTAGAAAAATACTAAAGATGCTGCTAAAAAATGTTACATAGTGGCAAAATAATTTGCATAATTGTCACTTGCAGTAAGTTGGAAGATGTAAGATGCACCTAACAAAATTTCTGAATTGAGCAACAGGTTTCCAGGCAAAAAGTAGAAAGTGTGATCTGGCTTTTATAAATTGTATATGAGATAGAAGGGCCGGTATTTCTGGATTGATGATAAACTTGTTTCTCATCTCCAAATTCTCCACTGGGAAAACAATTCTCAAAACAAAATATCTGAGGGTAAAAACCAAACTAAGAGTAATTCACCTAACTAGTCAAAAGAATTTCTTGAAGTCTTAAAGGCATTACCCCACTGCAGCCAGTGACACCCAAAATATCACTGAAGTCTGGAAAAGAACAGATGTCTCACTAAAAAATTCTTGGTGTGACACTTTAAGCATGGAATAGAATCATATCTGATTCATAGGAAGCCCAGAAAACTTTTTAGATAGCAATACTGATGAAAAGTGCCATCAGTTAAGAGTAAAAGAAATCTATGTATTTCATACTGTACAAAAGCTTTGGAACATCTACCTTTATATGTGCAAGAATCAGGCTGAGAAAGTAGCTGAAAGAGCATATTCTCTAATGACCTTTTCAGAAGTTAAAAAATGAGGGAAGTGGATCTAGAAAGACATCCCCACGGGGAGGGCCATAAGTTGTGAAAAACAGTGGAACAGACAGCTCATTCACATGAAACAGTAGAGAACAACGGTCTAGGAAGCCACTTTCCAAGGAGCAAAAACTGAATCTAATCAAGGAACACCACACCACCCCCCCAAACCTGGGTTAGTGGTAATTCGTAACATTGTTCCAGCTGGATTCCATAATCTTTATGAAGCAGTGACTGCTGTGTGTCTCTCGTCCTTCCACTTTTTAAATGAAATGGACTGTTGCAGTTATCCTGTCCTTATCTCATTATGTTATGAGTGTGTAGGGAGTTGGGAGGGTAGATAACTGGTCTTTTTAGTTTATAGATCTCTGGATCATGAGAAAACAAACTCTATCTGGATCTCACATAAATCATGAGTTCCTGAACTCTGAGTCCAATACAATGATCAATGATTGTATAGATCACTGAAGGGGAATGTGATATGCCAAATGGGTATTTGCATGTAGAAGAGAGTACATAAGTGGCCAGAGGGAAGACAATGGAAAAGGAATTTTGTTTATGGCTCCAAGTTTTCACGTCTTCCTCTATTCATGCTCTTTGTGGTACCCTCCTACACAGAATCTGCGTTTGGCCACATGACCTGCTTTGGCCACCAGGCCACTAGCAAGCTTGTCATGAACAGAGGCTTAAAAAGTACTTGATGTTTATGCTTCTCCCCTTGGTTTGCCATTAGAATATGTTCAGACTTGCTAGCTGGAGATTGAGATATGTGTAATAGAGACAGTAAACCGAGCTGAGAATATCCTTAACTAGCCTCAGAAATTTCTAATCATAATATAAGCATCTCTAAGTAATATCATCATTCTTTTTCTCTAAGAAATGCCCAGCTAAAGCTCAGTCAACCTATAAACTTGTGAGCAATGACAAATGGGTGTTTTAAGCCACTGAGTTGCTTGCTGATTGATATGCAGCATTATTGTAATAGTGGCGCTCTCTCTCAAACCAGGTTTACCTCCAACCTCGTCATTATTATCATCAATTACCTAAATTAGAATCCTCAAATCATCTTCATGACTATATTTCCTTCCATTACTATTCTAATTTATGATTTCATAATATTTAACTTGTTTCTTTGTAAAATCAATTCCATATCCGCTCCCTGTCCACTGTCTTGTCTCATTCTTTCATACGCCAAGAAGATGATCCCAAAAGAAGTTTCATCATGTCAAACTGTCAGGCTTCAATGTCTCTGGGCAACCTTTTAACTTGGCTTGCTAATTGGGAAGTCTTTTACAACTTATCTTAGCCTGTTATCCAGCCTCATTTTCAGACATACTATAGCCTTCATCTACACTCTAGCATTTACAATTACTCTCTGACTTCCAAATACACATGGCTCTTTTCCTCTGTGCCTCCTGTTCACTACACCTAGAATGGCACTGTCCAATAGGGTAGCCATTAATCACATGTGGCCACTTCAATTTAAATAAATTGAAACAAAATACTAAAAATTCAGTTCCTTGTTCACACTAGCCATGTTTCAAGTGATCAATAGTCACATTAGGTTAGCATCTACCATATTGGGTAGTGGAGATGATAAAACATCTCCATTAATGTAGAAAATTTTACCATTGATTTAGAGAGTTTTCTCCCTTATAATAAATGCCTACTCTATTGGACTAGGCAGGCAGGACATGAGGTCAAAACTATATTTGTATTACCTGATGTTCGTGCCATTATTTCCGTCAAGAAAATATAGATGAAACAGGGAAAACTCAAGGATAATCAGGCTCAGATTGATCTCTTTAACAGGTTTCAGAAGGACTAAAGAAAGAGCTAGTTGTATAGGATCATACAGCAGGTAACCAATGGGTTTTATATTATGTGGCTCTTAGAGTTGGAATTTAGAGGTAACCAGCGGGTTTTATATTATGTGACTCTTAGAGTTGGAATTTAGAGCAATTCAATGGAATCTTAGTACTACTGCTTTGGTCTCTCTTTGATTATCTTTCAGGGAATCTCCAGTAAACTCTGGCTCCTGTTGGGTCATTTTTCAAGGCCCAAATTCAAATTTCACCTTCTCTCTTTAATATTCCATGCCATCTCTTCCTTCAAAAATTGTGATATCCTACCCCACCCCATCTGGAATTAATTCTTATTTTTAAAACTGCAGTTCTATTTTGCTTTATATATCACCTTATATTGAGATTACATATTTGAATTCAATGGAATTTAATGAACATCAAAAATTATTTACTAATCATAATGAGAGTCTATAAAATAAAAATGGATTAAGGAGAGCAACAGGAATCATGTTCTACATTATATACATATATATAATACATATTATCTAGTTATATAATTACATATATTGTATATATCATCTATATATTACATTGACAATATATGTCATCTATATGTTCTCTCTCTCTATTCCTGCTTCACAATGTTCATTAGAATATTAAAGAATTTGCTAACTTAGAATTAGAGGCATCTCAGTTGAGAAGCTTTTCAGAAAATCCATCATTTTAAAAGAGGTTATATTCAGAAGCAATGCTTAATTCACATGGTGAATGTTGTTGAGGGATTTCAGCAACTGTAAGAGCTTGCGGATATTCCGTGGGTAGAAATATCTTTCTAGTAGCCTTCCAATCGTACTATATGGAGTCCAACTCCTACCACAGGAAGAAATCTGGACGCCAACTTTAAAATGGGCTTTTCTTTCAAACAACCAATGCAGGCCTCAAAACATGCAAACCAAGAATTCCACTTAGTGTAATTCTGAAACTATAAATATATTTCAAATCATGAAAGATCATTCCTGATAGACTTTGTTCGTGCATACCTGAACATTTCTACTGCGGCTAAATTTTAAAAAGAAAGAAAAGCAAAGTAATGGGATTTATCTCATCTCATTAAGTGCTATAGAAGCATTCACCCATCACTTGCTAAAGGAAAGACATTCACAGGTGGGTTGCCTTTAACAAATAGAATCAATGCAACTGGTAATGAGAGTAGCAATCAGGTGGGAATATCCTGGGAGGAAAACCAAGTGCTTTGTTTACCAATAACAACAAAATGTCAGAAAAATTTCATCTATGAAAGACATATTACTAAAACATAAAGGCAAAAGTTCAAACACAGGTACTTTGCTACACACTCTGTCTAGGTGTTCCTTTTTTACTACAGCCTTTACCTAGACTTATCCCCAGCAGGACTGGCTCTCGCATCTGAAATCTCACTGTGCTTTTTCTGTATCTTTTATTTGACACTCATGACTGTAGTTTTATCTGGACACGTGTTCTCTCTCATACAATAGTCTGTGCACTTAAAAGGACAGGCATATCTTCAAACCATTGCATTCTTTGTTGTTCTTATGCCTGGCACACCTGAGATACGGAATTAGCCCTGAGCTAACTGCTGCCAATCCTCCTCTTTTTGCTGAGGAAGGCTGGCCCTGAGCTAACATCCGTGCCCATCTTCCTCTACTTTATTTGTGGGACACCTACCACAGCATAGTGTGCCAAGCGGTGCCACGTCCACACTCGGGATTTGAACCGGCGAACCCCGGGCCACCGAAGCAGAATGTGTGAACTTAAACGCTGCGCCACCAGCCTGCCCGGTATATATACAATATTAGCTTGTTCAAGTTATTATAGTCTGTTAGACTCTACAGGAAAAGCAGTATAGTGTAATGATTAAGAACAAACACTAGCCTCAGTTTTTAAATATTCATTCTTTCAGTTTTTAGGTTGGGTAAAGCACTCAACTTTTCTAATCTTCAATTTCTTCATCTTTAAAGTAAAATTCATAAGGTAATTTTTTACAGGGTTGTGAAGATTGAATGAAATAATACTAAAGTATTATTTAAAACCAAGGAGGGCCGGCCCGGTGGCACAGCAGGTAAGTCTGCACTTTCCGTTTCAGTGCCCCGGGTTCGCTGGTTCGGATCCAGGGTGCAGAACTATGCACCGCTTGGCAAGCCATGCTGGGGCAGGCGTCCCACATATAAAGTACAGGAAGATGGGCACGGATCTTAGCTCAGGGCCAGTCTTCCTCAGCAAAAAGAGGAAGATTGGCGGCAGATGTTAGCTCAGGGCTAAACTTCCTCAAATAAATAAATAAATAAATAAAATGAATAAATAAAACTAAGGAATTTTTAACTATTATTATTAATTTGGCTCAATTTAGACTTACCTTTAACAACTTCCCTCCAGGTAAAATAACAGTATAGCAACTAAAGTGATTAAGGATATTAATCATAATCGGCAGTTTTTTGGGTTTTTTTAAATTTGGGGATATGGAAGAAGGTAACATGTTCTTCATCTTCTGTGTTAAAAGAGACCGAAAGGAGACATAAACTCCCCCATATGCAGGCCTCAACAACTTGTTAACTAAGACAGTGCTTTGGATTTCAAACCAGTTCCTCCTCACAGCAGCCAGCTAAGTAACCCAACACTTGGCTAAGCTGAGTTATTAATTCTATTTCAATTATGAGAGATTATCTATAACTGGCAAAAAAGTGTCTTCTGTGGTTCCAGGGTCAGCTTCACCAGCTTGATGCTCATCCCAGAAAAGCCAAATGAATATCAGGTTTACTGTGAGCAACTTTCCAAATGTCCTGCAACAAGTGCTGTAATTTGCTTACAGGTATCATGTGCCACCAATGATTGGACTGGTTTGGATTCTGTGCAGCATCTGCTGATACTATTTCTTCCTCCTAATTACAATTATTAGAGCTCCTTTTGACTTTGTCAACTTGCAATTCTAGTGCATCGGTTGTTCAGAGCTGTTTGAGTAATTATGATTGTTGTTCTCCAACCATGAATTAATTCTCTCAAGAATGAATTGGGAGATAATTGAGTGAGGCTATTGCTTCACCATAAAAACTGAGAGATTTGAGACAAAAAGTAAGTGTGGATGTGTATACATACCCATATATATTTAACTTAAAAAATACACACACACCCCCATATATACATATATTTAACTCAATTGAAAATCTTGATTTACAGTGCTAGTGTACATCAGCTTCTTCTTATGAAATGTCAATAATATCAACCCAAACACTACAATTTAAATTTGTTTCCCCAAATATTACAGCAATTTAATTTACTGCTTGCACTTAACATTGAGTATAGTTTGATCCTTTGTTCATATTGTTATACATTTGTTTCAGAGGGAGGTTGTCAGTTTTACGTTTATGTTCAGTTAATTGAGCAGCTATTAAAGACAATTATTTTGGGCTCAGTCCAGTCACTTGCTTGTTGTACAGCCATAATCTGACCTGAAACACATGAGCTAAACTCCTGCAACATGTCTTGATGGCCTCCTAGCAATCATAATGACACTAATCATTGCTAATGAGAATGTGATAGGAGAGTCAATATATTGAACTTTACGTTTCGAAATGATTTTCTGATAATGATCATATGTTAATTGACTATTAATTAATGAGTGACTACCTGGGTAGAACTGTCTCACTGGAAGACCTCTAGTTTAAAATTGTTTAGTATAGTGAATGGTTTTAAGCCAAAACCAAATCAGTCTGAAATCTTCTACTAACTGCGTCTTACTGAAACTCTGAAACTCTGTTCCGTCAACTGTAATGCGGAGGTAATGAAACCTCTCTTGTAAAGTTGTTAGGAAGAACAGAGCCGGCACATATGGGGGGGCCTTGCAGAGTGCTCAGCAGAGAGGAGGTGATACCGACCCTGACATCAGTTTCCCCACATTAAACACAGCATATATGGGGTTAAAACCAAAACACTCATTCTCTGTTTACTCTCCGGCTTCCTGGCTCCAGAATCCACTATCCTCCATGGAGCGAGACACAGCCAAGGACAAGCACCTGGATTCATTGTCTCCTTGCCACAAAGAGATACAGGCTGGTGGGAAAGCTGCTGACCAGCAAGGTCACAGGCTCCCTCCTCTCTGCAAGTGTCTCAAGGTCAAAGACAGGCTGGTGGGAAAGCTCCGACCAGCAAGGCCATATACTCCCCCTCCCCTACCTAAGACCCCAAATAAAAACCCTTCCTTTTAGCTTTTTGGGGAGTTTGGGATTTCAGCATTAGCTGCCCTCTCTCCTTGCTCAGTGCTGTGCAAAAATAAAATTCCTACTTTCTTCCACCACCCCTGGTGTCAGAGATTGGCTTGTTGTGCAATGGGTGAGTGAACTCACTTCAGGTTCGCTAACAGAGGCGCTGAGGAAATGGTAATTTTTCAGATGCTGAGTAGAGACCTAGAAAACAGTACATACTATTACTAACTAACTCTTACATATTGTAGGAAAAATAATAATACCTTAAAAAAAATAGTTACATAAAGATTCCAAAGTTGGCTTTACTGGCTTCATTCATAAAATATCCCAAAAGTTGAATACATTAAATAAATTGATTGTGTAAAGTATGTTTCAGCGCATATACCTGAAGTTATCCACTTTTTGATTTTGTAATCAGCTGCATTTCAGAAATTTTAGTCTCACCCTTAGACTCAATTGATTCACTAATAAAAATTGCACTTATAAATCATTAATAAGTGCTTGCTATGTGCTAAGTGTGTTACACACATTAGCTCAGTTATTACTTAAGACAAATCTATGTAATAATTATTATTATAGTCATTTTTAAAAATAATTTAATAAAGGTTTAAACAAGTTAAATAATTGCATATATTCAAATATTAGTAGAGCTGCTGTAGGGATGAAAAAATTTTCCCTTCTTCCTTTCTAGGTTCTTTGGTTGATCTAATAATCAAATTGACATAAGACAGATTAACAGGAGTAAAACAAACAGAAGTTTAATAACATGTATACTACCTGCATATATGGGAGAGAACCAGGAAAACTGAGCAACTCACCAAAATGGCTGAAGCCATCCCCTTAAATACCACCTCCAGCTAAAGACACAAGAAGTTGTTGGGGATGAGAAGTCAGTTACGGGAGGTTACTAAGAAAGTACAGTTAACAAGGGTAAGGTTATTATGCAGATTTAGGTCCTTGCTTTCTTCATTGATAAGAGTTTCTAGAGTTTGAGTCATCCCCCTCTTCCCAGTACAGCAGAGGGAGACACTATTAAAAATAGAGATTTCCCTTATAAATGTAAATGTCTGTTATAAAAGGGTAACTTCTACTTGTTTTTCAGAGCTTCTCTCATGTTTACTGTTTTTAAAAATAATCAGTCTAAATAAACTTTCTGCCAAAGAGGCATATTTTTGTGTGACAAATTCCATTCCCCTTCACTATGATTAGAACCGAAAAACCCAATTCTAAAGTCCAAAGGTAGTAGAAAATCAAGAGGTTACAACAGAGACACTGAGAGTGAGGTGGACCCAACATAGGCACAGTCCCACAGAAAGTCCCATAGAAACAACTATTACATAGATTTGTACATGGAAAGGGCCTGATTTGGACCTGCTTAAGTTCCTTAAGTACTAATTACATACCATAAATCTAAATTTCTCTCTCCTGTCATTCTTCACAAATTTATTGTTTCTTCGCGTAAAAGATATACATACTGCCTGTTCTGTTCACTTATTTCTCTATGATTTCCCATACATACATATTAAACTGAGGCTTTCTCCTGTTAATCTAGTCTCATGTCAATTTGGTTTGATGTTTGGATCAGCTCAGTCCAAAAAAGAAAAAATAAAAACAAATTTGATCATTAACAACTATTAAAAGGAAGAACAATATGACAACTTGGTTTTTTTCCCCCATAAGAAAATGCCCCAAATAAATATAAAGAAGGTGACTGCTTTCATTTCTGCAAGGACAAATTCAGCTTTAGTGTGACTTCCTGAACTAACTTCCCTCTCAACCACGTGCACCAGATGAAGCCCACTGATGGTGTGTGGAAAGGGCTGGAAGAGGAAGGGCTCTGCATATGGCAACCACTTCCACAAGATTAAGGCCGAGAAGGTTTTGTTTGGGAAAGATGTAAACGAGGGAGGCTGGAGCTCAGCTGTGGAAAAGTAGAGGCAGGATATGAAATCGGCTTGCTGCATGTCATTTCATATGCATTTAATGTTTTGATATGCTGTTGAGAAGAACTTCCAGTAAATTACTTCCTTGCTGCCACAGAGAAGAATATAAAAAAGATTCCTCCGGGGCCGGCCTGGTGGCACAGCAGCTAAGCTCGCACATTCTGCTTGGGCAGCTCAGGGTCCGCCGGTTCAGATCCCGGGTGCGGACGTGGCATTGTTCATCGAGCCATGCTGTGGTAGGCGTCCCACATACAAAGTAGAGGAAGGTGGGCACGGATGTTAGCTCAGGGCCAGTCTTCCTCAGCAAAAAGAGGAGGATTGACAGATATTAACTCAGGGCTGATCTTCCTCAAAAACAAAAAGATTCCTTGATCTCTTTGATTGGGTGATAGTGTATTTGCCTCTCTTTTTGGAAAGTTGTGTAGGAAGATTTTAAATACATAGTTTCTTTCTCTCTAGATAGGCAGATAGATAGCTATCTATATAGATGATATATATAGATATCTCATATATATACATATACATCAAATAATGTGATATGCATATACTACATATAAGTGTTATATATGTATTATACAACACACATGTAATGTAGGTTTCTAAATACTATATGATAATTTGAGAACCCTTTCTTGTACAAGTATCAGTGAAAGTCACATAAGAAACTAGCAAGACTTCAACCAGACAGCCCTTCATTACTGCAATAACCGTAAGGGCCCACAATGTGGTACAGGACATTGAACAGCACAAAGCACTCTATCTAAACCTTTGGACACCACTACCCCAGGCTAAAATATATATAATTATTGAAATACACTTATTCCAGGTCATAACTCTTTCTGTTTTCCAAAATATATTACACAGAAGAAGGCAGAGATAAGCAAATGCTGTTTTTTAGGTGCTTAAGAAACTGAGAAAAATGATTATGTCTTTTCACTGCGATAACCACTCACATAACTCACGAATAGCGATGACTTCTCTCCAATTAGAGAGTCTAAAACTGATAAATATGTGTCAGACCCTGGATTAGCCCCAAATCCCTGTACAATGGATGCTAAATTTTCTATATGTACTTAATGTGTATTTTTCTAGAGAGAACATGCATAGAGTCTATCAGATTCTCGGATGTGTGATTCCTGCTAAAAATAAACAGCTATTGCATTTGCCCATGTTTGCCCTGAGTTGTGTCTCAAAACTAAAAATGCATTTCTATAAAAAATGAGAATTATTGGAGGCAGAGTGGAAGATGGTGTAGAGTATAAGCCCTTAACTTTCTACTTCTGGTTTGAGTAATGGTGTTGACAAAAAAAAATCGTACTCAAATGTGAAGATATGTTTTATGCAATTTACTCTGAACAAACAGCCATGGAATACTAATTTAGGCAAAGGTTTCTAAAGAGTTGTGGCACATACATATATTTCATGCTAATTAAGAATGTCAATAATGCAAGAGTATTATCTATTATGGGTCAAAATCAACACATCTGTCCCAAATACCAGTAGCCAATATTGTGGACTTCACTTTTAGACAGAGACAGCATACCTTCATTTTAAGTAACGTAATCTGAAACTCTTCTTACTTTTGTCTATATTAAGTTTTAAATCAGGTCTTATCTTTATGTAAATAAAGACATTCAACACAGCAAAGAAATTTCCCTGAAAAATTCACGATACTTCCTCTTATCTCCTATAGTGTGATAGTATTGGGGTGAAAAATCTTGGTTCTTTTATTTGTTCCCTTTTCTAGCTTTTCCTCACTAGAGGAAGAGGGGCTAACCCAATAGCTCCATATCCCCAGAGGATGGAGCCCTCTTAGGGTCAGTCTTAACGTGCAACCCAGCCTGTTGTCTCTGGCTCTCCCAGACCTGTTTGCACCCGGGCACACTGGATATTTCACATCCAGTCTCAAGGCATCTTAATCATGGTCTGTCTCTATAAACCCAGGCCAGCCTATGTTCTAGCTCTTCCAGAGTTCCTCCCTGCAAATGACTGAGTAGGTTAACAGACAAAGTGGATACATCCCAAGGTTTGAATTGGAGGAGAGAGGTACAAATCCTTCATATACTCTCCAATCCAGGAGAGCCAGCAATCAGGCTCATATTTTGCCCTATTTTATAACACACTCTTAACAGTTAGCACTATAAAACAGAGAAGGATGAGTGGAACCCAAAGCCAACTTCCAGAAAGAAAGCACAGACTGCTTCACATTCATAGAATACTCTTTCTGAAAAGCTAAAGAGAAAAAAATAAACAAAAGCAAAAACAGACCCTGCTTCCCATGATCTTGACAGTCAAGGTATTAGATTCTGGGTACGAGGCATGTGGGAATAACTGCAAATATCTTTGCCAAGTTTCTCTGGAAAATTTGGAGATGGGGCAACCACTGACCAAAATTGAACCACATCACCAATGACTAAGGTCAGGGCATATGAGCATGCTCAGCACACTGGTGAGACAACAGGTCTACCAACTTTACACTATTAATTGCTATTAAAACAGTTAACAAAATCATCTGCAGCCCACAACCCTCAGGCTAAACCGGCCAGGCACAGTTTTCTCTCAAATGACCACAGAATCTACATTAGTTACAACCCTCACGGCAAGGATTTGAGCCAAAGGTAACTCAATTTTTACACTATCTATACTCAGTGCCAGAGAAAAATGTTTAACTCAGATTTCCTACGCTTCAGGAAAGTAAAAAGAGAAAGAAGCCTGGGGTTTTGTTGGAAAAAAAAATTAACTAATGAGAGAGAAAACCTGCAAACCAGGAGAAAATCCTGCCTCCTAAGTGGATTATAACTGCCAAAATCATCTATTCTGAAGAAATTAACGATTCATTCCATAAAAGTTTAACTAACTGATGCATGTAAATGTTTTGAGTCCAATCACTAGCATCTATTATGTGATGTTTAACATGAAACATAAAGCGATATGACTAACAAGAGCCCCATACACTGACGTTTTGAAACACTTCAGTTGATTTTAATAGATGAAACATTTCTACTGATGTAGGTCACAATATACCCTCAAAGTTCTTTAAGACAATTATCTTTGTCCAGATTATGTTCACTTTTGTTTGCCACTTGAAAAAAATAACAAGTTCCAAATTTTACAAAGGAAAAAGATAATATATAAATATTGTTGCTTTAAAATTGACTAGATATTATATGTAATTAACATGTTTAAATTGAAGCTTCCTGATAGTGGTTAAAGTGACTGTGGTGAACCAGAATGAAAAGGAACCAAGAGCTCCAAAGGAAAATAGTCAAGGAACGAGTATGTATCAAATGGTAATGATGGTGACTGGGCGTGGGACATTGTATATGGCCTCAGCAGACATCCAAAAATCATAATCAACTGAATGAAATATATCATGCAAATGATATATTTATTGGAAGTTCAGGGAGTTGAGAGTAGAAAAAAATTACTTGATCTGAATTTATGTGAAGAGATGGCTACGGAAATATTGCCTCAAACCAAATGATAGGTCTGATTCAGCTGCCTCTCAACAGGCCCTGAGTTGTAGTTTCTAAAAGATGAATCACAATGTTCGAGAGCAATTTCATGAGAGTCTACTCAATATCCTATTGACCCTTAAATTTCTTCTATAATGTGGATTCCTGGCTTCCCTGATTTCATCTTGAATTTTATCATGGCTACTCTTATATCTCTAGATCTTGATCTGCATAGGTATTCTTGTTCAAGCTGTGGCTGTTGAGTGACCTCTGCTACGCCTCTTACTCACTTTTCCCATTATCATGCTCAGGAGGAGTTTGACTCCTGTGGCTACCATGAATAATGTCATGCCACCTGGCATACGATCCATATCCCCATTCCTTGGATGAAGGTAGAACTGCCTCTTCTACGACAGATCTATTAGCCATTTACTTCCATGCTTGTTATTGTAGGTCTTTCCGGTGGTCTGCAATTATTTAGGAACTAACACAAATAGGTTTCATATGAAGGTCCAAAATCAATCAATTTGTAGAGATGTATGGAAGTCTACACAGAAATGGATTCTAAGGCCATAACAAGGCTCAAGAAGACAGATTTCAAGGCCACACCCAGGGACAGTGAGAAACAGCATGCTTACTGATTAATATTAGTTAACCATGATACAGGATGCAGAATCTCTCTTTGTCTACAAGTAGAATTGAACCCATAGTGCACATGCAGCACGTCTCCTGCCCAGCTTTCTTTCACTTAGAGTGCTACTTCTCCCTCATTCATTTCGTTGCAGCTTCATTCTGTATACTATAAAAACTGCCAAACTCACTGACAGAACGTGTTCCAGGCTTTCCAGTTATATTACCTGTCCTCACAGCTTTAGAAATTCTTACAAAGGATGAGCAAATGACCCAAAAGCATATTCCTTCCTGGGGCTGATGGAAGATATCCAAGAAGAAGCAGGATTCTCTTTCCCTCTGAAGTTGCTATGAAACGATATGTTCCCGGAGCTGCCAGTGGCCACCTTTCCTACTTGCATGGAAGATGACCATCTCCAGCAGGAACAAATATTATAACCAACATGTGAAAACACACATCCCCCCAACACACCAACCCACACAACAAAGCTCAGATTTACAGTGTTGAAAAATGGACAAAGAGAGGGGGTGTTCTAGAGGCATTAATAACTCTCCAATTCCCACCACTGAGGAATTTATTTCTTTGTAATTATTTCTTTGATAGGTAAACTGCATCCTTTCTGGCCAAAAATGCAAGTAATTTCCTTTTTTGCTCAAGTCATTTATTCTTTTTTTGCAATAAATACTTATTCAGTGCCTTTGATTTGCTAGACCACTTTTCTAGATAAAGGAAATAGAGCTACAAACAAAACAGACCAAGCCCTGACTTCATGGCGCTCACAATCTAGTGGAGAGAAAGACAGTAAACAAGATATGTAAGTAATTATTTATTTAAAATCCATTAGGTAGTGATATATGCTAAGGAAAAGAAAATAAAACGGAGTACGAATGTGGGTGCTTTTGAAGGGAAAGAGCATTTCACAATGTGTTCAGTGCAGGCAGGGAAAGTATTTTGAATTAGGCTTCTGTCACACATCACCACAAATAGGTTATTGCAAAGCTCACAATGTGGGTCCACTATCTTATTAATTTTACTTATCAACTTTTTAATTTTAATCTTCTACATTACCCTCATATTGCCAGTGAAAGTCTGTCCCACAAGACTGTAGCATGATCTTATTTCATAGCATTTATCCCACGTTTTAAATGTTTTCATTATATTTAGTTTTTTAATCCTTTAAGTACAGTTACCTCTTCATAGTATCAGGTTGGCTCAAAAACTCAAATTCATACTCTTCATTTGAAGCAACAATAACTTGTTTGCAGTAGTTTTTAATAAGGAGCATAGCTCCTTTATTAGTTTTTTTACTGCAGTACTGCCGTACAAAAAACAACCCCAAAATCTCAGTGCCTTATGACAACACACTCTGACTGGTCAGATTTTTGATCCCATGATGGATCAGAGGAGTCTGAGAGAAATGAGTGGCAATCTGCTTCTTAAGACATGACTCAGAAGTGGAACCCTATCATTTTCTTCCAAAGTCTATTGATCAGTGCAAGTCACAAGGTCAAGCCCAACATAATTGGATGGAGAAGTATATTCCACTCATAGTGAACCATTTCCAGGGCACTAACTATAATTCTATAAACTGAGTACCATAATACTACAGAGTGATCTAAATATGAGTACACCATGGAAATGCTAGAAACTTTGTCCTTTTCAGACAGTGTAGGAAGAACCACCAGAAGAGAGGCAGGTCTTAAAAAAAATAAAACAAGAAAACAAACAACTATGTAAATGTGAGACGGCCATTAATGAAATACCTGCATAGAGCTGCGTGAATGTGCCACACTATTCTGCTATTTCATGTCTCCACCTGAAACCCTTTGCTCTTCACAACTGATAATCTCCTTTGTAAAGCCCTGCTTGGTATTCTGTCCTCTCTAATGTAACTTTATTTCCTACACTTTCCCTTATAACAGGAGGTGTATATGATTGTAATACATTTATTGTTGTAATTTATCAGAAATGTGCTATGATCCATGGTTTATCAGCATGATGGTTTCTCTGTAGGGCAGCACCGTATATTCACCTCTGTACACCCATGCTTAGTTTAGTTCCTGGCTGTAGGGATATCAGACAATCCATTTAGTCTAAATGATCTTTAAAATTTCTTCCTAATCCAACATTATACATGAAGGATTGTGTTGTCACTAGGGTTTGCAATGCTGTTTTAATAAACTATCAATGATTCTCCAGTCTTAACAATGTTAAAAATCTTTAACAACAATAATTGAAAAAGTTATTTTACTTGCTGCCTTTAAACAGCATTTGCTCCAGCCTTGGATTTCTTATCCTCGGGGCCCGCTTTTCATTCAGTGTCAGTTGTGCTCAGTCTGTGGATTGTTGTTCATTCGGCTGATCATTTCACAGCAATGATTTTGGCAGACAAAGCAACTCCTATGCACAACCAGGTGTTCGCTTTGGCACCCTCACCACTGGAAGGGGTTGACTCAGATGTTCCCCACACCTGTGAATTGGCTGCCCAATCTCAGCCAGCTCTCATGAAATTAATTATCATGCTCTATTTCAAAATTCAAACAAAAAATTAAGAGAACATGCATAAAAAATTCAGATGTTGCTGCTTCCTGCCATGTCCTCCCCAACAGAAAACTACCGTAAACAAATTAGTGTTTCTTCATCATCATTTTATTTTGATTTGTGGGATGTGGAAACAATACAATTCATTACGTCTGAAGAACTCATTAATCGCAGTGGTGAAAGTGTCCCTGTGCTTGCCCATCGGATTATGACTAAGGTGCTGAACCTATAATTCATGGATAAGTTAAGCATCCATGAACGACCTTGACATCTGACATGTCTATTTTTGAAGCATATTACACTTTAGACAGCAAAAGGAGAAATTTTACAATAAAATAAAATTGCAAATAGAATTAGACTTCAAAACCTTTCTCATAACTTTCCCTTTTCTCTCAGCCAATAATCTGCTTTATTTCCTCAAGGAAGATTGTTTTTGTATACTCTGAATAGCCATTAATTTGCTTAATACCTTTCCTGTTCCATTTGTTTTGTCTATTGTATGGATAAATTGGTCATAATTCCATGTGTATTCTCCACAATGAACACTAGGGTACTGGCATAAGAATACACATATAGATCAATGGAACCGAATTGAGATTCTAGAAATAAAACCATACATTTATAGTTACATGATTTTTGACAAGGGCACCAGGACAAATTAATGGGGAAAGAATAGTTTTTTCAACAAATGGTGCTAGTATAACTGGATATCCACATGCAAATGAATTAAGTTGGACATCTTCCTCCCAACATATTCTAAATCACTCAAACACCTAAATGTGAGAGATAAAACTTTAAAACCGTTAGAAGAAAACAGGTGTAAATGTTCATGACCAAAAATTAGGCAATTATTTCTTAATAAACTGATCAAGTGAAAAAAAAAATACTGAACCTATTGCTGGTAAGTAAATCATCCACTGAGAGGAGACAGGTCAAACCCAGAAAAGTGCTATTAATCCTTTAGCTGATACAATTTTTACCCTGAAACAAATTGGACTTGATAAGTAGCAATCACTTTGAGAACTTTACGTCTGTAGTCCATGAGCCTCAAAATCAGATTTGTTCAATCACAAAAACCCCAGGTGCTGACTAGTCTCTTCTCCACAAACCTCCGCTATTTCCACACAGACAGGATATAGGGGAAGTACAATAAAAACTGAATTTCATCCCAGAGAGGTCCTCATCAAGATCTCCACTGCCCAATCTGCGTCTGGGAAGGAGGAGAAGTAAGATGTGCGCTGAGGAAGCTCTCCAATCTCCACCAGCGACAGCTGCCAGCCTTGGTCTTTTGCCTACGGCCAGGGAACGGCTGTGCACTTTCACACCTGGTTCTCAAACTAAGTTTTCGGTTCTGCCCCCTACTGTGGAAATGGAGGAACTTCATCCAGAGCAACAACTCCCAGGCTCCTTGGAGTTACAGCATCATTTATCACTTTTCTCTGCCCTAGGGTGAAACCTCAACTCTCACGGGTGTTAGGATAGGTGACTACGGGCAAGGGAAAATAACGGAACTTCATGAAGCATCTGGCAGTCACCACTTGGTGGCCAGCCACAGGAATCCATGCTGGACTTGTTTCTGCTCAGAGGGATGAAAAGCAGACGTTATTTAGCTTAGAATTAGACTCTTGAGTTATTTACTTTTGAATTGAAGGAGGGTGTAAAACTCGGCTCTCTTAATTTGAATACCAGAGTTATAGAGATGAGTGCAACTTTCTCGGCAATCCAACAAAATAGCAAGGTAACTGTTCAAAGTTAGAAGGACACTATGTTTCTCTCCCATATTTCAGAAGAGATCACACGGACATATTAGCAGGCTCCTGGCAGTGGGCATTACAAGAATGTTGGCCCCAAAAGCAGTGACAACAGAAAACAAGGTCACAGGAATTTGTAAAGCCACCTAAAAATTACACCCTAGACAAAGATCCATGAGACATAGGTCTTTATCTGTGTTTAACCCCAGTACCTAAAGCAGTAACTGACACAAAGCGGCTTTCAATAAATCACTGAATAAAGTATTCTGTGCTTCCAAAGACAAAATTATCTATTGTCATTGGAGGCTAGAATTACTTTAAAAGACTGGATCCTCGTGTGTGTGTGTGTGCGTGTGTGTGTGTGTTACAAGTAGACAAAAGAGTCATACATTTGAGATTCAAATGGGTTTATGACCTAAATATGATAAAGACTCACTGTTTAGACCTAGGAATTACCATTTTAAAGTGTCCTATGTGAGACTGAGGAAAGAAGGATAACTTTTTTGGCTCACAGCTGATCCCAGTTTGAAGGAGTGAGGTAAGAGTTGAGATTTTACACTACCCAATATTTGATCCCCAGATTCAAAATTCTTTCTCTGGTTAAGCCCTTTTTACCTGGAACGCTCTTTCTCTAACCCTTTGCATGGCAGGGTCTATCTCATCTTTTGGTAGAAAGGAATTCCTAACTATGCTATATATCATGCCACTCCTGACCCTAATTACACTGTATTGTACCTCCATGTATTTTCCTCAGAGCACTAACACATTCCACTAATATTTTTTTCCCCTCCCCAAAACCCCAGCACATAGTTGTATATCCTAGCTGTAAGTCCTAATTGTTCTATGTGAGCCGCTGCCACAGCACGGCAACTGACAGACATGGTGTTGTTCTGTGACTGGGAACGGAACCCAGGCCCCTGAAGCAGTGAGAGCACCGAACTTTAACCACTAGGCCGTCAGGGCTGGCTCCACTAATATTTTCTTTAATTTGCTCTTAGTCAGACTACTCCAACTAGAATCTAAGCTCCATAAAGGGAGGAATCTTATCTTATTCTCTGCTAAACGTCCAATACTCAAAACAAAGACTAGGACATTGCGAGCATTTAATAAACATTTGTGAATGAATGAGTTTAAGTATAATAACATTAAAAGGAAAGCTAGTTGTATTCTTTGAATACCATAAAACTCTGGCTGGTCTCACCTGCAATAATAACTAAGGATCATATCCAGCTCCCAATTCGGGAACTACAAAGATCCTTTCCCTCCACAATACCAAACTGTGACCATTTCATTTCATTCTAACAATTCAATACTTTTTGAACATCCACTATGATCCGAGATTTTTATTAGGTCCTGAAGATAGAAAGATGAAATAAGGCCTTCTGTTGTTTTCCCTGTTTGGAGGACAAGGAACACGAAAAGAGATGAAACCTGAACCAAAGACATCATCTCTACGTAGTGCTTCCAACACACAGTGCAGGAGGAGGAGACGTAAATGACGAACCTCAACTTTGGTTGGGGACAGTTTGTGCATTTTAACTACCTCTACTACCCCGTCTCCTACTGGCACGGATAATTGAAAGTTTGCCATATTGCTAGGTAACGCTTCATTCCTTACATAACTTGGCACTTAGAAAACATTTTGCAAGAGAAGCAATTGTAGCAATTGTCTCTTCTAGTGCCGGTGGAGGGTGGATATAAACTGACTCTTGATAATATTCTTGCTCTTTCAATGTATTTGTAAGATAGATTCTTCAACCTAATTTTAAAAACCTTCAACGATATATGCTTGGTTGCTATACCCTTCAACCTGTGTGGGGAGAGAGGAGAATTGCAAGAAATGGGTATCATCCCAGGTGAGTTACTTTCTTCATTCTTACATAAGGGCACTCTGAGCAGTGACCACTAAGGCCCCTCGTTTCCCCCAACATATGTCTACTGGGAAAGTTATGTTCAAGCGATGATTAAACAAAGATTTGAAGACAAAAACAAATAAAACAAAATGTAGCTTTTGGAGCATGTTTGAGAAGGTGCTGGAGGAATTCTGTTTTTATTTGCCCTGCAGATTTATTGACGATTTCATGGAGAGGACTTAAAGATTTTTCAAATTGTCTGAGCACTTCCTTTGTTCATTTCACTACTTTCCACAACTACCTCACTACCTAAGTCAATGCAGTGTCATATTAACAGTCAGTTAAGACTTTCTAAAGCGTGGCGCTCGAGACAATCATCCTAAAGCTTGAATGCCTGGGTGGATATGGTGCGCTGGCCACTTCCATTCTAACAGCCATTTCCAGACAGTCTTTTGGGAAGGGAACTGCACAACTTCTCAAATCCTGCCCTGACCCTCTGTGGCACAGGCAGAGCAGAGAGATTTTTCCAGCAAGAGTGACCAGCAGGGGGGTTTGCCCTGTGGCGCAGCGGTTAAGTTTGCACGTTCTGCTTCAGCGGCCCAGGGTTCTCAAGTTCGGATCCCAGGTGCAGACCTACACACCACTTGTCAAGCCATACTGTGGCAGGCATCCCACATATAAAGTAGAGGAAGATGCACACAGATGTTAGCTCAGGGCCAGTTTTCCTCAGCAAAAAAGAGGAAGATCGGCAGCAGATGTTAGCTCAGGGCTAATCTTCCTCAAAAAAAAAAAGGGAAAAAGAGTGACCAGCAGGCATTTTAGTCCTGGGCTGAGCAGCATCCATTTGGTGTTATCTATACAACTGTGTTTCCTTACACGTCAGTTGGTGGGAAGGTCTCTGTTATACACAAGGTGTGATTCAGAAAGCATATCAAATGAAGGTGTCTAGGTCAGAACAATAAAACTCACCGACCTGCAGCTAGCAGGATTTACAATTAAAAATGTCTATCTTCAGCTGAGAGTGTGTGGTTTGGTTTGGTTTTGGGTTTTTTTGGTAATCCTTTTCCTTTGGGTAGTGGATGGCACTTTTCAGGGTATATTTCACTTTTCTTTCAAATTCCTTCACTTTCTGTTAAAATTTTTAAAAAGAAACGGGGGAAAACATTTTTAAGCTTAAAGTTATCATAAGTCATGAAATGGGTAAGATTCCTTGACCTCTTATTACCTAATGAGCTACTCTCAGACAAGTAATTCCTGCAAATTCACATGACATCTCCTGCATTATTTTTATGAGAACAGAAAACATATTTCTAATGCAATTATTGAAATCATTTTTCCTCCCTATCGTCAGAAACTCGCAGAGGTCCCTACTACACCAGATAACTTGTGAAAACACTGGTGAGGATGAATGATTCACAGAGTACTGGAAACATTACTGACCCTCTTGATTTGGTTTGGACCTTCTGCTGTGTGCTCCCATAGTGCCCTTTACATCTCGTTTGCAGAAATTAGGACAACGGCAATTGATTATTTGTGTGGCTTTTGCTGACTAAGCTCTCCATGTGTCATTATGCTAAGCACTTTGCAAATGTTATATAATGTAATCTTTACAATAACCCTGTGAGCTTGATACTTTCGTTAAATCAATATGATAGAGATGAAAAACACATCTGAGAGATGTTAGGTAGCTTTCTCAAGGTCATGTACTTCGTAATGGGCAGTGCCCTGATTGACCAATGGTTATGTGATCTCAACCGACACAATCTTAACCACTATGCAAAACTGATTTTCCAGCTGATTGGCTAATGCTGGAATTTTTTAAAAGGTATTTTCAGTTCCTTTTCAGGGATAGTTAATTGAAGAACGCAATGCAAGACAGTTGTCTACATCTTTGTATGGACTCCTCCGGACTGACTAAGGAATAACTGCAAAATGCAGCTACGACCAGCAGAGTTCACAAGAGTACAGCCACACAAGACAGGAGCAGATTGCAAGAAGTGCAGTGCGGTGTGTGGGTGCTGGACAGGATTTAGTTAGATATGTATACATACAAACTTTACTTTTATTGTCCTTTCTAGATTTATAAATAGATACGCCATTAGTTTTTAAAAAATAACAAACGAATAAAGAAGAAGGTATAAAATCACCACAAATCCTGCCACTAAGAAACAACAACTGCCAACATTCAGTGTACTTCAATTCAGGATGTTGAGATAATAGATATATCTTAAGATCTTGTAAATCCATTCTATCAGTGTAGATAGATAGATAGAATGAATCACAAGGCTGTAATTATAAATACATAACTGAACATGGATTAACATTCTCCATACTTTTAAAAATAAAATATTAAGGTTAATTTCAATTAAAATGAATATATGTAACAAAAATGTTGGCTTTTAGGTAAAACAGTTACTAAATTTAAACAAGTGTTACTTAGCAGTAAAAGGTATTACTAAAATGTCTCAATACAAAATTTAATTAAAAACCATGAGAAATATTGAGGTTGAAATAATTAGTTTTTAACTGTAGCTTATGGTTTAATCAAGCTTAAACTATATCAATTGACTCTGCTATGAAAGATGAGGAAGAATTTCATTCCTCTTCCAATTTTCTTAATTATATTAAAATTTTAAGCTGTCAGTGTTCTTAACATATATATATATTATCTTCTATAATCATTATTTTAAATTTATTTAAAATTGACTCAATGCTCACTACCAGTTCTTTCACATATATTCAATCCAAAGTTCTTTATTATTAATTCATTTTTTCTGTGGCCTAGATTTCATTATCAAGATTTTTATCCTCCAAGAAAAATGAATGAGTGCTATAATTGCTGAATTCTTGCCTTTTCAGAATGTCTGTCTCTTGGCTTTATTTAAATAATAAGAACAATTTGGCTGAGTTTAATTTTTTTGTGATATTTTGTTTAACTCAAAAGATAATGTACATTTCCCCACAGTTTTCTGATATATACTGCTGTGGAAGAAAACTTAGCTTCAATTTTCCTCTTCATTGGTAACTTGCTTTTCCTACCTTGACATTGAATTTCTTCTTTGTCCTTGAAGATAAGCATGCCCAAAATATGTCTTGATTTTCATCTTTCAGTTTTCCACACCACTCACCAATATATTATATATCCTTTTGAAATGGAGAATCAAGTTTTATTTCAAGAACATAGTTCTGGCATTATTAAACAAACCTTATGGTCACTTTTGTTTTTAAGCACTTGTCTAGATGTATTTTTAGAAAGTAGAAGTAATTTCATTACTCCTAAGTGTTAGTGAAATTTCTTAAAATGGCATCTCACTTTTAACTTTTTTCTAGACTTCCTCTACAAGACTGGAGGTGATTTGATCAAGCCAATGACACTAACAACTAAAAGACGCATCATCATTTTAAGTATAACTAAGAATGAAAACATGCTGTCTCTTATAAGGTGACAATTTAAAAGAGGTTAAAATGTGATATAAAAAAAAGTAGGACTTAGAAATAATGAAATAGAAAATTATTCTCAAACCAGGTTCAGTAAAGAGATTTGGCTACTTTATTTTCATCCACCAAGACGGCTCCCTCCATTCTAAAGGATGTGGAGGTAGAGGGTAGAGCTAGAAACCTAAGCTCACAACAACAAAAATAACAAAAATGCAAAATTACTTCCAAATAAAAATGTCTGCTTTTATACTGATCCCTGATATTGGACCATTTTAAACGATGTACATATAACCTAAATTCTACATGTTCTTTGTTTCAGAGGTTGACCAAAATATTAAAATTTGTTAATTTTCTTCCTTTTATTTGTGGATAAAACTGAACTAGTGGTCTGTTGACTCTATTGTGTGCCCAGCATTTAGAATGGCCTATTACACAGCAGTTGTACCTTCAATGTCTGATAATCTCATTTTAGGACTGATGGAAATTTCATGACCTTTTGAATTGTCAGTCCTCTTTGGCCATTTGTAGATCATTACTATTACATAATCTGAACATGATTAGGTTTAAAAAGGGTAGGAATAAACTCTCTTCACTGAAAATAGTTTTTATTTCATTCATAAACATCCAAAAGAAAAAATCCTTAACATGAGTAATAGGATCAGTAGTTGTCAAGAATGAAATACATATTAAAAGGAAACTGTGGTTAATTTTGAGTGTACCCCATCCCTAAAGGATGGCTTAGAAAATTATTTTAGCATCAAAAGTTTTTATCAGAGGTTAAAGATATGGTTCATGTCCCAGTTCCATAAGAGATTACCGTGTGAGATCCGGCATGTCAATTAACCTCTCTGCGGCTGAGTTTCATACCTACTCCAAGATGCAAAGTAGACAGGAGAATGTGGCCAATAGCTGAGCAGGTATAAACACAGGTAAAACTGAAGTGATACTATCACTAAGAGGAGGGTGATAAAAATTCATATTGTGGCAGAAGGAGCAGTGTCTGACACAGAAAGCTATAAAACTTGCCTTTTATATCTAAATCAAAATAAAACATTTAAATGCAAATACTTAAAAAATACAGTGCCATATTGGCAAACGCTTTTTTTCTTTAGATCTCTAATAAATTTTCAGGCAGAAAGGAATAGCTTGTTTTTTGTTACGGCTTCTTTAGGTGAAAGAGAACTTCCACCAAGTTTAGTGAAATAGAGTTAACAAGCATTGAAACAAACGTTTCATTTAAGCAGTTTATGATGCAATTAGTGACACAGATGAAGGCATTTAAAATGCATGTTAGTTTTTATCCTGCCCATTGAAATAAAGAGGTATTTTGTTGAAGCAAGGTGATTGTCTGTAAAATACTGTTCTTTATCAAATTTTCCAATTTAACCCACTTCTGAGTTCTCATAGGGTTTGAGCAAAGACTCTAACAATTGAATTGCTTTAGCTAATGATATCCCCTGATGGGGATCCAGGAAAGCACAGAAAAGCTTTGAGCAGCCGAAGGTACAGTTTGGCCTGAGATGAACCTCTTTTCTTGCAAGAGATAGAAGGGAAAACAAAACAAAACAAAAAACAGTAAATAAGTTTTTGAATTAATGCACTTTAAAGATAAGTTTTAAAATCTCATTAAAGAAAAATTTTCTCAGAATCTATTTCCCCATGGTATGTGGTGCAAACTTTGACTTTTTGATAATTTAAACAAGTTTTGCATTGTATTTGAACAAAGAATTGAGAGAAAAGTCAACTTTTCATCTCAAAATGTCCTAATTGATAGCCCCTCTATTTCAGAAAGCAGTATGTCAGGCAGTCTGGAGGCAGATTTTTTTGCTCCACTGACCCAAACCCTAACTCAGTTTCATTCACTGGTCAAAATAAAGTTGTTTTTTAAGAGTGGCAGGAATTATGGCTACGGCTGATTGAAAAGACTGGCAAATGCTCTCCTGCAAAAACAAGTATAGAGCCAAACTAATAGCGCAAAAACACAACAAAACAAAAACAAGCAAAACAATTTCAGTGCTTTAAAAATCAACCAAAGGCAGAATACAATCTGAAAAGTATTTATGGTTGGAAAACTGCTGAACACTGAGTGAGAAGAGCAGAGATCTAGAGCATTCTGGCCTGGGCATGCTCCCATCTTCTTCCTCCCTCCTAGCTCAGCACTGTGGTTCTGCCAGGATGCGTAAAGCCACAAGGACTCAGATTCTCTGCATCAGGCAAAAGAGGATTATTTTATTTGGAGTGACAGGTGATACTCATCCCCAGGTTGTGATTTCTCAGAGGTAGGTGAGTGGGGGAGGTCAACATATCATGTCTACTCGTTTGATATTGTGTGGTTAGGAGACAAGCATATTCCTAATTGAGACTGATCACTGTAACAGGAGAGAAAAGAAGCATATAAAGTATTTAATAAAATAATGACTAAAAATTTCTAAATTTGATGAAAACTATAATCTACAAAACCAAGAAACTCAACATACCCAAGTAGGATAACTACAAAGAGATCCATATTTAGATACACGCTATTCCAACTGTTGAGAAACAAAGACAAAGACAAAATCTTAAAATCAGCAAGAAAACACAGTTCATTACATAAAGGGGAACATTAATCTTACTGTTTCTCATCAGAAAAGTGGAGGTCAGAAGGCAGTGGGATGGCATATTTAAAGTGGAGAAAAAATGCAAATATTCAAGGAATGAAAAGAATTCTATACACGGAAAGACAATTCTACAAAAATAAAGGTAAAATAAAAACTGAGAAAATCTGTTGCTAGTAGAACTGCCTTACAAGAAATATTAAGGGAGACAAAAAAGTGACACCAGATTGTATGTGTATTCTTGCCACATCTATTCAACCTTGTACTGGAGGTTCTTGCCATGGCTATCTGAGAAGGAAAAGAAGCAAAATTCTCTTATTTGCAGATGACATAATCTTCTATATAGAAAATCCTGCAGAATCCACTAAAATACTGTTAGAACTAATTAATGCTTTCATCAAGATTGCAAGATACAAGATAATAGATTAAAATCAATTGTATTTCTATACACTAGCAATGAACAATACAAAAATGAAATTAAGAAAAAAATTCCATTTACAATAGCATCAAAAAATAAAATACCTACAAATATATTTAATGTTCAAAGAAGTGCATAACTTATACACTTAAAACTATAAAACACTGAAAAAGAAATTTAAGAAGATCTAAATAAATGGAAAGACAGCCATGTAAATGAGTCAAGTATTCTCACGGACCTAAAGGTAAGAACTAAACTCTAGGAAATAAGAAGAGAAAAATCATTGTGACCTTGAGTTTGGCAAAAAATTCTTAGACTTCAAACACGACCCATTAAAGAACTGATAAAATGGACTTCATCAAAATTTTAAAATGTTGTGCGCTTCAAAATATATCATTAGAATGAAAAGTCAAGCCACAGACTGGGAGAAAATATTTGAAAATCATATATCATAATATCTAAGGACTTATATGCAGAATATAAAAATAAACTCTTACAGCTCAATAAGGAGAAGACAAACAAACCATTTTAAAAATCAGCAAAAAGTTTCGATTAGACATTTGACCAAAGAAGATATATGAATGGCTAATAAGCACTTGAAAATATGCTCACATTATTAATCACTAGGAAAATGCTAAAGTCACAAAGAGACAGAACTGCACACCCATTAGAATGGATATAATCAAAAATTCAGACAATATTAAGTGTCAGAGAGAATGTTGAAAAACTGGAACCATTATGCATTGCTAATGAGAAGATAAAAATGGTACAGCCACTTAGGAAAATGTTTCTTAAAATGTATATATACATTTACTTACTGTATAACCCATCAATTTCACTTCTAGGAATCTACTCCAGAAAAACAAAAAGATAGGTCCACATAAAAACATGTGTGTGAACGTTCATAGCATCATTATTCCTAAAAGCCCCAAACTGGAAACAACTCAAACGTTTATCAATTGACAAATGGATAAACAAAATGTAGTACTGCCATACAATGAAATATTATTCAGCCATAAAAAGGAATGAACTACTAATACATGCCACAATGTGGATGACCTCAAAACCAGGAGGCTAAGGGATGGAAGCCAAACGTAAACACTACAACATATGATTTTATTTATATGAATTTTCTAAAAATGGCAGATTTATAGGGAAAGAAAATCAGTGGTTTCACAGGGGTGTTTTGGAGCAGGGATCAACCTTGGGGGATGATGGAATGTTCTAAATCTCCATTATGGTGAGGGTTGTAAACTCTAAATGTGTGAATTGTAAATTTATTTTTTTAAGTTAGTTGGCAGAAACCATTGTTAAATTTGGTGCATTTACACTTACAAATTGATCATTAATTGAAATAATTCATTAAGGAAATAAATTAAACTCTTCAGCCTAAAAGGAATGAATAAATAAAACCTAATTTGTCCTTGTTCTCACGGTGAAATGTTGGGAGAAGGAAGGATATTTGACATGCTTTTTCCTCCTCTATCTACAGGCTTACTGTCCAAAATTCCTAGAATTTTTCCTTCTCCAGTTTTGGAACTAAAGCTATTATTCAAAGGTGGTACGTGAAATCCACCTTTGCCAGTGAGCAACAAAGTAACCAATTCAACAGAAAACACAAGTTCCATTTTGTTACCACTATGCCTGACATTTGAGGCCAGTTTCCTATTGTTCTACTGTCATGGTCTACTTGGTAGATGAGGTTAAATAAAAGGCAATGTTATGTTGTGAGCAAAAACTCAAGTAAAGGAGACAGCCAAGTCCAGGTTCAATCATTTTTAATTCTACCATATACTAGTGCAGGGACACTGACAAAGTTACCTGACATCTTTCATCCATAGATTCCTCCTCCAGGAATGAGGGCGATAATAGTATGTCTTCCTCAGACAGTTGTTTTGAGGATTAAATGAGATGTTACATATATAAAGAACTTATCATAGTTCTTCACATTTCAAAATATTTCTGAAATATACCACTTTTCACCCCTTCCTCTGTAATCTCCCTATACAACGTTTTCTCCCATACAACTAAAATAGCTATTAAACTGGTCTCTGCTTCTGCCATTTTCCTCCTATGAACCACTGTTCACAGAGCAGAGCTTTCTAAATGGTAAATCAGATTATGTCACTCTCTTGCCCTATAATCCTTCAAAGTCTCCCACAAGTCCTTACATGATCTGGCTCCCCACCATCTCTCTGGCCTCATTCCTATCAATATCCTCCTTGATCACCAAATCAACCTGACCACACAATTCCTCAAACTCAGAAAATACATTGCACCTTAAAGTATTCGCCCCTCCTGTTTACTTTTCTGAAATATTCTTTCCCCAGACAGTCAAACAACTTATTCCCTTACTTTACTCAGGACAAATGACACCCTCTCAAGGACACTTCCTGAGTCCTCTAACTCAGCAAACTCTATGTCCCTTTAACTTACTTTATTCTTACTACTGAATAATATATATTAATTTTCCGGCCTACTTATAATTTTTGTCCCTTCTAGAATATATGCAACGTAAAGAAAGGCCATTTGTGTCTTTACTGTAGTGCTGTTTTCTCAGGATCTCTAACAGTGCCAGGCATACAGCAGGCTCTAGACAAATGTTGTCTAATAAATGAGTGAATGATAAACAGTAACTCCTCCATGTATTTAAATATCATTATAACTGAACAAGACCTTAGGTGATTTGACATAACATTAGCTAATACACATAGCATTGCAATCAATTTCCTAATCACAATCAAGTGATATTATTAAAATCCTCACATCTCTTAATGATCATTTAAAAATCAAAGCAAATAAAACAAAAAGAAAATACCCTTTCCATTCCAGTTGGAGTTCACAGATCATACAAGCACTTCTATGAAAATTAAATGGAAAATAAATTCAATATTTTTCTATATTAATTCACTATTGATTTACTATTATCTTTCTACTGCTGTTTCAGTATTAAACTTAGTATAATTGATCTCCCTTAGGGAGCAGTGGATATTTTAAGAGCTCTACACACAATACTACTTTCTTAAGAGAACAGGAGTTTATCCCTACAAACAATTAATCACGGCTTCCTGGAAATGCTTTCCAGACTCAGTCTTCCCAGAGTTATTCATCTCCTCCCTTATAAACTGCCTCATTATACAGTTCAGCTGTTTGCAACCTGAATTTTCTATTATATTTCATATTTACTTTGCAACTACAGTAAAACCCTTCCAAAAAACCCCTAAGTATGATCCAAAAAATCAATCTCATAAAATTCTACAGGAGTAGGAAACAAGCCTCTGGTTGGTAAAGATCCTACTTTTGGCTACAGGATTTAAATCCTCCTGACATCCGGTTGACTTCTGGGGCCATTTAGTGAGAGTTCATAACTTAAATACCCTTAGTGATAATTCTAGGTTCCATGCTCACATAGAATCTCCTGGAAAGTTATCTTTTTTTGTTGGTCCCATCCCAGGAGAATTCACTAGGAGAATAGAGAGCCCTTAGGACTCATGATAAATTCCCTGAGCCCCTAGATTGGGTTACTTTTGTGTTTCCACCTGGCTTTGCCATCCTCTCCTGTCTCTTCCCACTGTCCTCCATCAATCCTTAAGAACCTTGTTTTAAGGAGGAGGATAAGAGACAATCGCCAAGGGAACTATGTCTGAATTTATAATAGGATTTTACTTAAATCTTTTTAATTTAATCAAACTTTTTTGGAGACAGGATTAGAGTTTATGCAGAAGTTAAATAAATTAACTCTTCCTATATATATCTGTCATTTTACCTCCCACTAGCAAGTGCGTCGTCACCAAACTGAGATAGAAAGACACCAATAAAAATAAAACTCACGAAAGTGTAAAAATGCTCTTAATAGCGGTCTCTGGAGGCCTCCGGTCACCACCTCTGTCCCTGCCCGGGTCTGGTCTCTGCACCCTTCCCAGAGGCTTCTAGTCTGGGGGCCGGGGAGACTGTCTCCACTTGGCCACCTTGAGGAACTTGTCCTCATCAGGTTCCTCGCCCACCACCTGGTGGAAATCCTCCTCTGCCCCCACCCCCTCCTCGCTGCCCATCACCCCCCTCCACCACTCACCGGTTCGCAGTTAGTCGAGGGTCCTCAGCATCACTGTCCCTGTTGGCCTCGCCTCTGCTCGTGCCCTCTTCATGTCCACCAGGCTCTTCCTCTTCTGGGCCTCTCGCTGCTGCCCCTTGCACCCTGCAGTTTGGTCCCGCTGGTCCTACCTCTGGGCCTTGAGCCGTGGCTTCTGCTCCTTGGCTGCCAGAGTGGCACGGCGCTCCACCAATGCCTTGTGCACGAAACTGTGGGACACCACGTCCAGGAGGTCAAGGTGCGGCCTGCTGGGAGGGTCGTTACCATAAAGTAGACACTGGTCTCCGTTTTGCTCACAAATCAGTGAGTGTGTGACCTCGCGGGGCCAAGCCACTGCCGCACAATCCTTCAAAGAGTTTTACTTCTGTCCCTGCAGGCAGTGCTGGTGCCCAGCATCTTCCCCACCTGCCTCAAGTCCAGGCTGGGCTCCCGGATTCCGCTCCCACGCAGCCGAGCGAACAGGAGCGCGCCTGCGCGGCGTGGGCCTGAAGCTTGCGGAGCTGCCCGTGTGCGCATGCGCGCATTTCTGGCGCTCCCGTCTCGCGGGCAGCCACAGGCGGGCGTCACTGCCACGTGGTCGGCTCTGCCTGCTGCTCCCGGCGCCGTGGAGTAGTTGCCGGTAACCCGCTGCGTTGTGTACACGTATGGCCTTACGAATCTCAGAATACTGAGATCTCTGTTTTCCGACTGGTGCACGAGATGGGGTATGTTGGGGCAGACAGGTAAGAGTAAAATAAAGTTCTTGTTAAATAGACATCGCTGTTGCGAGACCTGAGATCCAATGTAAGCATCTAAAATGTATAAAAAGTATATAAACAGAGAGATAAACATATATAGAGAAAAATCAGTATACCTGTGTGTATCATATGTTGACACAGACAGAGAATCAGGAGGATGAAGAGCCTAGAAAAAATAACAAAAGAAAATAAAAGATACTTTGAGGTTTACGGGAATGCGAATTTTAAAAATAGAGGATGAGTTAAATTATTTTCTTCATCTTACATAAATAGATACTTATGGCTTGGTATAAAATGTAAAAGTGTTGTATCTAAAACAATTTCAAGGGAAACAAAATCATTGTGCCCTAAAAACTGTTGTTGGAACAAACAGTGGCTCCTAAGTTGACCAAGACCTGATGTTTTACGTAGGTGCAATGGAAAAGTTAAAATAAAATTGTTTCATGAATTATGAGAATGGAGATCACAGATTCTCCTACAGTTTTCTATTATCAAATAGTTGTAATTTTCACACTGCAATCTTTAAGTAAACTGAATTCTATTTTTGTAAGTAGTATAAAATGTTAAGGCAGTTTCTCTAACATCACTTTAAAAGAGCCATTTTTATAACACCATATGTGTAATATGCTTTATATAGATAATACAGTATCTACTATCTATGTTTCTATATATACTATATGTGTATGTGTGTATAAAATGAAAAAAGCAAACTCTAAAGTTATAAACAATTATATAATATAATGTTGGTTTGGATAAATTAAGTCAAGCTTTCTTTCACTTGAACCTGAAACAGCAGAGGTGTTATGAAATATTTCTGAAATGATACCATAATAAAATATATTTTGTGTGCCATTGCTTCACCAGACCGATTAGAAAAAAGAAGCAGAAAATAATTAAAAGTCTATAGAATAGTCTTAGGGTTGATATGATTGGTGGTTACCCCAGGAGAAGAGGGTGGGGGAGGGTAAAAGGGCACATGTGTACAGTGACAGAAACTAGAATTTTGGTGGTGAACATGATGCAGTCTATATTGAACTCGAAATATAGTGCTGTAGACCTGAAATTTATATAATGTTATAAGCCAGTGTGACCTCAGTTAAAAAAAAGAAAGATGCCTTACAGAAGGACTTTACTGTTGGCATTTCTATTCTACAAATAAGAAAACCGAGTCTCATTCGTGCTAAGTAACTCTCTGAAATTTCGCTTAGTGAGGAGAGTATCTAAGATTTTTATCTAGCTCCCTCAATCTACTCTTAAACTCAGGCTTCATCCACTAAATCAGGGATCAGCTGACATTTTCTCTAAAGGGCCAGATATGAATATTTTAAGCTTTGCAGCCCATATTGGCTCTGTTGCAACTACTCAACTCTCATTATGGGGCAAAAGAAGCCGTAGACAACATGTAAATAAATAAGCATGGCTGTATTCCAACAAAACATTATTTACGGGCACAATTTTAATTTCATAAGATTTTCACTTCATGAAATATTATGTTCTCTTCAATTTTTTTCTACTATTTGAAGTAAAGCAAATATTCTTTTCTTACATGCTGTTGAAAAACAGGTGGCAGGCTGGATTTGGCTCATAGACTATAATTTTTCGACCTCTGCATTAAACTGTGTTAAACTTAGGCAGTCAGAAAGGGGTGGAAGTTTGTATTTCAGTGGTGATATGCTGCAATGAGATCATTTTACCTTAAGAATGTAGACTGAAGTGATTTTATTGCATCAAAAGTAGATACCCAGCAGACAGACAGAAATGCCAAGCAGAGTTCAAGATAAGATTTAGTAATGGTAATATTTATTTGAGTCATTCTCATGAGATTATAGCTCAAACTGAAATAGTAGTTGAAAATGTGACTTTGAAAGTAGCCAGAACTATGCAGTGGAAGAGAAGAAAGGAGCAAGAGAAAGTGATATGTGTATGAGGATAACAGAAGGACAGAAGCAAGATGAACAAATCTATGGGAAATAGGGAAGGAGATAGTTTTGTGAAAGAGGAGCAGGGCTAACAAGAAATCTAAGAGGACAAGGAAAAATCCATGGTTCCATGTGGCAACTAAGTAGGTCAACAATGACTTTTGAAAGAAAAGTCACTATGGAAAGGTTAGTGGGAGGCAGAAGTTGAAGATCCGACTTTCATTAGAAGTGAACTTTTGGGAAGGAGACACCATATTTAAGTTATCTAAAAATGTAAATGCTTAATAAATGCTTATTTTACTGAAAGCTTTATATTTCATAGGTAAGCATTGACAGCAATAAATAACTGAAAGAGAGACAAAGGTGTTTACACACAGACCTGCAATCTCTGCAAAGATTTGGAAACTGCTATGGTTTATTTGTCATATTTCTGGGGCTTCCATGAGCTTTTACCTATTTATTAGAGTTTTTCCCATGTAATTACAACTTTTATTTCATTTTGTTTTAATATATGTAGCATATGTATAATTTGGAGCTTGTGATGAATCTGCCACTCTTCCAATTTTAAAGGCTGTGCTGATTCAAATTCTGACCCTTAGGTCTCTTTGCATAGGAGGTGAAGTTGGATAAAATGTAGCTTCCAGGTCGATATTTTCAGGGAAAGAGAAGTTAGAATGAAAACATGGCATGTGAAAATACACCCCTCCTCCACAGGATAGGAAGTTTTTAAACAGAAAGTGTAATCTATGAATATAGTGGGAAATTGCTTCTGATTTAGGGTCGCAGAAGGCAACATACGGCAAGTATTGAAAAGACACTAACTTAAGGAATAATTACAGAGGTGTGAGGAGGATTAAGAGAATACACAGGGCATGGTTAGCAAAAGCAAGAAGCTGCTTTTACACTGAGAACTGAAGGGGCAAGTGGACAAAACAGTTTCCAGAATTCAGTGAGACCTGAGTCTACAGAGGAGGGTCGGGCTCCAGAAGCTCCAATCACGGAGGGGCAGATTTACCGCTAGAGATTCAGCCTTCTAGAAAAAGTGTTGCAATCTAACAAGATTTAACAGTTCTTAGGCATTTAACAAAATGACTATAGACAAGATTTGGCATGTAAAATATTGGCTGATGTTGCATTTTCAGATATCTGAACATATTTTAACCTAATGGTTTACTTCATTTGATTAGAGTACATTTGAACATAATTTGATAAATACATATTATTTGCTATTTTCTGAATTAAAATACATCCTGGATTTGTTATTTCAGAAAATACTAATTTCTGCTTCTACAATATTCAACCAAAATTCTCTGCGACCTATATCACATATTTCTAACCAATTTTAATATCTTAATCGAATCAATTTAAAAATATCAACACCAACATTTTTGACATATAGTTTGGAAAGAAAAACAAATCTGTGCTCTATTAGTTTACTGCTTTTTCTTTTATATTGTCTCCGTTTAACTTCTTGGATAAGATTAATTCATTGAGCCACTAAGTGCCTGTCTATATGTGTATAGTATTTTCCTAAGCACCATGGAGGACTAATTAGAAAACAACATTCCTGGCATTTGATGCCTACAATCAGTTTGTACGAAATAAATTCCTCTACAAACAAATATAGTGGAATACAGAAGAGAGAAAGACTGGAAGAAAAGAGGTAAAGTGATAACTTCATGAAGAATGTGATATCTGAGCTCAGCATTTACGAATGGGATATGCAGAGTGACAGAATATTTTCCAGTTACAGGAAGCAGAAAAGATGCCTCCCTCCCACTGTGATAAGTGAAAATAAGCAGACCCTGGGTGCAGCCACCACTGTGAATGGAAATAAATCAGCAATGACGCAGTCCTCAGGATGGATTGCTCTCTGGGGAAATACCATTCTATCTACCAGATTCTATAATAGTGGGCAAAGTGACAATATCAAGCTTTTAATAATACTGACTAAGCACTTTGCCCTAATATGCTGAGACCACAGAATTTATAGCATGTCATAAAACACTATGTGATCATCTCCCCAATAAATCCCTTCTAAACCTTTTGAACTCAACACATTTTTATCCAGTTTGGAAAAGTAACAGTATGTTTTATTCTCATGGAATCTTGAGAAAATAGAATAAGAGGATTTATACAGAAAATGAAGACGCAAGTTCTTATAAACAGCTGCAAACTTAGATGTCACTAGTCAGTTTTTAAATCACTGAAAGGAGGACTGTTAGCTGAAAAAATAACTAGAAGAAATAGAGATTTGGACAAAGATATACATTGCAAACCTGGGTAAATGATGCTTATTCCCTACCAGGCAGCTGACTTACTTTCTTACCAATGTAGAAGTAAAAGTTGTAAAAGATATTTGTAGTTACAAATGTCTAGTCAGTATTTATTAGCTCTCATTTGTATTATTTTATTTTGTATTTATTATTCTGATAACTTCATCATTATTTGTTTGGCAACAATATGGACCTAGTACCTATCACAGGAAAAGTCTTAATACCCATTCTTGTCCCAGAACTCATCGGGTGTTTTACTGAAGCCTCTGTTGAAGATGTCTCATGGGTGAACTTATTTTGTTGCCCAGACCTGCTTCTCTACCCGTGAAGGACTGTTCCCCAGGGCAATCACGAATAAACCTTGTGGGTGCAAATATCAGTGTGTCCGAACCATATCGCAGAGAACCCAACTTAAGACGGATGTCCATTTTCTCCAAATTAATCTGTAGATTGAGTGTAATCCTAATAGAATCCAAATAGATTTTTGATGAAATTGACAAATTGAGTCTAAAAATTCATATGAAAATGCATAGGATCTAAAACAGTCAATTTTGGGGAGAAAAAGTTGAGGAAATCAAGTTATACTACTTGATTTCAAGTTTTCCTCCACAAGCCACAGTAATCAAGATATGGTGGTATTGGTGTAAGGATAGACACATAGATCAATTGAATGGAACTGAGAGACTAGAAATATGTATGTTTATATAGTGAGCTGATTTTTTTTTTCTTTTCCATTTATTTATTTTTTTAATTTTTATTTTTTTCGGATGTACATCATATTTCGAATTCTGGATACATTACATCATGTTCACCACCTGAACACTAATTATAGTCTATCCCCTCACATGTGACCCTAATCACCCCTTTTGCCCTCCCCCCTCCCCCCTCCCCCAATGGTAACCACCAGTCCAATCTCCAATGCTACGTGTTTTTTTATTTTGTCGTTTTTATCTTCTACTTATGAGTGAGATCTTATGGTATTTGACTTTATCCCTCTGACTTATTTCACTCAGCATAATACCCTCAAGGTCCATCCATGTTGTCACAAATGGCTGGATTTCGTCATTTCTTATGGCTGAGTAGTAGTCCATCGTGTCTGAATACCACATCGTCTTTATCCATTCGTCCCTTGATGGGCACCTAGGTTGCTTCCAAGTCTTGGCTAATGTGTATAATGCCGCAATGAACATAGGGGTGCAAGCATCTTTATGCCTTTGTGTTTTCAAGTTCTTTGGATGAATACCCACCAGTGGAATAGCTGGATCATATGGTAGATCTATCCTTAATTTTCTGAGGATACTCCAAACTGCTTTCCATAGTGGCTGCACCAGTTTGCACTGCCACCAGCAGTGTACAAGGGTTCCCTTCTCTCCACACCCTCTCCAACATTTGTTGTTTCCTGTCTTATTAACAAGACAGGAGTGAGCTGAGTTTTGACCAAAGCAATTCAGAGGAAAGGAAAGTCTTTCCAACAAGGAGAGTCTGGACCCATAGAGGCTAGATCTGTAGAAATGTGAAGTACAAATGCCCCAAACAGATCACTGGAAGTGATGACAGGTGGAGCTACTTCCAAACTATGGTTACTGAATCCATGTATTCTACTTATTTGGGAAACAACACTGTATAAGGCCATTGAATTAGGGTGTGTAGTGCATCCTGTTTGGATGGAGCACCATTCTTGTAGCATAATATCTCAAAGAGGGAACCTCAGCTGTGCCTTCAAAAGACCATTCCATCACTCTATCAATGTGGATCTATACTTTTGTGGAATATTGTAAATCACAAAATCAGTGGATCCCATGGTCACGTGCTCCCTGCCTCCTCATATTGACTCTTATGAAGGCCAGCCTCCAAGATGGTTCCCATTGATTTTGATTTCCATGTATTCATCCTCTTATGTGGTCTTCTTTCACACTGAATGGAGCCGACCTGTATAACCAATAGGATATTGTAGAAATGATAGCATGTGACTTATAGAGATTTTGCCTATAACATCTTTCTTCTGCCTTGCTCCCTACTAGATCACGTGCTTGGGGGAAGCATCTGTAAAGCTCTAAAGAATCTCAAACAGCCTTATCCAGGGTCCATGTCACAGGGAATTGGGACCCTGTGAAGAACCAGCACTTACTGCCAGATATGGGAGTGAAAAGTCTTGGAAATGGATCTCTAGATGCAATCAATCCTTCAGATGAGTAAAACCCCAGCTGACATCTTGAGCACATTAGCTGGCATAACTATCCAGCTAAGCCACTGCTAGACTCCTGATCCAAAGAAATAATGTAATAAATGTTTATTGTTTTAAGCCACTAATTTGCACTAAAGTTTTTTTGCAACAGTAGATAACTAATGTAGCTATAAAGTGAGTCCATTAGTCTAGTGCAATTTTATGTGTAATCCTTTATATAAATCAAAGTGTAAATCCTCAGTAAAAGGTGCTGAGTAGAACCCTGTAAGAAGGAAAGAAATCCAATCCCATAATATGTATTGATTACAATCACTGTTTTTCTGAAGCAGTCAAATGACCATCCCTTAAAGGATGGTGCTATATTGAGAATTCACCGTAGGTTTCTCTTGATGGCTGTTAGACATTTGACAGCAGCAATAGCTAAGCCAGCCTTGGAGACCTTGCTACTGGGCCAATGTATAGTATAGCATTCATTCCTGCTATCATGGCTACTCCTTTCTTGTACCCATTGTGCCAGCAATGTGGTGACCAATGAAAGAAACTAGCTGATGTCAGCTGGCCAGGTCATGTTGCTTACTTATGAATTTAGCCCCTGCTCTGTAGTCAGGTGAAAGGTACCCCTTTAGTTTGAAGGAGATGTCCTAGCAGGTCCCATACTACTGGGCCCCTAGAAAAATCCACCGTTGTGGTAAACCCTGGAATCTTCATAGAGTTTAACTTCTATCCTAAGATAGAAGTTTTACCAAGACCTCTAGCACACTTGCCATTTTTTCCTCATTTAGTCTGATTGACCTGATATATTTATATATTAGACAAATGTGATGTTCATAGAAATAGACAGACAGACCAGATACTTTCGGGCTATATTTTGACTCATGTTATGGCCCAGTATATGGTCCATCCTGGTGTAAATTTTATGTACACCTGAAAAGAACATGCATTTTACAGTTATTTGGCTTAATGTTGTATAAATGATTTGTAATCAAGTCATGTGTGCATGTTCAATTATTCTATATCACTGTATCACTATATCCTCTATATCTATATATCACTATTAATGTTTTTGTCCAGGTTCTCTATTCATTACTAGAAACAGGTGTTAAAATCTGCAACTATGAATATGGAATATGCATTTATCTTCTTTCCATCTAGTTCTGTCCATGTTTTCTTAATATATCTTGTAGTTATTAGATTCATACACATTTAGATTTACACATCTTGAAGAATTAACTGTTTTATCATTCTGAAAGTTTCCTATTTATCTTTAGTTATATTCTAAGTCAACTTTGTCTGATATTTTTATAACCGTATAGTATCTTTTATGCTTAGTGTTTACTTGGATCTAGTTCCGTCCTTTTACATTCAACCTAGTTGTATCTTTGTAAATGATGTGCTGGCTCTTCAGACCAAAAAATAGATGGGTCTTGCTTTTTTATCCAGTGTGACCATCTCTGGCTTTTAATTAGAATGTTTAGTGTATTTATGTTTAATGTTATTATTTACGTAGTTTGGTTTAATTCAGCTATTTGCAGTATGTTTCGTAGTGGTACTATCTGGTTTTAGTTTTCTCTTTCTCCTTTCCTGGCTTCTTTTGTTGTTGTTGTCAGTGCTGTTGAGTCGAGCCTGACTCCTAGTGTTGCTGTGTGCGCAGAGTGGAACCCTGCCCAATTTTTTTGCACCACCTTCTCGCTTTCCAGCAATATCTCAGACAATGCTCCACTGCTATTCATAGGGTCTTCATCGCCATTTTTTTTCAGAAGCGGGTGGCCAGGTCCTTCTTCCTAGCCGGTCTTAGTCTGGAAGCTCCACTGAAACCTTTCCACCATGAGTGAACCTGCTATATTTGAAATACCGGTGGCATAACTTTCAGCATCACATCAACATGCAGCCACCCCAGTAGGAAAACAGATAAGTGATGTGGTTCCCTGACCAGGGAAACAAGCCTGGGCTGTGGTGGGGAGAGCACTGCACCTTAGCCACTAGACCACTAAGGCTCACTCCTGATTTCTTTGGAGTTAATTAAATAGTTTTTATTATTCTATCTTCTTTATAGACTTTGTAGCTGTATTTCTTTATATTCTTCTTTAGTAGTTTTCCTAGGGGTGATGATATATATCATAACTTACCAAGTTTGTTTAGATTCAACATTCTACAATTGTAAGTAAAATGTTAGAACAATAGTGAAATTTCATTTATCCCCTATCCTTGGTGTTATTGTTTTCATATATTTTACATCTGCTTATGAAATAAATCCTACAATATAGTGTTATACTTTTTGCTTTAAATAGTTTTCTTTAGAAAAATTGAAAGAAAAAATGTATTTCATAATTGTCCATAAATTTCCACTTCCTGTGTTCTCCATTCCTTCTGGAAGATCTTTTAGTTTCCATCTGCTGTCACTTCTCTTCAGTCTCAAAACTTCCTCATTTCCTGAAATGCAAGTGTGCTAGTGACAGTTTTTCTCAGCTGCCATTTATCTGAAATATATCTTTATTTCTCTACTATTTGTAGGGAATATTTTCATTGCTTATGGAATTTTAGGTTGACCATTGTTTTATACTCAGCATTTTAAAGATGTTGGTCCCTTGTCTTCTGCCTCACTTGTTTCTGATGAGAAGTCAGCAGTCCTTCATAATATTGTTCTATAGCTAGTATTTCTTTTTTTCTGCCTGCTTTCAAGATTTTCTCTTTATTTTCAGTTTTCAGCAGTTTAAGTATGGTGTACTATGGCATGATTTTCTTGTATTCACCCTTCTTGGGATTAGAAATCAACGAGTCTTAGTATATAAATTAATGTTCAGCAATTATATTTTCAATGACCGTTCCCTCTCTCCTCTCCTTCTGGGACTGAAATTACACTGCATTACATTGTGTGAAGTTAACTACAGGTCACTGAGTTAATGTTCGGGTTTTTTGGTTTGTCCATTTTTCCATCATTTTTCCCAGTATTCTTCAAATTGAATAATTTCTACTGAATCTGTCTCAAGTTTAATATCATTTTCTTTTCATGACTCTGGTTCTCATAAGTTCATCCTGTAAATTTTTTCAAATATTGTATTTTTCAATTCTGAGTTTCTATTTGGTTCTTTATATATCTTCTATTACTATTCTGATTTGCCATCTGTTCACTCTTTAAGACCAATTACTTTTCCTTTAAGGTTTTAAACATAACTGTTTTAAAGTCTTGGTATGCTAATTTCAAATTTTGTGTTTATAACCTTTTTTTAAAATTGGCAATGGGTCACATTTTCCTACTTTGTTGGTTATCCACTAATTTTGAAAAATTTTATGCTCCACGTTGTGCCATATATTGAAGGACGCATAACTTACACCACATCTTTCAAAGTATTTTGATGCTTTGGGGCAGGCAGTTAAATTGCTGACAGGTCTTTTCTGTCTTGCCAGGCTTGGTTATATTTTGTTAGGGCAGATCTGTAGCTGTTTAGAACTTGGCCTTAGAGTCGTTCCTTACTGGAGTAAGTGGTCCTCAGTACTGAAGTGTGACCTTTCTAGGACCCACCTTGTATGCCCAAGGTACACACTGAGGTCTTTGCATCTGGTTGGGCTCAAATGCTAATGTCTCTCAGAACTACACAACCCCAGTCCCAGTACTGCACACCTTCGGGCTTTCAGCCTCACAGCAGGGGATCTCTGGTAGGCCTAGGGAGTCTCACCTTTGCATGTACAGCCTAGCTCCTGGCCAAGGATCCACAATGAATGACCGCACAGACTTCCTTTTCCCTCTGTGCAGCTCTCTTTTTCAACGTAGGCCATGCAAATTCTAGCTGCTTAAGCAGCCCCCGACTGTAGTTTTTTGTCCTCAGCTTGGGAAGACAGGGTTGCGTAGCCTTCACCTCACTCTTCTGTGGCAGGCAGATGTTACTAGTTGATCCTCTACTTTTAAAAAACGAACATATCCTTTAAGGTTTGCTTTAAATGCTACAAAACTTTTCCTCATCCGTACTACCAAAGACCACCAACAGTTATCCAGATATTCTCTTCATATGAATCTCAACAAGCTTTAGTTAGTACCTGGTCTTGAGTATAAATGTTTTCTTGCTTAATATTCCTTGTTTAGAGCAAGCTCCTTGAGGGCGGGTGTATTGGTGCTAGTGAAATGGATTGAGCGTGGGATTCAGTTTTAGGAGCTCGTCAGATTTCATATTAGAAACGGCTCTAGCATTTTCTAGTTCTAACTTACGTACTTTTAGGAATTTATCTAACCTCTCTGAATATCAAATTTCAAATTTATAAAAGATATCTAAGACCAACTACTACTTCTGTATATCAAGTTGTCATGAGGATAAAGTGAGATAATATACAAATATACGAGTGACATTTTAACCAATAAAGCATCCATAAACATTACTAATTAAAGTATTGTGGGTGGGTCAACATCATCTTCATCATCATAATCATCCTAATGCCTCACAAGGTAAAATTTTATGTGTGTGTGTGTTTTTTTAGTGGTGGTGATAAAATATCTCTCTTTGGAATGTTTAAATGCACACAAAATTCATGACACTGAAAGCTAATGATTAGTACTAAAATAAATTCCATCTTTCTTTATACATTTTTAAAAAATTGAACTTTGAAGAATATAGAAAACCAAAATGTTGAATAACTGGAATTAATGAAGCATCAGAGATATCAAATGAAAAAAAAAACCACATTTCTATAGCACTGCTCACATAGAAGAGCAACAGAGTGGTAAATGACACATTTTTGGAATCTTTGTCATGAAACAGATTTTTTGTGGTTCATATAACCCCTTTGTGTGCAACCTTCTGTGCATAAGACAACTACCCTACGAATTGTTTTTGACATCTGAAGGCTCACAGTAATGTAATTCCAGTGAAGATGGAAACTTTGCACCAGCCAAGGTGAGGAAAAGGAATGAAACTTGGTGTCATCAGCAAATTTAATCATTTCTTAATGCACTAGAGAATGAAGGTACTTATTCACTTCATTAATGGAGGGCTTTTTACAGGATTTGCTTCACACAGTGAATAAAACACTCTGAAACTTTATTGTTTTACTTTCAATAGTAGCTCCTATATGGCTATATTTATATTTTTAGTTTTCAACATAACAACAGAACATAGCTCCACTGGAGAGGAAAACTGGACACAATTGAATGCTGTGTGGCAAAATATCTTATAAAAGTAAATAAGGATGTCTAAGAGGTTTAGTAAACACACTGAACTCTGTAGGATACAGTCAAAAACGAATTTTGTTTTTCTACCACCAGGACATTCAAATATGCTCCATGAGATCTCCATTCCTTCTTCCTGGATGTCTGAAAAATAGATTGCTTTTCTGATAACTTCTGGGTATTAGAAGAGTATCATGTTTCAGGATTAAAAAATCGAGTATAGGGGCTGGCCCCGTGGCCGAGTGGTTAAGTTCGCGCGCTCCGCTGCAGGCGGCCCAGTGTTTCGTTGGTTCGAGTCCTGGGCGCGGACATGGCACTGCTCATCGAACCATGCTGAGGTGGCGTCCCACATGCCACAACTAGAAGGACCCACAACAAAGAATATACAACTATGTACTAGGGGGCTTTGGGGAGAAAAAGAAAAAATTAAAAAAAAAAATCGAGTATAATCTTAATCAAAACTAACCTCTCTTAGAATTCAAACATTTCACCCTACTCCAATTCAAGATTGACCAAATGTTTGGCAATCAGCAAAGGGAAAAAATGATTTTATAATAGTCTGTCTCCACTCAACAGACTTTGGGTAAGAGAGGAGAGAAAGGGATGAGAAGGAAATGAGCAAAGTATTTTTACTTAGTTAATACTGGTTATAGTCCTCTGATGATTGCTGAGTCAGAGATCCAAATGTTGGCTCTTGGGTGGATGTGCACTGGATGATTCTTGGAGACTATTCCTAGGAGCCTTCACTCTCCACCACTCTGACATGGGTGATGCACTGTATGACTGACCTTGTTCAATCTCCCCCGCTTCCTCCACTACCCTCACCTCAAGACCTAGAGTCCTTTCAATACGACAGTCTGATCTACTGAGCCCACAGGAGAAACACACACATATTCACAAACATTCTTGTCCTACCAAAATCTCAAAGGTCAGACCATTTCCGGTACTGCTTTCTCTCCGTCCTCTGCCATCATCAGATGTGTCAGCTAGCTTTAATTCCTTAAGTCTTTTTCAGGCGAGGAGGAAGCATTCTTATGTGTGCACTCAAGAATTTTCTTGCACTTAGCTCTAGTAGAAGAAATCTTAGTAAATTCTACAGCTCAGCCATGCTGTGATTTGCCAGTCTCCTCCATTGGAGACAATCCTATCTCTATGAGTGTTTTTCATTTTTCCCTAATTACTTGGCCTGAGATGAAGGAAAACACAGACCTTCCCTAACAGGGATGAGAGGGAGGTGCACAAAACTCATCTCTTATGTGTTTTCTTCAATGAAATCTTTTCGGAATATTCCTTTATTTTACTCATATATGAGCAAGATGGATGTTTTCTATATGGTGAATTTTCTCCTCTTCAGCCAGCCCAACAGAGATATTTGTAGCTGCTTTTATTAAAATGGAAGAATACTCTCAATAATTTACTCAATTTGGGGGGCAGTAGCAAAACCCCAGGACAACTATAAAGATCCCACCTCTCATTCTATTACACATGTACATCCAAATTACTATTTTTCTTTCTAGTTTGCTAGAATCAGAGACAGATTTACCATGAAGTTAAGGATACTTAAGATTCATGTCTCTTTACTTACCTGGGTGCCTTCCAAGGCCCTATACTTAATTGTGAATTTATCATTTTCTGTTCTTTTCTTAGAGACAGCCCCAAAATTGTATGAGGTGGAGGTCCCAAAAATCTTGTTTTGCCTTCATCTAGCCCTCTAAAGTTTTGTCTAGACAAAGTATATTTGCAAAGTGTTTTGAGCAAAGACTAAAGTGATTTAATTTGTTCAAGTGTTATAGCCAATCTTTGTCTCTCTCACCAACTCTCCCCTCGAAACTCCCACCCATATGTGCACATTTAACTCTTCCAAGACTTTAGAGCATGATCTAATGCAATAATAAATGGTGGGAGTGGATTTAAATATGCAATAATTTACTCTGGTACAAATTTATGTAGATGTACCAACACATTAAGATCTCAGTGACTCGAGAGGTTGGTATTGCATCCCCAAGAGGAAACTATTGCCATGAATAATTTAATGCAGAAATAAACTTAATTTGGAGGTTTTGAAGGAGGGGTTGGCATGGCAGGTGTTTGACTGACATATCTAATATTATAGGCACTCAATAAAGTTGTTAACTAAATTAGGTGACACATAGGAAAACCACTGGGAAATTGATCGCAATACGACAAAATGAGATATGGATATTAGTTTGCTGGATTTTAAATGTCTGCTATATTGACACTGAGGAAATTAGGAGTATGGACCTGTTGCTGCCTGACCTCAGCCAGCCTTGCAGTCTCCTGCATTCCTCCACATCCTCTTACTTTGTGGGTCAGATACAGCAAAGAAGTTTAACTTTGCTAACAACATTTGGTAGGGACCGCCTGGGTACTGTGTTAAGATGGCATTTTTCTGCTCCAGCTACCTCTGGATTCAGTCTGAAAATATGTCTTGGTCAATTACTGATGCTGCCATAGGTACTTCAATGAAAAGTGATGACATTTGTGCTGTGTGGTGCCATTCATGTATGAGGATAAGCAGATGTGGTGCCTGGTAACTCATGTGGATTAAGGCCGCCCCAGCTAGAGAAGCCCAAGGTGACCTGGCCTACATGCCAAACTATATGACCTCGTGGTTTTTTTATGGTATGAATTAGGGCTGCCCCAGGGAGAGAAGCCCAGGGCATCCTCACCTACATGCCGATCTATATGGCCAGATTCGTATCTAAAGTTATATGACCGCACAATAACCAGACCCCATCTGCACTGAAATCATTTAATGACTTTTTACATCATCTTTTCTTTTTCCAGTAAAAATAAGTCACGTACCCATGCCTTATAAAATTAGCCCTAACCCTCAACTCAGGGCAGCAGCAGGAGCTCTGACTGCCCATGGGTCCTGTCCCCATGCAGCAGCAGCAGGAGTTCTGACTGCCCATGGGTCCTGTCCCCATGCCTACAGCTCTTCACTGCCCATGGGTCGTGTCCCCATGCGGTGGCAGCAGGAGCTCTGACTGCCCATGGGTCCTGTCCCCATGCTATTCCACACTATTCTCTAAATAAAAGAGCACTACTGCCAGACCTTGAGAGTCTAAGAAATCTTTCTTTCCACTCCTCGGCTCACCGACCCCACATCAGTAACTATTCTCATCTTTATATTTTCCTACCTCAATGTATCAAGATATACCCTATTATCTATCTTGGCATTTTTGAGAATACATTTTGTACAATAATCTGAAAGAAGTGCAAAATCCCTACATTTTGTGTATTCATTTTAAACACGTGCAACACTCAGCAGCACCATAGCAAGCAGTGATTGGAATGGAAATAACCAAATAGGGCTTTTTCTTTCCCCATTTCTAATTCCTCTACCTCAATGTATGAAATTTAATACCATGTATTATTTACCAACAGCCGTTCAGTGCTGCTGTGCAAATGTCACTTAACAAGATTACTAGACATATATGGCTGTACATCAAAATGGCTTTTTATGTGGTTTGCAATTATCCAGCATTATGGAAATGTGAATAATGAGTTAAGGCAAATAAGAAACCTTCAGTCCAATGGTAGAAATGGAGGAGTGTTTTCCCCCCTAGCAAATGTGTTTAAAAGAGCCGAGATAAGGAGAAAAGGCGTCTTTTAGCTGCCACGCCAGAGCTGACAGAGACTGTGGCAACCTCAGATGGCAGACGTATCAAAGCCAGGCTCGGCGGATGACACTGCCTCTTAATCTCACTTCAGCCGTGCACATTTTCACAGCTGCTTCACGGTGCAAGTCAGGGGCATGACAGACTCATAGGATAGACTCCTGACACCAGGGAGAGATTGCTGCTTTCCCTCTTCCAGTTAATGGAATTTTTCTTTGCCTTCATTTAATATTCATGCCTAATGAACTTGAGAGGGATGAAAGAAACTAATGTAATTAAGACCTACTATGTTTCAGGCACTGGGCTCAGTACTTTATGCATATTAATTCATTTAGTTATATATCTACTCTTTGAATACATTTGTATATACTTAAATCCACATTTTACAGATGAAGAAACCACAGATCAGAATGCTGAACTAATTTACCTCAGATTACCCAGAATTTGAACCTATCTAGCTTCAATTTGTTTTTTCTCCTATATTGTTCCACCTCATGAAGAAAAAGTGCATTTTTCCCAGTTATTTGTTGTCCTTAGCTTTATTTCCCTGAATCTCCTTGACTGTGTACTTCCTACCACCTCCTAGGTGAGACCATTTTCTCATGTTTTGGAAAACTGACCTACTTTAAAAACATATAAATTGAGTAATTTTCTATAGTTTGGACATATTTCACATTCAATATCTTCCAAATATTTTTCTTTTTGCTTTTAAGGTAATTATAAATAATGACATGCGGAGATTGGTTGATCTGTCTGCTCACCTAAGGCTTTATTTTTTTTCGTTTTCTACAATGGCAGCAGAGCATCAGGGCAGTGGCCATTCTGTGATTTTCTGAGGAATACTAACCTTACAAACCCCACTTACCCTTGAAGAAGCTTCATGTCAATAGCAGCGTTTATGACGCTAGGCATCTCCTTCTACTCAAAGAGCTTCTTTCTCTGCTTGTTGCCTTCCGTTTGCAAGGGCTGCGCTACACACATTCTCGTAGTTCTGGACTACAGCCTTTATCTTTTCAAATCCTTCCCTGGACTTCACTTCTCGTCCAGCTCAGTGAGTCACTGTGTCACATAGAGGTGATCTTATCTGTAGGCTCAAATATGGCACCAGGTAAACATCCAACTCTATTTGCAATGGAGGCAGCAAACACATCGTTTTAATAAAAATAGCCTCTATCTATTGAGCACTTAATATGTCTCAGTCATTATCTTAAGAGCTCTGCATGGATGAAATCACTTAATCCCCAAAACAATGCTGTACTATAAGTATTCAGATTACCTGCAGTTAGTGAAGTCAAGGTTACATAGCTGGTAAGGTTACCCGTGCAAAGTTATATAGCTTGCTCAAGGTCTCACGTTTTAGTAAGTAGCAGGGCTAAGATTTGAATCCAGTCATTCTGGCTATAAGCCCTGTATGCTTAACCTTACATCACATAGCGTGCATTGCATAGCAACTACTTTATCTGAATTAGCTAATGAACCATCACACTTCCTGTGAGGTAAGAACAATCACTAGCTGCGTTTCTTCTGCATTATACGGATAAAGAATCGGAGGCTCAGCTTTTGTCTAAGTTCACAGTCATTGAGTAATAGAATGAAGATTTACACTAGATTCTGTTTAGCTTCTGATCTCGTGCTCTCTCCTAATCATGCTAATACCTTAGCAGTATATTGTGGATTATCTTTAAAGCCCTCTTCCAGAGGGTAAGCAATATGTCCTCATAGGAAAATGTTCATAACTATTACATGATAGCAAATATTTTATTTTATTTTATTTCATTGAGGAAGTTAGCCCTGAGCTAACTGCTGCCAATCCACCTCTTTTCACTGAGGAAGACTGGCCCTGAGCTAACATCCGTGCCCATCTTCCTCTACTTTATATGTGGGACACCTACCACAGCATGGCGTGCCAAGCGGTGCCATGTCCACACCCAGGATCTGAACCAGTGAACCCCAGGCTGCCGAAGTGGAATGTGCAAATTTAACCACTGCACCACCGGGCCGGCCCAGATAGTAAATATTTTAAATCAATTCACAATTCCTGAGTGCTAAATAGCTTGTTTTAAAGACATGTCTTCTAAATTCAGAAACAACAAAAACCAAACACACTCACACAGCAAAACGAAAACTTGATAGTGCTTTGTAATTATTTATCATTTGAATAGAAAAGGAGGCCGGCCCAGTGGCCTAGTGGTTAAGTTTGTCTGCTCTGCTTCAGCGGCCCAGGGTTCGTGGGTTCAGATCCTGGGTGCAGACCTACATAGCACTCATCAAGCTGTGCTGTGGCAGTGTCTCACCTACAAAATAGAGGAAGATTGGCACCCATGTTAGCTCAGTGACAGTCTTCCTCAAGCAAAAAGAGGAAGATTGGCAATAGATGATAGCTCAGGACTGATCTTCCTCACCAAAAAAAAAAAGAAAAGAAAAAGAAAAAGAAAAGGACTTTTTTTAGGCTGCCAAAATATTTGGTTAAATCTTCAGGTTTTCGTGTTCCTCACAGGAAAACAAAGCAGAACAAAAACTTTGGGGGGAACAACATGGAGACCAGGAACTTTTCATTCTAGATCTCTAAATTGTCTTTATGTACTTGTTAAATGGTTTGATTGTTATTTCCAGACTTTAATTAGAAATCTTACATTATAAAATATTCTTTATTGTCTAATAAGATCCTTGTTACACCATTCCTACATACACTGAGCTTTGCCCACTATGAGCTCCTTCAAATGACCTTGAGTTATTCATTTTAGTGCATGATAATTATGTGATATAGGGATTTTTCCTGTGTAGTAAGTTTGTGATGAAAATGGGATATGGTGTCATAAATACTTACGTTTCTATCATGTACAGAAATTTCATCCTAAGCAAGTTATATATTGTCAATTCCAATTTCCTCACCACTAAAATGTGGGTTATAATACCTCTATTTCATGGCTGTTTTAGGGTTAAATGAAGTGCTTAACAGGTATCAGCTTCCTCCTCTTCTTCCTACCTCAGTATCTTAGTCAAGGTTATTTTGTGTCAAAATACAGAAACTCACTTCCAACTAGGTTAAGCCTTAAATGAAATTTATTGGGAAGATATTCTGCAGACTCAGACAATCCAAGTAAAAGATAATCAACGAGGTCTCAAGACAAGAGGCAGAGCGAACAGCAAGCTATCAGGAACCTAAGCAGATATTTTTCAATTTTCTGTCTCTACTGCCCAATGGATTCTCAGCCTGCTTCTGTCTGTCTACCTCACTTTTCTTTTATCTATACATTGATTTATCCTCTTTTATGTATATGTGGCTGGCCCAAATTTTATAATTAATATCCTCTCAAAACCCATACATTGAATCTAATTCTAAATTCTGGGGGAGAGGATCTGATTGGCTCCAGTTGTGTCAGGTGCTTTTCACTGATCCAGCTGTCTGCTGTGGGGATATAATTTCATGTGACGCACTGGGGGGGCCAGGAGTCTACCCCTGTGCTTATCAATGCAAAATGGTGAGTTTAAAGCAGGAACTATGTCCGATATGTTTTATAAATAAGCATAAGTCATCTTCTATTTTTATATTCTCTCCTTCACCTAGCATAGAACTATGTACATAATGTTTTTTTTCTAATCCTGCCAGGCAGGATTAGAAGTCCATCAGTTTGTACTAAGCACCTACTAGGAAATTCACACATTGTCATTTAATCCACAGAAAATACTCATAGAGCAAACATCACCATCTTAATATTTTTGCATATTTATATACTGAGTCACAGAAATCCTAAGTGACTTTCCCACAGTCATACTATCAATAGATAATAGAGGAGCATCCTCTGTCCTACCCCCAAACCATGTGCACTCCCCTCCTGCGGTCAACCATTGCCCACACTGCCACTAACTCACTGAAGGACTCGAGAGAGATGTGGGATCGATGTAAGAAATTACCCTGTGATTCTCTGCAGCTCTACATTTAGCGTGGTGGCGGAGTGTTTGGAATCCATAGTACTGCTGATCATGTGGTTTTGGACTGGTGACCCAATCTGTGTTTCAACATCCTCATCTGTAAGAGGGAAACAATACTTTCTACATTACAGACTTGTGAGACTTCAATGACACAATCAGATGTCTGCCACATAGTAATACCTACAGCTAACAATTATTGAGCATCTGCTCTGTGACAGGTATGTTCTAACTGGTTAACTCTCTTACTACAGTGACTCTATGTTACCAATTTTATACAGGAGGAAAATAAAACAGAGAGAAGTTTCCTGCTCAATTTCACAGAGCTAGAAGGTAACAGGGCCAGCGTTCAAACCCAGGCAATCTGGTTCCCCCAAATCAGCGCTCTTGATTATGGAACTATACTGCCAACCAATAAGTAGTAAGACCACATGATACTTAATGCATACATACATAATACATATTAATGCTAGCTGGTCTTCTGATTTGTTCTATGATGGTTCATATGATGTACCCATCCCTTTAATTATCCTTCACAAAGTAATTACATAATATGGTACTATAATATTGAGTGTTAACCTATAACTATTTCTTGTAAAGTGTGCATCAGAATCACTTTTGCATTTTTTTAAACACTATGCCTGTACCCACTGAGTCTCATGACCTTCCAAGAGTGGGACCAAAGCAAGTATAATTTTAGTAAGCTTCAGAGTTGATTTCCTATTTAAGAACACAAAATCTGTTTTGGGGGCAACATTCATTCCAGAGGGGTTCACTTACTGTCTACACAACACTCAACTTTAGTGACTGAATTGGAATGTCCAAAGGTAGGGTCTGGGAAATTTAACAAATTCCCCACGATAACTTTTTGTGCAACAAAATGTGAGACTCATTGTCCTAGGATTAAGACTTAAGTGGTCAGAAAAATTTCTTTCCCAATAAGGCAGCAGGAAAGTCACAGACAGAAGTCCTGGTGATGCACGCCCCGCCCTCTCCCCCCCCCCCCACCGCCATCACTCCATGCACTAACCCACCATGAGGTAAAGCTACTGGCCTTCCTCAAACCCACAGAGAAGATCAGTCGCTTTGGAATCTTTCAGGTGAGATGAAAGGCTGCCAAGCACAATAAATTGTTATGCATTTGGATTGCCTTTGGGCATGACAGCATCTTCACTGTTCCTTCAACCAACCAATAGTGAGAAAACTCCGACTAGAGGGTGTTAAAGAATGCTTCTAAGTCAGCCACAAGGTTTGCAGTTTTAATTTGGTGTGATTTATGAATTGCTGCTGTTATTGATGCTGTTGTTGCTGGTGAACCCTGCTGCTATATAAGGCAGCTGCCTTCTGTAGTGGAGGTGTGCCTGCATCCATTAATGGATGTCTTGGTCACAGATACAATTTTCTAACAGATGTCATTTACCTAGACTGACACTGCGTATGGAAATTCCTGCTGTTTCCCTTTTGCACACCAGTGAGAAGAAGCTGTTTCCTTGCTGCACTCAAAGTTGTATTGCTGTCAGCTAATGAATCAGAACACAATCGCTACCTATTTAAAAAATTCCACCAGGAGACATTTCTCAGTATGGCAAAAATAACCATCTTTGCATCACATTTCTTGTAAAGCCGACAAAGAAAGTTGGAATAATAACAAGAAGGGGAAGAGTGATTGAGCACAAATAGTTACACATCTGACGTCTAAATCCTGTATGGGCTTACCGTTTCATAAGAAGCACTGTGTGAAAGCTCTTTCATTTCTTTTGATGTTACACTCATTTTTTTCAACTCACATTTCTTTCTTAATTTAACAACATCAAAAATTTTAAGATATATCATTTATTAGCAGCTTTTCAGGAACAAAAATTTTTTAAAGTTAAAAGGTATATATAATCTTTACCTTCAATTGATTATAAAATACAACACAGACTAAGAAATATTAAAATGCTAAAATTAAAAAAGTGCTTTAAGTTAAGCAAATAGGGTACATTTATTATGATATTCTTTAGACCTTTTTAAAAACTTTGCCCTCAGTGGCCGAGAATCAATTTATAATTGTGTTAATATGCCTGGGAATAATACTTCCAATCAGAAATTAAATTTGATCTGCCTGGGCTCCAAATTTGACATGCCGTATATAATGTGTTCTATTATATTTTTCCTCTTTAAGGAAAAAAAATCTTGTGAGAAAATAGAGATGCTTATTGCTATCATTAATAGCTAACACTTGCTAAGCGACTGGTACTTTCCAAGCATGATCTCATTAAATACATACAAAAACCCTATGGAATAGATACTATCATTATTCCCTGGAGTAGTAATTAGTGCTCTTCACCAAATGTTTCTTTCTATCCACCTCCAGGGCAATTGGTGTGATTCCATTACCCAAATTCCGTGCCCTCTTTGAAATGAGACACGTCTATCAATCTGAATCCTACGTGAGCGTAATGAGCAGAGCACCCTGTCAGCCCACCTTGGATATGATAGAAATAAACTTTTATTTTAAGACACAGATGTGGGGGCTGTTTGTTGCCAGCACATAACCTATCATGTCCTGACTGATATATCCCCATTTTCTATTAAGAAAACTACGTCTCAGAGGCTAAGAGCCACTGAACCTAGAGTGCTGTCCCCACTCTCGTTGTAGGCATTATTCTTCATTTTTCCCTGAAAATACAGTTCCTCACTGCTCTCTTTCTACAATTTCTTTGAATTCCTGCCCATCTCTTTAATTTCATGGCATCAATTTCTCAGCTCTTCTAAATGCCTGCATTGTAGCTCTGTCAAGTCTTTGCTGTTCGATGGAATTCATCACTCTAAAATGGGAGTGGGGTGGGAAGGGGTTAAAAATTTCAAAGAAAATCTATTCTATACCCACCTACGGAAAGATGAACAGCAATGACCACTGGGCCAGTCTTCAAAGAGATCTCTTCATTTTACTCCCTGGCTTGGGAAGTAGACTCATGACCTCTCAAATATCATGGCCAGTTTTTATTGTGTGTTAAGTTTTTAACTCTAACCTCTTTAAATGTTCCTAAAGGACTCTTTAGCTAACAATTCTGTCGTTATAGTCGTTGAGGGTCAAAATAGAATTAGGCAAGTTGACCCTAGTGTTTGCTACATTTAAAAATCTAAATTGTGCCATTTTCTTGCTTCTCAATCTTGGGCAATTTACATACTCACAGTGTCTCACTTTCTTCAGTTATAAAGTGGGGATTATAATAAAACATACCTTTTGCGGTCACTGGAAATATTAAATGAGTTAATACATCTTAAAAGCTTAGGGCAGTTCCTGAACACATCCTAAATTCACAATAAAAGTTACCATCACTAACTCCTCAAGGTCTGGCAAACTGTGCAGAAGCTCTTAAGATGAATAGAGCATAGTCTTTGCTTTTAGGATGCTCACAGGGGAGAAAGGGAAGCACATAAATTATTGAAATTCAGTGTACTGATTTTTATAATGGCTATAGATAGAAAGGTATGTGACCATGGAAGGAGGAAGGAGAAGTTAATCTTTGCTAAGGGAGCCACAGGAGGCAAGATTCGAGCAGAAATCTGAAAGTTGAGTAAGCTTAATAGGTAGACAAGGAAATCCCTGGTAGGAGGAACAGCAAAACCATGCAGCATGAGTATGGGCTTAAAGTATAAGGAGAAGGGATCATGAAAAGAAGCTGGAAAATTAGCCAACAGTAGTTTGACTTTGCATGCATGCGTGTGGTTGGGCTTAGTTGTTTCTGTCTTGTGTTTTTCGTTTTTATCATAAAGCACTCTAAATCCTTTTATGCAAGGATGTGAGCTATAAAAACAGACACTTTTAGACAACAGTGCTTAGCTCTTAACATCTTTGTGGGAATTGTTTGGCAGCCAGCTGAGACTCAGGGCGAGAGATGCCGAAAGTTAAAGCGGTCCTGGTGATGGAGGAGGGACGCAAGCAAAGAGGGAGAGCACGATTAGAATAAGGATGGGACCAAAGGTTACGGTAGGCCTTTACCACTTTCCAGTCATTTCTTGTAACACCTACACATATTTTGCAATGTCTCTGCACCATTTGTATAAATATTAAGTATTTTTCTTTGTTTACTTTTTAATAATATTTTGTCTCATTTTATGTAATCATGCCAGTGAACTAAAAAGGTATGTGCTAGTTATAATTCTCTAATACATATAAAGATAAATATGAAAATAAATTTAAATATTACTCCTTTGCCACTAAAATCATGGCATTTATCCCACCTGGTACATTTAACACATTTTATTTTATTTTATTTTATTTTATTTTATTTTTGAGGACGATTAGCCCTGAGCTAACTGCTGCCAATCCTCCCCTTTTTGCTCAGGAAGACGGACCCTGAGCTAACATCCGTACCCATCTTCCTCTACTTTATATGTGGGATGCCTCCCACAGCATGGCTTTCCAAGCGGTGCCATGTCTGCTCCCCGGATCCAAACCGGCGAACCCCAGACCGCCAAAGTGGAACGTGTGCACTTAACCGCTGCACCACTGGGCCAGCGCCCATTTAATACATTTCAAAGAGCAATGTTCTTAACCAATCATGAGAGAAGATCCTGGCTTGAAGACAACGACATGTGCGCCAGCCCAGCTATTTCTAGTCATAATACTTTTCAGAACCAGCAGATTTCTGAAAAGTAGTTAAGTATACTGAGGAAACAAGAAAGGGAGAAAGCAGGAATTAAGAGGAATGAGAATAAAAGGGAAAATCCAGTTGGTGCATATTCCCATGTACTGTGTCAAAAATCTGTGCTTAATGCTGTGAGGAATTGGGAAGTTTGCTTACAATCTAGTTGGCATTATGAACAGACACTATATGTACTAGAAAGAGGCAGAATGGATGCCTTAAGGGAAGCTCAAAAAGAATGTTGCATGGGATGAGTAGGGCACAACATCACATTTAGTTGAGAGTGTCAAGGAGCCAGTACCATAAAGGAGCTAGCATCTCACCTCAATCTTAAAGGGAGGTTTGTATTTTAAATAATTAGAACAAGGAAAGAAACGGGAAGAAGTTTCTATTTTCCACTTCATCAAACCGTATGTCTGGTTATATCCACCAGACATTTCTTTGGCAAAAGCAAACCAAGCAGGAGAGAGTTATCAAGCTCCCAAAGCACATAAGGTATCTTTCATTTACACCTCCAGGTCCATGTCCTACCCTTCTGTATCCGCTCTGCTCTGCATCTTGATAGGCTGACCCATAGGGCTGCACTAACTGGCTCTCTTATCCTTTGATATCCAGTTGGTTTTGGCCAATGGTGGCCATTATCAAGTGATTAGAAGGTAGGAGGAGGTTAATTCCTGGTCCCTTCCCTGTCCAGGTCTGTTCCTCTACAGAAGGTCGAAGCTATCCATATAGTTATCTCCTCCTAGTAACTGCTTGTTTTTCTTTCTCTTACTCCTTAAGGCAGATGTGGTAGCTGTTGATATGCTTGGGATTTCCTTAAACAACTCTGGTTTTTGTTTTAAACTCTCCTCATTGACCCTGTTGAAGAATGGCATCTGTTTTCTTCTCGGACTGTGAATAATATAAACCATCCTCAAATTGGATATTCTTTATTTATATAAAGTGTTGCACAGCCTTTTGAACAGCATTCTGTGAGGAGCAAGGGAAAGGAAGGAATGCTTATTTGATTTTGTCCATCCTGAGCCTCTGAGTCCCTGTGATGGAGCCCATCAATTTGAGATCTCTACACACCTGAGAGGCATTATAGCATAGAGATAAAGCCTGTAAAATCTAGCAGCCGATGCCTGCATTCAAAATCTCTCTCTGCTACTTGCTAACTATGTGACCTGAGCAAAGTTCCCTATATTCTTTGTACCTCGGTTTTCCCATATTTAAAATAAGGCTAATCGTATACCAAAATGGTTTTTGTAAGGAGTAGGAGTTGATGCTTGCAGAGTGCCTGAAACGATGCCAAATAAGTGCTATATAAATGTTAGGTGTCATTTTTATTAGCTATAATAGTACCTTAATGAATTCTTTAATTTGGGACTATTTGAAGCCTGCAAGGGATTCTTAAAAACTGACCAACTGACTCAATAAAATGAAACTAAATGTACAGTTTGGTCTATAAATACAAATACCAAAAGTACAACGTAGTAGGGCTTGGCTATAGTCTTGAAGACAGGATGGTGAAAGGAAAACTTGTGGTCTCCTTTGAGACCCTCTTCTTCCCAATGCTGATCCTCTGCTGTATTCTGCACGGGAATGGTCCCGTACCTGTACGTGGACTATAATCCTAGTCCATTCTTGTCTCGTGGTATCCGTGATAGGCTTGGTCACTTCCTTATTTCAGAGTGATATTGTCCTTGCTCAGAATTCAATCTTTACACTTTTGTGACTGAAAGCTAACTTTAAGTCCCACTTCAATCAATTTCTTTCAGATCGCTAAAATACTCTGTCAGTCTCCTTCACTTTGTAACTTAAGAATGATTACGTTTAATTTGTCTGGACTTAAAGGTCTCAACAATATTTACACTTTGCTCCAAGACCCCTCTTCTCTGCCTCAATCGACAGTCTTTGATACTTAGCAGATTTTAATCCGTACCATTTCTTGTATCGCATATCTGTCACTTTTGGGGCTCAAGCCTCCTACTCAAAAAAAGGTATAAACATTGAAAAAAAAACATGGAAACCATTACAGTTCCTAAGTAATGCAACTAAACCTCCTCTTCAGCTGCTGCCAATGGGGTTTCTATCTATCTCGTGACTATGCTATGAGCACTTTCTATCTCTAAACTTTGTTTCCTTTCATCATATGAAATATGGCTGGACATGGTCAAAGATTCTGGTCCATGGTTTAAGTGAGATCATCACTTACGACCTTGAAAATATTCAGAAAACAAATAATGTTTTAGATAAGACAGGTTCAGGGGGTACTTCATCCATTGGGTACCCCATAGACCAGTATGCACACTCAGGATGGTGTGTGGTCCTTTGTAGATGCCAAAGACAGAATTCCACTGAGTGACCAGGGAATCAAAGAAAGTAGATCAATTCAAAGTTAAGGGGACCAACTTGTTGGTCAATATAGATCATTTCTAGAATTACAAGAGCCAACTTGCTGAACCTGAAGAAATTATACCATAAAACACAGTCAGGAGTCCTTATTCCAAGGATTGTAAAACTCATAATTATTCACTTTAAGCCTCTTGTTACATTTTGCTCTGGGTCAGCTGCCAGGCTGATTTCTGGCATTAACTTCTGTACCTTCAGTTTCGGAAAGCCAAATAGGCTAAACTTCTTCCCACCAAGAAGGAGAAATATTTTTTCCTCCAAATTCAGTAAGAATACATTACCCATTAAGAGAAGAATGAATTATCAATTACTTCTTGAGGAAAGATCTGGAAAAATGTTACCAAATCTTTTCAAAATGAATGTGTTTCTCTACTATTTTTTTTTGCTTAAATCAAGGAGAAATTTCATACTATATTTCTAACAGTTGACACATTCTAACCATGTTTCCGTCAGTTTCAAGGGCCCATATAAAACCATCTCTATTTTCCATTTCTGCTCTTTGTCTGTTCTCTCCTGCCACAGACTCAGTGACTGACAATTTGATGAGGTTTTTACCTCACAGAAATGCCTTTGCACCATTGTTTTCAATGGCTTTTATAACTTAAACCATCTGCTCTTTTTTCCCCCTTTTCCTGTTGTGTAAAACATTTTTGAAATACAGTGCAGAAAAGAAATGCGATCCTGAACTGCTGTCCTGTGTTGTGCCCCACATTAATTTTCAAGCTGTGCTGCTCTGCAGCATTCATTTCTCCAGTAAAATGGCAAAGTGTTGATGCCTTGAGGGCCTGACTTTGCTTTTTTCTTAATCATAAGTAATTAGAAAAACCGCCACATGTTGTTTTGGATAGTGTTTAAGTTCAGAAATGCTTTGAAAGGGGGATATATACAGCCAAATTAAAGATATCCAAAGGCAAATTAGTATCTTCAAAAGCTCAAATGGGTTGATTTGTTACTTCAGCCCACTCTTCAACACCTGGCCCTGCATAAAATTGAAGACTCAGCCTAAGAGAAAAATATGTAATGAGGCACCAAAAGGAAATCATAGTTCAGTCTCATTCTCTGCTGTACAATTAACCTTCTAGGCAGGAAGATGGCTATGCGTGGGATGAGGCATGCCATTAAGGCCCCTCCATAACAATCTCTTTCTCCTTCTTCCACGGTACCTAAAGTGCCCCTTTAGAAATCATTCCCTGGGGTCTTGAAAGCATCTTAACTACTAAACCACAACTTTTAAATTATAAATATCTTCCTTAGATGATACTTCTGCAGGAGTAAGTTTCATTTAGTTGTCTAAATGTGTCTGTTAGCCAAGAGGGAAATTGTGCTCAAAAATAAGTTTATAGATTAGGGGAACAGGAGCAGCAAGATAAAGGACAGGAGAATTTAAATGCTTCTAGTGAGTCACCAAAAGCCCAAGGTAGACGCTTAGGATCTCAATGAGGGATGGAAACTAAAGATGATCTAATAACCACTTATATTCCTTATCCATGCAACAGGTGGCTACCTAGCTTACAGTATTTTCTAACGCAATTAAATACAATAACTGTTGAGAGGAATGTCCCCCCCCCCCACCTATCAGTAATCACTATTAAATTCAATGTGTATAACAGAGAAGCCCTTTAAGATTTCCATGGAATGAAGAATACTTCCACTACCCTCCCAGTTCAGTGCCAGAACATTCCCTCAGAGTTCTAGTCATAGCCCCATCTGGGCAACATGTTTAGAAGAAGGAGAATCGAAGAAGGAAGAGGAGGCTGATGGGTTTCTGGACACATTGTCCCAAAATAGAATACCGTGGCGGGAAGATCACTCTGACCTTCTCCCCTCAAGGCCATTCTTCCCTGAAACAGGTCATAAAATCCTCATTTGAGAGGCAATCTGGCTATACCAGGAGGAAAGGAGCAGAGACATCAAGAACAATCCCAACAAATAGGTACATTTTACTGCAATTACCTCATCCTCTTTAACCTATCGTAATCCTCCACGTCTATCCACCCTTCATCAAACGTGCATGAAAATACACAGGTCCAAGTGTTTCTTTGGGTCTTTGTTTCCTTATGAAGGCTCCTGTGTCACATAAAACTTATATTAAATAAATGTGTCTGCTTTTCTCCTGTAAATCTGTCTGTGTCAGTTTAATTTTTCAGACCCAGTCAGGGACCCTAACAGAGTCAAGGGAAAACCTTTTCCTCCCCTACAAGGCTGAAGCAATAGCAAGCAAAATCAGAGTTGTCTCAGTCTCTGCCAGACACTCCTGACCTAAGTCAAGGCAGGATCATGTAGCTGCATCACTAGGGGCTGAAGAAGTTCCAGTTCATGGATTATCTCTGGGTTAGCTGTGCATGAAGGAAGCTGCATGCCTGTCTGATCATTAAGGGAATTCAACATATGACATCATACTGTAATTTGGCATTCACCTTGGATATAAATAGGATATTACTTCATACTTCATTCTAAAAGGAGTTGTTAAAATCCAAATGTCTCCTCAACTATACAGTTCCAACCTCTGGATCTTAAAAAGAATTAAATGCCAAGACCCTTCATGACTCTGAAAACACACACACACAACCTCCATCCCTCCAAATGATAACAACAATGACAATAAATATAATACTGGTCAAGAATGTAGTTGTTGCAACAACCTGTGGTCTGCCAATGTTCTTGCCTATGAACACTGATTTCCCTAAAGGACTGGTAATTTCATGAAAAACTGAGAATATTTCTAGAAGAAGATGATTAAGGTATGAAGTGAACCGGGAGAAAATGTCTTGAAGAAGTTTCCAGCCACCATCTTTAGCTGAGGGCTGGGGAACAAAAATCCCAGGAATGGATTGTTGTATGATCTTCTTGCTCAAATCATTCATGAATTCCAATCCTCAATGTCTTCAGTTGTGAAAAGTTGGAGATGGACTCAACAAAAGGCTTTCAAATCCCGTCTATGGAGACTTCTAGTTGCTATGAAGTCACCTCAAGGGTCACTGGAGGGCAGAGGGAGACAGCAGTGGGGTGAGGGTCCAGTCACACCCTGTCCCTTCTCCTACTCCCCTGGCCTCACAGGGAGAGAGCCTGTTCAGATGCCCCAGAGCACAACCTTCATTATCAACATCCTTCCCCACATGGACCACACTGTCCTGAAAATAAATTGGGACTTTAAGCCTGTAATATTGCAGCCTTGATTTGTTTTCCCAAATTTCTCATGTTTTTAAGCCTCTTCCTTTGCTCATAGTATTCTTGTGTCAAGAATGACTTTGAAAACTTTCCCCATCCTTGAAGCTCCAGGTCAAGAAATATGTGTTCCCATGAAACCTTCCCTTTTCTTATTTTCCCACTTTTTCCTTATTCTTTCCCACCCTTGCCCCTCTGCCCATTATAATTGCTCCCTCCCATTTATAAATTCGTGGAGCTATCCTAAGACAAGCGCTCGATCCTTATTCATGTTTATATTTAACATGAATGTATGGTCAGTAAATGTATGTTGAATAGAAAACCATTTTTAACAAAAAGTTCTGCACCCCAAGTATGTGTAAAAATCACCTGGATTGAATTACCTAAGGCTCCTTCTAGTTCTCAAACTGCGGAGCTCATGCAAAATGTTAATTGCACATGAACCTGTACATTTATATACATGTGCCTGTAATGATACATCAGAAAGCAATGTTCTTGTAGGGACTGCCTAACATGACACTGGGTGATGAATTTTGGTGATGGTCTTTGGGTAAAATAAGCAACAGAAAATTAGTTCTTGTCATGGGAGATGACTTCTATGGGGTCATATAGCTAGAAGGGTATTGCAAATTGCCCTGGTTCAGTTCTGGACCTCATCTTCTCACCTGACATGCTAAACTCTTCAAAGTCTCTGCTCTCAAATATTTCTTATAGTCCCCCAGGGATATTGCACATGTGGTTGTGATGAATCTGTGTCATCTGGTACTACATTGTCCTGCCAGGTCTCCCTGGAGATCTCTGTACTCATCGGGCATTTCAGTGCTCTTTGAGTAGCTGCACTTTCCTCCCAGGGTTCTGCTGAGTCAGCCACCCCAACTAATTGCCTAGGAAAGCAATGTTCTGCCTCGGGTGGTGACTTCTGGTGCTCCCCAGGGTGTAAACCAGCATTGTTTCTCTTTCAGTTCTCATAAAGTCTCTTTTTAGACTAATTTCTTTAGTTTGTGACTCTATCCTTCTTCTTGGACTGAACAATAATTCCTGGGTCTGGGTAAGGGGAACAATGTATATCCTTCCACCTTCCTACTCTTTTCTTTCTCATGCAAAATTCCCTGTCCAAAAAAAAAATCTTCTCTTGGTCAGAAAAAAAAAATAAACTACACAACCACCACAAAGCCAGAATAAGAAACAAAAAAATTCACGGTGACCTACCCATGCTGATAGATACACAGATATCCCAAATGGTCAACATTTAGCAGGAAACCCAAGTTCTGAGCCCCAGGTTTGACTTAGCAGGGACTCCTATCTAGAGAAACTACCTCTTCATTTTACAAACTCCCTCAAGCTTCGTGGTTGGGTTTGTTTTACTGTCATTTATTGAACAATCATTTTGTTCCATATACCTTACATTTAACACCTAAAATAACCCTGTGAGGTTGATGCTATTATCTTTACACATTTCTCTTTCAAATTCAACTCTGAGTGTAACTTTAGTTTGATTTTGCCTATTTTCGCAGCATACAAGAAGCAGATCCCCAAAGTTCATGTGCAGGAGTCAGATACTTCCACATAAATAAATTTTCATGTGTTTTTACACTCTATCTACACCATAACCATTAACTTCAAAAGAAGGAGAATTAAGACATATATTTTGATTTTTCCACATTTGTGCATATTGCTCAACTTGACTTGATTTTGGCTTTGGCACATGGGGAGAAAATGGCATTATCTGCACACGTGATAAATGATGGTGAGTAACAGAAGGAGAATTAGAAATAGAGTGACTGATTAGACTATTGATTACCTCCGCTGCTTAAACTAACATGTCTGACAGTTTAAACCACAGAAACCACACTCAGATAATGAGGTAGAGAATCTTATCTACACCCAGAAGAACACAAAAATACAAAGAGAGTGCTAGAATCCACTGCAGCAGCCTGCACGGGGAAGGTTACCCAATCTGAGAAAACTCTCCCAGGAATTAGCTGAAGAACAAGGGCACAAACAAGGCCAAGTGTATCTGAATTACAAGAATGTCCTTTTCTGAATTAATTCCTCAGTTTGTATGAGTGTGTTTTATTAGAATAAATTATGGGGGTAAAAGAGTTCTATTAAAACCATCCCAAAAGCTGAAGTCACCAAATCTAGGTTAGAGAAAGAAGATTAAAAAATTGATTTCATCTCAGGGAGTTGAATAAAGAAAGTATCTGCTGAGGGCAGAAGTTGTAGCTGGAATGAAAAGTGAAACTATTAACTGTAGAACAAGGTAGAGCTTGAAAAGGAAAAGAAGATTATGGGATGAGAGAAGATATGAATAGATCCAACTGACTAGGGTATGTGACTGCCAACTTAGGAATTTTCCTCCAGACACACAGGAGGAGGAAATCCCAGTTCTTTACACCTATTGCCCCGTATTTTATTGGCTGCCCAATTCTTGCTCTATTGTCCCCTGAATTTATCACACTGTTAATTAGTTCATTTCTTTAAAACAACACCTTTTACCTTTTTTCTCCATTCCTCTGACACTGACTAAGTTACTCTAATTCTCTCTTCATCCCTCCAGTGATTTCTGCTGGTAAATTCCTTTTTCAAAGTTAAATGTCAAATCAAATAGCTTTTAAGCTCTCTTAGCATTTCTTCGTTCTAACTAATAAATATGAAACACTCCAACTGACAGCCTACAACCACCATTTGTATATCTCCCCTCTCAAGCATGCATCATGTTGACATAAATCCATACCTTACTCCTTGTTTATCAACAAGGCAGAGCATTTTTCCTTCAGTGGGCTGATTAAATTTTTCCCGAACTCTCTAGTTTAAAAGTATGATAAAAGCACAACCAGCAGTTCTGACTTCTCCTCCATTCTTGACAATTTCTCATGTTATTTTAATTTATAACAAGTAGAGAAGATGTAATAAACTCCATCTTTTCTAAGAAATGTTCACTCCTTATGGTATATCTTAAATAAAACAAATCCTTCGAAATTGTCCCATCCTCTTACATTTAAAGATTTTATTTTTTTCCTTTTTCTCCCCAGAGTCCCCCAGTACATAGTTGTATATTCTTCGTTGTGGGTCCTTCTAGTTGTGGCATGTGGGACGCTGCCTCAGCGTGGTTTGATGAGCAGTGCCATGTCTGCGCCCAGGATCCGAACCAACGAAACACTGGGCCGCCTGCAGCGGAGCGCGCGAACTTAACCACTCGGGCACGGGGCCAGCCCCATCCTCTTACATTTAAATGCAAAAAAAATTCCAATGCAAATGTTACATATGTAAACACTTTATATTATGATGGAGTCTTATTCATTCATTTAACAAATACTCCCTGAGCATCTACTGAGTATCTGGCCCTATTCTGCTGTTGGTAATGCTACAGTGCTCAAAACAAAGACCCTGTCCTCAGGGAACTGAAGTTCTTCTCTTACCTACAATTGTAGTGATTAGAGATGAGGTCCAGAGAAGTGGGTGACCCTCCCAGAGTTTGATAATAAATAGCAAAACAGTGTTGGACACTCCAGGAGCCTTAAAGCAATGCCTTTGATGACAAACACTGGGAAGAGGAGTTTATAGCATTGTTAAGTTTTCTCATGATTATTTTCTGCCACAAATTCTTTCTAAAGAAAGACTTGGGTAATATATGAAAGCATTTAGTCAAAAGTGCTACATCTGTCTACATGACTAAGACAACCCAGTTATCCAAGGCAGCAGCCAGTCCCACTAGTGGTGGTTGTCATGTTAGCTGTGCTAGTTATCCTGCACTTATTATTCCGGCCACAGAGACAAACCTGTTTGCTAGATAATGAGGTTAAATTGAATCAAGCAACTAGTAGGAGTGTACATCATCCTGGATTGTAGTTTAAGGCACAGCCTACTGTGAAAAGGGGTTTTTCAGGTTATTACTGACAATATTCACAAGGAATGGCAGAACTGTGAATATGACACACTTACACGGCATCGCCCAACCACCACGTCCCTTCTTTTGCCATCAAACAGACTGACCTAAAGAAAACACAAATTCACATTTCACTCTACCCTTCCCTACCCCGCCTTCCTCATTAATAGCGTGTTAAAAATGATATCCCCTCACATTTGTAAAGAGAGACACAAGTTTTTATAGCTCTTCAATGCACATCATCTTCCTCCTCCTCCTCTTCTATCTCTATTTCTTCCCCTCGGTTCCAATAGCTCATTGTCTTATTGCTTCTACCACCTAAATGCTGCTGGAATTTATCCTTTCATCTCCGTCACCACTATCACTTCCATGATTAAGTTTTCCTAATTTCCCTATTGAATTAATACAAGTGTTTCCCGAATAGTCTCTCACCAAATCCCAGTTCATCACCCTAGAGCTATAATGTTCTTTTGTTAAATAATAAAACCAGTTTTGCTACCCTCACTGCTTAAAATCCTTAAGATCTATATGATAAAGTCTGAAACCCTAATATAATATATAAAATTGACCATGCTACAGTCCTGGCCTACCTTTAAAAGCTCCTTTTTATCATGTATATAAAGTCAACTTCAGACAAGCCGTAGTACATGCAATTCCTCAAAGTCAACACTCGTTCATGACTGCAGACATTTGCACATTTGCACTATCTGGAACTCCAGATCTCCTTTCACCTACCTTAGGGCTACACAGTGAACACCTTACACAGCAAATCATATCTAAAATGTAAATCTGTCTCTAAAGTTTCTTGCATCAGTCAGCTTAGGCTATGTGTTGCTGTGGTAACAAATGACCCCAGATCATACAAACTTATAGCAAAACTTTATTTTGTGTTCATGTTTGTGTCTATCTCAGGTCGGTTGTAGGTGAGGTATGGCTCAGCTTCAATGTCTAAGACTAATACTGAAAGAATACCTCTCATCTGGTTCATCTCAACCTCATGGAGGAGTGAAAATAGAGATGGTGGAACCATATGATGGCTCTTAAGGCTGATGCTGACGAGTGGAACATATGACTTCCGCTCCTATTTCTCTGTACAAAGCAAGTCATATGGGCAAGTGTGAGATTAAGGGGGGAGAAAGTATAATCCTCCTTCAGGGAGAGGCTGGCAGGGGAGAACATGGTAGGAAGAAAAAGTAAATATTTTAGAAAATTGTCTGCCATACCTTCCTATGGAAAGGCTACCTTGTTCTTAATCATGTTTTCCCAGAGCATAGTTTATATATATCTTAGCACAGGGACTATCATATGGCTATAGATATTTATGTATCAGCTCTAGAGAATAGTGATGGTGATTGTGTGTGTGTATAACCTCCCACACCTAGAATGTTTGCCATAGAAATGCAGGAGCAGGAATGCAGAGCAGGGATAGGAATCGCCATTTATGGAGAAAGTGTTCATATGTGTTTCCTCAATTCATCTAAAGCTAAAGATCTTGTAGTTTAGTGATATTGAATGACTTGCCAAAGGGCATAGGGCTTAGTAAATTCAGGGTTAAAGATTAGAATGCAGATTACTTATCATCTAGTCCATTTCTCTGTGAGATGGAAAAAAACCAATTTTTTACAAAGTTCACAAAAAATGTGATATCAAACCACAGACTATCATTACACTATTAGAAATTTGGAAGGTTATTATGTATTTCTTCATATTGTATAATAGTAAACTTAGATAATTTAAAAACAGAATTACTCTTATCATACAATAGTAAATAGTAAAACACACACATACTCTCTCATATATTTGAGAAATAGCATATCTTATCTAGGCCTTTATGTCTCTGATTATATTATTGTACCTCCTTGGTTTTGTTAGTGGGAAGTACAATGTAATCTTCATAAGAACAATGATTTCATTCCTCTTATATTCTCAGTGGCTAGAATAATGCCTATAGTAGATGTTAAATAAATATTGCTCAATAATTGAGTGAGTAAATTAGATAAGCAGGGGAATGATTTCTGATATCACTGGCTGGTTATTTTATACCTCACTTCCAGAAAAGAGTGAGATAGAAAGCTTGCTAATGAAATCGTAATACATACTCTGAAATCAGATACATACTTTGTTGTCTCTCAGAGTCTATTTAATGAAATACCATAAATAGCTTCATGAAAAAAAACCTGCTGTATATTCAAACAAATTTGTAAAACAGTATATAAATTATTCCTCCTACAGGATTTGTAATAAAAATTTGAATTTTACGGGATTTGAAAAGTCCTGCAATGAGGAGATGTATTTAAATATCTGTAATACAGCTTTTCTCAATCCATGTACTACAGAACCCCTCTCATAGATAATGCCTGGTAATAGCTCCCAGAACATTTTTAAATGTAATACTCTTTGGGAAACACTCCTGATTGTTGAAAATTAGTTTGTTAAAAGAATGAAAAATTTTTTTTAATCATTTTTGTGCTATTAAAGCTATTAAAATGTAGCTCCACAAGGCTATGGTTTTTTTTTTTTTTGGTCTGGATACTCATTTCACTTTCTAGATAATATTAGCAGGAGAGGGAATTTCTCTTTTCTCAGTGTCTTTATTCTACTCCTGCCTCTCATTATCTGTACTGTCATTGACAGACCCAGACAGGAATTTTGAACTGATCGGTACCATCATTTTTGTGTATTACATTCATGTAATGAATATTTACTAAACACCTGCTATATATCAGGCATTGTTTAGGTGCCAGGGATGTAACAGTTAAAAAAAAGACGAAGATATCTGACTCATGGATTATAAATATGAATAAAAGGGAGACCAACAATTTAAAAAATTATAAAGTTTGACATATGGCAAACTGGCGAAATTCAATAAAGAAAATTAAAATATGGAAAGAGGACTGAGAGTGATATGGCAAGGGGATTGCAATTTTAAACATGGTATTGAAGAAATACTTCACTGATGTGAAGATATTTGAGCAGGGACCTGAAGGAGGTGAAGAATAAAGCCCTGAGATTATACAGGGAAAAAAGCAATTCAAGCCAAGGGAATAGCAGGTACAAAGGTCCTGAGGTATAAACCTATTTTCCCATTTGAAGAGCATCAGGGATTTCAGTGTGACTGGCATGGACTAATCCAGGAGGAATGTGGAACAAGAAGTCAGAGAGATAGAATAGGGACAGATAATGCTGGGCTCAGGCAGCCACATAAGGACTTTATTCACTGAATGAACAATAAGAAACCAAGAGAGGGTTTTGAACAAAGAGATGAAACAAAGTGACTTAGATTTTACAAATATCACCCTGGCTGCTAGGTTGACTAGAGAAGGGAAATGACAAAATCAGGAAAGCCAGCTGGGGCTATTGCATTAATCCAGCTGAGAGATGATGGAGGCTGAGACAAGAATATTAGCCGTGGAGAAAGTAAGAGAGCAGGTAAGGGAGATATTCTCATTGTGAATATTGAAGGTAGACCCACGGGACTTGCTTTTATAGTAAAGGCAGGGTAGAGATTTCAAGTGCTGCTTCAGGAGTTTGGTCTCAGTAACTAGACAGTTGGCAATGCCATTTACTGAGATGGGTGGGAGATCAAGAATTTGTTTGTGAGGAATTGTGGGAAGATGGTGGCATAGGAAGACTCTGAGCTCACCTCCTCCCACAGACGCAACAAATCTACAACTACCTGTGGAACAGTTTCCTCTGAGAGAGAACTGGAAAGCAGATAAAAAGAACCCTCACAACAAGAGACCACATGGATAGGGGTGGAAGAGGCAGAAGTCCACCTCTGCTGAGGAAACAACCACTCCTAGCCACAGCGCTTCACAGCCAGGAACAATCTTAGAGGTATGGAGTTTTTCCCGAGGAGCAGGGAGATCTATGCCACAATAGGTATCCTAGCCTTTGGATTGAGCACAACGGAAATGAGATCCCATAACAGCTGGCTTTGCTGGCTTTGAACACCAAAGAGAATACCCCCAGAAAAACTATCAAACTTCAGAGGAAAAAACCCTGCTCTTAAAGGGCCCACACACCCGTTATGGAAACCAACATAAAAACACCAGAAATAAAAGTGCATTGTCCGTTGGTAAAAAGATTCACTTACTAAGTTCAAGCACATCTCAGAGAGGCAGGAGGTGGCTGGGCCTCCCGCCCAAGGACTGAAACACTAGTGGCAGCCATTACTGTGACCTAGTTCAGTCTTGCTGACAGAGATGCTGGCAGATGTCATTGGATGCTTCCTCTAGCCTGTTAGAACAGAGGTTTGCCCCACCTACTAGACCACCAATTTAATCCAGCTCAGCCAGAGCAGGCAGCCTTCCCCAAGGACAGGCCCCACCCACCAGTAAACCCCTGGGGAACTTGTGGGCCCATATAGGCAGGGTGGTTGGGACCTCTGCAGTGGAGTGTGTGGGTCCACCTTGGTGGGGCATGCACTTGAAGTAGGCCTGCATTGGTGGTGTGTGTGGGCCTGTGGGCAGTGAGGTGTGTTAGCTATAGCAGACTTGTGACACTGGCCATCTCAAACAGCCACACAGGGTATCTGCCCCACCTTCCAACACCTGAAACAATGGTGCTGCTGTGCCTGGGGCAAGCTCCATCCATCTGCACTCCTGAGAGGGCCAACAACAGCTGCATGCTGTAGAGAGCCACACCAGAGGTCTGAGCAATCGTGGGCACCTTAACCTAGCAACCAGCCACACTAGGGGCTTGATTCACTTAACAGAAAAACTACAGCAGTAGTTGTGTGCTATTAGACCTTGCAGCCAGCCATGCTGGGGCTCGTCAGGCCCAGGGGGCCAGCCTAGCCTACCCATGTGCCCACAGCAAGAACAACCCCATCACAATAGAAGGGCACATGAAGCACACACAGGGGACACTCCTGGAATATTTAGAATGGGTGATGAGAGGGAAGCAAATTGCTGGGCCTCATAAACTCTCTCTTATATAAGGCCACATTTTTAAGATCATGAGATGTAGCTGATCTACCTAACACATAGATATAAGCACAGAGAAGTAGGCAAAATGAGGATACAATGGGATATGTTCCAAATAAGAGAACAGGACAAATTCCCAGCAAAAGAACTAAATGAAACAGAGATAAACAATCTACCTCATAAAGAGTACAAACTAATGATCATAAGGATGTTCATTGATCTTGGAAGAAGAATAGATGAATACAGTGAGGACTTCAACAGAGAATTGGAAAATATAAAAAAGAACCAACCAGAACTGAAGAATACAATAATAAAAATTAAAAATTCACTAGAGGAAATCAACAGCTGCAAAGATGACGCAGAGGAATGGATCAGTAATCTGGAGGAAAGAGTAGAGGAAATCACTCAAGCTGAACAGACAAAAGAAAACAGAATTAAAAAGAACAAGGACAGTCTAAGGGACCTCTGGGACAACATTAAGCACACTAACCTCCATATTGTAGGTGTCCCAGAAGGGGAAGAGAGAGATAAAGAGGCAGAAAACCTATCTGAAGAAATAAAGGCAGAAAGTTTCCTTAACCTAAGGAAACAGACATACAGGTACAGGAAGCACAGAAAGCACCAAACAAGAGGAATCCAAACGGGCCTGAAGCAAGGTAGATTATAATTAAAATGTAGAGAATTAAAGATAAAGAGAGAATCTGAAAAGCTGCAAGAGAATGGCAACAAGTTGCATACAAAGGAATCCCCATAAGGCTATAAGCAGAAACCTTACAGGCCAGAAGAAAGTGGCATGATATATTCAAAATGCTGAAAGGAAAAAACTTACAGCCAAGATTACCCTACCTGGCAAGGTTATCATTTAGAATGGAAGGAAAGATAGAGTTTTCCAGACAAGCAAAAACCACAGGAGTTTATCACCACTGAACTGGTATTACAAGAAATATAAAAGGGACTTATTTAAGTGCAAAAGAAAAGACCACAAATAAGAATAAGGAAATTATCAAAGGAAAAAGCATCACTAGTAAAGGCACATATACAGTAAAGGTAGTGAATCAACCACCTACAAAGCAGTTATAAAGGTCAAAAGACAAAAGTGCTAAAAATATCTATCTCCATTATAGGAGATTAAGGGATACACATGCACAAAAAAAGAGATTAAGTATGATACAATAAATATGAAATTTCAAGAGAGGAGGATAAAAGTATAGAGCTTTAAGTAAGAGGTCAAACTTAAGAGGCCATCAACTTAATATAGATTTCTATACACATAGGCTATTGTATATGAACCTCATGGTAATCAGAAACCAGAAGCCTATAATAAGTACACAAAAAATTAAGAGAAAGGAACACAAACATAATACTAAAGAAAGCCATCAAATCACAAAGGAAGAGAGCGAGAGAAGAAGAAAGGAACAGAGAAAAACTACTAAAACACCCAGAAAAAAAGTAACAAAATGGCAATAAGTACATACTTATCAATAGCTACTTTCAATGTCAATGGTCTAACTGCTCCAATCAAAAGACATAGGGTGGCTGAATGGATTAAAAAACATGACCCATATATATGCTACATACAAGAGACACACTTTAGACCTAAAGATACTCACAAACTGAAAGTGGAGGGATGGAAAATGATACTCCATGCCAATGGCAATGAAAAGAAAGATGGGGTAGCAATACTTGTATCAGGCAAAATAGACTTTAAAACAAAAACTGTAAAAAGAGACAAAGAAGGACACTATATAATGACAAAGGGAACAATCCAACAAGAGGACATAACACTTGTAAATACGTATGCACCCAAAATTCAAGAACCTAAATATAGAAAGCAATTATTAACAGACATAAAAGGAGAAATAGATGCTAACACAGTCTTGGAATTTTAACACTCCACTTACATCAGTGGATAGATCATCCAAACAGAAAATTAATAAGAAAACATTGGCCTTAAATGACATGGTAGATCAGATGTACTTAGTAGATATATAGAGAACATTTCATCCAAAAACTGCAGAATACACATTCTTTTTGAATGCTCATGGAACATTCTCCAGGATAGATCACATATTTGGCCACCAAACAAGTCTCAATAAATGAAAGAGGATTGAAATAATAGCAAGCATCTTTTCTGACTACAACAGTGTGAAAAAAGAAATGAACTAAAAGAAGAAAACCGGAAAAGCCACAAATACGTGGAGATTAAACCAAATGCTACTCAACAACGATTGCGTCAATGAAGAAATCAAAGGAGAAATAAAAAATACCTGAAGATAAATAAAAATGAAAATAAGACATACAAAATGTATGGGATACAGCACAAGTGGTACTAAAAGGGGAGTTTGTAGCAATACAAGCCTAACTCAAAAAAGAAGAATCTCAAAAAAGCAATCTAATGGTACGCCGAAAGGAACTAGAAAAAGAACAAACAAAGCCACAAATCAGTAGACTGAAAGAAATAATAAAAATGAGAGCAGAAGTAAATGAAGTAGAGCTAAAAAAAAATTTAAAAAACCAATGAAACAACTGGATCTTTGAAAATATAAACAAAATAGATGAATTTTTTTCTAAACTCACTGATGAAAGAGAGAGATGTCTAAATAAATAAAATCAGAAATGAAAGAGGAGAAATTACAATGGGCACTACAGAAATACAAAAGATTATAACAGAATACTACAAAAAGGTATATGCCAACAAATAGGATAATCTAGAAGAAATAGATAAATTTTTAGAACCATACAACCTTCTAAAACTGAGTCTAGAGAAAGGAGAATCTGAATAGATAAATCACCAGTAAGGAGATAAAAACAGTAACCAAAAACCTCCCCCAAACAAAAGTCCAGCAGATGGCTTCCCCCAGTAAATTCTACCAAACTTTCAAAGAAGATTTAGTATCTATCCTTCTCAAACTCTTCCAAAAAAATAAGAAGGGGGGATGCTGCCTAACTCATTCCACAAGGCCAACATTACCCTGACACCAAAATCAGACAAGGACAACACCAAAAAAGAAAATTACAGGCCAATATCACTGATGAACATTGATGCAAAAATCCTCAACGAAATACTAGCAAATGGAATACAACAATACATTAAAAAAGATCAGACCCCATGATCAAATGGGATTTATTCCAGAGATGCAGGGATGGTTCAACATCTGCAAATCAGTCAATGGTAATACACCCATTAACAAAATGAAGAATAAAAATCACATGATCATCTCAATCGATATAGAGAAAGTATTTGACAAGATACAACATCCATTTATGATAAAAACTCTGAATAAAATAAGTATAGAAGGAAAATATCTCAAGATAATAAAAGCCATATATGACAAACTCATAGCTAACATATTCAACAGTGAAAAACTGAAAGCTATCCTTCTAAGAACAGGAACCAGACAAGGATGCTCACTTTCAGCACTCTTATTTAACACAGTATTGGAAGTCCTAGCCAGAGTAATCAGGCAAGAAAAAAAGTAAAAAGGATCCAAATTGGAAAGAAAGAAGCAAAATTGTCACTATTTGCCAATGACATGATTTTATATGTAGAAAACCCTGAAGAATTCACCAAAAAACTATTCAAAAAAAAAACAAATACAGTAAAATTGCAGGGTACAACAGCATACAAAAATCAGCCGAGTTTCTGTACACTAAGAGTGAAATAGCAGAAAGAAATTAAGAATACAATCACATTTACAATAGCAACAAACAGAATAAAATATGTAGCAATAAATTTAAGCAAAGAGGTGAAAGGCCTGTACACTGAAATCTGTAAGACATTGTTGAAAAATCAAAGGCGGCACAAACAAATGGAAATATATTCCTTGCTCACATACTGGAAGAATTAAGTGTTAAAATGTCCATATTTCCTAAAGCAATCCACAGATTCAATGCAATCCCTATCAAAGTCCCAATGACATTTTTCACAGAAACAGAAGGAAGAATTCTAAAGTTTATATAGAACAACAAAAGATATCCAATAGCCAAAACAGTCCTGAGAAAAAAGAACAAAGCTGGAAGTATCATACTCCCTGATTTTAAAAATTACTACAAAGCTATAGTAATCAAATCAGCGTGGTACTGGTGCAAAAACAGACACACATATCAATGGAACAGAATTTAGTGCCCAGAAATAAAGCCACAAACCTGTAGACAGCTAATTTTTGACAAGAGAGCCAAGAACATACAATGGAGAAAGGAAAGTCTCTTCAGTAAACAGTATTGGGAAAACTGGACAGCCACATACAAAAGAATGAAAGTAGACCATTATCTTACATTATTCAGAAAAATTAACTCAAAATGGATTAAAAGCTTGAATAAAAGTCCTGAAATCACAAAACTTCTAGAAGAAAACCTAGGCAGTATGCTCTTCAACTCAGGTCTTAGCAGTATATTTTTGAATACCATGTCTCAGCAGGCAAGGGAGACAAAAGGAAAAATAAGCAAATGGGACTACATCAAACTAGAAATCTTCTGCACAGAAAAGGAAAGCATTAACAAAACCAGAATACAACCTAACAATTTGGAGAAGATATTTGCATATCATATATCCCATAAAGGGTTAATATCCATAATAGATAAAGAACTCATACAATTCAACAAACAAAATGAACAAGCTGATCAAAAAATGGGCAGAGGATATGAACAGACATTTTTCCAAAGAAAACATACAGATAGCCAACAAGTATATAAAAAGGTGTTCAATATCACTATTAGAGAAATGCAAACAAAAACTACAAAGAGATATCACTTCACACCCATCAGAATGGCTATAATTAACAAGACAAGAAATAAGTGTTGGAGAGGATGTGGAGACAAGGGAACACTCATACACTGCTGGTGGGAATGTAAACTGGTGCAGCCACTATGGAAAACAGTATGGAAATTCCTCAAAAAATTAAGACTGGAACTACCATATGATCTAGCTATTCAACTTCTGGTTATTTATCCAAAGAACATGAAAAGCCTAAGTTGAAATGCTATTTTCATTCCTATGTTTATTGTAATGTTATTCACAATAGCCAAGACTTGGAAGCAATCCAAGTGCCCATCAATGGATGAATGGATAAAGAAGATGTGGTACATATACACATTGGGATACTACTGAGTCATAAAAATGTGAAACTTTGCCATTTGTGACATCACGGGTGGACCTTGAGGGTATACAGCTAAGTGAAATAAGTCAGATGGAGAAAGTCAAATACTGTATGATTTCACTCATAGGTGGAAAATAAAAATAACAACAAGCAAGCAAACATATAGATTTAGAAATTAGATTGGTGGTTACCAGAGGGGAAAAGTAGGGGGAGGAGAGTAAATAGGGTAGTGGGGCGCATGTGTACAGCAACAGATGGTAATTAGTGTTTTGGTGGTAACCATGATATAGTCTACAAAGAAATCAAAATATAATGATGAACATCTGAAATTTATATAATGTTATAAACCAATGTTATGTCAATAACAAAAATTTTGGTTTTGAACATGTTAAGAATGAGATGGTAATTAAATGCAGCCATTGACTGGGAATTTAATTAGTCAAATCTGTTAGGTGCTCAAACTGAAAACATAGATTTCAGAAATGAAAGCAAACGGATGATATTTCAAGCCATAGGACTGTAGGAGATGGAGCAAGCCAACATTGTGAGCACAGATTCAGAAGGAGGATCTGGAAGTGGAGACCAAAAGCCTGGTCAGCAAGGTAGAAGGAAAGCAGACGATTCCTGCAGAACTGAAGCAATGTAAAGAAGGTTTGTCAATGAGAAGGAGGGAACGGTTAACAGTGTGAAATGCTGCTGATAGATCTAGGAACTGATCATCAGATTCAGTACCTGAGAATTCGCTGGTTATATTGACAAGAACAATTTCAATAGAACGGTAGTGGTGAAAACCTACAGTGGCCTCAAGAGAGAAAGAATTTAGGAATTGGAAAGAATAATTATGTTCAACGCTACATTGTTTTGTTCTAAAAGAGAACAGAGAAGTGGAGTGGTAGTTGGAATATAATGTATAGTCATGATATTTTGAGTTTGGGGATTTTTAAAAATGTTTTGGCAGTAGAAATCACAACTTGTTTAGAAAATATAATCCTATTTTTTAGTTGAAAGAGAAAATTGGCCACACAAGGAACAGATATATTATTGGGTCTATGGCCTTGTATAGTTAGGAAAGAAATGAGCATTCAAATAAAGAGGCTGGAGATCTCGTCAAGATGGCAGTGTAAGGAGACTCTGAACCCATCTCCTCCCATGAACACAACTAGGTTACAACTATTTTTGGAAAAATTATCCTGGCTTGAAAGCTGAAAACTGGATAAAAAGAACACCCACGACAAGGGACAGTTCTGACTAAGGTGAAGAGGCAGAAATTCCTGCTGAAATGAAAAAAGCCGCCTTTGGGAGCAGCGGAACTTCTTAGCTGGCCAGGCAGGAGCCACCCTAAGGTACACAGCCCTCCCTGGAGGAGTGAGGTCTGGAGCGGGGCGGGTACTGCTATAAGCATCCTTCAGATTCAGCCCAACTGAGATGGGGGTCTTACCGTCCGGCTTTGCTGGCTATTAACTGCAGCGAGGATACCCCCAGAGAAGCTATCAGCCGAAAGCCGAAAAGACCCGGGTCTTAAAGGGCCCATGCACAAATTCACTCATCGCAGCAACCTCAAATCACCACAGAGAAGGCTGATAGTCCTTTGGTGAAATGAGACTCACCTGATGGGCTCTGGGGGCATCTTGGCGAGAGGGGGGCCCTCTCCGGAGACTGAGACCTTGGTGGGGGCCATTGTTGTGAACTGGTCCAGGGGTGTGCTGACACAGGCCCCAGTGGGCACCATTGAGGTTCATCCCTTGGCCTGTTAGCCAGGGGTCTGCAATGCCCACTAGAGCACAGATTTAATCCAGTTCAGCCAGTGCAGGCAACCCACCATAGGGACTGACCCCACCTAACAGCAAGCCCTCAGGCTACTTTTCAGCCTGCATTGACTGGGTGCCTTGATCCTCTACAGGTGTCTGCCTCTGTGGGACAAGGCCTGTGTGAGGGCCAGGTGAACTATAGGGGGCATTGGTGGAGAGGTGGGGGCCTCTGCAGTGCGGTATCGGGGTACGCTCCAGGGGCTTAAGAAGTTTGCGTGGACCAGGACTGTGTTGACAGTGTGTGTGGTCCTCTGGGGAGTGAGGCTTATCAGTGCAGAAGACCTGTGCTTCACAAATAGCCATAAAAAGGATTATCCCCACCTTCCAAAGCCTGATACAATTGAGTGCTCCTGTGCCTAGGGCCAGCCCCACTCAGCTGCACTCCTAAGAGAACTGACAACAGCCTTGTAGGCCTGAGGCCTATCAACTGTAAGCCCCTGAGACTAGCAACCAGCTATACTAAGTACCAACCCAATTAAGAGGAAAACTGCAAAAGGAATGTGCTGATAGACTTTGTAGCCAATGGTGCTGAGGCTCCCCAAACCGGATTTACAAACAGCTGGCCAGGGAAGGAAAAACTAGACTCCCTGGGTACCTGCATTAAGAGCAACCCTGCCACAGCAGACGGACACAAGGAGCCCACAAAGGGTCACTCCTGGGTCTTCTCGACTGGTGACGAGAGGGAAGCACACTGCTGGGCCTCATAAGGCCACTTCTCCAAGATCAGGAGACAGCCGACTCACCTAATACATAGAAATAAGCTCAGAGAAAGAGGCATGATGAGGAGACAAAGGAATACTTTCTAAGCAAGGGAGCAGGACAAAAACCTAGAAAAGGGACTAAATGAAACAGAAACAAGTGACCTACTTGACAAAGAGGTCAAACAAAATATCATGAGGATGCTTACAGATATTGGGAGAAGAATGGATGAACACAGTGAGCTCATCAGCAAAGAACTGGAAGATATTTTTTAAAACCAATCAAATGAAGAATACAATACTGGAAATGAAAAATTCACTAGAAGGACTCAATAGCAGAGTAGAGGAAGCAGAAGAACGGATCAGCAAGCTAGACGAAAGACAAGCAGCAATCACCCGAGCAGAACAGAAAAGAGAAAAAAAGAATTAGACAGAATGAGAACAGTGTAAGGGAACTCTGGGACAATATCAAGCATGCTAACATTCAGATTATAGGGGTCCCAGAAGGAGAAGAGAGAGACAAAGGGGCAGAAAATTTATTTGTAGAAATAAGAGAGGAAAATTTTCCTAAGCTGAGGAAGGAAACAGACATCCAAGTTCAGGACGCACAGAGAGCTCCAAACAAGGTAAGCCCAAAGAGGCCCACACCAAGCATATTATAATTAAAATGTCCAAAATTAAAGATAGAGAATCCTAAAAGCAGCAAGAGAAAGGCCACAAGTGACATACAAAGGGAAGCCCATCAGGCTATCAATCAGTGGACTTCTCAGCCGAGACCCTACAGGCAAGAAGAGAATGGCACAACATATTTAAAGTGCTAAAAGGAAAAAACCTACAGCCAGAATATTCTATCCATTAAGGTTGTCATTCAGAATGGAAGGAGAGATAAAGAGCTTCCCAGACAAGCAAAAATTAAAGGAGTTTATCACCAAGAAACCAATTCTACAAGAAATCCTCAAGGGACTTATTTAAGAGGGGAAGCAATGACCACAAATAGAGATTTAAAAAAATTATCAAAAAAAAACACAAAATAAAAAAAAAAAAAACAGGCAATAAAATCACTTGTAAAGGTAAAAATATAGTAAAGGTAACAGATCAACTACCTGTGAAGATAATATGAAGGTTAAAAGACAAATGTACTAAAGTCACCTATTTCAATGATAAGAGGGTAATGAATAGACACACACTAAACAAGAGACTATATGTGATTTGAAAAACATAAAATATGGGAGGAGAGCAGTGAAAAAATAGAGCTTTTAGAAAGAGGTCAAGCTAAAGAGTCTATCAGCTCAATATAGACAGTTATATAGATAGAATATTAAATAGGATCCTCATGGTAATCACAAATCAGAAACATATAATAAGCAAGAAAAAAAGTAAGACAAAAGAAATCAGACATATTGTTACTCTTTTTAATAGGTGTTTTGCTAGTTCTTCTCTGTTCCTTTCTTTTTCTCTTGTTCTCTTCCCTTGTGTGATTAGGCTCACATGTGAGGGGATAGACTATAATTAGTTTTTGGGTGGTGAACATGATGTAATCTACACAGAATCCAAAATATGTTATGATGTACATCCGAAAGCTATATAATGTTATAATCTAATGTTACTGAAATTAAAAAATTAATTAATTAATTAAATTATTTAAAAAATAAATAAAATAAAGAGGCTGCCTTAGTTGGGAATATAGAGAGTCCATTCCTAGCAATGAGGAAGAAGGCAAGGATTTTGGTTACAGATGCAAGAAGGTACATAGATATGACAGTGGGAACAGAAGGAAGGTTATTGGTATTTTTTCAGTGAAATACAAAGGAAAATCACAAATTTAGAAGGAGAAAAATATAGGAAGACATGGAGGTTTGAAAAGAGAGGAGACAGTATAAACTGGTTATGTATGATAGTGGAAGAGTGAATGGAGCAGCAAAATTTAACAGGACTGTGTGGGTGCATGAAGGGAAAATTTCTGGTGAATGAGACCTGTCAGCATCTTTGTGAATTTTTCCTCTGCAACAATCAGCTGCTTAAGTACAGGTGCACGTAAGTAGGGATTTTTCATCAGCATTGGAATTTTCCACGTAAGTATGACGAAAGATGAGAGGAACAATTGTGTGATGAGGATGACAGAACGTGGATCTAAACTGGTTTAAAAATAAAGATGTTATGAAAGAAAAAAGTGAAAAAGAGATAGAAATAATGAGTTGTAAATCCTGGTTCAGTAAAAGAAATGTTGGAGTTAGTGTTCTTGAAGGCGTGAAGTGGAGAGACAGGAAGTGGTAGTCTGATATGAGATGTTTGAAACTGAGATTGAATTTAAGACTGTAGAGGAACCGAACTTTTGTCAGTGATAAGTCTAGTTTATAACCATGGAAATGAATGGCTGAGGTGACGACACCCAAGACAATCAGAGGAAAGAAAGTTAAAGACCGAGTAAGCCATCGTGTTGGAAGGATCATCTACATGGACATTAAAATTACCTCAATTAATAATTGAAAAGTGCTGGAGAGAGTGACCCTGACCCTGGAACTAAAATCTCTAAGGAATGAAGCTGAGGAATCCAAGTGGTCTAAAGGGGACTGTGGTGAGGAAGGTAGTTGTTAGAAATATCTGAGGAGATGAGATTATGAGATTAAAAACTTGAGGGTTTGGGGAAGAGGGAGAGTCTAACAGCAGCAATGAGGACCCAAAGGACACATCCTCTAATGCCAGGTATGAGGAGTATGTCAGACCAACAGTCACATCTTGAGACCTACAAAGGAAACGGCATCGGTAAGACAGAGTCAGATTCCCCCTCGAGCAAGAAGGTGCAGGAAACAGAGAAGAGATGATGATACAGAGGATTTTGCTGATGGATTTCAGAGGCCACAGTGGAAGGGGTTGGGATTAGCCGGGGCATGCAGTAATAATAAGAGATGTACACTGTGAGAGTCTGGGGGTGTGGGATGACCTTGGCATTTTAGGTTGATATAGACAGGAATGAAGTGCAGGATGGGATCTGTGCTCATATTGTCAGTGCAGATGCTGGTGATAAGGCTGCATGTGCCAGAGAGGAGAGAAGAGTGAGCCCATTCAGGAACACACAGAGGCCCGGGGCTCTTAAATCCGCACAGACGTGAACTTGACTTGCTAGTGCATATACTAACACTAGTCCATGTAGGCCTCGATTTGAACCCAGGCTGGCACATTCACCATCTCCGGGACTTTGCCTGAATTATGCAGCTGCTCTGCGCTTCAGTTCTCCAGTTTGCATAATGGGGATACTGTGAATGCTAAATGAGGTGATGATTATTTAGTACTGAGACAGTGCCCAGGACAAATTAAACATAATAACTATCTGATATCTAAGTACAGCTAAATGTTAGCATTTATTTTCACCATGACTACTAATCATTATTAAAATTAAATCATTATTAAATTTAATAAAATTAAATCATTATTAAAATTATTAAAACCTTGAATTGGGATGAAATTAAACTTTCTTTAAAAACTCAGTTGTTAAGGGGCTGGCCCCGTGGCCGAGTGGTTAGGTTCCCGCGCTCCGCTGCAGGCAGCCCAGTGTTTCATTGGTTCGAATCCTGGGCGCGGACATGGCATTGCTCTTAAAACCACGCTGAGGCAGCATCCCACATGCCACAACTAGATGGACCCACAACGAAGAATATACAATCTTGTACCAGGGGGCTTTGGGGAGAAAAAGGAAAAAATAAAATCTTTAAAAAGAAAATTGAGTTGTTAAATGTGCTATTAATTTAGTGCACCTGTATGAAGAGTATATTTTCCAAAATATCAAGTGTAAATCACCACAAGATAGAGGACCTTGTCCTATTTCTACAACAGCATCTGCACAATTCACGAAAGAAATTAAAACTAAAATTTATTCCTCAAAACAGTGACTTTCCCTTAGTAGGCATGCAAAATATATTATAAAATTTATTGAAATATATTATTCTTTAATATCATAAACTTAAAAAATATCTAGAAAGCAGCTTTTATGTTGAATTTTTGAAATCACAAATGTAGTAAAATACAGTGTCCTGGGAAATGAATGCGAAGGAAGAGGAATTGTTCTACGAATCAAAGGCAAAAACTGACCGAGTATTAACAGACACATTTTCTATAAAATATATTAAAAAATACAAAAAATTTTTTAGAGCTTGCACACTTCCCCTTTTACTTATAGCTTTAAAGCTTTCTTATGTACCTTCATTCTTTCTTAATTTGCAGCCACACTGCCAAATTTGGTCCTTAACCCTAGCTATCGTTCCTTCATACGTTATGCTGCTGTCATGAGCTATATTTTATTAAATGGCACAAAGGTTTGGTCTTCTGTGAAATGATGCTAATTAGCAGAGACTGTCCATCAGGACTCCAAAGGCAGGTAGAAACCTTCCACATGAAAATGATCCTCACCTCATTGAATATGCTTTTTAATTAACGGTCCATTAACGGGCTGACAATAACTCGTAAGCTAAGTGAACAGATCTGAATGCAATTAAACATTTATTAAGTGGCCTGGATCCTTATTACAATTATGGCCTCTCTCCCCTTCACATAGGTCGGGGTAGAAATGGGAGAAGGAAAAAACACAAAGCTACAGTTACATCCGTCCTCCACGTCTCATTTCCTTCAGGTGGCGCTTACTCTAATTAACAGAGTTAAATAGTGCAAAGTCAGCTTATTGGATTTTTAAAGCACAGGGCTTGGAGACCGCTGGTTCATTATAACGGCACTTATTAAACTATCTTAACTACTTTCACTTTTGGTAGCAAAGACTCAGCGGAAGACCGAATCAGGCACAGCACCAGTGAACCAAGGAGCGACTCTTCATATCAGAGATGGAAAATCAGGTCAGGAAATCAACATGATAATACTTGGCACGTTAAGCTTCCTATTAAGATGCTTCCGATTTTTTCATGGCATTGTTCTAAAACGAAGTCTCCACATTTTACACTTTGCTGATTCAGATTTATCCGGGAATAATCATTATGCCAGGTGGTAGAGACAAGAGGGGTCTGGAGTTTGAAGCACTGCGCCGTTTGAATAGAAGAAATTTCATTCAACTATGTGGAACCAGATGCATTTTTTTTTCTCAGATAGTAGTGTTTCTATTCTGGTACAAACCGTCATTTTCTGATTCTTCATTCTCTCTTTTTCTTTTCTTTTGGAGGAGGACTGCTGAAAATGTCAAATATACTTACATGTAACTAGCAGTTCCACATTATTTTGCCTCATACCTTGAGAATATGATTGCAGTAGTAATGATGGAATTCAAAATTGTACTTTCTGAAATTCCTCTCTTTGTAAAGTTATAAGCATATTGTATTTCTTAAATGTTGCTGTGAAAACTGATTAGATGAATTTTGGCAGTTCTCACTAATGAGGATCTGAATATAAGGGGTCCAGAATGATATATCTTAAGTCCTCTTCTGAATCAATAAATAAGATTTCAGTGTTATTCATTTTCACAAATAAAGTCATTGTTCGCATTCTTGAGAATGACTCTTTGTATTTATGAAGGTCTGATCTCTGAAAGAGATTTAAATTATAAAAGAAGGGTTTACGTAAATTTTGACTATCTATGTAAAATAAAAATATGCATGTGAAATAACACAAGTGCTATTAGAAAAAATCCTAACAAATTAGACAAAAGTCTCAGCCTAACGTTTATCTGAATCACCTCCTGTTCTGTGTGATATCCATTTCTTCATAAGTCAACCAATGCTCCTTGGACTTAGTTATGGCCCTCTCTTGTTTCCTTTCCATTTAAATGTTAAGAATGAGCTGAATAAGAGAAAACTCAGGAATCATGTGAAATGGAGGAAGTGGTTGACAGACCTGCATACAGAAGGTTTGAAGCTCGGCTAGCAGGGTCAGAATTAGTAAACACATATGACCGACTGTGAAAAGTCAACCTAACAGACAACAGCAAAAAGTATCAACTGAAGAAAATGGCTTTCAATATAATTTATATGCTGATAATTCCCAACTTTGTCTCTAATCTAGGTTTTTCTACTGAGCTTTTCATCTATCCAACAACCCTCTTGGTGTGTCCACTTCTGTGTCTCACATTTTGTCTCAACAGGTTCAGAAGTAAACTCTGAATTGCAACCCCCTGAAAAACAAAGCTTCTCTTCCAGTTTCTCCTACATCAATAATGACAGTAAATATATCTAGTTGCTCAAACCAGAAGACTGAGAGATTTACAACTCCTAGATACCTCACCACCCACATTCAATAGTAAAATTTTATACAAAGTGTATACATCTCAAATCGAGACACTGCCTCCACTGCCGTCACTGTAGTTTAAACCATCATCATATCTAGTTGGATCACTGTTCCAAATCCAGACAGCGACACTGAGTTAGAAATGGCAGTTAGGTAAGAATTGCAATTGTACGTTTTGTGACATCCTCTTCTCCAAATACAAAGATAGATAAATGATTAATAAAATATAAAGATAAACCATAGATGGGGACAAAAACATGGTCAACATTTACAAGCATCAAAAGGCAAAAGGAAACACCAGGTGTGAGCAAGGGTTAAGCCACGTACATACTGACCTCTGCGTTCAGAGTCAGGCAGAGGTGTTTGGAGGTTCAGGTCCACGGGGCAATAGAAACTAAATAATCCATGTGAGATAATCAGCCAGAGGCAAGCTCTGTGTTTGAAACCATAGCAGTCTTCTCACTCACGTGAAAGGAGAGCCTCAGAGGTGGATGCAGACCACTTCCCAGGGCCGCAGAAGACTTAGAGGAGCATGCTGGGATTTCTACAGTAACCACTAGAAACCCGAATAAAAATGGGAATCCAAATAAACCTAGAAATTGGAAAAAATAAAGAACAGGTAGGACAAATAAAAATCACAACATAGTACGTTAGATATAAGCTTAAGCCAGAAATTACGTGAAATGAAAGCAGACTTAATGTTGTGGTTAAAAGACAAAGTTGGTAAGACTGGATTTTTTAAAAAATAAGTGAATTGCCTTCTGTCAATATAAGTTATACGTTATAACCAGGAATAAAGTTAAGCCTCCCAAGCATGAACTTGATAAGGATATTTACAAACAACTGCAATAGATGCCACCTTTAATGGTGAAATATCACCTTCCTCCAGAGACCCGTAACAGACAATGGTGTTTGCTATTAACACTTTCATTTTAGCTATAGCAGTGATACAAGAAAGAACAAAAACAACCAAGCAAAAGGTATGAGGATTGGAGAGAAAGACCTAAAACTTCCACCAGTTATCGATGATATGAACGTGCACATAGAAAAATAAAAAACAAAAACAAAAGCAAAATATCTAAAGAAAACCTATTGGAATTGTCAAATTTAGCAAATTTACTGAGTATACGGTCAATAGACAAATATCCATTTTGTTTCCATACACTAGCTACAAACAATTAGAGAACTTAAACTGATCTATGCTATAATTAAAATAGCACAAATAATATCAAATTCCTAGGAAAAACCTAATTAAAAGTAAGCAAGGCACCATCACAAAACAACAAAAGATTACCAAATGCAATTTTAAAAGATCCAAAAAAAATGGAGCTAAGTACAATATCCACGAATTAAAAGACTGACTATGTTAAGGATACCGATTTCCTAAAATTGATTAATAGAATCAAAGCCATTTCAGTCAAAATGTGGCCATGTTTTGTATGGAAATTGCCAAACTCATTCTAAAACTTATATCAAAATGCAAAGGCCTGTGAATAGTCAAGATACTACTGAAGTAGAAGAACTTGGAGAACATGCCTTACCAGATATCAGTACATATTATAAGTTAAGATACTTAAAATACGGTGATATTGATGCAACGATTGACAAATAGGCCAATGAAATGAAGTAGAGAGAAACAGACCTATTTATCTCCAAGTAAAATTAAGGGAAAAGGTTTCATACATGTATCAGAATACTCTTGATCAATGGAAATATATGAAGAACTACATACATACATATTGATCAAAAGAAGCAGTACATAAAAAAAGGATATATAGGGGCTGGCCCAGTGGCGCAGCAGTTAAGCTCACATGTTCCGCTTCTCGGTGGCCTGGGGTTCGTAGGTTCGGATCCCAAGTGAGGACATGGCACCGCTTGGCATGCCATGCTGTGGTAGGTGTCCCACGTATAAAGTAGAGGAAGGTAGGCACGGATGCTAGCTCAGGGCCAGGCTTCCTCAGCAAAAAATAGGAGGACTGGCAGTAGTTAGCTCAGGGCTAATCTTCCTCAAAAAAAAAAAAAGAATTATGTGGGGTACATAAAGAGATTATAAAAATAGATTTTTTTTAAAGCAAGGACATAATTACCACAATAGCCAATGTTTTCCTCTAGAAAGGATGGAGAGGGTCGCAATCAAAGAGAAGCACATTGTTCTGAAAACAACACAACATTATTGAACATAAAGGGAATGTTAAAATTATTTTCTTTAAAATTAATTTTTCTATTAATAGTAAAAAACCAATCCACACAGTGGGACAAGGTATTGAAACATACATAACTAAAAATAAATATATCTAAAAAATATAAACAAAATGTCTGTCTGCAAAAAGACAGACAACCCAATTTAAAAAGGTCAAAAGACCTGAAGAGGAATTTGATAAAATAGGATTTCCAAATGGCTTTAAACCATAGAAAAAGATGCACAACCTCGTTAGTCATCAGTGAGAGGAAATTAAATCCCAAATGAGATTAATATACACACTGAACAATTTGACTAAAATTATAAACTCTGATAATACTAAGTGCTGATGAGAATTCAGGTCAGCTGGAAATCTCATACATTCCTGATGGGAGTGGAAGTTGAAATCACTGCTTTGGAAAAGTGTTGAACATAAACTAACCCTCAAACAATTCCACTGCTAGGTGAATACACTTCAGAAATGTGCACACATATACACCAAGAGTCATGTAGAGTAATATTCATGATACTATTAATCATAATAACCCAACACTAGAAACAAAATAAATGTCCTTTTAACCATCAATAAAAAAGTAATATGTGGATATAGTCCCACAAAAGAATATGATACAGCAAGATCAATGAATAAACTATAGCCACATGCAACATCAAAGACAGATTTATAAAAATAATGATTAGCAAGAGAAGATATGAAAGAATACACATCAATATTCAGTAATATAAAATTTTAAAAGGCAAAACCTACTTATAGTATTTAGAGATAAGTGCTTGGGTAGCAACAAATACAAATGGAGCAAGAAAATGATAAAATCAGGACAGTATTTGGCTTTGGAGAAGATGAAAGAGATCCTGAAGGTGCAGGGCCATGGAGGGCTTCTAAGATACCATCTCAATGTTGTTATTTCTTAACCTTGATGGTGTTTGTGCAGGTATTCTTATCATGGTAAAGCATTCAGTTCTTTATTTTATGCACTTCCACAAATATATGCTATATTTCAAGTTTGAAAACAGAAAGGTTCAACGCCCCTTCTGGAAAGATCTAACTGGACAAGACCAAGTCCCACGTTTATACACTAGTGGCCAAAATGAGGGGTGAGTATTTTCTAGCTGTTGATGACACAATGGCAATTCCTCATAATTATGAAGGGTCTTGAGATGCTAGGTCACCCATAATGAAATGGATCACAAAACGTGTTTTTAAAAATGTAATAGACAAAAAATAGGATGTAACATATATAATAAAAGTAAGTTTCTTCATGAAACATTTTATTTTTTCACATGTATATGTGTGTGTATATATATACATATATGTATACATGTACATATATATATACACATGTGCTTTGTAACAAGGGAATATATATTTCTCAACATACTATGGGGAAAAAATTTGATAAAGAATACTATACTGGGTGAGGAGGGTACTATGAATTGAGCTCACTTTCCTTTTGCGTACTGACTTCTAATTCATTTTCTTGAGACAGAGAATATAAACCATTCATTTTATAAAAGATATCTATTATTTAATTTAAAATTCTTCTTTTTACAAGTATTGTGATAAGATGTGAGAAGGGAGAAAAACAAATACTGTTGGAGGGAAAAGCATGAAACTTGGAGGATGTATGCTTATTAATAATTATCCTTTCTATAATTTCTAGGCATGAAAAATTTCAGAAGCCATTGAATGGGAGTTGACAATTCTGTAACGTGTAAAGGTGGGCAAGAATCTGAAGGATGATGCAGATATAGCATATAACAGTACTTCTAGCAATTAATTTAAAATCAGCAGAGGCATGCAAGCTTGAAAATAATGAATTCACAAATGATCAGAAATTATCACTTCTGATGTGAATTCTGTGCTAAAGGTTCAGTGAGTTTTGAAACATTCTATGTGAGATTGAATTCTGGAGTTGGGTTGTGAAAAAAAACAAAAAGAAACAAAAGGCAGTTCATTTCACTGATAATGATTTTTTGTCTTACATGATGGCTCATACAGAGCATGTAAAATCTAGTTAGTGCATTTTTTTATAGCTGGAAATCATGACACTTAACTGGAAGGATGTGTGAGTTGAGGCTGGAAACTTTAGCTTACCTGTTACCCACTCAAGTAAAAGAGTGGCTCATTTAAGTAGTGAATTCTTTTCCTTAGAAGTTAAGCTACCTTAACTTTAAACAAAGAGGAACTCTCCAGCTCTCATATTTCAAGGGAATTTCATCTCATCTCCTATGCCAAGTCCATATGAGAATGTTGCCAAAAATGACACACTCATGTTCAAGAGACCATCAGGAAGCAGGAGGAGTGGATCCTTCTCAGAATTTCCACCATAGCAGTCACTCATTCACTAGTGAATATCTGAAGTTACTGTGTTTAACGGCAAGGGTTAAGCACCAAGGCTCTACCATTTGTTAGCTTTGTGAAGTTGCACAAAACACCACCCAAACTCACTAAGCCCACGCCTACCGAATTTGATACATACCAATGATAGATAATGCACCTGATAGTGTCTTGTTAAACTCTACAAAACTTCTGAAAGGATCATGTTTTATTTAATTTGTTTCTTTTTTTCTTGCTTTTTTTTTTTAAGGAAGGAAAAGCAATGTGTCTGCGTATTTAACTCCCTTGTTCATAATTACCAAACATTTTCATACACATTTTATCTTGAGATTTATTCTCACAAATACTGCTGCTTGAAAGTAAGACAAACGTTTCTTACACACATTGTAGGTAAGAGGAAATAGGAATTTTTAAAATGTAAAATGATTTTTAAAAACTCGGGCCAGCCCGGTGGCGCAGCGGTTAAGTTTGCACGTTCCGCTTCGGGGGCCCGGGGGTCACCAGTTCGGATCCTGGGTGAGGACATGGCACCGCTCATCAAGCCATGCTGTGGTAGGCATCCCACACATAAAGTAGAGGAAGATGGGCACAGATGTTAGCTCAGGGCTAGTCTTCCTCAGCAAAAAGAGGAGGATTGGCAGCAGATGTTAGCTCAGGGCTAATCTTCCTCAAAAACAAGACAACAACAACAACAACAAAAAACCACCAGGCATCTACAACAGAAAGTAGATTAAGAATACGTACGTGTTTTACTTCTTTCTCTGCTAAATTCTTATACAATGAAGAGAAAGAAAGAGAAAAGACAATAAATTAGTCAATCTATAGGAGTATTAAGAATGAGATAGGGGGCTTCAGCAGAGCAAAGGTTTCAAAATACTCCTAGAGGAGATAAAGCATGTTGTGGAGGAATTGTAGCCTACAACAAAGGAGAGCTTTTCACTGGATTTGGGAGCTGTTTATTCTGGGCATAGAAAATGATCTCTAAACTCAAAGCTATCAGGTTTGCTGAGCAGGAATGGTGGTTGGGTAGAAATCAAGAGGAATAATTGAATTATTGCTATTATTATTATCATCATCATCATTATCATTATTACAGGATAGCTGCTTAAATTACTCTGCAACCTCTTCTGAAAATTTGAGCTGGCAACAGAGTGTTTATCCTCAGGCCAAAATTGAGAACTGCTCCCTTAAAGAAATGGTAAAAAAGAGGTCTTGGAAGAACTAGAATTGTTGGTTTGGATGTTATCACAGAATAACACTCTCCTTAATTATAGTGGGGGCGTCATTTAGAAGTGGTCTAATTTCCAAATTCCCAACCAGATACTGTCAGGAAAGTGTACCCATTATTCGAAAGGCCCATTGGACAAACAAGTCTGAACGAGCAGAATTCCTAACAATCACCTACATCGTGCTATTGTTTTTAAGTATGAGCCTGACTTTTGAAAATGAAAATGAAACAAAAAAGGATAAGAATGAAAAAAAAAGAACACTCACACCTAAAAATTCTGATAATTTAGAGATTATAAAGAAAAAAATTAGTATTTCAAGAAAGAGTTTAAATGAGATTGGATATATTTTATGTAAATAAGTAGTTTATAGAATTCTGCTCCTGAGAACAAAAAGAATAATGGGGGAGGATTTGATCTTTCACCATAAATAACCAGAAACCTGGATAAAATATATGAAATGACAATTTTCAGTCTTTTAGACAACAGATTGGGCAGAACCGTGACCCCTGCAAAAACAAAGCTAGTGGAGATTTCAGATTGCCTAAACTTTATGCCTGAAGACAATTTCTTGACCAAGACATATGCAGGCTGTACTAAGGAAAGTATGGTGGTCTCAGTTGAGGAGACAATGCTCAAAGTTCAGAATGGGTAAGACTGCTAAAGTTTGAAGAACAGGATAGCAGAGGAATGGAGATACAGAGAGAAAGAACTTAGAAATCTGCACAGGAGTCACATTGAATCTTTATCTAAGCACTTACCTGTGCATTCACAAGGAGAAACTCACAAGGCAGGACCAAGAAGGACAGCCGGGAGCTTTAATCTGAACAAATTCCACACAGATCTGGGAGATGCTGCAAAATCTGACCAAAAAGTATGGTCAGCATTAAGCATAATAATATAATATATATTATATTATTATTACTATTATGTATTAGTTCTACACATATATATATAGAAGTGTGTTGCACCATGCAGGCTGCTTCGTATATAAATATATGGGTGTGTATGCACAGTTTTATAAGCAGTCCTGTTATACACAGAAATTTCAGGTTTGAATTTACTTTTTAGGACTTGATTCAGTGACTCCAACTTAATGAAAAATACAACAGATACTATCAGATACTTGCCATTGCAGGGAAAAAATATTCCTATGGTTTGTGGTATATTCAATTTTTCTTCCATTTGGTTTTGGACTACCTAATCAGAGTCTTGAATATAGATTTGGTAATCATTGAAACTCAGATATATTACAGTGGGGCTTATTTTATATCAATGCTTTTAAATTTTTTCCTTCCTATTTCATAGTTGGGCATTTTTCCTTGAGCCATATTAGCACCATCAAAGGTGTCCATGAGGCTCTTAATATTATAGACACATAAGAAAGAGAAATCAAGCAGAAGAATGGGAGGCAGTAACATGTAAGTTATTATTTAACTCTTCCATTGTTCAATTTTAAGAGAGTGTTTTTTGAGTAAATACTATGTTGCCTTTTGCCTCCATTACTGTACATTTGAGAGTGACTGAGGACTTTACAAGCTGGTTTGTGTTCAGCAGCCCACAGAGCAAAATGTACTGTATTCTGCAGTGATTGGCCTAATGGTGTAGTATTCAACTAACTTGACAATAGTCTGTGACCAGTTCTCTGTGAATTTTCTCCATGGCATTTCTTGACTAACTTCTCCACTCTAAACTGCTTCATATCTTCTTTGCCCCATGAACAGTAGCCATTCTATATTCATTTCCTAAGACTGCTGTAACAAGCACTAACTGGGAAAGCGTAAGACAATATAAATTTATTATCTCAGCGTTCTAGAGGCTTGAAGTCCAAAAACAAGGTGTCAGCAGGGGCATGTTTTCTCTGAAAGGTCTAAGAGAGAAGCTGTTCCATACTCTTATCTTAGATTCTAGTATTGCTGGCAATCTTTGACATCCCTTGACTTTTAAATACATCACTCCAATCTCTGCCTCCATCATCACGTGATCAACTTCTCCCTGTGTGTCTCTGTCTTTATGTCTCTCCTCCTCTTCTTATAAGATCACCAGCCATATTGGATTAAGGGCCCACCATCCTCCTGTATGACATCATATTAACTAATTACATCTGCAAAGGCTCTGTTTCCAAAGAAGCTCACATTCCTGGGTACTGGGAGTTAGAACCTTAACATATCTTTTTGAGATATACAATTCAGCCCAGAACACATGCCCAGGAGGAACATATATGAGAATTTGCCACCAAGATCCCTGACTTAGAATTCCTATTTGTCTATATTTTCCTTGTAGTCATTGAAATTACCTACGCATTACATATCCACTGAATGACAAAGAACATGCAAGTATATCCTCCCCAGTGTTTCAGGGATTATCATTGACCCTTCTCCTTTATCTGTTACCTGTTCTACATTTGATCTGAATCTCACCTTATTCTTGGCTGCATGTTGTATTTATACAAACAAGTTAAATCTAGGTCACACCATTTTGTGGTAAGGAGGTTAAGCGATATTATTGCCTAGATTTTGTTTGCTTATTCCCCCCACCTCATGCCACCTCCACTTCAAAGTCTCTCCAGTCATGTGTAAGAAGTCCTTAAGAGGGCTCAAGCATGCTCAACATAATAGAGGCCTTATATGACAAGCCCACACCTAACATCTTACTCAATGGTAAAAAGCTGAAAGCTTTTTCTCTGAGATCAGGAATAAAACAAGGATACTCACTCTCACCATTTCAACATAGTACTAGAAGTCCTAGCTAGAGCAATTAGGCAAGAAAAAACAAATAAAAGGAATCCAAATAGGAGAAGAAAAAGTAAAATTGTGTCTGTTCACAACAACATGATCTTATACATAGAAAACCCTAAAGGTTCTACACAAAAACTGTCAGAACTAATAAATGAATTCAGTAAAGTTGCAGGATATAAAATAAACATACAAAAACCAGCTTCATTTCTATACACTAAGAAGTAACAATTTAAAAAGCAAATTAAGAAAACAATTCCACTTACCATAGTATCCAAAAAGAAAATGAGATAGTTAGGAATAAACTTAACCAAGGAAGTGGAAGACTTATACACCAAAATCTACAAAACATTGCCAAAAAAATTAAAGAAAACACAAATAAATGAAAAGATATCCAGTGTTCATGGATTGGAAGATGTAATATTGTTAAAATATCCATACTATTCAAAGCAATCTACAGATTCAGTGAAGTCCCAATCAACATCCCAATGGCATTTTTTGCAGAGAGAGAAAAAAATTCTAAAATTCATACGGAACCACAAAGGCCACCAAATGGCCAAAATGATCTTGAGAAAGAAGGACAAAGCTGGAGGCCTCACACATCCTGACTTCAAAACATATTACAAAACTACGGTAATCAAAACAGTAAGTTATTGGCATAAAGACAGACACATAGACCAATGGAATGGAATAGAGATCCCCAAAACAAACTCACACAGATAAGGTCAAATGATCTTCAACAATGGTGCCAGAAATACACAATGGGGACAAGATGATGTTTTCAACAAATTATGTTAGAAAAACTAGATATCCACATGCAAAGGAATGAAATTGGATACTTATCTTACACCATACACAAAAATTAATTCAAAATAGATTAAAGACATGTAAGATCTGAAACTATGAAACTCCCAGAAGAAAACTCAAGGGAAAACCTTCATAGCGTTGGTCTAATTTATTTGCTATGACACCAAAAGCACAGGTAACAAAAGCAAAAATAAATAAGTGGGATTATAACAAATGGACATGTTCCTGCAACAAAAGAAACAATCAACAGAGTGAAAAGGCAACCTAAGGAATGGGAGAAAATATTTGCAAACCATATATCTGATAAGGGTTAATTGGAAAAGTATAGAAGGAACTCCTACAACTCAATAGCAAAAAACAAATAGCCTCATTAAAAAAAAAATTGACCTAAGGACGTCAATAGACATTTCACCAAAGAAGATATATATGGCCAGAAGTTGTATATGTGGCCAAAAGATGAAAAAATGCTCAAGATCACTGTTCATCAGGGAGATGCAAATCAAAACCACAATGCAATATCATTTCCCACCTATTAGGATGGCCATTATCAACAAAACAAAAAGTAAAAAGTGTTGACATGTATATGGAGAAATTGGAACCCTTTACACTGTTGGTGGGAATGTAAAATGGTGAAGCCATTATGGAAAATAGTATGAAAATTCCTCAAAAAATTAAAAATAGAACTACCAGATGTTCCAGTAATTCCTCTTCTGGGTATTTTTATCCGAAATAATTCAAAAGAGGATCTTGAAGATACATTTGCACTCCCATGTTCATTGGAGCATTATTCAAAATACCCAAAAGGTGGAAACAATCTCAATGTTCACAGACAGATGAACAGATAAAGAAACTGTAATAAATACATGCAATGGAATATTATTCAGCCTTAAAAAAGGACAACTTGTCATATACTATGAGCCAATTCTCTGTCATGGTTGTAAAGCTTCACTGTCGACTATCTGTTCTTATTATTTGCCATTTATTTATTCATTCAATCATTGGCTCAAGCACCTCCTTCATGCACATCACTGAACTAGGTGCTCTGAGGGATAAATATATGGACAATTTATAATTTAGCAGAAAACACAACATCTATAAAGCAAAGCTAAACATGGTAGTCTTAAAATAAAGTGTTCTTGGAATACCAAAAAAAAAGACAAGGATTGAGGGAAGACTCCAGAGAAATTTGAACTGAAATCTGAAGATAGATAACGACTTCCTTAAGTATAGAAGGAGACTGGCAGAAAGGGGGTTCTGAGTAGAAGGAGGAAGAGGAATGCTGCAAAAGCATGGATATGCATGGTGGGTTTAGGTAAATTCCAGATCTGTTACTCTTGTATTTGGGGCATGAGTCCTGATGGCCAATGATAGTGAATAAACAGGTTGGGGCCAAAGCAAAATAATCTAACTTCTGTAACAGGGCAATGTCAGTAGGATGAGAATGAACGATGGACTAAAGACATATTTTGGAGGAAAGCCTGCAGAATAAAACTAGTAATAAATTTCGTGTTAGAAGCGGGGGAAATGTCAAATCTAACTTTGAATGTGTGAAGGAATCCTAGAATTGGAAGCAACTTCAGAGACTTAGATGAGCTTCTACATTTTGTAGATAAATAATCTGACATCTCAAAAGAATGAGGTCTTACCCTCTTGCCCACAAATAGTTAACAGTAGGCCTGAATTATAACCAGCTCTCTAAATTCCCAAATTCCAAGCTTCTTAAAAATTAAGCCCAAGAGTCTAAACTACAATGTAAGGTAACATCATTCTACCCTGAGCTCTCTTTGCTGTCGTTCTCCTGCATTCTTCTTAATGTGCTCCATGGTCTGGCCAAACTGAGCTATTTGTATAACTCTATACGTGTGCAATGATTTTCTGCTTGCATGCCTTTGTCTACATGACTTTCATCAGAAGTCCCGTGCGTTTTCCCTTACTGCTTGTCTATGGTATTGTCTGCTCTTCAAAGCCCAGCCCCAGTGCCACCTTCTCTAAGAATCCACCTAAATTTTCCCCACCATCTCATCCCAGTCGGAAGTAATCTCTCTCTTCTCAATTCCCACAACACTGTAACTCCCTTGATAAGTATTCCAATATATATCAAAGTTGCAAAAGTATATTCCATCATGTAATAAATTAAAAGGCTGTCAAGTGCAGCAAATATAGTATATTCACGTTCAGTACTTCACACAGCATCAGCCCCCAAATTGTCAAATAGGTAGGGGCAAAATAAATACCTCTTGAATACATAAGTAAATACTCTGGCTTAAAGTGGGGGAAAAAAAGAACCTTCTTTGCTTTTTGTCATGTGAACACTTGTTTAGTTCAGGCATAATTAACATTTAAATAACTCAATTTTCTCTACTCTGCTATTTCAAATAGAGTGGTAGTTTCCATATCCAGCGTAAACACCTCTTTTGGCATGCAACTTCTCACTTCAGAAAGACATTGCAAAGGTAGATTTATCATAAAAGGGTTACTACATCAGTCCTCATCCTTTTCAAATTTTTGTCGCTAAGCAATTTTTTTCTTGACATGCCTACAGAAGAAGTCATAATATATCTCCCAGGCAACCAGCCATTTACATAGCTGAGATTATTAAAATAAACGTAGGGTTTATCTTGTCTATAAAAAAGTAGATTTAAATTACCCTGCAGATCGATATAGTCTCATGGATAGTAGATAGCTCTTTATTCCTACAATGGTTTTACCTACCTGCTTATTCTGGCTTGAAGTTCTTGGGGCTGAGGATCCATTTATTTAGCAACTGAAACTGAGGCTAAAAATGCTTCATCTACTCATCTCTCTGACATTATCAAAATGAACCCAGAGTTTGTCATAAATTTAAAAAATAGGTTTAGATTATCATTCAATCAATATAATATCATATATAACAGATGGGTTTCTATTCCTGCAGTAATGCTGCCTATCTGTTCCCTTGCTTGAAATCTCTTGGAGTGGGAACAGGGGTAGAGATTTTTATTATGCAGTCAGAAATGAGGCTGATAATGCTTCATAGATTCAAATTCACAGTATAGTATAAGAGATTTGTTTTAGATACTTTCTTGCAACAATCTTTGAGAGAAGGGGCCATGAGTTACTGAGAACAAAAGTAGTTCCTATGAATGAGGGTAAGGCAGATACCTCTAGTAATTATGCACACTCTAACCCTAGAGACCAGCAATTTAAATAGCTTCTTCATCATCAGTGTTTTGAGATCAATCTAGGGATTTGAATTATTCAGGTAACTTTTCCTCAGATATAAACGTTGGGTCTGGATGAACATAGGTAAAATTAAACATTCAAAACTAAATTAATGATTTTTCCCTTAAAATTGGTTCCTCTTCTATTCCTTTTTCTCAGGGAGTAGCACCATCATTAATCCAGTTGCACAAGCCAGAAACCTAGGCAGCATCCTTAACATTGAACTCTTCCTTGCCGCCTCGATTCAACTGACCACCAAATGACCTTATAAAAACTTCTTGAAAACATATACTGTCTTCCCTTCGCTATCAATGCTACCACCACCCTAGTCTCAGCTACCATCATGCATCAGTAACTTCCTATCTCAAGTTGTAGTCACTCTGGAATCAATCCAATCCATTTTCATATTGCATTCATTCATTCATTTATTTGTTCATTCATTCCTTCATTCATTCACTCAACAAGTATGTGTTGAGCACCTTCTCAGGGCCAGAAACTAATGAGACGTTGGGAAAATAGTGAATAAAACAAAGTACCTCCATTCAGGAAACCAAATATTCTGGCAGCGGGAGACAGGCAATAAACAAAGAATTATATGAGTTACACAAACAAAGAGTTATATAGACAAAGGACAGGAGTGGCAGGTGCTATGAAAAAAAGTCAGAGGAAGGGAACAGACCATATGGAGGAAAGCTTTTTTGAAACAATAATCAAGAAAGACTTCTCTGGTAAGGTAATGTTTGAAGATACGTACAAGGTCAGTCTACAGATAATACCGTGAAATTGAAGAGGATACCTTTGAGATAAGTGTATAAATACAAAAATACAAATCTAAGGTCTGAGCCTTAGCACACTACAATATGTGGAGGTCAGGATGATGAGAAGAAACTAGCAAAGAGAACTAGGGAAGATTGGTTAATAAGGTAGGAGGAAAATTAAGAGAATAGTGATCTCTACCAAATTGACATGTGATCCGTACACCTTTCTGCCACATAGTGCCCATCGGCTTTTAATTTTACATTCTCTCTTCTATATGCTTTTGAAGCACCAGTGCTAAATACCCACAAACAACATACCAGACTCCCTTGCCATCTGGGTATTTTGTTGGATTCTCTGAATGAGAGGCGCTGAAAGGAGAATAGAAGGTGATGGAAACGGAGGCGCCATTTTATTCGGATTCTGGGGACCATTGAAACAGCAGCTGCAGTGTACAGCAGCACACGATAACAGGCTCCAGCTGTGTCAGTGGAAGTTTCAGGAAGTTCAGTCGTAGGGCAGACTTTTCTATCCCTGCTCAACAGCAATAGTATGTTTTCAAGTAGCATCATTGGTGGCAATTTTTCTGGAAGTGCTCTCATGTTTTCCTACCTAGGGCAGTCGCAGCTTCTTGATATTTGGGTAATAACATCCTTCTCCCATTTGTTACTTTAGCTCTTCCAACACCTTTCTGATCATTTCCTGCATTTACTCCCTTTCTGCTTGAAATATATAGAGTGATTTATACTTTCCTGACAGCTCCATGACTAATATAGTACTTGGTACCATTGGAGATCCCACAAAGGTAGAATTCTGAGATTGAATATCAAACTTGCACTGCTTAAACACAACGGTTACCTCATTGCCAGTGTAAATGGAATGCCGCTAGTCCATGAGTAATGGTTCATGGTATGATTGGAAGGTTACGCAGTTGAAAAGGACAAGTTTAGAAAATTGGAGATCTAAGGAACAGGTACACAGATGAACCTCTTAGAATGGGCACCATGTGAGGGTGTCTACATTAAATATGAATATTTAATGTATTCTGAGGACAGACACTGTAGAGAATAATTTTAATAATTAGGAGAAAAGACGTCAAATCAATTTTCTGGATATCTTTTCTCAGTCACCTGGGGCTTTTTCAGTGAGCTGATATATAAATTGTCCAGAGCATCAGGTATAGAGGTCATGCATAAATTTGATCTCACCAAGGATGAGCTGGCTAATAATATGACAGCAATAATATTGATTACCCTATCTAAAATTCTTTAATAATTTTCCCTTCTCTTAGGATAAAGATAAAAATAATCAATGTTGATTAAAAAGTTCTGCATAATGTAGCCCTGTATCAGTCAGGATAATCTAGGTAGTAGATAATAAGTAATCTAGATAATCTGCAGTAACAAACATCCCACCAATCTCCTCTGACGCTTGAACTAAAAAATGACTTATTTCTCCCTCATACTACACGTCCATTGTGGTCTGGCTGAGGCTTCACATAATCCTTTCTGAAGAACCCAAGCTGATGGATCAATAACCATCTGAAGCTGTGCTGGTTGCTTCAAAGGAAGAGTATGGCAGATCACTCCTATTTCATTAAGCCATGTACATCACATGGTCAGACCTAACTTCATGAGGTAAAGAAATATGATCACACCATGTGACTAGGAGAACTGGAAATGTCTGATAGACAGCACTAGCAATTACTAAAGTCCACAAACCAAACGTTCCATTCATCCTCTTTCCTACAACTGTATCAACCTTCTTCTCGGAGAAGACAGCCTGAGTCTCATACAATCACTGCGTCTAGCTCAAACTCCAATATCTTTGACCCTTGTCTAGTAGTCTCTCACTGTGTTTGGACATGAGACCTTTTGGTCCAAAGACCTATGAGCTGAAAAGATAAGTTATTTGACCCACACACACCCAAAATGCAAGAGCAAGACTGGGACAGGATAAACACAATAAACAATCCCAATGGGAAAGTAGAAGAATGTGAGCTTCCAGTTGGAAGGATTTGCTGGGGGTCACACTGTCAATTGAACTTCTACTCAGAGGAATTTTAATCCATCTTGAAGTTTTAACTATGGGTGTAATGGCTTGATTTGCTCCTTGCCACAAGGCTGACTTTTAAATTTTCTTCCAAAGCATTTCTCAGTCTTGTCTTGTACTATTCTGATTTATGAAGTAGTTATCACGCTTCATTTCAGGAAAGCAGGAAAATGCAAAATTACACATACTAAGTTGGAGAACTGGGATATATTTGAGTATTAATGACTGCCATGAGCCTCTGTCTACTTCTTCTACCTCATTTCTTCCCACCATGTCTGTACTCTGCTGTCATTTTCCACGCTGGCCTCTCGATTCCTCAAAGGTGTCATCTTCTCTCCTGATACAGGGCCTTCTCCCAGCCTAAAACGATCTTCTTCCCTTCTTCACTAAGTTAACCTTGTCTCATGTTTAAGAGCTCAGCTCATGTATTACTTACTCAGAGAAGCAAGCCTTCCTTTGTTTACATGATTCAAATGTCTCCTTCATAGAGTCCTGGGTACTCTACCTAGATTCCCATCGTCACATGAGAAAGAGTCTTAGTTTTTCATTATTCTATCCTCAACCCTGCCCTGTGCCTGAGACTTAACAGGTGCTAAATAGCTACTTCTTAAATAAGTGAGTGGATGTAGCAGAAAAAGTCCGACTCTTTCCTCTCCGCTGCCTCTTATATTCAATTAGGAGTAGTCAAGCCCTATCAATATGAGATGTTATTTCTCTCCCATCTGTCTTCTCCTCTCCATTACCACTATGATCACCCAGGTTCTTATAGCCCACATCAATACAATGACCTCAGTATCATCTGCTGCATATAACTCATTGTGCACTCAGAGCCACAGTAACATAACAGCTCCTGCTCAAAGATCTCCAAGTGTGATTAAATATTAGCTAAAGATAATGTTTTATTTCCTAAAATTACCCCTTGTTGTATATTTTAACTTACCAGTATAAATGCCCGAAATTCTGATGTCAGGAACACACAAGAGCTACCCTTCACTAGAGCAGATGATCTTAAGCCTATGAAATTAGAAGCTCAAACAAAATTGTCTGCAGAACCCATCAGGCCTTACCTGACATTCATAAAACATTTACATTTTCAGTTCCCTGCTCAGAATGCAACTGTCTTTCTCATGCCACAAAAATGCAGGACTGTTCATTACTTCCCTGTGGTGGATTAGCCTAAACCAATCCAGAACAAACTTTTTCTTCATGAAGGCTTACATTACTTCTTAATCACTTGATTCCACTGAGAGGCTGCCGATTTCTCCCTCCCAAATAAATAGTTCTCTTTACTTAGCCTCTGTGGTATGTATGGCAGGCTTGAATGCCAAGCACAAAACAAAGAGTCAGAGAGTGAAATCATGCAGATCACCTCCCCAGAATTCCCTAATGCAGTGTAGTGATTTCACTGCTTTGTTAGTTATGCTGGCAGAGTGCATTTCTAATGCCTCTTCTCTTCATTCATGAGTGTCTAAATATTTTAATGAATATGTTATTTACTGCAATAGAGTCAGAGTCTGCTATTAAATTAATAGAGCAGTGTAAGCAAGGATCCCATAATAGCAATTTATCCCTGTTCAGTATTACTGAGTTCTAAACAGAAGATTCCTGGCCATTTGAATCCTCTGCTAGTCTATAGATGTTTAGCTCTTTAACTGCAAATGATAAAAACTCCTTAGCTGCAAATGATTATCAAATTCAAGTTTGTATGTGTATGTGTGCATGTTTGTGTATGTTACACTTCAGCATGATGGTTAAAATCAGTGAGTTCTGAAGACAAAAGCCCAGCTTCAAATCCTGGCTCTACTAGCTAGGTATCCTTAGGCAAGTTACATCCTCTCTAAGCCACTGTTTCCTCATCCGTAAAATGGAGATAATAACAGTTTCTCCCTCATTGGGTTGCTCAGGCAAGAAAAATGAGATATTAAGCACAACGCATGATGCCTGACACATGTTAAAGCTATCAATATTACTATCAGTGTTATCAAATGTAAGAGCTGATCATGGTCACCACTGGCCCATTTAGAGCCTTTTGAAAACTAGAAAAAAGTCTTCCTTGCAGGAGAAGCAATCCTGCACCAAAGTGTAGAACTCTACATATGGAGCATGAACTGGATTTCAGTGCACAATCGCTCTCTTAGCTGAGCATGCTTCTACAGAGTAAACTTTGTCTAACCAAATGCATTGGCCCTGGAGTTGATCTTGCTTTCTTCCTCTCTACCTCAATTACACTTATTTCCTTTCTTTCTTCCTTCCTTCATCATTTTTAAGATTTTGGAATGAGTTGGCATTCACATGATCGACTGAAAATGATCCCTATAAGAAAAGAATTTCAATTTCTTTTCTGGGGAAAGTCTCTCAAAGTAACGATTTTGTCTTTTTATCTTTGATTCTTGAGCCCCTACTCCTGAACTTATCCTATAAAGGAAATTCAATAAATGATTCTTAAGTGAGTGAATAAATGAATTAATAACAAGGAGTGTATACCACTTTATTGACTTAAAATTCAGGCTAGCCTTGAATTGATAAGTCCTCTCAGCCAGAATTCTACTTTAAATATCTCTAATACCATGACAGCACAAATATTTAAAATAGATCCACCGAATTATCTTGTTTTGTAAAAATCATCATAAGCACATATAATTGGGGAGGAGGAACCAAATGATATGGAAAATTAAGTTCTTAACCATACATTGATCTCAAGATAGGAATTGATCATAAACTAGGAACAATTTCTAGCTGAAGAGTCTCGTCAAAGTAGTCTTGCTGTTTCTTGAATCAGGCATGAATTCATGACTACACAGCCAATCTAGGCTAACAGAAGATGCTGAAATGTCCTAACAACTGAATTCCCTCCTGCTACTATTTCACAGAATTTGCCGATTTTTTGAGATCTAGTTGTCTGGTTACTCAGGTCACCTACTGGGTATAAAAACAAAACTCTTTTTGTCCTACAAAGCCGTTGAAAGCATATATTTCTAAACCATCTCACATAAACAGTGTGGCAAGAACCAAACATAAAATCAGAACCATAACACTGGCTCAGTCAATGAAACACAGCAATGCAAAATCCAACGGGATGCTGAGTGTCTGAAAAGCAATGGTCACAGTAACACGCAGTCACACTTACACAAAATCTTGATAACAGGCAGAATTTGCATCACGTCAAGGACAGCAAAATGTATTTCCATTAGTTCAGTGTCACAGCCTGAAGAAAATTCAAATATTTGAAGCAAAGTGATCTTTTCAAACCACAATCTAATCAACAAAGACTGCCCTGACTGCTCTGTTTAAAATTACAGGTCATTTCCACATCCCACTCCTGGCATTCCTGACCTTCCTTATCTAGCTTTGAATTTTATTCATCAATAGAATTTATTTTCTGATACATCATAAAATTTATTTATTACACCTATTGCTTGTTGTCTGTGTCCACTCCCCATACACAAACTAGGATATAAGCTCATGTTAAACACAGGCTAGAATGTGTGTGTATTTTATCTCAACAATGTACGTTAAGGACCTAGCACCCTTCTAGGCACAGATTAAGGCTCTCTATAAATATTTTTTGAATTAATGTCACTCCTTTATTAAAATATTTTATTGGCTTCTATTATATATAACGTATATATATATACAAAATGTATGCTCTTGATCAAGGCTATGTACCCTTCCTCTCTCCACTTCATTTTGTATCTCTCTGCTTTTGCCTACATTATGACAAACCTATGGATTCCTTTGAAGTGACGTCCATGCCAACTTCTTTCTTGTAACAGGGACTTCTCCTATGTTGTTCCCTCTACCTGGAATACGCTCCTCTCCACATCCTCCTCCTCCTCCTAGTCCCGTTCCTTTATTAGCCAAGTGCTTAATCTTCAAGATTTTTCTAAAGGTTATTTTTCTAGAAGAGTCTTCCCTCGTTATGCTCAGTAAGCATCTCCCTACTCCCTACATACACACACCTTGTTCTCCATATTAGTACTAAACACAATTTACAACTGCATATGTGTTTACTTGTTTTTTCCTTCTGTTCTTCCATCAGACCCTGTGACTCACGAGAATAAGAACTTTGTATTTCGCTAGTGTTTTCCTAGGCTTAGTGCATAACAGATACTCGATAAATGGTTGATAACTAGATGAGTAGATAACTCAATTCTCCTAGAAAAAAGCTCTGAATCCCTTTTTCAGGGGATCTTTTATAAAAGGATGTACAATAAACATCATCTGTCTGCTTGACCCTCTATTTCCAAGACTTAGACCTCTTATTCTAACTCAAATCCAAAATTAATTAAATAATGTGTTCATTCTTCATTAAGTTGAGCATGGCCATGCAATGCTACACGTGCAGCTATTCAGAAGTGCCCATATGTCTAGAGTCATGACTGAAACTAACAAGATGTTTGGGCATCTTTTCAGTGTATTTTTTGTGAGAATGTATTTGAGAGAGAAGACTCATTGGAAATGATTTATACTAGTTCATTACTGATGTGTCCATACACATACATTTTACTATCATCTGAATCAATATGCAGTTCAGATTGGCCCTAAATCCTTTCCACTTTTATTTCATACAAATTTATTACTACTCACTCAGTGCTATAAAGTTTAATTAAAGTCAATGTCTGCATCTTGATTACTCCAATTACTTGACACATAGCTTCTGAGTACTTACAATGCTAAGTACTAAGCAGGGATCTGTTCCTCTTATTTTGTTTTATTAAACTTTTTTTTCTGACCATCATCTGTAGAAAAGATTTTGCTGATCACTAGAGAGTAGGTGGCCTACAGCCTCTGTCTTCAGTTAGTGACATAGTTGAACGTGCCCTAACTCTTAATTTAGTTGTTGTGTTTAGTATTGTTGTTTTGTTTATCTATTTGTTTCAGGGAACTTAGAATATCCCCCCAACATATATTTGTTATTAAATTTGTACGATGAAAGTGTGCATGTTTTTTTAAAAGTAACTATTCCACTAGCCCATCTTACTCACTCCCATCCCTGTACCTTGCTCTTAGCACCAGCTGATCCGTACTTTCCTCCTCTGCCATTGACTCTTAGAGGCATGTCTTAAATCTGACCTCTCCCTGAAGATGACCCTGATTACCACAGACTCCTGGAATCTCAACTCTTTGACTTCTACAAAACTTACGTCTGTTACTACATCATTTTTGGTTCATTTACATATTACATAACATTGTTTTTCAGAAGTTTCATGGATGGATATCTTTTTTTCACGGAACGTAGATATCTGCAGGACAAGGACTATCCCATACAATTGTTTTCTTCACAGTGATTGCTATAGTTTTAGAAAAAAATATTTCCTTTATATTTGAAAAATAATAGAAATAACAAATAACTAAGTTTATTCTTTAACATGTATTTAAAATTAAAAGTTCAAGTTGCTTCCTCTAATCACAAACTTTTCTTCATCCCCATCCCCACTATCATCTTTATCCCCAGATGCAACTATTATAAAGCATTTGGTGGCAGAATTTCTTGACTTTTTTTCCTGCTCTGAAAAATTTTAAGTCCTTTAGCACTGAGTAAATCTACACTCAATCCTCATCCTTGATGGGAAAAGCTGACAAGCAAATCAACTTCTATTGAAGCATTCTCAGGAGTCTCAGGTATGTCAGCATCAAGGACCCTTGAAATGGGAGTGCGAGTAGATGGGGGACTAACCTAAAGAGCACTGAATGGAAGCCATTTTGGAAACAGTCCTTAGAGTCCTTTACCCACTCCACAAACTTAGCAGACAGCCCCTCTCTCAGTTTTCCACTCTAGCATGTAAGGAGCTTGGAAGTTGTCATTATGCCCCAACAATAAATAAAAAGCTGAACAAAGTGAAAAGTCAACAACTCTTCTTAGATTCATCAAAGAAGTGAGGTCACAGGGCAAAGTGATTCCCACAAAATTGGAGAGACAGACAGGTGAATAGAGAATCACAACTTACAAGAACAGAACCTCATAAGCAAAAACTTCTGCAGGAACCAGTGCTGGGTAAGAAAACCTAATTGTAACTGAGAAATTCCTGGAGGCTCAGTGTGGACCAATCTGAGAGTTAAAAACTACAGGGGGATCCAGCCATAGGGGGATCCTCAAATTGTTGTGCAATTTACCTCCAGCAGCTCAACAAAGTTCTCATAGTGAATATTAGAGAAAAATCTTCTTATGCTTCCAGCACGGGAAGGAAAAAACAACCATTGGAAAATACGCCAAAGTATTTTCTTCTCAACAAGGTCTCCCCTCAAGAGGAACTATTTTACTAGAGCCCAAACTGTTGGGGCTTTTTCAGAGCCCAACCTACTCGGGGGAAAGGAAATACCCTACTCCAGCCCACTTTAGACTTCCTGTACTGACTAGAGGAACAGAGAGGGAGACAGAGAAGCACTTGTGAATTTCACAGTCAAGAGGCACAGGCTCACTGAAATACTGAGACCTAATCATAGGACCATGTATATAAGGCTCAGCTGAAACCACAAAAGGCAGAAAAGGAGTGGAAGACAAAAATAAGAACAAAGAACAAGAGAAATAAATAGAAAATACTAACAAATTTGGTAGATATTAATCAAATTGTACCAATAATCATTTTAAACTCCAAATGGTCTAAATACACCCATCAAAAAACAGATTGTTAGAGTTGATCCAAAAAAAGACTTAACTACTTTTTGTTTATAAAAAACCCACTAAAAATATAAAGACAACTCTAGATTAAAAGTAAAAGGATAGAAAAATATATACCATGCTAACCTAACCAAAACAAAGTAGGATTAGCTATATTAATTTCAGACAGAGCAGACTTAAAAGCAAGGAAAGTTATCAGGGATAAAGAGGGACATTATATAATGATAAAAGGGTAAATTCCCCCAAAAGACATAACAATACTTAATGTTTATGTGCCTAACAACAGAGAATCAAACTATACAAAGCAAAACCTGATAGAGCGTCAAGGACAAACAGATGAATCTACTATTATAGGTGGACATGTCATACCCCTCTATCACTAATGGACGGATTCAGAAGACAGAAGATCAGGAAGTATGTACTTAACTCAACAGCATCATCACTCGACTGGATATAATTGATATGTGCCAACTATTTCAACCAACAAGAGCAGAAAACACATTCTTCTCAAGCTCACAATGTATGTAAACCAAGACAGACTACAGTGTAAGCTATAAAACATACTTTAAAAATCTTTTAAAGAATAGAAATTATACAATGTCTCCTTTTAGACCACAATGGAATTAGGGTAGAATTCAATAACGGAAAGATAGCTGGAAAATAATCTTAAACAAAATACTTCTGAATAGCACATGGGTCAAAGAAGAAATGTCAAGAGAAATTTTAGAATATTTTGAATTAAATAAAAATGAAAATACAACTTATCAAATTTTGGGAGACATAGCAAAAGCAGTGCTTAGAGAGAAATTTATAGAATTGAATGCATATATTAGAAAAGAAGGAAGATCTAAAATTAATAATTTAAGTCCATGTTAGGAAACCAGAAAAAGAAGAGCAAGTTAAATCCAAACTAAGCAGAAGAAAAGAAATGATAAAAATTAGAGCATAAATTGATGAAACTAAAAACGGGAAATCAATAGACAAAAATCAATGAAACCAAAAACTTGTTCTTTGAAAGAAAAATCCATAAAATTGATAAGCTTCTAGTCAGACTAAAAAATAAAAAGAGAGAGAAGACATCAATTACTAATACCAGAAATGAAAAAGGGGGCATAATTACAGATCCCATAGAAATTAAAAGGATAATAAAAGAATACTGTGAACTACTCTATATCCACAATTTTCTCTTTTTTTTTTTTTTTTTTTTTTTGAGGAAGATTATCCCTGAGCTAACATCGGCTGCCAATCCTCCTCTTTTTGTTGAGGAAGATTGGCCCAGAGCTAACATCCATATCTGTCTTCCTCTACTTTTTTTTTTGTTATATGTGGGACACCTGCCACAGCATGGCTTGATAAGTGGTGCATAAATATGTACATACCTGGGACCTGAGCCAGGTAACCCCAGGCTGCCAAAGTGGAGTGTATGAACTTAACCACTACACCACTAGGTTAGGCCCTGTACACACAAATTTGATAACCTAGATGATATGGACCAATTCTTTGAAAGACGCAATCTGCCAAAATTCACAAAAGGAGATATAGGCAATCTGAATAAGCCTATAACGATTAAAGAAATTGATAATTTTGTACTTAATAATTTTATAATTAATAACCTCCCAAAATGGAAAGCACCAGGCCCAGATTAGAATTCACCAGTGAACTGTCAAACTTTTAGGGAAGAAATTATACTAATTTTCTATGATCTCTTTCAGAGGATAGACACAGAGGGAACACTTCCTAACTCATTCTATGAGGCCAGCGTTACTCTAATACCAAAACCAAACAAATACGTTGCAAGAAAGGAAACCTACAGACCATTATCTCTCATGAACACAGAGGCAAAAATCCTTAACAATATGTAATCAATTTTAAGAGTGCATTAAAAAAATTTCACTGTGGCCAAGTAGGATTTATCCCAGGTATGTAAGGCTGGTTCCACATTCAAAAAGTGATTAATGTACTCCATCTCACCATCATGCTAAAGAAGAAAAATAACATGATCATGTCAATAATGCAGAAAGAGCATTTGACAAAATCCAACATCACTTATGATAGAAACTCTCAGCAAACTAGGAATAGAGCGGGAAATTCCTTGAGTTGATAAAGGACATCTACAAAGATGCTGCAGCTAACATCATACTTAATGTTGAGAAACTCGTTGCTTTTCCACTAAGGTCAGGAAAAAAGTAAGGATGTCTACTCTCACCACATCTTTTCAACATAGTGCTGGAAGTCCAAGCAAATGAAACATGATGAGAAAAGGAAATGAAAGGCATACAAATTGGGGAGGAAGAAATACAAATTCTTTAGCTCAGGGCAAATCTTACCTGGCAACAATAAACAAATAAAAAAATTTTTTTAAAGTAAAAAATACCACAAACTTAATGGCCTGGAGTAACCACAATTACTGTCTTACATTTTCCATGGGTCAGGAGTTCAGGCATGGCTTAACTGAGTTCTCTGTTTCACTCTCTAGCAAGGCTGCAATCAAGGCGTAAGCTAGGACTAAAGTCTCATCTGAAAGGATAACGGGAGAAGGGTTTACTCCAAGGTCATGGCTGTTGTCAGAATTTAGTTCAATCAAGAGCTTTTGGATTGAGGGCCTAACTGCCATGTGGGCCATCAGTCAGAGGCCACCCTCAGTTCCTCTCATGGACCTCTTCATAGGGCATTTCACAATATGACAGCTTGCTTCAACAGATTGAGCAGGTGAGAGAGAACTAGAGAGAAAGAATTCGGTAGTAAAATAGAACTTACAATCTTGCTTGCGTAATGTAATCACAGATGTAAAATCCCATCATTTTTGCCACATTCTATGGGCCCCACCCACACTCAAGGGGAGGGGATTACACAGGTCATGAACACCACGAGGTGGCGAAAATTTGAGGCCATCTTAAAGCCTGTTGACAATTATTAAACATAAATTTACATAATGAGAAAAATATCTTATTTTCTAATTTTGGAAAAAACACTGTGAGGTCCGCCTTTTTAATAAATCTAACAGATGCTTCACATACTGCCACCCATACCACCCATCCACACGTGTCTGTGCCTTCTTTCCCATGTAAATATCTCCCTAATCAACTCTTACTTGCCCACTATTTACTTTCAAGTTCAGGAATGCTTTTCTTAAAGATAAGAAAAACTGATGGTGAGACTATATCACCATAGTACAAATCAGTGAAGAAGATATACAAGCTTCTTCATTAGAGCTTTCAGGGTCAGACTGCTGCATACCTGGCATGGGCTGACTCCCAACTCTTGAGATGGAGATGAAGACTACCTGAACTCCTAGGTCCTTTCCTCAGCTGAAACACAAGTATTGCAGTTTTATGGAAATGGTAATACTTGATTAGAACTGTCCTCTTACAAAATGACTGCCTTTAAAGCCTCCTGCCATACAGCTGAAACAGTCAGAAAATAAAGGATTGTTCTCTTTTTCTTATACACAAGGTAAAGTGGTGCGTGGTTACGGCATACTTACACATTTGGTAAATTGTTTGGACAACTGTCATGGATTCTATGATGCTTTACTCGATCAATCCCTCCCTTGGGGATCAAGGAAGTTATTCCTGGATGCTGGGAGTATTGACCGCTGACCACCCAAAGCTGAGTGCCCTCCCAGGATTTCCTTTCGGATAAAGGAAGCTATCTCACCCAAGTTTTCATTCCTCCAGCCCTGGGGCAGCCCATAAGCAATGACTGGTCGACATGAGAACATAAATACCAGCTTCCCTTCTCTCAATTAAGGTCAACTTTAAAGGGCCATCTCAACTCCAGAGCTGCCCAGGGATTCAGCTGAAGCAATGGGCACGTGTATCTCAGTTCAAATCCTCCCTGTGTCTGCTCATGCTTTCCTCACTCTCACAGCTGTTCTTACTGAAAGCACTCCCCAATAAACTTTCTCCATGCAAATTTCCATTTCAGTCTGTTTCCTTGGAAAACTGACCTATGACAACATCTCAGCTTTGCTTTTCTGGACTTGGATCTTGGAAGAATTGTCCAATCAGGAATCCTCAGCAGGTAGTTTATAGTAGTGATGACGAAAATGATAATTCTAGGGAATATTTTTTAGCATTCACTATGAACCAGCACCCTATTTCTTATTCTTCACGTCAACCCTGTGAAATGTTCTTATGGTCCCCATTTCTGAGATGAAAAAACTGAAGCTCAGAAAGTTTAAGTAACGTGCAGACGGACCTACAGAAGAAAGATGCTAGAAATACAATGTGAATCCTTAATGTGATGATTCCCTAGTTTAACTCTCTTAAAACATTCCTTTGCCAAACTCTTGGGGAGAGCTTCAGCTTCCTTTCTGAAGGTGCTGACTGTGTTAAGAAACAGACAATGCGATGAGAAACTTCCTTAAGAAGATTCATATCTTAGGGGAAGAAAAAACAGAAAAGTTTGAATCCACACAGTAGTACAAATAACACTCACTGATATGGGCCGAGTAGAGAGAGTATTCCTCTTTTACCCCAGATTTTCTTTGGAGAAGACTCATATGATTTGGGAGAATATTGAGGAACCACGATAAATAGCTAAAGCAAAGTCAATTTAACACAGCTTCCAGTAGCATGGTATTTACTAGTCATGTAAAGATCCTGGTTTCTAAAGACAAAAGTTTTGGAATATCTGAAGAATTTGTATTCCTTTCTGGTAATTAGCATCTGTTTCCTAAAACGAGGGTGGGAGTGGAAGTAGGGAAAAGAGAAAACAGGAGCGACAGGAAGCAAGGAAGGTATAAAGTGGAACAGGAAGAGTAAGGAAGTTTTCTAGGGACAGATGAGATATGTAGTAAACAGTATTTGTTCTACTACAATAGGATTTACATTAATTATGATTCTTAGGTAATCATGATATTAATAACATTGATTAAGATTTATAACAAATCCACTTTGCCATTGCTGATGGATCTTGGTCTGAAGTTTTGTTTCTACTCGTCTAGTAAAAGCCATTTGTTACCAGGATGACAAAAAATGCGTGGTCTAGCTGGTTTAATTCTTATCTCACTTTTAGTATTCTGGAAGGAAATGATTAAAAGGATGAGGAAATCTGTCAGCATCTTTTCTGGAGCTTAATTTTTACAGGTTGAATCAGGAAGAAGTCTTTCCAACACACTTGAATTGCAATAGGGCTACATGCTGGGAGGTAAAGAAGAGGTGGAGGGGACCTCTCCCGTGCATATTAATTCAGAGAACTACACAGTTTTAAAGCCTGAAGCTGCCTATTTATGTGACTTGCACCTTTGATTTTTAGAATAGAGTCAAAAGAAAAAAACAGATGAATAGTTTTTGAGGAAATTTGACGCTGGTTTTGGAGCTCATAAAGAATAATTCTTTGTCATTGTACAGGTTGTAGATAGCCTAAAGAATGCTGCTTAGTTCCCATGAAAATGAGATTATATTTTAGAGTTGGTGAATATCTTTATGAACCCTTTTAAAGAATGCAGCCAAACTTGTGACCATATTGAAAGATAAGCATAAAAATATTTTATTTATCTGTTACAACTGGGAGCCTTTTATTCAGTCATTGTCATATGTCTAAAGGAAAGAAGGTTCATGCTGAGATATAAAGCATAAGTAGAGATATTAATAATGCAGAAAACCCTGTCTTTCCATTCAATAAACAAACTGATCACATCAGAAATTTATGAAAAGAAAGAGAAATGCACTATCTTCTAATGGCCCCCCTGCCTGTCTAATTACTGCTTGGTTATAGATTCTGGAAATCAGCATGGATATAGGTCATACCTCAAGGCAGAAATATTATACTCCATCAAATATTCTTCATGGATAGAAACATCAAAGCAGATTCACCATTCCAGGTTCTTTTTAAGCTCTGGAAATTACATAAAGACTAACTTAGATTTTGTGTATGCCACAAAGTATGGTTTATTTCATAAATTGATTATTTTTATTTCTTTGACATGGGTCAGAGACACTTGTCTCCATTCACTGAAACATATACTGAACACTATATGCAAAGCACTATACTAAGTATTATGAAGAATGCAAAGATGAGTAAAGTTTTATTCTGCACTTAATAAGCTTAGAGTATAGTTCGGAGATTGATGAAAATATATTCAACTGAACTCAAGTTTTCATAAGTCGGGGAACATCCTCTGGGTTGTCACACTAGGAGGATGGGGGAGCAAATTAAGGAGCTCATGTTTACTTGAAATTATCTTCTTTTTATTCATACCCATATTCCCTTTTTTAAACCTATTTTAAAGTTTCTGAGGAAGTTTACAGCTGATCAAAATAGTTTTTTTGCTTAAAAAAAGTTTAAAACTCAGTAGTTGGGTTGGAAAATAGTTGGATAAATTTCTATGGTCTATTCATTTATTTATTCCGCTTTCAACATATATTTATCAAGTGTCTATTGATCCTGCCGACATTAAAAGAATATAAGAGAATTCTATGAACAACTAAATTTGACAACGTACATGGAAATGTACAAACTCTTGTAAAACAGAAGTTACCAAAACTGACACAAGAAGAAATAAAAAATCCAAATGTCCCCATATTTATTAAAGAATTTGAATTTATAATTTAAATTTTTTACACAAAAATATCTTCATGCCTGAATATCTTTGGCAGTGAATTCTGTTAAATGTTCAAGCAAGAAATAATACCCATCATACAAAAACTCTCAGAAAATAAAGACTAGTTTTTCCTTAAATCTCTGATATTAAAACTTGGCAAATATATAAACACATTATAAGAATAGAAAATTACATACCAATATCCCTCATGAACATATACACAAAATCTTTAACAACATAGCAAATGAATCCAGCAATTTGTGCAGAGAATAATACATCATGACCAGGTGGGGCTTATTCCAGCCATACAAGGTTCGTCCATCAATTGAAAACCAGTCAACATCACTTTCATATGAGTAGAATAAGGCAGAAAAGCCATATGATCCTTTCAACAGAAACAGTAAAAGTATTTGAAATAATTCAACATCTATGCATGAAAACAATTCTCATTAAACTAATAATAGAAGAAAAAGTCCTTGAGTGGATGAAGGCTATCTGTGAGAAAGCTAAGGGTAGTTTTATACGTAAGTGTGAAGCATTGAAAGCTGTTACCCAAAGACAGAAAACAAGGAAAATATTTCTACTCTCTCCACTATTCAACATTCTACCAGATACTGGGAAAATGGCAGTAAAGAGCATTGAGCAAAATAAGCAAACACCTATCTCTCAAAAATTTTATGTGCTTTTATACAATGAGCAATGAAACACGACTCAATAAAAGTACTAGAACTTACCTAGTGATTTTAGTTAAGGCAAAACCTGGATAGATTACCTGTTACCATTTGACTTAAACGCGAATATGCCACAAACTTATACAACGTGCTAATTTCCTGGTGACATCATTACAAGTGGGAACTGAAAAATATTCAATAGTTAGGACCTGTACCATGATCACAAGCCTTCTAGGTCACCAATTTGTCCTCCATTTGCAATTGAATTTTTTAAAAATTCTCCTTTTTCTGAATCTACTGCTCTTTGAAACCACATATTTCATATCTGAGAATGATAAAGTACATGTCCATGCCAACTCTAAAAAGAATAGGAGGTCTATTCTAAAGGGCAAGATTTTAGAAAACGTGACATCCGTGATGAGGCCTGTGTGAGGTGCAAAGCTCCGATTACCATATAGTACAGTCAAGCCTGCACTTACTTACGTCCTTTATACCTTTCCCAGGCTGCATACAAAGCATTTCTGCAATCCAATTGGCATGCAAGGCAGGATAAACTATGCACAACAAATTGGGTGTGAAACAATGTTCACTTAGAGCATGCCCCTCCCACAAAAGTGCTGTTTGGGAAGTTTTTTGAAAACACTTAGGGGTTTGAAGGCTTTCTCTGACTCTTGCTGCAGTCTCTTGGCTGATTTCTCTGGAAGTCGTTTGCTTATGATTTGATGCTTTTACTTAAAATGCTGCCCTTTGGAGTATGCCTCTTTTACATCCTGAGCATGGCATTATAGTCAAGGCTGCAAAGGAAGATGATAAATTAGTCTTTTTCAAACCGAGGTCATTCACATCAGATTATCTCATTAAGTTTGGATACAAATTACAATGGGAGATCAGCAGATGCTTTGAAACAAAACCAATATTAGCTATGTTCTCTTTATCAGAAACACGGCAGAAAGAAATTCGGTTTGATAGATGATCAACAGTAATTCCCATGTAATGTTAAATATTATTGTTTAAAAATTAATGTCCCTTAGGAAGAAATTCTATTGTCCTTGTACTCTCAATGGACTTGTTTTTCCTCCTCTGGCTTTCACACCACAAACGGCTTATTTCAATTGTTTGCTTGCTTGGTTCTCATTCTAAAAGAACTTCAAGATCCTTAAGGAGATGTCATAGTCATCCTTTTGTGCACTAATCCCTGTACAGGTCCTGCCTCATAGTATGCACTCATATGTTATTACAGAAGAAAGGAGGGAGGAAGGAAGACAGAATGGAAAAGGAGAAAATCAAGGTTTAACCGACTTGGTTTGATAATAAAAATGTTTAGTTTGAACAGAGTAATACAATTTTTCTAGACTCGCCTGCTCATGACAATCAGTTTGGGTTGCTTATTAAAATAATAACTTTCATGTTTCTGAGAGCATTTCCATCACCATATAAGCATGCTGTTATATATCTCCTATTGTTACTGGCACATTGGGTTCTTGTTGTCCCCAGGATGGGAATCAAGAGAGACAACAAACGGGAGTAGAACAGTAAAAGTTTATTAGCTTGTGCACAGGGGAGGCACAAGGGAGCCGGTGCAGAAAGGAAAGGGGCAGGCGACCGGCTCCTAGGGAGCGGGATCGTGGGGCTTTTATTAGGCAAAGGCTGGGGACGAGGGCCTTGTCATGGCTTGTGGAGGTCGGGTTTGCCTTGCACTTGCACTGTTCTTTGACATGTCACCACTTGCGTCGCATGTATCGTTTGCACGTCAGCTCTCCACCCCTGGGTGTGATTTTTACTATGCTAATGGGGCTAGGGTCACCTTCAGCGGACTCCTGGGTGCTAGGGCACATGCGTAAGCCCGAGAAAGTCCTGAGCTTCTGCACTGTGGATCTTGGTGGTCTCCATCTGATGCTCCCAGCTTGCCCATTGGGTGGGGGCCTTATCTTGTTAAGCCAGGGTCCTTGCAGATGACCCTGTCTTGTTAGGCTGGTTCCTGACTCGCTATTAAAAGATAAGAAAAGTGAACTCCCCTCCCTCCTTCTCCCTCTTCTCTATGTCATCGGATCAAAGAAGTTGCATGACTTTCCCAAGGCCACACAGGGATTAAGGTGAAGAATCCACACTAGAACTGAGTCTCCTTGTCCTCAAGCTCTTTTATTACTCTAAAAACAGAACAACACAACACGACGTGACAAGATTAAACCATCTCTTCCGCTCACTCTTACTTCTTCCTGCAAGCCTCATTCTGAACTCCCTTCCTGGCCAGGTAATGCCAAAATACTCCATTTTGCAATTCTCTGCCTTCACTCCTGGCTTCCATGGGGTGAGCTTTTCTGATTCAACTACTAAACTTTTCCCAAGGCCGAGACCAGCCTTTCCCTCAGCCAACATGTGTCTAGTGCAGATTAGGGGTAAATGGCCTTGGGTCTCCCTGACTGGAGAATAAACACTTGTTCCTGGCCTTGGCATTGGAGACTCCTCTTGGTCAGGTACCAAGCTATAAGTTCTTCAGTTCCCAAACCAATGCCTTCTACCTGCTCTTTCTTCCAGAGACGACTGCCTCATTAACTCATCTGTTTACACACTGTCCCATCACCAAGCCTTGGTTCTCATTGTTCTGACGTTGGCATGTATCCATAGGGGTCTTCTCTGACCTCTATGGGAATCTAGGGTATGCTCATGCCTCTGATCCCAATACCTTCCTACTCCTAACCTCTGAGCCCTGAGAGACTGCACCCTTGAGTATCCTTCAGTGGTCACTGATACACTTCCACCTCGAGCTTCTTTGTGCTGAGGAAAGGTTGTCTCAAGAAGAATGAGGCTCTCCCCATGGCCTCTCTGTATTCCTGGAAACATATGCCACAGAGGTCTTTACTTAACTCAGAACTTATTCTTCCATATATTCACCAAATATTACTGACTGTGGCCAGGCACTAAAAATGTCTTCTTAAAATCCCGCCAACTACCACCTCATTTCTTTTCTCTTTTCTGCAATCAGTACCCTCAAATGAGTTCACCAGACTCTCTCTCTCCCTCCCTTCTCACATTATTTTAAAAACCAGTTCATTCTCACTTAACACTGCTTTGTTAAGGTCTTGATTGACTCTCATGTTGTGAAATCCAATATAAAATCCCAGTATTTTTCCATTTTTTTTTGACCTACCAGCACCATGTGATGCAGCTGCTAACTCTATGTATTTCATTCACTTTGCTTCCAGGACACCATACCCTTTTCTTGGTTTCCCTTCTATCTCACTGATCATTCCTTCCGGGATTCTTTTGAGGTGCTCTCTCTTTGGCCTGATCCCTTAATGGCGAAGTAGTTCATCTACCAGTCCTTGTCATATCTCCATTTTTATGCCTATTTCATGGATCTAATTCAGTCTTGTGGCATTTAATGCTTTCTAATTGGTCCCAGATTCATTCCCTCTCTGAAGATGATGATGTCTGTACTGCAACCATATCCACTGAGGTCTTTCTATTTTAGGAAGTTTCCAAGAACTGCAATTGCCGACATCTACCTCTGGCCTCTACTCCTGCTTGTGTGCACATTTAGCAGGACCAAATTGTCTGAGAATAAATCTTCCCCAAAAGTCCTGACAAGGGTTCATATATAAAGACGCAGCTCTTTCATACTTCTGGTTGGTTATTCTAATATATGTGTTTTACACTGGCTCCCAGCATTCCCTAGTGGCATTAAGGTCTAATTGCCCACAATATCAATTTGTTTGATAACTTATACTTTATTGGCCCTCTTCCCTTTCCACTCTCACTTTTCAACTTCCTGTCCAGTGTTTCCTGGGTTCACCTCCCAAAATAAATCAAGTGCATTTGAATCCTTGTCTCGGGGTTTGTTTCTGGGATAAAACTAGAAAGATATTTTCAAATACAATCTCATATATCCAACCAGTAACTTCACACCTCCATTTAGATGTCTGATAGGCACTTCAAATTTTACACGTCCAAAACAGAACCGATCTTCTCTCTCCTGAAAAATGTCATCTGTAGCCTTTCTCATCTCAGTTGATGACAATCCATCTTTGCAGTTGTGCAGCCTCAAGTTTCTAAATCGTTGTTGACTCACCGCTATTTCTCACAGCTTAAAAGGTTCTCACCTCATTTATCTTGTTTGCTTTTTATTTTCTTTCTATAGTACTTACCCTATACAGTGTTATATAATCTGCATATATATTATGTAATTGCTATTTTTTGTTCCACCCTGCTATAATGTAAACTCCATGAAAGACTGGATCTTTGTCATGCTCATTGGACATGACCTTGCCTTCTATATGCTCATAATCTGCCTTACGTGCAATTTCTTTGGAGGAGTTTTAGATTCCTTTATTTTTTAGGAAGCATGTGTTTATGTAAATATTTATACATAGATAATTGTGAATTTAGATTGAAAGTACATACAAATAAAATAATCTTGCTGGCCAGGATCTGTAATGGTCACATAAAAGAAAACATTTTTATGGTAGTTAAGACCAAATTTTTATATATATTTGACTAGATACTCTTAAAACATATCTCTTTCTTTTATTAAGTTAGAATGATAAATAATTGGGTACTCTTGGTAAAAAGCTCAAGGTCTAATTTGAAACAACACATTAACAACAGTCATTTTCTAAATTTTCAAGAGAAAGATTCTGGGAAATCACCACTAGTTCAAAGAAAGAGTAAAAGGAGATCTCCCTTTTTATTTTTATTAACTAGAAAAGTCTTTGTAAATCTGAAATTTTGTCTATTTCTTATAGGCAGGTAGGTCCATTTCCCTGTTTAAATTCTGGAAATATTTGAAATGCTAAATTGGTATCTATTGTGTGCTTTTCTTTGCTTGTTTTGCTTGTTTTGCTTGATGATGATGTTTTGTTTTTAGGAAATAGTATTGCTTAATTTATCAGTAGAAAACAGATATTTTATAATGAATTGGCATGCTGGCTTAGTAAAAGCTTAAAATACACAGATCAGTTAAGGTATCGCAATTGTGTGTTGTAGAAACAAAAGTGTAAGATCAATTCAAATAAGAATCAGTTTTAAGATAAAGAGGCTGACAAATTAGGTGACTTATTGTGTTTTGTTTTGACTAACATCCAATGGCCCATTTACCCTCAGAGGTCTCGCTGGTTGACTTTTTTTTCTTTCTTAATGCTTCATCTATAGAAGTCACCTATAATCGTCTTTTCTAACTTCTCATTCAATCTCTGATCCTTCTCTATAGGATTCCCAACAGTTGCCACCCCTGTCCTGTGAAAGCGTATATAGTGACTTACAGATGCACTTTTCTTGAAAGCAGTAAGTGCAAGCAGTGTGATGAAAGGGACACGGGCTTTGTTTTCGCCACATCTGTGTTCAATTACCCACATGGATCACTGTGAACTTTGGATAACAGTGGGAAAAAAAAGAAAAACTTCACTAGCTGTAAAATCATCCTCTGTGAACCTCACTTTCTTCAACCATAAAGTGAAGGCAAAATTGCCCTGTGTGGGATGTTAGGAAGAATGCAATATTTGTTATGTGTGCCTGATCCACAAAAGCTATCTAATAAGTGGTGGGTATCATTATTACTCATTTCTGCGTCTCGCTCATAGCTCTACTTGTTGTACAGCTGAGAACATTTTCCTTTTTATTACTTAATAAGTCCTAACCCATTGTGCTGCTTGTTAGAAATCCACCTCCTTCTTCAGAAAACCATTTGCCTTTCTCAAACTATTGTGTTTCTGTTTCCCATTTCCTTGAACTATCCAAAACCACAAACGTTTTAAGGTCAATCAGTAGCAATTATATGGTTCCTATGGTTACTACACTTGTTTTTCTGTACTTAAACTATGTGCTGGCAAAAACTTTTTGTTGCTGTTTTTAGTCAACCATTTCAAACCCTTTTTAGGAGTGTTGAGATGTCATAAGTTACATTCAAATTGTTGAGATGTAATAAGTTACATTCAAAAATGATTTCCCCAAAAGTGAAGAATCATTACTTTAGACTCAAAAGGATAATTTGGTCTTGGTTTAGATGAAGTTTGCTTTCTTATTCTCCTTGACAAAGGCTTTTACGAATCAGAATAAAAGGGCCAAAGTGATCAGGAGCTAGGCTATATATCTTTCTAGTTTTCTTGTCCTTTGGTAAGTATTTCAAATGCTTCATTTGATTAAAGCAGGATGTCTAAAGCACACATACCTGATAATATTTTGTTAGTCTATTTTGAGTTACGGTAGTACTAGAAATACTATGAGATTGACTTTAAGGTCTCACAAATCAGTTTTATTTTAACAAATTCATTGCCTGTTTGATGCAAATTAATGAGATATTAGGTCAGACACAATGATTGAATTAAGAGGGGTTTTTTTCTATATGCCTCCAGGAAAATGTTGGCTCTTGCATAAATACCAAATGTTTTCACAGGTCTGTCTAACTGCAGTCAAGTTTGTGTAGCACTTATTAACAGCCCAAGGACCTGCTCCTCCTGTCAGGTGGAAACTAAATTCCTTTCAACCATCATTAAAGATTGTTTATCAAGATGCTGCAGATGAATTAGTGTAAGTCTTATGATCCAGTGTAGCCCAGTTGGACACCTTAGCTGGAATGAGTTCTTGAAATTAAGAAGCTTAGTGATGATAAGGGAAGAAATGATCCTTCTTTTTCTCTCTTAGATTCCAGAAAAAAGAATATCCATAAAAAAAAATAAAAAGAGTCCTAAGAAACATCCAAGAAGTGAATTCTTACATTACAGTTAGTGCAGCAATTAGCAGCCACAGGAAGAGTAACGCTCATATGTGACCCTCAGTAATACAATTTACTTTTCATGGCTTGGTGCACAGTAGGATGGAACATATTCATTTCTTCTTCCCTAATTCTTTTGGAATGGTTGATGTTGGGTAGTGTTGCTTTGAGTATTGATAGTCCTGAAAACACCATTACAAAGAAATCTCTTTAGGTAGGTGTTACTCCAACATGAACTATTATGAAATGTTCAAAGCAACTACAAAATAGAAAGCTTAATTTCCCAGGAGTCTCACACTGGAACTAATTTTGTTTACAGAGATAGAGAAACAAACTTTCCATGATGCTAATATGACTTCAAGAGCATTGATAACAGACTTGTGAAAAGATAAATTTCCTGCCTATGTGTGCACTAGGAGACAATGCCCAACTTTGTCAAAAGGAGGATGCAAAACTCAGAACGGGAGAGAAAGAATTTCAGGGCAGAAACAGATGTCTGTGAATCATTTCTTTTTGAGCACAGAACAAGAAGTTAGTAATCAGATAATATTTTTCATCTTAATTCAGGATAGAGCTAAAAAAAATTTACGCATTTGCCTTCTTGTTATTCTCTTTACCTGAAAAATTAATGAATCACACTTGATGTTCTAATTTTGCTCTTTTTGATACTAAAATACACTTGCTAGCTGAAATGAGTTATAGAAACTTGATAAAACTAATTCTCTTATTCCTGTTTTCAGAGGAAAACATTTCCAGAATATAATATGAGAAGTTGTGGAACTCTGGAATGTTTGATTATAATTATTTGTTTATAATTACGCTCTATTTTTTTACTTCTTTTTCTTCTCCCCAAAGCCCCCAAGCCCATAGTTGTACATTCTAGCTGTAGGTTCTTCTGGTTGTGCTATGTGGGACACTGCCTCAGCATGGCCTGATGAATGGTGCCATGTCTGTGCCGAGAATCCAAACCAGCGAAACCCTGGGCCACCGAAGTGAAACCTGTGAACTCAACCACTCGGCCACAAGGCTAGCCCCTACACTCTACTCTAAATTAAATTTAAGGAAGACTCATATTAAAAAATATTTTTATACACTTTCTTTAAAATGTCCATGAGAAATATCCCTTCCCTGGAATAAGTTATTTCAGGCAGCATCACATTTATTTCAGAACTGCTTGGCAAATGAAAGGAAGTAAGAAGTTAGGTGCTTCAGCTCTCACTGCCCAATAAAGTGATCTATGTATATTCTACTGGCATGAAAATTTAGAGTGAACTTAATAAGTTATTCCTTACATGAGACTTTGAGTAGCACAGTGGACATTTACCAGGTCAAAACATTTGCATTAAAGAGTTTAAGTTCTGGGGTTTTTTTCCTGCTTGATTCATGCACTTTATTTATTTATTTTTTACTTCCAGCTTTATTGACGTATAATTGACAAATAAAAATTGTATATATTTAAGGTGTTCACAATGATGATTTAGTATATATATATATATGTGTTGTGAAATGATCACCACAATCAAGTTAACACATGTACCACCTCACAAAGTTACCTTTTCTGTGTGTGTGTGTGGTAGGAAAACTTAAGACCTACTCACTTGGCAAATTTCAAGTGTATAATCCAGCAGTACTAACTATAGTCACCATGCTGTACATTGCATCTCCAGAACTTACTCATTTTATAAATGGAAGTGTACCCTTTGATCATCATCTCTCCATTTCCCCCAACCCCGTCCCCTGGAAACCACCATTCTACTCTCTGATTCTATGAGTTCCACTTTTTTTGATTCCACATAAAAGTGAGATGATACAGTATTTTTTTTCTATGCCTGACGTATTTCACTTAGCATGATGTCCTCCAGGTTTCCAGGTTCATCCAAGTTTAATTTCTGTTCTGATAATCAAGTATGAATTACACACGGTTCTTGTTCCCAAGGAATAATCTAAGACAGAAGGCAAACAGAGAGACCACGTTACAAGAAGACAAGAACAATGATAGACATATACACAGGGCATCACAGGGAAGGGGATGGAGGTAAGAGAAGCTCCATGAAGCTCTCCGTGAGAAGGGTCACAAAGATATAATAGTTAGGGAGACAGAGTGAGAACTGGTTACAGGTGTTGGGGCAAGGGAGCGGGCCAAGTGGGGAGATGAGTAGACTTGCCCACGGAAGAGACTACACGAGTAAAGACTAGAAAGAAAGCACCTTATTTTAACCGTTTGTATTTCCTTCTCTGTGAGCTTATATTTCATCTTTATTGCACACTTTTCTTATGATTGTTTGTTTTGATTTGTATTGAATTTTTGGAAGTCTTTTCCTGGGAATGAGCACACTTCGTCTGTTATACATGTTACAAAATTTCTCTTTCATGCAGTAGTTTTCGTTTTGATATAAATTTATCAATTTTTCTTTATGGCTTTTTTATGCAAAAGAATCCTCCTTCCTCCCAAATAATAAATACATATTGTTGACATTATGTTTTATATTTTTGTTTTTATTTTTAGTCATTTAAACAACTCTTGATAAAGCATGAGAAAAAATCTTGAAGGATACTATTATAGGTTGAATTGTGTCCCCTAAGAGAAGTTATGTTGAAGTTCTAAACCGCCATGTCTCAGAATGTGAACTTATTTAGAAATAGGACCTCTGCAGACATAATTAGTTAAAATAAGATGAAATCATACTGGATCTAGGGTGGACACCTAATCCAGTATGACTGGGTCTTTATAAAAAGAATATTCTGTACAGAGACACAGATACAGGGAGAAAACAATATGAAGACAGAACTGGAGTGATGTATCTACAAGCCACGGAATGCCAAAGATTGCTACAAAACCACCAGAAACTAGAATGAGGCAAGGAAGGATTCCCCGGTAGGTTGCAGAGGAAGAATGGTCCTGCTGACACTGATTTTGGACATCCAGCCTCCAAAACTATGAGGCAATAAATTTCTGTTGAATTAAGTCACCCAATTTTGGATACTTTGTTACAGCAGTCCTAGGAAACAAAGATTTATACCAAATTGATAACAGTGGTAAAGGTACAAGGAAAGAAGGGAGAGACTAGAACTGGAGAGAAGGGATCAAGGGAAATAGTAGGATTGGGGGTCATTGTGAACTATGTTATATGATGGGTAGTGGAAAGAGGAATCACATACAGCCCAGTATTGCTAAGGCATAAAGTGTGAGTCATGGATTGTTCAATGTTGAGCTGGAAAAGGGGAAAGAATACATAGAATGGGTAGTATTGTGTGCAGTGCATTAAAGAACTTAATAATTACGCCAGTGTTTCTTGAAAGTTTCAGCCTCTGTACCTCAACAGTGAGGGAGTGCTGAAACATAAGGGTGTGCTTCTCTTCTAAATTTTTGGGACTCACTCACAGAACACGTGTAAAATGCAGGTATCTAGGTCTCACCCACAACGATTTTAACAGGTTCTGCAAGCCTGGGAATAAGCCCACATATCTGCAGCATATCTATAGTTTACCATGTGCCTCAGAGGATTCTGATGCAGATGCTCTTGGTGCCTCCCTTGGAGAAGCATTGCCTTAGAGGGTCTGGGGAAAAAAATCCAAATAGATTCGTGATGAATATAGTTTTTGAAGTTTGATATATTCTACTTTATGTTAGCTTCTATTATTGTTATCATCTTAAAATATTATGCTCATTTTGTAATCAGTTCAAAGCATCTGGATTTCCTATTTTAAAGTGCTTTATTTACCAAAGCTTTCCATATATATATATATACATGACTTACAACATAGACACATAGTAATTCTGCAATTCCATGGCAAAGATGGCCTATTCAATAAATGATACTATGCCAGACAGATAACTCTATGGATAAAAATGATTCCTGACCCTCGTCATACATAAGAAATAATTCAACATGAACCATATGCCTAAATATCTAAAGTTAACTAGAAAAAGTTTCTAGAAGAAAATAGGAATATATCTTTATACCTTTGCGGTAGGCAAAGATTTCATAGTTAGGATATAATAAAGGAAAAGATTGAAAAATTTGACTTCATTATAATTAAGAACCTAGTTTATTAAAAGATAGAGTTAATAGACGATACAAGCTGAGTAAGTACATCTGCAATGCATCAAAAATATGTGTGTGTGTGTGTGCAGGCATCATACAAATCAAAAAAAATATGACATATCATGACAACTCAGTACAAGAATAGGCAAAATTTTTGAATTCAGAGAATTCAAAGAGAATATCCAAATGGTCAATTACATGTAGAAGGTCCTCACCATCATTATTCAGAGAAACACAAATTAAAATCACAATGAACTATCACTAAACAGCCACTAAAATGATTAACATTAGAAGATTAACAGTACCTAGTGTTAGCAAAGATGGTGAAGAAGTGGACTGTCATACCTTGCTGAGATGTTCGGTCCCTAACAGGCACTATAGTAGAGTCAAAAACGGCCACAAAGTCTTCCTATCTAGTGCGTGTGCCCTTGCCTAATGTCACCTTGGAGGTCTTCCCATTAAAAAGTGGAGTTTATATATCTCCACTTTTTGACTTGCTTTGTCAAATGGTTTATTTAAGAAAAAAAAAGTGACTGAAGCAGAGGCTTGAAAACACTTACACATTGGGGCCAACTCTATTTTGCTGCTCCTAAGGAGCTTTGTAACATCCACCATATGATGAAGCCCAGATTAGCCAAAGACAGGATGTTCAATCGTTAACATCACTATGGCCAACAACAAGCCTCAACTAACAGCCAGCATCCACCCCTAGACACATGAGTGAGGCCATCCTAGATCAAGCAGCCTCCCACCAATCTGCCAGCCGACTGCAGCCACATGAGTAGACGAGGCAGGAAAGACACAAAAGAATTGCCCTGATCAAATTGCTGATTCCAGGAATCACTAACAAATAAATAGTTGTTTAAGCGCTATGTTTTGACAGAGTTTGTATGGAAAAGGTTAATTTGTATGAGGTATTTAAATCAGTCTCTCATTTTACCAATAATAGTGCAGTTATCACACAACCTTCTAAAATAAGTTAAGGCTATTAAATAATATACCTAAACATCTGTCTGGATTCAGCCTTCAAAGCTCATTTGTATTGCAAGGGTCTTGGCATATGCTGTAAAATGTTCAGTTTGAACTTGCAGTTACCAATTGAAAGAACCTAATATTAAAAAAGAACACACTGAATAGGTTAGTTTGTGAGGCGCTCTTCATTATAAAGTGAAGAAGAGATTCATTCAATTCATCCTGATTTTACTTGCTACCATGAAAGAATAAAATTCCACCTTGAGTTGGAAAACCAACCAGGACCTACCCAACCAGCTAAACCAGGTTTTAAAATCATGTTGCACTTAATTTCAATGTATCCATCAACACAAGTATTCAAATCTGTTTCTTTATAAAATATACTACTTTTACCACCAAAAGTGAACATGTTGAGAAGATAAAGAAGATCAAAGGACAAATTATTTGAGATGATGTTTTCTCAGTGAATGTCGCAACTGTTGCTGGAACATTCTGAAACCATCAGACCTTGATTCTGATGACCTTTCACTCCTACACTTCTCCATGTCATTGACTTGGATTCATGTTTGCACAAATCCTTATTTTTCTTTCCTAAATCAAGATAGCCATCTTTAAAAAGATTCCCATACCTTGTTGAAAACCTTTATAAATTAATGTGTAGTTAGAGACATTTCTTAAATAAAATCAACAGAGGCCAATGGAATAGATAATTCCTATAAATGTAAGTTACGTAACTCGATAAACTTCTGTATCAAATATATGTGAACAAATACTGGCTGGTCAAATATACCTTTGGAGCATAGTTAAATGTCTAGTTAGACTATGTCACTAGGTAATGACACATTTCTTCTCCTTTCTCCCACTATGGCTGCATCTTTTTGACCCAAAATTTGTTTGGTCTTGTTTACAGTATAGAACTCTATCATATTACCTCCAATTATATGATTCACATTTTATTATGACAATGGCTATTAAGCTTAAAGTATTTTAACTTGCTTGTTTTATTGTGTTTATTATGGCATTGTTCCTAGATTTCTTTCTTTAACTTAGCAAGAGTTATTGTGATTTTCCTACAAAATTTCTATGATTGACCTTTAAATACCACTGTAAGATTAACAGCTAATTGTAATACTTTGTCTAGGATTTTTCTTTCTTTCTTTTTCTTTTCTTTTTCTTGTATATCGGAGACATCAAGTATCAGTCTCATTAGAATAACTAAAATAATGAAACATTTTAAATTAGCAAAGAGGAAGAGCCTATGGTTCTTAGAGAGATTGTGTTACTTTCTTCCAAATGATTTATAGTGAGGTCATGTTATTATCACCTTCTTTTTTGAGTTTAAAAGTCTAAAAGACAATGTTGCCCTGAAACAGCACTTATCCCTTCAAGGTTTTCCTGAATACTGATATTCAGAAATACCTTAATAAGTGATACTCAATAGCTTGTGTATTTTTACTGGTTGCAGATTTATTGTGATGGCTGATCTGTTTTTCTAAACAGAGATATCACTTTTACATTTAATATTATTAAAATACAACATGGTAATGAAAATGGCACTAAAAGTTGAAAAACAAGAACTTCTTCTATGTAGGAACTCATGTTAGGTAGACTTTAGAAGCATTCTGAAGATTACCAAATCTTACAGTATTGCCAAAGCTTCCCATTGAGCTTTTGGGCATTTGGATACCAGAAGCACCTCTAGTTCAACTTACCCATCCTTTCTCATAGTCCCATATACTTCTCTTGTCCCCACATGAGTAAGTCACTTTACCATCTACCTAGTTGCCCATGTTAAGAGCCATTCTTTCATTCTACTTTTCTTTCCCTCTAACCCCTAAGTAAAATCAATCACTAAGTCTTCCCCTTGCTGTGTCCTGAAGGTCTCTCTGATCCGTTCACTTTCTCTCTGTAGCCTCCACTGCATTCCAGGTAATCATTCTTCTCTTGGACTAAAGTGTTTCAGCTAATCTTTTCTTCACCCTCATCTCCTCTCCAATTTTCCTTACCCAGAATAATGTTTCTAAAACAGAAACTGATTGTGTGAAATGCGGGGTCAGTGAGCCGAGGAGTCGAAAGAAAGATTTCTTGGACTCTCAAGGTCTGGCAGTAGTGCTCTTTTATTTAGAGCATAGTGTGGAATAGCATGGGGACAGGACCCATGGGCAGGCAGAGCTGCTGCTGGCATGGGGAGCTGCTGCTGCCACGGGCATGGGGACAGGACCCATGGGCAGTCAGAGCTGCTGCATGGGGACAGGGCCCACAGGCAGTCAAAGCTGCTGCTGCTGCTTCTGCTGCAAACGTGGGTGGAGAGTAAGGCTAAATTTAAGGGATAGGTATGTGAGCCATCTCTTTACAAGACAAAGGAAAGAGTATGAAAAAAGGTTAAAATGGTATCAGTGCACGTGGGCTCTGGCTATTGGGTGATCCCATGACTTTTAGATACGAATCTGGTCATATAGATGGGTATGTAGGTGAGGATGCCCTGGGCTTCTCTCCCTGGGGCAGCCCTAATTCATACCATAAAAATCCACCAGGTCATACAGTTTGGCATGTAGGCCAGGTCACCTTGGGCTTCTCTAGCTGGGGCAGCCTTAATCTACATCATAACCCTCCTCTTTCAACACTTTCAGGTGACTTTCAAGGGCATTGCCTTTTGGATTTAACTTCAGATGACTTACAAAAAAAGCCTTTATGGACTTGCCTGTCGAGGAAAATAATCCATAACGAATCTATAAATGAAAATTTGGATGAGTTTATTCTGAGCTAAAATGTGAGGACGATGGCCCGGGGCCTTTTTTCCCCAAGGAAGAAAGGGCACCAAAGAAGTGAGGTATACAGAGTGGTTATATACCCCCAAACAGGATGTTTCACATATGATTGAAATGTCCCTTTTACAATAGTCATGAGACTGCTCTGTAGGCACAGCAATTGATGGACCCAGCAGGGTGGCAGATCTGTTGTCTAGAGCTGGGTGGTCACAGGTGAGCTGGGTGGTCAAAGGTGAGTGCAGCAATCAGTTTCTAGCCTAAGGAAAGATGCTTATCCCTAAGGAAATGCTAATGTAGGGGGAAGTTGCACCTTGATCTCAAGTGCCTTTGTTCTTGCCACAGGGAATGTCTAAACCAGATATACAATGTATGCTCCACAGCCTCGGTCAGGCCCTTTTGGAAAAATAAAGTCAGGCCAAATTAGGTTTACACCAAATGGCTTCCTCATATACTCCAATATATCCTATTGCTTGCCGTTTCTATTTGTCACCTCTGTTCTTCCCTATGTTTTCATCTTGTAATCCTCCCATCTCACATTCTGCAATCTCCACTGAACTTCTTTCAGTTTCTGACCATGTCAAACTCCATCATGCATCCAAATCTTCTCATATGCTTTTTCTTCTTGTAGATACTTTCCTTTTCCCTCTTGTTAATTTGGCTGACTCATATACATTCCATGACTTTTCCTCATGCACACACATGCAGACACACATACAGTACACACACACCCTGTTCACCATGATAGGGAGACATTCGCCTGTTCTGAGCTCATGTAGCAACCTCTACTATCTCTAACATAGAACTTGCTAGGCTGTGTTTATGTCCTCCAATAGAAAGAAAGTTCCAAAAGTTAGAATTATGTTTTATTCCCCATTACCTACTGAATGCCTATAAAAGGGCCTGCTCCATTGTAGGTACTCAAAAGATATACAATGAAAGAACAGAGGAGGTGCATTAATACATCCCATAGACAGCCTATCTCAAATTATAGATAGCTTAGGTGAGGTTTCAAGTAATAAACTGTGGATAATGCATAGATACTTTTGTACATGATTCCCTAAACACCTTATATTCCATATTTCTGATTTCCTAAAGAGATAGGATTCTATATTGCTCATCAAAAATCACCTCATATGCTTCAGATGCCACACTTAGTATTGGCAGTATTATATCTAGTTGTGAAACTTTGCCCTGATATAAAACTACTCTACTTTTTCATGGCTGTGGGTTGCAGAGGTGCTTATGAATAATGCTAATATTTTCTCTTTCCAGAGCTCTGAATTTGTTCTAATATCTTGGCAAATAATCACAAGATGATATATTCATATGCCATAAAGTGTGGAAAATATAATTTGTGCTTAACTCAAAATTTTAAGACTTGCTATCAAAAAGCCAATTTGTGTATAGTTGAAACTGAATATGATTCCTCCAAGAAGTGTGATTTTGTGTTTATTTATGGGCCTAATTGATGTTCAAAGATTATTGCAAGCTCCTTGAAGAAAGGGATAATGCTTTAATTATGATCTCTTGGCAAACGGCAGGAAATCAATCAAGATTTAGATAATGAAAGGAGGAATAACGGCAATACAGAAACAGAAATGCATATGCATATCATGACAACTAAATCAGACACCGTGATCTTAAACCAAAGATTCCATATTAAGAGTTGGTAGTACTGATGTGTGTTCTTGGCCATCTAAACTACTAGGATCCATCAGGATTAATATACTTTAACCTAAGCTTACTTCTAAGAAAACCAAAAGTTTCAGACAGACCCTTCTTTGATAAACAGCTTCATATTGTACGGAAATGTAAGAGAGACATCATAGGGTTCACTTCCTCTTCTGAAGCACATAAAGGATTATGCTTCCCTGAACCCATGCATTTAGACTGGGCTGTATAACTGTGTCTAGCCAATGACTTGTAGGCAAATACAATGTGTGTCACTTTCAGGTCAAATTTTTAATTTCACTAAGAGACCCTTAAGAGCTTTTTTCTCTTGCTATATCAACGAGTTCCCATGATCTAAATGGTACAGCTACAAGATGGTAGAGATTATGTTAGTCTGTACTCCTGAACAATGTCATGGAGGACATTTGCCCATACCTACAGAAGACTTCGAAAAGAAATAAACCTTTTCTTGTTTGTGAGATTTGGGTGTTCTTTATTATCACAGCATAGACAAACCATCCAGGTTAATACAGCAAATTTTTTTCAATTATCAAAGGTATTCAAATGGTCCAAACATCCAAAGGCACTGATAAACTTAACAAGGAGGAAAGTTTTCAGAAATCTGGAAGTATTTTATTTTCACCTTTCTGAGTCTCCACTGTCTGAACTTTCTTTGTCTAAAAAAAGTGTCTTCTTGAGAATAAAGTGACTCAATGTCTATATAAGTCTTTAATTACCTTGATATTTAACAGATGCAGTGGAAAAGTTAATGTAGACAGTGAATGTAGTCTTAAGCAGCTACCCCAGGGAGGTACAAAAATTGGTTGCTAGTAGAGGTGACCTTTAACTAACAGAAGAATGGAATAGCTCTGATCACCTGAGGGGTTTAACGTGGTTGTTTAAGAAAAGAGATTGCCTGTTGAAGGTGGCCTTTGGCAGCCATTGCTCTATTTATGCTGTCAGCTATTCAGCCAACACTGTGGCTCTATGTTCCAAAAAAGGAAGAGCAAGATAAAATGAACTAGTGTATTTTTTCTAAAGAAAATTAGAAAATGTTATTGTCAGTAGTTTAAAACTTCAGACTGAAAGGAAACTTAAATATCATTTCTTTTTTCCCAGATTATGAAGCTTGGATTCAAAGAGTACCTTGGCAGAGGCAGACCCAAAACAGGAACCCAGCTCTCCAAATTCCCAGGCCGGTGGACTCCCACAAGTATACAGGAAGGAATGACTGAGAATTATTTCAAATTTTGAATTTAAAAAATTCAGAGTCATAAAATTCTGGCCTTAATTTTTGATTTTGATCCATATGAGAGATGAAACTGACCTGGCAAGAGATAACTGTATCTATCCTCTACCATCAACATCCTAACCAAGAATGAAAAAGTTGCATCACCCCTTGGTATTAACAGATGAGGCTGATAGCTCTTGAGGAAATAACAGTTTGTTAGGCCCAAAGGGGAATAGCAAAAGAAAACGCAAGCCTGAAATTGTCTATCTAACACACACTCATCCTTCAGATCTCAAGTGAAATTATTAACACTGGCTCAAGAAGCCCTTCTCTGGTCCTCCATAGTATGCAGAGCTGGTTTCATAAGCTTCAACCCATGCACTTGCTCAGAGTCCTGTGCTTGCTCTGCTGTCACTATCTTCAAATTCTGAATTTTTAAACAAGGTACTCTGCATTTCCATTTTGCACAAGACCCTGCAATTTATATAGCTGGTCAAGATGTTATGCTAATTCCCTCTGCTGTTTTCTTTCATAACATCCTGTATCTCTCCTTCCTCGCATGATTGTATTTAATTATTTGCTATCTTTTTTCAGTCTTAACAATGTAAGTTCCACAAAAACAGGAATTAGGTTTTCTCTTTTTCACCATTTTTACCCATAATACTTAGTAGAGTTGATGGATTAAGACAGAGGCTTTGATGAGTATGATGGATGAATAAATCAATGAATTAATGAATTTTGAGTAAATGAATGAATAAAAGAAACCTGGAGAAAACTGAGTTTGAACAGAATGATAGACAGCCTAGAGTATTTTTGGGTGAAGGAAAAAATTAAGGTATATACATAGATTAAGAAGAAATACAGAAGTTGTCATTAGCTTTTGAGGCACAAAATCGTAATATGTTTATTGCTTACGTTTCCAGATTGAATTTAACATCCTTAAACATTGTGTTCCCTCTTCTTCCTTAGTAGGAATAAAATATCATGGCATTTTTTAAAGTCTGTTACGTGTTCATTTACCATCTACTATGTCACACACTTTATTTGATTGAATCCTCACAAAACCCTATAATATTGGTCCCCCATTTTTCAAACAAGGAAATTGAGACGCCAAAAGATGAAATAATTTTCTTAAGGTAACATCAGAAAAGCAAGTTCTGGGATTTGGAAATGGGTTTCCTTGAGAAAAATTCTCAAAATCTTCCTACTATTGAAAGATGCTTCCCTAGCTTAAGCATTTGCTTTTTAAGTGACTGTGTAGCTGCTTCATACACACCAACTTTGTGGGACTAAGGGAAGAAAATCAGGCAGAATACGTTAGCCACAGCGACAGGTTCTGCTTAGAACATTGTCTAGATGAACTAAAATCCAAAGACCTTGAAGCACGTCCTCAGAAATATTTGCTTTCCGTCAGAGACTTGGAGGAAGATAAGAAATGGAGGCTAACTTTTTATCCAGAGATATTCCAATTACAAATACAAAAATTTCAGAGAAATTTGAAGAGAAAAGATTTATGGAAAGAGCAATAGTACAGTGTTTATCTTTTTTAGATACTGAAATATTGAAAGAAAATGGACCTTTAATTAAGAAAATAAGACGTCGTAGTTTAATTTGACTATTTCATCTAGTTGAATCATATAATAATTAATAAAATATGCACATCCTGGGGCCGGCCCTGTGGCTGAGTGGTCAAGTTTGCGCACTCCACTTCAGTGGCCTGGGGTTTCCCTGGTTCGGATCCTGGGCACCGACATGGCACCGCTCATCAAGCCACGCTGATGCAGCATCCCACAAGCCACAACTAGAAGGACCCACAACTAAAAATATACAACTACGTACCAGGGGGCTTTGGGGAAGAAAAAGGAAAAATAAAATCTTAACAAAAAAATATATGCACATCCTATCACCTTGAGACAGCTCTTGGCAAAAGAAAAATAGCTTCTGAGTAATATAGATGCTTACCGTCATCCAAAAGCCTTCTGTTATTGGTACTTTCATTATTGCTATAATCAACCTTTAACGGAATTTTTACTATACTGTCTTCTTTCAGTTTACATACGAGTTGTAGTCCTGCTACACAGACGTCAAAGAGAAAAAGAAGTCACCTGGAGCCTTGGGCAGGTAGGAAATTAACATGATGTGAAGGTTGGATGAATAATCTAGTTCCCTCACATAAAGAATATAAGGTCCTGCTCACTTCATTCCATATGCCCAAATAAATCCAGTCTTAAAGGGCTAACTATAAAAAATGAAAACATGAATTTATTAGGTTAAGATTATGGGTTTGAGGATCAAATAATTTGGGATTTCATTCGGCTCCGCTGCTCTGTGATATTGAGCAACAATTTACCTCTATCTCAGTCTCTTATTCTGTAAAATGAAAATACAATTATATAAAGTAGATGTAAGGAATTAAATGAGATAATGCGTCTAACATTACGGTAGTAATTTCAATAGGCACATGTAAGAGGACAGTAATGTTGATATCACTATGTTGGTCAATATGAATCCTCACATGGATCACTATCAGTTATAATGTAACACATTTAAGTAGAAATATTAGACAAGAAAAATACCATTGCGTTTGAATTTGAATTTTGAAAACATCTAAATAAACCTCAAGAAAAAGTCAATTTTCTACTTGACGTTAGCGCATACATGCACTTTTTTTTACTTTTTTGATAAAGTTTACAGACAGTGACGATCACAGCGCACAATTTGATGAGTTTTGACAAATGTGTAAACCTACATGACCAATAATACTGCAATGAACATGTGGAATATTTCCATCACCCCAGAAAGTTTCCTCTAAGCCCTTTCCTGTCAATCTCTAGGCCCCAAAATGAATCATTGTTTTGATGCCTATCACAAAGGCTTAGTTTGCCTGCTCATGAATTCAGTTTAAGTGGATTCAGTACATACCCCTTTTTGAATGATCCGTTCCCCTCAATATAATGTTCTTAAGCTTTATCCAGGTGTTATGCCTATTAGTAGTTTATCCTTTTTGTTGTGTGTAGTAGCATTCCATTATACGAACACGCCAAAATTTGGTTACTCATTCCCCTATTGATGGATATTTCTTTTTTCTAGTTTCTTTTCTTTGAATTATTTAAATGCACTTACAATAAGTGTTTTAAATCCCTAGTCTCATAACCCCATCAGCTGGTTTATTTATATTGAATACTTGAATATGGGTAATACATTGGTGGCACCTGGATTATACTGTTTTCATTTAAAGGATATTCTGTTTTAGTCTGATAGTTGCATTCCTACCAAATCCTTTCAAGCTTGTTTTTGTTTTTCCCCACCATTTTAATATGAAAATTTTCAGACATACAGAAAGCTTGAAAGAATTGTACAATGAAAACTCATAAGCCACCAACCACCATGTAGGTTCTACAATTGTCACTTTGTTATATTCATTTAAATTTATAAATACACATCTACCCATTCATCCAATAGGCCACAAAGAAATGTGATCCTTGAGAGAAGGCGCATGCTGGACGAGAGCCCCACATCTGCTTGCTGTGTGCCTGGGAATATTTTCTAGACCTGCATTAGGTCCACTATGGTACTCACTAGCCAAATGGGGGTAATTTAAATTAAAATTAACTAAAATTAAAAGTATGAATCCAGTTCCTCAAGCAAACCGCATTTCTAGTGCTCATAGCCACATATGGCTAGTGGTTCCATGCTGGACGGCGCAGATATAGAACATCTGCATCCTCACAGAAAGTTCTTTTGGGAAGTGCTATCCTGGCTGTTGACACAGGGAGTTGAAGTCCAAGCAGAGTATAGGATTCACGTTAAGCTAAGGTTGTAGGGTAGCAAAGCAGCTGGAGTTTGTGGGGCATTGTCCAGAGAGAAGTGAGCTGTAGAGGGACTTCCCAGGGCCCTGGAGGAGAGAGACCTGCCTGAGGACTGGACCGTGCTGATCACGTGTGTGGCGAGACTTACGAAGAACGGCTGCCATGTGGCTGAGATCCAAACAGAGACACCAGCGGTCACACAGTGCTGGGAGGCCTTTAGAGTTATACCCCAACCAGAGTAATCTTGGTGAGAATCTCAGGCATTCAATTAAGGCTGCAAAGTCCCCACTCTGAGAGTCAGGATGACAGCCTAGTGTAGGATCTATGTTCTCAGGACTAAGGACAAAATCAATATAGATCCATTTTAATAAAGAAACACGCTAAACTCTAGGTGTGAGGGATACTGATGTTTGCAACACACTTTCAAAAATATCAGAAGGTAAAACAGATGGATGAATGGGTAGACACAGACGGAATGAGTAGTTCTTTTACTTGTTCAATCCGGGATTTCATCCCCCTTACTAGACTGTGAGCAACTTGAGGGCAAGTCTTTCATGCCTGTGTCTCTAGTGCCCGGCACCATACTTAGTACATCACAGGCATCAGTAAACATGTTAAATGAAGGTAAAAGAATTACTCATTCCATCTGTGTCTTTATGAAAGTAAACTGGTTAAGAAGCAGCAGGAAGTGTCAACTAAAGCCTTATTTTCTGCTCGGGTTTGTGAGAATGGAAGAAACTTGCAGAACACCTTACCACTGAAGGCAGATCACAGAAATCACAAAAGAGAAGAATTGTTCTCAAGACTGATCGCTCAGACTTAGGCCAGCAGAGTCCCAGGTTTGACCTTCAACAGACTCATAGAATTTCATGCAGAGAATGCAACATCCCATGCATTGAATGATAAAGATGCTTTCTCTTTGAAATCCAGCCTTCCCTAGAAAGTACTTTTTAGCCCAAAGGCAGAGTGTGTACTAGAGAAAGCTGTGTTCAAGCAACCAATTACTCTATGTTCCCATACTTGTGTGGTGTTGCTCATCAAGTTTGTCATTTGTACAACGACCTAAACCCGGAGTGTATGCACAGCATTAATATGTTCTATCCATTTTCTGTTTAATTCCTCTGCTTGATTTTCTTGCCATTGACCATTTTGCTTAATTCAGTTGGATGCACGATTTCTTCTTTAGGTCTCCACAAAATGACTGAGAGTCCCTCTGCAATTATACAAAATCCTGCAAAGACATGAATACAGACTCAATCATGGAGTCTGTTAAATCTGAGCTGCACCGTGACTGGCAATGCATCGCTCTCTCCTTGTGCACTGCGTCACGAAGGAAGATGGGGACTCAACATGAATTAGATTTCAGCAAGCTCACAGAGGGTAGCCCTTTCCACATTCCCTCTACTTCCAAATGCAGCAAGCTATCTCAAAATACATATATTTTTATAAAAGATGCTTCTGATGCTGAAATTGTTTCTTTGCCCAAAAAAAGGTCACTGCTGTATTTGACAGACTGTTCTATTAATCTATTTTGTCATTTTTGTATTAAATTCACTATTAATGCTGAAAGCAAGGAACATGCACATAATTTTATGCCATTTTCTATTATTCCTACCAAAAATTTTTGGAATTAGTTCACTTATAATTCTTCTCTATAAGTTGAAATGTCAATTTTAAAATCGCAAGGACGTAGAGCGTTCCTGCTAGGCTAGAGAAGGCAGATTCCACTACCCTCATGTGCTGTTTTTTAGACTAAGTTTCCAACCTTCACACCCACATATTTCTTCCTTTATTGTTACTTCTGACTTTCTCTTGCACATTGATGTCTACTGATGGAGTTAGCTGCTTAAATTTCACTATAGCTAGAAGTTAAATTTTTCAAGCATATCTAGTAAATAGAGCTTAGTGTTTCGGTTGCTGATTCAGGCCTTTTCCTGTTAGAAGACTATCTCTGTAAATGTAGTAAATTCTGGAATACCTAAATATTTGGCAAAAGCTATTTCTAAGATGATTTAGAAATATAGAAAATAGATCGTACTGACGATTAATCAATTAACTCCTGGGGAAAGGAAAGGGAAAGCGATCGCGAGCAATCAGTGGCACTGATGGTGCCAGAGCTAACAGCCTGGAGCAGCGAACTGACTTTTGATTGAAGAAAATGGAAAGAATTGCCTTTGACATCTAAACATGTAGTCAACTTTATGAAGAGGGTTCCAGTGGATTGGGAATGGTTATGACTAATCCAAACACACTCTCTTGGCATCCTGTGCTTCCTAATCCAAGGACATAAATAATGCGATAGCAACACATTTTGTTTAGATGAGGGTGAGAAAGCACGGTTTTAAATCTTGTCTTATTATCTAGCAGCCACACTAACTTGACAACTTCTTGGCAAAGGAGTGTTTATATTTTTGTAGCTTGATTGCCCCAAGACTGTTACTGTTAGCGCCTTGACGAACTTATCTTCAGCTTGGTCAGAAACAAATACAATTAGTCTCTGAAGAAAGTGGGTGAACTCTTCCTTAGTAAAAGGAGTATTAGCTCTGTGGGAGCTCGTAAGGGTTTTTATTTATTTATTTTTTTTGTATAATCCCCATCTCATGTTGGCTACTAAATTTTAGAAGATTTCTTGACTTTAATTTGGCAATCCTTTGTTCCTATTCTGTAACTTCTGACTTTCTTTTTCACATATACAAATCCTTAAATATCTCTTCACATACAAGATGAATCTTCTCTCATAGTTCTTATGATATTAAACTAGCTTAGGAATTATCCTTGATTATTATTCTTTGTCTTGCCTGAGATTCTGCTTTCTACTACTAGCCCATTCAAGCACATTCATTTCTTGTCCCATGTCCTTTATGCTGTTTGAAATTAGGAGAATTTGATGAATTTTTCAAAATATTTTATTATAAAGTACATATTGCACAGATATTTGACATTATGCCTTTTTTTTTTTTTTTTTTGGTCAGGAAGATTGGCCCTGAGCTAACATCTGTGCCAATCTTCCACTATTTTTATGTGGGACACTGCCACAGCATAACTTGATGAGCAGTGCATAGGTCTACGCCCAGGATCTGAACCTACAAACCCCAGGCTGCTGAAGTGGAGCATGTGAATTTAACCACAATACCACCAGGCCAGCCTCTATATTTTTTAAATATAGAAAAAAAAAAAAAAGAAGGAAACAAATATCAAGAGGACCAAAAGCCTAAGCGAAGCCTCTAGCCCTCCTCTGCACATTCTGCTTAGTGATCCTTCAAAAGGCAAATTAGAGGAGAAGCCCTATCTGTTGAAACCCCTCCATGGGTTTCTGTAGCCCACAGGACACGGAGAACGTTTCTTACCACACTGAACTAAGCTCTCCGTGATCTGGCGTCCTCCAAGATATTCTACACAATCTCAGAATTCGATTGTAGTGGTGCCCAAACTTGAGCATATGTAAGAACCACTCTCATCTGAATCTCCTGATATTTTGTTTGTTGGTTGGCTTTTCTGCATGCCCTGCTATTATGACTGAATAGATCTAAGATGGGTCCCCCCAAATCTGCATTTTTAACATGCTTTCTGGGAGATTCTGGTGCAAGTGGTTGCCAAGCCAGTCTGAGAAATATTTTTCTTGGCATCTAGTTTTCACAATTGGCTCTATTTTACTATCCTGATTTCACATGTGCTATTTCCTCCATGAGGAACACACCATGTATTCATCTTTTTCAAACAGCATATTCCTAATAATTCTTCAGGATCAAAACATCAGCATCCGTAAAGATTGCTTGAAGAGAGAAAATAGACAGGTTTCTCTTGTCATATCAGCCCACTCCTTCAAACTCTACAGTGTTTGTTTTCTCTGTCTTTCAGCTTTCAGTTACAAGTCTAAAATAAAAAAAGGACGATTTCCATGAGGAACATCAAGTTTTTAAAGCAAACCATCTTGAATTTATAGACCTCCTTTCTTAGGGACCCAGTGCTATAATAGGCACTATGGAGAACAAAATAGTAAATATTCCTAGCTTTAAGGAAGTCATTACCAAAGACAAAGACAAAGTGTCCTAAGGAGCAATAGGAACGTAGATAGTTAGTGCCTAAGCTTTATGTGTACATCTGTCTTAAAGTAGGGTCCTCCAGATAAAGAGAAAAGGATATACACATACTGTAGAGAGTGGGTGAGCACTCAAATGGCCAAAGACAAATTGATCCTAAAAACAAAAAGGTAAAAAGTAATTACAGAAAATTTACCCAGACTCTCTCAGGGAAAATGGAAGATCTGGAGATGTTCTTAGTAAAGTTTGATGAGAAGAAAAGCTGTAACATGACAAGCACACAGCCATGCTAGAGCTGCATGTAAAGATGAAAAATGGGATTTGGTAGGGGCTGGTGAGGGAGGGAGGAAAAGACGAGGAAAAGAAAATACTAATGAGCAACACTGGGATATACACCAGGTAAGTTATCAGACTTCACGAATAAAGGACAAGGTTCTTTAAGTGCATAGGCAGAGAAAGCAAATCACTAACAAGAAGAGAAATCAGACTGTCTGTAGACTTCTCTCCAACCACATCCATTGACGGGAGTTATGGACGTAAACGTCTGAAAGGAGAAAAGAGTCTCACCCTGGAATAATCTACTCATTGACTGGTCAGTCAAATATAAAGACAATAGGCAGACATCTCAAACGTGATGGAGCTCTAGAAATAGAGTACCCACGAATACTTCCAGAAAAAAAAAGATGAAATCCAGCAAACCAAGAGGCCAAGAAAAATAAAGAAGACAAATGCATAATTAAAGAACTGGCGGTAAATAAATCCAGTAAAAGTTTTACTATGACTGAACATGTGGGGAATTGTGGTTGCAGAACAGATGGTAAATTTGATAAACTCTAACACTTTGAAATCCTGTAACTCCAAATACTGGAAGATGTGGGGTAGAGAAGTAGAAGAAAGTGTAAGAATTTTCAAAGTAGAGAATAGATTATTTTTCAGTTTTTTCTAAAGATGAAAGATATAGTTAAATCACAGAGTGATTCTAACCACTTAATATTATTTTCTTATTCATATAGTAAACTTACAGGAATTAGTTTTTTGAGGAAAAATTCACTTAAGGTTCATTTGTTTTTTTATTTCAAATGCTATTTCTTTTTCTCTGCCAAATTCAAGTAAGCAAACTGAACAATTTAAAAAAATATTTCCATACATATCTGCACTTACATGTATAAGTCAGATTTTGGATAATTTGTTTTATAATATTGTGTACGGGTTGAATTTTCTCTTATGGTAACCCTGTCATTTTGATAGGGAAAAAAACCCCACACACGAGGTTATAGTGACATACGAAGTCAATTTGTAGGTTGGTAGAAATATTTCTAGTGGTTTTTTTCCCCAAGTACTATAGAAAGATTGAGAGAAATGCTGGCATTTGTTTCACTCTGGGCAGTATTTTGTTCTCGTAGCGTTGTCACTAGAGCAAATGAAAGGCAGCGTAGAATGGTAGCAAGGAGGAGTGAAGCGACAGCTTTGAAAAGATCTCTGATCTAGATGGTCCAGATCAACTGCCTGGCCACTCTCAACCTTCCCATTCATACTTTGAAGTCTGGAGACCATGGTTTTGGCTACATCATTGTTGCTTAATAAATATATGTCATTGAGTTGTTCCGCACAATAAATCCTAAGGCTGTACCTCATGGACAGCTTATTGGACAACTGTCAACTAAATTCAATAAACATTTATTAAGAGCTGAATTCTGGTCTAGGTACTGTTTTTTCCCTGAAAACGTGTACAGACCAAATTGTAAATGTCAAAAAAGAAACTGTGGGGCCGGGCCAGTGGCGCAGTGGTTAAGTTCGCACGTTCCATTTCTCAGGGGCCCAGGGTTCGCTGGTTCGGATCCCGGGTGCGGACACGGCACCGCTTGGCATGCCATGCTGTGGTATGCGCCCCACATATAAAGTAGAGGAAGATGGGCACGGATGTTAGCTCAGGGCCAGGCTTCCTCAGCAAAAAAAGGACGACTGGCAGTAGTTAGCTCAGGGCTAATCTTCCTCAAAAAAAAAAAAAAAGAAAGAAAGAAAAACTGCCTGATTAGAGGCAGGTAGGAAGGGCTCCAAGTCATACAGAATAAAGGGAAGTATGCAATCTCTATCATTTTTTGGCACAATCTTTCATGATATATTTCTAGCATTTCAAGTGGTTTTTTTTATGTTTTTTTATTCAAAACTGAAAAAGATTGAGGCTAAAATCCACCACATTTATCATGTCAAATGTCTTCCATCTTTATTTCAATTATACTTCATTAATATTAGCTTTTTGAGTATCTTTTCCATTTTCTTCCAATTTTAACAAAGGCAAGATGCAATAAACATGACTAAAATTTAGCCGACACAGCTGAGACTGAATGACTGATTCTCTAGTTAGTGCCATCTTGAATGAGCCAATCTATAAAAGTTGAATTGGAACCAAAAGGAGTTTCAGTAAAGAATGTGAAAGGGCTAAGTGTACAAAGTCAAAAGCATAACATTCAAGGATCGACTCCAACCTGAAGAACACCAGAGTGCTTTAAAGACCCTTTCTATTTGTTGAAATGGGGATTTGGGAAATGTCACCACAGAAGGGCAAAGAGTGAAACTGTCTGTGAATCATTACAGCTGTGGAAAGGGAGACTCTGGGCCAGAGACACAAACACAACAAGCCCAGAGCGGGTAGAATACTTTGAGCAAACGCTCTCTCAACTCGATCTGAACCAAAGGGAACGACAGGGCTCTTCCTCCGACTGAAACACCGGAACATATAGCCTCTCAAGACCCTGGACAACAAGCTGAAAGCAGTTGCAATAACACTTTAGCTAGAAAATTTGATAAACATCTCCTCCTCCACTCCATACAACTCTCCTTCTTTCAAGATTAGGATGCACATTTGCAGAGAAAATTTATTACAAATGTTTCTTGTACTGATACCAACTTGAAGAAATTGTCCTCTCTTTGGAAGCTCACAGGTATGAAAATAATTGTGTCCTCAGAATAGAAGGAAGTAAATATTTAGCTAAGATGAAATCTTTTATTTTCATGCAAACATCCCTAGTAATATAACAGAAGGAAGAGAAAGTGTTGACAATATGGTAAATACATATAGTCAATTGTCTGGAAATAAAATGTTTGTCAAAAAGCCAATAAGTATTCTGAAAATTGTTTCATGGCAAGAAATAGAAGAGAAATGAAGTGCTTATATACAGATTTGGTAATTATTTGGCATACTCGGGAGCTGTTTTGTATTAAATCTTTTATTGTGTTGTATTTGAAATATTTTAACTCTCTAGTACTTACCAGAACTGTAGGACACTAGCAGGTGTGCCCCTTTAAAATCATGTGTCTTTGAGGCTCCTTGTCTGGGCTATGTGCCAGCATTCATGATGATAACAGTCCCAGGCTTGGCCAACCCAGCTTCTTTCTCATGGGAGAGTTAGTACGAAGACTCTTGCGGTCTTAGGGAGCACCACAGAGGCCCTCAGCAGGGCGGGGGTGCTCAGGTCATTGGAATACAGGTCACACAGAGCAGTCCCCCTTGGCAAGCATGCAGCCTTGTTCCTCCGCCTACTTAAGCTAGCTTCTTTCAGGGGGCAGTAGCCAATGCACATCGCCTGTCCAGCTAGCCACCACTGGACCTTCTCTGTAAGTAACTCCCAATAAACCCATATGTCTCATTTGCTGTCTCTAGGTTTTTTCTTTAGTCTCTCAGCAACCTATCCCATACTTCTACCAGCTAGGTGTGTGGTGGAACAAGAACACATTTTATTTTGAAATTTTTAGCCATGGCTTTTATTATGTGCTCGAATTCAGACCATCTAAGAGTTCGTCTTTGGGAAATCAATAGGAAATTTAGGCCTTGGGAAAATTTTCTAAAGCTCTGTAGATCAGTTTCCCCATTTATAAAACAGAAGTAACAACAGTATCACAATCATATGGTGGTAAAGGTTAAAAGAAACAATAACTAAAAAACACATAGAATTATACTCAGCACATAAGCTTAATAAAGCTTAGCTATTATTATTATGATTGCATTAAACAATAAGGGTCAACATTTATCTAGCACTTCTGTGCTAGACGAAGACCTAAGTTCTTTACGTATATTAACTCAATCCTCTCATAGCCTTTGGGATGGGCTCTATTATAATTTCCTCCATTTTGCAGAAGAGGAAATTGAGCAACAGGTTAAGTGGATGCCAGGAGCCTTTGTTCTTAACCATCTAGTAATTCTCAACTTTGGCTGCACCATTAGAATCACCTGAGGAGTTTTTAATACCCTAACCCAATTAAATAGAAATCTCTGCAAATGGACCTTGGAAGTTTGCAAAACTCTCCAGATCATAGCATTAGGCTCTCCTGCATAACACACGCATTGCCGAGTGAAAATGCAGAAAGATACTTAAAGTGAGAGAAATCCTACATGTCATAGCTATGTCAGGTTCTTGTTAGAACAGCTAGACCCAAAAGTCCAATGTGTCGCAATTTGAAATGATGAAAATAGCACCCAGCCGCAATTGCTTGTTAAAGCAATGGGAAACGAAATACCCACCTTTGTTATGACTAATGGGCTGAGTAGGAAAGAACAGTTGGCAATTCCATTAACCAGTGTTTGGGTCACTCTTGCACTGTAGATAGTAACCATAGGGTAGCTTAAGAAACGAAGTATTCTTGCCAGCCTGTAATCCTGATTTTTTGTTATGTGCGGCAAAATCATTTGAAATCAGAAGTTATATTTATTCATATCTACATGTAACTTAATCAAGGTAGAACATATTTACATGAATTAATAGCCCTGAAGAGGAAAACAATGATTCCTGATTAATACAATTACTGATTTTCTCTCTCCACTTACATTCCCATTCATTCGTTCGTTTATTCAGCAAATATTTGGTGAGCATCTATTCTACTCTCAACACTCAGCTAGACTCACATTGATGAAGGCAGCCAACCAGTCCCCCACCCAGTACAGCCTACAGCCCACCAGGAACCGAGAAAGTGGAAGTTTACGAAGTTAATGCCTAGCAACTACAGTCTTGATTTTCTTTTTAAATCTCCAATCAATACAGCAACTGTCTATCAGAGGCTCTAATATCAAGTAATAAACTATTCAGTTAGTTCAACAAGGAAGCCAAGCAGACTGAGGTGGCTATAACGCTGTAGCCTCCTGCCTAAGCAAACAAAGACCTAAGCTCGTAAAGGCCTCAAGGCTAAGAAATCAAAGCCTAAGGACAACCAATGACAGCCAACTTTAAGCTCTAGCTCATCAAATACTTTCCTTTCTTTGCTTCCACCCTTTCCCTATATAAGCGTTTCTCCCAGCTGCCGTCTGCACAGCTCTCCTAACCACTTCCTGTTTGGTGCTGCCCCGTCAGAATCAGTCTCTACTCAAATAAACTCTTCATTTTTAAATGCCTCAGTTTATCTTTTAACAAAACTTTCCAAAAGTTCTTTCTAGCTTGAAGACAGAGATAAACAAAACATAAGGAAGTATCATACCCTAAAAGTGGTATAAACCTGGAAAGAAAAAAAAGAAAAACTTCTGTTCAATAAAATACTAAGAAAATATCTGATAAAATTCAGTGTATGGAATAGGCTAATGAGAACAAATTATTTCCTCAGGTAAAAATCACACTTGCAGGAGCTGGCCAGGTGGTGTAGCGGTTAAGTTCGTGTGCTCTGCCTCTGCGGCCTAGGGTTCGCAGGCCGGGATCCCAGGCACGGACCTAGCACCGCTCGTCAAGCAACAGCATGGCAGCATCCCACATAAAATAGAGGAAGATCGGCACAGATGTAAGCTCAGGGTCAATCTTCACACACACACACACACACACACACACACACACACACACACACAAACATACTTGCAGGATTAGGTTATTCACTGAAGATCAAACACAAAGCAGATAATAAATGATGTATATAAGTAGTTCTTAGGGCCAAATTCTACCTTCTCAAGAGAAAGCATCTTAACACATGATCCAAATACCGTCGGTAATTTGATAGTTTTCCAATGATTTACAATTCAAATTTTAACCTTTCATAATTTTTTAACAAAATATTTCTCAGCTGGTCCATCTATCCCACTTTATAAAATGAAGATCAAAACAGCCAATGATAATGCAATCGGGTAAAATGGAGACTCCTTTCCCCTTCGCTCCTAACAAGGGGGCTGAACTTAAAGGCAATTTCTATAGTTCCACCAAGTTGCCCTTGCTTTTTTACATCCTTCCTATATTATCTGTGCACCTCTACAAAAATGCTAAAACATTGCTGGGTATGCTGCTAGGGAAGAGAGAATTTATGTGAAAACATTAGTTCAGATTGTAAACAAAGACTCATGATAATAGAGATGTAGGGTAAGAATATGTATTGGTTTGTAATTATTGGCAAAGCTCCTCCTAAGAGTTTAGTGAGAGGCAATGAAGAAGAAATAAGCCACATTTTAAAAGGAGAAACATTTCTTTCAAGTTAAATTTTATCTCCAAATGTCTCTTCAATACCTAAGGACCCTTGTATTTAGGGATCTTCGTACAAACTTAAATTATGAATGAAATAATTCTGTTAGATCGGCTTAACTTCATAGATTCCAGCTGCGGAAAGCCATGGGCAGTTGGCGATAGACATGAAATAGGGTACAGCTGCAAGTGTCTATTTGGTACCATCTGGTTTTCATTCAAAATATGCGTGTTTTCTAGTCCCTCACACCTGCCATACTTCCATAAACCCTCGGGAATCCACCCTGAAAGTTAAGGGAGAAATTGTCATTTCCTGCCTTCCTTTTCTTTGTCCCTTAATTCTTCCCTAAAAGTTACCTTCCACTCAGTGTCTTTGACACCACGCAGTGTCTAACTTCTGGAATTCTTTTTTTACTTAGTAAGATCCATTACCTGAAATATCTTTCCTAACAAAGTAGCTGCTCATAATGGAAGGTCACTGAAGGGATCACAGAAAGGAATCTTCCTGCGCTTCCTTATCTGACTAAATCAGAACATCCTGAAAATACAGGTGCCTTTAATCCCCTCTGAGGGAGTTTCCTATTTGGGGGGTGGATCCTTAGCAGAGGAGGCCTGGATTTAGCTGCCATAAACCCACTCCACTCCAGGGGAGCTTCCAGTCAGGAAGCTCTTTATTAGCATCAGGATGAAAAGGCCCAATAGAAACTTCCATACTTTCCCACTGACGCACTAACCACCACCACCCCTTTTGTTAAGCTGGCATATAGACCCTTACCTCTGTCTACTCTCAGTTACTCATTACTGAGTAATCCCACATGGGTAAAAACTTTTTTCCTGTTAATCTATTGTCAGTTAACTCACAGGGTCCCAAGTATTGCACCTAAATTGGTAGAGAAAAGTTTTTTGCTGCCATCATAACAATTCCACACGTATTTTTGATACCCACAGATGTTACTGGAGAACAGAAATCAGGTACTAGTAGATGATTTAAGATTTTTCTAAAATCTTGAGTTTAGAGTTCCCCCAAATCCTTGAATACTCTATATTGTAGAAACGTAGGCCAGAACCCAGATTATATTAGATATAGAAAATCCAGTAGGATTTTCTATTTTTCCTTGCCTCAACTGACAATCAGTTTCAAACACAAATCAAGTTGCAAAGAACTAGAGGAGAGGTTGAAGAGGAAATCACCATCAAACCTGTTTGCTTGCCTTGAGCGAGAGGAAACACGCTCATTAAAAGTGTGGGGTTCACACGTGACAGCCGACTGATGACACGTTTAAAACCTGAGATTCAAATTTAACTGGGCATCTCTCTATTTTGAGTTTCTGGAGTGCTATAATGTGGAGATAGGATTGAGAGTTGCCGCAACACAGTGAGTGTCTGCACCCACTGATATACTCCGTTTTGTCTTTTGTGTTGTTCAGGAACAACAGGAATAAATAGCAGAGCATGAACAAACCCTAAGTAAACAGTCCATCTAACTACATCATAAATCACTCCCGAATATAAATACAGCAAATTTCAAAGACTCAAAGCATTAGTTGAGCTGACGCACAGCCGCAACTCTAACGCCTGCAATCAGCCATTTAGCAAGGCTCTGGGGGAGTAGGATTTGGAACTTCTAGGACTGAACGAAAAAGGAGGGTGAGGCAAGGCTAGATCCTGATGCATGGATCAGCAATGATGAGCATCACCTGGGAGACTGTTAGAAATGCAGCCTCTCGGGACACATCCAGACCCACCGAATTAGAACTCTTGTTTTAATAGGATCTCCAAGCCATTCATATACACATTAAGGTTTGGGAAGAAATGCTCTAGATAACAGAAATTCTAAAAAAGGGAAATATGGGATCCAAGTTCACTAAAAAGAAGAAAAAACACACAAAATAAAGTAGAAAAACCTTTCAAATGAAGATTTTTTTTTCCTTAGCCAATTTCTATAAGCACTAGGTAGCCCCTACTTCCTGTGAACACACGAGCTGCTCAGGTTAAAGGACTTAGTCTGTTCAGCTTGCTATAACAAAATGTCATACCCTGGGTAACTTAAACAGCAAACATTGAGTTCTCACAGTTCCGGAGGCTGGGCAGTCCAAGATAACGGCGATGGCAGCCTGGGTATCTGATGAGATCCTTCTTCCTGGTTCAAAGATGGCTGGCTATCTTCCCACTGTTTCTTCACATGGTGGAAGGAGCATGCTACTGTCTCCTTTGAAGGTCGCTAATCCCAATCCTGAGGGCTCCACCCTCATAACCTAACCACCTCCTACAAGCTCCAGCTGTGAATACCATCACATTGGGGATTAGGTTTCAACAGATGAATTCTGAGGGAACAAAAATATTCAGCCTGTAGCAACATCCCTTGACCCTCCACACTCAACAAGCTTAACTAGGTAAATTAACTACAGCCAGCTCACTGCCATTTATATACTGCTCCTCTGAAAGAACCCATGATACAACCCAGCACGTTAGAAAGAGGAACATTAGACACTTTCTAATCAAACTTAAACTTTGTATAAACAAGTAGATATGATTATTACACGTACATCAGCAAAATCTATAGCCAGAATGCCAGGACAATCTTGTTTTTAGTGCATATATATTGATAAAAATCTAATTTTAATTACATTTATTTGAGAAATCTCTAATACACGGCAGCCATAAGAATGCTGAGGACAGGTATATATTTAATAGGGTTTGTAATCTCATCCTCTCAAAATTACCTTGGGAAACATTGCCATCTTTCCCACCAAGGTCAAGAAATATCAATATGTATAGTAGAGTTCAATCATATTTTATTTAGATATATTCTTGTTTAGTATTTTGAAAGTGTTAGCACAGTCTTTCCTGAGTAATTCTGACAACTTTCTGAGATATAACTCATTGTAAGCCCCGCCCAGCAAAGGAGGAACAGTTATTAAGGAAAAATCAGGTTAATTAAACCAATATAGTCAAATATCTCATTTATCAGGGAAGGGACGGTAAGATGGGAGAATTGGTTGGGCCAGTTGCAAATTGGAATTTACTAATTGATTTACGATATTTAATCTGGCTAAACCTCTCCCCCCATTGCTGTCAATCTAGGCAAAAGGGGCAAGTTTTAGAGTAGGATTGAATGAAAGCAATATATGTTCTGGAAGGAGTGCACTCCTGTGTTCTCTGGGACAAAAGAAGTATGTAACTAAACTGTCACAAGAAGCACGCTTCTTTTCAATTTCAGCAGCAAGTGATAGGCGTTTAGCAAAGGAAATTGAACTGAGGCTGTTGCTGCAGAATCAGAGAAATTAGATTCAGATGATCTCTACCAAGACGGCCAAAACTCTCTGACAAAAACAAACAAATCTATTATCGCTACCTCCCCTTGTTCCTTGCAGGGAGAACTGGTTCTTTAAGAGAAGCTCCTTTCCATATGGCCACTGATCAGGGAGGATGCTTTTCTCCAGCCTGGGGAGTGAATATCCGTGTGTCAACATCAATCAAAATAATTTATTTTTCCTCTCCAGTTGTTGGTTTAGAAATAGGTATGTGATACCATTCTGAACAATGAATGTGATTCTGCTGAGAGGCTATAGATTTCTTGACTTTTAAATAGAGATACATAAAGAGAGACTTCTATCCTTGTTTCTGGGTGAAATTATCTGCACAAGATACTTGGAATTGCAACGAGCCATCTTAGGGCCATGAGAGAAGCTAATCTAAGAAAACAAACCAACATTCTAAAGTTGACAGAGAAAAAAATGAAAGAAACTGTTTCCCTGATCATATAATCAGCTGATGAATAGAGCAAATCTGGAATCACATAATTTGTTATATAAAATAATAAATCCATTTTGAGTTTGCTTTCTTTTGCTTGCAGCCAAACTTTCTTAACCACTACGGAACATTAGCTAGAGATTCTATGATTCATGTCCCATCTAAAGAGACACATCTGGTGGAAACTCACATAGATCGTTACACAGACATGGACTACTCACAAAATGTCTATATTCAAACAAACGGAAGAATGTCCTGCAAACTTAAGGCAATAGGTTATTTCATTCAATGCCACAGCAGACCACTAGTGTTTCCTTCTATAATATGAAGGCATCTACACACCGTGCTATTTCAACTTACGCACGTGTGAGTTTACGATTCAGAATTTAAACTATCAGGATGGTTTTCACCTGATGCATGATCTCCTCTTAGGTTGGCTCTTCCTAAGTGGTTTCCTGTTCATTGCATATGATGTTCCTCCAGTTTGCCCATAACTATCACGAAGGACTCTATATTGCAGGCAAGTCTCAACTCAAATTGGCTAGAAAAATAAAGAGATTTTATTGATTCACAAAATCCCGTTGCTCTAATTACATCAGCTGGGAACCTGGTTTCTCTCTGATTCTCTATTCTGCCTTCCGAGGGCATTGCCTTCATCCTCAGGCTCTACAAACCTTCTCCTTCAACCAAACTAACTTCAACTCACTTGTCCATGCTCTTAGCTGATTTCAACGTCAAATCCTAACCTTGCAGTTTCTAGGGGAAGAGAGAAAGTTCCTCTTTCTCAGAAGATTCAACGAACATCTCACAACTCATTGGCTGTGATTCGTATATAACAATTGACTCAGTTAAAGGGGACGGAGCACATCAAATGGTGTAGGCTAATCAGAGCCAACTCTCAGAACTGGAGTGGGGTAAATTCCACTGAAACAAATTCGCTGATGAAGAATGGGGGCTATCCAAAAGGAAAACCATGGTTCTTTTGGTGAGATAAAAAGGGAGGAATGGATGCAGGGGAGGCAAAAACATACATATCTATTACACTGTGGAGAAATTAGCATGGATTATTTAAAGAGAGCATGCATGCAAATGAGTGAAATTTTAATTTATTATTCTTAAATCCTATTTTTTAGACTTGATTTCTACCTAATCAGTTTAGCAATAGAAGTTATAGATTTGACCTATGAGAAATAGGCAACACCATAGAAAAAATCACATACACTACTGTACATTGCTACACAACGCTTGAGTTCCTTGGCAGGTTGATTATTCATTGCATATTTTTTATTTCCTTTCTAACGTTAGATTTCAGCTATCTCCACAACCCCCACAATATCTGTCACTTGTTCTATTTTGAAAGCCCCAAGAAAATAACCCACAAAGGAAATTTCAAAGAAAGTTTAAACGTACTTTTGTCTATGACTAAATCTTGTGCACAAACCTGCCCACCCCTCTTTGTTCCTCCTCTACTTGGCTGATTATCAGCTGGCTGGGGCTAGAAAAAGGAGAGGAAATTTTAAATAGAAATATTAGTTTTCAATGCCCACAATTTCTACATAATAAATTTTCCTTTCACATTAAATACTTGCACAGTGTATTCAGCTATGCCCCATTTAGAATCACGTTATACAATTTTTAGCTAATTGTACGCTGTTTCCTATATAAGATTACCAATGTGTTATGTCATTCATCTTATTGTAAGCTTTCCGCTCTTTTGAACAATGCAGAATACAAAACAGCATTGAAATGCAAGATATGACTCTCACTCTCATTGCTATTCTTTGGTAGTTTTAATGAGGTAGGGCTTAGTAATTCATAATGAAGATTATGCAATTTTCAACATTGCAATTTTAAAAGTGGTTTAGTATTTGTTCAGTTCACCTGAAGTTATTTCAAATATGCATTACATTATAAACTTTAGGTAAAAATTCTAACTGTTCATATGAATATCATGATAAAATCCTCATCTGATACACTTATTAAGACTCATTAAGACCTAGTCAACATATTATCTTGTAATGGAATTATATTTTACTTGCTTATCCATTCATTCATTTATGCCTGCCAGCATTCAAGCATGTTCTAAGTCAAGCACTATATATACAAAATGTAATAAGACATGTACCTTGCCTCTAAAGATTTCACTATTTAGCTTGTCCGTGTGCTGAGGCAATCTATTAACTTAGGCGAGTTTCTCAGCTTTTCTGTGCCTCAATTTCCTCATCTGTCTAGTGAATATAATAATGTCACCTACTTAGTAGGCCTGTTGTGACATTAAAATAAGAAAATACACATGAAGTGTTAAGAACAGCTCTACAACCTAATATGTACTCATTAAATAGTAGCTAGTATTGTTAGTATTATATAAGAAAAGAAAGATCATAAAAATAATTACTAGTTCTATTAATTTTTTCCATATATTCTGAAGGCTGACTATGTTCCCATCTATGCAAGTCTCTGGTAATACAGCAAAGAACAAGACAGACATGTTATCTGGCCTCATAGAGCATCCAATCTAACTCAGGTATGAAAAAATCATAGTAATATTCAAAGGAAAGTGTACAAATTGTAGGAGACAATATAAAATGTGTTGACTATCTAGTATGTTCTGCTCTTGTGCCAGAAACATTAGAGATACTATCTCATTTTATCATCGCATGAGGCAAAGTTCAAACAGTGGCCCAAAGTCACACACTTCCTAAAGAGTAGAACCAAGATCCAAATATAGATTGGTTTATTAAACTCTAATGACTTCCTATCTCACAGAAAAAAATTAGAAAAGAAATAAATTAGGGTAGTTAAGAAAGCCTTCACCAAGAAAATAAAGAGCTTTGAAAGATTATTTTGAAAAATAAATTTGAAGAAACTAACTTACATTAATATTTTCCAATGCATGTTCTATGGAGCACAATTTGCACAAGATAGTAATAAAGTCAGTCACTGTTGGGAAGATAGCAGTGGTAATATGGTTTTTAATCTCTTCAAGTCTTATCATAAAATCAAAGAACTGGGAAAACAAGGCCAAAAACCCATAGAAAAATCTATATCAAAATCAAGGGAGAAAGTACCCCCATGACTCAATAATGTGAGATGGTGAAATCACCACCAACTATAATGACTGCATGGTATCAGCATCCATGTATGAGGAAACACAGAGAAGAAACTGGTGAAGCAGAGAATAGAGAAACCTTAAAATTGTCAAGATTCTCAATCGTGGGCCAAGCTTCTGAACTAGCGAGTGGTTTCACACACCCATAGGTGACTGGAAGGGGTCAGTGCGGAAGTCTGAAGGGCTGCAGCAATCTGGGCCTCATGCACATTCTAAACCAATCTGCCGAAGCCCCCAGGTCAAACAGCAGCCACAGAGAAACTTCTGGAACGTGATTTGAAATCGGACAAAATAGAGGCAATAGAAGAAAAAGAGAATGTCCAAATAAAAATGAGGGTGAGGAAAACAGTAAGGAAATCTCTTAAGTATGAGAACGTGGTTTAAGACTTCAGAAGAAGTATTTATAGACAGAGGATATTTTTTTAGAAAGCTGCTACAGCCAATTTCTCCCTTCTGAAAAAAATCAGGATAACACATTTTGTTAAAAAAAAATCAATAGAAAAATTTGAGGTAAAATCCCATAAAAAGATATTGTAACAAAAAAGAATAAAGATTAGAATAACATCTCTACAACTAAGTCATGCCAGCAAGATCTGCTAGAAATGGATGAAAACTGGAACCCAATATTTCCAAATATATAGAAACATATAAATAAAAACCATACAAAATATGGAAGTACAATATAAATAGAAAAACTCAGAAATGGGTTTTAGAAATCAATAAAAAACAGATATTAAAAAAATAAAGTCTAAACAAACGGAACACATGTGCATACATACACACAAATGCTTGAAGAGAAATAGAAGCTTCAAAGAAAGTTTAAAAGAAGTAAAATTATAAAATAAATTTAAAATATTAAATGATTTGAGAAAAATACTTAATGCACAGAAAGAAAAGATTCAACACATGTATAATTGGTGGTCCCAAAGACAAAAATCCAAGCAATGCATCAGAACAAGTGTTAAAAAACTATAATTCCTGAAAAATTAACTGAAATATATATATATTAAGCTATAGATTGAAAAATACATATTTTGAAACTACATATTGAAATATGATTGTAGCTTATATATTTATATCTGGATATATAAATTTATTTGTATATTTATGACTATATTTATTTATTTATTTGAGGAAGATTAACCCTGAGCTAACATCTGCCACCTATCCTCCTCTTTTTGCTGAGGAAGACTGGCCCTGAGCTAACATCCATGCCCATCTTCCTCTACTTTATACGTGGGACTCCTGCCACAGCATGGCTTGACAAGCAGTGCCATGTCAGCACCCAGGATCTGAACCGGCAAACCCTAGGCCACCGAAGTGGAATGTGTGAACACAACTGCTGTGCCACCAGTCCAGCCTCTATATTTATGTTTTTATATGAATAAAATATATATTCGTGTATATGAAACTACATATTTTCACATATATATGAAACTACGTATTGAAAATGAATTACATGTCTGTCATAATTTCATATACTGGCATTCAAAACACAAAATTCTGAGGCCTGCCCTGTGGCCCAGTGGTTAAAGTTCCACGTGCTCCACTTTGGTGGCCTGGGTTTGTGGATTTGGATCCTAGGCACAGGCCTACTCTACTCACCAGCCACGCTGTGGCAGTGTCCCACAGGGAAAATAACGGAAGATTAGCATAGATATTACCTCAGGGTAAATCGCCTTCAGCAAAATAAATATATAAATAAAACGAAATAAAATGAAATTCTGATTGTTAATTTGATAAATCCAGTACAACTGTCCAGCAACCCTACAGCTGAAAAACTACTATTTCAAGGAATTTCAAGACAAACCTTTCTTTCAATTCATTTATTGTTTTCAGAAGAGCTACTATTCTTAAAGGTAGAATTGTTCTTATAACTCTTCTAAAACATAAACAAAAATATCTTTTTTGTTGTCTAAAATGTCAAATAGACTCATTAATTCCTCTGCCTTTGAACTAGAGAATTTAGAAAAAAAAATTAAATGTCTCTCTGGACTATTCATTGATGAAAACCATGTAATTAGGTGCTGATGGTCTTTAAAGCTGTAAATATAAATTAAAGTAAGATTAGGCTCCCATTTTCTCTGATCAGACATTGCACACTTAATCCCAGCAGCCAACAATTTTCACAACACTGGCACCCAAGACACTTTAGATCCAGAACTCTTCAACCCCTTCAAATCATGCTATGCAATGCTACCTAGCCATTCTAACCATTATTTCTCTCACTCGTAATTCCCCTGGAAGTTATTTTCTGTTATTTCGTCTGATCCTCCCCACCTGGACGAGCGTTCTTTGAGCTGGTCACCCCAATTCTCTTCCTCAAGCATAAAGTTACACTTGTGCTCTGGCTCACTCCTTTTCTGGAAGCTCTACATAATAGTATTTGCCCCATCCCTAGAGCCCAAAGGGCCTTCCTCATCGTGAGTTCTCTAAGTTGGTTCCCCCACTGAGTAGGAGCTTCCATCAGGCCCAAGCAGGTCACCCAGGTGGGAGTCAGTAATGCCCCAAACTGCCACTCCTTTCCAAAAGATCTAGGAATGCTACAATTAAGAATTTGTGCCGTGTGGGAAACAGGTTATTTTCTGATTACCCTGCCATTTGTCGTGCCTATTCATTACCCATGCCCTAATTTTTGTTTCCTTTCATTCAAGGGGTAAATTTAAGCTTGGAATTGCTCACTCATCCTGAAGACCATTATTCCCGTGTGTAAACCATGATCCACAGGATTTATAGCACTTGGTAATATTTTTTTTTCTCTCATGTGAAGTCTACACATCAACAGAGATTTTATTTATACAAAGACATTCTCATAATTTTCTTTTAAATAAAGTGATTTACATCTTGCCATGCTAACACTAGAGTAAAAATAGTGGTTTGATTTGCTAATATGGTTGTGTAGACACTTGATGAGAAGACCTTGAAGTGTTTTGAGGGAGGTGTTGATGTCATATCTTTCGGAAAAATAGTCACTTTCATCATTCTCTATCAAATAGCTGACAATATAATGGAGCACTGAATAATCATTAAAAGAGCCCAGGATTAGGCCTCAATCATTAATATCTTATTTTCAACAGCTCTCTTAGAAATAGATGCCTGTTTAAATGATTTGACTAGTTGAACAGGTTACCGCATATTGCTTTAAAAAAGCCAAAATTACCAGATTAACAATTATACTAGTTGTTTTTGCTGTTGTTGTTTTGCTGTTGTAATGCAACTTAAGTGAGAAATACAGGGATATAATTGTTATCTACATATTGTCAAGATAATATCCGAGAGTGTTGAGACTTAATCATCACTTTGCCCAATTACCTTACTTTTTGATATTTTTGAATGAGTGAAATCATGTTTTTAAAGAAAACCAAGCTTTTAGCCTGTTTGGAGAATTGTCTAAGACTGTGAGAGATGTGGCAAGTGAAAGAGAACGAACATCAAAATACATCTAAAAACCTTTCAAGAGAGTAATTAGAAGCAGAAGACAGGAAAGGAATTCCCAGGCTCCCATTTATCCTGGTCGTCTGCCACAGCTCCGCAGCACACGTTTGAATTATCTCTAATCTATGAGTGCAACAATTCTAATTAAAGTTACATCTTTTGGTTCTGACTCTTCTGATAGTCCTATATAGAGTCTGAGACAAATGAAGAATTGCTGTCAAATGAAGCCCTTTTGTGTCAACTTGACTGGGCCACAGTGCCCAGAATATTTGGTCAAACATTATCCTGGATATATCCATGAAGGTCTTCTTTGAATAAGATTTTACATTTAAGTCAGTAGACTTCAGATAAAGCAGATTGCCCTGCATAAGGTGAGTGGCCTCATCTAATCAGCTGAAGACCTTAGTAGAACCAAGACTGACCTCCCCTGAGCGAGAAGGAATCCTGCCCACTGACCGCCTTCGGACTCAAACTGCGCCTCTTCTCTGGTCTCCAGCCTGCCAGCCTTCCTGCAGGTTTTGTTCTTGCCAAGCATCCACAATCACAGGAGCCAATGCCTTAAAGTAACTCAGTCTCTCACTTTCTCTGCACACACACACATACATCCTGTTGGTTCTGTTTCTCTGGAGAACCCTGACTAATACCATGCGTTGTCTTAGATAGTATCCTAGATAATATTCCAACAACTCTATTAGGTAAATACCATTGATATTCTGGCTTTGCCAAAAGACTAACCAAATCAGGGTGATGAAGTTTCAACTTAAGACTGTCTGCTTCCAAAGCCCAAGCTTTGGCTGCTATACTATGAAGCAAATTAAAGAAGTACATATGTGAATGTATGTATACATGCACATGCATGTGTATGTGGGTTCACATGTGTTTGAGTTTGTGTGTGTGTGCATGTATGTGTGTGTGTGTGTGTATGTGTTGGGAGCCTGGCAGCCACAGAACAACTTAGATGAAGGCAATTCTCCCCTGCATATTTGTAGTACAAGCACCTTATTTGAAACAATCAGATTTTCTCTGTGGTATTTCTTAAATCATTGCCCCATGTTTTTAAAATTAATATAAGCATTATTAGAAGCTCAATCTTTTTATAATACAGTCCTGTCTTCTTGGATCTGGAAATCCTAGGTCACTCCCATGCTAACGAACAAAATTTATTTTTACGGAACATATGCAGGATATGTGTCAAGTTATTTTGGTTTATATCCCCCACAGTAGGACTTAATCTCTAATTCCTTCAGCATGCTGTTGACAGGGAACTGGTATAATAGCCACCACATTGGCTAATTATATACTTAAAATTCTTCATATATGCATGTGTTTATGTTTCAGAGTGATCTTGATATCTCTCATAATTATGCGACAAATAGTGATCCATATATTTGTTATGAAAAGAAGAACATATTTCCTTCCCACAACCATTTATTCCCACAAAGCAAACCTGGTCTCAGTCCAGAGGTATCAGTGAGCTAATATATCTCCCAAAGTGCCCAACTCATAATTAACACAGTCAGGTCACAAAGGTACCACTTAGCAGTTCTGGAAGAAGGCCCAACTTACTGCCAGGCAATTGTTCAGATGCCCCAGGAATTTGGCTCAACATCTTTTGCAGTAGCCCTGGGAAGCACACAAAATCATACTCATCACGATTTCTGCCAACAGTGATGCTGAATGGGTTCCACAATTGTTCTAAAGCCTTTGCAGAAATCCTTCCTATGGTGACACAAAAACATGTTTTTGTGCTTTAGAATAGAATCAAGGAATGTCAGAGCAGTAAGACAATTTAGACATCATAAATCAGCACCCTAATTTTACAGATATAAAAACTCAGTCTCAAAGAAGGGAAGCAACTTGCGCAGGTGCACCGCGTGGCTCCTTGCGTGGTCTCTTCTCCCTTGAATGTTTGGTTTTGTGTTATTTCCAGTGCCTCACGATGCAAGCAGCTATCCCTAATATCCCTCTTTTTTGCTTAATGATATAACTTCTAACTCTATGAATAACTTCTAGGTGGTAGTAATAACTCCTGATTCCCAGAATGCCATCTAATAACAAAGAATGGAAACAGAAAGTGGGGCTGGAGAGGGAGTCCCCAGAAGCCCTGCTGTGACTGCTCCCTCTCCCATTCATCCCCAGGGAAGGACAGGCTCCCCCATTTGGGAAGGTGGTGTCTGTGTCGTTTCTTTTGGACGCCAGTTCTGGGCTTGCCAGCAAATTGAGGCTATAATAATTCCATCAAAACTGGAGATTTTCTTCATCTTCTGTCTATTCTGTTACTACTTTTCCTGGTACTTTTCCCAAAGAAATCATGATTTTCTTCCATTTAGGATGCTGTGAGCAGCCTTCCCTGAATGATCCTGAATTTATCGGTTTTATTAACAGGAGTGGAAACGCTCTTTTCTCTGGTACAGAAGGCAGAAAGGCTGCAGTCCCCATAGCAAAGCCCTGAGCTTGGCACCTTTACGGGACTGACAGTTGTTGTCACCTTTCCATGCCCTTGCTACAAACCCTGCTGTTCATATTTTCCAAACAGTAGGGGGTTCCGCAATGTTTCTGCCACCAACAGCAAAAGCCAAAATGGGCCAAAGGAGCGAAATTCAGAAGCCTGGAGCAGAGCCAGCCAGGCCAAGGGGATGCAGAGGAATCCCAGACAGACACAGTTCTTGGTGAGATCAAAATGAACATCTTTTCCTGAGTTCAATATATTCTACACCATTTATAGGATGAAAATAGGAAAGGGAGCTAGAATTTACTGAGTGTTTTCTCTCTACCAGACATAGTTCTTGTTGCTTTACACATGTCACATCCCCTATGGCTCTAGGAGTGGATTTTACCTATAGTTTACAGACTGAGAAACTGAGACTCACCCCCAGGTAGTAAGCAACAGAATTAGGAGCCTGACTCCGGAATCCTTGTTCAACACCCTGTGCTTACAGAGCAGGCACATTTCATGAGGCTGTAAGAATGCTAATCAGAGAAAGCAAGAAACTTCTAAATGATAAATAAAACCCACCTAGCTCCTCATAGTGACGACAATGTAGGATTTTCTGATTATTATTGATAAAATGGGAAACCAGAGACTCTTAACCCTAAGCCAAAAACAGAAAATTCAATCAATCCAGTCAAACAACTAGTTCATTCAATTACACTGTTCACTTTTTTAAAAAAATAAGCAAAATCTATTCATTTCATTAAAAGGAATGGAAGATTACCTGGAACAATTAATCAGTTCCATCAAAACAGACAATTTGGTGCCTCAGTGTGGGCACTAGCACCCTCTTGGGAAACACAGCCGACTTGTCTGATACGAGCAGCACGGGTTTTTGTAGTTTCCATGGTAAAAAGGAGTGAGGCCACAAGGATGCTAAAATATCACAGCAAAATTGTTAAATCAATAAGATAGTAAATGAACAGCTGAAGAAACGAATAAAGGCAAAAAAAAAAAATCAGATAGCAGAAACTGACATGCATAAAGGTCTTCAGAACATTTCTCTCCATAGGTAGGAATCTTGCAGTTTGAACTTGAAGGGTCCACAGATCAAATTAACAGAAGTGAAATTTGGAAGGTCACCCGTGTGTAAATGAGATCTCTAGTCATAGCACAAACTGAAACAACACCAAGCAGCATTGCCATTAGTTATGTAAATGTGGATGTCTATACTGACAGCCTGATTGATGTAGGTTCAAAAGAGTAAACAAGAACCAATTCAAACAGTGCCAGCTCAGAAACAATAGCAGGCCTCAGTGCAGGTAGCAAGGAGCATGGGACAAAGATGAATTATCCTGTAAGAAACTGAACTCAAGAAATCCTGCTTTTGCATGTAAGGTAACTCATCAAGAAAGTAAGTTCCAGGAAGCAGTAGTCAAAATATGGTATTATGGTAGTCATTGTGAGAGCAAATGAACATAACTTAAAATCTTCTGACCTGGAATAAGAAATTAGAATCTTAGTCCTCCAAGCTAAATCTCCAGTTTAAAATGGTAAGTAATCCCTGATGCAAACTTTTGCAACTTCTTAGCAAAATATTAGTAAAATCATAGGAAAAAAATGCACAGGACAAGAAAGCCAGGCTTCTCAAGGAAATAATACTGTGAAGAAATTTAGGTCCAGTTAGGCGGCGAGCAGAGAGAAGGGTAATTTCAACACCCTTTTGTAATGTGCCCAACAGCTCTTCCTAGACCTCCCCTAGCTTGATAACAGATGTACAGAAATAAACCACAACATGGAACCTGTACAAAGTATACATAAATACTTGAGACACAGAACGTTGCCTATAATAGAATGCAAAACAAAAAGGCCACAATCTTGTAGCCCTCTCTGTGTTGATGTCCTGTACAATGTGACTCTGTCTTCCCGCCATGAAGAGCTGGAATCTCCTCTCCCTCGTCTTGAGTCTAGGATGGCCTTGTGGCTTGCTTCGATCCATGGGATGCAGTGGAAGCAATGTCGTGCCAGTTGCAAGTCTTAGACTCAAGCGTCCTTGCACCCTTCTACCCTCTCCTGGAAACTTGTTCTGCTGCCATGTGAATAAGCCCAAGATGGCCTGAGGGTGATGAGAGATACTGTGGAGCAGAGATGAGCTGTTCCACACAACACTGTGCTAGACGAGCCCGGCCCTAGCTGACCTGGCACTGACTGCAACCTAATGAGTGAGCTCAGCCAAGCAAGAAGGTCACTCTACTTGAGCCCAGCTCAAATTTCTGACCTGCAGAATAGCTGGCTTAATAAATGCGATTGTTTTAAGCCACTAAGCTTTCAGGTGGTTTGTTTCACCCAAAGAGCTATTAGGAGTACAGACCGCTAATAAGGATTTACTAGTAAAATCAAAATATAGCATTAGCAGATGTTTGGCAAGCCATTCTAGACACAATACATCCACTTGTTTGTTTACTTGGGAGAGGTGATGTTTTTGTTTTCTTTGTATTAAAACCACTTTTTATTTTTCTTAGCATGTGTTTGTGTATACATATCATGGAAAACATTTCTCCTTACAAGGAAATTATGGGATAAGATGGCAAGGTGAGACAAAAAAATTGCAAGAAAACTAAAATTTCAATAGCTGAATTAAAGTATGTATTGGGTACCAAATAAAGCAGGATTGACCTTTAGAAAATAGATTCAGTGAAATGAAAAGCAAAATTGAGATATTCTATCAGAATCAGAGGAAAAGAACCAAAAAATAAAAAAAATTAAATTATCGAAAACTTGTATCAAAGTTCCAAAGCTGTAATAACTAAGACTGTGAAAATAGAATAGGGAAAGACAAATTGACAAATGACACACAGTAGAGGGTCAAGACCGCCACACACAGTTCCCCACACATGAATAAACACTTGGACTTTGACAGACCTGGCTTTGCTAATCAGTAGACAAAGGTTAGCTATTTTATGTGTATTTAAGGACAAACAGATGATGAAATTTTAACAAAAAGAAAACATTATACACAAAATTCGGGGACTCCTTGGAGTTTTAAAGATAATGGTAAAGTTCTACTTCATAAACTGGATGATAAGTGCAAAAGTGTCTACTGAATTATTATCTTACATGTATATTTTATTATTATCCTGTTTATGTAAGCAATATATAATGAGCCGTTTTGTAAAAATGACAATCTGGAACAAAAACTATACAGAAATACCAAGTGTATGTTTAGATTGTTTTCAGTCTTCTACTTTTAATTTAAAATTTTAACTCTTTAAGAAGGTCTATAAACTCATATAATAAAATAGAGATATTGATAAATATGTTAGTTCTTGCTCTCATCTGAAGTTAGATACATCAATTTTGTTTTAATAAGCTAGTAATATATCCTAATCCTTAGAGTCGGGTCTCAGCACACTGCAGTATATTTAATAACACCACTATATAGTCCATCAGTCATGAATTAGGTCAGCCTGGTAGGAACATAGTTTAAGTGACAAAGTTTAGGTTTAAGGGCAGGGGGTTCAGTTATCAACATGAATACAACTACCACAACTATTATAATTTATTAAATACTTTTCATGGATTTGGTATTGTGCCCAGTGTGAATTGCTCAGCTAAGCAACACCTTTTATCAACTGATGCTTTGGCAAAGTTTATGCCTTCTTGAGTGCAACCTCAGCATCCCCGCTAATTTTGAACAGATAAATAAAGTTATCCATTTATTTATGAGCCAGTTGTGCAGTATCAGATGCTTTGGAAAGAAGGGGAAATCCTCTGAGAACATTATGATAAAGGATCTCTGGAAAAAAGTTGGCTTGAATGATGACAGTTGCCACTGAAGTTTCTCAAGTCAGAAAAGAAGCATTTAACGAACAAGGTACAGGCAAACCCTGAGGACCTGGTTTACCTGGGTTTGGGGAATCTTAGAAAGAAGCCAATGATAGTGTGCTTCTCAGCCTGGATTCTGAGCCACATGGCATTTCAGAAAAAGGAATCACCATTTGTAGGCAAAATATCTTACTATTGATAACAGTTAGACTGGAGTATGTGACTTTTGCTTTGTTTTTTAGCTTTCAGATGTACATCGTAATATATTTTGAATTCTGTGTAGATTACATCGTGTTCACCACCCAAAAACTAATTATAGCCCATCACCTCACATGTGAGCCTAATCACCCTTTCTGCCTTCCCCCTCCGCCTTCCCCTATGGTAACCACCAATCCAACCTCCTTTGCTATGTGTTTGTTTGTCGTTGTTTTTATCTTCTACTTGTGACTGAGATCATACAGTATTTGACTTTCTCCCTCTGACATATTTCATTTAACATAATACCCACAAGGTCCATCCATATTGTCACAAATGGCCAGATTTCATCATTTCTTATGGCTGAGTAGTATTCTATAGTGTATATAGACCACGTCTTCTTTATCAATTCATCCCTTGATGGGCACCTAGGTTGCTTCCAAGTCTTGGCTATTGTGACTAATGCTGCAATGAACATAAGGGTGTATGTATCATTATGCGTTTGTGTTTCAAGTTCTTTGGATAAATACCCAGCAGTGGGATAGCTGGCTCACATGGTAGATCTGTTCTTAATTTTATGAGGATACTCCATACTGCTTTCCATAGTGGCTGCACCAGTTTGCACTCCCACCAGCAGTGTACGAGGGTTCCCTTCTCTCCACACCCTCTCCAACACTTGTTGTTACATGTCTTTTTAATTATAGCCATTCTGACCAGAGTGAGGTAATACCTCATTGTAGTTTTGATTTGCCTTTCCTTGATAGCTAATGATGTTAAGCATCTTTTCATGTGCCTTTTGGCCATCGATATATCTTCTTTGGAGAAATTTCTGTTCAGATCTTTTGCTATTTTTTAATTGGGTTGTTGGTTTTTTTGTTGTTGAGCTGTATGAGTTCTTTGTATATTTTGGATATTAACCCCTTATCTGATATATGGTTTGCAAATATCTTCTCCCAATTGTTAGGTTGTCTTTTCGTTTTGTTGATGGTTTCCTTTGCTGTGCAGAAGCTTTTAGTTTGATGTAGTCCCATTTGTTCGTTTTTTCTTTTGTTTCCCTTACCCAGTCAGACACGGTACTTGAAAATATGCTGCTCAGACCAATGTCATAGAGCGTACTGCCTATGTTTTCTTCTAGAAGTCTCATGGTTTCGGGTCTTACGTTCAAGTCTTTAATCCATTTTGAGTTGATTTTTGTGCGTGGTGTGAGGTAATGGTCTACTTTCATTCTTTTGCATGTGGCTGTCCAGTTTTCCCAACACCATTTATTGAAGAGACTCTCCTTTCTCCATCGTATGCTCTTGGCTCCCTTGTCGAGTATTAGCTGTCCATAGATGTGTGGGTTTATTTCTGGGTACTCAATTCTGTCCCATTGATCTGTGTATATGTTTCTGTGCCAGTGCCATGCTGTTTTGGTTACTATGGCTTTGAAATCAGGGAATGTGATCCTTCCAGCATTGTTCTTTTTCCTCAGGAATTCTTTGGCTATTCGGGGTCTTTTGTTGTTCCATATAAATTTTAGGATTCTTTGTTCTATTTCTGTGAAAAATGTTGTTGGAACTTTGATAAGGATTGCGTTGAATCTATAGATTGCTTTAGGAAGTATGGACATTTTAACTATGTTAATTCTTCCAATCCAAGAGCATGGAATATCTTTCCATTTCTTTGTGTCTTCTTCTATTTCTTTCAATAATGTTTTATAGTTTTCCATGTACAGATCTTTCACCTGTTTGGTTAAGTTTATTCCTAGGTATTTGATTCTTTTTGTTGCAATTGTAAATGGGATTTTGTTCTTAATTTCTCTTTCTGCTACTTCATTGTTAATGTATAGGCCTTCAAACCAAGAATAAAGAGAAGGGGTAGGGCTATCCAATTCTAGTTTCTCTTCCAAGCCTAGGTAAATCATCTTTACCCACTCCAAGAGGGATAACAGGAGTTGGTAGGAGGATAAGTGTGTTACACTTATGGAAGTGCCTCTACGCGAAAGGAACCACAGCAATAAAGGTTTTCCCTTATTAGGATGAGTTCTTGCATTCCTCCTCTTAATATTTTATGTTCTAGGAATACTAAACTGGTTCTAATTCTAATGTCACACTCTGTGGTATTTCATGCCCCTGTGCCTTTGTCCATGCTGTTTCCTCTTCCTTATACGTCTTTCTGTCACTATCCCATGCATCATTCCAACACTCACAGACCCATACCCTTCACTCTTCCACAGGTAAATCTATTCATTATTCAAGGCTCAGCTTCAACACCGTCTTCTCCAAGAAGCCTCCCACTGTCCTTGTACTTTCAAAGTATTCTCATTGTTCTCTAGGCTGTTCTATTTCCAGGCAATGACCACATGTATTAAAAATATCTATTTAGAGCCAGCCCCGATGGTCTAGTGGTTAAAGTTCAGGGCTCTTACCACTTCGGCAGCCCAGGTTTGCTTCCCTGTCGTGCACCATGCCACCCATCTGTCAGTTGCCATGCTGTGGTGGTGGCTCACATAGAAGAACTAGCAGGACTTACAACTAGGATATACAACCATGCACTGGGCCTTTAGGGAGAAAAACTAAAAAAGAAAATTTCTATTTATTTGTCTGTTCATTTCTTAAAGGAGAAATGCTAATGAATAAAATAAAATAGAAGTAAATAAAGCAAAAATATGAAAATTTAACATTTTCTATTTCAGTAATTACATTCATGAAATAATTTTTAATAACATTAAAACTCTCTTAAAGTGTAACACAAATAAAGTAACAATAATTTGCAGTGAGGATGTATTGTTTGTATAGAAAGCATAATGTCAATGTGTATCTTACCCCTGACATCATCTGATTCATTAGCTCGTTTAGAAAAAACAACAACTAACAACAAAACATTCTTATGAGAATACTTGAATGAAATAAATTTTACACTGCTGTTAAAAAAGAACCAACAGGCCCAAAATGGAGTCACTTGTGCTAAACCCCACATCAGCAAACCAAGACTTAGTACCTAAGCTTGTTGCAGTCTCAGCCTCTCCCAGGAATGTGACCTTTAACCAGTCAATCCGGAATTTCCTGATCAGTACTAGTGAGACAATCCACCTGACAGACCTTGTCCGTCCCTCAAAGAAAGATGAGGTAATCCATTCTTTTCTTGTCACTGCCCGTGTCTGCCTATAGAAGTATCCCATTTTGTACAGTCCTTTGGAACTCTTTTATCTTCACTACATGGGATGCTGCCCAATTCATGAATCATTGAATAAAGCCAATTTGATCTTTAAATTTACTCAGTTGGATTTTGTTTTTTAACATTCCCCAAAACAAAGAAGTCTGAGCAAAAGTGAGGAGTGAAGATTTCAAAATGATCCTTTAAATTAAAAAGCAACTATTCTTTTTGAAATGCCATTGTTTGGCTAATTTTTATCTAACTCCTTATTTTATTAATAGATTTTTCTTTTTTCACACAAATCATTCTTACGAGTTAGCTATTGATTCTTTAGGAAAGAGTAAACCTTCTTTCTCGATGCATAGACTAGTTCTGTTTGTCAGTTCAATTTAAAAAGTGTGCCCAGTTAGTATCCTAGAAACAGCTTCAGTCTGTTCATGTGCAGATGGGGAATCCTCAGCATGTACTTACTTACTTATTTCGTAGGTGCCATGACACCTTACGGTGTTTTGTGATTTACAAATACCTACGTATACATCATCTCATTTGAGCGTCACAGCAATTCTAAGTGGTCAGTTTCAACATTTTTCCAGTTTTGCAGATGAGGAAATTAAAGCAAGTGGCAGGTCTGACCTCTAACCCAAGACTTCTTCCTCTAGTTCCAATAATATTTCTATTATGCTGCAGCTACACCTAGCCCAACCCTGATAGCATATACGATAAACTCATTTCTAGTACACACCATAATTCAGGATTTGAAGTTCATGCACGAAATTTATGATTTGTGATTGTCATTCCTTCATATAAAATAGTAATATGCACACATTCAATAAACATGTACAAATTCACTGTAGAGAATGAAGCAAATTCATGTCTGGGGAAGGTTGAACAAAGTCAACAAAGACAATAATATGGAGTTTTAACTAACAGGTTATTTTCAATAACCTGGAAACTATACTACTATCTACTTACTAAATTTCATTTACAAAAAGCATTAGAGTAAATTAGCTTGTTTGAGTTTATTTACTACTGAATTCATTTAATAGGTTAAATCATATGGAATTGCCAGCAGTCAAATATTTTTTTACCTACAAAAATAGTACTTTCTCATGTGTCAATGTAATGTTTGTATAAATTGGGATAGAACAGCAATATTTTCTGTCTCTCCAGTCAGCGAACAGATTACATCAAATTGGATGAGATGCCATCCAGCCTAAGACAGACTGGCAATTTCCTGAAATAGTCCACATTTTAGTAACAAATCTCATATTTGGCATTATTTAATGCACTTTTAAGGAAAATTTCTGAGCCTTTTGGCATGGCTTTATTTATATTTACCATCACAGACACATGGGTATCATGACAAAGATAGAACCACAAGTGTGTTAAATCTGTTACAAAAGAAGCAATATTTTGGGAACGTTTCGCATTACATCAGTCAATGGCAGGGACTTGGTAAATCAATTGTTTTGAACTTTCTGTGCATTTTATAATCTCTGTGGAGCAATGTAAAAATAAACACTTAAGGAGGTTCTGGTTGGTTACATCAGGTTGAGATCCATCCGCATACTTTTACAAACTTAAATTCTTCTGACACATGCCATACGTTGGAAGCCACTGTAATAAACACCAATTGAATGAGATAAGAGTTGAAAGTAATTCATTCACATGGACACCGCAAGCCTGCTGTTGTCTGTTACCATAACTTACGAAGAAAAATGAAAAACAAACTATCAACACATTGAAGGCTCCACGTAAGAGAGCAATATTCAGATAAAAGCAAAAATACCAGTTTATTACAAAGCTATTTTTACACATTCATATTTGTGGTCTTCTAAGCCAGAAACTGCAGCTAGGGGAGATAAAGCAATCATCATCACTCACTTCCATTCAGAATGGACTTTTTCAAACATATCCTGGTCCCCATCCCTGCTGAGGTCAACAAGACTTCACCATCCTTCTTGAATTATTTATCAATGCCTCTATAACAAACTACCGCAAATTTAGTGGCTTAAAGCAAAACAAATTTATTCTCTTATAGTTCTGGTCAGATGCCTAAAACCAGACTGTTGGCAGGGCTGCACTCCTTCTGTTCAGAAGAGAATTTGCTTCCTTCCTTTTCAAGCTTGTGCATTCCTTGCATCCCTTCGTTTATTGGCCTCTTCCTCCACCTTCAAAGCCAGCAGTGTGGTCCCATATCCTTCTCCTCTTCCGTAGTTAAATCTGCGCATCTCTTATAAGAACACATTACATTTAGTGCCTACACAAATAAGTCAGGATAATGTTCAGGAATTACATTTTAGAGCCCCCACCTATTTTTATGTTTCAGTGAATCTACTTTCATGTAGTGAGAACAGTCACCTATGACAGTCTTTTCATCATACTCTACCAGCCTGGCAACCTCAGGGAAAGACATTACCATTGCAAAGGTTCTGACAGAAGAGTCCTAGGGAGGAGTCTGGTTGCTGGACTCTAGCCATGCACCCATTTCTAAACCCACCATTAGGTTCTGGAGGATAAAGTGTTTCTATAGTTCAAGCCTGGGCTCTATGTCCAGCCCTGTGTCTGGGGCAGATTTTATGGAAGTTAAAGGACTTAGCTCTGTGGAAATGTATGGAATAGCTTCCTCAGAGGAAAATCAGTTCTGTTATCAGAGATTTGGAGAAGGGGAAGCTGCATAAAACAGATGTTCAGTACCCACAGGGACAATTCTCTGACGAAATCTTTCAGAAGATGGATAAGATGTTCCGCCTTTACTATTACAACATAGCATTTGTCTTCTAGCTCAGCAATAGCCCCTCTATTTTCAAAAAATTCATTATAATCATCACAACGAAACAGAGAAGGGAGAAACAGGCCTTACACTGTTTACACAGTCCTTTATTGCAGTAAAGCTTACTTTGGTTCACACTATCCCATGGGAGAACAATTTACAATACTAAGACCCAAAAGCACAAGGAAAGGAAGATCAACCAAAATTCAAACATACAGAATCAGTGCAAATTATGTTTAAACAGTTTCTATTTCAAATGAACTTTTCCCCCCTACTTTTTGTGCCTGAGCATTATTCATGGCACAGTGGGGTGGGGGCTATATGCCTAAAGGCAGATGTCAAATCTTGGCCACTTCAGTATGAAGTGGACATGTGTGTGTATGGTGCCTACTTCCCCTTTCTATTTTGCATTGTCTTTGTTTTGTGGTTGTCCTGACTGTGGAGGGAGAGAACAATTCCACATCCAAAATTGATTCAAACTTTGACTGATGACATCATACATCACCAAGAGGCTCTCCTATGACTTTATCTAATTTGGAAAAGGGATATTGTCTTTCTAGAATCTCAAATTATATGACTGATTTAAGTTTAGATTTTCCAGTAGCCATCTTTCCTACCATAAGGTGAGAGCTTGTGTGAAGAAACTACCATAAAGATAAGACCTGAGGGAAAAAAATTGATGATTTCTGATGACTTGTAAACTCCTGAATCTAGCCATTACTGAAATATTACACTTGAATGTTTTTGTGAAATGACTTCACCATTTAAAATCCCCATCAAATGGTCAATAAATTCTTTTAGTTCGACTTAGTGAGGATGAATTTCTAGCATTTATACTCAAAGTTCCTTCTGTGATAGACAGAAGAACCACACTAACGGACTGTCCCAATGAGACGACATGTGTTAACTCCAGAGCAGGGCAGTACATGTTGCCCTGAGTCATTAGAAAACTACTACAAGTTGTTCTGTGAACACACCCGAGTGTTTCTAACTTTGGCCTGGCTTCCATCAGACCTGAAGCTTCTTGGGCAGTCTAATGAATATGTCCTGTGATTGTGAGCAGGAAAACCTCTTCTCCTGTCTTGCCACTTTATCCACAGTTTACTGATATATATCCTGGGTGGTTGCCTCCTTTGTAGACCTGGTAAGTACTTTTTGATATTCATATAGCAATCTTGGTACTTGCACTTCTCGCCTTCTCTAAGACTAGACACACTGTGCTGAGGAAGTACATGTTGCTTTTCTTTCCTTTACCATACTCGAATAACTTACTGCTTGAAACTAAGATGTCCACACGTCTTGGGATAGAATACAAAGGAATAACTGGAAAACCATAAGGCAAAGAGAGTCATTTAGCTTGAGGGAAAGAAGAGCTAATCTTTGGCTGAATTTAGAGACTTGAAAAAGGGAAAATATTTATTCTGGATCCCACATAGACTTCATCCCAATTTTGATCATGCATATTACTTTACGGTGTCCCCCTAATGATAACTTATTGAATTGGTGTATGCAAAGTACCTGACATACAATAGTTACTGTGAAATAACAGTTTGCTTTTACTTCTCCTCAAATCTCCATAAAGCACAGTGTATCAGCATAAGCTAGGTAACAAACATCCCTAAATCTCAGTTGCTTATAACAAAAGTTTACTCCTTACTGAAACCTTTTTTCTTTCTTGGAGCATCTTAACTCTGGGAGTGATACTGACAGAACAGCATCCAGCTGGAACATTACTGGTTATTGTGGCAGAACTTGACAACATACACACTGGCGATAAAAGCTGCCACTCAGATTTTGTTAACCAAACCAGGCATCAGTAGGGTAGGGCAGCATAATCCTTCCCCAGGAAAAGGCAGAAAATATTTTGTAATAAGAACCTAGTCTATTCCACACATATCACCAAATGGGAAGTTGAATTGTAAAAAAATCAGAGCTACTGCTGGAAGTCCATGTATATATCACCTCGTCTAAAAGTCATTTAAAAAACTCAACAAAGAATCTGCTTTAAGGGAAGACATAGGTTATAGGTCTGATAAAAATTTATCAGGGGTCTGTGACAAGCATTTTCATACCTGTCCTAGGTGAGGAGATATTTGCTTATGCCCTGGTGTCAATTGGAGGGTAGCAGAATGTGCCACTCCAAAATATGCCACATTAGCATAAAGATTATTTTGAGATGAAGGCAACTAAGAAGGAGAAGATGCAAGAAACGCTCCCTGTCCTCCCTCTATTGCCTAAAAAGAGAAGATACATTTTCAAAGGTGTCTGTCTTCCCCTCTCTACCAGGAAGAATAAAAGCTAGTCACTAGAGACACCTTCAGACTCTATCAGCTTGGAGAAGGCACTAAAGGAATCTCTATAACAAACTTTACTAAGTGTTTATCTACCATCAGTTTACTTCCCATAGTTTGTCACCAGTGGAAGCCTAAAACTACTTTCTTTCGTTCTGTCATTTCTCCACAAATTTATTGTTCTTTGTTGAAGATGCTCATACAAGCCAGAATTCTAAGCCACTCCTTTGAGTTATTCATTTTTCCCCTGGATATCTCCCAAGTGTACAAGAGGTATATATGTTAATAAACTTCTGTTTGTTTTTCTCTTGCTAATCTTTCTTTTATTACAGGATGCTCAGCCAAGAGCTCAGAGGGATAGAGGGAAAATTATTTTTCCTTCTCAATACAATCAAGGAGAGGCAAGGAGAAATACAGGTGCAACATTGAGTTCAGTGGTCCTATTGCCTAACAGGGAGGATCTGGATTAATAGGCAAGACATTCTGAAGAGTCCAGTAAACTCTTTCTCTGCCCATCCTTAGTTTGGAAAAGCACACAGCAGCAACCATTTATTAGTTAAAAGAATACAATCACCATCACGAATAAGACATACAGAAAACCGATGAGCTACAAGTACCCCCACTGACAATCCATTTAGCACTCTTTCCAGGACTTTTCTAAATCTGAGGAGTCGATCACTGCAGATATGAAAGGTTATTCTTGTTTCAATGCATTATCAATATATGATAGAACAGATGATCATCTTGTTCCTTAATATCCTATAGTACTTTTGTGGGGGCCTGGAATTGGCCACCCCAAGATATGTCTCTTTGGCATGATGATTATTTGTGGCTCATTACTTTGCAGACAGGAAAGCAACTGAAAAGTAGAATGTACTTACCCTTTGTAAGAGGTATTTACATTGTAAAGGAACTCTCCATCTGTAAAGATATCTTCCTCTCTCCCAGGAAGAAGGGGAGATGACCTTATCTCTAGAAACTCTTAATCAATGGGGAAGGCAAGGACTTAAATCTACATTTGTTTATTGCGCTTGTCTGGTAACCTCCTGTAACTGACTCCCCCACCCCCAACATCTTCCTTTGTCTTTTAGCTGGATATGATGTTTGGGGTGGTGGTTTCTGCCATTTTGGCGGGTTGCTCGGCTTGCCTGGGCCTTTCCCATGTGTGCATTGATGGAGTACATGAGGAAGCCATTTGGTGTAAACCTAATTTGGCCTGACTTTGCTATTTTTTCCAAAAGGGCCTGACTGTGGCCATTGAGCATGCATTGTATATCTGCCTTAAAACATTTACTTTGGCAAGAACAAAGGCCGTTGAGGTAAACGTGCAACTTCCCCTCCCCCTCCCAAGGTCAGCATTTCCTTAAGGATTAAGCATCTTTCCTTAGGCTAGGAACTGATTGCTGCGCTCACCTGTGACCACCCAGCTTGAGACAATAGACTTGCCTCCTGCTATGTCCTCTGAGATAGCAGACCCACTGCCTGCTGTGTCCATCAAGTGCTGTGCTGACAGGGCAATCTTGTGACTATTGTGGGAGGGACATTTCAATCATATGTGAAATATCCTGTTTGGGGGTATATAACCACTCTGTGCACCCCACTTCTTTGGTGCCCTTTCTTCCTTTGGGAAGAAAGGCCCCGAGCCATGGTCCTCATAAAGCTCTGTTTAATTTTCTCCTGCTATTCTGTCTCATGCGAATTTAATTCATTCTCCAGCCAGAGGAACCCACATTAGATAGAGGAAAAGTCTTCCTCTCCTACGGTTTGAATGTCCAAGGGAAAAGGAGAAGAGAGAAAATACCTCTTCAATTTCTCAGCTGATTTTTTGCAATAAGAAAAAATATCTAACAAGAACAAAACAATTGCATTTACCTAGTTTTAACTTTTGTTTTTGATGTTGGTACTAATTTCTTAGTATCCTTTTGCTTTGGTAATATGAAGAGAGCTTACAAAATAACAAGGGGCTTCTTTCTGAAAGCAAATTAGTTCAATAGTGAAGAGTCAAATGAGCTCCATTTATAAAACACAAAAGAGGGAAAAAGTATTGGAAAAGCATTTGATCCAGTGTTTTTGATACTCTTAGTGGTTGAATTGGTAACATTGTCAAATCAAACACCTGGACAGAACCAGTCATTAAGGTGCCAAAAACCATTGATTCAGCAACCACGAAAAAGCAACAGCACTGGTATGGAGTGTTATTGGGTTGCTGGGTATAATTTGTAGCCAATCTGTTCACACACAGATTTCTGTATAGCCTTACTCCATAAAACTCACATCAGAATTCCACTTGGCATTTAGTCTATTCTTTCTCTCAAAAATGCCAGTGTTGTCTTAGGGAAATTAAATAAAATGATTTAGTAGGAAAAAAAAGAATTTGAAATAATATCCGAATACATTACTAAAGGAAAAGAGTTGGGCCAAAGATCTCTGACACACATCAGGAGGCCATTAGTTTCACTTAGTGCAGAAGTGCATTTTAGTGTCCCTTTCAAAGTGACTGGAAATACAAGAATTTATTCTTAAAGGGTCAAATAAACTGGGACTTGACAAATAAAATTGGTATGGTAATTACTCTTACATGGCTCATCATGCCGACAAACATCATAAACACGGGTAGCATGATGAATTACAAGCATTCTATCACAGGAAAGCTGGCTACATTAGCCTCAGAGGCTTGTTTAAAATGTGTCACTCTAATAAAATGGAAAGGAATAAGTGAATAAAAACTCTCCCCAGAAGCCATCATAAATAATTCATGCAAAATATTTTAAAGATTGGTGCAAATTTCAATTTAAATTGGGTACAATTTTTTCCCCGCTATACCTCCTATTCCCAAAATTAGCATGTATTCTGGAACCACACCAGGTATCCTGAAGTCTGACAGTCAGTAATAGAGTACTATTCCTAGTAATGAAGGGCATATATTCCTTTTGGTTTCAAAACTTTATTATCAATGGGGGTGGGAAGTCTTATTCTATGCCTTCATTGTTAAAATGGAAATAGTGCTCTAATCAAGAAGTCTCCTGTCCCCAGCTCATCCCTCTGTCCCCCTACTCCAATCAAAGCTGGGTTTGGTTGGCTGGATTGAAACTCTAGTTATGCTTGCCTAAGATTTGGAACTCAGTGTACATTCCAACTCTTCCAATCCAGTCACTTTTTATTGAGCCAATCACTTAAAGCTGTCAGAGTCTCACTTCTTTCCCACAAGGAAAGGAACTCTGTAAATAAAATTCAGATATCTTTGCAGACATAGTGAAGATAATTTACTGTAGCTAGAATTACAATCTATTGAAGCTTCCCATTTTTACACTAACAAAGCCAAAGTATATAGACAATTATGTTGGGAAGGAAAACTTTTCCTCTTTCAACTTGGAGCCAGTAATTGGGGGTCTGCAAATTAACTGAGAATAGACAGGTTAGCAGGAGGAAAGACAAGGCTTATTTACACCTGCCTAGGGGAGTGGCTCTGCCATGAGTAATTTGCATAATAGCCCTTAGTAAAGGATTACATACATCAACTTAACAAAAAAGGGTTTTTAGAGCTTCAAAAGGAGAGTCTAGAAGGTTCTACTGGTTGTTTTGGGTGCTAATCAGAAGGGGCAGACTGTTTCTGAGACACTAAATTTGCAGGAAGCGTCCTTGGAGGGAGGTTAATGGCATTTGTCTTTTCAGAAGGCTCTGCTTTGCTCAGGTAAGATTTCGTTCTAATCTTCTATAGCTCAAATGTTTCCACCTTAAAACAATTTTTATATCCACTCTGAGTGTCTGAGTGTGTCCGCACAGCTCTCTTTCTGCAGGTTCCTAGAACTCAAACTTGTTTTTACTTTCTTTTCCAGAAGGACAGTGACCATAAACACAGAGTGCTCCTGGAAGGAAGATTTTTCTTAAAAAGGTTTTTTGCTTAGACTTTCATTTGCATTTAAAAGAGAGACCAGCTAGACTATGAATGTGATTTGAATATAATTACACAGCATGTGGCCATGTTAAGTTTGGAGAATTTGTTTTTAGGTCACTTTTAGAAAAAGAAACAGAGGTCTAAATTTTTTATTAAAAGTTTTGTGGTCTTTACATAATTACTTCTGGAGGAAAATTATTTAAATATGTTTATTTATAAAGTGATTTTACTATTTTTATAATATTTAAGCTGCACTAAGTTCATTTTTCTCAGTAATATTTTAGGTTTCATCACTGCATCTGCTAAGTTAGTGACTCTGTAACCACAGGGCTGCTAAAGCCAGTTTGAACTGACCCCATCTCTTATCAACAGAATGATTAAGAATTGTTTCAGAAAATTGGCAAAGTCACATAACCAGAGCATTTGCAGAGGAGAAATCTTGACCTGAAATGACTGCAGAACCAAAGATTCTCCTCCCCACGGAACCAGAGGACCAAGACATGATCAGACCTTGAAAGACAGACTTTCATCAGAGACAAGGGGTCTGTCATCCAGGAAGATCCTCCACATTTAAAACCTCCTTTGCCACCTTACCATAAGTGTTTAAAACCCTGCCATAAATGTTTAAAACCTTGCCATAAATGTTTAAAACCTTACCACAAATGCTTAAAGCCCACCAATCAAAACTTGTCCCATTAGCATTTCCACGTGCCAGCCTGTTCTCCCTAATACTTAAACTTCTTCCCAAATCCTGACTCGAGGAGACAGATCTGAGGACATATGCCCCCTGTCTCCCTGCAGATCAACCTAGCAATAAAGCTGTTTTCTTTTCCAAAAAGCTGATGCCATAATAATTGGCTCTTATTAACATGCATTGGGTAGGAGAATCCCATCTTTGTGTGATAACAATTCTGCCAATTTGGGTTTATTCCTAGGTCACGGTAAAACTTAAAGAAGATCAAAGCTTTTTTGTTTTTCCATTTCATCTTCCATTCCTCTAGGCTGTAGATGAAACTTTTATAACCTTTCATACATAGTTCATTGCTTTTTTTTACTGATAAGTGTTACTACTATCTTTTTAATCAAATAGTTGATGTATAAAGCCACTTCCTCTTGTGGCATGATTCAAGAATCCGAGAAACAAGTAGGTAATTTAGGTCTCACTTCAGGAGACAATACCAAAAAGGCAAACTAAAATAATGAGATTCTTAATTTTCAGGAATATAGACTTAAACTGACACTAGTACTTAAATTTTTCCTGAAATCGTGTTAAAGGGCTGATTTAGGCCTAAAGGGGAGCAGAATTTGCCACCTCAAAATATGCCTCTTTGGCATAAGAATTATTTTGAGCTGATTATTCTTAAACTGCAGACACAGGGGAAGCTCTGAAAACAGAGTAGAAGTTACTCTTTTGCAAGGGAAATTTACATTTATAGAGGAAATCTCCATTTGTAAGGGTGTCTCCCTGTCCATACCAGGAAGAAAAGGATGACTCAAAAGTCACAAGAAAATCTTATCAGTGGAGAAGAATAGACTCAAATATGCATAAAAACCCTACCTTTGTTAACTGTGCATTTACTGGTCACCTCCCATCACAGTCTTTCACCTGCCCACAACATCTTTCTTTTGTCTTTAGCCAAAGGTGGTATTTAAGGTGGTGGCTTGGGCCAATCTTGGGGACTTTTACTGTTTTCCTGATGTTTACATGAAGTATACACCTTATTAAACTTCTGTTCGTTTTCCTTTTGTTAATCTGTCTTTTATTACAGGCAGACCACAGAATCTAGAAGGGGAGAGGAGAAATTATTTTTCCCCCGCTATAGTCTTCTGCTCAGCTGGTTTCTTATTCAAAATTACTGCTAAGTTTTGATCCTAAAGATTCAAAGGAATGTAGAATACAATATTCTAAACAATGGAACATTTTCCATGAGGTCAGTGGTTCTCAATCAGGGGCAATTTTGGCCTCCATGGACAAATAATTTCTGGAGACCTCTTTGGGTGTCACAACTGGGGAGGTGCTGCTGAGCAAGTTGCTGTTAGACATCCTACAATACACAGGACCACCCCTCAGAACAAAGAATCACATGACTCAAAATGACCTATCAGAGGCTGAGAAACCCAGTAATACCTTGAGAACATAAGGTTTGGTCTACAGATCCTCAGAAAATGGGTGCTGTTTTGAACTCTACCAAAAAAATCTGTTGTGGTAGATTCAAGCTATGAGGGATTTTCATGTAAATTTCTTTGGTTTTGGTTGGTTTCTGTTAAAAAAAAGTAAACAAAATCTTTTGCAGTTAATCATATGGTTTCAGCAGATCTGAGTTCATGTAGACGTTGGGAGAAATGACTTACTGCTTCTCAGCTGGTAATTTAAATCCTGAACCTCCCATCTGTAATAAAAAGAAAACAAAGCCAGATTATTAATCACGAAAAGTGAATCTTGAAAAGTGTGTTGTTGATGCTCCATAGTTTATATTCATGTAAAGCAAAGTGATTCTTCAAGAGAGAAACACAGCTAACTACCAAATCTACAGCAGAAGGCACACAAGAAATGTTGATTATGCATCTGAAGATTCTAAGATCACATTTCTGAGTGAACAATTCAGGCCATTATTTGAACAGCACCCTCTGCCCCATCAAATTTTATAATTGAGACATTCACCTTCACGATGAAGAGTATAATGTATTATCCTTCTAGAATATACATCTAAAAATGTTACCCTTTCAATATAAAACTCCACACTATCTCTCCGCCTAAAAGGTCTTTTACAAAATGCTTTCAAATAACTTCTCCAAGCTGCTTTCTCTCTCTGTTTGTCTTATCTATGATTCAATCACAAATGTTTTTTGTTCCTCAGTTCTTCACCGTAGAGGATGTGAAACTTGACCTCTACCTGCTTAGCATCTTCAGCTGGGGCTGAGAATGCAATTGACATAAGATAAATTAACAGGAAAAAAAGATACAAATTTATTTACTATAAGTTTTATGTGACACAAGAGCCCACATAAGGGAATGAAGACCTAAAGAAGTGGGAAAAACCTAAATTCTTTTATTCTAGGTTGAACAAAGAGAGGTAATTGTGGAAAAGAGACTAAATTATGCAAGAAAGTTAAAGAAAGATAAGTATTATTTTAACAAGGTCTGTTTGTACAGAATTTTCTGGGCTTCAACTTCCAGTACTTGATGATAAGAATGTTACTTCCTTCCTGATATAAGGAGGACATCTTCCATATGGGGTTTTATATCCTGCTTTCAGGGAAGAAAAAGGGACGGGTCAGAGAGCCCTTATTGCACCTGCTCTTGTTTTCAGTCCCTTTGGTTCAAAATGACTTTTATACCAAAGAGGTATATTTTGGGATGACGTATTCTGGTTTCCTTCATCACCAATTGTCACTTACCCTGCCAAAACTTCTCATCTTTATACGGTTTTGTCTAAGCTATCTTCTTGTCCTTAGCAACTTTGGAGTCCATGTTTCTGCTCACGCATCCCAATTTCAGAGAGTCTTCAGAGCTAACCCTCCTACTTCCCTTCAAATGCACTGGGTACCTTTTCTTTGAATTTTTTAACCTGGCTCAGTCGACCATCATCATAAACTGGTATTGTAACTATTTATGCACATATCCTTGACTGATCTTATCCACCGTTTTATCCTTAGCATGTAACTTCTACAAATAGTACATACCAAATATATTGTGTTTGCTGAATACATGCATATATGAAGGAATTAGTTTTGTGACAAGAATTTCAATGAGCATATTTTAGTTTTTCTTAAGGCATTTTATAAACTTACTACATATGAATGAGCTTATTGCTTTGGGAGATAGTCATAAAGGTGGTCAATTAACAAATATCTGTTAAATAAATATGAACATATGATCACTAATGAAAATAGTGATACACAATTGAGAACCTAAGATATGCCCCACACTTGGTAATTCAGAGAGTGTAAAATATGACTCCTGATTTCAAGAAGCCTATTTTCAAGTTTAAGCACAAGGTAGGTACAGGGTGAGAGATACAATTAAATGAGACAATCCAAAGTATTTATCAGTTTCTTACATGTCTTAATGCTCAGTGAATATTATCTTGATAATAAAGATGATGGTGGTAGTGATCCTAATTGTCATGTGAGTTGTAAAGACCTTAAAACTCTTATAGGCATTAGGAAAGAAAGATCATGTGGGCAGAAGCAGTATGGCAAGGTACATAGTAAGAAAGATAGGAATGAGATCACTGGAAAGTGGGAAGAAGAAATTTTGTGTAGGTAGTTGACACATGAACAAAGTCACATCAGTAAGAAAACCCATTTGTATTAGTTGGGCAAGAAAAAGGTCATTACCTAAGAAAGAAAGCAATAGTTAAAAAAAGTTAGAGAGACATAGATATGGTCAAGGTTGTAGGATATTTTAAGTGTCTGGCCTCAAAGTTTGATGTTTACTCTGAATGTTATTGGGAGTCATCAGAAGTTTATAAGTACAAAGGATGAATTGACAAGAGTCAGTAGTCATTGAAGTCAGTTGTGATCAGACTGAGCCTTGCAAGGATGTCTTGGGGAAAAGGGTTAGATTGAAGAGAGAACAGAAATAGGGAACTAGTTAGAAGATTATTTACATATGAATTAAACAATATAGTGTTGTTTAAGCAACGATTACATATCTTTGGAAATCTCTTTAAAGAAAGAAAAATGTTAACATGTGGTCACTTTCCCAAAAGAGTCTGTAATCTTTCTGAGGAAAGAGAATTAAAAATATAAGAAATAGATCTAGAATTATAAAGAAGATAAAATATAATATAACAATGTCCTTAAGTAAATGGTATACATAATAAGTAAAGAGATCAGAGAAAGAAATCATGGCAGTCACTGGGGAAGGCTTCATGAAGGAAGTGACTTGTGATTTGTTCTGGAATGATGAATGAGATTTAAAAGACCAAAAAGGAATGGGAAAAAAAATGCATTTTGATAAAGAGAGATCATAAGCAAAAGTGTAGAAATATGAATGAGTATAGCATGTTCTTGGGACAGTAAGCATGAAGAATGAGCAATTGATGAATCTATGCAGGGTTTAAGAGGAGTGGATAAATAAATAAGGTTTAATTAGATGTCCAAATGACACTGTAGATCAATATGTGTTCACTATCCAATTTTCTACTTAATGTCAGGCGTTGCCCTAAGACTTTCAGATGTGGGTTCGTTTAGCGCTCACAACAATCCTCTGAAGTTGGTATTATCTCCAACCTACAGGTGTGGAAAGTGAGAATGTAAAACTTAAGTTAGAAAACCTGGAAACATTTTTGAGCCACCACCCCCCCCCCTCCCCGCCCCCACTATGTGCCAAGAGTGTCAAAGTTATTACAGGTGGAGACAGTATTTGAATTTAAATCCATTTCATTCACAAGACCCCACATTCTCATTACTCCATGTTGCCTCTGCCGGTTTGGCAACTGAGTCCTATCATAGGGTCTTGCCTAAATGAGTGGCAGGAGGACATCATGGTTGCAATTTCAAGCATCGCGTGGCCGTGTTGCCTAACACATGTTTTTCAGCTTTTTGTTAACATAGTCGTCTTTTTATTGTATCCCTTTAAAAAGTGTTTCTTAGTCATAAGAAGCAGTTTCTAAAACTGGAGTTATAAATGGGGCCATAAGCCAGTACTTTGCAATTCAGATGAAATCATTAGAAGGCAGCATCGACAGTCTATCTTAGACTGCTCCTGTGGACAATGGCTCAGACTCTGTGGGGTACAACCTGAGCTGAGACACATCAGGAAGAGCGAGCTAGTGGGGCTACGGTGTAGTGGTTTTGGGAGAAAGTCCATATAGCATCATCTCAGAGCTATCTGTGGAAAACCATAATGGGCCTAAATGAGATTTAAATTAACTGGATACATGCTTGCAGTGATAATTAGAAAGACCTTCAAGTTAATAAGATAATTAGGCCAGAGAATAGTTATGTCTAGAACTTCCTACCAAAAAATGGCATCTCTCAATAGATAAGATAGATAGATAGATAAACAGATAAGTAGATAAATTTAGATAGGTAGATAAATGCAGACTGATAGGAAGATGATAGATAATCCATATTGATATTGAAGGGTAGCAGAATATGCTAGCCCAAAATATGCCACTTTGGTGTATTGAGTATTTTGAGCTGTAGGCACTTGATAAACAGCAAATGCAGGGAGAGGCATTCTCTGAACTCCTCTTATCTGCCCAAAGACAGATCCTTCAAAAGGCACTCAATTGTCATAAATCTTCTCCCTGGGAGTTTCATCAACCAGGGAGGATTGATTCTTATCAGGAGAGAGGAAACTAGAAATTGACACCACACTCAGGCAAACTTTGTCACAAACTATCATACCTCCCGTCTATTCTTTTAAAGGCCCATTTATCTTTCCTAAAAACCATTTATACTCTCTCCTAAAAGACGTGCATCTCCCCTCCCCTTTCCCTATTAGGATGGTATTTAAGCCTGAATTCTAAGCCACCTTGGGGAGTTACTCATTTTTCCCTGGGTATCTGCCATGTATACGTTAGGTATACACGTTAATCAACTTCTGTTTGTGTTTCTGTTGTTAACTTGTCTTTTATTAGTGGGATCTCAGCTAGCTAGTTCTCGGAACTAGCTCTAGTTCTCAGAATCAGTTCAGAACTCAGAAGTGTAGAAGCAAAATTACTTTTCCTTCCCTACAATATCTGTATCTATATCTACACACACACACACACGCACGCGCACACACACACACACACAGTCACTTGCTGCTGATTCAGCTGCAGAAATGATGCCTTACTGGAATATTTTAAAATGCTTATACTACTTAATTTCAGCCATGCCAAGCACAACCACAGAATTTGAGCCAAAAGGCTACTAGAGTCTGATACACAGTAAGATTATTTACTTATTTAATTGAATCTTCATGGAATGCTTGCCTTCAAAATTCAAAGTTAAGCAACTTAATGTAGTGGAAAAGTATGGGTACTAGAGTCTAAACGGGATTCCAACAACCACTTACCAATAATAGTAAGTTTAGCAAGTTGCTTATCATCTCACCCCAAGTTTTATAATATACAAAATAAGGTGCAACTACTAGGTTGAATGGATTTTTGGAGTAATAATTGAAATGAAGTGAAGTGACTAGTCCAGCGTCTGCCGTAGAAGGTATTCAATAAATACTAAGTCCATTGACTTTGTCTATTGTTGTCTTGCTTAGGATCCCTGAGCAGCAGACCCTGAGACAAGAATCCAAATGTAAGTAGTAATCTGAGAGATGATGCCTGGAAACATAGTTAGGGAAGGGGAGAAAAGAGGTAGGGAATGAGGCCAATAAAGAATGTGCTATCAAACAGTCAGGTTTTGGGTAAATGGAACTCAATCCCACTGTAGAAATCTGGGAGACAATTATCCAAAATGAGAGGCAAGGAAAATGAGATATTTATCCACTACTCCCCATCTGTCATGGGCTAAAGGATGCTTACTTGGGCATTAACTGTCTGGCAGTTCTGGCTTGTCATGTATGCTAGTCTCTGGTTCTCCCCATGGCCAGAAAAAAGGAGTTCTTAGGCACAGAGAGTCACGAGTGTTCATGGAGTTTAACTCCTTCAAAGTTGAGGGAGATGAGAGCCAAGAGGATGTGTAGGGCAACAAAAGCATCTACTAGATAGACGTATAGAAAAATATTTTTAAATGCCATCCTTTCCAAGAATTTGCCAAGATTTAGTCCTTATCTCTTCAATTTGACCCCTCCAAATTCCATTTGTACAGCAACCATTACAGTCTTTTTTATTGATTTATCCTAAGATCCCAGGACATAGTAGGCATTTAACAGGTATTTTCATTCATTTTATAATACATAACGTCTATTCTTCACTTATTAAGGACTAGGCACTGTGATAAGCGCTGCAGATACAGTATTGATATATTATTTCATCTTTATTATTTTCCTATTATCCTCGTTTAATAAAGGAGAAAAGAGAATGAGAGAGGTAAGAAAATATATTTAAAGCCATAAAGTGGAACTGCCTCTAAAACTTATGTGCTTGATTACCACGATACTGCCTTCCTTCCAACTCTCACACCCTGGCCTTGTTCATACCCTTGCTCACTTTCACACCTTGAGCGATCACCTTTGGCGGGTAACAACAATGTCACAATCTCCAATCCTCCCTCATTGGATATCACACCATGCCCTCAAATTAAACCTCTCTAAAGTGAAGCCCTTCTCTTCCTCCACAAATTTCTTTTCTGGACCAATTGTGTCAAAGGTATCAGGCTCAGATTCTCTGAGCCATCCCTGAAGCTGCTCACCCTCCTTAGCATGATATTCACAAGTGTTTTCATTTCTACTACCAATCCTTTAGTGGATTCTCTGCTAGGTACTAATGATTTAAATGATTTGGGTCTTATGAAGAATCCTCTTAGGAAGATTGTGTCAGTCCAGATGCTAATCTGGACATAAATATCAAGAGAGAGACAATAGTTAAGAACCATATATGAGGTTCAAAAGTAATGATGTGTGAAAAAGTGAGATGACAGGATTATAAAAGTCTCTGTGGTCTTTCTGTGATTCATTTTCTCTTCCTGCAAAGGGTCCACTATTCCAGGGTAGGCTACCATCTTAAAGAGAATCATCTATTTTATTTGCGTATAATGGCTGTTCATGACCCCTTTGGAATCATTGCTGAAATAAACTGTTTTGCAATGAGTAGCAACGAGTAGCTGGAGGGTACGTGATTCATTACTGCTTTCGGCCTAGCTAGAACTGTCGCAGTCTCAGGAAAGTCTGAGACAAAATCTTTACTTTTTGCCAGTCTCTTTTACAGGCTTAGATGCTGGAGGAACATATCGATTCAAGCTTTGTGAATTTCGTAGTTAAGAATTTTAGATATAAAAAGCCCTTTAAATTGTAGACACACTGAAATCTACAAAATAATCACTCATCTCTCAAATGGAGACAATGTCATCAAGGTGAAGTTAATGGGCACTAATACCATGTTGCTTTGGTTGAGGACTTATATCCACAAACTAACAGCTATTTACTGTCTGCTCTGAGATGGGAATAGTCTAGGCATGGTTGGTGCAGGAGTGAACACGATTCTCAGAGGCTTGTCTCTGGAGGTAGGGGGCACAAAGGGGTTGCAGAGTGATCTCCTTTCCTTGACGGAGTTTGAAGGATAAATTAAAATTGTCCGGGGCAACTGTCGTCTCTCTTATCCAGTCAGAAGTCATAGAAATATCCAAGACATCTCTTGGATTCTGCTAAACACAGGAAGGCGAGAATCTGCTGACCATGACAAAAGGCTCTGACTAGAAATTTATGACTTTTTTCTCTGAAGTTATGATTAAGTGGCTACTAACACTGGTAAACATATGATCTATCGAGAGACAATAAGTAAAACCAAGCGACATCTAAATCCTTCAGAGACTCCAGTTAGTCTTAACATGTTTCAATATTAGGGGAAAAAATAGGATACGACATAGCCCAGGCATTCACTTAAACAAAGCAGATGCTAGAGAAGCCTCTAGGCTCTATATTGTCATAAATCATTTCCATTCATTCCAAGTAAAAGCATGACGTGCTCAAATCTGTAGACACTAAACCCTACTGCAACCCTCTACAAGAAGGACAAGCTCATTCACATTCCTTGCCTTGGAAACTAATCCACACCTCACTTTCCTTTTCAAGCATTAGAAAGTATTACACACCAAATGAAAGTCGCAGAGACAAATGTAACATATGCCCTTTACCTGCCAACAAAAATTAATAAAGGATGACATTCGATTATATTGGCTGCATATATTTTCAGGGAAATAAGGTCTCGATCCAGTTGAAGTCGCCCTCATAGCTCTTCCCAATACAATCCCGTCCTTCTCTCTGGAGGCATAACTATTCTGAAATTTGTGTGCATTCCTTCTATCCTTTTCTATGTATTTTCATAACTAATAAATAAGTGTAGTAATTTTGTCTTTTTTTACATCTTATTTAAAAAAATATAGAAGTGTCATTATTCAGCTTGCTTTTTTCACTTAACTTTTTATTTTGAGATGTATTCATGTTATACATTTGGATCTGATTTTCATTTTATCTGCTGTATAGTATTCCACCCTGTGGGTTTACAGAACAAATCAAAAAATCTGTCCCTGTAGTGGTGTGCATTAGTCATCAAGTGTAATTTTCTGCTCAAAATGTTGCTCTTTTTTATTCTTGTTGTTTGAACTGAGGGGGGAATTGTGTCTCCATGTGCCTTTTAGAATACAAAATACTGCATACTCACAGGTATCTACTAACTAAGAACTGGAAGATGCACATTCAAGTCCCAGATTTACCTGTAACCACGTATTTTAACATGTTGTCTTCCTCTCTGGACTAAAGTCTTCTTGTCTCCAAAATTAACTGGAGTAATTGAATTTTAGGGAAGAAAACTACAGGAGCCAAAAGAGTCACATTTCCCTTGATTTTCATACACCATCCTCCCGGGTTGGTGGATATTAGACTTGGAACCAATAAAGCAGAGGTGTATGAAAATGAATAGCACTTTTGGATAAAATTTCCTCCCTCCATTTAGGGTTAGAAAACAAAGACTGCTAGGGTTGCCATATTTACATTTGACTAATATAGTCAGCCAGCCTCTATCATGCATAGGTGGAATGGCATGCTATTTGAAGAGTGACAGACGGTCCCTTACCCCTACCCCATACAAACCCACCCCAATACCACCACCCTACCTAGTATCAGCTCACCAGAGATCTGAGTTTATCTTTCCCTAGGAATTTTCAGATAAGTCTTGGTGGAAAAATGGAGTAATAGGACATTGATAGAATTGTTGGGAAAGAGTACACCATCTCAACAAAATATTCTTTGCTCCCCACATATCTGTATTATCTACCTTTTTTCTCCTTGGGCCTCCTTGGTATCATGTCTAGTGTCACTCATTTTATCTTCTTTTAGTATTGATTATTTGTTTTCTTTTTCAATGCACCAAGCTCCTTTCCAAGTGAAAGGCTTTGCTTGTGGGATTCTCTTAGCCTAAAACACTTTTCCTCTGTTCTTTACTTGGCTGATTTCTTCTCATCTTTCAAATTTCAACTTAAAAACTCAAACAAGTTTAGGAGCCTAAGCTATATAACTATGTCACTATGTCTGTGTACATCTTTTCCACTGCCCAGTACAAAGCTTGTCATGCAGTAGAAGCAATAAATATTTGCTGAATCAATGAAAGAAACTGCTGGTCCTATAGCGGATAGAGTGGACAATTACATGCAACATACTATATGCGAAGAAAGCAGCTGAATCACATTTTTATGATTCTAGATGCAGCTTCCATGCAACACAGTGTACTGAAAATTCACTGTCCTCCTCCCTCCATCTACTTCTTTTTGGATTCCTCATTGGGTGATGACCAAGAGGCTTTTCTTTTCAAATAAAAATAAATTTGTTTTGTTATTTTTCAATGCATTTTCTAAATCAAAAGGAGAGGAAAATGAACTAATGTGTCGAATCTCGTCTAAAGTGTATTTTGTTCCATGGTATTTCTGCTCTGTAGCCGTTATCTTTTTCTTTCTTGCTACCATACAGTTGTCACAAGAATAACATGGTTTTTCTCGACAGTGCTGCTTGTCTGCCTTGTACTATCTCAATATAGACATTGGGATCTGTGTTCACTCTGTTTAGACACCCAGATATGTGCTGGTGCATATACACATACATATGTATGTGCGTGTATATATATTTTATGTATAGATATATATATAGAGAGAGAATTTGATAGAGAGAGTTTGCCATAGATGGGGCTCTTTTATAGATATACGAGTTTACAATACAGACATTTTTATAAGTCCCTTCTCGACTTTTCCAGAGAAAAGATTCTGATCTCTAATCTATTTCATATGGGTCATAGAAAAACTCCATCCTAAATCCTATGGAATACCGCATGCTTGACTTCAGCATGAGTAATAAAATTCTCACTAAAACAAGAGATTCAGAATTTTAGGCCGCTAAGTGATTTTCTGCTGTGTAACTTAATAATTATGTTAGTGGTTCTCAAATTTTCACGTGTATCAGAATCAGGTGGTGGGCCTGTTAAACCACCAACAGCTGGGCCCTACATTCCAGGTTTCTGATTCAGCATATCTGAGGTGGATCCTGAGCATTTGCATTTCTAATAAGTTCTCAGGAGATGCTAATGTTGATGATCCATTTATGCACTTTGAAAACAACTGCATTGGATAGTTCACAGGTAGAAATACTGTGAGAACAAATAAACTGTATACAAGGACTTTAATGTTCTCAAATAAAACACCTGTGCAAAATACAGGGATGACAATTCTTGAACTGCTCGGTGGCGCGGACAGAATTCTGGCAACGCTCCACTGCGGACCTAGGAAAATGCGTATCTCCTATGAAGCTTAGTAGAGTAGTTATGAGACATTGCTTCAGAAAGCTTTCCCGCCATTTAGTAGTCCTATCAGCCAGAACAAAATTTATTTTCCTTTATGTGCCTCAGTTTCTCAAGTATAGAATGGAGAGAAAAATACCTACCATGCTGAATGGTTAAAAATTTTCAAGATAATATGGTAAAGACCTTAGCATACTACATGGCATACAGTAAATGAAATGAATTTAGTTCCTCTCTCTCACTGAAGATTCATATTGGATAATTCTTAGGACACATATTTCAGCTTTTTCTTGTGGATATATTTAATAGAACAAAATTCCAAGAATGATTCTCACAAACTGGTAATCAATTTTGGGCTGTCAAGGAAGGAGAGAGTCTTGGAGACCACCCCACAGAATCATGTAAATTAGAGAGGAAATTTTTTCAGGGGCAGGATGAGAGAAGAAGGGGGAACTCCTCTGTTGGGTTTAGATGTCAACATCATCTCAGAAGGAAGGAGGGCAATTAAATCAAGCAATGTTTCTGAAGAGCAGCAGAAAGGTTGCCTTTGTGTTTAATAATATAGGCAGGTTAAATATTTATGCCAATACTCCCAGGCAGTGTCTCCATCATCTTATTGGAAATAGAAGTAGCTTTACAGAATTAACCAAATACTGAAGAACAGTCTCTGTCTTCTAAGGGAAGATATTTGGCCAGACGGCTTCTGGGTTTTCCAGCTAGCTTCTCTGTAAACAATTTGTTTAGTTTTGAGTCTCCTCATTAGGATCCACCATTGAACTAAGAAAAATATGAGTTTTTTTTCCTGTATTCCAGAACCCTTAGTAAAGGAAAGCAACTCTTGAGAAAATATTTATATGATTTACTGACCTAACACTAGCCTCAAGAAGAAAATCCTCATGAAAATTAAAAAAAAAACAAAAACAGAAAACAACTAGGATTCACTCACTGAAAAGTTACAATAGGGTAGAATCTGGATTAATTACATTTTGAATTTCTTTAAATAAAATTTAAATAAAATATATTTACATAAAATTTGCAATTAAAATTTCCTTCTTTTTTTTTACTGTAACTATTTTTTTATTGCAGTAACATTGGATTATAAGATATATAGCTTTCAGATGTACATCATAATATATTTCAAATTCTGTATAGATTACATCATGTTCACCAATGAAAAACTAACTATAGTTCATCACCTCACATGTGAGCCTAATAACCCCTTTTGCCCTTGCTCCAGCCTTCCCCTATGGTAACCACCAATCCAATCTCCATTGCTATGTGTTTGTTTGTCATTTTTATCTTCTGCTGATGAGTGAGATCATACGGCATTTTACTTTCTCCCTCTGACTTATTTAGCATAATACCCTGAAGGACCATCCATGTTGTCACAAATGGCTGGATTTCATCATTTCTTATGGCTGAGTAGTACTCCATTGTGTATATATACCACATATTCTTTATCCATTCATCTCCTGATGGGCACCTATGTTGCTTCCAAGTCTTGGCTACAGTGAATAATGCGGCAATGAACATATGGGTGCATGTATCCTTATGTTTTTGTGTTTTCATGTTCTTTGGGTAAATACCAACAGTGGGATAGCTGGCTCATATGGTACACCTATTCTAAATTTTATGAGGATATACCATACTGCTTTCCATAGTGGCTGCACCAGTTTGCACTTCCACTAGGAGTGTATGAGGGTTCCCTTCTCTCCACATCCTTTCCAATACTTGTTGTTTCCTGTCTTGTTAACAATAGCCATTCTGACCAGAGTGAGGTGATACTTCATTGTAGTTTTGATTTGCATTTCCGTGATAGCTAATGATGTTGAGCATCTTTTCATATGCCTGTTTGCCATCCATATATCTTCTTTGGAGAAATCTCTGTGCAGATCTTTTGCCCATTTTTTAATTGGGTTGTTGGGTCTTTTTGTTGTTGAGCTGTATGAGTGCTCGTATATTTTGGATATTAACCCCTTATCTGATGTATGGTTTGCAAATGTCCTCTCCCAATTATTAGATTTTCTTTTCGTTTTGTTGATGGTTTCCTTTGCTGTGCAGAAGCTTTTTAGTTTGATGTAGTTCCATTTGTTCATTTTTTCTTTTGTTTCCTTTGCCCAGTCAGACATGGTACTTGAAAATATGCTGCTAAGACCAATGTCAAAGAGCGTACTGCCTATATTTTCTTCTAGAATTTTCATGGTTTCAGGCCTTACATTCAAATCTTTAATCCATTTTGAGTTGATTTTTGTGCATGGTGTAAGGTAATGGTCTACCCTCTTTCTTTTGCATGTGGCTGTCCAGTTTTCCCAAGACCATTTATTGAAGAGACTTTCCTTTCTCCATTGCATGCTCTTGGCTCCCTTGTTGAATATTAGCTGTCCATAAATTTGTGCGTTTTCTACCTTCACTATATTTTTCCCTTTACCAGTGATTTTATTTCCTGGTTTTTGGGGGGTAGGTTTTGATAATTTTTTTTAATCCCTATTTGTAGTCATTCCTTTCCCACTTAAATAAGTCCCTTCAGCATTTCTTGTAGAACTGGTTTCTTGGTGATAAACTCCTTTAATTTTTGCTTGTCTGGGAAGCTCTTCATCTCTCCTTCCACTCTGAAAGACGACCTTGATGGGTAGAGTATTCTTGGCTGTATTTTTTCCTTTTAGCACTTTAAATACTTCATGCCCCTCTCTTCTGACCTGCAGAGTTTTGGCTGAGAAGTCTGCTGATAGCCTTATGGGATTTCCTTTGTATGTCACTTGTTGCCTTTTTCTTACTGCTTTTAGAATTCTCTCTTAGCTTTAATTTTGGACATTATAATTATAATGTGTCTTGGTGTGGGCTTCTTTGGGCTTATCTTGTTTGGAGCTCTCTGTGAATGCTGTACTTGGATGTCTGTTTCCTTTCTTAGGTTAGGTAAATTTTCATCTATTATTTCTTCAAGTAAATTTTCTGCCCCTTTGTCTCTCTCCTCTCCTTCTGGGACACCTATAATCCGAATGTTAGCGTGATTGATATTGTCCCACCGTTCCCTTAGACTATCCTCATTCTGTCTAATTCTTTTTTCTGTTCTGCTTGATTGATTTCCTCTAGTCTTTCATCTACCTCGCTGATCCATTCTTCTGCATCCTCTACTCTGTTATTGAGTCCCTCTAGTGAATTTTTCATTTCCAGTATTGTATTCTTCATTTCTGATTGTTTTTTTTTTTATATTTTCCACTTCTTTGTTGATGAGCTCACTCTGTACATCCAGTCTTCTCCTAATATCTTTGAACATCCTTATGAGATTTTGTTTGAACTCTTTGTCTGGTAGGTCACTTATTTCTGTTTCATTTAGTTCTTTTTCTGGGGTTTTGTCCTGTTTCCTTGCTTGGAATGTATTCCTTTGTCTCCTCACTATACCTCTTTCCCTGTGCTTATTTCTATCTATTAGGCAAGTCAGCTATGTGTCCTGATCTTGGAGAAATGGCCTTATGTAAGAGATGCCCTATGAGGCCCAGCAGTGTGCTTCCCTCTAATCAGCAGTCCAAATGATCCAGGAGTGACCCCTTTGTGGGCTTGTGTCCTTCTGCTGTGGCAGGGTTGCTCTTAATGCTGGTACCCAGGGAGTCTAGGCTTTCCTTCCCCGGCCAACTCTTTGTAAATCCAGTTTGGGGAGCCTCAGCACCATTGGCTACAAAGTCTATCAGCAAGTCCTCTTGCAGTTTTCCTGTTAATTGGGTGGTACCCGGTGTAGCTGATTGCTAGGCTTAGGGGCTTACAGTTGCTGTAGGCCTCAGGCCTACAAGGCTGTTGTCAGTTCTCTTAGGAGTGCAGCTGAGTGGGGCTGGCCCTAGGCTCAGGAGCACCCAATTGCTTCAGGCTTTGGAAGCTGTGGCTGATCCTTTTTATGGCTATTTGTGAAGAACAGGTCTTCTGTCACTCTCCACAGGACCACGCACACCATCAACACAGTCCTGGTCCATGCACACTTCCCAACCCCATTAAGCATACCCCAACGCCATACTGCAGAGGCCCCCATGTCTCCACCAATGCTCCTCACAGTTCACCTGGTCCTCACACAGGCCCTGCCCCACTGAGATGGACAGACTTACCTACCTGTGGAGGATCAAGGCACCCAGTCAAAGCAGGCAGACAAGTAGCCTGAGGGCTTGCTGTTGGGCAGGGCCGGTCCCTAGAGCAGGCTGCCTGCCCTGCCTGAACTGGATTAAATCTGCGCTCTAGTGGGTGTGGCAGACCCCTGTGGTAACAGGTCAAGGGAAGAACCTCAATGGCATCCACCAGGGTCTGCGTCAGCATGTCTGGACCAGGTAAGAACAATGGCCCCCATCAATGTCTCAGTCTCTGGAGAGATCCCTCCTCTCACTGAGATGCCCCCAGAGCCCCCAGGTGAGTCTCCTTTCTCCAAAGGACTGTCAGCCTTCTCTCTGGTGATTTTAGGTTGCTGAGATGGGTGAGTTTGTGCGTGGGCCCTTTAAGACCTGGGTCTTTTCGGCTTTTGTCCGATAGCTTTTCTAGGGGTATCCTTGCTGCAGTTAATAGACAGCTAGTAAGTTAAAAGCCAGATAGTAAGACCCTGTGTTCTGAATCTGAAGGATGCTCATAGCAGTATTGGCCCCCACTCCAGACCTCACTCCTCCAGGGAGGGCTGCATACCATACGGTGCCTCCCGCCTGGCCAGCTGAGAAACTCTGCTGCTTTGGAAAGTGGGTTTTTCCTGTCCAGCAGGAATTTCTGCCTCTTCTGCCTTAGTCAGGACTGTCCCTTGTTGTAGGGCTTCTTATTATCCAGTTTTCAATTTTCTATCCAGGGTAATTTTTCCAAAAATAGTTGTAACCTGGTTGTGTTCATGGGAAGGCTTATGCCGCCATCTTGACAAGATCTTCTCGAATCTAAACTTTCTTTGATACAATCCTAGACAGGCCTTTACTTTTAGAATATTTCATTTCTGAATTGACATGTCTCATTGTAATGACGCTGGCATCTTACATTAATGTCACAAGAAAACCTACCCTTAGCCAAGAAGAGAAACTCCTCAATTAAACTAGGAAAGAAATTAAAGTCACTAGGTTAATCAAAGATAAAAGGTGTAATAAAAAATGACGAGAGAGGTTTAATAAGAATTCAAGGCTTACATTGTGAGGGGAATGTATGTCCTGTAATTCTAGACTTGAGTTCAAACTCCAGTTCCCAGTTTATTAGCTGTAACTAGGACACATGCTTGACTCACTGAGCCAACTTACTCACCATCACAGCGACTTAAAGAAAACATCTAATAAAATGACTTGCACATAGTATATGATCCATCTTTTTCCCTTTCTCTCAAAGTTCTCAAAACTCTGGTAGGACTAAACTAACTCATGAGATGGAATGATAGGAAAACATGCTCAGGAGTTCACCATATACTTTCTCCAATGGTGTTCGAATCAAATTTTGTCTATTTACACTAAATATAAGGTAATTTTTCAAACTCCAGCTGAGATGAACATAAAATTTTATTCTTCCCATTTCTTTGGCAGTAAGTAGCCTTTCCAATATTGCCACTTTCCTAAAAATGACTATTATTCAGGAAAAAACAAAAAATACAATATTTGAAAGTAATTAGGGACAGAAAGAGAGAAAAAAAAGGAAAATGAAAAAGTCACTAATAACATTATACCAGATAGTGATTTGAAACTTTCTTTAATCCTAGGGGAGAAAAGTTCAGAGTAAAAGAGAAGTTAAGATCTTATCTCTGTATCCTCCAGAGAGCTGAGAACTTGCACATAAAACTTCGGTCAATATTCAATAGGAAAGAATAAAAGGAAATTGTATTTTCCATCATCTGGAGATTTAGGCTGGTTCATTTCTGGACTTCTAATGATGGTCACATGACAAGATGTTTTTTCTTTTTTGGAAGCTCAATTCGTCAGCCATCCTAATAGTCTTTTCTTTTCTTTTTAATATTTAATAGTGGAGATTTAGGTGAATAGGAGAAAAAATGAGACTATCTTATCATTTGTTATTGTCCAAATAAGTCATCTTACTTATGACCTAGATGACGTCCCCAACAATAATATCTCATAATGCAATCCTACAAGGCTATCCAATCATTTTAATGAACTTCCACCAAGCCTGAAAAATGAAAAGTCCTTTATGACTAATTTAATGGTCAGAGATAAAGTTGTCTGGATTTCTCTCCTAAAATGCCTGGTTTAGCAGCACCATCAGCTTCAACCCCCTTCATATAATGAGAAAAAAATTGAATTAATGTTGAGAGCCTTGAGCCATTACGATGATTAGATCATATTTCTCTATTTTTTATGCCATGTATCTATATTTCTGCTGTGTAAAAGCAAGGGAACTCAGGAAAGAGACAGCTAATAAATGAGGGAATATTGTAAGATAATAACTACAATTCTCTGTAAAGGTCATCTATAGATGAGAATGTATAATGCTCTATTAATATCGCTTGTCATTTTGTGACTGGGCATCATTTCCTTATAGAAATGTAACCTCAGATTTCACTTTTTCCCTTTCTCACACACACAAAACAGATTAACATCTGACATAGTATTAATCTTGAGAAATGCCTTGCTTGTAATGGATTTTTCAAAAGGAAAAAATTATTCTGAATGAGGAAAAATGTTCTCTTCCAAGGTGCCAAAATTTATCTCACTTCTCTTTCTGTGGTTTTCTCTGGTTGCCCAATATCTAAAAAATCTTCACCAGATCTTTTCATCATAAAACTAGGTTGAAACAATATCCTATTCTTGCCTTTAGTAGAAATGAGAGTCAAATGACTATATTACTTTAATGATATATAAGGGATATTATTAAATATTCTACAAAATATTTTATCTGAGTATCAATGTATTGTTATTCATAGTATATTATTTAATATAGCATATTAATATTTACATTTATAAACTAATTTGTAAGTAATATATTACGATTTATATCTAATATGTTTTGTCATTATTGAACATTATATTGTTTATTTCCCTTAGCATTGGGTAGTTAAATTATTTTTATTATGTATACTAATGCTCCACGAACATTCTGGTAGATAGAATTTTACAGATATCAGTAATTACATCTTCCGGGGCTGGCCCCAGGGCAGAGTGGTTAAGTTCACACATTCCACATCAGTGACCCAGGATTTCACCAGTTCGGATCCTGGGACCACTCATCAGGCCACGCTGAGGCAGTGTCCCACATAGCACAATCAGAAGGACCTACAACTGGAATATACAACTATGTACTGGGGGGTTTTGGGGAGAAAAAGAAGAAGAAAAAGAAAAAAAACCAAAGATTGGCAACAGATGTTAGTTCAGGTGCCAATCATAAAACAACAATAATAATTATGTCTTCTTGTGATATCGATTGTGATATCGAACCTGAAGTGAGTTCACTTACCCGTTGTGCAGGAAGCCAATCTCTGACACTGGGTGTAGTGGCAGAAAGTAGGACTTTATCATTGCAAAGCATTGAGCAAAGAATAGGTAGCTAATGCTGAAATCCCAAACTCCCCTAAAAGCTACAAGCAAGGGTTTTTATTTGGGGTTTCAGGTAGGGGAGGAGAAGCATATAGCCTTGCTGGCTGGCGTTTTCCCACCAGACTGCATTTAGCCTTGAGAGGCTGCTTGCAGGGAGAGGGGAAAGGTAAGACAGGATGGCTGCAGGTGGGCCTCCTTGGCTGTCTTGCCTTCATGATGGATGGTGGAATCTGGTGTCAGGGAGCCAAGGAGTTGAGGTCTGGGGAGCCTCAGCTTTCTGACACTCTCTAGACAACAGTTTCCCAATTGTAGACTGCAAGGATGCATGATTAGCTAAAACTTTAATGTGAGCCCAGAGCCAGCCCATCTGGGCTTTAACAACTTGTATCTTCTATTTGGTTGTAAAGCTCAGGGAGACAAAGGTTAAAGAGACAGATATTTACATATGAGGGTAACTAAAGAAGCAGGGTAGAGGGGGTGAATGTTTCTGTTTTTAACCCCATATATGCTGCGTTCAATGCAGGGGAACCATTATCAGGGCTGATATTAACTAAGAGCCTGTAACAATTATACCTTGAATATTGTGGTCTGACTCAGAGCAGACACCCAATAAACACATACGGAGTCTTACTGAACTGTGGAAATACTACATATTCTTGAGACAAGAGTCAAGGACTGCTTGTGTCATATTTGGTACAAAGACCAGAGACACATCAAAGAAATATAAATCCTCACTGAGAATACTGAGGCCCATTTGACATTTAATAATGAGTTGGCTTCTTTGATGTGCTTAATCTTCTGCCTTCTGGTGACTAACACTGATTTCCTGGTATATTCACATTGCTTCTTGGTATTCATCTCTCTGCACCTCATTCATATCTGCCTCATCACACGGTGCTTGAGAAACTTCTTTCCTCCCTTTACTCATTTTAACCTTTTTAATACAACCGTCTGTTTTTATCAGGGGCACATCCTATGCTTTATTACCTAGTAATTAAGTATTTAATTAAGATGTTACTATGTGACCAGCACAGTGATGTACACTATAGGAAAATACTAAATTAGCATAGTTCTATGTGAGTTGAAAACATGGTATTTTCTATCGTTAAATAACTGACATTGTGTCAGGCAAACAGGAACAGCCCCAGTAACAGCTTAGATTTCAGGTTAAAAGAGCAAGACAATGCAGTGCAGGCTAAAGTAATTGGGAAACTTTTGTGGAAGAACTGGGACTTGATAAAATTTCTGAAAAATGAATGAGATTTGAAGGAAGAAAGGGAGGCCATGTCTGGTCAAAAAAGAAAGTAAGAAAAGGCATCAAATAAGACCATCCTTACAGATTTAAGATATTCTGTTAAGGAATAGTAAGGGAGTGTCAGCCACATGGAGTTGAGTCAAAGTCTGAGAAGTCAAAAGGAAAATTTGAGGCAAGAGCATGGAGTCATACAGTGAAATATATTCCAATGACTCTAATATGCCAAGATAGTGTTTCTCCAAAGTTTCCATTTCATGGAACACGTAAGAAATGGCATTTGTACAGCACGGTTGGTAAAGATGAGGATATAAATGGTTGGAGGTGATTATCCTGCCTGGGGGCTCCAGCTGCTCAAGGCCAGCATGCCTACCCTAAGAACAGAGAGAATGAATAATCTCAGCAAATCTGAATCCTCAGATCAGGGGAAGCCTGTGTGGGAGCTCTGGACATGCTAAATAATCTAAGCTTGCTGCTAACTCCTGTGTCCTGTTTTCAAGGGACAAACATTAATAAATAAACATTAATAAACATCTGTTTATTAATAGAGAATTTGGGGAAATAAAATTGTAGCCCCAAAGGATGTCTCTGATAGCTGACCAGAGGAAATGAAATTTTTTTCTGTCAGTTGAGATTTTTAGCAATATGCAAATCAAACACTGGTATTGTTAATTTAGGAAAAGGTCTCTTTTAAGAACCATAGCTTGTCTACATAACTTGTCATATAGTTACGTGGTTTTGCATAACTGTAGCCAACGATACAAGCATGGGTAAAGTGGGTGATTGGTTAAATTAATCTAAAATTTTGGAAGTAAAAATGTGTTCATGGCAGGGTCATGACAGAATCACCAAAGCTTAATTAATAGAATGAAATTTATTCTTTCATTTTATTAAATCTAGCAAATTCTTGAGTTTTTTTATGTCAACACCAAGGAGAGTTCCATAAAAAGTTGAATGGGAATATTTGGAATCTCATCTTTTTTTTTTTTTTCCCTGAGGAAGATTTGCCTAGAGCTAGCATCTGTGCCAATCTTCCTCTGTTTTGTATGTGGGTCACTGCCACAGCATGGCCACCAACGAGTGGTGTAGGTTGCCAAAACCAGGTCACTGAAGTGGAGCACACTGAATTTAATGGCCAGGCCATGGGGCCAGGCCCCATAATTTCATCTTAACCCTTCATTTTAAATATATAGAAAAAGAGAACCAGTGAAGTGAGGTGGTCTGTTCAAAATGCCTTAGCAAATTGAACATCCAAGACAGGGCTAGAACCCAACTTTCTTTGTGCGCAGCCCAAGGTTCTTGACTGGATACCACACTGATTCATTGGAAATTTATGTGAATGTTAGAATATGTTCTTGCCAGCTCCTAAGAGTTTTTCCCAATTTGTCACATTCCAAAGGTTCAGTTGAAGCCACTGTCATTCCACTCCTCTATCTTTATCAGGCACTATAAGCATGAAAGCAAAATGTATCTGTTAGCTAGCACTATGAAACAAAGCAACCCAATATTAATAGCTAAAACAAAAACTATTTAGCTCTTGATTTTGTGTATTAGCAACTTGGATGGAGCTCACATGGGTAGTTCTGATTTCAGCTGCATTTACTCATGTGTCTGTGATCCGGTACTGAGTCCACTGGAGACAGTTTGGTCTAAGATGACTCCAGCAAGGATGGCTCATCTCTATTCCATGTAGTCTTTCACCCTTCACCAGGCTAGACAGAATTTAATAAGATTAAATTGAATTCTGCGACAGAATTCAAAGAGAAAGAGCAGAAACATGAAAGGCCTCTTGTGGCCTACACACATAATTAGTATAATGTCACTTTCACCACATTGTATTGACCAAAGCAGTCATAAGACTGGCCCATATTCAAAGAGTGGATCATAAATTTCACATCTTGATGAGAGGAGCTGTAAATGAGATATTAAGATCATGGATAGAGGGTAGGAAAAACTGGGGCCTTTCTGCAAGCAATCTACCACAGAGAGGAGCGACTTCATCAATATTCTTGCTGCATTTGTAATATAAGAAATATTGGATTGGAAAGTTGATGTCAGTGCTTTCAGTTTATATTTACCTAAGCCTTCTGATAATAGGTTAAATGTACACCATGGAGAAAAAAAAGACAGACTGGGGAAAATCGTTTTTGACAAAAAAAATTTCAGCAATATTAGTGATTGTGAATGGAAATTGAAGTTAACTGGATTAATGGAAGTAAAAACATCTGAGACACTTTCTTTCTACATCTTTACACAGCCTTCTCAGCTGGTTTCTCTTGCTCCACCAGCCCTACAAATAAAAATGGGACTGCCATAGAATTCTGTCCTTGGAATTTTTCCCTTTTCTTTCCATATTTTCAAACTAGATGTCATCAGTCCTGTCCCCTTAAATATCATGAATATGCTGATGGATGCCAAGTTTAATTTGCCAGCCCAGAACTTCCTTCTAAATGTCACATTTATAAGCAACTGCCTACTTCACATTTCCATTACTAGCTCAAACTTACCACGCTCTAATCAACAGAATTGATTCTTTGTACTTTAATTAATTAATTATATACAATCTTTCCCAAGCTTTTTCTATCATGATTAATAGTATTACTATCTACCCAATGTTCAGATAAAAACTTTTTTCCGCTAAATTCTTCATATTCATTCGTCAAAATCTTTTTTAATTTCTATCTACTTCCAAAATCTCCCTCAAATCTGACCACAGTTTACTAATACACTGCTTAGTTCAATAACAATTTTCCATTACTTTTAACAAGCATCCTATCATTCTCGCTGGTTCCTACAGCCCATCTTCCAAGAGCAGCCAGAATAAACTTTTAAGAAAGTCCAGTAGACGACGTCGCTGCCCTCCCTAAACCTTGCTAGTAGTACCCCGTTATATTTAGATTAAAACTTAAACTCCTTACTTGCTACAGCCTAAGTGATTCCATCCAACCTGGACCATGACTACATCTCCAGCTTCATCTCCACTTTCCTTCATCACGCTACATCGAGGCATTTACACCTGCTCTTTCTTCCACTTAAAATTCTCTCTGTCCAAATTTCTGCATGACTGCCTTCTCATCATTTGGGTCCTAACTCAAATGGAACCTTCTCAGGCGTCAACCCAAGCCACACTAAGCTGAACTCCCTCCCTCATCCCAATTACTCTACCATGTTACAATTTTATATTCTTTTTAGCAGCAAAAAATAACTGAAATCCCTACTTATTTTCTTAAGTTTTATTGTCTATCTTCCTCCCGTAGGATATAACTTCATGATGACAGAGATCTATTTTGTTCACCACTGTTCTCATAGGAGATGCTTGATAAATATTCATTAACCTCCAATATTTTACAAGAATCTACTTAAATATCTTAGGCAAACTCTCTTGGCTCCCCTCTACACGCACACACATGCCCATTGACTCAGTGGGGTCTCAATAATATATTTAAGGCTGTTTCTCTTTGTGTTTTGTTTTGCAGGAGAACACTTTAAAGAGCGTTGACACTCAAAGCCCTATTTCCTCGGGCTCTGAGTAACTTAAGGATAAACTTGAGGAATTTATGCCTAATCATTTATGCTTAGCACTTAATTCAAACTGTATTTATATATTCCTAGTCTCCAGTACAAAGACTTTCTTGAAATATCTGCTAAATGACTTTAGAGATTTTCAAATCTCAGGGTAAAAGAAGTAAACACAGATGTGGAGGAAATATTGAATTTAAAGGTACCTGTTTTAAATTTTCAAAATTATCTATTCTGAAGTTCTTTGTTTTTTCAAACTAAGGTGGGAATTAAATCTTTCACATCTCTTGGAATCACCAATCCTACTCCTTTCTTTCACTCTTTTTAAAATCACTATAAATGTTATAAAGACACGAGTTAATTGATATGAATAAACGAACAGATATTTGGCAGAATGAGTAGAGAAATTTATATGTCCAAAAAAAAAAAATGTTCTTCTAAATTCACATGTTATATTGGTATTATGCATATCCTGTTTAAAATAACATTAATGTAATTTTTCCAGGACCCTGGAAGCAGACTTGAATGCCCAGGCAAACAAACGGAAGGAAAAAAAGTAAATGATCCAGTGTGATTTTTTTAAAACTCAAAATTGCCGAAAACACATAGCAGTCTTGTTTTGGACAGAATTTCATAGATTATAAATTTTTCACACGGCCATTAACTTTAGCAAAATATTTCCATCTACCTTTTAAATGTCTTGGCCACTTGTTCTGAATATAAAATAAACTGCTACAGGTACTAGCTAATTGCTTCCTTATTTCGTGTGGCATGAAAAATTTAACACCCAAAATATTTTCCTCTCTATAAATTACTGCATGGAAATGTTCACACGGTGCCATTATTTTTGTCCATTTTAAAATTGATGCTGTAGAGACAGGGGCTGAGTTTGTGCTTTCCTGTAAACAGCTAAAGAAAGCAGTAGGTTTATAGTTGACAGTACCTGAATCTGGCTATGTTTAAATGATTGTCATACTTTTAAAGACAAGATGGGAAAAAATTGTTTCCGCCTTGTGACTTTTTTAACCTCTGAGATTTATTGCAAAACATATAAAATAGCTTATATCTCCTCAAGCTTTGCTTTGTGGTCATTTCATTATCTGTGTGTTATCATTATATTTATTTCACTTTCAGATACAAAACTGTGCTACACTTCTCTGACACAATGCAAAAAAGAATTCTATAAAGATAGCTTCTGGGTTCCAAAGATTAGTGCATTTCAGAGAGGGAACCAAATCTATTTTGTCAATAGGATGCCAAGGTCATTATATGGTGAGCATATTAAAAACAGTGATTCTGGATAAAATGTGACTGTGAAAATGGCATAACTTTAAAAAATGATACCAAAACAATTTTGAAAGAGAAAACAGGAAAGAACCACCCCTCCCCTCAGCTCCAGAAAAAAAGGACAGGTATTTCTTCTATAAAAGAAGGGAAAGAATTCCACTTATGGCCATGATGTAGTTGCAGGAAATGGATTTACCCTACTTCATTAAATAACTGGAAAACTGGACAAAATATATTGACAACTGTTCTCAGACACTGGATGATGGGTGTAAGTGACTACGATAGCTGAGAGAAGAGAAATAAATGAGTTCTATAATTCCTTCAGGTTACTATATGGCCTCAAGGTAGTTTCCATGCTCTAAGGCAGGGAGATGGAACCCAGCAGTCTCATTGTGTGGAGGAGACAGACAGGAGTGTTCATGGAAGTTGAAGCAGCTCGTATTAAAAGGACAGGGTACTGGAGGAGAGAAAACTTCCCAGGAAACTCTGTAGATACATGGAGGGGTCCCCGCAGGTCTTTACTGAATATTGATCTGTGTAGACGTGAGAGGAAACTAGCTGAGGCTAGGAAAAGAACCACTGGAAAGAAATATTGGAACAACTTCCAGAGTTCACTGTGTGAATAATTTGTGCTTTTTCCAAATGAGAGTAGAAAGGCTTCCTATTATAGTGGTCATCAGGTAGAGTCCTCAGAAGGTAGCGCCTTATTTGGGGAATTCAGTTAGCCCTAGACTAAAAACTGGTCTGGACCTACCCTAAAGGAACTTAAAAGGAAGTCTCAAAAGGTCAAACTGAACCCAAGTAACTTAACTGTCTGTCAGGACCAAAACCAAATACCATTGAAAAGAGAAAACCCAATCCGACATTCAACACTGTAAAATTCACAATGTTCAGCAGCCAGTGAAAAAATTGAGAGGCATGCAAAAAAGCAGGATGTTATGACCCATACCAGGAGATATGAGTCAATATGAGTCAATGGACAAAGAGCCAGAAATGAGAGATAATGGAAATATTAGATAAGGATGTTAAAACTCCTATTATAAATGTGCTCCACATGGTTTGGAAAGTAGAGGAAAACATAAGTGTGATGAGAGAAATGGAAAGTACTTTTAAAGGCCCACATACATCCTATAGAGATAAAAAATATATAATATGTGAAATGAAAAATACACTAGATGGGATTAACAAACATTAGATACTGCAAAAGAGAAAAATTGATGAACTTGAAGACATAGCAATAGAAACTATCCAAAATAAAGCACAGAGAGGCAACAGGCTGGAAGAACATCAGTGACCTACGGAACAATAACAAGCATTCCAACATCCATGCAGTTGGAATGCCAGAAAGAGACAAGAGAAAGGAGAGACAGAAAAAATATTTGAAGAAATAATAATCAAAAAATTTCCAAGAATGTCAACAAAGCCTAAACAGAAAACATAAAGAAGACCAAGGAGCCGCAAAGTCAAATTGCTCAAAATGATTGATAAAGAGAAAAACTTAAAAGCAGCTGGAAATAAAAGCGAGGGGAAAAACAATTTTTATAAAAACTATAAATCTTGACTATTTATCAGAAGATTTGGAACAATAATCACACTTGTCTTTTGATTTCCAAATAAGGAAAAATTCTTGAAGCAAATGAAAGGTAGCAGATTATGCCACCCCAAAATACGCCACTTTGGCATAAAGATTATTTTGAGCTGAAGGCAACTGAGAAGAAGCAGATACAGGAAAAACTCTCTGCCCTCCCTCTATTTGCCTAAATGCAGGTCATAAATTTACAGGGTCTGCCTCCTGCTCTCTCTACCAGAAGGACAAAGGTTAACCCCTGCAGACAACTTTAGACCCTAGCAGCCTGGAGATGTCACCAGAGGAATCTGCATAACAAACTTCACTAACGAGTCTTTGTCTCTGCCCTCAGAAGCCTAAGTGCTTTCCTTTGTTCCATCATTTCTCCCCAAATGTGCTCTTCTTTGTTAAAGGCACTATATAAGCCAGAATTCTAAATCACCACACTGAGATGCTCATTCTTCCCTAGGTATCTCCAGTGTGCACGTGAGGTATACATGTCAACAAACTTCCGTTTGTTTTTCTCTTGTTAATCTGTCTTTATTACAAGGTCTCAGAAGGAGAGAGGGAAAATTATTTTTCTTCCTCTACACATATTTGGTGATGTGAGGGGGATTATGGAAAAGAGAGAGAACACATGTTTGGGGAGTGATGAGTGAGATTAGGAGAAGATCAAAACTGTAGCATATAGTTTTATTGTCTAGTCCCAATATCCTAGCATAATCCTATAGGATTTTAGAGGTCAAAAATTCCATAAAGATTACCCAGTCTTATGCCCTTGATTTATAGAGGAAGAAATCTGATAACAGAGAGGGGAGTAACTAAAATCAGACAGCTAGATAATGACAGAGATGAAGCCTGAGATCAGTTCTTTCTGAAAGAAAACAATTTTTCTTTTCACGGTTTCCTACTTTACAAGAATCATCTGAATGTTGTCAATTGAATATTTATATAAATAAAAAACCTTGACTTTATCTCATACATACTCAAAAGTTAGTTCAAGATGAATCATGTACCTAAATATAAAAAGTAAAACAATAACACATCTATGGAAAAAACAGGACAAGATCATTATGGCCTTGGAACAGAAAAGGACTTCTTGAACAGAACATAAGAATCACTAAGTATTTTAAAAGTTGATAAATTGGCTTTAATGAAAATAAACAATTTCTGTTTATCAAAAGATACTATTAACACCATGAAAAATGCAAGCCACATACTTAAAGATAGTATTTGGAACACATACTTCTGATAAAGGACCTGTATTCAGAACATATAATGAAACTCTACAAATTAACTAAAAAAGACAAAAACATAGGAAAGAGCCTGGAGCAGGCACTTCACAAAAAGAGAGTGTCCAAGTGAGTAATAAGCTTATGAAAAGGTGCTTGGCATAGTTACTCATCAAGGAAAGACGAGTTAAAGCCATGATGAGAAAGATCTACACACCTGGCACAAAGTCTAAAATTGAAAGGGCTCAGAAGAATCTAGAACAGCTGGAGCCCTCACACCTTTCTGTTGGAGTGTAAATTGGTACCGACCTTTGGAAAATTGTTTGCAGTATCTACTAAAGCTAATTGTACATATACTTAGGACCTAGCAATTCTAACTCTGGTTCTGTAATCAAAAGAAATTCAAATATATTTATAAGAATCTTTGTAGCAGTTTTAATCATGATAGCCCCAGTCTGGCAACAAAACAAATGTCAACTCCAGAACAGGTAAATGAAGCATGGTATTTTCAAACATTAGAATATTATATATCAACAAAAAGGAACGCATTCCTGCTATGCACAACAGTGAATAAATTGCCCAGGCATGATGTGGAACAAAACAAAAGTCCAGCATGCACTTTTTTGCATGACCATCGTGAAGAGCAATCCAGAATGACTTAGGCAAATTAACTCTATGCATATCATAGACCCAGGATTTCTGCCTTTGATGATCTGTCCCACAAAAGTTCTTACAGGTTCCTAAGGGACCAAGTCTGAGGATGTTCACTGTAGCATCACACATGGTGGCCAGAAGTCGGAGGCAGGATTTCCTCTAGGAAAGTGGTAGCTCAAATATGCTGGATGCACTGTGCAATCACAATATGCAATAAATTAGACTGTACAGAGAAAATAACAAATGTTTTAAACATCATCTTGAATAAAAAAATAAGAAACAGAATGAGGTCAATAACACAATTCCTTTTCTGTAAATTATATGCAATCAAACAATAATGAATTTTCCCGGGGCAGACACAAAAAAGTATGTATCGAACACATAAGAATGTTAGAGGCGAGAGGGGACTGCACGGATCTAAGGTGTTCAACATGAGTAATTGGGAAACGAAAACAAGTAACGGCCTTGCATGAACAAAGAATGCCAACATGCTTTGAACTGAGGTACGTGGTTAATTCAATGCTCTCCACCTGATGGCCTAAAAGAAAGAAAGAAAAAGAAAGGGAAAAACTAACGCAGAGAGTAAGATCACGAAAGTAAGAACTGTAAAAGCTCTATGAACAGCAAATGCACAAGGCAGTGTGTTTTGCTTCATTTTTTAACGTCTCTTTGCAAACAGTCTCACAGACCTGGCAGTGAAAAATGAATGAGGCGCTGTGAATAAAATGCTGTTATAAAAAAACAAAATACAAACCAAAAAAACCTCTGTCTTACCTCTACTTTGATTTCTGAGACAGAGTCACAGTGTGAGGAGAAACATGATTCTGTCATTGGTCCAGAGTAAGCATACCAATCTTCCTGTGATTTGTATGTGAGCTGCCACTACAGCATGGCCACTGAGATGAGAGGTGTAGGTCCAAGCCCAGGAACCCAACCCAGGCCCCAAAGTGGAGTGTGCCGAATTTACCCACGAGGCCACTGGGGCTGGCCCTGGGCCACAGTTCTTAAGTGACTTGCCTAAGATATAAAGTAGATGAGGAGAGTAATGGTGCCTAGAACCCCATTTTCTGCCCGGGTCCATGAGGCTCCTTCATCTCTGTCCCATTAAGCTCATTTTCCACTTGAGGAACATAGCCGATGCAAACCACACTGACAAAACCCTCAGAGATCCATAGAAAATTACATCTCAACTAACCTGAAGCCTTTACGAATGAGATTTTCCCAGGTGATTGATTTTGGGTTGCTTTTATTAAAAACATGCTTTTAGTTTCAGGACTTACTGAGATTGTTTCTTTAAAAGGTGTACCCCTTTTGGGCCTGGGTAAATAATTTGAAGAAAAATGCAATCATGTTCACTTGAGCGAAATATTTCAAAGTTTTCATTTGGAACCTCAAGTCCTTATCTGTGACCACAGACGAAGAAGGCGCAGAAGCTCCTGCCAGATCAGTTCTTATCCCAAAGCTATGACCTGGGTGTTGTGCTTCCGGATGCTTTCCTCACTATATGTCACTTTCTCCTAAAACTCTGTTAACGATAATGATAATAATATTTCAGTATATCAAGGAATATAATTATGTATCTAACAATATAATTATTCTGTTAAGTCCGTCTAATGAAGATTTTATAGCTATCATTTTAAAAAGTTTTTTTTTATTATAACTAATAGAATGTATACTCATTTGTAGAAAATGTGAACATGGAAAGAGATGTCTGGTTGCCTCCTCCAACATCTGTTCCATCTCTCCTCATCATGTGGCAACCACAGAATCTGCATGAGATTGACCTCATTCCTCCTCCAGCGTTGTCTCTGAAGTAAACAGATCAGCTTGGTGCTCCTTTTGCTATATTGACTGACCCAGGGATGGACAGCAATGTCCAAGCAACATAACCATTGAGTTCTGGGTGTTCCTCTGACCGATGTCTGGCTCTGGTTGGCCAAGTCAGATGAAATGCAAAACTCCTCTTTATGGTCAAGGCTAAGCTAAAGTGCCCTGTGTGGTGTGCAGATGTGTGGCCTAGAACCCCAGCTGCTAAGCGCTTCAGGAAGCAAGCCATACTGAGGATGAAGATGCGTACAGAAGAGGAGGCAGAGCCGGGAGCATCTCAGAGGAAGAGAACAGGCATCCTGATGCAACTGTGCCAGAAAGCCACTCTAGTCTAAGGGTTTCTATTTCATGAGGCAATACACTGCTTTTATTTTTAAGCCAATTTGAATTGGTTTTGTGGTTATGTGCGACCAAAAACACCTGAAATGAGAAAATTTATAATTTTACTGTTCAGAGATAATCACTGTTAGCAATTTGGTTTAGAGACTCTCAAACTTGTGTGTTTCTGGTAAAATATTTTAAAATAAATTTGGGAATCAACAATACATACACTTTTGTAAGCTGTTATTTTAATGAAGATGTTATGAATATATTTGCATGTTATTAAATTTCAATCACATTATTTTTAATGACTTCACACTATTACGTTATATGTTTGTTCCATAACTTAATTAATCTAGACTTTATATTTGGATATTTAGGTTGCTTCCAATTTCTTGTTTTGTAAATGGCAGTATAATGAACAACTTTGCAGCTAAATTCTCCATCATATCCATGCTTATTACTTTTGAATAAATACCAAGAAATGTGACAATTATAGGGTCAAACACTGTGCATGAGTCTAAGGCTTTTGATTTGCATTGCCAACTGGCCCTCTAAAAATGCAATTCCATCCTCAAAAAAATGTGTAACAGTGCTCATTCCAATATTCCCTCCATGATTCAGTTCTTGGTAGTAAAACAATGATACTAACTTCTTCAAAGATATGAAAACTGTGATTGTACATATTGTATTTTATAATCAATATTGTTGATATTAATAATACAATAGCTAATAAAAATATCTATCGTTATTTGAGCTATTTACTTTGTGCCAGGCTCATTTTAGGTTTTCCTAATTTAATCCTCACAAAGTTCCTGAGACTTAGGTATTAACTTCATTTTAAATAGGGAGAAACAGATTTAGAATGCAAATAAGTTTCCTGAGATGGCATGGCAATTAAATTGCAAAACAACTCAGTTTTACTATTGCTCAACCCAATAATGTCTAGAGAGCAGTGGAACTCAAAATACGCTCTGTAGAAAGTCCAATCTGGGTAAGAAACATGAGGAACTTACTTCTGTGAGGGTTCAGTCTTGATATATTTCTATGGCCATAGCAGCCCATTCAGATTAATATTTGTGTAAGATTTTTCCATTTTAATGCAATTATTTTTAATATTAATTATATAACATTAATAATAATTGCATTTAAATAAGCCAGGATGATTACAGTAAATCTTAACTTTGTAATTGCCTCCACCCAGTAGTGTGTGAATCACACATACAGTGAACACAGTTCTCTCTTTACCATCTGGTTAAATATGAAGAGATCACAGATATCACATCTCTCTTTAGCTGGACCTTTTCCTGACAGAACTTAACATCCCTTTCAAGGAAAGCACACTGAACACGCGCTGATAAAACAAAGTGTGTCCAGATATAAGCAGTTAGGGTCTGCTTGCCCTTCTGATCTCAGATGGTGGTGGCAAAAGTACCTGATGTCCCTGCCAGGAATTTGATGCACCAGACAATTGTTCTGTGGGTCTTGCTGTGGACAAGCTAGCAGGGTAATAGGGGAACATGACAATTATAGGTTAGGCGTACATGAAGTTCGTGCAGGGAATACAGGCTGATCAGGCCAGCTGTAGAGAGTGATCTGAACACCCTTGCTACAACTATTGTGTCATGTATTAAATAGCATAAATCAAAGACTATCTTATTGTTTGATGATGCTTTCTGAGTTTAGAATAAGCTCTTTCAGAAGCAATGAGCTAGAAAAAAAATAAGTAAAATACTTTTTAAATAAAAAACTGAAGACAATATCCTTCCTGAAGAAAGTTGATGATGATATGCTTAGCTTGCACAAAATGTTTATCAACATTTACTCTACAGGAAGATTACTGATATCACTGACCCCATCTAAAGAAGAAGACACAGCGCTGGTCCGGTGGCGTAGAGGTTAAGTTCCCAAGTTTCGCTTCTCGGCAGCCCCGGGTTCGCTGGTTTGGATCCTGGGTGTGGACATGGCACTGCTTTGCAAAAGCCATGCTGTGGTAGGCATCCCACGTATAAAGTAGAGGAAGATGGGCATGGATATTAGCTCAAGGCCACTCTTCCTCAGCGACAAGGGGAGGATTGGCAGTAGTTAGCTCAGAGCTAATCTTCCTCCCCAAAAAAAAAAAAGAAAAGAAATAAGAAGACACGAACCTGCAGAAGAAACACTAGCATCTGCCTCACAAGTTAACAGCAATTTTAAGAAAACATGCTCCAAACAAAAATTTATGATATGCAGCTGCAGAAGGTGCTACATATCACCTCGTGATGCATGGCTTTTCATTTAGATCAAACAACTCTTCATTTAAATTTATTTTGCTAATTTGCAATTACAAGATTTCTCATGCACGAATGAAAAGTGAAGCAATTACTGTTAGTGGGTGGCTCCACTAGCAGTAAATGCACTTTGTAAATAGTTCACTTACGTAAATTTCATTTCAATGTCTCAAATTCTTCAAATAGAAATCAATTAATTCTGATAATAGATGTTTTTAAATCCAATTTATGACTCCAACATAAAACTTTTCAAAATTTATTCTATTGAAGGTGATATATCCGGCATTGCTGTTGAGTATTTAAAAAATGTTGTTAAAAAGTTTAAAGTTAAAGATAAAACTATTTTTGTAATATAAACACGAATTTTGCTGGAGCAATATCATGGCAAAAACAGTATTTTACTAATTTAAGTGTGGCCAACTATAGTTTCTATAGAACAATATCTGAAAAAATATCTTCCATCTCACATGCTCTTCTCATGTGACCTTGACATTCCTACCATGAAGCCTATGTTCCCTGCATTAAACTTGGGCAAATATTTGTTAATACGCTGACTATTAGGGTATGTGGGTGTCATTATGTGACTTCTAAATCCTGATGATCAAATGCCATGCATTTCCACTTAACTCCCCGGACACATCTGTTCTTGTCATCTAGCTGCCATGCAGTCAGGAAATCTGAACAAGTTCATTCAAGAAGACCCCTTGATGAGGTGACATGTAGATGTTCCAGGCAACAGCTCAGCTGAGGTCCTAGCCAACAGTCAGCTTCACCCACTAGATCGGTATGAAACTGGCAGTTAGCCATTGATGATTAAGTAGCTACCAAATAAGGGTTCTTTTTCCTTTTTGCAATTACTGACTATAGCTTTTAGCTGTTTAACCCACCCGTTGTTAACGGTACTGCTTAGGCAGAATGCTATCTGACTCCCGCTAGGCTCCTACAGATAACGTCTCCCTGGAGCCTGGGTCACCATAGTAATGGATGTTTGAGCTGTTCTTCAGGAATTAGAACCCCGTTGTCCACCACAGGCCAGTTGAGACCACCAACTCATCAACTGGGCCTGTGTAGATGTCCGATAGGCGACCTTTCTATATCAAGAGGCAAAAGACTCCACCCTCAGATCAGGCTAATCCCACCATTTTGTGAGCATGCGTCCTATGAGGAGGCATGGAGTCTGACTGCGCTTGCGCAGATCATCAATGACCTCACCGCTCCTCGCCTCCAATCACCTGTCTCCACATTTCAGACCACCTTGCCGCAACCCAGAAATATCCCTGAGTCCCCATTTTCAGGGAAGTGGATTTGAGACTCACGCTCTCACTTTCTCACAGACTGCCTTGTGAGTAAACCCTCTCTCTGCTGCAGTCTTGTCGTCTCGGTGTTTGGCTTTCCAGGCCGCAGGCAAAAACGAACTTGGTGTGGTAACAGCTCTGTGAGTGAAGATTACTCCAGATAATGCCAGCCCCCGGATGCTGAGTTGCTTCAGACTTTCAAGTCTTCCTGGCTGAGACCCTAGACAGGCGTGGAGCAGAGGTAAGCAGACCCTGCTGTGGCCTGTCCAAATTTTTGACATAGAGAATCTACAAGCATAACAATGGTGTTGCTTTATGTTATGAGTATTTGGGCGATTTGCTATGCAATAGTAGCTAACTAATACCTAAGAAACCTATGAAAAAGAAATGTATTTGGACTTGATTATGAAGCACATAGAATTCAGGATAGGTTCTCAACAAGCTATGCTATTCTACAAATTTAAATAGAAGCCATAGTTGTCCAAAATTTACAAATATTTTACGTATAAGCTCTTAGAGTAAATAAGATAAAATTTTGTGAAGGAGCTGAGATTTAATATAAAAAGTGTATAGCATAGTGGTACATGCTTTCCCTCTTGATTGTTCAACACCAATTTTTTAATTGACTTTTTTTTGGTAAGAACACACCATGAGATCTACCCTCTTAAATTTTTAAATGCACACAAACAGTATTCTTAACTATAGGAACAATATTGTACAGCAGATCTGTAGAACGTATTCATTTTGTACTACTGAAACTTTGTGCCCGTTACACAGCAATTCTCCATTTCTTTCTACGCCCAGTCCCAGGCAACCATCATTCTACTCTCTATTTCTATGGGAATGACTAGTGTAGATACCTCATAGAGGGTCAACTCTTTTATAAGAGTTCTCTAAATTTAGGTTGCTTTTTATTGCAAATCACTTCTATATCTGTAATCAAAGTATTTAACATTGAAACACATAACACACACACACACATGTAATATCTTTTGGAGCTTTTAGCAAATTGTAAATATTGAAAATCAAGCTTGCTTCCAAACAGGGAGGTAGTGAAATTCATCTAAAAGCAAAGCATGAATCTTAAGATTTGTATGTTTGGAAATAGTGTATGAATTTAATTCTTTAATTCTATAGTTCAACTTTGGAATATCTCAAATTTGAGTAAAATATTTGTATAGAGATTTCATTTTGGTTGAAAATATTTATATTCTGAATCAGCATGGAATTGAAATAGACAATTCTATATTTTAGTTTAAAAATGTTGTCTTTAAAAATAATTTTCTAATCAAGATACTCAGAATGGAGTAAAGAAAGACAGCATCTATAAAAATATTTGTGCAGACACGTTTCCACATTTCAAAATAAAACAGGAGTTCACTGAGGATATTCCCTATGTAGCAGAAGTTGATTTTATTGTACCAGGTATATTAGCACCTATAGGGAACACTTTTCATCAACTGAAAACATTATGACAAATCAACTAAAGATGTCAATACCAACTACAATAATAATAAAATGCCACTGTGACGATGAGTACAGTCAAGTTAATTTTAAAAATCAGATTGTATTGTAAGAAACTCATTCTTTAGAAAAATACAAATATATATTAGAAATAAACAAGACAAAAAATATGATTAAAGTGCATGACCACAGACCATAAATAATTACCCTGTTATTTTAATGTTCAGATCATTAATAAGAAAAGCTTTTTATTTTGCTTCAATGCATATCAATATGTTACTTTAGTTTTTATAAAGAACTTTGTTTTATAAAATAATTTTAAATAAGACTTTTAACGTCTGCTAATATAATAAAACCAATTTGTTACTCAATAAATATTCAAACATATACATAAAATAAAGGGAACATAATTTTTTATAGAGGTTATAAATATAATATTCAAATACATGTGCAGAATTATAGTTATTTTTAGTGTCCCCTTGATTTTCAGAAGCCTCCTAGCCTGGACAGTAAGTTATATGACCACCCTAATAAAAAAAGACCATTTCCAATAATTATTCAAAACTAAGCAATTCACTTTCACTGCAGGTCAGTAAATTAGTTATAGTTCTCATAAGGTGGTAAGCCTTGGGAATTATATCCCCTTTTGGGTCGGTAAACACAATTGAGAAAATAAATGGCACTCTGGCAGTTCCCCAGCCCTGCAGATTGTAGGTCTGAGCAGAAAGCCAACAGAGGGATCCGTTTTTTAAGTAGCAGCACTACAAGGGGCAGCAGGATGTGTTCAAGTGCTCAGTGGCCGACCCCGGCTGTAGTCAGGCTGCTGGTTGGTACCTGCTCCGTCACCACTCCCCTGTGCTCGTCCTAATGACTCACCCATCTGCTTCTTACCCATGGGCTTCCAAACAGCACTGCAAGTGTTCTAGAAACTCAATTATGCTAGCAGACTCAGATGGCAGGAACTGGGTATTCTTTGAAGCAGGCCAAGCCTTTTCAGCTGTGGTCAGCCCTACAAAATTTAAAACAGAATTTCATTTTTCTTCTACATACAGTACCAAATTCGAGGCCTTGTAATTTAAATTATGTTCATTATAAACTTCCTCATTTGAAACTTCACAAAGTCAGATCGCCTGCGGAGTAGAGAAACTGTAATGAGCTAGCGTCTGCCAGAGTTAGGGCAATAATGATTTCAAGGTCATGGACTGGCAGAATGCTGAAGGAGAAATGACTGGCAACCATCAAAGATGCAGAAGAAGAAAGCATATTCCAAGGATTTGTTGAAATTGTGCTGCTGCTTGAAGTTGCTTAAGTAGGTTTGAGAGAGTAAGCTTAGAAATGCTGCTTTGTGGGGGCCGGCTCGGTGGCGCAGCGGTTAAGTTCGCACGTTCCGCTTCTCGGCGGCCCCGGGTTCGCTGGTTCGGATCCCGGGTGCGGACATGGCACTGCTTGGCAGCCATGCTGTGGTAGGCGTCCCACGTATAAACTAGAGGAAGATGGGCACGGATGTTAGCTCAGAGCCAGGCTTCCTCAGCAAAAAGAGGAGGACTGGCAGTAGTTAGCTCAGGGCTAATCTTCCTCCAAAAAAAAAAAAAAAAAAAGAAATGCTGCTTTGTGAATGGTTTTCCTAGCTGGGTAAACCAGAATGATTTTGCAGCTCATCTGAAATGAGGAACAGAGAGCAAGAGGTTGGATGGGTGTGGGGGCTATGGGTAAAGAAAGAGAAAAAGGGAATACTTGTCTTTCCCTGCTACTTCCTCACTTAGAGTCATTAAAGAAGTATGCACATTTCCCTGAGCGTATACTGATGGTCTCTTGTCTCTAATCCGTAGCCCAGAGCAGAATCAGCTAACAGTAATAAGATGTGACAGTTTTCATGTTTTCACATATTTCTGAGTGCCTAGTAAGAGCTAAATGCTGTTTGAGGTGGTGGGGATTCAGCAGAGAACAAAATAAACCAAATCTTACTCTCATGGGTTCATATTATGGTAGACATCAGGCAAGTACCTGATACAAAGAGTGGCAGATGCTATTTTGAAGGGATGATCAGAAAAGGTAGTTGAGCAAGAGACCACAATGAAGTGACGTAGCTAGCCATCTGCCTCTCTGGGGAATGAGTGTTTCGGGGCAAAAAGCACAGCCATTGCAAAGGTCCTGTGTCAGCAGTATCATTAGGAACACTGCGAGATAGAAAGGAGTGCAGTTTACCCTGGAGTGGAATGAAGGAAAGGAAGAAGTGTAGGAAGTAAGGGAGAGATTTACCAGGTGCCAGACCATCACAAAACACAAAAATGTAGTGTCACCTTTTGGGCAAATAGTTCTGAGAATGGAAGTCAATATATGACAGTATTGATAAAGCCCTCATTGCAGGGGCAAAATCAGTATTTCAGATATTCCGCACACTTTCACTGTACTCATACAGCACCTGTGTCTTTCTTGACTGTCTACTCTGCTGTGGCCCTTTAAACGGAGCCGCCTTCCCAGCATCTCCAGAAGTTGGCCAGGACTTCCTTCCATCTAGCAATTTAGCTCCTGCTTTCCCAGCCCTTGGCAGGCCACCAGCTGTGGACCCTACCTTTGGGACCCTACAAGCACAACCTTATGACTCATTTGGTTTCATCTTGCCCACTCTCCTCTCACCTCAGTCCTGAAAATTTCCACACCTGCTGTTGCCTGTCTCCACCATGAACCCCACAAATACACACACACACACACACACACACACACACACACACACACACCACGCCTACCCCACATGCACCAGACTGACCAACAAAATGATGGCTATGACTGGTTATTTGAAAGATTCAAATAATTAATCTTGCTGGTAACGTTGTAGACAAAATCCGAAGGACATGAGTTCTTAATTGATCTTTCCTGACGATCCACAGCAACATTTGAAAAGCTCTGTAAAATCAAACATCACCTGGACAAGCTTATTGTGTGTTCACTTCCATTTGGATCTTCAGAATTAAAAAAAGTTCATTTATGATATTCTTACTTCTATTTTAGTTACATCAACCTATTTCCTATGACAACAAAAGTATATTAAAGGATTGTGTGTGTCTGTGTGTGTTAGATTAATGAAAAAGAATCTTACACTTCATCTCTGCCCACCTTTTTTTCTCCCCTCAAAATATTCTCTATTTACAGAGCTTTTGCAAAAACTTTATCATAGGAAAGTGGCCACTCAAAGGTCCTGCACCTGATAACAGATGTAATATTTTTACATGACGTTTAAGTGCCCTCTCTGTCAATAAGAAGTGGATAGCAATCCTCTAGAAGCAATGACGGTGCAGAAACTAAAATTGAGACAACCAGATATGACTTAGGAGGCTCTCTTTCCAAGCAGAAGTAAATGTGGACGAGTTGGCAAGTTCACATAGAAAATCATGAACTGAATGTCTAAGAGCCAGGTCCCAATTTTTTGCAGAGGCAGTTGGAGTCCAGCATCTTCTTCTTCATAGTTATTAACAAAGACATCAAACAGCCCTGCTTCCTATCTCAACCCCAGGGCATCTTCCGTTTAACCCTCCTCCATTCAAACAGTGCACACTCCTTTCTGAGAGCTCAACCAGTTTTAATCTACGACAAGACGTTGCTTCTCCACTCATCATTATTTATTTCCATAATAACTCATTTCAGGGAGACCTTACCAACAGCACAACAAAACAACAAGAAAGAAAAGTATGTTAAAAAATCATTATCTACAATTTCATTAACCTGTTTTTATCCTGAAAATTCCCATAAATTAGAAAACCACGAGCTTCAGGAACTACTGTGTGGTTTAACCTTATCAGATAACGCTTATGTTGAGAATTGCAGTGCTGGGGTTTAAAATGATCATGCTAATAATTTTAATTAAACCTCCTCATCATTTTTAAAAAGCTTAATTGAAGAGCCCTGGTCTGGAATGCCTGAAATCTCTTTTGAAAAGAAGTGTTTTCATGCACAAGGCAATAAGTAAATAAATGCATAACCCTCAAGCATTCCTATACGGACACAATTTTTTCACTGGTTTTGTAGTTTTGTAGGCCAGAAAAAAATGCCATTGAGTTATATTGAGTTGATATGACTGCCTTAGATTTTTCCTGGGCTGCTTCTTGCAAACAGTATTTTCTGTATCACTGGGCTCATTTCCATTCAAGATTCCTCCATTAAAATAAATGTCCCATTTGGAAAGAGCTTAGATTATCAATGTCTGTTAAGACAAAACAAACCAAACCAAAACAAACAAAACAAAGAAACCTACTGGTGTTGGCGAGCCAGTCACCTGCTTACCATCTCCTTCAAATAATCTTTTTATAAAAATAATTTCACTCTCTCTCGTCTACTCTTTTCTTTCCTTGTTTATTTTTAAGTAATTTTTTTCAAGTTCAGCAGGCAACTTTTGCTTGTTTCTGATGGTGGGTACATATGTGATAGTTTGAAACTTCACGTTAGTGGAGAACAATAATAGTAAGTAAATTAACTGGATAAATTCAACAGATTTAAATCTCACGATAAGATATGATATAAGATAATTTTAACTACCCCTTGCAAAGGAGTTCTTTAATAAACTGCTTAAAGTGCAAAAACTTGATATAAAAAAAAAATTCTGTGTTTTTCTCTAAGTGCTTGGTTACTCCCAAGTGACTTATGACCACACTGTCGCCTGAAAGATCAGATTAAAAGGGCATCAGTAAGCGTTTACTAAAGCCCAGAAAATGTCTCTGAATGTGAGTGGTCAGTTGGCAGGCTGCCCCTTTCCACACGCCAACCAACATAAACGAAGCAAGCGATACACCTGCCAGATCCTTCCAAGGGTAGATGCTTCATCTCAAACGAAATTAACCCTGAAGGAAGACGCAGCTATGCTCAGGCCCAGCTTCTGAAAGAATGACTATTTTTGAGATGCATTAGCTGCCTCCAAATTCACTGTACATATAAGAAATGGAAATGCTTAAAAGCTGGGAAAACATTAAACAATTTAAAATTGCAGATTTACTGTACAGCTGTCAGAAAAGACAAAAAATACAGAGAATATTAGTAATATAGCGGAACCTCAAAAATCTATAACACAACTAGTACTCTCAATTAACCAATATTTTTCAGGAGTTAATTGTTCAGAAGAACCAAATAAAACTCCTGGAGAAGTTTGTATTAGAAATTTAGGTGTCAGCAAAGCTTTTAATTTAGAATTTAAATCAATGCATGTTCAGTCTCCTATATCATACAAAACTGTGAACTTGGACAAGCAAATTCGATGGCCCTCAATTTTAACTGTTGTCATTCCTCTTCTCTCTCCCTCTTTTTCTCCTCCTCTGTCTCTCTTTTTCCTTTGATCACACCCTTCTTAAAAATCTCTCCTCCCCAAGCATTCATTACATGCGCGCATTTCTAGTTCTCACCCTGTCACTCCTTCTGTGGTATTTCCAAATGACTACAGGACATCTCGACCTGAATGTTCCAATAGTATCTTAAAACTCCGTATTTCTCAGACTGAATCCTTCTTTTCCCCACAGCCTGCTCCAAGCTCTATGTTCTCCATTTCTATTGGGAGAGATGTCATTTTCTCCAGTCACCAGGATTTAAGCCACGCCTTTATAGCAAGCCGATCCAGCTCACACCTCACTTCATCTGTAATCAATGGTCAAATCATTTTCGATTCTGTCTCTGCAATATCGTATGGATCCATTTTCTTCTATTCCATCCCCTTCCCTCTCTCATTGCTCACACGTTTTCTAGCATTCCCTAAAATATTGAAGCAGCCTCCTGCTAGGCATCTGCTTGTCTTTCCCGATTTTTCATCAATTTCACGCACTGGAGTATTGCTAATTATTCTAGATCTTTTAACGGACTCCCTGTTTTCCTAAGGACAAAGTCCTAGCTTTGCTTAATGTCTTCTCTACTCTATGAAACAAGCTGATGGAGGCTTCATCGTTGCAAACATTGCTGGGATGTGGGAGAGGAGAGAAAACAAGACTCGGATGATTTGTGTATTACATAAGGGCAAATCGCATGGCCACACCTAACTTCAAGGGACTGGGGAGGCACCATCCAGCCCTGTGCCCAGAAAAAAGAAAATCAGACTATTTGGTGAACGGCGCTGATGACTACCACAGAGCTACTGCTCGCACACTTTGACAACCAAAAATTGTCTGAAGAACCACCACAGGAGAAATACAGTTTGACTTGCATGTCTTCACCTACTACATGAGGATTTTACTCCTACTACCAGGGAATCATCTTGTGCTATTCTGCTGACGTGGCTTTATTATAACAAATTGGAAGCAGCCTTATAAACAAGGGAACTTAGATCTGTAATCTGAAAGAATAACAGCATCAATTGGCTAAGTGATTAATAGTTCAGAATTTTATAAGGCTTCGTCTGTGCAAGATACAAGACTTTGCATGTATTAACTTATTCCATCCCTGAAATAGATCCTGAAAAAAGTATTATTATTATCATCATTTTACACACAGAAAAATAAAGGCACAGAGAGGTCAAATAACTCACCCAGGCTCATACAGCAAGTGTGTGACAGAGTAGAAATCAAACCAGGGAAGTCTGACTCCGGAGTCAGACCTTTTCACCACGGCAGTGTACGGCTTTAATGGAAATGATTTGACAAATATTTTTAATGATTTATCAAGTTAATTATATGGTCTACTTCCAAGAAAAAAAAAACTGTACATGTAAATCTCAAATGTTGAAATAAGAAGGGTTCATCAGTCCTCTTTAACTACAGAAATATTAAGCTTTGAATACCTTTATCCAAGCATAATCATTCAATTCTTTGAGGCTGCAATTTACAGCCAACACGTCTTGGCCTGGGCACCGGGCAGGTCTTCACCAAAAACAGAGAATGTGTACAGTACAAACTGGGGTCCTTTTAGAATCTTGGGAACCAATTGGCTAATGACTATCCTTAATATTTTATTCAGGTGAAAATTACTTCCTCTAAGCAAATGTCGTAGATATCTAGGCTCTCAGACTCCTTAGCCAAATACTTGAGCAAATTCAAAATTATTTTTTGGAAAAAATAATAATTTCTATCCACTGACACCCTGGTAGCCCTTTCTCCAAATGGGAGTTAAGTGGCCCTCTGTCAAAAGTTGGAGGATGAGTTGGAAATTTTCTGATGAGAAGCCTAGGTTTTCTGCCTGCCTGCCACACGTATAAAGCATATGGATGGCATCTTCATGGACGACACAGAACATCTGCACTGCCGCACTCCTGAGAAGGAAGGAATTTACTACAGCACAGGATTTGCAAAGAGCTTATTTGACATGTCATAAAGGACGTAATAACTGCTCATCCCTCTAAGTTCTTCAACTTCCATCACTATATTAGAGTGGCTCATGAGATAATAACTTTTGTTGCCTTTACTATCTTGACTCTACCCCCCCCGACAAATTCTTAAAGACTTTTTTGAGTTAAAGTCTAGGTTTATGAACTTAGTTTTTATAGAAGGCTTATAAAAAATATTCACTAAGTCAAATTTTCCAGCTCTTATTAATTTGTTGGCAAAGACTTCATGTTCTACAGGAATGCTTGTATATAGATCTATAAGATATGTTACTTTCAGGAAAAAAAATTTGCTCATTTATTCATTATCTAGGGCAATATAACAAATTATTATTAAATTATCAAATTTAAATAACATACATTTATTATGTCTCAATGTCTGTGTTTCATGAATCTGGCTACGGCTTAGAAGTGTCCTCTGCTTTACAGTTTCTCAGGCAGCTGTAGTCAAGGTGCTGCCAGGGCTAAGTTCTCATCTGAAGGCTTAACTGAGGAAGAATTTGCTAGTTTGCGTACATGGTTGTTTGCAGGATTCAGTTCCTAAGGATTGTGGGACCGTGGGCCTCACTACCTTGCCGGATATTGGTCGGAGGCTGCCCTAAGTTTCTTGTGATGTAGATCTCTCCAACCTGACAGTTTACTTCATCAAAACAAGCAAGAGAGAGATCCTGCCAGCCAGCAAGACAGTAGTCACAATTTTCTGTAGCCTAATTATGGAAGTGGCATCCATCGTCTTTGCTGCATTCTGTTGGTTAGAAGCAAATTACTAGTCCAGGCCACACTCAAGCAGAAGCCATCTTAGAGGCTGCCTGTCACACTTCGCTAGATAAATTTTGATATATCTCATCATCACATTTTCCTTTGAATTTTGATAATTAAACTTTTAGGGATAAGTTACTATACTTAATTCATCCAAGTTTTGAAACACATTTTTCTCTTACCACTAAATATTTTCTAGTATTCCTTTAAATTTTTAAGTTTTCATTTGCTATACCTGTTTTTAATACTTCCCTATTGCTAGGAAACTCAAATATATTTTGGAGGAAGGTGTGATGTATAGAAAGGAATTAACAATAGATGGTGCCTGACGTCTTGTTCTGTTTGAGCTGCAATAACAGAATACCACAGACCGGGTAACATATAAACAATATAAATTTATTTCTTACACTTCTAGAGGCTGGAAGGTGCCAGCATGGTCAAGTAAGGGCTGTCTTCCAGGTTGCCGACTTCTTGTAACCTCACATGATGGAAGGAACTGAGGAGCTCTGGGGGATCCCTTTTATAAAGGCACTAATCCCATTCAGGAGGGCTCCATCCTCATGACTCGATCAACTCCCCAAGACCCCACCTTCTAATACTATCACAATGGGCATTAAGATTCCAACAGTGAATTGTGGGGGCACAAACATTCAGACCGCAGCACCTGACTACTTAGATCAAGGTGCTAATACGTAATGGGGCTAATACCTCAACTCAACGATACAGTCAAGAAAATATAAACAAGGAAGATTTTTGAAGAGTGCATCCCTTTCTTACTCCCTCCACTCAGTCAGCAATGACCAAACAATCTGTCAAGGCTGAATGTGAAAAAAAATTGATGGAGTTTGAGTGCTGAATACTATGTTATGGAAAATTATGGTAATGACATCTAGGAGAAAAGGATAACCTATTCAATAATATGTAATCAGGGCTACAATACAAATCTCTCCCTAATGCTATAATGCAGGTTTTGAAATCATATGTGAATTTAACTTAACGACTTTGCCATTTCACTGCGCCTTTATTTACCTTTTAACTGGAGTTGTAAAGTAATTCAGTATTTACATCTTTAATGCCTTGAATTCTATGCCAAGTTTTATGCATTAGTGAAAAAACTCCTTTTAGTAATCAAGACACCTAATTTAAAGCTTGCCTCAGTTCCAATGCTTGGTAACAATCATAAATAATTTTAATGATAACATCAGGAATGTTTGAAATATTTGAAGGGTCATTTGTCTTGCCTGAGCAATATCCAGAATTGAAAAGAAGAAAGAAATGTTTTACATTTTAGTAATCAGGCTTTTCCAATCCCTTTCATTCTTTAGTTAAGCTATAACCTGATGAACTGAAAATATAAGATGTCAGTGCCTTTTAATACAACGACAAATATTTTCTGGCATTTCTCCAGCTTGAACAAAACCCGAGTTTCCACGGATGCCAGTTACACAGTTCCCAGTTGTTCAACATCACTGCAACAAGGCAAAGAAAAAATCCATTTTTTTAGCTCTTGGCCTTATAACATGGAATATAAAGGGAAACTAATGAATACAGCATTGATGCCTGATTGCTTTTCCCCGGAGCCTGATACAGCCTGACTAATAGCGTTAGTGTTAAGGACTGTCCTTTCAAGACAATGCTACTGGCCGGTTCATGCAGAAGGACAAGGAGGTTCAAATGGAACTAATGCTCTCATGTCTGTTATTTAAATGGCTACAGCTTCACCTGGAAGTAACTGGGCTCTGAGCTCATCTTCTGGTTAATTGCTGGATATCTTCATGAAATACTCACTAAGTTCATCAATGGTCATTTCGATAGAAATTGGAAGACTTCCTGGGCTGGTTTAAATTGGCCAAAAGCTCAGGAAAAACATACTACGTTGTTTTAATAGATCCCACAAAAAGGATTGATCCTACTGGAACAGTTCAATATACATGGAATTAATGAGCTCCTTGAGGGCAGAAACCAAGAGTCCTTTTTTTCATCTTTGTATCTCCAATATTCCGTATGATGTCTGGCCCATTGTAGGTGATTTTTAGAAAAGATTTTAGAAGTCAGTCAAATTTTTTGCCTCTACAATTATATAATGACTTCCGTTTATTGCCATAAGTATATTGTTCTTGATATTTAAGGGGTTGGTAATTAACAATCTACAAAATGGCCAGAGAAACTTAATGAAAGAAGAGGAAAATTGTGGAATGTAGAGTGCTTCAGAGAATGAGTAGAAGTCAATAAACACCTCTCATGAGCCTATTGTATACTGGAAATAAACTCTAGAATTCTATTTAGAAAACTAAGGATTTTGCAACCACTAAATTATCCACTAAAGTTAACAATCACATCAGATTAACTTTATATTCAATGGTGAAAATCTCTTTCCAGAGATACATTGTAACATACATTACATTAATTTGAATATATCTATACTTGAGTCCATCTATATTGTGTATGTGTGTGTGTGTGTGTGTGTGTGTGTGTGTGTATGACGCCTTAAGGTAAATTTTAGACCAGGGCTGTACCTAACTTATAGAAAAAATATCACAGATCAGATCTGTCTCTTCCAATACAAAGTGATTTTACTTTCAAACCTAAAGAATAGTGCTAGGCAGACATCTATGTGTCTTTAATAATCTGTTTAGGAATATAAGCAGCTTGGAATTCCAAATGATTGAGTTATTTTGGGGTTCCATAAATTTCATTACCTAATGTGACAAATAATTATGGGTAGCTAAGCCTGGGCTTCAGCAAGTATAAAATGACTAGGTAAATAATTAAAAAAACAGATGAACTATCTACCAGACTGAATTAACATTATCCGCAAATTGCTACTTATGCATAGAACCACCATTTGAAAACTTAGAAAGCAGATGAGAACTCTTGATATATTCTACACACTGAAATATTGTAAAAATGCCTGGTTCTTAGTTACTGAATTGGTAGCATTTGGTTAATCAGCATCTCAGTTTAATATTTGATTGAACATAATGGCCTTTATTCTACCAGAGGCACAAAATATTTCATGAACAGCTAACTGAGAATATAGCTGTTCAGTTCAACTTCTCTTTTCCAGAGCTCTAGCCCAACTAATCATTGTAGAAACCTAAGTTAACTCTGATATGACCCCGAAATCTCTAAAAAGATAAATATTCCATTCCTTTCACTTTAATTCAAGTGTTATCGAGTGCCAAGTCTGTCTAAAGCACTACTCTAAGCACCCACAGAATAGTTATTACCGTTGAGTTAAAATAAGGGAAGGGATACAGATGGATAAAGTAAGAATTGTAATAAAGGGGCCAGGACAGTGTCCTAGTGTTTAGAGAAAAAAGAGAGTAAGTTCAATGTAGTGAAGGACTTAGGAAGTTTCCTAGAGAACTTAGTAGTCGAGCTTGACCTTGAAGTTTGGGCTATATCCTGACCATAAGCAGTCATTCAGTGAATGACTGAAAATGTATTTTCCCTGATACTTCTTGCCATGGAAGGTCATCTTCAAGCATCCTGGCAAGTGTCAGTATTCTTTTAGATGGGCTTCAAATATTTCCCACGAACTCATATTAGACAACAAAATTGGTGTCTTTTATTGACAGCTCCTTGTTGATTGATGGAGAGCATTCAAAACCCACTTGTACCTGCTACAAATAGCCTGTATTTTACAAATAACCAAATTTACTTCAGTTGACTACTTTGAAGAACACGTTCAGCCTTTGAGTCTTCTCAATACCTAACCTACTGTGCTTCCTCCATTTTCCCTCAGGATACTTACAGTCCACGCAGGATCTGCTTCACCCTTGACCGTGTCCTCCAATAAGCACATAAGACAGCACCCTCCAAATGCCAAAGGGCCAAGGGCTCTTCCTTGGAAGAAGAGTCTCAAGATGTTAGAGAAAGACAGGGAAGAAAGAAGGTGTAGGCTCTAATTCTCAATCAGCCATTAGCCAGTTAAGTGGACAACTCATATATTTTCAACAAACAATTAGAAAGTGTAGCTTTAAAAAGAAACTCATTACAGGAGCAAAAAATTTATAAAATATTTAAGAATAAATCATGTAATATGGAATACCTTTATGGAAAAAATGTATAATGTTACTTAATGCCAGAAAAGATTGTCTGAGTTTGTGGAGAGATATATAAGGTTCAGGGATGAATTCTAATTCTCTTAAAATTATTATATATACAGTACAATTTTAATAAAAATTGTAAAAATATATTTCAGTAACAGTGTGACATAGCATAATGACAATTCACATGCAACAGGAAAGAATGAAAATTAACCAAAGCAATTTTTAACAACAATAATAATAAATAGGATAATAGATTGACTATAAATCTATCATGATAAAAGTAGAATTGCATCAACACAGGGAGAGACCATTTGACCAATGGAACAGAACAGAGGCCCATCAATATGGAAATTTGGTAAATGTGATGGCACTACCAAAAAATGGTAAAGGAGGACAGACTTTACAGTAAATGAAGTTGCAACAATTAGCTATCTATATGTTTAAAGGAAATAGACACCATCTCATATCATCCACGAAAATAGACTGTGGATGGATTAAAAACCTAAATGCAAGAGTAAAACTGTAAAACTCTTAGAATGGAAGAGAAAATGCAAATCATAATGGAAAAATCTGATAATTCTGACTACATTAAAATTTAAAACCTCTGTTTAACAAAAGATCCCACTAAAAAAAGAAAAGACAAGCCACACTTCGAGAAGATGTTTAAAATATATATTGCAGATAAATCACAGAAGTCAGAATATATAAAACACTTCCACAAAACAGTAAAATAAAGACAAGGCACAACCAAAAAATTCAAAAACATATAGGAAACATAAATAACCAATAAACTTGACAAGATGTTGAAATTCATTATTGACTCAGGAAATGCAAATTTTAGATGAAATATCTTTTGCAACTCTCAAATTGACCAAAATGATTAATTGGTCTGAAGATACCAAAAGCTGATGAAGGTATACAGCTGTTGGGAGGTGGTACAATCCCTTTGCAAAGGGATTTGGCAGTTATCAGTAAACATAAAGATGTGTGTGCCTGCAGACCAACAGTTCTGCTAGATTTCTCTTCTAGAGAAACTGCTGCCATGGACATAAAGTGGCATGTCCTTGGATGTTTACTGCAGCATGGTTAGCAATAAGAAAAACTGGAAACAGCTTGTCTCTCAGGGAAGTAGAAAAACCCTGGGTATGTACGCATGTGTGTGTTTGTCATATTATGGTTAAAAATAATGAGCCTGATCTATATGTCAAAATATGAAAACTTAAAAGAACATAGTGTTGACTGTGTAAGGTCAGTTGTAAATGGAGTTATTAGAAAATTACTATATACCTGCTATGTCCCAGCACTTATTATGGTCTGTGCTACAGGAGTGAACAAACCTGTGAATCCCTGATGAAGCTTATCTCACTAGTGAATGTCACATTTTCTAGCAGAATTGGTAAGAATTTTAACTCTCTGAATAGTAACATACAATAATATTCACAGCAAACCTTCTTTTACTTATTTACTTATTTATCTATGTGAGGAAGATCGGCCCTGAACAAACATCTGTTGCCAATCTTCTTCTTTCCTTGAGGAAGATTGTGCGTGAGCTAACATCTGCGACAATCTTCATCTATTTTGTATGTGGGATGCCACCACAGCATGGCTTCATGAGCGTGTGTATGTTTGTGCCTAGGATCCGAAGCTGTGAGCCCCGAGCTGTCAAAGTGGAGTGCTCGAGCCTAACCACTATGCCACCAGGCTGACTTCTTTTAAAGCAATCACATATGGATTCTAGTTTTAATTCATTTGGTATTCTGGAAAGGCCTACCCAATCACTGGTCCAAAGAAAGAAGCGTGTGTAACATCATTCTTGAGTAGGCAGTTGACGGAACAGTCCTGTCAAGGCAGAATTGACAGGCTCGATTTGTAGAGATTAACATCAGTATTGGCAATTCTAGATTTTGGCTTCAGAGGCTGCAGAAAGTTCTGATTTGTAATGAATTTCTGCTTGAAAGTTAGAGTCCTGTTCCATTATGCCATTTTTAGAGTACCAGGGTAATTATTATTTCACTCAAATTTGGTCATGTAGCTTTCTCTCAAAATCAGCATTATACCAGCAGGTATTTCTAATATTTTCTTTTTAGCTCAAATGAAGCTTTATCTAGCCTTCTATCACTTTTTACCTAATTATTAGCATATTACTTTCCTGTAGTACACAATGTGATATCATTATTGTAAAACTTTTAGGCAGGAAAAGCATATATTGATTATGCGTATAACGTATTGAGTCCAAAGACACTCATGGGAAGATACACACCAAATTCGGTAGAGGGTTTCCTAGACAAGAGATAGAAAAGGACAAGGTTGGTGGGACCTTGATAGTATCCAAAATAGTATATTTCATTACAAAATAAGAGTTACCTGGAGGAAATAGGGTAAAATATTATTTTTAAAAATCTAGATACAGTACATGAGTATCTGTTATAATATTTTCTGAACTTTTCTGCATATTTGAAAAATGTAATTTAAAATCAAAATAAATGAATTTTATTTTTAAATGTTTTACTTGAAGAGGTAAATAATTATCATTATTTCCAACTTTTAACACTACAGAACATGCGTTGGATTGGTTTGTAAACAGAGTGTTATGGTATCAAACATATTCTTTTTTAAAAAATAATTGTATATAGGGTCAAAGATAAAATTATAAATAGAGTTAAAACCTGGTTAAGCTGTAAAAAGCTTCAACCAAAATAAAACAAACCATGAAAGTGACTTTAGTATTTCTGATTACACGATAGCTAACACTCAAACCCATACTAACGAAAAATGAATATTTCTAAGGATTTGACTATATATTTCAACCATTTGATAACAATGATGTAAGATACCCTTTTTACTGATGCAGATGGTCTGGCTGGCTCAGCAAGCCTCTCGTTAGTATTCATTTGCTTTAACTGTTAGTGTACTGGTGAGTCTCTCATGATAATAATTCCAGATTTCTGATTGATTCAAATTCTCTATATCAGTACTTCCAGCCAATGACAACTTTATCATGGATAATTAGCAGATAGGCACTAAGATAAATGAAAACATAAGAACATCACCGTCACTGGTGATTCCACCTGTCACTAGCCAGATCTTTGCCCATAAATATTACAGCAATTTTCTGAGATTGCTCAGGATCCCGTTAAATTAGTAAAAAGTTGAATTGATAAGACTGGAGGGTTGAAGGCAGATCAGAGTGTTTGAGGGTGAGTAATATTTTACTGGAAAGTGGCCCGTCTGTTCTTTCAACACATTTCTATTCACCTGACAAAGGCAGGCAATGGATCTGGCCCATGAGGGGTCACACGAGATGCTCTTTTGGCAATATTGTCTACTTCCAATTCCCACTTAAGGTTAAAAGGAAATTATCACAGTTCCCTCCAACCTTCTATTTTTATTGATAATAATAATAATAGCTATCATTTATTGAGTACTTACTATGTGCCTGGCATTACATTAAATGCTTTCTATTTATAATATTATTTAATTCTTATCAATACACTATGACTTACAGCATTTTGTTGTCTCAGCTTTACTAAAGAGAAGCTGAGGCTCAGGGAGTTGAAATAATCCCTGTGATCCTGTAGTTATGAATTGTGGAGCTTGGATTTGAACCCAGGACTTCCTACTCCTGCTTTCATCCTTTTGATCCCTTCCTCCTTCCTTTCTAGATTTTTTCTTACTCTTACTATCCAAAAGGATATATTTCATAATGATTAAATGCTCAATATGCATCATCATTCTTTCCATGGGACTTTTATCTCCTAATAATAATTGTTAGTGTATAATTATTAATAGCTCAAACAAAAGCAGATATCCTTGACTTTTCTCTCTTTCCTTACCACATCCATTCAGCCAAGAAATCCTATTGTCTCCACAATCAAAAATATTTTCAGACTCCAACCAGTTCTTGCCGTCTTCTCTGGGACTAGCCTGGTCAGATCTACCGTCAGCTCTCATCTGGTTTCTGCAGCAGCCTGCTAACAGGCCTTGCTACGTCTGCGCTTACTGTCCTATAGTTTATTCTCAACACAGCAGAAAGTTTCCAATAAAGTAGTAAGTCAAACAATATCACTCAAACTGGAAGCCTTCCAGTCGCTTCTGTTTCACTCAAAGTCAAAGCCAAAGTCCTTATAAGGACCTACAAGACCCTACATGACTGGCTTCCTTTCACCTCTATGCTCTCATCTCCCACAACCTGGCCCTCATTCTCACTGCTGCCACAAAATGGGCCTCCTTGCTAAGCCTCAAACACTCCAGCAAGGCTCTCGTGTCAGACCTCGCACTGGCTGCCTCCTCTGCATAAAAGGGTCTCCCCCAAGACATCTGCAAAGCTAACTCCCTAAACACCTTCAAGTCTTAACTCAAATATCGCCTCCTTAATGGGGCCTACCGTGACCAACAGATCTGAAATTTTAATACCCTCTCCATGCTACCACAGATCCTACTTTCATAACTCTATTTCTTTTTTCCACAGCTTTTTTTCTATATGCTTAAAATTTATTGTGTATTCCTCTAGCCAGATTGGAAACTCCAAGAGAGCAAGGATTTGGGGCTGTTCTGTTTCACTATGGAAATCAAGTATCTAAAATACTAACTGGTAAAGAGTATCTAAAACTACTCAAGTTTTGTTTGGTTGTTTGTTTTCATTGTGGAAACAGCATCAAATGTGAGATCTTCCCTCAAGAAGTATTTAAGTGTACAATACAGCATTGTTAACTATAGGCATGCTGTTGCACAGAAGATCTCTAGAACTTATTCATCTTGCATGACTGAAACTTTATACCCGTTAAATACTACATCCTGTATCCCACTCCCCCCAGCCCTGGAAACCACCATTCTGCTCTCTGCTTCTATCAGTCTGACTATTTTTAGATACCTCATATAAGTGGAATAATGCAATATTTCTCCTTCTGTGATTGCCTTATTTTGCTTAGCACAATGCCCTCAAGCTTCATCTATGTTGTCACTTTTGGCAAAATTTCCTTCTTTTTCAAGGCTGAATAGTGTTCCATTGTACATATATACTACCTGAGTTTTTAAGACTAGAATGCAGTTGAATGGCTTCCAAGGAAAGGTCATAAAAGACAATATAGCTTCCTGTTGTCTCTTTCTCTCAGGACAGGCAACTTAGGAGCCTTAAGCCCAGCTCTCCTGAAATCACCATGCTAAAGATACCACACAGAGAGGGTAAATAGAGTCAGAGAGATACCCTAAAAGCCCCAGATTACTCCAACACCTGCTTTCCAGCTGCCTCAGCTGATGTCAAGTGGAGCAGAGGGGAATTCTCACTGCCAAATTTTGCATGAATTGCAGATTTTTTTTTTTTTTTTTTTAAGATTTTATTTTTTCCTTTTTCTCCCCAAAGCCCCCCGGTACATAGTTGTGTATTCTTCGTTGTGGGTTCCTCTAGTTGTGGCATGTGGGACGCTGCCTCAGCGTGGTCTGATGAGCAGTGCCATGTCCGCGCCCAGGATTCGAACCGACGAAACACTGGGCCGCCTGCAGCAGAGCGCGCGAACTTAACCGCTCGGCCACGGGGCCAGCCCCTGAATTGCAGATTTTTGAGCCAAATTGATACTGCTGAGTTTCTGTGTATATTTGTGAGTGCATGTATTGTGTGTGTGTGGGGATAAATGATTCTTAGCGAATTTATAGACTTGTGCAACCATCGCCATAGTACAATTGCAGAACATTTCCACCATGCCCAAAAGATCCCTCATGTCAATTTGCAGTCACTTCCCATTCCTACCCTCAACCTCAGGCAACCAGTGATCTACTTCCTAATTCTATAGGTTTGCATTTTGTGGAAATTTCAAATAAATGGAATCATATAATATGTTGTTTTTGCATTTGGCTTCAGTCATTTAGCTTAATGCTTTTGAGGTTCATCCATGCTGTAGCACATATCAGTTCTCCATTCCCTTTCATTGTTGAAAAGCATTCCATTGTATGGATATACCAAATTTTGTTTATACATTCACCAATTAATAGATATATGGATTATTTCCCCTTTTTCGCTTTTATGAATAATGCTGCCATGAGCATTTGTACAAGCCTTTTTTGCGGGCATGTGTTTTCATTTCTCTTGGGCAGATACCTAGGAGTGGGAACTGCTGGGGTGTGTAATAATTTATGTTTAACATTTTAAGAAACTTCTAAACTCTTTTCCAAAGTGACTGTGTTACTTTACATTTCCACTAGCAATGTCTGAGTGTTTAAGTTTCTCTACGTCCTCACCATCACTTATGTTTTTGAATATTATTTTTTTAAACCACATCATTATTTTGGGGTAGTTTGTACAGAGTAATGTATTACCAAAATAATTTTATTATTTATTTCCCCCCACAGTAGAATATAGATTTCACAAAGCATGAATCTTCGTCTGCATTGTTCACTAATCTAACCCAAACAAGTAGAAATTTGCACATTAATACTGCCACCAAGATCTAATGATTGAATCTTTGAAACAACCACATTAAGTAGCACAATTATTATTTCCTGTTTGCAATTATTAAAGCAGAATTTCAGGTAAGTTGTCCAACAAAACTAAGTAATTTATAAGTTGACTGATTTTTTTCCCTTCTCTCTTCCCCTAAAATTCTAAGTAGTAAACAAGCTTTGGCAGGTTGTACTCTGATAACTTTAAGTTATCATCAAGCAAATTATATATATATATATTACAAGTTTAGATAAATTTAGAAAAACAGAACAAGGAGTCAGAAATGCAGTGTTTTTGTGTGTATATATATATATATATATGTATCTATAAATAAACACATATATAGATATAAACATATACATATATGTACATAAATCTCCAGTCTATTGGCTCTGTGCATCCCCAACAAAAAGTGAGCTAAATGCAGTGTCAGAGAGGAAGATGCATTGAAATGTCACCTGCCAAAAGAAATTCTCAATAGCTAAGGACTGTCTCCCTCTGATCTGTTTGTTGGTGCCCTGTAGAGGAAATACGTAAGGAAAAAAAGGTCTAGAAAAGTCTTAAGAAATCTCAGCCGAACAGGGCCCTGTTGTTAGCTCAGTGGGTGTACTCCACCAGCGGTCCAGGGGGACAATATGTATGTAAACCGTTTTAACCTGTGCTCCTGTGATCCCCTTGAGTCTGGCCCAAGGAGCACTTGCCCTCACGGCAGAGGGGAAAAGAGCAAAGCCCGGAAGCCCAGAGGCAGATAAAAATCATTTATGTGAAAGATGTTCCTAAGGAACTGTATAAGTTTTGCTTGAATTATAAGCCCATGGTTTTTAGGGAATGGTAGCTATTCAATCTTTATTTTTTTTAAAAAATTGGTCTGGTTTTAAATTAAGAGAGGTAGAGAGAGATAATTAGAGCCCATATTAAAATAACCAAAATATAAGGGAAAATGTTCCCACTTCGAGCTTACCAGAAAGGTCACTATAATAAATTTAGAATAACAGAACAAGAAGTCATAAAAATTATTTTAGGTAAATCCCTACCTTTCAGGAGGACTTAATCTAAACTATTCTGCAAAGAACATTATCTATTGTGGTCTTAACATTTTCCAGAGGACATTATCAATGTTCATTGGCGATATAATCTATAAGTGTACAACTTTCTGCAAAACATCAAGTGAAGAAAAATAGGTCAGATAACTCATTTTTTTAATGAAATTATCCAGAGAAGCAGTGTGCAAAATCCTAGTTTGACTGAATTGCTATTTGTAATGTATTTGTCATGGCAAGCAGAACAATTTTCCTGCTGTGTTCCTTAAAACTGAGGGGTAACAGAATATGCCACCCCAAAAATATGCCATTTTGGCATAAGAGTTTTGAACTGAAGGCAATGAGAAGAAGCAGATACAAGAAAAACTCCCTGCCCTCCCCTATTTTCCCAAAACTAAGTCATAAATTTACAAAGATGTCCCTCCTCCCCTCTCTATCAGCAAGAATAAAAGTTAATCACGGAAGACAATTTCAGACCCTGTCAGCCTGGAGAAGGCACCAGAGGAATCTACACAACAAATTTACTAACTAGCCTTCACCTCCGCCCTTGGAAGCCTGAAATGCTTTCCTTTGTCATTTCTCCACAAATTTCTTGTTCTTTGTTAAAGATGCTATATACGCCTGAATTCTAATCCACCACCTTAAGTCACTAAGTTTTACTTGGATGTCTCCCATGAGTACATGAGGTATGCATGTTAATACACTTCTGTTTCTTTTTTTCTTGTTAATCTGTGTTTTATTACAAGGTTCTTAGCCCAGAACTCAAAGGGGCTGAGGGAAAATTATTTTTCCTCCCCTGTGAAACAGTAACTCACTAAACAAGACCTCAAGGGCCAGAAAAGTATTTGTTAGCTAACCCAACCTTCCTTTGGTAGAAGGTCACTAGACACATTGGACAGAGAATGAATTTCCATAATGGAATAGCACCATATCTGGGAGCATCTCATCAAAATGTGAATGTGATAAGCTTTTGGGATATTGGAATAGAACTAAAATACAGTAGTAGTAAAAAGAGTAAAAAAAATATCATTTTTTCAACACTTGCCAACTACATGCCAAGCATGGCCTTAAGCTCTCACTTGATTAAGATATGACAACCTTGAGAGGAAGCTCACTTTTTTAGAGGGACTCAGAAAGTGTACAAATTCATATTCAGCTCTATTTGTCTTGAAAACCTATTTTCTTAACCACTGGCCACTATGGAACACGGCCGCTATGTCGAAGCGTAATTTAACTTCTAGAACTGACTCAATTGCCATCTACTTGCTGACCTGCAAGGGGGTTTGGACTACCGGGTATCGTAGTCATCAGCACAGGAAAATATGCTCACCTCTATGTTTTACTGTGGAATCAATGTTCTCACCTAACAAGTATATACAGTTGAACATTTTAGAATTTGAATCTCTGAAAGGTGAATATGCATAGAGATAGGTGGAATAAAAACGTAAGAAGAAACAAAAAGCAGCAAGAAGACTAAATAAGAGAGTAGGAATCATTAGTATTTATTTTGCCCTATACATTCTGGCAGGCATCCTACAACTATTATTTCTAACCCACATCAGGAACTTTCAAAACAGACAGCCCTTTAGGTCAGAAGCAGATCATGAGATGAGGAGTTGTATGCAAATGATTTATTAAGGAACTGCGCTCAGAAACCAATAAGGAAGCAGAAAAAGTAGGCTGGGCTTTGAAACAAACCAACCCTGACTTGATCTCAGGCAAAGTTCCTCAGAAGGGTGCTCAGCCTGATCCCCAAGGGGCTCTGGAGATTAAGTTCCGCCATATGTATTTGCCCTGCAGAAAAAAGGAAGCTGGCCTCCCACATTCCTGCAGCCATCAGTCATGAGTACAGGGTTACAGGAGATCTACGTGACGCCCTAGCAGCATCTGCTGCAGCTTCTTACCCTTATTTTATCGAGGAGAGAGGAAACAGAAACTCAGCATGGTTAGTAACTAAGACCAACGTCTGGGAGCCAGCCCCAGCTGTATCTGACTCCAAAGCTCAGGGTTTTTCCAGCACTCTCTACCCTCATTCAATTATTCCTTCACCTTAGTTAATTGTTTTTCCTGTTTTCTGTTACTCGAGCTTTCTCGGCCACCGTCTGTAAATGTTAGCAAGTGGTAGCAAACCACAGGCTGATGGATTCCACAAATCCCTCCTCATAATTTTCTAGCTTTGCCTGTGCCAACCTTTGTCCAGATACGCCTTTCCTGACCCTCAGTGCTTCTGGCAAACAGGGTTACACGAACTGGAGGAGCCCGGGGGCTCCAGCTGGCTCCCAAGTGTTGTACAATAGAATATTTCATGAGAGATAGTCTTGTGTCTAAGGGGCCTCAAAAGATTATACGGAAATGAGTGGCATGGGGAGAAAAGCGCGGTTTTAGAGGCTGGGTGTGCAAACTGCAGAGCTGAATTTTGGGAAATACAAACTGGGAAAACCGCAGCAAAAAATCCAGAAAAACAGATTATTTTTTTTCTTACTTTTAAGCTTGGGTTTTGGTTCCATTCAGACCAAGACCAAAGCCAAGCCCTGATCAAAGCTGATTTTTTCTGTTAGCCCCAGTGCTCGCTGGGGGTGGGCCGGCTGCTATGAGTCTACGTTTCCTATGGTTATGTGTCCATTTACATCCTTTTTCTCTAGGCAATTTGGGCACATCTCTGCTCATTTATTAATATCTTCATAAATGTAAAACCAAGGGCCCTATTTATCTAGTCATTGAAAGTCTGTAAAACAGTAATGTGGAATGTAAAATATTCAGTGATTCCAAAGGAAAGAAAATTCTATATTTGACCTTATTTCCATTCATCAATGACTCAAAAATATTATCGGCTTGATCATCGTACATAAATAAGGATTGAATCTCTAATGAAAGATTAAACTAAAATTACTTTAAAAGCAAGCATATCCAAGTCAAGGTTTTATAAAACCTTGACTTGGATCATAATTCTGCTTGTCATCTTTTTCATAAAAGAAGATTTACACTTCCTATGATAGCACTAACCTTTTCAAAGAATGGCAACTACACTTCATATATTTAAGTGATTATGAATTATGACCTTTAAATTATGCTATCTTAAAAAGATCAGAGAAAATGTAGGACAACAGGAGAACTCAAATGATGGCAGAAAGTGACCGTTCTATTTGCAACACTTTTGTGTTTAACTCAGTAATATTACCATATCTGGTACTCTTGTTTAAGTGATTCTAATTTCCTTTTACTTCACAGATCATAAGTAGGTGTATAAACAAATTAGTTAGTTCAAAGTTATTTATTGAGCACCTACTGTTTGCTAAGTGTAAGGTGTTTGGTGCAGTAGTTATTTAGGAGTTTAGGAGGGGAAGCACATCATGTTCCATCCTAACTCCCATTCATTCCATCATTCAACAAACACTTATCAAGTCTCCTGTCTGCTACTGAGACAGAGAGGTGGATCAGCACCATTGTCTTTCCTCAGAGAGCACAGGAGAGAGAGAGAGGGATGTGAACCCATATTTCAGTACAGGAAGCACTAGGATAGAAGCCTATGTGAGGTATGGTTGTGGCAGAGGAAGAATGGATGCTACTCAGTGATCCCACAGCTGGGGCTTGAAGGACAGAGTGTGGCAGTGTGAAGGGTAGTGGTAGGACACAGTTGCTTGTACATTCAAGAGAGTGGAAAAAGCATGTGCAAGGACATGGAAGTGCAAAGATGCAACTGCAAGTGGTTTAGCTGGAGCTTGGTGCTGGACAAGAGGTCCCCGGGGGCAGAGTCTGTCATGGTACAGAGTTTGGACTCCATCCTACAGGAAATTGGGAACCACCATGGGGGTGAAACAGTGGGCTTCTTATATAGTTTAATCTGCAATTTTAAAAGATCCTTTTGGAAGTATTATGAAGGGTGGATTTGGAAAAAAGACGAGATTTTGAGTCAGAGATACCAGTTAAGAGCCAAAATATAATGAAAACCTAAACTAACAGTAAAAATAACGACAGTAAATTTTCCTGAGTACGCCCTATGTGCAGAACTTCACACTAAGCATTTGAACGAATTATCTCACTGAATCTTTTTCATCAACCACACCCCTCTTCCCCTAATGCTTACATCTTCAACACATGCATTTTATAGATGAGGCAATGAGATTAAGGAGGTTAGGAAACCTGACCAAAGTCACACAGCTAGTAAGTGATAAAGCTAAGAATCAAGCCCAGGGAAACATTTGAGAGATTGTTATGAGGTATAATTGAAAAAGATGAATAACTGATTGGATGTAAGAGATGAGAAGGAGAAACCACAAGAAGGACTCCACAACCATTCACTTCCCTTTTCCCTATTGTACCAAGAATATTGGCGTGTGTGGGGAAGGGTAGCCATTAGTACACATACAAATGCAACCTACAACCTAACAAGAGTCATGGCTTCCCTCAGACAATCTATATGAGCAGAAAGGAATAAGTGCTACATCAGGCTGTGAATTACCAAAAGCCACAGAACCTGTGGAAAATGCATTTCTATCTTGACAGTTATGACTCCTATCCTCCTCATGGAGCTATCCTCATTCTAGAAGAAGCAATAAGAGCCCACAGAAAAAGTCTCCCACACACACACTGGATCCTACCATTGTTTGACCCAATGAGAGCTTCTTATCATTATTTGAAAAACTGACAGACAAAACTTATCCTAGCAAATTGAGGATGACATATAGCCATGATTGGAATGGCTCATATATCATATCCTTCATACAATTTATATCTCCACACTCTTTACAGAATTAAAAAGCTAAATAAAGAAGAAACATGTAGTATAAATTAGAGAAAAGCAATGGTACCATCACAGTGAATAAATTTAACCCTCTAGCAGTAGCGTGTATGTTCCACGTGTTTCATGTACATACATACTATGTTACTGCGGGGGTTTTTAGGTCTACACGTTTTTCTAAAAATAATAATTTCTGTAAGAGTTGAGAATGTGCAATCAATTGGTAAATGTTATTGAGGTAAACTTAATTCTCAGAGTGAAGGCAAATTAAAACTCTACTGGACAATGAGAACACTGTCCTCTGTAAATTCATGTCATCTATGTAAAAACTGTCATAATTTCACTCATAAACCTATCCTTAATTAACAAACATGTTCCTCTAATGGTCCAATAACAAATTATTTTTACACATAAAGTGAACTTTTGGAAGTCATGCTCAGTCTAAATCATCATCTAACATATTCCTTCAGGCAATTGCTTAGTTACAGATTCACAAAATATTAGAATTATAAGGAACTGTAGGAAACACCCAGTACAGCATTTCCAAATTGAGTTACACAAAATGCTTCAGAAAGATGGGTTTTTCCATGAATAAGAGATGTTCTTGTAATGTTTGGGAAACTGGGTTATACCAAGTTCAACTTATTTCTTTACCAAAACCATATTAAACCATATTCTAATATGCAATTAGCAAGGTAAATTTCCAAGAGTATTATAATATGTCCAGAGCTTTTTTTTCTAAATTTATTTCAACATGGAACTCTTATTTAATGAATAATTATCAACATCAGAGTACTTCAGAGAATAGTTCAGATAGCTAATCTGATTTTGTTTTTTCATTTTGTACATAACACTGGGATATGGAAAGAATAAACAAAGTTTCTCAGGATCATAAAATTTAGTAGTAGCAAAGTCAGGTCAAGAAACTTGTTTTCTACCTACTTCATTCAACTCTGATGTTTTTTTCTTTTGCTCTCACCTTCCATGTGTTTAACATTTGCAGTATTTTCCTCTGGCACGTTATATAGGCATTAAAAAGCCAAGGGCTGAGTTAGCCATCAGTACAATGAGAAAACCCTAGGAATGGCTATTATTACTGAGAGCCCACCACATGTCAGATAAAACCCAAGGACTCTAGCAACCTCTCTTTCTCACAATAACTCTGCAAGCTATTGAGATACATATTATTGTCCTCATTTTACTGTTGAAGAAAGTGCCTCAGAGGCATTTGTAACTGGTCGCGTAGTTTAAAAGGATGGAGCAGTTCTGGCTGACTCAGATCCCCTGCTCTTTGCACCTGACCACCTCACCCTTCATGTCAGAAAAAGTAATGATCTTCAAAGCACTCACCATGAAACTATTTTCAGATTAAATTCTGCAGAACTAAAACGTGAATATGCTTTCTTTCTGAACAGCCCTTTTCTCTTCTACTGCAGACACTTGGAATCCATTAAATATCGACTTTTCCACAATATGAAAAAAACCACTACTTTGGACCACTTTTGTCCTCTATTAGATTTCTGGTTTGAAACCTAATGGTCCAAGGTATTTTGCAATTCAAAATGTTAAAAAAGATCATTGAAGCATATTCTAATCATTAAATTCTATAAAAAGTAGCCAAGATATCCTAGGTAAAATTTCAGCTAAAGCTACTGAAAGTGACTTTAGCTAAAGTAACTAAAGTAACTGAAATATAGTCTAATCAACACAACAAAAGTATATCAGAGTTTTAATGGACAGAGCCAATTTAATCTGGTTCTACTTTACGTGAAGAATCCAATGATCCCAGATTTCCTAATAGAGTCAAATTAACTCACCGTGGTTCCTCCAAATAGCATATATACCTATTATGAACCACAGCATTAGAATTAAACACATTATAATCCAGGTCAAAACCAAGCTCTTACTTTTGTTTTTAATGCTGTGGAGTCGATTCTGACTCCTAGCAACACTCTGTACAGCAGAGCTGAGCCCTGTCCGGTCTTTTTTCGCCCTCCTCTCATCTTCCAGTGCTGTATCAGATTCATAGGGTTTTCACAGCCAATTTTTTCCGAAATGGGAGGCCAGGTCTTTCTTCCTAGTCTGTCTTAGTCTGGAAGCCCCACTGAAACCTGTCCACCATGGGTGACCCTGCTGGTATTTGAAATGTCAGTGGTGGAGCTCTCAGCATTGCAACAACATGCCCCCACCACAGTAGGACAACTGACAGCTGGGTTATGTGGTTCCCAGACCTGGACACGAGCCCAGGCCACTGCAGTGAGAGCACAGGATCTTAACCACTATGCCACCAAAACTCTCACCTATCTACTTATATCATAAGAAAGTAACAAATTTAGATCACACATTACAACCAAAAACATGATATTAGTAATAATGGCTTTCACAAATTAGCTAATTAAGGTACCAAAACATAAAATATTTATCCATCAGTCTACTTTGAAAAAGTAAAAATAAAAAAAGTGAAAATAAATAAAAGGAACGGGCTCCTCTCTTACTTTCTTTCTTTTTTTTTTTTTTTTTTTTAAAGATTTTATTTTTTCCTTTTTCTCCCCAAAGCCCCCCAGTACATAGTTGTATATTCTTTGTTGTGGGTCCTTCTAGTTGTGGCATATGGGACGCTGCCTCAGCGTGGTTTGATGAGCAGTGCTATGTCCGCGCCCAGGATTCGAACCAACGAAACACTGGGCCGCCTGCAGCGGAGCGCGTGAACTTAACCACTCGGCCACGGGGCCAGCCCCTCCTCTCTTACTTTCTTCACTGATGAACATTAAAGAGAGGAACACTAAGTTCTTGAAACTTCCATTAGACATTAAATACAAATAATTTGCTGACTCTTGCTATTTTGTTTCCAAGTTGTAGCTTTATTAACCATAAACCTAACCCCAGCAGCAAGGGCATGGATGTGTCTGACACCAATAGTAATAAGATTACCCATTGAGGCTTGTCAACTCTCCTTGCTCGCGGCAGCTTGAGGAGATCCCTTAACAATGATTCATGGCTTAAAACTCAGAACCATCTGCTCTCTTGGAGAGTTCCGCAGCCAAGGTGAAGAGGGGAATTTTCACAACTGCACTCTTCTTCCTTCTCAAGTCTACGGAAAAGCATCCAACAAACCACAAAAACCTGGCACTAATTTGAATATGGTAGGCATTATCCTCCATATGTTCTTGTTTCAATGGACCCCTTTTATAGTAGCTATCTCATTTGATTCCATTTCTTTCCTCTCTTCAGGATGAAAAGTGTCAATTTTTCTCACTCTATAAACTTCCTAATATCCTTTCCATCCTAGGCAGTTCAGTTATTTGTCCATATCCATTTTAACGGAAAGTATTTTTTTATTATCGATAAAATTGCAGGGTTTAACTGAATCTCATGAAGTTAAATTGCTTATTTTATGTTTAAGGAAACCAAGGCAAGGTGAGGTTAGTTGATCACCCTAAAGTCACATAGCCTGTCAGTGAAAGAATTAGGACCTGACCACTTGTCGCCTAAAACTCTGCCCACAATGTACTATTCTATTCAAAAGAAGCTTCAGTGTCTCTGCTATTCTCGCTTAGATTACTTAATGAGAAATAGTTTTTGGTTCATATATTACCTAACAAATCACAGGGAATATGTCAATTGAACCAGATAATTTGAATTGGTATCAAACCAATATGAAAAGAAATATATGCAATTCTAAAAGGCCATTTGTCTTTCTTATAGTGAAAAGGGAAACTTTTAAACCTGAAGGCAAAAATTAATCTGACATATCTTCATCTTATACTCCAAAATGTGATTCCAAGTAAGTTCTAAGACAGTCTGGCACATGCAAATTGGATGATTACATTATTGAGACAAGTCTATTGCTATCTACAGATACCAAGTGAACTATCATAGGATTCAAATCCCTGTGACTAGACAGTGGGTGTGTCAGTCAGTCTTTTAGGTATGAGTAGGTATGGGATAATCCTTTGGGGAGAGTGGGTATGGAGCTACTCCTAGCAGATATGGAGAAGATTAAGCAACTCAAAAAATCATTCTCATAAGCTGTATATAAGGAGCTATAGCTACCAAGGGTATGCCTTCCTAATGACGCAGGAAGAAGCTCAAAAAAGTTGCTGTAAATTTGCTTTGGCTCAAAACTGGTACACTCTCTTCTTCCACATTTCATTAACCAAAGTAAGCTGCCTAATCAAGACCAATATCAATGGTGTGGATGGAGCCACGAAAAAATAGGAGAAAGAAGAAAGAATCGCTAGCAAGTCATTCACTCTATCCCTGTTACAGGGACAAGAGCTGTTTTACTGAAACGGTGGATGCAAAAGCTAGATTTGAGTGTGTTTTAGAACGAATGGGAGGAGAGAGAATTAGAGAGTGAGAAGAAAATTTTTTCAAGTTTATTCTAAAAGAGAGCAAAGAATGAAGGTAGGAGCAGGAAAGGGTGTAGTTTTTAAGAGGAGTGTCTTATTGTTTTATAAAGTGGAAAAAAGATCAGCTACTTCTGTACTGATGGAAATGATCCTAAAGATAGTGAAAATTAATTATTTAGAGAGCTGATTTCAGAATTTCTTGTGTGATGTTCTTAACCAAGCAGCAAGGTAAAGGGACTGGCATGAAAGAGGATGAGTTAGCCATAGAAGAGAGGATGGGAATCTTATCTATGATATCAGGAAAAAAGAAATATGTTCCAATACAGGCAGCTGGTTCAATGTGGCAATGAAAGCTTATGACAGTTCTCTTCTAATTGCTTCAACTTTCTCAGTGATACAGAAGTAAGTGTCATCAGCTGAGCATAAGGATTGGATATGAAATGTTGAAGGTTTGAGCAGGCAAGAAAAGATACAAACTTCCCATCCTAGAGAATTAGTGAATAAAGGAATAAAGAAATATAATGGGATTATCGATGCTTTTTTATAGTAAAGAATTATAAAGAAGTATACATCCAGAAGTTATTGTTGAAATAAAAATTATGAGAGCTTTCAGCTTCAAAATGTAAAGAACTTAAAAGTCATCACTCCCATCCTTAAGACAAGAAATAACAAAATGAACCAAAATTCAACAACTTTTCTTGGACCCATCATAGAATTGAATTCATAGGGCAAACTGCCACCCCAATATGTGGAGAGACAGGCAAATACAGAGAATCATAGTATTTATAAACTTTGTGTTCATAAACTTTAAATCAGAGCCATAAATGGGTAAGAACACTTAAATGGCAATTTTCACAAGTTGCTGGAAGTTGAGTGGGGACCACCTTGAGGATGAAAACTCTTGGGGGCCTAGTCTTCCAGGAAGTCCCTTCCATTCAGAGGTTTTACCTCCAGGGACCCCACAGTTTCTTACCGAAAAGATTGAAGAAAAACTCTCTTGTGTTTATGGCATTAGGAAAGAGAAAGTTAACCACTTTAAAATATACCCAGAACATTCCCCATAATAAAGGCCTACTCTCAAAGGGAAGAGACTTTACCGAATCCTTTTATGATCTTGGGAGAGGACAGGTGTCCAACTCCAGTCCCCTCTAGCCTCCCGATATCACCTAAGGGGAGAGAAAAAAGTTAAGGAACACTTATGAAGGTCACAGTCCAGGGACACAAGCCCACTAAAAGACTAAGGTTTAATCATAAAATTGTGACATTCTTCCCTTCCTCCACAGCTTACTGAAACACCAACACATCTCCAGTATAATAATAGTGGATTACAGCTGAAAGAGCTGCAATACACAGACTTAAGAAAGAGTTCTTAGGGAAACGCAAAGACAACAGGTGAGACAACAAGGACACCAGAGGAAACAGAAGCCTTTGGCATCGACAGCTACAGCAAACATTAAATACAGCCCAATTCCCACCAGATTCACATAAAACCTCACACTAAAGGCCCATTTACTAGAGTTGCTACTACTCAATACTTCACGTCTAGTTTTCAACAAAACATTACAAGGAATGCTAAAGGACAAACAAAACACAGTCTGACAAGGGGCTGGCCCAGTGGCATAGTGGTTAAGGGCACCCATCCCACTTCAGTGGCCTGGGGTTCACAGGCCTGGATCCTGGGTGCAGACTTGGCACCACTTGGCACGCCATGCTATAATAGGCATCCCACATATAAAGCAGAGGAAGATGGGCACAGATGTTAGCTCAGGGCCAGTTTTCCTCAGCAAAAAGAGGAGGATTGGCGGCAGATGTTAGCTGAGGGCTAATCTTCTTCAAATAAATAAACACAATCTGACAAAACAAAGTACACGTCAGAGATAATCTCAGATATGATATAGATTTTGGAATCATCAGACAGGAAATTTTCAATCACAATGATTGCTATGGTAAGGGCTCTAATGGAAAAAGTGGAGAACATTCGAGACAGATACATGCAGAGATGGAAATTTCAAGAAAAAATTCAAAAAAGTGTTCAAAATCAAGAACACTGCAACACGAGCGAAGAATTTCCTTAATGGTTCATCAGTAGACTGCAGCTAGCCAAGGAAATCATCGGTGATCTCGAACCTGTGTCAACAGAAGCTTCCCAAACCGAAATGAAAAGATAAAACAGAATGAAACAGAACAGAACATCCAAAAATCAGGAGAAAATTTAAAATGGAGTAACATGAACTATTGGAGTAGCAGAAGAGGAAGAATTAATCTAATAGGTAACTGTTTTTATCAAGTAAATAATAGTAACAATGCATTGGATGATTATGGAATATGGATATGTGAAATGAATTGCATGTATCTGTACTTCATTCTTTTCATGGCTGAATAATATTCCATTGTATGTATTTACCACAATTTGTCCATTCATCAATTACTGGACTTTGAGTTGTTTCTATCTTTTGGCTATTGTGAATAATGCCGCTATGAACACACATGTACATGTATTTGTTTGAGTACCTATTTTTAATTCTTCAGGGTATATACCTGGGTCATGAAGAAAACATGGCAAATAATCTGTTATAAGTTACCTGCAGAATTTTTGACTGATATAGTAAGAGAGGAGAAAAAATGAAATTATGTAAAATGCTCAACGTCAACTCGAGATGGCAGAAAGAGAAGGAAACATTATAAAGACATAAAGGACAAGAAACAAAGAAGAAGCACAAAACACAGAAGACAATTACAAACATGGTAGATATTAATCCAACTATGTCAATGATCACTTTAAATGTGAGTGGTCTAAATACACCTATTAAAAGACAAGGATTGTCAGAATGGGTAAAAAAAAAAACAAGATGCAACTACATGTTGTCTTTAAATGTACAGTCATAGAATCAACAACAAAAACTATTTCACACAATTCTAGGGCCTGGGAAGTTCAAGATCAAGGGGCCATCAGGTTCAGTGTCTGGTGAGGGCTCATTTCCTGATTTATAGATGGCTGTCTTTTTGCTGCGTTCTCACATGGTGGAAGGAACAAGGAAGCTCTCTATGGTCCCGTTTATAAGAGCACCATCTCCGTTCATTAAGGCTCTGCCCTCATGACCTAATGACCTCCCAAAAGCCCCACCTCCAAATACTATCACACTGGAGATTATATTTCAACACATAACTTTTGGGAGGATACAAACATTCAGCCTATAGCACACTCCTAAGTATATACCACCAAAGAGTTGAAGACAGGTACTCAATTACATGGACATGCATGTTCACAGCAGCAATATTCACAATAGCCAAAAGGTGGAAGCAACTCAAATGTTCATCAAGGGATGAATGGATAAACCGTGATACATAAATACAATGGAATATTGTTCAGTCCTAGAAAAGAATGAAGTACTGATATGCTACAATGTGGAAGAACCTTGAAAACATTATGCAAAGTGAAAGAAGCCAGAGACAAAGGTCATAGATTGTATAATTCCATTTATTCAGAATAGATAAATCTGTAAAGATAGAAATGGACTGTAGGTTGCCAGGAGATAGAGGGAAGGGTTAATCGTGGAATAACTGCTTAATAGATACGAAGTTTTCTTTGAGGTGATGAAAACATTTTTGAATTAGATGGCAGCACCTGCACAATGTACTAAATACCATTGAATTGTTCACTTTAAAATAGTTAAGTGTACGTTATGTGAATTTCAACTCAATTTTTAAAAAGACATATTTGAAAAAAGAAATAAAGAGATGGAGAAAGGTATATATAATGCTAACACTAATCAAAGGAAAGTTGGAGTAGCTATATTAATTCAAACAAAGTAGACTTCAGACAAGGACATTTGCCAGGGATAACGAGGGGCCTTACATAATAATTAAGTTGTCGATTCTCCCTTGAGACTTAACAATCTTTAACTCGTATGTATTTAACAACAGAGTGTCAAAATGCATGAGGCAAAAACTGATAGAACTGTGAAGAGAAATAGTCAAATCTACTATTTACAGTTGAAGACTTCGACATCTCTTTTTTTAGTAATTAATAGATCCAGCAAGCAGAAAATCAGTAAGGATATAGTTGAACTGAATAGCTCCATCAGTCAATTTGATCACTTATGAAATACTTCATCCAATAACAGCATAAGGAAGGAAGGAAGAAAGTAAAGAAGGAAAGGAGGGAGGGAGAGAGGGAGGAAAAAATCATTTCAAGGCTCATAATGCCGTTTTTGGATTAACGTTTAAAGTGTCAAATATACCAGAGTTATCCCAAAGATCCACAGTGTGGAACGGAGATAATACTTCTATTATAGAGAACTCTTTTTTTCCCCTGTCTTCTTATTTCCAGAGGAAGTTTACACTCCCAGCCATAAACTATTAATGTAACACTTCTAGATTTCCTCTCTACTCCTTACTCTCCTCATCAAAAAGGAATGATTTACCGATTCATAAGCTTGGGAAAAACTTGATCCAAGACCATTTACAGCCTCATTAGTCTCATCCTTCCCTGTGTGGTGACCACCTTCTTCTTGGATATAAGGCTATCAGGCTGTGCTCTCCATGCCTGGTTTGGTAAATCTAATTATTTAATAAAAGTCTTAGGAAACTCATTTGACCACAGATCAACGTCATGAAGCCCCATCCAGTTCTACTAACAATAAAAATTATATTTCAAGATCCTTCAATCTGATAACTGTGTAGGTATCAATAGGTTCAGAACTCTTAGGGAAGAATAATGTGATTTACTGGTCCCTCAAACATCAAATAGCTACCCAATAAGATTGTAAGGAGAATGAAATCAAATGACATTTATAAAACACCTGGCAAGAATTTGAACTGCAAACTGGAAGAACGATGTGTTGAAATGAATTCTCTAGCTCATAAATGACCCTCGCCTGCTGCCTGAACATCACGTTTCAATTGCTAGTATTTTTAGCTATCTGGAGTTGTCTCTTGAGAATGCTGAGGATGTACTCTATTAATGAGTTTTAAGTCATAGATAGAGACAACTTGAACCTCCAGTAAATACCTAGTAAAAAAATTTCTGTTTTGTTTTACTTATTGGTGTAAGAGAGGAGCATGGAAAGAAAAAAATCCCCATTTGTTGCCTCTATTGTCTTCTAAAACAAGTAATGATTTCGTCTCAGTTGCTGCTACTTTTTTGATGAGATACCCCCTGTGTAAAAAGAAATATCTTATAGAAATAACCGCTAGTGTGTTCGTAGCCCTCAGAGTGAAAGGTACATTTGAGGATTAAGATAGTGCCTACAGAAATTGTCCACAGTAATCAATGAAAGGTATCTATGAAGTTTCAAGAGTGCAATGTTGGCAGGACTCCTCAAGACCACCAGAGAAACCTGTTCATACAGCAAAGTTTATTAGACTTACTGTAAAAGAGAACACTGGACAGAGTCTTACAAGTGTCTTAAAATAAAGAAATTAGTAAATGGTATTTATAGGGTTTTAGGTCGTGGGCTGCATGATTTCAGGAGAGCTGTTCAAGGAGGAAAACTGGTTGGGATTGGGTGGAGTTGATGACATAATAGCTTTGGATTGATCAGCACATTCAGGTGAGGTTTCTGAGAGAGTCTTGTTAAGTGAATTATTCTACATTGTTCAAATTCTTATCTTCCAGAAGCAAGTATTTCCTGCAGGAAGCAACTAAGATATTTTTTTCCTGACTGCTTCCAGTATTATTTCACGTAGGGAAGGGAAAGTATGCCTGGACACTCTATGGTTTAACACATGGCTTAATACAGGAAATTTTCTTGGCTCCCGTTCTCTTCAGGTAGGATAGGTAGACAGATGAGGTGGAGAGATGCCAAAGACAGAATTTTAAAACAAGCTAGCTTTCCAAAATGGGGCAGCTTCATGGGCAATTCTTACCCACCCTGAAGTTCCCCAGGGGGGCATCATGCTGTCTGCTCTTCCTCTGAAAGCCCTGTGATAGGCTGAATATTGATCCCCAACGATGTGGAGGTACTAACCCCTGGAAGCTGCAAACATTATCTTAAATGTAAAAAGAGACTTTGCAGATGTGATTAAGTTAAAATCTTGAGATAGGGAGATCAACCTAGATCATCTGGGTGGGTTCTAAATGTAATCACAGTGTCCTCATAAGAGGGAGGCAGATGGAGATAGACTACAGAGACAGAAGACATTGTGATAATTGAAGGAAGATGTTATACTGATGACTTTGAAGATGGAAGAAAGGAGGACAAGCCAACAAATGCAGTTCTAGAATCTGGAAAAAGCAAGGAAATGGATTCTCCCTAGAGCCCTGGAGGGAGCGCAGTCCTGCAGACCCCTTGACTTCAGCCCAATTCAAACTGATTCTGAACTTCTGACCTCCAGAATTTTAAGAGAATAAATGTTTGTTCTTTTAAGCTACCAAGTTTCTGGTCATTTCTTACAGCAGCAGTGGGAGACTAACACAGGGTCACTGCCGACAGTGGGCGAACTGCAAATATGAAAGACTTCACTCACCAGTTCAAGTCTCAACTGCTCTCTCTCCACCAGCCCACCTCACCTCCCACCTCGTCCTACTATCTTAGCTCAAAATAAGAACTTGAGAGGAGAAATATTTTAAAATATTTTTAGGAATCCAACAGGCTTCAGGGTTTGTTAAACCAAATAGTTTGTTCAAGCAAAACAACTCAGTTAATTGACTGGACTTTTCAAGCACAGGACACTAACATTTATCAGTTGGGGGAGCCAGCAGTGCCAGTGCCGGAGGCCCTGGCCGGTTACCTCCAGGGAGGTAGAAGGCAAGCTGACGAATCCTTGAAGGCTGATTCCCTGGGCTTACTTCTAAACTTCAGGACCTGAATGCAACATTCGCTTATATAATAAACATCATGCAGAAATTCGTTTTTAGGAACAAATAAAATACAAGATTTCTTTTTCAGAACTTATGCCCTATTATGCCTATTTTTACTATTTTTACTGCTTTTTTATTGTTCCTGGAAATAACCTCCTTCCTCTCAGATATCCATCCCAAAAAACATGAAAAATTTTTTAAAAAACAAACATCTCTTCCTTTCATTAAAAAAGTTGAGATTTTCCTCTAACTCTTGAAAATCAATCCACTTTAAAACATAATAAAGTAATTTTTATGCCATATTTATGATACCAATAAGGAAATTCGGTGATGTGTTGGTAAGCCAGCTCTCTGGAAAATAGGAGGAGGAGAAAGAAAACCTCTAATCTACAGCAATTTTCAGTTTCCACGGGGATATAAACACCCCTCCCATGGGCAATTTCAAGTTATTAATAGTTTAACATCAAGCTTGTGAAATTCCGAATATTTATCGGTCGGCCTTTATGGACCAGCTCTAGCTCACCATTGCAAACTCTTAAACTATGTGTAACTACTAAAGGTACGAAGACTAGTCTCTCTCAATTGCTTTTTGGAGATCACAAGACAAAGAATAAAAACGAGGAAAAGAATTAGTGAACTATGAAATGTATCTTTATTTTATATTTCCCATACAAACAGAAAAGGAGAGAGCAGAGACAAGATATCAGATTAAATCCCTGAATAAAACTTGAGAATGAAAGAACAACTTTTATTATCCTAATTAAAGTAACCTCTGTCTATGATCCAAGAACCTAATGCATTACCTATCCTAACAAGAAATTAAAGAACTAAAGGAGAGAATGAAGTATAAATAATTGAGAGCGGCTGATGATATTGAGTCCTAATTCATTACAGAGAGAAGAGAGAGAGGGGACTCAGATCGTGCAAACTCGTGTTTAAGCTTCTTCACTTTTAGTGCTGAGAGTTTCTAATTGTCTCTGAAGTTATTATAAGAAACCTATAGCTTCCTTGGACAGATTCAAAGCCCTATTCTGCAAGGATGGCAGTTAGGAGAAAATCTTCAGATGGCAAGGGGCAGATCGATCTTACAGACCCTACTCTTGTCTAGCAACATGACTGTTATCTCCAGGGTTCACCTTCCCGTTCATGAGCTGACCCTTCCTTAAATCTCAGTGGCATAGTTGGCCAAGCTTTTGTGTTTAAACCAGACTTTACTTATGATTCAGGCTAACAGAGACAGTTCTAGAGAGAAAAATATACTTAACTTATCTGACAATAAGACATGGTTCTCCCAGGAGCCCACTCAGCCCAGCCTACTCTCATGAGGTCCAGCTTGCAGCAACCTCCACTTGGCAGAGACCATCTTTCCCCCACCACCCGAGCTCAATCTTGAAAAGTCACAAATCCTTAGACTCCAGATCCGAGGAAGGACTACTCTCTGAAAGTACTCATTCCCTCTCTTCTTTGAGACACCTTCCAAATTCTTATTTTCTGTCTTAGGATCTGCCTCTTCCCACCACAACTGACAGAAATATCTCCTTCTTTCAGGGAAGACTTCTGTTATCCGCAGGAGTGTGGCTCAGACCTGGTTTCTGCCAGAACAACCATGTTAGAAAGCTGTAAGATGTCATTTTACTGTGCCCTCCGTGAGTGCCTCAATGCTTTTGAGGGTCTCTTTGCTCTTTGTAGCTTTTTAGAGATTCCTGTCCTAGTTCTGGATTATATTCAAATGCTTTAAAATCACTTGTTTAATGCATTGTCTAAGAAGCCTCTCTCATCCAGCCGACCATTCGGGAAAAATAGGATAATATATTGGTGGCATTATTGTGGGAGTGAGAGTCTTGGTATTTGCACTTAGGCCTTTGGTTTACTTCCGAAGACTGAAACTTCAATAGTCATATTGAAAACCAGAAGCAGAGATGAGGCAGGAGGAGAGCTCCTGAAAAGATTCATAGAAGGCTCTGCATTCCCAACTTACATTCCAAAGAGAAAATGACTTGGAAATTGGCTTAGAGTAGAGGAAGAGAAGTTTAGGTTCAGCTGATTTAAAAAAAAAATTACACATTCTGTGGGGTAGGGCTGCTGTTCTCCAAAAGTAATACTAAGTAAGTGAGTCTGATCCTCGTTTTCTCTGATTCCTTATAAAAAGTAAAGTACCAATTTTGACTTCAACTGAAGGAAGAATATCATAATCATACCATAGAGAAATTTATAGAAGAAGGGATGCATACAGATCATAGAAAAAAATAAATCCTTTCAAAGCTAAGAGTAAAAAAGTAGTGCCAGAGCCAGGGAAGATCACAAATACATAAGCTCAGGAACTCCAATAGTAAATTAAGGGGTAAAATATGACTATTGCAATACAGGCATCGCTTCTTACATTCGCCTTGTAGGACAGAGTGGAGAAATAGCCCATCTTATCAATATGAAACTGCTCAGAACCTCATGAGCCACGGCCAAAAGTAATATTTTTATGGAATATAAAAATCGTTACTGCCTACGGTGTCAAGGCTACAACTGCACTTGGCATCACCAACTGCCAATTTGCATGGAAATCTACCCCTCTGCTATTGCAAAAGAAGCCCTGTTCATCCTCCACCTGTATCTGGGTTATCTCCTTGCAGTCAATCAAATTAAAATAAGGATATCAGCCACAATCCAAAATGGAGCACACAACTTTTAAATGATTTTGTAATATGGTGACGTGCAATGCTCTGTAAGCTTTTAGTGAAAGCATTTCCAAGGAAGTTTGTTAGATCATGATGGTCTCACTATTATTTAAAACCAACATCTACTTTTTGGAGATACCTAAAACCTGTCTTTTCATCATTAAAACATCCTTCAAACATTAAATACATTGATCTATGTAATGCATCCAGTATTGTACTCAACTCAAAGTAAGTGTTGACTAAATGTCAGCATCGCCTATGCAAACTGAGAGCAGATGCTGAGATATCTTAGGATAAATAATGTTCTGAGGAAGAAATCCTAAACTTTTCAAATAAAGTTCATTTTAAGTTTCTAAGGAGGGAAGTTACAAAGGAAAATATCTCGGCAGAATTGAGCAGTGATATACTTGCATTTCCTAATGGCAGTTCTAGAACATTAGGCATGTAGTCTCATCCTCATTATGAGCATAGCCTCTTATAATCTTTCATCTGCCTAGGAAACCTACATTAGTGTGATGGCTGAGTAATGCAGCACTAAATCCTCTGGCCAGTGGAACTCACTCTCACTGCTCTTACATACTTATTTCACACTCTGTAGCTAAAAACCAAAGTTAATATTATTTAATTTTAATGTTTTTTAACACAAAGCTCTGTGAGTGCATGTATTTCAGATGGGTATATGGAGACAGATAATTAGATATATGATAGATGACAGATTGATAGATAGATAAGCCATTATTTATCAAAGTAACCTTGCAAGGTTATCTGGTCTAGCATCATGACTTTGAATTGGTTAGGTATTATTATCACTTGTTCTCATAGTTGAAACAACCAAAATTTATAGATTTTAACTCTTTGCCCAAGGTAAAAATGTGAGAAGGTGATAGAACAGCAATAGGAACCCAGGTCTCTTGCTTCTTAATAGGATTTGTTTTCATTACTAATAAATTTCATATCCTATATTTTTAAACATTTTTATTTTTAGACAATGTTATATGCACAGAAAAGTTGCAACAATAGTACAGAGCTCCCATATACCCTTCACCCAGCTTCCCCTAACATTAACATCTTGCATAACCATCATGCAATTATCAACACTAAGAATTTAACACTGGAACAATACTATGAAAAAAATTATAGATAGCACCAGCTTTCCGCTAGTATCTTTATCTGCCCCAAGATCACTCCAAGATTGCACATTGTGTTTGGTTTCCATGTCTCCTGGGTCTTTCCAGTCTAAGTGATGCCAGAACTACCTAGCAAAGGAAATTTTTTGTCTTGAAGGGAATGATTACCAAACATAGAACCCCAAAATGAGCTAAGCATTAATTAGCAATAATATCTTATAGCCTTCATATTCATTCTCATTTTATACTCCATAATGGTCATTACATTGTTATCTATTTTCTGTATTTTAAACTGAAACTATCTGAAGTTTATGTATCTTTTTTCCTTCCATAGTTTGTCCATGTTTATAACTGCAAATATAGGATTCTGTAGCTCTATGTCAAAGAAGGATCAGAATGGACAACATAGTAAAGAAGAAAAAGTGTATCATTTACTATCTATATAATCATAGGGAAATTACTGAAGCTCTCTGGATTTCCTTTGTTTTTTCATAGAAATAGAACGAAGAATCCTAAAATTTACATGAAACAACAAAAAGACTCTGAATAGCCAAAGCAATCCTGAGGAAAAGAACAAAGCTGGGAGCATCATAATCCCTGACTTCAAAATATACTACAAAGCTATAGTATACAAAACAACATGGTAGGGGTACATAACACACAGATCAATGGAACAGAATTGAGAGCTCAGAAATAAACCCACGCATCTATGGACAGCTAATTTTCCACAAAGGAGCCATGAACATACAATGGAGAAAGGAAAGTCTCTTCAATAAATGATATTGGCAAAACTGGACAGCCACATGCAAAAGAATGAAAGTAGACCATTACCTTACACATGCACAAAAATCAACTCAAAATGGATTAAAGACTTGAATGTAAAACCTAAAACCATAAAACTCCTAGAAGAAAACATAGACCGTGATCTTTTTGACATCCGTCTTAGCAGCATCTTTGTGAATGTCATATCTTCCCAGGCAAGGGAAACAAAAGAAACAATAAACACATGGGACTACATTAGACTGAAAAGCTTCTGCGCTACAAAGGACACCATCAACAAAATGAAGGTAGCCTAACAACTGAATTTCTATCTCTCCATCTGTAAAACTGAAAGCAAACACATCTACTTCTCAGGGTTCCTATAAGGATTAAATATAAAGCTCCAAGCCCAGTGTTTGGAAGGTGATTATGCCCCCCTCCCACCCCCCAGAACATATTTGGCAGTGTTTGAAGACACTTCTGGCTGTCACGACTTCGAGGAAGTCCTACTGGCTTCTAGTGGATAGAGACCAGGGTGATGCTCACCATCTTACAAGGTACAAGTCAGTTTGCCAGAACAGATAATTATCTGGCCCAAAATTTCAATAGTGCCAAAGTTGAGAAACTATATCTTCTAAATGATGAGGTCAGTTTTTTGCATCCTGACCCTTGGACCCAGGTAAACTGAAGTTCATAGTGGAGCAAAACATATTTTATAAAGTCGAGTCCATTCAAACATCAGGGAACCAAAGGTTTATCTTTCCATTTTATAACTGAAGAATGGAACCCAAAAGCTAAAAATTTGAACGCTTTCTCTGGGAATTAAGGTCTTAACAGGTAATATTGCTCTGCCATGTGCATCTTCTTTCCCTCGCTTTTCCTAATCTCAGACCACAACCAAAGACAGAGTGTATGGAGACCATGTATTCCAACGTTTCCCTAATTAAGACCAGGAAATGGAAAATGTTTGCTTTCAATCTCACTTAACTGCGTCAGAGAGCTGAGGGTGGAGGTTGGCCAAACTCTTCCCGCTTCCATCCGACTTTCCATTTGAAAAACTCTCGATACTATTATTACAGTTCCCAGCTACCTTTCTGCAGGAATGTGACCTGTGGAGCCCATTTCAGTTTTCTCCTTGTTAGAAAACCACATCCTTTTCAACTCTCTGGAAAATAAATGAATAAACAGGAGATTTGGTAATCAGAACAGAAAAGGCAGTTTCCTCAGATTCAACAAAAGTGAAAGATGAAATATTTTCTATTATTATTTTTGCATATAAAAGAAGAGCATGGGGAATGTGATCATAAAGAAGGCTATTTACCTTATTTTCACTGTGGAGTCATGTGGCAGCCCAAATACTGCGTGAATATTAAACTTGACAAATTAGGTTGTAACCAGGATGCTGGGTACCTTAAGATAACTTAAATATGTAAAGTTCTACACTGGCAAGCAAGGGAAGCTTGTGACATTGTAACTTCCCCAAACAGATAATCTTTCTTCTTCACGGCAGTTGGTAGGAGAGGGGCTTGAATATAAGTCAAAACATCTAAGAGTAGTACTAACAACAATAATAACAGTGACTTATATAAAATAATAACAGTTCTAAGAATTTTTGAGAATTCAATATGTGCCAGGCATTTGGCTCAGGATTCGCACAGTTTACCCCACTCCATTTGAGCAGTAACTGACTCGGTTACTCATGAACTATCACTACCTGCAAGTTAACAATGGGGAAACTGAGGCACAATGTCACAGAGCTAATAAACAGTGGATTCAGGACTTGAAACCACAGATATTAGTCTGTACTCCATGTTGTACACTTATGATTAAAACCCGTGTTCAAGAAAGCCACATTTGTCTTTATTTTATTAATTTGAGCAAAGTAAGACAGAGCTTTGAGCTAAGATTATTTGTGCTTAGCCAACCACTTCTTTATAAAGAGTGCAAGGGAATTTACTCACTCTTTCAACATTTTCAAGCGCTTAGTATGTGCAAGGTGCTCTCTTAGAAACTGCTAGAGATACAAAAATAAATCAAGGAACACTGTACTCTCAAAAAGCTTTCTGTGTAGTATGAGACATTAGAAAGAGAGAGAGGGAGAGAATGAGATGCTTCCAGGAAGCTGAAGGGAGGGATGTCCCTCCTTTAGAGCAGCATCCATAGTGCCTAGAGCCATGCATGGTTCACAATGAGCAATGAATGAATGAGGACACGTGTACATGAATGAGTGAACAAGCAAAGGGAGCACATGACCTGAGCCTCAACGTATGGCTAGGAGTCACATGCAAAAATGGAGAGAAGAAAACATTCAGACAGAGCCAATGAAGAGAATTCAAAGTATAAACAACACTGAGTTTATTAATGTGTTGTATATAAATGAAAGAAAACAATTTTCCTTTATACAAAGATAATAGATTTTTTTTGTAGAAAATTCAAATAGAGTAAGATATAAAGAAAAAAATCAACAGAAGCTCATCTGTAAGTAGTAAGTGGACCAATAACTCTCAGTTGATCAATTTTCTCATCCCATGCCCATTTACTAAAAATTATGCTCATTGCTCTGTTGTCACTAAGTTTTTCCAGGGAGGCACTCACTCTTATTACATAGATGAGGACAAAGATATATGTTGGATATCAGACCATACAATAAACTACTAAAACAAACAAAAAGGTGAACGTTTGGAAAAATGTTATGTGAGGCTTTGGATTAAAGAAATACTTTTAATTTTTCATCATTTGCCTAGCAATAAAGACATGGCCTCAAAAGCCAGGCCTCCAGCTGTGGTTGGCCTGTGCTCTGCCATTTCTATCTAACTGAAGGTTAATCGAAAAAAAAAAAAAAAGGGAAATCTGCTTCTCCTTCATATAGGAATAGGAATGCTGAAAAAAAGTCGTATGTCTTAAACTCTTCTTAATATATTACCTGTTCCAAAAAATATGGCTCTATTTTTCATTCTGCTCACCCACACTTGATTTCAACTTCAACAAGCTTTGATAAAGCCGTAAAGATTTGTGGTACTTTAGTCATTGTATTATGTTTTTTTAGGTTCCCTTGCCCTCAAAATTAAGTTCTCAATTCTGTCTGAATTTTTAAAGTAAAAACTTATGGCATAAAATATTTTCCAACAAACTGAAAGGAAGATGATACCAGCAGAGATTATAGTCATTTATGGTTGTCCAAAACACCAGCTGGTCGACCCATTTGCAAGTGACAAATTTAATATCTTGACTACAACTGTCGAATTTGTTTGAGGGATTGGTTCCAGGGTACACATCAGTATGCATCAATAGGATCTGCTTGGTGCTGTAAGTTTTCTCAAGTGTATGAAAGGTAATACCTTTTATTGTCCTCTTGGGGGAGTTCAACAGGATTGATCATCCTTTTTAGTATTTACACTGTCACCATGGTCAAGAAACCAGTGTGACACATGAAACTTAAATAAGGCGAGATTCCATTAGACCCACACTGCCCACAATTCTCACAATCCACTTGATGAAACACACTGACAATAAGACGAAGAACAGAGCAGTGTGTATACCGCCACAGCCAATGCATCGAAACTCATATCCAATGAGGACATTCACTTGCAGCATTACTTGAACTCCACATCCCCTCACTGCCCCTCTTTTACTAAGGCCCTGAAGGTCTAAGAAGAAATACTGAAGTTATATATAAGCCAATTGGTAGCTGTAGTAGGAATAGTATTAAAATAAATAGAATTCATGGTTAAAATTAAACAGCCCATAGCAGGGCTTTGTGTAAGTAAAATCATTGTTCCTTTGTATATTAAAACTGTATTTATCAAACACAAAAGAAGAATGAACACAAATTGCATGAAAAAGGCAACTCATTTAGGAAAAAGTGATGGTGTGTAATAAAAAGATTTATTGTGTGACTAAAATGAAAATTAAATTCCTGTTAAAATATTTATGTAGATGTGGCTGAAACATTCTGCTGAGAGATAAATCAGAGTGGCCTTTGGCATTTTGCAGACGTAATTCCTCTATTCTTCTGCTGCAAATTTAGAGCTTACAAGATGCTAATGGCATCGTGGTTTCCAGGACAGTCTCTGCAGACTACTTTTGCTCAGCAGGTGGCAAGAATCTGCATCCATATTTCAAATATACTTCTATCTCATTACTAGCTTCTTATTCTTTGTGATTTATATCTCCATAAAATTCCAGCTACTGCAATAGAGAGTGGGATTTCAAAAAGGCAAATTCTGCATAATATGGACATTGATCACTTTCTTACTTCTGTATTTTCTTCTTCATCTCCAGGGAGATGGCGAGAATGACATGTAGCACTTAAGGGGGGGGGGAGTGTACTATTCTTTAAATAATACCATTTGAAAGCTTTCAAAATTAGGAATAGTGCTCTAAATGACACTTTCTAGTAAGTGGCAATATTATTTGCATCGTTGCCTACATTTAACTGAACTGGGATCTTTGAATAATATATGTACATTAGAAAGTAAACTCACTTGGTAGCTATTAATTTGTAAGAGTCTTAATCATTTAAAATTCAAAAAGTGCTTTTTGTAATAAGTCTGAACATAACGAATCTATTTGGTATTCATGCAGATGTCACAAGCAATTTCAGAGTTGTTACAGTATAATTCTGTGCTACTTAATAGATATTAGGGTGGCAGCAGTTGTGTCACTGTAGATAAGACTCTTTCACAGTTCCCATGTCAAATTCACCTCTTACTGGTGTTTAGAATTTAGCTAAAGTAAAATTACACGCTGGTGCAACCCGACCGGTTCGAGGATGGAGACGCATTTTACAGGGGCAAGAAAGAGCGAGTCATAGTGAAATAAAAGGTGGCAGGGAGGTATGTAGACAAGGTAGCTGAATATTCTTAAGAATAAATTTAGATATGTAAATTTTTAATTTGTACAGTAAATTAAATCATGTAAATCCACGTATTTCCTTCCAAGTCTTCTCTTTTTATTATTCTATTCCAGAAGAGAAATTAAAACTGTTAGTGAATTTTTATAGGCCTCATGCTACAATACCAGTTATCAGATGTCCATCATATTTAAAAAATTCGCTGGTATTTTAAATAATCTTCTCAGTTAAATTCAAAACATTTTGCCATATGACTCAAAATATTACGTAATTGTTACATTAATGAACAATTAGGTATTTAAGTACTCAGAAAATTTTTTACTGGATAAAACAAAAAAGTAAAATCAACAGGTCTAAACAATAAAGAGAATATCCTGGTTTATACAATTAACATATTCAGAGAAGAGTTTTGGTCCCATCACCAAAGATGGAATTTCGTTCTTTCTCTGTCTCTGTTTCTCAGGATGTCGGTTTCCTTGCACAATGGCTTCCAGTAATGCGTGTGCGTCTTCATTCACATCTAGCAGGGGGAAAGGGTCTCTCTCTGGGGAGTTTATGCAGAAGAGTAAGAAATCTTTACTCTCGAAGCCCACAGAAAATGTCCCTTTGAGTCTCATTGTCCAAAACTCAGTGATGTGCCATCTTTCAATCTCTGTCCAGAAAAATGAGATGCACTAATACCCAGGGCTAAATGCTGACCCTGGGAATGGATGTCAAATCTATCATAACAGAGCAGCTGGGAAATCCTGGGGGGCCTTATTAGGGATGAGCATGCAGGAGATGGGACACTGGTGAGGCTGTGCACAATGAGCACTCTGGGCATCACGCATTTTCAATCCACTGTTTGATGTATCCCTCAGAGCAACCCTATCTCCTGGACATCGAAGACTCCAAATTTCTAGGGCTTAAAGAAATGGAAAAACATTTCAAAGCTCACTCTGACATAAGGAATGGAAGAAGGCTAGACCTGGTTATCTAAAATCCGAATACTACGACTTAACCATCTTATTAAACACAAGCTTTCATGGCCAGATCATGTTCCTTTCTGCCAGAAACTTTATAATTGAAATTAGAAATAACACGGAAGACATGGGAATCATTTATGTAGTCATTTAGGAGCTATCTAGTTTTAGATATGGAGCCAGAAGTAGGGTTTCCTCTCCCTTTCTTTCTTTTTTCTAAATGGAGAGACTTTTCATGTAGACTTAGAAGGTAAGCTTTAATGCTGCCTTTTGTCCTCCTAAGATGCAGTGGAGAATAACATGAAGAGTGCCTGACTATGGTATAAGCTCTGTTGAGGTAAGAATATTTGTCCTCATTTTCCCCCTCATCTGTGTACCCTAGTTGTAAGAACAATGCCTGAGACAAAGGACGCACTTGATAAGTATGTTTTGAATGAATAAATGAATGAGAGAACGAATGAATGAAAAGGCAGCAGTTAAAAATCGTGGTCTCTTCTGATTGTAGGCAAGGTTTGACGACTGTTGATGATAGAGAAAGGAGCTCATGGAACTGAAATTTTTCAATATCCTGCAAGGCCTATCCTTGTCCAACTGAAGAAGAACACGACTTCAGTCAGTGGGTCTCAGCAGGTGCCACAGAAGAAGCACATACCAGCTGTGTGTTCTACAGCCTCGAGCTGTTCAAGAGAGTCAGCCACCTGTCCCTCCACTATAAGCCAGCAAGAGCACAGTCCTAACTCTTATCAGAGAGAGCCACATTTGGAAGCTGGACTTCCTGGGGACATTAAGGACAAACACACTACGGAGCAGAGTCGCCTAAGCATAAGTAATACACACATTCTTTAAAATATTCTTAGTTAAAAGCCAATCATAAATCAATGCTTTGAACAAAACATTTCCACTTAAATTTGCATGGAACAGCTTTATATTTAGACTTGAGGCTTTATTTCTTTAAGAGGCAGTCTATGACTAAAGAAAAATTATTTCAGGTGGTTTATGCTTGGAGAGGTCTCAAGATCCATTGATTTTCCTAGGGATACACTCACCGAAATAGATGAGTTCCAGAAAATCTCTTAAGGGTGTGCAACCCAATTAAATCTGGGCCACATAGTCCTTCCTGAAGTAGAGCCATATTTTAAAAAGGCAGCCTGATAGTCAAATACAGTCAAAAGCAAACATCTGTGTTAATACCACCTCAATTTAGAGATAGAAATATTCCACTCTCCAGGAGCCCCCTGTATATCCTTAATTGATTATAATTCCACTCATCTAAAAATAACCACTATCCTGAATTTTATGCTAGTCAATTACTTCTCTTTATAGTTTTAAATCTATACATACATTTCTAAAATAGCATAGTTTATTCTTTGCCTGTGGTGAATTGTGTGTATATACACATACATATACATATATATGTACGTATCTATCTATCTGTCTTGCTATAGATATTCTTCAGTGTCTTGTTTCTTTCCCTCAGATGTGGATATAGATATAGATGCAGATATGATTGGTATGTAGAACTGTAGTTCATTTTCATTTTTATTATTTGTCTATGTATTTGATTGTCTGATTTTACCATAATTTATCCATCCATTCTACTACTGATGCATATTTAGATTTATTTACATTTTACCAATTTGAGGTTCTTACAAATCACACTGCTATGAACATTCTCACACATGTATCCTGAAGCAAATATATACAAGTTTCTCTAAGGAGTATAATTAGTATTAGAGTTGTTGGAATATCCACACACCCCTCTCCAACTTTAGTGGATGTGGCACATGAGTTTCGCCCTGAAACAGATTCTGTGACAGAGATTTATGTGCAGGGAGTTGACTGGAGAAAGCTTGCACACTCAGCACTCCTGGGAAATGAGACAGAAGCAAGATTGAGCAAAATGAGGCCACAGTCAACTCCACGTAGATCCCTGGAGCTGTGGCCATGCCTCGGAGTTATTTTAAGTTGAGGCAATGGGGCTAGGCCATTATATACCCCCATTGACCAGTCATTAGATTCAGGCTTCTCCCAAGAATGAGTGAGTTTGTGTGAAGAGTCTCTCTTCATGTGACAGCAACTCCTGGAGACGATTGAAGACTGAGGGCTACACACCAGCACCCCTTCCAGAAACTGGAACAAGAAGTCCTTCCGTCCAGAATAGGTACCCGGGCCAGCAGCAGTGTGTCCACTGCAGTGGAGGATACCAATGGACCTCCCAAAGTGGCCATCAATCCAATTCTTTACTATCTCTCTTGAAGAATATTAAAGGGAGGGAAACAGCTTCTTAAAACAAGCATCTTGATTTTCCTCTTTTCCTTCCACTGTCACCAGAGTCATACAGAGCACAGATACTCCCCCAGAACTCTCTCTCCTCCACTTACGAATCCAAATGAGGTCTTTTGTGAAAGAACGAGAGGAGCACAGAGCTTGAGGAAAGCGATGGAGCACTTCTGATAAATGGAGAGATGGAGAGTTTTCTCCTCTAACAGAGAGGCTTGGAGAGTAAGTAAGGGAGTTTACTAGGAGAAGGGGTCCAGAGGGAGAAGACCCACTGACAAGGACCTAGTGACAGTCCACTGTGAGCAATATTATTTTCATACTTGTTATCTCTCTGTGCTCAGTCTTTGCTTACCAAGTCGCTCCCCACACCTTTACTCTACGGCCAGCTTCCAACCAAATGAGTCTAGAGCCCTGTTACAGATATCTCCCCATCAGCTTTCAGCACTTTGTCTGTTGATATCCCAGCAGGAGTGAGGTCTAGATTTTGTTCTGATGTCCCCTTCACACCTGTCATCCCAAGAAAATGATTTGGGACATACACACCTTGTAGAGTAATAGCGGGAAAGCCCTGGCATTTGGGAAGAGGGAACTGATCTTAAGTTAAGAAATCCTTGAACTGTGAAAGTAATGAATGGCATTCCCTTTTATATTATTATTTTACACATTGGTGCCTTCTAAATTTCAGTTTCATGCCCTACCCTAAACATTACTTTGATGTCAAAAGTAAACCTATTTACTCATTGTGAGGACAAAGAGAATTATGCAATTGCATCCTCGTTGTCATGTTACAAAAGCTGACAGCTCTGGTTTGCAGGAATTTTCAAGTTTGATATTTTTTAAATGATTATATCAAAGTGCCTGTTCCCAAATAATCTATTAATTAAGGGATTACCGTACCTCTGACATTTTCATAATTTATCTGTGAGGCATGCAGGAAACCAATATTCATTTTCTGATTTTCTTTCCCAATTAAGAAAGAGCAAGTGAGTTCAGATGACTTGTCTAGGGTCACAGAGCAAGTCAGTGGCGAGAACCTGAGTCTATTAATTCCAGTTGAGCAGGATGCATTGAGCATTGATAGTAAGCTCTGTTTACTCTGTGAGAACAGAGAAGACGGAAGTCAGATATTTGCTACTGAGATTGTCTCAGGGTGAGACCCAATGACCTGCAGAGGATTGATTGAGCCTTAACATTGCCAAGCCTGATGAGGGTAGTTCACCAGTAAATTAAACCTCAGCGTATGGTTTCTTCTTCAGTTCTCAGTAACATCTTGGGATGAATCAGGAAGACACCATATTTTCAAATACAGTAAGTGAGTAGCACAAATATTTTTTAGCCTATATTTTATTTAATTTCCACAACCAAGAAGCAGGCTGAAAATCATGGCCATAATGTATTTCATAAATTATGAAAACGCCTGTGATCTACATTTGCATAACTCTGAAGGCTTTACAGACCCTGTTCCAAATTGATCCACTCAAGAACTCCAGAAGCGGGGTGTTCTGTTACCAATTGCAAAGTAGTAAATAAACACAAGTGTGTTGCAAACCGTTCTATTGATATGGAAGGACTCGAATAAAATAATGAAGGTCCATCTTCACCTCTCCGTAATTAAACCCCTAGAGGTAATTACTTCAATCAAGGGGACGCATATCATTTCAGACCTTTTACTATGAGTTTTCATCATATATGTGTGTATGTATATATAATTTTATAAAAACAAGATTGTAGTATATTTGCTTCTCAGCAACTTCTTCCTGCAGACATCTTCATTCTCATACAATGAAACTCTATCCTTCCTGTGCTCAGTTCAAAAATATTTTAAGTCATCCTTGACCCTTCTCACACCCAAACTGATCTACCATCAATCTTATTGATTCTACCTTCAATGTATGCCAAGAAATCATCCCATACCACCATCCCAGTGTAAGCCACTATTGTATCTTATCTGGAGTATTGCTGTAGCCTCTCACATGCTGTTTAATTCCTCTCTTACTCCCCTCAGGCAGTTTGCAGTACAGCAATATCAGAGATTCCATCATAACATAAAGCAGAGCCTGTCACTCCTTTTGCTCAAAACTCCCAAGTGGCTTCACATCTCACTCAAAGTAAAAGCCAAAGAGTCCTATCAGGAGCTACCAGACCCTACATGGCATGGCTCCCTCTGCATCACTGCTATGCCCTCATCTCCTGCTCCTCCTCCCCTCCTTCCACACTCATCTCAAAGCCTCCTTTATCTCCCTTCAACACACGAGGCACAAGCCAAGCTGGGAGCTTTTGCCCTTGCAGTCCCCTCTTCCTGAATACCTCCAGCTCTGTATTCATGTCGCTGTCTCAAGGAAGCCTTCTCTAGCCACCATATCCAAAGCTTCAGTATCTGCTGTGTGTCACAGAGAGTTCCGTGCTTCATTTTTCTTTTCCTTACCATGTTTCCCTATCTAATGTATCATAGTTTTGTTTTAATTTATTTGGCTTACTATGTTTCCTTCAGGAAGATGTAAGCTCTGAGAGAAGGATTTTTTTTTTCACTATTTTAACTTTAGTGCCTAGCAGCTCCATTCAATGTTTGAGTGAAGAAACAAATGAAATTAACAAATAAACTGGATTCTTTTTCCTTAATTATTTCACATCTGTCCATGATATTCTCTATTTCTATGGCTACACTATGGGTATATCATTTTTATTTAACCATTTACATATTTATGAATTTTTACTTCCAATTTTTATATTAGGAACAATAATGAGCATCCTTTTTCATATATCTTTCCATCATGTACAATTGCATGCCCTTCATTCATGTTTTACAGAGAAAAAACTAAAGCCCAAAGACACCATGAGACATGTCACAATTGGGAAGTAAGAAAATCACAGAGTTTGCACCGTGTTTTCAGACCCTGGCCTAGCACTTGTTTTCCTTATTTGGGACAGCATTTCACCATTTATACTTGTTATGAGGGTTTTTAATTCCACACTCATCAATTTCTTTATAAAAATGGATCATCACAACCTTTATTGATGACTAGCAGCAAATAATTTTACAAGACAGGTCAGAAGCAAAGAGAAAGTAGAAGAGAAGATCAACAATGAAGCCAGTAATGGCAAGCAAGAAGAAGGGGGGGCCCTGATAGGAAACAGGCCTCACAACATAGGAAAGAATGGGAAGTGGTCAGTAATTCATATAAATGTGGAAGTGCAATGGATGCATAAGGAGGATACAGAGGGCAAGTGATCATAAAACATTTTAGAGTAAGCACGTGAGAAAATAATTGTCATCCTGAGAAGAGGAAAGTAGCTGGACACCGTGAAAAGTTGAATTATAAGGTTCTACTTATCTAACAAGAATATCTTCATGAAAGAGTGAGCATCCTTAGTTAACTAGGTGTTACAAAGAAAGCCTGATAATTCTGCTATGCTTGTGTCTACAAAGACACATAATGATTCATAGAGTAGCATAAAATATTTGAATGTACTGAATTTTCACTCTCATTTACCCTGAGTATGGAAGAAGTGAAGAATAGGGCTCAGTCTTCACATGGTCTGTATTTTACAAAGTCTAGCTGTGGGAGGTAAGATCATTGTTCTCAGTTCTTTATGCCCTCCCTGTTCCTGGCTCCTGTTTTAGAACTATATTCCCACATGTTTGGCCATTTGTCTTTGCAGTTTCTCTCACTAGAGCCAGCATCGCTCTGCCAGTCCCCATTGTTGGGGTTGGCTAGATGACTTGCTTTTGTCAATGTAAAGGGTGAGGAAGTGAAAGTATGCTAATTCTAGTTCAAGGTTTTAGGAAACATCATGTATATCTGTACATGTGCTTGCATTCCTGGGATCACCATGATAAAAGCAGGCCTCAGATAGCTTCTGACCCTTCAACATGGGCCCCAAAATGAGACACATGGAGTTCACCTGAAACTGGCTGAAGCGTGGAGCCAAGCCAAGCTGCACTACAGACCAATTAGCAGAAATTTAAAAAGCTGAGTGTTGTAAACCATGAGTTTGAGGATGGTTGTTACACAGCATTAGTGCTGCAATAGCTCACTTATATGCTATCCAAAGGACTGCTCTGGCCCTCACTCCCTGTACCTATAGAATAGTATAGCCAAATCCGATAGGCTGGCTTCATGTCTCAGTTACCTGTTGTGTGACTCTGGAGAAGTTATTTAACCTTCCTGAGTTTCTGCTTCTTTATTTGTAAATTAGGAGTAGTAAAGTTATAGGGAGGACTAAAGGAGATAATGTATGAAAAGCACATGATAAATATTCAATAAATATTAACTGTTTCTGTTGCTAGTATTGCTATTACTGTTATGATTCCTACCACCCTTCAGACTTCTATCAACCAAGAATATTCCCTCCTTGGCCATCTGTCAGTAGTTTTGGACTTACTGGGATGTATTTCTCACACCAGCTCCCTTGCACTGATTAGTCCCGTCTCAAACGTCCTCCCAGATCCTAGGCTTGGAAGCAACATCTGAAGGTATCTCTTATCAGACTCTTGCCACCCTCAGTAGGTAGAAAAGGAAGGGAGTCAAAGGAGAGAAAGAATAGCTATATCTCAGTTTTTAAATCTAAATGTTATATCTTCCTGGATAAATAACTCTGCTTGCACTCAGAGCTCAGGTTTCCATTTACCCCCGAGACTCTAGTACACAGACATACTCTTTGGGGCGTCTCTAGGATGTCTATGAAATCTATTGTCAATTGATCTAGCTCAGCTCACGTACAGAAGTATATAAAGTTTTATCCAAGATGGAGGGTTCTCAGTGGGCAAAAGTGCTTTTTGAGGAAGTTTCTTTGTCCATAACAGCAGACTTTTAAATGAGGATGTGGCTATAAACATTAAGGAAGGCAAACCCCACATGGTACAGAGTAAAATCCAGAGTCTTGAGAGGTCAGATTGCTATTTGGGGCTGTAAGTTTCCCAATTCTGGGCAGAGTCATTTTCACTACCACAGTGCCTCTCATGGGGAAAACTATCAGAAGGACTCTTTTTACTCTTCGAACTAGAAATCAGACATCCTGGGAGAAAGGGGGGCACTCTGGAAGATACTTAGGGGACCTTTGAGTCCCAAGGTCATACAACTACACTAAATTCTTAGATACACATCTAGAGAGACTTCTTTATCTTCTTGATGTCTCCTTTATCTTCTTGATGTCTCCAACTGTAAAGGAAAAGCTAGAGAAAAACAATTGACGTGAATGTTTTAAGGGTCACAAATTGCTTTTGTAGAAACATCAAGTCCACAGACAATCCTTAGAGAACAGTAATGAGGAGGAAGTTCTTTGGGTTTTGGCTGCATTATTTTGCACTTAAAAATTGCCACCTATCCTGATGCCAACCTCTAAAATAGTGTTTCTCACACTTTTTCCATTATCATTCCCCTAAGGAGCATCTTTCTAGTTTTTATTCCCTGAATGCCTCCCCTCCTATGAAATGTTAATGCTACCGATATGCTGCATATATACTGGATCTGGATCTGTGCCTTATACAAAAATTAGTATCTTTTCTCCCCCTGCCTAGGAACAAATTTTGTCCCTTAGGGAACATAGTGCCCCCACTGCAAATGTATGCTCTAAATAGAGCACAGTGTATGACTCACATCTTGAAAACAAATCAAGTAATAACTGTGATCGAGTTGGGAATACACATTTTATATTATTCTAGAATTCATCAACAGCAATTTCTGAATCTTTGTTATATGCATTTATTTATGGAATAACAACCTATAACCTTTCTATAACTTACTAAGAAGCTTTTTTGGTGGATTCTAAGCATAAGAACTAGAATCCCCTCTTCTCTAAAATGAGCTCAGTGAGGAGCCGGCTTGGTGGTGCAGCAATTAGGTTTGCAGATTCTGCTTCAGCGGTCCAGGGTTCGCTGGTTTGGATCCCGGGTGTGGACCTAGGCACCATATGTCAAGCCATGCTGTGGCAGGCATCTCACATAAAATAGAGGAAGATGGGCACGGATGTTAGCTCAGAGCTAGTCTTCCTCAGCAAAAAGAGGAGCACTGGCAGCAGATGTTAGCTCAGGGCTAATCTTCCTCAAAAATTAATTAATTAATTAATTTAAAAAGTATTAAAATGATCTTGGAATCAGGAGGAGTGATATTTACCAATTTAGCCTAATTCAATAATTTTCCAAAATGATCAAAGGCAGGGGAATATTGAATGACTTCGTCACTTAGATACTTTTATTCATCTTGATGAAACTGGCTTATTAACCTTCAAGACCTAGAGTCATTTGTCGGTCTGAGAGATACCAAACATTTATTTGTTCATCTTCCTAATAAAAGCAAATTTTCCCTAAAAGAGACTGTCTCTACCCCGTTGTGTGCAGAGAAAGTAGAATGGTAAATGCAGGTGCCTTGTTTTCCTCGCAGAAGTAACGAAAGCCTGATTTTTCTCCTCATCTCAAAGGAAAGAAACACGCACTTAACCAATGAAACACAATCTTCTGTGACTTTGAGCCTCAAACAAGTAAAACAAGAAGAAAGGACACATATAGCATTTAGTCACTCCTGTGGGCAATCCAAAGCAGACTATTGCAGCTATGGGATGCTACTGAGGGAACCACTCTCTAGCCTTCTGGAATTATTCTGATCTTTTACCATTTTACAAGCCCAAGTACTGCCTCTTTTTAATTTCACAGCGCACTGTTTCTTTCCAGTAAATCTTTTGTTGTTTAAATTATCTAGTGTTGGTTTCCACTTCTGAAAACCAAGAAATTCTAAAAGCACAAGAAATTTCATAAAAAATGAATTGACCAGTTACGTTGGTAAGACTCAGAAGATGACACTAAAACTTTGTGTCCAATGTGGTAGCTGCTAACCGCATGTGGTTATTTAAATTTAAATTTATCACTTTGGACAGTATAGACATTTTAACTACATTAATTCTTCCAGTCCATGAACATGGGATATCTTTCCATTTATTTGTGCCTTCCTCAATTTCTTTCATCAGTATTTTATAGTTTTCAGTGTACAAGTCATCCGCCTTCTTGGTTAAATTTATTCCTAACTACTTCATTCTTATTGATGCTATTCTAAATGGGATTGTTTTCTTAATTTCTCTTTCAGAAGGTTTGTAGTTGGTATACAGAAATGCTATTGATTTGGGTATGTTGATTTTGTATCCTTCAACTTTAGTGAATTTGTTTACTAGTTCTAACAGTTTTTTAGTGGTGTCTTTAGGGTTTTATACATATAAGATCATGTTATCTGCAAACGGAGACAATTTTACTTCTTTCTGTCTGATCTGGATGCCTTTTATTTATTTTTCTTGCCTAATTGCTCTGCCTGGGGTTTCCAATATTATGTTAAACAGAAGTGGCATCTTTGTCTTATTCTTGATGTTAAAGGAAAATCTTTCTACAGGTTCAATGCAATCCCTATCAAAATCCCAGTGGAATTTTTCACAGAAATAGAAAAACAATCCTCAAATTCATATAAAATCACCAAAGACACCTAATAGCCAAAGCAAACTCAAGAAAGAAAAAACAAATTGGAGGCAGTGACTGCCTGATTTCAAAATATACTACAGAATATTAATCAAAATAATATAACACCAGTGTAAAAACAAACATATAGACCAATGGAACAGAATAGACAGCCCTAGAAATAAATATGTGTATATAGGGTCAATTGGTTTTCAACAAAGATGCAAGGAACGCAAAATTGGAAAAAACTAATCTCTTCAATGAATTCTGGGAAATCTGGAATAAACATGCAAAAGAATGAAATTGGATCTTAATCTTACACTATACACAAAACTCAAGGGATATCAGTTCAAGACGGTGACATAGGAGACTCCTGAGCACCCCCTCCCCATGGACACACCAAGTCTACAACTACATATGGAACGATTCCCTCTGAAAGAAATCCAGAAACTGGCCGAGCAACTTCTACACATTGGGCAAATGAGAAAAAAACCCATATAGAGACAGGTAGGAGAGGCTGAGGTACAATATTGTCCTAAATTCCACTTCAGTGCAGTGTGACATAACCAGGAGAGAACTCACAACTCCCAGCTTCTGCTTGAGGACTGTAGAGTTGGACCTGAAATATGGATCCCTGACTTTTAAGACTTCCGCCTGAGAGATGAGCCCCAAAAACATCTAGCTTCGAAAGCCAGTAGAGCTGGCACCTATGAGACCCAACAAGGCTATAACGAAGTAAGAAATAATTCACTCAGACACATACAACCTACCAAGACTAAATCATGAAGACATAGAAAATCTGAACAGACTGATTACTAGTAAGGAGGTTGAATCAGTAATCAAAAACCTCCCAACAAACAAAAGTCAGGACCATATGTCTTTACTGGTAAATTCTATGAAACATTTAAAGAAGAATTAATACCAATCCTTCTCAAACTTTTCCAAAAAGTGGAAGAGGAGGAAACACTTTTAAGCTTATTTTACAACGTCAGCATTACCCTGATATCAAAACTAAACAGGGACACCAAACCAAATTCAACAATACATTAAAAGGGTCATACACCATGTTCAACTGATATTTATTCCAGGGATGCAAAAAGGGTCCAACATCCACAAATCAATCAATCCACAGTCAAATCAATCACAAAATCATGTGATCATCCAATAGATGCAGAAAAAGTAATTCACAAAAATTCAACATCCGTTCATGATAAAAACTCCCAACAACCTGGGTACAGTGGGAATGTACTTCAACATAATAAAGGCCATATATGACAAGCCCATGGCTAACATCATACCGAATGGTGAACACTGAAGCTTTTTCTCAAAGATCAGGAACAGCACAGGATGCCCACTCTCACCACTTTTATTCAATATAGTAACAGAAGTGCTAGCCATAGCAATAGGCAGGAGAAATAAAAAAGGAATCCAAATTGGAAAGGAAGAAGAAAAACTGTTTTTGTTTGCAGATGACAGGATATTACATATAGAAAACCCTGAAGAATTTACAAAAAAAGCCTGTTAGAACTAATAAATAAACTCAGTAAAGTTGCAGGATACAAAATCAATATACAAAGAACTAATAAATGAATTCAGTAAGTTTGAAAGATACAAAATCAATATACAAATATTAAGTTGTGTTTCTATATACCAATAACATACTACCAGGAAGACAAATTAAGAAAAGGATCTAATTTACAATTGGACAAAAATAATAAAATACTTAGGAATAAATTTAGCCAAGGAGGTGGAAGGCCTATACACTGAAATATATAAGACATTGATGAAAGAAATTAAAGAAGACACAAATAAACGTAAAGATGTTCTGTGCTTATGGATTGGAAGAATCAATATTGTGAAAATGTCCCTTCTACCCAAAGCAATCTACAGATTCAATGCAATCCCTATAAAACTCCAATGACATTTTTCACAAAAATAGAATAAACAATCCTAAAATTTGTATGGAACCACAAAAGACTTCAAATAGCTACAGCAATCTTGAGAGGGAAGAACACAGCTGGGGGAATCACACTTCTTAATTTTAAACTGTATTATAAATCTGTAGTAATCAAAACAGTATCGTATTGTCATGAAAACAAATAGATCAATGGAACAGAGCAGAGAGCCCAGAAATCAACCAATGCATATACGTCAATTAATTTATGTCAAAGTAGCAAAGAATATATAATGGGGAAGGGATAATCTCGTCAATAAATAGAGCTGTAAAAACAGGACAAGCACATGCAAAAGAGCTGAACTAGACCATTATCTTACACTCTACTCAAAAATCAACTCGGACAGGATTAGTGATTAATGTAAGACTTGAAGCCGTAAAACGCCTAGAAGAAAATGTGAAAGTTCAGCTCTTTGACATTGGTCTTGGCAATGATTTTTTGAATATGACACCAAAAGCAAAGGAAATAAAAGCAAAAGTAAACAAGCGAGACTACCTCAAACTAAAAGTTCTGTACAGCAAAGGAAACCAACAACAAAATGAAAACGGGATGGAAGAAAATTCTTGCAAATTAGATATCTAGAAGGATGAAATATTTGCAAATCATGTATCTGATAAGGGGCTAATATCAAAAACATATAAAGAACTCATAGAACACAATAGAAAAAAAATTCAGTTAAAAAATGGGCAGAGATCTGAAGAGACATTTTTCTAAAGAAGACATGAAAATGGCCAAGAAATACATGAAAAGGTGTTCAACATCACTAATCATCAGGGAAACGCAAATCAAAATCAGAAGGGGCTATCACCTCACATCTCTTAGAATTGCTATTATCAGGCAGACAAGAAACAACAAGTGTTGGCGAGGATGTGAGAAAAGAGAACCCCTGTGCACTGTTGGTGGGAGTGTAAATTGGTGTAGTCACCCTATGAAACAGTGTAGAGGTTCCTCAAAAAATTAAAAATAGAATTACCATATGATCTAGCAAGTTCACTTCTGGGTATTTATCTGAAGGAGACAAAATCACTATCTCAAAAAGATTTCTGCACCCACATGTTGATTGTAGCATTATTCGCAATAGGCAAGGCATAGAAACAATCTAAGTGTCCACTGATGGGTGAAGAGAATGTGTGTGTGTGTCTATATGCACAGTATAGATATACAGAAATACACACAAATAAAAAAATGGCATATTATTCAGCGTAAAAAAGAAAGAAATACTGCCATTTGCAACAATATGGATGGACCTTGAGGCTATTATGCTAAGTGAAATAAGTCAAACAGAGAAAGACAAATACCATATGATCTCACTTACATGTTGAATCTTAAAAAAAAACTGAACTCTAGGTTATAGAGAACAGATTGATGTTTGGGAGTGCGGGTGGGCAAAACGGGTCAAGGTGGTCAAAAGGTACAGACATCCAGTTATAAGATAAATAAATCCTGGAGATCTAAGGTACAGCATGGTGTCTATAGTGAATGATATTATATTGCATATTTGAAAGTTGCTAAGAGAGTAAGTAAAAGTTCTTATCACAAGCAAAGAAAATGTGTAGCTATGTGTAGTGGTGGATGTTAAGTAACCTTATCCTGGTAATCATTTCACAATGTATACATATATCAAATCATTATGTCATACACCTAAAACTAATACAATGTTACATGTTAACTGGATCTCAGTAAAGAAAAATCAACTCTAAATGGATTAAAGACTTAAAGGTGAGACCTAAAACTGTAAACTACTGGAAGAAAACATTGGTAAATGTTTTCTAGTAAACTACTAGAAGAAAAGCTTCCAGACATTGGTCTGAGCGATATTTTTGGATATGACTCCAAAAGCCCAGACAAGAAAAGTAAAAACAGGCAAATGGTATTACATCAAATTAGAAAAATGTCTGCACAGCAAAGGAAACAACAGAGTGAAGAGACAACCTATGGAACGGGATAAAATATTTGCAAAGCAAACATCTAAAAAAGGTTTAATATCCCAAATATATAAAGAATTCAAATAACTCTAACACCTGTCATAATGGCTATTTTAAAAAAGATCAGATATGACAAGTGTGGGTGAGGCTGTGGCAAAAAGAGAACCCTTGCATACTGTCAGTGGGAATGTAAATTTGTACTGCCATTATGGAGCTTCCTCAAAAACTGAAAATAAAACTACCATATGATCCAGAAACCTTACCTCTGTGTATACTGTCAAAGGAAATAAAACTAGTATCTGAAAGAGATATCTGCATTCTAATGTTCATTGCAACATTATTCGCAATAGCCAGGATACGGAAATAACCGAACTGCCCATCTATAGATGAAGAGATAAAGAAAATGTAATTGATATTTATAGAATGGAATATTATTCAGCCTTAAAAAAGAGGAAATCTTGTCATTTGTAACAACAAGGATAAGTCTGGAGGAGGTTATGCTAAGTGAAATAAGCCAGTCACAGAAAGACAAACATTGTATGATCTCATTTATGTATGGAATCTAAAAAAGTAGAATTCACAGAAGCAGAGAGTAGAATGATGGTTACCAGGGGCTGGGGGGAGGGAGAAATGGGGAGAGTTGGTCAACTTAGTTGGACAAAGCATGCAAAGTTTCAGTTATGCAGGATAAGAAAGTTCTAGAGATCTAACTGTCAGCATGGTGTCTACAGTTAACAGTACTGTATTGTATACTTGAAATTTGCTAAGAGAGTAGATCTTAAGTGTTCGACCACACGTATATGAGGTAGCGGATATGTTATTAGCTTTATTATTGTAATCATTTCACAATGTATATGCATATCAAAACAACATGTTGTACACTTCAAATATATACAATTTCTACTTGTCAGTTATACTTCAAGAGAGCTAGGAAAAAATTCAATTCAATTCAATTAAAATTAAATAAAGTAAAAATCTGTTCCTCAGTTGCACTGAACACATTCCAACTGCTCAAAAACCGCATGTAACTAGTGGCTACCATATTGGATAGCACAGAGATAGAACACTTCCATCACCACAGAAAGTTATATCGAAAAGTGCTATCCTAAAATGCTCATGACAGTATCAAGAAATCCTCAGAGAAAAGCAGAAATGAGCTTGTGAGAATAGGATTTATCATTTCCAAGGTTTACTAGCTATGGTGGAACCTCTGGTATAAATGAGTATATATCTAGCACAGTACCCGGTACATGGTAATGCTCAATCAATATGCACTGAATTAATTAATAGCTGTTGTGTTAGAGCTTCTTGAGCTGTGATGATTAACAAACTTTCAATCTTTGCTGTTTCTGACCCTTTTGTTATTTACCTTCCCCAGATCACTTGAAAGAAATTAAGGAGACAGATAATACCTCTTAGGTTTCTATGACAGGGAAAAAAAATCTGGAATGAGATTACAAATATGAGTGCTTTGAAAAGTATTATGCTCTAAAATAGCGGGGCTTATAACGTGTTCCACAGATATTTAAAGGTGTTAATTTATTTTTAATAGATTAAAGATCCCGGTTAAGTTAGGAAACAAAGTCTATCTTAAACAACTGTAGGAGGTTAATTTTTTTGAGATGTAAACCAATGTCTTTTTCTCTAGACAGCTGGCTTTGCTCTTCCCACTCCTGTGATGCTCCAATTAAAGCCACTGTTCTTTTCTGTGTGCAGCGCCTTAGGGAGGGAAAGCAGAGAAAATAGCTGCCATCCCACGGTTGGCTTCCAAAAGTCTAAGTCCTTAGGTGAAAGACAGGACTGCAGACGGAGAAAAATTATTGGAGAACAATATTAGTAGCAAAAGCAGTGCCTACCATCTTCCCTCCACCCACTCAAAAAAGATGGTTTTCTGGACTGGAGAAAGGAGAAGGGAATCACAAATTGATGAGAGTATAGACATTGTTGGTTTCTGGCAGGAGGAGCTCTGAGCCTCACTCTGGAGGTGCTTTCCCTGTAGATGAAATGTCTGTAAGTCCTGCATAGTATGTCTGTCTCTGCAGAGGAGTGCTGAGGCAGCCCCAGAGACAGCTCTCTGTCCCAGAGCAGCAAAATGACATCAGCCACACTCAGCCTAGAAGGAGAAACGAGAGCATGGGACCCCAAAGGGCCAAGCAGACAGGAATAAAGATTGGTCTGCCTTGGCTGGAACATAAAGGGTTAGGCAGGATGAAGGACATGTGAGGACACTTTGCATGGGCAGATTTCTAATAGAGCAGATAGCCCTACCCTCGGGCAAAAGAACTCGCAAGCAAAGCAGAGCCCCATGCTCAGTGTCATGGTACGGGAAAGGGCTTGGGAAGACATCACTTGCTGCAAACTGGAGCTAAGATATTTTGTAGCAGCAGGAGACAAGTGGTTTGCCCATTTTTCAGTATTGCATGGAGAATCGTGCTCAGGCAGGCAGAGCTGGACGCCCCATGGATGATGAGCCGGGAGAGGGATTTGCTCTTGCTGCTGAGCCTGTTTGTAGGACTCTCATGGAAACGCCTTGCAGTTTGGGTGCTAGTTGCCTACAGAAGAATCAGGACAGTCCTGGGAGCCCTGTTTCCTCAGAGCATCTTGGAACATACTCATAAAAATGCTTGCTCCATCAAACGATTTCCTCCTACCAACTAGCTTAAATCGAATTGTCAGTGGAACACAGTCTTAAGTGGACTGGAGGCAAAAAGCAGAGAGAAGTGATTCGGAAACAGGGGTCAGTGACCAGCTCTGGGCCACATAGACCAGTATATCAGTGAAGTGCTTAGCAGTCAGAGCGTGGCTCGGTACTTCTCAAATCCCATGCACGTCCGAGTAAATTAGCCTGGATTGAGGGTGGAATAGAAGAATAGGACAAAAAGGGAAAAAAAGAAGGAAATAGTAGAGAGATTCTAGAGAATGAGGTTCTAAGGAAATCTAAAACCATAAAGATTTTGACATATACCTGTGCTCTGATCAGTAGGCTGGAAAATAAAACTAAAATTTTTTCATTAATTACATATTTAATATAAATAGGGGGAAAAAATCCATGCCCCAAGAAGTCATTATACAATAGAATGCTATTAAAATTAAAGCCATCATAGAAAATTATGTTTAAGAAAATTATGTTTAAGAAAAATCTTATAATAACCTAGAAATAATGTTATATACAAAAATTTAGATGCATTATTTTCATGGCATGATCACAGTTATATAAAATTACTATATATAAATATATGAAGAATAAAAGAAAATATATTGGAAAATTAATGAGTTAACTCTCAAAAGGGCTAGTGTTTTAATCTTTCCACCCTTCTAAATGTTCCTAGTTTTCTATAATAATTAGACATTATTTTACAATATAAAAATGAACTTTATTTGAAACACTATCTGTACCCTTAACAGTTTTAGAACTGGGACATGAATTAAGCAATTAAAACTTAACTAGGCCTGACATGATTAAAGTTTCATTTTTGAATAATGATCCATTTACTATCCAGGTTATATAATGTTAATTACATTCAGTTCATTCACTTTTTTATCTGGCCATTCATTTCTCATTTAGTCTTTCATTCAACTATTTATTTTTAAGACTATTTCATGACAGATGTCAGCAAACTATAGTCCAATAACCAAACACAGCACACCGTCTGGGTTTGAAGGGCTTGCTAGCCGAGAATGGTTTTTAAATTTTTATAGTTGGAAAAAAAATCAAAAGAAAAATAACATTTTGTGATACATGAAAATTATATTAAATTCAAATTGCCTCTCCAGGTCACAGTTTCCTCATCTCCAAAAGGAAGTAGTTAATCCAAAGTATTTTTTTTTATTTCCCTCTCTTGATCCCAGTTTCAGAGAGCATGAAGGCAGCATGTACAGACAATGTAGGTAGCTCTAAGCTGTGCTTCCTAAAATAGCGATGGCTCCCACAGCCATCTCAAGGGAAATAAAATACCATGCCATTAATTCTAAAGTCCACCCTTCAAATCATTTACCTAATGATCTGATACAATTGAAACATCCCTGGTTTGCTGCACCAAATAAATCAGATCACGAGCATCATTGAAGGTCCTTTCAGCCACAGTGCCCCAAACCTTGATGAGCCCATCTGGAACTGCTTTCTACCATCAGTTCGTGTACATTCATTTCAGAGCTTTAAATATCTAGAAACAGACCAGACCAATGATCTTCCAGGCAAACCCCAATTCTCAGACATTTGGAACAATGACTGAGAGCTTCCTAATATCTGCAGCTGCCTAATCTATTCAGAAGAGGTTTTTTGTTGTATTTTAATGACTCAAATAGAAGCTTTAAGCAAAAGAGATTATGACAGTTTTTGTAGTTTCTTTCTCATTATATTATCTGTAATAGTATGTTGGGACAATGATAAAAGGAAATCTTAGTTGACAAAATTAACTGCTAAAAGGAATTTGATAGGATGTTGGTGGGTGCAAGTTAACACAATTACGTTATTGGAGATATATGGGGAAAAACGCATTTAGGTCTAAATAATCAACCATATAGATCAGGTAGAAAACACTTCATGGTGGTCTTTAGCGAAAAAGTCATAGGTTTCAGGGACAGCAAGCTGAATATGTGCCATCTTTTAATGTTCCTTGAGCTATACTAGAAGGGGGATATAATGTGGTCCCCACTGGGGCTAGCTTCAAGGGTGTGTGACCAGTGCAGTCACACAAGGCCTGCATGTGGAAGCTTAGAAAGGCCCCACACTTGGTTTAATGCCGTGCTGCTGCCCTCCTGAAATGCTTCATAGGGGTGGTCAAGGGGCCTTGCATTTTGATTTTGCACTGGGTCCCCCAGTTATGTAACTGGTCCTGGTCCCTAACCTCCTGAAACATATGTACTAAGACTGTATTAACAGGAGATCAATGTCTAGAATGTAGGAGTTTCTAAATGCATTTGCCTCACCTCCCAGCTAAACCCATTCTTATCCACCCTGATCTGTGCCCTAGGAGGCATATAGTTGGGTATAGTTGTGAGAGGGGGATAAAAATAAATACATATATATAGGTATGTATATATGTTTCAACTATGTATATATATATATAGTTGAAAAGATACCGAATACACAGTTTTGCATTTCTAATTCAGCATTATTTCACGAACATTTCTACATGTATTTTAAGTGTTCTTTGAGAAAGTGATTCTCTAATGAGTGTACAAAATTTTCATGATGGAGGAAGTACAATTTATTTAATCATAGCCTTACAGTTGGACACTTAAGATGTCTTAATAGTTTCCTATTATGAATATGAATATCTTTATTTACACATATTTTCCTCTGGTTTATTTAAAATTCCTAGAAGCAAAATTACATAGTCAAATAGTATGAAATTTTTGAGACAATTAATACACATTGCCAAATCCAGAAAAGCTACTACCATTTGTGCTCCCATTGGTTGGGGGGCAACTTCACCAATAATATTTATAAATGATTATCAATTCATAAGTGAAAATGGCATTCTTGGTTTTAAATTGAATTTATTTGAACTATATTAAAGTTAAATATTTTTATATTTATATTGGTCACATGAGTTTCATTCTTTGAACTGTCTGCCCACATAATTTACCAATTTTTCTGTAAGGACAGTAGCATTTTCCGTGGTTTTTTTTTTTTTTTTTTTTTTTGAGGAAGATCAGCCCAGAGCTAACTACTGCCAATGCTCTTCTTTTTGCTGAGGAAGACTGGCCCTGAGCTAACATCCATGCCCACCTTCCTCTACTTTATATGTGGGACGCCTACCACAGCATGGCTTTTGCCAAGCCGTGCCATGTCCGCAACTGGGATCCGAACCGGTGAACCCCGGGCCGCCGAGAAGCGGAACATGCGCGCTTAACTGCTGCGCCACTTGGCCGGTCCCAGCGTTTTCTTTTGTACAAGCTTTTATATAAGAATACTGATTTATCTGTCATATTTGTTTCAGTTTATCACTTTTAAGTAATAACTTTAGGTAATAGGATGTGTCAGATAATCCAAAATATAGTGATTTATTTACAATGGAAACACAATTCTTTGAACAAATGGAACAGGATAGAATTATTTTTAAACCACTCCTTTTTAAACGTCCTCGTTTGCTCAGTATCTTACTGACATTCTGAAAAAGCAGCATAAGGAAAACATTAAATGTCGTGAACGTGGCCCGTGAAGCAAGGAAATATTCATTCAACAGAACGTGTTGTTGGGGGATAATGTAGGTGGAGATCTCTCTGTTCGTGAGGCCCCTTCACCCGTGCACGTCACTTACTCACAACAGACTGTCCTGATCTCTGGACCACCTTTCTCTTCACCTTGCACTTCACCTTTCAGTAATGTTCACAAACTGTTAAACAGATTCAAAATACTTAACTCTGCTTACCAAAGCAGGGTCACAGAAGTGGTATTTAAATTTGTCTAATTCCCTACACCCTCTAACCCAAACTGCCAATCTTTTTTAAGTGAGAGCTTCTTACGATGGCAGGGTGGGGCAGGGTCCTAAGTCAATGAAGGAAAGACTCACCCGGTTCCCACCTGCCCGTAATCCAGCGTCTTACTTTATGCATATTCCCATAGGGGATATTTGGAAGGTACTGTAAAATAAAAAAGAATGATACATCCCACAGGATAGTTAATCTAATTAATAAAATGGCCCACTGATCTAGTTTGAACAGTAAGAAAATCACATAAGCCTATGAAAAAAGCATAGTGAGAAAAGAAACTTTCTTTTTTTGGTCACTTGAAGAGGAATGATTATTTAATGCAGCACAATTGACTAAAAAAAATTCTGGTTGACATGGCATCTTTAATCACAAATAAGACCAAATCTTTTCTGAGGGGAGAGGTCAAGAGGGAAAGGGGGCTTGGACAAAGATGGCAGGGTTTTGCTTTTTCTAGATATCAGTCCCATGGTTTGCTAAATAGGATCAGTCAAGGGTTTGGCAATATATCTAACATTTGGCAGAAAATAGCAAGATCTAAATCACTTCAAATACATCTACAGCTCACTCATCTTTTCAGGGAAAACGTCTATGTGTAATCCATTACCCACTACTTTGTCAGAGCAAAGAAAAGGTTACTTTATCAATAAGAAACGCTTGTTTAATTCTGAGAATTAAAAATCTTTTAAGCTGAATGTATAAACTGATATTCTGAGGTTAACGTAAAATTTCTTGCGTTTTCAATTTATGATGGAAAATACAAGAGCTCACAGGCAGTAGTGCTTTTCTTCTAATTAATATTGATGGGTAATTGAGTATGAGTTATCATATAAGATGGAGCCCCAGTACTATGCAAAGAGTTCACAGAAATCATTTAATAACTTTCTAATACCAGGTAATTCAGACACTCCGTTAGTCTGATACAATATGAGGAAATCATAGTATAATGGTATTTAGCAGCTGGTTGTGACCTTAGCAATCATCTGGTGCAATTAATTCAAGGAGCAAATGCCAAAACGCTATGATCCAAATATGTTTAAGTGACTAGGTCATGGTTATACATCTAATTCGCAGCAAAGATTGAAATTGAACTTGGGGGCCGGCCCAGTGGCCGAGAGGTTACGTTCCTGCGCTCCACTTCAGCGGCCTGGGGTTTCACCAGTTTGGATCCTGGGTGCGGACTTGGCACTTCTCATCAGCCCGTGCTGAGGCGACATCCCACATGCCACAACCAGAAGCACTCACAACTAGAATATACAGCTATGCACTGGGGGGCTTTGGAGAGAAGAAGAAGGAAAAAAAAAAGAAATTGAACTTGAGTCTCCTAATAATGCATCCAATCTCTTCTCCATTGTACCTGCTGGCAATCCTCCAGAGACCAGAATAAGTCAAAATTTACCTATATGTTCAAGATCTATTTTCATGGAATAGGAAAGTCATTCTAATGTTAAGTTAAAGCATAATGGAACAAAAGTATGAACACATAAGTATAATCTCAACAAAAAAAGAAACGTAAAATGATAATAGTAATCATCTGTAGACGGGGGGATTACAGATATTTTTTACTCTCATCTTTTTAATTCTCTATTTTCTGTAATTTATAAACATAAAATAATAATTAGACACAGTGTCTAATTATTATTATATATTAGAACATAGGATTATACTATTATATATTAAAGAAAAGATACTATATAATATTGTGTAAGATATATATTGTATAAAAAGATACATATTATTATAAGATATAAAATACATATAATTTATTGTAATATACTTATATTCTTTTCCTTTTTAGAGTTTTAGTGCCTTGCCCAAGTTTATTTAGATTAGGGAACCTATTCCAGAATACAAGAGAACTATTTGAGAAAACACATCTTTAAGATTCTATTTCTCTAGGCCCATTCTAGATATCAAAATCTATATCAGCCGGAGTTATTCAGAGAAAAATTGCATATACATTTAGTACAAGAATATACGTGTGTGTGTATACATTTGTACATGCATACCTTTGTACATGTATTTAAAGTAGAAATTAAATGATACTACATGTATATATACACATATATGTATGTAGGTATGCATATGTATATTTACATGTGCAGAGAGAGGCACACACAAAGAGATTCATTTTCTAAATTATTCTTTTATTTTTACATTACAGGAAACTTATATCAGTGTTTCCCAAAACGTTATCTGTTTCACACAAGTCCATTAAGATGACCCTCATTTAAAGAGCTGGGTGGAAAAACCAGTTCTGGAAACACTGCATACTCTATTCTAACTAAATGATTCACAATTTACACTAGCATATTAACAGTTTTAGACAGGCTGCAGTAAAGAAAACAACTAGGTTTGTTTAAGACAGCATTTCTCTAACTTATTTGACCACAACACTGTTAGGAGGTACATGGTACATTTCATAGAACAGACTTGGGAAACCTCAAATCTCTTTAAAATTCCGGATCACCCACTCATGAGAAGGTCAATAATTTAAAGCTCTTAACTGAGCACTGCTTACAATATTTTTATGATACGCTTACAAAGTGAGCAGTAAGGTTGAAATGTATAAATAATGAGACCTTATCTAAAAAGTTCCTATTTTTAACCTGTGAGTATGGAGTGAATTAGGCAATGAGAAAGTGATTTCTATGAGTTATTACTGCAAGTTTTTACCCATTGATTTTAATGTTCAAGAGAATTAATTTTAATTTTGCTTCTGCCCCCAGGCTTTCTTACAGAAGATCAATAATATTATAATTAAGAACATAATTGAAGTAAGGCCAGAGCCATGTCACTTTCTTTTTCTTGCTCTGGACTCTAGTGCTTAAAATGGGATTTGTTCAATGATTTAATTTTCACACATAGGGCATCTTTACGCTTTTTGCTCAATCAACTTCGGAAATCCTTTCAAATAACTTGAAACATAACTTGAATATGTATATCTTCTCCATTTCTCTTCCTTCTAAAAACTCATCGCATATTTAAACTGTTTCCACTCAAATATTTCCTTTTACCTCAACTGCGTGTTTCTTGGCTTCTTTGTGCCTCAGTTTTTTCATCTTTTCACCTATAAAATAGAAAGATGAATGGCACCTATCATCAGATTTACATACAAATTAAATAAGATACTACGTGATACATGCTGAGCAAAGTGCCCGACACAGAATACATTCTCGGTGAGTGTGGGGTGTTAATCTAAAGTAGGATATAATTTTTTTCTCTCCCTCAGTTATTGGCAGCACTTTCTTCTCTCAGTTATGCATCATGAAAATTATAGAGTCATCTTTGCTTTCTCTTTTACCTTTCTCTTCTCCACTCTACAAACTACATACACACATTAATATAAACTTCACCTTCATCATTCCCACTACACACACACACACCCCTCCCCCCACAAAACATGCATCTTATGCAATCCATTTAGAAATCGTTTAGTTCTTCCTTTGAAATCACTGTTAACTCTATCTATTTAATTCCCGCTCCTATTCTCACTACTGTATCAGGGCTCATTCCCTCACAGATGAACTAGTATAACATTTAGGAGTACTTGGTCTCGATGTCTTCCCCAACCTATCCTGTAAACAATATACCTACATACTCTAAAATATTATTTTGACCCAGTTCTCAGCTCAGACGTTATCACTAACTCACTATTTATTACTAGACAAAATCTAAACTCCAAAGATCATTCCGTGGCCGGTATCTTCTCCTTAAGCATCTTTGCCGCAAGCAGTTTGGCCACAAACAGTTTTGCCGCACAATTAATGGGCTGTAAAGGCCATTTGGCTTTAAAAGGTAAAATAACTGGTTGATTGACAATTTTGGTTTCATTAGGTTCTGAATGGTTTTCATTTGGTTACAAATGTGCATCCTAATAGTTGGATGAAACTGATATCTCTCTTAAATGAAGGAAGACATTTTAGTGAAAAAAAGAAAATCATGCAATGCCAAAGGAGGAGATGAATCCACAAGCAAAAAACTAGAAAGTATAACACTATGAAGGAAAGATTGGAAGAGAAAGTGCTTAGGTAACAATACGCAAAATAAAACCAGTTCTTTGTGCAGTGTTGCCATGCGTGTACACACATTTCAATATTCAAACATTTCTATTCAAATATTTTGTATTTTCATTTTCTGGAGTCTTTTTAATTTTGGTATTAATTTTTCATGTTTCATTGTGCCTTTTTGTGTCTCCCTTTTTATTTTTCGTGATTTTATCTTTTATGGCAAAATTGCCTTGTGGCCAATTAGTTGTGCAGCGAAAATGTTTGCAGCGAAACTGCTTAGAGCAGAAATACCTAGAACCACCCCAGGCAATCCATAGAGGGACCACAAATTCTATTCCCCAAATAAAGTCTCCACTCCTCCTTTCATTTAGGTTTTACCACTGGCATGAAATAATCAGATCGTCTTCTCTCTCTTTCAAAATGGGACTGAGAGATCTTAAAGACCCAGCTCAAACCATTTTTCTTTATAAGTCCTTCCTGAATACTTTTGTTCTGATGTAAACTTTTTACAATCTTCTGAATCTCTGGGAATTCCTCAAAATGACTTATTTAATGACTTTCATGTTTTGGAGGAGAAGTCTATTCTATTTTGAATATATATAATGAATCTCCGTATGTTTTGGCAAGAGTGTGCAGAGAAGACAGGTCCACATCCAGAGGTAGCGTCTGTTCCAGTAAGAAGAAAGCACTGTCCCTTCCATGATGGAAGTGATCCAATGTAATCAATCTGCCACCAGTTAGCTGGCTGAGCTACGCAGGAAATAGTGCCATATTGGTGACTTGGATTTGATACCTGCTGCTGGAGAATAGGGTACTCAGCAATGGCTGTAACTACTCACCATGGTAGGTGGAAGTCTATGCTACTGAGCCCATGCATAACCTCTATCCAAGCCACCATGGCTACTTTGTTCATGACCCCGTTAGACAGTGAAAAGAGTCAAGAAAGAGACTGACTGGTATCCCTAAAACAGGTCATCCTACCCACTTGCTTCCTAAGCTTATCCTTTACTGAGGTCACTCAATGGTGAACATTCACATGCGATACAAATCTTAACAGTTTTTACTCAATCTGAAGGTCTATCCACATGCCACATTCCTCTTCCTTGCAAGAAATTGGCTTACATAATTGTAGGAGCTAGGTAGGCAAGTGTGAAATCTGTAGGGCAGGCTATCAGGAAGGCCAGGCTGGAACTGTGAGCAGGGACTGATGCTGCTATCCACAGGTGGAATTTCTTCATCTAGGAAGCCTCAATCTACTTTTAATGTTGACCAACTGATTGAATCAGGCCCACCCACTTTAGCTAACATAACCATCCTTACTTAACTTCAACTTATTACAAACTTTAATCACTTCTACAAAATACCTTCATAGCAACACCTAGAATAGTATTTATATTTGATTGAATAATGGGGGACTTTAGCCTAGCCAAGTTGATGCATCAAAACACCATCATGATGGAGTTGACATGTCCTGAGGTAGGAAGATTGAAGGAGGAATTGAATATAAAGAAGGTTCAGAGATTCATTCTAGACATGCTGAGTTTGAGATGCCTGTTAGCAACCTAGGTGAACATATCTAGCAGTAACTGGATACACATGTCTTGATTTGAAGGAGTTGAAGAAGTACATTTGAGAACCATCAGCTATTTAAAACCATGAGACTGGATGAGATCACTGAGGGAGTGAGCTCTGGGGTACTTTAATGCTTACAGGTTTGAGATATGAATGATGAACCAGGAGGAAAAACCAGTTGGAGGAAAAACCAGTTGGAGCAAATGCAAGGAAATGCAGCATCCTGGAATGCAGGAGAAGAATGTGTTTCAAGAAGGAAGGAATACTTAGCTGTATCAAAAACTGCAGATTGTTCAGATAAAATGAATGAAATTTAAACATTGAATTAAAAAATGTAAATGCTATTTGGTGATCTTGCAAGAGCTAATAATAAAGGATGTGATAGGAGTAGTCCTAATGGACTCATGATAGAGGGTCTCCTCAGGGATATGAATGTAGGGCATTGGCAGTAAGCTGGGATGGGGAAGGTTGAGATCTGGGACTTCACTTCCCCTAATGGTCAAGCAGAGGGAGGGATAACCTTATCAGAAACATGTGGAGCTTGGGGACTCCTTTAGAACTCCAATGGAAGCATGGAGGCCAGAAAAAGCCCAGGCGAATTGTGATGATATCCTTTAAAGTGCTAAATAACCCATATGCATTTCTAATAGGGAAATAACATTCACTTGAAATTGTTTTAATAATTATTCAATAGAACTATTAGTTTTGATAATTCCATTATCTATCTTAAAACAATTGAGTTATTCTTGGGTACTGCTATACCATACATCAATTATCAAGAATATTGTAGAATGCCTCTGAAATAATTTTCTTTTTTATTAAAAAAAACTTATAACTTCATGGCAGAAACTCTATATTTATTCACAAATGAAAATAGTTCTGTGACCTTTGTTATCACCTAGCTTAATACAATGTTTCAAAATAACAAACCCATCCAGAGCCTGGAGCACAGAATTGAAGAGGAGTACAAGAGGAAGGCAAATTGTGTATGAGTGTGTGTGTGTGTGTGTGTGTGTGTCTGTGCTCATGCTCTCTGTGCATTTGTTTTTTCTTCTTTAGAATCAGGAGTTAATTCAAGCACCGATGATTTAAACTATGAAAGGTCTTGAAATAATTGGAAAAAAAATAAGACGTCCTGAATTTTCTCTAAGGCATTAGACCTTAATGACTTATAAGAATTCAATGTTTTTTCATTTTTTTGAAAGTAAACTTCTTGCAAAATGAAATTGCCTATTTAACACACTTAAGAAAAGCAAACAAACCTTAGATGGTCCCAGAAAACTTTTAATGAACCAAAAGGGTGATATATATTCTACTTCGACCAGTGTGAGGTTATCAACCAAGCCAGTGAGAGATAACTATCTATGTTTCCTAATGGATACCTGGGTCCGCTTCCTCCCTGCCTGCGATGATACAGAGGGAAACGTGTCTGAAGCACAGCAATGCCATCACAGTCTCCAAAGACTGATTCTTGGAAGATGAGAACTGGTTTAAAGATTAGTAGGGTTAATGACCATAGAGTAGGAAATCTGTTGCTTCCTGGCTCTCTCAGTCATTTGCACATGGGGACATTTGCACCCTACCAGGCATAAACACACAAATACATTAATGCACCTGTCGATATTCCATACTTAGCCTGTAAGTTAGTGTCATCAACTGTCAAGGTGATGTCCTTTCACTCCTCTGGTCCAGTTCGAATCCCATGGTTAGTCATTGTCTTCACCCCCTTGCATGCACCATCAACCCCTTTGCCCCTTTCATTTCACCATAAATTCTTGGCAAAGCCACAACCTAAATTAATCCATGCCTGCTCCCCACTGCATCCATGCAGCTGAGTGAGGCTGTGGAAATGAGGCTGGTGAAGCACTTCACCCACAGACTGGCATCACTTTAATTTAATGACAGTGATCCTCAGCAGGAGACTTGACTTTGCCAGGTAATTACACTATTTTCCCTAGTCGAGTCATTCTCTCACTCTTGTATTTAATACATTCTCCTCTCTCTTCTCTCAACCTCATTCTCAGCTGATGACCTTGCTTCCCACTTGACTGGGAAAAATGGAATCCATCAGAACAACACTTCCACATACTCCCACCACTACATATACACACCTACCAGCATCTGGACTTCCACAGTCTATCCTCCCATCCAACGCCACAGATGAACCATCCGTGCTCTTATCTAAAGTTGATGCCTCCACTATGTACAAGCTCCCTCTCACTCACTCGAGGACAGCTCTCCAGAAATTCTCCTGCTTTATCATCACGTTTTCACAATCTATTGGATTGTTCCCATCCACATACAAACGTGCTGCAATTTCTTCTGTCATAAGTTTTTCTGTACCTCACAAGATACTGCACAATTTTATAGCAACACTTCAGGAAGCGTTGAAAGAACAATCTGTGACATTTGAAGGGAAATGTCTATACTTGCTTTTCCAGTTATTACTCTCCATTCTCTCTTAAGTTGTGTTATTGCAGCTTTCATGCCACCAATGCGCTGAAACTGCTGATTCTAGGTCTCTGGTGAATTGATCGACCGCACTTGCCGCATTCACTTCCTCTTATTTGACGTACACTCTTCACTGGCTTCTAGAACACCAGACAAGACTCTTCTGGAGTTTTCCTCATCTTTCACTGGTTTCTAATTCTCAGTCTCTTATTTTGTTCTTCCTCTTGTCCTCATCTTCTTGATTTTGGAGTGCCTCAGGGTTTAGTCTTTGGTCTTCTCTTCTCTATCTATATTGCCTTTCTTGATGACCTTGGCATAAAATCCTTGGGGTCATTCTTTTTGTGTGTGTATGAGGAAGACTGGCCCTGAACTAACAGCTGCTGCCAATCATCTTCTTTTTGCTTGAGGAAGATTGTCACTGAGCTAACATCTGTACACATCTTCCTCTATTTTGTATGTGAGATGCCAACACAGAGTGACTTGACAAATTGTGTTAGGTCTACACCCGGGATCCGAAACTGCAAACCCCAGGCTGCCTAAGTGGAGAGTGTGAACTTAACCACTATGACACCAGGCCAGCCTGCTTGGGGTCATTCTTGATGCCTCAGTTTACCTTCATTGGAAATCTGTTGGCTTCACTTTTTAAATATATGCAGAATCTGACCACCCCTTACTCCTCCACTTGCAGCTATCATTGTTGGAGCCATCATGTCTTACCTGCATTATTGTCACAGACTCCTAATTTGACACTCTACTTATATATTTGTCCCTAGAACCTATTCTAAACACAGCAGCCCAGGGAATCTTATTAAAACAGAAGTCAGATCAGGTCTTTTCTGTGATTAAATCCCTCCGATGGCTCATGATTTCACTAGAGTAAAACAAAGTCTGTACAATGGCCTAAAATCTCTGCACTCTTCTCTTAGTGGTCTTCCCATCACTCATTCAACTCCAGACTGGCTTTTCTCAACCAAACAAAGAATTCTCTCACCTGTGGACATTTCCACTGGCTGTCCCATGTCCCCGACCCATTTTCCATTTTACTCCAGATATCTGCATTGGTAACTTTCTTACCACCTTCAAATCTTTGGTCAAATTGATCTTTCCCAGTAGGGCCGTTCCCTCATCACTCTATTTAAATTGCAGTTTCTCTCTCACCGCCTTCACCTCTTGTCCGCATTCCTGATCTCCCTTAACCTGCCTTAGGTTTCCTGTTTCCATAACACTAATTGGGTATGTTTTTATTTGCAGATTGATGTTATTTTATTGCCCATCTTCCCTACTAGAGTTTAAGGTCTTTGGGGACAGGGATCTTTGTTCTGTTCACTGTTTTATCCCTAGCACCAAAAGCAAGTCCCAGCACATAGTAAGCGCTTAATATATGTTACTGACTCATTAAATGAATAAGACAATAAGAAAACATCTTTCCTGACCTCCCCTCTCTCTCAGTGGATCATTCCTTCCTCTGGACTGCCTCTGTAACTGCATATGTTTCATTAATACACTCCATTCAGTATTTTTACTATTTGTTAAACTGCCTTCTCTTCCAGACTGTGAGCTCTGTGTCCCATTCTTCCCTGTACATCAGCACGGGACCTGGCTGGCACCCAAGTGCATTCAATTAACATTTGTCAAACCAAAATTTTTAAGAGGGAATTTTTTTTCTTTTGGAAACTTTATAGGTACCTGATAGAAAGCTGGCAAAAATCAGGAGAATAAAGAATGAAAAACTCACATCCCCAGTATCAAAAAAAGTCAGCATTTTGGTATATATCCTTCCAATTGTTTTTCCAGGCAGATCTTTGAATGTTTGTTTGAAAGACTTTTTATTTAGTTAAATTCATGCTTATACACACTTCTGTACCTTGATCCTTTGCCTTAATATAATGAGCGTGAATATGGAAGTTTAATAATGTTTTAAATGGATACATTGTATTTCATCGAGTAAGTAAAACAGAATGCCCATCCACTTGACATGATTGAATGTTTGCATTATTTGCATCATTTTAAACCGAAATTTTTAAAGGGCTCCACTCAAGCTATTCAATAGAGATAGGCAACTTTTTTGACTATTCTGTGTTAAACTAGGGAATTGCCAAATTTTCCAGCTAATTTAATAGATGGCACTATTCCAGTCTCACTGCATGAGAATATGGATTTAATCTGATGCCAAATGAACCAAGGGAGAAGGTGCCCCTTTCTCCCAAAAAAAAGAGAAAGTTTTAGTTTAAAAGTATAGAGGCTGTTTTCTATAAAAATTTCCACAATTCTTTTAGTAAATTTCCATCTGCCATCCAAAAATACCTGATAATTGCAAAGGCACAGGTTGCTTTACATGCTAAGAAAATATGCTTCCAAGGGCTTTTTTTCATGCCACCAGGTCTTTCTATGCCAGGAGGAGTAAGTGACTTGTGACCTTTACTTTTTGATGCAAGGGTCATATTCATGACAGATTGAGACTCTTGGGGTAGCTGCTAACTGAGGTTCCTGCGGAAATACTGCTGACATACCTCAGTGCCCGAGGCTGTTGCATCTACAGGCCTGGGCAAGGAGGAGTGAGCTCAGTGGCATTTCTTTTTTCTTCTTTGTTACCCTTGGGTTCTATCCTATTAATTCTGCAACAGGAATTTCAATTGGAAGTGCAAATTCAATATTGTATTGTGGTACTTTCGCTTACCTTAACTTTCCTATAGAAGTACATAGTAAAAACTGAATATATAATTTCTATTAGTACTGCCAAAAATAACTGATCAAATTAGCTAATATAATAAAAATGTGAATTACTGGACTGAAAACAAACAGATTGGTTTTTCTACTAAATTGTCAGGTTGTATCTATGATTTAAATATGGAAAAGTTGTTTTGATCTCTTGAAAATGAGATATGCACACTTTTCTATCCTCACTTCCAGGACACTTGTTAGGAGCTGAAAATTGAATTTATACCCAGAGTTGACTAAAAGGTAACCTAAGTTTAAAGACTTTTGTCACAATACCCAAAACAGCCACAAAACTGAAGATGTTTGGCAATGGAGGGTTTGCTCTATTTCCAAGTGATTTACCTTTATTTTTCTTTTTATATGAATGTAGAATAGTAATAGATACCACAATTTAAAATTTTCTATGTGCCTAGCACCACGATAAGCACTTTAAAAACATTATGTAATTTAATTTTCTAATACCGCTATAAAGTGGGTATTACTTTACTCACTCTACAGATCAAAAAATTAAGACAAAGAATTTAACCTGGGCCAGCCCTGGTGGCCTAGTGGTTAAGTTCGGCATGCTCTGCTGCAGGGGCCCTGGTTTGGTTGCCAAGCGTGGACCTACGTCATTCATCTTTCAGTGGCCATCCTGTGGGAGCAGCTCACATACCAAAAAAAAAACCATGAAAAAAGCAGAGGAAGATTGGCAGCAGATTTTGGCTCAGGGAGAATTTCCCTTAGGAAAAAACAGAAAAAGAAAAATTTAAGCTGCTCCAAATCACATTGATAAAAATGCTAGAATTATTACTCAGATGTAGAAACCCATGTAAGCAGCCACAATGCTCATCTCCTTGCTTCTCTGTCTCTGTCACTCTGACTCTTGTTCTAAATACATATCTCTTCATATCACCTCATAACTTTTCCTTCCCTTTTATATTTCTCTCTTTCTTGTTCCTTAAACTGACCATGTATAATAAAAATATATTTTAATTGTAATTTTTATTTATGTTAGTGAGTTTTATGTTTTATATTCTAAGTGTAAGCATGTGATTGAAATATTTTAGAATACTTTAAAAACTTGAAACAGGGGCCAGCCTGATGGCGCAGCAGTTGAGTTCGCACATTCTGCCTCGGCGGCCCAGGGTTTGCTGGTTTGGATCTCTGGTGCAGACATGGCACCACTTGGCAAGCCATGCTGTGGTAGGCATCCCACGTATAAAGTAGAGGAAGATGGGCACGGGTGTTAGCGCAGGGCCAGTCTTCCTCAGCAAAAAGAGGAGGATTGGCAGCAGATGTTAGCTCAGGGCTAATCTTCCTCAAAAAAAAAATAAACAACCTTGAAACAACATAGCTACCTCCAACACTCTTGGTGAGACGAGAAGTCTAGAGGGGACGGGAGGAGGAACAGCACTCTTACCTTAAATGGGACAGTGCTCTGGTAAAGTAGTTCCCTTGAAGTCGAAGTCTTTATTGTGGAAAACACCCTGGGGTTCTTTCAAAATGATTAATCTTCCCCTTCTCCTGCCAGGGCCAGGAAGGGAGCTTCCTCAGATTCACCATGAAGTCCTGAGGGAGGTTCCTTGAAGGAAAGTCCATGAAAGCGTGCCCCCTTTGAATACCGTGGCCGCTAGGAGCCTCTTACCATCATGCAAGTCCACACTCAGCCTCCAGTAATTCTTCCAAATTATCATTTATGTGTTTCTATTTATGGCTCCAGCAGCTTCTGCTCCAGGGAATCAGACCACATCTATGACTTTCTGGATTCATCTGTTTCTTTAGATTTTTAAGTCGTGGAATGCTTTGCAGTCTCAGTTCTCTAATGGGTCCACAAAAGTTATTAATTTTCAGTTTGTCCAGTTTTTTCCTGTAGGAAGAATGAGAGTGAGGACTTCTAGTACCTTATGGTGTTGGGACTAAACCCAAAGTCCTTCATTTAAATTTTTAAAAAAATCTATTTTCATTTTATTCAACTGAATTTCTTGCAATTGATATATTTATTAATAGAAGAAAAAATTTATTTTTTATTCTTGCTCCATATTGCTATTGTTTGAAGGATTGATAACATTCAGAAATCTATGACAAATAAAAGGAGCCTCCAGGGAGAGTAGCATCTAAATCATCTGGTATCCACGGACCTATTAAATAACTTCCATGTTTTCTATGAAGAAAACACATGTCAACCGCTCATTGCATTAAATCTCTCACATTCTCATGGCTTTAGTTTCTTTTGCTCAGAGCAGAATTTAGATTCATTTTATTGGGAACTAATACTAGTCTCTCTAAGTTATCCCCAAAGTGATATATCCAAAACATGCCCTTCCACCAACAATCCATTTTAGGCATATTTCTTCTTTTTTCTTCATTGCTGATGAAAAATACCTAGTTATTATAACAAAATCAGAGTATCCATTAACTTCCTGACTTTCCTTAGAGACAATTTCTATTTAAGGATATAAATTACTAGGGAAACTCTAGTCTGAACTAAATTCTGATCAACAATGAACAGTTAACTGGGAAGTAGAGATTAAGGGAATTTTATAGGAAAGCTGTTGTAAGGTTACCACGTTTGAAAGTCAGGATGGAGCAGTCTCTGCAGAAATAGATGTCTATCTGGAACTATAGGAAAATAAATTACAAAAGGTTTAGAGAAGGAGTGGGTTAGACTACATGGCATGATATTCAGGAAGGGGTTGATGGCTTAACAGGATTGGGATGCTGTAAGAAGGCAAGTGACCAATTTAGAAAATGGCCACCAAGACTGTGAAAAGATCTGACTTCATTGTATGAAAACACTTAGGGAGCAGAGATTATTTAGCCTAGAGAAGAGCAGCTGAGGCAACGCAAGAACCGTCTTCAAGTATTAAAGGACGGAAGGATTGGGATGTAGGAGAAAGCTTCAGTACGTGTAGTATGACCCTAAAGGGACAGAAATAGCATCAGTAGTTAGAAGTTACAGGAAGGGGTGAAGAAGAACATCTTAATAATCACAGAACTTCAAAGATGGAATAAGTTACCTCTAGATGTAGTGAATGCCTCATCATAAGAGGCATTAAAGTCAAGACAAATAATTATATATTGTTTTGGATTTTTTTGAGTCACTTTAAATCCTTCCTGAAAAAGTAAAGCAAAGTACTAATAAGTAAATATAATTTCATCTCTCTGTCTCTAACAGCTAGTACATTACCTAGAACATGGTGGGTGCTAAAATCGCATTTGTTGAACCAATTCAATTATTAGAAAAATGACCACTTGGGGAAGGGAGGCACAGTGGCGGAGAGGATTCAAACTTTGGAAGAACGGTTGGAATGATGAACTTCCAGGTCCCTCTACTTAAAAGATTCCATGATTGTGTTTGTACACAGATAGTCTTTAGTAATGAAGTAACAGTGGCTACTCTGTATTTTTAACAGTTTTAGAGTTAACCAAGCTCTTTTACGTACATATCTTATTTTGTCCCCATATTAGCTCTCGACAGCATAGAAGCTGAAGCAGCTGAGATCAGCCCATGTGAGCATTTGGCAATGGTACACCTGGCAGGCAGCAGAGGCAGGATTCGGAACTGTGGTTCAAAGAATATTCAAATTCCTCTTTGTCAGGTAAAATAATTCCACTTTCATGAGCTCTTCCTCAAGAGTCCTGACTTTAAATCCTTTTCACAGCTACCTTAAAGAGCACAAGTGGTCAACAATGAATAACTGAAAGAATAATATTTTTGAGACTTTTCATATCTATTGCACTGATTATTGGTTTTGGTGGACTATAAATCTTGTCACGCGGTCACATACTGTCCATGGACTTGGCATTCAGAACAATTAAAATAGTTGCTAAAACTTATTGAAAATGTATATGTTTCTGACCTGATTAGGCATGCATATGAGGAACATACCATCATTATCCCAGTTTTACCACTGAAGCCAAGGAAACAGAGAGAAGGTAATTTGCACAAAATTATAGCATTAAGTATCAGAGCAGGGATTTCAATTTAGGCAGATTTACACTAGAAATGGTGCTCTTTTTTCCAGCTTTATTGAGATATAATAGATATATAACACTGTGTAAGTTTAAGGTGTACATGTGTTGATTTGATCCACTTATGTATTTCAAAATGATGACCACCATAGCGTTAGCTGACACCCACATCATGTCACATAATTACCATTTCCTTTTCATGGTGAGAATAGCTAAGATCTACTCCCTTAGCAACTTTCAAGTATATAAGACAACATTATTAACTATAATTACTATAGATCCCCATAACTTATTCATCTTATAGCTGGAAGTTTGTACTCTTTGACCAACATCTGGAAGCTACGCTCTGAAACCCTACCTTACTTTAAGCTGCTGCGACAATCTCTGCTCTATCTCACATCAAAGAAGTCACTGATTAACCGGAAAACTAAGACTCCAGATCACAAGTGTGGGCCAAGTGTAATCACTGCACATGTATGGGACAGGATGTGGATATCATTGCTTGTTCACTGGCAATATCACTGCCTGGTTCCGTTACTCACTGCTTCAACTTTGACTTATCTTTCCCTGCTTTTCAAAACATGGAACAGACCACAAACACTTTGGAAAAGTAACTTGCAAATTCAGTCTGACAAGTCCACTGAGGTATCAGCCCTGCTGGGTCTTGGAACCAACTCTGGTTAATGAAGGCAGTGTCATTGGCATATTATCATATCTTATATAAGAACGACAACTAAAGTAACACGGAGAAAATAGGAGCTGTCTAAGAACATCTTGGAAAACACAGCTTTCCCGTTTTCCTTTGCATCAGAACTAAAGAAAACCTTCTAAAATTAAATGTCTAGAATGAGAATTTCTCAGCACTAATCCTCTGATAAAAACAATGTTGATGCTAATTGGGCTTGTCTTAAAGAGCACCCGCCCTTCCAATATATATTTCTAGGTAACGATCTTGCCCAAGGTCATTGAAGAAAGCACATGGACTTATAAAAACAACCGCAAAGTTGTGCACTAAAATATTAGCAGCTATCCTTTCTGGATTTTGAAATTGTGATTTTTGTTTTCTTCTTAGTACTCCTCTGAATGTTTTAAATTTGTCAAGGTCTACATTACTCTTGTAGTCACACATATAAATGTTATTAAAGCAAAACAAGAAAATGCTTACCTTAACCATGCATTGAATTGTGCAAACCCACAAAAGGAGGATATTATTTGAGGTTAGAAATAGTAGAATAAAGTCCACACTGAAAGCATAGCAGGGGTTTAGGCACTGCTGGGATCTAAAGATAAAAAGATGAAGACACAGTCTCTACTCTCAACACAAGTCTGGTAAACCTCATCCAACGTTCCTCCTACCATTTCTCCTATCGCTAATACCACAGCATTTACATATTTGCCAACTTCTAAATTATTGCTGTAATGTCGCAATCATAGAATATTTCAACTAAAAATACCTAAGATAATTTTAAATATCCATTCCGATGCCTTTCTGGGAAAAAATAGGACTCACCAAAATTAACCCTCTCGACTCTAACTAATAAGTGAAAAAACTAGGTCTTGAGCAATTCCTCATGACTCCAGAATTAATGATCTCTTCACGCCATGATATCCAGTTTATAGAATAATTATGGATCACGTACACTTCTGCTCTGGGTTATACTCAGATGATGTTCTTTTTCAGAGCCCACCCTGTGTTTTCCCGATTTTATAACTTGATTAGATTGTTCTTGCTAATCAGAATATCTTTAGAGTCGCACTATTATCTTCAACTGTACAGATATGACTCCGTCTTCAAGATTCAGACCAAATACCGCCTGATTCATGAAGCTTTCCATGATTTTCATGCTGAAAAAAGTTATTTTCTGAACTTCCATAGCAATTTTTATTAACTATTGTGCAACACTTCTAAGATATTACCTGGGTTCGAGGTATTTTTGTATGTCTTCTATCTCTTTTGAGTATTTTGATGCTAGAGCTATGTATCACTAACCTTGTATCTTCCAAGGTCCCTCATAAGAAGGGAAGCATTACAAAGCCAGGTCGTTCTGTTTCAAAGCTTAAAACAGTGTGAACCACTTTAGCCAAGGGTCCAGAGTTTAAAACAATTGCCAGAAAAGTCTTTATTCTGATTATTCTCAGTTGAATGAAATAAATTCGTTATAAACATTTGGAGACTTATGACAAAGGTTGAGAAATAGAAGGAGAGAAAGGAAGTGCCCAAAGTGGGCAGAGATGGCTTATTAAGATCGACTGTCGCTCAATAATACCTGAGTCACACATACTCTGAAATGTAACAGGCCACACAGCTGTCTTTGGTCTCTCCTGCTGCAACTGACAGTTTTTCTTCAGATTCTCTGCTCCATCCACAGGAATGCACATATGACTGATACAGACTCTCCACGTTTTATAATTTAAGAGTTTGGTGATTATAACTTAGGGGCCCTGGAACACCACTGCACTGCTCTCCAGTGACAAATTCCTTGAGTTATAGAGGTTGGCTATACTTGGCACCTTTCAGAGATGGAAACTGACCTGTGAGGCCACCACTGCAGCAGCACACTCACTAATTTTAGAGGTCATTTTGCCCACTCCTTGAAATAACCAAGTCTGAGAAATATCAATATTTTCTTTTTCAGAGAAATTACACAGAGAAAGTTTTATCTAACATAGAGTGAACCGAGCCCATGTTATTCTTGTCAAAATCCTGTAATGGAATCTACCTACAAACATCAGAAACTGAAGAGTCCAGTGAAAACCCTGAGAATTATGATGTGCAGAACCCTTAAAATATGTTGTAGGGAGGTTCAGCAGGAATGAAGCTTTTGAATAGGTTTTTAACAGTTTAAGTATCCAGAGTGCAGCACGTTTATATATATAAGTATATATATATATATATATATAAGTTTATATATATAAATATATATAAATATATACTTATATATTTAACATATATACTTAATATATATGTATATATATTTGTGTGTGTATATGCACACATATATATTTACCAAATACATATATATAGAGAGAGAGAGAGAGAAAGAGAGAGAGATACTGATTGCTTCAGACACCTGAAGACAGAGACAGAAAAAGGGTCAGGTTCAGTCTAACAGGCTGCATGAATCTGTCATCTTGCTGACATGGAAGCACAAACGGTGCTCAGACTTGGTTATTTCCATGGGATTATATTCATAATCTATCTACATATGGAATCCTTGCAGAAAGGATTTACCCAAGGGTCTGGTATGGGCCCCTGAAGGCCCTCTAAAGAGTCAAGACAAACACAGTGCTTCTGTCTCCCACCACACGTCTCCTTACTGTGATCTGTCCACAACATGCTGCAGATACTACAAAGCCTGATTATTCGACTATAAAATTTCTTCCAGATAAACTTGCAAACATGGGAACAGAAAAACAACAATTCTTTGCATAGAAGAAGCTCTTGCAATCCAAGATAGTTCTTTGATTTGAAATGTACATGAACCAACAACCCCAAAACCCAAGTTTCCCTTCCCTTCCCATGCTTCCTATGGATGTAGTATTTGACAAGGAAGAAATTTTAAGTTTGCGTTTTATTTGTTTCTGTTAATCAAGTGAAGGTGACTTTAGCATAAGCCAATGTATGAAAAGTTCTTTCTAGCCCTCAGTTTTCAACTCTGCAAACAATTCCACTACTTGAAGTTTCCATCATGGATGGTCGGAAGCGGGGACCTAGAAACACAGGCTGGAGAGGATCTAAGTAACAAACTCTGATGGCTTCGTAAAATTTAGGCTCAGCAGCAGGAAACAAAAATCTAGCTCTGTGGCAAGATAACACGGATGGTGCTGAAGACTTTGGAACTTGTGGCACAATTTAATTTAATACAGTAATGAGAAATGTCAGAATTAAAAAGAAGAAAAGAGTCAAATATGCATTGGAAGGAAGAAAACTTTTTAAGTGTAGAAGGCTGCTTATTAGCTATTCCTTTTGGTTAAATCCAAAGTACAGATTCGCTTAAAGAACAAAGAGTTACGGCTTTGGGGGCATAATATTCTATTTGATAGATTTTGATTAATAAATGTTACCAAAAGGCAGACTCAAAATATCCGACCGTTGAGAAGTGCTCCCTTAGATGAACAAAAGGTCTTCAAAGATTTAAATTCACTGATGGGCATTTTGTACAGACTTACCAAAGCACTGCTTTAATCCTGATTTTTTTTATTTTTGGCTAATAAAATAAAATAAAAATCCTTGCTGTGCTCAAAGGCACAGAACAAATTCCAAGGATTAAGATTTAAATGAGTGAGCAATCAAAACAGGCATTCTGACAGAGGTTTAAGGTGATAAAGGAGTTGGACACATTAGCCCTGAAATAGACTGAATATAAGCTTTTACAAACATTAATACTTGATTTTCCTCCCAAATAATAATGGCTCTGAACTTAGAAAGCTACAGAAAGTCTCTGTGAGAATAAAGTAATCACTGGGACAACCGAGCCATGCATTTGCATTTCAGTTGGTAAACATAATGCAACTTCTTGGTTGACTTTCACACATTTTATTGCAAGCACAATTTTCAGAATACAGCAAAACTGCTATAAACTACCATGTACCAGGGCATCAGTAATAGTTAACTGAATTCCATGGCTAATATAGGACTCATTGACTAAAGTGTTTCAGTTTCATTTATTTATTTATTACAACAAACACTGCAAAAGTTTTCAAAAATTAGTTTATTTCCCAGACTTAGAGGAAAAATATAATAATGGTGATGTGACAATAATAATCGTATTATTCTTGGATGGAGAGATATCACATCATCTTTATTTTTGGTGATCCAGAAGTGTAATTTTGAACATGTGAAACATAGAATGGTGGCCTTTTTCTGTTTTATCTAAGATACCTAGATATCTTTGGCAAACCAATTTCTTATGTCAGTTTGTTTCGTTGTTATTTTCCAAAGTGAAACTTAGTAATTAAAAGTTCTGGTTAGCTGACTTTCAATCAGTCAAAGATATACTAAATGATCCCCTGGAATTGATAAAGAGACAATATAATCAGTGTCATAAACAAAGAAATTAAGAACTTTATCAGAGAATCTTTTATTTCCAATTTCCTAAAGCTAACCTTGAGTTGAATCCTTCTGCTGTTATCAGGTATGAATTTAGATTATGTATGAAGTATATCCTAAAAGCTTTATTCCATTGTTACTAGGTTTTAAAAAATGATTAGGGAGTATTAAATAAAAATCAAACATTTGATGTTTTCTATGAAAAATGATGTGCGTAAAAGTCAAAGGGAATCCAGTGAAAGGGAATTTTATGTTTGTAATATTACAATCCTAGAATATATAAGACAATAGAGATCTATAATGTGATTTTATGTTGCCAATGATGTCAAATTGGAAACAGAATAGATGAGAAGACAGAGAATGGATACTCTATATATCTTCCCAAGAGAGGAAGTATGTCAACCCTAACACAAGTGTGTGTCAGGAAAGGGGTGAGGGGAGCTAAAACTGTAGCATCTGAGATTGACCTCTTCCAATTTGGCATTTACTCTTGTTCAGTAACAGCTCCCTGAGTTTTCTTTGGGAGGACCACATCTCTCCCCTTTTCAATCCACGTGGAACTCACTTCACGTTGGGCCTCCAGGGATGAAGATATGACTAGCTTGTGCCAATTACAGCATCACAGTTTGTGCTGAAAGCAATGAATGATGCCAAGAAGGATAACTGTGTATAACATGAGCTTGTGATTACTGAAGGATTTCCAGGTGCCACACTTCCACCTGCTTTTGTGGAGTTGGTACTTAGTAATACATCCTGTGGGTATCTGTCCATCTGATTTGTCTGGTCCTCTTTAGCACTGCTACTGGGAAAGAAATTCTGAAGTCAGGAATCCTGGGCTGCAAAAAAGACGTTCTTTCCTGATCCTCCGAGTAGGATTCAGAGCAATCTAGGCTTGGTGCTTGACTTGCCTCTCCCTTCATCATGAGTGGTTGGGTCCTCCAGGAGGGACTAGTAAAACACGTGGTCAGCAAGTACAACAAAGCAATCTAGAAAGGAAGTGATGACATCTTCGGAAGTCTTTGCTTTTGTTTCAGGAGCCATAAAAGGATGTCACTAAGTTAGCATTGTACTTGAAGTGTTGACCAAAATAGAATCACAAGAAAAAATAAAGAAAGGATATGTTTGGAAAGGAGGACATAAAACTGACATTTTTCTGCGTCACAATTGTCTACACAGAAAATCAAATATAAAAATTATAAAACTAGTAAGAGAAGTCAGTAAGATTGCTGAACATAAATTCAGTGCACAAAAATTAATAGCATTCCTATACGCCAAAAATTAGAAATGGGTAAATTTAAAAAGTCATTCATGGTAACAATGAAAACTCCAAAATACTCAGCATCTAATAAAAGATATGTTAAGACCTCTGCAAAAATGTATTATAAATTTTATTAAAAGACATAAAATAAGACCTAAATCACTAGAGACATATGCCATATATACAGAGACTGAAAAATACAAAATCATGAAGCTATTTTTATTCTTGACAAATTAATCTTTTAATTCAAAGGAATTGAAATAAATGCCTACATAATTCCTCATGGAAATGACAACAGAATTCTAAAATTTTCATGGAAAAGTAAATGATCAGTTACAGCCAGAAACACACCTAGAGATCAGTGTGAATATGCTCCTAAAGATGACGAATGTGGGGAGCTTACCTTCTCAGCCATCACGAGTCATTACGGAGCCACAGTAACTATGTCAGTGTGCTGTTGGGCCAGAGATAGGCAAAGAGAACAAGGTAGCAGAAGAGGGAACACATAATAGGTGGTGCTGAAGTAAATAATTATTCATACATACAGAAATAATGTCATGTTCCCTACCTTTCGCCACAAAATAAATTCCACATCGGTTAAGAAGCTAAATTTGATGCAACTTATTTAATCTTTTAGAAGAAAATTTAGATCTAGAGTAGAAACAGATCTCTTTAATATACAAAAACTTATAATCCTTAAGAAAAAGTGATGATAAATTGACTACTTTAGAATTCAAAAATATCTGTATGCAAACATCATGAAACCATTAAAATTCAAGAAGATGAGGAAAAGATATTTACAATATTAATACTCATAAGCAAATAGTCTCTGGAATATACGAAAAATTCTTAGAATCTATATAAAATAAAAATAATAAAAAAATAGATAAAGGATACGAATGGATACGTTAATAAAAAGGAAAGCTAAAATCACCGAAGTATGAAAAGGTGTTCTATCTGACTAATAAACAGGACAACTCAAAGTTTAAAGAAACACTGTGATTAGCACAGGAGTTTTGACCTGGGCCAGTTCATCCCTCCTTAGGCAACCTGGTGGATCCCTGCTCCCAGGAGGTCACCATATTGATGCAGAACCTAGTGTGGACGCCTGATCAGCATAGCACACTACAGCCCAGAACTCCTGCACTCAAGCAATCCACCTGCTTCAGCCTCCTAAGTAGCTGGGACAACTGGCAGGTGCCACCTGGAAAAGGCACAATTATGGAGACAATAAAAACATCACAGTTCCCATGGGTTGGGGTGAAGGGAGGAATGAAGAGACAGAGCAAAGAGGATTTTTAGGGCAGTGAAAATACTCTGTATAATACTATAATGATGAATATATGTCATTACACATTTGTCCAAACCCATAGAATGTACAACACCAAGAATGAACCTTAATACACACTGTGGAATTTAGGTGATAGCAATGTGTCAATGAAGGTTCATTAATTGGAACAAATGTACCCATCTGGTGGGGGATGTTGATAGTGGGGGAGGCTATGCATGTGTATAGGGGGTGGGCTTATATGGAAATATCTACCTTTCTCTTAATTTTACTGTGAACCTGAAACTGCTCTAAAAAAACCCATAGTCTTAAAAAATCAAAGATAAAAAACATTATCGTGCCAAACTAGCAAGCAAAGATACTAAATTTCATTATAAAATACTAGAAACATGTTCTAAGTGCCTAAATACACGTCATTATTAGATATGTTAATGAATGTTTAAAAATTGTAAGTCTACTTGCTCTTAATATGTTTAAAAAACATTTAATTTAATATAAAAAATAGTGATAGTACTTTACACCCATTACATTAGCAAAAATTAATATCTGTTAACACCAATGTTGACAAAGATGATGGAAAGCAAGAACTCATACATTTCTGATGGGAGTATAATTTGGAAACACTCGATAAATCTGAAGAAAAATGTAACGTGTGACCCAACACTTCCAATTTTAGAAATTTATCCTAAAGAAACATTCACACATTTTCAGAAGGAGACACAGACAGAAAAGATAATTACAGAGCTGTCTGGAATTGTGAAAAAAGTAAAGAAATAGCCACACCACCACCCTGAGCAAAATCGAATGCCTTAGTAACTAAGAAGGAGAAAATAAATACTGGCTAGGCATATAGCAATATCTCATGAAAAGTATGCTCATAAAAATTATGTTATATGTTTGTACATTTTAAATTTCATATAAATTATATCATTGTGAATATACCGTTTAAAACTGGCTTTTCCACTCAACATTATGTTTTTAAGAGTTATCTATGTTTACACATGAAAATGTAGCTCATTCACTTTCATTGTTGATGCTATTCTATACAGCTACTGCTATGAATTTTGACTTTTATTAGAGGATTCATCATTCTGTATCTTTAAAATCATAGAATTAGAAGATAATTGAAAGATAATAATAACAACAGCAATACAAACAACAGCTGCCATTTATTAAGGCTTTACTACGTGCTTCACCTTGTGCTAAGCACTCTAACGATGTCATTCATTTAATCCTCACAACCCCACTACACGGTATTATCAATGTCATTTCACAGAGGGCAATGTGAGTCTTACGGTGTTAACACACTTGACGAAGGTTACACATTTAATACGTTAAAGAGACCGAACTTGAGCATAGTTCTAACTGATTCCAGAACCTGCTCTGCTAACTACCATACCATCTTCTGAGCGCATTTCCCTTCCTCACAGCAGGACGTTTTCATAAAAGCTTCTGGGTTATTTTTAAAGGCCTCCATGAAACTGTAATCTAAAGATAAACAAAAATCTATATTTTAAGACCATCATGATTTTATACTGTGATGAGTCATTAACTTCCCTTTCCTAGTTATTCTATTTGAGATAATCTGTTATGCTGAGCAGGCAATTCTGCACTTCCTCTTTTTATCTCACCCCTGGCAAGCACTATTAATATAAGTTTATAGAGGGAAATTTTATTAGAAGTGCATCTATATGCTGACCATTAATTCTGCAGATAATGTGTTAAGTATTTCTGCTGGCAAACCAAAAACTTTAAAGGAACGCCCATTATCAGATACGATTGTTGATGGAAGAGGTGGTCTTCACATCTGTTTTTTTAATTGAAGTATAATTAACATACACTATTATATTAGTTTCAGGGGTACAACATAGTTCTTTGATATTTTTGTACATTACGAAATGATGACCACGTAAGTCCAGTTATCGTCTGTGCTGGTGGATATTTGAATTGGAGCAGCCACTACGGAAAGCAGTATGGAGGTTCCTCAAAAAATTAAAAATAGAACTACCATATGATCCAGCAAGTCCACTACTGGGTATTTAGCTGAAAAAAACAAAAATATTAATTCTAAAAGATACGTGCACCTCAATTATCGTTGCAGCATTATTTGCAATAGCCAAGATATGGCACGAATCTAAGTGCCTATCAATAGATGAATGGATACACATGTGGCATATATACACAATGAAATATTGCACAGCCATAAAAAAATGAAATCTTGTCATTTGAAACAACATGGATGGACTTAGACGATATTATGCTAAGAGAAATAAGTCAGAGAAAGATAAATACTGTACGATTTCACTCACATTGTCTCCGTTTCACCTCTTGGCTCCCTTCTGAAGCCTCTGTCATAATCTGTTTCCTGCTTTCTATTATAGTGGGATTGTGTCCTTGGGATAATATCTAGTTTCAAATGATTCCCGCTATTCAAAGACGTTAGCTCCTAGCAGCCCTGCTAAACCTCACCGCCCTGTGACTCTGGACGTGGTGAATCGGACGAGGGTGGCATTCAGTCTCCAGTTGAACTAATCAGACTCTGGCTGCCTTGAACTTAGAATTCAGAAGAGTCACGGAGACAGGTAGCTGTTAGTAGTTGAATCACTTTAATTGAAACAATCTAGAACGAAGGCCCACAATTGTAGCCGCCCCTGACACAGGAAGGGTTAATAATCACTGGAAAAAGCTTGCCAACAACCTGTGACCCGGAGGTGAGAAGGCCGGTTAGCCAATGACGGGTAAGACCTCCAGGGGGAGGCAACCTAAGACAGGCATCGGCCGCCCGTGGGGCACAGATGGAGAAACAATATCGATATCGGGAGCAGGAGGGGCCGTTGCCTAAGAGACCTTGCCTGCTCCGAGATAAAAATATACAAGCACAGCAATAACATGATAATATCAAAACAGACGCCGAGGGAGGGCTCCTTGAGAAATCACTAAGAATTCTTGGCATTCACTAATTATTTCATCCAGAACACCTGTGTATGTTTAATAGCTGTAAGCTATGTATATATTGAAACGCTGGTTATAATAAACTCAGAGTGGCCATCAGCCCTCTCCGCATCTATCCTGATGTGTACATTGGATTGCGACACCGACAACAATCTCATATCACTCAGGTCATAGATCCAATATAGTTTCAGGCCTTTCTGAGGCTTTTGGTCAATTTTCCTCTATACTTATTGAATCTAAATGAAACTACTAAGTCTTCCTTTCTATCCCTCATCTGTCTTCAAAAGCACCAAACAACAATTAAAAGCATTTTCATATACATTATCTTAATTGATCTTTACAGCACATCAAGGAAGTTGAACATTGGATGGGATTCACCTCATTATGTAGATGAGTACACTGAGCTTGGAGAGGTACCCTCTTCACAGAGGGGAAGAAGTAATCAGGCTAAAATTCCACTATAGGCAATCCGCACGAAAATGTTGGCTATTCTTACAGATAACCAAGCTTAACGCTTCCTGGAAGGATTGGCGACCTGCCAGCAATGCCTTAGCAAAGATTTATGTTTGAAGACCCTTTCCTTTTGAGCCCTTTAAAGATTCTTTTACCAAATATCAAGAGACTTTGCTTTAAAAATAAACATTTAGTAGTTAACACATTTTATTTCTATTACATAACTTTCTCCTCTCTGTTCTCTTCATATCAAGGTGAAGCCTCACCCTTCCTTCTAACTTCTTTTTGCCTAGGCTAGTATTTAGCTTTCATGACTGTCCCGGGAAAAATATGAAATGCTTGCAACAGGAGAGAGAACAGACCACCCTGGTACCATTTATTACCACCGAGACTCCTTCAGCCTACACTTGAGAAGGGAGTGCCGGGTCAGTAGGAATCAGTTCTCTAGTAAGAGGTTCTAGACACCCAGTAGAATCTAAAGGTCAAAAGAGCAGAATTTTTTTGTCTGTTGTCCAATGCTGTACTTCAAGCCCCTAGAATATTTCCTGGCACATGAGAGCTGTCAATAGATATTCAATGACTGGGCAAGTGAATTCTAAATATTGCTTAACCAAGAAGAAACAGAACAAAACTTGCAAGGAGGTCAGGGTTAGAATACCTGTTCTATTACTAAATATTGCTGTTTTCTTAAGCAAGTAATTAAACCTCGTCGAGCCCCAATATAAAAATGGAAAAAATTCCAGCTAATTAACAGGAATGCTGTGAGTGTTAAATAAAATATGGGGATGTGCCTAGTATATTGTATGTGTTCAATAAATATGTGTTGAATGAATGATAAAATGTATGCATACACAAATAAATGATTCATTTATTATCTCAACTTAATCACTCAGAACTAAAAACTTATTTCATAACAGTGCAGATGTAAAATAGAGATCTGACCTAAATCGCAAACTTCTGTGGACAGAGCCAACCATGTATTTATCGCTTCACTTTGTCCCATTGGCTTTCACAATAAAACTCAAAGTCAAAATTTCATGATCTGGTTCTTGTCGTCCCTGACTAAAACCCGCACAGAGCTGCCTTGAACTACTGTCAGGTACCAAAATGCATACCATGCTGTCTCATGTTTCTCTGTTTAAAATATCCTCTCTGTATTTCTTCCTCAACTGTCTACTTCTAGAAGACTAAACTTGTGTGTTATCTCTTCTAGAAAACCCTCTCAGATTGTCCCTTCTAGGCTGGATTAAGTTTCCTCTTTCCTGTACATATAGAGTCCTTACCTCCATCATTATATTCACTCCATATAATGAGAGAGAGAAAGGGAGAGAGAGAGAGAACTCTTTACTCTCATAAAGCTGCAATAGAATCAGACATTTTCTTGCCTATTTTCCCTATGAGACTGTGACTTCTTTATTATCCAGTCTTGAATTCTAAGGACTTATTATATGTCTGAAAAATAGTAGGTAGGTACTACATAAAATTTATTGAAAGGAGAAAGAAACAAAACATTTCTATTTAATAAACAAAATTACAGGCCAAGTAACGGACTAGAGCTGGGAATACAGGAATGAACAATGCAGATGCGTGTTCCTTAGTCTCGTGGAGTTTATCATCTAATATGAAATGTAAATGATAAACATACACTGAATGTGCTGATTATTTTGAAAGAGAGAGACAGCGTACTGTGGCAACAAGTAACCGAGGAAATTAACTTAGTCTATGGAAGTGATTCTCCAACTCAGTAGCTCATAAGAATCACCAGGGGTGTTTCCTCAAAATGTAGATGCCTGGGCCCTCCCTTCTAATTCTGGAGAAAAGCTCTAAAAGCTAAGTTTTAATACACACCCTCAAATGATACTAATACAGACGATCTGAAAAACACACTCGAAAAAATACTAACATGAGGTCCAGGATTTTCTCTCTGAGGAAAGTAATTTTAATTTGGGATTTGAATAGTCAGTATGATTTAGCCAAGCTGGAGAGGAGGGGGTGCACTAGGAGTTTCTGGCAAAGGAAAAGTACATGCAGACCGAAAAGAAAGAGAGGGGAAAATATATACATACATATTTTTGCGGGGAGACATTTTATACATTTATAAATTTTTACATACATATATACATTCCCTAATAAGAAGCTTGAATGATACATGAGAGACTAGAGGAGAATGAATAGGTCATATGAAAAGTCTGAGAGGCCGTGTTAAGAACATGGAACGATAACCTAAAAGCACTAGAAAACCACAGGAAGGATTTAGGCCTGCCAACCTCTCTGTGACCCAGCTACTTCATCTGTAATTATACCTACATCACAGACGCTTTGTAAGAGTTACAAAGGAGCAATGCCTGGCATATTGTAAGCATTTAATAAGTGGTATATGTTATCATGATGATAATGTTTACATTTGGATTGTTTTAAAATCTCAGGTAGAGCTGAGGCTGGGGTTCAGATTAAATAAAATGCTGAGTAAATTATAGAGTCAAGCTACTCAGTGTTTCTGGGAAAGCAGAGGCATAAGACAGCATGCCAATGCCAAGAAAATAAGCCTTATTTAAAGAAACATAAGATGTTGTAGGACGAGCAGAAGTCTGTCAGACAACAGATAGATGAGAGCGAGACATAGGACCACAAATGATTTACCACTGAAACTGGCATCATAGGTACTTTTTAATTAATAGAATTAGGAGAGTACTTAAAGCTGGCTTTGTGAGAAGAGTTTAATTACTGTCTTTGAAACTACAACTGGCAAGTCTGTAAGAGGCAGCTCAGGAAGAATGTGGCTGTAAGGCTAGGCCTGATTCTCAATTCAGTTGACTTAAGCCATTATAATCCTGGCTGTGCTTGAATATTTTCTACGATTTCTCATCATCTCTTCTCCTCGGGTGAATCCAAGGAGAGTGCACGCTAGGATTGCTGGCTACTTGCATCTCCTCACTTGTCATCCCCATCTTTCTGCCTTCCATGTGCTTAGCTTACAAACCAAGTGAGCAAAATCAGGCCCAAATGAGCAGCATCCAGCCTTTGGCACTCTTACCTGAAAGCATCTTAAAACACTCACTTCCAGGTGGCAGCCAGAGATGCTTAGCTTGGAGAAAGCTGGCCTCCTTCCATGAATTTTGCACATCAGAAGGAAATGGGTGAAACATCCTATGTTTTCTATCTTCAATTATATCAGTAGTTATTAACCATGGCTATTATCTGGAGAGGTTTGGGTGTTCTTTCCTTTATTTTAAGAAAACAATGCTCTAATCTTAACAGAATCCAGAGATACCAGATGAGAATGAGAATCCAGAGGTTTTCCTTTGATAATTATGGAGACTGGTCCAAGACCTACTTTGAAAGTTGACCAGATGATTCTAATATCCAGCCAGGATTGTAACCACTCAACTGTTTAAAGTTTGCTAAGGCTGTCTTGGTTGCCAGTAGAAAAAGGCAAAGCAGGAAAGTGATGCAAACTTGGATTCCCAAAGTGCTCAAGCGGACAACATTAATGAGGAAAGCAGATATGGTTTGAAGACTCTACAAAAAACTGGGGAGTGTAAGACCCATGCAGAGGGGTCTGCACTTACTCAGCTACAGCCAATTGTTAGGATGGAAATGCTTGCCCGGTGTTGTCAGATCTTCTCATTTCTCAAGAGCAGCTAAAATTCTGGATGTTTGTGTATGTAAAAAATCCCAACACTTAAATGCTGACAAAGAATTTTTAAAACATCTTATGGGATTTATGCTATAACATAACGCTTAACAAAGTCCCAATTCCAAAGTGAATCTGATAGCCCACCAGCATCAGGTGTCCAGCCCTGGTCTTATTGATTATGGCCAAAGTATAATGTTTCATAATAAATGGCTCCCATCTCTCCAGGGGACCAGATGGGAAAGCTGTTTTCAGAAATATAGGTGAGGGCTTAAATTATCCATCCATTATAAAGAGTCAAAAAAATAGAATGGACAGACCAGTCTGGTGCATTTCACAAACCAGAAAACTAGAGTTCAGTGAGTGAGAGTTACAGGAAGGGACATTTTGATTCCTCAGAGTTCTCCAGAAATAGAATACCCTTCCTTACGAGGTGGTGAGTTTTCAGTCACTGCAGCATTTGGGCAAGAAAGATCGCTTAGTGGAGATAACCCCACAAGTGCGCATCCAATGACTGGCAGTGCCCTTCCCAGATCAATCTTCTATGAATATATGTCCACGCTGCTGGGTTCAACTGTGAATATTTCTGACTCCCAGTCTTGTTGAATTGAATGTCCAGATTACTTTTCCATGAGACTTAATCTACTGAAGTAGAGGTCATCATGAGTAAAGAAGCCTGTAGGAATGTGTTCCTTTATACACAGGAGAAAACTTGTACTCAGTGTGACGGGCTTCACACTTTTACTATGTGTTAATTTTTCCTTAACACTTCTCTTTAAATCTTGGCAATTCCCATAACCAGAGGAGATCGCTAATCTTCCTTTTAACCAGGGATTTGTGTCTCAATGCCAATCCTTCCCACAAGATGCCTGGGAAAGAGAAAGAATCACCCATGACCACTCTGCCAGATTATAGGTCAGTATGGAAGGGGGCTCTTCCTGCAAATAAAAAAACAACAAAAGACTCTTTGTAATTGAAAGAATAAAATTTCCAGACTCCGTGAGGCTTAAGCCAGCAGCAGAATTTCCAAGAGAGAGAATACAGCCTGCCAAATACATCTGGAACTCTGAGGATAAAATTATAATTAAATTTATAATAGCACTAATGTTTGAATACCTCCATGCATTATCTTATTTAATCTTTGCCCCAAAATTTGAGAATGAGCATTACCATCCCATTTTATAGATGAATAAAATAAAGCTTGGAGAGACCTTAATAAAAGAATGGTTTAGAGGCAGAGAACTAGGTTTGCGTCCTGACTCTCTCAGTTACTAGCTACATCATACAAGGAATTTTCTTAACCTCTCTAAACCTTAGTTCTTCACCAATAGAGGACAATAACGATATCTACAGAAAAGGAATTTTGTGAGCATTGAATAAATAAGATTATCTTAGCACATAGAAAACTCTTGATAAACATTAGCTGCAATTGTAATGCCAGTAAATGGCAAATTTGAAACTCTGATGCCCAAATCAGTTGTCTTGGCCATTAGTCTCCTTCACTATGGCTTCAGACTCTGTCAGAATAACTTCTCTGCAGGGGAATATGCTACTTGCTTCATTGGTTCTATCTGAATGTCTTTGACTCAGTCAGTGGACCAGACACATCTATCTTTGGGACTGACTTACTCTTTCTACTTACCTATAGCACTTTGATACAAGCCTTGGCCTCTGACCCATAAATGATTTGATTTCATCTCTGCCCCACATGTACCTCCTAACTGTATCAGTTATCTCTCACCATAATAATGCTGGGCAGCATAACCATAAAAGCTCAGTGGCATATTACCATAAACAGAGGTAGGCTGGGTGGTTCTGCTGTTCTGTACCAAATTTGTCTGGATCGCTCATAAGTCTGTGGTTGGCTAGCATGACTAACATGTCGACTGGGCCTGGGCAATCCAGGATGGCTTTACCTGGGATGATTTGTCTCTCCTCCAGATGGACTCATCAACAGGCTAGCCTGGGCTTCACCTCACGCAGAGCCAAGGATCCAAAAGAGAACGGAAGTTCAATAGGCCTTTTGAAATATAGGCTCAGAATTGGCACCTTATTATTTCACACACATTCGATTGACCAAATAAGTCACAAGCCCAGACAAATTTTTAAGAGTGGACAAATAGACTCTACTTTTTGTAGAGAGGATCTGTTAAGCCACACTGCAAGAGACATTACAGTGATGGTGCCATTTATGAAATCTAAGTAGACTGCTTCATCAATACTTGCTTGAGGTTACAGGTTCAGCAGCCATAGCTTTTTCCAAAATGAAAAAGAAGGACAATGGATCCATTATGGATTGGTAGTAGGTACTGAAAATATTTGCAGTCACAAACTTCAAAATCATATATATGACGGATTCTTTTATACTCTTGCCTTAAGGCTATTTGCTCTTCCAAAAGAAATATCAAAGTACATTTTGACACCTACTTAGCCCTAGAAAAACTAATTACTGCCAAAATCGCTGTAAGGATCACCTTTAACATGGGGGGAATGGGAGGAAGTAATAATGGCTCCTGGCATTTTTCAGTTCAATGGGTTTCAAGGAATTTTTCCCTGAAGTGTGAAGATCAATCTTTCTATTAATCTGGGAGTTTCATTCTCATTCAATTACTTAGTCACCTGGTCAAGGAGGAATCAGAATGCCATTGGCCTATGATTTCTAGGAACAATTAATATAAATTTATTGGTTTAGGATTATTTTGGATCAAACCTCAACTTCATACCAACACATTCAGCATAATATAACCCTATAATATATCAATTCAGAACTTTAAATGAATTTCAGTTAAGAACTTTTAATAGTGAAGCAGTTTGAGTCCTGGAATAGGATGTCCACATGAAAATTCTCTAATTTCTCAGTTTCTCAAGCAAAATTTCATAACACGTATAATCTTAGCTTTACACTAAAATCTGTCTTAATTTACTAGGGAACATCACAAATTTTTCAATCCTCTTGAAGTCTTTTCTCACAATCATATAAAGTTCAACTTTATTTAGCAAGTAATAACAATATACCATCATAAGTGCTTAAGATTGTGTAGAAGAAGATGCAATATCCACCCCCAAGAAGTCAAAAGTCCTATAGACTTTTTGTTTTCATAATTGATCATAGCTATTCTTCTATCTCCATCTCCACTAGTTCGTTTTCTCTCCATCTTTCACTGGACAATTACAAGATTCCCTTACCTCTTCTTTCTGCCTCCAACTATGTCTCTCTACCATCCAACCTCCACACTGATGCCAGATTGATCTTAAAAAAATACAAATATGACCGTGTTTTTCCAGAACGGAGAATACTGCAATGGCCTCCCATTGCCCACAGATTAAGTCCAAGCTTCTCTCCATGTTGTGCGAAGTCTTCCATGATTTGCTCCCCCGTCAAACCCTATTCTCAGTTCACCTGCCTCCTGTCTCATTTCACAATGATCTCTCTACTCAAAACTACTTGTCCTTCCATGAACGCATCTGCACCATAGCCTTTACTTATGTTGACCCCTCTTCCTAAAATTCCTTTCCCTGCTATCACTCGCCTTTCTCCTTATTCCTCTCAGTTCTCTACTATCTAACGGACACCTCCTTGTGCCTCACTGGATGCCAACTGTTAGGTCTCTCTTCTTTCCAGGTAGTATTGATCACTCTCTCCTCTCTATACCCGATGTGTCCTGTCTACATTTCTATCACGGCATTTACATCTGACTGTGGTTATTCCCATGCCCTAGTCTATTATAAATAGGATTCCATTCATTCTTGTGTCTCCATCATCGGGCACAATACCTGATATGTACTCTAGGAACGTTTCTTCAGTTAACACATGGATAAATGAGTGAATATATGAATACGTATTGTGGTAATGAGACATACAAGGATATTGTCTTAAATTTGTTGTACTTGTCTTATATACCAAATGCCAAATAAGCAATATGGCCTGTAAGATAGGGAAGGTTTTGGTTGAAAGGAAGGTGGCTCTGGGTTACCGTCATAAAGGATATAAGATTTAAGCTAGGTCTAGAAAAGTAAGTACGCATTCATATATAGAGACATATGAGGGAAGAACATTCAGGTAGAAAAGAAAGAGTAAGGACAAAGGTGGATAAGTGGAAATGTAGACAGTATTCTGAGGGTAGAAATACTGGCATTCTGTCTGAGGGCTTCTTATGGGACACTAGTGACATATAATGGGAAGATAAGTTAGAGTGAAGTTTTGTATACTGAGCTTTTATAAATTGAAAATAATACACGTATTTGTATGAGTAAGCCACCTCATGCTCTACTTGGTTTAATTTTGCTACTTTCTTCCTTTTTATTATATGCTGTATCTCTTTCATATCAGCTGGCATAAAAACCAAGGATACCTCTAGATTACAGCTTTTGAAGTTTAATGAGAACGGAAGAAATAGATAACATTATTCCATTCTCATTAAGACCCTTTACTTCTAGGGGGTTAATGTGGGGGGAGGCCATTTGGTACTCCTCTCGGATTGTTAGCCACCAAATGAGATATCAGGCCACTAATGCTTTTACACTCTCCCTCAGATAGCGTGTACATCTCTGACCTTTCAAAGTTTGGTAACATAATTGGTTGGCAATGGTTTTTCCTTTCCCCTAGGGTTAGTGAAACTCTCAAAGACAAGTAAGAGAAAAAGAAAGTTCAATATTTGCCCACAAAAAGAAACCAATCACAGAAGATCGTGGATGGATCAGAACAGAACAAATCCATCACTACTGATGGAAAAGCAAGTATTTTCTCAACTAACTGCAAGTCCATTTTATAGTTTGCAAAGTCTTGGAAACATGACCCATATATCACTTGACAACTTCCTATTAATGAATGATGTATTTTATTAAAACATTAATTCAAAGACTGAGAGAATAGAGAATTTTGAGTAATAACATCTTCTGATTATTATTTCACTCAAGGTAATCATAGTCTCTTTTCTTTTCAATCCCTTCAAAACAAAGTGTTGTAAACCTTATCAGTATCGAAAACACTCAAAAACTCATTTGTTGAATGAGTACAATTATTCTAATTTCTGAAGAAAATAGGTTAATCTTTTCATTTTGGATGAGTCAGAATTTTATTAGTATATTGGGGGATGATGTTCTGAATAATAAATACCATTGTCCATGATTATATATATTCAGAAAGTAGAGAGATGGAACTTTGTAGAGTCCTTCTGATTCGAAAGGGGGAAAAACAAAACTGTGTGCTTAAAACTACAAACAACCCCTAAAACCATGGTATCATTTGGAGCCAAGCACATCCATTGAGGGTTTGGATTGGGTTAGATTATTTTCAGGTACTTGAGATTGAACTGCATTAAGAGAAAGGAAGGAAGGAAACATGAAGGGTCTCACAACTCACAAAGTAAACATGACTGTCCACCCAGGGTGGCTCCTACAAAAAGCACAACTAAAAGTGAGTGGGAGCTTTCCAGAGCCTTCTTTCAAAAGGAAGCACAACCATTCCCCTCAGATGGTAATACTCACTAGTATTTAAACAGAAATGTGATATTCTTTTAATATAGTCTTAAACAACTTAGGAATGTACGCACCTGCAGTAACACAGAGCCATCCACTCTGGGATGTTTATATTGGAAAGTCAATTTTCTCCTTCAAATGAGACTTTTCTAAACTTTGTGTATGCGTCTGAGGCTCCTAGGAAGCTGCGTCAGAAATAAAGACTCTCTCTAACTCAGACATTTACTTCTTGAACTCTCAAAGGAGATTAAAATCTGGAACAATTGTATCAAGATATGTATGTATCTGTGGAAGATTCTATTCACCCAAAATGGCTCCAATAACATCTCCCACCCCACAATCTCTTCTTACAACATGACCTTGATGCTCCTAAATAGTGTCAGGGTCTATAGCCCCTCCCCTTGAACCTAAACAAACTTTTGTAACTGCCTCTTAGGTCTCAGCCAACAACCCACACCACCTGCCACACATGAATAAAGATGTCTCCAGATGGTTTCAGATCCCAGCCTCTGGGTCACTTCTAGTCTTTGAGTCATCCCACGTGAATCCCCAGACTTCATGGAAGAAAGACAGCCTGTCATTGCTGTACCGTAGAATTCCTGACCCATAGAGGCTGTGAGCATAACAAAGTAGCTAATTTACCCACTAAATTTAGAGGGGTTTTTTATTCAGCAATAGACAACTAGAAATTTAAAATCTGAATCTCACTCTTTCATTTACCCTTTCTCTACACGGGTAGTGAATAACCATCATGGACCTGGTACTGTACTAGGCACTGGAGATGAAGAAGATCAAAAAGACAGATGTGATCCACGCTCTCATCAAGATTACATGCTGACTAGAGGGAGACAGATGCAAACAAGATAATGACACGGTAGATAAGTATAATTAAGGAAATAAGCAGTCTGAAGTTTAGAGAATAACTTCATGAAAGGCAGGATACCTAGAGATCTTTGAGGAGGTGATATTTCAGCCGAGACCTTGAATCTGTTTAGGTTAGCCCTTGTTTTATAGGTATGGAATAAGTGACCCAAATCATGAGGAGGCAAGGATACGACTCAGATCTCTTGACTCCTAGTTGCATGTTCTCTGCTGGTCCAGCCTCTTCTAGAGAAGAGAGCACTAATCTATAAAGATATCTTTGTTTTTCCACGAAAAAAATATGGAAGCATGCAGTCTGTTCAAGTTATTTTCTTTGTGACAAGCCTTCAAAAGCTACTTGGTAAGGAGATGAATAATAATAGTAGCTAGCATTTATTGAATAATAATTCTGCTCCAGGTGAGAAGCAATTTCTGTTGCTCAATGGTAATACTTCAAAGAAGTATTGCAGATACTAGTCATTGGAGATGAAAGCTCACCCACTGCTGAGGGAGGGGAACACAGAAATGGAAAAAGAAATCTGAGGGATCTTGGCTGAGAATCAACAGCAACCACTACAACCCACCTCTTGCACCACACAATTGGACTCACATCTCGTCATCCTCTCAAGGTTTCTTCGAGATGGTAGTGGGCTGTAATTTCTAGAAAAAAACTTAAAATAGGAGAGTTAGTGAGATGAGCTTCTGTCTCCACTGCTGCACTTCATTCTGAGGCCTTAATGGATGTCTATTCTCTCCCACCTCTACGATCCATTTGAGAGTCTTTTCATCCTTGTCTTACACTTGTGCTTGACTAGTGGAATAACGCAGACATTCACCCCTGAGTGGTCAGAGCCCCTGATTATTATGCATTTATCAGTATGTGGTTGTAGTAATAGCCCATTCAGGTTAAAACTGGGCAGGAGGAATGAGGAATAAAAAAATAAAACAGTTCAATATTTTCAAAATATTATTCTCACTACACTATTAAATTTCTAGCAATGAAATGAAGTTGGGGAAAAATTCAGCAGTATTCCTGTTTCCCTCTACAACTTTCATTATTAAGCTTCTTTACTATACTTTGTTATATGGAAGAAGATTACCAGTGTTCGGCTTACTGCCCAAAAGGCAGAACTGAAATTACAAAGTCAAAGATACAGGGAGTAGATTCCAGCACAATAAATAGCAAGTTCTTTATAAAAATAAAAGTTTTATAAACCTGAAATAAATTGACACAAGAAGATATGAGTTCCTCATCTCCTTATGCTAATGTGTCTCAGGAGAGACATTTGGGAGCAAACCTCCTTAAAACACTTCTAACTCATGAATCCAAGATTTTAACAATTACTACTTAATTCAACTTCATGAGCAAAGCCAGGAAAAGCTGGTAGATGGAAGTAAAATGAATGGGACATTTATATATGAGGACTGGGTTTCCCAAAAAACAAAATAGAAAAATAGGAATTGATCAGAAAAGGGAGTTAAAGAAAAAGAGATTTAAGCTTGTTAAATTTCTGACTCAGATATCCTTCTGTTACCAAGCTAGTATCCTTGTCAACTCAGGATCAATAAGCATAATAAGATACTATATAAGATAAAGAAATAAAGAAGATTTATAAAATATAAGATAAATAAATTTTTAAAAACATTAAAAAACCATCAAACATCTACCTTAAAAAGTAGCTGTCACACTGGATTTTGTAATAAACCAGATGCATCCCCTAAACCCCCTTTCCAGGGGTTGATGGGCCCTGTGCAAAACAAACACTTCTCACTGGATAGAGTGAAACAAGGGCTCCTGGAAAGTGGAAAAGACCCTGAAGTGTATGATGGAAATGGACTGGAAGTCAGGAAACAAAATCTAGACCCTGCCACTGGGTAGTTATTTGAACTTGCAGAAACATCTGACCTCAAGGATTTGAACAATACGATCTCTAGCTTCTGTGCAAGCTTTAATGTTCTGGCCTTCTTTGTACAGCTTCACAGCAATCCTGGGATATAATCTAGTTCCAGATATCTATATTTAAGCTCTCAGTTCATGAAAAGAACATAAATAATCATAAAATGGAAAGTCCTAAGTTTTTAGGCTACCTCATACTGGAGAATTCTTCCCTAATTTTGGCATGGGAAGAGAAGCAATGCTTCCAATATTTATAATTTATTTTATAAGAATTCTTAAACTTTAAAATTTTTCATCATTCTATCATCATAAGAAGCACTTGTTTTATTCATGATTGTAAAATCACTTATTCTAGCTTGTGAGGAAATTCCAACTGTTTTAGTTGTCAAGAATCATGGTAATTCCCTCTACTTACTTTGTCCTCCTCAATTCTTTAAACTCTTCTTTTTAAATCTACTGAGTAGAAAAGACCATACTTGACAGTATTCTGCTCCACACAGGGTTCAGATGGACCTATTCTTTGAGAGAAAATGTTGTTTCTACTTAGCACAAAAAGACTAGATAAGAATTCTAATGCAGTAAAACATTTTAATGACAATTCAGATTCACTAACTGTCAGATACAAAATAAGACCAAGATAGTTCTTAACGTTTTGACTCTCAGGTTCATGTACACACTCTCTCCTTTACCGACTCTCTGCAGTTGATTAACTCTTGCTCATCAAGCAGATCTCAGCTTAGACTCCCTTCTGTCAGAAAGCCAACGCACCCGTCATTTAACCCAATGGTTCTTAACTGGGTGCCATTTTGCTCTTCCCCCCGGAAGACATTTAGGCAATGTCTGGAGACATTTTTGGCTATCACAATCTGGGTGAAGGGTGCTACCAGCATCTATTGGGTAGAAGCCAGGGATGCACTGGACAGCTCCCACAACAAAGAATTATCTGTTCGAGATGTCAGTAGGGCCACTGTTGAGAAACTCCAATTTAACTCTTCATAGTGCTCATCATACGGTATTGTATTCGCAAGGCTCATGCAAGTGGATGAGAGCATGCCTTGATTTCCACTGCATGTTCCATGTTCATTAGGTAGATGGTGAAAACGAAATGACTGGCTGGGTGAATGAGTAAATGAAAATACTCATTATATACAAATAAAAGAAGCAAAAACAAGACCACAGCATACTCATTGTTAAAAAAATATTTTTTCAGATTGTCTAGTTAAAATGTATACACAACACTTTAAAACCGTGATTACACGTGACCCAACAACTCAGCTAGGCAATAGAGCGTAAATTATTGATCCCATTTTTACAAAGAAGGCGCTAATTCTCAGAGGAGTTGAGGCTTACAAATGTAAATGATAAGAAATGATCTGGCAATGGAGGTTTCTTCCAAAGCTTTTACAATTTGTAACAAAATTTTAAGCACTTAGAAATAACCAATTATCTGTGCCGTGGGATATACTGCCAAAGAAGAGAAATTTTAGCCTTGGGCAATCAGAACCGAATAAACACTTAACTTTAGTTAACAAAAGCAACCAAGCACCATTAAGAAAAAGAGAGTCACTGACCCTTAGAGGAGTTGGCCTAATAATACAGTACAATTATGGGATAACGTGTCACTTAGCAAGTCCCTTACTGGTAGATCAAAGGCACCCGGGACCTATCCAAGGTAATAACGAAAATAAACTCTTCTTTGTTAAATCCTAAATCAGACAGATTCCCTTACATTTAGAATATAGACTATACAGAAGGTAGATTTCCAAAACAAAGTTGTTGGATTTTAAACTCAATTCTACAAACTTATTTGCCTCAGTTTCCTCAATTGTGAAGTGAAGATTATAATTACAACCACTTCATAGGATTGTTGAGAGGGTAAAACATGCTCATACAGGTGAGACACCTAGAACAGTGCCTGAAATGGAGCAACTGCCCAATAATATTTATCTATCTATTATCTATCTATCATCATTTCTGTACGCTTTTCCATGTAAAGAACTTTTCCTAGAGATAAATAAGCCACATCAATATGCTATATGTGTCTCATATATATCAAGTGTCTATATACAAACTTATATAACTTCTTGGACTAATATAGAAAACATTTACATTTCTTGGCTCCTCAGCCTTCTGTTCAACTCAATTTCTTTGGTAACAAACCAAGCTTTTTGAGAGGGGTTTCCTCACCGGTACAGAGTACAGTTTTGCTGGGACTGTATATGAAGGTTCTCTGTTCTCCTTTAACCATGAGTGGGCGTTGGATCCACGTTTGACCATGGCCTCTCTCTCTGGGGACTGAATCCTGAAAAGAAAGATGTAAAGACCAAAAACAAACAAGCAAAACCGTGAATCTATTTGCTACAGTGACAACTACATGATGAGACTGAAATAAATAATCTTTGCCACCTAAATTTTGAAAGCCATCTTGGTATCTTGTTGCTATATTAGTTTGCCAGGGTGCCATTAACAAATACTACAAACTACAAACTGGGTGGTTTAAACAACAGAAATTTATCGTCTCATAGTTCGGGAGGCTAGAAGGCTGAGATCTTGCTTCTGGTAATTGCCAATAACCCTTGGTTTGTAGAAACAACACCCCAACCTTTGCCTTGAAGTTCACGCGGTGTTTTTCCTATGGGAATGTGTGCTTCTTCACATGCCTGTCCTTCTTAAGGACACCAGTCATATCGGATTAGCAGACCTCCCTACTCCAGTATGACCTCATCTTAATTTAACTATTAATCTGCAATGAACTTATTTTCAAATAAGGTCATGTTCTGAGATACTTGTGTTAGGACTTCAACATATGAATTTTGAGAGGATGCAATTCAACCCATTATACTGGCTTTTTCCAAATCCACGTCTGTGACCCTCCCTACTTATTCTGTGAGTTGCCTGCATTTATTCCAATAAATTTCTTTCCTTCTTAAGTTATCCAAAGTCTATTTCTGTTGCTTTTTACCAGCAAATCCTAACTACCACAAGTCACATCGCAGATCAATTCAGTGCCAGTAAAATTGGTTTCTGGTAGTTTATTATTCAAAATAAACATTAATACTTTATGTTACCTAGAATGAACTCCCATTATGAGTGAAAAAGACAATATCATATAGCTTAAAATTATTGAGACAACCTGAAGAAATACATTACTAATTGTAACAAAATAGGAAATAAAAAGTAGGCACATAAGGATGCATATATCTTTTTGAATTGGTGTTTTCATGTTCTTTGGATAAATATCCAGAAATGGAATATTTATACATACAGTGGTTCTATTCTTAATTTTTTGAGGAACCTCCATGCTAGAGGAAATCTCCATTTCCATAGTGGCTGCACCAGTTTACATTCTCTCCAGCAGCACTTGAGGTGTCCCTTTTCTCCACATCCTCCCCAACACTTGTTATTTCTTGTTTTGTTAATTATAGTTATTCTGATGGGTGTGAGGTGATATCTCATTGTAGTTTTGATTTGAGTTTCCCTAATAATTAGTGATGTTGAGCATCATTTCATGAGCCTGTTGGCCATGTGTATATCTTCTTTGGAAAAATGTCTATTCAGATCATTTGCCCATGTTTTGATCAACTAGTTTCTTTGTTGTTGAGTTGTGTGAGTTCTTGATATATTTTGCATATTAACCCCTAATCAAATATATGATTTTCAAATATCTTCTCTCAATTTGTAGGTTGTCTTTTCATCTTGTCGATTATTTCCTTTGCCATGCAGAAGCTTTTTAGTTTGATGTAGTCTCGTTTGTCTATTTTTTCTTTTGTGTCCCTTGCCTGAGGACACATATTCAAAAAGATACTGCTAAGACCAATGTCAAAGAGTGTACTGCCTATATTTTCTTCCAGGAGTTTTATGGGTTTTGGTCTTCTACTCAAGTCTTTAATCCATTTTGAGTTAACTTTTGTGTATGGTGCAAGACCAATGTTACCTTAAGTAAAAAAAATAGGTGCAAAACAAAATGAATACAATTTTTCATATTTCAGATTAATAAAAAAACTAAAGTCACATGAATATCTAAAGAAGACAATAATGTTGGGATATGAGTGTCTCATGAATTGTTGATGGACATGCAAATCAGTGCAACCTTTTTGAAGGACAATGTAATAGGATCTTTTACAAAGTGTGTACCCTTCAACTTCACAAATACACTTCTGGGAATTTATCCTACAGTAGTACGTGTGCATATGTGCAAAGATGTTTATAAAGAAAGTTTTTGGCAGCTTTTCTAATAATGGTAAAATCTTGTAAAAGTACAAACACCATCATGTACTAGAAAGTTAAATATTAGATTTATACGTACTTTTGTGAAAAGTCATTTTAGGTTTCAAAGGAAAAAGTTGAAGAAAGTTCTGTGCAATGATTTTCTATCATTTCAAAATAAGAAAAAAGCTATAGGCATGTGTACCTGCATATGGATATTTATATACATCCAGAGAGGGATCTGCAATAACAATCCGAAACTATTAATACTACTTCCATCAAGGGAGTGAAACTGATTGCAGGAATGCTATGGGAAATCTTCGTATTTCAATTTATCTATTTCTGTAATTTTTTACAAAGTAAAGTATTACTTGTATTTATTCATCTCTTCATTTATTCTTCACATACTTATGTGTCATCTACTGTATCCTGAGCTGCTGGGGTAAAGAGAAAGAATTCCTGTCTTCAAGGAAAATCAGACAAGCTGTTGGGGAGTGCATTATACACACAAAGAAATCAAGATGTTGTGATATGTGCTACAAGGAAGGTATGGAAACTTCCCCTGTCTCTCTCTCCAGCTCATCCTCTGCCACTCCTCCCTTTTCCAGCCACTCTGCACTGTTTTCTTGTTCTCAGCTTTCCAAATTTGTCCCTCATTTAGGCCACTTGCCCCTGCTATTTTCTCTGTCCATATCTGTACTATCCAACAGGGAGCTACTAGCCACATGTGGCTGTTGAGCACTGCAGATGTGGTTACTCTGAATTGAAATGTGCTGTAAGTGTACAGTAATGACTATATTTTAAGGACTTTGTACCAAAAAAAGGTAAGTATCTTAAGACTGGTTCACGTACCTCAACTGTATTTTTTATATGTATATACACATACGTTTTATTAAAAAAAACTGAGTATAACAATTCTTGTGTTCTCATGGGTACCTCTAAAAGAATAGCAGGATGAAGACTTATAACCAACTCCCATTTTTGTAGGAACACAAATAAAGAAATTTTAGAATCTGTTTTTAAGTCTTAAAGTTTCCTCTAAAATTGAGAAAGTAAAATCAGTAGTTTTCACCACGTTTCCACAAAGCCAGTAGTGTCACAGGAAGTCTTTGATTTCAAACCAAGGAAAGATGCTGTTCCTACTTTCAAATATGTGGCCAGACACTTATTAGAATATTTTGAAGTCTTACTATAAATAATTAAATATAAGTTGCTAATGCCCCTAGTAAAATACATGAACCAAATATATTTATGGGATGCCGTACCTAAGCTGATTATCACGTGCTTATTCCCCCACTTAATCAAGGCTAGTTTGTAATTCAAAACAAATGTCACAATCTTTACAGCAAAGGAAAATTAATGAGCATGAATAGTTTTAACTTAAAAAGAAATTTAAGTCAGGCCAATCAAACCATTCTCAGTCAACTCGTAATCCCCCCAAAACTGAACACTTTTGGAACCAAAATAAGAAAGCTCTTAAAAATTTTCTATGTTCCGTTCTACCTAAGTGTGAAAAAGACACAGTGTGCGACTCAAAACTTTCTTTCCTTGGGGCTGGCCCTGTGGCCGAGTGGTTAAGTTCGCGCGCTCTGCTGCAGGCGGCCCAGTGTTTCGTTGGTTCGAATTCTGGGCGCGGACATGGCACTGCTCATCAGACCACGCTGGGGCAGCGTCCCACATGCCACAACTAGAAGAACCCACAACGAAGAATACACAACTACGTACCGGGGGGCATTGGGGATAAAAAGGAAAAAATAAAATCTTAAAAAAAAAAAAAACAAAACAACTTTCTTTCCTTATTGACTATACCACTTCTCAGTCTGGCCACTATAGTAGATAAATGGCCCCCATTTTCACCCATCCCTGTAGTCACACACTTTGCCATGTAACTTTGCAGTGCTCTCCTACTCTGGGTGAGAAGTCTGCCCCACCCCTGACTCTGGCTCAGTCATGTCAACAAGCAAATGTGAATGAAACAGAAGCTTGGAAAAGAGTTTGCATGTTTTATTTTATTCTGTTGCTTCTCTATGATTACCACAAACACATGCTTGAGCCAGCTTGCTCTAGTCGAGAATAGCTCAAGTTATCCCAGCCAAGACTATCCTAGATCAGCCAATAGCCAGATGATGCCAAGGTGGACAAGTGAGCCAGCCCAGACTCAAAGAACTGATAAGCTAATCCCAGACTCAAATGCTAACCTCCAGACTTGTGAGCAAAATAAATGGTTAACTTTAAACCACAGAGCTTTGGAGTGATTATGCAAAACACAGCATTATTGAGGCAATAGATGATTGACAGAGCAACTATTCCCTAAAGTAACAAATATCTTTACTAGTAGCTTTATTTTCACTTCCCAAAAGAAGTCAGAGTATACTGGGAAAGGCAATAAATAAATAAATATGAGTTTTCTTTCTTTCTTTGTAATTAAATCTTCTACAAAGAAATAGCTCAGTCACGGATTACAATTAATCTATGGTAAAACTTTTCAAATGATCACTATTCATAGTATTTTGACCATTTCCAAGCTTCCATGATGAATGTACAGGAAGAGAAAAAGAGTTTACTTCTGTCAAACCGATAAAGTTACTTGTAACACTTGCTGTTCTGCCAACCAAGTTGCTTTTCTTTAAAATTAAAAGCGAATTCTGGTTATTGATTTGAAGTTAGGGTTGACCAAGTACATGAAACGGAGAGATGTTTAGAACAACTCTTCTAACAAATTTAAATAAAGACATTCTAAAAAGTATTGCACCACTGTGGCACTGTCAAAATCTATGGGAGCAGTAAAGAACCCAAGTAGAATCAGCCCCATGAAGGCTCCAACAAGATGAAGTTTATCAGGGATAAATGTCATATTTTTGGTTTGGGATTAATTGATCACCTGTACGTATAAGTATGTTGTGGGAGAGATGTAACTTAGCACACCAATTACTTAAAATTCAGTTATAGTTAATAACACAAAAAGCATGAGGGAGTAACCACAATTAAACTGACTTGAGGTTCCAGCGCTGCCTGGGAAAAGGAAAGAGTATTAATTTATAATTGACAACAAGAAGTCAAGATGAATGTTGTAATGGAGCCACTAAATATAAATAAAAAATTTATAACTAACAAGTTAATACAGGAAAAATATAGAATTAAAACATCTGATTAGTCCACAAGAAGGCAAGAATGGCAAGAAAAAAACCTTAAAGCGGGTGAGACAAACAGAAAACAAATGTTAACACAAAAACCCAAATATGTGAATGACTTTTACATATAATAAAACAAAATCCTCCAGTTAAAAGGAAAATATTGGCAAAATGTATAAGAAAAAAATGGTTTGCAAAATCACACTTTACATATAAAAATACAGAAAAGTAAGAATTAAGATAGAGGAAGATTTACCAGACATCTCTACCCAAAAGATAGCTCATACAGGAAAACTCATAGCAAACAAAATGGATTTTAGTGCAAGAAACATTTCTAGAGATGAAAGCACTGGAGGATGGGAAGGGATACTCACAATGGTAAAAGAACCAATCCACTATAAATATATGAGTAAAAAGTGTATGCAGCAAATAGCAAAATAACAGATTCAAAATATACAAATAAAAATCGAGATAAGTAAAAGAAGTAATTAGATAAATTTGTACTCAAAGTAGGAGACTTTAATATACTTCTTTCAATAACTGCTAGAAAAAGTAGACCAAAATAGTAACAATTTAAAATTTTAACAATATGCTTAACAAATCTAACATAATTAAAATGTATAAACGTCACACCAAACAATGATAATTACACATTCTTTTGATGGGCATATGGAACACTTACCAAAAGAGTAAGACCTTAAAATGAGATTGAACAAATTTCAAAAGATTTATGTCATTCAAAGTATGTTCTCTGACCAATTGGAATTTAAGCTAGAGATCTATACACAAAGTCAACTAGAAAATTCACAATTATTTGGGAATTATGAAAACTTTTTAAATAATTCATGTAGCAAAGAAGAAATCAAAAGAAATCTAAAAATATTTGTAATTTACTGACAATGAAAATATAACAAAACAAATCTTGAAGGATTCATCTAAAGTTGTACATAGAGGAAAATTTATAGCCTTAAAATATGTAAATAAGAAAAGGAGAAAGTTTAAAAATCAATAATTTAGATGTATATTACAAAAAGTGATAAAATAACAGCAAATTAACCCCACCAAGTACAAAACAATGACATAGCATAAAATAATAATAAAAGTAAACATTTGATAAAGAAAATAAAATAAATTGTTGTTCTATGTGAAAACTAACAAAAAGAATTGTTAACAAGGCTAATTAAAAAAGCATAAATCATAGGCTGGCCCAGTGGTGCAGCAGTTAAGTTCACACATTCTGCTTCGGCAGCCTGGGGTTCACCGGTTCAGATCCCGGATGTAGATCTAACGCACCACTTGTCAAGCCATGCTGTGGCAGGCATCCCACACATAAAGCAGAGGAAGATGGGCATGGATGTTAGCTCAGGGCCAGTCTTCCTCAGCAAAAAGAGGAGGATTGGCAGCAGATGATAGTTCAGGGTTAATCTTCCTCAAAGAAAAAAGCATAAATTATCAATGTCAGGAATCAAAAAGAGGTCATTACTTCAGATCTACACACACTTAAAAGAAAATAAGAATATGTGATAAACAATCTTACTAAAATATACTTACAGTTTGTATACTTTCCTTTATGTAATTATACTTCAATAGAAAATTTACTTTCAGAAATACAAAAGAATGTTTAAATTATTATGGTGCATAAGCAGCGCATTTCTTCCCCACTAACGCTTAAGTTCTCAGAGGCAGGCATTGTGTACTATATTTTTTTATTACCAGCTACAAGGAGGCAGGGGGGAAATATATTCCTGTTAAAAAAATTCTGCTGTCTCTATCAGGGGATGACATGATCTTATATATAAAAAACCCTACACTAGAGACTGACCAAAAACCTGTTAGAACTAATAAACAAATTCAGTAAAGTTGCAGGATACAAAATCAACATTCAAAAATCAATTGTTTCTCTATACACTAATAATGACACTATCAGAAAGTGAAATTAAGGAAATAATCCTATTTACAATTGAATCAAAAAGAATAAAGTGCCTAGAAATAAATTTGACCATATAGGTAAAAGATATGTACACTAAAATCTATAAGGCATTGATGAAAAAATTGAAGAAGATACAAATAAATGCAAAGATACTCCATGCTCATGAATTGGAAGAACTAATTTGTTAAAATGTCCCTATGACCCAAAGAAATCGCCAGATTCAATGCAATCCCTATCAAAATTCCAATGGCATTTTTCACAGAAATAGTACAAACAATTGTAAAGTTTGTAGAGAAGCACAAAACACCCCAAACAGCCAAAGCAGTCTTGACAAAGAAGAATGAGGCTGGAAGTACCACACTTCCTGATTTCAAACTATCTTTTAAGGCTATAGTAATCAAAACAAAATAGTGTGGTACTGGGATAAAAACAGACACATAAATCAAGGAACAGAATAAGGCGCCCAGAGGTATATCCATCCATATGTGGTCAATTTATGACAAAGGAGCCAAGAATACAGAATGGGGAAGGGACGGTTTCTTCAATAAATGGTGCTGGATAAGCTAAACAGCCATCCACAAAAGAATGAAACTGGATCCTCACCTTACACCATACCCAAAATGAATTAAAAAACATGAACATAAGACCTAAAAATGAAAAACTACTAGAAAAAATCATAGGGGGCCAGCTCCTTGACATCTGTCTTAGAAATAATTTTTTGGATTTGACACCAAAAGCAAAGGCAACAAAAGCACAAATCAACAAGTGGGACTACATCAAACACAAAATCTTCTACAAAGCCAAGGACACCATCAACAAAATGAAGAGGCAACCTAAAAAACAGGAGATAATATTTGCAAATCAAATATCTGATAAAGGGCTAATATTCCAAAATATATAGATAATTCATACATCTCAATAGGAAAAAAAAGAGACCAATTTAAAAATAGGCAATGAATTTACCTTTTTCCAAAGAAGGCATACAAAAGGCCCTGGTACATGAAAATGTGCTCAGTATTACTAATCATCAGAGAATGCAACTCAAAACCACAATGAGATATTATCTCACACCTGTTAGAATGGCTTTCATCAAAAAAACAAGAGATAATATGTGATGTTGAGGATGTGGAGAAAACTTATGCACTTTTGGTACAAATGTCAGCTGATGCAGCCACTGTGGAAAACAGCATGGAGGTTCCTGAAAAAATTCAAAATGGGACTACTAGATTTCAGCAATCCCACTTCCAGGTATATATCCAAAGGAAATGAAAACAGGATATTGAAGAGATTTATCTGCATTCCCATGTTCATTGCAGCATTATTCACAATACCCAATATATGAAAACAAACTATGTGTCCATTGATCAATGAATGGATAAAGAAGATGTGAGATATATATAGATATAGATATATATATACACAGCAAAATTCTATTTAGTCATGAGAAAGAAGGAAATCTTGCCATTTACAATAACATGGGTGGAGCTGGAGGGCATTACGCTGGTGAGATAAGCCAGACAGAAAAACATAAATGCTGCATTCTATCACTTATATGTAGAATGTAAAAAAAATCAAGTCATCTTTATAGAAACAGAGAGTAGAAAATTGTTTGCCAGGGGCTGGGGGGTGGGAAAAATGGTAGAGGTTGGTAAAAGGGTCAATCAATCAGCTATAAGATGAATAAGTTCCAAGGATCTAATGTACAACATGGTGAGTACACTTGATAATACTAGTTTACAATATCACTGAAATTGGCTAAGAGAGTAGAACTTAAATGTTCTCCTTCACACCCGAAAAAAGATAAATATGTTAGGTGATGGATGAGTTAACTATATGATGGGGAAATCCTTTCACAGCATACACATGTCAAATCACCACTCTGCACACTTTAAACATCTGACAATTTTATTTCTCAATTCTATCTTAATAAAATTAATAAAACTGAAATTTAAAAAAATCTAACTAGATGTAGACAAAATGTTATCTTTTCCCGATGTGCATAATATAGAATGGACACTAATATTGGCTCAATAAACGCTTATTGACTCAGACTCCAGTTTAGCTCACTCACGTTTTAAGTTTCAGCAAGCAAAGCAATATGCATCAGAAGTACTCACCTGATAGTGTGGAGGCTGGAAGAAACTGAACGGGAAAGAAGAAGCCAAGACTTAAAATAGATAATGTCGCAAAAATGTTTTTTAATTGATTACATATCTCAATATATGTTCAATAAACTTTTACTAAGGATGAAAATAATGTGCATCCTTTCATTCATCATAGTATCTCCACTGTCACAGCCTACGGTACAGCATTAGGATTCAACAAATATTTGTTAAGTAGTTAAATGTATTGCTTTGTGTATCTACACTTTTATATGTGTATCTATATTGTTTACCTAATGGCATTTAAAAAAATTCTGAATCTGTTAATTAACTAAATTATCTGGGAACAAACTGAGACTATATTCTAGGACTACACCCACGTTCAACGTTGAGTCGATTTATTAATCCAATCATACAAAAATACAGTATTCATGGAGGTAGTGAGACTTCGGAACAAAGCTGACAATAAATTTGTTTAAACATGTTTTTTATAAGATTTCAAAGATCATATGGCTAATATATACCTTCAGTGAAATGTTTTGCCATCATTGTGAGAAGAAGTAATACAGAGAGTGACGGAATTATTTTTGAAATAAGTATATGAGCTTAATTTTGTTCCCAGAAAGAAAAATGACAACACAACTCTTTCTAAGGAAAAACTATGATAAAATATGATTTAATACATAAATATGCATATTTTACAAATATATATGGCAAGAGAGAGAGAATGCCAATGTACAAATATATTTGCCTTGAGCAAAGCTAATGTAAGAAACAAATATTAACTTATAAAACAAGTTAGTCATTGACTGTTTATGCTTCTAAGATTTACCATAGGGTTCATTTAAGTAAGTAATCCAAGGTCAGTTAAATGTCACTCATTTGCTTCAAAGTCAACTTTCCAGAGGCACTCCTCCATCAACAGAGGTGTGCAAACAGAACGGAACTGCTATCATGGATAGGATTACTGTTCTGAGAAGGTGAAAAATAGCAATTTCCCTAAGATTCTTGAAGTTTATTATCATTATATAACCCTTTGATGGCAGATCCTGTGTCTCATTCACTTAAGAGGTTTTCACTTGCTGGACATACAGTAGGACCTTCAAAATCATCTGTCAGGATCAGCGAATTGTATGTCTGCATGAGTCGCCTTGTAGCTATGTTGTGAGAAGATGCTTTAAAATCTGTCAGCGTGCTCTTCTTCTTTTCCCTACCTGCTACTCAGCAGAGACATCCACTGCCTAAGGGAGAATTAGACTGTTGGAGGTGAAAGCATAGAGGAAGAAAGTGTTGCTATTCAGTATTTGACTTCCAAAATAGTCACTGGATGCCTGTTTCAAAGGCACTACTCTTGAAAGCCAAAGCGTTTAAGTGAGAACTGAAATGCGAAAGAGGTTAAAAAAAAAGTTGAAAAAGGATTTTATGTCAAAAAGGAAAACCCTAAAGAAGCAGAGCATAAAATTTAGTCACAAGGAAAAGATCAGAAGAAACATAGATGAAAAACCGAATGACTCCTCCCAAGTGGGAAAACGAAGGCTACTCTGTCCAAGAAGGCAGAGAGAAAGGGTACTTGAGGAGGTCAGCCAGGAGAATGAGAGGAGGGATTATGCAGAGAGGCAAAGCATGGTGTCTCCTACCCATCCTTGGCCTGAGCCTCGAGAAAACCAAGGCAACACCCACGGGCCACCCTCTGTCACTGCAGTGAGTGCCCTTGCTGCCAGGGTGGAGGCAGAATATCAGTTTTCCTTCTCTTTGCCAAAAGGTAAGAGGTTCCCATCAAAATTGCCTAAACGTTGCACATCAACTACCCGGCAGAAGTGGTAGTCGACTACGATGCGAGACTGCTCAGCCTACAAAGTACCCTATGTTTATAATGTCCCCTCTCATGGACCCAGCTCCTAAGACCCTAAAACAGACATAGGAACTCTGAATTCTTAAAAGGAGCGGCATGAAAGAGAAAGAATCGGCACCTATACTCGGTAGGGACTGATCAGAACCAGTTTGAGATTCTTCCTCACTCCAACCGGGACAGGGTGAAACCCACCCACACCACAGTGTTACTTGAATATGGACATCTCCAAGTCCAAAGCTCATAATTCCTGAACATCTACCACTCTCTCACCTTTTATATAAAATAGTAATATAACAGCAGTAAAAATACCTTTTTTTCCTTTTTAACGTAAGGAAAAATATTCAAACAATACCATGGACAAGCCAGTAGGACCTAACTCCTACGTTAGGAGAATTCACATCAGAACTGGTCAGATTATCAGAGATCACATCATGCTCCAATCAGCTCACTTTACAAATTAGGAAACTGAAGTTTGGAGAGGAAAATCAATTTGCCCAAGGTCTAGTGGAAAAGGCAAGACAATCCAAGAATCCACTCCTCCCTGCCACTTACTAACTGCATTTCAAAAACTCTGCTTTGTTTCCTTGCATCTTGCCTTATTCTCGGCTATGTAAAGAGTCTAATCGCAGTCTTCGTACGCCATGTTAACCTAACTTGCTACATAAAGATAAAACCTAATACCAGGTTCTTTTGAACTGATTTGGTGAGACTTTTCTTTGGCAAAATAGTCTCTCTTTATCTGTGTCCTTCCTTCTGGGGTGACATTTCCTTTAGTTTCCCATAAGCATCCTCCCTTTAACTCCGATTCCCATCTGCTTTTTCTAATGGTTCCATATGACGTCTCTCCATTACCCTATCTGTCTCTAATTCACCTCTAGGCTGGTCCACAGAAAATTATTCAGAGTGATTTAACAACTTTAATTTCCAATAGTGGCATACTAGGATTCAATTGATATATCAGAATATCAACTTGCAGCATAAAATATAAATATGCCTATGCCATTTTACAGTTTATAAAGTGACTTTGCATTATTTTTTCGTCATAAACACTTAGGTATATTTATTCCTTTATTTTTTAAATATAGCACCTAGAACTCAGAAAATTACTACCTGTTCAATATTAAGTTGGAGAGCAAGGGCTGGAATCCAGGTCTCTCCGATCCAAGGTTCCACGTTCTTCCTACCAGGTCATGCTACGTTTGGTCGTTCTGTCTCTGGAGAATGAGAATCCACACAAGCTGAGTAAATTCATTTGTAAACTTCTGGTTTGGGGGAGTGAACAGCCATCATAGTGCCAGCCTGCTGCTTCTGATTAGAAATAGGACAGGCGGTCATGCCTGGTGGTCACAGCTAAACAATCTCTGTCACTAACAGAGACAGAGAGCAACAGGCAAGTGGCTCAGGCACTCACTGAGCTCAGGTAGGAAAGGGATGGACAGGCACCATACAGGAGGAGGTGAGGATCGCAGAGAAAGCATAAGGTAGGTCACTGGCTGCGATGCATGTTTGCAGAGAAGGGGAGCAGGACACTGTGTCTCTGGGGACGACCCTTTGAAGACAGGGCCCCCATGCACTGCAGTCTCCTAATTGCCTCCTCACTTGGCTCAGAATGGATCTGAATATAAATGGACCCTGCTCTTTACGACAGGAAAGACCCTCAGAACCTGAAGGAACTGTATTTTCTGGCCTAACCAGTGACTTCAGGGAATTTAGGAGGCATTCCTGTGCTGGAGAAGGCACGGTGTGGAGTGGGCAGGGAGGGACAATCCAGACCACACGTCCTCCCTGACAGCTGACAGCTTGTAGACTTGCCCACCACGTGACTGGCTCACACAGGACAGACTTCAGAAAGCCCTTCAGCAAGAACAAGAGGGCGCTCTTCCCTCCTACAACCCCACCGTCTCTCTCGGCTCCTTTCTGAAATCTAACCAGCTTCGTCCTGTTACTCAAGGGAAACACAACCAGAAAGTTACAAACTGCTTTTAAATAGGTGCATTTTCATTGAATGGTATCTGCCACCATGAAGGGGGGTGGGTTTGAATTTCCCATGAGAACAGTCCTGGAAGAGACTATATATTTTTTTAGGCTGCGCGACTGTCACAATTCTCATTTTGGACCTCATGTTTTTCTCAGACCATAAGATCAAAGTGGTGGTATTATACATCCTCAGTGTATCATGCATATAAACAAATCAAAAAGAGAAAATATTTTCTTTTCCCTCAAGAAGTTTTAAAGAAATGTGTAGTTATGTCTTAAAATACATTTCCTGCCAGTCTTGGAATTAGTGACTGGGCTCCCCCAACTGGATCATCGCAGTATTGCAAGCCATCCTTGATGGCTGCCGCGATTTAGACCAAAGCTTCTAAATAAAGTGTTTGGTTTTTTTCTTTATAATCTTCATAAACAAAAGGACCTCGTTATGTGATTTCAAGGCTGTGAATTTTTCCCTTCTTCTCTTCTTCTCTGATTTATTGTGTCCTTGATCTGTTTATCCTTTAACTAAGTGTTTTCTGAGCACCACCATGTACCAGGCTCGGTAAGAGCATAAAAGGAAAATTTTGCAATTTGAACGTGTAATCATGAACAAGACTTTGAGAAATTAAAGGAAGTCCCAAGGAAGGACTCTGGGGACTACAACTTGAGAACAACAGTTGAACTAATTACAAATGTAATTACAAACTAATTACCACATTTAAACTAATTACAAATGTTCAGCCTGAACAAGCAAAGGCTGAGAGATTACAACCTAACCGTCTTCACACATCAGAAGAGGGCTTAGACTTATCTCGTGTTGTGCTCCAGCGTGACTTCTCAGCGTTGGCGCTGTTGGTATTATGGGCTGGATAATTTTTTGTCATAGAGGGTTGTCCTGTGCATTATAGGATGGTTAGCAGCATCCCTGGCCTCTACTCATTAGCTACCAGTGGCATCTAGTTGAAAAATTCAAAAATGTCTTCAGACTTTGCCAAATGTCCCCAGGGGGCCAACATCATCCCGACTGAAAACTACTACTCTGGAATCTAGACTGGTGGTTTCCGAAGGGATTTACAAAGTGGGTATTAAATTAGCAGGACTCTAGAAACAATATTACCAAAGTGGCTCCATTCTTACGTATTTTCATACGGAATTGGAGATGCTATAGAGACACAATACTCAGGTCAATTAAGAAAAAAAAATGTTCAGCAACCAATGTTTGAGCCCAAGTGAGGTTCATGTTGCACCAAGCTCTCCTTGCCTGGGGGAGTTCAACAGAAGCATGGTAACACCAGCAGAAGAATCCATCAAAGGACTCACGCAACAAGGAGGCGTTGAGAGCTCTCCATAAATGTGATTTCTTGCCATGATTATATATGGTTTTGTAACCCAAACACGGAAATTGTGGTCACCCAGAATACCACTCATTAATTAGCTACAAATTTGATCAGCTGTTTCCTTTAAGAACTTGAAGAAACTTATGGCCATAACTTAAATGGTACCATTTATCTTTTGCACTGATCATCCAAAATGCCTAATCCTTTTTAGAATCTATGATTAAAACCCATCTGCCTTCTTTTCATGTTATCCAAAATAGTGAAGACTATTTTACACTTTTTTCTTTTTCTTTTGATTTTGTTTTGTTTTCTGTCTCAGAATATATTCTGGAATTACAGAAAGAACAAAACTGTGCTCACCGACCTCTCAGTACTGGTTACTTGGGGTTGTCCATGTGCCCATGTTAAAGTGTATTTTAATATCTTATTGTGCTGCTAATTGTAATATGATTTCAGAACGTGAAGCTAGATGTGTTCACACACCTTCCAATGGAGAAATAGCTTTGTGCATTTCGCATCACTCCTGACTTTTACCCAGAGAATGAACTGTTTTTTTAGAAACTACCCTAATCCAAACGGTATTCCCAAGGGTGAGAAGTTCCTCAACATTTCCCAGCATTTCCTCAGCTCAGAGGAGCCAGAAGGAAACACAAGTCTGGATTCCTCAGGCCAGGTGTTGCTTTGAATCACCAGCACAGTTTAAAGAGATTTTCACAATAGCCTAAAAAGAAGCCATTTTAAACTGGTAATTAGCAGATTGTCTGCATTCAGTATTTTTTTTAAATTAATTTTAAGCCCCAAAGGGCTTTTGAATGGTTGAGCAGCCCCATTACTAGTTGTTTAAGGCTTCTGTTATTTGATAATTTTTTAAATTAAAAAGACAGTGGAGAGCTCCCCTGATTGGAACTGTATTAGTTCCTTAAATTGTTTCTAAGCCTCAAAGGTTACTCATTTAGCTTGGCTTTCCTCATGTCAAAAAGCACAATTCCTTAGAAAGTACAGATGAAGTCTATGTGACTCCTTTGAAGCCTGACTCCTGATTTCCATCCCTAAACCACAAGATGCCTGCGGAAGGCACTATCAAGATTGGTAACTCCATCGGTTTATTTCATAAGGCCTTACTCATTTCCAAGATACTTAATCCACCGGGAATATGAAAATTAAACTTAATGTCTTGCAAAATGGATTTTGAATACAAAATACACTGAACTGAAATTAAAGTTACAGCACCTCACTCTTCCTTCCCCTTCCACCATCAATGAGTTGTATGATTTTAAACAAGTCATGTCCTCTTCTTAGGATTCAGCTTCTCCACCTTAATATTACCAGATAGTTTTTATCTTTAAATAAAGTTATAGGATTCCATATTCTATGGGCAAACTAGGATATAGAACAAACTGTGCTTTTAAAAATAAGTACCACAATTATATCTTTGTTCAGAAAAAAACTTGCTATGGTCAACTCATTCACTTAGCTTACAGGTTCTTTCATTGACTCAAGATGTAGAAAAAACATATGGAACTTTCAAAAAAAGTCAAGAGAAAAGTCTGCCACTGTATTTCAAATTAGTTCATAGTTATTTGGCTTACTTTGTTGGATAACAGTCTTAGATAAAGAAGCCTGTGCTTAATGGATGGTTCCCACTCTGCCTGTGCTATGTAACTGGCTCTCTTCTGTGGATTCAGACTAGTCTCCTAAGGCTGAGCAAAACCACCTGCGCCATTCCCAAAGGCTTCCAGGGCAGCGGTGGTGGGTTGTACAAGTTAATTTGTATCTGCACTCACTGTTACAGCAAAAACAAATTTTCTTATAAAGGACACAGTGAACTTAGCATAGTTTAGAATTCCAGACATGGGTATAAACAAGGAGAATTCACACACACCCCTTCTTCTTCAATCCTGCTTTTCTATCCTTGTAAAAATGTTGCTGAATACCTAAGGTAAAAATAAATCCATCCTCAGATAGAAGTTTGAATAAAATGAAGTGGCAGCAAGTTCATCAAAATAGATATTGTAGCTGCTAGAAAACTGCTCCGGCTCCACAAAATGCTTGCTGGTTTGTGTCTTGTCCCTAAACTCAGCTATGCTTCTTCCTAAGCATAGGGGAAGACATTCTGACTTAGCAAGATTTGATTAAAAAAAAGGGGTTGAGTAGGAAAGATGTTTCAAATGTTCTGACTCACCCTATAAGAGAGCCACATTCCACAGCCACATTCCTCCCACCAAACCCAAAGCTTAAGGTCAGTTTCAAAGCTTGAGAGGGCATTTCATGATAATTAATATTGAGTATGTATTGTGTGCATCTGCCTAGGCACTTTTCATGTATTGTCTCATTTAATCTTAACAACAACTGTGATGCTTAATTTCATGTACCAACTTCACTGGGCTAAGGGATGCCCAGGTAGCTGGTGAAACATCATTTCTGGGTGTGTCTGTGAGAGTGTCTCCAGAAGAGATTAGCTTTTGAATCAGTAGACTGAGAAAAGAAGACCACCGTCACCAATGTAGGCATCATCCAATCTGAATAGAAAAAAAAGATGGAGGAAGGGAAAATTCCTCTCTCTGTTTGAGCTGAGATGTTTATGTTCTCCTGCTCTTGGACACTGGCACTCCTGGTTTTTGCGCCTTTGGACTCAGATCAGAGCTTATACCATCAGCCCCCCAGTTTTCAGGCCTTTGGACCTGGGCTGAATTATACCCCTGGCTTTCCTGGTTCTTCAGCTTGCAGATGGCAGATCATAGATTGTGGGAATTCTTGGCTTCTGTAACCATGTAAGCCAATTCCTATAATAAGTCTCCTCTTATCTATCTATCCAGCTATCTATCTGTCATCTATCTATCTACCTACCTATCTTATTGGTTCTGTTTCTCTGGAGAACTCTAATACAACAGCCTTATGAAGTAAAATCAATTATTAACTCCAATTTATAGATGAAGAAACACAGGCACGTATAGGTTCAATAATGTGCCTCTGGTCACAAAGAATGTTTCACAAAAAACAAGGAGTCAGGGCCAGCCGAGTGGTGCGGCAGTTAAGTGCATGCACTCTGCTTCAGCCGCCCGAGTTTCACGGGTTCGGATCTGGGTGCAGTCCTACGCATTGTTTATCAAGCCATGCTGTGGCAGGCGTCCCACATATAAAATAGAAAGATGGAAGATGGACACAGACGTTAGCTCACGGCCAAACTGCCTCAGCAAAAAGAGGAGGACTGCCAGCAGATCTTAGCTCAGGGCTAATCTTCCTCAAACAAAAAAAAGCAAGGAGTCAAGTTCAGGCTGTCTTACTCCATAATCCTAATTCTTGACCAGTAACAATAATAACAAAACAGCAATAAAAATTTAAAATATACAACTACATACTGAGGGGACTTGGCGAGAAAAAGCAGAAAAAAAGAAGATTGGCAATAGTTGCTACCTCAGGTGCCAATCTTTCAAAAAAATAATTAATACTACTATTAACCATTATTGAATGTCTATTACATGACATGCACTATGACATGTCCTTTCTCATTCAATTCTCACTTTCTCCTTATAAGCTAAGTGTTAGTCCTCCCATTACACGGATTCTAAGAGGTTAACTAAACAGCCTGACATCACACAGCTTGTACATGAGAGAGCATGAGTCAAAGCCTCTGCTTTTAGAGCGCTGTCTGCCCTGTTTTATGAGGATACGAGCAGTGTCATATTCTGTAATTGAGAGAAAATCGAGGGATGCTAGATAAAGTTCCAAGTGGCTGAGAAATAATCAACCAACCAAATATGGACAGACATAGCAAAAACCAATACAGAGGAAAGAAAGGCTGAAGCAGACTTATAAATTAAGCAACGTTATAGTTGAGACAAATTTCAGAACTGCTCTTAGACATAAGTAAGACCCTTTTCCAGCCATGTCTCACTCCACATGCTTAGAGGACCTGACCACTAAAAACCCACGTCCTCTCTTCTAGAGCTTGTTTTGGTTATCCAGGACTTCAGAATTCTCTGCCTAAAATGGTTCTGAGCCCTAGATCCAACCTCCCCAGGACAAGCCACACCAATGATGTGCACACCCAAAGACTGGCCCTTAGCAGTAGTTTAAGGGATATAAATAGAGCTTGGATATGCACACTGGGCTATCTGCCTTTGTGTGGAAAGGAGCTGGCGATGGAAAGAGAAGTATGGCAAGCTATGGGCTAGGGGCTGGGGGCCCCTCCACACCGTCAGTTTTCAGCACAGATTTGCGATAAATTTAAGAATTTTTAAATTTGAACGGGCCTTCCAGGATAATACGAAGTTATATTTGTCAAGGGAAGAGGATGGAGCATATTTCATGTAAACAATTGTAAGTTTGATTTATAGCTTTTAAAGACCCATGTCCTTTAGATCTCCATTTGCACTCCTGCCTTGAGTCCCAAAATGCCAAGGACAGGCCCCAGGCCAGCTCGTCTCTTCTCCTTTCCCCTCCCGCCAGAGGCAAATGTGCTGCTAGGAGCTCACTGTAGTGTTCGATTGATAGTGGTTAACAAACTCACCCTGTGGCTCCACTGATGAAGCTTTCCAGAGTGTCATTAAATCACAGGTAGGGACAACTTCCTATAACCTCACTCCTCAGTCCCTGCGGAGGACAAGGAAAAAAATCACCCGGCGTTGTGTAGGAATTGCCATTTACATGACACTTCAGTGTTTACTTCTTTAGAAACAGCTGTTTCATCGATTCATTTCAATGTTCATTAGCTTGACACATAAGATTATGGTGTTCTGTCTACATGATGCCAGAACAACCAGACGATTTAATCAAATTCAGTCCAACAAGCAGACGATTTGCTTTGAAAGAGAAATTAGTTTGTTTGTTTGCTTGGTTTATTTTTTTAACTATCAATTCTATTAAATCAACAGAGAAATCAATCATCCCCCACCACCCCCCTCATCCTCTCCACTCCAGCCAATCCAATTCACGTAGCAAACAAACAAATCCAGGTACGAAGTCAGGCTATTAGTCAGTCAATGTCGGTTCTAGTACTTGTCTTCATCAAGCATCTAAGCTGATATTCCATACTGATGAGACATCTGCATAGGAATGCTACATAGCATAGGTCAGAACACCTAAGCTAATGGACACACAAAATGCACTGGAACCGACACACACTCTAAGAAGGAGTCTTTGATGGAGGTTGCTAGGCTAGACTTTCCAAGTCATGGTGGCTGCAGTCACCTCTCTTTCTGTCATGGGTAAGCTCACAAAATCCAAAATGTCTCCATGTCACATTCCCACAAGTGTCCAGCATTCCTGTACTGGTTAAGCATAGGAAGAGATTAAATCAAGGTGACCTTATGATAATCATCTGTACCATCATTTGGTGTCCAGGGATCACTTGCCTCAACCCAATTCCTGCTTGGAGGGAAGGGGCAAGACGTCGTGTAATGGGAGATACATAAACAGACTTTGAGACTCAGTATCCAGTTGCTTAGATACTGTGTGAGATTCCCATCATTGACAGACACACTGCAGCATTTATAAACTGAGCATCTAATTGAAATCCATGTGAGAATATACCTGATTCTTTTTCCGTGGGTAGCTGTTAAAAGCAATATAGAGTGGTGAGAAAGCTTTAAAGGGATTGGTTCAGCAGCCTTGGAGAAAGTGCCCACTCCTGTGGGGACAGTACCTTAGAGAAGTGATGCTCCTCCATTTAAAGAGAGAAACTCCTCTGGCCACAGAGAGCAAGATATTTTCCAATCTAACTTATGAGTCACTTGGGTCATAATAGATTTGGAAGGCAGGATGCAAGGAGTGAATTTTACTGATCATTTCCCCTTCCCAAGCAGCATTGCCTCCCAGGATTGCTTTGTTAGAACACAGTGGATCACAGCTTGTGGGAGGTAAGACCACAGCCCAAGCTAAACAATTTCATTAGGCACATGCTGACTTAGCCCAGATTGCTCTCTTCAGGTCCTGGATCCTACATGGAATTGAATCATCCTCCATCATAATTACCGGAAGCATTTGAAGCAGCTGTTGCCTCCTCCCTGTGGCTCATGCTGGACAGCAGACAGCCTGAGGGTCCCATCATCTGACAGCGATACGCTTCATTTCAGTGTGTGTGCCTGTTCATTCCACTGCCTGAGCCAGGAGTCTATCTGGCCACTCGCTGCTGAATATGGGGTGGAAAGTTCTCTCCACAACAGCGGAGCATAGCGAAGACAGGAATAGTGCTCCTACTCAACACATAGACTTACGAACACTAACCTTCACTGAGACCTGAACTATGGAATACCGCTGTTAATATTAATCATCATTTATTTATTCCTGCTACATGCTAAACACGAAGCTAAGTACTCTAGACATCATTTTACTCCGTCCTCCAAAAACATCTCTGAGATTCAAAAGCTATGTAGTCATCCACTAGAGCAGAAGGAAAGTAAAACAAACCCTCTTCTTTGCACAGAGTCTATGAAAATAAGAACGAAGGAGACGACATGGAGCCACTGATCCAGAAGTTCTTGGCTGAGGGAAGATAATCACAGGCAATCCATAAACATTTGTGACCACCTACTATGTGGTGGGCCCTGCACTAGATGCTGGAAACACAACAGAAGACAGTGGCATGGGCTTTACACTGGAGGAATATAAAGAAGGTGATTTTTAAACAGTGTTTTGAGGATGAGGAGGGATACAGTTTAGCAGAGGTGTGAGAAGGAGGAAGGCGCTAGCTAGGTATCGCAGCATCCCCATGGCAGGATTTCAGTCCGGAGACGAAACTTACTCTGAGGGACGGGGAGACAGTTGACAAGGAAAGGAAAGAAGGCAGGTGAGCTGAAATTTTACAAAAATGTGCTTCATAGACCCATGTTAGAAGAGAGTCAAGAGCCCTAGCTCATCTAGGACCTCTGCCTCTATGATTGCTGTCGAACACTAAACACCACTAAGGATGACTCAGCGTTCTGGAGGGCAAACAACAGCTTGAGAATCTAATAAACGATACGTGCCTTCTAATAAAAGAAAATGCATGTGCAGACACATGTATGTTCACACAAAATGATGTGAGTTGCTACGGAGGCAAACGAGTATCAGTCCTTGTTTACAAACGTCTTGGGAAAAGGCTAAGTTGGAAAGCTCTTTTATTACATTCTCCATGCATAATGTAGTAAGGAATGCTGGAAGACCTGAAGGAATTGGAATCTCAGGTTCTGGGGGGTTGGCTCAGCAGTACACCCCCTAAAATGTAACCCCATCTATGACTCCCACTGGAGAGTGTTGGCCAGGAGTAAACAATAACAAACCAATTTAGTCCTTGTGACAGCCAGAATGAGATTATTACCCCAATTTTAATGATGAAGAACTAACCTGCCCAAGGCTATAGAACTAGAAATTGACAAACTGAGTACACGAGGTCCCCACGTCTCCAGAAGCTGTCTTCACACTAACTAAACTCCATTGTCTCCCAGGCAAAGAGGATTCCAGGCAAGTGAAAATTTATACGGAGAAGACAGGACAGGAATCTTACTCAGAAAACATCTGCATTCCCCCATCTTTGCTTCTCCATGGAATAGACATGCTAAGGGCATTTTCATCTTCAGTTGCTCTCGTCTTTATTACCACAAAGCAGCCCTCTGGTAAGATAAATCATGCCAGAATGCTACCTTACCCTGGACTACTTTTATTGTCCTGCTGAATGTTCTTTCTTTTTCTTTACAAGGAATGCTTATCATTAATGCAAAAAATTCAATTACTGTTTGGATTTATTTATTCATTAGCTTGATGCACAGCAAACACAATTCAACATTACACTCATAATGAAATCACCATATCTGACAGAGGGAGACAGTTTACATGTTCAGGCTAGACATAAACCAAGCTGACTCTAGCCCCACACTCGTGTATTATGGCCTCCAGCACACCGTGCTAATCATATGACCTGTTTGTTCTCCATGCATATGTGGTGATCAATGGTGACAGTAAATACTATGGCTGCATGAGTGGAGGCTGGAGCAGGAAATGCCCTTCCTGAGGCTGCCTTTCACATTCAGCAAATGAAACAGCAATGCCCTTGCCCGGCCCCTGACCTGGAGAACTTTCAGGAGAAAGTGAGTCTCTGCCCGGTGAGGCTTGTGTGAAGTAGATTGTCTTACTTCCAAATAATAGGCTGACACAGCCATAATATCACAAGTTAGGCCAAAAATAAGGGAATTCTGATTTTGTCCAAGTTGCCTTCACATTGATGCAGGGGCTTGTATGTCTGACTCCCTCTGCGGTTCTCGTTGGAGCATATGGTACATCCCTGCCTGAGTTCCTGCCACAAGCAGACTCCGGGATATACTCAGTCATCAACAAGAATGTGCAGCTAATTAGGTGTCAGACACAGCAGCCTGGGGCAGGCAGAGGTGGCACTGAGAGTCACTTATGTAGAAGTAGTACTGTGAGGAGGAAGAAAAAGATCCATAAATTTTACATGTACCCAGGTTCAAATATCTGCTCAGCCCCTTACTTACTGTAAGACTTTGAGAAAGTCACTTAAGTTTTTTTCTTTTATAAACTGGTGATAAAACCTACTCTGGATGGAGTGTGTGAGGATTAGAGATGTGAGGGCAGGCCTTCAAGAGTTCATTGGGATGATGATGATTCCACAAGGAACCATCAAGAGCCACTACAGAAAGGAGATATAAATCTGAAGTCTAAGAGATGGACCAGAAATGTGAGCCAAAGACCGTAAATCAATGAGTAAAAAGTAATAACCAACAACAATACACAGAAAGAAAAGGAAGGGCAGTTCATTTTATTCACCATTCACTGGGTAGCTCATTGTAAAGGAACCCAGTTGCCTTCTGGAGCCGATGGTGTTCCATCTCTCTCCTAAGATGCTCTCAATGAATTCTGACCACTCTGGCCCCTGAAAGCTCACCATGACCCTGGTGGTAGCACATAGTTTTCTCCTTCTCTTGAAAGCAGAAGCCCTTTATTACACTGAAATAAAGAAAAACGAAGAGACACAATAAGGACATTTCTAGTCTCAAAGAGTTTTCCTGCTGTTTCTGAGGTTTTAGCCATGGTTTTAAATGATGCCTACTTTAATTAGATTTGATATTTTCCAAAATCCTTTCTGGGTCAAAATATATAATTTTATGCTCCTATAACATAACTTTTAGTTGTGTCTAAGTCAAACCTTGTTTTTCCTTCTTCCTATTTGTATCTGTACAAGACTTGATTGTAGTCTGTCTCCTGCTACATGACAATCTTTATTAGTACCTCTGTCCACGAGACTATAAATTCCTTGAGGGCAGAGAAACGATTTTATTTCCCTAAGACCTAGCCTTCTTTCGAGGATAGAATATCTGTATAGTAATACGATTATTATTACCTAAGTGGGTGCTCTGAACCACCACACAGCAATGTTGTGAATAGAATAGCTTATTCCCTAGTTTACTTTTCAAGCCAAATAGCTAAAATTATCTGAGGAAAGAGGCACTTTCCAGATTAGATTAGTGTGAAAATGTTACCAACTTGGTCATTACTGTCAAGTTTACCAAGTTAAGCTCTGAGAGTTAAAACTGTGCTTTCAAGAAGATAAAAGCTACAGTTTTTACAAAGTAGAGCTTTAAAATATGTTTACAATGGAATAGCCCATATGAATTACTCAGAAATATCTGGACAAGCTAGCATTTCCTTCTAAAATGATTTTTTTGGGGGGTGCAATTTCTCTTACTAGTCCCACCAGTAAGGATCAACTCAATCTCCAGCTAAACTGTATAATTCCAATCTGCTGTAAGGCTACACACTGCATCTCTAACTAAAGCCAATGACCTTTCAATTATGTATCAATCAGCCATAAATTGAATTGACAGTGAAACTGAGCAATGGGTTCACTCTTCTCCCCGTAATCTGAGTCAATTAATTACAACAAGTTAGGAATGGAGAAAGGAAGTTTTAATTTTATGAGCCAGCATAATCAGGAAGATGGTAGACTAATGTCTCAAAAAAACCATCTTCAAGGATTACAGAATCTTGAAGCAATTATATAGGGAAAGTGGACAGTAAGGAGAGGGTTTAGAAATGTCAGCCTTCAGGCATGACGGATTCCAGGGTCTTTCATTGTTCTTTTCTTCTGTCAGTGATGATGAATATCTTGTAGGTGTGTCTCCCACCTGTGGTCAGTCTGTTCCTGGAGAGAAATTCATAGAAGAAAGTTTTAAATTATCAAGCTGTAAGGGAGTACATATGTAAGCGGAGACCACAAATCAGGAGAGCATGTGAATTTTTTATATGTGCAGAGCAGCGAGTAGTCACACAGAGGAGGGGCTGGGGTCATTTAGTGTAACAAGATGGCCTCACTTATGGTCACTGACAATAGTAGTAATAATACCTATCATTTATCAGGGGAGTATTACCTGTATGTCATTACTTGACATAGATTATCTCATTTTCTCTTCAAAACTACCCTCTGAAAGAGCACTACTAATATCCTTATTTTGTAGATAAAGAAACTGAAACCCCGAAGAAGCTATGTCACTATTCAACAGGCACGTGGATGTGTTCAGCCCAAGTCATCCACCAAAACTGAGGTTGAGGAGCAGGACTTAGAGAACATGCCTGAATGACAATGGGCTAGTGAGAACCTTCATTTGTTTTGTAGGAACTCTCTCAGCTGTGGCATTTGACAAAATTTTATTATGATTATCTGTCTTGGAATTAGCATATCCTACAAGAAACACCCCTCGGTTAAAAGCAAAGAAATGATGCATTTTAATATAAAGCAGTGACACATCCTTAGTTACCATTGCATTTGTCTATGAACATCATACGGAACCAAATTTCATTATTTCCCAAATTCCCAGAAGTCCTGCAAGAGAAATACACCAGAGAGAAACACAGTGTAAAAAATGAATAAATCCCCAGACCGTGCTGCAGAGGCACAACTCTTAGAAAATCAGGGAAGGAATGTTATAGTTGAAGCGGAAATAAAACTATGTTTTCTACCTAATCCATCTATTTTTACATGTATGAGCTTCATCGTTATTTCAGCACAGTAATGCACAGTTCCAAAACCTTGAAGTGATCATCTTTGATCCTGAGGGAAGTTTGTTGTTGCTCTGAGAATGATGATGGGTGGACCCGGTTACAGGAATCGTATCTTTTTGTAGAAAGGTGACACTGTTGGCCCACAATGAATCTCACTGGTACCTTGCTTTCTTGGCTGTGAACAGGACTCTTTCTTCATCTATCAACAACTCCTCAGAGACTGCCTGGCACCTACAACTAAAAGAAGAAAATTGGAGTTAATGGGATTGAACCTGAAAACAAGCTCTGATAATCCAGTTTCAAAAGAGATAATGTGGCAGAGTGGAAGAGAAGGAGGGAAGGAAATCAAATCAACTGTATAGAAAAGCCTATTTCTTTGTATTATCATGGCCTGAGAAGCCCCGTATCCTAACTTGCCTTTTTTTTTTTAATTATCATAATCAACTTGAAAAAAGCAGAGAAAATAATCTTTCAAATCCCTGAACACGAAGTAAACCAAACTTCTGTCCCTAATTTAAGAGCCCATGTCTGACTTAACCTAGTTCACAGTATAAAACACTTAGAGAAAATGTTTCTTAGTCCTTTTAGGAAAGCACTCATTCCACATTGCCAGTTAATATCTCACTCTCTGCCCCCCTGCCCTTGTTGACCCATTCCTTGTCTTCCTGACAGCATCTCTCAACCTTAGACAACCCCTTAGGACTCATTGATTTCTCTGATCTCTTGTCCACTCTCAGGGATAGGGCATAATGAAATGAAAACCTTGAACAAGCGAGTAAAAATGATGCAGATGCCCAATGTCAAAGTCAGCCCAGGAGGTGATCAATGAGTTGTGTGATGTCCCAGTCATTAGTTGGATATCAGAAGGGCAGATGTCAAAAGCTCTGTGGAGTGCATAAAAGAAGTGAAAGATCAAACCAGGGCATACGAGGCAAGAGAAAATGGTAACCCAAGAAGGAGATTCTGGCAATACAAAAATGTTGGCAGATGGTGTTTCATTAAAAACAATAATAACAGTAACACATAGCATTTTTTAAGTGCTTATCAGGTGCCAGACCCTGTTAAGCTCTTTCACATTTACGTGACTTAGTCCTTTCATTAGCTCTATCAGAGAGGAATTATTATCCTAATTTTATAAATGAAGAAACTGAAACTCAGAGTGATGGAGAAACTTGTCCAAGGTCACACAGCAGTGAAATGAGAAAGACAGAAATCAAACCCAGTTCTGTCAGACTTAAAAGCCTATTATTCTTAACACCAAAAATAACCCCTCCCTTATATTTCATACCACTAAGTATAAAGTGCCTCCTTTTAAAGCTACATCAGTGAATTTTTCCGACAGTGTTGTAGTCCATCATAAAGGTTCAAACCCTTCGGCTTAGCTGGATTCTGGGTCCAGCTCCCTCCAAACCAGCCTAGTCCCATTAGCAGTTGTATTTTTTGGCTTTTATTTCTTTATTCAGAGGCTGAACTCAAGTTCATATCCATATTAGCTAGTGCCATTTGCTCAGTGCCATGGATTGTTCTCATTTCTCATTCTTGGCTCCCTTCGGAATCTTTATAGTCTGTTTTTTCTGGACCAGTTGTTCACTATGACAGCATGTAAAGACTCAGAGCATCCACCAGCTTCCTGCCAGATGGCTGAACTCTAGTGAATGGCCACCAACCTATGGACGGCTGAGCAGTGACTGAATACTTCTCTGCTTAATGCAGAAACTCTTGCAGAATTTCACATGGGGCAAGCCTGGGATTTGACTGACCTCTAGAAAATTCTAAAATCTCAATAATAATAATAATAATGATGATGATAATGATAATGACAGTAATATATAATATTTACAAAGTACTTCTGAATGCTTACTGCGTATCAAGCATAGCTCCGAGCCCTTTAGATGTGTGTCATTTGATAATGTTAGTAACAACTGAGGGAGGCAAGTATTATTATTAGACCCATTTTATAAGTGAAGAAACTGAGGCCTGGAAAAATTAAGTTATCCAAGTTCACGAAGCTGGAAAATAGTATATCAGGGATTTGAACTGACTATCCAATTTCAGAGTTCCTGACTTAACTGCACCATGTTCTGGTAAGGCAATATTTTGGGATTTTTTTGTTGCACAAAAGGGAGCTCAGACCCAAAGCATCAGTCAGGAAGAGCAAAAGGCCTCTGACAGAAGCCTTGTTGACAGTGGTTCATTCACAGTGGGGAAGAAAATAATAGTAACAACTAGCTCATAATGAGCTCCTCCTCTGTGCACTTACATACATCCTGTCATGTAATCTCACAATAATCCTATGAGATGTGTCTTAATATTAACTTCAATTAAAAGAGGAAGAAACCTAGATTTTGAGAGCAGTGTGTTGTGCAAGGACGCAGTTGGTAAGTGACAAAGACTGTATCAGATAGTTACTAACATAGTAACAATGCATAACAAACCACATCGAAACTTACTAGCTTAAAACCGTCATCGTTTACTTAGCTTCCGTTCTTCAGATTGGCTCTTTGGTTTGCTTAGACTGGGCAGTTCCTCTGTTCTTTTAGGGATTCCTCATGCATCTCAAGTCAGCTGTGGGTCAAGTAGGCAGCCTTGCTGATCTCGGCTGGTCTGTCTCATCTCTGGGACTCAGCTGGAACAACTGAGCTGACTCAGCTCCGTTTACATGAGACAGAGTGTCTGTAGGCAGTCTGTAGAGAGCCCACAGATATGTGCAAGGCCTCTTGAGGGCTCTGCTTGGAACTGACTCCATGCTTTCTACCACTCTCTGTTAGTAAAAGCAAGTCAGTATGCCAGCTCAGCTTCAAGGGTTGGAAAATAGATAGGAAGGGCTGCAAAGGGCACAGGTCTACAAAAGCAAGAACAATTGTGGTCATTTTTGTAATCATCTACTGCAAAGGCGGAATTCAAACCCAGTTCTGACTAACTCCATGGTCCTTATTGCAAATTCAAGTTTGCATACTCCTAAATAGAACATTCAGGAAGTACAATTATAGCTCTTTTCTCTCAGCATTTTAAGTATTTCATTCCTACTTCTTCTTGCTTCCATGATTTCTAAAGAGAAGTCACATGCGTTTCTTATCTTTGCTTCTCTATAAGTAAGGCATGTTTTTTGCCCTCTCTGGATTCTTTCAAAATGTTTTCTCCATCTTTGATCTTCTGCAGCTTGAATACGATATGCCTGTTTGTCGTTTTCTTGGTATTCATCCTGCTTAGTGTTCTCTGAATTTCCTGGATCTGTGGCTTGATGTCTGAGATTAATTTTGGGAAATTCTCAGTCATTTTTGCTTCAACTATTTCTTCTCTTCCTTTCTGTCTCTCTTCTCCTTTTGGTATTCCCGTTACACATATGTTACACCTTTTGTAATTGCCCCGCACTTCTTGGATATTCTGTTCTATATTTTTTCCAATCATTTTTCTGTTTGTTTTTCAGTTTTAGAAGTTTCTATTGACATATCTTGAACTTCAGAGATTCTTTCCTCAGCCATGTTTGGTCTATTACTGAGCCTGTAAAAGACATTTTCATTTCTATTATGGTGTTTTTTATCTCTAGCATTTCTTTTTGAGTCTTTCTTAAGATTTCCATCTCTTTTTTAAATTATCTATCTGTTCTTGTATTCTATCTACCTTTCACATTAAAGACCTTAGCATACTAACCAAAGTTGTTTTAAATTCTTGGTCTGATAATCCCAACATCCCTCTGATTTCTGAGTCTGGTTCGGATGCTCTCTCTGTCTCTACAAAGTGTGTTTGTTTTTTGCCGTTTATTATGCCTTCTAACTTTTTGTTGAAAGCAGGACATGACAGAATGGATAAGAAGAACTCCAGTAAATAGGGCTTTAGTGATGTGGTGGCAAGGTACGAGGGGAAGGGAAAGCGTTTCTTAGTCCTGTAATCAGGTCTTAGGCTTTTAGTGAGCCTGTGCTGTTGGGCTGTGAACTTCACAAGTGCTTCTTAATTCTACCTCCCCCTTAGAGGGGACAAGATGGCAAAAGAGGGCTGGGAAATCCCTTCCCCAGGTTGTTAGACTCTGATAGAACCTCAATAGGTTAGGATTCTGGTAAAGCAGTTTCTCTTAAGCACAAGCTTTTTTAAGAAGAACAAAATGCCCTAACATATTTCAAAATGGTTCCTTTTCCTGTCTCCTTACCAGAAACATGAGAGAATTTTCCTCCAATATTCACTGTGAAATCCTGCCAGAGCTCCTAGAGGTAAAACTCACATAAGCGTGGGGACCTTCCTTGTCCCTCATGGAGTTCTTAATTCTCAGACTTTTCCACACTGAGCTTCCAGCAATTTTTCAATTATAGTTTAGGTTTTCCTGCCCTGTACTTGTTCCCAAAGAGTTTTCTGCTCAAGAGTTTCTTCTCTGGTAAGTTAACAATTTTCTGAATTGCCTCTCTATCTCTCCAATTTTGGAGGGGGGCAATGCCTTGTCCTGTGACCTCACGTCTCTGGAAGAGCTAAGAAGAGTTGTTGATTTTCTTCAGTTTATTCATCTTCTTACTTGTTGTTAGACCAGAAAGAAAACTTCCAAGCTCTTTACATGTAGGGTCACAAATCAGAAGTTCCAGATCAGAAACCCAAAGGTATCTTTTCAATAAATATTTATCATGTTTCTATATGTACAAGTACCTAGTGAGCTGGATTTATCTTTCAATCGACTTGTTAGAGGACCCAAAGGAAAAGAGAAAGTAAGGGGTATGAAGATGATGGCAGCTTCAAAGAGGAAAGATTTCAAGTTTGCAGCAATGAATCTGAAATTCCTATAAACTTTGCATACTTTCTGGAGTCAACATCTGGCTCTAGAGAGAGAGTGAGTAATGAGACTAAGAGCAACTTTTACTAATGGGGACTTTACTTATGTGACAGGATGTATGTAATTGGCACCCAAGAAAGCCCAAATTCTTTGAGGCCAACACCAAGAAGCAGTAAAATTCCCATAGGGTTTCCAGTTCCCTGCCCCTCTCTCAGCCTTCATGTGTGCAAAGCATTGCACTAGGCGTTTCGCATCTGCACTCTTCATTTTAAGCTATATTTCATTTCATAAAGAGCCACACTCAGACAGGAGACAACCCAAGAACCCAACTGACTGACTGATATTTGTGTTTCCAGATGGTAGATCCTCTTATCTCCCTGTGGTTGAGAAGCCTCGCCTTGGACCATCCATTGCTTGAGTATCATCAAGAATTATTTCCTTGACCTTCTCATAAAAATGAAAAGTAAAGCAGCAAGCTAATTTTGTTTGGTTCATTTCCATTTTACTATTATTATTATTATTAGTTATGGTTTCACTGCAGAATTCTTCAAAAGAGAATTCAGGCTACGAGAAAACAATCTCTTAAAACTCAAAAATTAAAAAAGTGAAAGGAATGTAAAAATCACATAGCTGAGAAAATAGCTTATTTCACGTCTAAGTTTGCTTTTCTCCTAAGTTGATGCAAAGTCTCCTTTAGCTGATAAATACTTTCATTCAAGGCAAGGAACATTTATTTCAGATAATGTTCTTATTCCTGGAGGAAAAGAAGAGGTAAATTCTGAAGTGAAGAATATCCTGGGGAAACAGTTTGGCAAATGAAATGACATTTTCCTGTTCTCATTTAATATCATAAAGGAATAAATATGGGTAACGTGGAATCAAGTAAAAGAAAAGATTTTTGGAATAATAGAATGTGAAATCAGAGAAGTTCCTGAGAGATCAGTAGCTCCAATATCCTTATTTTCCTGATAAGATCTGAGAAGAGAATTTCTTTGCCCAAAGTCTCCCTGATGGTTAATGGCAGAATTGAAGCTAGAACCAAAACCTGAAACTCCCTATTCACTGTCCTTTCTAATCAGTTTTGCAGGACTCACAGTATCTTTTTCCGAAGTCTGCCCCTATTTATCAGTGAACTTATATTCTCTTCTTCCAACTACCATATAGGGGACACAGTTCATCCTCTAGTAAAAGATGACATGTCAAGTTTTGGTACATAGATGTCACCTAAGGAAGTCCATGATAGAATTCAGGGTGTGTTGAACGTCAGTGGAAAAATATTTTCTTCTTATCTTCAGGTGTCTGTAAGTGAGACTGAGCATCTTCTTCAATCACAAATGTAGGCAACAAACCACAGTAAAAGTAGTAGTTTCTCTGACTTGATAACCATAGAAATCAGATGTTTTCACATCCTTCTATGGTTTTTGTACATTTTGGAACATCATTTATGTTCGTAATGAGTTTGAAATCATGATACTTATCAGATTTGCTCCTAGATATTAATATTTAATGTTTTCATAAAAAGGCACATACATTGTCATTTCATGAATGTGCTTTTTAATATTTGGTCATTGGTTTCCTTAGTAACTGGGTATAATTTATTTTATGGCAGGCAATCATATGAAGTTGTACAATCCTCCCCCAAAAGTTTTTTGAATCCCAAGATACTTAAGAACACTTCTGGGTCTAGCTACATCCCTGATTTCAAATTGGCTCCATAGTCCCATGGCAGGGGAGAACACCTTAAAATGTGTCCACACTTGGGGAACAAACAAATGTGTGATCTCCCAAGATAAAATCAGTACAAGTAATTAAGCAATTGGCTTGAATTAACCAGATTCGGCAACAAGGCTTGAATGTTAGGGTGTGCTAACACAGGGGGTCTTGTGCTTCCAGGTTCAAATTAGGGTCGCGCTTGTCAACTCCTCCTGTGCAGCCTTTCCTACTACCCTGTCCCTTCTCCCCTACCCTGTGATGCAACGCATCGGCGAAATTACTGAATCTCTGGGACAAGGCTGGTCCAAGAGGAAAAAAGGGTTTACCTATGGTAAACAGCATGTCAGCAGCAGGGTGAGCTGCAGCCTTGAACAACTCAGAGATGGGCAAGCCAAACAGGGGTAAGGACAGTGTGGACCACAATTCAGTGGAACATCAAGTAACAATTCAGCAGAAGGAAAGCAGCAGCATCAAACCTCACAGCAGGCCCCACGTCACACATTGCAGAGTACCTAGTTAAGAAGTCAGGTCCAGGTCCCAGAATGTCTAGATTTGAATTGATTCAGCCTCTTCCAAGATAAGTGATCCAGGCAAGTTACCTCAGCTTCCTGTACCTCAATTTCCCTGTCTGTAAAATATAATAATAGTTGGATCTACTTCATAGGGTTTTGTGGGAAGAAAATGAATAAATATTAGGCGAGTGTATCTAATAGGGCCTGGTACATTGTAAGCACTCAGTAAATATTAGGTATTAGTGGTATCAATCTCTCTGAATACATGCATAGGACAGCTGTGCTCTCTGGCCCATTGTGGAACTCTTCCTGAATGTAAAAACTGCCGTTGGCTTTAACAGCATATTCAAGTTACCTGTGCAAGACCCCTTGGAATCCTCAGAAAATTTTGAGGGATGTATTTCCTGGAAATCACTTGACTCTCTGTTAGTCAACTTGATGAGGCCTCAAGATATCAGATTTGAAGGTATGATTGGAAAGGTGAGGCATGAGACATGGCCATTAATCCTTCAAAATGATCCTGTTATTTTTGTAACCCTTTAAGATCAAGAGCAATGGCAATTATGTGTGCAATAAGAATATTTAGTAAGTACCCGAATTACCTTCAATTTTAAGGCTAAATTTTAGTATCCTAAGTCGTATATTTTTTTTTAACAACTTTTGCCAACCTTTTTTTTTTTCTGCTTTATTTCCTAAACCCACCCCCCCGTACATAGCTGTATGTCTTAGTTGCAGGTCTAAGTCGTATGTTAATCCCAGTTCCTCACGCCTACAAGCAAGCGCCAAGTACCGTGTCTGCTCCATTGTAAGAATGCAATAAATGCCATTGGTTGCAGAATGAGTCCGTGAGAGGACTCTCTGCTTGAATGGTAAGTCTCACAGAATTCACAATGCCTGTGAAGTCTATCTTATATTTCATTTTTAATGCTATTGATGACCTGGTATAATATACATTCTAAAAATATGTTGAAAATATATGCATTTGCCTGAGGTGTAAATAACAGTGTCACTTATTAATTTGCTAATCTTTCTTCCCTGCTACAGATGTTATCTATGGTGTAGTGATCTGGGCCAGGTTATCATTTCTGGCTTTTTATTCTAACCTGGCACTGTCACATTACTTTGGTGACAATATTTTATGGTTCAGTTTCTCTGGAAATAATGGCCTACTTATTACATGTGACAGGGACACGTACTCACCCTCCTTCCCCCCACCAATTCGTATGGTAACTTCAGTTTCCTGTCCACGCAAAGTGACAGTAGCAAGTCTAAACCAATTGCTACTCACTTCTTGACTACATATCCAGGGAGACCCTAGTGTTTACAAATGTCCAGGGTTGTAAATGGGATGCTTAATCTCCTTGGCCGCTGGGATGCCTGATTGACTGGAAGACTAGTGGCTTTTATTTTGAAAACACTTACGCGGTCAAAGCAAAGTTGCAACATCCCTGGGAGTGTTATCTCCTGCACTGTGCAGTCTGGAATGATCCTCTAGTCTGCTCTGTGGCTCTAGGTTTGCCCATGTCTACCCTTTCCATTTTCTATTGGTTCCAGTATCCTACATGCTGCTAAAGATCCCCATACGTAGATTCTAACAGGCCCCAGTATCTAACCACTCACAAACTCGGAGTTAGAACACCTTCCTTCCCCATTTCCTCTCAGGATTCTGCCATACCTTCTTTTAAGCTCTGAAATACACAATTCTGATTTCTAATAAATAACAGAATTTGAACACTATGTTTGATGTTCTCAATGCCAGCAGAGAACCAACATCTTTCTAGCTAAAGAAGACAGAAAAATGCAAGTTTGAATTTTGATAACGTTTTGACTATAAGTGGGATATTATGAAATATTCTAAAATTAATTCAAGAAAACATTTATTGAGAACCAGCTCCATGCTGGATAAGATCGAGGCTATCATGAATGTACCTGACATCTTTGAGGGCCTTCCTTTGAGTGATAAAACTAACACTCTTGAAACACTCAGATCTTCTTAGTTAAGAGTAAGTTTGTTGGTACTGGCACAAAGCAAAGAAAGATACATGTATTTGTCTGGATGTGGATGAGTGAGCATCATGGAGATGAACTTGGGTTGGATCTTTACATGAATCATCAAATTTGAATCTGCATAAAGTCTGGAGAAATCAAGAATTTGAAATCCTCAGTCACAAGATGCACGCGCACACACACACACACACACACACACACACACACACACACAGGTATCTTAACAAACCTTCTGAAGACAACATGTTTCCTTAATTGCATTTCTGTGCTTTGATAATCTATTAAGCTGCCTCAGTGTTCCTGATAGATCTCGTGGTCTGGCGATATTTAAGTAAGCATATCTTTGTTCAGCTATCTTTAGGTATGGAGATGTATAGCTATACAAACCTCCCGTTTCCCCAGCACAGTCATCATCCCTGGAAGACAGCCTTAACTACATTGTGATCACATTCTTTCATATGGAAAATTAGCTATCAGGAATGCAAATAAATAATAACCACTTGGCTAGGTCTATGGTATTTTTCTTTTGGGATTCCTTTTAGGATGCCTAAAATTTTAAGCACAAAGATCCTACTAACTTCTTACAATTGCAAACAACAGAAGCACTCTTCTGTGTCCTCACTATGCATTCGAACCAAAAAGTTAGGCACTAGTATCCCCATTTTATAGATGAGGAAACTAAGGCTCAAAGTGGTTAAGTCACTTGCCCCAAGACACATTCCCATTAAGTTGCCAAGTTGGGATTTGAAACAAATTCTCCCTGAACAGCTTCTCTTAATTCTTACTCAGTGGAAGAGGAGGATGCCTTTAACACAGTTCTCTGGTTTTCATGAGGAGGATTTATCCCCAAATACTACTGAACTCTCGGAACACTCTTATTTCTCTGTACAACTGTGGAGTGAATTATCTGATTGGTGGTGATAGTCATTGATCTAAGTTTCTCCAGTGAGTGAATCTGATCTATCAAATGGCTGGAGCATGGAGGATTTAGTATCTTTCTCCTCCTTTCTTTCCCTGAAACAGTGGGAGGCAGTAACCTGCATCCACAGAATTCAACTTTGCTTCAGGTGGGAAAATTCAGAAACTCAAGATTCTTCTCAGCAAACTAACTTTAGTGCTAAAACGAAGACAAATCCTCCAACCTAACCACTACCGAAAATCAGAAACTATTTTAGTTTTCCATTCTCCTGATTCTTTTGTCTTATTTTTCTATTGATTCAGAAATCAGTCCAGGAGATGCAGGCTGTTTTGTAATCTATTGCTCTATAACAAATCATTCCAGAATTTGATGGCTTAAAATAAAAACAGTCATGTTTTTGGCTCACAAATTTACAATTTGGGCAGAGTTTGGCAGGGCGGGCTCATCATGATCCCATGAAGCATCAGCAGCCCAACTGGTGTGAAGGATAGGTTTCCAAGATGGCTCACTTACATGACTGTCGAGCTGGTGGGAGCTGTCAGCTGGGAGTTCATCTGGGGCTGTTGGCTAGCCCACTCCCTGGGGCTTGTTGGGCTTCCTCACAGCGTCATGGCTCAGTTTCAAGGGCAAGTGTTCCAGGAGGCCCAGATGGAAGCTGCAAGTGTTCTTATGAACCAGTCTTAGAAGTCCCAGAATATTCCTCTGCAACATTCTATGATCAAGCAAATCTCTAAGGCAAACTCAGATTCAAGAGGAGACTTGCCATCTTTCAATGGAAGGAGAAACACAAAATACTGTACCCATTGTTAATCTGTCATAGACGGTATTGATTGAATTTCCTCTAGAAACTCACTGTGCTGAAAGATAAAACTATATAAAGAGTAAAATATGAAGCATATAAGAAAACATCATATTCCAGCTTGCTAGTTTTTCTGGAAAGTTTAAGAACAGTACCAAAAATATAAAAAGTCTATTCACAAATCTTTATAGTCCTCAGCTTTTTAGATAATGACTAATTCACGGAAGAATTCAGCAACTAAGAATAATTAAATGTTCCAGATCTCATCAGACATCAATATAAAAAAGATTTTCTATCATTAAAGCATTTATTTCCTGATTTCCAATTTCTAAATTGTTCCTGAGCAGAACTTTAACCAGAATGACTTTTTAAAAGTTGTTTTTCATCTACTAGGATTTTTCTATTCCCTTACCGTTCTTTCTAAAATCCATTAGGGAGAAGAAAAAAATGACACTGTAAGCCTGAAGATGCCATTACAATTACCTAAACCAAAGAGGCTGAACCAGGTAATCAAAAGATTCTCTGAACTTCTATTTTCTTACAATTTCAATTAACTCTAGCATGATTACCGAAAATTTTCACCAAGACCAGCCCCGTGGCTGAGTGGTTAAGTACGCTCACTCGGCTTCAGCGGCCCAGGGTTTTGCTGGTTTGGATCCTGGGCACGGACATGGCACCGCTCATCAGGTCACACTGAGGGGGCGTGCAACATAGCACAACCAGAAGGGCCTACAACTAGAAGACACAACTATGTACTAGGGGGCTTTGGGGAGAAGAAGAAGAAAAAAAAATTTCAGCAGACACAAACAGAATTAGAAGGAATATGTCATGCCCTTCCAATGTGAGATAGGTGGGTGCTACTAATATCTGTCTATTTTGTCATGAAAGACCTTCACTACCATTGGCCATAAAAGTTCAAGGTGCGTGTGTATGGTTTATAAAGATTATAAGCAGTTTAATATCTATAGGTTTTATATACCAGCTTAAAATCTATTAAGATTTTAATAGATTTCTGAGAGATTCAAAGTGAGATTATTATCTCGAAGGTCTCTTCTGATGTGGGAAAGAAAAACTTATGGGTTCTTATTCTTTAATTTTATCAAGTCCAGGAACACAAAAATTTGCCATGTGGAGGTCACGTGGACACTAGAGGAAGATTCTGTTCAATGCCAGCTTTTTCATAGCAGAAGGGAAGGATTCTTGCAGGGAGGCCACAGATCTGTCTGGGAGATCCAAAGCCGTCTCCCTTTTCCTACATTTATTATGAATGCAAGTTTTTTTCTGTTTTTTTGTTTCTTTAAAGATTGGCCCTGAGCTAACATCTGTTGCCAATCTTCCTCTTATTTTTCTTCTTCTTCCCAAAGCCTCCAAGGTGCCATGAAAGAAGTTCAGGCTTGTCTGCTGGAGACAGAGGCTGCTTAGAGGAACACTGAGGCTCCCCATACGTGAGTCAAGAAGCCTTCTTGGATGTCCAGGCCAGTCAAGCCTGCAGATGATTCCAGGCCTGGCTGTTCTCTGACTGTAATCCCATGAGGGATGATAAGCAAGAACTACCCAGCTTAGACTACTCAATCCATAGAACCATGAGAGACAATAACAAATTATTGTTGAAGCATCTAAAATTTAGGGTACTTTGTTATACAGTAATAGATAAGCAGAACAAAGCATATGGTGGGGAAAGAAAGGACATTGTGTTGAGAAGAAACAAAAAAGGAAGATGCAGGTTATGCTTGCCAAAATGTAGCATCAAGTTCATCTGGAGCCCTTAACTTTGGAGCTTTCTTCTAACTAGAGGATTCTAGTCTCAGATGCTTTGAGTAGATTTTCTTTATTGCGTAGTGCAGAGAGAGGACCCATCCACCGACAGCCCACAAGAGACCGTGACCACCAACAGTGAATCACAGTTTCCCACTCTCATTTGGTGAGACCACAATGATTGGGAGATTGCTTTTCTCCTTGATATTTCCCTATAAAAGTCTAGTGTGCTACTACAAATACATTTATTAAAGTCTCAGGATTCAATTTACATAATTGAGGCCGTCCAGCTAATTTTAGGAAAATCACAACTTTGTGAAAAACAACTGTTATACAATAATTATGGCAAAGATGCTCTGCTTTGTGTCAGGCACAGTAAAAGCAATAGGTTTAAACATTAAGAACAAACACCTCTAAGCTCTCAATGTCATTTTAAAAGTGAAAGAGAGCTGTTAAGAAGCAGCTTTGCATGTTAATCACAGAGCTCGGGAACATTCTGTGTTAAGATATATGATTTTCAACCTTGTTAAAAGAAATATTGAAAGAGGGAAATTGATTTTTTTTCCCCAGAAAATTTGCCTGTCACCCTCCAAGATAAGCTACTGTTATGTGTGTCCATTAAATAAGTTTATTATATGAAAAGTCACACTCTAAGAAAAAAAAGTTCAGTCAGCATCGACTTCCAGGATTCATGCAGTCGTTTAATTCAAAGAATCAAGGTTAACTGAGCCGATTCTCATTAATGTGCAATCGAACTAGCTATGGAATGGATAGCATAAAGAATAGGAACAAGTTATACCCTCATTAGGGAAAGTGTGTTGGTCACCTCAGAGACGGATTCTTGGGAATACTGTAATCACAGAAAGAGTAAATAAAAGTAGTGTTATATAAATCTGGCAGTAGTAAGCATATGTGCTAAATGTCTGGTAAAAGAGCATGCAATATTTGGTAGAAGAGATCAGTGAGAGAACGAGGTCATATTTTAAAGTGGAAGAAAACATCTAATCCAAAGATTTTCAAACTGTTTCCACAAAGCCCTGTGTGCCACGGAGATATCTGGGGACGGAGGAAGAGGGGAAGGGAGGCTGAGTGGATGGCTTGTTCTCCCTACCCAGCTGCATCCTCTTTCAACCACAGGAGCTCTGCTTTCACGTGTGTTCTGTACTGAGATGATCACGAGTGCATTTGAAAAAACAAGGAACTCAGAGCCTAAATAATGTGTCTTAGGTGAGTTCTCTCAGAAGATGACCCGGAAGTGATTCCTAAAAAGGACCAAGGTAAGAGGGTGAGGGAAAGAAAACCAGGGCAGCTGTGAAAAGGTACAAGTTAACACTGCACAATTGGGATTCAGTCTTACTGGGGATCCCCGGGAGATGATGGAGAATACATCTCTGAGAGATTTACTTCACAAGGGTGAAGAAATTGAGGTATGTATTTACCAACTTTCTCCCATTATTGATCGAGGGCTGCTCTCAGGGACATTCATTTCCCAAAAATTCTAGCTCGCAATGTTCACAGGCTGAGATTTTACTTTTCTGCTTTCTACTCCCTTTGTCACATCAAAAGGAGCATCCTCACACACAGGCTCATTTTAAAAAAAGCCATTATCTATAATACATGCTCAATACCCTCAAAGATCCAGCATTCCACAAGGAATGATTTTAGAGTTTAAAAGTTTCCAGCTATTTTTTGTGATTTCTGTTTAAAAATAAAAAATGAGGTGAAAAGACAAAGAATATATTTAGTGGTGACCTTTTCCATGATTTATAATCCCAATATATTTTCAGAAAACTAGAATATTTTAATTTATTGATGGACACAACCAATTAGCACTTACTAGGACCCATTCATTATTAATACTTGGATATTTGGGGATACATGGCTGAGTAAGTTATTTTATGTTACAATTGGGATAGCTGGTATAATATTACTCAGCCAAATGCTCAGTTTTTAAAGATTGATAAATTTCTAAGGGTTATTAATCATCCTCCTTTTGAGTTCCATTTGTTTGATTTTCATTAGCATGGATGGTTTATACCTATATTTAAATACAGTGTATTTTTCAGATAAATTCAACAATAAATTTGAGAAAGAAGGAGCTGATAAACTACCCAGATAATTGCTTTTTCTTTTCATCTCTCGGCGTCATAGACATAGACATATTTCTTGTTGATGATCACATGGGTAGAGATGAAGTGGTCAATTTCATCACCAATGGAAACATTTATAAAATCCTAATTCACTGGTATAACCTGGCTGCCGTCCAGCTAACGGGTTAAATTGGGTCCAAAGTTGATAACTTGCCAAAACACAAGGAAATTTAACTTTTTTTCCAAGTTTATTCTCTCATAATGAAACAAATATAATGACATAATGAAAAAGCTCCCTTTTCTTCTTAGAAAATCAATCAGTTAATGTTGCCATACGATATAATATTCAATTGAATCACTTGCATTAGAATTGGAGGAAAAGTGTGTAGCCTCTTAGCATGGATATTACCATTAGAACTCAACTCAGTGTTACGTTTCAAATCTTCTAAAATAGAAGTTCTCAGAATTTTGAATGTGACAAAGAGAGAAGGGACCAAAAGAGTGTCACTCAGCCATTTTTTCCAGTGAGGACATATATGTATATATAACAAAATAAGCTTACTCCCATACATCATCATCATCATCATCATCATCTCACAAAAGAAAGGCCATTCTAACACCAACAAAGTAGTAAAGACAATCTCAAAATGAAGAATTGCTATCTCACAAAAGGATATTTGAAAGAATTTAGCCGCAACTGATAAGCTTCCAAATGCAAAATCTTGAGTGTAGAGGAAACACTTGATTCGAGGTTTCATACCATTTTCCCCTTAAAGACAGCAAATACATTGAGAATATATATATATATATATATATATAAAATACCATTTTTGCTTGACAACAATGAATTTTAGTTCAATGATGTACTTATTTAGAATCTTAAGTAATTAGAGAAGCCAAACTGAGATCGAAACTGAGTATATATATTTTTAAAAAATACATCTACACATTTCCAACTTCTCTGGGCCTCTAATCTCATCTTTAAAATAGTGACAATAGTACCTCCTTTATAGGATATTTGCAAAGATTAGATAAGATAATGCATGCGAAACATTTAGCACAGTACTTAGATGTAAGTGTTCAATATATGATAGATATACTATTATTATTATTAATCATCATTATTAAAAAAGAGTAGAATTGTAGAAAACTGAGCATTAAACGTTATTGAAATTTACTCACAAGCACCCCTCAATGGTAAAGAATTAATACTCTTCTTGATAAAAAATAGTTCATAAAATACTATGTTACAGAAATGTAGACATTTAGCTTCCATTTAATTACAGTAGATTTACATTTTCCTTATTCTTTGACACTTTACCTAACCCACGACCACTACCACCTCTTATCCCTCCAAAAATCGAAGAAGGTGAAAAGTCTAAAGCAGCAGCCCTCGCCAAAGAACAATGGAAAGACTATCCAATCCGGAGACGCTCAGCCTGACCCAAATTTCAGGAAGTCCATAAGAATGTGAAATTATGGGCAAAATTTTGTATGAAAGTTCACTTAGGTGGGGAAAAAGGGTCATTATTGGAAGGTCTATGCCTCTCAAAACAGTTAAGAACCACTGATCCTGTCCCACTCTGATTTTACAGTCGAAGGAATACTACAAAAGAATTGGAGTGACTTGCTCAAAGTCACACACTTCCTAGTGATAGAATTGTGAGTAGAACTAAAGATGTCCTGGTTCCTGGTCCTTGATGATTTGAGCAGAGATTCTGGTGACATTAGACAAAGGATGGTCGAGGGAAGCATGGCGGATCCCAAATGAGATGGACCTTATCAAAGTGGCAAGTTGCTAGACAGCATGGAGCTTCGTTGTCCATGTCTGAGTGGTCAACCCCAGTCCAGATGTCAATTCCACCACTCATTTGTTGACTAAATTTGGACACATTACTTAATTTATACGGGCCCTTGTTGCCTCATCTATAATATAAGAATTGCTTATAGCCAGGATTTGGAGAGGATTAAACTAGATCATATATACCAAGCAACTAGAACAATGCTTGGTAAATAAGAAGTAGAAGTTATTATTGGGAGTCTTCCCTTTTCTACAAAGTCTCCTTTGCCCTAGCCAGCTCAGTTCCTCCATAGTCTTTCTGTTCTTTCCTCCTATTAACATCTAATTTTGGAATATAATTAAATAAATGTTTGCACAACAATGTTTAAAAGACTGATACCATCTCCTTGAATGTCACCTGTTAACTCTGAAGCAAAGCCCAAGACACGGTGTGTAGTCCGGTGATGGAACTTCAGCTTCAGCAATCAGATGGGCCAGAAATCCATTTCTTTATTTTGCAATGGATGAGGGGAATTCCTAAGCTTTCTTTCCAGGAATCACATTTGTAGGTGGATACCTTGTTCCACTACTTGCTGTGGGACAGACCACGTCCACCCAGTGACAAGTGAAAAGAAGCAGAGTATCCTCAGTCAAAAGCCTTTTCCTGAAAGCCCCCAGGAAAGCAGGAAGCATCTGAGCCAGGCTGATGAAGTCCACGAGGCAGCAAATGTGACTCAGGTGCCTGAATCCTTCGCCTAAATGATTCATTACCGCCATAAAAGAGCAATTCCCTCCGTCGACACTGAATACCATAGCTCTCTGCTCACTGGAAAATATTACCATCTCTAAGAAATAGCAGGTGATTTGTCCTCCATCTGCTTGACATCCCTGCCCAGTTTGTCTACACATTGAGATCTCTGCTGGTTTTATGATTCTAACCATATTTATTTTCATCCTTTTTTGCAAATTAATTTTACCTGCTTTTTATAAGTCAAATAAAACTTCTGGTATTGGCACAAAAGTGAAAAATTCATTTTCTACCCTCTCTTTGGTTTCAGTGTGTAGCTGATGTACAGGTATTCTTTACTTGGTAATTCAGTGAACAATATGCAAAAGCTGCATGAATGACACATGGTTCCTAAAAATGAATTAGTAGCGGATTATCAGCTCCTTTTTACAAAAATTATGATTATGTATGCAGTGTGTTCTTGCTGACATTAATCTTCAATTCATGGGGCACAAGTTGGTCCAGCCTTGTAATAAATGGTTTTAGGCCTTTATTCATAATTCACCTCTTGCTGATGTCTTTTAAATATAGCTAGAGCCGGGAGATAAGGGGCGGAAGGAGGAGACGGTGTTGCTAAGAACTCATTGTGGATAAAGTACGAACAGAACTAAAGTACTGTAGTGGGATCCCAATCCTCATGTTTACCCCTCAAGCACTAAATGGTTTGATTGCCTGTGTATTTAGGGCTGATTAGTGTTCACAGACTTATTCAGGGATAATTCAATTGCCAGCTTCAAATGCCTGGGTTACCTCCACTTGGTTAGCCCTAGGACTGCTGTCCTCATGAAAAAAAATAATAGTAATAAATAAACCTTATCCTCCTCCTCAGGGTAGAAATGTTCAAAAAGCACTTGGAAGAGGAAAACACAGAATTGGCATTTTTCAAGGTGTTTTCTACCTCTAAAAGGGATTATGGATTGCACTTCTTAATGACCTTCAAAATGAATATCTGCTGCTTATCATTTTTTATGAATCTGATGTATTGGGTATTTTAAGTAACAGGCACATTCACATAATGATCCATCAGGCAGATAATATACACGAGAGCTAATTTTCTCGCTCAGGTGCCATCACAAGAAAAGCAAAACATGGTCTATTGGAACAAACACAAAGGCCCTGATCTCTGGCACTCTCTGGCACGTCCACATCTGTGGACGTGACAAGCAATACTCATAGCTCACAATCCTGAGTCACTGCAAGATTCCACTACATTTTAAAGTTTAGAAGTTGGTCAGTCAGCACTTTATAAGGTTTAAAAAGAAAATAAAGTATGTCTGATGGGCGTTTTCTCAGCCTGTCTATAGCTGACCTCAATCTAGTGCAAGTCTCTTGCAGCGGAAGAGGCGTCCTTAATGCCAAGGCATAGGTGTGTGTCTCCAAACGCTCCCGTGTTATCCTGGGTCCCCATTGTTGCACCATCAACAGCTCCTTCTAGGCTCATTCCTACAACTCAACTCTATAAGCTATTTGCATTTCCCGTGCCCCTTAGCTAAAACCCTTTACCCTTCTCCTCCTCCCTCCCCTTCACTGCGACACTTCAGTGATTCACCTCTACATCCAAATGGTTGCGCCATTTTGTGCCTCAGTGCCCTTGCATGTGTTTCCTGCTCCTCGATTGACTTTCCCAGTAACATCCACACATTTTTAAAGCTGGAGTTGAAGTATCCCCTCCCCATGAGCTCTTCACTTCCTGCCCCACACTCACCTTCTGGATCAGCAGATCCAGGTCCAACCCCCAAGGGTGTCACAAGGGTGCTTGGGGTAGTGTCTCCATTTTGGCATCACATGCCACATCATAAGCACTGTGACAGAAACCATTGTCTCCCAATATCCATTTCTTCTTTTTTCCTCCTTTTTTTCTGCAGAAGTATAACTTGTGGAACTCAGAAGAGAAGAAAGTATTATGTCATGAAGTGAATAAGTGAAGAGAAATAGACCTAAGAGTATCCTTTAGCAAGTCTGAGGCGAAAAGAACAAGTTCTCCATCTTTGGAATTAAGGAGCGAGGAGTTATTCCCAGAAGGCCAAGAGAATGAGAAGAAGGTGAAATGGAGAATGACTTAGAGATTCAGGAAATATTTTTCACACTTGCAATGAAATTAGTTATAGTAATAAATTCCATGATATTTAATTTCCTCGTGTCCCCAGATGTGGCTTACTTCATTGTAATGGGTTGTTCTTTTAGTAAATGTATTCTTTTAAAATATAACTGGATGAATTTGTGCCAGTTCTTTTCTTTGGAATTTTTGCTGCAGCATCCTCAGTGACATTATTCTTTGCTTTGCTATTTTGGGTAGGTTTTAGTTTAAGTGTCGGGCTTCTTTCATAAAATACAATCTTGAAGTCTTCCTCATTTGTCTATGCTCTGGAATGGTTTAAATATTTTTCCTTTAATAACAATTAATTTGTCTATGAAATTGTTTGAGATTGTCATCTTTTGGGAGTTTTAAAAATTTCCTCCTCTTTCTTTTAGCGTTATTGGTCTATTCAAGATTTTTCACCCTTCCTTGAACCAAGTTTGAGAAATTTTACAGTCCTAGAAATTCATCAAATGTGTGGAGACTTTCGAACTTATTAACAAATAGTGAGTATGTATATAAATAAAATCAGTCTTACAATTTTTTAATTTCCTGGCTGTTTACAGCTCTCGCCCAGGATGATGCTTCGTGGTGACCATTCTTATTTTTTCCTTCACCGTATCTCCTTTCCATTCTGGCCACAGTGATAAGATTTCAGCCCAGGGCTTTTGCACTTGCTGCTCCAGCTTTCTTCGTTAGCTAGTGAATTCTTTCACCTCCTTCAGAGTTTAGCTCGGTAATCCCTTCCTCACTAATTAGTTAAATTCCTGCTGTTTTGCATGCTAATATCACAAATCGGTTAAAATATCATTTTTAGTTGTAATTTTTTGATTAATTATGTCTTCCCTATGAGTTGGTACTGTATCTAGTTTCTCAACTCTATATCCCAGTGCCCAAACTGGTTTTTGTTCCTTTCTAGGTAACATTTTTTTTTCTAGATGGCTGCTTATATCAATATTCTTTATCATTATAAATTTAAATTTTTAGTAATATGCAATTAAAGGTCGATTTCTTTTCACAAATTTGAGTGGAAGATGGTGAGACATTTTACCTTCACATGTACAGATTTTTTTTCTTTCAAATTATAAATATTTTCTTTTGATATATTTTTAAATATTTTTCTATTCATTTGTTCTTTCCCCTATATATGAAACACCAGTTAGCTGTTTATAGCATTTCCGTTCTCTACCACAGCTATTCCAGTTTCCTTCATTGATTTCCACATAGTTGGAATGCTTCTTAATTTTATCGTCTGAATCAATAATCAGGTTTTCCGTCGCATCGCCTCTACTTTTTGCTACCTTCGGGTGGATTCTCTCTCTGCCATTTTATTAATATTTCTTTTACAATCCTTACTTATATAATCCATATCCTTTTCTCAGCTCAACTTATTGCCTTTTATCTTCTTATATCATTCACTTTTTCTAGATGATCATGTCATCTGGCCATGAAGCAGTTTTTAAGTATTCTTCTGGATCTTAGGTAATGTACAAAGGCAAGATTTTACTCTGAGTCTTCTGAAATATACACTTTTCCTTGATTCCCAAGGGCTATGCACCAAAACCTAACTCATTCTTTGTAAAAGCCTCGTAATATTCTATGGTATGGATGTGCCATATTTTCTCTCTCTTTTAAATTCCTTACTAGTACATTTCAGGTTATTTATAGGGTTGGTTGGTTTGGGTGGTTTGGTTTGGGCTTTGTGCCCTTCAAACAATGCTGCAGTAACAATCCTTGGGATATGTTCTTACCCTTACGATTTTTCCTGAGGCTACATTCGCAAAGTGGGAAATACCACTAACATTGTATAACACCATCTGTGCCCTACACCATTGCCAGCATTCAATCCTATTGATCCTTTTCATTTGGTGATTTTGATAGTTTAAAAGTGGCTTCTCATGGTTTGGTTCTGGTTTGCAAAGGTCTAAGCATCTTTTCATATGCTTATTTGGCATTTTTCATTTTATTTTTTATGAATTGTATCTTTATTATTTTTTTCTTAGTTATGTGTAGAAATTATCTGGACATTAGAAATCTTAACTCCTGTCTGTTATAAATATTGCAAATAATTTCTCCAGCCTACAAATTGTCTCACTTCCTTGTTTATTACATTATTTCACATTAAGACAAATTTTATTAATATGTAATCAAATCTGCCAATCCTTTTCTGAGTAGTTTTGGGCTTCCCATCTCATTCAGAATCTCTCTCCCACCCCAAGGTTACATAAATAGTTTCCTAAAGCGTTCGAATGTTTTTATTGTTTTACTTTTTACACTTTGTTCTTTAATCGATCTGGAACATAAGCTATGAGGTAGAAATCCAACATTGTTCTTCCAGATAGGTAGCTGATTATGCCAGTACCACTTATTATGTCAACTATTATTTTACCACTGAATTTAAAAGGCATCCTCATCACATATAAAGGCCTCATCGTGCTTAGATCTGTTCCCAGACCCCCTTTTCTGTGCCAATGATCCATTCTCCCATTCTTATCCCCCGTCACACTATTTAGGAAATTATGCAAAGAATTAACATATATTTTACACATTTATTCTTTCTTGTGAATTTAAAATGGTGTTTTCCAACTTGAAAAATATGAGATTCTGAATGAAATTGCATTAACTACATGTAATTTGAGAATAGCTTACGGTTTTATGATATTTAGTTTTCCTATTTGAGAATGTGTCCCTGAGATTTCTTTTTAAAGTCAAATATTATTTTTTAAATATATGATTACACGAAACATATTGTTTTGCAGCTTGCTTTTTTTATTAAGCAATATAATGTGACTACTTTCCACATCATTGAATATTTTTAAATAATTATTCCAGCTTCACGGTATTAAATTATCAGGATATGTTCTCACTGAACATATAAAATATAAAAGACTTTGCTGAGTTGCTAGGTTTTCATTTTTTTTATTATAACTAGCATTATGTTTTCTTCTTATTACAGCTAGCATTGTACATTGAACTACTCTACAGATAAATCTTTGATTTATTTTCCTAACAAAAAGCAGCTCGCGTTCAACAGAGAAGCCACGAAAAGCACAGAAAATCCCAATGGAAAAAAATCTCCAAAGTTCACTTGTGAATCTACTGTCTAAAGACAATTGCATAATGAGGATTTTTTGTGTGTCTTTTTAGTCTTCTCTTCTTTCTCTCTCCATTTGTATACATGGAGAGTTATAAAAACAGTATCAGATTGTGTAAACATGTTGGCTGCTGGTTTTCTCACCATTATGTTGTGAATGTGTCAACGTTTTTTCCATTTGCTTTTTATTTTTGTTTGAATGTTCATGTCTTCTGTGCCTCCCCACATTCTCTCAACCCCACTGGCTCCTGACACTTCTTTCCCTGCTCAGCCTCAGCCGCTGCCTTGGTAAGTGACTCTGTGGGCACCAACTTGCCACACACCCAGAGCCTCTGGCTCCTTTCACCATTTCCAGACTTGGACGAGGCATACCCAGTACATGGAATCTGGCTTCCTTCTTGGCTGAAGAAAAAGCGAGAGACACCACCCAGATGTTTGAAGGAAGTAAATCCCTGAAGGATGAATTTTGGTCACGGGTAAACAGGAAACTGAATGGGGGTCAAAATATAAATTCTTTTTCAAGTCTTTCCTCAGAGGATCTAGTCCAAGGCACGGTTTTCCAGTATGGTCTGTCAGAAGGCAAGCCATGGCTAGTGCGTGACATCAATTTGCATTTACTTCTCACCCTTCTTTGCCTCATTTTTTTTCCTCATGCTTGCTGCTCTGGAAGTACAACTTCCAATAAGGATTAACACTTAAACTTGTTCTCAGGATCTCTTTTCTATGGACCACAGGTTAAGCACCTGCATTGTATTGTATTGTAAGGATATTATAACTCACTAATTAATCTCCCATTGATAAACATTCAAATATTGCTTATTACAAATAATTCTGTTATAACTATACTTATACGAATATATTTGCACATGTCTCTGATTATTTTCTTAGGATGAATTCATAGACACAGAACTTTTGGAAAGTGGTATAAACAGTTTTAAGGGTATAGAAACTTTTTAACAACTTACATTGAAGTTCTCTAACTCCACACTGTACGAGTCAACAAAGAAATTAGTTGGGAATTGCTGAATCCACACTTGAAGTGGGAATCTTTTTAGGCTTAATATATCAAACTTTAGAAACTATATGGGATAAATAGTCAGTTCTGAGATCAGCCTCTAGCTCCTGCCTCATTAAGAAATGGGTAGTGAGTTGTAATGTCTGTAAGAGTCACCAATATGTTCAGTGGGGTTTCTTCATTTTCCAGATAGCCCATTTTCTATTTGTACAGGAACACTTTCTTCTTTCTTCAGGAATCCTGGGTTTTAAGCACGTAGTTTTTGTTTAAGCACTTGTTTCATTTCTACCTCTGAATGCTTTTTGAATTGTTTCAGAAAACAACAACAGCAAATAGGTTTTGTTTCTTTCCAATACACTCAGAAAAATTCTAGATGCTACCCTACCTAGTTAATAGGAATATCTGTGTGATATTGTAGTTCATTATTTCTCCGTAACTCCATTCTAAGAGGGCACTAAGTGATTAAAAAGTTCCAAGAATTTCCATGTGCTCCCGGCACTGTCCATGACAGACTGAATAACACATGCGTGCTATTTGGTGCTATTCTGCTATGTATTTTCTCATAGGATAGTTACCAAAGGATCACCATGCCAGGAGGGTGTGTGAAGTGTGGGAAGTTTGTGTCCTCATAGTTGAAAACAAGAAACCACTGCTCTAACTCCAGCCCTGTGTTCTGTGTTTGCAAGATTCCCAATTCTACCTGTGATCAGCATCCTGCATGTAGTGGCAATGGGGAAGAAAATTTTTTAAAGCGTTTTGATGAGAATATTTGCTTTCTTTTTGATTCAAAACTGAAAAACACATGCTCTAAAGTATTGTACTACTGCGTATATGTCCTGTATACCCCAAGTGACATTTAGTGGTTATAAGTTGGGCTCCAAAGTCAAAATCCTGCGTTCAAATACTGGCTCCACCACTATGTGGCTTTGACAAATTGCCTAGCATTGCTATTTTTTCATCTTACCTCAATAGAATTGGGGTAATAGCCATATCTATTTCGTCGGATTGTTATGAGAATTGAGTGTGTTAATATATGTGACAGAGAAGAGCACCTGGCATGTGGCATGCATACAGTAAAATAAAATAATAGGAAAAATAAAAGCAAATTATTATTTAATCCCCTCTTTCCCCATATCACATGGACTACGTGGATAACACCTGATTAAATTATGTGAACTTGGACTTCCTCCAATATTTCCATAGATTTCCAGGGGAAGAAAAGAAAGAGAAAAACAATTAATACTAATTCAGTACCTACTATGTTCCAAACCCCCTGCTGTTACACAGGGCTCTTCCTGAGCCTATTAATTTTGGATGTTCCACATGGGTGTACATTAAAATATATCCATATTCTACATTATATCATTTTTGACATTGAAAAGATGGAGAGGATTTTTATAATTGTGGTATTAAAATCACTATCAACTTCAACTTTCTGGTTTTCAATTAATAACTTGAGGAGAAAAAATATATTATGCCTCAAACATCTAAAAAGGCCCTTACAAATCTTATGGGTTGCAGGCATTATACCTACAGTAGCTAAGGGATAGTTTGGCCCTCTTTTACGCATCACATTTCTATCACCAAAATAAAATTTCTATTCCATTGATGAGGAAACTGAGACTTAGAGAGCTTAGCATTCTTTACCAACGTCACCTTAGGAAAGCCTTAAATCCAGAGCAGGCCAAGATCAAAAGCATTTTGCTCCACATTACGTGGCCTCCAGAGTTCCCATCTCTTTCAGCTCCCAGTGGAACTGAGGAGCCTGTTTAGCCCCTTGAAGTAAACACATTCCCCAGGGTTCCTCCTCCCCAAGAAAGCAGCACTGAATCAGAGCTCTCCAGTTCTGAATCCGTTTCAGCAGAAAGCCCCGATTTCTGGAACCTCATCTACTCTGGTCAGGTTTCCCATCAAGATTCAAAGCTCTGTGACTTCATGTTGCTGAAGCCCAGAACTCAACATTTCATTTTATCTTTAAACACCCTTTTGTTTCTGTTCTTATCAGTTAGATGTGTGTTTTATGTCCTGTCCGTTAAGCTTTAAATCCCTTTTCCTTCCTGGTATCTTTCCCAGCTATTGGTCAACGTGGCAGTGAGAAATAACCACTTCTCTGAATTGTTTGAAACGAATTGTGAAATTCAGGTCTATAGCCTGGAACTTGTAAAGATAAAAGTCTCGTGTTATCAGTATCAAAATACATCCTGGTGAAATGTGTGGCACCTACGTTTTGTTTCTCTGACAAATTTTTCTAATGTATTAAAAATATTTCTCTTAGCTTCATAAAATTTTTGCTTGGAAAGAATATTTATCTTATATGCATATAAAGGCTATAGGTGATCCATAAATTCATAGATGGGACCTGATCTTAGCCATCAGAGATGTCAGATAGGTCTAGGCATATAATGACAACTAATTTCTACCAAGGACTTTATAATACGAAACATAATTGAAAGTTCTTTGCATGTCTAACTCATTTGATCCTCTCAGCAAACCCAGGGATTCTAATCCCCATTTTAGAGAGGAAACTGAGGCATAGACGGATGAAGCAAGTTCCTAAAGTCACAAAGCTGGTAAGCGGTAAAGCAGAAATGTGAACCCAGAATCATGGCACCAGTAGCCACAGCCTTAATCACTAGCAATAGCACCTCTCTCATCCAGGGGAAAGCAATTTTAAGGGAGGAAGGACCATGTGAAAGAGATGCTGATATGATCATGGAGGCAAAAATAAAGAAGAAAGCATTTCTTCTGTTGCCACCCAACTCGGCAGACTCATTTCTGAGCCTATAGCAAAAACTGCAGGAACCTTTTGCTGGGGGATTCAACGTGACTTCAGAGACAAATTATTATGTTTGAAGGTGGAAGAAGAGATAAAGGAGATATTCCTCCACTTAGAGCTAGGAAATAAATAATGACATTTGGTATCAGATGGAGCACTAAGACGCAGAATCCTTTGTAAAGATGTTGGTATTTTCATAAATATACCATGAGCAAAGGCAGCGTTAGGCATGATCAAATGACTTCCCAGAGAGAGTGGATCAAATTTGGGGATCACAGCAAGAGTAGAAGTAAGTATCCTATGCCAACTGGAGGCCAAAGCTGTCAGACTGATATGACAATGTAACCCATCTCCTGATCAGGAGATGCCACATAAGCAGTTGTGGGCTGAAGCCAGTGGATTTTAGATTATTATCCCTACATAATCCATATGTAAACAGAGGCTTGGGAAAATTACAAATATTAATGGATTTAATTCTATCACACAACTAAGAACAATTTTACCAGGATGAAATCCAAAGTTATAACCATGAACACACAGTATAAAAAAATAGCCAAAATCAAGATTTAGAAATGACGATCATATGTTGATTTCACATTTCCATTTTTTTGCTGTTGTTTGATTCTTAATAAGCGTTTTGTCATTGACTAGGGCTTCTTAGAAGACACCAAAGACTTAAGAAATTTGTGAGTATAAAAACATTAAAGGAGAAAGGATGGACCAGTTCCTAGAATGACAAGATGACCCAGTCCGTCAATTGAAAACCACTACTTTAGAACATCCAACATTAGGGAAGGCAAAGATTTTATTAGTTTTCTGGTTCAGGTCTTAGAACAGTTTTTATACCAACTTAGATTCCTGCAAGGAATACATGAAAGAAGAGTTAAGAAATGGTGTTGGAAAATGTGAATATGGCACACACACTAAGCATTAACTTATACTCTGAGAGAAGAATTGGAAAGGAAGGAAAAGAACGAGAGCATCCACGCATCCCAATAACTGCGCACATTTGAAAGACATGAACAGAGAAGCGAGACCAGCGATTAGACCTCCATTTTTCCTGGACATGTAACACAGTTCACTGTCTTATAGACAGAACCCAAAACAAAGTGAATCGTTAGAGTTACGGTTTCACCACAAGAAATTAGAATAGGTTCATCTGTCAAATCAATACAGAAAGATCAAAACAAACGCACGATATAATATATCTTTTCTTTTGTAAAATCTTCAGTAATTGGAGTCCTGGTAAATGTCTCATTTTCACCTTGCAGGATATTTTATCTGGAGGTCTCAATGATAAAGGCAAAAGCTCTTCTCTTCCTCCGCCCACTATGGGCATAATTCAACAAGAGAAACCTAATTTTGTCATATTATATACTAGTCTTTACTTGAAAGAATATTTTGATAAAAGAATTGAATATACTAAAAATTATAACTGTTTACATACATACAGCCACATAAAAGGGAGGAATTAGATCTAAGGATGAAAATAAGCGTATGTTTAACTAATGAAAGCAAAAGATGGTTTAAAGACTAAAAAAAGTAGAATGCCTTTGAAAATTTGATCAAAAACAAAAAAGAAAAGAAATATTACTAACATTAAGAACAAAGGAGAGCACAGATACATACAGAAATATTTTAATTAGAAGTAAACGCTCTGTAAAACTTTATAGCAATAAATTTGAAAATCTAGCTAAAAGGGATACCTTCAAGAAAAATTTAACAACGTTTACTCAAAACGCAACAGAAAGTCATAAGGAAAAATAACCATTGTAGAAATTTAAAATACAATCAAAAGATATTTACTTTAATAAGACAGAAGATAATGATAATTTTATACCAATTTTGACTAAATATTCAAGGAAGAAGTAAAACTTTTGTTATAAAAACTATGCTAAGGGCAAATAAAGTGATGTGAAATTTCCATATTCCTTTTCTATTGATATGTCACAGATTGCCATAAACTAAGCAATTGAAAACAATACTAATATATTATCTCAAAGTTTTCCTGGGTCAAGAGTCTGGGCATGGATTAGCTAGGTCTTCTGCGCAAGGAATCACCAGGCTAAAATCAACATGTCACTTGGGACACAAGATTCTTATCTGAACTTCAGTTGTTCTTCAAATCTCACTGTTGACAGAATTCAATTCTTTGCCACTGTAGGACTTACGTCCCCACTTCCCTGCTGGCTGTCAGCTTGGAACTTTTCTCAGTCCCAGTGGCCACTAGCCCATTGTCTGCGATGCTCGGCCCCTCCTTCCACAACACAGTACTTTGCTCCTTAAAGATAATAAAAGACTCTCTCTCACTTGATATCACCATTCAGGGAAGGTTTTGACTCTCTTTCAAAAGGTTCATTGGATTAAGTCAATGCCAACCAGAGTATTCTCTCTTTTGATAAACTCAAAGTCAAATGATTAGACTGTTCTTGCATCTGAAAAATCCCTTCCCCATGGCATATAACGTAAGTTAACTACAGAAATGGCATGCATTTCTTTAAGTCCTTCCCCTGATGCTGACGGATTCAGATGAGGATGATGTCCTAGAGCTGGAAAAATCACATGGTGGAAGAACTAGGGGTTTCTGAAGGACCACATGAAAGACTGGATCTCTCCAAGCTGAACACCCACCCAGCAGCGGTATCTGGGAAAAGATAGAGTGACATGCTCCTGAAATTTGGGCAGTCATTCAGCAGCTCATCATATACAACAAAAAGTCTAAGTCACAGGACTAACTTCAATACATATCAACGTAGCACATTCCAAATGATGGGAGTCTATTTGGCTCTAATGACTCAGCAGGTAAGTGGGGGGATGGAATCTCAATCAACATCTGTACCATGAAAAGACTCATTAGTGTCAGGGCTAAAAAGAAAACAAGGTCCTTTCTGTAGGGGCTCACAGTCTTCGGGGAAGATGGACAAAACAAGGAGACTAAAACCATGTGAATGAAAGGTGCATACCCCACATGGAAGGCAAGCAGGTGCTGTGATAGAGCATGGGGTCCACTGGGAGAGGGGACTGGAAAGGCTGCCATGAGGTGACATTCATATTTGCAGCAGTATGACAAGAAGGAGCCAGCCCTGCATAAATAAAGGGCTCGGTAGCCTTTAGGAAAGCCCAGCAGTGCAGAATTTTGGAGGCACAAGTGAGGTTGGCCAGAGAGGAGGTTAGAGAGCAGGGCAGTGTGGTGAGAAGGAACTTGGCAGGAGAGTCAGGGAGATAGGGAGGAGAGGGTAGGGCAAGACCAGGGCCAGGGCAGGGCAACAGCATTAGGCAGCTATCATTATTGCTGTGTGACAACCTTTCCCCATCTTTACTCTCTTAACCAATGAACCTTGATTATGTCATGGTTGCACTGGACCAGGAATCCAGCAGCGCTCAGCTGGAGCTTCTGCCAGAGGCTCTCAGGGGGTCGGGCTGTGCTCGGAACTGAGGCAGGATCTGCATCCCTCCCACTCTGAGCGCACTCTGGGGTCCTGGAGGGCGCCATGCGACTGAAGGCCTGCAGGCCCCTCTGTCGGTGAGTCTCCTTCAAGGCCAGGCCACGTCGGCCTCTCTAGGGTGCAACCTAGAACACACAGTCTTGTTCCCCAGAGTGAGGGATATGAGGGGAGAGAGAGAACACAGGTCAGAGCCAGAAGGAGGGGAGCCCCGGACTGTTTGGGACCCAGTCTCAGAACTGCCTGCGCATCACTCTGCCCTCTTCCACAGAGTAACAGGGAATGACAAATGTCAGGCCACAGTCAAGCGGAGTGGATTCCAGCAGCATGTGTAGACCGAGCAGAGGGGATCACAGGAGGCCATTGACGGAGAAGGAGAACACCTCAGAGGCTCAATGCTCTGCCCAGAATCACAGTCTAGTTCAGGTGCAGCCAGGAGTGGACCCAGCTCCGCATCCTCAAGGATGGGGCCCTGGCTGCTCCCAGGCTTCCTCAGGGGGCTCTGAAAAGGCGGTGTTGCTGTAACTGCAGACACACATGGAGAGGGCAGGGGGCTGAGACTGAGAAGTCTGCAGCCTTGATGGGCATTTGGCAAGTTCTTGCCTGAGGAGGAGCCCAGGATAGGGGAACACTTGAGTCGCCCCCTGTCCAGGTCACGCCCAGGGTGGAGGGAGCAGGGGCCACCTTTGCTGAGCTCATGCTTATGCACTTCTGAACTCAATCCCTCACTGGAGAATTGGGAAATTGAGGCCTGTAGGGAGGTAGACACTGGCCCATGGCACATAGCAGGCAAGAGTCCAAGCGGAAAGAAGTATTCTGATATTCTAGGGCAAGACTCGAACCCTTCCAATAGGCTTTGCTGTGGAAAACAGAAACCGTCAGTTCTTGGGAAGCTCTTGCTCATCCCTTCCTCTGTGGAAGCTGTTTCCTCCTGGGTATCCAGAACGTCAGCAGTGACACACACGTACACACAGAGACCTTAGATGGAAGGGCGGACCACGGGGGTCGGCGCAGAATCGAGGCACACAGGGGAGGTGAGGAGAGGAAGAAAAAACCCGTTAGAGGCATTCCCTACATGGGACACGGCTCCTCCAATTTCACAGGTATTTTCCCACTCGCTCCTGAGGGCATCTCCAAGAACTATGGGCTAGGATAATCCCCCCCATGCAGACTGGAGGCAGAAAGGCCCCGCGAGGCACCATGGCTTCTCCAGGATGAGGAACAGGGAAGAAGGAGCACTTGTGTCTGCGTCTGTCTCAAAGCTGGGACCCTGGCTGCACCCAGACCTTCTCGGAGGCCTGTGGAGACAGGTGTTTTGGGGATACTGGGGACACATATGATACTGCATGGAAAAGGGGGTGAACAGTGCCCCGCCCAGAGGACTGCTTGCATGGGTGGTATCCGAGGAGGGGCCTCAGATCACCGTGGTTTCCAGGCAATGATGTAACCTCTTTCACAACAATGCCCACAGTGCAGGGGCCTCCTGTAAAGAGGCACCCAGATCCTCACACTCAGCTCACTTGGCTGGAGACAGCTGCTACGGAAAGATGTTTTCCTGCTGTATCCTGCCTCACAGCGTCTATGGTCCCCAGTACGACCCGGAGCCAAAACCTTTTTACTCGTTTTAAAGGGTGGCTCACCTCTCATACACCACACCTATGGCCGTTTGCCAGGAGGTCATCAAAGGTAACACGAGGGTGCCTACATCGGGCTATCCAGCTCAGGCCACTTCTGTGAGCCCCCACTAACGAACCCCACCCTCTCCCTTCCGTGGGGGGGATCCTGACTTGGCGGGAACTGCTGGGTGTACAGCTGATCACCTGGTGCTGCTGCCATCTTCACATCCCAGGACAGGGCTGGCACCATGGAAAGGGGATTCCCAAGTTGCCTCTTAACTGGGCCAAGTTTCCTTCAATTCTTTTTCTGATGGGAGTAACCTTCGTTTATAGCATTACGTAGTTTCAGGCGTTCATCATTATATTGCGATTTCTGTGTAGATGACATCGTGTTCACCACATAATGACTAATGACAATCCATCACCACACCCATGTGCCTAATCATCCCTTTCACCCTCTTCCCTCCCCACTTCCTCTCGGGAACCCCCAATCCAATGCCTATCTCCTGTGATTCTTTGCTGCCGTCATCCCTGATTTATGAGAGTTGTCACAAGGTTATTGGACTTTCTCCCTCTGAATTAGTTCACTTAGCATAATACCAAGGGACTCGCCTGTGTGGGCCACAAGGATGCCTCTGTTGAGGCGTGGTTGCCGTTGCCACAGGTGACCAGGGAGGCAACGCTGTGCCCTGGGCCGACGAAGCAGCAGCATGCCTGTGGCTGTGATGGTCCTTTCAGTCACTTTATCGGCATGGGGCACCCCAGCACAGTTGCCTGCCAGGTCTACTGGCTCATTCCTGTTGCAGATGGTGAGGATTGGCTGCATCGTGGCTGGCTGAGTCAGGTGCAGGCTGGCTGTAGGCTTCAGGCTGCAGGGTGAGGTTGAGATCTTGAGGTTGCAGCTGTCTGGGCAGCCAGGCACTGGAAAGAGATGAAATATTTTCAGGCTTTGGAAGGTGGGGCCTATGCCCTATGTGGCTGTTGTAGAAGCTGCTTATTGCAGTAATGCTCCCCCACCCAGCTCAGATCCCACAATCCATCAGGAAAGGCTGCACACCTTAAGGGAGCTCCCAACTGGCCCTGAAGCATCACGGCTCGAAGATGGCTTCGTTCCTCTCCAGAGAGGAACTCTGCCTCTTCCAGCTCAGTCAGCACCGTCCCGTTTGGTGAGGGCTCTTTCATCCAGCTTTCAGTTCTTTATGAGCCGTAATTGTGCCAAGAGCAGCTGTAAATTCATTGCATCCATGGGTGGAGAGGAGTTCAGCGTCCACCTAAAGACACAATTTCCTCACAGCTTCCTGGGCAAATGTTAAGGCAAGGCCCTCAGGCTGTCACCTGATTACCTCCTTGATGGAGATCTGTGCAGATGGTGGGGGCCGTGTGTCGGGAGTGGAGAGAGTCACCGAGTGTCAGAGCCCCCAAAGTGACTCAGCCAGTGCTCTGAGGCTTCCTGCCTGACTGCCGGGCACTGTCTTTACAGATCGCTCCTGAGGAAGTCGGAAAGGACAAGACAGATCCGTCCTTCCTTTCCGTGATTCTACAGGAAGGGATGATGCGGCACCCGGCCGACACAAGCCAGCGCTGGGCCTGGGTGAGTGCAGGTGCTCAGGACACCCAGCACCCAGGGCCCCAGGACTCCAAAGACAACCATAGGTCCTACAAGGCCCTGGTACCACTCCTGCTCCAGAAGGAATCGGTCTCCCCATCTCTGCCCCCAACCTGCCCGCACTGCCCAGCTCCTGTCTTGGCCACATTCAAAGTCACTGTCACCGTAACTCTACGAATCCCAGCAAAGAGACTTTTCTCCCATTTCACCTCATGTTTGGTCAAAGGGATCGTTGCATTTTTCTGTACATTTTCCTCTTTCACCCCATCCCCAAGTGTCCATGATGACCTCACAATCCTTCCACACTTTCTTCACGTCTCACACTGCCTCATAATGGATAAGGATGCTTTTCCCCAAAAGGATGTGGGGCTCATTGGGACATGTGTGTTGCTCTTTTGCCCTCCTGAGGAACATGTGCCCATGGCCCCTCCAGATCAGGGGCTGGGGCCTCACTGAGATGCACCACATTTTGGATGGCAGACCGTGGACGAGACTGATTCAGCCCTTCACTGCTGTGGGACCTCCTGTTGTCCTTTCATCAGTGCTGCACTGGACGTCCTGCCTGTCCTCCTGTCCCAATCCATCCCCCCGCAGGGAAAGCCCCCGTCTTCTCCTCTCTGCAATGGGCTCTTGTGTCAGAAACCCCAGGGCTGATGCTCTTAACACACACAGGTGCTGTCAATTCTCCGGTAACACCTTGATCTGCTACTGATACTGATACTAACACGTTCGTTCATTCCCCCATCTGATTCTACCTGTAAGACCAGAAGTTTTTCCTACTCTGGGAACTCCTGTCCCACCCCTTGCCAGAAGTCACTGGGGGCTTGAGGCATTGCTCTGACCGCCAGCCCCAACCCTCCTGGTGCCCACAGTGCTGCCTCCTAAGCTGCGCCTCTCCTCTGTACCACCCCAGGCTCTCGACGCATCCACAGTGGTCAAGAGTCCGTTTCCCAGGGTGTGGATGGTTCACGACACTGCGCTCAATAGTCTCGTGGATCACCTTGTGCCCGCTTTCCTGCTGGGCGACACCACTTTTATCCACAGCTTCCTGTTGACGTACATAGCTGTGGCCTCCACACAACAAGTGCTGGATGAGTTCTTTAACAGGTGAGTGCCCTTCTCCTCCAGGACTCTGGGGCTCCAGCTATCTGCACGCCGGGAGTCTTGGGGAGGTCTGCGCACCTCTCTGAGCCTCAGTTTGCTCCTTTGAATACTGGCGAGAAGACGGGAACCACCGCCAAGGGCTATTGTAGGGACTCAATGAGCTCCTGCCTGGACGGCCCTTTCGAGAAGCTGAGCCCTATGAAAGGTCAGCTGGATCGGCCCTCCAGGGCTCCATTCTAGACAGGAGTCAGACAGTCACATAAGACTCCTCAGGCAGCTGCCGTCCAGTACAGTCAATGTGATGCCCTCCTGTCTCCTCTAGTTACAGATTCATCCTCTCTTGTAGAGTGGACGACGCGCCCACCCGCCTATGGAAAAAGTGAGTGGGCACTGGATCAAGTGGGAGGGCCTCTCCTCTCCACACTGTAAGGGGAGTGTAGGGCCTATGATCGAGCGGCTGGCAGGACCCCCTATCCCAACGTCTTCTGATTCCTCCGGGACGGCAGAGTTCTGAGGGCTTCTCAAATTAGAGAAGAAAACAGTCCAGGAGAGCTCTGCAGGGGGCTGTGGGTGCTGTGGGAGACCAAGGCAGAGTGGAGTAAGCCACTACAGCACCCAGATGCACCCCTCCCCTCATCCCAGTCCCACTCCACTCCCCATCGTGGGACACAGAACAGGAGGTGTCTGAGCATCCTGCTCACTCATCTGGAAGAACCTCCACGGTGGGGGCTCCTCGCTGCCCAGTGGCCCACTCAGTGCTCAGGGACCAAATGACACCCTCCGTGTCAGCCACTAGCAGGAGGGAAGGTCACCCACGTGGGGCACCTGGTGAATCAGGCAGCACACAGGCACAGGACCTAAAGTCTGAGGTATGTGGAGGGCACTGGAAAGCACAGGCAGGAGACAAAGACCGTTGTTCCTGGATCAGTCAGATATTCACTGCACCCTACTGTGTGCCAGTGCCTGGAAGAACAGGGCAGACTGCACCACGCCCTTCCGTCCTGGACTGGCATTCCAGTGGGATGTGCCAGTTGACACTCGAGGACTGTGTCAGGCTTCCCTGAGGGAAAAGGAGGGGCCATCACTCCAGGGACCGAGTGCTCTCACTTCCCAAGGTGTTTTCCCAGCCTTTCTTGGAGACGTGGCCTGTTCTGCCAAGCTGGCCGGGTAGCAGGCGAACGGAAAGTGGGACTGGCCCCTGGACAGGCAGGAGCAGGAGGCACAGGAGCCCAGACCCCCACGAGGTACCCTGGGAGGGCAGTATGGAAGGAGAGGCCGGTTCTCTGACTCCGCTGCCCACCTGTCTCTCCTCAGGGCCTTGGCCTTCATTCTTGGCACGTGGATGGAATCCTATCCCCAGGACTTTTGCCAGCCCCCAGACTTTCCCAGCTTGAGGAGAGTATTGGCCTTCCTTGCGTTCAGCATGCCAGGCTCGCAGGTGGAGCATCAAGCTCGCCTTCTGCTTTCACAGTCGCTGCACTCTGAGCCCAGCAAGGCAGAGAGTCAGGGTGAGCAGGACTTGGGCTGTGTGACACGGGCGTGTGTGGAGGCAATGTGGCCGGGCCACTCAGCACAGAGCCTTCAGAGGCTGGGGTTAGGCTGAGAGCCATGAGCTGGAGCAGATCACAATTCCCACGGACTCCAGGCATGGCACAGCTTCTGGAGGGCGGTTCATGTACTGAGTCTCCCTGATTGGTGAGACATTTCCCTTGCTTGGGAGGAACATGGAAAGACAGTCACGTTTGGTTTCTCTGTGTGTTTTTGTACGTGTGTGTGTGTGTGTGTATGTGAGGCATCGTTACTTTGGGTTTTTCTTTATTTTTTTTCACCATTCCCTTTTTTTAATTCTTGGTTGCGTTGACAGTACTTTATAAACTTCCTCAAAGTTCAGGTGTTCGGTGTTATATATTTCAATTTCTGTGTAGATTACAGCAGGTCCCCCACCCAAAGACTAATTGCAATCCATCACCACACACATGTGCCTAGTCATGGGGATGTGATTTTCTCCTCTTGGATCTGCAGCACCTGCTCCTGAGAAAGATCCCAAGCCAGCTGAATATCGACCCCCTGCTCCAACTCTAGTGCCCACCGCACCTCAGAGCCACACACCGATGTCCAGCAGTGGAGGCGCCTCGAGCCTCAGCCCGGATTGCACTTCAAGCGATGGAAAGACCGTTAACGTCCTCCCAGCGACGAGCCTCAGCACCTGGAATGCCGCACCACGGCCGATTCCGCGCCTCCCCATTTACCTCCTGTTCAATAAAGTTGTTTTTGTCTTGCACATACTTAACGCTTTCCTTTAATATCTCTTGAGATGTTCACTTCAACAGGATGTCATTCCTTTATCCTTTCAAAATGTCCATTTCGAATGACGTCACCAAGATGGTGGAGTCAGTAGTCTTCTCTGTCTCTCTCCCTTCGAATCTACAACTAATCGGACATTCATCGGTTAACAAAGGACATCCATATAACATCTCGGGATGCCTGAGAGTCCCGTGCTGCTATGCATCGGAAGGCGGATGGACTTCCCCCCAGGAGGAGGTGGAGATAGGTGAAATCTCTCCGACCCCCAACCCCCGACCACCGGACAGCCTAGTACCTGCAAGTGGCTTTCTTCCAGCGGACGCACCCATAGCATCTCCATGCACCAAGGGCAGGAGTGTGTGCACACCAGCGTAGCGACGGTGGAAACAGGTGACTACAGCCCTACCTAAGCCCCTTGCGATTACACCTAAGCACAGGGGCAAACCCCAGGGTCTCGCACCAGCGGCAGGAAAGCCTCTACTCACCATTAGCAGAGAGGCCCTGCCCATCATTCAAACCGCCCGGAAGGTCCTGAAGAGGAGGATGCCAGGCAGTGCAGCAGCCAGCCAGCTGCCACTGGACTCACGGACTCCAGCTGTCTCCCAGACAGGGCATAGGCTCCCAGAGATCCTGTGGGAAAAGATTGGGTTTGGGTGGAGTTCCAGAGGCCCGGCTCCGTGGCCCAGGGGGGATCTCCAGGCTCCTGCACTGGCGGCAGGGAAAGCCTCTACTCACCATTAGTGGAGAGGGCACCGCCCAGCATTCAGAATGCTGGGAGGGTCCCAGAAAGGAGAATCCCGGGCAGGGAAGCAGCCAGCCAGCCACCACTGGACTCACGGACTCCGGCTGTCCCCCAGACAGGGCATGGGCTCCCAGAGATCCTGTAGAAGAGGACTGGGGTTGGGTGGAGTTCCAGTGGCTCAGCTTCATGGCCCAGGGGGAGACTCTACAGTCCCACAGCAGCCTCAGGAAAAGCCTCTGCACAGCACTAGTACAGAGGCCCCACCCAGCAATCACAAGGCTGGAAGGCCCTAGGGCAAAAGTAGCATAGCTAGGTGAGCTAACCACAGACTGCAGAAGATACCCATAGCTCTGCTGTGACCTATAGTGGACAAGTGAGATTTTGTGGGCTCCGACAGTGACAGAGCTGCGAAGATAGGTGATCCTGCTCCCGACCTCTTGGAAAGCCCTTAACACTGCTGCAGACCCTAAGCAGGGAGCACATCTAGGTGGTCTCCAACAGTAGGCACTAGCAGCCTGAAGCCCTCTTGTGATTGCCCCCACACCTGATGAGGGACCCCACAGGACCACTGTGACTACAAGGAGGGGCGCAGGTCCAGTTAGCAACAGCTGACAGGGTTCCTGGTCGGTGCAGTCTAAACAGCTGCTCCCCTACACACACCAGTAGAAACAAGTGGAAGCAGTAACTAAACACTATCTCTATGTGGAGGCACAAATCTATGCCATCAAGCAGTAAGAAAAAACATATTAAATCTCCAGAACAGAAGGAAAATGACAGAAAACAATCACAAAGACAATGAAATCTATAACCTAAATCACGATGACTTCAAAACAGCCATTATTCAAAAACTCAACGAGTTAAAAGAGAATACAGATAGACAAGTCAACGAGTTCAGGAGCTATGTCACAAAAGAGCTTGATGCTATAAAGAAGAACCAATCAGAAATACTGGAGATGAAGAACGCAATGGAGGAGATTAAGAAAAATGTGGACTCTCTGGACCGTAGGGTTGATAATATGGAGGACAGAATTAGCAATTTGGAGGAGAGGAATACAGAAATGCTGCAGACAGAGGAGGAAGAGAACTAGGACTAAAAAGAAATGAAGAAACCCTCCAAGAATTATCCAACTCAATCAGGAGATGCAACATAAGGATTATAGGTATACCAGAGGGAGAAGAAAAGGAGAAGCGGGCAGAAAGCCCACTCAAAGAAATAATGGCTGAGAACTTTCCAAACCTTGGGAGAGAGATGGAACTTCGTGTGACAGAAGCCAACAGATCTCCAAACTTTATCAATGTAAAAAGACCAACCCCAAGGCATATAGTAGTGAAGCTAGCAAAAGTCAACGACAAAGAGAAAATACTAAGGGCAGCCAGGTAGAAGAAAATAACCTACAAAAGAAAACGCATGAGGCTATCAGCAGATTTCTCAGCAGCTACCTTCCAGGCTAGAAGAGAGCGGACTGATATATTCAAAACTCTGAAGGATAAAAACCTGCAGCCAAGAATACTCTACCCAGTGAAAATATCTTTCAAATACGATGGAGAAATAAAATCTTTCCCAGATAAACAAAAGTTAAGGGAATTCATTGTCCCAAGACCTCCTCTTCAAGAAATGCTCAGGAAGACCCTCATACCCGAAAAATCAAAAAAAGGAAAGGGGTTAAAAAACCAAGAGCAAAGGAGATAAGTAGAAGGACAATAACAAAAAGTGGCAGCTCTCCATCAGAACAGGTTAGCAAATGTTAAATAAAACAGCAAAGATAAAAGGAAGGGAAACACCAAGAATAAATATAATCCTGTCGTTTTAACCACAAACTCACAACACAAGACGGAAGAGGAAAAAAAATCTGACGACAACAACCTAGAAAGGGAAGAGAAAAGGGATGGGATGTTTTAATTCAAGGAAATAAGAGGCTATCAGAAAATGGACTATCTCATCTATGAGATGTTTTAGACAAGCCACCTGGTAACCACTAAACAAATAACAAGAATAAAGACACAAATTACAAATAAGAAGAAAGCCAATGCAGAAATTTACATACCTGAATGAGTAATCTAAAACTCATGGGACGAGAAACAAACAAAATGCAAGAGAACAGGAAAACAAGTGATAAAATGGCAGCGATAGGCCCTCCCACTTCAATAATCACTCTAAATGTAAATGGATTGAACTCTCCAATCAAAAGACACAGAGTGGCAGGATGGATCAAAGAACAAGACCCAACAATATCCTGCCTCCAGGAAACACACCTCAGCCCCAAAGACAAACACAGACTCAGAGTGAAGGGATGGAAGACGATACTCCAAGCTAAGAATGAACAAAAGAAAGCAGGTGTCGCTAGATCAGACAAAGTAGAATTCAAAGCAAAACAGATAAAGAAAGACAAAGACGGGCAGTATATGATCATAAAAGGGACACTACACCAAGATGACATAACACATAAATATATATGCATCCAACACAGGAGCACGAGTTTGTAAAGCAACTCCTAACAAAACTAAAAGGAGACATCAACAACAATACAACAATAGTAGGGGACCTCAACACCCCATTAAGATCAATGGATAGATCATCCAGACAGAAAATCAACAAGGACATTGTAGAATTAAATGAAAAATTAGACCGGATGGACTTAATAGATATATAGAGAGAGAACACTTCATCCAAAACTAGCAGGTTACACATTCTTCTCAAGTGCGCAGGGAACATTCTCAAGGATAGACCATATCTTGGGAAACAAAGCAACCATCAATACATTCAGAGGGTTGAAATAATATCGAGCATATTTTCTGATCATAATGCTATGAAACTAGAAATCAACTACAAGAATAAATCTGGGAAAGGGGCAAAAATGTGGAGACTAAACAACATGCTACTGAACGAAAAATGGATTATTGAAGAAACTGAAGAAATCAAATGTTATCTGGAGACAAATCAAAGTGAAAACATGCCAGACCAACTCATTTGGGACGCAGCAAAAGCAGTCCTAAGAGGGAAATTCATCGCAATACAGGCTCACCTCAATAAACAAGAAAAATCTCACATAAGCAACCTCAAACGACACCTAACAGAATTAGAAAAAGAAGAACAAACAAAGCCCGAAGTCAGTAGAAGGAGGTAAATAATGAAAATTAGAGCAGAAATAAACGACATTGAAACAAAAAAGACAGTAGAAAGGATCAATGAAACAAAGAGTTGGTTCTTTGACAAAATTGACAAAATCGACAAGCCCTTAGCCAGACTCACTAAGAAAAAAAGAGAGAAGTCTCAAATAAAGAAAATTAGAAAGGAGAGAGGAGAAATCACAACAGATACCAAAGAAATACAAGGGATGATAAGAGAATACTATGAAAAACTATATGCCAACAAATTGAACAGCCTAGAAGAAATGGATAAATTCCTAGAGTCTTACAACCTCTGCAAACTGAATCAGGAAGAAATAGAGAATCCGAATAGACCAATCACAAGTAAGTAAATAGAAACGGTAATCCAAAACCTCCCCAAAAATAAGAGTCCAGGACCAGACGGCTTCTCTGGAGAATTCTACCAAACAGACAAAGAAGATTTAATACCTATCCTTCTCAAACTATTCCAGAAAATTGAGGAAGATGAAGCACTCCCTAACACATTCTATGAAGCCAACATCACTCTGATCCCCAAACCTGACAAAGACAACACAAAGAAGGAAAACTACAGGCCGATATCACTGATGAACATAGGCGCAAAAATCCTCAACAAAATTCTGGCAAACCGAATACAGCAATACATCAAAAAGATTATACACCATGATCAAGTGGGGTTTATACCAGGGACACAGGGATGGTTCAACGTCCTCAAGTCAATCATCGTGATACTCTACGTTAACAAAATGAGAAAGAGAAACCACATGATCATCTCAATAGATGCAGAGAAAGCATTTGACTAGATCCAACATCCATTTATGATAAAAGCCCTCAATAAAATGGGTATAGAAGGAAACTACCTCAACATAATAAAGGCCATATATGACAAACCCACAGCCAACATCATACTTAAGGGACAGAAACTGAAAGCCATCCCTCTGAGAGCAGGAACGAGACAAGGGTGCCCACTTTCACCACTCCTTTTCAACATAGTACTGGCGGTGTTGGCCACAGCAATTCGGCAGAAAAAAGAAATAAAAGGAATCCAAATAGGCAATGAAGAAGTAAAATTCTCGCTGTTTGCAGACGATGTGATCGTATATATAGAAAACCCCAAAGAATCCATAGGAAAACTATTAGAAACAATCAACAGCTACAGCAAAGTTGCAGGGTATAAAATCAGCATACATAAATCAGTAGCATTTCTATATGCTAACAATGAACTAACAGAAAAAGAACTCAAGAACTCAATCCCATTCACAATCGCAACAAAAAGAATAAAATACCTTGGCATAAATTTAACCAAGGAAATGAAAGATCTAGACAACGAAAACTACAAGACTTTCTTGAAAGAAATTGATGATGACATCAAGAGATGGAAAGACATTCCATGCACATGGATTGGAAGAATAAATAGTTAAAATGTCCATATTACCTAAAGCAATCTACAGATTCAACGCTATCCCAATCAGAATCCCAATGACATTCTTTACAGAAATTGAACAAAGAATTCTAAAATTCACATGGGGCAACAAAAGACCCCGAATTGCTAAAGCAATCCTGAGTAAGAAGAACAAAGCCAGAGGCATCACAATCCCTGACTTTAAAGCATACCACAAAGCTACAGTAATCAAAACAGCATGGTACTGCTACAAAAACAGGTGCACGGAACAATGGAACAGAATTGAAAGCCCAGAAATGAAACCACACATCTATGGACAGCTAATCTTCGACAAAGTTGCTGAGGGCCTACAACGGAGAAAAGAAAGTCTCTTCAACAAACGGTGCTGGGAAAACTGGAAAGCCACATGTAAAAGAATGAAAATTGACCATTCTTTTTCACCATTCACCAAAATAAACTCAAAATGGGTCAAAGACGTAAAGTTTAGGCCTGAGACAATAAGACTGCTAGAAGAGAACACAGGCAGTACACTCTTTGACATCAGTTTCAAAAGAATCTTTTCGGACACCATAACTCCTCAGACGAGGGAAACAATAGAAAGAATAAACAATGGGACTTCATCAGACTAAAGAGCTTCTTCAAGGCAAGGGAAAACAGGATTGAAACAAAAAAACAGCCCACTAATTAGGAAAAAATATTTACAAGTTACTTATCCGACAAAGGGTTAATCTCCATAATATATAAAGAACTCACACAGCTCAACAACAAAAAAATCAAACAACCCCATCAAGAAATGGGCAGGGGACATGAACAGACATTTCTCCAAAGAAGATATACGGATGGCCAATAGACACATGAAAAGATCCTCATCATCACTAATCATCAGGGAAATGCAAATCAAAACTACACTAAGATATCACCTTACACCAGTTAGAATGGCAAAAATATCCAAAACCAAGAGTGACAAATGGTGGAGAGGTTGTGGAGAAAAAGCAATCCTCATACACTGTTGCTGGGAATGCAAACTGGTGCAGTCACTACGGAAAACAGTATGGAGATTTCCCAAAAACTTAAAAATAGAAATACCTTATGACCCAGCCATCCCACTACTGGGTATCTATCCAAAGAACCTGAAATCAGCAATCCCAAAAGTCCCATGCACCCCTATGTTCATCACAGCATTATTTGCAATAGCCAAGTCATGGAACCAACCTAAGTGCCCAGCAACTGACGATTGGATAAAGACAATACGGTATGTATATGCAATGGAATACTACTCAGCCATAAAAAGGACAAAATCGTCCCATTCACAACAACATGGATGGACCTTGAGGGTATTACGTTAAGTGAAATAAGCCAGACAGAGAAAGATGAGCTCTGTATGACCTTACTCATAGGTGGAAGTTAACATATAGACAAGGAGAACTGATCGGTGGTTACCAGGGGAAAGGGGAGGTGGGGGGAGGGCACAAAGGGTGAAGTGGTGTACCTACAACGTGACTAAAAATAATGTACAACTGAAATTTCGCAAGGTTGTGAACTATCCTAACCTTAATAAAAAAACAAACGTCCATTTCCCTGGCCAGGAGGACGCTCACAGTGTTTCCCGATGGTCGTCCTGACCTCATTCAAGAACACTGTTGTGTAAGGGGAGGCCTCTCCCTGTTCTCCTCTCAGTCCTCCTCCCTCCCACCCCGTCCCTGGGGCCCGCTGAGCTTTCTGGCTCTATGGACTTACCTCTGCTGGGCTGTTCAGCTGAGCGGACGCATCCAAGACGTGGCCCTTTGTGTCTGGCTACGTAATATCAGAGGAGTATGATTAATCACATTTTAAATTAAAAATACAGTTTTTATTAGGGAGAAAAATCCCTGCTCCGTCAAAGCTTCTGTATGAAAAATGAAGCCCCCATATTGAATATTCTCTTTATCTAGGGATAGGCACCACATTTAAAGTGGGAAACGAGAGCTGGAAACCAAGAGGGGAATGGTGGGACCGGGAGACAACTTTCACATCGTTTTCCTTCCTGGATGGGCCACGGTTGAGTTTATGCAATGTGCAAATTACAGAACATGTTTACTGCATATTACACGCTTTGATTGGTTACAACTATCTTAAGGAATAAAATACCTTACCTACGCTTCTCAGGATTTGGATTGATGATTTCTTTTTCATTTTGTAAAATAATGTTTTAATGTGAGTAAGGAAAGAGGGTCCACTCCCCTGACTGGGACATAATTGCCCACAACAAGTGCCATCCATGTTTTCAATCTTTGCTCTACAGGGCAATGATCTTTGAGGACCCATGTGGGAGCATGTATATAGGTGTGTGTTAAGCAGTGTGAGTGGGTTTGGTGGGCAGGAGCCCAGGGCTTTCCTATCCTAGGACCTGATGTCCCACAGGGGAACAGGGACACTCAGTCCTGTCCCCTTGTGCGTTCTCAGTGGCCACACATCGCCTTCTACCAAGCAGCCCCGGCTTTGAAGGACTGCACCATCTCCATCTGCTCACTCCATAACCATACTGAAAGGTCCATGTGCGTCCGTGCGTCTCTGTTTTTGTAGAACAGAGGCCTAAAAGCAGACATTCTGCCACACAATGGATATACTCATTTCAGGGTTTGGCTGCTATTTCTGAGATCTACGCTTGCTTCATCGAGTTTGAGTCTTTGTTAATTCTCCCCAAATCCCCCCAAGACATAGCTGTATAGTTTGTAATTGTGAGTCCTTCTAGTTGGGGCATGTGGGACACGGAGTCAACATGGCGTAATGAGCGGTGCAACGTCCATGCCCAGAATCCGAACCCTGGGCCACAGAGCGGACGGCAGGAACTTAACCCCACGGCCATGGGTCCAGCTCCCACGTTTGAGGCTTGTTTGGGAAAGCAGGGACTCCAGAGACATTGGAGGCGGCACCCGAGGGGGAGGCTGACAAGACAGGAGTCAGGCCATCAGGGTCTCTGGGAGTGGCCCATGGAGCCGAGAAGGGCCGGGCAATTCCCTCCCTCAGGTATCACCCCCCTACAGCATCTTCTGCCCCGAGTCCTGGAACACTCTTCTGCCAAGCCGCTTCCCACGACCCACCCCCGGCCCAGGGCCCCTCAGCCAGCCCAGCACACATCCTCCACGATTCAGCTTCTAGGTAGGGCAGCCAGGCCCTGCTTCCCAGCCAAAGGAGACTGTAGGCCACGCCGCTCCTTTCTGCACCAATCTCTCCCCTGTCTTGGTCCCCTTCTCAGGAAGAAACCTCTACGGGCAGGTCAGGGACACATCGACGTGCCCTTGAACATGTCCATCCAGATAAAGCTTTAGTTGCATCACCAACAACACTAGACCTTGTGTGAGCAAAGGAGACCTTTAGGAAGCAGAGCAGGGGCTGCTGGAGCTGCGGGCTGGGGAGAGCCTCGGTCAGGGCCTTTAGCCCTGGGCAGAGCCCGAGAAACACCCCTCAGCCTCCACCACCAGCAACGCCCTGTCCCCCCGCCGCCACCGCCCACCTTGGGGTCCCTGACATTCAGTATGTGCAAGGGAGGGGACTCTGCTTCCTGCTAAACAGTCCAAAGGAAGGGAAGGGGGGAGCCCTCCCCTCCTTCAAAGTCAGCTTATGCGGGGTCCACTTCCTCCAAGGCTGTGGGGCAGGTCATGGGCGGCAATCTCTCTCTTCTCTGACACAGGATGGAGCCCCCGAGTCAGAGACCATAGGTCGTCACAGAGAGGAAACAGGGCCTTGCCTGGAGGGAGGGAGAGGAGCTCCCCTGGACAGGGAACAAGCAAGGCTGGAGAGAAGGGGAACCATGCAGAAGGGCTGCCATGGGCTGGGGCAGTGCCACAGCGGTTTCACTACACACACACACACACACACACATACACACACACACACAGTTTTTACCCTCTGAGGTAATGGAAGTGTTACCTACCTTTATTACAGAAATGAGTCCCAGTATTGATGTATCCTCAAGTATCACATTGTACTCCACAAGCTTAGACAATGTTATGTGTCCACTAAATCTCAATTGAGCTGGAGCAATTTCTTAGAAAGGAGAAAAAGGCCACTTACACAATGACAGAAGATATTTGCAAGTCACATTTCTGCTAAGGGGTGAACATCTAGAATATGTGAGAAACTCATACAACCCAAAACCCGAAGAAATAAATTTACCTCACTGAAAAATGGGCAAAGCAACTTGAACAGAGGATTCTCCAAAGAAGACAGGTCAGTGGCCAAAGTCTAGGAAAAGATGTTGAACATCCATCACCCACCATAAACAAGTGCAAATCAAAACGAGACGTCACGTCACACCGGTTACCATGGCTGTCATCACACACTCACACAAAAGATAGTGTTGGCGAGCATGTGAAGACATTGGAACCCTGGTGTATCCTGTCGTGCTAAAGGTAACATTGTGCAGCTGCTATAGGAAACTCTATGGAGATTCCCCAAAAGGATTCAACCTGGAAATCACATACACTCCACTAATTCCATTCTTAGGTATATATCCTCCAAATTCCAAACAGGAACCTGAAGGGACACAGGCACTCCCGTGTTCTTGGCAGTGTCGTTCACAAGAGCCAAGCTGTAGAAACGACCTAAGTGTCTGTCCACGGATGAAGGGGTACAGAAACTGTGGCATACACTTACAAGGTGTAGCCGCCCCTGATGTAGGAAGGGTTAATAATCACCGGAAAAGGCTTGCCAACAAACTGTGACCCGGAGGTGAGAAGGCCAGTTAGCCAATGATGGGTAAGACCTCCAGGGGGAGGCAACCCAAGCCAGGCACCGGTCGCCCGGGGGCACAGATGGAGACACGATATCAGGAGCAGGAGGGGCCGTTGCCTAGGAGGCCTTGCATGCTCCGAGATAAAATATAGGAGCACAGCAATAACTTGATAATATCAAAACAGAGGCCGAGGGAGGGCTCCTTGAGAAATCACTAAGAATTCTTGGCATTCGCTAATTACATTGTTCAGAACACCTGTGTATGTTTAACAGATGTAAGCTATGCATACATTGAAACACTGGTTATAATAAACTCCGAGTGGCCATCAGCCCTCTCCGCATCTATCCGGATGTGTACATTGGATTGCAACACCGACACAAGGCAATATTATTTTGCCTTTGTAAAGAAGGAAATTCTGCCATAGGACACGACGTGGATGAATCCAGATGACATTATGTTAATGGAAGAAGACAGTGACAGAGGGACAAAGAATGCATGGTTCCACTCCTGAGGGCTATCTAAAACAATCAAACTCACAGAGGCAGAGACTACGACGGTGCTTGTCAGGGAGTGGCGGAGGAGAAAACGGTGAGCCGCGTTTCCACGGCTCATACAGTACACAAAGTGTATGGAGGGAATCCTTTCATGACACGAACAACAGAACATTTTATAAAGCAGAAAGCTGCCTAACACTGTTGCCCTGCCCTGGCCCTGGTCCTGCCCTCCACTCTCCTCATATTTGTATACTCAACATATTTATACTTGAATCCAAATTTACAGAGTTATTCTAAAGACAGGATCACCCTAACTGGGCAGTCACTTTGCACTGAACATGAATAATTCTCCCTGCCCTTTCCAATGTGTGAGGGGATGATTTCAATGGCTGCCTAGTGTTCCTTATCACGTATCGTACATAACTAGCTGTTTCCATTGTCCCTGTCATCATCTTTCTCTATCAAACATCTCTGGATGGTGTCTGGAAGTGGAGTTCAATTGATAGCAGCTCTAGACAGCTTCCAAATCTAGAATGCTTCACGGAGCTTCCAGAGCACTTTCACTTTCTCCTTTCCACGTCCAGTGGCAGGCATTGACACCGGAACTCGTTTCCGTCTCTACATTGGGAGCTTCTCCCAGGGAAAGATGCCGCTCCGTCACTTCTGCCTCCAACTCTTGGCACAGTGCCGACATATGGGAAAACCTCAACAGAGATACAAGGCACAAAATAAATCTAAACAAGAGACTCATTGTTGCAAAGAACTTCAAACTGAGGCCATCAAAATCCACCCTCCGCTTCTTGGGGCATGCTGTTGGATGCCGTGGTCCAGCCTCCGTGGTGGCCGATGACCACTTCTTTGCCGAGGGAAGAGAAAAGGAACTGACAAGTGCCGTTCCGGACCCGGCTGACAACATCCTCCTGGGTGACTTTCCTTCTGTTCTTTCCAATTATGCTGATGGATGCAGATGAGGATCATGTCCGAGGGAGGGAGAAGGCACACGATGGAAGAACGATGGGTTCCTGAAGGCCATTTGAAAGACTGTGGTCCCTCCATTCTGAACACCCACCCCGCACTGGTATCGGGGAAAATAGATAGTGCTATGCTCCTGTAATTTGGGCTGTGTTTCGATAACTCATCACATGCCACCAAAAGTCTCAGTCGCAGGGCTAACTTTAGTTGTGATCCACCTAGCACATTCCAAATGATGGCAGTCTATTTGGCTCTAAGGACAGAGCCGGTCAGTGGTGGGATGGATCTTCATTCCACACCTGTGCCCCGAGCATGCAATAGTGCTAGTGCTGAAAAGACCCGACAAGCTCGTGCCCTACAGATAAAATCGGGAAGGGTAGCTGGACAAAACCACGAAATGAAAACCACAGGAATGAAAGGAGCAGACGCCACCAGGAAAACAAGCCCATGCTGCTGTGGAGCGCCGGGTCCAGACAGAGAGGGGCCTGGAAGGGCTGCCACGAGGTGACGTTCATATTTGCAGCAGCATGACAAGGAGCCAGCCCTGCCTCAATCCAGGGCTCCATCGCCTGTAGGAACGCCCAGCAGTGCACACTCTTGGAGGCACAGGTGAGGTTGACCAAAGAGGAGGTTAGAGAGGAGGGCAGCGTGGCTAGAAGGAGCTTGGCAGCAGAGTCAGGGAGGGAGGAGAGCGGAGGGCAAGACCAGGGCCAGGGGCAGGGCAACGGCGTTAGGCAGCTATCGTTATTGCTGTGTGACAACCTTTCCCCATCTTTACTGGCTTAACCAACGAACCTTGATTATGTCACAGTGGCACTGGACCAGGAATCCAGCAGCCCTCAGCTGGGAGCCTCTGCCAGATGCTCTCAGGGAGTCAGGCTGTGCTCTGAACTGAGGCAGGATCTGCTTCCCTCCTCCTCTGAGCGCACTCTGGGTCCTGGAGGGACCCCTTGCGACTGGAGGCCTGAGTGCCCCTCTGTCGGTGGGTCTCCTTCAGGGCCAGGCCTCAGCAGCCTCTCTAGAACACAACCCAGAACACACAGGCCTGTTCCCCAGAGTGAGGGATCAGAGAGAGAGAGAGAACAGCTGAGAGTGAGCAGGAGGAGAGCCCTGGACTGTTTGGGACCCAGTCTCAGAACTGGCTTCGCATCACTCTGCCCTGTTCCACGGAGTAGAAGGGAATCACGAACTTCAGGCCACACTCAAGGGGAGTGGATTCCCGCAGCATGTGTAGACCGAGCAGAGGGGATCACAGGAGGCCAGTGACGGAGAAGGAGAACACCTCACAGGCTCAATGCCCTGGACAGAATCACAGTCTAGTTCAAGGTGGAGCCAGGTGTGAACCCAGCTCTGTAGCCTCAAGGATGGGGCAGTGGCTGCTCCCAGGCTTCCTCAGGGGGCTCTGAAAAGGTGGTGCTGCTCTAACTGCAGTCAGACATGGAGAGGGCAGGGGGCTGAGACTGAGAAGTCGGCACCCTGGTCGTGCACTTGGCAGGTTTCTGCCTGAGGATGAGCCCAGGGCAGGCGAACACTTGAGTGTTCCCCATCCATGTCACGCCTAGGGTGGAGGGAGCAGGGGCCACCTTTGCTGAGCTCATGCTTATGCACTTCTGAACTCAATCCCACACTGGAGAATTGGGAAACTGAGGCCCATAAACAGGTAAGCACTGGCCCACGGCACATGACAGACAAGAGTCCAAGCAGAAGGAAGTATTCTGATATTCTAGGGCATGACTCGAACCCTTCCAATAGGCTTTGTGGTGGACAACAGAAACCGTCAGTTCTTGGCAAGCTCTGGCCCATCCCTTCCTCTGTGGAGGCTGTTTCCTCCTGGGCATCCAGGACGTGAGCCGTGACACACACGTACACACAGAGACCTTAGAAGGAAGGGCGGACTATGGGGTGGGCTCAGAAGAGAGGCAGACACAGGGGAGGTGAGGAGAGGAAGAAAAAAGCCGTTAGAGGCGTTCCCTACATGGGACACCGCTCCTCCAATTTCACAGGTATTTTCCCACTCGGGCCTGAGGACATCTCCAAGAACTATGGGCTAGGATAATCCCCCCCATGCAGACTGGAGGCAGAAAGGCCCCGCGAGGCACCATGGCTTCTCCAGGATGAGGAACAGGGAAGAAGGAGCACTTGTGTCTGCGTCTGTCTCAAAGCTGGGACCCTGGCTGCACCCAGACCTTCTCGGAGGCCTGTGGAGACAGGTGGTTTGGGGATCCTGGGGACACATATGATACTGCATGGAAAAGGGGGTGAACAGTGCCCCGCCCAGAGGACTGCTTGCATGGGTGGTATCCGAGGAGGGGCCTCAGATCACCGTGGTTTCCAGGCAATGATGTAACCTCTTTCACAACAATGCCCACAGTGCAGGGGCCTCCTGTAAAGAGGCACCCAGATCCTCACACTCAGCTCACTTGGCTGGAGACAGCTGCTACGGAAAGATGTTTTCCTGCTGTATCCTGCCTCACAGCGTCTATGGTCCCCAGACGACCCGGAGCCAAAACCTTTGTACTCGTTTTAAAGGGTGGCTCACCTCTCATACACCACACCTATGGCCGTTTGCCAGGAGGTCATCAAAGGTAACACGAGGGTGCCTACATCGGGCTATCCAGCTCAGGCCACTTCTGTGAGCCCCCACTGAACGGACCCCACCCTCTCCCTTCCGTGGTGGGGATCCTGACTTGGCGAGAACTGCTGGGTGTACAGCTGATCACCTGGTGCTGCTGCCATCTTCACATCCCAGGACAGGGCTGGCACCATGGAAAGGGGATTCCCAAGTTGCCTCTTAACTGGGCCAAGTTTCCTTCAATTCTTTTTCTGATGGGAGTAACCTTCGTTTATAGCATTACGTAGTTTCAGGCGTTCATCATTATATTGCGATTTCTGTGTAGATGACATCGTGTTCACCACATAATGACTAATGACAATCCATCACCACACCCATGTTCCTAATCATCCCTTTCACCCTCTTCCCTCCCCACTTCCTCTCTGGAACCCCCAATCCAATGCCTATCTCCTGTGATTCTTTGCTGCCGTCATCCCTGATTTATGAGAGTTGTCACAAGGTTATTGGACTTTCTCCCTCTGAATTATTTCACTTAGCATAATACCCTCCACGCCCATCCATGCTGTCACAGAAGGCCAGATCTCCTCCTTTCGGATGACTGAGTAGTATTGCACGGTGTATATATGCCACATCTTCCTCATGGGCAACTAGGTTGCTTCCAAGTCTTGGCTATTCTGAAATATGCTGCAAGTTACACAGGCATGCTGACATCTTTACCCATTCGTGTTTTCACATTCTTGAACACATACCCTGTGGTGGAATAGCTGGGTCATACGGTAGTTCCATTCTTAATTTTCAGAGGAATCTCCATCCTGTTTTTCATACTGGCTGCATGGCTATGCACTCCAACCAGCAGCGTAGGCAGGGTCCCGAGTCTCAACAATGTCTGCAACACATGTTTTGTCCTGTCTTGTTCATTAGAGCCATTCTGATGACTGTGACGTGAGATCTCGTGGTAGTTTTGATTTCAACTTCCCTAAGAAGTGGTGAGATTGAACATCTTTTCATGCGCCTGTTGGCCATCTGTCTATGTGGGTCTGGAGTGGAGAGAGTCACCGAGGTGTGAGTGCCCCCGAAGTCAGTCAGCCAGTGCTCTGAGGCTTCCTGCCTGGCTGCCGGGCACTGTCTTTACAGGTCGTTCCTCAGGAGTTTGGAAAGGACAAGACAGATCAGTCCTTCCTCTCCCTGACTATACAGGAAGGGATGATGCGGCACCCGGCCGACACAAGCCAGCGCTGGGCCTGGGTGAGTGCAGGTGCTCAGCACACCCAGCACCCAGGGCCCCAGGACTCCAAAGACAACCATAGGTCCTACAAGGCCCTGGTACCACTCCTGCTCCAGAAGGAATCGGTCTCCCCATCTCTGCCCCCAACCTGCCCGCACTGCCCAGCTCCTGTCTTGGCCACATTTAAAGTCACTGTCACCGTAACTCTACGAATCCCAGCAAAGAGACTTTTCTCCCATTTCATCTCATGTTTGGTCAAGGGGATCGTTGCATCTTTCTACACATTTTACTCTTTCACCCCATCCCCAAGTGTCCATGATGACCTCACAATCCTTCCACACTTTCTCCATGTCTCACACAGCCTCATGATGGACAAGGATGCTTTTCCCCAAAAGGATGTGGGGCTCATTGGGACATGTGTGTTGCTCTGTCTTTTGCCCTCCTGAGGAACATGTGCCCATGGCCCCTCCAGGTCAGGGGCCGGGGCCTCACTGAGCTGCACCACATTTTGGATGGCAGACCGTGGACGAGACTGATTCAGCCCTTCACTGCTGTGGGACCTCCTGTTGTCCTTTCATCAGTGCTGCACTGGACGTCCTGCCTGTCCTCCTGTCCCAATGCATCCCACCGCAGGGAAAGCCCCCGTCTTCTCCTCTCTGCAATGGGCTCTTTTGTCAGAAACCCCAGGGCTGATGCTCTTAACACGCACAGGTGCTGTCAATTCTCCGGTAACACCTTGATCTGCTACTGGTACTGATACTACCACGTTCGTTCATTCCCCTGTCCGATTCTACCCGCAAGACCAGAAGTTTTTCCTACTCTGGGCACTCCTGTCCCACCTCTTGCTAGAAGTCACCGGGAGCTTGATGCATTGCTCTGACGGCCAGCCCCAAACCTCCTGGTGCCCACGATGCTGCCTCTGATGCTGAGCCTCTCCTCTGTACCACCCCAGGCTCTCGACACATCCACAGTGGACAAGAGATCGTTTCCCCGGCTGTGGACGGTTCACAACACTCCTCTAGAGCGTCTGGTGGCTCACCTTGTGCCCGCCTTCCTGCTGTGTGACACCACTTTTATCCACAGCTTCCTTTCGACATACACAGATGTGGCCACCACACAAGAGGTCCTAGATGAGTTCTTTAATAGGTGAGTGCCCTGCCCCTCCCCAGGACTCTGCGGCTCCAGCTACCTGCATGCTGGGAGTCTTGGGGAGGTCCGCGTACCTCTCTGAGCCTCAGTTTGCTCCTCTGAATAATGGGGAGAAGACGGGAACAACCACCAAGGGCTATTGTAGGGACTCAATGAGCTCCTGCCTGGACGGCCCTTTCGAGAAGCTGAGCCCTATGAAAGGTCAGCTGGATCGGCCCTCCAGGGCTCCATTCTAGACAGGAGTCAGACAGTCACATAAGACTCCTCAGGCAGCTGCCGTCCAGTACAGTCAATGTGATGCCCTCCTGTCTCCTCTAGTTACAGATTCATCCTCTATTGCAGAGTGGACGACGCGCCCACCCGCCTATGGAAAAAGTGAGTGGGCACTGGATCAAGTGGGAGGGCCTCCCCTCTCCACACTGTAAGGGGAGTGTAGGGCCTGTGATCAGGGTGCTGGCAGGACCCGCCATCCCAACATCTTGTGATTCCTTCGGGCCGGCAGAGTTCTGATGGCTTCTCAAAGAAGAGAAGACAGCAGTCCAGGAGAGCACTGGAGGGGGCTGTGGGTGCTGTGGGAGCCCAGGGGGGAGTGGAGGAAGCTCCTACAGCACCCAGATGCATCCAATCCCCATCCCAGTCCCGCCTCCACTCCCCATCGTGGGACACAGAACAGGAGGTGTCTGAGCATCCTGCTCACTCATCTGGTAGAACCTCCACGGTGGGGGCTCCGCTGCCTCCCAGCGGGCCCACTCAGTGCTCAGGGACCAAATGACACCCTCCGTGTCAGCCCCTAGCAGGAGGGGAAGGTCACCCACATGGGACACCTAGTGAATCAGGCAGCACAGAGGCACAGGAGCTAAAGGCTGAGGTATTTGGAGGGCAGTGGGAAATAGGGGCAGGAGACAAAGGCCGTTGTTCCCGAATCAGTCAGATATTCACTGCGCCCTACTGTGTGCCAGTGCGTGCAAGGACAGAGCAGATGGCCCCACGCCCATCCCACCGGGACTGGCATCCCAGTGGGATGTGCCAGGAGACACTCGAGGACTGTGTCAGGCTTCCCTGAGGAAAAGGAGGGGCCATCACTCCAGGGACCGAGAGCTCTCACTTCCCAAGGTGTTTTCCCAGCCTCTTCTTGGAGACGCGACCTGTTCTGCCAAACTGGCCAGGTCGCAGGCGCACGGAAAGTGGGACTGGCCCCTGCCCGGGCAGGAGAAGGAGACACTGGAGCCCAGACCCCCACGGAGGTACCCTAGGAGGGCAGTATGGAAGGAGAGGCCAGTTCTCTGATGCTGCTGCCCACCTGTCTCTCCTCAGGGCCTTGGCCTTCATTCTCCGCATGTGGATGGAATCCTATCCCCAGGACTTTTGCCAGCCCCCACACTTTCCCAGCTTGAGAAGGGTATTGGCCTTCCTTGCGTTCAGCATGCCAGGCTCGCAGGTGGAGCGTCAAGCTCGCCTTCTGCTTTCACAGTTGCTGCACCCTGAGCCCAGCGAGGCAGAGAGTCAGGGTGAGCAGGACACGGGCTGTGTGACACGGGCGTGTGTGGAGGCAATGTGGCTGGGCCGCTCAGCACATAGCCTTCAGAGGCTGGGGTTAGGCTGGGAGCAAGGAGCTGGCTCCCATCACAATTCCCACGGACTCCAGATACGGGAGACCTTCTGGAGGGCGGTTCGTGTACTGAGTCTCCCTGATTGGTGAGCCATTTCCCTTCCGTGGGAGGAACATGGAAAGACAGTCACGTTTGCTTTCCCTGTGTGTGTTTGTCCGTGTGTGTGTGTGTGTGTCTGTGTGTGTGTGTGTGGCATGGTTACTTTGGGGTATCTTTTTCTTTTTCACCATTCACCCATGTTAATTCTTGATTGCAGTGACAGTAGTTTATAACCTTACATAAATTTCAAGTGTACGGCGTTATATACTTCGATTTCTATGTAGATTACAGCAGGTCCCCCACCCAAAGACTAATTACAATCTGTCACCCCACACATGTGCCTTGTCATGTGGATGTGGTTTTCTCTTCTTGGATCTGCAGCACCTGCTCCTGAGAAAGATCCCAACCCAGATGAATATCGACCCCCTGCTCCAACTCTAGTGCCCACCACACCTCAGAGCCACAGATCGACGTCCAGCACTGGAGCCGCCTCAAGCCTCAGCCCGGATGGCACTTCAAGTGATGGAAAGACCATTCACGTCCTCCCAGCAACGAGCCTCAGCCCCTGGACCGTGGCCCCACCGCTGATGTCCCCCCCTTCCCCTTTACCGCCAGTTCATTAAAGTTCTGTTTTGTCTTGCACATACTTCATGCTTTCCTTTAATTTCTCTTGTGATGTTCACTTCAACAGGATGTCATTCCTTGATCCTTTCCAAATGTCCATTTCCATGGCCAGGAGGACGCTCACAGTGTTTCCCGACCGTCATCCTGATCTCATTCAAGAACACTGTCGTGGGAGGGAAGGCCTCTCCCTGTTCTCCTATCAGTCCTCCTCCCTCCCACCACGTCCCTGGGGCCCGCTGAGCTTTCTGGCTCTATGGACTTACCTCTTCAGGGCTGTTCAGCTGAGCAGATGCATCCAAGATGTGGCATTTTGTGTGTGGCTACATAATATCTGAGGAGTATGATTAATCACTTTTTAAATTCAAGAAAACAGTTTTTATTAGGGAGAAAAATCCCTGCTCCATCAAAGCTTATGTATGAAAAATGAAGCCCCCATATTGAATATTCTCTTTATCTGGGGATAGGCACCACATTTAAAGGGTGACACGAGAGCTGGAAACCAAGAGGGGAATGTGTGAGGCCGGGAGACACATTTCACATCGTTTCCCTTCCTGGATGGGCCACGGATCAGGTTATGCAATGAGCAAATTACAAAATATGATTATCGCATATTACACGCTTAGATTGATTACAAATATCTTAAGGAATAAAATACCTTATCTACGTTTTTCAGAATTTGGATTGATGATTCTTTTCATTTAGTAAAATAATGTTTTAATGTGAGTAAGGAAAGAGGGTCCACTCCTCCAACTGGGAAATAACTGCCCACAACAAGTGCCATCCATCTTTTCACTATTCGCTCTACAGGGCAATGATCTGTGAGGACCCATGTACCTGCATGTGTATAGGTGTGTGTGTTAAGCAGTGTGAGTGGGTTTGGTGGGCAAGAGCCCAGGGCTTTCCTATCCTAGGACCTGATGTCCCACAGGGGAACAGGGACACTCAGTCCTGTCCCCTTGTGCCTTCTCAGTGGCCACACGTCACCTTCTACCAAGCAGCCCGGCTTTGAAGGATTGGGCCGTCTCCAATTGTTCACTCCATAATTGTACTGGAATGTGCATCTGCGTCCACACGTCTCTGTTTTTGTAGAACAGAGCCCTAGAAGCAGACGTTCTGCCAACAACTGATAACACCCATTTGGTGGGTTGGCTGCCATTTCTGATGTCTAGACTTGCTTCAGCAAGTTTGATCTTGTTTGGGAAAGCAGGGACTCCAGAGACATTGGAGGTGGCACCTGAAGGAGGAGGCTGACAAGACAGCGGTCAGGCCATCAGGGTCCCTGGGAGTTGCCCATGGTGCCAAGAATGGCCTGCCCACCCCCATCCCTCATGTTTCCTCCCCCACAGCATCTTCTGCCCTAAGTCCTGAAACACTCCTCAGCCAAGCCCCTTCCCATAACACACTCCAGGTTCAGACCCCCCTGGGCCAGCCCAGCACACATGCTCCACGATTCAGCTTCTGGGTAGAGCAGCCAGGCCCTGCTTCCTGGCCAGGGGAGACTGCAGGCCAGGCCACTCCTTTCTGCACCCATCTCCAACCTGTCTTGGTCCCCTTCTCAGGAAGAAACCTCTATGGGCAGGTGAGGGACACATCGACGTGACCTTGAAGGTGTCCATCCAGATAAAGCTTTCCGTTGCATCACCAACAAAACTTGACCTTGTGTGAACAAAGGAGACCTTTAGGAAGCAGAGCAGGGGCTGCTGGAGCTGCGGGCTGGGGAGAGCCTCGGTCAGGGCCTTTAGCCCTGGGCAGAGCCCGAGAAACACCCCTCAGCCTCCACCACCAAAAACGCCCTGCCCATGCCCCTACCACTGCCCACCCTGCGGTCCCTGACATTCAGTATGTGCAAGGGAGGGGACTCTGCTTCCTGCTAAACAATCCAAAGGAAGAGAAGTGGGGAGCCCTCCGCTCCCTCCAAGTCAGCTTATGCGGGGTCCACTTCCTCCAAGGCTGTGGGGCAGGTCAGGGGCAGCAATCTCTCTCTTCTCTGACACAGGATGGAGCCCCCCAGTCAGAGACCATAGGTCGTCACAGAGAGGAAACAGGGCCTTCCCTGGAGGGAGGGAGAGGAGCTCCCCTGGACAGGGAGCAGGGAGGACTGGAGAGCAGGGGGCCCTAAGCTGAAGGGCTGCCACAGGCTTGGGCAGCACCACAGTACTAGGGGCATGGGCTCATGGTTGGTTTGCCGGAAGTGTTCAAGATTCACTAAAAAACACAGCGGGACACCAGCTGGCCAGGGATGCCTAAGATGCTGTCTACTGATGACTGCACAAGTTCGGTAGGGTGGGCAGGTCTTGTGGACCCAAGGCAGCTCACTCTCTCTGCCTTAGATGGGAGAAGCCCCTTCACTGGGGGCCCAACATTTAGTCCCATGAGTAGATTATGCACTTAACAAATCTCCAGAGTGCAGATCTCAATGCTCATGGCAGTCAATGTCCACAGGCACTAGGACATGACCTGTGGGTCATGTCCATCCCAGGGCTCACCTGGGTCTGATGGGCTGAGCCCCAGTGCTGTGGGAGCCCAACCAAGGGACACGCCACCCTAACTAGAACATGAAAGAAAAGCTTCTGGGTGAACAATTGAGTTGGAGAGAGTCAGGCCTTCTAGGCAAAGGCAACATTGGGGCAGAAGCAGGGCCCCAGGGCTGCAGTGGGCTTGCAGCCTGGCAACATCAGGTACAGCTGAGGATTAGTGAGTCCTTTCTGGGGTCTTTTCTGGACACGAATCATCTCCCTGAATCCCCACAACAATTCTAGGAGGCAGGTGGAAATACTCTTCATGTTTGACTGAAGAGGAAGCTGAGGCTTAATGAAAGTGTCTCTTTCTATGTCCCACAGAGGGACAGAGGCAGGATCTGAATCCAGAATTCATAAATCCCTGTGGGGCCCACCTGACAAAGAGACTGCATCCAGATGTTGCAGGAGGGACCTCGCACCTCTAAAGTTACATGAACCTTTGTCCCTGGTTCCCAGAGAGAAACCTGCTCCTGTCCAGGCACTGACTTCTCTGGGACTGGGAGTCACTTCTGGCCCACATGCCAAGCCCCTGTCATAGAGGGTGCAAGTGTCCCCTGAATACAGTGAGGTCTTGAGGCCTAGGGTTTGGGATCCAGAGGAATCCTAGATCCCTGAATTCCCTGCACGATCAGTGTGGATGGAGCAGAGTCCAAAGACAGAGAAACTGCTCTTCTAGTCCCTGCTGAGTTTCTTTCTACCTGGGTGACCCCAGGCAAGCCTCTGAGTATCAGCGACCCCATCTCTAAAACAGGGAAAGTAAATGGTGCTATTTAATGTGTTGGTGCCAGAAGCACTGTTAATGTGTTGGTGAAAGAATTACTTGAGAAATGTCTTGTGCAATTCTTGACTGGTGCCAGGAGTGCATGGAGAGCCAAATGGGAAGGCAGCCATGTTGGTGGCCATTTACCCAGTCTATCTGTTTTTTCTTTATTGATATTGGAGTTACCCTTAAAAAAAGACGCCAAATCCAAGGTCATTAATATTTGCTCCTACATTTTCTTCTATAACTTTTACAATCTTACTTCTTTAATTTATGTCCTTGGTCCATTTTCATCAATTTTTTATATTATTTTAGGTAAGCATCCACCTTTATTCAGTCATTCACAATTCTATGTGTCTGCGTGTGTAATGAAGGACATCTTCCATTGCTACTTGTAAGGAATTTTCATTAGATTCCAAAGAAATTAAAGTAGAGGGTGACATCAGCAACATGGCCGAGTAAGATGTTCCCTTTATCTATCCCACTTTGAACTACAACTAAATGGACATTCATTGACCAACCAAGGAGACCCACACAAAACAACAGGATGCCTGAGAGACCCAGAGAGCTACACATCTGAGGGAGGATTGATTGGCCCTCTGAGAAGCAGTGGAGACAGGTAAGCACTCCCTACCCTTCCCTGACAGTCCTGTGCACATGCATGAACACTTCCAAGCCTGGTGTGAGAGCTAATAGTACTGCTGCACCCCAAAAGAGGGAATGCGTCCCAGGGCGACTGTAGAAAGAGGCAGCAGCAGCCCTCAGCCCACTCGTGATAGCTTTCCCAGCAGTGGGGAGACCACCATACCCCTGCGGCCTCAAGGAGTGGCCCAGGCTTGGCCTGCACAAGGAAGACCCCCACCTGCCAAGTATAGTGGGCAGCAAGACTTCAAGAAGAGGTAATGGCTGATCTACATGCTGGGGTGAGCACATCCCTGGCCCAAGTGAGCACCCATAGTACCGCTGTAACCCAAAAGTCGGAATACATCCTGGAGCTATTGTAGGAGGAGGCAGTGACATCCCTTAGCCCACTCACGATCACTTTCCCATGGTAAGGGAGTCAACCAGCCCCAGTGGCCCCAAGGAATGGCCCTGGTCAGGAAGCCCCACCCACCAAGCACAGTCTACACACACACTCACACACTCTCCAGGCCTGTACAAGCACCCATAGCACCCCCAAAACTCCCAGCAGATGTGTGGGATCAGAAACACAGCTCCTGCTTCCCCCTAGTGGTAGCAGGTGGAATCTGTCACCTAAAACTACCACAAATGTGCCAACAAGAGATTAGTTAATCAAACACCACGGGAAACTACAGCAACAATTCAGAGCAGAAGGAAAATGACAATTCTCCAGAAACCAACCCTGAAGGCACAGAAACTTACAATCTAAATGACAGAGAATTCAAAATAGCTGTCATAAAGTAACTCAATGAGTTACAAGAAAAGTCAAAAAGACAGTCAATGAGCTCAGGAATAAAATTAATGAGAAAAAGAAATATTTCATCAAAGAAATTGAAACTATAAGAAAAGCATAAATTCTGAATATGAAGAAAACAATTAATGAAATAAAAAACAATCCAGAATCCTTTAAAAATAGAGCTGATGTCATGGAGGAAAGAATTACTGATTTAGAGCATAGAAATATAAAAATGCTACAGGTAGAGGAAGAGACAGAACTAAGATTTTTTAAAAATGAAGGAATTATTTGGGAAACATCTGACTCAAGTAAGAAATTCAACAAAAGGATTATAGGTATTCTATAGGGAGAAGAAAGGGAGAAAGGAGCAAAGAGCCTGTTCAAAGAAATAATAGCTGAGAAATTCCCAAATCTGAGGAAGGAATCAGATTTATACATGAAGCTAATATAACACCTAATTCCATCAATGCTAAAAGACATTGTCCATGGCATATAATAGTAAAACTGGCAAAAGTCAACAACAAAGAAAAAACATTAAGGGCAGCAGGTAGAAGAAAATAACCTACAAAAGAACCCCTATTATGTTTTCAGTGGGTTTCTCAGCAGAAACTTTACAGGCTAGGAGCCAAAGGAATGATATATTCAAAATACTAAAAGACAAAAACTTTCAGCCAAGAAAACTCTATGCAGTGAAGCTATCCTTCAGATACGATAGAGAAATAAAAGCTTTCCCAGATAAACAAAAACTCCCACTAGACTTCCCCCATAGGAAATGATTAAAGATGCCCTCATACTGGAAACAAAAAGGCAAAGGTCTACAAAGCTTTGAGCAAGGAGACAGACAGACAAAGTCAGAAAAATGCAGCGCTCTCTCAGAACAAAGAAGCAAATACTCAATTATAACTTAAAAGACAAAGGGAAGGAAAGCATCAAAAGTAACTATAAACACTTCAACTTAATCACAAACTCACAACACAAAACAGAATAATTTGTGACAATAATAACTTAGAAGGGGAAGAGGGAAGGGATGGAACTTTCTTAGGCTAATGGAGATAAGATGCTATGAGGAAAGTGGACTAATTCATCTATGAGATCTTTTATACAAACCTCATGGTGACCACTAAATAAAAAATCAGAGCAGAGCAACAATTCATTAAAAAAAGAGAGAAAGCTGGGGGCTGGCCCCATGGCTGAGTGGTTAAGTTCACGCGCTCCGCTGCAGGCGGCCCAGTGTTTCGTTGGTTCGAATCCTGGGCATGGACATGGCACTGCTCATCAAACCATGCTGGGGCAGCGTCCCACATGCCACAACTAGAAGGACCCACAACGAAGAATATATACAACTATGTACCGGGGGGCTTTGGGGAGAAAAAGGAAAAAATAAAATCTTTAAAAAAAAAAAAGAGAGAGAGAGAGAGAGAAAGCTGAGAAAACCTCCACAGAAAACCACCAAAATGAAATGGCAGTCAGAAATATAAAGGAAGAGAAACAACAGAAACATAGAACAACCAGAAAAGAAGAGATAAAATGGCAGTATTAAGCCCTGATATATTACTAACCACCCTAAACATAAATGGATTGAATTCTTCAGTCAAAAGACACATAGTGGCTGGATGGATTAAAAACCAAGACCTAACAATATGCTGCCTGCAGGAAACACATCATAAAGCAATTATTAACAGAACTAAAGGGGAAAATTAATAGCAACACAATACTAGTAGGGGACCCCAACACACCAGTTACATCAATGAACAGATCCTCCAGACAGAAAATCAATAAGGAAATAGTGGATTTAAATAAAACATTTGATTAGATGGACTTAATAGATATAGAGAGTATTCCATCCAAAAACAGCAGAATACACAGCCTTCTCAAGTACACACAGATCATTATCAAAGATAGACCATGTTGGGGAACAAGGCAAGCCTCAATAAATTTAAGAATATTGAAATAATCTCAAGCACCTTTTCTGACCACAATGCTATGAAACTAAAAATCAACTATAAGAAAAAAACTGGGAAAGTCACTTATATGTGGAGACTAAACAACAAGCTACTGCACAACCATTGAAGAATTCAATCAAGAATCAATGAAGAATCAATTCAAACAAGATGGATGAAGAATTCAAAGAAGAAATTTAAAATTACCTGGAGACAGGGGCCAGCCCCATGGCCAAGTGGTTAAGTTCACATGCCCCACTTCAGAAGCCCAGGGTTTCACTAGTTCAGATCCTGGGCCCAGACATGGCACCACTCATCAGGCCATGCTGAGACTGCCTCCCACATAGCACAACCAGAGGCACTCATAGGAAAATACAACTATGTACTTGGGGGCTTTCAAAAGAAGAAGAAGAGGGGGGAAAAAAGAGGAAGATTGACAATAGATGTTAGCTCAGGTGCTAATCTTTAAAAGATAATTACCTGGAGATGAGTGAAAATAAAACATACCAACTCTTATGGGATGCAGCAAAAGCAGTTATAAGAGGGCAATTCATAGCCCACCTCTACAAACAAGAAAAACTTCAAATAAGTAATCTTAAATTGCACCTAACAGAGTTAGAAAAAGAAGAACAAAGCTCAAAGTCAGAAAAGGAGGGAAATAAAAAATTAGAGCAGAAATAAATGAAATAGAGATAAAAATAAAGTAGAAAGGATCAATGAAACTAAGAGCTGGTTCTTTCAGAAGATAAACAAAATTGAAAAACCCTTAGCCAGACTCACCAAGATAAAAAGAAAGAAGGCTCAAATAAATAAAATTAGAAATGATAGAGGAGAAATTACAATGGATACCACAGAAAAACAAAGGATTATAAGAGAATACTATGAAAAACTATATGCCCACAAATTGGATAACCTAGAGAAATGAATAAAGTCTTAGACTCATACAAACTCCCAAAACTGATCAAGAAGAAATAGAGAATCTGAAGAGACCAATCACAAGCAAAGAGATTGAAATAATAATCAAAAACGTCTCTCTCAAAAAAAGCCAGGACCACACGGCTTCTCTGGAGAATTCCACCATTAATTCAAAGAAGATTTAATACCTATCCTCCTCAAACTATTCCCAAAAAGTGAAGAAGAAGGAACACTTCCTAGCTCATTCTATGAGGCCAACATTACCCTGATACCAAAACCAGGCAAGGAGAACACGAAGAAGGGAAATTACAAGCCAATGTCATTGATGAACGCAGACGCAAAAATCCTCAACAAAATACTGGCAAACTGAATACAGCAATACATTAAAAGGATCATATGCCATGATCAAGCGAGATTTATTCCAGGGATGCAGGGATGGTTCAACATCCACAAATCAATCAATGTGATGCACCACATTAACAAAATGAGGAATAAAAACCACATGATCATCTCAATAGATGCAGAGAAAGCATTTGACAAGTTTCAACATCCATTTATGGTAATAACTCTTAATAAAATGGGTATAGAAGGAAAGTACCTCAACATAGTAAAGGTCATATATGACAAACCCATAGGCAACATCATACACAACAGTGAATGAGTTAAAGCCACCCCTCTGAGAACAGGAACAAGACAAGGATGCCCACTCTCACCACTCCTATTCAACATAACACTGGAGGTTTGGGCCAGAGCAATTAGACAAGAAAAAGAAATAAAAGGAATCCAAATTGGAAAGGAAGAAGTGAAACTCTCACAGTTTGCTGATGACACGATTTTATATATAGCAAACCCCAAGGAATCCATCATAAACTATTAGAAATAATCAACAACTACAGTAAAGTTGCAGGTTACAAAATCAACTTACAAAAATCAGTTGTATTTCTATACACTAACGACAAACTAGCAGAAATAGAAGTCAAGAATACAATGCCATTTTCAACTGCAACAAAAAGAATAAAGTATCTAGGAATAAACTTAACCAAAGAAGTGAAAGACTTATACACTGAAAACTATAGGACATTACTGAAAGAAGTTGAAGAAGGCATAAAGAAATTGAAAGATATTACACACTCATGGGTCAGAAGAATAAACATAGTTAAAATGTCCATATTACCTAAAGCAATCTATGGATTCAATGCAATCCCAATCAGCATCCCAATGACATTCTTCCAGGAAATAGGACAAAGAATCCTAAAATTTATATGGAACAAAAAAAGACCTCAAATAGCCAAAGCAAACCTGAGAAAAAAGAACAAAGCTGGGGGCATCACAATGGCTGACTTCAACATATACTATAAAGCTCTAGTAATCAAAACAGCATGGTACTGACACAAAAATAGACACACAGATCTATAGAATAGAATTGAAAGCCCAGAAATAAAAATGTCTATGGACAGTTAATCTTTGACAAAAGAGCCAAGAACATACAATGGAAAAAGGAAATCTCTTCAACAAAATGGTGCTTGGAAAACTGGAACACCACATGCAAAAGAATTTAAGTAGACCATTATCTTAAAACATACCTAGAAATTAACTCTAAATGAATTAAAGACTTGAATGTAAGACCTGAAACCATTAATCTCCCAAAAGAAAATACTGGCAGTACACTATATGACATGGGTCTTAGCAGCATCTTGTTGAATACGATGTCTACTCAGGCAAGGGAAACAAAAGAAAAAATTAACAAATGGGACTACCTCAGACTAAAAAGCTTTTGCAAGGCAAAGGACGCCATGAAAAAAATGAAGAGACAACCCAACAACTGGGAGAAAATATTTGTAAATCATATATCCAGCAAGGGGTTAATTTCCAAAATATGTAAAGAACTCATACAACTCAACAACAACGAAACAAATAGATCAAAAAATGAGTAGAGGATATGAACAGATATTTTTCTAAGAAGATATACAGATGGCAAACAGACCATCTGTGTAAAAAGATGTTCAACATCACTAATTATTAGGGAAATGTAAATCAAAACTACAATGAGAGACCACCTTACAGCAGTCAGAACGGCTACAATTACCAAGATAAGAAATAACAAATGTTGGAGAGGATGTGGAAAAGGGAACCCTCATGCAGTGCTGGTGGGAATGCAAACTGGTGCAGCCACTGTGGAAAACAATATGGATATTTTTCAAAATATTAAGAATAGAAATACCATACGATCCAGCCATCCCACTACTGAGTATTTATCCAAAGAACTTGAAGTCAACAATCCAAAGAGATTTATGCACCCCTATGTTCATTGCAGCACAGTTCACAATAGCCAGGATGTGGAAACAACCCAAGTGCCCTTCTACAGGTGAATGAATAAAGACAATACACCATGGAATACCAACCAGACATTAAAAAAAGACAAAATCGTCCCATTCACAACAACATGGTTGGTTCTTGATGGCATGATGTTAAGCGAAATAAGCCAGACAGAGAAAGACAAATACTGCATGATTTCACTCATATGTGGAAGATAAACACACACATGGACAAAGAGAACAGATTAGTGGTCAGCAGAGGGGAAGGGGGGTGGGAGGGTGTGAAGGGGTAAAGGGGCACACATGTATGGTGACAGACAAAAATTAGACTACCAGTGGTGAGCACAAAGAAGTCCATACAGAAATCGATAAATTATAATGTACATCTGAAATTACGCAATCTAATAAACCATTATGATCTCAACGAAATCACTGAAAAAAAATTAAAATTTTAAATTAAATTGAAATTAATTAAAAATTAAATTTAAAATTAAAAATTTAAAAATAAATTAAAGCAGAACATCAAATAAATAATTCTTAAAGAAATTCTCTAAGGTTATGAAACATATTCTGGAGAAGATTAACTTGTAAAGTGGAATTGGAAGTGGGGCGGCATCTTTGTCGTGAGCAGCTCCCCACCGCCGTTTGGTGGCCACAGGAGAAACTGCAGGAGTGCTGCAGGACTCCCTGCTTCTGCCAGCAAAAGAAGCCACATTCAAATTTAGACCTGTTCACAGGATTGCAGGTAGATCAAGAAAAAATATTGTAACATTCCCTGTTTGGGGGTGCCTTCTAGGGAAAGTCATTATATAGTCTTTTCAGAATATGAAAAAATAGGCCTCTTCCCAAGTTCAGTACTGCAGGGCACCTGAAGCTGAGTACCTGAGTTAGGCACTGGGTTCCAGGGCAGAAAACGGAGACAAGGGTACTGCCTCCCAGGATGCACAGCGGGTGGGAAGTATTGGGAACCCCTGGTCTACATCCCAGCTCTGCATGTCTGCTTTAATGACAATAGTAAGCATATAGTTTCAGTTATGCAAGATTGCAAGACGAATAAATTTTAGGGATCTGCTGTTCAACACACTGCCTGTAGTTAACAATATTGCATTGTACACTTCAAAAATTCGTTAAGAGGATAGATCACATGTTCTTATCACAAAAACAAAGGGCACAAGGAGATTTTTGGAGATGATGGATATGCTATTACCTTGATTGTGGGGATGGCTCACGGATGAATGCATATGTCGAAACTCATAAAGTTATATATGTTGAGTATGTGTAGATTTTTTTGTATACCAATTATACCTCAATAAAACGGTTAAATAAATATAGAGAAAGATTAACAGAAAAATAAATTGCAAAAAAATAGACTAATAAATGGGTGAATCTCTAGCAATATTTGTCAAGAGAAAATATGATGAGGCACAAACAAACGGTAGAAATACAAAAGTGTATAGAAATTCAGATAGAGAAGCAAATACTGAAATAAGAGAATTATCTAAACAGCTATATACTGATAAATTTTAAATATTTAAAATATTCCATGAAATAGACAAAGTCCTTGAAAACGTAATTTCAAAAACTGACCCCAGAGAACTAGAAAACACAAATAGCCCTACAGCCATGAAAGAAATTAAGTTACTATTTTAAAATATCATATTCAAGTGGCTTTACAGGGCAATGCTACTATTTACAGAACATCTAACACTGATTTTTCCTTTTATTCATTTAACACGTACTTAGTGCACACCAAGTTCTAGGCTCTCTTCTGAGTAATTTTTGTATAACTTTCACTTAATCTTCGTAACAATCATATCAGATAGTTACGATAAATATCCACCACTTATAGATGAGAAGATTTAGACACAGAGAAGTTAAACAATTTTCTAAAGGTCATACAGTTATCAAGTGACATTGATGGACACGAAACCCGGCAATTTGGCTCTAAAGACTGAGCTGTTAACCTTCACACTACTGTCTCCTTGGTGAGAAAATCATCACCTTGCAAAGACATACACCAAAAAAGTTCAGTACAGAATTATTTATACTAGTAAAACATTGAATACAAGCTAAATTGGCAACCATAGGAGGACAGCTAAATTATGAACTATAGATGAATTATGATGCAGCCATTTAAAATCTTTTTTAAGAGTGCTTAATGAAATGGAAAACATATAATACTATGTTAAAGAAAAGAATCAAGATATAAAATTTAAATTTTTTACTCATTTGCATAGATAAAAATTCATATATCCATGTGTACAAATATTTAAAAATGGGGAAGAATATTTTCCAAAATACTAGAGAATTACTTTTGGATGGCAAAAATACGAATTTTTAAAATTTCTTATGTATATTTTTCTGAATTTTTCCATCTATTACCTACACATTTTTTAATTCAGGGTAATTTTTGGAAATATTCTTAATGCTTCGTGCTGGATAAGGACTTCACATTCTTTTTATCCGTCTAAAATCCCCAGCCTGGCATTCATTCTACAGGAAATACAGGATTAAGAAGATTGTTGTTTTATTAATTGCTGTCTGGAAACCGAGAAGTTATTTATTTCATTCATTGTAGTTTTAAACAATAAATGGACTCAAAGTAAATGAACTATATATTTTTTTAAATTATATTCCCTCCTAAACAACCCTAATCCCAATGAATGGAAAAGTTGGAAATATATAGTCTTAAGTCAGCAGACACTACTCCTCTTAAAGGAATGTCTTAGTCTTGTCAATAAAACAAATTAGGTAAATGGGACTAGCTGGCTGAACAAAAGTGGATCTGTGACATTTAAACACTGTCATTCCAAATTATAGTTGTAGAAAGAAGTGGAGAAGTAGACAATGACCATTAGGACACCACAGTGGTAACTGCTGCAGGCAAAATCCACTAATGGATGGGAAATTTTAGAGCTAAATAGGATATTTGCATGGTTTAAAAGTACCTCCCTCCAAATACGTATTAATTATGGAGTGGTTTTAAAATATGTCCACAAATTAGTTGATAATCTTCTTTCCAGAAGGCAGAGCTTAATTCCCCTTTCCTTGAGCATGAATTTATTATGAACTTAATGACTGCTTCTAATGAATAGAGTATCAAAAGGGAAATGTAATAACTTTAAAATTGAAAAACTGGCACACACCACATTGACCAAGTGGCATAATGAGCCACGTTGATATCATGTGTCCTCTGATATGATGGGTTGAGAGAGCGCATGATCTCTGCGGTATTCTTGCCAGATTCCATAACCCCAGCCCAATTACGAAAAAATATCAGACGAAGCCATATTGAAGTACACTCTACAAAATGCCTGACCACTATTCTTTCATAGTGCCCAGCTCATGAAAAACAAGAGAAGGCTGTGGCAGTGTCACAGATTGTAGGAAACCAAGGAGACATCAGAACTAAATGTCCTAGGTCGGATCCTATAGCGCATTTGTGAACAACTGGTGAAATCTGAATAAAGTGTGTGGTTTAGTTGACAGCATTGTTCCAATGTTAATTTCTTAATTTTGATAAATGTGCCATGGTTCTGTAGCATGATAACATTACAGCAAGCTGGTGAAGCGTCTATGGGAACGCCATATATTACCTTTGAAATGGTTCTATAAATCTAGAATTGTTTTATAAAATACACTGTTTTTAAAAACCCTTCAACAACCATGTGGACCATAGCCCACGTCTAAATCAATGGCCGCTTTACACATAGTTGTTCATGCCAGAAATCTGGAAACCAGGATATAAATATGAAAATCCGCAACTTTTCTTTCTCTACTCCTACCATCCCAAACTAACTCTGCATCATTCCTCACCAGAACTGCTACAGTAGTCTTCTTCTGGTTCTCCATATCACTCATTTGCCCTCCTCCCCAGTCCATTCTCCATATAAGAGTTGGAGCAATCTTTATAAAACACAAACCCGTTATGCCACGAATGCGCTTAAACCACTTTAGTGGCCTACCATTCTCTCAAGATGGGGTTCATTGCCCGTAGTATGACCCATGAGTCTCTGCCTAGGCCTGTCTTCCTCTCCGGTTTTGTCTTGGGCCACTCTTCCTCTCCTTCATAAAGCTGCCGACCACACCCTCCTCTCACCCAGCTTGCATAAAACGCACTCCTGACATCAGGCATTTTATATGCTATTTCCCCCTACCAGAATTCTCCTCTCTTATCCTCCTCACTTCTCCTTTTCTGGCTAACTCCATATCCTTCAGGTCTCTGCTTAAATATCACTTCATCAGGCAGGTCTTTAATGCCGAGGCCCCCAAAACCTTCTAGACCAGATGACAGCCACCTTCCATACACTTTTGCCAGCTATGATTTCACTGGAAATTCTCTTAAATTTTCTCCACCTGAGTTTCCTAATCTCTAAAGCAGAAGGCTCAGAAGGTTGGTCAAACAACAGGTAACGTTCATGGATCACTTAGAATATGCCAGGCATTTGAGTTGTTACTCACAACAGCCCTGTTGCGGTCAGTGAATGACTCTTGGTGACCTGCAGCCCAGCTTCTTCTTTCTTGTGAGGTGAAGCACGTCTGACTGAGCCTCACTTGGCTCACATCGCCTTGGACATCTGCCCTGGGAACTCATGAAGGAACCTTCACATTCCTGACCTTTCAGGGCTAACCTTGAGAGGTCTTGTAGAAATGTGGGTTAATTCTCCTTGAGCAGCTAGACATCATCTCGTATTCACTACTTTATGCTGACCGCAATGAGTGAACCTGAGTTAATTATTTCAATATTCCTTCTATTAAGGGATATTATATCACTCCTTGTCCCACCTTCTATTGTGGCCAGCTTGCCTGATGTCTTCTCCAGGGTTTCCTGCCCTATCTCACTGTGAAATGGCAGAACTGCTTCCTCTGTGGCTTCATCCCTGTGTCTGTCAAAGGCCTCCTCCCAGCTGCCTGTACTTTCTTTCAGCTCTGCTCGAAGGAATTACCTAACCCTCCTTTAGAAGTCCTTCCTTTCCCTTTTTGTTCTCTATTTCTAAACAGACATTCTTCTCAGGTCCTGTACTTCTATTCTTCTTACCCACCTTTACGATTCTTGAAGATCTTCTTTGCATGCTTCTAGTATCAATCACTCACTCTGTCCCCTTTGGTCTCCTCCCTCCGTTAGTTTCTCTTGATGAAACTTGTCAGGGGGACAGCCTGTGCTCAACAAAAATCTATGTGTTCCTCTACATTTCCAAGCCTCAGTAGCAGTTAGACTGTGGCAATAAGACCAGTTCTGGCCAATGAACTATGAGAAGGGACATGTGTTAATTCTGGGCTAAAGTAGTTAAGAGCAGATGTTTCCTCTCTCTCTCTCTCTTTCCAGTTCTAGCTCTCTTCCTCAGCCCCAGAAATGTCGGAGGACAAGTACTCCAGACTGCACACCTAAAAGATCGAGAAGGGTCACCAGAATCATTTTGAGTGAAAAAAAAACTACATTGTCTTAAGTCAATGAGATTTTTCTGCTTTTCTGTTGCCATCAGGAATTATAAATCCTACTTACTAGAATAAACTGTCTTCCCCTCTTTTACCCTGGAGAAACTGATGAAGCTTTTTTCCTCTGAATCTATCCTATCTCATTTTTCTTACAAGGTACCACCTTCCTCCACTTACTTTTTCATATGCTTCCTATTCACCTTAAGCTACTCTATTTTCCTTTATATTTAATTTTTACCACCATTATAATAAATAATCTGAGAAGAGAGTCCCTCTTGTACTATGTTGTCTTGGCCTGGTTTTCTCTAGAAAACAATAGCCTAAAGCCACAGGCTGATGCTTTATTGGGAGGAGCAACCCCAGAGCAGCAAGACTGAAGGATAAGGGAAGTGATCTAGAAAGTAGAAAATCAGCTACAAGGTGGCACGTTGAGAAGCTGGCCTTCCCGAGGAGATCCAGCCAACTTCTCAGTCATGCAGGGCATCGGTAGAGAGGCTGTATGGAGCCACTGCGTATGGGAACAGCCTGAAGGAGTATGAAAGGCACAGAATTTATCTGCCAGCTTGTTTCTGTCTCCTGTCTCTCAATGGTCAAAGTTTGCCCTATATTTTCAGGTTTTATAAACTGACTTCTCTAGGTAGCCCCTGGGAATGTCAGTTCTCATGCTGCAAGTTTTGGTGTTTCAGCTGAGACTAGAAATTTTGGAAGTTACCATGTCTTCCGAGGGTCTGGGCACTTCATCTGAGGCACTGAAGCTAATGTGATCGCTGGCATGGAACAGACTGTGCTGGACCCTGGTTCTCATCATATAGGAGACAAGGAAACTCCAGGAGTGGTGGCCAAAGATCCCCATCTAACAAGTAGCCAAGACCCAGGGGACAAGAGAGGTTGAGCAAATATGGAGAGGAAAATAGACTAGGTCTGGTACAAATGGCATAACTCTTTGGTCTCAACTGATGTGTCAGATATTTTCTCAGCTTTTTATTGGTCTCTAGACTTAAGGGTTGCTAAAACCTCAAAAAGCTACAGAGGATCTCACTCTATACAAAAATCCAAATACCAATTGACAGGAAGATCATGTAGAAAAATTATAAATGACCACTGCAAAAAAGTGCCACTATGTAACTAAAACCCCTTAAAACATGTTTATTCCAAATGTTCATTTATCCTTCACCATATACAAAACACAAGAGCCACAAAGCCAGCTGAAAGAGCTCTTCTCGAAATATATATCCTCAATGATATGCAATTCAGTAGTCTTTTGCATAAATACAAAATCTCTAATGCAAATACAGGATCATTTCAATTACCTCCTGGAGCTGCCTAACAGTTGTCAACAACAGAGACATGACATTTCATTCAAAACTATCGTGGGCCATGAGCATCAAGGAGCAGAAAAGAATCAGCCAGAGACTCAGGAAGCTTACAATTATGCCAACCACTCCAGCCCTGCAGTTGAAATGCCCTAATGACAGGGTATCTTTGAACCATCTCTACTCCAGTGTCAGAGACAGACAGAGGAAGGGGTAATCAGCCTGAGAAATTCATTCAGCCACCACTGCAGGGCACGTCATGTGTTTCTCTGTGGACCAGTGAAGCAAACTGAGGGAGCTGTGAGGTTTGCTGCCCAGACTCCTGGTTTAAAAACAGGAGAAAAGGCTTGAGCCCCTGCCGGCCTCCTGCTCTCACCCAGCAGGACAGTGATTAGCTGTGCTTTCTCTGAGCCATTTCCTTTAATATCTTTGTTGGCCATTTTCCATGTCTGTGTCTGGAGCCTGGCTATGAGATAACATTTGCAGGGGGCTCCTGAGCTGTTGCAAGGTCTGCAGTCATGTGAGCTCAGGGCTGGAGGGGTGCATGGTGTGATTTCAGCTGTGAAAGGCATCTAGCAGCGTGAGACACAGCAGAGGCTGTTGTCAGTTTGGATTTGGTGGGATTTCACTCCAGCTTTGGGACCTCTGGTAACTCAAGATGTCTGTGCTCTCAGGGTATTTTCTGACGCCAGAAAGGACAATGACGCTAATTGATCCATGCCAACCTTGGGCTGGGGAAGCAGATGCTTTGGTCCACAAACCCTTCCCTTTCCTGGGAATGCTGATTCAAAAGTCGATTGTCTACAGGAAACTAGAATGTGGTCACTACTCCCTATTTCAGTACAAGATTGGACATCAGGGGAAAGAAAAGCGTTTGTGAGGATATGAAGCTGTATGACCTTGGATAAGTTATGCAATATCTCTCTGGCTCAATTTCCTAACCTATAAAACAGGTTTAATAATAATTCCTACCTCAGAAGATTGTTATTAAGATAAATGAGTTATTATTTATAAAATGCTTGCATATAGTAAGTGCCATATAAGTGTTCAATAAGCAAATGAATAGATCAATGAATGAGTGAATGAATGAATAAGTGAATGAACAGAGGAGCCACTGTGCCTCCTCCTCATTCCAGCTAGGGAAAATAAATACCTCAATCTCCATCATAACCGCTCCATTCTTCTCACCCCGTCCATCAGTCCTATGCTAATAAGGACCCTTCAATCCACCTGAATGAAAGAATCATCTTTATCAGAGTTGATAGCATTTCTGATTCATGACTTGAGTACGTAGTGATCTACCAGGCATGCTATTCCCTGACACAGCTGTCTTTTACTTAACACTGGGCCCACATGATTCCATTCTGTAGGTCAAACCTGGAGAGTTCTGCAAACAATTATTTCCTTAATAGGTAGGTATTCGGAAAATCCTAATTTCAAAGCCAACTACAGAAGTGGGGTAAAATTTGTCATCAATAAATCATGATTGAATGAATAAAAGCACACTCTGACCTTGAGTTCCAATTCTCATGCCTGGGATTCTGCTTTACTGTAGAATCTAAATGTCCACCTTACACAACTTTATGATAACCATCTCCTCACCACCTCCTACCATCATCTTCCACCCCCACTCCCATCCCGTGTTTTATGGGTTTCACGAGCTTGAGAATTCATCCACAACCATTTCTCTCAGAGCAAAACCAATAAAACAAGACTTCCTGTTCTGTCTCACCAACTTTTGTCATATAGCCGAAAGCTATCCTTAATGTTTTTACATGAGGGTAGAATGGTCACTGAGGGAAGACATTATTCTTTTTCTCTTGAAAGAGTAGTTGTGAAACATTATGTGGCTTATTGCAAGAGGCCCCTCCTCTGTGAAGCAAAATAAATCATTTCTTCCTTTGTGGTCAACATAGCCCTTTGTTTACACATTTATCACAACATTTAAATTTCCTACAGGAACTGTGATTGTGTCTTATTCAATGTTGTACCCAACGCGCTTAACACATTGCTTCATACTGAAATACGTCTTTGATGTATAGTCAGATGACAAGAGAAAGTCACGTAACATAGTCTCAAAAATTTATTTTTCTCTTTAGATTTGATTGGCCAGAAACAATAAATATCTTAACCCCTAGACTTAAAATCACTGTGTTCATTTTGTTAAACTGTGATGACATATTAATTTAAGAACCTGCTGTCTGGCCAGGCTTACAAAAACCATTTTATTGAAAGGCAGCAGAGGAGGGGTTTGAAGTGAGGAAGACCTGGGTTCCCATCGCAACTGCACTATTCATCAGCTCTGTGAACTTGGAGAAATTATTTTAAGCTTCTGCTCTTTGCTCTCCTTATCTTTAACATGGTGGGAAGGTGATAAGCCTTGCATGTGTTTGTGGGGAAGACAAAAGCAGACAACACATTCAACAAATGATCCTGGAACAACTGGTCATCCACACGCAAAAAAGTGAATCTAGACACAGACCTTATACCCTTCACAAAAATTAACTCAAAATGGATCGTAGACCTAAATTTAAAATGCAAAACCATAAAACTCCCAGAAGATGACAAAGGGGAAATCACAGATGACCGTGCGTATGGTGATAACTTTTTAGATATGACACCAAAGACATGATCCATAAAAGAAATGATTGATAAGCTAGACTTCACTAAAATTAAAAATTTCCATTCTGTGAAAGACGCAGTTAAGAGAAGGAGAAGATAGGCCAGGCTGGAAGAACATATTTGCAAAAGGCGCATCTGATAAAGGACGGTTATCAAAACATACAAAGAACTCTTAAAATTCAACAATAAGAAAACCACCTGAGTAAATAAATGGGTTCAAAAGACCTGAACAGACATCTTGCCAATAAAGATATAAAGATGGCAAATAAGCATATGATAAGATGCTCCACATCATAAGTCATTAGGGAAATGCAAATTAAAACAATGAGATACCGCTACAAACCACTAGAATGTCCAGAACACTGATACCACCAAATGCTGGTGAGGACCTGGAGCCACAGGAACTCTCACTCATTGCTGGCAGGGATGCAAAATGGCACAGTCACTTTGGAAGACCATTTGGTGGTTTCTTACAAAACTAAATATACTCTTACCATACAATCCAATAACTGCACTCCATGGTATTTACTCAGAGGAATTGAAAACTTATGTCCAATAAAACCTACACACAGATCTTTATATCAGCTTTATTCATAATTGCCAAAACTTGGAAGCAACCAAGGTGTCCTTCAGTGGGTGAATGAATGAATAAACTGTGGTACACCCAGACAATGGAATAGTATTCAGCACTGAAAAGAAATGAGCTATCAAGCTATAAAACAACATGGAGGAAACTCAAATGCATATTACTAAGTGAAAGAAGCCAATCTGAAAGTCTACTTACTGTATGATTCCAACTATATGACATTCTGGAAAAGGCAAAACTATGGAGACAGTAGAAAGATCAGTAGTTGCCAGGAGTGAGGGAGGAGGAACGAATAGGCAGGGCACAGAGGATTTTGAGCACAGCAGAACTATTCTGTATGATACTATAATAGCAGTTACATGTCAAAACCCACGTTTGCTTGTCAAAACATGTTTGTCAAAACCCATAGAATGGACAAGAGTGAACCCTAGTGTAAACTATATGAATGATAATGCTGAGTCAATGTAGGTTCATCGATTGTTGGAAATGTGCCACCGTGGTACAGGATGTCAATGCGGGAGAGGTTGTGTTTGTTTAGAGGCAGGGGTTCATGGGAACTCTCCACGTCTTTCTGCTCAATCTTGTGGTGAACCTAAAACTGCTATTAAAAAAACATTATTAATTTTAAAAAACAGCAACAGAGGTAACATGCCCTGAGACTGTGTCAGGCACGTGGCAGACAGCAAACAGTAGCTGCCAGTATTTTATTTATTAATAATAGCATTATTTTACAAAAGTCTCAAAATTATTAAATAACTTCTAAAATAAGTATTGGGTGCTACAAAGACTTGAGAATTTTTGAAGACCAACACACCCGCACGTACTCGTTTCTGCCTTGCTAATGTGACACTGGTACCATGCAGCTGAATCCTAATATTCCATATCAGGCACCAAAATTTAATAAGCATGCAAAAGCCCCTGACAGAATTAATAATTATGATCAAAAAAACCATGAGCAACTGATTTTAATGATCAGATAAGGAACTTATTTCCAGCCACCCACCGTGAGAAACTAATCTTCCTCGCATCCTAATCTACTGACACACACCGTCCGGGCTCATATAAGCTCTTAATAATGAATAATCTATCCATGAGTATAATTCTGCTGAGCAGAAAATGGGGGATTATAGAACATTTCAGGAAGAATTCGTTTTCTTTTTTCCCCATTAGCCATCCTTTCCATTAATTTTCTTTAAATATTGATTTGACTGCTGCTGCCCCCTTAAGGATATAAGAGGATATTTACACACGTGTGAAAGAGTGTTCAATTCTGCCCCAGAGAAAAGGCACATAGGAAGGGCATTAGAGCCTAGACACAGAGTGCACAGGACTCGCCGACATATTGTTATTACATATTAATATACAATGTTATAATTTTATAGTAATATACTATAGAATATATTGCAATTATATAATAATGTATTATATTATAATTATATAATAATATGTTATATTGTAATATACATTAATAATCCCTAAAGAAGACCATCTGCCAATGCTGAATTCATCCTTTCTGAAGTCTTAGAGTAAAGTGGTAACTACAGACCATGCATTCATAAATTACACACATGAACCTGCGGACATTTACACACGCACACACACTCACACTGCACCCTTTGCTCACCCAGGCTCAGTGGTGAATGGTCTAATAATTCTGAGTATTCCCACCACAAAGAGCATAAGCCCAGCTTTTCTTGTACTTGTAGGGGGGTCTCAGCTGCATTAAAAAATTCAATCAGAAACTTTGAGACAAAGCCCAGGAGATTATGGTTGTGAGCCCATAATGGTGCCCTTGAGCTAACTGACCTGCCACCAAAGAAGAAAAGAGAAGGAAAGGAGAAGGGAAAAGGAAGAGGAATGACTTAAAGTAGTTTATTCATTTGTTCACTCATTCAATATTATCGAGCGCCCGCTATGTGTCAGGCACTGCGCTTGTAGCTAGGGGTACTAAGGTGACAGTCTCTGCCTTCAAAACCTCATGGGAACTACAGCCAGGCAGTGAGGGAATTCTTCCCAGCCAGATCCCAAGGAAGCTCCTGCATCTCTCCCTGGTTCTTTAATCTCCTGGTTCCTACTGCGGTGTCCCTGATGCTGTGATCGTGGAAAGAACTCAGGCTGGGGCTTGGAGAGACCTGGGTTTAAAATCCTCTCTCTAGCCTTACTGTCTCATCTGAGCCATGTCTTTTCACTCGTCTGAGCTTCTGTAAAATGGGAATAATAAATCTACTTAGTAGCATTGTCTTGAGGGTTAGTAATGATAAGGAAGCACCAGCAGCCTTCTGAAACAAGCTCACTGGTGTTTGCAGTCTTCACTTCTCCGTGTCCTCTGTGGCCTGTGGGGAGAGATCCCTCCCTGCATCCACAGCTTCACAAGCAGCAACCCGGATCCCACCACACCACCAGGAAGGGAAGGGCCAGGGCCAACGTCAAACCTCCCTATGGAGAGCATCGGGATCAACCCACCCGGCCTCGTACTCTGTTTATCTCAGACCCTCCCAGAAGCACAAGCCTCCATGATCAGCCATTACCACCAGACCCCCCGTCCCCTTTTCTGCTCTGTTCTTTCCCTAACTAAGCTCAACCTCCCACTCTCTCCTACCTCCCACAACCACTGTGGCCTCTGGAATCTGTGATCAGCAAATATCCCTACATCCACCAGCTCTTCTCTCTTGGTTCTCGTCATCTCTTTGTTTGACTTAGCTGTCCCCGTAAACATTGCTCCCCTAGCATGCTTCTCAGTATTTTTCTCTCAGTCCCTTTGCTCCTCAGGGTTAGAAGAAAGCGATGTGTCCTCCTATTCACCACTGCTGCTTCCGTATCATTACTCCCAGCTTCCCACCCATTCTGCAAGGTCCCTTGCTCTTTTCAGGCATCCCACCCAGTTACCTGATTCTTCTACTTCACCTTGCTGCAGTGATCTGATCACAACTCTCTGTCATAGAAGCTGCCTCCCTGCTCATACTTACCCTCTCATAAACAATTTCAACGACTTCAACACTGGTCTCTCAATTCTTTCACTTCCTTGTCTACAATGCATTTATCCTCCACCCTTGAAGCTACCCCATCCCACAGCCATACATACCTTTCATTGCCAGAAACTGCACCATCTCTCACGTCTTGATTTCAGACACACTTCTTATTGGTCCAGACACACAACACTTATTGGTTCAGCTCACTTGTTCAAATATCCATACTGCACCATTCCACAATCTTACTGATCCTGGTACATTCTCATAACTAATCAGCCTCTTCCTGCTTTGCCTTTCTTCCTTACTCAACTTTGAATGCATGCTTTGTGGCTATAATCCTCTATTACAAGGACCCTCATCCCCTTTTCATTCAGTCATATTTCCAGACAAAATTTCCAGGATTCTCACATGATGAATCCTAATATCCACGATCTCCATGCCTGTATCTGAGCTGGATGACCTTGTTGGAGAAAAGCAGACATCTGGCCTGATTGGCGTCACCACTTAGAAAGTGTATTCTATTTCTTGAATGAGCTCACGTTTCCATTCTGTGACATGTCCCCTTTCCTCACCATCACCATTCTGCACGAACACCTCCCAACTGAACCTGCAGCTTCCCTTCTTGCTCCTTTCCAACACTTTCTTACAGTTCACCAGAGTGATCTTTAAAAAATATAAACCAAGTGAAATCATTTAAAACTTTTCAACAATTTCCCACTATACTTGGGATAAAACAAACTCACAGCTCGTAAGTCCCATGTATCTCTTGGTCCTCATACTCTCCCGCGCTCTCACCCATCTCCCTTTATACTCCTTGCCTTTCAGTTCCTCCAACATGTCCAGCTCTCCCCAGCATCGGGCCCACACACATGCTGTTCCATTTGCCTGGACAGCTCCTCCCTGGGTTTTCAGAGGGCTACATCCTCCCCACGGTTCAGGTCTCACTCCCGGGTCAGCGTCTCAGGACTTTTCAGGCCGTCCTCTCTGATGTTGCTCCACCCTCCACTGTCATTCCCTGTGCCAGCACCCCGATTCCTTCATAGAACTTATCTCCTCAGTCAAGCGTACTCTATTTCTTTGTTAACATGTTTATTTTCAATCTCCCTCACCTCTCTGCAAACTCCATAATGGCATGTCCATACGGTGGTCTTGTCACTATTGGCAGATAGATAGTAGTTACTCAACATACATTTATTGAATGGATGAATGAATGCTGAATGAGTGAGAAGAGGACCTCAAAGAAAAATTGAATCACTTTCACAAATTTGCTAGTGTGATTGTTGAAAACAAAGTTTGTTTCCATCTCAAATCTCTTAGAAAAGGCAATGTATAAATATGCACTCAGCACTTCTTGAAGCATTCTCACTGAAGTTTCCAGAGGGAGGGTAAATATGTACAGCTGAGAAGTTATCAGCCATAAACAGCCAGCCTTTATGCTCTCCGTGCTAATCCTTCAATGATGCTTTCAGTTATCCATATTTAAAGCTGACGATCCAGGCAGAGGGCACATGCCTTACTGTAGTCTCAAGTTTCCTCCCTCGTACTGCAGCAACCCCAGCCAAAGCAGCACAGATACACACGGCACATGCCCACACCTCTTTTTTTATTGAATTTAACCCATTTTTCTCTGAATCAGTGTCTAATGTATAAAAGATACCCCGCCTATTTTCTCTTTTTGGAAATTTCAATCATGAGCAGCCCCTGCTGAAGAGGCAGCCCAGTTGGCTGTGTTTCCTACCACAGGCTCTCACTCCCTCTGGCCACAGATCAGGACATGGACTTCTGACAGAGAAGGAATCAATCAATCCAGAAACTAAGTGAAGCCTGTCAGATCTACTCTTTCTTAAGGAAATACTCAGATGTTGGTGGGCCTATGGCACTGAGAAGTCGTAGAAAATCCAGGCCAAGTCTGTGCCATGGTTATTCAAGGCCACCCCCACAACAGTTATGTGGTAAGCCAGCCTGCTGAGAGAAGCAGGAAATGGACAGGTGCATGAAAACAAAGCAGCGTGCGGCAAGGAGGCCCTGAGAGAAGGGGGAGGCCTCACTCTCCAGGTTAGTCTCCACAGGTCGCAGCCATTCTTCATTCGCAAATCCCATTTTCCCATTTCTGCATTCCTTAATTTTGTTCCTGTGAGATAATTTATTGTTGCCTTTCGATAAGCCTCCTTTTGAATTTAACTCATCTAAGTGAGTTTCTGCTTCTTGATATTAAAAAAAAAATCCCTGACTGGGTTACTAACACCCCTACTAAAAACTGAAAATTGGAGTTAGCTTCCTTTTTTGAAATACTTGTGCTAAAAAACCTCTTATTTTGTGGTCGCAGAGAGACAGCCCTGGTCCTTTGAAAATAAATGCTTTTCTGCTCCTGCTGGGAGACACTAAGACCCAGGGTCCATGACCCAGTTGCACCATATCCCAAGACACATGGACTAATGGAGTGGATGGACCACATGCTCCTGTCCCTCTAAAATTCACATGTTGACATCCTAACCCCCAAGGCGATGGTATTTGGAGGTAGGGCCTTGGGGAGGTAATTAGGTCATGAGGGTGGAGCCCTCACGAGTGGAATTAGTGCCCAGTAAGAAGAGACTAGAGAGCTAGCTAGTTCTCTCTTTGACATATAAAGATACAATGAGAAGCCAGCAGTCTGAAGCCTGGAAGAGGGGTCTAACTAGAACACAACCATGTTGGCACCCTGATCTCAGACTTCGAGACTCCAGAACTGTGAGAAATAAATATCTGTGGCTTTTGTTTGTTTTAATTATTTTATTGTCATCATATTGGCTTAGAACATCGTGTAAATTTCAGGTGGATATTATTATATTTGTTTCTTTATGGACTGCCTGATGTTCACCACCAATGGTCTAGCTTTTATCTGTCACCATACATATGTGCCCTTTACCTCATTCACCCTCACCCCATCTCCTTCTCCTCTGGTAACTATGAATCTGTTCTCCTTATCTATGTGTTTGTTTATCTCCCACATATGAATGAAATCATACAGTATTTGTCTTTCTCTGTTTTGACTTATTTTGTTTAGCATAATACCCTCAAGGTCCATCCATGTTGTTGCAAATGGCTCAATTTTGTCTTTTTTATGGCTGAGTAGTATTCCATTGTGTGTGTGTGTGTGTGTGTGTGTGTGTGTGTATCCCACATCTTCTTTATCCATTCATCTGCTGATGGGCACTTGGGTTGCTTCCACATCTTGGCTATTGTGAATATTGGCTGTGATGAATGTAGAGATGCATAAATCTTTTTGACTTATTGATTTCATGTTCTTTAGCTAAATACCCAGTCAGGTAGCTGGATCATATGGTATTTATATTTTTAATTTTGGGGGGAATCTCCATACTGTTTTCCATAGTGGCTGATGCACAAGTTTACATTCCCACCAGCAGTGTATGAGGGTTCCCTTTTCTCCACATCCTCTCCAACACTTGTTATTTCTTGTCTTTTTAATAATAGTCATTCTGACGAGCATGAGGTGATAGCTCTTTGTAGTTTTGATTTGCGTTTCCCTGATTATTAGTGATATTGAACATCTTTTCATGTGCCTGTTTGTCATCTGTATATCTTTTTTGTAAAATAAAGTGCCATAGACTGAGTGGCTTATAAAGAATAGAAATTTAAATTTCTTATAAAGAAATTTCTTTATAAAGGTTTTATAAAATTTTATTAAGAAGTTTTATAAAATTTCTTTATTTAAAGTTCTTATAAAGAACAGAAGTTTAAATTTCTGTTTTTTATAAGCTGCCAAGTCTATGTACTTTGTTATGGCACCCCGAATGGGTTAAGACAGGGAGGAATCAGAAGTGGAAAGTACGCCAGCTTATAGTCCAACTTCCCCAGCTGCTCGGCACGGCCTTGCAGGCCATGTTGACCCAGGAAAAGAAGCATCACCTAAGAAAGAAAGGACAGCGTTCAGCTCTTCTACCTCAGGCTACTTTCCCAACCTCTCTGAGCCTCAGTTTCCTAACACGTAACATGCGGACACAGGCGGATTCAGGTGTTCTGGGGTCTGAAACCCAAGCAGCTTCGGAAGTCGTCTTTAAGAAAATCATACCAAATTATGAATATAAAATTGGGTGCCAAAGTGAACATTTATTTAGAATGAGAAACAAACTCATAACTTACACATTGAAAAATTTGAAAAGCTGGTAATGCCATCAGCATAATGGAATTCAAAAACGTACAATCTTATTACTATTAGTAACATGCCTTTGCCAAATATATCTCTGTCATATGTTTTTTTATATATATTTTAGCTGCATATTTTTGATCATTGCCTTATGTGACAGTAATTTTACAATGTTTTCTACAGTGAGAATAGAAAAACATCACATCTTTATTACACCATGATTTGTCATTTTGAAAAAAAAAAAAACTGGTAGTTTAGAAAAGTTTTTTGAAGTTTCGCAATTCCTTCTTGCTACCATCAAATGTTTGTTCTTTTTCTTAGAGGGCACTTTTTGCCCCGTGGCAACTTCTGGGTTAAATCCAACCCTTTAATCTTCCAGGAATGGCCTAGAAGCTGTGCCCAGCAGGGGGAGCTGCACCAGACGCTCGTCTACTTTGTCACTTCTGTTCCTCCCTGTCAGTCCATTCAGGCTGCCACCTCAGGATCCACTATGCTACATCTTCTTTTGATGTCTCATAAAACCTCACTGTGACTTATAATTACTGATGGATATTTTGAATGACTTTAAAGTGTTCACATACCTGTTTCCCCGACCAGAATCTGAGGCCCTCGGGGCAGGAACTGCAATGAATCCTTATTTATATCCCCAGCAGTTACTTCAATCACATGCAGTGAAATGCTCATTAAAAGTTTGATTGAAGGGTGAATACCTAAGTGAATGAGTGAATGATCCCTTTTTATTCTCATTTTTCAGTTGACACGCTGATTCAGAGGAAAGCAAACAGCAGCTGGCAGCCTGAAGAAAGAGACACTTAGCTCTCCAGACCTGCGACTCTCACTCCTTAGGTCGAGGGCCCCTGAGGAGTCGAGACATTAGCACAGAAGCTTCCTGTTACGTGCCGCAGTATTTGTGAATAAATCAGTGCAAAATGTCACAGAGAAGCCAGTGGACAAAACGGACAGACGGGACAGAATATGAGATGATACCTAGAAACCTGTTTTCAAATGGTTAAATCTGCTGTCAAATTTTGTGAGCACTATGGTCCATGCCTGACCCTTCCCCACATCCTGTTTCTTAGCATCCTTTGCTGTATCCAGAACTACTTGGGATGTGGCCAAGGGAGCCAAGGGCACCACTTCCATTCCAAATAGCCACAACCCGCAGGACCTTTGTTGAGGACGCACAGGAAGACACGTGAGACAGGAAGCTTGAATCAGCCAAAGAGAAGGCAGGAGAACCAAGTTTAGCCACACTTAAGGAGGAACCAGGGGAGAGGAAACCAGGTTTCTGGCACCCACGGCCCAGTCTGACTGCCTTCCTGTACCAACCAGCATTAAAGGCAACCAGTGTGGGAAACTGCCAGCCCAGCATGACATTTCAGCTTTATTTTCTAACACTATTTTTGTGCTTATGGGGGGAAAATAGATGAAAATACAGTTAACTAGTGGTTCTTTTTGATTTGGAGTTTGAGGGATTTTCCAAGTAATGAAAGAGACTGGCCTCCTGGGGCAGAGAGCTACACTCAGTGAGCAGAAAAAATATTGCTGGGAGAAAAATGAATTGAGAGCTCCCTGAAAAAGGACCTGTTACCGAAGATAATTTCTCTCCTGGAATAACACAGAGCCCAGAGGATAAAGCCTCATTGGAGCTGTGGGCCTGGGGGCCCTGGGAGACATACGCATGGCCATTTGAGAATTATGTGAACAGAAATCCCCAGCCTGGGAGGTGTCCGCCCGCATCCAGGCCCTGGTTGGGTGTTATGGGTTGAATTGAGCCCCCCTCAAAAAAGATATGCTGAAGTCCTAACCCCCTGTACCTCAGCATGTGACCTTATTTGAAAAGAGGATCATTGCAGATGTAATTAGTTAAGATGAGGTCATACTGGAGGGTGGGCCCCTAATCCAATGTGACTTGTATCCTTATAAGAAGAAGGCTATGTGAAAACACAGAGACACACAGGGGAAGGCATCATGTGACAGTGAAGGCAGAGAGTGGAGCTATGCAGCTGCAAGCCGGGGAACACCAAAGACTTCCAACAACCACTGGGAACCAGGAAGAAGCAAGGCAGGATTTCCCACAGGCTCCAGAGGAAGCACGGCCCGCCAACACCCTGTTGTCAACGCCCAGCCTCCAGAACTGTGAAACTATAAATTTAGGTTGTTGTAAGTCACCCATTTGTGGTACTTTTTTCTGGTAGCCCCAGGAAACTGATACACTGGGGTAAAGTCAAGTGAACCAAAATGTCCTGGGGCAGGTGAAGGGGTTAGGGAGGGGTGTGTCCAGCTGGAGGCATGTAGGATGCTCACTCTAGATTGGGAGGGAGGGAAGAAGTATCATATGTGTGTGTGTGTGTGTGTGTGTAATTTTAAGAAGAAAGACCAAAACATGTCAAAACAAATCCAAAACACTTTTCCACGGATCAAAATTATCTCCATAACCATATGGCAATCACCTGATTCAAAGAATTAGAAGTTAAATAATATTAAAAACAATAAAATTTTCCCAAGGGCGATATTTTTTTAAAAGTCACTTCGAGGCAATTTAGTATCTCAGGTCATGCTTCTGGACAAGCTTTATCAAAGTGTGTTGTCAGTGGGCTAACATACCAGTAAATAAAGAATACTAGGAGGGGGGCCAGCCCGGTGGCACAGCAGTTAAGGTCACACGTTCTGCTTCAGCGGTCCAGATTTGCCGGTTCAGATCCCGGGTGCGGACATGGCACCACTTGCCACGCCATGCTGTGGTAGGCGTCCCACATATAAAGTAGAGGAAGATGGGCTCGGATGCGAGCTCAGGGCCAGTCTGCCTCAGCAAAAAGAGGAGGACTGGCAGTAGTTAGCTCAGGGCTAATCTTCTCCAAAAAAAAAGAATACTAGTAGGGACTCGCCCTGCTCATCAAGCCACGCTGAGGTGGCGTCTCACATGCCACAACTAGAAGGAGCCACAACTGAAACATACAACTAGGTACTGGGGGCCTTTGGGGAGAAGAAGGAAAAATAAATAAAATAAATAAAATCTTAAAAAAATAAAAAGAGTACTAGTAGTTACAGCTTTAGATTTCGCAGACCCAGGTTCAAATCCTCACTAAACCAATGACTGGTCTGTAACCTTAAGCAAGTCGCACACTTCCTCTATCACTTACCTGTAGTCAAAATAGTAACGTATAAAAATCTGTCATTTATTTTTGCTCAGGCATCTGAGAGTTATCTAGGTGTTGGCTGATCTGGACCAGCTTGGACCAGGCTCAGCTTCAAGCTGCAGGTGGAACTCACATCTGCATGTGTCTCTCACCCTCTGTGGACCAGCAGACGAGAAGGCACATGTTCTTCTTATGGGGATGGCAGAAGCGCACATACGCCACGCCTTCACTTGGCCTTGGCTCACAGGTGGCATGCTATCACTTCTGCTCACATCCTTGGGCCACAGCAAATCAAATGGCCAAAGCCAACCTCAATAGGTCAGGGAAACATACACTGTCTCTAAAGAGAGAGTAAAGACTGAACATTTGTCACATAATTCAAATTATCACACTCCCTGAGTATGTTTCCTTAGCCTCCAAGTGAAGATAATGATAGTGCCTAATTCATAGAGTTGTTGAATTATTTGTCTCCATTTAAAAATTGGGAGATTTCACATAAAGACAAAGATTTTCTCTTTAAAATTAAAAAAAAAGTCAGACTACTAGGTCTGCGGTTCCACCTGGCAATAATTGGCTGGCGATTAAGTGGGTTTTGCCCAATTTTGGAAGAATATGTCAGATTCCTCAACTGTCCCAATAGACTTAGTTTGCCTATTTAGCACCTGTGTGCCTCTCAGCTGTGGGCCCTGCTGTACACCAACCTGTGAGTGTGTGGGGTGGGGCTGTGTTAAAACCAGAACAGCGGCCGGCCCCGTGGCCGAGTGGTTAAGTTTGCACGCTACACTTCAGCAGCCCAGGGTTTCACCGGTTTGGATCCTGGGCACAGACATGGCACCACTCATCAGGCCACGGTTAGGCGGCGTCCCACATGTCACAACTAGAAAGACTCACAACTAAAATATACAACTATGTACTGGGGGGATTAGGGAAGAAAAAGCAGAAAAAAAACCAAAAACAGAGCAACAGATAAGAACCAAGTTCAACAGGGACTTCTCCATGGACTTCTGCCTCCCACTGGGCTCCCAACTTGCACGGCTGGGAAGGATAGTTTATAACACAGACTAAAGGGAGCCCTTGGGTCCAATGCATCTTTAGTATCCAATTATCAAAATTCCACCGAAAATTTCAAATTGCAGAGCTTCTCAGAAATCTGCAGGTAAATACCGTGCACCACGGCTTTCTCTTTCCAAACAGGACTTCTGGTGCTGTGACCTGAAAGGCAGGTACAATCTGAAGGTTGAAACTCTAGTAGCCAAGCTTAGCTGCAATTAGAAAAAATAAACAAAGGAATTTTAAGACTCCATCCCTACTGAATCTCCTTGGATGCTATACTGGAAATCTGACTTTGTTTTTCCTGGTGATTCTGATAAGTGGGTAAACAATAACCACAGTGAGGGTCATCCCAGGGAACATTGAGATGCAGAAAAGGGCTCAAAGAAAAAACAGACACAAAAAAAACAGCCCATGTTCTTTACCCCATTAGTTTTTCCTTCTACAAAAAAAAGAAACACACACACTAGGCTTTAACAGAAGTCAGAGGCAGCCTTTACTGTAAGCATAAAGTTGCTTAACTGACAGGATAAAGAATTCTCTTCAGCCCAAAATATCTTCATTTCTCATGCCCGGAATTTCACTACCATTAATTCACTCATTTACATTGGGTGCTGTCAGTTCCTAACATCTCTTTTAACTTTCAAAATCTCACCTAAGAAATGAAGTTCCAAATACTTTCGGTCCAAGTATATACCTGTCATATACAAGGGCTTGTGCTCAACTTGCCGGGAATGCAAAGATGCTTAAGACCTTCTTCCACAGGACGTCACCATACAGGGCTATCAGCTAGTGACAGGAGGGAAGCAGCATTTACAGTGTTGAAATGTACGAAGCCCTTTCAAGTAAATTAAACTGGAAAAGGTAGTGTTGGCAAGTGGGTAAGAAAATGTCCCCATCAATCAGGACCCTACGTAAATATGAGTGCGTGTGTGTTAGTTTTCATTATTTGAGTTTGTTATTACATGCACTTTCTACTTTTGAAAAATAATTTAAAAAGCAGAAAAACTAGTTAGTTGAAAAAGTGCATTAATTGAATCTGAATCTGAAATGAATCTAAATGTCTCTCAGTTGATATTGCTGATTTCAATTCAAAATCCTTCTATTTCACTTTGTCCAGTACCTACCACAAAGACAGAACTCTGTTCCCCTTGTCACGCATTTATTCACTTAACTCTGTCTTCTACAGACCTTTCTGAGCACCCAATATGTATAAGGGCCTGTATTAGGAACTTAGGGGTATTCAAGGATTATTCAAATGAATAACATAATGGATTTATAAACAATGTGTTATGAGGTTACCCAATAGAGGGAAGGAACCTATCTAATTAGAGGTGATCAGGCTATTCTCCCTTCCTGGCTATGCTGGCCCCCAGACCCAGCTGGCATGTGGGTGACCCCACCCCAAGGCATGTCAGCACACAACTACAGAGAGTCGCATGGCCAAAATATTAACAGCACACACGTACCCCACAGCACTCCACCTCTCATCATACTGTCATCTAGGGAAAGCAGGCTTAGGAAGGCAGTAAGTCAAGTAATTCAAGATGACAACGGAAGAGAGGTCCTGGGCACACGATGAGGACATCGCTACAAGTGGGAGTGGAGGTGGGAGAGGCGGTGCAGGCTGATGCAGGCGGGGGAGGCCTTTGTCCATTATGAACCAGACACTCAGGTTTACCCAGACATTTGCTTCCCTAACAGAAGCAGGGCTGCTAAAGTTTAGTTTTCATCCCCCCCAGTGCTATTCTCCTAGAACTTATTACGAATCAAATAGCAATAGAGCCCTCGAGGAGAAATGTTCTCTCATTTTGACCGTCATGTCTGAGAGAAGGCAGAGGAAAGAGGCTGTTGGTTCACAGTGTAAATCTCTCCTCACTTCCTCCACGGCAAGTCAAAAAAAAAGGGTAACACCGTAGAATTTCCAAGGGCCGGGCACAGCTGGTGAAGTGGCGCAGTGTTTTCTGGGCAGGCAATTCACTACCCCGCAATTAATTTCTAAATCCATCACTTAACTGTTAGCCCAGAAGGACACTGAAAATGAACACCACTGCTCCATTTACATATTTAATCGGATTAGACTGCTGACTTTCAAATGCTGGCAATTAACTGGTCTCTGTGTCCCTTTTTCAATACTTAAATGATTAATCTCTTATATTTGGGTGACTGTGTTCACTCTCTGATATTTTATGTCAGAAAATTAACAGTTCTAGTTCAGCATCATTATATGGGCAGGCTATTGCAAACAACCTCTTGCTGTCCTAAATAATAAGAACTTCATGAAGAAGCTGTGTAAGATTGTAGTTAATGAGATAGATGTTTATAACTATAAACCTTCTATTTTCCTTTTAAATATGAAATCAATTAAGTGAAATCAAATGGACCTGCTCTCTTTACAGCTATGAAAGAGCAACAAAAAAGGTATTCTTCCAGCTGGATATAATATTTGTTCATCTGTTGGGCAATTAAACCAGCATTTCCCATGTCCCCTGGATGAGGTTCTGTATTTCTCAGTACTGTCTAAAAAGAGGCACAAGGTTAAATTTGGCAGGCTATGTTTGAGATGGAAAACAATGTTGGCAATAAAGCAAATCAGGTATAATGTAATCTTATTGTAAAATACCCCCTTTGCTTTTGGCAAAGATGACAAATTCTCCAAAGCTTTCTGGAATAATCCCAGACTGATTCACCTTGAAAGATATCACCTAAGGTCACTCAGCAACCAGAAGAGACCAGTGATGTGTATAAAGTAGTTGGTTCCCTTAATAGTGTACTTGAAGAATTACAAAAGACAGAAAAACAGTCTAGAATTATGGTTTAAGAGGACAGTCTCCAGAGTAGGAGAGAGCTGGCTGTGTGTCCCACTTGCATCATTTAACGTCCACGTGTGTGACTTCAAGCAGGGTACTAACTTTCCCTAATTCGTAGATACATCATCCTCTAAAATGGGGTTAATAATGGCACCCACCTCAGAGGGCAGCTGAAGGATTGAATGAAGTAATGCAAGTATAGAGCTTAGCCCAGTACCTGGTGCCGAGCAGGAACAAAAGGAATGTTGGTGTTATTTTAATACTCCATTGGGAAGCTATGTAACCCACTGGCCTGAGGCCTGAAATCATTGTGGCCTTTATTCGATTTTTAAATTTCCAAACATTATTAAAACTCAGAAGGCAGAGCTGGTATCAGTGGTTTTTGTACCAGCTCAAAACTCAAACACCGTGTCATCTGGGACTGAGTCTAATCCTGTCACGAAATACGTTAGCTGACTCCCACATCCGGAAGAATCAGCTTGCTGACCAGCTCATTCTCATTCGTTCTTACCCAACCTAGAAGGCTGGGATTTTGAACAAATACGTTTGATGGAGTGAGCAAGACCTTGAACTTGGAGGAATTGACATGATTCTCCAGAGTGCCGCAGATCGAGTCTCTGCACCTGGAGCAAGCAGGGAACATGCCATGTGTAACTTTCCAACTTCATTCATTCCACTTAACAGGCATGTCTTGAGGGGCTATTTTGTGTGAGGAGCTGGAGTTTTTCGTCTTTTCCTTCTGAACCTCCAAAAAGTTCAACCGCTGATCAAGCGGAAGACATTATCTGGATACTTCTCAGAATCTCGAGGGCCACGTTTCTGGGGCCCTCAGCAGCTGGAACAGATTAGAGTCAGGACCCAGGCTTTAAAGGAAAGTTTTGGAAGTTCAAAAGTAAATAAAATCTATTTTTAAAGAAATGTCTGATTTTTAAGGCAATCTGTGCTTCTATTTAAATTTTTCAGACAATACAAAAATGCAAAAGTAGGAAATAAAAACATCCCATCATCCCCCACCCAGAGATGATCACTGATATACGTTCTGCAGATTTTTCTAAGCAAATATATGCATGTAACTATACATACATACATATAACTATAAACATAATACATATAAAAGATACATATCACTATAAACTGCTTTGCAACCTGATTTTTTCACCAAGTACATAATGCATGTCTTCCCATGTTAATAAATAAGGATTTAAATTTGTCTTATTACTTTTAATAATTCCATTGTTTTCCACTGTACAGAAGTACCATACTATATTTTTCTAAACCCTCTCAGGGAACAGTAAAGTGGTTTTCTTTTTTTTTTCTTTTACTCATTTATTTACTCGACAACTAAGTATAGAACACCTGCAATGTACCCGAACTCTGTCAGAGACTGGAGCTACAGCCGTGAGGAAGAGAGGCGAAACTTCTGTCCTTGTCAACCTTACAATGTAGAGGGCAAAGGAGTTAATAAAATAAAGCAAGATAAGGGGATAGAGAAGGACAGGAGGTGACTATGTTTGATAGTCAGGAGATGCACACATATTTTATTCTATGAAATACAATATTTCTTGTGCACTTGTCCAGTTACAGAAATTTAATCGTCTTAATTTTTTTATTATTAAACTATGATTAATTTCCTACTCTTTAAGGATAACCTGGACAAGATGGTCTTGACATTTATAAAAACGCCTTCCTGATGAGCTCTTATCACCCATGCCCAAGAAACCTCTCTAGATCAAGCAAAAACAAGGGAAAATGAGTTTTCCTCACCCCCTGGCTCCTTGCTGCCCACACTCAATGTCAGTCTTTGGACATCAGCCAGAGTCAACCCCATTCATTCTAGATGGAAGCCTAGTGTGTTTTCCCGGACATTTTTCTCTTTTCAAAATAAAAGTTTACATAAGCATCTAACATATTGCATCTTCCCCAACATATGCTACTATTAATGAGTTGTGGTGGTGTTTGTGGTTAATATTTGATATCCACCCACCTACTGTCCTTGTAAAATATTTGTTTTTCTTCTCTTCCTACTGGAGCGTGCTGGAGTGCTACCCCTATTCTCCATCAGCCCAGGCAGGTTTCTGAAAAACCAAGCAGCTCAGGATTTTGTGTGTTGTCAGAATCGACAGTGAATTCAAAGATGAGTAGTGATGCTGGAGATCAGCGAGGACATGAAGAAGAAAAATCTCTGTTAGCTTGAATCTAACGGTTCTATAAAAAACTGTCACTGCTCTCTGCTTCAAAAGGCCATCAACCAGCAGAAAGGGCAGTGAGACCATTAAACAGCACCCGAAAAGCCTGAGTGTCTGTGATGTAACCAAAGGAAAGCTCACATTTATTGAGTGTCATCTACGTGCTAGGCATTGTTGCAAGTGTCTGACGTGTCATAGCTCACAATATCCCTTTGAGGTAGGCGCTACCAGGACCCTCTTCTTAGAGATAAGGGATCTAAGGCACGAAGAAGCTATTTGCCCATGTGGTGGAGTCAGTCATCAATTCAGGCAGTCTGGCTCCAGAGCTGGTGCTCTGAAACACTACAGCACAAGCTCACGTGTGTGCGCACACACACACCCCACATGTACCACATGCTACACACCACAGGCATATACCACACATCAACCATGGTTATACTAGGCACAGTCCACACCACACACACGTACATCTCACCTACACACACATAGCACACCACACACATACCACTCATCATACACACATATCCCACATCTCACACACATCCCACACACCACACACTCAGCACATGCCAAACACACATTTTACATGCATGTGCACGCACCCACACATTCCATGCATCATGCACACATACAGTATGAACACACCACACCACACACATGTACATCCCCACATATATATACACCACACATCATATACATACACATACCATACACCACACACCCACCAGATACCACCCACCTCACCACATACCCAGTGCCCACCCGCCACATACCGCACACATGCCCCATCTTACATACATAAACATACCACACACACACACATCTCACATACACACTTACCACACACACACAACACACATACTGACACATAAGCTCCCCATCCATCCTCAAACTGAGTTATTACTTTAGTAATAACTAAATAGCAAACACCAAGAGTAAACCACTTATAAGAGAATTTCATGCTATGCTTAGGTCTGTTTCTTCTCCCACGCGTGGAGGTGGCAGCACAGATGCTTCACAGGGTGGGGTCGGGAAGTACCTGCGATTTATGGCAAAGGTCTGGTTATGTGTCAAGGTGCTCTGCAAAGGCGCTGTTCTGCTGCTGTGGATCTCAGACAAGCTTTGGGCTCCGGGGGATAAGTTGCAGCCACACCCCTCCACTCAGGTGACTAACAGCTCACAGCACATGCACGGAGCTACTTCCCAGGACTAGAAAAGTGGTCCTAAACTCTTCAGCCTGCATTCAAAGCCTTCAGCTACTCCATCTCTCTGGTACTTTCCCAAACAAATGAGCTCCTCAGGCACACTAAAGGACTCTTGCTCCCTTTGGGCACTCCTGCTCTTGCCTGACATTACAGCTTCTTATTTTTTCCTGCCTGAACCCAAACCATCCACCCTACCCTAGTTTAGTCCTTCCAGGATCGTGAAATTCCTCTAACCCCACATCCCCCACCAACCTCTCCATCTGCGAGACGGCTACAGCGTGTATTACCTGTACCACCTGCTTGGCATTTTGATACATGTTGTACCACATTGTTAGCTATGTCAAAAGATAAAAAGTGCCGCATTATATTCTAGTTGCCCGGAGACCCTCTCCCCATTTATTATTCAGTGGCTGTCATTGCTTTAGAGGGATAGCAAAGCAGCCTTTATTGGCTTTGTGGTTCAAAATAGGATTTTGAAACTTGGAAATAAATGGAATCTTAAAAGAAAGTTGCTTTTGATTTGTGAGAAACCAGCTTTTTGAGAGAGAAAAGGGTTTTTAAATTCTAAAAGCTTGCCTTCAGCTATTAAGAACTAATACCCAGGAGTTATATAAAGTTTATTTGATAAACCCAGTTTTAGAATGAATGTATAATGACATAAAAGCAAGTTTTTCCATACAACACAAGTTAAATTGCAATGACTGAGTAACAAGGGAAGCCTAGGGAGGAGAGGTGATCATTTAAACAACAGGGTGGTATTACTGCACCCTGCGATCTTCAGCCTAGGTCTTAATGGAAACCCCAGAGAAGCTTGGGGACTAGAGAGTAGTTGTGCCCACTTTGCAGAGGCAGAAACCTTACAGACGTCCCCACGCAGCAGAAGGCATGGGAGCATTAACATCACCATGTCAGTGCAGCATGTCTACCAGAAGGATTAGAGCCTTCCCCAAAAGTCTAGAGGGTACCAAAGGGTCATGGGGAGTGTGGGCTGGTAAATACTTAACAACTAGCTGTCTCAGAAACAAAAGTCTAATTTCTGGGGTATGGTAGACAGAAGAACAGCCCCCCAAAGATATCCACATCCTAATCCCCAGAACCTATAAAGATGTTGCCTTAGACAGCAAAAAGAACTTAGCAGGTGGGCTAAGTCAAAGACCTGAGATTATCCAGATGAAAGAGAGAGATGTCAGAGCAGGGAATAAATTGTGTTGTTTTAAACCACTATGTTTGTGGCAATTTGTTACAAAATGAATATGAAACAAATGCATAAAGTTTTAAATGGTGTGAAGACTCCTCAAGGCTAACGTCAAGCTACCAAGGTGATATCGTTGAATACAAGATGGGAAGAAAATCACACAGTCAGCCATCGTGAGCTGGTACAAGCTGGTTCCACCACACCACCTGAATAAGAGAGCATTTGGAATTTTCCAAGTCTCTAAGAGTCCAGAAGGGGCTAGGAGGAGCTGGCAGATTCATGGGATCCTACAGTTATGATGAGAAAGAACACCAGCAAATATAGTACGGAGTCCCAAGACTGGGAACCACGCACAGGATTAGAGGCCAAAACTCAAAGACTAGGTGGCTAAGCCACAGCCACCACTGGTGGAGGACAGGATGGCCACAAGCCAGATACCTCCTGCTTCCCTTCCCATGCCTGGAGGCTGCACTAGCCCAGTAGAACCTTTTCCTTTCTGGGAGAGAAAGAGAGGGTGAGCAAAACACTGAAATGACTGATTTTAAGTCCTAAATTGACCAAATTTAAATCCTGATTTGACTGCCGTGACTTGGTTACCTAGAAGTGACTCAACTATTTCCTGATCCCAAAGAGAATGGAGGTGGGGCTCAGAAGAGTAATTAAATTAAATTTTGTGATCTGAAAAACTGACACCCACTTCAAATTCCAAATAAACGACAAACACCTTAGGAAAATGCTGCAGGTCTTCTCTCTGTCCACACATCTTGGAATCTTAAAGGGCACCGCAATGCTGGCTGATAGGAGGCATGTCAGAAAGCCAGCTGCTTGGCTCTTTCAATGCAGCTCTCCACCTTGGATGTATCCTGGAATCACATGGAGATCTTCACAATGTGCTGAGGCCTAGTTCCAACCCCCGCAGATTCGGATTTAATTGGTCTGGGGTGCAGCCTGGGCACTGGGATTTTTAAAAATCCCCCACAGAAGGTTCTAATGTGCAGCCAAAGTTGAAATCTACTGTTCGAACATAGTACTCCTCCTGGAGACACTTCGGAAGCAAATTAACCCAGGTTTAGATACTGATTCCACATGCTTCCAGTCTGACCTTGGAGAAATGACTTAATTTTTCTGCACTTCAGTTTCCTCCCCTGTAAAATGACTAAGGATATTCGAATAGAGGGTATTAAAAAGGTAATGAGCATACAGAGCCTTGCACATGGAGCATGTTCATTTTTGCTGGTTAACGTCTACCATTCTATGATGTTTTATTGAAGACTGCCTGTGAATCCTTTTTCTCCAGTCATCAGAGATCCCTGTTTATATAGAATCAACAGAGGCTTCCCGTGCACCTCAAATAAAAATATTAAGGCATAGATTATTCTTCTTATATAATTATCCCATTTGGAAAATAAAAAGTACAGATGGAACTCCACAGCGTACTCATGAATCAAAGAGGAAAGCACCTTCCGCATAGAAAGCCACGTCCAAAAGCCCCTACGTTTCACTCTCGTTATGGACCAAATGAGATTTTTCCAAGGTAGAGGTGATAATGTGTCCTCAGGTTTCTGAATATCAAACACATGAGAGCACTGAGGGACCTCCCAAACATATATTTCAAGGATAAAAATCTTTTCATCTTCAAAGAATCCACTTACTAGTCAACAAAGATGATCACAAAATCAGTCAAATGGAATTATTCTGCCTCAGAGGTGCTGTATAAAACAATATGCATATATATATATATATATATATAAAGAAGTTGAGAAAGATTAGAAGTTGGTATAACTGAGAGAAGATACAGTACATAGGTATAAATTAAGTCTCCAGAGATGATCTTTGATATTGTTTCTCATTAATAAAAGGGATGAATATGGCGAGGATAAGATTAAAGGGGCATGTCTACAAAAGAGAGTTTAACCCTAAAAGCAAATGTTCTAGAATCAAACCCTCTAGGTTCTCTCCTAAATCTTTCCCTTACCTAACTCTCTGTGTCTTCATTTCTTATTATAAAATTAAAACAATGATAGCACCTATGTCAAGTGGCTGTTGGGAGGATCCGAAAGATACTAGAAGGAAAGTACTTAGCACAGTATTTGGTACATAGCAAATTATCAGTTAGCATTAGCAACTATTGTTATTACAATAGCAATTCAGTTACTATTATAGTACCATACAATAAGACAGTACTGTCCAAGAAAGTATCCCATAGTTGGCTATTTAGATTTAAACATAGATTAATAAAAAGTAAATAGGTTAAAAATTCACTTCCTCAATTACACTAGCCGCATTTCAAGTACTCGATAGACACAGGTAGCTAGTGGTCACCATAATGGCAGAGAAACATTTCCATCACTGCAGATATTAAAGTCTCTACTCCAAGTGACAAATAGCAAGCTCTGGAGCCTCTCTCATTTGGTTCCCTCCACTGGGTAGGGAAAAGCACAAGGCAGTGACATTCCTTAGGAAATCCTCTCTTCTCAAGGCCATGCTCCCCTCAAATCTTAAATGATCTCCATATGGATACCGGGCTGCTGCTGAATGAACTTGTTTTAAGATCACCTAGCAAGTCCTGCTAGGCGGTCTTACATTCGACTTAGGATAGAAGGGCACTTAGCAACTATGTCATTATTGGCAGGATTTAAGATCTCTGCCAGAATGTCTATTTTATCAGCTGTCCCTTTCTGCTGCATTAATGTGTGCCTCTCTTCTAGTCTTCCTAAATCTTCCAAGTTGCTGGTTCTGATTTTATGTAAACTAGACAACCGGATAACGGAACTTACTATATAAGAGTAAGACTCTGGAAAGGGCTTTAGTCCTTTGCAAGACTGTCATCGCACAAACACTCAAAGACTTTCTTTCACTTCCTTCCTGGCATCTGCCTGTATTCTGGAGAGCTGAGAAGGCCACATACCCTCTCTATCAGCAGTATCAGACAGCAATAAGGATGCATGAAGTGACTCTTTGAAAAAGAGTATAAGAAACAGAAAAATAATAGAAGTGGTACAAAGAAATATCTCCAACGAGCAAGTCTGTGAGGACTGCAAATTTAGACAAATGACCAATTCTATTCAGTCATGAGCAAATTACATCAAATCATTCCTGGATCTTCAAAATCCATTCTTCAACTATAAAGTACAAAATGTCCACTTTATATACCCCGTTCAAGTGTATTTAATCATGTCTGTGTTTTAATGTGTAACCAAATACTGATTAGGCTGTGTCTATGCACATAGGCCAGCTTGAGGAAAAGAGATGATATCACCTATAGGTAGAACTCATGTGAACTTAAAGGATGTATTTCTTTCTAAGCTGATATATCTGTAGGAGTACATGAGAAATCAACCAGTTCAGGCCACGTCTGATAAGTCCCCTGATTTTGGATTGTGGAGTGTACTACATCACTCACTATGTATATCCTAGCAGCACAAAGAACCATGATTCCATTATAGCAATAATACAGCCTGTGATTGCCTGTAAAGCAGCAATAAAGCCAAGTTTAAGATGAAAGATCCGGAATCAGTTTACCTGGACTCAAATCCTGGCCTCACCCGCCATGATCAGTGTGACTTTTAGGCAAGTGCCAAAATTAGGCAAATGCTAAATTTTCTAATCTATGAAATGGAGTTGCTAATAATCCTTGCCTTCTAGAAGTTTCTTTTATAAAACCTTGATTAGGCTGTAATTCACACACCATAAAACTCACTCTTTTAAAGTGTAAAATGCCATGGTTTTAAACATATTCGAAGATTATGCAACTATCACCACTATTTAATTTTAGAACATTTTCATCACACCAAAAAGAAACCTCTTATCTACTCAGTTACATTGCTTACCCTCTCACCTTGTCACAGGCCACTAATAATCTACTTTTTAGATTAAAAGTAGGCAAATCTGTATAGATTTGCCAGTTCTGGACATTTCATATAAATAGAATCATACAATACAGAGTCTTCTGTGACTGATTTCTTTCATTTAGCAAAATGTTCTCGAAGTCCATCTATGTTGTAGCACATATTACTACTTCATTCCTTTTTATTATCAAGCAAATATTCCGTTGTATGGATATATTACATTTTGTTCATTTGTCAGTTGATGGACATTTGGGTTGTTCCTACATTTTGGCTATTGTGAATAATGCTGTAATGAACATTTTGGTGCAAGTTTTTGTGCAAACATAGATTTTCATTTCTGCTGAGTGTTTATGTATGAGTGGAACTTCTAGAGAATATGGTTTTGATTTTATTCCCCCAATGAGATTGAGCATCTTTTCATGTGCTTGTTAGCCACTCATATGTATTCTTGGAAGAAATGTCTATTAAATCCTTTGTTCATTTTTAAATTGGGTTATTTGTCTTTTAAATGTTGAGATGTAAGATTTTTTATATATAAATTTATATATATTTGCATTATATATTTTATTTATATATTTTTATACATTGTGAATACAAGTCAGATACACAATTTGTAAAATATTTTCTTCCAATCTGTGAATTGTATTTTCACTTTTCCGATGGTTACCTTTGAAGCACAAAGTTTTTCATTTTGACGATATCCATTTTATCTACTTTTTCTTTTGTTGTTTGTGGTTTTGGTATTATATCTGAGAAACCATTGCCTAACCCAAGGTCATGAAGATTTACACCTGTGTCTTCATCTAAGTGTTTCATAGTTTCAGCTGTTACACTAAGGTCTATGATCCATTTTGGTTTAATTTTTGTATATGCTGTGAAGTAGGCATCCAAATGTATTCTTTTGTATGTGGATATGCAACTATCTCAGCACAAATTGTTAGGAAGACTATTATTTCCCCAGTGAATTGTCTTGGCACTCTTGAAAATCAATTTACCATGAATGTAAGAATTGATTTCTGGATTCTCCATTCTATTCCATTGATATCTACGTCTATCCTTATGCCAGTACCACACTGTCTTAATTACCTGGCCTTGTAGTAAGTTTTGAAATTGTGAAAGGTGAGTCCTCTTTGTTACTCTCTTTCAAGATTGTTTTGGATATCCTGGATACCTTGCATTTCCATATGAATTTTAAGATCAGCTTGCCAGTGTCTGCAAAACAGACAGGCAGGATTTGGGTAGGTACTGAGTCGAAGCTGGTTATCAAATGCTTTGTAAGAAGCTGAATGCTATGGAGAAAAGAGCACCGGGCTAGAACTTACGAAATGTAGGTTCTCCCCCTTTGAAAAATCACTTCCATTGCTAGGACTTCAATGTCTTCATCTGTAAAATACGGAACTTAAGCTATGTTAATTTGGAAGATCCCTTTAACTTCAACATTCTAAGGTTCCACGTCTAATTCAGGCTTGAGAATACTCTCAGCAGTTTGGTAGAAATAACTCAGACTTCTAAAAGATCAACTATTTTGACCTATTAACATCCCCAGACACCTAACGGACACAATAACTCTGGAGATAGAGAAGATCCTAGTTTGTAGGAATTCGTTTTTCTGCTAGATTAAATGTAGGCCAATTTCAACCAGCTTGTTAAAAATCCGCAGTTATTAATGGACTCTTTTGCTGTTGTTTGCATAATGTAGGTGTTTTTAAAACTATATTTGGTGTAGAGCCACTTAAAATAAAACCTGGCTGTGTGTTAAATATCTATAATTTCATCAAGAAGAACACAAAGCCAAAGGGAACATATGTCAATTACTGTTTTAATGAATATAGATTATCTCAATGATTAAATATTAAATATATAAGTATTTAATATACTATATAACCCATTTTTCTCTAAGTTCTAAGGTGATATTCATAATAATGACATCTGGCAAGTACTCCTATTTTTTACTGTTTTACTCTGAAATAATTGTCCATCTCTAGATGGCTAAATATATTGGATGCTCATATTCAAGTTTTCAAGAGGTCTAACCATCTATCAAGCATGTACCATCATATACATGCATGGAAGACACAAAGATAAAAAATACATAGTCCTTATTTTCAGAGTTCACCATCTAATGTAGTTGGAGAGTCAGATATATAAGAAGAGAATCACAGTACTATGTGAGAAGTACTATAAAAGGAGTATAAAATCTATTTCGAGGCTACAAAGGAGATAGAGGATACTAACTTCTGTAGGAGGGCAAGGTGGATATGGAAAAAATGATAAATGAGGCAAGACTTCAGAGCAGAAATATGTCTGCAATGATGTGGGACATGGGAAAACAAGAAGAACTGTAGATAACTCCAAGATGTCTAGCTTGAGTAACTTGCTGTATGGTGATGAAACTTAGACAAGTTATTCTCATCTACAAACAGTCCTCATGATCTCAATGGAATTGAACTCCAGATAAAGAAAAACCCAAATCCATATTGCCTCCTCCCTCCCCACAAACGAAAAAGCAGAATTCCAAAGTACAACTTTGAAATTTGTTTGTATTTCACCCCAAGAACTGATGCATCACACAGTTATCCATATATCATACCTGTACTGACCAAAATTCAAATAAGAATCAAGAATGAAGGTTGGTGACTCCTAATGCAACGTTTAATTCTCTAACACAAACTGTCCTTCCTACCTACTCTCCCCATGATGAATTTTTGATGTATAAGTAAAATGATATTGCATTTTATGCAATATGAAATCAACAATTGTTACTTTCCCTGGAGAATATCTGAGTTGGAGTGGCTATGTCAATATCAAACAAAATAGATTCCAAAAAAAAAGTTATTAAAGATAAAGAGGAAAATTTCATAACCATAAAAGGGTAATTCCATCAGGAAAATACACCATATATGCACCTAACAACAGAAACCCAAAATATATGAAGCAAAACCTGACAGAACTGAAGAGACAAATAGAGAATTCAACAAAAATAGTTGGAGATTCAAAACCCGATTTTCAATGATAGGTAGGACAACTAGGCAGAAGATCAGCAGAAAAGGGGGAAGCCTCTAGCAACGTGGTCTAGTGATCACGTTTTTGTAATAACATTTGGAAAAATATATTTTCAGTGAAAATACTTTCGGTTCATCATCTCTTCACACTCTGACTTCTTCCGGTCACACTTGCTCTCATGTTGTCTGGCAAGGGACTAAGTACATTTTGGGAATCTAAGGAAGAGTGGAATTTAAGATACACTTAGGTTGAGTGGGACGGATTTATGTGGTTTACAGTGATTGCTGGCTTTCCCAGGTTGGAATGGCTTTCAGAAATATTCCCACTGCCCACTGTGCTGACTCATCCAGCATCATAAACACAAAGGTACAGGGGCAGAGTTTGTACTGAAAAGTGCATCTGCCCTACAGCACCTGGATCAGAACCAGGCAGGTAGTGGAGAAGAAACAGAGCCAGAACCCAGTCTGCGGAAAATTCTTTGAATCATCAACAACATAAAATCATAAGCAGAGGAGATAGAGAAATTCTCTCCTTTCAGGAAAATACTTAATAATGTAGCATTTTTAATTATAAAAATACTACATTTTTTTCCTTTTTGGTGGGAAACGTGGAAAATAAAATTGATCAGAATTCCTTTATTTTTAGGGCAGAAAACCTATCAGTGGTGAGTGTATCTGTGAGGTAAGCCATATATTTTATGCATCACAATTATTAATAATAAAACGTAATAATAATAATCACATTTCAATCAACCATGTTAAGACTGAAAATCTTGTAAAAATCATATGCTGTCACATAAAGAAGTGCTCAATGTATGCAGCCAAAAAATATACATGGAAAAATGGTATTATAAACGTCTTAGTCTGCTTATGCTGCCATAACAAAATACCATAGACCAGGTGGCTTAAATGACAGAATTTACTTCTCACAGTTCTGAAGTCTGGAAAGTCCAAGCTCAAGGTGCTGGCAAGGTAGGTTTCATCCTAAGGCATCTCCTCTTGGCTTGTGGGTGGCTGCTAACTCGCTGTGTGTTCATATGAACTATTCTCTGGGCACATGCTGGGGAGAGATTGAAAGTGTGTTCTCCAGTGTCTCTTCTCATAAGGGCACTGATCCCATCGTGGGAGCCTCACCCTTATGACCTCATCTAAGCCTAATCGCGTCCCACAGGTTCCATCTGCAAATACCATCACATTAGGGGGTTAAGGCTTCAACATGTGAACTTTAGAGGAACACAAACATTCAGTCCACAACAAAAGGTGTGTGTAATAATGAGTTAATAAAAGGATTATGTATTTAATGTTGTTCATTGCGTTTGACAGATCTTTGACTTGCAATTTATTGTGATTTATTTTCTCTTTCTAAATAAGCCTTCACTTTCACACCAAATTTTGTTTTTATAATTTTACATTCTTTCTCTCAAAAACGATCCCAATAATTGTATAAGCTTTCAGCTCTGCAAAATCTGGCCCCTCTCCTGCCCTTAACATCACCTTTTCATACCCTATATCCTCAGTTCTTTCACATATAAAGCTGCCCATCCTAAACACAACCTTCAGTCTGCCGCTTTGGTCTCCCTGAAGTTATAGACAACTATGCTGTTCTATCTATTCTCAAGATTCTAACTCACAAATCTCAAGAACAAGTCTGGTCAAAGCAGAAAGAAGTTGAATAAGCAGCCACTCTTGCTCTTGAAGAGTGATGAGGAGGATTGGATTAGATTAGAAACACTCGTACGTTTAGTTTTTATTCTGTATATTCAACACACACAACCTTCTCCACCAAATGCAAATGATTGAGTTACAGGCGCCATATTTTACCCAGCACCACTACCTTCCTCCAACCCTCAGGCCCTGTGGCTGAGTTTAGCTTGTCTTGACTCAGGGTTGATTCTATCCCACTGGCCTCATAGTCCACCATGACAACTTGCCTTCCTTCAGGTGCCATTCAGTCAACCAGCCATGTCCGCATGGGTCTGCATTCCAGGTGTTGACCCTGTTTGAGTTACTCTCCGAGAAGCCTCATTAGCTCGAAAGTGAATCAGTCAATATCAATAAATTCGAAGAGAGAGCCGGAACCAGCCTCACACTCCCGTGTTACAAACTCAGCACACATTATGTAGAACACAGCTCACTCGGACTTCACAACAGCTCACTACTATCTGTGGAGAGAAATGCCATAAAACACGAAGTGTGAAGCTTTATTCTCTCCCTGGAATGCAGAGGTAGAGTGATTTCTTAACAGATGCCCCCAGTATGGCGTACAAATGATATTGATCTCTGCAGCTGGCACTGAAAGCTGGAGCTGGTATACTGCATCTTTTAAACTTTCATCCCTAAATCCAAGCTGGCAGTTTGGTACCAAATATAGCGGAAGCCCTTCCCGTTGATATGTCACCTAACAGATGGAGCAAAATCCTGATTTGCAGGAATCCAGGTAACCACAGCTCTCAGTAAACTGGAATATTTTGCTTATTCTACTTTCAGAGAAATTTTCAGAGAAATTTCACAAAAATATGCCCAAGACAATGAAATAAAAACCCAGAAATCTCATGTATGAAGTTAGCAGACCCCAAAAGATGTTCTTAAAATGTGTTAGGATCATTGATTGTCCATCTCGATATTCTATCTTGTTTGCGACTCCAAGATGTCCTATGACATCTTACCATAAGAGTCCATTATGTTTTAACAACATCTGGTCGCTTAAGGTGGGACATGGATGTGAACCTTTTAAAAGGAACTTCAGCAAGGGCTGAAGTGGAAATGATTTTTTAACTTAACCCTCAGCGGATCAGATAAATCCCAATTAGCGCCTCATTGCTTAAACATTTTGACTAATCAAGCTTTTGTTGTGTAAGAATCAATGGTTTCAAATAAAAGCTATTTCCTTGGCTTAGGTAACTATTTGGAAGATTTACTAATTCGAACTATTTAAATGGAATTGTCTTCAGTATCCTCAAAAAGTCAACTTTTGGGCCATCTTCTTTTTCCCCATGAGTCATTATTGATAATGCTACTGATAACAGAGGTGAGAGTCTATAGCGTGTATGCCTCACTAGAGCATATGTCACCACTTTACAGTATGTCCCATACTGATATTTAAATATTGTACTATTTAATTTTATTTATACCCCATATCTTCAACTAAAGTTTAAGTAACCTGAGAAAACATAATGAACTTATTCATTTTGTATTCCACTTAAATCTCACAAAGTGCCTAAGATATAATAAGTTCCCCCCAAAAATATTAGTTTTCTTCATGCACATTGGGACCTGTATACTCATTGTGTTAGATAATGAGTTGTAGCTTAGCCAAAATTGGTCGAACAGCATTTTAACATGTCATGAACAAAGCAATAAGAAAAGGAATCTCAGATGCTATCCTATTAAACATTATAACAGCCTTGGAGAGAACATTTGCAATTCTCATTTTACAGAGAAGTTTGAGAGTCATAGATGAAAAAAAAATCATCCAATATTCCACATCTAGTATGTTCTGGAGCAGTAATGCAAAACTGCATCCAAAACCCATTTACCTACCCTGAAATAGTGGCTCCTGGTCAGAAGAGACATCTGAGCCCTCTGCCAATTCATCTGAAGTTTCTATGCTTTAACAAAGAGGTGAAGGAAGCATTTCTCATAAGAAAGTTCCATTGAAAGTGTTCAAAGACTGGAGCAACCACTTAGGATGAACCAATAAAAATCTGATGAAGGGGATATATATTTTGGTACATAACAGGCTGGTGCACAAATGATCAGATTCATTTATTTCTTCATATCATATTTAATGTTTGCTGTTGCCTCTCCACTGAACTGGTGAGAAACTAATGCTTAAATATTGTGGTGTCTCTTCCACTCCATGAGATCATTCAAGAAACTTGAGAGCACATACAGAACCAACAGAGGGTCTATATTCTTAGCCCAAGTACGTAACATCTTTGCTGTCCATCCTTTGTACCATGTAGCTACTTCTGGATGCCAGTACTAGGACTTATTAGACATTCAGCTCTGGGTGGGTTCAAGGAGACTCACCATGGTTCAACTCCAGAGTTCCTCTGAGCCCTATCAGGATCCTTACCACTGCTTTCCAGGCCACTCTGTACAGTGTATAGTGTGTACAGTTTCCAAGGCAGCCTATAGCATCTGGAGTGCTGCAGACTGGTGGGGACAGACTAATTCCATAGGCAGAAACCTCTTCTCAAACACTATTTCAACTTTTAGTCTCACTCCATAAGATCTAACCACTTTCTCCCTCCTCACACCAAATATGTGTGTTCATTCTGTTCCCTCGGAAGCCACCCAGCTAAAATATCCTCGACGGGCACAAAGCAAAGCTCTTGAGAAACAGATACAGACCTCTCTTTCCTGGGGAATGGATGGGAAGAGTTTTGTCACAAGGTTGACTTTATTTTCACCATCTTAATTTTATATTTAGGAGCTTACATATTTTTTTCTGGACATACTAGTATGGTAGAGTTGTGGATAACTTTTGGTATAGTTGAGATCTAATTTATTTTGTGGGAATAATAATGGTCCCAAAGATGACCATGCCCTAATTCCCAGAACCTGTGAACATGTTACCTTATACAGTAAAAAGTATTTTACAGATCGATTAAGATAATGGACCTTGAGATAGGAAGAATATCCTGGATTACCCAAGTGGACCCAATCTTCATTACATGAGTCCTTAAAATCAGAGGATTTTCCCTGCTGTGGTCAATCAGAGACAGACAGAAACAGGGAGAGAGAGAAAGAGAGGGAGGGAGAGAGAAAGACGTGATGATAGAAGAAGGGTCAGAAAGATTTGATATTGATGGCTTTAAAGACGAATTAAGGGAGCCGTGAGCCAAGGCACGTGGGCAGCCTCAAGAAGCTGGAAAAGTCAAAGAAACAGATTCTCCCTCAGAGACTTCCTAAAGGAACACAGCCCTGCCACCACCTTGATTTGAGCCCAATGAGACCAGTTAGACTTCTGAAGCACGAAACTGTAAGATAATGAGGTTGGTTTTTTTTAAGCCACTCCATTTATGGTAATTAGTTATGCCAAAATAGAAAACTTATACATTGTTACACAGATGTAATCTTGACAAATTATCAACAAAATTTTATAAATAGAAACATTGACAAGGAAGGACCATTAAAATTTACTTAATTAAATTTTTCTAGAATTATACATCTACTTCATTTTTAAAAATCAGATCGTACAGAAGGGCTTCTAAGGAAAATAGTCTCCTATCTGATACCTACCTCCTACACCCGGCCATACTTTCCAGAAGTAACCACTTTTAACTCAATTGTTTGTTTTTTTAGGTCTCCAGGAAACCTTTGCATCTCCCAATGATTTGCTCAGTCTACTATGTCTTGATTCATTAATGTCTGACATAATTGCTTGATTTATGATATGACAGATGAAGATTTAGTTCATTTGAGCTCATTTTCCCATTTCCCTACTGATATAGGTCACTGTTTTGGGGTTTTTTTCTTGGTTACATTTTCTGGCTTTAAATAATGCACTCCAACATTTCAACCTTGATCAATCAACCGTGGCCAGCACCCATGTCACCATTAGTCTTTTCATTCCTCATGCACACTTCTGCCTCCAAGCTTCTGTCACCCATAATTTTATTTTCACATTTCAAAGTTACTAATACTTGAAGTCTGTTCTGGGATCAAATTTAAGTCTTGAGATTTAGATAATAATAGATAGGATTTATATTATAATTGTGTAAATATTGTTCATAGTAGAGCTAAGAAGTGTTCTCTGGTTATATTCTCTTTCCTGTGCTGCCTTACATTTATCTTGACCTTCCTCTGGGCCTTTATTCCTTTCTTGCATTGTTTGCCTTTATTGAATTCTTAAGTTCTTCTGTGTCTCTGGGATAATATCAAATCCCTTAAATACCTTCCTGGAGTCTTCTGTCCTCTTGTCCTATACAAGACTTTTATTCTCTAAGCTTTCTACATGATTGTCAAGCTGGACTTCCCTTTAGTATTCTCCAAAACCAGATTCTTTCTTCCTAGATCCTATTTCTGCATAATTCTTGATTTACTGCTCCCTTACTCTATGATATATCCAGAAGTGTTTACCTTAAAGCGCTGTGTTTGTTGGTGGGAGGTTAAATTTGTGCAGTCACTATGAAAAGCAGTATGGAGGTTCCTCAAAAAATTAAAAATAGAAGTACCATATGATCCAGCAATCCCTCTTCTGGATATATGTTGGAAGAAAATTAAATCAGTATCTCAAAGAGGTATCTGCACCCCCATGTCCATTGCAGCATTATTCACAATAGTCATGATGGAGCAATCTAAGTGTTCATCTACAGATGGATGGGTAAAGAAGTCTTGGTGTGTATATATATATATATGTATAACAGAATATTATTTATCCATGCAAAGAAGGAAATCCTGCCATTTGTGACAACATAGGTTGAGCCTGAGAGCACTATGCTAAGTGAAATAAGTTAGAGAGAGAAAGACAAACACTGTATGATCTCACTTATAAGTGGAATCTAAAAAAAACAAAAAACCAAGTTCATAGATACAGAGAACAGATTGGTGGTTGCCACAGGTGGGCAGTAAGGGGTGGGTGAAGGAGATCGAAAGGTACAAACTTCTAGTTATAAAATAAATAAGCCCTGGGGGTGTAATCTATAGCATGGTGACTATAGTTAATAATACTGTATTGCATATTTGAAAGTTGCTAAGAGAGCAAATCTTAAAAAGTTCTCATCCAAATAAAAAAAATTTCATAACTATGTGTGGTGGCAGATGTTAACTAAACTTATTGTCACTTATGGTGATCGTTTTGCAACATATACAAATATCAAATCGTTATGTTGTACACCTGAAACTAATATAACGTTATACACAAATTACACTTCTTTTAAAAAAAAGATTGTGTTCTAAAGATCTTAGATCACTTAAATTTTACATGCCAGAAAGTAAAAACTAAATTACTCTCAAAGGGTCATAAAACACTCTTGATCAAATAATTCAAGGTGTAGCAAAGGAATTATAATTAAATTATCTGGGAAAAGAGATTTTTTTAAAAACTATCAGATAAACATGTAGAAACATGGAGCCAATTAGTACATTTTTGCATTGATAAAAACTAGCTCTCTGGTTGAGATAATAAAGAAAAGAACAGAAAGGTTTATAAAACCCTCTCTTCTTCTGAATAGTTCACACTGCATCTGCTTGCATTTTCAGGCTTCCTATGGTTAATAACGGGCCTGTAATATGAATGTGTACAATGCATACAAACACTGTAAGTCTTCAAAGAATCGTTTCACTGATGGACAAAATGATAGGCTGTACTTAGTGAGAAAGACAAAATAGAACTTTTCTTTCTAATATAGTGCTGATGCAACCTATGCCTGTCTTGGGCGCTAGCACTCTGAGATGTCTCCCCTGAGATCTAAAATGACAAATATGAAAAAGCAATGCTATAGGAATTCACCTCCATGGTCATAACTGTCATTTTTACAGTACCACACAAATGTACAGGACACTTTTATATAATTTAACTCATTTTCTTCTAAAGGTGAAATGTACAGAATATGTGCACGTTATTGTTACTGTTTTATAGAAAAGTTAAATGAAAACTCAATGCTATGCATATTATAATTGGAATAGGTGAGACTAAAGCCAAGTTTCTTCTCCCCAATTCAAATGTCTTTCTATTAAGCAATGTTGGCTTTTTATTGGCAGACTAAAGCTAGTGACAACTTGGAGAAGGCATTAGCGTATGAGTAGGCACATCAGTTGTTGAGTTTGCGAAGAGATTTGACATGATTTACAAAATATTTTATCCAGTTCTTGTCTTTTTCCTATCCCCATTTTCTATATTTAAGACAGAAATATAAATAAAATGGCCCATGAGGGAGAAGGCAATCACATGCCAACTGTGTTTCCTCCGACTACTAAAACTAGAATAGGTAAATTTAACGGTGAGCAAATGAGGATAAGACGTGGAGGCTTGGGTGTGACTCTCACTGGAAAAGTCACCTGGGAAGGAAATAAACACAGCCAACCAATGGTTGGCTTCAAAGGTCATCAAGAGACAGCTGAAGCTTGTCCTCAACTGAAGCAAAGTTCTGAATGGACCAGTTTTAGACATGATATAAGCACAGGCGAAGTTAGCTATATTGGGCAATGTTTGCATAACCTGCCATGTCAGTTTTTGTTGAAATTTAAACCCTATAAGTAGCCGTAGATTCTTTAACATGACAGGGCAATGAACACGAAAGATTTTCCTCCTGAATTCTCCATTACATTCTTATTACTAGTTTGCAGTTTGGTGCATTAGTTTGTGTAACCTCTACAGGCACTCTTGTCCCTTCCAATTCACCTCACAGTGACTAGTTCCCCCATGCCAAAATCTTTCAGGAAGATAAAGAAACCATCGAAGATAATTTAATTGTCTTTACCTGTCACACATACACAAAAAAATGAAGCTTTTGCTTAATGAACACTTGTCAGGTGGGGAGGAGGCAGCAAAAGAAATTATATACGTCTAAATATATTTATTGATATCAAATAAATAAAAGAAAACTAAATGTGATCTAGCTGAGCTTACTATTTTAAATGGCTGACTTCTCGCCAAAGGTTTGTCCACATAAATTGTCAAGCTTCTTGGTCATAATCAACTTTCCAATTTCGATAAAAAATAAGCACAGCTGATTTCTGTTTTGACAACTTATCAATAAATAATCTTCTTATAAAAACTTCTGCAGTTGGTAAAATAGATAGAAGACTTTAGACTCCTGAAATGTTTGGTCCCTTAATCCTTTCATCGTTTTTTTTCACCACTGTGGTGACACAGACCATAGCTACCTTATTCAAAATTGTAATCCCTGTGGCTAGCACCCTATAAATATTCACAAGAAAGGAACAAGGGGAAAAGCAAGGAAGGAGGAAAACCGCAGAGAACAAACAGGACTATGTTTATAAAGTACACCATGAGTTGGCTGGTTAATGACATCAAAAGATAGAATGCTCTTATTGACTAGGGCTGAGTCACGGGGAGATCCTGGAGTAGAAGGGAGGAGAGAAGCGAATTATCTACTGCCACCCTACATGGACAGAGGCTATTCTGCAAAAGAGAATTACGCAGTATAGGAAAAAAGTAACAGCCATCGCATGTGCAAATTTAACTGTCCCCAATCATAAAACATTCTTTTCTTCAACAGTATTTTCCTTTTAGGATAATAGTCTCTCTTTTCAGGACTCCAAGTTCCTCAAATGCAGAATGTGGACTCCACTGCCCACGCATCACCCACTCCCTTCTTTACCCCTTGACAACTAACCTCTAAACTATTCCAACATTGCCTTTGCTCTCAAAAGTCACTAATGGTGCTTTCTGCTTTCTCTTCGTCCACTGCCTCTCTACAGCATTTGGCACAGTTTATCACTCCCTTCTTAAAATTCTTTCCTCCTAAAATTTCCATGACACCCAAATAGTCTCTTCCATTGATCCCTATTCTTCTCTCTCATTCCCTAATGGTGGACGTCTGAGGCTCTGTGTTCATCCTTCCTCTCTTTACTCTTCTTCATTTCATGATCTCATACACTGACATGTCTTCAATTATCATCTCTACCGAACGACCTTAAACATCTCAACTCCAGCTCAAAACTCCTGTACACTTCTTCATGGTTTCCGCTGGATAACCCACCAACAACGTAAACTTAAAATGCTTCCATTCGACTCCTAAATTCTACTAAAAGTATCACCATTTTCCAAGTAACGTATGTGTTAAATCTCAAGTTCCTCTGACTCTTCTCTCCACGTACAGTCATGTACCATTTCCTTCTGATCAGTCCTCCTTATTTCATCTTATATTGTTTCTTTCTGTTGCCACTGACACCACCAAGTAGAAGTACTTATTATCTTGTAATAGGGCCCTTAGTGTTTTCCCCTGCCCTAGGACCTCCCATTTCAATCTATTTTTAATTTTCATGTTGGGCATATCACTCCACTGCTCAAAAACTTTTTATGGCGTGTTCTTGCCAATGGTCCACATTTCTCTATTAAGTGGAACTAATCTTTCAAAAGTTTGCATGCCTTGGAGATCATTCTTTTTTCCTTTTCTTCATTCTCAACCCCTGACTAATATGAGGCAACACCCAAGATAATTATATCTGCTCTGTAGACCTAAACTCTACCTTATTCGGGATATTCCAAGTTAGAGCCTGCAGGATAGGTGAGGGTTTAGAGTGTAGAAGGTTCTAGCAAGCTTTCTAAGGTACAGATTTGGAGTCCACTTTAAAATTAGCTCATCTCTTAATTGCTTATGAACTCAGAAAGCACACTTATTTTCCTCCTGAAAAATGCCAACATGGCAGATTCAGATGCTTCTAAATTTGTCCACAATAGCACCTATCCATCACAGACCAAAGTAAAAAATCTGAACATCTCTTGAAATTGGATGAAGCACAAAATCTGCCTGCCTTAAACATAAAGTTCTCTAATTAGAAACATTCAAGCTAAAAGGGACCTAAAATCATTTAATTCAACTCCATCCTTTTACAAATAAAGTGACTTACCCAACTTCAGCCAACTGTTCAGGGACTAAACGGTATCTAGAACCTTGATCTCCCTATTTCAAGTTCAGTCCTTCTGCATTATACACTACACAACCCTCCAAATGGGGTGACTCTGTCCTAGGAACTGTGTGTCCCCCATGCAAGAACCAAGAGTGCAGAACATGAACCCTTATAAATGTAGCTGGATCACAGCATCTGAGAAATAGCAAGCAAATGGAAAAGATATTTGACTCTCTCACAAAGAGTATCTATTCTCAAATTATCCCTTTTTGTGTGTATGAAGGAAACATTCAAGAATTAGTTTTAAAACAGGGATTTATCATTTTGGTAGCCCAAATGACTATATACAGCAAGGCATAAATTTGTAGGCACATAAAATTATCGAAGGCTTCACAGAATGGTGTAACCCAGAACTGTATTGTATGACATCTAGAGCAGGTGTAAACAGTGCAGTCCACTTCACGTTCAAGTCTGTAATATTTAAGTAACGTTCCTCTTGGTGTTAACTGTTAACTGGCAATTGATGGACCCACCAAAACCCAGCATGCGTAGTCTTTGAAGGAGTGAGAAAAAGTAGATAACTGCATTATGTCGGGATGAAATTCTTCTCATGAAATGACGATTTGTTAAAAATTTGAATCAAACTAAAAATTTAGCCTATTATTGGCTGGTGTCTGTTCCCACGGAAACCGGCGGAGGAATGGTCACTAAAAGATTTTCCATTAAATGTGACTCTGCTTGTGCATTCAGGTTCAGTCAGGTGTGAGAAGCAGACAATGGCTGGCTGAGCACAAGAGAAAGGTAATGGAATCAATAGGTATTTCGTCTTAAGGGACGCACAAAGTTTGAGCTTAAAAAGGTATTATTGAACAGTTTCAGGCACAGGTAGAAGATGATATGACCACAGCCAAAGTTCAGGGGATGTCAGTCGCTGTGGACTCACCCACTGGACTTCGGAGTTAACTAGACCTAGAATCAAGACTCAGTCCCCGCCTTACTGGCTCACGTCATCGCACAGTTTAAACCGTCAGTCTTTCTGCGTCCTCCTCTGTAAAACAATGTTACAATAGTGCCTACTTCAAAGACTACTGAAATGTTCACTGACGCAATGCCTGGTAACCCTCAGTGAAGGCTGAGGGTCATTATTCCACGATACAGAAAACGCTTATTTTTCTGTGCCCTCCAAAACGATTACATATCCAGTTCTAACTAGTACACATTGGTCCTTTCAAGTCCACTTTTTCTGATATTCTCTTAACGGGAGTTTAAGTGTGTCAAGGCCTAGGCCTGGATAAAGGGTGTCACAGTCATTTTAATATGCCAACACCTGATCTATTACGTCATCCAGAACCATCCCTGAATCATTGACAGCCAACTCTATAAGCTGAACCCATCTGAGCTTATAACAATCGGAAAACGTTCAAACTGGAAGAGAATCTAGCCATCTAAGGGAAACTCCTCATTTTATGTGTGGGAAATAACAGACACGCAGAAAATAGCAGGAAAATAGAACCATGTCTCCTAGGTTTCGTCATCCCACTGCAACTTCTGGAAAATGCATTGACTATGGAAGAGAATGATAATAAACAACAACCGTAATAGTACACATAACATTTACTGAGCATTTCTTCTGTTCTAGGCACTACTCTAAACATTTTGCATACATTAACACATTTAATTATCACACCAACCCAACAAAAGATATTACGCTAAGTCAGTGTGTCTCAGCTTTTAAAAATATGAGACGTAACTTGCCCAAGTTCACGTGGCCAGCAAGTGGCGTGGAAGAAAAGGAATATCTGTCTTTGCTACCTATTGTACACCAAGCACATACTAGGTTCTTTAAGAAATTTAAAAGGAACTAACAACTATTGAGTGCTTACTATTAACGAGGCTTACTATTAACGGAAGAGTGAGGATGGCCCCCTTTTCAGGGACATGTCCTCAATAAGCTCCTCAGTTTTACAAGGGAAAATTCCCATCTCTTAAAACATCCGTCAGAGGATGTAGACTGGGATCTTTCTTCCTGTCCGTTCCTCCTATTGTGCAATATATCTGAAATTAAAAACTCATTAGATGGGTGTGATGCTGTCAACTAGACTGGGCCACAGACTGCCCAGATATTTGGTCGAACATTATTCCGGGTGCATCTGTGAGGGTGTTTCTGGATGACATTAATATTCAAATCAGTAGACAGCAAAGCAGACTGCCCTCCCTAGTGTGAGCAACGCAATGAGTTGGAGGCCTGAATAGAACAAAAAGGTTGACCCTCGGGTGAGTAAGAGGTAACTGCCTCCTGCCTGACTGCCTTGAGCTGGGACATCATATTTTTTCTGCCTTTGGATTCAGACTGAAGCATCGCTCTTCCTGGATATCAAGTCTGCCAGCACTTGGACTGGAACTACACCACCAGCTTTCCTGGGTCTCCAGCCCGCCAACTACAGATCTTAGAACTTGGCAGCCTCCATAACTGTGTGAGCCAATTCCTTATAATAAATCCCTCTCCATAGGTAGGTAGGTAGATAGGTAGATAGATAGATAGATAGATAGATAGATAGATAGATAGATAGATATAGATAGAAAGATAGATAGATGATAGATATAAATATATAGATAAATATAGATAGATATTTCTATTCTTTTTCTCTAGAGAATCGTAATTAATACATATAGGCATTTAGCACAGGCTAGATGAGACGCAGTAAAAGAATATTAACAAACCAAACTAAAGCACAAGACTAAAACAAATAAATTTTTTAGCAGAACAAAACATAGAGACATGAAATACATGTAAAAGACTTAACATACACGTAGTTAGATTCCTAGAAATATAGGACAGATTAAGACAGAAGCACTATTTGGAAAATTAATGACCAAGAATTTTTGAAATCTGATGAAAGACATTAACTCACAGATGCAGAAGGTTGGTGAAACTGAACCAGTATAAGCACAAAGAAAATCACAACTGTGCATCCAAGAGTCTAACTGTTAAAAACTAAGAAAATAGGGGTGAGCCCACTGGTGCAGTGGTTAAGCACACATTCCACTTTGGCGGCCCGGGGTTCGCCGGTTCAGATCCCGGGTGTGGACATGGCACTGCTCGGCAAGCCATGCTGTGGTAAGCGTCCCACATATAAAGTAGAGGAAGATGGGCATGGATGTTAGCTCAGGGCCAGTCTTCCTCAGCAAAAAGAGGAGGATTGGCAGTAGTTAGCTCAGGGCTAATCTTCCTTAAAAAAAAAAACACTAAGAAAATAAAGAGAAAAACCTTAAAATCAGCCAGGGAAGGGCAAAGAAACGTTTTCTTCAGGGGAACAGCTAAAATGACAGCTGACTTCTAAAAAGAGTGCCAAAAGAAAAAAACACTGCTAAAACTAGAATTCTATACTTGGTAAAATTATTCTTTAAAAATAAAGGCAAAAGAAAGACATTCTCAGACAGACAAAAGGATTGACTCAAATAGATTTTTACTGTAGGAACTATTAAAAGAATTTCCTCAAGCTAAAGGAAAATAATTCCAGATGAAAGCATGGAAGTCCAAGAAAGAATGAACAGCACCAGAAAAGGTAAATATAGAGAAATATAGAAGATTATTGACTGTTCCAGGCAATGATAATGATAATGATATTTTGTGGAATTTATAACTTACGTAGAAGTAAAATATATGACAAAAATAGCAAATAAAAAGTGAGTTATTAAAAATAACTTTAAATCATAATCGCTGTAATTGAGGCCAAGGAAGAAAATTTTTTTCTCCTAAAATGTCACTTCAAAATATTCTTATTTAGGGGCCGGCCCAGTGGCACAGCGGTTAAGTGCGCACATTCCGCTTCGGCAGCCCAGGGTTCACCAGTTCGGATCCCGGGTGCAGACATGGCACGGCTTGGCACACCATGCTGTGGTAGGCGTCCCACGTATAAAGTAGAGGAAGATGGGCACAGATGGTAGCTCAGGGCCAGTCTTCCTCAGCAAAAAGAGGAGAATTGGCAGCAGTTAGCTCAGGGCTAATCTTCCTCAAAAAAAAAAAAATATATATATATATATATGTGTGTATACATATATATATCTCCTTATTTATAAACTCTTGCAGCCAAGCTTTTCTGACTGACCATCAATTTGGTCATTTCTTGTATCTTTGACTTGTTATCATAAAGTCTTTCTAAAATGAGATAAAAATGGATCAAGTAAATTTCTCCTAGGAACAGATATTACCGTCGGAAATCGATGTTTTAGATTGCGGGTTTTTATGCCTTCCTTCCCACATGAAGCCATCATTTCACTGGCCTCCACACTGACGCACGCTGAGAGGAATGGCCCTGTGACGTCTGTATGGAGACTAGCTCACAGCAAACCTCGGCACAGTCTTCCGAAAAGTTGTTGTGCTTTTATTCGACTAACAACGTGAATTATGTATCTTATCACGTTAACTTCATTCCTTTATTCACTAGAAAGCTCAGACCCGAATTTGTGGTTCTTCCCAGACCATGTAGAAAGGTACATACCCTGCAGTTTATGCACTACATTCATCCTTGATTACACCTCAGTTTTTCTCATGTTTAATTTCCCTTCACTAATATTTTTCTCCCCTACTTTTATATGTAACCCTAGTAACTTGGATTTTTTTTTTTAAGATTGGCACCTGAGCTAACATCTGTTGCTAATATTTTTTTTCTTTCTTTTTCTTCTCCCCAAAGCCCCCCAGTACATAGTTGCATATTCTAGTTGTAGGTCCTTCTGGTTGTGGCATGTGGGACGCTACCTCAGCACGCCCTGATGAGCGGTGCCATGTCTGCGCGCAGGATCCAAACCTGCGACACCGTGGGCCACAGAAACAGAGTGTGCAAACTTCACCACTCAGCCATGGGGCCAGCCCTGTAGACTGGATATTTTTGTATGTCACCTCAAATCTTTTTTAGAAGAAGGGAGGAAATAAATACATGTATATGTACATATAGACATACATACACATTTACTCATTCTGGGTTCTTTTCAAACATTTTCTCATCTAATCATCACAAGCAAAGAAGGAAATGCTGATGTCCATTTTACACAGGAGAAAACAGAATCAATGACTAACCTCAAATTATAAAATAGTGAAGCTAGAATTCTCCTCTTTACTCTGAAGCCTGTAATTTTTCTTTTATGCCACACTGTCTCTCATCTGCCTTTTGTACCACTCATTTATTCATTCACTGAATGCATATTTATTGACTACATACTATGTGCCAGACTGTGGATGGAGAAGTGAATGAATCATTCAAAGTGCCACCTCTCATGCCTCTTGCAGGCCCTGTCCTACAGCATTAGGTTTCTTTCAAAGAATGACTGATTTGGTAAATTAGATTCTAAGTGCGTAAGAGACAGGCACTACTGAGTGCGGCTCGGTATCATCCCCGACAGCCATCCCACAGTATCACAGGTCCTCTTAGCGCTGTAGCTACTGGGCTTAGCTACATTCCCCCAGCCAACTTTAGAGTAAATAAATCTACAAAAACAATGAGAATCAGCACGGCATGGCAATTAACAGAAGGTTTTTCTAAGTAATCAAAAAAATTATTAGAATAATAGCAGGATGTTATGAGACAACATTGAGTTTTAGTTTTTTATACATTGAGAGGGAAAGAAAAGACTCAAGGCCTAACTGAATTGTGTCGAATTATATGAACAGAAGGTAATTTTAGAACCAATACTTGTCAAGTATGTCAATCTGCTGTGGCTTTTGGGAACCCAGATTCCCTTCATAACTCAATGTCTTGCAATTACCCCCTCAGAAAGAGTGTGAATGCACCCCGAACAATGGCTGAGTATGGGCTTGAGGGGTTAATGGGATGCTGTCAGCAAAGAGAAATGGTCTCACTTCAGCCCGTTACTCAAACGCTGCATACCAACCCCTTGTTTCCGAATGTAGCGTGTGGCTAAGGGACACAACAATTTACTGAACAAAGAGCCTTCTGAGGTTATATAAGAAGGGAAACTGGAGGTTTTCCTCAGGGATCAGGGAACAATACTCACAACTCACATCTCTGTGTTTTACCCTGAAGAATCCAAAGCCAGTGGAGATGCGCCATTCAACACACGAGCCCTCACACTCATTGTCCTCTGTAGGACCCTTTTCATCACTCTTCAAGATGTAAGAACTAATCATTTCCGGGGAGAGACGGTGAGTTCTTCGAGCCTTCCAGGAAGTCTCTTTTCTGAACGGAAAGGGATAATTTTCTAGTACTCACAGACATTAAGGATGCACTGTCCTACTTTCAGAATTCACCTTTTGACCCCTCAAAACATAGGGAGAGCTGGTTTCATTAAAAGATCAAGTGCTTTTGTGTCAGACGCCTTGGCTTGAGCCTTCCCAGCTTTCATTTTCATATCTGCGATATAGAGATGTTAGCAAACCCTTCCTCACAGGGTCATTGTGAGGATCCAGTAAGATCTCCTTTGTAGGCTGTCTGCCAATAATAGGTGTTCAAAACGATTTGTTCCGAGTTCTTTCTCTTCTTATTAAAATCCCTATTAATAAGCAAATAAGGAAACAGGAAACTATGTGACATAAGATAGGTCTCACTGGGGTAGATCAAACTCTGAGATAACCAAGAAAGAAACAAAACATGTTTATGTTCCTACCTTAAAGGACAAGTCTGAGGATAAAATGATATGTTATATGATAAAGCATATGATTAAACTGTAGTCCTATGTAAATGGAAATAGTGAAGCTATCTTAGCTACTGGCATAACCCACCAAGACGCGGTTTTGCAGATTTTCTTTTTTGAAAGATTATTAGGTGTCAGTAACTGTTTACATTCTTCCTCCGTTATCTCACCTTTGTTCTTCTCAATGATCCCAAAAGTGAACATTATCCCATTCACATAATAGACAAAACTGCAGTCTGATGCAATGTGATGTGCCAGTGTCCCCACAGCCACTAAACAGCAGCGCCTGAATTCTATCCCAAGCTTCTGTAAGTTTCTACCATCTCCACATGTCCCCACACAGCCACCCAGATACAGAGATGACAAGGAATGGGAGAGTAGCAGGGAAATTTTTGGAGAGTTTCAAATAAAGTCTTGAGCCAAAGCAGGCTTCCTGTACAAACCTCATCACTCAGGAGCTCAAAGACATCTAAGCCCCATGAGGAAAAGGAGATGTGTGCCTCCCACAGTGAGAGGGAGAGGTTCTGACGAATGCTGCAGTTATCGGTGGAGTTCTGATTTGGGAGGTAACTGGCTGCCACTTGCTCATTGTTGATGCAGAAGGTCACTCTTCTCACTCTTCAGAAACTCAGGGAGACAAGGAGATTCAGAGCCCTAACCTCTCCCCAGTCGTCTCCTCTCACAGAGCCACCCGCAAAGCCCCCCAGGCTTCTCTAATTACCGCAGAGTATCTACAGCAGTGAGAAAATTTCATCGAAGAGGAGAGAGAACTTATGCATCGGAGGGAAACCCTGGAGGCCCACTGGCCACAAAACACACGATAAGCAGAAAGGAGTGTCTGGGGTCCCCAGCAATTTAATTATTTTTCTCCTGCGTTAAGTGACTATTGAAAGAATTTGGCTCTTCATGAAACTTCCCAGGGAAACAAAACCAAAAGCATTCTTAGAATATTGTTGGTTTTGCTAGTCCAAGTTAACCGGGCTAATTTCAGTCTTTCCTTTCAATTTCCCTTTCTCCCTGCTCCCATTTCATTCTGCAAAGGGCAAGAAATGTCTCTCAGGACACAGCCTCAAGTCTGCAATATGACTACGCCTTCGCTCCTCAGTGCTGCTGTCAGAGTGACATTGTGAATACAAGATGGAGAGAAAAAAAATCGCCATTGCTTTGCACAAAACAAGCCAGTGCTTAATCTAATGCAAACATAATTACTTTTACTTAAACAAAAGGGGAAAACAAATAAAACGAAAAAAACTCAATGTTTACCACATAGGCTGTCTACTCAGAAGTGAAAAATTATGTGGGCATCAGATAGGCAGCATGCTCCTGCTCTCAGCTGCTGCTCTTTAGAAATATCTGAAACACATTTCAAGAGATGGTTAAAAACAGGATTTCTGATTCCAGCTATTCACTTCTTATCTTCAACAGTTACTGTTTTAGGTTCCCAGCATTGCTCATTTCTTTCATTTGAACATTAATAGAAGGTTGGTACTCTGGGAAAAGGCATTAAAGTTGGGTGTCAGGAAGAGGAACATTTAAAAATTTTTTCCATTGACCTTTGCCAGGGATTGATCCCTTTGATATTCCCAAACAGAGAATGAAACAGAAGGAATATTCATTTGTTCATTCAAGAAATATTTACAGCAAATCTGCTCTGTGACAGATGCTGTACTGGGTGAGCAATGCAGAAATGAGGACTGTCCTGCTGGAATAGACAGTCTAGTGGAAAGAAAAAACATGCAACAACTAATGATGCAAATAAGTACAGAACTGTACAAGCTGCTACGAGAGGACACAACAAGGAAGCCTGGCTGTTAGCAGGAGGTGAAGGAGAGAGGTCAGAAACAGCCTTTCTAAGGAACTTTCATCTACTGAGCCCTTAAAGACAAGAAGGAGTTAGCCAGGCAAATGGATAGAGTTACTGAGAGAACTATAAGGAGAGACACGCAATTCTGAAACAGGGAGAAGCCCAGAGGAAGGAAGACTTCCCACACTCGTGAGAAATGAAAGGTCAGTGTGTTAGTTTCCTAGGGCTGTTAGAACAAGTTACCACAATGTTAGTGGCTTAAAACAATGGAAATTCTCTTACAGCTCTGGAAGCCAGAAGTCCTGGACCAGAGTGTTGGCAGGGCTATGCTCCCTTGGGAGGCTGGAGGGGAGAATCCTTCCTTGCCTGTCACTGTTTCTAGAGGCTCCAGACGTTCCTTGGCTCAGGACTGTGTAACTCCAGTCTTGTTCCCATCTTCACGTGGTTGCCTCTTCTGTCTCTTATAAGGACACTTGTCATTGGATGGGGGCCCACCTGGTTAAAGCAGTAGGATCTCATCTTGAGAGCATTAATTACATCTGTAAAGAACTTTTCTCCAAATAAGGTCACATTCACAGGTACTGGTGACTAGGATGTGGACATATCTTTTGGAGACCACAATTCAACACGCTGCAGTCAGTGCTGCTGGAAAGGAGAAGGGTAGTGTAAGACGGAGCTGGAGAGATGGGCAAAGGCCAGGTTGTGCAAGCCTTGGAGCCTTGCTGAGTATATCAGTTTTCTGTTGCTGCATTAACAAATTACCACAGACTTTAGTGGCTTAAAATAATGCCTACTTATCATCTCAGAGGCCTGTGGGTCAGACGTCTGGACATAGCATAATTCAGCTGGGTCCTCAGCCCAGGACATCACAAGACCGAAAACAAGGTGTCCACTAAGGTGAAGCCCCTAAGGAAGACTTAATTTCCAGGTTCATTCAGGTTTTGGGCAGAATTCAGTTCTTCACAGTATCTTGACACATGGGCCCTTTCAGGTTCAAGGCAACAACAGCATATCAAGTCTTCATATTTCAAAAGTCTGACTTGCCCTTCCACCACCATCCTGAGAAAGAGCGCTGCTTCAAGGTCTCAGGTGATTGCACTTGGCTCACCAGGGTAGTCCAAGATAAATTGCTATTTTAAGGTCAGCTGACTATAATCTTAATTACACTTACAATGTCCTTTGTGCCATGTAACATGATGTACTCATGGGAGTAACACCAGGGGGTAGAGTTCATAGGGACTGAAATTCTGCCTGCCATACGGAGTATTTATAAGGCTATGTAATGAAACCTCTAACACGGCCTCAACCGAACAGGTTTCTGCTGCTATGTCCCAAGGAAAGGGAGGGGAGGCACCAAAGTTTTGCCCTTTTAAGTTGCAATTTCATGATTGCAATTTCCCCCCTCCTTCCCACTCTCTTCCTGGAACCCTGGCTCAGCCACTTTATAGCTGTGTGACTTCGAAAAGATTACCTAAATTTTCTGAGCTTCAGTCTTCCTTTCTGTAAAATGGGGATAAACAGCACAAACTCAAAGAGTTGTTTTGAAGGCTGAGAATTTAAGATAACATCTGGCAGACAATAAAATTTCCACCAATGCACACAGAATTAGAAGTGGTACAGTCAAGAGCCCTGACCCAGAGCTTGCAAATCTAACTATGGCTGCCGCTAGTTGGCAGAACCATCTACGGATCCCCTCTTCCATTCTCTGACTAGAATTCAGCTGGATCCTTGCCCAGCCTTGCTTTCTATTGTTCTGGTTCGTTTACCATTTCACAGGCTGTCTTCCTCTTAGTGTCCATGTTCTAAAGATCCTATTCCCAGTGACTCTTTCATAACTCAACACACCCCTCCACTCCCCACAAACTATTTTCCAGGCTCCAGACTCTGGATTGGAAGTAGACTCTGATCTCGGTCAGCCCATGTTGGATGTGGCCTTGACTCCTCTTCCAGCAGATGCCAACCCTCCCCTCACTGGGTAGGAAATGGTGGAAAAGATTAACAAAGAGAAGTGGAATCTTTCTCTCCAAAGATCATCAAAACCAGTCTAAATTACCAGGGGCAATCCCAGCAGGGAGGTCAGAAGCTGGGAACCTTCAGCAGATTTCAGGAAAATTTATCTAAGCAGCTAAGTTTAGATAAATAACCAATACAAACTAGGAATAATCATTGACCACCCAGGGACAACCACCTGTAAAACATTTTCTCTTGTTAGAGTAATCAAAAGAATGCAAAGTTAGCCTGCATCTGGCTTGTCTGCAATAACATGACCCAATGGAATGCTTTCTTGGCTCAGACCAACCTGTGATTTCTCTCCAGTGGCCTGGGGACTATGAATAGCAACTGCAGTCATCTATTCTCTCTGTGTTAAGATGCAGGCCAGCCTGCAGAGGACTATGCTTAAAACAGCACAGACTGATGAATTGTCACTATATAAACTCAGCCCAGGATTAACCTGGTTGAGTGAAAGTGGATTTGAATATTTCTCTCCAGATGAGTTAGAAGCAAGCTCTCCATCCAACCACATGTATGTCACTAAGAAAAATGCCACTTTCTTTTGTGAAGTCAATAGCTAAAGTCAAGTGAGAAAATAGCCACTTTAGACAGCTTTGGTGTTTTGCAATATAGCCCTGCGCTCAGCCATTTCCAGTTTTGGCCCTCCTGAAGTCAGGATCCAGGACAAGAAATCCTATTGAACTTTGGGCCCATCTTACGCTGACCAATTTCAGTTGAATGACTGAGTACATCAGTAGTGTGTCTGCTTTCAATTTCATGACACTCTTGCTGCATCTCAGAATTCACTGATAACAAAAATATCAAATTCACCTTCTTCTTGCCCTTCCCAAGCCATCAAAGTACTTGGTGAGTTTCTATGGTGAATTGAATTTATCAGTAGGTAGCACTGAACTCTTATGGGACTGGGAGACCCCGATCTCCTGGGACTACTTTATCAATTCATACTGGATACTTCGGTTCAGGGCAGCAAGTCTGTGGAAGCCAGCAGGAAATCCAGAAGATGTAACCACTGTGCTCGACAACCCTCTCTGCTGAGTGCGTCTCCAGTGCTGCAGATTTGGTGCGGGGAGAGGATCCTAGATTCATAACGCATTTCCACATCATTGTTAGCTGAGGTCCGTGCAAAGCAACCAGATTGCATAAGGGGAAAAGGACCTGAAATCCAGTCTGTGTCCATTGCTTTGAAGGTACTGGTCTTTGGTTTTACTTCAGATTTTAATTTGAGCAATGAATAAAGAGATGATAGGGCTTCGACGGAGGTAAAAATTGAGGAGAGTAGGATTCTTTTGTTCTTTAAAAGATGAAGGCTAAAGAGAAAAGACACTGGAATCTTCAAAAATCTTGGAAGTCTCAGATAGAGTGAGGATCTAAAGCATAGGGAGGGACACAGAGTTTTTATATTGTTTTTTGTTAATGTGGCAAAATCTGTTTTATTTATAAATGTTAAATCTAAGTTAAGAATAGTGGTAATGCTCTACAGAACTAAAAGAGGCATTTACCTTATAATAATTCACTTTTTCTTCTTTCCTTTCTCAAATAGATTTAATTCCTTACGAAAACCAGTGTGTCATTTTATTTTTATCTTATGCTCTATTGAACATATTTTTAGTAATAATTCACTATTTAAAATGTATATTTCCGAATGGAAAACAATTCACTGGGTTTGAAAGAAAACCAACTTATTTATAGTGGAAGAAATCTCCCTTTTAATTATGGCAGAAGTTTCCCTATGCAAACCTAAGTGCCCATCAACAGATGAATGGATAAAGAAGATGTGGTATATACATACAATGGAATACTACTCAGCTGCAAAAGAGAACAAAATCATTCCATTTGCAATAACATGGATGGACCTTGAGGGAATTATGTTAAGTGAAATAAGCCAGATAGAGAAGGATAATCTCTGTATGACTCCACTCATATGAGGAATTTAAAAATGTGGGCAAAGAGAACAGATTAGTGGCTACCAGGGGAAAGGTGGGGTGGGGGGTGGGCACAAAGGGTGAAGTGGTGCACCTACAACACGAATGACAAACATTAATGTACAACTGAAACTTCACAAGATTGTAACCTATCATTAACTCAATAAAAAACAAAAGTTTCCCTTTGCAAACATGTTAAACACTTTCCAAAAAGTCCTTGAATCTTTCTTTAATCTAGAACTGTTTTAGGTTTACAGAATTATAGCGAATATAGTGAGAGATTTCTCATATACCCATACCCAGTTTCCCATGTTATTAACATCCTATATCAGTATGGTACATTTATCATAACTAATGAACAAATACTGATAACATCAACTTAAAGTACATATTTTATTCAAATTTCTTCAATTTTTTCCCCTTAATCTCTTTTCTCTGTTCCAGAACCCCATGTATGAAACTACATTACCTTTAATTGTCATGTCCTTGGGTTTCTCTTTGCTATGAGAATTGCTCAGACTTTCCTTGTTTTTGATGACCTTGACAGTTTTGAGGTGTACTAGTCAGGTATTTTATAGAGTGTCTCTCAATGGAGATTCTTCTAAGGTTTTTCTCGTGATCAGAGTGGATTAATACGTTTTGGGAGGAAGTCCATTCACATCACGTCTTATTAAGGGTACATGCTATCCATATGATATTATCTTCTATTACCTGGCTTGAGGTACTGTTTGTCAGGGTCCTCCTTCTTTCCTCCTTTGCACCCTGTACTCTTTGGAAGAAGGGCACTATGCACAGCCCACACACTTCAGGAGGATGCAATTAATGCTCCATTTCCTTAATGGCAGAATACCTATATAAATTATTCGGAATTCTTCTATACAGCTAATTTGTCTATTCTCTCCCCAATTTATTTATTTATTCAACCACTTATTTATAACAGTGTGGACTTTTGGATATTTATTTTATACTTTGAGTTATAATCTGATCCTAGTATGTTTACTTTGTGAATCAAATTGTTCCAGCTTTGGCCATTGGGCGCTCTTTCATCGGCTCCTGTGTCTCATTGACATAATCCATCATGTGGGATTGTTTTTGTCTGTTTCTTTCTTTGAGCACTTCTTTACTTTCTAGCACTACAAGATGGTCCAGGTTGATCCTGTATATTTCCTACTCCAGTCCTAGAATCAGCCATTTCTCCAAGGAGATCTGGTTCTTTTTATTGGAGGAAGGGTCCCCAAAGAAGAATACATGAAAACACAGCTCAAGTCGGTGGAGATTGATATGTAATAAAAATATTTTATAGTTTAAAAATACTTGAGAATTTTCAGGTAGATATGAATTCCTTTGATCCTCACAGCCACCCTAAGAGGCAAACAGGGTGGATGGTATTACCTTACCTTGCTAATGAAGACACTGAGGCCTTGAGACTTCCTGCAATAACCCACAGCCACAGAGTTAGTAAGTGGCAGGCAAATCCATAATCTAGGTTTCTAGCTCATAATACAGTGCTAAGGGGTCATTCCAGGATATACAGGTGAAAAAATATAGGTTCTTAAGGGAGGTGGCCAAACTTCTATTTGGTAAACTGCCAACAAGTTTTTAAGGAACCTGGAAATATTCAGAGAAAATTCCTAACCTCTGATGTCATAGGAAACAGATAAGATTTTCCTTGACATACTCCCTGGTCAACAACAAAATATTGGACTGTCTGTAACCCAGAGCTGAGTTATTGTGTCATTTCAATGGATAGTTTCAGTAGAAGACCTCACTTCTAACAAAGCAATGGAACCCTTTCACACTATAGTGTGAACTAAACATCCAAGTTCTCACCCTCCAACAGCTGAAGAAATTCAGCTTCTATGTAAAAACTTAAAAATCAGTCCATTTTTAGCATGTACTGTTTTTGTTAATTCTAAAACTATCCACATGAAGAAATAGGCAGGAGAATTGACATGGAAGTGAATTTGAAACTTTGATTATATTGATGTTATTAGCCATGTTGAAATTTGTAAAATTGGGCCGGCCCGGTGGCACAGCGGTTAAGTTCGCACGTTCCGCTTCTCGGTGGCCCAGGGTTCGCTGGCTCAGATCCCGGGTGCAGACATGGCACCACTTGCCATGCCATGCTGTGGTAGGCGTACCACATATAAAGTAGAGGAAGATGGGCACAGATGTTAGCTCAGGGCCAGGCTTCCTCAGCAAAAAGAGGAGGACTGGCAGTAGTGAGCTGAGGGCTAATCTTCCTCAAAAAAAAAAGAAGAAATTTGTAAAATCAACTGCCCTGAATCCTGGAAAATGAAGTAGTTTATTTCTATAAAATATCAGTAAAGCCAAGAGCTTATGGAAGGAGAAACACCAAAAGTGTAAGCTCTTCTATGTCTTAGTGAATTCTGTGACATGAAAAAAGTACTAGCAGAAGTGAAGAAAGATGTGAAAACTACCCAAACAAGTCCTGAGGCTCAAAGGGCAATGTCCAACGCTTATTTATTAAACTTCCCCTTTCATATAAAACCCATACAATATCACATAGCCACTCCCTCCTTGATGTTCCTGTTTGTATACCAGCCCCATCCTCAGACTATGAATTCACAGAAAAGTACCATAGTGAACACTCCAAAAACGCCTAGAGGATGAATGACTTCCCATCCCTACCCTGCCGTGGGATCAGAGACTTTCCTAATTAGCCCAAACCAAATTAATGACCTCTCTCTTCAACAATGGCGGTAGTTATGTTGGACATACTCATTTGATATTCATTATGTAGTGCTTTATATTTTTACTCTATCATGCATATGTACTTTATTTCCCCATTGGATTGTAAATCCTTTGAGGGCTAAAATGAGAACCTACAGCTTCCTTACCTATAAAATGAGAAGGATCATATCTATTCTGCATGGCTACCATAAGATAATGCATGTGAAAATACATAGCACAGTAATTAACATGGAGAAAATGGTTATTGGCTTTCATTTACTCTCCATTTTTACTATTCTGTATTCCCCACGGTTCCTATTACAGTGCCTTGCACATAGTAGGTGCTCAAGAAACACCTGCTGATGCACTGTGAGTGCTGCAAGTTCCAGGAAAAGCTAACGTAGGCCAAAAATTAAAGGGCAAGGTTGAAGAATCAGTGGCTAACTTGAGGAAATGAGTTCTATTCTTGACATTGGCTCTGGCAAACGCATTGACTATCACACTATTACCATTGCTCAAAAAATTTTAAGACAAATTGTTAATGCAGAATAGTAATATGGTGCCTTAAACGTCACCAGAAAGATAGCATTTTCAATAACAGATGTTACGAGGAGAAAGCTGGAATTCTGTCCAAATAGAAACGGAAATGCTGCTCCTTCTCAAGGTTAGGGTGGTTGGGGTCATTAAGTAGAGTTTGGATTTTATTTGACAAGCAAGGATGGTAAGAGATAGTCTCAAGACCATCCACTGATCAACGAGCTGCCAAGTGCTGACATTATATTCTACAGCGGGTAACGTAGCTGGAGCTGGCTGTCTTCACTTTCTCTCATGTTGTCTCCCTCAATGGGGAAAACCTTCTTGCTCAGTGGTGTTTGACAGGCGGTCCTACCACTGGAGAAGGTAGTGGGCCTGGATGGGAAATTAGGGTTTCATAACAATAACGAAGGAATGACAATCAAATTTACTCCATCAATATATTGCAATTTTGTATCTTCCCTAAAACTGCTATACATGAGTAAATATACAACTTTGTATTCCTCTCAACCTACTATAAGTGAATAATATGAGAAAGGAATTCTCATAACATATAAATGACAATCCCAGAAAAATCATGCTATTTGTTTCTAAAAGAATCCTTCCTCTTTGAAAAAGTGATTGTTGAGGCTTCAGATAAGAAAGGTTGAGGGCCACTGTTCTAGACAACACCCAGAGAGGAGAAATAATGAAGTGAAGGGTGGTATGAGGGGAGAAAATTTAAAATGAAAGCAAACGCACAAAATCTGTGAGATGTATTTAAATCGCAGAACCAAACTGGCTCTCCAGAGGGAGCTGCTTCTCATCTTCGGAGCTGACACAGGCCTTTTGAAACCTCCGTGGCTTTGACCTTTCATTATTACCAAACACAGTCACCTGCCGTCACCCCTCACCCAAGCCTCTCGGCGGAGGTGCCAGAGACGATGCCCTCGGCCACTCTGCAATAGAGTGAGGCCTTTGCTGCTCTCGCTTCGAAACCAGCCAGATTGTGAGATGTGAGTCTTGCAAGAAAAGGTTTTCCTCTGGGCGCCAGCATTTTCCGTGAGAGATGTAATACATCAAAGCGGAGAGGAGATGCAATCATGCAAGGAACGATTTCAAAAACTTTAATGAACCGTTTAAAATAAACTCATCTGAAGGTAATTTAACAACACCACTTTTACAATTAAAAATACTATTTCAGCATGCAAATGCAGAACATTAGTCCCATGTCGGGATGGAAAATGAACTGAAACTGAGGGGCTTTTGAAACATGAATGTCATCTCAGTAATTTCTCATCACTCCACGGTACTCTTAGACAGCCTAATGAAAGAATGAATTGATTTAAACAACATTTTGTTGGAGCAATGGGGTTTGAGGAATTAAATTAACTCGATGCTGAGTTGTAAGCCAGGCTTGGAATTGGCATTATATTGTTATTAAAATTAATTTCAATCCTCTCCTAAGTTTTATTTGGGTATTTTTTTCTATTTATTCCTGAAATACCAACCAAGGGTTTCAGCAATTAGCAGGATACTTCATCAGTTCTCTTCGATGTCTTAGCATTTGCTTGAAGATGTGTATGTTAAGGCAAAATTATGTTCTCTGGGAAAACAAATTGGATTCCCACTGCTGCCCCCAGGAATTACAGCAGGAGCTGAGTCTTCCTTTGAAGGGTAAAAGGAATAACAAGCTGGCACGTGGACTAAGCCAACACTGCAATTCTCAGTCTTTTCCTTTGGTATGAAACAGCTGACAAAAGACATTCCCATAACACATCTGTGGCTGCACCAGGTTACAGATCTCAGCATTGGTAAGACAAGCTGCAGGTTATGGCAGTTCTCAATGTACCGGCTGCAACATATGAGAAGTTCCTCTCCCACAAAAGAAAGTATATCAGAATGGTAGTAAGTGAAAGTGACATTATTATAGAGATAACCTTACATAAACTCAGATTTTTTTAAAGTAAGTCATTAATTTGGTAACTTAGCTGTTACAAAAAAAATAGGTTAAAAAATACTAAGTATTAACGTGTCAGGTAATATCTTATTGACATGCACATTTTTCTGCTGCAAAGTATGGCTCTTTTTATAAATTTAACTCTAGGTTTTTAACACTAGCTGCAGGAGAGAACACTAAAATCAGATGCTCTTTTAATAAAAACAATATTAAAATTGGTAATAATTTTTCCCATGACTGAGCAGTGTTGAGTAGCATGTTCCAGGCATAGAGTTTGCATTTTCTCTATTAATTCTCACACAAACTTTCCAAGATAATATCCCCCATTTTAAGGAGAAACAAACTAGGATTCAGACTTGCCCAAGATTCTACAGCTGGCAAGTGATAGAACTAGGATGTAGTCAAATGTCTGTGCACCATGACTTGATAGTCAAACGTCACAAATGTCTATGTCCATGATCCTGTGAAAGAAAAAACTTGAGCCAGAAATATAGTGCTTTCATTTTTTTCTCTCGTGCAAGACCTCATGATCCGAACAAGCACGTTCTTTTTCCAAGAGCTCTCCTGCGAGGCCACACACATATTCCCACCAGGATGCGTTTGCTCAACACTTGCCTCTAGAGGAAAGATCTTCAAATTCAATTTACGAGTCACGTGAGAAAATGTTCCATTTCCTGCCAATCTTTCAATGATTATACAAATGTAATTTACAAATGCTATCTCCATCTTGCTCACCCACCAAATCTCTGTAGAAATTTTTCAGCAAGGACTTACAACATGTTTTTAGCAAAGACAGTATCTTTAAAACATGCACATAACATCTGAGGAGACTATTTTGAAGGGCACAACAGATGTTCAAAATTTTAAATTCTAATATATCCTTTTTTTATAGTCTTTGCTTTTAGAGCAGTTTCAGGTTTACAAAATCTCGAGCAGAAGGTACAGAAAATTCCCATAAACCATCTTTCCTCAACGGTTTCCCTGTAATTAACATCTGCATTAGTGTTACACATTTGTTACAGCTGATGAACCAATATTGATACATTATTATCGTTAAATAAAGTGCATAGTTTACATTAGGGTTCATTCTTAACATCGTACAGTTCTGTGAGTTTTGACAAATGTATAATGTCTTCATTAGAGTATGATACAGAATAATTTCACTGCCCTAAAAATCCCATGTGCCCCAATTATTCATCCCTCCCTCCCCGCCCTCAAGCCCCTGGCAACTACGGATCACAAATGTCACAAACGTCTGTGTCCACGATCCTGTGAAAGAAAAAATTCCTGTGATTTGACTGTCTGCATAGTTTTGCGTTTGCCAGAGCGCCATATAATTGGAATCATACGGCATGAAGCCTTTTCAGACTGGCTTCTTTCACTTGGCAATCTTCATTTAAGCTTACTCCATGTCTTTTCATGGCTTTGGTATATCTATTTTTAATTTAGCAACATGCTACAAGAAAACGTACAAAGATATCTATCTTCCATTTTGCATCTACGTTTCAAAAAAAGGCATATGGGGAAAGATTGGAAGAGGGTTGGCTAAAACACATTAAGATGGTGGGATTCTGGCGTGCGGTTGCTTAGGTCTATTTCCAGGTTCAGGTTTTCGAAATTTTATAAAGAGATATCTCTTAAAGTATCATTCAGGAAAGCAAAGAAGAATATCATATCTCTTTATTGTTCTTTTCCACTGATTTGACACTCTAGTTAAATGCTTTTCTCTCCCACTTCATGTTTGGTTTTTTTGAGCTGAGAGTTAAAACTCTGCATCCTTTGACTGGGAGAGAAGGAAAGGAAAGAAGGGGAAGAGAATTAAAAAGGCAAAGGAAAGAAACACATTTTGGACGAGTCGATGATATTCCAGATAAGTCCGTGAGTATTCACAGCCCCCTTGTGGCTTTACAAACACTCTAGCCGAAGAAGGCAAACTTCATGGCATGAATTAAATGCAACTTAGTCCTGCTGTGCAGCGTCTCCTGCTCCATGGAAATCATACTTCTCAGCCAAAACCAGGGAAAGCGTATTCTCGTTACAGCCGCGGTGCACTGAGCCCTTCTCCACATCAGACGCCATGCAAAGCACTTTGTGTACATTATGCAGTCTTCACAGCGGGACTATGAGACAGACATTCACAAATGAGGAAACTCGGGCTTAGAGAGGTTGAACGGGAAAGCTGAATTCAAACCCAGATCTGACTCAAAAGCCTGTTCATATCTACTAAATATTGTCACAGGTTACCATATATAAAACCCATACACATTCTTGTCCCCAGGTTTATTTTCTCCTCCATAGCCAAGAGTTATCATGGAGGGAGCAGGGAGAATGTCTGAGCCAAAGACCAGCATTTAGACCCTGCACAGAGATTTCCCACGCTAATGGGAGAAAGAAGTAAGTAATGCATTTTAAAAGGCATTGAGTGGATACCCTTCAGATCCAAGGTCTCCTACCCGGGGCAGCGTGAAGTGGTCTAAGGACAGTTAAGCCCAGATTTAAATCCCACCTCCACTTCTCCATTTCCATGTGACTGCTCTTATCTGCAGTTGTGGCATCTACAAATTGGGGATCAAGTGAAGGGATTACTGAATCAAGATCCCCTCAACTATTCCTTTAAGGTAAAACTGTGATGAGGCTCTTTATTGGGCAGAGATGGAAATGTGAGGCTCAAAATATCTGTGAGTGGCATTCCTGCCTCTGTTCCTGACTCCACCACTAGGTGGAGTGACCTTGGGCAAGTTTCTTAACCTCTGTCTCTACTGCCTCATGTACAAAATGTGGATAATAATGGTGTCTGGCCCTGGAGGTTGTTATGAGGCTTAAAACGGGTAACTATGTAGTAAGAGTAATAAGTTATTAATCTTCAGGTTGGTTTTAATGAGGCTGTTTCTCCAAGGATTCAGGGAAGGGCGGTTTAATAATCAACATAAGAGATAGTAACTCAGAGGCTGTTTCTATGATGTTAGTGAAGGTCATTCTATTAAAATGCTGCCATAGCTGCAAGGACAGGAGAGTTTCAGGCAATGATCAGGTATTCTAGAGTGAAGGTCAAGGTCAAGGTCGTAGTGAGGAGGAGGGTATGTGACCCACTGTGCATTTATAGTGCATATCCAAAGCTGCATCATTTAGGAGTGGTACTTACTGGAAAGGACACTGGCTTCGGCATAAGATAACACTCAGACCAAATCCTGGTTTCACCAGTAACCTGTGAATTTTTTGAGAAACTTATTGAACTTGTTCTGAGTCTCTGATTCCTCATCTACAGAATAGATATAATAAGACACCCCTGGTGGAGTTGTTTTGAAGATCAAATTAAGAGAACTAACACATGTCAATCACCTAGAAAACGACCAGATGGCCTTAAATGGGCATTTATTAGCTTTTCTGCTTCTTTGAGGGGGCTAGCTCTGCCAAGAGGTGACGATAAAAGACATACAAAGATCTACAAATCATCCCCGCCAGGAAAATTAAATCGCCACACTCTATTCTCTGCTCAGTTCCTCCTTAACAAGCTGGAACATTGCGAGTAACCTCGAGTCATGCATTTAAGAAAGACGCAGCAAGGAACTGGCTAGCCATTTACTTTGATCCAGTGTGGTCTTTCCTGTGCCATCATAACAATCAGTCTTCTCAGCCTTTCTTTTCTGATTGGGATACAGTTCTTCTGAACAAATTTCCCTTATTCTACTTTTCCCGCACATCTGTAGGTCAGTGGCACCCAGAGAACAGGGAAGCACTGAATTTGCTTTTCATATATGGAACCAACACTGGATTGACCCTCCTTTCTGCATCAGGGGAAAACTTCCCCTTGGCTCAGGAAACTCAACTCAGCTCCTAACAAGCTAACATTTTAATTGGACCCAGTTTTTTGACAATTTGAAACTGAAGGTGAAAGCAATCCCAGTGTCTGTGAGAATCACCTGTGGCAGCCTCTCTGCTGAAGCCCAGGCGGGTGACACTGATCCTTTCACAGGTTTCTCAGCACCTTCTTTCAGCACTGAGTCCTGAATTCATCTCCTTAATATTGTATCAAAATCCCTCGATCCAAGACCAGTTTTCCCACAATGCCAAGAACTGCTGCTTGCTGTCGTGTATCATCTTCCTCCCTCAGACTGATACCTTAGAGGGAAAGTCTTCTAACAGACTAACTTGAATTTCTCTCAAACTCCATAAAAGTTAGCTATTCAACCTCACACATCCATTAGGATGGCTACTATCAAAAAGACAAAATGACAAGTGCTAGTGAGGATTCGGAGAAATCCAAACTCTTGTGCATTGGTGGGAATGTAAAATGGTGCAGCCACTACAGTAAATAGTACGGAGATTCTCTAAAAAGTTAAAATTAGAACTACCATATGATCCAGCAATTTCACTTCTGCATATATACCCAAAAGAATTTAAAGTAGGGTCTCAAAAAGATACGTGTGCACTCATGTTCACAGCAGCATTATTGACAATCGCCAAAAGATGGAAGCAATCCAAGTGTTCATCAATGGATGAATGGATGAACAAAATATCATACACATATGCAACGGAATATCATTCAGTCCTAAAAGGAAGGGAAATTCTGACACATGCCACAACATAGATGAACCTTTAGGAATTTGTGATAAGTTAAATAAGCCAGTCACAAAAGGACAAAGACTGTATGGTTCCACTTATATGAGGTACCTAGAGTCGTCAAATTCACAGAGTCAGAAAGTAGAATGGTGGTTTCCAGGAACCGGGGAAGGGGGGAATAGGAGGTTGTTGTTTAATGGTTGCAGATTTTCAGTTTCAATGAAGAGTTCTGGAGATTATCTATACAATAATGTTAATGTACTTAAGGCTACTAAGCTGTACAGTTAAAATGGTTGAAATGGTAAATCTTATGTGTATTTTGCCCTGATTAAAAAGTTTTTAAAAGTAAGCTATTCAACTTGCCAGCTGATCGCTTTTCCCCTGTGCTAATCATAGATATTGCTGTCCCACCCAATGCCCCTTGTCCACAGCTCGCCCTGTGGGCATTCCCACCAGGCTAGGCAGCTGGAACCACAGTGAGTTTGACCCACGGGTCCCTGCAAGAAAAATAAATTGCCACGGAAGATAGAATAAAAATTGTGAAAGAATTCATGCCATTTGTGAGGTTAAAGTATATTTAAAAATGAGAACAGCATCAGAAACTCAAAGAAAAAAAAAAAGAAACATGAACTAGTGCTCACAAAAGGAATTAAGGGAGAATGAAGAAGGGCTTTGCAGACACACTGAGAAAGAGAGAGGCTCAAGAGAAAATGAGCTTCCTAATGAAGGAGGAGGCATGCTCAATTAATTATGCCTTTGAAATATCGACCCCATTCCTTAAAGCTATCGCAGCCCTGAAAAGAAAGAAGAGACATTTGTACAAGTGAGAAGTAATGGAGCCTGCGAGGAATTAGCCGTCCATCAAGACCAATAAAGGGGGTGTTTAGAGAAGCGGAACAAATGCACATCAACAGGTCCCAGTGCCTTACTTACTGGCAATTTATTGCATCAGCACTTGGAATTTCTCTTCTAAAAAGAAATAGAAACACCTTCTGAAAGATCAGGGGAATAGAAATGTAGACTATACAACTCAAAGTAGAAAGGCCCTTGAAACTGCAGACTTCTAAGTATGACGGCTCTTGTAACAGAGACAAAATATATACATATCAGGACCCTTATTAAAATGAACAGTACACTGACCCTCAGGGTTTTCTTTTTAATTCAATTGATAAAATAAGAGCATTCATCGTTGAAACTCTTATTAAATCCCCTCTTTATTACTTATTAACTGAACAACCTGGGTAATTCACTTTCTGAGTTTAATTTTTTGTGTTCAATTTTCTCCTCTTTATTTTTACTTAAAGAGTTTTTCTGAAGATTGAATATATATAAAGTATGGAAGGTGTTGAACAGAGTCCCTGGTGTACTGGAAACCTTAATCACGTTGGTCACTTTTATTATTATTCCATTTGAATTGACAGATTGTCCCCATCTCCTCCTTGAGTCCCCACTTCCTGTTGCTGCGTTTGCTCTTTGAATCTGTTTCTCTGAAAAGTCACCCTACTCACCTGGCACCATGGCTGAGCGTGGGCATATGTTGAGTTGACATCTGAAGGCACTGGTTCAAATCACGGTTTCTTCACCTGCTAACTGTGTGACTTGAGCAAGTCATTTGACTTCTCCGTGTCTGTGTTTCCTCAACTACAAAATGGGAAAAGTGAGAACTATCTTTCAGGGCTATTCTGAGGACTAAATGAGATTATGCGTATAAAGGATTTAGCATAGTGCCTGATCAACTGCAAACACTTATGAAAGGGTAGTTATTGTTGTTCTAATAACAATATTGTCTCTTGATTTTAGAAAAGGGAAGCTCTTCTTTTGTGAAATGAGGCTGGCCTACTACTCAAAGTAAGGGAGTAATTTGAGGGGCCAGCCCGGTGGCACAGTGGTTAAGTTCACACGTTCTGCTTCTCAGCGGCCTGGGGTTCGATGGTTCAGATCCCAGGTGCAGACTTGGCACCACTCATCAAGCCATGCTGTGGTAGGCATTCCACATATAAAGTGTAGGGGATGGGCACGGATGTTAGCTCAGGGCCAGTCTTCCTCATCAAAAAAGAGGAGGACTGGCAATAGTTAGCTCAGGGCTAATCTTCCTCCAAAAAAAAAACGGGAGTAATTTGAAAGAGCAAAACTATATCCTCTGGTCTAATGTCTTTGTTGAAATCTCACCTAGTAATTTATGCCTTCTTTTTGAAACTACAAGTAGAAATAAAAATTGCTTTTAAAAATAGAAAATGTGGGGTGGTGAATCATTCACAACTTAGAATAATATAGTTTAAATTCAAATGTTTTGCTCTTAACAGCTATTAAAATCAGTACAGAGAAAAGGGGGACTTTAAGAAAAGGGAGAGGAAAAAGTCATCATGAAAGATGAGGTGGCTGCTTTGGAAAACAGGCCCAGGTCTGAGATTGTGGTGGAGGATTCCAGAGAGCACAAAGCAGCAAGGGGTCAGAATATGAAAGAAAAGAAACACAGAGGGGAAAAAACAGGGGTACCCCTCACTTATCCATCCATCCATCCAATTATTCAACGAGGTATCTTTTAGCATCTGCTACAAGCAACGTCTAAGTGCCTAGCAAAAGACATAATGAGACACCACTCCTATGCTCAAGGAGTATAGCATAGTGGGATAAATAAGCTTATAATCAGCACAGTGCAGTCCATAAGTGCTGTAATCTCAGGACATATTCATTGTTTTGAGAACACAGAATGACTGGGCGATGATGAGGGGAAAGGTGGAAGGATAGGAATAAAGTCACTAAATGGGTCCTGGAGAAAGTGTCATATGAGCTATCTCCATCAGTTCTCAATAGAGGATCAACTGGAAGGGGCATTTGTCAGGCAGAGGGAATGAGGCATGAAAAAGCATGAACTACTGGAGACCTGCAGGTAATTCTGTATGAATCCGGCATAGGCCAATTAAGAGAGAGAGGGAAAGGAGAAGGAAGCATGCCAAATAAATAGACAGGTACCAAATTGGACTCACGAATGGTTTTTGAGCAAACAAGTGATACAATCGTATTTGCCTTTTAGAAAGAAGATTCTAAATATATTGGATATTACTGGTTAGAAGGGGGTCAAGACTGAAGTAAGAGAGATCAGTATGGAGGCTGTTAAAGTGTATCACGAGATGACAACAATCTGAACCAAGGCAGTGGTAGCGGTAAGGGAGGATCAATCAATGTATTTCAGGAAATAGACTTGATAGGATTTTCTGAACACTTGTTTGCAGGAGTGTAGAATGACACTGAGGGTTCTGGTTTGGGTGATCGACTGAATGACTGTAACGTTAAAGTCAGGAAGACTGAAGGAAGAACATAGTCACAGGGTAAGTCTCACAAATGTGCAAAGAGCCAGCTTCCTAGAGGAAAACAATTGGCCTTAATTCATTTGAGAGAACGCTGGCAATAAAAGGACCATAATAATTGCAAAGGATTATTTTTATTATTTTCACTTGACATAGTAATAATCTGAAAGTCCACATCCTTCAACATTCCAGCTGCTTCCTGTCACTGAAGATGGACAGTGGAGCACAGAAACAGCATCAGTACACAAACAAGAGGGCTATAAACTTTAACGAGCTTTAAAAATTAGCTGAATAAGTGTTAACTCCTCTGAGCAGCTGGAACATTCCCTCCTGGGGTTTGCTAAGCATTAATAATGTATTTCTGCCCAGTAAACCCAAGGAAGTTGAGCTGGGAGAAGACCCTGTCTCAGATTATCCCGGTGAATATTTCGCCCAATAAGGCTGGCCAGAATCTAAAGAGACAAGTCAGGAGGTACTAATGTGCTACCCCAGACCAAGAAATCCTGTATAGTGGGCAACAGAGAACCAAGGATACCATGAAAAGACCTCTAAAATCTCTGGGGATCTACAGGAAGAGACCAGAATACCTACACACCAAAAGGCAGCACTAAACTGGAATTCCAAGGCTGTGGTTTGATAAGCCATCGGGCTGTCTTCCAACCATTCCCCACACATCTATCTGACCACCTGCGATTGTCTGGCAAAAGAATAGAGTAAGAAGCTGCCATTTATTGAGGGTTTACTATATACATAGACCTACGCTAATTGCTAGATATTAGATCTAATCTAATTAGATATTAATCTAATATCTCAATTAATCCTCATAACCACCACCCTGGGACATGAATACCATGATTTCCAGTCCCATTTTAGAGATGAGGAAAGGAAGGCTCAAAGAGAAGCCACGCCCCCAAGGTCTTCCGGCTAGTGGCACAGCCAAGATTCAAGCAGGCATCTCTTTGCTGCCAAAGCCCGTTCTCTTAACCACTAAGTTATAATGTCTTTATACCAATATCATTCCGGGCCCAATTTTTAAGTTTGTCAGGAAAACCCTAAAATATGTGCCAACTTTGTTCAGAAACTGTAATAAATCTCATTCAACTTTTCTTTTGGGTCCAAAGACCTGGCCATTCATGAAGCCCACCCAGAGACGACCTGTCAATAAACACGTAGCCCCCAGTTCAGGCTTAGGCTTTGGTATTTGAACTAGAAAGACAGACGGATAAATATTATTACCTGGAGTCCTACAAGTCCCTGATATTATATCTTTCTCTAATATTTCCTCTGGGCTTCTCTCAGCAGTGATGTGTTTTTTTAGCATTCCTCTACGTTTCACCACTTTAATCTGTTCTGAATAGAACAATATTCTTAGTAGGTCAACAGTGCCAGTTCCTTTTACAGCCAAGGTTTTGAACCATGATACTAAATAATATAAGTGATATTCTATTTGATGGCTGTTTTACACGTTCTGCAGCCTCTGGTGGGATGAGACACTTGGGCTTCCCCTGTAAATTTCACCAGCTCCCCAATCCGCTGCAGCTATCGAATTCTCCCCTGGAAAATTTAAATCTCTGCTTAAAACATTAACTTCTTCTTCATTTAATTTTTTATTGCTAAGGGTTTACAGCTGACTTTACGGGCCCTGGGATGATTAATTTTTAATACCTTTCTTTCTTTCTTCTTTGATCAACTTTCTCCATTTTCCATTTGAATGCAATTGTACCTTTCTAAAAGGCATTTGTCACTTGCTGGTTTGCATATTTCAGGCAACCAGAGGTGGCTGCTGCAGAGTGGAGGCAGGCATTCCTGCAGAGAACAACCGAGAGATAGACAGTAACTCTGTGCCTTTCATGTGACTCCTGTTGATAGCACAGTCTCCAGCATTAGCAAATCTTCCAGCACTCGGTTTTGTCAGGCAATGAATTCCGAGAGGGTTATTGTACTGAATCCTGTCATTGTCACGCACGAGTTATGGACTGAGTCACATCTTTCAAACTTCTGAACCATCGTTAGGGAAAACAAAACACGTTAAAAAATACCTTAAAAACAATTCATACTTCTCCCACCCACCTACCAAAAAGCAAAGCCGAAAGAAACTGAAGATTTGTTTTCCAAGTCAAAAAGTCCCCGGCTTTTTATATTCACACAATACACAGCCATTTAAAGGTTGTAGAACGTTTAATGACGTGCAAAAAATGTTCACTACGTATTTGGTGGGGAAAAGCAGGTTACAAAACAGAGGGTATAGCATAAATATTTTTTTAAATGGTATATTTATGCATAAAAATCCTGGGGAAATTAATAATGGTTCTCTGTAGGGATGATAGAAATAAATGTTTATTTTTGTTCTTTTTGCTTCTCTGTGCTTCTCTCTGCTATGTACGTATATGAAAACTTAGAAATATATATATATATTGCTTTTGTAGTTAAAAAAATTAGATAATTTAAAATAGAAGTTCTTTGCATTTAGGGTAATAATTAAAATTAAATGAACTAGAGACCAAAATTCTTGAAAGTATAAAGGAGAAATGGGAGATGTCAAAATATATTAATAAAAATATTTATCAATGTATTGGGGCACTGATAGAAGCATTATATTCCTAATTCTTTAGGTTGTAAATATTTTATCCACATTTTACAAGGATGAAAACTGGGGCTCAGAAAAATTGCATAAATTACCCAAGTTTGCATAGATTAGGTTCAAGGTAGATAAGCCCCAAATCCTTGTGACTTCAAAATGTGTGCTGCTGTCACTGTGCCACGCTGCCTCGATTGAAGTGCTTTCTACACACATCTAAGCTACCACATAAATTCCGTTTTTTTATAGAGGAGAAATATCTTCTCCCAGCCCCAGTGCTAAATCAAGAGCATATTTCTAAACTCTTTTTCAACCTTGCTTTTTAAAAATATGTTTGCATGTGTAAAATAATATATTAATCCTTTCCGTCACAATTTATGAGCGTGTTACAGCCTATGATGAATTTTCACATCCATTAGTCTCCCTAACTATTTGATTTATTCACTATGTAACTATAATATCATCAAATTATATTTAAAATATTTAACAACCTGTGTAGAAAAATAAATATATAAATCAAACATGAAAACCTCTGTTCTTATTTTGTCTCTAAACAAACTAAACCATATATATTTATAGAACTGGTTACCAAGTGACATAAGTTGTAACAAAAGTTGTTTACCTGATCCACGATGTCTCCCAACATTATAAATTACTAGCGTCACCCTTCATGGGTGAGGCCGTCGCTAGATGACATTCAGCCCCTGTCTGAGCCACAGTCTGACACAAAACCACAAGCAAACTCTTCTAAATTGCTGATCATTAGGTCATTTGCAGTCTAAAGTCCTGAACTTCTCTTACCAGCAAAGTATTGCTTATGGTTCTGAATCCTCTCTCAGTTTTTGCTGAGGTAACAGCAAATACATTCAAATTTTTTACTAGTTCTTATAATGTCTAAATATTTTCTGTATTCAATGGCTCTATAATCAACTAAGTCACAGGAATCATTTGGCGGCCTCTCATAATTCATTAGGTCAAATCTAAGCCTTCTGGCTTCTGTGCTTGAATCTTGACTGTGCTACACTTGTTTTTAATAGCTGGAGTTTTCTCATTTGTAAAATGGGGATTATGATGGTTACTGCAGTACTTCAAGTCACTATACATGATGCCTGGCATAGAAGCCCCATGTAAACATTAGCTCTCGCTTTTATAAAAATGAATACAGTTGGTGACCATGATGCGTGGTACTCCATGGATTTTCAAAAACTGAGCTCACTAAATGGAAATGCAGTCCATCTCTCTTGGTGCCATCCATCCCGAAAGTGTCCCTCTTATCTCTGAGCGCTCCACGCGCAGGGAAGCCTGCAGCGTCTGGCCATTGGTACAAAGTCCACTCTTTCCGTCACATGCACAAAAACACACACATCATTTTTCCTGTCTCTTCAAGGCTATCAGATCCAAAATCCCATAGATGTTGCGGTTCCTATAGGCAAAAACACAAGGGTGACTCCAGAATAGGGCACCCTCTGCTTCAATGGACCACAGCGTCAGCTGGGATCTGGCACAAGGGGGCATTTGCTTGTCAGGGTGTAGGCACATCTGCCAAGGATTCTATCTCCCCTACCAAGGTCTTTCTCCAGGGGACAGGAGCAAGCAGGCTGGCTGGCAGGCACAAGGCACCCTCAGTGGTCTCCACCCTAGAGCTGGGGCTAAGACTGTGGCCCTGGGAGGTGTTTATGGGAGAGCTCCAGAGCCAGGACTTTAGGGTGTGGGGAGTGGCTCAGGTACCAATCAAGGATCACTGGAGCAGGGTTCAGAGATGTCCTTCTGTGCCAGGCATTAACCCTTTAGATGACAGAATGCAGGAATATCCAGGAAATCCCAGGGATGAACAGAAAGATCAGTCTGGGTGGCAGGAGAAACACTTGAGAGAAGCAGCAGTTACTTACCAGCTAATATGAAAGTGCTTCACATTCCACCTGCCGTATGACCACACTGGTGTGTGCTGGCCAAACCCAAGCCAGCTCCCTGAAACCCATACCCTTCAAGTGCAGAACCTTCCAATTGTACCCTTCCGATCACAACTTCAGAGCAATTGCCCACCATGCAGATGTCCCTGCATGTGAACATGAGAAATCCAGTGGTAACACGAAAAACGAGATGCAGATTTTCCACAATAAAGAAGAAATGAAACTGAATCCAATCTGAGTCTTATCAGTCTATTGAAGATGACTTTTAATGAATGCCGTGTTGTTAAGGAGACTTTCCACTATGGTTTTCAGCGGGGAGGGGCTCCAAGAAGGGGACTAAGAATGATTTCCAAACCTCTCTTGACTCTCTCCTGATGGGGGCCAGCTACCTGCTGGGGCACACTTGCCAGTGTCTCCAGAGTCTTCCATCACGCCCTTTGACTCCCCAGTCCACCAAGACAGTGCTCAGCTGCATTCTGCCATTCTTCCATTCATCAGTGCAAACTGGGTGCCTACTATGTGCCTGGCATGGTGGTAGACAAAGGTGTAAGTAATCATAAGAAAAAGAAAAAGAAAATAAATATAAAACAGGAACTTACGCAACATGCCTTGGGAAGGAAGAAGATAGTTTCAGGGAGAATGTCTTTTTGCTAGGACTTTATTTCAGTAGAAAGTTCCATTAGAATAGTTCTTGAGAGCTCAGGCTTCAAATGCAAACAATCCTGGGATGGGAGTATTTACCACCAGGACAGGGTATCTGTGTAATAGAGATAGAGCACTTATTTGAAGGAGGAAACTGGGCTGCAGTTGGACAAGAGAGGATGAGCATGTTTTAAAGTAGAGCTTTTATGTCTCCCTGACTCCACTCTTGCTCCCTTCCAATCCAGTAGAAGTTGCGATCTTTCCAAAGGACATACCCTAGCACGTCACTTCTCTGCTGAAATGCCCCCTCCACTTGCCCAGAGCCCACTGGGAGCCCAGCTTTGGCTTGCAAGGCTCTCTTCTGGTCCTAGACCACATGCACTAAAACCTGCAGCTGGCATCTAGGTTCCTTGCTCTCCCCACCTACATTCCAGCTACCCCAGGGTCCCCCAGAACACTAGGATCATTCGTGCCTTTGCGGAAGTTATTTCCATTGCCTGAGATGATCTTCTCCCGCCCCTTCACTTTTTTCCCATAGGTTGAAAGCATTCAAGTCAAGATCCAGATTAAATATGACCTCTTGGTTGAAGAACCTTCCCCAGGTCCCTCAGGGAGAGCTCACACTGCTTGTTCTGCAGTACCAGCACCCAGGGTACTTAGCTCCATTATAACTTCTGACTTTGTCTCCCCCTTGAGGACGGAAATTGCATGTTTTCATTTCTGAACCCTAATCCCTAACTCAGGGATCCACAAACATTTTCTGTAAAGGGCCAGATAGTAGATATTCTAGGCTTTGCAGATAATATGAGCTCTGTCTCAACTACTCAATTCTGCCATTATGGGGCAAAATGGGTCATAAATAATAGTAAATGAATAGGCATGGCTGTGTTCCAATAAAACTTTATTTAGTTGGCCAACCCATAGGCCCTAACAGAATGTCCAGCACGCAATAGATACAGGTGGGTGCTGGGTGAGGCAGGATTCCTCTGCCCTTTATTTTGAAGGGAGAGCAGTATCCAGCTCTGCTGATGGATAAAGCCTTTATCATCCCCCGTACTAACTGAAATACAAAGCTCGAAGTGTACTGGAGGGGGTGCAAATTTGCCTAAGAGCAAAAAGGCCTTCTGGGAAGTAAAGTATCAAGATCTTTTGAAACTTCTTCAAGGTTCAAAGTTACTGAAACACCAAAACATGTTGGGGGGGAGGGGAATACCACGTGTCCCTGATCAAGACCCATTGTAAAGAAAGTTCTAACAAGCCCCCTGAGATAAAAATCGCCATAAGTGTGAGGGAAGACACTGTTTCTGGATTTGCCAAAAGACTCGTCCCAAACCATGGAGTCCAGCACCACATGCATTTATAACCCTCAAGAGATGCGTTGAACTAATTGAAAAATCTGGCTAGAAAAACTGCTGTTCAACTGAGTCAGTGTGGCATGGGGGACCTATATGTAAGCATTACTCTAGGCAGGCTTTATTTCTAATCCCTTCTAGCCTATGTCACAAGTCAGCTTCCCCTCAATCACTGTGGACTAGACCTTGCAGGAGGCAGCTTTCTAGGATGCACCAGCTATCAGTAAAGAACAGGCCTTTGGAGAAAGAGACAGAACCTGGGCTCACCATCTGGAATCAGTTAGCATCCAGGCCTCTTGTACTCACCGTGAGAAGAGCGTCTCGGAGGGAAAGTCTGTGCTCACTCTGAGCAGATGGAGTCTGAGTATTGCATATTGATGCATCCCTGGCAAATGACATTTACTTGTCCAGCAACTAGGAATGAAGCCTCCATCTAGTTACAAATTTATCAGTGAATTTTTTGTATGAAAGTATGAATGAATAAATGAATGAATGAATGATGGAACGCATGCACTGTACAGAAACCTATGTCTGAAACAGAATTCCACATCTTTGGCTTCAAAAGGCTTTAAACGAATACACCTGAGAGCTTGCCCTGCCTGATTCTGACGCGTGCCTTGTGTGATTTGTGCATCACACTGTGAAGTACACGACAATCAGGTTACATGAGAGTTGACACAGCTAACAGCTCTTAAAAATTTCTTTTTTGCCCTTGATGAGCACAAGTTCACAGCCCACAGGTCCGTGCAATCCAAAAATCACTACAAAAATACTTTTGGCATAGCATCCAGTACTTTCCTCCAAAGCTGTCAGAACCAAAAGCACTGACCGTGTCACACTCCGTTACCGTGCGTCTATCAGGTAGAACCCAATTGTTTGGCTCACTGGCCGCTAAATCTGTCAGTGGGTCTTCACAGGGTCCCCCAGCCACCCCACCTCTTCACTCCTCCAGGCTTCAACACCCGAAAGAACTTGAGCAAGCTCTGTCGAGAGAAATCACATAAATACTAAAAAGACTTGAGGGCTGATCAGAACAGACATTTGATATTATAGGATTTGTAAATCAATTTAGGAACCGTGTGATATACAGTATAGGAATCAAGAGGCAATAACCCTTTTATGGGGGAAGATCATAAGCCCAGCAAACGCTCTACCCCTACTACTCTAGTGCCAAAAAATGATGCTGTCACAGGCCCTGTACAACAAAGTTAATGCATATCCAACTTTACTATTTTACTAATTTTACTCTTAGTGTTGTCTTATTAATAGCTACCCTCCAAAAAAGAATTTCATTTTTCATGACATTTCCAATATGGACATTTACACAGCTGAGTAGAAGTAACTTTCTCTCAGCAGGCCAGCAAAGATTTGAGCTTCAATTTTGACATTCATTCTTCACCCCTAAATTCCTGAAACCAGCATTTCCAGGGGCCTCAGCATGTACTCTTAATCACTGGTCTCTTTATCCCCATCAGATATTTTTGCTGTTTGAACACTCATCTATTTTTCCAGCAAGTCATAGGAAATGCTACTCTGTGACACAGCAGTCCCTGAGTTCACAGGACGAATGTCTCTTTACACGAGGAGTGCTGGCTCGACCGGGGTCTCTGCTGCATGCGGAATCATGCCTCACTGGCAGAGGGCTGCTAGCGTTCAGCAATATTTCCCCTTGCTTCTAGTGTTTTGACAGCTTCAGTATCTATCAGCATAAGTGTATACGTAAGACAGACATTCACAGAAGCTGTTTGACCTTGAGCAAGCCAAGGCAACACTAGGAGGGTCCGTCACAGCAATCAGGACACTGATCCCCGTCAGCCCACCTAACAGGATGTGGGTAGTAACGAATGAGAAAAGGGATCTAAATGCATTTTGTAAACTGTGCAAAGAAAGCAGAATAATATCGTAGATAGGGTGGTGGCTCTGGAGCCCAACAACCCAGGTTAGATTCCCCACTCCCTGTTGTATAACCAGACACTATTTACTTCATCTCTCTGAGCCTCAGTTTCCTCACCTGTACAAGAGGACAATAATAATTATCTTACACGGTTCTTGTAGGCAAGTATGTTGCTTCATGCCTAGTAGGTACATAATACATGAATATATACATATATTTTTTTAAGTGGGGTTTAAGGAGAAAATAGATACAAACATGTGTGCTCAAACCTCCATATTTAACGAAAAGTCTCTTACATTCTTTTCCTAAGCTTGCCTTCATGATTTACTCATTTCTGGCTAGCGAAAATGGGGTGACGTTGCTTCCTCCTTTACTGAGGATATTAAGACCTCCTGGGGCTCCACGGTACCCTGTGATGCCTTTGTGTGAAATTGAAAGGCCGCCTCCTCTGGGCAGACAGAGCCCTGCGGGGGAAGAGCTGGATTTCAGTTCCCACTAGCCACCTCAACCAGGGCCCTTGTGCAAGACACACCAGGGCAATCCTACAAAGCAATTCTGGGGACTATTGTCTTGTATAACGCCCTACGAAATCTCAGGGCAAGAGGCAAGCCAGGACCTTCAAAAAGATTAGAAAAATAAACTGCTTCTTACCGCCACAAAGTAACCCCTGAGTTTGCCTAGTTAATTTATCAAACAGTTAGCAGATGTCCACAGTCTTTTCTGGAAGGCCGGTTCTCATTTCAAGTGAGCTCTCACTTTGGCCATTTCCCAGTGAAGAATTCTGCAGGTCTCGTCTGACATTCTAAAGAGCAGCCAGATGCCCTAGCCAATCTTGTTTGAGTGCCTTAAAATAAATAATGCCTTACTTATTTTTTCTCTTTTTTTTATTTTATTGCAGTAACATTGGATTATAACATTATATAGCTTTCAGATGTACATCATAATATATTTCGAATTCTGTGTACATTACATCATGTTCACCACCCAAAAACTAATTATAGTCCATCACCTCACATTCGAGCCTAATCACCCCTTTTGCCCTCCCCCCGGCCCCCTTCCCCTATGGTAACCACCAATCCAATCTCCATTGCTATGTGTTTGTTTGTTGTTGTTTTTATCTTCTACTTATGAGTGAGATCACATGGTATTTGACTTGCTCCCTCTGACTTATTTCACTTCGCATAATACCCTCAAGGTCCATCCATGTTGTCACAAATGGCCAGATTTCATCATTTCTTATGGCTGAGTAGTATCCCATTCTGTATAAAGACCACATCTTCTTTATCCATTCGCCCCTTGATGGGCACCTAGGTTGCTTCCAAGTCTTGGCTATTGTGAATAATGCTGCAATGAACATAGGGGTGCATGTATCTTTATGCATTTGTGTTTTCAAGGTCTTTGGATAAATACCCAGCAGTGGGATAGCTGGATCATATGGTAGATCTATTCTTAATTTTCTGAGGAAACTCCATACTAATTTCCATAGTGGCTGCACCAGTTTGCACTCCCACCAGCAGTGTACGAGGGTTCCCTTCTCTCCACACCCTCTCCAACACTTGTTGTTTCCTGTCTTGTTAATTACAGCCATTCTGACCAGAGTGAGGTGATATCTCATTGTAGTTTTCATTTGCATTTCCCTGATAGCTAATGATGTTGAGCATCTTTTCATATGCCTGTTGGCCATGTGTATATCTTCTTTGGAGAAATCTCTGTTCAGATCTTTTGCCCACTTTTTAATTGGGTTGTTGGTTCTCTTGTTGCTGAGATGTATGAGTTCTTTGTATATTTTAGATATTAACCGCTTATCTGATATATGGTTTTCAAATATCTTCTCCCAATTGTTAGGTTGTCTTTTTGTTTTGTTGATGGTTTCCTTTGCTGTGCAGAAGCTTTTTAGTTTGATGTAGTCCCATTTGTTCATTTTGTCTTTTGTTTCCCCTGCCCAGTCAGACATGGTACTTGAAAATATGCTGCTAAGGCTGATGTCAAAGAGCGTACTGCCTATGTTTTCTTCTAGAAGTTTCATGGTTTTGGGTCTTACATTCAAGTCTTTAATCCATTTTGAGTTGATTTTTGCACGTGGTGTAAGGGAATGGTCTACTTTCATTCTTTTGCATGTGGCTGTCCAGTTTTCCCAACACCATTTATTGAAGAGACTCTCCTTTCTCCATTGCATGCTCTCTGCTCCCTTGTTGAATATTAGCTGTCCATAAATGTGTGGGTTTATTTCTGGGATCTGAATTCTCTTCTATTGATCTGTGTGTTTCTTTTGGTGCCAGTACCATGCTGATTTGGTTACTACGGCTTTGTAATATATTTTGAAATGAGGGAGTGTGATAACTCCAGTTTGGTTCTTTTTTCTCAGGAATCCTTTAGGTATTCGGGGTCTTTTGTTGTTCCATATAAATTTTAGGATTCTTTGTTCTATTTCTGTGAAAAATGTTGTTGGAACTTTGATATGGATTGCGTTGAATCTATGGATTGCTTTAGGAAGTATGGACATTTTAACTATGCTAATTCTTCCAATCCAAGAGCATGGAATATCTTTCCATTTCTTTGTGTCTTCTTCGATTTCTGTCAACGTTTTATAGTTTTCAGTGTACAGATCTTTCACCTCTTTGCTTAAGTTCATTCCTAGGTATTTTATTCTTTTTGTTGCAATTGTAAATACGACTGTATTCTTGATTTCTCTTTCTGCTACTTCGTTCTTAGTATATAGAAACACAACCGATTTTTGCATGTTGATTTTGTATCCTGTGACTTGACTGTATTCATTTATTATTTCTAAAAGATTTTTAGTGGATTCTTCAGGGTTTTCGATATATAAAACCATGTCATCTGCAAAGAGTGACAGTTGAACTACTTATTTTCCAATATGGATCCCTTTTGTTTATTTTTCTTGCCTGATTGCTCTGGCTAGGACTTCCAATACTATGTTAAATAAGAGTGGTGACAGTGGGCATCCTTGTCTGGTTCCTGTTCTTAGACGGATCGTTTTCAGTTTTTCTCCATTGAGAATGATATTTGCTGTTGGTTTGTCATATATGGCCTTTATTATGTTGAGGTATTTTCCTTCTATGCCCATTTTATTTAGAGTTTTTATCATAAATGGATGCTGCATCCTGTCAAATGCTTTCTCTGCATCTATTGGGATGATGATGTGATTTTTATTATTCATTTTGTTAATGTGGTGGATCACATTGATAGCTTTGGGGATGTTGAACCATCCCTGCATCCCTGGAATGAAACCCACTTGATCATGATGTATGGTCTTTTTAATGTATTGTTGTATTCGATTTGCTAGCATTTTGTTGATGAGTTTTGCATTGATGTTCATCAGTGATATTGGCCTGTATTTTCTTTTTTCGTGTCGTCCTTGTCTGGTTTTGGTATCAGAATAATGTTGGCTTCATAGGATGAGTTAGGAAGCCTCCCCTCCTCTTCAGTTTTTCGGAAGAGTTTGAGAAGGATGGGTATTAAGTCTTCTTTGAGTGTTTGGTAGAATTCACCAGGGAAGCCATCTGGTTCTGTACTTTTATTTTTTGGGAGGTTTTTGATTGCTGTTTCGATCTCCTTACTGGTGATCGGTCTATTCGAATTCTCCACTCCTTCTTGGTCCAGTTTTGGAAGAATTTATCCATTTCTTCTAGATTATCCAATTTGTCGGCATATAGCTTTTCATAGTATTCTATTATCTTTTGCATTTCTGAGGTGTCCATTATAATCTCTCCTTTTTTCATGTCTGATTTTATTTATTTGAGCCTTCTCTCTTTTTTTCTTGGTGAGTCTAACTAAGCGTTTGTCAATTTTGTTTACCTTTTCAGAGAACCAGCTCTTGGTTTCATTAATTTTTTGTATTTTTTTTAGTCTCTATTTCATTTATTTCTGCTCTGATTTTTATTATTCCCTTCCTTCTGCTGATTTTGGGATTTGTTTGTTCTTCTTTTTCTAGTACCTTTAGATGCACTGTTAGAGTCTTTATTTGAGATTTTTCTTCTTTGTTGAGGTAGGCGTGAATTGCTATAACCTTTCCTTTTAGAACCACTTTTGCTGTATCCCACAGATTTTGGCATGTTGTATTTTCATTTTCATTTGTCTCCAGGAATTTTTTCATTTCTCCTTTGATTTCTTCATTGACTCAATCGTTGTTCCGTAGCATTTTCTTTAATTTTCTTTAGTGCGGCTGAGTGGGGCTGGCCCTAGTCATGGAGCACTCAATTGTTTCAGGCTTTGGAAGTTAGAGCTGATCCTTTTTATGGTTATTTGTGAAGCACAGGTCTTCTGCACTGATAAGCCTCACCCCACGCAGGACCACACACACCGTCAACACAGTTCCGGTCTGTGCACACTTCTCAACCCCTGGAGCATAACCCGACGCCACATTGCAGAGGCCCCCACCTCTCCACCAATGCACCCCACAGTTCACCTGGTCCTCACACAGGCCCTGCCCCACAGAGGTGGACACACTTGCCTACCTGTAGAGGATCAAGGCACCCAGCCAATGCAGGCGGACAAGTAGCCTGAGGACTTGCTGTTGGGTGGGGCTGGTCCCTAGGGTGGGTTGCCTGCCCTGGCTGAACTGGATTAAATCTGCACTCTAGTGGGTGTGGCAGACCCCTGGGCTAACAGGCCAGAGGAAGAACCTCAATGGTGTCTCCTGAGGTCTGTGTCAGCACACCTGGACCAGGTCAGAACAATGGCCCCCACCAACATCTCGGTTTCTGGAGAGGTCCCTCCTCTCACCGAGATGCCCCCAGAGCCAACCAAGTGAGTCTCTTTTCACCAAAGGACTGTCAGCCTTCTCTCTGGTGATTTTAGTTTGCTTAGACGGGTGAGTTTGTGCACGGGCCCTTTAACACCCTAGTCTTTTCGGCTTTCATCTGATAGCTTTTCTAGGGGTATTCCCTGCTGCAGTTAATAGCCAGCAAAGCCAGATAGTAAGACCCTCGTCTCAGTTGGGCTAAGTCTGAAGGATGCTTATAGCAGTATCAGCCTCCACTCCAGACCTCACTCCTCCAGGGAGGGCTGCGTAGCTTAGGGTGGCTCCTGCCTGGCTGACTGAGAAACTCTGCTGCTCCCAAAGGTGGCTTTTTTCCTCTCCAACAGGAATTTCTGCCTCTTCTGCCTTAGTCAGGACTGTCCCTTGTTGTGGAGGTTCTTTTTATCCAGTTTTCAGTTTTCAATCCAGGGTAATTTTTCCAAAAATAGTTGTAACCTGGTTGTGTTCATGGGAGGAGATGACTTCAGAGTCTGCTTACGCCGCCATCTTGACGAGATCTGTAATGCCTTATTTTTTTAGAGGTATTAGTTCATTGCTTCCCTGGTGGAGGGTAAAACATAAGCCATATTGAGGACCAAAAGGAGAGAAAGGATAAAGAGGGTCTAGATATCAAGGCCCTCAACATACTGAGACAACTCACTTTTCTTGCTTAGCTCAAAAAGACTATGCCACCACCTCAAGCACTTGGTCACAAATGTGGTCCTAGGCTCTTAAGATGTAAATAATAAATGTATATTCAACTATTAATAGTAATAAGAAGAATAAATGCCACTTGTTTCTACATACGCAATGGCAGTTACCAGTATTTTCATAACCATTTCTCATATAATTCTCCCAATAACCCTATGAAAAGGAAGAGCAGCAATATTATCCCCCATGCTGTTAAAAGACTAAGGCTGAGAGAGGAAGAATGACTTGCTCACCACGACACATCTATCATTAGCAGATTTAGCTAAAGACTTCTGACTCTAAATCCTGTGCTTTTGGGCTATACTGTGATAGTCCAGTCATATTTTAGATTCGTTAAAGTGTGCTAGCGAGTCTCCGAAAATGCCCTTTTACATTTGTTTAATAAACAGTAAGAGAGCCTGGAGCTCACACCCAGAACCTACTCATTACTCTTCTCTGCTTGTGGATAGTTGCCCCAGCCCTTCTCGTCATACATCCACTGAAAAGAAGTAAAGTCCAAACCAGTGATCAAACAAAGGCTTTGCACATCTCCTTTCAGGCATGACACCTGTGTATCAAAGCATTCTCCCAGGGCAATGTATCCACCGCTGAGCTGAGAGGGTGCTGCACCAAGAGGAGCAGTGTTGAACCACATGCTTTCTTTTGAAGAGGGCCAGGGCATTAATCATACCAGGCCAATGGACAGACAGGGCAGGGTTTACCACTTCCTTTGAAGACGTCAGAAAGATCTGAAGTGCTGCAAACAGCATCACTTAAGGGCTCTTCAAAGCCTCCCAAATGCTAGCCATCTTACACCACCATTTGAAACGGGAAACATCTCATTAGGGGACCCTACTGTCAACTTGATGAAGCAGAACATGTAATTCATCTTTGGAGCCAATCATGCTGACCGCCATCTTGATTTAGCTTCTTTTTGAATCAGTTTCCCTATCACATTCATAATGAATTACACTAAATAGCTCATAGTGTCCTGGCAAAGCCAGTGTCCATGAGACGGTACTTACTCAGCAGCCGGGATCTGCACATGCTGGAAGGCCACTTCAGTGTCACTCTGAGGAAGGCTACTGTGATTGCCCCCATTTTGCAGATGGACAGTTTGACAGCAAGCAATTAGTTATGATTACCTAACTAGTTTGAATATCCATTCTAGCTAACTTTGTCCAAGATCTAGCCAAGTGACCTTGGTCAGTCACCTAATCTCTCTGAAACTATTTATTCATCGATTATATTAAGAGATTGGGTTTGATAATCTCTAAAGTAATTTCCAAAAACATTATTTTTGATGTTCTGACTCTTCTCAACTCACAACTTGGAAAAGTGCTGGATACAAATCCAAGTGGCGAAAACCACGGAAACGCAATCTTGACCAGCATGAGCCAACGGAAACTTTCTACAACGATGACATGTTCCATGACTCATGAGCCAGTACGGTGGCTACTAGCCGCCCATTGCTAGTGAGTTCTGGAAATGTGGTTCATGAGACTAATAGAACCTGAACTGTTTAATTTGATTTGATTTTTACTAACTCAAATTAAAAATTAAATAGCCACATGCTGCCATTGTCTACAAAATTGGATAGCACAGGTCTAGACAAAGACATGCATTTCCATGGTAAGTGAAATTTTGAGAGGCCTGGCAATGAGGAGGAAGAGGAAACAGGAATTCTTGAAATATAAAGAACTACTTTTTTTTATATTTTTGATATCATTCAAAAATTTCCATCATAGAAACCCTGGGCCAGGTGGCAGATTCCCACTTCATCTCTTTCATATAAGGCTATCTTTTAATCCCCCACAAGGAAGCTACACATAATAGTTTCCTGGGTGGGATATCATACAAACAGAATCACCATATAATACGTCATCCAAATTGTGACACTTTTGACAGTGGAAGGTGTCACTATGAATAATGATGAGAGAAAAACAGGTATTTACCAGGACTATCCAAGGCAAACCTGGACATAGTCACCTAAATTCAGGAGGTCCTGCAATCGCAGATTCTCTGGCAGCAAGGGCCCTAGCAGTCAAAGTTAGGGCTTATATCAGGATACATGCTGCAAAACATTTTACAAAATGCAGCATGCAACGCCTGGGATGCTTCCTAAAAATACAGACTCATCAGTCCCAGCTTAGACTTAATAATCAACATCTCTAGAGGTGGAATTACTAAATTACTGAGCAATTCTGAATTACTGAGTAATCTGAATTACTGCAAATTGAGTTTCAGTAAAATCTGAATGACTTGGTAATTCTTACATACGAACCAAAATCTAGAGAAAGATGGTGTCTAGATATTCTAGCCAATGAAGCAAAATTTAACGCCACCAAGAGATGGGGGATGGGCACTATCGTTTCCAGTTTGTATTAATGGCACCAGTTGTATACTGTCTTTGACAAGTATTGTTTTTGAACTCTGTGTTGGAGTGCGTATGCTCAAAAACGTTCTAAGGAAGGGAGGTCAACACACTGTGTCCTCTCTGATCCTTGATGTCTCCAGATCCTTCTAACTTCAGCCTTCCTGAGACTGACCCCCTCAGGGATGCTGAAAAAACAAACATGATCTATTCTACCCTATCTTTCTAGCATTGGAGTAGACAGAGAGACTAAAACAAGCAAACCAATGAACAATCCAGACTGAGGTAAGTGCTATGAAGAAAATTCAACAGCCGGATGAGACGCTAGAATGTAAGACACATGAAGGCAGGGATTGCGATTTCTCCTGTTCGCTACTTTGTTTCCAATGCCTAGGACAGCACCTGAAATATAGCAGACACTCAATAAATAGTTGTTCTATGAACAGATATAATGGAGGGGCAGGAAAGAACCACTTTAGGTAAAGTAAATGGGCCTCTCTGAGGAAGTAACCTTTCAACTAAGATTTTTATACGAAAAGGAGGCAGGCTGGGAAGACCATCACAAAGAACTTTCTTGGCAGAGTAAACAGCAAGTACAAAGGCCCTGAGGTTACAGCAAGCTTGTCCTGTTCAATAAATAGAACAAAGTCCTGTGGCTCAGCATAGTACTAGGTGACCATGGTACTAGGTGAGGTCAGTGGGATAGCCTGGGACCAGGCCATATAGGGCCTTGTGGGAAGCCAATGGTTTCAAAGCAGGGAAGTCATATGATCTGGTTTATGATTTGCAAGTTTATTTAACTACTCTGTAGAGAATGACCTGTGGGAGCACAAGAGTGGAACTAGGTACACCACTTGTCAAGCGGTTGTAAGACCGCAGATGCGAGATTGTGGAGACATCAACTAGGGCATCAAGCAGAGGAGATGGACAAAAGTGGGCAGGTAATGGATATATTTTGGAGGCAGAGCTAGCAGGAGTGGCTGATGGCTTGGATATGGCTGATAAGGCAAAGACAGAAGTACAGATTGGTGAGGTCTGAGGTTCTGGCTGGACAGTGAGTGTTTTCCAAACCACGTTTCAATGAGATCCGATCTTTCACATGTTCATGTGCTCTAGAGACCTGAATCCACACACACCTGGGTTAAAGGTGCCCCCTCCCCTCAACCCCACCTCCAGGAAAAGATTGAACCTTCATCTTGAGTACAGAAGGGTCCATACTGTCAAAACCATAGGGGCACTTGCCTGGTTTGAAAATCTGTAGGCTCAGCTGAAAAGCCATTCATCTCCCTTAAAATGAGTTATGGCAACAAAGTCTAACAGGCCTCCCCCATGGGGATATTCTCGCCCCTTAGCCAACTTGGGGAAATGGAGTTTTAGTCATTAAAGTACCAGAAAGTAGCAAACGGGGAGCTGGTCAGAATCCCCAAGACAGAGGTATCGGACGGTCTAGATGGGCTCCAGGAAACAGCACTGAGATCAAACAGAGAGGTGCCCAAAGCCACGGTCAAGACTGGGAACCAAGAATCTGTAACTAAAGAAACGGTCAAAGTGAAAGGTTTCTGAGATATGAGGAGTAATCACAGGGGATCCAGTGGACTTTACCAGATGGCATAAATTCTTCCTGGGACCTCCTGGCTTTAGGCCATGCCTCAAAGGCACACAGAACACCTGGTGACCGTCACCTTAGCAACAAACAGCGTCGGGGAAGATGAAAGTGTTTGCTATAAATACCAAATTAATTACAGAAAAATGACTCTGTTTTTGCATTGCTCATTTCATCACATAATAGTGTTTAAGGCAACACTTCTTCCAACAAAAACAAATAAAATTAGATACTGCCAATATGTCACCTTTGTGTATGAAAAAGACTCAGCTGAATCTTGAAGGACGTTCCCACTGATTGCCTATTGTCGTAGCTGAGATTGGAGGCACAGAAAGCATGGCTTCTGATTGTTACAGCCATGACAAGAAAGGCCTCCAGTCACATCTTATTAATTTACTGTGGAACAGAATGTCACATTGACATTTCAAATTACCCTGTTGCTTTGTTCACAGGATTATTTTGAGCTTAAACTCATTGAGCTTCTAGCCTGGCTCTTTATACGAACTAAGGACTCTAATCTCCTGATGTCTCGACCTGCACACAAGACTAGATTTTACTATTTATAAAAATGATTAACAGCCCAATCTTCAGGGTCAAACAGGCGTGGGTCTCCTTGGGCAAAAGATTTATCCTCTCTGTGACTTAGTTGCCTCATTTGTGGTAAGGAAAAGAATCATACCTGCCTTATATGCTTCTTATGAAGATTGAATACAATAACATACGAAAGACATTTACACTCTCCCAACAAAAGGCAAAGCATAGTAAAATATTAACGACAACAGTAGCAGCTAACGTTTTTATCACTGCCTGATCGTCAGGCCTTTATCTACATAATTTAAATATATTTATTGACTTAATTCTCATGGCAAGTCCCTAAATTAGACCCTATAATTATTATCCCCACCATGCAGCTGAGGAAGCTGGGCACCTGAAGCGTAGATCATTTGTCAGGAGCCCAGCTCAGGCACGCTGCTTTGTGTCTATCTAGATTTCTTGACACACCCACCTGTCCAAGTTGAGATCTCCAGCCCAAACTGCACCCTGAAATCCAAGCTCACATAAGCAATATCCAACTGCTCCCTCATCTCCCCCTCGGTGGCTAACAGTCTCTCAAATTTAATAGGTTCAAACTCAACACGGTGTTCCACGAGCTCCTCATCCTCTCCCTGAAACCTGCTCTGGCCACCATATTCCCCACGTCAGTTTATGGCTGCTCCCTGCTTCCAGAAGCTAGCAGTCACTGTGTGTGCCTCTCTTTCTCTCAAGCCACACGTCTACTCCAATTACTGGCTCTACTTAAAGTATATCCAGAAGTCAACTGCTTCGCACCTCCTCCTCTGGACCACCCCGGCCCGAGCCAGCATCATCTCTTGCCAGGATCGCTGTAGCCTCCTGACACGTCATTCCAAATCTTGTGCCCTCATGACCCTTCATTAAATACTCAACCCAGCAGCCAGAGACATCTCAATACCTTCCAATGGGGAGTCATCCAGTGACTCCCCATCCCACTGAGGGTAAAAGTCTAAATTTTTTACAAGGCCCTACATAATGTGATCCCTGCTATCCTCTCTGACCTTGCCCTCTACTCTTTTCTCTCTCTCCCTTACTCTGTTCCAGCCACACGGCACCTGCTGTTTCTGGAACACACCAGGAACACTGCTACCTCAGGGCCTTTGCACTTACTATTCCTTCTTCCTTGAATGCTGTTCTACCAGATATTGACATGGTGCCTTCTTTTACTTCCTGGTCTCTACTTACTGAGACCTTTCCCTCCATCTTCCTGGGATCCTATCCTCCTCCCTTGCTTTATTTTTCTCCATCTTTTTTGTCATCGTCTAACATACTATGTATTTTGCTTATTTGTTTTGTTTATTGTCTGTCTTCCCCAGTAGAATGTAACTTCAATGAGGGCAGGGACTTTTGTCTGTTTTGCTCATTGCTGTATTCCTCATGCCTAGACCATGCCTGGCACACAGAGGATGCTCAATATATATCTGATAAGTAAATGATTGAGTAAGCACCCCTTCCGTTAGGAGCCAAAACCATGCAGCGACATGCTGTATAAAACGATGAACTCCAGAATGGCTTCCTTGTCCATAGTCTCTCCCGAAGTTTTGTGCCTTTCTTCATGTCCAATCTTGGAGACTCATTTCTGCAAACTGTCTTATTAATCTACAAATACTCATAAGAAGGAGGATAGTAATAAGCTATTATCAGTCAATAGTCCCTTAATTAAAATTTGTCTGTGGAATCTTCCTGCCTTGTGAATTACCTGAGAACACGTTCATATAGAAGTGAAGCAGAAGATGACTAGGGAGACGGACGTGCCAAGGGAATGACCGACGTCGATAACCTGATGTTGGGCGTGTGGGATGCGGCAGAGGAGGGGTCAGGAGGACCGACATGGGAAGGAGGACACCACAAGGAGAGAGGAATTTCTCTTCCTACGGATTTGCCTCCAGCTGCTCCAGAATCTTCAGGAAGAGAACTTAAGCCACTGGGACCACCTCTCGGGCTCAAATGAGCACCTTGGCCTTTTATTTTTTCCTTCCTCTTTACTCCTTTGCTTGACTGCAAGATCCAAGAGTTAGTATTCTCTCCTTTTCTCTGCCAGCCTACCAACACCTACCTCAGTTCTCAGGTTTCTCTATCACCCACAACCGGAAACGGAACAAAAGCAATGTCTCCAGCTCCCCGTAATGCAGCCTTCTGTAGCTTGAGTCCTTTGGCAGCCTGGCTCAGGCAGGACAGATGCTCTCAGCTGACTCTTATCAGAGTCACTTAGAGAGTTAGAAAAAATAGCGACTAGCTTTTTACTTGTTCTGTGGTGGGGCCAAAGAATTGGAGAATTGCCCAGGTGATTTGAAGGTACAGCCAGGGTTGAAAGTTTCAAGGGTGGAGTCTGCAGGGCCTACATAGAGAAGGCCTGGGTTCAAGGCCCTGGCCCAGCTCTCACCAGGTGGCAAAGTCACGTCATCTTTCTGAATTGGATCCCAGATCATAAAAATAACCACTCATTTTTTGGGATCATTGTAGAGATTAAATAAAATATTATGTGAAAGTGTTTATGAAGGGCTGCACTACTATTGGATAGTTATTCAGTGGGCCAGAGGGAGAAATTAGAGAACACTTGAATCAAGAAAACGCAGAGGGATCCAGGGGATTCCACACCAGACATCTGTTTCCCTACCTACCGGCTATGACGACACAGGGAGAGAATGTCCACAAAAGGGCAGGAAATGCAGATCCCTGCCAGTGGGCTGTTCCACCGCAGGTTTCAACAGAATTGATCTTTCAGTCAACAAAGCAATCTAAACCACTATACAAAACATAGACAATGCTGATATTCTTGTTTTTTATTTTTTATTGCAGTAATATTGGATTATAACATTATATAACTTTCAGGTGTACATCGCAATATATTTCAAATTCTGTGTAGATTACATCATGGTCACCAGCCAAAGACTAATTGCAATCCATAACCACATGCACGTGCCTAATTCTTAACAAAAAAATAAAAATTATTCATAATCCAACCACCCATTGATCACCATTATTACCAACTTGATATTATTCCAAACTTTAATGCATAAAGACGCACAAATATGCAAGGAAAAGAGCATATCATATAGATTGTTCTGTAACATCCTTTGTTCACTTAATATGACATACATATCTTTTAACATCAATGAATACAGCTCTTTGCATCATTGTCTAAAGGCCTCATAGTAATCAGTCTCTGAGGATTTAGCACTTAAACTATTGCAAATTTTCCATCTCTTATAGACAATTCTGCAGTATATCCTTGTACATATTTCACTATTCAGTTGTCCAGTTATTTTCGTAAATTCCAAGTAGAAAAATTGCCAAACACAAAGTGAGAAAAATAAGTAAAAATTTTAATAGGGTTTTTTATTACAAGAAAAATACAGGACTTTTAGAAATTCAAGCAACATATGGTAGCTGCTCAGGAAAATCTATGTCCTCTTATTCTACCTGGGCTTGCAGCCAGACAAAATTTCCCAGCCTCTCTTGAAGCTGGGTGTGACCACAGGACTAAGTTTTAGCCAATAGAATGTGTGCTCAGTGGTAGATGCCACATGCCAGCCTGGCCCATTAAAACTTCTCATGAAATTCTCCTTTGTCTCTTATCCCCTTTGCTGGTGGACTTTGCTTTGGAAGCTAAGTGTTGAAGGTGGCAGAGCCTCCATCAGCCTGGAGCCCTAAATGACCATGACAAACATAGCCCACCCCCTGCTAAACTGGAACAAGATTAGACTATTTACTTAAGCAAGAAAAACCTTCTATTGTGTTAGGACCATTATACACCTTGGGATCTATTTGTAACAGAAATTAGACCTCCTTAATGAATACACACATGCATACGTTAAAGTGGCATCTGCCATATCAAAACTGTAACGTGTGTGGCATTGGCTTCTCTGCCAAGACCATACGGTAGAGAAACTTTCAACAGAGGCTCAAAAGATGAAGATCCAGGATATATAGTGGTGAGACATTTGGTAAAACCTCTCTCTTGTAAGGCAGGCCCAGCACCTTCCATGCTTGTATTTGCGGGGGAAGTGGTTTGAAAACAAATATTAGAATATGTTGACTATTACTTGTTGCATTTAGGGAGGATTTACAAGAAACAGATGAACTCAAGAAAGAATTGGTTGATTTGCAAGCAGAAATGAAAGAGAATGGAGAAATCTAGAAAATCAGATTTCACAGAAGTGCTTCTGAACCACAAACAATGGGAAATAGGACTAAATATAGGCGTTGAAGGATCCATTAATTTGTATTGTTAAACAGAGTTATTTGACACTGTTGCAAACATTATACTAAGTATGTTTCCATTCCACCTAAGTTCTTAGTTTCCAACGGCCGCCAGAGAGCCCCCAGTAAGTCAAAGGAGAGAAGAGCTGGGTTAGGGAAGTGAGATGAGGCATGAGAATTACATCTTGGGAAAGAATTCGGGGTATGGTTACTCTCACATGGAAGTGACTGGAAGCAAATAGATCAGAAACCTGACAAATTTTTGAGGAAGTGATGCTACCAAAGAAACTTGTGCATAAACTAAAAAAGCTTTGACTATTCAAGCCCTGAAAGCAGTCTCAGACCCCCACATTGACTCAGGCAGAGAGCAAACTGAGAAAGGCCCACCCTTAACACCAACTTCACATATGGCCATGGGGGATAACAGACAAGGAAGATGCACCCAGAACCAGGAACCAGGGTCATTCAGTATAACGGAGTTCCTCCAAGGGGGCAGAATCAAGATTTATGTAAGGAACTTTCCGTACTGCCAGTGAAGGGGGCTTTCACAATGCCAGCCCAGCAGGGTTTCATTATTGCCTTGAATCAGTTATTGCCACATGACTCCCACACTTCTCCTTCCTGATGGGAGTCATTACTGTAGTTACCCCATCCCAGCTTCAATATCAGATCATGTGTGTGTGTGTGTTTGTTGTCACCAAAGGGAGGAGAAGATAATTTGTCTTCTGTTTTTTTAATTGCAGTAACATTGGTTTGTAACATTATATAAATTTCAGGTGTACATCATTATATTTCGATTTCTGTGTAGATGACATCATGTTCACCACCCAAAGACTAATTACCATCCATTACCACACACATGTGCCTAATCATCCCTATTGTCCTCTAGAGGGGGGGGGGGGGTAACCCTCTAGTAACCACCAATCCAAACGCTGTCTCTATGTTTGTTCTTGTTTTTATCTTCCATTTACAAGGGAAATCATATAGTTTGTCTCCCTCTGACTTATTTCACTTAGCATAATGCCCTCAAGGTCCATCTGTGTTATCACAAATGGCAAGATTTTATCCTTTTTATGGCTGAGTAGTATTCCATTGTGTATATATACCACATCTTCTTTATCCATCCGTTCCTTAATGGGCACCTAGATTGCTTCCAAGTCTTGGCTATTGTGAATAATGCTGCGATGAACAGATGGGTGCATGCATCTTTATGCATTTGTGTTTTCATGTTCTTTGGATAAATACCCAGCAGTGGAATAGCTGGATCACATGGTACTTCTATTCTTAATTTTTTGAGGAACCTCCATACCGTTTTCCATAGTGGTTGTACCAGTTTGCACTGGCACCAGCAGTGTATGAGGGTTCCCTTCCCTCCACATCCTCTCCAACACTTATTGTTTCCTGTCTTAATTACAGCCATTCTGACAGGCATAAGGTGACATCTCACTGTAGTTTTGAGTTGTATTTCCCTGATAGTGATGTTGAGCATCTTTTCATATGCCTGTTGGCCATCTGTATATCTTCTTTGGGGAAATGTCTGTTCAGATCTTTTGCCCAGTTTTTATTTGGGTTGTTAGATTTTGGGGGTTGAAATGCATGAGTTCTTTACATATTTTGGATATTAACACCTGATCAGATATACGGTTTGCAAATATCTTCTCCCAGTTGTTAGGTTGTCTTTTCATTTTGTTGATGGTTTCCTTTGCTGTGCAGAAGTTTCTTAGTTTGATGTAGTCCCATAAACAAAAATTAACTCAAAATGGAGTAAAGAGTTGAATATAAGACCTGAAACCATGAAAATTCTAGAATTTGTCTTCTTCAGACATAGGTCACCAGACCGTTAGCAACCACATCGGGATATGATTCAGAAGACAGTACATCACCCTGGGACCCTGCCTTTGAATCTCAGACAGCATTTGGGTGGAACATTGAGTTATCTCCCATAGGGAAGAGGGTAAGTATGTTCTCTATGTGGACAGAAGGGAGAACCTAGATATTTGGTGACCAGAAAGCCTGACGATGGTAGAAACTGCTAGCTGTTCACCAAAACCTTTGTCCTGCCCTTCTTCCTGGGAACACAGCCAGACTCTTTTTCCCAGCCTTCCTTGCAATTAGATGCAGCCACATAACTCAGTTTTAGCAAACTGAATGTGAGCAGAAGTGCCATTTCCAGGCGTAGCTCATTAAACACACACATACACACACTCACACACACACTCCCACCACCACTCCCACCACCACACCTCCAGTGAATAATCTTCTATGCTCATTTCCCTTCTGCCACTTGGCTATCAATGCCCAGAGGATTGGATGCGACATCAGTACCAGGAAAGTCTTGTAAGCTACATGTTGCAAACTGATTCCTGAATGATCGTGTGAAGCTGAGCTCCTTATCCTCCCCATTGTCCGGAGCTGCTCAGTTTGGTTACACAAAGGAAAATTAAATTTCTATGTTATTTGATCCATCAACTGTATTTGGTCTATTTGTTAGAGCAGATAGCCTACCCTGACTAATATAATTCAAAGCATACAAATTATGAAAATGGTAGCCCATCTACTCTGCCTAATCACAGTTCTTGGGGTGATCGACTGCACCTCTGTGCACCCTTCTGAAACTTTTTCTGTGATTGTATGTGTACATACATACATTAAAATATTTGTGTATGCATACATTATGTTACAAAAATGGGATCACACTGTGCACATTGTTCTAAGATACTTTTAAAGAGTTTGAGTATCAATTTTAACAGGGCATACATTAATGTGGCTGGACAGCACTCTATGCCTTTACTAAAATAACAATTATCCATTTTTGACCTTCAAAAGCTACAACCTATAAAACTGTGTATTCGTTTCAAAAATGCTTTGTGTGACAGCCAGCAAATGAGGTATCCAGAAAAGAGAGTATTTAACACTGCCCAGAAAAGTGTAGAAATAGCAACTTCTACCCCAGTGGTTGAAAGTGAAATCAACAGTAAAACTCCACATGTGATTAAAGAAAATAGAAAATCCTCCATCTGGTCGTCTAGGCTTTTTCTTCTGAGGGTATTTTTTTCCCGGTAAGCGCAGGAGCTCAGTATAGACAACAGCACTAAGACTCTGCATTTAATAGCATCTTAGAAGTGCAGGTGCTGGTGAGCAATTGATCTGTCGCCCAGCGTTTTTCCGAACTGTTCATCCTTCTTATTTATACATATTCTCAGACATTTCTTACAAAAACACTGAACACAGAGCTAATACACGGTAACTATTTCGATTTCCAGAAGGTGCTTGCCCTGGAATTCTTAGAGTAATGTCGTATTACCGATGACATCTCTGATGGAGCTCAAGAACATTACCACCCTCCAGTTTGCAAAGGTCGAATCTATTTTTGCTCAATCACTATAGGACATTTTCCTCTAAGTTCAGCACAGCTCATTGCCCTTCAGAGACCTCTTCACTGACCAGTCCGCCTCACCTCCTGTATACTGACCAGTCCGCCTCACCTCCTGTGTACTGGTCAGTCCCTCTCACCCTCATGTGTACTGGTCAGCCCCTCTCATCCCCCTGTGCACTGGTCAGTCCCTCTCACGCTCCTGTGTACTGGTCAGCCCCTCTCACCCCCCTGTGCACTGGTCAGTCCCTCTCACGCTCCTGTGTACTGGTCAGTCCCTCTCATCCCCCTGTGCACTGGTCAGTCCCTCTCATCCCCCTGTGCACTGGTCAGCCCCTCTCATCCCCCTGTGCACCGGTCAGCCCCTCTCATCCCCCTGTGCACTGGTCAGTCCCTCTCACACTCCTGTGTACTGGTCAGTCCCTCTCACCCCCCTGTGCACTGGTCAGTCTCTTTCTGACTAGCCACCCCCTCTCGCCCTGCTGCGCATTGGTCTGAGTGGAATGCCCCTCTTCTGTGTTCCCACAGCATTTTGCACGTGCCACTATCCAATAAGTCAAATTCATTATTGTCATCATCATCATCATGTTTATGGCGAGCCTATGAGTCAGACACTGTATAAAGTACTTTATATACATTGTCTCATTCACATCTAATATTGTATTTTATAATGAGGCAACTGAGACAGTTTAGTAAACAGCTAATGTCAGAGCCAAGAATTAAAGCCAAGCAGCCTAACCCAGGAGACCGTATTCTAAAGAGTCAGTCATAACAGTGGGATTTCTTGACTCTTCTTGCTTTTTCAACAAACGTTTATTGATCACCTATTACGGACCAGGCTCACTTTCACAGTACATTATGAGCACCTTGTAGTAAGGGACTATGTTTTTTTATCTTAGAATTTCCAGTCGTTGGTACCATTCCTGAAAGACAGTTGCTGCTCAATAAATTTGTGATGCATCACCCAATGTAAAGACATATAAGCATATTCTCTGCCTTGCCCCTATAGTCTAACAGGAAGACAAGAAAAACCCCTCTGAGACAAAAGGAAGGGGCTGACGTTTCCCTGCCACTAGACATATATTAAACAGAGGCTGGACCCCTGCAAGTTAATAGTCTTGATCCTTTTAAAATAGAACTAGAAGTACAATTACAAAGTCTATAACTCAGTATGTTCTAGAGTCTTCTGCATTCTAATGGTTTGGTCCTTTCTAATCCTATACTCTATGTTTTTCAAGTCCTTTAAAGATCCAGAGAAAATAGATATCATTCCAGGTTCAAATTGAGGCAGAAAAATTCATGGAGCAGGTGGGGGTTCAGATGGATTTTTGGAGAATGAGTAGGATTTGAATCCAAGTTTAAAATTGGGCACTTTCCAGGCTAAGGAAACAACGATGGGTCCATGGAAACAGGAACAGTTATGGTGTCATAGAATTTAGTGTGGAGACTAGCCCAACTAAAATAAAGAATAGAAATCTATAATACTGGAAACTCGATGAGATGGTATATAGAAAGATAGATAGATAGACAGACAGACAGGTAGACAGACAAAGTGGGTTCTGATCCATAAAGGGACTTACCAAGAGTAAAGTTGGAATTAAGGAGTTATTTTAGGTTTATGAAGAAAATGAGATTATAAAAGTATATATTAAGCCTACTGGCTTGGTAACTGTTTGAAGTTCCAAGGAAAGCTCCCTTCTTAACCTTTTCTATGCCGATTGTCTTTCTTGGGCTGGAGATAGGCAACCTCAAGATGATTGTAATTCAGTGAAAAGCCAGTGGAGAAACTGGCCACATAAGTTAGGTTGCAACCACAAGAACACTCCTCATATGACTGGGTCTTTAGATTTTTCTTTCTTGGCAAAGAACCAAAGTCATCCATGGAGGTTTCTCTTTACCTTAGGAAGACGCTCCATAGTGAGTAAACCACCTTGCTGGCTTTCTTTTGCCAGTCACTGCTATCCCCACTCCTTGGTCTGAAAGAGCATTTCCTAGAAACTTAATCCAGAATTGCCCCCCACAATAGAGCACTCCACCTCTTGTTCCTCAGTGAATATCTTGAACAGCTCTGCACACACTCACTCATGCCCACGCACATCCCAAAAACCACAATGGCTGCCTACAAGGCTAGTGGCTTTCTCCAGTGGTTCACACCTGCCTACAGAAGGAAGCAAAAATCCTCCATTTAGCTTTCAGGAACTTGTTAAAGTTGCCCATTACTCTCTGGCTCAGTCTTACCTCACAATCAGGACTCTGCCCCGTAGGCTTTCTTCACCCGCCAAGCTAATCAGCCTACTGTAGCCCTATATCCGCCCTTTACCTCTTCTGTCTTCCCCCTGCTCTGAATTTAATCCTCACGTCCTGACCTCTACTGTCTTACCATTCTTCACAGCCAGTTTTCTTCAGCTTCCTAAACCCACAGCAATCTCTACTTCCTTTGAACTCTTTAAAGAAACTATTGTTTCTACCAATTTCTTGGACAGTTAATTTTAAACTCTTATGTCATTCCTTAACTGTTCTTGTGAGCATGTCCTTTCCTATCAGCTGCAGTCCATGAGGTAAAGACCTTGCTGAAAGCTTTTGTATCCTTCACAGTCCCAAGCACCTATAGGTGCTCAATAAATACTTGCCAAGGTGAAGTTATGATTACTAATTATTCATCTGGACATTTGATGAAATGGCAGTAGAGGAACAGATCTGAAACGGGTAATTCATCATTTCTTCCATTGTGTCACATTGCAGAATTTTAATTCGAGTGACTCTCAGCATCACATATGGCTCAGAAAATCAGGACGCAGCTTTAGCTCAAGGTTTGATTTGCCTGAGCCTGAATGTAGATGGCTATATTATTCTAAAGTAACCATGCACTGCACCTCAAAATAACTTCGTTTTTGCACTCTGCTCATTAATGCTTACATAGTAGCTGGGAAGACACATCAGACCAGCACCAATCTGACAGTCCATTTCTCACTGCCATTTCCATCATCTATTGCAAAACAGACAATAATTTGCTAAACTGAATTTTCTCTCTCACTGAAATAAGCCCAGTATGGCAGAGTTTCTCTAAAAACGCCTGTGCTTCCTTAAACCCAACAGAATATAGCACATCCATACTCATTACTGGGAAAGGCAAAATGAAGATAGGTGCCATTTTTTTAAGAAAACTGAAATGCAGTAAACTACCTAAACCATAAAAATAAAAAAAATCAGGAATTGCCTCTTAAAATTACAAAAGAATTGCTTGCTTTACAAAAGAATATGCTACAGGGTCCTATAAATACATCAAGTTCCTGGCATTCGTGAACTTAACAATCCTTGTTTCAATCGCTATGCTCACAATCACACAATGACAGGCGGTGATCTGTCCTATTGTAGAGGCACAAGAGTGAGTCACACATGCTCAAATGATTCTTCTCTGCGACATGGTTTCACTCAATGTCAGAAACAACTCTGTCAGGTAAGTATTACAACACCCCCACAAAACAGATGAGAACAACATGCAAAATACTTTCATGGCATTCACAAATGTGGGCATTCTTGTTTCGTGCCAGTCTAATTCTGAGGAGTGAAGTATCTTGGACACAACTTTCTTTAAGGATCTTTTTCTTCTGTTGGGCTTTGAATCTGTGATGATTTTTCAAGTTTCCTGCTCCTCTATCCAAGATGAGATTGATACCAACACAGCAGGGGTCTCATTTTCTTTTGTTCATGAACAAAGTTCATTCATCTCTGTAAAGCTGCCATCTGATTCTCTAAGATTCACAAGCAAAATCTGCGTGTAATGGTGGGGAGAGAGTGTCAGTGAAGTCAACGGAAGAATGCAAAGGGAGATGAGCACCTCATTTCCGGATCAGTCCTGTCCTGACCCCTGACAAAGGTCAAAGCTTACCATCCCAAAGCCAAAGACCTACCAGCGGCCCTCAGATCTGTCTGAGAAATGCAACAGGGATACATTCCTTCCATTGGCCAAAGCCTGAGCAAATAATCTAAATTGGGCATTAACCGAAATGAAAAAAAGAAAAATGAAGCAAGAGGACAGAAAGAAGGAAGAAAGAAAGTGTTAAAGTTAAGGTCAAGTAATTCATCTTTCTAACTTCCCAAAAGTCTTTCCAAAGTCTTTTTATTTCTTCATATTTTTGAGAAGGACACTGTAGTATGTCGGGAGTATCTTAGTGGCATCCCTCTTCCTAACCCCACCCACCCATCCAGGATCTAGAGTCTGAGAAATACAATGGAAGAGTAAAGATGGAGTTTGACACATCCCTTTCAGTAGTGGTGCAGATACATCAAAGAATGCAACTTGGTGTGAGAGCCAAACGGTCCTGGTAACTCCCCACTCAGGTCCGTGTTCAGACTTGAGACAGCACACACAGAAGAGTATGAGTGTGCAAGGCCCACCTACCTGCCCTAGACATTGCTTCCTGTTGAGAAGGAGCACAGGGCTCACACTCCAGACGTTGCCTAAATTCTCTCCAATGAAGAAAACTGCTGCCTTCCAGCCAGGCCCCTCGCTCCACCTCTGCAGGAGGGAATGGGGCGGGGGAGGCAAGTGACCACAGCATGTGCTTTGGGAAAATCGCTTTCACGGCAATCGAGAGCAGAGAAGGGCATTCTCTTCCAACAGATGGGACCTGTCACCCATCAGCACACTCACCAGCCCAAAGAGCAGCCCTCTCAGCCCCTCGACAGCTGCTCTCCTCCTACAGAAAGAGCATGTAGAACCCGACCCCATGACTTCACAAGCAGTACCTCCACTTGAGGCCATGTAAGCCACACTCACTTACACACCCAGTAGCTTCTGGGAAAGGAGAAAAATAGAGGAGCTGTGAAAATCAGAAAAAATGAGGACCTCAGAATCTACTTCTACTTAAAGGGACTATTAAACTTTCCACATTGGACTGAATAAATTCCCTTTATCTCATGCAAAATGTGAGCCTCATATGGGATATTATTAGTCAGTAAAGTCACAAAAGAAATGCATTTTTTCTGCACTTCTAAGTGTGGAGAGGAGAAATTTGCAACTACCAGCTACAGCTTACAAAACCAACCACGTTATGAAACAAGGCAATAAAAATGAAAGAAGACCAATGAAATTAAAATGAATAAAGAAGCAGATATAACTAGCCTCCTGAGATAGTTAATACTGAAATTGATCACCAAACCTTGCTTCTAGTTTCCCAGAAACTGAGTCAAAGGATTCTTAGCATCTGAAAAAAACTTCACACATATGCAGTTTGGTCAGCCGATTCATGGTTGACGACTCCTCCGTCTATTAATTTGCAGTTGCACTTTGAAAGCTGTGATTTCTTAATCTAGACATTTAAAGGAAATAAAATTTGTAGACCTAGGTTTCATAGGGTAAAATCTACTTCTTGACATTAAATCAGAAATCTCTGGAAGCTGAATTAACACTCAGACTAGGGTGCAATTGAGGAAATTATCGCTTCGCAGGGTCAAATGGCGCACCAATGGAACAAGAGATGACACTGACCTCTGCTTTACTGAGCCGCCCCTTGGAGTCCTGTACCACTGAATAGCACCTTCCCGGTACTGGAATGCGCCTGTTTGTTGTTGTGCTCTGTAGAACCAAAGAAATTACCTATTAGCATGAGCTTAGAAACCAAATCGTTTAACCAATCCTGAGGGAGGAAAAGAAAGGTTAATTCTATTTGAATGAACACAAATATTGCTTCCCTAGTTTGGTCCCTATCATGCAATATTTAATGAAGCTAAGCAAAATAGAATAATTTTTAAAAGTGAGTTAACATTTCATATAAATAAAAATAATTCGTAAACTCAGATGGATTCTGTTTTGTGTTTCAGATGACTCAAGTGATGATACCAATTTACTTCCTGAATCCAGGGCGTCCTTAAAATAACCCTTGAACCTGTACGTGAACTCTGAGAATTTTTCACAAAGTACTATAGAGCTTCACTCTTCAATACAGCAGGCACTGGCCACATATGGCCATTCAAATTTAAATTAATTAAAATTAAATAAGATTACAAATTAAGTTCCTTGGTTGATCTAGCCACTCCAAGTGCTCAAGAGCCACACGTGGCTAGTGGCTACCACACTGGACAACATAGATGTTTCCATCGTTGCACAAATTCTATTGAGAGACAGTACTGCTAAAGTCTACCAGATACCTTTAAAGTACATGCTGTAATATTTATTTAATAATGAAGTAAAAGTGAATTGTATCTATTTATTATTGGTTAAAAACAGAAGAAATCATATATCGCTTGTTGTTGTTTTAATGTGAACATTATGTTCTATGTTTTATGCTTACACACACTCCTTCCGATATTCAGCAAAAATATGTCCTGGAATCCTGCCACATTGCTGGCTCTGTGTTAGGCACTGCAGATACACATGAGTTCAATCTAGTGGAGGAGAAACTCCCATAACAAATGATTACAATCCAATGAAACGGGAGCTATGACAAAGGTACAGAAATGAGAACCTCTAGGAGATGAAAATTGTGGGGAAAGGAGTGACATGTTAGCTGGACCTCAAGTAGGATTAGGGTTTCGCAAACCTTGTGAGGAAAAGGTGGAAGGTGTTCGGATGGAGGAAATAGTTCATGCAAGGGCATGGAGATATGAAAGAGTAAGATGTGTTTGAGGACAGCAAGAGGCTAGATCCTGGCGTGAAATTAGTGGGGGAAGCCTAAATGGAAGGTGATGAGACTAGAATTCTGAGTTAGAGCCAACTGGAAGCGTGCCATGCTGCTGAGGCAGCGCTTACTGTGAGGGGCTATGGAATTAATGAAGGTTTTGGCATATAGAATATTTATGCTTTGAAAAAAACGAAACTAGTCTGTTGTGAAGGACGGACTAGAGAAAATAAGAGTAATTAAATGCATATGGGATAATTTAAAGAAAAGTTGGAAATTTATACCACATGGCAACTTGCTACCAGATGCTAAATAGAAATAAAGTTCCCATATATATTCACATTTATATAGGCATAGAAACATACTTATAGTTACAAAAATTGCACAATGCTAACAAGACTAAGTAAACGTATGAGTGTGTAACCTAGACACCAATTTATTTCCAAATTCTTTGTTATGAGGGAGCCCACAGACACAGACACATACACACACACACACCATTTACTAAGTTCTTCTTCTATGTCAAGGCCTGTGTTAACTGCTATTCCTACATTATCTCATTTTACCCCTTAGCAAGTATCCCAGGGGATAGGAACTATTTTCCCCATTTTAAAGTTATGGCCCAGGCAGGTTATGTATCTCACCTAAAACCAGACAACTAGGAAGAGGCAGAATCAGACACTGAAGTCATGCATATATAATTTTTTTAAGCCTGTGCTTTTAACTTCTGCTCAATATTGCCTTCCAGGATGATATAACATTCTTGATTCATGGTTTGGGTCCAGCATTCTTGAAACAGACAATAAAATGACATAAAGTACAAAGAAAACACTCAACATAAAAAGTTTGATAAACGTTCTCCACGAGCTCCAACAAACTCATCATACCTCAATGATGGCTGAGTTTTAAAGGCGTGTGCACTTGACAAGATACTTAAACTCATGTAAACAAAGATGCTTCATTGGGAAAAAAAAGAAGAATGGGCTCCAATGACCTGAATCCAAAGTTCCCTTCTAATCTCACAGTAATATAAGAAATATCATGCAGATTCTTCTTCACACACGTTTACTTGCATCCTGTCTCGCCAAGAGGGTGAAGATGCCTTTAAAGTGACTGTCCTAGCTGCTTCCATTACCCTACCTTCGGGGACTGACTGCAAGAGCAGAAGTTCCAGCTGGAACTCTAAAGATGAAACCAGAGGTAAATCAACTGTGTAGCCAGCCCATGACGGGGAGAACAAGAGGAAGGGAGCCAGCCGCCCCATGAAAAATATTAATATCAAATGGAGGGTGCGCTGGTGGTGGAACAGGAGGTAGAGGGACATAAAGGAGTTTATGAGCAGGCTGGGCAGGGATAAGAAACTGAAATGATCTCTGTCATTTTGTTTCTCAGCTTGAAGAACTATGACAATCAACCATTTTTTCCTTCTATTGCAAAACAACTACACTGACAAATATCTTCAAAGCGTCACTGAATTATTGGCAGCACACTGATAATTATCTTGATAAGCAGTTCTTTTTCTTCAACAGCTCATCAATATGGAGGAAGAGGCTGCCCCTCTTGAGAATTCCCACTGGTTGGAGTTAATTATACTGAACAGCGGCCTGGCATCCTGGATGACATCGAGGTCATCTCTGGTGTGGATGGATTTTATGACCTCTAAGAAGTCACCAAGCCCTGCCTGCTTCTGTGTCCAGGCAACAGCCCTGACATCACATAGACCCAAAGCGCAGTCCTTCCAGTTCATTGCATTTTAGCTCCACTGTGCCGTGGGGCATGAAGATCAAGAACTCGGGTCCATGTACAGATGCAGCTTAGGAACACAAAAATTGGAGATTTCTGTTAAAGACTCTGTTAAAGATTCTGCTATAAACTCATCTGTCTTGATCACACAGCATGGCCCCTCCTTCCCTAGGTTGCAATAATCCTACGTCTCCATGAAGCTCGATGCAATTCATCAACATCAATCAATTTTAACAGAAATCTTGGGTAGAAAGGCAAACTACATCATAGAGTTGCCGTAACTGAACCCAATGCAGCCAGAGAAGACAAGCATCTTTGCCAGAGAAACGCAGTAAGGAGCAGACGGAAAATCAGCTCTGGTTTAAACCAAAAGAAGGTCATTATTGCTATTATCTGTCATAGGCTTTCCTATGTGTGTATACACACAGATACATATACATTTTTTAAATAAAACATCTTTTTTTTTAAAGATTGGCACCTGAGCTAACATCTGTTGCCAATCTTCTTTTTTCATCTTCTTCTCCTCCCCAAAGCCCCCCAGTACATAGTTGTATATTCTAGTTGTAGGTTCTTCTGGTTGTGCTATGTGGGATGCCACCTCAGCATGGCCTGATGAGTGGTGACATGTCTGTGCCCAGGATCCGAACCTGTGAAACCCTGGGCCGCCTAAACAGAGCACACAAACTTAACCACTCAGCCATGGGGCTGGCCCCTATTTTTATCTTTTAATTCTAAACATCATACATGCAACACGTACATACACCCAAACACACACCAATTTTCCTTGAAATACCAAATTCTGTTTCAGAAATGACTTGGGATTGGATTAACATCTTAGACCTAAAAGGTGTCTCCAAGATCATCGGGCTCAGCCATGTTTACTAGGATAGTAAGTTACTTTTTATACTATTTTGCAAAGTTAACCATATTGATAGAGGTCCTACTGTGTGCCACACAACAAAACAAGGCAACTGAGGACTTGGTTTAAAGGGAACATCTTAAGGTAAGTTTCCAAGGGGAAAAAAGAAAGCAGGAAAAAGAAGCCTAAGAAACAGTTTTCTGGCTTCCTGCTATAGCATTCTCTCCACTATCTCATGCCATCCTGGTCAGTTAGGAAGCAATTACTTGTAAGAAACAGAAAACCCTACCACTATAGCTCCTAACATGCTTAACCAAGTCATTTCATTTAACAAAAATTCTGGGAGTAGGTGTTAGTCCACCAGCTTAACACTGCCAAGACTGGAGTGACACTTCTTGGCCTTTTCATCATGCCTGTTGTCTCTTGCTCACAATGTGGCTGCTGCATCTCCAGGCATTATAACCCCTTTCCAATGGGAAGAAAGAGGAAGGGGAGAGGCTTTTCTGCCTGTACCTCACTGGTCAGAACTTTACCACACAGCCACCCAACCCGGTGAGACTGTGAAATGGTGTGTCTTAAACTACTCACATTGCTGCCTCAAACAAAATTAGGAATGTGAACACGAAGAACAAGGAGAGAGTTAATGCTGAGTAGGCAGTTTACACTCTTGTGACACACACTGACTGTCCAAGGAACCGCTTCCTCCTTTTGAGAGCAGACACAAGACTTCAGCTAAAAATCCAGTTGCTTATTGACCGTTAGCTAGGGTGCTGGGAAGAAGAAAAAGTAGGTGTCAGTGTCCATGCAGGCTGCGCGGCCCCCCACTCACCTCACTCAAAACCTCCCACTTCTCTCACCCCGTGGCTGTGGGTGCAGGCTACAGTCTGAGACTCCTCTGTGCCCTCCCCTCCCCCATTGCCCCCAGGGCAACAGACAAATGAGCGGCAGTTAATTGGCCTCCGGAATGAAAGGTTCTTAGCCTTTGAGTCAGTTGAGAAGCATCAATAGTAGGGGTAAGAAATGAGGAAATTTCAAAGAAAATAGTATACTATTGTATATTATTTGTTCTCTCACACACACACACACACATACACATGCACACACACAATTAAAATAGTATTTTTACCAACAAAAGTAAAAAAGTCTTGGTATAAGTTTAGGAGATTTAAACACCAGTTTGGCAGGAGAGTGACTTATTTGTCAAGTAATCATGATCTTTTTTTTTTTCTGCTTTATCTCCCCAAACCCCCCTGTACCCAGTTGTACTTCTTAGTTGCATGTCCTTCCAGTTGTGGGATGTGGGACGCCACTTCAACGTGGCCTGACGAGCGGTGCCATGTCCGCGCCCAGGATCCAAACCCTGGGCCCCCGCAGCAGAGCGCGTGAACTTAACCACTCGGCCACGGAGCTGGCCCCCAATCATGATCTTAAAAAACAAATATTGTCAACTGTTAGAATAAAACTCCTAAGGTCGTCCATCTTTTTTTAAGCTTAAAATAAAATAGGAAATAGCACAAGAAAAACGCTACTTTACTTATACGTAATTAGTCATTTGGCTCCTTTAGTCAGAGTTTATCTGTTTATAGAATGAGAAGATGGCGGCCAGTTGGCCTGGAAGGCCCATTAGAGCTTGACCCACCTGTGCAGAAATCACTCTTCACCAAGGCAGGGAGCTGGCCATCCAGTCTCTGTTTCCTGCCTCTATAATACGGTGTCATCACCTAATAAAGGAGCCAACCTGTTTCCAGGGTGACCAGTTGTCCAAGTTAACCTAGCACAGAGAGATCTTCCAGGATTCAAGATGGTCAGTGCTAAAACTGGGACAGTCCCAGGCAAAGCAAGATGAGCTGACCACCCCCTGCACCACTCCACTTACAGCATGTACCCCCTGTCCAGACCCCATTCCTACCTTGCTAGTCTTGTGTAGAGGGGACAGAACTAGGGTAGAGACCTGCAGTGTAATCAGACTCAACAACTAAAATGAATTTCTGCTTATTCAAAATGTCCTTCCACACGTTCAAAGTTTTCATTACTGTTAATTACGTGACATCTGTTTCTAAGGGGAAAATTTAGGAAAATAGCTCATAAGATGCACTTTGCTTGAAATTTTCGTTAGATTTTACCACCTGCTACAAAGCAGCAAGCCTCATTTAGACAGGCTCGATCCCCCTTTCCACGCTTGTATCCAGTAGCCGCAAGACAGATGTGTTCAATGCATTTGATTTGTTTTGGCATTTTGGGCACAAACTTAATTATGATAAACCAGTCTAGCCCTTTCTCACCTACCCTCCTCTTCAGAGTGGATCACACTGATAAAGTGTGATTTAAGTATATTTTTCAGTAATTCTAAATAATTGACCCAGGGAAATTAAAATAATATTTTCCTGTTCTACTTGTCATAACCTGTCGAGATATCTTTCAAAATGTGCTACTGCAGGGAAAAAAGAAATTTTATACACATATTATTGCTGAAATTTCCTGGCTCTTTGCCTCGCTGAAGAGCAATGCATGAAATATTTATTCAAAAATGGAAATATTAAGAATTAAATGAATTTAAACCATCCTAATTACTTTATGAGCATTTCTCCACTGCTTAAGGAAACTCCAAATTATCTTCTGTTCTGCATAGGCTGTGTTGGCCAGAACATCTTGTTGTAAAAATGAAAAACCCCTCTCAAATAACTAACTCGAATGATCTAATTCTATTTAAATAACCGTGCTCAGGATGAAGTAACTGGCTTAGCATTTCAGGAACAAAGTCAGAAGAGTTAAAGAACTTTCAGCTACATGGGACCTGGAAGATCATTCATTCTCTCACTGGACAAACATTTATTTATGGAGCCTAGAGTTTCTACCCTCATGGAACTTACATTCCAGAAGGATAGATAGACAGCCATCCCTGTGATGGTGATGATAAGTAATAGGAAGAAAACCAGCAGGGTGAAAATGACAAACATTGTTTTATCTTAAAGGAGGAGCATCTCTCAGAAAGTGACATCTGCATTGTGACCTAAAGTAACCTGAGGGAGGAGAGAGGATGCTCCCCACCATCATCATCTTTACACGTCTGCAGCAGTGCTTGTCATGGCACCCGGACCAGCCGCATCAGAATCACCTGAGAATTTGCTAAAAATGCACATTCTTAGGCCCTACGCCAGATCTACTGAATAGAAGACTCTGGCGGTGGGACCCAGCAACCTGTGTTTTAATAAGTTTTCCAAGTGATTCTGACGCATGCTCGCATTTGAGACCAACTGCTCTAACAATCTCACCCATTAAGGTCCCATTCGAAAGCTTTCTAGAGCTTCACGATTGAGAGTGGTCTTTCCCCTCCTCTAAAATCCTGCAACACCTTACAGATAACCATCCTGAGGCACTTTGACTCTCCTCTTTGTATTATGGCTGCTCATGTGCCTGAAGAATCTCCATTTGTCACCAGCCGGCTCCTTTAAAGCAGAGACTACGTGATGATTAATTTTATGTGTCAACTTGACTCGGCCATGGGGTACCCAGATACTTCGCTAAACATTATTTCTGGGTATGTCTGTGAGACTGTATCTAAACGAGATCACCATTTGAATTGGAGGACTCAGTAAGGCGGGTCGTCCTCCACAATGTGGGTGGACATTATCTAATCTGTTGAGAGCCAGAATAGAACAAAAAGGTGGAGGAAGGGGGAAGTCACTCTCTCTGCCTGACTGATGGAGCTGGCACACTGGTCTTCTCCTGCCCTTGGACTTGGACCAGGACCAATGCCATCAGTTCCCCTGGTTCTTGGCCTTTGGACTTGGAATGGGATTACAACACCTGCTTCCCTGGGTCCCCAGCTGGCAGATGGCAGATGGTGGGATTTCTCAGTCTCCATAATCACATGGGCCAATTTCTTCTAAAATGTATATTTACATTTTCTATATTAGGTTCTGTGTCTCTAATACAAACTGTTAACTATTCCGTTTTAGTATTCCTCACAGTTTGGCAAGGTCCCTGGCACAAAGGAAGGCTATAAAAATACATGAAGAGGATGATGTAGTAGACAGAATAATGGTCCCCAAAAATATCAGGTCCTCATGCTTGAAACCTATAGATGTCATCTGATAGGGAACTACGGTCTTTGCAGATGTGATTAAGTTAAGGGTCTTGAGATGGGAAGATTATCCTGTATTATTTTGGTGGACCCTAAATGTAATCACAAGTGTCTTTATAAGAGAGAAACAGAGGAAAATGTGATGCACACGGAGGAGGAGAAAGCAAACGTGACCATGGAGGCAGAAACTGGACTGACGTGGCCGCAAGCTAAGGAATGCTGGCTGTCACCAAAAGCTGGAAGACGTAAGGAACACATTCTCCCCTCGAGTTCCCAGAGGGAGCACAGTCCTCTTGACACCTTGATGTCAGCCCAGTGTCTGATTTCTGGCCTCCAGAACTGTGAAAGAATAAATTTCTGTTGTTTTAAGCCACTGAATATTTGGTAATTTGTCACAGCAGACACAGAAAACTAATACAGATAATAACAGCTAACAGTTATGATGGCTTTTTAATATGTCACCTTGGCTAAGCTACAGTCCTCAGCTATTCAGTAAAACATTAATCTAGGAACTGCTGTGAACGGCTTTTGCAGGTGTAATTAACATTCCTAATCAGTTGACAGTAAGTAAGAGAGATTATCCTGAGTGAGCCTGGCTGTATTGTTGGAAGGATTTAAAAGCTAGGCAGAGGCATTCCGCAGAGAGAGAAGAAATTCTGCCTGTAGGCAGCAGCTTCAGACCACACCCGTGTAGTGTCAGTCTGCTGAGATCTTCTCTCCCTGATAACCGTGGATGGCATCCTTGGCCCATGGCCTTGGGGTCAAGCCTGCCCATGATCTCTGCCTGCCCTGGCTAAACCCTGACTGATGTCGACAGTGAGCATGTACTCTGCAGCAGGCATTGTACACACATCATATTGCCTAATCTTCACAACAATCCTAAGAGGTAGGTATGATTATTATCCCACTTTATAGATAAGATCGTTGACACTTATAGGGGCGAACTGAATTACCCAAGGTCACATAGCTAATAGGAAGCAGAGCTGTCCTTCAAATGCAGGCAGTCTGATTCCAGAGCCTCCATCACTATACAGAATTGTCTCCCACCAAACCATGAATAAGTGCAAGATACAGTAGAAGACGCATTGCAAGGAAATTTCTAGTGCTCTTAAATGTTTCAGGCTTAATAAAGGGGAATCAGCAAACAAAAGAATTTGCTTTAGAATGAGTCCTGTTAATTTGGAACAATCAAGGCAGACTGGAGTGTATGGAAGACAGTTGTTTTCTAAGTAATTTTGAGAACCCCGGCCCACCTGGGCTCAAAGCCTCCTTCAACCGTCCCCGCTGAGTGGGGTCAGTTGACCCACCTTCCTGCCGTACTTTCTCTCTGAGACAACAACTGGAACTGGACAGACGCTTCAGACAGCAGGGGATAGACAGCCTTGGTGATAAAAGTGAGAAATTTAGGAGGCTTCCGCAGGGTTCCTATGTACTGCCCCATATTCATGAGAAATGAAAAACTTTATCAGCCTTTGCCCCAGGGTGCTAATTAAATATTCTAAGAATAAGATTTTCATATCTGGCATCTTGTAGCTGAAAATAAATTTGCTCACCACAAAAAAGAATACTCAGCCCAGTTGAGAACGCATGAAGTCGTTCTAACATTCTTCATCATAGATAATTCAGCATAGGATGGTTCTAAGTCAGTGGGAGGTGAGGATGGAAACCTCCCAAAGAACCTGAAGGACCTTATAATAAGAGAGTTGTTTCTCTATGCCAGTCCTGCCTGCGTGGTCATGATAAGTCTGGGCTTGGGAATTCATCAGAGGCGGGTTCCAGACTCAGTTCATTCAACAGATGACTTTGGTAAATTACTTACTTTCCCACGAGGAAAATAGGCTTATTGGGTTTATTAATATTATTATAATTATTATTATTATATAATGCACAATCATTTAATAAATTCAAATAATACATAGAACAAAGCAAAACAGTAAAGTTCACTTGAAATCTCACTACCCAAGGATAACTGACATTGACATTTTCTTGGGCACTAGCTAATCTCTTTCTGCCCAGCTACTCGCATCGATAAAGTGGAAACAAATGCAAATAGAGTCTGCCTCAGAGGTGGTAGGGGAGACGCATGAAATGAATCAGGTAAAACGCTTAGCACAGGGCGTAGCTAATAAGACTCGCCTGGGCTAATGTCATCAATGGTCCTGGTTTGCCACGGTCTCTCTTGGTTTTAGCACTGAAAGCCCACATCCCGGGGCACGCCTCAGTCTCTGGCAAAGCAAGATGGTTGCTCACAAAGCATATGACAAAACCTAAAGGAAGGATAACAATGAAGTACCATATTTACTGGAGTCCAGACAGTGCACGAGAGCTATTTTAACAACGAGTCATCACACGGTTTTCTTTAGATTAATTTTCGCTATCTAACATGGGGCCAGCTTGGACCAAATGAGGAAATCTCAAAGCCAGTTGTCCAACTTCAGAAAGGCATTGTCCTAGTACAGAACTGTCATTTGTCCAGAGGCAGTTTTGGGTTTCCAGCAAATTGCATTTCCTTTCTGCCTGCCTATACCTTCAAGTAGAAGGAATGAGCAGGAGAAATCTTCTGGACTCCACTGAGCTACAAGCCACTCTTGACAAGAAGAAGGGAAGCTGAGTACTTAGCAGAGGTCCCCTGTGGACCGCTGGTCCCCAGCAGTCTCAGCTGGCCAAAGAATGTTGATCTCCTGGCTTCATTACACTCCTGTCTTTGAACTGCTCATGTTTGGATGGCACTGGCTCAGCAGGACACATGTCTCATCATCACAGTGTCAGTTAGCCTTCCAAAGCTCTGCCTTGTTCTAACTCCATCAGGATTAGAAGCAGCAGAAACTAAAATGGTGTTTTCTTAGCCAGGCCTTCAGCCTACTGATCTCTGCTCACCCCTGGGAGAATGCTCATTCCTAACAAGTTATTGGGCTCTTTTTCTGTGCCCCCAGTTTAATAGATCAGTTAGTTTGGATATCCTGACAAATGTGAAGAAGATATTTCCTTTGGCTACGACTCATCCCATCCTTTCTAGTTATCAACTCGGCCCTTCTATCATCCAAACAAGGACCAGCCAACTTGCTGTGAGTTATGGCCCTTCGTTTCCCTTTCTCCTTCCATTATTTTTCACTTGGCTTCTCTCGATTACTCTTCTCTGTGTTCGCCTGGAGATCCTTAATTATCTTGCCTCTAGTGCATTCAAACCTTTGGACTAACAAGTGCTCGGAGCTGTTTTCTTCCTCCTGAGAAACCAACTGGAAAGTCACTCAGACGTGCTGCCCCAGCTATATTTCAAATAAGCACCAGAGAAGCTGAGCAAGAGCCTCCAATTTTCAAGGATCTCTGGAGTCCCAACTGAGTATCCTTGAGTTTGAGAAATACACACAGACACACTTCCAAGTGACATTACATTAACAGTTATAATAAAAATTTCTGTGTCTTTGTCCCCATCTCATCATGTAGAAACTCAGACTCTGACAAAGACCCCCAAACCCCATGAACATTTCTGGGGGGTCATTTATATGTACAAATGCAAATACCTTCAGTATTTATGGGGCTTTTTCTGGCTACACAGCCACCCAATTGCTGCTTCTGTCCCCTCTCAGCACTGCAATCTCCCAGCTGACATCATTGCCCACAACTGGAACAGCGGTATGGTAGAGTGGGACGATCAGCACTGCCAGGAGCCTCCAATTAAGTGTAACATAAAGTGGAGAGAGTATTAATGAAATGGCTTGCATATTTTCCTGTCTCTCCCTCCAGATCAGCTACAAGTCCATGGGACTGAGCTACACATAAATCAGAGGGACCAGCACCACATTCTACTCATAATCACATATCTTCCCATGACCAAGACCATATAAATGGGTCAAGCTCATTATGCACAGGAATTTGTCCCCTTAAAACAAGGTCTCAGCCCTGGTGCTCCGCATACAAACAGACCTCCATCAGCTGCCCTCATGTTCCACGCCCTTACCCTCGCTTCATCACCCCAGGTCCCAGATTCCCAAGCATGCCTAAACCCCTAAATAAGCAGAGCATCGGTGCCACTGCATCTCCACATGTGCATATTATTTTTAAATGATTCATTTCAAATCCTGAGCATAGGCCTAGACACTGGAGATTCAAGAATGAAAGAGATTCAGCACTACCCTTAAAAGGATGTGTAGTCCTGGATTGTTTTCCATCATCTCAGATTTGTGAATCCCCAAAGTGCAGCCCAGGTTACGTAAAGACATAACAAGCCCAGGAGCTGGAGGGTTGTGTTACACTGGCCAGCATGGTTGCTTCTGTGAGTTTCCCTGGAACAAAAGCCCATGTCCTGTCATAAGACCCAAGGAACCTATTAGAAGAAATTGATCCTAATGATATGCAGAATTAACACAAAAAGGAAAATGGCTGAAACAAATGGATCTTGACACCACATTAATGGCTTTTTCATAGGAGAAAATGAATTCAAGAGCAAATAATGGAAATTAATGAAGGTACCCTAGGCAAAGTCCTCCCCCTCCTCCTAAATAAGGGTTTTAGTAGAGTCTGTCCTCCCTTCAAGATGACCAAGGGTCCTACGGAGAATCCTGAGAGATGATGGACAATCTGAATGAGGAGTAGCCTCAGAAAACTCCACTGGAGCTTAGAGCTGAGTCACCTCTCAGGGGAGGTGGTAAATTTCCACAGCCTTTATAGATCAGTTGGCTGATATTTCAATACCAACCGTCGATGTCTTTAAAGGGTATTTATAGCTTTAATGGCATTAGGGTGACTGAACTCCCGAGACTCCTGAACTTTTATCTGTTAGTGAAAAGTATAAATCACTTTGACCTATGGAAGTGTTTTCCCTAGAAATTAATGCCTCCTCTTCCGTTATCTCCTCAGCCCCAGCAAGGCAGGATCAGCCCAAGCAGAAGTGAACGCCTTTCGAGGGAACAGCAAAGGTCATGCAGGGGGATGCAGGGAAGATATGATAAGAATGATTTTTATCCTTTCCTGAGCTGGAATGTGCCTGAAGCAGAAGCTGGGTCACTTCCCTGAGAGTTCATCTAAGACTTGCATACACCTAATGTTACAAAATTAAAACACCAAATTCTCCCAGAACTCTCATCTCCTACCACACTTCATTCACTTCCATAGCACACACCACTATCTAGTCTATGTGAGTGTACATTGTCCACGTTCCCCCATTAGAATGAGCTCCATGATACAGAGGTTTGTATCTGTTTTGTCCACCAATGTATCCCCAGCACCTAGTATAGTGCCTGGAACATTGTAGATTGTCAATAAATATTTATTGAATGAATGAATGATGAATGAATGAATGAATGACAAGAATCATAGAATCTCAAGATTGAAAGGGAATCCTTTCAATCAAAGCCATCTGATGACCAACATCCTTTCCTTCAGTTACTGGCTCTGATAATGACAATGGACAAGGAAGGTCACATAGGAAATAATGCAGAGATCCAACTGGGAATGTACTTGAGAAAATTGGATCGTCATGCCCCAAGGGGAATGGTAGAGGAGCACTGTTGGAACATAAGAACAGAGACACTCTGCCCCATATCTTGGTCTTCCTGATGGGTCCAGCTGGAGAGGAAGCAGAAAGAACCACAAACTCCTCAGTTGCTCAGTCAGATATTTATTGGCCACCCACCATATCCTCATAGACATTACTGATCACTTTCTGTATGTCGGGGACCTTTTTAGGTCCCTTTTTAGCATAAATAGCGAACAGGACAGAGCCAACACCTGCGCTCACGGAGCTTGAAGTCCTTTAGAGAAAACAGCCATTCAATAGTTACAATTATGTAAGTGCTATCAAGAGGAAATGTCAGGTGCCACAGGAACACAGAAAAGGGCCACCTAAGCTACCTGCAGATTCAGGGAAAGCCACCTGAAGAAGCAACACATAAACTCCTCCCTACCCTTTAATGCTTAAAATGCAAAAGCAAGTCTGAAGATAAGACTCAGGAAAGACGGAAGAGTCTGGACCAGGAGGCTGCGGAACTGGATTTTGGACCCTCAGTTTACTCTATGACCTTGAGCAAGTCACTCCACTTCTCAGAGTTTCAATTTCTCCATCGTGTTGGTACTTTTAAATTCTGATATTTTACCATCCCTAGAAGAAGTAAGATCCAGCTAGCCAGTGTCCAGAGTAGACATTAGATCAGAGGCTTGACTCTTAGCATAGGAAATATACGTGTTGGGGATGAATTACTTTGGAAGTTAATGAGAAAAGGAAACTGGAACAATATGAGAAGGGGCTTAGGAGTGGGAAGGAGGAGTGAGGGAGGTGGGGTGGGATGGAGGGTTTTGACTGAAATGACCCTGGGAAGGAATTAAAAGGCAACCAAAGCAAACCATTCTAATAATAAATATCTGTTGCGTTTAGAACTTTGATGCCTGCACTATCTCATTTAATACTCAAAAAAACCTGTGAATTATGATTGCATCTATTTTGCAATTAGGAAACTGAGATTCAAAAGCACAGAATCGGAATTTGGCAAAGCAGAATGTATATTCAGTCCTCCTGGCTCCCGAGTCCCATTAGAGGACACAGCAGGGATGCGGAGAAGCTGCTCTCTGGAGATAGCTCTGGGCAGTTCCCCATCTCAGATGGAGCAGAGGGCATCTGAGAAGGAAAAAGTCACTGCCAGAGCCTTAGCCAAAACGAGCTAATAATAGAAAGCTGCCAAAGATGGGCGGGGGAGCAGTCACCGCACAGTAGGCCACTGCTCTCTCTTCCATGCCCCTCAGTAAGATACACCCTCATAAATGCAGGAAGCTCTCCTTCACTCAGCATGACTGGGCTAGGACTGGGGGGAGCAATTCTAGCATTTGTTCATTCATTCAATGAACATTCATTGACAGTCCACTGGGTGCCAGCCCTAGTACATCAGGAAAGAGAGCCCCTCCCCTCAAGGCATGCAGAGGCTGGGTTAGCATAATGTCAGGCACACGCTGCCCCCAGGTGAGTCCTGTCTCCACTATTAGCCAATTTTGTGACTTCGAGTAGGGTTTCTTAAACTCTCTGTGCCTCTGTGTTCTCACCAGTAAAATGGAAATGATGGTAGTCTCTACTCTGCGAATGCCTGGGGATAAAGTGGATAACACACAAAAAGCCCTTTGCACAGTCCCAGCACTTTAGAAGAGCTCAATGAATGGAAACGATCATTATTGTGACATAAGATGTATCTTGAATGAAAGACAGAAGTTTGTCAAGGACACAGGTAAGGGTAAGTCCAAAAATCGTATTTATAAAGCCTCAGGGTATGAGAATGTTTGGAACATTCAAGGAACCACAAACTGAAGTTCAGGGTGCAAGTTTGGCAGCAATGGGAGATGGAGCTGAGACAGTGAGCAAGGGCCAGCTCATAAAGGACCTTAAACCCCGATAGAGAGTTTAGACTTGCTTACGCAAGAAAATAACATGATCCAATTTTCATTTCATAAATATATTATTGTCTTCTGTCACAGGTCGGGTTTCCCAGGAAGGGACTCTAAGTTGGAGATTAGTTTGTAAATGTTTTTTAAGGCGTGTCTGTGGGATCAACACCTGTGAAAAAGGGAGGATGGAAGCAGAATTGGGCACAGAGAGAAGTCAGGCTGCAATGCATTCCCACCCCTTGGGGTAATCAGGAGCCAGAATGCCCTTCAGAGTTGTCCCAAGTTGAGGTAAGAAAGCCAGGACATCATACCCTGCGTGAAACATTCATTAGCTGGGTGGGGCCCGCCTGGGTAAGGGGACTGACCTTGGGTGAGGGGATTGGCCTTAGGCACCCTCTGCAGCTAAGGCACCAAAATGCTGACAGCTGAAGGATGTTGAAAATCACACTCACAAAGCTGGGTCAATAAGTCCTTCACTGGAAGGGGATTTGAACAGAACATCTCCACATCCACCATACCTTTCCTATGAAAGCAGAAGATTAACAATAACCCACCAGGGAACCAAGCTGGAGGCCTGAGATGCCCTGTCAGGAGTGTACAGCCAGGCAAAGCAGCTTGCACATGAGTGTACGTACCACACACACACACACACACACACACACACACACACACGCCAGTGTCTAAAAATAAAGAATTCCTAGGAGAGATTCTCATCCTTTTATTCTAACTAGGTATCCCCAGCAGTTTTTCCTTTCTCCAGAGGCCTTTAGAGCCTTTCCAGCAGAGACAATTTTATTTATGGTGCTGAATGATACCTGAAAAGAAAAAGCGGCCAGCCAGGGAAAACCAGAAGCTCAGCTAGGGATCTTCAAGGCTTCTCAACATATTTCTTACTCTTTTTCCAGGCAGAAATTTCCATTTACAAACTTCTTACAGCTCAATTTGTCTTATGTTAGCTTTTCAGTATTCCCATTTTTTTTTAAGCACACACAGACTCATGACAAATCATCATTTTCTCTGATTCATGTGTTCAATTAGTGTAGATATTAACTTGAGCTGCCTGACTCGTGGCAGTGAGTAAATGGGCACCTCCAGTTCTGAAGTTCCCTCAAATTTCCAGTATTAAATTAGCCTTTCACAGGCATCAAATGGCTGGGATGGGAGCTGACTTCTTAATGTTTCTATCTGTGTGATATAGAAGCCCAGGAGTTTTTGGTTCCTTTGAGCTTGTAAACTTGCTGGAATGAACTAAATCACAAGTGACAGTTCAGGAGAGTAAGATGCGACATCAACATCAGATCTGAAATGCCGAAGACAGGAGTGAAACAAGACAAAGGGCCTACGGAATCTGCAATGGACGCTTAAGAGCTAGAAGGCATTTGGGACAATATATCCTCTTCCCTCATTTTTCAAAAGAGAAAAAACAAAACGGAGAAATGTCGAATGAATTGCCAGATGGCTCAGTCCGTCCGTTAGCGGTGGAGCTGAGACACAAATTTCTTGGCACCCAGTATGGGGACCTTTCTCTATTCCACCTCCAGAAGAGTAATGGAGCATCAGGACATTGTTGGAATTGGAAATATTTCAAGGCACATCTGGGCAGGAAGTTATCCGAAGTATATTATAATCATAGCTTCTCATTTTCATTTTATGACTCACCAATGAAATGCTGGGTTGTTTTAAAGCCATAATGGGAAGCTCCATGAAGGTTTATGTGAGGGTGGGAGAAATCAGTCACCCGCATCAAAGAGGCGATGGGGAAGCCTGCTTCCATCGCGGTCTTTGCAGACCACATCCTCACATCCTACGAAACTAGAATCAATTCTATCATCCTCTGTCACTTCACCCAGTTCATTGCTTTTCACTCTTCACAGCTTGTTGTCATTTGTTTATTAGTGTTTTTCCTTATTTATTTCCTATTTCCCTGCCCCCAGATTAAGAAGTGCAAGAGGGTGGGAAACATGTTTGTTTTTTTCATCCCTCCATCCCCAGTACATACTAAGCATAGAAACAATCATTGCTGAATGTAAGCGTGAATGAACAAATGAGTGAGCAAAGTGGACAAACTGATGATCATTAGCTACTTGATACTGTGTTTCCTCAGGTAATCATCAAGCATTTTTCCCTTCCCACCCCCTCTCCTCACTCCCTTCCCATTACCCTGTTCCATCCTTCATGTATTAGAGAGACTGAGATAGAGAATGGTCATGTTTCTATCCATGATTACACAGCTGATTAGAGACAGAACTAGAATAAAATCCTAAATTTTCTGGACTTCCATCTCTTTCCACTGGGCCATATTGCCTTTCGAGTTATTTTGAGGTCTCCTCCCTCTTACACATACATATGTGTTTAGATAGTATTTCTAAATACAAACATATTTATTTCCACCAACTAGAAAGAAGATTTCTGAAAAAAAAAGTTGTTTGCTCTGTGGGCCACTAAGTCTAATAAGCTTCTCTAAGAACAACAATAAGCCATTGGTAAGTTTGAGAAATGCTACCTACTTTATACCTATTGTGAATATTCACAAAGTACTTTAGAACCCTAAGGACTGTGTCATGAAACTAATTTACTTATATTAGATCCAAGTTCCTCAAATTTATTTGACCAAGGCAACCGTATTTTGAGTCTAGCACCCATTCACATCTCTTATAACTAACATTCCAAGGCATAGTTTGGGAAAAGCTAAGGTAGAAGCACATAGAAACGATGTTGAATGCCTGGCGGAGGTGTGACTCTCTCATAAATACTGAAGTTGTGCTAACGAGGAGCCTTGACCTTGTGAATAAACCTACCTGTCCTTTTTAAGGTGAGCTAAGCTCCAACCTGAGTGTCTTTCGAAAAGTGACAGAACAAGGGAAGAATGTCACTATGCAGCAAAGAGAAGGCAATGAAGGGTGCTGTAACTGCCATTGCTTCCTGTCTTCACCATATTCATCCTGAGCTGAATTTGAGGTTTGCCTGGATGTCTGGACATTTCCCTCTTTCCTCTCTCTTGAGGAGCACTAAACCTTTACTCATCAATCTGATTTCAAAAACAAATCATGAAAATCCCATAACCAAGTGAACTCCCATGCAGAAGTTCAACTTGTAGCATCTTGCATCTTAGAACAGGCGCATTTTTTGAAATAATATCTCCCCATCTCCAAACCTCTGGGTCCCATACCTAGAAATGCAACACAACTAATTGTTCTGCTTCATAACATACACATATTTTTGTAGCATCTCGGTCTCCTCCACCTACTAATTCTATAAGTGACCTTGGGCAAGTTAAATAACCACTCTGTGCCTCCTTTTCCTCATCTGTAACACACGTTGTGCAAAGACTAAATTAGTTATTACATGTAAAAAAGTTCTTAAGGTATTGGACACATTTATTTCTCCATAAAACAGTTATTATTTTTATAGTCGTCATCCTCATCATTATTACGCTGAGTTTTTCTGGATGATTAGTTTCTACTTTATCATTTCAGCATTCTGTTAGCCATCTGAGTGGAAATGGAGTTATTATCATTATCACCTTAAAGACTAGATCCAAGAAACCAAGGCAAAATGAAAGAAATGTGGAATCCATATATACATGATTATTTGTTAATAAGCATCAAGACACTAATTAGTAAGAGCAAAGCAAACCATTGTTTGAAACAACTATAGAAATCTGATGATCCTAATTAATAAGTTAATTTACTTACTGTTCTTTTAGATTGCCAACTTTAACCAACAAGTAAACATTTATCCTCATTATTGGCATAGAAAGTTTAAAAGAGAATGGCAGCAAGATGACTGACCATAAATTTTGTTTAAACTAATCAGAGATCACCTGTCAGCAACTCTTCAAACACAGCAGAGATCAACAAAATCCAAGAGTCTACTATGTACCATCCAATAGCAATTATACCCACCAAGAGCACTCCTAGGAGTACAAATCCTCTAAGAACACACTCATGCACATTTTGCATTTATACTGACCACCCACTGTGAACCAGCACCAAGCTAGGCATGCAGGAGAACCATGAACCAGACAGACACTGCATTGCTCTCATGAAGTTCGGAGTCTAGCGGGGGGAAAGCCAATTGGAACATGATATTTCAACAAGTGTAACGAGTTCCATGGGGCCATAGCAGCCATACTGAAATGTACTTTTTTCTGACCATTCAGTTAATAATTGTTTTGTCTCCAAGGACCATAGGAAACAAATACAAAATGCTTTTGAGAGAGGCAGAATTGTGTTTGCATGTCCTCAGAATGGTGTATCACTGTTAGCTCAGCTTCTTCCTCTCAACCAGTCCTCACTGGGGTACATAGAGGGATTGATTGGCTCCATGGGATTGACATCCATGTTCTATCTTCTCCTTCAATAAAGACTCTATAGGGTGTGATGATGCCCTTAAACAAGTATCCTAAGGTAGCATAACAATAATAAATTCTAACACATATCTTATTCCATATAACATGGTGCTTCACCAACGATGAAGGCTGCGTGGGAGGTACTTGCTCAAGGAGAAGTAATGACAAATTTCAAGACCTAAAAGGATAGTAGAATAAGGCTATGGTGACCTCATTTTCCAAACCAAAAACTCAGGACACAAAGTCTAACAAAAGATTTTTTTCACTTCTAGGAATTAGACAGTCTGAGAGATGTAGTTTAAATGCCAAAATATTGGCATTTCTAGGACACTGATAGTATATGGAAACAACAGAACAGAATGCTTGAAATCAAGACAGCCCTGGAAAAACTCAAGAAATATCAACCTAAAAGAATTTGCATAAATGACAGAGCCTTGAGATCTGTGGAGACTAAAAACAATGGAGAGGTGGGAGATGGAGAAGTTTATAAGAGTTCAAGGAGAGGACAAATGAATCCTGAATACCCTTAGCTACAGAGAGAGAGAGAAAAACCAGACTCTTTTCACTTTATAAATACCATTAACCCAAATCAATTGATTCCTCTTACCCCTCTGGTAAAAAAAAAAAAAAGTGTCAAAATATTTCAAGGTAAAGAAACAAATATACCCCTTTGATCAACTATTTAAATGGAAAACAAATCCACGTATATGTTTTCTGTTAGGCTCTTTTAGTTACAAGCAACAAAGACCCACTGAGGTTGCCTTAAAAATGGAAGGTGTTCATTTATTAGAAGATGAATATATATGGATTGTTACAACTCTCCTTCCACTTCAGCCTCAATCCTGACAGAAATCGACTTAAACTAGCAAGGTTTCCAAGTTTCAAGTTTCAGTTCTCAGGAGAGTATCTTGATCATCTCTCTTGCTTTTTCACAATGGATGGCTGCACTAACTGTGGGTTTTTGCATAACCCTGGTCTTATAAATCACGTCTTAAGCAGGACTCAGGGCTTGCCGGGCCGGCTAAGAGGGGGCTATGGGCAGACCAGCAATGTAAAAGTATCCTGCACTGCTCTTAAGAGAAAATTATGAATGCCTAACCTTCCAGGAGAATTTTGCAGCTCTTGCTCCATTCTGAGTCCACCCAGCTGTTCCAGATCACTCAACTGTTCTAGAAGTACCCACAAGTGTCTGCAGACAGCATCATCCATTCGGAATGTCATTCAGAAGATAGTAGCTGGTTATACTTCCCTTCATGCTCTGTACCTGCAATGGATAGGCTGGTGCACCTCCTCTTATATTTCCTCTCAGATCAACAGAACTCCCATAGAGGCCATGGGTCTGTCCATCCTCCTTCAGAGAGGATGACACCTGTACCAGAAGCTTTGGGTGCCCTGCTCGTTTTATCTCAACCCATTCCAGATGCCACCTGTGCTCAATTCCCATCCCATCATTTCTTGCCAATGGCATCCTGTGACTCGCTGCCAGATGGCATATCCTGGAAGTGGGATCATGCTCAGCCCTACATGGCAAGGTAGGACAGAAGCCCCAAGGAGATAATGCCTGCCGGATTGGTCCCCACCAATGAGAGAGAGAAATTGGTGGGACAATTCTGGGGTGTGTTCTACACAGTGTCAAAGGGTCCACAGTGGGATTGAGCCCCAGTTGCACACAGTGGTAATATGCTCATGAATACATCCTTTATTAGTTTTTTCCCCTCCCTGCATAATTTCCTCACTTCTTTCCCAGGCTTCCCGAAATCATCTCTCAAAGAAACTATCTGCACCCAGATCCTTGTCTCAGGGTCGGTTTTGTAAAGATAAAACAAAGGTAATAGTCAAGAGAACATTTTACCCACTATTCCCAATTTGCTAACACCAGCCCTTGACTCCAGCAGCAATACTCTCGCTGTTACATCTTGCTTTGAATGATTCTGAACATGATAATGCTCCCAAACTCACACCAACTCTATGGCTTCATGGTTTTCCCTCAACCAGTCCCTCTCCTCAAATCCTGCAGTCTCTAACTTGGATTACCTTGGCAGCAACTTTTTTCATTTAGCCTTAAAATTTCTAAGCCTCTCCCTCAAAGGATACGATATGCCTGCACGTTCTACTCCAAGAAGCTCACCGGTTTCCCCTGCCAGGTGCTTCTTCTCATGAGCCCATGTGTCATGATGTCAGCAGTACTAATTTATGTCAACTCCTCGCTAAGAACACATGGAAGACACCATCATTTAGCTATCTAATAGCCACTGCCAGCACCCTTACCCCTTGCCTTTCACCTATCATAGAAACCGAAAAGGGCGGGTACTTGCATTTACAGATCCCCTTGCAGGTAAGCGTTCCATGGAGCCCATTCTTGCCATAGACATAAGGATATTTCTGAGATAGCTTTTTTTCTCCCTAATGAAAGAAAGGAGAATGACCTTTATGCTTGCTTGCTCTCACATGCAGTTACTCTCCTTCCTTGTCCTCTGGACAGAGTTACATAAGGGCTGCAGAAGAAATCTTATAAGCATGAGAAATACGATAAGCCAAGAGAATTGTGAGATGCCAATTCAACACCTCGACATCATAGAACTAAGGAATGAACACTAGGACTGCCTCCCTCCTGGCTTCCTCTTTGGTAAACAAGTGTCCTTGGGTTGATCCACCACTGGTGGAGTTACACTTTTAGCCAAAATTATCCCAATTAACATGGGGCAAAACAAGGCAGAAGATGTGTAGGATTCTCTCTCAAGCAACAACTATTAACTACCTACTCTTTGCAAAGCGTGGTAGGAATACAGAACACATCTAAAGCCAAGTCCCTTCACAGGATTACAGGAAAGTGGGAAATTGTGATAGAGAGGCTGCCAAGCAGTGGGGTCAGCTGAATGTGCTGACCCGAGCTGCTGCAGGAGCTCCCAGGAGGGGGAGGCTGCTGTGGACCACAGTGGGAAAAGAGGCTTCCTAAGGCAAACGTAGAGGTACATAGGATCTAAGGAGATGGAGAAATTGGGGAGATAAATCCAAGCAAAGGAAGCCACTTAAGCAATGATGCTTGACATAATTTTGTAAAACAAGTTGGGAAAAGCAAGTCAACCAACGTGGCTGCAAAAAGGGGTTGTGTCCTGCGTGTCATTGAGCCTCAGGCACTATTCTTGTGAATGCCAAGCCCACAATTGTTAATATGTGCTAGCAGGGAAAGGGGGAGCTCATCTCAGAAGGCAGAGAACAGAGGCATGACCAGACTAAGGAAGTAATGATAATAAAATAATCATTTATCGAACTTTGAAAGTAGCCACTATAGTAAACATTTTGTGCAAATTATCTCATGTAATGCTCAACACAATCTTACAGATAAGAATTACATCTCTAGTTATTGTGGGTAAGAAAACTAGGGTTCAAAAATGTTTTTAAAACTCAAACTGCCAGTAAGGGACAGAATTCAATTTCAAGCTCGGGTTTCTCTAATCATGGTGCTTAGTTAGACCTGGGCTGGATGTCCTGCTTATGTGCTCCCCAGTCCTCTGTGCTTCCCTCTGTCACAGCACCTGGCACTTATTTTCTGACCTATCTCATCCACCAGACTCTACACAATGCAAAGACAGGGATGGTGGCTCCTTCACCCTGTGACCCCACCCCCTCTCCAGTACCTAGCAGAGTTCATAGACCATAGCCACATGTTTGCTGAATGAATGAAAGTCTTCGGTTTTAAGTGCTAGCTTGACATAAATAGAAATATCTCTTTAGATTTAAGGCATAACATCCTGGCAGGGTGAACGTAAAACTAAGGGATGAGTGGCTGCCTTTGGCCAGCTCAGCTGAGAAGACTCATTCATCACCACACAGCCTCTCTCCCCTCAACACGTATTCAGTGCAAGATTGAAGATGAGTGAGGACAGGAAGCCTTTGTACAGAGAGCGGACTGTAAGGCTGGTGAGCACTGTCAGGACTCATCCCAGAGCACTGTGTGCGGCTTCAAAATCCACAAGGAAGCAACCAAGAGGATGAAAAGGGCAAAAGTGGGCCAAAGAGAGTCAGTGGGGAGATGGATGTTATCAAAGGTCTGCTCTTCATCACCAGAGGCCAGCCTGATAGACAGTCAAACTGCAGCCAGGTGGATCGAGTCAAAGGAAAGGAAAGACAGTTTAGCCACAGTACTCTCCCAGAAATTCATATCATCCAAGTTGATATTGAGCACTTTCATGTCCCAAGACAATGATGACATGAAGTCTGAGAAGGCATGTTCCCTGCCCTCCTTGTGGCCCAATTCCATCAGGCGTTGGTCTCACCAAACCAACAACTACGATGCAGGGCGGATGGTGTTTTTACTAGAAGTGTGCTAAGGGAGTGCCAAAGAACGGCATCTCACCGAGCTTTCTTGAGCTCTTCCTCTGTGCCAAGCACTGGGCTAGACACAGGAGTACAAAGAAAAAGGAGTCATAGACCCACCCTCTAAGACCTCTTAACGGAGGAGTCTGATAACATAAACTATAGCTTCCACATTATGTGGCGTGTGGGCAGTGAACACCGTAGGAACAGAAAGAAGGCTCACTGAACCCAGCACTGCCCAACAGAAAACAGACAACCACAGAGGTAATTTTAAATATCCGAGTAGCCACGTTAAGGAAAGTAAACGGAGATGGGTGAAATTAATTTTATTAATATTTGTTCTAGTCCAATATCTAAAATATTATCATTTCAACATGGAATCAATATTTTTAAAAATTTGCGGTGCTTTAGTTTTTAAAATTAAGTGCAATTGAAAATTCGCTTCCTCCATCCCACAAGCCACATTTCAAGTGCTCAATAGTCACGTGTGACTAGTGGATACCAGGTAAGACAAGGTGGAGCTAGAAGAAATGACACCTGAGTTGAGTTGTGATGAATGGCCAAGAGTTATCAACACAAAGGGAGGAATGGCATTCCAGGCAGAAGGATCAGCATGTGGGAAGACAGATTTATAGCAATTAGAGCAGTGAATGTGGCAGAAGAGAAAGTCAGCGATAGCGGCAAGGGTAAGATCAACTAAATAGTGCTCTAAATGCTGAGCTAAGGAGGTAGAATTTGTTCCATGGTAGTGATGGGGGAGATATATTAGTTTCCTAGGCTTGCTATAACAAATATTCCAAAATTTCGTGGCTTAAAACAGCAGACATTTATTCTCTCACAGGTCTTGTGTGGAGGAGTGACGTGATATGATTTATGTTGAACAGGTTAAGGATGGAAACAGGGAAAACAAAGTCTATCATAGTAATCCAGTGAGAGAGAATGGTGGCTAGGACCAAGGAGGAGGCAGTCGAGATGGCGGAAAACAATCCAATTCTGAGTATATTTTCAGAGTATAACAACCATATTTCTTGAAAGATTGGAAAGCAAATGAGAGAGAAAGAGAGGAGTTAAGGATCCCTGTAAGTTTTCTGACTGAACGACAGGAGGGATGGAGTTACGACTCATGGAGACCTGGTACACAAATAAAAGAATTTGTTTTAGAAAGGAATATGAATATTTGATCAATAGTGATAGTGTTAGAGCAGAGTATATGGAAAGACGCTCATAAGGATAAAATGGGGTTGCGATTATCTCTGTTTCAATTTCCTCATTGTAAAATGGCAGTATTAGTAGGGCTGTGGGGAGGCTTAAATGAAATAATGTTGTAACATGCCTAGAATAAGTCATGTAGTAGGTGTTCAATAAATGAGTGTGAGTATGTGTGAATCAGTCAAGGCTTGGTCAGGAAAGCAGAGGCCCCCTCACTCTGTGAGAGGACATACATATGGGAGTTAGAGGTTTACCCAATCACTGGAAGAGCTTGGGGAGTGAAGGGCGGGGCAGTACCACTGATGAGCTCCGCCTGGGCACTCAAAGAGGAAAGCTGCTTCAAACATTACAGGTGGCTGCAACTGCCTCAGAAGAACACTAGCCTCTCTTCTTCTACCTCCCAAATCTCACATGAGGTGCCACTCACTGGCAGAACCACACAGGCAGAGGAGCCTGAAAGGCCATTCTTGGATTCTCTACAATCCGGTAAAGACTGTGGAAGGAGGTAGTGGTGATGCTGAGTTGGCATCAGACAACGCAGCACGATATTTACAGCCCCGTGTGCAATGAGCACACCATTTGAAGGTCCGGTCCATCCAGGGCAAGGAGAAGATGTCTTATATCTTCTCAAACGTGAAGCATGCCCCCAACTTCTAACTTGGAGCTGATATACATTTAAACGTTTTTAACTGCTCAGCTATAAACATTTGTCAGTTTAGCCCTCTTAAGTAACGGATAAGCCCAAGTGTTACTTGCAGAATGTGACACTTTGGCAATAGCTCAGACATGGCAAGTATTTTCACTTCTAGTCCAGTGTTAAAACAAGTATACGGACCAAAGCTAGCAACAGTTATTAATTATCATGAGCCCTATACCCACTTTGCATTCATCTTATCTTTACAAAGATTCAAGGAGGAAAAGAATTACACTTTTTGTATCTATGAAGTCTTCACCATTGTTTTAAATAAACACTTTTCCTATATTCCCCTCAACCACTGTCTCACCTGTAGGAGAATTTTCTGGTTTTGATGGTTCCCTCGTGTTGTGGACTTTTGACTGACGGTTATTAGGTGGCATGTACTGCCTTATGCACTTTATATGCATTTTCTAATCTGAACTTCTCAGCCACCTTAAGGAATAGGTAATGCTGTACCCATTTTTCAGATGAAGACACTGAGACTTGGAGAGTTGAAATCATTAACCAGGGATCCAACTAAGTGAGAGAGCTAGAAAACCGCTCAAAACCACTTCCGTATCCAAAGCCCTCAATTTTCACCACCACACCATACTATCTCGATCTCGGTGCCAAGAAAAGTCTGCCTGCATGCCTTTGTCATAGAGAGAGATATCTTCCCCTTTTTGACTTCACAGTCAGAAAGCTCATGCACAATTTAGTGCACAATGTCATTAATTCCAGCTTTTCCTGGTTTCTAACTTCTTTTTTTATTTCTATGATCTCTCCCATGTATAAATGTATATATTTCTGCTGACAATTATTATATATCATTACACAATGCAATAGAAGTATCTATACATGTCTTTATTTCTGTAATCACTGATTATTTCAAATCGTCATCATTTAGAACAAGAAGAGAGCATCAAAAGTGATAAGAAGGGAAAAGAGTTTCTTTTCATTTCAAGTACCATTTAACATTTAATTTATAAATTATTAATTTTGCAATTACTGTGCATATTATCCTATGCATACCTAGAGTGTTGCCTTTTAAAAAGTATTTCAGGGCCGGCCTGGTGGTACAGTGATTAAGTTCGTGCGCTCCACTTCAGCGGCCCAGGGTTCACTGGTTCGGATTCCAGGCACGGACCTGCGCACCCCTTATCAAGCCATGCTGTGGCAGGTGTCCCACATATAGAATAGAGGAAGATGAGCACAGATGTTAGCTCAGGGCCAGTCTTCCTCAGCAAAAAGAGGAGGATTGGCAGTGGATATTAGCTCAGGGTTAATCTTCCTCAAAACAATCAAACAAACAAAAAAAGTATTTCAAGAAAAAAAATACGTACACAGGCAATTCTGTGATAAATAATGCACATTGATCCGAAGTACCCATTCTGAAAACCCGTTAGATATATTGACCTGATTTTGAAAGAGAATCTGCTGTTAATGGAGCAAAGCGATTCACTAATTGCAAGAAAAACGAAAAGAGATTCAAACTAAATGAGTCTCCAGACATCCCAAGGACCAACAAAAATGATGAAAGAGTGAATGGTATGGTAAGAATCAGATTATAGTTGCTTATACTGCTGAGCTGGGGTTCTAAGAACCACTGCATGAGCCATTGTGATGGAATCGACTGGTTGGTAGGACAGCCTGCTGCCGTCGCTAGCAAGTATATCTACGGAAACTTTGCTTAGAGGGTGCCTGAGTGTGTAAGAAACAGACTCCCGATGAACTTGGGAGTGATTATATCTCCACCATCCAACCAGTTTGTTTTCTGTCTGGATTCCAGCCTTGCATTCTGGTGTGGTGTCCCTATTTTTAAAACATGCATGGTTCTCCAAGACTTCTTCCAAAACTGGGACCCTTATTTTCACTTGCTTGTCTTCTCTAATATACTGACGTCTGTCTGTGAGGCCTTGCCCTGTGACATGGGCCCTGAACAGCCTGTTTGATGCAACTCCCTTTCTTGACTTCCAAGTAATACTCAACCTTCAATTCCCCATCTCTGGGGTCCATCCTCCTGTTAACGCCTCGTTAAATTTCCTTGGACCCCCTGTTATCTCTTCCTGCTGATGCTCACTGTTTGCCTAGACTACAAACTATTATACTGTGCTCCCTCTGGACATGGCACTGTGCCCCCAACTGGAACTTCTACTGTTAGCATCTGAAACTGATCCAGGTCCTGAGGCCCTGATTCAGCCTGAGAATCAGCTCTGATAACAGACCACGTCTTTCCCTGTTTCCTTTGGTCAGCAATGACCACAGATTCCTTAAATGTGACTCTTAGAAGTTTTATAACTGATACTCGCATTTCATTTTAGGTATGCCCATGATGCATTTCTTCATCTATTTTATGCAATTTGTATCATGATCAGTTTCTAGATGAACATTTAAATTTTTTAACTGCTACACAGTTCTCTTGTGAGTCTTTTCACTATACGTGGGGAAGTGTCTTTCCTACTGACTGAAACATCCATCTGTGCCCTGGCCGGACAGGCCACATTAGCCACAGTGCATAGATTTGAACTGACTCATCAAACCCTCCAGGGGTAGGAGAGCATCTCTCCATCTGGGAGTGGAGGGAACAGTCAAATTTGCTTGGGTCCTGTATGCTTGGAGTTTGACTGTCTTCTTTTCCCTTCACAAACCTCCGTTGTAAATATTTCCCTTGAACCTGATCCCAGTCAGATCCAGTTACCCATTTCAAAACAAACATTTTATATATCCTTTCAAAAATGTGAATGTTTCCGAGTCTCTGTGTGTACATTTTACCAAAAATTTAAATGAGGCAACATACCAATTTCCAGCAAAATTGGAAAGGAAAAAAAGCCCTATGTGCTTTTGAGATGTTGCACTGATCCCTCCTTTTTATTTGAATGACTTAATCTAGAATCGTAGTCATATATTTCCTTCCTCTCCCAGGGGGTGTCAGACTCCAGCGTAACGGGCAGAGCTCAGTCGTCACTCACTAGGTAAGGCTATTTGCACCTGGCTTTTAATGCTGTAGAGTTTACTTTGTGCTGTCAATTTCTTCACTCATTTCACTCTTAGACCAACCCAGAGGGACTCTATCCTGTTAGGGGGTCCATAGAAGAATTCCCTTTTGAGGTACGGGCTCCCCAGAAAATACCACTGTAAGTAAGACTTTGCCACAGTAAACCCCATGCTGTCTCCTTACTTAGTTGCAGCTATAGGGTTTAAATTTTAAAACTGGATGACATAGCTTGATTATGACGCCAGAGCTTGAATTTCGGCACAGGTGCCATGTTGGAAACATCAGAGTATGATTAGCTTCTAGCCAGAGGAGAAAGCATTATTGAGTTACTTGCACATGAACAGAACCTGTCCTGAAAGCCTGGACAATCTTCATAAAAGCCATGACGGCAATCAAGTTAGTGCCATTAAAAGAAGTGCCCATAGCTCGTACTCTAAAGCATGCACTCTGGGCAATGCCATTGCTGTCACAACTCCTGCAACCAGCTGGGGAAACTGAAGTGTGTCCACTGATGGGGCAAAGTCAACCCAATGCCTTGGACATCTCCAAGCTACCGAGACATTGCAATTTTTTAAGGTAGATTTTGCTAAAGGAGCTACATTTTCTCTTAATTCTAACAGTATATGCCAAACGTAACTCTCCTAAAGCGGTGTTAAAATAGAGTGAAAGCCTTAATGAGTCACACAAGGCCATGAGACAGCAGCACTACCATCTTGTGCCTCATTCTGGTGGACATTTCTGCCTAAGGAGCTCTAAGCATACATTAACACTACAAAATCTGGCACAAACTCAAGGACTCACTGTGATGGGTACAAAATGGAGCTCGACTGCCTGTGTGCTTGTTAATTTGAATACATAATTTCATAATGACTATTCTAAATCAAATTGGTCTTTGGAATGGCAATTCTTCAGTGGGAACCTGCTACGGCATGAATGTTTGAGTCCCTCCAAAATTCATGTGTTGACATCCTTCCTAATGCTGAAAGCGACGGCATTGGGAGGTGGGGCCTTTAGGAGGTGCTTTGGTCATGAGGGTAGAGCCCTCATGAATGGGATTAGTGCTCTTGTAAAAAGAGGCCTCCGCAGAGTTCCCTAGCACCTTCCACCATGTGAGGACACAGTGAGACTATGAACCACATCGATGAACCAGGAGGCCCTCACCAAACACCCAATCTGCCAATGCTGTGATCCTGGACTTTCCAACCTCCAGAACTCTTAGAAATAAATGTTTGCTGTTTATAAGATACCCAGTGTGTGCATTTTGTTATAACGGACTGAAAAGACTAAGACAGAACATTAACACTATAAAATCTGGCAAAAACTCACAAATTTACTCTGTAGGGAAAAAAATAGAGCGTTATTGCTAATACACTGTTTAATTGGAATATATAATTCTATAATAAGAATTCCAAGTCAAATTGGTCTTATAATAGTGGTTCTTCACTGGGAACTTAGCCACTATGAAACTAAAGCATAGCTCTCCTTTATCTGGAAAAATGTTCCCCTCTGATAGAGAATGTGGCTTTAACGGAACACGCGTGAAACAGTAAGATAGGAAAGTGGACTGTCTATAACCAATCTGGTCATCCAAACAAATCCTGAAGATTAAAATGGAGACCTTTGCGAAAATCATATCACCCTAAACCCAGGGTCCTAATGAATCAACTTTTCAAGTGCTATTGTTCATCTCAACAAACACTTAATGAGCATTCCAAATGGCACAGCAGTCAGTGGAAAGGTTTATAAAAAAAATAACTCTTGATTCCAAATGTTGCAGGTAAGATTTCTCTGGACACAGACTGCTAGATGGAGATTTTCATGCAGGAAGTTTGCTGGAATACATTAATGGAATCAACACCTGGGAGGGAGTGAAGAAAGCAGAACTGTGCAGGGGAGAAGTTATCCTGTATGCAGTCACAACAAAGGCTACAGCTGATACCACAGGGAGCTAAGGAGCTGGGATGACCCCTTAACGTTGTCTTGAGTTGAGGCAAGGCAGCCAGGCCTTTATAAACCATACTGAACAGTCATTGGGTATGGAGGAGGTAGCAATTCCCAGAGAGGCAATTTCCAGAGGGGAAGCCATTGAAAGCTGTCAATCACCAACACTTCAACAGCTGGGGAAATAGGTACCTCCATCCTGAAAGAGGGGAGAGAGGTCTGGGTGGCACAGCACAGCATCCACTACACCAAACAACAATACAGACCAGTTTTTGTTTCTGGCATAAATGAAGGGCCAAGTTACTTTGAACCCACCCAATCCAATCCCTGAACATGAAAGCAGCTACGAGATCCTAAAATGAGTCGATTCACTTACAACTGGACAATGAAAAGTTTGCTGCAATGGTGACTAATTCTTCTTTCCTGGAGGACAAATTTCTCAAAATCATCCTCTAAAGAGGATGGAAATTAGTCCTCCAGATTCAGGACATTAGTGAAGTTTACCAAGTGTGCCATCAATGGTGCCATAGGGTAGAGTTAACCATTTCTCCTCCTCACGTTCAGGTTGCCTTTAGAAGGTGTACTCCTCCATATGGAGAGCAAATGCTTTTCTACAGCATCCTGAAATCACAGCACCTGCTCTCCATCCTGCTGGAGACCAAATGCCCAGGACAATTAACCACTAACATTTGGCCAGCATTTGTTATGTGCCTGGTATTGTTAGGAGCACTTTGCGTGCATTATCACCCAAATCATCAAACAACTATGTGAGATGGATGCCGTTATTATTACTATAATACAGAAGAGGAGGCTAATTTACAGAAAAGTTAAGTAATCTCCTAAGACCATACATACTACGTGTAGCAGAGCCCAAATTCCAAGTTATCAGACCCAAGGAAAATCCATTAAAATAGTTGTTATGGATATTCTCCATTTGCCCCTATAGACCCTGTATCTACCCTGCTCTGTGTCCCAGGAGACTGACCTCTGCGCACTCCATCAGCTAAGCTCTTTTGCCTTCTGGTTTTCAGTTGAGTTGACAAAAAGGAGTTACCAGCAAGAGATCAGAGAGTAGGAGGAGACCAAGATTAAGGCATGTAATTCCTGGTTTCCTCCCTGCTGGGCCACAGGTTGGCAGTGATTCCTTCTCCACCAAAGCTTCTTCCTACAGCTGGAGACATCACTGGGTTCCAATAAGCATACCCTCCTTTCCCCCTTCAGATCACTGTTGCTGTCTTCAAGCCACTTCTCCATCCCTTGTTCATTTCCTTTAACCCTGCCCCCAGCTTTGTAAACAGGTCCTTTATTAACCTTGCCTCATATGGCATTTGAGAATGCCATGTTTTCTGTTGGGACCCTGGTAGATTCAGGAAGGTAACTGGGTTTCCTATGCAGTGACATGCTTTCCATCAAAGAGGACATGGATCTCATGCACAGTGTCTTAAGATACAGAAGACATTGATAATTGCCCAAATCATATCTCCTCCTTTCTTCCAAGTATCCCTGGCTTCTTCTCCTTTCCAACAAGCTTCAATCTAGACAGGGTTTCTCAACTTTGGCACTACTGCTATTTTGGGTCAGAAAATCTTTCATCGTGGGAAGTCGGGGGTGTCCTACGTATTGCAGCATCCCTGGTCGCTCCCCGCTAGATGCCAATAGCAATCTCCCCAGTAGTGATGACAGAAAGTGTCTTCAGATGTTGCCAGTTTGTCCTAGGAGCAAAACTATCCCCAGTGGAAAACCATGACCTAGAATTAATGGGAAAAGAGCTTCAGGGGGTAAATACAAGAGCAACAAAAGGAAGGAGGGAGATAGGGAGGGAGAGTGGGAGGGAAGGAGGAAAAATAAATCAAGAGATATTTCAAAAAATATTATTCTGCTACATTTCTGCCACTGGTGATTAATATCCCCCACTAAAGGTAGTTCCTTTGGTTATTTGTTATTCCCTTTCAAGAAGCTAGGAGCTCTGTTCTCATGGAGAATCTGCTTCTCTATCAATTTCCCCCTTCCTCACAACCATACCCTTCCTAGACAAGTCACTTCTATTTCCTAAGCCACATTGCAGACTCAAATCAAGGGGGTTAGACAAGATCAGCTCTAAGCTTTCTCCAAGCTCTGCTAATCTACAGCTCCAAAGCAACACTTTCTCAGTTCAAAAATGATACCCCAGATGGTCATCTTTCCTCTTGTGTCTGTGGGAGCTAAAAAAATCAACCACATAAGATTAAAGTGAGTTTCTTATATACACAACCATTATCATCTCATTTTATTTCCACACTCTCTCCATCACTTTTTTTTTCAGTCTTTCCTCAAAGATTCCAGGACTTATATCTAGAACAAATACATCTTTGTCATCCTGAAAAAATGGAGGCCTGACTTGAGTTGAAGTGTAAAGCAATACCAAGAAATCTCAACAGTTTGTGCCTGACAATGACTATTTGGACCACATTCAAAGGACCATCGCAGAAATCCTTCATTAGCACCATGACATTTCCATTATTGCTGGTGTCAGGAAGGAAAGTATTGCAAGTAATTGGGAGCTGAAGTTTCAACATTTGTCAAATGCAATTACCCAGACTTTTTAGCTCCAAAGTTGATTGGAATGCTATCTTCCACTTCTCATTCACCCAACAAGTAGAAAAGGAAGCCAACGGGTAGTTCATAAAAATAGATGCAGTAATAACAATATCGTGTTTAAATTAGAGTGACATGAATGAGTCTGTAATAGTTTGAAACGATACAACCCTGAGAGAGCTAAAAGGTCTATTGAGCTAATGAGGCCAGTAGACGCGGCATTCCGACGAGAAGGAAGGAGGCGATGTACATATGAATCACAAAACAGAAGGCAATTCAAATTCCGTTTTCAAACCACGAATAAAATGTTGGCTCAAAGCACTGAGTCTGTCTGGATGAAACGCAGAGAACAGTGTTAGGTAGGGAATCTCACTCAAAGGACTACAGCTAACTTGCTCTTGAAGGCAAGGATGAAACAGATGAGAGTTTCCCCTGAGCACCATGCTAGACACTGCCGCTCTGAAAACTGGCCAACAGACTCCTAATAATCACTCTTTCAGATGCAACTTTCAGGCACATCACTTGCAAGAGAACCCCCATTTCTGCTGTATCCTAGGACTAGAAATGTTAGTGAGGTTTCCAGCTTTGTGGGTGTTTTAAAAGTTGCAAGTCAGGAACTATTTAGGACATTAAAATACAATTAGAACACATGGGTTTCCTGGGAGCCCAGTTTCTGTGACACAAGGACAAGGATTTGCCCGAGAAAAGTGCTGCTGCTATTGGCCAACAACACTGGAGATGATTCTTTTCTTCTTACCTGGGATTATGATTGGCTTCACCATAAGGAAAATCAATGCGAGCTAACATGTTAGAAACTCCAGAGCATTACAGACTCATGGGTCATGTTACTAAGACGGCAAAATACAGAGGAGGAAAATGCAAGCTTAGACAAAAGACCAGCAAGGAATGATACAAATGCAGTCAAATATTTTTTTTAAAGAACTCCATTAAATTTGAGTGTGAAAAGTCACACACTGGTAGCCCCGTAAGGCAAATTCAGAGAGCAGATGCAACCAAGTTAGCTTTGGAAAAGAGAATGTTTGGAAAAGTACATTTAAATGCCTGTATTGCAGGGGCACGCACTTTCCTCCTCCCCTCCACCTCACTGTTCCCTGACGCGCAGAGACCCACATCAGTCATTTTTGGTATTTTATTAACCCCTAAGGCATGGATGCTTACAATCCTGTGTTGGTCAGTTTTCTTAGTTGCACAAAATAAAATCTGTTCTGCTAGGTTTAAGTAGAAAGAAGTGCCTTTGTTAAAGGGTAATAGGGAGCTCAAAGAATCACTGAGATGGTGAGAGACAAGACGAAGGAGCTACTCAAGTAGGAATAGTGCAAACCACAGAATGGGCTTTCTCTACTAAAAACACCACTTGGACCCCACTTAGCAGCAGAGTCCGCAGCACTGTACACAGGAGGCTCCACCATGCTTTCCTCCAGAAATACCACTCCTGCAGCAGCTCTGTGGACAAGCCTGACTCCCCGCTACCGCCACCACCTCACTTTGCTCCCTTCCAACTCCAATGCTTCTTGGCAGAACCAGGATCCCATGCTTTCGGCCCAGCTGCAATATTTTATTCAACAACATGGATGGAAACAAATAAGGTGTATACCTACCCATTAAATTATACATTCATCAAAGGAAAATCTTTCAATCTCCTGTGACTATGTTTTTACTACGCAACTGGAAGAAAATGAAATAAATATTCCTTGTTTAATTTAATAATACCTTTTCTCAAACATTTAAGAATTAGCGTTTCACCACCCAGTTCCAAAATGTCATAGTTTAAAATATAAAGACATAACAATAATAAAACCACAAAAAATGATTAAAAGAAAATTAATCAAACAAGTACCAAGTAATAAAATCTGAAACCAAAGAGAAATATAGCAGCAAACATAGGCTAAGATAGCTGCTATAATTGATCATAAAATAGCTGTGTTCCTCAGCAGGCAAAGCAATGTTACACGTTTCTTATTGTTTATTAAAAGGACGCACATCCAGTTCACCAGAGAAATACACTAATTTCCTAGCTTTGAACTGAAAAGAATTTATCCTCACGGAAGAACACTGAACAACAACAAACTGAAGGAGTCGTTGATAATGATTTTACAAAAGCTTATAGATATACTTCTATTCATGACCATTCCTTATTTCAAAATTCAGAGAATAATTTTAAGTTGTAGTTTGTCAAGGGATTTCTACAGAGAAACAGTAATAAATTCCCGTAGGCGGCTAACTCACAGTGTGTTTTGATATCACAATAAAGCCTAGAGAATCTGGTAAAATAAGTGGTTTAACTGTCTCCAGTATTGGAACACCAGGACTTTTGTCCAGCTGTGTGTAACAGTCCAGTTCATACTGAGGTCCTTCCATGCAAGTGCCCCATGCTGCTAACTGAAAGGAGACACTTAACTTCCCAAATGTAGACAGCATCACTAGTATTTCACTAAGGAAATTAAAAATCTTAAGTTGTTATCTGACTCAGATACAGGCAATACGTTGCAAGGGTAGAAAGGGCAATATTTGTTTGGGTTTTTTGTAATAATGGGATAAAGAAGCAAACCTGCATCTAGGACTAAGAAGACCAAGTTTTAATCTTAGTTCTTTTTTCTTTTTTTTTTTTTTGAAGATTGGCACCTGAGCTGACATATGCTGCCAATCTTCTTATTTTTTTTCTTCTTCTTCTCCCCAAAGTCCCCCGAGTACATAGCTGTATATTCTAGTTGTAGGTCCTTCTGGTTGTGCTGTGTGGGACACCGCCTCAGCATGGCCTGAGGAGCAGTACCATGTCCACACCCAGAATCTGAACCAGCAAAACCCTGGGCGGCTGAAGCGGAGTGTGTGAACTTAACCGCTCAGCCATGGGGCCAGCCCCTTAATCTTAGTTCTTAACAAAGTTGTGCAACCTTGGTGACTTGTCCACCCTCCAAGCATAAAAAAAAATGGAGCAAGGCTGTGGTTGAAACTGATCTTTTAGATAGGATACTGTATTAGTTGTCTGTTGGTAACAAATTACTCCAAAACTTAGTGGCTTAGAACAGCATATTTTAATCTGATAGTTTCTATAGTTTAGGAATTTGGCACAGTTCAGGTGGCTCCTCTGGTTCTGGGTTTCTACACAGCTGCAGCCATCTCAAGGCTTAACTGAGGAAGAGTCCATTTCAATGCTCACTCATTTTGTTGTTGGCAGGATTCAGCTCCTTGGGGCCTGTTGAACTGAGGACCTCTGTTTCTCATGAGTCCTTGGCCTCCCCATAAGGTAGCTCACAACATAGGCGCTGACTTCATCAGGTGAGCAAGTGAGAGGGAAAAAATTGCTGGCAAGATGGAAGTAACAGTCATTGGTAACCTAATCTCAGAAGTGGCATTTATCACCTTTGCTGCACTATTCTATTTGTTAAAAGCAAGTAACTAGGTCCAGTTCACACCCAAGAGGGAGAGGAATACATAAGACTGTGAATACCAGCAGGCAGGGATTATTGAAAGCTGTTTCCAAAGCTGCCAACCACAGACACAGGCACAGACACAGATATAGTAGTCTGGGAGCTGAACCAAAAGGAAGTCAGTTACTGAGATACAAGTTAGAGTCATGTATTTCAAGCAAAATTAATGGGCGAAGTCTTTTCAAACAAAATACTAAAAACAGAGTGACATCAGCAACATGGCAGAGTGAGCTGTTCCCATTGTCTCTCCGCCTTTTAAACTACAACTAAATGGACATTCACTGATGAACGGAGGAAGCCCACACAGCACAACAGGGTGCCTGAGAGACACACGTAGCTATACATCTGAGGGTGGATTGATTGGCCCTCCGGGAAGTGGTGGAGATAGGTGAGTACTCCCTGCCCTCTCCTGGCAGCCCTGTGCACACACACGAACACTTTCCAGCCTGGCACAAGTGCCCCAAAAGTGGGAATGTGCTCCAGGGTGACTGTAGGAAGAGGCAGCAGCAGCCCTTAGCCTACTCACGATCACTTTCCTGGCAGGTGAGGAGCCCACTGTGCCCCTGCAGCCCCAAGAGTGGCCCTAGCTTGGTCTGGCAAGGAAGCCCCACCCACCAAGCACAGCAGCTGGCAGGACCACAAGCAGAGACTGCAGCAGATCTACACACCAATGCAAGCACACTCCAGCCCCACATGAGTGCCTATAGTACTGCTGAGCCCCTAAAGAGGGACCATGCCCCAGGGCAACTGTAGAAAGAGCCAATGGCAGCCCTTAGCCCACTTGTGGTTACTTTCCCAGTGGAAGGGGAGCCCACTGTGCCCCTGTGGCCCCAAGGAGCAACTCTGGCTCAGTCCCCACAAGGAAGCCCCACTCACTAAGTACAGTCCACACAAGCACTCGAATGCTCTCCAGGCTGGTGCAAGTGCCCATAGTACCCCCATAGCTTCCAGGAGACAGGGTAGGACCAGAAACTCTGCTCCCGCTTCCTCCTAGCAGTAACAGGTGGAATCTGCAACCTAATACCACTACAAATGCCCTGACAAAAGATTAGTTCATCAAACACCATGAGAAACGGCAGCAAAAATTCAGACAAGAAGGAAAACTACAATTCTCCAGAAACTAACCCTGAAGGCATAGAAATTTACAACCTAAATGACAGAGAATTCAAAATAGCTGTCATAAAAAAACTCAACGAGTTACAAGAGAACACAAAAAGACAGCTCAATGAGCTCTGGAATAAAATGAATCTCTTCACCAAAGAGATTGAAACTACAAAAAAAAATCAAGCAGAAATTCTAGATATGAAAATCACAATTAATGAAATAAAAAATAACCTAGAATCCTTAAGAAATAGAACTGATGTTATGTAGGAAAGAACTCGTGATTTAGAGGATGAAAATTCTACAGGTGGAGGAGGAGACAGAACTCAGATTTTTTTTTTAATAGAAGGAATTCTTTGAGAAATATCCCACTTAATTAGGAAAAGCAACATAAAGATAACAGGTATTCCAGAAGGAGAAAGGAGCAGAGTTTCTTCAAAGAAATAATAGCTGAGAACTTCCTAAACCTGGGGAAAGAACCAGATTTGCAAATAAATGAAGCTAATAAAATGCCTAGTTACATCAATGCTAAAAGGCCTTCTCCAGTAAAACTGGCAAAAGTCGACAACAAAAAAAAAATATTAAGAGCAGCAAGGAAGACGAGAATAACCTACAAAGGAGCCCCAATCAGGCTTTCAGTGGATTTCTCAGCAGAAATCCTTCAGGCTAGGAGAGAATGGAATGATATATTCAAAATACTGAAGGACAAAACTTTCAGTCCAAAATACTCTATCCAGCAAAACTATCCTTCAGATATGATGGAGAAATAAGAACTTTCCCAGATAAACAAAAGCTGAGGAAGTTCACCACCACTAGACCTCCCCTACAAGAAATAATTAAAGATGCCCTCACCAGAATCATAAAGGCAAAGGTCTACAAAGCTTTGAAAAAGGTGATAAAAAGACAGACAAAATCAGAAAACTGCAGCCCTCTGTCAGAAGAGGGAGGCAAATACTCAATTGTAAATTAAAGATAAAGGGAAAGAAAGCATCAAAAGTAACTATAAACACATCAACCTAGTCAAAAACTTACAACATTAAAAACAGAATAGTTTGTAATGACAATAACTCAAAAGGGGAAAACAAAAGGGATGGAATCTTCTTAGGATAATGGAGATAAGAGGCTATGTGAAAATGGACTATTTCATCTGTGAGATCTTTTATACAAACCTCATGGTAAGCACTAAACAAAAAATCAGAGCAGAGCCAAAATTCACAAAAAGTGAGAAAACCTGCTCGGAAAACCACCAAAATGAAATGGCAGTCAGAACTACCAAGGAAAAGAAACAATGGAAACAGAAAACAACAGATAAAATAGCAGTATCAAGCCCTGATATATCAATAATCTCTCTAAATGTAAATACATTGAATTCTCCAATAAAAAAGACAAAAGAGTAGCTGAATGGATTAAAAAACGAGACCCAACAATGGGCTGCCTCCAGGAGACACATCTCAGCTCTAAAGACAAACATAGGCTCAGAGTGAAGGAATGGAAGGTGATACTCCAAGCTAATAGCAAAAAAAAGAAAGCAGGTCTTTCCATACTTATACCAGACAAAGTAGACTTCAAGATAAAAAAAGGCAATGAGAGACAAAGAAGAGCAGTATATAATGATAAAAGGGACATTCCGACAAGAGGACATAACACTTATTAATATATACACATCTAACACAGGGGCACCAAAGTACAAAAAGCAACTATTAACAGACCTAAACTGAAAAATTAACAGCAACACAATAATAACAGGAGACCTCAACACCCCACTTACGTCAATGGACAGATCATACAAACAAAAAGTCAAGAAGGAAATAGTAGATTTAAATGAAACACTTGATCAGACGAACTTAACAGATATATAGAGAGCACTCCAACAGAAAAACAGCAGAATACACATTCTTCTCAAGTCCACACGGATCATTCTCAAAGATAGACCGTATGTTTGGAAACAAAGCAAACATCAATAAATTTAATAAGACTAAAATCTCATCAAGCATCGTTTCCAATCACAATACTGTGAAACTAGAAATCAACTACATGAAAAATACGGGGAAAGTCAGAATTATGTGAAGACTAAATAACATGCTACTGAACAACAATAGGATCAATGTAAATATCAAAGGAGAAATTTAAAAATACCTGGAGACAAATGAAAATGACAATACAACATACCACCTCTTATGGGATACAGCAAAAGCAGTCATGAGGGAAATTCATAGCAATACAGCCCCACCTCATCAAACAAGAAAAATCTCAAATAAGTAACTTTAAACTGCACCAAACAGAACCAGAAAAAGAAGAACAAACAAAGCCCAAAGTCAGCAGAAGCAGGAAATAATAAAAATCACAGAAGAAATACATGAAATAGAGACTAAAATACACTAGAAAGGATTAATGAAACTAAGAGCTGATTCTTTGAGAAGATAATAAAAATTGACAAACTGTTAGCCAGACTCACCAAGAAAGAAAACAGAGAAGGCTCAAACAAATAAAATTAGAAATGAAACAGGAGAAATTGCAATAGATACTGCAGAAATATAAAGGATTATAAGAGAATACTATGAAAAGCTATATGGCCACAAATTGGATAACCTAGAAGAAATGGAAAAATCCTTGGACATACTACTTCCCAAAACTGAATCAAACAGAAATAGAGAATCTGAATAGACCAATCACAAGTAAAGAGATTGAAGCAGTAATCAAAAACTTCCCCCAGAAAAAAGTCCAGGACCAGAGGGCTTCTCTGGAGAAGTCTACCAAACGTTCAAAGAAGATTTAATACCTATCCTCCTCAAACTATTCCAAAAAACTGAAGAAGAAGGAGCACTTCCTAAAGCATTCTATGAGGCCAACATTACCCTGATAACAAAACCAGACAAGGACAATAGAAAGAATGAAAATCACAGGCCAATATCACTGATGAACATAGATGCAAAAATCCTCAAAAAAATGTTGGCAAACCAAATGCAGGAATACATTAAATGGATCATACACCATGATCAAGTAGGATTTATTCCAGGGATACAGGGATGGTTCAATATCCACAGATCAATCAATGTGATACACCACAATAACAAAATGAGGAATAAGAATCACATGATCATTTAGATAGATTCAGAGAAAGCGTTTGACAAAATCCAACATCCATTTATGATAAAAACTCTCAATAAAATGGGTATAGAAGGAAAGGACCTCAATATAATAAAGGCCATATATGACAAAGCCTCAGCCAACATCATACTTAATGGTGAAAAACTGAAAGCCATCCCTCTGAGAACAGGAACCAGACAAGGGTGCCCATTCTCACCACTCTTATTCAACATAGTAATGGAGGTTTTGACCAGAGCAATCAGGAAAGAGAAAGAAATAAAGGAAATCCAAATTGGAAAGGAAGAAGTGAAACTCTCTCTGTTTGCAGATGACACAATCTTATACATAGAAAACCTTGCATAATCCATCAGAAGGTTATTAGAAATAATCAAAAACTACAGCAAATTTTGCAGGGTAAATAATCAACTTACAAAATCAGTTGCATTTCTATATGCTAACAATGAACTAATAGAAAGAGAAACCAAGAATATAATCCCATGTACAATCACAACAAAAAGAATAAAATATCTAGGAATAAACTTAACCAAAGAGGTGAAAGACATGTACACTGAAAACTATAAGACATTATTGAAAGAAATTGAAGAAGACATGAAGAAATGGAAAGATGTTCCAAGCTCATGGGTTGGAAGAATAAGCATAGTTAAAATGTCCGTACTACAATCTACAATCTACAGATTCAAGGCAATCCCAATCAGAATGACATTCTTCACAGAAATAGAGCAAAGAATTCTAAAATTTATATGGAACAACAAAGGACCCCCAATAGCCAAATCAATCCTGAGAAAAAAGAATAAAGCTGGAGGCATCACAATTCCTGAATTCAAAATATACTGAAAGCTATAATAAAACAGTGCCATACTGGCACAAAAACAGATGCACAGATCAGTGAAACAGAATCTAAAGCCCAGAAATAAAATGACACATCTATGGACAGTTAATCTTTGACAAAGGAGCCAAGAACATACAATAGAGAAAGGAAATGTTCTTCGATAAATGCTGCTGGCAAAACTGGACAGCCACATGCAAAAGAATGAAAGTAGACCATTATTTTGCACCATACACAAAAATTAACTCAACATGGATTAAAGGCTTGAATATAAGACCTGAAACCATTAAACTCCTAGAAGAAAATATAGGAAGTATACTATTTGACATTGGTCTTAGCAGCATCTTGTCAAATACCATATCTACGCAGGCAAGGGAAACAAAAGAAAAAAGTTAACAAATGGGACTACATCAGACTAAAAACTTCTGCAAAGCAAAGGAAACTATGGACAAAATGAAAAGACAACTCATCAACTGGGAGAAAATATTTGCAAATCATTTCTCCAACAAGGGGTTGATCTCCAACATATAAGTAACAATACAAATCAACAACACAAAAACAAACAACCCGATCAAAACATGGGCAGAGGATATGAATAGACATTTTTCCAATGAAGATATACAGACAGCCAATAGGCATATGAAACAATGTTCAACATCAATAATTATTACGGAATTGCAAATCAAAACTACAATGAGATATCACCTTACAATGGTCAGAATAGCTATAATTACGAAGAACAAAACCAACACAGGGTGGATGTGTTCTAGTTTACATGACATCTCTGTTCACATTTTTAAAGACTTAATTACCCAAAATCATTCTTCTGATGCTTGATGCAACTCTTCTTCCACAATCTTCCATCTTCTTCCATCATCCAACTGAAAAGAGAAGCTATCTCCTCACACAGCCTGTGACTATCTAGAAAAAGAACTCCATACGTTACAGCTACCAGACATTGACTGATAAAGAGAAGGACTGATAAAGAGAACACGCAATCCCTAAAAACACAGGGATTTGTACTCCAGAGTACGCACTGTTGATTCATTTAAGTTTCCTGTGCTTTTTTTGTCTTTTGATGATGAGCATCTTAGATAGCAAACTCATATTTTCTTTTGACAAGATTAGTGCCAACTCAATATCTCTGCTTCATTCAAACACAATACTGAAACTGATGACTTGAAAAATGTAGATTCTCTGTCTGTGTGAACAAGATATGCCTATGAAATGATAACTTCCTTCCTTTCTAAAGATTCCCCAACTACTTCCCTTACAACTGGCAAGAAAACATGCTGGGCTTCCCTTTCAGGAGCAACAAACCCAAAAGACAACAGCAGATGGCACATATCCTCTTGACTTCTAAAATCCATGTGCACTTTTGAATTTCTTGGCTTAGAGGCAACATTGAGAAGTGATGTTTCCATCAACAAGAGAAACAAGATAACAGAGAATGCTAGGATTAAGAGGTTGACGCTCTTGAGAGACAGTAATAGTGGCTAATTTAGCCTGAGGAAACAAAGACCAGCTTTTAGGAGCAGTCTCATCACAATCCTGTAAATAAGAATTTGGCAATTTAAAATCTAAGCAGAAAGCAGAGGCTCTCCCAACAATACACTTTTTCATGTTAACAATAATTTAGCTTGAAAGAATCCATATATTTGGAAATTCTGTCAAATAGCTCTAGAGCAGAAACTGGGTTTGGTTAGGCAATGTCTGACAGATACTAGGGAACAAATACTAGGGAAAGCAATAGGTACAATTCTTGATTCTACCTTGACTTTAAGGAAATTGATGAGAGGGATAAACCTATTTAAAATTTGTCAGATTGAGCAGATAACATGGCCCTTGGATTGATTTACCCAACATTTTTAGGTGTCCAGCATATGCTAGGTTCTGAGTTTAGGTACTAGAAGTACTAAAATGAAAAATAATAATAGCTAACTGTTTTGAGTACTCACCATATGACGCATACTGGACTAAGGGCTTATTATGTACTACATTATTTATTCTTCTAACAATCCTTGGAAATATGTGCTATTATGTCCACTTAACAGATGAGAAAACTAAGACTTAAAGAATTTTCTGGGGTCACAAAATCAGCAAGCGACAGAGCCTGAATTAGGGCTCAAATAATGTTAAGCCAAAGAGTGGCTGGATCATCTCTATTAAATCTTGCTACCAAGACAAGTTCTCGCACTCCAAGAACTTACTATTTACTGAGTGAAGGATAAATAGGATTTGCCTAGGTAGAGAGAACCACGGAAGAGAATATTAGGCAAGGATAATAATAAATGTTTCAAAATGACATTTCCAACTTTATTATGCCAATGTTTTTCACTAGGACATGGATCGAGCCCATGCTAGAACTGTGTGAACAATAAGCACATCGAAGAGCTCAGTGAAAAACACATCGATTACATGTTTTAAAGAGGCTGGTTCAATTTCTGGGCACCTAACTATTCTCCTTCCCATCAGGTATTGTGGGATGGAGTGGGCACCACCCTAGAAGTTGCTTCATCCAATATTTTTCTTCTAGAGTTTCTTACTAGAGAAACTTCCATTTGGGAAACGACAAGTTAGAATGGAAATAGCAAATAGCTGGGGGCCAAGAAGCTAAAGCCATATGTTTGAGACCTAAGTGTGGTGCCATTGGCATAGTTGATAACACTGGGAGGTCACTTGGCTTCCACAAACAGAGGCTTCCTTACCTCTAAAAGGAGAATCAGACACTCTTTCAACAAACATGTATTATGGATCTGTTAGAAGGCCCTAAAGACACACGAGTAATTAAGACGCCAACCCCTAGCAAGAAGCACTAACAGTATCTACCTCAGAGGGTTGTTATGAGGATCAAATGAGGTCAAGGGGGCGTTGTCCAGGCATTCACTGGAGATTTACTGAGCCAGGTGAGCCAGATTCACTGGAGGCAAATACTGGAGATTTACTGAGCCAGGTGACACAATAGTGAATAACAAGGAGAAGGTCCCTACGTGGATGAAGCTCACATTGTAGTCTGCAAATAGATTAATATGGGGCAACTTTACAAGGTGATGAATACTAAGATGAGAATAAAACAAAAACTGGGTAATAGTTTAAGAGTGACCCAGGGAATGGGCTGCTTTAAATGGATGGGTCAGGGAAGTTCTCCTTGAGGAAGCAGTATTTGAGCTGAGACCTGAGTGATAGAAAAGAACTGGCCATGGAAAGATCCAGAAGCATCCAGTCTAGGCAAAGCAAGCGGCAAGTGCAATGTCCCCAGGGCAGAAATGAGACTCCCAGAAACAGAAATAAAGCCAGTGGGGCTGAAGCCAAGTGAACGGGTGGAGCGGGCCAGGGAGAGGGCACAGCAGCGGGAGACATGGAACTCATCCTGCACAGCCTTGTTGCCAGGGAAAGGAGGTAGGTGTTGCACCCCATGTAATGGACGCCAGTGGAGGGCTTTCCCCAGTGGTGTGACAGGATCTGATATACACTTAAAAATTCACTCTAGGGGCTGGCCTGGTGGCTTAGCGTTTCAGTTCCTGTGTTCTGCTTAGGTGGCCCGGGGTTCCTCAGTTTGGATCCCGGCCAATGGACCTATGCACCGCTTATCAAGCCATGCTGTGGCAGGCGTCCCACATAAAATAGAGGAAGATAGGCATGGATGTTGGCTCAGGGCTGATCTTCCTCAGCAAAAAGAGGAGGATTGGCAGCGAATGTTAGCTCAGGGCTAATCTTCCCAAAGAGAAAAAAAATTCACTCTGGCTGCTGGGGAACTGGGAGGGAGTGAGTAGCCAAAAGCGCAAGCCAGGAAATAGTCCAGGATAGAAATAAGGGGCCTCAGACCAGGATGGCAGCAATGAAGATGGAGAGACATGGACAGATCCTGCTCATATTTTGTAGAGAAAGCTAAGAGAATTGCTGAGGATTTGGAAATGGGGTAGGGTGAAGGGAAAAAGGAAACAATCAAAAATAACATCTGATTTGAGGCTTTGGTAACTGGGTAGTGTGGTGCCACTTCCTGAAGTGAGGAACAGAGTTCCGCTCGTGCCATGTCAAGTTCAAGATATTCTTAAACACCTTAGAGATGTTGAAGTGGAATTGGCCACTCTTGGGCTCGGGAGAGAGGTGATGGCTGATGGTACAAATGCAGGAGCTCTATACAAAAAAGCAGGTCATGCAACTATCTTCCTATATAATTCTAATGACAAAGAGAAAAACTGAGAAGAAATGTAGAAAAAAGAGAGCATCAATTTTAGTGAGGTTCTTAGATTATGAATTCAATCAAATATATCCTAGTCACGTATCATTATTGTAATTGCTCTATAATTTAGTGCTTTTATATGTTTTTATTTATTTATACTTCTCTTAGTCCCCCCAAAAATGAATTTAAGCCTACTTTGATAAAAATGTATCATATGCTAAGAATTTTCTACATATTATAATAGCATTTCACCTATTTTATATCTCATCCATACAACAAAGTAATAATTAGCCACTTACTACTGGTTACGTATTTGTGGTTTGATCTTAAGCTTAGTCAAATAACTATTGAGGAATTAATCAATTTAAATTGAATTTATCAATTTAATTTAGAAAATTAACTTTGTGAACGATGATGCCTAACTCTTTACTTTTCAAACTGAGGTATGACTACCCCTGGGGATGTGTAGTGATGTGTTCCAGAGACACCAGAAGTCTAGGATCAATGTCTTCTGGAAGTTTTATTTTTCTTGACAATTTAGGCAGGAAAAAAAATTCCTAGTAAACACAAGTATCTTACTGAGTAGAAGGTAAAGTTCGCATCAATTAAGATAAAATATAATGCTTCCAAAAACTATAGAACTGGTAGCAGGCCACTTTGGACTATGCTCCCAGGCCCTTGGCACAAATTCTCCGTAATTTGGGGCTGAGGGGCCTCCTGCAGAAATGTCCTGCGCCCTTTCGTGGGTAGTTTCTCTCAACATTGCAGAGAGATAGGAGAAATTCATTCATATTTCTCCACATCAGATCTGCAGAAGAAAGCTTTGCAAGTTGGAAAATTCCAAGTCAAAATATCGGAAAGGACTCAAAACTCTCAGGTTATCTCACAAGTACGTCTTTACTGTCATTAGAAGAGATGAGGGGAAATGAGAGAAAAGAGCCTCTGAGTTCTGGCCCTCTCCTGTAGGCCCACCCTTGCACTTTATGATATACAAGTTTGCTCCTTGGTATAATTCAACCATTATACCATTATATTCAAAGCATTAAAACCATGATGTTCAAAGCAGCCATTGGACTTGAAAGTCAACAAAGGCCAGGCCTTTGGTGGGAGGAGAAGCCCAGACACAGGCTTCAAACATGTCGTGCTGCTCTCAGGCAGCTCATGGGCTGAGCTGTGCTTCTTCTCTTAGCCATCCTTGCTCTGGACTCCTCCCCTCTTTACACACCAGAGTAAGGGAACCAACAGCAGAGATGAAAGAGCAGTGAGTGGTAGAAGAAAGAATCCGCTTGCCTTTTTTCCATGTATTTGAAGGATGAGCCCTCAGAATCTGTTGCCTTTTTTCTACTCTGGGCTTCAGCAGGACTGGAGGGAGTGGAAATGTGCCCGGATTTTATTTCCTTTAGACAAAGTCCTACAAAGGCTATCTCATAGCCTTCCGCCATGGACTCAAAGGCAAATAGCAATGTCTTGGCCAGAAATCACAGAGTGAAAAAGGCTACAGAGATGTTACCAAAAAAAACATTTCAGGACTTTTAAATAACAGTTTCCCGCTCCCAAGTCACATTGTGGTTTTTGCTGAGTACACACTGCATGCTGAAGTCTATTTCCTGCAAAACAATGGCTCTATGAGACCATTCTTTTTGAAAGTATTACTGTTTCTTCCTTTGGACCTCAGGTGCATAGGCCTGGGCTGCTCATAATTCAATATTGTCACTGGGCAATGCGTGGTCTTCTTTTAGTTTTATTTATTCATTTGTTTCTTACTTAGAAATGAATATGTAAATGTCTATATGTATAGAGAGTTTTATCATATACATTTATATTCTTAAATAGTATATTATTTAGTTTGGTTTTTAAATACTATAGGAAGCATGCCATACTATACATGACTTCTGGAATTTGTGGTTTTACTCATCATTACATGACCAATATTCATTTAAATTATTGCATATAGCTATAGTCCATTCATTTTTACTGCTATGTAATATCGTGTTGTATAAATAAATTGTAATTTGTTTTTTCATTTTTAAATCAATGGTCATTAGGTTGTTTACAGTTTTTTTGTGATTATTAACAGAGCTGCTATAAACACTCTCTTAATAGATACTTTTTGCAGGACCATGAGTTGAAGTTCTTTAGAACAAAGTGAGACCGCTATAAGGCATCAGGTTGCTCTTTATTCCATCCCATCTTTGAATTCACCATAGCAGAGGATGCCAAATCAGCAGAGCAGAGGGTTTACTCAACCCATCTCACACTCTTCCCAAAAAAATACCTTCAGAGAGTAATTAGTCTACATGGTTCACGTTTCAAACCTGCCACACAGAGACAAATGAAAATTCAGTCTGCTTTAAGACTCAACTTACTGAAAAAAGAGGAAACGGCATCCCCAGACATGCCCCCGTAATATACGTCATGAGGTGCATTCCACAAGGTCACACACAAATTCAAAATGGATCATTGATACACACAACTCAGCAACTTGAGAGTGATGAAATGAGAGTCAATTCCTACTTAGTTCAGGGACAAATCGATGGCTCTTATTGAACAGTTTTACACAAATGATAAACACACAATGGATTTAAACACCTACATAACCCACATCCTCATAAACAAACCAGCCCCGTGAAGTAGTACCCGTATGGCCTCCACTTACAGATTAGGACACTGAGGCACAGAAGGTTGATCACATTCCCCATGGTTGCACAGCTACTACAGAGGTGAGATCCCAGCTCAGAAAATCTGACTCCAAAGCGTGTGCTGCTTACTACTCAGATACCACACGAGCAGTGTCGTCCATTGTCCTCTGCGGGTCCTAATCTCCACACCAGACTAGACTATGCCTGTGGCCATGGACAAGTCACGTACCCTCTGTAGGTCTTAGTTTTCTCATCTACAAAACAATAGAGATGGCCTGGATGGTCTTTACTATTCCTTCAAGCTGTGTTATTCTGCACATTTAAGTGGCACCAGGGGGTACGACTTCTCTCTGATCATCCATTCTTTCATTTGGACCTAACAAAATTAACCCTTGAATATTAATAATCATATCAAAACAAGGTTGTGTAATTGAATGTTGTCTTAGTCTGTTCAGGCTGCCCTAACAAGATACCACAGACTGTGTGGCTTATAAACAACAGAAACTTATTCCTCACAGTTCTGGAGGCTAGAAGTTCGAGATCAGGTAGCCAGCATGGTCAGGTGAGGGCCTTCTTCCTGGTTGCAGACTTCTTGCTGCATCCTCATGTGAGGGAAGGAGCTAGGGAGCTCTATGGGGTCTCTTTCCTAAGAACACTAATCTCATTCATGAGACTCCACTCTCACGACCTAAGCACCTCCCAAAGGCCCCACCTCCTGATGCCACCACATTGGGCTTAGGATTTCAACACTGACTTTGGGGGGGACACAGACATTTAGACCACAGAAATTTCCACGAGCACACTACAGTCACTGTTATCGCCACTCCTAATACCTAACAAACTTGACAGGAGATACCTATCACCTATGAAAGGACACCTATCAAAGGACAATACACAGTCGGGAACCAGGAGAAAAGAGCTTGGGGTGAAAACTTAATTGGGTAGCCCCTTCCTCAGTGGTGGGGGAGCAGGGTGGAAGAGTGGTTTAAGCGCCATAGCTTCCCAAGAGACCAAGAAAACTAGCCCCAGAGTTGCAACGTGTGTCTGGAGAAGCCCTTTTTTTTTTTTTTTTTAAAGATTTTATTTTTTCCTTTTTCTCCCCAAAGCCCCCCAGTACATAGTTGTATATTCTTCGTTGTGGGTCCTTCTAGTTGTGGCATATGGGACGCTGCCTCAGCGTGGTTTCATGAGCAGTGCCATGTCCGCGCCCAGGATTCGAACCAACGAAACACTGGGCTGCCTGCAGCGGAGCGCGCGAACTTAACCACTCGGCCACGGGGCCAGCCCCCTGGAGAAGCCCTTTTAACCCATCCATAGATCCTAGAAGCCATACGAATCTTGTGTTATACGGTCAGTACTTAGAACTCAATGCCATAGGCATATTAACACGGCATGGCTATTGAAAGCTCCCAGTTATGGAATCCAGAAGCAGCAAGCTGTATTTACGTGCAGGGCTGCTAATCTCTGGTCCCAGCCCTGCTCAAGTCTGTAGAAACACTTTGTCTCTGTAGACAAGTCCTTGTAAATCTCTCCTTGTCGAAGGATTTAGTTCACTGATTGTCAGCCATGAGCTACTTCATAAAACAACCCACAAAGGAATAGAGCCTTTGGCGGGGAGCTTGTTACACTAGATAACCTTTTAATGACCATATTACGTTTTAACCCGGCTCCAGAGACGGAAACTGAAAAGAAAGAAAAGATCCTTCCTTAATGCTATGCTTTGCTCATACTGTCCCTACTGAAGAAAATTAGAAAAGATGGATAGAGGTTGCTTTTGCCTCTAGAATCCCAGGGCCTTACAACATAAAATGGGCCAGTTGTTCATTGAAGTGGTGACATTTCAGGGCTAAAGAAACCATTGAAATATGCAAAGACAAAGTTTCTAAACTGAAAGTGACAGCAAATCCACATCAATGCTATTTTTAACACCTGTATCTGGCTGAGATGCTAGTTTTTAATTCTCTGTTACACTTTGCAATGATTGCCCTCATTTTAATCAATTCAAATTAATATTCAAGGGAAAGAATATTGGTTTAAAAGGGCAAATAATATGACTGAGCATATTTTTTTAATATTTTTAAGGAGATTTCACGTCTACTCTCTGCTGAAATAAGAGATTACATGGGGAAAATTCTCTCTGAGGAAAGCACAGAGAACAACTACAATTATTGACTAAATTCTTCACAGAGTTGGGTAAAGTATTTCACTTTGATATTGGTTGGAAGACAGAGTCCTTACAAAAGTCAAATCAAAGTTCTGAGAACTCTAGCAAGAATGTCTCTTAAGCTAGAGATTCGAGATTCTGTAACATGAAAGAGTTCCCCACACTAATAAGGCTGAAAATTCAGTTTTCTAGATGCAGGTCACCTTGCATGACGGATACCGACATGACATCTACAAAAGCATGGTTCTAATTATAATATAAAAATTTGTGTTCAATTTGGACCAAGTCTTATACGCAGCAGAAACCCACATCACGGACCTCCACTTGACCAACCAGCTTGTTTTGTTAAGTGGACCTCTCCATTCATCCCTAAAACACATGGCCAGATGACCTGGCTGTCTGTAACTGAAGGCTAGTGGCTCCCCTCCAGGACAGCGCTCACTGCTGCCCCCACCGGTAGAGATGGATACTCACCAGGAGTCAGCTGTGCTCATCTCCAAACTGAATTCTTTTCCTTCTAAAAGTTTCATTTTGTTTTTTTATTTCAGCTTTATTAAGGTATAATTGACACATAAAATTGTAAGCTATTTAAAGTGTACATCGTGGTGGTTTGTTAGTCATATTCATCTCCAAACCGATTTATGGCAATTTGCACCTGTTAGCATCATTGTGTAATTTAATTAAGGACAGTGTAAGTTGATGAAATGGATTAAATAAGAAAGAGCTGTTCCTATGAAAAATAAATTGAATGTTTGGAAAGATTTGATAAAGTGAAGTCACCAAAAACTTATCAATAGGTAAGATGAAGTACACTAGAAAGTAGCCTACTGGCCCCTAATGGACACCCCCGCCCCATACACACACACCAAGAAAATAACTGGGAGAGGAATCTACCAGGTTTCTGTACTCGATTTGCTTCTCAAGTATCTTGAGCAGGGGTCAGCAAACTTTTCCTCTAAAGAGTCAGTAAATATTTCAGGCTTCCCAGGCCATGGGATCTCTGTCACAACTATTCAACTCTGTTACTGTAGTGTAAAAACAGTCATAGATAATGCCTAAATGACAGATCATGGCTATGGTCCAACCAAAGTTTCCTTATGAACACTGAAATTTGAATTTCGCATCACTTTTACGTGTCACAAAATATTATTCTTTTAATTTTTTCAACCATTTAAGAAATGTAAAAGTTAGTCCTAGCTCAGGGCTGAATGAAAAGAGATGGCAAACCAGATTTGGCTCTGGCCATAGTTTGCCAACCCCTGATCTTGAGTCCTCACTCCATTTAAGAGAAGCAAAAATTGAAATTATAGGAGATGCATTTGGGGTATGATTCATGTAAGAAAGACGATGCAGAACTTCATTCCGCCAACCCTATGCAAAGGAAAGATCTCGGCCTTACATCAAAATATTGGCGGACAATTGTATACTCGAGGCTAAAATAAAATGGTTATGGTGCCTGGGTACCGCTTTTAAGATTCTCTGTTTTATCTCATTTTAATTTATTAGTTATATAATTATTAATGTCTGTTTAAGATCAGGAAGGGAGGGACCATGTCCGTCTGTCTCACTGCTGAGTTCTCAAGCACCATCAAGTGTTTTCATCATAGTTTCTATATAAGAATTTCATTCAATAAATATGTATCTAGTAGTTACTGAGAAACTCCAAGCTAGGCCCCCTTCCCCGCTCTGTGGATTCAATAGTGAATGAGACAGACATTGTCCTTGCATTCATGAACTTATAAGAGACAGATAACACACAAACAAAATTTCTTCAATCAATAAACACTCAATCACTATACGAGCCAATATTTTAAAAATCAACAGCTCATTGAGATACCTCCTCCAAAAATATCAACCAGTTACTTAACAGGAATTCTCCTTTCTCTGCCTATTGTACCATCTTAATATACCCTAAATATTAAAGCATTCAGTTGTCCTTTTTCTGATGGAGACAGTCAATACCTCAAAAGAAAGAGAAATTACTACTATACCACTACCATTTCTGAGAAGAAAGGATAGACCAAATGAAGCACAGATGTGGCTCAGGCTCCATGAGCCATTGATAATGCCCCCAAACACCCCAAGATATCCGTGCCCTGATCCCTGGAACCTGTGCAGATGTCACCTTATGTAGCAAAAGAGACTTTACAAACGTGGTTATGGTTAAAGAACTTGAAAAGGGAGGTTATCCTGGACTTTCTAGGTGGGCCCAGTCAAACCACAGGAGCCCTTAAAATTGGAGAATTTTTCTCAGCTGAAGTCAGAGATGCTGCAGAAGAAAAGGGAGAAGAGATTCAAAGCATGAGGACTCAACCTGCCTTTGGTAGTGTGAAGACGGAGGGGCCATCAACCAAGGCTTGTGAGCAGCCTCTGAAAGCCGGGGATGGCCTTCAGCTGACAGCCAGGGAGGAAGCAGGAGCTCAGTCCTCCCACAGAAAGGAACAGAATTCTGGGGGCAACCTGCAACGCAAGCGATTATCTCCTGGCGCCTCCAGAAAGGAATGCAGCCCTGTCAACACCTTGATTTTGAACTTTTGGGTCTCTAAACAAAGACCCAGTCAATCTGCCAGACTTCTGTCCTGTGAGATAACACATTTGTGAGAAACTGTGAGATAACAAATTTATGTTGTTTTAAGCCTCTAAAGTTGTGGTAATGTCCTACAGTAGTGATTTCAAACTAATACAGGCTCTAGAACGCCCTTAACATCACTGCACCTTCTGTGGAGAAAGGTATTTACGCCGAGAAAATCTATTCCCCAGTGCCAGGTAATTCATTTAGCAATCTCTCTAATGATAGTATTTTTAAATGAAACTTGTAATGCTAATTACCACCTAATTATTTCAAACAGGGTGTATTCACAGGCAGTATTTCTAGAACATGCAATACAATTAAAGTTATGAAGTCACTCGGATTATGTGAGCAAAGCGATTGGATGATAAATACCGTCTTGCTGAATCAAGATTCTCACTTAGACTAATAACGGATTAATCTGTATATAAATCACATAGCCCAATTCAACCTGTGTTTGACATTCTGTCTGCTTTCACACGGAAAATAGCGTACTTTCCCGACAGTAAGAATTGTCCATCTTATGCAATTGAAGAACCACTCATTATAATTCCCCACGCTTCCGATTATGTCTGGTCCTGTGCATGACTCTCCATTTATTGTTGAGCCTGCTTGTTTGCTTTAATATTATTTCAAGAAGATGTCCAAAAGAGGAGCAATTGTGTTCAGTGGAAGAAATAAGGGGTTTTTGTTTACTTCTCACCTGAGGATTCTTTTTGAGGAAGGCTGCAAGTCTTCATCTCTGTGAGACCTCTTGGTTTTTGTTTTTTTGTTTTACCACCATGGATAGACTCAGGGAGAACTGACACAGTCATTACTCAGAGTGCCAAGAGTTTGTAGGAGCTGTGGGGGCAGAGATGAACAGCAAACCTGGATCCGGTAGATGGAAGACATGTAGGACGCTCTGTGCAAAAGGAAACGGAAAAACAGGGAGGGCCACTCTGAAATCTAAAGCCATCTCTAAAACTCTGGAGGGGACACAGAAGCCAGCTTTAGGAAAGGACCGGTTTTCTTGTTTGTCTGTTCATTTGTGGGTGTTGGTAGGGAGAAAGGATGACCTCAATGGATTATTTCATTATATAAAGAAAACGCTCAAAGCCTGGTCCCGAAGGGAGGGGTTGAGCTGAATAGGTGCCGAAGCACGCCACATAACAATGGAAGTGGCGGGGTTCTTGCACAGCCAGGTCCCTCTGCCTGGACTATTTAGCCAGTGGTGTGCTGGAGTCAGCTCTGGCAGGCTCCCCCAAACCAAATGTTAGCATCTCTCCCCAACTCTGATCAGCACAGCCACAGCAGTAGTTTGAAATTGGCCATGGTGGGCGTACCTACATCGTGGAGATCTGCAACACCTACAAGTCAGTGCTCTTGTTCTCGGAGAGCCTGTGGTTAACCTGAACTCCACTGTCACCCCAGAAATCTTGCTTTGTCCTGTCCCTGCTTTATCTAGGCGTCATCTCAGAAAAGCTTCCTAACCACCCGACCTAAAGTAGCACATACACCATCCTTTATTCTAGTCCTTCTCAAACGCGGCTGCACGATAGAAACACCTGGGAGTTTAAACTCTAAAGCCTCCCTCCAGGCCAATCAGGCCAGGAGCTGCGGGCGGTGCCAGGCGTGGGGATTCTTCAAAGCTCCTCCATTGATCCTAATGTGATGCCGAGGTTGAGAATCATCGCTCTATCCCCTTCTCCAGCTTGATCTTTGTCATGATTACCACTATCGGCAATGATATGTTTATGTGTCGCTTGCCTCCTAGAAGAATGTAGGTTGCATGGGGACAAGGATATTGTCTCATCGTTCAACACTGAATCCCTTGAATCTAGAATCACTCCTGACACATAGGCGTCAATGGATCAATATTTGAGGAAGAAAGAGCGGGCGAGGGGAGGCAGGGAGGTACAAGAAGGGAGCTAGTCTGGTTGAGCTAGCAGCCCTGGAAGGGCCTTGGGTTGTTAACCAATCCATTTCTTCTTCAGGAAATTAGAGGAAAGGGAGATTCTGACCCAAAGGAGAAACTGGGCTTAGCAACATAGGAGCAGGCTGGGGGCCTGGGGAAAAACACGGCAGTCAGAGACACCACCCAAAGAGAAAAACTAACGATCTTTGTGTGAAATGATACCTGACAACCAATTTTAAGTTCTCGTGTCCTGTTATTGCACAACCAGCTTTGTGTTGGGATGCTTTGGGATAAAGCCACGCAGGGAGAACCGAGAGGCCGTGTTGTTCAACTGGGGCGGATGCCATTCAGCTCACAGTTGACGTGAAAAGCGCCCCTAGGAGTCATGAAGTGCTTCACTGCGTGGGTCCACCAGCAGCCGGGGGAGAAGAGAACCGCCTGGAAGGCGTACTGTGGAATGGACAGAGTGATCAGAGAGGGGCTCAGAGGAAAAGTCCAGGGTAAGAGGCTACAAACAGCAAGCATACGTGAGCGCCTCCCAGGAATCTTCAGAAACGGTTGTGAAGGAGCTTAGACTTCTTGCAGTCAAAGGAAACAGAGTGCTTTTACTTGGATGATAAGGGCAAGGGTGTCTCCAAAAGGATGAAGTCCTTGGGTCCCACCTGCTTGTTGTGAGCAAAGCTGGGTACACACACAAACACAAGGTGAGCAAGGCTGCACGTAGGTGTGCACTGGGTGTGTTTGCAGCCAACTCATGTGAAGAGAGAAGGTGCCCCAGCAACCGGAGGGGTCCAGTATAGAATGGTAAGATCTTAAAGGACTGGAGGTAGGCCAGCTGGAAGCAATGAAGATGAGATCTTTGAATGGAAAAAATGAAATTTAAATTGCGTCATCACCAACCTAGAAAGGAAAGGCTCCTGTTGCTATGCCAGGAAGAAACTACCAAATTCTATATGGTGCTGATGGTTCCCAGGTTGTCAATAAATCTGTTCACATGTCCTGAGAGCCAGAGACCCACCCAGGCCAGTGTCTGTAGGGACCTGGTCAGTATCAGGTGGCAACTTGGTATAAAGAGCTTAGAACCACAAGTGAAGACTTGTTGTCAGAGTGGGAGCACATCACTGGACATTTGGGCCTCATTTTTCCCATGTCTACCATTTCACACGGTTGTTGTGAGACATCAAGTGAACCTCACTTGTGAACAGGAGATGCCCATTGGGAGCACACCGCGTGGCCACTAGGGGGAAGTGAAGGAAGCTGGAGCCTTCAGGGCACGCTGCACTAGCTGCCTGCGGACCAAAGGCAGGAAGCGAGAACAGGCCTGGCCACAGCCCGAGGGAGCAAGAAAACTTCCATGAGTCATGACAAATAAAGCAGAATCGTGGGAGTGTGGATTTTCTGAGCCCTGATCTTGTTTGCACACCTGCCTCCTTCTGAACAGAACCCCATTTTGGCCCTTTCCCCAGACAACCCTGGAAGGAAGAGCAATTTTATCACACACTTGAACTGACGATCCAGTAAATAGATAGTGGCTTGAAGGTGCTCCGTGGAGCGGGAAGCAGAGGGCGGGTGCCTGAGAAAGCTAAGCAGGCCGCAGTGATGGAGTGCGCGATAGGACTGGCTGACATGACCAGATGGGACCACACAGACAGAATGCCAGCTCGAGGGTGCCATGGGTGTTGTCCCATAGTGCTACCTGAAGGGCAGAGGGACCCCAGCAGAAAGCCGGAGGTGAATGCTAGATTTCTAGGGACTGCAGAAGGACGCACCAGTGGAGGAGGGAATGTGTGCTCCCCAGTCAAAAGAACTATGGAGCAAAGTCTCCAGGATGAGACTCCCTGAAACAAACTTCACTATTGCCCTAGAGAGAAAAAATCAGCTGTAAGTAGCCGCCATACCAGTGAGTGAGAAACCAGCTTAAGACAGATCTTTCCTCTCCCTTCGCACTCTTCTCTCTCACCACTCTGAACTTGGGAAGAGTCGGCAGCCTGCTGGCAAGCTGGGAAGAAAGGAGAAGTGGAATGTAGAAACACAGAAAAGAAGCCCCCTATACTCCGGCCCCTGCCAGCTGCCAGCCAGAGGCAAGCCCCAAATGAAGAAAGGGAGAGAACTTGACATTAAATCTTCATTATTTAACATCTTAGAGTTGACGTTCTAATTTCTGTGTTCGAGCATTAGTTGCAACTTAAGCAACCTGAGAACTTTCTAGTTCCTAAGAGGGATCAGAAAAGTCACAGGCACAAGGAGGCAGGGGAAGTCTCCCCTACTGAATAACTTCAAAGGGATTCTGGGAGACCAAAAAGTTATAAAAAGTAAGGTCGTACCTGTGTTACATCATCATTTGTCTTGTTCAAAAGACCAGGTACATAAAATTTGGGGAAGCCTGTGCCCTCCCCCACAATTTTTTTCTGCAAAACAGGAAAGGGAATGAAATATATTGAAGGGAATTATATTCTCCCTACTGACAAAAAGAATTGTGGCTTTGGGAAGAGATTATAACTATGTCTTAGTGCAAAGTGGCAAGGCTAGGAGTGATCCAAAAGTGATCTTGGAAAGCTGAATATTTCAAATCCTTTGCCAGCACTATAGAATCAGAGGCACATTCCTAATGATCCTGAATTTACTTACCAAAAGAAGAATGTGGCTCTTCAGAATCGCTAAGATTTATGTGCAAGAAAAAAGTAGTAACATGTCAAGTGAAAAAGACCCCCCTGCCCAGATCACACTAAGGAAATAGCCAGAATTAATTGCTCAAGAGCTGGAGAATTTGGCATAAATGTATAGACAATGAGAAAATTCTCCCAGTTGGATTTGGAAGAAATTTTCAAATGTGATTAAAACCAGTGATCAAAACTGGAGTGGGAAGGCCTCCTCCTCTTTCAAGGGATAGAGAACAGCAGGACATGTTTTTCACAATAATATAGAGAAAGCTCTCAAGGGAAGACTAAAGCCAGAGGCTTCAAAGAGAAAAATCTATATCCCCTGCTGCAATGTACCTAGTGAAGTGAAGAACCAGGAGAGACAAAAATGGCAAAATTGGAGCTGGAATAGTGAAAATCAAAGAGCAAGTGAGCGGTTTGTGTAGACAGAGTGATAAAAAGAAGGAAGGCTCACAAACCTAAGTCACCACCCACAGGGTCTTAAAATCAGCAAGATGGAAGGACGAGAGGGAGGGTGGGAGCGGGTGAGGAAAACAGTCACAGGTGGGGATGGAACTCAAAGGGAAGACAGGCAAGCTTTGAGACGAGAAATGTAACCTGCGAGGAACTCAAGAGGACAGAGATCAATGAGGCAGCTTCCTGCCATCAAGATGCTTTTAATCTGGAGGTGCAGATCTATATACAATTACCTTTCAGAAAAGGCAGGACCTGATAGTTAAGACAGGAACACAAAGTAAGAAAACATGAATTGAAAAGTAGCCTTTGAAATTAACCTTAAGATATATATGGTTTGGGTTGGAGCAGAATTTAAACAGGAACACTTTGGTGAAAGTTTTCTGGAGGTGGGAGCAAAAGAACAGTGAGAGCTCTAACATAGCTTAAGCTAATTCCAAACACAAGAGAAAAAACGTTTCTTCAGCCAGTTAGTAATTAACGAGTAGATGATAAAGTAGAGTAATCCCATTTTTTAATAGGAACTGAGTTCCTGGGTTAAGTGGACTAGTTTCTGAAATCTAACAGTGCTTTGAAATCATCCGCCAAGATCATTAAAAATAGAAATTCCTGCAGCCCATCCAAAGAGATTCTAACTCAATAATTTGGGGGTAGGTCCTGATGCAAACAATTAATGAGCCTGAGTGTGTGGGAACTATGGCAGATTTTTGAGGGAAGCTGGGTAAATTTTTGACTGTACTTCTGAATGGGTAAAAGGGAAAATGACAAATGCAACAAAACAAGAATATATTACTGTGGTAAATTAGATCATTGTTCTCAATTCTTCATAGCCTCTTGTAATAAGACCTCACAGTGCCCAAGAGTGGGCAGAGTATATTTCCCCACTCTGATGATGTTGGGTCTGGCCAAAGGAATCAGATGAACTGGTTGAACTGGATGAAATGACATTGCCCAGTTCCAAATCAAGGCCTTAAGAGGTTGTTCTGTACTCTCTCTTCAGCACCTGCCACTGATCATGAGAAGAATATGGCAGCTGCTTCATTCAGGAAGACTGTAGAGACACGTGGAGCAAACCTAAACCCAAGCTGGAGCCAACCAGCGGCCTGAGCAGAAGTGTCCCAGCTGACCTGCCGGGCCATGAATGAGAAAAATTAGTGCTTATTGTCATAAGTCACTAAGTTTTGGAATGGTTTGTCACTCAGCATTGTTGCAGCAATAGCTGACTAATATATTAATCAAATTAAATTAAATCCGAGCCTGTGCCGTCTCCTGAGCTAAATTCCCATCCCAAGTTATGCAGTTACTCTATTCACTATAGCTCCCCGATATCCTGGAGAATCAAAAGGCAGTCTAAAGACAACCCTTCGATAGCAACAATATCAACAAACAAAAGTTCAGATACTACCACTGCCCATTATCAAATCTACAGGAAGAGAGTTAAATTCAAAACTTAAATTCTTCATTTAAGTTTCAAATTTAACCATAAGAACTTCTGAAGGTGAATTTACTCAATCTCAAATTTTCATGAGTCCAAATTACATTCCTACATTAAATAGAACACAACTCAATCCCAGGCCCAAGAACAGCTGCAAAATGACAATGACGTACCCAAACCAGTGTGTGGAGCACTCTGACCCCATGCTGCTGTTAACAAGGACCAGAACAGTCTTGGGGTGTCTAAGGGCAGGAGAGAAGACGGGGTCATGTCTTGGTTTCAACTTTATCAGGATACCAGGTAGTCTACCATAGTCTTTAGATTTCTACATTTGACCCTACACTCAAGTATGAGAAAACTTTCATTAAGACGTTAATCATAAGATGTTGATTATAACCCTATAGTCACCACACATGGGGGCAGGGTTGTCTTCTCAGACAATAACATTTCAGATATTCATGTCTTCTTGCAAAATTTAAGAATTTTCAATGATGTCGGCCCCAATCACCGTATTTTCCAGTAGAGATGCTTTACTAACTGACTCCGCAGGTAGAAGTCCTCTTGTTTCTGGTCCTCTCTGAGCCCTGTGTCTGGAGCACCTCAATGCTAAATGGAGAGTGAGCTCTGTCAGGTGAGTTAGCCTTAAGGATAGACACTTTTAGCCCTGTGCCAGAGGCTTTGGAATCGTTTGAGCCAATGAAACTTGCCTCCTCATCCCCACTTTATTTTTCTGCTGGAGAATCACCTTCAACAGGTTCCTGAAATAAAGCTGTTAGAGATGGTTCTAGAAGCCTGTGTCCCTACAGTTCAGTGAGAACCAAATCTCTGCCATCATTCCTTTCAAAAGCCTAGCCTTTGCTTGGCTTGTTATTGTTGAGGACTTGAGCACCATTTCAAAGGCAGCAGAACTATTTTCATCTGTCACATCTTTTCTTGCAGCAGTGGCATATGCCTCTGGAATATTTCCTCTTTTATTTCCCTATTCCTCTGAGAAAATTGAGCTGTGTTTTTAATAGCTTGTCTTGCTTCTTAAGTTGCTTGCTTTCCTTCTTTGTTGAGCGTGGGACAACCATTCTCCCCAAAGAGAAACATCTTCCAAGTCTAAGGTACTGTACTCTTACCCAGTTCTTTTCCACTGGTTTAGGGGGTTTGGGACTTTTCTGCACTTATTATTACCTGCTTCACTTGCATTTAAAGCGTTAAGATACTTAATTCATTTGGGGTACTAGATAATGTATACTTCATTAGTAAACAGCAACCAAGGGGTCGAGTCCCACAGAAAGGAGCAGAAAATGGAAAAGGCAGAAGTGATGAAAACTTAAGAATTTGGAGATATTGATATGCTATATGTGTGGAAGTGTTTTTGGCTTTGAGGGTGAGAATAGAATATTTAACAACTGTATATATTTTAAAAACATTTGAGAATCCAATACGATAATATATGTAACAGTGCTTTGGAAAGTATAAAGTTTCATGTCAGAATAAGAGGCTCTCATTAGTAAGCTTCACCATTTTATAAGATGCCACTAATGAATGTTTTTAAGGAAAGAGGTGGGCGGAAGTGCGACACTGTGGAAACTTTCTGGGTGAGAGAGGTTGTCGTTCCCCTTAAGGCTGCTGAGAGTAAAGTAGTGTTCATTTTAATGTCTATGGCTTTGGCGAACACAGGTACTTTGTCAAAGACAACACAAGGTTTTTCCACTCCGAAAGGGAAATGTCACCTGGTTCCTAAATTCTGGCCTGAATTTAGACAACAAAGAGCTGCCTCCTGGGTCCAGGATAGAGAAGAATAATGGTAGAGATCAGGGCTGTCAGAGCTCCAGGCCAAGTGAGATCCACCAGGGGCATCAAAATAAGGAGCCTCCTGGTCACTGCCAAGAATAAATCAGACCGTCTGACTCCAAGGCTCCCAGGACACATGTGGTAGGGGTAGCAGTGGAAGTGATACGGGAGACATTCATCATCCTCCTCTTGGGTACCATCAGATTTGGGTTTAGATCATCCTCGCTAATCTGCACAGCCAAAGCACAGTGTGAACCCCGGCAAAGACTAACACAGACCCTGTTAGAGCAAATCCTCGGGCGGCTCTGCTGTCCCTGCTTTTTTTGATGGATGAAGTGACTACTTGCCAAGGGATGAGATGTCCAGAATGAACACCGGCAGGCCCTGGAGTGCTTGGAGATGATCCAGGGAGAACAAGTGCCTATCTCCAGAACTGCAAAGCCAGGGTCTGGTAGAAAAGCATGGTTAGCCTCCAGCCATCTTGGTGGAAGGAAATCACAAAGTGTGTCACAAAACGGCAAAGAGGCTGCCTGGGGGCAGCAAATCCTTCGGTCAGAACTACTGTCCAGGGATCAGAAGCTCTGGTATTAAGAACCTTAATTCTCCTTGTGATTGGGGAAAGGTGACTGAGCTGTGTCCAGACCCCACTACGCCTAAGCTGCCTGGCTGGAGAGCCCGTGTTCCCCGACAAGAGCACCGCAGAACAATGGGACATCTGCCTTGGGAAAATCACCATCAGGACTCCTTTATGAGATAGCTCTACCTCTCCATTTCTCTTTCCTGGGGCTGTATACCTCTCATCCAGGGCCCAGCCACCCGGCAAAGACTGGATAAGCTTCACAGAATTCTGACCTGGAAGTGGACACAGAAGCTCTCAAATGCATCTGAGAAACTGAAGAAGAGGGATTTTTTTAGTATTCACCAAAAAACTCATTCCAGGGGCTTTTTCCAAGCTCTTCCCTTGTGCTATAGGACATGATAAATGAAGAGAAAAGGCATTTTTCTAGCAACGCAAAAGCAACATAATGCAGTAGATTAGAAAAACCGGGATTCTAGTCCTGGCTCCAACATTTAGTAGGTGAGTACCCTTAGCTAAATGTCTTAACTCTCTGAGCCCCTGGAAAACAAGGATAGTAACATTTACCCTGCCCTTTTCCTACCTCGACAGTCTGCTGTAAAAACATGGAAATCTTATTTAAATGGAAAACTCTATGGGCAAGAAGTTTGGTTTTCTTTAATTTGAAACACACAAAAGCATTAATGTTAGTATGACTATATGTCTTCGTACACCACAGCAAATTAGAACAACTCCAATGAGTATAAAATGTGAGAACTGGATTGGACAAGAGCCTGCCTCAAAACTCACGGCTCTGAAGGTAGTTGCTGTCACTACATAGTGGCATAAGTGCTCACGGAATCACTGACATTTATTGCAGAAATGGAGCTGAGAAGTTCTTTAGTAGAAACAGTATAACGTAGTAGAGGAGAGAGTGGATTTTGGAGTCAGACGGCCCAGGTTCAGGTCTTGGCTCTGCCGCTTACCACCTTGAGCAAATGACTTAGTCTTGCTAAATCTCAGCTCCTTGACTCTAAACTTTCAATGGATGATTGGACCTAGCTCATGAGGTTATTTTGGAGATGAACCAAGTTAATGTGTTTAAAGTTCTTAGAATGCTGTGCTTACACTTAATAAATGCTCGATAAATGATAGTTATCGTTGTTTTATGGAAGCCAATTCTGAGGTTCAGGGAAACCAAGTGGTTTGTGTAAACAAGAACTTGAACCCAGATCTGGTTCTTTCTCCAGGAGGCCAGAACCAGGCCAAAAAAGGTGAACGAGGAAGTCTTGTATCTAATCCCTTTAGTGAGTCTGGCTTCTCCTCTTCTCCACCCTCCAAGAAACACTCCTCTGCTCAGAAGAGAGGTTTCTCTCTTCCCGTTATCCTCCAGCAACCCTGTAAGTCTAGAGCCAATCCTCTCTCACTGGGTTTTAAAGCATCAAGACGCTGGGAATCCAATAGTTCTGACTTGGATGCTAACCAAGGGCTCCAATTTATTGCTACAACACTGTTTCCCTTATGAGGTGTCCTTTGGCATGGATACCCAAAGAAGGGCATACTCCTATTAAAATCCCCCCACAGGGATATTTCTCTCTAATGAACCGTTGCACCTAGAGTCGGCATAACGTGTGTGGCAACATCACTGTTTCCTAGTACATCCTTTATATTGTTATCTCACCCTATTGTTTAGGTTTTTGGAATTTGTCTTGTGCTTGTCTCACTGCACCAGCCAAATCTCAAATTCCTTGAAGCAAAATGTGTCATATTGTTATCCGCGTCAAGGGTCTTGGTGGTGGTGTTCAGCCAAAGCATCTAGCATTTCTTTACCTTTATCAGTCACTCAACTAAAATCACACACACACGCACAAGAACAAAGTAAAGCACCTGACACTGCCTACATACAGTCTTTGCCCTCATGAGCTTCCCACACTGTAGAAGAGATTTGCATGAAAAAGAATTATATCAGAGTCATAAGTAGGTTTCTATTACCAGTACTGACACCCAGTAGCTATAACACCTTCGAGTCCCAGAGGGTAACAGTGAATGGTTAACTCAAAAAAGTTAGGAAATTATGTTAACCACAAAATACTCACTCCACAGGAAGAGATGCGTAATGCCCAAACCTACTGCAAAAAGGAACTTTCCTAAAACTTTTCTCTCTTCTCCAGTCTTCTCCCACCGCTAATTCCCATCACCTGGACAACCCTCATAACAAAGGGACAACAGAGACGTTTCCTATGACTGTACTACCCACAGGTCTCTTCCCACCATGAGGTATTCAATTATTTACAACATCCCAAAATCGTCCTTGGTCAGACTCCTCAGCGACCAATCTGCTTTGAAGATGTCAATTTGCCTAAATTTTATATTTTCAGCAGGCTCGTGGAAACACATAAGGAAAGATGCAGCAAATGTAAACGCTATCGTAAAACAATTACTTAGGATATCCGAAGAAAGAAAAAGAAAGATATTATGCACATATATGATTGTTCACAGCTATTCTCTCTTGAGAGCGATGATATTGGATCCCTCTTTGAGAATGTGGCTTGAATGGGAAATTTTTACACAGTTCACACTCTGAGGCCTCCAGCCTACAAATGCACTTCAGCATTTCAGACCCTGTCTCTACTTGATCCTTTGCTGGTTGCTGCCTAGAATGCTGAACCGAGGATTCTCGTAACAAGATCAGGTTCAGCAGGAGAGTGCTGTGATAGATTAGCATTGTCTGCCGTGGACAAAGAAGATGGCAGTGTCAGCGTGGATGCCAGGGCTCTGCTCTGGAATAGATGTTCCAAACTAGAAATATCAACAAAGTGCCACAGAGAGTCTGAGGGGGGTCATTAAAAAATATTTCCAAAGGTGATTATATTTGAGCTAGTCCTTAAAGAGGGATTGGATTTCAGTGTGTGGTAAGAGGGGCAATCTGGGCAGCTGGAATGGACTAGCGTGAGTGAAAACATGGAGGCAGAGAAATCAGGGACTTTTGCACCTTTAAGAAACAATGCTGGTCTATTGCAGGTGATGGGGCCAAGAGATGCTGCTGGCTCAGGGTCCAGGCCACTGATGTCCAGTAGAAACATAATGTGAGCCACATGTGGAATTGAAACTTTTCTAGTTGCCACATTTTTTGACAAGTAAAACTTTTTAAATTAATTGATTTTCTTTCAAAAGTATTCCATTGTGGACAAATCATTAGAGAATTCATAGCAAATTCAAAAAGCTTTAAATGACTGAAAGTGACGTAGCAGCTGAATTATGCCAGCTTGCATGGCAGATACAAGAGGAACCATAAGCTATGTGATAACAACAGTATCATAAAATGAAAAGAAATAAAAAGATATCCCCAGTGCTCTGGCTCCAGCTGGACTTGCCGATAACAGGAGAGGAGATAAGAAGGAAAGGGGAGGGTGTTGATGCTGTGAGCTTGCTCATAGGGAATGCCAACAATTGCCTGCCTGGCCCTGCTTATATGCAGGAGAAATATGGGATTCATTTCTTCTGAGAGAATCTGAGTTGTTCCTTGCAAGATAACAACATCAAAGAAATTTGTAGTTGTCTAGCTGGATTACATCTGTGTTATCTTTATTTAGGGTTTAGTATTTTTTTTAAGTAGATCTCTTTACATTACTACAGGACCTTTACAATGAGAATTATTATGACTTCCTTGTCCCTTCTCCTCATTACCGTCTCTTGTACAAAAATGCACCAGACTTGAAACCTCATGAGGAAGTCAGCCAAACTTTAGTTTGGAGATTATCAGGGAGTTAAAATGCCACAAACAGGCAGCATGACGCTGTGGAAAGACCACAAGCTTCAGAGTTCGTCCAAGTTGAGCCTGCGCCCTGGTTCTGCCATTTGTTAGCTGTGAAAACCTGCGCAGTTTCTTGGGCCTCACTCAGTTCCAGCTTCCTGATTTCCAAAGTGGGTCGGCTAATGCCCGTCTTTGGGAGTTCTTGTGAGGATTAAGTGAGATAATATATGCAAAGCCCCTACACAGGAGAACGCCAAAGGCTCTCAATAATGAGTAGTTCATTCTCGCAATTAATGAATATTTATTAGGCATTTACTACCTGCTAAGCATGCTCTGGGTGCTGCTGAAACAGCCATGAAAAACATACAGACTAGCAAATATTCTTGTTTTACCATCAACAATAATGATTTCCATTAGTATAAACTCTCAATATGCCGAAAAGATAATGTGAGAGTTACCACATCTGACCTAAAATTGATATAGAATCTTTGAAGCTAGATGTTTTCCTTAGAGGTTATCCAGTTTTGCTTTTTTATTTTGCCTATGAGAAAACTTAGCTCCAAAAATAAAATTGCACTGAAGTCTGGAAATACGGAGGTGAGTAAGTGCTGTCCTCACCTAGCTGACAATTTTAGTGGAGGATAGAGACACATAAAGACACCAGCAGGTGTTTAACAGAGTAATATCAGACTTTCACTAAAGGCAGCCGTTGGTTATGATTAAATATGAAAATACACGTGGAGTCCTCAGACCAGAGATGGTGGGAGTGGTGGTCATGGGAGTGGTGACCATAACGTAAAAGAAGAGCATGTAACAGGAGTGGAAGTGGTAGCACCAGTATAGATCACTTGAAATGGGATCCAAGTCTATGACGATTATTATCTACTTTGGCTGGAAACGTTCCAGCAAACGTGGGTCTCTGCAGCTGGGTGTGAAGTAGAAAATATGGAATCCTGGACAATCCTGAAACCACCTTGGGATAGCAATGGGAGCCAGCCTCAGGATGAAATGACCCTCAGAAGTCAGAGTAGCAAGACCTACTGAAACCAAGTCCTTGGTGACAATCAGTGAATTACTGGATCTAACCCCCACCACCACACTGTGTGTATTTTTGGTAAATCCTAGTACCTACTTCCCAATGCCCAGGTCTGGATCTTTCCTTGGCCAGAATAAGGGTCATTACCTAAACCCAGACAATCAGACACTCTCTCCTGGGACTCTGAATCTTGAAACAGTGTTGCAATGGCGAAAGGAATGCTTACAGTGCATTAATTACAGTAGTAACTATATATCACCTAGTCAATTCTAAGTATAAGCTTCCTGCTTCTTGCCCTCCAGATATCCTTTAGTTCTTGCTCATCCCAAATTCAACCCTCAAGTCCATCATCAATGTTGAGTACTCCCATGCCCTTCCAGTAAGTTCTCTCTTGTTTCAATCATCCGGAATTTGTTTCTGTTGCTTGTAGCCAAGAGCTCTACTTGGAGAAGGCCTTCTCATTGTGTGACCTTGGTCGATCCTCAGAATTACCCTTAGAAGTAGACTTTATTGTCTCACTTTCACCAATGAAGAAACTGAAAATTAAATGGATTAAGTAATTTTCCCTGGAGGAGTTAGAATTTAAACCCATAGTTTTTTATTCCAAAGATTCATACCATTTCCACTACACCTCTGGAAAAGGAATGTCCAGCAGTGGCGGGCAGGAGGGCAGAAGCAATAGATTTCCCTTACGGCTCCATGAATCTGTGATATTGAAGTATTTTTCTCTAACTATTTGTTGAGAAAGAGTTTCACGTCATCCAAAATCCTCTGATTCTATATCAAGGCTTCTACCTTGCATCCATCTTATGAGAACTGAGAAAGCCGTAGTAGACAAACAGGAGAAAGGTCATGTAAAGATTCAAATTCAGTGATAAAGCCTCTGAGGATGAAGGAGTAAACCTCAGAGGTCCAAGCATATTCATCTTTAGAAAATAAATAAACACACTCTCGTCAGTAGACATGCTCAGGAATGGAGGGGGATGGTGGGCATGAAGAGTCCAATGTATTTGGACCTTCTGGTCAAGTGACTGTCAAGGAAAATTATTTTTTATTCCAATCCTTAATGATTTTTTCCTTCAAGAGTTTTTCTTTCTTTTTCTTATTTTGCAGAAATAGTTTTGAATTTTTCTCCATTTTGAATCCTATAATACCACACCAGCATCACAACAAATATTAATTCTTCTTTCCTACTATTGTGGATCTATTCATTCATTCATGGAGCATCCAGTAAAGGCCACTGTGGAGCTGTGGAGCCCACACACACGGATTTGTTACAGTGCTTGCACTCACAAAGTTTATGGCAAAAAGGAACAATCACAATACAGCAGGACACACACTATGACAAGGGAAGTGGAGGGCTCGTGGGAACACATAGGAACAGTGCCTAACCCAGGAGTTAGGGAGCAGGGAAAGTTTCCACGGAGAAGTGATATCCAAACAGAGGCTTGAGAATAAGAACGCTCAATGCAGAAGGAATAGCATATGTAGAGAAATATGAGGTTGAAAAAGAACATGGAATTTTTGAAGAACTAAGCTCAATTTGTTTGGAGTGTCACGTGCAAGTAGACAAGTGGAAAGAAATGAGTCCCGAAAAATAAGCAGAGGAAAGATCATGAAGGACTTTGTAAGCCATTAGGGAGTTTGAATTTGATCCTAACAAGACTTGAAAGACGTGGGAGGAAATGATGATGATGGTGATGATGATGATAACAGTGGGCTGTCGTGACAGTCATTTGTCATTGTACAACAAACAGGTCATGGTAGATGTGGCTGCAGAATAGAGTGAGCATTTATTGAGCATCTATAATCAGCCAGACTCTGTGATAGGCAATCCCCTAGTTAATACTCATAATCTCACGATAGTAAGTGTAAAACCTCACTCCAGCTGCTGTATCAAGAGGAAGACAAAACTGGAAGCAGGAAAACCAATTCAGAGGCGGCTGTAGAGTTCAAGTGCAAGATCATGGTGGTTAGAACTAGATTCAGTAGAGTAACAGTGCGGGGTGGGGGGGGACTTTAAAAGAATTTATGTCTAGGATTCAGGACCCTGTAGTACGCTGTGGTTATTATGGTAAATATCAATTCTTACTGTCATGATGTGATCTAGAAAACGTAGGCGATTGTGCTGCATCTTTTTCAAACCCAGATCTCACACTTTTTATACGTCTTTGTGGAACAAATCTTTATAAGGAATATTACAAATTGTTTCCTTCTTATAACAGCAAAATTCGGAAATAAAAAGTATTCTATCTTTTCAGAGCTCTAGTTTGCAGGATTATAATTATTATCTATTTTACCACCAACAGAGAGTGAATAGAAAGAACTAGAAAGTCCCATAGAGACACACGGACTGAGATGAGACTAACCTAAATCCCTCTTGTTAAGAATTCCAGGAAACATTTGGCCTCCAGAGCAGTGCTGTAAAGAGGAATATTGAATTTACCGATGTCATCCCTGTACTGAATGGGCTACATGGAACAGGGTGCAACCAAAAAGAGACTTCCGTGGGGCTGGTCCCGTGGCCGAGTGGTTAAGTTCGCGCGCTCCGCTGCAGGCGACCCCGTGTTTCGTTGGTTCGAATCCTGGGCGCGGACATGGCACTGCTCATCAAAACCACGCTGAGGCAGCGTCCCACATACCACAACTAGAAGAACCCACAACAAAGAATATACAACTATGTACTGGGGGCTTTGGGGAGAAAAAAGAAAATAAAATAAAATCTTTAAAAAAAAAAGAAAAAAGAAAGAAAAAGAGACTTTCGTCTTTCTCCTGTGCCCAGTAAATTCACTCTGAGTCCCTCCATCCCCAGCCTGGGATAGCAGCCAGGTAGCCCCATGGCTTCCCAGTCCCTTCAAGTCAAGAATATTTTCACTTCAGTCATTAAAACAGCTTCTCCAGAGTAATCACAGAAACTCAAAGCTTTCTCCAATATGGCATTTCCCCCTCTCTGTGCCCTGGCTTCAGGCCAGGAGCCTGTGTGCAGCAGGAGCAGGGCCAGGGTGCACTTTCCACTCCTCCCCACATGTGCGTCTCTAGAAAGGGTTTCTCAGCTCTCTAAGTGTGGGCTCAGATGGAGAGAGGGGGAGGGGGAAATGGCAGAGCAGGTATGGTCTTTGTGGCAGGGACCATTGTAATTTGGTCGTGGTCCCCCAGAGCACAGAGCTGGTTCTTCAATGGGGTAGTTGGGTAGTTTTTCAGAGTTCCTCCTCCTGGGAAACTTGGCACTGTTTTGAGGAGGGAGATGTCTCTTCTCCTTCTGTCCATTCCACACGGACTCCCTCCAATAGGGTCTTTTTGTCCCTCCAAGCAGTCATTTTGAGAGGAAGCCCTCAAAACACACACACAAACACACAGAGCCTGGCTCCTCACTTCAGGCCCCAGGATGACAGGCACCTATGCACCATGATGCTCACCTGCAATGCAGCCAAGCTGGCAGCACCAGCCAGAGAATTTCCCCTCTGATCTTCACCCATGGCATATTCAATATGAGTCTTATGCTGTCTACATTCCAGAGACCACGTGTCAAGCTTTCCAAGGGTCCCCTGGAAGCCCCCCTCCTTGGGCCTAACATGAAGGGAAGCAACACCCTGGCCTCCCCAGTGTGGGGGAAATGCACAGTGCCGACAACTCTTCCCAAGCCTCTTATATGGACTTGAGGTGGATTGATGGTCACCAGTGCTGGAAAAACCCATTTCATAATCTCATTGGCATGGCCTGCATGGACAGCCTAGAACTCCATTTTACGACGGCATTTTATTTGGAAACTAATTGTGTTTTTCTCACCCTATAGGGCCCCTGCCCAAATTCTAAGACGATAGGAAGAGAGCCACATAAGATCTGTTATTTTAAGAAAGACCAGGGACAATTACTTGGAATTCTGATATAACTGTGTTCTTTCTGATCCTGCACCCTGAATGGCAACCTGAATGATGCACACGCTGTGTGAATGACCCAAAAGGTGATCCAGAAACCTGGGGCCTTTGGCCAGGTTTTCAGCAATGACCCACAACCTTCCCCACTGCATTCCCAAAACAATTCTGTGCAACTTTCTATGTCCTGACTCTTGATTCTGTCTCCCTTTTTTAGCCCTACTCATTCCCTGTGCGCTTGTTGACTGATGTTGAATTCCCCGACTTGTTCTTTCAGCATACACCAAGCAGAGGTCTCATCAACATGGCGGTGTAAGCAGACTCTGAACTCATCTCCTCCCACCAACACAACCAGGTTACAACTATTTTTGGGAAAATTACCCTGGATAGAAAAGTAAACACTAGATAAAAAGAACCCCCACAACAAGGGACAGTCCTGACTAAGGCTAAAGAGGCAGAAATTCCTGCTGGAGAGGAAAAAAGCCACCTTCAGGAGCAGCAGAGTTTCTCAGCTGGCCAGGCGGGAGCCACCCTAAGGTACGCAGCCCTCCCTGGAGGAGTGAGGTCCAGAGCAGGGGCAATACTGCTGTAAGAATCCTTCAGACTCAGCACAACTGAGACGAGGGTCTTACTACCTGGCTTCGCTGGCTATTGACTGCAGCAAGGACACCCCTAGAAAAGCTATCAGACGAAAGCCGAAAAGACCTCAGTCTTAAAGGGCCCACACACAAACTCACCCATCTCAGCAACCTAAAATCACCAGAGAGAAGGCTGACATCCTTTATTGAAAAGAGACTCACCTGGTGGGCTCTGGGGGCATCTCGGTGAGAGGGACCTCTCCAGAGAAGGAGACGTTGGAGGGGGCCATTGTTCTGACCAGGTCCAGAAGTGCTGACACAGATCCCAGAGGACACCATTGAGGTTCTGCCCTTGGCCCGTTAGCCCAGGGGTCTGCCACACCCACCAGAGCACAGATTTAATCCAGTTCAGTCAGGGCAGGCAGTGCACCCTAGGGACCACCCCTGACCAACAGCAAGCCCTCAGGCTACTTGTCGGCCTGCACTGACTGGGTGCCTTGATCCTTTACAGGCAGGCAAGTGTGTCCGCCTCTGTGGGGCAGGGCCTGTGTGAGGACCAGGTGAACTGTCTGGGGCATTGGTGGAGAGGTGGGGGCCTCTGCAGTGTGGCATCAGGGTATGCTCCATGGGGTTGGGAAGAGTGCACAGACCGGAACTGTGTTGACAGTGTGTGTGGTCCTGTGAGGGGTGAGGCTAATCAGTGCAGAACACCTGTGCTTCACAAATAGCCATAAAAAGGATCAGCTCTAACTTCCAAAGCCTGAAACAATTGAGTGCTCCTGTGCCTGGGGCCAGCCCCACTCAGCTGCACTCCTAAGAGAACTGACAACAGCCTTGTAGGCCTGAGGCCTACAGTACCTGTAAGCCCCTGAGCCTACTAACCAGCTATGCTCAGTAACTACCCAATTAGCAGGAAAACTGCAAGAGGACTGTGCTATAGACTTCGTAGCCAATGGTGCTGAGGCTCCCCAAACCAGGTTTACAAACAGTTGGCCAGGGAAGGAAAGACTAGACTCCCTGCGTACCTGCATCAAGAGCAACCCTGCCACAGAAGAAAGACGCAAGTAGCCCACAAAGGGGCATTCCTGGATCATTTGGACTGATGAGAAAAGGGACGCACACTGCTGGGCTTTGTAAGGCATCTCTTACATAAGGCCACTTCTCCAAGATCAGGACATATAGCTGACTCACTTAATACATAGAAATAAGCACAGAGAAAGAAGCATAATGAGGAGACAAAGAAACACATTCCAAGCAAGGAAACATGACAAAACCCCAGAAAAAGGACTAAATGAAACAGAAGTAAGTGACCTACCTGATGAAGAGTTCAAACAAATCGCATAAGGATGCTCACAGATATTGGGAGAAGACTGGATGAACACAGTGAGCTCATCAACAAAGAACTGAACGATATAAAAAAGAACCAATCAGAAAGGAAGAATATAATACTGGAAATGAAAAATTCACTAGAGGGACTCAATAGCAGAGTATAGGATACAGAAGAATGGATCAGTGAGCTAGATGAAAGATTAGAGGAAATCACCCAAGCTGAACAGGAAAAAGAAAAAAGAATTAGACAGAATGAGAACAGTTCAAGGGAACTCTGGGACAATATCAAGTGCGCTAACATTCATATTATAGGTGTCCCAGAAGGAGAAGAGAGAGACAAAGGGGCAGAAAATTTATTTGAAGAAATAATAGATGAAAATTTTCATAACCTAAGGAAGGAAACAGACATCCAAGTACAGGATGCACAGAAAGCTCCAAACAAGATAAGCCCAAAGAGGCCCACACCAAGACACATTATAATTATAATGTCCAGAATTAAAGATAAAGAGAGAATCCCAAAAGTGGCAAGAGAAAGGCAACAAGTGACATACAAAGGAAAGCCCATAAGGCTATCAGCAGACTTCTCAGCCAAAACCCTACAGGTGAGAAGAGAATGGCATGACATATTTAAAGTGCTAAAAGGAAAAAACCTACAGCCAAGAATACTCTATCCATCAAGGTTGTCATTCAGAATGGAAGGAGAGATAAAGAGCTTCCCAGACAAGCAAAAATTAAAGGAGTTTATCACCAAGAAACCAGTTCTACAAGAAATGCTGAAGAGATTTATTTAAGTGGGAAAGTGATGACCACAAATAGGGATAAAAAATTATAAAAAAAAAAAAAAACAACAGGCAATAAAATCACATGTAAAGGTAAAAATACAGTAAAGGTAGCAGATCAACTACCTGTGAAGATAATATGAAGGTTAAAAGACAAATGCACTAAAATTACCTATTTCAATGATAAGAAGGTAATAGATAGACACTCACTAAACAAGGGACTATATATGATTTCAAAAACATAAAATGTGGGAGGAGGGAAATGAACAAGTAGAGCTTTTAGAAAGAAGTCAAGCTAAAGACTCCATCAACTTGATATAGACTGTTATATACATAAAATATTTTATAAGATCTTCATAGTAATCACAAATCAGAAAGCTATAATAAGTAAGACAAAAGAAATTAAATGTATTACTAAAGAAAGCCATCAAACCACAAGGGAAGAGAGCAAGAGAAAAAGAAAGGAACTGAGAAGAACTACTAAAACACCCAGAAAAAAAAAGTAACACAATGGCAATAAATACATATTTATCAATAGCTACTTTAAATGTCAATGGATTAAATGCTCCAATCAAATGCCATAGGGTGGCCAACCGGATAAAAAAACAAGACCCATGTATATGCTGTATACAAGAGACACACTTCAGATCTAAAAAGACTCACAAACTGAAAGTGAAAGGATGGAAAAAGATATTCCATGAAAATGGCAAAGAAAAGAAAGCAGGGGTAGCAATACTTAGACCAGACAACATAGGCTTTAAAACAAAAACTGTAACAAGAGACAAAGATGGGTACTACCTAAAGATAAAGGGAACAATCCAACAAGAAGATATAACACTTGTAAATATCTATGTACCCAACATAGGAGCACCTAAATATATAAAGCAATTATTAACAGACATAAAAGGAGAAATAGACAGTAAAACAATAATGGTAGGGGACTATAACACTCCACTTACACCAATGGATAGATCATCCAAACAGAAGATCAATAAGGAAACACTGGCCTTAAATAACACATTAGACCAGATGGACTCAGTAGAAATATAGACCATTCCATCCAAAACCCACAGAATATACATTTTTTTCAAATGCCTATGAATCATTCTCCAGGATGGATCATATATTAGGCCACAAACCAAGTCTCAATAAATTTAAGAAGATCAAAATAATACCATGCATCTTTTATGACCAGAAAGGTATGAAACTAGAAATCAACTACAGGAAGAAAACCAGAAAAGCCACAAAAAGGGGAAGATTAAAGAAAATGCTACTGAACAACCATTGAGTCAATGAAGAAATCAAAGGAGAAATCAAAAAATACCTGGAGACAAATGAAAATGAAAATACAACATGCCAAAATCTGTGGGATACAGCAAAAGTGATTCTAAGAAGGAAGTTTATAGCAATTCAGGCCTACCTGAACAAACAAGAAAAATCTCAAATAAACAATCTAAAAACGCATCTAAAGGTACTGGAAAAAGAAGAAAAAATAAACCCCAAAATCAGCAGAAGGAAGGAAATAATAAAAATCAGAGCAGAAATAAATGAAATAGGGAATTTTAAAGAAATAGAAAAAATTAATGAAACCAGGTGCTTGTTCTTTGAAAAGATAAACAAAATTGACAAATCCTTAGCTAGACTCACCAAGAAAAAAAGAGAGAAGACTCAAATACATAAAATCAGAAACGAAAGAGGAGAAATTACAATGGACACCTCAGAAATACAAAAGATAATAAGAGAATACTATGAAAAGCTATACGCCAACAAATTGAATAATCTAGAAGAAATGGATAAATTCTTAGAAACATACAACCTCCCAAAACTTGACCAAGAAGAAGTAGAGTATTTGAATAGACAAATCACCAGTACGGAGATCTAAACAGCAATCAAAAACCTCCCAAAAAATAAAATTCCAGGACGAGATGGCTTCCTTGATGAATTCTACCAAACATTCAAAGGAGACTTAATACCTATCCTTCTCAAATTCTTCCAAAAAAGTCAAGAGGAGGGAAGGCTTCCTAACTCATTCTACGAAGCCAAAATTATCCTGATACCAAAATCAGACAAGGACAACACAAAAAAATAAAATTAAGGCCAATATCACTGATGAACATTGATGCAAAAATTCTCAACAAAATACTAGCAAATCAAATACAACAATACATTAAAAACATCATACATCATGATCAAGTGGGTTTCATTCCAGGGATGCAGGGATGGTTCAACATCCGCAAATCTATCAACGTGATACACCACATTAACAAAATGAAGAATTAAAATCACATGAACATCTCAATAGATGCAGAGAAAGCATTTGACAGGATACAGCATCCACTTATGATGAAAACTCTAAATAAAATGGGTATAGTAGGAAAATACCTCAACATAGCAAAGGCTGTGTATGACAATTGCACAGCAAATATCATTCTCAACAGAGAAAAACTGAAAGCTATTCCTCTAAGAACAAGAACCAGACAAGGATGCCCACTGTCACCTCTCTTATTTAACATAGTATTGGAACTCCTAGCCAGAGCAATCAGGCAAGAAAAATAAATAAAAGGGATCCATATTGGAAAAGAAATAGTTAAACTGTCACTCTTTGCAGATGACATGATTTTATATATCGGACACCCAAAAGAATCCACTAAAAAACTTTTAGAAACAACAAATGAATACAGTCAAGTTGCAGAATACCAAGTCAACATACAAATATCGGTTTCATTTCTATACACTAACAACAAACTAGCAGAAAGAGAAATTAAGAATACAATCCCACTTACAATTGCAACAAAAAGAATAAAATACCTAGGAATAAACTTAACCAAAGAGGTGAAACATCTGTACACTGAAAACTATAAAACATTGTTGAAAGAAATTGAAGAAGACCCAAACAAATGGAAAGATATTCCATGCTCTTGGATTGGAAGAATTAACATCGTTAAAATGACCATACTTCCTAAAGCAATCTATAGATTCAGCGCAATCCATATCAAAGTTCCAACAACATTTTTCACAGAAATAGAACAAAGAATCCTAAAATTTGTATGGAACAACAAAAGACACCAAATACCTAAAGGATTCCCGAGAAAAAAAAGAACAAAGCTGGAGGTATCACACTCCCTCATTTCAAAATATATTACAAAGCTATAGTGACCAAAACAGCATGGTACTGGCACAAAAACAGACACACAGATCAATGGAACAGAATTGAGAGCCCAGAAGTAAACCAACACATTTATGGACAGCTAATATTTGACAAGGGAGCCAAGAGCATACGACGGAGAAAGGAGAGTCTCTTCACTAAATGGTGTTGGGGAAACTGGACAGCCACATGCAAAAGAATGAAAGTAGACCATTCCCTTACACCATGCACAAAAATCAACTCAAAATGGATTAAAGACTCGAATGTAAGACCCGAAACCATGAAACTTCTAGAAGAAAACATAGGCAGTACGCTCTTTGATATTGGTCTTAGCAGCATATTTTCAAGTACCATGTCTGACTGGGCAAGGGAAACAAAAGACAAAATGAACAAATGGGACTACATCAAACTAAAAAGCTTCTGCACAGCAAAGGAAACCATCAACAAAACAAAAAGACAACCTAACAACTGGGTGAAGATATTTGCAAACCAGATATCAGATAAAGGGTTAATATCCAAAATATACAAAGAACTCATACATCTCAACAACAAAAAAACCAACACCACAATTAAAAAATGGGCAAAAGATCTGAACAGAGATTTCTCCAAAGAAGATATAGAGATGGCCAACAGGCATATGAAAAGATGCTCAATGTCGTTAGCTATCAGGGAAATGCAACTCAAAAGTGCAATGAAGTATCACCTCACTCCAGTCAGAATGGCTATTATTAACAAAACAGGAAACAACAAGTGTTGGAGAGGATGTGGAGGGAATAAACCCTTGTACACTGCTGGTGGGAGTGCAAACTGGTGCAACCACTATGGAAATTAGCATGGAGTATCCTCAGAAAATTAAGAATAGATCTACCATATGATCCAGCAATCCCACTGCTGGGTATTTATCCAAAGAACTTGAAAACAGAAACACATAAAGATACATGCACCCTTATGTTCATTGCAGCATTATTCACAATAACCAAGACATGGAAGCAACCTAGGTGCCCATCAAGGAGCAAATGGATAAAGAAGATGTGGTCTATATACACAATGGAATACTACTCAGCCATAAGAAATAAGGAAATCCGGCCATTTGTGACGACATGGATGGACCTTGAGGGTATTACATGAAGTGAAATAAGTCAGAGGGAGCAAGTCAAATACCCTGTGATCTCACTCATAAGTAGAAGATAAAAACAGGGACAAACAAACACATAGCAATGGAGATTGCATTGGTGGTTACCAGAGGGGAAGGGGGGGAGGGCAAAAGGGGTGATTAGGCTCACACGTGAGGGGATGGACTATAATTAGTTTTTGGGTGGTGAACATGATGTAATCTACACAGAATTCAAAATACATTACGATGTACCTCTGAAAGCTATATAATGTTATAATCCAATGTTACTGTAATTAAATAAATAAATCATAAATCATAAATATATATACACCAAGCAATTTAGTGCAGACTCACATTTGTCTGGAAAGAAATAATAGAATAATTGCTCTACGTTCTGGGCACACTTTACCCAAAGAGACTGTAAGAGATTATTTGTGTAGTGTGACAAGTGAGACCTTCTGAAAACATCTCCTTCACCCTGTAGCTAAAAGTCTTGTATTAAAGATTCATTTTATAAATGTGTGTTAATCATCACCTTGTTTTAAGAGTATTTCTAAATTTAGGTAATCCTGATGTGCACTTAGCCATTCAGGCACAAGCTGAAGGGAAATAAGATTTACCCATTTTAGTCCATAGTTTCATTTTCAGAATTGTATGCATAGATTTAAAAATACTTCAGCCATTGATTTAGCTGCAGAATTCTTAACTTTTTATAAACAATAAATAATTTTTAGTATAAGTATATGCCATGTAGTATAAGTATTGCATGGAAGACATTTGTATTAAAAAATATTTACCTGAAATGCAAATTGTGCTGGGGATTCTGTATTCTAATTGATAAATCTGGCAAGCCTATTCCCTGGTGTTTCCAGTCTGACTGCCCTCTAGCAGTTCTCAGATAAAATGAGGACCTTCTAAAATGTATTGACAAGGTTTTAAGTGGCAATAATAGATTGGCATAGTAATATGCCAATGATTGATCCCTTCTCAATTAGGAATCCAAGGGATTACTAACATCTTCATTCTGGTCCTTCTAAGAAAGGAAAAGAAGTCTGACTCCAGATTAGCAAACATGGAAAACAGTACTCCAACACATAGCTCTTGCTGTAATTCCACCTTGAGTGTTCGCAGGAAAGCTCTAAAAATATGTGGGGTGATTGAGAACATCTTTGGCTGCAAGCAACAGAAAATGTAGGTTCGACCGGCTTAAATAATAAGAAACGTAATGACACCATAAACACCCAGGTCCTCTGCACTGCTCTTCTCTGCTCTGCTCAGCATCAGCTTCCTCCAAGGGCTGCTTTCCCTCTTCGTGGCAACGTGGCTTCCATGACTTTTGGAGCTACACACATCCCTGTCTACATCAAGCAGGACAGGAAGAAAAGCCTCTGCCTCTGATTGGGCCAGCTCAGAGCATCCCTCCACCCCTGGACTGGTAACTGTCATCATGGGAAAGCCATGTGTTTATCAGCTTAAATATCAGGGTGCCTCCTGGAGCTGGGGATCCGATGGAGATATAGACAAAAATGGGATTCCACAGGAGTTGGGGGGAAGGAATGCTGAGTAGGTAATCAACAAGGCCCACCAAAGATCATCTGTGATTCTTTAATTTTTTATTCAAATAGGCCATTAATTTGATGAAAAAAGCTGCCCTCAGGATATCTATAAGATTGTAAACCCACTCTGGTTGGTTTGCCTAATCCCAGTGAAGCAAAACCAGATGAATTAAGTCTGCCATTGGAAAAAATATACTAATAGCTAGATAAGAAATATAAGTAAACATTTCAAGAATCTAGCGTAAACAAATTTTCCTTTTTAACTGAAACATGAGCATGTCTAAAGTCATGCTTGATCCTTCCTTTTATGAAGGCTAATAATAATGACACACTAAATTTGAATAGATCCTTGCTAGAAATATTTCTACATTAATCTCATTTGAGTCTTACAATAACCTAGAGACAGGACGGGTATTATTAGCCCAATTTTTTTGACAAGGAAACTGAGCCCCACCTTGATTAAGGGACCTGTCCAAAGTCATGTTGGTTACATTGGAAACTGGAACAAGAGTGTAGTTCTTTTTGTCATGCCTTCTTGCTGCACGCAGTGGAGACTGTTGCTTCTTTTTACACAGACACAAAAGCTCTAGCCGATATGTAACTTCTGGCCTCAGCATGGTGATGGAGAATGGGGAAGCTGGGGGGGGAGGGGGGCCTTTAGAAATGCTGCTACATTTGAATTCAAAATCATTATGTTATATTTTCAGCAACGTTAACATAGCAGAATAATATGGGCAAGAATCAAGTAAAGGAAACCTACACAAAGTTTTCATAGCTAAGCCTCCTTTTTTCATCCACTGCCACCATATCAGTTAGAAATATTTTTATTACACATACAGATACACATACACACACACACACACAGAGATATACACAAATCACAAAATAAACCCTGAACTGGTTTAAGCAGAAAAGGAAATGCAGTGGCTCACAAAACAGCCTCCATCTCCTGGCTCTGCTCTCGACACGTTGGCTTCATTCTCAGGGCTCCACTTGGTGAAAGCAGCCGCCGTCTTTTCCAGAACAAAACCTCTGAGTATCGAATTCAACACAAAGGAAAGTGTGCTTCTCTACCAACATTCCCAGAAATGACTCCTCATGTCCCATTGGCTCTGACAGGGCAACACAAATCTCTGGTCAGCCAGGCTGGAGTTAAATGCTACCTGTGCGGTCAACTCCACCCAAAGCAAATAGATTAATAGTGAAGGAGAAGTGGTTACCTATAAGAAAAACAGAGTCCTGTTTAAGAAGAGTGGGTATTAGATGCTGGAAGACAAAAATGAATGTATCTACTACACTCATGAGCAAAAACAAGAACTTATTCAACATCATGAGACACTATCTATGGTATCCGCCTGAGTAGTGTCTTTTCTCAAGTCTTTTAAGAAACTGCATTATCCATCTTGATTATTCTCTGTTGGGCAACATTTGCCCAGGAACAATAAGGCACAAACCCTGAAGTTTGAGGTTATATTTGCATTCAGAGAAATAGATTACTATATGCTGCCATTCTTTATCTGATGGCTTAAGGATAATTAACTGGCTGGAAGAGACAAGGAGAGGAAAGGACGCAGCCTCCCTGAGTCTCAAAGGTCATCAGTGTGAAGCAGAGAAGGCCTGGTTTACGCTGAGGGTCAAAAGCATTTGTCTCTGAAGCTGAAATGATCTCACTGACTGTTATAAAATCTGATCATGAGGAGTTTAGAGAAGAACCCAAACAGAAAGGAAAATCAAAGCAATAAAAATCAAGCCCAAAAAAAGGAAAAAACTTTCAGAGCTGGTCCTCACTTAAGAGGTTGTTCTGAGAAGCTGCGTTTTCCTCTTCACAAAACTAAGCAGCCCCATAGGAGAGTGCATGGTCGCAATGTCATAGGCACCCATCAAGCCTGGAGCTTTGCAAGTGGCCGTCTTCCTGGAGATGTTTCAAGTGCTCCTACGTGAGCCTGCATCATTTTGTTCCATTTTCCAAATGACTCTAGATTTTATCCTGCTTGGGCTAAATTGCTTGTTGTCTCTCCCTCTCTTTCACCTGACTTTCTGCCACAATATAAGAAAAGGAAGGATGCATCCCCAGCCTCTGAGGTTTCAGGCTCTGGACTAAAGACTGAACCAATGGGAAGAAATGAAATTCTCAAATAGACACTATTTATAGTAACATAAAAAGAATCAAATGCCAAAGACTATATCTAACAAAAGGCATGCAAGACTTCTACACAGAAAACTACCAAATATTATTAAGAGAAATTTAATAAATCCCTAAATAAATGGAAGGATATTCCAGGCTCATGGATTGCGTGACTCAATATTATAATTCTCCACAAACTGATCTGTAAATGTAATGCAATATACGTCAAAATCTAAATCTCAGCAGCTTTTTTTTAGGAAATTTGCAATCTAGTTTTTAAATTTATATAGAAAACAAAGGGCCACGAATAGCCAAGATAATGATGAGAAGGAAGAAAAAAATTGGAAGACTGATACTACCAGAACATTCTAAGGCTACAGTAATTAACAGTGCAGTATAGGTGCAAGCGTAGAAAAATAGAATAATGGAACAGAACATAGAAGCAGACCCTATGTCTACAATCACTCAATTTACGTCAAGGAGGATATCACAATGCAATAGAGAAAGAATGGTCTGTTCAATAAATGATGAAGGTCAATTGGGTATCCATAAAGAAAAAAAGTGAAGCTAGAATCATAACTCATACCAAACACAAGGTCAATTGCAGACAGACTGCACATGTAAATGTGAAAGATAAAATAATACATCTTTAAAGAAGAAAGAAAGGGCGGTATCTTCATGACCCTAAAGTAAGCAAAATGTCTCAAAACAGGACACTGTTAAAGATGCACTGAACATAAGGAAGGAAACAATAAACTGAATACTATCTAAAATAAGAAATTCTGCTCATCAAAAGACACTATTAAGACTGTGAAAAGGCAGGTGATAGTGTGGGAAGAAACATTTGAAATATATATATATCCTACAAAGAACTCACATTCAGAATAAATAAGGAATATTTGCAAGAAAGTGACAGGTAACCCAATAGAAAAATGGGCAACGTAAGTGAACAGGGGCTTCACAAAAGAGGGGAGCCAAATGGCCAGGACACATAGAAAGAGATGCTCAACTTCACTAGTCTCAAAAAATGCAAATTGAAAGCACAGTGTGGCTCAAATGAAAAGCACAGAAAATGCCAAGTGTTGATGAGGGTGTGGAGTATCCAGAACTCCCGTACACTGCTGATGAGATAATATGTGGATACAACCCGTTTAAAAAAACCTCACGGTATCCACTAAATCTGCATATGTGAATGCCCTGTGATCCAGCAATTCTGCCCCTAGGCAGACAGCCAACAAAAATGAATACATATATTCATCGAAAGACATAAACGAAAACAATCAGAAGAACGTGATTCATAACTGCCAAAACCTAGAAAATCCCCAAACACCCGTCAACGACAGAATTCATACAATGGAAAACTGTGTTACAGTGTTAATTGTTAGGATAGCTATTATGTTTGTGGGGATAGTAATGACTGAGAGGGAGCACAAGGGAAGTTTCTGGAATGCTAATAAAAAATGTACTTTTGATGTGTGCTGATTACGCTTATATGTTCACGAGGCAAAAATTCGTCGAGCTATTCATTTACGATCTATGTATTTTTCCACGTGTGTGTTACATTTCATAAGGAAGTTTTAAATTTGGGGTAAAAGAGGGAAAGAATGTAAAGGGAAAAGTGCTTGCAAATGCTCAGAAAATAAATGAATTGAAACAAGTCCAAAGTTGGTCACTATTTTCTGCCAATTGGACACGACTCCATGTGACATGCCAAGCAGCCCCGTCCTGAGACCATTCAAACATCAGCGCCAAACAATGGTGATGCCCACAGATGCAAAATTCTATCATTTTCCCTCAGTGTTTGAGGAAGACACAAGAAAATGTTTTCCCAGTCTGGTAAAGATGGCCATTCTGCTGACATGTTGTTCTTTGTTTAGCAGGGCCTGTCTATGCACATGTCCTCTATGACCTCATCCAGTCTCATGGTTTCAGATGACATCTAAATGCTGATGACTCTGAGATGCATAACCCAACTCAGAGATCTCCACTGAACTTCAGAATTATATAGCTTAAATCAAACAAAACTGCCATTTTTATAGGTCAAAAATGGGTGATTTCATGTAACTCAACTTATAAATCAACTGCCTAATTTGTATTTCTAATAAGCATCTCTAATATAACTTATCTAAAACCAGATCTTACCCTCCTCTATCTTCCCATCTCAATACTGGGCAATCCTATCCTTCCTCCACTCTGGCCAAAAACCTGAGAGTGATCATTGACTCCTCTCCAACTCTAAGACCGTTATCCCATCCATCAACACACCAACCTGGTCAGGCCTACTTTCAAAATATACCCAAAACCAGACAACTCTCACCATCTTCACAGTATTGCCCTGGTCTAAGCCAACATCACTGATTGCACGACTTTTTGCAATAATTCTCTCCACGTGCTCCCTCCTCCCTCAACACCCAATTTAGTTCATCCCAGCGGCCAGAGTCATCCTTTAAAATGTTGTCAGACATTAAAATTAAAAGTCTCTCTACAACAAAAGTACCATAAATAGAGGAAAGACAACCACAGACTAGAAGACGCTTATCTGGGGTGTATTCAGGGGACTGTGTATGTGTGTGTGTTTACATCTGAAAGGATTAGCATTCAAGATTCCTAACGTATCTTACAAAATGGGTAAAACTTTAAATGGATGCATGTACTGACTCCTATGCTTAGTTTAGTTTTCAAATGAAGGCATTGGCTCAGGACGGAGAATATCTGACTTAGGAGCAATTCTTAGGTAAAGGACCACAAGCTTAATTGAAAGGCAACAATGTGGTCCAGCCTACAAAAGAGAAGCAGATGCAAACTTCAGTCACAGTAAGAGAAGAATACTGCTGAAAACTCCGTACCGTTCAGATTATACCCAGAGTATTGAATTTTTCATAATTAGCAAATATTCATGTAATTTTTTCAAATAAAAAAAGGAAAATGTCTGATGAATCCTGAAATCTGTGTGATAAGGTGTCAAGTCTGCTAAAATAGATACTTATTGTTCAATTTTCACCAAAAAAAAGTTGTCAGATTGTGTCACTCTTCTGCTTAAAATTAACCTCGAGTGGTTTTCCATCTCACTTAGTAAAAATCAAGGCCTACCATTGCCCACAGCCCTACAGCACTGGGCCCCACCACCACTCCCACTCAGACCCCTCCTTCTCCTCCCTGTATTCACTCCACTCCAGCGACCCCAGCCTCCTTGCTGTTCCTCCCACGTGCCAAGCACACTCCCACCACACGGCTTTGCATTTGCTGTTGCTTCCGCCTGGAAACCCCGCCAGATATCCACACTGTCTACTCCGTCCTCCCCTTCACTTCTCTGCTTGTCCTTGAGAACTTTCCTAATCACCCTATTTAACATTCAAAACATCCCTTAGCAGGCATTCCTTAGCCACTTCCCTATTCTATTGTCCTTCATAGTGCTTACCACCATCTAACATACTATGTATTTTACTTATCTGCTGTTTTGTTATAAACAAATTAAACTGTTTCAAATTGACATGAATTTTGTTTTGTTTTCTACTGTATTTCCAGTATCTGGAGCAGTGCCTGGAACATTGTAGACTTGAAATAAATGTTTGGTAAATAAATGAATAATGAAAGAAGGAAGGAATACATCAGGGACCCAGGCTCCTTCCAGCTTCCCACTCCGCTATCCTCAGGATATGACCCTTGTCCTCGTGGCCCAAGATGGCCCCTCAGTCTTAAGACTTCACATTCACATTCTAAGCAGCACGACTAAGGAAGGAGGAAGAAAGGCAATGCCCTCCTCATTTTAATGAGACTTCCCAGAAGTTCCACACGTTATTTCTGTTTTTGTCCCATTGCCCATAACTTAAGCCATGGTTTCCCAACCTCGGCATTTTTGACATTTTGGGCCAGATAATTCTTTGGTACGGGGGGGGGTGTCCTGTGCATTGTAGGATGTTTAGCAGCATCTCTGCTCGCATTCCACCAGATTCCAGAAGAAAACACCCCTCTCTCGGCCCCTGAGTTGTAACAACTTAAATATCTCCACATGTTGCTAAATCTCCAACCTGCTAGAAGGTGACATTTCCTGGACTCCTTTCCCGTGGGAGGAGGGGCACCCCTGGTGGAGAGCCACTGACTGGAGCTGAGAGAAGGTGGTTAACACCAGGCGGTAAAGTCAGGATTCTGTGTTTTGAGATCCAACAGGAGAATGGATGTCAGCTAAGAAGCTAGCAGTCTTTGTCGAAAAAAAAAAAAATACTCCTTCTCCCCAGAGGTAAGCACTGTTGCCAGTTTTGGGAGATAATTTCAGAGATAATCAATGCACCAAAAGATTCTTTTATTTACATAAAGTGTGGCCTCTGTCAAACTAATCTATGCCTTGCTTTTTTTCACAACATGGCCCTTTTTCCTGGGATATGACCTGACTTTTCTACCGATAGATTCAAGTTTCCTTTTGTTTCAGAAAAGTTTTCTTAAATTACATCTTTAAATATTAGTTCCATTTCCTTATTCAGGTTGCCTTTGTCACAAACACCAAGTAGGGGTATGATTTCTGGTGTCTGACTTCTATATCTGTTATCTTTGTCTTAATCTTTTTAAAAAGGCTCATGTTAATTTACATTTCACTTTGCTGTGCCTTATTTTCACCAGTGTCCACCCTGGTCAGGGCTGTATTTATTCCTTTTTAAACTTATTTTTCTTCCCCATGCCTTCCCTGAGCTCTGGCGCCTCACTCAGCCTCTTTTCCTGGTATCTCGCCTTTCTGATCCTTGTTTTCCAGAGGCAATTACTTCATTAAGTTGTTTTTTTATTAATGGTTATATGTTTGATATGTCTTCATGCACATGTTTATATGTCTTCACTAAATTAACTATTTGCAGAAAATATCTAGAGGACTCCCCAAGGACTCTGTGCCAGACCAGGAAGCATCTCTGTTACGTGAAGTTGTGCGTGGAATTAAATTGCTTAGACTTTTCTTTCCCCGAGTCAACAGTGAACAGTGGCCATCGGGTCTTTTGGAGCCCCTCTCTCCCACCCTGCCTCATCCACGGTTTGTTTCCAGTCCATGTGCCTTGTCTGTGTAAGTTCTCACTCAGTCCCGCCTGCCGTCGTCTTTACCATCAAGGCCTCAAAAAGTTTCTGCAGCTAGTCCTCACATACTCCCCCTGTTCTAAACAAGAATGAGATTGGGACCACGAGTTGCTACTAACATTCATTCTCTTTTCCTCCTGTATCAGAACTGCTGTATTATTGGAGGAATCAGTATCAACCACTAAAAGATGACTTTTCCTGGACTCCTTTGCAGCTAGATGTGACCATAGAATCAGGTTCTAGCGGCTATCACTGGGAGGGGATTCAGAAAGTGTCAGGGTGGAAAACTTTTCCCTTCTTCCCTTCTTTGGCTGGTCTAATAATTAAATTCACATGAGACAGATTAACCAGAGAAAAAGAAATTTCATATGTATGGGAGCCCCATAAAAAACATGAGACTCCCTGGGCCAGCCCTGATGGCCTAGCAGTTAAGTTTGGGATGCTCCACTTCGGCGGCTTGGGTGTGGTTCCTGCATGCAGAACAACACCACTCGTCTGTCAGTGGCCATGCTGTGGTGGTGGCTCACATACAAAAAGGGGAAGATTGGCAACAGATGTTAGCACTCAGGGAAGATCTTCCTCAGGAAAAAAAAAAAAAATGAGACTCCCCAGAAGTCAAGTAATTGAGGCTTATACACCATCTTGAGTTAAGGAAACAGGGAGTAGGGATCTGGGTCATCTGCCATGTAGATGAGCCTTTGTGATGAAAAGTGATCTCTGCTGACAGCTCTCTTCCTGGGACAGGCCCCCTATCTGAAGTCTTTTGTGTAGTGATGGGGGAGGTAAAAAAAACTCTTCTTGAGGCTACTGAGTCCCTGATCGTCTTTAGCTTGAAATAATCCACATGCCAAAGTGGTGCACTCTGGGGTGGTGTATTCTACCCCCCTCAAAATTGTTAAATAAAAGTTCAACCCAGTAAATTTTAAAGATCTAATTGGCTTTATTAAATGATTTGTGAATCAGGCAGACTCCCATCTAGCAAGCAGAAAAGAGCTTCATCAAGCTGCAGTAAGTTTTTAAAGGCAGAGAAGAAACAGGGAAAAAGGATATTATTAGCAAAGAATGCATTGTTTTAAGCAAAGTCACCCTCCTACGGGGACCAGAAGGGTCTATCAGCTGATTGCCTCCTGGTGCTGACCAGGAGATTCCAGGTTGGCAGGTTAAAGGCCACGTGCCTGGTAATTAGGTTAGGTATTAATTCTTGGTTTGCTGGGCCTAACACAAAGGACTCCATTTCGGGCCTGTTGTCTCCTTTTTAACAAAAGTCTCTATAAAAAGAATACAGAAACCTGGAGAAAGCTTTGTTAATTCCCCTGCTACTGCCTGGAATAAAGACGCAATCGCTGATGCTCCAGCAAACTCTTGGATCGAGAGGTCACCATAAAGATGGAAGCCACACACAGGATGGTGGGGCCAGAAAGGAGAAAATCCAATTTCAGATGCAACACCGGCTCTGAACAGCAAGCCTCCAGACTACTCTGATGTGAGAAGGAAATAAACTTCTATCTTCTACTTTGGACATTCTCTTAGACTCGCTTGAACTTAATCTTAAGTAAAACAACAAAGCTTTGTCCTGAAGGGTGTGTCACTGACTGCAGAACTGCTCTGCAAGCCCTGACTGAGCTCAACTGCCAAAGACATCCTCTCTTGATGGAAGGACCACACTGTGACTTTTACCACTTTTGACATCTCTTCCTCAAATATTATCGTTCAGAGTTACAAATATCTCCTAGTGTTCTTTAAGATGGAATGTAAGTTTTCTGTTTCTTATTCTCCTTTTTCTTAAATGCAAGCACAGAAGAAATGCTTCCCTATTCCACTATTTTAAAACTAGAAGGAGGAGATTTTTTTTAAGATAGAGAAGAAATAGTTTGGAGTCAGCAGAAGGAAATATGAAGGGCACATTCTCGACTTCCAGGCTGTGATTTATGAGAGATGTAAGCTTCACACAAGAAGTCTGCAGAGCAAGCGATATCATCAGGGGACAGCTTGTTTCTTTTAGGGTAAAAATACAGCACTCAGAGAAGATGCTGAGGACACAGAGGCATTAGATAATGATAACCTGAGAGTTCTGAAGGCATAACAAAAGGGAGGCAGCAAAGAGGCAGGGAAGTGCATAGGGTAGGGCAGAAGAATATGGTCATTAAGGGTCAAGGTGACAATGGGTAACCTGGGAGATTGGGCTCTCGTGGTGGCTGAGGAAAACTACCAAGTATCCTGACAGCCTCCAGAGGGAGGCAGGTTCATCCTTTCACACTACATTTGAGATTATGTATATATATATAGCTTGGATCCAACGTCTCACGTGCACAAAGGGCTATTGTCTTCTGAGATCTTACCGTCTCTTTTAGAGCCGTGATGTTAAAGACCTCCAGTCTTTCATCCCCTAAAGTTTACAGAAATCTTCCCTCCACTACCTTCCATTGTATCCAAAGACACAACATAATTGCATCAATTAGATGAGACCTGCGGAGAGGGGTTCAAGATGGTGGCATGGGTGAGGAAAACAAAAGTCTGGAAGAAAAGTGCATCGTAGGCAGCTTCTGCTTTCCACCTTGACACAACCTCTCCTAAGGTAAAGAAACTTAGCACCCACTTGGGAAAAGGGGCGGGGGTAAAGAAGGGGGAAATACAGAGAGAAACACAAATTATTGTGTCAAATAGTATCCTAAATCAGTCCCTTCTCTTCGATTCTTCACACAAGGTCACTGCTCCTTTCTCTGCTGTGACTACAGCCAAACCCTGCTTTTCATGTCAGTAAAGTAGCGATGCCTTCTTGGAACAATGTAGGGGCCTCAGAACTTCCTGTCCAGACATCTCCCCCTGTTCTTGTTCCTCATAGACCCCTTTTGACCCTCATTGCTTGAGAGCAAGGTTTTTTCAAACGCTTTTCTATGGAAATCTTACCCACAACTTTGAACTATGAAACAAATAAAAGTGTTGCTATTCTGACTGAAGTGGAGGCAGGACCAGAGCTCCGAGTGTTCAGCCTCCACTCGGTGTGGCCATCCTGGCCTGATCCTCACATCTCCCAAAAACCCTAGCTTAGGTGCCCAACTCTTCCCAGTTTGCCCAGACATTCTGGGTTTTAGCCCTGAAAGTCCCACATCCTGGGAACCGGCTCAGTTCCATGCAAACCAGGATGGTTGGCCACCCAACCCTAAATACACCTCCATGATGGTTTGAAAATCACTGATTTAGAAAACGCATTGCCCTTGTCAAAAACATAAACATTTCTAATACAGGTCACACTCTAAGCCACCATTGGCCATTGCCAACTTAGTATGAATTAGTTCATCAGCTACTTTCCAAATGGCAGCCAAGTGGAGAACGAGATTTGATGAAGAAAAGGATGAGCATGGCCACCTCGTAAGATGGTGCTCTTGTCAGAGTCAAATTTATTCACAAGTTTCTACCACCCAGTTTCCTACAGGGACACACTAGCAGAGCACCTCCATAATTCAAATGACCCATGGAGCCACGCCTGCCTCAACAGGAAGAAAAGAGATAGGTGGTTGGGACGTGAGTACTTGCCCGAAGCCTGCGCTCACTCCATGCCCAAGCAGTGTGCTCTCTTCCCATGTAAGGAAGCATGTAGTCATATTTCCGCATAATCTGCAGAACAGATTAAAACTAAGGGCCCACATGGGGATCAAGCCTTGACTTCATCAGAACAGCTCTCTCACCGAACTAACCAGCCATAGAGGAGCCTGAATAATTGACTTGGAAAAGCTTTCAGGCACAGGAGTCTTCACAGCAGCTGCAACCAGGGCTCAAACCAGAGAATGAGCGCCCAGCAGAGAAAGCGACATCCAAAGATATTCAGATGATCTCCTTTGTTGGCAAAGTTGTCCAGATGCTCATGCAGCTTTAACTAAGGCCCCTTCTAATTAATCTGTGAGCTTCTTCAAACCAACTGTTTCCCAGTGCCTCTGACGCCTCTCCAAATTCAGATGCCCTTTCCCACCGGTAGAATTCGAAGGTCTGTTTTTCTTATTAATTTTAATTGAAAGATGACTGAACCATGGTTTTTCAGAAACACGGAATTCCCCACCAATAGAACTTGTAGAACAGAGGGGTGGTGAAGAGGCAGCAGAGACGGGATACAGCTTCTGCAGTCTGAACACTGAGGAAAGGCAGGGTCCAGCATGGACCACGTCACAGACAGCCCATCAGACCTCAGACACGCGACGTATAGAAAGCAGCACGTGGTGTTTAGGACAGATGCCCTGGATGTGGCAATGCTAAGACTATGGAGAGGTGGACTGATCCATGAAGGTATGCAAGAGAGGAGCAGTACACACAAGGGAGCAGCCATCAAAGGGTTAAAATCTATCCCGTGCCCTCTAAACTAGGGTTCCCAACCCCAGGGTCAAGCACATGGCCTGCAACAAATGACGTATAGGGGCTTTCAGATGTTGAACTCCTCCACACTGTTTGGGACCTGGGGGAGCTGGAGACCACGGGCCAGTTGCCTTTGGCTGTGGGCAGTCTTCCTCATTTCCCCCCACGTGCTGTAGGAATATACTCATCGTTACGTGTGCTATGGTACCTGATGCCGAAACGGTGTTAGAAATGTTGGGAGCACTGATATAAACCCGTTCATCACCCCCGTCTGACCTTGAAACTGCATCTGTGTTTCTTTTCTACCAGAAGAAATACGCCCACCAACCATGACTAAGCGACATGGTATAGAAAATGCCGGCTGCCCTTTGCCACAGCATGCCTATAAAATACTGTATCATCCAGGATATATTAGGGTGACTTGAACGCTCTTGGGTGGATTTGAGTACGTCACTCTCCCCCAAGCTTCTAATTAAAGCATGTCTGTAGCTTCCTATTGTTTTTAGGGTGAAGATCAACATCCTCAGCAGGACTCGCAGGACCTTCCAGAGTCTGGCTTCTTAGGGCAGTCAGGAGACAGTTGCTCACGACAGAACCCACACTAACTGGACTGGGGAGAAAATGAATGTATCGGAGGATATTCAGTAACTCAACCTACGGGAGAGACTGAAGACTCCACAGCCAGGAACAACAGCCACCCTAGCCCAGACGCTTCCAGGAAGCCCTCCAGGCAGCACCCCTCTATTGCTGAGCACCGGCCACCAGAACCTCCGCCGCTGCTGCTCCTGAAAGCCACTGCCGCTGCCACCACCCTCACCCTGCAGGGCGCCCACTGCCTCGCCTCCCTCTCTTAGGACAAGAACTCACCTCCACGTGTGGCCTCTCGTTATTGGAGCTTAGAACGCAGCTGTGTCCTAGCTGTGAGGAAGGCTGGGGATGAGTATTCTGGTGTCTACTTTAGGAGGGTGGAGTGCAAAGTGTGGAAACTCCCCAAATGCAGGAAAGATGACCACAGACGGCGGACAGTCATAAACTTGACAAATGCCCGTTTGCTCCACTGCATAACACTCCAGCTTCCCCTGCCCTGGTCCTTGTCACTCCAGCCACATGGGCTTCTCTCAGTTACTCAAAGCATCACCAGACCTCCTTATAGGAGAATACTCCATCGCCCCAGGAGGTCCACACCCTGAGCCCTGAAATCTGTGTACATGGTGCCTTACCTGCCGAAAGGAACTTTGTAGGTGTAATTAAGTTAAGGACCTTGAGATGGAGAGATTGTCCTGAATTATCCAGGTGGGTCCACGTAGTCACGAGGGAAGCAGGAGGATCAGAATCAGAGGAGACGTGACAACAGAAGCCAAGACTGGAGGGACGCAAGGATGGGGCCATGAGCTAAGACGTGCAGGCAGCCTCTGGGAGCTGGAAGAGCCAAGCATCAGATGGTCCCCCAGAGCCCCCAGAAGGAACACAGCCCTGCCGACACTCTGACTGGAGCCCTGTGGGACCCCCTGCAGATGTCCAACCTCCAGGACTATAAGGCAATAGAGCTGTGTTGTTGTAAGCCATCAAGAAACTAATACACTCCCGCCTTGGCACATGCTGTTCCCTCTGCCTGGAGCCCCACCCTGAGCCCCTCCTATTCCTTCATATCTCAACTCATTTATCCCTTTCTCCTAGAAACTGCCTCCAACGTCCCAGACTAGGTCAATTCCCCCAGCATCCTTTCTTACAGCCCCATGAACCTGCACTTCATGGCACTTACCACAGTATAATTTTACATTGGAGTCACTGTTTGATTCTACTCTCACCACACTGTAAGCTACCTAAGGATAGGGGCACGTCTAGTTTCGCCCACCATTGTATCCCCATCAGCCGGCACAAGACCTGGCACACAACAGGTGCTCAAGTAGGAGATGTTGAAAGGATGAGGGATCTCACACACGTACTGTCAACCCAGCAGCAAAGCCCTTTACTTGGCTTAAGGAACTGCTTGTTCAGAAAAAAATCTAGACCCAGCTTCTAAAAGCAACACGGCAAAGAGCAAGCACTCAGTAAACAGTGGAGGATGGATGGATGGATGGATGGATGGACAGATACATGGGTGCATGGATGCAGGGATAAGGGATAGTTATATGGATGGACAAAAGAATGGATGGAATGCCCTAATAACCATGAGCATATTTAAGAATCTTGCAGGACTATTTATTTTGTAAGAATAATATTTTGATCAATAATTGCCCACATTACAAAATAAATAAGCCCTGGGATGTACATGCATGGTGACTATAGTTACTCACACTGTGTGGCATATTTGAAAGCAGCTAGGAGAACTTGAAAGTTCTCATCACAAGAAAAAAATTTTGCAACTATGTATGACGACAGACTGGACTTATTGTTAACTGGACTTATTGTGGTGATCATTTCCCAATGCATACAAATATTGAATTGCTACATTGTACACCTGAAACTAACATAATGTTGTCAAATATACCTCAATTTAAAAAAATAGATGCTACCCTTAAACATGACCCTTGAACCCTAAATGATGCTGCACTCCTTAATCATCCCCAGCTTGTCACTTGTTCGCTGCCTTCAGAAAACCTTTACTGAACTCCTACTATGCAGCAAGCATTTCAGAGGCACCAAAAGAAGGAGACAAGGTCAAGGATCTCCTGTCTGGTGAGACGCCAACAACACACTCTTCTAGGGCGTCTCATCCTTCACTTCACTTCATTTCATCCTCACACCCTGTGAAAGAGATCATTTCCTTCCTGTTCCACCAGGTTGACAGGCAGCCCAGCCCGTGTGGGCGCCCTGCTCGGGGCTCCAATCAATGGAAGGAGGGGGCCATACGGGATGCTCTCGGTTGGCATTTTCCAACAATCCTGACAGGGATATAAAATCGTGACCCTCTTTATAAAGAAGCATTGCCCTTTCCTGACAAAAGGATGGTTTTGCCATATAGTCCTTCAGCGTCTGTCTCACAGGATCCTTAGCCCTTTCTGGGGCTTTCCTCTAACTCTTGGCAGCCACCTCTCTACAAAATTGAGATGTACATCCTGTCTTCTGTGCCCTTCTCTCGCCTCTCTGCCCCTCCTGATGCCTGTCTGTGCTTCCCCGTCCCGGACGCCTCATCTACCTCCCACGCCCGAGGACGTGGGCGCTCAGGGAGTTCTCGAAAGAGTTCTGATGGACAGTCCCTCAGGTGTTCCTCCTCTGAGGATTATTTATATTTTGCAAGATTTCCCCAAACATTAAAGCTCTTCAACGTTAAAAGAAATACATGGCTAAGGATGAACATTTGGGCATGATGGCTGAGGGAGAGAAAAAAAACTTTTTAAGGCAGAATATCTTGATCAGAGCCTCAAATTATCTCCCAAAGGTGGGCCACTGGACTTCCTGCCCAGGGGGTACTGCCCGCTCCACCAGGAGGCTCACGGCTGAGCTTAGCTGTCGGCAAAGAGGAGAGAGAGGCAAACGGCAGGCACATGCCAGGAGCTCAGTTAGTAAACGGTGACATACTAGGGACAGAGATGTGCGCAAGCGAAAGATGAGAGCAAAGAGAAGGCAGGGTGAGCACTTGAGAACGACTGCCCGGAGCCGCGTCTGGCACCGCTGGATTCTGAGAGCAGCCGCGGCCTCGTGCTTTGCTGGCTCGGCTGGCGTAGGGTGCCGGGGAGAGAGGAAAGCCTGGCTCCCGAGGCGTCCTCCAAGCGGCTGGGATGTTTTGTTTCTTTATGATTTTTATATTTAGATATTGAAGATATAGTATGAAAATGAGACCCCATCATTTGAACAAGGCCCTTTTAAATGCAGAAAGAACAGCCCCATCGATCCAGAAATTATTCTCATTAGTCACTTTCTAGCCTGGCGCCTCAGGATCACCCCGGGGCTGCCAGCGGAGAGGGAAGGCCACAGTTAATGAAATCTCGGCACAGATACACGCTGCACCCACAGCAGGCACAGGCACAGCCAAGATTCACACCCAAGCCTGTACACCCTCCCCTTCGCGTCTCCGGGCTGCTGTCTCAGGAACCCTCCACTTCTCAAAAGCCGAAGGAGACTTTAAGCCCACTACTAGTTGGGATGTGTATGAAGCCATTTTAGTGGCCCTTTCCTAAAAGAGACCCAGAAGACACCAGCTGAACATGATAAACCAGAAACAGCACAACGTGAAAAGAGCTTGGGCTCTGAACTCAGCCTGAAGTGGGCTTCTCCATTTACTAGCTGTGTGACCCCGGGTAAACTGCTTAGCATCTCTGGGCTCTGGTTTTCTAATCACTGGGTGGAGGATAATAATATTTATTCTGCATAACTGTTGTGAAGGTTAGAGAAAATGTGTTTAAAACACGTGTCCCAGTGCCTGTTACTTAATAAGTGATGGCAGCTATTATTGGTAACAATGAGTATTGGTAATGAATGAGCATAATATGCCCGCTTTTCTGCCCCCCGTCACTCTCTCTCTCTCTCCCCCTCCCCCTGAAGTTGTGCCTGCCACAGTCCTGCTGCAGTTTTTCCCTCCAGATGCCTGCATGACCAGTCTTTCAAAAAAGAACTTATCAGCCCAGACCAGGTGCTGAGCAATAAGCTAGGTCATGTTCGAGACACGTTATTCCTGTTGTCAGCAATCACTGATCTCAGCTTCCGGACGTAAATTTGGCTCTTCTGTGTCCTGCTGCCGTCAGGGAGCAATCTTACCATGAGGACCCTTCCCTCCCTAATGGAAACATCCAGGGGAAGTGGGAGGGAACCCCTATAAAGCGGGCCTAGGCGAGAACAGCTGGACGCGGGCTCCCTAATTGGCAGCTTCCCATATTACGACAAGCTTGAGGCAGATTATGACAGCAGAAAGGGCACACACGGGGACACGGTGGCAGACAGCACGTCCTCGGATGGAAGCTTCCGCAGGCTGCCAGATGCAGCTGCTCTCTTTAACCTGTGTGATCATAGCGGCTCCAAAGTACCCTTCCCGGGGGCTCCAGGGCCGCATGTCAGCGTCAGCCTGGCGGCCGAGGCCAGCGCTACAGAGGCACCTGGGAAAGCGCGGCAGCTGATGACAGCCGGGCTGGGGGCCAAGGGGCTGGGGGCCAAGGGGCTGGGGGCCGGCTCCCGGCCTGTCCCTACAGGAACCCCTGGCTGGTCCTCATCCCCCTAAGGGTCGCAGTCTCCTGTCAGCAAAAAGGCCCCCCTGGGCCCGTCTCCTCCCTGTAGGAGGAGCACAACCGTGGGGGTGCGCTCTGCTGGTCCACACTGTGTGCCTTCTCTACGCTATACATACCACGGGGGACGGGGGCATATATATATCATTTCTGAGGTTTCTTCTGATTGTACTGCTCAGGTCTGTCCACCCCTGGCCAATCAGCAACCATTATATAAATATACTTGAGAGATGGGAGAATAATAACTAAAACACTAAGCTACTATTAATTGGGCACTTCCTACGTGCCAAGCACTGTGTTCAACGCTTTACGTTCATGATCACATTTGATCCTGCTGACAATGCTGAGAAAGACTTGATGGGACACACCTGCTGTCAGCTGCCCGGCATTCGTTTCCCTCTGCCTCCTGATAACAGCGCTCTGAATTTCCCATGAGGAACCACACCTCCTCGCCATCTTCCCTCATGTGGTCTTGTGGCATTGGCCTCAGCCCTAGCTCTCAAGATGGATCTTGACTGGCTTCATCCGTTGGTATATGCCCCCGCCCCTTGCCACAGGGATTGGTTCAGGGGCAGACAAGCCCTGAGCAGTACGGTCAGAAGAAACCTGAGGAATTTACCAGGCATGTGGAGATCCAGTCTTCTTCCCTGCAGGGCTTGAATGCGAGCATGTGGCCCCATTATGTGCTAGCAGACATTTTGAACCCGTAAGAGGATATACTTCCAGGATGAGAGCCAATGCTGAGGAAGCAGAGCTGAGAAAGAGTGAGAAAATTAAGGATTTTAGATGCTAGATCAAGCCTTGCCTGAAGCTAACATTACTCCTGAGATTTATTGCTTAAATAATTTGATTTGAATTTTTTGGTCTCATACAACCAAAAGCATCCTTACCAACGTAGGCAGGTATTATTATTATCACATTTTATACATGAGGAAATGGAGGCTCAGCGAAGCTAACCAACTTGCCCTAGGTCACACAGCAAGTACATAACAGAAATATCATCTGAACCTAGGTCCATCTGGGTTAGAAAGTCCAAGCTTTTTATCCACTACACTTTGCTACCGTGAGGTGGTAGGAAATGAAAATACCTTCAAAGTGAAAATGTTCAAAAAATGCAACTTTTTAAATCTCAGGAGTAGATTTAGAATCATCACCACAAACCCCAACTGGAATGGGCTTTGTCAGCACTTTCATAACAAGAAACCTGCCCCTTACTTTAATCTCATTGGGCTGTTCAACAGTGATCAACAAACACTGGGCAGCTCCCACTCTGGTGTGCTGGTAACTGTTCCAAACAGCTGACATCCTGTCCAACCTGAACCCTCCCTCTTACCTTCTTACTCACTGAGACACTGAAGACACCAGATATTAGGTCCTTGAGTTTCCCCTTAAAATCCATCAATAGCTTTCCCTCGACTGTTGCGTAAAGTTGAAGCTCTTGGTCTTACCAACCTTCATTCTCAGCTTGCAACTGATGGAAATGTAAAGCTCCCATTTTTAAGCAAAAACAAGGTTTGGGCTCATATGACTGGGAAGTCCAAAAAAGGAATCTTCTGGCATGGCTGCATCCAGGAACTCCACCAACATTACCAGGATTCTGTCTGTCTCCCTCCATCCCACAGGTCTACCTGTCTTCACCTCACAGGCAGGTTCTCTCCAAAGGGACCCAGCTAGCACCTGCAGACCCGCCACCTCCCCAGCTCATCTGCGGCAGGGGAAGGAAAATGTCTCTTACCCAGGGAACATCTGCCAACCTCAGAGCAGACTTCACCGGGCCTGTCCCTGCCATGTGCCCCTCCCTGAACCAGTCACAGGGGTAGAGGGAGACAGGACATCATTACTGACAGAGCCCCAGGGGCCTCAGGAGTGGGAGAAAGATGCACCAAGAGCCAGAAAATGGGAAACAGGATTCGAGAGGGATTAAACGAAAAACTGCTAGTACCTCAATCCTCTACACTAGCCCAACAATCTCATCTCTACCCATAAGATGTGCATTCCAGAAACACCAAACTCCACATAGTCGCCCCTAAATTATGTTATTTCTCACGCATCTCTGCTTTTGCGTGTATGTCCACCGCCAGGAATGCCTCCTGCACCTGGCAAATGCCCAGATCAGGTGTTCTTCCTCCAAGACGCCTTCTCTGACTCCCAATAAAAAGTAATGTTTCCTTCTTCGGGGATCTCTCTGTACCTTGCACGTGCTTCCGTTGCTGCATTTATCACACCATAGTTAATATTTTGCTTACATGACTGTTTCCCCACAGACACTAATCTCTTTCAAGACACAGACTATGATCTTCATCTTATTCCCAAAACTGAGCAAAATCACCTGCACAAAAGAGGCACTTAATATTGTTTACTGAAGGAATGACAAGTGAACGAATTAATTAATTACCAACGAAGCACTCCCCTCAAGGAAACAATTAGCATGGGTGAAAATAAGCAACCCTGAGCTGAGAACTGGGCAGCTAATTTCTAACCTCGTTCTTCACTAATTATGAGACCTTGAAAAAGTCATTTACTATTTCTGAACTTCCTACTCCACATTTTTAACATGGAATAATGGGATGAAATCATCTTTATAGGATCTAAGGATCAGGATGCCAGTTGGGAAAATTACAACTCCAGAAAACTTTCATGGACTATTAGCGACATACAGAGCGTCCCTCAGGGGCGTGAACAGACTCCTCCAAAAACTAAAGTAGCCTCTGGTGGTAGTATTAAATGCGTATTTGTTTTTGTCTTCTTAATTACCTCTATTTTCTAAACCTTCTACACTGACTGTACATTACTTTTGCAGGAACATAATTTCCCAGCGAGTGGGGTAATCAGTGAAAAATGACACTCCTGGCAAAATAGAATTACCATGAGACCTTCAGCCAAAAAGGAAACTCTTCTAGTCAAGGCACGTTAATTTGTGGTAGGCTGAATAATGACACCCCCAAATATGCTCACATCCTAACCCTGGGAACTTGTGAATGTTGCCTTAAAAGGCAAAAGGAATCTTGCTGATGTGATTAAGAATCTGGAAAGGAAGAGATTTTCCTGGATCATCTGGACGGGCCCAAAATAGTCATAAGAGTCCTTATAAGAGGGACACGGGAGGAGTCGAAGTTAGAGACAAAGATGGCGCAGTGATGGGAGCAGAGAGGGGGGCGACGCGCTCTGAAGATGGAAGGAAGAAAGGCCACAAGTCAAGGAATGCGAGCGGCTGCCAGGAGCTGAGAAAGACGGGGAGCACCATCTGCTTCTCAGAGGCCCCAGACGGAAACCCCGGACTCTAGCTCCCTGAACTGGATTTTGGACTTCTGACCTCCAGAACAGTAAGAGAGTAAATTTTATATTAAAATAAACATTCGTTTTTGAACAAATGTTATCTAAGCCACTAAGTGTGGTAATTTCTTGTGGCATCTATGGAAAACTAGTACATCTCTCTAGAAGAGACGACTAACCAAAAAGAAGCATTCTTATTTTCCAAATTCAGTAAAGGAGAGAAAGCTGAGACCTTCAACTGTGTAAAGGATGAAAAGGGGATGAAGATTGGCAGTTTCCCTCTCTCAGCAATGTGGCGTGAGGAGGAATTAAGCCAAAACGAATCCAGAGAAACCTTGATTAACGAGGAACTTGCTGCCAGTCAAAGTTGGTAAGAACTGGGAAGCATTTCCAAGGTGATGGGGCAGAAACCCCTCCATGAGCACCCTAAAGGAGAGCCCCGGCAACAGTGAGACAGGCGTTTAATCAGATTTGCCGAGAAGCACACTGGCGCCCTTGGCCACTCTGTGCAGTCAGAAGAGGCTACAAGCAGTGCATGTCGGTTCAGGGGGGCTCGCTTTCCTTCCTGCTCTGAGCTTCTGTGACTGTTGAGTGGACACACTGATCCCTTCACAGGAGTAGGTCATCGTTTGTGTCACAGCCTCGTGGGAGCAGGGAAGTGAGACACCAAAAGCAACAACAACCAGTGTAGACACTTAGAATCTGATGAAATGGTCCTTTTGACTACTAGCACCAAAGTGGTTTTGAACGTTCACTGAAGCATCTAGTTATTACAGAGACCAGGCTGAACTGATGGAGGTTTATATGTCACAACCCCATTTCACTTATTATCTTTATGATCTCTCGTTTTGCAGCTCCAAACCCAGCCTTCATCCACTATTTCTCACTCTTCCCAAATATACACACACACACACACACGAACACACATGTTCATTCAGAGGGGCCTCAGCAATGAGATAGGTAGAATGGGTGTGCACGCGAACAGCTGGTGGCTACGAGATGTGATGGGAAACAGCCACGATATAGCGGAGTCAGTCAGGCGGTCCGGTGGTTAAGATTCAGCGCTCTCACGGCTGCGGCCGGGTTTCACTTCCTCCACACCACCCGTCTGTCGGCTGTCACACTGTGGTGGCTGCGTGTGACTGTGATGCTGAAAGCTCTGCCACCAGTATTTCAAATTCCAGCAGGGTCCCCCACAGTGGACAGGCTTCAGCAGAGCTTCCAGACTGAGACAGACTAGGAAGAAGGGCCTGGCCGCTCACTCCCAAAAAAATTGGCCATGAAAACCCTGTGAAGGGCAGTGGAGCCTTGTCTGAGAGAGTGCTGGAAGGTGAGAGGAGGGCGCAGAAAGATCGGGCAACGTTCCACTCTGCTGCACACAGGGGCGCTGGAGTCCAAACAAACTCAACGGCAGTGACAACAAATAGTGGAGTCAGTTTCCAGGCTCATCTCTTCCACCAACTCACTATGTGGCTTTCAGAACCAATGTGCTCATCTGAAAAACAGGAATAATACAACTCCTACCACATTAACTTCACTGCTTATCTCAAGTAGTTACTTCCTGACTCCAATATGATAATGTTACAGATCACGACTTCCAAGAGCCCTGAGGATCTCAGGCACCAGGTGGCAGTACGTCAGCTCCCACCTCCTCGCTAAGCCAGAGGGCCCAGATGCACTTCAACAGTCAAGGTCCGGGGGCCACCAGCGCCTTCCCCAGCCCAGAACCCGAAAGGGTCTGTTTGCCTTATGGCCTCAGAGGGCAAGGACTGGCCCAGACAAAATGTGTTTTAACGCTCTCTCAATCTCCCAACCGGGAAGACTATTAACCATAGAAAACTAAAGAAGCAACACGGTCACTGAACAGCAGGTCACAGCGGGTGAATTTGTGACCCATTCCACTTGGTACTGAACCCAGATCTCAAGCTCAGACCCTCTGACACCCCGGTGCGAGCTCCAGCTCCACGTTAGGACAGGATTCTGTGTGAGAGAGGAGGATGCACCCACTCCCATTAGCCCATAAGGAGTCTGCCCAGGGACGGAGGTCTCCTGACTCTCACTCCAGGTCCAGACAAGCAGACCCGCCGTTTGACTTTGTTCCTCCATCTTAACTCCTCCATCTCAGGCTTAACATGAAGCTGTTTTTCTGGTTAAGCCAAAAGGCAAAATAGAGTAACATAAAAATACAATGATCACCACTTCTGGGTATATATCTGAAGAAAAGGAAATCACTAACTTGAAAAGACATCTGCACCCCAATGTTCATTGCAGCATTATTCAAACAGCCAAGACATGGAAACAACCTAAGTGCCGATCGAGGGGGGAACGGGGAAAGAATATGTGGTATGTGTATACAATGGAGTACTATTCAGGCATAAAAAAGAAGGGAACCTCACCATTTGCAAAAACATGGATGGACCTTGGGGGCATTATGCTAGGTGAAATAAGTCAGACAGAGAAAGACAAACACTGTATGATATCACTTTACGTGGAATCTAAAAAACAGAACTCACAGACACGGAGAACAGACTAGTGATTGCTGGAGGTGGGAGCAGAGGGCAGAACGGGTGAAGGTGGGTTCAAAGGTACAAACTTCAGTGATAAAAGAAGTCAGACCTGGGAAGGTAACATACAGCGTGCTGACTAAAGTTAACAATACTGTATTGTATATTTGAAAGTTACTAAGAGAGTAAATCTTAAAAGTTCTCATCACAAGAAAAAAATTTGTAGTTATTATGGTGATGAATGTTAATTAAGTTTACTGTGGTGATCATTTCACAATATATATATCAAATCATTATGTTGTACACCTAAAACTAACACAATATGTCAATCACATCTCAATATATATAAAATATATAGTGGCCTCTAGCCATGAGTGGCTATTTAAATTTAAATTAATTTAGGGGCCGGCCCAGGGGGATAGCAGTTAAGTTCCTGCACTCCACTTCGGCAGCCCAGGGTTTGCATGTTCGGATCCCAGGCACAGACCTACACACGTCTCGTCAAACCATGCTGTGGAGGTGTCCCACATACAAAATCGATGAAGCTTGGCACAGATTTAGCTCAGGGACAATCTTCCTCAAGAAAAATAGGAAGATTGGCAACAGATGTTAGCTTAGGGCCAATCTTCCCCTCTAAAACAAAATTTAAGTTAATTTAAATTGAATAAAACTAAATATTTCCTCTCTCAGATGTCCTACTTCAATAGCCACACATGGTTAATCATTGGACAGCACAGACAGAGAACATTTACGTGTTGTATTGGACGGCACTGGTCTAGCCCATTCAGGAGTGGTGAAGGTACAACATGCATTCGATTGCTTTATGATGAGCTATATTATGTTCTTATTTTTGAAAATCAGTGGAAAATAAGAAAGGCACTTTTATGGCGAAGCAAAAAGATTATATAAAGGGAAGTAAAAATTTAGGAGAAATATTTACAAACTAGAAGAAAATGGTTAATATGCTTCACACATTAATCTAAGTGGTGGACAAAGCGTAACAATAGCTAATTCAGGGCAAAGAAATTAAAATGACAACAAAATGTGTGGAATGATTCTCAACACCCCAATAATTTAAGAAATGAAAATAAAAGCAACGAGATAAGTTAAATGAAACCAGATCTTGGTTTCATTTCACCAGGTGAAGACACTTTTGCAAAACAATATATATTTATATGTGATCATGCATATGAAATGTGAGATAGACTTAGAAATGGGAATTGTTTTCAAAAACAGAGCTTTAAAGTGTTATACAAATTTTCTCATATTCTTATTATTAATTGAGATCATGCTTTCAAGCGGTGGCCATGCTTTATTTTTCTCTATTTTCCATCAATATTATTTCTGTATTAAACCTCTTCTCTGCAGCCAACAAAATCAAAATGAACAAGTTTGCCCCAAGTGAGAAGCGTCTTAAAAAGAAGGTGGGAGAGTTAACACATATGAATGTTCTGCTGAGTTGGGCTTTTTTCTTTTTCTCTGGATGTCCACATCCCACCCAAGTTGGATGTATCAACTCGTCTATGAGAACATATTATTAACTAGCGCTTGAACTTGCTTGAGAAAAGTAGTAAATTTATCAACTCATGGAGGTGATGAGTCCCAAAATGGGTATCACTTCAGCCTCAGTTGGATCCAGGGGCTCGAACTAGTCATTTGGTCTCTCTCTCTCAATGTTTCATTTCTGTTTCCTGTATGTTGGCATCATTTTCTCCAACAGCAGTCGTCCCGCACACAGTCAAGAGGATGACCAGCAGAGTGTCATTTCCCAGCATCCCTGTTTGGCAATCCCAGTGGAAAGAGAAATTCTTCTCTCCTAACTTCCATAGATTAATTCTGGGAATAGAGTCTGATTGGTCCTGCTGTCTCATGCCCATCCCTCGGTCCACTCAATTTCCAGGACAGGACTGTCTATGTCAGTGGTCGCATTTGGAGTTGCTAGAGCTGTGCTGCATGGGGGCCCTATTCCCAAGGATAGGATATTATGGGTGGACAGCCCTGTGTCCTTGTGTCCAGGAAGGTAGGGTCTGTTTCCAGAAGAAAGCGCATGAAGGGAAAACACTCTAGAGAGCCAAAATAAACCCATAATCCACCTCAATGTATCACCCAGAGTGAGAGGAAATGAAAAGAAACTTCCACACCAGCCTACCCTATGCCTTCCCTGTGTATAGGGGTGGAGTGGGGAGCGACACACAGCACTCTAAACCTTGGGAGAAATCGATATGTGACTGCAAGTGTTACAGGGAGGAGGGTCGTCTTTCCTTTAAGGAAACAAGACCAACACACACACACACACACACACACACACACGTATGTGCACGCAGCAAGAAGACCTTCTGCTGGTTTGCTATACAAATGGCAAATTCCAGCCTACCTCTTAAAATACAGCTAGCTTCTGCTTCAAAACCCACTTACAGGCATGAGAACATTTATTAAAGAGCCAAGACTCTGGAAATAAGGCACAAGGACTTGCCTGTGTTTGCAGCATCTCATCTTTTCTAATTCTCATCTCCGGCAGGCTCCTGGGTTTGGGGATGTGCCCGGAGAACCTGTGAATGAACCCACGCCACCAGCTCAGGGGGCTGCATCGACAGGCCACCTGGGAGGCAGCTGGGCGAGCAGGGGCCACCTCAATGCATGCAACTCCCTCTGACCTAAACAAACAGCCTCACACGCCCTCCAGTTCACCCCACAGAGCTGCCAGAAGAGCGCCAGCAGCTGGGCCAGAGCCAGGCCCTTCGTTGGTTCTCAGCAGCAGCAGCTGACCTCTTTGTAATTAAATAGCGTCTTTTCTCTGCTCCTTTTGGCATGTTGTGCGAAGAAACACCTGAGGCACTTTTTAAAAATACAGATTCTCGGCTCTCCTCTCAGACTTCAGCAAACAAATACCTGGGGACAGAGGCCTGGAAATCTGTGTTTATTTTAGTCCCCTAAATTGATTTTGATGTCAAGGTTGAGAACCGCTATAATCACACTCTCGTTTGGCCCACTTCAGACTCGGGCATTATAAACAGAGAAGAAAAGCTCAGAGCAACTCTAAACCAAGCCTCCCTCCACGGACTCTGCTGATTTGTCTTACTATTTTCTGCTCAGAACCATTCACGCTCTTAAAGATTACTGAGGACAACAAAGAGCCTTTGTTTATGTGGGTTATATCCATTGACGTTTAACATATTAGCAATTAAAATGAAGAAACCTTAAAATTTTTAATAAACCCTTTACATGTTAACATAAATAGTACAGTTGTATAAAAAATAGCTTCCATAATCAAAAGAATTGGTGAGAAGAATGGCATTGCTGGACATTTTTATCAACCTCTTTAATGTGCGGTTTAACGGAAGACAGCTGCGTGCTTGTATTTGCGTCTGCTCTTAACCTATTGCTGTATCTCACACCAGGCTGTCTCTGGAAAACTCCACTGTGCACTCAGGAGACAGTGAGAACAGGAAAAGCAAAGAATGCCTTAGCATTATTAGGAAACTTATTTTGACTTTATGGAGACCCCCTTAAAAGTGTCTTCAGGCTCCCCCAGTAATCTCCAGGCCACACTTTGAAGACCCCTTCTGGTCCCCCCCTCAGACCTCATTCCCTCCTTCATACACATGCTCATTTCTCTAATTTTGGTGTTTATGTTTTAAATTTATTGGGATATAATTGACATATAACATTACCTTAGTCGCAGGTGTACAACATATTGATTCAATATACGCATATATTGCAAAATGATCACCACAATTTTGATGCCCTTTTTATTTTTACAAATGTCCGACATGTTTGCCTAATCGTGTGTGTACGAAAATCATTAGCTTTAAGAAACAGAAATCCACTCAAGCTAGGTTAAACCAAGGGAGATTTATGGTAAAAATACAAGAGAGTCTCACAAAACCCCACGTGGGGGTCCAGCTAGGCCCCCGCTGTGTTTCCTCCCAGACTTCACGGCTCTGCACGGGGGTCAGCTCTCCACACGGCATCCTGGAGCCTGCAAGGCCCCCGCTCTCCCAAGGAAGGCTTGTTTCCGTGAGTCTATCTCTGGCGCACCTCAGAGTTCCACATCCAACAGCTTCGTGCTAGCAAGTCTTGATTCCAAAATCCGAGGTGAGAGAATTCAGTTGGCCCAGCTTGAAGGACTTTCTAGGAGGAATGGTGGAACATTTCTGATATTTTCTTTATATCCATAGAGACAGGACCCACATCAGGGATCCCGCAAGTACCAAATACTATAACATTGGTCCTCAGCGCTGATGTCCATCCCTCGTCTAATCAGACGGGATTACAGCGCTGGGGTGATTGGCGCCCTGGACTGTCTCATTCAGGCTGTGTGGTCTCACATGGACCAGGACGTGGGTGGTGAGGAGGTGGTGGGTGCTCCTAACAGACTGCCAGTGCTGTTCGGTAGAAATATAATGTGGACCAAGTGTATAGTTTAGAAATTTCCAATAGTCATTTTTAAAAAGTAAAAACAAACTAGTGAAATTAGTTTTAGTGTATTTTAACCCAATATATCCAAAATATTATTTCAACATGTAATCAGGATAAAAAAGCAATAAGGAGATATTTTATATCCTTTTGTAATAAAGTCTTCAGACTTTAATACAGACTTTATAATGTGTATAAAATACATCTTAACTGATACATTAAAGTTTCATCAGAAATACTTGATCTGTATTTAGAGTTCATAAAAATTTATAGCTGAAAAAGCAAATCCATGTACCCACGTTGTTTCCAAACAGACTTAGAAATTTTCCGGTAGCTGAATCAAGTTTCACTTTTTAAATTTTAATTAATTATAATTAAATTAAGTTAAACTAAATTAAAAATTCAGTTCTTCAGCTGCATTAGCCACGTTTCAAGCGCTCAATAGCTACCTAGGACTAGGGCTACGCTTCAGACGCAGCAGGTCTGGACTGAGAGCCAGGATCTGGTGTCTTCTACCCTCTGGGAGCCCCTGCATGCCAGCAGAGAAGCCTGCTAGGAACGCCCAGGGAGCTCCGCTGACGGACACTCTCCAGGTTAGGACCACTCAAAGCTGCTTGCAGGAGGACCCTTGGAAATTGCATGTAAATGTTTTTCTTTAAGAACTAGCATCACTCTAAATGCATTAACGAACCTTGTTAGTTAAAGGAATCCCATCATGATTTGATTCATTCATCAAATAAATCACCTTTCAGTCATTTGTATTAAAAAAAAAAAAAGAAAAAAAAGATTTTTCTCGCGGCTGGCCCTGTGGCGGAGTGGTTAAGTTTGCGCGCTCCGCTGCAGGCGGCCCAGTGTTTCGTTGGTTCGAGTCCTGGGCACGGACACGGCACGCTGAGGCAGCGTCCCACATGCCACAACTAGAAGGACCCACAACGAAGAACATACAACTATGTACCGGGGGGCTTTGGGGAGAAAAAGGAGAAAAATAAAATCTTTAAAAAAAAAAAAGATTTTCTTATATCAGGTTTATTTTACGGGAGGCACCGACATACAGAAAACCAATGGAAAGCCGTTTGACATATGCATTATGAGAACCCCTCGAGTCACATCCTCCACCCTCAGGAAGCTGAAGTGAGTTTTGCAGAAGTCTTTGACAACCTAAACAAAAAAGCACATTTCTGGTTCTGTTTGGCTGATGCTGGCTGCATGTAAGTCTGCTGGCCCTGGCCCACTATGAGCTGTGATGGAATCGTGAACCGAGGCCAGTGGGTGAGCGAACAGCCTGGAGCTCTTCCCAGCAGACAGCACTGTAATCGAAGGGTCCACTCCATGTCTCCACAAGTCAGGTTTGCACAACCATTTCTGAACCCTGATGCCCTTACCTCTGCCTGTTATATCTAAAGCTGCCCTGTACATACATAGTCCATTTTGACTGAATCGCATTATTTAAAACCTTCCTTTGTTCAGTCAATTAAGCACTTGAATGTCTAGTGTTACCCAAACTCTTCATGTGTTCATTCATTCATTCATCAAACCCACGTTGAGAGCTCTCAAGTATCAGGTGCCACGCCAGGGAGCTGGAAACACAAGGAAACAGAAGAATAGGTCCGTGCTACAGAGCTCAGAGCCAGTCAGAAAGTCAGACACACACTCATACATACCTTGGACATTACGCAGACCTAAATTACTGCAAAACAGTGAGGTTCAGCACTACGAAGAAAGATACAAGTCTGAGTCGGGAGGAGAGAGAAGAGAACTGAGGACGTTTTTGCACCGAGACACCCTTGAGATTGGTGTGGGGAGCTCGATAGTGGTCACCAGACAAAGATGAAGTGGGGTGGGGAATGGATACCGAAATGGCAGCGAGAGGCACACAAGGGCCTCCTGCGTCAGCTCCTTGCTCCCCCTCGGGCCCCACGCCAGGCTGTTGGGCGTGATCCTACTAAAATGTCAGATTCCATCTCTCCCTGGTCTCGAATTTCCAGTAGCTCTGCATCACACCTGGAATAAAACCCCAAGCACTCGCTGTGGCTAAGGACACACGTGACAGATCCGTGCTGTATCAGAGACTTCCTCCCTTTCACCTTCCCCGGGTTCACCATTTCAGCCACACTGACCTCCTCCATGTTCTTCAAAGATTCCAGGCAAGCTCCCACCTCAGGGCCTTTGCACAGCACCTTCTCTGACAATCCTACAAACAACGGAACCCTCCGGCCCCTCGCGCTGCCTTGTTTCTCCACACAGCACTCAGGACTATGACTGCACGTTACACATTTAGCTATTCGCCTGTGTATTATCTGACAGCTCCACTAGGATCCAAGCACCATGAGGGCGGGGGCTTGATCTGTTTTGTTCACAGCTTCATCGCCAGTCCTAGACCAGGCCTGGCACAAGGTGGGTTCCCCCAGAGGATTTGTAGAATGAACAAAGAATTGAATGAAGCCAGGGGAAAACATGCCTATTTCAAGAGGTTGCAGGCATTCGGCATGGCCAGTGCATGGGGGGGGCGAGGGGCAGGTAGGAGCAGCTAGAAATGACCGGATGCTCAATGACCAGGTCAGGAAGGGCCCTGTACTCCTGGCTAAGGGTGTGGATTGTATTCTGAGGACATCGGGGAGCCAGTGAAGGTTGTTAAGGAAGGGAAGGACACAATCAGATCCGCATTTTTTTCCTTTTTCTCCCAAAGCCCCTGGGTACATAGTTGTGTATTTTTAGTTGTGGGTCCTTCTAGTTGTGGCATGTGGGACACTGCCTCAGCATGGCTTGATGAGCGGTGCCATGTCCGCACCCAGGATTCGAACCGGTGAAACCCCGGGCTGCCGAAGAGGAGTGCACGAACTTAACCACTTGGCCACGGGGCCGGCCCCAGATCTGCATTTTTAAAAGGAGTCAGGCTGCCTTCTGGTGAATAGAGACTGTGGCTGGAAAGGGACTGCAGGCAAGAAGATCCTTTTGCAATCATCTCAGTTTCCTCATCTGTAAAACGGAGATAGCAACATCATCTTAGTCGTAGGCTGCAGTGATGACCAAGAGAGTTAATGCCCACAAAACACTTAGCACAGGCCCTGAAAACAGGAAGCTGTCAGTCAACAGTATCCATTGCCGTCAATATTAGGGAAGCTTGGAGGATGAGGTCCACGCTTCTCTCAAGGGACTGGCTGCACAGAGAGTGGTGCCTTTGATCCTCAGAGGATCTATGGCAGGAAGAACTCATTTCTGGGGACAGAGAATTTATTCTATTTTGGGTAAGTGGAGTTTGACACAGCTGTGGGATATCCAGGTGAGATCGATGGCAGGCAGTCTGATATACGGGCCTAAAGCTCAGAGGGGAAGTCTAAACCAAAGATAAAGATTCAGAAGAATCTCTTACTTCACAAGCAATTGCCCTGGTCCCTTGTAAGCAAACCCTGAATCCAAAATACTCAAAGTAAACTGACCAAAGGAAAAAGCCTCACAAAAAATCATTTTATTGAGCTGAAAGGCAGAATGTCATAACAGGCATTGACGCTAATCCTGAGCCTCTCAGTAGCTCCCACAGATGTTCACACGGTCCCCTTTCGCATTTCCTCCGGGCACGGAGAAAAGAGCTTCACACACGCAGGGCTTTTTCCACGTCCTTCTCCAAAGCCTTCTCCAATTTCCTCTTTTCCGGTGCGCCCTGCAAGAGAAGGCTGCATAGGCTCCAGAAGTCTAAACATCACAGCTGAGAGACCTCCTGGCTTTGAAGGCTGTTTTTTCTGAGCTGAGTATGTTTTAAAACTCACAATGCTCCACTCCTGCTCCTGCTTCAAGAATCGGAGAACACGTGTGTGAAGTACGGTGCAAGGTGCTGGGGGATGTGGTGCTATCGAGCTCCCTGGGGCTGGAGGGTAAGAGACCAGGAAGGGCAGACCTGGAGGGGGCTCTGCAGCTTTGCAGAAAAACACCTTGAGGTTCACACACAATCAGCTTTAGTGCCACTGAAAGAGCAGTGGAACTGGGCTCACACATGCATGCACGCAGGCACTCATTCATTCCACACACAGCTGCGGGATAACCTAAAACAGGCACCAGGGACTGTGTCACCCACAGAGCAATCAACAGCGAACAAGACAGACGTGGTCCTTCATGGGGTTTCATGTCTTGTTTCCTGTTTCCCAGAACCCTTGAGGATATCTAAAATATAGGGCAAACCCTCTTAATTTTCATTCACTCATTCAACACAGATTTACTGAGGGTGCTGTGCTGGCCTCTGGGGTTACAATGTGACTAAGACTGGGTAGCTACAATTCAGATTAAATGTCATGGTGAAGCAGGCAGTCTGCCAGTAGATGCTGTAGGAAGGGCCCTGTGATGGAACAAGGCTGTCTACAAATTCTTTGACATTGCCCCCACACACTGACAAGAGATGTCTACGTCCCCTCCACTTGAATCTGGCCTGGTTCTGGGACTGTGTTGACCAGTAGAATATGGCAGAAGTAACACTTTACCAAGGCTTTAAAGAAGTAGCAGCATCCTCTCCTCGAATGGTCCTCTAGGGGAAACCAGCTGCCATGTCCTGAGTCTGGCTGTTCCGACACTGCCATGCTGTGAGCAAGGTCAAGCCAGCTGTGTGGGGAGGCTGTGGGGAGAGAGAGGCCCAGGGAGCTCTGGTTATTCAGCCATTCCAGCCAGGTGACAACACTTGAGTAAAGAAGCCATCTTGGATATTTCATGTTGGATGATGCTTTGGTCTGAATGTTTGGGTCTCCCCAAAATGCATATGTTGAAATAATGCCCAATGTGATGGCCTTTGGGAGATGCTTAGGTGATGAGGGTAGAGCCCTGTGCATAGGATCACTGTTCTTATAAAAGAGACCTCGCAGAGACCTCTCACCCCTTCCACCAAGTCAGGACACAGCAAGAAGTCACCAGCTATGAAGCAGGATGAGGACCCTCTCTCAACCATGCTGACACCCTGATCTTGCACTTCCAGCCTCTAGAACTGTGAGAAATAAATTTCTGTTTATAAGCCAACCAGTCTGTGATATTTTGTTATAGTGGCCCAAATGGACAAAGGCAGATGGAGAAGGCCTCTCTGAAGAGGTGGCATTTAGTTTGAGACCAAAAGGATGAGAAGGATTTTGACAAACAAGGATCAAGCGTAAGAGTATTCCAGGCAATGGAAAGGGATGTTCAAAAATCTAGGGTTAGAGAGGTTCTTGGGGGTGTTCAAGGAACTGAGACTCAACCAGTGTCACAGAAGCATGAGGGACAAGGGGGAGAGCTGAAGATGAGGTAGGCGAGAAAGCCAGGGACGAATCAGGAAGGCCTTGTGGGCCATGGCAAGATATTTGAATTGTGCTCTAAATACAATGGGAAGCCCACACACAATTTTAAACACAAAAGCTACACGATCTACGTTAACTCAGGAGGATCTCTGTGGCTGCTATGCCAGCTCTATGAGAACCAGCTCCGAGAGTTTGATCTCTGCTGTAATTCAGCACTGAGAACAGCACCTGGCAGGTAGAAGGTGTTCCAAGAGTAAATGTTAAATGAGTGACTCAGAAGAATGGATGGAGAAGGATGAGAGTAAATGGAGGGAGACCAGTAAGGACGCTACTTAACAATGCCGGTGAAAGACAGCGGGCACGGCTGGAGGTGGAAAGAAGAGAAAAGCGTTGAGAAGTAGTCAGAAGTAGAAGAGATTGGACTCAAGTCCTGGCTCTGAGATGTATCAGTTGTACAACCCTGAATAAACCAAACTCCCCCAGCTTCTAATTCTTCCCCTGTAACATCTTCTCAACATGAAAATCTCTAATTCACACTGGTGGTATAAGACTCTTAAGGGAAAATACAAGGACAGCACTTTGTCAAACTCTGTGTTTCTAACTCGCATGAGGAGGCATTACTGTTACTACCACATTCCCTCCCTACAGCCTGATGGGTTAGCCAGAAACAGAGTCACTGGTTTTTATGGCACCTCCTAGCTTTCAACCCTCTGGTCTCTGAGGCTGTCACCATGATTTCACGAGCTTTCTACCTCCCGAAGCTCCTCACCAAGGTCATGAGAAGCCAGACATCTCCTTCCGCACCGGAAGCCTCTTACCCCTTAGAGCAGCAGTTCTCAAACTTGAGCAGCCCTCAGAAGCCCCTGGAAGGTCTGTTCAAATGCAGACTGCTGAGCCCCAGCCCAGAGCTTCTGATGCAGTCGACCTGGAAAGAGACATGGAGAGAATGTGCGTGTCTAACCAGTGCCCAGGCGAGGCTCGTGCTGCTAATCTGGGGTCGGCTTGGAGAACTGCCATAGATGGGCGTGCACTCCATTTCCTTTTTGATTGCAGGGTCTCCTATGCTTCTCAGATGAGATTCCCAGGGAAATTCAAGGACCAGAAAGAATTTCTTCCAGGTTCTTAATATGAGATTTAGTTGTTCTTGTTTTAAACAATCAGTAGATTTTTAAAGCATGGAACCAAGGTGCCTGGTTTCAACTCTTGGTCGGCCTGCTTTCAAAACTGTGAACCGGCTGCCTGAGCTGGGCCAATGCCTACCCCCTATGACCGCTGCGAGGACTGAGTTAACACACGCAAGGCGCTGAGAGCCGCCACTGGCACCAATAAGCACTTGATAAACGCTGGCTGTTGACATCATGATTCCAAAGTGTGACTCATGTAATTGGTTATTTTATGGTTTTCACGTAAAAACTAGTCGCAAGTTCAGCTTCAAATTTGTGACCCACCTCTGGAAAATGTATAGGACTGCACAGCAAGCATTTCGGGAGCAAACCTCACTCCCACTTCATCCAGCTTTTTCATCTACCTTCTTCTTAAGACTCAATTTCCTCCCTTTATTTTATCCCACTGAGCTATTACAAGATTCTCTGGATGTGCTTTAAATTCTTTCTTAAACAAGGTGGGTCCTACGTAAAAATAAATAGTTTCCCAATCATTTATGCAGCCTCTTCGAGAACAATCAAGGGGTTAAAGGTCCAAGACCCCTACACCCAACTTCTTCAGGAACTTGGTCATTACAGCCTCACGTTTTCAGGCACCTTAAGCACACGGTCATAACAGTGAACCATGCACGGGAACCCACAGAGAATCCGGTTGTTTCACACTCACCCTCCCAATCAGTGTTCTGTCCTTTCGATTCTTAGAAGGACGTGGAGTACGTTCTACAGAATCAAGCTGCCGTCCACCGTCCGCTGCCTCTCTCTTATGAGGATATTGTTGGCCTTCCACTGACAGAACACAGTCTTCCGATCGTCTTTGTGGCTTTCGCCCACTCAAGAAGCAGTTGTTGAGCGCCTAACCTATGTCACACTTTGTGCAGGGCGTTAGGGAGGCGACAGTGCTCAAGATGCTATCTGTCCTCAAGGAATTGAGAATCGAGTGAGCAGACCCATAAATAGGCACGTTATTACCATACTGCAAGATGCGTGTTATTAATAATAAAGGTCAACAGCATTTATTGGGGACTTGCTCCAGGCCAGACACTGTTCTGTGCATCTTACATGAATGCTCTCTTTTATCCTCACACCAACACTATGAGGCGGGCACTGCCGTTTCCCTCACTTTGTAGTTGAGAATAATGGCAGCACAGAGACTGCAAGGTCATTCCGTAAGAGGCGGAATCAGGCTTCAGACTCAGGCAGTCTAACTCCAGGGCCAGCGCCTGAATCTCTCTGTCATGCTGCTTTTCTGCAACGTAGCATGACGGCGAGTTGGAGGAATGAAGGTTTGAGGGCTCTTTGGACCCAGTAAAGAAAAAAAGGAGCTCTGGATAGAGAAAAATAATTAGCGAGAGAGGGAAGGGCAGGACCTCTAGCGAAGCAGGTTAGGTAGCAGAATTAGGTAGCATTCCGCGGCACGGAAGCACGCGTGGAGGAAAGGCTGAACAAGCAGCCCGCAGGAATGACCCGCAGAGCAGCTGGAGGTGGCCACTGTAGCAAACTGCAGCACCAGCCCCCAGGAGACCTGCGGGCCCCACACAGGTAGCAGTTTATATAAGAAACTAAATCAGCGCTTTCCACAGAGTTCATCAACAGAGCAAGGACCGTAAGACCTGAGGCCTAAAGAGGCACTCACCTCGAGCCTTCACACTGAAAGAAAGAGACTGGATTTTGCAGGCAGGCATCCTCTGAAGATTCTGTGTCTGTGGGTGTTCTGCACTTTAATGTTGGATTTCTGATATATAGGATTTCTTAATTATCTTCCAAGTCTAGATTAGGGTCCTGCTCCAGTTACCTATTGCTATGTAACATATCACCCGGAAACTAAGTAGTAATATAGCCACTATTTTATGAAGCTTACAATTTTGCAAGTGAAGACTTTGCGCACACCAGAGCTGCAATGACTATGAGATGGCTGAATGACTGGAGGTGGCTGGGACAACTTGATGGGGCCACATGTCTGAGGCCTTGGTTCTGGATTCCCGTTGAATTCCTAGTTCTTCTCTACACTGTGAAGCTGGGGTTGCAATATCTAAGATGGCTCCTTCACTCTGATGTTGGCATCCCCTGGGATGGCTGAATGACCTGAGCTCATGCGGCCTCTGTCTTCCCACAGCCTCTCCACACAGCTGGCTTGAGCTTGCTCACAGCATGGCAGTGTCGGAACAGCCAGACCCAGGACACGGCAGCTGTTTCCCCTAGAGCTAGCACTCCTGGGTGAGGCATCACGTCTGCCACCTTCTACTGGTCAACTCAGTCTCAGCACCAGGCCAGACTCGAGGGGAGAGGACACGGACATTTCCTGCTCAATGGGTGGGAAAGTTAAAGAGTTTGCAGACAAGCTTATTCCAGGGCAAGACCCTTCCTCCAGCCTCCTCTGGGACATTGTACTTGCTTCACCATGACCTTTAACTGAATTGTACCTGCCCAGTGTTGATCAACATCGTAGCCTAGAGGCCAGCACAGTACTCTCAATAAATTTTTGATGAATCAATGACAATTTAGAGGGTTTGCCATACATTTTAGATATCTCCAAGGATTCTCAGAAACTGAAGACAAACCACCCAGAAATACTACCTGAATGAAATCACTAAAATTTTACCAAGGAAGGTGACACAGAAATGTGCACATATTTATAGATGTATAATAGACGCGTCACGTACATACAAATGCGGTGGTTTGTAGCTGTATGAGAGAACAGAAATGATTGTGCTATAATTGAATAACTCACTGTTTATATAGCGTTTACTATGTGCCCAACACAGCCCTGAGCCCTTCACAAGAACTACCTCAGCACAAGAAGATGAGCTCTGTTAGGGGCTGAACTGTGTGCCCTTCGAGTTCGTATGTTGAAGTCCTAACCCCCAGGACCCCAGAATGTGACTGTGTCTGGAAATAAGCCTTTAAAGAGGTAATTGAGTTAGAAAGAGGTCATTAGAGTGGGACCTAATCCCACATGACTAGTGAAAAGGGAAATTAAGACAGAGACAGATCCAGAGGGAAGACCATGTGAAGACACCGTGAGAAGATGGCCATCCACAAGCAAGGAGAGAGGTCTCAGGAGAAACCAGCCCTGCCCGCACCTTGATCTGAGACTTGTGGCCTCCAGACCTGTTGTTTGCACTAACCAGCGTGTGGTACTTTGCTACAGCAGCCTAAGCAAACTAACCCAAAATCCCAGGGTCTATGGGCAGTAAAGCCACCAAACAGGATGCAGCCTCAGCTCGTGCTCTGTCAAATGCCTTGGGAATGAAGAGCAGGTCGTGGCTGCTCTGCTCTGGGCTCAGGAGTCTGGCCGTCCCCCTGCACCGCCAGCCCTACCATTGCAGCAAGAAGGGAGTTCCATTCAAAGGGGCCGGGCACGGGAAGCTGAGGATGGAAAAGAGATGTTATATCAGTTTCCTGTGCCTGTTGTGACAAATTACCACAAACTTGGTGGTTTAGAACAATAAAAAATGTGTTCTCTCATGGTACTGGAGGCCAGAAGTTCAAAGTGAGTATCACTGGCTGAAGAGAAAGGACCAGCAGGGCCACGCTCCCTTTGGTGGCTCTAGGGGAGCATGGGTCCCTCGGCTCGTCCAGCTCCTGGTGCCTGCTCCATTCCTTGACTTCTGGCCACATCACTCCAGTCTCTGCCTCCGTGCTCACGTTGCCTCCTCCCCTTCTCTGTCAATTCTCCCTCTGCCTCTCTCTCACCAACACCCATGATGGCATTTGGAGGCACCCAGTAAGCCAAGATAATCTCCCCATCTCCAGATCCGCAACTTTATCACATCTGCAAAGATCGTTTTTCCATCTGTAACATATTTTACAAATATAAAAAATTACAAAATTTTATAACATATTCCATCTGTGACCCTAAGGTAACATTTACACGTTCCAAGGATTAGGATCTGGTATGCTAAGGGCTATTACTCAGCCCACTAGAGGCATCCTTCACCTTCGCTGGGCAAACAGGCTTCCCCCAGCCCTGGAGCTGTCCACTCACAAAGACCACCTCTGAGGCGGTGCGGGATGCCCGTCGTGAGAGACACCTAACATACGAGTTTCCCTGTTTGCAAATATGCCTGTCTGAATGCTAAAATGCTAACTTTCCTGATGATATGACTCTAAACATCTTCCACTCGTGTCACACCTACATCTGTCGTCTTTAAATTACTTATCACCAGCAGGCTGGCTCAAGGATGCAGCTCAGTGTGCATATGCTTCCAACAAGCCCAATTTACTCAGGTTTGCAAAGAGTGGCAAGTTCTCCCTAATAAAGACGTTGGAATTCTCTCCACGGTGCTCTTGAAATACACAGAAACTCGAGAGAAGGCGTGAACCCCCAGCACTCAGAGGCCTGAAGCAGCAGGATGGAAAGGGAGCCATATGCTTCATTTTTAGGGCATCCTAATGAGGTGTCGCAGTGTGCTATGTTCATGTGACTAAAGATGGAAACTATGTTCTCCAGAAGATTCTTCCCTGTACAGATCTGGGTTAGAGGGGACAAAAAGAGGAACTTGTGGGAGAAATGAAGAAGTCACTATTCTCGGATCACAGTGGGCAGGCGTGGTGACAGACAGACGCAGATGTGAGTGGCGGGCTCCTCTTTCTGACGCTGGCCCCACCAACAAGAACAGCCCCAGGCTGACTTCCAGAGGCAGCAGCTCCCCAGATTTCTCTGTCAGTAAGTCCACAAGCAGATCTCCCCTGCAGGGCCACTTCAGCAGCCGGCCCCACCCAGGCTGTGGGACTTCCGGCCGTTCATGACCTTCTCACCACCAGTGCTTCAGGCTGTCATGTGCAATGACACAGGTCTCCACCCCTTGCCAGACTCACTCCCTCAGCTCCTCCCACCCGTGTAAGTTCCAATTGCTAGAGTCACTTCTTGTTCTCACTACTCTTCGCAGCTCTGTTGTCCCCGCTGAACCACAGCAGACACAGAGGGGATGGCTTTTCCCATGCGTGGTTCAGAGTGTGAGAGAACTCAGCAGTAATTCTCAAAGTTTAGTCCAAGTCCCTCCTATATCCGAAATACCTGGGGAACTCTTGAAATATACACATTCCTGGCTCCACTTCCGGCCAATGAACCAAAATCTCTAGTGATGGGGCCCAGGATTCTGCATCTTAACAAGTATCTCAGGTAACCGCTGTGCACAGACAAGTCAAAATAATTAAATTATTGCTAAGATTAAAAATGTTTGAGATCATTAAAAACAGTAGTTCAGGGGCTGGCCCAGTGGTGTAGTGGTTAAGTTCACGTGCTCTGCTTTGGCAGCCCAGGGTTCACGGGTGCAGACCTCAGGTGCAGACCTACACACCACTCATCAGGCCATGCTGCGGCACCACCACACATACAAAATAGAGGAGGAGTGGCACAGATGTTAGCTCAGTGACACTCTTCCTCAAGCAAAAAGAAGAAGATTGGCAACAGATGTTAGCTCAGGGACCATCTTCCTCACCAAAACAAAACAAAACAAAAGAGTAGTTCAGTGTTTACGTACCAGTAGTATATGCTAAGAAATATCATGGTGTACTAAAATTTTAGGTTGCACTTGCACAACTTTAAGATATTTTAGAATGCATGTTATTGTCACTGAAGAGAGATCCCCAAATCTCCACCTTTTAGCAGAGAGCTAAGGGACAGGTGTGGCCTGAGGTCGTCCAAGAAGTTCAATATTTCCTTTTCCATTGCACAGTCACTGGCTACATGATATGTGCTACAGAATGTGTGATGACCAGGAGATAATAAGTGTATCTCTTGTCCTCATGGAGTGTAGGCTCCAGTACGGGAGACGTGAATGTGATAATAGCTCTCATTTATTGGATGGTTACTATGTGGCCATGGACATGCATCGTCTTATTAACAATCCTATAACAGACACATCTTATTAAACTCATTCTCCAGACAAGAAAGTTGAGACTTCAAGAGCGTAAGTCCAAATGTCACAGACCCAGGACTCCTAATCTCTGTGCCACCCTGCTGCCTGCAGAATAATGTAACTTCATCATGATCTACGAGCGCCTCAGCTGTGAGGAGTAAATCAGAATGACAGAAACCACAAAGTGAGTAGGAACAAATCATACAGCGATTTCGGAACAATCTTGAAATCTTACCCATATCCCTTCCACTGCTTGGGATTTGGTAGTTAATGAGGCAGAAGTATTTCATTGCCCTACGAATCCACAGATAAACGCTTGCTTGCTTCTGTTAGGACAGACAGCTCTGTTAAGACATCCTGACAACCCCTCATGTTCCCCTATGGTTTGTAAAAGTTAGTCAATTAGATACTCAGAAGCCCAGTGCAGGTCTTGACTGTAGAAGGCCCGAGGCAGTAGGAATCTGGACATACTATTTGCCTTGAGTGTCATAAGTTTTGACATCAGAAGTCTTCCCTCCTATTGGAGAAAAGGGGTTTCTCCTGAGAAGAGACTTCTGTGATCATTGTAAACCTGGGTGCACAGCTCTCTGCCCTGGAGGCTCTTGACATCCTGATGACCATAAGATTGCCAGTTCTTATGAAATGGCTTTTTCTTTGTCTTTTTGTAGGTTACTCTGCAAACTCCAGCATGCCATGACCATAAGGAAAAAGGCCCTTAGGACTATAGGAATAACCCGAGGAGTTAAGTGAGGTTTCCAATCCCGGGGTCCAGTGAGCCAGCCATAGCTGCTAGGCTCCCACAGCGACGGATTCCCAGGAGTGTCCTCGTAACCCATGGCACACAGCACCCCTGGGCCTTCCTAGCTGAGCTTCTCCTCTGATTTCCCGTTACCAAACCAAGTACCCGGGAACAAGTGTTTGGTACAAGAGACCCAGATTCTCTGTTTCCCTGCCCAACACCTTAGTAAAAGGGGGGTTCCACAGTCCTGAACCCCCTGGTCCCAACCTCTGAGGGCTGGATCTTGCCCCTCCTCGTAGATCTCAGTGCTGATGGCCCCCTGGTCTTGTTTATTTCCTTGTTTGTTAATTGATGGGATCCTGGGCTATCACTATTCTAGACTTGTCTTTCCAATATCAAACGCTGTCTGAAACATGCCAAAGATGGCCACAGCCTTCACATCCTGAGCCTTGCCCTCATTCACTGTGACCTGGGTGGAGAGTCCTGTAAGACCCAAGCATCCCACTGGGCAGATATGCTGGACAGAACCTCTGTTTCTCCCCTGGGTTCCTGATCAGCTTCATCTGTCTTTCTTCCCCATTTCATTCTCAAATCCCTTCTTCTAGAAATACTTATATTAGTCCCTACTTTATGGATGTTTGATGTTTACACTGATGCAATTCGAAGTCGGGTCTTTGCTATGGACTGAATTGTATCCCCGACAAAGTTCATATTATGTTGAAGCCCTAACTCCCCAACATGACTGCATCTGGAGACGCGGCTTTTAGGAAGCACTTCAGGTTAAGAGAGGTCATAAGGGTGGGGTCCTGATCCAACCGGATCAGCGGCCTCATAAAAGGAAGAGAGATATTTCTTTCTCTCTCTCTCCATGCACACACACACACACACACACACGCAGAGGACAGGCCATGTGAGCATACAGAGAGAAGGCGGCCATCTGCAAGCCAGGAAGAGAGTTCTCACTGGAACCAACCCTGCTGGCACCCTGATCCCAGACTTCCAGCGTCCAGAACTGTGAGAAATAAATTTTTGTTGTTTAAGCCCCCCAGTCTATGATATTTTGCTATGGCAGCCTGAGCGGTCTGAGACGGTCTTATGCTAAACGATAATAAAGTGGGCCATCAAAATGCACCACGATGGGTGCCATGATGAAGCTAGACATCGGGCAGTGTTGGACTAACCCGGCCTTAAGGGTAAGAAGACTTCCCAGAAGAAATGATGTCTAAAGCTGAATCCTAAAGGATGAAAGGGGTGGAAAGTATCTTCAAAGGAAAAGTGGCCACGTGCAAAACTCAGGAGATCAGAGAGACCACGGCTCCACTGGGCACTGCAAGTATTCCAATATGGCAGAGGAGTAGAGTAGAAAGAGATGAGTGGCCATAGGTGGGACTGGCGATATTAGGGGACATAGCTTGAGGAAGGTTTGCAGGCCATTGAAAGGAGCCTGAAATTTATTTTGAAAGCAAAGAGAAACCGCCTGAGGAGTTTTAAATAAGGGACTGACAAAACAGGAGGCATATTTTAGAAAGGTCATGGGAATGAGCAGTATATCCATGTCAGAAGTGCCATCAACAATATTAATTCAACTAATATTTATTAAGGACTTATTATGGGCCAGGAACTGTTCTAGGTCCCGGGGATAAAGAAGTGAACAAAATAGACAAAACCCCTGCTCTCATAGCATCTATATTCTAGTGTGGAGATACAGTCCATAAAGAAAGAAATATATAATGTGTCAGATGGCAACTAGAGTCCAGGATGAGTGTGGGTGGGAAAGGAAAGATGGGAGGTTATACAGAGCAATAAGGAAAGGACTTCCTAATAAATTTTGAGCAGAGACCTCAAGGAAGTGAGGAATGAGCTGATAGAATCTGAAGTCAGACCATCCCAAGCAGAGGGAATAGCAGGTGCAAATGTCCTGAGGTGGGAGCAAACCTGTCCCAGAAATATCTAGGAGACCAGTATAGTTGGAGCAGTGGGAGAGGAGAAGGGAAGAGCTGAGGCCAGCTCATGTGCCTTCTTGGGATGTACTCAAAACCCTCAATTGCTGGCTGCCAGATCATTGCCAAAATACATACAGAATATTAACTCTTCCTCAGCTCTATGCCACACTCTGTCACCTGGACCCCAAAGCTTCTCTTGAATAATTCTGTCAGCTACTGATCACACACCCTCAATCAGATTTCTCACAAGAATCAGGTCAGTTTCACTCCCACGCCTCTAACCAGAGGAATTTAAACCCAATCCAAGAAGTCCAAAGGAAACTGGCACCAAATCATGATTTCCTCTTCCACCCTCCGCCTTGCTCCTGCCCGCAGCCACGAGCCTTCCTTCCTCTCCCGCTCCCACAGTTCTGCGAACATCTGAGCATAGAAACAAACGCTTGGAGGAGAGGGCAGAGAAATGTGCACCAGTGCTTACCACACACCGCCCCATGCACCGTGCCCGCAGGTAAGATTTCACCAAATGCCCAACGAAGTAAGAAAAAAAGGAGGAAAATGTACTGGGTTTCATGAAATTAAATTTAATCAATTTAAATTTATTTGGAGAAACTGTTTTGATTAGCTGCTGTAATAATACAATACAATACAATACAATACAATAAAAGTATACTTCTTACTGTGCTGGTAATTAAGCTATTGTCACTCTTCTCAAAAACCTACCTTTTTACATCCAGCTTTATGGGGCTGGAACTGGAATTCTGCAAACCACATTCAGCTTTGACAACTGTTTCCTGAAAGTTCTGCCAGTTGGAGGTGCTAGAAGGAGACCGCAAGGCTGGAGAGGGGATAAGAGACATGCTCCTTTGTGGTCTTGTTTTGGGGTTTTGTTCATTTGCTCATGTTTTTGGGGTTGTTTTGTTTTGCTAAGCCTATCAATGTCACCTGAGCACCACTTCCTTACCTGGGGAACAAAAGAGAGGAGGATTGTGGGAGGCTTTTGTGGGCCAGGACAGCAAGAGGTGAGCCTCACTTCCGCCACATCCCCACGGTCCATCCAACTGCAAGGCTGGGAACTGGAGTCCAGCGGTGGCTTTTGTTGAATGCGTGGCTATCACCCACAAAGTCCTTCCCACGCTTGCGTGTTAAAACATCCTTTCCTAAATTAGAGTAAAAGCAAACGCTAGCTTTTGTGTTGGCAAAATAAAAGGTTACCTGCCTGCAAAACCCCAGCACTCAGTAGGTCAGTGAGATCCAAAAGGGTGGAACCCCCGGTCCATGCTAAGGCAGCTGGCTTCACACGCCTTCTTCATGCTCACGTACAGCGACGTCCTAGATCTGTTTATGCTCATTTCTAAGCTACACTCTCTTTCCCCCTCAACACAGCAATGCATAAAACTTCTCTCCCACTATTGTATGGAAAACCTATAACCGTACATCATCCTTGATTCCTAACATCAGGGCTGGTAATGTTCTCTAGTGAACCAGCACGTTACAGGCTCCAGATGAGAGCTGAAACTGGAACAGTATTGGACAAATTCTCTGAGCTCCCTAGAAGAAATTTCTATTCTTTTTTTAAAAAAGAACAGTACAGACTTCAGAATAGTCTCTAAGTTAGCTTTGATATTATACTCATCTCTACCTTTGGTTAAACTCGCTTTCCAGAGAGTTGGTTAAGTTAATGCATTTGCACTTGCTTCTTTCATTAATCTTTGTGAACTGTGCAATGTTCTGCATAAACCCCTTCTACCCATGGAGCCCTGTTGCATCCACATTAGGTAAGGTCACTGTAAGGTAAACATCATCTGACCTTTAGAAGGTGATCATGAGACCCTCGTAGGATATCATCCTCTTGCCTGAAAAACAAAAACAAGATTAGCCTTCAGTGCAATTTCTATTTTTAAAAAAATAAGAAGTGAACCAGAAGTTTTCAGAGTGAATAGATAGAACCCTTGTAATTAGTGCAGGATGAATTTTTAAAACTCAAGTTAGGACTGTGGGAGATAAAGAGGGAATTAATAGTCTCTCTCTCTTCATATTCATAACAAAAACATTTAAAAGGAGAAACATTATGCCAGCATGGTTTTTTAAAAACAACTACTATTTTCTCCTTTTTCTGTAACTCTTGCAAATCCAGGATGAGCTGGAGTGTGACTGACTGTTGCTGGAATATCTTTAAGTTCCAACTGCTTCATGAACATCAAACCGATGCCTGGAGAGAAGCCTACTCCTCTTCCGTTTCTCCTCTCTGATCCAAACACACATCGACGGCCACCAAGTCCCTGGAGCTAGAAAACTTCGAAGCATTCTTGGAGGCCTCTTGTGTACTATTTCTGCACACATGTGTATCATTGCATGCATGACATTGCATGTATTTATCAGTATACTTGCCTGTCCTTCCAGCTACTTAAATACAGGAACCATTCTTTAACTGTTTTTGTATCTTGAGTGCTTAGCACAGAGTTACAGCACAGGAAGCTGTAAGTACAGGCTCGTGTCACTTAATGACGGGGATACATTCTGAGAAATGCATCGTTAGGCAATTTCATCATTGTGTGCACTTACACAAGCCTGGATGGTATAGCCTGCTACACACCTATGTGGTATAGCCTGTTGCTCCTAGGCTACAAACCTGTATGGCATGTTACTGTGCTGAATACTGTAGGCAATTGTAGCACAATGGTAAGCAGCTGTGTATCTAAACATATCTAGACATCACTAACAATATGGGATAAAAGATTGAAAAATGGTGCATCTGGATTGAACAAAGAAGATATGATAAACACACACACACACACACACACACACACACACACACACACACACAATGGAATACTACTCAGCCATAAAAAAGGATAAAATCGGGCCATTCACAACATCATGGACGGACCTTGAGGGTATTATAAGTGAAATAGGCCAGATAGAGAAAGACAATCTCTGTATGACCCCACTCATAGGTGGAAATTAAACACATGGACAAAGAGAACAGATTAGTGATTCAGGGGGAAGGGGCGTGGGGGGTGGGCACAAGGGGCAAAGTGCTGTACCTACAATATGACTGATAAATAATAATGTACAACTGAAATTTCACAAGGTTGTAAACTATCATAATCTCACTAAAAAGTAAAAAAAAAAAAAAAAATGGCACCTCTGTATAGAGTGCTTCCCACAAATGGAGCTTGCAGGACTGGACGTCGCTCCGGGGGAGTCGGTGAGAGAGCGGTGAGTGAATGTGAGGGCCGGGACATCACTGGACACCGCTCTGGACTTTATCAACACTGTGCACTTAGGCTACACTAAATTTATTAAAAATATTTTTCTTTCTTCAATAATAAATTAACCTTAGCTTCCTGTAACTTTTTTACTTTATAAACTTTTTAATTTTTTTAACTTTTTGACTCTTTTGTAATAAAACTGCTTAAAACAGAAACATATTGTACAGCTGTGCAAAAATATCCTCTTTCTTTAGATCCTTATTCTATAAGCTTTTTTCTATTTTTAAAATTTCGTGTTTTATTTTTTACTTCTTAAGGTTTTTTTGTTAAAAACTAAGACCCAGGAGCCGGCCCCGTGGCGTAGTGACTAAATGCAGCACACTCCACTTCAGCGCCCAGGTTCACAGGTTCAGATCCTGGGCGTGGACCTACACTGCTCGTCAAGACATGGTGTGCTGGTGACCCACATACAAAATCGAGGAAGACTGGCACAGATGTTAGCTGAGGGTAAATACTCCTCAAGCAAAAAGAAAAAAAATGAGGAAGATTGGCAACAGATGTTACTTCAGAGCTAATCTTCCTCACTAAAAAAAAAAGGAAAAAAGAAATCTAAGGCACAAACACACACATTAGCCTAGGCCTACACAGGGTCAGGATCATCAATATCACTGTCTTCCACTCCACATCTTGTCCCACTGGAAGGTCTTCGGGGCCATAACATGCATAGAGCTGTCACCTCCTGTGATAACACTGCCTTCTTCTGGGACACCTCCTGAAGAACCTGCCTGAAGTTCTTTTAAAGGAGGGGTCATTCTTTTCAGAAATGTCCATGGTGGTTTGCTTGATTTGTTTCTTTTCTTCATCATAGATTTGCTTGTAAGCAGATAATGCACCATGAACATTCCTCTCTATTAACTGAAAGCTTTCAGGGGCAGCCCATTAGTGTAGTGGTTAACTGCACATGCTCTGCTTCAGAAGCCCAGGGTTCACAGGTTCAGATCCCAAGCGTGGACCTACACACTGTTCATCAAGCCATGCTGTGGCGGCGTCCCACATGCAAAAAGAGGAAGATTGGCAACAGATGTTGGCTCAGGGATAATCTTCCTCAAGCAAAAAGAGGAAGATTGGCAACATATGTTAGCTCAGGGCCAGTCTTCCTCAAAAAAAAAAAAAAAAAAAACCTTTCAATATTGGGGTCCATGTTTTCAAGCTTATTTTTTTTCTTAAAGATTGGCACCTGAGCTAACAACTGTTGCGAATCTTTTTTTTTTTTCTGCTTTATCTCCCCAAATCCCCACAGCACATAGTTGTACATCTTAGTTGCAGGTCCTTCTAGTTGTGGCATGTGGGACACCGCCTCAATGTAGTCTGATGAGCGGTGCCATGTCTGTGCCCAGGATCCAAATCAGTGAAACCCTGGGCCATCGCAGCAGAGCACACAAACTTAACCACTCGACAAGTGGCCAGCCCCAGTGTTTCCAAGCTTTTTAAGGAGCTTGTTGAGGTCTGCAAAAGATTCTGCTAAACCCTTCACTGTGAATTTTCTTGGGGATTCATCTTCTTTTTCTCCTTCAGTTTCCTTTTCTCTTGCCTCTTCTTCAGCTGTGTATTCCTGTTCCAGTTCCAACAACTCCTTATCAGTCCACTCCTCGGGGACCACCTGTAGGAGCCCCTCAGTGTCATTCTCATCCTCACCCAGGTTCAAGTTGTTTGCCATCTCAACAACAGCCTTGTTGATTTTTGCAGCCTCCTCATACTTGTCCAATCCTTTGAAGCCATGGACGAACCTCTTGAGTGTCTTGTTCCAGATGGCATTCACACATTCCTTGGTGACATCACCCTAAGCCCGAGCAAGGTTCTTGATGTCGTCACAGATGCTGGAATCCTTCCAGAATTGCATCAGTGTCTTCTCAGTGTCTTCCTCAGTTGCAGCAGTTGGGCAAAGGTCCTCCTCGGGTATCAGGCCTTAACAGCTGCTATAATTCCTTAATCCGTTGGTTGGATCAAAGAGATGGTGTTTGGAGGGAGAGACACTGCTTTGATATTGAGAGGAAGATCACCAATAAAAGGAGGATGACCAAGAGCATTATCAATCATAAGCGAAATCTTTAAAAGTCTGTTACTCTCCAAACAGTACTTCTCCATTTCTCTGGCATAGCAATTCAGGAGGGTAAGTCGGGAGAAGAGCTGGGTCCTCCCTGACTTCTCACTGCTCCTGTGGTGCGCTGGCCGTGTGTGCTTGTCGATGTGCTTGAAGGCCCGGGGGCTCTCACTGTGCCAGGTCACAGAGTTTCAATTTGCAGCCTGCAACATTGCCCCCCAAGCAAGACTGTTATCCTGGCCTTATAAGCCTTGAAACCTGGCACTGATATGGCCTCCTTATGCATGAAAGTCCTTTCAGGCTTCTATTCCCAAAATAGGAAGATTTCATCTATATCAAATATTTGCTCTGGCAAGTAATTTCCCTCCACAGTCAGCTTATCTAGAGTTTCTGAAAATTTTTTGGCTTCCTCCACATCAGTGCTCGCAGACTCACCACTTACTTTCACATTACGTGATGAATAATGATTCTTGAATCATTTAACCACCCAGAGCGAGTGGCAAATTCAACATGGTATTCGGGTCCAGCCTTTTCTTTCAACATTGCAAATAAAATTTTTGCTTTGGCCGTGATCCTCATGGTGCTAAGAAGGATGTGCTTCGGTGTCTGGTCATCAATCCAGGTCACTAGAAGTTTCTCCATGTCTGATACAGGCCCTTCTCGAATTTTCGTTGGTCTTATTGCCTTCCATGAAGCAGATCCTTTAACAGCTTCCATCACTTTGTTCTTGTTCTTCAAGATCGTAGCTATGGTGGATGGGACATGCCTGACTGGCGAGCAATAACCATCACTGATTTTCCACCTTCATAGTCCTTAGTCACTTTTAATTTTGTTTCCAGGTCAATCACTCAAAATGGCCTCTTACTGGCAACATTAGCAGTGGATTTTGTACACTTAGGGGCCACGATGAACAAAACAACACAAGACCAAATCAAGCACAAGAGAAAGTGCTGCACTCAAGAGACGCAGTAAACACGAGATGTATGAGGCTGCTGTTGGAGTAACATGAAATACTGGTTTACAGTAAACTTTGTTTATATAAGTAGAAAGAGTATACTCTAAAATAATGATAAGAAGCTTAGTGTAGTAAAGGCATAAACCAGTAACATAGTCATTTATTATCATTATCAAGTATTACATACTGTACATAATTATATGTGCTATATTTTCACACGACTGGCAGCACAGTAGGTTTGTTTACACCAGCATCACCAGAAACATGTGACTAATGCATTGTGCTACGATGTTACGACAGCTATAATGTCACTAGGCAGCAGGAATTGTTCAGCTCCATTATAATCTTATGGGACCACCGATCTGTATGTGGTTCACCATTGGCTGAAATCTCATTATGCAACACATGGAAACGGATTTGACTGTAAATGCATTTGAACTCCTCTTCCCTAGCTCTTTATTTTTGGTCACCACGTTCTGCCCATTTTTCCTCTGAAATGATTTATATTTTTTTTTAAGGATTGGCACCTAAGCTAACAACTGTTGCCAATCTTTTTTTTTTTTTTTCTGCTTTATCTCCCCAAACCGCCCCCCACCCCCTGCCCCCGGCCCCGCACACAGCTGTATATCATAGTTTCATGTCCTTCTAGTTGTGGGATGTGGGACACCGTCTCAACGTGGCCTGACGAGCAGTGCCATGTCCATGCCCAGGATCCGAACCCCGGGCCGCCGCAGTGGAGAGCACAAACTTAACCACTCGGCCACGGAGCCGGCCCCTGAAATGATTCTTTTTTTTTTTTTTTAAAGATTTTATTTTTTTCCTTTTTCTCCCCAAAGCCCCCCCGTACATGGTTGTATATTCTTCATTGCGGGTCCTTCTAGTTGTGGCACGTGGGACGCTGCCTCAGCGTGGTTTGATGAGCAGTGCCATGTCCGCGCCCAGGATTTGAACCAACGAAACACTGGGCCGCCTGCGGCGGAGCGCGCGAACTTAACCACTCGGCCACGGGGCCAGCCCCCTGAAATGATTCTTAAATCCAGTCTCTCCCTCAACATTCAGGCCCTTGTCATTCTCACGTGGACTATGCAAAATCTTTCATTAACTGTTGTTGCTGACTTCGGGCCCACCCCTCCTCCAGCTGCCCTCCATACAAGTGCCAAGTTACCTTTCTAAAACACAAGGCTGATCGAGTCATCCCTTTGACTAATACCTTCAGTAGTCCCTAGCATCTGGAAGAGGGTCCAGATTTCTTAGCGTGATTCTCAGTGCAGCCTGCCTGTCCAAGTTCATCTCCAGAAACTTGTCCCTGTGTGCCCTGAACTCGAGCCTTCCAAACAACTGATAATCTAATCAAAAAATACTTCTCCAGGCCTCTGTGGTTTGTTCTTTCTCCTTCTTCCATAGAATGCCTTTTCCACACTCCTTGGAAAACTCACTCATCCATCAACACCTGGATTAAGTGTCCCTTCCATGAAGCCGAATTCTCCAAACATTTGCTTATAGATCCTGTTTTCCAATAAATGTTGTGCCCCTTAAGGGTAGGGACTGTGTTTATATTATTTCGTATGCCTGGTGCCCAATTCAGTGTCTAAAATCATCAGCATCAAAAAATCTTTGTTCAAAATAATTGCCAACCAGTACCTAGGATTCTCTGAAATCCTAATTGCTATCCTCGCTTCTACAAAGGCCAGATCCCTGCTCTTCAGGACGACTCAGAAAATGTGTTATTTTAGCACAAATTGGAAACCCTCGAGCACCTCTGCTCAAAGTCACAGACAAGATAACATCCCTTTTTAAGTAGCCAAAAAAGTGAATTCACTTCTTTGAAAAAAAAAATGGCAGTGTTATAAATCCGAGACAAAGTTAGCACATAGTCCTTTTTTGTTAGTGATGATTATGATAATCTCACCAGGACTAAATAATTTTTAAACCACTTCCATATACATTATCATGCTTGGTAACATATTGACATCACTGGAAATAGCCAAACGCATTAGCAAGGCATCGCTGGGATTTTGGCATCAGAATGAAATTGGTTCCAGCCCAAGCTCCTCCATTTGCTAACTATCTGGCCCTGGGAACGTTACTTAACCTCCTCAAAGCTCCTTAAATGCATCTCCTCACCAATAAAAACAGGGATAATGATAGTAAGAATAACTATTGAGTGTTTCTTACATGCAAACACTATTCTAAGTGGATTCCATGTAACTCACTTAATCCTTTAAGTAGTGAAGTAAACACCACGAACTGCCTTTAATTAAGAAATTGAAGCGCAACTGATAAATGGTGGGGCCAGGGTGGGGCTCTGTGTTCTTAACCACTACGGAGACCATCTCAGAGATTTTCTGAAGTGCTGAAAGAGATCAACCATCTACAGCCCTTAGCACAAAGCCTGGAACCGAGAAAACACTTAATAAACATTGGCTGTTACTATTCTCCTTACTAATCTCAGGAAGACCAGAGCAATCATTCAGCTGCACTACAACGTAATCTAATCACCTGCCTGCACCAATCACCAAAATAGAATTGCCCCCTTTTCTACAGCCTCAGAAGGAAAACAAAAGGGGAAAAACGGCAACAAAATGAGAGTGTAGATGTGAAAGCAACTTACAAGTAAAAAGTACTTCAGGAAATGAATGGAGGTGCTGTGACAGAGGCAGGAATTTTTGGAAGGTGCCACATGCTACACATTTAGTTGTCGTATTCCCAGTAGGATGACTGTTCCTTTTCCTCCTTAACCGTCAGCCCAATCCTATGGCAAAGTGAAAAGAGCCCTGCACTGAGTTTTCCTGTGGACACAAATCACATGATGATCCTGTGTGTGTCCACATGGGAGCCAGCATGTTAGAGGGGTAAAAAACCACCCAAACCCCCCTCCCCCTATCCCCCTAGGACCTTTAGAGGGAGCTCCCTCTCCAAATTCAGTGGCCCTCCACGTTTTCCCTTTGACCTGCTTCTTCCTCTCCAGAACAAGTGACCACGGATTCACTTTCCATGACAGCAAAATGACAGCAACTGTCACTTAAAATAAGAGGAGACTGATTCTTTTTAATTGAAAGAAAACGTGTTGCTGTAGGTGTACCACATTGTCCAGCGAGGACTCCCTCTGTGGGAAACCCCAGAGCATGCTGTCCCGGAGAACTTTCTGCAACGATACCCTGTGAGTTCGCTGTCCAATATGGCAGCTGCTGGCCACATGTGTGTATTGGGCTTTGAAATGTGCCTACTGCAACTGTGAACTAAATTTTTTATTCCATTTAATTTTAATAAATTTAAATAGCCACATACAGCGAGTGACTACCCTATTGGACAGAGCACCTCACAGACTGTCATCCACTTTTCCTAACCAGCGCGGAATGGCTCCTCCGGGTTCAGGATCTGACCTCCCAAGACAAGCAAAAAAGTCAACTCGGAGGAAGCCGGACCTCTGAAGCTGAGATGACCAAAACAAGACGTGTCTAAAATTTGCTTCCAGAAGGACTGGAAAGCTGACTCTCAAATTGGCCCCAGGCTACTTGATCACTATTCAGTTCAAGCACGTGAAACAATTACTCGTCCAGCAGCTGGAAGTGAAGATGAGCTGCTGACATTTAAGCAGCAGGAAACGTCTGGAATTGACTGCAGCCGTCGCAGCAAGTACTGAAAGAAGAAGCTAAAAATCAACGCTACCCAAAGAGAAGCAGAATGACTTGTGTCCATTTTTCATCCCTTAGAGAAGCGTGTACCCAGTCACGCCGTGGGCGGGGAGCTGGAGTGACTTGCTTTCCTACGAAGATTGATTTTCTAAGGAAGAGGAAGGGGAAGACGACAAGCCATGTAAGGAGCAAATGCCGAGCCTTTGAGGATGCAAGTGTGTGCAGAGGAAAGCAGGCTTGCATCCTGAGAACGACAGGAGGCTGTTGGACTGTTTGAAGCAGGAGACGTGATGGATTCGCTTTTGTAAAGCTGGCTGTGGCCGCCGTGTGAAGGGAAATTTGGAGCGTGGTGAGAGGGTGTGAGAGACGAGTTTAGGAGAACTTCCCATGGTTTTGGCAAAAAGCGATGGAAGCGAGGACTCTGAGAGCAGTAGAGCCAAAGAGAAGGGGTCAGAGTCAACAGATGTTTACGGGGAAAATTACTAGGGCTTCATAATGATTGGACAAGAGACGGCGAGGAGGCAGGTAACGAGCAAGAGGTCCCCGGTTTTCATAGCTGAAGGAAGGGAGGTGCTACTCCCTGAGATAGACACCAGAAAGGACCGGATTTGGGAGGGAAGTATGTCTCGTTTTGGACACTCAGGTTTGAAGTACCTTTGACACAGTGAGGATGGCAAGTTGACAGCTGGATGCGCGGCTCTGGGGTTCAGAGGAGCGGGATCATCTGTACTGCTGACTCCATTAAAAATTTCTAAAAAGATAAACTGGTAGTTTGATGAAATGTCTCATTCCCAACCCATAAAAGGTGATGCCCAGAAGTAGCGCAGTAGACCATTAGGAAGACTTCAGGGTTCAGCTTTCGCCAGTCATAGCTCCATCCTTGCAGAACCTCAGGCTGCCCACCCCTCCCGAAAAGACCACATTCACCGCTTATCTGGAAATGCTGTGGTGCATGGTCTTGGTCTCACACACCGTCTGAGCGACCTACCGCCTTTGCCACACTCGCCTGCCCTCTTCTCTGCCTCTTAGGCCGGAACGGTCTTGAAGTTTCAGTCCTTTCTGACTTGCGACGTCATCTGCTGACCACTTCCTCAGTCTGCAGCCACACGATCCCTGAGTCCAGAGAAGGCCATAAGTAGCCTGGGCTCACACGCTCTGACGTCCCCGGGGGGCCAGGCTTGAACTGAGCCATGCCCAGCTCCATCCTGTCGTCATGTGGGATAAGCAGTATTGCTGAGGTTTACGATTTTTTAAGAGAAGTTGAAAATGTGATTTTAAAAAAATTTAAATCTGTCCACTTTTAAAGGTCTAGCTCAGATTTTTTTATTTTAGGAAACCACCTGGGCCGAACAAAACCTGTCACAGGCCCCATTGTCCCTCAGGCCATCAGTTTGTGACTTTTGATGTCCTGAGTGGCACACGTGCACAGCATTCAGGTATTGATTCATCATCCCTGATTGACACCCTCTCCCACCAAATCAGAAAGCACCCTCAGAATCGATCTCAACACGGCCCCGTAGGGAGATAATGTTCCAAATATTCAGGGCTGCGTATGAGTTGAAACTTATTTGCCATGTCTATTCCAGTAGTACCCAATGCTACCCCACAGAAACACAAGGACATCACAAAATGCCCTGAAGTCCCACCTCTCTCTCCCCTCCCTTCCAGAGAAACCGCCTCGGGGCACACATACAAAGGCCAGGATTCTTTCAGTGCCTGTTTCTAGTAGCACACGCTGTGTTTCTGAGCCTACAAGCTATTCCCGTGTCCTCTGCACCTTGTCTCTGCTCAGGGACCTTTCAAACGCCACTGTAGTTCAGCTAAATCAACACCTTTTTGCTTCTTCTATCCACCCTTGACCTTCCCCTCTCCACTCATTTATTTTTTTTTGAAATCTCAACAGCATTTTCCTAAAGACTTTGTCCTGATTAAGACCAAGACCTGAATAGTTTTCTCTACGTAATTCTCTAATGTGATGATAATTGCTGGAAAAGCCTTTTCGTACACTGACCTCAGAACTCAAGGGCAATGGGAAGAATCTGCAGGCCCTGGGACCTGCTGCAAAGTGGCTGGCCTTGTTCTCACCAAGGTTTAAACAAATTGAAGAAAGAGTCCCTCTTCATTCCAATTAGAAAAAACAATCATTTTCCCATGTAAAATTAAAGCTTAGCAGGTATCTCTCCTTGGGAAGACATGAAGCTGAACACTTTCAATTTAAGCCAAACAAGAGCGTTAAGGAGATGTATTTCTCGAGAGCTGTACTCCTTTAGGGTTCTTGAATGCCAGTTATTGGCTTACTATCTAACCAAGGTGAAAGATCTTTTTGTTGTTGTCTTTAAGGATCACCATTAAGAAAAGAACCCACAGTTCCTCTACGACTGCGTTTGCTTTGTCAGGGGCAGAGGTAGGGCGAGTTAGAGCTCGCATCTCGCAGAGCGGTTGTGTGGTTTGCTAGGACCACTGTAACAAAGCACCACAGACTGGGTGATGCCAACAACAGAAGCTTATTTTCTCACAGTTCTGGAGGCTGCAAGTTCAAGGTCAAAGTATCAGAAAGTTCAGTTTCTCCTGAAGGCCTCCTCTTTGGCTTGTAGATGGCTAGCCTTCTCCCTGGGTCCTCACGTGGTCTTCCCTCTGTGTGTGTCTGTGTCCTCATCTCCTCCTCTTATAAGGACACCAGTCACACTGGATTAGGGCCCACCCTAATGACCTCATTTTAAACAAATTGCCTGTTTAAAGACCTTGTCTCCAACTACAGTCACATTCTGAGGTCCTGGGGTTAGGACTTCAACGTATGAACAAGCACACACACACACACACACCCCTCAGCCCATAACAATTTTAGAGCAGAGTATAAGTTTTTAGTGACAAGTAACACAAAGTAATTCATGCCACTGAGGGCTAATAATAGCAACAATCGTCATCAAAAGAAAGAAAGAAAAAACTAAGGCAGGAGTGCAATCATGCCTCAATAAGCGCCAAGAACTGCAAACCTCTCAAGATCTTCTCCCCTCCTCTCTGCTCCCTCTGCAAGTAGGCTTACTCTCCCTCCACACACCTGCTTTCTGTTCTACAGGATAGAAAACAGGCCCTAGGCTTCCATGCCTACATAGCACAGGGCCTGCCATTTATCCAGACAGACTGGCTGGGAAACTTCAGCCCAATTTGCAGGCGAGAGAATCTGGCTGTCCAAGCTTGAGTCAGGTGTTCACCATGGTCCAAATAGTTACAACCATGGCAATGTGGTCACCTATTTCAAACATGGCTGTGCCAGGCTCACCCCTGTGAACTGGGCTGATGCCCATACAAAGGGGAGGTGGAGATGCACGATCACCAGCTTGTGAATAGGGTAGATACTCTAAAACTTGATGCCGTGTGGATAAAGATTTTTCTGCATGTCCTACTCTTGTTTGTCAGACCTCAGCACCTATTTCTCTCCTGCTAACAGGCCTGGTTAGATATTTCTCCTCTTGAAGCCTAGACAAGAGGTAACTATAGCAACCGGTGGTACAGGTAATTTCTATAAAACATTGCCCAGGGGTTAGAAAGGCACGGAGACACTGATCCCTATCTCAACTGGGGCATTAGTTCACAGCTAAGGTGAGTTTCTTGTCTCCAGAACAATCAATGTTTTACCTTTAAAAATAAAGTGTGTGCCCACAACTCTGGCTGAAAGCTCAGGCCCTGAAGCGGGCCCGGGAGACGCAGTTTCAAACAAGACTCACCTTTTCACCTTCCAGGTCCAGGACTTAGGTCTCAGTTGCCTCTAATCTTCCCCTTTGTCATCTTGGCTCCAGCTGCCCACCATTTCCAGGAGTGGGCTGATGAGGAAAGACCCAGATCCAATAGCATCGCCTTCAGATCTAATAAGACAGCATTCCCTCAAATGCGGGTCAGTTCGTCCTCCCAAGTCCAGCCAGCATGTCAGCCATCCCAGAACCCTTCAGCCCCTGGGGCTCTCCCTCCTCCCTCATTCCTTCTCACCTGGAATTCACAGGCACCAAGACAATATCCTTCCCTCGCCTTCTCTATCTTAAACCAAACATAGAGATGGAACAGATTAGAATTGCTGGGACAAAGAAACACATAATCCAGGGTTTATGGATGCACGTCCTCTCTTACCAACAGTTTGGGAGACAGCTCAGTGCTAAGCACATGGATCCTGGAGCCAGCTTCCTAGGTGCAAAGCCTTCTCTACTCCTTACTCGGTCTACCTTAGACAGTAATTAACATCTCTGAGCTTCAGTTTCTTCACAGAGTTATGATCATTAAACCAGCTAATATACCTAAAGTGTTTAGAGCTATGCAATGTATTGCTATTATTACTACTGTTATAATATAAAATCTGGCCTGAAGGGCCACATAGGGTTGCTCTGTGACAAATGTGAGGACATTCCTCTCCACGCCCCATCTGGGTATTCTGTTCTCCTGCCTCCTTTCATTGTATCCTCCCCAGCTCCCAAGCATCCGGGAGCCTCATGGAAACTTCCCCCATCAATTCCCACCCAGAACTCACTCCCAAGGGAGCAGCACCCTCTGGATCTTGTCTCTCGTCCTTCCCTCAGCCCCGTTCCTTTTCTCTCTTCTCACAGCAGGGCCACTGTCCAGCCCTTATTGTCAAAGCTCTGGTTACCAGTAGCAATGAGAAGAAAACAGAAGTCCTCAGGACCTCAAAATGACCAAAGGGAAAGTTGAGGTGTAATAATGGGATTGTTGCTAAGGCAATGCTAGGACTTGGCAAGACTTCTAGGACTCAGAAGGCACAGCTCCTGTCCGCAGTGCCAGAGGGGCAGCCTTGCAGCTCCAACTCGGCTGTCTTTCCCACTGAGCATTTACCTTCTCACTGGTTTTCCAACTAGACAGGCCTCACTCCAATTCACCCTGCAGCCTGCTGTGATCTTTCTAAAACCCAAATCTAAGCGTACCATTCCTCTACCCCAGACCCATAATGCAATGTCCTGAACGCACCCTCCCATGCTTTGTCGAGGCTCTGTCTTTTTACACACGCCTGGTGACAGCACACCACATTCTGTTTCACTTATTTGTTTATCTATTTGTCTCCCCTAATAGATTGTGAGCTCCTTGAGAACAAGGACCCTGCCTTGTCCATCTTTGTATTCTCACTGTCCAGGCCAGTGGAAAGTAGAATTCAATGCTCAGTTGCATGGTTCCAAATCAAAGTGTTGTAGAAATTCAGAGATGGGGAAACAATCTAGAATACTTCATACAAACCCTTTATTTCACAAGTTCCTCTCTCTTTGAGAAAAATATCCTCTACAAATTCTGTTTCCTTTTTTGAGTCTCTTTCTACTTTTTCTCCCATGATATGCGCCCATCTATAGCCAATTGGGTTACTCGATTGTACTAAGTATCTCCTAACACTGTCCCCTGCCCTCCATACTCACTGCAAGTACCTGAGTTTGGATCCCCTCATCTCTCACCTGGACCATGACGTCAGCCTCCCTACTTGGTCATGCTACCAATTCTGTCTCCAACCTGCTGTCCATAGTGCTGGCATAAGGCTCTTTCTAAAAATTTAATTTGATCACAAATTAAACATTTTTCCAGATAAAAAATATTTGAAGGATCCCTATTGCCTAAAAGATATATTCCAAAGTTCTTTGCATGGCCCAGAAGGCCCCTACCTTCCTCTTCAGTCTAATCTCCTACCACTCCACTTTCCCCATCACCCTACTCTCTAGCCACAGAAAACCATGAGCCGTTGCCATTCTGCTCCCAGTATTTCTGTATATGGTGGTGTTTCTTCCAGCTGGAGTGTCCTAGTCTTCCACCCATCCACCTGGCTAACTCCTACCCATTTTTCAAGATCCAACTCAACAGACATCTCCTCTAAAAGCCTTCTAAGGTTCCCCCCAGAATTAGTCCTCTATGTTCACTTGATAAAACAAACATGACAAAGTACTCTAAATACTAGTTTTCTAGACACTGCTCAACTTTTTTAAAACTACTTTATTGAGGATGATTGACATGTAAAACCTATAAGGAAGTCCTACAACTCAACAGCCAAAAACCAAATAGCCCTGTTTAAAAATGGGCAAAGGAACTGAATAGACATCTCTCCAAAGAAGACACAAAGGTACATAAAAAGGTGCTCCACATCACTGATCATCAGGGAAACCCAAATCAGAGTCACAATGAGTCACTGCCTCATACTTGTTAGGATGGCTATTATGAAAAAAAGAAAAACAAACAAGAGATAACAGGGGTTGAAAAGGATGTGGAGCAAAGGGAACCCTTGTGCACTGCTTGTGAGAATGTAAATTGGGGCAGCCACTATAGAAAACAGTAGAGAGGTGTTTTCCCCCATTGTAAGCTCTTTGAGGTCAGAAATCTGTTTCATCAACCTCAGTACTTCCCTCAGCACCAAGCCCAGAGAACAGACTGAGTTACAGTAAATCTTTGGTGAGTGAGTGAATGAGGGAGGAAGGTGCTGCTCTTTATACACGGGATGACAGCACTACAACCCTACAATAGACTTTACCTTTGGATTGCTTCCCGACATTGGGATGGACTATATAGATAGACCCATATTCTCTCCTCCTTGTCACCCTGGGACCAGTGATTACGGTACGACTGAGGGAGAGCATTCAGCTTCTCTGACTGGGGACAATGCCCTCTGGCTCCACCCCCACAGGAATCTGATCTTGGCCTCTTCGTTAACATCACCCTCCCCAGCGGAGTCCAGGCCTTCACATGAGGTCAGCTCGCAGCACGGCCTGGCAATGAGATTGAGAAATGTGAGGACAGATCTTCTCCAACCATCAGTGAAACTGGAAAGGCACAGGTGCTGCTTGTCAACGGATGGAACTCTCCCTTCTTTCCTTCCTCCCTTCCTGCCTTCCTTCCATCCTTACAGAAGAGCAAATTTGGTACTGGGGAAACTCGAACCTAACGACTTCGGTGGTGGGTTAAACCCTTCAGCTTCACTCCCCTGCTAATCAACTACAAAAGCCTTCTATACGCACACCAACCTCAGAGAGGTTTTATCACTTGATTACTATAAAACAACCCCACAGATTAATGCATTCTTGATCTCAAAGGAGTGGCAGTAACCATTATGTTATTTATATCAATTGCACAGTTAGAAACAAGCACAGAGAATTCAGGCCTAGAAATACGACACAAAGTCTGATTTAATGGGGTATGCTTTCTTGGGACCCAAGAAGCATGTTCCTTTCCCCCACTACCACTGCCCAAAACTTGATCTACCATTTTGCTATGGTCTGAAATTCTTGAACCAGAAACGTATTCCTCTGGTACTTTCTTTTAGAATGCAAATACCATATAGGATAGGTCACATATCAAACCATGGTCAATCATTTACACCTTAGATAAGTCTAAATAAGTGTAGCCATTTTTCTAGGGCACTGGTGTTTATAGAGAAGTGAGAGAGTACCTGGAAGCAATGACCTCAGGAGCTGGAGCAGGTCTACCATCAAGGGTGGAAAACAAAGCCAAACAGGAGTAAGGATCCAAGACAGAAAGCCTCACCTGTTTTCTGTCTGTACTTTCTGCTAGGCATAGATAAAACTGTGGGTAATTGTGTGGAAATAAGAGGTTGAGGAGTCTGACTGTAGTTAGCATCTTATTCTGCAGGATGGAGTTACTGAAATTTTCTGCCTCCGATTTTGCATCACTAGCATCCCAAGAAAGAGGCAGCATGAATTCCAACTCAGGGTTCCACTTTATACAGTGTATATGTTTCTGACAAGCTCTGGGTAAATAATTTCTCCTAAGTCAAATCATAATATAGGTATTCCAGAAGAGAAATTGGTGAGATCGTCTTGAACAGTGAAAGTGTCTTGACTATTTTGTGTAAATGCATGCTTTTCTACATCTAAGAGGTACACTTACAGCGTGCATTGCATCTCTCTCTGCAAGGCAGAATATTTAGAACTCCATGAAAACTGATGATTTAATTTACAAAATGCGTGCTCAGGTGGGCAAATTTCTGCAGGAGCGTCCTGATGATCTCAACATGCCTATATGCAATGCATAGGGTAAATATGATTATCCCCAAACGGGTAAGAGATTTGCTCCTCTGACTAGTTAGTAGAGGAATGAGTAGTCTCCTTTCTTGGGAAATAGAGAGGATGCTAAGTACGAGAAAAGACACTTCTTATAGCTACAGGCTCTTATAATGAGAACAACTGATAATAAGTGTATTTAACAAAAGCCTCAGTTTCATTGAAATAGTTAACAGAAACTCAAGAATAATGACGTGTATTGTTGTGATAGATGAGGTTAGATACTCAAGTTGCTTCTACCGGGGGTCAACAATCCAAAGGGGGTTGTGAATAGAAAAGCATGCCTGTATCTCTTAACTGGGTTTGCACAGGATGATCCTTGAGAATATTTTCAGTAACAAAAATAATTGGCATTTTTATGCAGTACCTGAGGGCAAAGTGAATCTTGCCCCCAAAGGACTTGGAAACAAACATGCCCACTAATAGGCAAACCAAATAATCAACACTGAGTAGGAGCAAGCAGAAAGTCCACCAGCTTCTTTCAGAAACATAGTCAACGATGTTGGCACATTGGGACCTCACCCAGACCCAAAAGAAATATTCCTCCAAACTATCTGCATCCTTTTGCATTGAATCCTTACTCAACAACCTACTGATTAATAATGCAGCTCAATGCCTAGGAAAGGGGCACAGGCAGGAGTTCTCCCTTGTAAATAATCACATCGGCATTCCAGTGTATCCGTCAGTCTCATGTGCATTGACTTAGTGAGTATCCATCACTTTAAATCTGATCAGTTCTAAGTATACTGATAAAGCCCAGTTGCTGCAGCCCATGGACAGTGGTACATTTACAAAGCTGCTGCTGCCTGTTGCCAGGAAGCCTTTCCATGGCTTTACCCTTTTCTTTGCCATTGATCTTTTTCCACTCTTTCACAGTTGCTTAAGAAGGTTACTTTCCTTTAATGGTATCACTCATCAGCAGTATCTATACCATACCAAAAGAGCAGGTTGATCTCTTTCACTCGTTCAGTGAAAAACCCTCTGGAAATGGTTAGTTAGCAGCACAGGCAGAGTTGCGAGGCTAGACTTGAGTATGATTTTCAATAACACCTGAGGTTACACTTTTTAGCGCCACAGACCCCTTTAAGAATCTGATCAAAGCCATGGGGTCCTCTCTCCATTAAAACGCACAAACACAAGATCTGGAGTTTTCGGTGATCCAGGAATCCCGTCTACAGACTGCCACTGAAGAAGTCAGATCTCATGCAAACCCCTCATTTTGTGGATAGGGAAACTGAGGCTCAGCAAAGGGAAGAAACCCAAGGTTGTACATGTAGTTACTGGCAGAAAGAGAACTAAGGCTTCAACATCTTCAAATCAACATTTATATGATCAATTACTTTTTAACTTTATAACAAGTTGTATTGACATCAAGTAGACACAGCCATAAATGTGGAAATCAGTCAGTCCATTCTGCTTGGGCACCAGCCTCTTCTGGGATCTGGAAAGGTCTCCTCACCCAGCTGACCCCCATTCTCTAAGCCAACCTGCATTTAGTCAGCCAATTCTGTAGTCTTTCTTCACATTTTTAAAAATGGGAGGTAAAGGAAGAAAGCAGAGCTGACCAACCCAATCTGGAGAAGATTCCAGAAGTTATCAGTACTTCCTCCTGCAACCTGGCCTACATTATGAAAACTTTCGCTTTGTCCAGTGATTTCTATCAAACAAATGTGAGATTATGGAAACAGCCCATTTGTCTGAACATGACTAGGCTGGTCAAGGAAAAGAGACCATCTAAGGGACCCAAGAAAGTTTCTCCTAAAGCAATTTCTTGTAAAATATTAACTAACATTTCTACGATGTTTTATATTTTATAAAATGCTTTCAGGTACATATATCAATTGAGGAAGAAAATATAAGAGAGAGGGAGGGAGCAAAAAGTCCTTATATTAAATGTATTACTTCCAAAACAACTTTGAGATAAAGACCTCTCTTTTTTTAAAAAGATTTTATTTTTTCCTTTTTCTCCCCAAAGCCCCCCAGTACATAGCCCCCGGTACATAGTTGTATATTCTTCGTTGTGGGTCCTTCCAGTTGTGGCATGTGGGACGCTGCCTCAGCGTGGTCTGATGAGTAGTGCTATGTCCGCGCCCAGGATTCGAACCAACGAAACACTGGGCCGCCTGCAGCGGAGCGCGCGAACTTAACCACTCGGCCACGAGGCCAGCCCCTAAAGACCTCTCTTTTTAACCCCTGAGAAATCAGACCTGGAGGGACTAAGTACTTTGCACAAGGTCATATTGTAGTTAGCAGAACCAGGCTTCAAATCCTGATATCTGGGTAAAGTTCGGTTTTCTAGGTGACAAATTAAGGTTCTAGGAGGTTAAGTCACTGCTTTCTTCCATCCAGCTCCTAAGCTACAGGGCCTGTATTTAAGTTCACATCTTTAGATCCCAGGGCAAGCCTTCCACTCCATTGAGTCAGTGTTCCTCAACATTCTGTGAAAAGCACCTGAGTGAGAACGACCCAGTTGCCCGTTCTTTGAGAAAAATAGGTTTGGGGTAGGGGTTCTCAAAGTGTTGTCCTGGGACCAACAGCATTCATATCACCAGGGAACTTGTTAGAAATGCAAGTTCTCAGGCCCCACCCCAGACCCACGGAATCAGAAACTGGGGGTGGAGCCCAGCACTCTGGTTTAACACGTCCTCCAGGGGATGCTGATGCTGGCCAAAATTCAAGAACCACTAATCTGGCAGCATCCTTTCCGTTAACCCCCTCTGTAAAAGCAACTCATTAACACCTGAAGCTTTTCTCGCTAGAACAGTTCTAACACCTGTAACCTCACTTTGAAAATCATCAAAAGCTACTCAGTAACTAAGTCCATCACACTTTGCAAGGCTCCAAACCCTGTGGCATTTGATCACACTGCATAATTTCATTTAGTCTCTTCTCTTTAAAAACGTTCAGAAATCAGAGGACTCAAGAAGGTGCTGAAAGAACTCAACGCTGTACATGTCCTCAGAGATTGTTTCCTAATGAAGAGGAAAAAGTTTCCCAACAATATCATTTGCTTAGGAGCATTTCGAGACTCCAAACACAAATTTTTTATGGAGATGCTTATATCAGAAAATGGTTTCTTCCAAGAGAACCCACCAGGGTAGGTTGTAAGGCTTGTTTCAGAGCTGAGCTTGGCACCATGATGTTGGAGTGTCGGCCTTTCATAGTTTCCTTATTTCTTGGTAGGTGGTTTGTTTTATGACACTAAGTGTTCTTCTCAAGCAGGTGTTGGCTGGATGGAATAAACCTAATTAGTTTGATCTTGGTGAAAACTGAGCCTATAAGACTGAAATTCAGACTGGGTCCACAATTGTTATTTGCTTGAATTACACGAGTGTTCCAACAAGGGGTGAAAATGTATTACTTTTCCTGAAATATGCTATATTTTATCATGAAAAACACAATCAGTGGTACCAAACACAAGTACAACATTCACTGGTTAAACCAACACCATCTTGCATGTCCCAATTTATTGCTCAGCAATTGAGTTTACCAGGAGTGCAGCTGCGGGTTCAGCTTTCATGAGGAGTGATGCAACGCTGCCACCATGTGGTTCTGGCTGAAAATGGCTAAGGCAGAAATAATATCCACCCCGTTAAAATAGACGCACTGCTGCCCAGGCCTCCCTGCATGCTTGACCTTGGCGCTTTCAGCTTAGACGTCAGCGGGAAGAGGAGAGACGAGTCTTATGTCCAAATGGACGCAAGGCCTTAGTCAGCGCAACAGTAAGTGGGTAATTGCATTACCCTTAGGAACTCCCATTTTCACCTCTCACTCAACTCATGATGTCTTCTCCCCACCCTGTTCTTTCTTGTTAGGAGCTATTATGTGACTCCAGCGCAATCAGTTTCCATGCCATTCCTGAATCTCAGCTGCTGGCTGTTTAAGAGTGCCCCCGAGCTCAAATCCTAGGTCCCACTCTCGTTCTGATCCTCCAGGTTTCACAAAGCCCACATCCAACCATTAGAAACCAAATCTTATCCTGGTCTGCAGAGGAGAAAAAAGAAAGAGAGGAAAAAGTGGGAAATTTAGAAAATTCTAACAGTGATGGCTCCAGCAGGTAACTTGCCTGTTCGTTGACATTTGCTTTTTTTTTAAAGATTGACACCTGAGCTAACAACTGTTGCCAATCTTTTTTTTTTCTTTCTGCTTTTTCTCCCCAAATCCCCCCAGTATATAGTTGTATATTTTAGTTGTGGGTCCTTCTGGTTGTAGTATGTGGGACACCACCTCAATGTGGCCTGATGACTGCTGCCATGTCCTTGCCCAGGATCCAAACCAGCGACACCCTGGGCCGCCCTAGCAGAGTGCGCGAACTTAACCACTCGGACACGGGGCCAGCCCTCTCGTCAACAGTTCTTACCTCTTCATTGGTCATGTAGAAGTTTTTAGTTAATATTAATATCAAAGAATCTCACAAACCATCTGTAACTTTAGGGAAAAAAGTAGTTTTCTAAATGCATCAAAGACATTATCAGTAAGCTTATTTATCTGCAAAGAACAATCCCGAAAACTTGCATTAGTGGACTTTCAGGGCTCCAGAATCTATGATTACTTACAATCAGCCAGTGAAAACCTCGAGCGAGTACTGTGTGCCAGGCCTGTGTCACGTGTCATTGATAATAAAACAGGCATGGCCCCAGCTCCTGTGTGGCTCACCATGCAGGAGGGAGAATGGGTTTAATTTTTAAAATTATAGACCGATGTGTTCTACAAGGAGGAGGAGGAAATGCCGCAGCTGGATCGCTCTGGGAGACGCTCTCGTCTCTCCCAAAAGGAGGCAGGCTGGTGCGGCAGGAAGAGCGTGGGTCTGTGATCAGATCTTGGTTTCAAGTCCAAACCTTCTCGCCATCACCTGGGCAGATCACTTCAACTCTTGGAGCCTCAGTTTTCTTAGCAATGGAATCAATACATAAACATGCACCTCCTGGAGATGTTAAGAGGCTTACACATGATACTGCACGAAAAGATGTGCCAGCCACCCCCTCACCTACTGATGACAAGAGCCACTTGATGGCCCTCCTCACACACTTCCCCTGGTAGCTGGTGTGTCCTCAAAGACCGAAGGCTGGATTTAATATCTGCCCGAGAAAAATCCAGCCACCCCGTGTTTTACCAGTTGCCCCCATATTTTTAACGGCCCTTCTGCATGCCAGGGCCTGGCTAGGCCTCCACGTCCATGCTATTTCTAATTGTCAGAACACTTGGCTTTCTGTTAAATACTGCTTTCAAAGCTAAATACACAACTGGTATCTGGGAAGCTCACTATTTGCAGCGGGAAATGGAGAATGCCTTTTCTCCCACAGTATGGCTGACGCTTCAGTGTTTCCTACTTAAAATAATAGTTAAATTCAGAGTGACCTTTATCCTCATTCCTGGAGATGAGTTGGCATTTCACGTAAAAGGAGACATCCAGGCTGGCCACGTGAAGGCAGGGGAGGGGATTTTTCTAGGAGAATAAGCACGCTGGTTTGTTTGCTCGAATCTACTCGCTAGCAGCTTCGGTCAAACCTCACGCTAGTTCCCCCATGCTCAAGCTCAGCCCATCTGAAGCTTCGCCCACGTTCCCTCCACCTCGGGAGGCACTGGACGGCCTTATAAACAGAGGTCTAACGCTGGAGGTTACAGAGTAGGCTGGGAAATGTTCATTCCTAAGGAATTTTAAGAAACATAAAACACACACACGCACTGTAGCAGGGTCAATATTCATTACACTATACTCAGACGTACAAAACTAAATAGGCTTTTTATTCCTCTGTAATTGATCTGGTTTCCCTCACAGGCCTTCATCCAGCTGATGGCAGAAGGAAACATGAAACGTGTGTCCAGCCTAGTAATTTCATCTTCGTTGGTATCACGTCTGTGCGGACATGTCTCGGGTAAATGCTCAGCGTTCCCAAGTCTGGTTCCCCTTGCCCTGCTCCTCCTAAGATGGCATCTGAGAGGATGGGAGTAAGGATGTGGCTCCTGTGACCTCACGGAGGCAGAGGGGAGATGGCCAGGGCCCTCGAGATTCAGCTGGCATCTGCTACAGAGAGCCCAGGCTGGGCTGAGCCTTGAACTAGAGACTGCTGAGGCCTGACCACATGCCCTGGACATGCTGCTGGCGCCTCTGGACTGCGTGGCCGGCCTCACTCAGGGTCGTCAGACTAGCCCAACCTCAGTTCTTGTAGGCACAGTGAACACCCTCTACAGCCTGGCCAAGAGCCCCTGCCGGCCGTCCTCAGCACACTGGCTCCTCTCCCACTGAAGCACCCCTTTCTGCGGGCTGCCCGGCCAGGCTCCGCAAAGCTCAGTGATCATCGTGGGAGCATGAGGAACTCCTAGATCACTTGAGAAGTAAAGCTCGTTCAGCAAAGCTAACCCAGGCCCTCCTTGGCCTAACCAGGCCATGCTGACCAGCGTCCTTTGACGAAGCTGCCTACAGCTTGCTGCAAAGGCAGCCTGTGAAACAAATCTACACCCAGAATCCCAGACTTGCTGGCGTCACCCACGCAAGCACACTCCTCCCATCTCCAGGACTCAGGACCCAAAGAAAGGAGATCAACCCTGTGTCTCTTGCCTCCTTCATGTCCTCTCCCCATCCCCCCGTGCCAGGACAAGGAGACTGGATTCTCCATTTCCTCTACATAGCATCCTCCTTCTGGCTGGCACATCTTGTGCCCTTGCTCTCCTGGGGCAGAGGAGGAGCCTCTACGCTTGGCAAATCTTTACGCTTCCATCCAGTGAGGCCTCCTCTCCATATGTCCAGGGTCGGGGGGTAGGCGGTAAAAGGAGTTCAGCATTTCTTACAGATCAAAAAATCTTGCAGAATCAAAAAATACTACTTTAAATATCAAACCTGGAATATTAACTCTTTCTGCCCATCCCTTTTTTAACCGTGCTAAGAAGCAGGAGGATGGCTCCAACAAACTAGGGAGAATGTGTACAGAGAAATGCAAAATAAAAACGTTCCAGGGTATCACCCCATCGTGTACCACAGCTCTTCAGCGACCTTCTCCAGATCCTTCCTGAGTACCTGCTGCCTCCCCAACAGGAGAGAAAGAGCTGCGGGAAGTACGGGAGAGAAGACATGGGCACAAGCTCCAGGAATCTTCAGGCACTAGAATAGTAACAAAAGGCAAGGCCTGGCTTGCGCGAATGAGTGGGGAAGGCGGCCACGGCTCTGGCTGGCAGTTCAGAAGGCACTTCGCGACCTGCAATTTCCTTTCCTCCTCTGCATTGTCAGGTTCTTTATTTTTTTAACCTCTCTGCTGCTTGAAAGAAAAGCACTGAGGCAAAGAAAAAGCAGGCAGGCGCTGCACACTCCTGTCTGCGGAGGACCTACTGTCAGGGCAGCGATTCCCAGGGTGTGAGCAGCGTGGATGAGGACGCCCACCGCGGTTCCATTTTGCATATGCAATTTGTGCCCACAATTATTTTGATTACTTCATGGGTCACATAAAGCTTTACCAAGCAAACCGCCACTATTTGTTGTGCAAACTGTCTCATTCCTGTGCGGTCTTCTATACATGAAATAGGGTCTCCTGAAAAATAAGTCTTCCGTCGAGTGATTTTTACCTGTCTGTTTTAATTTCACTAAGACTCCTTAAGAGAACGGTAGGTGATTTTTTTTAAGTCAACTTTCGTAGAGAGAAGACTGACAGGACGTAACTGCGTATTGCCAGCAGTTACTCTGAATTGCACGTGTATGTCTTTTTTCTTTGTGCCTTAAGATTAGCATCAACGTTTTAAGGTTAGCATCAACAAGCCAAATAGAGCGTGAAAAAGCAACATTCAAAAGTCAAAGTATCTCATAATTTTCTATAGCTCTTTTTTTGAGGATAACTTAGATTTCTACCAAAAGAGCAAACAAGAGAAGAAAGTACAGGAGAAGTTTATTACAGACAGGGTCACACTGACAGAGGGACAGAGAGCAGGAGGGAGGGAAGGTCGTGGGTCAGTGACTTCCACAGTGTCTTCCACCTCTGAAGTCGGGTCATCACAGCTTCTCCTAGTTTCCTTTAGGGTTCTGCTGGATGACCTTCTCCAGTAAATGGGTCCTGTTATGGACTGTTTGCATGCCCCTCAAAATTCATATGTTGAAACCCTACTCAACACAGAGGTGGCATTAGGAGGTGGGGCATTGGGGAGGTTATTAGGGTTAGATGAGGTCGTGAGGGTGGGGCCTTCAGGAATGGAGTTAGTGCCTTATAAGAGTCACAAGAACGTCCTCCCCCTGTTCTCTCTCTCTGCCACGTGAGGCTACAGTGAGAAGTGGGCATTCTGCAGCTGAGAAGAGGGCCTCCCCAGCACCCAGCCCTGCTGCCACCCTGACCTCGGACGTCCAGCCTCCAGAGCTGTGAGCAGTAGATTCCTGTTGTCCATAAGCCTCCCAGTCTGCGGTCCTTGGTTCTAAGAGCCTGTGCTGAGACAGGGCCACATCTGCCCCTCTCAGGCTTGCCTGGAAGGCCAGCACCTCCCCGTGGGCCTTCCTCCCGACCTGGGCCATCCATCGCTGCGTGCTGGATTGAGTTTCTCTTCTGTGCAGGCCTCAGCACTTGTTACCTCTGGCCTTTTTGAGTCTTAATGTGTAACCCCCAACACAGTACTTTAGCAACTCTTCATTCTCAGGAGAGCCTTCGGTCACCTCCTTGTTTCTAAAATTCCTTGAAAAGATCAGATTTATCCGTGGAGTTTTAGTAAATTGATCTTTTTCAGAAACTTCTGGATTTTGACTGTATCCAGCTCCTTCAGTTTTTGAGCTTCCTCCATCCCCTGGGATGCGATCCCTTGAAACCCATCCATGATTTTCCCATTGCAGGCATTTCCCCTGGAGCTGCTCAGCCTTTTCCATTCCAGGTTCTCCCTTGGCGGGACCTTACCCACAGCATCCAGGTCCTTCTGATAGTAGGCAGAGCACCCTCCTGAGGGGGCCAAAGGGCAGAGTCAAAACCTGGCCTCAGGACACGGGAGGGTTTGCCACAGGAACAATTAGAGCTCCTAAGAAATCAAATTCCACCAGCTTCTCTCGAGAAGAACTTCCAAAGGGAGACTGGTTCACATCCTGAACGCCGCTCATCTCAGTGGCCACAGGAACCGATTGATTAGGGCTGTCTTTCAGGAATAGATCAAATTTGATGTATCAAAACTGTTTTCTCAGGGCAGTCTCCTTAAATGGGAAAGTTCCAAACTGCTCCAAATAACTCACCTTGTCCCCCATGCTTAGAGCTTCCACGAGGTCTCTGAAGCCCGCCTGTCAAGGGCCATCCACGGCAGACTCCGGGCCCGCTGAGAAGGGTGCGCTCTGGAGCTGTGCCCAGGCTGCTCACGTAACTCACGCACCCGTGAATTCACCATCCCCACCTCGCCCCGCCGCCCTCGGACCCTCTACCACTATTTTGGCTGTAAATGTATCTTCAGGTGATTTCATCTTGCATCCAAAACTGAGAAGCGCTGATAAAGAATAGATTCAGTCCCAGTAGAAAGCCAGGTGGACTTAAGAAGGGGGGCACGTGAGAAAGTTGCACAATTGTCTCATTTCTCTTGCCTTTTTTTATGGCTTTACTTAATTGGGGTACTTTGTGATTTGTCAGAAAATCAGGCAACTCATCATATATTAAATTAGAGAATGTGCTCTAGAAACAAGTGAACATAAGTGTGGGTGGGTTTTTTTAATTTATATAATGCTTTGGCTTTAGTTTCCTTCTATTATTCAAGTCATTAAGATTGGCTCTCTTGGCTAGAGTGCACCTAATATCTTCACGTCAGATATGGTCATTTCTTGCCAAGCGGTTGAGCCTATGCGCTAGCAGCGCAGGTGACTGCCATCCTAATGCAAACTGCAGATAACCATTAATCCAAGTGAAGGAAAGTCCTTTGCCTTGGCCAGGCCCTTTCCCACGGCCTGATGGCAGTCCTCTACCAAGATTCTCGAGCCTCAGGGAGTTTACTAAAGCGCAGGCTGCTGAGCCCATCCCCAGAGACTCGGGCTCAGCAGGTCTGAGCTGGGAGCCAAGAATCTGCATCTCTAAGTTCCTGGGTGATGCTGGTGCTTTGGTGTGAGGGTAAACAAAACTAGAAATAAGCGGAAAAAATGGAATTCTCCCTGAGGCAAAGAAAATGGAAAGGGACCTTCCCCCACTCCCTTTTTCTTTGAGCATTTACCTTAGAAAATTGTAAGCTCCTTCTCTGCCTCTTTGAAATGTACGTAAATCTTTTTAAAAACTAGGTAAGCCTCTTGCCAACTTCAGAATCCAGGAATGTTTCCTCAAGGACCAGGGAGCCATCTCTTTGAAATGTAATCATCCAGAAAGACAGGGCTCCTCTCTCTCAGTGTGCTGGGAGGAGGGAAGCAACCCTACCTCCTGCCATAAAGACAGGAGAAATTTACTTTTCCTTTGGATAAAGGAAACTAGCAAACACAGATGGTCATCCCGGTTACCAGGTGAATTTAGGATGAACTACGTGTGGCACGTAGCACTGTCAAGGCCTCTTACCTGAGGACTGGTTGTCCTTTTCTTGAGAGCACGTACGTACCAGCTCATATCTGCTTGGCTCTATAAAAAGGTGACTTTTCTTTCTGTGTCTGTAATCTCTCAGCGGATTGCCGGTGATGCGATCACAGTCTGGTTTAATGCCTGTTCCTTAATGAAGCTGTTTTCTTTCTCTCCTCTCTTTGTGGAGAGATTTTTTGGGTTGGCAGGATGTTTTTGTTTTTCCCTTGTGGTTTTTTTATGCTCAAAATTGTTTGTATTGAATACTTACTACATCTGTGATATTATGCCATGGAATTAATATAAGAATTAAATCCATCTGAATGCTATTTTGTTGCCTTGGATTTAAAAAAAAAACAAATTGGAATGAAATATCAGGAAGGGGTAATTCTGGAGTATTCTGGATAGTCTTTAACACACTTGATTAAGTAATGTGGGCCTTGGTTTCTCCATCTGAAAAATAACGATTATGTAACTCATGTATTAATCCATTACAGGTTTTGGAAGATGTTTAAACATCCTTTCAATATGTCCCAAAGTACAGTAAACATCTGACTTAACCACACAGCTGTGTCTCCAGGCCCTCGTGTCGCTGATAAAGCTTTTCTCAGATATAGTGACTACTTCTTTTGAAACTACGGCTCTTCTGTCAAGAAGGGGAAAAAGGAAAACACACAAGTTCAGGACTTTTCCAGTGATTTCCAAGTAGTCAGGAGACAAAGAAATGGGTCCTTTGATGACATTGGTCTAAAGCCACCACCCTACCTCATCCACACTATCTATTATATTTCTACCAGCAACATATGCAGAGATTTGCTCATTGGGACTATTCAGTTTATTTTTTTTAACTACACAATGTAATTTAAATCCTAGAAATAAACACTTCCTATACTTTCACTTACATTTAAAGAATGCCATAACAATGAATAATGGCCTCAGAACACAGATCAACAGTACTTTTTATTGTGTTAAATCTTTGTCAACCCCAAATTCAAATTGGGTCATGCTAAGATAACCACGAGCAAGAGGAACGAGAGAGAGGCTGCCTGGTACCTCGACCCCGGCGTTAACACGCACGGGTAGACCTATTAGAATAGACATCGTACAGACCTTACTACGCATATTTTGTCATTTACACCACTAAAACTGAGACTAATTTTAGCAATTTAGTGTTTACCACTAAGCACACAAGAAACCCTCAAATTCCTAAGATCCTAAGCCCTGAACAATTGAAAGTATAGATTCGGAATCAAACAGATGTGGCTTTAAAACCAGGCTAGACCGTTAATGAACAGTGTGACCTCGCTCAGGTTGTGCGCACCACAGCAGTTTCCTCAGCTGAACACGAGCGACGGTTAAATGAGATAATACCCTCAGGAGAGAGGAGCTGTTGGATACTGTTACATCCTTCTATCCAGCGCCGTCATTCAAAGCTATCAGAGTTCTTTGCTTTGTCGTTGCCAGTATCTCAGTTTATGACCTCGGTAATTCGTTGTTGTTGTCTTAAAAAAGAAAGAAAACAGGAGAAGTTGGCAAAACGCTCTCACAAATTATTGTGCAACCAAAAGCCAGTAAAACCGCCCGACTTCCAACTAAGGAACAGGTTCTCCAGCTGGTCCCTTTAAGAAAGCAGAGCTGAGCCCGCCACGCAGCCAAAAATAAAATAAGAACCCAACTGCAGCTCATTCCTATCAGAGACTTATTGCTTTCAAGCCAATTTATCATTCTGTGTACAAATCAGCAGTGCGACAGCATGTTTCAAATTAATTAAAAGACGTTCCTTTGCGTCCAAGGTGTAATCAAGACGATTTACTTCCAGACGTAATCAAGAAACTATGTAAAGGAAGATTAACCATATGAGGAACGTTTTCATGTGTGAAGTTAATTGATTTTCATATCTGTTTTTATGTTTCAAATGAGGATTCTAAAAGACTGGGTTTTCCAAAATATCTCAACGAGCAGAGTTTTGAAATTCTTCTTCAAAGGAGATCACACTTTCTACCAAATAGAGCTCCCAGGCTATCGGGGAAGGTGCTATGAGCCTGCAGCAGCTACATTTAGAGTCCCTGGAAGTCTTGGCCAGAATTCCTACTGATACTCAGACAACGGCAAAGAGAATCACAGAAACACGTTCGTTCTTTCTCCCAGTAAAGCTTGGAGCTGTGTGTTTTAGCAGTCCAGGTGAGCACGAGATCATTAGCAGCTCTTAGAAAGGGAGCACAGTGGGGAGGAAACACTGCTGGCCATGTTTGTTCATCTCCAAGTCTCTAGAAAAAAACCATTCACCTGCAATATTGCCTTCCATAAAGAGGATTGGTGCCTCTGCTGACAGCCAAGCAAGAGCCTTATTTAGACAGTAGACACAGTTGCTTCCGCTGCAAACGGGGATTCTGAAGGTTTCCCTGGGCCCAGATCTCTGTGCTAGCATTTCCACAGCCCCTTAAATTCACTCCTGAGTCACTCCAGTTTCATGAAGCCCCCTCTGAGGTGGAAATAATGCAGGAGGGTGACATTATGGTGCCATGAGCGGTCGTCACCCCGATTACCCAATATCTTCACCATTACAGATCCGTTCATCATATACTGCCCTACACTGCCGTGGAGTCCACGTATTGAAAGATCTTGCCAAGCAAACTAATAGCATTTATTAACAATCCTTTCCCCCTCCCCCTTTTTTTTTAATTAATGAAGAATGTAGGAAATGACAATTTAAGCTCTGGTCAGCACAGGGCTACCAGCATCACTGCAGTAAGTTGATATAATCCCAACCAAAAGTCAGAGTGGTTCAGAGCCCAGACTCTGCAGCCAGAGTACCTGCCACTTACCAGCTGTATGACTTTGGGTAAGTTACATGACCTCTCTGTGCGTCCATTTTCTCATTTGTAATATGCTAGTAATAATAGTACCTACCCATATGCTTGTTGGAGAGCCTAAATGAGTTAACATATTTAAAGACTACGACAGGGTCTGAAGTATAATAAATGCTCATTTATGCTAGCTCTATTTTTTTTAACAGCTTTATTTCTAGAAATAACTCCAGGAAATATTTCTAGAAACTTCTGTCCATGGATGTCGGGACTTAAGTGAAAGACTTTACGTGAAGGCCTTTTAAAATTTCATCTTGTTTTCACGTGGCCCACAATTCAGGTCTCACCACCGTAGCTCATCGTAGCTTTAATACCAGCCTTCTGTACCAGGTGAAGTGAAAATAAAAGTATCTGTAATAGCCTTCATGTGTCAGTAACACTCATGTTAATCATTGAAACCCTAGATCTTTTAAAATTACTGTTTCTTCTTTCATAAAGTGTCGCCAGGAAGTGCCTATTGTTTCCATTTCCTCCATTTTATTTGGAAACTCAAGGTATGAGCCTTTGTCTGATTGAAGCCAAGCTCTTTGCGGAGCAGGAGGTAATGGAGGGGCAGGAGAAGTCAACGGGATCTATCAGATTTCTGGGGGGAATAGGTCAAAAAGCCCGAATTGCCAACCGTATTGCTAGGCCCCGATGAAATGAAGAACGCAGTAGTCTCCGCATAAGAAAGCCACTCTGAAAATGGCAGTGGCCCAATCTTTCCGGTGCTGAAAGGGATACCTACCCAGGGGCTGGAGTGCTGGACTGTGCCATCCCCAGGCCACCAGCGCTAGGACACTGTTCCCAAGTGCCGACCCCGTAGACAGACACCCCCTCCCCCCACCACTTTCCAACACTGGCTCCGTGTTAGGCAGTTACTCTGCGGCTTGAGGTCCTCATTTGTAAAGTAGAGAGAACGCCTGTACCTACCTTACAGGCTGTATAAGGATTAAATGAGTGACTGTCTGGGAAGCTCCTGGAACAGCGCCTGCCACAGACCACGTGTTACATAAACCTAAACTATCAGCTTGATTTCAAAAATGCAGGTTGCTAAGCTTCCTCCCCTCCTAGTGAATCTCAGATCTTCCCAGGAGACTGACGTGCAGCAGCTTGGGCACCACAGACGGACTCCTTGAGATCATCACGTGGAGGTCTCACTAACCTATCTCCAAATGGCCCAGGAACAGAAATTTGAGATAGTCTGATGGATCCAGACCAGCAGGTCTCAGCTGGGCACACTTGTCAATTTCTGGAGGCACCTTTGTTCGTCACAGTTGGCGGAGGTGGGCTACTGGCACCTAGTGAGGAGCCAGAGATGCTGCTAGACATCCTACAATGCACAGGACAGTCCCCACAACAAAGAATTATCGGGCCCAAAATGTCACTGGAGCTAAGATTTGAGAAACTCTGATCTGGACCGGTGCTTCTCACACCTTCACGTGCAGACACATCCTGGGCGATCGTGTTAGTGTGCGTGCTGACTCAGCACATCGAGGGGGAGGCCCGAGTGCCTGCTTTTCCGACAAGAAGGAGCTTGTTAGCATAACATCAGGCTCCACCCCAGATCTGGTCGATCAGAATCTGCATTTTAACAAGTTCTCTAGGGGATTTCATGCACATTCAATTTTGAGAAAATTGCTCTAGAAAATCCAGTAAGGTTCATGCTAATCCACAGAAGAAACAGCTATTTTTCAGAAGTACTGATGGAGAGGAAGACGGGACATTATTCTCGAGGCAATTTTTCTTCATTTAAATGTGATGGAGAGCTGTAGAGATTTCATTAGATGAGTCCCCGTGTTAGATTATTCAGACATTCAGAGCAGACCTTAGTGTTCCTGGGTCAAACCCAGCAAAATCTTAGGGGTGTTCTGGGAAACAGGACAGGAAGGGGAAAGGAGGAGAGGGAAGGAGAGAGGAAGGGAAGAAGGGGAGAAGGGAGGAAGGAAAAAGAAAGAGAGAAAAAAGGGATGGAGGGGAGGCAGGAAGGACAAAGAAAAGAAAAAGAGACAGTAAAGTTTGGGAAATGTTCCACACAAGGTTAAGCGAACGGATCTTTCTTTACTACAGGACTTCTCAGAGACTTTAATGTTCTAACATGCAATTTGAAATTCCAGAAGGAGATACTTCCAACATTTGACCATGGGATCTTTTTATGATAGAGCGTCTCAAGGCCTTAATATTCTAAGGGAGTCACCTTTGGAAACGCCAGTCTAAGTAAACCGTTCTCTTTACCGGCGCTGTGAAAGGACTGTCATGCTTACATCTTTCCCGACTACTCAACCTCTAGGCACTTAGTATTTCCTAGGAACCAGAAAAGGCATTCATAAATAAAAAGAGCGGCTACCTAGCAGCTGGCCCGTTGCCGAGTGGTTAAGTTCGTGTGCTCCGCTGCGGCGGCCCAGGGTTTACTGGTTTGAATCCTGGGCACGGACACGGCACCACTCATCAGGCCATGCTGAGGCGGCGTCCCACATAGCAGAGCCAGAAGGACCTACAACTAGAATATACAACTATCTACTGGGGGGCTTTGGGGAGAAGAAAAACAAAGAGCAGCTACCATTTTTACCAGTCACGGTGCTAGATACTTGATATGCATTTTCTCTGGTCCTCACAACAACCCTGCAAGGCAGGAATTAATCCAGTTAATGCCTTAGAAAAATAAGACACGGAGAAGCTGAGAAATTGGCCCAAACTCCCCCTCTTGGTGAGCCTGATGCTCTCACCCAGCTCCGTTGGATGGAATGTTGTATTCATGGCGCAGGACTAAGAAACCAAGAGCCTCCCACCAGACTCAAACCCTGGCTACGGACATCCATCCTCCCTGAAGACCCGCCTTCCTCCGCTAGCACATGGCTTGGCCTCTGTCTTGATTTCTAACCTGCGTCTCCATCACCCTCATTTGCTTGCCTTTAACATTTCTGCTTTGCATAATCACAACATCGCGACTCTAGTTAATAACACCACATCGCATATTTGAAAGTTGCTAAGAGAGTAGATCCAAAAAGTTCTCATCACAAGAAAAACAAATTTTGCAACTATGTATGGTGATGAACGTTGTCTAGACTTGTGGTGATCATTTAGCAATACATACAAATATTGAGTCATTATGCTGTACACCTGAAACTAATATAATGTATGTCAATTATACCCCAATAAAAAAATACAGTGAGATGGGATAAAATAAAATTTTTAAAAAAAGTTTCCACTTTGCTCAGTGTGCTCTGCTGTGAGGAAATTTCTCAGACACGCCTACCTCCCTCTTCCCACAGATGAGGCCCTGGGATGGAGACCTCGGAGCTCAGGTCACCCTCAGATTTCCCGGATGTGTTACGTCACCACTTCTAGTTCCCTGCGTGGGAGGAGGTCCACCCAGCAGATAAAGGCGTTGGCGGACCAACAGCTCCTGCCTCAGGTGTCCCCTGGCCCCATTCGGTATCTAGCAAACTCTGGAGATTCGGCCTCTGTGGTCACGTTGGAGTAACAGGTGGTCCTCACACTGGACTTGAATGGGCAGCCTACCCTGTCTCTTGCTCCACTGCATTCATTACCCCCTCCCCTCATCAGATAGACATGCTCCTACAACCACCCACTATTGAGTAATCATTTTGTGCCGGGCACCGTGCTCAGTGCTTACACATATCATCCCTTTTGACCCCCGCAACACCGTGAAGTAAGTAATATTACCCCATTTGAAGGCGAGTAAATTAAGCCCATAGAGGGTACAATCGTTACACAGTCACTCAACTAATATGTGCTGAACTCAAACCCTGCTCTTCCTGACCCCGAAACTCATTCTCCTCCCCGCTAAGCCCTGAAGACCCTCAGTAAAACAGATGCTCATAAAATCCTGCTGGAGGTGGCTGAAGAGGAGGTGTAGACCAATTATGCGTGTTGCTTGGTTTCCTCCTGAGAGGCACCTAGTGAAGGGCTCTTGGCAAATATTTCCAGTGACAAACGTGCCAACTTAGGAAAGCTGCCAGAGCGCGCAAGTGGCTTTTTCCAGCCCAAGTTTACAACTAAGCAGAACTTTGGTTTATGTCAAAACAAGAGGCTACAAATGGGCGCACAAGCTCCAGTTTCACAGAGGTGTGGGTCTGTGAAGAAAGTTGATCCAAATGACAACACTGAAAAATGAGCATTGTGAAAAACCGTCCACCACGTCGGCTCGGTTTGTGGTGGGAAAGATCAGCAAGTGCCCTTTATCCTCGGCTCCGGGACCCTCTGGGAACTGTCCCCTCCAAAGGCATCTTCAGGGTACCGGTTAATTCACCGGCCCAATGAGGGAATGGCACTAAAAATCCCGGAAGTGCCTTCCCGCTCCAAACTTCATGGCTTTCTGAAATGGCACAGCCAGTGTCAAATCACCCATTGGGAGTGGCTTCCAGAACATTCCGTGGAAGGAGACACAGATAAAAGTGGTCGTCTCCACACATAGGTTTTCAGTCGCCTATTCAAGCTGAGTTTCATGGTTCCCCACTAGGTAGACTCCTGGAACTCCTCCACCTGCTTCTTGTTTCCGCTTTTCAGATACCCAAGGAGTCACACCCGCCAGGAGAGCCTTGGACGCCCCACGACCGACCTGTGACTGGAACAAGCCAAGGAAGCAAAGAGCAAGAACCAGCTCTGTTTCCCACCAGTGCCTTTGGCCTGTCATGTGATGTCACCACGTGCATTCTTCTCATTTGGAAAAGCAGTAGCATCGCCTACTGTCCTCAACCAGGGCTTCTCAAACTATTGGGAGTGAAAAACTAGTTTTGTTTGTTTGCTTAATTCTCAGTCTATCTCTGATGGATATTTTATAAAATAATATAAGCAAATTACTAGAAAAAGGAAATGCTTCTTGGATGTCACAGCAATTTCAAAGTGCGATCAAAGTTTCTAAATGTTTACTCTTCATTTCCAAAGGTACGTTTCTGTGGACCTGTAACAACAGTTCGTAACAAACAGTTGGCAGAACCACACAGGACTGCAGGCCACACTGAGTGGTATTGCCCTAAATGCCTTCTCAATTCAATTCCAGACATTTATTAGGCAATTTCTATGTCTACGCTAGGTGCTGTGGGCACCAACGATATTTAGATGACTGGCTTAAAACCTCTTTCAGATGCTGAGATGAATGAGGCTGGGCTATTGCAAACTCATTATTAAATAATGCATAGGTTTTCATTTGAAAAGAGGGAAGAAAGCATGTGGCCTTAGAAATATCATATCTAAGTCAGAAATGACGTTTAATAGAGAATGAAATCTCCTATAATATCATACAATGTTATGTTTGGAAGTTCCAGGCAAATCCCCCCCTTCAACACATTTTTTCTTTATCTTGGCTTTAACCCTTGGAGGTAGGAAGGGAAGCCTGTGAAGCAGAGACTGAGGATTCGGCCCCAACTCCTCACCTGCCTCGTCCTCCCATGTCTCAGCCCTCGTTGAGTCGCATCTGCTCTATCACCAAAACAGGTCTGAATCCCTCACGCCTCTCTGCCTCCACTGCTGACACCCAAGCCACGCCACCATCACCTCCCACCTGGATTACTGCAACACTAGCCACTTAACTAGTCTCCCCGCTTCTTCTCTTGACCCCAACTCAACCCCATCAAGCAGTTATCTCTTAAAATATAAAGCACATCAAAGGCTTAAAAAATAACCCAATGGCTTCCCATGGCACTGGGACTGGAATCCAACTCTCTACGGTGGCCTCCAGTGTCACACAGTCTCCAGATCCCCCCGCCTGCCTGACCTCATCCCCACCAACGTTTGCCTTCCCTCATTACATTCCAGCCACACGGACTTCCTTATGTTCCTCTGTCACCAAGCTTGTTCCCACCTTAGGGTCTTAAACCTAGCTATTGGCTCACCCAGGAACATTCTTTCTCCAGGTCATTGCAAGCCTGGCTCCATCTTGCCATTCCAGCGTCAGCTTACCTGTCACCTCATTGGTAAGTGTTTCCTATAGCACCTAACTGCTCTCTTTCACTTTCCCCACTCGTGTTCATTGCAGCATTTATCAGTAATACGTGATTTGGCCTGTTCTGCTATAACTCCGTGTGCTGGTGCCGTGTGCACCATAAGCACCCAATACGTACTCATTGTCTGAGGAAAACTTCCAGCACCTTCCAGGAGTTTGTGCTTAGTTACTACTTAGTATGAAAAATAAGTAATTCACTTTAAAAAAAAAAAAAGTGCAATAAAAGAAGCTGAGGGATTTGTTTGCTGACTTACTTGGGATTTAATTACATGGAGGATTTTGATGAAAAGAAGGAGAAATATTGTAGTACATTATGGCACTAATGTGTGGGAGTTTTCATTGTTTACCCCTGTCTCCCTCCTAGGGTTTTATTAACGAGCCCGCTATCTTGTACGTGACACTGTGTTACAATGAGTCCCATTTGGTTGTGGGTCAAGAGAAAATAGCACAGTGTAATTTAAAGGAAATGATGTTTGCTTGGTGAATGGCAGCCTCATTTAACACTTGCTTCTCTTCTCAGGCACTGTAGCTGTGCGCACCCCAAGATGAGCAGACCCAGCCTCCCTCCCCTCTAGCTTATGCGAGGAGGGAGACGAGCCAGCAGTCTAATGAGACCCCTGAAAAAGCAAGAATCAAGGTGGCCCCTCAAACCGGCGCACGTCGCAAAACTCCCCACCCTGCCTGGCAGCCTTTGAACAATTGAGGGTCTTTTGACAGCCACCTCTGATTTTCTGAAAAGCTGGGCAGGTATTCACCACCTGGTTACTTCTCAGAAGCAGCTCCATGGGCCAAAGCAGGGCACCGGATCCCAGAGAGGTGACATCTCCTTCAACAGCCAGCCTTCAAAAGGTGGGCAGCACCTTACGCCCACCTGTGTTAACTGTCAGCTGCCCACAACAGAGAGCACAGCGGTGGGAATGCCCCTGTCATCTCCGGCTTTCATCGCTGTGGTGGAGACAAGCTGCTCTTGTGGGCTGAGAGGAATGGATTTCAAGGGTTTCTTCGCCTTTGATGTCAACCCCTCCCCACCGCAAGATGAACATGTGCCATCTGTGGTGCAGCAAAGTGTCTAACACGACAGTGGGACAGGCCAGGGAAATAGATGCATACACAGGCATTTGCCATTGGTGCTACATAATTGGCATGAGCCATCTCCCTAAAAGAGCCTTGAGCTCAGCTTCTAGAAAGTCTATTTGCTTCTCCTCTTAGCTGTAGAAAGTCGATACTTTATTTGAAGTCATAGGTCTAGCCAGTATATTTCTATTTCACCACTGGGGTCCCTAGGATTTTGCATTGACTTCTCTTCCCTGTGTCAAAATTTGCCTCTCTGCCATGTTATCGAATATTTATTCATTTTTTTCCTTCTCTTACATCTCAATAAGATGGTGCTGAATATGTGGCTGACACTGAATTGATACTTGGTATTTTCTTAATACTTTCTTTTTTGATCAATTATTGTTTAAAATATAACAACTATCAGTTTCGGGGAAAATGACCATGTGAGCACACTTTTTGCAAAATGTATTTTCTCGTTCTAAACTATTGTGATAGGATTGGAGTGGTTATTTATTTGATATATAGCATAGTAGAGCTTAATTTCAGTACAGTGAGAAGTGGTCACTTTGGGTACCATCTGTGTAAACCTCTTTGTGATCCTTGCAAATTGAGGACAATCACTAAATAAGATAGAATAGACTCGTCAGGCTGACAAACACAGACACTATTATGTAAGTGAAGAAATTTTCCAGAAATACTATGACCAAGCTTTTACAGTCCCTGACGTGGAAGGGACTCACACGTTCTTATTGTTTTTGAACACAGAAGCATCTCAAGTCCGACACCCAAGCCCTCATCTGCAGCTTGCGTGTATTCTTCTTCTCGTTTGTCTTGAATTGAAATCCCTTCTTCCGAGTTCTGTGCACCTGCACGTGAGCAGCCAGGTGTGCAGCTGTTTGAACAGCAAACAACAACTGGCACGTCTCTCTCTGTCACACCCAGCCTGGGTGGATCAGAGGAGCGGGGACAGATGCTACAGACAAAGCCCCCAGGCCAGAGTGATAAAAAGGAATCAAGCTGAATAAAGACAAAGGCCGTGTGTTTTGTCCCTGAGAAACGTTAGTGAACTCAACTTCAGCAGCACAGACTAACGAATCTGTGGAACTTAGTCACATTTGAAAATAAGCCGGATTCAATGCAAAATTATCTAAATGCATAGACACATGAATTAGATATCATATGTATGGAGAGAGAGAGTCATCAGAGATCATTAGAGTCAATGCATCAGTTACAGGATGACACTATAACCAAAACATTTAAAGAAAGGCATCAAGTATTCTTCAGGAACTAAAGTCTTGTCAGGAACCAGTTGACCTTTATTTTCCAAAGCTAAGGCCTCTGCGAATCCAAGACATTAACCTTCTTAAACCTGAAGGATTTAGGAAATCATTTTTGCAAAAACATCTGATCCCGTGGTTTAAAAAAAAAAAGTCCCAATCTGTGTATGATTCAAATACTTTCCAGGTTTTCCCATCTTTGTGAGGATTAAAAAAAAAAAGATGAGAATAATTAGTGGGTTTTTCTGCCTGGTTGTTAAACACCCTAATTACTTCAAGCGCCATTACCGCCACTTGCGCATAAGCCATCCTTTGAAAATACTTTTCAATCTAAACGAAAATTGATGCTAATTTCTTCTGAGAATATAGCCAATATTAACACAATTTGGAGAGTTATTGGATTTCCTTTTTTAATCTTAACAGGGATGTCAATATTCTAAGTGCACGCAATGGAGATAATCTACTACCATCTGAAGTGGAACCAGCACCAACAAAAAAACTCTTCAGAAAGACTGCGCAATTTTATAGACATGAAAAGTACTACAATTATGTATCATGTGCCATAACCTTTATTACTGACTTTCCATTATTTTGATACTAAAATGTCTTCCTTTATTCCTTCATGCAAAATTTACTTACATTAGAATTATATTATTGGGTCTGTTTTCCTTCCAACTTTTGTACTGCATAGAATTACTTTTTCTGATTGTTATCTCAATACATCAACATTGTGGCGTAGTTTGTGCAGACAATCTGCATTAGTTTCTTCACCATAAATTCAATGGGTTAATAAATCAGGACATTAATTATTTGTTTCTATAACAAAATGTAACAGAGAAACCAGACACTAGGTAAATATTAGTTGAATGAATAAATCATAATGTGGTCCATTTTTGTGGCACTCAGTCTGGATTTTGTAAGTAAATGAAGCCAGTGATGAGAACCATGACGTGCCAGTGCCAGTGTGTACTAAAGCTGCAAGAATGAGTGAGATTTGGTGCTTGCCCTTGGAGTTGGGGGCAAAACAAGGACACAAATAATACACGGCAGAACAGGATAAGGACCAACAGTGTTCAAAATGATATCAAGGTTCTGGGGAAGATGAAATTATACCTGGTTGGGAGAATCAGAAAGGCTTCATGAAGGAGGTAACCCCTGGGGCACATCTTAAAGGATGAGTAGAAATTCAGTGGGCAGAAATAAAGGGTGACCATCCAGAAAGAAAGAACAATAAAAGAAAAGCGTGAAGGTGGAAGGCAACGCCCGGGAGCCTCGGAGTCAGTTTCATCTGTATCTGGGGGTGCATGGGAATAGGTACGGGAGAATGCCAAATTGAGAAGTTTTTAATAATTCAGTAGACAATGAGCAGCTAGTGGTAGCTTTGAAACAAGACAGCAACATGAAGATTAATTTGAAGCAATGTGTAAAGCAAGCTAGAATTGAGAGAATAGAGGCGTTTAGAGACGAACTGGGAGGTAAGAAGGCATCCAGAAGGAGATAAGTAAAAATGAAGGCCTAAATGATGGCAAGAGGGATACAGACGAGAGATTGGAGCCAAAAGGTAGTGCAGAGGCCAAAGTAACAGACGCTGGCAACCAATGTGGTGCCAAAAACAGACAGAGGAACATGAGGAAGAGAAAAAGAAGCTGCTTTAGAGGATGAGGTGCCTAATGCTTTCATGTACACACCAAAGGCAACCCAGCCAGAGACCCACACCCTGATGCATCTCTCCCCTCTCCCAGTGTCAGGAACCACTTCCCTAGCCACCACCCGGCCACACCTGAGGCTTTCTACAACACGATAGGAAGACTCAAGACGCTCTTGATGTCTCGCTCCATTTCCTGTTGCTCACGCATTCAACAGAGTAAACACAAGGGCTTACCATCAAGAGGAACTGTGCTCATCAGCATCAAAGATAAGACACTATCTCCATCCTCACAGTCCTAATAATCTTGACCCGATGCAACTCTGGCAGAGCAGGATGTGTCTTCTAGGTGTTTGTCTTTTTGTTGTTGTTTTTCATGGAAATGGCTTTACTCTTTGGTGAATCTAAAAATATATAAAATTCAAAAAGAAAATAATACATTGCAATAAAAAATGGGGAAGAGAAAGTTGAGAAAAATCTCAGAAAATACAGCAAAAAGAGAGAAAATAGCAAAGCAGAGAGGACAGAAACATTAGAGTGGCAAGCTAAGAGGTTCAACATCTGAAAAGTGGACATTCTATGAAGAAAGAAAAGAGGAAATGGAAGGAAGATAATCATCAAAAAATAATTCGACAATATCCCAGAACTAAGGACGTAGGTTTCCAGACTAAAAGGCTACTGAGTGCCCAGTACAAAGGATGCAAATAGACCTGCGCCAACGCATATCATCATAAATCTTCAGAATACTGGGGATAATGAGATTGTGTAAACTTCCAGAGAAAACAGTGGAAAGGCCCTCCCGGATCCAGCCCTGCTCCCCCTCCAGGCCCCTCTCCCCAGCACAGTACAGCCCAGCTCCCTGCAAATGTGAGTCAGACTATGTCCCTCCTCTGCTTAAACCCTCTTGCAGCTTACACCGCACTCAGCATAAATAAATATCTAAAGAAAACAGGGGAATCAGGCTTTAAGACCACCTCTAAGGTCTGATGACTCATGATCATTAACATTTTTGAATTAATAACAAAAGATTCTGCTTTACAGGCAGCTTTGTTGTTAGCCCATGGACTTGATAGCTTTCAGCATGAAAGCAGCAGGCAGCTGCTGACAGGCAGCTGGTGTGGTTCCCTGACCAGGAAACAAACCCAGGCCATGGCGTGACAGCGCCGAATCTTAACCACTAGACCCCTGGGGCTGGCTGACAGACAGCTACCAAAGTGGAATTGTTCTGCTTCCTACCTCACTCTTCAGGTCTTCTTTTCTTTTCCCTTGCCAGTTTTCCTTTAATCACAAGTCCACACTTTTTAGTGCAGAATGTTGGAAATATCAGTATGGTATCCCGCGCATTGCTCCTGAATAGGATTTTTAACGTAACGAGTCATAACAGGGTTTCCAAAGAGTGTTGAGAAGTGGGTAAAGTTCCCACGTGAAGCAAGATTCTCTCAATTCTCCAGGGGGCTATGGTGCGGAGGAGGAACGTGAACACGGAACAGCTCTGTCCAATCAGGCCAGGCTTCCCCAGTTTGCAACGGCCATTGGATTATCCTGCGTCTAGGAAGTGAGAACTTACACATGCCTTGAACATAAAAGGTGCTCGACTTATGTCTGACCAAACCGAGCTTCAGGTTCTTCAAACTAATCAGCTTATACTTTTAGGTTAGATTCAGTCAGTATTTATTGAACACCTACTTTCTGCTACGCCCATTGCAGGTGTTGGAGATGCAGCCAGGAAAGGACAGGTGAGGTCCACTCCCTCTTGCAGCCCACGTTCCAATGGGAGAGTCAGATATAAACCAGACAAGGTAGGGCAATGGGATGCACAGCAATGGATGGAGGCTCTGAGAAGGGATTACTGTACGTAAGGGGTCAGACAGAGACGGGAAGATACACTTCACCTGAGCGAATCATGAGAGGGAGCCAGCCACATGAAGGCCAGGGAAGACCAGGCAGAAAGAACAAGAGTAAAGGCCCAGAGGCGGAAAGAGGTGGAGTGTTTGAAAAATGAAAAAAAGTGTGAACTGGTCAGAACATAATAAAAAATGAGGAAGAAGGTACAAGATGGGAGAGGTGAGTAGGGGTCATATTACGTAAGGGCTGGGTCGGCCGTGTGAAGAGTTTGGATTTCTCTTCCTACATATGGAGAAATATATTTCTAGAAAATTCTCGGCCAGATTGTCTGTTTTGTATCATTTCCCATGCTATTGTATTCACTTACCAACACCTTCCAAGAAACAAGCAAATGAAATGAGAATTTATTCTTTAAACAAAATTTTTTCGTCTTTCATATTTTAATTCAACTGTTCAGTCACCTAGCACATAAGGAAAATTTTTTTTTTTTTTTTTAATGAGGATACAGTTCTATCTCATTCACGGGAGAAGAAAAGAGAATTCTTGATGAAGGAATGGAGGAAATTCACTCTGCGGCCTGACTCCTTTTTCTCCGTCTGGGCCACCCCACGTAAGAGGGATCCTGAAGGAAGACGATTGCTCAGCGCGTGTCAGGCTGGACCAGCTGGGACCGTGTTGCAGACTCGGAGGGAAGTTTTCTCCACTCAAGCTGGTTTGTGTTGCAACGGCCACCGTATTTCAAGATACTTTTAACATTTTCATTTTGGGGTATACGTGCAGGTGTTTCTCCTTTTCTTCTGCTCTTCATGAATCTCACCTCTGACGCCACTTCCTCATCCGGGTAAGCATTCTCCACCCATAGAAGCGCAGGCTTCTTCTAAAGGCACTTGATTAGGGTTTGCTAGCCAACGTAAACAAAGTATGTCCAGCAATTCAAGGGATCCAGAAAGCTGGTCCTGGGGGGGTATTTGCCAGGTAGGGCAAGGCTAACAGTACAAGTGAGATGAAACCATTTCATTCAACGGCTTTAAGGGACCCATTTCCCAGAGTCAATTTTGCTGTAAGGCACAACTGCCTCGAATAAGGCAGGAATCAAAAATTGCCAAAGGACAGAAGCCAAAACAGAGTGCACCAACTCTACAGATAGAATGCTCTCCAGTAACACTCACCTGCCGTCTACCCTGCCCTGTTAATGAAATACTCCATGACAACGTAATTATTTTTAAACACAAAAAAAGATTGTTTTGTTTCTTCTATTATAAAATGATTTTAGTCCATAAAAAGGAGATATCTCAAAAATGGTGAAGTCTTTTATTTAAAATACCAAAATGCCGTATACATATTGAGTCAAAAGAGAGGCGAGAGAGTGTCTGGTCCTGTGAACAATTACATCACGATGTGGTTGTCTCCTCAACAGACTGCAGCTCACATCTCGCCTTCCCCTCACAACTGCTCTGTTCCCACATAGCATCAATCCATGGTCCTTGCGAGTTCCACCCGCAAATCCCGAATCAAATCCCCGCCCTCCGCTCCCACCTACTGCCTTCACTCAGGCTCTTCTCATCTCCACAGACTATTCTAACAGCCTCCCATCAAAACCTCCCACCGACTCTTCCTGACCAAGCTCAAATGTCACCTCCTCCAGGAAGACTCCCCCGCTCTCCATGCCATGATTAACTCCAAGTTGCTTTGCCACAGTAGCTCTTAGGACACACCTCTTACAACAGATTGCCCTCTACTGCAGTGCTGTCAAAGAGAAATATGAAAGCCACGTGTGTAATTTTAAATGTTCTAGTAGCCTCATTCAAAAGGTAAAAAGAAATTAAGTGAATTTTAATGTTTTATTTAACCAGATATATCCAAAATATTATCATTTCAACATGTAATCAATACAAAAACTATAACAAGGCATTCTACATTTTTTTCATATTCTTCAAAATGCAATGTGTATTTACATTTAAAGCATATTTTAAATTTAGACACTAAGATGTCATAAAAAATAATTGATCTGTATTGATGCCATAAACTTTACAGTTGAAAAAGTAGATTCATATACCCAAGTTGTTCCAAATGTACTTGAAAGTTTTATAACTGCATCAAATGTCAAGTTTTTGCTTTAAATTAAAATAAAATTAAGTAACATTTAAAAATCAGTTCCTCAGTCACATTAGCAACATTTCAAGTGCTCAAGAGCCACGCGCAGCTAGTGGCTGTTACATGGCATGGTGCGGCTCTACCGTAAATATTCGTATATACATCTGTCTTCCCCGATAAATCAGGCCGTGTCTAATTCACTTGTATCCTCCCCATCGCCAGGAATAAGGCTGGGCACATAAATGTGGGCCGAGGGGTTTTATGAAAGTCTGTTGACTAGATAAAGAAAAACAGATGTGACAATCACTTTACTCTATCACATCTTTAAATCAAGAGCATTCTTTTGTAAGGAATATAAATGGAAGTTTTTACACATACGCGCGCACACACACACACACACACTCACGTACACACAGGCCTGTATGAAAACTAATTCAGACTAAGTGATTGGATTTGTTGCTGGTTCCTTCAATAATAAAATGACTTCATAGACACCATTCCCCCTTCTGTGCCTGACCCTGTCTTCTCCTTCCCTTAACGCATTATGGGTATTCTACACAATTAACACTTCACAATGTGTTCTTACACTCTCGAGTTGTCTTCTCTATGTCTTGCCTTCTTAAAGTACATTTAAGCTTCTGGAGATAGAGAGCTTTCCTTGCGCCTGGTAACTATCATCACACGTGGCTTAATGGCAACAACAAAGTACAAGAATTTAATATGTAACACACAATCAACTCTCAGATGCCTTCTTTTTCAGCGAAGCCTTCCCCAATCCATCCCGGAAGCCCAGCTCTCAGCACTCACGTTCACCCGCTGTCTCTGGGTAGCTGGGACCAGCGCCCCACCCACAACATCGCCTCTCTATGTGCTACAGCGTGTTTTGCACGGGCGATTGTCCTGCACCCTCAAGGAGGCAGGATGCCGTTTGGAATCTCTGTTACAACACCCCCTCATTACCTGGTTGCAGTACCCTCAGCAAAACGGACCCTCCTGCAGGTGAGGCTTTCTGCCCCCACTTCCCACCTCATCTGCCCCTACCTACCAGCCAGGGGACGCAGCACAACGGGACAGAGAGAATTCTGTGAGGGCAGAGATTTCTGGTGTTCTTAGTCGCATCTCCTACTTCCAAATAACTGATAAATCAACACAAACATAAACTTCCACAAAGGGGGCTACAGGAGGTTTATCTTTTATTTTAACGTTGCTCGAATAAGGACAAAATAAAAATAAGCACGAAGCTGTCTTGGTGAGTCAGTCCCGGGGTCCCTCTGCGTCTGTGCTGGAGTTCTCTCCCTTCCGCGCGGACAGCTCCTTGATGGCATCCATCTCTGCAGGGGTGAACTTGGGGGTGAGCGTCACAGCATCATAATCGAATTCTTCATTAAGTGAGAAGGGCTGGACTTCGTCCCCGAGCATCTATTAAAGATAACAAAGGAGGAAAATCATATACAATCTTTGTAAATGAAGATAAGGTTGAAAACATAAATTCTCTGTTAATATTTAATTAACTTTTCTTAGACTTCAGAACTCTCAGCTGATTAAGCTGTTTTTAAGTAAAGGAATAAATTCAATTATTCAATTTGACCTAATTTAAGCCTGTTAATATGCCCATTTGCACCATCTTGCATCTGAAAGAACATCATTAGCTAATTCCGCCCACGGCAAGAATCAGGAAGTCTCTTTTGCACACATTCATGACATTTTTACCACTTGTAGTGTTAGGGCTGGAGGCATATGAAAAAACTTAGAGCTATATTAAAATGCGAGAAAGTATACCTTAATATTTTGATCAGCCTTAAATACATTTTCACCATCTACAAAAAAAGACTTGTATCAAGGGCCAGCCCGGTGGCACAGTGGTTGAGTCAGCGCACTCTGCTTCAGCAGCCTGGGGTTCACAGGTTTGGATCCCAGGCATGGACCTACACACCACTCATCAAGCACAGTGTGGCGGCATCCCATTTACAAAACAGAAGAAGAGTGGCACAGATGTTAGCTCAGGGACAATCTTCCTCACCAAAAAAAAAAAGACTTGTATCAATAAAACATAAGTTTCAAAGATAAAAATACCCTATACTTAATATCCTTACTTCTTGAAATAACACATATAATTCCTGGGCCACAAACAGTAGGAATTAAACACATAGTCTCAGCTTAAATTAAAAAGTCCAGGATTCCTTTTTCCCCACCAAGAATTTTAAAAATATTACAGAGTTTATCATAAGTCTGAGTAGCTGTAAAGAAATGTAATGATTTTGTATTTATTTATTCACAATCTGTGAGTTTTAAAGTCTTCCTCAAGGAAGGTAGATTAAAAACCCTATTTTCCAATAAACCAGAGGAGAATGCCTTACTTGCACTGTATCACCCTACGAGGTCTCCCCAAAAGCAAAGGTGTGAGAGGAGGAAACCCCTCAGCCCCGCTCTGTAGCTCTGTCATACGGATGGTGATGCTGAAATAACTGAAAACTATGGTTTAGACAAAAATGAAAAAAATGCCCTGAATTAATAATCAGCTTTTAATATTCTGGCATGAAAAATGATCCCATTGAGTGGCTTTTGCAATGTTCTTGAAAATGGAGCTTATAGCTCAGAAACTATGTGCTGTTATTGAAGGTGAAAAAAACAAGCCATGAAAAGCAGGTATCTCCTATCTGTTGGGCAAGCTGCACCTTGCGGTTCGATGCGCAGGGCTAACGGCACACACCCAGCCATCTATCATCCTTTCCTAGTAAAGCCAGCAAGGGAACAACTTTCAGAGACTTGTTCATCTCCTCTATTAGAAAGCGTATGCTTCCCTGGCAAAGACAACAATTGGAGATGCCCCAAGTGAGTTCCCACCAGGTGCCAGCCCCAGTACTCAGAACCACATGGGGATTAGCAGTAATCTTGAAACAACACTACCTGGAGGCATTGTTACCCCCATTTTAGGAAGCTCTGAAGGCTTAAGTACTTGCCCCAGGCTACAGTCCGTAAGGGGGAGAAGCAAGATTTGAATCCAGGGCAATGTGCTTCATGGAAAGCTTCACCCTCTCAACAAAGACAGCAGTAAAGATCCACCTTGAAGTTTTCATTAAGCTGAGTCACAGCTCTTTGGGAGAAAAGACCTTTTCTGAATAAGCTAAACAATTCCCATCACCTATCATAACAAACGTACTCGAAATGTGTGGATTACTTCTGACTGAGCAACTGCTTCCATAACAGAATATCTTCAAGCAACAAGACTAGGACCTGAATGATTAAATAACCAAGAAACACCTTGGGGGTTTATTAGGCAGCAACAATACAGAGCCCTTAGCAACTCCTTGTGCCTGATCCCCTTTGAGAGTGAAAAGGATGATAAAGGTCACTACCTGGCACCCCCAGCAGCCTCGGCTGGTGCACGTGGTTATGTATATGCAGAAGAGCTGCAGATGATGGCAAAGACGACTTTCAAGTTGTGCATTTGGAAGAGCAAACGTGGTGGAGAGCCCGTTCTCCCCTGTGTGTCAAGCACATGGCCCGATGACATTGCCCAGCCTCGCTGCTGGCAGAGAGGAACATGTGATTGAGCGGTCACCAATGGAATGCGAGTAGAAATGGAGAGTCCAGAATCCTGAGTCTTGGGGGACACGCTGTCCCCATGCCCTCAGCCGCTGCCCCTCCAGGTAGGACGGTGACCTGACTTAGATGTGCACGTGAGGACAACGTCCTAAGGCAGAGTGGAGATCCAGAGAGAAGGAGCCTGGACCCCTGCTGACCGCAGGGAACAGAGCCACCTGCTCACTTTCAAGGCTCCGCAGACTGTTAGAGGAGAGAAATTCACTTCTATCTCCTCCAGCCACTGAATTACCCTCGGGATGCTCTACTATAACAGCCTGCCTTACCTTAACTAATGCAAGACGTTTATGGGACCTCGGAAACAATAATAAAGAGAAAAATGGCCAGTTCAGACTCAAAGAGATAAGAAAACTGTCCGTCCTTTCTAGTGCGTAGTCCGCAGTGGCACTGTCCGGCAGCACAGCGTACATCATGAAACAAATACAGTTTCCACATAAAGACATAATTGCTCTCTGTGTTAAAAAAGATATACACACATTTGAGATAGATGGCAGTGAGAGGGACCCAATTAAGCAAGCTGAATTCTAAATTTTCCCATGAGAAAAATACAGAAGCATGTATGTAAAGCAGCATTTCTCTGAAAGGACAGGTTACAAAATCAAGGAAATTCTGAGACAGACGGAATTCCCTGTGGAGTACCTCTTCCCTCTGCTTGTCTGCTCCTTTCCTGGCGGGCGTGGGCTTTCCTCCAGGGGGAAGAGGCTGGGCCACGGAAGGGACGTGAGAGGGAGCACTGGCGCTCGCATCCGGCTCCACTTCTCCCGGAAGCAGCAGCAAGTCTGTTGGATACAAAATACTTCACTGATCCTTTCACCACGCTCACGACTGACCTCACCCACCTAAAGCCTCTAATAGGCAAAAGAACGAAGCAAAGACGCTCAAGTCAGGTGGCCCAGCTCACGCTGCCTGTCCTCGTTTAGGAACCTGACCGGAGGGATTCCCCTTTCTATAAAAGAGCAGCCACTGGTGCATTTATTTATATCTTATTGTTGCAAAGTTACATCCCATCCAAAAGTCTGGAGAAACATTGTTTTGGGAGTAACTTGGTCTTGCCTTTCACCCCCAAGCCAATTCCTGCTTCTAGAGGAAAATAAGGCGAGAAGATGCTACTTTTGCCTCCTTTTCCCATCTTCTCCTGAGGGTGGAGAGAAAGGAAGTGGAGTGCTGATTTCATCCTGTAACGAGACAGCAATACTTCAAAAATATATTTAAAAACAATGATGCCAGGGGGAAAGAATTTTAACTTTCAGCAGAAAAATGAAATACTCTGTCATATTCAGAATACATGGTCTAGTTTTCTTCGCTTGCAGACAACAACAATGTGTTTCCAGCTTGTTTAGCACAATCACAAGGATTCGATAACCAATCTTGGTCTTCTGATCGATCCGTTACAAGTGGACATGTTCCCTGATTTTTGCGTGGGTGGCAGAACAGGGGTGCCTCGCAGACAACTGATGATCCCCCACAGACTTCTTCAAGGAGGACAGAAACACACAGCGGCACGGCAGGTCTCCTGCTCGGTCTGGGTTTTCAGAGGACCAGAACGGCTGCGGGAGCTGGCCAAGAACTTGCAGCTGGCGTGCGGTGCTGCTGCCTGCTACTCAATGATGATCCTAATGAAGACACTAATTAAGTTCTCAGTGGAAGTGATTAATTAACAACAGGCATGCCTTGGCTGTTGCCAGTGGCAGCATATATAGGGAGATAATTGAGCGGGTATTGATATTGAAAAACTGAAATTTATTTGAAATACCTCTCTCACCACTGCAGACAATCACCATCATAAAAAACATGATCATGAAGTTCTTAAGACTCTAGCAACAGAGACCACACTCAGACAACCTAGAAACTGAGAACGTGGGTAGAGGGATGGGGAAGAAGGTAGTTCTACTACAACTAATTATTGAAATCTTAGAATATGATCTAATTAATTAGCAGAAATGAAAACAATAATAATAGTCAAACACTTATAAGGTGACATTGTGTATGCATTAACTCAGCTAAGCCTCCCAACAGCTCGCTTCTTTCCTGCTCTACAGGCAATGGGCTCTAGGCACTGAGGGGAGCTCACTGGAGGGGCCATGGCTGGAAAGAGGCAGAGCGGACAGCCCACCTGCAGAGCGCGTGCTCTCAGCCCTCCATGTCACAGGAGCCTCTTCTAACTAAGTATTTTCCTTACCTATGTTATTGAAATCTATCAGATTATACATCCAAACTCAGGACCAACAAATGCCACTGCTATGGCACGTTAGCGTGGTGAGCAGTGTTAAGTGTCGTTATATTTAACACCCAGAGAAGCGATATTTTAAAATCAATAAGGTTGGTGGAAAGACTGCCTTTCTAGTGCACCTGTTTATGAGTTTGCAGTCAAACTCCCTGGCTGAGCTCCCTGGCGTAACTGCCGAGGACTGGCACAAGCCTCGTCAGGGGCCGGCCAGCAACAAAGGCCAGAAGGGAGAGGTTCCCACCTCTTAATGGGAAAACCAGTATCCACCAGACCCGCTGGCTGCCAGTGTAAACGCCAGTTCAAAGGTGAAATCGAAATCAATCCTGCTTTCAGGGCTCTTTAAAATCTGATTGACAGCACTGTGCACCGAGGAGAATGACTGCCATTCCTTTGCTGAAACTGTTCGCCTGCCTAATGTTTGCAAAGAAGGTAGGGTTTTCGACAAAACGGCTTCTTTCACAAAAATTCTACTGCCACGGGAACAATTCCTTCAAAACAACTAGTCAGGATCCTCCACACTTTAAATCCTTGTCATTTGTTTCTCCAGGGTGAAAGCAAGATGCACAAATGCAGAGCTACTGGTGCCTAACATTGCCCCTTATATACAGTAAATTCTCAACAAATCCCTGCAGACAGAAAATTAACTTCCTGCTTATCAACTTTCAAACTGAACAGCAAGTAGCAAGAGTCCACCTACCAACAGGACATTGTGGATGATGTAAAATAGGCATAGTCCTTACCCTCAAAAACTAAATTTTGTTACAGGGATAAGATTTTCCCACATAAAATCAGAGAATAATCAAGAACAAAATTGAACAGCTTTAACTCTGAAGAGGGCAGTTTTATAAAAGAGTGAACCCAGTATGGATGGGAATAGTCTGGTAAGACATAGGTTATGAAGAAAGCTACCTTATCTTTCAGCCATTTTACAATCATGGGTATGTTATTCACAAACTCATATTCTCTGGGGGAGAAAATGATTACACTCATTGATGGTGGGGAATGGAGTTTCTGAAGTTCTCTGCAAAACTTTCTGAAACTGAAATGCTTTAAGAAACTTAATCTGGGGGCCGGCCCCGTGGGCAAGTGGGTTAAGTTTGTGCGTTCTACTTTGGCAGCCCCAAGTTCACTGGTTCGGATCCTGGGCACGGACCTACACACCACTCATCGGGCCATGCGGTGGCAGCGTCCCACATAGAAGAACTAGAAAGACTTACAACTAGGATATACAACTATGCACTGGGGCTTTAGGGAGGAAAAAAAACTACAAAAGAGGAAGATTGGCAATAGATGTTAGCTCAGGGCCAATCTTCCTCACCAAAAAGAAAAAAGAAAAAGAACAAAAGAAACTTAATCTGATCTTATTAATTGTTGTTTCTAAGACAACAAAAGGCCTTGTTTTCATCTTAACTAAATACCACCATCATGGCTAATGTGCATTGTAGAGTCAAGGCCACTCTCAACAATGAATCTTGATGTTGGATGGCAAGAGTGGTTGAAAACACTTCAATCTCTTCTTTCTCAACTACATGATAAGAATTCCCAATATTTATACATTATGTGTTCATGCCATTTGTCTTTCTGTATTTAGTCAATGATTAGCAAGTCAGAAGCTATAATCACCTAAATTTAATTCAACATTAAAAAGTAAGCAATCTACTTAACAGCTGATAATTTAGACAATAATAATATTTAATAAATAATATATAAATATGCCTGGCATATTTATAAAATTAGCCAATCTGTTTCTTTGTTACCATGTAGAGAAGGCCAAAATTTTCTGAAATTTTGAGTTCTCTAAGACCAAAAGGATATAGATAAGAAATACGTTAGTAATCCAGGCCTCTTCTGCACACAGCTTCCAGTTATGAGGGTCCATCTCAATGTTCTTGTTCTCACAATTTTTTGAAGAATCTAAAGAGCTTCTGTTTACGTGGTTTATATCTATCACTATTCACCACATTAGAAATTAAAACTGACAAACTTTCAGATATTTGTTGAATCATTAAAAATAATGCCATTATATACTAAAATAAATATTTTAATGCAAAATCTATCTTCCAAAAACAAATAGTAAGAAGAAAAGCACTGTTTTACATTTTTTGATCTTTTTAAATATCTGCCCTAAGAGAAGAAAGATGAATTCTACATTTGCTTCTGCATTCAATTTTTGAAATATGTATGTCAACTGAAGTAAATGAAGGAAATATAGTCTCTCACAGATATGTAGTTGGAAAAAAGGAGGAGTACTGTAATAGTCTTTTTATATAATTGTAGACATTCCTCTTTAATACCATACCAGACTTAACAAACTACAAAGTTTCTAAAAATAGTTTCAATGTGCAATCTGAAAACGCCTCAATGAGTTTTTCATTCTGTTACATTAAAATTCACTGGTCTATCTTACACGTTGAACGGATCTTTCTCCTATGCATGATTCTGTAACATCATCAATTGGTCATCTGGAAAATACTGGTTCACTGTTTTATGTAGATCTTCCAAATGTTGACATATTTCATTATACAGTATAAAAATCACATTAGTTAACATCACCAATTTTATCAGAAACACCTTTAAATATTGGGAAGCTGTCAAGCTCACACTACTAGATACAAGTTTTCCTAATTTTTACTTGACCCATTGCCAGCTTTATCACTGGCAAGGAATACTCTCAGCTGTTTGTCTTGAAGAGGCAGGCTCGCTCCATTCATTTCTGAGAACTATAATTTGTCTCAGTCAATCTCTCAAGTAAAAATATTGGTCCACGAAAGAAAGAAAAAAAACTAGTTCAGCACACCACTCAATCACACAAGTTTCTCCACGAGATAACTGTTATATTTCAGGATGCAGCAGAAGTGCTTTCTGCACACAGTCACCTCTTGATATCTGTCGGGGATTGGTTCCAGGAACCTCCGCAAAGACCAAAATCTAGGATGCTCAAGTTCTGGATATAAAATGGCATAGTATTTGCATACAACCTACCCACATCCTCCCGTCCACTTTAAATCATCGCTAGTTTACTTACAATATCTAATACAGTGTAAATGCCATGTCAGAAGTTGTTATACTGCATCGTTTAGGGAACAATGACAAGAAAAAGTCAGAACGTGCTCACTGCAGATGCAGCCATCCTAGGCCTTCTGATCTTTGTTTGTTTGAATCCGTGAATGCAGAACCCACAGATATGGAGGCAAGGACTGTACTTACTATGTCAGCACAACAACATTAAAAAAGGTGTACTCAAAGATTAAGATTTAATAAAATAAATAATTTTTACCACTTTATCAAGGGCATTTTCAATAGAAACTGGCATTTGTTTTAACTGCAATTTCCTAATAGTGAGGATTATAATGACTACTAGCATAGTTTGGTGCCATGACCTTGATTCACACTGAATTACACCACCTTTACTCCTCATTGCTTTTGTTACATCAATGCAAACATCAACACATTTGACCTTCAGACCTTGGGGTTTCCCAAGGAGTTCCTAGACCACATCCCTGGGGTCCACTGGTTTAGCTAGTGTCAGTCCAACCTTCCCACCAACACTAGAAAAGCTGGATAAAATACCAAAATCAACTACTTACAGGCATTGAACAGCTACTAGGGCAGCAAGAACTTGAGGGGCCAAGATCCCAGACAGAAGGAAAGCTCTGAGAAGTGAGTCCAAGAGTCTAAGCTGCTTTTCAACTCATGCCATCTACGGATTTACAAGCAGAGATTGAGAAGCAAAGAAAAAAGAGGCTAAGAGGCTGAGAAGCTTGGAAGAACTAGCAACAGGTTCACAGTGCTAAGAAGGTAAAAATTACAGTTCAGGGCCTCCAAGAGAGAGAGGCCGTGATTACCTCGAAGGGCTACACCCTAGAAGTAAGCAAGAACTAGAGCAGAGCAGCCCTCACAAACCCTCCAAACCCAGCCCTAAAGAGCTCCATCCCAGACTGGAGCAAGGTGATCTATGACCACTCTAACTGCTGGCAAAATGCTGAAGAAAAGCTTCTCTAGAAGAAGATAATGTCATCCAGAGCCTACATATTATTTTATACACAATGTTCAGCATTCAAACAAAAATTACCAGGTAGACAAAGACACCAGCTCAAAAGGGAAAATCAGTCATATGAATGGATCCACAGGAGATCTCAGGTATTGGAATTATAAGACATGAACTTTAAAATGTTCCAAAAAACACATTACAAAAACGGAAAATTTCAGCAGAGAATTGAAATCTGTAAAAATAGATACTCCAAATCTCTTTTAAATACTAAAATAACTGAAATATTAATGGCTTTAACAGAAGATTAGATATAATTCAAGAAAGGATTAGTGAACTAGAATATAGATAGTAGAAAATATGCTAACTGAAGCAAGAAAGGAAATATAAAAGAATGGAAAATGCAAAAAAAGAGTGTAAGAGATCCATGAGTGAGGTGAAAAGGGTCCAGGCACAGGCAATATTTGAAAAGACAACAGCTGAGACTCTCCCAACACTCACGAGAATCTCTACAAACCCCAACCAAAATAAAGCCCAGTCAAACACCAGCAAGGCACAGTCAGATCCCTGAAAACCAAGTCACAAATGCAGCCAACTGAGGGAAACACACTACACCTTCAAAGGAATGACAATCAGATTTCTGTCTGGTTTTCAACAATTAACACCAGAAAAGAATAGAATAACATCTTTAAAATATTGAAAGAAAATAACTATAAACCTAGAATTTTCAACCCAGCAAAAATAGGGGGCAATGAAATAATAACACAATACTTGATTAGTCTAAAACAGGCAAGAAATGAGAGAAAAAACAGGTAACTGGTAGGACAAGTAGAAAACAAAATAGTAAGATAATAGATTTAAAGCCAAATATCTCAGCAACTACATTAAATGTAAATGGACTAAATCCCCAATTGAAAGTCAAAATTTTAGGATATATATGTATGTGTAAACCATATGCTGCTTTCAAAAGACACATTAACTAAAACACACTTTGAAGAAAAAAACTGCAGAATAAATAAAAGTGGAGTGCAAAAGAGAAAGATTACTGCCCATCCAAGGAGAACGTGGGGAAGATCAGAGAGGAATCATTTCATGAGTGCGACTGACATCTGACAGTGATAATAAATGATATCCCCCATCTCTAAGCACAGAAATAAAAGAGAAATATATACAGGAGTCAGAAAGATGCAGATCAAACTGAGCTTTATAACTAATAAAACTGAATTTGAAAATGGAGCACGTCCTGCAGGCACAATTGACTTCTTATTTATCAAGCTTTCCTACCTCGGGCTCTCCCACCTGAGAGAAGCCCGCACAGCTGACAGGCATCCAGCCAGGTGTGGGCGAGCTGCTTCACCTGCCTCGGAGCCCTGAGAGAAGGGCCTCCGAGAGCAATGCCTCCAGACGTCTGCCTAGAGATGGCTCTCGGCCTCCACTTGCATCAGAATCACCTGGGAGCTGTAGAGACCGCCGATGCCCACGACACGCCCCAGACCACTGAAAAGGAATCTCCAAAGGCAGGATCCAAGGATCCGAGGTATTCTTTTTAAAGCCCCTCAAGTGACTCCGACGCCTTTCTAAGGTTGAAAGCCACTGCATAAGGCAGGCCTGGGCCCTGTCTAAAGTGTGTGTACTATAAGAAAAGTGGCACAGGCACAGAGAAGAGGACAGATCCCTTCCAAACAGCACAAAGCCCAAAGAAGAAACGAAGGGGCTGATCCTTATACACACAGTGTCTTTTCCCAGTGTCTCCAATTAAGGAAAGCCTTCCTTTTCCCTTGGGGAGAAACAGGTGGATTAACTGTTGAAAAGGCAGAATTATCTTCGCAAGGCTGTTCTCTTCTCAGGAGTGGAGTGGAAGTTTCCTCACGCAGTCATGAGGACTGGGCAGCAGGTCTGCCCTTGCAGTTGACATGGCTTTCAAGACGGACCTTAACAGATGGATAAGTTTGAACATACAAAAATTGGAGGAATGGGAATAGAGGAACATCTTGAAGCAAGCATTTTTGCCTCTCAATGTTTTTAGTGATCTTCCAAGCAATGAAAGAATGATTTTTAACAGTCTTAAGTGCAAAATAAATGAAATGCCTAAATGATAAGTTAGCTGAAATAGGACCTTTACACATGCTGTTCCTCATGCTGTTCCTATACTCTCCTAGCCACCCCTCACTCTCACTCCACTCCCCTCGCCTAGTTAATGGTTACCCATCCTTGAGATCTCAGGGACTCAGAGAACTTTCTCTGATCCCACAGACAAATTTAAGTTTCCCTGCCATAGGGTCTCATGAGATCAGAACAATTTGTGATCACATATTTGTGATTATCTGCTTAATGTCTAATTATTCCAATAAACTATGAATTCCATGAGAATAGGAACTGAATCTGTTTCATTTTTCATTATATGCCAGGCTCCAGTCACAGCTGTTGAAGAAGAAGCCTAGGTCATTCATAGTTTGCATAAACCTGTGTCAAGTGGACAATAAGAAAAGAATTTTTTTAAAAAAAGAGGTGACTGCTGTCTTCCTTAGCATTGGGAGCACTGGAGAGCTGGAAAATGGAAGTCAGATGAGGCTGCCCATCTTCAAACAGGAATCACTTGCCCATTGTCATCCAACTCAATCACCCACCACATAAACACACCCTCTGGGCAAGAGACTTGTCTAAGACAGTATAATTGTGAGAACTAGACCTCAAAAAAGCCTCGTCAGCCAGTGGCACTCGGCCAGAGAACAGGCTGGGCGAAGCGAAGAGGAACAATAAAGATGACCAGACAATCGCCCTACTCCCATGGCCTCGGCAGAATAATACCTATTCTGAATGACGATCTTCTGGATAGCAGTCTGGGGTGTGACAGCAATAACCAGCAGGTTAACCACATTCTCTCAAACTCAAAGGAGGAGAAGTGGTTAACTTGATGTCAGATAAACACAGGGCACCAAACTTTGTGGCCAGTGTCACCCTCTGACACCTGCTCAGTGCCGCTGCGCTGAGGCAGCCCCCCTGAAAGACTGTCTCCACCGGGCTGCCAAAGTGACAAGCCAAATCCTGGGAAAGAATCATGCTCCTGCCTCTCGGAGACTATTCATGCACGCAAATAAGGTGAACCAATAAAGTCGGTGGTAGAAAAACAATATGAAACTCACTTCCTTGTCGCCCCAGGCAAATCTGCTGCTTAAACAACAACGGAATCTAATCAGGAAACCGCTCGGCTGCCAAAATTATACAAGCAACTTGCCTATTTAAAATGTCACATTTCCCATCTGATATAAATATTTGCCTTCTGCTCACATTCCTAAAGTGTAACACAAATTAGGCTCAAACTAAAATTCACCTTGGCACAAACTATTTAATTTCTTTTTCCTTTCAAATGACCCAGATTGTGCATTCTGAAAACTGCGGAGCCCTGGCGGTCTTCTGGGTAATTGGACTAGATCACTGAAGCCCAGTTGCTTCTCAGCCAAGCTTGTCATGTTATTTGAGGGTTATTTGTGGGAACGTCCTGACTGGCTCATTCCGGTCCACTGAGACGTGGCTCAGCCTCAGTAACCTTCTAGACGCAAATTCAAGACCGCCTGTTATCTGATTTCTGGAAAAACCATACTACTGAGATGTTTTCATGCCATCTTTTAAACTGAAGAAATACGTCTGGTAATAAAAGAACATGACTTGAAAAAACATTTAAAGAAAATGTGAGAATAACGGAAAAGGTAAAAAAGTTAATTCAAAAGATTGATATAACCGAAATCCAATTCATTGGCTATGCCAGTTGATGTCAGTATACAGACCTCCTCGTTATGGCAGAAAGCAAGAAATTTAAACCATTGCAAAAATGCCCAATCCATACACTTTTGTGCCTGCCTACAAAATTCATTTTATATTGCAAATATACGACACGCAGACTAGAACCATGTCTCCCAGTGTCACAGAGACGACCTGTGTCAGAACGCCCCGGGGCAGCGGGTAAAGACACGGATCACTAGGCGCCACAAGACCTTCTGAATTAGACTCTTTCTGGGGAACAGGACCAGGAACCTGCATTTTTAACAAGCCCCCTCTCCCTGAATCACCCAAAACAGTGCACCTGCTCACCAAACTCGGCTTCCTCATAAACCCCTACCTGTCCCTCCTAACCCAACGGGAGCCCCTGGGCTGCTCTTACATAGCAACTCACAGCTGCCGAGGACGCTACTGTAAAGAGAACCCCTCCCTGGAAATGTGATTCCTTTAGATCTCTGATCTCATCTGAACCAAGCAAGTACCGAAAAATCTGCAAAGTCTACCGGGCAATGGAGTGCTTGAAAAATCATCCTCTCAGTGGAGTTGTGTGATGCTCCGAAGAGGAATAAAAATGTTAATTGCTTCCAAGTACCAAAGCCTCTCAAATTCAGTCAACTGGAGAAGCCAGAGCAGGGGCTTATACGGCAATTCACAGAGAGTCGCCGTCCCCGGAACTCTACACCCAGGGATCTAACTCCTGTCTGATTATAAATAAGCCTCCCTCCCCCAACCACAAGGCCCAGACTCCACTTTATGACCACGTGAAGGCTGTAACCCACACGAACGCCAGCCACCAAACCCCCATGGAAACGGCCCCTGCCCCCAGTCAACACTGACTGTGAGATATCCTTGCATATTAAATCAGGAACCAGAGTTTTCAAAATAACCCTAATTTTGAACATATTTCAAAGGGCCTTTGAACAACAAAGGACACCTATGCTTGCACAGAAATGTCACCCAGGAAAGGAGAAGGCCTCACCTGTATAAACAGCAGTGGACTAGCCTTAAGCGCCCCCCCCAGCCCACTCCTTGTGGGAAAATTGCCCAGAAGAATCATTTATAACATCTTTAGTATTAAATGTTTGGTTCACATAGTTGATAAACATTTATTAAAGTAAAAATTTGGATCTTATTTTCTTTTTGTTTATTTTATGATCAATTCTGCTATTTTTCTGATTTTTATAATCAATTGATATTTCTGTATCACTCAAAAGTCATCTCAATATACAATATGGTGTTTCTAAGAAATAAAGATTTTACTTACATGGCTCTACTTGAGACAATTATCCAAAAATCAATCACCTGGCAAACTGTGGCGACGGGGAGCACCTTTACTTCATTTAAGACCAAAGACCTTACAATCTTCAACAGGCTTTGACCTTTCAGCTGAAATCTTCGTTATGAAAGAAGAAACTGCATGACTCTAGTTTTCCTTATCTCAGGGAAGGTGGTGGCAGGGATTGCCAAAAAAAGGAAAAGCTGTCTAAAGTCTTATTTGTAGTTTCTACAAAGAGGTCAAGCAGTACAGAAAGGAAACAGCAAGCATACCTGTGGGCATCTGGGGCCTAATCTCTTCATCCGTGTCCAAATCTTCCAAATCTAGGAAATTGTCTACCTAGAAAAGGATTAACATCATTTTTATGCATTTTAGACCTAAAGAAAAAACTTCAAGAATCAATGAATCCACTTGCACAACATTTAAGTGAGCAACTGAATCCACTTTTCTCATTAACTTTGAGTCCCAGGTCAAGGTCTTTGTGCTCACCGTGCTCTCCCAGGGACGTCTGAAAGACCCAATAAATTTGGAAGTTGGCCTGGATTTTGTAGCCACCATAGTAAGATCTCTACACTGAAAAAACAGTCTGGGCAGCTTTTGAAAAGGGACTTTGTTGCAGATTCGATCCCAGAATCCTATCACCACCAAGACAGTGCAGAACAGTGTCTCTTTCCCTGTTTTTGTTTTAGTTTTGCTTTTCAACCAAATGATGGTGGTGGGCATGGCTACTGTCATAACAGCGAGCTTTTCACTCTGAAGAGTCAGAGAGGAAACTAAAGAAAGCCAGAGAGAAAGGTTCGTTCAAAACAAAACCATCCTGCCCCAGGTAAATCACAAAAGAGGTGAGTGGGGCAAAAAGTCAAGTGTTCTCTCTCAAGCAAATAAAACTGAAAATGACTTCAAAGGTAAAATCCAGAGCAAATGGCCTCTACAAACACAATAGCAGCATTTCAATGAAAAACTGTTCCACGTGGCATCCTGCTTTCCACGGACAATGAGACATTTTAGATTAACAAAATGGTAACATTTCACACCCGAACTAATTTATCTCAGGTGAATATCAAAGAGGGTAAACAAGAAAATGATTTCACCACCAGTGGGAAGGAGTCCTAGCAGAGTAAGTCAAGGTATAATGTTGAAGTGCCTTTTATGCTCATGACCTAAAACATGTACACAAGAAGTATCATAAAATTACAAATTTAGATCCCATAATTGGAATTCACAACATAGCCTGGGTCTTTCTTCCCCCAGCTCCACTTGCCAGGCCATGGCTCTTACACAGGAATTAAAAATGGTAGCTTCCATCGCTTTTAAGTATATAACTGCCCTTATTTCTTGGCATCCAAGTGACAGCAAAAATTTATCCTTCCATATGATGGTTTCGGTACTAGAACCTGAGGCTCTGTAACACTGTCATTTCTCTCAATGGTGCATGTTCAGGAGGAGTGGAGTCAGGTTTCTCTATGGAAGCACCCCTTCCATTGGTTAAGCTTTGAGGAAAAAAGATCCAGAACCCAAGCAACCAAGGACAGTTTCAGATACTCGAACACCAATTTAAAAAAAAGTACAAGGACAAAATCTGCTGACTTCTCCAACCGTGTGTGAGAGACAGCAAATGAGTCCTGTGGGCTTCTTTGCCGCGGAAGAAAATTGCGTCATGCCTTACCTTCACCTTTCCTGCCCGACTCAGATCACCTTGAAAGGAACTGCCAACTTTTTGGCCTTCATCCATCACTATCTGAAAAAAACAGTGAGGACATATTGACAGGAAATGAAGCAACCGACAAAAAAGGAGCTCATCTTATAGCCCTTCAAGTGATAAAACTCCCCTTGCAGTTTGCGTTAATTAGCTATGCATGAAGGACCGGATTCACTAAGTCATAGCAGTGGTCAAGGAATAGGTTTCAGGAGGTCTGACTTCTACTTCTGTCCTCTAGACTCAGCAACGGTGTAACCCAGAGTAAATTACCTGACCTCAGTTTTCTCAAGTGTAAAATAGGAACACTCCCCACCTCATTACCCATCTCCCATCCCATCCCGATGAACCTCTGGAGGACAAATCAGAGAATGCTAACACACATTTTCACGTTACCAAGAAACAATACCATCGAACAATTCTTTGCCTCTCACATGCTGGTTAATGACTCAATAGAAAATATAATTCCAGTTACCGGAGGGGAAGGGGGAGAGAGAGTGAAAGGGGTAAAAGGACACATGTGCATGGTGATGGATGGCAATTAGACTTTGGTGGTGAACATGATGTAGTGTACACAGAAATTGAAATAGAATGATGCACACCTGCAATTTATATAATGTTATACACCAACGTTACCTTAATAAAAAATTAATTTTAAAAATCCACATTAAAAAAAGAAAATATAAGTCCAATTGCCAATAATTACCAATAAAAGTGAATCCTCTAGGGAAAAAGAAAAGTTCTTGTCCCATAATCATCTCACTGGAAGCAAGTACTGGAATTAAAGAATTGTGGGCCTCTGCTGCATATAAACAAATTTCTAACACAGAGATTTTTGTTCCCTTCTATAAAACCATAATCTCATATACAATTCTGTCCACAATATCACAGGGAAGACAGGATGCAGTGGAAAGTAGAAACTCAAATGGCTTAAAAAGAAGAAGAGCTTCCACTAGGATTCCTTGATACTTAAAAACCATAGTCAAGGTGAACCTGAATACACTCTATTAGGTCTTGAAGATTAGGAAAAGAGTGTCCAACATTTATGAATCAAATCTTGGAAAAACGAAGACAACAGACTCTACTTTAAGTCTAAAAGAGATGAATCCAGGAGAGGGAAAATAAACTCCCATTTCACACAGAATTATAAAAAAGAACTTTTTCGGTATCAAATAGAGGACAAGCTCAAATAGAGGACAAGCTCAAATACATAAATAATTTCAAGAAGAGTCTATAGATGGCAGATCCTTAAGAAGTTTTTTAACAAAAATTAGGGATAACCACGTTACCATGATAAACGCTGTCTGTTAAAATCATAAAATATGATGATGATTTTCCATAAAGTATCCCAATGGCACTCCTTCTAGAATTAGGAGTCTGAGTTACTGATGCAGTAACTGTCCAGTGTTGCTCGTGTTCTTACGGTCTCTTTTTTTTAATTCATGAAGAATGCTTTTCTTTCTCGGACTGTCTCTACAAATGTACCATGGTATTACCTGTTCCTCTTCTGAACATTGTGGTAAGGTACGAAGAAAGATGGCTTTATTTCTAAGATGGTGATCATTTGGTTCATTTTCATGAGGAAATTTTATTGAAGTAAGTATGTTTTCTGAAGAATCAGTTCCAAATGCTTCTCTTTTGGTCACATTATCCTCTGAAATGGCAAGTTACATAACATTAGAAAACATCCACCACCCATTCTACTTTATTTTGTGTTTATTGAGAATCTTTCTTCCAAACAAAAAAATTACTTTTCAAAGAAATCTAAAAATTGAATGCTTGAGTCATTAAACACTCAACTTTACAAAGTTATTTCTAAAAATGCATGAAAGATAACACTATTTCATTCACTATTCAACAAATACTTATTTAAGCGCTTACTATGTACCCAGTACTTTTCTCAGCCAGTTAAAAGGTCAATAAAAGTACAGTACTTGCAAGACTCTTAGATATTACCTATCTCATGTTTTTCTAAATTTGAGAGAGTTTTTTCCTTATAGGAAAGCAATGTATGGATGATTTTAGAAAATTTTTAAGAGAGAAAAATTAAAATAAGAAAATCACTCATAATCCTACAAGACAGAGAAGCTGTGACAAAATTTTTTCAGTAGCTATTTTTCTCATCTTTTACCTATGCATCCATATACTTCTAAGAATCAAATGGAATTATACTGTATGTACTGTATTATAACTCAACTTGACACCAATATTTCTTTCCATATTATTGAATATTCTTCTCTCTAATGGTTATAGAGGATTTCGTTGTATAAATGTAAATGTCGCTTATTTAACCAATCCCTTATTCTCAGCTATTTAAAACTATAAACAATGAATACCTTTGTACTAAATCTGTACACATTCATGATTATCTCCTTAAGAAAAGTAAAGAGTCTAAGAGTAATCCTAAATTAAGAGACTGAGAAAACTGTGACGTCATGATGCCACTTACAGAAATGTGGGGGATAAATTCAGATGAGAGGTAATGAGTTAAGCTTTGGCCAGGTGCATCTGAGGTGCCAGGGAAACTGAGGGAAATGTCCCAGGGCCAGCGGCAAATCAAGGCTAATGTGTAGAGAGTATCACAGCTGCAGGTAAATATCTGGTAGTCAATTACACTGGGGGAATGGTTTAAGCCATAAAATTACTACTATTAGTAGCATTATTAGTAGTAATATTAAAATTAATAATAAAGGTTAACATTTATTGAGTGTCAGACACTCTTTAATGAGCACCTCATAAATCTCATGTAAGCCTCACAACCACCCTAGGGGTAGGTACTGTTAGTAGCCCTATTTAACAGATGAGGAAACCAAGGCTCACAGAGAAATTAAGTAATTTGTTCAAGGTTACACAGCTGGTAAGTAGCAGAGTAGGGATTTGAACCCAGACCTCCTGACTAAGAACCCATGCACCTAAGCACTGTGCCATGCCACTTAGAGTAACAAAGCAAATGAAGGGAAAGGGTCCCTAGAGAATAGAAGAATGAAACGGAAAAAAGAAAAAAAAAATCCCAGGAAGGAGACAAAGGAAAAAAGTTTACAACAGTACAAGAAGAACCAAGGACGCAGGGTACATTCGAAAACTTGATTTGCTTGCTGCCAATGACAACAGCAAATACAGGCATCTACGTCAGTGAGCAAGAGTGATAAAGAAGTTCAAAAGAGGCCAAGTTGCAGAAATCAAAGTATTGCCAGGTTGGAGAACCCTGTTCCACCCCCTTAGGATATTCCACCATGAACGGGTTCCTGAGACACGGGGACTGTTTATCTGTGAGCTCCTTAGGCGGTGTTTAAGGGGTCACGAGACAGCCTCACCCAGCAAAGTGGCCATGCTTGTTTTTCTTGAGCTGTTGGTTGCATGGCATCAAAATCGATGAAATTCTTGTTGTTCTAAGGATCACAGCCGGTGCAAGCCCAGCTGGAATCCTTTGTTTGCTTCTGAATACCCCACCATTGGCGGAATGAAGACTTGCAGGGATATCCATAGACATTAACATTAGCACAGAAGCACTGTTGGGGAGCAGAGGTAAGGTAACCTACTCTATAACACACTATTAACTCAATAAGCCAGAGGAGGAAAACACAAATACTGACTGCCTCACTTTCTCTTTAAAAGGGCTATGTTAGTAGTAACACAAGCTCAGGCCAGCTCTCTCTGCTGCCTCCTGCACCAGTACCCGTAACTCCTAACTAGCTACTACCGGGAGAGGTGACTTGCCTCGGGCTTCAACAAATCTCTAGGAACTCTAATGTGCAGTCACTAGCCTGGCCGCTAGGGTGTAGGGGCTGGGGGCCGAGCAAGGTGACATGACGGGCTGTCGCTAAGAATACTGCTGGAGTAGCCAGACCATCAGATAAGTGAGGAAGAAATGGTCTTAGGACGTATCCTCCCCAACTTCTTCCTCTTACAGCCACAGAGATGTCCGAAATCAGTCCTAGGGCAAGGACAGCAGCGGTGGCAGGGTAGAGCAAGATAGGCATGGAAATGCTTGGAAACAGGAGGAGTTTTCTGAGGAATGAAAGTGTTCCTCAAACTTCATCAAAGTTAGAGGCAAGAAGACTTCCTGTGGCTCCCTGCGAGTCCTCAGCGCACTGTTCTAATAAGAGGTGGGCTGGAAGAATTCATTCTCCCTGCCTAGCCTCTAGGTCTGCAGAACCTAGGCCCAGTACTGCCTAAGACAATGCTGCGTGGCCAGGACAACAGTGCCGTAATAGTCCACTGACTGAAATACTTGAAAAGCACCGTGATGTCTGGGAAGAACAGATGTTCTGCAAGGACAAGGTCTGTTTGTTCTCATAATCATTCGATGTACTCCTCTGCCATTTCCAATAAGACGTTCAGGTTATCTGACAGATAACCAGATGAAACTCCTTCGAAAGAAAGAGGAAAATAGGATGAAGTCTCAGCTTCTGATGCTGGTGTTGAACTAGTGTTGGAGTCTCAGAGCTAACAAAATTTCTTGTTCACTCTTAAGACTTCTTCCTTCTATAAACCTCAAGCTTTCATTCTTTAAATACCAGAAGATCCAGAAAAGAACTTGTCGTCTCTCTGACTGAACCTACAGTTGCAGCCTGCTCCTCAGCCCTTGAAAGCAGTTTCACAAGGCTCCATGCCACATCACTCCAGAGGCCCAGACGGGCTTCCTATAAAGGCTTTTATCATTTTTTTTAAAACAGCAAATAATAAATCTCTTGGCAGAATGAGATAGGAAAGAAGTTCTTTTTCAATATGATAATGTCAAAATGGCAGATGTTGGCACAGCCCAGAATCCGAAGTGGCCTAGAGCCTGATTAGAGCCGGACGCTGCTTCCCAGAGCTATCCTGGGGGCGGCCCACGCCTGCCACCCAAGCGTCTCGTCTCTTCTGCTTCTGTTTCTGTTTTTCATCAGAGTCCTTCTCTATCTTTCATCTGATCCCTAATGTTTCTTGCTTTGAAATACGTGTCAGACATAATACACTTTAGAAGTCTAACGGCAATATTTCAAGAACAAGTAGGTTACTGGGACCTGAAAGAGCATTTCTTTGGGCATTTCTGAGTCAAAACTTCAATACAGATGAAACAAGGGTTTTTTCTAAAGGTTTCATCATTCCGAAGCAATGGAATTTCAATTTTCTTTTGATACCAAACAGATGAGCTTCCAACGGATCTCCCTCACAAGGCCACCAACTAGACCTACAGTGTCTAATCTCAGGCCAAAGGAGAAGTTACACTCCTTGGAAATCTTGAAACTACTGATGCCTTGATCTAATCTAATCTTGACTAATCCTGTATTGATTATATATCTTCCAGATAAAAGTGATCACTTTCAGAAAACTCGATTTTGAAAGAAACTTTTTAAAAATTCAAATTCATCCACACGAAAGCCAGACTACATGATAAGGAGCACCACCACATCTGCGGGAGAGTTTCCACAGATCAGCACAACCAACGTCAGAGCCCAGGACCAAGTCCCTCCAGCCTCCCCTGAGGGTCTGTTCTACACCATGGTCAACAACAACGTAATTCAAGAGCTCGTTCGCAGTCGCCAAGAGATACTGAACATGTTGCTAGAAGGAAACAAAAATTCATGGGGGACAATTTGTGCCACCCCGGGTAGTTGCAAAAAGCCTTCTGCAAAGAGAATAGGGGATAAGCAATCACGCTTACAACAAGGCTGGGTACTTTCAAAGTCAGGGGTGACTGTCACATTACACCCCTAGCCTAGAGCAATGACTCTCTGGACAATAACATTTCCTCCTGATTTGTCCAGCCAAACTAGTTCACTTCACTGTTTCTTGATCACATGCTCCTTGGTATCTGGCCTCCCCTGGAGCGATAGTCATTAGGATTAAATAAGCAATTTAAAAACCAATCAATCATAAATCAGAATAAATCCAAAGAAGCTAAATTCAGCAGACAAATGTTTTGTCTAAATTCCCTTTGCAGTGCTCTGAATTCCAACCGTTTTATGTCCTTCATTTGAGAGGGCACAGGGAGAGGAGGATTACCTCAGCCTGGCCAGTCGAGAATAACTGTGCTTTCCCCGAGGCTGGATGATAATTGACTCATTATTCACAGTCGTAGCTCTCAAGCTGCCAACACACAAATGCGCAATCCTGGCTCAGAAAAATACATGTTTCAAAAGCCCAAGTTGAGGGACACAATCGCAGAGAGATGAAATTTTTGAAATGGCTGGTGTTAGGCACTTACGGAGGAGAAAATGTGAAGAGTGTAAAGTTGCTGAAAGTTTATTTTCAGGAACAAAATCTGAGTGGTAGCTGAGTTATGCAACTCATCAATCCGCAAGTTATATTCTGGGCACCAACTACGTGCAAGGTGACAACGACGGGTAAGACCCAGTCCCTGGCCTTACAGAGTTCACAGACTAAGCGGTTAAGCCAAGCGTGCAAACCACCAATTTAGAACACAACTAAGGCAGATGACACACAGGAGCGCAGTCAGAGATGGGAAAGTCACCATCGGTTTGGGAGAATCACAAAGGCTTCACGTAGGCATGGGGCATGTGAGCTGGGCTTTGAAAGAAAGCCAGTGACAATTTCAACCAGTGAACCTTGTCAGGAGCTGTCCCACAAAGGGAACCTCGCACAAGCAAAGCCCCAAGGCGGAAAGCACAGGGCCTGAGGGAGAATCACCAAGTATTCCAGGAAGATGGGAGTACACATTTAGGGACACAGATGGGTGATGTTTGGAGGGCCTGACAAAAGCTCTGTAGTTTACCTGGGCCCTTGGGAGTCACACTCAGAGCTGTGCTCTAAGAAGATGAAATGCACAGAATGGAGCAGGTGGTTCAGACCCTGGGGTCAAAGCACAAAGCCATTCTAGCAATCCAGGTGAGACGTAAAGGGAGCCTCAGCATGGATTTAAGAACGGAAAAAAGAGCTCACAAAGTGAGTTCTTTCTGTGTTTCTAGAACAGAAATGAAGACACTATCTCCAAGTGGTTGTTTTCTCTCTCGATATCTCAGGATATTCGCCTTATCTTTCCCTTGCAATCTGTACTATTCTTTTACTTTCATTTGGCACGCCCTAAGTAACTTTTTTTTTTTAACAATCTCTGTGATAGTGAAAGCAGGTAATACAGCACGCTTGCAGCCTGTCAGATGGATTATGCTGTGGTGCAGAGGCCACTGCATCTCACCCCGTAAATAAGCTCAGCTTCCCAATGGATCTAGTCCAGGCCACAGAAAGGGTGGCCCTGAGCCAGAGCAGATGCAGGACAGTTGAACACAGCTTCCCTTCCCTCCGAGGGTCCCCGACAGGGTGACAGCTGCTGGTGACACTGTCTACACAACATTGGATCTTGTTGCATGCAGGAAGTTCTTTTCTTTTTGTATCACAGTCCTTATGTACTTAAAACTTTCAAGTCTATGTGCAAGTGATTTATTTTTTAATAGGAAATATTCACAGACAAACAGGACTCTCCTGGTTCTTGAGACAAATCCAGAGTCACAAGGCCATGTGCTTATCCAGTGAAGAACTCCAAGTAAGGATCTAAGCAGCCACGAAGAGTAGCTCCGCCTCGCCACAGCTTTATTGAGGGGTAATTTACAAAACTCACTCATTTTCAGTCTACATTTCAGTGATTTTTGGTCAATACAGAGAGTTGTGCAACCATCACAAGTAAATTTTTGGATCATTTCCATCACCCCAAAAAGGTCCCTGGTGCTCATTTGTAGAAACTCCCTGTTCCTACCTCCAACCACTAATCTACTTTTTACAGCTATCGATTTGCCCCTTCCGGACATTCCATATAAAAGGAATCATAATGGGGCCGGCCCCGTGGCCAAGTGGTTAAGTTTGCGTGCTTCACTGCGGCAGCCCAGGGTTTTGCTGGTTCGGATCCTGGGCGTGGACATGGCACCACTCATCAGGCCACGTTGAGGTGGCGTCCCACATGCCACAACTAGAAGGACCTGCAACTAAGATATACAACTATGTACCAGGGGGATTTGGGGAGATAAAGCAGAAAAAAAAAAAGATTGGCAACAGTTGTTACCTCAGGTGCTAATCTTTAAAAAACAACAAAAAAAACCAGAATCATAAGATATGTGGTCTTTTGTGCCTAACTTCTTTACTTAGCGTAACATCTTTGAGTTTCATCCACATCGTAGCATGCATTATACTTCACTCATTTTTTATGGTCAACTACTACTACACACCTATGGATAGACCACATTTTGTTTTTCCATTCACCAGTTAACGAACTTTCAAATGGCTTCCACATTTTGTACCTCCTTGATTCTGATATTGAGTTGTCGATGGACCACTATTGCTAAACCTATTCCAGCAGTGCCATGACACACTGACATCAAAACAAAGGACGATACAGAGTTCCAGCTTCCCTCCCTACCCAGACAAGAGGAGGAATGCATATACTCTTTAAAGCTACAACTCTGATCATCTTATCACCTCAGTATGGTCACAGCCTTAGAATTAGGTCACTTTCTATTACATGGTCCTGTTGTCTTCAGATTTATGTGAAATCATCTGAAATCACCTTGCTTAATTGGTCATTGTCTATCTCTTCCCACTAAAATGTAAGCCTAAGGAGAGCAGTGACCTATCCATCAGGAACCTACTCACAGTTCCCGAAAAGGAAAATGTTCATTCTCCACTCCAAAGGACATGTAACAATTAAGACTGGAACGCAGATTGATACTCACCCCTTCAACCAGTGAACTCACTGTGCACTTGACACTACGCCAAACTCACTGTGCACTTGACACTACGCCAGCCTGGAGGACTAGAGGTGGGGAAGAAAGTTACAAGATGTGGCCTCTGCCCATGAGAAACACATAATCTATTCCCTTAAAACTTGTACTCACTCAACTGCAGGTTTTGCGTGTCTTTCAGCCAGCATTTCCATGTCTAAGATCTACCCAAAAGAAATAATTAAGTATATGGGCAAAGATTTCACTACAAAGCCAGGAATGTCTAATCTATTCCCTTGAAAATTTTTACTTAACAAAGCCCTTAAATTTTTGCATATCTTTGAACCGGCATTGCTGTGTGTAAAATTTATCCAAAGGCCATAAATAAGGAGAGCGCAAACATGTAGCCACTGAAAAAAATAAATAAATAATGCTGAAGTCATTGCAAGGAATTTCAGGCTATCCATGCCCTGTCTGCCCCACCTCCACCCCCTCTGACCTCAGCTCCACTCCTGCACCCTTGCTCAGGCCGCTGGGGCCACACCGGCCTCCTCACTGTTCCCAACCAGCCCAGGTGCCGCTGTCACCACAACCCTTCACTCCTTGTTCCTTTGGCCTCAAATGCAGTTCCAACCAGTAGCCTCAGGCTTAACCCCCTCACTTCCTTTCAATCCTCATTCAATTTTACCTTCCCAAGGAGGCCTAACCAGATCACCCTACATAAAAATGCAACCCTATACCCCACCAGTAAACATGATCCCCCATATCCTGTTCTGTATTCTTTCCCTTTTCCAGAGTAATTACTATCTTCTAACACACACTTTTCTCACTCACTGTGTTTATTGTTTGTAGTCCATCTCTCCTTCCAGGATGCAAATTCCCTGAAGGTGACAATCTTTGTCTCTTTTGTTCACTTATGTGAGCAGTGCTTGGCACACAGCAGGTGTTCAATAAACACTGAATGAATGAACATGTGCAAAGCTGCATCATTTATAATAGCCAAAAATCGGAAATAAGTGTCCAACAAAAAAGAGGATGGCTAAATTAACTATGGCATATCTGCACAACTGAATACTATGTAGTCATTAAAAGTACTGTTAATCATATTTATTGATTGGGAAGATGCTTATAATATAATTTAAGGTGAAAAAGCAAATTATAAAAAGTATGTGTAGTATGATCTCACTTTTATAAAATAATTATAATAAATTTGCTGAATATATAAATGAATGAAAATATTAGGTTGTGCCCTTACTATAATTCAGGTACTGTCAATACAAATAAACAAACATATATGTATATGTGTGCATTTTTTATATATATAATTACTTTATCCTAATAACAAGTCTATGTGGTAGAGGTTATTATACCCATTTTACAGATGATAAAACTGAAGCTCAGAGATCTTAAGTAACTTCCCCAAGACTACCTAGTTAGGAAGTAGCAGAGCTTAGATTCAAATCCTGATGGTTTCCAAGTCTCATGTTCTAACTAATAATTGTATCCATATATACATATCAATAAACAGCAAACTTGAGGAAGGATATATACAAGTGTGGTTTATCTCTAAGACACAGGATGATGGTTTTATTAATTAGTTAATTGGATATAGGTGTGCCTACACAAAAGAGACACCTAAAGTAACAACAGCTTAAACAAGATGGAAATTGTTTTCTGTCTCATGCAACAGTAGACATGCAGATAACCCAGAGCTAATATGGTTGTTCTGCTCCACAAAGTCATCCTAGAACCCAGGCTCCTTCTATCTTTCTGCTCCACCACCCTTCTCCCCGTGGTCCAGGATGGTGCACCACCACACTCGTGCTCCAAGCAAGAGGATGAAGAAAGAAAAGAAGAAAGTATGTACGTCTGTTCCCCTCTGTTATTAGTGAAGGCATGGTTTAAGCTACTGTTATCAGGGAGGCACCAAAACAGAGCAGCTGAAACAAGAATTGTACTTCTGTCTCAGTTACCAGTGTAGGGCTGGTGGGCAGGCTCCACCTCATGAGAAGACCCAGAGATCCCAGGTGGTGGAGTGTCCCGCCAGCCTCAGCAAGTGGCTTCCATCTTTGGGTCTAGGAGTTGCTCCAATAATTGCCTATTTCCAGCCAGGGGAGCAAGGATACAGAGTCCGGGCACACTTCTTAAGGACATGACCAGAAGTTACACACATCAGTTCCCCTCACTTCTTATTGGCACAGAACTAGTCAAATGGCTATATCCAGATGCAAGGAGACCAGGAAATGTAATTTTTATTCTGAGTGACCACAGAGTAGCTAAAAATTCTATTGCTATAGAAAAAGTATGTTTTTTGTTTTGCTCTGTGTGTTGGTGCCCCTCTGCATTTTCTAACTTTTCTACCATCAACAAGAAAATAAGCTTTTATTTGTAGAGGTGAAAAGCATTTTCTCCAACCAAGACTCCCCTAGCCCTCAGTCTAGGGAGAATGCCTCTACGCATCTCCCTCCTTTTTAAAAAGTCCCTCCTGGAAATACGCAAGAAGAAAAATACATATAGAATATTTTACATTTACATTTTTTATATTGTAGACTCAAGATTCCCTTAATATTTAACTTTGATGTCCCTCTTTTAAATCATAGTTACCCTAATCATAAAATTCTACACGAAGTCTTTAAAAGTATGTTCATTTACGAAATATACAGCAGAATAGACACCAAAGGCAACAAAATGATTGGAGGGGCATTTCCTAGGACATGCGACAAGCTGCCTCCGGAGCCGACGTGCTGTCCCGAGTCTCTTGCATGTGCACTTGCTAATGGCGAAGATTCACAAAGGACGCAGTTCTTCTGCCACAGCAGAAGGAGCCAGACTTCCCTGTGATGGAGTAACTTGGGCCTAAGGACACATGCACCATAATCCTTCAGACTTGCAACAGAAGGTATGCTGAACCAAAGCCCACCCTAAGTTCTGACAGCATCATATCCTAGCCTCCACATCACAGACCAGCAGGACCACCGTAAAATTATTCCTGTAACCCATCACATTTTTTTACTGTCAAAGTGCCTTTTAATTAATATAAAACGGTGACATTAAACAAAAAGTTATAAAGTAAAATAACTGTTCTTACCCTTTGGGTCGGGGGTGTAGACAATTTCACAAAAGCTATGGACCTTATGCCCAGAAAAAATGCAACATATGCAAAAGCACAGAATTTTGAGGAATTCAGACACTTCCCTGTACCCCGCCTTGATCTCACTCAGGGCATGTTTCTCAATGCTGGTCTAAAGTCAGTAGAATTACTGAATCAGAATTTGGGAACTGATCCCCAAGAATCTGCACGTTAACAAGCATCTCCCAGGTGATCTTTACATACGCTCGAGTTAAGAGTCCCAAGGAAAGATCCTATGGAGTAGAATCTAAAAATTGAGAATTAAAAAGAAGTATCTGAGACCTTACCTCTGTCAAAGCATATAAACATCTTTGCCTGAAGCTGACGTGTAGACATACTATTTAGTCCATCCACCAGAGGCCAGTGTAGGATTATTCCCTGAGTTGCATAGTCTTACACTATACAATAGACGCTGCAGAGAGACACTCTACAGTAATATACTATGGTTGGTTTTAACTTCTTCAAGGAACAGAGTGTGGACAACTTACGCTGTAGACAGTATTTTACATTTTTTATATTGTTGAGTTAAGATTTCTTTAATATTTAACTTTGATATACTTCTTTTAAATCATAAATAATCCCTGTAATCATAAAACTTTACACTTTAGTAAATCTTTAAAACTTACCAAGTACCTTCTTGTATATTTCATCTGATGCTCACCACAACCCTATGAGCCAAGCCGAGCAGGCAGAACTATCCCTGATTTACAGGGTCAGAGGGAGTGAGCGAAGGCCTGGAATCTCAAAGAATTCATAAATGCCTGGACCAGGTTTTCTGAATCCTACGCTAGAACAGTACCCTTTCCCTTCCACTGGCCCCGCTCACGACAGAATGAGAAATATAAGGGCAGTGCACTAAACTCTCCGTGACACTAAATCCCAGCCAACTAAACAATGTCCTTCGCCCTCACACCACGGGCCTGCTGCACGAAGACGCACCCCTTCACCTCACACCATGGAGCCTGCCTGCACAGAGACGCATCGACGCAAGACAACCTCGTGTACTCACAGAGGCTGGAGTCCCCTTTACAAATAAATGCTTCTTAGGAGTTTTCAAACTTTAGGAGGTAGAATAAACTCTTATGCACAAATCTGGCATAATCTAAGACTCTCACACTGGCATACAGCATTAGGGCAAGGCAAGAGCAGACCTTTCACATTCCCTCATTTTTTCAGGACACTTCAAGACATCAAAAAAAAGCTTGAAGTAGAAGAAGAACAAAAAACAGTCTGAAAATCCACTATTCTAACCATTCTTATTGCTCTTTTCTTAACTCATACAGCATGTTTATTCAATCTAAAACTGAAAACCCCACACCAAAGGCGATACTCTGGGTAGTGTTTTATCAGCACTATGTAAAGAGCAGTTAGTATTGCCTTACGAATCAACTTCTAACTATACGGTCTATAAGCATATAGATGGCTACTGTGCCTTCCCACAGCCAGAGCATTCAGAACACACAGAACACAGAAATAAATAAGAACCAAATATCAGAGCGGGGACCCATCTTGTATTCCCAGATTCTAGCTCAATGCCTAAAATATAGCAGGAACACGGTCAACATCAAAATGACCTCAACATTAGCAAGAACTGGATTGACTCTTTAATTAGGGACTAAACCCAATACCCACAAATTAGATGACGGCTACAAGTCATACAAAGGATAATCTATGGAGAAAGGGAAGAAGAAAACACGGTACTTGATTCACAGTCCCTTTTTCCTAATCAGCAATATTCCTACACTATAAAACCTAACGCAAAGGTAGGCTAAGTCCGGAAAACACACGAAAATGGTGTCAAGACCCCTCCCCATGCTAACAGAGCACTGGGCTGCAAGGAGGGGTGCTAACTGGCGTCACCTGAGTCCATCTCATCTGGAATGAATCCAAGTAGAAAAAAAAAGACACAAAAAATCTCATGCTAGACAGATTGCGGTTTGATTTTCACATAAGGAAGAATTAAGAGTTTGGTTAAGATAAAGTTTCCTGTTTGTATCCCTTTGGGTTTAGCTGACCATTTCAAAGAAAATATTATTGTTTTATAGCTGAAAGAGCATTTTGCTAAAACCATCCAGATTTGAATACATGCCCACTCAATTGAATCAAAGGATGCAGTCTAATGACCATGTCAGTTTCGGTCAAGTAATTTACCCTTTTCCTTCAGGTACAACAATACATTCAACAACAATGAGTAAAAGTAACGTCTCCAGTTAAAGAGAAATACTTACAAAACAAACGTGCACCCGCTTAACACTGCTTAAATCGACCACCCAAAGGCTGACAGCGACCACCTGAAACGCTCATGCGACTGCCAGCAGTTCTCCACTCGTGTTTCAGAAAAGGTCCAGATTCCATCTGCCTCAGAGAGTTCACCTAATTTATGTGTGCACACGAAATATACCATGTATATGTTCCAAAGATATAAACAGAGAACCTCAGAAAATTATTCTTTTATTTGTACACAAACCAAACCAAATTTAAAAGCTTCTTATAATATCTTACCTCACTGAGAAAACATACTAGAAAAAATATTTATTATAACAAAATGCTATGCATTAAAAACACGGCCAAAACTAAATTTAATGATTATAATTCAAAATGTTGTAAATACTTAAATACATTTTCTTTCCTTATCTAATTACACCTAAACTACAGCAAACACAGAAAACAAATGATTATCTATGGACCAAATCATTCATGTGTAGAACGAACATGAATTGCAACAACCACAGCTGAAGATTTATGCTGATAGATCTCAAACAAAATGGCTCAATCAGCTCAAAATCCATCATAATTTGAGGGGAGAAATTTCCTTCTGCAAATGAACCAACAGTTTTGTGTGTTTCATAATTGGTCAGTTTGTTTCCTAAGCGTAGTGATTTAGTGGTGACAAAAGAAAGCGAAAAACAAATGAAAATTGCTTAATTATAGTTTGCAGCTGTTCCCCCAAAGAAAAAGGAGAGGTTAATGCTGCTGCTGCCGCTTCTTCCACAGGGCTCCGCGACAACTTAGGTCACTTCAGTCCGCTGCTTTTCTCCTCCTCCAGTGTACTATGTGATATCTGACATTATGTTGTGATAAAGAAGCCACATACAGATAGCTACCGAATTTATGATCAATATAAACCATGAACTATTTTTCTTCTCCTTTTATTATTTTCAGCAATAAAGAAAACCCCAACACATCAATAAAAAGCTTCAAAATAACACTGCTTCCTTATTCTCTCCCTTGGGACGTCAGATTAATTAGGTGAGTTTTTTAAATTGCCTAGTCACCTTTATAAGCAAGACTTCATATGATGCCTTCCACAAATTTCTCTTGAGGTTAACACCCCAATGGCCTATGTCTTAAGTTAAAGTAAGTTTATTGCCATTTGCTGTGTTATTTTCCATTGTGCTCTTTACTGTGAAACTCACATTTGCTAACGTGCTTCCCAAGCTGCCTTTTTTTCTTCATGTGGCTAACGTAAAAAAGGAAACAGAAAGACACTGCAAATGGCCTGTGAACTAAAAACACCACTCAATATTCAGTAGGGAATTAATGGACTGATAACAACAGCGCAGAAAATGTGGCTGAAGTGCCACCTGGAAGCCTAAAGCTGGTCAGTCCGTTTCCAACTTCCTCCGGCAGGCAATCTGCCGGTTACAAAGGTACCAAAACAATGTCAAGCCCGCTGGCCTCTAGTACACGACCGAAAACCACTGCAAAAGGCTACACAGCAAGGACTATTTTTTGTTGTGTTTTCTTTTATGCGAGAAAGCTGTTTTCATGCTCTACTGAAATTCCTTTCCTGCTCTGAAATTGGTAAGAGGCCCAGCTGCTTTCTATATTTTTCTCTGTGGTATTTTTCTCCAGCAGATTTTGAATTCATTCTTCAGACTGGGAAAAGACTCTTTGTACCCCTATGGAAGTTTAAAGGCACATTTCTAAAGCTCAAATTCAAAATAGCTTTGGGGACCAAAATGATATGTCAGCTTTGGAAATGTGTGGTTTTATGTGCTGTCACCTGTTTCATTTTTAATTGCATTTTTTTAGAAGTTGTCAAGTGTGAGTGTGATATTCCTTTGACTGAAACGACAAGTCAAAATTTATCAGTCCAGGACTGTAAACCAAATCCCAGCCCAGGATCTTAAGCTCCTGACAGAACACGGGCTCAATAAGGAAGAAAAATGAAAGACTACTGCAGTGAGGGCCGTGGGACCGAACAAGTCACTCAGCCTCTGCAGGCCTCAGTGTCTCTCAGGCCGGATACTTGTGCCTCATCTCTGACTCTTTTTCTCCTTAATCCTGTCAGTCACCCGTTACCAGGGCTGGCGTGCACCCTGCATCCTTTCGCTTCCCAGTTGCTCCCTCGCTGCCCTAGTCCACACCGCCACACACGTATTTCTGCGTCGCCTCCGAGCCAGTCTCCCTGACTCCAGCTGTTTCTCTCCTTCTGTGCCTCTGCCTTTCAAAATCACTTGCCATGTCTACGCGGTGTGTGTTTAAACGCACTGTGCCTCCCAGTTAGCTGGTGCATCAGATCCAAACGTGGGGCACCACGACGTCACCTCTGTGGGCTCTGCCTCCCGTCCTAGCCACTAAATGTGGATGCTCTTTAGGGTTCGGTCTGAGGCCCCGTCTGTCTTCCTGTCATTCCGTATTCTCTTCTATTTTCTTTTTATTTCACTTATTCAACACCTACTTACTCTGCATCAGGGCTGCTTTAGCTCTCAAGTAACAACGGGGAGCAAAGCCGCCCCCCGGCACCTTGCGCTCCAGAGGAGACAGAGATGCCACCGGGGGCAGCGCCTCTGCTCCTGCGACTCCAGACCTTGGGACGAACGCCGTCAGGGCAGCTGTCAGGGCAGCAGCAAAGCAAAGTGTTCAGAGGACTGGCTTTGGTGCCACACTGACTAGGCCCATCAGCCAGTTCCAGCACCAACCAGTCCCACGGCCCTGGACAAGCCCAGGGCTGCCGCAACAAAATAGCACAGCTGGCCGGCTTCACCGACACAAATTCGCCTCCTCCCAGCTCTGGAGGCTGGAAGTCTGTCCGAGATCAAGGTGTCAGCAGGTTTGGTTTCTCCTGAGGCCTCCCTCCCTCGTGTGCAAACGGACGCCTTCTCACTGTGTCTTCCCGAAGCCTTTTCTCTGTGTGCACAACCTCCCCGGTGTGTCTCTCTTTTCTATAAGGATGCCATTCATATTGGGTTAGGACCCCACCCTTATGACCTCATCTAACCTTAATCTCCTCTTTAAAGGCCCTGTGTCCAAGACGGTCACACTAGTGGTTAGGGCTCCAGGGTGCACACTTTGAGGGAAAATTATTCAGCCCACAATAGCAACTTACTTAAGCTTAAGCCTTGGTTTCCTCATCTAAGTTGGGAATAATGAAAATAACGAAATTCACAATGTAAAGAACATTCACCAGGTTACCGTAAGGATTAATTGAGATGACCCAGGTGAAGCACTAGGCATAACATCCAGGACTTCACATGGGTGAGCGGCTTATCAGCACCAGCACCAGCCTGGTTCGCCCACGATCTCAGGGTCCCAGAGGCTTCTGTGGGAGTGGGCTGGTGGTGGAAGGAGGGTCAGACGTCAGGAGCGTGAACCCTCGACTGGACCTCAGGCAAGCTGCTACGCTACAATGACATGACGGTCAGTTCTGAGCCGTGAAAAGGAACAGCAAGAGCTATTTCTTTGCATCATTGTGACAAATAAGTTACTCCAGACAAATGCTTAGTGAATACAGCAGTGACTCAATCTAAAACAAAGAGCACCGGACTGTCTCTTCCAACGCCACAATTTAAACAGAAACAAACTTTGATCAATTATCTGGTATCTTAAAGAAGCACAGACAGCCCTGCTTTTAAAGGACTGTACTATCCGAATCTGTATCTACACCAGCGGCTCTCAGAACTGACAGTACAGCAGTCACCTAGAGAGCCTTGTGACAGAAAACTCCCACACCCATCGCTACACAGCCTCTCCTTCAGTCAGCCAGGAGGGTGTCTGCAAATCTGTATTTTTATAAAAGTTGGCTATTATACTGGGGCCGCCCCCAAGGCATAGTGGTTAAGTTCGGCGCACTCTGCTTCAGTGGCCCTGGTCCACGGGTTCAGATCCCTGGGCACAGACCTACACTACTTGTCAGCCATGCTGTGGTGGCAACCCACATACAAAACAGAGGAAGACCGGCAAAGATGTTAGCTCAGGGCTAGTCTTCCTCAACCAAAAAGAGCAGGATTGGAAACAGACATTAGCTCAGGGCCAATCTTTCTCACCATAAAAAAAAAAAAAAGTTGACTATTATAAAATTCTTTCTAATATTCAGCCAAGTTTGAGAACTACTGGGCTATAGCAGCGCTGCTCAATAGAAATATAACATAAGCCACATATGTGATTTTAAATTTTCAAGCAACCACATTTTAAAAAGATTTTTAAAAAGCAAAGTTAATTTTAATAAACTATTTTATTTAAGCCAATTTTCTAAAGTATTGTCATTTCAAATGTAGTCCAGATAAAAATATTGTTGAGATATTTTACATTCAATTTTTTTTTTTTTTTTTTTAGATTTTTACTTTTTCCTTTTTCTCCCCAAAGCCCACCAGCACACAGTTGTATATTCTTCGTTGTGGGTCCTTCTAGTTGTGGCATGTGGTACACTGCCTCAGTGTGGTTTGATGAGCAGTGCCATGTCCGCACCCAGGATCCGAACCAACGAAACACTGGGCCACCTGCAGCAGAGCGCACAAACTTAACCACTCGGCCACGGGGCCAGCCCCCTTTACATTCAAGTTTTACACTAAGTCTTCAAAATCTCATGCATATTATGCACTTAGAGTGTATCTCAATTCCAAAATGAAGTTTTCATCAGAAATATTTGATCTATGTTTATATTTCAGAAAATTTACATTTGAAAAAATTGATTCACATACCCAAGTTGTCTCAAACACATTTAAAGTTGTCCCATAACTGAATTGAGTATCAGTATTTTTATTTAAATTAATTAAAATTAAATGCCATTTAAAACTCAGTTCCTGGGTAGCACTAGCCATTTCAAGTGCTCAGCTACCACACGTGGCCCTGTACTGGACAGTGCAGCCCTGCTGACCACAAACCATATGCTAACTGTACATTCTAGAAATGTGTAATGGTGGCATAGCCCTTAAAGAACTAAATGAGAACAAAATAAAAAATATAGATTAAATTCTCTTACAATTATATAGGATTATTAAAATCTAAGAAAAATTGAAACATACTTTAGAATAGAAACCTACTTTGAAACCAAGAGCTCAGAACAATCAAAAACTAGACCACCACCAGGTTATAAAGCCACAGACACGGCCATCTGTCCTGAACATTGTGACGCACAATGTTCACCTAAGGGGGAATTTAATTCAAATATTAACAAGCATGAAGGGAGAAAAGGAGATTGAGTTGACAGGAATTTTTTTTCAAAGATATGTCAAAAGAACTACAGAATGCTCAAAGCACAGTGTATTGCAAGTGAAATGAGAATAGCATAAGGAAAACTAGAAACGTAATTATACCTCAAAATCAGAAACAAAGTCTTTGACCTAGACATAGGAAAACAGTTTAAAGTAGATAAATGTGGCAGTGACTAGAAAGCCGTCACTATGTGGTAACACAGAAACCAGTGGAATCACTGGGGAAATGGACCCTGGGTATTTTAAGAAGGAAATGAGACAATGCAAAACAAAGACTTATTTAAGAGTTAATCATAAAATTAGAGTAGATTCATTTCAATTTCCAAACTATTTTAAGCTGAATAGTTGGTAAAATGGGCACTCTTAACGGAAATTCATCATTTAGCCTGAAGCACAAAATTAGAACAATAACAGGTGTGTGTGTAAGAGAGGGAGAGAATGAGAAAGAGGGAGATATACGAATTGAATCGAACTACTGTAACCCCTAAGATTACTATATTAACAAAATGGAGTTGACAAGATTGACTTCTTAGTTTCCAAGCCACTGGCTTCCTAAATATACAATTTCTTGCGACAGCAACATGAGCAGCTAACTACCACTCTGAAAGGTGGGAGCAAACTCTTCCAAATCAGACCACGTGGCATCCCGGTGCAGAAGGAATTCAAAGGTCCCGCCTTTTTCTTTCAGCAGCTGAGAACTAACTCTAAACCTTACTAAAGCAAGGCCACGTCTCCATCTCAAAACTTGTTACTTAAAGAATATATAAATATATCCTTTCATATATATAGTCTATATATTCTATCATAAATAAACACTAAAACAAATGGAACTGTGACCCAAAAGGACCATCACCAATGAAGGCATTTTAACATCTTTCAAATTCAGCTTTTATCTGTCAAAACTTCCTGCACTCTGTTCAGGACCCAAAGCAAGTTTTGGTTCTCTGGTTACCCCAGACTCCCGTCGGGCATCCTCTCCAATGGGTAGACTTTATTGCCCTCCCCCCACGTACGAGCTGGATGGCCTCCTATGACTCTCATAGAACTCTGTGCTTCTCTCCACTGCGGTGCTCGTCACACATTAGTATAATTTCTTGTCTGCTTATTTATCTCTCTCACTGGACGATGAGTGCTCAAGAACACAAACTTTATCTTAATTATTTTTAATCCTCAGCATCTAAAATAACACCTAGACCATAACAAGACACTCAGAATTAATGAACGAATAAATGAATGAATGCAAGAACAGAAAATCAAATATTAGTATTCATATCTGTATTTTTAGAACCTAAAAAAAGTGATAGAAATATGACAGACAAGGAAGAAGCATTTTTTCCTTTAGACGATATTCTAGAAAGGACTATAAATTAATCATATTTACAAAGAAACTGAAATACCAGATTGAAACTTAGCTTCATATCTTTATCTACAATAATGTCAGAAATATAATAATGTCTTCACCAACAATGAATAAAACCAAAATCTGCATTAGATTTTCTAATACAAATCTTAAAACTTGGTCTTAGTCTCTTGAAGAGAAGACATTATTGAGAATTCAATTATAACTGCTTGTTTAAACCTAATAATTAACATATTTCCTTAAACATTTTGATTTATTATTAAATATGTACCATGGCTTAAAAATACCAGAGCTACTTTAAAAAAAAAATCTGTAAACATGATCAGCATAAATGTGCTGTAGTGAGAATTATGCCACAATATTAACAGTTTCCAACTGTTTTCCAAGAGTCTGAAGCAGTAATGTAAATTTCTTTCAATGAGGCTACAGTTTAATTTTTTCCAGGAAAATATTTTTAATAGGATTACTGACCCTTTTAACACTCTTTGAAAGAAAATGAATCCCATAAGCATTCTGGCATGTAACTATTATAAAAATAAATAGAACAGTCAATCAGTGGAAATGGTTATGGACTTGAGAAAGGAAACTTACTGAAGAAAGGTACATAAGTATGAATGGTGATAACCACTTTAACAGAGAAACGATTCCACCACACATCAGCAAAACAACCAACAACTAAGACAAAGGAAGGGCTAGGAAGAAATGGCTTTCATGTCTCCCTTAAAACAGAACTAACCACATTCACTTTGATCAATTCTGCAGGCTATCACTCAGCCTGTCCCTAATTCCTGTTTCCTTTTTCAGAAGGTATTTGAATGTTTTGGGGGAAAAAAGGATGCTTACTGATTTAAGACACATTTTTGCACTCAACGTTGTGTGCTTTAAGAGGAATTTTTTCAGGTCATTAGTTTATAATGTGAACTGGCACCTATGGATATTTTGAAAGGAAAACAAAAACTAGTGTGCTTGGAGAGCAGTTTATGTGACTTGCGTCATCATTTATTTCAGTTCAATTTGGGGCCCAAATTGAACTCAAAATGCAGTCACCACATCTGCAACAGTTTCTTTCTCAGCATGTAATGATCACACAGAAATCTGAAATAGAATAGACCCTTTATCCCAAAAACAAAAACATCATAAGCTCCTTAAAATATCAAAGTCCTTGTAAGAAGTTTTTACTTTTCCAGAGTACAAAAATAAAGTTAGCCTTACAAATAATTCCCCAAATAATCTGAATAACCAAAATGCCACAGGCATACCAAAATGCATTAATTCTGCCAGTTTTACTCTGGTTTCCACACCCCGCCCCGGCCATTCATACTGCCACGTCTGGGTCCAGAAAACAAGAGACTAAATCATTAGGCTCAGGGAAAGCAAGCATCCTCCTAACCCCAGATTCATAGACCAAAAGATGATGTGGCCGTAATCAGGATTAATTTGATCCACATATCATGTCAAAATAGATCATTCACAGCCCCACAGTTCACTAGATATTTCCTAAATTCTCCATTTCCCTTAAGTGTAAACAAAACCACAGTCCACGATGCGTAAGTGTAAACAAAACAGACACCAATATTCTAACCACCTCCACAATAAAAGAAACGGGTCAGAATCTGCTTCCTTGTCTCCATAACCACTCTTCTTTCACCCTTGTTGAGGACATAGGAATCATTTCTTAGATCATGAAGGCAGAGATCGTGAGAGTGGCATGACTGTGGACATCATGAAACCCCCTGTTCTCAGTCTTGGGTGCACGTTAGAGCCACTAGGGGAATCTTTACAGAATATGAATCCCGGGCCCCGGCTAGGAGCTGGAGGGGCCCTGCTACCAACAAGCTCTAAAAGCTCCTCAGATGAGTCCAACGTGCAGGTACTTGGAGAACCAACGGTCTCACAAATGTGGCTCAACGACGCAGCAAGGACCAAGGCCGAGAGCAAGCCGAGGGCAGTCTGAAGCAGAACCTAGAGCAAAGAATACAAACTCGAGCGCAGACACAAGACACTCAAGTGAATGCAGCAGCAAGATGTACACACATTTTTAGATTATGTGAGTGGCAGAGAGTGTGACGAGCTAGGAAGCTCACCAGGCTCCTGAGCTCTAGCTGATACTGCCATGAGGGAAATTAAAATAGACAACAGATCTTCTCACCTAATCAGAAAAATACACAAATCAAGATTTTTATGTAAAATTTCCCAACTTTTAAATGTTGGCTCAACTTAAAAAACAACAGTAACAATACTGTATGAAGCAAGCAAAACACATCATGAAATACGCAACACAGGTTTGGCCTATGGGCTTCAGTGTATCACTTCCATCTAGCAGGTTGTGTCCATTCCACAGAAACCGTAGCATCATCATCATCACAATAACAACAATAACAATACCCAGCTTTCATTAAGTACTGATGTGTCAGCCACTATGCTAAGGGTTTTACACGGGTTATCTCAATTAACCTTCATCAACCTTTTAGCTTCCCTTTTACTCAATAAACCAAGGGCACATAGCCAGAAAGTGGCGATGCCAAGATCCAAATGTGTACCTATAGTATGCTATATTGCTTAAAAGTTTTAAATATGTTTTTAAAAACCTCCACTCTTTGCGCTTGCATTTCTTCAAAAATAAAGTGAAGGAAATATACTAAATGACTTCTCAGATCATTTTTAGTTCTCAAATTCAACAGTTCTGATTCCATAAGACAATCCTTGGGGTATAAAAATGTTGGTATTTACATGTATCAGTCACGAATGCCCTAATAAGGTTTATCTGATCAAAGAGATGAAACAAAGAATAGTCACTACCCAGTCTTTCTAAAAAGGCAGCAAAGACATAAAATTATAATAAAATTCTTTATCTCTACTGCCATAGAAAGTTCACCACTCCATTTTACCTTTGGAAAGATGAGGAAACGTGCTCAGAAATTCTTCATATGTCTGCTCGTGACAATTAACAAACTTATCCAAGACTTCTTCAATTAATCCATCTTCATCCATGATCTGCAATTCTGATATTTGGGAGGGCATTCCTATTCACAAGGCCACTTTATCTGTGAAACAAAGAAAAGCATGAGCTAGAGAGTCGCACAACTCCAGCTTCTCTGAAAATACTCTAGAAGGGCAGGTGGAAGAATTCCAGGGTTCCAAAAGAATAACAGATCAGGAGAGTTACTACAGCAATCCACTCTAGTTCAAGAGACTGGAGTTGATTCATGTCTTGGCTGCTGAATTGTTAACCATCGCAATTTTATTTTTGCTTCAGTTTCCTCACTTCCATCTTGTTAACTCACAGGAATATCGTCACACAATTACACAATTAGAAATTCAGTCTTTCAAGATGAGATGAACTTCAGAGTGTTTCAACCAACCACCCATCCAATGACAACAACAATAGTAGCCAACATTTATTAGCTACTTATTTAGCACTTACCATACCAGGTGCTGTTCTGAGCACTTTAATGATAACTTCATAACAGTCCTAGCTCAGGTCACAGGGCCAGTAAGTAGAAGTACCAGTTCCAGAAGTCTGGTCCTAGAACGCGCGCCCTTCAACACGTCACTATGCTTCAGTCTACCCACTGTGTGACAGCCCGCCCCCTGTAATATGGCTCTACTGCTGCCAAACAGCTGACTCGTCAGTGCTTTAACACAGCCAGAGATGGGAACTCTGACCATTCCGAAGGCGCCTTTGGACAGCTCTATTAAAGACTCCTCCTGAAAAACTGAGCTTAACTCTGTCCCTCTGTACTATACTCCAACTGATCCCTGACCCCTGGGATTGTACTGAATAATTTCAGCCCTTCTTGTACATAACATCTTTTCAAATATTTGAACAAGGCTATACTGTCCTTTCTCAATCTTCTCAATTCATTCACTTAAACTTCTTTTTCAAAACCCAGCTCAGAATTCAGTTTCTCTCTGAAGGCTTTAGCCCTCCATCTCCCATCACCACAGAAAGAGCTAATCCTACGCCCTCCGGACTGCCTCTGTGCTACGTCTACTGTTACACTAATCACCTTGTATTGGAAATAGTTGTGTACATTTCTGTGTTCTCTATTAGACCTGGGGCCCATGAAAGCCTGGGTCCACATCTTCTCATCTTTGTATCCCGAATGTTTGATAGCTCAGGATGTGGCATAGAACTGGCAGTCAAACAACATCAAGCTAAAATTACTCATTTGAGCAGGTACTATAGCCAAATATTGCTAGAAGCTAGCAAAACACCCAACTCAACTTGCCCAGTTACTCCCCTGTGCCTTACAGGACACAGCTTCAAGTCCTTTCACTCTCCTGATCAAGCTACCTGGGAAAGAGCTCACGCTTCCTGCATCCCTTTAAAATACGCCGTCCAGAAATGGAAACAAGACTCCAGATATGGTCTGCATGCAGTGAAATGCGACTGACCCTCACATTCTAAATATCGTACGCCTGCCATCTGCTGAAAATCGCGATCACATTGCTGGTGGCCCTTCACGTTGTCATTCATTTAACACACTGCCAACTAAACGCCTGGGTGCCAAGACACAATGCCTCAGTCCTTGCACAGTCTGAACTTTGTTTCTACCTGTGGTTTTCACCTTGTTAAATTCCATTCATTCTGTATGAAATATGATTCTTACACAGCTTTGAGAAAATGAACTATCTACAAAAAGCAGAAGAGTAACTCGTGCCTAAGTAGCCAGTGTAATTCGTGGGGGATAATACGGAGGGTTCTGCAATACTGTACAGCAGGAAGAAAAACCACCAAGCTGCTCCTACTTTTCTGAAACAAGAGTAAAACTCTGCTACCTGTTGTTAACTTTATTTGGTATTTACCAAAAAGTTCAGAAAAAAACAAAAATGTTTTCATAAGATGGTACCCAAACTCATTTGGTGGCAAGACTTGATCTGAATTAACATGAAGTATTTATGACTTTTATTTATTCTACTCAGTATGATCATTCCTTTGTGTCCCTGCAGAAATACTACTGGGCTTGCTCTTGAGGCGTTTTCCCAGACCTCACTGGAAATTTTGTGTAATTTGTGGCATTTGCCCTGATTACCTTTCTAAACTCCAAAAACTTCTGAATTCGGAAACACATCTGACCCCAATGGTTTTAAATAAGGAATTGTGAAGCTACACGTGCCTCACAGGATTGCTATGAGGATTAAATGAGGTTACGTGGGACCTCAGGAAATGTTAGCCACAATGATGACAATGATGATAATGGATCGTCTTTGCATTCTGTCCTTTGCCTACACAAAGACCTGTTATAACTGTGACCCCTCTTATTTTGAAGGTACTGACATTACCTAAAGATAAATCAAGATAGTTTGTCACGTGTTACCACCCTAGATAAAACATAGTGTTGTAGAAGACCAAGTAAAAATAAAAAGTGTAGCTGTGCACCAACTCAAAATGAAAGTAACTGTTTCAAGCTATTTGTACCTGAAAATTAGATATAGGAAAGAGCATCAGTTATGGTTTATACAAATTTACCTGTAACACTGGCAGGCTTCAGTAATCCAAAGTTTAATAAATCATGCTTGCAGTTGCTAGCTAATAAATAATGATAAATTCAAAGGTGGCTATTATGTCACTATCAGTAGAACATGTACTTAATTACAAGAATGTCAATGTCAATCTGCTTTTCATGTGGTTATCGCAGTACAGAAGAGGGTATGTTTTTACTGACTTTTTTAAGACTTTTGGAAAATCTAGTTTCACAAACTCATTATTTGAAGAGTTTAACAAATCCACCTTCAAATGCAGAACTTTCCTTATCTATAAAAATACAAACAGCCTAATGATAAAAGTCCCCAGGGACTGACAGAGCAGACAATCATTCACCAGACAGTCAAGTGGTTTATGCAAATCCTAGTGGTTTTCTAGAAGGAAGCAATGCTTTTTCAGTTACCATTCACACCATTCACATACTTTGTGTTTTTATCAGGAAGTTTTTTTGAGGAAGGGGACAGTTGCCTGGCTAACAAGATTCTTTGTTTTGGTTTGGTTTTTATGTTTTAAAGTGTAGAGCTCCACATGAAAGACCCAGAACATATTATGATGATACATAAATGTGTATGAACATCTAGCAGTAAATCATAAGCAACGCTTTCACCATCACAGCCGCCAGCAGTAAACACAGGGAGGAAGTGTTGCTCTGCTAAATTTCTCCTGAAGACCCAGGCTTGGTTAGGAAGAGGGCTCTCTTCTTACTGAGTCACTGAGAATGAGGGAAAATCACAGAATCTTCCCAGAGTCTTATTTTCTATCAAATAATAAAACTAATAACTACCCAAGCCAGTTAGCGTTGGGTGCTCTCGGAAAGGACATTATTCTGAAACGTAGTATCTGGAATTACTACCATCGAATTGATTCAGCACATCTTTGATGTCTTCAGATCCCTGCTTAATGCAACTACTGAAACAAAATGCAACTTTCAGACAAGAGTGGTAAGCCTTCAGAAACAAATCAGCAGCAGCTAGTCTCCTCTCAAAGTGCATAACCTGCTTTTCAACAGCAGAGAATTGTAGGTCTGCAAAAAAAAGTTGTTTTAAAAAACTGGGGAGGAGGATTGGCACAGATGTTAGTTCAGGGCTAATCTTCCTCAGCAAAAAAAAAAAAAAAAACCCTGTGAGGATTGCCACTGATACTTAAAAATGATAAGTAATAACACATTTTTAAAGAGTTGTGCAGGCGCTACCAAAGCCCACTTTCTCAAATTTTCATAGTTCTGCTCAACAAGAATCTCCTGCTGAGCTGAAAGGTAAAATGGTACATTATGGTACAAAAGAATTCACCTAGGGGACGGCCCCTTGGCCGAGTGGTTAAGTTTGCACACTCTGCTTTAGCGGCCCAGTGTTTCGCTGGTTCGTATCCTGGGCATGGACATGGCACTGCTCATCAAGCCACACTAAGGTGGCATCCCACATGCCACAACTAGAAGGACCCACAACTAAGAATATACAACTATGTACCAGGGGGCTTTGGGGAGAAAAAGGGAAAATAAAATCTTTAAAAATAATAAAATAATTCACCTAGCCTAAGGAAATGAAACCATCAACCTTGGGACATGACAAGATGGGTCGCTTTTTATATTTTGGAAAATGGGCAAATCCCAAAAAGACCAAATTACATTATAAGGGTACAGATTTATTTATATGACAGAAGGGACCCGGAGTGAACTGATGTCTTCTGCTTTGACTGAACTACAACTATTCTCCATCCTATATTTTTTACATCTTTTAGATCATATCAAGAAGACAGAACGAAATCCAGTGACAGAAATTGCCACAGAGTCTCAGAGTTGAGAGAAACCTGAAGGTCCTCTGGTCTAATCATAGAGAATAAACGGATGAATCTGGGAAATAAACTTTGGTGAGGTTTTGTCAACTAATGACTCTATTGAGCAGTATTATGTGGTTCTCATATCATAAACAATAATGATGCTCATAATTATGATTTTTAAGGCATACATGAAGTCAGCAGGAAATTAAGCAAAAAGCAGCATCCGTGCCCTGGATGGGTGTATCCATGCCTCCAATTCTGACTACACTCTGACCCCAGCATCATACAAAACACCTTGAAGCAAAATACATATTTATGTACACACACACACATACATATGCAGATATACATATACGCTGCTGTTTTAGGCACCTACCCATCGCAACAAGAAAACAAAGGAAGAGATAAAAGGAACAGAGAGAAGCAGAACTACAAAACTTATCTTACAAGATAGAAACAAATCTAAACTCCTTTACTGTTTTTTATCAGGATGAAATAAAAACATACAATTCTAGCATCAAAGAATACACCGCACTTCAAGTTATAACCTTCTCCCAACAAGCCTTTCCTAACACTTAAAAGGCATAGAATTCTCCATTATCACCAACAAAGTTAACAATACAAACATCTAGACTTCTATATAAATTCCCCTAGGTACAGCCCCTCTGCAGTGAATATTAAAGGGAGCATTCGGCGGGCAGCAGGAAAAGCTTGAGATGCCTGTTGACTACAGAACTTTAGAAGAGAGAGGTTGCACGTCATCTACGCAAAGGTCTTAGAAGCAGGCATGTCTGAGCTTTACTGTTTCCTTGACAAAAATCTCACCTTAAGGAAAAGAGAAAGAGAGGACATCCATACCAAAAAACTGTACCTAACAAAAAATGTGGGTTCAGTTCAAGCTTACCATATACATAGATATCACAAAGGTTGCCTTAACATAAACAGATCTAGTCTGGTCCCTAAAGAGGATTATAATCTACATATTCTATGCAGGACTCCATTTTTGTAACAGGAATGTCTCTGATGATCCATTTCATGATTATTTTAAAATTACAGCAATATGGAATTGAGTGAAAGTATCTAACAATGAAGAACATAACAGGAATAATAACAATAAAAACATCTGAAGGCAAAATAGTGGATTTTATAAAGAAAGCAGGAAAAAATATAGACAATCTTTAGGACATAGGACTAACGACAGCATAAGTAATAAGAGGAAAAATCGGTAAATTAAACCTCATCAAAATTAAAACTTTGCTCTGTGAAACATCCTGTTAAGAAAATGAAAAGAAAAATTATAGACTGGAAGGAAATATTAAATCACCTATCCAACAAAGGACTGGCATATAGAATTATAAAGAACTCTCAGAACTCAACATTAAAGAAAAATCCCATTAAAAAAGGACAAAGACATTCACAGACATTTCACCAAAGAAGATACATAAATGGGAAATAATCACATGAAAAGATATTCAATAGCATTAGCCATTAGAGAAATGCAAATTAAAACCACAAAGAGATACCACTACACACTTATGAGAATGGCTAAAATGAAAAAATTGTGATAATACCAAATGCTGGCAAGGATGCAGGGTAACTAGATAACTCATTTGTTGCTGGTGGCAATACAAAATGATTCAGCCACTCTGAAAAATAGTTTGGCAGTTACTTTCATAACTAAAAATTGAGTTACCAAAGGAATAAACAATTGCACTATTGGGCATTCACCCCAGAGAAATAAAGATCTATCTCCATGCAAGAACTTGTACACAAATGCTTACAGCAGCTTTATTTGTAATAGCGCAAAACTGGAAAATACCTAAATGTCTTTTTATAGGTGAATGGTTAAACAAACTGTGGTACGTCCATACCATGGAATACTACTCAGCAATAAAAAGGAAGAAACTATTGGTTCAGGCAATAACTTGGATGAACCTCAAAGAAATTATGCTAAGTGAAAAAAGCCAATCTCAAAAGACTATATACCGCATGATTCCATTTACTTAACATTCGTGAAATAACGTAATTATAGAAATGAGAACAGGTTAACGGTGCCTGGGGTTACGGAAGGGGAGAATGGATGGGTGTGGATATAAAGGGGTAACATGAGTCCTGTAGTGGTGGTAGAGCTGAGTATCTTGATTGTGGTGGTGGTCATACAAGGCTACACACGTGATATAGTTGAGCTACACACACACACACACACACACACACATATCACATACCAATGAGTGTAGGTACAACTGTGAAATCTGACTATGTTCTGTGGATGGTACCAAGATTCCTTTCCTGGTTTTTATATTATACAGCAGTCACATAAGATGTTCACACTGTGGAAGGCTGGACCAAGGTTGCATGGAATCTCCCTGTGCATTTCTTTGCAACCTCATGTGAGTCTATCCTGTGAATCAGTGGGAATAACACTAATGTATAAAATCACATGTTTAAGCAGAGACTTTCCTCTTGAGAAATGTGCTTCCCTCTCCTGCTCACCCATCAAGCTGCTGTAAGGAGGTTTCCTGAGGCTGTCATTCATTAACCCTTGCTGTTCTTCAGGGAATGGTATAAAATTAATTTTATTTCCCCAAAATATACCCTACCTCCAAGCTGTTTAAGTCAATCCAGAAATGTCTGCATTGACTCACTGAGGCAGGTAGCTGATTAGCAGACTGTTTTCAATTACACAGTTATTAATTCCAGTAAACAACGAAAAATGCAAACAGTTAAGCATTCCAACGTCCTCTCCCCACTCACATTATCTTTTTTTAAAAAAAGCAGATTACCTGTGGACATAGAATCTGAAGGAGATACCCATAAGGCAAATTTCAGAAAAACCATTGTTTTTTAAATCAGGAAGATTATCATTTTACTACCATTTTTGTTTCCTTACTTGCTTTTTTGAGAAATTAAGATCATGTATAATTACAGGTAAATATCCTAACTTCACCCGCTAACAAAACTCCTACAAGCACATTAACTGACCTTAGACTGGTACATTTATCAAGAAAAGTGTCCAATACACATATTTCAACCATATTCAGAACTGACCTCCTACCCTCAGAAATGGTGTCAGCTCTGTCAGTGAGCCGTGGACCACGACCGAGGGTCGCAGAGAACGTTTCCTCAAGGCCCCTATAAAGCTGTGACTCCACAAGGCAGTAGAGTTTCCGAGTCAACTTTACAGCTCTATAATCATGCAATAATATTTCAATATAAAAGATTTACTAGCACAATTGTAATCCCACCTTCACATGGGATGCAACGTCCCATTAATGTTTATTTTTTTATCTGTGTTGCACAACAGCTGTAACCCAAAGGCATCCACTCCATATTGAGGTCATCCCTTCTCTCCAGCCTCCTGAGCCGTCAGCCACCTGCACTGTGCACAGCACTCTGACAAAACCAGAAAGCGAACCCTGCACATAGTTAGGAGGTGCAGACCAACTGAACTAAGTCGCCTCTGCTCGCAGGAATGCGTTTCTAAGTGTTTCAAAATGCCAGATCTTGCAAATAAAATCGACCTTTTCCTCTGACATTCTCTTAAAAGAAAACAAGACTTTAAAGGTATATTTCTTAGCTATTTTTTATTCTAAATTCCCATGACTGCGGAATAATAAACGGGTGTCGGGAGGCAGTCCAGCGCTTCCCCACTTCCAGTCTCTCAGCGTTTCATTGCCATTTTGCCTCGATGTATCCAGCACAACGTACACAAATACGCACACATAAAAAATTTCTTTTTCCACATGGTTTTTACACTCAAAGGTAGAAATTAAGAAATACAAATTCCCTCCTCTCTAAAAATAAAATTAAGTGAATTTTTTTCTAGTGTAACACTGTAAAACACCTCCGAAATTTTTCTCCATTTTATTTTACAGCAAAGAGTCCACCTTAAATGAGAGAATGTGGAAACTTGGGAAAAATACCAGTCTTTCTGGTCAAGTGGCCATATTTAATTAATTGCTTTAAATAAAAAATGACAAGTCACTTGTCACGTTCTTATCGCGACAATCCATCATACTAACTGTAGATTGCTTCCTTCTATATATTTCCTTTTTCTTCCTCTTCTCTCCTCTTTTCTCCTCTTTGCCACTTTCAGTTGTGGCTCCTACTGTGGGATTCATTCAACAAGCCAAACATCTCCCTTTCCTATACTATTTATATTGTTTCCTTAAAAATCAGCCACTTATTAAAAAAGGAAAAATTGCCGATGCCTATCCAAATGCTATGGGAAGTTCCCAGTGACCTTATTTCAATGTAATTTAAGTTGCTTCTCCCTTTATAAAATGGGAATGGAAAAGCGTGAGAAGTACACTGCACTTCTTGAAAACACTGTCAGGAGTTCACAGAAGAGTGTTTCACCCCTGCCCCCACCAACCCACCACATACACACACCCCTGCAGCTGGTTACTCTTGTCAAGTTGTTTCAACTTTTCTGGCCTTAAGTAGTTTGAATGTAAATATAAAGAGACTGGACTGGAGTTTCTCCCATCTCTGACATTCTATTTTCCTCCAATTACGCTTCCTTTTCATTCAATTACTGTATCAGTATACCCCCTTACCAAGTCATTTATCTTCCTTGTGGAATAAAAATTATTTTATTCTGCAGTTACGCTGACTTGTATTTTGTCCACTGCTCTCGCATTTAAGGCAGGAGAAATCAATATATTTCAGTAGGAGCTTGAATGTGATTCTACCTCAAGGTTTAAGAATGGGCTGAGTAACCTATAATTGTGATTTCTCAGTGACCTTTTAAGGGTGAGCATGGGAAGAATGTGGTCATCCGCAATCAAACGTCGCTTCATCTCACCAGCACGTATGCTCCTTAAGGGCAGGACCCGTCTGTCATCTTTTTTCTAATTCTCCGCATGACTCTGTACATACTGGACGCTCCATAAATGTTGCTTACTATTTCACATTTTGTTTCTGCGCCGAGGACTCTGGTAGATCAGGGATGCTAACTGAGATACCGCAAGTCAAACGCTCTCCTGGTGGTGCGGCAAGAGCTCAGGGTTTTCAAATCCATTTCCAAATGTGTTACTGATTTCCAGTTTCTTCAAGAGACAACTAACCCACTCAGCAACTAACCGTTATGCTCCAAACTGCCTCTTTTTCGGTGTTAGTAAAATGCCAAGGAGGGACGGGCCCCGGGGCCAAGTGGTTAGGTTTGCGCACTCCACTGTGGCAGCCCAGGGTTTCTCTGGTTTGGATCCTGGGCGCAGACATGGCACGGCTCATCAGGCCACGCTGAGGCAGCGTCCAAACAGCACAACCAGAGGCACTCACAACTAGGATACACAGCTGTGTACTGGGGGGCTTTGGGGAGAAGAAGAAGAAAAAAGATTGGCAACAGATGTCAGCTCAGGGCCAATCTTTAAAAAACAAAAAAAAATACAGGGGCGGCCCCGTGGCAGAGTGGTTAAGGCCAGTGCTCCACTTCGGGGCCCAGGGTTTCACCGTTCGGATCCCGGGTGCAGACACCGCTCATCAGGTCATGCCGAGGCAGCGTCCCACATGCCACAACTAGAAGGACCCACAACTAAAATATACAACTATGTACTGGGGGGATTGGGGGAGAAAAAAAGCAGGAAAAAAAATGCAAAGGATAAAACACTTGCCTAAATATATCCATGGTTTCTATGTTGTGTTTCTTCTTTTGTATTTACTGTGGAGATATCCAATCCTCCACCTTTATGAGAGGTGTCTCTGTTGCTGGAATTTCAAGTACCATAATCATTACTACATAACACGAAAAGTAAGAAAATCACCCAAAATTTTCTTCACCCAAAAAAACACCCAAAGAGAAAGTCATCATGGAAGTAACTAGAAGAGATGATGACGTTTTTTAAAGGAAGGACCAGCATTTCAATGGTCAGAATCAACCAAGCAACGGAGATACTAATCAGTTTAAAAAAAAAAAAAAGTCGGCCCTGAAAATATATCCCAATATTTTTCAAAAAAATGAAAATAGTCACTTACCCACATATATTTATAGCATCATCATCATCAGACAAGATTTGTTGAGTACACTCTTTATACCAGACATCCTACATCCATTAGTCCTCACAATAAGGCGGGTACTGTCCACGTTTAGAGATGAGGAAACTGAAGCTCACTTTAAAAAGGTCGTTCAGCTAGTAAGCAGCCGAACTGAGACTCAGACCCAGATCTGTCTACCTCTGACCACTGCATTCTGTCGTCTAAGCCACGTGGAAGCTGAATAAATAACCAACAGTAGCAGACGGTCAGATAGATTGTTACCATTACTTAGTGGAATTTTAGGCAACTTACTAAAAAATTATAAAGTGGAAATAAAATAGACATTTCATAGCATCTATGAAGTAATGTTATATTTAAAAGATAAAATTTAAATGCATTCTCCTTATAACTAGGTAAAAATGTGTATCTATTTGGATAAAAATTAGAATAGAGCACAAAGAAACGAAAAATTCTATGGTTAGGTGATGGGCTTACTGGGTGGTATATATTTTTATTAATGAATTGTTTTAAAATTAAGTCAGCTACAGTAATCAAGACAGTGTGGTATTAGTGGAATATACAAATAGATCAACGGAAAAGAATAGAGAGCCCAGAAACAGATCCACATAAATACAGTTAACTGATCTTTGACAAAGGAGCAAAGGCAATACAAGGGAGCATAGACAGTCCTTTCAACAAGGGGCTGGAACAACTGGACACCACATGCAACAAAATGAATCTAGACACAGATCTTACACCCGTCACAAGAATTAACTCAAAATAGATCACAGACCTAAACATAAAACACAAAACTATAAAGCTCCCAGAACACAGAAGGAAACCTAGGTGACAGTGGCTATGGCAATGACAACACTAAAGTACAATCCGTGAAAGAAAATACTGTATGATTTCACTCATACGTGGAAGATGACAAATACATGGATAAAGAGAACAGATTAGTGGTTACCAGAGGGGAAGGGGGGTGGGGAGTGGGCAAAAGGGATAAAGCAGCACATATGTATGGTGACAGATAAAAATTGGACTACGGGGGTGAACATGATGAAGTGTATTCAGGAACTGATAAACAATAATGTACACCTGAAATTACACAATGTTATAAACCACTATAATCCCAATAAAATTACTTGGAAAAAAAAAGAAATAATTGATAGGCTAGACTTTTGCTCTGTGAAAGACACTGACAAGAGAATGAAAAGACAAGCCACAGGCTGGGAGAAAATATTTGTAAAAGATACATCTGATAAAGGACTATTATCCAAAATATACAAAGAACTCTTAAAATTCAACAATAAGAAAACGACTCAATTAAAAAATGGGCCAAAGACCTTAAAAGACACCTCACCAAAGAAGATATACAGACGCCAAATAAGGACATGAAAAGATGTTCCACATGGTATGTCATAAGGGAAATGCAAACTAAAACAACGAGATACCACTACACACCTATTAGAATGGCCAAAATCTAGAACACGGACAACACCACATGCTGGCGAGGTTGTGCAGCAAAAGGAACTCTCATTCATTGCTGATGGGAATGCAAAATCACACAGCAACTCTGGTAGTTTCTTACAAAACTAAACATACTCTTACCATACGATCCATTAATCACGTTCTTGGTATTTACACAAAGGAAGTGAAAACTTCTATCCATACAAAAACCTGCACACGGATGTTTTCAGAAGCTTTGTCCATAAGTGTCAAAACCTGGAAGCAAACAAGATGCCCTTCAACATGAGAATGGATAAATAAACTGCGTACATCCAGACGAGGTAATATATTCAGTGCTAAAGAGAAATGAGCTACCAAGCCATGAAAATACATGGAAGAAACTAAAATGCACGTGACTACGACTATGTGAAAGAAGCCAATCTGAAAAGGCTGCATAGTACATGATTCCAACTACATGACATTCTAGAAAAGGCAAAACTATGGAGACGGTAAAAAGATCAGTGCTTGCCAGGGGTTGCAGGGGAGGGGGAGTGAATAAGGCGGAGCACAGAATACTTTCAGGGCAGTGAAACTACTCTGTATGATATATGTCGTTATATGTTAGTCTAAACCCATAGAATATATAAAACCAAGAGGAACCCTAACATAAACTACGGACTTTATGTAACAATGATGTGTCAGAGTACCTTCACCAATGGTAACAAATGTACCTCTGATGGGGAATGCTGATAATGGGGGGAGGGTGCCTATACATGAGTGGGGCAAGAGGTATTAATGAGAAATCTCTGTACCTTATTTTGTAGTGGACCTAAAACTGCTCTAAAAAGTAAAGTCTATTAAAAAATTAATGGATCCTGGGGCTGGCCCAGTGGCGCAGGGGTGAAGTTCTCACGTTCTGCTTCTTGGCGGCCCAGGGTTCACCGGTTTGGATCCCAGGTGTGGACATGGCACCACTTGGCACACCATGCTGTGGCAGGCATCCCACATATAAAGTAGAGGAAGATGGGCACGGATGTTAGCTCAGGGACAGTCTTCCTCAGCAAAAAGAGGATGATTGGCAGTAGTTAGCTCAGGGCTAATCATCCTCAAAAAAAAAAAGAAAAAGAAAAATTAATGGATCTTTTCTTTATTTTTCCTTCGACTGTGAAACTTTGGGGTGGGAGTGGGGGAGGCTACCAACATAGATTTTGTTATTGACCACTGTGGAATATCTTCCTTGGCTGAGCACTTTAAGACATTATCTCATTTAATCCTTTTTTTTTCTCCCCAAAGCCCCAGTACATTGTTGTACATCCTAATTCTAAATCCTTCTAGTTCTTCTATGTGGGATGCCGCCAGAGCACAGCTTGATGAGCGTGTGTAGGTCTGTGTCCAGGATGTGAACTGGCAAACCCCAGGCCACCGAAGCAGAGCATGTGAACTTAACCACTGTGCCACCAGGCCGGGCCCCTCATTTAATCTTTTTGCAACAATATTTTTGAGGTAAATATTTCTTTGATCCCTATTTCAGAGATGAGGAAACAGATGCTTAAAGATTAAGATGACTCTCCCCGGAAAATGGCCAAGTTGGTAGAGAAAACCAGGTTGGCTTGACCCCAAAGCCCATTTTCTTAATCAGGCCACTGCACAATATTACACAGCAGCTCCCGGATACAAAGTTGATAATAGGCCCCCAATAACTAGAACTCCTTCTGAGCCTCGCATTAAAGAAAACGGGACTGTTAAAGAGCAATTCAAAGTCAAAATAACTGACATCAGTATTAGTAGTCTCTGCTTTAGAAAAAGTAATTCCCCGTTTGATTCAGAATAGTATTTATTAAAATTACAATAATTATAATCACTTTCTCCTGTTCTTCTAAAATGTTTTTAATAAAAATATAAACCAGGTTTCAACCAGATTTTTTTTGTCTTTACAGACAAATAGTGGATTGTATTTCCATTGTTCCCCAGTAAGGAAATAGTTAAATCTTGAGGGTACACCCTGGCAGATATCTCCCTCAACCATCTACAGAAAAAAAAAAAGGTCACAGTCAGTTACTCCCGTTAGAGCAGCGTTCACCGGAACCTCTGTAGGCACATACGCGCTCCAGCGGCAGCCTTCTGCTCGCACGGTCCGGTCCGAGGGGGCAGGCAGTGAATCTTCCCTCAGCGCTGACAGCTAACACCTGGTTTAGCGGCAGAGACTCAGAGAGGGCGAGCAGTCCCTCTGGCCGTCAGGTAGGTCAATACCTTCATTCCTACCAAAGCTGCAGGACAGGAGCCCAGGGGTGTCGGCTTTAAGGGAAGGACAATGGCACCCTAAGGCAGCGTGTTAGTTCCAGGTGGACTGGGGGTCGAGCCGGGAAGGGATGATGAGAATTTGGAAGCAGTGGGGCTTCCTGGTCTCAGGCTCCTGCAAGGATTTAGTCCCTATGGCACCAGTGCCTATGGATTAATCTCAGAGCCTAAACGCTTCTCTGGCCTAAGCGTCAGAAGGAAACCTAACCCTAGTTTTACTGCCAGCGAAAACCAAGTAACAGATGCCTCAAATCTGATGACCCGTGCAAGGCAGTGTTAACTCATGCACTCAATGGCTGTAGAGACACGAGGTTCCCTGAAATTCTGGAGCAATCAGGAAAACACGGGCAACACGATCAGCAAGATTTAAGCCTTCAGAGTCCAGTCCTTTGTTTGGAAGGAAAAACGTCAGTTCAGACACGGGAAACTACAAACCCAGACCTCATACCATTAGTCCTCTTTCGATGCTCAACGATGCCCTCGCTTCACTGTGAATAAATGAAAACCTCCTTGCTGAGGAACGTTAGCGTGGGGTTTGGAAAACTGCATCAATTTATTGGTCCTATCTTTCTGTCTTTTAAAAAGCACCTTTAATGTACTGGCTTTGAAACTTCCTTCAGTTGAAGAATAGTGTCTTCTTTTTCAAAATCTGCCTATTTTTATCTAGCCTATTTAAAGAAAATCACTTCAGTGGATTATTTTAGTTCTAGTATAACCTTTCAAAAATCTTTTAAAAACCAGGCTATGACTAATATTAAAACCGTGGAAAACATATGAGTCTACTCCAGTGAAAACATATTTGTCAGTAAAGCAAAATTGAAAAAGCTAAATAAATAAGGCAAAATAATGTGAAAACATTTTCAATGTTGCTATTTACTCTTTAAATATATAAGTCATCCGGCCATGGTTTAAAATGGGTAATCTAAAAATTAAATACACAAATGCTATGAACTATGAGTTACGCGAGGAGGTAATTCATCTTACCAGTAATAAACTTTATCGCTCTTCTTAGGACCCTAATATTATGAAATAAGCCAACATCAGGGCATCGAAGGGAGAACAGGTCAGAAATCCTTAGGGACCCAAACTAAGCTACAAAATGGGTAGAATTCTTTATGTCTTGTCAAAGGAAAGGTTTCGGTTTAATCTACGATAATTGTATTTTCACTTAGCAGAAGCCGAAATCCCTATGACAACACTAAAATGAAGACAGAGAGCTACAAGGAAAACATTTTTTTTTAAAGCTTGCTGTTTAAAAGCAGGTGTTTGTGGCGTGTGGTCACCCCCTGGGATCTGGAATCCATTACCCCTGTACAGCTTGCTTTATATCCTAATAGTCTTCAAAGGCATTTAAAACAAGCAGGTGTTGGTTTCGGCACTGCCTCCACCCAAACGTGGGCAACGCTGACAATCATCCCACATCATGCTGAGCGCAATCACTTACGGTTTCCATTAAGTGAACTGAGGTCAACATTATCTCCTTTTAGTGCCTCTAAAGGGCACTTCCTCAGTTGCACAGATGCCTTCTCTTCTGTATACTTGGACAGGCCATGAATAAAGGAAACAATCGCCCAGGTTATTTCACAGGCAGGGCAAGCTGCTGACCCTACCAACTACCATGGTCTGAGGAAGAGAGAGGCTCGCTTACCTTAGTAAGAATCCTTCTCATTCACCATGTCCTCGCTTGGCTTACTAACCCAGAAGATGATTATTAAAATGTCACACTTTGAGAAATCTCCCAAATAAACAAAATAATAAGCAGAAGAGAATATTGAGCAATTAATTACATCTGATCTACAGAAGTGCTTCAAGGCAAGACGCCCACCAACATCTCATTAGACTGACTATAGATTCTGAATGGTCCGAGGAACCTTTGCAGGGGGAATAAAAATAAATTAGTGTCAACTAATATGTATTGAATGTTATTATGTGCCAAGCACTGCTATGTTTTTACATGTGTTATCTCATTTATTCTTCAAAACAACCCAGTGAATAGGTACTAATATTACCCCATTTTTCAGAAAAGAAAGAACAGAGAAAAATAACTTGCCCAAGATGGTTACACAGCAACTAAGTTTTAGAAGCCAAATTTGGACCCAGACAATCCAACTTCAGAGTCTGCATATTTAATGACGGGTTAGAGAAAGGGTAACAAGAAGAATTACTTCCTGCTATTTAAATTGAACTCACCACCAGCACCTCAGTTGTATATGCTCATCCAACTCTCATTAGTCTAAAAAAATTATCAATGGACATCCACTGACCAGATTCCCAGAGTTTAAAGCCTTTCTAATCATCTCCAACATTATAAACGTCATCTTCCATGACTGGCAGGCAATTGTGCACTAACAACCTTACTTTTGATAAGTTCAGACATAATCATCATAATTACATGCAAAGCCCTGTTCTAAGTACTTTATATGTATTAATTACTATCATAACTTACATCAACCTGTTAGGCAGGCAAAATTATCTCATTTTACAGACGAGGAAACTGAGGCACAGAAAGGTTAAGTTACTTGCCCAAGTTCATGTAGTTAGTAAGCGACAGAGCAAGGATTTGAGGATTTGAATCCCGCCAGTCAGCCTTCAGAGTCCATACCCTTAGCCACTGTTTTATATTGGTTTTGAAACATATTAACAATTTACTGTTAAAAAACAAGGAATCTGTGCTTTTTTGTTTCCTTTAACCTCCGGCACCCAGGCCTTCACTCTGCTAACAAGGAGTGTATTTCACATGAAAGCTCCTGACATCTCTCCAAGGTAGGTAATAACAAAATAAGACTCTATAGAACTTACTTCATCTAGTAAATACTTTTTTAAAAAAAAATTATAGTACAAATATTAAATTGTGCATAATTCTGGCACTTCTTTACTTAGTGCCTGCTAACTACAGAATGACTAAAGAATTACTTCAAAACTTGGGCTGGAAAGGGAGATCTGACCTAACAGCCACTAACTCTGTTTTCCTATCCAAAAAGAGGGAGGGAGGGAGCGGGAGAGAGAGGCGTTTCGGAACCTTCTCTGCTTCCCTAAAAGGCCCCTACAAACAGGAGCAAGAGCAGCTGAGAAAACAGCGAGCGTGTAAGGCGGCCCTCGCTAAAGTCTGATTTCCGTATTTCCATCACTACATCTAGGAGTGGGGAAAATCACGATCAGGTCATCTCCCCCTGCACTCCAGACATTCAGACACTGATCTGTTGGTTCTGCAAAACAGTCACAGCTTTTCGAACATCAGCTCCCCCCTCCCCCCAACGCTCTACCCCAGCGGCTTGAGGATGCTCAGGGTTGCAGTTCTGAGACGAGCCCCGGAGCATCCAGGCAGGAGTCTGCCACGACGCCTCGGCCGGGCGTCCCCCCGGGCTGCCGTTTCCAGGCAACCTGACCCGGCCAGAAGCAGCGTGCTTCCCGCACGGTCACCTGCTTAAGACGCCCCCGAGAGGCAGCGGCAACACCCGCGCACACGGCTGCCTGCCGCCCCTCTTCGTGCTGCAGCCTCCCCGTAACCCGGATGTGGGGTCTGGGTCCGCCACTCTCACCTCCCATTCCCCAGTTTTCCGCCTTGGCTGCCATGTAGTCATTTCGCACTTCTGGCGCCTTTATTCAGAGAGACATCCTAGGAGTTTCCGCTCCTGGAGCAACAAACTGTCGTGGCCACACAGCCCGGAGGGAACGGGATTCCTGGGAAATGTAGTTTTTTCTGCTGACGAGTGGTGAATCTTTAAGCAAAAGGGACTACAATTCCCAGAAATCTAAGAGAGGCGCGTCCATGGCTAAAACGTGCCCCAGATGCTTGGATTGTGCTAGGCAGGAAGTTTCTGTGCTTACCTAACTGCCTGGATTTTGCTAATTCGGTCCCACTACAAGCTTGTGGGAGAACTTTTTTTCAAACATGCTTTTTACGTATGAGAGTATGTAAAACAATGAGAGTATCTAAACACAATGATTTATATGAAGAGATATAGTAACTCAATTTTTTTGTGTAATTCTTTTAGATAAAAAAATCTACCCACCGTCAGAAAATATGTCGCTACAGATGGTAACAGTTGGTAATAACCTAGCCTTAATTCAACCAGGCTTCTCACTGATGACTTTTGATGGGCAGGTTTTCTTCTTTGGCCAGAAAGGCTGGCCCAAGAGGTCCTGCCCCACTGGAGTTTTCCATTTTGATATAAAGCATAACAACCTCAAACTGAAGCCCACAGCTTTCTCTAAGGATTCCTGCTACCTTCCTCCTCTCCGCTACCCAGCCACTTGCACCTTCAAAGGCAGCTCAGAGTCTGAAAAGCATCAATACATCATCCACGGAGGGAAAACACCAAACAATGAGCTTTCGGATAAGATTTATGTCATGTCTGTTCTTTGCAAGAACAGCAAAAAAGTTACTTTTCGCTGCACGGAGAAAGACTTGGTAGGAGATGTTCCTGAAGCCAGATATGGTCATTCCATTGATGTGGTGTATAGTCGAGGGAGAAGTATAGGTGTTCTCTTTGGAGGACGGTCCTACATCCCTTCCACCCAAAGAACCACAGAAAAATGGAATAGCGTAGCTGACTGCCTGCCCCATGTTTTCTTGGTGGATTTTGAATTTGGGTGCTCTACATCATACATTCTTCCAGAACTTCAGGATGGGCTATCTTTTCACGTCTCCATTGCCAGAAATGATACCATTTATATTTTAGGAGGACATTCACTTGCCAATAACATCCGCCCTGCCAACCTATACAGAATAAGGGTTGATCTCCCCCTGGGTAGTCCAGCAGTGAACTGCACAGTCTTGCCAGGAGGAATCTCTGTCTCCAGTGCAATTCTGACTCAAACAAACAAGGATGAATTTGTTATTGTTGGTGGCTATCAGCTTGAAAATCAAAAAAGAATGGTCTGCAACATTGTCTCTTTTGAGGACAACAAGATAGAAATTCGTGAGATGGAGACCCCAGATTGGACCCCAGATATTAAGCACAGCAAGACATGGTTTGGAAGTAACATGGGAAATGGAGCCATTTTCCTTGGCATACCAGGAGACAATAAGCAGGCTCTTTCAGAAGCATTCTATTTCTATATAGTGAAATGTGCTGAAGACGATTTGAACGAAGACCAGAAAACATTAACAAACAGTCAGACATCAACAGAAGACCCAGGGGACTCCACTCCCTTTGAAGACTCAGAAGAATTTTGTTTCAGTGCAGAAGCAAATAGTTTTGATGGTGATGATGAATTTGACACTTATAATGAAGATGATGAGGAAGATGAGTCTGAGACGGGCTACTGGATTACATGCTGCCCTACTTGTGATGTGGATATCAACACTTGGGTACCATTTTATTCAACTGAGCTCAACAAACCTGCCATGATCTACTGCTCTCATGGAGATGGGCACTGGGTCCATGCCCAGTGCATGGATCTGGCAGAACGCACGCTCATCCATCTGTCAGAAGGAAGCAACAAGTATTACTGCAAGGAGCATGTGGAGATAGCAAGAGCACTGCAAACCCCGAAAAGAGTCTTACCCTTAAAAAAGCCTCCACTGAAATCGCTCCACAAAAAAGGTTCTGGGAAAATTTTGACTCCTGCCAAGAAATCCTTTCTTAGAAGGTTGTTTGATTAGCTTCACAAAGGCCCTTCCAATTCAAGTGCATCGAATTTTTAAATCTATTTTAAAGAATCATGACAATAATAAAAATTATATTCTCATTTTTATTTGTTGGAAATATCTATGTTTTCTTTTAGTTAGATGAATTAAATGCCAGCAAAACGTACTTACAATCTTATGCTAAATACCTGAAAATGTTTTACTCAAATGTATCTAAATGAGAATTTCTGATTTGAATTTGTTCATTCAAGGAATCTTAAATACGGACGCAGTAATAATAATCAAGGTATGCTTATATCGCTGAGATGATTTTGATAAGAAATAAGCTATAGAGAAGTTAAGACAAAATTAGACCAGTAAAGAAACAAACACCTAAAAGAATTAAATGAATTATTTTGTGCAATATAATAATTTGGTGTTTGGCCAAAAATTAAAACTGAGATCACCTGTATCCCACACTAGTGCTCTTCATGTACCTCTAAGCTGGCCCCTTGACTATACCCATGAGCAGACGAAGTTCTTTATAGCTTATGTAAGGACCTAGATACATGGTAGATAGATAGATAGTCTCCATTGACACGAAAGAAGAGAAAAGAAATTTACATCAAGTTTGTTACATTTTATCAAGTTGTCCGCATGCACTTTCTTCAGAGGATCCCCCCATCATATGGTGCACATATACAAATCTGTTTTTCCCCATTTAAAATCTTCTACCTGTTAACTTTAGGAAATTCTTTAAACTTGTATTATTCAGGGAAATAAACAATACTATTCTTCCCATGAGATTGATTTGGCGGTCCTTTCTCAGGGTACGCTCCCTCAGGTTCACTTAGATATGTGCTAGAATGAAAGTTAAAAGGACTGAATTTTGAGGCTTCGAGACATCAACTGATAATTAGATGACCTTAGAAACAAATATCCTCCCTCCTAGAGTACGTTTCTGGAAAGGCATTTCACCTTATCCTAAGAGTTAAGCCACAGCATCTTATTCATCAGTCTCCACTGAGCATCCACAGCGCGTGGGGTAATATTGCCAAATTCAAGGGAAACATGAACCATCCAGGGGACGAAACTCTGGAATGCAAATTCTTCTGCGAACAGTTCCATGTCTCAGGTACTAAAATTAGCCTGACTAAATTAAATCACGTTCACTTTGTTTCAGTAATGTTGCTTGATGAATATTCCTTTCGAACAATTTGCTGTACCATAGTTTTGATTTTTTGTTGTTTCTATCACCTACATAAAACTAATAAAATATTAAAATGCCTTCTGTTTATATAGATTTACTCCAATTATTAACATTCGTAGTTAACCAATTAAGGGCAAAATTATACTATTGAATTTTCTGAGAGTCACTCTGATTTCTTTTTTATCTGTTAGTAGAAAGTGGCATAAGTGAGAGCTGAAATATCCTTCCCAGAGTTCGAAAGAGTTATTCCCTCAAGAGGTAGATACATTCCCTTATCTTGATTTGTCTACAGTGCCTGAGTGGCTAAAGAATTATTCCCATATCTGTGTTGTAGTCAATGAGATCAAGATGTGATAAGATAACTAATTGAATTCTGAACTCACTGGCTTCTGCGCTTCAACTCCAGTCTCCCCAGCATGGCTGCTTTTGGGGCGTGTGTGTGTGTGTGTGTGTGTGTGTGTGGTGTGGTGTGTGGCGTGTGTTTCAAGAGCAAGTACTTTGGTTTTACTTACCATATAGTTGAGTAAAAATAGGTCTGTTTAAGTCTTCTCACAAAGAGTCCGTCAGATGTGACTTTAAGATAAGGAGGCTTTTTTTGTAATAAGCTTACACAAACATTCAAATAAACCACATTAGAAGAATATCACTTATTCCAATGATATGCTGCTTTTGCCTGAAACATTTCTATCAGCTTCAGCATCCATGGTTCATTCCTTTGAAAATCCTTAACAGTCACCCCTCTTCCTCCATTAGAAGTGGAGTTGGTTTCTAGAAACAGACCAATGTCACCAAAGCCTGGTAGGGTGTAACTCAATATTATATTATGACTTTAGTCAAAAAGGAAGTCTGAGGACAAGCTAACGAAATGGGTTTTCTGATGTGGCTCATATATAGGGTCTAAAGGTAAGTCCCAAAACTGTTTACACAGAATAATATCAATAAAAAGTATACGGCTTTCCAAAGTGACCATCATAAGGGACTATACTCACCTACAAGTACTAGTCAGTTAGATGTGTTAGGAGAAGGGAAAGATAATAAAAAGGAATAGTTAGTCTAAAGGCCGTGGGGTGAGACGAAGCTTGTCACGTTCGAGGAACTGAAAGGAGGTCAGTCTTGTGAACAGAGTAAACAAGGGGAGCGTGGAGTGGCGTGGGCCTGGCGAGACGAGCAGGGCCAGGGCCCCCCATCTTCATCAGTGAAATACATGCAACTTCATTCGTATCATTTTGTCCTGTCCCCTCTCTTACCTCTCCGTTCCACTGCTCCCTTCACGCTTTGTGCTCAATCTCCATAAATGCAGAACCGGTAACGTTTCCAGCGAGCACCCCTAGTTGTTTCAGTCCTCAGGGCTGTGGAGCGACCCCTTCCTCCGGCAGGGCCTGCCCTCCCCCTCCACTCTGTCACTCCTGCTCATACCCTAGGCCTCTGGCCCATTCCTGTCCCCTCTTTACCTCCCAGTTCAGACGCCTGCTCCTCCAGGAAGCCTTCTCTGAACCCCATCACCTCCTGACAGTTGTAGTGCTTACACCTCTCTGCCTCAGAAACAAAACTGTCCTATGCATCCCTTTTACCATGTGTTGGAAATTTAATTTCAATAAGTTTAGGGTTCTCCCTCTTTGCTTAACTTTTTATCCAAGTTCCAGGGAGAAAAGTAATGCTGAATTGTCGGGAGTAGGAGTGAGAAGGGGGTGAAGCGTCTGGTCCTCAGGGACGTCATCTCTCCTCACTAGCTTCTGCTACCACAGCCACACTCCCACGTGGCCTGAGGGTACCAGCTTTAAAGGTGATGCCCGAGTTGCACCTCAGCCTTAACCGCAAGGCCTCATTAGTTTGAGCTCTCTCTCAGCTGTTTGCAGGTTCGCAGTGGGCTCACAGGATGAGAAGGAGGTCATTCTGCCCCTTCCTCCCCCAGAGTGGCCCCCGTGCTCCTGCAGGACCGCCTAGGACTTGTCTGTTTCTGTACCCCTCTGGGACACATCTTGCTGCTCCTGCACCTTACTGGTCACAGAACCTCTTCATGACTGTCTCTGCCTAAACACACTTCACTGCCATTACCCCTCTGGATGCCACTGGCTTCCTGGACTCTATCAGGAAAGTAAGATGTACATTCTTTCTGTTCCTGACTCCTTCAAACTCATCTGGGGTTTCTATTGTTCTGCCCAACTCCACAGCTCAACCCAGGATATAGGATACAAGGAAGAACCTTTTTTCTCTGGGATCCACAGTGTCTGCCCACTCTAGCTTTTTCTCTTACTCTCGCCTGAGAAATCTTTACCTACCGTGGAAACAGTTCCTGGTGATGTAAGCACTAAATAAATATTTATGGAATGAATGAATGACGGCATGATAGACTAGCTCTTACTCCTCAGGTGTCCTTCAAAACCTAATGCTAATATTTTCAGTTTTTTCCATTTCCCCGTGAAGCATAGAGTTTTGAATTGTGAAGTCAGGATAAAAGGAAGAACTAGGAGGAAAACAAATCACCAAAAATGTTATTATAAAATTTGACAACCTGCTTTATCTACCAGACCTAGTTCCGCAGCGTTTCAGACTATTTCCAAAAATCTCCCAAAATTAATTCCCCCCAAACAAACAAAAATTTGCAACAACATTTTGAGAAAAAGTCTACCCTTCTCTGATTTGTAGGTTGAATGACCAAAACTCTGGTGCAGGGACGTGTCTTTTTACTCTTGACTATAAAGAAATAAGAAGCGTTTTTACATTTAAAACTCGAAAGTTGCTAAGAGAGTAGATATTATATGTTCTCACCGCTCCCCCCCCAAAAAAGTTACTATGTGAGGTGATGGATGTGTTAACTAACCATATTGTAGTAATCATTTCACAATGTATATGTATAGCAAATCATCACGTTGTACACCTTAAACTTACACAATTATATGTCCATTATATCCCAATAAAGTTGGAAAAAATACATTATCAGGATTAAGAAAAAATAAAGTTGTCATTAATCCTTTAGCGCTTCAGAGAGGAATCAAAACTTAAAACACATGCGCAGCAATCGAGTGTTAATAGAAATAGACACCAGCCCCGTACTAAGGGCATTTTTGTTAACTGCCACAGTTTAAATATGAAAACACTAATTTTTATTGATCCAAATTGATGAAATCTTTAAAAAGATTATCTCTAGAGAATATTATTTAAAAAGGCAATGTTGTTTTCAGAGAAATTCAAACTTATTTTGTAGCAGAATTACAGAATAGTATTTTAATTAAATTTGTTTCTCAGAAAAAAAAGAGTACTATCTCAAACTACTGTCACACCACACAGAGCTCATCATCCCTCCCAATGCTGTTCCAGCACCTTCTCATGATCTCTATTGTGACCCCTAACCCAGTTAAATACTGGTGGCTGAGTGTGCTAAGCGTCTGACTTGTCCAACCAACTGTGAGTTCCGTGCGGACTCAAACAATGACTTTGTAATATCTGTATACCAAATACTTAGCATAATGCCTGGGATCCTGTAGGCATTTAAAGTGTTGTTGAACTGAATTGAATTAAATTCTTTGATGAGGGAGCCAGCCCCGTGGCTCAGTGGCTAAGCTCACACAGTCTGCTTCAGTGGCCCAGGGTTTTGCCGGTTCAGATCCCGGAGGCAGACCTAGCGCTGCTCATCAAGCCATGCTGAGGTGGCGTCTCACAGAGCACAGCCAGAAGGACCTCCAACTAGAAATATACAACTATGTACTGGGAGGGTTTGGGGAGAAGAAGAAAAAAAGAAAAAGAAGACTGGCAACAGATGTTAGCTCAGGTGTCAATCTTTAAAAAAAAAAATTTAATAAATAAATAAAAAGAAATGTATTGAACTTCTCCAGGGTTTTCTTCTCTATAAAAATAAAAATAAAAATAAATAATTTGATGAGTTGCATCTGAATTCCAGTATAGGCAGCCAAAGTATCTAACATAACACTGTCTAGCATAAACATATATATGTATATATGTGTGTGTGTATATATATATTTAGAGTGAATAAATTAACTGAATAAGCAAGAGATACAAGATCTGAGTTTACACTTTACACAGTTTACAGTTTACACAGAGGTACCTCTGTGATTACACAGATGAGAATAAGAAAATAAATATTAGTCAGGATAATTAACACAGCTGCTGTAACAAAAAAATCCCAAATACCAGTAACTTGCCACAATTAAAGCTTATTTCTCACTCAGGCAGAGTCCAATGCAGATTATCCTTACTAGGCTCTTCACCTGAGTGGCTCTCCCCCAAGTTGTGTCTCAGGGAATCAGGCTTTTTCTGTTTGGCAATTCTTCCATCTTTATCTTTATCTTGCGTCCTCAAGACTTCACACACAAGGAAAAGAAAAAGCGTGGAAAAGACACACCAACTTGTAAATGTTTCAGGCTGCAAGTGATACATCATTTCTTCTGATATTCCATTGGCAAAAACCAGTCTCATGGCCCACCTAGATGCAAGCAGGCTGGGAAATATAGCTTAGCGTGTGCCCAGAAAAGAGAAATGGATGTAGTGAGCACTGAGCCAATATCTCCTATGATATATATACTTCCTCCACCTGGAAAATCCTTTCCCCTGGTAAATAGCTATCATCCTTCAAGGTTTAGTTTAATCTTGATGTTCTCTGTGAAGCCTTCAGCCTAAACAGAATGGAACACTCACCTTGGTGGCCAAGCTATCTCTCTTTGCCCACTGTCTCTCTTTATAGTCTTTATCAACTTATATGACATTTATATGCCTGCCTTCTCTATTTGATGGTGGGCTCCTTGAAAACAAGAAGAGTTTCTTCTTCAACTTCGTATCCTCAATACCAGGCATGGTTTCTGTTTCACTATATTTGCTCCATAAATGTTCACTGAATTAAATTAAGTTCACTGTATATGGACTGAAGTTACTCACTTCTACAGTTGTTGTCTCCCTTTGTTTCCAATTATTTAATAAATGAAGGATGAGATATGGCAATAAATTCCTTGTGTTCCAAATATCTTGATCAATGAAAATATCTCATCTCACAGAAATTGGAAACCAAAAGTACGGTGAAATTCACAGAAGGAGATGAGATGAGGCCTTGGGTTAAATTTATTCTTTTTTCTAGAGAAAAGAGTTCATGCAGGATTAGGATGGATATCATGGTAAATTTAGATAGAATAGGCAGCCATTCTAATCCACAGGGACAAGAATTCCAAATTCTTTATCTGCCACCAAATTCCACTCTAGCATAGAATCTTGCTTTTTGACTTGGAATTTACCATAGATGATAGGGAAAATATATTTTCCCACGCCTAATTCTGTCAGGAAACATCTAACATGGCACACGTTTCTAAAAGAACTAATACCTCACTCTGTCTCCAGATATCAATCCAGTGTATTGATTTAAATCATAATTTGTGAAAATAGGAAGGACAAGATATCAATACCACTCCTTTTAAAAGGCTGATGTGTATATAGCTTAAGGATAAAACTCCCTTGAATCATGGCTTAGATCCACAGTTTGTAGCCCTCCTCAAGGTATCTATCAGTAAGCATTTATTGAAAATCCAAGGTCCACACTAAATCTTATGAAAAAGAACCACAAACGATGAGACCTATCTTTAGGGAACTCACAGTCTCACTGTAGAATGGGGCAAGAGGGCAGGGCAGGAAAGTTGTAGAAAATAAAGCAATATACTTGAAGCAGTTGGTGACAAATTTGAAATTGTGTAGTGCAAGCTATCCGTAATGCAAAGTGTATAGTGATAACTCAGAAGAGGAGGGGTTTGTGTGTGTGTAAGAGATGGCTCAATCATCCATTTTGAACCATGAAAAGTATGAATGTGGTATCCTGGAGAGATATTTGGTCTTTGTCCCTGGTTCCTGGCATAGAGCTCCTAAAACCCGTGGAATTTCCTGAGTTATAAGGGCGCTAGGAGCATTTTGTTGTTGTTGTTCTAATGAAGTGACTCTTGAAAGGCCCCTAGATAGCTTCAGGATGGGGGCTGGTCCCTAGAAAGACCAAGCCCAGATGGGAAGCTGGGGACTTTCAGCCCTACCCTCACCCCAAGCTCCTGGGAGAGAAAAAGTCTAGAGATAGGGTTCAATCACCAGTGGCCAATGATTTAATCATCCATGCCTACTTAACGAACCCTCCATAAAAACCCTTAAACGAGGAAATGCAAATCAAAACTACGATGAGATATCACCTCACACCTGTCAGAATGGCTATAATTAAGAAAACAAGAAATAAGTGTTGGAGAGGATGTGGAGAAAGGGGACCCTCATACACTGCTGGTGGGAATGCAGTATGGAGATTTCTCAAAAAATTAGAAATAGAAATACCACATGATCCAGCTATTCCACTACTGGGTGTTTATCCAAAGAACATGAAATCAGTAATTCCCGAGATTTATGCACCCCTATGTTCACTGCAGCATTATTCACAATAGCCAAGATGTGGAGGCAACCCAGGTGCCCTTCAACAGATGATTGGCTAAAGAAGATGTGGTATATATATATATATATATACACAATGGAATACTACTCAGCCATAAAAAGGACAAAATTGTGCCATTTGTGACAATATGGATGGACCTTGAGGGTATTACACTAAATGAAATAAGTCAGATAGAGAAAGACAAATAGCGTATGTTTTCACTCATATGTGGAAGATAAACAAACAAACACATAGATAAGGAGAACATATTAGTGGTGACCAGAGGAGAAGTGGTTGGGGGTAGGGCGAAAGGGGTAAAGCAGCACACACATGTGGTGAAGGATGGAAACTAGACTACCGGTGGTGAACATGAGGCAGTCTATACAGAAGCTGAAATATAATAAAATATAATAATGTACACCTGAAATTTATATAACGTTATAAGCCAATATGATCTCAATAAAATAACTTTTTAAAAAACCCTAAACAATGAGGTGCAGAGAGCTTCTGGGTTGGGAGGGTGGCACAACCCAGTTCCGTGGGGACAGAAGCTCCTGCATTCAGGACCCTTCTGGACCTTTCCCTCGTCATCTTCATCCACTGTTCATTTGTATCATTTATAATGAATTATATGTAATGAATTGTATCCTTTATAATAAACCAGTAAATATATAAGCAAAGTGGCTTCCTGAGTCCTGTGCCCATTCCATCGAATTATCAAGCCTTGGTGGGAGGGGTCATGGGAAGCCCCACATTAGTAGCCAGCCAGGCAGAAATGTGGGTAGCCTGGGCCCCCCATTTGTGGCTGGTGTCTGAAGTAGGGGCAGTCTTGTGGGACTGAGCCCTTAACCTGAGGGGTCTGGGCTAACGTTGCATGGTTAGGGTCACAATTAAATCGAATTGTAGGACATGCAATTGGTTTTGGGGAACCAGAGAATTGGTTGCTGTCGGGGGAAGAAACCTCTCAATGGACTTCTTGAAGACAAAAATGGAAAGATGGCGCTGTGAGCACTGGGTATTCATTTAGGCCTTGATCAGACCTCACTACAAAAATACACAGACCTTGGCCTCCGAGCAAGTCAGGATGTACTTTGTGAACGCAGAAATACACCGTCACCATCAGAAGGGGAAAAAAGATCATATAAAAAAAAAAGCCAAGGGGAAGAATTTCTATGAGAAAGAAGGAAAAAGGCCAGGGGAAGAAATGCTGACTTCCTGAGAAAATGAGGCTAATGTGGAACCTTTCCCCTCCCCCTCCTACCTGGGGCACCTGGACACAGTCACTCGAGGGAGTGACACGTGTGACTCAGCAGGCAGTGTATAACTGACGTCAAAATGTTTCAAATCGATGCCCCACCATTTAATCATATGTGCGTAACCCTTCTTAATCTTGGACAAATCCCCTCACGCTTAGTACCTTCCAGAAGGTTTTCACCCGTGTCCCATTCCTGGCTTGGCATGGACTGCATCAGCTGCCCGCCTCAAACTCTTCAATGGTTTCCATCTGCACCTGGAGTGGGATTCAGTCTTTACCAATCAGCCGGGTCCCGTGTGCCGAGGCCTCTGCCTGATTCTCCAGACTCGCGCAGCCCCTGCCTCCCCTTCGCCCAGGCTGCTTCTGCCACATGGGCTTTCCTTCAGTTCCTAAACACCGCCAACTGCTCTCTCACCTCGGTCTTCCCACAGCCTAAGTCTGCTCCAGGTCTGTGCCCCTCACATGCCCTCACCCCACTCATTCTACCAGTCTCTTCCTTCTTCCTAGGCGCTTTCTCTGATTCCCCAGTTTAAACTCCCTGGCCTATTGCACTTTGATTGCACCTGGCACTTTTCCTTCGGATCGCCCGCGAGAGTGTGTAGTCACGCATTTATCAGCCTTGTTGTCGATGCGTTGTCTGCCTCCACCCAGCTCTTTGGGAGCAGAGGCCAGTTCGAGTTGCTTACCGCTGTATCTCCAGCGCCAAGCACACACTGCCTGCTCACAGAAGGCATCCTACAAATATTAGTTCAAAATATAGACTGAAGTGGTTAGAAAGGGTATCAGGAATGATAGAGAACTTAGCTGGGCCTTGAAGGGTGAGGACATACTACATTCTCAAAGGCAGGGGTGATATTCAAATACTTGGTCAAAGGACACAAACTTTCAGTTATAAGATGAGTAATTCTGAGGATCTAATGTCAGGGTGATGACTTAGTTAATATCGGGCTGTACACTTGCAATTTGTCAAGAGTAGATCTTAAGCGTTCTTACTACACACAAAAAAGGTGGCTATGTGAGGGGAGGGATGTGTTAATTGATTGTGGTAAACACTTTACAATGTATACTTATATCAAATCATCATGTTGTACACTTAAAATATATACAATACGTATTTGTCAATTATACCTCAATAAAGCTGGGAAAAAATAAAACAAGGCAAAGATAGCACCAGTAAAAAAAAAAAATCAAAGAAGAAGTCGCTGGAGCAGTCAGTCCCTAGGCTCCTGCTGTGCCGGGAGTTAACCTGTCACTGGCTGGATCCTGAGTTCCTGGGGGACGGGGTGGGGCTGCCAGAACAGGAAGACAGCAGGGCCTTCGGGGCACAGGCTATTTGCCTACAAGGACGAACATATTGTAACATTTTATAAATTGGTGCGGTTGCACAGAAGCAGCCAGGCTGAATCTCTGTTACGAGGAGAAGGGACCTGGGAAGTCCCCAGCAAGGGTGGCACTAGGATGCTTGGAAATTCGTGGATGATGAGGAGGTGACTGAGTACTGGGAAGACAAGATGCACAGAGCCGGAGGGCGACTGGAAATGCGGCTCTGCCATTTTCTGGCTGAGACGAGCTCCAGTGACCTCGTGTGGGACAAGGAGATGATAGTGGCAGTGACTCCCAAGGGAGCCGGTGAGAAAGCCGAGTGCAAAGTGCCGACCACACTGGTAAGCGGTACTGCTATTATGATTATTATTAGCATGATCATTGTTATTTTGTTACTATTGTCATTAGGAAAAGCACTGAGCAGAGAACCTGGGCTCTAGCTCTGTTCTGCCATTATCTGTGTGGCCCTGGACAAATCAACCGCTCTGACCAAAATTTTGAGTATACGAATATGTGCATTTTCTGAGGAACAGCTCCATATTTTATCAGATTTTCAAATCCTACATTTTTGAAAGGCTTACTATTTACCTCAAGTATCTGGAACCAAATTGTCTCATCCTTTATTAGGATAAATTATACTCATTATCACTATTCTGTTGGCCTTTATTCTAAAGATCACCAAATTTATTTTGTATTTCCCTCAAGGAAAATGTTACTTCAGTTTTTAAATGTTGCACTCAATATTATTTGAATATAAATCACAATACCCACTATTTCCAATTTTAAACTTTTATTTCAAATACTTAAACATACAGTTGTTAACACTCACCATAATATTAATAAGGAGTAGAAATATTGAAACATAAAAATAAGTATTGAAACAAATACTTTGTTCAATCTGGAAACATTTGAAGAAATGTTCAAATGGAAATACAGTCCCCGCATCAAATGAATTCGTTGCATCCTGGTACCCGAACTTTCCCTAATACAGAAAAAAAGAAGGCTCTCGAAAGCCACTAAGCAAACTTTACAATGATTTGTAAGAAAATAAAGTGAAGTGCAATTCCACAAAAAAGAAAAATCTCACCAAAAATGATTTCTGAGGTATATTTATGTACATTACTGTAGTTAAAGGGAAAAAGAAAATAGGGACAAATCTCTTCCTTAAAATCTCTTAACATTGAAAGAAGAGATCATCTCCCAGACAAAACTGAAGACACATACACGTCCGCCATCAAAACTCACTCACATCCCGGTGATGATTCCTTCCTCCCACCACCACCTGGGCCTCTGAATCCCGCCTCCTGGCTGTGTGGAATTTGAATTCTGTTTGATGAAGTGAGAGACACACACACTCAACCAAAAAAATCTTTATCTTCATCTATATTTTGTGAAAACAAATTGAGGCAAAACTAAACCGCAGTTCACCTGCAAGGAAAAGGAATCTTTCCTCCCACTCCTGCTTCTTTGCGCACGGTTATTAACCCCAAGGCACTTTCTGACCTCACACGGGCCATTCATCAATCTCCATCAGCCATTATCACTGGTCCCTGCAGAGCACCTTAGAGAGTTGGCTGGAACACTCACAGAATCAGGTTTCATGGGAGAAAAATGCATTGCACTTCTGAAGTCCCAGTCTATACTTCAAAAAAACAATGTTGCGTTCAGTGTGGTGAATTTCCCTGGAGCATGTCACTGCATTTACAAAGGGCATTGTCAAAAATAAAACTCTCGTATAAAACCCGGGTCTAGGATATTGCAAACTCGACAATGAGAGCAAACGCAACCAAAGGCAACATTTCTACATACCGGAAGTCCTGCGGCCAGGTGCTCCCAGGGTTTATCAAGATGTGATCTGATTAAGGGATTACCAGCAAGGTTGTGCTATAGATCACACTGTTAGTCACATGCATTCAAAACAGTTCTTACAATGCTAGAAAAGGGAAATTTAATATTGGAAAGTATTTACAGTACCACCAATCCAGTAACAGGTGGAAAAGGGAAAAAATCTACAAACCAGTGCCGGCTTGCTTCAGGGAGTAGGATGATTATATGAATTTAGCTGCTGATGAGTGCAGAGACATACTGTGTGGATTAAACAGGATGAAGGGAAGGGATGTCCGAGAAGCCCTTGGTTTACAAAATGCAAAACTTAGGTTTTCAAGAAAAAATAAAATTAAAATATGTATCTGTTTTTGACAACTAAATTAGGAATGTCTTTGTAATTTATATACATTCTATATACAAAAAGCAAGAAAAACTCTTGTGCTTTTTTAATGGAAAATACTGGGTTCAACCCCCACCAAAGCACCAAATGCATCCCATTTAGGATAATGTCACTGGTGCATGTTGGACAAGTAAATTACAAAGCTCTTTGATATACTGCGTATGAAGAGTGGCAATTAGGGCCAATAAAATCAAAGGAAGAAAAGAACTAATTAACACTAACATGTCATTATGACTCGGGGAAGCATATAAAATCCCATGCCCGCTCTACATTGCCAGCTATTGGCAATTCCCAAATTCCTAAGGATGCAGACAGTAGTTTTCAAATTACTGGAGCCACCAGAGGTTTTGGGGCTCTTGGGAGCTTTAGCATCACTTTCTTCTATCAAAAGACCCAAAGCACGCCAATGACTTAAAAACTCACCCATCCCTACTGCCAAGGAATGTAATTCCAAGATTATGAACCGTGACGATCAGTTGTGGATCCTAAACAATTTATGGTTTTCGTGGTAGAAAGAACATGGAATTTGGAGACCAAAGGCCTGAGTTCAAATTCCAAATCAGGTATTTATTATCCCTGTGACTTTGGGCAAACCATTTAACCCTCTATGAAATAAGGATAATAGCAATGTTACCCCCCAGAGTTGTTGTGAGGAAAAATGAGGCAAAATAAATGTGGAAATATCCCAAGAGTGGCAAAAAAAAAAAAAAAAAAAAAAACCGCCCTACAAACATGAACTCTTCTGCTGCACTATGAGCAGGTTCCATCTAAACTTAGCGGGTGGAAAAAGCACAAAGTTCCCCGCTACAAAAATCTGCGTACACTGACAGTAAACTGATCACAATAGAAAAAATAACACGTTGCAGAGGGAAAGACTCCAGGAAGCCTGGATTTAGTAAAATTGGCCCAGGTTTCATATGGAGAAAATCTGGCAGAAATTTTCAGCAAGACATTAAATCTGCTTTTACATTGTGAGCAAACCTGGATGTTAAAAGCCTCTGTGGCTTCAAGATTTTATAGAGAAGCATTTGGAGACTCTAAATTAATTAAAAAGTAAAAACAAAAACAGTTTTGGCTACTGATAGCTAAGTAAACATGTATTATCAGAAGATTTAATAACCAAGTGTAGCTAACAGTTTTATTCTAACTTCATTATTGAAAAATCCAAGATAGCAGATGACCTTCTAAATTCTTAAGGTTACAATACAGACATCCTTTAAACCCAGAAAACGACTGGTTTTCCAAAACTTTTCTGGATGGAGGGTATTTCTGCATCAAGCACCAAATGAGAAAATGCATTCAGAGCACTTTTTAAAGGTCATCGTGACGTACAAATGTAAGATATTATTATTAGAGAAATCTGAACAGCTTTTTTGAATGTCGTAGAATAAGACAAGGTATGTGAAATTTATAAAAATAAAGAATTCCACAAAAATGATATAGAAAACATTTATGTCTCAATAAAAACTCTAAGAAATTAAGGGGGAGAAATGGAAACCACAAGACAAACTCCCTTCCTGGCTTCACAGGCTCTTCTTCTTTGACAATGTGGCTGTGATTTTCACCTCACTAGTCACACACACGCACACACACAGATTTGTTCATCTCTGGTCCCTGACTGTTACTCCTGTTCTGAGTTTACTGAGCTTTGAAATAACTGATTTCTCCTGTTGCTTTTCTGAACTCCCTCAATGGCTCAAGCAACCAGCTCATCAGTTACCCATCCCTGACGTGGACTCAGCATCTGTGGCTTCTCCAACCTACCACCTCTCGGGTGGTGAAGCCCCACACAGAGGACTGAATGGTGACAGGAGAAGATCTCAATGCAACCCAGAAGGAAACTCATCCACAAAAACCAACTCCTAAGTGGCTGCCTGACTTAAAATTCCATTGAATCTTGAGTTTCCAGAGAGTCATCTGAGCCTAACGGGTCCTCTAAGCTTCCTTGTGAGTTTATGCAAAACCCAGAATTTTTCAGTGCTTTATGAGCATCCATAAACTTCTGCAGATACTTGGAGGTATACAACCAGTGATGTTTCAGGACATCTTCCATTTCATAACACTTGGACTGCCTGGCATTCATTTTCCGGAAGCGCCGGAACAGTTTGTTGCCAGACTCGTTTCCCTCGCTTGCCCATGCCCCTATGGAGCCATCCCTCTCAATAATTTCAGGGACGTGTGCCAGGGTTTTGTGAAAATAATTGGTGATTTTGCCCTCATACCGATACTTGAACTTGGTAGAGAGGAGCTCAGCAAAACGCTGTGAATTGAAACTATACTGGCAGAGGGATTCTGGGCACTCCTTAGCCGGGCATGATGAGCGCCAGACGGGCTTCATCTTCAGGTAAAGGTCCATTAGCTCCTTCAGAGCTTCGTGCCTCTCCCGGGAGGGAATTAATTCACAAACTGCTTCAACAGTCTCTTTGGTCATGAGCTTCCTGGCAAAGTTGCCATTCATCCTCATGATTGGTTTCAGGTTCATCTTCTTCCGGAGATGTTTGTCCAGCGTAGCCTGCCATCTTTTCCTTTCCTCTTTGGAGGCATTGGGGTTCTTATACACCTCCCCAATCTCTAGCTGGAAGATCTTGTAGAACTCAGCTGCATTGCCAATGTCGCAGTGGAGCGCATCTATGGAAGGGACTGTCTCGATGAAGGGCTTGGCGGAGACCCCTTTCACCCGATCCCGCAATTCTTCCACAGACTCATGGTATGGGTTGGAACGCCAGACCTCATAGCGCTCCAGGTTCTCAGCGTGGCTTCTGGTTATGGAGTGGAAGACAAGATTTTGAGAGGCTTCCAGGCGGGTGGCATCACAAAGGGTACAGATGTAGACCGAGCCGGAAGCCTCAAGGCCTTCCACTTCCCGGACAAGTTTCTCATCATAGCCCGTGCCCCGAAAGATGAACTGGAAAGTGCGGAGGATGCCTCCCATCTCAAGCATTAATTCGCTGTCCTTCATGGCCTCCCGCTCAGCAATGAGAGGGCTCAGGATGGCCGTCAGAGTCTCGTGGTCAGATTCATCTGCCAGCATAAGGCACAAGGGCTTGCAACACAGCTCAGAGTTAGGTTTGGCTTCCTCAAACACCTTCACATTCTGTGAGCCATGTGCTATAGTAATTTTCATGATTGTGAATGAAAACCGAACTGCCTTTTCCGGAACGGCTGGCCCACTGCCGTGCTTCTCACTCACGTCTCCCATCCCGTCACAGGACTCCTTCACCACCACAGTGAAGGGGCCGTTCAGGTAATCGTCAAGCTCTTGGGCTCTCATGCCTTCCAGGATGTCTTCTTCCATGTCCATCAGAGCAGACACCAAAGCCGAATCGTAGCGGAACCGCTTCGCAATGGTGTCCACCGGGTAATCGTCCACAGACGAGGACAGTCCAGACAATCCGTCAATAATGCCAACGTCAGTGTTGGAGGACACGTTCTTCAGAGGGGGCTGCCACTCAAAGGGGTGGTAGCCCGGCAGAAGGACCTTTTCAGCGTTCCGGAGGGCATGCAAAGGCTGAAAAATCTGCCTCCCCGTGATGGCTTTGACAGTCCTGTACATTTTGTGGTACTGACTGCAGCTGAGGAAGGTGTTGACGCGGATGGCCAAGCAAACTGCTGGCTGCAGGCCGGAGCCCCGCCCCTGCATGATGGCCTCCAGCTCGTCGGCTTGTCTGTGCTCATTCCTCGCCCGCAGCGCCAGCAGGAACAAGGTCAGGCACACAGACTTCACATCTCCTCCTTCTTCTTTGTCGGCAAAAGCCTTGACTTGCAGCTTGAGCTCCCTCAGACGGTGCTTCTGAGCCCTCCGGGTCAGTGACAGGAGATGCTGGCGGGGCCGGCCCCCTTTATTAATATGCACAAAAGTCTCTTTCGATTCCTTGTGGCTTGAGACATGGTGATTATATTTTTCCAAGCTGACCTCCTCATTGCACTCTTCTGCTGGACATTTCACCATGAGGGAATTCAGGATGCTCAGAAAGGACTTCACGGGACTCTCCAGGTCAGTGGGGAAGCAGGGATATCGGCAAGAGGGACAATAGCTGCCCATGACTTTGAGGCATCTGAGAATGCAGATCCTGCAAAATACATGCTTACAGCTGGTGACCACAGGGTCAGCCAGGATGTGTTCACAAATCTGGCAGGAGATAGATTTCACAAAGTACGCCGGGAAGTCCACTGCAAGGAGCTTGGTGCTAAGATGGATCTTACTGCAGCTGGTGATCTTCTTCAGCACTCCCTTGCCGCTGATCCTTGCCTGAGCTCTCCTCTTGTGCTGACGGGCCTGCCTCGCTCGGTCAACCGCAGTTTTGAGTTTTTTGCTGAGCTGCACATTTGGCTGATGACTCTTCCTCTTGAGTCCCTGACGGGCAGTGTGGCAGATGTCACAGGACGGGGTGTGGGGGTGCCACTCCATGGTTGCGTTCTTCGGGAAGTAAACCTCACATGGAGCACTGCTAAACTTCCTGTGCATGATGCTCCAGCAGTTATGGCAGAACTCAGTGGGGTGGATGGAGTCAACATCGGCTTTCACATCGATCCGGAAAACCTTGGCAATGAGGTCGGGCCAGGAAGTGGCTCTCTTTTCCTTCTTTCGTAAAAGCACTTGGGTTTTGCCATCCACAGGCCCGTGGACTGGATATCTCCTATTGTGCCCATCAGTTTTAAAAGAATTCCCACAGATGCGGCAGAGATGTCGAAGGCTGGCTTGGTGGATGGCTTTCTCTCTTGCTTTCCCATCATCATGGGATTTCTTCAAAAACTTAGGGTGAGGCTTTACTGCTGGTTGAGTCAGGACTGGTTTCTGACCACCAGCCTTATCCAGGACTGCTGGAGATTGCTCTAGAGAGGGTTTCCCCTCAGAGGAATCTTTTTCCTTTTGAGCTTCTTCAGGTGCCTTTTCAAAGGATCTCACCCTGAATAGCTTAAATTTCCATTCGGAAAATTTAATATGTGGATGCTGGATTTCATCTGGGGCAGAATTGAGTCCCAGGGTGGGTGTCAAAGAGACAGCCATGCTGGCTGAGGTATCTGAGAACAAAGAAAGCAAGTCAGATTAGGAAAAAATGTCAATATCCCACAGATACATCTTGGAAAGAATACAAATTAATACATTGAATTATTCATTCATTCATCCAAAAAGTTAGTTATGAAACCTCCAATTTAATATACTGTGTTAGGTGCTGATCATACAGCAGAGAACAGAGTCACGTCCTGTTCTGATAGTGCTTGTGGTTATTTATAGCTTGTATCTCAGTACATGCGCCATCATGGCTTTTTTACATATATATATGTAAAATCTTATTTCCTTTTCACCAAAACCTTAAGGACAGAATCTTTGAGTGATTCATCTCTGTCTCCCAAAGCTTCCTAGAACACATCAGGTGCTCAATAGTTATTTGCTGAGTAAATGCAAGGAAAAACTGGCTTCTAAAACCAAAGAAAAGTCGTATTTTCCACATTGTATTAGCCTCATTGCACTAGCCAGACAATGTATTTCGAGATTTTTAAAGCAGTCTCCTGGGAGGTTGGTTGTCTATTTCTTCTAAACAGGTCATAAAAGGATGATAAAGCTACAAAACCAAAGGAACTAATTACTTACTACTTGAAAGAATGAAGTGAATTTTGAGCTTTATGAATGCAAACTAATAATAAGTATCATGGATAGTAATTATGCTTACAATGTTAATTAATGAACGCTGCTGTAAATTATAAAGCTGTGTCTCCATTAGAAACAAAAACCAAAGAACTCTCTAAACCTGCAACAAACCATGGCATGCACATGCGAAGACCCAAAGGACTTTAAAGATGAAAAATTCAAGTAGTTCCAGATAAAACTCACACAGGCCATCCTGGAAGTCATTACTGGGCAATGGTCATGAGCACTATCATTTGCAATAAGAAGAGGTCAGAGTAATATTTTTCTTCTGGTAAAAAACGTTAGCAATTACAGATGCCGGGAAACCCTACCAATCTGGGTTGCAGTATAGACAGCAATAGTGCTATAGGGAAAAGTCTGAAAATGCCACTGAGTCCTCCCTAGACCCAAGTAGCCCAATCTTCTCCAAGTTCTTTAGTATGTGTAGCTGAAAAAACGGCAATGTACTTTCAACCTAGCATCTTTATCTCTCAAATTTCTCTGGGTTAATGCTCTTCACCCACGATAATATCAAGCAACACTTTTCTCCCCTCAGTTAATTAACTAACCAAATTGATGGGCTTTGTTCTGCTTTGTTTTGTTTTTTTTTTGTGTGTCATGTGGTCATGGAGACCAATCCTCAGAAGAACACACTTTGGTCCGGGGTGGGATCTGGGGAGCTGGTGGGGAGGGGACGGGCTAACCCTGACTGCTGCCGACACAGTTCCTTTTTAAACCCCCCCTTTAAAGGACTGAAGTTTGTTCCATCTTCCGTGCATTATGCTTCAGAGATGGATGTTTTTCCTAAGAACAAAAAGCCAATTTCCAAGACTTGGTTAAAAAGGAAATCCTGTTAGATTGTTCCATAGGCAGGACTGTGTGAGAAATAAACAATTCCAAACCATTTCAAAGGTTTCATTAACCTCAAAAGTATTTCAACTGTAGCCCAACAAACACTTCAAATTGCTTGTGGTTCAGCTGTGTTCCTAAATTCTTTCCTGTGTCGGGTATGAGGACTGTCTGTGTCTCCCCTGCCCCATTGGCTTGAACTCATTCCCAAATGCCCTCTTCATTCCTTTAGCCTTTCTCTTCCCTGTCTTTTTCTAATGCACTTGTTCTCTGGAATTCCAAGATAGTCAAAGTAGTTACAAAAAACTGCATGACCATCTCTGGAGCTAATCAAGTTGAATATTGAACGAACTTCACAATGCGTAAGTGAACACGCATGTTGGAAGGATCCCTACGGCTATCTCCCCTCCCTACCCACTCCTCTCCTGCCTCCTACTGGCCTGAAATGTTATGATAAATCTACCAAAGTACATTTATTTAAATACTCCATGGAAAGAGTGCCATCACCAAGCAGTTATTAGCCCTAGACATCCAAATCAGATTTACTCAGCAGGTTGTTTTCTAATCAACTCAACTGATAACGTTTATGGAGTGTAGAAGCAAGGGGGTGGCAGAGTGGGTAGGGAGGAAGGTGTTATTCTTGTTTTTAGGGGAGCGTACACCACGATGCTAATAGTAATTATCTGTGGAAGCTATAGATGTTTTATATTTTTTATCCTTGCCCATGATTTTCACTTTTTCTAAAATAAACGTGTTACTTTTAGAAGAAGATAGAACTTTTAAGAACCAGATCTAATGAAATATTTTTAGCTATCTGATTAGCAAAGATTGAAAGTATTCATATTACTCAACATTCATGAAGGTGTGGGAAATGAAGATATCTTCATGGATTCTTGAGAGGAGTGTAAATTGGTATACTACCTTTAGTGGACAATTTAGCAATATCTTTCAAAAGGTTAAATATATATGATCTTTGCTGCAATGTATCTGTTTTTAGGAAGTTATTCTATAGAAGCATCCCCACAGGTTATTCCTGTGGGAATAAACACTCCACAGGTTATTCCCACAGTGATGTTTATATGGAGAGCGACAGAGAGAAGGAGATTTGTCTTAAAAAAATTGTTCATTACTTTGAAAAATAGGAAACAGCACAAATAATCATGAATAGGGCATTATTAAATAAACTATGGTCCAGATATACGATGGACAACAACACAGAAATTTTAAATGTCTATAGGCATCAATGATACAGAAAGATGCCCCCGTGACAAAGCAGAGAACAGAACAAGAGCAAATCTAGTAGCATCCCATTTATGCCTATTTGTTCACTTTTGCATATCCCTGAAAGTAGAGAGATTCTGGAAAGATATGCACTAAAATCTTAACAATGTTTACTCTCTAGAAAATCGAATTGGCCCTGATAAAAAGATCTCTTTGATTCTCTATTTTATTAATGTTTGTATCATTTGAATTTTTGACAACAAATGTACTATTTTTAAAGTTTTGTGATCGATTCACTTTAGGGAAAAATGTTTTAAAGACTAGATTTATATGTACCCATGAACTCTTTTCCGTATTTCTTCCTAAGTTTTCCCCCAGAAAAGCTGAAGTTCTGGCTAAGCCTCAAATCTGACCACCATCCTTCACTTGGCTTTCTTTTCTAGTAAACATGGAGAAAGGGGACTAAAATATAGGCCTGCAGGCAGCGTGGAGTTCAGGTTATGAAAGAGTTATCTTGTAGTCATTTCTTGACGCTCAAGAATCTTGCAAATGCTTGATCTGCTCCTTTCTAACAAAAGGACTCCGCAGCAGAGTGCCTGCCGCTGGCTCAGCCCTGCTCCGTCGGGCACGGTCATCTCAGCATTGCTGTCCCCTGACATCACAGCCACAGGGCTCTTTCTCTCCACAGGGCACAGATGTGTTTTTTTTTTTTTTAAAGATTTTATTTTTTCCTTTTTCTCCCCAAAGCCCCCTGGTACATAGTTGTGTATTCTTCGTTGTGGGTTCCTCTAGTTGTGGCATGTGGGACGCTGCCTCAGCGTGGTCTGACAAGCAGTGCCATGTCCGCGCCCAGGATACGAACCGATGAAACACTGGGCCGCCTGCAGCGGAGCGCGCGAACTTAACCACTCGGCCACGGGGCCAGCCCCGGGCACAGATGTGTTTTGATAAACTAGTCTGGAGTTTGCATGGGGCAGAAGCTACAGTTTGTGGTGAGCGTATGACCAGTTGGGCCACAGAAGCAGCACCACCCGCATCCCAGCCCAACCCACCCCCCGACACACACACATACATCCTGGTACTCGGCCCGCAGTCTCCCCTCTTACATCTTCAACCTGGTCTACACACAATGTCAGGTGACCACAGTGTGCCCAAGCGGGACCCCTCCTGGTCACACCTGTCCCACCCATTCATTCATTCACTCCACAAACACTATTGTTTACTATTTGCCAAACACCATCATCAAAAAGTGACAGCATCAAAAGCCTTTTGATAAGCCTCAAAGAGGCACAAAATGACCCCAAGATTCTTGCCCTTCCACCAAGCGATTTCTTGCTTGAACCGCTTTTAGAAAGAGAAATACACAGTCACAACCTTGTCTGGAATCCTGGCTCAACAACAACCTCAAAGCAGGGTGTCAACAGTGGCAATTCTCAAAATTAGTATGTGTCAGAATCACTAGGGAGCTTGTGTTTAAAAAAAATTATGCAGATTGTCGGGTCCCAGGGAGTCTGATGACGTTTGTCGGGGATGGAATCCAAAAACTTGTTTTTTAACGAGCATTCCAGTGATCCTGTTATGAGTGGCCCACAGGTTACACCTTGAGAAATACTGGTCTCCTACTTAGTCCAATTGAGTTCAGGGAATTCCTGGTGACACGGGCAATCCCTGGGAAACTAGATATTTCCTCTCACTCCACAATTGGTTTGTTCTTCATTATTCCTCTTGCCTGGCCCAGCTCAGTATTTCTTTCCAAGAGTAACACCTTTCCTTCTGCTGATTTATTTACTCATTCATTCAAGAAGCACTCCTTAAACCCTTCCTCTGCCTCCAACATTTATTTACAGTAATTTGGATATTTTGCCTCTTCTCTATGAACCTACACTGTCTTCCTAAATGTGGCCTGTTGTTCCTTTTCTATCTTCATACGTTAGAAAGAAAAACTAAATTGATGCCAGCTTCCTTCACTCCCTCCCCTCAGCCCCTGCAAGGAAAAAAGCCCAAGTACTTCTGATTAGAAATATAAAAATGCAATAAATATTGTGGCTCAAGGCATGAAAAGTTGCATGTTACCTTGCTCAGCAGGCTGCCTGGGCACAGTGTGGGGATGTCTGTAATTCGGTTGATATGACTTGATACCAAAGGGAAGACAAAGTGTGCTCTCCTCGCCCTCCTTGCTCTCTTGTCTCTCAGAGCGGACTGCTGCATTATTTATCAGCCTCTGTTGTCCTTCCCAGCCTCCCCGACCACGGAGGGCTAACCACAAATGATGGCAGCCAATCAGAGGCCAGGAGCCCCCCGGCTCCAGCTGGCACCTGGCTCTTCAGGAAGCTTAGCTGGGGGGCCTGAGTGTAGAATCATGCTGGAGCATTGCCAAGCTGCCAGTTCACTCCCCGAGATGGTTGGGTTGGAAATGATCTTGTCAACATAAGCTCTGACTTCTGCCGAGGTTCTATAGCTCTGTGCCTCAGTTTCCTCATCTGTAAGATAGAAACACTAATAGTATATACCTCAAAGAATCAGTGAGGTTATACAGTGAGAGTTATTATAGGAAAATACTTGGAACAGGGTCTGCCCTTAGAAGATACTCATCGAATACTAACGATACAATAACTTTATTATTGTTTTGAAATGGCATCGGAACCACCCCAGAATCCTTCTACAGGGTCAAATCTCAGGCAGGGGAAGTTGTGCTCCTTGCGACAGCACTGCGTTTAAACATCACTAGAGTCTGAAGTCATCAGACCTGGGTTCAAATCTTGCCTCAGTTCTTTGATACGTTACCTAAACTTTCTGAGTCCCAATCTCATCATCTACAACATAGGATTGACAATATTAGCCCCTACTTATTGAGAGCAATAAGCCAGCCTTCTAAGCTTTACATATCATTTAATTGTCGCAACAATCCTGTGCATTCAATGTTCCTATCTCTAAAGAGCAACAGAAGTTTAGAGCCATGGGGAGCGTGCCCGTGGTCACACAGCCACTACACGTGAAGGTGGGGCAGGGTCTAACTTAGATCTGCGTTCTTAGTCACTCCACTATACTATAAAAGGAGAATATTGAAAGGCACCTGGTAGCAATAGTGTGAGGATAACTGAAAAATGAACTTCTGTGTACCTACCACTATCTGTTTCAAATCCCCTGTGTAATTCTTACACCAGCTCTCTCCCCAAAGTTCCCCTGTGTTCGGCTAATATGTGAGGGATTGCCTTGCTTTCAATTGATCCTCAGCAAAAACTGTCACAGAGGCAGGTGCAAGGATTTCTCTGTGCTGTGCTGCCCTTTTCAGACACTCTACACTATTTTGCATTTGGGCCTGTCCAACCACCCAGCAGTCCCAGGGCCACACCTTCTACTCAGTACGCTAAAGACAGAGCAGAGCCATCGCGATAATATCGGGAGAAGGGGAACTGGCCTGTGGCTTCTAGGAGCTTCAGTGTGTTTATGCCCAAGGGGATGGGGCCTCCACCTGAGGCTCACATGATGTTGTGAGACTGGGCAGGTGGGAACAGAATATTTCCTGGAGACAGTGGCCATGTTCAAATCAGCAGGCAGCAGAGCCTCCAGGATGTGCCTTGACGTCCTCTTCATATGGTGGGGTCACAACATGGCTGACATGGAAGAAGATCTACCTTCCCATCCATCCTCCTGTGCTCCAAACTCTGTATGTCCACTGGACTCACAGAAAGAGAAAGAAAGGGCCAGATATTCTTGTTTCACCTTGAAGGAAAGACGGAAACAATAATATCTCGCAGAATTGCAACCAAGGAGCAAGTCACATCTTCAAGGGTCAGCCTTCAGTTCCATACACTCGCTGAGAATTTAAGAGAATCTAGGATGGCCTACTGTTCGTCTTCACCCAGCACCTTCCTGGGTACAGCCCAGAAAGTCCAAGGCAAACAAGGTCAGCTGGTCACCCTTCAGCCCCAAACCAGAGCTGGGAAATTTCTCTGAGCTCAAAAATTCAAAAATGGAGTCCTTTTCAATTTTTCCTGGGGAAGTTAGATATTCCAAGAGACTCAGGGAAGAGCATGTCCCAGGCCTTGGGGGCAGTCGCCTGAGAGTCAGACTGGATATTAGAGCTTTCTCTTTCTCTTTCTCTCTCTCTTTTTTTTTTTTTTTTTTTTACCATATTTACCATAGATTTTTGTATTGTTTGATTTTTTATTGGTCAGATATTACTTTTATAAACAGAAAAAACCCACAAGATTTACAAATAAATAAAAATATTAATAATGAATTTTAAATGAGAGAATAAAATGTTGGATGCATATGAAGATACACTCTTCTAATTGTTTTGTTTTATAAAAGTCTGGATTTACATACATCAGATTCTTCCAGGGCAGAATTTCCAGTAGTTTCTTGTTCTTCCCCATTACACCTTGGGGCCTCTTTCTCCCATCCATGTTGAAATCATGTTGCTGTCGCCTGTCCCCTGCTGAGAGATGAAACTTCCATTAGATCACCAAGAAAACCATGCTGAGTGATGAACTCTTGTCCTTTCTCCTGGCCACTAAAATTTCACCCACTATTCTTCTTTCTAATCTTTTCCATGTGACAAACCCCACCTTTGACTTCCGTCATAAAACAGCAAAGTCAGAGCTGCCTGGGATCCCACATTGCTCCAAGCAAATTAAAAATGAAACCCTGCTAATGGATCTTGGCCAAATGTAGCAAGAGGAAAAGCATGAAAAGGGCAAACCAGAGTTTAGAAGATTCGATGCCAGATTCCAGCCTTGAGCACAGCCCTCCCGGCTGAGTGATTAGCTATGGTTAATTCTGGAAGCGCCAACAGGCCCAGCTCCCTCTGGACAGTGCACCGTGCTGCCCCTCCCTTCATCTGCCTCTCCATCTCAGCCCTAAACCCTCCTTACCAGGTTCCCAGACTTATTCCCCTTGGCTCCCTGCAAGCCCTTTTAAGAGACCTTTTCAAATTCAATTTCTTCCCAGACAGCCATGAGCTCCAGTTGCTGACAGCAATCAAAATCTACTCCTGAGGCCGGTCCGTGGTCTGAGTGTGTAAACTCTGCATTTTGTGCTCTTATCATAATCCAGCAGATGCTGTTTACTGACACCGTGATTACATATATAAGCGTGTATCTATATATCTTCAACTAGCAAAACTCTTGTCTTCTGACATCACCAAATTGAATGCCAGAGCTAGAAGAGAATTTAGAGGTTATTGGACCCAACGGGTGCATCTTATAGGTGAGAAACAGTCCTCGAAGGGCAAAGTGTCCTGTTCAATGTCAGAGGAGGGAACTAGTAGAAGAAATAGCATTGCAAACCTGGCCTCCCAGGTCCCAAGACAAGAGTCTTGCCGCTACACTGAAAAGGGAGTGTCCCTCCGCCTCCCACCCCCAGGCCACTTTGCTTCTCTTAGCCTGGAAAAGAACTTCAGTTGACAACAAGAGAACCTTAAGGGTAACAGGTCGTTGCTAGCAGAGAGCCGCCCATGCTAGCGCAAACTCGCCCCGCGGCTCTGGGAGTACTGAGCCCGCGTCCCCACGCGCTCGTTTCTCTCCCACTTCCCCAGTCTTGAATTGCTTTCTAATTAACTCAATGTGGATTATTTCTGTTAGCAAATTTTCTAATGCGTTATTAATTGCTCTAAACGTCAGCTGCAGCTCGTTTCCCGCAAATTCAAGAGTGCCACAGCGGGCTTTCTGACGTGAGGCTCTTTTCTAAACTACTAGTGCCATCGTGTGGGCAAAAAAGTCTCTATCATTGAGAAAGACAAAGTCTCAAAGTCATTGAATCCATGAAGGAGTCACCAGTTTGGTTCTCTTCTCTCCTCCCCTTATCCTAACTTCTATCCCCTCCACCATCGTCTTCCTCTGTAGGAACCCCCCATCATTCCTATAGACTAGGAAACAGCACCGAAGCTTAGATGGTCAAAGTAACTTGCTAAAGACCCCACATGTAGTTAACTCCAGTCTGCCACTAAAGTCAGGGCTCCAACATGCAACTCTGGTCTCACTATTTTGCTACTGCTCACTGGTCCCAGAAAATATGCAATAAATGCCCTCTCCTCATTCCTCAAACATTTGAAGACATGAGGAGTCTGGGGAACTGAGAAGTGAGGTCCAGTGTTCAGGACTCTACTAGACATCTTTCTAGTTTGAAGACGTCTGTTCCTTCTCCACACCCTAACAATAGAAAAGCATTGCTTCGCCTTCTCGTCCTATTTAGCTGTATAGGGTGTAAGCAGAGTTCAAACATCTGTGTAGGACGAATTCGTTTTGAATTTCTCAGGGCTGCAATTCAGGCTTGGGAAGTGAGCTTTCTCAAGCCTGGAGTAAACGTAGTGGCCTGAAATGACTAATTGCAGGACAGTAAATAGACATCTTTACAAAAATCCAAACTGGGCAACCATCCTAATCTACAGTCTAGGGGCTCCCAAAATTTCACAGTCATTTTGGAGGTTGAGAAGGAGATAGTTTTGAAAGAAAGGGGCTTTAATTGTGATTTAACTGTGTTTCTATCAATAGTTACTGTGTGGCTTAATTTTCTATATAATGAGAGCAATTGCTAAGTTTTTAAATAAATTTTAATTAAAAACCATATTCTTTTTCAACTTGTGAATTGTGGTTCTGGAGAGAGATGGAAAGCTAGAATCAGCTTCTAATTATTTTTGTGCAAAAATTTGCTACTGGATTGTCTGTAACATGTTTCTCAAAAAAATAGTTTATAATTTACTGTGCGATTTAAATGCCGATGTTGTTATAAATTTTTCTTGGGACATTTCTCCCAGTCAAACAAAGGGTTCAGTTTCCAAATGCAGATAAAATTCCTCTTTGCCATTATTATGGGAAAGAGAAAAGTCTGTATCTTTATTTCCACATCTGGGGATGGCCACTTGTAGTAATAACTTATTTAGTATTTCATTACATAAGTTTCTATAAAGATCAATCTGGATTCTACTGATTCCTGTCTACATGGCAATTTTAAAAAGTGACTTTGCTTTGTGACAAATAAGGAGAGACCAGTTGAGTTGAATTCCAGCTGGGGTTTGCTGTTTTCTGTAATATTCCATCAAAGAAGAATTTGCCTTCATTCTCTTCAGGCCTCTCTCACATGTCCAGCACCCTTAACCCCCAAAAGTAAAACCACCAACCACAACAAAAAAGTACAATTATCTTTTTTTCTTTTTTGCAGCCATGAGCGTTAGCAGCCAGTTCTTCCAGCGGCTGAGGGATGGGTGCACTTGCCAGTAAAAGTTACCAGGGATAGATCAGAAGCCAACTTTCTGAAGACATGGTAGTTCTCACATCAAATAGGACAAGACATAAAAGTGTATATTTTGTGGACCAAACCCTGCAGCTGCCCTCCTCACACGTTAAGGGGTTGTCCCAGCTTGTCAGGGTCCTGTCAGCATCCTGAATCATTTTGGCTGCAACATCAAGTAAGTAACCAAGTTTACACGGAGTCAGTGGATTGAGAGGCAGTTGAAAGGTGAATGTTCACTAGAAGCCTATTTATTATTTTTCTATGTCTTTTGCTCATTTATTCAAAGGGTGAAATCGTCTCATCTGAGTATTTAAGGCATGCATTTAAGCAGCATGTGTTACATGTATTATGCCAGAAAAAGAACGGTTCTGAGCAACATGACAAGATTCATGAAGAGTCCTCAGGCCTCCAAAGGCTTTCTGTGGCTTCCCTGTTTCTTGCTACCCACAGACCGTGTGTAGAGATGAGGTGTAAGATATCAGAAATCAACTCCAGGTTCAATGGCCTTTCGGCCACCTGGACTCATACTCGTTTTCCCCATCAAAGCTATTTTTCCCTGGTGATAATCCATAACAATATAGTGTAGTGTTGACATAATTTGTGGTTTATGATTGTTGATCTCAAGGTGGATGTTCTGGGCTGAACTGTGTTCTCCAAAATTCATGTGTTGAAACCCTAACCCCCAGTCCCTCAAAATGTGACTGTATTTGGAGAGAGAGCCTAAAGAGGTGATTAAGTTCAAATGAGGTCATTAGGCTGGGTGCTAGTCCAGTCTGACTGGCATCCTTATGAGAAGAGGAAATTTGGGCACGCCAAGGAATGCGAGAGATGTGCAAGCAGGGGAAGACCACGTGAGGACACAGCGAGAAGGCGGCTATTGACAAGCCAAGGAGAGAGGCCTCAGGAGAAACGAAGTGAAGAGAACTTGATGTCTAGACTCCAGACCTGTGAGAGAATTAATTTCTGTTGTTTAAGCTGCTGTGTCCGTGGTATTTTTTATGGCAGCCCCAGCTGACTGATACGGGGGGAATCAAGTCTTTCATCTTGGATTCTCCCTTCATTTACCCCCCCAAGAAGGAAAAGGATCTTTGGATGGTCAAGACTGAGGTACTCAATGGGCCTCAGTCTTAATGAGCAAGTACAACTATCATATCTCACAGTGTTGGGCTGTGGTGTTGGGTACCCCAGGCTTTGAGGTGACATAAACCTGGCTTTAAATTCTAGCCCCTCTTCTCAGGCTGTGTGACCTTGGGCACATTTCTTAACCTCTCTGACTCCATTTCCTCATTTGAAAATGGGAATAATTGTACGTTCCTGGTAACGGGCTTGGGAGAATTAAATGAATTAACACGTGCAAGGTGCTCTGCACACTGTTAAACACAGTGCGGCCTCAAGAATTTCCCATCCTCTCCCAAAACCCACGCCTTTCACAGTCTTTTTCATCTTGTTTAAAGGTAACTCCCCACTTCAAGGCAAACTCTTAAAATCGTCTTTCATTTATCTCTTTCTCTAAATCCTCACATCCAATCAGTCAACAAATTCTAATCTTGTTAAAATTACACGTCAGATTATTTTACTTCTCTGATCAAAACCCCCCTGTGGTTCCCCATCTTTGTTCCAAGTAAAATCCAAAGGCCTCACAGAGACCAACAGAGAGCATTGCCTCTCCCACCTCTTCCGACGTGCCCCCTGCGCACCGCACGACAGCCACACTGGCCCCGCCGCTGGCCCTCACAGGGCCTTCCACTTGCTATTCTCGGCCTGAAACGTTGCGTTAGACACTGCCATATGAGACAGGGTTTTTCAGAGAAACAGAACCCATAGGAGAAGTCTCCCTCCTAGACAGCTGGGAGAAACATTTGTTGTAAGGAATTGGCTCGTGTTATTATGGAGGCTGAGAAGTCCCACAACCTGCCATCTGCAAGCTGGAGACCCAGCAACGCCAGCCGTATGAGTCCCAGTCTGAGGACAGGAGAAAACTGACGCCCCGGCTCAGCAGTCAGGCAGAGAGAGCGAGCCAATCTCCTTCCCCCCTCTTTTTGTTCTGTCCAGGCCCTCAACAGGTTGGAGGACGCCCACACACGTTGGGGAGGGCCATCCTCTTTGCTCAGTCTACCGATTCAAACGCCAATCTCATTCAGAAACATCGTCACAGACACACCTAGAAATAGTGTTTAGCCTAATGTCTGGGCGCCCTGTGATCCAGTCAAGTTGACACATCAAATGAACTGTCACAACTGCCTCTGACCTCTAGAAACTTACAGTCTAAGGTGGAATTAAGACAAACACGGAGTGGTTGGTGGGGGGGAGAGTGAGATTGTGAATCAAGGGTCAAGAAATACGATACGTACTTTCTGCCCTGTCCGTAGGCAGCTCTGTGACCTTGAACCACTCATGGAAGCTCTCTCAAGTGGAGGCTTTCTCAGTTTAGTCTCCTGTAAAAATGTCTAACACCTACTTTCCACAATCCCTATGAGGACCAGATAATTAAATGAAAATGCCCAGCCCACAGTCTGACACTTGACAGGCATTTAATAAGCATTTGCTGCTACATGTGGGTGATGGAGAAGTGTGCACTCCCTAAAATATTAGGATTAGGTTTGCGTTCTTAGAGTTATACTATAGATCAACCCATAGCAGATCAGAACAGAGATGTGAAAAGTCGTATTAAGAAGACAAAACACAATGATTTCCAGGCTGAACAGAACTTGAGGACAGATATTAAAATACGGAAAGAATATACTATTAACCAGAGTGAAGAGGTTGATCACTGTTATGAGGTGAATTGTGTCACCTCAAAATTCATGTTGAATTGCTAATGCCCAGGACCTCAGAATGAGACTGCATTTGGAGACAGGGTCTTTACAGAGGTGACTAAGTTAAAACAAGGGTATCAAGGTGGGCCCTAATCCAATGTGACTGGTGTTCTTACAAGAATAGGAGATTAGGACACAGACACACACGGAGGGAAGACCATGTGAGCACGTGGGGAGACGATAGTCACATACACGCCAAGGAGAGAGGAAACCAACCCTCTGAGGAAGCCAACCATACAGACACCTTGATCTCTGACTTCTAGCCTCTGGAACTGTGAGAAAATAAATTTCCATTCTTTGGGCCACTCAGTCTGTGCTACCTTGTTATGCCAACCTCAGCAGGCTAATACAGTCATTAATAGATGCTCAGAAAAGCAAAGTCAGAAAGACCCACAGATATACACACACATTCACCAAAGAAAGGGGGCTGTCAACCCAAAAACTGCCACTTTCCTATCACTGGGGCATGCATAGATTGAAGAAAACTTCGAGATACCATAGCTTGAAATCATTACGCTTTTGAATCATCCAGCTAAATCCTTTTTCTCTAGTTGCATTTTCACCAAACAACATTCTGCCTATAATTTGATTTTCTACAAGAAAGTTGATACTGGTTACTTTTCCAGATATCTAACTCTTTTGCCAGCTGAGGCCAGCTCTCCCCATCCCTGGTGAATATGACGTGGCTGTCAGTCCCACGGCCCTGCTTCCCTCACTGAGCCAAGGCCAGCCAATCACAGCTTCCCAATCCCTTAGATACAGTGACTGGCCAGGGTTAGTCACATGATCCAAGTAAGCAGAGGGCTTCTGGGAGACTGGTGTGAACAATGGAGACAGAGGGACCCTTTCTCCTCTCTGGGGTTGTGTACCCAAAGTATCTCATAAGCCTGGGCTGCCAGAGGCCATCATGCTATGTATGACTATACCTATCTGAGAATGAAGTCCAGCTAGGCAAGAGAAGCAGAGATGCAGTCGGAAAGAACTGACGCCATCTTTTAAGCTTTCGGATCCAACTATGCCTGAAATAAGCTTCTACCTCACAGGCTTCTCAGTTGTAAAAGCCAAGAAATTCCATTTTCTGCTTAAGTTAGGTTGAATTTGAGTTTCTGGCCCTCAAACCACAATAAGTCCTGACTGACACATGCATGGATCTTTCCTTCCACCAGTGTGAATCTTCCTTAGAAAGCTTGACTTCCTAGAATTTTGGGTAACATCGTAAGTACAAGTTCAATTCAACCAGTAGGATATTTGGAACTATAGAGCCTATCTTGCTCCTGGTAGGCAGGACAAAGACTGCCAATCTTCCCAAGTTATGAGTTCCATTTTTGTTTTTGTTTTTGCTTGAGCTAGGTTGAATTTGAGTTTCTGATGAAAGCAATTATCTGGCCATCTTTTGATCAGGTGTACAGCTATTAATTGGAAAGCCGAAAAAAGTCTATAATGTTATAATGTTTTTAAAGTCTGTAATGTTCACTGCAGCACCATTTGTCATAAACAACGGAAAATTATGTAAACCGCCATCAACAGAAGAACAGAGGCTGGAAGAAGTGCAAACTGATCCAACGTGTATGCACAGCAATTCGGCAATCATTGTCAAGATTTGTTATGTACCGTATTCGTCCACTAGGGCTGCCATAGGAAAATGCCACAGACTGGAAGGTTAACAGAAGTTTATTTTCTCACAGTTCTGGAGATTGAAGTCCAGGTGCCAGCAGGGTTGGTTCTGGTGAGGCCTCTCTCCTCGGCCTGCAGACTGCTTCGGTGGCCCAGGGTTTCACCGGTTCGGATCCTGGGTGTGGACATGGCACCACTCATCAGGCCATGTTGAGGTGGTGTCCCACATGCCACAACTAGAAGGACCCACAACTAGAATATGCAACTATGTACTGGGGGGGTTTGGGGAGAAAAGCAGGAAAAAAAAAGATTGGCAACAGTTAGCTCAGGTGCCAATCTTTAAAAAAAACAAAGTTATTCTTGGTGAAAAAGCAGGGGGAAAGCAGGATACAGAACAATGTACAGGCTAACACTTAGGTAAAAAGAGGGGGAAAATATATAAATACCTATGTTGCTTGTATGTACATTGAATATTTCTGGAATAATGCAGAAGAGTCTACTAATGCTGTCTGCCTCCAGAAAGGGGAACTATACCGGAGAGAAACTCAGATTCCCTTAGTACCTGTTGAATTTTGGAAGGTTCTAGGGCAGAATTAGTTCCTCGCTTCTTCCAGCCTCTAGAGCTGCGTTCCTTGCGTTCCATGCGAGTAGCCACATCCCTCCGATCTGTGCCTCGGGGGCACTGCCTTCTGCTCTGCTGACTGAGACAAACGTCCCTCTGCCGCTGTCCTATAAGGACATTTGTCATTGCATCTAGGCCCACCTGCATAATCCAGGATGCTCTCCCCAATCTCAAAATCCTCAGCTTGGTCATATCTGCAAAGTCTTTGCTATGCGAGTAACATTTACAAAGATTAGAACCCAGTATCTCTGGGGGCCATTTTTCAGCCTATTCAATCCACTCTAAAAGAATGGCTAAAGGAAGTTCACTGGTTCACCAACGGTGGCAAACGTATCACACTGATGCAACAGAGGAACCTAGGGTGAGATACACCAGAACTCTTGGGACTCTCTTCTCAGTTTTTCCTCTGTCTTTTAATGCCACAGAGACCACACTCCCAAATGCTAATATTCCTTCTCCCTGGCTCTGTCCTTCTCTTTGCCTTCTGGTGACCAGCAGAACGGTGGCTGCTCAGAGACCTCCTCCGTGTGTCAGGCATCGCCACTGTAAAGGTCCATGCGGATGCCAAGCTCTGGTTCCTTCTGGGGCAGCCACTTCTTCCTCTTGGGCATCCTGTTCATAAGAGATGCCACAAGTCAAGTATCCCAACTCAGCCTCTCAGTGAACCCCTACAAAGGAGGCCTCGGCTCCTTCACCCGTGGAAGCAAAGGGGAGGGGAGGGGACCCCAGGATCCCCGTGATTTCACTCTGTACCGCCTTCACAGTCGTTGCCTTATCCAAATGTCACCGGCACTGTTATTTAACATTTGTGTTCAAAAGAAGTCACCTTCCTTACTTATTTTACTTAAAGAAGAACTTGCATGTTATCAGATGGTTGTAGCAGAAAGACAATGTAGCAGGGGGAATGCTCTCTCTGTTAGAAAGGACGGTTAGCGAGTGTGAAGTCTGCCAGCACCAAACAGAAACTTTCTCCTTCCCCAAATCAAAAGGATTGACAGAAAACTGGAAGAGTAATTCAGTGTTAACGTGCACCCAGTAAGTGTCCATCTAACATCGTTTCAGGTACCACAATGAGACTTTGCAAAACGCTGAAGGACGTGATGTGTAAGAACCCTCCCAGCTTTAAGAAGCTGCGACTTGTGTGTGTTGCACATTGTCCCGCAGCTCCCTGACCAGCTGAGTGCGGAAGTTAATCAGGGACGTGCCCGGCAGGTGGCAGGACTGAGACAAGCGAGGCAGATGCAAGACCTTTCCTAATATAGCTCCCGCTGTTGACGGCCCCCAGCCTGCTGAGCCCAGCTCTGCCTCCTCACCTGCTGTTTGTCTCCATCTGCCTCTGGGTCCCCGGGGAAAACAGCAGAGCAGCACATCGCTTCGTGTGGAAACCAGAACTGAGGGCTCCAAAATACTCGCATTTGTTGGGTGGAGGCCCAGCCCCCCTGCCCTCACTCCCCACGGAATCCACATTCTCCGTCTAAACCTACGAAACAGAAAGGATCAAGAAGACCCCTGTGCCCTGGATCCCGTTTGAGGTTTTAAACCAATCAACCAATCCTCCAGTGTTGTTAAGCACAAACATTGTCTAGACAGGGATTACAGAACATCATAACCTGCAGCTTGCTAATCAGCAGGTGATTTAAAGCGGTTGCTGCTAACGAGTGGAACAAGATAAGACATAACTGCTAAATTACGTGCCGGAGATCACAAGACATGCTGAGTTTCAGAGGATATTAAGGGAAGCGACGTGGACCTTCTGTCCCAATGCCCCATTAAAATGCTTGTGAAAACATCCAAAATGAGAGAAAATTTCAGCAGCAGCAGATATTAGTGATAAAAATTAGACAAATGCCAGGCCCCTCAGAAGGAATCTGTACAGATCAGCAGAATAATGGGTAGATAGGTCTGTCTTCGTCTGCTAGGGCTGTCATAACAAAACAACACAGAATGGGGGCTTAAAGAACAGAAATGTATTTCTGACAGCTCTGGAGGCTGGAAGTCCAAGATCAAGGTGCTGCCAGGCTTGGTTTCTCCTGAGGCCTCTCCCCTCGGCTTGCAGCTGGCGCCTGCTTCCTGTGTCCTTGCATGGCCTGTCCTCTGTGCTTACCCATCCCTGCCGTCTCTTCCTCTTCCTGTAAGGACACCAGTTCTATTGGGTCAGGGCACACTCATATGACCTCATTCAACCTTAATCACCTCTTTAAAGGCTCTCTCTCCAGTGCAGTCACATTGAGGGTTAGGACTTCAACATATAAATTTCGGGGACACAATTCAGACCAGAACAGGGTCCCAATGCACTCTTCAATTTTTGCAGAGAAGATGGCCTGGAAGGAAAACAGAAAAGAAATGGGGAGGGGGACCAGCCCTGTGGCTGAGTGGTTAAGTTCACGCGCTCCATTTCGGCAGCCCGGGGTTCAGATCCTGGGCGCGGACATGGCACCGCTCATTAGGCCGTGTTGAGGCGGCATCCCACATGCCACAACTAGAAGGACCCACAGCTAAAATATACAACTATGTACTGGGGGGATTTGGGGAGAAAAAGCAGGAAAAAAAAAGAAGATTGGCAACAGTTGTTAGCTCAGGTGCCAATCTTTAAAAAAAAATAGAAAAGGAGAAGGAAGGGAAGAGGCAGGAGAAAAGAAAAAGCCCTTTAAGGACTGAATTGAGGCCCCCTTCTTGACCCACAGTACAGCTTGAAGACAGGGAAGGAGGCTGCGCTGATGAACAGGGTCGCCCAAAGAAGAAAGACTTTGCAGCGTGGAGCAGGATAGAGAATCTGCCTCAGATAAGCAGCTGTTGCAAACATCTGGGAAGCCAATTACAAAGGCAAAAACAAAAATCTGTTTCAGGCAAGCAGAACTAACCAGGAAATCAGGCAGAGGGGAAAGGTTGAATAAGCCCCCAAAAAGCCTCTCCTCAAAATTCCTTTTTACCTCTTTACAACTGCAGCTTTAGGTGCACGTAAGATTTAGTCTCAGTTTGAAAAAAAATGTTATGAAACCAAAAGGATCGCGCAAAATATATAATAAGCCAGAAGCTGATCCCTATTTGCCTTCTTATTCTGTCAAATAAGAATCTGTTGAATAAAGTAAGAATAATTTCAATGTGAGTCTCCTTGCATTTGTATTGAAGAGTTTTAGCTTTGGAAAGAAAGCCAGCATTGCTGTTTCTGTCCCTGGTAGGTCCAGCCTTAAACTCAGGCAGAAAGTGCAGGTAGCCCCCCGGAAAGACAGATGTGAGGGTTCTGATTGAAATAGACATGAGTAATCTTCAACACCAGCTCCACGTGGAATTATCCTCTTTCTTGGATGAATAATAGAACAAATCAATATGATTTCTATGAAGAAATTCTACAGCACAAAGACAAACCTTTTTTAATGACCACATAATTCAGTGGAAAAAGCTTTTTCCGAAACAGAAGAAAAATGGGAAAATATTTATTTACTCTTGTTCTTGTAACTCTTGCCTCTATTGAGCAAGAAGGGGCCTTGATGAGAAGACAAGCCAAGATAAGAAGAAAGTACAGTGAAAGTAACCCACAAGGAGAAGATATAGAATAAACACATTGGATGCACTAAAAGACAAATTTGCAACTTGGTGAACAGAAGACACTGGAGAAACACTCTCAGATCACATCAGAAGTGACTGAAGAGATGAAAATAATGAGAGAAAAGCATAGGGACAGATACTACAGGACAAATGAAATGGTGAAATGCAACCCAGAGAATGGTCGATGTTCCCCCAAAGATAATGGAATCCCATCAATTCAAATAGAATAACGGCATTATTCAAGATATAATTGAAGTCAATTTTCCAGTGCTAAACAAAGCTTTAGCTATAGGAGAGCTCATCACCATAATCTGATGAAGGTAATGAACAGAGATCTCTTCCAAAGAACAGGCTATTGAAATTTTAAAGTTTAAAGAACAAGAAATAATCCTGAAAATATCCATTCACGGAAAAAAATTACCTATGAAAAATAAAAACTAAGAAGTATGACTATAAAATGACCTTCATTACACCATTTCATACTTTTTCTTTGATTTCTATTATGGTTAGGATAGCTATTGCTGCCCTGCTGCTTTTGGTTTTGATTTACTATAAATAGATGATAGATAGATAGATAGATAGATAGATAGATAGATAATCTCCATTCTCTTACCTACCTATGCTATTTTTTCTTTTTCTTTTATTTGTTTTTTTAAAAAATGTGCTATGAAATATATTACATATATGGAAGAGTGCATATAGCCATTTAGGTACAAATCTCTTCCCCTTGAATTCAGACAGAACCTGTGACTTGATCTAAGCAAGGGAATATAGCAAAGGTGATAATCCTGCCTTTGACTATGCTACATCCTATAAGACCCTGTCTTAGCGCCCAAAAGAGAGACTTTTCTCCCTTGCTAGTTTGAGGAAGTAAGTTTCTCCCCTTGAGCGGGCCTCTGGAGAGCAGCACCTGGCAGGGAAGGGCTGGCAGCCTCTTATAACTGAGTGCGGGCCCTTGGCCGACAGCCAGCAGGAAACACGAGCTCTTGGTCCTATAACTTTAAGGATATGAATGCTGCCAATAGCCTGAAGGAGCTGGAAGCAGATCTTTCTCCAGTTAAGCCTCTGATGAAATTGCAGCCCGGTGAAACTCTGAGCAGAAGACCCACTGAGCCTTGCCTGGATTCCTGACCCGGGAAACTGGGAGATAACACAAGAGCCAATTTGTGGAAGTAACCAAAGTGTCCATCAGCAAATGAATGGGTAAACAAAATGTGCTATAGACGTACAATGGAGCATCATTCAGCCTTAAAAAGGAAGGAAGTTCTGGGGCTGGCCCCGTGGCCAAGTGGTTAAGTTCGTGCACTCTGCTGCAGGTGGCCCAGTGTTTCGTTGGTTTGAATCCTAGGCGCGGACATGGCACCGCTTGTCAGGCCACGTTGGGGCAGCGTCCCACATGCCACAACTAGAAGGACCCACAATGAAGAATATACAACTATGTACCCGGGGGCTTTGGGGAGAAAAAGGAAAGAAATAAAATCTTTAAAAAAAAAAAAAAAAAAAAGGAAGAAAGTTCTGACATGTGATGCAACATGGATGAATCTTGAGAATGTTATGCTAACTGAAATAAGCCAGATACAAAAAGACAAGTACTGTATGATTCCACTCACATGAAGTACTTAGAATAGTAACACTCACGGCAACAGAAGGTTTAATGGTGGTTTCCAGGGGCTGGGGGAGGGGGGAAATGGGGAGTTGTTTAACGGGGACAGAGTTTCAGATGAAAAAGATGAAAAAGCTCTAGGAATGGATGGTGACAGTTGCACAACAATGTGAATGTACTTAATGCCACTGAACTGTGCACCTAAAAATGGTGAAGGTGGTAAATTTATGTTTACAAGTATGCGCTGGGATGGAGGTGTTAGCTAGCGCGATGCGGTAACCGTCTTGCAATGTACGCATGTATCAAATCAACACATTGTTCACCTCAAACTTACACAACGTTATATGTCAATTAAACTAGGAATAAAGCTGGGGAAAAAGAGAAAATAAAAATAATTTTAAAAAAATAAACTGTGAGATAATAAATGGATGTTGTTTAAGCTGCTAAGGGTGTGATGAGGTATTAAATTAAGCACCACGGGAAACTAATAAGGCATCCCATTCATTTGTTTTAAAAGTTTGTGTAAGTCTGCTGAATGCTTATAAAGAGAATATCCACAGAACTCCTACTCAAATCAAGAAATAGTATACTGCTAGCCAGCACCTTAAATGTCCTTATGTGTCCCTTCTCGCTCATACACTAGAGCAAACACTTTCTGGTTTTATTTTATCCTTTTACTATCTGGGAATACATCCCTAAGTGCAAGTTTTTGAAGTTTGTGTAAATAAAATAGTAATAAATATATTTTTTTCTGTTGACATTTTGTGTTCAACACAATGTTTGGAGATTCAGTCCATTTATTGTGTCTGGCTTGACTTCAGTCAATTTCATTGCTATATTCTGTTGTGTCAATACACTATGATTTACTTAAGCATTCTACTGTTGGCGGCCCTTGGAATTGTTTCTAGTTTTGACTAATAGTATTTGATTTTAACTGGGTTTCTTCTGGGTAGTTATAATTGGATTTAGTATTTTAAACCAATCATTCCCCTTAATAGGTGAGTTTCATCCATTCACATTCATTATGACAAACAACACACTTGTGCCTACTTTTTGTTATCTTTGTCTCCCTAAAATGTGAAAGACAAGCTCACCTTAACTGTTAACTCTGCATCAGAATGATAGAACTTGATAGGGATCCACCTTAGTCTGGCAGATCTGAACGAGATGGGTGTCTGATAAGGACAAGAAATTAAATTAACCATAATCCAAAATAATGAACTAACAATAAACATCTTTCATGTGTTAACGACATAGCATTGAGATATTTAAAACAAAGACAGAGGATAAATGGACAGAAACTCACTTGTCATAGGATACTTAACACTTCACTCTGTCTGTGATAAATTATACGTGTATGTGTACTTAAAGAATTCATATATTCTAATTAATGTGTTTGAACTTACACATAGCTATATCTCAAAGTTTATATGCAATTAAAAAATGTCCAGGGACCAGCCTGGTGGCGCAGCAGTTAAGTTCATATGTTCTGCTTTGGCGGCCTGGGGTTGACCAGTTCAGATCCTGGGTGTGGACATGGCACTGCTTGGCAAGCCATGCTGTGGCAGGTATCCCACATATAGAGTAGAGGAAGATGGGCATGGATGTTAGCTCAGGGCCAGTATTCCTCAGCAAAAAGAGGAGGATTGGCAACAGATGTTAGCTCAGGGCTAATCTTCCTCAAAAAAAAAAAGTGTCCAAAACTTCTTTTCAAGCATCCATGGAATTTTTACAAAAATTGCCCATATAATAGAACTTGATGAACTCCAAGACAACACAATTATATGGAACATAGCCTCCAATCAAAATGTAATATAATGCAGTTGTAAATAACAAAGGTAAAGAGAAAAGCTTGATGATCTGAACATCTTAAAACAACCTTAAATGGCTATTAGATCAAAGGAGAAAGTGGAACTACAATTTCAAACTATTTACAGAATAATGAAAATGAGGCCACTACATGTTAAAACTGGTAGGATACACCCAAAGCCTTACTCAAATGTAAATTTATAGGTCTAAATATATCTGTGATATTGTGCTATAATGAGAAATATATTTGATTTTCATCCTTTTTTTTTAGATTCTCACCTAAGTTGTTCAATTTTTTAAACTACTGTAAATGATATTATATTTTTAATTCCAGGTGTACATGCTCATTGCTAGTATAATAAAATCAAATTGATCTTTTTAGTGGTTATCTTATATCCTAGGATCTTGCTGACTCCTTTTTTTAATTCTAGAAATGTGCATGTGTGTTTATCCTGTGTATTTTCTATATAGATAATCATATCATCTGCAAGTAGGGACAATTTTATTTCTTTCTTTGTGATTTGTATTCCTTCTATTTCTTTTTCTTGCCTTATTGCATTGGCTACAACTTCCAGCACTATGTGATATGGGAGAGAGTGACATTGGACATCCCTGCCTTGTTCCCAGTCTTAGGAGGAAAGCATTCAGTCTTTCACCATCAAGTATAATGTTATCTGTAGGTTTCTTGTAAATGTTCTTTATCAAGTTGAGAAAGTTCAAAATGCTGATGAAAGAAATCCTAGAAGATCTAAATAAATTGAGAGATACCATGTTCATTAATTGAAAGACTCAACACAATAAAGATATCAATTCTCCCTCAAATTGAAACATAAGCTTAACACAATTCCTATCAAAAGCCCAGCAAGAATTTTTGCAGATAGGCAACATTATCCTAAAATTAATATGGAAAGGTAAAGGAACTAGAACAGCTAAAGCCATGTTTTTTTATTAAGGATATAATACTTTATAACATTGTGAAATTTTGGTTGTACATTATTATTTGTCAGTCACCATATAAATGCGCCCCTCCACCCCTTGTGCCCACCCCCAACTCCCTTCCCCCTGGTAACCACTAATCTGTTCTCTTTGTCTGTGTGTTTGTTTATCTTCCATATATGAGTGAAATCATACAATGTTTGTCTTTCTCTGTCTGGCTTATTTCACATAACACAATACCCTCAAGGTCCATCCACGTAATTGCTTATAGGACAATTTTGTCCCTTTTTATGACTTAGTAGTATTCCATTGTATATATACCACATCTTCTTTACCCAATCATCAGTTGACAGGCACTTGGGTTGCTTCCAATTCTTAGCTATAGTTAATAATGTTGCAATAAACATTGGGGTACATGGGACTTTTGGAATTGCTGACTTCAAGCTCTTTGGATAGACACCCAGTAGTGGGATAGTTGGGTCGTATGGTAGTTCTATTTTTAATTTTTTGAGAAATCTCCATACTGTTTTCCATAGTGGCTGCACAAGTTTGCATTCCCACCAGCAGTGTATAAGGGTTCCCTTTTCTCCACATCCTCTCCAACATTTGTTATTTTGCTCATCTACATATCATCTTTGGAAAAATGTCTTTTCATATCCTCTGCCCACTTTTTGATCAGGTTGGTTGTTTTTCTGTTGTTCAGCTGTGTGATTTCTTTACATATTATGGAGATTAACCCCTTGTTGGATATATGATTTGCAAATATTTTCTCCCAGTTGGTGAATTGTCTTTTCATTTTGATCCTGGTTTCCTTTGCCTTGCAGAAGCTCTTTAGTCTGATGAAGTCCCTCATTTTTTCTTTTGTTTCCCTTGCCCAAGTAGACATGGTATTTGAAAAGATCCTTTTAAGACCAATGTCAAAGAGTGTACTACCTATATTTTCTTCTACAAGTTTTATGGTTTCAGGACTTATGTTCAAGTCTTTGGTCCATTTTGAGTTTATTTTTGTATACGGTGAAAAATTATGGTCTGCTTTCATTCTTTTGCATGTGGCTGTCCAGTTTTCCCAACACCATTTATTGAAGAGACTTTCCTTTCTCCATTGTATGCTCTTAGCTTAGTTTGTTGAGATCAGCTATCAACAGATGTGTGGTTTTATTTCTGGGCTCTCAATTCTGTTCCATTGATCTGTGTATCTGTTTTTGTACCAGTACCATGCTGTTTTGATTACTACAGCTTTGTAATATATTTTGAAGTCAGGGATTATGATGCCTCCAGCTTTGCTCTTTTTTTCTCAGGATTGTTTTAACAATTCAGGGTCTTTGGTTACCCTATATGAATTTTAGGATTCTTCGTTCTATTTCTGTGAAGAACATCATTGGGATTCTGATTGAGATTGCATTGAATCTGTAGATTGCTTTAGGTAGTATGGACATTTTAGCTATGTTTATTCTTCTAATCCATGTGCATGGAATACCTTTCCCCTTCTTTACGTCATCATTGATTTCTTTCAGTAATGTCTTATACTTTTCATTGTATAGGTCTTTCAGCTCCTTGGTTAAACTTATTCCTAGATATTTTATTCTTTTTGTTGCAATTGTAAATGGGATTGTATTCCTTTCTCTTTCTGTTAGCTCGTTGTTAGAGTATAAAAATGCAACTGATTTTTGTAAGTTGATTTTGTACCCTGCAACTTTGCTGTAGTTCTTGATTATTACTAATAGTTTTCCAATGGATTCTTTAGGGTTTTCTATACATAAAATTATGTCATCTGCAAACAGCAAGAGTTTTACTTCTTCATTTCCTACTTGGATTCCTTTTATTTCTTTTTCTTGCCTAACTGCTCTGGCCAAAACCCCCAGAACTGTGTTGAATAAGAGTGGTAAGAGTGGGCACCCTTGTCTTGTTCCTGTTCTCAGAGGGATGGCTTTCAGTTTTTCCCTGTTGAGTATGATGTTAGCTATGGGTTTGTCATATATGGCCTTTATTATGCTGAGGTAACTGCCTTCTATACCCATTTTATTGAGAGTTTTTATCATAAATGGATGTTGAATCTTATCAAATACTTTCTCTGCATCTATTGAGATGATCATGTGGTTTTTATTCCTCATTTTGTTAATGTGGTGTATCACATTGATTTGTGGATGTTGAGCCATCCCTGTGTCCCTGGTATAAATCCCACTTGATCATGGTGTATGATCTTTTTAATGTATTGCTGTATTCAGTTTGCCAATATTTTGTTGAGAATTTTTACATATATGTTCATGAACGATGTGGGCCTGTAATTTTCCTTCTTTGTGTTGTCCTTGTCTGGCTTTGGTATCAGGATGATGCTGGCCTCATAGAATGCATTGGGAAGTGCTCCATCTTCCTCAAGTTTTTAGAATAGTTTGAGAAGGATACGTAATAAATCTTCTTTGAATGTTTGGTAGAATTCTCCAGAGAAGCCATCTGGTCCTGGATTTGATTTTTTGGGAGATTTTTGATTACTGTTTCAATCTCTTTGCTTGTGATTGGCCTATTCAGATTCCCTATTTCCTCTTGATTCAGTTTTGGAAGGTTGTAAGAGTCTAAGAATTTATCCATTTCTTTTAGGTTTTCCAATTTGTTGGCATATAGTTTTTTTATAGTATTCTCTTATAATCTTTTGTATTTCTGTGGTATCCATTGTAATTTCTCCTCTTTCTAATTTTATTTATTTGAGCTTCTCTCTTTTTTTCTTAGGAAGTCAGATTAAGCGTTTGTCAATTTTGTTTATCTTCTCAAAGAATCAGCTCTTTGTTTCATTGATCCTGCATTCTGTCTTTTTTGTTTCAATATCATTTATTTCTGCTCTAATTGTTATTATTTCCCTCCTTCTGCTGACTTTGGGCCTTGTTTGTTCTTTTTCGAATTCTATTAGATGCAGTTTAAGATTGCTCATTTGAGATTTTTCTTGTTTGTTATGGTGGGCCTGTGTTGCTATGAATTTCCCTGTTAAGACCACTTTTGCTGCATCCCATATGAGTTGGTATGGTGTGTTTTCTTTTTCATTTGTCTCCAGATACTTTTTGACTTCTTCTTTAAATTCCTTAATGATCCATTGGTTGTTCAGTAGCATATTGTTTAGTCTCCACATCTTTGTCCCTCTCCCAGCTTTTTTCTTGTAGTTGATTTCTAGTTTCATAGCATTATGGTTAGAAAAGATGCTTGAGATGATTTCAATCTTCTTAAGTCTATTGAGGCTTGCCTTGTTTCCCAACATATGGTCTATTCTTGTGAATGTTCCATGTGCACTTGAGAAGAAATGTAATCTGCTGTTTTCGGATGGAGTGTTCCATATATATCTATAAAGTCCACCTGGTCTAGTTTTTCATTTAATTCCACTATTTCCTTATTGACTTTCTGTCTGGATGGTCTATCTATTGACATAAGTGGGGTGTTGAGGTCCCTTACTATTATTGTGTTGTTGTTGTTGTGTAATCTCTCCTTTTAGGTTTGTTAATGGTTGCTTTATGTACTTTGGTGTTCTTGCCTTGAGTGCATAAATATTTATAAGTGTTGTGTTTTCTAGGTGGAGTGTCCCTTTTATCATCGTGTACTGACCCTCTTTGTCTCTCTTTACCTGTTTTATCTTGAAGTCTACTTTGATATAAGTATGGGAACACCTTCTTTCTTTTGTTTGCCATTAGCTTGGCATATCGTCTTCCATCCCTTCACTCTGAGCTTGTGTTTGTCTTTGGAGCTGAGATGTGTTTCCTAGAGGCAGCATATTGTTGGGTCTAATTTTTTTAAATCCATCCCACCACTCTATGCCTTTTGATTGGAGAATTCAGTTCATTTACATTTAGAGTGATTATTGATATATCAGAGCTTAATGCTGACATTTTATCATTTGTTTTCTGGTTCTTCTGCATTTCCTTTGTTTCTTGTCCTGTGTATTTTGGATTATCTTTTCAGTTAGGTAGTTTTCTATGATGGTTTTCTTAGTTTTCTCCTTATTTATCATTTGTATCTCTGTTGTAATTATTTGTTTACAGGTTACTATTAGGTGTGTATAAAAAATCTCAGATGAGATAGTCCATTTTCTGATAGCCTCTTATTCCCTTGGACTAAGCCAATTCCATTCCTTTCCTCTTCTCCTTCTAAGTTATTATTGTCACATCTTGTTCCATTTTGTCTTTTGAGTTTGTGGTTAAAATGATGAGATTATATTTATCTTTGATGTTTTCCTTCTCTTTACCTTTAATGTTATAATTGTTTGCTAACCTGTTCAGATAGAGTGCTATAATTTTATGATTTTGCCTACCTACTTATCTCCTTGCTCAGGGCTTTGTAACCTTTTTTTTTTTTTTCAGGTATAAGGGCCTTCTTGAGGATTTCTGTTGTGTATGTGGTGGGGTGGGGGGGTCTTCTGGTGATGAATTCCCTTAGCTTTTGTTTATCTGGGAAAGTTTTTATTTCCCCTTTATATCTGAAGGATATTTTCACTGGATAGATTATTCTTGGCTGAAAGTTTTTGTCTTTCAGAATTTTGAATATATCATTCCACTCTCTCCTAGCCCATGAGGTTTCTGCTGAGAAGTATGCTGAACGTCTGATAAGGGCTCCTTTGTAAGTTATTTTCTTCTGTCTTGCTGCCCTTCATATTTTTTCTCTGTCATGAACTTTTGCCAGCTTCACTACTATATGCCTTGGAGAAGGTCTTTTTACACTGATATAGTTAGAAGATCTACTGGCTTATTTCACTTGTATTTCCAGCCCCTTCCCCAGGTTTGGGAAGTTCTCAGCTATTGTTTATTTGAACAAGCTTTCTGCTCCATTCTCCTTGTCTTCTCCTTCTTGAATATCTATAATCCTTACGGTGCATTTCCTAATTGAGTCAGATATTTCTCAGAGAATTTCTTCTTCTTTTTTTTTTGTCTTACTTCTCTCTCCTCCACGTCTCTCTCCTCCTGAAGCATTTCTATATTTTTGTCCTCCACATTACTAATTCTATCCTTCATAATATTGGCTTTATTTTTCAAGGAATCCAGATTTTTCTTTCTCTCATCCATTGTGTTTTTCATCTCCAACATTTCTGATAGTTTCTATCTCTTTTGTGGAGAAGTTCCTGATTTCATTGAACTGTCTATCTTTATTTTTTTGTAACTCTCTGGGTTTTTTAATGATAGCTATTTTGAATTCTCTTTCATTTAGATTATAAATTTCTGTGCCTTCAGGGTTAATTTTCTGGGTACTTGTCATTTTCCTTCTGGTCTGGAGATGTAATATATTTTTTCACACTGCTTGACGGTGTGGATGTGTTCCTCCACATAGTGATAGTACCTGGTTGCAGCTTCCACCTGTTGCCACTGGGTTGGGGTCAAGAGCTGTGTATTCTGAGCCTTCTATGATCTGTGGCTCACTTGCACACTCACAGCTGCTGGCTGCTTTTCTGTCTGTGTGGCACTCTGGCTGACCTGCTGAGCTGGAGCACTAGGCAGGAGGAGGGGCACTTTCTTTCACCTGCACAATCCCAGGGATGTTCTCTCTCAGCCCTCGCTATCTGCTCTCCTGGGGTGCTAGCTTGATGAAGACAATGCCCCATGATAGCTTAGTCACCTCTCTGTGGGGCTTTCTCATGGACTGTGAGGGAACTTGGAGAGCAGTGGTGTTCCACAGATGGCCACTCCTTCCCTCTTTCCTCTAGAGCTGTGCACAATCCTGGGGTCACTGCCCTTTGGGGAGTAGAAAAGATTACCCTACCTCCTTCCACTTCCTTCAGGGGGTCCAGAACCTCCATCTTCAGACGTATGGCTGCATGGGTCTCTCAGACGTCTGTTGTGTGAATGTCCTCTGTTGGTGTGTGAATGTCCTTTTCATTGTATCTTAGAGGGGAGAGTGTAAGGGGAGAGCTCATTCTGCCACAATACTGACGTCACTCTAAAGCCATTTTTTTTTTTTAAAGAAATCTAAAGTAGAAGGAATTCATCTATTTCATTTCAAGACTTATTATATGGCTATAGTAATCAAGACTTTGTGGTCTTGGTGGAGGAATAAACACAGAGATCAAGGGAACAGAACAGAGAAACCAAAAATAGACCCACATGAAGATCCCCAATTGATTTTTTACAAAGGTGCAAAAACAATTCAATGGAGGAAAGATAGCCTTTCAAACAAGTTCTGTTAGAGTCATTGGACATCCAAAGGCTAAAAAAGAAAGAAAGAAAAAAAAGGGAATGGGGGAAGGAAGCTGACCTAGTCTCACATCTTAAACAAAAACTAACTCAAAATAGATCACAATAAAACAAGTAACAATCCAATTATAAAATAGGCAAAAGGCATGAGGAAACACTTTGCCAAAGAGAATATACACGTGGCAAATAAGCACATAAAAAGATGTTGCACAGAACGAGCCATTATGGGAAATGTTAATTAAAACCACAGTGAGATGTCACCATACCTCTATCAGAATGGCTAATACAAACCGGAATCACACATACCTTGCTGTGAGAATGTGCAATGGTACAGACACTCTGGAAAACTATTTGGCAGATTCTTAAAAAGCTAAAATGCAAATACCATATGACTCAGTGATTGCACTCCGGACATTTGACCCAGAGAAATGAGAATCTACGTTCACACAAAAACCTGTACAGGATTGTTTATAGCCAATTCTAATACAAAAGTTTACGTGCTATATGATTCCATTCATGTAACATTCTTGAAATGACAGAATGACAGAAATGGAAAACTGATTAGTGGTTTCCAGGATTGAAGGGGGGTAGAGGCAGGAGGGAAGTGGACGTGCCTATAAAAGGGCAACATGATGGATCCTCGTGCTGATGGAACCATTTGGTATCTTGACTGGATCAATATCTGGATGTTGTGATATTGCGCTACAGTTTTGCAAGATATTACCATTAATGGAAACTATGTAAAGGGTAAATGGGATTCCTCTGTATTATACCTTACAATTGCACGTGAATCTACAATTATCTCAAATTTAAAGTTCAATTATTTTAAAAAAGAGATTATAGGGGCCAGCCCTGTGGCATAGTGGTTAAGCTGGTGTGCTCCACTTCAGCAGCCCAGGGTTCACAGGTTCGGATCTGGGGCACAGATCTACACGCCACTCATCAAGCTGCTCAAGGCCAATCTTCCTCATGAAATAAATAAATATTAATTAATTAATTTTTAAAAGATTACATAATGACAAGCAAATGCAATTGCAAACTTGGACTGTGTCCTGGATGGAAAAACAAACCAAAGAAACAGCTCTAAATGATTATTTGGGGTACAATTGGGGAAATTTAAATACAAATGTATATTGCATAATGTTTATTGTATAAGTTTAATTTTTGAGTATGATTATAGTGTTGTAGTTATATAAGAGACTATATAACTGCTCTTGTTCTTAGTATACTGAATTATTTAGGGGTAACATGTAACAACATCTGCATCTAACTCTTAAGTAATTCAGAAAAAAAAAGCCCTCTCAAATAATTCAGAGAGAGGGAGGGAGGGAGAGAAAGCATCAATGTGGAACATTTCTGAATAGCAAATAGGCAGACATTCTAAAGAGTGCTGATGAGGAAAACAGCCTCCGTAACCAATAATTATGAACTTTGCCCCATACTAGGAATGTTTAATGTCTTACTTGTCCTGACAAACACAGTGACACTTTCTCCACTCTCTCGGATAAATGTTATAAACTTTTTCTAAATCTCAAATGTTTTACTGACTAGATACTGTCAAATGCATGTTATCGGTACCTTTATTAGCCTTTTTCAAGTTTGCCAAAGTATGGCTCCAAAGTCTACCTTCCCCGCCTGTCCGAATGTGCTGGGTGCTGTTTCCCCCTCTGGAATGTCAGCAAGAACCAGAAGGTAATTCTTACAGGTGGCTTTAGACTGTACTCATGTCAAAAGTACATTTGTGACATTCTTTTTTTTTTGTTGAGGAAGATTAGCCCTGAGCTAACTACTGCCAATCCTCCTCTTTTTGCTGAGGAAGACTGGCCCTGAGCTAACATCCGTGCCCATCTTCCTCTACTTTATATGTGGGACACCTACCACAGCATGGAGTGTCAAGCGGTGCCATGTCCACACCTGGGATCCAAACGGGGGAACCCCGGGCCGCCAAAGCGGAACGTGCAGACTTAACCGCTGCGCCACTGGCTGGCCCCTGTGACATTCTTGAAGGCAAGGATTGTGCTATAATGGTCCCTAAGCCCAAGCAGGTAAGCACTCCCCTCCTTCCCCAATGCTATAGAAAGAGCAAGACTTTGTTTTCAAATTTCAACTTGGCCATATTTTTTTTCCACCACAGTGGTTACTTCAGGAAAATGGAAGTAAGTTTTAAAAACATCAGAGGAAAACTTTTGCCTTTTATTTTTTATCCTTCTGTAACACGACTATTTCATGTTGTATGTGAATTTTAATTTCTTTTTAAAATTATTGGTGTGTGTGTGTTCATTTGTTTTTTCAAATAACATTCAATCCTAGAATCCTAGGGAGAATGAGTAAGATACACACCAAGAACCAGATGGAACCAAATTGACAGTCTTTCTGGGAAGTCATGTATATCTACAGCCTTTGACCTACCAATTCCCAATGAAGAAATCCATCTTAAAGTCACAAGTTAAGATGTGGGCAAAGATTCATGCACAAAAGTTCATTGGCACATTATAAAAGCAAATATATTAGAAATAGCCTTAGAAAAATAATTAATTGATTATAGGCATAGCCATATAGATAGGCAACTGTACATTCGTTAATATTATTTTGAGGTATTTTAATTACACAGGAAATGCTTGATATAAGAAGTGAAATAAATATAAACTGCTTTAGAGCAATGGAGCTAAAGCTGATGACTCATTCCGGTTTCCAATTCTGTTCCAATTTCTGATGCTTTATTTCCTCTCTGGAATGTGATACTTGGCACTTTCCAATTTAGTTCTGAGGGATTGCCTATCAGAAAACATACCTTTCTGGTCATGGCTAGAATTATCTCTTATTCATTGATTTCTGACGTTTACCCCTCTATATGCCTTGTTCACTCATGCAGAAAACAAAAAATGTAAATGACCCTTAACAAACGCCTTAAGAAGAAATTACTACCACCGCCACCCTCAGAAAAATATTTTGGAAATCTTCCCATGTACACACGTCAGATCTTCAAAAATCATTCTTGATTTAACATAATTATTATATATCGTATCCCCTACAGAGTCTCCTTCAGGAGAGCAATACAGTATTATTAGCCATCACTCAGAAGATGAAAATTACTTTTTTATAAGGAAGTGGTCAGTTTCATGTTATGCATTAAAGCAATGTTCTATCCAGAAAATTGAGAAAGAGATCTGTTCCATTCTGGAAGAAATTGGGATGAAAGTGTGATATTTTTGGTGGATGAAAGGCTTAAAGTTCAATTTAAGATTGAGAATTATTTTGTTCTTAACAATCACAAGGTATTAACACCACCATATGCAAAAGGCATACGTAGGCAAAGTCTTCAGAGGAAGCTGGAATTTGCCCTACCGCAAGTGATAAAAAACCAAAAGATGTGATAGCATTAACAAAACGCACACACACCCCTTCCATTCTCTCTTATAGTAAAGCAGTTTTTAATTTACTTAATTTTGTCATTGTAATAAACTTCATTGTAGGCTGTCCCCAATCTATAAAAGAATTGTATATTCTCCCCAAAGCATTTTTATTTAGTTGTTTGGAACAAAACACACGTTCTCTATAAAAACAGTCTTATAAATTGGGACTAGTTCCCAGTCTACCCTACAAAAGACTGACTCACATTGCATCTGAAATACGTTTGCAATGAAAAGATACAATTACTGAAAATAATACTGTTGCATAAAAGACACATTATTTCAACTACATTGTGGGCAATTCAAGGAAACTAATCATTACTTATTAAATTGCCTTTCTGGGAAATTATACTACAAATTCCAACCAGGAGCACTGGAAACGTGCCTCCTGTTCTTCCCGCAGAGCAAGCTTGAGCTCAGGACACTTCCTGTTTCCTGCCTCAGACACTCCGCTTTCCGCTGCGGTAGCAGGACATACACAAACCTGGCTTTTGAACTCAGAACCTTCCTAAACAATAAGCCTCCATTTGTTCCAGAATACGGATAAGCCAAAAGACTAAATATACATTTTTTGTTCTGTGTTCAAGTGCCATGATTAAGGTTTTTTATAAGGATTCCAATGTCCTGCAAGATTCAACACTGTCCCATTCAAGAGATCAAACATCAATCATGCAAAAATCCGACTGAGGAATTTATTTGATATGCAAACGTTGCAAAGCAGAAGAGTTAAGCAGGAATATTGTATTGTTAAAGTATGATTTTAATTTATAAAGTCAAACACAAGACTGCCATAGAAATATAGGACAAACACATTCTAAGATTTTATTCAACCCATTAATTAATGAGGGAATCAGTGAGATGATAAAGTTGGTTCAGAGGAGAATTAAAGAAACAGAGATTTTATATAGTCAGTCAAAGGAATGTGGAAATGAAATTTACCTACTTAATAGATACAAAACTGGTTAATATCTTATAGTGCATTAACCTCTGGGGTTATATTTTTTACTGGACAGAAATTTATAAGTTAACGTGTAACTTTATTTTCCAATCAAATAGTAAATAGCAAAGTCAAACATAGACAAATTCTCCAAAATAAAATTAAATAATTATCAGGAGAATGTGTTAATGACATTGAAAGGACAAGCAGCTTTCCTCTTGCTTTATTTCAAGTTTTGGGTGACTTTTCTTAACAGTAATTTTTAAAAATGTGTCCAGAAGAGAATGTACCAAGAGAAGTCATAAAGTATTATTTTCCTTGGTGAATTAATCTGACCCTTTGCTCCGTCAGCTCAAAAACTGACTTTATCCTCCCTGTGTGTCTGTATGCTAACTCAGCTCACAGGAAACAAACACACAAATCAGACAAAAGCAATTCATTGACATTAAAAGTATAACTCACAAACAGATCAGATACTTACGTCCTATGCCTGGCACATTCTTTCCCTCAAGGAATGCAGTAAATTGAGTCAACTTATCATCTCAACATTGCTTGAGGAGCTGTGGTGAAACTAGGAAAAAAAAACTAGTCCCAATGCAGTGGAAATGCTCTCCTGGTTTTCTCAAATGAAGAAAAGAAAAAGACCCCATCCTTTCTCCAAGAGCAAGAAAAATAAGCGTGGCCACAAAAAGTCTAAGTTCTTGAATGGGCTTTGGGAAAAGCGTGGAGAGGGAGGGCGAGTATTTTTACTCCTTGCTGGTAGACAGGCTTTACCCAAGAAAACTCATTGCCGTAGACAATATTGGGAACTTCTCTAGATTCCAAGGCAGGTTCCAAAACTAAGTTTCTGCCTCCTGGTGGCTCGGAGTCTGCTCTCAGCCTGGACGGTGGACTGAACCAAGGGCACAGCCCCAAAGCCTGTTATGACATACTGTCTGCAGCCTCCCCAGGAGTCTTCCCATACACACCCACATGTCCCCGCACCTCACCCATCCTGCCTCTTTGCCCCTACTCCACTCTTCATCATCTACTCCCTCCGCTGCTCTGAGAACTTTCCCCTATTTTGGTGGAGTGGGATGGGAGGAGGGAGGGAGAAACGGTGGTGGCTACCCTGAAACTCATTGTACTTGGAGTATATTCTAAGGCCAGAATGCTCCATTGGGTAACATTCCTTCATGTGTTCCTTTGGCTTCATTTAGCCACTGTTAGTGATCATGAAATTATTCAATAGGTAATTGCTTTTACAACTCATAGATTAATGACATCAAGCCATCTCCAAAACTCCTGGCTTTGAAACTGGACTTAGAAAATCCCCTGGGGAGACTTTGATCCAGAGTGCTTCCTGCCCCAAGCAGAACGTCCACGGGACACGCCACAGGGGAGCTCTCGGAACTTTTTCTAGGTTCTGTCGTATCGAATTCCTCTTCTGACTGACTCAGTCTTTCTTGGTCTGTCATTTTATCAAAGGTTAACATATTTACTTTCTTGCTCTTCCTGCTTCTGGTATGAGAAAGATTCTGACTCTAAGGTGCTCCTGTAAGATGATGTATTCCATTGCACACTTTTAGGTTGGCATCTAAAAATTTTTTACGGTAAGTTCAGATAACTGCAAAGGATGAAATTCTACCATATTGTATATTTTACACATGCCTTATATATTTCTAAACAAAACTTTGGAGCTGCACACATAGCTCATTCAATTCTCATTCAACTTACGGAGGAAATCCAGTATATAACCTAGTTAACAAAGCCAGTCCTCATTGATAAACCAATTCAATGAATCAGATTCATTTCCCATCAGTTTTCAGTCAAAATAAATTTAATAATATGCATCACGAGAACCATCTCATTTGAGAATTTTAATTCTACAATAGACATATAGATCATAGATGGGTGGATAGACAAATGGATGGATGTGGAGATGAAAGAAAGGAAGGAAGGAAAGAAGGAGGGAAGGAAGGAAAGAAGAAAGGAGGGAAAGAAGGAAGGAAGGAAGGAAAAGATAAATGGATGGGAGAAATGATAGAACACTGAGGTTTGTCTTGACTTTGTTTTCTGAGAAAGAAGATGCAGTCACTTAGAATATTTCTTACTGAATCTATCCTTGAAATTCTCCCTTAGCAGCTGTGAATTCTTGAATTGGTTCCTTTGTAACCCTGGAGAGAGTCTCACCCAGGAAGTCACATTCTGTCACTTTCCCAGTATCTTATTGGTTCCACCCTATTCGTTGTGGAAGGGGACACATGAGGGCATAAACACCATTTTCAAGGCTGACTGCCACTCACACATAATGGTTGTTCAGTAAATATGCTTTGAACTAACGAGCTGTGTTTTAATTTTATAATTCAACTCTTAGAGAGCCATCCTATTTTTAAATGTTTGGGGGAAAATCTCTCACCCTCCTACCCGAAACTTGGAATAGCCTACAAGGTATATCCTATTTCATTTTTCAAATAGAATATGAAAAACAGCAACTCAGGAATATATGGTGATGATATTTTTGTACACTTTGATTTACTTATATAAGGACAACTGGACAAAATATTTTAAATTAACAGCATTTTAGAAAACCTGGGCATTGTTATTCATGCACATATCAGGTAACTCTACTAATCAGAATATTCAGTTCCTTCCATCCGCACAGGACTTCCTAGTTTGCAAAGCATTTTCACATATATGATAGCATTTGAACTCATAACGATTGTGAAAAGAAGACAGGGTGCATTTTATTCCAACTTTATAGATGAGGATACCTGACCAGGTCCCAATTTTAATAAGAGGCAGAGCTAGGAGTAACACTTCATTTTTCCAACTGCCAGTCCAGTAGGGGTACAAACGATCAGGAAAGACTTCAAGGCGGAGCTGTGCATAGGGGCGGCTGGGTTATGCTGCAGAAAAGACAAGCCCAGCATTTCAATGGCTTAAAACAACAAAGATCTGTTTCCTGCTCGTGTAAGTCAAAGGCAGGTGGGTTGATTTTCCAAGACAACTGCCCTCTGCACAGAGACTTAGTGATCCTCCCTCTTATAGGTGCCCTGTGATCTTCTGGTTGTCACGTGGGGAAGAGGATCTTGCAGTGAAAATCAAGTGCTTTGGCCCAGAATTGTCATGCATCTCCTCCCCTCACAGCCTGTGGGCCAGTCCTATGGCCCCGCCTGACTGCAAGGGGACAGGGAAGCGCAAGTGTCTTGTGTGCCCAGGGCATGGGTGAGCACTAAAACTCTCACCATACATAAGATAGCGAAGAACACACAGGATTTGTGGAAGCAGGAGGAGGCCTTTCACTTATGAAAATCGTGTCAGGAAATACACGCAGAATACCTAATCTTTTTGAAAGCCCAGTGCTGGGTTCTCTCACATACATTTTTATTAGCTGATGCTGCCAACAGCCCAGAAGGTAGATATTATCCTGTTTTTTATGGTTTAGGGAACTGAAGCTCATGGAGGTTACATAACTGGCCCCAGAGCTCATACCAATAAGTGGAGGGAAGTCTAACTCCCTTGCTCTTCCTTTTCTCCGTCTCTCAATTTCATACAATTATCTATTTTCCGTCCCACAGGGAATTTATCTTTATAAGGCCAGGGGCACCACTGGGGAGGGATGCACAGGGGCTGGCAATTCTACTGGCAGCGTTTCATTCCTTGAGCTGGGTGGTGAGCACACAGACGTGTGTATAAATCTTTATACTTTTTACATCTTAAATATGTTAATGTTTATCTTGAAAACATAAGAATTTTCTATAAATACTGGCAGCCAGAAAGCGGGAAATACAGTATTGTTGACAATTGTTGAGCACATACTATGCCCTAGACAGTTTTAAATAGTTTATTTACTTGTACTAACTTATCTCCTTATCTCACCCTTCCAACAACGTATGAGGTGGATACTATTATTATCCCCATTTTAATATGAATGGAAAAATTGAAGAAAGTCAGATTAACTAAATTATCGAAAGTCATATAATTTATAAAGGGGAAAAAACTAGATTTGAAAGAAGCACTCTGGTTTCAAGATATGTACACCTAAAGACCACCACCCTATAATAACTTTCCTCAGAGGTGAACCCGTGAGTGGGTGAGTCAAATTTGCAGAGGTGGGGGAAAATGTTTTGTGTATCTCCGGCGAAGTGCCTGTTACATTCCTTGGAGATTTGCATCCGGTTAAACAGGGAATTCAACATAGCTTTCTCGTGACATTGACAGAAAAAGAGATGGTGTAGTTGGCAGTAGTTTCAAAGAAATGTTTAATATCTGGGCTTGACTGCCCTGGACTGGTTGAAGGGGAAGGACCAGGCAATAACAGAGGGTTCTGCCAATCACGGAAACTTCCTTGGCAAGGAGGGTGGAGTAGTGGAGGGATTTAAGAATGCTGAAGGTCCAGTGATCTAGCCTAGTTGGTGTTTTCTCCTGCTTGGATAGGGAAGCTATAAAAACACAGTTTGGGATTACTGCTGTTGCTGCTGCTCATCAGATCAGTCACTCTAGGACGGATCTTCTCATCGCCATAGTTATTTCAGTACACACACTCCAGTTCAGAGACTGCACACACACACGCGCACATTGCAGTTCAGGAATTGCACACACACACACACACACTGCAATTGAGGAATTGCACACACTCACACTGCAGTTCAGGAATTGCACACACACACACACACACACACACACACACACTCCAGGATTGCGGTGTAAGGACTTCCCAGGTGGGACACCCCCGGAGCGGAGGGAAGCCCAGCCGGAGCGCTCCGGGTTGACAGCAGGACCCGCCCCGCGCCTGCGCCTTGCCCGCGCGCCCGTGGAGGACTGCCGCCAGGGGGCGCGCACGCCCGGCGCGGCCGCTCCGTCTCCCCGCCCGCTCCCGCCCTCGCTGCCCGCGAGCAGAGAAGGCGGAAGTCGGGCGGCTGGGACTCGGGCTCCGCGGCCCAGGGACACGGCGGCGGCGGCGGCGGCGGCCTTGGGGCCGGGAGATTGGCGTCCTGGCCGCCTCGGCTTGCAGCGCGGAGCGCATGCTCTCCCGGCGCCTCGGCTGAGCGAGTCGTGCGGCCGGTGGAGTCGGCGGCCCGCGGACGAGAGCGGTGAGTCTCCTCCGGACATCTCCCGGCGGCCGCGGCCTTGCTCCCCGCAGGTGAGGGCGCGGTCCCCGGTCCCCTCGCTTCCCACAGGTGAGGACTCCACCCCTGCCCCCTGGCCTCCCACAGTGGGGGTGCCGCCCCCCTGCCCCCCTCCTCCCCGCCGGGGTCCCCTCCTCGCCCCCAGTGCCCCTTGGGGTTCCCCTCCTCGCCCCTCTCCTCCCCACCGGGGTCCCTTCCCCGCCGCTCTCCTCCCTGCCGGGGTCCCCGCCCCGCCCCTCTCCTCCCCGCAGGGGTCCCCGCCCCTCTCCGCCTCTCTCCTCCCCCCCGGGGTCCTCTCCCCGCCCCCCGTGTCCCCTGGAGTCCCCTCGAGTCCCCTCTCCTCCCTGCTGGGGTCCCCGCCCCTCTCCTCCCGTCGGGGTCGCCTCCCTGCCCCCCGTGTCCCCTGGAGTCCCCTCTCCTCCCTGCTGGGGTCCCCGCCCCTCTTCTCCCGTCGGGGTCGCCTCCCTGCCCCCCGTGTCCCCTGGAGTCCCCTCCCCGTGCCTCTCCTCCCGCCGGGGTCCCCTCCCCGTGCCCCGCGCCGACCCCCAGCCTTGCCTCCATTCGCTCCGCGCGTTCCCTTTCCAGAAAAGGAAATCGCCTCCTGGATTTTCCCCTTCTCTCGGAGCTTTAAAAAAAATCCCTTTTGAGTTCCCACCGCCTCCCTCTGTCACTGTCATGGGAAGGCTATTTTGGGTTCCCGGCTGAACTCGATAGAGGTCCCGGGCAGCGAGTTTAAAAAAAAAAAAAAAGACAAGGTTCAGATGACACGGATGTTTCCTCCCCGCCCCTGCACTCGGTAGTCGCAGCGATTGTTCCAGACGCCGGGCTGATAAAGCTGTTCCTAGTACTTGGCGTTAGGGGAACTCCGGCCGAGGCTTAGGGCGTCTCGAGTGTGAACAGAAAGCGCCGGCGGCCGGAGCGGCCCTGCGGGTCTCGCTGGACCCAGAAGCGCGTGAAGACGCTGCAGGTGTCGGCCGTGGGAACCCGGGATTGTCGGGGGAGGGGAGGGACCTTTCGGATTTGGAGGTTGCGGGTGGGGTGAGGACGGGGTGGCCTCTTGTGACTCAGGAGGGAACGTGTTTCGGGGACTTGTTGCCCAGGCGGTGGTCAGCTGCAGCCTGCAGGCGCGGTGCACATGGCAGGATTTCAGAACTGCAACTTGTCTTCTCTGTGATTAATTCGGACGTGTGATGCTGGTGAACTTCTGGCCGCTTGGGTTTTGAAAGAAGTCGTTCACGTCCTCGCTTCCTGGAGGAGCGGGAGCAGTGCCTGGGAAGGGGACTGCCCCTAGTTTGTGTTCAAAGTTAAGGCCTAACAATGGGCTGGCACCGCCTCTTGGCCCATGCAGCACATTTGCTTGTCTTTGCATTTTAGGGATAGATTTGAAGGAGTTGGTAAATAATTTCTGTTTCTAAAGCTAGTAGCAAATTAAGCGTAACTTCTCAGTATTTTGTTTTACTTTACGTGAGCTGTATGTTTAGCCGTGAGTGAATTTCCTTTGACTTAAAATTGACCAATTCAAGACACAGTTTGTTGATTTCTTTAGCTTTGAACGTTTCTCTCATTAGCATCTGTGGATCGTAGAAGAACCAGTTTTTGTGCATCACCCTACTCCCCCATGCCAAGACCTTTAACAGTATACTCTCTGGATTGTAGTATGTATATCCAGATACTCATAAGTGGGTTTAAGCCATGCTTTATGGCATGCCATTTGCGGTATTTCTTGCAGTCAGAATAAGTTGACTCTGATTACCTCCCACAATATTCAATTAAGGCAGCGCTTATTAACTAGAGTCTGAACTGCAAAAAGAGAATTGCAGTCATTCAGCTCCTAACCTACAAGGTAAGGAGCAATTTAAATTTGTTCCATCCTTTCTCTTAATTCATAGAGAAAGCCACGTAAATTCTAAATGTTAGAGTAGAAAAGAAAAGAGGCTGTAAGAAGTCTGTTTTACAGGTAGGAATATATATGAACTCTTGCTTGTTTTAGCTTACGGAAAGCCAGGCTGACTTCTGCAGCATGTCGTGGTGTGGATACCCGTGCTGCCCTCTGAGGTTGGAAAGCATCTTGGGAGAGAACACTGTTTTCTACATACCGTGGGTGCCGGACCGTCTTCTGTTCACTGCTATGGCTGATACAAAGCACTTTGTGTTCTTCTCTGAATGTTAATGAAAATAGCTATAATTTTCCTTGTATTTAGGAAAGTTATTTTCACTTATGTCATCAAGTCATCACAATCCCTAAAAGTAAAGGGAAAAAATGTTTTAACTTGCAAAAAAAGAAAGATTCAACATAAAAATAATGCATGGCACTCAATACTGTTTTAGCCTAATTTTCCCTTTGTAGTATAGTTACATGGGACCATATACTGTAGACAGAGAGTGACTATCTGAAAAAGTTTATTTGGAGGATATGAAGCTTCTATATTACTTCTTAAAACATGAAAAGTAATGTGAAAATTGTAGATATCTAGGTTTTTGAGAGTGCTCATTTTCAGGCCTTGCACTGCATTCCTGCAGTGGAATTCCTTTTAAGGCGCTGCGACTGATCAGACAGGTTTTCTTAGTAACACATTTACTGTAAAAGATTTCTTTAAATCTCAAGACCTTCAGGTCTTTGGAACTGGTCTGCAAGAGGGCAGTCTATTGGCTATCCAATAAATTGCATGTTAAGTGGACATTTGGGCAGAAAAAGGAAACTTAGCTCAGTAACTTTTGCTTTTGTCTTCTGGCTACCACTGTTATATGCCGTACAGGCAGATAACAAATATTGACTTCTCAAAAGTGATTTTACTTTTAAAAAGTAAAATGGGTTAAATTCAAAAGACAAATATACCTAGAGTTGTCAAGGGTATATAAAATGGACTTGCTAATACTCACTCTGCTTTTGGGAGTTAGAAAGCCTTTGATACATGTTGGATAACCAGCATTATCTATCAGAAACCTTAAAAAGTTACATACCCTTTGACCTAATAATTCTACTTCTAGGAAATTTATCTAAGGAAGTAATTGGATACAAAAATGTGTATGGGAAGAAAAATAAGAAAGGATATAAACCCTGGTGTAGCATAAGTGTCCTCTCGATTGGGAGGGTGTGCCGGGGCCTTTGGCTCCATCCTGGAGCGTGGCTGCCATGTCTGATTCTGCTATTTGCCACTGTCTTGCCGTCCCTTCCTTCCTGCCAACCTGTACTTGGTCTTCCCTGGGAATCCACATTCGCTAGAACAAGGCTTTGGGAGCTGTTTCTGTCTTCTCAAAAATATTGTTTCAAAACTAAGAAAGTAAAACAAAATGCCAGTTTTTCTCTACTGATTCTTTAAAATTTTATCAACCTGGCGTAATAATACTGGATAGCTCGTGTTTAGTAGAAGCTGTGGTCAACACCTTAGTCTACTGTAATAAAAAGAAAGGGGAAAAAACTTTAAATGCAGATTTATAGACAAATTCATCAAAACACAGAGACAGACGTAGTACAAAGTGCACAGGCTCTGGGGTCAGGGAGACGGGTTCTCATCACAACTCTGTTACTTATTAGTTGGGTAATCTCGGCAAGCGGCTTAACCTTTTTGAGCTCCACAGTTTCCACTTTGATAAAGGGGACAGTAAAATTATTAACTACGATTACTCTATAAAGCTGCACATATCATGATCACTCCTTCTTACCTCCAGGCACAGTTCTAAGTGCTTGCGCCTGTTAACGCATTTAATCCTCTCAGTAATTCTGAGGTGGATTCCGTTGTTATCCCCATTTGCAGATGAGGCACAGGAAGCACAGAAGGTTATATAATTTGCCCAGGTCATAGCCCAGGTGATGGAGAAAGAGTTAAACCCAGAGCGTCTGATTCCACCACCTCGCAGTACTGCCTCTCCAGCCAGGACAGCACCGCGTCCTTTGTGGGTGCTCACTTGGGGTACTCAGAATCTCTTTGAGAAGAAGGAAAAGGTATCTATAGTGGTAAAAAAAAAAAAAAGCAGAGGATTACTGTCTTAATCCATATTTTACATGGTGATAGCTAGCATTTTTATATAAAAATGAAACAGGCAGGGGGATAGTTGTCTACCAGATTAACTGGAGGCTTACATTCTGTTTCTAGAACTACATCTGGCACATGTTAGGAATTTTCCCCAGGGGTCATTATCTACAACAGGCTGTGAATTGCTCTTAGACATTAGCTTCTCACTGGCAAATGTCATAATGACTTCGAATTTGAAGGCACCCCACCTACCCATGAAAGCAGTAGTTTTCCGTAGGCAAACAAGCTCACTTGTTTTTCCAGTCATTAATAATGAAACATAGTCACTTGACTTGGCTAAAGGCAGAAGGACATACAGATAGACTTTTTCAATTCCATTCTTTCTCCACAGGAGAAATCCCCACACTGAACGTTTGGAAGTGCTCATAGAATTTTAGGTCTAGAAGAAGAAACCAAGATCCACATAGTTAAGTTGCCCTAAATCACACGTGTAACAGTTGCACACAATGGTGAGCCCTTGTGCGCTGCTCTTCCTTGCGCTGCCTGCTGCTGGCACTCGTGTCTTCAGGATACTTGAAGGAGCTTCAGCAGCATAATGACGTTCTTCAGCAGGTGGTTCATGAACACCTATTATGTGAAAGATCTTGTGCTAAGTACCGAGAATATGAGAATTAATTCTTTACTTCAGTCACGGGAAACAGATAGTTATGGGATAGTATTGCAATTGAGGCACTTTTCTTCTTTTAACCTTACATTCTTTCTACTAGATCATGAACTCCGGAGCTTACAATAAAATAGTAGTCATGAAACAAAGCTCAAAAAACTGGAAGTTTTCTGAAGATGATATTAACACAGCTAATGTATATCAACTAAAAGGTGACTTGCATTGATAAGCTGTGATATATATGTGCGTGTATATTTATGTATGTTAAGGCATTTTTTTCTTGCTATTTCTACAGAGCAACCAATAAACACGTTACTATGAGTCTGCTAAACTGTGAAAATAGCTGTGGATCCAGCCAGACTGAAAGTGACTGCTGTGCAGCCATGGCCAGCTCCTGTAGTGCTGCGGCAAAAGACGACAGCGTGAGTGGAACTGCCAGCACGGGGAATCTCTCCAGCTCTTTCATGGAAGATATCCAGGGATATGATGTGGAGTTTGACCCACCCCTGGAGAGCAAGTATGAATGTCCCATCTGCTTGATGGCGCTGCGGGAAGCAGTGCAAACACCGTGCGGCCATAGGTTCTGCAAAGCCTGCATCATCAAGTCAATAAGGTACGTGAGCGGCAGAGAACCGAGTCCCCTGACAGAACCAAGTACAGAGAACATCGTCACGTAGAACACAGGACATCCCAAGATGAGTCTTATACGTAAAAAGCTACTTAGGGAAAAGGAACGCTGGACAGAAAATTAAGAAATTTACATTTTTATCCCAATTCCTACTGTGGCATGAAAGGTAATTTCTGTCTCCTCCCTAGTCTGACCCTTGGATAAATAAATAAGTAAATAAGTAGCTACTTTTACTTAAAGCAGTTCTGTTACTGTTGCAGACTAGAGTGTGTCTCTGTGCTTTAAGAAAATAGTATAAAATAAATGTACCTTAAATGAGGAGCCTCCTCGAATTCAGTAATCTCAGCCATACAGAGAAGGGTGACTCTGTAAGTGACCAGTTGTTCTGATTTTAGCCATGTTAAGTTCTGTTACCTGATGTCTATGCACAACTGTAAAAGAACCAACATTTTTTTTTTTAAGATTTTATTTTTTCCTTTTTCTCCCCAAAGCCCCCCAGTGCATAGTTGTATTATGTTCTTTGTTGTGGGACCTTCTAGTTGTGGCATGTGGGATGCTGCCTCAGCATGGTTTGATGAGCAGTGCCATGTCCGCGCCCAGGATTCGAACCAACGAAACACTGGGCCACCTGCAGCCGAGCGCGTGAACTTAACCACTCAGACACGGGGCCAGCCCCAAACAACCAGCATTTTTAAAGAAAGTATTAATTGATGGCTCTCCCTTCATAATACATCCAAACTTCAGTTCCTTCTCTCTGGCTCCACTGCTCCCACCCTGTTGGGAATCGCCCTCAGCTCTTGCAGGCTGTTCTAGAGCAGCCAGCGTGAACCTGGTCAGGTAAGTGCGCTGATGTCATCTGTGCTCGGAACCCTGCAGCAGGTGATCTGGGCGCCGCAGCCAGCGTCCTCATCAGGCCCTTGTGTTAGGTCCCTAGTCCATTTTCTGACCTCCTTTCTACTACTCTTCTTCCTCCGCTGATTCCCAATTGGCTGTTCCTCGAATGTCTCGAGTATGCTCCTGCCTGGGGAAGATGGCTCCTCTCTGCTTGGAGCACTCACCTCAGCCGACCGCGTAGCTCACGCCCTTTCCTCCCTCCAGGCTGCTCGGAGCTCACCTTCTCACAGGCAGGCTGCCACCCTCCTTGTACCGCCCTGCCTCCCCCGCCGCCCCCCACACTCCCAGTCTCCCTGACCTACTTTTGTTTTTTCTTTAGCACTTCTTACCTCACAGATTCCAGATAACTCCACAAGTTCGAGATAACTTGTGTGTTTATTTGCTTGCCCAACTGGAAAATAAGCTTGAGAGCAGGGGTTGAGATCTGTTTTATTTCTTGATATTTCCTAAGTGCTGGGAACAGTCCTGACACACAGTAGGTGCTCAGTGAATCATGATTGCTTCAACTGAAGGAAGGAAGGTGTGGAATTTCCACCAATGATTCCCGTTCATCTCCTAAGAAATACATACATTGTGCTGTAATTCAAACATAGGTGGGAATATTTTTAGGTGACTAAGGAGTTCTATACAGAAAGAAAAATTAGAAGAAGTGAGATTTTATGTTCTTCAGTAAATAAACATCTAGTCGTATTGATGAAATCATTTTTAACCAGGTTAAGTTGGCTATTCACTTGCAAGTTTCTCTTTCAAGTTTAAATTAACTTTTTTCCCTTTCTCTTTTTTTTTCTTGTGACATCTTTTGTCTGGTTTTAGTATCAGAGTAATTAATACTGGCTTCATAAAAGGAGTTTGGAAGTATTCCTTCCTTTTCTATTTTTTGGAAGAGTTGGAGAAGGATTGGTATTAATTCTTTAAATGTTTGGTAGAATTTACCAGTGAAGCCATCTGGCCCTGGATTTTTGTTTGTTGGGAGGTTTTTGATTACTGGTTCACTCTCTTTAATAATAAATCTGTTCCCATTTTCTATTTCTTCATGATTCAGTCTTGGTAGGTTGTATGTTTCTAAGAATTTATCCATTTCTTCTAGCTTGTCAGATGTGTTGGCATATAGTAGTGTCTTATGATCTTTTGTATTTCTGTGGTATCAATTCTAACATCTCTTTCATTTCTGTTTTTATTTATTTGAGTCCTCTCTCTTCTTATGAGTCGAGGTAAACTTTTCTATACAATTTGAATTTAGTCCATACTCAGGACTTGGCTTAATTTAAATTACAAGGGAACATGTGTCTTGTTTCAATTTTAGGGGAAAATGTGTTACCCAGCTTTGAACTGGCAAGATCTGTTTAGGGTAGGTTTTCTCAGCCTGCTCACTGTTGGCATTTGGGGCCAGATAGCTCTTTGTTGTGGGAGAATATCCTGCATGTTATAGGATGACTTAACAGCATCCCCGGCCTCTGCTCACTGGACGCTGTAATATCCCCCTCTTCCCCAATTTTGAGACCCAGAGTGTCTCCAGACATTGCCAGATGTCGCCTGGGGGGCAAAATTGCCCCGGTTGAGACCAGTGATTTAGGGTATACATAAAAGCAGTCTTAAAGGCTCAAGTTTCAGTTTATAATGATTTTAATTTATATTGCATTTTGGTAAAAATAGTACCATATATGGGTGGTTGATTTTCCTGTAGGTAGAAATGTACAGTATTTTCCCAAGTATCACCCATGCCCAGGGAGACAGCTAATTGTTAGCAGTTTTTAATAGCAAGACATTCATGAAAGTAGTGGGACAGTGATCTGAAAAGGAAGTAAAACCCACAAAAGGAAGTCTGAGGCTTTTTTTTTTTCCTATCTCCCTCTAAGCTAGAAACGATCACTTAATATAACTCTAATGTTCTTAAAGGAACGGGTCTGAATTTTCTCATCTATTTTAGTCATTCAGAGAATTAAAATGCATTTCAATCCAATTCCATTTTCTTTTGGAGTAGATAATGGTTTCCACTTACTTTGTGTAAGGTTTTTCTTATTTTCTCTTAGACAGCCATGTCATAGGTTTTGGGTATATATTTCAATAAATTTGTTTATGGCTTTCTGTGCTTCTCAGAAGATATCTGACAGCTTAATAATAACATTATGCAGTCTGAGAGGCCCCATAAAGATTGATTATGTGTCTCACCTTTATTAGTGCTAAGACGTTTGACAGCAGACCCCATTTTCCGGCACTTTTTACCTGCGGCAGCAATAGCACCATTGGTTTACACACAGGACGTGCTCAGCAAGTGTTTGAGTAGTTATTAATGCCCCTGTAGCTGGCCTGACCTGCCACGTTTTGTGAGTGAAGATTGAGACATCCCAAAATATTAAAGGGGAATGACAGGCACCCAAGCTTCCTGGGCATAGTTTTTCCCATCATAAGACAGAATGAACCACTGGGAAGCAGGGCATGGAGGGCCTCTAACTCCCCGCTCCACTGCACTCTAGACATAAAAATAGAGGAACCCTTGTGTTGCCCCCGAGCCAGAGTGTTGTAATGACTATTCAGAGTCAACCTTCAAATGTGGCCTCGTAGGGGAACTGCTGATTGGTTTGATTTTTCCGTGTGACTGAGCCATGCACTGCAGACTTGTTATTAGTTTCATGAGCAGTGTTTCTAGTTCCATCTCACTGGTATGTTGTGCAGCTGCTGACAGAGCAGAGGCCTGCCAGGCTGCCACCGTTCCCGTCTTTAACCTTCACTTCATTTTATGCCGATCAAAATATGATTTTATTCAATTAATTTTTTTCACTTTTTGGTTGGAATCTATCCCACAATCTAAAATCCCGTAGTGTTTCATAGGTAACCAATATGGTGCTAGTTGTATTCACTTCTTAAAAGAGCAGTTCATAAACTGTCCATTAAAAGGACAATTTAGGGGGCCGGCCCCGTGGCCGAGTGGTTAAGTTCACGCGCTCTGCTTCGGTGGCTCAGGGTTTTGCGGGTTTGGATCCTGGGCCCGGACATGGCACCGCTCATCAGGCCACGTTGAGGCGGCATCCCACACGCCACAACTAGAAAGACCCACAGCTAAAAGTATACAACTATCTATTGGGGGGGATTTGGGGAGAAAAAGCAGGGGAAAAAAAAAAAGAGACTGGCAGGTGGTTAGCTCAGGTGCCAATCTTTAAAAAAAAAAAAGGATATTTTGTTGATATTATGCAATATGATGTGTTAAATTCTTTTCCGTAGGGAACAATGAATGGAGGATTTCTGTGTGGTGCAGGGAAGCTCTTTGTGTTCTCTGGTGTTTGTCTACTAAATGTATGAGTCCTGTCTGTGTCTTCTAGGGATGCAGGTCACAAATGTCCAGTCGACAATGAAATACTGCTGGAAAATCAACTATTTCCTGACAATTTTGCAAAACGAGAGATTCTTTCTCTGATGGTGAAATGTCCAAATGGAGGTTGTTTGCACAAGATGGAACTGAGGCATCTTGAGGTATCAAAATTATTTTCTAGCCGTTAGCGTATATGCAATGCAGCTCCTGAGAATAGGGACTTTGCTGTGCCCTCTCTGTTTTGCCAGTGCCTGGAATGTTATAATTGATTAATAAGTTCTTGCTGAGTTAACACCAACCCTTTCATTACTGAATATAAATATACAATAATCCCCCCTTGTCTGTGGTTTCACATTCCATGGTTTCAGTTACCTGTGGTCAACCTCGATGCAAAAATATTAAATGGAAAATTCCAGAAATAATTCCTAAGTTTTAAATTGTGCATTGTTCTCAGTAGCCTGATGAAATCTTGTACCATCCTGCTTCGTCCCTCACGAGACGTGAATCATTGCTTTGTCCAATGTGTCCACACTGTATGTGCTACCCGCCCGTTAGTCATTTAGTAGCCATCTGGGTTAGCAGATGGACAGTCTCAGTGTCGCAGTGTGCGTGTTCAGGTAACCCTTATTTTATTTAGTAATGGCCCCAAAGTGCGAGAGTACTCATTCTGGCAATTCAGATATGCCAAAGAGAAGCTGTAAAGTCCTTCCTTAAAGTGAAGATGTGCAAGTTCTTGACTTAATAAGAAAAGAAAACAAATCCTGTGCTGAGGTTGCTAAGATCTACAGTAACTTTTGTAGTATATTGTTTTAATTGTTCTGTTTTATTATTAGTTATTGTTGTTAATCTCTTACTGTGCCTGATTTATAGAGTAAACTCTATCATAGGTCTGTATGCATAGGAAAAAACATAGTGTATATACGGCGTGTACTGTCTGCAGTTTCAGGCATCCACTGTGGGCCTACTGTAAGTAGAAACCAGAAATTTCTCTCTCTTTTTTTTTTTGGAGGAAGATTAGCCTTGAGCTAACATCTGACACCAATCCTCCTCTTTTTGTTCAGAAAGACTGGCCCTGAGCTAACATGCATGCCCATCTTCCTCTACTTTATATATGGGATGTGTACCACAGCATGGCTTGCCAAATCGGTGCCATGTCCGCACCCAGGATCAGAACCTGCGAACCCTGGGCCACCAAAGCGGAACATGTGCAGTTAACCACTGCGCCACCAGGCCAGCCCTCAGAAATTTCTTATTTCATCTGCTCTTGCTTTGCCCCAGTGATAATAAAAAAGAAGTCAGTATTCTTCTGCGAGTTTTTTGGGTGAACATTATCTGCAGTAAAACTGAAGAGCATTTTAAATACAACTGTCGCATTTTAAACCCATAGCATAATTCTTTCATTTTGAAATAAGCAACAAACCCCACGTAGCCATCGTCTTAGTAATCTCATCATACTTTTTCTCTGTTTTTCTAAATTGTGCATTTTATTACGCATTAAATGGAGTTGTCCTATAGCTTGAGATTAACTGAAGCAATCAGATAAAATAATTAGCTTTTAAATTAAATCAATTCTTAGTGTGGTGGTTTGATGAGAAATTAACTCTGTTTATTTTCTATTTTAAATTAAGTATCTAAAACATATTTGCAACTTACCACCTTTACTTAGCTCTTTTTAACAGTACAAAATTGATAGTCAGAAAATCTAACTTCTTTCCAACTCTCTTCCCTAATTGGATACATGAACTTGAGAATTCACATTCTTTCTATAAACTTGCAGTTCTCAGCCATTATTTGAAAAAATTCATTAAGGCCTTCATATTGTGCTTCAGTGGTATGTACTAGACAAAGTAGGTTAGGTAGCCAGTTTCATAAAGAGAGGAGTATATTCTTAGAAGAGATAATATTTAGGATAGTTCTTAAGGATTGGAAAATACTCATTGATTATTTTTTCCTTATTATAGGATCATCAAGCACATTGTGAATTTGCTCTTATGAATTGTCCCCAGTGCCAGCATCCCTTCCAAAAATGCCAACTTAATATTCACATGCTCAAGGAGTGTCCAAGGAGACAGGTTTCTTGTGTAAACTGTGCTGTATCGATGGCATTTGAAGATAAAGAGGCATGTACTAACTTGGATTTGTTAATTCCAGTACTAAAAATGTTTTTATTGTATATTTGAGGGGTTAGCAGCAGATGAGAATGGTACTCCGATTCTTAGTCTATATTATCAGTTGTGGGGAGATTTTTAAGAAAGAAAGTTCAATAAATCATTTTAGTAAATAACTGTAGGGTTTCTATTTGCATGTCTTTCTTAGAAAACATTGTTTATAGTACTTACCACTCTAGTAGATCTGCAAGTAACAAAAGCTTCCGGGAAAGACATATGCTGGTCTGCTTTCCTGTGTGATGTTTTAGTGACCAGTCTTGGAGGAGAGAGAAACAGGTAGAATGACTACTGTATGAGGCTTGTACTTTTCCCTTTGAAACAGAGAATGGGTTGGTAAAACGTTTATGGAGAATAAATTAAAACCCACAAAGTGTGTTCCTTTGGTGGTAATTCATGGAGCTATACACATATAATGAATTCACTTTTCTGTACCTATATTATACTTCAACTGAAACGTTTATCTTTAAAAAGAAACTTGATGGAACCTGACAGCATCATGTTGATAGAAAAGTTTTTCCATTCGGAATCTGAGCTGTAGAGAGGCTAAGTAATTTTATATTAATATTGTCAACGGCGAAGGTAGCACTGAGATCCTTGTCCTGGATCCCCGTCCTATATCCTCTTTACTAAAATAACCTCCGTGTAATTTATGTTCTTTTATAGCTGTTAAGATACTTCCTTAAACTTTGTTTCTTATAAATTCACCTTGATAATTTTCCCTACCTTCTTATGAGATTGAGCATATTATACTCATTAAGTTCATGAAATATTAAAAAAAAAGTCAACTAACTTGCTAAAATGGAGAAAATTCTGAGGCATAATTAGAGCAAATTGATGTCTTCCTAAACCTGAGTAAATTAAATGGACTTAACCTGGAAGGTTTGTTATTTCTTAAATTCGTTGTGTTCTAGAAAACGAGGCTCACCCTTCCAGGGCCTCAGAGGACCTGAGCACCAAGCCTCCTGCCCTAAGATTCTTCCCTTCTTTAACCCTCCCGATGGGAGTGCTAATTGAATCATCATGGTGCTGCTGCGAATGGTTGGAAGAGCCTTTGGAGAAGAATAGTATTGGCAGATGATGTCCAAACCAGCCACAGATGCTCTGCCTCAGGTTAAAAGAAGGGATTTAAAAGATTCTCTTTTGAATCTTTTACAACCATATTCATTTAAAGAGCTGGAAGAAGAGATGAATCACATTATTACACTGGCAACCGGAGAGGAAATAACCTTCATATAGTATTCTCACATTTTTGTTTTACGCACATCAATGTCCTTAATTTGTTCATAGTGAGAAAAATATGTTTTATAAAAATAGGTTGTTTTTACTTTTTCAGATTTTCTCATGCTTTCCTTATGTTTCTCTAATAAAATTTAGATCCATGACCAGAACTGTCCTTTGGCAAATGTCATCTGTGAATATTGCAATACCATGCTCATCAGAGAACAGGTATAAAGGATTTCCTTTCATAAATTAATATTTCCATAAATTAAAGAAGTGAGTTAAGTTTTTAGTTGAACATTTAGATCAGTAAGGCAAAATGAATGCAGGTTGAAGAAGTATTAGAACTCGGTGAAAATTTTTCATATAAATTAAAATAATGAATACTTTCAGAAAGAAAAAAATCCTCAGCTCTCTCTGAGTACCTAAAATTTGTAAGTCATTAACATAATATTCATGTTTATGTATATTCATAAAAGTTCCGCATGAAACCAGGTAATTTTAAGATAAAAGTAATCAAAAATCCACATTGAAAGAAAAAAGAAAAACTTGAAGAAATAGGTATTTACACACTGTGAAATAAGGTTGTTGGGTATCCAGAGAGCAGCTGAGAGAGAGAGAACGATGAGATCGAAGGACAGCAAGTCTGTTGGGCGGCAGAACGTTCTTTGCAGCCGTGGCCCCTGGGACGCATGGAAGATTGTGCCATTTCGGGGACTATAGCCCCTCTCTGCACTTGTCCTCAGACCACTGGTGGGGCACTATCAGAAGTAGTAGTTATAATAGAAAACTTACATTTTTATTATTAATAGACAAAGGAAAATTCCATCTGATTGCTATCTCCTGACATTTGGGGAGTTTACCCACAAAATCTGAATATTAGTCACTAAATATTTATACACCCATGAAATCTGCAAACCCAGAGATCATAATTGATTACCTTACTGAGTAGAAGCCAGCAAAACCTGTCACTCGACTAAACTTTTCCATTTGTCTGTTAACAGAGTCCTTTAGTTTTTTCCAATAAAGCCTTAATTTGAAGGTGTTAAACTTCTTTTTGCATATGAAGTCTCACCTCCCTGGTTTTCCTTTTTGCTCTGTTTTAATATTTAAAGGAAACCATGCAGCACATCTAAAACCTAGCAAAAATCAAACTTAATGTGGGAAAAAACCCTAGGTTAAGAGTCAGAAGGCCTAGATTTGGACATCTGGATGTGCCACTAACTTGCCCAGTGATCTCTGGCAAGAAAGTTGACATTCTAGATCAGGGATCAGCAAAGCTGCCTGCCAGCCAAAGCTGGCCTGTCTTTGTAAAGAAGGGTTACTGGAACACAGCCATGCCCATGTGTCTGTGTGTTACATATGCTGGTTGTGTACCACAGTGGTTGAGTTAGTACTTGGGACAGAGACCGTGGGGCCTACAAAGCTAAAAATATTTGCTCTCTGACCCTTTACATAAAATTTTGCTCACCAGTGTTCTGGAGTATGTGAAATGAAGGGTTGAATTAAATGGTCTCCATTGTTGTTTCTGCTTAAAATATCTATAACTATAAGCAAATTAAATTTCTGAAGGGAATTTGGTACCACTTGCAAAGAATACAATTCTGTGTAATGGACCTCACCTTAAAGAATGTGCTTTCGAGTCCCCAGATCAAAGGCTGAGACTTTCTTTAGAACTTTTAATTATGTGCTTAAAATGCCTTCTAACATCTGAGCCAAAACATTATAACCAGAACATGCCCATGTTAACAAAAAGTAAGACGATTTATGAAAGGCGGTCGTGAGGGGAGTACTGAATGCAGGTAGTGGCTTTCATGCACGCAGTGGACGGGTGCCTGTTAAATGGCTTGAACCCCTGGGACTGTCTTGGTCAGTTTGCAGTTGTGGTTGACATCATAAGGTGCTTTTTCTTTAAAGTGCCAGTAGAGGGTGCCAGTTCCCAGCAACAGGAACAAATTTATTTTCTTGAAGTGAATCCTGAGTGATTTGGGGGATGGTATGCGATGTTGACATTTTCTTTCTCTCTGACTCGTGCAAATAAATATTACTTTAATCCTTGTGAGCTTCACGCTTTCTGTTGCATCTACTCACATCTGCCGTTCTGACACAAAAGCAGGCGTAGACGATGCGTGGTTTTGTTTAGATCAATGTAAATCTTCATTTCAAGTGTAATGTCATCAAACTAGAATATACGCAAGGAGAAACATTTTTCAACTTTTGTTTTGGTTTTCAGATGCCTAATCATTATGATCTAGACTGTCCTACAGCCCCAATTCCATGCACGTTCAATACTTTTGGTTGCCATGAAAAGGTAAGGGTTTTTTTTTCTTTTAATTCTTCAATATAGATCAAGAAGATTCAGTCAGCCAGTCTAGTGGAGAACACCGGTGGGCCTAGAGACGGCTGACAGGTGTCATATATGTGGTCGTAAGCACTGAAGGGAAATTGGGATTCGGAATATGGATTTGGGAAGTAGTTCGTGATGGTGATGGCAGGTGCAGCTGAGGTCATGTAGAGCAAGTATGCACCAGGAAAGGAGCCAGGAACAGCCGTCCAGGGACTGTGAAGCAGGCAAGGAGAAGGATTGTTCTGGTCTCCAAAATTAGTTTCAACACTAGTGATCAGTTGTGTGAAATGTCAGAAGTGGATCACTATTTATGATAAGTCGTCCTTTCTAGAGAGTGCAGGTACACTTTTACTTTTCCATTGGGTTTTTTTTTTTTTTTTTGGTGAGGAAGACTGTCGCTGAGCTAACGTCTGTGCCAGGCTTCCCCTATTTTGTATGTGGGACGCCACCACAGCATGACTTGGTGAGCAGTGTGTAGGTCCATGCCCAGGCTCCAAACCCAGGAACCCGGGCCACCAAAGTGGAGCATGCGAACCCAACCACCATGCCACCAGGCTGGCCCCTTCCGTTATGCTTTTTAAATCTCACTTCTTTTAGAATAAGCATGCCTTTAATAATTTTGAAAATAAAATGAGCAAATAGTATATAGTATGATTACATTTTGTGGGGAAATTCTCTGTGGTTTGTATGCATAGAGGAAAAAGACTTGAAGGAAATGCATCAAAATGTTCATGGTAGTTAGGTGAGATAATAGGTAACATTTTCTTTTTTCTGTTTTTTCTTTTAAAGATTTTATTTATTTCCTTTTCCTCCCCAAAGCCCCCTGGTACATAGTTGTATATTCTTAGTTGTGGGTCCTTCTAGTTGTGGCAGGTGGGACGCCACGTCAGCGTGGTTGGATGAGCAGTGCCACGTCCATGCCCAGGATCCGAACCAATGAAACACTGGGCTGCCTGCATCGGAGCGCGTGAACTTAACCACTCAGCTACGAGGCTGGCCCCACATTTTCTTTTTGATCATCTATATTTTCTGTTTTTCTGTAATATACGTGAATTACCCTTACAATAAAAATTGTTGTATCATGAATATTTTTTTTCATGTAACAATGAGAATGTTCCCAATGACCTTAAAAGTATAAAACAGGAGAGGTTTCATTTACAGCAGATTTGTAAAGGAGGAGTTGGGAAGTGCACGTGGCCTACTTTTGGTTATAAATGGAAAAGGGAGAAAACAGTGTTAGCTAGAGGGAGACCCAGATGAATAGAGAGGTTTGCTTTTTTTTTTTTTTTTTTAAAGAGAAAGACTTTAATAATTATATTCTAGGGGGCAGAGTTGGGGGAGAGAATGTTTGAGGAGAAAGGAGGAAGGGGATAGTGGAGCAGAATGGCCGAGGTGCTGAGGAGCATGGGTGCCAGGCAGGGCTGGTGAGGCGCTAATCTCGGATAGGAGGAGGGTCGTGTCCGAGGCAGAAGGGGGGCTGGGCTAGATCCTGCTGCTCTCCTCGGTGGGAGGGACCCGTGTCTGAGGGCAGGTGGAGAGACTTCAGCAGGCAGCCTCCATTTTTCTGTGCATGGAGGGGCAAGATCGTCTCACTGGGCTGGGAGTCTGATGAAGACAAAGAAGGTTGTAGGGGACTGAGGGAAGTGGTGACATTACTTCAAGACCTTTTAGGTGGTTTGGCTAGATCCCTTCCTCCGCCTCACAGTGCCTATTCCCGACGTAAGGCTTGTTCGTGGTTTTTTAGATGCAGAGGAATCACTTGGCACGCCACCTGCAAGAGAACACCCAGTCGCACATGAGAATGTTGGCCCAGGCTGTCCAGAGTTTAAGCCTTGCCCTAGCTCCCGTACCTCAACGGGACATGCTCCCATATGATTCTGCCCCTCTGTCCCGGGTGTCCTCTGGGTGTTACCCAGAGGTCCGGAATTTCCAAGAAACCATTCAGCAGTTAGAGGGTCGCCTTGTAAGACAAGACCATCAAATCCGGGAGCTGACAGCGAAAATGGAAACTCAGAGCATATATGTAAGTGAGCTCAAACGAACTATTCGAACCCTTGAGGACAAAGTTGCTGAAATAGAAGCACAGCAATGCAATGGCATTTATATCTGGAAGATTGGCAACTTTGGGATGCACTTAAAATCTCAAGAAGAGGAGAAGCCTGTTGTCATTCATAGCCCTGGATTCTACACAGGCAAACCTGGATACAAACTGTGCATGCGCCTGCACCTCCAGTTACCCACCGCTCAGCGCTGTGCAAACTATATATCCCTCTTTGTCCACACGATGCAAGGAGAGTATGACAGCCACCTCCCTTGGCCCTTCCAGGGTACAATACGCCTTACGATTCTTGATCAGTCCGAAGCACCCATAAGGCAAAACCATGAAGAGATAATGGATGCCAAACCAGAGCTGCTTGCCTTCCAGAGACCCACAATCCCACGGAACCCAAAAGGTTTTGGCTATGTGACTTTCATGCATCTGGAAGCTCTAAGACAAAGAACCTTCATTAAGGATGATACTTTGTTAGTACGCTGTGAAGTCTCTACCCGCTTTGACATGGGCAGCCTTCGGAGGGAGGGTTTTCAGCCACGAAGCACTGATACTGGGGTATAGCATCCCCTCATTGGTTAAAAAAAAGAAGAAAAAATCCGTCTGAAGCAAGCAGGGCCTTTCCTTGCGCTCTTCTCAGTAATCATCTGCACACAGCAAAAGCAGTGGGAGAAATGCAATAGCGGCCAGTGAATGTGGTTAGAGAGGTTACTTACCACTGCTTCCTGTTACAAACATCGGAAGCAGCTTTTTCGTGGGAATCTACAAGCTTTTTCAAACTTGTTGCAAGTGAAGTGCCCGTGGCATATTGCAGCACTTGTTTGTCAGTTCATATACCTCTTCGTTGTACTTTCCTGGGCTTTTGCTCCAGTGTGTTTTATTGTCAGAAAAAATAGTAAAGGGCTGGAATAGTAAAACTCAGACATTTTAACAATAATGAATGTTCCTTAAAACTTCACCTTATTTTTCTAGTGCTACATGTAATATATTAAACTTGAGAATCACTACCACCCCGTTCAGGTTCCAGCAAGAAGACGTTACTCCAGAGTTGAGTTCTCATTTTATTTGACCTTCTGCAGGTTTCAGTGGAAAGTTTAAGTTCTCATTAACCCTGTTTTTCCCCCCAGAATCTTACTAAGGATATTCAGGGACTAGTTTAAACCCTAAATATAACCTTACTTATTTAGTGCGAACATGTTGTCTGTTGAATAATTCTTGTTTAAGTACTTCACTCTACCGTACTTACATGTTTCTTTGAGGCTGCAAAGTAGCAGCATCTTCAGAGTTCAGAATGCTGAGGACCAGGTGGGTACCAGCTGCCCAGTGTGATGCTGTAAATCTCTTTCTGTCTATTCAGTGCAGAGTGATTTCCACAGCTCTGCATATGTTCTCTGTTGCTTAGTGCTTGTAGGACAAGGAGATGCACACACATAATCACCATTAAAGTTAAAAATGACTCAACTGGTCGACCAATACAGCATCTCATTGGTGGTGACAGAGGCTATTTGAGCAAGACATTTTCAGCTCTCAAACACCCTCTGGTGTTTTAGTTCAGTTAAACAGAACAAAATTAATTTCCTAAAAGCAGAATTTCTTAATACTTGGGAGATTGTTGGTCATGCTTGAGAGGTCAAACGAAGGCTGGAAATCACGTGGTCACGTCAGTATTTGGCTTGAGTGGCTGTTTTAGTCCAACAGCTCAGACCCTAGGAGGATCGTGTGGAATGTATTGAAGTGGCCAAATGTTCCCCTAATAGGGAGATGATTTTTGTGCCATTATGTATTTGTTCAAGGCCTGCAGATAGTAAATATTATGGTGAAATCTAGTTCTCAGGGAGTCCCACAACTAGCATAGGCTCCTGTAAGGAATCTAAGAGGACCCGTGCACTATGCTGTTTACACGAGAGATTGTTGAAAGTTGTCTGGATGTGAGAGAGGGTCCTGTGTCTCCAGAGAGGCCGAGTCCGCCCTGTGACGAGCGCTCACCATAAGCCTGTATTTCAAGAGGAAGCCGAGAGACTTAGTCTATGGCGAAGAATGGTCTCCGTTCCATGCAGACCGAGCAAGTGTCACTTTGACCTTTCCCCTTACTTTGCTCTCTGCCCTCCGCCCCACCCCACCGCAGGTTTAGGCTCCTGCTCTGGTGGGTTTGTCAAGCGGAGCTCCTGTTGCCCCACGCCACAGTCATTCCCACCTGCTCGTCAGCAGTCTGTCCCTGGGCTCCTGGGCTCTCCAGCCAGCTCCTGAGGTTGCGGCAGCGCCCGCCTCGAGGTGGGGACCCCGCGCCGCTGCTCCTGTGATTGTTGCCGATGAATGAAGAATTGTCGCATCCCACTTGAAAGGCAAGTGGCAGTTATTCTTCTGTTGCACAGAAAAAGCCCGAAGGAGATGTAATAAACTGTTTTGATGACTTATTTTCTTCTTTGTGCTCTCTACGTGTTTTACATTTTCTACTGTAAACATGTACTTTCATCAGAGAAATTAAATGTTGCCGCAAAACACTTCAACCCCACCAAAAAAGGAAACGATATTCAGAAGCTTCCTGGTCAAACGTCTATTAAAAGCGTGGCTGTGCATTAGGGCGCTGAGGTGACTCATTTCCTGCCTTGCTTATGTTCTTTTTTCCCACTAACTCAGGAGTCTTAATCCAAACAAAAGCAGTGTTTCGCCCAACTTCAGCTTCTCCATCTGTGAAATAAGGAGGGGAGTAGATGCTTCTCAGGTCCACTCCAACCAGAAGATTCTATTTGAAAGTTTTAAGTTCTGACCAGCAGAACATTGAAAGTTGACGATACTTACAAAAAGATTTTGCCAGTAGCGAGTTGCTTTAACTTATGTTTTGCTGCCATCAGACTGTCCTTCAGCTTAGTGTCCATCAGCTGGGTCTCATCTTAATTTTAATAAGCAATTATTTTACCCCCAACATTTGTCGTTTTGTAATAAACCAGCTACTTATTTCACGCTGGTCATACATTGTGAACACAGAATAAAAGTAACAGTTAAACTGTCACTCCAAATGGAAACTTTCGTTAAGACTTCAACTCAGAGTCAAGTCCTACCTGGAAAGCTGGTTTGAAACATGCAAGTTTCACCCTGTTGGTCTACAAGTATTTGGGCCGTGTATTTATATTTTATTAACCTTTTAAGGTATTTATCTTTTGACATCATTCTTGGACATTGCTAACTTAAAAGTAAAATTTCCTCTTTTCCTGAAGATGTCCAACCCAGTGCTGGATGGACCTTGCTGCCAGTCACGCGTTTTGCTGTTGGAAAGCCAGTCTGAGTGTCGGTTTGTAGTTCGGTAGTTTTCTGCTCTCCTGCGGGCGCTGCAGCAGTGGCATTTTCGGGCTGTACTGCAGTATGATTCATCTTTTATTTTGGGGAATCAGAATAGAAAAAATGTGAAAAAGAATGAAAGGTGAGTTTTTCCCCCAATGATGGACTCATCTAGAGATGTTGGGTGATCTCTCGCAGTTCGTCTTGTGGCGGGCATAAAATTCTGAAATTATCCTCCGTTACTGTTTTTATACCCGTATGTCTTAGATGAACTCTGAGCGTGTTTATGATTACGCATGCAGTTAGAGTGCGTTCTCCTTAAAGAGGCGCCGTGGCCTGTCCTTCTTTTCTCCAGGGAGTCCCAAGTCTCTGCTGACCAGAAGACGTTTTTAATTATCAGAGAGGTTTTTCTTACGTGAGACCTTGAAGTACTTTATTCAGTTACTGCTGCTCTTTTCTTGGCTTGCCTCCCTTAAGTTCTACTCATTGTTTCTGTGAGATACTATTAGGTGTTTCTGTGATGCCAGTTCCCTGGAAGCTAAGCAGTGCAGCACTTTAAGGAAATGAAAATGCCACAGTAGTCATTTGTATTTTTCTTTTGAAATCAGTTTTTTTTAATTCCCACGTTCCCCTGATAAGCTGTAGTTGGTTCTGCAGTTGGCTGTTAATGCCTCTAGAATGGAGTTGGCAGTTCCGAATTCCCAGTATCCAGAAAGGCCATCTGATGACATCAGGTTAGATGGATCTCTGCAGGTCCTGACCTTCTCCTGCAGCCAAAGACAGATGCTTGCAAAGAGATGCCTAGTTCACTAAATGTCACCGAAGCCTTTAATGTTTTACAGCTTGTTCCTCCCCGAAAACTTGGGTTGTTATTATAAAATTGTAAAATATACTAAAGAGTAATTAGAGATGGGGACAACACCTTGTGGAATGAGGAGACAGATGCTCCTCCTCCTCTCAGTGCTTTCTCAGCAGCACACCAGCCCCGGGAGGGAGGGGCGGCCCCCCCTCAGCAGCACACCAGCCCTGGGAAGGAGGGGCAGCCCCTGCTCTCTCAAGGCCAGGGGCTCTGAATGCAGGGGTGGTCCCCTCCCGGAAGGAGTGCTGCTGCTCCCAGCCGCTCCTCCAGAGGGAGAGCCTCGAGAACGGGGCAGGGCATCCGTGTGCTGCTGACTGGTGGCGCTAACCCGGCGTCCTCCCAGGTGGATTTCAGGGTAAGAGCGGAAGTTCAGTGGGAAGAAGGGCATATGGATTCCCCTACCCGAGAAGGAAACGCTGCCAGTGGTTCTAGAAGCCCATCCTAGCAGTTCTCTTCCACTCAGCCCTCAGCAGAATGTAAACTGTGCACGACAGGGACACTGCCCACTGCCGAAACCTTGCCCTTAGCACAGTGCCTGGCACGCAGCACACACTCACATATCTCATAATGAGTGGAAGTACTAGTCAAAGCGGACCAATTTCAGGTATTTGTCACCTAAGTTTTAGGTGGTAAGGCATAGATGTTACTTTTTTTGCTTTTTTCCCCAACACTTTATTGTGAAATTTTTCAAACATGCAGAAGTGTTGACGGACTTGTACAGGGAACATGCGCCATCTAGAATCTGCAAATAACGTTTGGATACATTTGCCTTGTCGCTTAATGTCACTCTCCCTGAGACTTATCCACGTTTTGTTTCTCCTCGTAAATCTCACTGCTGAGGGAGTTGAACAGTTTTAATGGAGTTGTCTTAAACTCTTTGGGTAAACTTGGGACATTTGTATTGTAGCTGGAATTGTAGTCCTCACTTGAAGCTAGTTTTAAACTTGTAAATCTGTTATGCTGAATTTTAACCTTATTTATTTTGCCTAAAGGGATGTTTTTTATAATGGATTTGAAAGTCCTTGATCAATTGTGCAGAATATTCTAATGTTATTTTCACACTTGATAAATTATCCAAGGAAGTTCTCTGGTGAGAATGTAATTTGGGGCCCATTTTGCTTGTGCAGGGTTCCAGGATTATGTACCCATGGGCTAAAGAGGTTTTGTAATTTAACATAAGCCACTAAATTAGGAGCTGAGAGAATCAGGTTTTACTCCCAGCTGACCGTGGGCAAGCCAGTTCTTTTGTTGTGTCAGGTTATCTACCTGTACAGTGGGGGCCGGAATTTGAAATCTGGTTATCACTAAGTCATGGGTAACATTTGTTAATGCTCGGAGCTTTCAGGAAAGACACTTATGAATCTGGGGAGGCTCTTACAGTTCTATAACTATGACAAGCTGCGGAATGAAATCTCACTTTTGAGAAATTGGGGCATGTGCAGGGGTCAACGTGTCTTATCAAAAAGCTGCCGCTGCTTAGAACTTAGCATTGCCACGGAGCCTGTGCGCTCTTCCTGATCCACCTGGACTTGGAAATCCTGTGCTTTGTGAGAGCAAGTGAATGCAGACGGGAGGAGGGGCACTAACCAGAGACACACTTACAGTCAGAGTGCAGTGTAAAGCAGGGCTGGGGGAGGGAGCACTTAGAGGAATTATCCAGACTCACTGCGCTCGCCCTCCACTGCTCCCCCAGCACCTCGCACCACGAGGACAACAGGCCCTGCTCCCCCTGCAGCTCAGCCTCAGGCGGTCTCCCTCAGGTCAGTACAGCTGGACTGCAGGGCTGACGGAGGGAAGAGCAGGGTTTCCACGTAGTAGATGAGTGTGAACTGTTCTTTCTAAACCCTGGTTATGCATACGGGTTCCCTTTCACCTCACAAAGGCACTGGGAGTGTTTAGTTCAGATGGCGCCTTTGTAGCAATTGCAAGGATGTGACTGAAACAGCATTCCTTGGATGGCCCCTTACTGCAGAGTAATTCAGAAGAACACAGATGCAGACTGACACGCCTGCTCCTCCCGTCTGTTGTTGATATTCTCTTATCAGCCTGTATATGGCACCAATATCTTTCCCAGAAAAGTACTCAGTTAAAACGAAATTCCATCAAAATATAAGTGATGTTCCAGGTGTTTTTAAATAAACTAGAGTGCTTTCATTTTTGCTTTATCTTTGCTCTGTTTTGGAGACGTGGTTTCTCACTGTATTTGGAGGGAAGAAGCGTCGCAGGTGCTAGTTTTCACTTGAAATAAACACAAAATCAGTATCTTGCCCTTACAGCAAATAGTAGCTGGGGATTCATCCTAGTCTTTGGTGTGGGCTGTGTTTCTGTCCTGCGGTCTCTAAGGTTGCATTTTACAAAACAAAATTAGGCCCAAACCAAATAGAAAGTGTGAAACCAGGTAGGTAACAGGTTGAACTTAGTCCCAACAGAGAAATGAGAAGCCTGGCGAGAGCCCCAGGGCTGTGACTGTCCCTGCCTCTCCCTAGTTCCAGACTCCCTGGGCAAGTTTCTGAGTGACAGCCACCTCTACTGCGAGGTGTCAAAAAGCATTTTAAGGAGCTTTCTATGGGTCAACCCGTCTCTTCTAAAGCAGACTCAGTTTCCCTAAGTGGAATATAAAAGCTGGTAAGAGCTAAATGCTTTACAAAACTCCACCTTAATTTTTAAATTAAAGTTCCAAAAATGAAATACTGTTATTAATCCCAGAATAAGCCATAGAATTTTTTTAAACATTCCACCTCTATTTTGGGTTAGCTTCTTGACACATCTTATTTCTAGTCCATTGTGAATGTCTGTTACACTGTTGTCACATGTTTAAAATTAACTTTTATATAGGGACAGGATTACTTTATAAAGTGACAGTTGCAGCTTTGTCAGGAAATGATGCATAATCACGAAATTTTTGCTTGTTCTGGGTAGGGATTTGTACATTTTAATATAAAAGTGAGTCAGCGAGTTTGATCTTCACAGAATTTGTACTCCTGAAAGCTAAATAGTAAAACCACACTGAAAAGTAGATCCCAAAATCCTGAAAAATAAGCCTTCACCTCCTTACCCCACCTGCCCACTGGCTGCTCTATCCTGATTGGCAGAGGCTGGTTTAAGGAGCGCGAGTCTGAGGAGGGCAGCCACTGCGTCTTAGGCCCAGCTTCCTGTCCCCTGGCTGTTCATGTGACACGAGGAGCCCAGATAAAGTAGACAAAGCCCCGCCAGAAGTACCCAAAGTAACTGCTCATTCCCTTTGGAATAGGAGCCTGGAGGTAAAGTTTCTTTCAGACTTAATCTGATATTCCTTTGGAGCCATTGTGAAACAGGAAAAAGAAAGCAGGTTTTCTGAGTACAACCAAGCTAGTAGAGCTGAATTTGACTTCTGTTTTATGCATTTAGGGTCAGTGTTCTGCCATCTGTTTTTTTTTTTTTGCTCACTACCCACAGTAAATTACATAGATAGACAAAGCTAGTCGAATAAATAATATGCACACTGACTCAACTGAAATGGAAAGTGTATGCAACACTTGGTTTTACTCTCTCCAATGTGTTCTGATATTTTCTATTCTTTTTTTCAGTTTTAAAATGTAGCCCCAGAACACAAATGAGTTTATCAGAATGCAGCTTGTCTTAGTCAAGATCTGAGGATTTAAAATAGCCCAGAAAGCTAGAGGCCAAATTCATTCACACACACACACACACACACTCTGTTTCTCTCTCTCTCTCTGTCTCTCTCACTCTCTCTCTCTCTCTGTCTCTGTCTCTGTCTGTCTCTCTCTCTCTGTCTCTCTCTCTCTCTCTCTGTCTCTCTGTCTTTGTCTCTGGCTCGGTTTCTCTCACGGGCAAATGTCTGCAGGGGTTAGCTGCGGCCCCAGCCCTGCCCCGCCCCTGTTCCATGAGTCTGGGCCCCCTCCATCCCACCCCTGCAGCCCAGCCTGTGGGGCTGCTGCTCCTGGCGCTCTCCCCTCAGCCTGAGGTCACCTCATTGTTTCATGGAGGAAAAGCCAGATCTCTTCTCTCTCCAGATGCCGTCCTCTCCTGCTCCACCGCTCCTAAATTCTTCTATCGACTGAAGCTTTAGGAAAACGAAATCCAGAAAGCTTTACAAACTCCTTTGTTGTTTTGTTTTGCTTTGTTTTTGCCATACACCCCGAGGCAGTGAGGTAGGGAGCTACCTGATCGAAGGTGGGAGGCGGGGGCGTGGGGGAGGAGGGGCGGATTTCTTAAAAATTCCATAGTTACTGCCAATGTTGTCTCCTTAATCAGACTGCGAGCTTTCAAGGAAAGAGCCAGCCCTGCCATATCCCAGATGGGAATCAGAGATAGCGACTATGAGCCTGGCATTGCTAAGGGATAATTTTCAAAAGAGAGTCAAATTAGGGCTCTTGTATAGATAGCAAATGAGCACGTTAAAGATTTTATGTAACTCTTAATGAGGGGACCACGCAGATGTTATAACCAAGACACACTTACAGACCAGGAATATTTAAGTGGATGTCCAAATGGAGGCAAACCAGCTTCCTCCTCGGGAAGAAAGTCAAGGGAACCTCTCCCCACAAGGCAAAATTTGCATTTCTAGAAACAAGGCTTATTTGGCATTGCTCTCATCATCTACAGGGCAGGGCTGTAAAATAGCTTCCCTGGCGTCAGAATCTGATAACCCTGAAGGGTGTGCTGTAGGCAATGCATAGCGTTCTGTCAAAGCACAAAACTTCCCCCACACCCTGTACGAAGCCAATGCAGTGTGTGAGTTATCAGTAAGTCCTCCTGAGCTGCCCATCCTGCGCAGAAGGGACTACTCTGTCCCTGGGTGTGAGCGGACAGCTGCTTCTAGCGCCCACAAAGCTCCAGGCAGGAAGACAGGCGTGACTAGAGCAAGCTGCGTTAGGAGCCGTGTGGCAGCAGGGGGCAGCAAAGCTCCATCCCGAGAGAGTGCAGCCATCAGCGGGAAGTTTGTAAATAGAGTCCCTAGACTTTTAAGGAGTCCGTAAATCCCCCTGAGATGGTTTGCAAAAAGTAGTACTTTATGCATTCTTCTGGGAAGACAGTCCTTAATTTTTTTGCTTTGTCTGATGAAAGCCATGAGGCACTTTCCCCAAATAAGGGAAATTCCACGTCCCAGTTGTCATATTCACACGGTTGCTAAATTAGCTTCAAATTGGAAACACTTGAGGAATTAAGTTGACCCATACAAAACCACAATTTTTGTAAGGCCAATAAAGAGTTGAGTATCAGCAATTTTTCAAGGTTCAACCTCAATATAGACAGATTCTTGGTGGCCCCCGCACCTGTTTTGATTCAGCCAATGGCTGGACGAACGTCTGCCGTCAGCTGCCACCTCCAAGCTGAAGTTGAGGGAAATGGACTGTTGGACTCCAGTCCATCCCAAGCCCTCGACGTTTAACCCCAGTCGTCTCTGCCCACGCCGAACAGGGAGACCCAAGTCAGCACTAGGACCGTCACCACCACGCAGTCCACCGGGGGCTTTCTCCAGGTGTCTGGTCTGAGGATCACCAGCCTCAGAATCTCCTGGGGGTGCTTATTGAAATACATATCATATGGTCCCACGCTGAGCCCCCGGAATTAGACTTTCCAAGGGGTGGGCTGGGGAACCTGCCTTCTGAACAGGCTCCCCAGGTGACTCTTGTGCAACATAAAACGTAAGTCATTACTGGAGATGGGAGGGGAGAGTATAGTCGGAGACCTATCAGCTGAGTCCAAGTATAATAAAATGGTGAATCACGGCTCTCATTCAAATACAGAATGGACCTGTGTCAGAGGTTTTGTTTAAACTCATTAACTTACGTCAGAACCATTAGGTGGTAAAGCTGATCCCAAGCACATTTGAGGAAAAAGAGCGTATGTAATCCACCAGGAAGAGCACTTTCCAAACAAGAATGTTAGATAAGATTGCTAGGTTACAGAAGAAACTGCTTAGTGTCCTGCAGGCCAATAAAACCCCATAACCTTTAGGGCTCTTTCCTACCAGATAGAAAAACACAAATTAATGTCTTAACTTCACAGGACCTGGCTATAATCAAATGATGAATAGCAAAGTCAAACACAGACACATTCGGCGAGAAAATTAAATAACCCTTGGCTTCGCCTTGGGTGAACTCGTTAAATGATGCCTCTGTATGACTTTGGAAGGACAAGCAGCCCAACTTTTTGCCTTATTTCCAACTTTTAAATAATTCTTTTTTTACAGTGAGTGAAGATAGCAGAACATGAAATGTGTGGACTCCACACCTCTGGATGAGAAAATTCAGGCTGGAGCAGATATATTCAAAAACCATAACCAGTTAATTCCCAGGGAGGAGAAACCTGACTGACACACAGAGTTCGTGTAGAATGTCCTTGGGTTTACCTCAGACACCGGCTACAGTCACGTCCTCCTGCTTTTTAAATAAGTGACTTGCCGTCTTTGTAGTTACTTGGCTTACAAACTAGTCATTCTCTAGTAATTTCTCTTAGAAGTTTATCCTAAAAGTTTGCTAAGGTTTTCAACTGTATTCTTTTGTCTTTAATCTAAAAATTTGGGCACTTTATTTAAGCATCAGAAACATCGTCTGATTTTTACAAAACAGTTGTTGACTGGGGGATTAAATATTGACCATCAAGAAACATGAACTGAAATAGAAAACTACACGTCCCAACCCAACCTCAGTGTTTCTTCATCACTTCTTTTGGCTTTAGCACCATAGTTTAGAAATGAATAGGGGCCGGCCTCGTGGCCGAGTGGTGGTTTGCTTGCTTCACTGCAGCGGCCCAGGGTTTCACTGGTTTGGATCCTGGGCGCGGACATGGCACCGCTCGTCAGGCCACGTTGAGGCAGCGTACCACGTGCCACAACTAGAAGGACCCATGACTAAAATGTACAACTATGTACTGGAGGATTTGGGGAGAAAAAGCAGAAAGAAAAAAAAAGAAAAGAGAAAAAAAGATTGGCAACAGTTGTTAGCTCAGGTGCCAATCTTTAAAAAGAAAAAAATGAATACCTGTGCTGTGAATAAACCTCTGGAGTTCAGCAACTTCACTTCAGTTCAGTTCCATTTTCTAATTTCAAGTAAAATTTAAATTTAGTAATGTTTGTAATCTTTCCGTGGTTATCTCTAAATGAGCTGAGAGATATTTCTTTTCTTCTTTGTACTTTTCTCTATTCCTTTTTTGTAAACCAAGAACGTCTTTTTTATTAAATTAATTTTTAAAAACTCACTTCATTGATCAAAGTTACCATTGTTAAAGTTACTGATAAATACAGCATCTATCATTTATTGGACCCATTGGCTCTTTAAGTCTTGAAAAAATAATTTGTTTTATTTTAAAATAACTTTATTGAGATATGTTTTACATATCATAAAATCCACCAATTTCAAGATATTTATATGCCAATATTCATAGCAGTATTATTCACAATAGCCAAAAGGTAGAAATAACACAGATGTCCATCAATAGATGAATGGATAAACAAGATGTGGTCTGTACATACGATGGAATATTATTCAGCCTTAAAAAGGAAGGAAATTTTGACACAGGCTACAACATGGATGAACCCTGAAGACATTATTCTAAGTGAAATAAGCCAGTCGCAAAAGGACGAATATTGTATGATTCCACTTACGTGAGGTATGCAGAATAATCAAATTCATAGAAATAGAAAGTCGACTGGCGGCTTCCGGGGACTGGGGAGAGGTGGGCGTAATCGTCTGATGGGTACAGAGGTTTGGTCGGGGAAGATGAAAACATTCTAGAGATGGGTAGTGGTTATGGTTGCACAATAATGCGAATATACTTAATGCCACTGAACTATACACCTCAAAGTGATTACAACGGCAAATTTTATGTTATGTATATTTCACCACAATAAAAAAAAGGAAAAAAATGCCATTTCGGGTGTACAGTTCAATGACTTTTAGTAACTTAACCACGTGGTGTCACCATCATCATACAGCCGTTTCAGAGCATTTTCATCCCTGCAGTAAGATCCCTGATGCCCGTTGACAGTAAGCCCATTGCTGCCCCGCCCCAAGCAATCACTAATATCATCAGCCGCTATAAATTTGCTTTTGGACGTTTCATGTGAATGGACTCACACGACATGTGGTCCTTGTATCTGGCTGCTCCCCCCGAGAGTGACCTTCTGAAGTCCATCCACAAGAGCGAGCATGTCAGTGCTTCACTCCTCTTTTACTGGCGAATATGGCTTCACTGTGTGGATGGATCTTGTTTCATCTGTCTATTCATGGAGCCCAGGGTGTTGATGGTGTTTCCAGTTTGGGGCTGGTACACATAGTGCTGCCATGAACAGTCGTGATTTTCCCTCCCAGAGACAGCCTAAGCTGTGCCACGTGTATGCATATGTGTGTGTGTATAGGTTTGTATATATTTATATACCCGTGTATATATATGTTTGTATGCATATATGTGTGTGTGTGTGTATGCGTGTGTATATTTTTTTCTCTAATCCTGCAAGGTAGGCATAATTAGCTGCATTTTGCAGAAGAAAAGAAAGGTTAAATAACCTTTGGGTCACCCAGCTAGGTTCTCTGGGCACAGAAAAGGGTCTGACCAACCGTGGTGGCAGCAGGGTGACAGAGTGGAAAGAATGAGGTTCAAACTGTGAATAGTGAGCGCCGGCTTCTCCGCAGAGTTCGCTCCCCACTGGTCCTCACCGGCTCCTGGTGGCAGGTTTTGGGGGCTGACCCTCCTGGAGACCATCACACTGATGGGGGGCTCACAGAGGGGATTTCCCTCGGGTGGAGAAACCAGGGGCTCTGAGGGGCCACCCAGCAAGCTCTTGCTTGTCTCAGTGACTGTAATTCTGCTTGGTAATTTAGATTACATTTTCCAAAGAGTGGAGGAAGTATTTACCACAGTGTTTAAAAGTGAGGCCTCAGGAGATGGACTACCTGGGTTCACGCGCTGGTGCTGCCACATATTATTAGCTCTGTGGCCTTGGACTACTTACCTACCCTCTCTGTGCCTCAGCTTCTTCATGTGTAAACTATGAATAACTCACTGGGTTGTTATGAGGTTTAAATGACATAATATAGAGAGAGCAAGGATCACACTGGCGCTTGGCCATAATAAGCCCTGAATAAGTATTAAATGTTGTTATTATACTTCTTTGCTACAGAATTATCCTTGGGGGTCCCAGAGCCTGGAAGACACACAGGGCCCTTCCATCATCCTGACTGTCCATCGCTGTGGCACATCATGCCCAAACCTTGGCTTCTTCTCTGCAGGCTCTCCCCTTTGCCCAGGGAGTAAGAGGAGGGGCGTTGATGACAATCCTCCTGAGAGAGAGGGCCTTTGGGAGCTCAAGGGCAGAGAGCACTCCAGCCTAGACTGCCCGCTTTAGGAAATGCTTCATTTTGGGTTTCCTTGGAGTCCCCCTGCCCCTCCCCCCACCACGACAGCCCCTTTATCCTCCACTCTCTCTCAGGGCTCCTCCAGCCCTTCTGCATGAGCCTGCTCCCTGTCCTCCCCTGGGGCATCGTTGCATTTCAGGTGGAGACCAGAGCTAGAGGCGGCTTGGGAGGGTTTATCCGGGGTTTTCTGCTCTGGTTCCCACCCACCTGCATATGCACAGATTCTGGCTGGAGCGGAAGCCTCTCCTCCCTGAGAACTGCTGCATCTCCCCTTCCACCACCAGAGGCGCTTAGCAGAAGCTAAGCCTGAAGCCCAGTGAGATGGCGCTCCCCAGCGGTGGCCGACTGACCAAATCGGGGACGGATACATGGTTCTTGCAGCAGGCCAGATTCTCGAGAATTTAGCCTGAAAGATTCAAAGTCAGACTGCAGTAGTCCATGAACTGGAAGCCTCTGTACCTTTGGGGGATCAAGTGTATAGAGCAGCAGAGAATTTACACAGAAGTGTTTGTGAGTGCGTGTCAGAGAGAGAGTCAGACGGACAGCCTCTCTCAGCTCTTGAAGGGTTTCCCATCTAGAGTTCCAGGAGTCCCCACAGAATGTCCTCTCCTTAGGTGAGAACGTACTCCTGTGCCTCAGCGGCCTTCTCCACCTGGTTGCAGCAAGCACGCTACGGGGCACATGGTGCTCAGAAAGCAGAGCAGCGATTAAAAGCTCTTTAGCAAGAAGTCAGACAGAACTCGGTTTGAATCTTGTCTCTGTCACTTTCTAGCTGTGTGACCTTAGACTAATTGCTCCATCTCTCTGAGCTTCAGTTTCCTCACCTAAAGGGGATGATCAAGTTTACTTCATAAAATTGCTCAGAGGATTACACAAAACAATGAATGTGAAATAGGGTGGTGCTTGGCATATAGGTGATGACCAGTAAATGATAATTTATGTATTATAATTCATACCTTCCTTTAAAATCAACGTTTTATCAGTATGAAATTTGCATGACTCTAAATTACCAACCCAAATTTCTTTTGCTGGTGTTTACATGATATATCTTTTTCCATCCTTTTATTTTCAATCTTCTGTGTCCCAGTATTTAAAGCATGTCTCTTATAAACAGCATAGTGTTATTTTTGAATCTGGTTTAACCATCTTTGTCTTTTCATTGGAGCATTTAGTCCATTTACATTTAATGTAATTACTAACATAGCTGTCTTCTAGTCTACCATCTTGCTACTGGGCACGATCTTTACTCCCAGAATGTGCCCCTTCTGGGGTCTCAACCAAAAGCCTAAGATGTTTGCCAAAGCCCCTGTGTCTCCTCCCCATTACGCAGCAGCTGAAATCTGTTCAGCTCTTCATCTTCTCAGCTGCTGTTTTCTGCTGGGTTTCCCAGAGTTCTCACTGCATGCTTGGTTTAGGAGTCAGCCAGCAACTTGAGGGGAACCTGTATGCAGATTTCTCATTCAGTCCTCTCCATCATTCTTCCTTCAAGTTCCAGCTACTCTGGCCGCCTTAAACTCTGATCTCAGCGCAATAAGACTGCTGCTGCTTTCTGCTATCACCCATTCCTCCCTGCCCTGCGCTCCCCCAATGCCCACCGCCCCCCCCCCCAATCCAGTGATTTGGGAAATGCCCTCAGGAAAAACCAAGACAAATGTGACGCTCCTTCATACTTCTCCTTCTCTTAGGGATCGTAGCGTCTCAGATCCTGCCTGCACTGCATGGGTACTCTCCAATTCCTTCAAACAGTTGCTTTCTATATTTTTTCCAGTATTTATAACTATTTTGGCAGGAAGATTAATCTGATACAAGTTATTCCCCTACAGCCAGAACCACAAGCCTTATGCTCTTTCCATTCGCTGAGCCCTTCTCAAAACTGCCTGAGAGTGGGGAGCAAAAGTTTCTGCTGGCAGGCAATTGACTTGAACCTAGTTCAGTCTACAGAGGATGGGATGACCTCATCAGTTGGACTCCAGACAAAGCGATCTGAGATATTTAACTATCAGACTGAAGTTTAGGTATTTGTTAAAAGTTATATGGTCTTGAGAATATGAAAGAATTCAGGAGCCTATTGGGTTCAAGATATTTACATTGCTTAGGATCCTTTTCAAAGGTTATTAGGCCAAAAGAACCAAGAAAATTAAGATCCAATTAAATGAGTGACTTGGTAAGAAGGGCATGCTTCTGAAGGTAGACTGAAGAACAATTGTGTAAGACAATTGCCTATGAGATCGCTTCTCTCAGATTATGAAGTTGACTAAGCAATCATAAATAGCATCCAGTGTCTCTTGGGGATGCTGACAAGAATCAAGTATGCCTCACCAGGAATCTCAAGAATGCTGAGGAGCAATCAGCAAAGGACTGGAAACATTTTGGTTTCCTTAGTGGGGGTGAGAAGAACCACTCTGAAAGTCTGCAGCTCTGGCCATCGGTAACCGCGGTTAACTGGGATGGCTGTCGTCGTCTTCAGCGGGCGTGTAGTTTTCAACCCTGGTCCATCAGTCAGGGTCTAGTTGGGGGGCAAAAGCCACATGTGTCATTTTAACAGAGAGAATTTAATATAAAGAATTATTAATCTGGTATTGGACAAATAAAATGGCGAACAGGAGACACAGAGGAATCACACAAGTGGTAACTGCAGGAAGTAATTACCACCTTTAGAAGTGGGGAAACAAGAGAAAAGGTTTGCGGAGGATAGAAATTTAAATAGTTGGGGGCAGGGCTCAGTGCAGCCGGTGCTGCCATCTCCAGGGGAGACGCTGAGCTTGGCTCTGGGAGGGTGGAAAACTGCCAGCTGGAACTAGCTGCAGCTGCTGGTCCCCAACTGTCCCTGCCAGGCGATGATGACAGAGACGGGAAGCAGAGAAGACAGACCCTTCCCAGGCCACCGGCCTCGCGGGCTCCCTCTTGCGGCCCCATTGGCAGACCCCAGGAGGAACCCAGCTAACAAAGAGACAGGTTTGTGGAATCCCAGCCAGCCCCAGGGTCCCAAATGCAGAAACGGCTTGAAGCTGAGAGAAACAGCTCACCAGCACACGGAGAGGCAGGCTTATGTGTAGGAAGATTTAAAAGGAGCAGAACCACAGCACTGGTATTTTTATGTTAGAAGGAATCTGCATATTTGGTGTTTCAGACATGTGATATGTAAGAATGGAAAGCTTAAAGAGTAAGAGATTTATAACTTCACTTTAAACGTGTAATTGAGCAGTTAATTTAGACTTGTGATTTTTTATGGTGACATCTAAGTAGAATATAGAAACATTTAAATTTTCCCTTATTTTTGTAAGTTTAATTTATTAGTTTCCATAAGAATTTAGGATTTGGGAAGATTTTGTATGCTGTCAGAAAAACCGAAGTACTTAAAAAAGAAAGAAACACATGAAGTGTATAAATGCACGTGTTTGAAGGGCTGAGCTGAGCTGGTGAACAGCACCGAGCATTGTTCAAAGGCACCTCCAAAGTTGCTAGAATCGGCTAGACTTCGAATAATAAGATTTGTAAGCTCAACTTAAAAGCCTAAAAAAGGTTGTTTAATCTGTATCTTAAATTCAATATTGATTCTAAAGACAAAATTAATTGTATTTATTAAACGATTACCAATTATTAAACTTATTAAAATATTATTTTTAAAGCCAAATTTAAACTTACCAATTTTTAAAGGAAAAAACCCCTCTGACATCTTTTCTACATGAGAAATCCGCCGTCCAGGACAGCAGAGTCCCCACCCCCGGCCCCACTCCCCATCCCCTGAGGTTTTCCTAGAAGTGGCTGGAGAAGAGCAAGAGAAGCAACTTTGCTTCTCCGCTTTTCTGGAAACCCAGAAACCATCTCGCCTTGTAGCAGGCTGAGATCACGCCCTGGCTTGGCTCTTCTGCTTCCTCACCTTCTGTCAAGCCAGGATAACATGAAATAGGATGGCCAGGAGATTTGGGGTGAAGGAACCTGGGGTGGAGTCCCATCTCCATTGCTTAAGGAACTCAAGCCTCAGGTGTCCCCCCCCCCCCCCCCAGAAAATGGGGGTGATACTGCCTTGCAAGGCTGTCATGAGGACCAGCACAGTGCTGGGCACACCAGCCAGCAGAATCGGAACCTTCCTGTGCTGGATCCTGAGGGCAGCCCGAGCACACTGGCCTGGGACTCTCCCTCTTACTTCTTGGCGGGAGGCAAGCTCTCTCCCCCTCCCTCGGGCACATGTTCCAGGCCCCAAAGGCCCCAAAGGAATTTCTCACCACAGACCGAAAGAGGACAGGCCAAGGAAGAGGCCGCTGGGTCGGGAGCAAAGCAGCAGCCCTGGGGGCAGGGTTGGCTCTCTCTCGGCAGGGATGGGCAGCCAGTGGCTGGAGCAGGAAGGGGAGGGGTTGCAGGGAATGGCTCAGATGTGGCCCCCCTGTGTTCACAGGTCACCTGGCCACTCTGTAGCCCAGTTGGAACATGCTTAGGGAGCAGCAGGGGGAAGGGCCTTGCCACAGGAGAAAGGAGAGCGGGTGAAGGTCCTTTCTGCAAGTACTGGGAGGGAAGGGGTGGGGACCAGAATCATCACCACCCCACTAATTCGTCAATGCACTTCCCTGAGAACTGTCCCTGTATTGCTAGGCCCCAGGCATGCAGCCAGAAGTCCTCCACACCCCTGCCTGCCCAGCACATGCACTGAGAAGGCACAGAGGCGCATGCCTCCTTCTCCCTGGAGAAGCGGTGCGGAGGGCCCCGGAGGAACGTGGGCGCAGCAGGGCGCGGGCGCGGGGGGGGGGGGGGTGGTGTGGCTGTGGAGGGTGGCTTCCTGGACAGTGCCAGTCCTGGTGAGGCTGACACTGGTTCACAGGGAGTCAGAGGGCAGCAAAGGAAGCCAGAAAGGCAGGTGGGGGCCAGCTGGGGAAGGACCTCAGAGTCAAGTTCAGGGGCGTGGATTTTGTTGGAAGCCAGGGAAAAGTTTTAAGCAGGGATTGCATTTTAGAAAGATCAGCTGGTGGTGTCCATAGGGAGAGAGGGGTCTGGAGACAAATACGGGAAGTACCAAATCGTAGGAGTCCAGACAGGGAACCACGAGGGCCTGACAGGCACATGACACAGAAAGTAAGAGAAGGGTTGGAGCAAGGGACTCCAGCATCGTGGTCACCGTGGGAGTCCAGGCCACGGTGGGTGGAAGTCAGGCTTAAAGGCCCCTGGGCCAGGCCAGCCAGCTTCCCCTGACCCCACCTGCCCAATGCAGTCTCACCCTCCTGGGGTCCCCAGTACACCACGTGGTGGCCTTTCTCCCACCAAGAGAGATGTCAGCAGAGGAGGCTGCAGAGGCAGTGCCCACAGACACCATGAGATGGAGAGTATCCTGGATTAGGGGGTGGGCCCAATGGAATCACGGGGGTCCTTGAAATTAGAAGAGCGGGGCAGGAGGCAGGCTGGCGTGATTCGATGCGAGAGGGATTCAACCCACCACTGCCGTTGTTGAAGACGAAGGGGCCACAAGCCAAGGAATGGAGGCGGCCTCTAGAAGCTGGCAAGGACAAGGAAATGGAGTCTCTCAGAGAGGAGAGGAGGGCAGCCCTGCTGACACCTTGATCTTCACCCAGTGAGACCCACGTCAGGCTTCCAGCCTACAGGGATATTAAACGTGTGCTGCTTTAAGCCACTAACTTGTGGTGACTTGTCATGGCAGTTAGGAAACCAAAGCAAACGTGAGGCTGGCTCCCTGTCGCTCAGGTCTCAGCTCGAGTCAACTTTGGAGAGGCTTTCCCTAAGGCCGCCCTCTCGTCGCTCCTCGTCACTCTTCTGCCACTTTATTTCAGCCAGTTCATGATTTGAAATCCTATTGACATGATTCCCCTGTTAGATTGTAAGTTCCCAGAGGACAGGCATTTGGTCATCAGTCCATCTCTGCATCCCCAGACCAAGAAAAGTGCCTGCACAGTGGCAGCTCCACGAATGTTTGGTGGGTCGATGAGGGGATGCGTGAGAGAACACGGGGGCACACCCGCGCCGTGAAACCTACGCAGGCCGAGCGCTCAGCGGCTCCTCTCCGTCCTCACAGCCTCTGAAGGCTCAACCGAAATGTACACGCCCCCCTCAATCCTCCAGCATCTTCGCTCAGTTCAGGTCACCTCTCCCTCGGGCTTATGCTGCTCTAGCCCTCCCGGGAGAGGAAAATATTATAAATTCCCTCTGCCGGACAGAATCAGAGGGGAAGGTATGGGGAGAGTCCGTGAGGAAATACAGCGAGGGTTCCCTCCAGGTCAAACGCTCCAGGAGGAGAGACCAAGCTGGTGTAGGAGAGGCCTGGCCCTCTCCGACTTGCTCAGTGTTTCCAGGGCGCTGCAGACAGGCGGTTTCTCCAGGAAATGGCTTGCCGGTGCAGCCAAGGACAGCAACAAAGCCCAGGGGAGACCGGCGAGCTGCGGCCGCTGCCCACCGTGGGGCACAGGCAGGGAAGGCAGGCTCAGGTAGTGCAGACAGGACACACAGACTCATGGGCTGCCGCACTTGCACATGCAAGCGAGACGCACAGTGCGGGGCAGGGCGACGTGTACAAAATGCTGGTGACTGAGTCCGTGTTAGAAACAGACAACATGAAAGGCTTCTGGCTTGTGAGCTCACTCCGAATTTAGAGTCGTGATCACTTCCTGTCATTAAACCTCAGCCACAGGAAGATCCTAGCTTCAATAACGAAAATGAATCTTCATCTCATCAAGGGGAGAAAAAGTGGTTAAAAACACTACAGCTGTCACTCTCGCAGTAGTTCTGACGGCTAACGTGCCCAGAAACATCAAGAAAACTTTTTTCTGTACAGTCTGAAATATTTACTGTCCAGTTATCAGGGGTGTTCCTCAAAGGTGACGTTGTAAACTGACTAACAGCACTTAAGTGCACTGGGTCTGAAGTGACAGTCCCATTCTCGATCTAAGAGCTCACATATTTAACTGATGACTGCTGTCCTCATCAGGGGCATTTTGTATATGGAAAAGACATTTTAAAAACATATACTGTGAATGTTGCAAACTAAAAAAGCAAATCCAAGCACGATTAATTACTTTGCCTGGATCAATAAATGCTAGTGCCAAGTGCTGTCGTATACCAAGGAGGACAAAAGCCCTCAGTTGAAGAAATCATATTGCTGCTACTTACTGATATTCCATTTCCTAAATGCATGTTAGTCAATTTGTGGACTTTATCCAACACACACAGATTTTTCTTAGCTTGGAATTCTCAGATCTCTTTTGGACATTTCTCTTCCATCACTCTCTTAGAAGGATGAAAATGAAACGACTTTTTAAACAGAATTTCCAAATTACAAGCCACCAAAAGCACAACTCGGGTCATATTTCAGATCTTCACCCAGAAGGGAAATGCCATCAAGGTTTGGATGTGCTGAGGTCTCTCCCCCGCTGGCAGCTCAAACTTCCTCATCCTCTCCCAGCCACCTCCCGCCCCTTTCAAAGCCAAGCTGACTCCCGTCTCTGAGATTTCACAAACAGAGAGACTAAGAGAACACCTAGAAGGTGCCAGAAGGATCCAGAGCCTTCTCTTTTTTCTGGAGCTGTCATCAGTGGGGCCAACAGGCAAATACGAAGAGAAGAAGAGGGGTTCAGGGTGGATAAGAGCCGGGGCCCGGAGGGAGCACTGTGGAGGACCGGCACAGCACCAAAGCCCACTGCCCCAAACAGCATTCTGAGACCTCACATGGGAGAAATTCCAGGCCCTTCCGGGCACTTCTTTAATCCCAGGGAATGAACATCTCTCCAAAAGGCCCCGCCCACATCTCCCCGTCTCCCCTCTGGAAAGCAATGAGACCTGCCACTCGGCTCCCAGAGCAAGCTGAGACCCCTGCAGCAGCTTTTCCTCTAGACTATGACACGCACACACACAGGCCCTTCTGGATTCAAGACCGGCAGCTTCCAGAGCTGCAGCCCATGAGCCCTGCCCGCACGGAGGACTTTCCCCTCACCCACTGCCAGGCTCCGTTCTTAGGGGTGTTGCTTACTTTTTAGTCTGAAGACACGCCCCGTTGGAAATGAGCAGTGCAAGATCCTACGTGCAAATATTTGCAATTTTTTTTTTAAATGATGCACATTTAAAAAAATTCAAGTCAAATCCAGGAACAGACTAGCTGGTTGGTAGCAGCTGGCCCCTCACTCACACTAGGAAAATGGTCAGTTTCTGAAATGAGGGAGGGAGGAAGGCACCAGCTACGCCACCGGGGAGGTCAGTTCCTTGAGCTTGGGAAGAAGCCCAAGAGGGAAATGCTGAGGCTTGATCGGAGACGGGCTCTCCCCACCCTTGTGGCCCCCCTGAGCCAAATGCCAAAGGCAGCATGGAGGGTCTAGATGGAGGTGAGGGTGGCCCCTCACCCACGAGGCCGGCAGCTCTTCCCCAGGAATTCTGAAACTAAAACAAGGAAGGCGCATCCCCAGAGCCCTGCTGTGTAGGGCTGCAGGCTACCTACACTCCACTAGACGGGAGCAGAGGTATCTCGCTGTCACCCGTAAGGCTCCGCATCACCGGAACCCAAAGGGACTCTGAAAGCCAACACATCCTGGATGGTTTTGCGTGTGGCCCAGACAAGCTCCTGCTATGGGAATGCCAGGGATACGGGATATATCATTGGGAGTATGAGGCAGTCCAGTATCTGAGGGGAAAAGGCCCGGAGGTGAGCATGTGAGTTAGGCAGGCAAGGCTGGAGGTCAAGAAGTGAACATTAGCAGTTGGGTCTGTGTGTCTGCAGAGCAGCGGTCACAGTCATGACAAAGGGAGGCTGACAACAGGGATTTACCCAGCGCACTCAGACTAGGCCCGAACCCAAAAGGCCAGAAGGCAACATGGCCCAAAGGAGGAGTCCCTCAGCTGCCCGGGACGGGGCATCCTCATCCTGGTGGGCGTCCAGGCAGGAGCTGGGAAGTCCCGAGGTGGGCCTTCAGCCGAGGGAAGCACAGTTTAGCTCCGAGCCCTCCTGGCTGCCCGCTGCCACCTCCCCCAGCTCCTCAGTGCTGTCGGTGATGTTGGGCTCGCTGGAGCACTGCCGGTGGGGCGGAGAGAAGCTGGGTGGCAGGAGCAGGTGCTGGTCCTCAATGCCCGGCTCCTCGCCCAGGCCTGAGTGCATCATGGTGGCCATGGCCAGCAGCTGGATGTCCGAGTGGGCGTTGGCCACCGTGTGCCGCCGGACACTGCCACACTTCTCCAGGTAGGCCTCCCCCTCTTGCTCCGTCAGCGGGGTCAGGGCCATCTCGTTCAGGGGCCGGCTGACGGTGGTCACTGGGGAGGTGTAGTTCAGGAGAGTCACCTTGGGGTGGACCCGGGAGTGGCGCCTGGCTGCAAGAGAAAAACCAGCAAAGGCTGTAATGGCGGAGAGAGAGCAGGAGTCCAAAGCTCGGGATCTGTCGCGGGAGGAGGGCGGTGGCAGCTCCACCTGCAGGACCAGCGTTGGGTGCAGCCTGCGGCAACGCGAGGGGCGACCTTGGGAGGGCTGAACTTTTCTCTTGCAGCTTTATCTGTTTATGCCAGATGCTGCCCCCGACCAACCCTCCCCACGTATTAGGGGTCACCAAAGGACTTTCCTGATAGACTGGGTTCAAGGGCATCTCTCTCTCCCCAGCTGCTGCCCAAGCTTCACTGGATTTGCCCTGAATTCCCTTTCAACCAGTCTCCTCTGAAGACCTGGGCACTGGCTGGACCAGCTTCTAAAAGAAGTCTTCTAGCTCCATTCAGCTAGAGGTGGCTTCTGCAGGGTCAACCTAAGATTAAATCCAGAGGAAGAGGTAACTGGGGGCCCCTCAGCCATCAAAGCTAGCACAGTGGGACATCCCCCAAATCCTCCTGAGCCAGGACCATCAACGCTCCTCTCCTCCAGCCAGGACGACGGTCTGAGACCCACGTTCTGTACAAGTCAGTATCTGGATTCAAACAGCCTTCAGCACCGTCACCAAACGGGCTAGGCTCCAGGAAGGCAGACAGGAAGAGCGAGGGCCGGACACGGATTATGATGCTGCTGCTGCTGCTTGAATCCTCACCACGTTCCAGAAACTTGACATACATTCATCTTCTGAATCCTCCTAAGAACTGAACCTAAGTCTTGATGCATCATTAGCTCCCACTTTACAGGAGAGAATGCTGAGCCTAGAGAGGTAACAACTTACCCGCGCTCACCCAGCTAGAACGTAGGAGAGCCGGCCTTCCAGCAAGGTCTGTCTCTGCAGATGTTGCCCGGCCAGCTGCCGTGCAAGCACACAGACACCTATCACCAGCGAAGTTCCCGAGGGAAGGACAAGCCATGTGTGTGAGGTTCAAAGAGAGGAAAAAGCTTGCCACCGGGGGACAATCGGGAAACTTGCCAGGGAGGATGTACATTGGAGATGGGCCTTCAAAGTAGCAGAGCTCCCAGAAGGGAGGGGGTGGTGGCGTTCTTTTTTTTTTTTTGAGGAAGATCAGCCCAGAGATAACTACTTCTAATCCTCCTCTTTTTGCTGAGTAAGACTGGCCCTGAGCTGACATCCATGCCCATCTTCCTCTACTTTATATGTGGGATGCCTACCACAGCATGGCTTTTTGCCAAGCGGTGCCATGTCCACACCCGGGATCCGAACTGGCAAACCCTGGGCCACTGAAGCGGAATGTGTGCACTTAACCGCTGTGCCACCGGGCCGGCTCCCCGAGCACCACAGGCCATGGGCTGGCTGGACCCAGCACACACGAAGCGAGGAGATGCACCCCAGCAGGTGGGAGGAGCCGTGCCACAGGATGGCCCTCGAAAGCCCCAGGGAACCACCTGTGAGCAATCAGAAGCAGGCGGGATGGGGGCTGGGCCTCAGGGACACTCACTGGGCAGGAGCCAGCACGGCTGGAGCCTGAGAGGCCAGAAGTCAGGAAAGCCAGTGAGACCACGTATAATTTTCTATAATGAATATGGATTACAAGTGGAAAAAAATCAGCACTAACATCAGAGTCATGGTGACAGGTGACCCAGAGATGTGGTGGTGATGGGGGCCAGACGAGGAAGAGGATGGGCCGGCGATGCCAGAGATGACACGACAGACGCCAACAAACAAGGGGCCGAGGGCTGGGGAGGATGCAAGACGGCGGCAGCGCCAGGCCGGGGGCAGGACCACAGGGGAGGGGCTGGGACAGCCAGCGGACACGCCATTTTGAAGTTGGGGAAAGAAGTTGCAGTTGAAGATAGAAATTTGAATATATTCCCAAAGTATTGGAGCATGTAAGAAAATGTTCACAGAATAATATTTGGTGACAAAAGCAGAATATAAACATTATTATTATAATATGCATTTTTTTCCTCTTTTAAACAAAACTGGGGTTATACCAGGTGTTGCATTCACACACATACATGCACACGTATGTATAACACCTAAGAAGTTTATACATCAAAATGTTAATAGTAGTTATCTCTGGGTAGAAGGATTACAGTGATTTTTAAAGTTTCTCCTTTATCCTTTTAAAAAATATTTTCCACATTTTATTCCACGTGCATGCATTTCTTTCAAATGAGGAAAAAACATTTTGGGATATAACAACTCTGGAGTCCCCGATGGCTGTGGCCCTCAAAGAGAACATGACCCCTCTGAAAATGAAGAGAGGGGTCAAGGGTTAAGTCATCTCTCGTATGCCTGCATGCAGCGGGCGGACGCTGCCAGAACGACGATTAAATCACTGATGATAACGCAGCCGGGAGCACTGAAGAGGGGCGGGCGCTGCTCTAAGCACCTTGCTGTGACCCCTCTCCCCCCAGGGAAGGGGGTCCTGTTACCATTACTGCCACCTTACAAAGGAGGAAGCCACAGCACCGAGAGGTCACGTAACCTGCCCAATGTCACTAAGAGGAGGCAAAGCTGGCCTGGAACACAGGTCCTGACCTCCAGAAGCCAAGCATCTTCACCGATGAGCCCCCCGCCTCTCCAGGAGGAAGGAAACACGAGGATGGGCTGGAGAGGCGGGAGAAGAACTGAAACAGTCAAGCAACTGAAGCCCAGGGAGAAGATTCCAAAGGAGGAAGCATAGATACCAGCCACACAGCAATTCCCAGGGCCTCTCCTCTCCCCTCCACGAGAAGCTCCCTCTGGGGTGGCTCCCCTGGAGGCACCTGGCTCTTCCCCGCTGAGGCGCGTGTCGGCTGCGTGAGCTGGATGAAAGATCCCAGCGCAGCGGAGGAGGCTGAGGGCGTAGGGTAAGGAATGCCGGGTCGGGGGGCTCTGCGCCAGGCCTCTGCTGCTTTCCAGCTGCCCTCTTCCTGTCGGGGCACTCCTCTCCCAGCCTTCCAGCAGCCCACCCAGTGCAGGGCCCCTGAGACCCTGAGGACCCCAAAAGAAACCCACTCCCTCTCTCAGCAGGGGACGGAGCAGGGAGCAAAGGAGAAAGGCCTGAGCGCAGACCAGCCCTGGGTGCTCTGACAGGATCAGGAGAGCACGCGGTGCCGCTATGGACAGGCCTTGGGGACGCGGCCTGTGTGCTTTAGTTTACTCCTGGCTCTCTACTTGGATCTGGGGGCCCTGACACACACTAGGGTCACTTCCAAAGCTCCCCTGCTGGACGGACGTAGCAGCGAGACCTGCCACGTCCCTCTGTTCAGCTCTCAGCAGGGCCTGTCACCGGGCGGTTTATACGTGCTGTGCATACACATGTCCATCTACACACGTATGTACATACAAACAACGACGAGAGAACAAAACCCTAACCCTTAGGAATAAGTCGCCAAGTCTGCTGGCTCGGAGCCCCAAGGGAGCTGTTTGGCAGTAGGACAATATGTTGTCATGCCCGTTGTTCACAGGGGAAGACTGTGGCTCCACCAGCTCCTCGGTTCTAAAGGGTAGTGCCCAGACCCCCACTACACCCCCTGTGTGCCTGGCCACGCTGCTGCTGCCGGCCCACCTGCCGAGGTCAGGTGACAGCAACCACGGCCCCCAGCAGGCACCAGACAGGAGGCTGTGTAGTCTGGGGGAGGCTGGCCACTGGCCCCCTCGCTGGGAAGAAAAATAGGAGACAAAATGCCAAGGAACAAGCAAGACAGAAGAATCCACGCCAGGCGTTCGCAGAGGCTCTGCCTGAAGCACGTGTGCTCCAGCCATCCACGCCCCGCATTTCTATCACGTTCCCACATCTTTACAAGAACCATGCATTACTTTTATGATCACAAAAATCGATAACTATAAAACAGAAGCACTGGAAGAGTTCAAAGAAGCAGGGACCTCATTAAAGAACCATCCTTAAAAAAATGCCCTTGAGGGCCGGCCCCAAGGCCAAGTGGTTAGAGTTCTGCGTGCTGCGCTTCGCTGGCCAGGGTTTACAGGTTCGGATCCTGGGTGCGGACCTACTCAGCTCATCAGCCAGGCTGTGGAGGCATCCCACATAGAAAATAGAGGAGGACTGGCACACATGTTAGCTCAGGGCTAATCTTCCTCACTAAAAAAAAAAAAAAAAAACACCCTGGAAAACAATTCATTTCTCTCCCACTGCTGTTAAAAGTCAACACTTTAGATTGGTGGGAAACCTGTGCTGTGGCCCGAACCCTACACCCAGCCTGGCCGGAGAGTGGCCAGACTGTTTGGTCTGCGTGCAGGTCTCTGTGTTAACGAGACCAGGTGGCTGCGGGCAGGAGCGGGGCGGGGTCTGTGTAGATGACAGGGCCACAGGGGCAGACAGCATCTCCACAATGTCTACTGTGCACAGAGACTCCAGTGATGTCTTACGGGAGTGTGGCAACCCAGGGAATGATTCTGCTTGGGGACGGGTATCTGGAAAGGAGCAGGACTAATGTTAGGCTTTCAGCGTGGCTAAGACCTGGGCCAGGCAGACATGAGGGGACACACAGTCCAGGGAGAGAAAAGAGCTGGAACAAAGGCAGAGGGGATACAGGGCAGCTTAAAGGAACGGGACAGGTGTGCACAGCAGACACATGCAGCATCTCTGGAGGAAGTGAGAATTCATTCCATCACTTCCAGGGGCCCCAGCTGGGTAGCAGGAGCCAGGAAAGATGTCGCAGACAGGTGCCCCCACGTCGTCCAGCAGCCTGACTGAAGCTCTTGGAGGGCTCAACAGGGCAGCAAACAGACAGGAGCGGCCACTTCAGCTGCTACTGAGAGCTGGAGCCAGAGTGAGGGGGGTCAGCCTCAGGGAGGGGGTCTCAGGAAACCCATCCCTCCTTCAACAAACATTTCCTCAGCTACTATGTGCAAAATGCCGTGCTTGCTGCTGAGAAACATAAAGCCGATGTGGGGCCTGGCCCAGGGGGTGGAGCCACGCGTGATCAGAGTGTGAGTGTGTGTGTGTGTGTCTGTGTGTGTCTGTGTGTGTCTGTGTGTGTCTGGTGGAGGGTAGGGTCCACTATGTGCTCGGAACTGTATCCAAAAGGGAGGCACCTCACTGACGCTGACATCGTCTTCGGAGCATTCTGCAGAAAAGGCACCTGAAGCCGAGATGCTAAAGCACCATGACAGTCAGCGAGGAAGCCAGGATTCCAGCCCAGGGCTGACAGCAGAGCCTGGCTCCTGAAATAACTGTTAAAACCCAGCCCACACGACGACTGTTGGGGCAGAGATACAGACGAGGGCACCTGGGGGTTCAGAGAGGAACCGTCATGCAGAGGGGTCCTTTCAGAGGGGCCTGCTCCCTGACAGGGACTCAGCGACTGACCCCAGCCTGGCCACTGGCTCACTCACTCCCTGAGAGGCGAGGGGTGCGAGGCCTGGGAACCGGGGGCCCACGCGCTCCCCGCCCTCAGCAGGCGCACGGTCTAACGGGGAGACTGACAAATAATCGGGCCAGGACTACCCAGCACAGCAGGGCCCGAATGCTGTGTGGGGCCCCCGGGAGGCACGCACAGCTTCTCCCTGGAGTGGCCCATGCAGCTGCCTCGGCCGGGGCCACAGACCACAGACGCAGGGGTCAGCCTCCTCCTCCTCTGAGCGCCCCAGGCCCAGAGATGTGACTGCAGGCCACACCGCTGCAGCGCTGCCGCGGCTCCAAGGCCAGCTGCCCGTCCCGTCCCGCCCCGCCCCTCTCCTCCGCTGGCCCCTGCCCCGGCTCAGGGCGAGGCTGCGGCTCTGCCTTCTGCTTTCTGGCGGAGTGTTTTGGCTCCCAAGACTGGGTGTGGGCAGCGCCGAGACCACAGGCCCGCCGGGCTGTGCGAGTCCCCTGGGCAGGCAGTGCTTCCTCACCAACTCCCACCAGACTCCAGAGCCAGCCCCAGAAAACCGTGGGCTGCCTCCCCACCGGTCGGCCTCTGGGCCCCTCCGAGGCCTGCAGACCTGCGCTGGGCCCACAGCGCCCTGCTCGCTGTCTGCACCAGGGGAGGCCGGTGCCTGCCCCTCAAGGAGGGGATCCTCCCATCAAGGGCCCGAGGAAGCGGTGGGCACCCCCAGGGCCTAAACACCTGCTCCCTCCCTTGCTGCGGGGCCCTTTGAGCAGGGGGACGCTGGCTGACGCCCCAGCCTCCCCCTGCCTTTCACTCGGCACGGGGGGGCGGGGCGGGGGCGAGGCGAGGGGGCGGGGCCTTCCTTCCTCCCCGCCCGAGGGCCGCTGAGCCCTGGCACTCATCACCCTACACCGGGGCCAACAGCAGCGGCTCCTTTCAAACCCCCAGAGAGAAGCCAGGCGTGGACGGGCGCTCTTCAGGCGGGAGGCCTGCAGGAGGCCAGGGCTTTCGCTGAGCAGGCCGGGCGCCCGCTGCATGAGGACCCGGCACCTGGGCAAAGTGGGGAGCAGGGGACCCAGGGAGGGCGCACAGGCCTGGCGTCCACATGTTCGTGATATCACTGTCTCCGTCCTCACTCGTGCTCCCTGGGCCCTAGAAAAGTGACAGCTTCGCAGGGGAGGACACACACACTCACTCCACTATGGCCTCGGGCTCGTCTTTTCTCTGGAGCAAGCCCTGCACATACAGGGCTGAAGCTCACTCCTCATGCCCATCTGCCGCCTGGCAGGAACAGAGACGCCCCCAGACTCCCCACGGGGTCAACACAACACACGTGGGCACCTGGTGCAGCGAGGGGTTCCTGTGAAAACCACTTCTCTGGCTCTGGTCACCTCCCCCATGTGTGATCCTGGGGACTTTTCTTAACAACTCTGAGCCTGAGGGACCCACCCCTCAGCAGGACGGCAGCGAGCACAACATGAATCCACGCCAAGCGCGGGCTCAGTAGCTGAGAGGTGACAGGCATTTGATAAGCGGTGGCTTTGGAGCCCATCGGCCCAGCTGCCGTGACCTCTCCCACCCCAGCCAGGCCCAGGGCGGACAGAGGGGCAGAGCCCACGGTGGGTGTGGGGCTCCTCAGGTCCAAGGCATCTCCTCGCTACACTCATTCCCACAAGCAGGATGAACATAAACTTATGCTCGTCTCCGCTTTACTGGGGATGAGCTTTTTTACTTTCTCCTGAAGGAGTGTCCTCGACGAGGCAGGCAGCACAGCGGCCACCTTAGCTTTTTGGTGCCCAGAGGTTGGAGGTGAAATGTCTGGCCTTCAATGCCTCTTGGGCTAAGGAATGAGAGGGACGGACTGCCTCCAGGAGTGGGTGGGGTCGGGGGAGGCTGGAGCCTGCAGGACAGCTGGGGAAGTGCAGACCTGGGGCTCCGGAATCCTGGCCCCAACAGCCCCGTGACCTCAATCCTCATCTGCCTCACCCATGAAATGGGAACAGCAGCGCCCCCGCCGTGGCCTGGAACCCTGCCCACCCCACACAGTGCCCAGGACGTGATCTGTGTCCAGTGGCTTCCCCTGCCATCGGCCGCTTGGCAGCTCTGAAGCTCTTTCAGTTCCTCCAACACCACAGCCTCCTGCTCACTGCTCTTCCCACCCCGAAAGGCCCCCAAAGATCCTTCGCTTTGCCTGCCTCAGGCTGCCCTCCCAGTCTACTTGGCTAACTTGTACTCATCCTCCAGGCCCCATCACAGATGTCACTTCTTCCGGGGAGTCTTCCTGGATTTCTGGGTCCCCGTGCCGCACCCCTGCCGTGGCCCCGCTCAGAGCAAGCGTATGCTGATGAGTCACCATCTGTTCTCCGTGACCCCCTCACGGGACAGACCGTGCGCCCAAGGGGCCAAAGGACTAGTGCACAGATACACCGGCAGCACCTCACAAGGTGCCAGGATGGGGTTTCAGAACACATTTGAGGAAATAATAAAACCAAAAGAGGGCCATTCCCTTCCCTCTCTGCCCCTACCGAGACAGACGACGCCCCAGAGGCCAGGACTGCCCTTGGCTCAAGGCCTCTGCTTTACAACTCGACTGAAGTAGCCATTATTTGTACTTTCGCTGAAAGCTGAAGGCACCCCCTCTTGGAGTGAATCTCCTGTCCCGGGCGCCAGGCCCAGCTGGTGGCGGAGTCCTGCCACAGCCCAGCTGGCCGCTGGCGTCCGACATCTGCCTGGCTCCTCCCGCCCCAGCCCAGCCCCAACTTGGAGCCCGAAGAGCAGGAAGGTGGCTCCGGGGAGGGAGGGCAGGAGCCTGTCTCCCCTCAGCTGTCACGTCTGCTCTGGCTTGTTCCAGCTCTCAGTGGAATGAGGGAGGGATGGTCAGACAAGGGGGACCCGGCAGGCAGCAGGCTGGGGCCAGCACCCTCTGACTTGTGGCTCTGTCTCCAGAGAAACCTGACAAGAACCCCTGGCGCCGGCCTGCCCCGTGTGTCCGCAGCCTCGAGGCCCAGGAAGGGGCAGAACTCCACTGGCACGGCTCCTCCCCCAGCTCTGACCAGGTTCAGCCACAGCTCCATTAGAGCAAGAGGAGGGAACGGCAGCTTCCACATGCGGGGCATCTCCTTCTGCACCTGCACCTCCCTGTGGGTGCCGGTCCCCTGGCCTCGGGTGCAGGGCCTGCCAGCCATCTAACATCTTTTTTTGAGTGCCTACTGTGCACAGACACCATTGCAGTTCCTGGAGAAAGGGCAACAAACAAAAAGTCCCAGCACCTGGGGCTTTATTTCAGAAAGTGACTGAGGAGTGTCTTTTAGGATAAGCCTTATTATAGAGCCATTTGCCGTCTAGACCGCGGGCTCTCGGAGAGAAGGAACAGATCCTTTCATCTCTAGAGTCTCCAGGGGGCCTGGCACAGAGCCTGGCACTCACCAATGCAAGCTTTACAGCCACCAAAAAAGACCCTGATGGGATTTGTCCCCAAGTCCAGGAGCCCCTTCCTGGGCGGGAAGGCCCTGGTGGCACCTACAGAAACGAGCGGGAGCAGCAGCTCCATCCCATATGGCCACACTCGCAACAACCTGGCCCCACGTCTCGGGCAGCTTCCACAGGGAATCCACCCCAGGTGGGTTTTCCCTTCAGGTGGGGGCAGGGGCAATAAGGCACCATTTCTGGTATCAGATCCAGGAAAATTACGTGGCAGGCACATGAAAAAGATCAAAGCCACAGATCAGGTGAGCATCACCCCAGAGGCACAGTTTCCGTCCCTGGGAAGGAATCACCGAGCAAGAAGGTTACTGTGACACAGGCTAGCCAGGGTACGTGAGTGTTGAGCAAGCACAGGTTTGCACAGAGCCACACTGGAAGCTAAGGGCTTGGCACATAATCGGGGCTCAGTGACACACAGGTGATAGTGTGATCACTGAGGCTCCCAGCAGCTCGAGAGTCGGCCCCTTACCCAGCGTGAACGTGGGGCCTGAGACACCACGGTCCTCACTGATGCCCAGGAAAGGAGACACCACTTGCTTCACCAGCTCCTCCAGCTGCAGATAACCCTCACTAGGGCCTGTGGGCTCGTGAACACTCTGGAAATGAACATCAAGAGAGACAGAGGTCATTCAAAGTCTCCAGGCCAGCTGGCACTCAGTCAACAAATCCTGACTGCCTGCCTTGTGCGTACAAGGCAGGGACGCCAGTAGGCAGCATCCTCATGGCTGGAGCAAAGGGAACTGAGGCCTGAAGCTGAGTCACTTGTCATGGGTCACGGTGCCCAGAACAGTGCATGGCAGGTACCATGGCAGCCACTCCTGTTGAGTCCCACCAATGCAGGCTGGGCGGGACTGTCCCCATGCCAGCTCCAGGGTTGACGTCTGACTGGTCCCAACCACAGTAATCCCACCCGCACTGGCAGTGACTGCTTCACATTCAACCTGTGCGCACGTTCTATAAGCACTGTACGCATATCAAGCTCAGAGGCCTCCCAACAACCCAAGGAGGAAGGCGCTCTCGCCGACCCCCTTCTGCAGATGAGGGAATTAAGGCCCAGAGAGGCTAAGTCACTTGCCCAGGAAAACACAGCTGGTAAGTGGCAAAAAGGCAGGACAGGAACCAGGCCGTGTGGCTCCGAACACATCTTACTGCCGCTTGTAACCAGGCTAGAAAAGAAAGGGACAGAATATGGAAAAGCCCAGAACAGTCGAAGAAAGGAAGAGTCACTGTGGAACTAGACATAGAGGTTCAGCACCGAGATGAAGAGTGAGTTCAACAGCGCAGCATGACCCGAGCCGCAGAGCAAGGCCCACAGGGAGCATGGCGGAAACAAATGGCCACACAGTCACCACCAGAAGGAGCCAGGGAGTAACCAGCGTTTCCAGAAAACCAGCAGACGCCCAGGGAATTCAGTCTTCCCCTGGCAAGGACTCGAAGCCACGCTCTGGGATGCAGGGGCTGCAGGCGAGCAGAGAGACAAGGCTCCGTGGGGCTGTGCTCAGCCCGACAGGTTGTCCCACCAAATTCTCAAAGCAGAATTGATTTTAAATCACCATCACTTAAAAAATAAAAGCTCTCCACTGCACTGGAGTGTTCGGGGATGGGAGGGAAAGACGGTTGGGCAATGGAGCCGGAAGGGCCAATGCCACAGGTTGGAGGTCAGTGGGGGAGATGAAGCTCCCAGGAAACAGGCTGACTCAGCTCAGAGTGACGGGGTTGGGGTGGTGGAGGGAGGGGGTGGGCGGCTAAGGAAACAGAGGAGGCAAGGAGGGGGCTACCGTGCAGCAGACCTGGAGGCAGGGCTGGGAAGGGGTCAGAAAGGAGGAGATGCAGAGAAAAAGTGGGTGGCTTCAGTAAGGGCTCCTGGCACTGGAAGGCAGCGATGGGGAGAAGGCAATGGCTTCTCATGCCCCAGGCGCCAATTCTGCTCAGCCTGAGCTGACCCCGCGGAAAGCCAGCAGCGGAAAGAAAGGGGAAGTGCAAAGGAGGTCCCTCTCGGAGGAAGACATACACATCTGCCCAGCAGGCCGTAGACGGGGGAGGGGAGCCTTATTCACGCTCCTGGGGACCCACCCCAGGCCTCAACAGCAAAGCGGCCCCAAAACCACCTTGATGGGGTTTCAGAGCCGCGGAAACGTTTTTTCCACTTTCTTTCCTCAATATTTCTCATCTAACTTCTCCCCCAAGCCCTTCCTCCTGATAATTCATAAGTGTTAAACAGACAGGGATGACAGAGAAAGGAGAAAAGGCAAGAGGTGGGAAGAAAACAGGTAAGGAATGTGTGATGTGGAACTGGACCGTTTGCTCCCATGGGGCTGCTGAGAACCTGGCTTGCACGTGGCCCTCAGGAAGGAGCTGCCCTTGCCCTCGACCTGGCTGCAGGGCCAGCTGTGTATTTGCAAGTGCAAAATGAAAATGCAGGGTCCTTTGTTCAAAAATTATTAAGAATTCCAAGATGGCAGTGGGAGAGAATTAAACCAAGCCTGGGCCCTGCTGAGCATGGGGCCCTGGGTGACTGCACAGGTCGCAGCCTCTGCCTGGCCAGTGGGCAGCTCTAGGACGATCTCAGGACCCGTCTGCACCTGCCAGGAGGAACCAGATCCCACAGCCCTCAAACTCCCAGGTTCGGCCTGAGGACAGGAGCACACAGCCCACAGTAGGGAAGGCTGAGTCCTGTGTGTATTCAGGGGGAGGGGTGTGTGCAGGGACATTTGGGAAGAGTTTTGGAAAAGGGAGCCGTGAAGGCCTGAGAAATGGCTCTCTCTTCTTCTCTGTCAGAGTCAGGCAGGGAAGCCACCCCAGACCTCGCGGCACTGTGGGGAGCGGGGCTGCGGGGAGCGGGAGCAATTCTGACTACCGGGCCCAGCTTTCCTGCAGCGGGAATGGTCCCAGGGCAGCACAACCTCTAAGTTCCATTCAGAGCCAGAAGCTGCCACCCCTGCTGCTCAGGAAGACGGACCTGGACTGGGGAGAGACCCGTGTTCATCACTGTCACACTCCCAGCCCAGGCTCTCCAGGTCCCAGAGTGAGGAAGAACAGGCCCCCAGGGGAATAATGCCGAACGCCCTGCATTGGAGTGGGACCATCTGGAAGTTCACAGGCATTTCCGAGCACCCGGGAGACTGCGGGAGGGGAGGTGGTGGAGGCTAAGAAAGGCCAAGTGGAAAGTAGAGAGAGCAGGAGCTGAGGAGGGGTACCAACCTGCTCTCTAATGAGCACGTGACCTTGAGCTGGTCAGCCACCGTCTCAGACCCTGCATCTCATCTGTGGAGCGGGAAGACAGGGACTGTTTCCCTGCCTGACCTCCCAGACATTCATCACAACCACGGAGTTTTTCCGACTACGCTTCCCTCTGCTAGGAGAGAGGCCTGCGTGATGGTCACCACCACGGGACTCAGGCCAGAGACCTGGGGTCGGTCCCGCACAGGCTCTCACGAGCTGGTGCCACCGTTCATGAACGAATGTCTACTTAACACGCTCTGTGTGCCTGGGCCCCTGGTGGCTGCGAGGACCCAGGAGGGAGGAGAAAGCACACAGAGCTGCCCTGACCCATGGGGGCTGTGGCCGGAGAGCCAGTGCTCTGAGCAGAGGGACACAGACCCCGCTCAGCAGGGAGAGGTGAAGGCAGTGTGGCCAGGCACTGAGCAGCAGGGGTGTCAGGTCAGGTAAAGGCTGGAGAGGGGGGTTGGGCCCGAGGCCAGGGTACAGACCTGGCTGTCTCCTAAGACCCTTCGGACCACTGAAGAGCCTGACGCTGCCCCGTGGAGAGCAAGCTGGGAGGAAGGCTCCTCCGGGCATCTAGACCTCCCCATAAGCTTCAGGGTGCTGACAGCTCTCACGTGGCTGTTGGGTTGTCCTGCACAGGGCCCAGAATGACGGAAAGTGGTAGATGTTTTCATTACCACAGAAACAGGCCCTCCTGGTCTGTGGCCCACAGGTAAGAGCCCTCACCTCAATTCTCCTCCCAGAAAAACAAAACCACCACCACCAAACAGATCACCTCTCCTCCCCAAAATACTACACTGGAAATGGGAGGGTGGAAACCCAACTTTCCCATCTTCCTGGCCGGATCCCCAAGAGCTCATTTCTAGACTCCTTATTTGGGATCCCAGCTCTGTTCTTTGCTTCTCAGACATGAGCCGCATGCGCACTTTTCTCTCCCCTTCCTTCTCTGTCCCTTCCATAAAATACTTGACCTGGCATTCCAGCCAATTAACCCCTTCTCATCCTATTGGGCAACTCTTCCTCCTTTCTGCTTTCAAGAAAGGGGGAGAACGCCCAGAGGAACGGCCCAGCTCAGAGAACTGGAGAGAACGGCATCCAGGGAGGGGGCGATCAGGGCCCCATGCCTCATGTTCCACCGCTGCTGGGAGGGCGGCCGGGGTCCCCACCCGCCTGGTCCAGGCTGAACTGTCTCCCTGAGGACGGGCTCGGAGCTGATGCTGCAGCAGTGAACTTGGTACAGAGGTGGGGGAGCGCAGCAGCCCTGTTTCTTGGAATTGTGCGCCCTGACCATAGGACTGGGCTTGCTGAGGCCATGTTCATACTACTTGACCCTACTCAAGGTCATAGCTGTCTGGGCAAAGGGGAGTCGTGCAGCCTGATGGTGTAGACCATCGAAGTCTCTCCCCTGAGCCTTACTTCCTCTGCTGAGGGACCTTGGACAAGCATGTAAACTTCTGGGGTTGTAGTTTTCTCATCTGTAAATGGGAATAACAACAGTGCCCGCCTCATAAGGTGGTCATTTAGATTATCTGACTCAGAAGGGAACCCACTCAACGTCCTCGGCCTGTGCCTGGCACACACAGTAGTGGCTCAACTTCTACTGTTGACTTAGAATTGGGATCAAGAGACACTAGGCAACCATCCTGGTCGTCTCTGGGTGGAAAAACACGGGCTGTGGGATCTACATTTCATGAGGTGCAAATCAAAGGACGGCACACAATTCTGCAGCGAGCCAGAGCCAGAGACAGAGACAGAGACAGAGCCAGAGCCAGAACCAGCAAGGCCAAGGGAGCCCGGGCAGGCCAGGAGCAGCAGCGTCAGCGAGAACAAGGCAGATGAGGTGAGCAGGGATCTGTAAGTGAAGAAAGGTGGGCGCTCTGCGGCCTGACATGGGCTCCCTCCTGCTGGAGGCCCTCGGGAAGCCCAGCTGCGCTGGGGACCTTCCAGTGCGCTCCTGGTCTGGATTGAGTCAGGCAGGGTTCTGGTTGTTACTTGCAGCTTGTGGCCCTGACACAACAGGAGAGGAGAGCAGGCGGCGACTTCCTGACGATAGGATCATGCCCCTCGCACACGCCACAAGGATCCCAGCACCGAGCGTAGCACCGGGACCTCAGAGACACTCAGGGGACACACAGCAAGTGAACAAATGAACCAAGGAACATGGACAACAAGCCAAAGGACACTGAGCCAAGCTAAAGTGCACGGGTCATTCAGTCCCCTGCCTTCATCCCACAGTGACAGTGTCCTCCCTCAGCCTTGGGGTCATGTCTCCACTGGGGCCGCACCTGCAGGATGAGCAACATCTGGACTATGGATGAGGGCAGCTTGGACGGGGCCAGCAGCAGCAGGTCGCCCAGCTTCCCCTTCAGCAGGACCAGGTCGCGGAAGCCCAGCAGGGAGATCTGGCGAATGGTCAGCTCCTGGCCCTGGGGAGGAGAGAAGAGGCCGGGTTGGGAGGTGAGAGCTCGCTGGACCTGTCGTCAACCACACAGGGTTCCGGACAACAAATGGGGACAAGATGAGGCGTCTGCAAGGACCAGGGGCGCCATCTAAGAATCCAAGACTTGGCCCCGCCATCCTTTAAGATATGCATGACTCATCTGCCTAAATGACCCAAGGACCATACAAGACACACACAATGGGGGCCGTGCTGTCGGAGCTGTGAGCGCTCAGGAAGCAGGAAGAGAGAGGAGGGTGGGGAGAAAAGAGAAAAGATCAACCCCGCCCCCCCTCCTTCCAGGCTGCTTCCTCCACTTCATCTGTTAAATATTTATCACCCATCATGTGCCAGGCAGAGGAGGAAACAGGACCTGTTGGACTCGTGTAAACACATGTAACTGAAGAAGAAAAATAACTGGGAACGCAGAAGGACAGGGACTTGCTCAACTGTGGGGGGGCAGAGGATGAAAGTTACAACTAATAATCATGAGAGTCTGACTATGTGCTGGGCAGGATTCTAAGTATTCTAGACCTAAATGACACCTTTAATCCCCACGACCATCCTTTGAGATAGGGACTATCATAAAACCCCCTTCCCAGATAAACCCTAGAGGCCAGAGCGACAGTAATTCACTCAAGGTACAGCCGAATTGCAAACCCACACCATCTCATCTCAGAGCTCCCGAGGCTTCCAGAACTGAAGGAGAAAGAAGGGCCCATTTCTAAGCCTCTCCTCTGCACACGTATAGATGGTCACACCTAATTGGTTGCTCTTGGGAGAGACAAAGACATCCTTAGGGTACCCTCCCAAACAGGACGCGGCTTCCCATCCCTCACGCCGGCCAAGCTTTAAGGCAGTTTTAGGTTTCCTAGAACTCCTTAGGGTTTTACAGAAACACGGGCAAGAGGGGGTTTGCCCTCTCATGCCCCCACCCTCCAGTCCCGACAGACAAACACACCCCCACTCACTCCCCACAGGCCCAGTGTAACCACCCCCTTGGGCTCGCCGTCCCTGCCCGCCTCCCACGGCAGTGCTCCCCTCCATCCTTTTCCAAGGTCCTGCGGTTCCCGGTGCTGGCACCACGTCCCAGCCTTCGGCACTGCCTGCCTGTCTCATGGGGGTCTGTGCCCTCGTGTCATCCCCGGGACTCCTTTCACTTTACAAGGCAGAAAAGTCAAAGGCCAAGTTCCACACCCATGAACACAGTGGGCACTCAAGCCACACCTGTCCAACGAGGAAGCAGGTCCCACACAGACACCAATGCACAAAGGGAGCTGCGAGCCGATAAAGCTGGACTAAGAGACAGCTCAGGAATGGTGCACCAGTAGAGAGAAGCCCTAACTCAGGGGTGCTCAAAATGGGGTGTCTGGACCAGCAGCAGTATCATTCGAGAAACTGTGGGGAGGTGGACAAGAGCAAATATCAGACCTGACAGCTTTTCAAGAGGAGCAGGACAGCACCCTCCTCAGACCCGCTCACCCGGGCTCTGCCTGCCTCTGAGCCTAACAGGGCCCCTCTTGGCCCTCGGATGACTGTGCTGGGGCCATGCGCGCCCAGATCCCACACTCGCCATTCTAAACCCACCTGGGTCACCACACCTTGGAATTCCCTGCTCAAATGGTCCTAAGAGGGACCCAGGTCTGCACGCCCCCTCCAATAGGATTGCCTAATAAAACACAAGCTATCTGGTCAAAAACTATTTGGGTAGTTTTTCTAGTATAAGTATGTCCCAAATATTGCATTATTCATTATTCATCTGAAATTCAAATTTACCTCAGCATCCTGTATTTTTATTTGCTAACTCTGGCAACCCTACCTCTCAAGTCTGTCGTCTTCAGACCACTGCTGGCCAAGGCGAGGTCTGTGGGCAGGGGCCTGACTGTCCACAAAGGGCTGTAAATCCCCTCGCAGGGGTGCAAGATGGAGCTGAGATGGGCTGAAAAGCACAGTGGTCTGCAGGCCAGAGGCTTCTGTTGGAATGGCTGGGGGCTGGCCTGACCCAGGAAACGCACTCCGCAGGCATAACCTCCCAACTTTTAAATATTTGACATATACTTAAAAGAATTCCAAATTCCCTTAAAACACCATTCAGAGCACACAAGGACATGAGCCCTCACCTCCAGGACTAGGTAATTCCTGCCACTGCCAAGGGCCTGTCATTGCTGCGTCCCACACCTGCGCTTCAGTAAAGCCCGATTAGATTGGACGGGAAGCCTTAACCCCCAGGGGAGGACGGATGGAGAGCACAGGGCGGTGTAAGTGTGAGAGAGACATATATTTTGGACAGGAGTATCTCCTGGTCAGCCTGCCTGGGGCGTCCATCCTGTCCTGGCGCTGACCAGGCCTGCTCTGAGCCTCTGCTGGAGGGTGGAGGGGGGGAAGTCAACATGTGTGGTAGGATGGGCTGAGGCCACAAGCCAAAGACGCTAAGAGACGCTGCTCGTCTTGTCCTCGAAACGCCTCACGTGGCAGGAGATGAAGTGGAGCTGTGCTCAGCGTCATGAAATGAGCTGGCCCAGACCCAGTCCCGACTCGGAGTCTGGAGCTCTTTCTGCTGCATCACGTCTTCAGGAATCCCTTATGCAGGGCAAGGAGCATACTCCTTTCCCACAACTTGGGAGGAACAGGAAACTCGCTTAAAAATTGTGCTTCAAAGAATGGGAGGGGAAGAGAAAAGAAGGAAAGAAAGGAAACATAAAACTGCCCTTCCCCCATCCTCTCTCTTTCTGAAAAGCAAGAGGAAGCACACGACTCCGAGAGCGCGCAGACCCACGCAGCACCCAGAGGGAGTCGAGGGCCCGCCAACTGCCCTCCGCTCAGGCTGGATGCTGCGTACAGACCCAGGGAGCCTGCTCCGGTCCCCCGAGGCCCTCAGCCCCCTCCGCGCCCAGGCCCCTGCTTCTCCCCCATCCACCAGGAGGCCCCAGGTGCAAAGGCCAAGAAAGGAGCCAGCCGGCCACGGCGGGGAGGAGGGGCTCCCAGCAAGACTGACCTGAACTGGATAAAATATTGCCTGCAAGGTGGGGAGGGTTTCGGTGAAGAAGTGGTCCCAGACTTCAGCCAGAACCTCAATGCGACCGTCACCTACACGAGGGCGAGAAGACAGGGGAGAAAGAGAAGAACTGGTCATTACTCGCAGGAGAGGCCAGAAGACAGTCCCACGTCAAACGGAGCGTGGGGCGCCGAGAAGGCCCACTGCATACATTTGATCTGCGCGCGTTACTACAGTAAACGCAGGACTGGACGGGGAGGCTCGACAGACAGCGAGCAAATATGCCTCCTACCCGCACCCCCTGACCCCCACGATACAGAAGAGGAGCTGAGTTTTGAAAATCACATAATTGCTGTCATCACAAGGATGGTCACATTACCAGGCGCTGCACAGAACCACCTATCTGTGAGACACCTCCTGAGGAGACTCGATAACCCCATTCTACAGGTTCAGAGAGGTCAAGGATCTGGCTCAAATTCACACAGTTAGAAGGCAGAGCTGGGATCCCAGAACCCATGCTCTTGAGCAGCATAATCCGGAAAGATTATGTGTACAGTTCTACATCATTTTGGTTTTTACCTAATAAGACACTGGCTTTTTTAGTCTGGATTTGAGCTGTCAGTTGAGGGAGGTGAAAAAAGGGCCTGGAAATGGTCACCTCCACCCACTGTTTGCAGTAAGTGGGAGGGCAGCTTCTCTGAAGAGGCCCCTGCACACACAGGACCCACCTCCTGACCCCATGGCTACTCACACCCCCGGGATCAGGGAGGCTGAGCACGGCCAAGCGCCCCCCAGGCTAGACATGCACAGTGACCCAGCACCAGTGAAAGGCTGTGCGAGGAGCTGCCCCTGCAGGAGAGGCGGCCCGGGCAGAGGAGTCTGCTGGTTAACGACCTAGATTGCCCAGCTGATGGGCACCGTCTCTGCTCGCCTGAGGCAGAGACACTGGGTCAGCCGAGATCAGCACTGGCACTGCCAGTTCCACCAAACAGATCTGGAAAGATTCGCTTAGCATCTTCTATCTCTTAACTCAATGGGCAACAAAAGCAGTGGCTGCCAGGGCAGGACCAGGAGCTGGCCGGGCCGAGGGCGTGCAGAGCTGGAAAGGTTGGGGGCAATACACTGGAGAAGTGCAAACCCACAGCGCCCCCCCACTCGCCTCGCAAAGCACTTGTCACACTGTTGGGATCGCTCAGTCACCTCTCTGCCTCTTCCACCAGAACGCAGTGAGCACATGGGCCCGTCTGTCCTGCTCACCAACATACTTCCAGTGCTCAGCACGGTGCCGGGCACATCGATAAGTCAATTTCAGAAATCTTCCAAGGAATGAATGGCAAGCATCAAGTGTTCAGGTTTTCACAGATGCTAGAGCTGGTGAGTGGAAGGAGATTCCATTTAACCCAAATATGAAACGGGACACAGCAGGACTTAATAGTTAGCTCCAACACTTTCCTTTGCTCTTAGGATAAAGAAAACCTCCATAACATAGTCTAACCTGACCCAGGAGAGGCTGTCTCCTTCTGTGTCTTCATCCTCCTCTGTATTCGCCCCAGCCTTCAGGCCCTGACTATGTGGATTTTATTTCAGCCCCTCATACATATCATGCTCCTTCATGCCACAGGGCCTTTGCATATGCTAGCCTCTCTGCTTAGACTGCTCTTCCCCTCCCCTCTTTGCCTAACCTACACCTGTATATCTTTCTAGCTACAGTTTGAGCATCACTCCCACATGAAGGTCTCCCCCATTGGTCAAGTCCCCCTACTACAGATTGTGTTCTCAGTACTGGTCCTGGTTACAGTTTTATACTTGATGGCAGTTTGATTAATATCTGTCTCCGTTGTCAGGCTGTGAGCATCATGAGGGCCTGTAATCCTATGATGGTTTTCTTCCCCGCCGTGTCCCCAGCACCTAGCAAAGGACCTGGCATTTAGTAGATAATCAATACACGTTTGGATGAACCACTCACTCAGCATCGGCTTTTCAAGTGTAGGCCGTGCTAGTTCACATCGGGAGGAGTCGGGGATGTCGAAAGAGCTATCGGAAATGTCAGGGCATCCTGGTACCTAAAACTAGGTGACCCCGACATTCAGACAACGTACCCCAAAGGAGAAAAGGCTATTCCAGCTGCTGTGATGACGGCCCTACCCTGAACCTTCCATTGGAGACACCGGAGGCCCTTCAGACCTGCAGGGAGGGAAGGGGACTCCTGCAGGTCAGTGCTGGGGGCACCTTCCTCCCTTCCCTACCAAGATGGAAAGCTCACAGCCCGTGAGGTGGTCCCGCAGCCCCACAGCAGGGAGGTGCCTCTCCGAGAACCTGCGGCTAATTGCTGGCCGCAAACTTCAGAGAGAAATAGAGGCTTTGGAAAGTGTTCAGAGAACATCAGACAGACAGAGGCAACAAAGCAGGGTAGAAAGAGGTCAAGGAGGGAGGTGACCTCGCCACCAGAAAGAGCCCACAAGTCAAGGACTGAGCACCCTGTAGAGATGCAGGGCGTTTGGATGCAAGTTCTAGACGACCGTGCTGTAAAAAATGTCCTCCAATGTACCACAGGAGCTGAGATCACCGGAGGCATACAGAACAGGAATGAGAATCTTCTTCCAAGTCAGGGTCACTAGAGTTCTAGAAAGGATTACTGGAAGTAAGATGGCATCTCTGCCCACATCGGAGCAACACCCGGATAAGAGCGGCTGCTGCCCTCTCCACAGCGACAAGGTGGGCGGACACACAAAAGCAAACATGCTCAGTAAAGCACAGGATGCTCAGCGAGGATGGACCGGCTCAGGCTGCCCAGCAAGGGCGGACCAGCTCAGGGTGCTCAGCGAGGATGGACCGGCTCAGGGCGCTCAGCGAGGATGGACCGGCTCAGGGTGCTCAGCGAGGGCGGACCGGCTCAGGGTGCTCAGCGAGAGCTGACCAGACCAGTTGTTTGCAAACTGTACTTTCTGGCAAGAGAATGCTTTGATCCAGTAGAAACCTTTGTTAGAGTTGCAATGCATAAAATAAAACAGTAGAGATGTTCTGGCTGCAGATGTGAAAGACCCTAAAAGGCCCCACACACCCTTTCACTGTGCAGAAAGGACCCTGACATTCAGGCCCCAGGACAAGCGGGGACCCAGAGAGCCACCCGGGCCCAGGCTCTCCAGTGATGCTCAAGGGATGACCTTTGTTTCTCCGTCGAGCTTGTTCCTGAGTTCTCACTCTGAAGTCCCCTGTGTTCAGTGTCACTTCGGGTAACACTCAACTCTCCCTCCGAAGGGCACTCAAGTGTCCCCAAATGACTTACAGGCAGACCATGTGGCTGGAGACCATGCTCCTCTTCCCCTTACTAGTCAGCCACCTTGCACACTTGTGCAAGAGCCTGGCTCCAAGATGCAAAAGGGCCACTAAGTTCTTGTCGACGCCAGTCACTCCCACATCAGGCCTTGGGCCGGGGGGATGGATACGGTTGAAGAGTCTCAGCATAGATGTGTTCAAGGGCCTCAAGCCCACAGGTTCAGCCAGGCTTCAAATCGACAGGGTGAGTTGCCAGCCTCTATTCTTCCAAAGCTTTGTGAGCTCTTACAGTGGGCCCAGCCCTGGGACCCTCTGGTGTCGGTTTCTCCTTCTTCCTCCTACTTTGTCTTTCCAGGAGAACTTCACTGGACACGAGTCTCTTTCCCAGGAAATGGGGAGAAAACAAAGAGGTGGAGATGGAGGTATCTAGCCGAGAATGGAAGAAAAAGAAAGAGCCGTTCGCACAGCCCCTGCATGCCGGGTATGGTGCTATGCTGGTCACACACCCTGTGCTCCCTACAATCCCCAGCCTCACTTAGCATTTCAGAATGATACAAACCAATGCTCAGAGAAACGAGAAACTTGCCAGAGCCACCCAGGAAGTAGGTGGCTGGCTAAGATCAGGTTCCACGCTGGAGGGAGCTGGGATCAGCCCTCGGCAGATCCCGGGTCGGCCGATTCTGGCCTTTGGTCCCATGTCCCATCTCCACTCAGAGCCCTCCTCTCCTGCCAGCTGGGCTCTAAAATCTCTTAAGACCAGCAGATTTTCCTTTGCCTATCAAGTCATACTCCAGGAAGGGTGCGCCTGCTCAGCCTCATGTCTCCCAAACAGACAGGCCTCTTGTCATGTGTGACCTCAAGAAACATCACAAAGGCCAATAGGAAACAGCCTGGATCGGACCAGAGGGAACAGCGTGGCAGCACCTACCGTACAATTGATCCCTTCAGAGCACACCACCAGTACACATCCTGTGAAAAAGCCCCTTAGAGAGGTCTCCAGAGAGAACACCCCAATCCCACCTCCTGTCTCAAAACGCAGCTGCACCTGGCACTGCCGTGAGCGGGGCTCAAACCAAAGTGCTGCCCCCAGCTAGAGAAGAAACAATGGGTGAACCACTCCCAGGCGCCCACACCTTTGCCCAGAAGCATTCCGGCTGCCCAGACCTCAAAGGCTGAGTCATAGGGACCCACTCAGCGAGGGCGCCTTGTACTTGCCTTCACACAGCTTAATCTTCTCCTCCACAAACAACAGTCCTTTTGCAAGAAGCTGGTTCTGCGAAAAGAGAACAAAGAACACAAGAGTTGGGCTGCTCCACGGCGGGACAAACCCTCTTCCACTGCCAGCGGCGAGGGCACAGAGTTCTCGGCACCTGTGCGCCACTCACGCCTCCAAGTTTAAGAAGCTTTCCGTCCTCTCGGAAAGCCTAGGCTTCAGGAGAAGACAGGGAGACATCTCAAGGCAAAGAGCGAGACGAAGCTGGCGTAGCCACCATCCCCATACCTCCCACCAGGGCAGAGGCAGCACGAGCTTGGCTGATTCTAGGGGAGGATGACACTTGGAGCCTTCGTCCAAACTCTAAACAGGGAACACTGAGGCAATGGTAAATTATGCTGAAATAATGATTGTTTTAGAAAAAAAAGATAAATTAGGCTTTCGCACGCTGACACGAAAGAGACTGCATACAAACTCTTAAGCAGCAGTATGTGTCTGTCGATGAGCGCGTGCATGGGAAAGTTGTGGAGAGAAAGAGTAAGGTTAAGCCCTTTTGCAGTTGCAGCCAACAATTTCTGGGTGTTCTGTGGACATCAGAGGGTTTGCGCCCTTCATCTCGCTTAATTCCAACCCCCACAATAACCCCATCAGGTCGGTGCCGTTACCCTGACTTTACTCACGGCAGTGAAGAGACTCGCCCCCAGCAGGCAGTGCTGGTCTTCCTGGCCCAGAAGCCACGTTCTGTCCACTCTGCTTTGCTGCCTTCAAGCAACTCTTCCCACCCAGACCACCTCCTCCCCTTGAAAGGACGCAGAGCAGCCTCTGCCAGGCACAGACGCTCCGAGAGCAAGGTGGGCTGGGGCTGCCCTCACGTCGTCACACCATCAGAGTGTCAAAGGCCTGCGCTCTGGGGCGGGGGCCCGAGATGAACGCATCCTACAAACCGAATGCATTTCTTAGTGTTCTCCTTTATAAAACCCTGTGATGGCAACGACGAGAGCATGCACGGCAGAGTGGAAAGAACTGGCTATCAGATGGGGTTCAAGTGCCAGCTCAGCCACATTCTAGCTGTGCGACCCTGAACTTCATTTCCCTGAGTCTTGAGCTTCTCATCTGTAAAATGGCATCCTACCAACAATACCATGACGTTCTCATAAGATTAATCATTGTACACACACGCGCACGCACACATGCACGCACACACAGTATTTTATGTCCCTAGCAATCAGTGGTAGCGGGTAACGATGATAATAGTTGCTTTCTTAGTCCAACTCTCTTCACAAAAGGAGTGGGAGGTAAAGAGAGTCAGTAACAAAGGGGCCCACATCAAAAATATTAAAATATCTATCAAAGGGGCCCACATCAAAATAGATAGATATTAAAATATCTATCAAAGGGGCCCACATCAAAATAGATAGATATTAAAATATCTATCAAAGGGGCCCACATCAAAAATATTAAAATATCTATCAGAAATATCACATTTCTGTGACTAATGCACATAAACCAAATTTCAGAGATCCTACTAAGAGTCACAAGATATGACCTAATTTTAAAAAGTAATTGGCCACCATTTCATCTCAAGACAGCAGATGGAACCCCAAATCAAAGGGACGGTGACATCTTCCAGGAGGACACTAACTGTTAAAGAAAAAAACCAATTCCTTTACGAAGACTTAAAGAATGGATAGCTAATTAAGGCAAAACCCTAGCTGTGTTCTCTACCTTCCAGCCACGACAGTGAGTCCTAGCAGCTTCTGGGTCAGAAAGCAAGAAAACACCACAGCACCCAATTCAGATTACCGAAATCAAGGCTCTGCGGCAGCCGAGCGGAACGGGAGGGGACTACACAAGTGCCTGCAGGTGGCAGTCCCTCTGTGAGACGTCCTGGGCAGACATCCTAGATGGCGCCTGGAGGCTTTGCCCAGGTCCCTGTCACTGGTCCAGACCAGGCTCTCAGAACATCCCCTCGCACTCTGTGCAAGGGCCCCTGAGGCCGTTATTCTGTCACCACCTCTAACGTCAACACTGCTGCCCCAGCCTTCTCCCAAAACAACTTTACGAGCCCTCCTTGATTTTGTTTTCTGAGGTGTCCCTCCAAATGTAACAGAGACCCCCTCTAGGAAGCAGTTTCCATCGTGTTGTTCCATCTCTATACTTATCTACATTTTGGGGAGGGGGGCACTGAGGCACTGGGAGAAATCAGAGCCTAGCGGTAATAAGAGAAAGGAATTCCAGCCCTCTGTCAGAGGTGTTAGGATGTGAGGACCCCTTCTTCTTGGAGCAGCCCTGGCTCTGAGAACAGTGCCTAGAACAAGCAGACACGTAACAAACATCCGCTGAGTAGATACCACCTGCTTTGGTGCTGAAGACCATTTTGTACTTTTAAGAAATCAAGGTAAGAGAGAGGACATTTTTAAGAGGGGCAAAAATGATACGGGGCCCTAAATCTGTTGACACTTTCTTCATTTGATAAAACTCACTTTGTATCTTAAGGGAAAGTTTTAAAAGGCCTACGTCCCCCTTCCTTCTTCTTTCCAGTTCTTCCCCCTTCAAGTAGACATTTGGGGAAAAGAAATTTTTTTCAAGGAAAAGAAGATATTTGTGTATTATGGAGAAATGAAAGAGAAAACATTCTAAAAATTCTCACAATATACCCCATGGAGATTCTGTAGCGTGGACTGAAATTAGAGCAACAAGACTGGGTTCAGACGGGGCCTAAGGACCAGCCAGTCAGCCCCTCCTCTCCCCAGGCCTATGGTCAAAGTCCATTGGTCGCACAGTTTTGACGATATTGGGTGGACCCATTTTCCAGGAAGCTAAAGCACCTTTCAAAAGCATCTTGAAAATTCTTATACCCCTAGGAATTCATAGATTTTGCCCTTATTTTACAGTTGAATAAGCTGAGGCTGGAAGTAAGGCCTCCATCTTTTGTGCGGCATGTGCTGGTGGAGTAAGATCGTTCAGGTCAGTCTAGCCCACAGCAGCCTTCCAGGAGCATGGGTGGCCATCTACCTGAGGCTCAAACCCCTGGGCACAACCTGCATCTTCCAGCTTAGGTGACTGGCTCCATTCCCATCCCTACCCCGCCTGGGTCTCAAAGTGGGTCAGGGACCTCTCCTGGCAATCTGCAGTCACACAGGCCCCCACAGGCCAAAGGGTCCCATGTTCCAAAGGGCCTCGTGCTCTGAAGGGCCCCGCCCTGGGGGTTGAGTGCTCTGCAGTTCCATCTTCAATTCTTCCTATTTGTATCCTTGAATCTGTGTTTAGTACATGAAATCTGAGAGGCAATGGAGCGTGTATGTCCTGGCGGCTTGGAGCCTCAGCTCCCCATGGTCCTGCCTCCTACTGCCTCCCAGGAGGGCTTTTCAGGCCCCTGCCCCCCATGCCCTGGCGCCTGGCCCTGCCGGGTTTCCCCTGCCCCTCCCCCCGTGCATCCTACTCCCTAGGTGGTGCGCGTCGCGTTGGTGGGGGCTGATGCAGGGTGGGTTGGGGCTGGGCATGCACCCTGCAGCATCTTGGGCAGAGGCGTGGTAGCGGCCCTCCCCATCCTGGGCTGGCACAGCTGTGGCTTGAGTGCTGGTGACGCAGTGGGGGACCCTCTCATCTAGGCACTGAGAGCACAAAGGTTACCATCTCTGGGGGTCATCTGTCCCCCATGAGTTGTGACAGCAGGCTCATGGGAAGGGGAGACCGACTCCCCCACCCCAGCCGGGGCCGCATTTCCATTCTGCACTGGGCCCCACAAATTACGAAGCCCGCCCTGTCTGCTGGATGTGCCAACTGGACATCAGTGGGGCTTAAGGCTGCTGAGAGAAAGAAAAATGAAAGAAAGAGAAAAGAAAAAACCAGCCTTGACTGAGGCAGCTGCCTTACACCGTTTGTCTGTCTGAGCGTCTGTCCTCCCGGGCTCATCTCACGGAATCCTCGCCCCTGACAAACGCCTGACTCCAGAAGGTGCTGAGTACATGTTCGCTGTGGGGCGGTGGTGATGGAGCTGCATGGTGACAGAGCTGGAAAGAACCTGACTTTTCTCTTGTCGCACTCCCTGCCCGATGGTACCTACCTGGTCACCTCCCCAGCCCGAAGGCTTCAAGCCAAAAAAAATGGTGACATCAAATAGAGCCACCTAGGAAATGATTCGGGACTTGGAACCGGCCCGCTGTTCCTTCAGACATCCCCTGCCCCATAAATGAACTTAGACGTGGAACACACAGCACTTTAACGAACTGGCAGAGGAGCCGGGAAGTGAAAAACAGCTGACATATCTATTTTTCCTAAGACATCGAAAAATGGGCTGCCAACAGAAAAACAAGTTTCAGCTAGAAAAAAATGCAAAAAACAAGGCTCTCTGGGGAAAGGCATCCAGAACCACACGGTTTTCAGTGGGTTGGAAAGACCTGGCGCATGCTGGGTAATCACGGAGGGCAGGCAGGGAGAGGCTGGGGAGGGCAGGGGAGAGGGTGCGTGGCTGCAGTGCAGGGCTTGTCAACGGCATGCACCCCTCTCCGTCAGGCACCTCCCCAACCGGCCAGAGGGACTCAGGAAAACGGAGACCCAACGAGACTAGGGGACGAGGAGAACAACGCTGCCCTGTGATCCCCGAGGGAAGAGCTTTCCACGCAGCAGGCATCCTGCTGATGCTAAGGCTGCTAGCCACTGTCGCTTCCATCACTTCAGCAGTGATGATGATGATGATGACAGAAGAATGCCACTAGTTATTTACTGGTTCTTACTCTGTGAGGCGCTGTATGACACCTTTTTCATGCATTATCTCATATTACCTTTGCCACAAACCTACGCCCTTTGTGCAGATGAAGAAACTGAGGCTCAGAGAAGCAACTAGCAAATGAGACCAGAATTTGCACCCAGGTTGGTCTGAATCCAAAGCCCATTCCTCCAGTTGACTTTAGCAATGATAAGAAAAAATACAAAGAGATGAAGCACCATTATTCCTTGGCTGCTCACTACGTACCACCCACCTTGCATACGTCATCTCATCTAGTAACCACATCAACCTTTGTGTTTTTTTAAAGTTAAAATGTCTTTATTTTGCACAGGTGGATGATTCTTATTTTATGTTAATATAATTTACAATTCTATGAGCTCTGCATCCTGAGACTTAGCCCTAGAAACTCCTATACAAACCATTTGCTTAATTGAACCACAAAAGGTTTTCATTACATCTGTTTGATGTCATATTCAGTGTTATAATTCAAAATAAAGCTAACATGCTACCCAATTTGCCTGTGCTGCTGTTTCTGTTTCTTTCTAATCAGAAGTTACTTCTATGCGATTTTTTCTATTTTATTTTTTATTGCCGTTATGATAGTTCACAACCTTGTGAAATTTCAGTTGTACATTATTATTTGTCAGTCATATTGTAGGTTGGTACTTCACCCTTGGTGCCAACCCCCCCACCCCCCTTTCCCCTGGTAACCACTAATCTGTTCTCTTTGTCTACATGTTTAACTTCCACATATGAGTGGAGTCATACAGAGATTGTCTTTCTCTATCTGGCTTATTTCACTTAACATAATGCCCTCAAAGTCCATCCATGTTGTTGTGAACGGAACAATTTTATCCTTCTTTATGGCTGAGTAGTATTCCATTGTATATGTATACCATATCTTCTTTATCCAATCATCAGTTGATGGGCACTTAGGTTGCTTCCACGTCTTGGCTGTTGTGAATAATGCTGCAATGAACATAGGGGTGCATGGGTCTCTTATTTCAAGTTCTTTGGATAGATACCCAGTAGTAGGATGGCTGGGTCATATGATATTTCTATTTTCAGTTTTTTGAGAAATCTCCATAGTGCTTTGCATAGTGGCTATACCACTTTGCATTCCCACCAGCGGTGTATGATGGTTCCTTTTTCTCCACAACCTCTCCAACATTTGTTATTTTTTGTTCTGGTTATTTTAGCCATTCTAACGGGCGTAAGGTGATATCTTAGTGTAGTTTTGATTTGCATTTCCCTGACCACATCAACCTTTTGAAGTAGGTACCGTGATTACATCTAGATTACTACTAAGAAAACTGAGGCTCAGAGAGGTTAAGTAACATGCCTGCAGTCACATAGCCCATAAGTATTCTAGCAAACACTAGAACCCAGACCTATCTGGCAGAAGGGCTGGTGCTTTTAGCCATCATGCTCTCCTGCCCTGTCAATTGGAGAGACTTCTTATGTCCTTGTCCACAGGAGAAAGTAGATGAGATCCATTTCAGGGTCACGGATCCTGAGGGGCAATTGGCTTGGCAATCTCAGGCCACGTAACTGGGTTCTACCACAAGGCTTCCATCCAGCTGGGTCATTTCTGCTGCCCAATCCTGCTACCAGTTTCCCAACTTCTGCCTCTCCGAAAGTGCTTTTCCAGGGCCTTCCTCTCTAGAATACACGCTCAATGTCTAGCAAGGTGAACACCTGGCTCCCAGGTGGGTTCTATTCCCAAATGAGGCAACTTTTCCTATGCCCGAGGGGTCTAGCAGCATGTCATTCTGCCTACCGAGAACCTGTATTCACCAACAATTCCACTCCAGGTACTGGTCCAGTGATATCAGTGTCTACGAAGGTTCCTGTTGTTGACACTACGCCACTGATGGAAATCATGGGCGCCTCCATTTTATGTCCCTCTACGGCTTTGAAAGTACAGCCATCATCTCTAAGGACGTCCACATTTCCTGTGAACCTGGCTGGCTTCCTACATAAGCAACAAAAAGTCTTAAAAACACAGCTCACCCCCAGGCCCAGAGAATTCCTAATAAACCAGTCCTGGGGTGTGTGTGGTTCTATGAGACAGACAGACATCCCTGGACAGAGACCAAAGGGGATTAGAAACGTGGTACAAATACTAATTCTTCATTTAGCACCATTTCAGTGGTCATTAAAAGGGTGAATTTGGGCTTTTAAAAAAGTTATTTTACAAGAAAGCAAGAAAACAGTGCATGTCTGTTCTGCCGGACACTAAAAATAAAATAACACTGAAATTTCCCTTCTCTGTGGTTTTTCAGAGGATGTCTTAAGGGCATTTCAACATTTAAAGTTTAATCCAAAAGGTTTTCCTTCTGTGGCCAAATGGCCTGAGTTCGATCTTTGCTCTAGCAGCTGTAAGGTCTTGGATAACCTCCCTTCTCTGAGCTTCGGTTGCAGTCTCTGCAAAAAACGGTAATAACAAAATCTTCCTCATCAGCCGCCAGGAGGAATAAATGACCTAGCACAGGAAAAATGCTTGGAGCGGTCCTCGGACTCGAGCACACATCAGAATCGTGGCGGACTTGCTAAAACACAGAGTGCCGGGCCCCAAGCCCAGTGTCTGATTCAGTCAGTCTGAGGTGGGGCCTGAGAATCTGCTTTTCCAACACATTCCCAGGTGACCTTGAAGCTGCTGGTCCGGGGACCACACTTTGAGAAGCACCAGGTTAGAACGAGGGCCGGCACTTAAATGCTTGAAGGTGTTGGCCGCTGTTACTAGTAGCATTGTTTCCGTCTTCTTTGTAGCTCTTAAACAGCCCCAGAGAACGTTGTCCTGTTGCTTTCCACGTCTAACGAACATCTCAGCCCTTCCACCTTGGTGCTTCCTTCTCATGGCCACTGAATGGCTGAACGTTGCCACTTCCTTGACCACCACACTTCTAGCGTCTGCCCCTGCCTTCTGTCCCTCCCTCACTGGTGCCCTGAACCCGGGATCCTTGCCTAGGCCAGAGAGTGTCATCCACTTACATACACGCTGGGCTCCTGAAAACACGGACTCATGTGGAACACGACGCCTACATGATATAAGGAGGCATTCTGATTCCACGGAGCTAAGCGGGATTATGAAACCCTAATTACCCCTCATCTTTGGAGCTCATCCTCGGGTGATGTATTCTGAGCACTCTGTCCCTCTGTGTGCCGTATTTAACAACTGAACATGCAACAACCTAAGTCCAACGAGGCTAAAGACTTGCCATTTCAGCACGCCTATTGATTTTCATCTTTATTCCAATTATATGAAGAGCTGTGGTGGTCAATTTCAGGACTCATTCTTTCCATTTATCTTTATAAAATTTGAGAAGAGTACAATACAAATATTCAAATAATTGCATAAAATTCAAGTAACTGCCGAGGAGACGGAGCATGGCCGAGCTGCGAAAAGGTAATGGCTGGCTGGGGGGCAGCCCCACAGAGGACAACCAAACCCCCAGGGGTCCTCACCACCCGCAGAGCAGCGCCGCCCCGTTGCTCCCCTCGCGGCAGCCAAGGGAAGCTTCTAGGCCATTGCAGTGTTGATAACTCCACAATGCCTCTCTTCCAAGTACCAGCCAAATCCCAAATGCCCCCTCTAACGACCTTCTGACCGGAAAACATCCTCCTCCCCGTCTCGTCTGCTCGCTGGGGCCCAGCTCCACCTGTTCAGAGCCCCTTTGTACCTTGGCACCAACTGCACCTTCAAAGCAGAGTATGCGTGGGCTGTCCTTTGCTGCCCTCTGTCCACCTAATTACCTCTTTTTCCATTTGGGGAATCCTGCTTGTTCTAGAAGCCTTCCCAGGCTGATCAAAGAAGAGCTGAAATGTTTCTCCCCTATTCATTTTGGGTTTGGAAATCAGAAAAATTATTTTCCTCATGTTTTATCGTCGCTCACCCAACTTTCTGTGGATTCTTATAAATCCTATCTTTGTCCCCATAAGGTGTACTCGTTCTGGGCCTGATTTTAAGCCATTACCATCCATGCAGGTCTTCAGCTAACATTTCGCCGTGTGTTACCTGTGTGGACGCGTCTATGTCCCTGGGCCGTCTTCAATGTCAAAGTCGATGGTGACCAGGACACTTCCAGGTCTCCTCCTTCGGCTGTCTGCCACGTGCCACAAGCCCTTAACGAATCTTCTCTGATAGTGATGAACTAAGGGGACTGGCCTCCCGGGACCCTTGCAGACGTGAGCTGGAAATATTTATATCAAACGCTCCCAGGCCATCCCCGACCTGCTGGCCATCGTGGGGGCTAACATCCCCTTTCCTAAGACTATCCGTCCAGAGCCACTGACTAGAGACTGAGTTTCTGTATCAAGCACAACTTTGCTTCCATCGAAACGAATTTAACCTTCTGGGCTTGGGGAAAAGAGCTTTTAACAAACACCGCAGAGGCAGAAGGACAGGAAGTGCTCTTTGCAACCCCTCCCAGCCCCAAGCCCTGAACCACCAAGGTGCCTCATTAGGAGAGAGAAAAAGGCAGAGCACTTCACAGCGTCAGTCTCCAAAGTTACAGCGAACCAATTACCCCTTGGAGCTGTCACTAAGCTACAGAGCTCCTCTCGGAGACCCCAATTTTCCTTCTGGGCGCAATTCAAAACAGACAGAGGAAAATGAGAAATCAATACTGGAAATGTCAAAGATTTTTCCGGCCAGTGTCTGATGGAAATTCACCTATGCTTCTGCGGATCAAAGGCTGACTTCTCTGTGTGCGGATGCAAGATAAGCCCTGGCCCTCCCTCTGCCCTCCCCTAGGGTCATTTTCACTATTCTTCACTGAGACATTCTTTCTTTAAAGCTGCAAAATGAAAACATTTACTTCCAAAAGCAGAGCCACAGAGACAGCTTCACAAGTGGCGGGCGGAAGCAGGCTGGGAGTCGGGGAGGAGGCCGACTTCACTGCTGAATGCGGGCAGTCCAGAGGCGGCCTTCGGTCTCCCTCCACACTGAGGGGCTGGCACCCAGGAACCCGTTCGTCACCTTCCCCGACACCTCACCCGCAGCCTCTGGTCTCATCTGCCCCCGGGCTCTGCTCCTTACTTCTGAAGGAAGGTAATTTCTGGAGCTCATTCTGCCTTCCCCTCTTGAACCCCCTCTGCCAGCTGAGTGTGATGGCCAGGGTCACCTCCTGTGGCCTTCCCTCCTGGATTGCCCTCCTCCTGTGAAGAGCTCGTCTTTGCACGGCTCCGGAACCAGCCCACTTTCAAGCAGTGCCAGCACGGGGCTTTCCAAACCTGAGTTCCTCTTGAACCACCTTCACTATGTGGCCACGGCCAGGGCCACCTACGCTATTACTCTCTCCTACTATTGTTCTGAAATCAATCCACTTTTTAAAAACATAAATATGTTGGCGCCAGCCAGGTGGTGCAGTGGTTAAGTTCCCACGCTCCGATTCCGGCGGCCCAGGGTTCGCCAGTTCAGATCCTGGGTGTGGAAACGGCACCGCTCATCAGGCCATGCTGAGGTGGCAACCCACGTATAAAGTAGAGGAAGATGGGCACGGATGTTAGCTCAGGAAAAAGAGGAGGACAGGGGCTGGCCCCGTGGCTGAGTGGTTAAGTTCGTGCACTCTGCTTCAGCAGCCCAGGGTTTCACTGGTTCGGATCCTGGGCGTGGACATGCACCACTCATCAGGCCACCTTGAGGCAGCGTCCCACATGCCACAACTAGAAGGACTCACAACTAAAACATACAACTATGTACTGGGGGAATTTGGGGAGAAAACAAAAAAGCAGAAAAAAGAAAAAAAGATTGGCAATAGTTGTTAGCTCAGGTGCCAATCTTTAAAAAAAAAATAGAGGAGGATTGACAGCAGATGTTAGCTTAGGGCTACTCTTCCCCCCAAAAAAACAAAACATACATATGTCTAAAAGGGAAACTAGAGCATCATTTACCATAAATCGAACGTAACGCAACAATCAACCCAATGCAAAGGGTGTCATGAAATCCTGATTAGACAGAAGCAAGTGAGAGGCCTGCTCTCCCCCTTAAACGAGGGAGATCACCATGTCACGGTGCCATATTGTAATTTATGACAACAAATGGGTATTTGGTCTTAGAGCCAGACTGTTCCTGGTAGAGAGCTCCTTAATGCCCTTGGAATACCCTGTGATGAGAATGACAAAGGTGTCTTTTGTTATGACAATGATGTGACTTTAGGAAAGCACCTAAGGATGGGAGTTGGTTGCCCATGGAGCCAACCATGTGACTAGAGGGTTGGAAATTTCAGTCCCCACTTGTGACCCCACTTCTGACCTTGGGGAGGGGAGGAGGGCTGGAGATGGAGTCCAACCACCAACGGCCAATGATTTGATCAATCGTGCCATGTAATGAAGCCTCCATAAAAACCCGAAAAGGACAATGTCTGGAGAGCTTCTGGGTTGGCGAACACGTGGAGATTGCGGAGAGCGTCACCCTGAAGAGGGAACAGAGGCTCTGCGCCCTTTCCCCAGACCTCGCCCTGTGCATCTCCTCCCCCTGGCTGTTCCTGAGTCACATGCTTTTATAATAAACTGGTCATCTAGTAAGTAAAGTGTTTCTCTGAGTTCTGTGAGCTGGGCCAGCAAATTAGTCAAACCCAAGGAGAGGGTCATGGGAAACTCCAATCTATAGCCAGTTGGTCCGAAGCTCAGGTGACAACCCGGACTTGTCAATGGGGTCTGAAGTTGTGCGGCGCAGTCTTGTGGGACTGAGCCCTTGACCTGTAGCATCTGACACTACCTCCAGGTACACAGTGTCAGCAGTGAGCTCAATGGTAGGACACCCAGCTGGTGTTGGAGAATTGCTTAGTGTGGGGAGAACCCACACAGTGGAACTGGGTCAGACTTGTGCTTGGAGAAGTGTAAACGACACACACTGGTGCAAAGGCAGACTCTCCCTGGCACAATCAGAAGCACTGAAAATAGAGAAGAGGACACTTCCTAGCCACCAGGCTAACACTTCATAACGCCGCTGACGCACCGCCTAGACTCCCTCACTGTCTGGCGTGAACAATGCCTCCCTCCCTCCCAAGAATGTTTATGGAGCATCTATCACATGCCAGGTCCTTTCTAGGGACTGGGAAACCAAACACATTAAAAACAAAGGCTCTGCGCCCTCAGGAAACTTAAAACCTACATTTAAATAAATAGTGTCTAGGATAGCCTTCTCTCCAGCCTAGCTCCTTAAACTAAGGAAAAACCCAGATTCAAAACTGAAAACCAGTTCCTACCCCACGCCCCCAGAAAGAGACTCAGTATTCGCAAAGCGGTTTCTCTGCTTACGCTCTCAATAGAAAATGATGTGTGGTTATTAGCTGCTAAGTGTCTGGCATCCTTGGTAAACAGCATTAACCACCCCTGCAAACCTCAGGGCTTCCCAGATAAATAAGTCCCCACCCAAAAGCCCTTCCCCACCCATCCTGGGGGTAGCCCCCAGCACTGAAAGACAGCTGACATTTCAAACCTGATTGAAACCACACCACAGCCTGTCTATTTTAAGTGTCAACAGGGAAGGCAGCCGGCCCATTTCTCCAGACCAACTGAAAAACCACTTCTCGGGAGTTCGATTTAAAAATCAATGAGTAGAGACAGCAAGAGACGAGAGTGTGGACAAGAATGCCCTTTGAGTCAAGGGCAACTGAAATGATGCACATTTGTGACTGATTATCTCTTTCTTAGTCCTTATGTTTGTCTCAAGCAGCCAAGCCACTGACCCAACGGAAGTCCAGGCTTCTGTGGGGTCTTCCCGTGTCCAGATTTAGAGTAGTTGCTTTCCACTCAGTGTGTGTGTGTTTTAAACGACTGACTGGTCATTCTTTAAAAGTGCACATAAAAGTTTAAGCTTCCTGAATCTTGGAAAGAAAAGAAATGAAAAGGATACCTGTGTTGTTTTTAAAACCTAAAAACTCTTTAAACTGTCTTAAAAGTATGTTCTCTTCAGATACAGAATATATCGCCAACCTGAAACCAAGATGGGAAATATATTTATGTTCCTTTCCCATTAAAAGGGATGGATTACACTTCAGAATAACAAATTCGCATCTATACAAATTTCATGAACACTTACTACTCTGTCTCACTCTGTGCTAGTCACTGTTTACTATTATTATAAATAATAATTTATTTAGTCCTCACAATAACACTGCAAGGTTAGGTCCTGTTAACCCTATTTTATAGAACGGGAAACTAAAACACAGAGAGGTAAAGCAGCTTGCTCAAGGTCACACAGCTAGCATGTGGCTATGTTGGGCGTTGACCCAGGTGGTCTGGCTCTAAGGGCGGTGTTCTTGACCACTCCTCTATGCTATGCTGCCCCTACACACACGTACAACATGCCGAATGCTTTACATGTGTTATCGCATGTACTCCATAAAATGACCTATCAGGTAGGTCATATTTTTATTCCCATTTTATAGATGGGGAAATGGAGGCACAGAGAGAGAAAGCAGCTTGCCCAAGACCACTCAGCTAATAAGTGAAAAGTGAGCGCTCTTATCTCACTGAAGGGTCACCCAGTTACTCGCCACATACGCCTCCCCACGCGCCTTTGGTTAGAGCAGGAAGGCAGCTCACGCCAGGGGACTAGCAACCATCCTGACTGAATCTGGAACTTGAGCTCATCAGCCCATGGAACTGCTGTTCAGGCAGAAGGGACGTCAGAGCGTGTGATCCATTTCTATCTTTAACAGAACAGACCAAGAGGTGGAGTGACAAGAAATAATGTGGCTACAGGGTCTAACTACCCCCAATTAGACACCATACACGGGGGAGGGAATGTCACCAGAGCAGTGGTTCCCAACACGTGAGTCGGGTCCCCTGGGGGACCCCCCGGACCTTTTCCACACGGTCAAAATTATTTCCCCCATAACACTCAGCTGCTGTTTGCCTTTCTCCTTGCCTCCTCCGTGAGCGTAGCACGGATTTCTCCAAAGACGTGCAAGATCGCAGGAGGCTGGCTGTGAAGCAGACCTGAGGACCCAGCTACCTCCTGCGAAGCCAGACACTGCAGAGATTTGCAAACATATAAAACAACGCCATTTTCTATTGTTTTATCCGAAAAAGTTATTTTTCATAAAAATGCTGTTTACACTAACATGTAACATAGGTTTATTACTTACATGAATTAAGGCATATTTTAAAGTTTCTCAGGTTTAATTTCTAATATGACGAAGATAGAGATAACCCAAATAAGTGATCATTTTTAAGAACCTAAAGGGGTCCTGAGACCTGCTGCCCGAGACTATCATCTCGTGAGAGAAGGGACCACACCCGCCTCGCGCTGCTCGCAGCTGCTGCCCGCGGTGCCTGGCGCACAGTGTGCCTCGAGATACAGCGTCTGGGATGTTGAAGGAATGCCAGGTATGCACTACCGACCACCCCGTTAGGTCCACGCACCCACACCCAACAATGACGGTGCTCACAGCCACACCGCTTACCTGGAAATAGTCTGTAATGAAGGATCCCAGTGCACTCTTCAGCAGCTGCCTGGGGAGAGAGAAACACCGTCACACAGCCCTTCATGGTCCAGCTCCTGGAGTCCAGTCCACAGGCACCTGAGGATGGAGCGCTCACCAAGGGCTCAGGGACTGGCCAGGCCTGCGAAGGGAGTGTGCTTTCCTAGGCCCTAGTAACACCCCCGGGGTTATTAGGGAATCGGGGTGATGGAAATCCAAGAGGGAGACCCATTCCTTGGTTCACGCCACAAGGACAACCATCTCAAGAGGGCGCACAGGGGACTCTAACTCTGACAGAGGTGGTGGGGGCAGGCCAGGGCACAGGGCTCCATGTGAAACTGAAAAAGCAAGGAACGGGCAGACCACAGTTTCGTAATCCTCCCCATTTGTAGACATAATGGTCTAAAATGCATTTTTCTTACATTTTTCAACCAAGGATTGTAAAGTGAGGGGGGGGTGGCAATTATTATCCCTCCCATACAGATAAGGAAACTGAGGCTCAGAGAGGCCCCCAAAATAAGTCAGTGGTAGAGTTAAGATTCGAACCCAGACCTTCCTCAAATTCAACATCTTGTCCCATAACTCCACCCTGCCTCTCCTGCAAATCCATCAGAGACGTTCCCCAGGTGCCACAGTTTGGGTGGGAGGGACGGAGGCAATCCTTCAGAGGGACCACAGCGGGGAGAACACATAGGTTTCATTTATCCAGATAACAAACAGCGACCTGCCCTTTATGTGCTGGAGACTGTTCTGGCACCAGGGATACAGAAGTGAATGAGACGGGTGAGGTCTCTGCTCTCCTGGGGCTTCTGTTCTCGGGGGAGGGGTGTGGAGAGACAGCATGTTGATAAACACACTCACAAGGCAAGTTCAAAGAGTCTTAAGTGCTAAAAAATACAAACAAAATTAAAAAATAGAAGTCTGGCACCAGACCTCCTCCTCCCTGGGACAAACCATGGGACCGTCCCCACTGTTCTTGCTTTAATTTGATCCCAACAAGGCAAGAAGGAAAAACAAGACTAACTGGCTCCCAGAGCTAATGAGGCCCCAGGGAGCACAGTCTCCAGGCTTCAGACATTTCCTTTACTCATCCCACCAGCAGGGTCATTAAGGGGCACACCCTAAAGCTTCTGGCGACACCTACTGGGTATTAACTCCCCAAAAACGCATTCCCACACATCCCTCTAGGATAATCAGGAAGTTACAGTGAGATGTCATCATGTGCAGAACACAGGCAGGATAGAAGTGAAACAGAAGGAGAGGCAGCATGAGCTGAATTTCTGTTCAGAAAGAGCCCTGGAAAGCTGCAGACAGGTGTCCACAAGGAAAATCTCTTCCTGTTCCCGCCACAGAACACGGGTCTGTGGTGGACACCGCACTTCGAGATGCACTTTAATCGTGGGCTCCCGGAAGGCCACCCCGTCAACCAGCCCCGGGGTTCTCCTGGATGGGGGCAGGTCTGACGGAGACGAGGAAGCCTTCACCAGTCACTGGACCAAGAGCAGGTGGTCATCGCTGCTCTTCAAGGGCAGAGGCGCCTCCAGACAGGAAACAGAAAGCCAGCGGGCAGCCCTGGATGCAGGCTTTGAAACGGGAAGAGGTGGGAGGCTGTTTCTACTGCTGGAGGGAGAAACACCCCCTTCCAAAGTCTCCAGGGCTGCTGGGAGGTCTCAAACCATAGGTGAAGAAACCAAGCTTCATTAAAAAGTGGAAAAACGAGTCCTAACGATGGGCTATTTCGAACAAAGTTTCCCAAGCATATCTTGGGTACTCACAAAGCTGAGGGACTGACACAGATCTGAGACCAACTAACAAGCTATGGAACAGGTGCCCCAAGGAACCCATGCTGAGAAGCCACTGTGCTCCTGAAGATGCTCCAGGTAAAAGAGAGATAGAGGTTGGGGTAAGGCTAGGCCTGCAAGGTCCAGAACCATGGAAACCAGCCCGGAGCAAGGCGGAGGAGACACCTAGGCAAGTGGAACAACCATTCATCAGGGCTGGCCATCACTAAACAGGTGATTCTTGCCCCTGGGCATTTCTCAGTGGTACTCAGCGAGCATCCTGACGTCACCCAACAGAGGAATCCAATGGGTCTCCTCCCCTGCCTGTCAGGGAGCCAGAAAGGCCGCAGCCCACAATGTGGGGAAAGGCACGGCATCCTTACATTACGGCCCTGGCTGCAGCGAGCCACAGCCAGAATTCCGCAGAGCGTTACAGGAAGACGAAGCCTGAGGGGACAAACAGCTGATACAGGATAAGAGGCTACGAATGAGCTTGACGCTACTGCAAAGACAAGGGTATAGAAGAAAGGACTCAAGCAGCAGCGGCCATAAAGGGCGCCGAGATGGTGATGCATGAGAATAAGAGGCAAAACAAGGATGCTTCCACCCCCGGATAAGGGCCATCCTCAAGCCTTCAGGGAGGAGGGACAGGCACAGGTGTGGGAATCTGCTGTGTACACTTTAAACGTAACAGACTCTAACCGAGGATGGTAAGAGAACCACACATTTGTCCTTTTATCAGATCCTGAGTTCTAAAGCCCTCTCCACTAGGTATCGTTATACAGAATCATCAGAATGGACAGACCCCACCTGATCCTTTAAGTCAACGTTCTATTGTCCTGGGGGCCAATGACAGTGGGTGCCTCTGTCCCTTACAAAATCCCGTCTCATTTCTCATGCGTTAGACAAGGTCACTCCATATATGTGTAGAGTTTCCATTGCAGCAAAATATAGGAATCAACATAAGAGTGCACTGATAAAGCGCTCATAAAAAAAATTATGGTTCATACACACCATGGAATTCTATGCAACTGTGAAAAAAAAAAAGAACAAAGAAGTGCTGTAAGAAATTATATGGAAAGATCTAGATGGCATTAAGTTAAGAAAGCAAGATGCAGAACAGCATGTATAATATGCCACCTTGTGAAAAGGGAAGAGAAAAAGAATACTTATTTTTATTTACACAATACCAAATTCATTTATCACATCTGCTCTAACTCGCTGTTCTGTAACGGTGATATGATTGGGTTTCCAGTAAAGCCCTTTGAACTGAAATACACAGTACCTTGAGTTTTAAACACAAAACACACATGCATTTTCGAAATGATATATAAATGCACTGGGTTTTGTGTCCTCCTCTCCCTCTCCCCAAGTAAGACGTTAGAAAGGTCGAAGCTGGAAATCAAGTAGGACAACAGACACCTGAGCAAACTTCTTCCCCCGAGGAGAGGACACAGTGTCCCGCAGGCCACATGCCACCTCGTCAGAGCCAGTCTGGGGAGCTCAGTACAGTGTCGAGTATCCCCAGCTCCTTCTGCATGAAAATTCCTCGCATATGCATAGAGATGCTCTGGAAGAAGAGCCAATGAACTACTCTTGTAACAGTTATCTTTGGGGGGGATGGGAGCTGAGTTTCTGGGGTACAGGGGAGGTGATGCTTCACTGAATGTCTCATTATATCCTTAAAATTTGTGTACTCTGTGAATGCAATCCAACTGAAAAGCATTAAAAAATTTTTTTTAATTAACAATAACCACCTCCAAGTTTACCACCATCTGGCTTGAAGCCGAGAAGGCATTGTGGGAGTGAGTTCCCATCAAGGGCACAGTATCAGGAAGCAGGCAGTCCTAGGGATATCAGAGAATCCCACAGACCATGAGACCCTGCCAACCCAAACCCACGTCAGGCTGGTAACCTGAGAACCGAACCAGAGAGCGAGCGGGGGAGGGAGAGCAGAGCTGGCCGAACCACCCAGAGACTGCGGCTGAGTCATATTGCAAAACCTACGCTCTATTCCTATACCCTGTGTTTATTCTGCCTGCACTGGTGTACAAGGAAAGGGTTCTTCTGAGAAACTCACCCTGACCTTAGCTGAACCGAGAGAGAGGGATTTTCCACCCCCTGTCTTGTTGCACAGTCTCCAGAGGGAACTGGGGAGCAGCTTCCCTCCGAAAAAGGAGAGTGACTGACAGAGAATAGGGACCCCAGGAGTTAATTCACTGAAACACACCATTGACTGAAAACCCGCTCTGCGTCAGACATGGTGCTGGATGCTAGAAGCAAAGGATGCCTGAGACCAGGCACAGTGACTGCTTCTCATGGGGCCAGTTCATGAGGCCTGGGAGCACCATCTTCTCCAAAACGTGAGAGTGAAAAGAACCAAGGTATCAGAGATGCGCCAACCTTGATGCACAGAGGGACAGCTCACCTGTGACCTTCCTCACAAGCCTGCCAGTGTGGCTTGAAAAGCACAGAAGGCAGAGAAAACAGGAGAAAGATGTCCGAATTTCAGAGCCTGTGGTCTGTGGTTCCCCAGATACAGGGGAAAGACGAAATCCCGGCTCCCAGCAGCGAGGACGTGGGTTCCTCTCAGGCAAAGGGGCCTAGAACCCAGCAGCCTGCCTTCTACTTCATCCACCCTTTCCTAGGGTTTCTTCTCCAGAAACAGGAAAGTAATTATTTATGGGAGAAAAAAAAAAGGCAATAAAAAACAAATTACTTCTAGGATGGAGCCTGACTTTTTTCCGCAAAGTTTACTGAACACTTACTAAGTGCCAGACACCACTGTCAACGTGTTTCCTCCCTACAGCCTACAACAGAGCTGGAAGGAAGCAGCAATCTCTCCACTTTTTATACACAAGGAAACGGACCTCTGAGGCCTCCAAGGAGGGCGTGCGGCAAGCACAGGACAGCGACGAGGAGTCGCCAGGGCGCAAGGGCCTGCAGGCGGCTGCCCGGGCCGGAAGCCTGCTGTGCGCACCGAAGCTGCTGTGCGCGATAACCTTTGCAAGCTAACTCCACAGGATGGTCCCTGGTACCCGATCCTCAACTGGAATTCGGGGACAATGAGGACACCTACTCCACAAGATGACTGCAAGGGCTACGTGAGTTAGTCCTGGGGGGTTACTCCCATGGCAAGGCTCAGCAAGTGCCAGCTGCCACCATTGTACCCAGGTCTGTCTGAGCCCAGGCCCACCATCCTGAGAACTCCATTCCACTTCTTCTCAGCATCTTCTGCAAAGGACCAGCGTTTCCTACACTTGGCATGAAGGACCCAGGTGAACCTGATGAAGTGGGCCAGACAGTATGCCCAGACCACCCTGAAAACGGAGGAAGGATGGTAGAGGCCGAGCTTGGGGAAGGGGTTGGGAGACTTAGAGTTGCAATGCAGCAAGCTCCCAGCTTAAGCAGCTCCCACTTCATCTGCTTCCCATATTGGATTTCCATGCCAGGCTTCATTTGAAAACAGAATTCTGCTGCTCACCAGCAGCAGCAGCCATTGAGCTGGAAGGAGAAGGAAGTGGGGGGACCTGAGAGTAACAGGAAGGCAATGCTTATGTGGGACCCACCCCAAAGGGGAAACGGGCACGAAGTTCAGTCAGGGGCCAAAAGGCCATAATAGGGGAAAGAAATGGGGAACCACTCACTGTCTGTATTATCTCACCCCCTCTCCTCCCAGGCTGACCGGGTGAGACACCACCCCAGAAGACAGCACTTCCTGTTATTGCACCGGCCATCTAGCCCCTCACAGTCTTGTCAACTCAACTTCCCGCTTCTGCAGGCCGGAAGCTAACCGAGGATGCTGGAGCTGGATTCTGGCTGGTGGAGAGGTGAAGGGATGACAGGCAGAGCAGGGAGAGGCAGAAATGATGCAGAGAAATCACCTGGCACAGAGCCACGCTCTCCCTTGCACAGAGGGAGAGACGCAGGCAGGAGACCCGGGGATGCAGCGTGGACATGGGGGCCGCAGAGCCAAAGCCCAGCCAGCACCAGTCGGGCCGCCATCGGCTGTTAAATGCTTTTGTCCGTTTGGCAATTAGGGGCTGCCTCAACTACCCAGACTCTCCACCCTGACCTCCATGAGCCAGGAACAGCAGGGGGCCTTGGGGTCCTGTGCCTGATGCTGCATCTGGTCAGTTCCTGCCCAGCCTCTCAATCCTCCAAAGATGACCCACTTCGCTTCTGCAACAGATGTGTGTCAAGGAGGCAGCATTTTCTAAGCAGTAACATACGGAAACACCCCCTTCCTCCTTTGGTCCATTTTACTGGGGCCCCTTGGAGGTGGAGTCCGTAACTCAAGTAAAACGCTCTAGGACTCCCCCACTTCTCTGTTGTCTGCACCCCAGTGGGTGGCAGTGGGGACAGTGAGAAAGATGGAGACAACCAACAAAGAGCATTTACTGGGCTCCTAATTACGTCGCACGCACGATGCTCGGCAGCTGGCACACAGCACCCGAAATTCTCCAAAAGCCTTTCAAGTAGGAATTTATCCTCCTTTTGCAGATGAGGAGACTGATGCTCAGTGCCTTGCCTGGGGCCACACACCGGCAGATCCCAACTCAAACAGAGGCCAACATGAACATTAGCCAGTGGCACGCCCCACGCCCGTGGGGCAGGCGGGCAACTACAGCGGGGCCTACAGCAAGCTCCTCCAGAGCCAGCAGCCAGGCTTCGGCCTCACTGACCAGTTCCAGGCCAGACCGCGAGTCCTGTGTTGCCCAATGTGAACTTGGTGGAGAGGCCTGGAGTTTCAGGGGAGACGTCTAGGTTTCTACCCGGGCCAGCCCCGGAGGTTTCCGATTTGCCACTTTCCTCTAACTACTCCTCCCGCCCCTAAAGTCAAGGCTATTTCTCAACCAGAGCAGACACAGGTGTCAATGCAGAGTCAGGCAGAGGGACCCGGCCCAAGAGAGAAGACCTCACCTTACGCCCTCCCAAACTAGGGTCCTCAGGAGACAACACCCCACTTGCCTTGGGATCTGTCAATGCATCTACGCCCGGGGAGGTCAGGCCTAAATCTGGATGACGCCAACTCTGTGTGCCTCTTGCAGCCTACTTACTGTGTGTTTAAGGCCACAGGAGGCTTGGGTTCCAATCCCAGCTCAGCTAGTCATGCGCCACCTAACGACGTCTCCAATAATGGACCGCATATATGACAGTGGTGCCGTAGGATCAGCACCATCTAGCCTAGGTGTGTGGTAGGCTAGACTGTGTTAGTGCAAGCACACTCTATGGTGTTTGCACAATGACAAAATCAACCAACGATGTGTTCTTAAGAACATGTCCCAGTCGTTAAACAGCCTATGACTGCACTAACCAGCTGTGCCACTCTGGGCAAGTTATCCCACCTCTCTATGCCTCTACTTCCTCATCTGCAAGAGAGGGATATGGTCGCTGTCTCACAGGGGTGTGCGGAGTTTTAAGAGTCGGCATACACAGAGCGCTTAGAGCAGAGCCTGGCACATGCGAAACGCTGCCCGCATGTCTGCTGTTTGCCTGACCTCCTGGAATCTCGCCTCAGACTGGCCACTCTGCCGGCCTGTGGGCTGCGCCAGGCCCTCCTCCTCACCTCCTCCAGCTCTTCCCCAGCCGCGGGCCCACCGCAGTCAACGGACTCCCTTACAGAGATGGGAAAATCTGAGGTGGGTTTCCCTTCCGGGCTCAGGCAACCAAGTGACTCAGGAGGGCATTTCGACTCAGACCTGTCAAAACTCAAGCACAATTCTTGGAACCTCGTCTTTTCCTGGAAACTTCTGGGGTTCCCTTCACGCCCCTCCCTCCCAGCAAGAAGAGAAGCAGCTGGGTGATTGGAGAGAGAAGGGAAATGTGAGTTTCCTGCCTCAGGCCAGGTGCAGATAACTCATCTCTGGTTTCCAGAAACCTCGTCTCTGAGCATTTATTTCTGCAGAGAAAAAAATCCACCCAGGGAGAAGGAGGAGCTGGGAGGGCACAGAGCAAGCGGTGGCGGGAAATTTACATGCTCAGTTACCTTCCACCTACTCCACCTGCTCATCCTTCAGATTTCAACTGAGGTACCACTTTCCCCAAACAATGTGTGCCCATCCTCCGCACCCCCCCGCCCTCCTGAGTCTGCAGTCACCCCAGCTAAAACACTGTGGTGACGGCCTGTTTGGTTCCCCTCTCTCACTCTGCAGTAGGCTCCCCCGAGAGCAAGAACCACCTACTTCAACGTTACCCCAAAACCTGGCCTAGCACCTGGCAGAGCACTCCACAGATATCCACTGCCTAAAGGAACCAGAGAGTCAATGCTCCCTCCCTCTACACACGCCCCCAGCCAACCAAAACATGAACGTCCCTGTAGGAACCCACTTGCAGAGGTTCTCGTAAGAACCCGTAAACATGAGTTGTCGGCGTCTCACATGTTTCCATTCTTCCTGCTCACGTACAATCAGTCAAATAGTCGGCTGAGAAGAACGTTTAGGAAGACCATGCTCCCGCATCCGAGACCTTGGCCACTTTTGCTCCTGCGAGAGCTTGTGAAACCCCGACCTCTAACCAAGACTCGTCCCCACTGCCAAAAGGCAGCCTCATCAGGACTGAGACTGGACAGGAGTGTTGAAACCCACATCAATGCCCCATAGAGAGTGTAAGCCAAGAAGACACCAGGACGAGCCCCAGCCAGGGCAGATGGACGGTGAGGGCATCCAGAATCGGAGATGCTGATGAGTAAAGACTTCACGGGAACGTGTCTATACTTAAGGGCCGCTTTCTTGCCTTTAAGGACGTAACAACGTGCAAGCCCTGCTTTCTAAGGTGGTTTCAATGGAAAATATTCTGATTCATGTCTTCATATTGACAGACCACGTGTCCTGACTTTTACTGGAGGAAAATTTGTCACTTTATTGAAGTGTGACATTTCTGATGAATTTGTTCTTGAAAGGTCTCCACACCTTTCTCTTGATCTAACAATGAGTTTTAGAACTTGGCCATCCTTAGTCCAAAGCTCTTCCTCATAGCTACCCCAAAGCCCACCGGCTAAAGTTTAAACTGGAGTTCAGTTTTGATGACACGTCTTAAAAGAAAGAACCAACGACATGTTTGTAATGACTGCCTTTCAGGACCCAGTTCTATAAAACTTCTCCCTTCCTGTCATTGTCTGCATTAGCTAACAGGTCGATGAATTCCCATTTCCCGGGAACATCCTGACCCCACGGTTAGGAAGATGGCCAGGCTGGCTGGGGTGACCCGGGGAAGCTGATCTACGCTTTGCAACTGGACTTGGACAATCCATCAACGTTTATTAGTGTTTGGCTTGAGTAGAATGGAGAACTGAGAGTCATTTCCTCTTGCACTCTTCTCCGTGGAAAGGAGAAACAGCTGGCTCTCCTTGTAAGAACATAGCCTCACCCCAGCTTCAACTCCAGCGCATTCTTGGAGGAGCTGTCCTGGACCTCTCTCGTTCAAAGCGAGAGGGAGCTCAGCCCTCCAACCTGCTGGAGAAATCCTGACCGAGGGCCGTTCACGGGCAGCTCCTCACAGTGCCCTGTGCCCTCCAGCCTGGCACTCACTCGTCCATCATTTATCACTGTATTATTGCGAAATTTTCACAATAATAGGAATAATAATGCACCAGATTCTGTACTAATGACGCCGTTAGCATTATCTATGTCCTCCCAACCGCCTGAGGCTGATGCTATTATTATACCATTTTATACAAGAAAAAAGAGACTTAGAAAAATGAAGTAACTTGCCCAAGGTCACACAGCTAGTCTAATCTTGATCCCCAGCCTCTCTGAATCCAGAAGCAATTCTCTTAACAAGTTAAAAACTTCTGTTGCACCTAGCACAGATCTTTGTGCACATAGTAGGGCTGTCGCAATTTATTGAAAAATGGGCTTGAGAGCAACTTAGCCTTCTCTCCTTCCATGGTCTTCCCTACCTTCCTACCGTCCTGTGCCCCACCTCAGGCACACAACCCCCCATGCTCATGCCTCCACCCTGCTGAGTTTACCGCTCTATTCTGAGAACAGTTCTTCCAAAAGAAAAAAGAAGAGAAAGCGAAAATTGAAACCCCATTGTCTGTTGGAATGTAACCAGAAAGTGGAGTGTCTGTTGGGATTTTCATGATCGAAATAAGGGCAGCCGTGTGATTTCCACAGAGGCACGTGCAGATGTGGACACATGTGCAGATCAGCTCACTTCACTCAACTTGGGATGACAGGTCACGTACATGCCTGGGATGTGGCTCACGTGCTCAGTGACCCCCTGGGTGTCTGTGATGAGAAAGCCGTCTCCATTCTAACCACCATCCTACAGAAGGCCAGAGGACAGGACGCACAGAACACGGGGGATCAAAGCTCTGGGCTTTGACAGCTTTGACTTATTCTGGGCTGAATTCACATCCAGGCCATCAGTTTCAAACCCCAATCACATGTATTTCTCACCAGCCTGAAAATTGCTCCAAACAGAGAGAGGAACAGCCAGCAGCCTCCCTAAAGCTGACACTGGAAGGAGGGCTGGGGGAGCGTCGTGCCCCTCAGAGGGGCGTCAAGAATCACAGCACACAATGAGACGGGGTCCCAGAGGCTGCACGGAAGGAAGGATGGCAGAAAGCAAGATCAGGACCATTGGCTTATCCTGTCTTCCAACCTAAAACCTCCCTCTCTGGCACTACAATACGGTGCAGAGACGATGGGTGTTGTGGACTGAATTGTGCCTGCCCCCTCCCCCAAATCCACATGCTGAAGCTCTAGCCCCCAATGTGATGGTATTTGGAGATGGGCCTTTGGGTGGTAATTAGGTGTCCAGGAGGTCACAAAGGTGGCACCCTCATGATGGCATTAGTGTCCTTATGCAAAGGGACACCAGAAAGCTGGCTCTCTCCCCCTGGGGTACACAAAGAAGAGGCCACGTGAGGACTCAGCAAGACGGCGGCCAGGAAGAGGGCTCTCGGCAGGAACCGAATCTGCGAGCACCTTGATCCTGGACTTCCCGGCTTCCAGAACAATGAGAAATAAATGTCTGCTCTCTAACCACCCAGGACACGGTATTTGTTCAGGCAGCCTGAGCTGAGTAACACAGGTGTCTAAGTGATGCGGGAGTTAAAACCCTGACTTCACCATTCATCGCCGTGGGACCCTCGACAAGTTACTTCATTTCTCTTATCCACAATTCTGTAGATAAACTACGGAGAGCATGGCCGCCTCACAGGGCTCTGAGGAGGACTGGATGTGTCGACACATGTGCACACTGCCTGGTGCTTCTGGCACCTCCTTGCACACCAGCTCCCTTGCCCCAGCTCGTGTGGCCTGAGCGCTGGAACCCAGGAGGCCACATGCACTGTCAGCGAGGCCTCCCCCCCAACACCCCCTCCGTCCCCACATGCCACAGCGGATCTTGTAAACGGGTAGCCTGTTGATCAATTTCAGCCCACAGATGTGTTTTGTTTGGCCTATACCAATGTTTGGGGAAATCTGGGTTATTTATGAACATTGAAAAGCCAGGAAATTTCACATAAAAATTTCAATTTCCGGTTGTTCTTGAGAAATAAAATGATTTGTCCCCAGACCTGTGCTCTGCCAGGGTAACCCCCTTTCAACAGGGTGAGCTCTCACCTGGGTGCACACGGGCCGGCCTTACCCATCTAGAAGACCTGAGTTCACAGCCCCGGGGCTAACACGGCTGGTGAATCGGGCACGGCCTGTACAATTCCTAGCTGCCCACAAACAAAGATTCTAAGCACAATTTCAGGATCAGTCTCCCGATGTGAGGAACAATTAGCACATTGCTGACTCACTGTTTTATTATTTATGCTTCTATTGTGAGCTAAAGAACCCTCACGGAGAGGCCAGGATCGTAGTCCTTGCAGTCCAATTGAGCTCTTATAACTCAGGGGTTGGCTGACCCAGGCTTGCCCCTGACACCCCACTTCTTGGGGCCTCAGTTTCCTCCTCTGCAAAAGGAGGGGGCCTTGGGCTAGCTGCTCTGTATTGCCTCTTTCCCTATTTGTGTAATTATTATGTGAAATTCAAGTGCACGGGTAGAAATGTAACACAACTCTGTTTACTTCTGAGCTTGAAAGGTTTGAATGAAAGCAGAGCTCTTAGAACACCTCCTTGACCCTTAACACAGGTCAGAACTCAGTGTAAACAGGACCCGAATAATGGCCTTGTTTATTGTTCTGCCCACTCCAGGGCTGGGTTGTTAGCCTTGATGTTCTACACTTAACACACCAGAGAGGAATGAACACCAGGGTATTAAAAGACCGGATGTTTGACCTCATGTCCCCAGGAGACCCTGGTGTTTGGGGCCCTGCCTGTCCCTCTGCCCTCATTCCACCAAAATACACACCCAGCCACACCACCACCCAACCTCCAGTGTTCTATGCACGTGGGCCTTCTTTCAGTTCCTTGCTCATTGCCACCACAGGACCTTTGCACCTGCAGTTTCCACCACCTGGAGCCCTCTCCACCGGGTTAATTCCCACTGATGCTTCAGATCACAGCACAAGCATCACAGCCACCATTCCTGTCCTTGGCAAGATCACGTCCTACTCCCATATGCTTTCATCATATCAGCTGTGGTGCAGCAGCTGTCACAGTAGCACTTTCACATTTTACACGTGTGAGCAGTTGACTGATGATGATCTCCCCAACTGGATGTAAATTCCAGGAGGATAGGGTCCATGTCTGTCTTTGCTCATGCTTGTCTCTCCAGCGCCTGGCCAATAGGGAGGCACTCAAATACTTGATGAATGACTGAATGAATGAATGAAGAGCTGACACTGCTGGGAAGATTCTGGAAGGCAAACTCCTCAAGGACCGCATCTTATTGAGGGTTGCATCACCTAAACTTACTGACAATGATGCTAAGAGCTACAAGGATCAAGTACTTGGTGGGTTCCAACCCTGTTCTAACAGATTATTTATATAATAACTCAATTTAATCTTCACAAGAATCCTGTGGAAGTAGGCACATTTCCTATCCCTGTGTCACATAAGAGGAAACTGAGGCACAAAGACGCTGGTAAATCACTTAGGAAGAGGGAGCCCAGCAATAAAACCCCAAGCAGTCTGGTTCTAACCACTAGGAAACCTTACCTAATCTGGGGCCTAAAGGTTCAGCAGGACACAAGCAGTGTTTACAGAATAAATGACAGTGACATCTCTCAACCCTCTGCCCCTGCGCCCCACCCCCAACCCTATGGAACGAACAAAGGGATGCACCTCTCTGGAGCAGAAGCCCAGACGGACAAAGTCTCAGAACTTAACAGCCATAAGAGCCACATAAGAGCCGGCAGAAGGAGCAACAAGAACCAAGCAGAAAACAAGACTTAGGGTCAGGCCCTGGTGGGGTGGCCCCTCAGTCCCACTCAGGCCCACGGGGACGCCCGGCCTGGCCTGCACGTACCTGATGTTTTCATTCAGCACGTACAGCTCATTGCTCTGCAGGCCGCCCCCCTTGAAGACGTTGATCACGGCAGTCTGGACGCTGCAGGGAAGCAGAAACGAGCCTGGTGAGAGGCCTGCCTCCCGGGGCCGCTCAACAAACAGCTCGGGGCGGAAGGCGGGCGCGAGGGCCAGGAAGCCCGTGGCACAAACACAGCCACGTTTTCCATCCCTGGACTCCACCATTTCCTTCCCAGGGTCCTCAGAGAGGAAGGAAGACTGAGGCCAAAAGGACCCCCAGGCGGCCCCTCTCCCCGCCCTTTCCCGCAGGCCACCAGTCTCCCCATTCGCCTCTCAGGCAGCCCCACTGGGGAGCAGCAGGAACAAAGGGCGGGCAGTGGGACCCGCTACCAGGAGACTGCCGGGCAGCACCACTGGGGCTGGAGGGAGCCAAGGTGGCGTTTACTGCAAGCAGAGGCCGACCTCTGCGGTCCCTTCACCCAGGAGGCCTCTGTCTCCACAGGGCAGCAGGGCTAAAATGGAATGAGAATTCCCCGCCTTTCTGAGAGCACTTTCCTCGGAACTTCGAGGTCTGTCTTCCGTGTGCCCTCCCTTCCCAGCCCGGCGAGGTGCACTGGCAGGAGAGCTGGTCCCGGGGGGACGGACAGGTGAGCCTTGCTCCACGTTCCCGGGAGCCCAGTCCAGCACTTCAGCAAGGAGCTGATTACAGTCTTGCCTTTACCAAGCATCCCAGGCCTTTCTCAAGGAACACGGATCCATTCAACCAAAACATTTCGGAGCCCTCCTCTCCACCCCCATCAGGAGAGCTGTGCATTCATTGAGAAAATCCCTAACGATTCCAACCACAAAGAAGTCGGTAATGCTTTAAAATAATGAGGCACTTAATTTATTCAAAGAGCTTAGCAGGGATTTGAAAAATAGGGGCCCACAGAAACGCAAGAGGTAGGATTGATTCAGACCCTGCTCCATGCTTGATGTACAAGGTCAGCTCAGCACCTCACAAAGCTCAGTGTCTCCTCCCCCAGCCCTCTGTGGCTCCCAAGTGCTGACAATCCCCGGCTTATGCCGCTAAGGAGCAGTGTATTTGCACAGACACGTGTCTCATCTTCCCAGATAGGCAACAGGTCCTTGAGGTTACTTGCACGGCTTCACCCTCAGGTGCCATCCAGGCTGCTTAACTGACTGAGAGCCCAGAGGCCCCAGGGGTCCGCCGTCCCTCTGCTCAGACAAGGGAAGCGAACGGACGCATTCTGGAAGGAGCGGAGCTCTCCGCGTCCAGCGCCCGTTTCATCACGACCTTCTGGAGCAGAGTCTGGATGCGGCAGAAGCTGAGCCCAGTCCTCAGGGCAGCCCCCCGGGCCCCGCCACCCTTACCTGTTCCAGGCGGAGCTGGAGCTCAGCTGCAGGGCCTGCCGGGCGGCGTGGAAGCGGGGCAGGTCGCTGAGCACCGGGGAGCTCATGAAGCGGGGCCTGGGCCTGCGGAAGGAGCCCATCTTGTGGAACTCGGCAGGCAGGCTGGGCGCAAAGCCGCGGGTCATAAGTCCAGGTGAGGGGGACGGCTTCTCCCCTGGACGACAAGGCTCCGACTGCCCACGAGAGGGGCTTCTCCCAGGGCCGCCTCCTGGCCCTCAGGCTGGCTTAAAACCACAGGTGTGGCCGACACCTGAAAAGAGAGGGCAGCTTTTATTGCGAACGCCTGGGCTGAGCAGACCACGTCGGGGAGGAAGGTGGCTGGGACTTTCCAACCAGACCATCCTAAAGCAACTCCAGGGCCACACGGTCGTGTCTACACCCTACAGGTTCCATTCACAAGGTTTTGCCGGTCTCTTTTGGTCTAAACAGGGTGGTCATCTCAGGTGGGAAGGCAGTGACAACGGGTCGGGTTGAGGCCGCTCCCGCAGAGAAGTGGTTTCCAAGCTGTGCTTGGCTGCGGCTCTCATGCACGCCCACCGAAGTCGGGGCCTCGGGGGGTTTTGGTAGACCCCGCAACATTGTGCAGTAAAAGATGGCTTTTTAAAAAGATGCCTCAAGGAGAACACAAGAGCTCCTTGTCCAGGCACTGAAGACCTTCCATGGTACATCCTCAGCGTGCCAGCCCGTGTACCGCTCAGCATTCCCCAAGCATCAGAGCCTCCTCAGCAGCACAGCTCACCAACCCCGCCCTGACGCTCGTTCATTCATTCATTCCATCAGGACGTATTTACTGAGTGTCTGCTACTTATGAAGCACTGGGAGCTGTGGAGCATGCAACGATTTCTAAGACCTGGTCCTTGCCCTCAAGCGGCTGCCCGTCTATGGAGACGATAACTTGTCTGTTCGTGTGTTTATACCCACAATAAACATTTATTGAGCACCGACCGTGTACCAGGCACTCACTCAGGCACTGGGACTTGACAGTGGCCTGGAGAATGTGGTCGCTGCCCATGGAGCTTACAACCAGCATCCTGTATGGATCGACTGTATCCACGGCTCCTCTTGCCCAGAATTCCCTTCCTTCTCTCTGTTTATCTAACTTCCCCTGCAGGTCGGGTTCAAGGACACTGTCCCCTGGGTGGTTCCTGGGAGGCTTTATGGCTTCATAGTTAAAGGCAGTGGCTTTGGGGTGAACCCGGGTTTGACGCTTCATGAGGCCACTCCCCGGCTGTGTGACTTTGGGCACAATGAGTCAGAGTCCTCAGCTGTCAGCCCCCCAGGACTGGTGAGAGATGGCATGAGTCGTGTGACACACCCAGCAGAACGGCTGACCCGTGGCCCTCAGGTGTGGTCTCTGTCCATTCAGAGCCGCCGCTGTCTCTCCTCGGCACTCGGGCCTGTCGTGTCAGTCTCCTACTGTTTAGCGAGCCTCAAGTCTAAACCAACGACTTAAAGTGAGTTTCGGAGCTGGTCAGAGTGAAGGATGGAAGAAACACCACCCAGGTTATAGCCGCTTTTCTCTTGAGGGTTTAGGGTTTAGCCCGGAAGTGCGCCCCTGCCACCTCTCTCACCAGCTGGCCCTGCTGAGTCCTGCAGACCAATGCTGAAAGGAAAGGAGATGGTCCAGCTGTCAATGCCACCTTCAGGCTGGGGGAAGGTGTGCAGCCCCAGCTGCAGCGTCTGAAGGAGGAGGAGCCCAGCTGCGCCTCCCGGGTGGGAAGAGGGGAGAGGCTGCGGGGCGGCACGAGGCCATCCGCCGAGAGGGCACGGGCCCACAGCAGCTCTCTAGACAACGGCCACAGGGACAGCGAACTTGGAAGAGCAAGAGGCAAGAAAGGAACGGCTTATCCTACCTCTTAATCCTTTTTAACGGAAAGCAGACTTGTGGGCCATTTTCTTTCACAGTCTCCTGCATCTCCACCCCACTCTCAGGACGAGCCGACAGCCCCTAGAGCTCATCAGGCGATGCTGGTCATACAGGCTGCTCGGTTTCAGAGTCCCAGTAACTCTGCAAGCACTGCCGGCATTCGGAAAGATCTATGCCGATAACGAAGGAGGCGCAGAAGAAACAGAACCCCGGGAGGCCCTTCAGGACCCTCCGACTGTCTGGCTTTGGGATTTAACTCACTGGGTAAAGGTCACACTGTTGAGAGAACCCATTTCGTGCCCTTCCTTAAACGGGGCTGCTAAGTGCAATCCATCTGTGTAATTATAGGGCATTAACTCCCTTTATGAGGAGATTAGACTGGAGGCGAGGGAGCGGCCTCCCACTCCACGGCACCTGCACAGGGAGCAGCCAGGTGCGCAGGAGGATCATTCCAGGCCTTTGCCTTCCGGCTGCCTGCCGAGACCACCTCTCCTCCAGGAGGCTGTGCGACACGGAGGACCTGGGACGGCTCCTGTCCCTCCCCTTCAGCGCCCCCTCCACACACACCCCGGGCCCCCACTCCAGGAGAGTGCGCATCCAGCGGGGCACACGGGCAGCCCCATCCCAATACTCGACCTCTTTCAGTCCCGCAGCCGCATCCGCTGCAGAGCAACACACAAACGAGTTCCCTCTAACGCATTTTTCACCTGCAAACCCGCCACCCTCAGGTCGCGACAGGCTGGAGAAGCAGAGCCGTCTGTTGCTACTGGTCCTCCTCCCGGATGGCCACGCAGAGCACACGGAAGGAAGCTGCTGGCAGCACTGACAAGATACGTACCCCTGTGTCCACCTGCCTCGGGGCTGGTCCCGCAGGCACAGGCTCATCCTCACCAAATAGGACAAATCAGAAAATGGCTAGACAGACAGGGCCTTGGGGAGGAGCCAGTCCTGCCCGGTCTACAGGTGGTGAAAGTGAAGCCCAGAGGAGCAGAGAAACTTGTCTGATGTCTCTGGGGTAGGAGAGAGCCAGCACTGGCTAGAACTCAGGTTCCCTGACTCCTGATCTAGAAAGTTCCCCAGGCCCCACCTAGGCCTTCTGTGAACTCCTTCAAGACAGGCATTGGGACTTACCTCGGTATCCTCAAGCTAAGCTCTCTACTCAAGATAAAGATGAAGAAAAGTATAGCGACTAGTAAGGCATCCACTGCCTGCCTCACGTGATGACAAGCACTGTCAGTAGGGAAACTTACTCAACACTCACAAACCCCATTTGATGATCAGAGAAGTTAAGTAACCTGCCAGAAATCACCCAGCTAAAAAGGGAAAAATCCTTGACCGGTGCCCAGATTGGCCTAATTCTACAGCCTATTCCCACTTTGCCATGCTACTAAGCTCAGCCTGAAAATCAGAATCAAAACTACCAAGTTAATCAGAAACATCCAGTCACGAAATTTCATATCAAGATTTAAATCCATGCCCCTGAGATAGAGAACCAGACATAAGGAACTTACAACCACATCTGATGGGGGCAAGCGGAGCAGCGAGGAGCAAGGATAAAAGCAGAAAGCACAGACTGCCTTATTAGATGCCCCACTCCTTACTAGCTGTGTGACCCTGGGCAAGTGCCTTGACCTCTCTGAGGCTCGACTTCCTCCTGCAAGAAATGAACAGGCTAACAGTGACAATCTTGGGGTCGTATGAGGATAAAATGAGTAATAAAATGAGGACATATTTGTAACGCACTTAACAGGACAGTGTGCGGCAAACAGCAAACATACGTAAGTGCCTGTTAAATAAATAAAATAACTTGTTATTTCTAAATCTCCAACCAATGACAGCAGTGGGAAGAGGGCGACACTTCTTCCTGTTCATAGCGACCTCAGCAACATCTAGAAACTACTCCCCTCGGGGGTAGGCAAGGCCTCGGGGCCCTGGCGGGGGTCACTTGGGGCATTTACTGACGCTTCTCCTCCGTGAAGTGTGCTCCTCAGTCTCAAAGAGCTCCTCCAACATCGTCACACGGGGAAATCCCGCCCTATGGGGCAGGCCGAGCAGCGACTCTGTTGGACTCGGAAACCAAGGCTCCGCCAGGCTGAGCGACTCGGCCGAGGCTGGACAGCTCTGGGCCAGGGAGCCAGCCCCAGCCCCAGGGCGTCCAACCTCAAGCCCAGCCGCCACCCGTGCCCTGCCAGGAAATGCTTTTATTTTTTACCCCGTATATTTTTAAACATTTTCATTATGAAACATCCTTAAAAAGGAGTTTAGGGGCCGGCCCGGTGGTGCAGCAGTTAAGTGCGCACGTTCCGCTTCTCGGCGGCCCGGGGTTCGCCGGTTCGGCTCCCGGGTGTGGACATGGCACCGCTTGGCACTCCATGCTGTGGTAGGCGTCCCACATATAAAGTAGAGGAAGGTGGGCACGGATGTTAGCTCAGGGCCAGTCTTCCTCAGCAAAAAGAGGAGGATTGGCAGCAGTTAGCTCAGGGCTACTCTTCCTCAAAAAAAAAAAAAGGAGTTTATACACACAAACACACACATCTTAAAAATGATAATAAACTGCCACTTGCTTAAGAAATGTACGTCACCTTGGAACTCCCACGTTTGTATCTTTCTGATAATAGGATACCTCCTTATTCACTATTAAAAATGTAAACATTACGTAAATCCATAACGTAGGAAAGGGAAGGCCTCCCTCCGGCCACTTAGCAGCATTGAGAAGTCCTGTCTGAGCTTTCTGAGACGACGGAAATACTCCACACCCTGCTGTCTAGGGGGGCAGCCCCCAGCCACACGAGGCTACAGAGTGCTTGCGGCCAGTGTGGCTGAGGAGCTGGGTTTTAACTTAGTTTAACTTTTAATAGCCGTACACATGTGCACACACAATCTATTAATAAAAACGGGTCATTTGTTCTTTCCTCTCACTACGTCATGGTCGTCTTCCCCTATCATTACAGATGGATCCACTTCATTATTTTTAACGATTTCTCAACTGGTCCGTTTAGGGGATCCCATACTTGATCTAACTAGCCCCCTGTGGACGGGTATTTCCAAAGCTTCTAGGTTTTTGTTGCTGCAAAGGATGAGCGCATCCCTGCCAGTCGAAGGGACGCAGGACCGTCCCTGTCGGGGGCACTCTCAGAAGTGGCCCCACTGGGTCAAAGGGCCCGTAACTCTCAGCTGCCCCCTGTGATTAGCGCCCACCCCCACCGCAGCCCAGGGCTGCAGGAAAGGAGTTGAGGGGCATCTGCCTGTGGCCCCGAAGGACAAGCGGCCACGAGAGGCTCTGGAATCAGACACAGCCTGGCATCGACGCTCATTCTGCTGCTCACTGACAGCGGGAGGCAGAAAAACTGGCCCCACAGAAAGAGTCACTTCCTCGTCCTCAGAATCTGCAAGTGTTAGCTCAGACGGCACCAGATGCAGTTAAGTGAGGGGTCTGGAGAGGAGGGGCTCATCCTGGGTGATCCAGGTGGGCCCAGAAATACAATTACGTGTCTCCTTGTAAGAGGGATGCAGGAGACTGGAGACAGAAGACGGGGGACACAGGTACACACAGGGGAGAAGGTGATGGGAAGCTGGAGGCAGAGGCTGGAGAGACACCGCCACCAGCCAAGGCAAGCTGGCAGCCACAAGAAGCAGCTCGAAGGGCAAAGAAACAGACGCTCCCCCAGAGCCTCTGGCGGGAGGACAGACCCGTGACACCTTGACTCTGGACTTCCGACCTCCGGGCCCCTGAGAGGATGAGTGCTGCTGTTGTAAGCCACGAGGGTTGCAAGAATTTGTGACTGCAGCACGAGAAACGAATGCATTCACCGTACGGCCCTGGACCACTCTGAACCGCAGTCTCTACGTCTGAAAAGCAGGAACAGGAAGAACTACCCGGGGATGCTGTTGTCATGGCGAGAAAGATTACCTAGGAAGCGTCTGGCACAGTTCCTAGAACCATGCAGGAGCCGGACACAGGTGCAGTGGAGGGTCAGAGCAAGGGCGCCAGGGCAGGCCTGGGTCACATCTTACCATGTGACCCAGCAGGGGACCGAGGATGGGTATGAGAGTTGGTTGAGATGATTCAAGCAAGGCTTAAAACAGTCCTGGTACGCACGGTGAGGTTTTGACAAATGCAACCTATTGTGTGTTGTGGGGTTTTTTTTTTGCTGAGGAAGATTCGCTCTGAGCTGACATCCACTGCCAATCTTCCTCCTTTTGTATGTGAGTCACCACCACAGCATGGCCACTGACAGACGAGTGGCGTAGGTTTGCACCCCAGAACGGAACCCGGGCTACCGAAGCGGAGTATGAAGATGTTTAACCACTAGGCCCCTGGGGCTGGCCCTATTGTTTATTTTTATTTTCCACGACCACGACTGTATTAGTCTGCTCAGGCTGCAGTAACCAAATACCACAGACTGGGCGGCTCACACAACAGACATTTATTTTCTCACAGTTCTGGAGGCTGGAAGTCCAAGATCGAGGTGTGGGCAGGGTCGGTTTCTCCCGAGGCCTCTCCCCTCGGCTTGCAGGCGGCTGCCTTCTTGCTGTGTCCTCACATGGCCTTCCCTCTGTGCACGTGCATCCCTGCTGTCTCTCTCTGTGTCCTCATCACCTCTCCTTGGAAGGACCCCAGCCAGGCTGGAGTAGGGCCGCCCCACAGCCTCATTTTAACTCACCTCTTTAAAGGCCCTGTCTCTGAATATAGTCACATGCGGAGTCCTGGGGGCTAGGTCTTCACTGTAAGAAATGGGAGGACACGGGCTCAGCCACCACCAGCTCCACCACCATCAGCTGCAGCCTCAGGAAGCTCCTGCACCCACCGTCTCTGAGGTACAGAGACCACGGTGTCAGGTACACGTTCTCCTCTGAAGGACCAACACCGTTCACATGGAGAAAACTGCTTCGACTATGATTTCAAGGGTTAAGCGTCTGGTGCTTACAGGGTTCGCTTCAGTTAGCTGGAAAGCTGGGGTCCTGGATGCCTGAGTGCATTTGGTGGTTACGGGCCAGCGGGCGTCATCCCTGGCCTTGCTCTCCCAGGCTCCCCTCACAGGGGCCCTTTGAAAACCTCCGCACTCAGGATCCAGGATGTGCTTCTCAGAGAAAGAGAATGTGGTGCCTCGCTCGCTCCTCCCAGCTGCAGGGCCGGGCTGCGGGTGGAACTGGTGCACTTGGTGGGAAATGCAAATGAATTCCACTAAGGCCCTGGCCTGCCTCTGAAAGGGAAGTACAATCATGGCTCAACTTGAAATAGAGAAGTGGGTGGCTCCATGCCTCTGAGGCTTCCAGGAAAAAGCCATTCTGCATGTACATAACAAAGAAGTCCAAGCAAACTGAGCACACTGACTGGTCTGCCTGGAAAACGGGGAGGAGCGAGTTCCCAGGGACCAGGCAGACGGTCCATGCGACCTGTGCACTCAGGAGCCCCTGTGGCAGGAAGCCCCGCGTGGCCTCCTCCCCTCACCTGATTAGGTCACATCACCCCACAGAGCTTGTCGCAGTCCACCTCAGCAGATGATGACAGAACCACTTGTCACTGTTTTCGTGAGGCCCACCGCGCAGGGACTCTGTCTACCCTGTTCTCTCAGGTGCATCCCCAGGGCGTGGAACAGGCAGCAATTCCACAGACGGCTGACGAACGAGCAAACGGACCAGCCACACGGGAGGCACCAGCATTGGGAGTCACGAGAACCATAAGCAAGTGCCAGCTCAGGATACCGGCACCGAAAATCACGTAGGGCTTCACCGTACGAAAACATCCCAGTGTTGAAATCTGACAAACCTGGGTTCACACCCAGCCTCTACAACAGATGAGCTGGGTGCCCGGGTGAGAGACAGAGGCTCTCTGAATCTGTTTCCTCGTGTGTCAAATGAGGGTGATATTTATCTCGATTTCATTAAGATGAAATGAGATGACCTAGATCACGGCGTGGCCCATGGCGGGGGCCCCAAAATTGTAGCTAGTATTAATATTTTTATACAACACTGTGTTCTTCACAAGATCCTCATAAAAGACTCCAAAAAGTGAGGGATGCTCGGGGTGTGGGCCACGGGCATTCACACGTGGTCTGGAGGAGAGCAGTCTGGGATGGTGGCTACCGAGGGGAATTTGACAACATCTACCAAAATGACAAAGGCTGCTTCCCATGACCCAGCAATTCTACTTCCAGGAAACCCACTCTGGGCACGTCAAGGGACTTATGTAACAGGGTTTCGACTGCGGCCTTCTCTGTAACAGCAACGGCTGGAAATACCCTCACGATCGGCAGCGGAGGACTGGCTGTCTATGCCATGGCCTCCCATCCCCTGGGGTCCCACGCGGCTCGAAGAAAGAAGGGGGACTCTCTACACCGAGCGGGGTGCTCTCCAGGGGACGGCCTGAGCGAAAGGAAGGCTAAACGCAGAACTGCGTGTATATTATGCTACCACCTACGTAAAAAAGATGAAAAAGAGCATTTCCATATTTCATCACATGTGCGTAATGTCCTTCTGGAAGAACAAACCAGAAGCTCACAACGCTGGCTCCCCGGGAAGGAGGCGGGGTGCCAGGGACACAGGGAAGAGCTTTCTCTATAGACCTTTCTGTACCTTTTGAATTTTGAATTTTGAAACATGAAAATGTATTACTTATTCAAATACGTGAAGGCAACAGTGGCCCTCTTCCTCCCCCCCGCACCAAAAAAAAAGAAGACAAAAAGTAAAGGTCACAGGATTTGTTCAAAGTCACTCAGCTGTTTGGAAGAAGTCAGGATTCAAACCCAGGTTCTGAGCCCCAGGGCGGAGCTCCATCAATTACAGCCCATTCATTCATTCATTCATTCAACACAAATTTACTTATTCAGGACTTACTGACAACAGGAGCTGCTTGTGCAAGGACATATGGGCCTGAAAATAAACCCCAGTAAGAAAAGACGAAAAGAGGAGCCAGTTCCTTTCCTTTTTTGCCCCGTGCAGCACACGCTGGCCAGGAGGCCCAGCCCCGGAGCATGGCAGGGCGTGGGCAGGGCCGGCCCAGGCTGAGGGAGGCAGCCACTGCTCAGTCCAACCTGGTTTCTGCCATCTCAGGAGACAAGCCCAGTTTTCCCAGATCTAAGAGAAGTCAAAAATCCAGATTTTAAAAAATGTGGCATCACCTGATTTGTAAGTGTTGGCAACTTAATTCATCGGGCCGACTAGCACTTTAGGGGGCTAACATATAGGTTTGTGACCTTTATTTTATCCCATCCCAGCTATGACCACCAGACTTCTCACCCTTCTACCCAGGGCCCAAGCCAGGTGTAACGTAAGCCTGCACGAAGCAGCCCGTGGTTTGTGGGCTGTGGGCTCGGGCAAGTCACTGCCCTTCCCTGGGTCTGCTGACCAATCCATTCATGAAGGGTTTGGCTTGGCGTAGCTGAAGGCCACGATTCTCTCTCAGCATCGCCAGCCTGTGTTCAGCCCCCACCCTGAGGACCCTCCGGAACCAGGCACCTTCGAGAGACCAGGCGGGGGTTAGACCCAGACACAGCGCAAACCCAGAACCCGCCCTCTTGGGGACCAGCCTCCTAACTAGCCAGCCCCGCTCCTGCCCCACCGCCGACTCCTCAATGGAGCCACAAGCGCCCCGCTACACTAACACACACCCAGACAGACAGAGCCAGCTGGCAGCGCCCAGCTTTCACTAAAAGAAACACAGCAAACCAAAGCCTCTGAGCCGAGCTGGGAAATGCCTCGGAACCCCCCGCCCCTTACCCGGTCACAGGGAGGTTTTCAAGAGCGGTGAGCCCCTTTTGAAAGTCAAATTGCCCGCCACAACCACTTATTGTCTTGAGGAAGATACCACCATCAGAGGCTGGCCACGGCCCTCAGGAGGCGCCCAGGCTCTGCATCTCTCATCTCAGCTCATTTCCACTCTCGACCGAGGAGTAGATTTTATTATTCCCATTTTGCAGATGGAGAAACTGAAGCATGGGAATCAACTTGTCCAAAGGCTAGTAAGAGGAACCAAGAGTCAGATCCTGTCTGATTCCAGGGCCTGAGCTCCTAACCCCGCTGTTTTAAACAACCCCCGTGTCTGCCCCACGCAGAGGAGAGAGCTGACGGCCACCCAGGGCTCCCTCTGGAACACCACCTGCAGCGCTTACCTCGCCCGGGCAGGGAGCACTCTTCCTTTTACAAAAAGACCCTGACCAAGCGAGCCGAAGTCGTCGTGTTTACCTGTTTACTGTCTGACCAGCCCAGACAGCACGGAAGTTCCTTAAAGTCAAAAGCCCTGCCATCTCCTTCACTGCGTACCGGGCTGCAAGCACAGTGCTGGGCACATGGAAGGTGCCCATAAATAGTTCTGAGTGATGGATTGAAATGTGGACTTCCAGGCCACCAGGAAGAGCAGCCTTCCCATCTCTGAGGGACCAGAATAACTCTCTTTCCGGCTGACCGAATTGGGATGCGCCTAAGCATTCCTGAGCACGGGAGCCAGACCTGGGCCGCTCAGCGAGGGGTCCTGTGCCTCTGGCGGCCAGCGGAGCCCACAGCTGGCAGGGGACAGGCGCCCGCTGAAGCGCCGTGCTGCTTGTTTTCATTACGGACCAAACTTCACAACTTGTAGGGGACAAAAGCCAGCCAGGGAGCAGACACTCCCACGAGCAAGAAAATGTTAAGGGTCAAGTTCAGACTGTGGAAGGGGCTCAACAGGGAGAATGAGACAACCCTGAGCACCCCTGGAAACCGAGCGCAGAGAGAAGAGTCTGGAGTCCAAATGTGTGCAATAGTAAACACTGACGCAAACAGGATGCAGGCTTGTGTTTATCTCTGCTGAACAGTGTTCGCTGCGTGTCCACAGGACTCAGAGCGCCGAGAGTGCAGAGCCACCTAGCAGCAATTATTTCATCATGTCATGCTCACCCACCACCCTGGCTTGCAAACCACAGCAGCACCACCAGAGAGATGCCCCCCTTTGGTACGAGTTAAGCAAAACCCTAGGGGATAACCACACATCTTATTTACTCACGTATGAGCCCCACTTTAAGTATCGAGTTTCTGGGAGTGCAAATTGTTTGGGTGTGGCTGATGAATTCCCTCCAGAGTGATTCGGCAGATGATAAACAGAAAAGTCTAGACACAGGCGGTAGCGAGACTGACCATTAGGTGAGCAATTACATTTCTGACATGGAGCATAGATAACAGCCTGGTGGGTGACAGAGCGGTCAGAAGCTACTGTCTGGCAGCCAACAAGAATGTTCAGTGTGGGGAATGTGCTTTAGATTCACACGTGCTATTGATTAAAAGTTAGCTTCACTCTCTCACGGCAGGAAAGGAGGAAGGTTTTTTCATAAGCAAAGGAGAGGAAGGGAAGGAAACTTCCCCCGTGTCTCGGAGCCAGGCACAAAGAGCACTGAACAGAAAGAGCACAAAGAAGACCGAAGGGGCCATCAGGAGCTGATCGTTTCACAGAGGTCGTGAGTTCAAGCCCCGTCGACAGTCAAACGTCAGAGGGTCCGCTGGGTGCCAGGCCTGAGCAGAGGAAGCTGGAGGCGAGGGGGCAAAGCACCTGCCCTAGGGGCTCAGGGGCTCACAGGAGGCACTCAGCTGGACCCAAGGGCTGTCACCGAAGATGGGCGGCTGAGACAAGATTGAGACAAAGCTCAAATCGCCTCCTCGCATTACAAGGCAAAGCTAAGGAAAAGTCAACTGAAAAACACAACATACCCGGTCTCCATTTTCTTGTCCTCTCCTCTAAAGAATACGGACACTGGAGACCGGAAAGGAAACTCGAGGAAGGAAAAACAAGCTTTCATAGGTAAAGCTCAAGTACCCTTTTTCATGTGGGACAGGCAAGGATAGAACGAAAATATCACATTTCAGGAAATACCTGTGAGCACCTACGAGCCTGGACACAAAGATGAACCAGGTACAGTCCTACCAGTAATAAAGGAAAAAAAGACAGAGAATAGTAATCTGGTCATAATTAGGGAAAAACACAGGAAGGCCCAAAGCAGGGATGGCAAACTCGATGCCTAGGGAGCCAAGGCAGGGAACATGACCACGGTTAGAGGGCCAAGTGGGGCTGCGCCAAACTGAAGAGAACTCTCAGTCTTCTTTTTGTTTTTTAAAGAAAAGTTAGAAATCTGAGTTTATGTCTAATTTCTCAACTTTTAAATACTGGAAAAAATAATCTTTTTTTTTTCAAACCAAACAAGACATGTCCGTCGCCAGAGTTTGGCCCCCGGGCTGCCAGTTTGGGACCCTTGCATTTGAGTGACCGGAGTAAATAGTAGGCACAGCTCGGAACTACGAGGGCTGGAGCGATGATGACAGAGTGTGAAGGTCACTGAGGCAGGCCTGAGGGAAGAGAATCCAGCCCTGGGAAGAACAAACAAGGTAATTGAACCAATAAAACAAAACTCCAGGGGCCCTTGGTATGACACTCAACCACTAAGGTGTGCACAGCACTTCCCAGCTTCCAAGGTCACCCTCAGGCCTTCTATTCGATCTCCCCAGCAGCCCCATGGACGAGGCATCATTATTACCCCTATTCCAGAAGTGAAGAAGTTCGCGTCAGAGCACATAAGCAGCATGCCTACAGTCCCACAGCTAGGGAGGGATGGTACCCGGACTCAGGGTGAGAACTTGCGCTTTTCCAGAAGTTCAAAGAGAAGAACTACAGGCTATTGTACTTTCTCGACCTCTTCCAGGCGATTCTGATGTACAGCCAGGCTCGACAACGCTGGTCTAGCGCAATGTTCTCAACCTGGGGTGACGCTGCACCCCCTGCCCCCAGGAGACAGTCAGCAGGGCCTGGGGGCATTCGGGGTTGTCACAACTGTGGGGGCGCGGGTGGGAAGTGCTACGAGCATCTCGTGGGTGGAGGCCAGGGATGCTATGAGACATCCTACAGTGCAAGGGACAGCCCCCACAACCAAGAATTCTCCAGCCCGAAACGTCAATAGGGCCAAGGTCCACACTGACCTGGCCTCAAGTGTCTGGTGATTTAAACCGTGATCCGAGAATCAGAGAATTACCATGTCCCAGAGCTCCTTAGATATCCAGCCCAGCCCAGCCCCCTGGAATCAGATTCTCTGGTTGAACAGAACCCCAGGCAATTCACATGCACTTTGAGAAGCAGAGACCATGCTTCCTCGGCCATCACGGAATTCTAGAACAGAAAGGAACCCTGGCAGTGGGCCAATCTCATTATTCTGTAGACAGGAAAACTGAGGCCCAGAACAACTGTGCAACTTGCCTGTGGTCACACAGCTTGCCCATGGCAGCGTCACAGTCAGATTGCAGATCCCAATTCCCTGACCTGTGTCGTCTCGGAGATGCCAGTTACGACCAACACGTGGACTCCTCCAACAACTCTCCTCTCTGCACAGTGGGTACCAACCTTTGGGGGTGTCTTCCAGGCCTTTCTGAAGCCAGAAGTCTTGTTGTCCAAGAATTTTTTTTTAAAACTATCTCACAACACCACAAAGGATTACTGTTTACTCACTAATTTTGCCTCCAGATATTTAACAGTGAAAGTGGCCATACGGCCCCCACTCTGGGGGACTCCGGCAGCCAGCAAGCTGCAGCAGAGTTCCCCAGCATGACGGCAGACACTGACGTGGTCTCTCCCGGAGACAGCTGGGGAATGATGCTGAACCAGTTCCAGAGGAGTATTTAGAATTAAACAGCAAGCGTAAAAGGGTTTACACGGAGGATTTACACAGCTGAGGTCACGAGCAGGTTGTGACAGGGTTTGAGGCAGCTCAGTTCAGAATAACACAGACGCACATCAGAGCCCTTGCTGGATGGCTGCCCCAGTCCTTGGGAAGGAGACTAAAACACATTCTTTCAGGTATTCTCCAGGCTCAGCTTAAGCCAACATATACTCTAGTTCCCGGACAGTGAGGGAGCCCAAATGGTAGTCTCTTAATCCTAGAATTTACTAGAAACCTAACTACTGTCACAGATGCCTTCAACAAAACACAGAACTCAGCTGGGTCAAAAAGTACCAGCAAAGCTGGAGAAAGTTCTGGAACAAGTAAGGAGATCGACAAGGAACTGCAGGTGTTGCTGGCGTTTGGCAACCAGCTAAAGTGAAACTAGAAGACTGATGAGTGCGTGAGAGAAATCTTCTATTTAAACCTCAAAATTCACCAGAAAGAAAGAAATGAAGGCCTAGAGAGGTAAACACACGATTTCAGGTAGCGTGTGATCACACACAAATGAACCACACAAGTAACGATGACAGGTTGTTTGGGCAGTGGCGAGGGCACATGTTGACCAGGTTTTCCCATAGGCCACGGTCAAAAGAGGGAGAGAGATCTTCTGGTGAGTTCCACGGCTCTCCAGAACCCTCTGGGCACAGTTCATGCTTGAGCACACCTAGGCTCGCTCCCTCAGCTTATGCCCTTAACCTTCACACCCTTGACGCCTGACCTGCCTCACCCTGGTCCCAGCCCCAAAGCGCACACACCCACTTTGATAAGGAACACGCATATATTTTCTATTCAAAGCTCAAACAGAGTAAAGGGGGCTGATTTTCATTCTAGGCCTATCCATTACTACAGAGAAAAAAAAAATGGGTGAGCCATCCTCCAAACAAAAAGCGTCACACAGGTGTCTCGAAATTTCTGACCAAGAGCTCAGTCAACTGGTTTGCTCTGGAGAGGCCTCCAGAGCTGGCTGAACCTGGCTGGGAGCTTCTGCTTGTTAATAAAGCCAGTATATCATGGTATCATTTATTATCCTGCTACAGAAATGTCCTATTTTTATAGGGGGAGGCAGAGAATGTCCCCTACACATTTGAAGAATACAAAAAAGCAAAATCCCAGAATATGTTAGAGCTGGAACTATCAGGGGATAAAAAAAAACAAAGTCAGCTTAAATTTAATGGACCTTTTAAATGCCTAGGTGATGGTAATTAGAGAGCAAGCAGTATTTCTTTAAACGCTGCTAGACAGAACTTAATCCAATTTAGATAATCACTAACCTTTGCTTTTTTTTCTCTCTCTCTCTCCTCTAAATGAAATCCAAGGATTGATCTACAAAGGCCATAAACTGGCAAAACATAAGAAAAGAATAAAGAGAGAGAGACTGGCGACTATTACCTCAAAGGGCCAAGGCCAATTACAATGGAGACGGGCCTCTCTGGCTCCCCAATGTGCACCAGCTCTAACCAGGGATTCTGACCAGGCGTCTCCAACAGAAGGCCTGGGGCGGGGGGGTGGGAGGGAGGTATACGCCCGCCCCCGCTTTCCCCTCTGGGCACCTCGCTGGTGTGCCAGTCTCCAGGCCTCGCTCTGCAGTGTGACCGCCGTCCCAGGCCAGCCCAGTGCTAGGAGTTCTCTACACACACAGTATCTGCAGGGCCTCTCCTCCTTCCACGGAGTTACCACTGTCAAAATTATCCAGACTCTCCCTCGGTTCCTCCACTGCCACCCCCGCCCCCATTTTAGAGCTCCTGCACTGCTCTGGTATCAACTTCTGATCCAGAAACTTCCAGGGAACCACTAGGATCTTCTTGGGGACTCTGGATTCTTCAAGGAAGGCCTTCCTGAATAAATACAAAATGTACTGGAAAGAACAAGGGGCTTAAGTTACTGGCTGTGTGACATCAGGGAAGTAATTAACCTCTCTAAGCCTCTGTTTTCACATCTTGAAATAGAGAAAAGAAGATCCACCTGCTCAGATTGTTGGGAGACTGAAATAACATGACTATGGCTGTCCCTGGCTCACAGTAGTTGCTCAATAAATAAGTTGGCTGGTTTGTTTTAACTGCACAAGTTTCAAAATGAGCCTGGATCCACAACCCGACAAAAATGTGAATGAACTCAAGTTCACCTCTGACGCCCCATCGTTGCCTTGCATCTATGCTCCTAACCTCCTTGGTTCCAAAGTGGAGTCTTCTCTTGGAAAACAGGGCCTCTGCTTATCAGGGAACCGCTCTCTCTGTTCCCAAATTCCTAATCCTGCTCCACCTACAAAACCCACAAAACATTTTATTCCCAACTTTCCGCAGCTGAGACGTTAATTCGCACCGACTTGTTAACAAATGATACTTTCTACAAGCACTGCTTTTCACAGCATCTCCATCTTGCAGACAGAGAGGCAGCTCTAGAGAAGGAAGTTTGAACGACGTGTTAAACATGCAGGATCCTTCAGAGAGGTCACGCTCTATTTCTCACTTCTGCATTGGTCTAGCTCTGCAAAAAGATAAAAAAGAAAACAGCTGCAATTCAAGAAAGATGTCAGTCTATTTCACCTCGTACAAGGCAGTACAAAAAGAATGATCACGGGAAATATACACCTACAAACCCTTAGGAAAGAGAAATAATTAAGACACCAGGAAGTCCTTCCTGAATTCAATTTCCCACAGATAACTGGTGTAAACGTTGCACACATACTGTCAATCAACAAGCTGAAGATGAGGACATCTAGGTGTGGATTATAAGCATGGAATTCAGATAGCAGTGTAACAGTCTTCTAAAGACGAGATTAGGATTTTTTTTCATTAATTGAGCCACTCTGTGATATTAAAAAAGAAAGAAAGAAGGCACCAAGCTAATCAACTATAAGATGATCTCACCAACAAGTGGGGAACGGAGGGGACAGACATCTCCAGCACAGGCTGCACTACAAGCCCGAGTTAAGCAGCTGGAGCCCATTCTCAGCTCCCCCTGTGGGTGTGACTTCGGACAAATTATTTAAATTCTCTAACCTTCAGTGGGCTCATCCATGTAATGGGGATATAACAGTACCCACCTCTTCAATGTTTTGGTGCAGATTATATAACATTATCAAAGTCTCTTAGTGCCCAGTTTAAGACATAATAAGACCTCAAGACATGTTTGCCCCCTCCCCTTTTTTTAAATAAAGGGATTATTTTTGTAATGGCCAAACACAGACATTACTGAAATCTCACCCGTTGAAATAAATATACATCCACGACCCTCTAGATCTGAAAGAAATGAGGTCTCCTCATTGAGAAACAAGCTGGTCTAAACTCTTGAGAAATACGCCAGACTAGCTTATTTCTAAGGCCTTTTTTTTTTTTTTTAACAGTATTAATGGTTCTAGCTGTTAAAAGTATCAATAAAACACTGACAGGACATTAGTTGGGGTTGGGAAAACCAAAGACTACTTTGTGGACTGACCGAGCATGTTTCCCTTGTCTGCTGCATTCTACAGAAAACGCTGCGAACAGCACCCGTGGTCGGGTTCTAAGGCTCAGGACTGCAACCAGAGAAGACCCACAGCCAGGTCCCACAGAGAGCAGCGCTGCGCCCCTCTGGGTGGACCGGAACCTCACCAGGGCTGCATTTAAAACGCGGCTGCGTCAGTTTCTGCAAGCTCCATTTCCCCTCCTGACCCACTTGCTGCTCCACGTTGTCAATAACAGAGCCTTCCAGCCCAGAGCGATTCACCAGAGCGCAGCACTATGACATTCTGCAGTAAGTAGGGCAAGGAAATGTCATGACTGCAACCCACGGTGGTGAGGATGAGCAAAGCGAGGTCAAAAAGGGCAGTCTCCGGGGCTGGATCAGCGAACACCCTTTGGTGGGGGAGGCGGGAGGAGGATGGAGAGGATCAGGACTGCTGGCGTCCTTGACTGCTTTGGTCCTTTGCATGGGGTATTTGAATTTGCACGTATCGTCTGGGCAACAGGTCCGGAACTCCGCCCCAGCAGGGATGCCCGGAGACTCCAGCCCGAGCTTTTTCCATGCGGGTCCCGGGAGCAGACGCGCCGCTGAGCCGCCGCGCGTGAGCCTTCCGTCTCGTGGGGCGCATCGCAGTAATTGAAACCTTGCATACCGCAGGATTGCAGTGGCGTCTATAAATACTCACCGCCTTTACTGCTGACAAACAAAACGCGGGCTCCCGGCACCGCGGGGGAAGAGGTGGCGGCATGTGACCGAGGGCGGGGGCTGGGTAGAACCGGGGGAAAACCCTACTGCCAGCCAGGGAGGCACCCCGGAGCCAATTCCTGAAGCACGGTTTGCAAGTACACAGCCTGGTCCGACCCGGGGCGGCCGCCCCTAAGAAAAGGGGCAGAGAACTAGAAAGGGAGGGTCCGAGCCGCTGGGGCGGGGCCCCCGAGCGCCCCCTGCGCGCAGTGAGCCTGCCGTGCGCGCACAGTAGGCGCGCAGGGAAAGCCTTGCCAGGCGGAGGGCGGGCGGGAAAGATGAAGCGGAAAGGGGATGCCACCGGGTCTCCCCAGGCTGCGCCCGGCCCGCCCCGGTCGGCGGAGCGAGCACAAAGTGGCTGCCTGCGCTGCCCCCTCCGCCCACGCTCCCCCCGGGAAAGGGGAACGGCAGGAAAAGATGGGCAGTTTCGGGGCGCTGAATCGCCCGCGCTCGAGTAGGGCAGCTCTTTAGATTTGCCCCTCAGGCCGCGGGAGAACGAGAGAGACAGCCAAGCAAACTTTCTTTTCGATCTCCTGGCTCAGCCTGGGTCCCACGATCGGCGGCATCCCCCATTCCCGCTCACAGCGGTCCCGCGCCCCCTCTAAGCCACGGGCGCAGGCGTGGCTTCCCCCGGCCGCACCACGGTGGGCTCGAGTCCGGTGCTCTACGCCTGCCAGCAGCGTCCGATCGATGGGAAGATGCTTACCCACGCGGGGGTCCTCACCCGGTTGCGCTAAAATGTGAAGCCCCCCTTCCCCGTGTCCCGCCGGACTGCGCCTGGCGTGCCTGGCGATTTTGTTCCCAGTTCTGTGCCATTGCTGAGCCTACGACTCTAGCCCCTCCCGGGGACTTCCTCCCTCACTCCCCTGGGGTCCCCGGGGTGAGTCACCTTGAGTCGCGCACACTCGCTGCTCGCCTCCGAACGCCCAGGAAAAAGTTTCCGGTCTTCCCGAGAAAGTTTTCTCCCCAGACAGGAACAAGCGCCCCGGATGGCTCTCGCCGCCGCGCTCTGCCAGCTCTCCCTCCTCCCTCCGCCCTCCTCTCCCAGCTCTGCCCTCCGCGGGGTCCGGTCCAGCCTGGAGTCCTCTCCGGCGCAAGTCAACAACGCGGCGGCCGCGGAGCTCCCCGAGCCGGGCTGGTGACACGTTTCCCTCCTCTCTCATCTTACGGCCTCCTCCCCCTCCTCCTCCTCCTCCCACTTTTCCTGTCCTGTGCTCATCGCTTTAGTTTCTCTCCAACGGCCCCCACCCCACCCCACCCCATCCCACTCCATCCCACTCCATCCCACTCCTCCGCCCCTGCAGCAACTCTCACCCCGCTGGGGGTGGGGGGAGGGGGCGCCTGTGCTCACGGGCAGTTTAACAATTTCAGGAAGTCCAGCTCTTTGACTTGAGAAGCCGGGAGGATGCAACAGGTCAAGGGAACCCAGTGCTGCGTTTCCCTCACACAGGACGAGACGCCCCCTCTCCACCGCGGGGTTCCCCCCCGTCCCCGCCCCCGTCCCCGCCCCCGTCCCCCCAAGAGGGGAAACTCTACCAAGAAACCAAGGGGGTGAGTCTAGGACTCGCTAGAGGTCTGGAGCCTGGGACTTGGGTTGTTTTAAGAAACAGTCCGCAGGCTGGTTTCAGGAGCTAAGTGCAGTAGTCAAATAAAATCCCAGTGCAGTCTCTCCTTCAGATTTGCAGACTCTTAAAGCTGCCAAGTTCTCTTTGCAACAGAAAGTTGGAGGGCCCTTCGAAGTTTGAAACAACAGAAAACCAACCAATCCCTAAATTAAAAACAATGTAAAATTATTTTCAAAACTTTTTTTTTTTTTTGCAGGTGTTAAGAATTTGATGCAGCTGTTTTCAGGACTCACTGGCTTGCATCATTTCAACCTATGGTTGAGCAGGAAATACTTTAAAAATGCTGCCGGCTTACACATCACACTTAGCCTTGAAACCACAGTGACATTTGCTGAAGAAAAGATGTATGTGTCTTTTTATGTCAAAACTGAGAAAAAACTTGTTTGTATCTTGGTCACTGTGACCTTCCAAAACCTACACAAGGACTGCTGGTCAGGGTGTGCCCAAGGGGGCCAGTTCCTAGAGCTCTGGGTGCCTCACTTAGGTAAAGTGCCCCACTTCAGATCAACTAAAGTATTCTCAGCACAAACCCCAGGATGATGAAGAGACTTTCAATCTCCTCCCAGGAATCACCTACAAAGAAACAGGGGCGGCTCGGGGCTGCCCAGGAAAGGAGAGCTGGGGTGCAGTGAGCGGGGAGGGGCTGCAGGCATGTCTTCAGGGCAGCTGTACCAGGACTGCAGAGCCAAAGCCTGGAGCTGGTGGGTCAAAGTTTCTATACCATCTCCTCCTCTTACTGGCTACCGCACGTTAGCCAAGTTACCGGCTGTGCTATGCCTCAGTTTACTGCTGTGAAAACCGGGATCAAAGCAGCAGCTATCGAAGTGAAATAAGCCAGGCGGAGAGAGACAAACACAGCACAATTTCTATCACATGTGGAAGATAAACACGTAGATGAGGACAACAGATTGGCGGTTACCAGAGGGGAAGGGGGTGGGGGAGGGTGAAAGGGGTGAAGGGGCATGTGTGTCTGGTGACGGATGGAAACTAGGCTATTGGTGGTGAACACGATGCAGTCTTTACAGAAGCTGAAGTGTAAGAATGTACACCTGAAGTTTACACAATGCTAGACACCAACGTGACCTCTATAAAATAAAAAACAAATAAGTAGAAATTTAAAAAGTGGTAGCTATCTCTTAAGGCTGTTCTGAGGATTTCATGAGTTCATCCAGAGACAGCACTTAGACTCTCTGCTAGGACTCAACACATATTAAGTTATTATTGTGACTCCTATTGTCCTGCAGGGCTGGGCAGTGAAAAGGGCGCTGTTTCTGCCCGGCTGCCGAAAGACCGATTTGGGAACATTCAGGCTGCATTGCTCACTCCCTCACCTCTTTCCAGCCTCTGTTCAATGAGGCCTCCCCTATTCGGTCTATTTAAACTTGTAACTGGTTCCTCCCTCCCAGTCCCTCTCATTCAGTTCTGCTTTTTCTTCTTTCCCATTGCATCTGTCACCTTGGAATATATTGCATGATTTACTTTTTAAACAAAATTTCTCTTCTCTCTCCCACCACCTCCTCCTTGCAGGCTAGACCATCAGCTCTACAAGAACATGGATTTGTTCTGCTCGCTGCTGTTGCCCAAGGTCCTAAAACAATACCTGGCACATAGTGTGCAGGCAGTAAATGTGTAGGAATGAATCCATGCACGGGTTCTTTTAGCAAACACACTCTAGTGATTGCCTATGGTGGGTTGGGCACTGTGCAATAAGAAAGACACTTAATCACCAGGCCTGTCCAAGGGTAAAAGAGGCTCCCTCTGGAAGAAGTGCCACAACATGGGCGGGTACCAGCCGGGTGGGGGTGCCCTAAGAGAGTCCTCAAGGACCGAAGGGAGATGTAAAGAAGTTAAAGTCGCTTCTAACCCCAACAGTTGCTAATTTTTTAAACAGAATTTTCTTAAAGTGAGAAGTAGCAAGCATTTTGGTGTAAATCAGAGCTTCTCTCTAAGCACCACTGATACCAATATATTATACTTGTCACCACCCAAACTTTTACCGAAATTATAACTAAATGTCAATGGGGCGTTGCCTTTTCTTACTAAGAAACAAAATTTTGTTAGGAGAAACCAATCCAAATCATTCTACTTAAACATTCGTTTGGAGGAGAAAGAAATTCTAGGTCTTCATTAGACCTCTCAGGTACACAGGATGCCATGGTCACAGCCTCTGAAATGAACACTGGCTCAATCAAGACCCTTGCTGAAAGGGTAGGCCTTAGGCAGCCCCTTTAAGACCAGGGGTGAGCACTTGACCCAAATGCAGCCAGCCAATCCACAGATTTGTTCTCTGACAAACTCTGGTCCCAAAAAGGTACACTGGGCCAATCAGATTCCATTTCTGGAGTGTGCGCACACACAGACACACACACAGAGCTAATACCCCTCCAGAAAAGCTGAAAGGCATGACTTTATCTGAACTGTAGATTCTAGAAGCTGCAGACTGGCTGTCTGTGGACCAGCTAGATGTATATTGCTTGAACTCCACAGTGTCAACATTTTTCAAATTACTTACCAACATGTAAAAATCAGAAAACTTTAGGTAAAAATAAGGATTTCCAACCTGACTGGAAAAATCTGGGAGACCTGACATTGTTCACGCCACCAGCTGCACGGCCACCGTCACCTAGCATGGCAATGTTTCTGTCTCCTGCAGAAGGGGCAGCAGGCTCCAGTTTGCCACGATCCCAGCCACTCCCTACTCCCTGTGCCTCGTGTTCCCAGCCTGCTTCTCCCATTTCTGCCACCCCCGACACGGTGAGAGAAGGGATGCTGGCACGTAGTTCGAAGGGGCCGGAGCCATGAGTAAGCAGGAATTATGCAAGAGGATGGCATGGGTTCAGACCATTTTTCTCCCTGGCAAGGGAACCCATTTTTTAAACAAAACCTTGCTTGGAATCGCAGAATGTGCACACTCCTGAGATAAAGGAAGCCATGAGGTGCATATGGAGGCAAGTGGACAAGAAGGCAGGGAGAAGTAGAGGCCTGCCCGGGGCTGCCTTGGGATCACCCCACATTCCAGCTCCTGCTGTTCCAGAGGCCTCTCATTCCCCTTTTCTTTGTTCCCATGACAGTGCCTGCCCCGCCCCCCATCCCCACTGCTCATTCCTATTTCCAAAAACCTAATCAGACCAAGTTCAGGAGGGGTTAGGTGACTTGTCCAAAGTTATGCAGTAGCAAGAAAGGACAGGGCAGGGATTCCCGAGGCCGATTCGGTGCTCAGGTACTGCCTCTACTCCCTCTTGGGCCGATTGCTCCCATTTCTGAATAATAATTTAAATCATTTCAGTTTACAGAATCATAGCATTTAATGCCCTAAGGATCTGCTATACAATAGGTGTGAAATAAATGTCTGGTGAATTCAGGTGTTCAAGCTCTGATCTCCATTCAGAACTCCTTCCATGACACCTCCATGTTTCATACCATGTCGTAAGATTGTCATATTCCAATGAAGAGAAGCATCACATCCTTCCATAGGCTTTCTCCTTTCATGAATGGAAAAATGAGGCCCTGAAAATCCAAGATCTGTTGCTAATGGCTGGTACAGCGTTTGTGAGGACCACAGACAGGTCCCCCAGGCACCTGCAGGGTTAGAACAAACAATTTTTCAGTCCTCAGCGCTCCGGTCATAAAGTAAGTTAATGTAGTTACTCATGATCAGCACCAGTCTAGATATAGGACTTGCGTAAGCCCTCGATAGATAGATGTCCACAGCACTGCACCATCCATAAAAACAGGAGCATTTGAGAAGTAAGCTCAGCATCATTTAACACTGGGGTGTAAAATCAGCGACCTTTGGCACAGCAGGAAGACAACACACAAACGAAAAGAATCTTGCCGTCCCTCTGCCTTCTTTTTAACTTCCACAGTAGAAAAATGGAGAAACTTGAAGTTTGTTTCTAGAAGAATTTTGGATGATACAAACAAAAAGTTATTTTTGTCCTTTTCATCCTTTTTTTTGATAGCAAGAGGGTGTTTGTGGTATGTTGGTTTCTACTTTCTTTTCTGCCTTTCGGTATTAGGAGGAGTCTGCCCTCCACTCTGAAGGGGCTGGTATGTAATTCAATCTGAATATACTTGGAGAATAACTTGAATGAGCAAATCTTAAAAGTGAAAAATACTTTAGCAATCTTACATGAATTTTCTCTGGATAATACGGATTTCAATTATTCCTTCCCACAATTCCAAGTCAGTCAGTTGGCTGGCAAATATTGACCGGTCACCTGTTGGTGTCAAGTACTGGAGACGCCACAGGGAACAAGAAAGACAAAGTCTGTACCATCAAGGGGCAGAAATCAAACAGTAGAAATGGATGAAACACAGGAAGGGAATAAGTTTGCACTATGGCGAGGATGAAGTGGGGACCAGAGTGACAGTAGGGAAGAGGAGAAGTGCTTTCTTGAGAGTCATCAGGGATGCTCTCTCAGGGAAGGTAGCTTTGGAGTTGAGACTTAAGTGATGACAAGAGGCATCCATAGGAACAGAGAAACATTCCAAACAGAAGAAATGGCCAGTACAGGGACCCTGAGTCAAGAAAAGGACAAGTTAGAGGGATAAAAAGAAAGCCAGTATCCCACAACTAGAAGGACCTGTAACTAGGATATACAACTGTGTTCAGCGGGGCTTGGGGAGATAAAGCAGAAAAAAAAAAAAAAACGCCAGTATGGTTGAAGCATAGCAAACAGGTGGAGAGCTGAGATCCAAGAAATAGACCTGGTGAGTCATGCTGAGAGTTTGGTCACAGTGGGAAGTCCTTGGAGGGTTTTAGGTAGGAAGTAAAGTGATCTGATATCTGCATTAGAAAGATCTCTGGCTGATGTGTGGTAGATGAACTAGAAAAAGGGCAAAAGTGAGGCAGGCAGACCCTAAAGATGTAGTCCCAGGAAACCAAAGAAGAGATGGTGATGCTTGGATTAGGTTCAGAGCAATGATGCTTGTAAAACATGATGGAATTAGAGATGATAGGACTTCCCGATGAATTGGATGTGTGAAGAAAAGATGGTGGTCATGGGTGATGCTTCAGTTTTTTCTTTGAGCAACAAGATAGACAGTGGTGCCATTTACTAAGATGGGAAAGACAGGATGGAGAGTGAAGCTACAAGAGGAATCAATCGTTCTGCTTTAGCCATGTTAAGTTTTAAATGCCTGATGGGGGAGCCAAGAAGAGATGTCAGACATTGAATGTGTGAGATAACATTGGAGGCTGGAGAGAGAAATTTGAGACCTCTCAGTGTATGTAGATGGTACTGAAAACCAATGGACTATTAGGTATGATACCTTGGAGAGTGAGTATGGATGCAGAAAGAAGTTGGGAAGACTAGAGGAGTCTAGTAAAAGAAGAGGAACCAGCAGAGGAATAGAAAGAAATGAGTTGCTAATGAAATGGGGAAATCCAGGGCAGTATGACGCAGAAGCCTAGAAAAGAAAGTGTTTCAAGAAGGGAGGATCGGTCAAGGATGTCCAGTGCCATCAAAAGGTGAAGTATAATGATAACAGATTGTTGACTTTTCTTTGGCAAAATGTAGGGCATTGGTGAGCTTAATAAGGGTCCTTTCAGTGGAGTGATGTGGGAGGAAATCCCATCAGAGTGGGCTGAGGAGAGACAGAGAATGAAAGAAATGGAGACAGAGAATACTAACAACTCTTTCAGAAAGTTTTGTTCCAAAGAGGAGCAGAGAAATGGGCTGTACCTGGAGGGGGATATGGGGTCAAGAGAAAGCCTGTTGGTTTGACTAATTACAGTCGTGAGCGGCTTAATGATGGAAACACATTCTGAGAAAGCTTTGTTAGGCAATTTCGTCATTGTGTGAACATCACAGAGCGCACTTACACAAACCTAGATGGTGTAGCCTACTACACGCTTAGCCTGTATGGTGCTAATCTTATGGGATCACCATCAAATATCTGATCTGTTGTTGACAGAAACGTTATGCGGCACAAGCCTGTATTTTTAAATGAGTAATAAATAGTAAGGCGTATTTTGAAGGCTGATGAGAATTATCTGGTAGAGAGGGAAATTGATTTGTCCCTACTCAAAGTCTGGTGGGAGGGGGAAATAAAGGCTCTTCTTGAGCACGTTCTCCAAATGTGGGACATTTAAACACATTTTAAATGCAATAAATTGACATGTTGGGACTGTGATGAACGATGTTAGTGGAAACAATGTGGAGGTAAGATATTGACACGCACAGGGAGGGTTCTCATATCAGGCCTTCTGCATTACACAACTGCAAGGAACGTCAGTCACTTGGGTTGCAGTGTGAATGGTGTCTTCTGGAATTGTGCAATATGGCAGACTTGCCCCGAAGAGTCTTTGGGCTAGCTCCTCCACCGGCCAATCATTGGTGCAGATGCGTCTCCAGACTTCCTCCGCTATGCTGGAATCTGGCTATATACATCAACCTGCCACATCCAAGGATATCAACATAGGGATTGTTTAGTTTCATCTCTCAGAAGGCCTTTTGCATCCAGAGGCAATGGAACACATTCACGGCAAACCACACATCCCTGTTTTTGTATCAAAATGTAAGATCAGTGCATGCAGTCCATCTCAGCACCTTTAGGCAGGACTGGATGGGAAACATTTCAAATAAATATTCAAAGTTGTTCCAAAAAATTCTTTGATTTTCCTTGGTCATTGTAGCAGCCACTTGGGAATTCTTGCCCAGACCACGTCCTCTGTCGCAGGAACCAGTACATACCTCAGATTCTGCAGGATGGGGCGGTGGATCATCCCGTGACTTGTGACAGGTGACTAGTCCTGGGAGTGGAATTCAAATGCTGTATCAGATGGCTGTGTCCTGGCTCCATACCTCCCCCAGCAGGACTGGCTCCATGTACTGCTGGATTCCTGGCAACACTCACAGCCTCCTCAGTACTCTCTGCCTCCGGGTAATCGGGACTAGCCTCCACGTGGCCTTCGTTCCTGTCTCTCCATCAATGGGAGAAGCCAGGTTGCCCTGAATCCCCCAGACTGTCGTCACCACATGACTTCTCCATTCCCACTTGGATCTGCCTCCCAGCCCTTCCCCACCCCCCAAAACCTTCTGTTGTGTGCGATGGAACCCAGAGTCCATCATCAGCAAAATCTCCTATATCTTCAACTTCTTTCCTGAACATTCCATTAGCCTTTATACTGTAAATCAGTCGCTCTCAAAAATTTTTGGCTCAGGAGACTCTTAAAAATTACTGAGGACCCCAAAGAACTTTTTTTATGTGGGCTATATCTATCAATACTTACTGGACTTGAAACTAAACATTAAAATTAATCCATTCATTTTAAAATAACTATAATAAAATCATCACATATTTTATGGAAAAGAACAATACATATTTTTTTAAAGCCATGGGAAGAAAGACATTGTTTTACATTTCTGCAAATCTCTTTAACTTCTGTCTTAATAGAAGACAGCAGAATTCTCCTCTCCGCTTCTGTGTTCACTCTGTTGTGTTATCACACATCATGTAGCCTCTGGAAAATGCCACTCTACCCTTGTGAGAGAATGAGAGCAAAAGGCAAATAATATCTTAGTGTTGCTATGAAAATGGTTTTGAGTCATGGATCTCTGACAGGGTCTTGGAGACTCCCTGGGGTTCCCAAACCACGCTTCGAGCATCGCCGTTGGGATGACCCTGGTTCTCCCCTGACGTCCTCTCTAGTGGGGGTGGTTTCTCTCCAGCCCTCCTTGCACCACTGGGCTGTGAGAGAGAGTGGTTCTTTTCCTTGGTCCTTGTGCCACTCTGACACCACAGTCCCTCCCTGAAAATCCCCATCAGATCATCAGACTCTTCTGCTCACTTCCACCCCGCGTTGTGGTCCTTGCAGATTCCTGGGTTATCCCCTCTTTCCTTGAAGCTTTAGCTCGTGAGTCATGGTCACCCTGTTAGCTGTGGCTCCTGTCGTAATTCTTGGTGATTTCAATCTTCATAGAAAGAACACTTCCAGTGTCCTGGCGGCTCAGTTCCCTGACCTCTGCTCCAATGTTCTTGTCTTCCACTCTACCACGCCACTCACTCTCATGGTCAGCCTTGACCTTCTCATCTCCTATTGCCACCCTCTCTCATTCTCTAACTTTCCCGTGCACTCACTCCATAATTCCCTGGCTCCCAGGGATGGTCTAGCCTTCATGACCTCTCACCCCTGCACGTCCTCACTTCCTTCCTCACCCAGATTCGATTCCGTTAGTACATTAACTCCCTCCACCCTTTTCTCACTTCACTGTGTTTGCTTTGCGAAGTCAGGGGTGTTCAATCCGACGCTCCTCCCGCCCTCTGCCTGCATCCGTAGAAGCATGGCTGGAGAAATCCACGCAACCTCGCTGCCTGGTTTCACTTTAAATTCACACCCACCACCCTCCTGGGCCGTTGATGCCCCTCAGCACCCATAGCAGGTGTCTCTAGTCTATTCACTCTGCCGCTCTCTCCAACACTCCAGAACCTTCACCTACATCCTCCGCTCATCTGGGAACCTTCTTTCCTTCTTTGCCTGAGAATACAGGAACATCTAATGATAGTTTCCATAATGTTATTAACTAACTGTTTGTGCCCCTCAAAATTCATGTTTTGAACCCCTAGTGATGGTATTTGTAGGTAGGACTATTGGGATGTGACCATGAGGATGGGGTTAGTGCCCTTCTAAGAAGAGAAAGAGACACAAGATCGATCTCTCTCTCTCTCTCTCTCTTTCTCCACCAAGGAAAGGCCTTGTGAGCACATAGCAAGCAGGTGGCATCTGCAAGCTGTGGAGAGGGCCCTCACCAAGACCCAAATCTGCCAGCACCTTGATCTTGGACTTCCAGCCTCCACAATTGTGAGAAAATGGATGCCTGCTTGCTGAGCCCGTCAGCCTGTAGTATTTGTCACAGCAGCCTGAGCTGACTAGCGCTGTTATTCCTATGCACCTGCTAGAATCCGTAGCCATATTCGGCCTCCCTCCTATTGCTGGAGATGAAGAACCAAATCGGAGGCTGAACCCCGCATTGTGCAGCAGACCCCATCCCCCCACTCCCATCTCCTGGTGGAACGTGGAGGATATTCCCCCTGTCTCCCCTTCTGGTTTATGTTGAGCAAAATACCTTGAAAGAGTTTTGCATATTCCTTTTCTTTGCCTTTCTTTGATCTTCTCCAATCAGGCCTTCCTCTCCATTCTGTTGAAACTGCTTGTCAACGTCACCCATGGTCTTCATGTCACATAGGAACTCATCTACTACTTGTTGAGGGAATTAAGGGATAAATCCTCAGATAGTGAGGATCTCACAACAGAGAAGTCACACACAGGCACACAGAGAGAGAGAGGGAGAGAGGGGGAAAGAGACAGAGACAGAGAAAACTCTTTCTCACCCCAGCTCCCATGAAGCCTGGCTTGGCCTTATTTCTGTGAGAGCCTTTTTTATTTAAGAGTGGGGTTTTTGGGAGGATGTGGAGAAAAGGGAGCCCTCACACACTGCTGCTGGGAGTGCAGCCACAGTAGAAAACTGTATAGAAATTTCTCAAAAGATTAAAAATAGAAATACCATACAATCCAGCTATTCCACTTCTGACTATCTAAAGAATCCAAAAACACTCATTCAAAAGGATATATGCACCCCTATGTTCATTGCAGCATTATTCACAATAGCCAAGACTTAGAAACAACCTGTGACCATCAACAGATGGTTGGATAGAGATGTAGTGTATATACACACAATGGAATACTAGTCAGCCATAAAAAACATGAAATCGTGCCATTTACAACAATATGGATGGAGCTTGAGGGTATTATGCGAAGCAAAATGAAGCAGATAGAGAAAGACAAATACTGTATGTTTTCGCTCATATGTAGAAGATAAAACAACAAGCAAGCGCACAGACAGAGAATAGATTGGCAGATCCCAGAGGGGAAAGAGAAGGGGGCATGAGGGAGGGCAACAGGGGTAAACGGGCACATGTGCATGATGACGGATGACAGCTAGACTTTGGGTGGTCTATGTGGAAGAGAAATATAATGATGTACACCTGAAATTTACATAATGTTATAAGCCAATGTCACCTCAATTCAAAAAAAGATCGAGGTATGGGTAAGGCCGTCCTTTGCAATGCAGGGATCTTGACCAGAACAGTCATCTCCTCCAGTAGAAGCCAAACCTCACAGTCAAGACGTGCCTCCTCGTGGGGAAGAAACCCAAACCTTGGATTAGACCTGGTCGTACTATTCCTTAATCCACCGGAGTCTCAGCTGCAGACACAACCTAGTTTTCCGGGATTTTCTAGGGTCTCAATGAGGTCGATGAGAGCTCTGTGAAGAATTTGGCACAGCGCTGGGTACACTTAGTACTTTTTTTTAGTGGCAATAGAAATGCAATGAGGCACCGTACTCAGAATGAGAGATCTTCGTGTGTCTATCATCCATTACATTTGCTTCCCTAGATGGACAATCCCAAATCCTTATGGTCAAGCCCAGTGTTGTGCTCGATGCCCAGGGGGGTTTGCTTACGTTTTGACCTTTCTTTATCCTCTAACATTTGTTGGATCCTTGCAACACAAATGTACTGTTGTATTCAAGAGTACTGTAGAGGGGGAAGCAGACTTCGATAAGTGGTCCAAGAATATGGAAATGAAATGGTCATCGTAAAACATGACGTCTGCACCCTCCTCGTTTCAAAAACAGATCAATTAAAGATAAGGAGCATGATCACTCAGATTTAATGCAGGCACATAAGATAGTGGCTGCACTGGATATACACAAAGGCGAAGGCAATAAGTAAGACTGTGCTTATGCTTATTGATTTCTGTCTCTGGAGGAGGGAAAGGGAGTCAGGGGGGTGGAGAGGGAAGGGAGGGGAGAAAGGAGAAAGGGAGAAAGAGACGGTCAGGCCAGTGAAAGAGTTCTGACAGGGTGGTCCATCTTCACTGTGCTCAAGAGGCCCAATGAAAACTCCCTCGTGGCAATCTAGACCCCTTTCCTCAGAGTCAGTGCCCACCACACAGCCCTCTAACCACTAATTCAGTATGCTGGGTACCAAGATACACCCACGAGTGCATCTCATGCACGGTAAGCTTTTTGGGATTGACTCATGCTAACTAAATTCTCCAGAGCCTGATGTATAAACCAAGATACTACTTAATTTATAACCAGTAATATTGGCTTCTAGGACGGTCCGCCTAGAATCACATTTATAAATGATCTCTTTGTGAAAGAGTCAGCATAGGTAGTAAATTTATCCATTTTCCATTTTAATCTCAATCTTCCTTTGCCAGATGGAATCCCCATTATACCCTAAGCACTTCATGTGCCTCCTTCTTCCCTCCTCCCGCTCTTCTCCCTCTCTCTCTCTCACGCACACACAGATGTGAAATCTATAACAACATTAATTACAACTGCCATTGACTTTACTCGCTGACGTAGGATGCGCTGACACTGCCCCGGGTGCTTCGTAAGTAGCGTCTCACTCAGTCCTCAGACAGCACTGTGATTATCACCCTCATTTTACAGATGAAGAGCTTGAGGCTGAATGAATGGGGCAGTCCTTTCCCAAGGTCACACGGCTTGTCAGAAGTAGAAATAACCACCCATTACAAGGTTTTACTTCCCACTGTCAGCTCTTCCCCACCCTTAGTCATCTTGACCTCCCAATTTAGGGAAAGGAAGCTGCCCAGCTGTTTGGGGAAGATAGATATTCTCATCCAAACCACCAACTGCGGGGAGGCTTGCTGCTGGACGTGGGAAACGAGGAGAACTCTGCAGTAGCAGGAAGTGTCCCGAGCAGGGCGCCCCGCGCCCCAGGACAACTGCACCCAGCCGTGCCCGAGGGTCGCGCTCAGTCAGGGTAGCCGAGCCAGCCAGTGGATGGCCGCCTTCACAAAGAACTCTCTGTTCGTTCCCTCGCAGTAATTGGGGCAGTTCTGGTCTGACAGGGACGCAGACCAGCCCATCCCTCGATGCCTGTTCCACTGCAGTGTGGTACTCGCGTTACCAGGGTTTGGGTGTTCCAGCCTGCCTTTCGTCAGTGAAGTCTAGCTCAGACCACACTGTTCCCTGAGCAAGGTGAAGACCACAGGATGTTGCTAGTGTTCCTGGAGAAAGGTCTCTGGCTCAGATAATTTTCGGAAATACTGCTGCAATAGCATAATATGCATCAGCCTCTTAGGAACCTGGAGCTGGTCTGCAGGAAGGAAACAGTCAATAATTTCATTTCTTTCCATGCAGTACTATTAGTGGTTTAAGAACAGAGCAGGCCACGGAACGCTGTCCTAGACAAAAGAACTGCATGTCGGTCAAATTCCCTTTGAAAAGGGCTCAGGACTCAATAAGATCAGGGGAGATCTTAATTGAGTCTGCTCAGTAGACTCTGCTTTCTGCTTTTAATTTCTTGAATGACTAATCTGCTGATAGTATCCTAAATTTGCTGCGAGAAAATACCCCTGCTTTGCTCTCCACTGCAGTGACAAAATGCACAGCCCCGAGCAATCGAGCACCTGGCCTGCCTGGGTGCCTCCCCTCAGCTGGAGGGAGGAATCAGCACCAGCCCTCCCTACGAGCAAGGATGAGGAGACGGATATGGGTGTGACCTAAGGACGAGCGATGGCAAATTAGCACGGGCAGCCGTGGCCAGGCCCCCTGTGACAGTGACTCGTTTGCTCCTCACAGCTGGCGTGTGCTGCCTCACTGGCCTGTCTTCCTGGGGAATACCCAGAACCCAGCACTGTGCCTCCTGAGTAGACACTCAATAAATATTTATTAGAGGAAGGAAGGGAGGGAGGCAGGCAGGAAGGAAACAAGTTGAGGTCTGGAGATGTTAACTCACCCCACCTCACACCTCTAGCAGGCGGGAGAGCCAGGACTCCACCTGGCAGCACAGCTGAGGGCTCCCCACCTCACCGAGCTGCCAAGCTCCCCATTAACCCACGCACAACTGGCCGCTGGGAGCTGGCTTGAGGCGCTGGCCACGGTGCTCGCACGTTAGCTGTGGCATCATTGTAGCTTGTGCAGTCAAAGTTGCTGTGTTTGTGTGGCACTTTTTTTTGGAGCACTTGATAACAACAGCTAAAATTTAGTGAGCAGTTACTATGTGCCAGGTGCTGCCCTGAGAACGTGACGGAGCTCACTCCCCATGACAGTCTTAAGAACTAGGTGCGACTATAATCCCCTCTTTACAGGTGAGCAAAACTGAGGAGCAGAGAGGTTGACAATTTCTAGTTAAGTGGTGGAAGCAGGTGACCCCAAAGCCTCTGTTCTTAGCATCTTTACTACACCCCTTCCCTCTGTCCAAAAGCAGGCATCCTGAGAAGAGGAAAAGAGGGGGGCAAGACCACCCACAGATGGATAATAAAATGTATCTATTTTGTAAATTTAACCCTTAAAAGTGTTTACTATACATAGTTCTAAGCTCATCGCAAATATCAATTCATGTAATTCTCCTATCACGAAACAACAGTATGAGGACAGGACTATTACTATTTCCATTTCGTGGATGAGGATACTGAGGCACAGAGGGTCCAGTTACTTGCCCAAAGCCACACAGCAGTGGCAGAGCTGGGATTCGAACCCAGGTAGTCTGGCAGGCTGGTCCCTAGGTTTAACCCCCACAGAGAGCTGCCGGATGAGACCAAGCAGGCACCTCATTTAAAAGTGAGCTACTCTCCACAGACCAGCGGCTGAAAAGGTCTCGCAGAGGAGGGCAGGACCACCTGCAGCCTGGAAGTTAGCTGGGGCCCGGGAGCGGGAGTGACTTAATCATTGTTCAATTTAGGCTTCCGGGCTGGATGGGTTCCTGTCTGTCCGACTGGAAATTAACAGCTGACTGTTTCTTTGTATTGTTGTGGGAGGGGTGGGCCATTCTCCCCGGGCCCCGCTGTTTCTGGAAGAGTAAGCTCGCAGCCAGCATCAGGCAAGTAAAGGCCGGTAGGTGGAGAGGACCACCTCCCTTTGTCTGGCGAGCTTGACAGAGATGGGTCACCTCCTACTTACTCCACTGGTCCAGGAGTTGGGTTCCTTCCTCCCCTCTTTGCAGGAAACCTGCTGCCACCAGTCAGCTCACAGCTCTTCCGAACCTCTGACAGAGGGAGCAGGAGGAAGGAGAGGAGGGAAGAAAAGACGTGAGTTGGGTTATTTGCTAGGAGAAGGGACAAAAGCTCCTCTAAGGAAGCCCTGAGAAGCTGCAACGACAGCATCTGTAGAAATGACATTGAGCCATTGACAGTGGGTCCTGCCTGGCCAGGTGGGCCTGTCACCAGCTGCTCTGGGAAGATGTGGGCTCTGAGAGGGCAGGGAGTGGTGTCCGTCCCTGGATCTGTGTTAAATAACTGTGATAGGAACGTAAGCTAACAGCGCTTCAAAGAACGGGCTCTGCTTTCTCTGATACACAAATACTTGCCTCTCTTTTCTGTTTACCAGTATGACTCAAGGGACGCTGTGTCGGTCTTGACCACAGCCTCAATTCCAGCCCCTCTTTCTTTTCCCCCACCTCACTCTGTGCCAGGTCACACTGAGCTGCTTGTGGTTCCGGGAAAGGCAGAACCACATGCAGGTCAGAGGTGCAGGCTGCGGAGCCAAGCTAGGTGCCAGTGCTGGTCCAGTCGCACGCCAACCTGAACTTGGGCACATCACTTAACCTCTCCAGGCCTGGGGTGCTTTGTTCTCTTGCTTCCCCTTGTAGACACCCACTTTCCCCTCCAGGACCCAGGTCAGGATCCTCCTTCCCCCGCACCCCAGGCAGGCTGCCAGAGCACTTTGCACACCGTTCTGACAGCATCTGCCTCAGTATGTCACAAAGGTCAGTTCACCTGTCTGTCTCCACTCGCAAGTCATGAGATCAACGACGTCATGTTACTTCTCTCTGAATCCCCAAGATCCAGGCAATGCCGGGGACAAAACAGAGGCTCCTAAGAGCTTTTAAGGAAGAGGAAAGGTGAGAATGAAGAAGGAAAAACAGACGGAGAGAGGAAGGGAGGGCAGGCATATTTGACCCCCCTAAAGAGAGCAGGCACGGCTGGAGAAGCGCTAGAAAAACGTCCTCTCCCCTCACATGTCTATTCCTCCTGTCCAGTGTCTAAAATTTCCTCCTGGGGAGATATTGTCTCCAGGATCTCCTGGTTTCTTTTCCAAGGGTAATGTGTTCAACTATTAACAGCCGAGCACCTTAGCCCTGGTTTACAAGATGAATTTTTGAAAGACAAGTGGAGGAAAAGCACGTCAGCACTTTGGCTCTAAAAGTGGAGGGAAGGGGCCCCAAAGGGGGAAGGGAGGGAACAGTGACTAAAAAAATGTCAATCTCAGTGAGCCACAGTCACAAGAAGGAGGACACGCGATTCGCATTCCCACTCTGCCCTGCCCGCCCGGTTCACTTGGAGTGAGTGCCCCTTTCAGGCTGTAGCTGGGGCCCCATTCCCACATGCAAGGCCGGGACCCCCAGGGACTGCTCCACTGCCTTGGCGCTGACAGAACATCTTTTCTGACTCTTTTCTTAAGATATGTGCCCACTGATTATCATTGTAGCCCTGTGACTTTGGAGTTGGTGGAAGAAAAGACTCTCTCATCGGCTAGCATCCTGGAAGTGCCAGGGACCTCAGAGGTCACTTTATCCAACTCTCTGCCTCATGCCGGAATCCTCTCCAGCACCCCCTCCAGAGGCGGACAGCACCCCCTCCAGAGGCGGGCAGCACCCCCTCCAGAGGCGAACAGCACCCCCTCCGGAAGTGGACAGCACCCCCTCCAGAAGCAGACAACACTCTCTCCAGAGGTGGACAGCTGACTTCTGCTTGAACCTCTCGAGAGAGGAGGTGTTCACTGCCTCTCGAAGCAGACATTCCATTTTAGAAAGCTCCAGGGCTAGATATAACTCAGAGTCTGCCACTCTGAAACTTCTAGAGAGGAAAAAACAAGTGATTTGTGTTACATGAAACTTTAGGAAATTCTGCAGGAGCGCAAGAGTAAGAAAAATGTTGTGTCTGCCTTGTTTTCTAGTAGACATAGATTTACCCTCATAAATGAACAACTTTGATGGTTAATTTTATGTGTCAATTTGACGGGGCTAAGGGATGCCCAGGTAGCTGGTAAAATACTATTTCTGGGTGTGTCTGTGAGGGTGTTCCCAGAGATTAGCAATTGAATAGGTAGACTGAGTAAGAAAGATGGCCCTTGCCAAACGGACAGGTGCCTTCCAATCCGCTGAGGGCCTGAGTAGAACGAAAAGGCAGAGGAAGGTGGAATTTGCTCTCTTCTTGAGCTGGGACACCAACTTCTCCTGCCCCTGGGCATCGGAGCTCCTGGTGCTCCAGCCTCCAGACTCGGAGCGGGACTCATGCCGTCAGCGCCTGGTTCTCGGGCTTTCACACACAGACTGAACTGCACGGCCGCTCCCCTGGCTCCAGCACGCCGAGGAGGTCGTGGGGCTTCTGGGGCCCCACAGTCACGCGAGCTGATTCCAGCACTAATCTCCACAGATACGTAATATCTCCTATTGGTTCTACTTCTCTGGAGAACTCTAACACAACAACTATAAACAAACACACTATCTTTTGGTCACATTCCCTCAATGGTTTCTCTCCTCTAATAGGGAGCCATGGCCCTCAAATCTTTTGGACTCAGTACCCCTTTTACTCTTAAAACTGATCGATGACCCCCAAAACTTTGGTTTTTACAAGTTGTATCTATTAACATTTAACATTAGAAACTAAAACAGAAAAACACTAAATATTTAATAATTCACTTAGAAAATCCATGACATGTCAGATAACAGATTTTTTGAAAATTGACTATATTTTCCAAAAGCAAAGTATATATAGTTAGAAGAGTGGCATTGTTTTCATTTCTGCAGAGCTCTTTAACACCTGGCTGAAGAGACCATAGTTGGATTCTCGTATCTGCTTTTACATTCAGTTTGTTGCGATACCAATGTCATGTGGCCTCTGGAAAACTCCACTGTGTGCTTGTGTGAGAATGAGAGTGGGAACAGCAAATAGCTTATTATTATTATTATGAAAATAATTTTGAGCTCACGGACCCCATGAAGGGATCTAAGCAACTAACACCAGCTACGTAATTTGCAGTGCAAACTGCAAATGTAGGGCCCTTTGTTCAAGAGTCATTAAGAATCTCACGACAGCCACAGCAGAGCATTAAACCGAGCACGGGCCCTGTCGACTGCACAGGTCCTGAGGGCAACTTCAAAGGCCTCGACCACACTTTGAGAGCCGCTGCTGTAGCACGCTATCTGCATCTCAAATCAAATACTGGCTTAGGGCCATTAGCGTAGACCAAGGTGCTACAGAGGGAGGAACATGCTGGACCACCAGGTGTAGGTGTTGTTGAGCAATAACGTATCCATAACAACAAAAAAATCCATAACAACAAAAAGACATAACTTGTGCCAGTTTTCCCCTGGTGGCGTGCCGACCACAGAGCCTTCTCCCCAGCTCAGCCCATTATTCCACACTGACCACACACATGCCTCCAACTGATGGGTTGCACCCCTTGTGTTCCAAACGGCTGCACACCAGATAGTCAGAGGCTTGCTATGGTTTCCTGTTTTGTGTTTTATTGTGGTTACAGGCTTCGATCAGCCAAAGTGATATCTATAGTCCCCATTTTCCTGTTTGGTGCCTGACACATAGTAGGCACTCTATACAATTGCCGAGTTGAATTTTATATTTCTGGTGGGAGGGGAAATCCTACTTATTAAATGCTGCTAACAACTGATGGTTGGCAACACAAATACACCGTTTAGCTCTTCTTTCTGAGAAGGGGATGCTTAGGGAGAGCAGCAATCCCACTGCTAACGAATGGACTTGTGTGTTCTAATGACAACAGGTCCTTCTCCAGCAACAAGCTAGTGAGATTTCATGATGTTCCTGAGATGCAAACATACAGATGGCTAATAAAGGACGTGGGGCTTGTGTAGTATGTAGAAAGATACCCTTAGAATCCTGGTAATAACTTAGTCCGTCTCAATGAACATGTTTATACAGGTTTATAAATATAATTCTGTAGCCTTATAAAAATAAGAGTCTCATATAAATATAAATATGAGAGACTGCAGCCTCTCTCCCTCTCTAAGACAAAAATCTCAAACTCAGGACATTAATCCTTCACCTAAAATGGCAGGACGAGCTTCTATGCATATTAGAAGTTAAACTGCTGCAAGCGCAGAGGACCCAGGATCTTCAGGTCGAATCAGCCACTTTACAGATGGGGAAACTGAGGCTCAGAGACAAGAAGTGATTCTTTTGTCCAAGGTCACACAGCTGTTTAACAGCAGGCCTGGGACGCACCTGGTTCTCCCAACACTTAGATAAGGGGCCATCCGCACCAGCAGGGTGTGGGCTCTCAGGACAGTGTGGGTCCAGATCACTGAAAATTTAACCACTCATTTATCAGGGAATCATTAACAAGTGAAGCCCAAACATCTCCAAATCCAGCTGATGTCCAGCTCTCCTCCAGGGCCCCAGCACCATCCCTCCCCAGGTGCTTGTTAAACATCTTTCCTCCCTTTTCAGCATCTTCATCCTCTTCCCCTCCACCAGCCCCCTTTCCTTCCCTCCAATGTGCGTGCATCACCGTGGGGAGAAGATAAAACAAGCTTCACGTGGCTGGCTGCTCCATATAGTTATAATTCTAGTTCTTTCTCGCCTGTTACTGCCAAACTCCTGGAAGTGATACATACACAGAGGCCTCCTTTTGCTCACCTCCATCACTCTCATTAGTCCTTGCATTCTGGCTGCCATCCCAGCGCTTAACAGAAACCACCCACTCAAGGGTCAGTGGTGTGCTTGTTCCTAAACCAAAGGGCTTCGGCGTGGCCATCACTCTCCTCGGCATCAGCGACCGTGCTTCACTTCCCCACGAGTGATCATCGCTCTGATGACACAGAAGCTTTGACACTTAAAACAGGTGAGGTGTGGAAAGGCGGTTTGTAAGGTCAGTAGTTAAAGGCATGGCTGTGAGCTTCCACGTCTGCAAGACAGGAGCAACAGCAGTACCTAGCATGTAGAGTTTTGGTGAAAGGCCATGAAATATGCTCAGAACACTGTCTGGCACACATTGCATGCTCAATAAATGTGAGTTGTTGCTGTTGATGTCATATTTGTCAACCTAAGGTGACCAAAGAGAGTTTAAGTTGGCAGGACGTGTTCACCTATCCGCCAAATAGAAGTGTTCGTTTATGCTCCGACATTTCCGTTTCTCCTTGCTGCTGTCAGACATCCCTCTCTTGTCGTATTTCCTTAAAATAGATCAATTTGGAAACCTGTTGAGGCAAATGACACTCCTTCCCCAGAGGGTCCCCATAAGTGTCTCAGAGATCCATGGGACCCATACACCAGTCACCGGAGATTCTTTTTAATGAGGAGCAGATTTAAATGAACCTTAAATTCGTGGAACACTCATGGCTTAGAACAAACCCCTCCAAGTGGCACTTTCCACTTTCTGTAGGGTAAGCCCTTGTGTTCTCCAGTCCGCAGCCGGCTCCTAAATTTGCATGAGGCTTCTGAGGTTGATGCTCATGAGCTCTAGCCACATATTCGAGATTTTTTTTCCAATTTGCTCTTCACTTTTCCTTGCCTCTGGCTGATAACTGCGCAGCGCATAAGCGTGGTATTTTTCACATACTATATGATTTCCTCTTTGTTCTGCATAAGAATAATAATGATGATGATAGAAGAGATTTCCTGAGTGCTCACTCTGTCAAGCTTGTTCTCAAGCGCTTTATAAGTATCGTTGTCCCCACCGTCCTATGCCTCCCCTTACAAGCACATGCAGAATTCTGCATTTTCTCACTTTCTATTTTTAAAAATGACCTCTACTTTCATTTCCATTATGAGCAAACATCTTAAGTAGCACGTTCGACATTCTCACTCCTCTTGTGCATATAGGAAATAAAGGATTCAGTAATATTCGTCAGGTACCTCAAAACTAAGCACACACACAACCAACAAGCCATAAAAATCAGGTGGCTGAAGCTAAAATTAGTGCCTCCGTGACTTACTCCTCTCTCTCGTGGCAGTTGGCATGCTTCTGCCTGGAGCGTGACTTTGTTCCTAACTGCGTGATAGTAGCAGATGAGAGATGATGAGAGAAGCTTCCGTCAGATTGTGGAGTGTTTACCAGGTCCCAGCCCGTGCTGAGAGCTTTACACTCATTATCTTATTGAATCTTCAAAACAATCATGAGCCGAGTATTGTTATTATCTCCACTCTACAGATAAGGAAACTGAGGTTAAGAAAATAATTTGCCAAGCCGTATTAAGCCAAGGTTCAGACACAGGTGCATCTGACTTCAAAGTCTGTGCTCTCAGCAGCTCAAATCCTATGTTGACTTCTGCAGCAGAATGTTCTCCTGGTTTTCCATCACATCTAACCGTCGATGTCTTCTCCAGCTTCTCTCCCTTCTCCCAGTCCCCACGTGAGCCTTTTAGTCCTGGAGGAGATCTTAATTCTCACATCACTGATCTTGCCTACAAACGCTTTAAAGCCATCTGATTCACCCCTTCTCTCTAAAGACTTCCACAGTCCCGGCACATGGTACAGAGACAATATATATTTGTTGAATGAATGAACAAATCACTTTTCTAAAGACTATTTGGAAAATGTTAGTCATTTAATTCTTGATGAATGATCTAAGAGCTTCAACCCTTGCAATTTTATGTTTTTTGGGCCATCGATGCTGGAGCTCATTGTAAATAACCAGGAGATATTTAGTACCCCCACCTCCACCCCACGAGAGACATTCAGCAATGTCTAGAAACACCTTTAATTCTCATGACTGAAAGCGAGGATAATGGGTGAGGACACCAATGGCATCTAGTGGCAAGGATGCCTCTAAACATCCTACAACACACAGGGCAGTCACCCACAGTAAGGAACTATCTGGCCCAAAATGTCAACAGTGCTGAGGCTGAGAAACCTGATATAAGGGTTTGTTCTTCCTAAAACTGGTGTCCTCGTGGCTGAGATGGGCTGGGATGTAAAAACCCTACTATTTATCTGAGTTCTGAGTACTATAGCCCAGAGTTAACATTGCCCTCTTATTCAAATGGAAGGAACAGGGGGAAATTGGGGATCCAGCTTGAGGATCCAGAGATCTAACTTCTGGCCCTGAAATCTGGAACCAAAGTGATTTACTGCTGTAGTCACTGGTTTCTCCCACACATTTCTTGGTCACTTTCCTTTGTCTAGACACTTCTCTACAGTCTATCACCCTTGGTTAAAATGATATCTAAGGCCTGGAATCTAAATGGTTCTTTGAGATTTTCACTTCTTTTCAATGAAGCCCCTCATGCCATGTAAAATATTAATATCAAATAAAATTTGTATGCTTTTCTTCTGTCACTCTGTCATTTGTCAGCTTAATTCACAGTCCTGAGTCTCAGAACCTAAGAGGGTAGAGGAAAAGTTTTTCTTCCCCTACAAAGGCAAAAGTATTATTAAAAACTACTGACCATGGCTATGGCTGCATCATGAGCACATTTAGGGGCACTGTCTACCATTGCAGTAGTGGGGGAGTGGGGAGGAGTGAACTGACCTTCTGTTTAGAAAAACACAGTGATGAACCTTCAGGAAGAGAAGGTTCTCTGGCTCAGACTGGAAGGAGCAAGCCGAAATAAAGGAAGCTATCAGCACGGCAAAGGACACCATCAACAAAACGAAAACACAACCCGCCAACTTGGAGAAGATATTTGCAAACCATATATCCAACAAGGGGTTAATCTCCAAAATATATAAAGAACTCATACAACTCAACAAAAAAATGAACAACTCGATCAAAAGATGGGCAGAGTATACGAACAGATAATTTTCCACAGAAGATATACAGATGACCAACAGGCACACGAAAAGATGTTCAACCTCACTAATTATTAGGGAAATGCAAATCAAAACTATAATGAGATATCATCTTATACCTGTTAGAATGACTATAATTGTTAGAAGACAAAAAAACAAGTGTCGGAGAGGATGTGGAGAAAAGGGAGCCCTCATACACTGCTGGTGGGAGTGCAAACTGGTGCAGCCACTATGGAAAACAGTATGGAGAGTCTTCAAAATGTTAAAAATGGAAACACCAGAGCCGGCCCTGATGGCCTCTGCATGCTCTGATTCAGTGGCCCAGGTTAGGTTCCCAGGTGCAGAACCCCACCGCTCATCTGTCAGTAGCCGTACTGTGGTGGCAGCTCACATAGAAGAACCAGAAAAACTTACAATTATACACAACTATGTACTGGGGCTTTGGGGAGGAAAAGAGGAAGAAAAAAGGAGGAAGATTGGCAACAGATGTTAGCTTAGGGTGAATGTTGCCCTGCAAAAAAATAAAAAGGGAGTTATTATTTAAAAAAAAATAGAAATATCATGTGATCCAGTTGTCCCACTTTATCCAAAGAACGTGAAATCAACAATCCAAAGATATAGTGTACCCCTATGTTCACTGCAGCATTACTCACAATAGCCAAGACATGGAAGCAACCCAAGTGCCCATCGACTGATGATTGGATAAAGAAGATATGGTATATATATATACAATGGAATACTACCCAGCCATAAAAGACAAAATCGTGCCATTTGCAACAACATGGATGGACCTTGAGGGTATGATGTTAAGTGAAATAAGCCAGATGGCGAAGACAAACACCAGATGACCTCACTCATATGTGGGAGATACACAGACACACGGATAAAGAGAACAGATTAGTGGTTACCAGAGGGGAAGGGAGTAAGATAAGGGTGAAAGGGGTAAAGGAGCACACGTGACAGATAAAAACTGGACTGTTGGTGGTGAGCGTGATGCAGTCCACACAGAAACTGAAATCTGGTGATGTACACCTGAAATTGACACAATGTTGTAAGCCAATATGGCCTCAATATATAACGTTAAAAAAATAAAGGAAGGTAAAAGTGTTCCCCACAATAAAGTAACAAGAATCCTTCATTTTCCCTTTGCAGCCCGAGCCATAGGCACATCGGAGAGGCCTAGGAATCACAGAAAGGAAGAAAATGAAAGAAGTTGTCCTTTGGAATAAGGATGGACACAGGGTACAGCAACCCAGAGTCCAGCCAGATCAGAGGCAGAGATGTCGCAGGTGCTATCATAGTTACTTAATAACTGACTATCCAGAGCTTACTGTGTGCCAGGCAGGGTTCTAAACACCGTACAAGCATTAGGTCAGTTAATCCCCACAGCAATCCCATTGGTATTATTCGTTGTCTCCATTTTGCAGGAGGGCGTTGAGGCACAGAGAGAAGGTCAGTAACTTACCATTACACAGCTGGTGGGGAGCCACAGCTGGGATCGGAACCTGCGTGATCTGAGTCAAAGATGGGTGCCTTTAACCACTTTTCTATACTGCAGGTGAGTGTGCTTGCTCTGTGAATGAATTCTGCTAACCCAGAAAAATATGGGAAGTAAAGGTGAGAGAGAGCTAAATATATCGTCTTTGCCCTGGGGGCTGAGTGGCGCAGAGGGCAGAAAGTAGCCCCCAGCATCAGTGAGGATGGCATTCCAGGTGATGGAGAAGAAGCAGGCGGCAGGAGTTCAGAGCCAGAGATGGTGTTAGTCTCTCGCCTTTGCTGAATCCTCTGTGGGGATGGGCGGGTCTCATAGTACTGTTTTCTGGTTATTAAAGGAAAGAGGGAGCCCAGTTACCTGTGGACCACCCAAAGATGCCGTATGTGGTGTAGGGTTCAAAACATGATGTTTTAAAAACAAGTAATAAGCTAAACCTGCACGTCCTTGCCATCAAGGAGGAAATAAAAGGAACCCCCTACACCCACCCAGGAATCCCCTCCACACCCCTGTTCACTCCCCCAGGGAGGGGAAGGCGTGGAGAGCTCTCTGGGGGGGCGGCGGGGGGAGGGCCCTGTAGTCTGGCTTGCTGAGCCAGCGGGCATCACGGGATTCTGCCTTCCTTCCCATGAACAATTGGCTAGAAGGAAGCGGGGACACTCACCCCCTGGATTTCCCCGCAGGAAACCCAGGCTCCTCGGGCCTCCTGCCCCCCTCCCTCAGCGGCCCTGGCTCTGTTCCAGGTGAGCCTTCGGCTTGTTCAGTAAACAGATGCCAGAAAGTGCCAAGTGCAACTCATATACTTATATTTTTTAACTTTAACTTAGTTTTTCTCAGAAATAACCATTTTTTAAATCTCTAATCCATCAGAGAGGGTACTGACGGTTTTTCACTCCATATTTACCCTGAACCTGCTCTGCTGATACTCTGCTTGGCGCTGAGAGAACAGGAAAGAGTCAGCCTCTTAATATACTTGGGTGGTACTTAATTGCTTAATTACTAGAGCTACTTAATTACATTCCAGAGCCCCATTTTTCATCAGTAGAGTGGGAATGTTGATACGTACCTTATAGGTATCAATATGTATTGACATTGTGATAATATTAAATGTCAATTGTATGTGAAGGCATCTAGTACCATCACACACAGCAATCTCCTTGAATTTAGCATCTATTATTAGTTTTTAATTAATCTTTACTAATAGGTATTCACTTGTAAATACATGAAACAAAGTTCCAACTCTCCAAAATCTTGCTTTCAGTTGTGGCTGTGACACATACGTGTGCAATGATTCATTTGTGATGCAAGGGAATAAGGCGTAGAATTTCCAGCCCAAATGGGCAAGGTGGACAGAAGTGCCTGGAAGTTCCGGGAAGGGAGACATCCGTGTGGGGAGCAGAGGCTGGACTTGAGTTGGCTGGAGGAGGAGCAGGATTAGGGTGTGCAGAAAGGAGCTGGGGCGCTCGAGGCTTTCGACATCATGTCACCTTCCCTTTGTGTCCCACATTGTCCTCTCTCTGGGGTCTTTCAGACATCACTGCCTTATTAGAGAGGAACCACAGGTACAGTGAAGGCTGTGTGATAGATGACAAAACTGGGATCCAGAGAAAGCCACACGGCCAAGCCAATGTCAGCTTGATTTTGTCAAAAATGGGGCAAAAAGTTGTGAGGTTAAGGGGACAGGCCTGTCAAACAGCTATGGGAGTAAACCAAAAGAGTGACCCAGAGGTTGGATAACAACCACAATAATCATCACCATGGCAACAGACTATTAACATTTACTAAGCACTTATCTATTGTGCCAGGCATCATGGAAAGTGCCGAACGTGACTGACTCATTTCGTTCTCATAATAACCTATGAAATAGGTGGTATTATTAGGATGATGACAGTCGTGAGTCACCTAAAGATGTCTGGGTCAACGATGGACCGCATATCCAACGGTGGTCCCATAAGGTTGGCACACTGTAGCCTCGTGTGTAATCGGCTGCACCACCAGGTTTGTGTAAGTTCACTCTACAGTGTTTGCACGATGATAAAATCGCCTAATGAATCATTTCCCAGAACGTATCCCCGTCGTTAAATGACGCATAACGATATTATTATTATTATTCTATTTTTCTCCCTTACGGAGGAAGAATGGAGGCTTAGAGAGGTACAGAAACTTCGCCCAAGGTTGCTGGCTCTTAACCGGCAGGCCCAGCTGCAAACCCACGTCTGCCCACCCCAAAGTTCAGGCCCCGAGCCGCCATAGCATCTGCCTTCCCAGTCCTATGGAGACCACTCCTTCTGGAGTATTTGAGAAAAGCGTCCCGTAGAGATCCTCCAGCTGATCTCATCCCCTCCAGTACCCCTGGCGGCCGGGCCAGCCTCTGCTCCAGGACAGAAGAAGGGTCGCTGTGGTTCAGGCACAGACTCTGGAGCTTGGGTGGTGGTTCCTCTCTCCCCTCCGCTATGTGAGGGCAGCTGTCACGCCCCACACTCACCCTCTCCTCTTCAGGCCAAGTGTGCTCTGCTCCTCTTGATGGAACTTCCATGCCCTTTGCCTTCCCAGGCTCTGTCTTCAGCACTAATCTACTCTGGCCATGTCTGCCCTACAACCCAGACCCCAAATTCAGAAGAGGAATCCGGGTGTGGCTTGACTGGTGCAAAGAACAATGGAGCCGTCCCTTCTATTTATCATAAAGTCATACTTTCATTATCATTGTCTCAGACTGGGTCAGGTTCTTAGCAATTGCGGGTTTCTCTGGAGCTTGTAGCCAACTCAGACCTCCTTAACTCCAGTCAGAACTTTCCCGCTCTCCAGGCAAAGGCCCTCCTCCACAGCTGAGAGCTCCCCATCTTCATTACGCCATTTTCAGAACTGGAAAAAGAAACTGCACAAGCAACACATGTGTTTCATTGCAAATCAAACAGAACGGAAATGAATGAAGAAAAAGTGAACCACCTCCCTCCCCCACCCGACTCTTTTTCTCCCCAAGGCAACCAACGTTAACAGTTTGGAACCCATCTTTACCAGCCATATACACGGTGTACAAAGGCTCCTTTCAAAAACATCACACTCTATGTCGAGTGTCAGCAAACTACGGCTGCAGACTACTGGCCCCCGGGCCTGCTTTTGTAAATAAAGTTTTATTGGAACACAGCCACGCCCATTTGTTCACAGATGGTCCGCGGCTGCTTTTTGCAGGACGGTGGCAGAGCCTAAAACCTTTGCTATTTGGCCCTGAACAGAATCTGTTTGTCCCTCTGCACTATGCACCACACTCCAACCTGGTTTTCACTTCAGAAAATATCACGGACACCGCTGAGGTCACTGCATGCAGATCAGACGTTCTTTTAAAAAGCTATCTGCTATTTCTTAATACGGAGGTACTACACCTTAGTCTATGGTTTCACTATTTGCAATACTGTGGTATAATAAGGAATATATATAGACAAGTATATATAGACAAGTGTATAAATATATGTGTGGCACAAACCCTTGGCATCTCCTGAGTGGCAGGAATGAGACGAGTGTCTTTGTTGTTCATAATAAGCCCCTTCCAACCACACCTGAGTTTATGCCAACGGGGTGACTCTGGTGGCTCCTCAGTGACTTCAGGATGGGTGCTGGCTGCCAGAGGAACAGCCAAGTGATCAGACGGAACTTTCAGTCCCACGCCCAGCCTCCGGGGGTGGGGGACGGCTGGAGATTGAGTCCTGTCACCAGCTGCCAATGATTTAATCAATCGTGCCACATAGTGGAACCTCCGTAAAAACCCTAAACAAAGAGGTCCAGAGAGCTTGTGGGTTCGTAAGCACATCTAGACGCTGGGAGGACAGTGCACTCCAAACTGCACGGGGATGGAACCTCCTCATTCAGGATCCTTCCAGATCTTGCCCTGTTTTCTTCACTTGGCTCCTCATTTGTATCCTTTATAATATCCTTTACAATAAACTGGTCATAGCAAGTAAAGTGTTTCCCAGGGTTCTGTGAGCCCTTAGAGCAGATTATTGAGCTGAGGAGGGGGTCGTGGGAATACCCAATTTGTAGCCAAGTCAGACAGAAGCCTGGGTAACCTTGGACCCCGCTATTCGTGATCGGCATCTGAAGTGAGGGTAGCAGTCGTGGAGGATCGAGCCCCTAACCTGCGGGGTCCGGGCTAACTCTGTAATTAGTGTCAAAGGGAATTGACCTGTGGGACACCCAGGTGGTGTCGCAGAGACCTGAAGCACGGCTAGGTGTGGGAAACCCACACGTCTGTCAGAAGCGAAGTGTGGTGACATGGGATGGCTTCCAGGTTTCTGCCACTGTGGACAGTGCTTGTGACAAGCATCCATCTTTTTAAATCCTTCAGAAGAAACTGGCTATAATGAAGAGATCCACAGGGCTCCAATGTGAGGCCCCCTCCAGGCTAATCAGCCTCTTCTAGCAGCACTTGTGGCCAGCCCTGGGTGTCGCCAGGCTCCAGGGGGATGAATTAAACTTCTAGAAAAGAGAGTGGATCTCAAGCGGCAATCTTGTCCTAACAGATTTGCCTGGGCGCTTCCCAGATTTCTGCTGGGCCACAGAGCTTCTCCCTGAGGTTCCAGGCTCTGTCACCCCACCCACTCACACCTCCCGCCAAGCACCCCCCCAACACATGTGTAGGCTGGGGCACCCCGCTGTGCCATCCTGGCCCGTGTTCTGCTGCTTGTAGGGCAAGAGGTGCCTTTGGGACAGGGCAGATGGGACAGTTCGGGGGAGAGAGTGCCTTTTTGATCCCGCAGATGGAGGAATATACACAGATCACTTGTTCCTAATCTTTCGGGGTACCGAGACTCCTGAAAGCTATAGATCTTCCCCCAGAAAAATGTGTCTATTTTTCCCATGAACTCTGCATAAATCCTGTCCCTCAGGCTGCCTGGAGATGCCCTCACCGGCGCCGACTCCTCGGGGCGCCCAGTCCTCAGGTCGACAACCCTGGCCCCAGGGCCACCACAATCACGCTCCCTGCTGAGGCAGAGGGGCCCTGTCACCGGCCGGGGCCACGGCCGATTCCTCTGTCACTCATTAACGCTCGCCCTCTGCGTCGTTGACCTCGGCTTGCTGTTGCACAGTCAGCCTCAGGCGGCCGTCACGCGCCCCCCTTCCTCCGCCATCCTGTTTGGGAAGACAAACCTGCTTCCAGCCCTCTCGCTGGTCCCTGGTCCCGGAATGCCACCCTCAGTCCCACCGGCTGACACCACTCTTCCTTCCGCTGCTGTCACCCTGACCTGCCTCCCAGCCTCCGGCGCAAGGCCAGCCGGAAAGCCTGTTTTCCCTCCAGCCTTTGCCATCTGCATCAGTCTTCCGGAACATTCCTGAAAGTCGTAAATCTTTCAAGTAAACTAGATTTCCCTCTCTGGCCTTTGCCTGCAAATTTGATGACTTTGTTGTGGCTAAATTTTAACAAAGGAAGTTTGGCAAAAAAATAAATAAATAAAAGGCTACAAAAATGTCAAATTCAATGGCCAACGAGGCTCTCCAGCGGCATTTGTTTGTGCTGCCCCCTACTGCTTAGAAAAGTAGCTGGAAATAAACTGACGGCCGGCGGCAAGTCCACGAGTCAAATGTCTTGATTTTTAATCTGGGTCTTAGAAAGTCATGCTGACCTTGCTATTTACAGACACAGACTACACTGTGGTCGATTTTAATGCCTCATAATGTCCATTCAACCTTCTTGCCCTTTGTCCCACAAATTTCCTTTCCAGGAATCTGCCCTGAAGAAATAGTATAAAAGTAAACAAGAGATTACCTTCCGAGGCCGCCATCTCCTACTGATGGCAGCAAAAAGTCAGAGTGCAGTTAAACATCCAAGAAGAGGCGATAGGACATAGTCATGGGGTGGAATATCCTGTTCACCTTAAAAACGATGTAATGCAGAATTGTTAATGACATGGAGAATTATTGATGACTTGTTAAGTAAGCAGCACATAAAACTGTGCGCACCACACAATCTCACCTAAATATGCACAGAAATGAGCTGGAGGGCTCACGCCAGGGCTGGATGTGGTTTGCTGTGAGCAGTGGAATCAGGCTGTTCCACATTCGTGTGTTTTCCAATTTTTCTGTGAGCATGCGATATTGTAAAATCAAGAAAAAAACTCATAAAACTTACTTCTGCATGGTGGGAAGAGCACAGGCTTTCTAATCAAATGACCTAGTTTATGTCCTGACGCTGCATCCTTGCATGAGTGGCTCCAGCTCTCCAGGCCGGTTTCCTCGGCGCTAAGTGGAGGCAGTAATAGTGCCTGAGTCAGGGAATTATGGTGAGACTGGAGTCTGCAAAAGAAACCTTCCTAAACAGCCCTTATCTTCCGTGGACCGCTAGAAGCCCAAACCCCCTTTCCTTTGTCTTGTCACTTCTCCACAATTTGTTACCCTTTGTTAAATTGATATACGAGCTCCCAGGCTTAACCACTTGTGGGGAATTTTCACTTCTTTTCTGTGAGGCTTCCCATGGGCATACAAAATAATTTTCTCCTGTTAATCTTTTTTGTCAGTTTAATTCACAGGCCCCAGATACAGAATCTAAGAGGACAGAGGAAAAGCTTTTCCTCCTTTACACTACTAACCTTTGCTAAACTTTTATTAGTGAGCAGGAATATGTAGTTCCTATGACCTGTGCTGCATGCTCCATTGAAGTTCCTTCTCGCTGTCTTTACTGCTCAGAATTGTTGCATGAAAGGCTCCCAAGGCAGCTGAAACAGTATTTCAGAGGCAGGACTATGGGACTGTTGTGGCCAGCCTCAGGCAAGCAAGTAATTCTCCAAACAGTTAGATCGAGGGCCATTTAGGTGCCAAGACTTGAATTCTTATATACTTTCACACAAGGATGGAGTATCGATAATAAAACATTTTGGCCAATCTACAAACCTGAATGGCACTCACTGAAAATAACTGAGTGCCCTCTCTAGCACCCATCACAGCTGTCAACAGGAGAAAACTCATTTCTGATGCAGTTTGCTTATTGGCAGAGCGTCTGGCGTCTCCCAGAGGTAAAGACAGGGAAGCCCTTCTGGGGTGAGACTCTTCCGACCTCGCTCTTGCTGACCACCCCTGGGAGCTGCCTGGGGATGTCACTTCACATAATATACCTAATATCATGTGGTCTGTGCTGCAGTTTCAGAGTAAATGACACAGGTCCCGCCTGTAAAGCAGTAAAGACACTCCCTGCCACTCGTAAGTACAACAATTACGTTATTTAAATCTGGAGCAAGAATCATAGGTAGCTCCATATTCTGAACTTTGCATTTTCTACATTTTTTATTCCCTTACCGACTTTGAACTAGGGTTTCTTTCTTTTCTCTTTTTAATGAATTTGTGTTCTCCCATTCCTTTCTGCAGTGTGGCCGTGTGTAATGGGGCCACAAGACCGGTGGGCAAAGGGTCCCGAGTCAGGATGCTGAGAGTTCCTGAGGGAGCCAGCGCGGAGCCCCAGGTTCCTGGGCCGCCTGCAGGGCGCCTGAGAATCCCGTGCAGCGCCTTTGGTCTTCCGAGAGCTCCGCGTTCAGGGCGGTTTTATTGGGCATGCAGAGCCGAGAGCGCCCGGGACTCGGGAGCCGCCGTCCGCTCCGCCCGCCCGCCCTGGGCGCGCCCTCCGGGCCTGGGAGGCCTGGCCCCGCTTCTCCAGGGATGGGGTGTTGCAGTCAAAGTCCCCTCGTGCCCACGGGGCGGTACCCCTCCCGCCTGCCCGGGTCTCGGCTTCGTGTTTCCGGGTTGGCGCTGGTGGGCCGCGCCTGGCCCAGCGCTGGGCATCCTGGACTTCCCTTGGGGGAGCCTCCGCGGGCTGGGGGCACCTCAGCTCTCGCCCCCCACCCGCCTGGGGTCTGTCGCATCCTCCCGAGAGATCTGCATCCGTGAGCGGCGGCTGGTCCACCGAGGGCCTCGCGCGGCGACGGACACGCGGACCCGGGACCACGGTGCGTGCACGGCGGCCACTGAGCAGACTGTCCCCGAGCTGTCGCCTGCCCACCCCGGGTGCCTTCCCATCCGGGTGTCTCTTCCTTCCTCCTCCTCCTCTGCCCGCCCTCAGCCTGGATGATTCCCTCCGCGTCCTGGAGCCGGAGGACTGGCTCTGGCCTTGCATGGTTGGGACAGCTGGGTGGCCCCGTGGGGAGGGTCCCCCGCGCCTGCAGCCCCCGCGTCCTGTGACGGCCTCACGACAGCCTCAAGAGCGAGCACATGGAGCTGCTCCCTTTCCATGTCACGCAGCAGGAGACAGGCTCGCAGGGGAACCTGCCCCGCCCGGCTAGTGGCCTCCTGTGACCCCTCGTCCACGTCGGCCCTGGAGGTCCCCCTTCCGGCCTGTGTTCCTCACTCTCTCAAGCCCGGGTCTGGGGCATTAGGGTCCCCTAACTGGCCGCAGGTGTGGCCATCTTTGCACCCGCAGCGCCCAGTGCGCAGAAGCGCTCAAGCGACAGCTTCAGAGACCTTGTCGCCTGAGGGCCTTGAGACGGCCGCCACCCCCCTGAACCTGCCTCCGCCTCGGAGCCGGGGACGAAGGCTCAGCTCCCTGAGGCTCTCTCTGCGCGCCGGGCTCCTTTCACCGCCTGGACTCCACATTGGGGGCCCAGCCCTGCGTGCCCAGCTTGGCACTGGGTCCTGCACCCGCACGCCTCCCTGGGGTGAAGCGGGGGGAGAGGGACCACAGGTGTTCACGGGCTAACGCTTCAGTGACAGGTGGACAGAGGCTCAGCAGGATAATCAGTTCCCTCTGTTCCAAGGGGAGGGGGTCACCTTGAAAAGCCCGGGGGCTTGCAGTCCTGGAAAATGTGTTTCGACTAGCTGCTTGGGCAGGATGTACAAAGGGACAGGCGTTATTTTATTGCTGTAATATTGTATGATACTGTAACTATACATTAATGTTGTCACTTACTGTAAATGTACCATGGTTTTACTAAGAATAAATACTTGTTAACAATGACCTTGCCCTTGTCTCTCCTGGCAGAGGGTTGCTCAGAGTTCAGAGCTGGGGCAGAGCCCATTTAGGACCCAGAAGAGAATCCAGAGCAGATTCCCTGGCCTCTCAGAGGGAAAGGACCCCCGCTGTGCCAAAAGCTGTGCTGGGGCCGCCCACCGATCACCTCACCTGGGACCTGAGCCTGGCCCTGACCCTCACTGCCTGTGTGACCGGAGCAAGTACCGCCCTCGCTGGGCCTTAGTTTTCCTCTTCTGTCTGATCATGTCAAAGGGTTCCCGCTGGTTCAGAGCTCAGAGCTGCCAAGCTGGACAGAGGTGTTTGCGTGGACGGACAGAGCCTGATGGCAGGAGTGGGCCACCTGGCAGGGGCTCTGCCATCCTCCCTGAGCCCAGGACCCCCACGGGCCTGCTGTGGGAGCTGCCGGCAGGGTTGTCTTAATAGTTGTTTGCAAACCCTTGCCCAGCCCACGAGTTGTGGGGTCAGGGCTTCTCCCCACCCCGGGCCGGCCCGACGCGCAGGCCCCCGCAGCTGGCTCCGTGATGGCCACGCCACTGGCCCTGCCACGACCACCCCTGCCGCGCCCTATGCGCCAGGTGCAGCTTTGCTCAAGCAATAAGGGAGAGCAGCCCGCCCCACTCGCCTGCTGTTGTGCGGGAAATCAGCGGGTGGGCTTGTGTTTTCAGGGTGTCAACACGAGGCAACGCGGGGGCCAGGCACAGTCCCCCTGTGGCCCTCCCCCTCTAGGGCAGTGGCGTGGATCCCAGCGCCTCCACTGGGAGGGACCCGTGGCCGCTGTGAGGCCCAGCCCTCGCCACTGTCACCGCTGGCCATCCCCTCCTCCTGCACGCGGCGGCCGTGGCAGCGCCTGTCCCCAAGGTGACCGCGGCGGTGACAGCACAGCACGCAGAGTGGGGCCTGACGGACGGGCGGACTTGGGGGCACTTTACTATCTGTCCTCGGCTGCTGAGAAAGGAGTGTGGCTGGAGGTGTCCGGGTCGCAGGGACGAGGACACGGTGCCAGTTCAGACAACAGACTCCACGTGGACGCGGCCGCCGGAGCCTCTGGGCACACAGACCGGCCTTTCCAAATCTTCCAGTTTTGCAAAAGAAGCCAAAAATCCAGATTTTGTGTGACATCTTCTAATTTGTAAATGCCGACGATGAGTTTAAAAAACATTAAAAGCTGAGGTGGACACAACGAAACAAGTCAGTGGGCCTGACCCAGCGGGGCCTCCGGACCGCGGCCTCCACCAAGCCTGCACGTGTCCTGCAGAAAGGGTGGGACCAGAGCCTGCGGCCCCCCGAAATGCAGAGGGAGGGGGCTGGTTTTACCGCCTTGGGGGACCCGACCCCCTGGAGGACAGAGCGGGCAGTGCAGACCCGGACGGGAGCGGTGGGCCAGCAGTGCCCACCCGGCCGCACTCCGTGGGGAAAGGGCATCCTAGCCAGGCAAGCTTCCTGTCTGGCCAGGGTGGCAGGCAAGGTCCAGATAGGAGATGGCCACTTTAAATGGTGCTGCTAAATCTTGCCATCATGGGACCACCCTCACTTTCCAGTCACCCTCTCAGCATAGTGACTAAGACCTTCAGGATTCAAGCTGCCTGGATTAATTCCTGGCTCCACCTCTTACCAGCTGTGTGACGTTAAACAAGAAACCTAAGCTCTCTGTGCCTCGTTTTTATTTGTGAAAATTACTAGTGACTATCTCATCGCTGTCACAAGAAGGAAATGAAGTGACACATGTGAAAAGCTAGCATAGTACTGGCACACAGTAATTAGTAAATGCTATCAGGAAGATGAGTAATAACCATTCAAATAAATGTCAGCTCTTAATGCCCACAGAGCAATAGAAATGTATGAAGCACTTACTGTGTGCAAGCTTTGCGACCAGGCTCCTGGGGACAGTAGGAGTTTGAGGAGAGGCCCACGTCTTATTCACTGCTCACTCCCCCTCGGGGCAGCACGGGATGTGAGGGAGGCCAGTGAATACTCACTGAGTAAGGGGCCCCTGTCCTCAGGGAATCTGGAAGTCGGGGGGCGTGGGGCAGACAAGACCAAGTGTGTAAGAGATTAACAAAGAAAGGTCCCCGCCGTTCAGGGCATCAGAGCGGGGTGGCCCGAAGCAGGAGAGGGGGAGTCTGGATGTGTCAGATCCACGGTCCCTGCTGGAAGAGGTCCGTTTCAGAAGAAATCACCAGGATCCATGCAGTTGGGGACAGTCCCCTGGAAGCAAAGGTGTGGCTTAGATGTGAAACCAAGAGTCATTCCAAGAGGGCTGAATAAGCGCAGAGACGGCGACAGAGTACTGGGTGTGTTGGGGACAGTGAGCACGGGAACTGGATGGGGACAAAGTGTTCAGAACAGCTAGTAGGAGAAGGAAAGCTGGAGAGCTGAGCTGATACTTGATTGAAAAAGGCCTTCAATGCCAGGCTATGGTAGAGATTGCTAGATGTCTCCCCTTCGTATTTTTTAACAAAACATCTAATTTATTTGCCCAGAATGGACTCTACTTCTCAGTTTTACTGGTAGCTGAGCGACTAAGTTCTAATTTAGCTAAGATCAATGGGACTTAAGGGAAAGTCTTATGTGCAAATTCTGGAATGTTGACACAATGGCTGGAGTTTTAGCAGCCATCTTAGATCATGAGGCACAATTCTAAGACTGATGGCAGAGGAAGGAAGGAACCAAGCTCTCTGATAACTATACCAGCCTCAGATATCCTACCTCTGCATGGTTACACACAAGAGAAATAAATTATACAGTTTAAGTCACTGTTATTTGGGGTCTATTTTAACATGCAACCAAACCCAAACCTAATTTATACACAAGCCAAAGTCTTCATGCTTTATCCTGCGGCTGCAGGCAACCACTGGAAATTTATGAACACGCAAGTAACAAGATGGATATTTGATGTAAAGAGTACCATACAGAACAATCTAGCAGCAACTGTGCAATGGGCTTGCGAGGAGGAGAACCTAGAGGCTGGGAGCTCAGAGAGGAGGTTAGTGTGGTAATTTAGGCAAGGTGAATAAATGAGTGTGTTAGTCTGGGTTCTCCATAGAAACAGAAGGAATAGAATATGCATGTTCCTTATTACACAGATGATGAGAAATGAGTTTATGCAGTTATGGAGCTGAGCAGTGCTCAGATCTGCAGGTGACAAGCTGGAGACCCGGGAGAGCCGATGGCGTCGTTCCAGGCCACGTCTGAGTCCAAAGGTAGGAGGCCAGCGTCCCGGCGCAAAGGCAGTCAGGCAGGGAGGGAGTTTCCTCTGACTCAGCCCTGTTTGTTCTATTCAGACCTTCAAGTGGGGAGGGCAATCTGCTCCACTCAGTCTACGGGTTCAAATGCCAACCCCATCCAAAAAGCACCCGCACAGACCCACCCGGAACCACATTTGACCAAATGTCTGGGCACCTGTGGCCAGTCAAGTCCATGCATAAAGTTGACCATCACAAATGAGCACGTCCTGAAACCTGTTGTGAGGGAAAACCATCCTAAGAATTGAGATAAAAAAGTGAAAAAATACACAAAGCATAATATCCTTTGATAAGGTTGAAAAAACTTGTTGCTTCATCGGTCTAACTAAAGTTGACAGGCTTGGTGGCTCAGGCTGGACCAGAGAACATCCGACAGTCCAGGATCAGATCTAAAACGCAGGACTCCTCCTGACTTACTGCTGGGTCCACATCCCAGCTCCTTCCATTACCAGCGCTGCAACCTTGGGCAAGTTAGTCAACGCCTCTGTGCCGTGCTTTCTTCTTCATCTATATGACAATGGGGATAACGGTTTACGTCCTAGAGTTGCTGTAGGAACTATATGAGGTCATTCATTCACCCACAGATTGTTGTATTTATACCTGGTGTGTGCACCCCACTGTCCTGGGTGCCAGGAAGACAGGGGAAGACAGGGATGGACACAACCAGCAAGAATGGAGTTGCCTGTGTAGTGAGTAAGACAGTAAGTCAATGATGAAATGAGTTCATAATTGACGATTTCACAATTTCATATATAATATTTCATAATAATGATTTCATAATTTCAATGATGAAATAAGACAGTAAGTCAATGATGAAATGATGTCAATTTTCTAGGCCACAATTGCCATGTGGCCTAGAAAAGTGTGGGGCATGGTGTGTACCGCTGGTGGCATGCGAGAAGATTCTAAGTGGGGAGCAGATAACATTTTTAATTGCTTGTAGTAGCTGTATATTGACAACATATCTTAGAGGAATACTTGCTTTTCTATTGATGATAACGACATTTATTCATTCGACAAACATCCATTGAGTACCTACTAGGCACTCTATTAGGCCTGAGGGGATAGAACAAAGAGCAAAACAGAAAAATTCTTGACCTGCTAGAGCTGGCGTTATGAATTTTCTTTTACGGTTAATTTAGTTTGCCTTTCTAAGTAAATTTAAGTTTGAAAAATAGAACAGATCTCATTAAGTAAGCAATGCCTGGTTGGTAATCAGACATGCAGAAATGGCCAGGGTGGTACAAAATGAGCCACGCCTGGGATGCACTGGGCCCGAGGCCCCTCATTTAGCACCCAGAGGAAGAAGTTTCTAGACTGGCGCTCTTGCCAAGAAGCGCTTGCCACATCCTCACCACCACCTCCCTCCACTTCTGCGTACACTCTCAAGTTTCCTATTTATTTCTTTGACTATGTTTGGAGGTCTACACAAGATTGACTCAGAGTATTTCCACTTCAAAATTATAAGAAAACCCACTAATTGGCTTAGCTATGGCAAAGCTTTGTAAATCAAGGAAACTCTGGATAAGAAAATATTTATAAAGAAAAGTGGTTTTCACTTTTGCTTAATATACGGCTGACTAACTATGAGTTGTGCTCTGGAGAACCTGTTCGTCTGAATCTATTAATGTCCTGTAATTATCCTGTCAGAGCTCCCACTTAAGCAGACCGTGCTGTACCTGCATTCAAATAAATATCATGCGCTTGAGCACAATGTGTCCCGCCAGTAGATCGACAGCGCCCGCCTCGTGGTTAAACGAGCACCGTGAACACCTTGCAGCACGTTGCCGTCCTCCGCACGCCACTTCTGTTCCACCCTCAATGATTCAAGTTTCCCCCACACCGAAATGGGAGCTAATGAACAGCGACTTTGTTGCCACAAACTGGATTCATTTCACATCCCCCACACCTGCCACCCAAGCGGACGTATTCGTGGAAAGATGTCCCCTCGAAGCATAGACGGGACTGGAACGAACATTCGGGGAGGAGGCCAGAACAGAAGATCAGATGGATGCGGTTCAGCCTTCCAAAGCCGCCGCCTCGCAGGGGTGAAGGGCGAGGGGCTGCGGTGTGGGCAGCGCTCACGGAGCCTCCATCCCTGAGCAACCTGGTGCAGTCGGCAGCGCGGGGCACCGTGCCGTCGCCACGCTCTCGGGCATAAAAGCGTGTTTAGCTCCCGCCTTGTCGGGTGCTGGGTTAGACCCCGGCACACAGGCATGGACAAGAAGGGGCCTACAGTCCAGTGTGTGAGAAAGATGGACTCACATGTCACACATATACATGAGTCGAAACTGAGAAGCGCTGCCCGGGAAGGAAGCGAGAACCACCCCGGAGATCGATGGCCCAGGCCGAGGATGGAGTGTTGACGGGGCGGAGAGGGAGGGAAAGCGCTCCAGGCGGAGGGAGGTGGGGAGGTAAGGCCCTGTGGTGTGCTTGGTGTGCCCGGTGTGCCTGACGTACCTGGTACCTGGTGTGCTCGGTGTGCTCGGTGTGCCCAGTGTGCCCGGTGTGCTCAGTGCACCAAGGAGCTCGAGGCGGGACACACTGGCAGGAGAGCGCGGGTGGCGTCAGGCAGGGCGAGATCAGGCCAGGAGGCCACAGCAAGGAGCCTATTCGGACTTTATTCTGAGAGCTCTGGAAAGCCACCGAAAAGCTTTAAGCAGAGAGGGTAATATGATCAGACACACATTTTGAAAACGAGACAAATGGCAGTGTAAAAATTGTCTGCTAATTGTCCCTCAATATCTATCTTGCCCTTCCTCGATGGACATGTCACCATCTGGGATAACGATACGTTTCCCAGCCCTCTTTGCAACTCGGTATGCCCATGTGACTAAGTTTTCCCCCGTGGCAGATAAGCAGAATCCTCAGGTGGGAGGGGCTTCTGAGACCATATTTTAAGAGGCAAGTCGCTGTGCTCTTTGCCCTCTTCTTTGTCCCTTCCTCCGTCCTGCATCCGGGAAACCAGATGCTGCCATCTTGGGCCATGAGGAAGATGCCATGCATGGAGGAGCAACCAGAAAAAAGGATCCTGGATTCCTGACGTCGTGGAGAGATTTACCAGCCCTGGACAGCTCTGTCAACTTTTTAATTTACTCAGGCAGAATTTATATACATAGAAAAAGAAATGACAACTGCATCCGTTTAAAGTGTACAATTTGGTGTGTCCTGACAGTCATACACATCCGTGTAACTACCTGTCAACACAACCAAGAGTCATATCATTTCTGTCACCCCCCCAAAGATTTTCATGCCCTTCTGCAGTTCACTCTCCCTCTGCTCCCAGCAGGAGGCCTCCTGATCTGCGTGCTGTCACTACAGTGATGACAATTCTCATTTTCTAGAGCTTTACATAAATGCAATCATGGACTCTTTTGTGTCTAGCCTCTTTCGTTCAGCGTTAATTATTTTGAGGTTCGTCCATATTGTTGTATCAATAGTTTGTTCTTTTTACTGCTGAGCAGTATTCTATTTCATGAATGTAGCACATGTAATGTGCATTATATCAGGAACGTAGACAGTTTGTTTATAAGGACCGTGCGCCAACCGGTTGCGCCACTGGAGCTCCAACAGTTTGTTTAATCCATTCACCAGTTGATGGACATTTGGGTTGTTTACTTTTTAGGGGTTATTGTTCACAAGGCTGCTATGAGCATTTATGTACAAGTCTTTGTGTAGACATGTGATTCATTTCTCTGGGTAAACACCTAGGAATGGCTGGGCTGTGTGACAGACGTATGTTTAACTATATGAGAATCAGTCGGTTGTTCAAAGTGAGTGTAGCATTTTATATTCCCATGAGCAGAGAATGAGAATGCCAGTTGCTTGACATTTTTGCCAATACTTGGTATTGTGAGTCTTTTAAGTTTTAGATATTCTAATGGGTGTGCACTGGGCTCCCTGGATTTTTATATGAGAAAAAATTAACTTCTTAATTGTGTTTAAGCTATGTTATTTTGGATTTTCTTCCACTCCCAGCCAAAGCTAATCTCTCGAATACAGAAACCAAGAGGGAAAGCAGGAAGACCAGTTAGGAAACCCCTGTGTTTCAGGAGGAGACGGTGGTGGATTGAAGAGGGCGCAGGCAGTGGAGACGGAGGGAGATGGATGAGTTGACAAGGTCCTGAGGACATAATGGACTGAGGATCAGTAATGGATCAGGTATGAGGGTTCAGAGAATCACTCGGGTTACACAGCAGAGGAGCTGGGTCTCGGGCCCAGGCCCATTTCATGCCAGAGGACATACCAACCCCTGCTCTCTCCACCCCCCAGATGCCGAAGTCACACAGAGGACAACTGGCAACTTCTCCAGCTGCAGCTGAGGCAAGCCTGTGATTTTTGCTGCTTGGGCTGCTTGTGTCTTTGTTTTGCTGTGCAGGATAGTGTTTTTGGCAGGAGATGCGGTAAATATGCTGATGTTGGCATTCACAAGAATTTTGCATAATATTGTTGCTATTTTTGATAATCCTCGTGAAATTATTATTATTATTGATTTCTGTGTGTTCTTCCCCTTTTACCTCCAATTCCAGGGGGGAAGTAAAATCAAAGGACCTAAATAATAAGTAGACCTGATGCTAAAAACCAAACTAAGGGCTTTTGGTGAGTGATTTTTATTTCAAAACACAACGTAATAGGAAGACAAAGCTGCAGAGTCCCCTGAGGTAGGAGTGACGCCCAGTTCCCCACTTCCTAGCTGTGTGACCTTGTTCAAATTCCTTCATCCTGCCAAGCCTCAGTTTCCCAATCTGTAAAATGAGAAAAATAACCTTTGCTACGTTGTCACGTAAGGGTACATGGAGCAAAATGTTGTAGCGTGAAGGAATCCAGAATATTGCACCATGATGAGTCTTTCTTTCTGAACTCCCCTTATCTGCCTGAAAGAAGAGCTTCCCAAAAGAATTCACCTGTCACAAATGCCCTCTCTGGGAGCCTTGCAAACGGGAAAGGCTGGCTTCTATCACCAGAGATGAGACAGTGGCAGCAGGTTAAGAGGTCACCTCAACAGACATCGTCACAAAACTCTCATATCTCCCATCTGTTCTCCTAAGGGCCCACTTATCTTTCCTAAAAGTCATTTATTTTCCCATAAATGCCCTTCCCTCCTCCTCTTCCTCTGTTAAGATGGTATATAAGCCCCGTGATGGTTGATTCTAGCTATCAACTTGACTAGATCATGGGGTGCCCAGATATTTGGCTAAACGTTATTTCTGGGTGTGTCTGTGAGGGTGTTTCCAGCTGAGATTGGCATCTGAATGCATGGACTCAGGAAAGCAGATCGCCCCTCCCAACATGAGCAGGCATCACCCAATTCACCGAAGGCCTGAACAGAAGAAAAGACGAGGAAGGGAGAATTTGCCCCGTCGTCTGCCTGGCTGTTGAGCTGGGAAATTGGTCTTCCCCTGCCCTCAGGTTGGGACTTATACATCAGCTCCCCTGGTTTCCAGGCCTTAGGACTCAGACAGAATTACACCCCTGGTTTTCCTGAGTCTCCACCTTGCAGAGAAGTTGTGGGATTCCTCAGCCTCCATAATTGCTTGAGCCAATTCCTCATAATACATCTCTTTCTGTACATATATATATATATATGTATGTATATCTCCTTTATATGATATATATAAAACAAATCATATATATACATATATGGAATATATGTATATTCTATCAATTCTGTTTCCCTAAAGAACCCTGACAAATATAAGCTCAAAATTCTAAACACTTCTTTGAGTCACATTTTCCTGTGAACTCTTGCATATGTCTGTGAATCAAAATCTGTCTTTTCTCATTTTAAGTTGAAGGTTAATTAATGTGTGAAGCTGGCCGAGACTGAATGCATTTATTATAAGGTCTTTAAATGACTTTTTAATATCAATAGTTTACCAACACAAAACAAAACTGGGTGCTCTGTCTCTTCAGAGGACAGGTTTTTGCATCTTCAGTCTGCTCTTAATAAAAGATTGTAAATGGTTTTTCTTTACCTTTTGAGGAATCCACCTCTGAAACAAAGATTCTGCGTCTTATCAGAATAATTTCCTGTGCTTTCTACTGTCCTTATCATGTCTTTGATTATTTAAGAAAACCAAGTCTTCTTGTGATCTTTATTTAATCAGGTGTTCAAACTTTTTGACATTTTTGACATCTTCCAAAAGCAAATTCTAAGTGAAATCTTCTTGACCTTGAGTTGAGTTTGAGATTTTCCAGAGGGCCCCCGGAAAATCCCAAAGGATTTGTTCTCTCACCTTGTAAAAAGAGAGGTTACGCTAATTAGGTTTGATAGGCTAAGTTGCATGGGAAACACTGTCAAGAAGAGACTCATAACCTTCCTCAGCTTATATTTGTGTGGGTATTTGTTACTAATATAAGTATTTCAGAAATTATTTAATGCTTCTAGAAATCTGTCAATGTCCTTCTTTTCTATGATATATCCTGGTATAATGTTACCAGTCATAATTCCAGGTATCATCTTAAAATGCTGTATTCACAGAGACAACCAAATTTCCATGTCAATTGCGTTATAATGAACTCTCACCAGATCTATAACCACAGCCATTTTAAGCCTTTTGTCATTCACACGCAGTTGTTGTTTTACTCTGATGCATTCGTGAAAGTTCTTTCAATCTGCTACAGGCCGAAGTGTTTCATCATCAACAAAAGGGACCATCTCAGAGACCCAGGGAAGGGACTATGACAGGGACTCTTGGAGACATGCTTATGATGACATTGCCTAAAGAATTGTCAGATCATACTACAGGGCTGAGTCAGGATTTCCAGAACTAATGGAGACGCTGATGGGTTCTTGAAACTGTTAATTCAAGATCAAGTAGAATAAGAATTAACTACATGGGATTGAATGAACTGATGGAGAATGGTTATAATTTTTATGGTCTTTTTGTTTGGAACATTGTTGGTTCTTTAATGTTCCATTTCTGGATATAAGGAACCCCTTTCTCTTTTCTTTTAAGAAGCTGTCTTTAACTGACAGCCATTAGTAGGTTATATTTTTGTAAACAGAAATGAAACATTAATCTTTTTCTCCCTACCTGAGCCCTCCAGAATTTGGAAACTCTTAGATTGAGTATTCTTGTTTTCATGGCAATGTTTCATAGTTATTTGCATAAGGTAAATAACAATTTGTTCTCCTTGTAACAGGAAATAATGAGAAATATTGGTTTTACTATCATGGCTTTGACTGAAATGCCATGTTCGAGAATGATGTACAGAGAATCAGATATTACCAGACAGTTTTAAGGAATGAAGATTGACTTTATGGGGCCATTGTTTACAAAGCCCTCTTAGAAAACCCAGCCTGGTACTTGGATTACAGGGTTCCCAGCCTTCCTGGTGAGTAAGAAAAGTCACTTCCAGGCAGGTCTAGGAACCTTAGGATAGTTTGGAACCTCAAGAAGAGAAGAATTCACTCAAATCTATAGGTACTGCAAGCAAAGTCTGATGGCAAGTTCTTGGCCTGGCTTCTTATCCTTGAGAGGCTTTTAAAAGTCTAGTCTAACATCCCTTATCAAAGTGACAGCAAAGCAAAATTTAAAACACCTGTGTGGTTGGTTACCATTTCTGCTGTGCTCATACAAATGAGCAGGCCAAATTTAATGAGACTAGACTGATTTTGTAAACAAGAGTAATCTCACTTTGATTATCTTTGTTCAAAATGGAGATGATTGTAGAAGGAAATTTTATGTTTCAGTGAAAAATAATCCACCCTTCTGGGTATCAGATTCTAGTTCTGCTCATTGTCTTTGAGCTCTTTTCACTTCATCACAAACTGGACCCTGCCATTTTATGCATTTTGTCAGTAATTGATGCTTCCAGTTTTTCTTACCCTCCTGACTTGTCATCACTGAGAACTGAAAATGTCCTTTCCCCAAAGCCCTGCAAATTGAAGTTAGATGACTTGGTATAACTTCAAAGTTGTGTGGTTTATCACAACAGTGTGGGCCACTCAGAAAGTTCACCAGAACACCTGCCTCTTCCAAATTCCTCTCTGGGGAATAACCACAATCAACACTGCCACTATCATCCTTGCTCCACCACCTAAAGACATTTCAAGCTCAACGTCTAGAAATCTTTTTGACTGATTGCGCTGTGGACTCCCTAAACAAAACGAAACAAAACAAGCCAGCAACTGGGTTTATAATTTGCTCCAACCACTAATCTTTGTTTTTCTTTTGTTTCCCTAGAATTAAATGCCTGATTCCTTGCACCATACAAAGGCCTAACCTCAGTGGCACCCTACGTCTACCTGTGCCACCATCTCCTGAAGTGAGACACTTATAACTGGGCTAACCTATTCCCTGGACCAAGAGACTAGTTCAGTGGGATATGGGTCAATAAGATAACAAGGCAACTTGTCTGTAAACTTCTAGAGAAGCCTCAGAGGGGGCCAATGAAGGGATCCAGAATATACCACTGTGAAGAGTCTTTTTTTCTGAACCCTCTTTATCTGCCAAAAATCAGAGCCTCCCAAAAGAATTCAGCTGTCGCAAATCTCCTCCCCAGGAGTTTCACAAACAGGGAAGATTGACTCGCATCACCAGAGACAAGAAATTGACACGGGGATAGGAAATAATCCAAACAGACATTGTCACAAAACGACCATATCTCCCATCTATCCTAGTGCCCTTCTCCTCCTCCCTTCCTCTGTTAAGATGATTTATAAGGCCTAAATTCTAACCATCTCCTTGAGTCATGTTTTCTGTGAACTCTTGCATACATACGTGAATAAAAAATCTGTCTTCTCTCTTGCTAATCTTTTGTCAGTTTAATTTGCAGATCTCCAAACAGTGAATGTAAGAGGTAGATGAAAAGTCTTTCCTCTTCAACAGACTAAATAAAACAGAGATTGCCTTGCAGGTGGTGTTCAACTGAGAGCTACCTGTATTACAATAATTCTTCTGTTTGCCCAAAGGACCTAGGTGGGCACAGAGCCAGAAAATTCACTAAGTAAATGAAATATCTTTCCCACTCCACTTTGGCTTATGTCTTAAAGACTTCGTACCACCTTTATATTTTATCTCTTACTGGCCTGTAGGGGAATTCAGCAGATGAAGATAACAGAGTTTTATTTTTACTGCCCTAACTACTCAAGATTTTAACAACCACTTACCTTGACGTTTAATTGGGTCCTTAAGAATGGTTTAGATTCTTTAAATACTCACTATCTTTCCAGGGGACATTTAAAAAGTCATTTCAAGAGCTTAGCCACTTTAACTGAACTAGTGTAGTGAGACCTGTGCCATCTGCCACCTGGTGAGATTAGGAACAGGGAGGAGCATATTAAGGACACCTCAGGGATGCAGGGAGTCAAATGAGGAATGCGGTACCCACTATAGGACCAAGCCAGGGTCTACAAATAAGTGCAATTTGGGGGAAAAGAGAGAGGAGGCAATTGTTAGAGATTAAAAGAGAGTTAAGAGATGGATCAATCAAATGAAATGTTGGTTTGGATCTTGCTTCCAATGAGCCACACTTAAAGAAAATTTTTTTAATTTGGCAAAATTGAGTGGATTGTTGTTATATTTAGTTGCATGTGTGATGTTCATTTGTTTTTTGTTTTTGTCCTTATCTACTGGAGATACACACTAAAGTATTTATGGATGAAAAGCTGTAGCATCTACAATTTACTTTAAATTATACCAGGAAAGAAAAAATGGTGTATACTGGAGGGGGCGGGGGGATGTGGATTAAATGAGATCAGCAAAACGATGATGATTAAAGATATGGGAGCGGTCATACTACTGTCTTAATTTTGTATGTTTGAGATTTTAAATAATGAAAAGTAAAACAGCACACATCATTGCTGGTAGTGTAAGTGAATACAAATTTTTTGGAAAACAATTTGGAATACACATCAAAAATAATAAAAATGTTTGCCTCTTAAAAAAAAACCTCAGCATTTTTGCAAACTTCAAGAACTGACTTTTAGGAATCCATCCTAAGGAAATAATCCCAGATATATGTAAAGATCACTAAAAGGATATTTGTCCCAGACAGAATTATGATGTCAGAACGTGGAAAATACCATAGTGACTGTCAATGATGGTTATGACGGTTTCATCACAACGACTATCATAAGTTAAGTAACTTAGAGTGAAGGAACATGTTGGTGCATTACGCCATCATGAAAAACGGTGTTGCCAGAGAATACTTACTGACATAAAAAATGTTCACAATAGGTAAAAAAAATTAGTAACTAAACAATTGGTACTCTATAATCAGATTTTGATTTTATTAAAAGAGAATGAAAAGATATATCTCTAAAGTCAATAATGATTTTCTCTAAATAGTGAGAATGTGCATGACTTACTCTTACTGTTCAGTTTCTGTATCTTCTAAAGTTGAGAGAGAAACATATATTTGTTTTCAGGCAAATTAAAAAAGGATAGGTTAAGAAGACTTTTAATGCCAAATATCACATTTTACAAACTCAAAAGGCTCTATTTTTTTCTTAGAATTTTTTGAGTGACAACACACTTGAAGTAATGCACACCAATTTTAAATCTCAACTTGATGAATTTTTAGAAATGTACCCACCCGTGTAACCACTACCCAGACCAAGACATAGAACATTGCAGCACCTTATAAGGTTCCCTCATACACGTTCTAGTCTACTGCTCTCCCCTTAGAAGTAACCATTGTTTTGACTTCTATAAAGATGGACAAGTTTGTGCTGTCCTTGGACATCATATAAATGGAACTATGCAGTATACACGCTTTTGTATCTGGCTTCTGTAATGCAACACAATATCTGTGATTTATCTATATTCTTGTGTGTTCCCGGATTCCACTATATAAATACACCATAATTTATTTACCTATTATCTTGTTGTTGGAGCAATGGGGATGTTTCAAGTTATTGACTATTAGGAATAATTCTTCTATGAACTTTATTTTTCAAGTCTTTTTGTGGACATATGCAACCACTTCTCTTGGGTATCTACCTAGACGTGAAATAACTGGTTAACTTTAGTAATAACTGCCAAACAGTTTTCCAAAGTGGTTGTGCCATTTTGTATTCCCACCAACAATGGATGAGACTTTCAGTTGCTCCACAGCCTGGCCACCATGTGATGTCATCAGTCTTTTTAATTTTAGCCCAAATAATTGTTGTTAGACGTTCTCCAAATGCCTAACAGATTGATAGCTAATGATGCTGGATTAGCTAGGACCCTTTGAAGTGCAAGTGACAGAAAGTAAGGCCAAATAGTATGAGCAAAAACAGGAACTGACTGGTTCACAAGGCTTGGAAGTCCATGCAGATAGCTTAGTGCTTCCCAGCTCTTTCACCTCATGGTAGAGGTAGAAAATGACAACACGTATGGAGCAGATGGCGGCAATCCTAAACCGAGTTGCCTCTGGTTGCATTCGGAGGCCGCCTGCCCACCCCAGCCCAGCCTGGCCACCCGAGAGGCTGAGGAGGACGCCTATCTCGGGACACCTACAAGCCTGCTGCCTCCGGTGCCCTGGTTGGGAAGCCCTCACATAGGTCATGGGGAGCACAATAAACAAGCATTATGGGGACCAGGCCAAGAGGTCAGAACTGGGGCTCAGTAACGCCAGAACTCAGGCCCGACCAGGCCATCTCTCATCTCTGTGTATCTCTTTATTTTGGCTTTACTGTTTCTCCATAGGCTGGGGGCAGTGACCACCCAGAATCACAGCTCAGACCACTTGCTGTGCAAGAGAATGGGAAATGTAGGAGCTGTGGCTGTGGCTGCTGTCACAAAGTACCAAAGAACGGGGCTTAAATGACAGAAACCTGTTCTCCCACAGTTCTGGAGGCCACAAGCCTGAGAGCAAGGTGTCCGCAAGGACAGACTCTCTCTGAAGGCTCTGGGGAGAGTCTGTCCCTCGTCTTTGTCTGTCTTCTGGCGTTGCCGGCAACCTTGGTGTTTCTCGACTTATAGCATCACTTCAGTCTCTGCTTCCGTCCTCACATGGCGTTCTCCTGTGCATCTCTGTGTCTCTCCTCTTCTGATAAGGTCACTGGTCATATTGGATTAGGGCCCAGCTAACCAAGTGTCGCTTCATCTCAGTTTGATTATATCTGCAAAGGCCCCGTTTCCAAATAAGATCACATTCACAGGCAGCAGGGGTAAGGACATCTCTCTTGGGGGACACAATTCAACCGACAAGAGGAGAGCTACTCTCCCTCCGAGTCCTAACAGCCGGGAAGTCCTGTTGCCGGCCATATGTCCAGTCCTTCGGTCACCCGGTCCCGAGGATGCAGCCACACACTCACCCCCATGATGAGGCCGGAGCTGTGTGGTACGCAGCAGTGATTTGACTGTCAGTGCTCAAAGAGCACACGGAGTAGAGAAGGAATTCCCCAAAGAAACCAGAAGAAATGGTCTGACCAAAGTGCTAGGCAGGTGAAAACCAAAGCTGCCACAGGTCATTCTAAACCATTAAGTTAAATTATTCCATTTTCTAGGGTTATATTTATTACCAATTTGTTTTAAGAGGTTCTTCAAGAATTTATTTGGGGTATATTGGTGTAGGCATTTTCCTGAGATACTTTTTAAAAATAGATACCCAAATTACTGGTAACACCTGCTTTAAAACTTTTCTAGAGTAAAATTGTCAGGCACATGGGAGATTTCCCGACTGTGGAGAGAATCTCATGGATAAAATGGTTGTCTTAACCTCCGAGGCAAAGCCACTGTAGGCTCACTTCAAAGAATGTCTTTGGAACAATTATGAGCTATAGACATGCACCAAATTGTTACGAACAGCTACTCTGAGGAGCGGTCTTGGATGTTGGTGGTTATGGGCTGTTATGGGCTGAACTGTGTCCCCCCAAAATTCGTATGCTGAAGTTCTAACCCTCAATACCTCAGAATGTGACGGTGTTTGGAGACAGGGCCTTAAAAGAGGTGATTAAGTGGGCTGGCCCCATGGCCGAGTGGTTAACTTCGCTCACTCCGCTGCAGGCGGCCCAGTGTTTCATTGGTTCGAATCCTGGGCACGGACATGGCACTGCTCATCAAACCATGCTGAGGCGGCATCCCACATGCCACAACTAGAGGAACCCACAATGAAGAATATACAACTATGTACCGGGGGCCTTTGGGGAGAGAAAGGAAAAAATAAAATCTTTAAAAAAAAAAAAAGAGGTGATTAAGGTAAAATGAGATCATGTGGGTGGGCGCCAATCCAACATGACTCCTGTTCTTGTAAAAAGAGGAGATGAGGACCAAGCCCGCAGAGGGAAGACAACGTGAAGACACAGGGAGAAGATGTCCATCTACCAGCCAAGGAAGGCAGGGGCCTTGGGAGGAACCAGCCGGCCAGGCTGGGTCTCGGGCTGTCAGCCTCTAGAAGTGTGAGGAAATAAGTTTCCGGGCTGAAGCCTCCAGTCTGGGGTACTCTGTAGGCAGCCCTGGCCCGGCAGATGAACACAAGACTTGGAACCAGCACAGAGGATTCCGACAGGATCCAAGGCGTGGCCCGCGTGACCTCAGCTGGGGCCTCTGGGCGCGGGGCTTCCCTGGGGCGTGCCTCGTGCACTGTCGGCCACGCTGTGCACTCGGCATCAGACATGGTAAGAGGACGTCGAGCACAGTCTTGATGCCCAACCTCTGTGGGCACAGCTTCCTTCAGGAATGAGCTCACGACCTAATCTGGGCAAGCGAGGCTTGAAAAGACGTTTCCTAGAGGCTCGCAGGAAAGACACTTCCTTGCTTTTCGGAGAGAGGCTGTTCTTCTTTCGACAGGATGTGGAAGATGAAGCAGGTCCCCCCTGGATCTATTGGCAACCATCTATGGCCATGAGCTGAGACCATTTTACCATGAAATGGTCCCCGCAGAAGGCAGAGTGTAGACAGAGGAAGACAGCAATCATTGGTGGCATCGCTGAGTGCTTCACTGAGCCTTAGATGACTTGGCAATTACATGAGCCAATAAATGCCCTTTCTGCATAAATCCGTTACCGTAACCGAAAGCATCCTACTGTAACAGTTGGAAAATCAAATACTTTTTTTAATGGGCATGTATTACTTTTACAATTTCAGAGAAATAACTAAAAGCAACCAACAGTGTCACAATTCAAAGAATGACTTTTGAAAAAGTCCATAATAAGCGCAGTAAATAATAGGAGGAGTTTTCTATCAGGACCCTGTTTCTAAAAACCAAGTGAAATCACTACAAGGAATTATAATAAACAATTCCCCTTCACAGGTTATCTGCTGTGGGCCGGGTGCTAAGCATGTTACGTGCAGTCTCTCAGTTAATCCACACGACAGTCGCAGGAAGAGGGCTCTGTAAATAGCCCCACCCTACAGACGAGGAAACAAAGACGCCGAGAGATTCGATAATCTGCTCCACGTTACAGGAAGAAAACTGCTCCACAAGGATCGAGCCCGCCTGCTGCTCTGACTCCAGAGCCGCGCTCTAAACCGGCGCACACACTGCCTTCCCGGGATGCAGCATCCAATTCCCATCCCCACACCAATTTCCAGGGCGGGGCCAGTAACACGAGGAAGGTCATACTCACAGACATCGAGCAACACGAGGGAGGTCCCACAGCTAGTGACGATGCCGAGAGGTGAACCACTGGGCACAGAGTATTGAGTCTTAGAGACCGACAGGCGAGATCATTGATACAAGGAAAAAACTTAGCACTCCAAGGGCCCATACGGATTCCTGGTTCATCATCTTCATTTTGTTCTTGAAGAGCTAAGGCCCAGAGAAGTTTCATATCTTGCTCAGGGCAACACAGCATTTTAGTTGAAGAAGGACAAATACGATGGAGGTGTTCTGTCGATGAGCGCTTTTTTCTAACACGCCAAACTGCTTTTGCTGAGCCGCATGTCTAGGGCGCCTGCTGAGTGTGCTCGCTTTGGGAGCTTTTCCCTGTCTTAATGGAGTAGACCCAGGTCCCGGTGCCTCTTCCCCTGATAACAGCCCCCTAATCTCCCTAGAGAAAGAACCCCTTCCCCACGGCTGCCTGGGGCCTCGGAAGGTCTGGTGACCGCCTCCCCCACCCCCGGACATGTGGCCTGAGCTGGAACAATGGGAGTCTGTCTCCTGGGAACTTGAATTTTGGCTACTCTTCATTTTGATAATAAATCTCTGTTTTCCTTTAAGGAATTCAGGGTCCATTTCTGTTGTCCATGACCCGAGAGCCTGTGCCAGTTAAGGCTTTTTCAGTTACTCATATTAGAAAACCCAAGCCAAAAATGCTTAAGCAAAAGAGGGGAATTTAGTGCTTTAGAGGAGGGATCTGTAAACTACTGCTCTGGGCCAAATCCTGCCCACCACCTGCCTTTGTAAACAGTTTTATCGGAACGCAGCTCTGGTTTACGTATAGCTTTTATAGCTATAAGAGCTTCTACGGCTTTTATGCTGCAACAGCAGAGATGAGTAGCTGTGACAGAAACAGTATGGCCTACAAAGCCCAAAACTTTACTATCTGGCCCTTTATGGGGAAAAGTTGGCCATCCTCTAACTTAAATAGATTCAGAGTCAGGTGTGGTTTGATCCAGGGGCTCAGTGACCTTTCCAAAGCCCAGGCCTTCCATCTCTCAGCTCCTGTCCGCTTTGTTCCATGTGTTCTCTTGCTTCTTGGAATGCCTCTCTCCTTGAGGTTGCAGCCCAAGCAGGGACAACAGCTTCATCCCCTCCACAAACAAATAAAAGTCTTGGGTCAGACACTCATTGGCCCACATCAGCCTTTTGCTGTGGTCAGAGGGACAGAACGTAATGATTGGTTTAAATCAATCAGGATTCAACCCATGGAGCTGAGAGTAGGGTAAACCAGGATTCAGGGTGGGGGGGAACCCTGAATTGCCACATTTGCTGAATTCCCTAGTGTAAATATTTCTACCATGGCCGACTTCAAGCCACTGAGAAGTTGCTGAACGCAAAGCTGGGCAGACACAGAGCGGCACCGTTTGACAGGATCTCCACCCAGACACCACAGACAGGAGGCTTCTCCAGGCAGAGACAGTCACAAATGCAGTGGAAATATTAGGAAGTGATTAACTTTGAGTGTTTATTTCCTTGGCTCTTAGTATGTTATTGAGCTGCACGTTTACATATTTAATTTTTAGTAATGCCGTGTTTGACCACTGACTTACACTTAGCAGTCAGCTCTCCCTCGCCAGCTCCAGCACAGCCTGGCATTGAACTTGCCCAAACCATTATGGGGGCTTCTTTTACCAGAATAAAAATAGATATGAGATGGCAAAAAAACAAAACAGACAAAACCCCACACAAGCATCCACTATGAAACACTAACTGATAAGCCAGGTCAGACGGGATCAGCCTGTGGTTTTAAGGAAATGAAATATTTATCCCCATGGGTGAATGGGACCGTGGTGCTAAGCAGCAGTCAGGCCCGAGAGGCTGGAGATCTGTGGGCTCGTCCAGGCTGCCCATGACCATGAACCCTCAAGGACCCCATCGAGCATCCATGTACCCTGACTTCAGACGAGCCCCCAAAGTGGGTGAAGGAACCCGTCATGTTATCCTGACAGCTGATCCAGACCCTCCATGGAAATAATCAGGCCACTTAGGAGGGCCAGACTCCGAGGAAATGTAAAGGCATCATCTCATGGCTGTCCAGAGAAGTATTAAACGCTGTTCCCATGGAACCTAATTCATTGATAGTGCATATGGTCTCTGGGAGCACTATTATTAAGAAAAGTAATAAATGTCTTAGATCTCTGCAATGCTTGACAGCTCGAAGGACAGTCCTAGGCACCATCTGGCTTTGGCCTCACCTCTCTCTCTGGAGTGGACACCATCTCCACTTTACAAATGCGAAATGGCCATAGCTGGTAACTGACTGAGCTGTGCCTGTAATTCTAGTTTTCTGAATCCAAACTCTTCCCAATCTACAAGCTATAATTCCATAAATGACAGGCTCTTGCCTTAGGACGTGTCCACATGCCACAGGTCAAAGCTAAAGAATTGAATTTGCCACAAGAAAAAATACCAACGTAACAGAGGCTTCTGTTTAGGCATTTATTTTCACAGCTAATGAGTCCATTAATATATTTTGCATTAATTAGATATATTAGGGCATAAAATGGTGTAGGTAAATTTGGCTCTGTCACTTGACTTGCGAAGTGGTGGATTTCAACACTCTTAGGTATGCATAATATAGGGGTTCAAATTTCGGCTTCTAGAGACAGGCTGCCAAGATTTGAATCCCAGCTCTACCATTACTTGCTGGGGGACATTGGGCAAGTTGCTTAACCTCTCTGTGGCTTAATTTACACATCTGTAAAATGGGGATAATAATGGTGTTCAACTCATAAGGTTGTTTGAAGATTAAATGAAAAAATATATGAAAAATGCCTAGAACAGTGTCTGGCACATGGTAAGCCCTGGTTAGATGTCAGTGGTTAGTACTATTATCACAGTCAACGCCATGACCTTCATCATCATTACTGAGGCCCAGCCAAAACTTTACTTTGCATGAATATTAGCTCCAGAAGTTGAACTTTGAATGGAAACACTGCATTTGGGATTTATTTGTGCCATGGTCTTTAGTGGTAAAAATACCGCACATTCATATCCACGTATTTTTTATATTGTCCAAAACCTTTTTGAAAATATTTTCTCATTTATTCCTCCAATAACAAGAGGGCTGGAATCACCTTCACACTGGACAGATAAGGACGCTGAGACCCGGAAGGGTCGGATAACTTAATCAGTGACATTGGAGCCAGAATCCAGCAGGGTCTCCTGACCCAGCAGCTACCAGAGGAAGGTGCACGTAGTCAGCCTTCGATCCCAAGTCGCACGGCTGTTCTTTGTTCTCAAAGCTGCCCTGACGGTCCAGGCCCCCCGGCGAGGTACCACGGCCACCATCCAATGCCCCGGGTGTCACCACCCCGCCTGCTGTTGGAGACGCCACTCCTCCCCAGCGCGGGACCAACTCCACGCCCAGCTGCACGGCGGATGCTCATTGCCTCTTACAGTCAGCCCGCCTTAGATGCTCGCATGTGTTTGGGCGAGGCCTGGGCACGGGACCCAGTTTGGGCCAATGAGAGGTTGTGAATCCTAGGTCTTCAGCAGGACACATTAGAAGAGATGACTGTGTTCCTGTGTCCCGTGTGGGATAGGCAGCTACTGCTGCTTTAGTTATTGCTCTCATGACGGGGCAGAGGGACATGAGCAGGGTATGGGGGTGTACTGTGCGTATAAGCAAAGAGTGAAGTCAACAGTGATGACGCAGAGTGAAGACAGGGAGAAAATCCCAACCCTGGATGATGTCATTCGAGCTGCTGGAAAAAGGCCACCCGAGGCCAGCACCCACTCTAGACTTTTCAACTATGAGAGTCATACACTTCTTTTATCACTGAAACCTCCCAGCTGAGTTTTTCAGTCACTTGCAAACGAGAGTTCTGTCTGATACGACGAGGCTTCCAATACGACCTAAAGAGAACCCTGAAAAGAGGAGAGATTTAGGCTGGACTAGCTCTGTAATCTTGACATGGGATATATACTGTTCACAGCGCTTGCTCCCACTTCTAAATTTCCTTTATTCCCTTTATTTCATACAGCACCTATTCAGAAGTTAATAATCCATGTTATTTCCCATCAGGAGAAGAAAAAATAGTAGTGGGTATTAAGTGCTTCTGTTATAACAAAAAAAGAAAAAGGAAGAAGAAAAATGTTGCTATGTGATTTGGACTATTAGAGCCTTTCTAGTAAAAAATTGGGGAAATTCAAGGAAATCAGCTCTGAACAGGCTAAGCTCCCATGAACCCCTTATTTTGTTACATTTGAGTCTCGGACATTTGCTACCAAATTTAAACATTCTTTTCCACCTATTCCCTCCATCTTCCTTCACTCCCTGGATTCCGTGACCCTCTTCATTCCAGATACCCAGGACCTCCTCTGGCTATGCTGCATGGTTGCTCAAACCTCTGTCTCACTAAACCACTTCACCTCGCCCCTGAAATCCTGTCCCAGTGTAGGTTCCTGCCTCCAAAACTTGCACCCTCAATGTACGTAATGATTCATAGCTGATGGCTGCGCCACACGTCCACAACCATCCTTTTCAGGTATGTTGACAATGAACACAAATGAACACCAACTGGTTGGGCTTCATGGATTCATCAAATCTCAAGATTGGAATAAAATTAGCTAGCTTCTAATCTAGTGGTTCTAACTGGTGTGTATTGAGCCATGGGGTGTAAACAGTACCAAATAATTCACTTAAATCATTGAACTTAAAAAAATAAAACAAAGATTGACAAATACAACCTTATTAAAATCAGGGATATCTACTTATCAGAAAACATCTGTGACAGTAAAAGTTCTCATATCCAAACTATGTAAAGAACTTCTACAAACCAGTAAGAAAACTTGGTACTTGAACAGGCTCTTCCCAGAAGAGGATATTCAAATGGCTAATAAGCATACGAAAAAGTACACGACGAACTCATGACTCACTTGGAAGACACCAGTGAAAACCACCAGAAACCAGAACGATAAATAGCTGGAACTCTCATAACACTGTTGGTGAGAATGCAAAGAGGTACGATCATTTGGAAAACCACTTAGTGTCTGCTAAGCAGTTTGGTGTCCACCAAAGCTGAACGCGCACAACTTATGACCCACCTAGGTTATCAACCAAACCTAGTCCCCTCCTAGGTATATCACGGAACTAGTCAAGAAACTCTTAACACAGACCCCGCTTATGTGGAGTTGCATCCTAAAGTCTGTATGAGAGGTAGAAATACCCCAAAAGGCAAAATTACTGTTGAACTTTCCTTAAATTGCCCATAAAACACAGTATACAGACACACTATGTCTACCATTTAATGTGTACTGAAGAGTTTATGTAACAAAGTTCATTCAATCCTCGAGACTCTATGAGACGGGTTCTATACCCCAATTTTACAGGTGGGCTCAGAGGTCACACAGCTAAATCAGGAGAGCGCTAGGATTAAACCTGATCCTGGTTGGTCCCTGCACTCTCATCCATTCTGCACTGCCTTTCCAGCCGGTTGCCTTCATGAAGACAGGCCAACCCTCTAAAGTAGGGGAAGAGAAAAAGTTGAAGCTTCCCTGTGCCCTGACTTCCCTTGCCCCTGTTTCGTCCATCAACCCAGATGCTCGCCTGCTTCAGGAAAGTGTTGCTCTGGGTTCTCCTCTTCTCTTCTCCACTTCCCACTCAGAGCCTTAGCCTAGACCAGGAGTCTGCAAACTACAGCCCAAACTACAGGACCAAATCCAGCCCATCACCTGATTGTTTAAATAAAGTTTTATTGGAACATAGCCAGATCCATCAGTCCATGTATAGTCTATGGCTGATCTCGCCCTACAGTGACAGAGGTGAGTGGCTGCAACACAGACCACATGGCCCTCTGTGCCTAAAATATTTACTATCTGGCTCTTTACAGAAAAGGTTAGTCAACCCTGGCTTAGACTAATAAACTTCCCTTGCAGTCAAACCGCTATAAAGACCAGGGGGAGGTTGATTTCGTCATGTCCTGGTCCTAAGCAAAAAGTCTCCTGGTCACGCATGCCCCATCCCAAAAGAGACATCTGGATGCTCTGCGTTCAGGAGGACTCTGAGGGGCCCCAACCCTGCCTTCTCCTCCTAACGTTCCCAGCGCCTTCCTCTGGTAGCTAATCCTGGAAGGACTTGTTTGGGACAAGTAACTACGGTCCTCTGTGTACTGCGTTTATGTTTAATCGCCCCACCACCCGCACAGTACTGACTTTGTGTATCCCGTACAATGTCACATTAAATTTGTTGCAGTCTTTACTTGACCCCAACACTAAACTCTGCTCATGCGTATTCCATCTTCATAACTAATTGCTCATGGAACATGGCCAATTGCTCACAATTTAGACAAGATCAAAGGGAACACTGGTCAGGAGTGCTGGATTCTTAGCTTGTACCCCAAATTAATTCTTTTTTTTTTCCTTCTGAAAGCCCAGTACATAGTTGTAGGTGCTAGTTGCAGGTCGTTCTAGTTCTTCTATGTGGGACGCCCCCATAGCATGGCTTTGAAGAGTGGTGTGTAGGGCCGTGCCCAGGATCCGAACTAGTGAACCCAGGCACCACAGTGGAGTGCAACAATTTAACCACTTGGCCATGGGGCCGGCCCCCCTACCCAAAATTAACTCTTAATGTGCAGCTGATGAAAGGAAACTACTACAAAGCTAACAGCTTGAAAAGAAGTGAAGATTTCCTAAACCAAATATCAAGAGATTTTTGATAAAAACAACCATTAGGCAGTTTATGAATTGCATAGTGACTTCAAATTTCTAAAGCCGAAGCCATCAGCTTAAGTAAAATAACTTCTGTCTTGACTAAAGCCTTCAGTAAAATAGCATTGGGATTTCCTAAATACATCTGGACTTTCCAAATTTGAATTTTATACCAAGAATGGAGGCAAATGTATTTTCCTATCCTAATAGTTCAATTCAAGGCATAAGCTTTTCACAATAATAGCTACAGTTTTCCAAACTTTTAACTTGGACGAGGCTCTGTTTTTATGTGCATTATCTCATTTAATCTTCCCAACAGCCATATAAATAGGCTCCATTATTACCTCCATTTTACAACGGAAGGAACGAGTGTGCAGAGTGATGAACTAATTTGCAGAAGTTCCCAACACCGTCTAGACAGCCCTAACTGTTCCCTCCTTTGTGCCCCTGGCATCTTACACACATCTCGTAAAACGTTATCCACGCCATTTTCTACTGGGAGAAATCCCATCGCTGTTTTGTGTGATATCAGGCTGTTGTTCACTCAGAAAGCACAGCCTGCCTTCTCGGACACCAGGCACTGTTCTGTTTTGCAGGCACCAGTCCTAGCATCTTCGCTTTTCAGGTGAGTGACCTGGGATTCAGAGAGGTTAAGTAACCCACCCACTGTTACAGAGCTAGTCAATAACTGAGCAGTGGGCACTCAGTAGGGGAATGGGCGTTTGCGTGTCTGCGAAGCGCTTCCAGGCCCCTTCAGGAGAGCACCATCTTGAGACATCACAGGAATCAAGTTGGAGATGCTCAGCTACGATGGCCTGGATTGGGTAAGTTTGTGCGCTGGAGCTGGGGCAGGGCCAAACGGCTCTGCTTACTAAGAAGAGGAAGGAATTGAAGGTTCCCAAGAGGCAGGGAGAGGAGAACGACTTTGGAGGCTGTTGTGGGGAAAAGGGCACTGGAGGAAACCCTCAAGGCATAGCCAAGCAGGGTTTTGGAAGGAAGAAAGCCTAAGGGCGATGTTAAAGTTGTTTGCAGCGAGCGGTGTGCACGCACATGTGTGCACGTATGTCTGTACTGCCACATACATCTCGTCAGTCCCTCCTCACACTGCGCCAGAATACTGTCAGCAACGTTCACCGTGCCCACTGATGTGTGAGGAGATTCTTTTGGGTAATTCAATGAGACGCCAAGATCTGGACTATTGCCAGGCAAAAACAGAGCCTGCTCATGTGGATGCAGGAGCCCAGGCTCAAGGGGCCAAGTGACATCCATCTGAGTGAGATAAACCACTTACAGGGAGCTTACTCCAGTTCCTTCTGGCCAACCACGTGGTTCAACTGAATGAAGTACTCTCAGTACCGGGCACTAAACAAGAAAAAAACTTTCAGGGTATTTGAGATTAAACTTCTATATCACTTGCTATGAAAGAGGCACTTTACCTGCATTAACCCATTTACCGCTTCCAACAACCCTATCAAGTGGGCGCTGTTGTCATCATTTTACCAAAGGGAAATTGCAGCACAGAGAAGTTAAGCCGTTGCTGGTGAGAAGCCCCTCTGGGACCTGGACTCAAGCAGCCTGGCCCCAGAGGCCACACGCTGAGCCACTGTGCTCACCAGGAATGTAGGAACTGCAGGGCCGTCCCCTCCACTAGCTCCTGAGCTGACAGTGTCCACACAGTCTCTCTGATATCCTTCCTCCAGGGAGAGGTCACCAGCAACGCAGGTGAGGTCGATGACGCAGGCGGCTGCTGGGCCCCTATTTTGAGATGTCTGGCTTTTTCATACAGGAAAAGATGCCGGGGAGGAGATTGGACTCACCACCAGCTGTCTGGTCCCCGGCCCCTCCCTGCTCTGAGCCCAGCCTTCCCTGTCTGATGACATCCGAGAGCAGGCTGCCCGTTGTTTGCACCTCTGCTCCTTCAGGAGACAGCATTTGGCAACACACGAAAGCAAAGCTCATCTCTGGCCCAAACATGGGACCAGGACAAACCTCTCTGGGATGTATTCAACGTTTTTCAAAACCTGGAACACAGTTAACCCTTTGAACCTTGGATGTCGGTGTGGCTTAAAACTTCTTTCACCAGGTGCGATAAAAAACAAGACTGAGAGTGGGAAATCCCCAACAACTCGGCGAACACCTGCTTTACTTCTGGCCCCGACCAAGATTAGGTCATTGCAAACGAAACTCCGAGTCAGTTTCTCGCCCAGGGTGTAGTCTGGGTCCCTCGCCTCTTTCTGCGAGCCAGAAAGCAGACCAAGAACTAGCCATCCGGTGCCACTGGGAGAGGGGAGGCGGGCTCGCCTATCAGAGGAACCGTTAACTTTTAGAGTCATTTTCACAGTAACGTTAAGCCATTTACTTTGCCATTATGCGGGGAATAAACACTGATAGAGTGTTCTGGGCGCAGAGCTGCATGCCAACATCTGGAATCCTAAAGGACACATCTGCCAGCACAGCAGCTCCTGCAGGGAGCCGCACACCAGGCCTTAGAGGCTGGTATGGAAACACAGCTGCTGCATCAGCCAGCAAAGCGAGGAAGGGGCAGGTCGCCCTGTCCAGGCCAGAAACTGAAGACTCTGTTCTGTGCAGAGAGTCAGGGGCTGTGCTCCCGGCCACAAAAATAAATGACTAAACTCGTAAAAATAAACACCAAAAGCTACTGAGCGTCTATAATGGGCCAGACGCTGTCCTGTGCACTCTGCATGTGACATTTCCTAACCGTGAGGTGAGTGCTGGTTTATTCCTGTTTACAAGCGAGGAAGGGACGGGTCAGATACTCAAGCCCACCCATCTAGTGGCAGGGCCAGGACTTGAACATAGGTTTATTCCAATGCTGGGTCCTGTCCCCCGACACCGCCTCCCAAGCCGGTGGCAATGAAGAGCCATGCCAACAGATCATGCAGCACTGAGGCTGGCTCAGGCCCTTGCAGTCCTGTTTGCCAGCATGCACTCACCATAAAGCCCACCCGATGAGCCGAGATGTGGGAGCACGCCAGTGATGTAAGGAGCAGGTGGCAGGGTGCTCCCCACCTTCAGGCAGAGCACCCCTCCCCACCCTCTGTTCCTCACTTGTACCTTCTCATATTTGCCTGTCTCCCCTTTTCCATCTCCCGTTCCCAAAGTCATGACAGGAGACAGAGATGACTCACGGTGAGGGGCCTGTCTTCCCCACCCTGAATCACTCTCTAGATCTCCAGATATATACCTGCTAACTTACTTACAGCTTCCCCCAAAATGGTATTCAGTGAAAAGTCTGCCTCCCACCCAAGGCCGCACCTAGCCTGTGACCAAACCCACGCTCTACCTATCAGTATTTTCTTGTGATTCCTTCCAAACGTTCTTTATATATATGTAGGAGCCCACACACTTATGTAATCTCCCCTCACCCTTGCCCATTTTCTTGGAGGTCTTCCCATGTGAAGACTCAGAGCATCTGCATTCTTTTTTATAGCTGCGTACTATTCCATTTTGTGGATGTACCATATTTACTTAACCTTCCCCTTATTAACAAACATTCAAATGATCTCCAGACTTTTGCTACTCATAAGTCGACACTTTGACCCCTGTGCCTATGTCTCAGTTGGTTAGAACTCAGTGAGAAGGAGGGAGGTTGATGGGCATCCCCAAATTCCAACAGTAGCCACCACTACAATCCATCAGAGCAAAGAAGAACACGCTCAGCAAAAGTCCTACCCTAAGAAGATCCCGCTCTGCAGGGGAGACTCCCACGTCCACCTTTTCCCAAAGATTCCATCTCTCTCCAGCCCCCCAAAAAATGTGACATGTTGAACTAGGTAATCTATACATAGGACATTTTTAAGCTATGACTTCGGGGGGCCCGCTGAGGTAGTGCACAATCAGGCTCAGCCCCGCGCACCAGCTCGAGAGGAGGGCGGGTGGCAGTACTCTCCCCTGGGCGCCCCTCCCTGACCCTCCCCCTGCGAATTGTCACCTCACTGCTAGATTTGTCACCTAGAAATGGTGTGTATTTCTTCTCCTACCCCTTTAAGGTTTTTACTAAAAACAGCTTTGCGAAGCAGCCACCCTTTTGCACAGGACTAGCACTAAAAAATGAGAATTAGGACAATTTGGATGCCCTTTGATTTGTCCTAGCATCATTGCTGTTCCCCAAACTCAGTCACTGCTTTCTGGAGTTATCTCCTCCCTCTCTGCCTCCCTGTCACTGACGCTGTTGGTGACCTGCCCAGTTCTCTTGGGTGGGACCATTTCGGGGCACACTGGCCTGGCTTTCAACAATGAGCATCTGCATCTCTCTGCCTGAGCTCTTTCTCTAGCTACCAGTGTCCACTCTTCCCCCTCGTAAGGCAGGCTGGAAGGACTCAGTGATTAACAGCACCACCACCACTGTCCCAGCACCCATCAACTGACAACTAACCGAAGCTGGTATAAGTAACTAGCTCTGCTCCCTGGCTGCTCAGGGGCCAGCTCTCAGGACCGCGTTCTATGTGGTTTCCAGTGTCCTCAGCAGGGCTAAGTCCATTGTGGTAACTTGCTGATAACGTAACATTTACTGGCCTTCCTTGCTATCTCACTTCCTCTAAAAGTACGATTTGAAAACCATAGATACGCATCATCATTTTATTCTTATAACCACTCCCAACCTGCAGGTGAGGCAAGTGAGGTTCAGAGCGATTAAATGCCTTACCAGAAGCCACAGACATGAGCTGAACTGTGGAGCAAAACCACATGGGGTCCGGTGCTCTTTCCTCTAATTTCACTACATTTGAGCATTGGCGATGAAACACGTTTAGTAATTTCTTGGCCGTGAAGCTTGTTTTTGCTAAGAATGGGTCAGAGAATGGTTTATAGAAAGTTCTTAGAATTTAGCTTCTTCCAAGAAACTCACCAAGACATCTCCAGCTCATTCCCTCCTGAGCTGTATTCCACACGCTGTTCCAGGTCCTCTTTGACGGTCAGGCTCTCACGGCTTGCCCTGCACATCTGCCGCACCGTCCACACCCATTGTACAGCACTCAGAACCATCACCCGTAGCAGTCAGCTGTCGCTGCCACGCCGCTTCGAAATAAAGACTGTGACTTAAGGAAACAAGCACTGCATTTTCTTGCTCACAGGTCTGCAGGTTGGCTGGGGCAACCCTGCTTCAGTGTAGGTTTGGGTCTGCTCCATGCGACTCATCCTGGGGCCCAGAGACAAGGGGCCGTGGCTACACACAGCGTGCTCCTCTCGTGATGGTTACCGGAGCACATGCAGGCATTCCTTAAAGCCTCTGCTAGAGTCGTACCCACTTGCATTCCATTGGCCAAAGCAAGTCACTGGCCAATGCCCAAAGTTAGTGGGGCAATAAGTGCACTACGTCCCAAGGGGCAAGGGAGGTGAGCGAAGATTTGCTGAATAATACTCCGGTCTACCACATCAGCTAAAAACGCGATCCCCACGAAGGGAGGTCAAGTGCATCTTTCCAAAGTCCTCTAAATCTACAAACTGATGCTGTCCTATTAATCAAGTCAGCCCAATAAGCTGCCAAGAGGAGACCGTTCCAAAGGCCCTTTCCTGAAAGACCCAAGGGAAATGTGAAATGGCGGTCTCCCAGAATGGAGATTCCCCAAGATGGAAACTATGCAGTCGAGACTGAGATATTTAAAAAATCAACTACTTCACTCCTAATGATCTGCCCGAAATCCAGCTTTCAAGGCCCCCTTCGTGGAGGAAGGGATCTGCAGATGGAGAGAAGGGGCAGCTGTGGGTGATTTATAAGCTCCATCCTAGATATTCCATTTCTGTCAGTGGAAGTCTTGGCCAAGATGCAGAACCGTGAGTAACTAGGATAAAGGCTCCTTAGTCAATTCTCTCCTTCTGCTGGGCGCTGTTGGTGCCTCTGCCCAGCTCCTCAGCATCCATTTCCCTTTCTCCCTTTCCAATAGAATCCTAATTTTGCTCAGGGAACTGCCCTCCTCAGAGAATAACGACCCACCTCCAACACAAAGCCGAGGGCGGGCCTAATTGACCAGCGGTAACTCCACTCCCTTTGCCAGTGATTGGTTCTGGAACAGTATGTGACCTAGAATGAGCTGGTGAGACAAACAGTGCCTGTGGGAAAAGTTTGCTGGAAGAGGTAGGGAGGGGCTTCCAGAACGAGTCTCTTCCCTGTGAGGAGAAAGCTCTGGGAAGAAACTGACCCTCTCTTCTCTCTCTGAACCTTGCTACGTCTAGATGTTGCTGCTTGAGCCCTCATTCTTCCTGCAGATGAAACAACAGGAAGATGGCAGAGCAGAGAAATGGAAAGAGCAGATGTCCTGAGGGCACCAAACTGCTGAATCAACCTCCCCTGAGGCTTGCCCTAATTATGTCTACTTTTAAATGACATAATAAAATATCCTGGTTGGTGACTCTTGACTCACAGCTAAAGGCATCTTAACCAGGCTGTAGCTCAGCACTTATCAGCAGTGTGTCTTTGGGCAAGTCAATCTCTCTGACTCCAAATTGGCAGCGTCTGGTGCCTGGTAAGGGTGCAAATGACTCGCAGCCATGATTTTTAGTAAAGGACTTCTTGGTACCAGCGAGCAGGAGAGTGCAGGCCTGAGCTAAAAACTGCAGTTTCTCTGCTTCCCTGTGCTGACAGCTGTTGTCCTCTGGCTGTTCCTTCTGGAAAGTTGCAATAAAACCTTTACAACGAGAAGGACCTGTGTCTTTCTAGGGTGGACAGAGGAGTGTCAGGTCTCTTCCTCTACCCACTGAAGCCCACGAGGGGTGAAAGTTGCACAGCAAAGAGTAAAGGGCGACACGTTTTTTTCTTTTTAAATATTATATCATTCTTATATATTTTTTTAAATATGGAAAATGTGGATAAGCAATATGGGAAAAAGAGAAGAACATTTACACATGATCCCATCACCCAAAGAAAACCACTGTGAACACTGGTGTGTGTTCCTCCAGACTTTTTGTGGTGGTGATTTCCTTGAAAAGAAAAAGAAAAGAGAAAAACAGGCTTCTTTGCACACTTCTCCTGGGGGTGAACTTGGGAGGCCCTTTTTGGAGGGCCACTTTGCAGCCTTTCAATATGTTTTTTGAAAATGCACCAACCCTTTGGCTCCAGAATTCTGCTTGGAGGAATCTATTCTCCAGAAACATCGATGAGAGGAGTGGACACAGATGGAGCTCATAGAATGCCAGCCCCTGTTCTGCACAGCTCTGTGTCCTCTCAGGCAATCCTTGCAACCCATGAGGCAGGTACTATTTTGTCATAAGAGCTCTATTGAGACACAATTCACATACCATACAATTTACCCACTTAAAGTGCACGATTCAATGGTTTTTAGTATATTCACAGAGTTGTGTAACCATCGCCACAATCAATTTTGGAACATTTTCATCATCTCAAAAAGAAACTCTGTCCCCATGAGCGGTCACTCCTCACCGCCTCAACCTCTCCCCACCCTGGCAACGCCCAGTCTGCTTTCTGTCTCCGTGGATTCGCTTATTCGGGACATTTCACGTAAATGGAATCGTCTGATATGTGTCTTTGGTGACCGGCTGCTTCCAGTGAGGGTAAGGTTTCAGGATTCCCTCAGGCTGCAGGTGCGTCAGGACTGCCTTCTTCTCAACGCCGAGCGATATTCCGCGGTGTGGACAGACCACATTTTCTTTATCTGTTCATCAGTTGACAGACATTCGGGTCTTTTCTACCTTTTGGATGTTGTGAATAACGCTGCCGAGACTATTTGTGTACAAGTTTTGTGTGGACATGTGTTTTCATTTATCCTGGGTATATGCGTTGGAGAAGAATTATCGGGTCATACGATCATTCTATATTTAACCTTTTGAGGAGCTGCCAAATGTTTTTCCAAAGTGGCTGCACCATTTTACATTCCCACCAGCAGGGTCCCAATTTCTTCACATCCTTGCCAACCAGCATTTGTTATTATCTGTCTTTTTGACTAGAGCCATCCTACTGGATGGGAAGTGGCATCGCATTGTGGTTAATTTGCATTTCCTTGAGGGAGGTACCATTATTACCTTCATTTTATTCATGAAGAAGGTGAGGCACAGAGAGGTTGATTAACTTGACCCTGGTTACTTAGTAAGTGTACATATTCTTGTCTATACAACACTATATGCAAAAAAAAGTTTGTTGTGGCACTGTTCGTGAAAAAAAAATTAGAACAACCCATATGCCCATCTAAAGGAGTTTATCCCCATAGAGGACCATTAGGCAGCTCTCAAAGGATGAGGAGAGTCCATTTATGCTGGCGTGGAAGGAACTCCAAGACACATGGTCAGTGAAAGAAGCGAGTCACAGAATCATGCGTGCAAAACGAGCCCTCAGAGAGACAGAGGCATAGAAGTGGATGTAGACGTAGATACAGATATCGATGTGGATGTAGATATAGCTATGGATATGTAAGATATAGATGATATATAAATATACAGATACAGATACGGGTATAGATCTAGACATGGATACAGATACAGATACAGATACAGATACAGATACAGATATAGATATAGATACAGATAAAGATATAGATACAGATACAGATATAGATACAGATACAGATACAGATATATAGATACAGATACAGATATAGATACAGATACAGATACAGATATAGATACAGATACAGATAAAGATATAGATATAGATACAGATAAAGATATAGATACAGATACAGATATAGATACAGATACAGATACAGATATATAGATACAGATACAGATATAGATACAGATACAGATACAGATATATATACAGATACAGATATAGATACAGATACAGATACAGATACAGATATAGATACAGATACAGATGCAGATGCAGATACAGATACAGATACAGATACAGATATAGATACAGATATAGATACAGATGCAGATACAGATATAGATATAGATACAGATATAGATACAGATGCAGATATAGATAGATCAGATACAGATATAGATACAGATACAGATATAGATACAGATACAGATACAGATATAGATACAGATACAGATACAGATACAGATATATAGATACAGATACAGATGCAGATATAGATACAGATGCAGATATAGATATAGATGCAGATACAGATACAGATACAGATATAGATACAGATACAGATATAGATACAGATGCAGATATAGATACAGATGCAGATATAGATACAGATACAGATACAGATATAGATACAGATACAGATACAGATACAGATATATAGATACAGATACAGATGCAGATATAGATACAGATGCAGATATAGATATAGATGCAGATACAGATACAGATACAGATATAGATACAGATACAGATACAGATACAGATACAGATTAGATACAGATACAGATGCAGATATAGATATGGACTAGAAGGCTACACCCCAACCTCCTCACAGTGCTCTCTAGAAAGCAAGCTCCAGGAGAGCAGGGACTTTTTCATTTTGTGCATTGCCGCCAACACCTAGAAGAGGATGTAGACCACGGTAGCAGCTAAATAAATATTTGCTGTTCAACGGACAGTTCCTCTGGAGAGACGAGCGGAAGGCAGGCGTATGCACAGAGGAGCTCATGTTTTACTCTGCAGACCCATGTCTTCTATGCATGAATTCGTGCAGTCGTTGTATCACTTTTGGCACAGAAAAAACAATAACCTGGAAGTGTTGGGGCCTTTAGCAAGAAAAAAATGAGGCCCCAGAGAATTGCTATGAAACTGAGAAGTGGCCTCAGTGGCTTCCCAGGACGTCGGGAGGACCCCCCGGGCGCAGTGGCCCTGACCTCAGTGTGTACAGCTCCGGCCCAGCCGGGCTCCACCTCTGGGCTTGGTCACCTGGAGGGCAGCCGGGTGCTCCTGCCCTGCTGGGCACCCCCACCTGATCGATAAGCCGCTCTTCCAGGTGACAGGAAGCCAATGCCAAGATGCCGGCAGTGAATCTTGTTTTCATGCCCGAGAAGATCTTAAAAATCAATAAGCATTAGAAGGACACAGTCGAGTATTTTCTTTCTATTGTTTTTCAATATTTGTTTAATTTGTTGTCCCCGTCGAGCCCTCTGACGCTGCCCGGGGCCCGAGGGCTGCCAGTGAAGCAGCCCAGGAACTCATGATGCATCAGTCAAGGCTAACGGCACGTGGGGGCACTGGGAGACAAGCAGGAAAGGGACCAGGGGCTGTGGCTTACCTGTGCAGTAAACTTAGGACACAGGAATGACCCAGAGATTACAGCAGTTGCAGGTGACAAAATTCAAACAATGAAAGTAGTAAGTTGCACCCAAAATGATGGCTAGCAGAGGCCAGGAGCAGAGAAGTGGGAGCTGGATGTACAGTAAGCTGCCCCTCACGGATGAAGGTGATGTGACGAGTCTACTAACACCCTTGCTTGAAGAGGATGCCTCCACACTCTCTGACTAGGCCCCACTTCTCATGCCAAGATGGGCCGGGTTCTCACGGGGTATGGAATGGGCCCCATCTTTGACTCCCCCTGCCCACAACTGTCGTCACCAAGTCCTGTCCACTCCACTCCAGGATAACGCGATCCTGTCCGTGGTATCCCTCTCCACCATTACTATTTTAGTTCAATTCCCCATCACCACTTGTCTGGGCTCCTGCACCTGCTCCCTAAGCGGTCCTCCCACCTGAGTCCTGCTGTCCTGCAGCTCCTTCCCCACAGAGAGGGACTGTGCTTGAGAGGCCGTGTGGCCTGGAGGTTAGGAGCACGGGCTCTGGATCCAGGTGCCCGGCTTCCCATCCTGGCTCCTCCAGGCCCCTCCAGATTTGGGACCTCAGGAAGGTTACTTAACTCTCCTCTGCCTCAGTTTGCCTCATCTCTAAAGTACAGATGCTGATTTGTGGATACCCGGCAAAGGCACAACGGGGACTGAGCAAGCTCACATAGATGAAGTGCTTAGAGCAATGCTGCCAGACCCTAGCAGCCCAGTACTGGTTAGTGGCGTCTTTCTGAAACGCAACCCCCTGCGCTCACGAGCGAGCGTCAGGACAAAGTCCAAACCGTCGCACGCACCTCACAGCTCTGCAGGACCTGCTCGCCCTTCCCTTCTCACCTCTCGGAGACTCCCCGCTTCACATTCTACACTCACATTAAATATCATCTTGTTCCTCTAGCAAAACAGGCTACGAGGTCTTCACACATGCTGTTCCCTCTGTCTGGAACATTCTCGTAGAAGTTCTTCCCGTCCCTCTGCCTGCTGACTGCTCACCTCTCAGGTCTTAGATGACCTTTTCTTTGGGAAGTGTCTCACCCATCAAATTCCAGTTAGGGGCCTTCCTCTTCTCATCACAGTACCCTTACTTACCATCGATGCACTTACTACTTTGTATTTTTAAGTTTTTATTATGAACTATTTCACACCGAAAATCCAAAAGCCAAAGGAGTGGTACAATAGCACAACAAACTCTCATATACTCCCAACAATTGGTAACATTTTATCATATTTATTTTCTCTCTCTCTCTGTATTTATTTTGTTTTCAAGTACATTACAGACAACATCATCTTTCACCCCTAAGCGTTTCAATTTGCATCTCCAAAAAATAAAAAAGCTGAGGGGTATTCTCCCACCTAAAACACAATGCCATAACCACACCTAAAAAAGTGAATCATTGCCTAATATCACTGAATACTTGGTCCATATCCAAACTCACCCAGCACTCCCCTCTTCCCTCTGAGAGCCTTTCCGCTCCACCTCAGTGGACGGCTCCTGTCCTCGCTCTCAGCTCCAGGAGGAATGGACTGTGTTCCCTGTGCCTCCCTCTCCCCAGCACTCAGCCGTGCCAGGCCTTCAGTACATATTTGTTGAAAGAACAACCCTTGTGCCCCACTTCCTCCTGCTAAGAAGGGTCTCCATCCTCCTCCAGTCCCAGCCCAGCTGCCCCCTATACACACATACACACACACACACCCCTCGCTAATGGCACAGCACCTCTTCAGTGGTCCCAGTCAGACACCAGAGGGGCGTTCTAGATGTCTCCCTCGGTGGACCCACAGGCTCCCACTCTCTCTCTGCTCTAACCCTTTCCCCTTTCTACTCTCGAGGAGGCCAGAGCTTCCATTGGGCCATCCATCCTCCCTGGCCCAGCCCCCTGACTCTTGACACCTCCAGTCCTCGCACTCGAAAAGGCAAACCCACTGGGGTTGCTTCTCTGCTTTAAGCCCTGCTGGGTCACCCCTGGGCCTGGCCTCCCCCTCCAGCCTCAAGCACTAATCCGCCAGCTCCCCACCTCCATCCTTCGCCCCATCCTGACTCTTGCTTCCCCACCCCACCCGGCTTGATCTCTGGCCATTCAAAACCATCTGCGGGTCTCTGAGCACGTTATGCTTTCCCTCCCATCGCTCCACCTGAATATCCCTGCCTCCAGCACCTCACCTTCCTCTGAGAACCCCCGGAGAGAAGTTCAGACGTCATGTTTTCCAGGGTCCATTCAACGATCTGGCCCTCCCTGGCAGAGTGCCCACGAACACCCCAGGCATAACCGGTGTTCATTAAATACCTGCCAACTGGGTGAACAGAACCACTGTCCTCTCCTTCCTCCCTGGTCCAGTCAGCTGCAGCCCCAGCCCAGCCCAGTCCTGCTCCCTGGTCCCCTGACTCCACCCCAGCCCAGCCCGGCAGAGCCCTGCACGGTCACCAGATGGACCCTGGACACAGCCTTAGCATGCAGCTTCCGAACAGCTGCCGGACCTGAGACAGTCTTCCTTTCCTGGGAAACTGTGCAAGGATGGGCAATACCAGGCATGGACCTTTTATATTTAAAGAAAAGAATTAAAAATCTAAACAAAAAAATTTCTTCAAAACAAATTCCTTTATATTTTGAAGTCTGCTTTAGGTAAAATGCCTTCTAGGAGACAGAAGCTGAGAGGGCACGGCCCCTTCTGCCCCAAATAGGATTTTCAGAATACAATATTGTTTTCATGCACGTCTATAAAGAAGATATTCCATTTCTACATCATTATTCCACTGATCAAGTTACGCTGGTGGAGGGGCTGGGGTTCTGAGAAGAGAGCCCCTTGGTACATGGAACTGGTCTCATATGGCCCCTGGGAAAGTCCCCGCGGTCCTTGTGGCCCCAGCACCTGCCCCTGCATCACAACCGGAGCACAAGCAAAGATTTTCCCTTTATAACATTCTGCTAAGAAGGACATTTCTACCAGCACAGAACAAAAGCTGGCAGGCGAAAGATCTCGGAACCCGGGTGGCGAAGGGCGGCAGAAGGATAACGAATCGGGTTAGAGCCGGAATCCACCTCCCCCTTCTTGCTGATCATCTGTCTTGGGTGAGCTCCTGAACCTTTCTGAGCTCCCGATTCTTCTCCTGCGGCTATCTGTGGATACTGTTTTCTTTCTCATAGGGTTCTTCATGAAAATGAAAGGAGACGTGTAGAAGGATGGAGAAACGATTTCTGTCTCAGTTTGTGCTGAAGGCACAAGACATTCGATGACACATTCCACAGGGAGCTGTGACACCCCATGGGACTCATGGAAGGGACCAGGCCCCCCTTACCGGACCACCCCCATCCCACGAGGGTGGGTTGGATGAGGAAGACAGTGGGAAAGCACAGGAGGAACTCTGGAGTCAGCAACAGGCACACTCCAAGGCCCCACTGCCGAGCGGGAGCTCAAAGCCACTGTGGCCCTGGAGCTGGGCTGTCACCGAGGCTCGTGTCTGAATCATGCCTGACAAACTCAAGGTGCAGCAGGGATGGGGTGGCCAGCTGGAGTGGAGGGGGGCGGCCTTGCGCTTGCAGGCAAACGGGAGTTGAGTATTTTCTGTAATCCAGAGGTATGAGTGGGCCACCTTGAGGGCCATGCAGATCCTTTTTAAGAGGGCCACCAGGAGGCAGAGAGAACCTGATAGCATCTGTTACAGCTGTGCATCCCCCAGATTCATTTGTTGAAGCACCAACCCCCGGACCTCAGACTGTGACACAGTGGGAGAAAGGCCTTTAAAGAGGTGATTAGGTTAAGGGGAGGCCTTTAGAGTGGGCCCTACGACAATCTGATGGGGATGTTCATGAGGAGATTTGGACTCACAAGAGACACCAGGGATGCTCGTCCACAGAGGGAAGACTGTGTGAGGACACAGGGCGAAGACGGCCACCTGCAAGGCAAGGACGGAGGCCTCGGAAGAAAGCGACCCTGCCCACGCCTGGATCCCAGACTTCTAGCCATGAGAATCATTGTTTAAGACATCCAGTCCACGGTATTTGTTTCAGCAGCCCCAACAAACTGATACAGCACTGCTCAGATGCTGGGGGACTAAGGAAAGAGCCTAAGGCAGCCAGCTTCAAGGGACTAGCCATGTACAAATCCCCAAAGTTGAGGAAGGAGGGTTTTCTCTGAAGTATCCACAAAATCGTACCGCGAGACAAAGAATCAAGTTTAAACACCCACCAGGCCCAGCCAGTGGGGTGCCAGCTTACCACAGCATCAACCAAGTAAGGACTCCCTGTCCCCTTCCTCCTCCTCTCCCCACCAGGGATCGGAACCTTCAGGGAGCCAGAGGGAGGCACACGGTGGGAAGTGAAAATCTGACCCCAAAGCCCATCCCAGCTCCGGGCCCTGCTGGAGGAGGAGAGCAGCCTCCACTTGGGAGGAAGTCTGATGACCGGGTTATCCCACAGACCTGGACACATCAGCTACTGGCTGAGACAGTGCTGGAACTAGAAAGACAGCAGAAAAGTCACAGACCTGCCCTAATTTTCATCCCGGTGAAAGCAAAGAGCGGGGCACCACAGGAAAAGCTGAGGGGCAGTGATAGGCAAAAATAAAGTTGGCTTCCTGAATATACCCTGCGAGTCCTGTTTACTTAACATACTTCCTCCTCCATATGCGCAGCTTAGCCCGTCTCTGGCCACATAGAGATGGCATTCATTGAGCAATTACCATGCTTCCAAATCCCGTCCTGTCACCATGAGCAATTCCATGTTCTCTGAGGGAGGGAAAAGCTAACGACAGCAGACAAACCATTTAGGGGCTTCTGTGTTCCTCAAGCTGACAACTCAAGTGCAGATGTCGCACAAAGCCAGGGACAGAACGCCGCCCTCCTTACCTCACGACCCAGAGAAGGAGACTCACCAAACCAGCGCAGGCTGGGCAGGCTTCAGAGTCACATAATACTCCAGAGAGAGCTGAGTTCAAATCCTGACTATGCCACTTGGCAGCTGCATGGCCCCGAGCGAGTGACTTAACTTCTCTGGACTTCAGTTTCCTCATTTATAAAATGGAGATAACAAAAGGACCCACGCAGCAGGGTTCTTATGGGGAGTCAACAAGGAAATACATGCAAAATACTTAGAACGCTGCCTGGCAGAGGGCAAAGGACTCGACACTCACAGTTGTCGTTACACATCACTGCCTCTCCAAGTGAAACCCTGCAATAACCTTGGTCTATTGTAAAGAACAGCATATGACAGGCAGAGGATGAAAAGCACAGAAGCAGGCCGCCTGGGTGTGAATCGAGCAGAAATGGGAAGTACGTTGTGTAAGTGTTTGCTATTATTGCTATCGATACAGTAGGATACATACAGTAATATGTATACCGAAACAATGCGTACAGTGAGAGCTTAATAATGGCAGCTATTCTTAAGGGAACGGTCATCTCAATAAACCCACATGGGCTCTGAAGTTTCTGGTCACCCAAAGACATCAGAGGCATCGAACAGGGGTCAGATGGGCAGAGTGTTTCCCTAACCGGGAGGCTACCAAACTTGATTTCAGCTGCTTTCGCTGGCTTATTTATCAGAAGGCAGTGGCTCTCAAGAAAACAGATGTCTTGAACACAAAAACCCACCTTCCTGGGGCTGGACCCTCAGCCATCACCTCCAGCCCCTGCTCCCCGCCAGCAGCTCTCTGGCCTGTGTTACCTGGTCTGGTTCCCTCCTCCAGGGCAGGTCCCATCTTGCAGGGGAGAGGTAAGGCCCACAGCCCTCCAGCTTCCTGAGAAGGCGACATTTCAATGGTCCTAGCTCTCTCTGGGCCTGGCTTTCTACTCAGTTCCCACTGACCTGGAGCCTGAGGACTGACAGAGAAGCAGGCGGAAAAGATGAAAAGCTGATACCCCACCCGCAGGAAATAATTGTTTAGCTGATTCCAGAACTGAAAACACAGTGTAACATTGGAGAAAGGAGAGTACAGTGCCATTCAAGGCCATTGTCACAGCCGCTGCTCTGTGCATCAGCGGAACAAAGGGGCCCTGTGTGGGAGGACAATGCTGTGTGTCACCAGCCACTTCTGTGTTACTCCTGGGGACGGGAGGATGAGAAACGAGGTCACAGTGCCCTCCCGGGTCTGACGTGCCCTGGACTTCACTAATCATGGCCACCAGGCCAGTCAGAGCTGGGAGAGGAACTCTGGACTCCCAGCCCATGGTGTTCTGAAATGGGGGGCAGGGGACATGCCCCAGGAGTGACCTACTGGGTACGTCCTGTCTTCTAGGCATGGCTAATCCCTAATGCCCGCCCCCCCTTTCTCTCACCAGTTTTCAGAGGCTCGCCTCAAGTTAGAACTGAAAAGAATCACAGATACCATCTCTCCAAATGAGGGGCACCTGGCCTGGACCAGTGCCCAGCCGTGTAGCATCTTAGTAGCAGTTGGCAAGACCAGATGAGTCATTACATAACAGCATCCACTGAACCCCCATAATGGACCAGACATTATACCATGAAGCTCGCAAAATGACCCCATTTCTCCTGCCTTCAAATCCTGCCTCTGTCACTAATTCCCCTGGACTGGGAGCAAGTTTTTTCTCTGAGTCTTACTTTTCCCATCTGTAAACTGGGATTATTCTTGATTTACTGTGAGGATTAAATAAGTTAATACATGTAAAACTCTTAGAACAGTGCTTGGCCCGTAAAAATTGCTCAGGAAGCACGGATGACAAATCAGATGCCCACGTTATGCCTGCAACTTGCTTAGACTCATGGGGAGATGGTATGGAAATGGCTGGAAACCCAGGATCCAAAATGCAGCCTGGCCGCCTACTACAGCCTGAGTTTACCCCAGTAGGTCCCTGAGGGAAGTTGGGCTCTAAGGAATACTGTCAGGAATAAGGCAGGTGACAAACTACAGAGAGGACCAACTGTGACACAATAGAGAGCAGTGGGGACAGTGGGGATTCAGAGAGCCCATGCCAGTCTTTAGGGGACAGCCAGGGCTTGGCTCCAGCCAACAGCTGCAACGCGTTTAGGTGGAAACAGCATGGCTAGGCCTGCCAGTTTTTAAAGAAAAGCCAGAAAACTGGATTTTTATGTTAGATCTCCCAATTTTGAAACACAGTGTTACCTAAGATATTGTTAGTGTAGAGTGAGTCCCAAATCACACAGCTTGTGGTGCCCCATCTGGACAAGGGTAGCATTTCCGAGCCAGTGCATGCAGGTCATTTTCAGGTCTCCTGTCCCCAGTTTGCCTGCAGTGTCCCAGTGAGCTGCTCAGGCCACTTCCAAGCTACTGCTTGGCTTAGGGCAGGTGCCCAGGACCAAAAAGACACAGCAGTCCCTTCTCCCTGGACTTGCCCTCATCTTAATACATGGAGTTGGGGTGAGGAAAAGGGAAACCAGGAAAATGAGGGGGGCTGTCCCTAAAGGACTACAGGCCCCGAGGCCTAGTCCGCCCCTGCAGGCGTTCCTCTGATAAGGAAGGCAGCCAGGACTAGTGCTAGGATCAGAGCGCAGGCTGGGGCTGGAGCCCCATAATCTCCATCAGTACCTCAAATGAACATAAGTAGTCTAAGTGACAAAATGTGCTTGCCGTGCAAATGCAACTTCAAAACAAGATTACTCACAGTGAAATACCACTTCACACCCACTAGGATGGCTACGGGCAAAAGGCAATAGTGAGCACTGGTGAGCATTTGGAGAAATCGGACCCTCGTACGTGGCTGATGGGCACGTACAATGGTACAACCACTTTGGGAAACAGTCTGGCAGCTCCTCAGAAAGTTAAACACAGTTACCATACGACACAGCAATTGCACTCCCGGGTATAGACCCCCAGAGAAATGAAAACAGAAATCCACACAAAAACCTGTTCAAGGGTGTTCACAGCAGCATAACTCATGAAAGCCAAAAGGTGGAAACAACCCAAATGTCCATCAACTGAGGAATACACGAACAAAATGTGGTTTATCCACACAATTGAAATTATTCAGCAATCAAAAGCAATGAAGCCCTGATACATGCTACAACATGGACAGCCCTTGAAAATATTATGCTAAGTGGAAGAAACCATTAAAAAAGACGATATGTCATCTGCTTACATTTAGAGGAAGTGTCCAGAAGGGCAAATCTACAGAGACAGAAGGAGATCAGTGGTTGCTCAGGGTTGGGGTGTGATGGAGACAGCTGGGGAAAGATAGCTAAAGGCTATGGGGTCTCTTTTGGGTGGTAAATATGTTCTAAAATTGACTGTGGTGATGGTTACACAACTCTGAATATACTAAAACCCACGGAATCGCATACTGTAAATGGGGAAATTGTATGATATGTGAATTACACCTAAATAAAGCTATTACTTAAAAGAAAGAAAGAAAGAAACCTGAGACTGCAGCCCTTAAGCATCTTCTATTAAAAAATTCTAGGAGCCGGCTCGGTGGCGTAGTGCTTAAGATTGCATGCTCTGCTTCGGCAGCCTGGGGTTCCCAGGTTCGGATCCCAGGTGCAGACCTACACATTGCTCCTCAGCCATGCTGTGGCAGCATCCCACATACAAAATAGAGGAAGGTGAGCACAGATGTTAGCTCAGGGACAATCTTCCTCACCAAAAAGAAAATCAGTATCTATATCGCTCTCTTCACTTCAGTCCCATCGGAGAAGACAGGACAAGAGTTACAAAAGGATAGTTTCCTTCAAAGGCTCAGGGCTCAAACAAGGGTGACCCGCTGGCCTGGTTCACCCAGGACTGTCCCAGGGTTAGCACTGAAAGCCACGTCCCAGGAAACCCCTCACCCCTGAGGACTGAGATGGTTGATCACCTTGGTACCAACCCTTTCCCATAGCACAAGAAATCTCTGCTCTTTAGAGCTGCCAATGGCTGGAATGCAATCTTCAGATAAATAACCCTTCTCCCTTTTGGGTATAAGTCATTATTGAGCTCCCCCTAACCGTCAAAAGGTATTTTTATTATTGTTGTTCCCATTTCACAGATGGGGAACCTGAGGTTCAAAGAGATGAAATAACTTGCCAGAAGCACACAGGAGCCGGACATTGAGCCTCGGCCTTTTTCCAAAGCCCAGGGTACCCCTTCCACTCATCAAACCACCAAACCACTGGGTTGACCATCCAGCAACACGCTTAAATTGTTCTTGCTGCCTGGGGAAGGTAGTCAGACCTCCAGAGGAAGCATGAGTTTCCAGCTTGGGAAGACAAGGAGACAGGTACAGCTTGGTGGTTAACAGTACAGACTCTGGAGCTGGAGTGCTCAAGTCTGAATCCGGGCTCTGCCGCTACTTAGCTGTGTGACCTTGGGCAAGTTAACTTCTCCATGCCTCAGTTTCCCACATGTAAAATGGGAAAAATAATAGTATTCTCTCTGTGTGCGTATCACATAAGATTGTTATCTGAAGTAAATAAATCAACAAGTGTAAGAGGCTTTAAAATGCAGCCTGGCACACAGCAAGTTTATTAAATAAATGAAATTAAGCACAGCTTCAAACACACAGAATTGGAAAGAAATCAGATTAGGCCTAACAAAAACCAGGCAGTGAGACCAAATCACGGAAATGAACTCTGACATTCTGTTCTGTTCCTTCCCTTGAAAATGTTTACGGTTTAGGAATTGCTGGAAGCTCTCCAGACCACAGACAAACCTTCAAATGCAACATGGTAGCGGAGATGGGAGCAGCCTGACTAAAATGGGATGACATGGTGCAGGCTTGCAGGCCCTGCCTGGCACCGACTGGAGCCTGGGGGATCCCCTCATATCACACGTGCCCCCAAGGCAAGGACAGCTGAGTATCCTCCTACTGGGGCGGCACCTGTCACTCAGCTTGGCTCTCTTAGGTAGGCGTGATCAACATCACTTTACAGATGTGGAAACTGAGGCTGAGGGAAATTCAAGAATTTGTTCAAGGGATAGTTAATAATGTGTAGAGTTGGGATTCAAACTTCAGTTGAATTCTAAAGCTGCTATTCTCCCTTACTGCCTCCATGGGTAGTTATCATTGCCGTGTAACAATTACCCCAAAACTTAGTAGCTTAAAACAACAAATGCTTATAATCATATAGTTTTTGAAGGCAAGAAATCTAGGAGTGGCTTAGCTGGGTGGTTCTGGCTCAGAATCTCTCATGAGGTTACAGTGAAGATGTTGGCCAAGGCTACTGGCATCTCAAGGTTCTAGTGGGGCTGGAGAATCTGCTTCCAAACTCAGTAATGCGGTTGTTGGGTGGCCTTAGTTTCTGGCTGGCTATTGGCAGGAGTCTTTAGCTCTTCACCACAAGGACCTCTCCAGAGGACTGCTCACCACATGGCAGCTTGCTTTTCCCAGAGTAAGAGATTCAAGAAAAAGAGAGCAAAGAGAGAGTACCCAGAAGCTGCAGTCTTTTATAACTAATCTTAGAAGTGACACACCATCACTTCTTCCATCTGAAACTGGACACACAGACCAATCCTGGTACAATGCAGGAGGGGACAACACAAGGGTGTGAACACCAGGGAGAAAGGGTCATGGGCGCCATCTTGGATGCTGGTGACCACACTGCCCATCTTTCTAGAGTAAAACAAGAAGCCACAGTCCTGCAAATAATAAGGCAATTTCCCCACAGAAAAGTCACAGAAGGCAATTTTAGTCTAACCACTTTGGGGGGATTGTTGTTTATTTAAGAAACACTCAATTCACTCAGGGCACTGGGCTGGCCCTATGGATACAGGCAAGAGTAAACCTAGAGCTTACAGCAAATTATACCAGAAAACAAGAAGCAAGCCAGTGGGTCCTGGGGAAGAGAAGAGGGAGAGGCCAAGAAAGAGAGGTGGAATCAGGACTCCACGACCATATGCTTCTAAAATCTAGTCCAGGTATGGGCTCATCCTTAGACAACCTGGGTTTATTTTCCTGGGCTTGGACAACACCTCCTAAAAAGATGGAGAGAAGGAGGTGGAGGAGGAGCAAGAGGCAGAGGAACAAACGACCTTAGCAGCTTAGCAATTTCCGGAATTTCACAATTAGACATTCTTTCTTTAGCGTGAATTTATCAGACCCGTTTTGAGCCAAATTTTGCTAAGGAAGTGGAGGTGGAAAAAGAAAGAGCCAACCAGATACTAAGGGTGGATAAGGGAAAAGTCACAGGCTGGGATGTCTGGGTGCAGAAGAGGCAGGTGGTTCCTTAAAAACTAAGTTCCATGACTTTACAATTTCAGTCTGTTTAGAGATAGGAGCACTGGACAAATCAGAGTCCTTTACTGCCACTCAAAACCCCTCCTCACATTCATTATAATTATCTTGTTGAATAAATGAATTTAATCACTTTCATGAAGCACCCCCACCACAGGTGTAACAGGAACCTTAGTAGGTAATATCTTTCATTCTACTCCCTCCGTACCCCCTCTCCCCTCCCTACTCCCTCTCCCAAACCTCCGCACTTGCACTTCAAAACAGATCCCCCCTACTACGACGAGAAAGTCACTAAAAACCCTAAGTGATTCAGTTTCCGCATCTGGATAAGGCCAATAATACCAGCTCCTGCCTACCCCATAGACAGAAGGGAAACTATACACATGAAAGCAGTTTTATAGTCTTCGAGATGTGGGGAGGAGTAAATTCCAAGAATTCCAATAAGCACGGCCACATTTTAATTCCAAGCGGCCGGGTTCACTGATCACTCCAGAACAGCTGCGTTTCCAGGGCGCCTGCCAAGCTTGCAGGTGCACCTCCAAATCAGCCAGCCCCCCCAACGTGGGTCAAGGGAAAATCAGTTTCCCTTGACCTGGTAAATAGACAAGCCAATCAAATGTCCTCCCCTGAAAACCATCCCGCGCCCGTGGCCTCGCAGTCCCACGGGCCTCGCGTCCCGAGGTTGAGCTACCCCACCCTCTCGCTCCACTCGGTCCTCCGCTCCCCGCAGCGACACGACCCTGGCAGCGCCCGCCATCCTGAGAGACTACAGCTCCCGGCAATCCCCGCGGCAGACGCCGGAGCCACGTGACCGCGCGCCGCCGAGGCTGCAGTCACGTGACGCGAGGAAGATGGCCGCGCTGACGGCGGAGAGCTTTGTAGCGCTCCAGAACCTGCTGAAGGTAAACTGGAGAGGTGGGGTCAGCGTGAGGCAGGCCTTTGTCCCCGGGGCTTTGGTCAGAGCAGGAATTGGAATTAGGAGGACCCACGTCTCCCCCACTGCCTATGTGACCCCGGGCAAGTGGTTGGCCTTTCGGAGCCTTTTGAAGGCAGGAACAGAATACCGCCCTGCCGGACGGCGTGGTGGGGGGACGAAGAAGATCACGGGCATGAAGGCGCTGTCCGAACATCCCTGCTACTCCTCTCGGCCTGGCTGTGGCGAGAGCTGCATGGGGCGGGCGTTGCTAGGCCCGCGCGGCCCCACGCGCTCCGTGGTTGGGAAAGGCTCTCCTCTGCGTCCCTCCCGCCCCAAGTGAGCGCGCCTTCCGTGTTCTCTAGAGTCCCGGGATTTCCGTACTTGCTTTACCCTGTGTAAGGCTCAAAACCTCCTGATAATCACTTAAAAGACTGCGAGGTTGAAACGGGCCTACTTCATCGGGCTTTGTAAGGATCAGATGAAATGATGGGTTGTCTCTGTTTGCTTAACTTCCGACTTCCCGTATAGAAGAAGGGGCGGCTTTGTCTTCCTCTGTGGAACTTGTCACAAGAATAGAAGATCTATGAGGGGCCTTGCCCTTTTTTTTTTTCCCCCCCACCTGCAGATGAAGAGAATTGAGTTAATGACACTCAGCAGTTCATGGCACAACGTCTTCATTGGTCCCTGCAATGGTCCCTGTTTTGTTTTAACCTCCAGCCTCCAGTGTTCACTCATTTTCTCCATCCCTAAAGGCATCTGCTGCATGTTATTCACGGATGGATCCCCAACAAGTGTTTCCCCAACGCCTGGCAGACAGCATGTGCTCAGTAAATAGCTGCTACATGAGCTAGTGAATGAAGTAATAAAGCTGGGACTGGAAACCTAGGGCTCTCGCCTCCCAGCCCAGTGCCTTTTCACTCTGCTCGTGGCTGCTCTGTCCACCATCCCCAGGCCTATTCGTCGTATAGACTTTTTTATTTAATAAACTTTTAAAATTGTTATTAATGTGTAACATGCACAGAAAATTGCACAGATCATAAATGCACACCTTAATGGTTTATTACATACTGGTGTAACCACCGCCACGGTCCGAAAATGAAACATCCCCACTAGCCCAGAGGTGCCTCTGTTGCTCCTTCTGCACTCTCCTCCCCAATGGTAACCACTATGCTTACTTCTGACACCATCAATTTAATATTGCCTGTGTTTGAACTTCACACAAATGGAATACAACATATGCTTATTTGTGTCTGGCTCTTTTCGCTTGCCATCATGTAGCAGTAGTTCACTCATTTTCATTCCTAATGTCCCTGTACTTCCTCTTTTTACAAAAACACGTAAACTTTTTATTTTGAGTTAATTATACATTTACATGCCGTTGTAGAGAATAATACAGAGAGATCCCATTTACCTTTTACCCAGTTCCCCCCAGTGGTAACCTCTTGTGGAACTATAGTATAATATCACAAGCGGGGTATTGACCTTGATACAGTCAAGATACAGGACGTTTGCATCATCACAGGATGCTTCGTGTTGCCCTTTTATAACCACATCCACTTCCCCTCTGCCCCATCTCCGCCTTAACCTCTGGCATTCAGTAATCTGTTCTTCATTTCTATAATTTTGTCATTTCAAGAATGTTATAGAAATGGAATCATATATTATGTAACCTTTTGGGATTGGCTGTTTTTGCCCAGCCCAGTTCTCTGGAGATTCATTCCCTTTGTGAGTATCAATAGTTCCTTTTTTTTATTGTCATTCCATAGTATGACATCTAGATTGTTTCCAGTTTTTTGCTATTACAAATAAAGCTGCTGCAAACATTTGCATACAGGTTTTTGTATGAATATAAGCCTTTATTTCTCTGAAGTAAATAACCAGAAGTACAGTTGTCAGATAATTTGTTAGTTGCATGTTTGGGTTATTTTTTTTTAACTGCCAAACTGTTTGCCAGAGTGGCTGTACCACCTTGCATTCCCACCAGCAGTGTCTGAGTGATCCACTTCCTCCCCATCCTCGCCAGCATTTGTTGTCATCACTGTGTTTTATTTGAGCCTTTCTGATAGGTGTGTATTTATATCTCATTGTGGCTTTAGTTTGAATTTCCCTAGTAGTTAATGACATTGACCATCTTTTCATGTGCTTGTTGACCATCTGTGCATCTTCTTCAGGGAAATATCTCTTTATATCATTTGCTTATGTTCTAATTGTATTGTTTCCTTTTTTACTTTTGCGTTTTAAGAGTCTTTATATATTCTAAATACTAGTCCTTTGTTGGATATGTGGTTGGCAGATATTTTCTCCTAAGCTATAGCTGTGTTTTCATCCTCTTTATAGAGGTGTATTAATTTGCTGTGTCTGCTGTAACAAAGTACCACAAACTCAGGGCCTTAAACAACAGAAATTCATTGTCTCACAGTCCTGTGGAGGCCAGAAGTCTGAGATCAGGTGTCAGCCACGTTGATTCCTTCCAAGGGCTGTGAGGGACCATTTGTTCTATGCCCCTCTCCTAGCTTCTCTTGGTTTCTGGCAATATTTGGTGTACTTTGGCTTGTAGATTTCTGCATTCATCCTCACATGGCGTTCTCCAGTTTGTGTCTCTGTGTCTAAATTTTCCCTTTTAATAAGGACACTGGTCATATTGGGTCAGGGTCCATCCTATGACCTCATCTTAACTAGTTATATCTGCAACAACCCTGTGTCTAAATGAGGTCACATTTTAAGATGCTGAGGTTTAGGACTTCAGTATGTGAATTTTAAGGAGACTCAATTCAATCCATAACAGAAGCTTTTGCAGAGCAAAAGTTTTAATTTGGTCAGGTACAATTTATCAAAATTGTTTCCTTTTATGAATGTGCTTTTTTTGTTGTTGTTGAGGTCATAATAGTTTACGACATTGTGAAATTTTGGTTGTACACATTATTATTTGTCAGTCACCATATAAGTGCACCCCTTGACCCCTTGTGCCACCCACAACCCCCTTCCCCCTGGTAACCACTAAACTGTTCTCTTTGTCTGTCTGTCTGTCTATCTTCCAGATGTGAATGAAATCATATGGTGTTTGTCTTTCTCGGTCCGGCTTATTTCGCTCAGCATAGTACCCTCCAGGTCCATCCACGTTGTTGCAAATGGGAGGATTTTGTCTTTCTCTATGGCTGAGTAGTATCCCATTGTGTATTTATACCACATCTTCTTTATCCATTCATCAGTGGATGGGCACTTGGGTTGCTTCCACGTCTTGGCTTTTGTGAGTAATGCTGCAGTGAACATAGGGGTGCACAAGTCTCTTTGAATTGTTGATTTCAGGTTCTTTGGATAAATACCCAGTAGTGAGATAGCTGGATTGTATGCTATTTCTATTTTTAATTTTTTGAAAAATCTCCGTACTCTTTTCCCTAGTGGCTGCACCAGTTTGCATTCCCACCAGCAGTATGTGAGAGTTCCCTTTTCTCCACATCCTCTCCAACGTTTGTTATTTTTTGTGTTGGTGATTATAGCCATTCTAATGGGTATAAGGTGATATCTTAGTATAGTTTTGATTTGAATTTCCCTGATGATTAGTGATGCTGAACATCTTTTCATGTGCCTGTTGGCCATCTGTATATCTTCTTTGGAGAAATGTCTGTTCATATCCTCTGCCCATTTTTAGATCAGATTTTTTGTTTTTTGGTGTTCAGTTGTGTGAGTTCTTTATATATTATGGAGATCAACCCTTTGTCAGATATATGATTTGCAAATATTTTATCCCATTTGATGGTTGTCTTTTTGTTTTGACCCTGGTTTCCTTTGCCTTGCAGAAGCTCTTTAGTCTAATGAAATCCCATTTGTTTATTTTTTCTTTCATTTCCCTTGTCCAAGTAGACATGGTATTCGAAAAGATCATTTTAAGACTGATGTCAAAGAGTGTACTGCCTATATTTTCTCCTACAGGTTTTATGGTTTCAGGTCTTACCTTCAAGTCTTTAATTCATTTTGAGTTAACTTTTATGTATGGTGAAAGATAATGGTCTACTTTCATTCTTTTGCATGTGGCTGTCCAGTTTTTCCAGCACCATTTATCGAAGAGACTTTCCTTTCTCCATTGTATGTTCTGAGCACCTTTGTTGAAGATCAGCTGTCTGTAGATTTGTGGTTTTATTTCTAGGCTTTCAGTTCTGTTCCATTGATCTGTGTGTCTGTTTTTGTACCCGTACCATGCTGTTTTGATCACTATAACTTTGTAGTATATTTTTTTTTTTTAAGATTTTTTATTTTTTCCTTTTTTCTCCCCAAAGCCCCCTCGGTACATAGTTGTATATTCTTCGTTGTGGGTCCTTCTAGTTGTGGCATGTGGGACGCCGCCTCAGCGTGGTTTGATGAGCGGTGCCATGTCCGCGCCCAGGATTCGAACCAACGAAACACTGGGCCGCCTGCAGCGGAGCACGCGAACTTAACCACTCGGCCACGGGGCCAGCCCCACTTTGTAGTATATTTTGAAGTCAGGGATTGTGATGCCTCCAGCTTTGTTCTTTTTCTCAGGATTGCTTTAGCTATTTGGGGTCTTTTGTTGCCCCATAGGGATTTTAGGATTCTTTGTGCTATTTCCGTGAAGAATGTCTTTGGGATTCTGATTGGGATAGCATTGAATCTGTAGATTGCTTTGGGTAGTGTGGTCACTTTAACTGTGTTTATTCTTCCAATCCATGTGCATGGAATATCTTTCCATTCCTTTGTGTTATCATCGATTTCTTTCAGTAATGTCTTACAGATTTCATTATATAGGTCTTTCACCTCCTTGGTTAAATTTATCCGTAAATATTTTATTCTCTTTGTTGCAATTGTAAATGGGATTGTATTCTTGAGTTCTCGTTCTGTTAGTTTATTATTAGAGTATAGAAATGCAACTGATTTTTGTAAGTTGATTTTGTACCCTGCAACTTTACTGTAGTTCTTGATTATTTCTAATAGTTTTCCGATGGATTCTTTAGAGTTTTCTGTGTATAAAATCATGTCATCTGCAAACAGTGAGAGTTTCACTTCTTCATTTCCTATTTGGATTCCTTTTATTTCTTTTTCTTGCCTAGTTTCTCTGGCCAAAACCTCCAGTACTCTGTTGAATAAGAGTGGTGAGAGTGGGCTTCCTTGTCTAGTTCCTGTTCTCAGAGGGATGGCTTTCAGTTTTTCCCCGTTGAGTGTGATGTTGGCAGTGGGTTTGTCATATATGGCCTTTATTATATTGGGGTACTTTCCTGCTATCCCCATTTTATTAAAAATTTTTATGATAAATTGATGTTGGATCTTGTTAAATCCTTTCTCTGCATCTACTGAGATGATCATGTGGTTTTTATTCCTCATTTTGTTAATGTGGTGTATCACATTGATTGATTTGCGGATGTTGAACCATCCCTGTGTCCCTGGTATAAATCCCACTTGATCATGGTGTATGATCTTTTTGATGTATTGCTGTGTTTGGGTTGCCACTATTTTGTTGAGGATTTTTGATGAACATGGGTTCATCAGCGATATTGGCCTGTAATTTTCCTTCTTTGTGTTGTCCTTGTCTGACTTTGGGATCAGGGTGATGTTGGCCCCTTAGAATGTGTTAGGAAGTGTTCCATCTTCCCAAATTTTTTGGAATAATTTGAGAAGGAGAGGTAATAAATCTTTGAATGTTTGGTAGAATTCTCCAGAGAAGCCATCTGCTCCTGGACTTTTATTTTTTGGGAGGTATTTGATTACTGTTTCAATCTCTTTACTTGTGATTGATCTATTCAGATTCTCTGTTTCTTCTTGATTCAGCTTTGGAAGGTTGTAAGAGTCTAAGAATTTATCCATTTCTTCTAGATTGTCCAATTTGTTGGCATATAGCTTTTCATAGTATGCTCTTAGAATCTTTTGTATTTCTCTGTTATCCGTTGTGATTTCGCCTCTTCTTTTATGAATGTGCTTTTGATGTCAAGTCTAACTCTTTGCCATGCCATAGATCCCCAGATTTTCTCCTGTTTTTTCTAAAAGTTTTATAGTTTTACATTTTGCGTTTACATTATGTTTTACATTTAAGTCCATGATCTAGCTTGAGTTAATTTAATATGAGATGCGTGAGGCAACTTGAGAATTTTTTGTCTTTGTTTTGCCTATGAATGTCCAGTTGTTCCAGCACCATTTGTTGAAAGGCTGTCTTTCCTCTGCTGAGTTGCTTTTGCAACTTTGTCAAGAATCAGTTGGGCATATTTGTGTAGCTCTGTTTCAGGTTCTCTATTTGTCCCATTGATCTCTTTGTCTATCCCTCTGACAAGACCATACGGTCTTGATTACTGTCATAAGTCTTCAAATCATATCGTCATTCTTCCTGCTTCATTCTTTATCAAAGTTGTTTTAGCTATTCTAATTCCTTTGCCTTCCTATAGAAATTTTAGAATGATCTTGGCTATATCTAAAAAAACATGGTGTGATTTTGATAGAAATTGCGTTAAACTTGTGTATTAATTAGAGGAGAGTTGACATCTTTGGTGTGTTGAATCTTCCCATCCATGATCATGATATGTCTCCCTGTTTAGTTAGATCTTTGATTTCTTTCATCTGTGTTGTATAATTTTCAGCCTACAGGCAATACCACATTTTATTGCACTTTGCTTTATTGAGTTTTGCTGGTACTATGTTTTTTACATCAGCAAAAAGATTAGGACTTACTGAAGGCTCAGTAGTTGATGGTTAGCATTTTTTAGCAATAAAATATTTTTTAATTAAGGTGTGCACATTGTTGTTTTAGACATAATGCTGTTGCATACTTAATAGACTGCAGTATAGTATAAACATAACTTGTATATGCACTGGGACACAAAAAATTCATGTGGTCTGGAACCAAACCCACGGTGTCTCTGAGATATGCCTGTACAAATCCTGTACGTGTTGCGTCAGATTTATACCTAAGTATTTCTCTTTTTTTGAGCAATTGCAAACGATACATTGTATTTTTAATTCCAGTGTCCACTTGTTCATTAGTTGTGTATAGAAATACAACCGATTTTTGTATGCTTGTTTCTGCTAACTTCCTGAACTCACTTATTCTAATAGTTTTTTGGTACATTCCTTGGAACTTTCTTCGTAGACAATCATATTATCTGCAAATAGGGAGAATTTCATTTCTTCCTTTCTGATCTGTATACCTTTTATTTCTTCTTCTTTCCTTATTTCAGTGGCTAGGATTTTCAGCACTGTGTTGAATAAGAGTAGTGAGAGCAGACGTCCTTGTCTTGTTCCCACCTTGTCTTCCAGCATTAATTATAATGTTATCTCTAGGTTTTTTGTAGATGCTCTTTATCAAGTTGAGGAAGTTCCCCACTATTCCTGTTTTTATGAGAGTTTTCATCAAGAATGGATGTTGAATTTTGTCTGCTGCTTTTTATGCATTGATTGACATCACGTGATTTTCTTCTTGAGCCTATTAATATGGTGGATTACCTAGATTTTTCAAATATTGAACCAGTCTGGCATCCCTGGAATAAATCCCACAGAGTGATAGTGAGTAATCCTTTTTATATATTGCTGACTTCTGTTTGCTAATAGTTTGTTAAGGGTTTCTGCATCTGTGTTTATGAGGGATGTTGGTCTGTAGTTGCGGGGTGTTTCCTTTTGTACGGTCTTTGATTTTGGTGTCAGGGTAATCCTAGCTTTATGACATGAACTGGGAAGCGTTCCCTCCTCTTCTGTTTTCTAGAAGAGGTTGTGTAGAATTGGTTAATTCTTGCTTTAAATGTTTGTAAGAATTATCCGTGAAACCATCTGGGCCTGGAGATTTCTTTTTGGGGAGTTTTAAAATTATGAATTCAATTTCTTTAATAGTTTAGAGCTATTCAAATTATTAATTTCATATTGGGGGAGTTGTGGTAGTTTATGTTTTCTGAGGAATTGATCCCTTTCATTTAAGCTGTCAAATTTGTGGATATAGAGTTGTTTGTAGTTTTTCTCTTATTTTCCTTTTGAAATCTACAGGATGTGTAGCAATCTGTAGTGATATGCCCCATTTCACTCCTGATATTGGTATTTGTGTCTCGTCTCTTTTTAACTGTCAGTCTTGCTAAAGGTTTGTCAATTTTATTGATATTTTCAAAAAACAAACTCTTTGTTCCACTGATTTCTCTATTTTTCTGCCTTTAGTTTCATTGGTTTCTGCTCTTTGTTTTTTCCTTCCTTCTTGCTTTGGGTTTATTATTCTCTTTTTTCCCCTAGGTTCTTGTGATAGGAGCTTAAATTACTGATTTGAGACTTTTCTTCTTTTCTAATATATGCATTTAGTGCTATAAATTTCCCTCTCAACACTACCTTGGCTGTGTCCCCAGAATTTTGGTATGTTGTCTTTTCATTTTCATTCATTCAACGTAGGTTTTTAAGAGACGTCCTCTTTGATCTTTGGATTATTTAGAAGTGTGTTGTTTGTTTCCAAGTGTTTGGACATTTTCTTGTCATCTTTCTGTTACTGATTTCTAGTTTGATTCTATCGTGGTCACCGAGAACACATTGAATGATTTCAGTAAGTTTAAATTTGTTAAGGTTTGTTTTATGGCCCAGAATATCACCTATCTTGGTATATGTTCAGTGAGCACTTGAAAATAATGTGTATTCTGCTGCTACTGGGTAGTGTTCCATAAATGTCAATTAGACTGATTGATGGTGTCATTGAATTCTTCTGTGTCCTTGTTGAATATCTGTCTAGTGGTCCTATTAATTGTTGAAAGACGGGTGTTGAAGTCTCCAACTATATTTGTGGATTTCTCTATTTCTGCTTTCATTTCTATCTGGTTTTGCTTTACAATTTTGCAATTCTCTTGCTGGGTGTATACACATTTAGGCTGTCTTCTTGATAGATAGAGCCTTTTATCATACCTGTGTCTGGTAATTTTCTTTGCTGTGACATCTACTTCATCTGATATTAACGTAGCCCCTCTTGCTTTCCTTTAATTAATGTTTGTGTGATATGTCTTTTTCCTTTCTTTTACTTTTAACCTGTCTCTATCACTATATTTGAAGGGAAATTCTTGTAGACAGCATTTAATTGAGTCATATTTTTTAATCCACTCTGCCAGTTTCTGTCTTTTAATTGGTATATTTAGACCATTTACAGCTTGTGTAATTATTGATGTTAGGGCTTAAGTCTGTCATTTTATTTTTTGTTTTCTGTCTGTTATTTTTTTGTTTCTTTTTACTCTCCTCTGCCTTCCTGTGGGTTATTTGGACATTTTTTTAGAATTCTATTTTGATTTATCTGTAGTGTTTTACAGTGCATTTCTTTTTATGGCCTTTTTAGTGGTTGCTCTAGGTATTACATTACATGTACATAACTTAGCACAGTCTATCAGTGTCGTCACTTTACCTGTTAGGGTGAAATATAGAAACCTTACTTCTGTTTATATCCCTTCCTTCATTTACAATATAATTGTCTTAAATATCTCCTCTGCATACATTAGAGCCACATCACAGACTGGTATAATTTTTGCTTCAACTTTCAAACAGAATTTAGAAACTCAAGAGGAGACGGAAAGCCTACTGTATTTACCTGTATTTTTTGCTTATCGTGTTCTGTCTTTCTTCGTGATGTTCCAAGGTTTCTCTTATTGTTTCCCTTCGGTTAAGAGAACTTCTTTCAACCAATCTTTTAGGGTAAAATTTGTGACAAATTTTCTTAGTTTTGCTTCATCTGAGAATGTCTTGATTTCCTCTTTATTCTTGAAGGGTGTGGATAAGGAATGGCTGTAAGATTCCAGGTTCAAGTTCTTTATTTCAGCATCTGAAAAATGTGCCGCTTCCTTCTTTCCTCCATGGTTCCTGATGTGAAATCTGCTATCATTCTAATTGTTTTTTCCTTGTGGATAGGATATTACTTCTCTCTCACTGCTTTCAAGATTTTTCTTTGCCTTTAGTTTTTGGAAGTTTAATTATGATGTGTTTTGGCGTGAATGTCTTTGGATTTATCCTGTTTAGGATTTGCTTAGTTTCTTGAATGTATGCAAACGTTGCGAGCTAAATTGGAAAGTTTTCAGCCATTATGTCTGAGTATTTTTCAGTCTTGCTGTCTCTTATCCTCTCCTTCTAGGACTCCAATTACATGAACGTTAGATGTCATTGCTGGATGTTACATTATATGTGACAGTCCCACAGATCCCTGAGGCTCTGCTCTTTATTTTCAGTCCATCTTCTCTGTTGTTCAGGTTGGGTCATTTCTATTCTTCTGTCTTCCAGTTCACTGATTCTTTCCTCCGTCACTTCCATTCTGGTGCTGAGCCCATCTGCTGAACTTTTTAGTTAGGTTATTGTATTTTTCAGTTCTAAAATTTCCATTTTGTTCTTCTTTGTATCTTCTGTTTCTTTGCTGAGACTTTCTATTTTTTTATTTGTTTCAAGCCTGTTTATAATTACTTGTTGAATTGTTTTATCATGGCTGCTTTAAAATCCCTTTCAGATAATTTTAACATCTCTCCTCTTGATGTTAGCATCTGTTGATTGTCTTTTTTCATTCAGTTTGAGATCTTTCTGGCTCTTGGTATGATGAGTGATTTTTGTTTTGTTTTTAAAGATTGGCACCTGAGCTAACAACTGTTGCCAATCTTCTCTTTTGTTTTTCTCTTTCTGCTTTTTCTCCCCAAATCCCCCCAGTGTATAGTTGTATATTTTAGTTGTGGGTCATTCTAGTTGTGGCATGTGGGACACCGCCTCAGCATGGCCTGACGAGTGGCGCCATGTCCGTTCCCAGGATCTGAACCCGTGAAACCCTGGGCCGCCGAAGCGGAGCGCGTGAACTTAACCACTCGGCCACAGGGCCAGCCCCTAATGAGTGATTTTTAGTTGAAACCTGGACATTTCCATATTGTGTCCTCAGACTCTGGATATTACCTAAATCTTCTGTTTTAGGTGGCTTCCTCTGATACTGCTCAGGTAGGGAAGGGGGCTTGCTGCCTCATTACTGCCAGTTGGAGGTAAAAGTCCTGGTTCCCCACTTGGCTCCTGTTGACACCTAAAATTTGGGGTTCCTTGTCACCACTGGGCAGGGGTAAAAGTGCTTGCTCCATCTAGTCTGCACTAGTGCCGTGAGGTGGTGGGGCTTGCTACTGCTTGGTGGAGATGAAGCTCCAGCTCCCTGCGTGGCCTTCTCTGACACAGCTCCAGCAGGAGTGTTGGGACACCTTGTTACAGCGTCACAAGGGTAGAAGTCTAGGCTCTCCACTCAGCTTTTGCTGATGTGAAGTGACAGTGGGGAATGCAGTTCTTTCTGTGGTGTTTTCCTGGAGTCGAGCAGTTATTGTCTAAAAGTTTTCTGTCTTGCTAAGCTGTGCCTCTCTTGGTCCTCTGGTTGGAGAGAGTGGTGTGTGTTGGAGCTTTTTTTATTGCCCCCATTGGCATTCTGGGTTGCTCTCTTCTTCAGCTCCAAGTCTGGGATAGATGCCCAAAAAGAAAACCCAGGGAACTCTCCACCATCTCATTCCTTGGTTGTGAGGTCCATGGCAGGTCCGTCTTCTCCTCTCTGCTTTCAGACTCCTGTTATGTTTGTTTTCTGTCTAGTGCCCAGGAATTTCAGTTGTGCTTAACAGGAAGAATAAGGAAAAGTACATCCACTCCATTAGACATAGAGTGTCCTCTGCACTTTTAATCTTGAATCTCAAAGGTGTCACACTGTTCCTGAGACAATGTTATGTTCTAACACATGTATTTCCAGAGTCTGAGTTTGTTCCTTGTTTTCATCTGTGAATTAAATCATAGGCCTCCTCGAAAGATGTTGTCAGACAGCTGTGCCAAGAGAGCTTTTCCAGTTCAGCCCTTGGCTCGAAAAAACTCTTGGATATTACGTGTTCCAGCTTGTCTGTGACCCAGGAGGAGGCCAAGCAGGTAAGTGTGGTCAGAAATGACCTTTAACCCCTGGACTCTCAACTCGTCAGTCTCTTTCCTGACTTCCCAGGCATTGCCCCATCCGAGGAAATGTGTCCCCTGCAATGTGAGTTGACATTATAGCAAACTTAAAATAGATTTTTTTAATGTTAATGAACTTAAAAGCTATTGTCTTTGAACTGTCACTTCCTTTTGATAAGAGAGGCATGGATGGCAGAAGCTATCCCAGAATCAGAGCTCCTGACCATTTCCTTTTCAGGATTGTTACCTTCAGTGTGGACAAAAGCCAACCTTTTGGTGATTTTCTTTCCCAACTTGCAACTTGCCGATGCTGATAACTGTCGGCTGGCTGTTAAGGCAGACTTTCCAGGGGCCCCTGGGCAGGAGCTCTGAGCCCTGAGCACAATGAGGGAGCACGTGCTGCTGGACCGCAGCTGACCTCAGCTGGCGGCCAAGAGGAAAAGCACGGCGACTCAGGCTGTCTCTCACAGCCTCGTCTCTCCTCTCCCCTCTGAGACAGGAGTCCATCCACGTGGGCCTGTGTTGTTGTTACTACTTTTTTAATCCGAACTTTTTCATTGAAGTCATCTGTGGAAGAGTCAAAGGCAGGAGCAAGACTGTGGAAGTGATTTGGGGACTTAGTTTGGGTCCCTCAAAAGTAGACCCTGAAGCAAAGACTTGCATGCAGGTAGTTATTTGGGAGATGATTCTAGAAAGCCCAAAGGAGGGAGAGCAGACAATCAAGCAGGGAGACAGACAAGCTAACAAAAAGGTCTGTTAATGAGTGGCTGCTGCTGCGGGCAACGGGGGCTCAGCCTCGGGATCCTGTAAGAAACCATGAGGAGCACGCCCGAGAATTGTCCCCTGGAGGGTGGGGAGGCTGGGGCATCTGTCCACTAACCCGCACCCCTCGTGGGTACAGGATGAGCATCCCCTCACCTCTGGGTTGTACTGTCTGCAGCCAAGCAGCCTCCGTGGCATCAGAGAAAGCCCCAAAGCAGAGGCGGTTACTCCAGGGTCTTCTTAGCTCTGCTAAGCATCGTTGTCACAGGAGCCCACAGGCCACATTTGGCTACAGCTTCCCTTAGAAGCACCTAGGGTGGAACACAGCCTTTTAGCACGGCAGGGCCAGGCACTCCTCTTCCACACGGAGTCCACACAGCCAGCCTGGGGCTGTTTGTTCTCTTTGCCCTCCCAGGTGACAGCCTAGGGCAGGGACATGACGCTCCTACCACCGTGGATTCAAAGCCGAAACCTACGGGAGCCAGTTGTTACCTCTGGTAACAGCTCAGTAAGTGCAGCTCCAGGTTCTAGGGAGGAGCGAGCAGCCGCACTCAGGGAAGCCCACGAAAGCTGTGGGCCCCGCGGGGCTCTGTGCGGTCTCCCAGTCCGAGGCAGGGGACCCCGGCAGTGCTGCCTCGTGACACAGCTGACTCTCCACTTCTCTCAGGCTACCAGGGGAACAGGCTAGCAAGTTAACTGAAGGTCAGAGTCTCTGCACAAGGAAAGGGGATTTGTTAACCCTTGGCCCCTAGGAAGAGAGCTTCTGGCAGGGTGACAGCTTCCTGTGTCAGGGGGCGGCATCTGTCTCCTACAGCGGCAGATGGACTCGGAGCAGCTGAGGCCTGTGTCCGAGGCCCGTGGGCGTCGGCGTCTGCGATGCAGGCCTCACACTCATGGGCCTCTGTTGAAGGACGGTGGCAGTGTGTGGCAGGCCCTCTTCCCAGCAGCGGGGGGTAGAGCCCTGCCCCCGCCCGCCCCGCCCCTCCCCAGCACTCAGGGCTCCACTCTGGCTCTGTCCTGCAGCTGCTCCAGGCTCTGCACCGCCTCACCAGGCTGGCTGCCTTCCGTGACCTGTCCTCGGCCGAGGCGATTCTGGCTCTCTTTCCTGAGAATTTCCACCAGAACCTCAAAAACCTGCTGACGAAAATCATCCTGGAACACGTGTGAGTGCTCATTTCTTGAGTTCCTTGTGATGCTTATATTTTTTTTTTCCTGTTCTAGAAATAATATGTTCATTATTGAAAAGTTGGAAAACACAGGTAAGCAAAAAGAGGCAAACCCTCGTCCTGCCACGCGGAGGGCTAGCGGTGTTCATTCCTGCGTGGAAAGCCTCCCAGACTCCTTTATTCTATTTACACGTAGAGGGAGGTCCGTGTCTTCTTGAAAATTGTTTTTAACACAATAGGGTCACGCCATTTTATAACTTGCTTGTTTTCAATTAAAAGTATTAATGTTAATGATTTTTTAGGTCAATGAGTATTTATCTTCAATATCATATTTAATGGCTAAATATATTCCATTTTATGGAGAACTCATGTCGAATTCAGACATTCCTTGGGCTACTGGCAGGTTCCCCTCGGTGCGCAGTGTACCGTGGGAACTCTGCTCGTCAGCGTCGTCACTGCCTGACTGGTCGAAGCCAGGCGCGTGCGGAGGCTTTGGCTTCACCGGCGCAGGTCGACCACTGGAAAGATGCAGCAGCTGTTCCCAGCAGGACGGGCGTGTGCCGCTCTCCCCACGCCTTCACCAGCACTGAGGGAACTCTTTTACATTGTTTCCCAGCTTCCCAAATGGCAAATGATCCCTCATTTCAATTTGTGTCTTTGATACTCGCCACGTCGAATATCTTATTCATATGTGTACCGGTCATGTTGATTTCTTTTGTGAATTATCTGTGTATTCTCTGACTGGGCAAATCCTTTTAGACACGTACAGTTTAAGCAGAACTGGTGAACTGCGGGTCAGCAGCAGGCTCGAAAGACCTCTCTGATGGTCATGACCGATAATGCCAGTTACCAAGGGTCTTGTTTGTTTAGAAACTTTCTCCTCCGTGACCACGTTTTACCCTGCCTCTGCTTGCACTGTGATGCTGTTTGCTGTGGCATTAGATCCGGTTGGGTGTCTTTTGTGTAAGATGCAGTACTTTGTCTGGTAGATGCTCAGCAAAAAGAGAACAGGTTGACCTTTTCTGTTTTGTCTCTGAGGACGATAGCAAGATAAGATTACAGTGCGTGAAGCTTTCCTTTTTTGCCCAAAGCCATGAAAACTGACCAACGGCATTTACAGCCCTCGCATCACTGAGCTTTGTACAGTAAACAAACAACAGCGGCTTGTTGGAGGGGGCGTTGCTGTGGTCCTTTCCTGCCAGGAGGTGATTACATGTTTGAAGATCACAGAGGGCAGAGGCCTCCCTCCTTATCAGGAGACCCCCTTCTCATCTCTTTCCGTTCTTTTTTCCTCGTCTTTCCCTCTGATGCAGATCTACTTGGAGAAGTGAAACCCAAGCAAACCAGAGTGAGTACCCGGAGCCCCGCCTCTTCCTCCTTGCCCCTCCCAGCCCAGCTCTCAATCTGCCGGGGCCCGAATTTTGAAGTGAAACTCAAAGTGAGTGATTCTAATCTCAGACCAAGCAGTGTCATTGTGTTTGTCTTTTTAATTCTATTTTTTAATTTTTTTCTCATTGTAAACTTAATATAATATAAAACTTATTGTTTAAAAAAACAACAGAAATGTCCAAAGCAGAAAGTGAAGTAGTTAAAATAAGTATATTTCAATGAGGAAAAAAATTAACCATAATTGAAATTAATTTGAAAGGTTGAGTAAAAGTGGGTGTTTAATAAATGGTCACTAACCCTGTCAGTGACAGTGCTGAAGCCAGCCACAATGCTGGCGAACTCTCCCTGCATCAGTTGCTTTAGTCCTCCCAGCAACCCTGTGAGCGAGGCCAGGGTGACCCCTTTTACAGATGAGAAACAGGCTTGGAGGTGAGACGAGCGGTGGAACCTGGATTCAAGCCTGCATGTCTCTCAAACCAAAGCTTTCCACTGTCGTCACTGCTGCACGTTCCCTAAGACTTGAGCCACGACCTCCTCTTCTCCTCCTTATGTCATTTCTCATTCCCACCTGACATCTGGAGGGCTGGGTGTTCAGGCAGAAGCCATCGCTGAGTGCTAGTGCAGGCGGCACCCCGCGGTGCTGAGTGAGGTCCCTGACGCGCTGTAGGGTCCTGGGTGCCGTCTGGCCATCTCCCTCAGAGACTGGCTGGGTGGATCAGATGCATTACGCACGTACAGCCCCGAGAGCTGCCTGTCAGAGAGCAGAGGCTCAGACACGCAGGGGCGCAAGCTCTGAGCGCCACTGTCCCCTCCACAGTCTCTCTGCCACGCCTGGTCGACCTGGACTGGAGAGTGGATATCAAAACCGCTTCAGACAGCATCAGCCGCATGGCCGTGCCCACCTGCCTGCTCCAGATGAAGGTACATCCTCGTCACGCTGCTTAGAAGGAAAGAAGCGGGGGCTAGCCCAGTGGCGTAGTAGTTAAGTTCACACGCTCCCCTTTCAGCAGCCCAGACTTCACAGGTTCAGATGCCAGGCATGGACCCAGCACTGCTCATCAAGCCACACTGTGGCAGCATCGCACATAAAATAGAGGAAGATGGGCACAGATGCTAGCTCAGTGACAATCTTCCTCAAGCAAAAAGAGGAAGATTGGCAACAGATGTTAGCTCAGGGCCAATCTTCCTCACACACAAAAAAAGATGGGACAGCAGTGACTCGGCACCCCTGCAGGCCATCAAGAGTCCCAGTCTCCAAAGTTCAGGGATCTCTACGAGAAGCATTTAGCACCCCTAAATGCAGTATTGACAAAGTGTGTGTGTACTGCTGTATTAACGTAGATAGGGTACAGCATGGGCTGAAATAAATTTTAAATGATAAACACAAAGCATAAACTTTAAAAATAATTTGTGATACCTGAAAGGTACCTTCCACACTTAGAGGGAAGTTTGGCTTCAACAGTAGGGCGTGCGTTCAGGGTGTCAGGCTGCCCTCCTGAGCGTGTCTGCCTCGGCCAGCTTCTCGCCCAGTGGGGCCGGGCTCTTGCCGTCTGTAGGTGCTGACGAGCAGCTCCTCTCAGCAGCTGGGGAAGCGTCAGTTCTTCATTCTCTTGTGCCCATGCTTGTGCCTCCTTGCTGTTGTCTTCACTTTACAGTTCTTCTCAGGAACCTTTTTAAGCCACATCTCCATTTTTAAGGCTTGTTTAGTTAAAACCAGATCATGTAAATGCTGTGTTTGCTTTACCAGACACCCAGAAATGCAGCACCTGTAGGAAAATGAAAGTGTAAGGGCGCCTCTAACAAGCAAGTTTTCAATTTTAGTAAAGCTTACTTTTTTTTAAAGATACAAATAAATATAACTAGAAGTTGTAATATTTTTCCTGCCTCCCAGTAGATTCTTATGTACCCCTCGAGCCCGCTGTGTACAGTGCCAGTGTGGACCCCTGTGCTATCTTCCCACTGACCGCGGAGAGCGAGGGGCCTGGGGCCAAGTGAGCCTGGGCGTCCCTGGTCCCCGCCCTGAGCACCCAATGAGCCAGAAATGGCCGAGCCCATGAGCTACATCCCTTGCTCGCCCCGTTTGCTGGAAGTCCAGGGCTGGGCCGCTTGGCAGCTCTGGGCAGGGAGCCCCTCCATAGAGGGTCCCCAGCACGGGGCGAGCACAAGAGGCAGCTTTGACTGGGGGCCCTTTTTCTTTTCAGATCCAGGAAGATCCCAGTGTGTGTGGAGACGGGCCCTCTGTCTCAGCGGTCACCATGGAGCTGAGTAAGGAAACGCTGGACACCATGTTAGATGGGCTGGGCCGCATCCGAGACCAGCTCTCTGCCGTGGCCAACAAGTGACTGCCAGCTGCTGGCCCAGCCCAGGCCACTGCTCGGCCTCGAGGAAGCACTCAGGGCCGCAGCTGCCCTGGGAGGAGGCAGGGCAGTGGGGACAGAGGCAGGCTGCCATCAGGAAGGCACAGCTGGATCAGAAGGGAGCAGCTGTGCCCATGCCATTCTCCCACTGCTTCTCTTTCTCTTTCTGAGGCTGCTGAGCAGAAGCCTCCGTCTCTGACCGGCTCCTGTGTGCGACTCTGCCCGCGGGGCAGCCAAGGGGACATTTGCTTCTTCAGCCGCCTCTGTGTGGCTGATGGAAAGTTCAGGCCCGAACTGTGGAGCTGGTCTAATAAGTTCCCTTCCAGCGGTGGCTCTGATGGGGCCATTTCCACGCCTGGGACACAGCTGGGAGTCAGGTGGGTGACGCCAGCAGTTCCCGCCTCTCTGCCAGAGGAGCCAGGCAGACCCCACAGAGCAGGGCCACCGCAGTGTGGCCCCCTGCTGAAGTCTGGTGCCTTCCCGAGCTCCCTGGGCCCGCTGGACCACCTTCCAGCGTCGGGGTCTGACGTGGGTGCTGAGGCCCCTCGTGCAGCCAGCGGCCCCTTCCGTGATTGATGGCAGCCGCTCCGGGGTGAGGAAGTGGGAGGGATTGGAAATAAATAGCAGTTCCACAAGGTCGTGATTCTGCTCAGGGCTCTGGTAGCTGCTGTCCTCAGCCTGAGGTGCTGCCGCTTGTTCGTAAAGGTGACCCCAGCTCCCTAACTCGCAGCTAAGCCTGTGAGCAAGGTGTGACCTGACACCGGGCATCGACTCTCACTGCTTTCCGAGTGTCTGTCACCTAGAGCGAAAGAAAGCAAGGTGGACAGTCGGGGTGTACCTGTTACAAGAGCTGTGATGGAAGCACGCCTCAGGGTTTAACCCGACGAGGTCATCTCTGTCACGTGCCTGGCGCATTGTCGGGACTCAGTGTGTCGGGGTCTCCCCGTCCAGGTCGCTCTGTTTGGGCGGCTTCCCGGGTGGTGTGTGCAGAGGGCTGGGGGCGGGCGCCCCTGCTCCATGGGAAGGCGCTTGGCCTCTCGGTCTTGCTTCCCCCCAGTTTTTTTAATTAAATGGGGATGGTAACAGTATCTGCTCTGTGGGGCTTTTGTGAAGATGAAAGGACATAGCGTCTCTAAGAGCACTTAGCGCTGTGAGGGCACACAGGAAGGGCCTGGTGACGTTAGCTCCGAGCGCCAATGGCGGTGACGCAGAGAGCTCTGTGCATCTACTGCTCGTCCACCATCAGAGGGTTGGTGCGACAGTGACTGTTATCCTCCCTTTGTCCTTGAAGGAATCAGCTCTTTGAGGTCAAGTCACCTGCTGGGAAGTGGCCTCATTAGGACTTTGGCCCAGATTTCTAGCTTTCTCTCTAACACACGGGACTCTGCAAGGGACACGGAGCCTGTGACTTTAGCTCCATTTGGAAAACCCTGGAACCGAAGTAGAGATGAGAAAATTTACTCCTGAGACACTAGGAAAGTGCTCCTCTCTGTCTGCTCTCGCAGAAGCTGAGCTGCCTTCTGCAAGATGGCGGTTCTGAATCCTTCGGGGCTGTAGGCGCTGGGAATCTGCTGGAAGCTGTGCATCCTTCCTGTGGGAAGTGAGCGTTCCACTTTTTACCTTCAGTGACAAGTTCGTGGACCCTGGAAGCCAGCCCGCTCCTTCCAGGTCGAGAGCCCCTGGTCCCCGCCTCAGGTTGTGTTCGGCCTTGTCGTGAGTTCGTCCCCTGTCTGCTCTCCTCCCTCTCGCTGGGACCGCAGACCAAGATGTCCAGTCCCTGTCCGCTGGGCCTCCGTAAGGGTGACTGGAAGCAGGGAGCCCCGCATGGGGCTTTGCAGTCGGAGCTCCTCCAGCCGGCTCCCCTGAGCAGGACCTCTGGGGGCGTGGCTTACAGAGGGTGTTCCATAACTATGGGGAAGTTCCGTAAACGTCTGCTGCCCTCCCCTCGGTGCTGTCAAGGGGTCTGTTGTCTGCTCCTCGGGAGGATGGGTTTGTAGAGACCGTGTTTCTGGTTGGCCTGACCGTGTCTCAGAAAAACCTCCTATTTACTGCCTGTTGATCTCAAAGGAAGTTCCTTCATTTGGTGCTTGTCTGCTTTCCCAGTAGTACTTTGTGTCATGAGCAGCTCTCTGCAAACCGTCCTTTCCTTAGGGTGCGGCACAGTTTGGATTTCCAAACTCCATCCACAGAAGGGCCAGGACAGATCTCGGTGGTGCCTGTGCTCCTGGCTGCCCAGCATTTCCCACCCATGGCCACAGGAGTGAGTGTGTGGCTCAATACTGATCCATCCCTATGTCCCACAGAGATTGTCCCAGGACTGTACATGACTCAAATTGGGCCAATCTGAGTCTTTCTCTATGGCTTTTTCTGCTGGAATCAGCAGAGAAGACCACCTCCTGCCTCTGAGCTCTGATAGCAAAGCCAGGATGCTCGGTCCACCTTCCTGCCGCACAGAGAAAGCCTGTCTGCATGGGGAGAGGCTAGCCCAGAGCAGAGCTACGCAGAGGCTGGGGAGAGGAGGGGGAAATCCAGTGTGTCTGATGCCAATTCTGTCCTCCTAGCCTATCGGTCAAGATGGACCTGGCTTGTGTTAAAATGTACCCAGGATTTGTTTGTATCAGGAGTGGTGAGACACACAAACACAGAAATGATTGTAGTAGAGGAAGAAGTTTATATTACAGATCCTAGAAACGGGAGGCACAGCCCGTCACGCAGGGTCACATAGGGAAGGACCAGGCTGGTCAGGGGTCAGAGAGGGCCGGGAAGAAGATGGCGCAGGGCCTTTATTGGGGTGTTCACAGGAAGGAATGGGTGAGGCAGCGTAGGTGTGCTGAGTAAGTTTAGGGTTCAACAGTTTGAAGAATTCTGGCGGGCTCTGGGCTACCGGAATGGTCCCTGGTTGTCCAGTACCTGGTCCTGGGGTGACCCAGGGCAGGGGGAATATTGCCTTGGTGTGGAAGAGTTTGATAAAAGACATAGTTGAGGGGCTGGCCCGGTGGCACAGTGGTTAAGTTCGTGCATTCCACTTCGGCGGCCCAGGGTTCACCAGTTTGGATCCCAGGCATGGACCTACACACTGCTTATCAAGCCATGCTAAGGCAGGTGTCCCACATGTAAAATAGAGGAAGATGGGCATGGACATTAGCTCAGGGCCAATCTTCCTCTGCAAAAAGAGGAGGATTGGCAGCAGATGTTAGCTCAGGGCTAATCTTCCTCAAAAAAAACACAACATGGTTGGGGGTGTGGCTGTGGATTTGTTGATCTGTGTATCAAAGGCATGTTTTGGATAGTTGTTAGCTACCCCTGGGAAGGGCAGTCTCTCCAGGACCAAGGCCCCAAATGCCAGAGCATCAAGAATACAGAAAATAGGGGCCAGCCCGGTGGTGTACTGGTTGGGTTTGCATGCTCTGCCTCAGCAGCCTGGGGTTTGCAGGTTCAGATCCTGGGCATGGACCTACATACTGCTCATCAAGCCATGCTGTGGCAGTGTCCCACATACAAAATAGAGGAAGATTGGCACAGATGTTAGCACAGCAACAATCTTCCTCACCAAAATAAAAAAAATTAAAATTAAAAAGAATAGAGAAAATAAGGGGCCAGCCTGGTGGCATAGTGGGTAAGTTCTGCATGCTCTGCTTCAGCAGCCTGGGGTTCACGGGTTCGGATCTTGGGGGCAGACCTACACAGCACTCATGAAAACCACACTGTGGAGGCATCCCACATACAAAATAGAAGAAGACTGGCACAGATGTTAGCTCAGGGACAATCTTCCTCACACAAAAAAAACAGAAACTAAGGAAATGCAGTCAGTGCAAGGTTATGCCTCAGTAACAAACAGTCCCAAGTGGCAGTGGCTTTCATCATGACAAAAGTTTACTTTGGCTGCACAGCCAATGAAAGCTGGGGACGGAGGGCAACTCCTGCTCACCGTAGTCACTCAGGCCCAGGGCGATGGGACCTTCATCTCAACATGTGCCTCCACAATCCCTGAGGTGGGATGAGGGAAGGTGGCAGATGGCAGCCTTGCTCTTAAAGTTTCTGCCCAGAAGTGACAGGCAAGTCACATGGTGACTCCTAGCTTTAAAGGGGGCAGAGCACTTCAGTCCTGCCACATACCAGGAAGAAAAAGAAATGGGATATTTGATTAGCTCTGGTAACCACTGCCCCCATCATCTGAACCAGAAGATTCCTTTTTTGCCTGAACTGGTTTGCACTTAAGAATGAAAGAATTGTGAGTAATAACATGCACACCATCTTGGCATCTTTTCTCATGATAAACCTCTTCGCCTGTGTGGCACTTAAAAGCATTTGAAACATTTTCCCAAATATCTTTCTGCCTCTTCACCTTCCACTCATTAAGTATTTGTGCATTTCACTGAGGAGCAGTCAGCTCGGGGAGGTCCAGGGCTGAGTAGAACTTGAATCTGGGTCTTTCAATTCAAAGGCCAGTGGTTTCTCCCTTCCTGCCTTGATTCTGAGAAAAGAAAACTTGGATTCCTCACAGATGGCTGAACTTTTCCCTTAATCTGGCGACTTTCAGCTCTCTCCCTCATCAGTCCTGCCTGACCACTTCCGTCTTTGGCCTCCTTTGCCTCCCTTTTCTGGTGATTTTCAGGTCCAGAGACATTGACGTGAGGACCAGACATGTGGGTCTTTCCCACGTGAGCCGGTTGTGCAAACACACACTGTGGCACCATGTCCAGCAGCCATTAGTCAAGCTCTGTGGTCTGGTATTTACCAGTTTCCAGGAAGTGAGTCCAATGCGGGGCAAAAAGCTCTCCATTATTTAGTAAGTTGAGATGTTATCAGAAGTGAGAGAGGGTTTTTATTATTTTTTTAAATATTTTCGTCTAGAAACCATGGCTGCCTGGCATTTTGAAAGTTTTCCAGTGGTTGAGCATTTACAAGAACTATCTTGAACTGGTAACTGCTGACTTCCAAATATTGCGAATTCCTCAGCACTCTCTTTCTGCATGATGCTGACTTATACTACTTTCTGTAATGTTCACATTTCTGTGGCTTAATTGTCCTTTTTACAACTAAGAAAGAAGAAAATATTTTTTAATAGTATTTCTAGTTGGTGCCAGAGGACCCTAACCTCCAAGGACAGAGGATCATCCTTCATTTGAGGAAATGTCCAGAGCTCTTAAAGGTCGGTCTGAGAAGCTGAGTTTCTTTTGCCCTGGGCTCTGGGGAAAGACTGATGGGCCTTCCGCCTCATCTGTAAGTGGAGATAAGATAACCCCTTAGGTGATGGCAGCTCGCAGATTTACAGCAAACTACGAAGTAGACCCCTTGGCTGAAGAAGGGGACTTTCTTGTCTGTGGGCATCAGCGTTGCACTAGCCGCACGACCTTAGACAGACACACACACAGTGGAGGACTGCAGTGTTCCAACAAGCTGAATGCTAGTGAATTGAGAGATGCTTTGGGATGTCAGAGGGCTCTGGGGTCACTGTCATAAAGGTACTGCATCCTCAGCTCAGGGGATGGCCTCCGCTTGGTTAGGGTTTTAGGAACTCTGACGAAGCTCCTACTCCAGGCTTCCTTTGGCTGGTTCGGCATCCGGGAGTGAGAGTCACTGTATTCCTTAGGATATCGACTGGAAACTGCTGTAACGCCCAATTTCCATGGATTAAAGGGTTTTGTCTCTCTCTCAATGGCGTTCGCATGGAATTAACGTGGCCTCGGATCGCTCTGCCTAAGTCAACCTCAGCAGCACCCTCTCACCGCAGAGCAGTCCTTTGAGCCCCTGCAGAGGCATCTGCGCGCCAGCGTGCCCCTGCTTTCAGGCCGTGCCTGGCTTCAGGTCTGTGGGCCTGGGGGTCCAGCCACGCTGGTTTCGCTTCCGTGGGAGGAGGAAGGGCTGGGAGCCGTGGGGCGACAGTAAGAGGAGTCTGCAGGGTGACAGCGGAGGGCAGACACTGGCACTATTACAGAGTGTCCTGCCGCTATCCCAGAGCTCAGGACCAGCATTTCCCAGGGGCCAGCCCAATGCTGGAGGGGGCAGAAAAGGAGCGGCCAGCCCTGGGCCTGAGTGGGATGGCCGCACGGATGTCCCGGCCTCGCTGCACCCTCTCTGGAATGTCTGCCTTCACACTGGCTTAGCTCCTGTCCATCCTTGGGGACTCACAACACGTGACGGGGGCCTAGGAAGTCATCCTAAGCAGCCTGTCCTCTCTGCCTGTGTTCCCATCATTCCTCTTCCCGCCACCCCCACTCTTCACCCTGTGTCCCCATCACCTGAGCACTCAGATAATAGGCAGCCCCTCTTGGCACTGGGAATTTCCTGCCACTGGCTGAAATGGGGCTCTGTCCCCAGGGTTACTCCTAGAGAAGAGGTTCCTTGTCATTTGGTGTACCCTCTTTGGTGACCCAAGATCCTTCTTATGCCCAAAAGCCACAACGCGAGGGAAATGTCTGAACACCTGGGCGCAGCCAGAGCTTGCCCCCTAAGCCCAGCAGGTGGCGCCCACGCCCCCCCTTGTGGTCCCCGGGGCCCGCTGTCGGAACAAAGACCCGGAGAGGCGGGGAGTGGGGCGGGGGGCGCGCCTCCCTGGGAACCCGGGCGGGGCGACGCTTCCTCGGAGAAGACCCCAGGCCGAGGACCACGAGAGAGGAGGGAGAAGGGAGCGGGCAGGCCCACCGCGGGCCGCTGAGGCCAGCTCCCGAGCCCGGCGGCAGACGCGCCCGCTGTCCCCTCGTCGCCTCCGTCCCGGGCGGGCGGTGCAGGGACCCCCCACCGGGGCGGGTCCGGTCGCCCGGCTCCTGCGCGGCGCCGCGTTCGTGGCGCGCACGGGCCTCGCGCTGAGCGGCCTTCCCGCCCGGCGCCCGGGGGCCGGTGGAGCCGCGCTGCGACCCGGCCGGGAGCCGAGGCCCGGCCGCTTCTCGACCAGACGGAGGGATGGAGCGCAATCTTCCCGACGGCGCGGCTGCCCCCAGCGTCGTCACCCTCCGGCACGCCCGGGGCCCCTGCCGGCCGGACCGCGCAGCCCCGGAGCGGGCTGGCCGACTGTGGGGTGGGGGGCGAGGGCCCTGTCTCCCCGGTCGTTCCGGGGCTCCCCCACCCCGCGCTGCCCCGCGTCTTCTAACTGGAAGTCTAAGGCCGTCCTCTTGCCTGAGACCCCTCAAGGCCTTCTCGTGCTCTCGGCGTCAGGGCCAAACTCCTAGAAACGTCCGTCCGTGAACCCGTCCGTGTTCCTTACAAGCGGATTTCTCCCCGCATTTCAGTCTCATGTGACAGGATGAAAGAAATGGGCTTAAATCGGAATAAACGGTGTGAGGCTCACCGGCTGGTGGGAGTGGGCCCTGGGCGATGCTTCTGGAAGGCTCCGGCACCCGGAGAGGAAGCGGGCGCCCAGAAGGAGCCGGAGCCGAGGGTCGGGCCGGCGCGCTCGCTCCTCCATCCGCCGGTCCTCCGGGCGGAGCTGGGCTGGCTCTGCGTCGTGACCCGGCGCGGGACGGGCCGCGCTGCAGACGCTCAGCGCTGCTGAACGAGGCCGGCGTGAAGGGACCTCCCGGCGGGCTCCAGGGCCGACTGGTCGCCCACTAGCTGTGTCCACCGGCCCCCTCCTTCTGCTCTGAGGGGGTGCACCCCCGCCTCCCCTGCAGCCCTGGCTGACGTCCGAGGCTGGAAGGGACCTGCTGGAGGACAGTGGACCGGGCAGAAGGAGATGCACAGCCCGGGACCCAGCTCGGGGGAAGTAGTGGTGGCATTGAGGGCGGCAATCCCAGAGCCTCTTATGCCCCTGGCCTCTCTGAATTCTCCCTCCTGAACCTCGCAGGAAGGTCAACCCGGCTGCAGAGGGTCACCCTGCCTTTACCCCAGGAGCCCCCTGGCCGTCGGGGCCATGGGCGTGGCTGCCTGGCCTCTGTTTCTGGGTTGGCGCCTCCCTGGCACAGAGGGGCACGACCAGGGCTCCCTCTCCCAGGTTGGGGACAGCCAGCTGTGGGAGGCATCGGCTTGCTGAGTGGGGGCGTCTGACTTCCCACCAGCCCCAGGGGCACCCCAGGTCACCCTCCATAGCATCTCTCCCCCAAAAACTGGGCCTCCCCCTAACTGGGTTTGCTGCCCTGGGCGGGTCTTCCCCTAATCCAGCCTTCTTCCCCTAATCTGGCCCCTGGGAAATGCTGGTCCTGAGCTCTGGGATTAGGATTTCTGGAAAGTAGTGCTTTCCAGAAAGTAAAGTGGATCTTGTTTATCCTCCAAACCTGATCCGCCTTTCCCAGGCTTCTCCATCTCTGCAAAGAACAGCTCCGACCTGAAGTGTGGGAGACAGCACTGGCGCCCCCTTCCTGCCACCGCCCGTCCTCACCCCATTCACTCCATCAGCAAGTCCTGCTGCTTCTGTCTCCAAAATATAGTCACACTGGTCCGTTTCTCCTCATCTCTGCACCGACTTAGTTCATAGCCCCGCCATTTCTCAGCAGCCTCTAAGCATGATGACATTGGCCAACCTCTGCCTCCTGATCTGTCGCTGGCCTCAGCACACCAACCTTGCATCAGTTCCAAGGTTCTCCAAGCGCTCCCTGCCCCAGGGCCTCTGCACTTGCTGCCTGCCCCCAGCTCTCTCCCCTGGTTTTCACAAAATCACTCATCTTTCAGAGCTCAGCCAGCGCGTCCCTCCCTCAGACAGGCTTTCTCAGGCTGCTCCCTCCACAGAGGACCCCTCCTTTTCTTCTCAGTCACGAGTCCTGTTTATGTCTGCCCGCTCCCCAGTATGAAGTTGTATTGGTTTAATAAACGTATGTGTCTACTTGCTTATTTAACTTGTCATTGTCTGTCTCTCCACTGGAACGTGCCATGAGGGTAAGACGCTCGTCTGTCTTGTTCAGCACTGTCCCCAGAGCCCAGCACAGGCCTCACAGCCTCGGTGCTCACTGATTGTTAAAGGAGCATAATACACACACGGAAGACCCATAGGGTCACTGCCCTGCTCTCGTATGTCAGCATGTCCCCGCTGTCCCCAGTGTACGCTGCAAACCCCACAGGGCCCCGTGAGTTTCTTCTCCACCCCACCAGAGCTCACCTTTTCCGGGTCCCTCGCCAGGCCTTTGGAGAATCAATCCAGAATGGGCACCATGGCGCAGACAAGAGTACTGGCCTGACAAAAAGGGACGTTGGACAAAGGATCTTCATGACCCTAGGGAGTGCGTCGATTCTGTGATGTCTAATTCTATTTTAAACTGCAACAGAAGAAACTTTGGACCAAGAAGCCAAGGAAGCAACCCAAGAAGAGAAGTGACAGCTCTCACTGTCAGGTGGCTGAGAAGGGACATGCAGAGGCCGGACTCCCCAGTGCTGATGCAGGCTGGGTGGCGTCAGGATTCTCAAAGAGAATGGGTCCGAGGAGGGGCCACGCCGTCCAGCTCATGCTCCATCCCCTTGCTCAGCGTAGGACTTGCACGTCGAGTGTCCTCAGTGAAAAGTTGAGTGAAAGCACATGCCTTGGGGACCAGAAGGCCTGTCCCACTCCTGTCACAACTAAGGTGCAGCAAGACCACTTCTCATGGTCCCTATGGACGAGAAGCTTCTCTGGATGGCAGAGGAGGGGCTATCTTCTCCTTCTGCCCATCCCCAGGAGTGACCTTGCTGAGACCTCAGCCCCGCCCAGGGACGGCGTCCTGCTGGCCCAGCCTCCGTTCTGCCCCCACGCTGATACGTGCCTCTGGCAGATTAAACAGCTCTGCTGGCTCCTTACAAAGTGGCTCCATGCCCAGGCTTCTTGCTCCACTCCCCAAGCCGAGCGCTGGGCCACTGCCAGGACCAAAAAGACCTCTTGAGTCTCCAGGTCAGCCTCCAGAAGCACGTCTCAGGTGCTGGGGTTGGGCCTCCGGGCTCGCCCCTGACCACAGATATAAATCCAGTCTCCGGGGTGGCAGTGGGGCGGAGCGGGGAGTGGAGTGTCGAGGAGGAGCTGAGGGTCCAGGTGCCTTTCCACTGACCGCAGTCCTTCCGCGCAGCCTGAGCTCCTCCACCGCAGGCTCGGTGTTTCTGCTCAAACCACGGAGATCCATCCCCGGAGAGGGCGGAGGGTTTCCACGCCAGCGCTGGGTGCCAGAAGTTGTCCCAGAAAGCTCTGGTGGGCATTTGCACTCCATCTTCCTCAGAGCAGAGAACAGAGGCTCAGAGATGTGCAGTGACTTCCTGCAGGTCACACAGCTATGTGCCTTCTGGCCCCAAGTCGAGCAGTTTTCCATTTCTGGAAAAATTAAGGTGCAGGAAATGACAACATGAAGGAGGATCACCCCCGGGAGAACAGAAGTCAGACTCAAGGGAAAGACATCCCCCAGGAGTGCTGGCCATCTGAAGCCGGGAGCTGCTTCAGACGGACCAGGCCGGTCAGAGGGGCCACAGGCGGTCAGGCGCAGACAGGAAGGGAGGGCGCAGACAAGCAGCCGTGGCCTCATGAGGTGCCCCTCACCAGGCTGGGGGTGAGCCCCCGTCCTTCCCCGTGGTGAGGAGGGGCAGGTGGGACCTTAGCCTGCCAGCAGCGCCCTCCAATGTCTGCTCCATTTTCCAGCTTCCTGGGCACACTCCCGTCAACTCTTTATAGTCTCCAGGTGGACTTTGACCTCTCAGTCCCTGAAACATTGTCAGCACGTCCTTGCAAAGCCTGTCTCAGCCTGGAGTACAGGGGTGCCTGGCATTTATTGTTTTGTGTTTGGCCTTTTGGGCCCTTGGTAAAGAGAAAAGGTTCCAGTCAATTATTTTTTAATTGGTGATACATCTGCATGATCAAAAATAGCAAAAAGTGCAGAAGTGTACACGATGAAAACTCTCCCCATGCCGGCCCCCGGGTCCCCTCCCCAGAGGTACCAGTGTGTCCTTCCGGAGAGAGATTGTGCCCTGCGAGGGGTCAGCAAGCTGCAGCACAGCCCCCAAGGCCACGGCCAGCGCAGGGCCTGAGAGGGAACAATGGTGTTTACATTTTCAAAGGGTTATGAGAAAACGAAATAAAACAAAGCAAAGCAGAGTATGCGCCAGAGGGCATCTGTGGCCTGCAAAGCCTAAAATATTGACTATCTGGCTCTTGACAGAAAACGTTTCGTCAAAGTTACTCAAAAGACAGTCTATCAAGACACTTGGCTTTTTCACTCAATAATCTAGGCTGAGACCTCTTTGAATCAGTGCGTGGGAGCTTCATTCCTTTCCAGGGCTCATGGATTCCACTCTCTGGATGGACTCTGATCTCGCCAGTTTCCTGCTGAGGGAAGTTCGGTTGGCACCCGCCTTTGGCTGTTACAGTCAATACTGCAATAGACTGCTCCGGCTGCGGAGACGGACTGAGTGGCTCATAAACAACAGAAATCTGTTTCTCCCAGTTCTGGAGGCTGGACGTCCAAGATCAGGACGCCAGCAGATGCGGTGTCTGGGGAGGATCTCCTTCCTGGTTCAGCGACGGCTGTCTTCCCGCTGTGTCCCCACATGGTGGAAGGGGCAAGGGAGCACTCTGGGGTCTCCTTAGTAAGGGCACTGAGCCTACTCCGGAGGGCTCCACCTCCGAACCAAGCCCCGTCTCCCAATGCCATCGCCCGGGGGATCAGATTCCAAAATATTAATTCGGGGGGCACAGGAGCATTCGTAGCGGAGCCTGTGCTCGTTTTCTTTCTCCTTCCCTCCCTTCCTCCCTCTCTCACGCCCTTCTTCCTTCCCTCCCTCCTTCCCTTCCTCCTTTCTTCCTCCTTCCTTCCTTCCTTCTTTCCTCCACGCTTCTTTTCTTCCTTCCTCCTGGTTATATTGCTGGCATCTCAAACCTTGGCGAGTGCGTGTGTAACAGACTGTGTCTGCGCCGGGAGGCTCGGTCTGCTGACTGCCGGGGAGAACCAGGTCTCAGGTGGTCTGCATCAGTCATGGAGCCTTTCTCCTTCCCTTCCTCCGCCAGCACACTTGTCCCCAGGGATGCCTCCACACACAGTCCCTCCGTGTCCTCAGCGGCCGCTGCTGCCCCAGCCTGCAGGAGGTGGCTGCCTGGAGCCAGGCCAGCTGTGGGAGGGTGGTGATAAGGGCCATCCCAGGTGACCTGCACTTCCTTCAGGCTTCCTCCAGGGCACTGTCCACTCTGAACTCTGCTGCAGATGAATGGGCTCTGTGGGGGTCTCTGTGCTCCACCTAGACCGGAAGTTGAATCCCCACAGATAACCCCCCACCACAGCTGGGGTTGCTGGGCCCAGAGGCTACCACGGCCCAGAACTCTGGTCCTGGGCTGGTTTGCCCTCTTCCCTTTTCCCATCCTCGCAAAGCCTCTCACTCTGCGAGCTCTGCACTAAGGGGGGGCACTTGTTCCGAAAGAAGGCAGTGGCCGGTCCTCTCCCCTGCCGAGTCCCAGGATGTGAGGATGCGGCTGTACCCAGGGAGTCTCCCCCGACCCTTTTGTTTTCTGGACAGTGCAGGATGGGCTTCGACCAGCCCCTTTCCTCACGGCCCCACCTCTCACCAACATCCAACCAAGGACCTTTGTGGTCGGTCCCTTGGGAGTCGTAAGGAGCGGTTCCCTTCTCTGTGGTTCCGGGACTTGGACTGTTTGCTTAGCCCGGGGGGCGGAGAACGACCCAGGGGCAAACCCTGTGCAGGCGGACAGCCCCTGTACTCAAGCCCCAAACCTCAAGAACCTAACTGACTCGCCCTTTTCCTCACCCCCACATCCAGGACCCAGCAAGTTCTCTTGGTCCCACAATCACACTGCGGCCCCAAGTCCCTCAGTCCCACTCTCAACACCAGTCAGGACAAGAGCATCTCTCACCTGGGCTCCTAAAGTCCCCTAAGGGGCCTCCTGCTTCCACTGTTGCCCCTGAGATCTATTCTTTATCTGGGAGCCAAGCAGTCACTTTAAAGCCACCAGGGGTCATCGCTCCAGCACTTAGAACCTGCCGTGGGCTCGTCCTGTCCCAGCCTCGAGGCATCCCCCTCTCTGGTGGGTCCCCAGCCCTCCTTCGCTCTGCCTCAGCTGCTGGCCTCTCCTCTCTTCCTCCACCACATATAACTCTGCTCCACATAAGGCCCTTTGCACCTGGAATGCTCTCCCTGCAGATCTGCACGTGGCTGCTCAGGGCTCCGCCCAAAGCTGAGCTGCTCAGAGAGCGTCCTTGAGCCCCAAGCCAAGGTAGCCCCCAGGCACCCTCTGCTGTGCCTTCATCCTACATCCATAGTCTGGCACCGTCTCCTCCTGCTAGAAGGCAAGCTCCAGGGCAGCCTGGACAAGCCTTGTTCGCCGTGTTCCCTGCAGGGTCCCACCTTCTAGAACTTGAACTCCCTCCCTGCAGGACGCCGTGGGAGCTGCATCTTGGTCACATTGCTAAACCCTTTCAACAAACCCCTTTGTCGGGCAGGAGTTCCACCAGCCCCTTAGTTTTGGTTTCTGAAACTTAACTAAGATTCCGCATTAGAGCACGGATCCAGCCTCGGAGGATGGAGAACCCTCTGGCTGATCGGCTCCTCTCCTTTGATGCGAAGTCCTTTGATTTCCTCCACCTGCTGCCCCCGCCTCACTCCATCTGCCTCCACGGCCAGGCCCTTCAGCCTCAGCACCGCCTCCCTGATCACTCACCCATCACAGGAAAGTGAGATCCGAGATCCCCTCAGGACCTCCTGGGCTGGTCTGAAACGAACAAAGGAACCGGGGAAGGGGGACAGAGACAGAGAACATGGAGGGAGGGGACCAGGGCTACCAGGGGCACAGTCACAGAGGAAGTCAGCCAAGAAGCATGCCAAGCAGCTCTGAGGGTGCCCGAGGCTGGCCTGGTGACACAGCGTCATGGACACACTCTGGGTCAAGATTTCTCCTGTGTGACCTGCACTGTCAGCCGAGCTGGAGAGTCATTTTCCTGGAAGGAGAATGAATTGGAACACCAGCTTTGCCTTGGCTGTCGGGGTGGCGCTGGGGTGGGGGTGGGAGTCTGAAGAGGTCATCTCTTGATTTTCTCATCTCTTGATCTTGCCCTTGACCTCTGCCCCTGGATGATTTGAGAAGGAAGAATAATAGCTCATATTTTTGACCATTTTCTATGAGCCAGACACTATTCTGAGCCTTTTAGATTCTTAGAATATTGAATTCACATAACCTGGTGAATTCACATAACCTTGTGAAAGAGAACGATGATTGTTCTCACTTGTAACAGGTGAGAAAACTGGGATCCAGGGAAGTTAAGGAACTTGCCCAACGTCACACAGCTGGTAAAAATGAGAACAGGAGTTTGCTGCAGGCCGTCGCATTCCCGGCTTCACCACCCCACGTCTCTTAAGCAAGATAACCCGCATGAACAAGCCCTGCTGAATGTGATACCCCCATAGGAGGATTTGTTACTAAGCAACCCCTTCTCCCCTGGCTCCCAGCATCTCTCTACGTGTCTGTGACAGTACTGCTGCCCCAGGGATACTGACGGACCCAGACAGGAGTCCTGCTCCCGGGAGCCCAGTGCCCCGCACACAGTCCGGCACCACAATCACACAGACGTGCACGCAGCTGGATTCCACTCAGGAGGGCTGTTGAGTGAAGGACAACGAGATGGTGGGGAGCTAGAGCCCCAGCTGGAGCTTATTGATCATTCTATTAGTGATAAAAATAGATGATGCTTATTGAGTGCTAATCACGTGTCTGGCATCATTTGGAGCATTTCAGATATTAACTGAAATGCTTAATCTGTCCCACCTCACAGAGGGCCCCCACGGGTCCTCACCGCCTGAGACTCTTGCCCTTGTTCAGTCCCCTCCCACATGGAATCAGGGCTGAGCCATGTGACCAGGATATTCTATGATGGAAGTGACAGTGTGTGAAGGCATTGCCACTTCCTCTGTGGTATCTTGGATCACAATATGGAAAGGAGCTGAGGCCTCTGGCCAACAGCCACTTGAGTGCGCCATCTTGGAAATGGATCCTCCAGCCCCACTTGAGCCTTCAGACAATGTAGCCCTGGCCAACATCTGTCTGCACCCTCATGAGAACCCTCGAGTCAGAACTGCCCAATGGAACACCCTCGACTTCTGTCTCACGGGGACTGTGAGAGATAATAAATGGTTGTGGGTTTTTTTATGACGCTAAGTTTTGGGGTAGTTTATTATGCAGCAATAGAAAACTAATACATTAGCTCATTTAATCATCACCGCCACTTTACAAAGTAGATGCTTAAATTACCCAAAGTTACACAGCTGGAAGGTGGAGGCAGGATTTTAGCCCATCACCATGCCGCCCCAAATTTGCCTTCTAGATGGGCGCCTGATGGTCTCTCTATTGTGGGAGATTTCCTGGAGGATGCTGAGCAGACCACAGTGCCGGGCTCCCCAAACTTGGCCAAGTCTCAGTATCACTTTATGAAAAATAAAGACTCGCAGGGCCCGTCCCTAAACCTGTTAACTCGCTAGGTCCAGGATGGGGCCTTCAGCTGGTTTAACACCTGCTGTTTCAGGACTCGCTGACCTTCCCAGCTCTTCCGTTGGCTGCTCAGAGGAGGCTAGGTTTTGCTGCAGTAACCACGGATCTCAGGCGCTTAACCCGGGGGGTTCATTTCTCCCTCCGTCTCAGTCTGATACGGGCGGGGGTCCTCCTGCATCTGGAGCTGCGATGCCTGGGACCCGCACCTCCTGAAATCCCCGCTGCACGGCGAGGGAGAGAGAGGAGTGACCGTGTGACATGTGTAAGGGCCACGCCTGGAGGTAACTTGTGTCATGCCCACCCACACTCACGGTCTTCAGCCAGTCATACGGCCCTAAGGAAACTGCAGAGCAGGCTGGGAAATGTGAAGAGCAAATGAGCATCTGGGGACCCGCATCCACGCTCTGCCACACCCACCATTGGGCCTGGAATTATGAACTATTTTGCATATTTATAAGCTCCTCTTGATTCCTCAGATATGAGTTCTTTGAGGTCAAGCGTTCTCTTGCTTTCTCCCTGTAGGGCAGAGCACTTAGACACTGCTGGAAATGTTCTTCTTCCAGGTAAACGGGTGACGCAGCGGCTGGAAGGAAGGGAACAGCGGTGTGCGATTTGGGCCTGATGGGTCTAGGCGCAAATCTTGACTCCAACACTCCCTTGGCAAGCGTTCCGAGCCTCAGTTATTTTGTCTGTCAAGTAGATGATGACAACCTTGCGAAGTGATTGTGGGAACTGAATGAAGTAACAAAATCTAAATCACCTGCCGCACTTCCTGCCCCGTTGCAGAGGCTCCACCTGGTACCTGTTGGAATCTTCTGAACCAGAGCACTAGGTAGGATGGGCTTTCGGGGGTCTGTGAGCCCCTCGAAATCATATGCAAACATTTTGTATATGTATAAATACATAGGGACCCCTTCTTACTCATCTTCATTTATAAAAGCACACACATACTAATCCTCGTAAAATGTCACAGTGTTGCAGGTCATAACTGCCAATGCATCCTCAGTGCTTCCTATGTGCCGGGCCCCTGCTCTGAGTAACACGTGTGCATATCTGGTTTAGCTCTCACGTGAACCCCACGAGCAAGGTACCACCTTTATCATCCCTATGATGCATTCTTCCTATGGCTGAGGAAACTGAGTCACAGAGAGACTAAGCTGTCAAAGATCCCACAGCCAGGAAGGAGCTGAGTCAGTTTGAACTCACACCGTGGCAGCCTGCTCCCAGAGCCCACAGCCACTAGCATCAGTGGTTCTCAGAGTGTGGTACCCGCAGCAGCATCACCTGGGCACCTGTTAGCAATGCGAATCCTTGGGCCATGCCCCAGACCTCCTGGATCAGAACTCTATGTTTTGACGTGCCCTCCAGGTACACATTGAGGTTTGAAGACCCTGCCTCCTGCTCCGTGCTGCCTCTCTTCCCTGCGGTCGGTCCTCCTGGGGCTGGGTACCTGCAGCTCACTAGGTGAACTAACGAACACGGACACTGACTCAGAACTCCTGCTCACAGCCCTTCCTGCGTCTGACGTCAGGAGCATTAGAAGGAAAAAGTCGACCCCAAATGGGAAATGCCCTCCTTTGTCACTTTGGGGTCACCTGCACCCTGAACTCTCCTCAAACTGGACAACTCAGCCATCAGAGCCACTCCCTGGTCAAAACCAGACCAAAGCCCACACTCCCTGCATGCCAAGAAGAAAGTCAGACAGTGGCTGGCTGTCTCCTGGAGACGCAATTTTGTTCCTTGCCAAAAACCATGCATCTCAAACGAGTGTGCAGCAAGCAGATTGCAGCCCGGGACTCCCCGGGGCCTTCGCCCCAGCTGTTCCTGCTCGGCACCCAGCCCCGTCTCTGTGCTCCCTCTGACATCCAGATGGCAGCCGGCACAGCAGTGAAGGCAGCTCCAGGCAGGCTGCTCCCGGGCCAGCCATGTGTTTGATGAACCAGAGAGCCAGCAGACGCAGCTTATCTGGAGGGCTCACAAAGGCGGCGCGCAGGCAGCCACCAAAGGTGACGGGTTCTATCTCAGCCCAGCCAAGGGAGTGTTCCACGTGGATCCTGACATTTGCTAGATGATGCCATAATGACAAGAGTTCCTACTGAGCGCTTCCTGTGAGTGAGGCTTCCTGCAGTACAACAATCTGTGGTGGGGATGGTGCATTATTACCCATTCCACATGTGAAGAAACTGAGGTGTGGAATGGCGGAGTAACATATCCTGGTCCCAAAGCTGGGGAGTTGTGAAGACAGGATGCACACCTGGCTCCGTAGGGTGCCCGTGCCTGTCTGTCTACCCACTGCGCTAGGCCATGCACACCAGCATGGCACGCGTGCGCTTAGGCCTGAGCTGGCCAGCAGGGCTCCTTGTGTGGCCACGGGGCCTGGGGAAGCCTGTTAGAGGCTGCTAATGTTCCCCAGTTATGAGCAGGTCCTGCCTTTGTTTGGAGTTGTAAAATTGTGTCCACTATGATTTTTTGCATTAAATTTGTTTTTTTAATCTTGCATTAAAATATGATTTGTGTTGGTTCCTGGGCTTCCCAGCACCCCCTTACATTTTGTGCCCGGTCCTGCTGGCCCTTTCAAGGCAGGCGCTGATGCATTTACAGGTGGGGGCACTGAGGCGGGGGGAGGGGGTGGGAGTCACTCGAGGGCACGCGGCAGGTGCCTTGGCTGAGATTCCATCCCAGCTTGTCTGGCTCCAGCACCTCCTCTTTCCACCACATGAAGCTGAAGCGGGAACACCTCAGTCACTCGGGTGTGAGCTCAAAGGACGGCATGGCTCAAACTGGACTGCTGTGTCTCAGAGCCGCCCTCCGGAGATGGGAACCCCTCCCGTGGTTCTCCTCTACCCAACGAGGGTGACATGGTTGCAGGTTCTGCAGGCCCAGCAGGTACACTGACCCCTCTCACCAGGCCACCTTCTGGCCTGCAGCCCAGAAATAAAGAGAGGAAAGGGGCCGCTCTGCCCTCCCAGAGCTGGGGGCCCCTCTGGAGGTGCCAAGGCAGCAGCACCCCACTCTATCACCTGCTCACCCGGCGGCCTGTGGAGGATGGGGACACAGGCGCCTGTCTCTTTTCTCTGAGGTTTCCCAGCTGCTGTCTGAGGAGCCACATGACCTACTGGATGGAAGCTGGAGAGACCCCCCTTTCGATGGGATGTTGTGTCTGTCTTCTGTTTGAGGCCTCCACTGGGTGCTCAGCGTTGCCAAAAGGACAGCTGGTCTGGGAAGAGCAGGAAGAGGCTTTGCTTCTGCTTGTCCCCTGCTGGGCAGGTCTGTGCCCTGGCTCTGGCTGAGGGTCAAAGGGGCTCTGGGGTCATGCCTCCTGGGCTCTGTGGACAGGGGCGACTCCAGCAGAGTGAGGAGCCTGGGGATGTAAGGAGAGCACCAATGGCCTCTATCCCGCAGGCACCTCAGGTTTGCTTGGAGGCCCAGAGCAGGATGTGGGGTCCCACTGGCCATCTCAGGCCAAATCAGAAGCCATTCTTTGAGTGTGAAGGAGGATTTGGTCCCAATGCAAGTCGTCTTTTCACTGTCAGTGGCATCTGCTCACCCCCGGCCTCTTCAGAGGGTTGGTCACCCACTCCCTGGGCAATGAGGCCACAGCGCCCAGCACCGGTGCTACAGGCACGAGAGGCCAGGGGTTCCGGGAACTGCCGTCTCCTCCTCGGACACGGGCCCAGGCTGGGAGGTCTGCTGTGTCCGTCTAGTGTCCCCACTGCCTCTGGCCCTGAAACACAGCAAAGTTCTAAGGAAGAGCTGGCCCTGTCACCCAAGTGCCAATGGTTCCTCACGGGCCACCTCGGAGTCACCTGCTAGGCTGTAGAAGGAGGGGAAGGGTGCCAGGGTCAGCCTCACTCGGACCACATGAAGAGCGGGTTCTGCCTCCAGAGCGAGGGATGCCCAGGTAGACCGAAGCGGCAGGCGTCTGCTACGCTTGGGGCTCCGACAAAGGACGGCAGCAAGCGTCGGGTCCTAGCGTCTGTCTGAGAACCTTCACGGCACAGATTCTAGATAGCAGTTGCTCAGTTTCTACACAAGCATGGAACATTAGTTCCCCTGAGGGTCCTTCTGCTTGTGACATCTGCAGGCGACCTTTTCAACAAGCTCTGCGTTCCCAGAACACAGGGCACCTTTTGGTGCCTGACTAGTTGTTTAGCCCAGAAACCCAGACGTCTGTTTCCATTTCTACCTTATTTATCTCCATAAGGCTACAGGTAGAAAAATGTCTAAAGTGGCAACTTTTCCTTCCAATTTATTTTTCCTGATTCCCCCATTTCAGGTCAGAGGACATTAAAAAAGAGAAAGGATAAGATTCCCTTGACCTCAGCTATGGGTCTTCCCCAGAACACTGTTTGCCATGTTCCTGGAGTCCCGTTGATCCATCCTTCTGTTGTTTGCAAATCTGAGTCTGTGGAAGCCTCCTGAGGCAGGGGTGTGCTGGAGGGGCCTGCTCTGGCTTTCCGGAGCCTCTCCACCTAACTGCGTTCAGTGAGGACACGCTGTTAGCTTGGAATTGGCCGTGCTGGGAGTGACTACGCTATGTGCAAATGCTACAATTCACGGCTCCCCTCCCCGCTTCCCGCAAGAGAGCTCATGGTTAAACATTTACTGCTCACCACAGTGCCTTTAAGGAAAAGACTTCTGAAATGGCCTTATTTTAGTAACTTGCCTATTTTCCTTGTCCTTCCAGGGCCATTTAAAAAATTGTGACATAGCTAGATTATTTAGTTTCTCTCTTTATCTCATCTACACTGCTACTTCTGACGTTATCCCTCACCAGAGGCACTGACAATTAGGTAAACTAGTTGGTATAAATCTGATAATCCAGAAGTATAACCAAATCCTGAATTCTGCAGCAAATTTCTGTCTTTCTTCCTGAAGTTTACAAAAATACTATAATTACAGGCCTCAATTTAGCTCTAGATCATGGCTGAAATTCAGCTCCTGCAGATGTGCCCTCAGGTCTAGTGGTTTCAAGGGGATATTTTGCAAAGTGTCAGTTCTTTTCCTGAGACAGACTCACTTGGAGAGTCAGGAGAAAGAGCTGAAGGCAGAGAGGTGGTGAGTGGGGGGAGATGATAAAGTGGTGCAGGAAAGCAAAGAGAATAGAGCCCTGAGGGCTGGAGCAGGAGTTAGACCGGGCAGCACCGAGACAGGCTCTCCTGGAGTTGGTGTTTTGTTTTGAGTTCTTAGCATGCCACTCAGAGAGGCTGATTACGGAATTCTGAGTATGTTTTTTCTCATAATTTTCTAGAACTATGTTTAAATGTTTTAATTTTGTAACATGTCAAAATTTCCCAAAAATGGTCCGTTATTCCAAGTGTTACGGGCTAAACCCTAAAATTCCTCTGTAAAGTCCTAACCTTCAGTACCTCAGAATGTGACAGCATTTGAGACAGGGTCTTTAAATAAGTAATTAAGTTAAAATGAGTAATTAGGGCGGGCCGCAGTCCAGTATGACTGGTGCCCTTCTAAGAGGAGATCAGAACACAGACAGACACAGAGGGCAGACCACACGACAACAGGAGAAGGCGGTGTCTGCAAGCCACGAAGAGGGGCCTCAGAGAAACCAGCACTGCTGACCCCTTGACCTGGGCCTTTCAGCTTCCAGGATTGTGAGAAGACACATTCTGTAGTTTAATCACCCAGTCTGCGAAGCTTTGTTACCGCAGCCCTGCAAACGGATACACCAAGTAAAACAAATTTGTTTTGCCATTTACTCAGTTAAATGCAAATTCATAAAAGAAGCAGGAATTCTGCCAAGAGGAGGCTGAAGCTCGACACAGCCAAACCCACGACAAGGAGGCCACTGCCCTTGGTCAAAAGAGTGTGTGCTTATGAATGGTGTTTCAGATGCCCCGGCCAGACAGAGGCTAGGAAGGGGCCACACAGCCAACGACCCAGCAACTGTTGACCTTGGGATAGTCTGAACAAAGTGACCTTCTTTTACGAATGGATAAGACAGGGAGTGTCCTCATAAAATTTTGAAGGGGACCCAGAGCAAGATTTGACCCACCACCTTTGCAGGCTTGGAGCTTGTGGTCCTTGGGGCTGGCTTGGATTGGACCGACCAGCTCTCCCTGTGGAGTACTCCCTATGAAGTCAGCAGACACAAGACAACCTGGGTCAAAACCAAAACACACAAGACAAGATTTTGTACAAACAGTCAAAACTGCAAGCCTCGCAAATAGGAAAAGAACAAGCAGATTAACGGCAAAAATATCTGTCAGATGACGCACCTCAAAAAAAATGTTCTAATTATACAGTGATTGAGGCCTAACTCCCTTGTACAAAGAACCATTTGGTTACAAATCCTAGGATAACAAAAACGATTGAGCAAAGACATTTTAATGAAACGTGTCAAGGAAATCCATAGAGTAAGTGGAATCTGGGCACCAAGGACCTGGAGAGGGCGCCTGTTGGACTCAGGGTCTTCAGAACAATCTCCTTGGGACCTCCAGATTTATCTAAGGAGAAGACCACCACTCAAAACCTGAAAATCTTTCTTAAGTTTAAGTAAGGAAGAGCCGTGCTGGTCAGGCAAATTTCTCTCAGCAGCAAAGAAAACTGCTGGCCTCATACAGAGTCATCGGGAAGCGTCTATTGCGGGTTGTACGGGGCAGAGCTGCAGGAGCGGGTTGACGTCAGCCTGAGTACGCTCACCGACGCGGGTCCGCTGGCAGTTGGCCGCCTTCCACACCGCGAGCGCCTGGCTTTCAGAGTGGTGTTCACCAGAGTGAGTCGACACTCATCAATTTGTCAAGTTTAAAACTACTTCTTGGTTTGACACCAAGATTATAGAACTGCCATTGATGGATTAGACAGACTGAAAACCTGCTCTGGTGGAAACTTGTAACTGTGACTCTAGAGCAATCAGACCTCTCCTAGGAGCACGTGAACACCACGGAACAATCTTTATGCTTTCCCTATTTATTTTGTGTATTGCCTGTCTCTCTACTGGAGGGGAGAAATATACACACCCCACGAGGGCAGCAATTTTTATTTATTCAGATCCCTGATGGATTTCGACCATCTAGAACAATGCTTGGCACACAGCAGGTGCACAATAAATATTTGTTAAATTGACAAAGGGGCCTGACCTCCAGATCTTGACCTGTACAAGCCACAAGAAGATGTGGTTTTCTATTTGCATTATTTTTTTTAAAAAAATCCATTACCACGGGGGCTGGGCTGGATGTAATCATGATCAGTGCTTTTGAACAGAGGGTGATGAATGAGCTCGGGGGCAAGGCTGAGTGTGCGGTGTGCCTGTTGTCTCTCCAGACCATGTTCTAACTCCACCGATGCCGTACATGTGACAAATTTGGGACGCTGGTGGCATCACTTGGATCATTAATCTTGAACATTCCTCCTCCGGCTTTTGTAGCCCTTGGAGGTTTGCTGCATTTTGGTGTTCTCCTCTGGAAAGTGCTTTCCAGGAGGTGGTAAGGCACAGAGACTGAAAACTTAGGCTCTAATAGTGGTGTCACTTTGAGACAAGCTATGCAACTTCTCTGAGCCTCAGCCTCCTTGCTGTAAAGTGGGAATAATGACAGATCTTAGCTCATATAACTATTTTTATTGTCACCACCACCATCATCGATCGTTACCATCCATGTTACCGGTCGCTAGTGAGCTCCGTGTCCCAGCGCTGGCCTTTCAGGCCCCTGGATTCCCCCAGGATAGACAGAGAGGCCATCAGCTTTTCCAAAGAGCCAACCTTGCCATGGGAGTTAGAAGAAGTAAGGTGAGACCGAAGTTGCTGCTCAGCGTGACCAGCCCAAACCAACTATATTCCCCTCTCAGATTCCATGGGCAGAGCCAAGCGGATCCAACACAGGGAGCGGTGGCAGTTCAGCATCTAATTTCTTTCTCCCTTGGCCAACTTCACTCTAGAGACTAGAAATGCCCAATATTTGCTTTTCCAGCCTCCCTTGCTTCTAGGGATGGTGGCATGACATTTCAGGCCAATGAAATGTAAGTGGAAATCTGCTGGGATGTCTGGGAAAATCTTGCTTTCCTGATAACAAGCCCAAGAGTAATTGTTGCCGTCTCTTCCATATTCCTTGCCTTGACTTTGGACGTGATGCCTGGAGCTGGGGAAGACATCTAGAGACTAAGGAGCAAACTCATTAGTGAATCAAGAGACTTACCTAGATGACAACCCTGACATCACTGAGCCACTGAATGAATGCCAGCAGTCGCCTATAAACTTTTGCTACTAAGAAAAAAAGTCCAAAAGCATTATTCATGTCAGATTTTCAGTAGCTTGCAGCCAGAAGCATTCCTAACTGATCCAATGCCACTCTACTCAGAAATGAAGCCAGTATTGGATGAGCTCCGTCTGTACATCCTCCAAAGATGTACCATCTGTTAGCCTTCAGATGGCAGCCATGGTCCATATCACCTACGGAGACCTACCAAGGGGCTGAAGAAGTTTGGCTATACCATTTCTGCATGCTGACTTAGTGTTTGGGGTCCTAGACTCAGATCTGGGAGGAAAATTAAATGAAGATCGTAGTAGGCAGGATAATGCCACCCCCTCCCCAAAATGCCCACATCCTAATTCCCAGAATCTATGAATAAGTAATCTTACATGGGAAAAGGGACTTTGCAAATGTGATTAAGTTAAAGCCCTTGAGATGGAGAGATTATCCTGGATTATCCGGGTACGTGTCCTTCTCAGAGGGAGGCAAGAGGGGGCAAGAAGGAGACGTGATGATGGAAGCAGAGGTTGGAGTTGGTGTGGCCTCAAGACAAGGAATGTGGCAACCTACAGAAGCTGAAAAAGACAAGGAATGGATTCTCCTCTGGAGCCTGGAGAAGAAATGCAGTTCTGCCAACACCTTGATTTTAGCCTGGTAAGACCATGTTGTTCTCTGATCTCCAGAACTGTGAGATAATAAGTCTATTCTAAGCCACTAAGTTTAAGATAATTTGTTACAACAGTAATAGGAAACTCATAAAGGGCCTTCTACTTTGGCTTTATCCTTTTCTGAGGTCAGGACTCCAGCTTCTATCTTATTCCATAAAAATCAAAGGCCACTTTGTTATATTAATTAGTTCTAGCCTGGAGAAAATCAGATTTTCCCATTGTACACTATCAGGCCTGCCCCTGGGTGTTTCCGGCCCTGTGCTCATCTGTGCTGGCCTGCTGTGTCAGATCCATCCGCCAACACCCTCCCTTCACTCTGCTCTGCTCTGCCGAGGACCACATTCTCAAGAACCTCCCTCCAAGAGACTTCCTCCTAGTTTTGGCCAATGGGAAAGACTGACCGAGGGTGGGAAGAGGGGAAAAGCCAGAGTACCTGCTCCTCTCACTCCGCCCCCATGGCATCTCCAGCTGCAGCAGCATCTCCTCCAGCCTCCGGTTCCTTCTGTGGTCCCAGGTCCCACTGGACACCATCTGCCATAGTTTTGGCTCCCAGTGGTTGGTCCCTGACTCTGGGCTCCTCCCTGTTCATCCAGCCTGGGAGTGAAACAACTTCCTGTGGTCGCTAATCTCCAGGTTGTCTGGCTTCTCAGCTCTTCTACCAATTCCCTGTACTAACTGCCCTCGCTTTGAAATACATAGAATGGCTACTTTCTCACCTGGTCCATTTCTACAAAGGCACTGCAGACATCCTACATTCTCTGGTTTCCAAGCAGTCTGCAGGCTCTGTCTTCTGGGACCATGATAACACGTGACACTGAGCTGGGCTAAGCTGGCTCTGTTTTTGGTCTGGTTTAAAAGAGGGGACAGCAAGCATGGCAGTGACGGCTTGTTGTTCCCGCTTCTCTTTCTACTCTCCATGGTAATAGAATCCCAGATCTTTAGCCACTGACTTGACACAGCTGCCAAGAGAAAGCCCACCCTTCCCAAACTCCCTTGCAGCCAGGTGTGGCCCCGTGACTAAGCTCTGGCCAACAAAAAGTGGACAGAAGGGATGCATGAAACTTCTGGATCACTGCCTCCTCTTCTCCTCTTCCTGTTTCCTAGTGGCTGGAAAGCAGACATGGTGGTGAACCATCTTCAGCCATGTGGGCGAGGGCCACACACAGGGGTGGCAGGGCCACGAGGTGGAAGGAACCCAGACCTGATATCTTGGAGCCGTCATAAAAGCCCTGGGCACCGTATATCTGGGCTGCTGTATGAGAGAGAAATAAACTTCCACCTTGTTTGAGCGACTGTTATTTTGGTCTCAGTCAAGCAGAGAAACCTATACCCTTGTCACCACAGAGAAATTGAGAGAAGTTGAGACTGGCACGCGGTCAGCCGTGTGTTTCTGCTCTCGTGGCGGTCCCCACACTGTGTTGTGACTGGTGGGTTTATCTGGGTTTTCTTGGCCCTCCCCTCCCTCTGATTGGGATCCTGTGAGAACAGGAACTTTCCTGGTCCACAATGAAGTCCCAGATCCTGGCCCGTCAGCACACTGCAGGCCTCTATGACATGTGTGTGGAATGAATGGGTGAATCTGAAACCCACGGTATATTTGCCGTGCGTCTCCACAGGGGTCACCGTGAGGGCTCAGGGTCTCTTGACCTGTTGCTTTGGGCTTTCATATGTCCATTAAATTATACTAGAATCACAGAATTCTAATGCCTTAAAAGTTCCTTATTTACCACTCTTACTTTACCCACCTGCAAGTTGAATTCAGAAAGGCCACACGGCAAGCGAGGGGGTGAGCCAGGAGCTGAACTGGGGTCCAGTGACTATGAGATCAAGGCTCGTCCTACTGCTTGGGGGCCCATTGCCTACATGTGGACTTTCCAGTGGGATCTCTCCTGCTTTTCCCCAGCTCCCGGCTCTGGGGCCCCCTGGGTCTTCGTGCCCCCCCTCTCTGATGGTTTGGGTTTGCAGTGTCAGGGAGCGGAGCGTGTTGGAGCTCAGCAGGAAATGTCCTTTGCTTGGGTGCCGAGGACAGTTTCTGGAACAGGCTGTCCGCTGTAGCACCCCCAGCCTGGGAGCTGGGCGTTCAGCTCTGGGGCCTGTGAGTTAGGAGTCAGTTTGAGGAGACAGCCCCCACTTCCTTTCCTGAATTCTGGCCTGTAGTCTATCAATACAAACAACTGAGTAAAAGAGGGCTCAAAAGTCAGCTTTGAGAGCGTGCAGCCCGGACCTGGGACCCAAATGAGACTTTATACCACCTCTCCCTGCTTTCCCTCTGTAAAAAGGGCCACGCTGACCTGTCCGTCTAATCCCAGGGGGAGGAGCTGGAGCCGGAGAGCAAACAGCTGGCCCGGCGGCTTTCCCCTGAAGCCTGGGGAGGCGGCCCGCCCCTGCGCCTGCCGCACCTGGTTCCCTGCACTCCTCCATCAGATCGGGCAGTCCTCCTCCTGGGGGGAAGAACCAGCGAGGGAAGGGATAGGGAGCAGATCCCCCTTTCTGTGAGGCGCTGTGGGGGCGTGCGGATGGGGGGAGCAGGGATCCTGGGAGGCAGTGGCAAAGGATCAGGGAGAGACCGGATCTGTCTCCGGAAGGCCTTGGGGAATGCACAGGTGAGGCGGGAAGTAAAGTTGGACCCAGACCATCGGGTTCAAGCGTACCTACCCCCATCACTTGGGAGCTGTGCGGCCTTGTGCACAACATTAATCTCTCTGCGTCACAGGTCTCTCCTCTGTAAAGCAGTGATGGGAGTGGGCCTAGCTCATGCTGTTGCGAGTGGAGTAGATGAGATGATGCCCACAGAGCACTTGGCCCCGAGCCTGGCACATCGAGAGGGCTCCATAAATGTTCATGTCCTTCCCTAGAGCGATGGTGGAGGAGGTGAGGCTCTGAGACCCGAGTGGTGAGCTGCATCAGCCAGGGGATGCAAACCAAGAAGTGGTCCCGCAACCCCCTCCTACCCTGCCCCTCGAGTTAAGGTGCGAGCAGACAGCCTTCAATCCCCGAGGGCCTTCTCTCTGGGGAGGTGCAGAGAACACGCCAGCGTGGGTCCACCAGCCGCTGCCAACCGCTCACCGCCCCCTCCTTGCTCAGACAGATTGCGCTGTCAGAGGCAGCGGCAGCCTGCTCCATCACTCTAATTGCAGTGTGGTTTGCGTTCATCAGGGAAACGGCAGGGAGTGCAAATTAAATTCCAACATGCAATTTATTCCAGGTATCAGGCCACTGAGGGACTCTCTGCAGAAGCCCCGCCTGCCCTTTGGAGGCAGAATTTTCCTGCTGTGGTGCTGCTGTGCCTGATGCTTGTTCCCTGGGACCAAGGCACCCCGGAATGGGGATCCTCGCTGGGCTGCAGGCCAGCTGTTCTCCCATTTTACAGATGGGGTTGCTGAGGCACAGAGAAGGGTCTGACATGGGAAATAGTCTTTGGGACCAAGGCCGCAACTGGCATGGGCTTGTCTGCCTTTGGGAATTACGCATGACGGGTGTCTCTCCAGCACACCCTGGGAAGACGAATGAGCCAATCCCGAGCAGTGGTCAGGGGCGCCGGGGCCCCTCTGGAAGATCAGACTCATTCTCTGCACAAGCACTTGCCTGCAGGAGGCTTCTGAGCAGAGCCGGGCACAGAGTGGCTCTCTCAGGCTTCGCAGCGATGGGCCACCCCTCCCTGCAGACAGCCTGCCAGGGGCTTCCAGACAGCTTCCTGCCAGCTACATCCCCAACCCTGAGATGTATTCTGAGCCACACAGACACCAGAATTCGGGTGGCAGAGCAGACTGCACCACAGAGGTGAGGAAGCGATGGAACCCGGCAGGCGGCTCTGACACCCTCCTTCTTCGGTCCTGTCCTGACCGGCTGTGAGTGGGTGCCCGGTCCCGAGCTTCTGGGGCAGCCCGTGTGTTGGCCGTCAACAGTCCGGGATGGTCACTGTCGGAGATGAAGCCATGCCCAGTAAGCCTCAGACTCAGATGACAAGCAGAGAAAAATGCCAAAACACGCTCTGAGGACCAGGATCCCTAATGTGTGGGTGTGCAGGGACCCCCAGTGACAGGAGGTGAACCCCTGGAAATGCGTGCTCCAGAGGGAAGCGTTTCCACAAAGCCTGGCAAGGCGGCGTCTCTCCTGCGTTCCTGGATTCAGCTCCCAAACCGGCACAGATTGCCTATGCTTAGCAGAAGACAGCACCGAGGCTCTGGGGAACGGATTGCTTTCAAGAGCAGCAAACCCCTGGGGAAGACACGTCCAGTTCCGATCAGGGCCTGGAGTCTGGCGGTGGACATTTCAATGCAGGCCTGACACCGGCATTTGAAGGTGGACGGCGGGGACTGTCGGGCCTGGTTTTCTCAGAGGGAACAGGGCATGGAGAGAAAAAGGAGGAGACATCACCACCATAAAACGGCAGGAAGTTTAGAACTCAGTGGTCGGCGCATGGCCTCGGAGCTCAAATCTGGAATCCAGGACCTCCGAGGCGTGGGTCTCAGAACAGGCCGTTTACGTCCCTGGCCCTCAGTCTTCCACTCTGGAGGGGGTGGAATGAGCGTCCGTCTCTCAGGCTCCATTTAGAGCAAAGGTCAGAACTTCTTCTATAAAGGGCCAGAGCAAATATTTTAGGCTTTTGGGGCCAAATGAACTCTGTTGCAACTGCTCAACTCCGCCACTGGGGAATGGAAGCGGTAAATGAATGGGCATGGCTGTCTCGATAAACCTGTATCTACACAACAGGTGGTGGGCCGGATGTGGCCTGCGAGGCGCAGTCTGCCAACCCCTGATTCAGAGGACTATATGAGACAATGCAAACGAGAGCACAATGCTTGACCCCAAATCACTGACCAATAAATGTTATCCTCGTCACCATCAGCGTCAGCATCAGCATCACCATCGGCGTCACCATCAGCATCAGCATCACCATCGGCGTCACCATCAGCATCAGCATCACCATCGGCTTCACTATCACCATTGGCGTCAGCATCACCATCAGCCTCACCATCACCATCGGCTTCACTGCTCTGCGTTTGGCCCTTTGGATCATCAGGTGCCGCCTAATATCTCCAATCCCATCTTCCTGCCTTTTACCAATTTAAGTAAATTTCCAACAAAGGGACTTGAATGGATTAATTCAAACTCCTGGGTGCAAGTGCATTCAGGATTTTGCCCTGCAGCGAATGGCTTAATGCACATTCCCAAATCGCTTAGCATTTAAAGCTCAGGGCAGGCTGCATCGCTCAGGGGTGAGAGCATGGGGCAGGGGATCCCTAGAGAAGAGAGATGACAGAACGTCCCCTGGAACGTTTCCATTGCCCCTCACGAGGGATTTCATCTGCTTGATGGCACGGACTTCTTCCTGCTGCTTGAGGAAGTAAGATGGTGACAACTACTTCACAGACACGACACTGAGCTTTGGTCTGACAGACTGACTCGTGTGGAGTCACGCTGAATCGGGAACTGAGCTGAACTTGATCTCAGGCCTCTGGACTCTGAATCCAGTGCTCATTCCCCCACATCCCAGCTGTGCTGAGTCCTGGATCAGTCAGGACCTTTGCTGGAAATGATAAATTTGCTGCTTTAACAGAGAAGGACTTCATTAAGAAAGAATTTCTGGGAGGACTAGAGAATCAGACTCGAGGCCGTGTACAACAATTTATTGTTGTTCATCCCGTCGAGTCAATTCCAGCTCCTAGCACCCTGTGCGCAGCACAGCTGGACGCCGCCCGGTCCTTTGCGCCCTCCTCTCACTTTCCGGCGCTCTATCAGACAGGGCTCCACTGCTCCTCATAGGATTTCATGGTCAGTTTTTTCAAAAGTGGGTGGCCAGGTCCTTCTTCCCAGTCTGTGTAGTCTGGAAGCTCCCCTGAAATCTGTCCACCATGGGGACCCTGCTGGAATTTGAAACACCAGTGGCAGAGCTTTCAGCATCACAGCCACACGCAGCTACCACAGCATGACAGCCGCCATGGCGTGACATCCGACAGATGGGTGGTATGGGTCCCTGACTGGGAAACGAACCTGGGCCGTGGCAGTGAGAGCGCCGAGTCTTAACCACTAGCCCACCAGGGCTGTGCAGGACAACAATACCCCAATGACGGTGCAGTGCTCTGTTGCAGATGCTCCTGGCACAGGAGCCACAGCAGGGACCACCGATGCCGGGCACCTTTAAGACGCCTACCCCTGCTGCAGCCTGGAGCTTAACATGCCTCTGCCCCCCTCAGAACCAGTTCTGCATGCTGGTGCCCCTTCTTCACACTACCCTCTTTCAAATACAAGCCTCCACTGAGGGTCTTATTAGCCAAGCCTCTGTCTTGGGTCTGAGCCCTAGCTCCCAAGGAGCCTGAGGAAATGAGTTACTGACTTCTTCCTTGGGGAGGCGAGACTCACAGGAATTCCCCAAACCCGGGAAAGAAGTGCAAAAGGTGCCGGGCCAGCTCTACTTCTGGGCACACACCCAAAAGAAACGAAAGCAGGGACCCAAAGAGATACTTGTACACCCACGTTCATGGCAGCATTAGTCACAATCGCAAAAAGGCGGAAACAACACAAACGTCCACCTGCCGATGACTAGTTAAGCACAGCGGGGTATAGACGTACAACGGACTATTAACCAGACTTTCAAAGGAAGGGAATTCCGACATACGCTGCAACGTGGATGAATCTTGAGGACGTTATGCCATGTGAAATGATCCAGACACAGGAAGATGAACGCTGTATGATTCCAGTTATATGAGGGACCCAGAGTGGTCAAACTCATACAGACAGAAAGCAGAATGGCATTTGCCAGGTGCTGGGAAAAGGAGGGAATGGGAGGTCATTATTTAATGGGTACAGAGTTTCAGTTTAGGAAGGTGAAAAAGTTCTGGAGATGGATGGGGGGGATGTTTGCACAAGAGTGTGAATGGAATTAATGCCACTCAACTGTACACTTAAAAATGGTGAAAATGGGGGCCAGCCCCACGGCCTCCTGGTTAAGTTCAGCGTGCTCCACTTTGGATGCCTGGGTTTGGTTCCCAGGAGCAGACCTACCCACTCGTCAGCGGCAATGCTGTGGTGGTGACCACATATGGAACAAGGAAGGCTGGCAGGGATGCTGGCTCAGGGCGCATCTTCCTCGGACAAAACGAGGAAGATTGGCAACAGATGCTAGCTCAGGGCGAATCTTCCTCGGCAAGAAAAAAAAATGGTTAAAATGGTAAATTTATATTGTGAATATTTTACTGCAAAAAAAAAGATGCTGGGCATGACAAATGTCCACTATAAGAACTTAGGTTTTTATTTTAGAGAAGAGAAAATGGAGGCCCAAAAAGTGGCAGACTAATCAATGGCGACATCAGCAAGTGTCTCCATCTCTAGGACTTGCTCCTTCCAGAAAGACACTGCTGGTGACCGTTAGAAGTTTGGATGCTGGCTCCCCAGCCTTGCTCCCTCCAGGTTCTAACAGGTAGGATGGGGGCCGGGCAGGCCATGAAATGAGTGAAGCGGGTTGGATGGGAGACCACAAGGAGAAGGGGTGACTGCATGAATGGAAGAACACACGCTCTGTCTGAACAGGGCAGCTGCCCCTCAGCTCTGCAAGTCGGACATGTGGGAAGGGAGCCCAATGTGGCTGCATCTTCTGGTTCTTTAAAAGAAGCCAGAACTCCAGATATTTATGTGAAATCTCCAGAGCTTTAATCACTGGCAACCGATTCAGATAAAAACAGAGAGGAGTCCACACGCCAATTAAATATCTGTGGGTTGAGTACCATCCTTGGGCTGCTTGTTTGCACACTCAGTGTTTGAGTATAGCCGCAAGGACCAAAGATAAATCAAGATATCGACTTTAATGGTAGATGCAAGTGCCCAGCAACTTTTCAAAGTATAGGTCTCCCCAGTAAAGGCTGATAAGAAAATCATGACTATTAACTAAAACCAAAATGACAGTCTCCTGTTATGTTCTATTTCCCAAATCTCACCCTTGGGGTCCTCCAGTGGGGAGAACTGGGATTGCCAATTAAAACTCCGAGGGCAAGGAGCCACCCCGCTTACTCGAAGGAGCACGATGAGGTCTGTCTTAAAGACTCATTAACCAAGGAACGGAGAGTGAGGGGGAGGAAAGACAGGAGACGGAGGGAGGCAGAGGGTCGGAGAGAAATCGGATCCGCATCCTCTTTTCGATGCTGACTCCTTCTGGAATGTTTGAAACTCTGGTGCTGGTTTGAGCAATCCGTTCTCTAGCTGACAGGGACCAATTGATATTTTTACTTGACTGACTCTTACCTGGTAAATTTGCCCCTGCGAGGAGGTGTCAATAAATAAGAGAGGGAATCCACAGACAGGGCGCCAGAAACCGTACATTTCCCAACTCTTTTTCTCCTCGAACTCCTTTGGCTTGACAGTCAAACCCATGGTCAACCTAGTGGCCCTTTCTCTCAGGGGAGAAGACAAGCCTCTTACTCTTATCGTCATGCAGTTGCTCACCCAACACCCACAACTGTCCCTTCGTGAGTCTGCCCTGGACCCACAGTGGGCAGCAGAACGTCCTGTTCAGGGTCAAAACAGATAATCAATAAAAGTAACGCCACAGCCATGCCTTTCTATTTCCCCTCACAAATCGTCTGCTTTACCAAAGATTATATCAAACAACAGAATGGAATCATTGCAATTTTGAAAACTACGAATTCCAATTATCAGGTATGCCTGGAAAAATTAAAGGTCAAAAGTGAAATTCCCTTTTCTCATTAAATACAAAGAAACTAAGGTCCACCACCGGTTGAGCCCAATTGCCGCATAGTAAGGACTCTTTCGCCTGGAGAGTGGAGTGTGTTCTGGAAACCACTGCATGGCCCACGATCTGGCCCCCCGGTGGGCTGGATGCCTGCTGTCTCCACTCTCTCCGGAGGCTGCGAAGCACGCTTCTCGAATCCCCTCCCTCGTGGTTCTAGGGGCAAGTGCGGCAGTGAAAGGAGCTCACACGAGACAGTTGGTGAACGACTGGATCCAGCCCTGCCTGAAACCAACAGTTCCTTAGCCTTGGACTTGGCTGCATTAGCCAATATATCTTTTAAAGTTTAACACAACTAGGCTTGTATCAGTTGGATTTCTATGACTTACAACGGGCGTTTTAGTAACGTTCCCATGAACATAATGATAGGATGTCAAGGGAGTCTGCACATTTTCTCACTGACATTTCTCCCAAGGGTTTCACTGGGTGCATTTCCTTTCCTTATGTACACTTATCACACCTCCACTGGGGCCAGCTGAAGCTCCTTCTTTCTCATAGAGTTTACTCCTTGAATCTACCTTCTTGCCCGAGAGCGACAAGCTAAATGGAGAGGACGGACAATATCTCGCAGATCACTCATCCCCATGGACTTTTCTCTAAGACAGACTGTTGTGTCGGTTTATCATCTTAGAGAATGCCTAGGGAAAATAGTTTTTTGACTAGGACCTCTGCATTCAACCCAACTGTTGAGGACCTCATCAGGATAGCCTCTATTCATCTTGATCCTGCGTTTTCTCCTTCACTGGAAAAGAGCTGATAGGGTCAATGAAAGTTAATTTCATAGATCCTTGAATTGCTTGCTTCATAAGTTCTTTATTTTTAATTTTTTTGAGGTTGGTGCCATTTCAAGGATTCCAACATTCCAGGCCATTAACATACTGCTTCTTTTCTAAAATGCCCCTCCCTGAGGATCCACGGACACGATGTGGAAATGATCCTTTAGATCAGAGGTTGGCAAATGACAGCCCATGAGCTGTCTATTTTTGTAAATAGTTACTGGAACACAGCCACACCCATTCATTTATGTATTGTCTGTGGTTGCTTTTGTAGCTGCTACAGAGACACTGCAGCTGCCAAGCCAAAAATATTTATCTGGCCCTCTTAGTTTTGGACTCCTAGCGACCCTGCGTACAGCAGAGCAGAACCGCGGCCTGTCTTTCTGCGCCATCCTCTTACCTTCTGGTGCTGTTGCAGACAATGCTCCGCTGCTGTCCACAGGGTTTTCATGGCCAATTTTTCCCGAAGTGGGTGGCCAGGTCCTTTTTCCTAGTCTGTCTTAGTCTGGAAGCTCCACTGAAACCTGTCCAGCATGGGCGACCCTGCTGGCATTTGAAATCTCAGTGACATAGCTTCAGCATCACAGCAGCCACCAGAGTGTGACAACTGACACTTGTGTAGGTCCCTGATTGTGAAATGGACCTGGGCCGTGGTGATGAGAGCGCCGAATCTTAACCACTAGACCACCGGGCTGGCTTCTGGCTCTGTACACAGAGTCTCCCGATCTCTGCTCTAGGTTAGTGCTTCTCCATCTCTTCCTTATCCTGACACCCGTCAATAATGGTACCCTGAGGGACGCAGTATCTTGACAAGCCTCTGGGGCGCACTGCCTGGGAAGGTCAACTCTAGGCCACGCGGGGCAGGACATGGCCTGGCATGTACCTGGCATACCGCAAGCTGAGAGCCTACTCTTCTTTTTGAGAAAGCTGGGCACCAACACACGACCTGAACCTTGGTTCTGCAGATCCTGTTTAGATTCCCATGTGGGTTTCAACTCTGGCCAAGGTCAGGGTTACTTCTCCCGCTCGTGGGAGGTGGTGGTGGTGGCGGTGACCTTTGGGGCATCTCCCTGAGCAACTGCCCCTGCTGCGTCATCAACACACAGTTCTAAAACGCGACAAAGGGCACAAAGACGTTCCCATCACTGGTGGGGCCAATCTGAGCCATTTGTGGTTCAAAACTAATTATCGCCACATCTGTGCAAGAGCGGGAGTGTGCTCCTGAATACGTGACCAGATCAGTGATGGCAGTGACTTGTCCTCTTCCCTCGAACGTTGCCGTAGTGAAGGCAGTTCATGCCGGTCTGCTGACCTGACGTCCCAGGGCCCACGAAACTGACTGGTGTCCACGACTTCACCTCCGAACTCCAACCACACGAGCTGTGGGACCTTGAAATGCCCATCCTATTTTGAGATCCCGGCAAGACACTCTTCCTTTCTCTCATTTAATTATGGTATAAAGTCATTGCAGAAGGCACGACAGAAGGGGCTGTCCACTCTTCACATCACCAGAGACCAGAAAAGTGGGTTAAGAACCATTCGCACCAGTAGAAAGAGTGAAAACTGCAAGTTTATTTGAAAGTATAAAATTAAAAAAAAAAAACAAAACCTAACCAAAAACCGAAGAGCAACCACACACAACCTTCCCAGTTTGCATCAGCTGTGAACATCACACACTGTTAAGTAACCACTTAGCTGCATTTTTTTAGGATGTCGATTTCAAAGTCAAGGGCGCTGAGTCAGGCTATCCACCACAGTGGACTGATTCTAATGTTAAAACAAAAAGGACCCGCTGATCTCATTTGAGAAAAGAGTAGACACGGTTTTCTCGTTGGCAGAGATTTAGGCAATGTATAAAAAAACATCCTGGTTGGAATGAGTTAAAAAATATTGCTGGCCACTTATTTGCTATCTTGAGTGAGGAAAAAAACCCCCCAAAAACCCTGCAGCTTTGGTGTCCTACTTATATATTTTTTAAAACATTCATTAAAAAAATCAAATCTATAATAAAAATGTCCCTTTGTTTGTTTTAAAAAACAACACTAATAGGCTGCCCTTATCTACTAGGACCATTTGTTTTTCCTAAGAAGCCTGGAAGCAGAAAAGCGTGTGAGATTAATTCACCCCACAATTAATTAAAGTTAGAATCCTTTCCTGTAAACAACTTCCAGAGCACCAGAAAGAAGCAGGGCCCATCAAAGGCGGAATGAAGCCCTCGGACTCATGGAGATGTGGGGTTCAGCCAGGGTTCCCAAAGCACGTTGGCGCCCATCAAAAACCCTTTCTTTATTGGATTACTCAGAAAATAACTCAAGTGTTATTTTAAAAACGAAAGATACAAGCAACTAGGTTCCTTTCATTTACTTAAAAAAAAAAAAAAACCACCAAGTGGCTAGCTTTCCTGTAACATACTTTGGATTTTGGTTAAAAAAAAAAAAGCCTACAGAACAGAATCACTGAATGCCACTTCACCCCGCTCCTGCAGGCTCCATCTGAACATAATCAGAGGACGCGCACCTTTCTCAGCTACGGAAAGAAGCCCGGGGCGGAGGGGCCACCCCCAGTGGCTCCACCTGTTCCAGTTTTGCCCCCCATCGGTCAGTGTGGTTTCTTGCCAAATAAGGCCCACCTTTCTACCCGTTATTTCCCCAGGGGGTGTGCCTGGCTGGCACAGAGAAAGAGGAAAGCTAGCACAACAGAGACTGTGAATGAAGGGAAAAGGACATCCCTTTTTCTGCTTCCTTCAAGAATATGATAAATAATAACTCAAAGTGCAACAACGCACGAACGCCTGGCACACAGGTCAGTCTGGGGTGACTTGTCATCAGGGCTCCGAGGGACAAAGGTGCCATCTCCTTTCACATCTTTCTTTGGACCTCACTAATGGAAAACACACAAAAAAAAGACAGCCTTGCTATACACATATAAATAGTCCCTTAACTAGAAGGGGAAAACAAACACACTGCTCCAAATGCATTTCTAAGAGATTTTTTTTTAAAAGTCCGAATGGCAAACCTTGACTCCAAATTGTCTGTTGTTCATGGCTCACAGGAGAAACTATGGGATGTCAGGAGGGGCCTGACCCTAAGTTGGGCACTGGTAGTTGGGCCCTTGGGGAGGGGCGCTCTGGCGGGAGGGACTGAACATGGTTCTCACCTGGGTGAGAAACCGCAGCATCGGCCGGTCCAGACACACAGATGAAAGGACCCCGAGTGCTGGGGGGACTTAGGAGGCTGGTGTCACAGGTGCATGAACGGGCAAGGCAGCGGGGGTGGTTATAGGGACGCAGGGCCGGATCAGATTATTGGCCACCTCAAGTTGTGTCCTTATCCCTTGGCTATGGGCAGGTCACAGCTGGGAGGGGACAATCCAGAAGCCAGGGACCAAAGGGACCGTGGACCACAGCAAGGCCCTGCTCGCGGCAGCCTGCACTTCAGGAGCTGAGCACTTGGATAGCCCCCGACAGGAGAGGCTGATGACATCCTCGGCTGAGACAGCTCTCAAAAGAGGATTCTCGGCCAAGGTTTAAAGCCAGAATCTACCCAGAGTAGACAGTTTCAGAGTCATCCACAAAACCAAAAGGACACTGCTGATGACTGAAGGGCGTTGCTCACGTCAAAGTCTCCTGTGGCCACTGCCTCTGCCGTACTGACAGCACCAGAGAGGGGAGCACAGGGCAGGTTCTTAGGCCCCCGGACTCTCCCCAGGGCGGCCATCCAATGACAGCCTCCTGGGCGCACCCTCCAACCCAAATCCCCAGATGGAGCTATCAGGTGGCAGCCCACAGAGAATCTGGTCCAGTGTCTCCCGCCCTTCTGAACATCCAACACGACCCAGAGACAATGCTGTCTCAAGGTCTACATATACCGCTTCATCCCGCTGCCTGCAAACTCACGCCGCCTACCCAGCAAGACTCCAGCCGTGACAGAACCAGGACGTGAAGAGTGGGGCTGTGATCCTGGGCCCAGAAGGAGGAGCAGCCTCCCAGAAAAGATGCCCAACGCATCACATCAACTGAGAGGCCAGAAAAATGCCAGGTCACCCTCCAGAGAACATCCCTGAAACCTGGGGGAGGAGGAACGGAGAGACAGCTGACCCCAAATCACCGAGGCACCCTGAGGAGCTTCCCGTGAGCGCAAGTTGTTAAGATGATAACAAGTCAGAGCAGATTAACCCATGTGGACTTCGGAATAACTGGATTTTATACTTCTTCGGGGCCCTGGCTGGGCACGGAGTCCCTGGGCTCAGCGGCACCCTCCCGAGGGCCAGGCTGCCCCGGGCTGTGGCCGGCCTCTTCTGTGCTCAGGAGGCTGCTGGCAGCCTGGGAGCTGGCACTGTTGGCACTCCCGGACCTCGAGCGGTAAGGTGGCAGGTCGGCTTGGTTCAGAGACTCCGTGTCAGAAGAGTAGGGTGGCGGGGGCAGGTCATACCAGGCGGGCCTGCAACGAGAAAGCAGGATGGGGAGAGGAGAGGAAGAGGAGGCATTAGGAGCCACGGCAAGGCAGGCAGCGCCACCTTCCGCCCCCTTCTGCGAGGATGCTGATGTGGGGAAGAAGGTTCTCCTCCAAGGAGAGAGGCGGTCCAAGGACTAGGAACCCAGCAGTTTGCAACAAGGGCACGGCAAAAGGCCAGTGTGCTTCGGAGGGCGTGGGCCGGCTGGGCAGTGCCAACACCACGTCCTTGGGGTGGCCCTGAGTGAGGATACCCAGATCTCCCTCCGCTGGTCCTGGGCAGTTTGGCAAGGATGCTCGCTCCATGAGCTTGGGGTCCCATGGCCAAGCAGCTGGCCTCGTGTTTGGATGGAGCCTCTGATGGTCCTCAGAATTTGGGGTTCCTACTGAAAGGCAGCTCCACCTGGCTGTGTGGACTGGGGTGAGTGAGAGGACATGCTCTCAACACCGCAGTCTCCTTATCTCTAGGAAAGGATAATGATGACCCCTCGCTTGCAGTGACATCACTTTGCAGAGAGGACACTTTATTTTTCAGCTCTCGCTGACTGAAGGGTTACTGCGAGTCAGGCACTGCGCCTCCTACAACACCTCCGTTCCTTGCCTTATTTAAGGCTCACAAGAATGCTGAGAGGGAGCCATTACTCTTACGCCCATTGTACTGGAGAGGAAACTGAGGCACGGGGGCATTAAATGCCTTGCAGAGGATCCCAAATGACTCGTCTGCAGCAGCGCTGCGACCTGAGCCCTGGCGCTCCGTCTCCGGTTTCAGCGACCTTCACCTGCTCTCTCTCTGGTGGGTGGTCCCAACGGAGAGCTTTGCACTTAAACACCGCGCCCTGAAGCTGCGTTCATCTTTGTGAGGAGGGAAAACAGATTAAATAACACAAGAGCTGCCACAGAGAGGACGCCAGAGGAGCCCCGTCACCCTGGGAACACGGCTGCAAAACGCCTCTCACCGCACGGAGAGTCCCGGGCTCAGAGCGGGTGGGGCGCTGCGCAGGGGCCCAGAAGGGCGGGCATTCCCAGAGCCAAAGGGGGTGAGCCAGCTCTGATCCAGGGACTCCCGAAATGGGGGCTTCAGGACACCTTGGCGTCACCAAGGAAGGAGAGGGGAAGGCCGAGCAGGCAGGATTCAGGCCTACTCCCCACTTCCGCTACAGAACTCCGCTTCTGGTGATGGGGTTTCTGGGTTCAATTCCATCTGTAATGAAGGCTCAGCAACGCTGGAGAGTGATCTGCGCCACCCCCTTTCTTTTACAGATGAAGCCAAGCAAAGTTAAGGAACTCATGTATTGCTCACTCATTCACTCACTCACTCACTCGTCCATCCATTCATTGAACATGTTACCCAAACCTCGACTAGTCCTGGGCATTGTCCTGTGGCAGCAGGTGAGGCCCCACAGCTAGGCAGTGGTCTGGTCATGTGCCAGTGTGGCATTACCAGGGTGGAGCAGGGCACCGAGTTGGCCAGGACGCTAACTGTATGTCCTCAGACAATAACTTAAACTCCCAGAGCCTCAGTTTCCCCATCTGTTAAATTGAGGCAAACACAGAACCTCCCTCAGCGAGCTGTTGAGAGGGTTAAATGAGATGAGACGTCAAGCGTCTTGCAAGGACTCAGTGAACGTCAGATGCTGCCGCCGCCGACAGCAGCTGAATCTAGGCTCTTGGTAAGACCTGGGGACGAGGTGTGCGCACATATTCCCCTCCCCCAGTCCCTGCCATCCAGCACGCACCTTTGGTCCAGCAGGGCCTCTGAGTAGGAGGGCGGGGAGCCCACGTCCGACGCGTTCTGCTCAGCCTGGCTGGCCACGTACTGGATGCCGTTGTTGACGTTGTAGGTGACGCTGCAGTGGTGGGGGTGGTCCAGGACCACCAGGCGGGAGAGCAGCACGGGATGCTGCAGCCGGTGCACGGGCAGCGTCATGAGGTTGTTCCTCTTCCGCTGGTGGTGGAGGACGAGCGCCAGCAGGGCCACCACCAGCACGAAGATGACGGAGCTGCCGATGATGGCGTAGGTGATGCTGGGGTAGTAGACCAGCTGGTTCTCCGAAGTCACAAACACCTGCCCGCTGCCCGGTTCTGAGAAAGCCCCGGGGGGAGAGAACAGGAGAGAGGTTACCAGTCTGGGCCACCCTTCACTTCCAAGTCAGCCCAGGACGCGCAGGCAAATGCTCTCAGCGGCGCGACTCCCAACTGCCAAAAAGAGAAAACCACACAGGAGTCCATCGACTGGTGAACGGACAATAGAATGTGTGATACCCGTACAACGGAACGTCATTTGGCCATAAAAAGTACTGACACGTGTTACAACAGGGATGAACCTCAAAAACACCAAGCTAAGCAAAATAACCCAAACACAGAAGACCACAGACTGCATGATTCCCTTTATATGAAATGTCCAGGAAAGGGAAATTTAGGGAGACAGAAAGTAGACTAACGTTTGCCTGAGGCTGGGGTAGGGGAATGGGGAGTCACTGAAAATGGGCATCAGGGATCTTGTCGGGGTGACGGGAATGTCCTGAAACTGGGTATGGCGATGGCTGCATGATATGGTAAATTACTAAAACTCAGTGAATTGGACACTTAAAATGGGAGAATTTTATGTTATATAAGTTATACTTCAATGAAGTTGTTTAAAAAAACTCAGCCCCAGGAAATATGACATGTGGGGAACACACACGAGGAACACTGGTCGGCGTGTCTGGGGTTCCTTACGTCTGCAGAACACTATTCTATCCTAGGCCGCAGGCCAAGCTCCCAAGACGGAGAGCCAGTACAGCACGGGCTGAAATCATGGACTCTGGAGCCAGGCTAGCTTCAGATCCAGCCCCTCAACTCACTGGCTGTGTGCCCTTTGAAAAGTGGTCAACCTCTCTGTGCTGTAACTTCCTCATCTGTAAAATTGGGGTGGTAACAGCCCCCACCTCACTGGGCGTGGTGAGCATGAGATGAGTGAATAATTATCACGCGCTTGGAACAATAGTGGACACCCTGCTGTGAAGGTGCTTGTTCAAGACACAGAAATGCAGGCTTTGTCACACTGACTTGCCTCATAGCAACTCCAGGAAGTAGGTGCTGTAACTCTTCTTTTTAAGATGAGGAAAGGGAAGCTCAGAGAGCTTGGGTCCCCGGACCAGGGCCACAGGGTTAGGAGGCAAGGAGCCGTGCGTGATTTGAGCCCAGTGGTCTGACTCCCAGCCTCGTCCCCACACTCGGCCCACGGCCCCCCCAACAAGACCTCCGCAGGCATCTCCTCAGAGGCCTCGGGCGGAGGTCTGGCACCCATGGCGCCCTGCAGACGGCCAACAGCCTCTTCTCCACAAGCTCTTCAAACACTCCGCGAAGGGGCTTCCCACTCGGCAGGACAGCAACCTCGGCAAGGCCCAGGCCGGCCCAGGAGGGCACGGCAGCCGCTCCCGCAGACAGCTGGACGCTGCATCCGTGCGGGAGAACCACGGCTGCCCACCGACGCGGCCCCGCCGGAGAAAGCATCTAAAGGCAGCTGGGTGAGCAAACCTGGGGACCACACCCGGTGCCTGTGACCCCCGAAACGGTGAGGAGGTTCAGTGGGCCCACAGGGGCCAAAATGCAGACGTGAAGTGGGAGCAGCAACAACCGCGGCTGCTCAGGCCCGTGAGCGGGAGCCGGGCCGAGCCCTCGGCTCTGCCTGTTCTGGGTGGGCATCGCGGTCCGCAGTGTGGAGGGTGTGCCACGCACACAGAAGCACTCAGTAAATGCAGACGACTTGAAAGAAAAACCTGTGCGTTCACGCCTCCGGTACCCTAAATGCTATTAACACTTTACTGCTCCTGTTCTTCAGAAGAGCAAGCTGACTCAGAGAGGCGAAGTAACGTATCCAGGATCACGTCCGGGGCAAGCAGGAGTCGAGACTCACCCCAGCCACGTGCGAAACACACCGTCTGTCCTCCTTTCCGGACAGAAATACTTCCAGGCTCCCCACATAACCCAGATCTGAGAGCTAACTCAAGCTCCAGGCTTGTGTTACTTTTCTCTCCAGCCATACTCAAACACGGATAAAAAGCTCTGAAGCTTCTGCGAGCTTCTGTCGGTCACCATTTCAATGACTGACTGACAGAAAGCAGCAACTAAGATCGCAGACAACAGCAGCAGCACGGTGCAGACGCTTAAGGGAGGGAGGAAGTTCTGGACTTTTCTGGAGACGATCAGCTGTCACCGAGCGGTTCTGCTGAGTTCTGTCTGCTCTCAGCTTAGATCGCTAACAGCTGGGCGGGGGCTGATGTGTGTGTGTACGTTTCAGAATTCAAGTTAAAATAAAATACCCTCTTTATTTTGTTATGTCCAGCACAGAGCCGAGGGGTCGAATCTGGGGGCCGTCACTCCAGCTGTTGCTCAAGCAAGTTCCTTAACTTCTGTGAGGCTCAGCCGCCTTGTCCCTAACCAGTGGGGTGCCAGGTAAGCAACAGCAGCCACCTCCTGCATTACCGGGAGGGTAACACAACGCATGCGCAAAGAGCAGAGCGCCGGGCCTCTGGCAAGGGCTCACACTCAGTTAACGTTAGTCCTTTCTTTTTTATGGTGGTAAAACATACATAAAATTGACCATTTTAACCATTTCTAAGTGCACAGTTCAGTGGCGTTAAGAACATTGATTGTGTAACCATCACCACTATCCATCTCCAGAACTTTTCATCATTTCAAACTAGTTAATGCTGATCCTTTGTGTTCACTCTCTTTCCATTATCCAACTTCCCTGGATCAGTAGGTGAGGCTGGGAGAGCCCCTCTTGGGGGCGGGAGGGTAAGGCTGAGTGAGTTCCTTTCTCAAAAGAGGAAAGGGTGTGGATTTTCACACGGACAAAAATGGGTCCAGAGATTTTTAAACACTGACTTCTGTGTAACCACCTGAGAAATTACGATGTTATAACTCAGTGGTGCCTGGTCTCGTCTTTGCTCTGTGCGTAAAATGTCACCTTGTATTAATTCATTAACTAGACTCACTTTTCTTAAGAGCTTAATGAGCCCGCTGGCCAAATTACTAATATCAGAGTGGCCTGGGACCAGAGTCCCAAGTGCATAATCCATGGATGATGAAGTCTCCATTTATTCCGGCTGTGCCTCGGGCTAATGCCCTCACGCTCCACCGTCAGCCTGAAGGCCAGGCCTGCGTCTGCTGCTTCTGCCGCGTTAGCTCCAGGCAACCCGGGGACGCAGACCACCGGGCTCTCCAAACCGCTGGCCTCCGGCAGGCTGGGTCTGCCCAACTGCAGGGGTGCTCGTCAGCTCAGAGCCATCACAGAGCTGCGCAGCCATCACCACAGCGTTCTAGCACGTCGCAGTCAAGCGTCTTCAAGAACAGCGACTTTTTCTAGCTTGCAGAGGCGCGGTCTGGTCGGACCAGGGACTGAGGAAGCGGACACCTGTGACTCGGCATTCCTTTGCTTCTAAAATTTCTCCCCTCCAGATGCAAATAAAATTTCCTGCAGGATATCACTTCTCGTCTATCAGACTGGCAAAGGCAAAGTCTGATTTCACACTTTGCTGGCCAGGTCTGGGGATAACAAGTATAGTCACTCCTGCATGGCCAGTGGGGAGTAAATTGGTACAACCAGGATGGTGGCGGAGTTAACAATATGTATTAAAATAAAAAATCCTCTGACCCAGCAATTCCACTCTTCAGAATCTAACAGAGACATCCACACAAATGAGAAACAACTTTGAAATACAAGTATTCACTGAAACATTGTTCATAACAGCAGCATAGAAGAAACCATCTAAATGTCAATCTGCAGCAGCCCAGCCGCGGAAATTCTGATGCATCCAGATGACACCACACCTCTTTAAAACATTAAGGCTGTTCTCCACGTGCCGATGGAACAATCCGAAAGCTATCTTGATGAGCGAAAAAAAGCGAGTTCGGTAGAGAATGCAGAGAGTATTTCTAGGACACGCAGGACTGGAAACACTGGCAGCTTCTAGGGGGAGAACCGAAGGGGGGGCAGGCCACCTTGCCACGGGTCACTGTCCCACTTTGTACCCTCTGAACTCTATCGTCTGTTAAAACACACTTGTCGTCTCTTCTTTGGCGTGGCCCAGGCTGACGGGGTGTCGAGGTTTCGTCCTTGTTTCCTTCTCTCCCTGGGAGGTGAGGGCTCCTCAGGGTTCACACCTCACGGTCACTCAAGACCCCCCACTGACCTGCCACTCCCCGAGCACGGCTCCGAAGCCTCCAGCCCGACCTCTGGCCTCCAGAATTCCTGTTCTGGAATGTTCACTGCCCTGTTCAAACTGATTCCTCATCACTTCTCTGAAAAATCAACTCCTGTGGGCCTTTTTAAAAAAACTATTTTTAAAGTGTATTTTTCTCCAGACTAAATATTTTTTAAAAGTCAGGTTTATTGAGGTATAATTGACACACAATAAAACTTGCCCTTTTATTTTTATTTATTTATTTATTTATTTTAAGGAAGATTAGCCCTGAGCTAACTCCCGCCAATCATCCTCTTTTTGCTGAAGAAGCCTGGCCCTGAGCTAACATCCGTGCACATCTTCCTCCACTTCATATGTGGCATGCCTACCACAGCATGGCGTGCCAAGCGGTGCCATGTCTGCACCTGGGATGCGAAGCGGTGAACCCCAGGCCACCGAGAAGCGGAACGTGTGAACGTGCAAACTTAACTGCTGCGCCACCGGGCCGGCCCCAAACTTGCCCTTTTAAAACGTATAGTTGGATGAGTTTTAACACAATGATACAGTTGCATAACCCCCACCACAAGCAAGATCTAGAACCTTCTCATCCCTCCCCAAAAGCTCTTTGCTCCTTTGCAGTCCGTCCCCTCCCCTCATCCGCAGCCCCTGGAAACCACTGATCTGTTTTCCGTCCAGAGACTCCCCTTTTCCAGAAAGTCGTCTAAGCAGAATCCAGCAGTCCGTAGCCTATCGTGTCTGGCTTCTCTCACCTGCATATCGCCTCTGGGATCCACGCATGTTTCAGTATTAATATTTCATCCCGTTAGATTGCTGAGTAGTATTCTGTTGTCCTCATATATCACGATTTGTTTATCCATCTACCAGTTGAGGGAGGGAACTGGGTCGTTTCCAGCTTCTGCAATGCAGGTCTTTGTGCTGCCCTATGTTTTCATATTTCTCAAGGCCCCAGGGTCAGATGGGAAGTGTATGTTTAACTTTATAGGAAACTGTCACACTTCGTCTACGTGGCTTCAGCACTCAGCCTTCCCCATTGCTCTGCATCCTCACCAGCACTCAGTGTGGCTGGCCTTTTTAATTTCAGCCGCTCTACTAGCCGTGTAGTGGTATCTCATGGGGTTGAATTTCCCAGTGACTAATGACGTTGAGCATCTGTTCATGTGCTAATTTGCCATCTGTGTATCTTCTTGGGTGAAATGTCTATTGCACTCTCTCGTCCATTTTTAAACTGGGTTGTTTGACTACTTATTATTGAGTAGGAAGAAGTGCTTTATATGTTCTGGGACACAGCCCTTTTCCAGAAATGTGTTTTGCACGTATTTCTTCCCAGTCTGTGTCTTGTTTTCTCGTCTACTTTATAGTGTCCTTTTCAAGAACAGTGTTTTAAATAATTTTTTATGAAGTCCATTGTATTAATTCTTTCTGTTATGTTTTCTGCTTTTTGTATTCTCTCCAAGAACTCTTTGCCTAGAAGTTTTATAGCTTCAGCTCTTACATCTCATCTATGATCCATTGCAAGTTAATTTTTGTTTATGGTACAAGGTGAAGTTCAATGTTCTTTTTCCCCTCCCTTTGGAGATCCAACTGTTCCAGCACATTTGTTGAAAAGCTCATCCTTTCCTATTGAATTACCTTGGCACCTTTGTTGAAAATCAATGGACTCTATCAGTCTGGGTCTATTTCTAGATTCTCTGCTCTGTTTGATTGAGCCATATACCAATCCTTCTGCCAATAGCTGGGGTGACAACCACAGCTTTACAGCAAGTCTCGACGTCAGGCAGCGTGAGTCCTGGATAAATTGAACACTATTTCTGATTATAAAAATCGATGCTAATTATTAAAATTAAAGTAATGTGGAAATGTTCAAGACAGATAAATCCCGCCCCTCCCCCATGGCCTGTAATAAATTCTAGTAGAATTCCACCAGAGAAAAACAGTTAACAGTTTGGTGCAGACTAGTGGTCGGCAAAATTGCTCTGTCAAAGGCCAGAGAGTAAATATTTTATGCTTTGTGGGCCAGTTTCAGTCACCACGACTCCAAAAGGGGTTACCAACAACACGTCAGCGAGCGAGCGTATTTGTGTCCCCATAAGACTTTATTTACAAAAACAGGCGCAGGTCATCAGATTCGGCCCACTGGCCTTCGTTTGCTGACCCACAGTGTGCATCTTCCCAAACTCCTCTCTGTCCAGGTGCACACACGTCCTTTTCCTCATGCTACACAGGTATTTCTGCAAATGGACATCTTTCCTCCCCCACCCACAACCTTTGTCAAGAGGAGCTGTGCACTATCCACTGGAGACACATCACGATTCACTTAACCAATCTCCTACCGATGTACAATTAGGCTGCGCCCTTTTTTGGGGGGGGAGTTATCACAAACAACGCTACAACATTCAGGCAGACCAGCCCCATGTGAGAGCCAGGAGCAGAGGGCCAGGCTTGCCCCGTCCACCACTCTATAGTCGGTGCCCAACGCAGATGCGGCGTGAGTCAGTGCCCTGTGGCCACGGGCACACCCATTCCTTAGGACAGACTTTCAGAATGCTGGTTGCTTTCCTGGCCACTGGTCCCCGGGTTTAAACACTCAGGGTTGTCTTGCCTTGAACTCTGCTTTTCTCTGTGCACACGGAGCTGCCGAGTGTGGTCAGCTTCTGCTGTGCAGCGTTTCTCCAGTCTCTGCTTCTGGTCTCCACTCGCATGGCCACACCCAGGCCCAGGCCGGGAAGAGAAAGCTCCTGCGGTCCTACCATCTTTAGCCTCTTTGTCCTCCGACCTTTCTGCGATACTCCCGTCAGTCTGTGTCACTACGCAAATCTTGTAGAATTCTTCAGATCAAGGACCCTCGACGGCTCCCGTCGCCCCTGTGGCCAGGCGTCAGACTCCGCAGCCCCCTGCTCCGCTCCAGCACCAACCCTCAGAGGGTCCAGGGAAAGAGGTGCAGAGAAGCCGGAGTGAAGAACACCATTTGCCTCGTGACCTGGCCCCACTCCTGATTTGAACTAGGCAATAACACAAACAATATTAACGACCGGCACCACCACCACCCATGTTTGCTTTGAACTTGAAAACAAAGAGTAATAATAATAAGAACATCATCATACTTATGGCAGCAGCTCTCGCCCACTGGCAATATCTTACGTGTTTTACAGAGTAACTCTTTTATAATCCATACACCATCCCCACTGAGCCGAGCGGCGTCCCCCGAAAGATATGCCCACTTGGAAGCTCAGACTGTGATCGTCTCTGGAATCCAGCTCTCCGCAGATTATAACCAAGGGCAAGGTCTTGAGATGAGATCATCCTGATTTAGGGTGGGCTCTAAATCCAATGATGAGCGTCCTTACAGGAGACGAGAAGGAGGCCCAGCAACAGATGAGGGAGATGGCCGCGTGAGGCCAGAGGCACCGGAGTCACGGCAGCCCCAAGTCAAGGAACGCCAAGAACGGGGGCGGCCACCAGGAGCTGGGAGAGCGGGCGAACGGGTTCTCCTTAGAGCCCCCACAAAGAGCCCATGCTGCCAGGACCCTGTTTCAGAGGTCAGGCCTCCAGAACAGCGTGAGAATCAATTCCTGCCGTTTTAAGCGGCCAAGCTGGTGGGCCTTTGTTATGGCATCTCTAGGAAATGACACAGCATCCACGAAGCAGACCACCGTACAGACGGGGAAAGGGGAGCACAGAGAGGGTGAGTGGCTTGCCCAGCACTCCTCCCCCCGTTATTATCAGCAGCTATTAGGAGAGCTCGGGGGGAACCGGGTCCCTGCTCTTGACTCATGGCCTTCTTTCATTTCCCACACGCGGTTCTCATCACAAAAGGGAGTTCCAGGTGGGAGAAGGCCAGGCTCTCTCCTTCTCGGAGCCGTGCTGAGGGCCAAGTGCAGCCTTGTACACACAGTGGGTACTCCACAAGTATGTTTTTATATCTGTAAACTGACTCTGAAGCACGATAATTCACGATCTCCTCATTTACAGTCTTTTTAAGAGAGCCACCTTGAAGCTCAGAATGATGACCGCGCCTCCTGCTGCTCGTTCTCACCCTATATGCACAATTTCACTTCATCCTCACAAGACTCCTAATTTATAGATGGAGCAACTGAAGACCAGAGAGGTTAAGAAACTTAATGAAGGTCACAGAGCACACAAGTGGGACAACTAGTATCTGAGCCCAGCAGTCTGATGCCAGCAACCATCCCACCGTCCCACGGAGTCCTCTCTCTCCTGTCCGTCTGCCACCCCACTTGACTGCTCCTACAATGGGATCCCTCCACCAATAACTCCAACGGAGCCTCAATCTTGGACTCTGAACAATAGATTCTGAAGTGTCTCCTGTGAGATGGCAAGAGGTATTTCATGGAAAAAGGTACCTTGGTCAAACAGGTGTGAGAATAACCAGATTAGACAAATTAAACCGCGTTTTTCGTAGCTGTTCAGAGTGCAGGCTCTGGAACCAAATGTCTAGATTCAATCCTCGGCTCTGTCACGTAATTACTAGCTGTGTGACCTAGGACAAGTTACTTTACCTCTCTGGACCTCTAAACCCTCATCTGTGAAACAAGATAACAGGAGAATCCACCTCGTAGGGTTGTTTTATGAATAAAAAGAGAAAATACATTAAAAAAAACCTTACTTTGTCTGGCCCAGTAAATACTCAACAAACCCTAGTTGTTATTAGCCTCTATTACAGGACTTTTCAGAGCGTTTAAAAAGGCAAATGTTCGTAGAGATGCTCCATGAGAGGATGTGGTTATTTCATCAACCGCGGTGCCACGGACAGAACACAGATCATATTTTAAATAAGCACATTCCCAACCTTCTGGACGGCGTCTTCTTACAACTCAGACGGGGGCACTCCTGGCCCCGGTCATGTTGTTGGGGGAAGCTCGAGGCTGCAGGGGCCAACCTAAGAGGCGGAGCTAAGAGGCAGCCACCTTAGCCCCTCCCTCTCGGCACAGCAGCAGCCCACCGCCCGGGCGGGCGGCACCCAGCTCGGGCAGCATCCCCATCGCCGCCTGGGGCCCGCCAGGCAGCAGGAGCCTCAAGTGTGCAGCAGCTCCTGGGGCTGCAATGCCAGTCCGTCCACCGCAGGGCTGTGTGTCGCCAGCCGTCCTGACACCTGACCAGAGCGAGCAGGCGGGAGCCGATCCCGGCCACAAGTGCCAGGAGCCCAAGGCCGCCGCCTCTGGTCTGTCCTCTGGCGCGGAGCTGCCCATTAGACCCCGGCCCAGGGCCACTGACTGTGTACACTGCAGCTTCCGAGAGCGGAGACCTTTCTGAGCAATTCAGGGGTAACGGCCGACGACAGAAGCAGTCCGAACAGGGCTCCCCCGGGTGCCTTACTGTCCGTGGAATTCCATAGACAAATCCTGGCTGTGGAGATTTCAGGGCATCTCTCAAGGACCCCAGGCCAGACCCTGCAGGCAGGGCTCCCGTGCTCCAGGCCCAGCGCTGCCGGGACCAGGACTCCAAGAGGGAGCACCAGGCACATCCGCCCCGTCACGACTCTGCACCCCGGCCCCTGGCCAAACCCCATCCTAGCGCCCGCGTCCCCTGCCCTCCACCACTGCCCACCTCGTCCCAACCACACTTACCCGGGCCCTGCCCGCCTCTTGCTCTAGACAGGCTCTTTTCCCTTAGCTGCCGGTGTTCTTTGGAAAACTAAATTCACTTGTTCACGTCATCCTCTGCTCAAAACACTCCAGGGCTTCCCACATCCTCAGTATAAAGCCCAGCTGGTGCCACGGCCCCCAGGCCCTAAAGAACCCTCCACGCCCGCCCCTCCCCAGCTCCTTCCGCTGCAGACCCACCGGCCCGCTCGCTGTGGTTCCAGAGCACACCAAGCCCTCACCTGCCGAGGGCCCTTGCCCTTGCTGTGCCCTCTGCTCAGCAGCCCCTCTCCAGGCACCCGTGTCGCTCACTCACTCCCCATCCCACTCAGGCCTCTGCTGCCGGGTCAGTGAGCCGCCAGCCTCCTGGGCCGCCGCCAGCGCTCTCCATCCCTCACTCTGCCTTATCTGTCTCCATGGCACTTGTCACCGTCTGCCACTGTCCACTGTATTTGTACGGAATCGACTCTTTCCTACTGGATGTAACTCCGTGGGGGCAGAGCTGGACCCCGCTCACCGCTGTATCCCCAGTGCCCAGAACGGAGCTCAGTAAACATGTGCTGGGGGAAGGGGCCTCTGAGTCTGTGGCTCTGTGAGCCGCGGTCTCAGGGTGCTGCGCTCCTTCCAGAAGCACCCGCGTCTTTCAGACGAGACTGTGCACCTTCCAGGCCAGTGCTTCGTGGCCATGATCTTGTTTAGCCTCACAGGTAAAAAAATAAGTCTCAGAGAGGTAAGGTCACTTGCCCCGGGTCACACAGCTAGGAGGTGACAGCTGACACCTGAGCCTAGGTATGTTGGACTGACACCCAGACATACACATGGTAACAGGACAGGTCCCACTCAGGTCTGTGAGAGGACCTGCTCTCGGGACGTGAAACCAGTCCCGCGGCTGGAAAATCCACAGTTATCTGATGGGAAGCCGGCTGAGCTCAGGATTGCAGAGAAGACATGTTTATTGTACAGAAACGCAGTCCCATTCTTCTAGAATCTTCCTTCTCACAAATTAGATGGAGGTAATGTGACCCTTTCCTGGAATCATCCAGAGATCGGCCAGCTCACAGGGCTGGCAGTGTGGGGCCAGTGCAGCCAGGGTCCTCTCCCCAAACGGCCGAGATGGTGCCCTATCCAGTCCCGCCAGGCCAACCCTGTGGGGACCTGCAGGCCTGACCTCCACCTGCCCCCACTCACAGCCCCTCTGGAACTTTCTACCTCCCAAGGGCAAAGTCCCAGCTCCTTATTGCCACACTCGCTCTTCCCACCCGGTTCCCCCTCCCCTCTGCTCCTCTCACTGCCTCCGCTCTACCCCCCTCCCACGGGGAGGCCGGCGGCCTGGAAGAGGCGGCCACAGCTCTGCAGAGCCACCCACGACTTCCCTGCCCAGTGCCTACCTGCCTACCGCCATCAGAGCCGGTCCCCAGCCTCCGGGTTAAAGGGGAGGGGCCGGCAGGAGGCGTCCCCAGCCTTCTCCCGAGGGAAGGTCGTGGGAATGGGTGACCTGAGACAGGACGGGGGACCAGAGCTGAGCCAGGGTGGAGGAAGGCGGCCTCCCTGGGGGGAGTGGGGGCGCACACGTCCTCGCTCTTCCCTCTCCCCCGCTGGTGCTTCCCACGGCCAACCCTCCGGAGGCCACCGGGGGAGGAGCGGCCCCTCTGAGGATCTTCACCCCCTTACCCGCTCAGCCGCAGACCCTGCATCCCCCAGCCCTGGCAACGGTGCCTCCTGTGCTCTCCTCGCACGTGGTCCCGCCCTCTGCTGGACCCCTGATGACATCTCGCTTCATGCCACACAGATGGCACGCTGGCCGCGAGGTGGCCCAGGCAGCCTGCACTGCCCCGCCATCCTGGGCAGCCCGCACTGCCCCGCCGTGCTCGTGACCCCACCTGGGGCCGCGCGGCCTCCAGAGCTGGCAGCCAGGCCATGCCCAATGTGGAAACCAGCAAAGACCAGTGAGCAGCACAGGTTCTTTACTGGGAGCTGCCTGCATGTCGGAGCCAGCCACTGGCACCTGCGCCTGGCGGCCACCAAGGCAAGCAAAGGAATGGGAGAGCTTTACGCCGGGACGAAGGGAACGGCGGCTTTCGCAGGGAAGCGGTGGGAGGACTAACCAGAAGCAGGGCCGCCCATGGGACCGGTTAGGGGAGCATATTTGGTTGTCTCTGGTTGATCCTAAGCTGCAAGTGCAGGCACAAGTTAGGGAAGCTGTCAGTCACTCATCAGTTGATGCCTTGGATGTGTGGGGCCCGTGGTTACAGGCATTACTGTTTGGCTCCCGCTGTCACTGTGGGTGACGGGGTGGCTTCCCAGGCTGGCTGCTGTGGGCTGTGGGTCACAGCTCTGCTTCCACAATGGTCTGCCCGTCATCTGCCTGTACACATCACGTGGGACAGGAAGGTGCAAGTCTGAACGAGAAAAAGGTCTACCAAGTTAAAAAGACACGGCATGCTGCTCTGCTTCGGCAGCCCAGGGTCCTGGGTTTGGATCCCAGGCACGGACCGACACACGGCTCATCAAGCCATGCTGCGTGGGAGACCCACATACAAAACAGAGGAGGACTGGCACAGATGTCAGCTCAGCACCAATCTTCCTTACCCAAAAAAAAAAAAAAAAGCGCACATGGCGGTTTCAGTCTACGCCTGGGAGTTTGATGGCCTGGCTCTGAGTTCTGGTTCTGCCACGGACATGAGTGACTTCAGGCAATTTACTGCACCTTTCAAAGCCTTGTCTGTAAAACTGGGATTAGAGATTTTAACATGTGAAACAGAGTTGATCTGAACATTCAAGACAACTGAGCCGAGGGCACCGACGGTGAGCCTGACTTGGCAGCTTTCTTCATCTGTGCAAAGACTTGACCGCTCACGCCTGGGGGGTTGGGGGCGGGGGGAGAGGGCCATGTGAGTACTGACTGGAGGAGGACAGGAAATGCCCCCCGAGGGAGGCAGGAAGAGGCTGCAGCCATCCAAGGGCTGTGCTGAGGACTAAGGAGGGAAATCTGGCTGGGGCAGATTCATTCATGCATGGACGGAGCCCAGACCATGGGTGGGGCCTTGTGCTCAGGGCTGACAACCCTGGAACCAGAACAGCAGAGACCTAATGTGGGAGAAGCTGGTGGTGCAGGAGAACCTGGCGGTGTGGGAGAAGCTCCCAGTGTAGGAGAAACTGGTGGCATGGGAGAAGCTCCAGGTGCAGGGAAAGCTCCCAGCGCAGGAAAAGCTCCAGTGCAGGAGAAGCTCCAGGGGCAGGAGAAGCTCCAGGGGCAGGAGAAGCTCCAGGTGCAGGGAAAGCTCCCAGTGCAGGAGAAGCTGGTGGCGTGGGAGTGGCCCGGGGGCCCGTGTCTCTCCAGCACCCCCCTTAGGATGACCTCCACCACACCTGTGGCCATGTTCGCCCAAGTAGGGAACCTTCCAGCAACTGTGGGAGCCACTGTAGACCAAGGGCATCCCCACATCCATCCTGACTTTCTGGTTTAAAAAAACACTCTGTGGGGCTGCTGCATCTTTACGGATCCCTACTGCAAGCACATTTCTTCCCCCTATTTAGATGTGGACTGAAAAAGTTTAATTTAAAGGGCAGACCAGCAAATGAGTGAATCAAGAGAGAACCACGAAAACCCCGCTGAACCATTACCATGGCAACTCAAGGTTCTAAAATTAACTGAATCCTTCAGGAGGGTGATGGAGAAATCCGCGCTGCCAGTCTGCTGAGCATCAGCTGGGGCCCAGCAGGACTCTCCCAGCCCTAGACAGCGGGGACCCATCTGCCAGAGGGGAAGTAGGACTCCAGAACCATTCGGAGCCAGGAGAGGAGAGTTGCAAGATTAAATTCACCACAAAAGGAGAGCGAGGGGAGAGAGAGGATTCAAGGAAGTTAGACTGAAGACAGATGGGGGCAGACATCTCAAGTCTCAGCTGTTCTGACTCCAAGAGACCACAGAGCTTCTTGTTCTCTCCACCCCTCACATAAGCCCCCCTGGGGGCAAAGGGGACAGGAAGCATCCCTGAGAAGCCCCACATCTTCCACAAGTGCTGTTGAGCCAGCCGGCTGTCACCAGGGGCCCCTAATGTACAAGCTGCTCACCACGAGGAGAGCGTCCTGGTAGAAACCCCTGTGATTCGAGAGCTCTGTGCAGAGTGAAGAGCCATTGTCCACCCTCGGGGCTTGCTCTCCGGGCTGACAAGGAAGGGCACCAGGGATAACGGGGAGCGGGGTGGGGAGCAGCCTCCGCCAGGAAACAGGCTCAGGGCAGTTACAGAACTGGCTGGAGGGTAAGGAGCTTAATTGGCTATTTAAGGTAGAAAGGGCATTTTAAATAGCAATGCAGATTGCTGCCAAAACTGTGATGAGGTAACCGGGAGCTGGGGCCTGGGTGGTCTTCTGGGAACTCTGCTCAGTTGTGTAATGGCTGAAAAAAGGTCAACAGAAGGGTGTTCTGGAAGGAGAGCAGTAGTCTCTGCCACCCCTTCCACTGCAGACCACGAAAAGCAAATGCAGTGGGAGCCACAGCGGAGGGGCGTGCGACTTGTTATGAGCTCAAGTTTGGGGAGCAATGTTCTAATCATTCTAACCCTCAAAGGGGAGACCTCCTGTGCAGCCCTCTCCTGTGCAGAGAGTGGCTGCAGCCGACCCAGGCTCCCGCACACGACATTCTGGGCTGCTCCTGCAGGCAACACAATTAAATGGATATACGTGCCTCCTGGAATGTGCTGAATCCGGACAGCTGTACAGAATTACTGTTTCTATTGCTTATTGTGTCTATTTACGTGGAGTGTTTGGTGGAAGCTGCAAAAATAAATTCTTAGCAGACACTCTCTGAGCTCAATGGTCAGTTGGTTTCCGGTCCAGTGATAAGGCTTGGCGAGGACAATGCAGTGGTTTACGGAGCCTGCAGTGTCAGCGGCCGGAGCGGAACCCTGTTGCTAATTCAGGGGGATGCAGGGAGCAGCGACGCCTTGATCCATCTGTGAGTGCCATGCAATTATACACAAACAGCATCGCAGGGAAAAGCTAGCCCTAAAACCCGGGAGAGGGAAAATCGACCTCGGGCGTGCCATTGTCACTGCAAATAAACTCATTAGTGGGGGCTGCAAAAAGAAATATGATCAAATATCAATTAGGATCCCACAATGGCATCCCCAGCCACCCTCGGGCTGCACGGCCCTCATCAGCCCGGCGCTGCCTTTGCTTTTCCATTCATGCCCGACCCAGGGGTGGGTCCTGCTGATTCAGCTTCCAAATCTGGGGACAAGCTACCATCACCTGTTGCAAGGATTACCACATAAACTTCCTGGTTAGCCTGCCAATTTCCAGTCTTGCTCCTCTCCATCCATTTTCTGCACAGCATCTAGAAAACTCTTTTCAGGGAGTAAGTAGGATGGCTGCTCATTGTACTCAAAATCCAGCTTCCTAACAATGGCCCAGAGCGGCCTCTCTGATCTGGCCCTCGACCTTCTGCAACCTGCTCCTGAGCCATGTGCCTTCCTGAAATGAAGGCTCGGGGACGGTTAACGTTCTCCAAGGCGAGATGCTGGAGGATGCACTCCAACACCCGCGGGCCTCCTGGGCAGCGGCCGCAGCCTGGCTGCTCTCTCATAGGTGACTGACAGCAGGTGTCGGGGGGGGAGCACTCACAGCTACCTGCCCGAGTCTTCAAAGGGGAAAGAAGCCCCAGGACTCCCCAGGGCGGTCTCAGAAGGCAGCGTCCCTGTCCAGAGCTCTCCAGACGCCGAAGACAGGCTGGAGAGCTCAGCAAGCATCCTCAAACGGGAATGCGGCTGTGAAGAAGTGAACAAGTGAAGAAATCAAAGCCTTCGGTGGCTGACGGCCGGCCCAGCTGGCCTCCTTCAGAAGGGGAATAAGACGACCCACTGGGATGGACGTGAGACAAAGATGGGCCCGTGATGGGCCCACAGTGGAGCGTACTCACTTAGTCACTGACCGTTCACTGAGCATCTACTGACCACCAGCCAGGGTGTCCGGAGATTCAGGGTCACTGCTACAGGGTGGGAGTTCCTAGCGAAGGGACCAGTGGCCCCAGGAACCTCAGAGCTCCCATGGCTGCTTAGCCTTTTTTTTTTTTTTTTGAGGAAGCTTAGCCCTGAGCTAACTACTGCCAATCCTCCTCGTTTTTGCTGAGGAAGACAGGCCCTGAGCTAACATCCGTGCACATCTTCCTCTGCTTTATACGTGGGATGCCTACCACAGCATGCGTCCACACCCGGGATCCGAACCGGCAAACCCAGGGCCACCAGAGCCGAACGTGCACACTTAACTGCTGTGCCACCAGGCCGGCCCCCACTTAGACTTTTTAAAAACTTATTTATTGAATAGGCAACATATGCTCGGTCCAAAACTCAAAAGATAAGAAAGGACGTGCAGAGAAAAGTCGGTTCCCAGATCTGTCTCCGAGCCCCGGATTCCCCTCCCTGGAGGCACCGCAGGCACCAGTTTCTTTTTGTGTGTAGGCTTCCAGAAAGAGTCCAGGCACAGGTTATAAATATCTAATATTTTTAACACACATGGTAATTAAAAAATTTTTTTCACTTAATGAACCACATGAATACATACTTTTTTAAAATCAAGCACCATTTTGCCTATATTTTAATAAATAACTATAAAACTGTTACTAAATGCCAAGCTCTCCTTTTTTTAAAATTTTTTCTTTTTTGGTGAGGAAGAGTGTTGCTGAGCTAACATCTGTGACAATCTTCCTCTCTTTTGTAGGTGGGATGCCACCACAGCATGGCTTGAGTGATGTGTAGGTCCGTGCCTGGGATCTGAACCCGTAAACCCTGGGCCTCTGAACAGAGCGTGTGAACTTAACCACTACACACCAGGCTGGCCCTAACTTTTTATTTTGAGATAAGTTTAGATTTGCAGGAGGGTTACAAAAATAGTAGAGAGTTCCCATATGCCTTATAGAAGCTTTCCCCAATGTTAACACCTTACCTAATTACAGAATGGCTGTCAAAACTAAGAATTCACCTCGGAACAACTATATTAACTAAATTATAGAAGTTGTTCAGATTTTGCCAGTTCTCCCCGCTAAGGTCCTTTTCTGTCCCAGCATCCAATCCAGGACCCCACACTGCATTTGTCTCCGCTCATCCGTGACAGCTTCTCCGTCTTTCATGACCTTGACAGTCTTGAAGGGGGCGGAGTAGTTATTCTGCAGACTGTCCCTCAATTTCGGTTTTCCTGATGTAATTTCACGACAGAGGAGAGGATGTACGTCACGGAGAGGACATCACAGAGGTGACGTGCCTTCTCAGTGTGTCCCATCAGGGGACGCCTGATCTGTATTTACTGATGACGTTAACCATGACCACCTGGTTAGTGTAAAGTGGTATCTGCCAAGATTCTTCACTGTAAGGTTACTATTTTTCACTTTGTAATGAACAAATATCTTGGAGGAGATCCTTTGAAACTACGCAAATATCCTGCTTCTGCTTAAACTCTCACCCACCGGTCTTAGCATTCATCACGGCTCCTGCCTGCCATGATTATTAGTGTCTTGTTCTAACGATGATTTTTACCCCCCTCACTCCTTCTGCATTCATTAACTGGAATTCTTCTCTAAGGAAGACCTGCCCCTTGCTCCCACTTATTATTTATTCGGTTATTTATTTACATCCGATGGACTCAGGAATATTTATTTTACTCTCTGAGCTACAGCCCAACACTGAGCTTATTTAAGACGTCGCTCAAGTCATTCCAACTTTGGGCTCCTGATGTCAGGCTGGTGCCCATCACCTCCTGACACCCCCCATGATTTTGCGTTTGTGATTCTGGATGACTTGCCTGTTTCCTGGCAGAGGAAGCTTCAGGCTCCTCCTGCGTCTCCCGCCCCAGGCCTGGAGTCAACTCAGACTTTCTTTCATACACAGCTGCACACTGTGCTATTTGGAGAGACGTGCCATCATTTATTTAACCAGAATCCAAGCGATGGGCACTCAGGATCTATTTCCAATCTTTTCCTAGTGTAATCTTTTACAGTAAGCAGTTCTTGTAGATGGGTCATTTCACACGTAAGCAATTGTTAAAGTCAAACCTAACGTCTCTACGCAGACCTGTGAGGCCCTCCTAAGGAGTGCCACACCCCCCACATCCTCTCCACCTCAGGGCCTGCTCTTCCTCCCCCTCTTGCCCGGTGTGGCGGGTGGTCTCTGAGATGGCCTCTTCCGACTTGTGCCTCCCAGGACTCATGCTCCAGTGTGATCGCTTTCCTGTGAGTTGGGGCTGGACTAATTTCTCGCTTCTAAGGACCAGGATATGGGAGAAATGCTGAGCTGTCACTTTCAACATTAGGTCAGATGGTGGCACATCACACTGGTAGAACGACTTTATCCAAAAGACAAGAAATTATAAGTGTTGGCAAGGACGTGGAGAACACGTAACCCTTGTGCAACCGTTGGTGGGAATGTACACTGGGGCAGCCACTGTGGAAAGCAGCATGGAGGTTGCTCAGAAAATTAAAAATAGAACTATCATAATCCAGTAATTTGAAGAAAACAAAAATACTAACTTGAAAAGACAGAGGTACCCCCATGTTCCAGGCAGCAGTATTTACAATAGCCAGGGCTCTGCAGACGTCTTTCCACAAGTCCTTCCTTCCTAGGCCGGCTGCCCTCTCGGCCTGCTGTGTCCCTCCCAGCAGGGCCCCCTGTCCACATCCTGGCTTGCCTTCAAGGCGCAAATGGCCACTGGGCCGCTTCCTCCCTGATGTCCCCGCACAGCCCTCCAGCTGGAATAACCTTCTCCGCTACCGCCTCGCACTGCTGCTCACCTCACCCCTGTCCCGGCCATGCTCCTCCCTCCTTGTTGCAGAGTTGCTGATACCACTAGTTTCCTGGAAAGGAAACCCTACGTTTCTTGACGGCTGGATTCCCATCTCAGTTATGTTCATAATCGGTCCCTCTCACTTCCAAGCACTAAATTCAGCCTTACACACAGATATTAGGTCCTCTCTAATACCTGCAGGACCAGCAAGTCACAACGAGCCTTAAACTACGGGTTTCGGATCTCCCGGCAGCCACAGCGCCCACCACACCCAGTATGAGCTATTCTAAGCACTATTATTACCACTCAGTATTTCATGAATGACTCTTCCCTTCTCTAACCAGGACTTCATCTTCCGGACTCCCCACGGTCCTCCTCCCCAATTTTAGAATCTCCAAGTTTAGAGGAAATACAAAATAAGTCCTGACCCAAAGTTGAGAGCCTCTAGCTTAATTCTGTGGTTTTTAATACATCAAATTCTCCTTCTAATGTTGTCTCCAACCAGACCAACAAGGAGACACTGGTGTTAATACCAACCTCAAATCTTTACTGAAGACTCAGGGAGCAGAAACTTCCAGGCAGGAGCATCAATAAGAATCATGTCAACGAATACCGTACTCATCATTTCTGAGAGTCTGCTGGCCACTCCATCCTTCCCAGCAAAGCTCCTCTTGCAACAGAATCCATGTCCAGTTGCATTAACTGAACACTCAAATGAGGGAGATAAATGGAGACTCAGCTAATTGTGTTTTTTTATTGGCTTCAGAGGAGGAAATCTCATAATCAGTCACGATTACAAATTCCCCTTGTGGTCTTGACAGTACAGACCTAAGGTGGAGCTCTTCTGCAGTGTCTTGTCTGACAGCAGAGGAATGAGCTCATCCCTTTTTTGCTCTGTAAAGACTCTGAGGGGAGAAGAGGAGATGCTGTGAACCTGCCTGCTCCCTTTGATTGGAAGGCCCTTCCCGAGTCTTCAGCTAAGACACTGTCATTTGTGGCATTTCCACCACCATCGGTTGTCTTTGTGGATGAAAGGTGCTGGGTAAACGGCCCTTCAGTGTGGGCACCAATGGGGCCAAGACAATTACGGGGCCAGCCCTGTGCAGACTGTGACCATCCCACTCCCTGAGAGCCCCTTTTCAAGAATCAGAGAGGAGAAACAGGCGGAAGGTAAAGGGCACTGGTGTTCACTCTCTGAGGACGCGAGCTGCAAGCCTCTCACAGATGAGAGCCAACCGTAGGATGAGCCAGCTGACGGCAGGAACCGCCACGCCCCTCAAGACTGCAGAAGGGACCAGGGTTCTGTTGCCTTTTCTTATTCAAAATTCATAGGCTCTGAGAGAATTAAGAATAAGGCGAATGCAAAGTGAATTCCAAATTAAATTCCAAGCTGAGCTTGGAAAATAGAATCTTAGTTCCAAGAACTCTGGTCACTCATTAACGAAGAGAAGGAAGGAGCTGGGAGCCTGGGGAGTGGGGGCGCCCTGTGCATTACGACCAGGGGTGCGCAAGGCCAGGCGGCACCAGCCTGCGGTCAGGTCGGTAGCTCTCACAGACTTCTGCAGAGCAAGCGCCGACGTCACGGCCTCGACGAGCTGCCTGCAGGAGACCGGAACGTCTACTGGTGAAACGATAGCTTGGGAAAACTTCATAAACGTAAGAACTAGGAGGAAACAGAAACTCTTAACAGAGATACTCCAACGGCAACAAGAAAACCCAGAATGACTGGTGAAGAACACGAGCCCCACGACTTCAGCCCACCGTGCCTCCCAGGGGGACACGGGAGCAGGAAGAAGGGGACCACAGCCACCGGCTGCTCGCTCCCCAACTCCGGGCAACCTTACTTCCTCTGTGCCTCAGTTTCCTCTTCTCTCCACACTGCGTAAAGATTTGTCTCAGACCTGACGCACCTGTAAGGCCGTACTTGTGGTGGAGAGAGACTCAGGAGTCTGCCCAGAGCCTTATTTTCCTGATGTGCACCCTGTAAATGCTCCTGTCTCGCTTCAGCAGGTTTGCCCAAAACACATTCAGCCCCAGACGGCTTTAATTACCGGGTGAGGAAACTGCCTCACTGGGCGAGAGGTTCCTCCCTTTCTGCTAGTGGCGGTCTGCCACGTGCGTCTGTGAGGGGATTTGTTTTTTTTAAACTAAAACCATCGAGCGTAATGAGAATTGGAAAAGGGCCATGGGACCAGCATTCACTGGGGCCCATCCCAGCCCCTCCAGGGAGCCGCACCTGCCTTCAGAAGCCACACTCCAGTCCAGACAGTCACCGCTGACCACAGAGCACGACCTGACCGGAGGGGCGAAGGCTCAGAGGCCTTTCTGGGGCTGTATGTTTGGAAATGGGAATCTCAGGAAAAGCGCTCTGTGTTAAGTAAAAACAAGGCCCTGTAATGACTACAATGAGCCACAACCGACACTTCTCTAGTTCTCTGCCCTGGAGACTCTGGAAGGTTTTTGACAAGCATCCAGGTTATCACCTCGTTTGCAGCCGGGGGAAATGTTCCAAAATTTCCAACACTGATGCTCTGACTCTTGCCACGGGGGCAGAAGACTGAAGACTGCCTCTGCAGGGCGGGTGGCCGTCCGTGGACATTAAAAAGGAGTCGAGAGGATGACACCACAGACTCTGGAGGCGACAGGCCCGCTCCTAAATACCGCTCTACCATTGACTAGCTTTGCAAGCCTGCAGCTCCTGAGCCTCTGTTTCCTCATCTGCACAACGGAGATAACAGCAGCCATCGCCTGGGGCGTCTGTGAAGGTCAGATGTGGAGGCTGAAGAAGCAGCACAAGGGCTGGCCCGCAGGCTGAGGACTCAGCGAGCAGTGGTTGCTGCTACAGCATGTACCGCCATCACCGGCCCCTGCTGTATTTTCTTCACAGCTTCTTGTCGGGGCCTCATTTTACAGACTTAGGTACCCCTAGAATGTCTATCTGCAGCAGGAGGGGACCTCGGAAAAACAAGGGAGTTGAATCAATTCCACTTTGCAGCCGAAAGTGGGAACTAAAAGGATTTGCTTCTTTTTCCCAACTTGGAGAAGTATGAGAGTGCACGAGCGGCAAGGAGCACAGGATCAGAAAGAGCTGGGTTCACACCCCTCTGCCGCCTACCTGACGAGGGGCCTGGGCATGTTCCCGAGGTCTCAGAGCTCAGTGGCGAGGAGGATGGCTGAGGACAGTGGAGGTCAAGTGCTCAGCACACTGACTGGCCGGCAGCAACAGCTCGACCCAGGAGATGCTGGTGTGACTATGTTGTTGTAACCCCATCCCTGTATCCCGCACTGTGGAAAAGGACGCCCCAAGACATGCCTGACGGGGGGCCTCTGCCACAGGCTGAACTGAAACCAGATGGCCTCTGCACCTGGTTTGGCTACTTCCTTGCCATAAAAATGGTAATCAAAGGTATCATTCAGCCCACACCCTGGACAACAATGCACGCCAGCCAGGCTGAAGGTCCAAGAAAGCTAGAAGTCTTCAAAATTAAAAGAAGAGTTGGAGGAAAAGGCACCTGTGACTGTCTCCTTTACATTTCTGGGGGCTGTCTGGTGAGACTTTGCTAATAGTTTGAGGAGACTAAAACACATCACAGGCTCCCTCAGCTAAACCAGCTAGAAGTTTAATTAAATACAATTGCTTGCTGTGCGTTCCTTTCCCAAACGGGCTCATACATATTCATCACCGTAATTATGGCAGTGAAAAAATCCACGACTAATTATTTCATGCTCCCCATCTTTCACATGCCTAGAATTTTTGCATAATTACTGTTGAAATTAATTGCAAGTTAGTTAATTTTATAGTTTGTCCTTTCAAAACTTAATCAAAAATTAATTTAAAAGATTTTTAAAAAGACAAAAAAACCAGCAACCACACAACAAAAGCCCCACCACAAGCCACTGTGGCAAACCTGGTTCCTCAGCCTTACGATGCATCAAAAATGCAACGTGATTGCTCCTAACCCGAACGCAGGGTTGTTCATGTCAAGCTATAATAAAAGGCCAGTCCCATAAATTCGCATGGACCCACACCTCTATTTCTCTACCACACAGCAACCAAGACGAGGCGGTGGAGAGGCCTGCTGATGGCCTGGCAGTGTTCTGGCTGCGGGCTTATCACTTTAGGCTTCTGTAACTGTACCTTGAGCTCCGAAGGAGCATGTGGCTTCCATCATCACCCCGTGCGGCTTACGCCCTCAGGTGCCCCCACTGGTGCCCACCGTCAGAATCAAATGCAACATGGCATCCAGGATACTGTACTGTCATGCTCAACAGAAGGAGCCATCCGTCTCCCCATTCTGTCACTGCACCCGGCCATCACCAGCTCCTTTATCTGAGTCATCCTCACCAATCCTGTTTCTGCGATCTGCTCTGTGGGGCCAGGACGGACACATTTATTGAGCACCTAATTGCCCAGCACTTGGTTTAGGGCATACACGTGAGTTTCAGCACCTAACATGGTGCCTGACACATAGGAGATAACCGGTCAATCCATCCAGCTATTTCTTGACAGACTGAATACACAAGACTCAGCACAAGGCCATGGTGAGCATCACAGACTGGATATGCAATACTCAGCACAAGCTTGTGAGTGAGCATCACAGACTGGATGCGGACACTCAGCACGAGCCCGTGGGTGAGCGTCACAGATGGGATACGGACACTCAGCACGAGCCCGAGAGTGAGCGTCACCAGCTCCACTTTTACAGAGAAGTAAAGGCAAGTTCAGAAGATTAAGTGTCTCTCTCAAGTTCACACCATGGGTAAGTGGCCGAGTGGTATGCGGTGGCCTTCTCTTTCTGCCATGCCATGTTCCCTCTCCATCCTCCTCCTTACGCCCTACCATCTTGACAGTTCAGATTTTATATGTGCCAGCCATGACCTCTTGGCAACATGCTTTTCTTAACCCCCAGTCCCAAAACCTGTTTCTTATGGACTGAATGTTTGGGGCCCCCACAAATTTATATGTTGAAGACGTAACCGCCAATGTGATGGTATTTGAGGTGGGGCCTCTGGGAGCTAACTAGAGTGAGAAGAGGTCATGAGGGTGGGGCTCTCGTCACAGGATTAGTGCCCTTATAAGAGGGGACAGCAGGTAGCTTGCTCTCTCTCTGCCATGTGAAGACGCAACAGGAAGGTGGCCGTCCACCAGCCAGGAAGGAAGTTCTCACCAGGAAACGAGCCGGCTGCACTTTGATTTGGACGTGCCCACCTCTAGAACTATGAAAAGTAAATTTCCGTTGTTTAAGGCACCCAGTCTATGGTATTTTGTTATGGCAGCCCGAACAGACTAAGACACTGCTCCAATGTGATGAATGACCAGTGTGATGGAACTCACCTTACACCTTTTGGACGGATGAATGGAGAAGCTGTGAGAGTATAAAGTGGAAACAGAGTCCAGAGGGAGAAGGCAAGTCTCTGGGACCCAAGGGGCTGCACAGGCTACTGTTAAAAGGCTCAGGCTTAGCACCTGCTGAGCAGCTGCGGTCACCCGGCCTGGAACGAGACAGAAGGCAGAGAGATGCACGCCCCAGGGCCCTCACCCAGAGAGCAGACACGGCTGCAACTGCCCCACAGAGGAAAAGAATGAAGCACCCTGTCACTAGTACACGGGGAGGAGAAAGAGGTGGAAAACCAATTCACAGAGCACAAGACCACTGACTTCTTTTTTTGAGTCCATAAAAGCAGCTTCTTTAAAGGTGACTGTCAGTGAGCTGAGCCTCCAGCAATTTCAGGACAGACAATCCATCCTCTAAGTGGCTAATAAGGTTTGGGGATCTCTTATGACTTGGGAGCAAATTCCCTAACAGCAATTCTTTAGAGTTCAGGCTCCCAAAATATGAGAGGTGGTTTAGGCAATAAGGTGACGTGCATGCGTACACATTTGTCCTCCAAATGCTACACAGAGGCTCCCATTTCAGATAAGCACAAAAACGCTGGCCACAAACCCAAGTTAGGCGTTCGGATCAGCCACAAAGCTCCTGGGTACCATCTGCACATCAGGACAGTGCGCCACAGGGAGGCTGGAGCCTGTAAGCAAGTGTAGCAAGCAGCCTGGCAGAGAGACGGAAGCCATCACTGAGTGTGGACAAGAGCCCTCAGTGGGAGCAGTGAAGGGCTGGCTCTGGGAGCAGAACCACCCAGCCTTGTGGGACGTGGGTACATAACTGAGCAGGAAGGTCCAGGGTAGCAATCAGGAATCAGGAAGTCGGTCCTGATGCCTGACTCAAAGATGTCAACATGCTTGGCACGTTTGTGAATAGCATATATTTTATAAGAGCAGGACGTCATTTTTGTGGATGAGAAAATGCGTGTATTTCTATTCATTCATAAAAAGATGTGGAAGGCTACATAGTAAAATGTTAACAGTGGTTATCACTGCATGGAGAAATTGTGGGTGGTTTTTTACAGGTATTTCCTGTATCTTCTGAACGAATTCTTTTGTCATGAATTAACGCCCCCTTCCTTCGATCTCAGGTCAGTCACCCCCTCCTCAGGGAAGCCTCTGATGGCCTTCCTGATTCGGACAATTCCCAGCTGTGTTCACCTGGAACGAGTTCTCTCTCATCACAGCACATGCTACAGTTCGAGTTCTACTGCGCTCTTTCATGGAGCGTCTGCCTCCCCCAGGAAACTCTGCTCCACAAAGACAGCGGCTATGCTGGACTTTTGTTCCGTTTTTGTGGACCACCTTGTTCCCAGCAGCAGCAAAGGTGGTGGTGGCAGCTAACACCCAGGACTTTCTAAGTGCCAGGTGCCATTCTGAGGGCTTTAGAGTGAGGTGAGTATGGCTGACATCCCCATTTTACTGAAGGGGAAACCACGACACAGGAAGGCTGTGTGCCAGCACAACCTCACACCGCTACGAAACACTGAAGCCAGGATTTGCACCCAGGTCGCTGGGTCCCTGGTCCACCTTTGAACAACGACATGGCACTGTCCTTTGATGTAGCACTTACCTTAGCACACAGGGGCACCCAATAAACGTTTGTTAAAAGAAAGATCAACCACGCGTTCCTTTTTAGACTCCTAAAAACGTTATCTCCTCTTTTGGATGAAGGGAAAAAAAAATCTCTTCCCTGGGAATGAACCAGCAGAATGAAAGGGGTAGTTATGAAAAACCAGAGTTTTCTGGAAAGAAATTTTCTTTTTCAGACAGCAGTGCTTGACTTTGAAGAAAAATGCTGCATACAAGGTTCATTCATCGCAACAAGTCCCAGCGCTTTCCTTTTCCTGAATGCAGATGGAGTGGGGACCGACAGGGCTCCAGGCCGTTCTCGGGAGATGTTTTACGCTGGGACTCTGGACTCAGGTTCCCGTGACTTGACAGTCAAGGGTGCTGGTGCCTCATAAGTGGCTAATCAAAGAGAAAGACAATCTTTCATTTGAAGCTTTCCCAGAGTAAGAGAAGCCGGCCCGAGAGTGGGTTGTGAGCCACCCCTGAGGTTAAGACGTGCCAAGTGCCGTGTGGTGCGTGAGGCATTCGGGTAGAACCCTGGAGGCATGGGGAATGAAGGATTCCTCCCCACAAAAGCAGGCAGAAGCCGTTATATTTGCATGGTCTTAGCAGAACATGACCGTCTGTGGAGCAAAAGGGCCCCGTGTGCATTGTTAGCTAGAAATACTTAAAGGATTAGGACCGCCTGCACCGGCAGACAGCCTTGATCTAAGGTTTTCACAGGATATGAGTTCCCCAGGGTACAACCCAACACGCGGGCACCATTCCAGGTTAAAGCAGGAGATAAAACGGGAAGAATTCAGGCTGCTCCATTCATTCCAAACCAAGAAAGCAAGCATCTCCTTCCAGCTTATTGTTTCAGGATCAGCGTGAACGTATGTGACACTGAACACGGACAAGACGCGGCCTCACTTCATGAAGCGTTTGATGTGCTTAAACTGAAACCCGCTTCAAACCCTCTGGGAATCACAGTGCCCTGACGAGCTGTGCTCCAAACGGGGAGCAAGGCACGCTCACGGGCTGCCCAGGGACGCACCCTCCCGCCCCTTCTGATCATTTTTTAAATCAAGAGGAAAAAAAAAACAGGACGTACTTTTTCCAGCTCCCTAGTGTCGCAGCATAAGATAAGAACACACTTTCTACCATTTCTACCATTCTTTGGCTCATGCCAAAGATGTTAGATAACTCAGTGAAGCTAGAGGTATCCTATATCCTGCTAGAGCTGAGGAATCGACGGAGCCACCAGGCAGCTGGGAGCCAGGGCAGCACTCCATCAGGACGTGATGACGCCAGCTCTTTACGTGGGTACCTTTCTTCTTTTGCGGATGGCTATTTTGGCAAAAGGTTGGGATGGGCTGACCATAGCGTAAGTACATCCTTGATCCGGGTGACGTCTGACCGATTAGCAGCGACAGGGGTGACTTCTTTTCGTCACTTGCCAGTCCTCAACATGCGCAGGTACAGACCCAGAAGTGTCTGAACTTTACGCACGTATGGGGAATTAATGGTGGTATTTCTGTGGCTCCCGTTCTTCCCGCCAAACCCACCATGTCACCGCCTGGTCAAGTGTCCTGGGTGACTAAGGGCGAGGAGCCCCAGAGGGACTTAGAGTGCATTTTTCCCTGGGAACCGTGACCAAGGGCTGGCCATGAAGAAGCAGACCCAGGCCCCGCTCTGCTGGATCATGAGGCAGCTTTGTACTCCTTTAGTCTGGCTTTCAGAATGATTAGCTGTTTTCTCTCCATTTCAAAATATTCAATTTGTATTCAGGTGTTCTTTCCATGCCCTGAGGCTTAACAGTGAAAAGCTACTTGAATGTTCAAAGGGGATTAGACAGTGGGACTTCAGAGGCCAACAAGAGTGGATCAGCTGGAGCCACACAAATGGCCAATCCCAGGGGGTTCGCTGGACCCAGCACACTGTCCCAGACAGTGGTGAGGTGCGACTGCAGGGGCGGTCTTCCTGGGGAGCTTTGGGGGCCTGCGAAACAGGCTTTCAGGGACTCACGTGCAATGCAAACAACCATTTTAATATGGTTCTTAGAGGAAAATGCAAAATCTTTCCTGTGGGTCCAACACCTTGCCGTTCCCACGACCATCTGTCCTAAATGCTACAGGAACTAATAACGATGGTTACGATGAGGATGATGGTGATGACCACGGTCATGGCTGACACTTACCAAGGGCTTTCTACACGCTGACATCTCTATGAAATGTTTCATATGGATTCTCCATCTTACTTGTCCTTTAGAAGAACCCTATAACATCAGCATGATTATCATTCCCACTTTAGAGATGGTAAGACTGAGGCACAGAGAGGTTTAGAAACTTGCCCACGGTTGCTAGGAAGCGACGCAAGCCCAGGAGGGTGGTCTGACTGCAGAGCCCATTCTCAACCATCGCGGTCTGCTGCCTTCTCTGCCCAATTGTCATATCTGAGTAGGCAGGGACCACGTTGGTCTTGTTTATCACTATATTGTTATAAATGAAATAGTGCTTGGCACATAGCAGGTCTCAATAAATATAGTATTTGTCGAGTAAATGAATAAATGCATGAATGAGTCAAGGATGACAGAACTTTAGAGAAATGGGGTTCTGACTGTTGGTCATAATTTCATACAGGATGAGGTTTCCTTCTTTGTGTGTCCTCGCTGCTTAGAGGAATGGCCGAGTCTGGAGACATCTGAATTTGTTCCGGGTTTCTCGCAAACGCCGTGGATCACAGTGAGGGAACCACAAACCCACAGAAAGCAGGACTGAACCTCAACACCAAGAATCTGAGCGCCTTGCAGAGAACTGTATACCCAGCAGCAACGCTAGACTTTCAAACAAGCATCTCCATGGTCGGAGCCTGAGGCAGGCCCTGGAGCATGTGTCAGACATGAGGCAGCTGACCAAGCTTCCTGAATTTCTCTCCTTCCATACACACACAGGATGAGAACTCCCTGTCCCCTGTGAAGTGAGACCTGGCCACGTGACTGGCTTTGGCCCATGAAATGTGAGCAGCCTAGCTCCCTGGGGAACTAAGATGAGACGAGTTTGCCCCACTGATCCATAATGGACAGGCAGGGTGAGCAGGAAAGAACCCTTTACTGTTTAAACTGCTGAGACGCGGGCCTGTATGTTAACACAGCATCAGTCAGCACATACTGACTGATACAGAGGAGCAACTCATGTGGCCAAAATACCCAGGCCCTGTGCCTGAGGACCTGATGCTGCAGCCAAGCAACAAAGCACGCACGGATGAAACAACGGAGGGAAGAGAACTCATACGTAGGCAACGAAATGCCAGATGTGACACTAAGGGATTTATGTCATTATTTCATAATGATCTCGTGCATTATTTTCTGTAATGACGCTGTTCCCATTTTACAAGTGAAGACACTGGGAGGTAAAATAACGTTCCCAAGGTCTCTCAGCTAGTAAGCGGCAGAGCTAAGATTTGAATCCAAATCTGTCAGAATCCCAAGCCTCATGCTCTTTCCCACCTCCGCCGGTTTCCTAGCCCCTGAAATTGACCTCAAATTGCTCGAGACCAGCACCGGCTATAACCGGGCAAGGGATAAAGTGATTAGCAAATGCCTTCTGACCGAAGTGAGTTTCAAATCAACTCTAAGTGACGCTCTTAAGAGGGAAGCTGGGGAGGGCAGGCGAAAACGTGCAGCCCGCAGCGGCGGTACACAGAGAGTGGATGAGGAATAAGGTGACCACTTAGACAGAAAGAGGCCAAGCAGGAGAGTGGTGAAGGAGGCAGCCGCGTGAAGCTTTAAACAACAGGCTGGAGTGTTTCCACTTTGTGACCACAGTGAGCTCTTCAGCAGCGGTGGGAAGTGAGAAAAGTGGTGTTTCTGAAAAATTGTTCTGCCACTGCACAGAGGACGAGCTGCAGCAGAGCGAGGGCGAGACTCAGGGTGGCAGGAGAAGCTGGGCTGGCAGCCAGACCAGAGGACGGCAGGCTGAATGAGGACGGGGCTGTGGAAATGGGAAGAAAGGGGAGTGACGATCACAGGCATGAACTGAGCTCTCCCGAGTTGCCGTGTGTCGGGCTGAACAACCTGTACACGTCAGCTCACAGAATGTTCCCAGCAGTCTCAGGAGATGCAGTATTATCCCATTTTGCAAATGAGGAAAGTGAGGCTCAGAGAGATTCTGTGACCTTCCCAAGGTGACTAGGTAACACAATACTGAGCTAACAGCTAATATGTGATAGGCGCTCTTCTAAGAGCACATCTTATATATTATTTCTTTCTACAACTGTCACCTCCAGTTTATAGAGGAAACGAAGCCTCAGGGAAGGGAAGTAACCTACTGGGAGTCACATCCAGCTGATAAGGAGCAAGGTCAGGATTTGCACCCAGTCTAGGTTGGCTCCAAAACTCATGCTCTGAACTGCCACGTGGGATTGGCCTCTGCGGCCCGGCCGACTGGGCCACGTTCCGGGAGCCCACGCAGAGCCCATCTCAGAAAGGAGTCTCTGCCATTCCCCGCAAGGGGGCCGGGGAGACGGGCCAGCAACACATTCTAGTCCGGAGCCTGCACAGGCAGGTACCACAGTCAACGTCTTGACTCCAGCCTGGCTAGGAGGGTGGAGGGAGGAGAACACATCCCGACCACGCCCCCAGGGTATGTGCCATGTGGTTGTGCTCTGCAAACCAGGGCAGAATCATAACTGAGCCCACAGAAGGGCCCTGTGACACTGTGTGTGAGCCAAACCCTCTCAGAGGGCACCCAACCTTGGCCAACTCTTCTGGTTTGCGGCAGACTAAAACGCTCAGACTGGAGTTTTCAATAAAGCACTCATCCTGCAGGTCTCCTGCAGGGAAAACAGTCAGGTCACGAGCTCCTGAGATGTTACCGTTGCATCTGTGCTTCCACCACCAAGGTGGGCTCAAGACTGGGAGACAGGTGGGGGACAAGGTGTTCACGCCTGGGCCACAGACGGAGAGGCCAGAGGCGCATGAAAGGGCTTTGAGTACAATTTTAAAATGCAGGTGCTGTTCCAGGCCACGTGTTCCTCCCAGCACATTCTTCAAATTCCATTTTTATTTTTAACAAAGGAACACGTGCACACAATTTCAACAGTCAAACAGTGGTATGAGGCTTAAGAAAAGAAACAGCATCCTTTCACCCTCCTCCCCTGAAGCAGTCATTTTCTACCATCTTGGTTGGGTCTTCTCCAAGTTCACCTCCGTCTTTCTAAACAACACGCTTCCAGTACCGCCTCTCGATTCCCAGTTTGGGGAATTAGCTGTTGCCTTCCCACTCTGGGAGGGGAAGAGATGAGCCCCAGTTTATGCCTTCTCAGCCGCCACCTCTTTCACACCCCCAGTTAGAGGGTAATTTTAGACAATCAGTGTTTTTGCATCATGAAAATGTCATTCACTGACACACCATAGAGTATATTAGGCTTTAGATGCTTTTCTTCCTGGCAAAACTTTTTGTTTTCCCTAGAGTTCATCGAGCCTTTGCCTCCACCTGTAAACATCGGCTCGGGACAGTTGCATGCGCTAGGGTCCGTTGACGCCTGCCATTTCCCTTTTGCTCCCTCATGCTGGATCCCTGATTTCCCAGAGCCCCTGTCTTTCTTTTGCTCGGTTCACTCCTTTAGTTTCGGTACAGCAGAGTCCTCAGCAGTTTCCTGAAAGGGCTCTGTAGGGAAGTTACGTTTTCCTCACTTCTGAAAACATCTTGACGGTGCAGAATTCTAAATTGTTTGCTTCAGAACTCTTGGCTCGTAGCCAACACTGTTAAGAATCACGATGCCATTTTGATCCTGGAAGCTCTGTAGAAAGCCTGTTTCATGTATGTGTGTATCTTGCAGTGCTGTCCCTTGGAGCTTGCAGGACTGCCTTCTCGCCCGGCGCCCTGCATCCATGCTGGTGGGCTTGCTACGGTTGCCTCTCAGCCGCGGATCTGGGCATCAAGCGAACTCTCTCCCATGTGAAAAGCCTGTGCTCTGGTTCAGGGGAAATCTCCTTCAATTTCTCCGTTTTCCCTCTGCTTGCTCAAATTCCTATTATTTGGATGTAAATCTAACCAGATCCTTGATTTTTTTTCAATCTTTTCAACCTTATTTTGTATTTCTTTGTGTTTTTGTACTTTCTGGGACAGATCCTCAAATTATATCTCCGTTTTTCCATATTTTAAATTTTTGAGTTCTTTCTGCTTGTTCCTTAAAAAGGGTGGGGCATCTGTTTTTATGTCAAGAATGCAATATCTTCAGTTATCTTTTAGGTGTTTTTTTTTTTTATTAGTTTTCTTCTCTTTCTATAGCCTGTTTCCTCAAGGTGCTTTCCCCTCCTCTCTCTCCCTCTCCCTGTCTGTGCAAGTGCGTGCGTGCACGTGTGCGTGTGCGTGAGTATTCTGTCCTTCACATTCAAGGGTCTCTCCAAGCATCTGGCGCTTCTGGGCTGACCATTCATCTTTAGCATGGGGCACCGAGGAGCTCTCGGCTGTGGCTGGCTGACTGCAGGCTCCCCCATGAGAGGGCTCAGCTGGGCCACCCCACGGGCTTCTCCGATCCCTTAAACTGGTGAGACTGCCCGTGGAGGACCCTTCCAAACTCCTCACGGTAAGGCACCCGAGCCCAGCTGACTGTGTCCTGAGAAATGACTTGAGGAAAACGATTAGTTGGTTTCAACCTTCTTTATGTCAACTTGCACTAAATTCATTTTAAGAAAGGCACCCCAACCTTAGCTGGGCTCGATGCCTGCTACGCCAGGGCCCTTCTGCTTTACCCCGAGCAGAGAATAAACTCCAGCCTGCCCGGGTGAGACACGGGCAGTCTCCTGGCCGAGACGGTGGGGAGAGGATCTGAAAGTGTGACAGCTTCCCAGTGAAATTCCAACCGATCTTTCTGTTTTTAGCCCCCCGTCACCTCTGCTCCCAGCCATATCACGCTGCCAATCCCCAGGCCTTCTGGAAGTAAATCTGGCTGCTTCCTGTTCCCCTGCCAGTTAGGGTTCCATCTTCTGAGCCCACTGAGTCAGTTACCGCCCGTCCCCTTGTTCTCCAGCTTCCCCATCTTTATGGAAGATAAAGATGAAGATGAAGGTGTATGTCCAAGTTCCACTTTAATCTAGAAATCCTGAAGGTAGGTACTCACACCATTTACTCCCCTGAACCTCAGCTGGATTTTCAGGCTAGTGAGGCCAGTGGGACCCTGTGTCTGTGCTGTGGCTGCGCATCTCTCCCAGTGTGGCACACGCTCAGTGTGGGACAGATCACGGGCCAGGAGGAGGTACGGCGGTGACCTGCTCTGACTCCTGCTGGCCGACACCCGTGCTCTCGTCTGCAGTCTCAGGATAACATCGATTGACCCTGTGCACTTTCAGGGTTCTTAGAGGAATCAACAGGATAATGACTGTGAAAGCACCGACGACCACAGAAACACAAGACTTTGCTGTTACTGCAAACCTCACTTTCATCTCCTGAAATTCAATCTAACGTTATCTTGAGCTGCCTTCAGGGGAGAGAGGGTTGTCTCCAGGAATCTTATAAATCACTCTTGTGACGTTCAAAAGAACGTCCTCTAGTCACACAGACATGACACAGGACAGTGTTTCTCACTCATTGCCAAAGCCAGCCGGCTCCACATCACCCAACACACACCCTGGGATCCAAGACAGTGTTACCGAAAAGACACGGGTGAGATGGAATTCTTTGGGGTCCATTCCACAGTGGGTCTGCCTCTCAGCTGAGCTACATATCCATCTTGACTGAGGTTAGAAATATAGGATAAGAATGGTTAACTGTACCCAAACAATGGGTATATTGCAGCCACTGCAAAGGAATGCAGGTAGCGCTCCATGTGGTGCCATGAAAGACACCATTGTCTATCAGGTGATGGAGACAAGATGCGGAACCATGAGAACGATCCTCTTCCTTCCACAACACAACGAAACCTTACCTCCGGGCGCGTGTGTCTCTGCTGACTCTGTATCGCAGAGACACAGACAGACACAGAAGAGGTCCGGCTGCACTCTCACCAAAGCACCCCCGGTGGGCACTCCTGGGCAGGGGGCTGCGGGTGGGGAAGGACTGTTGCTTTTTACTTTATACCCTTCTGAGCAGTTTAATCTTTTTCATAACAGGAATACATTATTTCTGATGATAAAAAAGAAAAGATTAAAAGTAATTTAAAAGATCAAAAAAGAAATGGAATCTGAGAAGAGAAGTAAAGGTAATTAGAAGTCAGCGGGAGACGGATGGTGGTGAAGAGGCTAAGAACGGGGCCAGGGCTGGCAGGGGTCGGGAGCAGGTCACACACTTCCCCTAGAGACACACAGCAGGCGACCTCCTCCCGGCTGGTAACAAGAAAAGGATGCCCTCCAGGCCACAACCACCACCTGCGCAGCTGTGCGAGGTCCACTTCCAACTGAAGGGGAAGGAAAACTCATTTTCTAAAACTGTGTAATTTCCATACAGTGAAATGCACATATCTTGAGTGTACAGTTCAATGACTTCTTTGGGGCTGGCCCCGTGGCCTAGTGGTTGAGTTTGGCGTGCTCCATTTCAGCGGCCTGGGTTCACAGGTTTGGATGCTGGGTGTGGACCTACACCACTCATCAGTCATGTTGTGGCAGTGATCCACATAAAAAAATGGAGGAAGACTGGAACAGATGTTAGCTAAGGGCTAATCTTCCTCAGCAAAAAAAAAAAAAAAAAAAGATAAAATGATTAAAAGATGTATATGCCCAGGCACCCACAAGGGGCATTTGTTTTTAACCTAATCTCTCAGCTGTATGCAGATGTGTGATCTGTAGGGGACGAGCTCACTGGTCATGGTCAAACACAGGAATGGATAGGCTGTCTCAACTCCAAGAGCCTGCGATGGGTCAGGGGTTGTTGCTCAGTGTGCAAGTCATACCCCATCCATCTCACTAATTCCAAACTAGGACCTGCCTGCTGTGGCTATTTAGTTTTCTCTCTGCATTTCCTAGAGACTTCCAGATTCTGTCTATTCCTAATATGGGGATCTCCTGGCCCAGTAACTCACATGTCTCTTGGCAATGAGCACGATAACCCTAGACCACACATGCAATCAGTCTGGCAAGGACATACAGAGCTTAGAAGATCCTTGGAGGTAGACCAGCTCTCTCAAATGAGCCAGCTCGCACTGGCAATTTCCCCTTTTAGAATGGGAGCTCCTAGCTCCCATGACTCATTGGCACAGGGGACTATCTTACAGGCATTGACAGCACCTGCCTATAGTCCCTCTGGGCGAGCACTATAAGCACGAGAGCTCACATTTATCGTGTCCTTGCTATAGCCAAGCACTACATCCTAAGCACTTTGCATGATTTACCTTTACGCCGACACCACGAGATAGGTACTATCATCATCTCCATGTGATCGATGGGGATCGCAGGCCGAGGTGTGAGACACCCGCCCCAGGTTACAGAATTAGTCAGTGTCAAGATGGGGACCAGTGAGCCTTGCTCCCTCTCCCTGGGGAAGGGCGGGCAGAACTACGGGGGAAAGTGTCATCTTCTGACTTCCTGACCAGAGCTTTCTTTGCCAGACTCTGTGGCCTCTGCCTAATACATAAAACCGTCAAGTCCACCTTTCTTCTAAGAAGGGGTAAATATACAGCCATCTCTGGGTATTGCTGGGGCCACAAAGGAGTCTCTTTGCTCTGTCTAGACACAAAACCAACAGAGCACAATGCATAACCGTGTTTGATAGCCAGGGCTTTTTACCATGTTTCTCCTCTGAGGAGCTGGCAGATAAATCAGGCCTCACAGCGGGGGAGGAATGTGTTTTCGAGTGACTTTCGGGAGCAGAGTGAAGGGCGAGCAATAATATGGCAAAGAGAGGTATCCCTCAGAACCAGTGGCCATCTCACATCAAGAGGCCAGTTAATCCACCGCAGGAAGAATGAGCACGAGAGCAGCAGAGCCAGGTACAGATGTCCACCAGCCTCACCGCCAGGACCTGGAGCCCTCCCGACTCACCCTGGTCAGTCTCTGTGGTGACAAGCCACCCTGCACCAGCGCACCCATCCCACCACAGGCACTGTCGAGAGACACACGCCGAGCCTGAGACGGAAGGGTACCCAAGTCCATCTAGCACCGTGCTTCCTACACCCTGAATTCCCAGCATCTGCGGAATCCCAACCTTCACAGCATCCCCCTGCCTCCTTCTAAAAGCATCGTTTGATCGTTTTATTGCATTAAAGTAACTGTTGCTTTGACACTTGGGTCACCTCATCTGAGACACGTAGAGATACCCTAGGGAGAACACAAGTGAAAGTTCCGGGCAAAGGCACGTAAAGAGTTCTACCCAACAACAGGCCAGAAGTAGAGGTTCGATTCCATCTATGAATGTGGGCTGGAGTGCACAGAGGCAAGGTTCTCCAGCTCTGGGGAGACTTCCAGTTCTGGCAAAACAGTGGGCTGGAGCCAGCCCTGAGGGCCTAGTGGTTAAGGGTCAGCGCTCTCTCTGCTTCAGTGGCCCGCATTCGTTTCCTGGACGCGGAACCACACCCCCCATCTGTTAGGTGCCATACTGTGGTGGCGGCTCACAGAGAGGATCTGGAAGGACTTACAACTATGATATACAACCACGCTTGGGGCTTTGGGGAGAAGGAAAAAAAAAAGAGGCAAGACTGGTAACAGATGTTAGCTCAGGGCCACTCTTTCCCTGCACACACACACAAAAAAGTTCTCATCAACAGAAAAAAAGCTTAAAAAACACACACACACACACACACACACACACAAAACAGTGGGCTATACATTCAAACCAACTTACTCACTGGGGGAAAAAACAGCTTGCGATGCTGGAGTAAAATATTTTTTAAAAACAACTTAATATCATTGAAGAGGTGATTACAAAGTCAATGGTGAGCATCTGGAAAAGGGAGACAATTTCTCCCAAGAGCAATGGTGATCTGGACCAACTTGGGTTTCAGTTTCGCCAAAGACTGAAGTCAAGATCCAGGACCTGCCCAAAGTGGGGAGTCGAAAGGGGACCCCTCCTTCATGCTGGGACTCCAGAGGGCTAACTAACTCTTCAGGTGAGGATGAACCAGAGGTAAGCCTCCCCTTGCCCAGGGGGCTGCAAGGAGGGTGACCTTGCAACAGGTGCAACGAGGGTGACGTGGGGGAACTTGGCACTCCTGGCGGCCCTCTCACGGACTGCGCACGTCGGGTTTGCATTAGTTAGATGGCCTAGGGAGCCTCATAAACTTGGGGTGCAGAATGATATTGCACTGATAGCCCTCCCAGGCACCCAACAGAAGCCAAGCTAAATCCCTGGAGAAAGGCATCTTTATCACAGGCCTCAGTGAATCCCCACAAAAAATTTTTCAAAGACAATGAGCAGTATACAGCCCAAAATACCATGCAGTTGAGGAACCAAGGGACCCTGAGTAGACAAGTAGAACAGGAGACGTCAGATGCAGACACACAAAGACTCCAGATATTAAATGATCAGACCAGATCATAAACATGCTTACTATGTTTAAAGAAATAAAAGAAAAACGTGAATACATTCCTCTGCAGGAAATAGTAAACTATGTAAAAAAATGACCAAATAAATTTGAAAAAAGGACCAAATAGAACATCTAAACGTGACAAATACTGTAACCAAAATTACAAACTCAGTGGACTAGTTTAACAACGGGTTAGACACAGATGAAAAGAGAATAGGTGGACTAAAAGACAGCTCAGGAGGAATTATTCAGAATGCAGCAGAGACACAAACAGATGGAAAATGTGGACGGGAGGCTAACGGACGTGGACTGAGGTGGTCTGAAGCAAACGCAAACTGCAGTGTGCAACAGGATCACCCTGGGGGCTGGCTACATCATGGATCCTGGGGCCCTAACCCCACTATTTTGACGCTTCAGGACTAGGCTAGGCCACAGGAATACACAAGTTAACGGCTGTGGGGGCCCTCCATTCTTCAGGAAGTATCAGAATAGTGACTTCTGGGTGGCACACTTCAGAAGTTAATCTTCCTCCTTTGGTCCACACTAGAGGAAGTTTTTCACCTCTCATTGACCGTAACCTGCTCAGCCAGAATAGCTGGGTAGAATGTGGAATATTTCTCCTTGTATTATAGTCAACGTGCTTTTACTTTCACTCCATAGGGGTTTAGATCAGAAAATCCAAATATGTTTTGAAACCCAGCATTTCTGTATTTCCAAAGCAAAAGATGTTTCTGATTTTTTAAGAATTTTGTGTTGAGCACGTGTGAATTTATCACCTTTCCTTAGACTGGGGTTTGGTGAAAGTACATGCTGCTTGTCTTTCACTCACCCCAGGTTGTGAAGCGTCTCTCAAAAGTTAGCTCACTGCTGCTGTGTGTCTGTGGCTGGCTCACTTAACTTCTCTGTGCCTCACGTTCCTCACCTGTAACACAGCATTCTACCATCTACATCCCCAGGGGAATGCATGAAGTGTCAGCACAGTGCCTGAGACACTGTTTAAGTGCTCAAAAACTGGAAACTATTACTGATAAATGATGAATCCATTTCTTGAGTTGTAGCCCCAACCTTACAGATCTCCTTCTTATTTTCTCTCCAAGTTCTTTGTGCTTCTGCAAAGACAGCAACTCTTGGCACTACTGTCTCAGCCTGGCTCCTTTGCTCAATGCTTAATATCAGGCTCCGTATGTATCGAACAGAAACTAAAAGGCTGCCTTACTGAACTGAGACACACGCCCCTGGTAACTCCAGGAATGCCTGCCTTTCGAAGATGCAGAAGATGAGCGGTGAAGGGGGAAGCCTCTGTGACTTGTCATCGTGTGCTTCCCTACAGACGGGTGTCAGGCACGGTCAGGGGTCTGCAAGGGCTCCAGCAGGGAAGTGAAGGTGACAGGCCACTTTCCACTGTCCCCATTCCAGGAGGACTGAACGAGAGGCTTGAAGCCCCCCAGGAGTGCAAATGCACTAAGAGGCAGACGCGGCCAAGACGGGGTCTCACTCCTTGTCTCCTCCCAGGAGGGCAGGCGAGGGGGGAGGCAAATGGGGGAGCCAAGAACAGCGCTGAGACAGCCACAGTGTTGAATCTGGGGGACCAAATTCTGAAGGCTGCGCAAAGCCATTATCCCTTGTCAAGAGATTTTCACGTATCGAGGTATATGGAGTAACTATTCAGGTTCAAACTGATTCTGTGACCCAGGAAAGTCCCTACAACGTTTTCCATGTCTAACGCTTGGTTTTAAGTTGTGCTTGCTTACAGGAACCAAGGCAGTACGTTGCCCGATGGCCAAACCGCAGAACCCGTCCAAACCAGAAGGTCTAAGACGGTGATGGGGCGCCCCGTGCAAGAAGGGAAGCTCCACGCATGCCCCACGTGCCCCAGCCCGGAGTGACGACATGGTGACCCCTCCCCGATCCCCCATCCCGTAAGAACCCTGCTCACCTGCCCTTGGGGAGAAGGCGTTGAGAGCTCGAGCTCTGCCTCCTCCGTTCATCGATCAGTGAATAAATTTCTGCTCTGCTAGTCCACACCCGGTCTCCGTCTATTGGCACGGGCGGCTCCAGGCGAAAGGACCCACTTGCGGGTCACGGGTTCCTTGGGGCTCAGAAACAATTCAGCTTGAACTAAAAGCCTGACTTATGGCCTGTCAAACATACACTGTACATCTGCTTCAACCATTAAAGTAAAGAACGCGCTCTCTTACGATGAGAGCGCAGACTCCCCTCCTAGGCCCTACGGGTAATGCCCATATTAGTCTCTTTCCTGACATCAGGACCATGCTGACCTGATTTGCAACTAAATGCCTCTTTGAAACTTTGACAAGGTATCCTGGGTGTGTTTAACTTATGTTCTTTGTTCTGAAAAAGATCTAAGACCGTACTGAAAACCAGGCTTCTCCGGAAAGCTGTCTTCCTTTCTGGAAAAGGCCTTCGGGGTTACAATCCTCACTGTGGAACAAGTAACACTCACCATATTTCTATTATCTATGGAATGGTAATTGGTTATTTTGTGTCAACACTTCCTCACTTACTTCCAAAGTCTCTTTCAAAACCATTTTTTTGTATCTTCCAACTCTGAAACCCACAAACGAGCGTACCTCTTGGTAATCAGCATTATTTAGTTTCAAACCTCATTTATTTTATCTGGAAAGGACTGGATCACAAGCAACAACTTCAGGCCCGGGACACAATTCCGTCCCAGGGATCATCTCCAAGCCAGAGAAACGTGGAGCCACCCCCTGTTTAAAGCTGATCAATTCTCCTTCTTTAGCTCTCCTTCTCAGGCGATTTGTTCCCCAGTGTTTCCACACTCCTGTCTAGACAAGCTCCTCCTTTCTGTTATCTGCAGGCTCAGAGCAAAGTGTCAGGGCCAGTCAGGGAAGGCAGGATAAAATGTTTCTGAGCAATCTGACCTTTTATTTCTAACGCTTTGGGTCAACTACGAGCTAAAGATGTCCGTGTATGTGCATGCTGTGTGCGTGTGTGTGCTGACAAATAAAAATGGCAAGCAATAGGATATATTGGAGGATATGAGGAAGCCATTTTGTGTAAACCTAATTCGTCCTGACCTTGTCTTTCCAAAAGTGCCTGACCGCGGCCCTTGAGCATGCATTGTATATCTGCTTTAGATATTCCCTATGGCAAGAACAAAGGCCCTTGAGACAAAGTTGCAACTTCCTTGCACCTCCCAACGTTGGCATTTCTTTAAGGATTAAGCATCTTTCCTTAGGCTAGGAACTGATTGCTGCGCTCACCTGTGATGCCCAGCTCAAGACAAAAGACTTGCCTCCTGCTACGGCTCCGAGAGAGCAGACCCACTACCTGCTGTGTCCATCAAGCGCTGTGCCGACAAGGCAATCTTGTGACTGTTGTGGGAGGGAAATTTCAATCATATGTGAAACGTCCTGTTTGGGGGTATATAACCACTCTGTACACCTCACTTCTTTGGTGCCCTTTCTTCCTTCGGGAAGAAAGGCCCCGGGGCCGTGGTCCTCAGATTTCAGCTCAGAATAAACTCACCCAAATTTTCATTTATAGATTGGTTATGGATTATTTTCATCGACAGTGCGCACATGCATGCATATGTGAGAAGAGAGAGGCAGGCAGGCAAGCAGGCAAAACTGATTCCCAGCCCCCTCAGGGCCTTCGTATTAACAATTTAATGACACTTTACATTTTCAAAGTGTTATCCAACCATTAAGAATTGAGCAACTTTTCAAAACCATGTTGAGCTGCCTTCTCAGGAGGCAAGGGAAGCTGTAATTAGAAATATGGCAGTCTACTGAAAGAGGCCACATTTAATTAGTCAATTTTAATTTAATTTAGGTGGGGTCCACACAAAATAGCTCGTATCCAACCCCACAGCAGGAGATGCCAGAGAAGTTCCAGAAGGCTCCTCCTGGAAAGACTGGCACTTGCCCCCAGGACAACAGTCATGAGCTGAGGCCTCTGAGTCTGAAGACCCACCGTGAGCCCTGCCCGCACCAGCCTGGCGGCCTTGGGAAAGTTATGCCACTGACTCGGTTTCCTTATCTGTGAAATTCAAATAACGAAGGACCCACATTTCAAAGGGTTGGAGAGAGGACCACTGTGAAGTGATGCTTATCAGGCCCCTGACCAGCTCAGGGCTGTATGCAGACCACATAGAAAATGTCGTCTGTCCAAAACCTCCACCAAACGAGCCCAACAGTGATTATCCCAGGTGAGCAGGGGAGCAAGAAAGACTTCGTTTTCACCCAAGTCCTGTGTTCTTAAAAAGTGAGTGTTCAGTCACATATGGGGTGGAGGGTCCCCGATCTGTCCCAGAGGTCAGCTACTCAATGTCACACTTAACTTCAGAGGATGAGCACCCGATCTGTCCTGTTGCAATGCACGTGTTCCTGGTCGTGCCATCCTCCCACTTCCTCAGGCAAACACCGTGGCGCCATCCTTGACTCCTCTATCATACTCCACATCGAATCCATAAGCAGTTCCAACTGACCCCACTTTCAAAACAGCCTGTTTCTAACCAATGGCTGCTCGCCACCTCCACTGCCACCACCCTGGTCCCAGCACTATCTCCTCACGCGTGGACACTGCCCCTTACAGTCTATTCTCAACACAGCAGCCACGGAGATCCAGGGAAACGTGAGTCAGATCACGTGACTCCTCCGCTCAAAACCCTCCACTGGCTCCGTCCACTCCAAACAGAAGCCAAAGTCCTTTCCGCACCTCACAAGGCTCCACTGCCTGGTTCCCAGCCTCCTCTCCATCCTCGGCTCCCTCTGCTCTCCTCCCTCACTCAGCCCCAGCCTCACAGGGCTCCCTGCCCATCCTCCTACTTAAATTTATCATGTTTCTACTCTGTCTAGAAAATAAGCCCCTTGACGACAGGGATTTTTACTCATTTCGTTCGTTGCTGTATGTCTGCCACCTACGGCAGTGTTTGGCATGAAGCAGACACTCAAAAGGAAATGTTGAAGAAATGACACCAACAAAAGGTATCTAAGAAAAGCAGCGTTGAAGTGTGTCCTCTGCAACGCAGGTCCCCTGGGCCACAGGCAGCAGAAAGGGACAAAGAAGCAGACAAATCCCAACTGGAGAAGAGCTGCTGGCTTGTGACGGAGGGACCCTCAGATCACACTGCGGGTCAGGAAGCTGATAGCGCGGGCAGGCAGAGCAGGACCCCCTGCAACCAGGATGCAGAACTGGATGTGGCACTTTGCGACGGAAACCAGCATTCACAGTGTCCTCCTGATCTCAGCATTTGGCTGGCCATTTTATATATGCTGTTTTATTTAATCCCCCCAGTAGCCGAAGGAAGCAAGTATTATTATAATAGCCCAGTTCACAGATACGGAGGCTGCCCAGGTCTGCACAACTCGGAAACTGCAGCCCTGGATCCATACGGTCGACTGCACGAGCAGTCCCCAAGAGGTGTGTTAGCAGCAACATACTTCCGAGATGCCCATTAAACATCCAAGCTTCTGGGCTCCACTCTTTGATTCAGCATCTTCAGGGAGGCAGCCCAAGAATCTGGGCTTAGTGGAAGCCCTGGGATTCCCTTGTCAGCCAGGGCATTCTGCCTTCCTACCTCACCATTATTCGAGTCAGAGAGAAAAAGGAAGGTACAAATAGAGACAGACCCTGCCATGTTGAGACTTCAGTCCAGTTCAGGATTAAGGAGGCCATATGGAAGCTAGGGCAGATGGCCCACACTTGAAGCGACATGGCATTCTCTTATCTCGACCTCAAGAAGCTTACAATCAAACAGGTGGAAAGATAAAGGGAAACAAATGTCAGGGACATAAGGGCTTGAACGTAAGAGTTGGAAAAGCAGTATGAGTTAAAGGCTATGGACGTTCAAAGGCAGGAGGATGGTCTCTGGCTTAGAAGTGAGAATCAGTGCATGATCCTTCAGGTAAGAGGTATCTGAGATGAGACCTGAAGGACGGAAATAATTTTCAGAAGTGGAGCTGGAGACAGCACACTGCACGTGGAAGGAAGGAGCACCAGCCAGCGGAAGGTGGGAAAGGACAGATCTCTTTGGGGAATGACAAACAATCCAGTTGTGCTGGGGCCCAGGGTTCGGGTGTGAAGAAGTTCTCCGGGGGCAAAGCTCTGAATGCAGGGGTGAGGCGCGTACCCTTAATCCAACACGCTAAGGCAGGGGAGGGGGTCTTTGGAAGGGGTGTGAGCAGGCAAGTTAACAGTGGAGTGAAGACTGAGAATAACAAATCTGACACTGACTGTAGGATGGATTGGCCTGAGGGAGAATGAGGAGGCGGGAAGACCAGCAGGCAGCTGCACCGTGGAGGGCAAAGGAAGGTGATGGTTTCCAGAAGGAGAGAATCCTCAACAGTGCAGGGGCAGCAGGAAAGCGAGATCCTGAGGTGGAAAGGAAGCTGAAGAAACTCACACTGGGCAGCCTTGATCTTCTCCATAAAGTGGGAAGGGCAAGCATCTAGAAGATGGGGTTGGGGACCGAGAATGTGGATGGTATAAAACTGGTAAGGAATGGGACACCAGCTCTTAGGAGATGAATAAGAAGGATTTGTCTTGCCCCACTATTGAAAAGGTCTAGCTAATGCTAGATAACAAGAGTTTGCACTGCCATGAGCCAGCCATCAGAAGACTCTTCTGGGGGAGTCAGAAAGCAGAGAGAGTCTTCCCATGGGAGCACAGAGTTACTCATTACACGCCATTCTTGACAGCTGCACTGCAACCTCAATGTCCATGCTGTTTTAAAAGCATCCTTTCCAAGCTCAAAGAATGATGTGGGCCCTGTTCTGTCTCCAGTCCACCCTGAGACAGCCCTAAGAGTCACCTTAATTTATGGAATGACAAAGTCAAGAAGTCACAATGTCTAGCAGTTTGGTTTCTCCATGCCATCAGCCTTAGAAGGAACTCAAACTTTTTCAGGGTAATTTTGTTTCCTCGCCACTGATTTTGGTTGATACCTCCTGGCTGAAGTTGAACTCACTGGTTTCAGACTTCAGCGCTGCACACACACACACACACACACACACACACCTGTTGCTGAAAAGTGCAATGAGTGACATTTACAGCTTTGCCCTCCTTGTGGCGGCCACCCTATTGATCATGACTGACATTTACCTAAACATTCGCTAATAGAAAAATACCTCCTGATTCTATCTCCTTCTGAAAATGCCAACAAACGTGCCCGAGGCAGGGAAAGTAAGTCCCAAGATAAAATCATCTCTCCATTCCTCTATGACCATGATGCTTTGTTAATATTATAACTAATTATTTCTTTGGTTCTTGGCAGCTCACGCTGTTAGTCTAACCCTCAGCCTGCATTGATTCTCCTTCTGTTAAAAATACACATCGGCGGGGCACCCGAAATAGCTGCTCAAGCTTACTGCTATGCCGGGAGGTTCTATCATGCATATTAAATCTGGACAGCATTTAGGCAAAAGCAATCTTAACTTTATGATCCTGTTGGTTTTTAAAGCAAATGTAACGAAATACACACTACTTATAGCAAATGGCAATCCCAGTGGGGTACATTTTAATTAGTAGAGTTTGTTCAAAGAAAAGCAAATTTAACAACTCCTCATCTGTCACCTGGCGTCCTCAACCTGGAGGCAGAGTAAGAAGAGAAAGCAGAGGAGACAGATGTCTGAGCATTTCCAGACTGACTTGTGAGCAGAGGAAAGAAGAAGGGAGCCCCAACCAAATCGTTCCCTGCCACAGTAGCTCTGAACTTCTCTCCCACGATGAAATGTTTTAGTCTGTGCGTTTTCCAGCCTCCGGGTCCATCTTTCAAGGTAGCAGGTGACCAGGAAGGTCAGGCATCTGTGATGATGCTTTTAGGCGTGTCATTGGCTTATTACTCAGGATACTGTATGTGTTTCCCAGGGCTGCTCTAACGAAGTACCATAAAACAGCATAAATTAAGGCCCTAGGCTTAGGGAAGAAGGCTTCTTTGCCTCTTCCCGGCTGCTGGGTGTTCCTTGACTTATAGATGTATCACTCCAGTCTCTGCCTCTCTTCACATGGTCTTGTGTGTCTGTGTCCAGATTTCCTTCTCCTTATAGGGATACCAGTCACATTGGATTTAGAGCCCACCCTAATCTGATCCGATCTAACTGTGGTGGCTAATTTTATGTGTCAACTTGGCTAGGCTATGGTACCTAATTTTTAGTCAAACATCAGTCTAGATGTCGCTGTGAAGGTACTTCTTTAGATGTGGTCAACATTGAAATCAGTAGACTTTCTGTAAAGCCGATTATCCTCCATAATGTGGGTGGGCCTCATCCAATTAATTGAAGGCCTTAAGAGAAAAGATCGATGCCCTCCAAGGAAGGAGGAATTCTGCCCTCAGGTAGCTTCAGACTCAAGATTGCAATATCAACTCTTCCCTGAGTCTCCACCTTGCTGGCCTGCCCTACAGATTCTGGACTTGCCAGCTCCTACAATCACATGAGCCCATTCCTTAAAATCAGCTAATCAATCTCTTTCTCTCTCTCTCAAAAGATAGATAGATAGATAGATAGATAGATAGATAGATAGATATAGATAGATAGGCAGATAGACAGACTGGTTCTGTGTCTCTGAAGAACCCTGACAACTACATTCATCTTAACTTGATTACATCTGCGAAGACTATTTCCAGATAAGGTCACATTCACAGGTCCTGGTGGACATGAATTTTCTGGCAACACTGTTCAACCCAGTACACATATGGTGGACCAGGGCCTCGCTGTTCAAAGTGTGGTGCTGGATCAGTGGCAATGGTACCTCCTAGGAGCTTGGCCAAATGCAGTCTCTCTGGCTCCATCCTGGACCTGGACGTAGCAAATCAGAATCGTACTTCACCAGATCCCCAGATGATGTGTACGCACACTGCAGCCTGAGAAGCACTGGGCCAGAAGATCTTGCTTCCAACTATTACAGTATTTATAGTAAAATGCTTGAATCTAGACATTGTAAAAGTCAGATGACTCAAAAGTAAAGGGTCAGGAAGAAAAGTAGAAATGGAAGAGAGTGTTGAAATGAGGCATGTCTCATTAATATGATATGCACCGTACCAATAGTTGAGACTAGATAAAATATTTGTCAAATGAGTGGACCAAAGAATAAAGAAATAGAGTGAGCTCTTGAAGACAGAGAGGTTTGCTAATAAACTGGCTTCTAGTTACAAGAAAGCCCTCAGGCAAAGAGAGAAAAACCTCATTTCCAGCATGCAGAGTGCCATGACCTGCAGCATCGGGGCCCAGCTCTCCCGAGGTGATTACTCGGAACGGTGTCGCACTCCACTGCTGAAGTCTTGCTCGAGGCCCCACCGTAACTCATGTTGACACGGAGAAATGTTTCATTTTCAGATCCATATGTATGAATTTTTAATGAACTGTGTCAAAGAAATCAAATATTTCCCCCTCCACCCCCACTCTGAGGAATCAGATTTTGACCTTCTGCCAAACAACTATAAATCACATTCAGCAGGAAGAGGAGCCGGAAGCGGGGGCTGCTGCGCGTGGGCTAGCCAGCTAATTTCCCTCTGTCAGATCTTCACCTAAGCCGTCCCGGATGGGGAGAGGAGGGCGGCCGGGAGGAGGGGATGGATGGTGGGGAGGCAGGAAGGGAGGGGAGGAGGGAGGAGGACTCTAAACACAGGCACTCAGTGGTTACTGACTCAACTGTAAGTCAGAAACATTCAAATACAGGTAAGGTCGTTTATGCCTGAAGACTGGGCAGCTATTTCAATCCCCAGAATCTTTGGAGTATTAACTTCGTGCTCCTGTAGTTTGGTCAAATGTTTCTCACGTAAGATGACTTAAAAGCGGAAAAAAAAAATGGGGCTGGCCCCATGTCCAACTGGTTAAGTTTGTGCACTCTGCTTCAGCCACCAGGGGTTTGCTGGTTCGGATCCTGGGTGTGGACCTACACACCGCTCATCAAGCCATGCTGTGGCAGCATCCCACATAGAACAACGGGAATGACCTACAACTAGGATATACGACTATGTACTTGGGCTTTGGAGAGAAAAAAAAAGGAGGAAGATGGGCAACAGATGTTAGCTCAGGGCCAATCTTGAAAAGAAAAGAAAAGTGGAAAAAAAAAAGCTTGAAAAAGTAGAAAGAAAATAAATTATTTATTTGAACTATGCAAAACACAGCAGGGTCTTCCCAACTAAAGCCTCAATCAACACTTAAAAAGGGACCTGCTTGGGGCCCGCTCCGTGGCCAGTGGTTAAGTTTGAGAGCTCTGCTTCAATGGCCCAGGGTTTTGCCAGTTCGGATCCTGGGCACGGACATGGCACCACTCACCAGGCCACGCTGAGGCGGCATCCCACACGCCACAACTAGAAGGACCTACAACTGTCGACTGGGGGGATTTGGGGAGAAAAAGCAAAAAAAAAAAAAGATTGGCAAGTTGTTAGATCAGGTGCCAAGCTTTAAAAAAAAAAAAAAAGAAGGGAGCTGCAACATTAGAGACAATTAGATATCATTTCTTGCCTAGCAATGCAGGAATGATTTAAAAAAATAATAATATCCTACGTTGGCACAGATATGGTGAACAAAAAGATCTATCCAATTGCTTGTGGGGGTGTAAAAAGATACAATCCACTGGGAAACAATTTAGTATATAAGTGCAACAGCCCTGAAAGTGTTCACACCTGGTAGAAATGCCATGGAAATCTCTCCTAAGGAAGTAATCCAAAATATGAAACAAAGGTTTATAGACCATTACATCTGTGTCTGTAATAATTCAGTGATAAAACCTAAACGTTCACCAGTAGGTGTGTGGCTAAGTAAAATCAGGTGGGTCCATTTGACAGAACATCAGGCAATCATTAAGAATGGTTATTTGGAGTTTATAACAAATGGGAAAATACTTAGTGATACACATAGGAGAAAAGTAGGATGTAAAACTGAATAAATAATATGGTTGCAAGAACAAAAGGCCTCCATTACATATGCACAAAAAGAATATGGAAGGAAATACACCAATTGCTAATAATAATTATTTATGGATGGAGGAAACACGGGTGAATTTCCCCCTCTTCTGTATTTTCCAAATGTCCTATAATGCATATATCTACTTTTAGAATGGAAATATATTTTATCGTGCTTTTGAAAAGCATGTCAGTTGTGTAAGTAAGATTTTAAGGGATGTCCCCTTCAACAAACAATAACTGAATCGTGGCTAATTCAAGGTGGAACATAACTGTAAATACAGTCACACGCTTCATAACAACCTCTGGTCAACAACAGTCTGCATACATGACAGCGGTCCCATAAGATTGAGACCACCTACCCTTGGTGTGCAGTAGGCTGTGCCATCTAGGTTTGTGTGAGTGCACTCTGTGATCTTCCCACAATGAAGAAAACACCTAATGACGCCTTTCTCAGAACGTAGCCCCATCATTAAGTGACATGGGACAGTACCAGATTTTCGAATCTAACGTCCAGATCTGGAATATGGAAGAACCTGGCCTGCTCCCTGTCTGGGCAAAGCACCTATATCTGTCCAAAATACTGCACTGAAGAAGTTAAACGAAGAGTCAGAGATGTCAGTGTTAAACTGCTGGACTCCGGGACGAGCGCAATAGCTGTCACACACACTGCGTCTGCTGGAGTTGATTCACTGGAAGGAGCTCCACGGAGCTGTGCTGAAGAACAGACACGGGGACTGACAGGCGTGGATGGGGCTGGACGCTCCTCCCCGCCAGAGACCACCCCCAATCACGCGCTCTCCTTTCTCTGCAAATCTGTGCACTTGAAAGCCACCCTCTCTGGCTTTTTGACCCTGCTCAAGCAAGACCTTTTGAAAGAAGCCATCTATTTCTGGGAACAAGGAACAACCTAAGGTCATATGCAGGGCGCAAAGGTAGAGAAATGATTTCATTTGAACGAGGCGCTGACTGATATATTTTCTAAGTGGCTGAATCCTGTACAACTTTAAATGAAACAACAGTCGGGTGACTGATGGGTTAGGCAGCAGCAGTGGCGGCAGCAGCCCGGCAAAGCAGGCAGAGGACTGGGCCCCTCTGATGGGCAAACCCAGCGCCCGCGGCTTCCCATGAGCATCTTCACAACGGTACGCATTCGGAAGCTTGTAAGAGCAGTGTGGGGACAGCGCCCGGCTGGGAGCCCCAGGACTCAGCCACAGTGTCAGCTCCCGTGAAACCCTGAGATCACTGACAGCAGCGGGGAGAGGCAGGAAAGGCCCCTGGCAGAGGGGCGTCTTAATCAGTTCTGGCACCGACTTCTCCTCTTCTCACTAGAAGCTCCAGGTCTCATTTTTGTAACCCAGTCAGGCAGGACATGGATGAAAGCAGAAAAGTGAAGCCGCTCAGCACTAATGTCAAAGTCAAAAAGGAGCAGCAAAATCCAGGTCCTCATTCGGCGCTCTAACTCAGCGGCCTTCAAACTTCCATTAATGCATTTTTCAACATGTCCCCCCAATACAGGCATAGTGATTTGTATTATGTACACAATCCTCTGTCAATCCATTATCAAATACAAAGCTTTTCTTTTTCTTTAAGGTAAAAAATACCTATTCGAACCCCAAAGAATCACCCTGGAATACATCCCTCTCTGGGAAACTGCTCTAAATACTTAAGTGGTCATCGGTGGGTGTGGCAGTGACGGCGTGGGCACAAGAGGCTGGAAGGAATGGCTTCCTGCCTGCACCGTCTTGTTGAGGGAAGGAGGACTTGAAAGGCACCCACACCTGGTTGGCAGGTATCTGACACTAGCCTTCTCTAAAATCCACGTATCCACAGTGGACACTGCACCATACCTGGTCACAAAGAAGGCCAAATGTCATTAACGTGGAGCCCGTGAACTAATCCAAAGCAGGGGGTGGCCGCGATACCCTGCTGGGCGGTGCGTCAAGGGAGAGTGTCTGCTGATAACCAGAGTGGAGAAGCAGGGGGAATACGGAATTACAGAAGGGAATGGATTCTTCGCAGCCTCCATTTCCATCCAGGCAATCCATCCACCAATTACAAGCAAGGTCTTACCCAGACACGAAAGCAGGCAACTGCCGCGCTGGAAACCAACCAAAACTGCTTATCTCCGACCGTCCTTAATTCCAGACCTTTCCCTGATCCACCCTGGCTTCCTGCCTAATGCATGTGCATTGCTTCGTCTGCCCCCAGGTGAAGCCCCCAGCTTACCCTGACGTCAGACGCCCACGCAGACACAGGCGGGCAAGGCGGTGAGCAGATCTGTGTCTTAACTGCCTGGGGAGGAAGATGTTGTTTGGCCTCTTAGGTCTGTATTTGTCCTGCAGAACATCACTTCTGCTGAGCCCCCCTGGAGAGGATCCAGTTCTAACGACAACCCTGTTTCACCGCTCACATTTGAAATAGTCCAGAAAGGGGACTGTCATAAGAAGGGGCGGGGGATGCTACAGCGTTAGCCAACACTTTCCAAAAATGGGGACTCCATACCAAATTGAGGATTTCCATTGCAAATCAAGCATTCACTGGGCCGGCCCCCTATTAGCCAAGCTCAGGACCCGGGCTAATTAAGTAGTTTCGAGGGGGAAGCTGTAGAGAGAAGGGCCATGGGTTGGCTCCCCGCTGAGGGGCTCATGGCTGAGGCTCTGATTCATTCTGCACACAACGTCTAACAAATCAAAGTGAATGCAGGGAGCAGGGCCACGGCTGCCTGGGCCTCCCCTCCATCGTGTGCTCGCCCAGCCCAGGGCGTCACCAGCTCGCGTGTCCTTTCTCTGCATTAACATTCTTCCGGAGTGCTCCCTTCGCACTCAACAAGTCTACCGCAGGCTGTGAAGGAGGAGGCGGAAGACAGGGAGCTATGCCAAGGAGGGGGTTCTTCCCACACATGGTGCACAGCCGCAAAACCATTTCAAGAACGTGATCTGGAGAGAGCGGAGATCGGAAGTGCTGTCATTTCTCCCCTGATGAAGAATCCTGCCCGTGGGGCTTGACTGATACTCTAATTCTTCAAAAATGCATCTTTCTAAAAACGTAGATTAAACTTCCCAAAATAGCTTTGATGCTCCTCCAAATCCCTTTCTTCCCCACCACCCGTCCCCGCCAACAGTTTAAAAATACCACGCCAGGAATTTATATTTGGTTCAAATTTGCTTAGCACACCAAAGCTGAATGCAGCCCACACACCAATCTTGTTTCCAAAAGCACTTACTTGTAAACGCCTGAAACTGTAATGGGATGATTTATAGTTTCCGTTTAGCTCTTTCATTGCTGATTTTCAAAGATCTCTCTCGGGGTGATTGTTTTGGGGTATTTCTAAGTCTGGAGTTAATCCACTCTCAGAGCCTCACGCTCACTGATCTGCACACTTTGTTTGTGTAGCACTCAGCGAGCACCGGGAAGCCCAGTGGGGCGTACAGGGCGGAGGAAGACACGGGCTTCCGGCCTCGAAGAGCTCACCCTTGATCTCAGTCACCTTCTGAGTCCAGAGATGTGTTGCCACGTGACTAAATTTACCTGCAGAATCAAACTTCCCTGGTCAGAAGCCCAGGTTGTGTATGTCTCAAGTGCACCTGTTCCATCCAGCCCGTTAGCGAGAGGGGCTTGTCATTATTCCCGGAATGGAAACGGAGCTGGCCTCCGAGGACTGTTCGAGTCCCCCCACCCACCCCAAAATGAACCACGGGAAGGTAGACTCCACAGGGGCACGGGGTTCATCTGCTTTTTTATTTATAAATCCCTCTACACATGGGCGGCCTCTCGGTCGTTTATAAGAGCTCAGTCGCCCCCTGCTTGCAGGGGCTCAGGGGCCAAAGCTTGACTTCCGCGTGCAGTGGAACCTCCCTGAGTGTCCACTTCGTCAACTAGAAAATGGGGGAGAACCTGCTTCCTAGGATTCCTGGGGGGCGTCACTGGAGGAACAAGAAACCGGCAGCGTCTCTCCTGGAGGAAAGGGAGATGCGAGGGGGGAGCCTGCGCGGGGACAGAGCCAGCCCCAAGGGCAGGTCTCCAGGGCATTCAGACTGATTTCTTCTATGTAAAAATACTTTCTAGAACTGAAAACCAACGTAAAAGGGTAAAGTGACTATAAAAGGAATCAGCACTATTTTATTCAAAGACCCCTCCTTTGACAAGCACCGTTCCCGGCTTGAACAGTGGGATAAAAACATTTTAAAAATTGACTTTAGAACCTAATTAAAAGAAAGATCAACTGTGAGGAACACGGTTTTTTTTCTGCAAAGCAAAATATGGGGTAAGAGGGAAAAAGGAGTGCCAGGCTATGCACTCCTCTATCTTATAATTAACCATTTCAAGGAGGATTTGGCCCAACTGGCACTGCTCAGTGGAAATGCGCTCCCCACAGCCTTCCCTCCTCGGCTGGAAACAAGCAGGCTCCCTGGGAGGGTGCTCTCCTTCAGTTTCGGCGGCCTGCAAAGAATGGAGGGCTCCGGGAACAAAGACGGGGAGGCCTGCACGATTTCTCCTAAGGCGGCATTTGGCCTGCGACCGTTTCCACCCCACCAGGGCGTCCACGCAGCACAGACTCAGCTCTCCTCTGTCTCAGGGAAGAAAGCAGAAGGGGAAAGATGCTTTTCTTGTGTCAGACTACTGCTTATCTGCCTCAGTCGCAGCCACCAAGGCAACGGACTGATACTCTTGCCCGCAGTGGCCTTATCAGCCCGAGCAACACACAGCCACGTGGGACCGAGCATTTTTAAGGGGGTCCCAACAAAAGCCCGGCAGCCGGGTGCTGCTGATGCGACACGGGGGGATCCACTGCGAGCCCAAAGAACAAAGACGCAGGCTTGAGTCAGAGGAGAGGAAGCCGGGGGCCCCAAACCACGCCAGGCTCCTAGGGGTGGGGGTGGACGGTGCTTGTGGGCAGAGCCACAGGACTGTGTCCCTTTGATGCTGGCTCCCCGACCTCCCCTTGGTCCCTGGATTTTCACTCTCTACCACCAGCACCACCTCCTGGTCCCACTGTCCTTCCTCATTTCCATGCTAACCCAAGTCGGGGCTCAGCCTTTCCTTCATTTCCTCAATTCAAGAAAGTCGTGGGGCGGGCCCGTGGTGTAGCGGTTAAGTTCGTGGGCTCTGCTTCAGCGGCCAGGTTCACAGGTTCAGATCCTGGGTGTGGACCTACACTACTTGCCAGCCATGCTGTGGCAGCGTCCCACATACAAAATAGAGGAGGACTGGCACAGATGTTAGCTCCGGGCCAATCTTCCTCAAGCCAAAAAAAAGAAGAAAATTGGCAACAAATTTTAGCTCAGGGCTAATCTTCCTTACCAAAAAAAAAAAAAAAAAGAAAAGTCGCAGTAAGAGGCTGGAAATTGGAATCATTTCCTTCTTCATTTATTCGTTCAACAAAGTCTTCAGTGAGCATCTGTCACGTAGCAGGCACTTTCTCCAGCTGTTTGGGATAGATCGCTCAAGAAAACAAAAATTCCTGCCCTCAGAGAACTTACAAACTAGCAGAGGGAGGCAGACAATAAGCGTAATAAATTACAGAGTACGTTGTTTGTGGGGAGATAAAAGTGCTGTGCAAAAACGCAACAACCACCACCAAAAGCCCCCAGATGCGGCAGGTGGGATGCAGAGCAAGCGGGGTTGGGGGGGGTGCACAGCTCTAAACAGGGCAGTCGGGGTGACTCACTGAGCGGGGACGTCTGATGAAGAACTGAAGATGCCCCTGGGTATTTGCAGGCAGGGTGTTCTAAGCGGAAGAAGAGCAAGTGCAAAGAGCCTGGGTAACCGAGTCCCTGCCGTGTTTGGGGGAAAGGCAAGGAGGCTTGCTCCTTAAAACTCAATGGAGCACAAAGGGCACAACCCCGGGGCAGCAACACTCCCGGAATGTTCTCGCTGAGGCAGCTCTCCTCCTCGCAGAACACCTGCCGCGGTGTTTTTAGAACATCGGTCTTGACGATCGCATAGCAAGCAGAGAAACGAACACACTGGGTCAGGAACCCCATAAAATTAAAAGAAGGAAACAACAGATTCACCTGTCAGCGTGCCGCACAGAGACTGCACTCTCTGTACACTTGGTCGTGATGTAGAAAGTATTTCTCACGGTGGGGCGGGTCCAAGCAGCTTGGAAGCCAGGGACGCACGGCCCCCTTCTTCTGAGCCGCAGTCTCCTCGCCGCGGCAGTGCCCGCCCCCAGCTCCCAGGGCAGCTGCCCTTGAGAAACGAGACTCCCCGTAACGAGGCTGGAAAGTGAAGGCAGAGAGACAAGACCCTTCCTCCCCCAGCAGACGCTGCTGGTCTCAGGAGCGACCACACAGACTCTGCTTCCTGACGGGGGTAGGTCCTTACCCCACGGCCCAGCGGGTCCCTCTCCATGACATTCATAACAGAGACACACGCACGATGAGCAGAGGGTCCCTTTCTTTATCCCGACCCCACCGGAAAGAGCAGAGTCTAATTCACGGGCAGTTCACTGGAAAGTAACTCCCTGGCCTAAGCAAGCTCATCTGTTCCCTTGGCCAAGAACCCAGGGCTCATCAGGGCCTTTAAAAAATGACAACTAAATAAAAAGAAATCAACAAAATCAACAGAAGCGCTGCACAGCCACTCGTGAGCCGCAATGCAGGACACTCCCGCCGACTCCTCTGGTTTTTCCTTCCCAACAAAGCCAGCTTCGTCTGGCAGCCCAGAGAGGTCTCACTGTATCTGGACAAGTCATTTCCAGTTTCTGTAATATATCCTCCATGACGCAGGAAATTATTAATGTTCTCGTTTAAAGGCGTGAGGGGGCACAGGTCCCTATGATGCCTTTGGGGGTGCAGGAGACTGTGCAAAATCTGGAGACCCCATCGGCCCCTTACAGCATTACCAAGCACATTCTGAACGAGGTCCTCTCTGTCCAGCAGGAGACCACCAGATTGCCCTTAACAGAATTTTTTAAATTGCTTAAAATTGCTGCTTCTATTCCAAGCTGAAAATTACAGCCCTTGCTCCAGTTCCCATCCTGCCCCCGGGGTCGCTCGGAGCCCCTGAGGACATCTGTACTGATGACAACGCCGCCGTCAACAAAACCCGAATGCACTTTGCACGGGGAAAAATATTTGCGGCTTTTCAACCAGATCCAGAGGCTCTGACAGACACACACACTCTCCCAAATGATTCAGACTTTCCTTTTTTTTAATGCAATAAAAAAAAATTACCAACATGATTTATGTTGCCTTCCGAAAACATTACAAATCAAATGCTAAAAGTCTCTGAAACCTTACAGAGCTGAAGATGATAAATGCTGACCTCCCTCCTTTGTCATTCTCCACCAGCTGCGTGGGTAGCACGCAGGGGAGGGAGGTGTCGAGGAAGAAGTCACTGTTTGCAAATAACGCCACATCAGAGCGAGTGCTGAGACCAGCTTCCTCACTTGCCCTCCCCCCCCCAAAAAGAAAGCTTTGTGTGCGTGAACAAGCAGAACCAGCCTGCGTTCATTTCAGGATGGAAGGTCCTCGTGCTGTTTACCGCAGTGGGGAAGGACTGCCTTGGGAAGAGCCAGCTTCCTTCAGCTCATGCTGATGATGACACAGGGGTGGCGCTGTTCCAAGCGGCCTCGGACCTGGACCACGGGCTCACGTTCTGCCAGGGCGCCTGGCCCTCCCTAGGGTCCTTCAGGGCAGAGCCGGCTGTGCGGACAGACCTGGTCGCGGAGTTGGCGGTGACAGCGTGTATGTACAAACTGCTCTGAAGTTGGGGATGGTGTCGCCCGTGGAGATAATTAACTGCTTCCAATGCAACACTGATGCCCCGACTGAGATGCCAACTACTGGAGCTCTTTCTTATCCCTTCAAGTGCTTAGCATTTGAGGAGAGTAGACAAGCTCCACTCAGTCAGTTCTCCTCGTTAAAGCGAAGGCTTTCTGACCCTGGCTGCACACTGGAATCACAAGGCCCCGCCCGGGGGATGGCTCTGGCATCACCGTGCAAACACAGCCCCCTGAGCGATGCTCATGTGCAACCAGGGCTGAGAACGGCCAAAGAGACGGAGAGCCAGGCAACGACTGACCTAGGAACGCGTTCTCCCGGCTCCACAGAATGCTGCCGGTGGCCTCCTGGCTCCGCACCTTGAAGCCAGGAGGAAGGGGCCGAGGACTGGTGAGGGCCCTGAACAGAGCCTGTTGGAGGATTCCTCTAGTCCCCACTGTAACATTCTCCTGAGCACCTGCTGCCGGCCAGACACTCCTGGGAATCCAGGAGTGAACGAGATGCCCCGTCCTTCTCTTCAAGTGATGGCTGTGAATGCGGATCAGAAAATATCGCCCCAACATAAGCCACTTTGCTATAAGGATTATTTTGAGCTGAAGGCAACTGAGCGACAGCAGACACAGGAGGAACTCTGGGTCCTCCCCCTTCCTGCCTAACAGCCGGCATCGATTTCCCCTGTAAAGGTGACAGAAATTCCCCTTGTGAAGGTGTCTCCTGCTTATACCAGGAGGAGGACAACAATGCCCGTCATCAGAGACGGAGATGGCACCGAGATGAGTCTGCATAAACACACCTTACTTTATAAGTAACCCTTATTGATCACTGGTTTCCCCATAAAGCGACCTTCCCAAAATTTACTACCCACAGAAGCTCACATCTCTTTTCCTTTGTCTAGTCATTTCACAATTTATCACCCTTTGTTAAAATGGTATAAAAGCCCTGGTATAAAAGCCGTTGGGTCTAACCACTTCTTTGGCTTTTCAGTTCTTTTCTGTAAAGCCCCCATGTACAAAAAATTAAAAATATTAACATCAGGGGGCCGGCTCCGTGGCCGAGTGGTTAAGTTCGCGCACTCCGCTTCAGCGGCCCAGTGTTTCGCCAGTTTGGATTCCGGGCATGGCACCACTGAAGCCGTGCTGAGGCGGCGTCCCATATACCACAACTAGAAGGACCCACAACTAAAAATACACAACTATGTACCAGGTGGCTTTGGAGGAGGAAAAGGAAAAAAATGAAAGAAAGAAAGAATGAAGAGAGGGAGGGAGGAAGGAAGAAAGAAAGATAGATATTAACATCAATAATTTTTTTTCTCCTGTTAACCTATTTTTTGTCAGTTTAATCTGCAGGCCCCCATGAGTTACCTAAGAGGGTAAAGTTTTTCTTCCCCTAGAGATAACTATGCTCTTCAGTGAGCGAAGCACTTGCAGCCTCTTCTTCGCTCATTTAATCTTTACCGCCAATCTGTGAGGTGGGTATTATGATGCCCATTTTGCAGAGGAAGAAATCAAGGCTCAGGAATATTAAGCAAGTGCCCAAGGTCACAAAGCTAGGACACCTGTCTGACTTGTTCTAAACCTCGGAGCCAGACTAGGAGGAAAACAGGCAGCTAAAATGAACTGGGGAGCAGAGCATAAGTCAATATAGCTGCTCCTTAACCGGGCTGTCTCAAACCAAGGTTTTTAATTCTAATTCTTTACACAAAAGAGGAAGAAAATCAAACAATTTAGGATTCTTCATGACATTTTGAGGCATAGCTTCAAGGGCCCCAAATAAATAATGAATGTCACCGAAAGGACACAGCGCAGAGTGACTGAATCACACACAGTCAGAGCCAGGAGCAGCCTGGAGAGAGAGAACACTCGAGAGCGTGCTCTCTGGGTTGTTAACAACATCGGAAAATCCTGGATCAGCAGATTTCCTAGACAGCCAAGATCCACTCGGAGGAGCCTGTCAGCCACCAATTAATTCCTGGTCAATGAGACACCAAGTGATAGCAAATAAACCAGTCCAACCCTGGAAGAGTCATGGGCCTGAGGTCAAAGGCCATCCCCTTCCCAGCAGAGGTCAAACTAAGGGGGAGAGAGAGAGAGAGGATGGGGAGATGAGGAAATGGTGCAGAAGAGTGTAGGCCCAAGGAAGGCGAAAAAAAGGGAGAGAAAGAAGCACACAGACAGACAGACCGAGCCTGAAGACAGGATGGGCCCCTGGGACAGGGACTTGTGGCAGGAGGCCAGGGGGCAGCTGCTTGGGGTCAGCTGGTCATCTGTTTGTCCATGATGCAAAATTGTGCCCCAAATGAGGTCGCCATTAGGATGGACGGGAACATCCCCTCTGCGTCTTAGTCAGTTCAGCCTGTTACAATAAAGCACCATAGACCAGGTGGCTTATAAACCACAGACACTTACTCAGCAGTTGGCTCTGGAGGCCGGAAGTCCGAGACCAGGGTGCCAGCACGGTCACTTCTGGTTCTGGTGAGAGCCCTTTGGGGTGGGAGACTGGAGATGTGTCCTGCGTCCTCACACAGCAGGAGAGAGCGAGCTGGCGAGCGGGCTCCACTCTCATGATCTAATTCTCTCCCCAGCCCCTACTCGCTAATATCACCACACTGGGATTAGGGTTTCAACGTATGAATTTTGGGGGGACACAAACATTCAGGCTTTAATGCTGTGACACAGGCTCCAAGAAAATTCGGATGGATGGAAAGACACGGAGCAGATCCCCAACCCAGTGACCTGGCTAACGCAGCCACAGCATCTGGAACGGGCTGGCACAGGAGAGTCAAGGTGGAATGGAGAAGACGCTGGTTAGACAGAGTTGAAGAGGTTTCTTCGCAGCAAGATTTCTCCAGATCTCTGAAGGTGATTTCCGAGAGGCGGACAGAGTCCCCCAAATTCAAGTGACCACAGCGGGAGCCGCTTATAGATTTGGGGTTCCAGGGGCAGTGCCTTAGGAAAGCTACTCAGGCACAGAAGAAATTGCACATGGGGTCTTGTCCTCTCTTGGATGCTAAAGATGAGTCACCGTGTGCCCACTCTGCCTCGCCGTCAGCTTGGGGATGCTGGTGGTGGCGGCAGAATGAGCACGTTCTTGGCATTTAATTCTGCCTGGTGCTTGAAGTGTGGCTTTCAGAGGGTGTGACCCTCCCAGAGATCAGCACTGGGACTCTGTGTGCTGACTGACACTCTGGAGGAAGGCCAGAGATGTAAGGGAATCTTCTGGATCAACTCATCGCTTACGGAAAAGGAAATGAACAGCCAAAGCCTCAGGGACAACTCAGTGGTTGAGGTGAAACTAGAACCGGGTTCCTGACCCTCGGTCTGAGCTCTGCTCCTGTTCTCCGGCTGCACCCCCCAACCGATGGGCACCTCCAGCCAATGTTTACAAAAAGCTCAGGAGGAAGCGTGTCCCTGGGCTGTGGGAGAGGCAGCAAATTCCACCTTCCACGGTGGGCCAGCCTCGTCGGTCTACGACGACATCTGCACATTATTTATCCCGTAAAAGAAACATTAATAAGAAGCAAGCTCGAGAAACTCCCCAAGGCGGGAGGGGCCCGCTGCCCACCACCGGAGCAAGCGAACGTGCGGACGCTGTTTCCCTCGCGCCCTCTTGGCTCCACATGCAGAGACAGAAGCAGCGTGAGGCGGGCCTCTGGGAAACGGGCGCTGGGACTGTGACAAGGGCCGCTCCACTGAGCCACTCAGCATGAGACCAGCTAACGGACCACAGACTTATAACAGGTCTGCGTTTACAACTTCACAGACTGACCCAGAAAGAGGTAAACTGAGGAAATCCAGGGGGAAGCCTCAGTGCCCTCGGGGGAAGGGGGCTTGCTCTCCGTCTGGACAGATGAGCCAGCAGACAGGGCAGCAGGTCTGGGCACAGAGGAGATGCGCCCAGGGGCGTCCCACGAAAGGTCAGCCGGTCAGACAGAAACTTACACCTCACCTGACTACAACCTCTGTTTTCTCCCAGACCCACGCGCTTCCCACGGCAACCTCCATGGCATTGACCCACTCTTGGAGTAAACATCAACCAACGTTTACAGTAGGCTGACCACCTGCCGGGAGGCCCTGTTCTCAGATGTGAGGGCACAGCACTGACCACACAGACCATGCGCTCACTGGTCAGGCAGCTCCTCTATGCGGGCTCCTTGCTGAATCCTCAAGAAGAAACATCCCCTGGGGTGGGGATCCTTGAGGCTCAGAGCGGGGCAATGACTTGCCCCAAACACACAGGAGATGGCGGAGTCGGGACTGGAACCCAGGCGAGCGGGACCCCAAAGTCTTCATTCAAAAGCCCTCATTGTTGCTGCCTCCCTTAAGAGAAGGAAACAGCCTGTCTGACTGTGCCCCGGACGAGAACTCATCACCCGCTGTGTTGGGGGTCCCCCAGACCCCCCAGTTGATGGTTCAGCAGGAGGTAGTCATCCTCACGGCTGTAATTATTACAGCGAAAGGATACAGAGCAAAGTTAGCGACGGGAAAGGCAGTGGGCAAAGCCGGGAGGGACAGGCGTCCTCTCCGCGGGATGCACCCAGTACCCCAGCCAGGCGCTGACCACACACGGAAACACTGTTTATCAGGGAAGCTCAGCGCAGCCCCGGGCCCCGGGGTTTCACTGGGCTGGCCGCGGCCTCTGCCTGGCGCGGAGCACGGCTCCAGACCCCCAGGAGGAGGTGCCGCTCAGCCTGAACCGCGCTGTCAGTACAAACGGCGGAGGCGCGGCGAGCCACTCTCCACGGTCGGGGCGGGAGCCCTGCCCAGATCCAAGTGTCCAGGTGCCAGTGGGGGCCAACCTCGCCAGCAGGCCTTTCTGGGGATAAGCAGTCCCTGCTCCCATCTAACCTTTCTCTGCAGAGCCTTCTTCTTTTGGAAGAGCTGGTCAACGCACAAGGACCAAAGGATGCTGGTACGAGGCCGGCAGAGCCAGAAGCCCTGATGAAACCCTCCCTGATATAAGTACTGCCAAATTCACAAAACAGATTATGTTGGGGTTTTTTGTGGGGAGGGCTATGAGTGGATAGGGCCATGGGTAAGGGTGGGGTGACTTTATTACAAAAGAGCCTCAGAGAGGCCTCAGAGGACACAGGCTTCTGTTTGACTTAAGGTCAATTCCAATCTCAGATGAGATGTGTGACCTTGGCCAAGTCACTTAACCTCTCTGGTTTTCCCATCTGTAAAATGAGGTGCCTCATCTAGATCATCACTAGGGTTCCTTTCGTCTCTGACAGTGTCCGGTTTTATGACTAATGAGCAGTTTCCTTTGAACAGGGAGACCCCTCCAGTGGATTCAGAAAATGACGCGAGCTCCACACAGCTTTTGGGAGCACGCGTACCACGAAGCGAGAGACTCGTGGATCTTTAGGTAAAGGAAAACGGGATGGGGGCATTTCTCAGCCAGGCGGTGGTTCAGTTCCCTGAGGGTGTCTGAAAGTCAGCACCAGGTTCCCCCTGCTGGTGCTCCCCTCACGGAATGGGGAGTGTGAGGAGCTGATGAGGGGGGAGAGGCGGTGGCCACAGGAGGCACTGCAGTGGTGCTGGGATCAACGCCCCAGAGTCGCCAGCTGCAGGCGTTGGGGTCCAGGCTAAGAGGCTCGCAGGCAGCCCCATGCCTAGTCTGCAACCCGGACTTTCCTTGTCGTGTCCCCAAGAGATAAGATAACCAAGGCACTTAGTGGCCTGGCGCTTTGGAGAACCGATCTTTTCTTTCCTTCAACTCCGTCAGCTGACCTTAAAGCGCAGCTCAGTCGGCCGAATCCACGCGAATGCCGGAGTCTTTGCCACAGACGCTGGTGTGCAACCGGCACCAAACGACGGACAGTTTTGGCCAAAGAACATTTACTAAGCTTCGCGGAGGAGCAGGAAGACGACAAGGGCAGCAGAGCTGGGGCCCTGAGCTCAGCGCTGAGCCCCTCTGGGGCGTGAGAGCGCATGGGAAGAACACGGCTTTGGAACAGACCCATGCTGACCATTGCCCAGCCCCGTCACTCACTGGCTGCGCAGCTTTGAGCAAGAAACTTCCCAGCTGCAGCCTCAGTTTCCTCGTCTGTAAAACGAGGCTGAGATAAGTCTGTAGAAAGGCCTCAGCACCGAGGCGGCCCGGCCACTCACACGAGTACATGTGAGAGAACGGCGGAGCCACTGCGACGGCCAGCGGTGCCACTGTGGGCAATGCCCGGGGAAGCTCCACCTATCTGAGCCCACCGGGATCCAGAAGGCACTGCCGGAGGAGCGTGGGGCTCACCAGCAGGAGCCATCTGAACTAGATGGGAACAGCTGGAGGGCCTCTGCCTGGCGGAGCCGAGGGACGGCATCCCAGGCAGAGAGGAAAGCGTGGGGAGGGGGCCAAGGCATCGCTCAGGCCAAGAGTGCACAGGACAGGCCTGGAGATCCCTCCACACAGCACCGAGCTCAGCTGCACACAGCTGGCCAGACAGGCAGGCCCGGGATTCGAGAAACAAGGACCAGAGGCAGGGGGACGGGGGGAAGGGAGATGCATCAGGGAACCACAGCAGAGAGGCCCAGAACGAGGACGCAGGCCTTCAGCACCAACGGGGGAGCTTTAAAAGGACCAATTCCCGCCCCGTTCATTCCGCAAGTGATGTCCTCGGTCCTGGGACAGGCGGAGGCCAAGACATACACCGCCACTGGGAGGCACCACCGCTCTTCCTTGAGAGGATGGGTACCACGCAGGGCGGGGCGGGGGTAAGTGACGCCCGCCTGCAGCCTGATGGAGACTTCAAGAAAGCTGTTTCTGGGAACGAAGAGGATCCCCGACTCCTTCTGCCTCACTCTATGCAACCCCCCCAGCCCCCCGCAGCATTGTGTGCCCCTGCCCGGGCCCTGTGAACACCACAGCGAGGCTGTAGGAAAGCAGGGCCTTACCTCCCCAGCAGAATGCGGGGGCACGTGGACACAGGTGCGGGGCCTCTTGAGGATGTCCCCACTTGGCAAGGACAGCACCAGCCTTGCACCCTGGCCCTGCGGAAGCACCGGCTCTGCGCTGCTCACCCTCAGCCCATCCCTGAATCCCGGCAACAGCTTTCTTTCCAGTTACTGTCTGAGACCAACGAGGCAGGACCACGTGGTGCGTGAGGCGGACCCTCGACGCCAGCGCAGGAGCAGCCACGCGCTCGGACACCCTTAACAAGAAGAGAACCGGAGCAGGGATGGGATTCAGACTCCCTCTGGTCCTCACCTCCCACTAGCCGGCGGATGCTGCCATGCAAGGTCAGCAACTTGGCCAAAGACGCTGTCGCTGGAATCACTCGTTCTTCTAGGGCTTCCAAATTGGGTTACTTTGCCCTTTTCTTTCTATTTACTCCATTTTGCTATTTCTTTCCTTTGTTCCTCTTGCTTTCTGCCAAATTAACTTCATCCAGGATGGTCTTTTATAGATTCGATCGGAGAGACTCCATCTCCTGCCCGCCTGCAGAGTCCCTGATGCGTTGCCTGCTCTGCACCCAAGCATGAGCGCCTGCTCATCCCCGAGAACCCTGAAGAGAGGCCACCTTCCCTGGCGCCCCAGACGGACTTAAACACTGCCCACGCCTCTGCCTCTCTGGTACTCAACAAAACTCACCAGCTGGCCTGCAGCCTGTTCGTTTTTTCAGACTCTCAGTTTCTTGAGGCCCATATCTTATTTCTCTTGACAAGCCCAGTGCACAACATGGGGGCCAGTTCACAGGCGGTACCAACACTGTTGGCTAAACGGATGGATGGACGGAGGAATGAAAGAGGGGGCACTTCACTAACTTCATTTGCCCCTTCTAAGAGCGTCTACAGCACAATCTATCACAAAAGCTGTGAGACACAATGTTATTTCAAGTCATTACCAACACGTTCTGCCTCCCCAAGCCAGGCGGACACATTCTTAACAGGGTTGGTGATCTGTGGTGGCAGAAGATAACTAAATTCTCCATGTCCTTTAGAACTTGATGATACGGTTTAGGAGCCCTGCTGGGCCAGAGCCATCCTGGCTCAGTCGCCAGCTGCTGCATGTGCCCAAGGGTCACCAAGGACCAAGAGAGCAGAAAATCCTAAGACGGCTCCATCTCCTGCCTGTTCCTGGGTGTCACCCCTGGCCTTCCACGCCCAGATTGTACACGCTCCTCATCGCAACTGCTAGCAGACTGAAGCTTTCCCTTCCAGTCCCACTGACAAACGTAACCATCAGGAGAATTCCCCAAGAGCAGGCGGCTAGAGAAAAACAATAAAGGCAGCACTGTCCCCGTGAGGGAAGAGAAAAGCTGGATCTGCACTAAATGAACCGAGACGCCCCCAGGGGCACCAGAGATTTTCAGAAAGAAAATACAGCCCCAGTGCGTCACAACGGTGGGCCCCTCCGTCCTGCTCCTAAAGCCTGGAGACGCCATGGCGGGCGTGAGAACACGAACAACAGGGGTGAAGGACGAGAAAAGCATCACCACGGGACCCCCCAATCTACAGCTTTCTTTTTGCTTTTGTGATTTCCCAAAATCCCGCTGCCAAATATGTACTACCTGTAGAGTAAGAAAAAAGAAGTAATAAAAAATGTAATGAAACCAAGGAAAGAAATGAAAGACCGAGTACTTGGCTCAAGCTGGCGGCTCACCCTGCAACAGCACAGGGCACATGGGGCCGGGCGTGCTCTGCAGCGACCCAGGAGGCCGGGGTCACAGGAGCACCAAGCAAACTGTCGTGTTCTAGAAATTATACCTTAGACATGTGATGGTACGTTCTGAAACACTGTTTTAGTAATTTTTAATGACTTGAACAAATACACGGTATTATGTGTAGTGGGTTGAACTGTGTCCCCCAAAAAAGATACGTCCAAGTCCTAACCCCTGCCACCTGTGAAGCTCACTCTGTGGAAATGGGCTCTCTGCAGATGCTCCTGAGTGAAGGAGATGAGAGCATCCTGGATTGAGGCTGGGCCCTGAGCGCCATGACCGGTGTCCGCGGGAGATGCGAGGCACAGCGACACATGGGGGAGAAGGCCGGATGAAGACGGAAGCGGATACAGGAGTGACGTGTCCACAAGCCAAGAAATGCCAGGACTGCTGGCAGCCACAGAAGCGAGGAGAGAGGCACAGAACAAACTCCCCCGCAGAGCCTGGGGCAGGAACCAACCCGGCTGCACGCCGACTCTGGACTTCTCTCCTCCAGAACTGGCAGAGGATGAATTCCTTCTGTTTAAGCCATCTCGTTTGCGGCCACTTATGGGAGCTGCAGGAAGTTACTAGACCATGGCAATAAAGGCAGCTTATGGAACTGTTGACAGGATGGTTTCAATTATGTAAACAAGATGGACAATGGGTGCGTAAGACTTTTATAAAGGGAGAGAAAGTTCTTAAACAGACTCAAGCAACTTACCCTCTTACCACTGACAATGAGCTGACAGCCAAACCTTGCTGCCATGTCGCAGTTCTTTCTATTTTTAGTTCTTTATTTTAGATTGGCCCTGAGCTGACATCTGTTGCCAATCTTCTTTTTTCTTCGTCTTCTCCCCAAAGCCCCCCGGTACCTAGTTGTACACTCTAGTTGTGGTCCCTCTGGTTGTGACATGTGGGACGCCGCCTCAGCATGGCCTGATAAGTGGTGCCATGTCCATGCCCAAGATTCAATAACAGCGAAACCCTGGGCTGCTGAAGTGGAGTGCGTGAACTTAACCACTCGGCCACCGGCCGGCCCCCACAGTTCTCACTCTTACCAGACATTTGGTCTTCAAAATAACCTGGGGAGATGCAGAATGGGGAACCTTATTCCAATTTTATAAATGAGCAACTGGAGCCGGAGTGTCATCAGTGGCCTGAGTGGGTGGCTGCGTCGGAGTAAGAATTTGGGCCTCACAGCGCTTCTCATCAGCTCCCATCTATTTGGCTTTTTACTTTGTGCTACAGGCTGAACCATGTTGTCCTACAAATTCATATGTTGAAGTTCCCACCCTCAGCACGCCAAGGGTTAGCCGTATCTGAAGTCAGGTCTTTAGAAGGCGGTTAAGCTAAAATGAGCCTGTTGGGGTGGTCCTGACCGGTGCCTGATAATAAGAGGAAATTTGGACCCAGAGAGACATCAGACACCTGCAGGCACAGAGCAAGGACCACACGAGGACACGGAAGAAGTGACCATCCACAGGCCAAGGAGAGAGGCCTCAGAAGAAAGCAGACTGGCCACGCCTTGATCTTGGACTTCCAGTCTCCAGAACGGTGAAAAAGTAAACGTCTGCAGTCTAAGCCAGGCAGTCTGGGGTGCTGTGTGATGGCAGCCCGAGCCGACGACACGAGGAAGGCTGAACATAGCCTTTGCGCCTCTCTCCTTCTCCTCCGGCATCCTCCCTGGGCTCAAGCAGGAGGCAGGAACGTCCCCACTACAGCTTCTCCTGCTCAGGGAGGTTGTCTCTAGACTAACACAATCGAGCCTTTTGGCAAATCTGTCTTCTGCACAATGTCCACCGAGCCCGGTGGGTCGGGGAGTGGCCAAGCAGCATTCAGTAGTGGTACCAGCCTCTGTGGTTTCTCATTTAAGTCCACAGGCCGCCACCGTGGGGGCCGGGTGAGGGGGGCACCCATGCTTGCGTTTCCATCGGGGCCAGGGGATGCCTTGTGACTGTTAGATGGGTGAGCAAGGCTGTGGGAGGCAGGGCGTGGTGACCGGGCCAGAGTCCCTAGAAGAGAAAGGGGTTCGGATACTGGTGCCGCCACGCCTGTGTGACCCCAGGCAAACTCTACTCCAGGCTGAGATTGGGCTCCTCACCTGCGCAGTGCAGCTAACGCCACCTCACTGGTGGCTAGGAATCTGCAGGGTCAAGGATTTAACATCATGCCCACCACACAGCAGGTGCTTAATAAATGCTTCTTATGTGCATTAACGACAGGTTACACCAATTTGGCTCCTTTTCCAACTGCACTTAAATCCCACCGGAGTGGTGTGGCCCTTTGTGCCCTGGGGTTACATGAGCCCAGGGGCTGGGTTTCTGTGTGAGTGCACAGTGTCTTAAAAGATTTTGAATTTTTTTCTTCCAGCTATTAAACATCAAGAGCTTTCACACAAAAATTCCAACCAGAGCCCTTCTGATAAGGACAGAAGAGGAGGCAACACAGTATGGGCTTTCACCACAGCGCCCGGCTGGGGCCGAGCTGGGGCTTCCTCCTCACGGAGTGCGTGCCCTCCACTGTGCATGGTCCCGCCTGGCCGGCGACACCACCACCCACCTGCCTGGTCCCTTGGAGACATCAGTACGTGCGACTCAAGGCACCAAGAGCAGAGGTGGGAAGCAGAGAGCGGGCTGAGCACGCACTGTGGGTCGACTCAGTGAGTCCTTGCAGCCCTGTGTAACCAACATTCAGTCAACGAGGAGCCAGGTTTAGAGTGGGCAGGTGACCAGGCTGTATTACTGGAATGCCACCTCAAGAGCTGTTAGGCTGGACGCGACTGCAATCACAGACAGACAGAGCATCACCCGGAGACGCAAACGGACGCACTGCCTGTGTCTAGCTCTGCGGCAGCTCACCTCACCAATCCAGGGGGGACGTCCAAACGAAGTCTAGACTGCAGCCCACACTTTCATCAGGCAACACCACCAGAGAGGCCACGAACCAGGTGTGAGCCTCGGGCACTGCTGTGCAGAGCGGCCTGACAGGAGGCCACGGGGCTGCAGCGTGTGGGCACCGCGTGCGCAGCCCCGAACCCCGGTGGCTGTCCCCAGGGCAAGGGAGGCGGCAGCTGGGGGTGGGCAACAGAGGCTTCTTTTCTCAGAAAACAGAACAAACTAGGCATGCACAACCTCTCTGAGATTCAGGAGAGGGCCCCATCGTACGGCCTTTTAAAAAATCAGTGATGCTGCAGTTTCACAGAGCAGATCAATACTGCAGCTTAAATGAGATCCTACTGCCGTCAGAAACGCAGACGAGGCCGTGCCAAGCCACAGCCCGCCTCCCGGACTTCCCACGGCCAGACTGCTCACCGGCCCCGCTCCGATGGGGACGGGCTGAGCTGCCGTCTCCTGGGCCGGGACACCGGCTCCGTCCACCTGTTGTCACAGAAACCACCAGCTGAACTCCTTGCCTTCGTCTACACTGGTTAGCTGACACGCCCTCCTCCCCAATCCGTCTCCCTTTATTGACTGACTCCCCACCCTCAGCCCACCAAACTCCCGACCGCTTGAACCCGGGTGCCGCGTACCCCGAGGCCCATCAGGTGCGCCCTGGAGTCTGTCGGAGCTGCTCAAATTCTGTGCCTGCCAGAGCACCAGACCCCAGGCCTCAGGGCGGCTCCTCCGTTTCCTGGAGGGAGGCATCTGCTCCCGCATCCTCCCCAGCCTTCTAAGGCGCACATAACCTGACCCCGGCCTGCTCTTGACTTTGATCTCTGCTGTGCGCTCTGGGGAGTTTTTACAAAGCAAACGCCCGTGAACTTCCAGGGACGAGCGCGTAAATCACGCAGGTCCTCCCAGGCCTCCAGATGCTACAAGCACGACTCAGCCAGGATGGAAGGAAGGTGCACAGGGGCTCACTAAATAAACTCTACCCTGCCTGGGCCTCGCAGCCGGCCGCCGGCATCCTCACACCTACTGGCACCATCAGATCCACACACAGCCCAGGGCGCGAGGCCGCGTGAGTGACACACGTCTCCATAGAGGGCAGAGACTTCTCAAAATACAGAGAAAGATTTTTAAAACTATATATATGTTATATTACATACTTTTAATTTTACAGATGTATATTCAACAGCACCCAGAATTTCACACTAGCTAGGATTTTGTCACTTTCCATTAATTCTTTTAAAAATTAATATTTTTCAGATAAAGCAAAGGTTTCCTCACGCAGCCCCTCTCAAATGCACTGTCTGCCCACTCCTCAGCCCACTGACTCCAGGTAATCATTTTCTTGAGTTTGTTTTGCAACCTCAAAGTCAGTTTTTACATACTTCCCTATTCATATTTATACCTAGAGTCACTATGTAGCATTGGTTTGTACGTGTTTTTAAAGTGCACACAAACCGTATTATTCCCAGCCTATCAGTGAACATCTTGCTCTTTTGTAAAACTCAAGTGCTGCATTACCAATGCCCATCTAGGGGGTTTGGAGTCTTTTCGTCATTAGAAACAGTGAGGACAATACCCTCCATCACGTACTTCCACACACGGCCAGATGTTCTCCAGTGTGCGGAGGGTCCTTGCTGCTCATGTTTGATTGGTCCTGTCTCCTGGAGGGTGAGCATCTTCTCCGAGGATCACAGTTGACTGGATTTCCTCTTCTGTGACCTGCCCAGGTCAGTGCTGGTTAAGAACGAACAAGCCGCAGTCAGAGGTAACGAGCACGGCTTTCCAAAGCAAACCAACCCCCTCCTCTGCTCATCCCGGCCTCTTCTTCGCTCGCTGCCAGAAGGAATGTAGTTACTTCTCCCCGGCATGGCGCTTACCCAGTAAGGGATGTGTCGTCTCCAAGGGCGGCCCCGAGGCTGTCACGCCGACCCCACTCCTGACACAGCCTTCAGGGCTGTAGCACCAGGAACCAGCCCGCGCCCGACTCCACAATTACAGAGCACCCCATCACTTCAGCCGGCCTCCCGCTGCCGGCTTCGCGGAGGAAGAGATCTTGTCATTCGTCTTTCCACGCTAGCTCTTCCTAATATCCATGCACAAAGGGCACTCCCAGCCCGCCCTTCACCCCTGTCTCCTCGAGACAATTTAAACACTGCCACGGAGGATCACCCAACTCCCAGACCAACAGAGATACCAGCTGCCTTCCTGCTGCTCTCTCGGAACTGGCAGCGTTGGGGGGTTTAGCGGAAAGGGCACAGGCTTGCATTCATCAGCTGTGTGACTACAGGTAAGTTACCTACCCTCTCTGAGCCTCAGACACCTTCCCAGTAAAGATGCGGATGGTTGTAAAAACTAAGAGAAAATACGCATGAAGTGATTGGAAGATACCAGGCACTCAATTCATGTCACCGGCGGCAACTCAAGAGTTCCTTGTTAAAAATCAATATGTCAAACGCAGATCAGCTCTGGAGAGACACGGAAGTAAAGCTGTGGACTGGAGCGAAGACACACGCCAAAGTCAGGACCATCTAGAATTAACTGACGCATTCTGTGAGCTGGAAATGAAGTCTTCACAGGGAAGGTGGGATGTTTAGCTGAGTCTGGCCCCACCGTGGGCACGTGGCAACGTCCTGGAGACACTGTTGGCTGTCACCTTGAGGGTGGGGGTGCTCCTGGTCTCTAGCAGTAGAGGTCAGATGCTGGCAGACCTCCTCAGCACACAGGACAGCCCTCCACAACGAAGAATTCGCCAGCCCAGAGTCCAGAGTGCTGAGATGGAGACACCTCATGCCGCGGGAGAGAGCAGGGAATCCTGCAGCAGGGAGCAGACGGGAGGGGGCCATCTCCCTGAGGTCATAGGGACATTTACCCGGCTCAAGCCACAAGCTCACGGACGATGGGTGGCGGGGAGAGGCAGGCAAGGTGTGCAAACAGGTACAGATGGTCCTGACTCCTATTGAGAGTAACAGCCTGAGGTCAGAGGCCAGCTCCCTGGAAGCCTGCTGGCTCACAGGCTGCACTCACAGAATCGGAGAGGGCAAACTGGAAAATGCCATCCCCTCCCAGGGTTCAACCTCCCACCAGCACGAGTCCTCTCTGTCGCCCAGCCATCCCCCACCCACCAGGATCACATCTTCCAACCGGCGCCATCTTCTGAGCCACAGGCAGTTTTTGAATAAGAAGGGTGAGGGCAGTCTGGTTGCAACATTTTGTCACCCCAATGAAATTATTAAGTACTAATTCATCTGATTCCCATTTTTTAATGAATCATGAGCAAAGGCAACTGCCAATGCAAAGCTCTGATGAGCAGGAGATAATGGATGTCGCTCTGACGCGGAAATGAGTCCAGCCAAGAGCAAGGAAATCGGGCGTTTCTACCTCAGAGTGAAAATGCCATGTAGGTCACCCCCATCAATCTGTTTACGGAACCCTAGGACTCTGAGGACCCCACTTTGGGAACCTCTGATTTGGTCCAGCCACTTCATTGTACAGAAGATGAACCTGAGATCTAGAGAAACTATCAATGAGCACTAACACTGATCTGGTCTTGTATCACGTCAGGCACTGTGCTAAGACCAGACACACTATCTCACCGATTCTCTCAGCCACCCAAGGAAGTAGGTACAATTATCCTCCTCAGTGACTTGCCCTTCAGAAAGATTAAGAAAGGTAAGAGGCGGGATGTGAGCCCAGGTCTCTGTGGTTGCACAGCCATGTCCTTGCCCACAAGGCAATGGTCCTCTTGCAGTGAGCAGCCAGCTCGTGGCACGGCCGACCGTGGACCCAACCTCGTCACCTTCAGTCAGGTACTCAGGCTAACGATGCTCAAAAGCAACAGCCTGAAGGGTGAGAGACAGCCGCCTGAGTTGTGGAGAGCCCAGGAAACACCACCCTCAACAGGCAGTCTGGCTTTTTTTTTTTAAGCATAATCACTTAAAATTATCTAACCTTAAAAAATAATAAGGCCGCCTGAGCTAGAGAAGTCTGTGAGTACAGACAAGACAGTCACTCATCGCTGGAGCAAATAAACTCGTACACGCTCACTCGGCTGCCCTCGCCCTCCTCTGGCGGCAGAGGACAGCTGCCTTAGTGGCATTTTGCAAGAAGTTGTCTAGGATTAAGGGGTGGAATTATTATTTATCCGTTCTAAATATGAGTCTTGCTAATTAGGTCATAACGGTACTCATTTATCATCTGACTTTGGAGCATATATTGTATCGATCTACAACGTTGTCCGTGGGCACAAGGCGCTTATTAATACTGGCTCAGCTCCAGCGAACTGTTCTCACAAACCTTAAACCCTCCCGGAAACCAATTCAGGTGTTCGGCTGCCTGCAGACGAGGGGCTTCCTGCAACGGGCGGTCTCCATTGGGGCTGCCTCCACTGGACGCTTTGCCTTCGGAATCTTCCCCCCTGATTTTGACCAGAGTCCCCAGATTGCACAGGATCTGCTAATTCTGGCAGGAGAAGTTGCAGGTAAAATGAACTCATGTGCTCATGTCATCAGAAGCTGGGTGGATAAACATGGACTTGTAGCTATCTGAACTGAATCCCGTACTTTAAAAGGTGTGGAGGTGGCCAAAGGGTACGGTATTTTGGCTGCAGCGGCAGAGGGCAGACCCGTTGTCCACAGACACAAACAGCGGGAGAAAGGGCACACCACAACTCTGTCCCCTGGTCAACCCCAGTTCAGGTCACTGCCCAGTGACGGTCGAGGCTTGGCACAGATGGTTTGGTTATGCTCCACGGACTCTTTCTAACGTTTACGCTGATTCTGACTCTGCCATTTCCTAGCTGTGAGGCTTCAGGGAACTTGGTGAGCCCCTCGCCATCAGCAGCCACGTGTGTGAAACAACAAGGCCCCTCTATGCTGCAGGGCCCACATGGAACCTACACAGAGAGTGCACAGGAGGCACCAGGGCCGCACACCTCCGTGTAATCCTAAAAACGGTCGGCTCTCACTGCCACTCACGCCCATGTAGGCAGACCACCACGGAGCGCAGGACTCAGTGTGCACCGGTTCACACGCACGGATGGCGGGCTGGGTAACGGGGAAGCAACCGCTCACCCTGGAGGGCTGGTACTGGAAAGCCTTTGCGAGTCAGACTTCTGGCCGTGTAGGTCCACGAGATGTAACTCTAAGAAACAACGCTGTGGTCGAGCGCTTTTGGGAAAGGCCAGATACTGCCTCCCCCACTTAGGGCTTTGTAACGTGCCCAAGAGCATCATCCAAAACTCGAAATAGTCCAAAGGCCAATGGACTTTTTTTTACTCAGTGTTTGCCATCCTTCTTGAATCACAGAACTTTCTAGGGCATGGGTGGGAGAGGGCATGAAAAAGCTGTCATTTTAGACACTAAGGTTAATGAAAAGACTCCGAATGGGAGGAGAAGGCAGGACGAAGGAATGGAAGGTCAGAATTATTACCAGCCCCCAACGGTGTCTGCCAGAAATGGCTACTGTCCCTGACCGTCCCAGACTCCACCTGCGAAAGGGCAAAAGCTGGTCAGAGGCATGGAACTGGAATGTGCAGCCCAACTTGTCCCAGGCATCTTCTTGGACTCCTGGCTTTGACCTGAGTGATCTGGTTACAAGAGCAAACCACAGCAAAACCTTGTGTTTGTTCAACCTTGCATTTAAATGCTTTGCATAGACAAGAGGAGAGGCTGCATCCCTGGGCCGAGGCAAAAGATGGTGGAAGCCTCGGCCATCCCAACTGTCCATCTAACTTCATCCTAGTTTTGCTGCATCTACAACAGGGAGGAAGAGAAAGAGGGAAAGAAGGGGGGCGGGGGATCAAAGAGAGGACTGAGAGTGAGGACTGCGGGAGAGAGAGGGACCAGGTGAGGAGAGTGGAGAGGGGACCATACGCAGAGAGAACTGGAAGACTAATTAGTGTTTCACCCCATTTAACACCCTCATGGTGCCAGGCAGCTGGTGCTCTCCTGGGTGCCTGGGACACCCGAGGTCCCACCACCAACTTGCCAACTCCACGCTCTCCTTCCTGCTCCAGGTCCAATGGCAGATTTCCCAGCCAGATGGGAGGTTCCAGTGTAACCGAATGAGCCCAGGAAGGAAGGGATGGGCGATTCCATTTCTCCATGAGGGTCAGGAGCAGATGGCCCGGGGTGCTGCTCCCGCTCCATTCCTACCATTCAGCTGACAGCCTGGGCTCACGCTCACAACATTTACACGGCTGCCTCCTCCACGGTCTGAGAAGGGGACCCGCAAGAGCTCCCTGAACAAAAATATCTCACTTTCCACACTGCCATTAAGAGAAACGGTAAAATTCTCTCCCAGAGCACCACATCTTTGGATTAAGAAATCACTTCTTCAGACACGCCAACATTACAGACGCCACGGGGTGAGAATCTGTGATGGTGCAGCCTAAGACCTGATGGGAAAAACAGGATTCAGAGGACTCAGTCTTCACCAGGCCCCAGGAAAGTGCCTGTTAACATCGCTAGCTCGCGTACCCAGCAGCCACGCAGCACATCTAGGAGAGCGGCCGGGACGCTTCACCCCGCTGAGAGGGCAACGGTGCGGGCTGTGGAACGCATCGCGACTCATCGTCCCCTGCTCGCAGGGAACTCGTTGGGATGTCCCCCTCTCAGTTTCCACAAGATGCTGACATTTTAATTTTGCACTGTAGGAGGCAACGTGCGGACGAACACAATCTGTTTCGCAGTGTCTGGTTGTCCATCCAAATGCTTGGTGTCCTTCTGGTTTTGTCACCATTCCTGTTATATTTCATCCAAAATCATCCAGGTTGATATGCATGCACGTATGCGTGCATGTGTTGTGTGTGTATGCACATATGTAAATGCACACGTGTCTACGTATGTGTGTTATGTGTACGGACATCTGAAAGATGGGAAGAAGTGATAGAACCACGTAATTTTCTCAGCTTTCAATTGTTCCAACTGGAAGAGACATTTAAGAACCTGTGTCCACTCGGAGCTGGACCATTCTATCCTCTAAAATAGAAAACGGACTCAGCCCTCTCAGGTGACAGGGCAGACATGCTGTCACGGCAGGAGATGCCAGATGCACGTGGACAGAGAGATAGAGTAAGCTGAACTTTCCAGATCACAGGTAAATGAAGGTAAAATGTAATGGGCACACAGGACAACGTGTCATCATAATCACTGCCTTACGCATCCTCGTAAAAAAACAACGTCCTATAAAACTCATTTTATTATCCCCAAACAGAAGAAGTGAGGCGTGGGGAGGGAAGCCACTCACCTCGAGTCATGTGGCAGCTGAGCGACAGAGCTGGGGACAGGACTGAGACCTGCCAACTCCAGGCTGGTGCCCTTTCCTCCATACACAGCCTCTCACACCCTTGTACTTGGGGGCTCCTCAAAACAGACCCCAAGACCCCAAACGAGCTCACACTGCCCCGGCCACCCAAACAGGCACTACCTGCAGTCCGTGCTGTGCACGACACTGCAAGGTGCACAGGACTAGAGGTGACGCGTGGACACGCGAGCCAACAGCCACCGTGGGAAGCTACCTGAGGAACAAAGGAAAGCCACCCTTGCCTGGAACCCCAACGAAATCCAGGGGCTTCTAAGTCCTGAGAAATTCCTCTATCACAACACACCTACGTGACTTTTTCGCCAAATTACCTAACCCTTCTGTGGCTCAGTTTCCTCTTGTCTAAAATGGGGCGATGACACCTACTCCTTTTGGGTTGTCAGGAGGATTAAATAATCTAAAATATAAATGCTTACAAGTGTCACATTCACAGTGCGCATCATATGAGTTATTCCTCTTATTACTGCTGTTAGAATGACACACGTCATCAAAGCACATGCTCGTACACACACATGCTGCTTCTTCTTCCTCTTCTCTCGCACAAAAACGGGTGACTGAGGCACAGTTTCCAACGGGAGGGAGGAGTCCTGGCAAAGGAGGCCCTTCGTTCCTGCTTTATTTTCCGTCTTCAGCTCTCCTTTCTAAATAGGTTCGCCAAATTGATGCTTAATAGCTTAATATCAGGTTCACAGTAATCTCCCCCGTCTGAGCTTCAAAGGGACAAAGTGTTCTGACCGTTAAGGAAGCGAACTTCAGTTTCAAGTTTCCGAGAGATCGGAGCCAGGAAAACAGCGCTGATCCAAACAGACAGACTCTCAGGGGGCTCTTTAGCAGACATTGGGGTTTACAGATCCAATAGCCAGGCCGGCCGCCGAGGCCCCACAGACGCTAGATGGCACTGGAACACGCTGGAAGCCTCGGTCTCCACCCACCCACCCCCAGATGGGTTCACTGAGGCAGACGAGCAACAGACTGGCAAACCGGAATAAACTCCCCGGACGTTAGTATAAGGAAGAAATATTACACGCTCGTTTTTATCTCTCTGGACAAAACACCCCCAGGCTTTCTCTTCTGGATTTAAAAGGCCAATCGTCACAACAATGTGAACATCCTAACACCACTGAAGAGTACACTTAAAAATGGCTAAGATGGCCAATTTTACGTTATGCATATTTCACCACAATTAAAAAAACGAATCGGGAAAAAAGGCAGATAAATCATCGCCAATAAGAGGGACACCATTTTCATTCATAAAAATCAGCACAAGACTGCAGCCAGGAACCATGTCTTGCTTTGGGGTAATGCCCTCCAGCCCCAAAGCAACCAAAAACCTCAGCATTTTACCAGCTGGCTGCCCCGGGACCAGGCAGGGCACAAGGAGGCTCACCCCTCGGCGCACTAGGAACACCCCACTTCCGTAGACAGCGACTTCTTGTCTCAGAGACGCCTCCGAAGCAGGTGACTATCACACAAGAAAGGCCTCTCACCCCAGACCAGCTCTCAGATGCGTCTGTGCTGCTCCCAGCCTCGCTGTCAACAGCTTACCGGTGTGGAAAGGCAGGGGACCCGCTGGGAGCTGGACTGCAGGGCGGCGAGGGTGGGGCGGGATCGCCCACAGCAGGAGTTGCCACTCCTCCGGCTGTCCCCACCAGCGATCCAGCCTGCAGGGCTCCACGTGGGCTCCCAGGGCAGGCAGGGTGGGCTCCGAGAGGCCAGGACGGTGGTCCAGGAAAAGGCCCGTGGCCAGCAGCAGGGCAGGGCGAGGCCCTGGAGTCCTGAGAGTGCCAGAGCTGGTCCATGAGCGGAACAGGGGTCTGGGCACTGGGCTGGGACTCCGCTCTGACACCGTCCAGCAGAGTGAAGGGGGCGGGTCTCTAAGCCTCGGTTTCCCCACTGCGAAGCGGGGATAATAATGGCAACAGCTCCTGCACCAGCTGCTGTGCGCAGGACCTGGCACAGCGTCTGGAACCAAGCAGGCGCTCAGAATGGGCTAAGACGTCGAGAAGGACGGGGAGCTGGAGGGACCTGAAGAGGAAGCCTTAGGCTCGTCCCAGACTGGGCTCAAGGGTGCCCTGGCTCAGCGGATAAAGCCTGCTACAGCCCCACAAGCCACGTGGCCTCCTCTGGGCAAGGCGGCCTGCCTCCAGCCCCTGCCTTCCAGACTGCCCTCACACCCTCCACCGCCTCCCACTCCCCGGGCCGCCATCAGGGTCTAACACGGCCCCACGGGCAGCTCCAGCAGATTTTTTCATGATGGTCTCTCCACATCCCTGTCTCCCCGTCCGCGTCCTGTCCTGGAGGCCACGCTCCCCTCACCCCACGCCCTCACGCGCTGTGCCCTCCACTAGAAAACTCTCCCCTTCTCACCCTCTGCTCACGGCTCAGCCTCAGCTCAGCGCCCCCTACTCAGTGCAGCCCGGCCTGTGCACAGCGCGCCCTACACACTTCCTTCCACGAATCGCCACCTTTGAAACGGCCTGCTCAGTGCCCGTCTTTCCACTACACCTTCAGCTGTGAGCGTGGGGCCTCAGCTGATGAGAGTCCGCCATGACTGCCATCGTCCCGGCAACAGATCTCCACTGAGCGCCTCCTGTGTGCCAGGCACGGGGCTGGGGGCTGGAGCTCCAGCAGTGAGCTTGATAGATGATTGACAGACAGATGAACAGACAGACAGACAGATACATAGATAGATGGATAGACAGATAGACTGACAGATAGACAGATGATAGGTACAGTAGTGAACAAGACAGGTGCACACATACAAACATTCATAGATCCACACATACGTACGCAGATAGACACACACCCACATACACACATAGATAAAGGCGCTGTTATCTTTCCGCTCGAAGAGGCAGAGAACCAATGCCATACTCTCTTCTAAGGTAACCCTCTCCCTTGCCACACGAACCTGGACATTTACACCTGGGAAGGCCCACTCAATCTCTCCAGCCGGATACAGGGGCCAGGTCCCTTTCTACCCTCCCCACCCCCAGCATCAAAGCTACTACTGAGTCCTGTCACCCCTACCCCCCCCAACATCTCGAGTCTGTCTACTTCCCCCCATCCTCAAGCAGACGGCCAGCAGCCCTCCTGGGGAGGCGGCCATCCAGCCAGGGCCTCTGTGCCAACCTTGGCCTCTGCCCACTGCTGCTCCACCCTGCAAACAAAGAGATTTTCTAAGTGCAAATCTGTCCTGCCCTTTGGGTTCCCTCTGCTCTTGGGATAAAAATCCAACTTCCACGGCCCCCAGGCTCCTACAGCCCTTCGTGAGAGGCCTCGGCTCCTCCCTCCGCGGCCCCCAGGGGAGCATCCGTGCACCTGACGCCGAGTGATCTTTATCTGTCGAAGCATCCAGCACAGAGCCAGGCAGAGCAAGTCACTGTCGAACAGGTGAGAGGGGCCGACGCTCGCCAACCAATGGGAGGCAGAGGAGCCCCTCCCGCCGGGTCCTGACCCCTATGGGGTGGGTATTTACACAGACGCTGATGAACTGTTTGCCTAGACACCGTACCACAGACAGACAGGAAATCAACTACTCAGCTTTCAATTCCCATTCTGAGTGTCATCGCAAGCCCCTTCTGCATCAGTATGTGGCATCTGAGCCGTGAACCTCTGGGTCAGGTCAGCGGCTGTGAGCGGCTCCGGGCTGCCCCGACGTACATCCCCCAGGCGGTGGCTCAGTCTTCACTTTGAGCACACAGCTGGAGAAACACCCGGCACACACCCTTGGAAGAGCATTACAACACCTCAAGAGAGGATGCTGGACCTGCAGGAGGAACGCCAGGGAAAGCAGTCAACTGTGTGCTCGGGAGCTTGCAGGAGGACACAGCACACAAGACAAGAAACGGCGCACAGGGATTCAGAGCGTGAGCTCTGGAGTCAGGGCCACGGTCTTACCAGCTGTGTGGTCTTGGACAGGTTACTTAACCTCTCTGAGCCTCTGCATCTTAATCTATAACGAGAAGACAGTAACAGTAAAAAGGGTACAAAATAGATGTGGGGACAAACGGGATCATCTAAATAAAAAACTGAGCACGGTGGCTCAGACACGGTCAGAAATTTATCCACATAATGTCATTTACCACGTAACTTTACTGCGGCTGCTACTTCTGATATGGAGGCACAAACCAGCCAAAAGCCTAAACGTCACAAGGGTGATCCCGCAGCAGAGGACACTGAGCACCTGCCACGTTCTAGCTCGTTCCAGGAGTTTCACAAATGTGAATTAATTTCAGTCAAAAAACAATTTATGAGCTGGTACCATTCTATACTATTTCATAGATGGGAAAAGTAAGGCAAAGAGAGATTAAGGAATCACCCGGGGTCAAACAGCACATACCTCATAAATTTAAAACTGTGAGGGTGGAGCCCTTCCTCCCTAGTGCTGTTTTATTTTCTGATTCTAACTTTTACAGGAAACAATTCATAACTCATATTTTTTCAAGGCCCCATTCAACCCGTCCCCAGCTCCAACGCAAACCCGCAGACTTAGGATATTAACACAGGCGGCCCTTGACTTACAACATTCAACTTAACCTGCCTTTGCGATGGCGGCTCCAGCCGGGAGTTCCAACCGCTCCCAACGGGCTGGCTCTGAGACGAGGTCAGCGTGGGGAGTCGTCTTGCTTCACAGATTTACTGAGGGTGAATATGCCCACACTGTAATGGACTGTAGCTTTGTTCATTTTCTTAACTTTTGAAACACGCACACACACACTTAAATCAGCTGTGAAACGATCCTGTGTGTGTGTAACGGCCTATCGTGCTTTAGAACAATCTTTGAAAACTGTTGACCTTGTTCAACTTCTCACTCGATGCTTTTTTTTTTTTTTTAAAGATTTTATTTTTTCCTTTTTCTCCCCAAAGCCCCCCTGTACATAGTTGTATACTCTTCGTTGTGGGTCCTTCTAGTTGTGGCATGTGGGACGCTGCCTCAGCATGGTTTGATAAGCAGTGCCATTTCCGCACCCAGGATTCGAACCAACGAAACACTGGGCCTCCTGCAGTGGAGCGCATGAACTTAACCACTCGGCCACGGGGCCGGCCCCTCAATGCTTTTTTTTTTTGAGGAAGATTAGCCCTGAGCTAACTACTGCCAATCCTCCTCTTTTTGCTGAGGAAGACTGGCCCTGAGCTAACATCCATGCCCATCTTCCTCCACTTTATATGTGGGACACCTACCACAGCATGGAGTGCCAAGCGGTGCCCTGTTCACACCAGGGATCCGAACTGGCGAACCCCGGGCCGCCTGAGAAGCGGAGCGTGCACACTTTAAGCGCTGCACCACCGGGCCGGCCCCTCGATGCATTTTTGACTTATGATGGGTTTATTGGAACGTAACCCCATTGTAAGTTAGGAAGATCTGTATTCCTTAATAAACATAAATAATAAAATGATGGTAGCCTTTAAACCCTGCATATTTAGCTTCTACAGTCATTTTTGCCACCTTCCTTATTAAGGTCACAAGATTGCATGCTCAAGGAATAGGAATGTTATTTATTTTTTAAGTTACATCTTTCTTTCAAAACATGAAAGTAATTTGCTCAGTGTAAAAAAATGGAAAATGCCTAAAGCTAGACATAAAAGTCCCCAGTGACCCATCCTCAGCGATGCCCACTGCTGGCATTTTGTGACTTTTCCTCCAGGATGATCCTGCACACTGTTGTTCACAGAATTGAGCCTGCGGGATCCCACTCGGCCAAGGGTTTCAACCTGGGTGGTTCCGCATGTTCCAATTACTTAGCCATTCAAGACACCCACTGGTCTTACAACACAGGTCCTTTGTAGATTCTAACTCCACAGAGCTCTTTCGTCCTTTCAACAGAAATTAAAAAGGAAATTAAAGTCACAGACACGCCACATAACACCAGGAACCCTGGAGTCCTCACAGCCTTTAAAAACCCAAGGGCAACTCAGACCACCCAGCATCCCATTACTGGATATGTTAACGAGCTTCCACTGGAAAACCCAAACTAGGCCGACAGCCCCAGCGGATGACCCTGGCACCAGAATTCCCGGCCCCAAAACCACAGCTGACAGCCCCTGGCTTCTGGAAACCAGCCTCCCACTGCTGACCACTCCAAGGGCCAGGCTTCCTCCACTGCTCTGAAGCGGGAGTGGCTGAAACGAGGCTGGCGGGGGTCCCTGTGATAACGTACTCTCTTTGATAAGCAAGATGAGCATTTCAGGAAGGCTGAGCGATTACACTGGGATAAAGGAAACCCTTCTCTCAGTGGGTGTACACTTCAATTTAGGAACTTGGCGCAGGACTGGCAATGCTACAGAGTATGAAGAAGAGCAGGCCCGCATCTAGGAACTGAAGAGCGATGCAGGGCCCCTGAGAAGCCACAGAGGTGGGAGACGGAGCAGGCAGCAGAGGCCTAAGGGTGGCGAAGAAAGGAAGGGAGGGCAGTGGAGAGCGCTGAAGCTCCGGGGGAGCCTGCTCAAGTCCTGGAGAGCAGAAGGCAAGGATGAGAGTGGAAACAGGACTAGACCCTCCAAAACAGACTGCAAATGAAGGGTATGGAGAAGCATGTTGTGCACAGATTGCCATGCACGGCAGCTCCAGACTGACCTTCTTGGTCCCCGGCTGGGCCTCAGTATCAGCCTACAGCTTCTTCCAGCAGATGCCTTCCAAGAGGAGAGGCCTGGCATGAGAGACTGGACTGAAGGGGCTGCTGGGGCGGATGGAAAGGACCACAGAGCCCACCAGACCCACCTTCTGCAGGGCCTGGAATCGTCTTGCCCGGTGCATGGGCTGGAAAATGTCACTCTCCACCAACAAAATTATCTATCCAACTCCCCTAAACGGACGGACAGAACTCCGCACAAAGGGGACCCCCAAACCTATTTACTTTCAACAGCAGGACTGGGTTTGCACAGCTGAGCGCTCGGGGTTCAGGGTTGCACAGCACACGATGATAACCCTGCAGCCCCCGAGGAGATCACCCCTGAGGGTGTGGCACGCTGAGCAATGAGGTGCAAGGAGCCTGCTACCCCGGGGCGCTGAGCTCATGGTCAACCCCGTGGACCGGCTGGGCCTCTGTTTCCCCTCCGACAGATGGCGCTCACTCGTTCATCCATTCGACCAACACCAACTGTCCAGTATGTACTGCTAGGGATCATAACATGCATGACGACAAGGATACGGCAGTTCACACGCTGTGAATGCTTCCTGCACTGGAATCATTTTCATGGCTTAGTTAATTCATTCTCTGTAACAAGCCCATCATTATCCCCATTCTACAGATGGAGAAACAGACGACAGAAAGCTTCAGTCATTGGCCTAAGGTCGCACCATCTAGCTTAAGTGGTGGAGCGAGGATCTGAGCCCAGGAAGTCGCTCCCAGAGCCCACACTCTGAAGCTCTCCCCTGCCTCTGAGTTCCAGGTCTGGGTGCACACAGATGAGCACACGAGTCCGCTTCCTGCTTGCACAGAATCCACAGACCGGCCCGGGAGGTGGGGAGGGGGAGGCCGTGATAATAGACAAACCTAAATGCTGCCCAGGAAGGGACATGCCGGCGGCTGTGACCAAGGGCAGGAAGGGCGAGGAGAGGACCGTGTGCCTCTGGAGAGTGACCAGGGAAGCTGTGATCCTCACGGCGGCTTCTGGGCGAGTCATAGCACCTGCAAAGGCCCGCAGACAGGGAAGGGCTTGGCAAATGCAAGAAAGGAAAGACCGGGTGGCTGGAGGCACCTGGACAAGTGTGAGAGTATCAGGAAAAGATGTGGTTGGAAAGCAGCTGGGAGCTGGAACCTACATTGCAGTCTCGGTAAAGAGTTCGATTTCCCTCCAAGGCCAGTGAAAGGACTCTCAAAATACCACCTTGTAGAGCCCAGTCAGGAGGGCCATGGTGAAAGGAATCGCCAGGCCATCCCAAGCTGTGCGACTTTTTCAAGTTACTTAACCTCTCTGGGCATCAGTATTCTCATCCGAAAAACAAGGAATAATAATAATGCCTACCTTATAGGGTGGTTGTGAATACGAGAAGACTCAGTTATATGTGTAAAGGCACTGAGGCTAGTGCCGGGCATGTAAGAGGTTGTTTGCACGTTACTTGGTGGACTCTGCCCCCAGAACTCCAAGTTTCTGCCATGTATTCAGTAAGTTTCCTAGTTTAGCGGGGGAGGTAGCGGTAAGGGCAGAGCCAGCAAAGAGAAGGAATGAGGCAGAATTAGTTCATAATTAATACTGCTTGCAGCCGTTACGGTGACAGGCGCCAGATAAACACATCAACAGGACGGAAGAGCAGCCTCCGCTGCCAGCTGCCGCCATCAGCCCCTTCAGACAACTCTGCGGGCAGATGCCTAACCTCAGTAGCCTGGAGCATCCCCTCACATTTCACGTGCAGCTCTCCTTTTATTCCCTCCCCATTTTATTTAGTCTGCTTTCAACTGGGAAGCTCCAGCTGCCTTCAGATGCGCCGACTGACGGCAATCCTGCGTTAAGCTTTATTTTACAGTCTGTGTAAATAATGAGTCAGCGGCACACTCGATAAAGGCAGCTGCTGGCTGGAGCCTGAGGCTGGCTCTATGGCCGCAGGACCTTCAGGAGTTTGGGTGGTCGGCACAGAGCCGGTGGGGGAGGTGCTCGGCCACCCCCAGGCGCGTCTCCTGCAAAATAAGGCATCTGCCAGGCCAAGGGCCGGCGCTGCGCCTGCAGCCTGCTCCTCCTGCAAACTTCAGGGCGAAATGCACAGCGGCCCGCGTTCCCCAACCTTTTCAGCTTCCACGCCCTCGGCCATGCAAAGGCCATGCAAACTCGTAGTTTCTCTCCCTGGAGGAAGTATTTCCTGCCCCCCTGACCTTGGGCTTGGCCATGTGACTCGCTCTGGCCAGTGAGACCACAGCATGTGCCACGAGCAGAGGCTTAAAGTATGCTGGTGCTTGTGCACTTGACATTGCCAGGGGAAAAACACGCCCTGGGGAGCACGCTTTCCCCGGAAGAAAGAGAAACAGGCAGAGCAAACCCAGGCCCAGCTTGCAGAACAGACCAGGCCTGGCCTGGTTCAGCCGAACCCCACGGACTGCAGCCTGGGTGCCATCTGCTACTGCACGTCCCGCAGTGCATTTAAAAATCTTCACCGATGCTCCTCACTTGACAGCATCTGCTTGGGTCCTTCTCTTAGGAGTGAGGCGTGCACGGAAAAGCAGACAAGCAATGGGAATGGTCCATTCACAGGTTGCTCTCCTTCACGGGACGCTAAGCTCCTCAAGGCTGGGTCTTATGCCTCTTGGCTGCCCAGCACCTAAGACAGTGCCTGCTAATGACATTGACAGCAATAACCACAGCAACAAAGAGAACAGCAGTGCTACCTGCTGAGTGCTTCCTAGGAGCCAAGCCCTACGCTGAGCTCTTTACCAAGCGTACTTCATTTGACAGTCACAAGAGATGAGGAGATGGGTCTTGTCCCCATTTTTCAGAGGAGAAAACTGAGTCTTGAGAGGTTCCTTCATCAGTTCTTAGCCCTCAAAGGCACAGAGCGAGGCCTTTCCATTTTCTCCCACACCTGAGCCTCTGTTTTCTTGACCACAGCTCCACCTGGATGGTGTCTCCAAGCTGCCCGTCTAGAGCCCCTCGCTTGCCCTCTCGGACACATAGCACAGCCCTTCCTTCTCATTTTCTGTGTGTTCCCTTGGTCACCCAGAGTGTAACATCCTAGTGGGACGGGGATCATGTCTTTAGAATGCAGCCCTTAAGAGCTTCGCCTCTGAGGTCACAAGAGTGTGGGTTCAAATCCTAGCTCTGTCATTTACTGGATGACTGTGCAGCCAGGGTTCTCCGGAGGAGACCAGATAGACAGACAGATAGATAGATAGATAGACAGACAGAGAGACAGACAGACAGACAGAGATTTACTATGAGGGACTGGCTCAGGCAATTATGGAGGCTGGGAAGTCCCCCGATCTGCCCTCCGCAGGCCGAGGCCCAAGGAAGCCGGTGGTGTTCCAGTCCAAACCCAACGCCTGAGAACAAGGAAGCCAACCACGTGTCCCTCTGAGTCTGCGGGCCCGAGGACGGGGAGCACCACCGTCCCGAAGTCCGAGGGTAGAAGATGGACGTTCCAGCTCGAGTAGAGTGAATTTGCCCTTTCTCTGCCTTTTTGTCCTCAACAGACTGGATGAGGCGCACCCACACTGGGGAGGGCCATCTGCTTCACTCAGGCTAACCATTGAAACGCTAATCGCTTCCAGAAACGCCCTCATAGAGGCACTCAGAAATGCTGTCCCAGCTCTCTGGTCATCCCTTAGCCCAGCCAAGGGGACAGACAAAATCAACCACCAAAACGTCCTTGTGCCAGTCCCACAGGCTCCCTTACCTACGTTCCTCCCCTGTAAATGGGGTCATGATAACAGGAGAAACGTCCTCAAAGGATTCCCACGTGTGTGTGAAGCTCGAGTGACCGGGGCCTGGCATGCAGAGACACTGGTGGTTGCTGCTCTCTGCTTCACGGGTTCGCGGGTGGCGGGCACAGCATCCGCAGGGAAGACACCCCCACACTCTGCCTGCGGTCTCTCACTGGCGCAGCCTCACCCTCCCCGCTGGGGCTCAAAGTCCTAGCATCCGCCGCCCCGAGAGCCCATCAAGCTTTCCTCGTCTGCGAAACCCGCTCCCCGGCCTGAGACCCCGCTTCTCTGCATTTCCACAACTGGCGATATTTGCCAGAGCGGTAACGGTTTGGTACACATGCTGCACCATATTCTCAGGGCCATCGACGTCTTGCCGATCCAAGGGGAGCCCTCGCTGGTCTGCCCTGCACCCTGCGGAGCACAGGCTCCCCCAGCCAGCACCCTTCAAACGACGGGGCTGGACGCTCCGGGGGTGTGTGCTCACCTGACAGCAGTTCCAGACTCTTCTCACACAGACCGCTCCACGGCTGCACCGTAAGCTGGGTGGTTCCTCATTTATGTTCCAGCCTGGACCCTGCGCTCCCCGACCCTCACTCCTGCCCCCGACCCCACCCCGTGCTCCATGTTAAACATTCTCCCCCAGGGCGCCTCGTGGCTTCCATCATCACTTCCAAGGAGACTCTTAAACTCTATCTATGGCTTTCATTCCTCTACGTTTCTCCCATAAATCAATCCTCCCTTCCCTCAGCCATGGCCGTTCTGTCTGGATTGTTCCTCTAGTCATTTACGCATTTCATCCAGTCGTGAATTCAGCAGGTGATTACTGAATGCCAACTGCGTGCTGGACACTGGAGACAGAACTGCGAATGAGAGACGCAGTTTAACCCCATTGTTGAAATGCCCAAAGTGTGGACTGGGGTCTGGAGCTGGGTTGCTGGGTTCAAATCTGGCCCCTTCACCTATGAGCTGAGCAACCCAGAGCAAATTAACTAACCTCTCTGGTCCTCATTTTCTTCATTGATAAAACATGGACAATAGTGACTGGCTCATGGGGTTCTGGTAAGGTTTAAATGAATGATATGTACACAGTGCTCAGAGAAGTGCCGGGCACATAGTAAATACTCACAACAGCTTCCACTTAGTATAAATATGGCTACAGCTACCACCACCTGTGGAGTAAAAAGGACTGTTATGCTAATGAAGGAGATGGCCACTGGCTTTATGAAGGAGAGGTACGTGGTATTATGAACTCGTCCAGCAAGGAAGGGATCTGACCACCTAAAAAAAAAATGGGGGCCGGCCCGGTGGTGCAGCAGTTAAGTTCGCATATTCTGCTTTGGTGGCCCAGGATTCGCTGGTTCAGATCCCAGGTGTGGACATGGCACCCCTTGGCAAGCCATGCTCTGGTAGGCATCCCACATATAAAGTAGAGGAAGATGGGCACGGATGTTAGCTCAGGGCCAGTCTTCCTCAGCAAAAAAAGGAGGATTGGCAGCAGTTAGCTCAGGGCTAATCTTCCTCAAAAAAAAAAAAAAAGTGAAAAATGTTTGCTCTATCAGGGCACAGCTTTGTCTTCTTTCATGTTTGTTTCTTGGCTCGTCTTTAGTGAACGTGAATCTTTAGAAGGCAAGGACTGTCACACACTACTCGTGAATCTGTCCCCAGACCAGAAATACAGCTGAGGGAGTCTGGGTAGTGTATTTATTAAAATGAAGCAGACAAGGATGCCCAGACAATTCAATGGGGAAAGAATAGCCTTTTCAACAAAAGGGGCAGGTACAGCTGGATACCACACGCAAAGGAATGAAGGTGGACCCTTACCTCACACCATCCACAAAAACGAGCTCAAAATGGATCTCAGCCTAAACGTAAGCGCCAGAACTATAAAACTCTCAGAAAAAACACGGAGTAAATATTTGCCAGCCTGGATCAGGCAATGGTTTATTAGATATGATACCAAAAGCACAAAGAACAGAAGAAAAAAAACAGATGAACTGGACTTCATCAAAATGAAAAACTTTTGTGCTGCAAATGAGACTGTCAACAAAGCGAAAAGACAACAAACAGAATGAGAGGAAATATCTGTGAATCATATATCTGATAAAGGACGTGTTGACTTACAATGCAACAATAAAAAGGCAACCCAACTTAAAAATGGGCAAAGGATCTGAACAGACCTTTCTCCAGAGAAGATATAGAAACAATCAGTCAGCACATGGAAAGATGCCCCACGTCAGCAGTCATTAGGAAAATGCAAGTCAAATCCACACTGTCACTTTACTTCACACCCCAAGGATGGCTATCATCAAAAAAACAGACAATAACAAGTGCTGGGGAGGATGTGCAGAAATCAGAACCCTGGTGGGAATGCAAAATGGTGCAGCCCCTTTGGGACACTGTCTGGCAGTTCCTTAAAGAATAAGCCAGCGTCACCAGACGACCCAGCAGTGCCACTGCCAGGTATACGCCCGAGAGAAATGAAAACACAGGTCTGTACGAAACTCATACACAAATGCTCATAGCAGCATTATTTATAATAGCCAAGAGGTGAAAATAACCCACATGTCCACCGATGGCTGCGCAGGTAAATAAAATGTGGTATATCCATACAACAGAATGTCATTCGGCAATAAAAGGAAATGAAGTCCCGGCACCTGCCACGACTTAGATGAACCTTGACAGCATCATGCCAAGTGAACCACGCCAGTCACAAAGAGCACACGTTCCAGGATTCTATTGAAGCGAAATGTCTAGAAAAGGAAAATCCATAGAAACAGAAGGTGGGCGAGGGAGGAGAGCAGGGGGTCAGTGGGAAATGACTGCTGATGGGCACACGGTTTCTTTCTGGAAATGCACTAAAATTAGATTGTGCTCCGACTGGGTAAATATACTAAAAAACACTAAATTGAGCACTTTAAATGGGTGACTTGCATGGCATGTAAGTTATATCAATAAAACTGTTTAAAAACCCCAAACAAACCAGCTCAGGACTCTCAACTGAATACAGAGCTCAGCTGACAGCCTCCAATTGGCCAAAGTGCGGTATTTCAGATACACACTCCTATTTTTTCGCTCCTGCCTTTGGAGACGTAGGTGTGTCAAATGGCACAGCATGCAAGGTGTCAATACCGTTCACAATACCATGCGGATATTTCCCCTCTAATTATTAAGTCTTAAGTTTTCTCTCCCTTACAAAGAACATAATGGGAAGAGAACTGAGTTTTAGGGTCTGAAAAACTGGGTTCCTGTCCACTCTTGCCATTTCCAAGCTGTGTGACCTTGGACAAATCACGTTTGTCTGGGCCTCTCTGGGCCTCCATTTTCTCCTTTATAAAATGAGAGAGTTGGTCTAATGTTTCTCAAGCCGAGTGGGAACTGGTATTTGGGGGCGGGGGGATAATTCGCTGCTTTGAGAGACTGTACCCCACGATGAAGGACTTTAATTTCCCTGACCCCCTCCATTAAACGCCAGTCATGCCTCTGCCCCCTGCCCCACCATTCTGCTCACCGTCAACATTTCCAAATGCGCTCTCTCCCATACCCTCCCTACCGGTGCGGGTTAAGCGTCACTGTAACTAGACACTCTCCAGGGTAACTCTTCTAGCTCCAACCCTCCTTGATGCCAGCCACGCTGTCCCCCCGTCGTAACTTCTGCCTCCACGGAAACTGCTCACCCTCATTTCCACTTTCCACATCTTTTCCTGGAGAATAGAAACATCTGACACCACCATCTGAATTTTCTACCAGATTGGAAGCTGGAGGGTCGACCAGGCAGAGAACGGCCGCCCTTGAAGGCATTTCCACTAATGCTGCCACTGCCCCTGAACTGGCAGAGCCCACACGGGACCCCGTCCTGCGGACACCGCTGCAGCCACGACGTTATCCCGCCCGTCACACGCTGGGCTGGGTGGGGGCCGGGGGCTCAGACGGCCACCAGTTCAGAGGCTTCTGGTGCGTTCCAGCTGAGTAATTCTGTAAACGCATGGTATGGTTCTGGTTCTAAACACTTTTAATGAAAAACAGTAAGGAACAGTGATGGAAACAAAAAAAGACCACAGCAGAATCCAGAGAAGTCCAGAATCCAGCAAATTAGTATAGTTTCTTCTCGTTTTTGTTTCACATTTCAGTTCCTAGCCCAAGTTTAAATATAGCCTGGATTACATGTGACGTGAAGCCGTATTTTAACACCCTCTGATTGTGCGAGTTTTGCAATTCTAATAGGAAACACGCCATAAATTAACCTGAGGCAACTCGTCTTTTCCCAGCGTCTCCGCGTGACCCTCTAGGAGGATGGCCAGTGGCTCCAGCGACTCGCTCCCTTTTCTTCCAGATTCTACCTCACAACTTCTGCTCTGAGAGACGACTCTTGGCGATCAGAAGACAAGTCTTTGTCGTTCCTGATAACCAGCGCGATTTCCTCCAAACTAATCAAGATTTACACACGGCTTTTAAACTGCTGCCAGTCCTGAGAAATTGGAGAACCACATAACACAGGGGCCTCTCTTCCTCGATGACGCGTCCCTGGTGCCTGACACGCAGTAATTCCTGCTGAACGAACAGGCGAACATGAGACTCACCTGCTATCTACCAAGAAGACGGTTTCTCCACCGACATAACGGGGAAGTTATTACTGAGACACTTCAGACCACAGCAGCCCTCCCGAGCATCCTCCATCCCTGACTCGCTTCACCCCTGCCTATATCTGAACGTTCACCCTCCGGAACGTTCCACGGCAACCCCACTTCTGTTAGGCCAGGAAGCAAGATGCCAGATGGAACCAAGCTGGGGCTGGCTCCTTGCTGGTAGGCAGGAGGAGAAAACCTTGTTAGCTGGCAGAGACAGGGCACCCTGGAGGGCTCACCTGCTTCTTTCACATTTGGTGTTTCTCCAGAGATGAAGAGGCTCGGCCAGCAGCTATAGCAGTTGTTGTTTTTATAGAGGGGCTGCCCCACGGGGAATGGAGCCCACACTCACGAGCACCTGCTCTGAGCTGAGTGCTCTGCAGTCTTCTCTCACTTCTCCTTCCAGCAAATCTGGAGGAAGGCTTTGTCATCTTGGTGTTGAAGAGGCTCAGAGTGGCTAAGCAACTTGCCCAAAGTCACAGAGCCACTAACCGACCCTATGCAAAGTCTCGGCTCTGAATGTCTTGTATCTCAAATATGGCTGATACAGTTGCTAAGGTGATGGGGAGGTCTTGGAAATCAGCTTGTTCCTAAAATGTAGACACAAAGCCTGATGGCGTTTTAACCTTCTCACATCTAACGCTCTCCTCTGTTTCTCAACGGAGAGAATTTAAGCTTCCCCCAGGCTTCTGTCTCACGCCGAGGAAGTGGTGGGTCAGGGACTCAGGCTCAGCTGCTGTCAGAAGCACCTCACGCAGCCTCCATGGATTGTGCCCAAGGTGAGCAGGGACTGGGGCATCGTTCTGGGGACGTGACTGTGGGGCCATCAGGGACAGCTCTGTGTGCCTGAGCCACGACACAGCACAGCCTGGGGGTCAGTGTGCGACGCCACCTTCGAGAGCTCAGGAACACAAGGCCACAGGAAAGCCATCTCAGGAAAGGAGGGTCCGGGAAAGGGTCTGAGTCAGTCAGCTTCTCCACCTCGAGGAGCAGGTCAACTGCACAGGAAGACACCTTTTGACTGGCCGAGGTTGCAGTTAGCTACTATGTAACGTAATGGCTTAAATGATGTTTCATTCTCTCACAGTTCCCGCGGCTCAGGCGTTCAGGAAAGGAGCGCCAGTTCCAGCCAGCTCAGGGCCTCACCTACCGTGGCCATCAGACGGCAGCTGACGCAGCCCTCTCTCCACGGCCTCTCTGGTGTAGACTGGTCTGGGCTTCCTTAGAGTGCGGCGGCCTCAGGGCAGCTGAAGCTTTCCGGGGAGGACTCCAGAGACCAGGGAAGAAGCTGCACAGCCTTTTACATCTTAGCCGCACAAGTCATGCAGCATCACTGCCACCACACTCCACTGATGGCAACAGTCACAAAAGCTGGCCCGGTTTCCAGGGGAAGCGACAGGCTCCACTTCTTGATGGGACGGACGGCAAAGAATGGGGACCGTCTAAAACTGCCACACCACGGTTGGGAGAAGGAGAAGTAACTGCGCTGAGCACAGCATGGGGCTGCGTACGGGGGGGCAGGCACCACAAACTCACCTCCCCGAACAGACAGCGTATTCCAGAAGGAGGCAGGCAGGCACAGGCAGACCAAGAGAGCTCGGGGGGGAATCTATAAAAGGCTCTGAGCCACGTGGGCAACATCGCCTGCCTCAGCTCGTGAGGACAAAGCTGCTGTCCGTGGAGATTTCCTTCAGATGCAGAGTGACCCAAATCTGAGGTCCACTGACTTCAGTGAAAAAAGCCTCCTCAGAGTCAGGTTCCTGCCATCTGAAGAACGACGATATCCTTGACGACACTCCCAAATCAAGGTGAGAGCCGGGCTCTCGAAGGGCCACAGTCGGTTTACAGTGAGTCCATGCAGGAGAAAACAACACGTGAAGCGCCTCTCCACCCAGACACTCGGGGTGCAGCGGGGCCTCCACTGGACATGCACCTCGGTTTCCCCTGTTGGCAGTGCGGAGCACGCTGGCTCAGATCTGTTTTGTTTGAGAGAGACCGAGGAAGCAATGCACGCACTGAGTGCCCTCTCTCAGGCTCTGGGGATCGACGCCACTCGGATAAAGTCTGTGGTCTGCTGGCGGTCAGTGCGCAAAACCAACAGGACGTGCTGTTGCCATAAACCGACCTCTGAACTATCGGCTCAGTTTAAAAGAGCCTGTGTCAGAGACTGAGGCTAAAGGTTCCCCCATTCTCCCTTTCTGCCTTTTCAGGACATAGACTCCCGAGCCTGAGCTGGCCACGTAAGTACCCACAACGAGAAAGAAAACGCTTCTCGGCTCCCATGCAGTGAGGCACGGTCATGAGACCAAGTCCAGGCACCAGATTATGAATAAGAGAGATGTGTGCAATTTGGGGGGCACCCCCCCAAAGAGGAAGCAGCCTGTCCTGGCGCTCCCCTTCCTTCCTCCTTCCTGACTTCTGAGGAACGGTGACACTGGAGCAGCTTGGGGAGCCCCGAGGAGGGCAGGGCTCCCCGTGGGTCCAGGCTGCTCACGTCTAGGCTGCCACATGTGAGAGACTTCATCTTATTTAAGGCACTTATTTGAGCTATAACCTCCGTCTTATTTTAGTCACTGTATGATGGGGTCTCTTTGTTACGGCAGCTTAGACTATTTCCTAACTCTTACAGTTGTCCCTACGTACCCTTGGGGGATTGGTTCCAGTACCCCCGCGGATACCAAAATCCATAGGTGCTCAAGTCTGTTACATAAAATGGCACAGTATTCACATATAACCTGTGCACATCCTCGTGTATACTTTAAATCATCTCCAGGATTACTTACAATGTCTAATACAATGCAAAGAGTTGGTATACTGTACTGTTTAGGGTATAATGATAAGAAAACAAACGTCTGTACATGTTCAGTGCAGATGCAACCATCGTAGGCCTTTCGAGCCACATCCACAGATGTGGAACCCGTGGCCGGAGGGCTGACCGCACACAGTCCCTGGACCAGCTCAAGTCTCCCAACTAAGAAGCTAACGTCAGAAAGAATCAGAGAAGAAACACTAGACCCTAGATGCCGAAAGTCCCCAAAGGATCTGCACGCATCCTTCTCTGCTCCCGTTTGACCATTCCCTCCTGCTTGTCTAAAGTAGTAACGCTGGTCTGGCAGGACTCCATGAATGCCAAGCGGTCTCCGTCCCCTCCGGCCTCTCAGGCACCTCCTGCAGGCAGACCGGCACCTCGACTATGAATTCTGCCCTTGCTGACTGTGGCTCCCACACAGCTGTGTCCCCTCCCTACTGATGTTTGCTGAGCCTCCCACAGCTGATTCAGCCCCGAGTGTCTGAGCGTGAGAGAGCCGTTCTGACTCGCTGCCCGCCAGCCCGTGGACTGACTGGCCTTGGGTCAGGTGTGCACGTCTAGTTGGGTCATTAGTGGCTGAGGTGGGTGGGAACTGGCTTGAAGAGTGGAGGGCTGGTCCTTCCCAAGGTCGTGAGTGGAGCATAGAGTGTGGAAGGAGCTGGGGCAGGGAAGCTAACACAACACATCTAATAGACCCTGGCACCCGGAATACACGGCGCATTAATGTGTACTTTCACACATGCGGCTTAATGCAACATTTCTCAGTAACGTTGGTCAAAGGCATGGTGGCGTATTCCTGGACTTCCTCTCCTACTGGAAAATAAGCCACAAGAGAAGAGAGCAGCGCCCAGGAATCCTCTTGACTTCTCAGAGCACCCAGCAGTGTGCTCTGCAAAAGGAGACCTTCAGTAAAAGCCGACCCACAGATGCAAATCTGAGCAGCGCACGTGCTACAGAGGGCACAAGAGCTCACGGAAGCGGACATGCAGAGGGATGTGGTAGGTGTCCTTCTGTGGCACTGCAGAACCAAGAGACAGTTCCGCTTTTCACAGGCTGAACTGGGGCTCAAAAAAGAAGATTAATAGTGGATGGCACAACCCAAGAAAGATTTTTGAGCTACTAGTCAAGGCTGAGGGGAATACCCAGCCCATGGTCGTCTACCCTGCATACTATTCTCATCTTGGAGAACTCACAGCATCTGTTACTCCAGTCTCATTGACGGTGTCCCCAGGTCTCAATCAGATCTCCCCTGCCACTGGGAGAGCGGGGCTCAGTGTGGGCAGTGATTATCAGCCCCTTCTGCGAATTCCTTTACCAGGGTTGAGTGTCTCATTTCTCCTGATTTCCCTCCTCTGGCTCCACCTTGCAAGTGAAACATGCAGGGAAGAGGCCTCCTCAAGCCAGCTCAACCCACCCTGACAGCTTCATGCCCCCCACAGGCCTCCACCCTACACACGCATGCACACTTTGCTCCAGTCACACAGACTCGCTGTCTCCCTCTGGCTAGAGGCCCAGCCTCATGCTTGTTTCGGGGTCCATTTTTATTTATCCTGAAAGACTGAGGGCAGAGATTTAATTTCTCTGAAGCCTTGCCATATTCCCCTAGGAAAAACGGTCATTCCTCACCATCCAGTCATGTCCTGTCTCCCACGGCGTGCTGCTCAGTCCTCTGTTACAGCATCTGTCACGCTTCAGGGTGATTATCTGTAAGGCATTATGTTTCTCCCCTGCAGACTGCGAGCAGCTTTGATCTGCTCTAGCTTTGTTTTTCTTCCAGAAGCTGGGTGGGGCCGGGCAGCAGCAGGCACGCTGCAAATGACTTGCGTTTGAACGAACATGAGGAATGAACATGAACATGAGGAGGAACATGAGGAAGAGTCAAGAGAGTAAAAGTGATGGGGGCGGTGGTAGGGGCTGGGGGCCACCAGCTGTCCCTGGCCTGGATGGATAAATGGCCCCTGCACATGCAAGCAGCACAGCACAGCAGCCCCGGGGCTCAGAAACTGCAGAGGGCAACGAGCCCTGAGACCTTGTCCATTCGCCTCAGGAAGAAGCTCATCCGGCCAGGTGTCCAGGCGGGACTCTAGCACATGCCACGGAGAGGGAGGGGCAGATGGAGGCAGAAGCCGGGAGAGGGAAGAGAAGGGGACCTGTGCAAGGAATGGGGGAGACTAAAGAAACAGCTCTGAAGAGTCCCACGGTGGCTACAAGTCAGGAAGCAATTACTGTAGTGAGCGGAGAATCACTCTGACTTGCTTCTAAATGAGGGACACTATGGAAATCCTCGAACTCCTGCTGCAGCGGTGAAAGGAGGAGCTTCCGTAAGGCAAACACAGTGCTAAGAAGAAAGCTCCACAGGTAGAGAAAGGCAACACTCAGCCTCCCCCACCTCCTGCTGGCTCTTCCGACGCAGCCAGCACTTCTGCCTTCCCGGCCCAGCTGGGCCTCCAGCCCCTCAAATGGAGAGTGGAAAAGGCTTCCGTGTTTCTCCTGCTCATCGACCTCCAGCAGCTTCATTCCAAGTAAAGCCAAGAGGATTCCTGGGGGTGACCACTCTTTCCGAGGGCACCTCTAATGGAGCTCACGACATCATTTGGCGGCCACGAGTTTTGTGGTGAATAATGACTACCCATCAAATTCTGGGTTGTGACAGTTTTGGTTGGGTTCCCCTAAACCCAGACTACTATTTTTTTTAAATATATAAAGCTCTTTTCCATTCATACTTGAAAAACTAAACTAAAAACCAGCACTTTTCCCATCTCGTGCTCTCCATGATTTCTCCAGAAATGATCTGTGGCTGCTCGGTGACTTGGTTTCATCTTGCAACAGAAAGCAAAGGTCTCTTCCAAAAGCACAAGCTCCTTTCAGTCTCAATTATCCCGCTAGTGGAGCCTGGAGCGGAAGGGCAGAAGGCACGCACGCCGGAAAATAGTAGAGCAAAGTCCTCAGTTCCACAAAATTAGCTTCCCCATGGTGACCTGCTGTGGGCTGTTTCTATCCCTTCCCACCCTCAGCCAGCCCGTCATCAAATCTTGGCGCTGCTTAGCCTCACATGCCTCCTGAAGCCATCACCCCGTCTACACTGTGACCAGCTTCACCTGTCTCATCTCTGACTTCCTACCGCACACAAAAGGTCCACAGTCCTTGCCGTGACTACACGGGCACTGCTCCCCAGTGCCGTTCTTCCGTTCTAAGATGCACATTTGTTTCACGTTTTAACATCCTGAAAGTGGAATGCATCTAAAAATCAATAGTGCATCATAATTTAATTGTCAGCGTTTTTTCTTTCTCAGCAAAACATGAAATAATGGTGGGCCTTACACTCAATGGCATCTAAAGGTTTGTTAAAATATAGGATGTCCCTCTACTGGGCACAGTGCCCAGCAGAGAGCACATTGATGACTGCACATAGCAGCGATCAATCAATACCTTGTAAAGGGGCCGGCCCGGAGGCACGGCGGTTGAGTTCGCACGTTCCGCTTCAGCGGCCCTAGGTTCTCCGGTTTGGATCCTGGGTGTGGACATGGCACGACTTGGCACGCCATGCTGTGGCAGCATCCCACATATAAGGTGGAGGAAGATGGGCACAGACGTTAGCTCAGGGCCAGTCTTCCTCAGCAAAAAGACGAGGATTGGCAGCAGATGTTAGCTCAGGGCTAATCTTCCTCAAAATAAATGAATAAATACCTGCTAAACACCTGCAAACAGACACACGTTTCCTGACGATCTGACGTCACTCAGCTTTTGCTGTCTAACACATACACCTCAACAATCTCAGGGACGGACAAGAACAGAGACTGACTTTCTTGCTCATGGGTCTCCAGGTCAGCAGTATCTTGGCCTCAGCTGGGCCCGACCCCGGCTGCAGAATGGGTTCAGGTCTGTTTCACATGGCCCCACATCTTCCCTGGACCAGGAGGTTCCCAGGGTACGCTCGTCTCCCAGCAGATCACTCGAGTGCAGGAGACAAAGCACCAGGGTGCGCACACTCCACAGCGCTCTCCCCATCACGTAACCAACCTTCCACAGCCAAAGCCCAGCATCCGTGCGGTGGGGCCACTGCCTCTGGCTACTCTGCCCAGTCACAGGGCAGAGGGAGGGGGTGAGGAACTGAGATTAAAAATCCCATCTCCCACAGGCCTCACGTGGCAGGGGGAGGACATGTGAGGGACACCAAACTCCAAGTTCAGCAGCACTAAAGGACAGTTTCCCTAACAGACCACATATAACACGGGCCTGGCCGTGATGGGCGGAAGGCATGAGAGCCAGTGAGCAAGCAGAGGTGGCCTGCTGCCAGCGGCCACAAGCACGCTCTTCCTTTGATCCCTCAGCGACCGGGTTTGATTTGGGCCTTTATCAGAGAGGGGCGGGTCAGAAGCTGTTGCTGCCCCCGCCTCTCTTCACGCAGCTCTGTGTCTATTCACGGAAGCCGGACTCCAGCTCCCCACCAGGGTGCTCACTGGGAAGCCCGGCCAGCCGGGGTGTCAGGAGCGGAGTGGAAGGACGAGGCCCCCGCCCTGAGATGCCAGGCACAGACGCGCTGACAGGCCTGGTCAGGACTGAAGGGACTGGGAGGGGTTCTGACTCGCCGACTTCACGTCCAGGGCTGCTGTGGAGACAGACACTCCCCAGTGCATCGAGGACGCTCTCATCCCCCAGGGCCTCGTCTCGCTTTGCTCCTACTCTCTGGTCAGGTCACCCTCCAGCAGTGTCACAACCCCTTGGGCACAAGTCTCCTGTGACACTTACGTTGGCTGCGCCCTGCCTGCGTGTGACTTCCTGGGGGCTGGTGGTCTGCCAGGGCTGCCGTAACAGGGTACCACAAACGACACGGCTTAGATGACAGCACTTCGCTGTGTGGCGGGCCTGGGGCTGGAGGCTGCACGGCTGACCCCTTCTGAGGCTCTGACGGAGTCCGTCCCACGCCGCTCTCCCAGCTTCTGGTGGTCTGCCGGCAATCCTGGCGTTCCTTAGAGACGCCTCACCCCAACTTCCACCTTCATGCTCACACGAGGTTCTCCCCATGTGCGTGCCTGTGTCCAAATTCACCCTTTTGATCAGGACACCGTCAGACGGGACTAGAGGCCCACCGCACTCCAGGAGGTCCGCATCTTCACCGCATATGGAATGACCCTATTTCCAAACAAGCCCACGTCCTGAGGCGCTGGGGTTTAGGCGTTCAGCGTATGAACATGGGGGCAAGAACACAATTCAAGAGGAACCAAGACCACATCCGCCTCCCCTGCATGCAGCACAGGGCCTGACACACGGAGGCACCCCGTGACCCGCCCACTGACAAATCCCAGCAAGGACTGCGCTCTCTCTCCCCCCTCCCCTTCCTCTCTGTCTCCCTCTCTCTCTCTCTTCCCCTCTTTCTTCCCTCTCTCTCTCTCCCTCTCTTTATCTCTCTCTCTTTCTCACACACACACACACACACACACACACACACACACACAATGCTACAGAAGAAACAGGGCAGAGCCATCACAGTCAGCTTCTGGTGAGGTGCCAAGCCTCACGGCCAGTTTTCCAAACTCTCCTCAAGCGTTATCACCAGGATACAGGCAGCAAGATAAAGAAACCGTAATCCAACTGCCAAAATGCTCGATTAACTACCCTGCACGGGGGCCCTTTTGGAAGAGCTTGACCCCCCAGCATCCTCCTGCAGCAGGAAAGGTACAGGTATCCTTAGTCCTTCTTACTGAGAGGAAAACTTGAGGGAAAAAGAGGGAAAACATGCCAGGCTGCATACACACCCTCCCCACGAGCTCACAGGGAGGGGCCTGGTGTTCCTGGTCCCAGCAGGGCGATAACCGGACAACAGTGTCACGGGCTGATGGAGAACGTGCGTTTGCACATCCAATGACCCGAGTTCCCATCCTGGCTTTACCGCTGTGTGGACGTGGCACAACCACGGAACAACCTCTCTGTTCCTCGGGCTCTTTACCTAGAAAATGGGGCTCCTTTTCTGTGAGAAGAACCCCCACAGGGATACTGTGAGGACCAAACAGGAGATGCAAGTAAGATGCTCTGAACGGCACCTGACATAGTGCTCGAAGTGACAGCTGCTCTGCAAACACCCTGTGCGACCCCCTCCCAGAGGTCCGGCCCCTCACCGCCACCCGCAATGTCACCAGCTCTCTGCGACCAGCGCAATCAAGACGGGGCCCGCTGGAGACATCTTCTGTGTATTAGTCTCTATTACCACACAATGAGTTACCCCAAAACTTAAAAACTTAAAAAACAAACATCTATTATCTGACAGCTTCTGTGGGTCAGAAATCCAGGGGTAGGTTCGCGCTGGCTCAAGGCCTCTTTACAAAAGGCTCTTTATAAGGCTTGTGGCCCTACAGGCCACAGCAAGGTGTCTCCCGGAGCCACAGATAGCTCAAGGTCGGACCAGCAGAGGAGCCACTTCCACGCTCATGCAGGCGGCCGCTGGCAGGCCTCGGCTCTCTGCTGGCAAGTACTTTTCAGAGCCTGAGAGGCACCTACCTTGAGAACTTTCACAGCTTTCCTCGTCGCTGTTGTCCTGACAGTTGTTCTGCCCGTCGCAGATGAAGCTCTTGTCAATGCAGAGGCCGTTCTTGCAGTGGTAGCGGGCAGTGGAGCAGAGCAGAGGGTTTGCTGCTGTGAAGGGAAACAGAGCAGATCACCAGGAGGCCAGCGAGTCCCCGTGGGGATCCCCGGAACCTTCTACAGCCAGGACCATGCCCTTCTTGGGATGCAGAGAGCTCATCCCCTAAGAGGGCTGACTCAAGTCCGTCCTGGGGGAGTGACCAGCCGATGACCTGGACAGGACAAGACTTCCTCTGTCCATTCTAAGAGCTCCTTCCTCCAAGTCACCATGCTGGTGCCCTGTAACCATGACAACAGGGCCAGAGGGCAGGGCTTCATTCACCCCAGGTGGGCTAGCAGCCTCTGAGGGGCCTGGGGCAAACCCTGAACCTCCCAGGAGAGTCAGGAGCAGAACGGTTGGTAGCATAAGAGACACACAGAGGAAAGCAAAGCCAGGGGAGTGGCCGAGTCAAAGATCTGAACCCCTGCCACAGAGGGAGTGATGTTGAGATCTGGACCAAGAGCAATGTTGGATCATTCTGCTCCATCCTCATGTATCTTTATAGCTCAGCAAGGTAAACTCAGTGGTCTCAATCTTTTCTCTGCAATCACAGACACCCATGAACCCCCCTGGTCAGCCTGAGTGGCTCCCCCGTGAAGCTCCTTGTTCTAGGCACTTTCAGGAACCTCAAAAGAAATAACAGATATGGTCCCTCCCCTCAAGGAAAAGGATGGCAACTGGCCAGGGTGAGGGCAACACAAAACTATTGAACACATAAGCACATCTCCACAGAAATCAGTATTTCTCCAGTGCAATTTATCCCGCTTCCCTGTTCCTTGCAGAGCAATTCAAACAAGCCTCACTGCAGGGCTCTATTTCAATAAACAGAGCAGCAAAGTAGAAATTACTCCAATCCCAGCCCTGCCAGTTATTAGCTGTAATCTTGGGCAAATTACTTCACCTCTCTGAGCCTCGGTTTCCTTATCTGCAGAAAGGATATTTGTGGGGCCCAGTGCAAACTGAAAATGTGGGGTCAACTATTCAAGAATTATTTAAAAATTCAAGAAGGCAAGTGCAGGGCATAAAACCAAGCGTGGTATCCTTGCAGGCTAAGCACGGGCTCTGCGTGACTGTGCCGGTCACAGGCCCAGGACGCTGGCCCTGCCACTTCGAGCATTGACTTGAGCATGGAATGAGATGACGGGGACAACACGTGCAGCACAAAGTCTGACAGGTGCACAGGTTCAGGGAACGTGAGACATGCTCCCCCCGAGCTACGTCTGCCTCAGTCCCCCAGAGTGTGGCCCTCCCTGAAGGAGGGATGTTGGTGATGATGGAGAGGGGTCCCCCCGATCTCGGGTAACAAACTGAGGCTGCACCTGCATTACACGTGGTGGCCGAGCACCAGGGCGGGACGCCAGGCCCAGCAGCGAAGACGGCCATGGCATCAGCGGCAGGTCCGTCCCGGTGTCTCTCAGCGGTCCCCAGCCTCAGGTGGCAGCTGTAATCTACCTCCCCCAGATGCTTCACTGCCGAGTTAAGATACACGGAGACCGTGGCTGAAAGGACTAAACCTCACAGGGCTCCGTAAGCCCAGAGGGCTGCAGGGGCTTTTATTTTTTAACTGTTCGACTCGAAGTTTGATCTGAAAGGTCAGAGGAGCCAGAGGGAGGCGGGAAGCCAGAGCTCTCGGTTTTGAAGATGATGGACGAGTGCGAAGTCAAACAAAAGGAGTCTGGCCTGAAAATGGAACTTTTAATTATTCACATGACTGTGGGCCAGAGAACGATTCAGCCTGATCAAGCCGAAAGCAAGGTCCGACTTCAGCCAAAACCAAAATGGGGAAACCCCAAACCACAATCACATTTGGTTTCTGCCCACAGCAGCCCTCCAAACCCCTCAGCATCCCACCATGGCGGCCTTCAGCTTCCCTGGGACCTTGTGGGTCACGTCTACGCAGCCAAGCATAAGCAACAACCAGCTCTCTCAAACGCACAGCCTCAGAAAGGCACTCTGACAGCTCCAAGATGGGGCCGCAGCAGCTTGTGTGGATGCCGCAGGGGGCGGGGCGGGGGGGAGGGCTGTGCTGAATCAGCCGTGCTGACACTGCTGGCATGTACTTCCTCCTTCAGCCCTGGACCCTTTCCACTCACAAACTTTCCCAAGGAAAAGAACTCATATATGTGTGCACACGTACATACTACATATATGTGTGAGTATATATGTATGTGTACATACAGACCACACATATCTTCAAGATGAACTAAGACTGATGATACCTGAAGACACAGCTCTGATAAAAGAATCCAGACTGATAGAAAACCAAGTCACAGACTGGTTTTAATGCATATAACCCAAAGGACTAGTAGCCAGAATATATAAAGCACTCTCACAACTCAAAAGGAAAAAGATAAACAACTCAGTAGAAAAACGGGCAAAGGATACAACCAGCAACCCCCTAAGAGCCATGCAGACGGCAAGGACGCCGTGGAGAAATGCTGACTGTCATCGCCAGGAACGAAGCATCTGGAACCACACCAGCCTTGCCAATGGGAGGTCTAGATACTGGGTTGCTGGCAAGGATGTGGTGGGAGGGGAAGTCTCATGGACTCCTGGCAGGAGTGCAAACTGGTAGAGCCACCTGGAGACCAATTTAGTAACATCTGGGAAAGTTTAAGGTACACACGCCCTATGGCCTAGTGATGTCACTTCCAGCTGCACGCTCCAGGGAGAATCCTGACCAAACAAAAATGTTGACTGAAGCACTGTGAGTAAAATCAGAAATTAGCAAAGACCCAAAGGTTGGCCCACAGGAGAACAGATACAATGTGTCCATTGTTGCAACAGGATCTTGCCCCCAGGGCTGGCTCACTTTTCCTGGAAATGGACAGAGAGTAAATATTTTAGGCTTTGCTAAACGATTCAGTCTTTGTCTCTGTCTTAACCGCTCGACTTTGCCATTGTAGTGCAAAGCAGCCACAGAAAATTCCTAAACAAAGGGCATGGCTGTCTTCCAATAAAACTTTATGTATAAAAACAGGTGGTGGGCTGAATTTGGCCCACGGGCCACAGTTTGCTAACCTCTGCTGAGCAGCAGTGAAAAAGGAATGAACCTGAGTCAAGATGGATAAATCTCACAAATAGAAAAGTGAGAGAGAAAAGTTAGAGAAGAATGTGTCTTGTGTCGTACCACTTATACGAAGTGACGCACGCTACTTATTATTGATGGATACAAAAACATTCACGGAAAGAATTAAAACTTCCATTGGAAGAAACAACCCTAAGTTCAGGACAGCAGATGCCTCTGGAGAGAAGGGAGAAAGCTAAGATCCCAGAAGGTATACTGCAGACTTCTAATAATATTTGGTAACATTTTATTATTTTAAAAATCTGAAACAAATAAGGCTACATGGTAATAAGATTTTTTAAAGTGAGGTATAATTGACATACAACATTGCATTAGTTTCAGGTGTACAACATAACGATTTGATATAGGTATATACTGTGAAAGGATCACCACAGTAACTCTAGTTAACATCCGTCACCACATGTAGTTACAAAATTTTTTTGCGTGATGAGAACTTTTAAGATCTACTCCCTCAACAAATTTCAAATATACAATCCAGTATTATTAACGATAGTTAATATAATTATATTATTATATGTATTATCAATAGCATATAGTATTATCAACTATAGTTAATATAGCTAAAATAATAGAGTAAAAACTATAGGTATATGATTTTTTAAATGGGGTGTTGGGAACGCAGTTGTTCATTTAATTTTTCCTTCCCTTTTCAGTGAAAGGCTTCACCGAACATTTTTAAGAGTCTAGGCTGGCAGAGATGCCCCAGTGATGACGCGCTTTCCTCTTCCTTTCCTCTTCCCCCACAGAAGTCTCGCTGGCCCACAAACACCTGTGTTTAGCATCATCTCCCACACTCAGGAGCCCGGGTGCACAGAAGACTCAGGGACACGCTGGCAAACAACCATGCCTGGGACTCCGCCTCGTCAACAGCTCCTCCTAAAACACTGTGAACCCAACAAAACCCAACGCAGGGCAGAGAAACAGAGAGAGGATGCTGGAGGAACACTCCCCAAGCCGGCAGCGTGCCACAAAAAAGGCCTAGGAACCATCAAAACACACGTCGCACTGTTCGTGCTCTTCAAGGGCCAGGAGCTTCCTGCCTGCCTCTCACTCAGGGTCTGTTGATTCTCCAATTACATAAATTCCAACGAGGTTTGTGTTCCGGTTCCCAAGGACAGGCACCTTAGGAGGGAGAGGGGACGCTATGGCCACCCTGCAGACAAACTGCCAGCGAAAAATAAAAGCTGACAACCGTGGGGGGAGATAGAAAGGCTCTAAAAAGCAACCTTAAGAATTCCAAAAGCGGAGGAGCCAAAGATAGTTTCAAAAGAGACCACCAAATTCTAAAAGGAGCCAAGGCAAGGCTCTGCTACAGCCCAGTCTAAAAATGAACACGCCTAAGGACGGCCCTGCGCTGTTACTGATTAAGCCAAGAGGCACCACATCGTGGAGAGATCCCTGTCAACAACGGTCCTCTGAGGCAAAAATGCCCCATTATCAGGCAGACTCACTGATCCCGAGCGGCAAACCTCCCCAGGGAGCCCACGTCTCACTATGTCTCTCCCAGGGCCTCTGCAGCTACTTTCCAGGCTCAGCCAAATGTCACAGTGCGTGTCTGTGGGACCAGGGCTGACCAACCCTGTAGACTCTAGGTGAGCAGGGCTGCAGTCTCCGGGGGTCCCAGGGTCCCAGGGAGCCTCACCGGGACCCTACAGCAGTAACCACCCCGCGGACAGCGCATCAACTGACCGGGAACGCTTGGTACTCAAGGATGCTGTCTCAGCATCTTCTAGCAATATTTAAGGTGCTCCAAATGCATGTTTTCTTTGTCCTTGCTAAGGTTTACCAGTCACTGAAAAATGCATTATTTTACTAGTTAAGTAGGGAGGGCAACGTTGTATTTAGTTCAAAATAGATGGAGAAAACTGTCTGCAGAGTCAACTTCAAAAACTCAACTGTGGACTCAGAAGCGTCTCAGTTATGACCACGACACACACGGGGTCTGAGGCTCTGTTTCCCAGCCCACAACACTCAGGAAGAGAACGCGTCTCTCCCTGCCAGAGGGAGGGAGGAACGAGTTAAGGTTAAGCTCAGTGCTTAATTAAGCCGGCGGCATTTACTTCAACCACATCTGAAGGGAAGGACCAGGGACCCACTGCGCTCGCCCAAAAGCAACTGACCGGCTTTAAGACAGGAAATGAAGCAATCTATCTCCAGCAGGACGTAGGAAATGTCGCCTTTAATCCATTTAAAGTCTGTGAAGTTGGCCTCTCTCCCGCCTCAAAGAGTCCTTGACAAAACACATCAATGAGAAACTCCTCGACACCAACCCCCACGTTTCCCATCTGCTCCCCATCCTGCACTGCTTACTGCCCGCTTTCTCGCCGAGCATCCCAACTCATGGCCTCTAGGGGATCTTTTTCTCTTCCCAGCCCCAATTTCCCTGGAAACCAGGCAAGCAGGGGCGACGGAGCTGCCTCCAAGACATCCTCTGCTCCAGGATGGAGGGTGCCTGGCCCCAAGTCTGCTTGCAAATAATCCGTCCATTAACAAGCATGGCTCCCTTTGCGCCCTGGAAAACGCTCACAGCCCTGATCTGCCAAAGGGAAGAGGTGGCCTGTCTGTGCCAGCGGCAAGCTCTGGCCTTCCTTTCAGAGTCCGCTCCCCAAGGCCTCTCCCAGCGGCCCCCGCCCACGAGACAGAGCGGGGCCCACGTGCAGCCACATTCTGGAGCTAGACCCCCTCCACATCTGCAGGAGGAGAAGGGGCCGCCACTCTGGGCAAGAGGTGGGAGCAAACACTCCTCAACCCACTAGCCTTTTCCCAGCCTCTGAGGACTCCAAGGATCTGAATTTTCCAAACCCCTCTGGCGTCCGCTCGGTGCCAGGGAAGCAGTCTGACTCACTGCTAACGGCAGTTTGCCTCCTCTTGCCTACACAGGCTTCCTGGGCAGGGCCGCCTCCTGTCCAACATCCAAGCCTGCCTCTGACCCAGTTTCACTGCTTCAACCACCACCTCTCTGCGGACGGCTCCCCACACCTCTCCTCCAGCAACAGACACCCTTCTCCGGAGGCCCTGCGGACACCTCTGCCTGAACACCCGTCACCTCAAATCTGCACATCGGAAACGGACGCCCTCGCCTCGCCCTCTTCCTGTGGCTCGGCCTCTGTTAAAGGAACCCCATGGCCCCGCTCCCCAGGCTGCAGCCGGGTGTGACCTGCTCCCTCTGCTCACCCTGCACTTGGCTCAGCTTCAACAGCTCCTCCCTGGGTACAAAACACCGTCCCAGATTCTGAACTTCTCCGAAGCCTGGCCTACCGCTCCAAGCATACGTGTTGCTGCGATGGTGAGGAGAGAGACACTGAGGTCCACTCGGGTTCAAATTTCAGCTCCACGGTTTGCTGGCTACGTGAGGTTAGGAAGATTATTTAACATCTCTCAGCCTCAACTTCCCCAAATGTAAAATGGGGATAAAAATAGGGCCTATGTCACAAGATTCTGTGAAAATTAAGTGAGATAATACATGCAAGTTACTGAGAATAGCACGTGGCCCACAGGAGGTGCTCAATAAATGCTTATTATAATTATTACTATTGGGGATACATATTAGTACAGTGGTGGAGAATTCAGACCCTGGATTTATACCGCCTGGGTTGATATCTCGACTGTGCAACTTACTACGTGACCTTTGGCAAGTTATTCAACCTTTTTCTGTCTCCATTCCCTTATCTATAGGAAGGGACTAATAACATTAACAACCTAAAATGAGGCTGCACGTGTAAAGCACATAGAAACATGCCATGTACACAGCAGATGCTCAGTAATTGTCAGCCAAGTACATTCCCATGCCCTGCACAGTCTGCGTACCTCCCAGCCTCTGCCCGGGCCCTGGGCCTAAAATACCCCATGGAACTGTGCTGCCAAGTTTTTAATGGTACCGATCCTCCTAGGTCCATTTCCTTCAACAGCCCCCACTGATGAGCCCAGAGGGAAATCCTCTCTCCCATCATTGCTCCAACAGCACTCCCGACAGTCAACCCCGTATTATAATTACTTGGGCGTGAGCATTTCTGGCCCCGCTGCTTGCGTATAACCTCAACAATGCCAGGGTCATGCATCAGACCCAGCTCTACGTCCCCTGCAGCACCTTGCATGGCACCTGGCATAGAAACTGTGGACAGAGGAGGAGAGCCTGAAGGAAGGTAGGAGCTGGGGTTCCTGAACAACGATGGTCTCAATGTGCCCCCTGGGTACACATCTGAAACCAGGGAAGAGGATCAAGACCTCCATATGCTAAGAACACAGCCCGACTGCTGCCTTCCCTCTTTAACCCTTTGACCAGCTGCTTGGTCCATTCATTCAACAGACATTTACTACTGACTATTCCCTTTAAATAAGGCACTGTCCTAGGCACTGGGGATACAAGAAAACCCAGCCTGTGTTCTTAAAGAGCTTACATTCTGGTGGGGAGACAGACAAGTCGGTACGCATGAAGACAGCATGAGAAGAGCGATTTATTCCATGTGTATTTATTGCATGCCAAGGCTGCGCCAGACAACACACTTGGCACTGGGGGTAGAGCTGTGACCCACACCACGACACCATCTCACGGCTGTCACTCACGGAGGACAGCAAATAAACACATTGGTGCTAAGTGCTGAGGGGAAGAGAGGAAGGAGGCAGCGGCAGACGGGTGAGAGGAGTCATTCCTCACAGGGTGATCAGGGCAGGCCTCTCTTTAGGTGGCATTCGTTTGGCAAAGGCCCGAGATGGTGTGCGAACACACAGGAGGATGGCCCAGCCCAGCCTCGGCAAACCACAGACGTTTCCCTGAAGAAGCAGGCCATACCCAGTCTTTAAGGAGGCTCACGATGGAGCTTGGGAGCACTGGGCGGAAGAGTCCTCCACTGCAACTCCCCATTCACCCGGCCCATCGATGCCCAGCCCGGCTCCTGGAGGCTCCACTGAGGGACTGGCTGAGGAGCAAAGACGAAACGCAGGCTCCAAGCTGACTGACACGAATGGAGCCTTGGAAGTGCACCAGCATCGAGGGGCTCCATGAACAGAAACCACGGCTACGCCGGCTAAAGGTTCAGCCGTCGAGGGGTACGGGCAAGAATTCACCATCAGTGGAAGAAACAGACTCCAGGACACAGAGGTTTTTCTGGGCACAACTACACTGACAGCAGCAGCAGAAGATGCTCAGCTTGAATTAATTTGCCATCGTGGCCCCCGCACCTCGCCACCCCCTCAGTTCTTGGCAGTCTCCTCCCTCACGAACGAGGATCAGGGTGAGGGCTGTGCTGCCCGTCGATCTAGGGTTCAGCTTCAGCCAAGGAAGTCTGAGCACAAGGGAGAGGCCAAATGCAGCCAAAATGAGAAAGGAGGGGAAGTGAAAGGTGAGAGCGCAGCACTGGGACCTCTGCGAGGACACACCGGTTCTCGCTGCCCTCAGTCCCGGGCCAGGAGTCAAAGGTCAGAAACATCCAGAGACAGAGCTCTTTAAAAATGCCACTCTCCCGCTACCTGTTAAAAGTGAAGACATCACCCTACAACACCTTCCCTTTATCTTTTCTTTCTTTCTTTTTACCATCTTATTACAGAAACTTTCATACATGTACAAAAATAAAGACTGGCATGGTGAACCCATGTTCCAACCACTTGTTTAATAACTATCCTCTCCCCAACAATCCTGTCTCAATCCTTCCCGTCCACGACCCTGCCCCTAAGGCTTCAAGCATGTCCCAGGTAGCATGTACTCTCATCTTCACAGACTCCAGTATGTATTTCTCAAAGATAAGGATATTTAAAAAATAATAAACAGAATACCATTCTCACACTTAAAAAATTAACGATGCCTTACTATCATCAAATATCTAACCACAATTCAAATGTTTCCCATTATCTCCATTTTTTTCTTTTGAACAGCTGGTGAGTCAGGACTGAAACAAGGTCCTCACGTCGCATTTGGTTGATCTGTCTCTCAGTCTCCGTCAGCCTATAGGTTCCCTCTTCTGTTTTTTTCCTTAGAATTTATTAATGGATGAAACTGAGTCCTGAAGAATTTCCCACATTCTGGATCTGGCAGTTTCTCTCCCCATGGGGTCATTAACACGGTCCTCTGTCCCTCAATTTCCCATAAATCAATGGTTAGTATTAAGGACTGCATGATGTGTTCCCCAAAATTCCTATGTTGAAACTCTAACCCCTAATGGGATGGTATTAGGAGGTGGGGCCTCTGGGAGGCGATTAGTTAGATGAGGTCATGAGGGTGGTGCCCTCACGATGGTGTCAGTGCCCTCATAAGATGAGGAGGAGCCAAGGGATTTCCCTCTCTGTGTGCACGCATCAAGGAAGGCCACGTGAGGACAGAGACACAGAGAACCCAAGCATGCTGGGACCCTTGATCTCGGACTTTCAGAACTGTGAGAAATACGTTTCTGTCCTTTAAGCCACCTCGTCTACGGTATTCTGTTACAGCAGCTCAAACTGACTGAGACAGACTTAGATGCTCTATCAGATTCAGGACGGATGTTTTTGGCAGAAACACCTCATAGTGGTGATGTGCGTGCCTTTTGGGTCATATCAGAAGGCAAAAAACACCTGGTTGTCTCTTTTCTCGTGATGCTAAAACCGACTTGCGGGAGGTTCCAACTCCAGGTTAGATACAGTAACCGCAGCCACCCTGGCCCTCCCACTGAGTGCAGCTAAAAAACACCTGGACAGAATACACATAGCAGGAAATTTTAGATTCTGAAAAGTAAACTGGAGAAGGCCAAATGGGGAAGAAGACCAAAATTTGAACTAGCACTCAAATGGCACTAAGTTACTTTTGTCCGTCCGTCTCAGAGCCCGAGGAAACTGGAAAGTATCAGAGAGATCACAAAGAGGGAGGAACTTGGGAAAGTAAGTCCATAAAGTTATTTATGCACTCCTAGGCTGGTCCCCTCATGCACAGGCACGGATCTGCTCCTAATCAACTCACCAAAGAGGCAGAGAACCGAACGCACAGACGACCGCCCCGGGTCCCAGACTGACCACGGGAGGCACACGCGCAGGACAGACGCAAAGAGGACTGCAGAAACAGCTGGAAACTATCGCAACCGCAGCCCACAGAGGGCTGTCAGGAGCTTGTGGCCTCACCCCGCAGGGCCAGCGCCCATTAAAACAGAAATACAAGCATTCTCTGTAGGATTTAAACAAAACCCAGAGTGTTGCACACAATAATCAAAATATCCAGAATATAATCCAAAATCACTTGCCATGTGAAAAATCAGGAAAAAATCTCAATTCTCATGGGAAAAGATAATCAACAGACACCAACGCCAAGATAAGACAGACGTTGGAATTACGTGATGAACACTTTAAAGGGCCTGTTATACAAATACTCTACCAAGTAACCACAAACACTCTTGAAACAAATGGAAAACAAAAAGCCTCAGCCAAAAACCAGAAGATATAAGGAAGACTCAAAAGGAAATTTTAGAACTAAAAAATATAGTAACTGAAATGAAAAAGAGCCGCACTGCACGGGCACAAAAGCAAATTGGAGACGACGGGAAAAAGCATACGTGACAAAAGATTAATAGAAATCATCCAATCTAACAACAAAAAGAAAAAAGATTGATTAAAAAATGAACAGCGCTTCAGGGACCTGTGGGACAGGAACACATGATCTAAAGTTCTCAGAGTCCCATTAAGAAACGGAGAAAGAGGACAGCACTTAAAAAATATCTGAAGAAGTAATAGCTGAAAATGTACTAAGTACGGCAAAAGAAAAAAACCCACAGGTTCAAATAGAACCCTAAACAGGACAGACTCAAAGAAATCCGCGTACCCAGACACACTAGGATCTAGCTGCTGAAAACTAAAGAGAAAAATAGAAAGCTTCCAAAGCGGCCCGAGAAAAAGAGTAAGTTCTCGATGGGAAACAATTCGAATGACTGCAAATTCCTCATCGGAAACCACGGAAGCCAGAGGAAGCGGCATGACATTTTTAAAGGGCTTAAATAAAAGAACTGTCAACCCAGGTTCCACATGTAAAAACATCCTTCAGGAATGAAGGTGAAATGAAGACATTCTCAAATGAGGGAACACTGAGGGGCTCCGTGGCCAGCAGACCTGCTTTACAGGAACTGCTAAAGGAAGTGCTTCAGACAGGAGGGAAATGATAACAGGGGAGAGTTGGAAGATAAGGAATGAAGGAAAAGAAACCAAAATAGTAAATATCTGGGTAAATATAAGAGACTATTCTTCTCCTTTGGAGTTCTTTAAAATATATTTGAAAATCTAAAGCAAAAATTAAAACATTGTCTTTTGGGGTTTTTAACATATGGCAATTACCGCCTAAGACAGCTATCACATAAAGAGATCTAGAGAGTGACAGGCCTCTCCATTCTACCTGAAGTGGCGCATCATGGACTAAAGCTGTCTGTGGAAAGATTGACTGCGGTTTCGGGAGTTTTTAGCCTGATCCATCCATTACAAAGCGCCCATCAATATTATATCTAATGGTTTTAGAAGCCATTGATGAACCATTGCTTCATCAGGGGTTACAAAATAAATACTCTCATTCTCTCATTCGTCTGTTATAGCTGGTATTCTTCAAGAAAAAGAACTTTCCTGAGCCAGCCCTGAAGGCCTAGTGGTTAAAGTTCCGTGCCCTCTGGTTCGGAAGCCTGGGTTCAGTTCCCGGGCGTGGAAGCACACCGCTTGTCTGCCAGTAACCATGCTGTGGTGACAGTTCACACAGAAGAACCAGAAGAATTTACAACTACACACAACTATGTACTAGGACTTCGGCAGGGGGAGAGAGGAAAAAAGGAAGAAGATTGGCACAGATGTTAGCTTAGGGCAAATCTTCCCCTGCAAAAAGAAAAGGAAATTTCCTAAGTCAGCTATTTAATTACTCAGAAGTAAGGGAGGTATAAATGCTTGATTCTTTCCTTTTACTTACCAGTTTTCAAAACAGTGAGTTACAACTGCTATTTTTAAGCGCTAGACATGCCAGAGGAAAATGCTAGCTTAATCCTCACTGACCAAATTTGGAAGGGATCTAATTTACTCACTTAGACAACTAAAGACCAATGTTCAAACATCTAAATCATACAGTGTCTTCAATTACGGCAGGGAGGGCACTGGATCGCACATCATTTAGAATCTACATACTACAATGCATCTCACTTGCTTTTTGTGGCTACTGAATTACTCTCTAGTACACAAGCATGTATGAATATATATATGAAATTGCCCCTTAGATTATAAAGTCCTCATGGACAGCAGGAAACTGAGATCAGGCTGATACACACTTACTAACAGACTAAATGATATACGAAACACGTACAGCCTTGGACACCCTAAGCCAACGGGGAAATCCTAGTAAATATGGTCTTCCCCTTGGTCACTCACAGCTTTGCTTTAGGTGACTACATATCTTTTAAATCAGTTACTCTGTGCCAGCCACTCCACCAAGCACTTTTCAGATATTATCTCACGTAATTCTCACAACCACCCCTGGAAGCAGGCTCTCGGCACCCCCATTCTCACGACAAGGAAACCACCGTGAAGGAGATCATGCAGCACGCCCTCCTCATGCTTAACTAGGCTGGGACACAAATCTGAGGCCAGACTCTCCAGCTTAGGAGTCACTTTGCAGTCAGGCCCCTCCCCTGTTAGTGACAGGCATGCTCCCTGCCGAGGTAGATTTCAGTCGCTCTACTAACTATCCAACAATCCAGCGGCTAGGCCACATTTCTGCCATTTGGACCCAGAAAATGAAATGAGGCAATAGCAGAAGGCACATGGGAGAGTTATAAACTCCCCGCGGCTCTGCTGGGAGGACAGAGCCATGACTGCTCTCTGGAAAGACGTAAATAACACAGGAGACAGCAACCGTCCTCTGCAGGGACCAGAACCACAGGGTAAGGGAAAATCAATTTATCAAAATAGTCACTATGTCGCTAAAACTTATGTTTTGAAAAAAATTAATCCCATGAGAAAATGGTCACAATAAAGAGGACCGTTCATTAAAATAATAAAGCGGAGCACATTAGAGAAGAGATATATGTATGCATAAATAGAGAGAGAGAAAGGACTGGCACAAAATAACCCAAATATTAACAGTGCTTCATTCTGGGCAGTTTTGTTTTCCTATCTACACTTTTCCATATTTTGCAAGTTCTTTACAATAATCAGAAGAAAAACATGTTATTAAAATATGTAAGCGCACAGAAGAAAGGCATAAATTTGTCCAGACCCGACTCCAGTTACAAGGGCTCCAGCAGTCTACACACCTAAGGGGACAGGAAAGAAGAAGAAACAGTGAGTGGCGACCAAGTGACCAGTGGGAGGTACAGAGCACCTGCTGGGAGAGCTGGAATGGTGCAAACATGGGGAAGGAACGCTCGCAGGCCACTGAGGCTGCTGCGTGTGTGCAGAGATTCCGGACACAGAGATGCTGACAAGGAAGGCACTGCACACGTCCAGACCAAGTAGTGAAGATCAATACCAAGGCCGCTAAGAGGTCAAGGTGGGGTAGATAGAACAAGGGCGGCTGGCTGTCTGTGTCCTGATACCATGGAATATTATATAACAGGTAAAAAGAATCACGATGGTCACAAGTGGAGAACTTTAGCTTTCTATACTGTTTGGACGTCTTTTCAAAAATATTTTCTTACAGTGTGTATATAATCAATATATAAACATCTTTTTTGAAAGAATTCCAAGTAGGAAGGAAAGCAAGCAAGCACATGAACATTGAGCGGTAGAGTCCATCAGATGAGGGGCTCAACGAGGCGAGAATGGACTCTGCTGCTCGCGAGCTGTTCGGCACTGGATGAGGCCACCACTCTCCACACTTTTGATTCCTTCTCTGTGAACGGGGATGATACCCCTGCATGTGCAGAGCCACTGTCAAAACGGAGAACAGAGTCTGAGCGAGGCCGGTGCGTTAGGGGGTCCCTGACACAAGGTAGCCAAGCATTTACACAAGAAAGCAGCAGTGCAAACAGAATCTGGGGCCTGAGCCCAGAGTGGGTGAGAAGTGGAGTAAGAGGCCAGCCGGGAGGCGGCGGGCGGCCAGAAGGAACAGGGTGCACACGGGTGAGCCCAGCACTCACTGCAATTCTCCTCGTCGCTGCCGTCAGGACAGTCCTCGAACCCGTTACAGCGGAAGCGGCCGATGATGCAGTGGACGCCGCTGGCGCAGGGGAAGAACGTGGGGCCGCACTTCGACTTAGCCTTGGCTGCGGGAGAAAAGAAGACACAGAGCGAGGCGTCAGCAAGTGAAGTGCCCGCCACTGCATACCCCTCGCGCCAGCTCCGAGCGTACAGACGGGGCTTCTGCACCTACTAAAAAGTCCCAAGCGTTTCTCACCCCACCGCCCCCTTCAACTCCCAACCGGACGGGAAGCCCACACGCACCATCCCCTAGGAAGGGAGCGGACGTCCCACAGAGGACACACCACGCCTGCACCTACAGGGCTCAATCAGAAGGCACAAAACAAAGAAATGAATGGGTGAGCAGACGGACGATGGATGGAGTTTGCTCTTGAGCTGCAGAAGAACCATCCAAAATTCATTCCCTGACTGTCTAATCGTCTGCTTTAGCTGGTGCTCACGAGACAGTGTGGCCACGGCTTTCCGTGGATCATCTCATGTAAGCCATCCAGCAGCCAACCACTGCGATGGGGTGCAGGAAAGAATTAGCGCCACAGGCCTGAGCCGGCTGTCCTGGGAAGGGCTGGCCCTTGCTGGGCTGGAACTCGGATTCCGGCCGGGTTCGCACCTTCTCTCTAAGAACGCTCGCTGTGCCTAAAGTGTTGATGCAGACAGCGCGCTCGACGCCGAACACCTGCTTTGCTTCTGGGATGTGGGATTTGGGATGTGGGTACCTCCGAGGCAGAGGGTGCCTGCCTGCCCAGCGCCGGTACCAACTCAGAGCGCAGGGAGCTCTGAGCATCCCCGGAAGACAACATTTCTCACGTGTTGTCACAACTTGTCGCTGGGGGAATTAAGTGCCCCTGGGAGGCTCCCCTGGGAGAGACTCCGGGAAGCTGGACTTCACTCCCTCACTTTTCCCCTTTGTTGGTTTTGCTTTGTCTCCTTTTGCTGTAATAAATCTTAGCCGTGAGTATGACTTACGCTGAGTTCTATGCATTCTCCTAGCAAATCATCAAACCCGGGGTGGCCCTGGGGACCCCAACAAAGACGGGTATGGTTCCCATCCCCAGTTCACAGATGTGCTCTGAGAGGTGAAGTGACTGGCCCAGGGTCACACAGCTGGAATATCTGGGGCTGGGGTGGAGCCTGCGGCACTCAGACTCTAGAAGCCACACCCCCAACCAATGCAAGGGTACTGCCTCCCTGCCAAAGGCTATCACTTCTCAAAACAGAAGCCAGACTCCCACTCAAAGATATTCTTCTTCCACTCCTGCTGTACAAACAGTTTTAACAGAAACTGCCGTGGACCTGGCTTGGCCGAGGGTCCCGCTGACCACATAGCCTGGGGGGTCATGCACTTCCCACCGACGGCGCTGGCTGCTCTAGCCTGCGATTACAAGGGCTAAGATCCGATCTGTTGCTGCCTCCCAGGCAGCAGGACCCACCCAGCATCTCCCTCATCTTCTGTCTTAGAGGCAGGACCTCTGGTCCTTGAGAAGAAGGGCCATTTCTTTGGAACAAACAGGCAGTAAATTCCCGTCATGTTCCTGCCATCAGTAACACGCCAACTTTGGCAGCAGTCGATCCATAACGAACAGTTTTAAGGCCTAGGAAGTGGCCAGGTTTTAAAACCCCTTATGGCTTCATTTCGATCTGGACTTGTGTGATGCTGCTGCTGTGCTCTTCCCAAATCACAAACAGGGGAGTGTCCAGGGGTCAAACGGCAGCTCTGTTTTCATGGCCTTGGGTAAGTTTCTAGATATTGCTGAGCCTCAGCTTTCTCATCAGTAAATTGGGGGTGTCACCCACCCCTCAGGGCTCCAGGTTCAACAGCTTCAATGACTCCTTCAATGAGATGATCACAGCAAGCGCTTAGCACGGAGCATGGCATACAGCAGGCACTCACTTAACGGCAGCGCTCATGCTCTTATCATCACCACCACTAGGCTTAGGGAATTTTGAAACTGATCTCTGGACTGCTAATTTTTTTTCCAACTATCAAAGTTAAAAAAGCTCATTATGGAAGATCTCTGTGAAACGCTATCAAGTGATCTCCAGGATATACTGTTAAATGGAAAAAGCAAAGTGCAAAAGAGTATCTATAGCATTTCAACCCTCTGTAGAGCCAAAGGGGATATAAGAAAACACGCACACATTGGCCCATCTGTGCAAAACAAATACAGGAGGGCTGAAGCAGAAACTAAAGAGATTAGCTACCTACGGGGGTGGGTGGGAAAGGGGTGGAAAGAATGGGGGACGGGACTGGAACGAGAGACGAGAAGGGTGCACATTTCTCTCAGTCTATTTGTGTAGCTCTCGCTCTTAGAACCGTGATAGCATTTCACGTTCCCCAAAAGCAAACAATTAAAATCAACCACACGTGTGTGTGGGAGACTCGAAATGGAACATAAACACAACAAAGGAACATAACTGCATTACAGATGAGCGAAAGCACCACAGTGAAGGGGGTGGGGAAGAAAAGAACCAGCCGAAGTCACTCAGGAAAACGTTATTTGACTGGCTTCTACAAGGCTGAAGAAAAACCGCACTGAACACAAATACGCCACTCTCGTTGTATATGTTTGTCACAGGGGTGTGGATTAACAACTCTGAAACTACCTTTTGTGTGCACGAGGGTTGAATAAATAAGTTAATATCCTGCAGATAATACGAGTGAGGTTTCTCACTATCAGAGGAAGAAGTTACAAATAAGGAAAGTGGGAAGGCTAAAAGGAGCCCTGAGGCTGTGGACCAGAATTGAAGGCATCAGTATGAACTCAAGGTCTGTAAAGACAGATAAATAGATGATAGATACATAGATAGACACATAGATAGATGGAGAGAGAGACAGACAGACAGAAGTGATCTGTGTGTGTGCGTGGATTAGTGTACACACACATATGTCCCAGCTGCATCTGCTAAGAAAGACTAGAAGCGACACAATCCAATAGCAATGAGTGCACCCAACACCCAGATCTTGGTTTGTAAATACCATTATCCCATAAAGGAAACCAGGGCTCCCTGGAGAAGTGGTTGATTCCAGGGGGAAAAAACAAGGTGAACCTGTAGTGTCTTCTGTTGCCAGAAAGTAAAGAAATGCTCAAAATATGATGGAGACACAAAAAAGGACAGAGTCAACCTGAAGGAGGTCCAGTGGCCGCAGCTGGAACAAACTGAACAACCAAAGAAACGGGAGTAGCACCAGACGGTGACCCAGAGAAGAAAACACACACCTCTGAGTCCACACCGACGCCGCAAATTGCTGAATAAATCAGTGAAGGGGGGAGAAGGGAAAATTCTCCCTTACAGAAGAATTCCGATTGATAAGCGTAGAGGGGATGTGGGAATAGAAAGTCAGTACTAAGTTAACAGCACAGTAACAACCATTACAGGCAAGACCCAGAGATGGATGCTCACAGGAGAGCACCAGCCAGCCTGCTCTGGTCATCCTTCTAGGGGTCAGGCAAGAAAGGCACCCACAGGCTTTGGCGTCCAAGTTGAGCGCGTTTCTCTGTAACCTTCAACATGTCACCTGCACTCAGAACGTCACTGTCCTCCCTTCGCCCCAGAAAAGCCTGAAGCCCAGCGCAGCCTCACGCAGCCCCGGGCGCCTCTGTGGTCCATGCCCACGCCCTCTCCGTGCTCTGGCCACGATGCCTCCAGCTCGTCCCCCAGCCCCTGAGGCACGTCCCACCTCAGGGCCTGTGCGCCCTGCCGTCACCTCTGCCAGGAATGCCCTCTCCCAGGGGGCGGCACGGACCCCAGCTCCACAGGACTTGCACAGCAGGAACACCGACTCCACCCTCAGTGACTGGAGCCCTTCCTCTGCTTTCTTTCTTCTCCCTCAGAGGAAGGATGTCGCCAACTCGTGTTGGCCACTCAACTGATGAACACATACTCGTCTGAATGCTTTCCTTCACCTGTGGAAGGACCTGCGCTGTCCAGCGCCGACAGCAGGTGCCAAACACCTGCCCAGTATACAAAGGAGCCTACGAGAGGAGAGGGTGGGATGGGGTAATAGGAGCTGGCATCTGCCAGATGCTCAGGAGGGGCTGAGCACTGCGTTCCACGATTACAGATATCAGCTCGTCCCCTCCTCACAAAAACCCATTTTGCAGATAAGAAGAACGAGGTGGAGAAGGGCAGCAGCTCGACACTGCTAACGAGGGGTCAGGGCCCAAACCCCACTCTCGACTCATCTCTCTACCGCCTCCTTAGACCCCCTAAGGCCCAGTCCACGCCCAAGGACTCGACTGAGACAAAGAAAGAGAAAAGAGAGTGAGAACATGAGTATCAATCATAAGCGAATTAGTTACCGTTCGGTTAACCGGCTCTCGGGCCCTGCCCCTGGCCCTCTTCAGGAACTGCTAATGAGCCTCCCGGCCGTGTCAGGGAGGGTCGCTCGCCTCTCGGTCAGAGGAAGCCTGTCCCGCCATGACTTACATCTGTGCCATCAGACGCCCGCAAAGCGACCACTGAGGGGGATCCAGGTGGCCGGCCGAGCGCCTGGCAGAGGCTCAGAGAGAAGCCAGTGCTGACAGCAGCTGTCGGCTGCTCCCTGCCTGCTCCAGCCCCGTGGGACTCAGGGATTCTGGACAAAGTCTTGATTGTCCCCCCGCCCGCATCTCCATGAAGGGAGACTTCAGCAGGAAACCCAGCAGCCCCTGGTGGAAGACGGCAGACGGACGGTGTCTCAAATCGCCCTGAGCAAGGCGGACGGGGTGGCTCCCGTCCACTGAGGGCTTGAGGACACCCTCCCCAGGACCCGCCCAGTGGACTCGTCAAGGCAGCGCCTCTTCCAGCAGTAGGCCGGACTCGGGCTCCCCGGGGGCTGGTTTCTTTCCTGATCTGAGTCCTCCCCTCCTTACAGCCTGGTTGTCATTGTTCTGGATTTCACGGATCAGTAAGATCAAAAAGGTTTAAAAACTACATGGGAGTGGAGGAAGGACTAACATGGCTGCCAGCTCTTTACTTTACCAGCAAGGACGCAAACAAACAAATGTGCAAGAGCCTCTCCACACCACCACCCTACACGACAGGCTGCCTTAGCATCCCGAACGCAGAGGGGACAGTCCTCAGACTGGGATTTGGGGATCACATCAGAACCAGAGGGGAACCAGGAAGTGTCCCGACGTCACCGGGCTGTGACGCCCTCAGAACAAAGGCCTGATGCTTCCACGTGGAACATCTGGAGCACAGCTGGCAGCCCACAGAGCTTCACTCAGTACCCGACTCGCACCTCTCACAGATGAGACAGCTGCCGCCCAAGGAGGCAGTCCAGGACATGGCGAAGTCACACAGCTGCTCAGGACCAGACTGGTCTAGAATCCACTTCTCATGCCCGGAGTCCAGCCTCTTTGAACAACACTTCGCGTTAGGTGGGGTGCGGTGGGGCCAACCTTGCCAAACCCCACATCAGGAATTATGTTCAAGACAGACCCCAAGAAAAGGGGTCATGAGACTGAGGGACCCTCTGCCACATGACCAGAACTTTCCAAGGCTTGGGGCAGAAACGCTCCTCACCGGGCATCCTGCCTGTAGCTCCCTCTTTGCCCTGGTGGGGCTTGGGGCTGCCTGCTGGTCCTGCAGGATGGCGGCCCGGGAGGGGGCCTGCACTCTACGGCTGCAGCCGGGCTCTCCCCATGAAGCAACCACAGAAAGGAGGGGGATGGGGACGGAGCGCTGGGCCTCTGCTCAGCCAGAACATCATCAGCTCAGCTCCTCAGCTGGCAGCAGCTCTCAGGCCGCGGTGACAGCTCCAGCCACAGCTGCAGCATTCAGGGTCTCTCCTCCAGACCTCTGTGGTTGGCCAAATGGGCCACAGCTGCCACCTCCGCCCTCTGCGCACCTCCATTCCTGCTCCAGGATCCTGCCAGCATGTGTCGAGACAGCCCAAAGAACCAGAAGCAGGTGCCTTAAGCTCCTCTGCAAAATTACCATCCTCACTTTGTAAACACAAGACACAGCTCGCTGTGAAAAATCCCGACAACAGAGAAAAGTACGAAGGCCAATGCAAAAATTATCCCAAACTGCCACTGCCCAGGCAATCCACTGTGGCCATTTTGGTAAACATGCTCCTGAAGCATGGTCTCAAAACTAGGCTGTGCAAACGGACAGTCCTGGACGCGCTAAAATGCGGCAGCTCCGGACCGGGGCCTGGCGTTCTGCGTTCCTAACACGCTCCCAGGCGATGTCGACACCGCTGGCTCCAAGCACTTCACTTCCGAGCAGCAAAGGACCATTGTCTTGTTTGCCCTGAACCTGCACTGCCCAGAAAAGTGCTTGGCACATAGGTCACGTAATAATTACGGGCTGAATTAATAAACGGAAATCTGAGTATACAGTTTTGCACCCATAAAACACTATGTTATTCTGAAAACTGCTTTTGTCACTTCACAACATATTGTGACATCTTTTCATGTCAATAACTACAGGTCCACCCTCACTTTTAATGGTTCGGGTTAGTTTTACTGCATCTAGGTACCTGCAAGTCCCATCACTGAGGGATATTTGAGGGGTTTTAAGTAACAATGTACATCCAGACCTATATATTATTTTCCCCACTTGTACAATATCTCTTTAAAGGTATGACCACTAGGTCAAAGGATGTGCATATTTCACATTTTGGCATCCTTTTGATCATCGACTGCCTCTCCCCTAGGAACGGTCTTCTGCCCACAGTTGGCTACAGGAAAAGCCTCCGGCCCAGGATTGTCCGAGACGGGCTGAGCCTCCTGGGCCGGCAATGACATTCCTGGAGGCACAAGGCTGGGAACACACCCCCGTCCCTCTGTGTTTACATTAAGCCGGACCTTACTGCCTCCAGTGCTCCATTATTCTCCTCTATCTCTGTCTTCCTCTACTTCACCATCTGTGCATTTCATCACTGTGCAGAGTGGGGGACATTCCTAGCCCATCAAGAAAACCAGGTCTCTTCTTTTTATCTTTTTAAATTTGCACCGGCTGCCAGGCACCAATCTTTGCTGGAATTGGTTTCCCTGAGTTGCACTATTCACGAGCTAATGCCAGGGGTCCCTCCTTCCAGGAGACGCTCCTTGAGCTGACTTTCCCAGGCTGCACTGTCCCGTCTCAGGGCCCTGACAAAGGACAGGCGCTGACTCCAAGGGCTGCCCCACTTGCCAGCGCTTCCCCAGAACCCCCGACCCTGTAGGCAGCACGTCCTGGAGAGTGGGCGGCGACCCAGCTGCAGCAGGGTCCCCAGGGATGTCTGTGCAATGCAGCTTGCTGGGCCTGGCCTCAAGAGCAGTCTGCAGTTTTACTAAGCACACAGGACTCCAACGAACCCTAAAGTGTGAATACCCTTCTCGGGCAGGGTCTGCCTATGTCTGTGCCCAGAGAGCAAATGACCTCCTCACGCCCTTCCTCCTGGTGTTGCCACTGCACAGACCAGCAGCCACTCCAACAATTCTGGCCGCAGGGGCAGTGTGGGAGCCACTCCCTCAAGTGGTGGTCAAGTCTAACACTCGTCCCAGGAAGCGTAGTTACCACAAGAAGACGACCCTAAGGAAACCACAGGCCTCTTTATGATCTTCCCCACTTCAACAGGTTCTCTCTTCTTCCTCGTTCATGTGCAAGATACAAAATAACTCTCCTCTACACAAAAAAAGCTGTGGACTCATATTCAAACGGTTGCTGTCCTAGCAAAAAGGCCCTTTTGGAACTTTAAAACTCTTAACCAATTCTGTCCACTTCTTAAGGATTTGCATTTTATCTGTGAACAACACAAAACAGGGTATAGAGTTCAAAAGATTTTCACTGCCCCCTCTCAACAAATAGCAAGACGTTCCTGGGCATCCTGCCATCTGTCAGGCAGCGGGTCAGCTGTGCGGCATTCAACAATGCTCCCCGCCCGATAGCCGGGGACAGACAGGCAAGGGAGCCTCTGCACGCAGGCCTGTGAGTACTCTGATTGGGGAGCTAGAGGACAGCTAATCTCAAACTGGGGAGGAGGCTGATAACAGAAAAGGCTTCTCAGAGCACAGGCGGCCTCGGCAGGCACCCCACGCACGGCTAAGGTGGAAACTAATGTAAAGCTTAGACAGTCTGAGGCCTGACGCATTAGTCATTCATCCCATTAAGGGTAATTCAAACTCTGTCTCATCCTGCAGAGAATGAGGGTACAGAGGAGACAGCTACGCCACGGCTGACAGTTTAGTGCTGGTGGGACTGTGGAGTGAGGGCTGCTCCAAGAAGAGGGAACAGCATGTGCAAAGGCCTGGAGGCAGCGACAGTGAGGCAATGGAAGAACTGAAAGGGGGTCAGTACAAACTGACTTCTCATATCGGTAAAAGTACCTGGTATCTTTTTTTTAATTAAAAAAAAATTAAAAACCCTATTTCTCTTAAGAAATGTGCTTTGAGCTCCTTGCAATTCAGTTCACACTCAAGATGTAAGAATTATAGATGCTAAAGTGTCTATTAGAAAAAATCAAATTATAAAATTAATATAATTTGAATCAACATGTACCCCGCCACCCGCCCGCCACCCCCACGAGGTGAAGGCCCACATGCAGCCATCGCGGGCTAAAAGCTTTGCAAAAAGCAATGGATCTGAAACTGCTCAGTCCCCTGGTTTATTTTGTAAAAAGTCAAACTGTGGTTCCTTTTAAAAGTCAAAAATGACTTCATGGTTGGGAGCAAAAAAGAGCCTTATAAAAATAACAGACTTTTAAAAAGCACTATGCCTGGTTCCCTAGAGTCTGGGAGAGAAAAATCAGGCCTTTCCTTGTGGTCCCAAAGCAGACAACAAGTGGCCCAGCAGGCCGAGCGCATGCCTGGAATTCCCGCCTTTGCAAATCCACCATGCAGGAAGCCCTCTGCCTGGCCAGCAGTTCACTCTGCGTGACTTCTGGAGCGGGCTCCAAGCTTCACTGATCAGAAATCACACTGCATTATTTCTTCCTAAAATGCCATATTGCCTGCTTCAGAGAGACACACCAGGGAGTGGAGAGAGCAAAAGAGCGCAAGCTAACTGGAATCTAAACCCAGAAAGAAGGCCTCCAGCTGAAACAGCATTGCCAGAAGATTCTCGGATAGCGAATTCTTTCTACACATCTCCTCCTCGATAGCTGGAATAAGAGGTCTTAGCCCTGGGGCTAAGAGGTTAGGGGGTACGAAGCATCTGGGTTTCCATCCCAGTTCTGCCACCTAATAGCTGAGACCTTGGACAAAGTCACTTAACTTCCATTGGCCTCAGTGTCTCCATCTGTAAAAGGGGTAGAAAGATAGCACAGATCCCATCGGTTGTTGGAAAATACGAGATTGTGTATATAGAGAAACAGCATAATGAGTGATATCTAGGAGGGATCTGACACACTCCTCCCTCCCTAACACGGTTCACGGTTCTACAAACGGCCCTTCCTCACGTGCATGGACGGCCCCAGGAAAAGGGAGGTGGAAACCGACGGAATGTTCAGACTGTCCAAGGCCTTCTCTTTCAGTTCCTCGTTCCATTAATGTGAATTCTCACTCTATGCCACACATAGGACCAGGTGTGGGGGCTGCAAAGTGACTCAAGCATTCAAACCCACCTACTGTTAGCAAGAAGCGCCGACTAAGGAGCACCCGGCCAAGAAGAAGAAAAAGGACAACGGGCAGGTGACTGCAATGCGATGCAGGGAGTGCAGAACAAGCTAAGCTGCACGAACATTTGCCTCCAGTGCGCGGGACGCAGGCAGGAGCATGGGCTGGCGCGTCAGCTGCCCGGCTCAGACGTGGGACAACCCCTCCAAGGCCATGTGGTTTACGGACAGTTACTTCACCTCTCGGTGCCTCCACCTCCTCATCAGTGAATGGCGACACTAACAGGACCCGCCCCGCTGGGCTGCCGTGGGGATTAAGGGAGACAATATAATAACTGCCTACAACTTTCTCTGGAACGCAGCATTAGCTATGATGGTCATTACCGTACTGGCTAATGTCAAATATATTTCATATTAGCTATTTTTACTTGATCTTATACTATGAAATACAGTATTATGAAGCAGCTAATGTTAGACGGAATTACACAGTATTATTACAAGTATTAGCTATGATTTGTCACTAGTATTTTCCAACAGTTTCTGCCCAGCAGTGGACGCTCAATCAGTGGGGTGGGGGTGGGGGGTGGCCAGAGGGCAGGAGGAACTCCAGAGAGGAGTGTGACCCACACAGCCTGGGCACCAGGGGCCCCACACGAGGCGGTGCTGGGTGAGCGGGTTATGAAGAGGAGGAGGAGGGTGTTGGAAAAGGAGAGGAAAGGGCATTCGAGGCAAAATGAATGACCCAAGGAAAAGCTGCGAGCTGGGACAGGGGATGGTGTGTACAGAGATCTGGGAGCAGCGAGGGTGTCTGGGACACAGAGGTGTGGCAGGAGGTGCGGCTGGGGTCTGGACAGTCATCCTGGAGCCCTGGACATCTTCATAAAGAAAAGGCACGCGTCAGATTCGGTTTTTATGAGGAAACTTGTCTGGCCTCACAAGGGCGCTATGAGGCTGCGGGAGGCACGGGAATGCTCTCCTCACTCCCAGAGTCCCGAGGCAGCAGGAGAGCGCCCAGTCTGTAACACTCTCCAGGCTTTCAGGGAAAAAGGCACTACCAAGAGTAAGAGAATTCCAAGTGTCTGTCCTCGCCCTTTAAAATAAATGTATTACTAAGAACAACAGGAAAAAGGCAAAACAAGGCAGTGAGTTTGGGATTAGGAAATTATCTTATCCCCTAAAGTTTTCTCCAGGTTATTTCACTTGTCTGTTTATGGAACACGTGCTCGTGTGTATGAAGGTGGCTTGTGTGCATCTGATGAGAATGAAAATCCCAAAGAATCTATAAGCAGGAAACCAAGACATCCCCGACTGATCCTTCTATAGACGCATCTGGAGGGGAAAAAGCTCTAAAAAGATAATAAATAAACGTGGGTCAGATAACTTAGCCTCCGGAGGCTTTTCACTGCTTGGAGGAGAAACTTCCTGACAATGGATCAGAGTCCCTGGGATTAAGAACAGATGTGAGAGGGGCTGGCCCCGTGGCCCAGTGGTTCAGCTCGCGCGCTCCGCTGCAAGCGGCCCAGCGTTTCGTTGGTTCAAATCCTGGGCGTGGACATGGCACTGCTCATCAGACCACGCTGAGGCAGCGTCCCACATGCCACAACTAGAAGGACCCACAACGAAGAGTATACAACTATGTACTGGGGGGCTTTGGGGAGAAAAAGGAAAAAATAAAATCTTAAAAAAAAGAACAGATGTGAGAATAAACACGGAGAGGACAGAACACTTTCCAGCTTAAAAAGAGTCCTTCAGTAACAAAGGCATCATCCAGCTCCGTGAGGGTGATGTCCGAGGGACAAAGGAATAAAGAAGACCCCATCTTACATCTCTCCCCATCTAGCTGGGCAACGAGGGTCACCCTGGCCAAAGGTTTACCTTTCAAGGCCTGCAGCCTCTCCCGTCCACTGGGCCGTGGGCAAACGCGGACACTTTCCTTCTTGAACACCCTTATCCCTGCACACAGCTTTACCGCCAGACCGTGAAGAGGAAGCACATATCTGAACGGCTTCCTAGAAGCGGCCCTCCTACCTGCCCGTCCCCACACAAGCCACAAGCACAGGAGGACCTTGGAGCTCAGAGTCTGTCTCCTTTTGTATTTTGAGGAAGATTAGCCCTGAGCTAATATCTACCACCAATCCTCCTCTTTTTGCTGAGGAAGACTGGCCCTGAGCTAACATCTGCCACCAATCCTCCTCTTTTTGCTGAGGAAGACTGGCCCTGAGCTAACATCTGCCGCCAATCCTCCTCTCTTTTGTATGTGGGACACTGCCACAGCATGGCTTGGTGAGCGGTGTGTAGGTCCACACCCAGGATCTGACCCGGCGAACCCCGGGCCACCAAAGCGGAGCATGGGAACTTAACCACTGCGCCACCAGGCTGGCCCTCTGAGTCTGTCTCCTTAATTGTCACTAAAGAGCACCAGAGGAAGGCCTCCGACATGAGGACTACAGGCAGTGACACTCACAGGACAGGGGACTGTCCCTCAGAGACGGCAGGCGGAAACCCTGCTGGGCTGTGTGCACAGAGCCCAGAGAGGAAGGCCTGCAGCTGCTCCAACGGGCTGAGCAAGAGGACGCTGTCTGTCTGTCTGTCACGAGGGAACCTGAAAACAGCTGCTTCAGGAACCAGCCCTTAACTCACCACGAACCCTCCTCCAGGAAAGGCTTCCACCAAGGCACCCAGAGGCTTCCAGGAGGCCCTCAACACCAGGCTCGGGGTCGCGTGCCCCTGGACACCGACCGCCTCTTGGTGGCTGTGGGCTGACTTTAAAGACAGAACACCGACCTCAGCTTCTAGCTCATCCTACGGGAGTAGCGACACTCGGTCCTGACGCACATTAGAACAACCCGGGAGGCTCTGAAAAAAAAGAAAACTCGCCCAAATCAAGAGAGCTGGAGTGACGACACGAATGTTGGACAAAAGAGAATTTAAGACAAAAAGTGTCCCTAAAGACGAGGAAACGGTCAAGCCATCAGAAGACAATTAAATGCACCTAAAAACAGAGCCACAAAATACACGACACAAAAGCTGAGAGAACTGAGAGACAGACACTGAAACAAGAAGAGATGCAGACTTGATCACCCCACTTTCAACAGGCTGAAGATCAGCAAGGAAGCAGGAGACACGACCGCACCACAAACCGATTACGAGACGTCAGAACTCTCCAGCAACAACGCGACTACGCGTTCTTCTCAGGGGCACCTGGAACATTCTCCAGGGGATGCCAGATGTTAGGCCACAAGACAAACCTCCACAAATTTAAAAGGAATGCAGTCACACAACATATATTCTCCAATCACAAGGGATTGAAATTAGGAGTCAGTAACAGAAGGTTTCTTTGGGGATGATGACAATGTTCTAAAATCAGGTAGTGGCAATAGTTGCACAACTCTCTGAACATAACTAAATAGAGAAACAAAACCTCCTAAGAAATCCTGAAATCTACGAGGGTTGGTGACATGAGAAATCCAAGAGCTGCTCGTTTTCAGGAAGGTGCTAAATTGGCCAAACGCCTCCCCATTTCTTCTGGTTTGCTCCCCAGGCAACACTTGGCAATTCAGGGGGAGGGGAGAGTGGGTACCACTGGCATCTAGCATGTAGACCAGGGACGCTGCTAAACATCCTACAATGCACAGAACAGCCCCCCAAATAAAGAATTACTTGGCCCCAAAATGTCAATAGTTTTGAAGTTGAACCCTATACTAGGGAAAGGTCAATATTTTTAAATTTTTGCTTCTTCTGATTTAAAGGAAGAAATTACCCTATAATAATGGTAAAGAATAAAAGGTTAGGAATCAGACCTGGATCCAAATCCTGGTTCCGCTCCTTCCCAGAAGTGTGACGTGGGTGCTACCTGACTGCCCTGGGCTTAACTCCCTCATCTGTAAAATGGAATGATGAACCAACCTCACAACGCGGCCACATGGATTCAATGAGAGGCTGCCCGGCACCAGTAAGGGCCAAGAGCTCTTACTACTGTAATTACTGTCTCTTGTTAAAGCCCCAAAGTGACTTAGTACCAGGAAATGGGTGACTGAGTCATCTTAAAATGGACTACTTTCTCCAGCAACAATTAGTACATAAACAGGGACACTTCGTGAGCTCATAAGCAACCAAGATGTAACAGTTGACATTCCTCACTCCTATGCCATACTCTGGCCAAATACCCCTTTGCCACAGTAATACAAAGTTTCTGTGAGTCTGACTCGTTTTCTTTCCAGCAAACGCTTTCTGTCCATCAGGCAGGACTTGAGACACAAGCCCACCACGCAGTGGCAGCGTCTCTCCCACCTACTAGACAGAACACTTTTCTGCTGCTCAAAACCAATTTTCTGTCGTGGAAACCACCACCACAAACAGGACAAGGGGACCGCCCGTCATCTGCGGGCCTCTGGTCTTGAAACAGAGCTCGCCAGCGAGGAGCAGAGAGGAGTGGCATTCCATAATGTATTATACGATTACTAGCAACTGGGCTCAAATTTTAGTATGAGTTTCCTAGTGGCCAAAACAATGAAGGAAACATGATCAGTAGTGAGGCTGGAGAGAAGTGTCCAAAACACTAAACCTAAGCACGCATGAGAAAAGAGATTTTTGATACTCTCTCCTCATATCCCAGACATAAGTGAGTAAGTCACAAAATGTGAGACAGTCACAAAATTTGAACCCAGGTCAGACATAACCCCAGTCCTGCAAAGGCTGCCCTCGCACGCGTGCACTCCAGAATAATGCATGTGAAGGCATCATTCGTACTCCACACTCGTTTCCTCAACAAACTATGGTGGAATGAGGGAGATTCTGCAGTCGGACTCCTGATATTCAAATCCCAGCTCTGCCACTTTCTAGCTACAAGATCTCTGACAAGTTACATAGCTTCTGGCGCCTCAGTTTCCTCCACTGTAGAATGCAGATGATGACTTTGCCACCCAATCTCACAAAGCTACCGTGGGCCATCACCACTTGGAACAGTTCTCAGGCTCCACGATATGAGCCCAGGCTATTAAAATTACCCCTCCTCCCATCACAGCTTATCGATCACTGATGTGTGCCAGGCATCGGTCGGATCAGGGGTGGGACACAGCCCCGCGCCTCGTCCTCACAGAGCTCTAACAAGCGACACACAGGACGGCCAGTGCTAAGTGCTGCATGGAGACATCAGGCGACGGGATGGGGAGTGAGCGGCCGGTCAGTCTGGGTCATCAGGAAGGGAGTGTCGGAGGGAAGCTGTCAGTGAGCTCTAAGCAAGCGGCAGCCAGCCAAACAGGGATGGGAGGGGAGCGCAGCCCAGGCAGAGAGAACACCTCAAGAACACACCGAAGACAGGAAAGGACTTGGAACAGAAAGAAAGGCAGCGGGCTGGGGCTGGGGCTGGGGCAGAGTGCGGGAGCGGGGGAGGGCGTGTGCAGATGAGGGAAAGCAGGAGCCAGGCCAGGACGGCTTTCTCAGCCTGGGGAAGAGTCTGGATTTGATTCCAAGCGTGATGGGAAGTGTTACAGGTGAGTGACTTTATCTTTTTAAAAGATCACCGGCTGCCTAGTGGAGAGTGCAATGAGGGCAAGCAGGCAAAAGCAGGAAGACCACGGCAGGGGGTGACAAGCGCGCCTGGAGCTGGTGCGGGGGAGTTGGGGAGACGGGGAACCGTGAACAGACTTGGAACCCTGTAGATCAGGGTGTCTCGACCTTGGCACTGCTGACATCTGGGCTGGAGAACTCCTTGCTGGGGGCCGTCCTGTGCACTGTAGGATGTCTCACAGCATCCTGGCCTCCACCCACGAGACGCCAGCAGCACCCACAGCTGTGACAACCAAAAATGTCTCCAGACGCTGCCAAACAGCCCTGGGGGTCAAACCACCCCTGGCTGAGGGCCACTGCTTCAGAGGGGGAGCTCCCAGACTACAGGAGGCAGAGGGGCAGCTAGTAACGGGGACCTTGGGGGGATTCCTAAGCTTTCATCTGTAACAGGGTGAGATAAGCTCAGACGTTCGGAGTCGTCGTGCCCTCCATGCCAGCAGGTCTCCTTTTGATTCCCACAGTCACTCATTCATTGACTCCGCAGTGAGTGTCAGCCACACGCAACGCCAGGGATGCACACGTGACTAAAGATCTCATGGTTGAAGGCAGACACAGACAGGTAAGCAAGTCAAGTTGGCACAGGAGGCCTCACGCAACAGAAGAACCCCGGAGACTGAGCAGAAGCCCGAAGGGAGACGTGGCCCTCTACTCCTGGGGGGGCAGGGGTGCTCCGTGGAGGCTCGAAGGCTGTGCCAGGACGGAGACACAGAGGGGAACCAGCATGTGCAAAGGCACAGGGGCATGAGAGCGGGCGACTGGGAGGCGTGCAGGAGGGAAGGGGCTACAGCCGACGAGATGGGTGGGGCCTGGCAGGGAGGGCTCCGCAAGGCACACTGCCCAGTTTTCCGATTCCATAGGTGGCCTGGGAGCCACTGGAGGGCTGCTGTTATCATTCGTATTCCTTATTACCAATGATTAAAAACTCCTCCAAGCAGACGTCTGCCGAGTGCTGACAGCATACCCACCCGTGGGCCGGGCAGAGGCGTCGCTGCCCCCGCCAGATGGCAAACTGCCGCCTAAGGAAGCTCAGCGACTTCCACGAGATTTCTTGGCTGGCAAGTGGCAGGGCCAGGATGTGAGCCCAGGCTGGCTGGCTCCAGGGTCCCCGGACTCCTGTTTTAGGCAGGAGAGGAGCACCAGGATCTCACACATGGTTAGGAAGATCACTCAGGAAGTAACTATTTAGGCATCACCAGGTTATGGGAGTGGATGCGGCCTCCAAGGGAGGACGTATTAGGTGGGAAGGAAGCAGCTCATTTCCGGGTGAACGACGACCCCGGGGGGCAGCCCCAGAGGGGCTCTCTGTGAGGAAGGACAGCTAGGAGACGGGGGCGAGACCCCAGCAAGCAGAGGAGGGAAGTGCCCGATGTGGTCACCGGTGTCCAATGCTCTGGGAGGTCAGGTGGGTTCCCAGGTTGACACCTGCTGGATCTGAGAATTGTGGTTTCTTGGCGATCACCCCAGAGCAAATTCGTTACTGAGGTGGATGCCAAAGCCAGGCTGCAGAAGGCCGAGGAGACACAAACTGGACTCGACAGGGGAGAGAGACTCGGCAGGGGCCGGGGGGCTGTGTTTGGGGCGGGGAAGGGGGGAGACTGAAGATAAGCAGGTTGACTTCCCACACCTGAGTGCAGGTGGACTCACCTGGGGCAATAAGACACAAGAGGGCTCCAGCCCCACCCCAGGCCATGAGCCACTCTCTGCCAAGCAGGCCTCAATCCACGGGGACACTGGCACTCAGTGGCTTAGGAGCCACCCAGCTGGGCTGTGTTTCTCAGTGTGGTCTGGGAACACTGCCACTTCCTGGGTCCGCTACCAGACCTCCTGACGGGGGTTCTCCCAGGAAGGTCCTGGGGGGCTGCCTCCTGAGGACCCTGGGCCGTTCTGATACAGCCAGCCTGGAAACCATGGAAACCAGCCAGCCTTCAACTCCAAGCAGACCTGAGACCAGCAGCAGTGGCAAGCCCCCGGGGGTCTGTCAGAAATTCAGTCAGCCTTGCCTCAGGCCCACTGAACCAGAATCTGTATTTTAGCAAGATCCCCATGCCTTTCCAACACACAGCATGTTTGAGAAGTTCTGGACTGGAAGGGAGGGAGATCTTGGGGGTGAGGGGAGGGGTTCGGGGCACCCTCCTGCCACACACAATTAGTGCAGAACACCCTGAAATTTGCTGCTGCTTTTACCAGAGACGGCCAAGTATGCCAAAAGGGCCCCCCGTCCGGGCTCTGATGTTCCCAGCGTCTGCCGCACCTGCCAGGGCCGACGAGCAAAGTCAGGCACGACTGCACACACTTAAAACGCTGTTCTCTCTCGCAGGATGGGAGAGTGCTGTGCAGGACACTCTAGATGCACTCCCTCTGAACCCTGAAAACCTCTCTGTTCAGATCCACATGGCGAGCACTGATCTGCAGGGGGTCGGTCTGCTCACCCAAGCCTGAATGTCTGCTTTCAAAACCCGGCTGGGCCACCCGAGCATGTTGGCCAATCACCTCTCTCTAAGCCTCCAGTCCTCATCCATAAAATGGGATGCTAATAGGATCCACTGCGTGGGGCACTGGGAGGTTTGGGTATGGGGCCTCGTACACAGTTAGAAGTTCCACAGGCTGACCCTAGAGTAGACACTCAGAGCTCCTCTATGAGTTCTCTCAGGGTCTCCACCATCCTGCATAAGCTCACACAGACCTAAATCCATTCCTACGTGTGCAAGCTCATGTGCCAGAAAGCCACTCTGCATTTCACAAGGAGGAGGACATTTTATCTTAAGTTACTGACATCTGAATTTGGAAGGGGGCGTGGAGGTGGTCAAGCTACTTTACAGATGAGAGAACTAAGGCCTAGAAAAGCCAGAGTGCTCACCCACAGCAACATCTGGCTCTGCATCGACGTGTGCTGACCAGGAAGACTGCAGGCAGTGTCTCGCAGTGTTTGGGTCTCTCCTCTGCACACAGGCACCAAGGCCGCGTAGGCAAAGGCTGGGCTGCGCAGGCTGAACGTGCTGTACCGCCCCCGGGCTGTGCTAAGCACAGCGAGTGCCCCAGCCTGGACTTCAGTGGAGAAGCCGCCAAAACCGCCCAGTGCCCTCTGTTCCTGAACACAAAGCCCCTCACTGGGACCCATCTCTGGTCTTTAAAGTCCAAGCAGACTAACAGGGTACTGTCACCGAGCTGATGGTGAGAGGCATCCATGCAGAGGCTGGGAAAGAGAAAAAAGCAGGGCTCTCCCAGAGGACACACCCCTTGGGACCTAAGGAAAAAGGAGAGAGCCTGGGGGAGTGTGTACCCTGAGAGGAACGATTCATTAACAAGGAGGAACTGGGGTCACAGGAAACAGCAAGGAAGAATATGAGGTCAGGCTACGGAGACAAATCAGCCAGGTGACCCCTTTCAACTTCCCGAGGAAGAGATCACGGGGGGGGGAGAGGGGTGTGCATGTGTGTCACTGGTGGGAGGAATCCTATTCCTGCTTGGCAAGCCCATCTGGCTCCCTGGTAAGAGGAAACCAGCTCTGAGAGCAGCAGTGTGAGAGGGACACAAGAAGGCAGGCCAACATGTGCGCCCAGAGTCCTTGTAAACAGTCACTGCTCTTTCATTGGTTCATTCAATAAATGTATTCGGAGCATCTCCCATGTGTCAGGAGCTGACACTCATTGGTGTGAGGATAACAGTGAATAAGATGTACGCAAGGCCTTTTCTGGCTATCCTGAAGTTTCTAATGTTGCCTGGAAGATGGTACCTATGACACTCTACTGTATCTGTTTGTTTACAAGTCAAAGGTAGAGAATGGCTACGGGACCAGGGACAAGGAGCGTCTACCTAGCCTGGGGAGGCAGGGCAGGAAGGCTTCTGGGAGGGGATGCGGTAACAGAATGAGAGGGCCCTCTCTTTATCCATCCATCCATCTATCCATCAATCCACCCATCCAACCATCCATCTATTCATCAATACGTCCATCTGTCATCCATCACTCTGTCAAACCATCCATCTCTCCATCCATCAATCCATCTATCCATCCATTGACACATCGATCCATCCATCCATCCATCCATCCATCCATCCATCCCTCTATCAAACCATCCATCCATCCATCTATCCATCAAGCCACCCATCCATCATTCTATCTATCAAACCACCCACCCACCCATCCATCCATCCATCCATCCATCCCTCTATCACACCATCCATCAATCTATCCATCCATCCATCCATCCATCCATCTATCCATCAAGCCACCCATCCATCATTCTATCTATCAAACCACCCACCCACCCATCCATCCATCCATCCATCCATCCATCCATCCCTCTATCACACCATCCATCAATCTATCCATCCATCCATCCATCCATCCATCTATCCATCCATCCATCCATCCATCTATCCATCAAGCCACCCATCCATCACTCTATCTATCAAACCACCCACCCACCCACCCATCCATCCATCCATCCATCCATCTTCATTCTTTTCAAGCAGCAGCCTCTGCTAGTGTTTTACAGTTCCGTACTCCCAGCAGCAGAGAAGCCAAATGACCAGGTGATGTCAACCCTGTAAATAACCACTATCTCTGGGCAGATGCCAGAGGGCAGGTTTCTACTTAGAAGGAAAAGGAAGCTCAGAAAAGTAAAATCACAAGCTCCAAGTTCCATGCAGGGTCAAGAACAGAAAAGTGTCTGCTCCCCGGCCCTGCTCTGCTGTGGCGTACCAGCCTAGCCCAGAATTAACGCGCACAAGCACTGTCTCATTCTCTAAACTGTTTGTTTTGTCCTGACTTTACTCATGTCCTCTGCAGTCATCCTCAGGGTAAATATGATGCTGCTCCTACGCAATTTTCCTGAAGGCCAGCCTTAAACGTAAGACTAGAAGGACGGCTGATCGGTGGGAGAAAAAGCCTGGCAGAATTAGCAAATCAAGTGATGAAACAATCTGCCTTTGTACTCCCACTGTCTGGAATGAAAAACAAAATATTTCTGAAAAGCAGAACATGGGGGGAACCTGGCACAAGAACCGGCATGTTGCCTCACTTATGTATCGTCTTCACGTCGTCCACATGTGCCAAGATCTGGTTTGCATCAGAACACAAGCATACAATGCACGGTTTATGTTTTCTTCTGAAACACGTCCTGGAAGCAGAGGGAAGAGTGCAGACTGAGTCAATGGACTCCAAGGGAGCCACAGGCACGGCCTGGTCAGTGGGTGTGGTGACTGTTTTAAAGCGGCATCCACAACTTCTTGGAGGCGCTCCTGCAACGTCTCCAGGCCGCCCCTACAGCAGCCATACGAGGCCTGGCTCCTAAGGGCGCAGGGCCCGATGGCAAGTTCCGCGGTGCTGAAGAGAGATCCTAACGCATCACCTAGGAACTGTCCGCAGCCCGGACCAGGTCTGCTCTGCCATCCGAGAGACTCTCTCCCAGGGCCGCAGAAGAGGATCCCAAGCAGAGCTTCCCCAGTGGCCTGTGATCCTGACACCCGCCCCACGCGCTGCAGCCCTTGGCACAGGCCCTCACACCCACGCCGCAGAGTTGCGCAGCACATGGCCAGCAAGGAGCGAAGCTGGGACTCGAATCACCACAGGCCTGAGTTCCTAAAGACAGGGAACTCGTTGGCACCTAAGGCAGCCCCTTGCTGCCGTTAAAGAGCTCTAGAAAGCAGATGCTAGCTCATTAGAAGAAATAAATTTCCGAGTACTTCCATGCTATGACGGTCGGAAGTGAGCTCTGTTCCGGAAAAGGCCAATTATGGTGTTGTCTGTGGAACCGCAGGTGTCAAGAAGAGACCCAAGGGGGGAAAAAGGGCTTCTTCAGGGTCTGGTCCAGTGGGATTCAACTCTTTTTTGTCTGTTTACCACAGCAGCCTCTGTGAAAATGAAATCTTATGCAAAGCCCACTAGGTATTTTTAAAAAGACCTGGAGGGGGCCGGCCCTGTGGCTTAGTGGTTAAGTTTGGCATGCTCCGCTTCAGTGGCCCGGGTTCACAGGTTCGGATCCTGGCACAGACCTACACCACTCGTCAGCCATGCTGTGGCGGTGACCCATATATGAAGCAGAGGAAGACTGGCACAGATGTTAGCTCAGGGCCAGTCTTCCTCAGCAAAAACAAACACCTGTAGCTGCTCTGCCTGCACAGCGAGAAGGGTCCCAGTCCATAGCCCCTTTGCTCTGCTGCCCTCCTTTCTCCCTGTGGCACTAACCCTCAGTACTCCAAGAAGCACTGTTCGAAACAACAGGAGTCTCACTCTTTGCTGTAGAGAGGGAAAATCAGGCCCCCAACTAGAGAGCTGGATCCTAGCAAATCCCTATTGGTCTTCATGGCCAACATTCTGGAATCTTTGCACATTAGCTTCTGTGATCTGCACAGCCTTTCTCTTTACACCCTTTTTTTTTGCCCCTGAGGAAGATTAGCCCTGAGCTAACATCTGTGCCAATCTTCCTGTATTTTATATGTGGGGCTGGGCCACACGTTTTTTTTTAATAACCCAAGGACAATCGCACATACATGAAGATGATATTATTAATAATGGCTAATTCTTCTCAAGAGCTTAATAAGCGGCAAGCCTTGTCCTCAACACTTAGGTATAACCCTGCAACACTCCTTCACTCATTCAGAAAATGAGTCGCGTCATTCTGATGAAGACTGTCAGGTGACAGCAGGCAAGCATTTAAGACAGTCTTACCACGACTTCTGTATGGGAGAACTTAGAGCATAAGGTAATGACAAGAACTACAACTGACATTTGCTGGATGCCTGCTGCATGACAGGTGTTGTTCAAAGAGCTTACAGAGAGCCATTTAATCTCCATAACCCCATGGAATGCAACTATTCCTATCCCATTTTACAAGGGTGGTAACGGAAGTACAGAGAGATCAAGCAACTTGCCTGGGGTCACACAGCTGGGAAGTGGCAGAGTGCTGACCACTCCTCCGGCTCTGTACTGCCAGACACAGAGCTAATGCCCTCCTCATGTTCACAAGGCCCCAAATGACTGCCCCACCACATCCTTCTCTAAACATCTCTGCAAACTCCTCCTGCTCCCCACCAGCCCCAGGAACCATTCGGGCAGGCCTAACCACACACCACCCCTCGCACCCTCAGGGCTCTGTTAGGCTTGCCCTTTCCTACAAGTCCTTCTCTCTCTCAATGGGTTAACCCATCCTCCCCCTGCCAGTCTCTGTTCAGTGACTTTCTCCAGGAACATTCCTTAGATGCCCCAGGTGAGGGCAGGGCCCTCCTGTGGGGTCCCACAGCCCCAGGGCGTGCCCCTGTCCGGGCCTGGCCTGCACCCCTGCAGTGCCTGTCGCTGACTCAGGCCTCTCGTGGCACAGGGACCCCCTGTTTTCCTCCAGCGCCAACAAGCATCTCATGCACGGCAGGTGCTCCGTCGATTTTGTGAAATGAATTAGTGGGTGCAGGAACACAGCCCAGCAGTGCCTGGGGGGTCAGGAAAATGCACTGCTCAGACCTCCAGGTGTAGGGAGCAGGACGGGCAGCCCCAGCCTCGGCCCCTGCGGACCCCTGCTGCACTGGGGCCAAGTGACGCCTCCTGGGAGCTACTGTGAGCCACAGCCCAGGCCTGCAATGGTGGGTGACAACAGTCCCACCCTTAGGAGACCAAGACTCCTCCCACAGGTGCCTCTGGCTACAGGACATTCCATGGGCCTGGCCGAGCCGATGGGGGAGCCACACGGCAGTCCGAGGCTCATCCCGCCTTCCGCCTCCTCGTCCCATAAGAGCCAAACCTCCACCATGGCTCTGCCTCCTTCTCCCGCTCCCACCCCCAGGAAATCCCTCGGACGCCTAATCCTGTCTTGACCTGAGCAATGATGGAGCCTGAGTCATAACTGCCACGCCACAGCCTGTCCCCAAAGCCAGGGCGGCCGGGTAGGTTCTTCCTCAAGTCACTGCTAGAACCAGCATCCCAGCACGCTGCGAAGAATAGGCTGAACCGGGAAATGGAGCAGGCGCCTCAGCTCCGCTTCCATCTCAGGAGAAGCCCAGAGGAGGTCCTGAGTGGTGGCAGGGATGGGGAGGGGGCGGGCACGGTGGCCCCCGGCACTGTCACTGCTGCACCCTGGAAACACACCCCCCGAGCTCCACAGTCAGCAGGTGACCTCTCTCCCTCACCCCTTCCCTGCGTCAGAATGTCCAGTGTCCTCAGTCCTAGGGAACTGGGAACAATCCTGGTTTGGTTTATATCGTCTGACAGCAAGTGGCAGAGACCTGCCTTGTTCCACATGAAGACCACCTACTCACCGTCACCTCACAGAGCCTCGCCAGCCACCCACCATGCTGCCGCCTGCCACCCGGGCCAGAGGACCATGGAGACCCGGCTGCGCGTCCAGGAGCAGGCTGGGCCAGGAGCTCAACAGAAAAGGCCTGAAGACACACAGCCCGGTGATGGTAATGGGCTCAAGCAGGGTCAGAACAAGCGCACAGCCACGGGCAGCCTCCCACGACACATTCCCCTCTGGTTGGCCAAAATGTTCAAAATGTCTGAGAGAAAAAGTATATTTCGCAGGGTTACCACCATCAAATGGCTGTGCGAGCCAGCTGCCCATCCTGCTCTCTGGGTCGCTCAATGCTCTCAAGGCACCATCATATCTGGAGATTCCTCACCAGCATCTCCCACTCCTCCCACAGGGCCCCATCCCTTCCCAAAGCCCATTCTCTTAGCTCAGGAGGTCATGATAAAAATCAGGGGCTTTATTGCTAGATCCCAAAAGAACTGGAGAAGCAAGCAAGCCCTCCGCCTGACAAGTGACAACAGGAGCCAACATGGTCTTCGGGCCCTGCATGTTCAAATCCTCTCGAGAATCCGAATTAGAGACATTGATTACCTGCCTCCACCCCCTCATCCCGGAGAAATGAAGGGCAGTGATGATAGCGATGCAAACCATGCCTTGCCGAAGGAGTCAGTCTATATTCTAACTGGAAATTAACTGAAGTTCTGCTGTGAAACAGGGAATACCTGCATATAACCTAGTTCAGGCCCTTCCCTCCAGACCCTGATTCTAGAAAACCTGACAGCCTTTGTGCCCGACATCTTATGGGACTCCTCCTGAAGGAATCTCAACAAAGGACATGGTATTAACCATGCTAACAGCCAAAAAGTTCCTGAAATGCTTTTTCTTTTCTTTGTGCGTGAGGAAGATTGTCCCTGAGCTGGGTCCATGCCAATCTTCTTCTGTTTGGTATGTGGGACGCCACCACCGCGTGGCCTAATGAGCAGTGTGCAGGTCTGCACCCAGGATCCAAACCCGTGAACCCTGGGCCTCTAAAGCGGAGCATGTGAACTTAACCGCTGCACCACCAGGTTGGCCCCACTGAGATGCCTTTTTAAGAGGGGTAAGAAGTTATCTTTGACCTCAAAGATTCCCAGCCCTCATCCTCTCCCACTCTAAACCCTCAGAAAACCAGTCTTCAACTGTTACTAGCAAAAGAAACTCTCTGGTCACGTGTCTGAATTATATGAATGCACCACATCCTCTTCATTTAATTGTCACTTTCTCCTCCATCTCTGAATTTTTTAAAAAGCCATTAGGCAACTGGAAACTAGCTGTGTTGCAGATGAAAGTGCAAGTCTGCACAAAAAAATATAAATAAGAAGACTGCACAGCCACAGCCCAACTGGGATCAGCAAGATTTGTCCAGATGTGCCAGGAAAAAAATGGTTTTTGATGTCCTGTGATTTTGCAGCCATTTAAATCTTATTAGCAATTACAGAGCCTGTTAGCACTGAGTGCATCTTGCAGTCACAGTCAAGTCCTGGCAACAAGAGGGTGCCTGAGTGACGGGCCCAGGCGACCTGGCCACACTCCTTCCAGCAACGTAGGAACATGTGCCCTCCCAGCTCGGTGCCACTTCATTAAGATTCTCCCCTTGCAGGCGGGGAAAAGGCGGCCTGCGGTGCTGATGATAGCAGAGTTCTCTGGAAGTGGCGGGGAGGACTAGCGAGATGGACTGAGGCTGGTATTTCTGCAAAACAGCTGATCTAAAAGACAACTTTAAGATGATTCCACGCCACTAACTTCTCAGCTAGTGACAGTACTGCCATTTAAACTGGTAGTTTCCAGGAAAGCAGTGGCAGGTCCCAAACAGCGGCTGCCATCACCTGAAAGGGACCACAGGAGCCCGAGGTGGCTGGTAGGGTTTCCAGCAGGCATCACGCAGGTCTCCTTTACAACCAGAACAGGATGACCACGACTCCAGCAGGGACGTGTGAGCAGAGCCTTAATGAAAGAATAAAACTGAACTTTCTCAGAACTGGGAGCTTTGGTGACTTTGGAAATGAAAGGGTCGTTCTCCTCCAGGAAGATACTAAATTGGACAATTTCCTCCCAGTTTTTTTCTAGGCTCCAAGGCACCAGACCTCAACTTCTCCCCCAACCGGAGACTCTGGGTCTCCTGTCACAGGGGAGAGGGTACCAGGAGCCCTGGGGGAAGAGTCTGATTCTTCTCACCTTCTGGGGGGGCTGACGGGGGCTCGAGAGCACTGTCGTTGGCAGGGGGCTCCCCACACCCTAGGCTGCCACACAGCACATCCCTCAAAACAGGGCATCAAACCTCCAAGGGGGGTTCCCGGTTCTGTCTTCTGAAAATGGGTCAGGGAAGGGGAGGTGCTCGTTTTGACTAACGTGCTGCTGACCTGAACACTCACGGCATAGAAATACAACGGTCCACCTTGCTGAGCTTAGACAACCTAGTAGAAAGTAGGAGACACGCAGCATCTTACAGCTCATCTCTGATGACCAGAGAAGCCCGAGAAAGCCTGGATCAAAAATTCTCTGGCAACCCTGGAGATGCGCTTTCAGGGAATAAGGTATCACTGGGGATGGGAGAAGATGGGAAAGCACGTTATTAAGCACCTGCTATGCACCAGACGTCAGCAGTTGCACATCTGAGTCTCACACCCCTCTTTTCAGACTGCACCCATTTCACAGATGAAGAAACTGAGGCTCCAAGAATGGAAGTGGCTAGCCAGTGGCAGAGCTGGGATCTAAACCAGAAACGTGACTCCACACTTCCAGGAGGAGCACAACCAATATTTACTGTGCAGTTACTATGTGCCAGCTGCTGTCTGAAGGGCTTTTAAGCTTTTAGATCATTGAATCCTCAGAAAAATTCCACGGTATATAGGATACTTCATCCAAAAGCAGCAGGTTACACATTCTTCTGAAGCGCGCATGGAACATTCTCAAGGATAGACCGTATCTTGGGAAACAAAGCAAGCATCAATAAGTTCAAGAGGGTTGAAATAACATCAAGCATCTTTTCTGATCATAATGCTATGAAACTAGAAATCAACTGCAAGAATAAAGCTGGGAAAGGGCCAAAAATGTGGAGACTAAACAACATGCTACTGAACAATGTATTATTGAAGAAATTAAAGAAGAAATGAAACATTATCTGGAGACATATGAAAATGAAAACACACCATACCAACTGATTTGGGACACAGCAAAGGCAGTCCTAAGAGGGAAATTCATTACAGTACAGGCTGACCTCAATAAGCAAGAAAAATCTTACATAAACAACCTCAAACGACACCTAAGGGAATTAGAAAAAGAAGAACAAACAAAGCCCAAAGTCAGTAGAAGGAGGGAAATAATAAAAACTAGAGCAGAAATAAATGATATTGAAACAAAAAAGACAGTAGAAAGGATCAAAGAAACAAAGTGTTGATTGTTCGAAAAAATTAACAGAATTGACAAACCCTTAGCCAGACTCACTAAAAAGAAAGAGAGCAGTCTCAAATAAATATAATTACAAATGAGAGAGGAGAAATCACAACAGATACCGAAGAAATACAAAGGATCCTAAGAGAATACTATCAAAAACTATATGTCAACAAATTGAACAACCTAGAAGAAATGGATAAATTCCTAGACTCATACAAGCTACCCAAACTGAATCAGGAAGAAATGGAGAATCGGAATAGACCAAACACAAGTAAAGAAATAGAAACAGTAATGAAAAGCCTCCCCAAAAATAAGGGTCCAGGACGAGACGACATCTCTGCACAATTCTACCAAACATTCAAAGAAGATTTAATACCTATCTTTCTCAAACTGTTCCAGAAAATAGAGGAAGATGGAGCACTCACAAATACATTCTATGAAGCCAACATCACTCTGATCCACAAACCTGACAAGGACAACACAAAGAAGGAAAACTACAGGCCGATATCACTGACGAGTATAGATGCAAAAATCCTCAACAAAATTTTGGCGAAATGAATACAGCAATACGTCAAAAAGATTATACACCATGATCAAGTGGGATTTATACCAGGGACACAGGGATGCTTCAACATCTGCAAGTCAATCAACGTGATTCACTACATTAACAAAACGGGAAACAAAAACCACATGACCATCTCAATACATAAAGAGAAAGCATTCGACAAGATCCAACATCCACTTACGATAAAAACCCACAATAAAACGGATACAGAAGGAAAGTACATCAACATAATAAAGGCCATATATGACAAACCCACAGCCAAAATCACACTCAACGGAAAAAACTGAAACCCACCCCTCTAAGAACAGGAACAAACAAGGGTACCCACTTTCACCACTCTTATTCAACGTAGAACTGGAGGTTTTGGCCAGAGCAATTCGGCAGGAAAAAGAAACTGATGGTTGCTGTGGACTCAAATTATTTGTGAATGAACACACTGCCTCAGTTTCTCGTTTGACTATTAGCGCAGAATCCCTAGGCTGAAACGATCACGGAATCCCCTGAATCCGAAGGGAGCACGGAAACGTCAGTGTGCTCCTGGCCTTCCCATCGCTTCTCCAGGTCCTACTGAAATAAGGAATATTCAGTAGAAGAGCAAAGGGAAACTTTCTGAAGCTTCGTCTTAATTTCGGAGCCACAGACGCTTCCCGCGCTTCCGTCTTCGGTTAGGAACAGAGAGAGGAATCATCACGCATGTCAGGGAAATACTCCAATGACCCTCAAGTTGGGGTGGGCGGTCTGTCTTGGATACCACGGGCTCACCTCTGCTGTACAAACTGTTCCAGCGGCATTCGATTTTCTGGAAGACTTTTCCGATTGATTTACGTTGTGAACCACACGCCCTCCTCAGCCTTTCTCCGAGCTGGGAGGCCAGAGCCAATCGGGACCAAGAGGTGGAGCCTGAGGATAAAGTCGTCCCTGACCTGGAGCTGGCTGTGAGGAGGCCCGGAGTCCAGAGCTCTTGTGTGCGAGAGCCTCACCGGGGGACTCTGGGCACAGTCAGACCCTAGCCAAGGGTCCCATCGCAGGAGGCCCGGCCCCAGAAAAAGGTCTTTCTTGGACTTCAGAAGAAGAAAGCGGTTTCAACGGTTGAGAAAGACTTGAAAGATCATTTTGGTGGCTGCTGAGAGAGCTCCTCTGAAGCCAGTTCTTCTGCGATCGCACATATTCATGAACCGGGAACACGGTCGTCACGTTAAGCTCCTAAGAACAACGTCTACCTTAATTCTTTGGGTGTCAGGAAGCTTACCTTACTGTCAAGTAAAAGAGTACCCCCCCGTAGGTGTGCGTACGTGTGGCCGTGTGACAACCATCAAATCGGACATCTAAGCACTACCTGTCCAGCAGGTCAGAAAAATTAACCTGTGGATCGAAAACGACAACCCCTAAGCGAACCCCCACTTCTCACTGAAAAAGGGATGCCCGATGATGTCGCCAGGGAATTCCTCTAGGGCTCCAAAGGGCCCTCTTTCTGCAGCTTCAGGCACGACTTGAGGCTCCGGGGGCCCGCAGCGGGCGGGAGAGAGGCAAGACCAACTCTGAGACAGAGAACACGTGGAGGGCAAACCTGGGAGGCCAGAAAGGGGGCTACTTGAGACTGGACTCCAACCCCCGGGCCACGGACCCGGCCCCAACGTCCGCTCTCAACAGCAGCACTTCAGCTCACTGGAGCCGGGCCCGGCTTCGGGCGGGGCCACACAGCCGTCCAAACTCTGGAAACCGAAGACGGTCTCTCTTGGGCGGAATGAGAAGAAACAGGGTCAAGACGACAGAAAAGCTTAGAGAGAACGGAGATCTGCTTAATTCTCTGGTTGCAAAGTACCGAATCGGTCGGTGCAAATGCGTCCACGCCTGCGGTAGGTATGGGCGTGTGTGTGTGTGTCTGGGTGTGTGTGGCCAGCACGTCCCCTAAGTCTTGCCTGAAGGCTTTCTCACTTCACGAGTAGAAACGCGACTAACATGAAACACGTTACCGGGAGGTGCGGTCACTTGAATTCTGGTTATGCTGATGTTGAGTAAGAAACGATTAGTTTCCATTTTTGGGTGAGTCGTCCTGAGTGAAGATGGCAAAGGTGGATCGAAACAAGAACAACGCTCACATTCAAAGCCAAATAAGCGTAAAATAAAGCGGGACTTCCAGACTGACGAAACCCAAAGCTTGTTACGTGGACAAATGGAGTGGAGACTGGCACAACATCGACGAACCTGGCGGGCGTTACGCTCAAGGGAACAAGCCAGGCAGGGGAAGACAGATACCGCCTGGGCTCACTTAACACGTGAACTCCAAACACGACCAGAGAAAGGTCAGTTCACAGACACGGAGAGTACTAAAGTGGTGGCCAGTGGCTGTGGAGCGGGAGGAGAGGGAGAGGCAGGTCAAAGGGGACCAACTCTCAGCCCTGAGATCAAGGAGCTCTGAGGATCTCACCTCTGACGCGGTGAGCAAGCTGAGAGAACGCCGCACTGTAGGACTGACATCAGCTAAGAGGGCAGCACTTCAGTGCCCTCGCACGCACACACAGAGTCAACAAGTGAGGCGGAAACAACAATCGGAGTTGAGGACAGAGGAGAGTGAGGGTGTGAGTACCCGGGAACTAGACCGAATTCCTGGGAGAGCTGCAGACTTCTTGCAAAGGCCCTGAGACAGGTGGCTCGAACCAAGAATCCAGGAGACGCAAGGAACCGGGCGACAGCCGGCTTCCAGGGGGAAGAAACAGAAAACCGGCTAAGGTCTAGAAGGCCCGGGAGGGTGGAGGGAGGCAGTTGGAGGCCAGTTGGTGGCGCAGGGGCTGGGGTCCAATCGCCTGCCCTCCTCTCGCATGCCCCACCCCCCCTAGGGAGGAGCCCCGTGACACGGCCACGGTTCCATGATGAGGGCGTGGGGTTCTAATCTCCAAGTCACTCCCAGCGCTCAGTTGCCTGAGAGTAGGACCAGATCCGAGATATGGAAACTCCTATCTTGCGTCTACAAAGCATCGCCGCTACCTGCTTCAGCTCCAGTGCCGCCTCCTGGGTGATTGGGACCATCCTCCGCATCCTGTACGGACTGGGGCTCTTCCTCCTGTTCTTCCCCCCCCCCCCAAGACGCATTTGCCCTCACGACCACCTGGCAACAGGAGAAACGTCAGGAAGGTAAGACATCCTGGACCCAGACCCACCCCAAGACGAGCCTCTCTCCTCTTTGACTGGGATTTCCGCTTCTCTGAATCAACTGGAGGGACTCCAGGGATGGGAAAGAACGGAACACCATCCTTCTAGACACAAGCCAGGTTGCGTGGGCAGGGGGAGAGCGGGCACAAGGATTTCGGTCCGAAGACCTCCGAGCAGGAGTCCGGTGTGGTAGAGGGCTCCAGGGAAAGGCCCCCGAGGCCAGCGACCAGTGGCCACGGACGGGAGGCCGAGTGGGGTCTATGGGAAAGACCTCGGCCCTGAGCACCGCTTCCCCAGCCACCTCCCCGGGGCAGGTGTCTCAGGCGGGCCTTTTCTCTGTCGTGCTCGATCTGAGGGCACAGCTCAGCCCCCGAGAGCCTCTGGGCAGGACCTGGAGTGGGGCTGTAGCCTCAGGAAGCAGAGTCCTCCCTGAGGAAGCTCACAAGATCCTGTACCTCTGAGAAGGCGCGTGCACGCGCTTCTTAGCAGAGGAACAGCGACGGAAGACGCACGCTGGTCCCACACGGGGACCTGCTTGCGGTCCTTCAGAGAAGGAAGACAGCACACGCCCAACTCTGGGTTCAGTTGTCCACTTCCAAAGGAAGTAAAAGGGAAGAGACGCCCCAGAGCCCCAGGAGTTCAGGGTAGGCGGTCATCCTGCTCACAAACGCTGCGCGTCTGCGGCTGGTCCAGAGAGAGGACGGGGAGCCTTGGGGCTCAGACCCCGCAGTTTCTTGTTTTTTCTCTCATTTCAGCGTCAAGTGGAGCCGAGAGGGAGGAGCAGCAGGAGCAGGAAGAAAAGGGGAGCTTGGAAAGGTAAGCTGCTGCCATTCAGCCCTGTGCCCCAGAGCTGGCCTCCACCTCCTGTCCCTGAGCGCCCGGCTCCGTGGGCTCGAGGAGGCCAGGGACAGAGCCTGTCCCTCAGGAGACAGAGCCCTCCGCGAGGCTCCCGGGAAGGAGAGGAAAACCTGAGTCCTTGCCAGATTCTGTGCGCGGAACTAAGGCCCAGGCCGGCAGGCGTCCGCAACAGGCTGTTGCCCAGCAGGGGCACGTGGGCTGTGGTGGAGGTTGAAGCACTCGGTCCACGACAAACCTCAACCCATCAGCAGCCTTGCCATCCCCGTCAGGGATCCCGTGGCCTTGGGCACTGGTGCCTGGGCTCCAGAGTCTGACCTCAAACGGTCTGCCCTAAAGGCACACTGCACGCAGCCTCCTGCCAGAGCCCTCGGCCCCCGCCTTCACCGCTGTGACCCGGTGCCCTCATTTCTAGTTTACAGAGCTGGCCGGAAGGACCTGGCAGAAGTGGGGGGCCCGAGGTCCCTTTCGCCAAGGTAAGGAAAATTGCCCTTCTCTCCTGGGCTTCTTCCTCGCAGAGGCTCTGACGTGCCCCAGGGCTACAGGCAGCTTGGGGCTGAGCTGGGAGGGGAGCCACGGGCCAGGGGGTGGCAAGAGGCCTGGGGGGAGGGACAGCAGGAGAATTCGGTCCAGTGAAGGGAGGGCCAGGGAGGGCCGTGGCTCTCAAGGGGCCACCCGCACCTGGCCTGGCCCGGCCCGGCCTGCCCTGCCCCGGCCCGGCCCGGCCCGGCCCTGCCCTGCCCTGCCCTGCCCTGCCCTGCCCGGCCCTGCCGTCACAGGGCCCTCTGCTCCCGGCTACAGCTTGTGCATCTTGTTTTTCCGCAGCTCCCCGGGGAGGCTGTCTTGTAAGGGGTGCTTCCACCGCTTCGCATCTCAAGACTCCCTGGGGAGGCGTGCAAGACAGCGTCTGCTACAGTCCGCCAGCCACGCGGGAAGCCCGCGCAAGGTGCTCCTCTCACCACGACTCCAGCACTTTCCCTGGCTCTTCTCACCCAGCGCACTCGACCTTGGGCCTCCACCCTGCCAGCAGAACCGCCCTCGGCCCTGACCACCACTCCACTACGCCCCGTGGCCACGAGCTCGGCTCCAGCTCACTCGTCTTGGCCGTTTCCCAACTCAGGCCACGGCCGCGGGAGCTGTCGCCTTCAAACGTTCCCCTCCCGGTGGAACACGATCCAGGCCTGGTTCTTCCCCTTGCCGTCGCGCTTCGGGTCCCAGCAAGGGCCCCTGTCCTGCCTCCCACCAGCGGCCTCCTTCTGGGGAGGCCCCACAAACAGGGAGGGAGAGACCGACAGCCCCTCACTTGCCAGCCCTGACGCCCAGAAGCTGCTCGAGACAGACATCACGGAAAGCGTGCCCACGGAGGTCTGGGGAGAAAGGCAAGACGACCCACGCCCTCCTCACATGCTCCAAGCACACACGATCACGTCTGGGCTGAATTTCCGCTGGGGCCTACCCCTCCTGTCCTTGGGGCCTGCGGCTCCGAAAGCATGTGAGGCTCAACCCTCGGCCCTTCCACGGTCCCCTCTGCCCCCCGCAGCCACCTGGGATGCTGGGGCCCCCTCGCAAGCCGACTCGGCACGCTTCGCGGGAGAACCTCTTGAGCCTCCTCCGGGTGACCAGGTCTCAGCTCTGACGACAAAACCATCAGTTCCCAGGCTGGCCCGTCCCCTCCTGCTCCCTCACCTGTGTGTGAGGAAAATCACAAGGCCCTGGGAGGGACCCTACCTGGCCATGGCAGAGGGCCCTCAGAAGCCTCTCTCTCGGGACAGGAGGGCCGGCCGCCTTCTCCAACCTCCCCACGCAGCCTCTCAGAGAGCGAAGGGCGGGGTGGGACCTCGTGGGGGCCGAGCGAGGCCGTCGGGGGCCGACTTCAGGCTCCCCAGCGGCCAGGGAAGAGCCTCGGCAGGAGAGTAGGGCTGGGGCCTCACCAGAGCCCTGCCGTGGGGTGGCAACACCGGACGGGGAGTCAGGGTCCCAGTCTCGGAGCCAGGTCGGGGACATGGGAGACACCCTCGAGACCAAACCCCTCCGGCCCCGGCCTGCCAAGGAAGAGGAGCCTCACGACGGCCCTCTCAGAAAAATGTGGAGACGCCTCCTGCCCTGCCTGAGGCCCAACAAGGAGGAAGCGCGAGAGGATCCCCTCGCCAAGGCAAGCCCGCCTCGGCCACCGCCCAGAGCCGGGCACGGGTCACACACAGCTCGGCGTCGGATGGCGGGGCTGTTCAGGCGCCATCGACAGTGACATCCTGTGTCTGCGTCCTGGGAGGGAAACCGAGGCTGGCCGAGAACTTCCGGCCTCCCAGCAGAAGCATCGCGAAACCCACCTCAGGCCTGGCGAGCCGGACATACCTGTCACCACGACGTGCCCTCCTCCCCAGAGCAGAGGAGAACAATCGCAGAGGACAGCCCCCAGCCCACCTCCAGGCACCACAACTGTCCCGATACGAGGGAATGGATCAGAGCAGCCATGGCGACCGGACCTCGCCATCCAGGCAGCCGCGCTCCCCGGCCAAACCCTGCCAGCCTGGGCTGAGGGTGGCAGCTGCCTCAGCCAATCCATTACCCGCCATGCTGTCCTCAGATCTGCGTCTCCCGGGATGAGCAGACTGTGCCTCACACCCCTTTCCTCGTAGGAACGCTTCTCTCCCCGAATGGGCAAGCGGACGAACAGAAAACCTGCTTCTTCTCCTTATCCCACCCTCCGTGCTAACGCCGTCCTCCTACCCCAGTTTTCCCCCAATACACTTGTTTTCTCCTTAGAGGTCGTGGCTTCTGTCTGTGCCCTGCTAGGGGGAAAAACGGGCTCAGGCTCCGCCCTTCCTGAGCGTCTGCTTTGGCTTCCAGAAGGGACAGGGCCACGGGGGGGGGGGGGCTGCGGGGGGGGAGGCCGACGGAGCGTGGCTCACCCGCCCTCGCCCCAGCTCCCCCATTGCACCTCAAGTCCCCATCACACCGTCCTCCCAAAAACACATGGAAGCTTTGGGCTCCTTCCAGATGAGCGAAACCTCTAAGACCCCAAGCCCACGATGGGCCCCGCCTGTCCTCTCCTGCGTTCTCTGGCCCTTGAACTTGTGGGGCTGTAGGGAGGGGCTTTGCAGAGGCTCCAGCGAGTGTCGAGACGGGCTCACAGGTCACAGAGTGGGGAGGGGAGTGTGGGGCAGTGCTGGCCCTGAGTCCGGAGGGCGACGAAGTTTGCCCTGCCCCCCCGAGCTCTTGGTGGGAATAGGTGAGGACGCCGCCCCGGGAGCTTCTTCTCTCCCTGCTGAAGCTGCCACGGAGATGGGCCTGCGCATCCCTCTCGGCCCAGCGTCCCCGTCCCTCCGTGCTTGTCACAGTCGGGAGCAGCAGCGACAAGGATGGCTGCGCTCCCGGCTCCGAGGGCGGGCGGGTGGGGAGCACGCAGGCTGCCGTGGGCCCTCACCCCTCTGCCCAGAGGAGCTCAGAGCCCTGCTCTCCTGCACCTGCCTTCTCCTCCTGGGGAACGGAGCCGGGGCTGAGCGCGTGGGGTCACCACCGGACGGTGGGACGCTGTGCGCCTAGGCTGGGACGCGGGGGAAGGAGACAAAGTGCCACTAGAGTTGAACCGCTTACCTACCGGACGGCATTTTTTGGTTTTTATCATTTCACCCCTTAGAAATAAACCTGCCATGAGCTTCTCTGTGAAGGTTTTTGGGTGAACTGAAATTTTTCTGCCCAGCAAATATCACGGGCAGTGAAGGTGTGAAAATGAGCCCGCCTCCAGGATCTCACGAGGAAACGCCACATGGGTTGGAGGTTGAAAGGGCGAAACAGGGCAGAGAGAGTCAACCTAACACCGTATCTTGGATCTGAGCCATTTCCTGAGGAAAGGTCCGTTCCTTAACGCGCGGCACAGGTGCTGAGGACGGGGGAGGGACGGGGATCACCACACTGAATAAAACACTGCCGGAACGCATCTGGACAGGAGACCCCTGACCTTTAACCTGTCACGAGCCCTCTGTTCTTCGTCTCCAGAGAACGTTAATTACACAGAGATCCACACCGATCGAGCGGGTCCCCTGAATGAACTGGATGTCCCCTTGAATTAAGAAGAAACTGACGGTTTGCTGTGGACCCCAACTAGTTGTGAATCAACAGACCGCCTCAGTTTCTCATGGGAATATTAGCGCAGAATCCCCAGCTGAAACGATCACGGAATCCCCTGAATCCGAAGGGAGCACGGAAACGTCAGTGTGCTCCTGGCCTTCCCATCGCTTCTCCAGGTCCCACTGAAATAAGGAATATTCAGTCGAAGAGCAAAGGGAAACTTTCTGAAGCTCGTCTTAATGTCGGAGCCACAGACGCTTCCCGCGCTTCCGTCTTCGGTTAGGAACAGAGAGAGGAATCATCACGCATGTCAGGGAAATACTCCAATGACCCTCAATTAGGGGTGGGCGGTCTGTCTTGGATACCACGGGCTCACCTCTGCTGTACAAACTGTTCCAGCGGCATTCGATTTTCTGGAAGACTTTTCCGATTGATTTACCTTGTGAACCACACGCCCTCCTCAGCCTTTCTCCGAGCTGGGAGGCAGGCCAATTCGGGGAACCCGCGTGAGGCCTGAGTCAAGTCGGTCCCTGACCTGGGCGGCTGGCTGTGAGGAGGCCCGGAGTCCAGAGCTCTTGTGTGCGAGAGCCTCACCGGGGGACTCTGGTCACAGTCAGACCCTAGCCAAGGGTCCCAGTGAGGAGGCCCAGCCCCAGAAAAAGGTCTTTCTTGGACTTCAGAAGAAGAAAGCGGTTTCAACGGTTGAGAAAGACTTGAAAGATCATTTTGGTGGCTGCTGAGAGAGCTCCTCTGAAGCCAATTCTTCTGCGATCGCACATATTCATGAACCGGGAACACGGTCGTCACGTTAAGCTCCTAAGAACAACGTCTACCTTAATTCTTTGGGTGTCAGGAAGCTTACCTTACTGTCAAGTAAAAGAGTACCTCCCCGTAGGTGTGTGTACGTGTGGCCGTGTGACAACCATCAAATCGGACATCTAAGCACTACCTGTCCAGCAGGTCAGAAAAATTAACCTGTGGATCGAAAACGACAACCCCTAAGCGAACCCCCACTTCTCCCTGAAAAAGGGATGCCCGATGATGTCGCCAGGGAATTCCTCTAGGGCTCCAAGGGCCCTCTTTCTGCAGCTTCAGGCACGACTTGAGGCTCCGGGGGCCCGCAGCGGGCGGGAGGGGGAAGGCAAGACCAACTCTGAGAAGGAGAACACGTGGAGGGCAAACCTGGGAGGCCAGAAAGGGGGCTACTTGAGACCGGACTCCAACCCCCGGGCCACGGACCCGGCCCCAACGTCCGCTCTCCACAGCAGCACTTCAGCTCACTGGAGCCGGGCCCGGCTTCGGGCGGGGCCACACAGCCGTCCAAACTCTGGAAACCGAAGACGGTCTCTTTTGGGCGGAATGAGAAGAAACAGGGTCAAGACGACAGAAAAGCTTAGAGAGAACGAGAATGTGCTTAATTCTCTGGTAGCAAAGTACCGAATCGGTCGGTGCAAAGGCGTCCACGCCTGCGGTAGGTATGGGCGTGTGTGTGTGTCTGGGTGTGTGTGTCCAGCACGTCCCCTAAGTCTTGCTGAAGGCTTTCTCACTTCACGAGTAGAAACGCGACTAACATGAAACACGTTACGGGGAGGTGCGGTCACTTGAATTCTGGTTATGCTGATGTTGAGTAAGAAACGATTAGTTTCCATTTCTGGGTGAGTCGTCCTGAGTGAAGATGGCAAAGGTGGATCGAAACAAGAACAACGCTCATATTCAAAGCCAAACAAGCGTAAAATAAAGCGGGACTTCCAGACTGACGAAACCCAAAGCTTGTTACGTGGACAAATGGAGTGGAGACTGGCACAACATCGACGAACCTGGCGGGCGTTACGCTCAAGGGAACAAGCCAGGCAGGGGAAGACAGATACCGCCTGGGCTCACTTAACACGTGAACTCCAAACACGACCAGAGAAAGGTCAGTTCACAGACACGGAGAGTACTAAAGTGGTGGCCAGTGGCTGTGGAGCGGGAGGGAGAGGGAGAGGCAGGTCAAAGGGGACCAACTCTCAGCCCTGAGATCAAGGAGCTCTGAGGATCTCACGTCTGACGCGGTGAGCAGAGTCGAGAACGCCGCACTGTAGGACTGACATCAGCTAAGAGGGCAGCACTTCAGTGCCCTCGCACGCACACACAGAGTCAACAAGTGAGGCGGAAACAACAATCGGAGTTGAGGACAGAGGAGAGTGAGGGTGTGAGTCCCCGGGAACTAGACCGAATTCCTGGGAGAGCTGCAGACTTCTTGCAAAGGCCCTGAGACAGGTGGCTTCGAACCAAGAATCCAGGAGACGCAAGGAACCGGGCGACAGCCGGCTTCCAGGGGGAAGAAACAGAAAACCGGCTAAGGTCTAGAAGGCCCGGGAGGGTGGAGGGAGGCAGTTGGAGGCCAGTTGGTGGCGCAGGGGCTGGGGTCCAATCGCCTGCCCTGCTCTCGCCTGCCCCACCCCCCCTCAGGAGCCCCCGTGACACGGCCACGGTTCCATGATGAGGGCGCGGGGTTCTAATCTCCAAGTCACTCCCAGCGCTCAGTTGCCTGAGAGTAGGACCAGATCCGAGATATGGAAACTCCTATCTTGCGTCTACAAAGCATCGCCGCTACCTGCTTCAGCTCCAGTGCCGCCTCCTGGGTGATTGGGACCATCCTCCGCATCCTGTACGGACTGGGGCTCTTCCTCCTGTTCTTCCCCCCCCCCAAGAGGCATTTGCCCTCACGACCACCTGGCAACAGGAGAAACGTCAGGAAGGTAAGACATCCTGGACCCAGACCCACCCCAAGACGAGTCTCTCTCCTCTTTGACTGGGATTTCCGCTTCTCTGAATCAACTCGAGGGACTCCAGGGATGGGAAAGAACGGAACACCATCCTTCTAGACACAAGCCAGGTTGCGTGGGCAGGGGGGAGAGCGGGCACAAGGATTTCGGTCCGAAGACCTCCGAGCAGGAGTCCCGGTGTGGTAGAGGGCTCCAGGGAAAGGCCCCCGAGGCCAGCGACCAGTGGCCACGGACGGGAGGCCGAGTGGGGTCTGTGGGAGGGGAGACAGGCCCTGAGCACCGCTTCCCCAGCCACCTCCCCGGGGCAGGTGTCTCAGGCGGGCCTTTTCTCTGTCGTGCTCGATCTGAGGGCACAGCTCAGCCCCCGAGAGCCTCTGGGCAGGACCTGGAGTGGGGCTGTAGCCTCGGGAAGCAGAGTCCTCCCTGAGGAAGCTCACAAGATCCTGTACCTCTGAGAAGGCGCGCGCGCGCGCGCGCGCTTCTTGAGCAGAGGAACAGCGACGGAAGACGCACGCTGGTCCCACACGGGGACCTGCTTACGATCCTCAGAGAAGGAAGACAGCACACGTCCATTCTGGGTTCAGTTGTCCACTTCCAAAGGAAGTAAAAGGGAAGAGACGCCCCAGAGCCCCAGGAGTTCAGGGTAGGCGGTCATCCTGCTCACAAACGCTGCGCGTCTGCGGCTGGTCCAGAGAGAGGACGGGGAGCCTTGGGGCTCAGACCCCGCAGTTTCTTGTTTTTTCTCTCATTTCAGCGTCAAGTGGAGCCGAGAGGGAGGAGCAGCAGGAGCAGGAAGAAAAGGGGAGCTTGGAAAGGTAAGCTGCTGCCATTCAGCCCTGTGCCCCAGAGCTGGCCTCCACCTCCTGTCCCTGAGCGCCCGGCTCCGTGGGCTCGAGGAGGCCAGGGACAGAGCCTGTCCCTCAGGAGACAGAGCCCTCCGCGAGGCTCCCGGGAAGGAGAGGAAAACCTGAGTCCTTGCCAGATTCTGTGCGCGGAACTAAGGCCCAGGCCGGCAGGCGTCCGCAACAGGCTGTTGCCCAGCAGGGGCACGTGGGCTGTGGTGGAGGTTGAAGCACTCGGTCCACGACAAACCTCAACCCATCAGCAGCCTTGCCATCCCCGTCAGGGATCCCGTGGCCTTGGGCACTGGTGCCTGGGCTCCAGAGTCTGACCTCAAACGGTCTGCCCTAAAGGCACACTGCACGCAGCCTCCTGCCAGAGCCCTCGGCCCCCGCCTTCACCGCTGTGACCCGGTGCCCTCATTTCTAGTTTACAGAGCTGGCCGGAAGGACCTGGCAGAAGTGGGGGGCCCGAGGTCCCTTTTGCCAAGGTAAGGAAAATTGCCCTTCTCTCCTGGGCTTCTTCCTCGCAGAGGCTCTGACGTGCCCCAGGGCTACAGGCGGCTTGGGGCTGAGCTGGGAGGGGAGCCACGGGCCAGGGGGTGGCAAGAGGCCTGGGGGGAGGGACAGCAGGAGAATTCGGTCCAGTGAAGGGAGGGCCAGGGAGGGCCGTGGCTCTCAAGGGGCCACCCGCACCTGGCCTGGCCCGGCCCGGCCTGCCCTGCCCCGGCCCGGCCCGGCCCGGCCCTGCCCTGCCCTGCCCTGCCCTGCCCTGCCCGGCCCTGCCGTCACAGGGCCCTCTGCTCCCGGCTACAGCTTGTGCATCTTGTTTCCCGCAGCTCCCCGGGGAGGCTGTCTTGTAAGGGGTGCTTCCACCGCTTCGCATCTCAAGACTCCCCTGGGGAGGCGTGCAAGACAGCGTCTGCTACAGTCCGCCAGCCACGCGGGAAGCCCGCGCAAGGTGCTCCTCTCACCACGACTCCAGCACTTTCCCTGGCTCTTCTCACCCAGCGCACTCGACCTTGGGCCTCCACCCTGCCAGCAGAACCGCCCTCGGCCCTGACCACCACTCCACTACGCCCCGTGGCCACGAGCTCGGCTCCAGCTCACTCGTCTTGGCCGTTTCCCAACTCAGGCCACGGCCGCGGGAGCTGTCGCCTTCAAACGTTCCCCTCCCGGTGGAACACGATCCAGGCCTGGTTCTTCCCCTTGCCGTCGCGCTTCGGGTCCCAGCAAGGGCCCCTGTCCTGCCTCCCACCAGCGGCCTCCTTCTGGGGAGGCCCCACAAACAGGGAGGGAGAGACCGACAGCCCCTCACTTGCCAGCCCTGACGCCCAGAAGCTGCTCGAGACAGACATCACGGAAAGCGTGCCCACGGAGGTCTGGGGAGAAGAGCAAGACGACCCACGCCCTCCTCACATGCTCCAAGCACACACGATCACGTCTGGGCTGAATTTCCGCTGGGGCCTACCCCTCCTGTCCTTGGGGCCTGCGGCTCCGAAAGCATGTGAGGCTCAACCCTCGGCCCTTCCACGGTCCCCTCTGCCCCCCGCAGCCACCTGGGATGCTGGGGCCCCCTCGCAAGCCGACTCGGCACGCTTCACGGGAGAACCTCTTGAGCCTCCTCCGGGTGACCAGGTCTCAGCTCTGACGACAAAACCATCAGTTCCCAGGCTGGCCCGTCCCCTCCCTGCTCCCTCACCTGTGTGTGAGGAAAATCACAAGGCCCCGGGAGGGACCCTACCTGGCCATGGCAGAGGGCCCTCAGAAGCCTCTCTCTCGGGACAGGAGGGCCGGCCGCCTTCTCCAACCTCCCCACGCAGCCTCTCAGAGAGCGGAGGGCGGGGTGGGACCTTCGTGGGGGCCGAGCGAGGCCGTCGGGGGCCGACTTCAGGCTCCCCAGCGGCCAGGGAAGAGCCTCGGGAGGAGAGTAGGGCTGGGGCCTCACCAGAGCCCTGCCGTGGGGTGGCAACACCGGACGGGGAGTCAGGGTCCCAGTCTCGGAGCCAGGTCGGGGACATGGGAGACACCCTCGAGACCAAACCCCTCCGGCCCCGGCCTGCCAAGGAAGAGGAGCCTCACGACGGCCCTCTCAGAAAAATGTGGAGACGCCTCCTGCCCTGCCTGAGGCCCAACAAGGAGGAAGCGCGAGAGGATCCCCTCGCCAAGGCAAGCCCGCCTCGGCCACCGCCCAGAGCCGGGCACGGGTCACACACAGCTCGGCGTCGGATGGCGGGGCTGTTCAGGCGCCATCGACAGTGACATCCTGTGTCTGCGTCCTGGGAGGGAAACCGAGGCTGGCCGAGAACTTCCGGCCTCCCAGCAGAAGCATCGCGAAACCCACCTCAGGCCTGGCGAGCCGGACATACCTGTCACCACGACGTGCCCTCCTCCCCAGAGCAGAGGAGAACAATCGCAGAGGACAGCCCCCAGCCCACCTCCAGGGACCACAACTGTCCCGATACGAGGGAATGGATCAGAGCAGCCACGGCGACCGGACCTCGCCAGCCAGGCAGCCGCGCTCCCCGGCCAAACCCTGCCAGCCTGGGCTGAGGGTGGCAGCTGCCTCAGCCAATCCATTACCCGCCATGCTGTCCTCAGATCTGCGTCTCCCGGGATGAGCAGACTGTGCCTCACACCCCTTTCCTCGTAGGAACGCTCCTCTCCCCGAATGGGCAAGCGGACGAACAGAAAACCTGCTTCTTCTCCTTATCCCACCCTCCGTGCTAACGCCGTCCTCCTACCCCAGTTTTCCCCCAATACACTTGTTTTCTCCTTAGAGGTCGTGGCTTCTGTCTGTGCCCTGCTAGGGGGAAAAACGGGCTCAGGCTCCGCCCTTCCTGAGCGTCTGCTTTGGCTTCCAGAAGGGACAGGGCCACGGGGGGGGGGGGGGCTGGGGGGGGGGAGGCCGACGTCAGCGTGGCTCACCCGCCCTCGCCCCAGCTCCCCCATTGCACCTCAAGTCCCCATCACACCGTCCTCCCAAAAACACATGGAAGCTTTGGGCTCCTTCCAGATGAGCGAAACCTCTAAGACCCCAAGCCCACGATGGGCCCCGCCTGTCCTCTCCTGCGTTCTCTGGCCCTTGAACTTGTGGGGCTGTAGGGAGGGGCTTTGCAGAGGCTCCAGCGAGTGTCGAGACGGGCTCACAGGTCACAGAGTGGGGAGGGGAGTGTGGGGCAGTGCTGGCCCTGAGTCCGGAGGGCGAGGAAGTTTGCCCTGCCCCCCGAGCTCTTGGTGGGAATAGGTGAGGACGCCGCCCCGGGAGCTTCTTCTCTCCCTGCTGAAGCTGCCACGGAGATGGGCCTGCGCATCCCTCTCGGCCCAGCGTCCCCGTCCCTCCGTGCTTGTCACAGTCGGGAGCAGCAGCGACAAGGATGGCTGCGCTCCCGGCTCCGAGGGCGGGCGGGTGGGGAGCACGCAGGCTGCCGTGGGCCCTCACCCCTCTGCCCAGAGGAGCTCAGAGCCCTGCTCTCCTGCACCTGCCTTCTCCTCCTGGGGAACGGAGCCGGGGCTGAGCGCGTGGGGTCACCACCGGACGGTGGGACGCTGTGCGCCTAGGCTGGGACGCGGGGGAAGGAGACAAAGTGCCACTAGAGTTGAACCGCTTACCTACCGGACGGCATTTTTTGGTTTTTATCATTTCACCCCTTAGAAATAAACCTGCCATGAGCTTCTCTGTGAAGGTTTTTGGGTGAACTGAAATTTTTCTGCCCAGCAAATATCACGGGCAGTGAAGGTGTGAAAATGAGCCCGCCTCCAGGATCTCACGAGGAAACGCCACATGGGTTGGAGGTTGAAAGGGCGAAACAGGGCAGAGAGAGTCAACCTAACACCGTATCTTGGATCTGAGCCATTTCCTGAGGAAAGGTCCGTTCCTTAACGCGCGGCACAGGTGCTGAGGACGGGGGAGGGACGGGGATCACCACACTGAATAAAACACTGCCGGAACGCATCTGGACAGGAGACCCCTGACCTTTAACCTGTCACGAGCCCTCTGTTCTTCGTCTCCAGAGAACGTTAATTACACAGAGATCCACACCGATCGAGCGGGTCCCCTGAATGAACTGGATGTCCCCTTGAATTAAGAAGAAACTGACGGTTTGCTGTGGACCCCAACTAGTTGTGAATCAACAGACCGCCTCAGTTTCTCATGGGAATATTAGCGCAGAATCCCCAGCTGAAACGATCACGGAATCCCCTGAATCCGAAGGGAGCACGGAAACGTCAGTGTGCTCCTGGCCTTCCCATCGCTTCTCCAGGTCCCACTGAAATAAGGAATATTCAGTCGAAGAGCAAAGGGAAACTTTCTGAAGCTCGTCTTAATGTCGGAGCCACAGACGCTTCCCGCGCTTCCGTCTTCGGTTAGGAACAGAGAGAGGAATCATCACGCATGTCAGGGAAATACTCCAATGACCCTCAATTAGGGGTGGGCGGTCTGTCTTGGATACCACGGGCTCACCTCTGCTGTACAAACTGTTCCAGCGGCATTCGATTTTCTGGAAGACTTTTCCGATTGATTTACCTTGTGAACCACACGCCCTCCTCAGCCTTTCTCCGAGCTGGGAGGCAGGCCAATTCGGGGAACCCGCGTGAGGCCTGAGTCAAGTCGGTCCCTGACCTGGGCGGCTGGCTGTGAGGAGGCCCGGAGTCCAGAGCTCTTGTGTGCGAGAGCCTCACCGGGGGACTCTGGTCACAGTCAGACCCTAGCCAAGGGTCCCAGTGAGGAGGCCCAGCCCCAGAAAAAGGTCTTTCTTGGACTTCAGAAGAAGAAAGCGGTTTCAACGGTTGAGAAAGACTTGAAAGATCATTTTGGTGGCTGCTGAGAGAGCTCCTCTGAAGCCAATTCTTCTGCGATCGCACATATTCATGAACCGGGAACACGGTCGTCACGTTAAGCTCCTAAGAACAACGTCTACCTTAATTCTTTGGGTGTCAGGAAGCTTACCTTACTGTCAAGTAAAAGAGTACCTCCCCGTAGGTGTGTGTACGTGTGGCCGTGTGACAACCATCAAATCGGACATCTAAGCACTACCTGTCCAGCAGGTCAGAAAAATTAACCTGTGGATCGAAAACGACAACCCCTAAGCGAACCCCCACTTCTCCCTGAAAAAGGGATGCCCGATGATGTCGCCAGGGAATTCCTCTAGGGCTCCAAGGGCCCTCTTTCTGCAGCTTCAGGCACGACTTGAGGCTCCGGGGGCCCGCAGCGGGCGGGAGGGGGAAGGCAAGACCAACTCTGAGAAGGAGAACACGTGGAGGGCAAACCTGGGAGGCCAGAAAGGGGGCTACTTGAGACCGGACTCCAACCCCCGGGCCACGGACCCGGCCCCAACGTCCGCTCTCCACAGCAGCACTTCAGCTCACTGGAGCCGGGCCCGGCTTCGGGCGGGGCCACACAGCCGTCCAAACTCTGGAAACCGAAGACGGTCTCTTTTGGGCGGAATGAGAAGAAACAGGGTCAAGACGACAGAAAAGCTTAGAGAGAACGAGAATGTGCTTAATTCTCTGGTAGCAAAGTACCGAATCGGTCGGTGCAAAGGCGTCCACGCCTGCGGTAGGTATGGGCGTGTGTGTGTGTCTGGGTGTGTGTGTCCAGCACGTCCCCTAAGTCTTGCTGAAGGCTTTCTCACTTCACGAGTAGAAACGCGACTAACATGAAACACGTTACGGGGAGGTGCGGTCACTTGAATTCTGGTTATGCTGATGTTGAGTAAGAAACGATTAGTTTCCATTTCTGGGTGAGTCGTCCTGAGTGAAGATGGCAAAGGTGGATCGAAACAAGAACAACGCTCATATTCAAAGCCAAACAAGCGTAAAATAAAGCGGGACTTCCAGACTGACGAAACCCAAAGCTTGTTACGTGGACAAATGGAGTGGAGACTGGCACAACATCGACGAACCTGGCGGGCGTTACGCTCAAGGGAACAAGCCAGGCAGGGGAAGACAGATACCGCCTGGGCTCACTTAACACGTGAACTCCAAACACGACCAGAGAAAGGTCAGTTCACAGACACGGAGAGTACTAAAGTGGTGGCCAGTGGCTGTGGAGCGGGAGGGAGAGGGAGAGGCAGGTCAAAGGGGACCAACTCTCAGCCCTGAGATCAAGGAGCTCTGAGGATCTCACGTCTGACGCGGTGAGCAGAGTCGAGAACGCCGCACTGTAGGACTGACATCAGCTAAGAGGGCAGCACTTCAGTGCCCTCGCACGCACACACAGAGTCAACAAGTGAGGCGGAAACAACAATCGGAGTTGAGGACAGAGGAGAGTGAGGGTGTGAGTCCCCGGGAACTAGACCGAATTCCTGGGAGAGCTGCAGACTTCTTGCAAAGGCCCTGAGACAGGTGGCTTCGAACCAAGAATCCAGGAGACGCAAGGAACCGGGCGACAGCCGGCTTCCAGGGGGAAGAAACAGAAAACCGGCTAAGGTCTAGAAGGCCCGGGAGGGTGGAGGGAGGCAGTTGGAGGCCAGTTGGTGGCGCAGGGGCTGGGGTCCAATCGCCTGCCCTGCTCTCGCCTGCCCCACCCCCCCTCAGGAGCCCCCGTGACACGGCCACGGTTCCATGATGAGGGCGCGGGGTTCTAATCTCCAAGTCACTCCCAGCGCTCAGTTGCCTGAGAGTAGGACCAGATCCGAGATATGGAAACTCCTATCTTGCGTCTACAAAGCATCGCCGCTACCTGCTTCAGCTCCAGTGCCGCCTCCTGGGTGATTGGGACCATCCTCCGCATCCTGTACGGACTGGGGCTCTTCCTCCTGTTCTTCCCCCCCCCAAGAGGCATTTGCCCTCACGACCACCTGGCAACAGGAGAAACGTCAGGAAGGTAAGACATCCTGGACCCAGACCCACCCCAAGACGAGTCTCTCTCCTCTTTGACTGGGATTTCCGCTTCTCTGAATCAACTCGAGGGACTCCAGGGATGGGAAAGAACGGAACACCATCCTTCTAGACACAAGCCAGGTTGCGTGGGCAGGGGGGAGAGCGGGCACAAGGATTTCGGTCCGAAGACCTCCGAGCAGGAGTCCCGGTGTGGTAGAGGGCTCCAGGGAAAGGCCCCCGAGGCCAGCGACCAGTGGCCACGGACGGGAGGCCGAGTGGGGTCTGTGGGAGGGGAGACAGGCCCTGAGCACCGCTTCCCCAGCCACCTCCCCGGGGCAGGTGTCTCAGGCGGGCCTTTTCTCTGTCGTGCTCGATCTGAGGGCACAGCTCAGCCCCCGAGAGCCTCTGGGCAGGACCTGGAGTGGGGCTGTAGCCTCGGGAAGCAGAGTCCTCCCTGAGGAAGCTCACAAGATCCTGTACCTCTGAGAAGGCGCGCGCGCGCGCGCGCGCTTCTTGAGCAGAGGAACAGCGACGGAAGACGCACGCTGGTCCCACACGGGGACCTGCTTACGATCCTCAGAGAAGGAAGACAGCACACGTCCATTCTGGGTTCAGTTGTCCACTTCCAAAGGAAGTAAAAGGGAAGAGACGCCCCAGAGCCCCAGGAGTTCAGGGTAGGCGGTCATCCTGCTCACAAACGCTGCGCGTCTGCGGCTGGTCCAGAGAGAGGACGGGGAGCCTTGGGGCTCAGACCCCGCAGTTTCTTGTTTTTTCTCTCATTTCAGCGTCAAGTGGAGCCGAGAGGGAGGAGCAGCAGGAGCAGGAAGAAAAGGGGAGCTTGGAAAGGTAAGCTGCTGCCATTCAGCCCTGTGCCCCAGAGCTGGCCTCCACCTCCTGTCCCTGAGCGCCCGGCTCCGTGGGCTCGAGGAGGCCAGGGACAGAGCCTGTCCCTCAGGAGACAGAGCCCTCCGCGAGGCTCCCGGGAAGGAGAGGAAAACCTGAGTCCTTGCCAGATTCTGTGCGCGGAACTAAGGCCCAGGCCGGCAGGCGTCCGCAACAGGCTGTTGCCCAGCAGGGGCACGTGGGCTGTGGTGGAGGTTGAAGCACTCGGTCCACGACAAACCTCAACCCATCAGCAGCCTTGCCATCCCCGTCAGGGATCCCGTGGCCTTGGGCACTGGTGCCTGGGCTCCAGAGTCTGACCTCAAACGGTCTGCCCTAAAGGCACACTGCACGCAGCCTCCTGCCAGAGCCCTCGGCCCCCGCCTTCACCGCTGTGACCCGGTGCCCTCATTTCTAGTTTACAGAGCTGGCCGGAAGGACCTGGCAGAAGTGGGGGGCCCGAGGTCCCTTTTGCCAAGGTAAGGAAAATTGCCCTTCTCTCCTGGGCTTCTTCCTCGCAGAGGCTCTGACGTGCCCCAGGGCTACAGGCGGCTTGGGGCTGAGCTGGGAGGGGAGCCACGGGCCAGGGGGTGGCAAGAGGCCTGGGGGGAGGGACAGCAGGAGAATTCGGTCCAGTGAAGGGAGGGCCAGGGAGGGCCGTGGCTCTCAAGGGGCCACCCGCACCTGGCCTGGCCCGGCCCGGCCTGCCCTGCCCCGGCCCGGCCCGGCCCGGCCCTGCCCTGCCCTGCCCTGCCCTGCCCTGCCCGGCCCTGCCGTCACAGGGCCCTCTGCTCCCGGCTACAGCTTGTGCATCTTGTTTCCCGCAGCTCCCCGGGGAGGCTGTCTTGTAAGGGGTGCTTCCACCGCTTCGCATCTCAAGACTCCCCTGGGGAGGCGTGCAAGACAGCGTCTGCTACAGTCCGCCAGCCACGCGGGAAGCCCGCGCAAGGTGCTCCTCTCACCACGACTCCAGCACTTTCCCTGGCTCTTCTCACCCAGCGCACTCGACCTTGGGCCTCCACCCTGCCAGCAGAACCGCCCTCGGCCCTGACCACCACTCCACTACGCCCCGTGGCCACGAGCTCGGCTCCAGCTCACTCGTCTTGGCCGTTTCCCAACTCAGGCCACGGCCGCGGGAGCTGTCGCCTTCAAACGTTCCCCTCCCGGTGGAACACGATCCAGGCCTGGTTCTTCCCCTTGCCGTCGCGCTTCGGGTCCCAGCAAGGGCCCCTGTCCTGCCTCCCACCAGCGGCCTCCTTCTGGGGAGGCCCCACAAACAGGGAGGGAGAGACCGACAGCCCCTCACTTGCCAGCCCTGACGCCCAGAAGCTGCTCGAGACAGACATCACGGAAAGCGTGCCCACGGAGGTCTGGGGAGAAGAGCAAGACGACCCACGCCCTCCTCACATGCTCCAAGCACACACGATCACGTCTGGGCTGAATTTCCGCTGGGGCCTACCCCTCCTGTCCTTGGGGCCTGCGGCTCCGAAAGCATGTGAGGCTCAACCCTCGGCCCTTCCACGGTCCCCTCTGCCCCCCGCAGCCACCTGGGATGCTGGGGCCCCCTCGCAAGCTGACTCGGCACGCTTCACGGGAGAACCTCTTGAGCCTCCTCCGGGTGACCAGGTCTCAGCTCTGACGACAAAACCATCAGTTCCCAGGCTGGCCCGTCCCCTCCCTGCTCCCTCACCTGTGTGTGAGGAAAATCACAAGGCCCCGGGAGGGACCCTACCTGGCCATGGCAGAGGGCCCTCAGAAGCCTCTCTCTCGGGACAGGAGGGCCGGCCGCCTTCTCCAACCTCCCCACGCAGCCTCTCAGAGAGCGAAGGGCGGGGTGGGACCTTCGTGGGGGCCGAGCGAGGCCGTCGGGGGCCGACTTCAGGCTCCCCAGCGGCCAGGGAAGAGCCTCGGGAGGAGAGTAGGGCTGGGGCCTCACCAGAGCCCTGCCGTGGGGTGGCAACACCGGACGGGGAGTCAGGGTCCCAGTCTCGGAGCCAGGTCGGGGACATGGGAGACACCCTCGAGACCAAACCCCTCCGGCCCCGGCCTGCCAAGGAAGAGGAGCCTCACGACGGCCCTCTCAGAAAAATGTGGAGACGCCTCCTGCCCTGCCTGAGGCCCAACAAGGAGGAAGCGCGAGAGGATCCCCTCGCCAAGGCAAGCCCGCCTCGGCCACCGCCCAGAGCCGGGCACGGGTCACACACAGCTCGGCGTCGGATGGCGGGGCTGTTCAGGCGCCATCGACAGTGACATCCTGTGTCTGCGTCCTGGGAGGGAAACCGAGGCTGGCCGAGAACTTCCGGCCTCCCAGCAGAAGCATCGCGAAACCCACCTCAGGCCTGGCGAGCCGGACATACCTGTCACCACGACGTGCCCTCCTCCCCAGAGCAGAGGAGAACAATCGCAGAGGACAGCCCCCAGCCCACCTCCAGGGACCACAACTGTCCCGATACGAGGGAATGGATCAGAGCAGCCACGGCGACCGGACCTCGCCAGCCAGGCAGCCGCGCTCCCCGGCCAAACCCTGCCAGCCTGGGCTGAGGGTGGCAGCTGCCTCAGCCAATCCATTACCCGCCATGCTGTCCTCAGATCTGCGTCTCCCGGGATGAGCAGACTGTGCCTCACACCCCTTTCCTCGTAGGAACGCTCCTCTCCCCGAATGGGCAAGCGGACGAACAGAAAACCTGCTTCTTCTCCTTATCCCACCCTCCGTGCTAACGCCGTCCTCCTACCCCAGTTTTCCCCCAATACACTTGTTTTCTCCTTAGAGGTCGTGGCTTCTGTCTGTGCCCTGCTAGGGGGAAAAACGGGCTCAGGCTCCGCCCTTCCTGAGCGTCTGCTTTGGCTTCCAGAAGGGACAGGGCCACGGGGGGGGGGGGGCTGGGGGGGGGAGGCCGACGGCAGCGTGGCTCACCCGCCCTCGCCCCAGCTCCCCCATTGCACCTCAAGTCCCCATCACACCGTCCTCCCAAAAACACATGGAAGCTTTGGGCTCCTTCCAGATGAGCGAAACCTCTAAGACCCCAAGCCCACGATGGGCCCCGCCTGTCCTCTCCTGCGTTCTCTGGCCCTTGAACTTGTGGGGCTGTAGGGAGGGGCTTTGCAGAGGCTCCAGCGAGTGTCGAGACGGGCTCACAGGTCACAGAGTGGGGAGGGGAGTGTGGGGCAGTGCTGGCCCTGAGTCCGGAGGGCGAGGAAGCTTGCCCTGCCCCCCCACCCCCGGGCTCTTGGTGGGAATAGGTGAGGACGCCGCCCCGGGAGCTTCTTCTCTCCCTGCTGAAGCTGCCACGGAGATGGGCCTGCGCATCCCTCTCGGCCCAGCGTCCCCGTCCCTCCGTGCTTGTCACAGTCGGGAGCAGCAGCGACAAGGATGGCTGCGCTCCCGGCTCCGAGGGCGGGCGGGTGGGGAGCACGCAGGCTGCCGTGGGCCCTCACCCCTCTGCCCAGAGGAGCTCAGAGCCCTGCTCTCCTGCACCTGCCTTCTCCTCCTGGGGAACGGAGCCGGGGCTGAGCGCGTGGGGTCACCACCGGACGGTGGGACGCTGTGCGCCTAGGCTGGGACGCGGGGGAAGGAGACAAAGTGCCACTAGAGTTGAACCGCTTACCTACCGGACGGCATTTTTTGGTTTTTATCATTTCACCCCTTAGAAATAAACCTGCCATGAGCTTCTCTGTGAAGGTTTTTGGGTGAACTGAAATTTTTCTGCCCAGCAAATATCACGGGCAGTGAAGGTGTGAAAATGAGCCCGCCTCCAGGATCTCACGAGGAAACGCCACATGGGTTGGAGGTTGAAAGGGCGAAACAGGGCAGAGAGAGTCAACCTAACACCGTATCTTGGATCTGAGCCATTTCCTGAGGAAAGGTCCGTTCCTTAACGCGCGGCACAGGTGCTGGGGACGGGGGAGGGACGGGGATCACCACACTGAATAAAACACTGCCGGAACGCATCTGGACAGGAGACCCCTGACCTTTAACCTGTCACGAGCCCTCTGTTCTTCGTCTCCAGAGAACGTTAATTACACAGAGATCCACACCGATCGAGCGGGTCCCCTGAATGAACTGGATTTCCCCTTGAATTAAGAAGAAACTGACGGTTTGCTGTGGACCCCAATTAGTTGTGAATCAACAGACCGCCTCAGTTTCTCATGGGAATATTAGCGCAGAATCCCCAGCTGAAACGATCACGGAATCCCCTGAATCCGAAGGGAGCACGGAAACGTCAGTGTGCTCCTGGCCTTCCCATCGCTTCTCCAGGTCCCACTGAAATAAGGAATATTCAGTCGAAGAGCAAAGGGAAACTTTCTGAAGCTCGTCTTAATGTCGGAGCCACAGACGCTTCCCGCGCTTCCGTCTTCGGTTAGGAACAGAGAGAGGAATCATCACGCATGTCAGGGAAATACTCCAATGACCCTCAAGTTGGGGTGGGCGGTCTGTCTTGGATACCACGGGCTCACCTCTGCTGTACAAACTGTTCCAGCGGCATTCGATTTTCTGGAAGACTTTTCCGATTGATTTACGTTGTGAACCACACGCCCTCCTCAGCCTTTCTCCGAGCTGGGAGGCAGGCCAATTCGGGGAACCCGCGTGAGGCCTGAGTCAAGTCGGTCCCTGACCTGGGCGGCTGGCTGTGAGGAGGCCCGGAGTCCAGAGCTCTTGTGTGCGAGAGCCTCACCGGGGGACTCTGGTCACAGTCAGACCCTAGCCAAGGGTCCCAGTGAGGAGGCCCGGCCCCAGAAAAAGGTCTTTCTTGGACTTCAGAAGAAGAAAGCGGTTTCAACGGTTGAGAAAGACTTGAAAGATCATTTTGGTGGCTGCTGAGAGAGCTCCTCTGAAGCCAGTTCTTCTGCGATCGCACATATTCATGAACCGGGAACACGGTCGTCACGTTAAGCTCCTAAGAACAACGTCTACCTTAATTCTTTGGGTGTCAGGAAGCTTACCTTACTGTCAAGTAAAAGAGTACCCCCCCGTAGGTGTGTGTACGTGTGGCCGTGTGACAACCATCAAATCGGACATCTAAGCACTACCTGTCCAGCAGGTCAGAAAAATTAACCTGTGGATCGAAAACGACAACCCCTAAGCGAACCCCCACTTCTCACTGAAAAAGGGATGCCCGATGATGTCGCCAGGGAATTCCTCTAGGGCTCCAAGGGCCCTCTTTCTGCAGCTTCAGGCACGACTTGAGGCTCCGGGGGCCCGCAGCGGGCGGGAGGGGGAAGGCAAGACCAACTCTGAGAAAGAGAACACGTGGAGGGCAAACCTGGGAGGCCAGAAAGGGGGCTACTTGAGACTGGACTCCAACCCCCGGGCCACGGACCCGGCCCCAACGTCCGCTCTCAACAGCAGCACTTCAGCTCACTGGAGCCGGGCCCGGCTTCGGGCGGGGCCACACAGCCGTCCAAACTCTGGAAACCGAAGACGGTCTCTCTTGGGCGGAATGAGAAGAAACAGGGTCAAGACGACAGAAAAGCTTAGAGAGAACGAGAATGTGCTTAGTTCTCTGGTTGCAAAGTACCGAATCGGTCGGTGCAAATGCGTCCACGCCTGCGGTAGGTATGGGCGTGTGTGTGTGTCTGGGTGTGTGTGGCCAGCACGTCCCCTAAGTCTTGCTGAAGGCTTTCTCACTTCACGAGTAGAAACGCGACTAACATGAAACACGTTACTGGGAGGTGCGGTCACTTGAATTCTGGTTATGCTGATGTTGAGTAAGAAACGATTAGTTTCCATTTTGGGGTGAGTCGTCCTGAGTGAAGATGGCAAAGGTGGATCGAAACAAGAACAACGCTCATATTCAAAGCCAAATAAGCGTAAAATAAAGCGGGACTTCCAGACTGACGAAACCCAAAGCTTGTTACGTGGACAAATGGAGTGGAGACTGGCACAACATCGACGAACCTGGCGGGCGTTACGCTCAAGGGAACAAGCCAGGCAGGGGAAGACAGATACCGCCTGGGCTCACTTAACACGTGAACTCCAAACACGACCAGAGAAAGGTCAGTTCACAGACACGGAGAGTACTAAAGTGGTGGCCAGTGGCTGTGGAGCGGGAGGGAGAGGGAGAGGCAGGTCAAAGGGGACCAACTCTCAGCCCTGAGATCAAGGAGCTCTGAGGATCTCACGTCTGACGCGGTGAGCAGAGTCGAGAACGCCGCACTGTAGGACTGACATCAGCTAAGAGGGCAGCACTTCAGTGCCCTCGCACGCACACACAGAGTCAACAAGTGAGGCGGAAACAACAATCGGAGTTGAGGACAGAGGAGAGTGAGGGTGTGAGTCCCCGGGAACTAGACCGAATTCCTGGGAGAGCTGCAGACTTCTTGCAAAGGCCCTGAGACAGGTGGCTTCGAACCAAGAATCCAGGAGACGCAAGGAACCGGGCGACAGCCGGCTTCCAGGGGGAAGAAACAGAAAACCGGCTAAGGTCTAGAAGGCCCGGGAGGGTGGAGGGAGGCAGTTGGAGGCCAGTTGGTGGCGCAGGGGCTGGGGTCCAATCGCCTGCCCTCCTCTCGCCTGCCCCACCCCCCCTCAGGAGCCCCCGTGACACGGCCACGGTTCCATGATGAGGGCGTGGGGTTCTAATCTCCAAGTCACTCCCAGCGCTCAGTTGCCTGAGAGTAGGACCAGATCCGAGATATGGAAACTCCTATCTTGCGTCTACAAAGCATCGCCGCTACCTGCTTCAGCTCCAGTGCCGCCTCCTGGGTGATTGGGACCATCCTCCGCATCCTGTACGGACTGGGGCTCTTCCTCCTGTTCTTCCCCCCCCCCAAGAGGCATTTGCCCTCACGACCACCTGGCAACAGGAGAAACGTCAGGAAGGTAAGACATCCTGGACCCAGACCCACCCCAAGACGAGTCTCTCTCCTCTTTGACTGGGATTGCCGCTTCTCTGAATCAACTGGAGGGACTCCAGGGATGGGAAAGAACGGAACACCGTCCTTCTAGACACAAGCCAGGTTGCGTGGGCAGGGGGGAGAGCGGGCACAAGGATTTCGGTCCGAAGACCTCCGAGCAGGAGTCCCGGTGTGGTAGAGGGCTCCAGGGAAAGGCCCCCGAGGCCAGCGACCAGTGGCCACGGACGGGAGGCCGAGTGGGGTCTGTGGGAAGACAGGCCCTGAGCACCGCTTCCCCAGCCACCTCCCCGGGGCAGGTGTCTCAGGCGGGCCTTTTCTCTGTCGTGCTCGATCTGAGGGCACAGCTCAGCCCCCGAGAGCCTCTGGGCAGGACCTGGAGTGGGGCTGTAGCCTCAGGAAGCAGAGTCCTCCCTGAGGAAGCTCACAAGATCCTGTACCTCTGAGAAGGCGCGTGCACGCGCTTCTTGAGCAGAGGAACAGCGACGGAAGAGGCACGCTGGTCCCACACGGGGACCTGCTTACGATCCTCAGAGAAGGAAGACAGCACACGTCCATTCTGGGTTCAGTTGTCCACTTCCAAAGGAAGTAAAAGGGAAGAGACGCCCCAGAGCCCCAGGAGTTCAGGGTAGGCGGTCATCCTGCTCACAAACGCTGCGCGTCTGCGGCTGGTCCAGAGAGAGGACGGGGAGCCTTGGGGCTCAGACCCCGCAGTTTCTTGTTTTTTCTCTCATTTCAGCGTCAAGTGGAGCCGAGAGGGAGGAGCAGCAGGAGCAGGAAGAAAAGGGGAGCTTGGAAAGGTAAGCTGCTGCCATTCAGCCCTGTGCCCCAGAGCTGGCCTCCACCTCCTGTCCCTGAGCGCCCGGCTCCGTGGGCTCGAGGAGGCCAGGGACAGAGCCTGTCCCTCAGGAGACAGAGCCCTCCGCGAGGCTCCCGGGAAGGAGAGGAAAACCTGAGTCCTTGCCAGATTCTGTGCGCGGAACTAAGGCCCAGGCCGGCAGGCGTCCGCAACAGGCTGTTGCCCAGCAGGGGCACGTGGGCTGTGGTGGAGGTTGAAGCACTCGGTCCACGACAAACCTCAACCCATCAGCAGCCTTGCCATCCCCGTCAGGGATCCCGTGGCCTTGGGCACTGGTGCCTGGGCTCCAGAGTCTGACCTCAAACGGTCTGCCCTAAAGGCACACTGCACGCAGCCTCCTGCCAGAGCCCTCGGCCCCCGCCTTCACCGCTGTGACCCGGTGCCCTCATTTCTAGTTTACAGAGCTGGCCGGAAGGACCTGGCAGAAGTGGGGGGCCCGAGGTCCCTTTCGCCAAGGTAAGGAAAATTGCCCTTCTCTCCTGGGCTTCTTCCTCGCAGAGGCTCTGACGTGCCCCAGGGCTACAGGCAGCTTGGGGCTGAGCTGGGAGGGGAGCCACGGGCCAGGGGGTGGCAAGAGGCCTGGGGGGAGGGACAGCAGGAGAATTCGGTCCAGTGAAGGGAGGGCCAGGGAGGGCCGTGGCTCTCAAGGGGCCACCCGCACCTGGCCTGGCCCGGCCCGGCCTGCCCTGCCCCGGCCCGGCCCGGCCCGGCCCGGCCCTGCCCTGCCCTGCCCGGCCCTGCCCGGCCCTGCCGTCCCAGGGCCCTCTGCTCCCGGCTACAGCTTGTGCATCTTGTTTCCCGCAGCTCCCCGGGGAGGCTGTCTTGTAAGGGGTGCTCCCATCGCTTCGCATCTCAAGACTCCCCTGGGGAGGCGTGCAAGACAGCGTCTGCTACAGTCCGCCAGCCACGCGGGAAGCCCGCGCAAGGTGCTCCTCTCACCACGACTCCAGCACTTTCCCTGGCTCTTCTCACCCAGCGCACTCGACCTTGGGCCTCCACCCTGCCAGCAGAACCGCCCTCGGCCCTGACCACCACTCCACTACGCCCCGTGGCCACGAGCTCGGCTCCAGCTCACTCGTCTTGGCCGTTTCCCAACTCAGGCCACGGCCGCGGGAGCTGTCGCCTTCAAACGTTCCCCTCCCGGTGGAACACGATCCAGGCCTGGTTCTTCCCCTTGCCGTCGCGCTTCGGGTCCCAGCAAGGGCCCCTGTCCTGCCTCCCACCAGCGGCCTCCTTCTGGGGAGGCCCCACAAACAGGGAGGGAGAGACCGACAGCCCCTCACTTGCCAGCCCTGACGCCCAGAAGCTGCTCGAGACAGACATCACGGAAAGCGTGCCCACGGAGGTCTGGGGAGAAGAGCAAGACGACCCACGCCCTCCTCACATGCTCCAAGCACACACGATCACGTCTGGGCTGAATTTCCGCTGGGGCCTACCCCTCCTGTCCTTGGGGCCTGCGGCTCCGAAAGCATGTGAGGCTCAACCCTCGGCCCTTCCACGGTCCCCTCTGCCCCCCGCAGCCACCTGGGATGCTGGGGCCCCCTCGCAAGCTGACTCGGCACGCTTCACGGGAGAACCTCTTGAGCCTCCTCCGGGTGACCAGGTCTCAGCTCTGACGACAAAACCATCAGTTCCCAGGCTGGCCCGTCCCCTCCCTGCTCCCTCACCTGTGTGTGAGGAAAATCACAAGGCCCTGGGAGGGACCCTACCTGGCCATGGCAGAGGGCCCTCAGAAGCCTCTCTCTCGGGACAGGAGGGCCGGCCGCCTTCTCCAACCTCCCCACGCAGCCTCTCAGAGAGCGAAGGGCGGGGTGGGACCTTCGTGGGGGCCGAGCGAGGCCGTCGGGGGCCGACTTCAGGCTCCCCAGCGGCCAGGGAAGAGCCTCGGCAGGAGAGTAGGGCTGGGGCCTCACCAGAGCCCTGCCGTGGGGTGGCAACACCGGACGGGGAGTCAGGGTCCCAGTCTCGGAGCCAGGTCGGGGACATGGGAGACACCCTCGAGACCAAACCCCTCCGGCCCCGGCCTGCCAAGGAAGAGGAGCCTCACGACGGCCCTCTCAGAAAAATGTGGAGACGCCTCCTGCCCTGCCTGAGGCCCAACAAGGAGGAAGCGCGAGAGGATCCCCTCGCCAAGGCAAGCCCGCCTCGGCCACCGCCCAGAGCCGGGCACGGGTCACACACAGCTCGGCGTCGGATGGCGGGGCTGTTCAGGCGCCATCGACAGTGACATCCTGTGTCTGCGTCCTGGGAGGGAAACCGAGGCTGGCCGAGAACTTCCGGCCTCCCAGCAGAAGCATCGCGAAACCCACCTCAGGCCTGGCGAGCCGGACATACCTGTCACCACGACGTGCCCTCCTCCCCAGAGCAGAGGAGAACAATCGCAGAGGACAGCCCCCAGCCCACCTCCAGGCACCACAACTGTCCCGATACGAGGGAATGGATCAGAGCAGCCATGGCGACCGGACCTCGCCATCCAGGCAGCCGCGCTCCCCGGCCAAACCCTGCCAGCCTGGGCTGAGGGTGGCAGCTGCCTCAGCCAATCCATTACCCGCCATGCTGTCCTCAGATCTGCGTCTCCCGGGATGAGCAGACTGTGCCTCACACCCCTTTCCTCGTAGGAACGCTTCTCTCCCCGAATGGGCAAGCGGACGAACAGAAAACCTGCTTCTTCTCCTTATCCCACCCTCCGTGCTAACGCCGTCCTCCTACCCCAGTTTTCCCCCAATACACTTGTTTTCTCCTTAGAGGTCGTGGCTTCTGTCTGTGCCCTGCTAGGGGGAAAAACGGGCTCAGGCTCCGCCCTTCCTGAGCGTCTGCTTTGGCTTCCAGAAGGGACAGGGCCACGGGGGGGGGGGGGCTGGGGGGGGGGAGGCCGACGGCAGCGTGGCTCACCCGCCCTCGCCCCAGCTCCCCCATTGCACCTCAAGTCCCCATCACACCGTCCTCCCAAAAACACACGGAAGCTTTGGGCTCCTTCCAGAGGAGCGAAACCTCTAAGACCCCAAGCCCACGATGGGCCCCGCCTGTCCTCTCCTGCGTTCTCTGGCCCTTGAACTTGTGGGGCTGTAGGGAGGGGCTTTGCAGAGGCTCCAGCGAGTGTCGAGACGGGCTCACAGGTCACAGAGTGGGGAGGGGAGTGTGGGGCAGTGCTGGCCCTGAGTCCGGAGGGCGAGGAAGCTTGCCCTGCCCCCCCACCCCTGGGCTCTTGGTGGGAATAGGTGAGGACGCCGCCCCGGGAGCTTCTTCTCTCCCTGCTGAAGCTGCCACGGAGATGGGCCTGCGCATCCCTCTCGGCCCAGCGTCCCCGTCCCTCCGTGCTTGTCACAGTCGGGAGCAGCAGCGACAAGGATGGCTGCGCTCCCGGCTCCGAGGGCGGGCGGGTGGGGAGCACGCAGGCTGCCGTGGGCCCTCACCCCTCTGCCCAGAGGAGCTCAGAGCCCTGCTCTCCTGCACCTGCCTTCTCCTCCTGGGGAACGGAGCCGGGGCTGAGCGCGTGGGGTCACCACCGGACGGTGGGACGCTGTGCGCCTAGGCTGGGACGCGGGGGAAGGAGACAAAGTGCCACTAGAGTTGAACCGCTTACCTACCGGACGGCATTTTTTGGTTTGTATCATTTCACCCCTTAGAAATAAACCTGCCATGAGCTTCTCTGTGAAGGTTTTTGGGTGAACTGAAATTTTGCTGCCCAGCAAATATCACGGGCAGTGAAGGTGTGAAAATGAGCCCGCCTCCAGGATCTCACGAGGAAACGCCACATGGGTTGGAGGTTGAAAGGGCGAAACAGGGCAGAGAGAGTCAACCTAACACCGTATCTTGGATCTGAGCCATTTCCTGAGGAAAGGTCCGTTCCTTAACGCGCGGCACAGGTGCTGGGGACGGGGGAGGGACGGGGATCACCACACTGAATAAAACACTGCCGGAACGCATCTGGACAGGAGACCCCTGACCTTTAACCTGTCACGAGCCCTCTGTTCTTCGTCTCCAGAGAACGTTAATTACACAGAGATCCACACCGATCGAGCGGGTCCCCTGAATGAACTGGATTTCCCCTTGAATTAAGAAGAAACTGACGGTTTGCTGTGGACCCCAATTAGTTGTGAATCAACAGACCGCCTCAGTTTCTCATGGGAATATTAGCGCAGAATCCCCAGCTGAAACGATCACGGAATCCCCTGAATCCGAAGGGAGCACGGAAACGTCAGTGTGCTCCTGGCCTTCCCATCGCTTCTCCAGGTCCCACTGAAATAAGGAATATTCAGTCGAAGAGCAAAGGGAAACTTTCTGAAGCTCGTCTTAATGTCGGAGCCACAGACGCTTCCCGCGCTTCCGTCTTCGGTTAGGAACAGAGAGAGGAATCATCACGCATGTCAGGGAAATACTCCAATGACCCTCAAGTTGGGGTGGGCGGTCTGTCTTGGATACCACGGGCTCACCTCTGCTGTACAAACTGTTCCAGCGGCATTCGATTTTCTGGAAGACTTTTCCGATTGATTTACGTTGTGAACCACACGCCCTCCTCAGCCTTTCTCCGAGCTGGGAGGCAGGCCAATTCGGGGAACCCGCGTGAGGCCTGAGTCAAGTCGGTCCCTGACCTGGGCGGCTGGCTGTGAGGAGGCCCGGAGTCCAGAGCTCTTGTGTGCGAGAGCCTCACCGGGGGACTCTGGTCACAGTCAGACCCTAGCCAAGGGTCCCAGTGAGGAGGCCCGGCCCCAGAAAAAGGTCTTTCTTGGACTTCAGAAGAAGAAAGCGGTTTCAACGGTTGAGAAAGACTTGAAAGATCATTTTGGTGGCTGCTGAGAGAGCTCCTCTGAAGCCAGTTCTTCTGCGATCGCACATATTCATGAACCGGGAACACGGTCGTCACGTTAAGCTCCTAAGAACAACGTCTACCTTAATTCTTTGGGTGTCAGGAAGCTTACCTTACTGTCAAGTAAAAGAGTACCCCCCCGTAGGTGTGTGTACGTGTGGCCGTGTGACAACCATCAAATCGGACATCTAAGCACTACCTGTCCAGCAGGTCAGAAAAATTAACCTGTGGATCGAAAACGACAACCCCTAAGCGAACCCCCACTTCTCACTGAAAAAGGGATGCCCGATGATGTCGCCAGGGAATTCCTCTAGGGCTCCAAGGGCCCTCTTTCTGCAGCTTCAGGCACGACTTGAGGCTCCGGGGGCCCGCAGCGGGCGGGAGGGGGAAGGCAAGACCAACTCTGAGAAAGAGAACACGTGGAGGGCAAACCTGGGAGGCCAGAAAGGGGGCTACTTGAGACTGGACTCCAACCCCCGGGCCACGGACCCGGCCCCAACGTCCGCTCTCAACAGCAGCACTTCAGCTCACTGGAGCCGGGCCCGGCTTCGGGCGGGGCCACACAGCCGTCCAAACTCTGGAAACCGAAGACGGTCTCTCTTGGGCGGAATGAGAAGAAACAGGGTCAAGACGACAGAAAAGCTTAGAGAGAACGAGAATGTGCTTAGTTCTCTGGTTGCAAAGTACCGAATCGGTCGGTGCAAATGCGTCCACGCCTGCGGTAGGTATGGGCGTGTGTGTGTGTCTGGGTGTGTGTGGCCAGCACGTCCCCTAAGTCTTGCTGAAGGCTTTCTCACTTCACGAGTAGAAACGCGACTAACATGAAACACGTTACTGGGAGGTGCGGTCACTTGAATTCTGGTTATGCTGATGTTGAGTAAGAAACGATTAGTTTCCATTTTGGGGTGAGTCGTCCTGAGTGAAGATGGCAAAGGTGGATCGAAACAAGAACAACGCTCATATTCAAAGCCAAATAAGCGTAAAATAAAGCGGGACTTCCAGACTGACGAAACCCAAAGCTTGTTACGTGGACAAATGGAGTGGAGACTGGCACAACATCGACGAACCTGGCGGGCGTTACGCTCAAGGGAACAAGCCAGGCAGGGGAAGACAGATACCGCCTGGGCTCACTTAACACGTGAACTCCAAACACGACCAGAGAAAGGTCAGTTCACAGACACGGAGAGTACTAAAGTGGTGGCCAGTGGCTGTGGAGCGGGAGGGAGAGGGAGAGGCAGGTCAAAGGGGACCAACTCTCAGCCCTGAGATCAAGGAGCTCTGAGGATCTCACGTCTGACGCGGTGAGCAGAGTCGAGAACGCCGCACTGTAGGACTGACATCAGCTAAGAGGGCAGCACTTCAGTGCCCTCGCACGCACACACAGAGTCAACAAGTGAGGCGGAAACAACAATCGGAGTTGAGGACAGAGGAGAGTGAGGGTGTGAGTCCCCGGGAACTAGACCGAATTCCTGGGAGAGCTGCAGACTTCTTGCAAAGGCCCTGAGACAGGTGGCTTCGAACCAAGAATCCAGGAGACGCAAGGAACCGGGCGACAGCCGGCTTCCAGGGGGAAGAAACAGAAAACCGGCTAAGGTCTAGAAGGCCCGGGAGGGTGGAGGGAGGCAGTTGGAGGCCAGTTGGTGGCGCAGGGGCTGGGGTCCAATCGCCTGCCCTCCTCTCGCCTGCCCCACCCCCCCTCAGGAGCCCCCGTGACACGGCCACGGTTCCATGATGAGGGCGTGGGGTTCTAATCTCCAAGTCACTCCCAGCGCTCAGTTGCCTGAGAGTAGGACCAGATCCGAGATATGGAAACTCCTATCTTGCGTCTACAAAGCATCGCCGCTACCTGCTTCAGCTCCAGTGCCGCCTCCTGGGTGATTGGGACCATCCTCCGCATCCTGTACGGACTGGGGCTCTTCCTCCTGTTCTTCCCCCCCCCCAAGAGGCATTTGCCCTCACGACCACCTGGCAACAGGAGAAACGTCAGGAAGGTAAGACATCCTGGACCCAGACCCACCCCAAGACGAGTCTCTCTCCTCTTTGACTGGGATTTCCGCTTCTCTGAATCAACTGGAGGGACTCCAGGGATGGGAAAGAACGGAACACCATCCTTCTAGACACAAGCCAGGTTGCGTGGGCAGGGGGGAGAGCGGGCACAAGGATTTCGGTCCGAAGACCTCCGAGCAGGAGTCCCGGTGTGGTAGAGGGCTCCAGGGAAAGGCCCCCGAGGCCAGCGACCAGTGGCCACGGACGGGAGGCCGAGTGGGGTCTGTGGGAGGAGACAGGCCCTGAGCACCGCTTCCCCAGCCACCTCCCCGGGGCAGGTGTCTCAGGCGGGCCTTTTCTCTGTCGTGCTCGATCTGAGGGCACAGCTCAGCCCCCGAGAGCCTCTGGGCAGGACCTGGAGTGGGGCTGTAGCCTCAGGAAGCAGAGTCCTCCCTGAGGAAGCTCACAAGATCCTGTACCTCTGAGAAGGCGCGTGCACGCGCTTCTTGAGCAGAGGAACAGCGACGGAAGAGGCACGCTGGTCCCACACGGGGACCTGCTTACGATCCTCAGAGAAGGAAGACAGCACACGTCCATTCTGGGTTCAGTTGTCCACTTCCAAAGGAAGTAAAAGGGAAGAGACGCCCCAGAGCCCCAGGAGTTCAGGGTAGGCGGTCATCCTGCTCACAAACGCTGCGCGTCTGCGGCTGGTCCAGAGAGAGGACGGGGAGCCTTGGGGCTCAGACCCCGCAGTTTCTTGTTTTTTCTCTCATTTCAGCGTCAAGTGGAGCCGAGAGGGAGGAGCAGCAGGAGCAGGAAGAAAAGGGGAGCTTGGAAAGGTAAGCTGCTGCCATTCAGCCCTGTGCCCCAGAGCTGGCCTCCACCTCCTGTCCCTGAGCGCCCGGCTCCGTGGGCTCGAGGAGGCCAGGGACAGAGCCTGTCCCTCAGGAGACAGAGCCCTCCGCGAGGCTCCCGGGAAGGAGAGGAAAACCTGAGTCCTTGCCAGATTCTGTGCGCGGAACTAAGGCCCAGGCCGGCAGGCGTCCGCAACAGGCTGTTGCCCAGCAGGGGCACGTGGGCTGTGGTGGAGGTTGAAGCACTCGGTCCACGACAAACCTCAACCCATCAGCAGCCTTGCCATCCCCGTCAGGGATCCCGTGGCCTTGGGCACTGGTGCCTGGGCTCCAGAGTCTGACCTCAAACGGTCTGCCCTAAAGGCACACTGCACGCAGCCTCCTGCCAGAGCCCTCGGCCCCCGCCTTCACCGCTGTGACCCGGTGCCCTCATTTCTAGTTTACAGAGCTGGCCGGAAGGACCTGGCAGAAGTGGGGGGCCCGAGGTCCCTTTCGCCAAGGTAAGGAAAATTGCCCTTCTCTCCTGGGCTTCTTCCTCGCAGAGGCTCTGACGTGCCCCAGGGCTACAGGCAGCTTGGGGCTGAGCTGGGAGGGGAGCCACGGGCCAGGGGGTGGCAAGAGGCCTGGGGGGAGGGACAGCAGGAGAATTCGGTCCAGTGAAGGGAGGGCCAGGGAGGGCCGTGGCTCTCAAGGGGCCACCCGCACCTGGCCTGGCCCGGCCCGGCCTGCCCTGCCCCGGCCCGGCCCGGCCCGGCCCGGCCCTGCCCTGCCCTGCCCTGCCCTGCCCGGCCCTGCCGTCACAGGGCCCTCTGCTCCCGGCTACAGCTTGTGCATCTTGTTTCCCGCAGCTCCCCGGGGAGGCTGTCTTGTAAGGGGTGCTTCCATCGCTTCGCATCTCAAGACTCCCCTGGGGAGGCGTGCAAGACAGCGTCTGCTACAGTCCGCCAGCCACGCGGGAAGCCCGCGCAAGGTGCTCCTCTCACCACGACTCCAGCACTTTCCCTGGCTCTTCTCACCCAGCGCACTCGACCTTGGGCCTCCACCCTGCCAGCAGAACCGCCCTCGGCCCTGACCACCACTCCACTACGCCCCGTGGCCACGAGCTCGGCTCCAGCTCACTCGTCTTGGCCGTTTCCCAACTCAGGCCACGGCCGCGGGAGCTGTCGCCTTCAAACGTTCCCCTCCCGGTGGAACACGATCCAGGCCTGGTTCTTCCCCTTGCCGTCGCGCTTCGGGTCCCAGCAAGGGCCCCTGTCCTGCCTCCCACCAGCGGCCTCCTTCTGGGGAGGCCCCACAAACAGGGAGGGAGAGACCGACAGCCCCTCACTTGCCAGCCCTGACGCCCAGAAGCTGCTCGAGACAGACATCACGGAAAGCGTGCCCACGGAGGTCTGGGGAGAAGAGCAAGACGACCCACGCCCTCCTCACATGCTCCAAGCACACACGATCACGTCTGGGCTGAATTTCCGCTGGGGCCTACCCCTCCTGTCCTTGGGGCCTGCGGCTCCGAAAGCATGTGAGGCTCAACCCTCGGCCCTTCCACGGTCCCCTCTGCCCCCCGCAGCCACCTGGGATGCTGGGGCCCCCTCGCAAGCTGACTCGGCACGCTTCACGGGAGAACCTCTTGAGCCTCCTCCGGGTGACCAGGTCTCAGCTCTGACGACAAAACCATCAGTTCCCAGGCTGGCCCGTCCCCTCCCTGCTCCCTCACCTGTGTGTGAGGAAAATCACAAGGCCCCGGGAGGGACCCTACCTGGCCATGGCAGAGGGCCCTCAGAAGCCTCTCTCTCGGGACAGGAGGGCCGGCCGCCTTCTCCAACCTCCCCACGCAGCCTCTCAGAGAGCGAAGGGCGGGGTGGGACCTTCGTGGGGGCCGAGCGAGGCCGTCGGGGGCCGACTTCAGGCTCCCCAGCGGCCAGGGAAGAGCCTCGGGAGGAGAGTAGGGCTGGGGCCTCACCAGAGCCCTGCCGTGGGGTGGCAACACCGGACGGGGAGTCAGGGTCCCAGTCTCGGAGCCAGGTCGGGGACATGGGAGACACCCTCGAGACCAAACCCCTCCGGCCCCGGCCTGCCAAGGAAGAGGAGCCTCACGACGGCCCTCTCAGAAAAATGTGGAGACGCCTCCTGCCCTGCCTGAGGCCCAACAAGGAGGAAGCGCGAGAGGATCCCCTCGCCAAGGCAAGCCCGCCTCGGCCACCGCCCAGAGCCGGGCACGGGTCACACACAGCTCGGCGTCGGATGGCGGGGCTGTTCAGGCGCCATCGACAGTGACATCCTGTGTCTGCGTCCTGGGAGGGAAACCGAGGCTGGCCGAGAACTTCCGGCCTCCCAGCAGAAGCATCGCGAAACCCACCTCAGGCCTGGCGAGCCGGACATACCTGTCACCACGACGTGCCCTCCTCCCCAGAGCAGAGGAGAACAATCGCAGAGGACAGCCCCCAGCCCACCTCCAGGGACCACAACTGTCCCGATACGAGGGAATGGATCAGAGCAGCCATGGCGACCGGACCTCGCCATCCAGGCAGCCGCGCTCCCCGGCCAAACCCTGCCAGCCTGGGCTGAGGGTGGCAGCTGCCTCAGCCAATCCATTACCCGCCATGCTGTCCTCAGATCTGCGTCTCCCGGGATGAGCAGACTGTGCCTCACACCCCTTTCCTCGTAGGAACGCTTCTCTCCCCGAATGGGCAAGCGGACGAACAGAAAACCTGCTTCTTCTCCTTATCCCACCCTCCGTGCTAACGCCGTCCTCCTACCCCAGTTTTCCCCCAATACACTTGTTTTCTCCTTAGAGGTCGTGGCTTCTGTCTGTGCCCTGCTAGGGGGAAAAACGGGCTCAGGCTCCGCCCTTCCTGAGCGTCTGCTTTGGCTTCCAGAAGGGACAGGGCCACGGGGGGGGGGGCTGGGGGGGGGGAGGCCGACGTCAGCGTGGCTCACCCGCCCTCGCCCCAGCTCCCCCATTGCACCTCAAGTCCCCATCACACCGTCCTCCCAAAAACACACGGAAGCTTTGGGCTCCTTCCAGATGAGCGAAACCTCTAAGACCCCAAGCCCACGATGGGCCCCGCCTGTCCTCTCCTGCGTTCTCTGGCCCTTGAACTTGTGGGGCTGTAGGGAGGGGCTTTGCAGAGGCTCCAGCGAGTGTCGAGACGGGCTCACAGGTCACAGAGTGGGGAGGGGAGTGTGGGGCAGTGCTGGCCCTGAGTCCGGAGGGCGAGGAAGCTTGCCCTGCCCCCCCACCCCCGGGCTCTTGGTGGGAATAGGTGAGGACGCCGCCCCGGGAGCTTCTTCTCTCCCTGCTGAAGCTGCCACGGAGATGGGCCTGCGCATCCCTCTCGGCCCAGCGTCCCCGTCCCTCCGTGCTTGTCACAGTCGGGAGCAGCAGCGACAAGGATGGCTGCGCTCCCGGCTCCGAGGGCGGGCGGGTGGGGAGCACGCAGGCTGCCGTGGGCCCTCACCCCTCTGCCCAGAGGAGCTCAGAGCCCTGCTCTCCTGCACCTGCCTTCTCCTCCTGGGGAACGGAGCCGGGGCTGAGCGCGTGGGGTCACCACCGGACGGTGGGACGCTGTGCGCCTAGGCTGGGACGCGGGGGAAGGAGACAAAGTGCCACTAGAGTTGAACCGCTTACCTACCGGACGGCATTTTTTGGTTTGTATCATTTCACCCCTTAGAAATAAACCTGCCATGAGCTTCTCTGTGAAGGTTTTTGGGTGAACTGAAATTTTTCTGCCCAGCAAATATCACGGGCAGTGAAGGTGTGAAAATGAGCCCGCCTCCAGGATCTCACGAGGAAACGCCACATGGGTTGGAGGTTGAAAGGGCGAAACAGGGCAGAGAGAGTCAACCTAACACCGTATCTTGGATCTGAGCCATTTCCTGAGGAAAGGTCCGTTCCTTAATGCGCGGCACAGGTGCTGAGGACGGGGGAGGGACGGGGATCACCACACTGAATAAAACACTGCCGGAACGCATCTGGACAGGAGACCCCTGACCTTTAACCTGTCACGAGCCCTCTGTTCTTCGTCTCCAGAGAACGTTAATTACACAGAGATCCACACCGATCGAGCGGGTCCCCTGAATGAACTGGATTTCCCCTTGAATTAAGAAGAAACTGACGGTTTGCTGTGGACCCCAATTAGTTGTGAATCAACAGACCGCCTCAGTTTCTCATGGGAATATTAGCGCAGAATCCCCAGCTGAAACGATCACGGAATCCCCTGAATCCGAAGGGAGCACGGAAACGTCAGTGTGCTCCTGGCCTTCCCATCGCTTCTCCAGGTCCTACTGAAATAAGGAATATTCAGCAGAAGAGCAAAGGGAAAGTTTCTGAAGCTCGTCTTAATGTCGGAGCCACAGACGCTTCCCGCGCTTCCGTCTTCGGTTAGGAACAGAGAGAGAGGAATCATCACGTATGTCAGGGAAATACTCCAATGACCCTCAATTTGGGGTGGGCGGTCTGTCTTGGGTACCACGGGCTCACCTCTGCTGTACAAACTGTTCCAGCGGCATTCGATTTTCTGGAAGACTTTTCCGATTGATTTACGTTGTGAACCACACGCCCTCCTCAGCCTTTCTCCGAGCTGGGAGGCAGGCCAATTCGGGGAACCCGCGTGAGGCCTGAGTCAAGTCAGTCCCTGACCTGGGCGGCTGGCTGTGAGGAGGCCCGGAGTCCAGGGCTCTTGTGTGCGAGAGCCTCAATGTGGGACTCTGGTCAAAGTCATACCCTAGCCAAGGGTCCAAGTTAGGAGGAATGGCTCCCCATCTGGTCTGCAGATCCCAGTAGGCAGCTGCTGTTTTGGCTGCAGATCCACCTGTGGGATGAGCCCACCAGGCACTCACAGAACAGACCCTTCCTCTGAGTAGCTGCTGGCCACCCAGTGGTGTTCCTTATGTTTCTGCTGTCATCAGCAGTAACGTGAGGTCCCAGGCTGCATCACAGTGACAGTCCAACAGCTGGCTTCCCTGGGAATGCCTGATCGAGGCCCCCTTTCCTCACACTCTACCCTGGTGTCTTTAAAAAGAGCCCTAATGTCGACCAAGATGGCAGAGTGAGTGGTCTTCTTTGTCTATCCCCCTTCGAATGTACAACTAATTGGACATTCACTGATTAACATGCGATATCCAGATACCATTTTAACACACCTAAGAGACTCGTGTTGCTATACATCAGAAGGCGGACTGACTTCCCCCGGGGAGGAGGTGGAAATAGGTGAAAACTCTCCGACCCCTGACCACTGACCACTGGACAGCCGAGTACCTGAAAGAGGCTCTCTTCCAGCGGACTCCCCCATAGCATCGACACACACCAAGGGCGGGAGTGTTCACTCACCAGCGGAGCGATGGTGGAAACAGGTGACAACAGCCCTACGTCCCCGTGATTAAACCTAAGCACAGGGGGAATCTCCAGGGTCCCACAGCCACCAGCAGGGAAGGCCTCCACTCGCCATTAGCAGGGAGGCTCCGCCCTGAAACCAGAACAAAGGCAAGCTCCCAGCGAGCAGATTCCCCAGCATGGCACCAGACCACCAGCTGCTGCTGGGCCCACGGTCTCCGGCCCTGCACGGGTCGGTGCAGGGGGCGCCCAGACTTCCCATGGACGTGCTTGGGGACAGGGCTTCAGCTCCACCGCCTGGCTCTGCAGCCCAGGCAGAGGCTCCAGGGTCCCGCACCCCCCTGGCATGGAAAGCCTCTGGTCGCCATTAGCAGGGAGACCACATCCAGAAACCATAACAAAGGGAAGCCCCCAGCGAGTGGTTTCCCCGGCATGGCACCAGATCGCCAGCGGCTGCTGGGCTCACGGTTTCCGGCACTGCACAGGTCGGTTCAGGGGGTGCCCGGACTTCCCGTGGATGTGCTTGGGGACTGGGTGGAGCTCCAGCACCCAGTTCTGCGGCCCAGGGGGAAGCACCAGGGTCCTACACCCCCCACCCCCACAGGGAAGGCCTCTGCTTGCCATTAGCAGGGAGGGCCCGCCCCGAATTTGGAACACCGGGAAGCGCCCTAGAGCAGAATTCCCTGCAAGGCCCACGGACTCTGGCCGTGTCCCAGACGAGGCAAGGGGCTTCCAGAAATCCCGTGAGAGTGGTGTGGGGCACAGTGGAGCTCCGGTGAAAAGGTTACGTGGCCCAGGGGGGAACTCCAGGTTCCTACAGCAGCCTCAGCGAAAGCCTTGGCACAGCACTAGTCGAGAGATCTCGACTGGCAATCGCAAGGCGGGAAGACCCTGGGGCAGAAGTAGCCCAGCTAAGTGAGCTAACGACAAACTGCAGAAGATACCCATAGCTCTGCTGGGACCTATAGTGGACAAGTGTGATCTTGTGGGCTCTGTCAGTGACAAAGATGCGATTATAGGTGATCCTGCTCCCGGCTGCTGGGAAAGCCCATAACACCCCTGCAGACCACATGGAGGGAGCGCGTCTAACTGGGCTGCAACAGTAGGCACCAGCAACCTGAGGCTCCCTTGTGATTGCCCCCACAACCGACAAGGGACCCCACAGGACCACTGTGACTACGAGGAGGGGTCCAGGTCCAGTCAGTAACAGCTGACAGGGTTCCTGGTTGGTGCAGTCTAAACAGCTGCCCCCCTACACACACCAGTCGCAACAAGTGGAAGCAGCGACTAAACTCTATCTCTATGCGGAGGCACAAACCCACACCATCAAGCAGTATGGAAAAATATATTAAATCTCCAGAACAGAAGGAAAATGATAAGCACCCAGAAAACAATCCCAAAGACAACGAAATCTATAACCTAAATGATGATGATTTCAACACTGCCATTATTAAAAAACTCAACGAGTTAAAAGAGAATTCAGATAGACAACTCAATGAGTTTAGGAGCTATGCCACAAAAGAGCTTGACACTACAAAATACTGGAGATGAAGAACACAATGGAGGAGATTGAGAAAAATCTGGACTCTCTGAACAGTAGGGTCGATAATATGGAGGACAGAATTAGCAATTTGGAGGCTAGGAATATAGAAATGCTGCAGAAAGAGGAGGAGAGAGAACTAAGACTAAAAAGAAATGAAGAAACCCTCCGAGAATTTTTTGACTCGATTAGGAAATGCAACATAAGGATTATAGGTATCCCAGAGGGAGAAGAGAAGGAGAAGGGGGCAGAAGGTCTGTTCAAAGAAATAATAGCTGACAACTTTCCAAACTCGGCAAGAGAGATGGAACTTCGTGTGACAGAAGCCAATAGATCTCCAGACTTTTTCAATGCAAGAAGACCAACCCCAAGGCATAGAGTAGTGAAACTACCAAAAGTCAACGTCAAAGAGAAAATACTAAGGGGAGCCAGGCAGGAGAAAATAACTTACAACGGAAACCCCATAAGGCTATCAGCAGATTTCTCAGGAGAGACCTTACAGGCTAGAAGAGATGGGAATGAAATATTCAAAACTCTGAAGGACAAAAACCTGCAGCCAAGAATACTCTACCCAGCGAAAATATCCTTCAAATACGATGGAGAAATAAAAGCTTTCCCAGATAAACAAAAGTTAAGGGAGTTCATCGCCACAAAACCTGCTCTTCAAGAAATGCTCAGGAAGAACCTCATTCCTGAAAAATCAAAAAAAGGAAAGGGGTTACAAAATCCAGAACAAAGGAGATAAGCAGGACAATAACACAAAGTAACAGCTCTCCATCAGGACAAAATGCAAAAGAACCGGAAAACAAGTGATAAAATGGTAACAGTAGGCCACCATGTTTCAATAATCACTCTAAATGTGAATGGATTGAACTCTCCAATCAAAAGGCACAGAGTGGCGGGATGGATCAAAGAACAAGATCCAACAATATGCTGCCTCCAGGAAACACACCTCAGCCCCAAAGACAAACACAGACTCAAAGTGAAGGGATGGAAGACAACACTCCAAGCTAATAATGAACAAAAGAAAGCACGTGTTGCCATACTTATATCAGACAAAGTAGACTTCAAAGCAAAACAGATAGAGAAAGACAAAGAGGGGCAGTATATAATGATAAAAGGGACGCTCCACCAGGAAGACATAACACTTATAAATATATACGCACCTAACACAGGAGCACCAAAATTCGTAAAGAAACTACTGACAAAACTAAAAGGAGACATCAACAGCAATACAATAATAGTAGGGGACCTCAACACCCCACTAACACCAATGGACAGATCATCCAGACAGAAAATCAACAAGGAAATTATAGAATTAAATGAAAAATTAGACCAGATGGACTTAATAGATATATACAGAACACTTCATCCAAAATGGACTGAATAGATATATACAGAACACTTCATCCAAAAACAGCAGGTTACACATTCTTCTCAAGCGCACATGACCATTCTCAAGGATAGACCATATCTTGGGAAACAAAGCAAGCATCAATAAGTTCAAGAGGGTTGAAATAATATCAAGCATCTTTTCTGATCATAATGCTATGAAACTAGAAATCAACTACAAGAATAAAGCTGGGAAAGGGCCAAAAATGTGGACGCTGAACAACATGCTACTGAACAAACAATGGATTATTGAAGAAATTAAAGAAGAAATCAAACATTATCTGGAGACAAATGAAAATGAAAACACACTGTACCAAATGATTTGGGACGCAGCAAAGGCAGTCCTAAGAGGGAAATTCACTGCAATACAGGCTCACCTCAATAAGCGAGAAAAATCATACATAAACAACCTCAAATGACACCTAAGGGAATTAGAAAAAGAAGAACAAACAAAGCCCAAAGTCAGTAGAAGGAGGGAAATAAAAATTAGAGCAGAAATAAACGATATTGAAACAAAAAAGACAGAACAAAGGATCAATGAAACAAAGAGTTGGTTCTTCGAAAAAATTAACAAAATCGACAAACCCTTAGCCAGACTCACTAAAAAAAAGAGAGCAGTCTCAAATAAATAAAATCAGAAATGAGAGAGGAGAAATCACAACAGATACCGAAGAAATACAAAGGATGAAAAACTATATACCAACAAAGTGAACAACCTAGAAGAAAGGGATAAATTCTTAGACTCTTACAACCTCCCAAAACTGAATCAGTAAGAAATAGAGAATCTGAATAGACCAATCACAGTAAAGAAATAGAAACAGTAATCAAAAATCTCCCCAAAAAGAAGAGTCCAGGACCAGACGGCTTCTCTGGAGAATTCTACCAGTCAAAGAAGATTTAATACCTATCCTTCTCAAACTGTTCCAGAAAACAGAGGAAGATGGAGCGCTCCCTAATACATTCTACGAAGCCAACATCACTCTGATCCCCAAACCTGACAAGGACAACACAAAGAAGGAAAACTACAGGCCAATATCACTTACGAACATAGATGCAAAAATCCTCAACAAAATTTTGGCAAACCGAATACAGCAATACATCCAAAAGATTATACACCATGATCAAGTGGGATTTATACCAGGGACACAGGGATGGTTCAACATCCGCAAGTCAATCAACGTGATTCACTACATTAACAAAATGAGAAACAAAAACCACATGATCATCTCAATAGATGCAGAGAAAGCATTCAACAAGATCCAACATCCATTTATGATAAAAACCCTCAATAAAATAGGTATAGAAGGAAAGTACCTCAACATAATAAAGGCCATATATGACAAACCCACAGCCAACATCACACTCAACGGACAAAAAGTGAAACCCATCCCTCTCAGAACAGGAACAAGACAAGGGTGCCCACTTTCACCACTCTTATTCAACACAGTAATGGAGGTTTTGGCCAGAGCAATTCGGCAGGACAAAGAAATAAAAGGAATCCAAATAGGCAACAAAGAAGTAAAACTCTCACTGTTTGCAGACGACATGATCTTATATATAGAAAACCCCAAAGAATCCATAGAAAAACTATTAGAAACAATCAACAACTACAGCAAAGTTGCAGGGTATAAAATCAACATACATAAATCAGTAGCATTTCTATATGCTAACGAGGAACTAACAGAAAACGATCTCAAGAGCTCAATCCCATTCACGGTCGCAACAACAACAAAAAAAATACCTTGGGATAAATTTAACCAAGGAAGTGAAAGATCTATACAACGAAAACTACAAGACTTTCTTGAAAGAATTCGACGACAACATAAAGAGATGGAAAGACATTCCATGCACATGGATTGGAAGAATAAACATAGTTAAAATGTCCATACTACCTAAAGTAATCTACAGATTCAATGCTATCCCTATCAGAATTCCAATGTCATTCTTTATAGAAATTGAACAAAGAATCCTAAAATTCATATGGGGCAACAAAAGACCCCAAATTGCGAAAGCAACCCTGAGAAAGAAGAACAAAGCTGGAGGCATCACAATCCCTGACTTCAAAACATACTACAAAGCTACAATCATCAAAACAGCATGGTACTGCTACAAAAACAGATGCATAGATCAATGGAACAGAATTGAAAGCCCAGAAATAAAACCACACATCTATGGACAGCTAATCTTTGACAAAGGAGCTGAGGGCCTACAATGGAGGAAAGAAAGTCTCTTCAACAAATGGTGCTGGGAAAACTGGACAGCCACATGTAAAAGAATGAAAATCAACCATTCTTTTTCACCATTTACTAAAATAAACTCAAAATGGATCAAAGACCTAAAGATTAGGCCTGAGACAATAAGTCTTCTAGAAGAGAATATCAGCAGCACACTCTTTGACATCAGCTTCAAAAGAATCTTTTTGGACACCATAACCCCTCACATGAGAGAAACAACAGAAAGAATAAACAAATGGGACTTCATCAGACTAAAGAGCTTCTTCAAGGCAAGGGAAAACAGGAGTGAAACAAAAACACAGCCCACTAATTGGGAAAAAATATTTGCAAGTTATTTGTCCGACAAAGGGTTAAGCTCCCTAATATACAAAGAATTCACACAACTCAACAATAGAAAATCAAACAACCCAATTACAAAATGGGCAGGGGACATGAACAGACATTTCTCCAAAGAAGATATACAGATGGCCAATAGACACATGAAAAGATGCTCATCATCACTAATCATCAGGGAAATGCAAATCAAAGCTACACTAAGATATCACCTTACACCTGTTAGAATGGCAAAAATATCCAAAACCAAGAGTGACAAATGTTGGAGAGGCTGTGGAGAAAAAGGAACCCTCGTACACTGTTGGTGGGAATGCAAACTGGTGCAGCCACTATGGAAAACAGTATGGAGACTCCTCAAAAAGTTAAGAATAGAAATACCTTGTGACCCAGCCATCCCACTACTGGGTATCTATCCTAAAACCCGAAATCAGCAATTCCAAAAGTCCCATGCACCCCTATGTTCATCGCAGCATTCTTCACAATAGCCAAGTCATGGAACCAACCTAAGTGCCCAGCAACTGATGATTGGATAAAGAAGATATGGTATATATATACAATGGAATACTACTCAGCCATCAAAAAGGACAAAGTCGTCCCATTCACAACAACATGGATAGACCTTGAGGGTATTATGTTGAGTGAAATAAGCCAGACAGAGAAAGACGAACTGTGTATGACTCCACTCACAGGTGGCAGTTGACATATGGACAAAGAGAACTGATCAGTGGTCACCAGGGGAAAGGGGGGTGGGGGTAGGGCACTAGGGGTGAAGTGGTGTACCTACAACATGACTAATAATCATGTACAACTGTAATTTCACAAGGATGTTAACTTTCATAACCTTAAAATAAATAAATAAATAAATTCCATGGGATTTAAGAGGAAACTGAGTACCTTGCCCCAGTCCCATCAGCTCACATGTGACAGAGCCAGGATTCAGTCCAGGCCCTGTGGCTTCAGAGCCAGACCCCCTGCTCTGCACCCTGCCTCCCATCCTCGAGCACAGCCACCAAGGAAAACGCACGCTTCTCTGTTTGGATGAAACATCAGATGCAAACAATCCGAGAAAATTAATTCCGCTTCAGTGAATCCAAGACGCCACTGACTGCAAGGCACGCCACTATTTTATGTACAACTAGGAAAGGAGAAACTCGGCCAGTTACACTGGGACACCACATCCTCCTATCCCACCGACTCAGAGATCTGAACCATGAGAAGATGCGTGGCTTGGAATTAAAGAAATACTGGAGGCCTGAGAATGAGCAGGCCGGAGAGATGCATGACAGATGCTGAGGGAAGCGGGTTCTGAGCGCAGAGAATATCTTAACGCTAAATCTGATTTTTCAAGAAAACCTGATAATCTCGATTTTCCTATGCAAGTTCCCAATTTAGAAACATTGGCAACTAATTCGTGTTTTTAGTGTCCTCTGCAGGACAAAGGAAACCTGAGTACAGCCCAGTCTGGCTAGGACCCTCCCACCTTCCTCCCAGGTGGGCTGGAGGGCAGATCTGCAGGCCCCACCCACTCTCACAGCCTTTAAAGGCTCAGAGCGCTCATGGGCCGCCACACACAGTACCTAGAGTTCAGAGTATGTTCTTCATCATGGAAGTGGCCAAATCAAGATGCCAGGTAACAGAAGTAAGACGACATATTGCTGACTTTTCAAAAACATATACCTATTTATTTTCTATGTAAAGCACTCTTCCCAGGTTTTCAAACCCCTCCTGCTCTATGGACACATCTGGTCCTGTTCCCTGACCACCATGCGGTCGAGGGAGGACTCAATCAAACATCGAAGCACCCCAGGTAGACACGGGGGGAACCCACATAGCACAGGACCTCCAGCTGTGGGAGCTGCTGGTCACTGGGCACTCGACCACCCAATATTACCCAGTGAGCCCAATATGACCCAGTGCGCCCAGTATTACCCAGTGCAGGAGGCTGTGTCCTGGAACCTGAGAACGCAACCTTATTTGGACATAGGGTCTTTGCATATCTAACCAAGTTAAGATGAGGTCATACTGGATTAAGGTGGACCAATGACGAGTGTCCTTATAAGCACAGAGAGACGTGCACGGAGAGACAGCCACCCGGGGAGAACGCCATGTGACGGCAGAAGCAGACCGGAGTGCTACATCTGCAAGCCAAAGAAGCCAAGGAAAGCCAGCAAGGAAGCGAGGAAGGAGCCTCCCGAGATGCTCCCCGAGAGGGCAGGGTCCACCAGCACCGTGACTTCAGACATCTAGCTTCCAGAACTGGGAGAGAATAGATTTCTGTTGTTTTAAGCCATCGGTTTGTGGTTCTTTGTCAAACAGCCCTTGGGAACTCATATTCAGAGCTTCAGAATACTTCATATTTCTCTCCCTAGGGTGAAACTGGTGTTGGCATCTTCAGACAGCTACCAGGGCTCTCTCAGGCAGGTCTGCGTCAGGTCAAACTTGTGTTAGGTCAAGTGCAGCCTGACGAGCCAGAAACGCCCCTAAGTACCTGCCAGGTGACCACCTGGGGATTCTCCTATGCTGTGATGCCAACATCTGGACAGAGAGTCGTTCCTCACTGTCTGCACGGGCACAACGAGCACGTCTGCGGGGATGCAGATCTGGAAGGCTGTTCCTTCTCCAGGTTCCAGCCCTAAAACCTTGGAGGCCGCAGGGAGCGGTGCTGGGTTCAGGCCAGCACAGCGAAGGCAGAGACTGAAGATGACTGTTCCGGCGATAAGGTGAAACACCATCATCAGAATCCACTTAGCTGGTTGACCGTGCGGGGCTCCAGCAGGGCTGGGAGCAAGCCGATGGTGGCCCCTCCAGCGGGAGCCAAGCGCAGGGCCGTGATGGCAGGTCCCCAGCTGAAAGCAAGATGGCTACTTCCCGGCTGCCCTCCCTGCCACCTGCAGACCACCCTGGCTCCTCTCAGGCCCTCCCATCTTGGTCTCCTTCCCTTTCGCGCTGGCTTCAGAGTCTAGCTGGCCCCCTGGAGCTCTACGCTAAAGTGAATTTCCTAAGAGCCATGACTGTGTGTTCAAGACTCTTTCGAGTGAAAAAATACTGACCCAGCAAAGGAAAGGTGGCTCGACTTAGAGTCTCAAAGTGAAGGCAGGAAGGGGTGGGGCCGCAGGGAAGGCGAGCTCACTGGGGAGGGCCAGGGCGGGCTGGAGGCTGGGGGAGCACCGCGCAGCACTGCAGCACTGACCACAGGAACGTGAGGCCCAGGGCCTCGGCACTCACGGAGGGAAGACAGCAGTCAGCGCGGGCATGCAGCTCCGAGCCTCACAGCCCTCAGATCGCAAGAGACTGGAAACGATGCCCTGTGGTCAGCAGAGCCGATCTTCACGCCATCGGCACCCGGAAACCGTGCCTACTGTTCGAGGACAGCTCCCTTCCGACTGGCTTACGGCCTGGACATGCAGCCTGTTTAACGTTATAAATACGGCCCCTGGAGTAGGTACTGCCACCATCCCCCATTTTACAGACGAGGAAACAGGCATAGAGTTAGGTGAAACAGAGCCCAGGGCTCAAGGGTCCTAAGTGGAGGCTGGCCCCAAGGCCCCTGTTCTTAACCACAGGATTTATGATCTCACATTTGAGACAAAATTAAGTGAAGTAGGGGGCATGCCTGGAAATACCTGAGACCTTGAAAACAAATACACAAGCAAATAAAAGGACTAAACTAGAAAAGAGGCACGGTAACGCATGCCAGCCCTGGCTCTCTCAGGGTGGTGAGTGCCGGGCAGGAGCTTAAGCCTTCACGGGGCGTGCAGGGGACGGGGCTGAGGCTGCCTCAGTCACATGACAAGGCAGTGACTCCCAGAGAACGCAGCAGGAGGTGACAAAAGGAGGCCCACATGGACTGGGCTGAGCCAGCGCACACAAGCCAGGAGCCCAAACGGTCCCCGGCAAGGACGGGTAAGTCTCCTAGGGCAGCCATAACAAAGTCCCGTAAAGTGAGTGGCTTTGAGCCACCGAAACGTATTCTCCCACATTTCTGGAGGCCGAAAGTCCACAGTAAAGGCGTGAGCAGGGCCATGCTCCCGCCAAGACTCAGGGCAGAAGCTTTCCCCGACTCCTTGTAGCTTCTGGCGGCAGCTGTCCATCCTGGTGCCCCTTGGTTTGCAGCAGCATCACTCCAGTCTCTGCCTCTGCTGTCAGGTGCCCTCCCTCCCTCCCACCCATCCTCATACCATCTTCTTATAAGGACACCAGCCATATCGGATTCAGGCCCACCCTACTCCAGTAGGACCTTGTCTTAACTAATTACATCCCCAGGACTGTGTCAATCCAGTTCAACCCACATCAGTGGCGTTGGGCCAGTTTTCTTTTTACACAGCTTCGGGGAAGGACTAAACCCCGCCGTGGCTGCATCCTTCCTGGGCCACGGCCATCAGCGCTCACCATCCCCCGTGAGAAAAAAACAGAGCAGCCGGAGAGGAAGGGCAAGCTGCCTCCACCCTGTGGAAACTGCTGATTTCCTGGGGCATTTCAACATGAGCCAAGCAGTGGGTGCCCTGGTGAGAGAGCCAAATTACTGCTACAGTTTGGGAAGGATAATAACTCAGAATCTAGGCTTTTTCCCTCATCTCTCTGCTTGCACCAGGTTTAAAAGAACGCCTACATGTGGCGCCACCCAGAGGCAGAAGATGAGAAGGACGATAAAGGGAAAGAGGACACATTTCTTCTGCTTCAGAGACGCTTACTGCGAACTTGCCCGCTCGACACTAGCTCGCCGATTTCTGCCATCACGCCAGAGCAATTAGAAGGCGTGCTCAAGAAAGAGTCGGGGACAGTAAAGCAAATGAAATTCAAATCCCATTTCTGCACCTACTTCTCCGTGTCTCTGGACTCAGAGACTCCATCAGAATTTCATCATATGACAAAGTCCTTGAATTTATCTCCTTCTCCACCCCCTCCACAGACACACACACACACACACAGACACACAAAACAACATAAAGGACCTGAGACTTTAAAAGTTCGTACAAGCCAAGTCAAAGATATCGATCACTGTAATTTTTCAAAGAAGAAAATGAACTACTTTGTGACCTGGATCTCAGACAGTCAAGATCTCGCCCCCAATTGGTTAGGCCGCAGAGAGACGGCGGCTCAAATTCCTCACAGAACTGGGAGGCCCAGGATTCCAGATCACCTCAGGGTCCTGGAACTTTGGACGGCCGCTTAGCGTGGCACGAGCGGCAGGAATTCAGTCGTCTCTTCTTTCAGAGCTCACAGGACTAGTAGCCACTTGAAAATCACTTGCATAGAAAAACATCATCAACATTTTTAAATGTTTTTTAAAAAGCCGGTTAGTAGTGATAACACAGTACAATCCCATTCCGCAGAGGAACTAACACAGCCACACACAGAGAGAGGACTGATTGGTCCCACTGAGGCCTATGATGGAGGAAGGTTATGGGGACAACTCTCTGGGACAGGAGGGGAGCTCCGTGGAATCTCTCTGTGGCTCAGTTTCCTCATCTGGAGATACCCACAGTCCCTCATGAGGCTTGTGACAAGCAAATGAGTTAATGTCACGTAACGTGCCTGGGATGGCACAGCCCAGAGCAAGCTCAGGGACGCACAGGTCAAGGCTCTCGTCATAAGTGCTTTCAAGGAGCTGCCACATTTTTCTAAAACATATCTCTATTCCTTTTATTACCAAAAAAAAAAAAGTTACTTTGATAAAACAATCATTTAGGGCCTGCCATTAACCAAAAACAGAAATACATTCAAACTACCCCAAAATGAGCCTCTTTTCTCAAAACTCTAAGCAGAGGTTCTCCAGATACACGAGGCTGAAAATTTAATGACTCAACCCAGTTGGAAATTTATTCTAGTCCGTTAATAGCTATTTCACAAAGTCAGAAATACAACTAGTAAACAGGGGTATGGGGAAGCATTCACTCTCTTCAGATAATAAAAAAAATTGAAAATTAAAATGTATAACCATTTTCAACTATTAAATTAGCCAGAAAAAAAAATATTTTGAGATATTACCCAATGCTGCCAAGCCTAAAATAAAGCCAGACTTCTCACAAGTTGCCAACGAGAGAGAGAGCTGAAGCGAACTGTAAGCGGAACAAGCGGGCATCTGTTTCGAGAACCAGAAAAGGCTCCTGTCCTTCAACCCAGAAATTTCGTTTCTGAGAATCCAGCCTAAGAAAACTTCTCAAAACAGGGAAAGTCATGTCCATCCTCGTGGTCATGACAGCGAACATTATTTCTAACAGCGAAAAACTGAACACAACATAAATGCCAAATGAGTAAATAAACTATATTTTACCAAGTGCATGGACTATTCATCTAAGCATTAAAAATGGTAGAGAAATATGAAAAAGAAAACCCAAAAATGTTAAAATGTTACCTGGGGAAAAAAATCAAAATATAAAACTGTATACCCATGGTGATTACAACTGGGCAAAGCTTGAATGAAAACTTTCAAGATGCTAATAGCGGTTCTGTTACAGGATGGACTCTGTGCGAGTCCGTTGTTTTTCTCCTCCTCGTTCCCCCAGTTTTTACAATACGTGATTTTTTATCACCTTTATGATAAAAAGTTTCTTCTGTCTAACTATGGTCACATGGCAAGGGGCTTTAAGGGGAAGCAGAACAAAGAAGGCTGCTGAGTGGCAATCTTCATGACGACGCCGTATTAGTTTGTGCGGACGGACCAGCATCACTTCCTGTTTACGGTCACCTGCTATATGCGGCACTGTGCTGCGTGTGTGACATGCGCTCAAACCTCCCAGCAGAGCTCATTAGCACCCATATTCTCACTCCGGAGAGGAGGAAATTGGGGAACCGGCAGTTAAGAATTTTCATTTAATCCTTCCAATGGCTACGTTTAGAACATTCTGGTCACTTTCCTAAGATCTGACATGGCACAGGGGAGGGGCTGGTATTCGGACACAGTCCTTCTCCAGAGCTGGCACCCTCAACACCTGGGCTGGAAGGCAACAGGTGAGAAACTGAAAACGCAGGTCGATTCTGCTTTACAACCCGACTTCTCTTCCTTGCTCTGTTGTCTGAATTTTCTAGTGTCCTTCTGTTTTTATCATTTAAGGACCAAAAAAAAAAGAAGGGCAACAGAGAAGAGGTTTGCTTACTGCCTGGGTTTGTGTGTATGGTTTTTTTCATTGTTTTGATCAAAAGACTAAATAAAGGTCGATCAAGTCTCGACTACACTTGGGGGTTATGGGTACGAAATGAGGAGAAAAAAATGATGGAGAAGAGCCAAAACAAACCTGTTCCACACCAAACCAAACTGCGCCAGGCAGCTGCCCGCACCATCTTTCTTTTATATTTTCTTTCCACCGCCTCTTCCAGTCTGCACATGAATCCTGAAATCATGGAACCGGATGGGAAGAGGACACAGAATGTCACCAAATACCCCAGTATCACATAGCTGCTACTGACGAAGCTGGGCACAGAACTTGGGTCTCAATCCCAATTCTGCATCCTTTCACAAACTTATCCTCTGCCGAATATTCTCGGCTCAGCTGAAGACAATCTGCATTTACTGGAGGGCAAATACACACCGTGTTCCAAAAAGGATCCTTCCACGTACTCATAGTGCTTAATAATGCTCAAAACTGGACAGCTGATACAGCTCACACATACTATCTCATATGTAACTCAAATTACAAACACTAAATTTCCAGCAATTGTGAAGCCACGCTAGAAACAGAGAAAGCTGAAGTAGATATAATACCTCTTTTTAAATTCTGCAAAAATAAAAAATGCATTGTGTGTACTGGTCTATTCAGAAAAAATCACACGCAACAAACCAAATGAAATATTTCCCACAAAAAACATCCTCCCAATCCACCCCCTCTGGAAGCCTCTCTGAAGAGTAGAGGCAGGCAGACAGGCAAGACACTAGACCCCGGGGTCAGACCAGGGGCCCATCTCAGCATGGGCGGCCTGCCCGAGGGAGCACGTGTGAGGGAGGGCTGGCTGGCTCCAGAGGTGGGGTCCAGATCCAGGACTCCTTCCTGAGCGTCAACAGACCGGGCCTCACTCCCTGGGAACGGCTATGTTAAAAGTTCAGATTATCACCCCTCCTCAGCCATTTCCTCAGCTGGCTTCCAGAGAGAGCAGACTCAGCCAGAACACACAGTTCTCCTGTCAGAGAGGCTCTGTGGCTTGGTGCCCAAGCGCAGGGAAGAACCGAGAACCACTGTCCAGTTGTGTGGTCCCAAGGCAGTCCCCCCAGACAACCCCGGCCCAGCACCCCTCCGTGCGCTTCCCCACCCCCGCCAGGGGCCGCTGCGGAGCTCAGCCTGCAGGGCCAAACTTGGCGAGGAAGAGAACATGTGTCCACGGGGAGGGAGCACGACCATTCCACCCCCTGGACGCCCCTCAACCACGTCCCAAGTGCCTCCTTTCTCAAGGATGACCACCAACCCAGATCTCATGCCCATTTTGGGGGCACGAAACGGGAAAGAGGCTGGAGGAGGAGGTGGGGTGGGATGGGGAAGATCAGAAAGAACTCCCAGGTCCTAGCAGTGCCCATCTGAAGATGACGCCCGGGCCGTGTCGGCAGAGAGAAAGGCAGAGAAGCAAATTACTCTCCAGCTAGGCAGTACCGACCAAGCTACACCTTATTTAACCGGGCACACTGCACAACGTACAAGATGGGAGCAATGGTCACCGGCCTGGGCCTGGGGGTCAGGCAGCCCTGGGTTCTAAGCCAGGTCTGCAGCTTCCTGGTCGGGAGGTCCTGAAGCTGCGTAACCCCAGGAGTCTCCGACTCCTCCTGTGGAACGTGAAGGCTGACAGTCCCCCAGGGTGGGGCAGGGTCCTCTGCTCTCCCAGAGCTGTGGCTCGGTCCCCACCGAGCCCCCTGTTTCTGCGCAGACCATGCTGCTCTGAGACAGAGCGACAGGTAGAGGGCAGGCCACCGCCAGAGGCCCAAGCCCACCAGCAGCAGCAAGCAGAGCGCAGGGAGAGGGCCTGATCCGGCCAGCTCCCTGGCCCGGGGTCCCCTCAGCTACCCTGCCGCCCTCACCTCACCAGCCCGGGGTCCCCACCCCATCCCGCTGACCCTGCCGCCCCGGCCTGGGGGTCCCCCGACACCTTGCCTCCCCTGCTACCCCCTCCACCCCCACCTGAGGCCCCCCCTCCCCTCCGTCAACCCCACCCCACCACCCCTGCCAGGCCCTCACTCACGGCACTCCTTCTCGTCGCTGCCATCAAAGCAGTCGGGCAGCCCGTCGCACTGCCAGGCGCCAGGGACGCAGCGCCCGTTGCCGCACATGAAGTTGCCTGGAATGTTGCACTCATTGGTGAAGTTGTTCCCTGGGAGCAGCTGGCCCTCTGCAGGAGAGAGGGGACAGGGAGGTCAGCCGGCACGGCAGAGGCGCGAGGACAGCGGTACCCCTACAACGGCACGGGCTCTCCTTCGGCGCGGGCGTATAAGTGAGACTTCCAGGAGGGGCCTCAGTTTCCTCATCTGTGAGATGGACTGACCATCTTGCCCCTCCCTCCCCACCCCCGGAGTCTGAGAGGGAGACGGGAGAAATACGGGGACACCCTCAGCAGGTGCCTGAGGCCCACAACGGGTGCTCACTGGCTTTTCTTCTTTCTCCGTCAAAAACCTTCGTGGTGAAATCTAAACCTTCTTGTCTGGCGGTCGGCAGTGGCTAAAAATGAAGGTTCCAAGACAGGAGTGAGCGCCCCACTCCCAAGGCCTCCAGCAACAGGAACTGTGGCCCTTCTGCCCCTTCACGGCATCCTTGAAGTTGAGCCACGTCAGCAGGAATCCTGGGAGATCATTTCACTTTAGGAAACTGGAGCCCCAGCCCACAAAACCAACCTGCCAGAGGTCGCCCGGGAAGGGAGGCCAAACTGAAACTCAAATTCAGGCATCCTGACTCCCAAGAGGGTACCAAGGTCACTGACTGTGTGCCGAAAGTTCCCGGGGGTTTAGAACCCAGCCTGAGGTTTAGATTCAATTCCACTGAACAAAGGCATAAAATGCCAAGGCCCTCACCCCAAAGTGCCAAATCTCAGCTGGAAACAAAAAGAAAAGGCCAAGATCACAGGGGCACGGGGTGCTGAGTCCACCCACCAATGGGCCCCAGGGGCAGAGTCTCCAGGCAGCCAGAATCTGATCAATCTGATCAGTCTGAGCCAGTGTGATCAATAGCTGAGAGATAAGGAGCCCTCTGGAAGTAAAATGGTCTTAGGGGAAAAGGAGAAAAAAAAGACCAGTCCCTCCAGGGCTCCCTCCGGAGTCTTCAAGAAGCATTTATTGAATATTTATGACCAGACACTGGTGCTAGGTGCTAGAGATGCAGAGCTGAACGCTAGGGCTCCTCCTTCAGGCTGGAAGGGCACACGGGTACACTAGTGATTTCAGCACCATGTACTAAAAAGAGGGGAGTCCAGACCTGTCTGGGCAGCAGGAGGAGAGTGGGGCCCACGACCCTCTTTCACAAGCTTTGCCAAAGAGAAGCATCTCCTGCATCCCTGACGTCACATCTTCTTCCATGCCACTCACCTTTCCATATGCGATTATTTTTACCTGGAAAGCCCTTCGACCACCGGGTCTCCTAGTAAATCCCTGCATAACCATTAGCATACAACTTCTCTGTTACCCTCCCTCTGAAGTGTTCCCTGATGGCTCCGAGCAGAGATGAATACTTACTCTCCTAGGCAGCTACAGTACTACTGGGGTGACACTAAAACTGTGTGACAACTGGAACAGGCGGTCAACAACAAACTGCAGTGGACACAGCCACCGGCAAGCAGTCCCACATCAGCCCGGGTGCCATGGGTATTCTTTGTGGACCAGCTGCCCCACTGTGCTGAAGTCATCACAGACATGCAAGTTTCCCAACTGAAATGAACTTCCAGAGCCCACCGAGGCAGCAGCTCCAGGGAGGGGCCTCGCCCTGCCCCAACCACCTGCACAGAACCCGAAAACCTCCCTTGTCTGCTCCTCACTCCTTCAGCCCCTATGGGTGGCCAGTCATCTGAACACTGTTCTCCATCATCACAGCCACGACCCGAGCCCAAGTCACCCCCACCTCTCACCAGGATCACTGCCACCTCTCCCGGTTGGGCCTTTCCACCTCCCCCCTCCCCTCACTGTGGCCAGAGGGAGTTTTCGAAAGAGCTAATTGATCATGACACTTCCTTAGTTTAAAAAAGCCACTGAATGGCTCCCCAATGTTCTTAAGATAAAGTCAAAATTCAAGGCATTAAAGAAAGGTTCCAGGAGAGAGGTGGCATTTGCAGTGGACGCTGACAGAGAGATGGAATGTAAGGGCCCTCAGGCCTAGAGATCCGACAGCAAAGACAGGTGAGGAAGGTTCGGCCCAGGGCACGGAGGAGTATGGCATAAAGAAGCACACAGCTCTGATGGTTCGGAAGTGCAAATGGACTGTGCCACTATTTCCCCTATTCCACCAAGTCAGACATCATCATCGTGGCCGTCTGCCTGCTGAGCCGACACTCGATCCCAGAACCCCTCTCAAGACCGGACTCCAGAAAGCCACCACCAACCCTGAGAAGAACACGAAACCAATTCACCACTTCCAGGCGAGGGCTCGAGATGCCCGAGGGGAAGACATAGGAGAGAAGCCTAGAAGGACCGCCAGATGCTGGATCCCAACCAGACTCGGATGCTCAACCCAGAAAGCCACACATTCCAGCTGTTTGCTAACAACTGCCCGGACTCCCCAGCCAGCAGGGAGCTCTCCAGGGCTCCAGAAGGTGACCACCGTTCTGCTTTGTTAGGAAATCACACGCTGGCTTCTTAGAGCCAGCTCCTCCAAGGCAAGGCCCCTGGAAGACTCATTGCAACTGTGAAATCTTGTTCTGATAAACAGATTTCCGGAGGCAGAAAATTGGCCAGATTAGATTCCAAAGGGCTTGCTCAGAGAGGCGATAGGCTGGCGGCACACAGACTTGACAAATGTAGGGTGTGATGCAGGGCTAAATACCAGTCTGTTATGAACAGGTGGACCTGGCCGCCACGAGGCTCCCAGCAGGACCGGGCATCCCCAGGCTGGGTGACTGAGAACACAGAGGAATGTCTCTGTGCTCTCTGAGCAGCTCCAGTATGCACGCAGGGGGCAAAGGGCCTTGGGTGGAAAGGAAGTGACAATATCATCCAACTCAAAAGCATGAGGACAAACCAAGGAAAAAGAAGTTAAATCCGGTTGATTCTGTCTTCAGAAATCTTCCTCAAATCCATCCAACGTGCCTCACTAAATTGGCACCATCCAACCCAAGCACCGTGCCCGCCTGCCCCTTTAAACCAGCGGTTCCCACCACAGGGTAACTCTGCCCGCTCCAGGGACAAGCGGCAGTGTCTGGAGACTCTCTTGGTTGCGGGATGTAGTGAGTGGATTCTGGTTCTGTGCATCTGCAATGCACAGGGCTGCCCCTCCCAGCACAGACCCATCCGCCCGAAATGTCCACAGCGCCGAGGCTCAGAAATCCTGGCTTCAACCAACCTCCAACGTGCACTTCTCATGCCCCCCAGCTCCTCCTACAACAGAGGGAGGTTTTACGGTGCTACTGATGGCTTCCCGGTGCCCTTAGAATAAACTCAAACTCTGGCTGTGGTTTACAAGGCCGGGCATGATCTAGCCCTGTCTACTTCCACGGCCACTTCCAACCGTTTCCTGGGACACACATGTCCCCCCAGCACCAAGGACTGCGCCTGCTGCTCACGGACACAATTCTTCCCCTCACTTTGCACCTGGCATCACGGCTGAACTGTGTCCCCCAAAAAATCCTATCACGGAGTCCTAATCCACAGGACTCAGAATGTGACTGCACTCAGAGACGGGGCCTTTAAAGAAGGGAGTGAGTTAAAATGAGGCCGTCGGGGAGGGCCCTACTCCAGCCTGACTGGGGCCCTGACAAGAGGAAATCTGGACACAGACACACAGAGGGAAGGCCATGTGAAGAGACACAGGGACGATGGCCGGCTCCAAGCCAAGGACGCAGGCCTCCAAAGAAACCAATCCTGCCCCACTTCGATCTCCATCTCCCAGCCCACAGAACTGTGACACAATACACTTCTGCTGGTCAAGCCCCCCGGTCTGCGGTCCTGTTAGGGCTGCCCCCGCAAACTCACACACCTGGCTCACCTCCTCACCCCTCCTGCAGGCTTCTTTATCCCTCACTCTGACGGTACTTCATCTACACCCAATCTAAAGCTGGTCCCTCTGTTTTTCTTTTCCAAAGCTGGACACTCTGCCTGTGTCCTCTGTTTTCCCTTGTGCTTCCTGACGTATCTGTGCCATCTCCCCAATAGACTGCACGCCCCTGACGGACAGCAGCGCTGTCTCCTCAGCTCCACGTCCTCGGCACCCGGGGCTCAGCAGGCCCCCAATAAATACCCGTGGTCGCTCTAAGGGGAAAACCAAGCGTCGGGGCTTAGGGACCCCCATCTCTCACGGTCTTCCTTGGGAAGTTCCACCCACCCTCGGCCTCATTCCCCTGGAAGGTGAGTGGGATCTGTACACATACAGTTAAAAATAAGGGACCTGGGGGTGTCTGGATTTGTGCAAGTAAATTCCTACCCTGTCTGCTTTAAAAGAGGTTAGAAATCTTTTCAGCCCGACAGCAGGACTTTCTAGTGGCTGAAATATTTATCCCATCTCAGTGTCTTGGGACACATTTAGAATCCAAAAAGGACAAACCCCTTAGTACGAAGTTGGCTAGCTGGGGTTTCTCCTTTTCCCTCTTCTTCTTTTCATTAAGCTGAAGAATGAGAAAGAGCCGCCCATTTTCACTGCAGCACGTCACTTAAAATAACTATACCATCTGTCCCAAGAATGCAAAAAGAAATCCCAGTCCTCCGCCAGCGGGCAGAGGCGAGCAGCCTGCGGTGACAGCTCCTCGAGCAGCCCTGGCCCCACAGACTCACATCTGAGGAGGGGCCCAAAACTGGGCAACTGCAAAAACTCAGACAGCTGCTGCATCCCGCCCAAACTGTCCTTCTGGAACATGCCGTTAGTGACGCCGACTTTTCCAGCTGAAAAATGGGGATTGTGTTCTACCAGCTGGAGGCCTTCAAAGTCTCTTCTCCCGCCAGGAACGCCTCGTCATGATGCAGTACAGATCTGACATCTGCAAACTATCGGCAGGTCATGCTTTCAGATTTCTGCCCAATGGCCTGTTTATATCCGCTGCTTCCGGACAGTCCGGTCTGCAGCTCAATGCACAACAAAGCAAGACCCACCCTCATACGTACAGACACACAGATGGCTTTGCATTCCACTTTGCAGATCTCAAGGAGATCTTCCCTAAAACCTCACCGGAAAATTAACACACCTCTTCCCACTGCCTAGTGCCAAGTTGCATAACGTCACGAGGCCACTGAAAACCGCCATCTGCTTTCCCTTCAACTTGCTTCTTCAAACACACACACGCGGTCCACACATGGGGACATGAGAAGCACCAAGGGAGCCGAGTGTGATGACTTGTTTGTAAACATCCCTGGAAAATCCCCTGAAGGTCCCTCGGCCTCCAGACTGCTCCGCGTAGCGGCGTCAGTGTCGGATGGAGTCCCAGACATCTGTCCCAGGCACTTCCCAGGGCCATTCGGTTCTCATCAAACAAGCCTCTTCCTGTGGAACCTTGCGATGGGGGCGTTCCGGCTGTCACCAGGAAGGCAGCAGCCACGTGGGGATGTGCGAGCCTAGAGCGAGGAGGCACCTCTGGCTCCAAGCACTTAAGCACAGTCCTATCCCTGCTCTGTCTAAAGTCTGCACAGCACAACGCCCCATGACCTCACGCCAACCCCAGCCTCTGCTGGTCCATCTGTTCAAGGAAGATGCCGCAGAGGGAAACAGGGGAGAAGGTAGAAAATGCCTCACGGGTTCAGGCCAGGACTGCAGACCCTTGGCATTCACAGATTTCATATGTACACAGATTTCTCACTCACACGTACAGTGCACCACGTTTCCACTGATGCTGAAGGAACACTGTACAGATGAGGCAGGCCACTGGGAACGAGCGAGCCGAGCTGCCCGCCCAGCATCCGCGCCGCGCACAGCTTTCTTGTTCGCTTCTCCTGTGAAATGCGAAGCAGCAACCATTACAAAATGACAAATGCTTGGATTCCTCCTTAAAACGAGTTAGTGAAGAAAGCCTCTGGCGAGAATTAACAAGGTAAGCAAAGAGAAAGAGAGGAGGGCTGGGGAAAGGACAGTTCTGCACCAGGAAACAGCTCTATAAATTATTTTCGTCCCGTATTTACAGCCTCGTGAAGGGCCCGAAGCTGTTACTTACATTTTTGAGTTATGCTTCGTTGCGTTTTAAGAGGACAATTATGTCGGAGCAGCATTAATGGCGTGGGGATTGGTGAGCCATCAGAACGGGGCCCTCGCAAGGTCCCAGGTCCGCAGCTCAGGGGGCTGGACAGCAACAGTGGAGGATGCTGTTCGTCATGATGCTGACCCCCAAAGGGGCCCCACCCCACCCTGAACCGCCCCCTTTGCACTCCCTTCACCAGCCCTTAAGAAATGGATCACCAGGGACCTTTAAGAGATCTAACATCTGCCGAAGTTCCTCCCATATGGCAGGAGTTCAAACGTCAGTTCTCTCTTTACTCCTTCTCAGGAGCCCTGTGAACAGGTGCATGCCCATCTTGCAGACAAGGAATCTGAGACTGAAGAAGCACCCGCTCCAGGTCACACAGCAAGAACAGGGGTCTGCGGACTTTTTAGGCCAGATTGTAAATACTCCGGGCTGTGCAGATCAGGAGGCCAAACTAAAGGTATTATAGAGGTACTTACATAAGAGGAAAGAAAACAATATTCCACAAAATTTTCACTGATGAAATTGAAAACATTAAAATAAACGAGAACAATTTTCTGTAATACAGGTCTACTAATTAAAAGAAGGGAATTCTTTTTTGGGGGAGGAGGGAGCAAGTAACGTGTCACTTGATTGAGCTTCAGAGTTAGTGTTCTCTATCATCAAAATCTATTGCAAATGTTTAATTTTTTTCAATCATTTAAAAATGTAAAAACCATTCTTAGCTCAGGGACTGTGCTGGGCTGGCTTTGGCCCAGGGGCCATAGCTGGCGACACTTGACCTGGAAGATGAAAGGTCTATCTAAACAATCAAATGGCAAAGGCATCCGATCCAAAGGGCCCCCTCTCTACCCCATCATACTTGCCCCACTCTGAAATGATCCCTGTGGTGTGGTGGCTGCTCCCCCAAAATGAGGACAGGGACCTTGGCCTTCCTGTTTCCCCAGCAACCAGCCAATACCCGGCACCCAGCACTCAGTAAACGCTCACTGACTGAATGCGTGATGACTCCTAAGGACCCTTCCGATCCTGACACTCTCAGCTTCTGTGAATTGATTTATACCCTACTTGAACCAATTTATACTTCTGTCCAAATCCAATGGACACGTGAGATTGGGTCTGCAAAACATTCCTGAGCTCCTAGGAGGAAAGAGACCGAAGTGGGGAACTTCGGATGAACTCTGACCAGCTCTCTTTTCACACCAACCCTGTCCTCGCCAAGCGTCCCATGCACGTCAGGCCAAGGGAGGACCTGGAGCGGGAGCTGGCCCCCTCGTGCCTGTCTTTTCAGCATCCAGCTGCAGCAGCAGGAAGTGAGAATCAGGCAGTGAAACTAAACTGAAGGACAAGGGAGGGGCCAACCTCATGACCAGTTTTTTCAGGCTTGCAAATAAGCCAGGCTAAGAGGGGGCCAGTAAACGCTGCACTTCAGCACCTCTCAGAAACAGCCACAGGGTCAAGAAGAGGGATTCTGCTCCGATCTCAAGTCGGGCCCAGCCCTGTGTGCGTGGGGGCGGCTCCAACAACTCCTACAGTCCCTGGGAACCGATCTGCAAACTAAACTCTGCTCTGCAGATACACCCAGGCGGGGCAAGCGTGGAAAATACCAAAGCGAACCAAGGAATAAGGCCAGAAATGCAAAATGAGCCTCATTTAGACCCGAAAGCATCTCTCTATGAGCTCAGGGTAAAGGAGGATTTCTGAAACAAGACTTAAAACACACAAGCCACAAAGACTGATAAATACAACTGCATTAAAATGTAAAACTCCTGGTCATCAAAAGACACTATAAACAAAGCTAAAAGATAAGCCACTAACTGGATGATGGTATCTGCCACATACATAACCCACAAAGATCGATATGTAGGACTTTCTTACAAGATGACATAAAAAAACGCAGACAACCCAGAAAACTGGATGGAGCCTCTGAACAGGTACTTTCACTGACGAGAAAACTCAAGCAGCCACTTCAGACGCACTCAACCTCGCTGGTAATCAGAAAATGATTAACGAAACGGGAAGTCCTCTTTCACACCCAGCAGACTTGCAAGAATTTGAAGTCTGACGTTCTCAAGTGGCGACACGGTGTGCGGCAACAGGAACTCACGCTGCACGCAGTGGAGGAAACGGAGGACTGATCGGCAACTCCTCGTGAAGCTGAAGATGCTCCGACCCTCTGACCCCGCCAGTCTTCTGGTACCTACCCCAGGTCTGGGAGAAGCGTACATGAGAGAACAGCACGAGGACATCCCCTGCAGCGAGGCCAGAAGGCAAAATTGCCAGACACGCTAAACGTCCATCAAAGAGGGAATGGATGAAAAATCAGGGGACATTCACACAATGGAATACTGCCAGGGCTTCTATTTAATGAACTGGGATGGCATGAATCAACACGGATAAGTCAAGAAACTTAATGCTAAGTGAAAAAAGCAGAGTGCAGAATAGCACTTAAATCAGGCTTGAAAAACATACTACTCTAAAGGATTCATACAGATGTAGACGTCATTTGGAAAATGTACAGGAAAAGAAAAATACCCCATTCGGGGCAGTGGTTACCCGCTGGCGAACGGGATCAGAGGGCGCACGTGAACTCAGCTGTAAGCTTTCTGCAAAACACTCGGAAGCAAGCATGACAAAATGTCAGAATTTAGCGGAACTAGTTCACAGGCTTTCTATTATTCTTGATTCTTTTCTCCACGCTTTAAAAAACGTTTCATTAATAAGATTTATTATCCAGAACAAAAATTACGCTAATATTTGAGAAAAATCTATGAAAGACATATGGAGCCATTCACCACTAATAGTCTAGCTTCAAAAAACCCCATCAAATATAAAAGAATGAGAGATGAAAGGTGGCAAGTGTTCATATTGGGGGAAAAAGAGCCAGTGCAGGGGCATCCATCTGGGAGAGGGGCCTACAGGAACTCTCTTCATTTCTGAAAGGCAGCCACAGTTGCCGGGTAGAAGCCAACAGCAGAGGAAAAAAATAAACACAGCTCTTCAGATAGATTTACTCACCCGACTTATGAAGCCGTGACATTCCAAAAATAAAAATATTAAGGCCTACCAGAAGTTCTGAATTTTTCAAATGCTAACTCCCGCAGACATCAGCGTGGGAAAAGCCGCAGTAAAGCTGTCTTTCTCAGAATAGTCCGCGCCATCTGCCCCCTCGCCCCTCAACACGGGGCTGCAGGAGGCAGAGACAGCCAAGGCTGGGATTTGGCACGCCCAATCACAACTGCCAAATGCCTGATTCTCTAATCACGATAGCTAGCTGTGTGACTTCAGATAAGTGAGTTCCCCTCTCTGAGCTAAAATTCTCCATTTGTCAAACTGGGGTAACCCTACCTCCCGGGCAGGGTTGCTGAAGGACAGAGGGATAGAAGACCCATATACAACAGATAGAGGGATAAAGTAAATGTAAGAGGTAGATGGCATATACTTGGGGTTCAATAAGTAGTCCTCGTGTTTGTTACTTCTTTCCCTCCACGCATTCTCCGGGACTCTCCTTGTTAGTGGCGCTCAGAGAACACTGGGCCCCTTCTGTCCCTTCCCCTCCAGAAAGGGCGCCGCCTGGGCAGGTGGGAAGCCTGCTGGAAGTGGGGTTGGCTGAGAGCTGGTGGTCACTCAGGTCCAAAAAAGCAGACTTTGGAGACAGACACCAGGTTCTAAGAACACAGTCAAGGAGCTCACAACATGACCCTGGCTGTGTGTCTTCTAACACACGACAGTCTCAGTTCGATTATTCCTAAGAACCAACCAGCCCTCACTGCCAGGGCTCTGCACAGCAGCAGAACTACAAAATGCACCAGCCCTTCCAGACAACGTGGTTGTGAAGCAGGTCCAAGAGAAAGGTTCCTGGGATTCACCTTTGGGATCTGAGGGAGCTGCTCCACCTCCCTGGGCCTCAGTTTCCCCATGTGTAAACCAAGGCAGTAGGAGATGACGTCCAAGTTCCTCCTCAACTCTCAGCCCGCTCGTCCTGTTTCTGTGGACACAGCTCCAGTCCCCACACAGGCAGGCAGTCACCATCTGCCTGTCCTACATACATTCCTCAGCATTTAAAAATAATACCGAGGGTTTACACAGAGCTCCCCCTCTACAGAACTGAAAACATCCCCGCGAGGCAGGTGCAGAAGGCAGTTCCTCCTTTCCAAAAACAGAGACTAAGACCCAGCCGTCAAAAGGCAGGGCTGGCGCTGGTTTCCAGCCCCCAGAGGAGACTCGATTCCTGCCTCTGCCCTTTAGAACTGAGACGGCTGGTCCCACACTCCCTGCAACAAGAGAAAATAATCTCCAAAGGGCCAGGAGACCCGCCTCCCGGTCCCTACGAATCCCAAGGCTCTCGAGTTCACTTTGCTTATCCACAATCTGCCATTGCGTCTCAGCAAATGAACGACTGTTTGGCTTATCACTTCTGATTAGGAGAGGAACTCAGCCAGGGGAATCAGCAACACCGACCTGTTAGCACCACCAATGGGGAATACATATTAACCCAGGCGTCTTCTTAAATTTCCTTACGTAGCTTAATCTATTAAACCGCTGCATCCTGCTTCTACAATCTGCTCACGCGGGCACCCTCTCTCCCGCAGAGCATGACGACAGGCCCTCCATCATAAGGAATTAGCTGACTTCTTGAGCAAATGATGTTTGTACACCTAGCATACCAGAGTTAAGCAGTATTTACCGCTGGAGTCCCCGCTTCTGCATGCATGTCTGACGGAGAGCAGCTTTCAGAGGGAGCAACTGACATTTGCAAGACACTTGTCGAAGTGGTAAATCAAAGGGCAGAAACCCTGCAGGCGAACCTGTTCGGGTTTTCCAGATTGCAAAGGGTAGCTTATGACAGTCCAGAAAACAAAGCAAATTAAAAATTAAAGAGGGATTATAGAGGTCGTCTCCCTCAGTCAGCCCTGGAGCCCACATACTCTGCATTCTAATTCCGCTCCTGCCAAGCTCAGGGAACGGCTTAATCCCTCTGTGCCTCAGTGTACTCCTCTATAAAATGGAGGTGGACCAAACGCAACCTTGATAAGCTCTCTGGGTAACCAAGGGGCTGTTCTGTCCACCTTGGTGTTGGAGTCGCAGTCACAAATCTGAAAATATGAGAACTCTCATTGCGTATCACTTGCACCAGAAAACTTGTCAAAAAAAAAAAAAAATACACTAAAAATTCAGTGAAAGCTTCTGGGATTTTCAGACATTTTATAAGACAGCAGTCAGAGGCCATAAGATCAGCCAGAGTTCACTTGTTAAAGGTATTATTATGCACTATTAAAGAACTACGGTTATACAGACTAGATGTTATGTGGGCATATACGATGTCATTACACAAGACATACCATTACAATGTAGTTACACGATTAATAATGAAAGGAAGGGTGACCTGCAGTGTAAATGGATCCACCTCGAACTGAACACAACAGAATCCGACCAGGTGAGATGAGAGACCAGAGAAGGGAGCTGCTCATTAAGAAATGCCTCTTCAAGGGGCTGGCCCCGTGGCCGAGTGGTTAAGTTCCTGCGCTCCGCTGCAGGCGGCCCAGTGTTTCATCGGTTTGAACCCTGGGCGCGGACATAGCACTGCTCATCAAACCACGCTGAGGCGGCGTCCCACATACCACAACTAAAATGTACAACTATGTACCGGGAGGCTTTGGGGAGAAAAAAGGAAAAAAATAAAATCTTTAAAAAAAAAAAAAAGAAATGACTCGAACGTGCCCCAGTGTGAGTCAGTTCAGATTACTACTGCTCAGACACTGGAAAGCAGTCAAAGCTCGGTGAATGCCAAGACCACGATGAAACTTTATGTAGGTCCAGACCCCACAGTCTGCAGGATCTTCAATCTCCTGACTTCCAGCTGCTCCCTGCCCCCATGATGGCCTGAATCTATCCTCACAAAGTCACCAATGGCCTCACAACTGCTGAATCCAAAGGTTAGCATTCCAGCGCTACCTTACGCAAAACTCTGCTGCCCTGGACCACCCGGAGCCTGCCCTCCTCCTGGACCTCCACTCCCTTGGCCTCCTCCACACCCTCACTCTCTGACCATGCCTCCTCGGTCACCTCAGAGGCTGCTCTTCCTCCAGCCATCCCTCAACAGCCTCCAGAATCCTGTCTCCCGTCTGCTTGAGCGATAGATGCGTCTTCCCTGGGAAAGCCATCCCATCCACCATTAGGTTCAACCTCCAGCTCAGCTCTCTCCCCTCCAACCCCACCCTCCACACACAGCCGCATCACCCCTACCACCCCAGGTACTTTCATCGCCAGCAGACTCAGCACATCCGCAACAGAACTTTTGATGTTTCTCCTAAACCTGCTCCTCCTGCATCACCCAGTATTTCGAGAACTACCCAACATCCCTCTCCCTCAGCCCCGCCCACATCAATCAACAGTGCTAAACATTTCCCACATCCATCTTTCCTCGCCATCCCTCCTACTCACGACCCTGGTTCAAGCCCTTCTCCCTTGCCTGTTTGGCATTAATGGATTCCTTGCCAGCTTTCCTGGCTCCAGTCTTTTTTTTTTTTAAAGATTGGCACCTGAGCTAACAACTGCTGTCAATCCTTTTTTTTTTTTTTTCTGCTTTACTCCCCAAATCCCCCTGCTACATAGTTGTATATCTTAGTTGTAGGTCCTTCTAGTTGTGGCATGTGGGATGCCACCTCAATGTGGCCTGACGAGCGATGCCATGTCTGTACCTAGGATCCGAACCTGCGAAACCCTGGGCAGCCAGAGCGGAGCGCACAAACTTAACCACTCGGCCATGGGGGCGGCCCCCTTGGCTCCAGTCTCGACACCTAAAATGCACTTGCACACAACTGGAGAGCAAACCTGACCATGTCACTCACCGTTTCAAATCCTCCCATGGCTCCCACCCCATGAGGGCAAGGCCCGAGGTCCTGGGGTCAGCACAGGAGGCCTGGGTGTCCTGGCCAGCCCACCGCTTCAGCAGTTGGTTCCTCCCTAGCCCCCCAGATCACTTTACAAGCTCCTGTCAGACCTCTCAACATAACTTACGTAAACCTCTATCTCTTCACTTATCATAATGCTTCATTGTTTGTTTGCCTGTCTTCCCGAAAAACCCCATGAACAACTTTTACCCAGAGGAGGAAATGTGTCCAAATGTAGGCCAGAGACAAGGAAAGAATGTTGAAATGGCGGGAGGAATGGAGGAAGGGATGGAGGTGGGATGGAGGCGGGGAGAGAAGGGTGGAGGGATGAATGGATGGAAGGATGGAGGGATGAATGGAAACATAGAGGGAGGGATAAAGTGTGTGGGTAGATGGTAATACGGATGGTTGCTTCTTTGTGCTATAATATTATGAAAAGCATTTCACCAAACATTTTGTGGATCATTCCTGCAAGTCAGGATTATTCCTCAATCCTGTGGACAGTCCACATTTGTATGCAGCTTAAGATTTATGAAACGAAAACACGTTTCTTCATGCTCAGATAATAATTTGATCTGAACTTGTTTATTTGAAAAACGGGGGTGGGAGGGATGTGACCCCAAAATATTTTTTATTCATATTATTATTCTCTTTCCTGAGAAGTCGTGGACCCCAGAATTTTCTAAAAAGCAATTTTCACCTCTGGATTAGCTTGAGCTTAAACCCATAATTCTTCATGGCTCAAAGTAAAAATTCAAATGTGGCCCAATACTTTAGACTGCAACCTCAGCAGGTGAGCGCTTGCCTCCAAAACTCTCGGCATGAGGACTTTGTATATGACCATAGGCTGTCAGCAGTATCTGACACAGCTGCCCCTGAGACACAGCCAACCTTCTGTGATGATCCATCTCTCAAGAAATCAAGGTTGGACACGTTATGGGGGAGAAGAACCAAGTCCGGGTGCATCTCATCACTGATGACCCCCATAGGAGTCAGCCCTCTGTTCCTGTTTCACAGTGGGTTGGAGGCAGCCTCAGTCAAGCCTTCAGGCCTCCATCCCCAGGGAGGCTGTCTTCTCCTCTCCCTGAGGTGAATCCCAAACCATCAGCACCCCACACTCGGTCCGTGTTTGTTTCTTTCTGTATCCAGGGAGTAGTGACAGCTGCACCAAAGACAGTGGCATTTTGGGCTGGGACTCTCATTCAGAGCAGACAAAGAAGCCAGCCCTGTGCTACTGGAGGCAGTGAAGGTGGTCTGGCCTTCAGGGGTCCCATCAAGGGTCTGCCTCTGTCATCAATGGCCATAGGAGCCCTGGGCCCTGGGCCCCCAGCTGCCCCCACTCCCAGCAGCCCTGGGATCTTCTGAACAAAGAGCCGAGTTTGTTTGCCAATATGGAAGGTGGCCACCCTTCACAGGCTCTGGACGTGGAGAGAAGAATGCCAGCTCCACGTGAACCTGCCAAGAGAGTTTAGGGAGCCACTGTGGTCTAGGAAATGCCAGCAGAATAAAGAAACGTAACGAACCAGAACTGCCAACACAGCTCAAGAGACTCTCTCTGTCTCTTTTGTCGATCATGGATCTTTATGCTAAAGACATGAGCGACCACGGTTTTTAAGAGAAATGAGGCAAGGGATCCAGCTTCTCACAGAACATCCGCAATAATCAGCTCCAACAGGCGCCAAGCCCTGCCCGGCCCTGCTCACTCTCACTGCACGGCACGGTCCTCCCGGGCCGCACAAACAATAATGCAGTGACAGACGCCAGACTCTGCAGCCAGGAGGAGAAATTTCACCTAATTAAATAACAACAAAACAGAAAACCAAAGCCTTCGGCCAATGCCAAAAAGAAGACAGGCGGCTTGATCTTTTCTAGAGCTTTATAGCCAGGATCGCCAATCAAGATTTTTTTTTCTAAATTTATCTTTTCAAACAATTCTGTGTCTCTAATTGCAAAGAACTCCTTAAAAATCAACAAGAAAATTGCAAGCAAACCGAGAGAAAAATGGATAAAGGAAATGAACGAGCATGTCACAGAAAATACAGATGGCCAATAAACCAACGAAAAGATGCAGAACCCCACTGGCAGTTAAACAAATGCAAGTGGAAATGCCATTTTTTAAAACAATCTGATCAGCAGTTAAAATGATGGATAATATTGACAGCTGGAATGGATGCGAGGAAATTGGTACTCTCAGACTACTGATGAGAGGAGAAACTGGTACAACCTCTCTGGGACCACTGGTGACACTGGCACTATTTATTACGGGCTTACCTTTGGACTCACTGATTCATTTCTAGGCGTCTATCCTTGGGAATATATAAACGCACTGAGAAACACGTAGAAGGCTTTAGTTCTTTATTTACTTACTTTTACTGAGGAAGACTCGCCCTGAGCTAACATCCACGCCAATCTCCCTCTATTTTTTAGTATGTGGGCCAGCACAGCATGGCTGCTAACAGTGTGGGTCTACGCCCAGAACCGAACCCGGGCCCCAGAAATGGAGCAGTGAACTTAACCACCAGGCCACTGGGGCTGGCCCCAGCTTTGTTTTTTTTTTTTCTTTACATCATTGTTTTTAAAAGCTCAAAACTTACAAGAACTTAAAACCTACTCAGAGGGAGATGGGTAAACATGATATGGCAGATCCAGAAGAACTTAGGATCCCGAATGCACTGCCGTGGAGGAACACCTCCAATACCTCAGAGGGGGAAGCAAGTTGCAAAACAATACATATAGCATTACCCATTTCCATTTCCCTCCAGAGTTGTATGTGATAACGTACAGGCACCTGCATTTACCTTCGAATCTGCAAGGTCCTAGAACATACACTCTGAGAGAAGGAATAGAGAGGTTCTTTGAAAATATGGGTATATTTTCTATTGGCATCTTTTTTCAAAACAAATTTCTTAAACTACCACCATAGTAAATACGCCTGGAGAACTGAGAATAGGAAGCATGATGACCTGGAGGAAGGGTTGAAGAGCACTGCACATTATCAAAATACACACACACATATGCACACATACACAGAGAGAAACACATACACGTGCACACACAGAGACCCTAAGAAACAAAAGCCAAAAGGAAAAGGTCACCCTATGCACCAAAAAAAAAGACAAAGCATCCCTTAAAACTTTAGAGAAGCCAGTTTCGTAAGAGTACTTTCACACAGTTATGAAACTAACAGCCCCAAACGCTGGCCTAAACTAACAAAAAACAACAAACCTGAATGGGGAATCATATGGAGAAACTTGGGTATGGATGGCTGCTTTCTTAATGAGTTAGTTATTCTGGGAACTCGCCCAAGGGCTGTATTCCCTTTTAGAACACAAATGTATTCTACAAAAGCTGTCTGAGGCACCTTTCCGCGGCCACATGGCTCCCCTCCCTCCTGCCCCCTTTCTCCCCACAAGCCACACCGCCTCGGTGGCCTCAGTGGGAGTGCCAGGGCTCTGCCTCTGATTAGGGGATATAAATTTAATGTGTCCTCTGTGAGGAATGCAGCGTGTCTGTCCAAGGCTCGCTTGCGCTCCATGTGAGCCCACAATTACTGCCTGCTCCGAACTCCTGCTTCCAGGTGGCACCGGGCCACCCTTTCTGCTGGAAGACAGAAGAGCTCATTCAAGGGCGCCGGGAGCGAGAGGGCCGGAGCCCGACCAAGGCTGGGGGGGGGCGTCTGGTTGCCACGGTTTCGGAGTTGTCCTCGCAACCGAAGTGGGTGGAGGGTCATCCCGCAACCCGCCTTCTGGAAAAGGGGGTGGAAATTAGATGTTTTTAGCAAAAGAAGCCAGACTAACCCTTTTTCTGGCCAGTTCAAAATCAGGCAAAAAAGCAGTCCATGAAGTTGGAAGTCACGATGCGGGGGGGACGACCAGACGGGGGCACAGTGGGGTTCTGGGGTGTTGGCGATGCTGTGTCTTGTTCTGAGCATGGTTCCCCAGGTGTGTTTACTTCATGAAAATTCATGGAGCCTCCCACTTAACCTCTGGGCACTTTTCAGTACGTATCTAAATTTCTATTAAAAATTTACATAAATCACAAAAGAAGACCTTTTGAACGGGCACCTGCTTGACGGGCACCGTCTCTGTCCATTCCCACTGACTCTCTCCTTTCTTCCTTCCACAGCCTGAGCCACTGGCAAACTCACTGGTCAGATCAGGCCAAGTCCAACTGTCCATGATGCCACGACCTGGCGACACGTGGGGACCGGCAGTGTGAGGAGGGGGGAATGGAATGTCCAGCATTTATTTTTAATTGATAGGCTCATTTTCCCTTAATATCGAAACAGTCCCACTCCTCCTCTCCAGTGCCCAAAATGGCATCGGCCACACCCTGATAAACCCCAAGCACGCAAGTTCTGGGCCCAGCCCCGGGCACATCGGTCCCCTCTACCGGCCCAGCTCTAGAACAGCCTCCGGGAGGCATTCGAGAAGTCAGCCGGCACTCCAGCTCTCCGTCCAGTCTGAGCCGGGACGGGACTTGCCTAGGAGTCCACGCCATCGCTGCTGACCTGTGACCCCACCACCGCCAAACTCTTTCGGGGTTATTCTCACCTATCAGGGATATTAGGGGTCTTCGATGAACTTTCCCATGTGGTTAGTTAGGGGGCTTTTCCACCTCTCTTCTTAAATAAAAAAGTTTTTTTGCTTGTCTTTGACGAAAAGAAAAACATAAAGTTTATAGGAAACTATATGGAGAGAAAAGCAACCCAGAAAGATTTACATTTGATGAACTCACAAATCAAGCAACCGATCGCTGATGTCTGCTGAGGCCGAGGGAGAAGCCTGAGCCTGCTGCCTCTCCCTCCATGCCATCACCATGCTTTCAAAGAGGTAGCACCAACCCACCACTGCCACCACCCCCGCCTCTGCCACCACCACCGCTGTCACCACCACCACCACCACCACCACCACTACCACCCAGAAACTCAGGGCCAGGGGCCCCAGCTCCAGGAAAGGAAGGTTGATCTCAGCTCACTAGCAAGGGGGCTGCCACCCCCGGGGAGCCCACAAGACAGGAGGGAGCCGGCGAGGGGAGGTGCCCAGCCCAGGGGTGTCCCTGATTTCAAGAGCACTCCTGACATCATGGAGGACAAGCCCACAGCTGCTGAGTGCACCCTCTCGGCGACCGGCATTTCACAGGATGTTGCCCCAGCCTTTTCATTAAAGGCCAGGTTGGTAACACCACCCATCTGTGTTCCCTTCACCGATACATTACAATTCCGTCAATGACTCCTCTGTCTGTCTGTCTGTCTGTGTCTCAGATCAGTTTCTTGCACTCCCACAAAACAAACAGCTTCTGTTCAAACTGCAGCCCAGAGCGACTCAATCTCCTGACACCTCCCCCACCGCAGGAAAAATCCGGAACTGTGGAAACAGGGAAAGGCCTGCCGGAAGCTCAGACTGGAGAGCAGGGAGGAAGCGAGGTGTGGAAGGAACACCTCAGGCCACACTCACCAGGCCCAAGACTCACAGACCCACAGTCCAGCAGCAAGTCACACATCCAAAGATCACACCAAGTAAGCCCAAAAAAGAAAGAACCAACTGAAGACCTTAAAAAAAAAAAGTGTCTTTATTAAGGGAAAAAAGGGGGATGCCAGCAAACCCGCCCTGCCTCAGCTCTCTAGTGCCTTCCAGATCCTAGCAGACAACACACAGACATGAGGACCCGAGCCACGGACGGCTCCAGCCTCGACGTGTGGGCAAAGCCTGTCAGTGAGAGGCAGGAAGGACCACCGCCAGCCACCCCAGCTCCTCGAAGGAAGATCACAACACCCCACTGGGGGTTACCAACTCGTGAGGAGAGAAGGGAAGGGATTTGTAAAAACACCATCCAAAGCAATCGACCTCAGTCCTTCAAAGTCCCCACCCGTAAGCAAGGGGCCGAGAGGCTGCGGGTCCCGCTAACACACACACGACTCCAGGAAACGTCTGTGTTACCCAGCTCCCCTTCGAGCCAGGCAGGACCCTCAGTGCCACTCAGAGAACAAGAGAGGAGACAGCTCTGAAACATTCAGAAAACAAAATATCCCTCAGAACGTCCGCACAAATAACTAAGAACAGCATTTCTCTCTCTAAATACGCCAAATATAATCAGATATGGGGGCAGCCCAATGTATACATAGATCTTTTTATATCTCAAAATTAACAGGTAGCTTCACAACTTTCACGGAAAAATAAGAAGGCACACATTGCATGGATTTCCCCTCTCTGCCCTCGAGCACTAGGGTTTTTCTTTCGTTTCTGTCTTTTCCATCCACAGTTTTTTTCCAGTTTCAAAATTCCCAGAGGTTCACATCTTTAAATAGAGATATATTACTCAGAATCCCTAACCTCTCTTACTTAGAACACAGAAGGAAAGCAATCTAAATTTGCTAATTAAAATCAATGGCAAGAAATCAACCTTCAGGGACAACAGGAGCAAAAAACCACATTTAGACAGCGAGGCAGATTACAAAGTCACATTGCACTGCGCTGGTGACAGGCCCCCCACTCACACTTCTCTTAGAAGTGGTGCCTGTATGGATGGGGCACCCGCCATGTGTTGGGACCTGCACTGGAACTTTGTGTATGTGGTTTAAGCCACACTGCATCCCGACTGAGTAGCTTTTATCCCCATTTTACAGATGAAGCAACTGAACTTCAAAATGACAAACCAGTCAGTGAGAACCAGGATGCAATTCAAGGTCTATCTGGCTCCCCAAAGCACCCTTTCTCCTCTACCGCCACTGTGTTCCCAAACAGACCACCTTATCATGAAGAACACATGAGCTACAACTGCTACGGTTCTCTCTCTACCCTGTCAAAGTCATAATTTGCGTATTATCACAATAGTGGAACTTCTGATACACAAATCCTAAGCTAATTATACATGTGAAATGGTGGAGGACCATCCCAATCTGAAACTGGTCTACACGGGTAACGGCTGTGTTCTCACTGCTAAACTGCCCGAGCCAACGTTCTCCTTGACAGTGACATTCTGCCACTGCACTGGGTCCGTGGAACAAGACACTCACATTTAATACCTACCCATCACCTACTGTATGCCCTATTTTGTGGAAGCATTCATTCAGCAGATTCATTCATTCACCCACAAGAACCTACTGAACACCCAGCATACTCGAGGTCGTGAGGAATACGAGGTTTGAGCACAAAGCCTACAGTTAGGAATGTGCACCTAAACAGCTGTAGTTGTGAAAGTTGGGAGTCACAAATGCCCTGAGAAAGGAGGAGAAAATGGGATAGAGGAATCGCTAAGGAGGGAGGAATGTATTCCGGGGAAGCATCGTGGAAGGTTCTGTGGCCCAGTTTTCAACCAGGCTGGTTTGCAGGTGGATATAAGTAGGCCTTCCTGCCAAAGGACACATCAGGCCAAGCGGGCAGGACAGGGACGAGGGGCAGACGGCTGAGAAGAGGCTGCCAAGCCAGGTTGTGGGGTTTGGACTTGACTTGCACACGAGAAACAACCACCTCAGGTTCTGAGCAGGTGGTGACACGAGATGAGTGATGCTTCGGGTAGGGTGACCTGGCAGCCTACACAGAAAGACAACCAGGCGAGGAAAGCAGCAAGAAACCCCAGTTGGGAAGCTCCTGGAAATTTTTAGGCATCAATTTAGGAATCAAAGAGTTGAGCCTCACTTTACTAACTCCAACATATGGTCCCCTTCTAACAAGAAATATTATGAGAGGCTGGTCAAACTTAAAATAAACAGACATGTCGAATCTCTGCGACTATTTGCTGAAGGAGGAGACGGCCCAAGTCATCGATCTCTGGCCCTGGAAGCCAGCAGACGGCATTTTTGGCAGCAGACCCGCTGTCCTGGTTCTATGTTTGCGCTGGCTGATGGTGCACTTTGCTTGTATTTCTTCAGCCTGTGCCACTGCAGCAAGGGGCAGGCAATCCCAAAATGGAACAAACAAGAAAGCAAGTGACCCGGGCTTTGATTTTGAGCATTCCCCTAACCCAGACACTAAGACCTCAGAGTGGATCCCATTCGTCCACCGCCTACGCTGACGGCCTCTCGGGGGGCCTGAAGGCTCTGTAAACAATCCCGACCAGCTTCCTGTGGATCTTCAAAACCCAAAAGACGACGAGAGAGAAAAAAAGCAAGGAGCAGAATCAGCTTATTATGGAGTAAATGGCTATGTATGCAAATCTGGAAGATTCCTGATACCGGTTACAGATTTCTGGAAAATAACTGCTTCGTAAGACAAATAAAGCAGCCTTTTGAAAACTGTGCTTTTCTAGACCTGCCTGCTGATGTGCTCCTGTCTGCAATAATGATAATAATAATAATAAAAGCTCTTGCAGGAGATGAAGTGACTCATAGCATTTTCTGCATGGATTAAATTTCTGCTACTTTCTGCAAGAAAAGCACTAACAGAACAAGCAGCATTTGCATTTCAGCGGCATAAACCCATTTCTGGGGGTGCAGAGCAGGGATTACAACAAGGGTGGGAGATCCATTCTTTCCCAAGGGTTTCATGTCATCCTCCCAGTTCCACTTGACCCCTTCCAACAGAAACCTTCGGCAGAGGGAAAATCCATCTCTATTCCGATGGAAACTGACTTTTCAGGTATGTAACTGAAAAATACTACAGGACTGTCCCCTGGACTTTTTTCTTAGCCTTCTTTTCAGCCAGGTGACCAGGACAGCCAACCAAATCCTGCATATGGAATTCATCAGAAGCCTTGCCGATGACGAACACCCCCAAACCAGTGGACCTAAAGTTTGAAAGCATCTGATTTAATGACACAAAAAAGTCAGTCTCAGAGCAGAAGAGGGAGTTTCCTAGGAAGTGACGCCAAGATAGGGAAATGAACTCTTCAGGGAAGTTCCAGGAAGAAAAAGGTGGAAGCAGCCACAGACGCGAATCGGGGCCAGCACGGACATCAGAAGAGCACAAAATCCATCTCACTGGATACCAGGAGGCGGGGCGGCCATGAGGCTGGGTACGCGGGCCTCGAACTCAGGCCCGGAGACGGCAGACACGCACTGGAGGGAGCTCTGCGGCCAGCCCCGCGCGGAGCACAGGGAAGGTGAGAGAGCGGTCAGTTAAAAGAAATAAAAACACTGCATAAACTATTTTCATAACCAAAGTTGTAGGAGACGGCTGTAACCTCCACAGTTGTAATTCTGCTGTAAAAACATGTTTTTAAAAATAAGGCCTCATGGAAATAGAAGTCCACGTTGGAAAGCGGACAAGGAAAACAGAGCAGGCTCCTCCTCGGAACAGCGCGGCCTCCTGAAGAAACACAGGGAGCAGAAACGGATTTACTTCTTAGAAGAAGACACAGGCCTCAGTGCTCTTGAACAGGCTAATATTCACCCGGTTGAACACGGCCGTTCCCAGGTGCCGTCCACCAGCCCATCAATACTGAGGGGGAGCAGACCCAGGTGCACAGGCGCACACACCCCCCCACACACACATGCGCCACACATGCACACTCGGGCACACACGTGCACACACACAGCAAATACTCATTCTTCCTCGCCCAGCAGGATTGAGATGCCCACGTATTTACAAGCCAACCGCGAGAGGAGCAGTTAAACTTCTGGTCCCTGACCACACCTGACCACAACCAACGCCCTCTCTCTCCAGATCCCAAAGTCCTCTTTATATTTTTCAAACCTTGAGGAGGTCCCGCATCCAAATAAGGATCCCACCATCGTCAGTGAAGCCTGGAGTTGGGATGAGCGAGGCTCTTCTTTGGCTCCAAGCCCTGCTCTCATCACTAGCATCACCCGCACATTCAGGCCTCAGGGCAACCACAAGGGCCTTTTGGAAAGAATAAACTACCCTACTGAATTTGTCTATCAATTCCCCCTGCTTTGTGTAGCCAAGCTTTCTTTACAACTGATAAACAACATGCCTCCCCAAACATAAATGGCACTGATGGTAATTACCATTTGCTGAGTGTTCTCCACGTGCCAGACACCTTTATGAACATCCAACATTTATAACAGCTTTAATCAGAGGAATCATTTGCTCCATTTCACAAACGAGGAAAGGCCGGTCCGAGAGGTTAAACCGTGTGCTCCGGGTCGCACGAAGCCACTGAGGATGCGGGATGTAGGCCACAGCCAGACCTGCCACACTCCATCTTCAGCCGGATTCTTTCACCTGGCCACGAAAGCACAACCAGGGGAAAACTCGGCCACCTCATACCCTCTTCCCTCAGAACAAGAAGCCTGCCAGTCAGGCTAGGAGGCTCTTCTGCAGATTTCCCCAAACAGAGACTTTACAAGGGTTTTACAAAAATCAGTGGTCTGCAGAGGCTGCAGAGTGACTTCCAGTTTTAAAAACTAACAAGAACCTCAAGAGCCGATTATTAGGGCTAATGCAGCTCATAAAACAGACCATAAACCACTGCTGTCATGTTAGTCTTGTGTCCTCCTTTTCCAGAGGCCTGTCAGAGGGGAGGCTGGCGCAGCGAGGCCGTCCGGGCCTGTGGTCCACTCACACCTGGGAAGACTTGCATCTTCACCTCTCCCCTTCTCTGTCCTCATCAGACGCTCTCAAGTCTGTGCAAAGGAAACATCATCAACCAGGCTCCTCTATCAGAGGATGACCTCAGATGGGTCCCCGGAGCCGGCTCTAATTTACTTAAATGATGGAGATCTTGCCTCCCAGGCCACTCAACCCTGCAGCCCCAGCCCGCAGATGGAATCGCAAAGCAGGTAGGCCAGACTCACCAATCTGCCGATTCAGTGGGGGCGAACGTTACAAATTACAGGGTATAAATTTAGCACGGTGGGTCTTGACACACATTCCTGCAAATTACACGTTCCCGCGTTAGTAGAAAGTGCATTAATTACTCCGGGCGCACACACTCCTTCCACTTACCCGGGGCTTTGGGGAGAGCTGAGAGCAACTCGGAGTAATCTACGAAGATTAAAGCATAAATAAATAATGCCTGCTGGGGAGGTGGGACTTTTCCAGAAGCTCTTGGCGTTAGAATTGTTAACTTTCTCCCCGCAGACGGAGAGTCACTGAGGCCCACTGTGTGGAGCTGAGGATGGACTGACCCAGATCAAGACACAAACACGGGACTGGTAGGGCTGAAAACTGCAAGCTGGCGGGAGTGTGAGAGCAGCACCTCCCTCCCTCTCGCACTAGACGCGCTACTTGCCCGCAAAGAGCACAGGCGCCAGGTGCAGGGGCAGACGCAGCCGAGGTGAGGTCTGGGTCCACCGGCCTGAGCCCATCAGGAGATTTCAGCCTACGCAACAGAGCACTATCTACACGCCCAGTACACAGAACCTGCATCGTCTGTGAGGGAGGAAAGAACTAGTGCTAACTTCACAGAGGAGGAAACCGAGGCTTGCAGAGGCAAGTAACTTGCCCAAAGGTCACATATTCAAGAGCAGTGGGACCCAGGTCTGTGTGACTCTCAGACTCACGCTCTTAAACCCCAGGAGCTGCAGCATCTGCGGAGGGGCAGCCAGCCTCAGATGCTCCTCAGGCCCTGGGGCAGGAGAAAACACCGCACATTCCCTCAGTGCCTCCTGCATCTGGGACACACAGCTCTCTGCTGTCACCGAGGCTGTTCCATTAACTCTCGGAACAACTCTGGGCAGTATCCCATCCTCTCGATTGCACCCATGAGGAATCCGAGACTGGGAAAAATCAAGGTCATCCAGCAAGCGAGGAGCAGAGCCAAAATTATAACCCATCTATATACTTCCTAAATTCAAGGCTTTTCCCTCTAAACTAAGATGCTAAATCTGTGAGTTAACTGTAACTCTGATAACTATGCAGCCTCCATAAGTTAGGGAAAAAAGGGATTAAACAAGACCAGGGGCCAGCCCAGTGGCATAGTGGTTAAGTTCGTGCACTCTGCTTCAGCGGCCTGGGGTTTGCAGGTTCAGATCCCAGGTGTGGACCTAGCACCACTCGTCAAACCATGCTGTGGTGGTATCCCACATAAAATAGAGAAAGATTGGCACAGATGTCAGCTCAGGGCCAATCTTCCTCACCAAAAATAAAAACAAGACCAAACTGCTAGGGTTGGAGGAGAATGTCAAAGCGTTGCTACCGACAAGGTCCCACAGCCAACACTTCCAGCGGGGTGGGGAGAGAGCAGGCTGTTTTCAAGTCACAGCTATGGTGGACACTGGTGGGGATTTTGTTTAAGTCACTCAGCATCCATTTCTTCCTCTGCTTTACTAGAATTACTGCTCTCTCAGAGGCTATGATGTAACAGGACCATAATCAGGGGTCCCACCCTTTCCAGCCAAGGGGAGGTCACATGGTCTAAGCTAAACTAAGATGACATTCCCTCCCTGGATTGTGGCTTTTGAGAGGTAGGGCAAAGAGGCTGAAAACACCCCACTCCTCCCAAGAAGCTGGCCACGGCAGGAGTCTTTTTACCATAAGACCAAATCTCTCTGTAGCCACCCAGCCTGGAAAGTTCACAGACCTCCTGGCTGACGGGGCGTGCACTGCAGCAGGAGAGCAAGGTAACGTGGAAGAAAAACAGGTGCTATGGCGGAACAGCAGCACACCACTTCCATAAAATCTGTGTGCAGTCTACACTTACACAGGAAAAGGGTATTAGAAGAGGACAGGGCCAGCACCCAGAGGACCCACTGCCTGGACCAGCCAGAGAAGTTAAGATCGGGCTTGGCCACCCGAAGAGTGACTTGTCGCAGCCAGATCGCCGTCTTGTCACATCTCATATCGAGAGGACATTTCCTCTTAGTCATCCTAATTTGGTGGATTAATTAAACTTGGAATTCTTGAGCACTCCAGGTTATGACCTCAATCCCGACTTGCGGAAATTGCACATTCTTTGTCTTAATTGGAAATGTGCGTGGTTTTACCTAACAAAAAATGTGCACGGTAACCTTGTAACACACACAAGGGTGTTCTATACCAGAAAGCTAACGAACAAAGCTGACGCAGTTGTATAAGAAATGGCTGTCCCCAGATTAATAAATTTAGAGGGTGATTAGAAGCTTCTGTTGCATAAACACCCCTCGGCACTCAGGTGATCCCCTTCCGGTTCTCTCCTACTAAAACGTGGGAAGCAGCTGGCTAGGCGTGCCATAGGGCCCCGGCCCACCTAAGCTGGCCAAGATGGAAACGGTGTGAAAGCCATCCATCTGGACCAACATTTCTGACCTCCTGGGGCCCTTTCTGTGAGGTGAGACAGAGGCCTGAAGCCAGGCAAGATTCTGGTGGGCCCTCCCCAGTCTGGGAGGGGCCTGATGCCTGAATTGGGAAGACCCAATGTGACTGGGGTGGCTCCTAAGACAAAGAGCCAGGGCTTAAAAAAAAAAAGCACCAGAAAGAGATGATGCTAACTGAGGGTCTCAGTGGGGCTCTCTGACACGATCGTACATGCTCCTCGCCAGTCAGGGCAGTAAGAGTAAGGGACTAACGCAGCACCGGCGACGAATGATAAGGATGACACAGAAGAAGTGACAACATACGCACAATGCAGTGAGCTTCTGCCTCCTGCTCTGGAGGAGCCAGCGGGAGGCTATTCAACACTGGGGGCATGCTGCGGGTGGAATTTCTGGGAATTTTTCTAATCTACAGAGATTACTACAGAAGTGCACAACAATAGCTACAAACATGTTATCCACAGTGATGCTCATAATAAACAAACACTTGGAAACAACACCATCGCCCAGCATCAGCGAGTGGACAAATAAATTATGGACCATCTCCCGGGCAGAATTCAACACAGCCATGAAAACCGGGTGGAAGGACCGGGGTCCAGACGTGGGCACTCTGCCGGGAGGAACAGCAGCCCAGGCGAGAGGGACGCTGGGCGGTTTCGAAAAATAAAGTCGTATTAGAATAGACACCGTAGGTGGGCAGGCAAAGAACGCAAACACCTGTTCTTTACATAATATGGTCCACAGAAAACAAAGCTAATAAAAATTACGTTGACCAACAGAGTTTGGGTAAAAAGACAGCTGAGGATAAACTAAATTAGGAATGTTTTCACGAACAGAAAAATGTTCACTATGTGTAAATGAAAAAAGAAAGTTTATAAACTATATACACATACACACACAGAACACGTTCGAAAGGGTAATATGCCAAATTTTATTTGAATAAAATAAATGGTAGGATTACTGGGTGATTTTTACCTTCTTTCTGATTAACTGTATTTTCAACAATAAATAGCAAGAGAAATTACTTTTCAGAATTTTAACGAGGGCAGAGACCATCACAGAACCAAACTATAACACAGGACGTCAAAGCAGACTGAGATTTGACTCTGAAGAGATTGTGCCCTCCTAATAATTCAAATAAAGATGGTTGGTTTTTTTTTGAGGAAGATTAGCCCCAAGCTAACATCTGCTGCCAATCCTCCTCTTTTTTGCTGAGGAAGACTGGCCCTGAGCTAACATCCGTGCCCATCTTCCTCTACTTTATACGTGGGACGCCTACCACAGCATGGACTGCCAAGTGGTGCTGTGTCCGTAACCCGGGATCCGAACCAGCGAAACCCAGGCCGCCAAAGCAGAACGTGCGCTTAACCACTATGCCACTGGGCAGGCCCCTAAAAGATGGTTTTTGACAAAGAAAGTATACAGGGGTCGGCCCCATGGCTGAGTGGTTAAATTTGCACGCTCCGCTTTGGTGGCCCGGGGTTTTGCTGGTTCAGATCCTCGGGGCAGACATGGCACCGCTCATCAGGCCATATTGAGGCGGCGTCCCACATGCCACAGCTGGAAGGACCTATAACTAAAAATTTACAACTATGTACTAAGGGGCTTTGGGGAGAAGAAGGGAAAAACAAAATCTTAAAAAAAAAAAAAGAAAGTACATAAATCGAGCTCATTATTTTAAAAGTTCCTCCACAGAATCTTTCCGTATTAAGTGCATCCTAACGTGTGACTTGGAAATGTAAGACACACTTGGCATTTCGAGAATGTCTGCCTGACACCATCACAAAACGTCATGGACGTATTACACCTGACCAGTCAAACCCTGGGAGGTGACCGCCTTGGTGCTAGGAGTCATTTTCCTCCAAGCTCTCCTTCCCACCATAATCTGCCTCCTGGGGCAGTTTCTGCCAGAGCAGGCACGGCTGAGCAGGCACCACTGAGCAGCCGTCGAGTCCGGTGAAACCATTCTACCACGGCAGCAGCCAGCACTGCCCAAGGGTCGAAGGCACGGGGCGGGGCCTGGAAGGAGATGGCCACGTCCCGCCCTCGCCAGGCCCTCCTGGGCAGGACTGGGACGGCGCGGACGTGAAGCCTCAGGGAAGCAGCGGGCAGGGGGAGAACACAGCGGCCCACAACAAGAAGCCGAGAACATCCAGAAGGAGTGGCCACACGCGCGTCCAGAGAGCTGGGAGAGGAGCAGCCGCGGGTGGGAAGGGCCCGCTTCAAGCTCCCTTAAAGGCAATCTGACGGACTGCCGTCAGAGAGGGCCCCCTTCAAGGGTCAGTTCACGTCACCTCTGCCAGTAGCCCTTCTCAACCCCACCAGCGACCACATGGCTCCCTCCCGCGCACTCACAGTGTCCTCCACCTCTCTTCCAGTGCTGCATTCAGCTTAGTGACTCCAAGTCTGTCCTCTGCCCAAGACTGTGGGGCCACAGGCACGAATCTTCTGCCACCGTCCTGTCTTCTCTACACAACCAAGCACAGGCTTTGCACACAAGAGGTGCTCAATCGATGTTTCATGACTGGAATACAAGCTGAGAGCTCCTTCAGAGCAGGGCCCACAGTGTCTCCCTTTCCATCATCTACCCAGGGTTCCACAGCATCAGGCACACAGTATGTCCTCACGAACGTGTGCATCTGCCTGCCCTGCTCCCCGGGCTCACATCAACAATCCAACTTCACAGCGGACGTGCCCAGGCCAACAGGTAATTTATCTCCCTAAAGACACTAAGTGTCCGTCAAATGGCCGCATTTAATGGGGCCTGACTTAGATGGCCATTCCGAGCAAGAGCAGTAACTGCTGCAGGAACAAGCCCACTTTAAACTGCTGGTACTATTACTGCCCTGACGGGATTCCTTGAAGCACCAGACCAAGGCCCCAGGTAGAGACCCGCAGCCTTTACAGACCACAGGCCCCCAGACCCACATCCTGGACCCCCCTGGAATCACAGAGGATACTTCCCAAGGGAATCCGGGATAATCCCCTCCAGGGGTTCATTCTAGGATTGTTTTTCTGTTTTGGGTTTTTTTTTTTCATCAGCCTGCCCAAGAGGCTCCAAGTGGTTTCACAGAGTCGAGCAGCAGGCCTGACGAAGAGCGAACAGGCTGTGGCTGAAAGCAGACTGGGGGAAGGCCCCGGAGAACCAGTCCAGTATTAAATGCGTTCATTCTATTTCTTAGGTGCATCCAGGAATGTGTGCAAGCCTCAAAGAAGAGGGAGGGAGGGCCAGGCTTCATCCACCGTGACAGACTGCCGTGTCTGACAGACAAGATGAACAGAAGGCGCACACACACTGCAACTGGACGACGAAGGACTCTGCACGACCAAGTCCGCTCAGAGCTCCTGAGTTCAAAAGGGAGGTGAAAGCCGCCTTCCCAGCCTCAGCAATTCGGGAATAGAGGAAGAGGGAAGTGAGAGGCAGGCTCGGCCAGCTCCACCGTTACACGCCGCGTGACTGCCCTGCCCTCCACAAACATCCTTGAGGCCACCTGGGTTTGTCAGCACCCCTCTGAGCAGACCTGCCAATGTGAAAAGGCAGCACAGGCCAGTGCCCACCGCCAGGCTGTCTTCTGCGAGCTCCACATCTTCAGCCAGTCGTCACCTTATCATCTGACCATCTGTACTCAGCAAGGAGAACACCATGGTAAAAACACCAGGTCCAGAGTCAGAGCAACCTGAACTCAGGTCCCGGCCCCGCTACTCTGTGGCTGTGAACCCTGAGCAAGTTACATGACCTGTTTGAGCCTCAGCTTCTTCATCTGTCAAATGGGGATAAGAAAAGCTGCCACCTAATCATAAAAATAGCTACCACTTTCTGAGCACATACCATGGCCACTCTGCATGCTCAGTGCTGCGCGCACGCTGCCTTATTTCAGCTTTCTGCCATCCCACAAGGCAAGCACGTCGGGCACTGAGGCTCAGAAAGGGAGTCAACTTTCCGCAGGCTACAGGGTGAGCACACGGAGGAGCCGGGACTGGAGGCAGGTGGCCGAATCTTGGCAATACTTTAGCTTCCACGCTGGGATGCTGGGAGAGTTTGAATAAGACGCTAAACCAAAAACGGTTAACTGTTGCTGTTTCATTAAGTATTTTTTACATTTGCTGCTTCCATTCCCTTCAGCGGGCTCCTGGCCCCTGGCCCTCTCAATCAGGGCAGGAAAGACATCAATGCTTGATGAAGAAACAGACTCCACCGCACACTGAAACTGTGCAGTGAATGCTCATTGTCATCACGCACCCGGCCCATGGCGATTTCCCTCCTAGGTGCACAGGGGGCCTTGGGATCCGGCTGAAGGCCAGGCTTGTGGAAGAACAGGCTGTTCCTTCTCCCACCTCCACTCCTGCCCCCGCCAGCTCAGCCCCTAACTGCATGGGACGTTTCCTGTCCCCAGATGGGCCCCCTTCACCAGCACCAAATTCCTAACAGGAGGGAGAAAAGAAAACCTGGAAATCCACTGAGTCCTTGTTAACACAGGAAACGGTCCTGCTGGAAAGCAGCAAATATTTATGCAAATAATTAACTAAGGAGGGAGAGTGTTCTCTCCAAAGGTTGAGCAAAACTTGGTGAGAAAACAGCCCTGGCGATGAAATGGCCCCTCGCAGAGCCGGGCGGGGCGGCAGGTCCCCTCAGCTCCCAAGTCCTCAGAAAGAAGCCTGCGGAGAAGGCCCCGGCCCGGCCCGGCTCAGCCCGGCCCAGCCCAGGCGCTTCCGGAGACCCACCGCAGCCCTCCCCGTGCTTCTCCCTGGGAAGAATTCTCTTGGCTTTGCATCTCCGGCCAGGGCGGTGCCCTCAGAGCAAAATTAACTGATAGCAGTGGGCTGATTCCAGAGCTGCAGGGGAGCCCCAGCCCCCCTCTCTCCCTAACTGCCTGTGGGTATTTTGCTAATTTTCTATCGTGGCCCACCTCGGTTTTTACTTTCAGCGGAAGGGCTAGAAGCCAGGGCAGCTAGGAATTCTAATATTTTTACTCTGCCATGCTCAGAAAATAGCATCTTTGCCTGAAATATAAACACATGGGGCCTCCTGCACAGGCTGTGGCCATGTTGTGTGCCATGCCCTGAAGACGGTGCTCAAAGCAGAACACGCAGCTGGCCCTTCCCGGCACCCTGAGCCTCCCAAGCACGCCGGCCCCGGGAAGGTGTTCACCACGAGGCGATGCATCACCAGAGCCTTTTTTTAACCCCAGACTCCACTCAGTCTTTTAAAAAGAACACCAGACCTCCTGACTAGCACAGTGGATCGGGCATGAGAAGCCCCAGGGTGTGGTCTCCACTTAGTCACTAATAAACTGCATAACCTCGCACGCACTTCTGAAGCTCTGTGACTCGGTGTGCTCATCTGTAAAATGGACAGCAATCTATAAACGTGTGGATTATGGAATCAGTTTGGTGGGTCATATCCAGCAACTGTGTAAAGAAACGGAATGGAATAGACTGGAATAACTCAGAACGTATCAGACGCAGAAAGAGTAGGTTTTCATTCAACTTTACATAAATGGCCTAGTTTGTAATGTAAATGTGATTTTTAACAGCATGATGGGGATACAATTCACCCATTGAAAGTGTACAGTTCAATGGCTGTTAGTACATTCAGTTATACAACCATCAACACCATCAATTTTACATCTCATCACCCCCAAAGGAAACCCCATACCCATGAGCAGTCACTCCCCATTTCCTCTAAAATCCCCACCCAGCCCTAGGCTACCAGCAATCTACTTTCTGTGTCCACGGATTTACCTATTCTGGACATTTCATATAAACAGAACCACAGAGCACGTGGTCTTTTGTGTCTGGCTTCTTTCACTTACCACAATGTTTTTGAGGTTTGTCCATGGTGTAGAATGTATCAGGGATTCATTCCTTTTCATGGCTGAATAATATTCCACTGCATGCATATAACACAGTTATTCACCCAGCCATCCACTGATGGACATTCAGATTGTTCCCACTTTGGGGCTATTACGGAAATGCTGCCATGCAGCCCTCATGTACAAATGTTCATGTGGACACATAAACGTGTTTCTACGGTCACTGTCAACAAAGTTTGAAGCCCATGGGCTAACAGGGTACTGAGAGATGGTTACATCATTCTGTGATTTTTTTTTTTTTAAATCAATTCATGGACTTTTGCTTTGGAAAGGGAAATAAAGATAGTCAAATCAAAGTTGCATTCCTATTGACATGGCCACCTGGGGCTCTGCGGCCCAAAGTGCTTTACGGTCATCCTGAAGAACCTGTCATTTCAGAGAATTTCAACCCTTGGAATACGCACCTTCACTGTCCGAACAGACTGAGACAGGGGGCGTTTCCACGCTGACAGGAGCTGCTGAACTATGGGAAAAATTCAGGAATGGGTCAATTTCCTCGTTTAAGCAGCTCCAAGAGGGATCCAATTCCAAGACATAAATTCCTGCTTCTCAAGGTTTCAGACACAAGGGCACTCACAAAATATGGTCAGAGGCCATTAAGAGCTCCTTCCGCCAACACACACCAACTATCGATCTAGGAACTGCTCCACGTGACGCGTGACTCCCACAGCTGTGGCTGTTGAAGAGCTGGCGTCAGAGGAGGGACGTGGCCAGAGCAGCTCCCCGCAGCAGCAAACCTGCATTCATAACTCAGCCATCAACAGCCATGTAACCTCAGATGCTTGAGGGGGACGGCTCTGTGGTCGTCTGGGACACTGGATCTCCAGTCACCCCTTCTCTGCTTCAAAACCAAAGCCCGTTGTCTTGAAGAACCTGCTGTCCTCAGAGAAAGGAGACACGACAAACTTGGGAAATCTAAGGAAGAAATACAATTCCTATATGCCTTAAATTTACGGCCCTCACAAAGCCTGCAAAATATGATAAACCATTACAGGATTTTCCCACCTCCCCCGGCCTCGGCCCGTTAATTTTGCCGTGTTCAAGTGTGATATGGAACATAAGATACGGAGGCGACAGACTGAGAGCCCTCGCTGCCTGCAGTGAATAAGCTTTGCAGTTTGGGGCCCCGGAGGAAAAAGCAGCAATAAGGACAGGCCTCATTTTGGGGAACGATTTGTGTGCATTTTCTACTTTGCATTGTTAAGCAAGAGAAAAGTGCCTGGAGGAAACCATGAGAATGCTGGGCCAAAGTCACTCCAAACCTGAGCGCCAAACATGCCCTGTAGTCGAGCCGCACGGCAGCTCCTACACACCCTAGAAGAGCTCACATTGCAAACAAAAGCTGTGCGTTACCAAAAGACAACAGAAAATGCTCTGGTTTTATTGATACCATAAACCTCAAAGGTCTGAAAACACAGCAAAATTCACTTAGAAAGTTCCGTGTAGGTTTTCCCAAACACTCTACTCAGAAGAGTAACAGACACTATTATTTATCGAAAGCCTACCGTCTGTGGGAACCGTGCTGGGGCCTTACCTATGCGATTGTAGTAGGTAGAACTGCATCCCCCGAAAAGATCTGTTCAAATTCTAACCTCCAGGACCTGCGAACGTGGTCTCATTTGGAAAGAGGGTCTTTGCAGATGTGATCAAGTTAAGAAGAGATCAGAATAAATCAGAGCGGACCCCTCATCCAATGACAGGCGTCCTTATAAGAGAGAAATTTGGACACAGGCAGGGAAGAAGGCCACACGAAGAGAGAGGCAGAGATCTGAGTGACGTGGCTACAAGCCAAGCAGTGCCGTGACGGCCAGCGCCCACCGAAGCCAGGAGAGGAAAGGAGCAGGCTCTCCTCCGAACCTCCAGGAGGACTCACCCTGCGACAGGCTGAACTTGGACTTCTGGCCTCCAGAACTGCGAGAGAATAAATTCCTGCTGTCTGCAGCGCCCTGATTCGTGGTAATTTCCTACAGCAGCCCTGGCAAATTAATGCAGCTGTGAATAAAATCCTCACAGCGAACCTGAGAGCTAGGCAATTTCATCCCCCATCTTATAGATGAGAAAACAGGCTTAGAAAAACTAAGTAACTAGTCCAAGATGACACAGAGAGCAAAGCTGGAGGAACCAGAATTCGGGCCCGGGTTGTCCAACTGTAAAGAAGCCCCAGGCCCTGACTGCCGGCCAGCGGGCACCAAGGTTTGCTATCGTGTCCATGCAGTGGTTTCCCATGATACGGGTTTAAGGAGACGGTCCCTTAAAACTGCAATGACTTTGGTATTTTCTTGCTAACAAAATACAGTAATTTGTTGCAGCTGGTACTTGACGCAGCTCCCGCATCCAAGGCAGGGCCTCCTCCAGCAGACGCTCCATCAGCAAGACCACGCCAAGGACCACTGTCCGTCAGACCAAAAACCAGAGCAGGTTTTCAATGCCTCTGTCATTCAACTCAACCCACCCATGCTGAGGGCGGAGAAACTGAGGAACGGATCCCGGTGTGAGAGACACAAACACAGGCTGTGACTTCACGGAGCTCAGGTCGTAATTTTCTGAAGTAAACGGGCCCAACGCCACTCGTGGCTGAGCTTCTCCTCGGATTCAGTGAACTCAACACTCGGGGTTATTTCCGGTAGAGAGCGGTACTCAACTAACATTCCATCTGTACCACCCTCCACTGCCCCCATTTCCCAGGTTTGACAGGGCCACGTGACTAGTTGCGGCTAATGGAATGTGGGCAAAAGTGACACATATCCGGGCTGGCCCGGTGGCGTAGTGGGTAAGTTTGCACGTTCTACTTCAGCAGCCCAAGGTTCGAAGGTTTGTATCCCAGGCGTGGACCCGGCACTGCTCATCAGGCCACGCTGTGGTGGCATCTCACACAGAACAGAGGAGGACTGGCACGGATGTTAGCTCAGGGCCAATCTTCCTCACACACACACAAGCGATACGCATCACTTTCAGGGTAGAGCCAGCACACGACAGCTCCTGCAGACCCTTCCCTTGCTGTGTCAGTGTTACAGGCACAGTGCCTTGATCAGCCCGGGACAAAGCAACTCTGAGGAGTAGAGCCCCCTCCATTCCTGCCACCCCACCAGCAGGGTCTTTGAGGAAGTGAAGAACAGGCTTTTACACGTCAAACCAATGAACTGTTGGGGAAATCTGTCACTGCAGCAAAGGCCTTTCCTATCCTGACTAACAGAATCTGACACACCTCCTGAGAAGAGCACATCACTACAAACAAATGACAGGCTCAACGCCAAGATCCAGAGCCTGACGGGAGCCCAGGTGCTCAAGGCCCCAGGGCAGACTTTCTACATTACCATCCCATTCTCCGGAAAGTCCCAGAACCCCAGCAAGGCCACCTTACGGAATCTGCAAGAACACCCTCCATGGAGCTCACTATATTCCCTGACTCGTCTAAACAGAAAAACTCAGAACGTTAGTGGTTAGTAACTCAAGCAACAACGCAGTGGAGCACCCAGAGAACCAGAGGGAGGAGGGTGCGGGAGGCGCCAAGTGATGTAACCGTTTCCTCGGAGAACAGACCTCTCGACACTGAAAGACTGGCTTCACCGGGCGGCACTCTCCATTTTTCAGCTTACTGTGTGCCCCGGACAGGTCATTCTGCCTCCCAGAGACCTGGATCCCGTATCCGTAACCCGGGTCATAACACCCGCTTTACAGCCGTAGCACGAGGATCAGCTGAGATGACCGTACAAAGGCTCCCGGCGCACTGCAGGCAGTCAACAAATACTCTCTCTCTTCCCCACAAGCATGAACACTGGCCAAATACGTCTGCTGCATACGGGCCGAAGATGTTGACTTTGCACTTAGTGGTGTGAAAGCCCTTTCTGAAATGTTTGCTGGGAGCCCAAAATCTCTAGGTAAACGAGCATGTCATGCTGTTTTCCCTAAAAGGGAGCAATCCAAATCGAGTATGTAATGAGCACCAAAAAAACAGATTTCTCATCAAGCAGGGAAAAAAACCCTCATTATTAGCAAACTGTTCCTCCTCTTCCCTTAGCCAACAAAACAAACAGGCAAAATAACCAAAAAGCCTGGAGGACAGCCTCAGAAGCCACAAACTAAATGCCCTAGACACTAAATATCTCCAGACTACCCGAATTACTGCCACGACCTCCCTCCAGCTCACGTTCAAGGTCAAGGAGATGGCACAGCGCCTTCCAACAGAATAATGAAGACTCCTTCACTGCAGAAACCATGCGAGGCACTTCATACATACTGTCACTTTTAATTTCCAGAATAATTCTGTGGGGTGGGGCAGTCATCTGTGACAGCGAGAGACGTCACTGCACTGGCTTCCTCTAGCTGTCCGGGAGCTCCTCCCCCTCCATCAGAGCCAGCGGGCTTGCCATCTTCCCAGCTGTTAGCTTCCCAGGACAATAGTCCAACATCGAGGTGTGGGCAGGGTGGGCCCTTCTAGAGGCCCTGCGGGAGGAGTCCATGCTCTCTCCTCGCTCTCTCATAGCAAGCCCTGGCGTCCCTTGGCTTGGGGACCCGACGCTCCCATCTCTGCCTCTGTCTTCACATAGCCACCTTCTCTGTGTCTTCTCTTCTTATAATGACACGTCATCAGATTTAGGGCCACCCAGATAATCCAGGATGATCTCATCTCAAAATCCTTAACTGATTACATCTGCAAAGACCCTTTTTCCAAACAAGGTCACCTTCACAGGTTCCAGGTAGACGTACCTTTTGGGGGGTCCACCATTCAACTCGCTACAGCCCACTACAGGTCTAAGCATTACCATCAGAAAAGTGAGCCAGCCAATCCAAGCGCCTCATGCCCACCCCCAACCTCAGCCCAGCCACATAACCTGGGCAGGGGCACGCAGGTCACTACGTGGACAAAGGGAGAGGGTGCAAGCAGCACCATCTAACAGAAACACAATGCCAACCACACACATAATTTAAATGTCTCTAGTAGCCACATTACAAAAAAGTAAAAAGGAACAGATAAAATTCACTTTAATAACACATTTTATTTAACCCAGTGTGTCCAGCATAAGGTAGATATGGCCCTTGTCTGCAACGAGTTTACTAGGGAGGCCCTGAACGTGGAACTAACGACAGCAACCCAGGACAGCTGGGGAAACGAAGCTGGTGACAGAAGGGCAAGGAGCTCCAAGTGCCAGGCCAGAAGGCCAAGAGAGAAGTGCCTTTTCTTCAGCTTTGAGAGGAAGAAGCAGGAGTGGAAAATGCAGCTCTTCTGACATGAAACTGAAGTGTGCCTCAAGCACCCACCCACACCGCATGATCACGGCCGGCCGGAGCAAGCCACCGCGGGCTCCCGCCCACAGTGAAGCCAGGGCAGCACCAACATGGCGGGCGAGTTCCCAGGCCAACTCACCAGGGTGCAGACTGTGCCAGTGGCGGCTCTGGCCAAGTGCAGGCTAAGAGAGGGTCCCCCCGAAACTGACTTCCCTCCTCAAAGGGAGGGGCAAAGGTCACAACACCAGGACTTTCTAGAGGAACATTACAGAAGAGTACCCTTAAAAAATATGAGGATGTGAAAACAAACCTTCTCAACAGGAATGTGCACCTGCCAACAGGATCTTGGGTCTCCAGCAGCTGGTTTCTGTTCTCAACAATATTAAGAGCCTACCAGGTACTGGCCTAGGACACCGTTTTTTAATAAATGTTCTCCCGTTTAGTCCTCAACAACAACCCACTGAGGTAGTTATTGTCTCCATTTTGCCAATGAAAAAACTTGAAGTCAGAGAGGTCTAGTCACATGGCCAAAGTCACACAGCGAGAAGCAGAGCTTGGGTCCAGCCCCCCCATACCATCCTCCCTCCCTCTGACTTTGCTTCCCCACGGCCTCTGCATCCCCCATGGTGGGACCCAATGACTCTGAGCATGGAGAAAAGAGAGCGGGAAGCACGCAGTCACAGCTCTAAGCAGACCACGTCTCCGAGAGAAAGATATTCCGGATTTTTTTTCTTTCCCTTTTTTGTTATATGAAATTTCCAAAAATCAAATTTGATTTTGAAAATCAAAACCCAAATAATAATGCCTTGATCCCCTGGAGTCAGCATTGGCCCGAGGGCCTCCATCAACAGCTCTGGGCTGGGGTAGCGAAGATTCCCAGGACTAGTTCAAAAGGACCAACCGAACTCGGCCGTCGGCCTCAATGCCGGGCAACCGGCACATCAGGTGTGTTTGTTCCAGGCTCAAATCAAAACCTATTAGTGTGGTGACAACAACCGCCTCCTTCGAGTGCAATCTCTCATGGTTACAAACGCCTTGCATTAATGTTTTAACAACACCAAGCACTATTTAATAATTACAGTTTGGTAACAAGCTATTTGAAACCATCTGTTTGTGGGGGAATATTCTAAAAGAAGTCCTTGGCTGGGTCAGACAGAAAGCCAGTACACTACGATTTGTCAGCGCCTGTCATCCACACGTGGAAAACAGGAAAACGCTTTCATGAGGCCCAGGAGCAGAACCCAAGTTTATCATTAATAAAACAACATTTCTCCTCGTGTCATTCTCCTCAACTGTTTAACCCAGCTTGCATTCATTCATTAACCTTCACGGTGGGGCAGCTAAGTGAATTAGAATTTCCATTCTCCATGCACTACATAAAGAGAAACAGTAACCCATTTCCAAAAGGAGTAACTCAAACCAACTCACTACTCACCAGGAGATTAGTTCCCTAACCAGATCATGCCCATCCTGATAAAGTCAACGGTGCACAGGAAACAGGAATGCCAGGAAATCGTGGTCATTCCTCTCTGTGATCTGACTTTCTCTAGGTAATTTATTTCTCTCTCAAAATCCTCAGTTGCTCCCGGAATAAAATGGGGACACAGCCACCTGGCGATGGAGACACAGCTGTCAAGGACTTCGAACTGCCTGGATAAGCAGCACCGTGCAGACCGACGCTATCACTAGAGAGCTACTGAATACACTGATAACCTTATAAAAACACTTCGATGGAAATTAAGGGTCAATTAAGAGGCTCCATTTTTTAAAAATTCCCATCACCTTGTTATTTTAAAGACAAGAACCTTTAAAGCCAGTTTAGACGTTTCTAGAGAAGGGATATAGCGTCTTTCTCTAATGGTCTTGATAAAGCTCCTCATTGATAAACAGGTGGCTATTAAGAAAGGAAGAGGACGGATCTGGCACAACAGCTGAGAGTCAGGCTGAAATCAGGAGCTCCCTCCCCAGGGACAGCCACTGGCTCCAGAACATGTCCCCGGTCTGACGTCAACCACCACATTTCTATCCACAGAGCCACGAGGTCCAGTGTCTTATAATCTCTCTTTCAAGCACGGTACACAGGAAGGACCTTGAACTAACCCATCTCGGTTTAACTTTGTCCCAATGCCTCCCGAGGAGGCAAACCAAGAGCAACAACCTAAGACGCACGGGGCAGCAGCTCCGGGACTCAGGGTTCCGACACTCATCTAGAACCACTAACTGGAAAAGACACCTGCACACCGTGTTCCCTGCAGCGTTATCCACAACGGCCAAGACAGGGACACGACCCAGGCGCCCATTGACGGATGAATGGCTAAAGCACACACGCACGTATACACACAATGGAATACCACTCAGCCATAAAAAGGAAGGAAATCCTGCCCTTTGCAACAACAGGGATGGAGGTCGAGGGTACCATGCTAAAGCGAAATAGATCAGAGAAAGAGACAGATACCGTATAATCTCACTGACACATGGAATCTAAAAGAAAGAGAAGAAATGCAACTCACAGATACAGAGAACAGACTGGCGGCTGCCAGAGGCAGAGGTGGTCAAAAGGTACAAACTTCCAGTTATAACATAACTAAGGGGACGCAATGTACAACATGGTGACTATAGTTAATAACACTGTATTGTATATTCGAAAGTTGCTAAGAGAGTAAGTTCTCATCACAAGGGAAAAAAAAGTGTCTAACTAGGTGTGGTGATGGATGTTAACCAGACTCGTTGTGATGATCATTTTTCAATACATACAAATATCAAACCATTATGTTGTGCATCTGAAACTAATCTTATATGTCAATTATATCAATAAAAAAATTGTTAACGGCTATAATAAAAAAGACAAACAATTAAAACTAAATAAAGCTTTGTAACCCAGGAAGTCCAACTCAGCCACCCACTGCCTGGGGACAAGCCCATGCCTGCCCTCAGGAAGGGAGCTCCATCAGACTGCAAACAGAGACCCTGGCACCCTTCAAACCATTGCCGCCTCAGGGCTGAATAAGGCAGCTGCAGTTGCCAAGGTCAAAGAGGTCATAGGTTGGTTGAGCCCCAAACTAGCCAAGATGATCAAACAGCGAACTAAGGAACTGCAGCTGGATGTTTTCTTGCAAACCCTTCTCAGACAAGCCCTCTGCTTGGTCTGGCCTGTGGCCAAACTCTATGCTGAGTTGTCCCATTGGAGTTCCCCAGCTCCTATCAGCTGCAGCGTGCTCAAAGCAGAAACCACAGCACCCTGCTTCCCGGGGCCTCTACCCCGATTTAGCAACCCGGCCGGGTTCTGGAGACCAGATCAGCTTCTTCCGGTCCTTCCTAATCAGGGTCATGAAACTAACACCTTGGGCGGCCACCTCAGACCCGGAGTGGGGCATTCCAACGTGTGGGAAGAAAACTCGAATGCAAGAGAAAATGTAGGAAAACAGCTGGGCGCAGACTGCCTTATTAAAGAGTCCTTTCCAAACTTGAGATTCTAGGGTTCATTAAAAATGGAGAAATGCGGAAAACTATTCAACGAGACCCAAAATGAGCCCAAGTTCAGGGAACAAGAACAAATCAAGCAACAGCTGTGGCCCTAGAAGGATAAGTGTCGTTTAAGCCAAAGAACGCCTCCTCCCTCTCCTCACCCAAGGCACTGGGACTGTCACAGAAACAACTCTGAGTGCCGTGTTTAAATTTTAAATGTTTCAATGAGCTGACTCTCTGTAGCTCAGCTGGTGACCAATTTACCTTTTAACTGTCTTTTCCAGCACAATAGTCTGCTCTAGATAAAGCAGTACCTCCCGCTTAGTGAGATCATGAGGCTAAGAAAATAGGGAAACCCTTTCAGCACTGACACCGAGAGGGGCCCTCGCCCCTAGGGCACTGGGTCCAACCACAGGTCCCAAGCAGAGCAGCACTGGGGACCCAAAGATGTGTGAGAAACAGCCCCCGTTTGAACCAAGGAGCTTAGTACACCAAGAAGAGCTGACGCGTGCAGGAAAACATGAACACACGTCAGTACTGGGCTCATCTCACATGGATGGTACAAACAGAAAGGATGAAGCTGGACCACCTGGACAGCCCTGGACAAGGACTGGATGGAGCCCTGGACCGTCCCGGACGGGGACTGGATGGAGCCCTGGCCCGTCCCGGACGGGGACTGGATGGAGCCCTGGACCACCTGGGCCACCCTGGACAAGGACTGGATGAGGGAGCTCTATACGGCAGGCACAAAAACCTGGAGGGCATGAAGCTGGAGAAGGGCAGGAATCCAGTTCACAGAGGGCCAGAGATTTTGCCTTTGAGGCAACAGGGCAGATGCTTCCATGTTATTTTGCTCCCCCACGTAACTTCCAAGTCAGCGCAAGTTCCTAGTTATTTTAACCTGGCCGGCTTGCTGTCCTCACTCTGGAGCATGAAAGCCCTCGTTAAATCAATACAAAGACCTCCCTGGAACACATTCCACAGAGCTGCCACTAAGAAGCCCTGCAAACCGGCTCCCACAACCCAGAGCGCATCCTGCGGACGTGGGGTTTAGGGTTCACCACTGTCTGTTTTCCCCAACGCCAGCCCTCACAGCACGTATCCGGGCCCCCCGACCGGGCCTCTCCCAGGATACCTCTCAGTCCTCTTGCAAAGCCACCTGGGAGCATGAGACCTGTTTTCCATAATATACGAAGTGAATCAAGCAACCTACCCCTGCGCCCTTTCTTGTCCTAAAACAAGTTTCAGAAGCACAGCTCTAGCATTTGGTCCTTTTCCCTTCATAATTAACCCCTACACACATCCCCTATTACGTGTCATTTCTGTTCTAATGCCTAAGAGGACGCCTGTTTTGACCTAAGCACCTTCCTCAGTGTCCTTTGCAGCAGAACGTGGCCGTGGGACAGGGTTTTGGCCAATGGGATGTAAACAGCAGTTCCGTGTGCGACTTCCACGAGGGATCCTTAAGAAGAGGGAGCTCATTCTGCTTAGGGTCTTCCTCTTTCCTCCAGGCTGGAATTCAGATGACATGGCCGGTACTCAAGCAATCATGCTGGGACATGAAGTAGTTAACAGAGGAATACGTACGAGAGGGAGCCTGGGTCCCTGATGACATGCAGCCACCAAGCCACTCCGAATTACCTACCTCCAGCAAGCTCTGAAAGCCACTCGATGGGCTTAACACGTGCCTGAGTGATGCAGTTTAATAAAGCAAGTTACTGAATTTGCTCGTTTCAATAGACTGAGAATACCCAAACAAAACACGCTTATCAGTATGTTTTAAACACACATATTTCCAAGACTCCAAGAAAAACAAGAAGCCAAGACAACACAGCTGACCACACACACACACAAACACACAGGCATGCACGTGCACACACAGACACACCACTGACGTCCCCGTCCATCCTGCCACATGATGCAATTCAACTAAAACAGACTCATCTGGGAAAAGACGCCCCATTGACTCCAACGTCCTCTCAGACACTTGGAAGCGCCTTTCTCCCCCTCACTACACTGAGTCCCTGGAAAGAAGAGACTGTGTGTTATTGAGTGAGTATCACCGAGTGCCTGGAACATAGCAAGTTTGATAATGAATGAAATAAAATTAAGCCACTAGCCCAGGAGAGGGGCGATGAGTAAACACAGGATGTATCAACATCTTCCTTTCTGGTCACGTCTGTCAGTGTTTCCAGGAAACATCTCTCAACTATTCTCCCAAGCCCCCATCCCTCCCCTCTCCACACAACCTCCCTCAGAGCTCCCCCGGCCAGCTCCCATCACCACCTGCTCCGGGGAAGAAACTCTCCAGCCCCACCTCCCCCAAGTCCCCAGTCGTCTCTACCAACCTTCCTTTTCCCACCAGGACACCGCCCCTCCCCCTCTACATCTCTACAAAAGCTGGACCCAGGGGCCGGCCTGGTGGCGCAGCGGTTAAGTGCACACGTTCCGCTCTGGCGGCCTGGGGTTTGCCGGTTTGCATCCCAGGTGTGGACACGGCACCACTTGGCACGCCATGCTGTGGTAGGCGTCCCACATATAAAGTAGAGGAAGATGGGCATGGATGTTAGCTCAGGGCTAATCTTCCTCAAAAAAAAGAAAAAGCTGGACCCACAGAACTAATCCCCACAACTACACTTTTCTTGACTGTGAAGGAGCATAAGGATCTAACTGTAGACACCGCAAGTTGAAATTCTACCGCGAGACAATTCACTAGCAACAAGTTTCAGGAACTACCTGGCAGGTTTGAAACTGCGCCTCACACCCACGAGGCTGATAAGGGAAACAAAGTAACCAAAGTCTCCCAGCGAGTCTGCGGAACAACAGGAAGACCCCCTAATTAAGAGAGCAGCTGGCCAACCGACCCCTGCCTGAGTAAACATCCCTCACGTGTGCAGAGAAGCTAAAATGACTGACTGCAAACTTCAGACATCACAGCCTAAAAAGCCACCGCGTGCAACACACAGAAGCCCCCTGAATTCACACAGGCAACCACGAAAAAACATGAAAGACAGTCGTGCCTGCACAGAGGACTCCTGAAACTTCAGCCCCCGACGCCCTCCTACACCCTCCCTCCTATTCCCCACTTCCCTGATAAATATCCCACAAAAAAGCCACTGGAGGAGACAGACCCCAGCTTTGTCTCCTGTCTCCTTGCCCGGCTGCCCTGCAATAAAGTCCCTTCTTTCTGCAAAAGACCTTTGCGTCGGCGTTGGGCCTTTCCGTTGCACATCGGGCAGACAAACCTGCATGGGGCTGGTGACAGGTTCACTGCCACCATCACCCCCTCCGTCCCTGATGGCCTGACGCTAGCCCTAGTTCCCCCATCAGCACCCTACACTCCTGGGGAAATGACAGCCCTCCACTGTCCAGTCCTCGGACCTGGTATCACCATGGTCCCCTCTCTGCATCAACTGACGCTCCAGCTCTGACAAAGGCGTCTTCTCGTGGCCATTCTCCTGAGTCTGGTCACTCAACTCCTTCCTCACTTGCTCTGAGAAGTTTCTACCACCATCAGCACTTCCAAACAGCACTAAAATTCTCCTTTGCGGTCTCACACCCCCTCCACTTTTTCAAAAATCCCCCACTGTCCCCTCTCCATCCAGGCCAGCTCTCCGTCCCCCGGCCCACCCCGAGGTCCCATGCCCCTCCCTCCAGCAAGAATTGCTGCGTCGTCCCGCACCTCTCCACCCGGCAAGCTCAGTGCCCGAGCTTACACCATGCACCACCAGTTCACACACTGTTGGTCAGTGCTGGGGTTCTTGCTAACTTGCTTTGACATAGCATCTTTTGATTACTGTTTAAAGCTTCTATTCCCAGCAGGCCAATCAAACTATAATGATGTCTAGGAAAGAGAATGGGAAGTTTTTGGTTTTGGTGGGTTTTTTTGGCCACAAACTATAGGTAACAAAATTGACTCAAGGAAATGTGGGGAAAACAAAAGTGGGGAGAATGCAGCTGCCAGAATTTCCATCCTTCTTCCAGAGGCTGCTCTGCACGCTCTCCCTCCAGGGAAGAAGAACTGGTCCTAACCCACCAGCATCTCAAACACCCCCCAGCTCACCCTGTTCCTGTATTCTACAAAGACAACAGGCTCAAGTGGCAGAGCACACTTGATTCCGTCTAGAGGCAGTGGGGTGGCCAGAAATAAGATTCATCAATATGAGCATAATCTCTGACAAAACACAGAATTCCAGGGCCAAATGCACGGAAGTGAGGCATCTGCTAGGTTATCTCAGCCTGGAGGCATGCAGCGTGGACACAAAGGCAGCAAGTTCAGCCACGGTGTGATGCCAGCTGCCAAAGGGTTTCAGACGACAGAGTCCACAACTGGCCAGGGTGAGGCTCCAAGCCCAGGGAGTCGGCACGGACGAGCACAGCCCCACACACCTCCTCCCCATCTCTGAGCAGGCTTCTCTTCCTCTATTTACTCCTTAAAAGTTGGTGGGGTGACAGAGACCGGTTCAAATATACATAGAAATTTAAGGTATAAAAAAGGCAGGATGGCAGATAGACTGTCAAGAAGGCCCCTCCGCTATCCCCCCCTCCTGGTGTCACTCTCTTGTGTGAGCATCTCCCCTTGAATGGGGACAGGACCCGTAACTTGCCTCTAACCAACAGAATAGGGCAAAGGTGACGAGATGTATGTGATTATGTTATGGAAGATGCTAGGGTCTTCTTTCTCTTGCTGCCTTGATGAAACAAAAGGCCATGTTGGGGACCTATGTGACAAGGAACAGAGACTGGCCTCCAGCTGACAGCCAGCAAGAAAATAAGGCCTCAAGCCAGCTGCCTGCAAGGAATTGAACGATGCCAACAACCACATGAGTTGGGAAAGGGATCCTTCCCCAGCTGAACCTCAGATGAGGCTGCGGCTCCCCCCTGACTGGAGCCGTGCAGACCCAGCTAAGCCCTGTCCACACTCCTGACCCACAAAAACTGTGAAATAATAAACACGTGATACTTTAAGACACTAAATTTGTGATAATACTGTCACACAGCAATAGAAAACTAACGCAGGTCAAGCCAGCGGGCAGGAAGGGCTTATTCAATAAACGACTGGAACAAGTGGGTATCCACCCAGAAAAAAAGTAAAGTTGGATCCCTGACACACACAGAACACCAAAATAAATTCCAGACAGATGAAAGACTCAAATATGAAAAATAAGAGGAGAAAACACAAGTTTTTTAGTATGTAATTTTGGAGCAAAGAAGGCCTACGTGTCACGCAAAAATCTAGAAGAATTTTTTCATCTAGAAAGAAACGATTAATAAATTTGACTAAAGTAAGAAAATATACCTGCAACTTGTATCACAAAGGGCTGATTTCCTTAATACATAAGTAGCTCCTACAAATCAATAAGAAAAGATCATTTTGAAAAGATGCTCACTCCTTCTAAGAGCAATACAGTGAGACACTGACATCAGGCATGACTATCAAAATAGCCAATGCACTTCACTCTTCAAGTCAACAATTCCACTGCTATGGATATTTAAAATAACCTATGTAGAAGAGGCTATTTAGCTAACACTGTCTGTCATGGCGAATTGTAAACCGTCCTATCTACCACTAGGAGGTTGGTTAAATAATTTATGGTGCATGATCCACATAACAGAACACCATGAACACCATGAACCAGAAAAATTAATCAGGCAGCTCTTTCTGTTGAAGGACAGAGAGATCTCTGAAATATATTTAGTAAATAAACAACAACAATAACCAAAAAAACAGGCGCCTGCAGGGAGGAGACGAGGGGTGGCTGGGGACCGGACACCAGGGAGAATTTTCATTGTGTGGTCTTTTGTGCCTTATGAATGTTATACCACATGGTTGTGTTTCCTTTTCACAACACTGAAATTCAAATCAATAAATACATGCAAGTTGTAGAACAGCGTGTACAAAACAAAGAAACTAAATTTAGACTATATACACATAAGATATATATACAATTACATATATCCACAGATGTATAGATATCTATATATCCATATTATGATATCATACACCACGTTAAACACATTTATGCTAAACATAGACAGCTACCCCTGGAAGAACACACAGAATCTGAGGACTGGTTCCCTCTGGCTGGAGGACTAGTATAAACTGGTAACTTTTCCAGGTAACGAGGCAGTGGGGTGAGAGAGGGAACTATTTCTCACTGTATTTTCTTCAATTTTTGCACCATTATATATATTACCAATTTAAACATAAACCACTAAAGAAACTGAAGCCATTTTGTTTCCTCTGGGCTTCTGTTCTTCCTCTTTTAGGAGCCTGATGGCGCTCCCCACGTCTCCAGGCTAAGGATTCCCGATCTGTCTCCACCTGCCGCACGGTCTGGAAGCACGTCCCCCGGTCTCAGCACGGCGTCTGGCCGGCCCCTTCTTAACCTCGGCGCCTTCCTGAAGAGCTGGGGTTCCTGAGAGTTCTGTGTTCAGCAAAGTTCATCTCTTTTCCTCTAAGATGCTACCTCCTTGGGGCCCATGACTCAATTGCCCCCTTTGGCGCTTTCCACACCTCCATCCCTGCCCAGACCTCTTCTGAGCTCCAGACACGAAATCCAGCTGCCTAGAGGACGCCTCGGCACCGATGACTCAGCCTCCGTGACCCCGAGGGGCTCCTCTGGTGCTCCCTGCATCCGAGTGAATGGAGCCACCATCCACGCAGGCAGAAAGCCCGGGTCTTCCTAGATCCCTTCTCCCACTCCTGCCCCCATCCCAATAACTGATCACAAGCCCCTGTGGATTCTGCCTCTAGCCTGTTCTGTGACCTGTCCACTTCTTTCCACCTCCAGGGCCACCACCCAGTCCACCCAGTCCTTCCTCTCTCCGCACAAGCCTCCCAGCTGTTCTGGATGCCTGCCCACAATATCACAGTATCACGCCCAGCCGCGCCCCGCCACTGCTGCTACGGTCATCTTCGAAATGTCAGCTTAGTCTGCTCGGGCTCCATAACAAAATGCCACAGACATCTGAAACAACAGAAACGTTTACAATGGGCTTAAACAACAGAAATTTTTCTCTCACGGTTCTGGAGGCCAAGATCAAGGTGTGGGCAGAGTGGGTTTCCTCTGAGGCCTCTCTCCTCGCTTGCAGGCGGCAGCCTTCTCGCTGTGTCCTCACGTGGCCTTCCCTCTGTGCACGGGCATCTCTGCTGTCTCCCTCTGCGTCCTCATCGCCTCTCCTTGGAAGGACCCCCCAGCCAGGCTGGAGTAGGGCCGCCCTAACAGCCTCATTCCAACTCACTCACTTCTTTAAAGGCCCTGTCTCTGAATATAGTCACATTCGGAGTCCTGGCCTTAGGGTTTCCATATGTGAAGCCAGGGGGCCACAGTTCAGCCCGTAACAGCCCCCAACAGGTCACGCCACTCCCCTCAGTAAAAGCCTTCACTGGTGTCTCAATGCCCTTGGAATAATGCCTTCCCAGCCCATGACCCCTGACTCCTCTGCTCCCTAGCCGCTGAGAATGGGGCGGGGGAGGGGTGGATGGCAGTATGAACATGATGGAAATAGACAGGATTCGAGGTCAGGAGGAATGACACCCTTCTGCTCTCTCTCTTCCTTTTTCCAACTACAGACAGACATGGGGCGAGCCGTCGGACGTCTGTGTAGAAGGACGCTGGTCCAGGATTACCTATGAGCTACCTGGAACAGAGATGTCACGTCCTCTCCACGTCACATCACGCCATCTCCACCCCACACTGAGATCCCCTGGACAGAGAGTTCCCGTGTTGCCTCAGCAAACGTAAGTGTTCCCCTCAGTCACTCTCAGGGGAACTTCTGGCTGAACCCAGGACCTAAAACAGATCCAAACTGCCACTGGGGACCCTCCCTCTGAGGCCTAACTGCTCCAAGGCATCCCAGATGAGCAGCAGCGGAAAGGCGGCACCTTGAGGCACGGACATGGCGGCACCAACACGCAGTCCCCTCATTTGTCTGTCTCCACACGGGAGCCCACTGACCTGGGGCAGATGCTTAACCTTTCCGAGCCTTGGTTTGCTCCTCTGCAAAACAGGGTAGCGGGATTCCTTCTAGGCAGTTCCTACTGTACTGCTTAAATCACCACAGCCTGGTAGCTTAAAACCGCAGAATCGATTCTCTGGCAGTTCTGGAGGCGAGAAGGTGGAGATCAAGGCGTCGGCAGGGCCGCGCTCGCTCTGAAGGCTCCAGGGAAGGATGCTTCCTGCCTCTGGCCCAGCTCCTGGGGGTGCTGGTGACCCGTGCGCCGCTCGGCTCGCATCTCCATCACTCCAAGTCCTGCCCCTGTCTTCACGTGTCCACCCTGCTGTGTGTGTCTGTGTCCTTTCCTCTTACGGACATCAGTCACTAGAATGAGAGCCCACCCTAATCCAGTAGGATGTCATCGTAACCCATGACATTTGCAAAGACCCCATTTCCAAACAAGGTCCCACTGATAAGTACCGGGGGTGAGCATTCAACGTGTCTTTTTGGGGGACACAATTCAACCTACCTAGGAGATTGTGAGGGGACTAAAGAGACCACCACGCACCACCAGGGGCACACAGTGAGTGCCAAGAAGTGGGAGATCACGTCTATCAGTCACACAAGGGAGTAATTTTCTCCCACACGGGAGGCTCCTTCCCAGAACATCAGGCCTGGCTTCTTCACTCCTCGTAAAAACAAAAACCGCAAGCAAGAAACCCAAAGCCAACGAGCCGGCATCCTCAGGGCTGATGTGTTGTTAAGGCTTTTAAAACAAACTAACCAGAGCTTGGTACCAAGTCACTGGTGCAAACATTCTATCAGTGCGTCTCCCTGAGAAAACCCGCACCCACACGTGGCCCCCACGCCTCCTTCTGGGAGCAGCTGCCAACAAGGAGCCCCACGGCTGCTCTCAAAGCAGAAAGGGTTTACTCAAGGTGCGTAACTCCGGTTCCAACATCCCGCTGCCTTCCAGCTGAGCCTCAACTTACAGAAAGGAAGCCCTGGAAGCCAGCAAGCCAGATGGAGAGATAAAGAAGCTCCCACCTGCGGCTGAACCCTGAGCAGCCTCGCACCGGCCTCCCCAGGAGAGGAGGCGGGATGGTGCAGCCAAGGCAGCGAGGAGGCATCACGGCCCAGCCTCTCCCCACTCCCCCTTCCCCTCGGTGGAAACCAAAGCGCCCATCAGGACGATCAAAGCTGCTGCCCATGGCTTGAGACTGACTGTGACTGAGCTCATTAAGCCATAAGCTCCTGCCGGTGGGTTTTCTCCACGGATAATGTGTGAATTAGGAAGTAAGTGGCCTGGGAGAACCTGGGACCCATTAACCAACTAGCCAACAGAGCTTCCATTAAGAGAAAAATCGCTGAAAATCTGAAAACCGTCCTTGGGGAGCCGTTCAAAGATTCCACCGCGAGTTTTCCGGGAAACCCTCTGGGGGTTCACGCCAACGCGGGGAAGAAGGCTCCACAGACATGAGGCGAGAAGAGCCTGGAGCGAGAAGGCAGGTGCCAGGGTTCGAATCTGGCTGCTCTGGAAGAGCAGGGTCTCCCTCCCGAGGTCCCCAGCCTCAGTTTCCCGGGAGGGAGAAACAAGCGCCCCAGGTGCCACCCTCGTGTAAGGCGCACGGATTCCACGACCGAGCCCTGAGTATGGGACAGCAAGCTGGGCCGGGGACTGGGGCCACGGATGCACCTAGGAAAGGACTGCTGGCAACATGGAAATGCATATACCGTACAGCTCCACCTGCCAGCGGCCAAGTGAGGAGGCTGCACTGTAGGAATACAACCAACTGAAACTGTCACCGAGCCACAGGGCACCAAGTCCCAGAGGGAAACACAGAGGGCCTCAATGGGTCACGTCGGGTACCCCAAATAAATAAGTCATTGAAAAGTCTGAACAGCACGCCAATGCCATCCTGGAGTCAGAAGGCAGAACAGAGAAATAAAAGAACGGGTCAGACTCCATCTGACCCCAACTCTGGGGCTGGGTTGCACGGCGACTTAAGTCCATCAAACCCCTGCAGCCTCAGTTTCCTCATCTATAAAATGGGGAGAACAGTGCCTCTGCCCCAAAGCCCTTATGAGGATTAAGCGAGAGGTCTCCCATGATGCACTCCTGACAGTGCTCAATAAATGCTGGATCCGCCGCTCGGTTTCTCTTCCCTCCCTCCTCTCTGGCGTTTCCCACTGATTCCTGTGCTCCCAAGAGCCCTCCCCAGCCCCTCTCGACACAGTCAGGGTTCCCTGCCCTAGAAAACCCTTCCCGAACCCTAAATGCCCACATACGTGAACCCCGACCGCACCCTCCCACTGCCCCAGCCTCTGCCCTCCCTCCCGGCCGCAGTCACGCCTGGGCCGGGACAGCTTCTCCCGGCGGTTCCCAGACGTGGACGGCAAGAACCGCTCGGGCCACTGCAGACCGTTCGCTGGTCAGTGAGGAAATCGGCCCCTGAAGGGAGGCCTTCTGCGAGGGATTCTGAGAACCAAACCCACTCCACTTACAGGACCGTCCTTTGTCCCAGTGTCACATTAAAACGCGATTTCTTTTCTAAAATGGTGGTGATGTACAAAAAGGTGGGTTTTTTTTTCATTGTCCTCATTTGATCAAATAAAAGCAGGTGACCCAACCCTGGAGCCCGGCCTCTCTTGGCTTGTTTATTTTTCATTATTTTTCTGGTCCATAAATCCAAGTCTGGGAATTGCCCAACTACGCGAGTTGGCGACGCACGGCCGCCTCCACTTCCTCCCAGCTCGACTTCTTAACCCTCATGTACAAAGCCAACTTCTGCTCTCACCACTCAAGTGAAACTGTTCTCTCCAGGTCTCCAGATCCAGGCCCCGTCCCTCCAGCCGGCCCCTGACAGCCAGGACAGGCCCTGCTGCACTCAGACACACCAGGGCCTCCGCCCGAGGGCCAACCCCATCTTTCTAAGCAGCTCTGATCAAGGTGACAGCTTCCCACAGACGAGCCCACGCTCCCTCCTCATCCAGGGTCCTCGTCACCCCACCCACCGATGCTCGGGCCGGGGAGCTGGAAAGGCGGGGAGTCCACAGCCTAGCTCCTGCCCAAGTCCCTCCCAGCAGCCTCCTTCATTTCTCTGGGCTTAGTCTCCCACCGGGCCAGGCAGCGATGGTGACTGCCCCTGTCTCCTAGGGATCTTGAGAAGATCCCACAAAATCCTGTGTGTAAAGCACTTTCCCCAGTGCCTGGGACCCCATGAGCGGCGGTAACTGGGAACAGCATTAGCAGGAGGAGGAGTCACAGAAAAGCATGGGCTCCTTCTAGCTTTATCTCAACTGCTCCTTGAGACTGCAACAAACCCACTGGGGAGGTAACCTTTGTGGTCCCCACACACGGCACACTTTCCACCTCTGGGACTCCGCCCACGGCAGCCTGGAATTCCAGCCCGACCCCCATCCTTTCCTCAAGCCACACAACGCCCCACTCAGACCTACCTGCTCCTCAGTGGCCCCTCTCTTACTAAACTCTCAATTACCTAAGGTCAGGGAAAACTCCATATATCCACCAGGACTGCCACGGTGCCCGACAAGCAAGTGAACAATAAAGAATTGTTCTAGAAAGCTGGTGACATAACCCCCAATAGATCAGATTAAAACAGACAATGAGCACACACAGTATGAACATCTCCTATGCACAGGGTTGAAATTCTTCCTAGGACCAAAGCTAGCATGTTAACACGTGTACACACACATATGTACAGGTCTGTATGTATTTACATGTATACACACGCAAACACACAAACATGTTCCTCCCCAAATCTCACGCAATGCGAGTGGACAGTAACTAAAATGCCAGACCAATGGGTTTTAAATCTGTTGTCCTGGGGGCCGGCCCTTCCTCCCCCACAATTCTGGTGGTTCAGTACAGGACCCGCTCTCCCACTAACATTTACAACTCCGTCTTCATTCAGGTCGCCCTTTCTGAGGGACAGCGTTATTTATTTACTTTACAAAGCCAGCCTTTTACCCTGTTTCGTTCCCCTTGGCTTCTAAATCCACTAAAGGGCCTTTCTAGGGTGCCCAGTATGTGCAAATAACTCCAGTCCAGAGAGATTTCAATTTCTTTCCATTTCTGCTCTCCTCCTCCAACTCTCAAATAAGGGAAAATCATTTAAACAGCAAAGGGAACAGCCCATGCGTGTGTCTTTCCTCTAATGGGCTCAGAGAAAGGGCATTTCCATCTCAAAAGCTTCGAGGCTCTTTTGTCCACCTTAGGAATTCATTTCCAACGAGGTCCTCAGAGAACCAGGAAACTTAACAAGCCCCCCAGAAGTTTAGCCGCAGACAGTCAGAGCAGAGCCAACACACGGAAAATCACCATCAGTCGCTTAATCCACACGACGGCCCCACAGGCTGTGCATACCCTCTTCGTACGAAATTTAGGATGGAAAAAGTGTCCTGCAGAGGCAGAATAGACCGACACGAGCCATCTGAACTTGCAGCAGGACCATAATAAACCTGGATTCTCAGGACTCTGTGTCCAGAATCTCACTGAGCGCTGGCAGAGAACACCAGAACCTGTGGACAAGCCACAAAGGGCAACCTCGAAATACTCACAGCCACCATAGGAAAGAAAGCTATCTGCACGCATTTCAGAAAGACCAAGAAGGCAGGTGTGGGACATCTCAGGCATGGGGAAAACAGGAAGAATAAACTTTTAAAAGTCTGGGACAATGAGCAGAAAAACCTGATTTCAAGTTGATGCTGGGTGACCAGGAATTTCAGGATTGAAAACGTCAGGTGGCCCACTAGTCCTCATCTCTGTTTTAAGACCACAAACAAGATCACAGCAGTCCTTGGTTAAAAATATTCTCATTGCTCTCAGAACAAAGTTCAAAAGCCTTAACACAGCCTGCCCTATGTACAAACTGAAGCACATACATAAGTAGAAACTCATACATTCACTCCAGAAACGTTCACTGAGGGGCCGACCCCATGGCTGAGTGGTTAAGTTCGCATGCTACACTTCAGCGGCCCAGGGTTTCGCCGGTTCGGATCCTGGGCACGGACACGGCACCGCCCATCAGGTCATGGTGAGGCGGCGTCCCACGTGCCACAACTGGAAGGACCCGCAACTAAAAATACACAACTATGTGCCTGGGGGCTTTGGGGAGAAAAAGGAAAAATTTTAAAAATCTTTAAAAAAAAAAAAAATTTTCACTGAGTACCTGGCTCAGTACAGGCACTGGGGATGCTCACATAAGACACCCCAGGCCTGAACCCAGCCTCAGAGCATGGATGAGTAACGGCTAAGTGTGTCACAAAGTGCCAGGCCCCTGGCTAGACAGCTACACGCGTGATCTCATCCATGCTCCCTAAGGATGCTACAAGGCTGGCATTATCTGTATCCCTCTTTTACAGGTAAAGCGCCCCCCGAGGCACAGAGAGGCTCTGTAACTGGCTTAAGGTCACACAGCCAGGATCTGAACCCAGGTCATTTGATTCGAGAGCCGGCCTTCTGAGCCACCACTCCCCAGACCTTGATGTGGGTGTGGGGAGAAAGTGGCTCCCCACTGCTTGGCTGGTTTTCTCACAGTGGCACACCCTGAGTTCAGCAGTCTCAGCAGCCCTCAGAGTAAAACACCCCCCGGAACAGAGAAGCCTTATGGACGCTGGGCCACAGGAGCCGCCAGAATCCATGTAAACAGCAACCGGTCTACACCCCGGGAGAGTCAGACCCTGTCACTCGGCCCTGAGAACAGGAGTTCCGGGCCTGGACATTCTTGCCACACAAACCCTGGAACCACCGCCTCTTACCTGCACCTGGGCCGAATAGCCTCAGAGTCCTCCAGCCATATCCACTGGGGGCGGTCAGGGGCCACAGCCTCCCACACTCCCTCACTGGTAACTGGTGACACCACAACTACCACAGGTGCCGCTTTATGCCTTGGAGGAAACTAAGAACCCTTAAGTCCAAAGGCGGGAAGAAAGGTGGGGAAACAAGAGCTCCCTCGAGCCCCTCAGGGGAGCATCAATGGGGGGGTCCCCTGCAGAGGGAGCTCGCAGGGCCAGCCAGGTCGAAAACGCGCAGACCCTCTGGTCCAGCAGTTCTACTCAGGGAACATCATGGAGAAAGTGCCGCTCTCGTCCACAAGGGCCTTGGCTGCAGCGTGGCTGGCAGCGTGCCAACCTGAATGTCTGGTTCAGAGGCGAGTGAGGAAACTGGAGGACAGGCACACAACGCAACACCTGGCAGCAGGGAAACATACGCCTACATGCGGCAACACGGACAGACCTCAACACAGGAGAATAAGTGAAAAAAATGAGACGCCACAGTATACGCAGCATGATACCACTTATGCACGCTTTAAAACACTGGCAGGGGGCCAGCCCGTGGCCGAGTGGTTACGTTCACATGCTCCACTTTGGCAGCCAGGGGTTTGCCAGTTCGGATCCTGGTTGTGGACCTACACACTGCTCATGAAGCCACACTGAGGCGGTGTCCCACACAGAAGAACTAGAATGACCTACAACTAGAATACACAACCATGCGCTGGGGCTTTGGGGAGAAAAAAAAAAAAGAGAGAGGAAGATTGGCAACAGATGTTAGCTCAGAGCCAATCTTCCTCACCAAAACGCATACTTCAAAAAAAAAAAAACACTATGCTTTGGATACAGAAGCACAGAAAAGTGGTAAAAGATTAAAACATGAACAGAAAGGATATATGTGAACTTGACCTCTGGGTGGAAGAGAACAGAATGAGATGAGCTAAAGTCTTTGATAGTATCTAGAATACATTTTTTTGTTTAAAAAAAAAAATCAAAGTGGCGAATGTTAAAAATCCAATGATCTCTGTAACAGGTACACTACTATTTGTTATATTATTCTTGGTTCTTTTATGATGTTTAGAAGATTCCAGAATTTAAAGTAATTAAAAAGTACATATTTTAAAATACCCAGGTCACTCTTATAGTCACGTAGGTTTAACCACCACTCAAGTACAGGGAACGAGCATAAATAAACTGGAATACCACGTGTTACATCCCTCACGAATAAATGCTCGGTAAAGGTCGCCGTGAAGAAGTGAGATTATGGAATATTATTCAGCCATAAAAAAAGAAGGAAATCCTGCCATTTGCGACAACATGGATGGATCTCGAGGGCATTATGCTAAGAGAAGAAGTCAGACACAGAAAGACAAATACTGTACGATCTCACTTACATGTGGAGTCTGAAAAAAACTCAAACTCACAGAAATAGAGAAAAGACTGGTGGTTGCCAGAGGCAGAGTGGGGGGTGGAGAAATGGGTTAAGCTGCCCGAAGGCTGTTACAACAGTAACAAGTCCTGAGGATGTAAGCTACCAGACCGTGCCCACAGTCAACAACACTGTGCTGTACAGTGAAAGCTGCTAAGAGAGTAGATCTCAAAAGTTCCCATCACAAGAAAAAAATCTGTAACTATGGTGAGGGGATGGATGTTAACTAAACTTACAGCGTTGACCATTTTGCGATATGTACATATACCAAAGCAAAAAAAAAGAAGCGTGATTAATCCTGCGGCTGGAACTCAAATATGTGAGGACAGCTGTGGAGATGAGGACATTCACTAGCAGGTTCTGAAGGTGGATGGAGAGGAAGCCCGCTCTGAGAAACCACACAGACGCAGGCACAGCCTCAAGCAACAGTAAGCGCAGACGGCAACCAGGAGCACACACTGCAGACACAGGCTGCCCAGCTGGGGGAAGGGACCGACGAGCAGGGCACCAGCCCCTCTCAGTCCAGCCGGCCAGAATCAAGTGCTGAAAACCCGAGAAGGGATCACAGGGGCACCAACAGCATCCTCCAAGGAAGCCGGGGCAGGGGTTACCGGTGTCAGTTCGCCCCACTGGCAGGGGGAGGGGAGGACGGGGCCGGGAGGCTCGATGCTGCTGGCAGAGGCGGAGAGGGGCAAGGATGAAGGGTCCCCACTGCAGAGCCCTCTGATGCAGTGTCCACTCGGGTCTGCAAACGACACTAGAGCGGAGTGCACGGGGCCAGAGGAATCCAGAGGGTCTGTCCTCAAGTTTACTGACCTGGTGTGGCTGCAGCCTTCTTCCGTGCACAGCTGACACTCTCCCACCAAGCTGAGTGTGGGAGGGGCAGAGCGGCTCCCTCTCCCCCCACCCTTGAAAATCATGGCGTAAAATGGGGGAGGGCCGTTAATTTAGGAGAAGGGGTAGACCGAAGTGTCTGGCAGACAAGAAGGTCCAACACTAGGAAACAGGCTTTGGAACAAAAGCGACAGCAATGCCAGCGACCAGCTCAGGCACCCAGGGGCCTGAAGAACCAACAGAATTCAACACTTGACTTACACCAACTCTCCAGCTCTGGGTGAGTGGGGGCAACCAGGGCCAGACTTGACAGGACTTAGAAAAATGAAGAAATGCCACGTTGTGCCCCCAGCACCAAGGGACAATTTATAACACACATACACACACAACAAACTTGAATCATTCTATGTCATAAGAATTTTCACTCCAGGTAAGAACTACGCTTCCAGAGCATGGCCATCCAAGAGGACTTTCTGAGACAATGGGAATGTTCCACATCTGAGTTGTCCAATAAAGTAACCACCAGCCACACGGAGCTATGGGGCACCTGAATATGCCTCACGTGACAGAAGAATTCAGTTCTTATTTTATTTATTCTTAACTAATTTAAATGTAAGTAGCCCCACAGGACTGGTGGACATCCTGCTGGAGAGTCCAAGCCAACAGCATCCTTCCTACTGTCTGCATAGCAGCTGAGCACACCAACACGGTAACTCGTCCCACCACTGTAAACCAAGCGGCCACACATGTCCTCGTGGCTGAATCTTTGTACATATCTCAAACTAGTTAGGATAAAGTCCTAGAAGTGGAGTTGTGGACTCAATGGGTAACTAAGTTTCTAGGCTCTTCCTGCACATTAAGACTATCCACTTACAGCCACACAGATGTGAACAGCATTTTATCTATTACCAGCTATTTTCATATACATGATACTCCTTGCATCCTCACAACTACCAGGTAAAATGAGACGGGCAGGTCCTGTAGGGGAGGAAGACATTTCCTCTACCCGCCCTGGGTCCTTCTGGCTGGACAACAAATTAAATTCACATGAGACAGAATAACAGGAGAAAATCAAACAAAGATCTATAACACGTATACACGGGAGAGGCTCGCAACTCACCAAAATGGCGGAAGCTCTCTCCTTAAATACCACCCTCAGCTAAAGACAAAGGAGGATGTTGGGGGTGGGGGGAGTCACTTATGGGAGATTACCAGAAAAGCACAGTAAACAAGAGTCAGGTTATTATGCAGACTTGAGTCCTTGCCTTCCACATTGATAAGAGTTTCTAGAGATAAGGTCATCCCCCCTTCTTCCTGGTGCAGAGAGGGAGAGACCTTTACAGATGGAGATTTCCTCTACAATGTAAATGTCTCTTAACAAAGGGTAAGTACATTCTACTTTGCAGAGTTTCTTTCTTGTCTGCGGTTTTTAAAAGTAACCAGCCCCAAATAATCCTCGTGCCAAAGAGACATATCTTGGGATGGCCAATTCCAGTCCCCCACAGTACCATCAGCCCCGTGTGTAGACAAGGAAATAAGCTGTGTGAGAGCATACCACTGACTTGGTTGGGCTACATGGCTTTTATAGCCGACATCAAAGAATACCCCTAGCCATTCTGTGATGCTAGACCATTCGTTCTGCCAGATTAGTTTAACAAGGGAAAATGCTTATGCTATATTTACAAGTGAAAAAAAGCAGGATATGAAATTCTATTCCCAGTGTGAGCAAAATGATGTAAAATCAAAGAACACAAACCAATGTGTTAACAGTCTTCAGATCAGAACTGCAAATTATGTTTTTCTAAATTTTTGTCCAAATGTTTATAACAAACCTGAGTAATTATTTAAATAACATTTAGCGAGTAATTATAAAAGCTAAGGGCTTTAGATGCATCATCTCATCTAAAACATACCTCCATGGTAAGGACCATTATCATCCCTATTTACAGATGAAGACACAATGGGTTGGAAAAAGTTTCAGAAACCTGGCTGAGGTCAAGGCAGTAAGCTGGGATTTGAAGCCAGGTGGGCTCCCTGGAAAGCCTGTATTCTCAGCCACCACATCAGCGCTTCTCAAACTGTAATGTGCACAAGATCATCTGAGGATCTCGTTAAAACGCAGATTCTGATTCAGGTGATGTGATGCTGTCGGCCTGGAGACCACACTTTGAGTAGCAAAGCTCCACATCATAACCCCTATACTATAATGCTAAAGGAGAAAATCCCCTCTAGTCAACAAGGAAAATGTTTTCTAGTAATTCAAATAACATCAATGCTCGTTAACGTATAAAAGCAAAAATATACTTTCCCTCTTGAGAACTTTTGCAAAAAGCCTTCTTTCCTAGCCAGATGGCGGGCCCTCAACTGCTCTTGTAAATTCCCACTCGCAGACGCCCCCTGGGCAGCCAGTGGTGTCAGGCTCACTAAGCTTAATCAGCCTTCTCATCTCATTAGCAGGCAGGATTTCATCCTCAAAACACCCGTTAGCAAACACATCCACACACCTAGCTCCACACCCCTAGCGAGCAGGCGTATGGAGGAAACGCCCCTGGGGTGTCCCGAGGAACCGGTCAGTCCACCCACCACCCCCAGTGCAGACACCTAGCGCCAAATCCCCAGCACATTTTAGATCCAGCATTTCCCAATTCCCATAGACTTTTTCTTTGAAACATTAACATGTTGTATTCTCTAAATATTTTAACCTTCCAAAATTTGGCAAGCACTAGCTAATTTTATACTCAAAGAACCTTCAACACCTTTGAATTATGTTCCTAACTCTTGGTCTTTTTATGGGGATTATCAGACATGCCTTGTTCAATGGAGCTTTCGCCATTTGCAGTAAGTTACCTTGTTTATCTATCTTAATGCTATGAAACTACTTATCTGATACAACAAACCAGCCTTTGTATAGTAGATTTTATTCCCCTAACTTTTCATTCTATTTCTCTCTCTTGGTTTTTACTATATCTCCTATAATGAATAGGTGGGTGATTTTTAATTTCAATAACAGTGACACTTTGTTTTACATTCAGTCTTATAATTGATGTGTTTATATCACCCTCCATTTCCCTCTAAGATTATATTGAGGCCCTTCCTTCCTCAAGACATCTGTGTGATTTCAGTAGCCAATTTCTATTTCCTTTTAAATTAGACCAGAAGATAACCTTAAGTTTCCTACTATTTAACATTTGTAATGATATTTTATAAAACAGAACTGTTTTCCCTTTTTCCTCTCGGTAACTTCTCCCACTTATCAAGTACCTGCGTGACCTCCCGTCATACGGGAGTGAGATGTACATCAGTGCTCAGTGACATGTGACATTCTCCCACACCACACGCTAGTCTCGCAATGGATTGTCTGATTTAGCACCTGAGCTTAAAATCTCTCTCATCCATTTCCCTCTCAAAGCCCTCTGTCTCTTTGTCTTTTTGAAGCCAAAGCTCTCTCTGGTAAAGATCTCTGCGGGTCTTTGGTGATGAATGAGATTGTTCCAAAATCTGGAGGAGCAGAAACACTGTCACCGAGGGCAAAGCAGGCTTGGCCAGGTACATTTCACTCTGCCCTCAATTCCTTCTTTCTTCAATGGCCCAGTGACAAATCTGTGGCGATCACCTCCATTCCTTCTGGGCAACTTACAGGAAATCAAACTGTGTGACTCAGATGGCAGGCACTGACTCAGGTGCTGGAGTCTAACAGCAAATACGGTGGACATCAAAGAACAGGCCAGGCCCCATCCTGCCTCGTGGAACTTTAATCACACAAGAAAGGAAGATTCCTTTTTCTGTGGGACTGCGGCCAGCCACATTTTATGGGTACTTTCCAAAGATCCCGATATTGCCCCCTGAATGCTGGACAGCGTCCCTTTCCCTGAACGCGTACTCCAATTTCTGGCATCTCCATTTCTTCTGATACGCTTATTATTCAAAAACTGAACATCCTTACTATATTTTCATATTTCCTTAGCTTTTCTGTACTGTCATTACCATCTACTCAGGCAACAGAAACGAGCCTTGGGCATACGCTACAGCATCAGTGCTGCCCCGCACAGGTCCCACCAGGGCTCGCAGTCTCTCTCTAATATTTGTAAGGTTAGTTCCATCTTTCATTAACACAGACTATTCCTGACACAAGTTATTCCTTCCAGCCTTACGGCTTCTACAGTAGTGACCATCCACTCTTTCAGTCCTGCTTCCCCCGGTCCCCACCAGCTGGGATCACTCGTTACTATCGTACCTTTTTTTTTTTAAAGATTGGCCCTGAGCTAACATCTGTTGCCAATCTTCCTCTTTTTTTTTTTTCCTCCCCAAAGCCCCAGTGCATAGTTGTATCTTCTGGTTGTAAGTCCTTCTCGTTCCTCTATGTGAGTCCTCACCACAGCACGGCTACTGACAGACGAGTACTGTGGTTCCACGACCAGGAACCAAACCCGGGCTGCCAAAGTAGAACGCGCCGAACTTTAACCACTAAGCCATCAGGGCTGGCTCACTATCATACTTTTTAAGCAAACTTAGGTCAATATTTTTATAAAATCTGGTTTTGAAAACTCCCTATTCAGTGCTGTTCAGGTTTCTCTTAGCATCAACAGTTTTTTTTATAGCTTTGGATTTTTCTCTGATGAAACACCCTAGGTTGCTAATCACTCTTCCATCTTCCCAAAACTCCTCGTTTTATTTATATAACAAAAAACAAGTTAAATTTAGAACTTTCCAAACCAATTGAGAGGCTTTTTGTCAACTGACTGTGGAGTTACAAGTGTGACAAGGGTTCATTTTTCAGCCACGTCCAATTAGTTTAAAGAGAACACTGCTCTGATTCAAGGCTAAAAAGGGAGGAAAACGTCCCAGCGATGCCATCAAAGACAACACGCTCCTGATATCCCCGAAGTCAACCTCACTGGGCCTTAGAATAACGAGAAGGGATTTTTAATGCAACAAAATTAAACACCCTTTCTGTTTTCATTTCTCTCTGCCAACAGACACACAGGCGTCCCACGGGGAAGACTGGCACCTCGGGCGTGCAAGTCTTCTAAATCAACTTATTCATGAACTCCACGCCCCTCCAGCTGCTGAGGCCTGTTCCAGAGGGAGCTAAATGGCTGCCCTGCCTCTTGGCGGCCTCTCTTCCAGGCCAGAGACAACCCTCCACTTCACAATGCACTGTCTGTCAAAAATTACAGTCTGATACGGGCACCAGCAAATTCACGCAATTTACAGGCTCCTGGTATCATGAGGACTCATTAAAAGGAAAGACTGGTTTTCCTTCAGGAAAGAACTTGGAAGTGAGAGTCTGGAACTGGGAGGCTCACTCTGGTCCCCTACAGTGATAAACACTGCACAGACCTGAGGCATCGCCTCCTCACAGGGCACGACTGACCGCCCACAAGAGCCCCTTGGTTTGAGGGAACAGGATGCACCGAATTATTTCTGGCTTCCTTCTGGAGGAATATAGTAACACTTCACTTTTCACTAGAAGTAACATCAATGACCAGTTCAGAAGAAGTTCTCTCACAGGTGAACCACACAGGCTTGAGCCGAGGCTCAGAAAGTAAGAAAAACCTTAAATTTGTATTTTTATATGAGGCTTTATCATCTGCCGTATTATTTTTGTCTTAAAAATCTACTTCTACACTTTGAAATCAGCAAGCCCTTCTATTTGACACCTAGCACTTTTGAGGGAGGTACTGACCAAAAAGAAATTGCTTCCAGTTGGTATTCCAAGAAAATATTTCCATCCAAAGGGGAAAAAAAATTCCCCGTCATTAATATATTCAAGCAAGTCTCATGGTGCTGAAATAACTTGTTTATTGTTGTTATTGTTTCTTTTACTAAATCAAGCCTCTGCAAAGGCCAATTTAAATGCCTATCATGACATGTTCTCCCCATGGGGGATTGGCAGAATGTCTGTTTCAACCTGCCAAAGTCAGGCCACTTGAATAAAATCAATTCAGGATGCCCCCCAGTCCCACGGCCCTCGAAGAGACCATCCATCCAGCACAGTGAGCGGGAAGTCAAGACCGACATCACCACCCGAGGATGGAATTCTCCAGCACTAGCTGGGCCCTGCAATTCCTTCTTCCAACAAACACAGCCCTGGTGTCTGCTCCGTGCCAGAGCAGAGAGCCAGCACTGAGGAGCACGGGTCTAAGCGGTGCAGACCTACACGCTAACTCAGAAACCACCCCTTACCCGCTGAGCACTTGGGAAAAACACTTCGCCTTCTAGTTTCCTCATCTATAAAATGGCAGAGCACACTACCTACCTGAATAAACTGCTGTGAGAATGAAATAAGATTTATCAGCAGAGGAAGCATTAAATTACCGTACAGTCACGCGTTGCTTAACCACACGGGCACGTTCTGACAAATGTGGCCGTTCGGTGATTTCGTCATCGTGGGAAGATCACAGAGTGCACTCACACAAACCTGGATGGCACAGCCTACTGCACACCTAGGCTAGGTGGCCCTAATCCTACAGGACCGCCGTCATGAATGCTGTCCGTTGTTGACCGAAACGGAGTTATGTGAAGCATTTATATACACACACCGGAAGATGTTTTTAAAGCTACTTTTCAAAGAACGGGTAGATATACAAGAACTGAAAGAAAGATGGCCAAGACGACAGAAACCTTTGGTATTATAACATCTCCAAAATCAGGATGTGCCTAATTTATCTCTAATATTGTAACATCTCTGAAATCAAGCTGTGCCCAACAGCCAACAGCATCTTACGACAGCACAGGGCGGGCGGAAGCTGTGACGTACGGACCACTGACAGTGACGGGGTGAAGCCGGTCACTGCCGTTCACGTGTCACACTTCCATCCAGTTCTCCGCATCACTCGTCCTGCAGAGGTTGAATCCCCCTGCCATGTGGAATGCCTTTAAAAGACTGCATTAAAATTCTGCATCAAAATAAAAAATGATCGTGTACACAAAAAGGCAAGGAAACACACTGAAAATGTGATAATAGTGAAGCAAATATCTGTCACTGGAAGAATGACTGAATTCCCTATTTTCTTGCAAAGCAAGAGCCAAGCACTTTAAAGGACTTAAGAGAGGAAGATACTCAGAAACAGCTAAAACTACTGCATTTTGCTTCTGAGACAGAGGCAAGAGGCTGCCACTCACACATGGAGCAGCCAGAGGAGGGGAGTGAAAATACCAACAGTCTAAACCACAGGGGAGGCCAGGGAGACCATCACGCAGCTCCAAGTAGAAAGTGACAAAACACAGCATTTAAGTAAAAAACGCAAGTCAAAAAACTACAAATATACACAAGTACGAACTCATTAAACTATATACATGTGCCCGTGTGTGCACATGTGTGTGCATGTGTATAAATCCATATTTAGACTAAACTGACATATACCAGAGAGTTACCAGTAATTCATGAAAGGGTAAGAAATGTAAACGGGGGATAAAGGCAGATTTTAATGTTTTACTGAAATTACTTCTACTTTGTCTGAAATTTTTAGAGTGAGTATGTATTCAACGTATTATTTTTGTAATATTTTTCACTCAAGAAGATTGCAACCAAATTATACCTATACGGTCTTGGCATCCCGCCAGGTAGAGTAAATCTTCAAGAAGTTATTATTATGCTCCTAGACACCACAAAGGAAATAAGAAACATGACATACACATTCAATATATGAACCCAGCCCTCAAGGAGCTGACAATCTAGCAGGACCCGGGACTAAAATGCTAAGAGATACAGAGAGAGAGAGTATGACCATAAGATAAAGAAGGTTGCTGCCTACAAGCCACAGAAGAAAAGTCTTGCTTGAATCTCAGAGGCCTAGAGCCAAGAGTCTTCAAGCACCAACATGTGTACCCCGACATCTTGTCTGAAAAGCTAAAGCAGCAAGCGAGCACGTGTGTCGTCACCTCTGGAATCTGTTCAAGGACCCACCCCTTGAGCATCCCCAAAGACAGGGCAGCCGTGTTTGCCAAAGCCTGGGGATGGGCACGCGGTTGTGTCAGGAATGCCTCTGCCACACCACGGTCAGAAGTGCCTCTGCCCTTCCCAGATAACAAAGAAGGTGAACACCCCTTTCCATCACTGGATCCTTTGGTTCTTCAAGGGCAAAGAACAAGGTCCACGGAGCTTCGCAGGCCTGGAGCACAGCACGGTGCCTGGATGTGGCAGAGCCGGCACCGCGCTAATCAACAGCCGCACGAAGCCTTGAGAAGCGTGTTCTAGCTGCCCAAAGACAAAAGGGAAAGTAGTATTCGCAAGCTCGGGAAGCCAGGCTCCTCACTGGACCAGCTTTCTCAAGAGGGCTGACTTGGGACGCAGGGGCCTGGCCTGGGATAACGGGCACTTCTCCCCTTCAGGCCCAGCGCCCCCTCCACGGAACCTCCTTTCTTCCTGCAAGTTCAGGCACAAAAGAAGACGGCAGCAGACCACGTGGTCTGAAGAGAGGAGGAAGAAAGGACCTCAAGGAGGCTGGACACTGAAGAAAGGACGGCATCCAGTGTTCTAAAGCGACACAGAGCATCACTTGAAAAAGACTTCAGAAAGTATAAGATCAAAATTTCCCAAAAACCACCTTGCCGCTAGTATAATTTTCACCACCACCTGCAGGACAGAGCCAACACATAAAAGCCTTTTCATGGGGAGGGAGAAGGAATGACGGGAGGGAGGGGGAGCCGAGAAGAACAAGAACCTCTCTGCAGAGCGGAGGAACGGGGACTTCCAGGGTGACGACTTCCACACAGGACTGACTGCCAAGGCCAACAGTTCAGGCAGCATCTCCCTTAACCCTTCGGGCGGGGGCACCTCCCAAGGGCAACGGTTCAGGGGACCGCGCAGCTTCTGGTGTCACCTGCCCCCTGCCTTTCACCTGCTTCCTCAGCAGGTCTCTCCCAAAGGAACCAAATCTACAACCCAAAAGTCCCCAAGTTTTCACGATGGCATAAGGGGGGAAGTGAGAGGGAAGGGGTCAGAGCTGAGGGCATTTCTAGCTGAGAATCTCCGTTCATACTGAACTCGTGGGGCTGCAGAAACACAGAGCAGAACCCGGATATTAAAAACCCCTTGGGGGGAGGACGCCATCGGGACCCGCAGCATCCAGAAGACACTTTTAGGATGAGCAGTAGTGATGCTCCAGATGTATGGCAAGGGGGCTTGCTCACACTAGACCAGGGGTTCTCCACCGGGGTTGATTCTGTCCCCAGAGGACATCTGGTAACATCCAGAGACATTTTCGGTTGTCACAACCGGAGGAGGTGGGGAGGAGGGGGATGCTACTGGGAGCTAGGACCAGTGATGCTGCTAAATCTCCCACAAGGCACAGGGCAGCCCCCCCCACAAAAAAAGAACGATCCAGCCCAAAACGCGAATAGCACCGGGGTTGAGGAACCCTGCGCTAGACCTACCCCGACCCTGCCGCCATCTCCAGAAACCCTAACAGCCCTACCTGAAATAAACACTCGCCATCCCTCTGACCAAGCGGTCACCAAAGGCCACTTACTGGGACAAGCAACATCAAAGATGGAGCGAACGATGTAACGAGCAAATGCTGCATCTTCCAAGCAGCTGGCCGCTCTCCCAGCACGCGTCTGTAAGGGTGTGCCTCAGCATCCAGGACATTAGGTTCTCCTACAGCATTACAATGGAAGAAAGGCATGCACACGCACGTACAGGCACACACACAGAGGAATGTCCATCCTAAAAATCTCCCTGGTCATCACGTAGAGGCACTGGCAGCAAAAGCTGCCTGGTTAGGATAGTCCAAGCATTTCCAAAATACTCCAAAGACAGAAAAAAAAGCGGGAAAGACAACAAACAAGAAAAGCCCACAACCAAAAACAAAGCTCCCCTGAGGCCTATCTCAGCTAAAATGCTCCATCACCCTAAGCTGCACCCGGGGCATGTAGTATCTTTTATTTTTTTAATTGTAAAATACAACAAACATATAAGAAAAGGGAAAGGTACAAATACAGAGCTTGACGAACGAAAACAAATCCCCATGTAGCTATGCCCCAGGTCAAGAAGCGGACCCAAGGCCTGTGGTATCTTTCTGCCACACGTGCCCCCTCCAGGCACACAGTGTAACCACCGGCCCCCAGGACCCATCTTATCAACAGAGTAATCATGAGTTGTCGGCCGGCCTGGTGGCTCAGCAGTTAAGTTCCCACGTTCTGCTTCAGCGGCCCGGGGTTTGCTGGTTCGGATCCTGGGTGTGGACATGGCACCGCTCATCAAGCCACGCTGTGGCAGGCGTCCCACATGTAAAACAGAGGAGGACTGGCAGTGGATGTTAGCTCGGGACTAATCTTCCTTAAAAAAAAAAAAAAGTTGTCATTCAGGAAGTGAGACCCCTTGTCCAGTTCAGGCCAGCCAAGACCACCAGCCCCTCAACTGGGCCTGCGCAAATGCTGGACAGGTGACCTTTCTGGCATCAAGGAGCTGGAAACCCCACCCTCAGAGGACGGGAATGCCGCCATTTGTGAACACGCGTCCCAGCAGAGGCACGAAGCTTGACTAGGCTTGCGCAGATCACCAATCCCCTTACCTCTGCTGACCGCCAACCATCCATCCACTTCAGCCGCCCTGCCCTTCATCCCACAAACCACGCCCAGGCCCTGGACCAGGAGACGTATCGGAAGGCACACACCCCGGCTCCCCGCAGGCCGTCTCCCAAAATAAAGCGACATTTCTTTTCCCAAAAGCCGACGGCGCAATAACTGGCTTGTTGCATGCGCATCGGGCCGGAGAGCCCCAGTGCAGTGTGGTAACAACAGCACAAAGACTGGTGCTATTTTGAAAACTTCCAACTTTCCTCAAGGACTGAGACTTATTTTATGCATTTACCATGAACACGAACTGCGGGGTAGTTCAGAGCAGCGAGCACACAGTGAGCAGATCTGGGAAGAGGGGCTGCTCACAGAAACCAGCTCTCAGACTCTTAACTCACAGAAGCACCTCGGGGGTAAGACACTGGCGCACCGAGCCGGGTGCCTGGAAACTCGGAAAAGCCCAGGTTGGGGGCCAAGAGAAACTGGGTTAGAATCCAGGCCTCAGTCCTCACTCTGGGGGCCGGCCCACTGGCAGAGTGGTTAAGTTCACACGTTCCGCTTCAGCAGCCCAGGGTTTGCTGGTTCGGATCCCGGGCACGGACCTATGCACCACTTATCAAGCCATGCTGTGGCAGGTGTCCCACATACAAAATAGAGGAAGATGGGCACAGATGTTAGCTCAGGGCCAATCTTCCTCAGCAAAAAAAAAACCTAGAAACAAGGGCTCACTCTGGCACCCTGGGTATGGATGATCTCTAGTGAACCAGAAAATGGCTTCCTGTCACACGCTATCGTTGGAAAGCTTCGACAAGATCACGTGTTTAAAGTGCGAGCAGAGTGTCTCAGACATAAGATGCTCCGCAAATGCTGCCTCCTGTCCTCCTCCTGTCCCTGCGAACAGGCAGCTGGCAAAGGCCAGGTCTCTCATAAGAGATTACCTGATGGCAAACTTCCCAATGCCCCAATCCTCTAAAGTGTTTCACCAAGAGGACGATACAAGCCCACTTTCAAACTACCCTGGTGACTTTGGCAAAAAGGTGTCCCAACCAGCCCTGCAGCCCTGCCCTCCCCTGCTCGCACGCCCACTCCACCCCTCTTCCCCCAAGGTAAATGGCTGCCGGGCAGTCAGGAAACACCACCGCACACCCCAGTGGGGAGCCTTCGTGGCATCTCTTTGAAGATGAGAAGCAACAAGGTGTGTTTATTTGTACTTCCCTGCACACAGTCTCATCTACCCCGGTGGGGCGGCGCGAAGCCGCTAAGCTAGTTAAAAAATAATAATAAAATCTACCTGCTCGCACCATCAGGCAGGAGAAGAGGTGGACAGCCACACTGCTGGGAGCACACGGGGAGAATGCAGCCTCTCCCCTGTTGGGAGGAGAACGTCAGGCAGTCCCGGCCAGGTCAGCCCGCGAGGAGGCGAGCAGACTGACCACCGTGGGGCCCCGGCCGCCACGAGCCCCGGCCCGGTGCACCACCTGCACGCTGACACCCACCCAGGCCACCGGCGAAGGACACATGGACAGCGGACGGCCGACATCTCTCTCGCTGGATACATTACAACATAATAACAGCCAAAACCAATGCTTCGCTTCCCTAACACAAACAATAAAAACAACGGGAAAAAACATACACGAAGGTGTCTGAGAAGGTTCCTGAACAACAGAGGCCTCAAATTGCTCTGGGAAAGTCATGGCCTCCCAGCCCTACAAAGACCTGGAAAGCAGCCTAGGGCTCAGCTCACCTGCAGGTCTGCACAGACTACCAGAGGCAGACAGGAGCCCAAGCGCTGCCTCTGATAACCTCCCAATGCATTAACTTCCCAGAAGAGGATTGAGGTGTAGGATATGGGATAGAAGGGTGGCATCTCCGGTCCCACTCTGAACCCCAAAACAAACCATGCAGGCTTCTCTAGGGGCTGGAGCCCAGGGGCACCAGGGCGGATCAGGAAAAATGACCAGCTCCGTCTCTGCTAACGCGTCAGGTCAGAGTGGAATCCCTGCTAAAAGGATGTTTAACCTACCAGGAAAACGCACACACCCCAACCTGCCCAGAGCTGTCTAGACCAGCAGCTCTACACGTGGCTCAAAGCCACACAGGCTCCGTGACCACAGACAACGGTCCCTAGACCCCCAATCTCTCCCTCCCCACTATGGCCATTTTACTTCTTTTAGCCGTATTTTATAGGTACACACATATTAAATAACCAGCACTGACCAGAGGACAAGATTAACTTCACAGCTGCTTAACCTTACAGCTGTTTTCACAGAAATCGAGACTCAACCAAAGCCAAGCAGTACCACCCGGGAGACGCAAAAACTAAGTTCCCGCTGAGCACAAGCAGCTCCCCGAAGACACCCAGGACAGCCGGCGTCCAGGCTGTCCTACTTCGGTGTCAACATGGGACATGCCACGGCTACGCAGAGGGAGAGCGTGAGTCTAGGCGGGTCTTCGTGTCCGAGATGCCCTGGAAACCTGCCGTTCTGACAGATTCCAAAGGATCCTCGCACCTCCCCACGGCTGCCAGTGCCCCCAGGGAACTCTCTCCCTGGGGTGGCCCAGGAGTTGAGTGGAAACAGGGCATTCTGACCGGGACCCGGCTAAATTCCACAGCAGCCACCAGCACTCCACCCTCACTGGAAGCCACAGCAAACCCACAGACATCCCGAGGAGTCTCGGAGGAGCCGGGGTGATGTCATAGGTCTGAAAGGTGGGGAAGGCTGCCCAGTGGACTCTGTGGACGGTGAGGACCAGAGACTTCAAGGAAGGAGGGAGATTTCTTCCCACTCGGACACCTCTCCTGGAGAGGCAGGTCAGAATGAAGTGAGCCTCAACTTCCCCAACAAACACACCACCCACAACACCTCCACAGCAAGCAGCTAGAAGCAGCCCGGAAAATCGGGCACAAATTAGATACGTGGGTGGCACCAACGTCAAGGTAAGCAAGCTCCTGCGGAAGAAAGCTCCCTGGGCCCGTCACCCACTTTCTGGGCATCAGCTGCCCAGAAATAAACATCAGGGGCAGGCGAGGAAGGGCAGCTGACAGCTGTGGCGGCGGGCAGCGCCAGAGGAGGAAGGGCTCCCGGGCTGGAATTCGGAGCGTGCCCACATCAGCAGAAAAGTTCCCGGGAACTGCACGCTGGCTGGGAGGGAAAGAGGCGTGCTGCTCCTCGGGACCTCAGCATGCACACGCCGCGGTGGTTCCAGGGGCCGCCGGACGGAGCCCGGGCCCTCTCCCAGGGCGCCTCGCCAGACAGGACGCCCACTGAGGGGCGAGTGGGGCTGCACAGAGGACAAATAAATGTTTTGCTCCCAGGATCAGGGCGAAAGATTAGTAATTCCCAGATCCGGCCCTGCTTCATTTCTGTTTGCCCAAAACAAACACAGTCCCAGGAAGGAGTGGAAAGAAGCGGCGACACTACAGTCCAGGTGGGGAAACTGAGGCACCGGGGGGCACGCAAGACACCCGGGAAGAGGCCCCAGCGCAGCAAGGCGCACTTGGGCGTCCGGGATGGTGGGAGCAGGGAAGCGCTCTCTCCAGTCCCCTCCCCTCCTCCTTCCCCCAACCCACAGACACACGCACCCCCGCGAGCTACGCCCCGCCGGACCGCGGCCGGGCCCCCAGAAGCCGGCTGCACACAAAGCCCCGCCCGCGCCCCAGTTCGCCGCCGGCCCGGCGCGCACGCCCACACAATAGGACGGCGCACACCCGCCGCGGCCCCTCGCCGGCCGGCCGCCCGGGCCGGGGCCGCCCCCGCGCGCGCACGCCCGCCCGCCCGCCCGCGCCGCGGCCCTGGGGTCCCCGCAGCCCGCGCCCACTCACCCGCCGCGCTGCCCAGCAGCAGGCACAACGGCCCCAGCAGCCACATGGCGCGGCCGCCGCTCGCTGCCGGCGCCGCTGCCGGCGCCGCGGCCCACGCCGCCCCGCCCCTCGCCGCGCCCCGCCCCTCGCCGCGCCCCGCCCCTCGCCGCGCCCCGCCCCTCGCCGCGCCCCGCCCCTCGCCGCGCCCCGCCCCTCGCCCGCCCGCCCCGCCCCGGCCCGCCCCGCCCCGGCCCGCCGCGCCCGCGCCCTGGCCCCGGGTCCCGGGGCTGCAAGCACCGCGGAGCAGCGCGCGCAGTGTCCTCCGCCTCCCCCTCTCCCCTTCCCTCCTCCATCCTCCGAGGGTGCGGCGCCCTCCGCCTCCCCAGACCCACACTTGAGTTCTGGACCCAACTTCAAAATGACTTTTCTCCGGGGAGGCAGAGGAGAAGTTGGAAGAAGGGACCAAATAGTATGAGAAAAGATGCATTTTGTTTTTTGTAGCGAGAGCGGAATACGACCAGTATTTCTCAGGCTTTAAGACGCGTCCCACACAGTTGGGGATCGTGTTAAGGCGCCGTGCCTGGCTCAGCAGGTCTGGGGTGGGGCCTAGGATTCTGCTGGGCTAACAAGCTTTTAGGTGATTGGGAGGCTGATGGTCCGTGAACCACACGTGGAACACGGAGGCTCACACCTTCCAGTGAGTTATGTCATCTGGATCTTGGCTGCCTAGACCAGTGGGACTTTGGGGCCCCAGTTTGCAAAAAAGGAAAGTAATGTGAAGGCAGACGCCCAAATGTAGAAAGAACAGCTGCTCCAGTGCAGTCCGGGCTCCAAGACAGCCCCGGTGAGAATTCCCGAAGGCTTTAGATGCTGGAAGAACAGAGTGACACTTTTGTACTCCACTCTCCACCCCCCCCCCCGCCCCAAAAAAAGACGAAAGCGAAAAACTAATGCAAATAATCGCCAAAAGCCGGAAGGAACTCATATGCTCCTCAACTGGTGAATAGATAAACAAATGGTGTTTTACCGTTTAATGCAACGCCATAAATGAATCTCAAAAGCGTGCTGAGAATACAGCCCCAAAGGGTGCATTCTGTATGATTCCACTTACAGGACGTGAGGGGGAGGAGGGAAGCAAACTATAGCGACCAAAATCAGATCTGTAGTTATCAGGGTCTGGGCCTGGGGGAGACAGACGAGTGCAAAGGGGCACAAGGGACATTTGGGGGCAGTGGGACGGTTCTGCAGCTTGATTATGGCAGTGGTTACACAAAACTCTATGCACTGTCCAAGCGGAAAGAACTGCATCCTGAACGCCCGCATCTAAAGAGGGCGAGGTTTGGTATAGCATATGCAGTGTACCTGTTTGCAGGAGTAGGGAGGATGTGGGAGCCGGGGCTGTTTGAGAAGAAGGCTGCAGGGATGCAAGAATCACATCTGAGATGCAATGGAGGTGACCTCAAGGATGCTCAGAGTCAATGACTTTGCTGTTTAATTGTCTGCTGGCGTCTGGAAACATGACGGGTAAAGTGGATCAGGTCTGAATTTAAAAATACCAACGACAGTTCAAGGTAATGAAAAAAATGTGATGGAGGGAAGTTTAGCAAGTTCCATATTACAAGGTAGTTTGTCAAGTATGGAAAACATCAGTAAATTCTCCAAAAGATTTAGCATTCAGGGATTTTTATCCTGGGATCCGTGACTATGAGAGAGACCACCCCATGGGCTTCAGGGAGTTTTAAAGCCCCTAAAATTTTTTGTAATGTTTCAGGTGTTTGTGAATGTGTACACTTTTCCAGAAAACATGGAGGGAGGCCCCTGGCCTTTGATCATGATACCTAAGAAAGCAAGTAATTTCTCCCGCAGCTGCTCACTTGCCTCCAAACATTAGGAATATGGAAGGACAACATGGTCCTGACCCAGTGCTGTGGTTCTTGTTTCCTTGGGTTCCTTTGGGCACAGGAACCTCAACTCTGGGAATGATTTAGTGGGCTAGCTTACTCTCCACATGTCTCTTTTTCTCACGCGCACACACGTGCTTCTTTTAAATATATTAATGTCTTTGACATCATTTGGACAAATGTGAAATCCCATTTAAGTTCAATTGTTGTTTTTGTATTTATGCTGAATCTCTCTCAGCCTCCTCACCGTGTGAGCCAGGCAGGAGGTGAAACCATTCTTTATGCTGTATTGCTCTGCTCTTTCCCAGTTCTTGAGAATTCCGTCAAAAACACAGGACACTCAGTTTCTGGAAAATGTGGTACGTTCCACTGCTGGTCGTTCAGGCCTCAGGGAGCCAGTCACAAGTCTTTTTTGCAGTTGGTTTAATAAGAATTAAAACCAGAGAGCTTTATGTCTCTTGTTTACCAAGAATGAGACACTCGGACTTCAGATGTGTGCTCTGACATGGCTTCACATTGCTAGAGGCAGGAAGAAAGGATTTCTGTCTCCCTGTGGTCTTTGGTATAATGCTCTGTAGTTCCTGTGTATTTTCTCGTTTATTCCTCACACCGGGTGAAATAGCACAAGCTCGACTTGAGCGCAGGTCTATCTGAGATGGACTCCAGTGCTTTTTTCGCTTGCCACACAGTAGCTCTGTGACCTTGAGCAAGTTATTAGCCTCTCTGAGCCTTAGTTTCCTTATCAGTAAAATGAGGATAAAAAGAGCACCTGGATCTTAGAGTTGCTGCAGGATTCAATGAGATAATGTACGTGAAGTCTTTGGCACAGTATCTTGCACATGGCAATTGCTCAAGAAAAAGGAGCTATGGTTGTGGCTGTGGTTGGTACCAAAAGGCAGCTGCTGTGGTCGCCAGTCTCCAAGATGGCTCTCAAAGATCCTTGCCTCTGGTCTCCATGCTCTTGTGTCGGCCCCTCCCACACTGAATGGGGCCAACCTGTGTGAACAAGGGATATTATGAAAATGACATTGGGTGACTTCCGAGGCTGGGTCACAAAGGATAGGGGAGTTTCTTTCTTGCTCTCTTGGATCCCTTGCTCTGGGGGAAGCCTCCACAATGTGAAGACACCCAAGCAGCCCCGTGGACAGGCCCACGTGGGGAGGGACTGAGCTTCCTGCCAACTTCCCAGCCGTTGGAATGAACCATCTTGGAGGCAGAGCCTCTCGCGCGGCCAAGCCTTCAGATGACTGTAGCCTTCAAGAAAAATCCTGAGCTGGCACCACCCAGCTGCTCCCAAGTGCCTGATCCACAGAAACCATCAGAGGTAACAAATGTTTATTGTTGTTATATGCCACTAGCTTTCAGGGAATTCACTACAAAGCGATGGGAGAATAGTACACTTACTCCTCAGATTATCAGTAGGGTTGACTTAGTGGTTCCGTGGGAGCTAAGTGAGTTAATACATGGGAACACCTACGGTTCCGCCCAGAACATAGTCAGCATTCAATAAACGTGTGTTTGGTTCTTATCATAGTTTATTTTTTTTATTACTGTCATTATCATTAGCTTTCTTCCAAAGCATCTAAGATCCAGGCCTTTCAAATTTCAGAAAGACCATTTTAAACTTGAAGAAGAGTTGGAATTTTAACAAGGGGGGAAAAGAGGCAGGGACGCTAAGAGGACCAGGGAAAAGCTTTATTTACGAAGTTGGCTGAAAACAAGGAGGCATTAGCTTCATTAGCGCCAGAAAATTCAGGCGGAGGCAGTGGGAGAGGTGCCACCCGCAGGGTCCTCTGTAGCTTGGTTTCACAAGGACTCGACAGGCCCTGCTCCACGCTCTCCCTTTCCTTCACCTGATTTTTGTGCTCTCTCCGGCACGTAAGGGAAACAGAGATTCACCAGAGGACACAGGCTCGCTGCACTCCAAACTGTAGTGGGTGGGGGAACCACCTGTTGAGAGGCTGCCCAGTGGAAGAAGATGACCATTGCCCTCCCAAAACACGTGACGTGTAACACGCACACGCACTTTCCACCTCCAACATAGAATCGGGAGGCCACAAAGTCGCGTGACAGGGAAGAGGCGTTGAGGTGGCCATTCACCTGGGCTCCTGGGTGCCACCGCTTACCAGCTCTGTGAAGCTGAGGACGTCAGTTGATGTCTGAGTGTCAGTTTCCTGTGAAGTGGCGTGATAATTGCACGCCTCCTAGAGTTGTTGCATGAAGCAAAAGGACTCCTATTCATTCCCTTACTTATTCAACAAGCATTTACCAAGAACCGACTCTGCCACACGCTATTCTCTGCTCTGGATTGCGGCAGTGAGCAAACCATACCCCAGTCCCCGTGGAGCTCACAGTCTAACTGGGAAGGCAGACACGCAGCAAACTGAGGAAGGACCACGACCTGGAGTGTCCGGTATCATGAGGACTACGTGAAGCGTTCAGCAGAGCTCTTTGTTCAGCTCGTATGTGTATTACTGACTTAGAACCAATGTGGGGAGGTGAGGGGGAGTAATACCAGCTAACGCGAAGGTTATAGCTGCAGAAGTCTGCAGTGGGCAACCGCTGAGAAGGCCCCCAAGGATCCCACCTCCTAATATGCACGCTCTTGTGTCATGCCTCCCCTGAGTGTTGCTGGACCTGGTGACTCGATTTTAACAAACAGAGGACAGCAAAAGTCATGGGATGTTACTTCCAAAGTTAGGTTACAAGAACACCCAGGCTCCTACCCTTTGTGCGCGCTCTCCCTCTCCCTTCCTCTCTGTCTCTCCATCTCATGTGCCAGCTGCCATCTGGTGAACTGCCCTATGGAAGGGCTCAAGCGCCAAGGAACTCTAAAGGTGGAATTAAGTGAGGAATTGAGGCTCTCACTCCAACAGCCCACAAAGCACCGAACCCTGCCAACAACAACACCTGAGTGAGCCCAGAAGCATATCTTCCCCGGTCACGCCTTCACATGAGACCACAGCCCGGGCTGGCAGCTTGACGGCTGTCTCATGGGCAGCCTTAAGGCAGAGCCACCCAGCTAAGCCGTGCCCAGATTCCTGACCCAGAAAAACTGTAAGATTATATCTGTTTGTTGTTTTCAGCCACTAAGTTTTGAGACAGTCTGTTATAGATATAGATATAGAAATAGATAATACAAAAGCCTTGCCTAAACATTGAGTCTGTGAGCACTTAACATCATTGAATCTCTCTGAGCCGTTAGCCCGAGGGAGGCAGTGTGAGAGAATTATCATCCATCAAGTGTCCGCTCCAGACACTGTACGTTTATGATCACATTTATCTTCACAACAGTCTCTGAGTTGGAAATTATCATCCCCTTTGCACAGACGGGGAATCTGAGGCTCAGAGAATTGAAGTGACCGGCCCAGCATAACCCAGGAAATAACTGAGATTTGAAACCAGATCTTTTTGATTCCAGAAAATTCCTGCAGCTGAACCTTGCTGCCTTCTCCAGCAAAACAACCTCCAATAAATAAAACTCAGAATGTATTTGCAGCTCGAAAGATAATGTGCTCCCTGGATTTGGGGCCAGAAAGGTAAAGATGCCCAGCACATCAGATAGAACTTGATTTGTTAGGTAATACAATTCAACTGCCAGAAAACTTTTCTGGATGCATCTCATTATTGTAGTCCCCACCCTCCAAAAATGCTGAGCATGAGAGTTCTGCCAGCTAGAAATTAAAGTCATCTCAGAGCTGCCAGATGTATATAGATATTTTTAAATTGTCAGACTAATCTACAGAAAAATACTGCTGGGAACCAACAGACTTCTTGTAATTCCTGTTTAATGTAGTCACTAGCTTGTGGAGGAGAGGTCTGCCGACACTTATTAATGAAAAGTTTGCACCATCTGAATGGATGAAATTTTTACCCCTCATTCGAAAAAACATGTAGCTGGTTATTTATTTTAATGCCTGAGTTTTACTGCCTCTTGAATGAAGTTGTCTACACCCTGAAAAGAGTAATTTTTCACTTTTTACCAGTCCTGGAACCTAGGAACAATTATATGAAAAACAATTTAAGTTGCAATTTATCAACAGAGCCATTTTGCCAGTTTTCATCACAGACACATTTTTTTCCTTTTGCAATTGGAAAGAGGGGGGAGGCAGATTCGTTAAATGTATAAACCTGCTCTTGGTCTGTCAGTGTGAGGGGAAAACCTGTCACTGAACAGTGTGCATTATGGGAGCCTGGCTACCTGTGGCTACATGTGGCTACATGTTGAGAACTTGAAATGCAGCAAATTCTGGATAATGATCTGCTCTAAGTAGAACACACAAACTGGATTTCAAAGACAGTAGAAAAAAAGAATGTAAAAGATCTCAATAATATTTACACTGACCATATGTTGAAATATGATATTTAGATATATAGGATTAAATAAAATAATGCTAAAATTAACTCCACTGGGTTCTTTCCACTTTTTTTAATGAGATTACTGGAAAATTTTACATTTCATAGTGGCTTATGTTTTGGGCTCACAGCATATTTCTTTTGAACAGCACCAATATAAATAATATTTTATTTCGTCGATGAACACATGACACATCTGTGCTCCTTGTGTCACAGTTGAATCTAAGTCCGTCTGAAGATAATTTGACTCAAGGACTTTTTTCCTCCAGTTTCTCCATCTAATTCTGCCTCCAAACCCTCCTAACCTTATATTCTAGGTACCCGAGTCTGCTGACATGCCAGTGATTTTGATATCATAATGTCAGTATTTCAAATGTACCACGGGCTCAAGAAGAAAGGGGGAAAATAAACAGGGAAGAAAGAAACCATCCTTTTAAACAACCCCAACATTTGACACTTAAATTCCAGAAAGAGCCCAACACTGAATCAGATCTCCATTTTCAGTGGGGAAATTTACACAGTAATTAACTAACAAGCCAAAGTTGCAGAGATAGTCACTCAGTAACGCATGTGAGAAAACGGCTGCAGTGTGCGGAGGTCTGACCTTCTCCCTGAGTAACAAACTCTCTGAAAGAGACAAACAGGTAAGCCCAGACTTTAATCAGAGCACCCCAAAGAACCATCTGGACGGTCAATAGATTACATTTCTAGTCTGACGTTATTGGAACACTTTTCCGCACTGTGAAACCTCCGCTTTAATAACTTAAGTTGTTTTTCTCCGTGCCCCTCAGCCTCCTTCGTTTAAACACCTCTTCATTTCAGGCTAGATTTCTTGGGCGTGATTGATCTTTGTGTTTGAAAGGTGAATTTCGGGCACCTTTGTGCGCCTCGTCTGGGGCTCATGCTATGTAGGTTTGTAGTTCAACTTGGAGGGGTGGGCAGAGAAGACAGATTTTTTTCAGAGTTTTCGGTAAATTCCCACACAGTGTGGAAGGGAGGGAACAGAAGGGGCAAGGAAGAGGAATTCTGAGGTTCCCAAGGCCCTTCAACATCTGGAAGGAAAGTACAGCAGAATTACAGGTCTCATTTGCTTCTGTTAGGCATTGATCGCAGCTCCTGCAAAGTAGCTAGTGCCCTCTACCTTGCTGTGCCAGCCAGAGCTCCGGCTGAAGCCCGGACTCCTTGCTTTCCTTCTCTCCCCAGCACAATCAGTAGCCGTGGTTGGTATGTTCTTCCTGCTGAATGTCTCTTTTCTTTTTTTTTTTTTTTTTTGAGGAAGACCGGCCCTGAGCTAACATCCGTGCCCATCTTCCTCTACTTTATATGTGGGATACCTCCCACAGCATGGCGTGCCAAGCGGTGCCATGTCCGCACTCGGGATCTGAACCGGCGAACCCTGGGCTGCCAAGAAGCAGAACATACGAACTTAACTGCTGTGCCACCAGGCTGGCCCCTGAATGTCTCCTGACTCCAGTTCCCCTCTCTCTCTCCTTCCTGCTCCTCCTGTAGTTGAGATCCCCATGGACCTGTGCCTGGGTTGCTTCAACCCTCTCTTAACTGGCCTTTTCAGGTCTTGTCTTGCTCCCGCTCATTCTGCTGGAATCCTCCGTGGCTCCCTATTGCCATGAAGGCCCACAGGACCAGCTCAGCCTTAGCAGAGGATTTTTCTTGAGCTGCTGCTGAGGCTGACTATCATGGGAGTCGCAGGTCGAGAGAGGAGTGAAGGGTGACACCAGGGGAGTGGGCAGGAGAGTTTTGGGCCCATTCAGGAGTTTAGTCATTATCCTATGAGCAATAGGAAGTCACATATGCCTGCAGGGACATGCATGAACAGAACTGCACATGCTTAAAAGCAAAGTTTCTGTATTTGAACTTAAATTCAAAGTCTGACCATGCCACTTAGCTGTGTGTCCTTGAGCAAGTTGCTTAACCTTTCTGAGCTGGTTTCTTCGACTGTAAAATGGAGACTAAGATCCCTGAGAGACAGGCACAACTGTGATATCTTCCTAGCGTGTGTTAAGCACCCTACTAATTATAATTAATGACAATTGATAACTCCTAATCTTCCTATGCTTCTTCCAAGAAGCCCTCCGTGAGCCCTCAAAGCTGAGTTAAGCCTCATTCCCACATGCTTGTGTGACACCTTGTATTTACCCCTCTTGGTAAGATGTGTAAGTCTGATCTTAATCACCTATTAATGTGTTCTTTTCCCCACTAAACCATAGCCCCCTAAGGCCAGAACTATGGCTGACAGAGTGCCTTCGATGTTTACCCTAGGTCGTTTAGTACTTTGATTCTCATTATCACTTTTGTCCTCTCATTGTCTCCACTTAGCAGTTGAGGAAAGAAGGACCCAGAGAAATCCAGGTTTAAGCTCATAGGCGATAGCGTCAGAGCTGTAACTTGTATCTCACCCTGGCCTGGAAGGAAGAGAAGCTGAGACAGTAAAACCCTCTAAAACGGCCTCTGGGAACAGGACAGGTGTTTTCCCTAAGCTTCCTGAAATGGCGAAGCGAAGGAAGGAAGCATTTCAGCTGGAAAAATAATAGCTAGAAATCAACCCCAATCCTACCAGAAATAATAATTCCAGGAAACAGAGCTCCATACACAGAAGAGAATATACCCAGGATCTACACAATGATGTCGCCCTGGCAGTGCTTGTGCCCTTGTGGTCAAGCCCGGGAGGGGCTGAATTTAACGGAGTTGGAAGGAGGACATTTGTCCGTGCTGGCCCATCTGCGGAGGAGTGCCAGCCCGGGCGCGGTGTCCAGCTCCCACCCGTAACCCGAGCCTGACAGGGAGAAACTCCAGAGGAGCCTCAGTGAAAACCTCCACGGGAAGAAGATCAAGCCGTAGCAGCGCTAGAAGCTGTCCACGTAGGCCCGTTGGCTCAGTCTCACAGCGCGGTGCCAATGAAACCAAAGCTGAGGTTGGTGCTGGTCTGGGCCAGTTGGCTTTGCACGGAGGAGAAAAGAAGGTCTATGGTCGCTGGCTAGAATCTTCATCCGGCTCAGGTGTCCTGCCCGTGCCGGTATCTGGCATCTAGAAGCGACTGGTAAAAGAGTGTGGAGGACCTCGTGCTAACCTTGACAATCGGGCCTGACATTCAGGCAGCATGCACCAACACAGACAGCCAGCTGGAATTGTAAAGCACTTGAGGGCCAGTTGGCAAATAGCGCCGAGCCCCCTGACCGCCTCCCACGTCGGGCCCAGCTGCCCAGCTCCTCCCCGGGGCCTCTGGGCCTCCCAGGGGCCGAGTGGCCACTTTGGAGTCAAAAACAAAGCTTGACGCTGCAGGGAGCCGAGTTCCAATTGGTTGTTGCCCTGATTTTGAATATAATTTCTGATTACACCTACTAAAAAATAGCAAATAACTATCATTCATTCATTCATTTCTTAATTTAACGATTCTTGATCGAGTAGCTGCCACAGTGACAGCAAATGAATAGCGCGGTTTTCACGTGTGAAAAGGAAGGCTCTTCCTGATCTACGGGCTGGTATGGACCAGCCTAGCTCAGGCAGAGACGGACAGGCAAATCAACCGAGTCTCCAGGTGGGAGGGTCTGCAGGAGGTTTTGGAGGTCTCAGTGCCCTTTGCATCCATCCACCTGTTCATTCATTCACTCATCAGATATTTATTTAGTGCCTAGTATAGGTGAGGCCCTAGGCTGGGTGCCACAAGAGGTGAGGAAGATGAATCAGACTCGGACCCTGTCCTCTCAGTCTAGGGGAAGAGGCAAGACCAGCTCTATAGGACAAAGCCGGAGTGAGAAGTGGCAGGACCGCAAGAGAAGAACAGAAACCGCAAATCTCCAGGAGCCGGGGACAGTCTGATTTCATGGGATTTGCTAAATGTGTAACGAAATGAGGCAATGTTTATCGCTTTGTATGTTTTTCAATTTAAATAAAATATCAAATGAGAAAAAAACGTCTCAGCACGCAGCTTGAATTTTGGTTCCCAAATTGGTCTTCCTAGGAATAGAAAAGTTCTTCGGTAACCATAAGAGCAAATACTGATTGAGCGTTTTCTCAGTTGGGATTCCCCTAGGCAGAGCTTGAGACAAGGGCTTGGGTGCAGGTGGTTTACTGGGCTTCGATCCCAGGAAGCAGAAGGGAGGGAGTGGAGACAGTGGGACAACAGCAGGAGAAAAGTCAGTGAAAGTGCGTTTGTTGAGCTGATTGATGCTGTGGGCAACTGAGGCCCAGCTGCAACCTCTGAGATCCATATAGACCACACCTCAAACTATCCCCCTGAACTGGGGAGTGAGACATTCACCCACGGACTCCTGTCCCGCATTGGCTGAGCGTTCGATCTCTGCACATCCTGGTTGCCCCACTTTGGAAGAGACCCTGAGGCAGAAAAGCCGAGGGAATCGGCGGGTGCTGGAGGTGGGACCCAGCCAGGGTGTGTCCACTGTAGCCACAGCCCAGATCCCACGTGGGCCACGTGATGAGGCTTCTGATGTGCGAACATCAGAACATCTTCTAACATTCCATAGGTAGGTCCTATTATTTTCCAAAGAGGAAACTGAGCTTATCGAAGGTCACAGAGCTAGGAAATGGCTGAAGATTCAAACCCGTGTCATCTAGCCTCTGAGTCTAAGCTTTTAACCATGTGAAAATATTGCCTATAACGGGACTTCAGAAAAGAAAAGAAAAGAAGCAACCATTTGGGGATGGGGTGGGAGTGAGGGAGAAACAATGTTAGACAAGATTTTACATACACATGCCTCCCTTTTTGTGGGATGTGGAAAGACAGCCAATCAGGCTGTTAGATTAAAAGAAAAATGTCTAAACCATGTCTTCTAACCCCTTGAGGAGACAGAATTATAGACAATTCCCTACCCCACGCACTGAAATATACGTTTATCTTTAAAAGCACATATGTTGCCCGTTGCTTCAGTGAAAGCCCCATAGATATTCAGGCCACTGATGCCCCAGCCACAGCTCTAGGAAGCCTGAGGACCAAATATTTAGTGTAACTCTTCACACAGTCTATGAGTCTTCTCCACTTGGATTTTTTAAAGAGGTAAAAACATCGCTTTCTTTGAAGCCAAGCAAAAATGTTTTGGATAAAGTTAAAAACAGACAACATTGAGAGAGGAAGCAGAGCTGATAGATACATGTGCAGCTGGTCTACCTGGAGTCAGAGCGAATGAGAATTAAAATCGGGGGTGCGTTTATTAACAAGCGCCTCCTACTATGGGAATGCAGGGCAATGTTTTGTGTGTGCTGGGCCCGCCATCTGCAGAGCTAAGCAAACCCGTAGATCAGAGGCGTTAGTCTCCTGTCAGGTTCCAGGTAAACGGTCTCCAGGGAGGCAAGGGGAGGCCGTTTACCCGGATCGTAAAGGCGGCTAAGACGACACCATCCCTCTCATTAGAGCTCTTCCCACTCTGTCTCACCAGTGTCACGCCCTGTGCTCACTATCAACATGATTTCGCTGGAGGACTTCGGAGTTCCTGAGTCACCATGAGACCCGTATGCTGCTCTGTCTCTGCCCCCGGGCCCTCCTGTCCAAGCCTGACATCTGTCCTCCTTTAAATGAGATGGCGATGGGACATCAGATGCGTTTCCTGTGGAGACTGCGTCTGTGCTGGTAAATCCCAACCAGGAAGTCACTCTCCATACTTTTCTACTAGTGGAAGAAAAAGAAATAGAACCATCCGGAAATGCTGAAAGTTCTAAAATGCCCAAAGAGGAAGAACTGTGTAGGGTTTTGACAGTAAAAAAGACAGTAATTGTTTCCATTATGTACACTGTTGAAGCCAGTACACCAAAAGGTCAGTCCCAAGGGGAAGTATCAGTTGATAAAGCACAGTCTAGACAGACAAAAAGTAATTCACAAGTGCTTTTTAAATCTTTTTTCTGAGGGTGATCAGCCCTGAGCTAACATCTATGCCCATCTTCCTCTTTTTTCCTGAGGAAGACTGGCCTTGAGCCAACATCTGTGCCAGTCCTCCTTTTTTTTCCTGAGGAAGATTGGCCCTGAGCTAACATCTGTGTAGTCCTCCTCTATTTTGTAGGTGGGACACCACCACAGCACAGCCGCAGAGGAGTGGTGTAGGGCAGGAACCGAACCCGGGCCGCTGAAGCAGAGGGCGCCGAACTTAACCACTAGGCCATGGGGCCGGCCCCCAATTTCCAGATTCTTAACTGGAGGCTTTCATAAATTAAAAGGGTTCTGATTTGTAAAATCTCACACATACCCAAAAGTGTCTCATAATCACTTTTCTTTTCTCCCAGTTTTCTTACACTGTGCACCATCTAGCACTCCCTTCTTGAAATTTCCTGGAAATATTCATTATGACCGTGTGTTCAGTACATTCTCATTCCCCTCTGCCTCCCACTGTGGGAGAAGGAGAGGTCCCACCTCACTGATGTCAGGCCAGGCCACCTGACTTGCTTTGGCCGGTGGAACATTCACAGAAAGAGCAGGAGCAGAGGTCTGAAGTTTGCCTGTGGGTGTTGACTTCTTGTGCTCTGGTGGTCTACCCTGAGAACGTGGTGCATTCTGGGTATACTCATGGGCCTGGGTATATTCTGCTCATTCACTGTGGGCCTCAGATCAAGCATAAAGCCTGGAATCAAGCCCGTCAGCCCACAGCCTGAAGCAGAGCCACCCAGCAGAGCCCAGGCACCATTGGCTGGCCTGGAGCCCACAGCGACCTGCGTGCAGGAGAATCAATGTTTGCTGTTAGCCACTGGGTTTGGGGGGATCTGTCCCTGGCCAATGTGTCTCTCTGTCCTTCTCCTCTCTCGTTCCTCCTGACTTTGATGCACAAGAGCCCAAAAAATTGGCAGCCCCCTCTTCAGAGGAGAAGGAAGGAAGAGAAACACGATGGAGCAAAGTCAGAATTTTCTTGAAGACACAGAGGGAGGAAAAAAGACAAATTATTCCTGTGCTGATAATTTCTGAATTGTCATACTCATAATAGTAGCTACCACTTATTCGGTGACAGGCACGGTGTTAAACACTTTATAATCTTGAATAGAATTAACCCACCCAATATCCCAAAAAGTGAGAATAAATATCACTATTTGACAGAAAGAAAACTAAGGCTTAGAGAGGTTTCATATCTTGTTAAAAGGTGCCAGAGCTGGGATCAAAACTCAGGTTTAGACGAATCCCAATAATTAGTGAGCAACCCAGGCAGGGAACCAGCCTTAAAATGAAATACCGTTCTTTAATGTAACAAATTGCCAAAGATTAGAATCGCTCTAATACTGAATATTGGCAAGAGTGCAAGAGAGGCATCTCATAAAATACCGGGGAGGATGTGAGTCGGTGCAACATTCTGGAAAGCAACCCAGCAATATTTATGAAGAACCTGAGCATTTGCACACCCTTTGAACCGCTAATCCCACTTCTCTGATTATATTCTAAGCAACTAATCAGAGATGCTGTGGAAGGTTCATGTACAAGGTTGTTCTTCTTCAAGATGTTGCTTATTACAGTGAAAAACTGAAATCAAACTGAAGTGTAAAATAGTTGCAGAATAGTTAAATAATTGATATTGCTACAGGCTAAAACAATATGCAGCCATTAAAATCAATTTTAGGGGCCAGCCCAGTGACATAGTGCCTAAGGTCACGAGCTCCACTTCAGCGGCCAGGGGTTCTCAGGTTCAGATCCCCAGCGTGGACCTGCACACCTCATCAAGCCATGCTGTGTCAGCATCCCACATACAAAACAGAAGAAGATTGGCACAGACATTAGCTCAGGGACAATCTTCCTCACCAAAAAAAACAAACAAACCAATTTTAGTGATATGAGGAAATGTTTGTGCTATGGTCTGAATGTTTGTGTCCCCCCCCAATTCATATCTTGACATCCCACCCCCAAGGTGATGATATGAGGAGGTAGGGCCTTGGGAGGTGATTAGGTCATAGGGGGGGTCCCCTCATGGATGGGATTGGTACCCTTATAAAAGAGGCCCACCTGAGGGGCTGGCCCCGTGGCCGAGTGGTTAAGTTCGCGCGCTCCGCTGCAGGCGGCCCAGTGTTTCGTTCGTTCGAATCCTGGGCGCGGACATGGCACTGCTCATCAAACCACGCTGAGGCAGCGTCCCACATGCCACAACTAGAAGAACCCACAACGAGAAATATACAACTATGTACCGGGGGGCTTTGGGGAGAAAAAGGAAAAAATAAAATCTTAAAAAAAAAAAAATGAGGCCTACCTGAGAGAGCTCCCTCCCTCCCCCGACACGAGGACACAGCAAAAAGATGCCGTCTATGAACCAGGAAGCTGGTCTTCACCAGACAGGAAGTCTTCAAGCCAATTGATCTGGGATGTCCCAGCCTCCAGAACTGTGAGAAATAGGTTTCTGCTGTTTATAAACTACCCATTCTCGGGTATTTGTTATAGCAGCCTAAACAGACTCAGACAGTTTGACATACTCTCTGAATGGGGGGAAAAGAAAGTAGGATATAAAACTGAAAATACAGTGTGATTCCAGTTTGGACAGTATGTGTGTGTAAGACAATACAATCGAGAGTAATAATGCGTCATTTCTACATCACGATGATGATTTTCTGTTGGACCTTTGTGTATTCTAAGCTTTTTTTCTCTTTCTCAAATTTTATAGAATAAGCAAATATTACTTTTCTACCTAGAAAAACACACTTAAAATAATTTTTTAAAAACACCGACTATTCTGGGGCTGGCCCCGTGGCCGAGTGGTTAAGTTCGTGCGCTCCACTGTAGGCGGCCCAGTGTTTCATTGGTTCGAATCCTGGGCGCGGACATGATACTGCTCATCAAAACCACGCTGGGGCGGCGTCCCACATGCCACGGCTAGAAGGACCCACAACGAAGAATATACAACTATGTACTGGGGGCTTTGGGGAGAAAAAAGGAAATAAAATCTTTAAAAAAAAAAAACAAAATAAAAACACCGACTATTCTCCCTGTAGAGCATAAGCACTATGAGGACAGGAGTCTTCTGTTCTGTTCACGGACGTGTGCCCAGAGTAGTGTCTGGCTCCTAATCTCCGCTCAGTAAATATTTGTTGAGTGACTGAAAGGTGGACCCTGCGCCGCATGCAGACCCAGTGTGACTGCTGAGGTTCTCTCTTGCCTCGTGAACAGCCCCCCCTCCTGCATCCTGGGGAACAGGACCTCAGACAGGACACAGTGGGACGCTTCTCTCTCTCCTTCATGTCTGGGGCCTTAGCTAGGAAGACGTGACTTGGGGAGGTAACATGAAGCGTTCAGAGCAGGAATCATCTGAAGACGTCTTTCCTCGCACATCTGGTGCCTGGAATGGGATGACCGGGAGGCTGGGCTCACCTGGAACTGTCGACTGAAGCATCTACTCCCGCTGCATCTCCATCCAGCTTGGGCTTCCACAATGCATTCTGCAAGAGCAAGAAATGAGCCTTTACTGTGCTAAACCGCTAAGACTTTAAGATTTGTTATTGTAGCAAAGCCTACCTCGTCCTGTGCTGATCAATGATTTTCAAATATACAGCTATGTCATGTGACAAAATATACCTGAATTTACCTTGTCTTGTCGTCTCTGCCAGCTTGGAGGCCAGCCTGAAGAATGTCTTTCTGTTCCATCCTGGGCAATCGGGAAAGCTGGCCTCCTGCTCCGTGAGACACGTGAGAAACACATGACATGGACCAGGAGGCCCACCTGCCATGCCATTTACAAGCCGTGTGGCCCTGGATAAGTTACGGAATCTTTCTGAGCCTCATTTTTCTCATTGACAAGACGGGAACGATGATTACTGTGCTTATCTCAGGATCGTTACGAGAATCAAATGAGGTGAGGGAGTTCTTCTATGGCACCTGGCTCAGCAGAAGCATTGATTAAATATGCGTTGCGTTGGTTCCATTATTGTACCGTGTCCATCATCTCTAGATCTGAAGGCTAGGATGGTGTCAGCTATGCACATAAGAAAATAATAATAGTAATAAGTCATCACATCCAGAGAGCATATTGGGCTGGGTTAGGGTTGGGGCACAAAGTGCAAAAGGACTTCCCTGTTCCATGTATCAAATAGCTACTTAATTATACACCGCCTGGTTCCATGAAAACAGAGAAGGCAGATTTCATGCCATCTCATAATTTGGAAACAAAAACAGGCACTATCACAAGGATGGGGATTTAAACAGAAACAGAAAGGAGCTCCAAAAAATCTTGCCCTGGGAAGCTGGCTGCGGACTTTGGCGGAGTGCTAGGCTCTCGCAGACAGTGCATCAGGGGCCCGTCGGAGTGGCCCAATGGCTCTTTGCCACCATGGGGTCCTGCCATTCCCAGGGTGCGCTCCCAAGGGAAGGGCTGTGAGCTAAGCTGCCGGCAAAGGTGACTTGAGTGTCATGCTGGGTCACGTGCCTAGCACTGTGTCATGAGGGCTGACTCACCCCAGAGGTCCCAGGCGTGGCTGACAGACCCTGGGGGGAAAAAAACCCAAAGAGAAGCATACAATTTTTGTGTTCATCACCATCACTCAAATTCTGAGGAGACAATGTCTAAAAAATTCTTTCTGGCTGGCACTTTTCAGGCTGTTTAATTTTTTATTGTTGAGCACGAACAATGAAACAGAAGAGTATCCTGTTTCTTGGCCCCAACCCCCGGTGCTGAGGAATCTGGATTTAAATGGCCCGACAGGAACATCTAAATTCTATAAATTAGCTTCGCTAAAGACGCTTAAGCGTTTATGAAAACATTCTCATTTTATACTCAGCTTTATAAAATCTTAAAGAAAAAAGATCTCATGTGAAGCTAAGCTGGCAGAGAGCGGTCTGCTCAGTGCAAACGTGCCGGCAGCTTTACAAATGAGGAATATGGGATGAGGATTAAGAGCCCGCGGATCATTTGTCAGTGACAAAACAAAGATTGCTAGCCTCTGCACTCCAGAACGTGGAGACTCTCCCGCCTGACTCCCGCCTCAGCAGCACATACAGTATTAACTCATTTATACCCATACTCCCGCTGGCCGCAGGGTCCCACTGTGTCCCACCTCTGGGGCCCAAGACAGGCATTCTGATGTAAAGCAAAGAGTTTGGCAGCAGGGGAGATCTGGGTTTAAATCCTGGATTAGCCAGTAACCAGCTAGTGACCTTGGACAGTGGACTTAACCACTCAGAGGCTGCGTTTCCTCCTCTGAAACCTCGGGACCAGAATAACATGCAGGCGCTCAGTGAGGGATAATATCTTTTTTTTTTAAGGATTGGCACCTGGGCTAACAACTGTTGCCAATCTTTTTTTTTTTTTTTTTCTCTGCTTTATCTCCCCAAACCCCCTGTACACAGTTGTATATCTTAGTTGCAGGTCCTTCCTGTTGTGGGATATGGGACGCTGCCTCAACGTGGCCTGACGAGTGGTGCCATGTCCGCGCCCAGGATCCGAGCCCCGGGCCGCCGCAGCAGAGCGCGCGAATTTAACCACTCGGCCACGGAGACGGCCCCGGGATAATATCTTGATATCTTCCCTTCTGGACAAAAAGAAAAAATATTTTAAAAAACTACAGAGGAGGCCCATCATAGACACATTCAAGTAGACGTGTTTGGACACACGTCTCCTCACCATCACGAACAAGAGAGTGCGACAAAGAAAGACAATGAGACCCTCCAGTTCTCTCACCCCCTCACCTCCCTCCCCACCCTTCTCTGACTGCACCTGGGCCTTCTACGGCTCTGGGGAAAAGAGGTTTTGGCTTGTGATGCTGAGGGTGTGGGTTAAAGAATAACTCTGACTCTTGACTTTGCAGAAATTTCCCCTTAAGTGCTTCTTTAAAGTCTGCGATCTGCCCACCCACAGCCGCCTACCCCCCAGACAAACCTCCAGTTCTCCTTGCTCTGTTAACCTCGGGGTGGCAGGCCCAGGCAACGAACGCTCCATTCTCTGGCTGCTGGACCACAGGCCCTGTTTCATCATTTAACTTCTTTGGCCCTCAGATCCCAGACCCTGCAAAGAAGGAATCAGAGCCAACACAGAAGCTGTTGTTCAGTTAAATTATTAAAACACCGTAAGTGTTTCCAGTTTTTCCCACCTGCTTGACACCTTTTCTATCCATCAAAATTAGGTGGTCACTCCAATGGATAAATGTCGCCTCTGAAGCTATATCCAGGGCAGCACTTCCAGACTGGAATTTCCAAGGATGAATACCTTATCTAATAACCATCATGGCCAGCCACGTGCTATCGGTATTTGCACAGTTCACCTTTAATATGACACATTTATTTTCATGGCATTTCATTACAGTCTCCATGGCCAACGGCTTAGCAGACAGGCAACCTCAGTTCCAGCGTTTGCTTAGTGATGTGCTAGACACACACTTTCCCAAAGAACTTGCTGGAACGATGTAAGTCTTTCCTATCTGTGTTGTCCAGAATTACCATCACCATTACTATCCAGCCACAGACGGCAACAGCACTTGACAGATGAGCGGTACAACTGGAGAACTGAATTTTAACTTGTATTCAATTTAAAATAATTTACAATATAATTGTCACGTGAGGCCAACTGCTACCTTGTTGGGCAGGTCAGTGCTAGACACTCCCCACTGAGGACTTGTGCCAGACCAGTGCTGCCCAATGGAAGTGTAATGTGGACCACGTGCGTAATTTAAATCTTTCTAGTAGCCACACTTAAAACAATGAAAAAAGAAAGAGGTGACATTAATGTCAAGATGATATTTTATTATTGAATATTCAAAATGTTCTCATTTCAACATATAATCAATAAAAATATTAATGAGATATTTTACATTCTTTTTTCCATACTAAATCTTCAAAATTCAGTTTGCATTTTATAATTATAACACATTTCGGGGCTGGCCCCGAGGCCGAGTGATTAAGTTCCCATGCTCCACTTTGGCAGCTCAGGGTTTCACTGGTTCGGATCCTGGGTGCGGACATGGCACCGCTCATCAGGCCATGCTGAGGCAGCGTCCCACATGCCACAACCAGAGGCACTCACAACCAGAATATACAGCTATGTACTGGGGGAATTTGGGGAGAAAAAGCAGGAAAAGAAAAAAGAAGACGATTGGCAACAGTTGTTAGCTCAGGAGCCAATCTTTAAAAAAGCACACACATCTCAATTCCGACTAGCCATATTTCAAGCATTCAACAGCCACATGTGGCTATGGCTAGCTAACGTGTTGGCTAGCACGATGCAACCTGGGGCCACCCTTGAGGTAACTTTTCCATCTGTAAGATGGGCACATTTACAGCAACTATACGAAAAAATGCTCTTGTGTTTAACTAGGAATCTGAAAGAATTTTCAACACAAAGTGTTAAACATAAACGCCAAAATCCCTATATTTATTTTTACCAAAGTATGCATAACTATGCAAAATATTTGGTGTTTCTCTTCCTTTCTAAAGATATTTCTTATTCTTTTGCTTTGAATTAAATTTAATTAACTAATTTCACCAACATGTCAGTATTTACTGCTAATTATACAAGAACAGTTCTACGACTTGAAGAAAGGCAATGTGATTGAGTTTCATAGAACTCTTAAGCTTGGTGCCTAGTAATTTCCATATCAATAATTTCCATTAGTGTAATGGGACATAGTAGAAGCTGCTTCTGGAATAAAAACACGTAATGAAAAAAGCAATCACAGAGAATCATTGAGCAGCAAATAGATAACCAATGAGCCAACGGCCTGATCAATAGGTCTTAGATACACTAAATGCAGAAGATCATCCTGAAGTGTCCATTAGCAAAAATTCCAACACATAAATTACATAAAAATAATCAATGCGGTAGCTGACAGTGTGACCTGTAACAGTGGATTCGGAAGCAATTTGGAAGATTTGCGTCCCTCACACTTGAGTGCCTTTTCGAGTTTTACATTGCAAGCAATGCCTCCCCCATCTTAGGCCCCCTCCTTGATGCTTTCTTCTAAATTAGCTCGTTGTTTCATCCTTACTGAGTAGTAATAAAACGTGGATAAAGGCAGTCGCATGGGTTTTCCGTCTCTCCAGGACACACCTTGTTGAAACATGCTCAATATTTGCTAATGGCTTTGGAGGCAAAAGCTATGGTGGCACAGTCTTTGATTTTGAAGACAGAGGCAAAGAGAGGGGAAACTTGAGAGGCAGGTAGCATGGGGGGCCCTGGGGGGACCAGTTGTAAATACGGGATGGATGCCTTTTAAACTTGGACAGTAAAGTTGTGTTGTAATCATCGTCCAGAATGCTAGCCTGGCTCCTGACTGGAGAAGGGGAAGCAAAACTCAACTCCTGTGGCCTTGTTCTCTGCCAGACTAATCAGAATCGTCTCTTCCACTTTAGAACGGTTTTCTGTAGTTTGATTTTGTACGCTGCATAGGCGTTTACACACTGCAGAGTTAGTTGACCAGGAGAAGACAGGATCATGATGTCACAATTATGCACTATTTAATTGGTATTCAGCTTTCATTTGCTTCTCTGGCAGAAGCAAGACTTGGCTTTGCTGAGGTGAGCGAGCAGGAGGGGACTAGGAGCCTTCCTCCCTCATGAGAGGCTCACCTGCCTTCAAAGAGCTGGGTCCCTGTGGAAGGCAGGGTGCCCGGGTGTCCCGCCTTTCGTCACTCTTCAGTGTGTGGTTGGGAAGGAAGCAGACGGCCACTGTCCACTGAACACCTCCTCTGTGTCAGGCATGCTCAGCACGGGTAGGTAACACCCAGCTTTATTGACCTTTTTTCCCACACAGGCGCTCTAGTGATGGGAAAAGTGCATTATTTTGAACATATAGAGAAGAAAGCCCTCTGCCCATTCCAACAGCAAAATCCTGGGATCTCAAGATTCCCAGAGAAAATGTCAGTGGGCCCCTTGGATATTTACTGTCCCCAGCGAGGAAGTTCATCTTGGGCTGGTAAGGCGGGTCTGTTCTTTGTCCCTCTTAGTGCTAAGGCAGCGCTGGTTACGTTACGGGTGCCAGGATTAGCCACCTGCAGCGAAATCAGGGAAAGCTAGAAACATTGTCCTTTCAAAGCAGCAAACAGGATGAGGCCTCAAGAGGTACAATTTGAATACTTCTTCGGGGTCATTTCTGGAAAAGAGGAAGAGCCCTTTAGTTATGCATGTGTAAGTAAGCAACACATCCATTGCTTTTCAGAAAAACTATGAAATAACTATTAATATAAAAGTGATGTTAAAGGATAATATTTTTAAAGGTTAAATTATGACTCAGACAAACAAACGTAAAATTTACATAAAATGTAAACACATCAAAGACTTTATTTAACTCCTTCATTCATTAAGAAACCAGTAAGATGATACAACATGTTCAAGGGAGAATTCAAAAAGCAGACTCATACACATACAGTCTGATGTAAATTTGCTTAACGGATGCAAAACTGGTTTGAGGGACGATAGTGGGGATAATTTTCAAAATTTATTTGCACGTGGTGGCGGGCAGAACTCTGAGATTCCTGCCCACTGGTCTATACATCCTGTATAATCCCCCCCGCCGCCCCATTGAGTATGGGCCGGACTGTGAATATGATGGTTTTCTTCTCGTGATTAGGTTACACTAGATGACAAAGGTGAGGGGATTTTGGAGGTGTAATTAAATCTTGGAGACTGTGAATGAATCAAAAAGGAGATTATTTGAGCGGGTCTGACCTGATCGCCTTCTTGCAAGAAGAGACTGGAAGTATGAGAGATTCTGCAGGCCTTGAGAAGCAAACTTCCCAGGTGTGGAGAGGGTGCCACAGGAGGGAATGGCGGCGGGCTCTGGAAGCCGACAGCTGACAGCCAGCGAGAAAGCAGGGACCTCAGGCCTTCAACTTGCCAGATGAATTCTGCCAACCGCCAACGCGCTTGGAAGAGGAACCTGAGCTACAGATGAGACCGGGCCACCACCTGACGTCAGCCGGCGGCAGCCTGGCAGAAGACCCAGCTACCCTGCCCCTGGACACCTGACCCACAGAAAAGACGAGATAGCAAATGTTTGTTAGAGTCAATTGTTAAATTTGTGAGCGGTTTGTTAAGCAGCGATAGAAAACTTATCCATATGTGTATGAGAAAGAATTATTTGTACTGCTATCAGTTAGCTACAACTTATCAAGTTGTAAAACAGCTCGAGGCAATGAAAGGTGCAGAGACCCCACAGGATCAAATAACCCGGCAGCTGACACCCGGGTTCTCATTGAACACGCCCAGTAAGCCATTTGGTTCCTACTGTGAGAAATGTTTCATTTGGTAAAGTGCCTGTTTCACAGACAATATTGCTTGATTTTATTTTTTATTTGAAGAAAGCCCCTTTTCCCCTCCTAAATGGATTCAGACTACACCTTAAATTGTTTTTCTGGGCCTCCGGGGGTTGAGGGGTGGCTAGCTGCCAGGAGTTACGGGTGGAGACCTGGGAAGGCTGAGCTTCCCCACGCACCAGTCGCTGCCGAGAAGGTGAAACTGGGCAAAACCCACCCTGGACTGTGGGCTGATGTTCCACAAGAGGAAAATGTAAGGCTGACTTCCTCCAGTCACCCATTTATTCACCCCATAAACAAATCCGGCGCCTGCCTGGTTCTAATCGGAGATACTGTGATGGAACGGACACCGCAGTCCCCAGCCTCACAGAGTTGAAATTCTAAAGGAGGGAGAATAACCCAGATTTGGAGATCTGTACTGACATTCGACCATTGTGTTTAGCTACGATGAACTTTCCGAGGTCAAAGGTTGACTCCAGACCCCTCTGGAAAGAGCTTTGGAGAGAACTTGGTTGCTAACCATCCTGGCAAGAGGCAGATCCAGGTAGAAAGAACAGATGGTGATGCAGGGCCCCAGGCTGGGTGAGCAGGATGCGCTGATACCCAGACCCCCCAGGGGAATACAGACTATAAGGAACTGCCCTGGTGCTGGCCTCAGCCCTTATCTGCCACATGGAGACTCCTGGGCCCTGAATAAATAAATAGAAGATAATAGATGCATGTTACATTGAGTTGCTACATTTATTTCTGTAGTTAGTAATAATACTGATAGCTAACATACACGCACTTACTATGTGCTAGTCACTGTTTTAAGCACTGCCCAGAGAGCAATATATTTAATGTTCATGATAACCCAATGAGGTGGGTACGATCATATTCCCATGTTGCAGATGAGGAAACGGTGCAGAGAAGGGTTAAGCAGCTTCTCCAAAGTCCCACAGCTGGCGAGTGTGAGCGCTGGGTTTTCCTCCCACACAGTCTGCCTGGAGTCCTAGTTCCTAACTCTCGCTGGGAACCACCTCTGCAGTAAGGGTTCCCATGGAGCCACATCTGGGAGGAGTCCTGAAGTGCCTTGTAATTCACTTCTGCGACCCCAAAGCTTCAGCACTCTCGGTGGCAGGAGCGCATCTTCAGATGTACTGTGGGAAACTGAGGGATTTCCATCCTGTCCTCTGGCTGCCGCGTGCGGGCAGCTGACAGCACACTGAGGAAAGCGAGCAGTTACTTGACCATCCCCGCAGATCTGTCACCTATTTGAAAATGCCTTTTCCTCATCTCTGAGCGTCATTTCTGCTTTCCTTTCGAAAAGTGTGTTTTCTCCTCTGGGGGCTCTGTCCTAGGAATATATGTGGCTCATCTCCCCACTGGGGTTCAGTTCAGTGCAGGAATGCCCGCACTTGCCCACAAACAGTAAGGACCACAAAGGAGGACTGAGGGCTTCCAGTTTCCCGTTTCCAGCCTCCAGCCAACGGGGATCTCCCCGGGAGACGTGGACGGCGGGCAGCAGATTCACAAGGGTCCGGTTCTTTTAGAGGGAGAACAATGGTTCCTCTGACCACTTCGACTCATTCCATCCCGGGTTTCCATGGAGCATCATAAAGGGATCTGTGTGTCGAGAGAGCGGAGGGAGAAGTGGCCAGGGCAAGCGGAAGGAAGCCGCGCGGCGAGCCTCCCTTGAGTGTCGCCAGGCGGCTGGGCGCCCGTGGGTGGCCCTGGGGACCAGGCCCTGGGGACCAGGCCGTGCGCAGCCCAGCCCCGCCGTGGGCCCTGCCTCCCCTCGCAGAGGCCGCCCCGAGCTCCGTTCCCTTGGCCGCTTATTCTCGCCTCTGTCTTTCCCAAGCCGGGCAGGACATCAGACGTGCCCAGGGAGTGCTCTCCAAGACGCTCTGGGGCCGAGCCTGGGGGTCAGGCGGAGGTCAGGCCACCCTTCCCCGAGCAGCTCTGCGCGCCCCCCCCCCCCCGCGCCCCTGCACCCTGCCCAGCCTCGTGACTCCAGACTCTCGGAGGAGAGTACGTGACTTAGGCCGAAGCCGATCGGTGCATTGCATTTCCTTGGCCACAGTGACTGGGTCATTGATAATCATGTGACTTAATGAGAGCCAATTAGAGAAGCAATGAGACTGGTTGGGCATCCTGGGAAGGTGCTCTGGCAGTTCTGGCAGTGTCCTCGCTGGACGTGAACGTGTGGTGTGAGGTTGGGGATGCTGCAGCTTTCTTGCTGCCGGCAGGCCACGCAGGGCTGAGGCTGTGGTCCAGCCGGGAAGAGGACAAGAGACCGTGGATCTTCAGGACGGTGCCTGAGTCCCTGAGTCCAGCGGTGTCTGGGGAGTCCCGCCTCCAGATCCTGTTGCATGACTCGGTACAGCTTCCTCGGGCTTGGACTCTGCTGGCTTGAGAGGGTTGTCTGTTCCCACCGGAGAAGGTTGCGGGGATGCTCCGAGGACAAGCGCGGCTGGAGGAGCGCTCTGGCCTGCGAGTGCTGGTCCCCCTGTGCGTGTCGGGAGGGAGGGCAGCCGCGGCTTGACCTCTCAGCGCCCTCGGCCTCCACCCCTGCTGTCCGCAGCTGGCGACATGGGTGCACCCCGTGCCGTGTCATCTCGGTGACTGCTGGGCCGGCCGAGAGGGAACACACCTCGGCTGGTTTCTCGATGAGAGCCACCTATGTGTTTTTTGGTCACCATGTCTTTTTTTCCCCTTCTCCCCGAAGCCCCCTGTACGTAGTTGTATATTCCAGCTGTAGGCCGTTTGCTGTGTCTCCTGTGTGCCTCCGTTACCATCTCAGTTACACCATCTTCTTAGCGAGGGGATGGTCTATGACCAGCTAGGCCAGGTCGGCAGCCCCTGCACCAGCCCCTTCTCTCCGCAGTGCCCCATGGGGCAGTGAGGAGCGCTTTCTCTAAAGAACGCTTTCCCCCGTCCATGGTGCGATGTTAAGTAGGTGAGGGCGAGCCAGCGTTCTTTCTTCTCACTGTTCAAGCCCAGTTCTCAGACGTCCCCAGGCTGGCCCCTCCTTCCACCCCTCGTAAAATCAGGTGTTTGCCGCAGTTTGGTTTGGTTTGGTTTTTGGTTTCCAGCAAACATTTGGGAAGGAAGGGAGAGCATTTTGCCGTCTTTGCCCAGAATGTTTGCCCAAAGGCTGCCCACGTCCTGTGTTAAAGAACGAAACTCAACCGAGTGCATGCTGAAGGTCTCCCCGGCTTGACCCAGCGCTTCGTGGTCGGGCGGCGCCAGCCGAGCAGAGACCCGCGCTCCGAGGAGCTGCACAGCAGAGGTGGTCATGCACCGCGGGGATCAGGAAAAAGGGAGTGGTGCTGGCCTCTGCAGATTAGTTAAAGCAGAGTGGCTGTCCTCATATGGACCAAAGGGGAGTCTGCCGCGGGGTCAGGGAACTTGTGCTGGGCAGGCAAGCCCTGGTGGGTTGACCTAGGCCTGCCTTTCCTGGGAGAGCTGAGCTGAGAACTCAGGTAAGTTTTGTTGTGCTGAGGTGGGGCTTAGCATGAGCGCCTCCATCTTGGGCCCAGTCGGATTTCTTTAATACCTGTCAGGCCGAGTCCAGAGCTCTGAGCTTGCTTCCAGGTGGGAGGATGAATGTGTGTCCAAGGAGAGAGACTGGGAAGGGCTGGGGGAGGGGAGAGAGTGCACCAGGGCTGCTCTGCCGTCTGGCCGCAGGGAAGCCAGGGGAAGGCTACACCTGTGTGACATGTGCCGGAACCTTGTTTCTGTTAAAATGTCCCCCTTCAGAAACTGAGAGCCACTAAGTGTGTTGGAACTAATCAGATCAATATTCTCTTTCTCGGAGCAGAACAAGGCAGGAGGACAAAAGAGAAGCAAGAGGTGTTTGAAAGCTTGTTCTTCATAGTTAACATTACAGCATTAGTGAGAAGAGGCTATGATGACAAATCGTCTCCAGAATTTCAGCAGCCTAACTCAGTAGAAGTTTATTTCTTGTTCATGTTACAATCCAGAGTGTGTACTTCTCACCGACAGGCTGCTTCCCTGCACTTAGTGATTTAAGAACCCGTGTTCCTTCCATCTTAAGGCTCCACCTTAAGGCAGCAGTTTTCAACTTTAACTGAACTTTGGAATTACCTAAGGAGCTTTAAAAATGCTAATCCTTGGGCCGCACCCCAGGAGCTTCTGATTTCATTGGTTTGAGTTGCTCTTTGAGCATCAGTATGTTTAAAATACCCCCAGAGGAGTATAAAGGGCAGCCAGTATGTCACGAGGACATTGCCCTAAGAGTGGTTCCCAAGGTACGGTCCCCAGAGCAGCCGCATCGGTAACATTTGGGAGCTTATGAGACTTGCAAATTCTCACATCCCACCCAGATCTGCTGAATAAGAACTCTGGGAATGGAGCCCAGCAATCTGTGTTTTAACAGCCTTCCATTTGATTCTGATGTATGTGCAAGTTTGGGAACCACTGCCTTCCAGCCCCCAAGTTCTCTCCGTCCAGGTGGAAGGGAAAAGAGGGACCAGGAAGGAGCCCGCCTGCTTCTTCACCACCTTGGAGTGGAAAGACCTCACAGTTTCTTGGCGATATCTAGTCACGTGGGCCTGTCTAGACGCAGAGAGGATTGGGAAATGGGAACCTGGCTGAGCCGGCTGTTTCTGCCGTAATCATATGCTGTTGACTTGTCTACACTGACCTGAAATCTACACCGATTCAGGATTGAAGGAAAATGAAAGGGAATTTTAAGTTCTAGGCATAACACGGATGGTCAGGCCTCCCAGGTACCAGGAGTGTGAGACTAAACAAAATCCTGTATGAAGACATGCAAATTTCTCATGTTGATACAGAATAGATTAGGTTCATTCATATAGGAAAATTAACACGTAAAAATTGCACAAATTTATAAGCAGTATACCTTGCCTTGTAACTGTGATTTTTCATCAAAATGATAAAATCTCTTGAGTTCTTTTTTTTTTTTTAAAAGATTGGCACCTGGGCTAACATCTGCTGCAATCTTCTTTTTTTTTTCCTTCTTCTCCCCAAAGACCCGCAGTACATAGTTGTAGATTGTAGTGTGAGTGCCTCTGATTGTGGCATGTGGGACGCTGCCTCAGTGTGGCCTGATGAGCGGTGCCACGTCCACGCCCAGGACCCAAACCGGTGAAACCCTGGGCTGCCAAAGTGGAGCGCGAACCCAACCACTGAGCCACGGGGCCGGCCCCCTCAGTTCTCGTTCTGACGCGGTGGTTCTGTGATTCACTTCATTCCCAGTGCCGTCCCCTCAGGAGCTCAACAGCAGCTCTGAGGCAGAGGGGGAAGAGGCTGTCTCGGAAGCAGGTCTGGAAGGATGCCCTCCCCCAGACTCCTGCTGTGCTGTGATGGACAGGACAGAGACCTGAAGGCGGGCAATTTGAGGTTCACGCCCTGGCTTTGCCGTTTCTTTCCTCTGTAGCTTTAAGTGAGATGCTTAACTGCTCTGAGCCGCAGTTTCCTCTTCTCTGAAAGAAATTAAAATTCCCGGCTTGTAGAGGTATTGGGACAACTATGTGAAATAACAGGTAGCGGTGTTTTAAGATCTTTGCTCTTCTGATGCCCCCTTTCTCTCCCTACTGTGAGTGGGAATAAAGCTGTAGAGCACATGCAGAACATGCAGACGACACAGGCCAGACTCTGGCCTCCGCTCCAGGAGAATGCCGTCTGGTTGAGTTTTGGCTGCCTTGCGATGACAGAAAGAATTCAGGCCATTCTCATCCCCGACAGGCCGCATGCGGGAGAAGTAGGTGAGCTGCTTGGAGATTGAGGGTGCCTAAGTACAACCCATTCTTATTAAAGCTGTTTGTAGGGAGAAGCCCTGCGGGTCAGGCTGCCTCATCGGCAAGGTGGTGGCGCGTGTGTTCCTTATGCTTTCTACCTGCCCTGGCTTTGCTGGTTTGTTTCATTCAGACTAGATGCCAAGGGGACGATATGACCCGGTTAGCGAAGGGACAACCTGAATACCTGGGACTTTGTGCTGTCTGTGACGCTTCAGAAAGTGACTCAATTAGGTAGTGGTACAGAAAAAAAAAAACCTGTGAACACTTTGTGCCTTTGAGGGCAGAAGCAACTCTGGCCATGGGAAGCTGGAAAGATACACCAGCTCCTTGAGAGCTAAAGGCCGATTTTGGCTCCGTGATTCTTTACAGGGGTCAAGTGGCCTGGGAGGGTCTGGAGAGGTGGGTGACACCAGGCAATTGCTGGCACTTACAATTTTGTACATCCAAAATAAAGTGGATAAATCCTAGATGTTTTAAATTCCAGATCCCAGAGTCGGTTCAGAGCTCACAACAATACAATGACAACTGTAATAAACTCATATATATCTCGTCCTTCCCAATTTACAGATCATTTTCACGCACTATGAGAAAGCTGATCCTTTTCATTTCCCGGGAGCACTACGTTTTCACACTTATTTGTCTTGGTCAGAGATCCTTTGGTGGCGTGGAATACAAAGCCACCGCAAGGTACCAGCTGCACGTATGATAGTCAGACGGCACACTCTGCCTTTCTAAGTAATACGGCCCTGCAGCAAAGTGGTGTTTTTCTCCCCAGTCTGGCCTGAAGCTAAGGCCTGGCAGTCAATTCTTGCTGCCAAGTTTACAGCATGGTTGGGATGGCGTGAGCTCTGCAGAATTCATGTGAAAGGGAATCCACATTCTCCCTCCTGTAGCTGCCCTTACATTTACAAGGACACGTTCCCACATGGGATCTCTGGATACTGTGCTAAGATTGTCACATGTCATTAACACAGTTCAGTTCTGCAACTTAACTGATTGGAAAACCTGCTTCAATTGCAAACGTGTTTTTGGCAACTCTGTCAGCATATTCCCAAAATATATTAGAGTTGCCATTGACAGATGGTCTGAGACGGGCCCAGGGAGGCTGCTGACAGATATCTTGAGATGGCTCTTATTACAGTGACATAGCTGAAGCAGGTCCCATGGGAAACATCTTCACAGGCCTGGAGGCTGATGGAACAAGATGGAAGCCCTTCAAGAGAATTACCAAGAAAGAGACTGAAAATGAGCACAAACTTCTGGAGGTAGTTTGACAATATGTGGGGAGTCTGAGAGCATTTGTACCCGTTGACTCTAATTTGCCTTCTCAGGTTTCAGCTACGGTGCTCCTCAGCTGTGCCTGCAAAGATTTATGTACGGAGACTTTCACAAATAATGGTGAAGCGTTCGACATGAAACGGTGAAGGGAGAGCTGTTTGTAGGGGGTGATCTAGGTTTTATGAAAGGAAAAAAGGCTGGAAGGAAACTTTTTCTAATTATTAACTGTGAGCATCTCTGGGTGGTGATATAACGAGTAAGTTATCATCATTTCACTTTTTTGTATTTTCAGTGAAGTTCCTGGGAATGTGTTACTTTTCAGGTCAGGAAAATATGTGCTATTTTAAATTTATGTAAACAACAATCTAGGGGCCGGCCTGGTGGTGTCATGGATAAGCTCGTGCACTCTGCTTTGATGCCCAGGGTTCACAGGTTCAGATCCTGAGTGTGGACGTGCACACTGTTCATCAAGCCATGTTGTGGAGGTGACCCACATACAAAGTAGAAGAAGACTGGCACAGATGTTAGCTCAGGGCCAATCTTCCTCACCAAAAAAGCAAAAAGTAGCATTAAAAATTAAAAATTGGACAACAATCCATAGAAAATTTGGGATAGGGAAAAGGATTGGCTATAACCAATACAGCTATTTAAATTTTTATATTCTGGGTTTTGTCTTTGTACATGGAGGTGTGTTATATAGTCAGAGAGTATCTACAGTTTTGTATTCTATTTTTTACAATCTAAGTAAGAATAACACTAAAAAATTGAGGAACGTGGTAAATTGTGTGTGTATGTGTACACATACACATTATATTATAACATAAAATCTTAATTTAATTATTTTAAAATAGATAATCGATATATACGAGGTGACTCTCCTAATCAGAAAATCTGCTCCTCCGAAACAGCTTAGCTTTCGCCTCTCTCTGGAGCGGAAATCCTGCCGTAGGCTTCAAATCAGGGATTTAAAACTAACTGCCTGGATTTCACCAAGTTAGCAGATTTTTTGAAGCCTGCTTGATGTTCTTCAAGAACATTACATTGAAACCTCACTCAGTCCACTGGTGAGAGGGAATAATGGGTTAAGAAAGCAGTGGGTGGGCAATCCGCGCCGCGTGTGGAAGCAGCAGCGGTGACCGTCTCCCCGAGACAGACGCAAACAGGAGACGGGCGAGGACAGTGCCACGCAGGAGGCGGAGGCTTCCACGCTGACTTGGTGTACCGAGGACAATGACCTCGAGGGAAACTTAGGAAAGCCTGAACATTCAGTATTTAAAATTAAAATCAGCCTTGATGTGGAAAACAACTCTGCCACCTTCCAAAGACAGTGCAGAACCCGCAGTTTTATTTCAGCAAGGCCCGCCCCACACAATTCTAGTCAAATAGTGCTTTCATCAGAGCATTATTTTTGTTTTTCCATGAAATAGCACAGGAAATATTTTATGAAATTACTTGCCAAGGTCAAGAAACTTATAATCTTGACAAGAGGAGGAAAAAAAGAATAAGTGTGCCTTTGTCTAGACCAGCAGTTCTCAACTGGGGGCAATTTTGCCCTTTAGGGGACAATTGTCTGGAGACATTGTCAGTTGTCACAACTAGGGGGCTTGGGGGGTGCTCCTGGCATCTGGTGGGTGGAGGTCAGAGATGCTGGGGAACATCCTATGAAGCAGAGGCAGCCTCCTGCAACAAAGCATTGCCCGGCCCCAGTGCCGACAGCCGAGATTGAGAAACCCTGCTGTAGACAGTGCCGGGGGATCTGGGAAGCAATGACGAAAGGCAGGACCCATTCTCTTTGTTTGGGGGAGTGGGTGTGAAGGGGGCGGGGACGCTGGAGGAGGTGCCCACTTCTCCTCCAAGTCCACCTGTGCTGGGCCTGGGGGTGTGGGGCAGAGATGGGCCCCCAGTTCCTGATGGCTGAGGCCTCAGTTGCATCTTTCATTAGGACTAAATGAAAAAATTTAAATACAGTAAAATCTTGATTTAACTGTAATTTGTATAGGCAAAACTCCCAGCTTAGAAGGTTTTTTTTCTATACAAGGAAGAAGGAACAAAATATATGGAGGAAAAAGCTTATTTAAGAAACTTCGAAAACATGTCCTAGGGTCAAATAAAATTCTACCCAATCTCCTGTTTTATTTTCTGGACAATGGGGATTGGGGTCCAGAATGTCTAGCCTGAGGTCCAGCCTGACCCTCAGCTATCAGAGGAGCAGTAAATCACATTTGAATTTAACTGTGCTTCTTAAGACAGGAAACTCGACTCATACATTTCAGTAAGATTTTCAATGTCAAGGGTTGAAGTGAACGGATTTTCTGGTTAAGTCCCAGATAACCTGGAATCTCCCATTCCCTGGGCGATTTGACTAATTGGGGTTTTCCTGTAGTTTATGTTCCCTGAGAGGTTCTCCACTTTGGCGGGGTTTCCAGGAAGGGCTACTGGCAGAATTAAAAACTCCAGCTCAGACTTCCCCTTTCTACATTTTAGTCTAATCTTGGAATGCATTAAAATAAGCACATCACATTTCTTCGTCACGAACAAAAACAAGTCAACTGCTTTGTTTTTTAATCTAAAGAAAACATTCCATAGGCGGAGAATTGTTAACTGGCCCGCAGCAGCAGCAGCAGGGGACGAGGTTTTGGTTCCGATTTGCAACGTCTTCCAGATGGGAGCTTTGTGTGTGAGTTTTGAGGAGTTTGGAAAGTTTGATTTAAACACTTGCACGATTGTCCTGTGGGAACGAACCACTTCGAGGTAAATGATTTTGCCTGAGTCCACCTAGTCTCCTTCGGGCAGGCAGGGGGCAGGTGGGCCCTCCCTCTCCTCCAGCAGTGCTGCTCATTGGCAGCCACAGACAGTATGTGAGTTTGAGTATGTGAAAGACGGGAGGAAAACAAACATGAAGCCAGACTCTAAAACTCCATTCGGCTTTATTTAGTCAGAAGCACCAACAGCTTACGAATGGGCACCTACTGTGATGCACACTGTTTCTAGGTCCCACCAAGGATCTTACACCCATCACTCACCTGCTTGGGCTTTTGGTTTTTCCACCTTTATAAATTAGGTGTCAAAAATTGCTATCCTCCTCGGCTGGCCTGGTAGTGCAGCAATTGAGTTTGCATGTTCCGCTTTGGCGGCCCAGGGCTCGCCGGCCCTGATCCTGGGTGCAGACATGGCACCGCTTGGCAAGCCATGCTATGGCAGGCGTCCCACATGTAAAGTAGAGGAAGATGGGCATGGATGTTAGCTCAGGGCCAGTCTTCCTCAGCAAAAAGAGGAGGATTGGCGGCAGATGTTAGCTCAGGGCTAATCTTCCTCAAATAAAAAAATTGCTATCTTCTGTTCCTACCAGATGTAGCAATGCTTAAGTTGGAAATGGAGAACTATCTTTCATAGAGCTGGTGCTAGGAGGTCCCTCTCCCTGTCTCTGTCTCTTTCCCTGAATATACAGAATATCCTATATTGTGCAGATACTAACAGCCAGAGTCAGAAGTCCATTAAGCAGAATCTACCTTACAGAACATCCAATCAAGGCACATTTTTTTCTATGTGACAACGTGGAATAGTGAAAACGTCATTAGCTTTGGTTCTCCTTAGGTCTGGGTTTAAAAGCCTCCTCCCTGGCTTTCTAGCTGCATGAATGTTAGCAAAAGCAATGTGCTGCCCTGAGACTTGACTTCCTCATTGGTGAAATGGTTTTATGGTGATTGCTGCGTAGTATGTGGTGAGGACTAAAGTAAACAGTTCATGAAAAGCAAATAGCTGGAACTCAGTCTCTGAACCCATTCCCTCCGCCCACACGCAACACAACACAAACCGCTCAGTTATTTGTTGTTCTTACTGTCGAGGATTTTGTTTAAATACTTTTTAGGGAAAAGAGTTAAAGCATTAGAAACTGAACCGATAGTGAGGATTTAGATCAAACAAAGGCAACTTTTGTGGTAAGTTCTGAGGTGGACTTTGTGACGGGCATGACTCATGGTCTTCTGTTTTCTGCACAGAAAGTTCTGACTAATGAGAACTGGAGGTTCTTCATGCCTACCCTAAAATCCTGCAGAATCCTCAGGCATCCCTGAAAAGAGACGTCGTGTTCTCAAGCGTTGGTTCGGACTCTGGTCACGAGTGATGTAAGCTGCCTCAAGCTCCTTGGGTCTGGATTTGGGTGTGTGGGGGGATTTCAAGGTGTCTGTGGAACCAAAACTCGTGCCTACCTTTCTCTGTATATTTATTTCATTTTTACCTTCAAATATCAGGTTTTTCTTCACACCCCAAAGGGCAGAAAAACAGCAGCCTGACAATTGTGGAGGTCGTAGGGGAGGAAGATACTTCCTCTACCTGCTCTGGGTCCTTCTGGCCGGACAATGAATTAAATTCACATGAGACAGAATAAGAGGAGAAAATTAAACAAAACTTTATCACATTGTGTACATGGGAGAGGCTCAGGCAACCTGAGCAACTCACCAGAATGGCCAAAGCCACCACCTTAAATATTATCTTCAGCTAAAGACAAAGGAAGATGTTGGGGGTGGGGGGAGTCAGTTATGGGAGATTACCAGAAAAACACAGTAAATAAGAGTCAGGTTATTATGCAGACTTGAGTCCTTGCCTTCCACATTGATAAGAGTTTCTAGAGATAAGGTCATCCCCCCTTCTTCCTGATACAGAAAGGTAGGCACCTTTACAGATGGAGATTTCCCTTACAATGTATATGTCTCTTACAAAGGGTAACTTCTGCTTTTCAGAGTTTCTCTCATGTCTGCCATTTTTAAAAGTTAACCAGCCCAAAATAATCCTCATGTCAAAGAGAGGTATCTTAGGGTGGCCAATTCCAGTCCCCGACAAGGTACTGAAGATACTGATTCAAATGGATGGTGCCCCCATCCAAACTCCCAGGGAAGAGGAGCTGATTGTCCAGCTGGTGTCCACTGTGCACCACACCTCAGTCATCTATGACCAGAGGCAGGAGCCCGTAGGACAGCCTGGCTGCCAAGGCTTACCCCTGCCATCCTGAAGATGGGGATAAGGGCAGAGTTCTCAAAGGACAGGAGAAGAGGAGTGTCACCTTTAGGTGTAGATACACTAAAGTGTCTTTCTGTAACCAAGCTCACTGGGCCCGTCTCTTGGTGAATATGGAGCAGAAAAGCACAACCAAAGCTGAAGAGGCTGAAGAAAAAGGTTTATTGCTTGCACAAGCAATGGAGAACACCTGGATAGCTCCCAAAGCAGTGCCCCCAACCCCTGCTTAGTGCGGGTGGAGACTTTATACCCCAGAGCACAGAGGATATGTTACAACTGCAACAACCGGGCCTCATCAGGGCGCATGTGCAGGCATTACATAACGAGTTCAGTGTCATCGCATAATGAGCTCAACGCAACATGCCATTACGTAACAGCTCCAAGACAGCTTCCTGACATTTGGAACTGGAGCAATTTGCAGGGGTCCTGCCGCATCCCTGTAAGTTCCACTATAGGGTGGCAACATCCGCAAAAATGAGGACATCAGCTTCTGAAAAACAGCACATTTAGTTTACTCCTTGTCTGGAAACTTTTGACAGACTATGTTTTAGTTATGGATCAGATTTTCATTACCCTACCCTTGCCTGGTTTCTGGTCGCAATTCCACTTTATGGAGCATGGAAAATAGTGAATTAGTACATTTCAGAATAATTTTCAATAGCCAAGGCACAATCTAAAAGGTTTTCTGTGTATATCCCACAGTTAAGCCAAGAATTCAATGAAGCCAGACTTATTTTTCCCTGCATCCCACTCAGATGGGTGCTTACCCAACAGACTGTTCTCCCTTCTTCTTAGCTGGTGGGATCCCACATTTATTTGGGTGTCTGCTCCTCTCTCACATCAGTCATGGAAAGATGCCCCTACCCCTGTGTTCAGAAGTGAATTAGTCTAATGGTTGTGTTGTGATCTCATTTGTCTTTCTAGTGACAGGCTTAGACATAGGCATATGACACAATTGTGACCAATAAAACATGATAGGGAACCTGCTGAGAGACCTTCTGCGAAGATTTTTTTCTCGCTGATAAAAAGAAATTCACAGGAAAACTCCCTATTTTCCTGACACTTTAGGATCTGAGCATGATGCCTGGAATTAGGGCAGCCATCTTATGACCATGAGGGGACCTAATATGAGGATGGAAGAAGAGAAAGATGGAAAGAATTTGGGTCTTTGATGACCCATTTGAGCTACTGGGTTAACCCGCCTGGAACTGCTTTACCTCTGGGATTCTTGTTTTATTTTAATTAGTTAATTAATTAATTTTTAAAATTGAAGTATAATTGACATATAACATTATATTAGTTTCAGATCTACTACATAATGATTCAATATTTGTGTGCATTGTGAAAGGATCACCACAATAAGTCTAGTTAACATGTCACCATACATAGTTACAAAATTTTTTTTCTTGTGATGAGAACTTTTAAGATCTACTCTCTTAGCAACTTTCAAATATGCAACACAGTATTATTAACTATAGTCAACATGCTGTGCATTACACCCTAGATTCCTGTTACTTGATAAAAGAAATATTGTTCAAGCCAATTGAGTTGACTTTTAATTTTTGGTTGCTTGCTTCCCCAAACATCCTAATTGATACACCTCCTAATTAACAAATCACAGAGCCACAAAGGAGATAGGCTTTAGGAAAAGCTGACTTACTAATGTGGAGAATAGTCCTGCAAATGCTTAGGAGAAGCTGTCCCTTAGGCAACACTGATATGGATAGCCAAGAGATCATAAATCATTTCTCATGCTCCCAGAGGCTTATCAGGATACAGCGTTTTGCAAGCAGACGCACATTATTTTTTTATCTTTATAAAAAGCAATTCAAAGGGCTTATTTGTTTAGACTAGTTTTCTGTGCTTCGGAGTCCTTGCTCCTTCAGATGGGAGTTGGACGGTTTCAAGCGGTTTCACTCTCTGCTCTGCTTGCTCCAGTTTGACAGGCTGTGTCCTCGTGACAGCTCTGTCCCTGCCGAGGACTCTGCGACGCTTTGATGTGGGCTGCTTTGGGCAGCCTAATACTTGAGGAAAAATGTGCTGAAATCGAACAAGATTGCTTTCCGCCCAGCTGTTCTCCGAGGGCTCAGCCATTTTTAGCGCCGAGCGGAGAAGGCTGTATTTGTTTTGACAGTCTTGGCAGGGAGAACAATGGTTGATCACCCGGCACTTTGCTAACAGATACGCCTGCCTCCAGCAGAGAGAATATGTGGGTCTTGACTGCGTTTCCCTCCTAGGGAACTGTCTTGAGTTCATTTGATGCCCTTTCCTTCTGCAGCATGTCTTTTCTTAGTTTTAGCCCCCGAAGTAACCCATGGCTTTCACTCTGAGAAGGCAGATTTCCCCAAATGACCATGGGCCAGTGGTTTGATTATCATATAAAACATCTATTTTCACTTCTCCAGTTTGATTTCTTGGAAACGAATTCTTTTGTTTGCTTCTGGCTCTCCAGCTGTGTCTCGTTGGTTTCTCCTCTAATTCTCTGTCTGCCGCTTCTGGCATTTACGTTGCTGCTACTGTTTCAGCGCGTGCAAGTCTTGGGTTTTCCGTCATACCTACGTCTAAAAGGGCTATTCCGGATGCTTTTCTTCACCCATCCAGAGAAGTGTTTCACACAGAAGAATTATGTTTCCTTCAAAACAAAGGGACTTTTAAATATCTTCATGAAAAACATTTACTTTTTCTTTATTATTTGCCTTCCAAAAGATTTTAAGAATAAAACATTTGTAGAAGTATAACATATATGGAGAGAAGCGTACAGCTCAATGTGTTTTCACAAAGTGAACGCACCCACATGGCCATTGTCCCCTCAGACCCTCTGCCAGTCGCTGTCTCCCTCTCTCTGTCACTACCGGCACTGCCCAAAGGCAGCCACTCTCCTGGCTCCTATCATCACAGATGGATTTGGCTTCTTTTTGCTCACTGTTAGGTTTGTGCCACATGCATAGTGGTAATTTCTTCATTTTTACCGCTGCACACTACTCCTTTGTATGAATACACCACAAGCTATGTTGTGGTTTGATTTTGCATATTCATGATGACTAATGAAACCACATACCTTTTTATGTAATTGGCCATTCAGATATTCTCTTCTGTGGAGTGTCTTGAGCAACTCTTGTCCTTTTTCTCTTGAGTGTTGTGTATATTTCTTATTGACTTGTAAGACTTCTTTGTATGTTATGGAAATGAATTCTTTATTGGGTGCATGTGTTGCAAATATCCTCTCCCATTCTGTGGACTGAATTTTTCATTCTCATGGAATCTTTTGATAAATAGAAATTGTTAATGTTTTTAACCTTTTTGGTTTGAAATAATTTTAGACTTATACGAACTTCAGACTTGCAAAAGAAAACAGAGAGTTCCTGTATACCTCTCACCCAGTTTTCCCTAATAGTAACATAATACACAACTGTTATGGAGGCCAGAAAGTCACCGCTGTCACAGTCCTGGGAGCTAATGTGCAGCCCTCAGTCTCATTTTGCTGGTGGTCCACTGATGCCCTTTTACAGTTCAGGATCCAGCAGGGTTCCCACACTGCCTCACGTTGTCATGTCTCCCAGTCTCTTCCACTCTATGACAGTTCCTCAGTCTTTCTTTGTCTTTTACGACCCTGACACTTTTCCAGAGTTATCTTGTAGAATGTCCCTCAATTTGGGTTTGTATGATGTTTTTCTCACAATTATCAACACTATTCCAAGCATTGGTAACTATAAACATGGTATATCTAAGAAGTTATGGTTTACTGCGTCCTTTTTCTTTTTGTTTTTTTTGCTTGCGGAGGACTAGCCCTGAACTAACATCTGTGCCAATCATCCTCTATTTTGTATGTGGGACGCTGCCACAGCATGGCTGATGAGTGGTGTGTAGGTCTGCACCTGGGATCCAAACTCACGAACCTGGGCTGCTGAAGTGGAGCGCGCCGAACTTAACTACCATGTCATGTCATGGAGCCGGCCCCCACTGGACTGATTTTTGTAAGTTAATTTTATACCCTGCTACTTTGCTATAGTTGTTGATTATTTCTAATAGTTTTCTGATGGATTCTTTAGGGTTTTCTATATATAAAATCATGTTGTCTGCAAAGAGTGAGTTTCACTTCCAAACTGCCAATATGGATACCTTTTATTTCTTTTTCTTGCCTAGTTCCTCTGGCCAAAACCTCCAGTACTATGCTGAATGAGAGTGGCAAGAGTGGGCACCCTTGTCTTGTTCCTGTTCTCAGAGGGTTGGCTTTAAGTTTTAGCCCATTGAGTATGATGTTGGTTGTGTGTTTGTCATATATGTTGAGGTACTTTCCTTCTATACCCATTTTATTGAGAGTTTTTATCATAGAAGGATGTTGAATCTTGTCAAATGCTTTCTCTGCATCTATTGAGATGATCACGTGGTTTTTATTCCCTGTTTTGTTAATGTGGTGTATCACATTGATAGATTTGCAGATGTTGAACCATCCCTGCATCCCTGGTATAAATCCCACTTGATCATGGTGTATGGTCCTTTTAATGTATTGCTGTATTCGTTTTGCCAATATTTTGTTGAGGGTTTTTGCATCTATGTTCATCAGCAATATTGGCCTATAATTTTCCTTCTTTGTGTTGTCCTTGTCTGGCTTTGGGATCAGGGTAATGTTGCTCTCATAGAATGTGTTAGGGAGTGTTCCATCTTCAATTTTTGGAATAGTTTGAGAAGGATAGGTATTAAATCTTCTTTCGCTGTTTGGTAGAATTCTCCAGAGAAGCCATCTGATCCTGGACTTTTATTTTTTGGCAGTTTTTTGATTATTGTTTCAATCTCTTTACTTGTGGTTGGTCTATTCAGATTCACCGTTTCTTCTTGGTTCAGTTTTGGGAGGTTGTATGAGTCTAAGAATTTATCATTTCTTTTAGATTGTCCAATTTGTTGGTATATAGTTTTTCATAGTATTCTCTTAGAATCCTTTGTATTTCTGTGGTATCCATTGTAATTTCTCCTCCTTCATTTCTAATTTTATTTATTTGAGGCTTCTCTCTTTTTTTCTTAGTGAGTCTGGCTAAGGGTTTGTTGATTTTGTTTATCATCTCAAAGAACCAGCTCTTAGTTTCATTGATCCTTTCTATTGTATTTTTGGTTTCAATTTCATTTATTTCTGCTCTAATTTTTATTATTTCCCTCTGTCTGCTGACGTTGGGCTTCATTTGTTCTTCTTTTTTTAGTTCTGTTAGGTGTATTCTAAGATTGCTTATTGGATTTTTTTTGTTGGTTAAGGTGGGCCTGTATTGCTATGAATTTCCCTCTTAGGACCACTTTTGCTGCATCTCATAAGAGTTGATATGGTGTATTTTCATTTTCTTTTGTCTCTAGATGTTTTTTTATCTCTCCTTTAATTTTTTCAATGATCCTTAGTTGTTCAGTAGCTTGTTGTTTAGTTGCCACATGTTTGTCACTTTCCCAGCTTTTTTCTTGTACTTGATTTCTAGTCTCATAGCATTATGGTCAGAAAAATGCTGATATGATTTCAGTCTTTTTAAATTTATTAAGGCTTGCCTTGATTCCCAGCATATGGTCTATTTTTGAGAATGTTCCCTGTGCACTTGAGAAGAATGTATATTCTGCTGTTTTTGGATGGAGTGTTCTGGATATATCGATTAAGTCCATCTGGTCTAATTTTTCATTTAACTCCAGTCTTTCCTTGTTGACTTTTTGTCTGGATGATCTATCCATTGATGTAAGTGAGGTGTTGCGGTCCCCTACTCTTATTGTGTTGCTGTTAATATCTCCTTTTAGGTCTGTTAATAGTTGCTTTATGCACTTTCTTGCTCCTGTGTTATATATTTATGTATTTATAAGTGTTACGTCTTCTTGGTGGAGTGTCCCTTTTATCGTTATATACTGCCCCTCTTTGTCTCTCATTGCCTTTTTTATCTTGAAGTCTACTTTTTCTGACATAAGTATGGCAATGTGTGCTTTCTTATGTTGCCATTAGTTTGGAGTATTGTCTTCCATCCCTTCAGTCTGAGCCTATGTTTGTCTTTAGAGCTGAAATGTGTTTCCTGGAGGCAGCATGTTGTTGGGTCTTGTCTTTTAATCCATCCAGGCTCTCTGTGCCTTTTGATTGGAGAATTCAATCCATTTACATTTAGAGAGATTGTTGCTGTATGAGGGCTTAATGCTGCCATTTTATCACCTGTTTTCCAGTTGTTCTGTATGTCCTTTGTTTCTTCTCCCATGTATTTTGGACTGCCAGTTCATTTTGGTGGTTCTCTGTGATGGTTTTCTCAGTTTTCTCTTTATTTATCATTTGTGTCTCTGTTCTGATTTTTTGTTTAGTGGTCACCGTGAGGTTTGTATTAAAGATCTCATGGATGAGACAGTCCATTTTCTGAGAGCCTTTTATTTCTTTAGTCTAAGCAGTTTCCATCCCTCTCCTCTTCCTGGTCTAAGTTATTGTTGTCACAACTTATTCCGTATTGTGTTGTGAGTTCGTGGTTAAAAGGAAGTTATTACAGTTAGTTTTGATGTTATAATTAAGTTTTTGCTAACCCGTTCTGATGGAGAGCTTCAATTTTCTGATTTTGTCTGCCTATTTATCTCCTTGCTCAAGACTTTGTAAACGCTTTTTCTTTTTCAGGTATGAGGGCCTTCTTGATCATTTCTTGTATGGGGGGGTCTTGTGGTGATGAACTCCCTCAGCTTTTGTTTTTCTGGGCAAGGTTTTATTTCTCCATTATATCTAAAGGATATTTTTGCCGGGTAGAGTATTCTTGGCTGAAAGTTTTTTATCTTTCAGAATTTTGAATGTATCATCCCACTCTCTCCTAGCCTGTGAGGTTTCTGCTAGAAATCCACTCAAAGCCTGATAGGGGCTCCTTTGTAGGTTATTTTCTTCTGCCTTGCTGCCCTTCATATTTTTTCTTTGTCTTTGACTTTTGCCAGTTTTACTAATCTGTGCCTTGGAGAAGGTATTTTTACATTGATGTAATTAGGAGTCCTATTAGCTTCTTTTACTTGTAAATTCAAGCTCCTCTCCCAGGTTTGAGAAGTTCTCAGCTATTATTTCTTTGAACAAGCTCTCTGCTCCTTTCTCCCTCCCTTCTCCCTCTGGAATACCTGTAATCCTTATGTTGCATTTCCTAATTGAGTCAGATATTTCTTGGAGAATTTCTTCATTTCTTTTCAGTCTTAGTTCTCTCTCCTCCTCCATCTGAAGCATTTCAATATGACTATCCTCTAGATTGCTAATTTTGTCCTCCATAATATCAGCTCTGTTATTTAAGGACTCCAGATTTTTCTTTATCTCATTCATTGTGTTTTTCATCTCCAACATTTCAAATTGGTGTTTCTTTATAGTTTCAATCTCTTTTATGAAGAATTCCCTCTGTTCACTAATTTTATTCCTGATTTCATTGAACTCTCTGTCTGAGTTTTCTTGTAACTCACTGGTTTTTCATGATAGCTATTTTTTTATTTTTATTTTTTAGTTTCATGATAGCTATTTTGAATTCTCTGTCATTTAGGTTGTAAATTTCTGTGCCTACAGGATTGATTTCTGGGTGCCTGTCATTTTGCTTCTGGTCTGGAGTATTAATATACCTCCTCATGCTATTTGATGGGTGGATTTGTGCCTTTGCATAGTGATAGTATCTGGTTGCAGATTCCACCTGCCACCACTGGGGTGGGGGCAGAAGCTGTGTATTCTGAGCCCATCACAATCCCTGGCAGCTGAGCCTGTCCTTTGGAAGCTCTGCTGACAGAGCCTGTCTGCATTTGCCTGCTGGCCGCTGCTGCTTTACACATGAATGTGCTGGCACTCTGGCAGGGGTCCCTTGCTCTGGCCGACCCACCAAGCTGGAGTGCCAGGTGGGGGAGGGGTGCTTTCTTTTGTGTGCACAATCCTGGGGTGCTCCCACTCTGCCCTCATTATCTGCCCTCCTGGGCTGCTCAGCTTGGTGAAGACACCCCTGAAATTGCTCAGCCTCCTCAGTGTGGAGCTTTCCCATGGGCTGGGAGGCAACTCAGAGAGCTAAGCTGTTCCCAAGGAGGACTGCCCCCTCCCCACTCTCCTCTCAGAGACATGCATGGTCCTGTGCCCTAGGTCACTGACATTGGGGGAGGGAGAGGAGATGCCCTTACCTCCTTCCACTGCCTCCTGAAGGGTCCAGCACCTCCACCTTCAGATGTATGGCTGCGTGGATCTCTCAGACATCTATTGTGTTGTGTGAATGTCCTCTGTTGGTTTATGAGTGTCTTTTTCATTGTATCTTAGGGGGGAGAGTCTAAGGGAAGAGCTCACTCCACCATGATGCTGATGTCACTCTAATCTTTCTATTTTAAAGTCAACTGATTAGTAACCTTAATTACAACTGCGAAGTCCCTTTTCCCATGTAACATAACACATTCATGGGTGTAATGCCAGGAGCTAGGGTCATGGGCCCTAAAATGCTGTCTGCCACAGATATAAACAAGAAATGGACAAAACTAACTCTTGGAAGGTACTGAAGGACCCTAAAGAAAGACAAAGTCTCCATAAGAATAAAAAGGCAGCTGCGCTTTGGATTTTTGCAGACAAGTTCTACCTTCATCTGGTTTTTTAGAACTTCATCACCTTTTCGATGGAATACAAACTTTTGTGTTTGACTGGTTAGAGGTAATCAGGGTGTTAATAATTTTTCAAAGAGTGATAAGTCTTAATCTCCAGCCCCCTCACTGGGCTGCTTTTCTTGACTCTGCCTGGAGCTCTTGTTAATCCAGGCCCATGGATCCACTCTAAATGGTAATTTTCTTTTAGCTTCTCTAAGTATGATCAACAGATGGCTACAAATTCAGATTCACAGGGGCACCCAATGAGACAGAACTGCTGGTGTGAAATGGTTCATATTTCTAACTTACCCTCCAGGTGATCTTTAAGCCTTCAAGGTGTGAACCACACAGCTCTCTTCTTCCCCCTGTATCATGGCAAAACTAGGTCATCCCAAGTATCAAGAGGAAGTCCCAAACCATTTCCTCAGAGAAATGCAAGCAGAGCTGACAATTCTAGCTCACGAGGCAGCCACCTTGACTTATCTGTTAAGTCAGGGGCATGTCTCAAACACTGGGGAGGAAGCCTTGAGTGAGGGAGGGGGGGTAAGGAGAGGGAGCTAACACGGATGAAGGAGTGCATCCTGTGTGCAGGGAGCGTGCTCCCCACCCACACAGATGGAGACAGCCAAGTAGAGAAGCACATGCTGCAAATTTCCCTCATTCCAGGATTTGTCCTGAGGCTGGCCTGTCTAACTTCGTAGATGGGCTTCCTCCCCCTCCTGACAGTCAGCAGAGAGCTTTTTCTCCAACACCTCTGATTTCCTGCCGCATCCTCAGAAGCAGAGCCAAGCCTGGTGGCAGCTTCAGCCTCAGGAATGTCAAGCACACAGGTGCCTCTGGATTTGCTGAACTCCTGCCTTGAAGACAAACCAGCTGGGTTTTATTGCGTCTCCTTTGTCCTGCTTCCTCCTGCCTGCTCAGCTCACGCATCTCTCACCCAAGGCTCGCCGTAGAGCACGTTGACTTAGCTTGGGCACAGGGAACAGCTGCCTGGAGGTGCCTGGGGATGTGTGGATTCAGGGCTGTCACCCTGTTCCCATTTAGGCAGCTGGCCAGCACCTGGGTGATTTTTCTGGATTTGCCGAACACACATGTGAAGCTGAGAGCAAAGACAGCGTGGTAGGAACAGGGAGGCAGTGGGGTGCTGTGGAAAGAGGGCTTTGGGGGCAGCCAGGCCTAGACTTTGAACCTATGCCTACCACTTCCTATGTGACCATGGGTGAGTCATTCAACCTCCCTGGGCCTCATTTTGTTATCATTAAAAGAGGGATCTGATTGATTCCTTGCAGATTTGTTTTGTGGATTAAGTGAAATAATATTAAAATATCTGTTACAAGGCTCATCATATTGTAGGCCTTCCTATGATAGGGCCTTCTTCCAATATTGAAAATCTGCTCGGCAAGTTAGTTAACCGCTCAGTGCCTCAGTTTCCCCATTTGTAAAGCAGAGACAATAATAGTAACTTATGGGGTTGTTGTGAGGCTTAAATGAATTAATATATGCAAAGTTCTTTAGAATAATGCTAAGCACATAGAAGCATAAATGATAAATTATATGCCTACATTGTGTTCACAGTTGATTTAAGGTCATAGGGAGATGCTATGGAAAAGGCTGGAAACCCAGGATCCCAAGATAGACCCAGTCTCCCTAGGATAAAGAAGTAATTACCCTCTGATTTTGCAAACAAACCCTCCTTTCCTGTCTGCAATGGAAGAGCCCTTCCTTGCAGGGGAGGCCAAACTAACTGCTGTGTCTTTCTATACAAATTCAAGTGTGCAGACAAGTTTTATTAATTAGCTACTGCTGTATAATAAATTACCCCCAAACTTAGTGGTTTTACATAAACATTTATTGTCTGTAGGTTTCTGGGGGTTAGGAATCTGGGAGGAGCTTATTCAGTGGTTTTGGCTTAGGGTCTCCCTTAAGGCTGCAGCCAAGGTGTTGGCCAGGGCTGCAGTCATCTGAAGGCTTGACTGGAGCTAATGGATTTGTCCCCAGGATAGTCACTCATTTGGCTGTTGGCAGGAGGCCTCAGTTCCTCACCATGTGGGTCTCTCCAAAGGCTGTTGGAGTGTCCTTAAAACATGGCAGCCGGCTTCCCACAGAGCAAGATGGAAGAGAAAGATGGAAGCTGCAGTATCTTTGTGTCTCATGACCTAGCCTCAAAATAAACACATCATCATTTCTGCAATGTCCTATTCGTTAGAACCTAGTCAGTAGGACCAGCCCACACTCAAGGGGAGGGGAATTAGACTACATCTTTTGAGGGAGTGTTGTCAAAAAATTTGAGGACTTTTTTTTTTTTTTAGCTGAGAAAGATTCATCCTGACCTAACATCTGTTGTCAATCTTCCTCTATTTTGTACGTGAGCCACTGCCATGGTGTGGCCACAGATGGCTGGTGTAGCTCTGGGCCCAGGAAGTGAACCTGGGCCACCAAAGTGGAACACACCCGACTTAACCACTAGGCCACTGGGGTTGGCCCTTGAGGACATATTTCAAAACCACTAGGGGCTGGCCCCGTGGCCTAGTGATTAAGTTCGGCATGCTCTGCTTCAGTGGGCTGGGTTCGGTTGCCAGACGCAGACCTACACCACTCGTCAGGGGCCGTGCTGTGGTGGCAACCCACATACAAAGTAGAGGAAGACTGGCACAGAGGTTAGCTCACGGCCAATCTTCGTCAGCAAAAATAAATAAATAAAACCGCTGTGCCATCTCACTGGTAGTGACCGGCACACAGCAGATTCGGGAAGGAGGTTGGTTTCCAGATGAGCCCGTGTCTTTGCTGTCTCTTTAATTAACCAGTTTACCCCTCCTGGAGAAATATTTGAACTTTCCAATTTCCAGCAGAGTTGAAAACATGCCCCAAAATGGAATAGAAATTGGTTAGGGTTCATACACACACTCTCACTGAGTGTCTGCTATGTGCCAGGTCCTGTGTTGGGGCCTAGAAATAAAGAGGTGATTAATACAAATCTCTGCTTTCCAGGAACTTACTGTTTAGTGATGAGACAGAGAAGCAAAGAGGAGGTTAGAATAGAGTAGGATGGGTAGTCTTTACCTCATCCCCTATTTTCCATTTCTATATCCTCTTCTAGGACTTAATACAAATAGTATTTCCTTATTTATTTGCTTGTTTTACTTGTTTATTACTGGTTTTCCCCCACTGTTTCCCTAAGGCTCAGAACACGGCTGCTGTGTAGACATGCTCAGTAAGTACTGGTCCAGGAATAACTGTGATGTGGCGCATATGAACTGCGGCAGCAAGTCGGAGGGGTGCCCACCCCAGCCTTGAAGGAGTGCTCCCTGGAGGAGGCAATCCTGTGTTGAGATTTGAAGGATGAACAGGAGGCATCAAGGTGGACCAGGTGTGAGTTGTTCCTGTCCCCAGGCACAGCATCCCAAGTTGACAGAGAGTCCAGTGCATTCAAGGGGCTGCAGACACTTCTGTATGCTGGGGGTGAGAACGTGGAAAGAGTCGGTGAGGGGGGCAGGGTGGAGCGAAGGTTGCAGAGGGTCATGAGAGATGAGAGGAAAGATACAGCAGAATCAGGTTATGAAGAACCTACCTTGTGAGAAAGTCTGAGGAGAATGGACTTCATCCTAAAGGCGGTGGGGAACTATTGAAGGTGTTGAAGTAGGGGAATGACGAGGTCAGGTGCCACAGTCTTCGATGTTCTAGCAAGGATGTGAAGGGCCATCCCAGGCACCCCCCCGAGGTTTGAGAATGGGGGCTACAGGTGCCCAGGAGCCAGAGTCCAGGGGGTGCATTGCAGAAGTTATTTCTGGACTGTCTTTCTGCAGAGTGCATAGCCCTCCACCCCCATGAGGGCTGGAGGCCCTCTGGGGGCAGGGACAGGAGCATGGAGCACCGGCTTCCCCAGGCCCACGAGGTCAGGCCTCGCAGGACCCCACCCAGTGGCCCTCAGAGCTTGTAGAAACCAAGCGCTGCTCCTCCTCGTTCGCTGGCTCTCTCTCAGAAGCAGAGTTGGAGTGAGTGCCCCAAACCCTGTTACTGCAGCGTCGAGACTGTGAGTGGAAAACAGATTTCCCTACAACATGAGAAAATGTGCTTCTTCCTAGGAGCCCCCAGAATCATCCACGGAACGGGCAGAATAACAGAAGAGCAGTTTTCTCTCTTGGAGACATATGGAAAACAGTTTGTTTGCTTGGAGGAAAATCATAGCTTGTTGTTTTTGTCCCCCCCCAGAGGAAAGTTAAAACTCTCACACATTGAACCTTTTCAATCCCTTGTTTGTTTTGTGCTTTTGAACCAAAATGCAGCATGCGGAGAGCAGTGCTTGCTGGTGAGCAGGAGATATTGCGTGGGGGGTTAGTTCCACTGGCCCAGCGACAGGAGATCCAAACCCAAGTCAGCCACTCACTGTCTCTAAGGCAAGGATGGGGTCCTTAGGCCACAGAGCCAAATGACACATCTCTCCCAGGAAGGGGGATGGCATGATTATGCAGTGTGTGTGCTGGGGGCAGGGCACAGAACAACAGATCATGGCAAAGTATGGCGAGCCCAAAGGTGCTCTCCAAAGCAGGCTTGAAATAATCTTTCCTTTGGAGACTTGATCTTCCCAGTCATGATGGAAACAAAAGAAAATGGCCTGTCTTTCATTTGGCTCACTGGTCCAGAAAATGGGCCCCGGGAAGATGAGGCGGAGCAGAGTGTTGAGGTGAATAGAAGGACCCAGGAGGCCTTTGTTGGAGATTTCTTTTGCCCAAGAGCCTCCTCAACCTGGAGCTTTCCCCTCCCTAGAGACCCCCCTCAGCCGCTGCCTCTTCCCGTCAGCATCCCTCTTTGAACGACCTCAGAAGCGCTTGATAACGTGAGAAACTATGCAGGGCTTCAAGGATGCATGCTGAACGATGACTCAGCTAGGTTGTTCACAGCCTCCCCTCCCCGCCAGAGAACATTTAGCTGATTTGGAAAAAGTATTTCAAATCCCCCAGAGAACAATGTGCATCTTAACTTTGGGTGAATGTAATTCTGATCATTCTCTGAATGCTCAAAGTTTTACAAACTAAGTAAGCCACATGTGCACAAAACTGCTTGCCAGCTTCTGAAGAGAAAGTTGATTACCCCGAGGGGAACTGAGGATGGGTGGAGCAGACCGAGAGTCTCCTCTGGATATGCCATTTGAATAGCCTTGTGGGTGTTTCCAGAAGTAGGACTTAAGTGAGCCAAATTAATCATGCTCGCCTTAAAAACATCTTACTAAGCACCTAATATGTGCCAGGAGCTTTACTCGATGCTCATAGAGATTTATAAAAAACACGGCCAGTGAACCTGGAGCAAAGAAAACACATGGGGTAAGCTCTACATTCAGGCTAGCTTTCTGTCAGGGAGACTTTCCAAATGGCAGCACAAGAAAGTAGATCCCAAAAGACAGCAGTGGTCTCAATGGTCAACAGACTTCAGAGTGCAGGCTGCTGACGTGGCTGGAATTTAAGGGGTAGAGTATGAAAGAAGAAAGAACCGAATAGAGAAGTTGCCTCAGAAATCTGCATTCAGGTCGTCGTCAGTCTTTGGCCAAATACAAATCTGTATATGTGGAAGGCAAGACCCTGCATGGCCGGGCAGGGAGTAGCTCCTGAGGGACTGCGAGCTGGGTGGAGATTGTTGAGGCTACAGAGTTATGTAAGACATTGAGTTTCTGGCCAGTCACAGTGTAGATATATTACCGAACACTGGGCATTTGCTTGAGACCCCAGAAAGGCCAGTCCTTAGGAATAAGACTATTCTAGCCCTAGCACATGGACTATTCTTGACCTACCTTAACAAAGCTCAGAAACAAGCTCGACAGGATCAAACTGAGCCACAAATAAACTAAATGCTCACCAAAGCGATACTCAACACTCAATGCTCAGCATTCTTTAAAAGAAAACAGCAAATCCAAAGTCAACACTGTAGCATTCATAAGTCCAGCGTTTGATTAAAAAATTATTAGACATACAAAGTAGCAAGAAGATGTGACCCATAACCAGGAGAATAATGTCAATAGAAGTAGACCCAGAAATGACACAGATGTAGGCAGTGACAGACAAAGACTTTAAAACAGCTATTACAGGGGCCGACCTGGTGGTCCAGCGGTCAAGTTCATGTGCTCCTCCTCTGTGGCCCGGGGTTCGCTGGTGTGGATCCCAGGCGTGGACCTACACACCACTTATCAAGCCATGCTGTGGCAGGTGTCTCACATATGAAAAACAGAGGAAGATGGGTATAGATGTTAGCTCACGGCCAATGTTCCCCAGCAAAAAGAGGAGGATTGGCAGTGGATGTTAGCTCAGGGCTAATCTTCCTCAAAAAAAAGAAAAGAAAAGAAAAAAAAAAAAACCAGCCATTACAAGTAAGTTCAAGAATTTAAAGGAAAAGATGGACATCTCAGTATAGAAATTTCAATGGAGAAAGAGAAACTTTAAAAAGAGACAGGTGGAAATTACAAAACTGAAAAACCCAATTTATGAAATGGAAAATTCATTAGATTGGAAAATGCAGAAGAAAAGATCAGTGAAAAAGGTCAATAGAAATGATCTAAACTGAAGCAGAGAGATTAAAAAAGATTTAAAAAGATGAACAAAGACTTGGTGACCTGTGAGAAAACATCAAGCAATACTGTGTAAGCAGTATCAAGCAGTATATGTATAAGTGATGTCCCAATAAAAGAGAGGAAAAAAGCGAGGCAGCAAAACAATTGAAGAAATAATGACCAATATTTTCCCAAATTAGGTGAAAAAATGTCAACATCAAATCCAGTAAACTCCATGAAACTTATTTAAGACGAGCACAAAGAAAACCACATTTGATTATGTCATAATCAAATGGCTGAAGACCAAAGATAGAGAACATCTTAAAAGCAGCCAGAGATAGAACAGGTTACATACAAAGGGAAAATGACAAGAAATACTGCTGACTTCTCATCAGACACAAAACCAGTCAGAAGATAATGACACATCTTTGAAGTGCTGACATAAAAAAACAAACAAAAACAACAAAAAAAATCCCCAGTCAACCTAGAATCCTGTATCCAGCAAAAATAGCCTTAAAAGACAAAGTTAAAATAAAGACATTTTCATATGAGCAAAAGTTGGATTAATCACCAACAGACATACATTATAAGAAAGATTAAAGGAAGTTCTCCAGGAAGAAGGAAGAAGATGCCATATGTTATCATATCTATATGAAGAAGAGTATCAAAAATAGGAAATATGAAGAGTATAAATATGAAAGACATTTTTCTCAGTTTTTAGTTCCTTTAAATGACATTTGACTGCTTAAACCAAAAATAGTAGCAGAGTATTGTGAGGTGTATAATCTACATGGATGCAAAATGGGTGGCAACAGTAGCACAGGCGATGAGAAGGGGGTGAATGAAAGCACCTTGTGGAAGCTTCTTACATTCTGTGTGAAGTGGTATAAAGCTAATTCAAGGTAGACTGTGATAACCATAGTATGCTTATTTATTTATTTATTGCTGAGGAAGATTCGCCCTGGGTTCAAGTTCTGACTGTCACATATTAGTGGGCTGACCTTGGCCAATTAAAGTATTCTTTTTTAAATTCAGTCTCCACAGCTGTAGAAAGGAGAGTGAGAATTAAACAGAAAAGTTCCAAAAGCGTAGAAGGAAACAATCAGAATCCCATCCAGAGAGAATCACTGTAAAGCTTTTAGCATAGTTTTTCTGTTCACGGATGTTCTTTTTCTATGCGTCTAGTTGAGTTCATAATGAATATACAATGTAGATTCCTCCTTTTATTACATAATTAAAGCATGCTCTTATGTCATTAAAAATGCTTGTAGGCAAAATAATTTTTAGCGAGTAAGGTTGGGAACTCTAGGAAATCTCTCCTCACCCCTTCACCTCAAAGACCGCTGGAGGGAGCTTTTTAAAAAGCAAATCTGATTGTGTAACTTCTCCACGTCCTACATTTCAATGGCCTCCATTGCCCTTAAGATAAAGCTCAACTTAAAAGGCTTCTGGGGCCCTTCATGATCAGGTCCTCACTTACCTCTCCAGAGCCTTCTCAGGCTTCCTCAGTGTCCCCCCATCTCCATCACCCATTGCCCAGTAATGCTGCACAACACACTACCCCAAACTCAGTGGTTTAAACCAACAATCTTTTATTCTCCTGCATCTGAAGGTCAGCTGGCGCGATTCTGCTCCAGGCCACGGCAGCTGGGGGCTGGGTGGTCTAGGCTGGACTTGGCTGAGTGCTGCCGCCTCTACATGCAGCTCTGCGGATTGGCCTGAAGGCTCTGCTTCGTATGTCTTTCATCTTTCTTGGGCCAGCAGGCTAGCTGGGGCATGTCCTTTTCATGGCAGTGGCAGAAGCTCATGGAGGCTAATGGAACACCCAGTGCCTAAGACCTAGGCTCCTAAGATGGCACATTGACATGTCTACCAAGTTTCATGGCCAAGCCTAAGTCAATGGGGAAAGAAAGACTCTTCATGCAAGGTTGAGCCTGCAGAGTGGTGAAGAATCGGGGTCAATAGTTCAATTGACTCCAAACGCCGAGGCTCCTGGCCAACTGAGCCACTTTCAGCCACCCATCCCCTCCCAAGGTATCACACGTTCCTCTTCCTGCCTTCAGATATTTCACGTTTTCTTTATAGACCACCAACGTCTCATCCACACTTGACTCCTCCTGGCCTCTCCCTGAGTCGAGGTGAGGCCAGGTGCCCCTGCTCTGTGCTCGCAAGCTACCCTGCACTGCCCTGTCATAGCTCTCGCTGCACTGTGCTTGGCTGTTCACCATGCGTACTCCCTACCACTTATATCCTTTGAAAGTTTAGGTGATCTGGTCCTTGATGTGTGAGGTAAGGGTGGGGAAAGTTTGCTCCTATGTACGATCTTTAGTTCCTGGAATCAAGTACTGGGTGTTACACGGTTGAGCCTGAAACCTTCGGAAGGGCATAATTCCACGTGGGAAAATGCACACCTTTCTTTGGGTTACAGACCGAAAATGAACCATAATGAATATCGATTGCTTTTGCTTGTCTGTGTCTCTGCCCTTTAAAAAGTAAGAGCAACTGGCCTTTGGGAAATAACTCCTGTGCTGTTGAGTGCAGGGTTGTGTCTCCCATGTCGTGTGTCCCCTGCCTGGACCCCAGTTGAGGTCATCAGATGTTCTCGCCCAACACTTTGAATCGGGTGGAGCAACCTGATGGGAAAATAATTTGAACAGATTTTTCTCAAAGGCAGGTCCTTGCTGTGACTGCCCAGATTAGCTCCTTCTACCCAGAACTCCCAGATTCCTACTCTTGTTGAAGTCTTGAGTTCAGCTCCTCCTAGGATTCTCTATGCTATCCTAAATCTTTTCAATCAAAGCCTGCCTTTCATGTTTATTAAATTAGCCAGAGTCCATTTCTGTTACTTCTTATTTTAAAAATCGTAGCCAATACTACAGCCAGGTGCTCAGCAACTTCAGACCCTGCCCCGAGATCTTCTCTCCTTCTTCGGTCCACAGGAAGAGGGCAGGGAGCATGCCCGCTCTCATTTAGGGCTAATTGGCCTTTGAGCTCTCGCAAAGCTCATTTTAAGGGGCAGATCTCTGGATAATTCAAGGCTGTCGGCAGCTGGGAATCTCTACATGCATGCATGCTTTCTTTGCCAACGAGGGAAAGAAGCTTCCTGCGGCAGCTGGAATAGCAAGGGCAACTGTGTACAAGTCCTGCACGTTAACAATTTACCCCTTAACTACCCCTGCAGGGCGGCGCTTTGGCGTCTTCTCAGAGCTTTGAGGAAGGAGGGAGTTGCCAGAAACCACCAGGGTTGGTGAGCTGAAGGTGGCCTGGGAGCCACCATGTTGCATATGCAAATGAACCCCCTGCTGAGGAGCCTCTCATCATCCATTCATTTGTCTGTTTATTGTTAGTCTTGAGTCTTGAGCTCACTGTCCTGGGCCTTGGGCATTTTCACGTTTTCCATAAGCTCGACAGAGTGAGGCTGGGTGCACTGACGTGGCAGTTAGCCCAGCTTGCTGAAGAAAAGGCCCGAGGCACAGTGCACCATCGGCTCATCCTCGCTGTGTGATTAAGCTGCCACTTGCTGGGTGGCACTGGAGAACAAAAGCGTCCACCCGTTAGTTCCCTCTTGCTAGAAAGTTACTCCATCCATGTAAAAACAAATTATGGACTTCTAGCCTGATTTGGGACAAATGACACTTCTAGTTTATTCTTAATTGTCCTACGCAAATTTTTCTTTTCCTTTCTAGTTTGTCATGTGAGAAAAGTTAAATTAGCCTGAACATGTAGGAACAGATTCTGCCGATTTCGAGCTCTTCACTTCCTTCCCTGAGGCATTTAATCAGTTCTATTTTTTGGACTAGATTTGTTTGGCAAGTCAAAGAGGAGATAACAAGACTTGGAGATGGGGGAAGCAGGTTTTAAAGATAGATGCACGAAAGGAGCTGCCATCTGAGGTCTCACGTGAGGATGGGGAGCACATCCTCTCCAGCACGTCTTACCACAATTGAAGGTTCAAAACAGAGTGCATTTGACTCGAATCAGGAGGCTGCAATTAAATTTATTTTTCTAAGAAATGCACTCTTAGTATGTAATATAGCCTTAAGCCTACTCTTCACAACTAATTTGGAGAAAAGGATATATTGCATTGCAAATATATTTCATTTTGATGTAAAGATTTTTGAGAGGCAGTGAGGTATGGTGGGAAATGCAATGGGCTTTTAGAAGACCTGAATTCTTGCTCCTCTCCCTGCTGCTTGTCCTGGGTGACAGTGCCTTTCTCCCTTGCATGTCTAAGCCACAACATCTTCTTCCATAAACAGTCCCCGCCCCGCCCTGCCCAACCTCACCGCCTCTGTGCGCAAGGAAGGGGAGGCGCCTGCTAAACGGCAGCGGCCCAGACTCGCAGGACAAGCGAGCTGGGAGCGGGGCCCACAGGTCCCAGCAGCCACCCAGCAACCTGGCTTGGACAGGTTCAGGGAACCGGGTTAGTCTGCAACGTGGTGAGAACCACAGCCTTAGGCTCCCCCAGGGGTGGGGGGCTTCCTGACATCCAGTTCTGATACTTGTCACTATGCATCCAGTGGGAGGGTGAGTTGGCATTGCTTTCTGGAGGGCAGGTTGACATTCTTTATTAAAATTAATACACTTCAAGGAACCCATCCTGTCAAAATACCTGCACGAGTGCATAAGAAATAAACATGACTGTTACTGACTATTATTGAGTGCTGGCTTCTAGGTTTGACACATGTATTAATTCATTTAATCCTCTCAACAACCCTCTGAGGTCATTATGCCCATTTCACAGAAGAGGAAACTGAGGCACAGAGAAGTGAAGTAACCCGCCCAGGGTCACACAGCTGGTAGATGGCCGTCATAGTCTGTTGAGGATGCTCTAACAGAATACCACAGACTGGGTGGCTCATAAGCAACAGAAATGTATTTCTCACGGTTCTGGAGGCTGGACGTCCAAGATCACGAGGCCAGCGTGGTCCAGTTCTGGTGAGGTCCGGTCCCTGGTTCACAGACAGCCATCATCTCGCTGTGTCCTCACATGGTGGAAGGAGCTCTCGGGGGTCTCTCTTCTAAGGGCACTCATCTCATTCTCCACCCTCAGGACCTAATCACCTCCCAAAGGCCCCACTCCCAGATGCCGCCATGTTGGGCATCAGGTTTGGGTGTTCGAATTCCGGGCGGGGCGTGCACACAGACCTTCCGTCCCCAGCAAGGACTCAGCGAGCGGGGAGCTGTGCAGCCCGTCTCCCGGCCTGGCGGGCTCGGCCACCGCGCAGGTGCGGAGCCAAGGCTGCTGAGCCCGCCGCTCGTAGCATCTTCGAGGGCCTCCGAGAAGTGAAGTGCAGAATTACGGATGCAAGTCAGGTTCAGAAGTGAAGATTTATTCACAATGAGAAAAGAAATTACAAAAATTACAAAACGTAGAGAGCTGACAAATACCACAAGCATCACGAAAGTCAGAAAAGTAATATAATATTTTTATTAATTTACTGCCCCAGGCGCCCTTATAATGCTTTCTATCTACATTTTTTTCTTGCCTCCATACTCTTTGTTCATATCTTATTCATATGATGGCAATTTTGAAATATTTTTCTTTTCCTTTTTTTAAATTTAGGTTATGGTAGTTTGCAACATTGTGAAATTTCAGTCCTACATTATTTGTCTGTGATCTTATAGGCACGCCCTTTCACCCTCTGCGCCCACTGCCCACCCCTCTTCCCCCAGCAACCACTAAATAGTTCTCTTTGTCTGTTTATCTTCCACATATGAGTGAAATCATACAGTTTTTGTCTTTCTCTATCTGGCTTGAAATTTTTTTTTTTTTTAAGATTTTATTTTTCCTTTTTCTCCCAAAGTCCCCTGGTACATAGTTGTATATTTTAGTTGTGAGCCCTTCTAGCTGTGGCACGTGGGACGCTGCCTCAGCATTGCCTGATGAGCGGTGCCATGTCCACGCCCAGGATCCGAACCAGCGAAACCCTGGGCCACCAAAGTAGAGCGCGCGAACCTAACCACTAGGCTACAGGGCCGGCCCTGAAATATTTTTTATAAAGAGAATAGGAAGAGCATTCAGTCTTTCCTATAGCATGGTGAATCAAAATTTATGTTTTTATTATTAATAGCTTTGCCGCATCCCACATGCCTCTTTGCGCAGACATAATGGTTTGTAGTGCTATACACAGTTGTGCCTTACGAAGACAGGGGTTTTGATCGATTTTGTTCTCCATAATTCTCATCAAAAAAGAAACAAAGTATGGTGCGTGTAGAGTTGTATATGCTGCATTATCGAGTGTGTTCTGACGGATTTTGGTGAGAAACAGCACCCTCTTCCTACCCCTGATGGTGATGTGCGTTGGGGCTGGGGGTCGGAGGAGTATTTCTGGAAGCTGTTCTCACCCTGTGCAGCTAGCGACCGCTCACCCACATCCCACTGAACCAGACGAAACGCACGCTCTGGAAGGGCCTGGGGGTGAGGACCAGAGGTGGAAGCTGCTTCGGCTTTGTGCACTTGCGTCACGGAACCGGGTGAGAAGGATGCTCACACAGCTTGCTTGTAATGGGGAAATACTGGGTGACCCTGGCGGCCATCAGTACAGGACTGGCCAGAATACGGGATGTCCGTGCAGTAGACTGCTTTGCAGGGCTCAGGAAAAATAAGGCACATGTCCAGCTGTGGCAAGGAAAGAGGTCCTTTGCCTCGTGGGGACGTAGAAAACACAAGTTGCAGGATAATACAGATGATGATCCTGTTTGTCTCACTTAAAAATTGGTCTATTTGTAAATATGCAGACACGCTTTGGAAGTGTATGTAAGAAACTGTGAGGGGTGACTGTCTCTGGGGAGTTTGGACTGAAAATTGAAGAGGAACATTTTTAATTTTCACTTTATAGCTTTCTGTACTGTTTGAACGCTTTGATGTTGAGTATGTTGATTTTACGTAGATCCTCACTTGCAGATGAGAGAGCCCCCGCTCAAAAGAGATTAAGACAAAAGGGGAAAGGTATTAATTCATACACCAGGCACTGACTTCTGACGTCTCTTGGCTCTTTTTCCTCCTCTCGCTCTGTCCACTGGCAGGCTCGCCCTTGTCGTAGCAAATGGCCTCCAGCCACTCCAGGCTTACACTTTCATCAGCTCAGCAATCCCAGGGAGAAGAACGAGATTCCTCCCTCCCAAAGGTTCCAGTAAGAGTCCTTGGGGTTGACCGTGGTTGGATCAGTGCTGTGCACACGTCCAGCCCGGAACCAGTCACTAAAGCCAGAAAGAGGAACTGGCCTGAGACCACCTTCTCGACCCAAAGGGGGTCCGTGTCACCCAGATCTCATGGGCTGAGCTTCGTGGGGGGAGGGAGGAGGGGTTCCACCAAGGAAAGTGGAGGTGCTGCTACCCGGACCTGAGAACATGGTCACTGGCAGGCAAGACCCTTATTCACCGTGCACGCATCCCGTTTGCAACTAACGGAGAGAGGATTTCACAGAGAAGCAGCGTGATTGTCAGAGGACAGTCTCGGAGCGAGGGGCCTAGCTCACTCCTTTGCTAGCAAAGCAAAATAGAAACGGTTGACGACAACTGAACCCAGGGCAGAGAAAATTCTTTCCTGCTATCTTGTCAAAAGAACTTAATGATGCATTGGTTTGCTGGAAGAATTAGGCTGATTGACTAATTAATAGCTAATGTTGGGTTGAATTAAAGAAATTATAGAATATCCATATGATGGAGAATATGTAACCATGAAAATGAGGTACTAGATGAATATGGACATGGAAGAATTCCCCAGAGGTACTTTTTTAGGAAACAAACGCGCATTACAAAACAGTATTAATATGATCTCACTCTTTTTAAAAAAATGTGCATATGTGTTTATATACCAGAAAGACTCAAAATTAATATACCAGTGCTTCATCGGTGGCTTTTCTGGGTTGATATGTTATGAATGGCTTTTATTTGATTCTCTTTACATATTTGTATTTCCTAAGGTTTCTCCAATGAATATTTATTATCATTGAAAACATAATTTAGACTTTCATCAAAGTTGTTAGCTCCTTTAAAAAGTCAAACGGTCCTCTGAAGCTTTGGCGACTATCCCTGCCCCTCTTTCTCCCAAGTCCTCGTTTCCGGGGCAACCGCTTTTACCCCCTTTAGATGCTTTTCTGGCGTTTACTTCCATTTTGCTAAACAACTTGTTTATGTTGCTATTCATGAGTTTTCGGATTTGTATCTCATATATCGACTTCCTAATGAGAAAGAGCGAGCTTGAGCTCTGGTACAGCCCCTCACACACCATTCTCCCTCTCCATCCTCCCAATGTGGTTCACATCACCTTTTATTAAATTCGTATTTATCGTTTTCATGATTCCGACCCTGTAAATGTTGTTCACTGCTGAGCCAAGTTGTGCATTTACATTTCGTTTCCCAAACACCTCTTCCTTTTAAGGACTTTAATTTGATCCTGAAAACACTGCCACTAAGTGAAAAGCTGTTAAATGAAAAAAAATAGTTCCATTAATTTTAACGGGGAAAATGTTGAATCCCAACCCAACCCAAGATGCCCAAACAATTTTCACAGATAGAAAAATATATCATAACAAGTGGAACATAACACATTTAAATAGAGAATACACAGTAACGTGATCATAACAAGTTTAAATAAAGAATCCACAGGTTGAAAGGAAATGAACACAGTTTGTATATATAAAGTGATGGAATGAAGGGTTGCTTTATTCACCAAAGGAGGAAGTGGACTGGAGAGCATGGCGGCTGGAGGAGAGAGTCCTTCTCCGGAAGGTGTGTTCTTGCTTTTGGGCTCATGGGTCTCTCTCTCTCAAGCTGCCCTTAAGGTTGGAGTATGGTGGAACGCCCTGAGGGCTCAGTGAAGGCTGAACATGAGAGTGCTTTTGTTTTTTTCCCTTCTTTTTCTCCCCAAAGCCCCCAGTACATCGTTGTATATTCTAGTTGTAGGTCCCTCTGGTTGTGGCATGTGGGACGCCACCTCAGCATGGCCTGATGAGCAGTGCCATGTCCGCGCCCAGGATCCGAACCAGCGAAACCCTGGGCCGCCACAGTGGAGCGCGTGAACTTAACCACTCGGCCACGGGACGGCCCCTGTGAGCGGTTTGAACACCAGGAAACGCTGTGCACACCAAGAAATGTGATAGAAGGTCTTTCTCCTTTGGCGTTTCTTGCATAACAAAGCATTTTGGGCTCATTTAAACACAGCAAGTATTTTGAATTTGTCCAATACACTAGTCTCTGACTGGAAACTTGGATCAATTGGCAAGTGTGTCATTGCCTAAAATTATGCTGTCAAACTGTCACTTCTTCTAGCGTACATATTCAGTGTGCTTCTGGGTGAAAATTTGTTAGCCCAAAAGTAAAAACAAAATGAAGGACAAAAAATACCTGTTGTCTGAAAAGTGGTGTAATTTCCCAAGAGAGATTATGGAGAGAAAATTTTAACAGTTCTTAAATGAGGTAATTGTATAATGTTTTATTTTTCTTGTACTTAATTGCTTTCTTTTTTTTAAACTGCTTAGTATTCTTTAAATTTCTGGTGAAATCTTCTATACAACTATAGAATGTCTCTCCACGCAGTCAAATGTGTCCAATATCCTTCCACTCACATTTTTTATCCCAAGGGACAATGTGCCCGGACACCACTCTTCTGCTCTGTTCTGGGTTGGTTTTCCTCTCGTGCAGCTCTTTTCCTGGTCTCTCTTTTGCATCCTCCTGAACGTCCCCGGGTCCCCTCTCCTGTGCTGCATTATCTGTTCAGTCCATTCCTCTTTCTCCATTTACTCCCTCATTTTGATGGAGCACACCCTTCAGTAACTTCTTTAAGAAGGTACACAGGAGGTAAATTTTTTAAGACCTTGCATTTCTGAAAATGTCTTTATTCCATACTTACTCCTGATTGATAGTTTGGCAGGCTATAGAATTCAAGTTGGAAAACGTTTTCCTTCTGAGTTTTAAAAGCATTGTTCTGTCATCTTCTGGTCAAATGCCGTTCTCATCTCTAACTGTTTCTCCCTGACGGTGCTGATCGTCTTCCTTGTTTCTGGTGACTGAAGGTTGGGGCTGACGGGCTTTGCCGCGAGAATCCCTTCACTGTGCCAGGCTCTTCAGAGGCCCCTTCTGTCTGGAAACTCCCTTCCTCCAGTTCCAGGAAATGTTCTTCTATCACGTCTTTGAGGGTTCTTCCCTCCACTGTCTCCCCTGATTGTTGGGTCTTGGACCTCCAGACACATCAGACCATTTTCTCTCCGTCTGTTCTTGTGTCTGAGTTTTGGGGGATGTCCTCAGCCGTGCCCTCTCATCTGCCGGCAGCATTCTTACTCTCACCCTCCCATGTTAAACTCCCAGATGTTGCTTCTCGTCCTCCTCTTTCTACGCGCTCTCATTCTTTCTTGGTGGCTGCAGTATAGTCTCTTACCGCGGCTGCTAATTGTACATTTTGGGACGAGTGTTCTCTTCCCTCCTTCCTTGAGTCGACTGTCTCAGGGTTTCCTTCCTCCCCCTCTTTCTTTCTCTCTCTCCCCGCTCCCTCCCTCGGTCTCTCCCTTTCTTTCTTTGTTTTCCTGTTGTTTTGGTCTCTGTCTTGCATGTGGAAATCTGTCCCTTGACATCTGTGGGCATCCAGGAGAGCGGCGCCTGCTGCTCAGGGAGCTCTCTGCTGGTCGCTGTGACTTGCCCGTGGCTGGACTTTGCTGTAGGCAGACAGGGTAGGACCCGGTGGTCTCACCACGACTCCTAGTTGTGCAGATTTTAAAGCCACTTTTCAGGGCCAATTCGAGCCCTCGAGGCTCCCGCCCAGGGTCGGGGGGCAGGTGAGCCTGGCAGTCAGCTCTGCGGGATCCCGTAGGGGCAGGACATGTGAGGGTCCGGCTCTTCCGAATGTGAATCCTCTGCTTAGCAGGCATCTTGCCCCACGCTCGGCCCGTATCTACAAGCTGACCTCACCAGAAAGTCAATCTGCCGTCTCTGCTGGAGAGGAGGAGGAGTGGCTGCCAGGCTCTGGGGGTTGAGGTTGGAGAGCTGGGCATCTGGAGGCTCATTTTTAAAGGTCAATCTTGTTTAACTGGACATTGTGCATTATGCCTTAATTCAAGAAAAAAACACGTTATTTTAATGGGGAAGAGCAATTATACTCCTCTTAAAGCACTCCTCGTTAGGACCGAAGGATTCAGAGGGCACACGCATGCTGGCACTGCAAGCTATCTGCTCACAGGAAGGTGTCCAGTAAGCAGAGAGCCACGACCGACTTCTTGAACTCTGGGCTCTAAACCACAATGACAGTAGTTCTCCGAGGACATCATAACCCCATCACCACTCAAGTTGCCTCATATGTCACCATGGCTACAACTTCCTGCTCTGAAAGTATTATGTCAGCCGAAGGCTACGGGGGTGCCCTTCTGTGAATTAAAGGTATGATGAGTAAATCTGGTTTTTGGCCACAATTTATTCAGCACTTACTAGGTGCCAGGTGCTTTTAACACATTATTTCATACATGTATTACCACATTTATGTCCTGCACAATCTAAGGGCTGTCACTGACATTGTAGCCCATATCAATGGTGGACTGCTGGAATTGTGCAGTGCACAACCTGAACAGCAATACATGGAGGCTCTGACTTATATCCTCCCAACAATTCTACAAAGGAGTTATTGTTCAGATCATTCGAAGGATGGTGAAACCATGGTTCCAAGAAGTTAAGTAATTTGCTGAAGTTCTCACAGCTAGCAAGTGTTGGAGCTGAGATTCCACCCCCCCAAACTGCCTGATTCTGAAGCCAGTGGTCTTAGTAGAACACCATTTTCACAGTGGGAGGGAGGGCAGGATGGGGTGGGATGGACCAACTCGGGGCTAGGCGACCACAGGCTGGTCTCAGCGGGTGCCGCTCTGCCCGGGAAGCTGCCTCCGGGTTCAGATCTCAGAGGACCTTCCCACGGAAGGCCAGGCCTGCAGAAGCCTTTGCTTTGTAAACTCCAGCTCCATGATGCTTCTCCTGCTCGGCGTCCGGCTTTGCCCGGTGACACCTAGCACGCAACTGGCATAGATTTTCCCTGCGCCCTCGCCCCCCTTTGCAGTCAGACCACTAGAAGGGTTCTGTGTCTTGAAGGAGGGAGTCCCTTCAAGAGGACTCGGAAGGTGCGGTCTGAGGTGTCAGGAGGGGCAGGGAGGAGGGGCAGAGGCCAGGCCTGGAGCGGGGCGGCGTCCGGGAAGGGACTGGGTGGTCTGTGGCTGCGAGGGCACATTTCTTTCAGAGTCCTCCAGCCGTGAGCAGTGACGTGGCCGCCCTTCCACTGAGTGTCTCACGGGGGAGGGATGCATGTGTGCACGCGCTTGTGCGTGCGTGTGTGCGTGTGTGGGTACGTGCATGGTGTTTACAACACTTATGTGCACGCATCCAAGGACAGAGCTTGGGATGACTACGATGGGGATTAAAACCTAACTTCCACATGCATGGGATGTGCGTGTGCACACATGCACGCATGCACACAGAGGCTTACGTAGCCGGGGTCTTTGCACGATTGGTTTTGCCTCTGATGCCTGATCCAGGCAGATGTGGAGACTTTTGTTCTTCTTTCGGTTTCTGCTGAAATGTTCTCCAGCTTCTTGGTGGGAACAACCACTTGCTGCTCTTGCAACAGCGAGAGAGCAGCTGGTTAGGTTTCGCTACCCTGAGCCAAACGCTGTGCTTGGCCCCTTACCCGCGTGAGCTCGAGGACCCTTCCCAGGACCCTGTAGAACAGACACTAGACCCAATTTACAGACAAGGACACTGAGGTCTGACAGGTGAGGTCCTGTCCCCGGGCTCGCGCTGGTTCTCACTGGCCGAGCGCTCGTCTGGACCCCCGGCTGATTCCCGACGTGGGCTCACTCCAGCGCACCCGCTAGTGCAACAGCCAGTTATGGAGCACCAGCCGCGTGCCAGGCACTGCTCTCGTTGCTGGGGATACGGCAGTAGATGAAATAGGAAAAGAAAGTCCCTCACCTCATGGAGCTTACGTTCCGCCAGGGAAAACAGATCAAACAAGTTAAATGGAAAAGGGGTACCATGTCAATAATAATCAGGGCGAAAGAGGAAAAATAAAGGAGGGAAGAGATAGCGGCAGTCTGGAGTGGCTGAAACTCTGCATGGAGTGACAGGGAGAGCCTCATGGAGAGGGCGACATTTGTGTAAAGACCCACAGGGAGTGAGGGAGCAAGCCCCGCAGTTATTGAGGGAACAGTATTCCAGGCAGAGGAACAGCCAGCGCGGTGGTCCTGAGGTGGCAGGTCGGCTGTGTTCGGGGAACACCGAGGAAACCTGCGGAGCTGGAGCAGAGGCCGTGGGGGAGTCGTGAATATCACGTCTCTTAACGATGAGAGGAGAATCTGTGCCTGATCGTTGCTGTACCTCCGACAAAGCGTTTTCACCAGCCTCTGCGTTTCTGTACACTCCACAGTCCTGGCAGCGTGCGCTAAAGCCTGTGGAGACCGGAGGCTGGGTTTTGTCCCGAGGGAACCTCTCGATTCCCATGGATGTCCACCTAACGGAACCTGCGGGGTGAGCGGGTGGAGTGACGGTCCCGTGGGGGAAACCCTCGACCCTCTCCTGGCAATGATGTTGGCCTCCAGTCACTTGGCCGCCGGCCCGGAGCAGGCCTGCGGGCCCCTGCACACTTCCACCCGCCTTTCTCTTTTTTGTTGGAGCCAAAAGAGAAGCTCTGTATAATTCTTAAGACCACATATTTAGCTAACCTGCTCTGGCCTGAGTGCTATTTTACGAGGAATTAATGTAACGGCTGATCGTCTTTCACAGCCTCTCAGTGGTTAATGTGTCCTGGGGAGACCTCGCTGCTGAGCCAGCCTCCCTGTTCTTGGCAGGGCCCGGGCCTGGGCCGGAGAAATGGCCCACGCCTTGCCTGGGCTCTAGACTCAGGCCAAGTCTGGGGCTTTTGGAGGTCTTGAGAAATCAGGGCCAACCCAAAGGAAATCAGACTCAGAGAACAAAATAAATTGAATTTTTTGAGGAAATTGCTTTTTGCCTCTCATGTCTTGTTCCCTTTTATTTAATTTTTGGGACTCTGTATGAGTTAGCTACAGACAATCAACTCAGTATTTCCCACCCATTAATCAATAAGTATTAAATATTAAGGGATCTGGTTTTGGGATGGTGGAGGCCCTGGACCGTCGCAGGTCCAGAATGCCAGCTTTGCCTCCACCTCCTTTCTGGGCGTTCCTTCCCGAAGCTGCCCTCGTGGCACCTTGTGACCCTGTCTTCCTGGCCATCGAGGATCAGTCCCCTTGCTGAACAACAGCCAGGCCACACACTGGTCATCCACCTATGAGGTCGTCTCAGGTCCAGCAGGAACAGGGTGGCTAGTCGGATTCCCCCACTGGGAGAATTGGACCTCAGAACCTGGGGGCTTGAGGGCTGGGCGGCAGGAGCTAAAGGCACAAAGAGGGAGGCAGAAGCAGGGTAGCTGAGGCTGGATGAGAGGGGGTAAAGAGGGAACTGGTTACAAGGAGGTGCTGGATTCTGGAGGGCGCCCCGCTTCCCTCCCCTGTTCTCTCTCTCCCTTTCTCTCTAGTCCTTTTTGCGTCTTCTTCTCCTCCCATCTCCAAGCCCTGATTCCCTTAATTCATTCATATGTTCCAGCGGCAAAAGGAAGGACGGGGAAGAGGAGATCTGGTCCCAAACTATATGAGCTCTAGATTTAACTCAGTCCAGTTGGAAACGCCAGCAGAAGACGAGAGCTTCTCTCCCCTGGAGCCCGTATATAAAATCCCAAGGAAGACCCCTGATTGGTCCAAGTGGATCACATGCCCCCCTCACTCGGCAAATTAGCATGGCCAAGGGATGGGTTGTTTGGTTAGTCTGGCTTAGGTCACATACCCAGACCAGACGCCAGGCAGGCAGCCCCCAGGAATCACAGGAAACGCAAGATGGGCACAATGTAAAGGACCTCATCATGGTGGTCCCCAGAAGAAGAGGCTACACGATGACGGCCCCACACAGACCTACACCTCAGACACGCGCAATTGGTAGTCACCCGGTCCTAGGCACCATGGGAAAGGCAGTGTCGGCACAGACCCTCTCCTGCACGGGAAAAGACGGCAAACTCAACAGAGACAATCGTCAGCACTCACAAAGCGACAGAGCTCCACTGGACAGCTGGGATTCCTAAAAGTCAAGGGTGTTGTCTGGCCACTAGCTTGGTTCTGTTTCCCCTGTTCCATCCGATTCAGAAGGGCCTCACTCAGTGCTGCGTGGAGAGCCAGTGAAGGGGAGGTCAAGCCCACGCCCCTGTGGCCCTCCGGCCAATTTTTCGAAGGTGGGTCCCACGGCAGTTTGAGTAAAGGAGATAGGTTGAGTGGAGGGAAAAGGGTGCAGATATCATTGTCCTCACCCAAAGACAGCCAGGAAAGGTCAGGGGACCCAGAGGACTCTGGGCCAATGGTAGAATGTCTCCCAGGGTAGCTCCCCTCGGGGGGGGGGGGCTAGGGTATGAGGAAATGCTCCAAAAACATGGGCTCGGGGGTCAAATAAACCAGGATCTTGTGCAAGGGGTGGTGAAGTGGAGGTCCCCTAGCCTGGACAACCTCATTAGGGCAGACCACTAACTACAGCCCCCACTCCTACAGAAAAGGGCTGAACTGAGGATGGGAGGGGCGCGGCTTCAGCCTTGAGAAGGGTAAGATGCCGGCAGGATGGTGGGGCATGGAGAATAGTTTGGCAAGGTCCACCCTTGGAATCCGAGTTGAAAAGAGCTTACAGATACCGACTCAGAGGCCGTCAGGAACCAAGGCAGGCTGAGGAAGAAGCTAGACCTCTGTCTTAACAGAACAATGGAGAATAATAAATGCTCCTCTGACTCAAGTGAGGGCCTCTGGACAGCAGTATCCAAACATAATTGGGAGGAAGGACCATGTTATGCAGGTCCAGGAGGAAATGAAGAAACCACTTGGAAGTGGGAGAAGTGGAGCCAAGAAGCCTGGAGAGGGCCACACACACAGGGCTGCAGACCAGTCGGGCCTTTGACCTGCAAACATAAAACGAGAACTTTCATGGAACATCTTTTATGTGCCAAGTTCTTTTATATCGTCAATGGCTTAATCTGTGTAAATGTGGACCTCCTGTCCACGACCTGGTCACCACCCAGAACAAAGCCGGCATCGGCCCTGGGGCAGCCGTGGGGAGGAGGAAGCGGGGCAGGAATCGGGCAAACTAGACCGAGTCCTGAGAATGCAGGAAGATGCAGGGGCGGGGGAGGGGGGGGTGCGGTGAGGGAGCATGAAGGGGCTGGGGCTCCAGGCCTCGCTGAAGTGGAGACCCAGTGGTCTTCCCATATAAAACACAAATTCAAACATCAAACTATTAAGAATTTCAAGACAGTGACCGAATAGCATTGATCCCCAAGCCTGGCCCTTCTGAGGACAGGTTCCATGTGCGGGACTAGGAAGCTGGCCCCACTCAAGTGTGACAGATGTGCGAATTTTAGTGCCTTAGCAGCTGGCCCCAGAATTCCTCTTGGAAGATGAATTATGCTTGAGTTGAAGGCCATATCCCAGGAGCGTGGGTGTTGGCAAGAACCAAGGTGACAGAGGACAAAGCTAGCCTGCTCTGAGTGAGGCCAGGAGAGCCAATGTCCCTTTACTTCAGAGAAGGGCCGGGGGAGATGTGGCGTGAGAAAGCGTGAGGCTGGAGATGATGGGAATGCCTGGGGAGGAGTGGGGAGCCAGGTCCCTCGTGGGACCATTAAGCACTGGGGCACGTGATGTTGAATTCGAAGTTCTTTGCAAGTCTGCGGTTAAACTCTCTTCCATTTCTTCCCTCCAACCCATCGTGACTGAGGAGACTCTTCTATGCCCCCAGAAGCTCAGGGCGGGTGGTGTGTGTGCGTGCACATGGGTAGGTTCAGGAAGGAGCTGAGTTTCACATCAGAGTCAAATCAATACAGACCACAGTAGGCACAAACAGAAGCAGAAGCCTTGAGAACAGGATTCCCCTCACACCGGGAATCTGAGAAATCCTAGGGAGGCCTTTGAACTTCCATGGGATGTTGAAGCAGGCGAGGGGGCAGCCAGCCCAATCTTACTCAGACCTGCAGGGACTGGATGACATGTGGGCCTAAGAAGCCTTTGTAGTTAGGACTGAAGGAATCCTGCACCGCCAAGTGGTGGTGGTGGTGACGGTGCTGCTGCTGCTGGTGACGATGATGCTTAGATCAAACACTGCTCAACACAGTTCTCATCCCACTCTATCAAGAGACTCTGTCCCTTTTTCACGGATGATGGTACTGAGGCACAGAGAGGTTAGGTAACTTGTCCAAAGTCACATATCTAGTGAATAAGACAAAGTCCACCCTGACTGCCCCCGGGAGGGCTAACTCCGTTCTTGTGGTTTGCCTGCCAGGAGGGGCTGTGGGCGGGTCCACCTCACTGCTGTGTCCTGGGCAATCCAGGAGCTCGCGCCTATTTTAACCTGTGTCGATGGTGCTCCCTGCAGGTGAGCAGTGCATGACCTGAGTGGCCATAGCAGTAAAGCATTGCCTCCATAGCTCAGTGACCAGGCGAGCACGGCGGAGCTGAGGACTCACTCAATGACAAACGTGTGTGCACACCCACTTGAAGGCCCGTCCTGATTGAACTGGCCTTCCGGGAATTAACAAATGCCTGCTAGGCGGGCAGATAATGTGCGAGTGCAGCTGGCAGGCGTCAGCTCGCGTGGAGTTGGGGGGCTCCGGTGGACTGCAGCGTGAGCGCTCCATCTAAAGGGGGCAGCCATTACTCAGTTCGAGTCAGTTGTCGCCATGAAGGAATGTGGGCCTGGTTTTGTCAGAGAGTCTGATTTTTTTAGGAGAAGCTAGCAATTCACATTTTTAGGTAACTTTTGAGTGCTGTGAATGAGAACAATTAATTTAAATGTTTTCAAAATACCATACGGGCCAAACAAAACTCAATCCCGAGCAGGATTTAGCTTCCATCTAGCTCCCCTTCCCTCCCGCTCATCAGTCATTCACCCGTCCGTTCACCTACCCTTCCGTCCATCCATGAACCCACCTATCTACCCATGCATCCTCTCACTTAGTTATCCATCCACCTATTCATCCAACCATCCGTCTGTCCACCCCACCCCTCTGTCCATTTCTTCCCATCCACCCCCCACCCATCCACCTATACACACATCTATCCATTCGTCTACCCATCCACGCAGCTACCTATCTACTCACCATACACCCTGCCATGTATCCACCCCCCTGTCCATTTCTTCCCATCCACCCTCCACCCATCCACCTATACACACATCTATCCATTCGTCTACCCATCCACGCAGCTACCTATCTACTCACCATACACCCTGCCATGTATCCACCCCCCTGTCCCTCCGTCCACCCATCCCTCCATCCCTCCATCTCTCTCCTACTGTTAAGGTACATCTCCTTTCAAACCTTTACAGGACTGAAACATTCATTTTGTTCCATCTTAGCCATTTGCCCTTGGCCCTTGGAAGTCCTATTTCCATCCACGTTCAAGCAAATTACAAGTTTGTAAGGTGGTGCAAACATGAGCAAGCTTGCGCCTGCCTCTTTTTACAGGAAATTCTTGCTCTCTTTGCGTCCTTGCTGTGCTGCCTGACATAGAAGGTGTTTTTTTCTCCCCTTGGATTTGAGCCTTCACAAGTGTTCCAGAACAAAATTAAACCAAATAGAGAATTAGTTCCCCTCCCTTTTCTTGGAAATATCTTGCCACTGGGCCATGCTCCTTGGGAATTAAATAAGTCTTCAAAAGGAGATCAGAAATAGGGTTCTCAGTGGGGTTTCTACGGAGTAAATGGACTTGTGGAAAATGAGTTAGGTTTGGCAAATTCTAAAGTGTGATTGGATGGATGTGTGATATATTTGTGTAAATAATTCTTTTTTTTTTTTTTTTGACTTCTCTCCATATCCAGTGGGAACTCCTCCTCCCTAATGCCCTGCTTCAACTGTCCTTCCTTGCTTTCAGCTTCTCCAGCTTCAGGCTGGTGGATTGGCAAGGGGAAGGGGCAGTAACCGATGTTGGCTGTGTGGAATGCGTGATACATGCGATGGCATTTATTTTCCTGATTTCAGCGGTGTATAATCTGGCCGGATCTAAACGGGGAGGGGCATTACTACATGTATAAAATCTTTGAAGCTCAGCCCTTCATCTTTCCAAGTGAGACACAGCTGCCCCAATCAACATGAAATCTCTTCAAAGGGGCAGCCGCGGTGCCGGCAACACCCCTGGGCCTAGTTTGCCCTCAAAGGATGAGAACTTTGCTCAAATGTACATATTTCTTGGGGCTTCCTCCCGCCATGCAGTCAGCTTTCATTATCTATTAATTCCAGCGTCTGAGTCAGATCGGGGGGCCCATGAGGCTGTGGAACACAGAGCGGGCGAGGTTAGGTGGGGCCGGAGAAAGGTCTGCACGGAAGCTGTAGGAGGCGACACGGGAGGGGCTCCTGTGGGCCTCACGGGCAGCTTGAAAGCTGGCTGGGGAAGAGATGGCCAAGGACAAGAGACCCCTTCTCTTCCATCTCTAGGCCATTCCGTCTGCTGCTTTCTGGACTGGGATCCTTCCCTGTCTGTGAGGCATCACCATGTATCAGAAGAGAATGGTGTCGTGGAGACAGACCGAGCACTTGTGGTCATTTGTAGCAAAATGTGCTCTCTGGTCTGTGACAATGTAGTGTAGGATATCGTGTCAATAGATCAAATGTTCTGTCAACTTTCAGATGGTGATGCCGGTGGAGGCACCGTAGGAAGAGAAGACAAACCTGTCTCTTGCATAAGTGGCGATTCTGGTGAGGAAGAATTCCTTTGCTCTGCGAAGTGGAAGGAGCCTCACATAATCTACTTGCCATCAGGAGGTGAGCTGATCTCCCCGCGATGGGACCACGTTGAGGGCTAGGAATCAGTCCCTGCTGCTGCCGTGGTAGGCTAGAGCAGCTTTGAGGCAAAAGACTCCATGTTTTGGGGCCCATATCTAACCTCCATTCCCACCACCGTGGCTACTTTATTCATGACTCCCTCTGCAAGCACTGCAGAGGCCAAGGAGAGAGGCTAGTTGATTTAACCAGATGTTTTGTGCCCGCTCCCATGAGTCCATTCCCGTACCTCTTCCTCAGACTTCCCCGTTCCTGATCTTTTCAGTGTCCCTACCATCGTCCACCACTCTGTAACGGCTGACACCACGTCTGATCTTCCGTCATGGAATGCTATGCTTCATTACCACAGAACCAAACCAGAGGCACTCACGACTAGAATATACAGCCACATACCGCGGGGCTTTGCAGAGAAGAAGAAGAGAAAAAAAGGAAGATTGGCAACAGATGTTAGCTCAGGGCCAATCATTCTTTGAAAAAAAAAATGGTGGAATGGCCTGGTGATGTATCAGCTAAAAGGCCAGCTAAGGGACACTTTGCAGGGTCGGGACACCGGAGGTGGTATATGGACCGTAATCTTGTCCCTTCCAGGCCCCTGAGCAATGAGCTGAACCATTCACTACTGACGGGGAGTCAGTATTTCCACATGTTGAGCCAATGTCCTGCTGGCGGCTCTGCCCCGGGAGCGTTTCCTCTGGCACTGTTTCTGGGGCCACCTCTAAGTGGGGCTGCAATGTGGCGGCAGTCCTTTTCTGGCTAGAGTCAACATTCTATTAATGCTTCTAGAGCCAGGTCCAAGATCTGTTGGGTGACTCAACGGGATGCCAGTTTCAAGTAGGGCTCAGAGCAAAAAAGGGCTCACCAGCATGTCCAGGCGGTAGCACAAGCTTGCCTGACACTTAGGCTGTATGACCCAGCAGATCTGAGCGTACTAGAGGCATCTATGGCAGATAATGATGCTGCGGAGTTTTTTAACAAACTTCACTAGGAGAGATGGAGCATAGACTCCTAGAGTTCTGCAGCAAGGCCGTGCCGTGATCCTGGGCTCTATCAGAGACTAAATGCCTGGCTGTGGGACACCAAGTGACTATGTAACCACAAATGTTCAGTATGATCTGAGGCTTATCAGATCGAATGAGTCATAAGGTTGGGTGGATAGAGCAGTAATCCACCGTATGATAAAAATGATACATTCAGGATTTGGCCTGATCCAAGCCAGATGGCACCAGTAAGTGACATGGACAGGTGCTCCGGACTCCCATGGCACCCACCTCGTTTGCACCAACACATCTCTCAACAGAGGAACAATAGAGAAGGTCTGTTGCTTGCCTTGCTACATAAAGGAGAGCTGCTTTTGACCTCCCTATTATTAGGGATAAAGAAAAATACAATTCACCATATCAACAGCCACATATCAAGTGTCAGAGATGCCACAACTGGTACAGCAGCTGTGTTGCAAATGGGGCTTCCACCTGATCCAGTTTACAGTAATCCGCCCCCACTCTCCAAGATGTGTCTGGTTTTTGCAAAGGCTAGAAAAGTGAATTGAATGGAGATGTGATGGGAGCTACTGTCCCTGAGTCCTTTACGTCTTCCACAGCAGCGCGAATCTCTGTAATTCCTCTCGAAATGACGTCTTGCGTCTGATTTCCTGTCTTGGCCAGGAAGAAGGATAGTTTCCACATGGCCCTTCCTATCAAAATGTCTTTGACTCTATCAGCCGGGAACCAGTCTGTTAAGGACATTTATCCCATTCATGCATTCTCACCAGGGTTACAACTGGGAACCAGAGAGCTAAATGAGGGGCAGATGCATAGACTCGCCCCCAGTGTACTGTCACCTTGGCAAGGGTCCTTCTTTGAGGAGACTCAGTCCTTCCTTCTGTGCCCTAAGGGCTTGTGCACTTAGATCTGGAAACTGGATGGCAGACAAGTATTTTCCATCGTAGCCACTGAAATCAGCCTCCTGCCTTCCAGCTCTCTGTACTTTTTTGTCACAAAAATTGAGCAACACTCTTGTTCATGTGCCTTACTAGTAGGAGCACCATGGTTTATTAGCTAATGCCACAAATCCCTGGAGGTCGAGGGGCCCAGAATGCCACTCTGGCCTTCCTGCCAATTACGGTAATCACATCTCTTGCCTCTGGTGTTAAGTGCCGCCACGTGGCTTTTGCCCTTCCAGAATCCCCTCCTTCCCGTTGATACCAGAAAGCCTAATTCCATGGTAATATTGCTCATTGTCATCCTGGCCTTCAAAGATGCCAGTGCACCTCTTACTAGAGGAATTTCTATTGCCTCAGTGAAGGAACCATCGTCTGTGTCCTCCAGGAGCACACAGTCGGGGGACGGGTGCTCGGGTCTTACATAACATGTCCATTCTACTATGAGTATTTTCCTGAATCTTTTGGCTTCTCCAATATTCTGCAAGGCAGTTCTGGTGTCATTACCTCATTTACTATGTGCCATTGTCATGTCCAAGTTTCATGGAACCATTCCAGGTAACTAGAATGGCTACATTCTGCCCCTTCTCTCAGGCTGATATCCTAAAGATCCACTCCCCGACGCGTTTCCTCATTCCTGCTGGTACAACGCAGCCAGTTCCTGACGTTTCTTTAGGGCGTCGGCAGGTTCCTCCCAGAGTTGGGCCTCTGCTTCCCGTGCAGGCTGTGCTGGGATCTCACCTTGACTTTCAGCCCGGGAACAATCAGATAAGCATCTTCAGAAGACCAAGCTTCACTCCGGGAGGCACTGGCTTCAGCCAGTCACTGATGATTCTGGGATACAGAAAAGAAGAGGCTGATCTCCGCTGATAAAGGGCACGGGACCACTGTTTCCAGCCAGGGTGACTTTGAGGAACATTGAGATGTAAGATCCTCAAGCTCAGCCACACAGTGTGGCCCTCCTATGTGTCAGGACCCCACTCTTTTCCTATCGGGGCTCTGGCTTTGACAGGATGTTTATTACGGCTGCACATTTAGTATCATTCTGCAGTTCTGACCCTTTGTAATCAGATCCCAGGTGTGCTTTTCAGCACCATCTGCCCTGCATGAAAACTTGAAACCTGCCGTTCAGGCACTCTAGCTTTCCCAGTGTGTGTAGGGTGGCAGTGAAGCGTCTTGAGCTCGTTAGTTTCTCTATCAAAATTTCTGATCCCCTCAAAAGCAGTTACTCACGCCACAGTCTTTATAATAATTATCACCCCTTTATTAACCAAGTGCAGCAGCCGCTTAATAATTGAAAACCTGTAACAATTAACCACAGCTGATGGCTTTAGTCATTGTGGTATCACTACTCATCAGGGGTTCCGCCGACCAATAGCAGTGAGAGGCTCACTGCACGCAGTCAGGCAGAGGGTTCAGCACCCACATCCCACCCCGAGAGTCTGCTTCTGCAGGGCCGCTTCCAGGCACGGCTGTCTGAGCCCGGGTCGGCTGGCTATGTAACATAGAACGTAGTGCAAACACTTATGCTCTAACAACTTATTGGGGTGAGCCGTCGCAGGAAAGCCAGAGAGGTGGAACAATGAAAGCGAGGCAGGAAGGAAGGAGAGAATCACAAAGGGGTGATTACTGAGCTGGCTTGAGCTCTGCAAAAACAAAAACACCAACGCTTGGGGTCACAGGACATCATCAGAAACCGCTGCAATTCTAGAGAACTCAGCAGGAAGAGAGAAAGGCCATCTGTCTAGTGGCTCCTTCTCACCTAGTGTCTTTGTTTGATATTTGTGTTAAATAGTGTTATACCCTGACACATCTAAGTGGTGTTAACTGGCCCCTCCAAGCAGCTGAGGGGGCAGCCACCACTTCCCTGGGTCTTGTTCAGGCAGTGCCTCGGTGCCTCACTGTCTCTCTATCAGTCAGTGCTGCTAAGGGCTCTCCTCGCTCTGCTGGATGTAGCAGCAGCGACAGTGACCATATCTTTGCAATCACAGGAGCAGTGGGAGCCTACTCAGGATGCTCCGGCTGGGAAGCGAGGCGAGGAACTGAGGCCCAGAGCCACGGGGGCGGCAGGATCGAGGAGGCGGGGGACACGTGAACCAGGCAGGCCTACCCTGGCTGCTTGGAGAAGGTAATGGCGTTTAGAACACACTTTAGGCACTATAAGTATTCATTCTACAGGGCTGCCATTGCTTCAAAACTTTCTCCTGGACAGTTAGGATGTTTTCCTTTTTTAAAAAGATAAATTATGAGTTCATATTGGTATTTCCAATTAAAATGTAAGATTACAGAGTCTTAACTTATTTGAGTTTATATTTGTGTCTTTGTCTTCTCTGCTGAAAATCTCGGTCTGTAAAGACATTAATCAAAGTACTGATTTGATGATCCTACAATATGCCTGTGGTAGTTTCACAATAAAAATACTAACTATCCTACTCTCTGTGTTAGCCTGTATTTTGTTTACCCACATTTGGTGCCAATCTCTGCAGGGTTCCTGCTGAGAGAGGACTACACATTCCTGACCATTTGTACTCAGGTTACATGGCTTTCTCTGGCCCGTAAAATTAGAGTCGACTAACATGATGGTCACTTCCAGGAAAAGTTCTAAGAGTCTGAGTGTCTTTTCCTTCTGCTCAATCACCGGCAAAACATTGCAGGCAGATGCTCTTCCCCTGCTCGGGTCTCAGAGGGAAGATGGCACAGATCAGAGCTGTAGGCAACACGCAATTAATATGTAGCATGGGAGAAAAGAAGCTTTGGTTGTTGAAGGCACTAGGATCTGGGTTTATTTGTTATTACAACAGAACATGGTCTTAAGTCTATCATGATTGATCTACCACTGAAGACAGTTTAAGGTTTCTTTGTGGTTCTTTTTAGTGCGTGGGATATATCCCACTAAAGATATACTGTCAAAATACTGGTTTATAGAGTCATTTGCAATAACTCTTCCTTGGTGGCTAAACTAGAACCTAACATACAATTGTAATCATGAGTTTCCATTTTTCCAACTTTTATGAATTTCTTTTTCTTTCTTTCTTTTTTTGCTGAGGAAGATTTGCCCTGACCTAACATCTGCACCAATCTTCCTTTATTTTGTATTCTGTATGCCTGCTGACAAGTGGTGTAGGTCTGTGCCCAAGAATCGAACCCAGGCCGCCAAAGCGGAGTGCACCAAACTTAACCACTAGGCCGTGGGGCTGGCCCCCATGAATTTCTTTTTCATCTTTACTAACTTTATTTTTGATTTAAAACATTTACAGGGCTTCAAAGTAAAAATTATACAACAGATTACATGCAGTTAAGTCTGTTTCTTTCCTGCCCTTCTATCCTATTCCTTTTCTCTCCTTATAGGTCCTCATTTTTATTAGCTTTTGGTTTATCCTTCCATTCTCACCTTTTGATAAGATAAGCAAATATGTTGCTATATTCATATACCTCTCTTTCTTAAACAAAGGATAGATTACTATAAATGCTATCCTGTAACTTGCTTTTCTTAACAATATATCCTGGAAACTGTTTCATATAAGTATATAGAGAGCCCTTTTTCCATTTGCGTAGTTGTGTAATACTCCATTGTGGGGAGGCACCATAATTTACTCAGCCAGCGCCCTATTGAGGGACATCTGGATTGTTTCCGTTCTTTTACTATTACAGTTATTGGCAATGGATATCTTTGTAACACATCATTTTGTAATTTTATCCGTTTATTTTTTGAGATAGAGTCTTAGAAATGAGACTGCTGTGTCAAAGGTTAGGTGAATTGTAACTTGGCAAGATGGTCCAAATTCTCCCGAACCCACGGGGTTGTCTCCTTCTGCATTTCCACTGGCAACTTACGAGAGAACCTGTATTCTGAAAGTCTGAGTAACAGAGTATGTTCTCAGACTTTGGATTTTTGACAATCTGAGAGGTGAGAAATGATATCTCAGGATAGTTTTAACTTGCATTTTTCACATTCTCCAGAAGTTGAGCCTCTCACCATAAACGTAATGGTCACTTGCAGTCCCTGCTGCAGACCATTCACACACTCTGCACAGTTTTCTGTAGGGGGGTTGGTGTTTTCTTCTTAATTTTTAGAAGCTCTTTGTCTGTTAGGAATACTTATCGTTTGTCTATGATAGAAGTTGCATTTTAGAGACTGCCAAACGGTCTGACGCCTATACAGGGAATTGAGAAACATCTAGCAAAATTACTAATATTTCTTCCCTTTGACCCGGCAACTGCCCAGAGACGCTGGACCTGACACTGCTGAGCTGCGGGCCTGGCAGCTGCCTGCCTCTGCGCTTCTTGTTACGCAAGGAAATAAACCCTTCATGTTACTGTACTCAGGTTTCAAAAGAATTTGTTGTTACTTGAAGATGCTTTCTTACTTGAATGTATATGTCTGTTTTTCTGCATATCAGACTACTGTAAATATTTATTTAAATGTTTTTCTCTTCCACTAGGCAGGTCAAGAACGTCTGTTCTTTCTCTTGAATCACTCTCTCATTTATCTCTTCCATTTTCTTCCATTTCTTCCCGCCATGATGTCATCCTCATCCAATGATCCAGCTATAAAAAAGTCGCATGGAGGCAGAGTCTGATGTGGGCCCCAGTGTACAGTGAGAACCCCCAGGGAAGCGGAGAGGGGGGATGAGCGGCTTGGTGTGTCCTCCTTCCTTTCTTTGGAATGAGCACTCTGAGATGAGAAGGGGGATGCCTCTGGACTCCGGGCAGCGTGGTGGCTATAGTGCCGTGTGCTCTGGGGATGTCCGAGGGAATTGTGAAGTGACTGGGATGTGAGCTGAGGCTGGGTCCCGTTTGCCCTCCTCCTGGGCCAGCGCAGGCCCCTTGGCTGCGTGTCTTCTTTGGGTACCATCCCCTTGGCTGTATAATTGGTGTACTTCTCTCCCTGACCTTGGGGGAGTCCACATATTTCAAGAGTCTGACGCTTTGGCTCAGCTCACGGCTGTGCTTATCATTTCATCTGGAAGACTCCAGATTCAGCACTAACGTCCACAGACTCTATTCCACAGAAATAAGAGCACTAGTACCGAAGGATTTATGTCCTAGGATATTTATTGCGACATCGTTTGCAGTGGCCAAAAAAAGGAAACAACATAAATGCCCATCAATAGGGCCAAACAATGATGGCACGTTCACACAATGGGGCATGGTGTTGCTCCTAAAAACTGAGTTAGCGCTGGCTCTATTGACCTGGACGGACGGCCATGACACTATAATTGAAAAGCGACTGGAGTGGATCGTATAGACTGCACAGTCCACTTCTTCTCTCTGTTTTAAATGACCAGAAAAACTGCCTTTGTGTCTACGTACTTGTTTATAGTTTTGACTACGTTGGGCCTCAGTTTCTTCATGTGTAAACTGAGGATGACACCAGTACTCTCTTCACAAAGTGGTGAGCATTAAATGAGCTATGGTAGGTAACGCGGTGAAAACAATGCCCGCCTCGTAATAAGCGTTAGGTCAATGTTCTCTCTTATTGTTACTATTTTTTAAATGAACATAGAGGAAGATGTAGGCGTTCTCATGCTGTTAATACTGGTTACAAGGCGGGGAAGGAGAAAGTTGGAAGAGAGAGAGAGAAACTGATTTTCACAAAAGGGAAATATTAAAGTGAAAATGTGGAAATTAATATTCTAAGTTAATCTATAATGTTATAATGAATGTAATGTTATAATGAATAATGAATGAATGAAAGAAATATATATATGCGTGGAAAAATAAAAATATTGATTGAATTAGGTGACTGGAGTGTGGGCAATTTTTATCTTAGATCCGGCGGTTATTTCAATGTCGTTTTTCCCATCAACTGTTTTAAAGGAGGGCCTCACATAGCTCCTGGCACACAGGTGCTCAGTAAATGGGAGCTATTGCTAAAATTATTTTACTTTATTTTATTTTTTTGAGGAAGATTAGCCCTGAGCTAACTGCTGCCAATCCTCCTCCTTTTGCTGAGGAAGCCTGGCCCTGAGCTAACATCCGTGCCCATCTTCCTCTACTTTGTATGTGGGACGCCTACCACAGCACAGCTTGCCAAGCAGTGCCATGTCCGCACCCAGGATCCGAACCAGTGAACCCTGGGGCCTCCGAAGCGGAACATGTGCACTTAACCACTGAGCCACCAGGCCGGCCCTAAACTAATTTTATTTAAGAACTGCTTTCCTAGCAGCTTCCCGTCCTTGGGCTCCCTCCCAAACACCGACGGCTCCTCGCAGTGGCCCTTAAGAAACCCCTCTCCACCCACCGCGCGTCTGCTGGTTACTCCTGCTTGCAGAGCTGTTTGGTCCTGGGACGCTAAGCCACAGGGAGCCAAGGTCGAAACTGTCATTAACGACTGAACTGCAAAAGGCAACGTGTCTGCGGCTGAGACCCTGTGCCTCCTGCAGCCTCCTCCCCCGCGGCGGGCGTGAAGGGGAGAGACTCACTTGTCATTTGACACAACACAGAGCCAATTTTCCAGATCAAAGCTCCAACCCCAGGGACGTCATTCTGGAGAGAAGATGATAAAATTCTGTCGAGTCCTCTTCTCTCCCTTAACCAGATGTGGCACACCAGGCTTTGGTAACCTAGACGTGCAGGCCGGGGGTGAGGGAGCCGAGAGTGGGTGGTAGAGGACGGAGAGGATGGGTCAGTTAGGGCCTCGGGAGCGGCACAGTGGGGAATGGGGCTTCTATTAATTCTCTTGCCTTCAGGCTCAGTAGAAATTCAGACTGGCCGTGGCCATGAAGGAACTCTGACTGCCTGGATTTTTACCACCCCTCCCGGGGAGGAGTAAGGGCATTGTTCTCAGACGATAATTTATGCCTCCTACTGTAATCTGGAAGAGGACACAGTGGGAGACACGGCGGATCTGAGGGGTTCAGGGGTGGAACGCGTTGGCTGCATCTCGGGTGCTTCCTCAGATTCTCTTGACTGCGCCTGCTTGCTCAGATTCTGTTGCCTTCACCTGCAACGTGGACGCTCAGCTGATCGCTCTGTCTTGACCATCACTTCCCCACAGGCCTCCTGAGGCTGACCAGATACATACCCAGTATTTCCGGTTCCTCCCACCACTTCCAGACTCAGATCCATCATCACACCAAAGGGCATAGGATCTGGCCTTCCGCATAACTCTCAAAGGGCCCAAACAACACAACCCAGAAATGTGCAGGCATTGACTCCACGGGAGGCCTCTGATCAATGGGAAATAAGAGACGGAGGGAACCTGACCGATAAATTCCATCTCTTTCCTCCCTTTAACTGACTAGTCCAAGAGATGCTTTCTCCGTATAACCCACCTGGAGACTTGCACAGGGCTGGACAGTTCACCTGCTGAGCACCTGCAGTGTCTCTTCTCAGCTCGTCCTGAGGCAGCGGTCAGATCCAGGACCATCAGCTTGCACTGCTTTGCATTCTTACCATTTCACTTCCCTTTCCCTCACTTTTACTGCCCTAGGTTTATACGTCACAGTAAAACCATCAGCACACAACCTTACCTCGTGGTCTATTTTTTAGAGCACTGCAGTCGACAGAATAGTGGCCCCCAAAAGATGTCTACGTCCTCATCTCTGGAACCTGTGGATATGTTACCTTACGTATTAAAGTGGATTTTGCAATATGATTAAGTTAAGCCTGGTAAGATGGGAGATGATCCTGGATTATCCAGGTAAGCCTCATGTGATCACAAGGGTCCCTGTGAGAGGGAGGCAGGAGGCTAAAGTCAGAAGAAGGTGACACGATGATGGAAGCCGAGATTGCAGTGATGTGGCCATGAGCTAAGGAACGCCGGCATGTGCAGAAGTTGGAAGAGGAAAGGAACCACCTCCGCTGGAGCCTCCACCAGCACCTGTGCCCATAAGACTGATTGCAGACTTCTGACTTCCAGGGCTGCCAGGAAATAAATGCGTGCTCTTTTCAGGCACTAAGTGTGGTAATTTGTTACAGCAGCCATAGGAAACTAATGCAGGAAGTTGGCTAAAATGTCTCTTAACACCCGGGTTTCCTGCATGATCCTGTTTTGCATGACGAAAGCTGAATGTCACATTGTACTTCCTCTTTGAATTCCTTCTGTGAACAAATCATAATCTCTCCTCAGGTAAATGGATGCCCTGAGTGGACAAGGGTAAAGATTTATTCTCAGAAAGGCAACTGTTTGCATATATGTTTATATGTATACAAACAACAAAAACAGGGAGACTGGAAGCAAATCTTATTAACAATGGCAGCAGGTGACATTTCTTGCCTGAACTTTTGTGGATTTTCCCAATTCTCTCTAACAAAAAGCTATTTCTTTTATAATAGCGAACAGCATTTCAAGTGATTAAGCATGAGACGGTCTAAGTATTGGCACCATTCTCCGGTAGTCTAGAAGTTAGCAGAAAGACTTGACCACCATGAGCTGGAGGGGCCAGCGGAGGTTTCATGGAGGAAGGAATCTGAGTGAGGCCTGGAAGGATGAGCATTTGAGAAGCAGAGCAGTAAGAGAAAGGAGCATGACATCATGAGTCAAGAAGAGTATATTTTCCTAGATTAAAAATAAACCCATTTGACTTAAGGGGAATGTCTGCAGCAAATGTAACAACAGTACAAAGAAAAAAATAATTTATCTAGCATTTGCTTTTTGCTGGATACTGTGCTAAGCGCTTTGCTGGATTATCTCATTTAATACTCCCATCAGTCTCATGAGGAAGGTTCTAGAAATATCCTAAATATGTAGATGAGGAAATGGAAGAACATAGATGCCATGTAACTTGCCAGCAGTGATAGAGTCCAGATGTGAACCCCACAGTCACTCCAGAGCTTATGTTTGAAAGGTGGATTGGAGAAGTAGGCTGGAGAAGGATTCTTAAGGCCTTGAAATATCAATTGTATTAATTTCCTATTGCTGCATGCGGTGGATGGAATGTTTGCATGTCCCGCAGTATCCATATGTTGAAGCCCTAATCCCCAACCTGGTGGTATTTGGTGATGGGTCTTTGGGAGGTGATTAGGTCAGGAGCGTGGGAGCCCTCACGAATGGGATTAGTGTCCTCATTAGAAGAGACGCCAGGGAGATGAGCTGTCTCTCCGCCAGGTGAGGACACACCAAGAAGACGGCCATCTGCAAGCCAGGAAGAGGGTCCTTGCCAGAATCCAACCCTGGGGCACCCTGAGCTTGGACTCTCAGCTTCCAGAACTGTGAGAAATACATTTCTGTTGTTTCAGCCGCCCAGTCTATGGCCTTTTGTTAAAGCAGCTGGAACTGACCAAGACACTGCATAGCGAATTACTAAAAACTTAGCAGGTTAAAATGACACCCATTTATTATATCATAGTTCTGTAGGGCAGAAGTCCCGGTAGGCTCATCTGGGGTCTGTTTAAGGTCTCACAAGGCTGAACTCAAGGTGTTGGCCAGACTGGGCTCTTATCCAGAGGCTCTGTGGAAAAATTAGCAGCTAAGTTCCTTCAGGTTGTTGGCCAAATTCAAGTCCTTGTGGCTGTGGGACTGAAGTTCTGCCTCCCTGCTGGCTGCTGTTGAGTCCTCCTCAGGCTTCCAGTCTCTGATTTCCTCTTCTGCTAGAGGGTGGAGAAAACTCTGCTTTTAATGGGCTCTTCTGATTAGATTAGGCCCACGAGGATGACCTCTCTTTTGCTGTATAATATAATTATGGGAATGATAGCTCATCTTATTAAAGGTCCACCCACACTCAAAGGAGAGGGGATTGTACAAGAATGAATGTCATCGGGTCATTCCGCCATCAGCACCAGGCTAAGAATTTTGGGTTTTGTCTCACTCAAGGGGAATCCCTGGAGTTTGTGTCGAGGGATGCGCCTTGCTGAGTAGCGGGTTTTAGGAAGATGACTGGGCATTAGCGGATAGCTGGGACCGAGGTGGGGAAAGAGGGAAGACGCAGACACCAAGACAGCAGGGGCGGATGATGAGGTCCCAGAGCTGGGCAGGCTCAGGGGAAGCAGAGAAAAGACAGACGGGACAGAAACCAGGAAGCGAGATGTCCTGGGGCCTGGTGATTCACTCTGCAGGACTTCCAACCTTTGGAACCCTCTCTCATCCATTATTTCATCTGATCCTCATGACACACCTATGAGACAGACGGCACTATTCTTTCCATGTGACAAATGAAGACAGTGGCAGGTCCCTGAAGTCTCTGTGCTTCAAAGGTCACACTCTGATCCGTGCCCCAGGCCACTTGCCTCAGCCCTACTCTCCCAGAGCTCAGGAAAAGGAAATTGCGAAGGATGGATTTATGGCCTTATTCTCATGTGCCGCTGCTGTTCCTGCCATTTACCCTTCCTTGTGCCCATGGGCAGTTCCTCCCCAAGTCAAACTTCTAGGGGGATCTGATTGATGGGCATATGGCTGAGGATGGGAGAAAGTCCTTTCGTACTCGAGACCCCCGGCCCCTTCGTGAGGCTGTGAGGAGAGAGGAAGGGAGGGGAGAGTGAGAGGGCAGCACACGGAGGATTTCTCTCAGCCCTGTTCGGTGGAGAGGAGACGGGGGAAGAGAAGTTTTACAATTTTTATTATTTTTTCAATCATCAATTTGAAAAGAGAGTGACAGAGGAAAGAGAGGTTGGAGGGGGTGTGGAAAGAGAGTGAAAGGGGGTGTGGAGTAGCCAAGGGACATCTATTCTTGTGTATCTAGCAGCCCAATGCCACCCCTTGATTGTAAGTGACACAAGTCTACGGAAGAAAAATGACGCATTACAGAGGAGCAAAAGGAAAAGAAGTCACTCATAATCCCACCAGGCAGATATAACCCCTTTTAAGATTTTGGAGCCAGAGTTTCTAAGTTTCATATGTGAACATGTGTGTCCTATAACAGGTACCTGCGGTTCTAGAATCTGCTTTCGTGGTTGATCCATACTTAGGACAGCTGTCAGGGATGGGTCCCTGGGGCCAGTGGGAGTGGACGCCTTTTCAAGCAGATCCCTGCAGGGGCCTTTCCCCTCCCCACGACCAATGGACAGGCCCCAGGCCAGCCCTGTCTTGCTCTCTCTCCAGGAAGCAGGCCTCTTAGCCTGCCCTGGGCTGCCTAGTCCTCAGAAACAAATCACTCCAAAGAAGTCATTAAGAGATTCAGCCCAGTAGTCTCAGCCCTAAAATGCTTGCCTTTTCTCCAGTCTGCCTGAATAGGAGAAAAGCAGAAAAGCGGCTTGTAAATGGCACGTATTGATTGGCTTGGCTCACCAAAAGAAGGCACTTTCACCAGCTTTTCAAATTACAATTTATTCAGGAGTGAAAAAGTAACTCAATTTGAGAAAGAGCTCTGACACTCCTTAGGAGTTGCTTTCTTACCACTTAAATTACATCATTATCATCATTCACTCATCATTCTCTGGAAGCCACCGGGCAAAGCACCATCGTTGGCACCTCGGAGGCAATCAATAAAGGCTGTTGAATTAACGAGACTGGAACTGGCATGAAAGTTCAAATTCCAGGGACTTGGGAAATTCAGCATGGGATGAAATGAGCTGAACTTGCAAGGTTTACCTCCTTTGGTCAGAACTGGGAAGATCACAGGCTGTAGAATCTGCAGGTTCGAATCCTCTGTGAACACTTCACATCTCTGAGCCTTGGCTTCCTTGTCTCTAACGGGATCGACATCTCTCCTGCAGGTTTGTCGTGAGGATTCAAGTAGATGCTCCCCATCAAACGCATCTACAGGACCAGACAGAGAAGGTGTCGAAATACCCTGGAGCGCGGTGCTCCTGGATCCTGTTTTGCTGGAGACGGGGTGTGACTTCCCGCAGGGGAGGCAGCTGTGTCTTGAGTCCACGCAGTAGTTTTCGAATAAAAAAAATGTTCGTTTGCCTTACTTCCCACTCCGTCTTTCTTGCCTGCAATTCCAGAGGCTGCCACTAGGGCCAGAGCGCCGGATCCACTCAGAGCCTCGGTTGGAAGAATGCAGGATTTTTGTATACGTTCCCTCCCTCATTGTTTTGTCTTCAAATGATCTGAATTTCGTTCCCCACAATAAAAGGATCTGTTTGCATTTGCATATTTGTTTCTCAATTACTCCATTGTGAAAGTTGTGGGGTGCACTAATGACCCTGAAAATCAATCCTTGTTGCTATGCAGGGGGTTGGACTAGGTCAGCCAGCAGCCCTGGCCTTATGAATCGACACCCTAAGGAAACCTTCCAATCGGTAATAAATGTTCCAAAAGGAAAATAAAGCAAAATGAGGAGCTAGACCATTAAGGAGGTCATATTTGGGCAAAGTCATGGAGCACAAATGTCCTCATCATTTGGCCACTCATTCATTCATACTCTGACCCCCATGAGGTTTGGGTACCGTGACAAGATCTTAAAAAAAAAAATACCAAGACTTTGCAGCCAAATCGGTCTTAGAAAGAGCAAAAGGCAGAGGCTACTGGAAGAAAGGAGAGCCTAGTGTGATTCTAGTGTCAGATGCTTTGGTTCAAATCCTGGATCCACTTCTTAGTAAGGACAAGTTATTTTAAGTTTTCTAAATCTCAGTTTCTTCATCTACAAAACGAAGATGACAATATCTGCTTCATGGGCCTGTTGTGAGAATTAAATGAAGTGTTTATGTAAAGCTCTTGCCATAGATTTGGCCTGTAGTAAATGCTCAATAAATGTTATGTATTAGTTAGCTCTTGCTGTGTAACAACCCCTCCCTCAAACTCAATGGCGTAAAATAAGAAGCTTGTATTATTGCTCATGAATCTACATGTCAGCTGTTTTGCCAGGGGCCAAGCAGGAACGAAAGAGATGAGTTGTGTTTCCAAAGGGCCTGTAAACTAGGCAAAGAGTGGAAACACACACACAGCTCACCGATCTTTGCACAGGTTGTAGGATCTCATAGGTGTGGACGAGGACTGGCTGGCAGACAGGAGTTCCAGTCGGGCTGTGTGATTGGGACAAGTTCCTTCCCTCGCTGTGTCTCAGTGTCCTCATCTATAAGAGGAGTTGGACTAGACAGTCTTGGGGGTTTAACCCTCCAGATGGGAATTCTCTTGCATAGATGTAACCTACCTCCCTACCTGTGGCTTAAACAAACAGGGGGTTATTTGTCTTGTACGAACCCAGAGTTAAGCAGCCCAGGGCTTATGTGGCAGCTCAGTGCTGTCACAGGAAACCCTTCTCTGTCCCTCTGCTCTCCACCATCAGAGTGCTGGCATGCTGCCTCACGGCCCCGAGGCGGACCCTGCGCCTCCAAGCATCACGTCTCTGTTCTAAGCAGGTGAAAAGAAAGGGCAGAAGGAGAACAAAGGTTTATACCAGCAGAGTCTGTCCCTATTTATACAGGAAGCAAGGGCTTCCCTGGGAGCTCAGCCTGATGATTCGTGCTAGCCAGAGCTGTTCCCCATGGCTACCGAACTGCAAGGTGGCTCGGAGCTCTGAATGGGAGTTGGGTCAGCCAACTCATGGTGCAGACACTAACTACAAATTCGTATAGTCCCGAGGGGCACCCTTGGGCCCTCCTACCCACGGGAGCTCTGGCCAGTCAGCTGGCCTCGTGATGGTTGGCAAAGAGGTTGTCCCTCTGGTAATACTTCCCATGTAATCCTCGGGGTTATAAATTCCATAAAGACAAGGACATCGTTTCCCTGATTCCACCTGGGTCTTCAGAACCCAGTTCAGAGCCCGGTACCTTACAGCTGCTCGACAACCATTTCTGAATGAACAAATTGCCCATCAGTGGGTATGGATTTCCACGGACGGGGGCGCTCGGTGAATGAGGGATCTGGATAACTGGATTTCCTGGCAGCCTGAGGATGAAGCAAAGAAGCTTATGATTTCAAATTAATTCCGGCAACACTGAGTGACTTCTACATCCGAGGCTCCAGGGTGAAAAGACACGCGCCATATGTGTGTCGGGGTCAGGGTCCTGGCAGGAAGGATGGCACAACCAGGGGAACTGAGGAGAGCTTAATGAGGGCCCACTTACACAGGTATGGCAGGGTCAAGGGGAACCATCACGGGGTGGGAAGTCTCCTGAGGCTAGCCATGTTGGGGAGCTGTCACTGCCCCCAGGCTGACAGGAAGGGGACGAAGTGGATCCCAGAAGAAGAGAGCTGGAGCCCGGGAGCCGGAGCTGACGCTGCAGGGGGGACCGCCTGCTGGAGGCTGTGGCTTCTGCGGAGGAGCACAGCGCTGGCCACCGCCGGGGCCGGGCCGGCAGGACTGCGCCCTCTCGTTCCTTCCATCCACTGATCGTCTGTTGGGGACCCAGGGGAGGGCCTGTGGACGCAGTCTGTTGAGCTCAAACTCTGGCCACAAAGCAGTGGGGGGTGGGGGGGGAGGGGGTGGAGAGAGGGTCCGGGGTGGGGGTAGGTGGAGAATATTGGCACCCTGGATAATTTTGCATTCTCACGATTGCTCTTCGAGGTGGATGTTGTGTCCACTTTCCCAGTGGTGAGCAGAGGCCCAGAGTAGAGGCGTCACTCATGCAAGTTCATGTGGCTCCTCAGAAGCCAAGCCAGGACCAGAGCTCAGACCCTCTGACCCCCATTCCAGTGCTCGTTCCCGGCCCCATGCCACCTCCCACACCAGCCTACTAGAGAGAGGGCCTGCTTATTCCTTTGGCTTCTAGATTCTTGGGAATGCTGAGACCTCGGTTTGAAAGAACTGCCTTCCTGGGCGAGAGAATGAATTCTGCAAAGTGTGGGATTAGAATTGGGGGCAGTTTTCTGAGAACTGGGTGAGCAGTCGGCAGGGCTGAGTTCCAGGTGGGCCCCCACTAACAACAGGTGCTATTTATCAGGCCTCCGATATGCGCCAGCTCTGTGCTAAATGCTCATATAAATCATTGCTAACCCTCAAAAGGACTTATCATTATTTCCTTTTTGCTGGCCCAAAACCAGAAACACAGAGAGGTTAAATTACTTCTTAAAGGTAGAAATAGGATTCAAAATCAACAGTGTCTGGTGGCAAAGGCCAAGCTTCCTTCTTTACTCCAGTGGTTGTCCTTTGGAGGCCTGCTGCTGATTTTGACCCATGTGGACCCCAAGAACTTTGTAAAAAAAATGAAATCAGTGGCCATCTTAAAATTGTGCAATTTCATATAAAAACCTGAATTTCTGACTTCTATTGAAAAATTAGAAAGTTGGAAACCCTGGGCCCATACTGTTGTATGGCAATGACTGGCTGAAGCTGAGTAGCCTCCTTCAAACAGAGGACTTGCTCTCATTTTTGCCATAGTCCTCACCACTCCCTACTGAGCCCCACACTGAGGCTGAGAATCAGTTGCCATTTCTTATCTGCCTGTAGCAATGGTTCTCTTACACTCGTCCACTCCACTTATTTATGTTGCCTGCTTGGCTCCAGCAGACATTTGGGATTGTGTCTCCAAAGTGCCCACTTCATTGATGGTACAAGATGATCTGTTGGGGTGAAAGAGACAAATATTGGACCTTCTATTTACATGTATGAGCTCATTCATTTTTAATGTTTATTTTCATGTTTTATAATATACTTAATATGGCAATACAATAGTCATGGCTATGTTTTACAAATAAGTCGTGCATATACATGGGGCACTTGCTCAGAACCATTTTCCCGATAGGGCTCTGAGATGGAAAAGTTTGCAGAGCGCTGCTCCTAACACCGAACTTTATACTAGCTGTGAGACACCGTGAAAATCGCTTCTAGACCTAGATATTTTTCATCTGGAAAGTAGAGATATCGATACTGTCTACCTTGAAGAGTTGCTTCAAAATTATAAACACCCAGCAAACAGTAAAGTGCTGAGCAGTAGAGATGAGGCCACCCTGGCAGAAGTCACTGGGACAGGAGCCACGCGGTGGCTGCTGCTCTTCCGTTCACATCGACCTGGAAGGCTGATTGGAAGGCTCCTGTAGGGTGTCGAGGCATAAACCCAGGGCTGCAGCTGACCTGGTCCCAGGCCCCAGGGCAGTGAGGACTGACTGCCAGGCTCGTCAGGGCTGTGGAGGTGCTCCTGGGGAAGACAGCAGCTCTGCTCTCAGTAACGAGAAGCAGCTGCCCCATTTCAGAGCCCCTTGCCCTCACCTCCAGCCTACACCTGGGATCCCAGAGAGAACTTCCCCCATTTCCTTCAGCCCCCACTGCCTCCTTTGTCCTTGGGTTCATTCTGGCTTGGGGAAGATCAAGGTTTAAAGCGGGACTCAGAAACACAGGTGAGGGTGTCAGTGGAGGGCTCGCCTCGGGGTGACCCTGAGAGATCTCCCTCCCACCCAACGGGAAGAGATGACCCTGAGGCCAGGCACTTCATAGCTCCCCAAGGGCAGGCCAGCCTGACAGTGGGAGCTCAGGCCTCCTGGGAGTGGGCCCTTTTTTGGGCTGGGGGCAGGGGTGAGGCAGATCTTGACGTTGACTGAGTCTCTAGGACGGGATGCTCCGGGCACTCACTTCTTTCTTTTCATTTACTGAGGATGACTGCAGTGTTCAAATCCCCAGGGTACGCAGAGGTGCAGTCAGCCAGGATCACAGCCTCCTCCTGAGGGCTGGAGCGAGGATGACCTGCTTTGCTGGACTGAGAAGTTCCCTGGGACGTGGGACTTTCAGTGCTAGAACTGGGGCAGTTCAGGGCAAGCCGTGAAGGCTGGCCATCCCGGATGGAGCCGAAGTCAAACCCTTACAGCCTGTCTCCAAAGCCACAGGGTCCCCGGCTCGTCTCCAGGGCCTGAGTGAGGACAGTGTGGGGCACTGGGGGCGTGCGCAGGGTGAGCGGCAGGGAACGCCTGGACGAGGAGAGGAAGCGCCTCGAACATAAGGACGAGTTCTCTGTGGGTCTCTGTCTTGGAGAGGGGCAGGAGAGAGCAGAGGGGGAGCTCCCTATCCACCCTGATTGCAAGATAAGAGTCCACTGGGAAGAGGACAGAGCCTGTGCAGATCCTAAGAGCTCCTGTTCATGCAGCATCTTTACACTTATCACTCAGTCCAAACCCTTGTGGGGCAGGTTTTCACAGATGAGCAGAACAGAGCTCTAAGAAGGCCAGGAATTTGCTCAGCGCCGGCCTCGGTCCCTTCCTTCTGCTATAACGAAACACATAGACTGGGAAGCTTAGAAGCAGGAGAAACGGATTGCTCACAGTTCTGAAGGCCGGAAGTCTGAGATCAGGGTGTCAGCATGGTTGGGTGAGGGCCCTCTTCTGGGCTGCAGGCTTCTCGTTGTGTTCACATGACGGAAGGGGCCAGGGAAGTATGGGAAATCTCTTTTATGAGTACTAATGCCATTCACAAGGACTCCACGCTTGTGACCAAGTCACATCCCAAAGTCCCTCCTACTTATACCATCGTCTGTGAGGGTTCGGATTTCAACATATGAATCTGGGGGAGGAGGACACAGACACTGAGACCACAGCAGCCCCTGGTTGAAAGTGGTAGTCTGCACTTGACTGTAGATCTGCTTCCATCCAGTGCCTGTATTTTTAACCATTAGGCAACACTGTCTTTCTAGGAGAATGTTCTTTAAACATCAAATCATTTCATATTATTATTACAACTCAGGAGCTGGCAGGGGTGGGGAGTGGTGGGTGGGAGTTCGTTCAGTCTTTCTGTGCCTTTTGAGTGGTCTCCACTTTCCGCCATTGGTTGGCTAGGGTTAGGGCAGGGAGAGTGAGCCAGCTTCAGCATCTCCTATTTCCCGCTTATTAACACCTGGTCAGGAGAGAGGGTCAAAGCTCTTAAGTGCCGTGAGGTCTTGGAGGTGTCTGTGGATTTCAATCAACCACCAGAAATCCCCATCCCTCACCCCCGACAAACCTAAACAGTGTTTGGCTGAATTTAGCTCAGAAGATACAGGATGCTGGATGCTGCTCCAGCCTTGTCTGAGTCTTCTGGGGTGCAGTGGGGGGGTGTTACCACACAGGGGCACACTCTGGGTTTAATGTACCAGGGTTACTGATTGTCAAAAAAGTTAGGCTTTGCCACACGGCCTATAAACAAGCACCAAAATTAAAGTGTTATTTAAAGAGAGACTGGTAATCATTGAAATAGCTTTAAAAAGTATGAGACCGCATTGATTGTACAATCCTATCTCCCTGGGAGATCCATTCCCAAATAAGACAGGAACCAGCCAAACGAAACAAGGCCATCTCCGAAGGCCCGGGCCTAACCCTAACAAGACTGGCCCTAACCAGTCCGCAGGCTAGGAGAATCAGACAGACGCCTCCAGGATCCACATTCGGGAGCCTTGGCCTTTCCTGGGCTCACGCATGCGCGCCCTAGCACCCAGGAGGCCACTGGAGGTGACCCTGGCCCCATCGACATAGTAAAAATCACATGGGGGGGGCGGGGCCGCGGAAGAGCTAGCATGCTAGTGACACATGCAATGCAGGTGGTGGCACATCCAACAACAGTGCAAGCGCAAGGCAAACCCCACCTCTACAAGCCATGACAAGGCCCTCCTCCCCAGCCTTTGCCTAATAAAAGCCCCACATGGGGCCCACCCAGTGGCACAGCGGTTAAGTTCACACGTTCTGCTTCAGTGGCCCAGCTTCGCCAGTTCGGATCCCGGGTGCAGACATGGCACCGCTTGGTGAGCCATGCTGTGGTGGCATCCCGCATATAAAGTAGAGGAAGATGGGCGTGGATGTTAGCTGAGGGCCAGTCTCCTCCTGCGCACAAGCGAATAAACTTTTCTACTCCTGTTTGTTGTCTCTCTTGATTTCCATCTGGCGGGACAACAAGAACCCAGTGTGCTGGTAACATAAAGAAGAGTTTTTTTCTAGGTCCTGAAAATACACGTAGCTGCAGGCTTCTCCTATCTGAGCAAAAGTCAGTTATTTGTTCATTTAGTCATTTCACATCTACTGACCATCTCCTACACATAAAGATGGGATTGACTGGGCTTTTTCCCTCATCGAGTCCCCAGGTCATTAATGTAGATAAAACACAAACATTAACATAGTACTGGGTACAAATGAAGAAAAGAGAGCATTCCAGGTGCGAGCAGTGGCCTGAGCAAAAATCTAGAGGTTGGAAAACTAGTACCTATCCTTGGGACAGGGGAGGAGTGTCGCCTGGCTGCACAGCCCAGGGGGAACCAAGGACCAAAGATGCAGCTCCCCGCGGGGAAGAAGTACCCCTCATGTCAGACCCCCTTCCTGAAGGTCCGAGATGGATATACGAGTCAGAAATCGGTCTCTCAAGAAGACCGGAAGGTCAAGAGGCAAATGTTGAGAAATCAAAACGCAGAGAATGACACAAACTTGGGGAAATTGCCAAGCCTGGGGCACAGGTGACAGTTCAGTTCATCTGAGGGAGAGCTTGGTATGGCCCGGGGGAGAGGTGGGATTTGGGGGACGGAAGGCATCTCCTTGGTGGAGAGCAGAGGGACTCCCCCGGAGCACGGGGGAGGGGGGGAGAGAGGCTCTGGACAAGGGGCAGAGTGGCGCGAGGAAGGTGGCCCGGCGCGGGGCAGGCCCATGTGGGTGGGGCCAACCCCAGCTCTACACTCCTGTTTCAGGGCCCCCGTCCCTCCCTCCTTCGCAGAGAGGCCTCCACCAGGCTCCCTGGCGGCTGCTCTAGAACCGGGGGCCAAGCACCGCGCGCCTGCCCCCAGTCGCCTGCCTTCCGTTTCGCCTCCCCGGTCGGCTTCCTCCTCAGGAGGCCGGGTTACCCGGGCTCCTCTGGGGAAAGCAGAGACAGGCCGGCCGGCCCATGGGGGTCCCGCAGGCTGAGGGAGCCTCCCAGCACCCCCGCAGCCCAAGTGCCCGTCCTGAGCCGTCCCTGCCGTAGACCAATCAGGCCTGGCTCTGGGGCGGGAGGTGGGGCCGGGGGGCCCGGGGTTGGGGGGTGGGGTGGCTCGGGGCGCGGCCGGGCTCTGGGGCGGGCGGCGGGCCCGGAAGGACGCGGGGATGGGACGCCCCGATGTCCCCCGTTCAGAGACAGTCTGCGGAGCGCCTCGCTCAGAGCCGGCCCTCGGGAGGCCACAGATAACTGGGATCGAGGTGCCTTTCCTTAATTACGTCAGAGGTCATTAAGGCTCTAAACCAAAGGGAGGGGAGGAAATGAGCGGGATTCTACGATAGAACCCGAGCAGCTCAAAGTGGTTGGAAACAAAATCATGATGCTGTCTACAAAGTTCTTTTAAATCCATATTTCGTGACTGTTTAGAAAAAATCTGCCACATTTCTCCCCTTTTCTGCCAGGTATAACAATACGTCTCTGTTCATTTAGTTTCACAACCACCGGCTCCTCGCGGGGACGTTGTGGGGTCCTTCCTGCTGCCTCTGTGCCATCCGAGGATTTTGTAGTTGGAGCCTGCAGCCGCTGTGAACCTGGTGAGGGCTGTCTCTGGCCCAGCACTTCATAGTTGCGCGAATGTGCGCAAGTTCACCTCCCTGCGCTTGCTTCTCATCTGGAAAAATAACAGTACCTAGCTCTTCGGGTTGTTTTATGGTTAAAGATAGTTGGTTTTCTCTTTCTGGTGGCAGAGGTGGCCTGTTGAAGACAGAGAATTTGTGACTCCTGGGAGATGGGATTCTTCCCTCTTCTGCCAGCCCTTCAGAGAGGAGAACATAAAGCAGGGCTGTGCGCAGGGACCAAACGCGCGACTTAATGAGAAGCATGCATTCCGCACTGTAAGGAAACTACCGTATTATTGCTTTCCAGCACAGCAGCAAGATATAAATAGATGCTAATAAGTAAAATTAGGTTACTTGCTGAAAAAAGCACAACGCATAATAGGGTTGCATTGTATAAATATTTGCACATGTGAAAGTGCATGGACATGACTTGGACTTGAACTGCTGCATTGGCATGGAAAATCGCTGGCTCTGCTACTGCCAGCTGTGTGATCTCAGGCAACTCTCTGCACCTTTCTGAACCTCAGTTTCACTGGCTATAAAATGAGACTAATAATTTCTTTCTTGTAATAAAGGACCAGATGACGTAATGTGTGAAAGGGCTTTGAAAACTGGAAAGCAGGGTACTTTCCTTAGGTACTTAATAATTATTGTAACTAATAATCATCCACAATAAAAATATATTCAAGGAAAATGTACAGACTCATTGTTTGAAATAGCAACCTTAAAAATGATCCAGGAATACCAGACTCACGCTTTTCTTTACAAGAGCGTCTATACGTCGGCGACATTTAATTTGCTTTCACATACTATCTTTTTGACTAACAGCACTTTCAGACTTCACGGCATCGTCTTCAGGGACCAAACAGCAATTGGTGAATTGTTCCAGGCAGACATCTGGATGGTGCAACCTCTTAGATTGAGGTAGCTCCCTTTATGAATGTATTTTCCGAGTAAACGTGAAAACTGGATTAAACCAAGCACTTCATTGTGGATAAGGAAAATCGATGCCCTGCGGCTGAACTGTTTACAGTCATACTACAGAAATGGATGCGCTATTTATACCTGAGTTCTGCTATCTCAAACCACGCTGTTCGCTCCTCACTACAACTTCATTCACACAGCTTCACAGTGGAGTCAGTCATTGTCCTTAAAGGCAACTAATGTCAGACCCCTGCTGGCCTCGTCTGGCACTGCATGGGGAACCACAATCTCCAGTTCCTATTAATGGGGAAATTGAGGGCAAGAGAGCTGAGATACCAAGGATTTAGTCTTGCCTTGCTTTATATCTAGGTGTCAATATTCATCAAAAGGTGTGCCAAGATGAGAGCAAGAAGAAAGGTCAGACTTGACTCACAGTGGAGAATAACGGCTCTTGCGGGGCACCTGGGGATCATCAGCGCCTTACAGGGCCGTGTGGGGCGTGAATCTCCCTCACCAGCTGCTCTTCATTGCTCATGGCATGTGGTGTAGCACTTGTTTTTCAACACGCTTTCAGACTCGTTGGTGGCATACTCTAACCTCTAGGGCGGCAGAGGCTTTCTCCTCAGCTTTTTTATTCTGCCTCGTAAAGGCAAGAAGGACTCTGAAGGGTGAAGGTCAAGATGGAGTGCTCAAGGACATATGTAATGGGGCCACTGTGATAGGAGGTGGCGTTTGCAGGTATAAGGAGTGCCCAGAATTACAGTTCTTTTCTTTCTTCTGGTCTGTGCTGTCTCCTCTTCTATCATGAAACTAAAACAAAGTGGGGGCTGCCCCCGCAAGGAAATACGGTCCAGGGATAGAAGGAAGAAACCCAAACAAAACAAGAACCTCAGATGCAGAGCACAGCTCTTGCTTTGAGCAAGAGGATCTTTTTTTTTCTCAAAGATTGGCACCTGAGCTAACAACTGTTGCCGATCTTTTTTTTTCCTGCTTTTTCTTCCCCAAATCCCCCCAGTACATAGTTGTATGTTTTAGTTGTGGGTTGCTTTAGTTGTGGCATGTGGGACACCGCCTCAACATGGCCTGAGAGCAGTGCCATGTCCATGCTCAGGATCTGAACCAGCGAAACCCTGGGCTGCTGAAGTGGAGCGTGTGAACTTAACCACTCGGCCATGGGGCCGGCCCCCCAGAAAGAGGATCTTAATTGGGGCTCCTGGCTGGTAGAAATCCGACACAGCAGGAAAGAGGAATTCATTTGGGAGGTGCAGAGGTTGGAGAGTGGCAAGTGGCTGAGGTGCCCAGCTTGACTCCCAACCTAGTGTCTGGGCTACAGTGAGCAGATAAGCCCCAGGGAGCAGACCAAAGGATCGGGACCGGGGAGCCATGAGGAAGGGGAAATTCCCTCCACTTTCTCTGCTCGAACATGGCCTAGCAAACGAACTTTTCTTCTTCCTCTCATGGTAGGAAGTTCTGAGGAGGGTTTCCAATGGCCCAAAGTCAGGGCCTTAACTCGTTCTGCCGACCTCAGTGGGGCCACGGCTGGAAGGTCACAGGAAGAAGAGGAAGTTGACAGGGAACCAGGGTGTCTTTCAGCCATGCCCCCGACCCCTTCCTCTTCAGGGCTTGTGCCTCTCCAGTCTGACTTGAGTGACACAAATCCACTCTTCCCCGTAAAACAGAATCGTCGCCTCATTAGCATCCCAGAGAATGTTCCTGATTGCAGGGAGGAAGGCTGTGATTGCCAATCTAAACACGGAGGCCTCGGTGACTTGCAAAAGCATTCTTGGCTGCGCTGAGCAGGAGTGAGAAACCCACCCTCTCTTTTCTGTAGAGTGTTCCCCTACACGGATGGACTCTAAGATGCTTAGCTAGTCTCCTGTTGATGGACACTTAGGTCATTACCACATTTTTGCCACTAAAAACAATGCTACAGGAACATTCTTACGTAAAAAGCTTTGCACACATGTCATATTTCTTTCAGTTAGGGACACTTCTAGAAATGGGATTGGATACCATCAAATTTCCCTTCGAAAACCTTTTTTTTTATATTTCATCAATCAACTTATAATAATAATGCTAATACTGATCCTATTTTATTTCTTGAGGGCTTACTCTGTGCCAGGCACTGGATTAAGCACTTTTCATACATTATCTTCTTTGATCATCTCATCAACCCAGTATGATAGGTTTCATTATTATCCCCATTTAGAGATGAGGAAGTGGACACAGGGCACGTAAGTTACTGGTTTAGGGTGACTTAACAAATGCCAGACCTAGGCATTCTGGCCCATTACTTCACTCAAAAGAGAACCCACCTCTTTCAGGAAGAGAGAGCTCGGGTAAAAGAGAACTTGGCCACCACTGCCTGGGAAAGGAAGCCAGTGGGAAGCTTATTGGTAGAAGTGTCACCATTTTGAGTCTCCACTAAGAAATCTTGGAGTTTGGTGTTGATACAAGGACCTTAAGCTCAGGGTCACAAAGGATTTCACTCCAGGTGTGCCTACGAAAACTCTTTTAAATGCAGAATTCAATCAACCTAGTATTTGTTCTATTTAACCTCTGCCAAACAACTGGTTGAAGTGATTTTTTCCCAGTTAAATTAACTGGCTGGTGTTCTTTTGTGTCAGGCTAAGAGGACATGAAATGGGATAGTGGGTAAATCCAATTCAAGGCCGTAGGTAGTGTGCATTCCGAGAAAGGGAATCCCTGGACAGGTGTGAAACGTCATGATGTGAACGGGGATCGTGCAGGTGATAGCCCTTTCCAGCCCTGTTTATGTCCACACGCTCCTCTGGGTGATACGTTTTTGTCCCTGGGAGAGAAAGGGTCAGAGGCGGCTAAGGAAAGGGAGGGGGCAGAGGAAAGACAGCTGTTCAGCAAGTGGGGATATTTATTCCTCACCATTGCTAAATGCTCTTGTTACATTCCAGTGGGTCTAATAATCTCCTAAGAAAATACCACCCTGTGTCTCTTCTTTACTTGGAAGGGCATGAACTCTGGATAAGACAGTGTGTGACCACATGAAGGGTGTCACACACACTTTCTATATAAGGAACAGGCTCATCGCTAAATCACCAGCCTGACCACACACACACACACACACACACATGCACACGACACATGACACAGGACCAGTCTGTTGAGAGGAGGGGCGTAAAAATGTCACTAAATTGTCAAGGGGTGGAAAATTGTACTTCTGAGAACTCCTTCCAGGGAGATAATTGTGTGGAGTTGGAACAAATACTTTGAAAGCCATTTTGGAAGTAGGTGGGACCCCCAAAAGGGTGAGCTGGAGTAACAGATGGGCACTAAATTGTCTTCTCTAGAAAGGGGGTCAGGGCTTTTGTTTCTGTGAGTGTGGCATGCAGTTGGGGGCACAGCCTCTGCTGCCTGTCCTCCCACCCCGCCTGCATACCACACCTGTAGAGAGGTGCGCACCATTCTATCCTCTAGATAAACGTTGACCTAATATTTAAAGAGCAGCAGTGTGGACGGGTGCCAAGTCATATTCTTCTTGATGTGCCCGCATTTCCCTCTGGCGTGGCATACACACACTCACTCTCACGGGCACCTCCCAGCCCCGTGCTGCTGCCTGCCACACGGATGCCCCCATGAGCGCACCTGAAGGTTCAAGGCTAAAGTGCCAGGGAAGGCATTTGAGAATGGTCCATAGTCACCTCTGTCAGAGGCCAGATACCAACCCCCATTTTTAATGACCTTACACCTCAGTTTTCTGGTCCGGAAAATGGATGTAATCATCAAGCTGGAATAAAGAGGCTCGTGGAGCAACCTTCGCGTGGTGCCTGGTGCCCTGCTGTGGCAGAGGGCTTCGTCAAGCAGGCCAGGCTGCCTTGACTGGCCACAGGAGAAACCCCAGAATCAGCCTGGAAAAAAGAACGAGGGTGGGGGTGGGAGAGAACGAGAGAGAGAGAGAGAGAGAGAGAGAAGGGCCTGGGTAGGGGGACTGCAGCTTGACAGAGCTGCACCCCACATTCCAGACGTGCTGAACTTGTGCTGCATGCTGATGTCTGTGCAGTCCCTGAGACTAAGAACTCCAGCCTATGGAATGCTTCCCTTTAGTATCAAAGAAGGAAGCTAGGGTGTCTTCCAGGATGTTCTAATGTGGGCTCCTGCATCACTAAACAGACCTTCTGTTCTGGGAGACAGCAGCCAAACCTGGGAAGAATTCAAGTTTCCCAACCGCCATATGACCTGGGCAAATAATTTAATCTTTTGGGCCTCAATTTTACCACCAGTTAAATGAGCTCAGTTGGACTCATCTCCAAATCAGTCTTTCCTAAAATGGTCACATGGACCACCACAAAACCATACCCCCCTTTTGGAAGTTCCACAACACATGTCATCATGTTAAAGGTCTGGGAAGTCCCACCGGGAAGAAACCTCTTGAACTTTGTCTAGCCCAGTTTCATTTCCCAATTTACTGGACTACAGTACCTTTTTTCATGGCTTATGCACTTCTCATGTCTTAGTCTGCCCAGTCTGCTATAACAAAACACCATAAACTGGATGGCTTATTAACGAAAACTTTTCTCTCACAGTTCTGGAGGCTGCAAGTCCAAGATCGTGGTGAGGTTCTGGCGAGAGCCCTCTCTAGGTTGCAGACTGCTGACTTCTCATTGTATCCTCACAGGGTAGAAATAGGGTGGAGGGAGCTCTCCGGGGTTCCTTTTATAAGGACGCTAATCCCCTTGAAGAGAGCTCCACCCTCATGATCTAATTACTCCACAAAGGCCCCATCTCCTAAGCCCATCTCATTGGGAGTCAGGGTTCCAACATATGAGTTTTGGGGGAACACAAATATTCAGTCCAAAGCATTTGAGGAAGTGTTGCTCTCCATAAAGTCTGTATGAGTCCAGTTCTCCTGGCATAGCCCCAGCACACACACAGGTCTGTGCACGTACACACGTGTGTTTTCACCCAAGGACAAACACATGCACATGCTCACGCCTATGCACGTGCATGCACACATACACATGCACATGCGTGGAGAGGAAGAAGAGCTGGGATTCTCAGAGGAAGCATCTTTCCCTTCCCACTGTCACTTCTTCCTTTGCTAAGATGTCAGTGTTAGAGCTGGAAGAGGCAGAGAGATGTTCCAGTGGAGTTGACTCCACCCCTGATTTTAGGAGTATTTAGAGAGTGCCAAATGCCTGTTAGTGCAGAGCAGGGATGGCAGTTAGCTTTCCCAACCTCTTCCTTCTCCTCCTGGGAAGAGCAGGTGCCTTTGGGTGGCACCACTTGCTCTGGACACTCATGCTGGGAGAGAGGTGGCTGAAGGTGTCTCCCAGTTCTCTGCATCAAGAAGTGATATCTGGAGCAGCTCTGCAAGCAAATGCTGTCATAATGTCATTAAGTCCACAAATATTTTCTAAACATCTATTTTGTGACAGGCAATTCTGTCAGCATTGGTAATACAGTAGTGAACAAATGAGAGAACCTTTGAAGAGTTACAGACAGTGCCACATGAACAAATACCTATAATTTGAGATACTTACAACTGATATGGAATTGTAATTGGCTGCGTGCGGCAGAGAGGGCTATGAAGCAGCCTTGGGGAGGACCCAGAGGCTGAGCTAGCGTGGGGCAACACACGGGCAGGCTCCATCTACCACAGCCCGCGGAGGACGCCATTTGGATGCGTGGTGGTCATCACCATGAATAGGAACATAAGCTTCCTAGGTGTCAGGCACCGTACTAGGCCCTGCAGATCCAGCTGTTCATTTACTTCCTCAGGCAGCTCAGGACAGCGAGCTTCTAAAACCCAGCATCAGGAGCAAGTCCATTCCCTTTTCCAGAGACAGGAGACCACACATTGCTCTTTTTCCTGGAGATGCAACTCTGGGGTTAAGTGTTTCCTAACATTAACTGTTTTCCCTAACAATTTAGCTAAGTTTTACTCTCACTTCATTCCACCACTCTAAGGTCTACCTTCCAGAGACCCTCCCCTTCCCCAACAACACACACACACTCAGCTGCACAGCATTACCTGGTGCCAGTCGTGTTCACACTTCAGAAGGGAGACAAGCATGTTTTCACGAGTGGAGATTTTGCTTCTGCGTCTGCTCCCTCCCAGGGAGATCCCAACGCTTCCTCTGAAGTCAGACATTGTGTGCGGGTCTGGAGCTGAGTGGGCGAGGGGATGGGTACTCCCCACACCTTGTTTATTTTCTCTGCTGTGGAAGAGTCTCAGCTGTTTTTCTTCCCAAACTGAATTCTTTAACTCTTGAGGAATGACCGAAGCAGAGAAATTTCCCAAACATCTGAAATCTGAGAATTTGTGCCTGCAATCCATGAGGCTCATGGTTTCCAGATGGAGAGACCGGAAGAAGAGGAGGTGGCGTAGGAGGAGAATGGGAGGATGAAAGGCAAGGGGGAGCCTGAACTCTGGATCACTTCTGCCTGCCTCATGAACTGGGCCAGGCCTCCTATTTGCTCCGCAGATCTGCCGTCTGACAAGGCGCCAGGCCTGAGGAAGCGCGGCAGCTATGCGCATCCTTGGGAGACTGTTCCAGCGATTATTAGGAAGGAAGTCATCGTGGAATTGTCTTTTCCTAGGGCAGCCTCACAATATAAAAGAAAGCCCATGTCTTGGCTATCAAGAGGGGCATAAACACTCCAGATGGATTTTCTCACTTTCTCAGAAATGGCAAAAGACAGATACGCTTAGAAATCTTGGTTTCTTTTTTTTTTTCCCCTGAGGAAGATTAGCCCTGAGCTAACTGCTGCCAATCCTCCTCTTTGTGCTGAGGAAGACTGGCCCTGAGCTAACAGCCATGCCCATCTTCCTCTACTTTTTATATGTGGGACGCCTACCATGGCATGGCGTGCCAAGTGGTGCCATGTCTGCACCCAGGATCCGAACCAGTGAACCCCGGGCCACCGAAGCTGAATGTGCAAACTTAACTGCTGCGCCACCAGGCCGGCCCCAAGAAATCTTGGTTTCCTTACACCACTTAACCATACGCAACAGTGGACCCATAGGTGACCTAATTCATCTTCCACGCGTCTTGTCCTTATGCCAGAGGTGGAGACAGGGGCTTAACAGGCAACAGAGTTTTGAGTAAATTAAGAGGAAAGTATAGTTTGGATACAAGTGGGCTAGGTACGACCTCAAAAGGAATGCTCTCATTTTATTAGACAGGCCAGTATCTTCCAGGGAAATAGGAGACTGGAAAAATAGATTGGAACCCACCTGTCAGCAAATGGGAAATTGGCTTAGGTGCTGAGAAAATACCCATTTTATCGTTATTGGTTGATTCTTTATCATCATCTCCACATACAACCATCCCTCTGACACTCACCACCACCACCATCAAGACAAAGACCAATTTTGCTTCTCTGTCACGGTTCTTCCCACTTAGAAGAGGCTGACTTTGACACTAGGATATAACCATCCAGCTGGGTCCAAAAGGTCTCAGAAGCCCGAATGCGTGGAGAGAAACCAAACACAGAAAATTTACGTCCACTTAACACCTGCAATCTCCAGATGTCCCAGTAAAAATGGTGAGGCAGCAAAGGGCCACCTTCCAGCCAGAGAACCACACTTGGACTCAGTGTTTTCAACAGCCACACAAAACGTTCAAGCTTTTTCTTTCTTTTTGAGAAGATTAGCCCTGAGCTAACATCTGCTGCCAATCTTCCTCTTTTTGCTGAGGGAGACTGGCCCTGAGCTAACATCTGTGCCCATCGTCCTCTACTTTATATGTGGGACGCCTACCACAAGCGGTGCCATGTCCGCACCCGGGATCCGAACCGGTGAACCCTGGGCCACCAAAGTGGAACGTGTGAATTTAACTGCTGAGCCACCTGGCCGGCCCCTATTCAAACTCTTTTTAATCCAATCTCCTGGCCTGCCTGGGGCACGTAAATGTTTAACTAGTCTCTGGCTTGGGGGAGAAAGCAAGCAGAGGTGAACATATTCTGTGATGGCATGACTTCAAAAGACCACTCGTCTTGCCTGAGCCACAGAGACACTGCCTGCCTCCTCAAGTTGAGCAGCGCCCAGAATTTACGAACTTCTTCACAGTGTGATGTGAACTTGGGGTCTGAGCCAGGCATCACCATTGGGAAAAGGTGGACAATTTCCCTCTCCCTGCCCCCTCCTTTTCCTTTTGCTAATTGTACTGTTCAGAAGTGAATTATGATTTAATCCCTTCTGCTGCTAAGGGTGTTACAAAATGTTGGTTGCAATGTAGACATAAAAATTATTTAAGTAAAAAAGAAAGAAGCAAAGACAGAAACAAAGAAATGAAGGAAGAAAAGAAAGAAGGAAGGAAGGAGGAAAGGAAGGAGGAAAGGAAGGAGGAAAGAAAAAGAAAGAAAATGTAGGGGCCAGCCCCGTGGCCAAGGGGTTAACTTTGTGCGCTGCACTTCAGCGGCCCAGGGTTTCACTGGTTTGGATCCTGGGCGTGGACATGGCACCACTCATCAGCCCGTGCTGAGGCGGCGTCCCACATGCCACAACCAGAGGCACCCACAACCAGAATATACAACTATGTACTGGGGGGATTTGGGGAGAAAAAGCAGAAAAAAAAAGAAGATTGGCAACAGTTGATGGCTCAGGTGCCAATCTTTAAAAAAAAAAAGAAAATGTAGCAAATGACAAAACACCATTGCCACCAGGAAAAAACAGACAGGCATGGAAAAATCCCTGCCTGTAAACCAAGTGGAATGCAGCTGATGAACTTAGATCATTTCTATATATAATCAACGTGGCGAGCGCTTTGACCATCACGCAGTGTTGAAAGCAGTGCATCATGGGAGAAAGGACAGTTTCAGTCACATGCTTCTGGATTTCTTGATCTTAGGGTCATCAGATCAGGGCCAGGTTGCCACAGTGCTCAATGATCCATGGGAAATGAATCATGTCTTCATTCTAGGGCTTAATATATGCATTACATCACTATTAGAAGCAGGCACTCTGTGGTTGATGACTCCGACATGGATTAAGGTCAAAAGTGGCCCTGGAGACCAAATCCCCTGGTGAGGGTTTGCCATACAACTCCATGTGTCCTCTGCTTCTGAATTCTCTCTTCTCCTAGCAACAAGTGCTAAACACCAGCCTCCCAGGCTGGTGGTATGTCTACATTTGGTTTCTTCTTGCAGCAGAGAACTGGACAAATAAAAGTGAGAATCCGTTACTACATGTTAAATTGTGTTACACCCACTTGTGGTGAGGGTCTAGTTTCTTTTTATTATACTCTCAATTTTGTTGTAATAACTATTGCTTGAAATAAATGGGCAATTGACAAGGGCTTAGAGATAACAGGGATGCTGAAATGATTTTGATAGTAGCACTATTTGTTGTAACAGAATTTGACCTGTATTCTGGTTATTAGTTTTATTCATCACATTTAAAACTTGGCACTTCCATTGTTCATGCCATTTATGCAAAGCACTGTGGCATGAAAGTCACCTATAATGCTATGAAAAAACTCCCTAAACACGAGAGGCTCACGGAAGGACAGAACCTCAGGTAGGGGGATGTTTGTTTTGTTTAGCTAAATGTTCTGGAGAGTCCAAAGTTTATTTCTTTTAACCCCCAAAATGTGTTTTTGTTTTTTATCATTTGTGAAATAAACATTCCTAAAATGTTTGACATGCAAATTCTGGCCTTCTTCTGAGCATAACTTAGTTTCTTAGCTGTGATGCTCTGAGTCACCGTTTTGAACATAATTATACTGTCCCACGGTACAACGAGGCTTTCACGGGTTGAGCTGTTCCTGGCACTAAATGTCCCCCTAAAACAGTACTTTTTGAACTCTTCAGTCTACTTAAAATTTTTTGTCTCCTCTGTTGCTGTCAGTTCTTTCTCGTTCTTGGCCTGAGTTTCCTTTAGAAGTCTGTTTCTCACCCTTAAATTTAACGTGCTGTTGGCTTGGAAATCAGACATCAAACATTTAGAATTATGTGTGAAGTCGGAACAAACAGGTTCTGAGTAGGTGCTTTATGGGTAGATGCATGGCTTCCCTGTTGTGTTTGTTTCACAGTATTTATTTCAACTGGCCAGACGCCTTGTTTATTTCCTAGTTCTCAGTCATTTTTGAAGGGGTCCAGCAGAGGCTCCCGATTTTTCTAGTTCTGCCTCAGTTACTCATTGTCAAAGCTCTTGTTTGGATTTCATGTTCAGGAAACAGGGATAGGCGAAGCCGACAGATGGCTGAACCCTAGGCAAATGGTTGCTACTAAACCCCTAAAATGGTGTGAAGGTTGTGGGCTGTTTTTGTAGGCAAGTGGTATGCTGTGGCCTGATGGCTAAACACCTAAATGAACTAGAAAAGAGACATGCTCCTTTTGCAGTCCCTTTCCAAGAAGACAAAGCTGGCGTGATGTCAAGCTGTTGGAGACACCTTCAAGATGCTTAATTAAATTACAGACTCAGTGTCAGAGCTGGCTGACTTTCGGGATTCTAAAACCATGGCAAAAGAAGCCACGGCTTTGCCTCTCCTGGTGATTTCGTTATTTATGGCCTTGGAATAAAGGAGATAAAGCAAGTCTAACAGTTCCCTCCTGCCAGAAGTCAGTTTCAGGTCAGAAGAGGACTTCACTGCTGTCCTCGGACTCCCTCCCTCACTTACACTGTACTTCGCGGACAGGACAAACCATGGCCTGAAAAAGGACAATCCTTTTGCCCCAAAGCTACACTACGTTTGTATGGCACGGGTGTTATTCACCAGTACACGGCGGAGTCAGCACCGCTAGGAGAGCAGGGATGAAGAGCAAGGGTTGTGAAGTCTGCCAGACCTGGGTTTGGATACTAGCTACCCGTTTGTTAGGGTGTGAGCTTGAGCATAGTATTTAACTCTCTAAATCTGATTCCTAAGCAATAAACAGGAGATGATAATATTAGTGCTGTGAAAATTAAAGAAGATAATGTGAAAAGCAACTAGAAGAGTGCCTGGCCCAGAGAAAGAGCTCACTAAATGGTAGCTATGATTATTAACAAAAATGAATGACCTACACCTCGAGACCGCAATATTGAACAAATACAGATACTCAGCGCGGCCAGCTATTGATGCCGAGCAGTCTTCTCCTTTGGTTTTCTTTTCTGTGATATCTTCTTCTCTTACTAAGTCTGGCAGCCTGACTTTCTGCTGGTGTCTCTAGCTCTGCCGCCTTGTTAAGGCCAGGAGATATTCCAGACAAGCTGCAATTTCACCCTTTTATGAGCATAAAGGAAATGGGGGCACCTGTAAGTCAGACCAAGCAAAGATCAATGAAACAAAGAATTGTAGCTTTCAGAGGGAAAGACAATAAAATGAGAACGGGCTGGGGCAACGGGCTGTGGTGTTGAGTTCCTGGCACCAGGAAGCAGGGAAGAAAACCTCCAAACACATTGTGGTTTGTGACAAGACTGAGACTCCCAAGCGCTTCGGTGCTTGGCAACCCCATTCCACCAGACAGAAGAGTCCTCAGCAACCGGGGAGGGAGGAAGTAGGACCTAATGATCGCTGTAGGAGACAGAGAGTCTGCTGTCCTGGCTTTATCTCGGTGGCTCACCGGGTGACCTTGAGTGAGTGACCCATCTCTTGATCTTGGACAATTTCTTCAAAGTTCACACAGTCCCCATCTAACTAAAGGGGTCTGATGGAGACAAATTTGTTAAAAGGAAATTTAGAGCAGGGTTCACAAACTGCAGCTCCCCCAGACACACTGCTGGTGGGGGTTAGGGTGGATTTTTTTTTTTTTTGAGGAAGATTAGCCCTGAGCGAACTGGTGCCAATCCTCCTCTTTTTTGCTGAGGAAGACTGGCCCTGAGCTAACATCCATGCCCATCTTCCTCTACTTTATATGTGGGATGCCTACCACAGCATGGCGTGCCAAGTGGTGCCACGTCCACACCTGGGATCTGAACCGGCGAACCTCAGGCTGCTGAAGCGGAACGTGCACACACAACCGCTGTGCCACCAGGCCAGCCCTTGGATTTTTTTTTTAAGATTTTATTTTTTCCTTCTTCTCCCCAAAGCCCCCAGTACATAGTTGTATATCCTAGTTGTGAGTGCCTCTGTTTGTGCTGTGTGGGATGCCACCTCACCATAGCTTGATGAGTGGTGCCGTGTCCGCGCCCAGGATCTGAACCAGTGAAACCCTGGGCTGCAGAAGCAGAGCATGCAAACTTAACCACTTGGCCACGGGGCTGGCCCCTAGGGTGGATTTTTAAAAACTGAATTTTAATGCCTTTAGGCAAGACTTGCACTTTCTAATTCACACAGTATGTATTATTTTGGGTTTTTACACTTTGCCTCTGAGTATATGACTCTTGGTTTCAATGCAACCTCTGGTAGTAATATTACAAACTGGACTGGAATTGCTTCATTTACAACTTAATCATCTCTCTTCATCAGTTTATCAAATGTATACTTCTAAGCTTCTACAAGGATGATTCTGCTGGCCTAACTGTAATCCACTCTATGATGATTTTTTCCCCAGAAAATATGGTAAAAATTCCAATTTGACCTTCCCCCTGGTTAGTCCAAATTGTAAAGCTTTAATGTTATTTGAAAACATAATTCAGGACTAAGCATTCTTTAGGTTATAATCTACTTTGCTTAGAAATTTTAACCTAGGCACGAATCATTGTACTTTAGGGAGAAAAACCAGTCTAAATAATAATGACTTTAAGTCTCTCCTTCTGCCACTTCCCAGAGACCTCCTAAGCCCCTCCAGAGCAGTCAGGAGTAAATGAGACGCCCACATCTGATCACCACACCACCATCCATCCAGTCCAGCATTAGCCCAGGGAAGAATGCAGACCATCATGAATATTTACACCTAGCAGGGTCCTTTGTGCACAACTCAGAGACAAATGGTATTTCCAGTAATAGTTTATTGATTTCCAAATGCACAGGGGTGCTGAGTCCAAACATCCTGGGATAGCGGTAAATCTCTTACAAAATAATTTACATTATGAAAATGATATACTGAAACATTAACTCAAACGTGTAATTCCCTTGAAAGACTGAGCATTCCCTTGTTAAAGTAAAGGGTGAAAGGGGAAGATGACTAAGGAGGGGATGTGAGTGTGCACAGGACAACAGGCAGAGAACAACGGACTCGCTGGTTCTCCCCACCCACACAGTATGGCCTGTCACTGTAGAAAGCCTGGTCAGGTTTAACTCCCATTAAGTATAAATCTACCGTCCCCTCAAGCCCAGCACTTTTTGCACCAGTACACCCACAAGTATCAATTTATTTTCATTTTCCTGTTATGGTGCTTGTTCTGCTGTGTTCTCAGTTCCGAATGCTACTGTTTTACCAGGCAGGCCCCTAGAGGGCAGGAACTGTCTGGGCCACAGAGGTCTTGGATGGGTTACGGTGGCAATTCAGAAACACTGCTGGGTAGAGGCATTATTAATGAGATCTGAAGTCTCCCCTGTGCCATGGACTCTTAGGGCTAGGCTGAGTCCATTCATAACGAGATACGTTTTTCAAACAGAAAATTCCAGATGTGCTAGGCAAACAGTACACACGCAACTGATTTTCTTACCGAAAAGCATGTATAGAACACTCATCATGTGAGTGTGGAATTTCAGGTATTGGCAAGAGAATGTTTTCTAGGTGGGGGAGAGGACTTTCCAGGCTCTGCCACTACTACAAGTCCTGAATTCTGCAGCTGTGCCCTCAGGCCTGACTGGAGTGGTCAGACTCAGGTCACCAAAATGTCTGGATATCCAAACTTCCCGTACCATTCCACATCGTGGAATAGGCTGGAGTGCAGACTCCTTCAGGGCTCTCACCTCACTCTTGAAGGCCTCCATTTTATTTATGGGGAACGGCACCAAAAGGAAGGGCTCCCCCAACTTCTGGGGGCAGGCTCAAGTTAGCAATATGTACTTAATGCATCTTCTAAAGTGGAAGAATAGGGCTACCTTGATGCCATTTCTGAGTCCAAGCTACAGCCAGAAAATGTAATTTTGAAAACGAACTCATGAAGTGTCCAGTCGGACCGCAGTGTCTGCAGGCCTTTGCTCCCTCTGTACTTGAGGCGTACCATGGCTGCAGATTAGGGGAGCTAGGTGCAATATTTTCGAGATGTGTAACTCAAGGCAAGTGACTCACCCACTCCAAATTGCTTTATCCTCTCAGAAATAAGGCCTAGTACAGGGCCCGGCTATTAGCTGGCTCTCAATATAGGCCAGCTTCCTTCCTGGACTGTCAGAGCTGAGACTCCAAGCACTTCTTGGAATTGCCCTGGATTTAATGACATCAAATCAAAGGACAAACGCCCCCTCAACCCTCCAGATACCCAACATTTGGAAGGCAGCCAGGGGTTGCTGTGAGGACCCAATCCACTCTGGAGACATTCATTACCTGCCTCCCTGGATGACTTCTCCCTAGGGATTCTTGCAAACCCTGCAGCCAGTCAGGACACAATTGTGAGCGCTCTACCTTCTACTGACCTGGCAGGAGGGACGCCTCACACACACTGGGGCTTGGGGTCGAGCAGCATGCTCCAGGTTTAGGGGAAGCTGGTGCCACTGCAGGAAGCATCCCAATTCCTACATTGATAAATGCTGCAGGCAGGAACTCCGGAGCCTGGGCAGAAGCTGCTGTGCTGTGTTTAATGCTTCCTTGGTTAAAGTTTTATCAGGTGCTGAAGACAGCAGGAGCCCATAAAGCAAATCTGAAATCCTTTCTAAGTAAAAGCAAAAGTGCTTTCCTCGAGGATTACAGAGACAGGATAATTTATTGAGACAGGCTGGCATGTATTTTTATATTCCCGTTCATACCCACTGCATAAACGCTTGGGTTTCCCAAATACCGAATTAAAGTAATGACATATGGTCAGGTATGAAGAGCCAATGATCTGCCCACTGCTAAAACAAGGCTATTTGAAGATTAAACAGTAATTATCGGGGAAAGACAATCTGAGCTTCCAAACCTAAAGTCGTCTTCATCTCCTGATTTTTAAACTTTTTAAAAAAAGAGTGGCCATTGCTCCTTCTTCCTGAAGGGTAGCTCTGTTGGATACGGTCAGGGGCTGTAATTAGTGCTATACCAAATTTCCCAGTCTTTGCAGGCAGACAGGTAAAGCATCAAAACAGCCATGGCCATTTGCCTGCCACCAGTGAGAGAAAAATTCCATTTTTTCTTTTTTTAAACAGCCCAACCTACTCTCAGCCCTTGTCAACATTCTGACATATTTAGTGAGCTAGGGTAATCCTAACCCAGAAGCATATATGCCTAGTAGCTCCCTGGCCTCAAAGAAATAATTATTTCATAGCATGCACAAGATTGAACAATGATATAAATAGGATTCCTACAGTAAGTAAGTACTGTTTCTGCCTTGAAACCATCCCGCACACACACATCAGCTCACCCTGCACCTTCAGTGATTGGCACACAGGCCACAGGCAGGCAGCAGGAAGAGAGGGACCCCTCCACTGCAGGCTCCTCTGGTGCTGCCTCAGAGGCACTAGAAGTCCAGGCCCTGAGTCAGCAGCAACCCAAGGCCGCTTCGACACAGTTCCAGTTGTACTTCTCAGAAGTGAACACCCAACGCCACGGAAGGCAGAGGAAAGAGAACACAGACCCCGCTTGCAAATAAGAATTTCCTGTGAAGTCTCCCATTTTATCTTAGTTCTTTATGTGTATGAACATTCTATTTCATAATATAACTGTTTTATCTAAAAATAAGGTCATCCCCTGACTCCAAACCATTTGTAAAGTAAAACAGATGTTTCGGAAGATGTAGATTTTTTAGCTTGCAGTCTTACGTTGCCTAGTACATGACTGCTTCCTTGGGAGTAAAAGTGTTCTAAGGAAATGGGATTTGGGAGCGGGGAAGGGCCCGAAGTCCAAGCATAGCGGGTCTCTGCTCATGTTACTGCAGAGGGGAGGGCCAGGGTGTGGGAGCTGATCCGAAGGTCTGTGGGTGGGGAGGCCATGAAAAGGAGGGTTCCAGCCAGAGTAAAAGGAGGGGCTCTCTGCTGGGAGACGGAGCTTGGTTCAGCACACCACGAGTGACAAGAATTCTCCCCACAAGGCATTGAGGCCAAACTAGACTAAGCTGGGGGACGGGGACCAAAACCTACACTGAAAAATTCCCATTTGGTAATATACATTCCAGCCTTTCATGTTGTGACAAGACCCATAAAACCTGCAGAACTGACCCAAATAATTCAGGTTCCATCAGATCCTTTTAGTGACTATTTGGAAACTCAGGCAATTTGAGTTCAGAAATACTGATTTCAACTTTTAATCAGATCTCTTTGGTCCTGTTTTTTTTTTTCTTAAAGTCATTTCCTTTCTACCTCTTCAATCATTTTTCTCATTTCCACAGCACTGAATTATGAATCTGAAGTCCTGGATAACCTCATGTACTAAAACTTTCTCTCTCTATTTCTAACTTTTAACTTGTCTCCAACCCCATTCTTCAGCCATCCATCCTGTCTCGTGAAGCCATGTTCTCACAAATGTATGACTGGGCTGTTAGAGACTGTCTACGGGTTGATCTGGCCCCACTTTGCCCTCATCTATTTCATGCTTCAGTGTGAATAAAGTGGGGTTTTCTTAGCAGGTAGGGAAAAAAATTCTGAGTGCTCTTCAAGGTTATTCCAGATCCTTCCTAATGAAGCAATATTATTTGGGTATACAATATTATAGGGGCTGGCTTTCCTGAGTAAGTTCAAAGCAGCCATTGAGGGATTAACTGAAGGACCCTTAATTGCTCCTGGTTGATCAAAGGGGCACTTTTCCCTGACCTATCACGACAACAGAATGAGCAGCACAGTCAGTAATGACAAAACTGGTCATCCCTTGGAGAGACATGCGCCTGCTGGGGATCCAGGGGTGTATCCGGTGGAAGTACATTTGTTGCCGGGCAGCTTTCACAGAAATCAGAAGCCGTTACATACACGCTGTCACATACACACAAGGGAAGGAATGATTTTCCACTGGGGACGGCCAGCCTTCAAGTGTCCTCTTCTTCACTGGCACCACTACAAAGGAAAGGAGAAGCAGGTGAGTTAGGACATCACAGGAAGGGAGGCGGCCTAGTCTAGTGGTGGCAGGCACAGGCTGCTGTCGGATATACCTGGGGAGTCCTAACCCCACCTAACCCTGTTGGGCACCGTGGCCATGGGCAAGTTACTGAGCCTCTCTAAGTTCTGCTTTCTTTATTTGCTACAGGGACGATGATGATAATAAAATCTACTTTCTTGGGTTATTGGAGGATATTAAATAAGATAATACACATAAAACGCATAGTGCCTGGCACAAAGTAAATGAATAGATATTTAAAGCAGCAGGTGGGGGTCAGAGTATTTTTTAACTTACTTGACAAAATAAATTGCTGGTAAAAATCAGGAGTTTGACTTCCCTTAAGCCTTAAGCCATCTATTGTCAGGAGAGAAAAACAAAGAGAAGCTAGCATTCTGCACGCCCAATGGCACTTCTCACTGGGAATAAAGCCAAGGTTTCAATTCAGGCCAGAGGGAGAGTCACTGGTTCAAACGTCACCTCTTCAGAGCAGGTACTCTGTTTAAGCAGGACTCCTTGGTTACTCTCATCTCCACCTCATTTCTTCACAGCCCTTGTCACATCCTATACATTATTTGTTTGCTATTTACTTTCCCCTGTACCTGCCACTGGAGCATAAAAGAGTAGCAGTACTGTCTATTTTATTAACTACTGTTTATCTAGCACTAGTGTTGTGCTACGCACATAGAAGTGTTCAATGAAGAGCTGTTTTTAAAAAGGAAGTAAGAAATAAAAGCAAGCGGAAGGGAGGAAGTTGACAGGAACAGTCAGTCATTACCGCTCTGACCAGGGTATCCCAGATGCCGGTGATACGTCAGTGGCCAAAAAATGAGCTGAGAGTCCCAGAAGCACAGCCAGGACCTCAGGCGGTCAGGGTTAGAGCCTCTGTGCCTTGGTCTTGGGAGGATTGAAGGATACAGGGCTTGGGGCAGGAAAAAGGCAGGGCCAGAAAAGGACGGGGCAGGAGCAAGCACACTTAACACAGAGCCAGCAAATGCTCTGTTTCTTCTCCACCACTTCTAGAGGCCACTCCTTAAAATACCAAGAGCCAAGTGCATCCAGTGCTTACTGCATGCCATGGGCACTGAGCTAGGCACTCCCAACCCATTCTTTTTCTCTTACTCCTCGCAACAATCCTAGGATGTAAGGACTACTATTAATGTCATCCTCATTTTGCAGATGAAGAAAGTGATGCTCTGAGAGATGTAAAATCCTCGGTCACATAGTAAAGTCTGTGTCCTTAAAATTTAAGGATTAGTTTCAGCTGGAGGAAGTCTGAAGTAGTCAAGGCGGGAGTGTGGAAGTGAGGTAAAATCTCCTTTGGTAGAGACGGGAGCCAGGGAAGAGGAAAGGCCTGGGTGCATCAGCTCCCAGGCACGACCTAGAAATTTTTTATCTCACAAGGGATTATCTAAGTCTATATAAAATCCGTGCTTTTTTGCATCCATTTGGGAAAGACTTTAAGGGAAAATATCCTAGACAAGAGATTTGTAGTATTCCTACTAAGGGTGAAAACATCTCAGGACACGGAGCCTGAAATTAAGGTAAGTTTACTCTAGGGGCCAAAAGAAGCAATTCAGCAACCTTCACTATCCAAAACTCTGCCCCATTTTCTGCCTGTTGTCCAAGCACGGGATGAAGGGTGCATGCTAGCAAGGGCTGGACAGAGGACGGTCATTAAGGAGCAGTGTTTGGTGGCATCTGTCCTAAAGGGAACAAAGGGCTCTTTACGAAAGAGTCTCCCCAGAATCAAGGCACCGTATTCTCCCCTTGGGTGTTACAATCGAAGCAAGCTCTTATCGTTCTCTTGGCAATTCTCCTTCAGATACGAGTGGTCTGGCATGGCGACTGTGCCCTTTCCTTAAGCTGCAGGTCACTTTTTAGCATTCTTAACTTGAGATGCATAGTTTAAAGGGTTCATGAACCTACTAGGATTGCAGACAAAATTTTGTCTTGTGTGTTTCTCTGAGAGAGGCCATAACTTTCATCACATTCACAAAGAGGTCAATAACCCCCGCAAAACTGAGTATAATGAAATTATAAATAAATTAAGTTCTTTCTGAGTTGCCAGGTTCTTTACTATGAGACTTGTAGAGCTGGCTTGGGGAAAAGATCAGAAGCCTTGACTGACAAAACCATTTTCTCATTATCCTAAAAGAGACCTGTTTGTGGGCGTGAAAGATATAGTTCATCTCATAGTTTAAAAGCACGAGTCCTTGGGATTCTGGCATGATGCAAGGCACAACAACAAAGAAGGAGGACACGGTAGTTGCTGTCATGCACTTTACAGCCTAGTAGGTGAGAGAGAGAGAGAGAATATTTTTTTCCAGAGGAGCTTCTTCAAATAAAGCATATTTATTTTCATAATTAATTAATAACCTGTTTTTCACACTAATGAAGAAGAAAAGGGATCTTAACTGAATCTACAGCATAGAGCTTTGCTCACCTTGTGTGTGGTTGCTCCTGGAGGGCCACACAATATAATGAATGTGAGATATCATCTCCTGAATGCTCCTTCTTCATTTTGTCTGTAAGAGGGTCTCTGTTCATAAGATTTTATCTTAACTAGTCTGTAAAAGTCTCTACTTTGTCCAAGGGGAGTAACACAGCTTTCCCCCCCAGCCACTTACTGTCCTCTGAAACATCTACTGGTCACACTCGGATTGATAACTGGAGTGGGATTCAGAGATTGCTGAAATTCTTTTTAGCGTCTGTTTTGTTGTTGCTGTTGTTCTGAGAATGAACTAAGGGTGTTAGATAGGCAGCCCCTTCTGTAGTAGGTATTTACCAAGCGAGAGGCAGCATTATTTAATGGCTTTGAAGTTACCAGACTGAACTAGGTTGAAACCCCTCCTCTGGCACTAAGGAGCTGTGGGGCCTTGGGTGAGTTACTCAACCTGACTCTCAGTTTCCTCATGGTAATACTATCTATCTACAGGGTTACTGTGAAAGTTTTATGTATTTTATGCAACATAAATGGTTAAAAATGTTGGCTCCCTTCTTCAGCCTCCCTTCCTTCTTTTCCTGAATCAACAACTGCCTCCTCCTAAACTTCCTTCAATGTTCCTAGTTCTGACATCTGAAACACTGCATTCCAGACCAAGTGTGTTTCTATCCCCAAATGCCCTTAAACTTCTGGAGAGCAACAGTGCCCTTCTTTGCTTGCTTGGAGAGTTTTTTTATGAGAGCTCCCAACCTAGTGAAATATAGGTATTAAATAGAAAGAAGGGCTGAGTTCCAGGGTTCTGACACTTCTACCGGACAGGTCTCTAGAAAAGACAGGCCCTGGCAAACACTGCTAAGGACAAATATTGAGTGAAGCCTGGTTAACTGGCCTCAGTCACAGAATGATGTAGTTTGAGAGTGCTGTTGTATCTAAAAGCAGTGGCTTTAAAACTGGGGTATGCTGGGGCCGGCCTGGTGGCACAGCAGTTAAGTTCGCACATTCCACTTCTCAGGCGGCCTGGGGTTCGCCGCTTCGGATCCCGGGTACGGACACGGCACTGCTTGGCAAAAAGCCATGCTGTGGCAGGTGTCCCATGTATAAAGTAGAGGAAGATGGGCACGTATGTTAGCTCAGGGCTAGTCCTCCTCAGCAAAAAGAGGAGGACTAGCAGTAGTTAGCTCAGGCCTAATCTTCCTCAAAAAAAAAAAAACAAAACCAAAAAACCTGGGGTACACAGACCCTTGTGGCACACAATGACTTTCCAGGGGGTGTCTGGGCATGGGTACTTCTAAGGAAATAAATATTCAGACTATAACTCCCATACATGCTCTTTGTAAAGCTGACCTTTCCAAGAGCACGCCTGTGATCTACAGTTCTCTCTCCAGCCACTCCCACATTCACAATCACCTCACTCCCACTTCAAAAAAGCAGCACGGCCCTCTTACCCTCCTGAATCTTACCATGGGATAATTTTACAGTGCCTTGCTTCTGACGGGAGTCCCAAAAGAGCAGGGCAAGAAACGGTAAAAGAGATACTCCCTTATTTCATCCAGGCAATAAGCTCTTGGCAAGGTTGTGTGCCCTCATCATAGATCTGAGAATTCATGTTCAGAAGTGAGACGGTTGTCATGAAGTGTGCACTAATCTATTTATTTGAACTGAAAAACTGAAATCAGACTTGGATCTGATGGAAAGCAAGACTGATTTGGCTGGACAGTTTGACCATAGAAACCATCTTTGTCAATTAGATTACATAGTGCTTCTTTCCTGTAAATTTAATAAGCTAAATCTGCAGTACCAAAGTTTTGACAAAAACATATATAAAACTCATACTACATAATATGTCAGAAATCACATCTTTTTCAACTATCTAAACTTGATATATAATTTCAGGTGTTAACTTAAAAATAGGATACAATTTTTTCTAAATTATTTTAGGAGGTATAAGAACAGGAAGTTTCGTGAAAGGAACTGAGGGCTCCTAAATCCTAACTGGCAAGGTGGTGTGACATTTAACACTTCCCTGGCTGGGGGCAGGGGTTGGGGTGACACAGTGGGAGTGCTGTAATCCCTCTGTCCGTTGGGCACTGTCTAATGAGGAATCCTTTCTGTCTTGTGGTGGTGCTTGTGAAATTGAAGGAGTTATTAGAAGCATGCCACAGCCCCAGTCATATTCAGCCCCTAAACACCTGGTAATAAAGTGATTATGATCGAGGAGTTTTCACTGCCTGAGTTTTTCAGATAGTCCATGTAGATCGGCAGTACAGCTTTTCAGCTGCTGTCCCCAGAGACAGAAGCTTAAAAGAGGAAGTTAATAAAGGAAGTGATAGGCATTCTGACCTTGCAAGTTTAAGAGTTTCTTTTCCTGAGAATATAATACAACTTAATTTGATTTGGCATCACTCATATCTGCTAAGTCCTTGGCTATTAATTAATTAATTATTGCTATAAAAGAATTATTCATCTCAAGAGGATAGAGTAAGAGGTATGAACAAGGGAGGAAGGCTAGATTCAGCCGATCTTCAAAAAGACAGACTTGCTATTCTCCACAAACGAAGCCCCACAGGCACTGCACAGGGAGCTGGGGAGTCTCGATCCACCGTCTCGGGCTGTGGCTGCCCAGTTCCAGTAAGGATGTAAGTAACTTGGCTGGGGGATGGGACAAAGACTCGGATCCAGAAATACACCTCCACAAGACTGGGCAGCGTTGCAACTTTTGTCTCCCATGTTACCTGCCCCACAGCCTGGGCTAAAAGTGAGGGGGTTACTGTGTTGCAGGAATCAGAACTCATATATTTAGCTGCCACCTTGGAACTAAGTGAGATATAAAGTAAAATGTCCTCAGTTTATGCCGGGTTAACTGAGAAAAACATGAGAGGACTTCAGAGTTCTAGTCCCGGCTTTGCTGTGTGACTCTGGGGCCCAGTTTCCTCAACTGGGAACTCAGGATGCTTGGCATTGTAAGTGAAATTCAGGAAAATCCCAAACCAGACGGGAGCTAAGCTCCTTCCCCACACACACACTTGCTGAGCTAATGAATCAGCTCTCATTTCTACCGTATTTCTTCTCGCTTTCTGTGTACCTCTCTCCTTCTCGTTCCTCTCCAACTCAACGCAAAGGCTGGCCTAAATGTTCCAAGATCTGTCGCCGCTTTTTCTGCCCAGGCACAAACACGAGGCTGATGGCCAGTACCGCTTGATCAGCTCCTTGTATAGACTCAGGAGAAAGCTCGGATATGAACAAAAGCCCAGGATCCTCACTTCATCATACTTCTTATAAAGTGTGAGGTGCCTCCAGCCTTGTTGCATCATCTTCTCAAATCACAGAAAGACAAGGAGAAGGGCTCTTCTCTCCCCACATCACATTCTACGTTATCCCGTGAACCTTCTCTCCATCAGTAACAGCCACTGTTCACAGAGGGCGGACTCCATGTTCCATGCGCTGTGCTAAGCACTTTATATACACAATCTCACTAAACCCTCACAGTAACTTTTGGATAAGTGTTATCATCTCCATTTTACAGATGAGAAATTTGAGGCCAAGAGAAGCTACATGACTTGCTCAAGGTACACAGCTTGTAAATGGCAGATCTCGATTATGCAGACTTCAGAACCCAGGATGAAACTGGACTTGGGTAAGAGGTGAGACATGAACCTGTATCTTCTGACTCCTGGTTACCCAGTCAGGAAGTGACAGCCATTTAAGTTCTCTGAGGCTTATTTTTTTCACTTGAAAAATGGGATGATAATACCTGCCTCCAAGGGTTGTTGTAATGAGATGGAAGGTACATGCAAGTTCTCTCTAAGATGAAAAAAATGCCAGGTTTGGGTAGGCTTACTCTAGAAGAAGAAAATACAGACACTGGGTTCGTCTCTCAGCCTTCACAGCTGCCTCTGCCTCCACAGACCTCTGCGGCCATCTCTGAGAGAGGCTTGGGCTCCAGCGTGGCTTCAGGGCCACGCTCTGACCACAGTGCCAAGCTCGATCTCCAGGCACCTGGCAACCTGTTTCCCGATTTTGTGGGTGGTGGCCCTTCTTGCACTCCACAGGGGCTGTGTGGGTGGCGCCTGTTTCTGTGGAAGATGGAAAGGTGCCAGTAGGCCTTGTTCAGGGAGTGCCCTTCTATGTGGAGATACTTGAGCGGAAGTCATAGGCAGGCCTAGGCCTCATCTGCTCCCAGAATTCCCTTCTTTAGGACAGGGTCTTCTGTTGCTGCTGTTACTAGATTTATAATGGAATCATTTCCATCTTTCTTTATTTTAAAATTCAAAGTAACTTTTTCTTTTTTGTTGATCTGTATTTTCTATAACAAACAAGTACTGTTTCTATCAAAAGAAAAAAAGACCCATAGTGTTATCCACCAGTGATAATCACTGTTAACACACTGAAATATATTTACCTATCCTCCTTCCATGCACATATAAAAATATACACTTCACAGGCTCTTTCATAATCTGCTTTTTCCACTCGACTAGCAATCATGAATACCTTTTCTTGCCAAGAAATATATTTCTGTAAGATGATAATTCATAATTAAATTGTATGGACTTATCATACCTAATACTGGATACAAATTATTTCTCCTTTTTCACTATTACCCACACCTCTGTGACACACGTCCACGTGGAAGAATCTTTAGGTCCATCCTTATTTCCAAAGAAAATTCTCAGAGGGGAAATTCCTGGGTCAAAGGGCATGTTTTTCTTTTTTAAAATAAACTTTGGGGGCTGGCCTGGTGGTGCAGCGGTTAAGTTGGCACGTTCCGCTTCTCGGCGGCCCGGGGTTTGCTGGTTCGGATTCCAGGTGCAGACATGGCACTGCTGGGCACGCCATGCTGTGGTAGGCATCCCACGTATAAAGTAGAGGAAGATGGGCAGGGATGTTAGCTCAGGGCCAGACTTCCTCAGCAAAAAGAGGAGGACTGGCAGTAGTTAGCTCAGGGCTAATCTTCCTTAAAAAAAATAAATAAAAAACAAAATAAAATAAACTTTGATTTTTAGAACAGCTTTAGATTTATAGAAAAGTTACAAAGACAGTACAGAGGGTTCCAATATCTAGTTTCCTCTATTATTAACACCTTACATTAGTATCGTGCATTTGTTACAGTGAGCCAATATTGGTACACTAGTCCATTCTTGATTCAGGTTTCCTTAGTCTTTCTCTAATATCCTTCTTCTGTTCCAGATTTCACTCAAGATACCACATTTCATCTAGTCATCAGGTCTCCTTAGTCCCCTCCTGGCTGTGACAGTTTCTCAGCCTTTCTCGTGTTCGATGACCTTGACAGTTTTGGGGAGTACTGGTGAGGTATTTTGTAGGATGTCCCTCAAATGGGATTTGTCGGATGTTTTTCTCAGGATAGGCCATGGTTATGGGCCTTCAGAAGGAAACCTGCAGAGGTAAAGACTCATCCTCATCGCACCCTACCAAGGGCACGTGACCTCGCACTGCTGATGTTGCTCTTACACATCCGGCCGTGGCCGTGGTGAAGGTCTCCCACTGTGAAGTTACTCGTGCCCTTCGCACGCTGCACTCTTTGGAAGGAAGCCACTATGAACTCACACTGAAGGAGTGAGGACTTATGCTTCCCCTCGTTGAGGGTAGAGTATGTGCATAAATTATCTGAAATTCTTCTGAACACGAGATTTGTCTCTTCTCCTTTATTTATTTATTTATTCAATCATTTATTTATAGCAGTATACTCATGGATATTTATTTTTATACTTTGGGTTATAATCCAATACTACTTTATTAATTTTGTTGTTCAAATTCTTGGCTTTGGCCTTCGGGAGCTCTTTTAGTTAGCTTCTGTGGCCCCCTGACATACCCCCATCAATGTGGGGTTTGTTGGGGTTTTTTTTCAGCACTTCCTTACTTTCTGGCACTACAAAATGCTCCAGGCTCATCCTGTCTATTTCCTGCCACAGTCCTAGAATCAGATATTCTCCAACAAGCAAAGAATATGTATTTATAAAGGCATTTGACATATTATTGTTAACCCGCCCTCCAGAAATCCTCTTATGCTGATTTACAATCACTACTCACATAGGTATGAGAATGCCCATTTTCCCCACACCTTTACCAATGAAGGGCAGTTTCAAAGTGTCTATGGGGATGAGACACTTTGTGTGTGTGTGCGCTTCTCCTCTCTGAAATAACGTCCACGTTTTATTTGGTTTCCTGCTGAACTCCAAGAGGAAAACGGCACGGGGTGGCAAGCGCTCCCTTGCCTCTGCCTTTCTGCCGGCTTTCTGGCCTCCCAGCCCTCCTCCAGCACCGCGGGTTCCTCCTAACCGGCAACCTCCTGGTGAGGAATGAAAGGAACCCTGCCAAACCCTCCATTAGGGCCAAGGCAACTCCAGGGGCTCAAGGGTGAGAGGCAGAAACAGCCCAAGGGTTACCTTCCCTGCTTCCTGCACCTTCGGAAAACCCACTCGACCCAGCTTCCAGTTTCCTCATCTTTTCTTGGTGAGTGAACAACAGAAACCAAATCTCTCTCAGGCAGTTTCCTTCCACAGAAATTATAAACATAGGATTTAATAAAATGCCGGACTTCAAATTTCCTGTTGCCTCAGCTGCTGTATCTAACAAGTTACCCAAGGGAGAGGGAGAAAGGATCAATAAATAAATACATACTTGACACTATTCTCTAACCTCTGTATGAATAGTACGCTTTTTTTTAAGTGTCCCAGATTGGTTCTCAGTAGTTTTGAGTCCCATGATGACCCTGAACTGGGGTCCAGAAGTTTCAGAAAGCTGGAAATTGGAAGCAGACCAACTCCCAAGACCTCGTGCTAGCCCTCACGTCGCAGAGAGTGATGAACGTGGGTCTAAGTAGAGACACCTAGGTTTGAGTCACAGCTTTGCCATTCACTAGCTGTGGGATTCTGAGTTCAGTGTTTTTACTTAGAAATGGAGGACAATTTAGTACGTACCTGGAAGAGCTGCTGGGAGGATTAAATGAGGATTAATGTACACAGAGTGTTTGGTATATACGTAAAAGCATGGTATGGTACCTGACACATAAAAAGTGCTTAATATATTTTATAGTTACAGATGAAGAAATCAAGGCTGAGAGAGGCAAAAAGTCATACGGTGAGTTGACAGCAGTGAGATCAACTGAAAGTCAGAGTCTCTGGTTTCTGAATGCACCATCATACCTGCTAGCTCCATTTTTCTCTAAGAATGCCATTTATTAACAAAAGAGCTAACACCGTGGTCACACATGGGCTGTAAGCATCACACTGTCATGTGAAAGGATTCAAGATTCCTTCTCAAGCCCGTTCTCTTGGTGTTTGGTAAGAGAGGCCTTTGTTAACAATGACAGTAAACAGCTATAATTTATTGAGTGCTTTACACGCGCCAATCATCATGCTCAAAATCTTACAAGCACCACCTCCCTATCCTGCTGAGTCCACCAGCAAGCTGTGTTGACTCATGACTCGTGCTGCGCAACCTCCATGTGCCTGTTCGTCCTCTCCCCCACTGCACCGCCATCTCTTGCTTGAACTACTGCCGTTGCCTTTTGACTGGTCTTCCCACTTCCGCCCTTGCTTCACTAGTTAGTTTTCAACTGCATTTAGAGTAATATTTTTAAAAATGTGCAACAGATGTCACTGCCTTACTTAAAAATCCTTTGATGGCTTCCTATAGCCTAAGTAATAAAGCCCATGGCCCACAAATCCCCACGTGGTTTGGCCCCTGCTACCTCTCTAACCTACTTCGTGCCACCTGCCAGCCATATTAGCTTTCCTGCCTTCAGGCATTTGCTGTTCTGTCTCAAAAGCTCTCCTGGCTTGGAATGATGGCTCCTTAACATTTGGGTCAGCTCCAACGGCACCTTCTCAGAGGCTTTCCTTGACCGAGCAATCCAGAGCAGCCACGCCATCCCCGCACTCTTCCACTGGACAACTGTACTGTCTGCCCAGCGCTGATCACTGTTGAAAGTTACTTAGAGATGCTAAGAGTCCTGAACTACTTTGTTCCCTGCTAAATCACTAGTACCTGATCCTTGTACCTGGGCACCAATGAAACCTCAATAAATATTTTTGAATGAACAAATGATCAAAACAACCCCATAAAGTATTACTGTTCCAGAAACCTTCCAAGCCTTCCCAGGCAAAATGTGGCAGCTTGCTGGTCTTCCAGGAATCTCATGGATAGCCTGCTTCTACAGGTGAGCCCAGGCTCCGTTTCTTTTCTAACTGTCACTGTAATCACCAGGCACATATAACCACTGGGGGCTTTAATCCACAGGTGTGGATTAAAATGCTGTATCATAAACAGTGATACTCTTACAAACAACTCAGACTGATTGCTAAGGGATGGGCGTGTCCAATGGACAAGGAACACTGTGTCACTGAGGGCAAGCAGAAGGAAGCTCAAGTCCAACCCTCCCCAGGCAAGGAAACCAGAAGAATCAATTCACTTCCCTGAGGAAATGTTCTCATCTGGCTTCCTTATAGAACAGCTGCGCGTTTGGCAACTTCCAGGCCTCTATAGTCGAGCTCTGAGCTGGGCGAGGCGGGCTTGGATTCCAAGACTCTGGAAACCCATCTCTCAGGCTAATGTCTATGGAGGGAGAGAGTCCTCCAGGCCGAGATGGAAGTAAAGGCGTACTTATTCACTGCTCCTCTCCTCCCTCAGATGACACAGCAGCTGAGCACGGATCCTGAACGGGCAGAGCTGGGGCGGTTATTGTGGTAGTAAAGACAGACAGTGGAAAAAGCAAACAACTAAGGATCAGAGACATGGCTTCAGCACCCTGCTCCAGCACACATTAGCAGTACGACCTTGGGTGAGATGCCTCTAAAGTTTCTACCTCTGTAAAATGAGGATGATGATGCGTGTAAGTACTCACTAAATCGATACTACTACTATTATTATACTATTATTATTTGCTAGCCACCACTTCACCAACGTTTTCACATTCAGTTTTCATAATAATAACCCTGTGCAATAGCATTAACACTCCATGTTACTGATGAAAAAAGAGGAGCTGAGAAAGGAAGTGCTATCCCAAAGTCCCACAGCTAGGCAGAGCCTGGCCCTTGTTTTAGCCCTGAGCAGAAAACTTAACGACAAGTGAAGGCGGCATTTGAGGGGCTCTGCAGGCAGCCCGTCTGCATTTACCTGTCCAAGTTACTGGTAACGCCTCATCACAGTGGCACAGGTAGTAACCTCCGCTGATTGCTAAAGATTTTTGCAAGGCCTCTGCAGACTCAAACTCCAATTTGGACAGTAATTACTAGAAAACTTCCTCCCTGCTACAGGGGATCCCAACAGTCTCTTAAGAAAAAAAAAAAAAGGTACAGCTAGATGTTTTCAGTTTTTACAACTACAGTCAGTCTGTGACTTCCCTGTCGTAACCTGGCTGCAAGTTAGCCATGCGCCTCAGATTCTCACTTGCTTCTTGTGGGTTCTGGCAAACAGTCACGGAAAAGGGCCTGCCACCAAGACACTACCACCCAGACTTAGGACAGCACCTGTCCTGGTCAGATATTAGTTTCCATTTTAATCCCATCTGTCCTGAGGTGAGAGGCCCCCAGGTCTTACGCCCTTCTAATCAGACTCTACAGAAACTATCTTTCAAGGCTTCAGCGGACTTTCTTTTTTTTTTAAAAGTGTGGCACCTGAGCCAACAACTGTTGCCAATCTTCCTTCATTTTTTCCCCCTGCTTTTTCTCCCCAAATACCCCCAGCACCTACTTGTATATTTTAGTTGCAGGTCCTTCTAGTTGTGGCATGTGGGACGCCGCCTCAGCATGGCCTGACGAGCGGTGCCATGTCCGCGCCCAGAATCCGAATGAACCAGCGAAACCCTGGGCTGCTGAAGCAGAGCATGCGGAGTGACCCTCTCAGCCACGGGGCCGGCCCCTTCAGCTGACTTTCACTCCTGCCCACTAGAGAGCAAAATCGGAGGTAAGCTGAGGCGATGCCCCCTTGTCGGCCTTCAGGGAACCAGTGAGGAAGCTGCTCTGCGAGACCCCTGCTGTCCCCTGGCAGCCTCCGGGTTCACCATTTTATCCCCAGTGTTGAGCAACATGCCTGGCTCTTAGGATGCATTAGGCAGTTGGCACAGAGTATCTCTCACAACCTGCCTTGGCCTAGAAGGGATTTAGCCGGTGAAGTGAAAGGAGGGAAGGCTCACCTTCAAGGCGGAAACTATGTCCCGCAGGAAAGCAGACCTTTCTCCTAGGAGTAGTAAGATCTGTCTGCTTGGAGAACGCCTAAAGGAGGCAGTACGCTGCTAGGATCGTCCACTTTGCCACTTTCCCATCCAAGCCCTTCTGAACTGTGTGACTTCGGCAAAGCTATTTAACGTCTCTAAGCCTCAGTCTTCTTATCTGTGAAGTGGGGAGTGATTCATTCGTTCACACTTTCAGGGAACAAATATTTACTGAGCACCCATAATACATTTTAAGAGGTGCTGGCACTACAGAAATGAACATGACTGACAAGGTCCCTGTTCTCACGGAGCTTAATTTCTAGTGAAGGAGACAACTGACAATCATGTAAACAAATAAATAATTTCAGATAGTGGAAAGTACTACGAAGAAAACAAAGCAGGATGCTGGGAGAGAGAATAATGGGTGCATGTGTGTTGGGGGGCAACTTCGGAGGGGGAAATTATCAGGATCCACCTCTTAGAGTTGATACAAGTATTAAATGAGATAATGGATGTGATGTGTTTAGCATACTTACTAACAACTCATGAGCACTCAACCGAGTCAACTGTTTTTATATTACTCCCATCCCGAAGGCAGTCACCTCTCTTTCACCTCACAGTGCCTGAGCCCTGCTATGTGCCAGCGAGGGGACTACAGAGGGGAATCAGATAGGCACTCACAGTCTGGCAGAGAATGCAGCCTATGTGCTGTGAGAGAAGGAAGATGTGGTAAATTCCACCTAGAGTCAGAAAAGACTATCAATCAGTGCTGACAGACGGATTGGTGTCTTCCAGGAAGACTAGGGGGCCAGAAGGAGGCCATGCCAGGTGGAGGGAACAGCTTGAACAAACTCTTGAAGACGTGCACCAGCTCAGCATGTTCAGGGAGCTGTGAAAAGTCAGAACGGATGGAGATGAAGTGTGAGCGAGTACTGAAAAAGAGAGTACCCCATCAGCAGTTCCTAGTGCGCATCTTCACGGGTCATGCTTGAAGTGTCTCCCAAGAAGATGCAGGGGGTGTGGATGGGAAGGAACAGAACAGAAGGGTGACAGAGCTCCATATGGCGTCTACCACACTGCGAGCACTCCAAAATGTGAACAGGGCTATGTTTAAAATATTCAGCCTGGCTTCTGTGTGACATCCCCCAAGGCAGCACAAACAGATGTTTGAGGGAAAAAAGAAAAAACAAACACCCAGTGGTAACTCAATATAAAGCCTGCGTGGGGGGAAGCAGGCATCAGGCTGCTCAAATGTGATGGTCTCATCAGCACGAGTCTGAAACTCAGCTTGGAAGAGTACATCAGGTGCCAATGTATGATGCTGGGGGTCTGCAGTGAATGGACACTTGTTTCCAAGCAGAGCCAGGGACTCCCTGTTTGCCAGAGCCGGACTCACTTGTCTAAGAGTCTAAGGCCGTGAGAGGGCTCTGAAATGGGGAAACAGAAAACTACAAGGAGGTTTCTTGTGCCAAGTTAATAGCTCAGGCATCTCTGCCAGCATATCTTCTTTGAGACGAGAGTAACTGTGGAGCAGTTTGTGAAAGGGAATGTTCAGACAGAGGCCTGCTTCTCTGCCTGTTCATTACTCTGCCCTATCCCTGCCCTTGCAGTAAACGCTCTTGTTGTGAGTCTCCCCAGGAGATGGAGAAGCAGATAAGAAAGCTATCCCCACTCCCGATATTCCAAAAGCTCATGATTCAGCCATCAGGTCTGGACTGTGGGAATCTTCCCCTTTTGGGAGGAAGGCTGCTTGATGCAGACAGTCAAGGACATGAACCTCACATCCAGTCTCTATTCAGTCAATCTTACCAGAAGCTCTCCCTGCATTCCAGGTCAGTGCTGGCAGATGAGAGAGAGCACTAGTCTGGCCAGAAGAGAGGAAGATGACCCGAAACACATGAATACATCAAACAGGAGAGCCGAAGCAAAGACAGAAAAGGAAGTGAACACTGCAGGTCTCCATCCTTTGCATGTCATCACCCAATCTCAAAACTGAACAAAGCCCACTGCTCTGAATCTAAGGGCTGTCCTAGGCACTGGAAGAAGTAGCAGATACCCAACATGACATCGTGTAAAACGCAGCCACAGCCTTTGTCACATTCAGAAGATCTCCCCATAGGCCATTAAACCTACAGACCCCACCACAGTCGTCCCTTTATTCTACAGTACTGCACTTCTGCCTGAGCCCTAGAGTTGAAAATCATAGATATTACAAGACAAGACTAGGCCATGGGACCATCATAAATCACTTGAGCACAGAGGAGTCTCTGGGTGAGCCAGCAGTCATCTTAGAAGCTCAGGGGATGAGGCGGATGGTTAAGTTTTGCTCAGTGAAGAGCAATGATAATTTTTAAAGGGCCAGGACTAGGGTGTAAGTACAGGGTGCTGGAGGAAGGAGATAAAAGATCATTAAAGACACATTCTTCCTTCCTCCTAGTTTTTGCTGAAGCCAGGTCTGTTTGTGATACTCAAATGACATAATCCTGCCATTCAGACCTGTTCCATCCATCCGCAGAAGAGGCCGTTTACGGCTTAGTGTCAACATAAATCAGATGTCATAAGGTTTGTTTACGACACCTGGAAAGTGACTGCTCTCCAGGGGCCTATTGCAGGGCCCACCAGAGCAGACAGAGCGTTCCTCTGAGGGTGGAGTAAGGCCCAGTCACCCTCTAAGGCTGCATGGTTGAGGAGCATCTGCCAGCAATCCAGATGGCTCCCTGCTGCGAGACTGAAAGGAGCAGGAGGAGCACAGAGAAACCAAGGTTTGCATCCAGTCCTTGCGTTTATTAACCGGGTCCCCCTGGGCAAACCTTCACTGGGCCTCGGTTTCCTCATCTGAAAAGCAGGGTCAATGATTCACAGGTTCTTTGTGAATGTAAAAGCATATGGCACATGGTAAATGCTCATTAAGCAACCGCTTTTCTCATGACATGGTGAGTGAGACAGTGTCTGCAGGTACCAGACTTGGCTCCCCTCTTCCCTCCTGGATTAGATGGTCTCTCAGGCTCTCACATTCTGAGTCCCAGTCAAAATGAAATCTTCTGTAGGACAGTAAGTAAGTCAGATTGCTCTCCTACACCAGCATGAGAAGTTAACAAAGAGTGTACAGACCTTTTTGCTTTCCCCACCCACTCACCCACTCACCATTTAAAACCTTCTGCTGCAGTCTTCACTGAGCCCAGTACAGAAGGGTGGGAGGGAGGGAATGACAACAAAATAAATATTTCAGCTAATCTTTGAAAAGATGGGGAAAAGATGAGAAAATTCTTTTAGGGGTTGTTTTTAAATTTAAAGACATTTGCTGTGAGACAATAAAGCCACTCCTCTCTAAAAACTACTTTTAGAGCCCTTGGCTGAAGTATATGCAAGAAAGAAAAAAAGAAGTTAAAAAGAAGATGATAATTCTGTACACGGAAGTTTAAGAAAAGCCTATGGAACAACTTCTTTTATGCTCAGCTGGAAAGAGAAAGCTCTTTTCCTTCCCAAACTGCTTTTCTAATCTCTGCTAAGTCTGATTTTTTTCCCCTCAACTTCATTGAGATCTAATTGACTGACATATAACATTGGGTAAGTTTAAGGTGTACAATGTGATGATTTGATACACATATATATTGCGAAATGTTTACCACAACAAGGTTAACATGTCCTTTACCTCATGTAATTGCCCTCTTGTTGTTGCTGTTAGCATCTAAGCCTGATTTCTGACAGGGCTCGGAGCCCTGGGGGGACGAAGGACTCTGGGAGTGGCTATCATATGCCTCTTCTTGCCCACTGAAGAGGAGGGGAAGACCAGGCTGTGGAAATGGGGTTAGATTAAGTGAAGGGACCTAGCAACCAAGGGGGGAACCACCCGTCTAGTGAAAGACAAGACAATCACCCACTTAGCTCTTACTCACTTTAATTGGAATGAATGGTCACAACGTGGCTGTAAAGGGCACTCTGGCTAGGGGTCAAAGACAGACTCTCAAATTAGGCCTAGCACAGGAATTTAAAAATTGTCTGAAGGAGGAGAAAAGAATGACTCCATGAATCTGACATAACTCCACACTAGAGGCTTTATTTTTTCTCCTTCATTCCAACTCCCCCTCCCCTCCCCTCTGGTAAAGAACAGTAATGGCACTGAAATCCACAGATAATCCTTAAATCTCTGTGGTAGCTCCAGTTCTAAACTCCTCCTTCATACTGACGGTTTGAACAGCTGTTAACAAGTCATAACAAGGACCTCTCTTGCACCAGCCTGGAATATCGATAGCCTTTCTCTTTCCCTACCCAAATCATAAATGAAGGCTGTCCTGACCACTCCAGCCCACAGAGCCTATTCATCGTTTCATTCTCAGACTCACAGTGCCTGTGTCCTGCCTGTAGGGACAGGGGAACTTTAGTGGTTATACTGTTCCTGGGACAGTGGCACGAATGCAGGATCCTGAGAGCTGGTGAGACTAGGTGAGCTAGAAGCAGCCTAACCAAGAGAATATGCGTGAATGGTTGCCATGGAGGCAAGGGGAGAGTCAGAGCCAGCAAGAGGGGAAGAGAGGCAGCCCTGAGCAGTGAGTCATGTCCACAAAGAGGATAATTCATTACAAAGGCCACACTTCAGAGAGTCAAGGAAGGCCAGGAAGTGGAGTGCAAGTGGAGCAGGACTGAAGAGCTCAGGTTGGAGGCTGTGAGCAGTGGTGGGCACTGGAAACCTCTGTATGAAGTCCTGGCCGGGCAGTTTGGGGCAAAGCCCATGAGGCTGAAGAGAGTCACCCAAGATTGGGCACCAAGCACTTAATGTGAAATCCTTGGCACTGGTCACCCGCTACCACAGGCGTCTCTGGTGGTGCTATTAATCTGCTATGATACTTGGCATTTCCTCCTCTAGACAGCGAACTGCTGCTCAAGGGCATGGATTATGACTTACTCCTTACAACCCTGATTAGCAGCTGTGTGTCTAAGATTTGCGAAATGAAGATATAAGGGATTTGCATTTTCCCTCCATTTCCTGTACCTTATTCACCCCCCACTTAGTGAAGACAGTCACAGTTAGGTGGTTAAAAAAAGCAGGAGGCAGTCTAGGCCCCCAGGTGGCAGGCCGTGGAATAATGGTTCTTGGCTCTAGTGCATGCAGGAAGCTCCTAAGGGCATTGCATTCCACCTCACGGAGATAACACAGGACCTTGCTGAAATGCACTTCTACCTGCCCTGTGTTCATTACCTTTGTTTTCGTTGGTGCTGTTTAAAAATGTGGGAGTTTACCCATACCCAAATCCTTTACCCATTATATTTCCAGACACACTGGACAGAGGTGGCAAAAGGTGTCAGAAATCTTGGGAGCCTCTCCTCCAGCTGCCTGCCAGCTGCTCATGGACCCATCATCTTGCTTTGCTGGAGCACAGCCTGGCTCTCTCCTCCAGTCCCCACTGCCTTCCCAGAGGTCAGCCACAAGTTCACATCAAGCAACAAGCGCCATGACAAATGGAATGCCTGCTGGGATATCTTTCTAGTGTGGAGCAGCCATTAAAAGCACTTAAGGAAATCAGAAAAGGGAGGTGAGAGAATACTTGGGGAGAGCTCTAGGATAGGGAGGGCAGAAGGGAAAGCATCAGCCCCCCTCCTACCTTGGAGGAAAAGCAGGCCATAAACAGCAAAATTGGTTCTAAAAACTGGAGCTGCCTTCAGGAAACTCCAGACCGCTGTATTTTCAACCACTCTCCTGCTGGGGCCAAAACACTTCCGGGGGCCTGGGAAAACTTTTGCTAATACAAACGGAATAAAATGGCATTTCTAAACAACTATATATATTTTTAAGTTATTCAATGAGCATGCATTACAATAGGTACTTATCTATAACTCTCATCCAATTCGGACAGCATCTCTGTGAAGCAGACATTTGATACCCACTTTACAGACTGGAAACTGAGGTTCAGAGAGGTCAGTGACTTGACCACATTTGGAGCCCACCTTTGCCCGACTGCAAAGCCAGTGTTCTTTCGACCAAAAAGAACGTTGGGCTGGGCTGTGAATCCTCGCAGGTCTGCATCATTCTCCCCCACCTGTTGGATCTGTTACTCCTGCATTAATTAGGTATTAGTATGGGTGGTCTGTAAAGTGAAGGGGCCTTGCCTGTCCACCTGATTAAAGGAAGAATGAACCTATCTATCTTAAGTGGGCTAATGGAGTCTCTCTGCTGGGATCTTTCTTTAATCTTCTAGCTGTCATAACCATCTAAAAGAGAAGGACTAGGTTCTGAGATAAGTAGGTAACATACCCTTGGGAGTCACTTTCCTCTCTGAGTTTTAGTATCCTCATCTGTAAAATGGGTCCAAGAAAACCTACATACTAGAGTAGTTGTGAACACTAAATAAGATATCTTATTAAAGTCCTTAATATTATATCTGGCACAAGGTAAATATAATGATAGCTTTTATTGTAATTTCTGTTTTATTTCAGATAAGCAGTTTTGGAAAATACACAGGTTTAGCATCAACTTGTTCTCATTCAGTAGGTGCTATTTATTGTTGAAAAATTCTTTTTAAATTTTGAGTTTGTTTCATGGCCAAGAACAACTACAACAGAAGAGAGGCAGTGCAAGCACAGACAACTTAAGTTCAGGAGGCAGAGCGCCACATTCCCTCAGGAGCTGGTCCTTTCCTTTGCTGCTCAATCAGCTTAGAGCAGACTGGAAGGAAGGCTATTTAGAGATTAGAAACATAGTCTCTCTCTATGTGTGTGTATATACACACACACACATATATATATATATATGGCAGGAACCTTGAGCATTTTAGGAGGCGAAAGACATGTGTAGGATGGATTAATGCAAATGGCTTTGCTTCTAGTTATATAGTCCCCTGAAGGCACATTTGCAAGAGGAACTCTCTTGAGATGAGCGGATCCTTGGGAGGCTAATTTGGGCTGGTTCCCGGGCTTGCCTGCCAGCTTAACTGAGCAGGGAGCAGTGAACTGAAGGAGAATCAGGCTGATACTGTGTCCTCACCCCTGCTCCTCACTCTGACCCCCACAGGGGCATGGAGACCCAGAGGTTCTTCTTGGGTCTTAGGTTTTAGTCTCCTGTACTTCGGACACAGCCACTCTGGTGGTGAACTGCATCACCTTCTGCCCTCTGTCCACAGAAACCCGCAGCCATTGCCGCAGGAGACAGCTTCTATCTGCACCTTCATGTCTGCGCTCCTTTCAGAAAGGCTTTCTAGGTTGGAGCAAGACTAACCTTGCTCCCCGGCAAATGGAAAACATGCTTCAATTCACTGGCCCTGAGGAAACAGTGCACAGTGGGGCAGACTGTGCAGACATGGCGAGCTCGGAGAGCGTTTGCCTCTTGGCCTTGTCTTTTAGAGGATACGGCAGGCATTACTGCCATTTGAATTTGCAAGAATGGAGAATATGGGACTCAGGGATTCAACTCAAAGCTAGATTCATTTGTGTTTTAGCTCAGCCCCCAAACAGTATATTTGGTTCTACAGAATTTCCTGTAAAATGGTAGACTTTTCAGTATAGGACAAGTATTAGTAGCTTTCTCGCATGAAAGAAGCAAAGAACAATAACTTCTTTAAGGTTATTGCACTCGTCTTATCTGGGCTTTTATTTCTAAGTAGATTTGGGAAAATTAGTTCTTTCCAGTCTATCTTTCAGGTATTGACAGAAAAGTCCGGTGACACACTGTGTAAAAATTAAGCCTCCAGAGACTTAGAGGGGAAAGCACTCCCTATGGACCAGAAAAGAACAGATATTGAAATTCCACAGCCTAGATTTTTTTTTTTAAAGATTGGCACCTGAGCTAATATCCGTTGCCAATCTTCTTTTTTTCCCCTCCTTCTTCTCCCCAAAGCCCCCCAGTACACAGTTGTATATTCTAGTTGTAGGTCCTTCTAGCTGTGGCATGTGGAACGCCGCCTCAGTGTGGCCTGATGAGCGGTGCCATATCTGCACCCAGGATCTGAACCAACGAAACCCCGGGCCACCAAAGCGGAGTGCGTGAACTTAAGCACTCGGCCACGGGGCTGGCCCCCCACAGCCTAGTTTTTTGATAGTAGACTTTGAGCAATAAAAAGCTGGTAACATTCAAGATCACTTGGAGATATAGAGAGAAATTTTACTCTTCCACAAGCTAAATTTTAGGAAGGGTCTTGCCCTTTTTTGTTAAAGGCAAAACAAACATTTCCAGACCCCCAATATATGTGCATATTGCATATGTGTGTATACACACACACATACTCCCATTCTAAATGCAGTTTGTAATCTGTATTCCTTCTTTAATTTGCCTTTCAATTATTGAGTTATTAATCCTAAACTGAGTAGCCATTTTCATTAAGGGGCAACTCCTGCATATTGAAAAGATTTAGCTGGAAGAGATGTGGTATAAAAATGCAGTGTTTTACACAAATTTAAAATACTCCAACATTCCACCACATTTCCTCCTCTTTAATTCCTAGAACCCTTGAATGAGGATTCACCACATTGGGTCTCACAGGTTATTTCCCAGATACTGTGTAACCGCTGAGACCCTAAGCCTCAGAAAGCATATGTTTGGCATAGACATATCTAGAAAGATATCACCGGAAGAAGCCCCTACAGACAGGCTAAATGTCCAGGGCCTTATGGACCCCATATTGTTTCAAACATAGGGGAGGCCTTCGTGGACAGCTGAGTACCCTAGTCTCTCTCCACAAGGAGCTGCATTCTACCACAATCTGGCATTTCAGACTCCATGACTACCACCATCCGTCTATCTCACAGACAGACTCTCACCATGAAGATCAGCTCACATAACTAATCCCAAACCAAGTACATCCTGCTCCTCAGGAGGCTTGTCTCACTACTCACTCTCGACGTCAAAATGGCTGTGACAGTGTGGGGCTTACTGACGGGGTGATTTGCTGGAACCAAGCACATCAGCAACCTGCTGGCTGTGCACATGAAGGCACAAAGATCTTGGGGTACCACAAAACTGGGATTCCTCAGTCAGCAAGGCTTTCCTCCTTCCCTTTCTAACAAAATCTAACTATAATTTATGCCCATTAAGTAGGCCAAAACACCCATTCACAAAGAAACCTGCTTGTACAGGTCTGCTGATACGCACAGCAAATCACCTCCAATGTGCCCTTCCAGGAAAGGGCCAGACTCTCATTTCAGGCACACAATTCATTCTGACCAAAACATTCTATCTGCTCCGTGAACGCAAAAACATATGCACACACACAGGGTGCCCCTCATTTCCTCTGGAGTAATGGGAGCCTGGGCAATACTTTAAGTATTCATTTTCCAACGTAAATTAGAATGGTGCATTGAGAACAGCAGTGACATCTGCACGGATACAAAATGTATTCATTATGGTCGGTGCTATTACAATGAAAGGAAATGCATTCATAATGGCAGGACATTTGAAAGAATGTGTTGCTGCATTCTGTGTCCATAAAAGCAATAATGAAGAAAGAGGAGGGGGTCAAATACATTAAAAGGAGTAGCAGGGGCATGGGGCGGCTTCACGGGCTCTGGGCAACATCAGTGAGACGGCACTTCACTGGATCCTCAGGGAGAAAGTTCTGACGGCTCAAAGGGAGGGGAGGCAAGAACAGCACTAGGCTGACATTCCATAGAACTGGGGTTTGAACCTGGCTCTGCTGCATGCCAGCTCTGTGACCCTAGGCAAGTTACGTCATTTTCTCCTCACATCTCAGCTTTGCTCAGACTGCTCACCTGCAAAACGAGGAGAGCCTACCTCACAGGACTGCATGAGGAGGGAATGAGAGGACACACATAAAATGCTCAGCACACAGTCTGGTGTGTAATAAGCATACGATCAACATTAGCTTCATTTTTCTTTCTGTTATCACTAAATAAATGTACAGCTCGTGATTTTAGGCATCACCTAGCTCTCTAAATTTCAGTTTCTTCTTATGTAAAGTGGAGCTAATAACACCTGTTCTTCCTACTTCTTGAGCTTATTATGAAGAGCAAGTGAAATGAAATGTGTCTGGCAGCTTTCTACTCTGGATGGTGGAAGGGTTAAATATGTGTCTACAAAGCCTGAACTGCAGTGTGTGTGTAGGGTGTAGCCCAGTTCAAGCCTATGACACAGAAGGACAAGTCTTCTGGTCTGGGGAGGGGCCCTTCTTCTGATCCCTTCTTCATGTCTGAACATGGATATGACACCCAAAACTGCATCCTCTTTCAGCCATCAGGTAACACGCAGGAAGGAAAAGCCCAGGGAGTCTCAGAGACACATGGCAGTACTGACATCATCAGCCACTGAAGCAAAGCCAGCAGTCACCTCCCTCCAAACTTATTATGTCAAACAAAGAAACCTTTGTTTGCTTAAGCTACTAATACCAGAGCTTTCTCTTCCTCAAAGCTGAACACAATTCTGATACAATGCCTAAGTACTCTGGAGAATTAAAAGCCCTATATATAAGTAGATGATCTTTCCCCTGCCAAGAATTTCATTCCCTTGGACCCATCTGGCTAATTTATATATGTCCTTTAAACTTAGATTTAGCAATATCTCCTCTAGGAAGCTTTCCAAGACCCTATCCCTAGCATTTCCCCCGCCCTTTGGACTTCTAAAGCACTCCATAAACACTTCTATCAGTATATATTAAACTGCTCTGTAATGATCCATTTATGTGTCTCTTTGCTCCACCAGATGGTTAAAATGTCTCAACAGCAAGGATTCCCATTTCAGCCATTTAAAACATTTCCTAGCACTTGGCATAATACCTGGCACACAGTAGAAAACTCATTAGGGACTGGCTGAAATACTGAATAAGCCGATGAAAGAAGGACCTGAAAGGGCATGAAGTAAACGGTAGCCTTATCATCCATTCATGTTTTTGAAACACTGCAAATAGCGTTCCAATTCCTGTCACTACTTTCAGGGCATCTTGGGTGGGAAAGCATAGGTCTAGGCAGTGGTTTTTATCATTCTAAAAGTTATTCCATTTGACCCTTGTTTGAATCTATGACATTCCCCCACTCCTACTCCCAATACTATTTTATGCTGTGTATTTAGTGCCTACCTATCTACACAAAAATAATTTTATTTCCTTCTTTGTTGCTTTACTATTTACCCCTTGTGATAAGCAAAGACATCCTGAGAATAATCCCATTGGGCAGCAAAACAAACGTTCACATCATCTAGCAGCTCCCCTCCTAGGTGTCTGAGTTGTGTCTGTGTGACTGGGGCTTCTGGAGGCTTCCTGCTGACTCTGCCATATCTGGATCCTTACAATCCTTGAATGCAGTATGCAGCTCCTCAGGCTGAGTCTAAGGTATGTGGTTTTATGTTAGGAAACAGATGCAAACTCGTGTCCTCTCTCTTCCTATAAAGCCACCTTGTCTCCATGACTTATAGAGATCACAGCCTTCTTGAAGTAACAGTATTAGCCCCATTGCCAAAATACCCAGAAAAATAATAATGTCAAATAATGTGATATTATCATTCAGATGACAAATTAGAAACACACTTTGCTGTTAAGGACATTACGTGTAAGAGCAGTCTGAAAGGAGCAGTGGGCTTCCTGTGATGGACCCAGTGCCAGCTTCAAGTCTGACTCCCATTTGGTTCCCTTTGTCTTTAATGCTCCCCATGCCCATTTTTGCTTGGCTGGCTCCTTTGTTCAGTCAAGTTTCAGCTCAAAAGCAAACTCCTCAGCCCTCTGTGAACGGCCTTATCTACAGAAGCTTCTGTTCCCCAGCCCCTTTCTATCAAATCACCCTGCCTCATTTCCTTTCTAACACTGCTATCTCAAATTATTTTGTTCATTTAGTGGTTTACTAGTTTTTTCCATCTATCTCTTCCCAATAGAATTAAATTCCACCAGAGAAGGGATCTCATCTCTCTTGTTCACCCTGTATCCTCAGCAACAGAGCTGTACCTGGCATAATGTGAGTGCTCAATAAACATGTATTGAAAATGAAGAAGAAAGTGGGCAGTGTGTGTTCACTCAGTAAATCCATTTTGCTGGCCTTTACCTGAATTTCCTTTGGGAGTGGGGATGAGGATGGGGTTGATGGCCACCATGAATACTTGGAGGTGGTGAGGTTGGCTTTGGGAAGCTACGTGGAGTTAGGGAAAGAGCCAGAGTCCCGGTCTTGCCACTTACAAGACGTACGAGAATTGGAACGTGTTCCTTTAATGTCTCTGAGCTTCAGTTTTGTCATCACTATAATAAACTGTTTCAGAGGATCAGTGTAACAACTAAATGAGACAGTGACGGTGCACATCAGGTCAGTCAGTTCCCTCTGTCTGTCCCTTACGGCTGTAAACAGAGGAGCAGTCCAGGGGCCCAGAAAATCGGCCTAATGCTTCCTCCCCTCCCAGCAGCCAGCTCAGCAACTGTGATGACCCTTCAGGGAGAAAACGCCAACCTGCTGCATCTGGGAGTTTAGCCCACAGGCCGAGTGTGAAGTCCTGAGTACATTCTCAAAACCCTGAGCACGAACCTGCCTTGCAAGGTCATTAGATATTTATTCCTCTCTTCTCAACCTTCTATCAACTTACATTAAACTAGGGCTGATGTTATTCCACAGAAATAAGCTTATAAATCTGTTTTAAAGAACTCTGGGTGCTGATTCTGCCACAACATGTGCTTCCTCTAGTCTCATCAAAACCACAGCATTCAAAGCCATCAAAAGTCTGTGGTCTCCAAGCCTGCTAGAGACATTTTTGGTGAAATCATCTTTGACAGGCACGTTTAATTCCTTACCCTCAATTTACTTTACCCATTCATTTGTTAATTCAACAAGCTTTAACTGAGTGCCAAGTGCATGTCTAGCTCTAGCAATAAGTCACCGTAATCTGGCAGTTATTCACTGTGAAGCACTGTGCTAACCCCTTATGAACATCAATCCTCATCTCACTCCACAGGCATTATGATTATCCCCGTTTACAGACAGGAAAATGCAAGAGTTTACCTAAACTAAGTGGGCAATAAACGGTGGGTCAGTACTCTAATCTAGGTCTGGCAGCAAACCCCGTTGTGTTAATCACAATACGCCAGAAAGCAGGTCTTGAACATGTACTTGGTACCTATCAGGGTGTTAGATGCTTTCAGAAATTAAAGAAAACAAGGCTAGACAATGGCCTTCCTCAGGGTAGGAGTTCCATCTTCTTTGCCTAAACAATGCCAACAGTGTTTGTTGAATTGATGACGATGTGGCTCTTGTTTTCAAAGATACAGTAGAGCCAAAAAGACAAGTTTGCATGAAAGACCTTAAACTAACAAGACCACCAAGGCACAAAATTGTACAGGGGACACAGGTGTGACTGATTACAGCCAACGAGTGGGTTTAACTCTATCACTGAGCAACAAAATGAGGAGACTGGAGTAGCCCAGGCATCACAGACTCGAGTGGTCATAGAGGCTGGTAGGGAATATGAATGAACGAAATGAACAAATTGGGGCAGGCGGAGACAAGTAAATTGGAAAGTGCATGCCCCACGTAAGGGGCCAGCTGGTCAATGTCATGGGGAAATACGGATCCAGTATTACCAGGACTTCTGAATTTTTAAAAGAAGCTTAAAAAATCTGCTTTTTGATGTAAAATCTTCCAACTTTTAAATGATCAGTAATTCATAAATTGAAAAAATACTTTATGAGTTAAAACAACCACATCCTTAGGTTAGATTCAGTTTGTGGTCTTTGGATTAGACTATTTCACAATCTTTTTACCAAGAACCCCCATGTGCCCTCCATAGGCTTCAGAATTTAAAACTCCTTGTCTAACAAACAGCATTTTTGAATATTTAATTAGTTTTCTTGTATAAATTAATAACTAAAAAATTAGGTCACAATGGGAGAAAACAGCTAACATAACTACCCTGGTTGCAGTTAAATGTGAGATGTCCCATTACGATTTCTGGAATACTGAAAACAGTTCACAGACTTTTATTTCTATCTTCGAGGATCCCGTGGGACCTGAGGAAGCCAGTCAGAAACCGCTGGCCTGAACAAGCGGGCTCCACGGCCTGGGGGCAGTGAGGCCTGGGGGAGACGTGGCACTGGGAGTCAGACAGAACTGGGCTGCATCCTAGCTCTTCAACTTACTAGCGGAGCGGCCTTCAACACATTATTTAGCTTCTTTTATATGTTTGGAAAATGGGAATAATTTGTGATCCATGTTTTTCTCTCACCATCACCGTCTAATTAAAAGAAGCACCCTAGACAGCAGCCCATTTAATACCATTATAATGATTAAAATAGTTTCAGCTCAAAAATGAACAAAACAAAAGGCCTTCTATTACGAATAGGAGCCATGATGACAGGTGCACCGATGGAGGAGCATGCAACTATTCCTTCTTCCATCACACCTTTCACCAAGGAACTCCAAGTGCTTGATCACAGCCTGAGACTTCGAGCTGGACAGCCAGAAACTTGGTGTACTTAGGAGTCTTGCCTAAAGCTACGCCCTGCCTTAGGTGAGCGGATGCCAGACGGTTTATTCCTTAGTGCCTCATGTTAAATGTCAAACAAAAAACTTTATCTTTGTTCCCACCTCTACCACAATGTATTAATCATCGAACTCATCTGTATAGTGCTTTTCTATTCAAATCACTCAACACACATTTATCATGTGCTCCTCATAAGCACCCAAGGAGGCTGGCGAGGCACAAGTCAATGCCGTTTTGTGAATCAGGGAACAGGTTCTAAGAAGTTGGAACTAGTTTACAGTCACCAAATTAGCAAAAGATAGAAGTAACTCCAGTGACTTCAAATTCATGGTTTTTCTTATAGACCCTGACCCATAACAGGTCACAGCTGAGATGAGAAACACATGAGAAACAGAGGTGCCATTGGGAGCCATGTGCTGGTTGAACCTTTACTATTCTGCTTATCTGTGAAACGCTAGGTGTATAAGAAAGGGAACCTGTTCTGGAATGGACACTAGATGTGAGCACTTAGGGGCACTCTGTTGTCTAACTATAAACTGTGTTAAGAAAAACTAAATTGTCATCTCAGGTTATACACTAGCTTGCCTCTCTATGGTAGCACAGCAGAACATCAGTCAATTTTGCTTACCTTTTCCAATTTACCCTTCTACCCTGCCCCCACTTGGGGTAAGAGAAGCCTTACAAACCACATGACTCCTCCTCCCCACACCCTTTTTTACTGTTGCTGACTGACCAGACGAGGCATGACACCTAACTCAAGGGCAGCTAATTACCAGACAGATGAACTGGCTGAGTTTTCTCTTGAGACTGTGGTGAGGCAGTGTTCTATCCTGCATCAGAAAACTGCTATACAGCAGGGGCCAAAGTGGTGTCAGGGCAAGCTGAAATTATAAAGAAAGAGGAGAGGCAGAAGGAAATGAAGACGGCTGCTCTGTGGGGTGGAGAGTGACGCAGGAAAGAGAAAGAAACACAGTGAGGACTGAGAGAGCAGCCTCTGGTCTTAACCAACTCCCACCCCTCTCTCCACCAGGCACAGAAATGCTTCCTTTGATTGGGTCCCGTGAAATGCGCCACATCCTTTCCACAGTCCATTGCGTTATCTGAACCAGTCCGGGTGGATTTCTGTTCCTTACCATCAAACAGTCTCTGACTAATACAACAAGAAACAGGAGCCACAGTTATAACAGAGAACAAGGGAAGAAGTAGGAGGTGGTTAAAAAAAAACCCCTAAATCTCCTTCTTTTAGATTGCACAGAAAGAAAGGGAATGAACGAATGAAACTTCAAAGTTGAAACGGCCCCAAATTATGGCTGCCTCAAGTTTATTTCTATTATGTCCATGATCTTTTTAGCACCAGAAGGATAAATGCCGGCAAAGCTCTCATGACATGATAAAGTGCAATGCCAACAAAGGACTAAACAGTGATATAGTACATACTTTCCCTGTGCGAACCATGGTTCGAAATCCCCTTGTGACAAACAGAGCTTACTATTATGACATCCACTCTCTACCCTCCACCAGTCAACTTACTGTTGTATAGCGCTTTTCAGGTCACTGGTTTGAATGGGTCAACATCTGTGAAATCTTCCCTGATTCCCCAGGAAGAATTAGTCACTTTTTACCCTGCCTCCCACAGCACTTAACACATTTCTTTATGTGGGTTCTCATACTGTTATACTATAATTCTTTGCTCATGAGTTTCAATTCTTTCCTTTTTTTTGGTGAGGAAGACTGTCCTTGAGCTAACATCTGTTGCCAATGCTCTTCCTTTTGCTTGAGGAAGATTGTCCGTGAGACAATATCTGTGCCAATCTTCCTCTATTTTGTACGTGGGATGCGCAGCATGGCTAGATGAGCACTGTGTAGGTCCGCGCCCAGGATCTGAACCTGTGAACCCCCGGGCCGCCCAAGTGCTGCATGTGAACTTAACCACTCTGCCACGGGCCTGGCCCATGAGTTTCATTTCTTAATTGGACCACAAGTGCCCTGAGAGGAGGGCCTATGGCTCAACCTTTCTCTCTGTTGTGCCTTGCATGATGTTTAGCACACATGCTAGTGGAACAGATCAATGCCCATTATCTTTGTCTCCTGGCAGAGTTCCTGGAAACGATAATTAAGATTTAAAATTTTTCTGTAACAGATCACAACTGGGGTTACAACTATGCATACAAACAGGTTTAACTATTTCAACTGAGCCAGCCTGTAATTTTAGTAAAAAAGAAAAAGTACCAGTATCATGCCATAATTTAAATACCTGCAGCTAAAAAGCTATATTTCAAAACTGATGGGGTGGGGATAGAAAGGAAGTTAAAAATCCCAACTGTTTGTTAAGCACAACTCTCATCTTCAGTGAGCTCAGACTGTACCAGAAATTTACTACTGAAAAGTCAAAGTAATCATTTAACCAAAATGACCATATGAGAAAAGTACCAAACCCAGCATTTTGGCTGAAGTGGTTAAAATGCCAAGATACTGAGCCAGACTGAGTGTCCTAAAAACACAGTCTAGGGATCAAGCAGAAACTGGCTGATGGCAACTCAGCTTTGTAAACTACTTCTTAGGATGCATGGTGAAAAACAGTCTCCTCTTTAATAACTGCACTTTCCCACTGGCAAAGCTGAGGAAGGGGGATAGAAAGCCATTACCAGCTGTGAAGTGATGTCGAAAGAGTTCTGATGAAGGTCACAGTGTCACTTACTCACTGTATTCTCCAATTTCAAACAAGGAGAGCAGAGACTGAGGAGCTAACCTGTGATCGAGGTACTTCGTTTGTTAATGGACACCCAATTAACAAAGTACAGTGCTGACTGAGATAGACTGGTGTCTGAGGCCACAGTAGGTGACTCCTGCCACCTGTCCCACTAAATTAAAGTTATCTGAATCTCAGGGAAGCAGTGACTTAATTTACTCATCTAGTCAGTGATGGAGAAGTTGGAACAAAGACTTATTTGAGTCCAACAGAGGCAATTCCTTCCTCATCTGCTTACTGCAATGGAGAGAGCAGAAAGAGCAAGGAAGGCCCATTCCACCTGAACCAAGAGGTCCAAGAAAGCAAGAGAAAAGAGAGAAAGAAATGGCCATGTGGTCTCTCAGTGCGGCGATTGTTAATCCATTAACCCCGCATAACAGAGAAGAGGCCAAATGACTGCCAGAGTCTCGCCAACGAGACAAACTACTCCTCTTCCCAAGGAAAGGAGTAAAGGATAAAAGAGGCAGAAGCATGCTCTTGAGAGGAGGAAGAGCTGGCAGCAATTCTGATGCTGTGAATACATGGGGGTGGAGGACAAGAACGTTTCTCCCCAGACAGACTCCCAGGCTGACGTCTCAGTGAAGATGTTATAATGTGGAATATGCTAGAAGAAGTGTATAAAGATGCCAGGATACCAAAAGATACTGGAGAACCATTGCGCACAAGGCTACTTTAGTCCCTTGGCCTCAAGGCCCTGTGTGTTCCCAAAGATCCCATTTTGGAGACAAAAAATAAAGTGTCTCCTTTTCGGATTCACAACAAAGCCAAGGAAAAAGTGAGGGCTATGAGCAAAGGGAAAGAGAAAAGGCACACAACCCAATGGGCTGAGACAAATGCAAAACGGAGTTATTATAAATCTTTCTCTCCAAACCAATCTTTCTTCCCAGTAGCACCACCCCCAGTAGTCTGTGGTCTCTAAGACAAAGACCTCGGAGTCTGAAAGCCATAGAGGAACAGACCTGGAAGGAACCTCCAGGGCCACATCAAACTTAGGCCTCTCCTTGATACATGTTCCATCTCAAGCTCAGAGAGGTTCAATGCCTTGTCTGAGACACCTAACAAAGTAGTGGCAGAGCTCTGCTTGGAAGCCAGTGCTCCCGATTTAGCTCCATCTTACTCCTTAATTCCTCAAAGACAGCCACACACTAAGTCCTCTCCATCCCCCACGCATGTTTCCCCAACCCATTCTTCTCTCCCCATTGCTATCGTTCTTATCCAAGTCTAGAATGCCAAGACCTGTCAGCTGAATCACTGCAACAATGTTCTAATCTTGTGGGCCTTAAGGACTTGCCTCTCCAGCTGGATCACTTCCCACTCCTCCTCAGCAGTGATCCTCTGCTCTCCTGGGGTGGACTGCACAGTTTTGCCACTGCTCTTTCCCCTCTGCCAGCATGTCCCACATGGGGCTGCTCTGTTGTCTTGGTCTTAGAATGCAGGAAAAGGGAGCAGAGCTAATGCTGATCCATAGTGAACGTGCATCATCTGAGAGAAATAAATGTTTGTTGTTGTTGCCACTGAAATCTGAGTGCATATGCACACCCCATGCCCTTAGAAGAAGAGTGACTTACACAAAGATGACACTCAATAGATTTTTTTTTTTTGCTGACTCACTGAATGAATCATCTCATTAATCCTCACAGTAACCTTATTTCAGACACTATTATCATCTACATTTTGCAGATGAGAAAACCAAGGCCTAGGGAGTCTGAATAGTCGGGCTAAGGTTATATAGGTAGTAGGTGATAAGGCTGGAGTTCAGACCCAGAACTTCTGACCCTAAAGCCCATATTCTTTAACCAGTGCATCACACTGATTCTGAGAACTCTTAAAACTGCCAGAGTTTGAAACACACATTTGGTTTAATTATGTATTATCTTATTCTTGGCTGACTATTCTCTATATTATAATCTTGACTACCCTCCTCCATTTCGCCTTGGTTGCAAGCAATTTGCAGGCCAAGATTCCATCCTATCACAAGCCTAAGCACCTGGCTGAGGCTCAGTAAAGACGTGTTTGTTGACTGATGCTGGCTGATCAGGGCAAGAGCTCACCCTTCTTCTTCCAGTCCTCAGGGAGTCAGAAGTATGGCCCGAGAATTCCTCACCTTGCCTCAGAGCTCCAGAGGAAAGGACTGAATTTTAAACAACATTCAGGTCTGATAGAGACATAACCTTTGAAGGAGGAGATCACTGCCTCTTCCCACATGTCAGCCCTATCACTCAAAGGCAGGGAGGAAGAGAAACAGCCTCTAGAAAGATTACGTTAAAAGAAGAAAGAGGAAACAGCCAGGCCTCAGCTGTGGAAGCAGGAGTCTGCACAAGTCTGTTTATTTTGGGGACCATCTCAGGATGACACACTTGAGTGGGCACTCTGCTTTTCTAGACAGCAGCGTGTACTAGTGCTGGCTCAGACACGCCGCTGTTCTCCGGGCTCATCATGCACAAGGCACACGAGTCTGAAGCTGAAAGGGTAGCCACTGTTACGCCAGCACCTCTGCAGCCTGTCACTTGCTGAGGACAGAGAGAGAGCACCGCCCAAGGGTCTCTTCTGTCAGTCCTGAGAGCAAGCACACACGCCTCCCTCCAAGCTCTCCTGCTGCATCCCTGCTCTTTTCAGAAGACTCAACGAGAGCAGACAGGGCATGTGGGTAGATTTCAATGAAAACATCAAAGAGACGAGTCTTGAACAGTTAAAGCTCCTCTTTAGAGCAGATGTGCATGGGAGAACTTTTATTCATTTACTAAATATTTTATTTATTTTAGTGCAAGCCTACAATGGTGAAGAGACTCTGCAGCCAGATGGCCTCGGTTCAAACCCTGGCTCTCTACCATTCACTGGCTGCATGATCTTCGGCAAATTTAATCTTTCCATGTTTAATTTTCCTCATCTGGAAAATGGGGGTGCTAACAGCCTCTATCCCTATGGCGTTGTTGTAAGAATTCAATGAAATCTGGGCACATATCTGGCACACAGTAAGCCCTGAGTCAGTGTTAGCTATTACGGCCATGATCACTATTATCTAAGGAATGGCCAAGGGTTCATGAGTCCTAGTCAGTCACTTTCCAAGTCTGAAACATGGTGAACTGTTGCTCAGTATGGAGTTAGCAAATAGTATAAGTGACCTGCTACAGGTTACTGAGATAAAGAAAAATTGAGTACAGATGTTGCCACTCAGGAGCTCACAGGTGGCCGGCGTGATAGAGCATATACATAATTATAAACTAGAGAAGAAAGTGGTAAGTCCGAAAATGAACTAGAGGATCAGAGAAGGATTCATGGAAGAAGAGGGTAATAAGTTGGAGCTTGAAGGAAAAGGAGGACTTGACCGGGTTAAAGAGCAGATGGACAGCTGAGGCTCCACCACAGCCGAGCACTGGGGGGACAGCACCGGAAGTCACTGCTGAAAAGGCAGTGTGGACCCTGGCCATCAGTGTGGCTCTGGATCTGGAATGATGCTTCCACGAGGCCTGTGAGGAGGCCAAGACTGCTCCCTGAGCTCTTTGCTGAGCCAACCATTCTCACAAGAACTTCTCCAAGCTGAGCTAACACGAGCATGCCTCTCAAGCAAGGGAGAGATCACCCTCACACACAGCCTCAAGGCCCAAGCCAGCACTCCTGTGACGAGTGCTTAGCACTTACTAGGCTCTTCCTAAGGATTCAGTAAGCAGATTCTTCTATACTTTTACTAATTATTATTATGACTATGACAGGAAACCAGTTCTTTTTTTCCCCATTCATTATCTTGACATAGACCCAACATTTGTACTCTGACTCAGTCCAGGAAGAACCTAAGGGCCTCAAGTGGAGGCGGGAAGGCAGAATTCTCTCAGCCCCACACTCAAGAGCCACACTCTCCTCTACTGAAACTCCTCTTGGTGCACAATCAAGTTGTCTCCAGAAGCTGGGAACAGCTCCCACCCATACCTCCCTCCCCTCAACCTGGGAACAGAGGGAGCAGCAGGTTGGGCTCTCAGAACAGCCCAGTCCTTCCTCTTGACGAGGAAACCATCTCCTGGTCCTTCTTTTGCGTGAATGACTAGGTTTTACCTGTGTGGTAAGGAAGTGCATTGCTGTAGGATCTATGCTACAGGTGTCAACACAACTTACAGCAACTGGAACTTTCACTGCATTAGCTGTCAGCTTCTACTGAGAAGGAAACGTTTTGGAGTGCCGAGCGCCCACACTGGTAAGCAAGATGGCTCCTTAGCTGAGGTAAGGGGAGAAGGAGATGGAACTACTAAGACGCCACAGAGGCTGAGAGGCCAGTGCGAGAAGAAAGCAAAGAGTATGAATCTCTGAAAGGAGTCCTGATCAGCCAAGGTTCACAGTGTTGAAGACAGGAGGGTCAGTTCCTTTAAATCAATCTGGCAACTGCAGAGGATGAGGCTTTCTCATTCCAAACAGCACTAAGGTTAGATCTGGTGTGACTAAGGACAGTGTTATTCATTTATGCGAACGCAGTCTGGCATGTTCTGAGAAACAAAACAAGACTGAAAATAATCAAGAGAAGACTTTCCTATCATTATGGTAGCCCTGTCTAAGTGAGATGCCCCTAGATATTTTAATATTAGTTGGTTCTTAGCAAAAATTAGGATGCGTAAGAATGATTTCACATAATTTTGGGAACCATATGGCTTGGGCAAGTTGTTCTTTAGGTTAGGGTTTGAGTGAAAGAATGAAAGGGCCCAGGCTTACGATTCTAACGTTGCCAGAGTCGAGTCTCTGCCAAGCCGCAGGGGTAGAGCTACAGAGAAACAGTGAGGAAACGGCTTTGTATCAATTCCCTACCAGCGCTGCCCTGACGTCAAGTACAGGCTTTCTCTCCCACTGTAACATCTCACTGTTTTCAAAGGACTCACGAACATGTGCTCACCTAACCCCTCCCCTGGAATCCTCTCACCTGTTACCCCATTTGGGGTCTGTGAAGAACAAGAGCAGGCTCACAAGCAGCAGCGACGGACGGTGATGAGGTGCATAAGGCGACAGACTGTGGGTGCCACCAAGCGAGTCTAAGGCTTTCCTCTTCCCAACCAGGGGTCTCTCCATAACTGAGAAAAGGGGTTTGCATAGCTATGTATTTATCCAAAAAATAACTGTTTGCCTATTATCTTCTAGGCACTGAGAATATAGTGGTGAAAAAGACACAGCTTTTACTCTCATGACACTTATTTTCTAGTGGGGAAGAAAGAAAACAGTAAGTTAAAGACATAATACATTTTCATGTAGTGACAAGTATATGCAGGAAACCAAAGCATGGTAAGGAATGCAGGTCTAAAGAGGTACTATTTCAGCAAAGGCCTAGAGTGAGTGAGCGAGCGAGCCAGACACGTGAAGATCTGGGGATAAACACACAGGCAGAAGGGAGCACAAGCAGCAAGGCCCTGAAGTAGGAAGTGTGGTTGAAGTGAGCAGTGGGGTGAGGGGCAGGCGTAAGGATGGAGAGGTGGATGGGAGCCCATCTTGTATGACTTCACAGGGCCATTCCCCCCAGGTTATTCTGAAGTGAATTCCAGACATGATATAATTCATCCTGGAGCATCCAGAATGGAAGAATTACATGATTTCTTTGCACCCTAAAAGATCATTCTAGCATCTATGTGAAGAATGGAATGGGGGGAAGAATGGGGATGGAGGGAGTAAGGATGAGTAAGAGTGGCACCAGGGGAAGGCAGAAGGATTCTTAGAGAGAAATTATGTGGCTTGGAGCAGGATGGTGGGCGGCTGGTGGTGAGAAGTCCTTGGATTTGATGGATCCTTGAGGGCAAATCTGACAGGAATTGCTGATTAACTGGATATGGAATATGAAGAAAAGAGAGACACTGAGTACGACTCTTAGGTTATTGGCCTGAGACATGATGATGCCATTTACTGAGAAGGAGAAGGCAAAGGTAGAAGCATGTGGGAGAGGAAGGAGAAAACGAGAGCGATGTTCTGAACAGGCGGCGTGAGAGCATGGGCACAGGACGTGAACAGTGAGCCTTCCTTCGAGGCCTACTCGCATCACGTCCAGCTCTCCCTGGGCAGCCCTGGACAAGTTACTGATTCTCATTCAATTTCCTGCCTGTGTAACATGGGGAGAGCAAAACCACCTCTCAGGTTTGTTAGAATAAGGAAAAGAGATGTCTGTGTGCACCCCGTAAACTATAAAGGTGCTGAATGAAGGTTCATTTTCTTGTTTCCTTTGTTATTTCTGGTAAATGTTTGTTTAAATGACTCATAAATGAACCTCAGGCTGTAAACACAATTATGTCTTAACAAATAGCCCTGTGAAAAGACTTAACTGTCTGTCATCCAGGTAAGATTTCCCCTGTTTGGGGCTGTATGCTTTGGAAGGGTACAGAGCATGATGTACATTTCCTATGCTCTACGTTCACACAGATTATCTCACTCAATCCGTCATACAGAGTGGGTGCTACTGCCCCTAGATGACTGAGGAGAAAACTGAGGGACTGAGGGGTGCCTCCGAGGGCCTGACACCCTGGTCTCAGTGCCTTCCTCTCTTGGCCTTTAAGTCAGAATACTGTGATCCTGATGTATAAATCCATTTGGTGTTAGAGCTTGGTCATAGCAGGGCAATTTCTGACACACAGATTGTTAAGAAGTCCCATGATCATTAGTGAAAAAAACCAAAACCATAATTATTCCTTAGATGCAGCACTAACAGTTTGCAAAATACTTTTTTATATATTATTTTCTTGGGCCTTCCCAAGCTGTGATAAGTACATGATAGCTACTGGTTGTAGGAGGCACTGTCATGTGCTAAGGGGATAAGCCCACTTTATACACTGATTTAAAACTACAAAGTGGTACCACAACTTTCTTATTGTTAGAAAGCAAAAGGAATTACATAATTAAGATGAAAAGAACAAAAATTTATTTATAATGGATATCTTCTTTTTTGAATGGAATTATGGACATCCAAGATTGATTTTTGTCGTGTCTTTTTTTTTTGTGGTGAGGAAGATTGGCCCTAAGCTAACATCTGTTGCCAATCTTCCTCTCCTTGCTTGAGGAAGATTGTTACTGAGCTAACATCTCTGCCAATCTTCTTCTATTTTGTATGTGGGATGCTGCGACAGCATGGCTTGATGAGTGGCGTGTAGGTCCATGCCAGGGATCAAAACCCATGAACCCTGGGCCACCAAAGCAGAGCATGTGAACTTAAGCATTATGCCACTGGGTTGGCCGCTTGTCATGTCAAATTTTTTTTTTTTTTTTTGAGGAAGATTAGCCCTGAGCTAACTGCTGCCAATCCTCCTCTTTTTCGCTGAGGAAGATTGGCCCTGAGCTAACATCCATGCCCATCTTCCTCTACTTTATGTGTGGGACACCTACCACAGCACGGTGTGCCAAGTGGTGCCATGTCCACACCCGGGATCCTAACTGGCCACCCCGGGCCACTTAAACGGAACATGTAAACTTAACCACTGCGCCACCGGGCCGGCCCCGTTATGTCAACTTTTAAAAATATGCCAGTGGCCCTCTCAAGGCTTCCTTTTCTCAGGAATGTGTCTCAGGTTCAATTACTTGTATCCCCAATAGCTACACTTCTAATTGTACTGGAAATAAATTATATCAATAATAGTAGAGAAATGGTTCAGAAGCCCCAATTATTTGAAGAAAAGTAGAATGAGGACGAGATTTCAGCCTAAGAGATGAGGACTCTAACTGCGTTGCCTTATGCTCCTTACACCCTCTTTCTGGATGGCGGATCAAGAGCAGCACGTCTCAGGGTCTCAACACGTCTCAGTGGAGAATGAGCTGCCTTCCTCTAGCCGAAGAAGCCTGCTTCCAAAGGAGACTTTTGTGACAGGGGTTAAAATAGCCTTATGGTCAGTAAGTCTGGGAATGCTGGGATTGAAAAAGGAAACAGGTCTCATTATCACAGGGCTGCTCAAAGCCTGAATTATAGCAAGGTACTTGTGGAACTCCAAGAGGTGGGTAAATAAGCAGCATGTGCCAAACTTCTTGGACCACGAAACCCTAGTTTAGAAGAATAAGTGAACAACTCACATAACTAGTGTTCAGTCGAACACACCTGGGAAGCCCTGCGCTGGAGGGTTTCCACCTATAGTTGCAGGTCATGCATCTTTCTAGTAGCCTGCTGATTCTTTAAGCTCGTGCAGAGCTGAGCAGACACAGAGCAGATGTATGCCCCTGAAATGCAGAGGAGAGACCCAGCAATACATAGCAAGCACCATGAAGACGAAGAGTGTATTCCGTTTTGATTTCTACTATAGCTCCAACATCTAGCACGGCCTGGCACACAGCAGACAATAAAATTTGCTAAGGAGATAAAGGAATGAAACTTGCAGAAATGAAAGGAGGTTATGTTGATTTCAGAATGAGTGGCTACACTGTTTTTCTGTCTTCAATGACTTCAATTTCCATATCTAGACTTCTAGACAGTATTTAATTATTTTCTTAGAACAAAAGACTGAGAATTATTCCAACAGCCTTTTGCATCAGGACCCTGCACTAATCTAATAAGAGAAAGGTTACACTGGTCTTTGTTGATGAACAGCACATTAATGAGATCTTGAAATAATCCTACCTCTACTATGCAAGCAAAATTACATTTTCCAACATAATTACTGTCAGTTGAGCTCCCAAATTTTGATATTAATTGTTTCACTTGCAAAGGCAACATCAACTTATTAGTTTGTCAAACCTCTGGAAAATCAGGGGGAAGCTCATAGTTTTAAGTAGTGATTACCAACCCTTTACTTCACTTTTATTCTACCTTCTGCATATTTTCCTACCAGCCAGAAGGACTGGGCCAATTTTACTTGCTATAATAGGTTTTAAGAGAGAACTAAGGGCTTTCTTTAAAATGCACTCAAATTATATACCACTTACATTCCTCAATCCTTAACTTGAGACTGTAGAATGTAAGCTCTTAGATGGCACAGACCTTGAACATTTTGTTGAAAACTGTATTCCTAGCACCAAAGACAATACCTACAGCAGAGGAGGTGCTCTGTAAACACTGCTGAATGAATGCTGTTTCTCCTCCCACCGAGACTCACCGTTTTAAAGTACAATCTCTCTCTCTTACACTCATACACACATACTAGAACACAGGGAAGTCTTGCTATATACACTATGGAGTTTTCTCCATGTGTCCATGAAAAACACATAAAGCAGAGAAGTGTGGTTAACATCTATCATAATAAGAGTTTTGGACAGTTTCTCTCCATTGTGTGTTGTCACCAAGTCACCTCCTCCTCCAAGCCTCAATCCACCGAGAGCGACAGGACAACTTAGGAAGGACTCCTGACTCTCAGTTACTCATCGGATCACGGCTTGGGACACAGAGCATGTGAGCTATGAGCTGTGAGTCTGAGAGATCTCAAAAGCATGATAGGACATCTCCAATATTGCTCATTCGGTAATTTCTATTTTGTAATTTACCTTATTCTACTAGAAAAAATATTGTTTTCCTTTTTATTGTAGATAATGTAAAATATCTACTTAAGTCTGATTTCATTCTAGATTGGGACCATGACTCCCTATATAGAAGAACAGATTCTATTTTATTAGTCAAATCAATAGGATACAAAGATTCAGTACATTGGCTTACTAGCCCTGTGACCTTGGGCAAGGTACTGAACATATCTAAGTCTGAGATGAGAAGAAAAACAGCGCCTTCTTCCTAGGTTGTTGTAAGGATTAAATGAGATAGATAATCCATGTGGAAGGCTTAGCTTACATTTTCTGACTACAATCTCCAGGGGGTGACAGAGCAACAGTGGTGATGAGCCAGCACCTGAACAAGTTCATCACCCCCTCAAGTCTTCCTTTTGTCTCCTCTGACAGGCCACTCTCCTCCATCCCACCCACGGAAGTAGAGACTCACAACAGGCATGCTTTGTGGGTCCTGTTTTCCCTGATGCAAGAGTTCTCCCTGTGGAGTCCAGATAGCATTTCTGGACTGCTTCCGGCTGGGTGACATCATTTAGAGTAGTCATTCATCTGGCCCCTGCAAGTCTTTGCATAGCCTAGGCAACATTTCTCTCTCTTTGTTTGGTTCCTTAAAGAGTCTTGGTTGGCGGGGGACTCGACCCTTCATTTTAGTTCATCAGAAACTCCTAACCAGAGGGGATGGGCACTGAATTCCAGGGGCCTGCTGGGCTGGAGCATCTGTGCCTGGCCTTTTCATCTACACAGCTTGCTGGCAATTGCTAAGTTTCCCCTCCTGAAACAATTATCCCCCCATTTCTCTGCCCACCCCCACCCCATCCCCTAGTTAATTATCAGTTCTGGAATTAAACTGCTTGCCTTTCCTGACGTTGCCATGACAACAGTTGGTCTGCACCTGCCACTGGGTGAATAGTGGCTCTTTCAGAAGAGGCAATGGCAGTTACTGGCTCCACAAAAACCAGGGAGTAAACTAATGTTTACCTGTCTGGGGAGAGAAGTTCCTATTCATTCCACCTTAGGCATTTTCCTGGCAAGCTCCACCTCAACTTGTGTCTCAGACAAATTGCTTGTTGGCATTCAACAAAAAAAATGAAAAAATTTTTCTGATAAAAATGCCAAATCCCTGTTGGCTTGTCACAATTCCCTCCATTAACTTCGCTTATTCCCAGCCAAGATGTTGGAAGATATGAATCTTCCATCTCCTGAGACAGACAGTATAGTGTAGTGGTTGAAATTACAGAATTTTAAGCCTGATAGATCTGGGTTCTAAACCCGGTTGAGTCACTTTCTAACTGTGACCATGGCTTAATCACTAAACCTCTATAAAATCAATTTCCTCCTCTGTAAAAAGAGGATTAGAACAGCTCTGTCTCACAGAGTTGTTTTAAAGCTTTGAAATAACACATGCAGGTCCAGATCCCATTGAATGTTCAACACACAAGCAGGTCTCACTAGTATTGCTGTTTAGCGTTGATCCTGGACACCCCTGAAAGTCAGGGCAAAGTGGGCAGCGTGGTCAGTTTTAGGGCGGTCCTGCTCTAAGTGGCAGTGCCTGTGCAGGTGGGATAAAGCAACACGATGCCCCACAGCATCTAGATCCAGATGCATCTAGCAGCCAGAGGCAGCTGAGAAATGGTTCTCTCCCTACCTTCACTGTCATTCTGTCAGCTCCTCCCTCTCTGTGCTGGTTTTCTCCTGCTCAACCTCACTTTCCTTTAAATAGAATTGATGGAACCAGAGGGGAGGGAGACATGTCCTCACCAAGGAAACAAAATGCTTTTCCATTTTATAAGCACGCTGCAACCTACAGGGAACAACCGGTAGAGGTGCTAAGGAGCAGGGGGACGAGGCACTTATAAAGCGTTTTTCTTCCCTGAAACCCCTGCTGGTGGATAAGGAGGTATTTCTCTGACGAATCTACAACCACCTACAGTTAGGTCCTGAGTGCAAACAAGCAGAGGCCTGGGAATATCATCCTTGGTAAGGACCTCACCATTTAGGGTACCCCAGCTTTATCTCAGCCTTTGTCCACCTTTTTTAAAGTTCTGAAGCCACCTCCTTGCAGTTCTAATTTTAAAGAAAACTGCACTCACTGACTCTAAACTTTATACTATTTTGAAAAGAAAAAACGCAAACCAAAACAAAAAAACAAATGCACCAGCTTCTGCTCCCAGCCTCTGTTACAGATGTCTGCTGTGGGTTTCTGTGCAGTTCAGACACATGGAGCTTACAAAAAAGGGAGAGATCCCTGGAAGCTGCTGGGAAGACAGAAGTTTTAACCTTTTACCTGCCTCTCACTGGGAGGAAGTGAGAAGACACCAGCAGGTTTCGCCTAAAATCAAAAGACACTACTAATAACAATTTTGCTGTGGCTGCCACAAGTGAGGGGGCACATAACCAATGACATCAACTTTAGTCATTCTTGACACAGACTGGAGTTTTGTGACTTCCTAAAATCTATTAGGCTCAGCCAGTCCAAAATGACTGAAGCCAAACAACGAAGATGACACCCAGGCTCCAGCCAGACTCTCCAGCATCGAGTCTAACTCAGAGACAAATGCAACATCAACTTAATTCTTTGACTAGCTTTTAAAAAACATCTATAGCTTTAAATCTTTTTGGAAAATGGAGGTGCTTTAGTATTCCTTTTCTCCATTAACTTAGAAGAAACTAGATAACTACCTTCCAAATGTGAGTTTAAGTTAAAGGAAGGCAGGAGCCATCAAAATAGAGGTATAAATAAGATACAAATCAAACACTTTCCTTTTACAACTACTTCATCTCACTTGCTTGTTTTTCCATCTAAAAGAAGGAACCCCAAAGAAGAATACTTTCAATGCTTCATAGCATCTTTACCCTTTAAGTACAATAGGATGTGCTATTTGGTGGGGATACTGAGGCATAAAGAAAGCAAACAATTTACCCATAACAAATCATGAGATGTGACTATCCCAAGAAACCCCTAGGATTCAGAAGTCTGTTCATTTCTCCTGAAGATAGGACAATGCTGTAGTCAAAAGGTAAGTCTAAAAGGAAAGGGTACAAATCTTCTGGTACCTCAACATGGCATACAAGACCCTTTACATGGTGGACTCACCCACCTTTTAGTCTCATTGCTGCCACAGTCCAGTCACACAGGCACTCAACCCTTCCCCACACAGCATATGCACTTTCTCTCCTCTGAGCCTTTGGACACACTGGTCTCTCTGCTTGGATCCTTTCTGTTTGGAAGAGCCTATCCCTACCCATCTTGCAAGGTACAGCAGAAATGCTATCTTTTCTGACTCCCCAGTCTGAGTTAGCTGTAGCCTACTCTACACCCAATATATTGAATACAGAGAATCATTATAGTGCAGTAGTGAAGAGCCTGCATTCTCGAGTCAGGCTACTTGAGTTTCAATGCCGGTTCTACCACTTGTTAGCTGTGTGACCTTGTGTATGGATAACCTCTCTGCAATTCAGTATTCTCATCTCAGACGAGAAATGTTTTAACCACTTATTAGGACTGCTGTGAGAAATAAATGAGATGATACATGTAAATGGTTAAAATACTTCCTGCACATAGTTGGCATTCAATAAATGCTTCTTTATAATAATTTACAATAATAATTATTATATTGCACTTAAATGTGACATTAAAATTGTTAACTTACTTCTCTCTTTCAAACTAGACTTTGAGATCTTTAAATGAGGGGACAAAGTCTCTACCATCTTCACACCTCTGCGACCTAGCACGGGGCCTGGCAACACAGTAGTCAGTCGAAAATGTTTGTGAACAAATGAATGAAAGAATTCCTCTGCAATCTTTCCTGCTTAAGAGATTAAGGAACAGAGCTCCTAGAGGTGAATGTTATTCTGATATCCTGACCTTGAGGTCAAAGACACAAACAAGGTTAGCCTGCCAGGCCTCATAACCGCTGTAATGGATGGCAAACAAGAGATGATTAGCAAAACACCATGGGTACCCAGTGACATCCAGGCCCCACTCTACAAAGCCCTTTCTCTCAGCCTTACGAAGCCAGAAAGAAGCAGGCAGATGTGTTGGAACACAAGCTGCTCCTGGCCAGCATTTCCAGTGTGAGGCAGATGGAATAAGCTAGAGGATCCTTGGGTGAATTTTCCAGCTATGTATGGATTCTTTGATTTTATACCAATACACACAAAATAAAATAAAGTTGTGACTCTCATGGACAAACATCTGAAAATCAATTACTTTAGCAAGGAGGCTTGCTTTTATTATAGATAGGTAACACAATGCACAGCATGGTTCATCCTTCATCTGGATGAGTAGAGAATAAACAAGCCACATCAGCAGGGGAAAACAAAGTCAGTAGAGGTTCCAGAACAGGGAAACATTACACGTCAGAGACTCTACGCTAAAGGTCAACTTAGAGGCTGGAACCCCACTTCTGTATAATAAGCAGCCCTGTATAATAGCTCCATTTCATGTCACAAGTATCAGAGCCATTTTCTCTGGCTTCCAGCTGGGTCTTCTGAAATGAAGCTAATGCAAAAACCAAACCACGAATTTGCAATCAGAGAACAAAAGAAACCTAAGTGTATTACTGACTTAGTTCCCTCTTCTCTCTACAAACTAAGTCGTCAGGAAGAGAAATGCCATATCTAAGAACATATGGTTATTATTTTAGAGGGGGGAAAAGAATGCCTAGTACACAGCCCCAAGAAAAATTTTAAAGAAACAAAACTGAGAAGTTTAAAAAAAAAATTACCAAATTACAGAATCCATACACAGACTCTTTCCACTCCATATTTGATACAAAACTCTATTCCTCCACACAACTACATCCAAAAAAACTGGGTGGGGAATGGGGAAAAAAGACTAATATTTACTGGGAAATAAAAACACATTATAAAGAGGTAAAGAGGTTAACTAGCTTGCCCAGGGTCACACGCCCAGTCCCAGGCAGACCAAGAAGGGAAGGCAGGTCTGCTGACGCTCCTTGAGCCTCTGCTCCTTCAGAATTCACGGCCCGCTTGATCACAGAATCAGCATGGTTCACAGTCACACTGATCTCAGCAGGAGCTTACTGTCTGAATACGAACCAGTGCTGAGGGTGAAAAATTCTACAGAAGTCCCAAGTATGGCTGTTACTATTAAAAAGCCATTTTCCTCTTAGTTTAAAAAAAAAATTACAGAAAAGCTCAATAGCAAATCAAAATTTAATAATAATCTTGCTCCTTTCTCCTCTGAGCACAGAGTTTAAGGGTCCTTCCCTCTCTGACTTCCTCCCACTACACAACAGCTTTCAAGGCAGCAGATCCCATTGCCACCCCATCTCCTTGAATATATATTACTTCTCAGCATGCTCCGGCAGGAGTAGAGAAGGAGCCAATCTGTGAGGGAGTGAACAGAAGATCTCTCATAATAGCACAGAGAAGACAGAAAATTGCTGCCAAAAGTGTAAATTGCTTTTTTTGCTTGAAAAAGAAAATCACTCTAGGCTTCAAAGCCATTCTTTTAAAAGATGACTCCACAGTGGTTAATATCCACATTCTACATATTAGGACTTTTGCTCCTCCTGCCCTCCAAGAATCCTTGCCGTCTATATGACTGCATCAGGGACTGGAAGAGTAAACTACCAGGTGGAGGGGCAACAGACAGCTAATTCTGTGAGGTCAGAGGAAGGCTTGGTTGCCTGCTCCCCAGGGAGTCTTAAAGCACCCCTTCTGCTGCTCACCCTCAGAGGACACTGCATGAGGATGAGATGAAGAAATATCCCTTTATAATGACAGGCTAAGGAGAGGAGAAGTAGCTTGCAGAAAACAGAGGCCACAGCAATTCAATGTCAAAGCAAGTAAGAACCTCCAGGTTAGAGGAACAAGACCAGAGTGGTACTCTGAGGTGAGTCCTTCTGGCTTTCACACAGGGTCACACAGAGACATGCGCTGGTCTCTTGGAGACAGTCCGAATGCCAGTTGAGGGCATGAGTCCTGAGGCCAGGCCAGATTGAGGTCTGAGCTCTACTGCTTACTGGCTGTGTGATCTTGGGCAAGTTAATCTTTCTGAGCACGAATTTCCTCATTTTACCAGTGGGATAAAAACTACATCATAGCTCCACATGAGGATTAAATGAGAATACATAAAAAACACTGTACACAGTAAACCTTCAATAAGTGGCAGCTACAATTATTATTATTGTTGTTGATTAGCAGGACAACTAAACAATAAAATCCAGGACAAGGAACAGACATGACTAAAAGTACAAATACTTGGCCACATCACGTCAAACAGCTTGGGAAGTCAAAAGTGAAAAGAGGGAAGAAGGCAGGGAGACTCTAGCTGGCAGGAAGGGAGGAAGACACAGATCTATTACAGACAAATAACGTTTCAGTAGGACAGGAATTCTCCTTTGTTCTTGCCACCACGGAGAGGGGTGGGAATCCACTTCTCCCTCAGACTTGCGTGCAGACAATGGGGAAGCAGCCGTGTGGAAAGAATGCTAGTGAAGGAGACACAGGACTAAGAATCCAAGCAGATCTGGAACGCAGGGTCTCTGGAGTCCTTCCTCTTCCTTCCCCTGAGCAGGCAGACCCACGCTTCCTTTGTCTCCCTTACACAGCAAACTCTCATTAATACTGTCAGCAATACAGAAGCCTTTGGAACAAACTCTGCTTGGCTTACTGAGATGGTAAAGTGTACATCATAAATGAGAAAAATTTCAGATCAAAGGCAATCTGCCCTGAAGTGTTAATTGGAACAAACTGAGCCAAATGGTAGTTCAACACAAACTGAATGGAACCAGTAAGTCTGCATTTAAATGTTAAAAAGAAAATTTGACTCCTCTTTCTGCCAAATGAGAACGTGCTCTTCAAGTGCTCACTGTACTAAAAAAGGGTTCTGTCAAGTCCTAGTCCAACAGGATCCCTGCTGACACCCACGGCAGCCCGGCCTGAGGGAGACACTTGGCGTCTTGGTTGCTGGTAAAGAACCTCTATTGCTTCACCACTGTTTTGCCCAAATGACATGAAGCTATCTGCAATTAAACTCTAAAGCCAGGATCGCACACTGAATAGTATCTCTGAAGGTAGTTAATCTCTTCATAAGGTCCCTGTAGCCTTCTAATCAACGCCACTCTGGCATGTGGCCATAAAGATAAGATGAGTGTGCCCATCATAAGCAGGCTCTCTCAAGACAGAAACGCCATTTCTCCCCCGTGGACTCTGCACATTCTGTCTGCTAAGGTGTTTTCTTTACTCTGGTCTTACTGGAACTCCTTCTTTGGGGAGAAGGTCTAGGGCTCCTCCCAGCAGCTGGAGCTAGTCTTGAGAACAGAAGAGGGGGAGTGCCAAGAGAACAATTTAAAGAGTTTATCTAAACCAAAGGTCTGTGCAAAACAGTGACAACTTGCTCAATAACTAGCGGCTGATTTAGGCTCCCAGCATCGCCAGCCTAGTCTAACTAGTCTCCCCGGCTCCGGTGTAGACCCACTTCATTTGCCATTCTACAGGCAGGGGAGACTTCCAAAATGCACATCTACTCAGGTTAACTCCTGTTTAAAGTTCTCTAATGCCTGCCCACTGCCTGCAGATAGAGCTGCGATACCTTCAGGAGGCCTATAAGGCCCTAAATCATCTGGCCTCTGCTTTTTTCCTCCACTCTTCTCTTGTCCGGTGCTTTGACACGACCTGCTCCCTCTACCTGGAACGACTCTACCCTTGCTCCTCCTCTGCTGCCCTCTCATCTTTCAGACCTCTCTTTATATATAACCTTTTCTGGTAAGCCTCCCCTTATCCTCCAAGACTGACTTAGGAGCCCTTCCTAAAGCAGCCTAAACTTCATTTAATTATAGCACCTCCCCCACAGTATAAGTGCCTGGTTATAAGCTCATCTCTCCCACTACACTTAGGCAGGGGCCATGTCTGTCTTAGTTATCATTATATTCCCACTGCATAGCACAGTGCCCAACACATAGTAGGGTCATAAGAAAAGAAAAGAAAAGGAAAGAGGGAGGGAAGGAGGACGGATGGAAGGTCGCAAGGAAAGGAAGAAGGCAGGCAGGCAGGCAAGGGGAAGGAAGGAAGGAAGTAAATGAACACAGCAGAGGGAGCCTATTGCTGAGGAGGCTGGTAGATGGGGTTTGAAGGGATCCCCTGAGGCTCTGTAGGTTTGAAGCAGGATGCCTGTGGCTTCAGTCACAGTAGACAGGAGCTGGGTCTAGGCTGAGAACAGGTGCCAAGGGAGGGAAGCACCAAGACATGCAGATGTGGGACAACACTTGGCACTAAGAAAGGGGTTCAGGATACGGGGAGGGAGAGGAGAAAAGAAGGAACTGTATCTGCTGGTTTGTAAATAAAACCAAAGAAGGGCCGAATCCTGGCTCCAGGAAGGTAACCTTGGACAATTCATTTAGCTTCTTTCAATGAGAAGTCTGAACTAGACAAGGGATTTTCAAACTGAGTTCTGAGGAACTCTAGGTTTCTGCAGAAGCCCCTCAGTGTCTACTGTAATGAAGAGAAAAGGTTCACCAGAGGATGTGGCCCCCAATTTTATCCAGAGAAAAACTGCTTTACATACATCGAAGTTCTACTTATAGCCCATTTGAAAAAAATGTGCTTCTGCTAAAACTAAAGTTTGACTAGCAATGGCCTGCAGGACCTTTCTGATCCCTCCCAGCCTTAACAGTCCTTGATCCTATGTGACAGAGGGGGGCCATGTGAACACTGCATTTTACTGTTGTACAGATGCCCCTCAATCGTGCTGACGGCAGAGCTGCAGCGTTTCCTAGAGCCTGTTGTCACAGCCTGAGCAGCAAAGCTAGGTAAACCAAAGTTCAGGTTCCTTGCAAGGCTGAGGCAATAATGAAATGCACTCTTAAATTTCACGTGGTTGGGGACCGGCCCCGTGGCCGAGTGGTTAAGTTTGCATGCTCTGCTTCAGTGGCCCAGGGTTTCGCCAGTTCGAATCCTGGGCGTGGACATGGCACCACTCATCAAACCACGCTGAGGCAGCAACCCACATGCCACAACAAGAAGGACCCACAACTAAAAATATATGACTACGTACCGGGAAGCTCTGGGGAGAAAAAGGAAAAATAAAACCTTAAAAAAAAAAAAAGTTAAAAAAAAAATTTCATGTGGTGATACAGATGCACAAAGCAGCAGTTTTCCCCAGAGTGTTATACCTATGACCTTGGAGTCACCATATAGGTGTCTTGAGTCAGACACAAAAATGTTAGGGGTCAGGAATAAAGACTACTGGATCCAGAGTCCATTAAAAAAGGCAATCCAATTCCAATCAAGAAAGAACACCACAAAAGTTTATCTAGTCAGTCCAGCTGATAGCCTAATTACCATCCAAATACAGTGCCTACTCTTCTTAACAAGGTATGAAGAACAAAGCAAAGTTACCCTCATGACACACTTTCAAGTCTACCTTTATCTGAAGGCTACACGCAGGAAACACCACAGATGGGGAGGGAGACGGGAGTCTCACTAAACACGATCTTCAAAGCCCTAGCTTCAGACAGAGATACCTTCTCTGTGCTGTTTCTTGGTTGTCCGTATTTCACGGGGCATTAAAAAGGCCACAAATGTCACTCTACTTCAATTCTGAGAACAGACAAGCAACAACAATGTGATCTTACCTGGGTCCTTCCTCGTCACCCTGAAAGAAACAGAAAGAAACAGCATTAGAAATCAGCATTGGTAGAGACCAATTTAGGTTTCTCTCTCTTCCCTCTCCTCTCCCAACCCGAAAGCAAGGCTAGTGCATTTACTGTAACAGTCAAACCAGCAGACATCTAAGGGCTGACAAGGGCTAATATAAGCCCATGTTCAAACTGCCCAGCAGAGATGAACTTGCCCTTGCAAGCAGAGAAGTGAATGCACAGACCTAGGAGGCCTAAATAATAGCCCTGCCTTTTATTTGTGTAGCTGGCAGTATTTAGTTCTGAGCAAACTGAGAGCCCAAAATAGCAGCAGGTCTTAGGCAAAAGCTGACCAGCTCCAAAAGCTTCAAGCTGTTTCCCTCAAAGACTCCTTCCTACCTTGGTCCAGCATTTTTTTCTCCAAACATGAACACAGCCACTCGAATACAGAGCACACTATGGTGGAAAGGGCACTGAACTGGGACTCAGGAAATCAGGATTCTAGTCCAAGCCCTGTTATTTATTAGCTATGTGCCCTGAGGCAAGCTAATTAACTAATCTGGACCATGGGCTTCTCCTTCGTAAAAAGCAGTTCTGGCATGTAATGGTCCACATCCTTCTTCAGCCAAACAGTGGCTTTTCTCTTCTTCTCATTCATTCTCTGCAAAAACAATGTAGAAGGCTTCTTTGTCTGGGTACTGTGTTCTCTGAACCTGACTTTATCAGTGATCACAGCAGACTGCTTTGAGCCTCTTTTTGAGAGCAAACAAGATTTTTCAAATGACTCTTCAGCCTTTTCCAAGGGACCTCACTCATCCATTTAGTAACAAGGTATCGTTCACGTCTTCTTGAGCCATTCAGGGTTGGTCTCAACAGAAAATGTATCTCCTAGCTGTTGATAACTCCCCAGAGAACTTATCTGATTGATTGTTCCTATTGGTATAAAGGAGAATGAGCTCTGAGTCAGACTCTGTGGATTTAAATCTTGACTCCATCACGTGCTTGCTCAAGTGTTACCCCGGTCAAGTTATTGTGCCTCTCAACTTCGAGTTCTTAATTTGTAAAATGTGGGTAATAATTGTCCCTGTATCATAGGATGGGCGTGAAGATTAAATGAAATAATGTGTATAAACATCAAGCACAGTGCCTAAGATACAGGATGCACTTAATAAAGGTAATTATCAATATCAGTAACAATTCAGTATGATACCTTAAGAAGCTACTACATGTGGGCTCTAAGGGTAAAAGACAACTCATAATGATCTAACCTAGGAGCTCCCTTTCTAGACCAGGGGAAACAGACAGAAAATGAACAATGACTAAATAGGCTAAGGACTCTATCAAAGACAGAAACAGAATGCTTCGAGAGTCAAATGGGCAGTGATAAACACTGCCTCTCCAGGAGAAGGTGGAAGGCTTCACAGAGAAGGTGACATTTATAGTGGCACTTGAGGGATAAGCAGGATTTTCCCAGGCCGACAACAGAAGACGTGGGAAAAGCACTGGACTAGCAAGAACAAAGGCACAGCAGTTAAAAGAAATGTATGTTTAAGGAATTCTGAGTTCTGCAAAAGCAGAGAATACGGACGTGTATTTGTGTCTTGGGCGGGGACGTGGGGGTGGTGGTGTTGTGGGGCTGGGGGTTGTGAGGGAAGCTGAGGTAAAGGGAGATTGCCAGGGAACAAGCTTATAAAGGACAGCTGCTGCCAGAAAGGTAATTTACATCAGATTATCCACTGGAGGCTGGATAAGAAGGGCATTTTAGCAGACGGTTAAGGATCTGCAATACTGGTAAGAGTGCTAATCATCTGTACTCTAATGAGAGAGAAATGTGGGGTGAGAGATGGAAGGAGGGTACAGGGATCGTGGATGCTTTCTGTGCCTTTTGATCAACTGGCATGTCTTATGGGAACTATAATCTAGTAAGAATGAATTTATATAATTTAAATTTAATATGAATTACATAACTATCAATAACATAATTAAGCCTCAACACAATTTTTCAATTATCTTTGGATGTGAAAACATAATCGTCTAGGAGAACCGTATGGAACAATGTATCTGAACTTTCCCCCGTGATGCAGAGCAAGTCCTCAGGATCACGTGTCTTGCTGCAGGGGTTGAGAGATGGCCTTCGTCAGTTAGAGGGACAGGGCTTCAAATTCTGGCTCGTCTGTTTCAACAACAAGGCTCTTGGCAACTTACTTAACTTTTCCAAGATTCAGTTTCCTCATTTACACATGGAGACCCTAATTCTTAGAAATTAAAATAAATGAGAAAATGTGTGTAAAACACTAAGCAAGTGTCTAGTACATTTTAAGTGTTCAATGAATGGTGGTCATTATTGTACTTTCCCTGAATTGTTAACTAACAGCACTTCTAGGGGGAGTGGGGAAGGACAGAGAAGATGGGGCACAAGATTGTGCTTCACATTCATCCATTTCTGTTGCTTATAGATATGTGGTTCTTTTCAGAAACAATAATTACTATCACAAAACATGGGGTGGACCAGGGTGAGAGTTTCACTGTTGAAGGAATGAATAAATGAATGAAAGAACAAATACACACACATAGGAATTATAAGGCAATTCTGAATAGGTCAGAGACATTCAGCAGATTACTAATCTCGCTAGCAAAAAGTGTGCACATGCTATTCCTGCTACCCCAAATGTATATACCTCTTCTGAAAGCCTAGCTGATTCCTGTCCATTCTTTGAGACCAAGGCTCACTGGGAAACGTTTCCTCACTGACAGGCTAGGTGGAGTAATCCTACTCTGTCCTCTGCATCTGTAGGGCTCCCACTTCTGGGCAGTAGTTAGAGCAGAAAACTGACAGTCACAGCGCCATACAAGGTCTCCCTTTTTGAATTCCAAATCCTTGAAAACAGAAACTGTGTTGTTCATCCCTTTATTTACTGCCACCTAGCACAGCGCAAGGCACACAGTAAATAATTATTCAAGAAGGAAAGGAGGGAGGGCAAGAAGTAGGATTTAAGATTAGTTTCTACCACTAGTATGAGTAAATTCTGGTTTCAGAAAATATTAGAACTGAAAGTGTGTTAAACACCAGTTTCCACTTAAATGACTTACTAGATTAAGCAATGCTCCCAAATTGCTCCGTAAAACACCCTAACTGCTCTTGGCTGGTAGGCTACACTCTGGGACAACCTCTCATTTCTGCTTCCATCAGTGGAAATGGATATTCACCAAGAATCAAACAAGTCTGTTCCTAAGCCTGTTGATATCGGTTGAACTTATAATTATGACGACACATTTTATTAAATAACAAAAAATGAGTGCAAAAGAGAAGAGTTGCTTCCATGAAAAGTTGAATGCTTCCAAAATTCAATAAAGATGAGTTACTTAAAAACAGCTGTCAATTTTGATGTAGGTGAGACAAGCAAAATATCAGAAAAAATGAAGCATAAAATTCTAGAGTCTATATTTAGCTTGCTTCGAATGTTACTCCTCCTCATTATAAAGAGTCTGAAATTGGACTTTATAAATGGTGCAGTATGGGTGTGGTTTATGCCAGAAATATGACATTCCACCCCAAATAGCAAACCCATATTCTCAAAGAAAAGGCTGTGACTCAGAATCAAAGACATACACAGATACATATTTCAAGTTTAAAATAAACATTTCGGGTATGCATGCATCATTTTTAATGATTTACTCATTTGAACTGACTTCTCCTAAGATTATCTTACTGCAGCTCAGCATTTTACTCTCAAAACTAGACAAAAGATAGAAATGCTCACGACATGCAAATAAAAATAAAGACATACCATTTTTTAATACTTGACTCTGGCAAAGAGTATTATAAAAGAACTAAATTCAGCCAAAAAAATTAGAGAGTTTCAAAACTGGTGATGAAAATGTAAACTGATACAATTGTTTTGTGGACAGTTTGGACTAGGTGGAGTAATCCTACTCTTTTGTGGACATATCATACTCAGTAATTACTTATGATTCACAAACAAAAACATTTACTACAATGTTATAAACAACAGTAAGATGCTGGAAATAAAATGAGGTAAAAGTTAAATTTATATCATTGATTCAGGATTCAAACATTATGTTTATGAAGAATTTCTAGTAATATGAGGAAAATTTAAAATACGATGTTAGGAAAAAGCATGAGGGGATGAACTAACTTTATTGTGGTAATCATTCTGCAATATATACACATATCAAATCATCACATTTTATACCTTAAATTTACATGCTATCTGTCAATGATATCTCAATACAGCTGGAAAAAACCCCACCGACACACAAAAAAGAAAAAATGGAACAAATATAACACTCAGTGATAACTATCTACTTAGTGTGTTGTGTTTACTTTCTGCTTTGTCTATAAATTTTGAATATTCTATAATGATTAAGAAAGAAAGAATTTTATGTAGTTATTTGACGAGGGGAAAGAGCACATCTTATTAGACCTGTGGGACTGTGAAACTCCTTCTCTATCCTATATTCTATAAGATGACTCAGAAAGATTAAAAACACATTTTTAAAAAGAAACGTCACCAAAACACCACCTTGTAATCTCTGGGCTCTTTCAACCAGCAGCTCTGTGCCTCTACCTGACCTAATCAAACTCACCGGTACTGAAGGTTCCTTACAGCAGACACACTGTATTCATGGGCTGGTTCCGGAACAATTTTTACCAATCAAAGGCAAATAGCATTTGGGCAGGTGGGATATCTAGAATTTTGTCTTTAATAGCTATACTGAGGTATAATTTTTAATAACATAAAATTACTGGTTTTAAGTGTATATTTAATGACTTTAAGGAAATTTACAGAGTTATACAACTATTACCACAAACTTGCTTAAAAACTATACATACATACACATACAAAATTATGATTTTTTCATTAATTTCTTTAAAAGCATATGACTGTTTAAGCTAAAATTAAAATTATCTTGCAGTGTTTATAATATATGTAGATTTTACACATATGAAAATTATAACATAAAGAACATGGAAGGAGAGTAAACTGGCCTATACAGTTACAAGGTGTCTACATTTTATGTGAGGTGGTATGATATTAATTTTAAGTAGAATGAAAATTTAAGGATATACATTATAATCCTCATAGAAACTGCTAAAAAATAATATAAAGTAATAGAGCTATAAAAGGCAATAGAGATATTAAAATGGAATTCAAATAAATGTGGCAAAAATCCAAAAGATGGCAGGAAAAGACAACGGGAAGAACACAAACAGACGGACAAACCAAAAAATCATAAAATGGCAGATCTAAATTCAACTATATTAATAATGACATTAAATGTTAATGGACTGCACACTTCAATTAAAAGGCAGTGATTATCAGAATGGATAAAAGAATAAGACCCAGCTATATACTGGCTATGAGTGACACACTTTAACAATGCAGACAGACTGAAAGCAAACAGACGGAAAGAGATATGCCACGGAAACAGTAAAGGTAAGACTGGATTGGCTATACCAACATGAGATAGAATAGACATCAAGACAGAGAATTATCAGGGAAAAGGAGGGACATTTCATAATGATTAAAGAGTCAGTTCATCAAGAAGATGTAACAATCATAAATATGTATTTGCTTAATGATAGAGCTTCAAAATCTCTGAAGAAAAGCTGACAGAATTAAAGGGAAAGACAGATAAAGCCTTAATCATACTTGGAAACTTAACACCCCTCTCTCAGCAGCTGATAGAATAATTAGACACAAAAATTAGTTAAAACATAACTTAAAAATTACTATTTTTAAATTAATATTAAATAGAATACTATAGCCCAAACTACAGACTATAAATATATATATCTTTTTTTTGGTGAGGAAGATTGGCCCTGAGTGAACATCTTCCTCTGTGTTGTATGTGGGACACCGCCGCACCACAGCCTGATGAGCAGCGTGGAGCTCCAGGCCCAGGATCCACACCTGCAAGCCCTGGGCTGCTGAAGCAGAGTGTACGAACTTAACCACTAGGCCACTGGGCCAGCCCCAGAATATACATTTTTCTTAGGTGCACATATGCATTCACCAAGATAGATCATATGCTGGGCCATAAAACAAGTGTCAATAAATGTTAAAAGACTGAAATCATTCAGAATATGTTCTCTGATCACAACGGAACTAAATTAGACATGAATAATTCTAAGATATGTTAGAAAATCCCTAATATTTGGAACTAAACAACACACTCCTAAATAATTGATGAGTTAAGAGAAAAAATCACGTGGTAAATGAAAAAACCTTTCAAGTTGAATGATAATGAAAACCAAAGTTATGTTGTATTTCAACTAAAGCAGTGCTTAGAGAAAAATGTAGATTTAAAAGTTTACATAGAAGAAGAAAGTAGTAAAATCAATGATCAATGAAGCTAGAAAAGAGAACAACGTAAACTCAAAATAAGTAGAAGAAAGGAAATAAGAGCAGATATAAACAAAATAGAAAAGAAAGAGTAAAATTAGCAAATCAAAAGGTTAGTTCTTCAAAAAGACCAACAAAATTAATGAAATACTAGTTAGGCTGATCAAGAAAAAAGGGGGGAAATTACAAATTATCAATATCAGAAATGAAAGATGGGTTATCATTCTAGATGCTACAGACAGTTAAAAAGTACTAAGAAAATACTATGAGCAACTTTATACTAAAAACTACAATTTACATGAAAACAGTAAATTCTTTGAAAATTACAGCAAATTTTTAAAAATTAAATCATAAGATGAAATAAAATTTGAATAGCTCTATATTAAAGAAATTGAATTGTTTATCAAAAACCTTCACATAAAGAAACTCTGGGACAGATGGTTGCTGGTAAACTCTACCAAATATTTAAGGAAGAAATAACACCAATCTTACATAAACTTTTTCAGAAAATACATGAGGAAGGAATACTTCTCAGCTTGTTTTCTGAGGCCAGCATAGGCCTAATACCGAAGTCTGACAATGATATAACATAAAATTACAGATGAATATTCCTCATTGAACACAGGCATAAAAATCTTTAACAAATGATTAATGAATTGAACCCAGATAAAACATAATGACCAAGTGGGACTTTATCTCAGGAATGCAAGGATGATTTAATATTGAAAAATTAACCAATGTAATGAACCATTACAACAGAATAATGGAGAACCAAATAATCATTTCAATAGGTACAGAAAAAACACCCTACATAACGTCCGTTCAAGTTATTGCTCTCCAGAGTTAAGGTGTCATTTCTCTCTGGCTACTCTGCTTTCAAGGTCTTTTCCTTGTCCTTAGTTTTCAGAAGTTAGATTTTGATGTGTCTGAGTATGGATTTCTTAGAGTTTATCTTGCTTGGGTTCATTCAGCCTCTTAAATCTCTAGGTTTATGCCTTTCAATCAAATTTTAGAAGTTTTGAGCCCTTATTTCTTCAATTTTTTTTCAGCCCCACATTCCTTTTCCTCCCCCTTACCGAACATAGGTGTCACATGTGTTAGATCTTGATTGTCCCACAGGTCCCCAAGACTCAGTTCAATTATTTTTCCATCTCTTTTTCTTGGTTGTTCAGATTGGATGTCTCTTGATCTGTCTTCAAATTCACTGCTTCTTTCCTCTGTCACCTCCAGCAGTTCAATTATTTTTCACTCTTTCTTCTTGGTTGTTCATACTAGACCAATGTCTTCAAATTCACTGATTCTTTCCTCTGTCATCTTCAATTTCCCATTGAGTCAATCTAGTGAATTTTTTATGTCAGTTATTATATTTTTCAGTTCTAAAATTTTCATTTGATCCTTCTTTATATCTTATTTCTTTGCTGAGATTTTTTATCATTTGTTTCCATGGTTTATTATTGCTCATGGAAACATTTTTATAACAGTGGCTTTAAAATCCTTGCTTGATAATTCCAAAATCTGTGTCATCTTAGTGTTGGCATCTACTGATTGTCTTTTCTCATTAGAGCTGAGATTTTATTTGTTCTTGGTAAAATGAGTAATTTTAGACTGTATCCTACACATTTGGAGTATCATAAGAATCTAGTTCCTATTTAAATCTTTTATTCTAGCAGATAGAACCTCTTTAGGTTCGGAACACTTGTCCTGCATCACTTTTGTGGACTGTGGTTCAAAAGTCAATTTAGTTCACAAAGCTTCTGCAGTGCTGTTCTGGTCTGCCTCCCTCAGGAGACAGGACTCCACTCCACAGCCTCCACTGTGCTAGGGATGGAGGAGGGGCATCAACTCATCATTACCGGGCAAGGGTGGAAGATAAGGTTCCACCCTCGGACTCTCTTGGGGAGGGGCATTGTCTAGTTAATGCAGGGGTGGGAGACAGGAGTTAGAGCTCCATCTACAGTCTCCACAGGAGAGGGGTACTATTTCCTCTGCTACTGCAGGGCTGGGGTTGAAGTCAGAGTCCCAGCCACAGGTCCCTGGGAGAGGGGCACCTCTCCCTACTGAGAAGTCAGACTTTCACCTAAAGGCTCCATGGAGAAAGGAGGACACCTCAGTACTACAGAGGAGGGTATAAAATAGGTTTTTACTCTACTGGCCCCACTACTGCAGTGCCAATTGGGGCTGGGAAGAGGCGCAGTTTGATTTCTGGTGTTCATCTTCAGAATAGGCAGGTGTGGTCAAAAGGTTTCTCTACAGCTGAACAGCTCTTTTCCCAGTCCTTTGGCTAGAGAGAGCAGACCTTTCTTGGCTACTTTCTTGTAGTCTGTGCCCAGTAGTGTTTCCAGTTTGCAGGGCACCCAGGAGGCAAGAAAAACCCCAGGGAACTCCCTGCCATGTGGTTCCTCAAATCCCAAGGTCCCACTCAGTCTGCCATCATTTCTCCACTTTTCAGAGTCTTCTGGTAGGTGACTTAAGTATTTTGTCCAGGAATTTTTGCTGTGATTAGTGGAAGAAGTAAAATGAAATGTGTTTACTCTATCCTGTTCAGAACCGGAAGCTGGAATTTGCTTTTAAATGCATCAAAAAATAAGATGAATTAAGGAGCAGAAGGTTGGAAAGGTGGCTATATATGTAAAATGAATCGGCATAGTAAAATGTTAATGGTAGAATCTAGGTGGAGGTATATGGGTGTAATCTGTAAAATCCTTTCAACTTTGCTGTATGTTTGAAAATCTTCACAATAAAATGTTGGGGTGGGGGAAATCTCTTGGCCAAATTCAAAATGCACGTGATTAAAAAACAATCCGTACCTTGCAAGAGAAAGAGAAGAATTCCTCTGCTGAGTCTTTTGAAAGAAAGGTACTAGAAATCTGTTCTGATCAATAGTTCCCAGATTAGCTGGAATGAGAGGCTATTAGATGGTAACACCTCCTTGTACAAAAGCTCTAGCCAGCTGACTGCTACTTCTTGTTTTTAATAGCTTATTTTGTCCACAGCCTGGTCCTGAGGCCTTGTCAGTTTTGCATCTCTAAGAGTAATTACATCAGAGTTAACAAGCATAGTGTAGCTGAGCAGCTGAAGTGCTTATAGGACAGTTAATGCTGGGGAGGGACTAAATTCATTATTTGAAATGAAAATAAGAGATGGGGATCTCTCTCAAAATTAAATCTTTATTTTTGAAAAAACAAACTAACACACAGAATAAATGTGAGGGCCCAATCTGAGGAGAATTTGGGACAGAGCTATGCCACTGATCTTTTTAGTAGGTCCGCTTGAACTTCTTCTTTATTAAGACACAGTGTGACCACCTCCACACTGTAATAGGTCTTAGGAATGCAAAGCTCTCTAGGACACTGATTCTCCTCATTCTTCCCACAGATACAACTGTGGCATACAGCATATACTGCATAACTGCATAGGGAAAAAGTACAGGCATTGGAATAGGACAGACTTAAATCTGAATCCTGGCTCTGTTTTCTTCTAACTTAAATGACACTGGGTCAGCACCTCTGCTCTCAATATCCTATCTGTAAAATGGAGATAATGAATGCCGCTATCACGAATTCAGTGAAATGATGAATATAAAGTGCTCTCTTGCCTATGTAGAAACATACTTAGGCCCACACTTTCTTAATTCTGGGGTGGATGAAATGAAAAGAACAAGAGCTCATCTAGTCTTTTCACACACTGATGAAAGTTCATCAAGAACCCTGGATGCAAAGCAGCTAACTGTGCAGTGGTCTCTTACACTTCCTGTCAGGACTGCTTGGACAGTACTTGCCCCTGGATTACACCTTTACTCTTCTGTTGCCTGGTTAGTCTGAGGCTAGGCACTCCTGGGCCAAGGCAAGACTGCTAGTTACGGCTGAGCTCACTGAGTCAGAGGCAGTCCTGGAAGGTCTATACAACTTTCCTAGGTTTTCTTCTAAAAGGGCCTACCCTAAACCTCCCTGGCATAAGCTTGACCAGAATTTTCAACAAAAAGCTATGAAACCTGATGAACAATAGCCTCTCTCCAGTGGTGGAAATATAAGTTTTTTTAAATGGCTGACTTACATTTTTTTAAGAAACAGATTCTAAATGCCTAAATATGTTGTTTGGTAAAATGCTTAAGACTTTTATTCCTGTTACAAAATAACAAATGAATATAGTGACTAACCTTTGTACGGTGGGCGAGTCAACATCTATCCTACATCTTTCACGCACACTTTTTAGATCTTCACAATGTCCTATCTCACCTGCCTCTCTTAATCCAACAGTTACACTCCCAATTTATACAGTTGGTTCCGTAAAAAAACCAGCCTACGGCACCTTTTGCCATTCCCAGAATCAGTCCAAAATCTTTCATTCTGGCCGCTTTCTGCTCCACTTCATAACTTCTCCTTCAGCCCAGTTCTCATCCCTATGATGACTTTACATACAGGCTCATTTTACAGCTTGAGAGGCGTCAACTGCCCTCTTCTCTGGTTCTGAGTTCTGGTTTCCCTCCCTAACTAGGATTAGTATTTGATCCACTGACTACACTCCTTTAAATCATGCTGGGAAAATATCTGGCCAGGCCCAGTTGCTGGACGTAGCCCGAGCAGCCAGTACTTACACACTGGTTTACACCCCAGTCTAAACACTTATGCTCTATCTAAGTTTTCAATTCATTCATGTGTAGGGACCACAAAGAGGAATTCCCAGAGCTAACACACCGGGCAGTTAATTCCTTTTTCTTTTACCTCTGCCTTTGGCTCCGCTGATTCATTAGAGGTATCGAGTTGTTCCTTGGCTTGGGCCATCTGAGTCATCAGCCTGTCCATGTGGGACTGGATGTCTGCCAGTATCTCAGTCACATGAGCCGTGGCCATTGCTTCCTGGATGTCCACTAGATGCAGGGCCTTCTGCTCCTCATCAGCAATCACTTTCTGAACTTTCTTAAATTCCTGCTGTATAAACACCTTCATCTGGTCCCGGGTTACCTGTAGAACACAGACAAGGAAGAATAGTAAGTTGAACACACAAAGAAATGGAAGGGTAGAGCTATTACTGTAAGTACTAGGCAGCTCTGGCCAAAATAAAAACAAACCATAGTTCCTACCTGATGCTGAAGTTTTGGGAATATCCTCTAAACAATGCTCCCCTAATATCTTCAATAAATTTCCTGTTAATCTTTTTGCCTTTTTCATTCTTTGGGAAGTAATTCCTTATCCTTCCTTTTTGTTTTCCCTTTTGTTCATTTTTATACCAGTAATACATGATTACTTCTTAAAAATTTAATAGATAAGTGTATATTGTAAAAAGTTAAATTCTACTGTCTCCATCCTGATACCATTTTCCCACTCAGAGGGTAATTACTGTTAACAGTTTGTTATGTACCACTTCAGCCATTTTCCTACCTAGTTATATACATATATATATATATGTATACTGACAATTATGTTGTTTTTTATAAATGGGTCATAGTGAACACATGGTTCTGTGTCTCGCCTATTTAAAATGTTAATATGTACAGGTCAACTTTATTCTTTGAATTATTTTTAATGTCTGTATGATACAGATAGATATGGATATTTATATATATAAATAAAAGGATAAATATATCTATTAAATATTTCCCTTCTTAATGAAAGTGTAGGATATTTCCAAATTTTTGCCATTACAAACAATACAGCCAAGAACATCCTTGGATACACCTTTTAATATTTGCATATGAGTTTCTTTATAGACCTTTGGAGTCACTGAGTCAACTTATATATACTCTAAAAATACTGACTGATACTGCTAAACTGCCCTCCAAAAAAGATGCATCAATCACATTCCTACAACAATGTATGAAAGCAAGCATTTCTCTACACCTTCACCAATATTGGATATTAGTGAAGCCTTTAGATTTGTACCCTCATGGGTGAAAATACGGTATTGTTTTATTTTGCAACAACTTTGCAGACCAAATAAAATACAACTGCAGGCTATATTTGGCTAGGGCATAAGGCAAACAAAGTGAGAAACCACCAAAATAAGAACTTCTAAACTCCTTGTTCTGCCAGTGACTCCACTTACTGATGTTTCCTTGCAAGCATGTTTATTTTATGAATATTTTTAAACAACTGTGCACACTGAGGAGCTGAGGTAGGGACCAGGGAAGAGGCAGAACAGTAGACAAAAGGAGAAAGGCCAATACAAAATTTTAGAGCTGAAAAAGAAAGTATCGTCCTCTAAGAGAATGCCTTCCTTTTACAGATAAGTGAACAGACACAGCTGCAAACCTGGAGGAGACACAGAGGACTCCAACCTTCTTGTTCCTGGTCTGGTGCTCTGTTCACTACCACAATCTGATGGAAACAAAGTCAAACTGGGAAAACCTAAAAAGGAGACTGAAGAAGAGAAAGACTAAAGGAGAGGGGAAAATGAGGCCATTTTTAATTAGCCCCTTAAAAACTGAAAGAAGCTAGATACATTAAGCAGCTTTTGTAACAATGCCATATGAACGCCAATGAAAAATAAGGCCTGGACGACAGATTTGCTCACACATCAAGTGACTAAGTGACATAAACCCTCAAGAACTCATATACTCTGTGTAGGTGCTCTCCTTGGTGCTAAAGAAAAGGGGAGGGGGAGTGTCAAATGTTATTAATGTCCCTGCAAATTCTGTATCAGATTGAGAACTGTGATTTGTGTTTATTTATGGAATTTCTTTTTATTTTTAGTGTGTATATTTCAAGACTGTTATGCTTTATGGTGACCATTCATCAATGGATCTCTACCCTCGAAATAAATTAGGTCTTATAAGACCTAGGACCTCCTCTTAGAGACCAAACCTAGGAAGTTTTAGCCAAGGGATGAACTTTTCTGAATGCCTACAAAATCTCTTAACAGTTCCAGGTGACTAAAAATGGAGATCATAATAAAACTGACTTGCAATCTATTTTACTAGACTTTGCATACACAGATGGTTCAGAGTTAGGAAGCTGATGTCATAGTCAGGAAAGGTGTGGACCAGACTGCACTAGGTGATAAATCATGGTTTTGAAAAATTAAAGTTTTTATTTCCCATTGCTTTAAGCAGATTTTTTAACCTTTATGTAGTTTATTTTATACAAATTAGGCCACAAATGAGAACTGAAGGCAGAATAATCTACTCTCTAAAACGCTTTATGCCTTCTTCCAACTCCTGTTCTCTACTGATCAACAAATAGGTATGCTCCAACCAAGTTCAGAACGGCAAGAACAAACTTCTGGGTCACAGCATCCTTTCAAATTCAGAGCCCAAAGGACAGACTTCTTGGGGGACTGGGCAGGTGGTAGGTCTGGAGAAAGGACTCCTACCAACAGCAGGAGTGAAATAGCTTTCAAAACTCCCTTTTAGGTTTCATTTCACCTCCTTGCTATCAAAACCATTCTGCTATAAACTGAACAGTTCTCCAAGAAGTAGGAGGCCCTTCACATCAGCACCTGCTACCTGGGAGCCAGTGACATCATTTCTGAGGAGGTTTCTTAGAACTTCTTCAGGCTCTATCCCATAGCTCCCAGGAGTTGAGAGTGATAGTCTCATACTCTTGACTATACTACACGTGGTGTTATGTAAAAGGAGAAAATTCTACATAAGCAGAGAAGAAGGAAGGCTGGATGTATCACAGAATGATGAAACTGGTGGTGATACAAAATGTTCCTTTTTTATAGGATCTACTAGTAGTTGTCAAACCTTTTAAAAGCCACAGAACTTCCCTCACGCCAAACAAAATCTTAATGTAGAACTCCAAAATATAATAGAGCCAAAAGAGGAACTACTCTGGTTAAAAGAAAAATCTCCCCTTCCTCCTTGAAGCACTTCCTAGGGCACTGGCAATGGTCTCCAGGAAAATCTCACCTGAGGGGTCTGGGTCCTCTACACAAATGAAACCCTAAAAGGAGTTTTCTCCCTTTGGTCAACTGACTGGCCCCTAAGTTGTTGAAACCTTAAAGCCCTATGTTACAAGCAAATTGATAGATCTTTGTTATGGCTGCATTAGGGTGAAAAGCTATGTTATTACTTAAACATAGCATTGTAATTTGAAAAAAATTGGCAGCTTATTTGTGAATGGTCATAACTAGTGAACATCTGACTGTTCTCATTAGAGCTGACTCCAACCTCCTCGTTTTATAGGTAAAACACACACACACACACACACACACACACACACACACAAGAGGCTCCAGAGAAGTGCAGCAATAAAGTCAGGTTTAAAAACCAACTTTCCTCTGGTCGAGTCCAGCAGACTTTCTGCTAAAACATATTGCCTCTAACGATCCCTTTCTGCCTGCTTCAAGTTCTTCAAATTTCCTTCTTCTTAATTGAGATGTTTCCTCAGTTAACAGGCTGCTTCTGATGTTATCCCCACTAGGATGCTACTCCCCCGAAGTGAATCTTGGGATAAAGAATGTACATCTCAAGAGTTAAGTCTCAACCCACAGTACTTTCTACATGCTCTTGTAGTTAATATTTCCAAGCTAGGCTGGACCCAAGAGGCATGTAGACTAGCACTTTACACATACATAATTAAACACATAAAACCTTGAATTAAGAGCTTGTACTTAAAAACACCACCATTCGATGTGCTAGACAAGGGTTAGAAGCCATTAACTCCTAGCTAGCTGGCCTGTAGGAAACTAAAGTTTTATTTACTTTTCTATTATAAGCAGATTATAAAAACAAGCAGCAAACTAGCTAGAGAACATTATGGCTTAAGAAAGATTTGTTCCAGAAAAGTGTTGCTGAGATAAACTGAGAAAGACAGAACAGGGTCAGGAGCAGGAAGCTAAACAAAAGAAAAGGATCCAATTCTACACTGATTGAAGGTTTCAGAAATACCTGTTCTATTAACCAAATTTCCTGCAAGTAAGTTTAAAGGCTCCTACTCCAAAAACGACTGCAAAAAATGTGGACTGCATGAAATAGAGTGTGAAGACTCTACCTCCTGAAAAGGTCAGGTCCTCCTGAAAAGGTCAAGTCCAGTTTTACTCCCCTTTTCCTCTTCTGAATGATCACTATTCTAAAATAGAAAAATTAAAAAGCAGGAAATCGAACTTTTGAGACGCCGCAAGCTGTCCTCACTCCTGCAGAACAGTGCCCGCCCAGCATGCCAGTGCCATGGCAACTTTCAGCTTGGGAATCTCAAAGCTGAGGCTTCTGTACAGCCTCCAGTATTTACTCTGGCATTTTACTCCAAGAGAGCTCCTTCCAAAACTTGGCCAGGCTCCAGTGAGGGCAGGCAAGGGAGGAGCTTCAACAACAAGGAGGACAGGGTCCTTTTGCGGTGGAGAAAAGGTCTCCCATTTCCTGTGTCTTCTGTGTATGAGTGGAATAGGCACTATCTACGAATAAAACAACTGCCTGCTCCTTAGGCTTGGAAAATTATCCAGCAGCCCAGAAACACAGCAGAGATGAGCTATGAACCATAGTCCATTACTAACATTCTGTGTGATGTCAAACATTTTCCTGACAACCTGGTTAAAAGCCTGAATTGCTCAGAGATTACAACTGAGGGTAGAGAAAAGGTTATTAAAGTGAACGTTTAATCTCTTCCTTAAACCATTTTTCTCATCTTCATCAGAAGCCTCAAGACAAAAGCAGTCATTTGTATCCTCTTTACCTCCTTTCATCCTCCCCAGTTTGTTAGTATACCACCATGGGATCTCCACTTCAGTTATGACTTGGCTATTTCAAGTATCCACTCAATGAAGTAAAAGTGAAATTTACTGCTGCTGTTGTTATTATTATTTCTATTCTAAAAGGCTATAAGAAATACACCAAAATGTTGGAGAGTGGTTATCTCCGAGCGATGGGATTAAAAGAACTTTTCTTTTCTTTACTTTTGTACTTTTCAGTCCAAATTTTCTATAATAACGTGTGACACATTTTTCTTGAACGATAATTTTCAAAAAGAAACGTGGCTCAAAGAAAAAGTTAAATTATCAATAAGATATTAGCAAACTGAATCCAACAATGTATAAAAGGAAGCACACGACACCCAAGTGGGATTTATCCCCAGTATGCAAGGCTGGTTCAACATTTGAAAATCAGTTAATATAATCTATCACATCCACAGGCTAAAGAAGAAAAACCACACAATAGTATTAATAGATGCAGAAAAGGCATCTGACAAAATCTAGTATCTCTTTATGATAAAAAAAAAAAAAAAACCTCTCAGCAAACTAGGAATAGAGGGGAACTTTCCCAACTTCACAAAAAACACCTACAGCTAACATCATACTTCATGGTGAGAAACTAGAGCTGTCCTGCTAAGATCAGCAACAAAGCAAAGATGTGTCCTCAACAAAGCAAGGACGTGTCCTCTCACTTTGCCTTTTCAACATCAATGCAGGAAGTCCCAGCTAATGCAATAATACAAAAAAAGGAAACAAAAGGCTTACAGATTGGGAAGGTAGAAATAAAGCTGTCTTTGTTCACAAATGGCATGATCATCTATGTAGAAAACCTGAAAGAAGTGACAAAAAAAATTTCTGGAACTAATAAGCAACTACAGCAAGGTTGCTAGATATAAAGTTAAGTTACAAAAGTCAGTAACTTTCCTATATACCAGTAACGAACAAGTGGAATTTGAATTTAAAAACACAATACCATATACACTAGCACCCCAAAAGTTAAATACTTAGGTATAAATCTAACAAAATATGTACAAAATCTGTATGAGGAAAACTACAAAATGCTGATGAAAGAAATCAAAGGAGAACTAAATAAAGGTAAAGCTATTCTGTGCTCATGGCTAGGAAGACTAAATACTGTCAAGATGTCAATTCTTTCCAACTTGATCTATAGATTCAATGCAATCGCAATCAAAACCCCAACAAGTTATTTTGTGGATATTGATAAACTGATTCTAAATTTATATTGAGGGGCAAAAGACCCAGATTAGTCAACGCAATATTGAAGGAGAAGAAGAAAGTGAGAGGACTGACACTACCTGACTTCAAAACTTACTAAAAAGCTCCAGGAATCAAGACTGTGTGGTACTGGTGAAAGAACAAACAAGTATCAGTGGAACAGAATACAGAGCTCAGAAACAGCGCTACATAAATATAGTCAACTGATCTTGAACAAAGGACCACAGGCAATACAATGGAGAAAGGGCAGTCTTTTTAACAAATGATGCTGGAATGACTGGGTATCCACAGGCAAAAATATGAATCTAGTCACAGACCTTACATCTTTCACAAAAATTAACTCAAAATGGATCACAGACCTAAATATAAAATGCAAAACCAAAACACTCCTCTAAGATAATACAGGAGAAAATCTAGAAGACCTTGAGTATGCTGATGACTTTAGATACAAAACCAAAGTCCTCTTCAGCTTAAGCCCATTAAAATAACGGCTTCCATAACAGCTAAGTACTTAGCACATACTGCTCCTGTCATTTGAAGTTTCCTATATGGGAGTCTCAGTCATCCTGGGACTCCTCAAAAGAGTAGGTTTCAGTGTCTGGAAAAACTCTGAAAAGGTCTAACTAGCTGCCCCAATGAGTGACCTGAAGGGTGAAGTCATTTACTTTTGAGAAATACCAGGCTCATCAATGACAAATAGACATCGTCACAACAGACCCGAGAGACATCTGCTTCAGGACGTAGCATATCCACAGCAGCACCAACCCTCATGACATTGCTCATACTACAGAGTGTGAGACAGCAACAGGAGCAACGCTGGGTGAAACAGGAGGCATGCCTAACTTTAGCCTGGTTTCCGTCATCGGACATTCTCCTGTCTTTTAATCCATAACAAAGACAGGGCCTTCTGAATAACGATAATGAAAATCCTAAGAGCTTCACACACAGGCAGTGTTCCAGGTGCCATCATATACGTAGTTCTGATTTAATCCTCAGGCAGGCAGGAGTATTCTCACTTTATGTGAGTGGAAACTGAAGACCATAGTGGCTAAGTCACTTGCCTAGTGTTATGCAGGAGGTAAGCTATGGAGCAAAGATTCACCTCAGGTCAGTCTTCTTCCAGGTTAGCACTCTGACAACCACTCCATATAGCATCCTCCTACTGAAAAGGAAACTGAGCCTCTGAGAACCAGGATTAGATCACGGGAAAGCAACTCAGCACAGAGGAGAGCACTCAGGACGGAAAGTTAGAGTGTTAGTCAGTGCTGTCTTTTGGAACCAACCAGTTGTGTGACTTTGGGCAAGTCACTGAATTTCTCAGGGCCTTGGGCTCCAGAGTTAATAAAAGTGAAAAGCCACATTCAGTTCTTTTATCTCTAAAATAATACAACTGCATAAGTTTTATGCTCTTGGAACAATAATTCACCAATCCAGATTTGTCTCTAATCATATCTGTTGCCCAAATAAGAGGGAGTTTCAGGAGACCAGGAATCTGATTTAGAAGTTGTTAGGGTGACACAGCCAAACTAAAAAAGTAAAGAAGACTGCAGGATAACTTTTTTCTTTTGACATTGCTGCCCTATCAAGTGATTATCCTCTGTAGAGAAGAAACTTTCCTCTACCCTTCTAGGTTCTTCCAGCTGCACTAAGAATTAAATTGACATGAGAAAGAATAACAGGAGAAAAGCACACAGACTTTAATAATATTTATACATGGGAGAGATCCAGAAAAACTGAGTAACTTGTTGAAATGGCCAAAGTCACCACCTTAAATACCATCTTTAGCTAAAGACAAAAGACCATGTTGCGGGTATCGGTTTGGGACTTCACAAGGGAAGAAAGCAATTCACGTGGAGATGCAAAAGCAAATGTTTGGTAAACAAACGTTTGCCATACCTTGTGGAGACAATGGGATATGAAGGAGCCTTTGATCAAGTGGGTCTTGCTAAGCTCCTCCCTACCACATCTAGTTCATATTATACTCTAGTTATCTATGGTGAGAGCTCCTTCCTGGAACAGGCCTTGTATCTTAAATTCTTTTAGGCAGTTGGGGGAGGGTCAAAGTTTCTATCTGAGTGTTTTGTTCTTACAAATAATCAAGCCAAAGAGACACATTTTGGGGGAGCACATTGTGTTCCCCTACACCTTCTCCCACCTTTAACCACAAAGCATAGAGTCACATAACACCTGATGCCTGGTCCCCTCTACCACTAAAGAGTCTACTAGTCACCAACTCCATGCGACCTCACTACTGACCTGTGTGTAGTATTTAGCACTACTGATGCCCCTCAGTCTTTAATTTCTTTCCTCCCATGGTTTCTGTGACCTTGGACTTCTCTGGCTGGCTGTTTATCAGCTTTGCCCCTGTAATGTTACACTCTCTCTTCAGGTGACTGCAACTGAGAAATCCCTCAACGCTAGGGTTTTTCAACCTCAGCACTACTGATATTTGGAGCTGCTAATTCTTTGTTGTGAGGGAAGAGTCCTGTGCATTGTAAGATCTGTAGCAGCATCCCTGGCCTCTATGCAGTAAATGATGGCAGTATCAATCCCTACCCTGAATCATGACAACCAAGAGTCTCCAGACACTGTTAAATGTCCTCAGGGGGCAAAACTGCTTTCTGTCCAAACCCTCCTGCATAGCAATCTCGTTCCATCTGTGCAGTTCAACTACTGCCTCCATGGAGAAGGCTCCGAAGAGCAGAAATTCTCTCCGGGTCTCCAGGCTCACAATCCCTTTTGGTATCTCCACCTGGATACTTTTCTATTATTCAAACCATCAAGCCTCAAACTGAACCCTCTCCCTCCTCCCCTCATTGTCACTGCGACCTGTTCTGAGTGCCCTCGCATCAGGCACTATTCTAAGCACTCTACATGCGTTACTTCAATTAATCATCACAGGGACACCACGAGGTGGCAATGACTACTACACCAATTTTACAGATGAAGAAACTGAAGTATAGAGGGGGTAAAACACCTGCTCAAATTCACACACACAGTGGCTGAGCTGGAGTTTAAACCCAAATAGTTTGACTCCATAATCTGCTTTCTAACCGCTACATTATTCTCCAATATCTTCCCCTCAAACCTTGTCCTGTTCCCCCTCTTTCTCCCTTAACAATACCACGGTTTAGGCAATAACCGGGGCTCTAAACTCTGGAGTCAAGTTTTTATTTTCTCCACCAGATAATAGGTTTCTTAACTTAACATCTGGAAGACAAATCATAACACCTTGCTTAGGGTCTTGCACATAATGGTGGTGAAAACATTCTGACTAAATGTCACAAGTCATTCCACATCTGCCTCTCTGCCACAGTCTGACGGAAGAAGTCCGCCCTGTATCTATGAAAAGCCCCTTCTTTGCGTTCCTTCCCACTACTCTCTGCTCATATCTAGACCCTTTCTCTAGACCCAAGTGCTCCAGATTAGCTCCACCCGCCCACTGCACCCAGGCCCTCTGCCCCAGTCCCACTCTCACCTGCACCACTAACTTGCTGAAACAACATTCGAAGTCAACGAGTTTCTGGGTGATTTGAAGAAGTTGTTTAGGATCCTGATCCTACCTCCCACTTGCTCCATACGCCAGCTTTCTCTCCCTTCTCATCTCTGCTTGGCCCTGAATCATCGGCTTTCTAATCTTGACCTCAAATCCCACGTTTGGCCCCTTCGGACTTAGTAATCATACATGCCCCTCACTCCCTCCTGCTTGGTGTTCAGACCTTAGCTTTGTCTTATACAGTCTTTGGCTCGGCTTGCACATTTGACTCACACTGTACCTTTGAATCACATTCTCTCAGATAGGAACCCCACATTTCAGTCAGAATACTCCAACCCTACTCTATTTCTGCCAGAGTGCTTCTCGCTGAGACTATAAATTTTGGTGCTTGAGCCTAAGTACTCTATTATTCTTTCACAGCGTCATGCATACAACCCCGTAATATGCTTCTTCTGAATCTCCTCCCTTTCATGGTTTCCCCTCCCCTCACATACGAACATAAAAATACATGTACGTGCACACACAGCATTAGAGGCTCAGGACCATGTTTCCTAGAGGCACTGTACATGAAAGATCCTAATAAACACTTGAACTGAATGTGCTAATCAGCTGTAAAGTGGATAGCAACTATGCAGCCCTAGTCAACTGAGAGAGAGACAGTCACAGCAGACTGACAAGCAGCCCGTGGTGTGAGAGATGGAGATCTAATCACTATGGTTGTGGCATCACTGCCAAGCTTCCTCTCCTCCCAGGGCTGCTGGGTCACGCTATCAGCTGCTATGACTCTACTGCCACGACAACGTGATGTGTAACCTAGTGTCATGGCACTGAACTGGATGCACCAAAGAACAGTTCAAATGGCATGCTGGGCTCACTTTGATTCGACACTATTTCTTGCTCTTAAGATGCTTCTCTCTTTGCCTAACTCCAGGGCGGCACTAAAGCAAGCAATCACAAACTTCTGAGCACCACTTTTCCTGTGTGAGCAGGAAAAACTCTGGGTGACTCCCTGTAGAAATGTGAAAGTAGAAGAATGATTTCCCAGAGATACCCAGGACCTGTAACAAACAAGAACAAGAGTGAGAGCTTCTATTTCACCTTGTTTTCTTTCCACCTTAACCGTGCATAAACTAGAAAGAGCTTCTGCTTCAGGAATTATCATGTACCAAGTGGGAGGTAGAAACCGACAAAGTTTCAGGGGGCAACTAACGAGAAATTATACTATTTTTAAGTCTCTTAGACTTGAAATATACAAAGAAAGCCTATTCTATCTGCTGAAGATTAAACCAATTTTAAAACAAGACTCACCCCTCCACCTCCACTCCAGTTTTCTACCCAAACACCTTCCCTGCAAAGCCACAGCTATTTGTACACCATCAAAACCACAGAAACAAAACAAGTGCACTCCTCCAGGAACACTCGGGAAACAGCACTGAAACGTAGGTTCCTGTTTTCTGAGTCCTCTGTGTTAGAGTCAAAATGGGACAGCTCATGGCTTCCTGTGGCAGAGAAGGAGGTCTGAGCACTGGCTCTGCTAACGCTGCTTCTGAACTCAGAAAGAGGAAAGCTTCTTCACGTGTCAAAAAGCGGTAATGACATCATTCTCCTAGATATGTCAGTACTCTCTGGACACACAAGTACATCAGCAGAACTGTTCTGCTAGCCCACATAAAAGTACCCGTGAAAAGTTATTGTGCCCTTTTCCTATGGGACCCACTGAGCTCTCAGAAAGAGCCCCTAAATAGTTTTTTAGACAAAGAGAGCCTATACCCTTGCGAGTGCAGACTCTAATTTCCCAAGGGAACACTGGAAGGACTTTGTCACACATTCTAGGCCCTGAAGAGTAAGGATGTCAAGCAGAGGCTCCCTGCCTCAGTTTCAGCAAATGGCCCCAGGCTGTCAGGGAACAATGGCTGCCTTTTGCTGGAAAGGCAAAAAGCTCCTCAAAAGCTTCCGTTTTCAGGGTACTCATTAATATAAAGGTGATATGATTAGACCTATTTTATAGATGAAACTGAAGGCTCAGACAAATCAGTGATACAGGCAGTAAGTGCCAGTATGCGGACTCAGGTCACCTGCCTCCCACGTCTATGCTCTTTCACCAGGTAAGGAAAGGAAAGCATGTCATACTCATGGTAAATTTTTTCCCTGAAAGTCTGAACAAATTCTCTATTTGTATACTATTCCCACCCCACCTTCTATAGGTAAAAAGTTAATAACTTCCTGCAACTACTAATAATTCTATATAGCAATCACACAAAGGCAATTTATTGGCGTCATTAGCCCCGTGGCCTTGGACAAGTCATTTAACCTCTTAAGTCTTTGCTTCTTTATGTGTAAAATGGGAATTATGATGTCTAATCATATTGAGTTAGGAATTAAGGCAATATCATAGAATCTATTTCACCTGCTACAGAAGTAAACAAAAGCCATTCCACAAGGGGATGGTCGTCAGCTGGATCGCTGGGTCGAATGGAAGTTCTCTACACAGCTGCAGAGACTGGATGGATTTGCCTTTTGGCTAAATGCAGAGTCAATGAGAGAGGCGTGGTTCTCAGATTTTACGTTTCTATACACATGCAAGCAGCTCCATACAGACTGAGACTGACTGAGAGTTACATTCTGTAGCTTTAGCACCAAGATATCAAAGAAAACACCTTTGTCCTTGTGCAAACCTGAGTTCTACTGCCTAGCTGAATGAGAGGTTGAACTAAAAGGGAAAGGGGAGGCGGGGACAGGAGAGAAGGAGACCCTTAAATAAAAATCTGCATGGTTTTTATCACTATTATGGCAGGAAAGTTTTATATCTAGGTATCCAGGCTCCTAAATTAAGTGTCAAATACAATCCTGCACTGGGAATGTGAAGCGTGGCTGCTATGGGGGAGTCCTGACAGCTCTACTCCCCTCTCCACATTGGCCATGTAATCAGCCGTTCAAGCTCTGGCACTATGTGTATTATCAAGTCTCCTGCCAGTGCAGAAAGGAGCTGGAGCAGGGGGAGAAGAACACTCCAATGCGTTAATTTTATTAAGCCATTAAAGCTCAAGCCCTTTGCTTTCTAACAATGCTCCAGCCTACTAGGCAGCTCAGAAACCATGTCCACCCTAGGTTTTTTTTCAAAGATTTTATTTTTCTTTTTTCTCCCCAAAGCCCCCGGGTACATAGTTGTATATTTTTAGTTGTGGCATGTGGGATGCCGCCTCAGCATGGCTTGATGAACAGTGCCATGTCCGCGCCCAGGATGTGAACCGGTGAAACCCTGGGTGGCCAAAGCGGAGCGTGCAAACTTAACCACTCGGCCATGGGGCTGGCCCCTCTACCCTAGTTTTAAAATGCTGAGAGACGGTTGGTCTGTAGAGTGCCCCAGTTAGGAGCTCTGGGGCTCCAAGAGAAAGAAAACAGCCAAAGGGTAGAGCTGCAGGGGAAGGGGGAGCAGGAAGGAAACAAGAATCTCAGAGTTGTCAACTTTAAAGTGGGGATATCTCTCCTAATGTCTCTCAAATGCGACATTTAATTTCTTCTGTGATTCTTAATTTCTTCATTTTTCTTTTAATTTGGCACCAAGCAGTTCTAACTTGAGAGTTTGCTCTATAACAATAAACATAATTACTTCTATGCACTGATTTCCTGTTTTTATTGGGAATATATGGACACACAGCTGCATACTCCCAAGGCAGACACATCTGCTTTGACTTGAAAGGGGAACAGAACCACACCGAACTAATACCAGGCAAGGCAGCCATGCAAGGCCCACAGAGCCAGCCAGCCAGTCAGCAACGCCAAGGAGTCCCAACTATGGAGATTCAACTCAATCTGCCTGTCATCACCCAAAGAGGTAGCAATGGCCCTTTAAAACCTGCAATCTGTAAGTGTCACTAATCCTGAGAACTGTTAATTGATCAAAGTATAGAGTCTAGTTAGTTATAAACAGATGGCTTATTTTTCTCCACAAGGACTGGAAGGTCCCCTGAACTCTGGAGTGGGGTGGGAGAAGGCAGCCCCATGGAGGCAGCGGTGGTTCTCAGGACTAGGGGAAAGCTGGCAGCAGCCAACATTTACAGGACGTTGTACTAAGCACTTTAAACGGATTATCTCATTTAACCTTCCTAACAACCCTATGAAGTGTGTACCATTATCCCCTATTTTGTAGCAGAAAAAAACAAAGAACCTGAGAAATGGAGAGGTTAAGCACAGGATCTGCCCAAGACTGCATAGCTGTCAATGCTGGAGGGGATCTGTCCCAGGGCAGCTTGATTCCAGAGCCTGAGCCTTCAATAACCACAGAACACTGCCTCCCCCGAGAGAGGCCAACATCAGGTTTCTGCCTTCATCCCTATCCGGAAGAGGACCGGAGAAAGACAAAGACCAGTCACTGCGGACACTTCAAGCGAAGGGCTGAAAAAAGTGATTCAAGGGGTAATCTCTCCCTCAACAGCTTTACTGAGACATAATTCATTCACGTATAATGCAATTCACTCATTTAAAGTACGCAATTCAGTGGTTTTAGTATATTCACAGAGTTGTGCAATCATCATCCCCAAAAGAAACCCAACAGCCATTAGTAGCCACCCCCCTCTCCAATTCCTCCACTTCCCTCAGCCCCAAGCAACAACGAGTCTACTCTCTCTATAAATTTGCCTATTCTGGAATACAAATCAAGCAAATGGAGTCACAAAGTGTTTGGCCTTTCGTGAATGGTTTCTTTCACTGAACATAACGTTTGTGAGGGTTCTCCTGGTCGCAGCATGTATCAGTACTACATTTCTTTTTACTGCCAAGCAGCACCCCACTGTACACTGGCACACTGTACCACGTTCACCAGCTGGGTTGTTTCCACATTCTGGAGAGCATGAAGAATGCTGCTATCAACACTGGTGTACAACTTTTGCGTGGAGATATGTTTTCACTTCTCTTGGGTATACACATAAGAATGGAATTGCTGGGTCATATGGCAACTCTAAGTTTAACCTTTTGAGGACTGCCAGACTGTTTTCCAAAGAGACTGCACCATTTTACAATCCCACCAGAAATGTATGAGGGTTCCAATTTTTCCACATCCTTGTCAAATGGACAAAACTTCTCTTTATGGGGAAAACTACAAAGCTGTAGTCCTAAAAGCTGTCAACTTGCTCTGGCTCTACTATAACTGCCTGATGACGTTGGGCAAGAACCCTTACTCTCTTCACACCTCAGTTTCCTCATCAGTAAAGCAGGGGCGGCGGGGGGGGGGCTGGGGCGGGGCATTGATGCAGATGGCCTCACACTTCCAACTGAGCCCTACGTTTATTCATTCAGTCATATGTGAGACACCTGAATAATGGGGAGAGAGATGCTGTGAAACGGACAGCTTGGGGCTGAGTGCAGGACTTTGCAGTAACTCAGTTTCAACGTGACTGCCTGAATAACCTGAGACTGTGACTGTCATGCCTGCCTCAAAAAACACCAAAAAACCAGAAAACCTTACAGAATCTGCTTCTGATATTACAAAGAAAACAGAAATGCCTTATTAGGTAAAACTTCCATTTGACAATAATTGCAGATTGGCATTCAGGATTTTAGTTTTCTAAACTGGGGTTCAAAGATGGAATTGGATTCAAATGATGAAAATGTATGCATTTATATGGGATAATGTTAGGTGAAAAAAGATGGATACAAACTATTTATGTATACATAGTCATATAGTTCTACATATGTATACACATAGAATAACAGTTACATAGAGGGAGAATCATATTAATTTTCTACTGGAAGGGCAAAGCACCATAATATTAACCAGCTTTTCCATAGGTGCGTCTCAAAGTGTGATGTATTGACCACGTGCATCAGAATCATCCAGGCTGCATATTAAAAAAGCGGAACTCAGAACTACTAAATTAGATGCTCTGGGTGAGGCTCAAGAACCTGCATTTAAAAAAAAAAAAAAAAGTATTCAAAGCTTAGAAACCACTGCCGGTGGAAGAACGGCTGATCTTTCCCTTTCTTCTTTATTCCTGTCTGAATTTCCCACCTTTTCCTACAGAGAACATGTACTACTTTTATAACAGGGTGACCGGGAAAGGAGGAAGTCGTTTTGTTTTGATAAAGGCAGGGGCATGGTGACAGAGGGCAAGAGCTTGTTCCCCCTCTTTCTGCTGCCCAAGTGTCTACAGAGGATAAAAAGGGGCACATGTGCTTCTGGGTCCATTCCTCTGAGCCTGGATGAGACCTGAGAAGGCGCAGGTATTGTTCCCGTTTGGTGTCCTCCATCAGTAAGAGGACACCACTGAAGCACCTGCCTCCGTTCCTCATTTAGCCAGGGCTGAATGCTCTGGAGCTGTCCCGGCTCGCTTGCATCTCCCCACGTTTTCTGTTGGAAAAAGCCACTCTCCAGTCCTGGGACTTTAGGATTGTGGGGAGCCGTGGCTGCAGGATCCAGAAAAGGGAGGTAAGAGTGTGAGGGAAAAGCAGTCAGTGAAGAGCCATACTGCTAGCGATGACGGACTATATGTATATATATCCACTCAGCCATGTGTTCAACAATAGTGTGGGGACGAAGAATATGGAGTAAGACAAATCTGAAGTTAAGTCCTGGTCCTGTCACTTACTAGCAAGCTATTCAAACCAAGTCTTGGAGTGCTCATCCATAAAACAAGGCAAATAATAATAGTTCTTTTCATAGGGTTGTTGTAATAGACAATGCATAACGATTATTACCCGCCAGGTACCATGCTAATAGAGCTTGAGGATACAGAGATAAAATAAACAAGTCATACCCTCCAAGATTACTACTTACAACTTTTTAAGTGAAAAGCAGAGAAATAGGTCAATAATTCTAATAACCCTTTACCCAAAGGAACACTTTTTGAATGAATCAACTTGATAACTGATGCATCTCAATTCTCTGCTTCAGTTGGTTAAATAAACACTGGCCCTGTGAATACGTCTGTCTTGGGGCAGGGCAAGGACCACCATGAGGTCCTTGACCCTGGTGAATAAAAGGACATTAACAAGAAGAATTCAAGTTAGGTTTTGCTTATATCCATTACTATTTGTACATGCAAAAGCTATCATTTTAACAAGAGTCTGATTAGCACAAGAGATTGAAGGACTGGGCTGTGTTCCACGTCAATGATATCAGCTATCAAAAATGACTGTAAAGTTCTCTCGCAATTATTAAATTAAATGTGTAATTATTATTAAATTAAATGCTAGATTAAAATAAAATAAGAAAACCATCTTCAGATCTTTTTAACTAATTTCATGTTGCTAGACAACTCTTTGGTCTCACAACTCAGTAAGAACACCGTTAGAGATTGGAGAAAAGAAGAAGAAAAACCTGATACATTTTAGGCAGTCTTAGTGTGACTAGATTGCATGTTCAATCCCACTCCAGTTAGACAGATAATGTGAGCCACCTGATTCAAGTTTAAGACACTTTTTATTGAGAATAACTTCTTATAAGTTTAATATTTGAGATACACAACTGTGTTTTTAACTGTTTCAAGCATGCCAGCTACAGGAAACAATGAACACCACATCTTAGGTGGAAAGAAAAGCAATCGATATATACTAGAGAACGTGGCTGATATTAACTGCATAACAAGGGGTTGGTTTGACTGAGCTGAGTATGTTTTGCTTCTGGTTCAATGCTCTCTGAGAGACTGGGCAGGGGAAGGAAGGGAAGGGAAACCATGTGTTTTCTAAGCTTCAGTTTCCTCGGGTAAACTGTGAACAAAGGAAAGCTGTAAAGAACTCAGAACACTAAATTTCCTAAAAATCCCGTTATAGATGGACTCAGATGGACAGGGACGGACAGACAGACAGAGAGAGAGAGAGACAGACACACACACACACGCTTGATTAACAACATCTTTTAGATTTCCCCAAAGTCCAGCATAAATATAAGAAATCTACAAAAATCCTGCTTTGTGCAATAGATGTTTCTGAAAAGTTTGGCTGAAAAAAATTGTCTGTAAACTGGATCATGTCAAACACATTAGGATGTCTTATTATTTAAAAGACCACTTCCAATTAAACTAAAGATTGTTTGGCATTAAAAATAATCTCTTCCCACTATACACAAAGTTCTAGATCCCTGGAGGTATGCATCCTTTAAAATAAGGCTCACCATAGCAACATGCATGCACACAACTTCGTCTGGGTCTGAGCCTTATTTACCAACCACCACTGGCTCTGAGTCCTGTCCTCAGGCTCACCTCTGGTGGCTGCGAGTTAACGTCTTCTGCTGGTCTTCTGGTTTTAGAACTCAGCCCACTCCTAGACCACGGCACAGGCCTTGATCATCCTCCTAAATCTTGACCAGGACTCCCTTTCCTCTTCTTGGCTTCATTACTTCTTGCTAGACATGATGGTTTTAAAGGAATCCTGTCCTCTCAGGCAGCCTGAGCTGACTCCTCAGTCCAACTCCCCATTCCCTCCCCTAATCCTCTGCTACCTCAGCTCCATTTAGTTGTTTTCTGAGCCTGGATTTTTGTGTATTCCATTTTTTTTAAAGTTGAAATCACTTGGACTTATTCACAAGGGCTCTTCTGGCTATTTGCTGAAAGGAATGAAAAAAAATCAAAACAAGAGAGAAGGAAAATAGCCAAGGTGCAGCCCAGTCTCCAGTTACCCGAGACCCACTGGATGAGACTCTGCAGGTGGGCCCAGCACTCGGTGCTTTAATACGTCCTCCAGGAGGTTTTCATGCACATTAAAGTTTATGAGCCACCAGTCGGGAAGAAAACAGGGTGTCTGTCAAGTATTTTGGACAAAATGAGGCATCTCATTGAGAAGAATTAAGTCTATATTACTGACACAGAAGAATGTCTAAGATATTCTATCTAATAAAACTATAGGTATAGTATAGTTTTTGTAAAAAATCTTAGAAGTATATTTCCACATGGAAAAACGTCTAGAAGGTTATACACCACAAACTGTTAATAATGGTTAACTCAGGGGAAATTCATCTTATTTTTCCTTTATGGATATCTGTACTTTTTAATTTATAAGCATATATTATTTTATAATTAAAAAAATGGTTAATCTAGGCATCTTCCACTCCTCTCTGGCAAAACTCACGAGGTAAAAAAAAAAAACTCACGAGGTAAAAATTAACCCAGTCCCCAGCAGACTTCAGTGTCTGGACTAATCAAGCTTGGGACGCTTTAGGGAGTTCTGGAGGAAGTGAGGCAGAGAGTGCTCAGTGCTCCCTGACTCAATCAGTGCTTCTATGTAAAGCTGCTGTGCCAGGAGATGACAGGTCAGGGCCTGAGAGATTCTGCCCTTCTTAAAGAGGCTAAACTAAAAAAAACCATTGTGGGGTTTGAGGGAAAACAGAACAGACTAAAAACTTAAGGATTCTCTTGGAAGACACCAATTTATTTCCAGGAAAATTTTCTTTGTTGCAGAAATTATGTATTTAAGTGTCCCATTTTTCACCCCTACTTTGTGATCTGGCAGTCATCCTGCAATTATGTTGGTCCTTTTTCAAGCTGGCTTCAGGTAGATACAGCATATGCACATGATAGATCAGAAAGGGGCTTAAAAATAAAATAGATTGGTGGGAAATAATCCAGGGCAAGATGAAGAGAAGATAAAAAAGAGGTGACTATGTATACACATATCCAAGACCAAGTCAGGTCCTAACAAATAGCCTTTAGCTCATGACGCATCACGGGAAAATCCTGAGGCTTCCACAGGTTGCTCTCATGGGACCACTCAATTCTGTCACCTATGGCAAGTTTCCCATTAGAAGAACTGTATGAACTCATAAAGGATCCCAAAGCTCTCTACCTGTATTATCATCATGCACAGAAGCCACTCAGAGCAATTTGCACACATCCTCTTGCTCTCCCCTGCCTACCAGTACATGGATGCGGCAGAAACAGAAAATACAGCTGTCTCCTTCAGGATAGCTGTTGTCCCAGAAACCAGAGAAACTCGGTAAAAAGAAGCTTTCAGTAACCTTTAATAATTAATTGGTTCATCTGCACTAAAGAAAACTACTTACACCAGATGTCTTTCTACTTGAGCTCAGAAAATTGACAAAGATTACCCCAATTTTTTCTATCAAGATACTCTCTACCTATGGAACCCTAACTACACCAGTGTCCCAATACTTTCAAAGTTGTATGAGGAGAAGATCATTTTGTAGGTTGGTGAGGGCAGCCACCTTCTGAAGAGCCCGTCACTGTCTGGGGCTCTGCCTCATATAGTGTTTCAGATCAGAAAACAAAGGCACAGTGTGATTACAGAAAGGGGGCAAGGAGAGGAAACCAGCGCTCGGTCTGCAGTGGGATACAAAAGAGCGAGCAGAGGCAGTGGAGTCAGAGCTTGAAGCCAGCTCTAGCTCATACTAGATTTGGGGCGGACAGCCCTACCACTCCAAGCCTCAGCGTCCTTACCAATAAAGTGGAAATAATAAGCTATTGCACACAGTTGTTCAACAATCCCAAGTATGCAAGAGGACGGGGAACAAGGAGTTAGTGTTTAATGGGGACACAGTTTCAGTTTGGGATGATGAAACAGTTCTGGACATGGATGGCGGTGATGTTTGCACAACAATGTGAATGTACTTAATGCCAGTGAACTGTGCCTTTAAAAATACTTAAAATGGTAAATTTCAGGGGGCTGGCCCTGTGGCCAAGCGGTTCAAGTTCCATGTGCTCCACTTTGGCGGTCCAGGTTCACGGGTTCAGATCCTGGGCACGGACCAACTCTAGTCATCAGCCATGCTGTGGAGGCATCTCACATACAAAATAGAGGAAGACTGGCACAGATGTTAGCTCACGGCTAATTTTCCTCAAGTGAAAAAAAAAAGAGGAAGATTGGCAACAGATGTTAGCTCAGGATGAATCTTCCACACACACACAAAGTAAATTTCATTATGTATATTTTACCACAACTTTTTAAAAAGGTATGTAAGGTTCCTGGCACAGTGCCTAGCTCTCAGTAGGTGCTTAAGAAATGCTAGTCTTACTCTCCTTATAAAAACTTCAAATTGAAAAAAAGTAAAAATCATGCTCCTTTCCCTATTTAATTGCAAGAGGCTTTGATGCTCAGGTAAAGCCAGTTGGCACCAACACCAAGTAGTGCCACAGTAAGTGTCTGGGTAGGAGAAGGAAGACTGTGTTAGTCATAATCTCTCCGGCATGTTCAGTTCCCAGTCCACCTCCACCTTGAAGATCAATCCTACAGCCCCCAACATCTTGCAAAGAAAGCTGGGAAGCTTAAACCAGTTCCCAGACCAGACTCCAGGTCATGAGGACAAAAGCATTCCTAGTGGCAGCTGGCTGCTGTAAGTGGGACAGAGACAAGCACTACTGAACATCCAGTGGATGTGTCTGGAGCCTGTTCCAGGCCCCAGCATTAAGCTGATCAGTGTCTCAGATGCCTTTAATGGCTGGATTTAATGGATACAGAGGACAGCAGTCTCAAAGGCCTGGTAAAGGAAGATTAAAAATGCACTTGTCTGCAGTTCAGGAAAACAATTAATGATTATGTGTTGTAAGTCACAAAACAGAGAAGGGGAAAAATAGATGAGTTATCTCTAGGCATAGTAGAACACTACTTTTGATGGGCAGGCTTAATTAGATTTTGACGCAATGTTCAGCTGGATGATCAGTAACATTCCTCAAACTTAGCTCAAGGAGAATGAAATACTTGGGGGTACCAACACCCAGTCAATTCCAAAACAATACTTACTTTAGGGTCTGAGCTCTTGAACTTTAACCTTTCCACCAACTCAATCATAGCTGCCTTCAGCCCGCCTGAGTCTTTGCTCTAGAAGAAAGAAAAGTCAGAGGTCATTAGACAGCATTTTATTGCTCTCGAACACAAACAGCATTTCATGGGACAATGAAATGGAAAGCAATTTTTTCCTCTAATCAACCAAGAGAACTAAATGACTAAGGAAGGCTGTGTTGCCTCTCTTTCTCTTCTCTATGGACAAAGAGGGTCAGGATATAAATTGCCCACTGACCTGACAAAACTATTGGAATGAAAATTAAATGCAATTTGTACAGGCTGACTCAGTTTCTTCTCAGGGCTCAACTGTGCCAGTGTTCACTGAGGACCGAGGCTCTGCAGAAGAGATTTCCATCTGGGATGTCTATTTTATGACCTGCTGATTTTTATTTTGAACTTCTACATAGCAAATACAGAAGTATGCAACATCAAATATCCTTATAAAAATAAAAATAAAGAAAACTCCCAGAGATTTAACTGGAAATAGCATTACAGTGTGCTGGCTGAGTACAGGTTTTTGAGTCAGACACATAAGGTTTCAAATTTGGGGTCTGTGTCATTAACTAGTTGACAACCCTAGGCAATCACTGACTTTCTTAAAACCTTGTCCTCCTTCTATAAAATGGAGATAATACATAGTTTGATTTTGAGGGTTTGTAAAGGAATTAGCACAGTATGCAGCACACAGCAAGTACTCAATAAATGTCATCTAGGCTATTACTATTGTTGCTGTTACTGCATTGTAATGATTTAGAGTAGCAAAGGCCAATAGCCACAAATGCAAGCCACATATTAAGTTTTCTAGTGGCCACAAAAATAAAGCAAAATTAATTTTAATATATTTTACTTAACTTACTATATCCAAAATATTATCACTGCAACATGTAAAAAAATACATAAAGTAAAAATATAAAGTATTTCACACTTACAGCCCAATTCAATTTGCACTAGCCACACTTCAAGTGCTCCAAAGCCATATATTGTTAGTGACTACTGTATTGGTCAGCACAGATTTATAGCACAGACTCTAAAGCCACACTCCCTGAATTCAAGTCCCAACTCTAGCACTATCTGTGTGACCTTAGGCAAGTCACTTAGCCTCTCTGTGCCTCAATTTCTTTATCTGTAATATCAAGCTAATAACGTTGCCTATTTCATAGGATTAAGGTAAGATTAAATGAGCTAATATATGTCACAGTGCTTAGAAGACGGCCTGGCACATGATAAACACAATAAATGTAGGAGGCATTTTTATTATTATTGTCTGACTCTCTCACAATGTTTTAAATTCCTTAAGGATAAGAACCACGTCTTCTATCTCTGTTATCTGTGCCCAGCATCAAGAAGGTATTTGAAAAGGTCTGCTGAACAAATGAACATGCAATCTTAAGATAGGAATGCCCTAATAATAATACGTGCGTGTAGCACAATCTAAAATTACATGAATTAGCTTATTTCCTTGTATCAATTCCTCTGTGTGACGGGGTAGCATCACCACCCTCATTTTACCAGTGACAAAAAAGAAGTGTGAAGGAGTAAAATGACTGTCGTTTTTACTGGGGAAAGGACAATAAAGAAGTACAATATAAACAAACACTACAGATAACTGGTACTTGAAATAGGCCCCAGAATCAGCGATATTTTCTAAATTTGCAGAACCAATTCTAATTCCACCAAAACAGGAAGTACTTAGTAAGACCCCACCATATAGATTAAAATAGACTAAAAGCTCAATCTTTTCCCCTCTAACTTCCTCTCTCCCAAGTCTCTACAGCAAAGCTCAGCCGCAGCATGACTGAGACTAACGCCCTCTTTAGACGTGCTCCCCAACACAGCTTAGTCGACGTTCCCATTCTAGCTGTGGTCCTGAATTCTAATAATTTGTATTTCTGAAATGATGGCTTACAATTCTCCAAATTTCTTCACCAATTTAAATGTTTGATCTCTGTGGTCTCACAGCAGACAGTCGGGAAAAGCAATCTGGAGGTCACATACCAGGGACTGGGTGAGACCCGAAGTACCTAAAAAAGGGTTAAGTGGCCAGACATGATCCTGCTTTTGAGATGATCAGACAATGAAGCCTGTCTGGTGATATCAGTCCTATAAACTGCTTCTCATTGGCTGAACAAGCAGGTCACTTGTCCCTGGAAAGCTCTCTTCCCCCACATCCCAGCTGCCAGAGCCCATTTTAAGCTTTTCAGCAAGAGCCCTGATATATCCTGACTTTTCCCCGGCTCTAGAGAACAGAAAGGAATGCACCAAACTGTGCCTTGAAACATTCAGCAAAGAAACAGGACAACGAAAGAATCCCTAAGAAGCAGAAAGCCTGTTTGCAGGCAGATGTGCCTTGTGTGCAGCGATAAGGGAATCCTTAGCCTGCTTTCATAAAAATACAGCACGTCAGCAGAATCCCTCCGCCTTTTCACAAAGCATCAGCAGCACTGCCTACCCTAGGGGAGAGACAGGAGAGAGGCAGAAAGAGGCTCCCTTCAGGAAATTCACCCATTCCACCTCCACACCTGACTCTCTTTGAGAATTATTCTCAAGATTTTTTTTTTTTTTTGAGGACTATTAGCCCTGAGCTAACTACTGCCAATCCTCCTGCTTTTGCTGAGGAAAACTGGCCCTGAGCTAACATCCATGCCCATCTTCCTCTACTTTATACGTGGGATGCCTACCACAGCATGGCTTTTGCTAAGTGGTGCCATGTCCGCACCTGGGATCCGAACCGGCGAACCCCAGGCTGCTGAGAAGCAGAATGTGTGAACTTAACCGCTGTGCCACTGGGCCAGCCCCTATTCTCAAGATTAATTGGGGGGAGGGGGCCGGCCCCGTGGCCGAGTGGTTACGTTCGCGCACTCTGCTTCAGCGGCCCAGGGTTTCACTGGTTCGGATCCTGGGCATGGACAGGACATGGCTCATCAGGCCATGGTGAGGCAGCATCCCACATGCCACAACTAGAAGGACCCACAACAAAAATATACAACTATGTACTGGGGGGATTTGGGGAGAAAGAGCAAAAAAAAAAAAAGATTGGCAACAGTTGTTAGCTCAGGTGCCAATGTTTAAGAGAAAAAAAAAGATTAATTGGGGTCTATATTGAGCCAGAAATGCTTAGCCTCTAAATGGGTGGTGAAGAAAACCTCTCTCGATGGCTTTTTTTTTTTTACCCATAAAATAAGCAGTGGGTCACAAGGGACAGGCTCCTCTGGGTAGACTTGCCCCTGACAACTGCAGGGCTGGGGCAAGAGTAGAAATGGAGGACCCTGGCCCCAAATCCACCTCCTTTCCTTTCCCACATCCCAGTCCCTTCCTGTACCTCAAGGGGCCTTTGTACACGGGGGTTCAAGTTAGTGCACTCAAGCTCTGGGAACATCCCTCTCAGTGGTCGCCCTTGGCCACACCTGGGACCTAGGAACGCACATATCAGAGGTGGAGTCTAATGGCTTGATCCATCTTTGGGAGGATGGACTCAGAAACAGGCTCTGCAGGCCCTGGAAGCAGGTTCAGGACATTTCGTCTGGTAATTCTTGGGTCCTGCGTACTTAGAGATTGTTCTAGAATGGGATGGGCACGGGCAAAGGAAGGGTCCCCTAAAGCATGGTACATTGGGCAGGGGCACAGGGCTGTCTAGATCTAAGGTGGTATTTGAGTATGAGTGTTCCCAAACCATAAGGTGGTATCATGTTTTAGTTAATTTGTTGGCAGAACCCAGTCGTCAGTCAAAAGGGAACTAGAGCAGGAGATTGTACCCTCGTACTTCCCTACTGTGGTAGAATAGAACAGCTGCCTCTGAAACCTGCACTCTAACTGAGAAGTGGACTAGGATAGAAACAAAAAGCAGGCTAACTCTAACCTTGCAGACATTAGTTTCCGTAAGTGGCCAGATTCTACTATGTCAGTCCTTGGGGCAAGCACTGGGGGTGGCAAAGAAGTGGGATTCTCCTCATGCTGCTCCTCTCCACCTCCATCCCCCAGTGCATTCCAAGAACACAGAAGTTCAATGCGAGCATATCTTGCTTACGAACTTCTTTCCTCCCCCAAGAGAGTGTCAAATAAAAAGACAAGTGCTATGTTGTAACACCCATCCCTCAGAGTTTGATCAATCTGTGCAGATCTGAGATACTTCACAAAAGCCAACTCCTAGGGATGAGTAATAATAAAACCAAAGAAAGGACAAAATGCCTTACATTTGAAGGTATTCTTTACTCTCCAAAGCATTTCCATACACTTTTTCATTGACACTACACAATCAACCAAAAGGCAATGTATTCTCACTTTACAGCTGAGAAAATGGCTGGCAGAAATCAAATGAGGAACCCGAAAATCACAGAGCTCATACATTCTTTCATTGGCATTTGTCAATAACTTAATAACTAACAGGTAGTGTATTCTCACTTTACAATGAAGAAAAGTGGTTCTGTGGAGGTCAAACGATGTCCCCCAAATCACAGAGCCAGTAGCAACACCAGGATCAGAAAGCTCCAAATGAAAGAGATTTATAACATATACAACAGAAGAGGTTGGTATCAAGAATACAAGAGGAAATATATATGAGATTCCTATAAATAAGAAAAAGCCAAATAAGCCCCAAGGAAATCCCAACAAAGGATCATGAATGTAACAGAAATGTAAAACGACTAACAAACATATGAAAAGATGTAAACGATGCTCAAACTTACTTGTAATTAAGATATCATTTCTCATTCATCATATTGAAAAAAAGTTTTGATCTGACAATATCAAGTGATGAAGGGCTTTTGGAAAATTGGAAACTTTCATGCGTTGCTGATATAAAATGATAAAGCTACTGTGAAATCACATGTCTAGCAAGTCTATTTCTCTCTTTCTCCTCCTTGGATCAAGGAGGGATGCACAAAAATATTTATTTGCAGCATTGTTTGCAAAACTGGAAAACTGGAAACATCGTAAACATCCATCAATAGTGAGTGGGTAAAAAAACTACGAAATGAACAAACTATGGAACATGATATAGCAAACAAAAGAATGAAAGTGGATCTGTATGTACCTGAATACAAGGCCAGACATAATGCTGAATTAAAAAAAAACAAAAAAACCTTGTATACTGTATCACTTTTTAAAAAAATCCAAAAACCTATTATCTTCTATGGGTGATACATACGTGTGTAAAACACCAGAAAAGCAATGATTGGAGGAACTAGTCTGGGGATGGTGGTAGGAAGAGTCTGGGACTTACCTAAGATATTCCCTAAACATATTCCCATTGTCTAATTAAGATTCACTACACAGAAAAGAAGCGGGGAGGCAGGGAGGACAGACCCGAGCTCCTGCTGCGAGTGCCTCGAGTTTGCCTAAGGGTAAATACCGGGGCGCTGTTCCCTTTGCACTGTAAACGCATGAACCAGCAGGTGCAAGAGAGGGTTTTTACCTGGTGTTCATGTATGGATTTCAGGGAGTTCGAAGCCCCCAAAACTGTATGCAAAATTTGGAAAGTACACGCACTTTTCTAGGCAAAGAGAATTAGCTTTCCTCAGAATCCCTACAAGTTTAACTTTCCTAGCGTAAACAGCATTGCACAAAGAGAAAGATGACCTGGTTTTATTCCTAGAGGCCAATACCACTGACTGCTGTGTGAGCTTGGAAGAGTCATTTTACATCTCTAGGTTTCTGTTGCTCAATCTGTAAATGAGGAAAATGGACCAAATCAGAACCTACAAATTCGCAGCCTACAGCCTACAGCTTTTTTTAAAAAAGTTTTTCAAATTAATTCTTTGCTTTTAGAATGTTGTCCCACACAGCACACTGAGAATTTTAAATTAGCTGCCAGCATTTAAAAATCAGGAGCTATGACATAACAATAACGATTTCTAGCTTCTTTTGAAAATCTGAAAGACATGACCATACTGGGCTCCCACTCCCACACAGCAGCAGTTGGCTGCAGCTGAGCAGCAGCGACCTGCTTCAGCCAAGGCGAGCTCCCTCCAGTCTGCTCCAGTTACCCTGGTTTGCTTCTCTCATTTACAGCACCTTTCCGGGCCCTGCAGATATTCATAGTTGCCACCCTGAAAGCGACTCTCTCTGAAACTTTTCTACCTCTAAGGGTCCGTGTATTTGAACACCAAAAAAGTTGGGATGTCTTTCTTCAAAGGGGTTCAGACTACCTCATAAACACATGTCCATCTACTCACCCCAAAACACAGAAATAACACAGCTCATTCTAATGTAAACACCCTTTGAAAGTGGGCAAGAGGCAGAAGCAAAGGTGGATACGGTAGGTAAAGTGGCATCAGAACAAGAAGCATTTCTTGACACCTGGTCTCTACTTTTTACGGGAGTCACTCTAGTCTAATCCCAACAACCAGCTGGGCACCGAAAGAAAAGTCATGTGTCAATACAAATGTAAATGGAAATCATTTAAACAGCCTAAACTGGCTCCTAAATATTGAATTCCATATTGAAAAGAGTCAGAAGATGCTGAGTTCAGAAAGAGTATCAGCTGCCTGTTGTGTGTTTTCCCTAGCCCACAGGCCTTGTGTTGGTACTTTGCTTTTGGGGGAAAAATAAAAAAAAAAAAAATCAATCCAACTTTCTATCATTTTTACAAAAAGGTTTTGTTTGAGAGAAACAGTGGAAAAGGATTGGAAGATAGAATATATAAAAAGTCCTCCTGAGGAATCAAATCAGAAAGCGAAGACTTGTCAAAAGGAAACGAAACCAAATTTTAGTATCACCATGCCACGTACAAAAATTCTTTACCACCTTCTTCACATGACTTGATTTTCCAACCCCAATCCACTCCTAGGTTAGGCAACCACCTTTATACAGCTGCTCAGGTCCAAAGTGATTTGGGGGTCTGAGAAAACCCATGGCCAAGTCTTTCGAGACCTAAGGCGCACAGACACCACCCCCGGCGGCTCCTCCCCACCTTGCGACCCCGGGTCCATGCAGCAGCACTGCTCCACTCTTGCCCTCCACACGCCCTTCTGCACAGGTACCAGAGGGAAATTTTAGGAACATCCATCAAAGCCCTCATTACCCTGCTGAAACAGTCCACAGCTACTCAGAACGAGATTCAAAACCCTGATCATGGCCTACCTGGTCGTCTGTCCTCATGTAGCACTCCCCCAGCCCCACCTGACTCACTTCTCCTGCCATCCTTTAATCCCTCAGGAAACTTGTTCCATCTCGGAACCTCGCTATTCCCTCCACTTGGACCACTATGCCCCCAAATCTCTCCATCACTGGCTCTAACTATGCCCAGGTCACTACCTCAAAAGAGTCCTTCTCAGATCCTTAAACAGCTTCCCTCTCAACCCCCATCCCAGTCACTCTCTTTCTCCTTCTTCTAGTTTGTTATTTGTAGTACCTGTCATTATTTGAAATATTATTTACTGTTTAACTTATGTCTATTTCACTCATACAGTATAAGCTTCATGAGACAAGGGACTTAGAATTGTTTATTGTTACACTCCCCACTGCCCAAAACAGCACCACCTGATTGAATGAATAGATTAAAGGAAAAAACCATCAAGCCACTAACTTCAAACAATATATAAAAATATTTTAATAAATAGTCCACCTCAAAGAACTGTGGTAAAAATTAAATGAGATAATATGTAAGAAATGTATAGTATAGAACCTGGCACATGCTAAGTTCTCAAAAAATTTTAGTTATCAGTGTTGTTGTTATTAACTGAATAACAATGTACTGAGAGACTGACTAACAAGTATCAAGTACTGAGCTAGAGAAGTGATGAATAGAAAAAAATGAACAAGATAACCTGTTACTAATCAAAATACTCTGTTAAAATATCCAGGAAGACAACTTCAGAGAGAAAGGAAAGAACAGTTTTAGACTATTCAGAAAGTATTTATCTATTAAATACTTTCATACATCAGGAGAATGTGTCAGTACAGCTTAGAAAGGTTAAATGTAAGTGGGAATAATTAAGCGAGAGTAGGGGCAAAATGGGGTGGTGGAAAGAACACGTACTTTGGAGTCAGACCTGGATTCAAATCCTAGTCTTTCCACTTAGTAGCTAGGTGTCCTTCCACAGAGCTCAAACTCCTTAAGCATCAGTTTCTTTATCTGTAAAATGGGAATCATAACAACATAGCTTATTTGTAGGAGTTGTACTGAGGTCAACTGAAATAATGAAAGAAAACCATCTGACCTAAAACCACACAGTAACTATTATCCTCATCTCTGGAAAGCGCCTCAAAAGTCAATAGCAGACATGAGTTTCTAGACTCTCTTAGTTTTAGAACTTCAGCTAAAGGTTAGCATTTCCATTCTTCACACACATGAAGTCCGAGTCTACCACTCGACACAGGTTATACTCTGCCAGGGTTCACAGAGACCCAAGGTACAGAGAGAACAGTAGGGTGCCTGTAACATCTCTCCCCAGGACTGCCTACTGGACGGAAAATGGAAACTGTTTTCTAACCAGAAAGTAAAGGGTGTACTGCCCCTGCCTCCTCTCCACTTCTATAAAAATTTCCCAAGTTCAGAATGTAAAACAGAATTTAAAGAGGACAACCAGCAAGACTTGTGAACCTAAAATTAGACCTACCAGCTGTGTTTTGGTTAGCTAGTGCATAAGGCACCAGCAGGAGCCTCTTCTCTGAAGAGAAGTTTCTCACCAGCCTATCTAGCCACCAGAATAGAGCAGGCAGAAGGAGCAGCAGGAAAGGGGGCTGAACAGTTCTCACCCAGAGAAACTTGGTGTCCTGAATTTCTCCTGCTGCCAGACTAAGGTCTGGACCTGAACTCAGGACAGAACCTTAGATAGCTCCCTAATGGTAATAAGAGCAAGAGCCAGCCAACTGCTGAGGGCTTATTATATTCCAGGCACTGTGCTCAGCTCCTCACACGCATGATCTTTTCATTCCTCACTAAAACCCAATGAGGAGAAACAATTATCATGTCCATGTTACACATGAGGAAACCAAGACTCAGAAAGGCTGAGCGAATTATCCAACATGACATAGCTTAGAAGTAGCAGAGCCAGGTCTCAAACTCATAGATTGCAAAGCCAACTAAGACAAGATGACGTGGTCCTTCATATTCATTCTCCCATTTTTCCTTAGTAACAGACCCCAGCTTCTACCTGACACACTATGGCGAGGAGAAAAGACTGTTTTCCAGCCTCCTTTACAACTAGATAAGACCACGGGACTGAATTCTGGCCAATGAAACATAAGCAGCAATGTGTGCAACTCTGGGACGGTTCTCCTAAAACAGAGAGGTGTGCTCTTCTTCACTTTCCATGCCTGCTATCCTGGAACGTGGATGTGCTGGCTGGACCCTCAACAGTCATCTTGGTCCATGACAGGGACTACCCTAAGGATGGTGGAGTACAGCTGGAAAGAGCCTAGATTCCTGATAACTTTATGGTTTCTCCACACGAGCCACAGACTGCTTACATCCAGACTTCTTTTACACAAGAGACAAACACACATCTATTTCGTTTGAGTTATTGTTATTTTAGGTTTTCCGAAATTACTTCATTATTTTGGATGCAGTTGAACTTAATATAAACATTGATAAACTAAATCACTAAGCAATACTGTCTTTTTCAGTTCTTCATTGATGCCCTGGGACTAGATGAGATTATAATACTTCACATCATACATCTACCCAATGTTTCATGTACATCTACTATCCAAAAGGCACTGTGCTAGGTGCTGGGAACACAAAAATGAGTAACATACCATCTCAGCCCTAGAAGAGTTTATAACCCGTGCGGAACACACACATGGAAAGAAAGAACACTGATATAGTTATATGTATTTAGTGCTACAATAAATGTGCTCATGTTGTTGCCATGGGAACAGAGAGGGCTACCTAACAGCCTAGTCTCTATCTACCTCGTAAAATCCTATCCATTTTTGAAGGCCTACCTTGAATACCACTTCCTCCAAGAATCTTTCCTGATTCCATGCCTCCAGCTGAAATTAATTTCTTTTCTCTGAGCCCCCACAGCATACCATTTGTACCTCTCCTCTAATATTTACACAAAAATAAGCATGTGAAAAGACTATCTTTCCTATTCAGACTATAAGCTTCCTGTTGTCAGGAACCTTTCTTTATTCTTCTCAATATCCATCACACAGCTCACCATAAGTGCTTAAAAATTATTCAGATAAGTAAAATTAACTTAAAAAAATACCAGTCATTGAGAGCAGAGCTAACTATATGCTATAGTTTGGACATATTATAACGAATGTTTTCTCTAATATTCTACTGAAGTGAAAAGCAGATTACTCTGCTACCTGATCAAAACTAACTAAACATGGGGGCCAGGCTAGTGGCGTAGTAGTTAAGTTTGTGCACTCCACTTCAGCAGCCCAGGGGTGACAGGTTCGGATCCTGGGCATGGACCTAGCACCGCCATACTGTGGTGGCATCCCACAGAAAATAGAGGAGGACTGGCACAGATGCTAGCTCAGCAACAATCTTTCTCAAGCAAAAAGAGGAAGACTGGCAACAGACGTTAACTCAGGGCCAATCTTCCTCACACACACACACACACACACACACACACACAAACTAATCACATCTGAAGTGAGTATAACATATAATTGAATGTTCAACAAGAAAAATCTAGCACATTAAAATGTACATCAGAGTCACTGCCCATATAGTTATTTGCCATAAATTATGGTATACTTGGAGGATTTTGTTTGGTTTTATTTTTTTCATTCTTGATTCATTTTTTGACATCTGAAAAGGGCATCAATACTGATGTTTTTCCCCTTGATGCCATGTTGGCCTGATCCCTATCACAGTGCTACCCGCCCCCCCCGCCCCCCCCCCCCCCCCCCCCCGCCCAAAGCAAAAACAAAACACATACACAAAGGATTTAAGTTTCCCAGGGCCAGGGTTCTGTGCTTCTCACTCCATTCTCATTTCTACTCTACAGATCAGGACTGGTTTTTCTTCTACCTACTCTTCGTCTCTACTCTGTCTCCTCTTCTGAAAGGTTCCCGGGCATCTGTGATTCTTCCTGCCACACAAAAAGTTTAGCCCCTAGCTCTGGATATAAAAAAAACCATCAGGAATGGGTACACAAAACTGACGTGGTCATCCCAGACTGAACTGTAACTTCTAGCAGAAGACACACTGACACGGATTGATCTCTTGCTTCTCAGTCTTGGGTCAGATGCAAAGGAAGAGAAAAGGTGGGTTTACTAACGGGCAGGGAGGGCAACTTTCATGTCACAGGTTGTAGTCAAGAAATGCTGGTGCCATGGATTGGAAGAATAAACATAGTTAAAACGTCCATACTACCTAAAGCAATCTACAGATCCAATGCAATCCCAATTAGAATCCCAATGACATTCTCCACGGAAATAGAACAAAGAATTCTAAAATTTATACAGGGCAACAAAAGACCCCAAACAACTAAAGCAATCCTGAGAAAAAAGAACAAAGCTGGAGGCATCACAATCCCTGACTTCAAAATGTACTACAAAGCCATAGTGATCAAAACGGCATGGTACTGGTACAAAAACACACACACAGATCAACGGAACAGAACTGAAACCCCAAAAATAAAACCACACATATACGGACAGCTAATCTTCAACAAAGTTGCCAAGAACATACAATGGAGAAAAGATGGTCTCTTCAATAAATGGTGCTGGGAAAATTGGACAGCCACACGCAAAAGAATGAAAGCAGACCATTATCTCACACCATACGCAAAAATAAACTCAAAACGGATCAAAGACTTGAAGGTAAGACGTGAAACCATAAAACTCCTAGAAGAAATCATGGGCAGTACACTCTTTGTCATCAGTCTTAGAAGTATCTTTTCAAATACCATGTCTACTTGGGCAAAAGAAACAAAAGGAAAAATAAACAAATGGACTTCAGACTAAAGGGCTTCTGCAAGCCAAAGGAAACTAGGAACAAAACAAAAAGACAACCCACCAACTTGGAGAAAATTTTTGCAAATCACATATCTGAAAAGGGATTAATCTCTAAAATATATAAAGGACTAACACAACTCAACAACAAAAAAAACAAACAACCCAATCAAAAAATGGGCAAAGGATAGGAACAGACATTTTTCCAAAGAAGATACACAGATGGCCAATAGGCACATGAAAAGATATTCAACCTCACTAACCATCAGGGAAATGCAAATCAAAACTACATTGAGGGGCCGGCCCCATGGTGGAGTGGTTAAGTTGGCGTGCTCCACCTTTGGCGGCCCAGCGCTTCACGGGTTCGGATCCTGGGCGTGGACATGGCACCACTTGTGAGGCCATGCTCAGGTGGCATCCCACATAGCACAACCAGAAGGACCTACAACTAGAATATACAACTATGTGCTGGGGCTTTGAGGAAAAGAAGAAGAAGAAGAAGAAAGACTGGAAATAGCTGTTAGCTCAGGTGCCAATCTTTTAAAAAAAACAAAAACAAAACTACATTGAGATATTACCTTATACCTGTTAGAATGGCTATAATCACCAAGACAAAAAATAAAAAATGTTGGAGAGGATGTGGAGAAAAGAGAACCCTCACACACTGCTGGTGAGAATGCAAACTGGTGCAGTCATTATGGAAAACAGGATGGAGAGTTCTCAAAAAATTAAAAATCAAAATACCATATGACCTAGCTATTCCACCACTGGGTATTTTATCCAAAGAACTTGAAATGAACAACTCAAAGAGACTTATGCACCCCTATGTTCACTGCAGCATTATTCGCAGTAGCCAAGATGTGGAAGCAACCCAAGTGCCCATCGACTAATGAATGGCTAAAGGAGATGCAATGTAAATATATACAATGGAATACTACTTGGCCATAAAAAAAGACAAAATCGTCCCATTTACAACAACACGGATGGAACTTGAGGGTATTATGTTAACAAGATAAGCCAGGCAGAGGATGACACACACTGTATGACTTCACTCATATGTGGAACGTAAAAACATGGACAAAGAGATCAGACTACTGGTTACCAGAGGGGAAGGGAGGTTGGGGACGGATATAAAGGGTAAAGAGGCACATATATATGGTGATGGACAAAAAACAACGTCCAACTGAAATTTCAAAATGTTATAAGCTACTATGACCTCAATAAAAAAAATCCAGAAAAAAAACAAAAATAAACAAACAATAGAAACGGTGGTGCCACAGGTACATAGTCCTTTATCCCCAGAGGGGCTTACGAATAATAAGCCTCCTGCATCAGCAATCTTACCCTGAAAAGCAACTGTCTAGTAGTATAACATGCCTGTTAACCCATTCTATTTTGACTGCAAGGTCAGGGAAGAGAAAAAGAGGGCACTAGATTCCGGGGAGAGAGAGCAGGGAAAGCTTGGACCTGTTCTCTCAAGAGTAGGCTGTTAAGACCCCGGGCACCAATTTGGCTTTCTAGCACCAATACCAGCCACTCACAGCCCGGTTAGACACTGAGCTATCAAAACACATATTGTACAACTCTTCTCAACTCTAAACCTGTATGTTTGACTAGACTCCTCATATTAATAATAATAAAAACAGTTAAGATTTATTGAGCACTAACAATGTGTTAAGCATTGTTAAAGTGTCTTAACACAAATTAAGTCATTTTATGCTCACAAAAGTCCTATTTTACTTTATTTCTTAACTTTATAACCGTTTTAGAGAAATGCAAACAAGGCCAAAGTGTTACATAACTTGCCGAAGGTCAAAAAGCAAGTAGCAGAGCTAAGATATTTCCTGTCCCTCTCTAATCCTGCACTGTATTTTATTTTTTCTTTATAACACTTATTAAGCTGTTTATCTGTTTATTTCTTCTCCTCTATTTCTTCTAATACAATGTAATCTCCAGTAGAAGCAGGGACCTTTTCCATTTTGCTCACTGCCACATCTCCAATGCTGAGACAAGCCCCTGACCTCAGCCAATGCTCAATAAATACTCGCTGAGTGGATGAAGGCGTACATAACAGATCCTGTTCTCTCACCATCATCACACCAAGCCACGTGCAATATTCCACAAGACTTTCTTTCTTGCCAGTAAGCAAATGTACATTGCCCTCAAAACATCCGAAACCAGAGGTGAAGTGAAACTAATGAAAGCTGCAACCAAACTCTGATCAAGCTCAAAACCTTTACTGGATCAAAATGATCAGCCCTCATCCTAGCTACCTAACACAGCAAATAAATAGCACACCCTGAGAGGGAAAAAAGAAAATATTACTCTAGTTTCTACAGTTCTCCTAAACACAATGTCTAGTATTGATGAAAAATTAGGAGACATGAGAAGAATCGTGAAAATATGATAATCAAGAATCAGACCCCAAAAGATTCAAAGAAATGGGATCTTATAAAAATAACCAAATAGGCATTCTAGAGCTGAAAAACACAATATCATAAATTAAGAATTTAATGAATGACACGCAATGGAGTATTTGCAGCTGTAAATAAATAGGCAGATCTACGGAGTGATTTCAAAGACATATTGCTAAGTGAAAAAAGCAAAGCCTAAGAGAGAATTTATATTGCCCCAAAACCCATAATTCCAGTTTCACCGTGAGAAAAACATCAGACAAATGCAAACTGAGAGACATTCCACAAAACACCTCACTAGCACTCCTCGAAACTATCAACCGTCATCAAAAACAAGAAAATGTATGTGGCCACAGGATTCTGGGTACTGACAAATAAACAGCAAGCAATAAGATATATTGACATATATGAGGAAGCCATTTGGTATAAACCTAATTTGCCCTGACTTTGTTTTTTCAAAAGGGCCTGGTCGCGGCCATTGACCATCCATTATACATCTGCTTTAAGCACTTGCTATGTCCCAAAGAACAATGCCCTTAAGGATAAAGGTGCAACTTCCCCCATATTAGCATTTCCTTAAGGATAAGCTTCTCTCCCTAGGTTAGGAACTGATTGCTGCACCCATCCTGTGACCAGCCAGCTCAAGACAACAGACCCGCTCCCTGCTGTGTCCACCCCCACCCACCCCCCAGACAGCAGACCTACTACCTGCTGTGTCCATCAATCGCTGTGCTGACAGAGCAGTCTTGTGACTATCGTAAAAGGGACATTTCAATCACATGTGAAACATCCTCTTTGAGGGTATATGACTACTCTGTACACCCCTACTTCTTTGGTGCCCCTCCTTCCTTGGGGAAGGAAGGCCCTGGGCTATATGGTCCTCACATTTGGCTCAGAATACACTCACCCCAATTTTCATTTATAGATAGGTTGTGGATTATTTTCATTGACAGTACAAAAGTCACTGGAGGACAAATTGGTGAAATTCAAATAGGGTCTACAGTTTAGTTAGTAATATTGTTCCAACCTTAGGATAAGCAAAGCAAGTACAGGAAGCAGTTCTTGATCTGAGGACGTTTGCTGAGAGCAAGAAACTGGGCTGTGTATTTGATTAGGGGCATAAAATGAGTTGGGGGTCTGGGGGAGAAGGTAACACAAAGCAAAGCTTACGGCCTGTTCAGAATGAGACATTTCAAGGAGTCCCTTTCCATATAGACTTGGGACCCTCCCATCCTGCCAAAGGTAGAATCCTAGAGTAAAGACAAACTAAAGTAAACTTGCCACAATCTCACCCTCCAAACACTCCACACCTTCCTGCGGGGAGTGCTGTCTTGGAGCTGAACAAAATGGGGTTGGGGGTGGCGCATAGGGCAAGACGAAAGAAAAAAATCTTTAAAAGGTTGTAAACTTGGGCACACAAGTCCTAAAAATCTGATCCAAGAAACCTCAAGCAATTATTTTGGTTTAAGGGGGTTCTAGACAAGTTTTACTCTCAGGCCTTAGCAGGAGCAAACGCAAATTCTCTTTTGAAGAATACAGCTTCATGCCAAGGCTTCGGAAATCCCCACAAATAATTTTTTAAAGGCAATGAGAAGCTATGCAAACATAACAAAGGACAAAAGAAAATAAAGAAACATGAAAAACACCATCAAAAACAATAGCAGAGAGAGATCCACAAAGTCTTCACATGCTGGAATTATCAGAGACAAATGACAAATGAACATGCTCAAAGGAATAAAGTGGAGAGCTACAGTATGAAGAGAGAGATAAGAAGATATGAGTCACAAATTTATACTAGTACATCTGAAAATTTACACAAAATGGACAAACTTTTGGGAAAACGTAACTTACCAAAATTGACTTAAGGAAAAATACACAACCTGGACAGATTATAACCACTAAAGAAATTGAATCCATAGTCAGAAATACTATGCAAAACAAAAAACAAAATACTCTCTCTTTCCCTCTCTTTTCAGTTCCAGATGGCTTCCCTGGTCAGTTCAACCACCATTCTAAGAAATACTCCAATCTTATACAAACACTTCCAGAGCACTGAAAGAGGGAAAAAACGACAGAAGCAATACCCCCTGACTCATAGTATAAAGCCAACATAACCTTGATAGCAAATCTCATGAGGACAGTACAAAAAAGAAAATTTATGAGCTAATTTCTCCCATAAATATAAATGAAAAAAACTCTATATAAATTAATAAACAAAATTCAAAAACAAGGATACTTCATCATCACCAATCTGGGTTTATCCTAGAAATGCAAGGTTGCTTTAATTGTAAAATATAGTAATAATGACATGAAGAGATGGAAATAAGACCATAAATATGCACTCGCCTGTATGTGCAGAAAGAAACACTTGAAGGATGAGCAAAAAACAAATAAAAGTGGTTACCAATAGTGTTAAGGGAGTTGGGGGAAAGGGGAAAAGGTGAAAAAGAAGCTTTTGAGACATACAAACTTATTACTGATTTAAAAATTTAATCTAAAAAGTAAGTCAATTAATGTAATTCATCACATTAACATAGTAAAAGAGTAAAATCACATGAATATCCCAATAGATACAAGAAAAGCACCCAATAAAATTCAGTATTCATTCAATATTATGAAAAACTCTTAAACTAGGACTAGGAGGAAACTTTCTTAATCTGATAAAATACATCTGTGAAAAAAAAACAACTATCACACTTATTTGTGAAATGTTGTAAATTATCCCTCAATTAGGAACAAGGCCAGAATACCCACTATCACTTCTATTCAACATTATAGTAGAGGTCCTATCCAAAGCAATAAGGTAAGAAAAAACAAACAACAGGTATAAGGATTGGGAAGAAACAAAAACTGTCCCTCTTTGCAGATAATATGATCATGTATGTAGAATGATTCTACAGATTAAGTATTAGAATACATAAGAGAATTCAGCAGATTGCTTAATACAAAAATCAATAAATATAAGTTAATCATATTCCTATATAACAACAACTAGATAACAAAAATTAAAAACATGTTTTACAATACTATAAAACTGTAAATATAATAAATTTCAGGAACAAATTTCACAACGAAGGACAAGATCTTACAGAAAAAAATGATGAAACTTAACTGTGAGGCAATAAAAAAGACGTAAAACAATGGATCAGAAGATTTCATGTTGTAATGGTATTAATGCTCTGTATCCTGGCTTATAAATTCAGTATAATACAAAAAGAGCCCTGCAGGCATTTTTTAAAAATAGAACTTTACAGTATGACTCTAAGAAATCTAAAAGGCCAAGACTGGGTGAGATACTTTCCCAGAAGAATGAAGTAGAAGGACTTGCTCTACCAGGTATTAAGAAATGTTACAAAGCTATAATGACTGAAAAACATACTGTTCACTGAGGGGTACACCAAGAGATCAATGGTACAGAATAGAAGAGCCAAGAAACACATTCACACACACTCGTACTTAACACGTGACAGGTGTCATAGCAGATCAGTGCAGAAAGGATAAGCTTTTCAATAAACGCTGCTACAGCAATTGGTATCTGCATGGGGGAAAAAATTAAATTAAGCCCCTATCTCCACTACACAAAAATCAATACTAAGTGGAACAAGACACAAAAAGCACTAACAATAAAGGAAATTATTGATAAATTCTATGACATTAAAATTAAGAACTTCTATTCAAGGCACAATTTTTTAAAAAGATGAGTAGAAGGAGATATTTGGAACCCATATAAACAACAAAGAAGTCAGAAATAAATGCCAAAAATTAATGAGAAGAAGATAGATAAGCCAATAGAAAAATGAGCAAAAGACCTGAATGGGCACTTCACAAAAGAAGAAATACAAAAGATGCTCAAAGTTGTCAGTAACCCGAGGAATGGAAATTTAAACCACAGGAAAATACCATTATATAGACACAAGATTGACAAAAATTAAAAATTCTGTAATGGCAAGCATGAGTGAAGATACAGAGCAACAGGAACTCGCACACACTCTCTATGGCAATGCAAACTGGTACAACCACTTTGGAAAATAGTTGGCAACATCTAGTACTATTGAAGATAAGCATAGTCTAGGATCCAACAATTGCGCTCCTAGGTTTATATTCCATTTAAATGCATGTAGACATGCAGCAGGAGACATCAACAAGAATGTTTATACCAACATTGTTTATAATAGCCAGAAACTCCAGAATCTGAAAACCAAATGTTACCACTCACAACAGGTAACTTGTGGCATATTCATAAAATGGAATTCTATACAATGATAATGAACAAACCACAGCCACCCACCGGAGGAAACTAACACAATGCTGAAAAAAATGAAGACCCAAGAGAACGCACGATAACATGTGATACAATTGTGTCAAGTTCAAATAAGTTTAGGAATGCATACAGACGCGGTAAAAGTAGAAAGACAGGCAAGGACATCATCACCACAAAAGTCGGAATCATAGTTACCTACGGGGAAAGGAGATGGTTCTAACTGGAAAAGGGCCCCGGGCTTCCACATCGCTACTAATGTTCTATTTCTTAATCTGGGTGGACGTTACTTCAGTCTTTGCTTTATAATTATTTATAATAAGTGTACGTTTTTATACACTTTGAGTGTGTATGTTACAATAAAAAAGTGAAATCTTAACACGGGGGATGTTCATTGTCAAAGCATTTGTTATCCCAGTGCCAGCGACTGCAAGGTTGCTTAGGGAAACAAGTCATCGTGACGAGACGACATTCACTAACGAACTGATCACTTCATGAACTCACCAGTCCACTCAAACTTCCCTCCCGGGTTAACTCCAGCAGGTTCTCTCAGTGATTGTAAAGACCCCCAACATAAAGAAAAAGCAAATCACTTGCAAATCCATTCATTCAACAAATATTTATTAACGTCTACTGCTTTCCAAACACTGTCCTAGGGGACCAGCAGGGTTCAAGATGGAAAAGACGGAGGACGTGGGAGCCCTACTCCCACCCCAATTTTGCCTCTACCCTCTCATCCTCCCTTCCAAGCAAGTAGCAGACACGAAGAACCAACACGGAACTCAGGACGCACCGAAGCTACCACCAAAACCACACCCTCGGGGGTCTTTTCAGGACAGAGGCCCCGCCGGCTTGGGTTCATCCGGCCACCCGTGGTGTCCCGCCTGCAAGGAGGCAGAGGCGGCCTGGTCAAGGGCCCCAGCCCAGGGTGCTCGTCTCAACAGGGGTGGCGCGGGGGACCGGCTCAGGCGGTCAGAACTCCCATGGGATGCTTCACCCGGGATCCCGAGGCCAGAGGCTTGCAATTTTCCAGAAAGTGCACACTACACTTTGTGTACACACATTTTTCTGGGGTGAGTCCAAAACTTTCCTACGGTTCTCAAAGGAGTTCAATGAAAAGGGGCGAGTCAGCACTGCTCCCAAAGAGCGAACGCGCCAGACCCTCAGGGACACGGTGACGGCGACCCTGGCCGCGAGCAGAGCACCTGCGCTCGGGACGCCCGCCCGATACTTACTCTTAGTTCCTCGAAGGCTTCGTCGAGGGTGGAGAGCTGGTGGCCCCGGTGCGCCCCGACCACCGGGCACAGCACACAGATGAGCCGCTTGTCCTCCTGGCAGTAGGTGCTCAGGTCCAGCCCGTGGTCCGGACACTTCCTCTTGGCCACCCGCTCCGCTTCCATTTCTACTTCCGGGTCAAACTCGCTCTCCGCCTCAGTCTCGCCCTCGGCCTCGGACTCCCCCTCCTCGCGGTTGTCCTCCTCGGCGCCGCTCTCTTGCTCGTCCTCCATCTCCTCCTCGCTGTCCTCCTCACTCTCGTCGTCGTCGTCGCTCTCCTCCCCCGTCTCGCTGTCCTCCCCCGTCTCGCTCTCCTCCTCGGACTCGCTGCCCTCCTCGGACTCGCTCTCTGCCCCCGCCTCGCGCTCCCCCGTGGCCTCCGCGTGCTCCGCGCCCTGCGCCCCCGAGGTCCGGGCCCGGGCGGCGCCGTGGACGTAGGCGGCCAGGCGGTGGCCGGGGAACTGGCGCGCGTGGGCCTCGGCGTGGCGTCGGCAGTAGCAGAAGCCGCATTCCCGGCACAGCTCGGCGGCCCCCGGCGCCTCGTCGGGCTCGCACTCGTCGCACGTGCCGTCGTGCGGCAGCTGCTCGCAGGCCGCGCGCCCTCCGGAGGCCATGTGGGCGCACGGACGCGGCCGGGCTCGGGCCCGCGGGCTCGGCGCCGGGCCCGCGCGCGGTCTCCTCACGGCCTCTTCCCCAGCCGCCGCCCGTCCGGGCAGTGGCCGCGCCGGTCTCGCCGCGGGCCCGGCGCCGCGCCGCTGCCGCCCGCTCCCGACAGCCCCGCCCGGCCGAGCAGCGAAGCGCCTTCCCGCCGGCTCGGCAGCTGGGCGCCCGCCGCGCTTCCGGTGGTGGCCCGGCACTTCCGGCGCGGCGGCCCGCGCCCCCGTCGGCCCCCGCGCCGCGCCGCCTGCTCCCCGGGCGAGCGCGCGGCCCTGACTGCGCGCCGCCCCGGTTCCACCGTCCTCTTCCCTGGCAGGCGGCCACCTCTCACTTCCTGAGTCACTTAAAGTGGCGGTGGCCCTTTCCTGCGTTCCCCGCGGGGGCTGGGCGGCCCCGGAGGGAGGGGGAAGGCGGAGGAGGGCTCCCGCTCGCTCGCAGGCGGGAATGGGGCCCCGCCCCCGCCCCCCCGACACCCTCCTCGGGTGTCAGCCTGACGCTTCAAGGCCGCCAGGCAGGTGGACATGTGCATTGCAGTCCCTCTCCTTGCGCTGTGTCGCCGCCCGCCTGTCCCCGTCCCCGCTGCTGCGTGGAGCCGGTGTGGGGTGCTGTCTACCAGGCTGACCCTGGCGGCTGGGGACTCGCAGAGGCCCCGGGAAGGGTCGTGTTTGTTCTCCCGGGCTCAGGGAATCTCCGACTCAGGTTGAGCAAACAGGCGCTTTTGATCCAAAGCAATGCTCTGCTTTGTCTATTTGCAAAGGCTGTTTGCGGTCCTGCCTCCCAGGGGCTCGGAAACTCCGGGGTGGCAACCTCTGTGCCTTTTCCTGAGAGCTTGCCTGGGGTTCGGCTGAGATGTCGGGTGAAGTAGGTGGGAGAGTCGGTGTTTGTCGAGTGAGTTCCAGTATGCAGTCATTTTCCTTAGTAAGGGGACCGCCCAGATTTGGGTTCCAAGAGAAAGGCGGGGGAGTGTTATTTATTAACCAATTACTAAAGTGCCAAGAACTGCGGTAGACCTTTTTTGTGGCTTTTTAAAAATTTTTTTAATTTTTTTTTTTTAGAAAGGTTAGCCCTGAGCTAACTATTGCCAGTCCTCTTTTTCTGAGGAAGACTGTCCCTGAGCTAACATCCGTGCCCATCTTCCTCTACTTTATACGTGGGATGCCTACCACAGCATGGCTTTTGCCCAGCGGTGCCATGTCCGCACCTGAGATCCAATCTGGCCAACCCTGGGCTGCAGACAAGCAGAATGTGTGAACTTAACCTCTGTGCCACTGGGCCGGCCCCCTTTTTGTGGCTCTTTAAAAGCTGGTTTTGGAAGATCCACTGCCGGAGGGCCCCCAAATCCTGGTACTACAACTTATTGGCTTTGTGACTATGGAGAAGTTAATTGATCGTTCTGTTTTCTACTTTTTAAAAGAAGTATGTAAAGTGGAAATAACAGTAACACCTATCTCGTGGGGCTGTTTTTTGGATGAAATGTAAAGGGGCCTGCCTTGTAGAAGTAGTCACTACATTTTAACTATTATTATTGGCACAATTATGTTTGGTGCACATAATGACCCTTTGAAGGAGGTTTTAGGCACATCTTGAACGCATTGGGCATTTTTGGATGGCTGCTGGTAGTGTAGGCAATCCCCCCCCAACCCCGCCACCCCATATGGGTGACTGTCCATTCATAGAAGACCTTTTGTTTTGTATTTGAGAGAAGAAAAGGACATTTTGATCTCATCTGGGGAGAGGCTGAGGTGTGGTTGAGAAGAGAGGAGGATGAAATGGTGTCTGTTTCCCATGGATTCTCCTAGATAATGTTGAGCTAGAATTTCCAGATGATCTTCACAAAAGTGCCAGGGGATGGGATGGGGTAAAAAATTACTTAAAATAATTTTTAATGTCTCTACATATAATGTATGCTTAATCTCTGCAGCTTTTGTCAGAGATTTAGTTTTTAGAAATATTTTGCTTTTTTTTTTTAAACCTCAGAACAATTTTATAGACGGGGGAAAAAATCAGGAGGTTTCTTTGTTCCAATTCCATACACATTTATATTTCTCTCCAGTTGATTTCTCTGGAAATTCTTTTTTTTTTTTTTTTTTTTAAGATTGGCACCTGAGCTAACAGCTGTTGCCAATCTTCTTTTTCTTTTTCTTCTCCCCAAAGCCCCCCGGCACATACTTGTGTATTTTTAGTTGTAGGTCCTTCTGGTTGTGCTATGTGGGACGCCACCCCAGCGTGGATTGATGAGCGGTGCCATGTCCGCGCCCAGGATCAGAACCGGCGAAACCCTGGGCCACCAAAGCAGAGTGCGTAAACCCAACCACTGGGCCTGGGGCCAGCCCCTCTGGAAATTATTTCTATGTCTGCATCGGAAACAGGGATTGATGCACCATTCTGAAAAAAGTATTCAACAAAAGACAGCTCAAACATCAATGTTAGTATACCCAGTGAATAGTATTTCATGCTTGGTTATTTCCACCTCCCCAGGCTTAAAAGGAAATAACTTAGCCTTTACAAACCTGTTATCACATTTAGAAAATACTTTTTCAATGAAAACAATTTTTTAATGTCTTAAAAGAACACCTTTGTGTCCAAGGCCTTTGATGGGGAGGGACGGGTGTCTTTTTGTTGTCGTTATTGTTTGTTCGTAATTTTCCCTGACCGAAAGTTAAAATATCATACTGTGCAGTTCAGTATCTGACACTTCACAGTCTTTCTTTGAGCCCTCCATGGTGAGAGGGTCTTAGAGGCAGGAGGTGATGGAACTGTTAAAAAGGAACTTCATAGAGTTCTGGTGATGACGTATGGCAGAGGCAATGAGATGGACCTTCTGTATCCTTTGCCCAGAAATCAGAACAGTTGGATTCCCCAGGAATTGGAATCTTTAGGAGCATCCAGAGATTTAAAAAAACAAAACAACAACCTTCTTATATTAATTTGTTATTGTATAGAAAATTACCTCAAAATGTGGCAGCTTAAAACAATAAACATTCATTATCTCACAATTTCTGTGAACCCAGAATATGGGAGCGACTTAGCTCAGTGATCTGACTCAGTGTCTCTCGAGATTTCAGTGAAGATGTTGGCTGGGCCTGTAGTCACTTGAAGCGTTGACTAGAAAATGTAGGATTTGCTTCCAAATGGCTCACTCACGTGGCTGTTGGCAGGAAGCCTTTCCACTTTCTATTGGGCTGCTTGAGTGTTCTCATGACATGGCAGTTGAATTCTCCCAAATCAAGTGATCCAAGAGAGGGCAAGGTGGAAGACTCGTTGTCTTTTATGATCTAAGCTCAGAAGTCACACATCATCTTTTCCTACATAGCTTATTAGTTACAGAGATCAGTCCTACTCAGTGTAGGAGGAGACTACACAAGGGCATAAATATCAAGAGGTGGGGATCCTTGGAGCCGTCTTTGAGGCTGGCTACCATATTTTACCCTTTGACCCCCAATGATTCACGTTCCTCTCAAATACGAAATATGTTCACTTCCTCCCAGGGTCCCCAAAAGGTTCAATCCATTACATCATCAGCTCAAAGTCCAGAATCTTATCATCTAAATCAGATCTAAGTGTGGATAAGGCTCTTAGGTATAGTGTCTTAAGTGCAGCTCCTGAACTAGAGTTCCTCTTCATCTGAATACCCATGTTCCCCCACACTCCCAACATACAGTAGTGGGACAGGCTGAGGATAACTGGTACAGACATTTGTGTTCCAAAAGGAGAAAAGGCAGGTGGCACAGAGGAGTCACTGGTCCATAGCAATCCTGAAATCCAGTTGGACACATGTTAAAAGTTCCTCGATTAGGGGGTCAATCCTACTTCTGCAGGAGAATGAGTCTCCATGGCTTTTGGCTTCACCTTTTGGGCTCTTAATTCCACTTTTTGAGCCATCCTTCCTTTTCCATCAAAAGCAGCCTATGTTTGGGGCTGGCCTGGTAGGGTAGTGGTTGAGTTGGTGCGCTCTGCTTCAGTGGCCTGAGGTTCACAAGTTCAGATCCTGGGTGCAGACCTAGCACTGTTTGTCAAGCCATGCTGTGGCAGCATCCCACGTAAAACAGAGGAATATTGGCACACATGTTAGCTCAGGGCCAATCTTCCTCACACACACACACACACACAAAAATCATCCTATGTTTGCAGCTATGTAATTTGTCAGTCTGCTTCTTGCCAGTAGAATTTAGAGAGTCCACAGGCCTCTTTTCATTTTGTTCTGTCTCTATCCTGTCCTTAGTCCATGTGGGTAGTGTTTCTGCCAATGTAATTCTTTTTAAAATTTTGTGAGTCTCCTATGAATTTAATTGGGGCTCCACTCCATTGGACAAAAATCGTACCCACAAATCTCTTTTAGATAAGCCTTTCTATATTTTGAGAGTCCCTCTACTGAAACTGCTGAGGCACAACACCCATAAGCTTTTTTGAAGCCCTATTGTTTGAATGATTCTCCCAATCACTGCTGTAGATCTGTTTGAGATCTGAACAAAGGGTGTTACAGCAACATCCTAAGCTTCATCATCTGATGATGTTTTCCTTGCACTGTCCTAGAGTCTGTTTTTGACTGGAAGCCATTTCTTCATTTTATCATTATTTGCCACCTGGAGAAGATGGAGATTTTCAAATCTATCAAGTTCTGGATCCTTTTTGTTTTTTTAAGTCCTTCTTTAGATTATCTCTTTCTTCACACAGTTTGCTGTAATCAGGAAGAAGATATCAATCAGCACCTTCAACACTCTGCCTAGAAATATGCTTAGCTAGAACACCCAATTAATTAGGCACATTTTCTTCTTTCCACATTACTGCAGGTGACAGTGTTGCTAAACTTCCTGCCACTACATAGCAAGAACGCTTTTCCTCCGGTTTTTGATAACGTTTTTCTGATTTCCCCATAAGCCTTCATCTACAGGCTTCTCAAATCCATCAGGATGCTACTAACAATTTCTTCAAGACTCTTCAGGCTTTCGCTAGCACTCTCCTGTGAGTGCTTTCAGCTTCTCCCACTGCCAGTTTGAGAGCCACTCCAACAGTTTAAGTTTTTGTTATGGAAGCACCTCACTCTTCATAAGAGAATATGTATTAGTTGTCTATTAATGCATGATAAATTACCCCATAACTTTAAGTCATCTTGGGGGCTGACTACCACACTTGGCATTGGCATTGTCTTCTCATTGTGGTTGACAACAGCTGTAAAGCATCTCTAAGATACTCAGCAGGCAGCAGCTGTGGAGAACAGGACAGTTTGCATTTGAGGCTGTTTTGTGACTGCATGTGGCACTTTGAGAAATAAATGGTATATTCCTAAAATAAACAAGTGCCTGCTAATTATGTGGGTGAAAGCTCTTCATTATTAGACATTTGAACTTTGTACACATGAGGAAAGCTAGGTTCAGGGAGGTGAAGAAACTTGTTAAAGTTTCCCCATCCAGAAGGTGGCTGAGCTGTGATTCAAACTCAGATCTCTCTAACTCCATCTTACCACATTTACCTGTGGTATGAATAGGTGATACCCCTAAATTTCCCAACTGCTTCCCAGTAATTGTACGTATCTTTTCCTTCCATCTATGAAATCAATTCCTATCCCTTTCACCTGTTCCAAAGAGATGAGCTGGGTTTGGTTAGATTCATAACACAGCACATTTAATTTCAGAAGAAAACCTCTAGAAGTTGAAAAGGGAACAGGGTGCAATTTCTAAGTCCACTGCTGTAGGGGAGGTATTTACACCCCCTCAGCTGGTCCCATTCTTATGTAATTAGAGTATCACTTCAGTGACTGATTTTATTTCCCACCCAAAGCCCCTAAAATCATCTAAATCTCATCTCACGCTGTTATCACAGGAGCCAACATCTTATCCTATTAAAGTCAGTGCAGTGAAATATGATAGCCCCCAGCCAATCGCAATCCTGCCCAAGTATAATGAACGAAGCCTTCACGGCTGGGCCTGACGCTTTCTGTTCCTGAGAAGCCTATTGGAGATGGATCCCAAAATGATTCCTTGACCCAACACCCTTCTGAACATTTTCATTTCATCCAGTTCTTACAAGTGAATGGTTCACTGCTTGTTAATATTATAGTGCTCTAAACTTCTCCATCTCTTAAAAAATAAGTATGTGTGAAGATTAACTCCAGATAAGCTCTGATCAAGAACTTTTAATTACATTCCGTGTAGTATGTTACTTGCTAAGTAGTGGTAAATAATTCCTGTAACTATAACAAATAATAAAATTACCTCATTCTCGTGACCACCGTTTCATTCACCCCAAGAATTCAAAAGATTACACTGATACTTGTTTTACAAATTGATTTGCATTGATGCTTTCTATAAAGTCACGGCTAGTAGATGCCCTCATTTTAACACTGTGGAAACTAAAGGCCAAGAGAGTTATTGAAAAGAACCTCCAGTCCATTGTGAGTTAATCTCTGACTTCCTCCCTAACCCCTGGGTGATGCTAACTCTTTTTGGCAAAATAATGTTTTTCAAGTTTCTCTCCTTGGAAGTGCTTTCTTAGGGGTGGTCTTGGCTTTCATCTGAGTGGGCTGCAGGGAACGAGGGCAGACACTTAATCATCTGTGAGATCAGTACTCTTCGGGAGAGGGAAAAATCCCTACATCTGCCTTCCACTACTCGGGTTGGAAAAGCAGTCACCTATGGACAGGAACTAATTAAAGACTTTGTGTTTCAGTGTTTAGAGCACTGCCCTTGTAAATCAGGGATCATGAGGGGAAATCTCCCTGAGGCTTGTTCTCTCCATTTATTTATTTATTTTGGAACTGGGGCGCAGATAGGCTAGTTAATCACACCCCTCAGATCAGGCGTGTCTTTGGTCCATGCAAGGCAGCTTTCTTATTTCATTTCGTTTTAACTTTATTTTTCCTTTATCTCCAAATTCCACTCCCGTTCCCCCAACTTCTTGCCAAAGAAACTCTTTCTAATGTGTTTGATAAATTCTTTGAATATATGTGTATCTTTGAAAAGCATTCTATTGTTTTATGTGTGTGTTAAACTTTACATAAATATGACACTCAAGAATGCTCTCTGTGTCTTCCTTTTTTTTTTTTTTAACCTAGTGCTGTGATGATTGTTAAAATGTTAGGTGTCATCCACTCCGTGACAACATTTGGTATTTTCTGACTTTCTGATTTTTGTCAGTCCAATGGATATAGAGTGATAAATCATTGTGGTATTATTTTTGCATTTCTTGGGTTACCAATAAAGATGAATAACTCTTCATACTCTTCTTATGTGAGTAGCCTAGTTATAGCTTTTGCCTATTTTTTATTGAATTCTCTGCCATTATCTTACTGTTTTGCAGGATTTTCTTGCACCTTCCAGAGTTTAACCCTGGTCAGTTTTAGACATTGCAAGTATCTTTTCCTGATCTGTCACCTGTCCATACATTGTCTATAGTGCTGTCCTTTTTGAATAAAGATCTTATGTTTCGATCTAGTCAAATCCATCCTGTTTAAGAAGTCCTGGTCCACACCAAGATCATAAATATATACTCCAAAATCTTTTTCTTATCTTTATGGTTTTACTTTTCACATTAAGGTTTATCTAGGAGTCATCTTTGTATACGGTTAGGAGTAGAGATTCCACTTTATTTTTTCTGTAGAATGAGATAGTTTTCTCAGTATCCTGACTCAATTTAGGGTCCTAAGCATGAATGAAGAAATTTTTATTATAGGAGGTACCATAATGAAGTAGAGGGGATGAGAGTAGAGGCTGAGGGGCAGGTAACAGGTGACTTATTCCCCTAAGTATGCTCCGAAAACTGGTACCTTTTCAAAAAAGTTTTAAGTAATATATTGCCATAGTGGTTATTAGATTATAATAAGACATGAGAGGAGTGGAAGTGGTTGGAAGAAGGGGCTCCAGTTCAGGAAAGACAAATGCAGCAGAGGGGCCACAGACACAGTCAAAAGTGGGGAGAGCCACCCTGAAAACTCTTGGGGAAGCCTCTGCTGATGAGGGTGAAGTGAGGTTGAGGACAGGTAGTTTCAGAGTGGGCCGTTATTCACTCACTCATTCATTTATTTAATAACTTTGATTGCTTCCCATGGGCCAGGCACTCTTCTAGGCTCTGAGGATGCGAGCACAAAACAAGATTGGCAAGACTGCTGCCAGGGCACTTGTATTTCTAGCCTAAGTTGACATTCTCACATTTCTGGTTCCCCCTCTATGCTCCCATCAAGATAATTCTTCCCAGATGCAAATGTAATGAAGATACACTGATCTTATGAAACTTCATCAGATTTCCATTGCCTACTGCAAACTTGGTGTATTATACGAGGTCTTCCCTGATTTAAACACCTGCCTACCTCTCCAGCTTCATCTCTTGATACTCCCCCAGCTTTATAGGCTGGTCCCTAATAGAACAAACGATTGTACGTGCTAAACCTCAGGTGACCCCAAAGGTAAGGCAACTCCCCAATTTTCTGATAAAAAGACCACCCAAAAAAGCTTTTATGGCCAACTTGAATGTATAAATGTTTGGGGATATAGCTGAAAATGTTAAATATCTACTAGTAGTATTTAACATATTAATTTAAATATATTTAAAATTAAACATTACATGAAATATTAATTTAGAAATGTCAATTCATTGTGTCTCTCAGATTTCATGAAATAGTTATATTCTAACTCCTCCTCGGCAGCTTTGATGGCAGTGCTTGCCCTCATCCTCGCTGAAGCTACTTTTTGAGTCACAGAATGCAGCTTTCAAAGCATGTCGTCTTTAGAGCTTTGTATGTTGTCTGTAATACAACAGTTCAAAATATGTTTTGAAACTCTGAATGGTGCTGCCATTGGAATTTTATCACAAGCCATATGTACCTGTACCCCTTTATATAAAAATAGGACATTGAAAAAGTCTCCTATAGGGGTATATATGATTTCTCCATGATGTAGCCATGTGCTATTTTTTTAATGATCTTGAAAAGACCAATTTATAATGACATGTGCCACTCACAATTTTGAGAAAATATCTCAGGCAAGGAACAATACTAATATGCATTAAATCTTTAAATCTCTCTCTCAACTAATTTCATCTTCTTCCCCAAATCATACCTTATTTTATTTAAAATAAAGTAACCAGGAGATCACCTCGTGAAACAAGAGACTTTGGAAGAAATCAAACATAAGATAACCCTTTTCTGAAGAGTAATTTGCAGGGGAGTCTTGCCTTATATTGGCCCATTAGAAGCGATTGGTTACTATGGTTCCCTAAACCGTGCCATGCCTTTCCACACCTCCACGGCTTTGCATTTGCTCTTCCCTCTGCCCCTAATGCAATGCCATCTCTTCCCCCAGCTGCTGCCTACCACTGTGCGTGGCAATGCCTCTGTTACCATGGTTCATACATCCCAAAGCTTTTATGTGTCTCCCCGACTATGCAGTGAACTCCTCGAGGTCAGGGGCTGTGTCTGTTGATCCCAGTGTCCTCAGCACCCTTCATAGCATCTAGTACCTAGTTCTCTCCCATGAAACCAGATGTGGCAGGCTGAGCATGAAACATGCCTGAGGGGGTCCACCATATGATTCATCGTCCAAACTGGGACACCTTGAGAGTGAAATGGAGCACTATTGACAGTTATGCCAGGACACTAGGCATGGACCAGAACTGTCCTGGGTGAACTGGATCATACAGTCATCCTGATAACGTGACCAGGGGAGGCACGCTTAGGTTTCAAAGCTCAAAATAATAGATCAATATTTTACCTTTCAATTGTCCAACCTCTTTCCTGCTTATCCCTTCTTGTCCGTTCCTCTTCTTTCCTTATTTTCTCTCTCCTTGCTCAGCAAGACTCTTACAAACGTGCTAAACCACAGCGCTACAATTCTCATCCTTCACTTCACAAGTTAATTTTAGAGTGAGAAAAGCACATGAATCCTGATGTAGAGAACAGTGTGTGGGGGCAGGGTGGAAAGTGCCTTGATTATAGCTCTTCCAAGGGATACAAACTCAAGACTTTTTTATTTCTCTCCTTAGAAATAGAAATTTCTTTCCTTAAAAGAGTCCTAGTGACCCCAAACAAATGCTCAATAAGGAAAAACTGTTAGAATGATCCAAGCATGTGTGGTCTGTCTTCATCCTGAAATCCATAATGATCTGAAGGCACACTTAAGACATGAAATGCAGGGGCCGGCCCAATGGCCTAGTGGTTAAGTTCACGTGCCCTGCTTCAGCGGCCCAAGGTTTGCAGGTTCAGATCCCGGGTGCCAACCTAGCACTGCTCATCAAGCTGTGCTGTGGCAGCATCCCACATAAAATAGAGGAAGATTGGCACAGATCTTAGCTCAGCAACAATCTTCCTCAAGCAAAAAGAGGAAGATTGGCAACAGATGTTAGCTCAGGCCAATCTTCCTCACACACACACAAAAAAAACCAAAAAAAGGTATGAAATGTAAAGTTGGGCTGAATGGAATCACTGCATCATGCAGGAAGGAAAAACTTGATTTGTTGGGAAAATGTCCTTGTGTGTCAGTGCTGTGTACCATGATGATTAAAAGAGCAAGCACTTCAGATCCTGAGAGATCTGGATTTGAATCCTGATTCCACCGCCTACTTAGCTGGATTAAATGAGATAGTGCATTTAGCACCGATCCAACCACATAATAGACACTCACTCTGTGCAAGCTATCACACCGTGTGCACGTCAGTAAAAGCTGCAAGTGCATTCTTTTCATCTGTATGAAAGTAGTTATGCCAGCTTTAATGATCAGAGAGTGGAGTGAGCATGCAGAAATCTGAGTGGCTGCCATGCCTCCGCCACTACTGAGCTACATGGCTCAGAGCAAGTCATTAAACACTTCAGTCTTCTCTGTGAAATGAGCGAGCTGGAGATAATTCCTGTTTCAATTCCCTATTGCTACGCCACACACCTCCTCCAAAGGTGTAGCCCAAAACTGTAGCCCAAAAGGCTACTGTTTAGTGGCCTGAACGTAATGATTCATTATTTCTCCGGATCTGGTGAATTGTCTGGGCTCAGCTGTATGGTGTTGCCTGGGGTCACTCAGGCAGCTGCTTTCGGCTGAGTGCTTGGACGGGGCTGGAACATCCAGAACGGTGTCACTTATTTCGTAGCTGTATGTGTCAGTTTTGGTTCTCCTCCGTGTGAACTCCCATCCTCTAGGACCGTTCTCTCTCTGAATGGCCCCTCCAGCAGGATAACCAAGACTTCTTTCCATGACACCTGGCTTCCAAAAGGGCAAAATCAGGAGCTTCTTAAGACCTCGCCCAGATGCCACACAGTGTCACCTCCACTGTAGAATATTTGTTAAAGCGAGTCGGAAGCCAGCCAAGATTCAAGGGAGGGGAAAGTCCCCACCTCCTGAAGACCCGTGGAGTCGTTTTCTAAGAAGGCGTGCGGGATGGGAGGGGGCGTCGTGACGATCTTACACAGCGATTGCCACAGTCCCTGTGGTACATGCTGCCTCTGACAGGCCATATTTAAATCTAAAGGTCTGAGGCAATCCCACTTCTCCTCAATTGATTTATCGACTCTGGATTCCCCGGAGAGCGCCAGTGTGCTCCAGGCTTTGAAGATATCTCTGCTCTCAGTGTACCCCCAATAGAAATCCATTATTTTTGCCACCAAGTGTCTTCTCAGCCTCCTCCTGGCAAACAGACTCTCTGCTTCCCCCAGAGACCTGGTGCAGACACAGCTGGTTACACCCCAGCTGCCATCCCCATTCTTCCTTGTGAAGAGAACGCCGCTCTGTCCAGATATGTAGACACGGTGTCCTCACCCCTGGGGCATGAAGCTTCATAGAACTAAGACAATCATGATCATCCCGTCTCCTTTTGCCGGTAATTGGTTTTGAGGTGCATGTGGGACCCAGCTCTGGCCAATGATACAGCAAGGTAAGTTTCATGGGGGCTTCTAGAAAATATTTTCTTTCCTGAACAAAAGAAAGGGACTTGCAAAAAGAAAGCCCTGTCCCTTCCTTCCTGCTTTGGGAGCTTGTGTGGAACCAGCTGTGGAAGCCACCTTGTGATAGTGAGCAGTAAGCCTGGGGGACCACAGGAGGCACCCAGACCCCTGACATTCAGCTTCAGATTTATCTAACCCAGGACCGCCTACCACTGGACTTCTTGTTATGTGAAACAATAAACCCCCACAAATAACTGAATCTGGAACAGTCAAAACCACCTCTCCCCGACTCCTCAGTGTACTATATGGTTCTAGCGATGCTGACTCCAGGAAGGAGCACGCAACCCACGACCAACAATCAGCACATGTGTTCCCCTGACCATAGCAGTTACTTCAAAGATGGGCCAACGAAGCCAAGGCAATTTTCCTTGGGACTTTTGGAAAGAGACATGCACTTTTTTCCTGCTGGACCTAAAAGCTGACAGGATATAGCAGCTAGAGCTGCTGTGGCTGTTACGCTATCCTCTCACTGATATGAAGAGCCAACTCTGAAGAAGGCAGGCCCAAGAGAAGAAAAGAAACCTGATTCTTGATAAGATCACTTGAGTCCTGGATCCAGTCAGGCCTGCAGCCCTAATCCTGAATTTTTCAGTTTATTTGACGCACCCTTTTTGGAATAAGCTTTCTTGATAGGACTTTTTGTCATTTGCAAGGAAAAGACTCCTAACTGGGGAAGTGTGGATATTTGTTAGGAAACCATCAACCAGACTGTCACTTTGATTCTAGGGCACTCTCTGGGACTTTTATCTTGAACCTCTGTTCCCCATCCACGTTCATCCATTCCTATAGTTCTGCTTGCCACCCCCTGTAATTATGTGACCTAGCCATTAACACTAAGGCCTTGGGACCACGCCTGGCCCTGGGTTCAAGTCTCAGCTCTGGGACTGATTATATCTGTGTCCTTGGGCGTGTCTCTTAAACCTCTGTGTTCTTTAGCTTTGGTGTGTTTAAAATTACGGCTATAATGGTTCCCACCTCCTGGGGTTATTGTGTGGATAAAAGCAGGAGCAGGAAATGCGGGCGATGTGCTTAGCCAGCACCGAGCCCAGCATATATGAGGCTCTCACACGTTTGCTGTTTTACCCTTTTTTTTTTTTTTTTGAGGAGGATTAGCCCTGAGCTAACTGCTGCCAGTCCTCCTCTTTTTGCTGAGGAAGACTGGCCCTGAGCTAACATCCGTGCCCATCTTCCTCTACTTTCTATGTGGGACGCCTACCACAGCATGGCTTGCCAAGCGGTGCCATGTCCGCACCTGGGATCCGAACCGGCGAGCCCTGAGCCACAGAAGCGGAACGTGCGCACTTAGTCACTGCGCCACCAGGCCAACCCCTAAATTTGCTGTTTTTAATGGAAACCTAACCTGGTGTCATAGGCAGAGTAGTGACTCCACAAAGATGGCCACGTCCCAATCCTCAGAACCTGTGACTGCATTATGTTTCACGGCAAAGGGGAATTAAGGTTGCAGATGGAGTTAAGGTTGCTAATGGGCTGACTTCATAACAGGAAGAGTATCCTGGATTATCCAGGTGGCCCAATGTCCGCACAAGAGTCCTTAAAAATGGAAGAGGGAGGCAGAGTGACGTGATGTGAGAAGGACTCAATCTACTGTTTTGGGCTTGAAGCTGGAGGAAGGAGGCCCTGGGCCAGGAAATGTGGGCAGCCTCTGGGAGCTGGAAAAGGCAAGGAAGCCAAGTCTCTCCCAGCACCTCCAGAAGGGAATGCAGCCCTGCGAACACCTTGCCTCTGGCCAGTGAGACTTGCTGCTGAGCTCCTCCTCTGCACCTCCCCGTGATTGCCACCACAGACTCGGCAATGGATGGGACTGCACCTCTACCCTCATGGAGCTTACAAGCTGTGAATTCTGTGCCAACCAGGGTGTTATGAAATCCTGTTTGGTCGTGAGCATGGGATTTACCAATGAGAATTAGAAGATGTAAGTCAGGGCAGCTACAGAGCAAAGATGTGGGACAGAGACGTGTGAGAACTGAGAGTAGCAGTGGAACGTGGGTTGCTAACAGAACCGAGAGCTGAGATAGTGCGTATTTGGAACTCCATCTAAGGGCGGAAGTCTTGAGGTTGACTGCCTGGCTCCTTTGTGTTAGGGGCTCAGGGAGGAGACAGACATCAGTTTTGGTAGTGGGGGACTACAAGATGAGAAGTGGACCGGAGGATGAAAGCCACGCCTTCTGTGTGCCAAGCACTGGTGACTTTGAGCCACACCGCAACCTTTCAAGGGATGTTTTTTGCCCCCTTTCCTAGAGGAGAAATCAAGGCTCATAGAAATTAAGTAGCTTGAACAAGTTTACACAATTAAATAAATGGAGAAATGGAATTTTAAAAATTTAATTTTTTTTTTTTTGCCGGCAAAGAACCACAAATCCTTCCTGTTTCCATGCAGTATTGACTTAGTTGTTTCAATGTTCTTTGTACAGCCCACCTCATGTTATAAATTATTTGGGGGCCAGAACTGTCTGGGCTTATTTACTCAGAACTGTGCACCAGGAAGCTTAATGCTTACAAGAATAGTTCATCAAATCTTAGATGCCATCAACTGGAATATGCACCATCATTCCATATAGCACTAAGAAAGAAAAAATGTTGGGGACCGTAAGATGTCCCAATTTGGGAGATGTCAAAATGTGGAAAAATATGCATCTTAGAGTCCATAAAATAAGCTAAAAAATGTTTTTAATGATGATATTGATGAAGTGTCAAATCTCAGCTTGCTAATCCACCCCAGGCTTACCTATGATTTAGGTTTCTAATACTTAAACCCAGACTGTTTTAAAATATCGAAGTTCCCTTTGGACAACTCCTTTGGAAGTTTTTCATTGTTCAAAATATGGTACTACTGGGCCAGCCAAGTGGCATAGTGGTTAAGTTTGCATGCTCCGCTTCAGTGGCATGGGGTTCGTGGGTTCAGATCCCAGGCACGGACCTACATACTGTTCATCAAGCCATGCTGTGGTGGCATCCCACATACAAAATAGAGGAAGACTGGCACAGGTGTTAGCTCAGCAACAATCTTCCTCAAGCAAAAAGCGGAAGATTGGCAATGGATGTTAGCTCAAGGTGAATCTTCCTCACCAAAAACCAACCCAACAAACAAAAATGGTACTATTAAGAAGCATCCCCACAGGGGCCAGGCCCGTGGCCCCGTGGCCAAGTGGTCAGCAGCCATGGTTTCACAGGTTCGGATCCTGGGCGCGGACACGGCACCACTCATCAGGCCATGCTGAGGTGGTGCCCCACACAGCACAACCAGAGGCACTCACAACTAGAATGTACAACTATGTCCTGGGGGGGCTTTAGGGAGAAGAAGAAGAAGAAAAAAAAAAAGATTGGCAACAGATGTTAGCTCAGGTGCCAATCTTTAAAAAAAAAAAAAAGAAGCATCCCCACAAACATTAATAATGAAATATATGATTTTTTAATGTGCCAGACACTGTGCTGAGTGCATTAAATACAGTATCCCTCTTGATTTCTCATGATCATCTTATGAATAATTAGGTTTTTATTATTGCCGTTTGCAGACCAGACAACTGAGGCTCATGGGAGTTCAGCTTCTCGTCCAAGGCCACCCACCTCGCAGATGGCTGAGATGAGACCTGAGTCTCCGCCGGGGACCTCGGTGCTCACTCCCTTAGCCACTGTTTCTCATATAGGTAGAAACGGGGGGCAGGGGGAGCTTCTATTTTCCTTTATGAAAGTTCTGTGACCGTGACCCTTTGTGTCACATAATTAACGCCTGCTTTTTCTCAGTCTTTCTGAGCTACTTACCCTGTTATCCCTCCAATCAGAGCCTTTACCTCCCAGGACTCGTTGGTTCTTGTTCTCTTACAGATCGGTCTCCAGAATTTTCGTCATTCTTGGCTCACTCCTTTGACAACATTACCAAAGGCATGGGATGGAGTTACAGTCAGAAAAGTGCCCCCAAAACTTTAAAAAAAACCCAAAAAACATTCATAGTCCATCTGATCTACACAGGAAATTAGAAAACACCACATACTTAACTGGAAAAATACTTGAAATGAAATGAAGAATGAGGTTTACTGTTATTTAGATTTTGATTAAAAAATGTTTATCCCTTATCTAAGGCTCGGGGACACTGGAAATGAAGGAGCTGAAAGCTTGCTTTATAGAACTTGAATGATCTTCTCTGATTATGTTATATTACTGTTTCCTAAGCCTGTGGTCAAATACAATAGCTTTATTAAAGCTGTGATTCAGTTAGAAAGGGGAATGAATTTTTCTGCCACGGGAGCAGAGGTGAGAGATGAGAGAAGACGATAGAGCCACAGCGCGGGGAGAAGAAAGTAGACAAAGAAAGGATGGTGCCAGTGCTCACCCCGCCAGGGGATGCTCTCCTTCCCCAGGGAGCCAAGCTTTCCCGAATTCACTGCTAAACAGCCCAGGAGTACTCAGGGAGAAAGAAAACAGAACAGAACAGAAAGAATGGCTGGGGTTGCAGTGTGGAAGCGAGAGAAAGCCGCTTTTGTTCTGTCTCAAGTTCTTACATATGTGGCATCGATAATGCTAAATGCTCATACTTATCAAACATTTGACTGCAGGTGGGTACTGCTCTAAGTACCACCCATTTGCTCTATCGTTTAATCCCCTCAACAACCGCATGAGGTGGTTCTATCCTCATCTGCATTTTACAGAGGAGGAAACTGAGGCAGAGAGCGTAACTTACCTGAGTTTATGCAATAAGTGGTGGAGCCAGGATTTGAACCAATATTTTGACTCTGGAGCCTAGACATGCACTTGGCCATGACACTGCTTTGCTGAAGGTCCAGCTGCTTTTGCCAGTGGGCCGTGCACCACGGTGGCTGCTCAGGAATGGGGGTGGGGCAGCCTCCTCGAGAACCAATAAGCTCAGTGCAGCCTGGGAAAAGAGGGATTTGGAAGGAAATTGTTGTGGGCTCCTCACTGAAGCAGTGCTGGCTCCCTTTGAAGAGAGAAATGAGGCAATTTCAAAGAGTTGGGGGAGGTCAGAGGTCAAGACTAAGCCACCGTAGCTAAGCGAGGTAGAAATGCAAGCCTGTCATTGCTAAAGTGACAAAATAGGATATCAGGACACATTCAAAGCAACCGCACATAATTATTATGGAAATTAACTGTTGCTATTTCTGAGACATTTTTGCCAGCTGAGTGAGGGACCTGTGACATCACAAACAATTACTGATGAAATAGAGGCTGAGGAATTGAGACTTGTGGCGACTATATGACCCTTCCCAAGTTATTTAACCTCTCTGAGCCTCAGTTCCCTCATTTGTAAAATGGAGATATTAATAGCCTCTACCTCCCAGTATTCTTGCAAGAATTAAATGATGATAATGTAAGCAAAATGCTTGGCACCATGCACGGTGCACAGAAAGTGCCCGATATGTGTGAATTCTCCCTTCCGCTCTCCTGTCAGTTCTACCTGCTGTAAAACTGGTGCCATCTGTCTTGACGGAAGTACATTATTTACCTATGGAGGGGGGGCTTTGAATAGCAACACACATTTATTAAGTGTTCTCTGTGTCCCCGGAAGTGTGCTGGGTGCTAGAGATACAGTAGTACTCTCTTTGGGCCTGGTTTTTGCAAAAAATCAGGAGGCGTTTCTGGAATCCTGGCCTCCATCAGTCATCCTGCTACGCGCTCCCATCGCACTCCACCCTGCCCCTTTCTTAATTATTATTTGCAGTGCCCAACTCCTGCCAGTCCATAAGCCTCCCTGAGGAAGTGGCTAATTGATGGGAGGATTGGTGTTGGTGAAAGAGCCGGAGGATTGCGGAGGTTTTACAGACCTGTTGGAGAAGCCAGCACCTCAGGTGAGGCTCAGAGATTAGCAGCAGCCTCATAGCACCATTAAAAGTCTAGACGTTTGGCCCCAGATTGGGAAAATCCTGTGTGTATGTGTATCTCTATAGTATTCTACCTGGTCAGGGCTTAGTAGGGAAAAGGCCACTCCTATATTCCAAGACTGAAGGGTTATAATACAAGGAATGAGAGTTTTACGAACAGAGGTGAGGGGGGCAGGGATGGTGGAGCAAAGGTCAGAGAAGCAGGTGATGGGGTTCAGGACACACCGCCTCAAACAGGGCACCTTGGTGTACTGAATATCTAAGCTGAAGGAATTTGAGAAAAAAGCAAAGCAGGAAGGTCACCTGACCTCCCCTCTCGCCGTTCTTCCCTGAAACGGTCATGAATCTCCCCTGCGAATGGTATCTTCCCTGCCCCAGGGAGGAAAAAGACGTTCTTACCGCCAGAGATGGGGACTGGGGGCCAAGACACCTGTACAAATAAACCTGGTTAAGCTCACCTTCATCATCCTGGTTACTTCTTCACATTTACTACCCCTAGCCCAAACCCCTCTGTCTTGTCTGTTCTTCACAAATTTATTGTTTCTTTGTCTAAAAGATAGACAAACTTCCTATTCTTGTCACTTCTTGAGTCTTCATGCTCTTGTGAAGGATCTCGTGTACATGAAGAAATTCAATAAAATTTGCATGCTTTTCTCCTGTTAATCTGCCTTCATCAGTTTAATTTTCAGACCCTGAGAGGGTTGAGGAGAACTCTTTCCCCCCTTCCACAGTCTCTGACCGTCTGGTCCAGCTGCCCCAGAGCCGGGATTCTCAATGGTCTGCCCAGAAGCCACTGAGGATCTCAAGTCTGCTGACAGCATCCTCAGGAGAAAAAGGGCTTCTCCTCTCCTGCCTTCCAAATACCTCCCCGTCGTCAGCTGTGCGACCCTGAAACCATCAGGGAAGGGGGTCTGGGAAATCTAGTGCCTAGTTTCTCTTCTGTGAGGAAGAGAGAGCAAAATGTCTCTCTCTTCAAGAAATGTACTGTGCTTGATCAAATCCAAGACACACTGTTATTTTATGCACCACTGCAAAAGGGACAATGCTGCCAATTACACAACGCTTTCTCGTCACCAACAGTTAGGCACGTCCCCATTTCAAAGATGTAAAAATGTGTATGTTTGGGGGGAGGTGACTCTTATAATTAATTTAAAACGTGATATAAGAAAAAGTCAATAACCACTGGCTGTTGTGAGTTCTTATCTTCCAAAAGAAATGTGCACCTTAGGGAAACTGAGGCAGTGCCACAGCCTATCTCACTGTCAGGACTGAGGGCTCTCTGAGGGGAGCAGAAAGGCTTGCCTTGCTCTTGCTCTGAGCCAACCACTCCATTCGCCTCTCAGTGACCATGAGGAACTTGCAGATTCAGAGCCCAGGCAGTTAATTGCCCCTGATTGCCTCAAGGACAACTCAAAGGGTTTTTTTTTTAACTTTCTGATTTTTTGTGAAATATATCACACAAACAGAAAGTAGACAAAACCACCACCTAGTCAAGAAATAGACCGTTGCTAGTACCCCACAAAACTGCTCCTTGCATCCTCTCCTTCCTTGTTCCATAAAGGCAGTCACTCTCCTGGCCGCTAGCCCCACAGGTTAGTTTTGCCTACTTTGAAGTTGTGTATAAACAGAATCATACAGCAGGTCCTCTTTTGGGTCTGGCTTCTCTTCCCCAACGTCACCGTGAGATTCATCCACGTTGTGTGTCATCATGGTCCGTTCATCCTCATTGCTGTTCAGTGTGCCATTGTACTGGCATTCTGTAACCACGAGCCCACTAGAGCCAGTTCGAACAGGCCCCATCTCTTATCAACAAAGTGATTAAGAACTGCCTTTCAGAAAATTTGCAAAGTCATGTAGCCAGAGAAGGAGCAGAAGATGAAATCTTGACCTGAAATGACCACGAAACGAAAGATTCTCCTCCCATGGAACCAAAGGACGGCGACACTGGAACTTGAAAGTCAGATTTTCATCAGAAGCAAGGGGTCCGTGATCAAGGAAGATCTGGTGTTCGCATTTCTTCCCCGCCTTGCCAGAAATGTTTAGAACCTTACCATAAATGCTTAACGCCCACCAATCAAAAGCTGTACTGTAAGTGTCTCCAAGTGCCAGTCTTTTCTACCTAACTTCTTAAATTTTGCCTCAAATCCCGAATCAGGGAGACGGATCTGAGGGCATATGCCCCCTGTCTCCTTGTAGATTGATCTGGCAAAATAAAGCTACATTTCTTTTCCCAAAGGCCAATGCTGCTGGAAACTGGATTGTACGTGCCTCAGGTGGTGAGCCCTTGCTCGGTAACAATTCCATCGTAGTGTTGGGTATTTGGGCAATTTCCAGCTTGGGCTCCTGTGCACAGTGCTGCTGTCAACATCCCACTGCATGTCTTTTGTGAAGATACTTATGCATTTCCATTGGGCGGATACTTAGGCGTGGAATTGAATGCATATCTGGCTTTAGTTGATTCTGTCCAACCTTAAGTGTTGTGTCCAAACTAAGCTTCCTTGGTTTCATCCTTCAGAAATCACAACAGCACTGCTCAGGAATTTTTTCAGAGAGGCTTCCAGCCAAGGACTTGAACCCCTGGAAACATTCCATGGGGAAGAAAATGACTTTCTTGACAGCAGATGAGGAAAGAATGGAGCAGGCACTTGCCTCTCTGAGCAGAAGAAAGACGTTGCCGCTCGTGAGTGTACCAGGGCATGCCTGCAGCTGAGGACCTTGTCACCAGAGCACCTCCAGGGAGGGTCAGTTCTTCCTTTGCCTTATTCAGCATCTTATTACCTGGGCAGATCCAAAGTTACCAGCTTCAGGAACCCTATACGCATCGTTGGATTTTGCATCCATGGCAACGCATGCTTTACATACCATTTTATTTCAAACAATGGGAAATTAAACATTTCATGTGAAGCAATGTCAGGTTTCAAGTTGGAGGGAGGGGTAGGGGGCGAGACCGTCTCCAAGTGCATTCCCGAAGGCAGTGCACTTCAGGAAAGGCGTTGATTGGGAGAAAGACTCCTTGCTCTGTGGCATGCATAAAAAATGTCTCTTACTGCCCGTTTTCCTCAGCCTTCCCTGTCCTTGCATGCTGCTTGCATCTCAGTATATAAACTGTGTACACACACACACACACTCATGCACACAGTCGAATGGCAATTCTTGGGATGAAGTAGGGAAAAAAAGCCATCTGCCTTGAGAATGTAAGACCTTTTGGTGGCTTACTGGCAGGACCAGGGTAGTTGGTCTCACTAAATATTTGGTTAATAAATAAATGAATGAATTCAGCCATGAGCTCCCCAGAAGAGAAAGGGTGACATTGGGCATCACATTTCATTTTGTGCACCAGTGTCCTTATCACGACTCCTAATGACTTAATTCTGTGATTATCTTTATGCCCTAATAAAAGGGCTTTTAACAATTAGGGGCTGTCTCTCTGAAGTTGTACTTTAATTAACTTGGCAGCGTATTTATCAGCTTCCACAGCCTGTTGATGCCCACATGCCCGGAGCGGCAGGTGGGGAGGGGCAGTTCTGTCTATAGTGACAATGCTGCCTATCTCTTTGGTTTTGTTTTCTTTCGTCTTTTAAACTTTTTTGCTTTTTTCCCCCCATCAACATCAAAAGAGAAGAGACGACAGGCCAGCGGAACTGGCAGGACAAGAAATCAACTTCAATGGTGAAAAGCAACAAATAGTGTGCTTCTCTCCTCTTTGTCTCCCTTCATGTTGAAATCACCGGCATTAGTTTCAGGTTTATAGAAGCTTTACTGGCTCAACAGACAGGAAGCCATCCTCCTCTCCCCAAACATTCGGTGTTGCGCGAGAAGGTCTCAACCCCTTGTGACTTGCAGGGAATGTTACATTTGAGGACAGGTTTTTGTTTTCCTAATAAACACGCATAAACACACATGCACCCAGAAATGTGTGAATGCCTAATAGTTAGAGTCAAGTCTGGCCGGTGGAAATGCGCCCTTTTGACAAATCTCTATTTATTGTGTTATTTCACCCACAAAGGCTCAAATGCTAACTAGCTTTGTGAATAATCTGTGGATGGGAATGTGATCATTTTTCTAAGTCAGCCGGTGGGCTCAGTTCATTGCACTCCCCCCCAAAAGTAAATTCTCCGGCTGACTGCGAACATACCGATACTTGCTGCAAGTGAAGCAAACTTATGGGGACCATTAAAGTGCCAGGGCATTGGAAAATAACAGCCAAGTGAGCGCTGATTTGCATTTATGTCATAAAATAACTTGTCACCTTCAATTTATCACAGTAATTGGTACCAGAGGAGAATGTGTGATGCTTATACTTGGTTCAAAGCCACCTTTCCCCCACTGCCAGTCCCTGCCTCTCCCTCTCCTGAAATAGTAATGGGCGCACTTCTAAAGATAGACGATCTCAGACCTTTTCTATAGCTCTGGGCTTTGGGGAAAAAGATGCATCAATGTATTCAAAGACATTAAATCTCACAATAAGCCAATGAAGTATGTACTGTTGTTATCCCCATATCACAGATGAGGAAACTGAGGCACAGAGAAGCAAAGTAACTTGCCCAAGGTCATATAACCAGTAAGTGGTACAGCCAGAATTGGTGCGCCAGCAGTAAGACCCCAGAGCCCACGATCCTAACCACTGAGCCAACCTGCCTGGCTTTGATTATAACGTACAATCTAATAGGAATACCAGGGGTGGCATCTATACCTGGGAAAAGCACACATCCCCAAAATCTTCCTATAAGAAAAACATGGTGAGACTGACACATCATTACCATTTCAAACCAAGACCCGCCCAGGAATAAGTAAGTTATTCCAAGTGGGTTTAGAAAAACAATCAGTGGTTAGTGGTTATTACCAATGCAGTTCAGGCAAGGCCCTCTTGATTGCAGTGGAATGCTTTGAATCCCGTGATTCTATTTCTCTAAGCCAACCAAAGCCACACATGACAGACAGTTGCATCTTTATTAGGGAAATTCTCCAGCTCTCCCTCCACTTAGCTGTTATCAGAGCATCTGTATATGCTAGCTCCGTGAATTATAAGTTGACTTCTAAGGACGAATTCTAAAGTATTTCTGAGTTTGGATCTCCCACGTTTCAGAGAGCAGCTTCATCTGACGGTCTGGCATGTGAATACCCTGAAAGAGGGGTACGTATTTTGGGTGTTTTGAAGGGTGTAAATTGTGCCGCGTTTGATGACAGGCAGGTCAGTGTTGAAATCCTCCCTCTGTCCCTGCAGTGGAACCTGGCCACATGGTCTATCTCTCTGAACCTCAGTTCCTCCGCCGCCAAAGAGGCTGACGACACCTCCCTGAAGATTAAGTTAGGAAAGGCAACTGACATCTGCGGGGCACTTGGCAGACTACGACGGCGCACACCCGAGCTCTGTAAGTCCTCTGCCCACAGGCAGTGCGCCGAGCGTCCTTCTTTTTAATTGTGGTAAAATATACGTAACGCAACATTTACCATTTTCATCGTTTTAAAGTGCATTAAGTACATCGACACTGTTGTGCAACCATCACTACCATCCATTTCCAGAACCTTTTCATCTTCCCAACTAAAACTCTGTACCATTAAACAGCAACTCCCCCCATTCCCCCTCCCTCCAGTCCCTGGCAACCACCATTCCGCTTTCCATCTCTATGAACTTGACTATTCTAGGGACCTCATATAAGTGGAGTCACACGATATTTGTCTTTTTGTGTCTGCCTTCTTTCACTTAGCATCATGTCTTCAAGTTTCATCCATATTGTAGCATGTGCCAGAACTCATTCCTTTTTAAGGCTGAATAATATTCCATCATATGTCTATACCACAAATGGTTCATCTATTCATCCTTCAGTAGACATTTGGGTTGTTTCCACCTTTTGGTTATTGTGAATAATGCTGCTATGAACATGAGTGTACAATCCCTTCTTTCAGCTCTTTTGGGTATATTCCTAAAAGGGGATTGCTTAATCTTATGGTAATTCTATGTTTAATTTTTTGAGGCTGAGTGTCTTTTGTATGCATTATTTGGAGTAAAAGAGGTGTTGAGAGGTGTGCGGGGGGGGGGGGGGGTGGATTCTCAGGTGCTCCCGCAGGACTGCTCCATCATTGGTCCCCAAATTAGTTCAAGGCCCTAAGACGCAGCCCCATAGAAAGAAGAGCATGTTCTCAGGTGTGTAGGCTCTCTGTTGCCTGCCTTTCCTCCCCAGTTACAGGTGACAGATTGCCAGAGCAGAGGAAAGTAATCTGAGAGATATTAGTATGCAAACCAGATTGGGGAACAATATGGTTTAAAACTGTTCCTCCACTGTTTTGCTATGGATATGTGTCTGAATGTGACACATATCCCACCCCCACCCCACCCCCTTCTCTCTCTGCTGGAAGAGCTAAGGCAGGTACTTTGGGATGTGTTAACCCTTCCCCAACCAGATCAGTGACTTCCTCAAAACTTCCTCGATGTTTCAGCAGCCCTGCCTCTGAGCAGTAAGTTAGCCGAGAAGCTGCCAGTCACTTGATGACATCAATTATTCTGAGACTGACAGATACTGAAAAGTCTCATTATCACCAATAACAGGAGCACCTCATCCATATCGCACCTGTCAAGGCAGTCAGGTTGGGTTAGTCCGTATCTAAAAAAACCAGCTCTAGCATCACACACAAGGAGAATCCTGCACTCCGGTGACGCACCTCATCATCCAGCCCAGTCCCCATGGGAAAGGGCAGGAGAAGATCAGAAGTCACCACCATTCAGAAACCAAACTCAGTATCCTCTTGATGTTGCTTTTAACCTGTTGCTGATCTGAGCAGAGAGGTGAGCTTTTCGGAGAGGAGCGTTAACTTAGTGGATCATGCACAAACGGCAGGAGGTGAGTCGTCACAAGCAAATGATTAGGAGGGAGCCCTCTGAGCCATGAAATTGCAGCTGGCCCGTCGACGGGCACTTGGCAGAGTTGCCTTCCTAAGGCTCCCAGACAGGGCTTTCTAGGAAAGCACTTCTGGCTGCGTTACCAGGGGGTCTGCTTAGAGAGAGAAGTCACTGGGAAGGTGTGATGACCAGGGGCACTCGCACCAGCACAAATTATGGCAGGGGGCAAGAGACTCAACCTCTCCGTGCCTATTTCCTCATCAATGCAATGAAGAGGATTTTTAAAATCTCCCTTGCTTTGGCCACTTCCTAGCAACACGGGCTTTGGTAGAGCTGCTTCGTTGAGTCTTAGTTTCCCATCTGCAAAGTGGGTGGGATAACCCCTATCTTTAAGGGATTGTTGTGAAGATGAGATAAAATCTAGGACAAGGAAGTGGTTGAGAGTAAGTGATCAATCAGTGTAGGTATTACCGTTTCAAGCACCTTCTATCCCTTTGATGGTAGATGAGGCATAAATCATCAGAACGGGCATATAGAAAATAAGATTTGAATTCAAAAAGAAAAACATCCACGTTGACTTTACCTGGGATGTTGTCACTGCCATTCCTGCCGGAATGTTTGGGTCTGATGCCCCCTCCCACGCTCTGCAGGGCAGAAGCCTTTCGTAATCCGATTCCCTCCGTGAGTTTGGTGTCATGGTGAAGCGAGATCCTCTGGAGTCAATTACCAGGGATCAAATCACGGCACCTCAACCCCTAAGCCTTACGGTTTTGACCAATTTCGTATTCTCTTCGTATTTCAGTTTCCTGATCTGTAAAATGGGGATAAGACTCGTACCTGCCTCAGAGGTTGTGATTAAATTAAATGAGATAACACATGTGCAGTGCCTAGAACGCTGCCTCACACACGGTCAAGTGCCGACTAGATGTTAGCCGTTGTTATTACCCAGAAGCTTTCCTATGCAGCTGCCACAATTAGAGGGTAGAGGCGGAGCTGGCTCACGCTGGCTTAGGAGAGCAGACGGCGCACATCTCTTCCGGACTCTGCGACCAGTGACAGCACATCGGTAGCTTGAAATTGGGAGCATTTACACCATGGAAATTGGCAAACATTACACATCAGCCCCTCTCCCCTCTCCCTAACCAAACCCGATTGTTGAACATTTACCAACACACTACTGAGCACAAGGGAAACCATGATGCCCTGAGCCTGCCTTTCCAACACTCCAGGGCCAGGCGAGAACAGGGTTCCCTTCAGACCAAAGGCCACCACCCAATCAAGTTGATGGGGAGAGGCAGATGCTCTTCCTCCCCCGGCCCCGTAGTCTTCATCCTCATCTATCCCTGTGACAATGCATTAGGTAAGATCTCTGTCGTTGGAGAATCTTTCCAGACATCATTTCTACCCCTCCTACTTTTTGAATATTCTCTTTTAGTTAGAGATGTTTAATTGGAAGCAACAGAAACAAACTCTAGTAAACATAAGCCAAAGGGGAATTTAATGGTAGGAAATGATATGCTCACAAACTTGAAAGGATGTCTGAAGCAGGTGGCTTGGAATAGACAGGTGCCAGGCAGCTGCAGAAAGTTCTGGTAGCAGGAACTCCTTGGCTGTCTCACTAGCTGGAATAAACAGGCTTTAAATTTTTTATTTTTTCTTGCTTAAGAAGCAAAGTCTTAGGAGGGAGAATCCAATTAATTGCATTTAGATCAAATGTCCACTTATCGACTGTGAAGCCATCTAGATTAGAACTGAACAAAATGACCCATAACAGAATCATTTCCCAAAGTAAACCAGATGCTCTTGAAGAAATGGGTGCTGGGTGGCCACAACCATGACAAATGTTCACTCCACCTTCTTGGGCCTCCTGGTGGGAAATGTTTGTGGTTTCTTTCTGCAAAGGGGATGGTCATGCCAACTGAACTTCACCAGCATGGTCTTTCACAGAATGTGGTGGCAGCACAGATCAGTGGAAAAACTCCAAGGCCCACCAGACTGCAGAAAATGATAACCTCAAAGGAAGAGATCCCTGCCTTTAGCTTGAATAATCCCAAAGTTTATTGAGGTCATGAGAGTGTACTTTGCAGAGTGATCTCCATGTGGCATACTCTGGGGAAAGACTTAAGAACTCAATCAGCCTTTTTCACCTCCAATTTCCCCCATTCCTGCCCAGGTAATTAATGGGATGATGGTTTTGATGACGGCTTCACAGAATCCCAGGGATCTGTAATCTTGGGATGGCGTCCGAGGGTGATTTGTTTCCTCCTAGGGCCCTGTTCACTTCTACAGGCACCAACCAAGCGCTCCGGAAAGTCTTTTGTAAAGCTGTCAGAAGTGCTGCTGGTCCTTTGTGTGCCTTTTCTAGTTGGATTTTCTTTTTCCTTCTATTCCTCATTGTGATTGATTTCAGAAAGGTGATTTAATCCTCTTTGATGTTCTTTTTTTTTTTTTTAACAACTCTGTAGATGTGGCCTCGTTTCTTTGACACTGTCTGGATGATCTTCCTTTATCAGCAGGTCTCCGTGGCTTTTCTTTTGAGGAATATGCTAAGAGACTGGCTCAGGGAAGAGTCAGTAGCGAACCCCCAAATATGTACGGGACCTGCTTTTGATAGAGTGGGGTCACAAGAAGGTGTCAACAAGTAAGCTCGTGAATTATTGATGTGACGACAACACAGAAAATGTTGGATGTCTTTAAATGGGATTATTAAACACAGACTATTTCACTGTATGATACCCTTGAATTGGGTGGAAATGGGTAGAAAAGAAGCCACTTCACCTGTCTGTGACTTTACTTCTTTCTTGTGTCCTAGCGGTCAATTCCTCATATTTCCTATTTCCATACTGTGTGCTAGCTGTTTTTCTAAGTGTTTTACATGTTAACTCATAAGAGGTAGGTCTTATTATCCTTATTTTCAGATGAGGAAGCTGAAGATCAGACAGCATAAATAAATGCCCAAGGGCACAGAGCCAAAAAAGGGAGCCAGGCTTGGAACCCAGAGAGTCACCCTCTGGAACCGAGCCCTTGACCACCATGCTGTAGTGTCTCCCAAGGGGCAAGGCCATGCTGTGCATCTCCTGCCCTCTGGGGCTGGCACTCAGTAGGTGTCTGCTTACCTTGGCAGCCTCACATCCTGCCATTCTTCTGGAACCACTCTCCAATCCCACTGGCCTTTCATTTCTGAACAGCAAGCTCCTTCTCTCAAACATGCAATTCCTTCTGACTGAAATGCTTTCCATTCCTTCTTTTCCCCTTTATGCTGGCTGGCTTCCACTCATTGCTCTTGTTTAAATGCCGCATCCTTCAGCCTCCAAAGTGAGGTGGTTCCCTATTAACACTCTCACAGGTCCATGTATTTTCCTGTCATCCCATTTATTACAGTAATGATTTGCTTAATGTCTGTCTCCTCTATCAGACTCTACACTCCAGAGATCGGAAACTTTGTCTCTCTAGTTTCTGACCTGTCCTCACCACCCAACACAGTGCCTGAACCAAAGTAAGTAGCCAGGAAATATCTGTGAAATGAATAGATGCCCAATGTCTGCTTGCCAAATAAATGAAGGCTTTGAATAAAGCAGGGGAACCAAAGATAGGGCTTAGGATGACAACTCCACTGTTTGAGGAATTTGTACCATTATAGCTTATGTCCAGGGGATGTTATTTAAATTATATAAGGAGTAATCAGAATGTACTCTTGGTCTTTGTGCTGGGCACGGGTCCAAGAGACTTCCTGCTGTTCCAGGTGTTAACCTGTTAGTTGCTGGATCATGAGAAGGTGTGGGGTATTGTTCAGGAGAAGGGCTGGGGTGCTTGGGAAAGTGAGAGAGGCACTCTGGGAACTCTGAGCAGTAGGCATTTATCAACCAAGCTGGAAGTATTTCAATAGTCTAATAACCAACAGAACTGTACTGATACATGCTGCACATACCTGGGCCATGAGTAATTACTTGAAAATAACCCAGTGGGGATTTCACATGGAACACCAACTTCTGAGTTGCTAAATCTAGAGGCATTACAATAATTTGTATCGTATGAGTCATGCAGCCAGAATCGTGGCATCAGAAAAGAGACACACTTCTGCGGAGTTGGGTCATTAATGTTATATTTTAGGGAGAGTTTGCTTGGATCTCAACCGCAAACAGATGGAGGAGAAGAGAGCCGTGAAGCAACTTTTTTTGGACGTCTTTTCTTAGCTTGATGCCTTGAGAAGTCAAAGATGCTTAACCTCTTCCTTCCTTAGCATTTTTTGATGTTACTAATGGGTCACTAGAGATGCTCTCACTAAGTGACGAAACCGAATGAGCTGCCCCTAGAAATGCAAAGTTGAGATTCTTGTGTGATGGCAAAGGCTTTGTTTTCTTCACAAAGTTGGCGGAGTGTGGTCTTCCGTGTCAAGGAGCCAAAGACAAAGCTGTGATGGCCGGACTTTGCCTAGTTGGGAGCTGCGGTGGAGGCAGGAAGCTGACTGCAGATGGAAAGTAATCTTCCCTGAAGTGACTTGACCTTTCTTTAATCCTAAATGTAACCTGCAGAGGCGCTGGCTCCTTTGCCTGCAATGTGGCATCACTTTTGCTGGCTCTGATGCTGACTGAAGGTCAAGTGTTCCAGAGGCAGAGGCTGCCGTTGGCAATCTGCCACAAGTGATTCCTTTTAACAATCTCTCCCCATTCCCCTTCCCTCTTGGTCCTGATCTTTTCCTTTCTTCCTTTTTAATCATTTTCCTGGCTTATATCTTAAACTTGCTAGCGGCAAACAGAACAGAATTTGTTATTGGCTCCTGGGTCACTCGTTTCATAGATTATTTCAGGTCAAATCCTATTAAAGTAAATGTCTCCACTGTGGGAAAATCTCTCTGAATAACCAAATAGGGCATCTCATCCTCCAGTAAGGCCAGCTTATTGCGAGCAGGATTTGATAGCAGGGTTTAGAAAGAGCTCAGGTGGACTTTGTTTCCACCAATAAGGCAAACTGTACGACCTAAAAACCTTCCCTCTATAAAACATCTATAAGTGTTTTATAAAATATAACAAACATCTCTTTAAATGCATAGCTGAGCTCATAAAAATGTAAGGAAGACCCCCAGGGGTCTAAAACAAAGAGAGAATCAAAATCAGAGTGATAAGTGTGAACTGAAACTAGGGCTGCCCTGATTGTGTGTGTGTGTGTGTGTGTGTGTGTGTGTGTGTGCGCGCGCTCGCGTGTGTGTGTCCGATCTCCGTAATCAGGTGATTTCGGTTTAATGTTCCTCAGCTGGGAAGGTGGGATGGCTTTGGATCTTTCCAAGACCCTCCGTAAAACTAAGACCCTCAAAGGAAAATTCCATCCTTCTAACAAAGAGATATGAGAGAGGATTGACTGTCCTAGACTGAACTCTGCTTGGGGGAAATGAAAGTCTCTGGGAAGACTTCTCCTGTCATCATACATGTTTAGTATTTGAATTTGCACTACCTTCTAGAACCTCAACTTTCAGGCAAAATAGTTAACAGAAAACTGAGTCAGTTTTGCTTTTAACCCTGGAGTGCCTGATCCAAAGAAATGAAAACTTCCTGGGAAGGACATATCTTCAACCCCCCAAAAATGGGAGTGTCACAGATGAAAGCTGGATGAACATAAGCTTACAATCCAAAATTACAAAATACAAAGCATCTGTGGGTCAGATGCCAAAATGAGACAGCCAGGTAACTTTGAATTTTAGATAAAAAATAATTTTTAATAAGGCATATCTCAAATATTACATGCAACATACTTACACTAAAAAATTATTCATTGTTTATGTAAAATTTAAAGTCAGTTGGGTGTCCTGTATTTCACCTGGCAACTCACATGTGCAAAAGTCAGGAAACACGCAAACAGAGGGATGAGACCACCCCAGGATGCCAGATGCTAGAGTAATCAGATACACATTTTTAAGTGATCCAATATGCCAAATTGAGTACATCTTGAAAAGATGAGAAAAGAAGAAAATATAAAAATGACTAGGAAGTTTTGAAAAAGAACCAAATACTACTTTAGAAGACAGTTTGTCGGTTTCTTACAAAAGTAAGCATAATCTTACTATATGACCCAGCAATTGCACTCCTTGGTATTTACCCAAAGGAGTTGAAAACTTACGTCCACACAAAAATCTACACACAAATGTTTAGGGCAGCTTTATTCATAACTGCCCAAACTTAGAAGAAACCAAGACGCTCTTCAATAGGTGAATGGATAAATAGTGTGGCACATTCAGACAGTGGAATATTACTCAACACGAAAAAGAAGTGAGCTATCGAGCCATGAAAAGACATGGAGGAAACTTAAATGCATATTACTAAGTGAAATTAGCCAATCTGAAAAGGCTACATACTGTATCATTCCAACTATGTGACATTCTGGAAAAGTCAAAACTATGGAGACATAAAATGATCAGTAGTTGCCAGGGGTTAGGGAGGAGGGAGGAATGAATAGGTGGAATATAGAGTATTTTTAGGGGAGTGAAACTACCCTATAAGATACTAGAATAGTGGATACATGTCATTATACATTTGTCCAAATCCATAGGATGAACAGCATCAAGAGGGATCCTTAACTTAAACATGGACTTTGGATGCTAATGATGTGTTAACGTGGGTTTGTCCATTGTAACAAATGAGCCACTCTGGTGGGAAATGTCTGATGGGAAATTCTGGTTTGGAAATGTTGATAAATGGGAGGCTATGCATGTGTCGGGGCAAGGGGTATACGGAAAATCTCTGTACCTTCTGTTGGAATTTTGCAATGAACCTAAAATTGCTCTAAAAAAGAAAGTCTCTTTAAAAAAGAACCAAATATGACTGTTGGGAATAAAAATATAGTCATAGAATTTAAAAAGACAAAACAAAACATCAGGGATGGATAAAACAGTAGCCTAGACATTGTTGGAGAGAGAATTAGTGAACTAGAAGACAGATCCGGGGAAATTACCCAGAGGGCAGCATAGAAAGATTAAGAGATGGGAAATATATAAGAGGACGTGGGCCATGGATGATAGAAAGAGATGACCTAACATATGCTCAATAATATTTCTAGAAATAGAGAATAGAAAGACTAAGAGAGAGAAAATATTTGAAGTGATAATGACTGAGAACTTTTCTAGACTGATAAAGAAAGGACTCAGATTTAAGAAACACACCATGTTCCTATTGGAGAAAAACAAAAATAAATCCACATCTGAATACATCATAATGAAATTACAAGACAACAAAGACAAAGAGAAGATCTCAAAAGAAACCAATTAGAAAACACTAATATTTAAAAATAGAAGAAAGGAAGACAAAAAAGAAAAAGTATCAACTACTCTTTGCAATTAGACAGATCTGTCTTCAAGCCACAGCCCCACCTCTTCCAGCCCTGTGGGAAGTTTACTTAAACTCTTTGAGCCTTAGTTTCCACATCTGTAAAATAAATATTCAATCCATAGTTATCACTGCTAATTCCATAACAACCCTCAAAAATGCCTCCACAAAGGCTTGTTTGTTAGTAAATGTTCCCCCAAAAGGGAGTTATTAATATTATTGACAGAAGTAATTCCCTATGATATGAATTCCTGCAGCATAACCCCTCCCATGAACCCGCCCTCAGGGGGATTAATATTTAAGTGCATATCGTCATGCAGAAAGCAGGTGGATCCTTGCTGCAGAGAAGCTTCAAGCCCACCATGGGGAGAGGTTGTTAAAAGGAATCACTTGTGGCAGACTACCAACGGGCAGCCTTTGCCTCTGGAACACCTGCCCTCCAGGACCAGCCACGGAGATCACGCCTTCCTGTGGGCTTGTCAGCCTGACATCTTCAGAACTACTACAGAAATCTGTCTTTTTGTAGCTTCCTTTCCTTCAAGACTTTCCTAAAATTCAAGGATAAGCACAAAGCCAGTTTGTAAGCCTTCCTTGACCTCCCCCTAGACAAGCTTTTGAAGCCCTGCTACACGGTCCCACAGGACTTCCTCTGCCGGAGCACTGAGCACACATTGAGCACACATTGTTTCTGCTACGTAATCTCCCATCTTCCCCACTAGCTTCTTGCTGGCAGGTACCTTCCCTATCTTGCTCACCACTGAATCCACAATGCCTAGCACATGACCTGGGACTTTTTAGGAGGCACCTAAAAAGTTCTTGAATCTTCAAGTAGAGAAAAGAAACTAGAACTTAGGGATGGAATTTATTTGCAGCGTTGCTGTACATAAAAACATGGCATTCTTCTAGAGTCGAAGGGGATTCTAGAGAACACCTAGTCTTCCCATTGCTTTCCAGATGAGGAAAATGAGGACATCAATTGGTCTGAAAGTCCAGGGCTATTAAATGTGGAAATTAGACTCAAATACAGTTTTTCCAGTTCCCAAATGATATCGCTTACATGCTATCATATTGCCTCCATGACCAAGATCATGGCTAAGCCAGACGCAAAAGGACGAGTAAGCGATTCCACTCATATGGAATGTCTAGAACAGGCAAATTCACAAAGAGACAAGGTAGATTAGAAGTTACCAGAAGCTGGGGGAAGGGAGGAATGGGGAATTATTACTTAATGTTGACAGAGTTTTTATTTGGGGTGATGAAAATTTTTGGAAATAGATAGCGGTATGGCTGTACAACGTTGATAGTATAATATCACTGAATTGTACACTTACAAACGGTTAAAATGGCAAATTTTATCTTCTGTATATTGTATCAAAACTAAAAAATAAAAATTAGAAAAAAGATCATGGCCACGGTCATTCCCCACTCGCCTTGCTTCTCCAGGCTGTTTGTAGGGTGGGAAGAAAGTCTTTAATGAGCATTAAAACAAATCACTGAAGGGAAGGTGTAAACAGGCGGAGACAAATGCATAATGTAGGACCATCAAATTAAAAGTGACATTTCTCTATTATTAACCCACAATTTCTCAGCAAAGTAAAATCTGTGAGCTGGTGCTGGAAAAATGCCAGTCCCATAAGCTATTTAATTTTCCTGGATAGGGTGTAAAATAACTGTTAAAACTGTAAAAGATGCCATATGGCACCAAAGACAGGGGAAAAAAAGAGTTCTTTTTTGTTGTCGTTGTTGTTACTCAACGAACAATTAGTTCTCTATTCCCCTAAAAAAATATATTAAGGTACCCTTAAGGGAAAAATTTCAAAAGTGTCAAGAAGACATATCCAAAATGGAAAGAAAGTTGAAAAGATAAACAAAATGAGCATTCCTTCAGCTATATTTGGTGGAGTCCTGCAGAGAAAAAAATTCCAGCGAGGCAGCATTGAGACATAGTTTATTAATGCAGTTTCCCCCACAGCAGGACACAGAAAAAGAAATTGGTAAAACAGTCACATTAAAAAATTATGACTCCTGCATCTGATCTTTATGAATATACTGAAAGGAAACTGTCCTCTTGAGTTGTCCTTGGGCCATGTCGAGGCAGAGATGCAAGGAACTTTCTCCCTCCCAAGCCCCACAACGTGGCATTTGCTCATGCATGGTCGGAACAGACCGAAAGTTACTGCCCACATTTAGAGGACTTTAAAGGTGTTTATAAAAAGAGCCTATGTAAGATTTTGAACCATTCTCCTAATCATATTTTGAAATAAAACACTTCAGCTTTTTGTTTTTAAAAGAGTATACAAAATTGAAATTTGTTTGCATTCACTTTGGGGAAAAAATTGTCTTAGGTGTTAAACTGGGCATAAATGGAATTTCCCTGGAATCTTAGAGCTGGAAGGGAGCTTACTCATCACAGAATCCAGTGTTTTCCATAGTGTGTAGGCTGTGCCCCGCTGACGAGTTATGAGATCGGTTTAGAGGGGCACAAATAGCATTGTGAAGTAGCGGAAGAGGAGGAATTGAGTAAAATTGGATTGGCTGTTAGAAGTGTGTTGTACATACTGTTTTGTGAAACTTTTGTTTCAGTTGTGTGTCTGTGTATGTGCGCTGAGTCACAATGTTGAGTGTGTGTCTTATTGTGAGTTCTGGTTGAAAAATTTGGAAATCTAGTCAAACACCTTCAGTTTCAGGTAAGACACCTGGAGCCAGAGAGGGGAAGTGACTTTCCCAATTCACTTATGAGTCAGATCTAACGATCCACGTATGCTTGCAGGTGGGTGTCAACTCCTGCCCTGTGGCTTCTGTGCCACCTTGGCAGCTATTCTCTTCCCTTCTGGAGCAATTCCTGTGCTTCTAGGTCAACCAGCTTCCCTCTCTCCTCTAGTACTCCCACCGACCTTACACTACATGGGATCAGCTGTGCTGTGGGACTGGGCAAGTGTGTGCAGGGACAAATAATGAGTGTCCAGGCGTGGATGATCCATGACTACTGGTTGCTCGGAGGGTGCAGAATTCCACAGCTCACTGTTCCCCGCCCTGATGAGCCACATGAGAAATAACCCCCCGTGCATGTGACAGCTCACATAGAGGGCATTCTCAGGGAGAAGGCAACCAGCTGACAACTGTGGGCTTTTGGCAATTCCTGCCAGACTCGTGCACTCTGGCTGGTCTTCCTGAGCCAAAATAGAAGCGTGCAGAAAGTGTTCCATGACTGCAGAGATGCAACAAGATTACAAAAGAGGATCTTGCCTGGGGCTCAAAGTGCCTCTGGTTGTGACTTAGAGGACAAAATGATGTACCCCAGCAATAAACAAACTCTTATGCTGCATTTACTCTGTGCCAGGCTCTGCTCTGAGAACATCACAAATATTTACTCCTTTAACCCACATAATCAGTCTCCAGGCCTTAAGAGGACTCTCCTAGCTGCAGTTGTAGGCAGAAGGTTGAGAAGTGTTGAGATGTGTTAACATAATTTGTTTTTCTTCCTGGTTCGAAGACAGGAAGGTGAGTATTCTTAATAGAGTTTAGAACAATGTCACTGAAAAAGTGCATTAATCAACGGTCAGCTCCAGAGAGAAAAGGTTAACTGCCTGCACTCTCTTGGCAGAAGGAATTGGGAGGAGGATCATGCTTCTTGCAAAGATTCATCACTTTTTGATGCTTTCCAGAGCGGAGATGGATTTGCAATGAGCCATCTACCTTTTTTTTTTTCCCCCCAAATCATGCTCATGTATTCATGGTAGATCTGCCTTGATGCAGGCGTCTGCTCGGGTCCAGAAGCCACCCACTTGAGCCCACACAGAGATCAAACCTGCGCCCTTAGCATGTGACCCACTGCTTTAGTGGAAGAGGGGAACCTCAATAATCTTTGAACTAGTTTATTACTACGCTTCACAACTGAACCTGATCTTGGAAACTGCTGGATTTGGCCTTGATGAAAATTAGTAGAAGTTTACTGAAGTGTAAGTAAGGCAAGAGTTTGTTTCGAAGATGAATAAGAAGTGAGGTTTTTTTTGGTAATATGTATTATGTGCCCTTATGCTTTATGTTAACATTTAAATCCCACAACACTCTGATGGAATCTCCATTTCACAGATAAACGTTAAATGACTTGTTGAAACTAAATGAGTGAAGGACAGAATTCAGAATATAGTCTGCCTGTAGAACCCATTACTCTTTCCACATTAGGCTGCAGCCTGAAAGGCTTTTTTTTCATCATCTGAAAAATGACTTGGCCCTAGCTGTACTCACTGACCACGGCAAAACTTTAATTGCTCTTTCCAGCCACAGCCCATGGAGCATCCACAGGAACAGCAACAGTTAAACTTGCTCTCTCTAATTAAGTCTTGGTTCCCTTAACAACTCCACCATGTAATTAAACTTATTTCTTGAACAGGCAGATATGGTTCACTAAAGAATCTGAGAAGAGCCATTTAAATAATGCTTAGTTTCTTGCTCTGGGTTAACCACGGTCAAGTCTGGGCTTGGAACTGAAGTTTAGGAGGAATGCAGAGAATGCTGCCGGCCCAGAACACACTAGTGCTGAAGTTACACGGGAGTCGGTGCATTTCCGGTGCAACCCGTGAAACTTATAACCCTGCTCATCGTTTTCCTCAGTGAACATCACGGCAAAAATGCTGTTTGCTGACTATATATCCTTTTCTTAGAGCAGCTTCCATCAATTTGGGGAGCAAATCTCATATAGTTATTAATCATCAGAAACGGAAAATGTTTCTTTTTGAAAGGCGTAACTATCAGAGGTTTCACACTAACAATGTCTTGAAAAAGATATATTTGCCATTATCAGTACATTCTGTGGCTGTAGTATTTAAAAATTTAGCTTACACCACAAATACTTTATGGACTTTTTTTTCCATTAAGATTTGGCTTAGCACAAGGCACTAAAAACATAAGGATGGCATGAAACAGTTAAATTACACACTGTGTGGTAACGCAGAGTGAGAAAGTTTAATATCTTCATGAGTCTATAAATCCCTGGGTTTACAAATGCAAGTCAAATAAAAAACTATTAAAGTAACCAAAAGTTGCTTTGAGTTAAAGGTCATTAAATAAAAAGAAGATAATAGGCAAGACCACTTGGACCCAGATATCAAATAAAATGCCAAGATAAAACACCAATAGGTTGTAGGGGCCAGCCAGGTGGCATAGTGGTTAAGTTTGCACATTCTGCTTCGTTGGCCTGGCGTTTGCCGGTTCAGATCCGGGGTGCGGACCTTTGCACTGCTTCTCAAGCCATGCTGTGGCAGGTGTCCCACGTACAAAGTAGAGGAAGATGGGTACGGATATTCGCTCAGGGCCAATCTTCCTAAAAACAAAAAAAAACCCAACCAAACAAAAAAACCCACCACTAGGTTATAAAACAAACCAAAACCAACCCTCCTCCTCGTCTCCATGGGTCAAAAGGGAGCTTAAGAAAACCCAGAAATATTTCCTAAGTTGGAAGTCTGAGAAGTAAGGGTCCAAATGTCATATACAAAGTACTGCTCGCTTTCTTGGCCTCACAACGGAGTCTCTAAGGGGACCACGCAATTAGTACCCGGAAAAAAACCAGTATAATCTCTTAAGAGAACTAGATGAGTCCAGATGTTGGAGATTATGGTCTCCTGGAAGCAATGGAATTTATACCCGGAGATTAAAGAGAGGAATTAATTTATAGCTTTCTGTACCCGTTTGCAACATGTGCTCAGCTTATTATCTGTACACATTGTGATGCACAGTAATTACAATGCTGAAAATAACGTGCGACACGTGACCACTGCAGGTAAGTTTAAAAGGGGGCATTTGTCGTTTTCTAGTCTGCACATCTGGTTCTCTATTTGCCATATGATTAATATAGGAACATATTACAGCGAAATCCTTTTACATCAAAGTTTTATTTGCCAGGAAATAGAATACTTTCCTTCCATCTCTCTCTCCTTCCCCCACATTCTAAGCTGAACTCTGAAACTTTGAGTGCTAGGGTTCATTTGAGTGAGCGGGACACGGAGTCTGCTCCTGCTTTTCTTCAATTCTAGAAGTTCCGCAGTCACAGCTGGGATATATATGCATCCTTTGTTTTACAAGCAGGTCCACAAGGAAGAAACTCTAAAGATCATTCTAAAACCAGGTAGGGCCTCAAACACTGCAAACAGTTAAAACCATAAGAATTAAACTCTAAACTTTAAACTCCCTTTTATTGAAATATAAGTTTGTTTAGTATATTTACACCACTTTATGCACATATATACATAGAAGGCAAATTTTATCAAATAAAAAAGTTTTTCTTAATAAAAAATTAAAATAAAAACAAATTAAAGTGCATGAAATTGATTTTTCCTTCCGTTGAACCTCATCATTGTCAAAATTTTGGTCGGTTGGGAGGGGGCGGGAGAAGAAATTCATTATTCGACTCAGTGCACACAGCCGGCCCTGCGTTTGTAGCCTTCGGGCCAAAATGACAGGCGGCAAGGAACAAATCACACAAATTGTCAGGTCTGCAGAACTCTCCGGGTCTGCAGGTTCTGCTCCCTTTGTCCTGTCCGGAGCGGTTCCCCAGCTCTTAACAGTGATCTCACCATCACGGAGCTGGAACAAAGGCAGAGCACAGGAAGGGGGCTCCACCAGCCAATGTCACAGCCCTGCTCCGGGGCCACCAGCGCTGCGTTCGGTAGGAAATCGCAGAATTAGCTCAATGGCTCAAATAGAAGTTTTCCTCTTTCGGAGAGGGAATGAAGGGGGCCAAGGAATGGGGGCGTATCCTCCACAGAGACGGCTACCCGGGGGCCAAAATCCGGCAGCCCGTTTCTTTGGATCCAAACTCCGTGCTGGCACAGGAAAGAATCCTTTTATAGGCTGGGTGGAAGGAATGTTACACTTCTCGCCTCGGTGAGTTCGTCCTCCCAGAGCTTTAAAGGAAACAGCACGGGACTGAGAGAAAGAGGCAGGTGGGTGAAAGCGAAGTTTGTAGCCGCCTGCGCGCTGGGGCCGCTGGTGGGCGTTGGCCGGCTGGTCCCAGGGGCGGCGGAGGCGACGGCCCTTCCCCCATCATCCATTCCTCAGGCAGGGCTTTCTCTCTCTTTCTTCCTGGGGTGACGCTAAATCCCCGGGCGGCGGCCGTACTTGGCCTTACAGTGCAAAATGTGCTTGGCGAGGAAGTCGAGGCGGCGCTGCAGCAGCTGAGCGTGGGGGTCGGCGAGCGCGGCCAGCTCCGGGAAGCGCGGCTCGTGGTGCCGGTAGAGGCGCAGCAGCCGGGCGGCCGCGTCCTGGCCGCGGTGCAGCTCCAGGACGCGCCGCGCTGTCCGCTCGCGGAACACGCACACGGACTGCAGCAGTGGCTCGTTATACTTGTCCCACATGCCTGCCACCCGGTAGCCGTGCACCAAGCCCGCCTCGTTGTCCAGAAAGACCAGCGCCCCACCCGGGCCGCGGTGCAGGTTGCTGGTGGCGCGCTGCATGACGCGCGGGTCCCACTGCAGGCTGAAGAGGTTGCTGACGAGCCGGTCGAAGTTGGCCGTCAGGTAGTCGAAGAGGATCAAGTCGGTCCATTGCACCAGGTCCACCAGCTCCGCCTGGCTGCGGTTGGCCAGCTCGCCCCCCGCGGCGCGCAGGGGTCGCAGATGGCCGTCCTCGGAGCGCCAGGGTGCGGGCACCACCACGTCCGTGAGGTTGGGCAGCCAGCGCGTCAGGCTTACCACGCTGCCCTCGGTCCAGTGCGCAGCACGCAGCTCCTCCTGCACCTGCGCCCACTGCGCGCCCCGAGCCTCCACCCGGGCCAATGCCAGCGGCGGCACGTGGCGCTGGAGGCCCAGCAGGCGCGCCAGGTAGTAGGACAGGGCCTCGCCCTGTATCTGCTCGGGGTTGATGCCGTAGCGCACGCAGGCGCGGGTGCCGTCGGCGAAGCGGGCCAGCCGGTTGGAGCTGCGCCCGCAGCCTCCGCGCTCCAGGGCCACCACCCGGGCGCGGCGCGCCGCCTCGAGCCACGCCGCCGCCTGAGCCTCCGAGAAGCCCCGGGGCACCTGCTCCTCCAGGCCGCGGCTCCAGAAGACGCCCCCGTGCACCGCGGCGCGCCCCTCCGGCCGGAGCCGTCCGGCTGGCACGTGCCGCCTGCGCTCGCCGGGGGGCTCCCGGGGCGGGCCGTCGGCGCCGGCCGCCAAGGTGAGCAGCGCCCGGAAAGTTTTCAGGGAGCCGCCGCGGGCGTCCCGCGCCAGGGGCGGGGGCAGAGGGAAGCGAGGCGCGGGCTCCGGGCCGCTGCTGCGGGCCGGGCGCCGCGGGAGGCGGTCTGCGGGCGGCCGGGAGGCGGGCGGCCCGGCCCGCGGCGGCAGGAGCCCCCCCCACAGCGCCAGCAGCGAGCCCAGCGCCAGCAGCCAGAACCCCGCGGCGGCGGCGGCGCCCCGCATCCTCCGGCCCATGCTCCCCGGCCGCGCCGCTGCCGCCGCCGCTTCAAGCCGAGCCCGGGCGCCCGGGTCCCGGCGGCGAGGCGGGCCCGGCGGCTCGGGGGCTCCGGGGCTCCGGGCGCCTCGGCGCCATCGCGGCCGCGGGGCGCTGCGGGGCTCTGCCCGGCGCTGGGAACTCGCCTGGCCGCCGCTTCCCAGCTGCTTTTGTATTGCTCCGTGAGAGCCTCCGGCGGGCGCGATTCACAGGCGCCGGACCACGTGGGAGCGGGGATCCCCCTCCCCCTCCGCCGCCGCTCCCGCCCCCTCCCCCGCCCCTCCCCGCCTCTTCCCCTTAAAGCGGCGATGGCGCCTGCCGAGCCGGGAGGCGGCCCCACCCCCTCGGCCCGGGGCTTGGGGGCCCGGAGAAGGCCCGACTGGCGGCCCCCGCGCGGGGGGCGTCGCAGCGGGCGGCGCCGAGCTGCAGTCGGGCGGGGAGGGCAGGACGCGCCCTGGCCTTCGCGGGGGTGGCGGTGTCGCCAGGCCCCTTCGCCAGGGCAGCGCCTGGCCGCCTGCAAACTTCAGACTAACCCCCGCTGCGCTCCGGCCGCCGGCTGGCGAGGATCGGGGCGGGTCCCTTCGCCTTCTCCGTTCCCGACGGTGTGTGACTCACCCTGCCTTATGTAAATCCCTGGGAATCTCTCCGAGCCACAGAGGATGGGGCTCCAGCCGGTGGAGCCGGCATCTGTAGCGAACAACTTTGGGCCGACACCCCCTTCCCCGAGCGCGCTCGCCAGCGCGGGCCACTGCGGGCTGGTGCGCTCTGAGGTTGGCCCCCTCGCCTCTCCCAGGGGACTCGCAGGGACTCGAACCTTGCCGTGCAAGTAGAACGCCTAGGCAGGCTCCCGCTCATTCGTTCATTCATTCGACCAAGAGTCTGTCTGGCCCGGGTCTGGTCACCGAGCAGTAAAAGCCGCAGATCCGAGTCCCAGCGCTGCCGGAGCGGACACCCCAGGGAGACGCGCAGGTTGCAGTGAGAGCATTAGAACCCAGCGCCCGACCTAGCGCGGGGGAGAGGGCTGCTGGGGACGAGTCCTCTAAAGAAATAATACTGGCTTGCCCACGAGGAAACTGAGGCACGGAGAAGGGATGGGCCTTGCTCCCCATCCCCCAGATCGCAGGTGGAGAAACTAGAATTCAAACTTAGGTCTCTCTTGGCAGCATGCCACTTGATTTTCCCTCCCTCGAGGAAGTCCAACATTTTTATCCAGTTGCCAGCATTCTCATTTTTTTTTTTTTACTTACTGTCATTTAGCCAGTCACTTTATTCTCCAAATGTGATTTTTCAAGTCAACAAATAAAAATAAAAATCCCCATATTGCCTTTGACTTAGTGGTTTAAAGGTTTAAGGGAAAAAGAAATGGTTGGGGGAGGGGATGGAGAGAAGGATCAAAAAACAGCAAACCACATTGTCCTCCAGCCACCTTGGGTTCAGTCCACGGGGAAAGCTCCTGGAGAAGAATTGCCGTCCCCTCCCTCCGCACCACAGTGCGCCCCAGATCCAAGCCGAGATTCCCAGGTGAGACACGGAGTCGGGGCGGGGGCGGAGTCCGCCTGCGGAAAGCTGAAGTTTGAAATGTTTCCTTCCACGGGTTTCTTTTCTCTCTCTGTAGCCCCTCATCCGGCGCACATGGGGGTTTTCAATTGCGTTAGCCCATCAGCTGTCACTAGTTATATTTTGCTTTCCAAAGAATGAATGTTCTAGAGTTATAGGGCGGACACCCTCATGTCTGTGGCTGAGCACACATCTGGGGCCTTGCAGCGCTGACCCAGGATCCCCTCGAGTGTTTCCATATTGGCTGAAGTGTGGCTCTTTGTTGCATCTGTTCTGCACCACGCGGTGGCTGTCTCATGCCTTTTATAGATGTTATCTGATGTTGCGATTACTGTGGTTCCCATATGGACGCACCAAGACTTATTAATTCATTAAAGTGACTGTCCTGCTCCAAGCAAGCTCCTCACCCGTCATCTTTCCCTGGAGGACAAGGACGGTGTTTTATCAACTTTCTATTTCTCTTCCCACCTAACAGAGTATATGACACTAAACAGGTGCTCAAGAAATTGAACTGAATTTTGATTTCACTTCTACCTAGAATTTTTGCTTTGGATTTAACTTCTACCTAGATTTTTTTTTTTTTTAAATGAAGCTCTTCGGCTTGGGGAAACTGTAAGCAAGATCTCCACCTTGTGGGCATAAGTGGAATAGCATCTAATTAGAGAAAATATGCATTTTTAATAGGGTGACTGTTCAAGTTGAATTCTGAAAATATTACCTGGCTACTTGGTCCCAAGCCATGTCCTAGGAGCTATGGGCAGGTTCAAAGTGCTTGATGTCTCTTTCTTTTTAGCTGTTCACAAAGATGTAAATAACTACATCCTGTCTAGTGTTTCAGGGCCGCGTGGCAGAAGGCCTGGCGCTTAGTGGGTGTTCAATAGCAGTTTCCTGAATAAATCATTGGAATGCTAATGAGGTGAAGTTCTACCAGGAGCGTATATCAAGTCACTTTTTAAAAAAACACCTTACTACTACTAAAAGATACACACAAAAAAACCCTTTCTTTCATTTTAAAAGAAAAAAATATTGGGGAAGGCTCCGCATAATTTAGAGGGAGGAAGCACGTGATATTTACTCTGGGAGGGCTGGCCTTAAACGCAGACACCCCGAATTCCAGAATCTTCCAATCGTGTTAGTGGTCCTGACTAAGAAGTGGAGTCAAAGAAGCCGGCTAAGATGTTACACCTCTGAAGATGGCCTGGCTCCCTCCTAGCCCCGTGCCGCTAGCCGCGGGACTGAGTGCCCTGTGTACTAGAACATGATGCGCTAATAGAAACTTTAACAGGTGCGCTGAAATGCAGAATTACGGAAAAGCAAAGGCATAAAACAAAAACAAGACCAAACAGCAAACCCAATGTGGAATGCAGTTTGAAAGTGGCATTTGGTTATTTTAGACAGTGTTTAAAAGCATTCCTCTGTCTACCTGTATGAAAAGACTTCCACTTTCCTTTACGTCCCAACCTGAGGACACCCCTCCCGCACCCACAGCCCAGCCCCTGGGCTCTTTGGGATCGCATCCATCTTCACAGCCTGTCATCTCAGGCCCTTCTGTCCTTCTGACCGTTGCTTGGGGATGAGAGAATTCCTGCTCATTGGTCCCTAGAGAGGAACCCGTTTTCACCTTGAAAGCCTCCTTAATATTCCTCAGAGCTTCTCTGTGAGCCTAGACTTCCAGTTGCTTCACGCTTTCCCTCAGTCCTGTTTGAAGCAGGGTCTGATGCGTGTGACAGTGCCTGCTCGGGAAGACAGAGGAGGTGGAGCTGAGGGTTGGAGCAGGGCGGGAGGCTGAGAGTCAAACATTTTCCAAATCTGGCATTTCTGCTTTCTGGCCGTTTCCTTTCTGGCTGGTTATTTCCCGTCTATGAGTTTTGGGTTCCGCATCTGAGAAATGAGGATAATGAATCCTGCGTACCCCCATGGCTGTTATGAAGTGCCAGCGAGCTGTTAATATCCGCTGTGACAATGTTAGCAGCAGGCCCCTTCGGAGCGCTGTGCCGGGCTTGGCGCAGGGCGGAGCCTTGCACGTGGCTGTCTCCTTTGACCCCCCAACAAGCATGATTGTCCCCCCTTCACAGATGGGAACCCCGGAGCTTAGCCAGTGACTGGTCTGAAGTCACGCAGCGAGTAAATGGCAGAACTGAGGTTACAGAACGATGGAGGCCAAACCCTTTGCAAATTGTAAAGTGCTGGGAAAATGTCAGATATAAAAATTACTGCATTTAATCAAAGTAGACTCCACTCAGATGAAATTTTGCTTTGAAGCGTTCTCTGGGATTGCTACTAAGTGAAGTGGTTAAGAGAAGGAACCCTGAAACCAGTCTGTCTAGGTTTCAACCTTACCAGCCGTGTGACCTTGAGTAAGTTACTTGACCTCTCTGTGCCTCAGTGTACTTCTCTGTAAAATGCAGTGATAATAGTATTGTTAGTGTTGTTCATACTAATTATAACAATTATGCAACATCATGATTAATAGTAATTAATTAACAGTAACAAACCTTATAGCTTATTGCGATGGTTAAATTAGTCCCTGTATTTTAAGAGCTTAAAAGATGGTCTATGAGTTCACTGTTAGCATGGTTTGTTACTCCCTTTCCTTCCTGTTTCACTGTTTCGTCGCCCGGATGGGGGTCTCCTCCTTTTCCTGTTGCTGTCCTCCACCCAGCCTCACTCGGCTCTGAGAGACCTGATAGAGCTGGCCTTCCCGCTCAGGGCGCCCTCTCTGTGCCTCAGACGGGCGTCTGCCCGGACAGCTTTGCTCTTTTCCTTTCCCTCAGAGCTGGCCAGCCGGCCCTACTGGGGTTCCCAGGGCAATTCTTGTCCCAAGCCCGGAACCTCCAGGTAGCCTCTCACCGCTCTCCTCCTTCAAAGCCGACCTTTTCTGAGTCTTCTGAGTTATAAGCTCCTCCCAAAGACAGAGGCCCCCAGATGCACCCTCTAGATGTTCCTACAAAAAGGAAGAGAGGGAAAGACTGTGTCAGAGAGGAGTCTAATATTCCTTGAAACTGGGTATGACTCCTGCTTCAGCCATTACTAGCTGTGCGACCTCAGGCAGCTTTCCAACCTCTCTGGGCCACAGTTTCAGGGTTTGTGTCTCCCTCTTCTCCACTCTTTCTCCCCCTAGGGTGCATTATTTTCTGCTTGGGCGTCATTTTCCTTTTCTTTGTATCTTTCTATTTGACCATGATCTGGGTCTCCCAAGGATTCCTTAACTGATCCATCGTCACATACGTGGCTGTCAGGGGCAGGCAGGCATATATACACCTGGTTCCAGGTAAATCCTCCTAGGGGGCTAGAAGGGAGTCAGGAAGTGGAAGAGTCTTTGCAATTAACCTGTCTGGCTGAATGAGTCACACGTTTAAGAATGCACCATGTTTCTGGAAAGAAAGTCAAGGTTGACACCAACCGTGAATTTATGGTGAGACTAGCATTTTATGATTCTCTTTATTCCGCATGGCTCTCTTTTTGATCTGCTTTTTAGAAAGGTTCCTAGAGCCACTGGTGTTTGAGACTAGAGTCTAAAGGTTGGAGCATTGGTGAATTAACTTGGTAAACATTGGAGCAGATGCTGACATTATCTCAGTCACATATCATCATACAGGGTCTGGTGTTAAAAATTCTGCACTGGGCATTTGGGGACATGATTTCCTTTCTCTGTTATAAGTCAGTTCAAGCGACATCTGGACTGTTCATGTGGTAAAGGCCACAGAACTGGCAGTAGCCATGGGGCATCAGATCTTCTCTCGTCCTTGTCCTTAATGCCTTCACCCTCCCCTCCCTTCCTTCTCCCCCAGGCCTCCGTCCCCCTCCCTCTGCCTGTGCTGGGGTGGGTGGGTGGGTGGGGCGAGGCTGAATCCTGACTCGGCTAACCCGGGGGCGTGGTGCTTTCATCCCCTTGCCAAGGTTTGGGTTAACGATGGCATGTGACACCACTCTGGCCAGCGAGACCTGAGAAAGGCCACAGGGAGGTGTCTGGAAAAGACGTCTGTTCTAGTACAAAAAGACCTAGAAGAGATATGGCACCTTTTCTCCACGGTTCGGGTCCACATGGAGGCCTGGAATTGGGGCTGTCCTTGGGAAACTGCAAGGGGAGCACACGTGGAGGGTGCAGCACAGGAAGATGGATGCAAGAACCTGGGCCCTTGGTGGCGTCACCAAGCCCCCGAATTAATCAGCTCTGAAACCACACACACTCTGAGCTGGGGTTTTCGTTGTTTGCAGCCAAAAGGTCCCTAAATGATAGCCCTCTCCCGTAGGGGCTCACAAACCAGGGAGGGCAAGCACATAAACACGTCTCTTCGGTCACAACCGTGCTACCCGGGAGACAGTAGGTGTTGTCTTCTGGGACAGGTGTCCTGCAGCCAGGCTGAATCTTGCACCTATTGCTGTACCATCTTGGGAAAGTCACTGAACCTCTCTGGGCCTGTTAACTCATCTGAAAAATGGAGATGATAACTGCTCCTGCCTCATTAACACGATTGTGTGGATGAAATGCACATTAAGCACTTAGTAATGCTCAATAAATATTATTGATCACTCTAGCTCTCATGGAAATGGAAATCACATGGGAACACAGAGGAGGGAGGAACTCATTCCACCAGAGAAATCCAAGAAGGCTTCCCCAAGAGGGTGGGTGTTAAACTGACTTCTGAAGGGCAAGCGGGGGTTTGCTGGTCAGGGTTTGGGGAGGACGGACATTTGGGTGAGCAGAGGGAACAGCATGTGAGCTCAGCAGCCATGTGCCCACGGCAGATTACCACATCTTTCAGGAGCTCAATTTCCTCACCCTTAAAAGCACTTGAGTGTGTTGGATTTGCTTAATCCCCCTTTGATAAAAGAAACAAATCTCAGGCCCCCTGCCTGGATTGAGAAGCGCCAGATCAGAGAATCTCTGTGGCCCCTTCATCACTCACTGGTGGCTGTTTCAGCCCACCCTGGAGGAATTCACTCAACAAACATCTCCTACTAAAAGAGCTGGCTCTCGCTGGCTGTGTTGATTTTCTTTGTTCGTCGCAGCCCAGAGCCTCATCCAGTGTGCAATTAGTGATTCCGGGCTTCCTCAGCTTCCCGAGGCCCCGCACGTCTCATCAGTCAGATAGACGCTGAAGCTTAATTAAGCTTGGAAAGCTTTCTGATTTCCTTAGCTGAAAGGTGGCCCGTAAGCACCAGGCTTTATTTTGGTGGCTCCTGCCAAGGGTGATTATAAATAGGACTCAGTGCAATGTGGCTGAGCTCTTAGGACGATAATGTGTCAAGACCAATCGAGGCTGCTGAGAGCAGAGATATTATCATAATGGTTCCGTCATATGCGGTGGGTGTTAATGGAAGTGGCTGTGAAAAAGAAAAAGTACTGCAGGCAGCCAGGCCGGGATAGAGGTGCTGTGAGTGAAATATCGGCTGCTCGTGGGATCTCCGTCATAATCGTTAGCTATATTAGCCTCGGAGCCATTCTCCTGCCATCTCTTCCACCGGACTCAAACTCAAGTAAAAAATGACTGCTTTAACTCCGAATGAAAATGTATTCCTTTGCTGCTTTTTAAAATCCATTTACATTAAAATGATGGCCAGCAGGTAAGTAATTTATAACTGGGGGCTCACTGCAGTGAGGACGAGTGTCGGGTGTCGTCAGAATAGTGAGCCTCGTCAGTGGGAGACCAAGGGACTTCTGGACACGGGAAAGGTCATCACTGTTGGGCAGAAAAAGGATTGGCGAGAATATGCAAGGCAAGAGGTAACCGACAGACACGCGCTGGGTGGGGAATGGTGAATGGGGAGGTAGCTTTGCGTTCCCACAGTGCCGTAGGTGGAAAACCGGCGAGAGGGTCTTCAGGAATGCAGCCCTGGGGAAGAATGTGCTGGTTTCCTGGGTCCCAGGTTTCATCACCTAAAACCATTTTTCTGCATCCCATAATCATCCAGTCAATCACATCCGATGATGATGATGATGGCGACAGTGATGGTGATGGTGGAACTCTGTTGTCAGTTGGACTTTCCCTGCTCTTTTGAGACCCTGTTAATCTTGCCTCAAGTTCCTATCCCTGGCCTGGGAGGACCCAGCCACTTTCCCTCTATTTCTGAGAGCCCTGGGGCTTTGCTGCTCAGGCTTGTCTCTCTGCGTCCACTTCCTCCTTCCGTACTTGTTGCTTTGGGTCCAACACACGTTAACACAGGAGTGAAGTTCAGTGCCTTAGTCACTACCCCCCTCACCAAATCGGCTTGGACCAAGGGTAGGAGTTTCGCGACTTCACTGAAGACCTGGGGGTGGGCGGGTCACATCCTGTGCAAGGCGTTCGTGCATCTGGCTGACCTTTCCCTCCTTTCTCTCCTCCTCTCCCCTTTGTGGGGAAACAGGCAGAATTTCCCTCTGCCTTCATGCAGCTCAGGGCTTCTCCCACTCAGGCCCCTCAGGAGCTCAGCCCTGCCTCTGGTCAGCAGACTGTCAAGGTTTCTCTTGTGATCAAACCTGCAAAGGGATTCTGGCCGACACAGTTAACATTTCCGGGGTACTGTCTACACGCGAGGCAGTGTGCTGAGCTTTCTGTGCACTGAATCTTTTTCCTTTTTATCCCCAAATCCCCTGGTACATAGTTGCATATTTTAGTTGTGGGTCCTTCTAGTTGTGGCATGTGGGACGCCGCCTCAACATGGCCTGATGAGCGGTGCCGTGTCGGCGCCCAGGATCCCAACCAGCAAAACCCTGGGCTACGGATGGATGTGGAGCACATGAACCCCACCACTTTAAGAGCACCCCCGCCCCCGGGTATTATTCTCCCATTTCATTGATCTGCCAAAGACCAAAGTTATGTTAACTACAATGGCACGTGGCCTCTTGGGGTGCGGAAGCACCCTGGGGAGTCAGCACAGGGACCAGCATCCTTGGTACTGGCACATTTGAAACAAGTACTTGCTCACATCTCTCCTCATCTCTGCCGCGTGATTGAGCCCAGCCCGTCTACTGGGAGCTCTGCCACAGCACAGGAAGCTCCGTGTGGTTATATCTTATCGGGTGGGATAAGGGTGGTGGGAACAGAAGTGGGTGGACCGCACAGTGCTGGGCGCGGCACCATCCTGAGTAAGGATAGCCGTACAAGAGCACCGCCCTAACTTCTCTGCTCACACCCTCCCGGGAGCCGACTCTGAACCCCGCCACAGGGTAGCCCCGTGGGGCGGGCGTGGGTGTCACACACCAGGCACTGAGACTCACTGCTCCTGAATATCTCTAGTGCCTTTTCATTTCACTCAAGGAGGAAAGGAAGACAGGAACTCAAAGGCCATTTCTCGGCTGCCCGAGTGGAGAGAACTGCCACATGTTAGGGACAGTGTGGGCCTGAGGAATGGCAGAAGGGCTGAGGGACGATGATGGTGACATGCTTATGTGGCTCCTTGCTGATGCTTCACGTGCCGGCTGCTTGGGCTTCGCAGCAGCCTGCTGGGGAGGGGTGGTGGGCGGGCGTGGGTGACTGTGCCTGTCTGATGAAGGAGAAAGCCGAGTGCCAGAGGGCGGTCATGTGAGAGGAGCTAGTTCCTGGCAGACCTGGAACTTGAACACACTTTACCTGACTCCCGCATCATGGCTCTTCTGTGGCATTCCCTCTTTGCTCAGTTCTGTTCACATCTGCAGACTCTGTCACCATCTCAGGTTTTCCACATGGTGATATGTCCGTGTGATACTTATGTTATGACGTCCACTAAAACTCCAGGCAGGAGGGCAGAAGAAGGCAGCCAGGGACAGTTCCTAAAAGCTGCAGTACTTAAAAGCTCCTCTCCCATTAAATGGTGCTTTCCATTCCTCTTGTCAGCAGCTGTGACAGGAAGGAGGGGGAAAAGAAATGGAGAAAGAAGGGTTGGGGAAAAAGAGAGAGAGATGATTTTGAAATCTTCTTCTTTGCTTGCCTGTTTCTGTTGGTTGACAGAGCATCTAATCAAAGGAGTCAGAAAGAGAGACGGGGTCATCACTGAGCATTGACTTCTTTTCTAAGTGACATTTTTTTGGGGAAAAATGATCATAAAACAACTTTGCGATGGCAAAGAGGAAATGGTCAGAAGCAAAAAGCTTTCTCGTGCTTTTCTGCTCCCCTGCACGGTACCCTTGCTCACACAGAACCAAACCAACAGACCAGAGCAAGGTGGCTCTGCCGTCTTTCCCCATGAAGAGTGTCCTTTCATTAGGGACGGTGACAGGTTGCATTACTGTTTAGGATCAGTGACGGTAGCTGGCCCATATAGAGTTCTTCCCGCCTTGGTTTTCCCATTTGTAAAATGGGCTATGAGTGCTTGCCTCACAGGGGTATTGTGAGAATTAAAAGAAATTATGGGATTAGAGAAATATAGTAGGTGAAAAGCTTCAGTATAGTTCCTGGCATATAGTAGACACTCAATAAATATTAGAAACCACACTCCCGGCTGTGTAGAAACAGGTCTGGGAGGATACACACCAAGCTGTCAGCAGTATCAATGCTCAGGAGGGGTGTGTGTGGGGTAGGTACTTTTACTTTTTCCCCTTTTCATCCTTACTTTGTCCCTCACAGACCACTTGGGGAGAGCATGCTGTGTGAGTATGGATGGGTGTGTGGAGGCTCCAGTTAAAAGTTAAGATCAGATAGACAGCACTAGAGGATGTGGCATCTTGGTGCCTCTGTCTTTGTCTGATTCTAAAATTTGCACTCACTGCTCTTGAGTCAGGTGAGGTGCCTTGGGTGGCAAGCAACAGAAACTGGCTGGCTGAGTCAAGAAGCGAAAATGGGATTTGATAGAAGGATGCTGAAACAGTTCCCAGCATCCAGGGAGGAACTGAAATTTGGGCGCTGGAAGCATCCAGACTAAGCTGCCCCAGGTGGGCGAGCAGGAGGCCCCTCCCTCTCTCAAAGGTGTGGTACCCGTCGTCACAGCTCCAGTCTCCTCCCATTCAAGCTCCTACATTCCAGGGACAGGGAATCTGATTGGTCCATTTTGGGGACAGAAGTTTCCACCATCCGCTCACCCAGCCTTGGCGTGACAGGGCAGGTAGTATGTAAGGGAGCAGTTCTGTGCTGGACCGTCACACCCTATGCGCCCACCCCAACACTTCTGTGTTGTTTGATTTTTGAAAATTATCCTGTGTTACTTTTAAAATAATAATGCAAAAAACTTTAACAATTAAAATAAGTAGACACTGCTGTAAGATCTCGATGGAATGCATTTTGTGCATCTTTCATAAGGAGCCAATAAAAATCAAAACCAGGCAGCATGATTCGTCATTCACGTGCCTGGTGATGCATCACGGGGTGACACATCTGCCTGGGGTCTGAATAAATGTTGGTTATGATGGCAAATGCACCCACACAGCAATAACAATACTCGTCTTTTTGACTCCAACAGTTAGCAGATCCAACATTTCCATAAATTTGTTTAGTGTCGCCTCACAGATTAGGGTGGGAGTTTGAGACCTTTATTAGAGGAAAGAAAAGTAATAAGTCATCTCTGATTTTTCTATCACTAGTTGTTGTTCTTTTATGGTGATTGGGAGGCAGGCAATATGAAGCTGCGGAAGGTATGCGGGATTTATTAAGTGTGTGTGTGTGTGTGTGTGTGTGTGTGTGTGTGTGTTTTAGGGGGTGGGGTGAAGAAAGAAAGAGAGGCAGAGAGGAGGGAGAGAGAGAGTGAGAGAGAACTCATTTCATTGCCCTGGGGCAGAATGATTTAGCTAGTCTCGTATAAAGCGAGCTCAAACGCAGATCGCATTTTCTGTGCTGACCATCTGTGTTGCCCAGGAAAGAGGAGCCCAGCCAGGGCCCGGAGGTTGAGGAAAAAGTGAGAAGCAGGGAGCACGGCCAGGCCGGGAGGGGTCGGGGAATGCTTTGTGTCCTCGAAATGCCTCCTGGCAACGTCCACACCACAGAGGCCTGGCTTGGCTGCCTCCCCTCCTGTCAGCCCCATAAGTGTCCTTCCCAGTGTCAATAAATCCTCTCCTTGGCCACCCACTCCTTTCTTGTGATTTTTTTTTTCCTGGAGGTGGGTGTTGCTGGGAGAGGCCATCAGAAACTCCTTATTTGAAGGCAGAACCCTCATCTCTAACAAACAGGGAGAGACTAATAATGGATACCAGATTCAGACCTGGACCAAATAGGTCCTGATGCCTCCTCCATGTCAGAAAAGCCAGCGCAGAAAGACCAGAGACCCGCAGCTGCACCAGTGGCCACTGGCTGCGCGGGGACCACTCACAGAGCTGTCCAGCAGTCTGTCTTAGCTGTAACGGATTGAGCATTCTGATATAGTGTTTGCTCCCAAACCAGCCCTGTAATCACGTGATTGTAAGCTAGCCCCCGAGTCTGCTCTTCCGGGCGCGGGGGAAGACCAGGCGTCACGAGCTGCAGGTGCTGCCCCTGCCGTGAGAGCCCTCCCAAGGGTGCTCGTGCTGAGACGCCCCCCGGGGACGGCTTTGTTCTTTCTGCAGCTTCAGTTGCTGGGTGTTCTGACCTTTCACGTTGCTGGAACAGGACCCTAAGACTGAAAAGTTTTATTTGGATTAAAAATATTGTGAATTTTGTGCTAACTGCCTCTGGCCATAACTGGAATAAAGTGACATTGTTTCAGTCAGCACCGTGCACTGATTAGACCAGTGGAGTATGAAATAACAGAAATACAACAGTAACAAAAATGGGAGGTGTGGGCTTCAGAGCACTCCCCCAGCAGGGTGGCTGAATTTAAATTTCTATGATTTGGGGTGAGTGTGGCCCTACAGAATCACGTCGGGATGGTTTTTTATGTGATTTCAGGGCAGTCTCTCTATAGCCGTGAAGTAATTTGGATAAAGCTGTACTGTGTTTTGTTGGAAAAAAAGCATAACATATACGTCTTCCTAGGAAAGAGTTCAGGAGGATACGATCCCAGCTGTTAACACTGGCAACCTTGGGGAAAGGACATTTGAAGAGAAAGGACTTCCTTCAAAATTTTTTTTACATATTCCCGGTGTGCTCACGTTCATGATGCTCGGCGCGTGTTTCGAGCAGACGGGAACGATCGAGGGAGTGCTGGAGGGTGAGTGGCTCCTGCCTTATTGCGCTAGATGACCAAAGGCAGATTAGCTGGGTGGCCACTAAGAAGCTGCCCCAGTGGGCCCAGAATTAAGATGGGAGGGCCCAAGCTCGGGTGGCAGCAGTGGAGATGGAAAGGAAGGGAGGTGGAGATGAGCATCATTGAAAGCCAGGCGCCAGATTGTGACGGTTAATGTTACGTGTCTACCTGACTGGGCTAACGGATGCCCAGGGGGCTGGTGAAACACTATTCTGGGGGTGTCTGTGAGGGTGTTTCTGGAAGAGATTAGCCTTTGAACTGGTAGATTGAGTAAAGAAGATGGCGCTCCCCAATGTGGGAGGGCACACGTCCTCTTTTTTGCGTGAGCTGGGACATCCGTCTCCTCCTGCCCTTGGACATTGCTGCTCCTGGTTTTTGGGCCTGCAGACTCAGATCAGGATTTAAACCATCGGCCCCCTGATTCTCAGGCCTTTGGGCTCAGAGTGAGTTACTCCACTGGCTTTCCCAGGTCTCCAGCTTGCAGATGGCAGATCATGGGATTTCTTGTGAGTCACGTGAGCCAATTCCTATCTAAATCTCCCCTATGTAGATCTTCTTAGTTCTGTTTCTCTGCAGAACCTTGACTAATACACAGGGTATCACCTGAATTGGCTTAAGGCTTGCAAAGTGGCGCTGAGGATGGAGCCCAGATAGCGGTGCTGAGCTATGGAGGGACCTAAGGGAGTTAGAATTCTCCTCCTCAGTGCATGGGTGGGTAGATGGACAAATAAAGTGAGTTCCCTCATAGGAGGCTCCTTGTTTTCAGGGTTAGGCTGAACCCCTTTAACAGCCTGGTTAGGTCCTGAGGCTAGGTAGGCATTTCTTATACTCTTGCCTTGACCTCAGCCGTTCTTCCTCCAACCAGAGAGGGTTAAAGCCTTTCTGAGAGCTGGACCATTTCTGGATGCCTAGATGCCTCCTTGGATCACTGAGGTGTTTTTATTTTCTAACTATGAGAAACCCGCCTCTGAATGGCTTAGACAATAAAGGAGATTGATTGAAGGCACAAGTAATTAGAAGGTCCTCTGAGTTGGTTTGATTTGGGGCCTCACCAGTGTCATCAAACCCCTGGTCCAGTCTTTCAAGCTTTCCGTTCTGCTCTTCATACAACATCAGGCTGGCTTCCTCATGGTGGCAAAATGGATGCAGCAGTTCCAGGCTTTACCTCCGCATTATCTAGAAAGAGATTTTTTTCCCCCTAGAAGTTGCCTGACAAATCTCCCCTCTAGTCTCACTAACTCAGACTGGGTCTCACGTCCATTCTTGACTGAGTCCCTTTGGCTAGAGAATGCTGATTGGCTGATTGGCTTGGTTACCTGAGTCAATCACAGTTACAAGGGTGGTGGTGTCAACCCACCTTCCCCCCCATACGGCTGCCGCACAATGGGAGAGGAGTGGAAGGGATGTTAGGGAGCCATCAAGTTCTAGTTTGGGATCATGGAGCAGGAATGGCCTGTGTTTGTGGGTGTGTGGGGAGTGGTGGACGGAGCTGAGAGAGGAAAATGGCCATGGGAGGGTGGTAGACTTTCCATACTGAGAAACAGGACAGTGAGTGTGAGCGCTCCTCAAGGAGGATGCTTGGGTGCACTCTAGAATAGCCCCTCTGAGGCTATGGGTCAGGGCTGTGGAGGGGAATGACTGTAAGGGTGCTCGAGAGAACTGAGTGTGAAGAACTAAGGTCCTGGGGTGCTAGGCAAGGGGCCTCCAGGCTTTGCTTGCCTCTGAGGGAGTGGGTCAGCCGAGGGGATGCCCTCTTTCAAAGGCTGTGTCGGCAAGAGAAGGGAGCTGGCGAGTGGTACCCCAGGGCAGCATGGAAGAGTGTCACCAGACAGTATGTAGGGCGCCACGGACCCCCAGCTCGGGGCCATCGAACGCCTTCACTTCTGTGGGGCACTTGGAGTCACAGCATGGAGGGCGTGCTCAATCACGGTTGTAGGAATTCTTTTTCCTTTTAATTGTCTAAAGTAGTGAGAAGCAGCTAGCAATGGAAGCAGGAGGCCGAGGGACGCAGGACTCTTCCTGCTTGAAAGTGACAGCGTGGTGAAGCTCCTTTTTGGACTCTGTCAGCCGCGGAAGGGAAGCCTCAAGAGTGTGATGAGCGGGGTTCCCTCCAATCTGCTGTGTCTGGAGCTTACGCCGGATTTAATTTATTTGAGAAGTAAAGACCTATGGCCCTGCTGGTGTGGCACGAGCAGGGAGAGTTCATATACACAGAGCTGTGAAATCACGTACAACTTTGCGCGCGTGCTCTGCTTTGAGCCTCGCAGCACCTGCAAGGTGGCCATGGTTACCGCCGCGTGACGGAGGCGGAAAGCCCGGCTGGACGTATTAAGTCCACAGCCCACGGTCCAGAGCTAGAATGTGGTAGAGCTGGTCTTTGAACCCAGCACCCCCGCCCCCTTGACCTTCCTAACAGAACCTGAATTTGGCCAGCTCGCCCTGCTGCCCCGTGAAACCACGTGCTTCAGGGGTGTGACCGCACCCTCAGCTCCGGAGGAGAGGCTGTTTTTTCCCCTCGACCTCGTTCTGCCCAGTGGAAGTCTTCTGAGGGCTTTCGAGAGGTTTTCTCCTTTCTGAGGGAGAGCTGTAGGAGTGGTTTCCTTCTTCTTCCTCCAGATGTTATCGCATCTAGGGAGACATTTGGAACTACTGCACAGCCCCTTGCTCCCAATCTGAGGACTAGGCCAATACCCAAGATGGCAGAGCCAGGGTGGAGAGAATCTGGGTCCTTGATGGTGGAGTGAGTCACAAGATAACCCGTCCTAGAAGCCTCCAGCCACAGAAATTGCTAGTTCCCTTCTCAGTGTCCATTCTGCTTGATGGATGGATGTAGCTATGTACCCAGATACAAAACCACATTTTCCAGAGACCCTTATCAAGGCAAGTAGCTGATGAAATGTTAAGCGGCCCTTTGCCCTGCCCCTCTTTACCTTCCTACTTCTGGAGTGAGGACACGATGGCTGGAGTGCTGGTAGCCATTATATGACCATGGAGCTAACTTGAAGGTGGAAGTCGTGCACTAAAGATGGCGGTGTGGGAAGCGTGGGTCCCTGCTGCCTGTGGGGCTGCCATCCCACCTTCTGTCTGTTTGTCTCTGGGCTTCTTTCATGGGAGAGAACATAAACCTCTGTCTTACGTAAGCCGCCCTTGTTTGTGGTTTGTCTTGTATGCAGCTGAGCCATTCCCACTCAGAAACCCACATATTTCTAAATTTCCTGTTGGGTGAGAATTAATTTCCTTGATGTCTAAACTGTTTGGAGTTGGGCTTGCATTTATGTGCAGTTAATAGCGTCCTAATTATTTCCTTTTTAAACCCATACTGTTCACATCTGTACTGTGTAGTCAGCTACAACATAGGGCTGTAGTCAATTCTCGTAATTCTTGGTGTGAGGGGTCCTGATGGCGGGATCCCCACCACTGCCTACATCTTTCCTGCCTCTAAGCCCCATCTTTGGGCAATAAATAACTTCCAGAGACCCAAGCAAAAAGCAAATGTTCCGCTACAGGGGTGGTACGACGTTGGTGGGGGTCCCAGTGGTTTCTTTGGCACTGACATCAGACTGTTCTTGTACTGACCCGCCTGAGCAGGGTCTGGCTGTGAAGAGCCGCCTGTCTGTCCCTCAGCCTCCCCGCTGCCTGTGCCTCCCACACTGATCCCCAGGGAGAGGAGCTTTTAATAACCGGGAGGTAATTATTGACTCAGGTTTTGTTTGTTTGCCTCTAAGTTAGCACTGAGCAAACGCAGGATTCTTGGCCGGTCATTGTGCATTATCAAAATGGCAAATTAATTATTCAAAGCTGTGCTCCAGATACACCAGAGACGCACCCGAGGCGGCCTCTCTCCATTCTAATCCGCCGTAAATGTAGCATTTCTGGCCGGTCACGATTTATTTAAAGTCTAATAGCTATCTGGTTCAACTCGAGTCTGTTAAATCTACACGAAAGGCAGGAATTGGCCCTGGAGGGCAGAGGACATTCAGTCAGTCTACACTGAGAGCATCCCAAACCCGCAGCCCGGTTCCTCCTGCCTCCCCCAGGCTGCCGAAGCCAGCTGTGCCGCGAGGCAGGATTAACGCTGGCTCCTTGTCTAGGGACAGAACCGCCCGCCGTCCTCAGCCCAAGCGGCTTCCCTTGGATGCAAACCTCTAACGTGACGCCTCCATTTGCCAGGGCCTGCTGCGTGCCGAGTGCTTTAGCCCTGTCATCTCCAGTTCTCCCGGCCATCCCAATATGCAGATGAGGCCCAGAGGGGTTAAATAATCGGCCCCAGGTCACACACACGTCCGTGGCAGAGCTGGGATTCAAACTCAGGCTCTTTGGGTTCTCACGCCCATCCTCTCTTGCTGCAGACTCTGAGGCCTTGAGCGCGTCTTTTTGTGTCCTGACAAGAGGGCCTGTTCCTTGTCTCTTGGCTCTGAACCCGATTACCAGAGAGTGCCGTTTTAGCCTTGCTGAGGCTGACATGAGAGGAGGCCGTCCAGATCGACCTCAGCTTCGCTCGCTCTTTCATCCCTGTGTGCAGGGCTGCACGGGGTCATCACACTCCAGGAGAAGGAAAATTCCCGAGGAGAAACAGATTTCCAGTGTATGAGTCCCTTGCCTGGGTTCTGTTTCAGTTTCCCCTGCCCTGCTCTGCAGCCTATCTGAGCTCCTTCGAGGTGGCCCCTGGTGACAGCTGAGGCCAGCAGCCCCTCAGTGCAGGGAACATGGGGCATGAACAGCCAGCTGCCCGGGGGCTCTAAAATGCTCCCAGCGCAGGATGTCGAGATGCCTGGTCTGACCCGTGGCCTGATGCTGCTGAGCAGCCGGACCACGTGGTTCAAACCAAGGACATAACAGAAGGGCATTCTGTTCCTCTTTTACTTAAGGGAGTCAAGTCCTTCATTGCATCATTCATTCACTCAACGCATGTTTGTTGTCTGTCTCCTTTGCGAAGGGCACTGATATAGAGCACAAGGTCTTTGACTCCACGTGAGATGTCCTGGAATCCCAGGGCGTGGCAGAGGGAGGAGCACTGAGACTGGACGGAGAATGAAGAGATCTGGGTGTGAGTTAGGGTGCCCCGCTCTGCCGGTTTGCCACTGTTTCTCTCCAGTTTTAGTGCTGGAAGTCCTGCATCCTGAAACCCCTCGGTGTCCATGAGGTCATTGGTTTGTTGTGGTTGAATGCTAGTCCTGCTAGCTACTGGTCAGTCAGGGTACACTTCTTTTTCTTTTTTAGAAGTTTTTTTCTTTTCAGGGAAAGATTCACCCTGAGCTAACATCTGTTGCCATTCTTCCTGGTTTTTTTTCTCCCCGAAGCCCCAGGGCATGGTTGTATATCCTAGTTGTAAGTCCTCTAGTTCTTCTGTGTGAGCCCTCGCCACAGCAGGGCAGCTGACAGACGGGTGGTGTGGTTCCGTGACTGGGAAGTGAACCCGGGCTGCCAAAACAGTGAGAACACTGAATTTTAACCACTAGGCCATCAGGGCTGGCTCCAGTGTGTACTTCTTTTTTTTTCTTTTGAGGAAGATTAGCCCTGAGCTAACTACTGCCAATCCTCCTATTTTTGCTGAGGAAGACCGGCCCTGAGCTAACATCCATGCCCATCTTCCTCTACTTTATACTTGGGACGCCTACCACAGCATGGCTTTTGCCAGGCGGTGCCATGTCTGCACCCGGGATCCAAACTGGTGAACCCCAGGCTGCCAAGAAGTGGAACGTGTGAACTTAACTGCTGCATCACTGGACCAGCCCCTCGGTGTGTACTTCTTGAGGGCCAATTATGTGCCAAGCAGTGTTCCATTGCTGTGAGAACAGCAGTGGACAAAGCTGGGTCCCTGTGCTCAAGGGGCCTACTTTCAGTAGCAGTGGGTACCACCAGCAAAAGCAAAGAAGATAAGTTAAGGCGAGTCTAAGTGCCATCAAGAGGATAAAACAGGTCCTGTGAGGTAGTTGACTGCGTGGTGGGAGGGGCTGTTTTAGTTGGGAGGGTCAGAGAAGACCTCCATGGTAGGTGACAATGAATAGACGCCCCAATGAGGAGAAGGAGGCGGCCATGTACAGATCTTGGGGGAAGCTCTCCCCGCAAGATCATCGAAGGCCAGGGCCTTGTGATGGGAACAGATCATCCAGGTTTGAGGTCAGAAGGAGGGTCGTGTGGATGGGTAGGGGGAAGGAGGGGGAGAGGAAGAGGTTGGAGGAACAGGCAGGGGTCAGATGACGGCGGGCCTTGGGCTCTGCACAGGGTGTGTGTCCTGGGTGAAATCGCTTTCACACGAGCAATCAAAGGTTCAGAGAGGTCAAGCTAGGAAACATACTTCATAGGCTGAGGGGAGGATTCCTAGCTTCCTCCACAAACCTACCTTCTGTGTTGGGTTTTCTGTCCTGGTAAGAATATCACCATTCACAGAGTTGTCAGCACTCAGAACCTCAGTGTTGTCTGGGTTTCTCCTTTCCTTTCCAGCTCTGTGCCCATTCAGTTAGTCTCCAAGTCTTGTCAATTCTACCTCCCACTCAGCCTCACATCTGCCTCCTTCTTTCCATCCTCTCTGACCCACTGCTCTGCTCCAATCTCTTACCTTCCTTTATCTGCAAGTTTCCTGATGGATCTTTTTGCCCCTAATTTCTTCCCCACATTGATATGTGTTGCCAAAACTCTTCCTAAAACATAAATCAAGTCATGCCATGTGCTTGCTTAAGCCAACAGTATTGACTTAGCGTATATTCTCAAGTTGGATTTCCCAGAAGCAGATTCTGAGACGGAGATTTGTGGGAGGAAGTTTATTGAGGAGTGCTCTTGGTTTTGATATGGTGAATTACGTCCACTGATTTTCTAGTGTTGAACTAACCTTGCATTCCTGGGATAAAACGCACTTGGTTATGATGTATTATATGTTTTATATGGTGTTGGATTCCATTTATTAATATTTTCTTAAGGACTTTTGAATCTATGTTCATGGTTTTCATCTTTTGCAATGTGCTGGCCTGGTTTTGGTGTGAGTGTAATGCGGCCTCCTAAAACGGGGAGGGATTGGGTTCGGGGGTGGGAGTGATAGGACAAGTGAGTCTTGGTTTTCATTTAAAGATTTTTAGCACTATCTGATTATTAATTATTTTGCTTTAGTACCTAAAAATCAATTTTTTTAAAACACTGAAAAAAATAGGGAACAAAATTCAAACGATGATTTTCCATGACTTGGTGCTGGTTTTTTGGGGGGTGGAGGGTGTACAGGACGGACTAAGGTGGTTGCAGTTGGCTGGGTAACACATGAAAGGTAGGACTGGGTTGACATGGTCTGGAGGCAAGCTGGTCAGCACCAGATACAGAGCACTTTCTGGGTCAGGAACTGTGCTGGGCACTTTGCATTCTCTGATTTCATCCTAACAACAGCCTGTATCAGTTGACTGTTGCTACACAGCAAATCATCCCAAAACTTAGTCATTTAAAACAACTATTTATTCTGCGGTAAACACAGTGATGCAGCAGGCTCCTTTACCAGAAGCTGGAGAAGGAGGTGGATGGATGAAAGATGACAACTTTCCTGCCTGCTTGGCCATTTTCTTCCTGTAATTGAATGCTAAAAGGATGATTAAAAAGAGGACGATTTGTCCCAGGTGGGCGCTGGACTCATTTCATCTGTTGAATGGTACAAGATACAAAGAGTTGTCTCTACAAATATGATCGGCATTCTACAATTTGGGCTTGGAAGTTATTCTTCGGTCTTGCTTGGGGTCACTCACGGACTGCGGTCACCTGCCCATATGGCTCAGCTAGGATAGAATGGTACAAGATGGCGACCATCTGGTGGTCACAACGTATCTGGTGATTAGCTCGGGCCACCAGCTGGGGTATCTTGGTTCTCCTCCACGTGGCTTTCCCAGCAAGATATCTAAGGTTTCTTAGATGGTGGTAGTGATACTCCAAGAGGGCAAGCCCTGGTGTGCAAACACTTGGCCTGGTTGGTGTTCCATTTGATGATGGCTCGTTGGACATTAAAGCGAATCACATGGTGAAGTCTAGCGTCCATGTGGGAGGAGGATACGCAGGGGCGTGGATCCTGGGAGGGGGAGTCATCGGGGGCATTCAATGTAACAGTCTGCCACAGGATGCTATGAGGCAAGTGTTATCTTTATCCTCATTTTGTAGATGACCAAACCAAGTTAAATAGCTCGCCCAAGGTCCTCACTCTTGTCTGGCAGGGCGGGGTGCAAGTGGGTCTCACACTCTCTTTCCTTCCTCGCTCCAGAGCCCACACCTTAGCCCGCACAGTGTCTCTGGCGCCCTGCCTCGGCACGGACTTCTTTTGCATGGTCCATTGTCAAATTATCTGATTGACGTGATGTTGGGTCCCCTATTTTCAGGTCTACTGCTGGTCTCTTGTGTGTTTGCCTTTGACTGTCCTCCTGAAACACACACACACACGCTCAGAAGAGCAGTGTTAGCAGGAAGGACCCATGTTCTCACTTTGCACATAGTCCCCTAAATGTACTGCATTTAGTACTTCCCACTCTCACTTCTTTATTTCTGGGGCCTGGGGTCCATTTGTAGAGATGACCCTTTGTGTCTTGTACCATTTGGTGGATGAGACGAGTCCATGCGCCTACATGGTACAAACTGTCCTCTTTTTAGTCATCCCTTTAGCATTCAATTACAGGAAGGAAACGGCCCAGCGGGCAGAAGAGTTCTGCACTCTTTCATCCATCCGTCTCCTTCCTGGCTTCTGGCGAGGGAGCCTGCTGCGTTCCGTCTCTTCCCTGCTCAGCAGACTGCTGGACCCAGGGGAGGTTGAGGGCGCTCCCCGTCACTGTGTCAGAAATCCGAGACAGATTGCCCTTACTCGGTGAGGCCAGTATTGTTGACAGGGTCCAGCCTGAAGGCCCCTGCACCATTTCAGTGTTGTTATTGGCAACATGATTGAGAGGTAAGCCGGGCACTTTGTCAACTTGGCCTTCTCAGGACTATCAGAGTGAAACAAGAGAGAAAATGTAGTTTGTTTTCAACACGGGTCCATTTCTGTCCTACATGATCAACTCCAAAACATGTCGTAAAGATATGGCTTCTTCTTGTCCCTACTTTTAGGTACTTTGAAACTGTTAGGAGAGGTGCAAGCAGAGAACTGAGGGTTAGTCCTTACTGCAGAGTGTGCTGCTCTCTCTGAGATCACGGTTTGCAGTTGACAGAATAATGACCCCCCTCTGCATAGCTGTCCATTTCCTAATGCCTGGGACCTGTGATTATGTTACATTATGTGGCAAAGGGAAATCAAAGATTGCAGGTGGAAGTAACGTTGCTAATCAGCTGATTTTAAAGTGGGAAGAGGATCCTGGCTTATCCATGTGGCCCGGTGTAATCCAAAGGTCATTCAACGTGGAAGAGGGAAATCAAAGAGTCAGTCATGGAGAAAGACTAAACCAGCCGTTGCTGGTTTTGAAGATGGAAGGGGTCATAAGCCAAGGAATGTGGGCAGCCTCTAGTAGCTGGAAAACACAAGGGAAAGCCTTCTTCCCTAGAGCGTCCGGAAGGAAGGCAGTTCTGCCGACCCCTCGATTTTAGCCCGTTGAGACCCGTGGTGGACTTCTCACCTCTAGAAGTGTAATACAATTAATTTGTGCCGTTTTAGGCCACCAAGTGTATTTTAATTAGTTTCAGCAGCAACAGGAAACACACTTCCTTTCATTAGCTCCTTGAATAGGAGTCAGTGTTTAAAGAGTCCCCTTGTTGGACTTACAGAAGACTTCAGCATACGTGATAGGAGCAGAAATCATAATTCGTGGTGGGGGTATTACTCTACTCCCCCGTTTCTGTAGAAAACCATCCTAGAGCCACACCACCCTTATACCAGCGAGACTTATCTGATTGGTGAGGCTGAATAAGCAGTTACTGAGCATGCTCTGCTCATTTTCAAGTTTATTTGCTCAAGATTTTGTGGGCTTACAATTTGGGCAGGACTCAGTTGAGACCATTCATTTCTGCTCTCTGTGTCTGAGTTGGGCTCACTCATGTGTTTGTGGTCAGCTGGCATGTTGATTGGGTGTTGCCTGATCCTGGATGATGTCATTCACAGGTCCAGCAGTTGGCTGAGGTTTCAGCTGGGGCACTTGGTTTTCATCCACGTGGCCTTGCCACTGGCATGGCTAGCTGGGGCTTCCTCCCTAGGCGGCTGTGTTCCAAAAGGGAGCATGCAGTCTCTTTAGCCTTGGCTCAGAAATGACATAATGTCACTCCACTACTTTCTATTGGCGAAAGCAAGTCACAAGGGCAGCCCAGATTTAAAAGAGCAGATGCACAGACTACATTTCTTGGTGGCAGCTAGGACAGCCCCACATTGCAGAGGGGCACACCTGCAGGGATGAGAGGAATTTGTAGCTGTATTTTTCAGCCTTCTGCACTCTCTGTGGCTCTCTTTCTTGAGCTGGATGGCCTGAAGCTGGTACACATACATTCTTCCTCCTGCTGCCGCCTCTCCCATGCGGTGAGCCCACCAGGGAAAGCTCCGTCCAGCTGTGTGACCGGGGCTAAGTGCGATTCAAAGAGGAAGGAGTAGAAAACTCATTCAGGCCCCTGGATCGGTCCCCGTGCATGAGTCCAGGTAGCCAGCATCACAACTGTTATTGGGACCTCTGTCTAATTCCTTTGTATATTTCCCAGTTGCTTCAGAACCTGGAGGGGAGAAAGGCATGGTTAATTACTAGCACACGAACATAGCAATAACTACCTGAAGGAGATAGAGAAATAACCAATGACAAGCAACAGAAGGTTCAGAGGACAAAACCAGGGTATTGTTCTAAAGAGAAAGTGCGAACTCTACCAGTGTCCATGGCTGATGCACGTTGGAAAAGGCTTTCATCACGCATGTGGGCTGGCTACAAAACAACCAACAATTAGGATGTTTAAAAAACGCTGACGAAATTCTGGAAAGCATTTACTGGTTTTGCATTTGTATTTACAGTCTGGCTAAGTAATTTTTGCATGGTAGTTGATTTTGGACGGGTCTCCTGAGACAGCAGTGGAGTGTAATATGAACTGGCACATAAGCATTCAAACGTTTCAGTTCTCTCCAGCTCATCCTTTGCATAGACGCCCCAGAGGAGTATATATTGAACCTACACAAGCACAGATGCATTTTCACTGTTGTTGTTGATGCAATTGATAATGGGACACAGAAATGCAGCATCTCTGGGGATGGCTGAGACATTTTCAGTTAGCGCTTAATCCAGAAATCATTCTCTTCCCACAAAAATGCTAGTGAAAAATCGAGAGTTACATAGAGGTTCTTGTTCTCTAGCAGCAGCAGCAGCAGCAGCGGGATGGAGCAGAGGCAGTGGCGTGTGGCCACAGGCAGCTTTGTGGCTAGAGCAGACACAAGGAGCAGTGCGCCAGAGTGGAACGACCACATGCTTTCATTAAAGGTGGGCTTGGGTTTTTTACTGCTGCATTTGCAAATTACTCACTTTGAAACCTTGGGAAGGTAATTTTACCTTTCTCCATCTCCATTTCTTCTGTGAGACGGGGCTCATAATACTCAATTCACGTGAGTGTTGTAAAGATTAAATGAGATACATTTAAAATGCTTCCTACTGTGCCTGGCACATTGTTGGTGTGCAATAGCCATAGCCACACGAAAACCAAATTTGCAGAATTGGTGGGAGGAGTTGTGACTCAAGCCCTGGTGTGGATCTCTGTAGTAGCTAGTAAGAACAGAAATAGCTAGGATGGTAGAGATGTGGTTGAAGAAAGCTCCTGGTTTTTAGAAATGCATTTTTAGCAACTACGTAGCAAGGGACGGTATTAGGACAAACACATCACTTTCAGAGAATTCTCAAAGAACTAACGAGTCTGGTCTGAAAAGCCAAGCGCCAGTGTGACAGGGCGAAGGGGATAAGAGGTTGATGTAGAATAAGATGTAAGGGAATGAGCAGAGCGGAGCCCTGCTTGCACGGTCAGCTCTCCAGGCTGCTTTGAGCCGTGCCATACTCATCGCAGAGGCACAAGTTCGGTTTCCACTGGCTACCCTCCAATCTTTCTTCTCACTGACTTGGCAAGGCTGGTTTCCCTTCTGACAACCAGTTGTCATAGCCCTCAGCTCTAAGAGCTCTTGCAATGTTCTAGTGTAACAGGTAAGTAGGCTGACAAAAACGGGAGCAAGGGTACACTCTCCTAGTTGACCCCTCGGCTGGTCTCTCAGCAGCTGGGAAAGACCACGTCCTGGCTCAGCTCTTTCACCCGTAAACTGGATTCCCGGGGCCTCTCCCAGCTCTTTTCTCTGCAACCTGCTAGAGAAGCGGGAGGAGGCAGAGATGCAAACCATCTTTCTAAAACTCAGCTCTCATATTTCTGGCTGCCGTGTTATCATAACGATGGCTCCTTAGGGACAGCAAATCACGTGCTAAAAGTAACTGGTGTCCTTGGGACTGTTTCTGACTTTCTCTCTCCCCGTGGTGGTGGTGGTGGAGGTGGGGGAATGCTTCCCCTTCCAAGGCATGGAGGCAAGAAAGGCCTCTCCACCCCAGCCCTCTGCTGCAGCTGCCGTGGGGCCAGACTTTGCACATTATAGCTCAGGCGTGCAAAACCAAAAAGGAACTTCCTTTGTCTTAATAGCCATGTCCTTCTGCCCTGAAGCCTCACAAGAGTAGAGGGAAAAACACAAAAACTAGACGTGCCAATGAAAGAGCTCTCAATCTCTTCCAGCTCAAGGGTCCCTGTTGGGTAAATATTCTGAAGTTCGGTTTCCTGGCAGGTCCGGTTTTCTCTTTTTAAGAAGTTGTTCTCTACTCTTCCCCAAGATGGCATTTGTGGTGGAGGGCAAGGGAGCCTTAGGCATCCTCGCGGAAGAGCGGCGGGGCCCCTTGTCTGCATGTGGTCCTCTGGGCCTCAGCTTCTGGCCGTAGCCTCACTGCGTCAGAGCGAAGCCTGGTGTAGCTGGGGGATGTCCTCTCAGTCTGCGAGTGCCAGCTCAGCTGCCTCCCCCTGCTGTCTGCAGCCCCCCTGGGATTTTGCTGGTTCTGCTAGTTCTTTGAGACTTGGTCATGTCTTCCATCAGACCCCCCAGACCTGGCCTGACCTCCCTGTGGCCTCTGCTACAGGGTTTCTCCATCTTGCGTCTCAGCGAGCCCATGCAGGCAGGCTTCTCAGTTCTTAGTTCTCAACTGCCTTTACCATCCCTTTTACCAGCTCCTGAGAACTCTCCAGATCTTCTCTGTGCTCTGCTGAAGCCAAGAGAGCCTTGGTGTGGGGGTGGGGGTGAGGCTACCGCAGGCCCTGTCTATAAAGGCACCCACTTCAGCCGAACTGCTGGACAGCACCCACCCCTTGATGCACACAGCACTCTTTGGAAAGGCAGGTTTCTCCCACAGGCTTCTGACTCTTTCAGGAGGTGGCTGGGGAGGCAGAGCACCAGCCACGGCCTCTCTAGATTTCTCCAAACCTGAGCTGATGTCCCAGTGCGCCCTCACACCACCTCCCCCAGCCTGGAGGTTTTGATCTGGATGGAGAGGGGGGTTGGGACTCTGTGTCTCACCTGCTTCCGTCTCCTTCCGCCCGTCTTCTCAGCTCCTCCTCCCTGGAAATGCTTTCAGCACCTCCCTTCTGTCTGACTGGAACCGTCTCCACAGCATCCTTCTTCCTTCTCTTTGGCCTTTCCCTCCCCTCTCCAGGCCCCAGATGGCTGAAGGACGACAGGGAAAGAAACCAGATTTCCAACAAGGGGAAATACAGAAAAAATGCAGAGGAAAAGGGGACTGCCACCTCAGACTGTATGTCCCAAGCCTTGGTGGAGGCCAGCAGAGTGGGTGTTGGCCCACCCTTCACTCAGAGGCTCTGGCACCTTTGTGGGTTTTGAAACTGGGAAAGCCCTTCGGAATCTCCTACTATAGTCTAGGAGGAGGCCCAGAGAAGCCAGCGACTTGCCCAAGATTACGCCATGAAGTAGTTGAATTGGGGCCGGTGTCCGTTCTTTTGTGCCACACTAGCTCCCTATCGCCAGTTAATATCAAGGCTAAAACATTGCAAATAAATACAAGGAGGAAGTAGTAATAATAATAGCCAGAGACCCACCTCTGTGGATGAGGAGGGAGGAATTAGGGTTCTCCAGAAGAAACAGAAGCAACGGGATACGTGAACGTTATACCTATATCTATTTATCTATCTACACATATATCTACAGATGTGCGTATCTGTAGCTATCTCTATATATCTATAGATGTATATCTATGTACAGAGAGAGATTGATTGATTTTAAAGAATTGGCTCATGTGAATGTGGAGCCTTGGCGAGTCCAAAATCTGGGGGGGTAGCCCGGCAGGCTGGAGACCAGGGGCGGTGCAGTTTGAGTCCAAAGGAGGTCTGCGGGCAGGATTCCTTCTGGCTTGGGGGAGGCCAGTCTTGGTCCTAGTAAGGTCTTCAACTGATTGGGGGGTTATGAAGGGTGATCTGCTTTAATCAGAGTGCACAGACTTAAATGTTAATTTTATCCCAAAAGCACCTTCACAGAAACATTCAGAGTAATGTTTAACCGGTCATCTGGGCACTGTGGCCCAGCCAAGTTACTCATAAAATTAACCACCACAAGGGAGTTATGGGTTTCATCATGAACTGGGAAGATATTGCCAAAACCCCATCTCCGCAGGTGAAGCTTCCAGAGAGTTAGAGATAACACTGGATTTTGGTGTGAAATGGCTGACTTGGCGCCTGCACGCCACGCTAAGAAAGAAGGGCAGGTAAGCGGTGCTGAGGAAGAGGCAGGAAGGGATGGTCCCCACCTGCTTTACTTAGGTCATGTTTATAAGTAGCAAAACCAGTTCAAGCTCGCTTTGCCTAAAGGGAGGGTTTATTATAAGGCGCAGGAGTGTCTTTTGAAGCCAACAGCAGGAACAGAATGGGGCCTTGGGACAGGTCTAGGATCCGGAAGCAGAACACAGGCCACATTCATCCTGGGTCTCTTGGCTCCTGACCTCTTCTGTTCCATTCTTCTTCTGCCCCGGAGACCTGCTTCTGCTTCTTCTGGAAGGTACTCTGATCATCCCACCTTGAGTGAGTTCCAGCCTCTGGTCTACTCAGTCATGGCGGAGGACTGAGGTGATACGTGCAGAAGCTCCCTGCTGTGGGTGAGGAGGGAGTTGAGTGTTTCCTTGTGAACCTGGCAGATATTGCCAAAAAGATCACCCCGCCATCTCGGTGAGTAAGGATTCCAGGGAGCTAAATGTCGCCTCCATGAGAATGGGGATGGCTCTCTACCCATCCTCCCTTTGGAGAATGCGGCCTCTGTGACATTTCTCAGTAGCTGACAGTAGCCAAGGGAGCCTGTGGGAAATGCCAGCCTCCCCGCAGCCTCCAGCTGAGGGCACACTGAGGCTTGTAGCAGCTACCAGCTGCAAGGAACTGAGGGTCGTGCCATTGCATTGCCAGAAAGAGAATCTCATTCACAATTCAGTTCATGGTCCAAGAGACAGAAATAATATTTAATGAGCAAAATCTTCTTTGTTTAATTATGGTAAATGTCAAGGTTGAATCAAGTGCTGGGCTTAAGGTCAAGTACTCGGTGCTATCAAAAAGCATTTATGGCAGAGCCGGCGGCTATCACACTCCAGGCCAGTTAACATGAGCCACTCTCCCTCTTTAGAGACTTATTTCCCCTGTTGAAGCAGTGATGTTGGAGCTGGGACAACCCGCCAGCAGCTTGTGTTTTGCTCTTCCCGGGTGTTCTCCTGAGGCTGATCAGGCACTGACTCCCTGATGGAATCCATGCCCCGAGCCTCCCAGACGGTTCCCTCCGAGGCTCAGGAAGCCCATTTCCATCAGACCAGTGGTTCACAAAGGTTCCGGTGCCCAGGCCTCTCTCCAGAGCCCTGCTGTGACTGGTCTAGGATGAGGCCTGGGCACTGGCATTTTTTTAAGGCTCTCAAGTGAAGAGTTTCTAATATGTAGTGAGATTTAGAACAACTGGGTTAAATGCTCAATTTTGTTATTTAAAGTACCGAGAGGCGATGCCGTTGTGTGCCCTGAACTTTCCTGCCTATGGCACTGTCCTTTCTCAGAGTTTTCCTTCAATCCAAATTTATATTCTTCTCTGCTGTCTCTTATTCTCAGAGCCCAGAGCTGCCTCCTAAGAGATGGCAGGTGTTGTCGAGCTCCAGATAGGGCAAAGTTGCAAGGTCATGCTCCCCTTGTGCTTGGCAGCAAAAGGGCTGGGCACGATCCCCATACTTCCCTAGCTCCCTACCAAATGGATTAGCTCAGATCAGTTCTGAAGTCTCAGGAGAGGGACGAGAATTCAGACTATGGTCTAAGCCCTGTCAGGTGGTCTGAAAAGAATGGAACAGCAGAACTTTCCTGAGCAGCGAGGAAATCTTTCTCCTGTTATTTATGCACACTGCTTCACTGTTCCTTCTTTTTTTCTTGTCATACAATAGAAATAATGATCTTGGTCCTGGACCCTGTGCTGCGCCAGGACAATTCATCACCCACCAAGTCGTTTATTTCCTCCTACTCTCGTCCACCAGGATCATTATCCTGTAGGTAAACAGAGGTGTCAGTAAATCACGGATAGGGCATAAGTCGGTGGGAGAAGGGTTGATTAAGCGTCTCCATAACTCACAGTATATAGCACCTCTCGTCCCAGAGGATCTCCAAGCACCAGATAGACGGGTGGATGCGCCGCTCCCCAGCCCTGCAGATGTCACTTTCTACTCCATCGCCTCAGGGGGGTGCAATGTTTATTGCCCTTGTCATATAGTTACCCTCGAAACTGCAGTCACGGGTTAGACAGGAGGCAAAGAAAGGAACTCTTCACTTCCTTGTCCCCCCAGGCAGCAGAAGTCAGCTACCCAGCAGGAAGTCAGCAGCACCAGAGGGCCACCCACACGCCCTCTTGGGCAAAATTTCTTTGGTTCAGAAATGCTGTACATGTTAGAGAATGCCAGGTTTGTTCTTCTGCAGCTGGCAAGAACAGAGCAGCCGTGGAGGTTGAGTCGGGAGCTAGGACAAGATCTAGAGCAGGTGTCACCAGGGCAGAACTGTTTTAGGGTCTGCCAGAGTCGCAGTGTAGGAGAGAGTCGCTCTGAGGAGGGGTCACTTACTCGCAGCCTTTAGAACCACTCATGACTACTCTGCTCTTTACACTTTAGTACCACATGGCCCCGTTTGAAAGAAGAAGACACTTCCTACCTTCCTCCCAGCGTTCGCTGCAAATGTTTCATCATAATGCTATAAACTTGTCCCTGTGGCTCTGATATATGTATAAAACCAAAACTGGGTTCAATTCCGTTCAACACGATTCAGTTCAATACAAGTTAAATTCAAACAAAGCTACAAAACCAACGTGATTCAATTTAACAACATTAATTTAGTGGGAAGGAGGATGTTGTTTTGCTGAAACCAAATTTCCTCTCAAGTGAGCACGTGATGTTGACTGCTGCTCATTAGTTCTTTTAAGTTCGGCCTGCTTAGCCTGCTGGGTGTCATGTGATGACCCAATTTTTCATCGTTTCTCTCTATTTGCACTGCGATGGAAACCCCCTTTGTGCAGTACACTATTAATTTACTTGGCCTTAATTTGGGGCGAACCTAACATTTCTGTGCTGTCTACATCTCTGCCACTATAACAAACAGAGCCACTGGGATCCCATGGCATGATTTGATTATGTGCCATCGTTAGAATGATGCAGAGGATGGTGAAATTCAGTTTTAAGCCTCTGATTGAAAGGAAAACCCCCAATTTAAAAAAGTCTTCATAAAAAATTTTAAGACTCTCCTGGAGGTCTGTGGGAGCATGGACCTCATATTAAAACACCCAGGTCCAAAGGCATTAGGTTTAGGCCAATAGGGGGTTTAAAAGCTGGAATCAATGAAAAATTCTGGGGGAAAAAAGCAAAATAAGATTAAAATAGAGCATGACAATAAAATTCACTCCTTACTGAATGATGGCCTTGAGTATGGAATCTTGTCCTAGGGGTAGCAGGGACTGCTAAATGTCCAAGGGTGTCCATTCTCTCCTTTTCCCTTTTGGTAAGAGGCTCCCCCGATTCCTACTCCACAGGTGCTTTCGGGGGGCTTGGCTAATTGGCTAGAGGCCACATTTGCTAGCCTCCCTTGAAGCTCACTGGGGCCCTGTGGTCAGATGCTTGCTGATGGAATGGGAGCAGAAGTGTGCAACTTCCATGTTGCCCCCTTAAAAGGAAACTGCTTGCTTTCCGCTGTCTTTCCCTCTTCCCTCTGGCTCGTGCTTGGATGTGATACTGCTGAGCCAGCAGCAACCATGCAGCGTCACCCTAAGAGGATCCGTGGGAAGAAAGGAGAGGGACCCTGGGTGCCAGGGTAACCTCATAGAGCAGAGCTGTCAATGTCCCCTCCTTACCACTATTCTGTTATATCAGAGAGACGTAAACCTCTCTTATTTAAGCCACTGTGTTCTGGGGTCTCTTTGTTACAGCTCATTGATCTATATTCTAGCTGATGCAGAAAGTGATCGCCTAAGGGCCTGTTCCATTCATTCAACAATATGTATAAAATGCTTATTATGTGCCAGGAATCAAAGAGGAAGGGATTTATTTGAGATTGGACGTTTAGTTAATGATAGAATTGGGGAAAAATACAGGCCTTCTGACTTCCAGCCCAGCACTCTGGCCACTGCACAATTCCTCCTCATCTAGCTGTGTGGCTAATGCTCAATGATTGCAGTCAATCGGGGGAGGGCCTGCAGTTCCCAGAACTGGTGTCACCCGGTAGGCTTTACTCTCACATGGCTTGTTTGACCCTTGTTTGTTTGGGGTTTTATTTTTTAAAGGGAAAAAGGTAAGGATGGCCAAGACAAATTAGAGGAGTTACTAACCCAGAAGAAATGTGTCTTCATCACTGCAGGACCAGCCCTGTCCCCTGCGTATAGAGGGATGTACAGGGAAGTCACAGTATTTCAGGGGTGTGAATTGCCAGCAGTGACATTTTTCAGGGAAGGCAGAAGTTGGAGTGAATAGTGTAAGCCGGTGTTTATGCCAGGGAAGAAAACAGACTGGAGTCAGGTTAGATGTCCTGCCTCAATGTTCCAAAATAGAGTCTGAGGGACGAGAGAAGCAAGTGGCAGAAAATGTGATTGAACATAATAGTTTCCCTTCCTCTTCCCCTAAAAGGCATTCTTTATCATCCTCCGGTTTTCTTTTCCTTAAGGTATTATCACCATCAGCAATTTTCATCTTCATTTTTGTTCACATTTTTATTGTCCATCTTTCCTAAAACAAGATACAGTCGTGCACCACATAATGATGTTTGGGTCAAAAATGGACCACATGGATGATGGTGGTCCCGTAAGAGTAGTACCATCTAGCCTAGGTGTGTAGTAGGCGATACCGTCTACATTTGTGTAAGCACACTCTGTGATGTTCACACAGTGATGGAATCGCCTAATGACGCATTTCTCAGAACGTGTCCCCTTCGTTAAGCGGCGCATGACTCTGTTTCCATGGCTGTCTCATTTACTGTTGATTCTCTAGTGAACAGAACAGTTAGGCTCTCAGAAGTATTACTGAGTGAATAGAAGAAGGGAAGGAATGAATGAATAAGAAATGTGATAACCCAGAAAATGAGCTTCATAAATCATGAAACATGTCACAGTTCTGTTTCTTTGGTGAGAGTGTAAAGATCATATTTTTTCAATAAAGATAAAGAAAAACTATGAGTGTAACCTCTTAGAAAGGTGCTTTCATTCTAGACTAACTCCCGCTGCCCTGCCCCGCTGCTCCCAGAATCTTCGTTGCCATGTGCCCCTGTGGAGGCCGTGAGGATGCTCCGTGCAGACCTCTGCTACAGAAGTGTCATTGACCCGGGGCTCCAGCGGCTGCACCCTGAACCCCGTTTCTGTGAATGTGCTGATTCCGTGCTTTCTGCTCCCAGCCAGTGCCTGGTGTGGCGGGGGTATGGAGGCCACCCCGTTCCTGGGAGACCCAGCACTGTGCTCACCGCCAGCTTTGGCTTGCAGACTCTGGGCAGCTTAGAGAAGCCTCCTTGGGCCGCACAGTGGTCCAGGATGCTTCCACCACCCTTCCTTCCCTCTGTCCGTCACTCCCGGGAGACTCACATTGAGGTCTGATGGCTCTCCCAGCCTCTTCGGACTCTCTCCCCATTTTCTCTCACAGGTGATTCCCCTCCCATATTTAACCTCATGTTAGGGTCCAGTTCTCAAAGGACTCAGGCTAACACAGCCTCCAAGAACGATTCTGGGGTCTGTCTTGGTTGGAAGGCTGGCTGACCCCAGGCACCATCCAGTTTTGAGTCCCATGTCCGCTCCCACAGAGCCGCCATCCGATTTGCCTGCCATACCCAGATCCAGCCTAAATTTGAAAACCCTAAAGGAAGAGCAGAGGTATAGGGCAAATGCTGTTTATGAGTCCATACTCTAGACACGGGCACTGACAGGAAGAGCAAATATCAGAAGGATAGAACGTTGAATAGGAAAAACCAAGACGGAAAAATCTGCCGTGAGTTCAGAGCCTTCCTTGCCGTGGGGGGAGATGTCAGCTCTGACAAGCAGGAGCATGTTTATTGAATTTTTGAAGGTGAAAGAAGAGAGATTAGAGAATTCAAGAGGCTCGTAACAGCTCTGAGAATGGAGGGACTTCAACACACAGCTTTGTTGACTTGGTGTAATTGCGGGAGTGGGAGGTAATGCATGTCAAAAACCAAATTCCCTAGTATGCCTTGGAGAAAGACGATGGGCGTGAGCGTTTGTTCCTGAGGATTGGATTTCCAGTCCTGGCCCCCCCCCCCCCCCCCCGCATTCTCTGGAGCACTCAGCCTGGCGAGGCACAGAATTTTTTATCTTTTATCAAAGGTGAAGACAATTTTATCAATTTGTAACATAACAAAAGAAAAGCTATTAGTTACCGAGGGCTGCATAGCAAATGACCCCAAAATGTAGTGACTTAAAACAATGTTTTTTTTTTTTTGAGGAAGATTAGCCCTGAGCTAACATCTACTACCAATCCTCCTCTTTTTGCTGAGGCAGACTGGCCCTGAGCTAACATCCGTGCCCATCCTCCTCTATTTTATGTGGGACGCCTACTACAGCATGGTGTGCCAAGCAGTGCCATGTCCATATCCAGGATCTGAACTGGTGAATCTGGGCCATCAAAGCGGAACATGTGAACTTAACCGCTGCAGCACTGGGCCGGCCCCAAAACAATGTTTTTTATCAACATTTTTGTTGAGAAAACCACCATGTTTTTTAACAACAGTTTCTGTGGGTCAGGAATCTGGCGCAGCTCAGCTGGTGCTCTGGCTCAAGGTCTGTCAGGGGCTGTAATCAAGGCGCGTCTGGGATGCTGCCAGTCTGAAAGCCAGCTGGGGAGGATCCACGTCCATGTGGCTGTGGCAAGATTCATTCCCTGTGGGCGGCTGCGCAAGGGCCTGAGTTTCTCAGCGCTGTGGCTGGAGGCTTCCCGAGTTCCTTACCTGGTGCTGGAGTTCATGAGAGGGAGCACGTGAGGGGGCCACAGAGGACGCGCGCAGGACAAGAGTCAGAGCCTCGCATGGCCCAGTCCTGGGAGTGCCATCCCATCCCGTCTGTTGGTTGGAAGCTGGTCACTGGTACAGCCCACACTCAAGGGATGGATACACAGGGTGTGAACCCCAGGAGGAAGGGGTCCTCGGAGCCGTTTCAGAAGCTGCCTACACACCAAACACAGCTGAAGCCTGAACGAAAATAACCTCGACTTCAGGTCATAGGGGGAGAAGACGTGAGAGAACGAGACGATGAGGCTGCACTTCCGGGGTGTGACCCTTGACGGACTTTACTGGCTTTTGCAGAGGACGGACGTTGGCCCGCGTTCGCAAGGTGCTGGGCAGACCTCTCCACAGAGCGTGACTAGTGACTGGGGCTGAGGGGTGCACCGTGAGTCCCAAAGCAGGTGGCTGCAGACAGAACATTTCCCTAAGTTTCATGCTTTGTCACCAAAGCTCACATGAATTATCTATTCTAGGCCATAATATATGTGTTTCTTTGAATATAAAAGTCTAACAAGTCTACTTAGCATGGAGCAAAATTGGTTTGCCAAGGCGAGGCTCCGTGTGGCTTTAGCTTGAAGAGCTAAGATGGGTCCCCTCTGCTGGGCCACGGCTGCACATTTCCCCTGTGACCTGGAGAAGTTAACTGCTATCATCTGCTCCTGGGAAAAAATGAGAGATTTTGCAACATCTATTTATTTTCTGATTTTGTAGGCCTGGAGCCTCGTTGTTCACTAATCCTTGTGTGGTCCACACGCCGGCTGTGTTAAACACACACTTGCTCTTTTGTGAGCGTGGCGGCTTTCTCACCTCAGTTCTGTGAACACATGATGCTCTCAGCCTGGACCGTCTTGTCTCCCCGTGTGATTCCATCTTGCTCTTTTATGTTCCCCTAAGAGAGTCAGGGGCGGCCTCAGAGAAACCGTGGCTCATCTGAGTTAAGATCTGCATCTGCTCTGCGTTCCCGGAGCCACCGCTGTGCACGCTCATCTGACGTGCAGACAAATGAATCTCCAGTGACTGGAACGTCTCCTCCACTCCCTGTGTGCTGCTGAAGGGCAAAGACTCTGACTTTTCTCGTTTCTAGCCCGGCTGTGGGTGTGGAGTGCCCGCTGTCTGGCATACAGTAGATGTTCACAGAATGGCTGTTGACTAATCCATTGGTTCTCAAACTTTTTGGTTTTAGAACCTCTTTATCGTCTTAAAATTTATTGAGCACTCTGAGGAGCTTTTGTTGATGTGGGTTATATCTGTTGATATTTACCATATTGGAAATTAAAACTGAATAATAAAACATACATATGAAAATTTTTATTAACTCATAAAATAACAAACCCATTACATGTTAACAAAATAATATTTTTTAATAAAAAGAATTTTCCAAAAGAAAGAACCAGGTTAGTCTGAAGGATGGCACTGTTTTCCATTTTTGCAGATCTCTTTAATGTCTGGCTTGACTCAGTCAGCCTCGTATCTGCTCTGCATTTAATCTGTTGGCTTGTGTTGTTCTGGTTGGAGTACAGGAAGACAATCTGGCCTCACACAGTTGTGTAGTTGGAAAAGGGAAGAGCATCTTAGTAGCCCTTTTAGGTCATTGTGGATGTTCTTTGATAATGTGCCAAAATGTGCTAGGTTTAGTTTCTTAAGGTTATTTACAGCATGGAATCTAAAACTATACCAATTAACTGCTCATACCTTGTTACACTAAACTACATTGGTATGTCTTGGAGTTTGAATGGTCTCTTACTCAGGCATGACTTTGTAACATCACGGAAAGCAGAGGCTCACGGAGGCCATGCATATCTTCCAAATGTCTACACATTTCACAACACAATATCAAACCCCACATTCGTCAAAATCACCAGTGATCTCATGGGAAAGTCCTTAAGTATTGAAGAACCGTCAGGGACATAGTGGTGGGTACAATTTTTCCAGGAATTCTAATTTTCAATTGAAAACTTGAATTTTTTTTGTTGGTGACATATACTGCCAGTTGCTTTCCTTCAAGCAACAAACCTCATTTCATTTATTTTCTATAAAATGTCTGCCAAATTCTAAAGTTTAAATAACTAAAATTTATTTGCCAATTGTTGTTATGGACTGAACTGTGTCCTGCAGAATTCATGTGTTGGAGCCCTAACGCCCGGTCCCTCAGAATGTGACTGTATTTGGAGACAGGGCCTTTAAAGAGGTGATTAAGGTACAATGAGGCTGTACGGTTGAGCCCTGATCCAGTTTGACTGATGTCCTCATAAGAAGAGGAAATTTGGACACAGAGAGTGCGGCACACACAAAAGCAAAGACCGTGTGAGGATGCAGCAAGAAAGCGGCCGTCTGCAAGCCAAGGAGCGAGGCCTCAGGAGAAACCAACCCTGCTGACGCCTTGATCTTGGACTTCCCAGTCTTCAGATCTGTAAGACAATAAATTTGTTTTCAAACCCCCCCAGTCTGTGGTATTTTGTCATGGCAGCCCTAGAAAGCTAATGCAGTGGCTTAGAGAAGAACAAAGATTTGGTGGCGAGACCAGCCAGCTCAAGAAGACCGCTCAGGGAGGAAGTGGGGGGAACACATTGCCCTCTTCTCTCCAAACTTGCTGGGGTCCCCATGATCCAAAGCAGCCGGAAGCCAGAGGGCATGGAGCTCTGTGACGTGATCATACAGGTCAGCCTCCCAGGGATGGAGAGGGGGCAGTGGGAAGGAGAGTGAATCAGAAGGGCCAAATGGAAGATCTCTGGACACTCGCCATACTTCTTTTTGATCAGGCATATTTAGAACTTAGAATTTTAGAACTAGAAGAAATCTTAGAAATCTTGCAATTTAGTAACTTGAGCTTAAATCCCCTCATTTTTTTTTATTTTATTGGATTTTAACATTATATATCTTTCGGATGTACATCATAATATATTTCGAATTCTGTGTAGATTACATCATGTTCACCACCCGAAAACTAATTATAGTCCATCACCTCACGTGTGAGCCTAAACACCCCTTTTGCCCTCCCCTCTTCCCCTATGGTAACCACCAATCCAATCTCCAATGCTATGTGTTTGTTTGTCGTTGTTTTTATCTTCTACTTATGAGTGAGATCAGACGGTATTTGACTTTCTCCCTCTGACTTATTTCACTCAGCATAATACCCTCAAGTTCCATCCATGTTGTCACAAATGGCTGGATTTCATCATTTCTTATGGCTGAGTAGTATTCCATTATGTATATAACACATCTTCTTTATCCATTCGTCCCTTGATGGGCACCTAGGTTGCTCCAAGTCTTGGCTATTGTGTATAATGCTGCAATGAACATAGGGGTGCAAGTATCTTTATGCCTTTGCGTTTTCAAGTTCTTTGGATAAATACCCAGTAGTGGAATAGCTGGATCATATGGCAGATCTATTCTTAATTTTCTGAGGATACTCCATACTGCTTTCCATAGTGGCTGCACCAGTTTGCACTCCCACCAGCAGTGTACGAGTGTTCCCTTCTCTCCACGAGGGTTCCCTTCTCTCCACATCCTCTCCAACACTTGTTGTTTCCTGTCTTGTTAATTATGGCCATTCTGACTGGAGTGAGGTGATACCCCATTGTAGTTTTGATTTGCATTTCCCTCATAGCTAATGATGTTGAGCATCCTGTCATATGCCTGTTGGCCATGGTATATCTCATTTTAGAGAAAAGAATAACTAACATTTACTGATCCCTTATTAAGTACCAGGGACAGTGCTAAGTGTCTTACATGGGTTATCACACTTAATCCTTGTAACAGTCCTATGCAGTTAGTGCTATTATTGGAGAAAAGTAACAGTTTTGAAATAGTAACAGATTATTCCCACCCAGCCAGCCTGTAACCCCATTTTATTATGCTCCTCTGTCCTCTCCTCCACGGCTACTTCTCCCATCCAAGCTGCTGGGCCATTCTATGACCTCAGGAAGGGAGTGGGATGCAGATAACAGAGAGAGAAAAGAATATTTTCCTGGATTTTGTATTTTAAAAGCCTAGCCTTTAGAGGAAACCTGAAGATCTTAAGGCAGAGACAAAAAATTGGGGAGAAAATTTCATAGCGAGTGCAGGGCATCACTTCTTTAAGAGAAGTTCTTCTTAGAATTTCTTGGGCTTCAGGGGGGTGGGTTTAGAGGAAGCGGAGAGGTTGTGGATGTTGGTGGAGCCTAGATAGGAGCTGAGACCAGGGATGGGAAAGAACCATAGAGAGGTTTGTGCACACCAGAGTGACCAAGCTCCGTTTCACAGGGGCAGTCCAAGAGAGATCTCCAGACTCTCAGAGAGAGAGAGGCAGAGAGAGAGAAGGAGGGAGAGGCCATGTGTGATGGGTCTCAGCAGGTGGCACCTTAGATGGCCTTAAAGTTTTTCTCAGTGTGGCCTGGGAGCAGGAGAATGATTCCAGGCACACTAATGTGTCAAGAGAATTGTGGAGAGAGCCCCAGACAGGAAGGAAGATTGCTTCCGGGGGGATCTGTGTGGCTGACTGCTGTGGCTACCAACCTAGACTGATGAGAGAGGACCAAAGGATTGACATTTTTGTAGCTATTGGTGAGGACAGATGACATGGGGGAGATGAGCCCTCCCCAATTTAGCAGTTATATGCCTCGGAACTTGGTCACAACCACAGGGAAAAAGGGCAGAGGCATTGGATTGATGGAGGTAAATATCTGCCATTCAGATATAAACGGTGCTCAAGATGGAAACCAAGCTGAGTTATAGAAAGTAAAATTATATTGCTCCCTCGCGTGAGTTTCTGGACTGATATTTGTCCTTGCTACCGCTGTTTTACAGATGAGTATATTGAGCCTTCGAGATGGCTAAGTGGCTTTCCTGGGATTCCAACACCAGAGCCCTGGTTGCAGACTCTATGTTGTTTTGCCTCCCAGAGGAGTAACTCAAGGCTGGAGGGAGTCGGTGTCCAAGGCCACATGACCATTTAGGGTGAACTTAGAGATGGAACCACATCTGTTGACTTCTCAGCCTCTGATCTTTTCCAAGACAATGGGATTCTGTATTTCGAAGGAGTATGGTGAATTTCTATAGTGAATTCTGTTATATGTGAATATCTGTTGACTTCCTGAAAGACTGTGAGAAAAACTTGATTAAGCCTGAGTTTTTTAATCCTGGCTTTGCAAATAACTGACTTTCAAACCTTGGGAAAGTGGTTTAACCTTTCATCTACTTATTTCCTGTAAAACAGAGCTCATAATATTTGTCTCCTCACTTCTTAAGTGTGTGCTATGCATGGTGACTTCTTTCCAAAGACTCCAGTATGGAAAGGGGGGGGAAGTGAGGAATTATGTAGTGGAGTAATCTGACAAACACTGCCTCAGCCGACGATCCAGGTCCTCATCATCAATGATAAGTCAAGTTGACAAAGGAACTCTGGCTGAGCTATGCTGAGAAGGGCACTTGACCTCTGTCGACTCATAACGCCAGTCTAATCATGAGAAAAGCACCAGAAAAATCTCAATTTTGAGCTACAAAATTCCTGACCCATTTTCTTCAAATCTATCAAGATCATCAAAAACAAGGAAAGTCTGAGAAGCTACCACAGCCCAGAGGAGTCTAAAGAGGCATGAGGACTAAAAGTAATATGGGATCCTGGATGGGATTCTAGAACACAAAAAGGACATTAGGGAAAAACTAAGGAAATCCGAATAAAGTATGGACTTCAGTTAACAAGAATATATCAATATTTGGTCATTAACTGTAACAAATGCACCATACTAATGTAAGATATTAATAACGAGAAATTGGGTGTGGGACATATGGGAACTCTCTACAGTATCTTTGCAATTTTCTGTAAATCTAAAACTATTCTAAAATTAAAAAGTTTATGTAAAAAAAGGAAAAAAAGAAAGGATATTGGTCTGTGAGAAAATAATATGGGAAGTAACAAGGGGGTACCCTCGAATATATTCTTTTTATTAAAAGGAAGCATTCTCAAACAATTTTTTATGGTAAAATACACGTAACATAAAATTTACCTTCTTAACCCTTTTTCAGTGTGCAGTTTAATGGTGTTACATACATTTGTAATGTTGTGCAACCATCGCCACCATCCATCTCTGGAACTCTTTTCATCGCGTAAAATTGGAATTCTACGCCCGTTAAACACTAACTTCCCGTTCCCTCTTCCCCGAGCCCCTCGCAGCCACCGTCTACTTTCTGTCTCTACAATTTGACTACTTTAAGTACCTCACATAAGTGAAATCATGCAGGATTTGTCTTTTGTGTCCATTTTATTTCACTTAGGATAATGTCTTCAAAGTTCATCCATGTTGTAGCGTATGTCAGAATTTTCTGGGGCCAGCCCTGTGGGCCAGTGGTTAAGTTCGCGTGCTCTGCTTTGGCGGCCCAGAGTTTCGCCGGTTCAGATCCTGGGTGCAGACAGAGCACTGCTCATCAGGCCATGCTGAGGCGGCGTCCCACATAGCACAACCAGAGGCACGCACAACTAGATATACAACTATGCACTGGGGGGCTTTGGGAAGGAAAAGGAGGAGGAGAAGGAGGCGGAGGGGGAGCGAGAGGGGAGGGGAGAGGAGGGGGAGGAGGATTGGCAACAGATGTTAGCTTAGGTGCCAAAAAAAGAAAAAAGAATTTCCTTCCTGTTTAAGGCTGAATAATACTCCATTGTGGATATACCACATTTTGCTTATTCATTCATCCATTGGTGGGCATTTGGGATTGCTTCCATGTTTTAGCTATAGTAAGTAACACTGCTATGAGCACGGGTATACAAACAACTCTTTTAGATCCTGCTTTCAATTCTTTTGTCTATATGCCCCGAAACGGAGCTGCTGGATCATATGGTAATTCTATTTTTATTTTTGAGGAACCACCCTACTGTTTCCCACAGTGGTGGTACCATTTTACATTCTCACTAACGGTGCATGAGAGTTCCAATTACTCTGCATCTTTGTCAACACTTGTTATTTTCTGGCTTTTTTTTTTTGTCTTTTTTAAATAGTAGCAACCCTAATGGGTGTGAGGTGGTATTTCTTTGTGGGTTTGATTTGCATTTCCCTAATGATTAGTGATGTTGAGCATCGTTTTCATTTGTACATCTTCTTTGGAGAAATGTCTATTAAAGTTATTTGCCCATGTTTGAACTGGGTTGTTTGTTTCATTGTTATTCATTTTTAGTTCTCTCTATATTCTGGATATTAACCCCTGGTCGGATATATGATTTGCAAATATTTTCTCCCCTCCTGTGGGTTGCTTTTTCACTCTGTTGATAGTATTTTGATGCACAAAGTTTTAAAATTTTCAAGTCCAATTTGTGTATATTTTGTTTTGTTGTCTATGCCTTTGGCGTCCTATTCAAGAAATCATTGCTGAACCCAATGTCGTGAAGATTTTGCCCTATGTTTTCTTCTAAGAGTTTTATAGTTTTTGATCTTACATTTTGGGCTTTGATTGTTTTGAGTTAATTTTTGTACATTCAAACTTAATTTTAATTATTCTTAGGAACAAGGCACTGGCGACATACCTATGGGTCAAACCTGAGTTTCAACTGTTGAAGTCAGTGGTGTCTATAAAATGCTTTTGGCAGCTCAGGCGTCTTGATTCAGACCATCAGATAGTGCTTGAAATTCTTTCCTGAATTCAATCTCCATCCAGTATTCAATGCCAGTCTTAGCTGACCATTAGCATCATAGGAAAACTTAAAATTTTTTAAAAATATATTTTGATTATCCAAAATATTGCATCTTACAAAGTATTGTGACATATCCCAAGTATTATAATTTGACATGTAATCAATAGAAAAAATATCAGTGTGATCTTTTACATTCTTTCTTTTGAAAAAAGAATGTCTTTGAAATCCGGTGCGTATTTTTCACTTACAGCACATTTCAGTTTGCACTAGCCACATTTCAAGTGCTCGAAAGCCACATGTGCAGTTCTATACCATAATTTAGTAAAAGAAAGGACACAAAGACACACGCACACAATTGTGATCTCTGAATTTTTTTAAGTGAAGAAATTTAGATGAATGAAGGAATGAATTACCTTGTCCTTGTTCTCTCTCTTCGTTGTGAATGGCATGGCGGGTCGTGCCACTTCATAGAGAGATGTTTCTCAGTTAGACGCCGTGGGGTGGGTTGAGTTGCACGATGGTGCCTGGGACAGCCCTGCCCCAACTCCAGTTGCTTCCTTCCTCCATTGCACCGTTGTCATTGAGAGCCTCCCTTGTGCCAAGCCCTGCTGGGTGCTGGGGATACAGTGACGGGAGTAAAAACAGATGGGTCCTCTGACTTCGTGGAGCTTCCAGTCTACATAAATGAAAAGTTAATAGTGAAAGGAGCGATTGCTCTGCGTTGGTGTGCTAAGGCAGGGGCAGGGGCAGGCAGGGAGGGAGCGTGCTGTCTGCAGAGAATTTAGAAGCCACAATAAAACTGACGGAAAGTCTGTCTGCTTTCTATCATCATCCTGTGCCTGCAGTTCTAAGCCATGTCAGTTATAAAATGCTCCTCGCAGGAAGACTTTTAAGCCATCAGCTTCCTATGCCCCCATCTAGCCCACTAAATTAGGATCTCCGGGCAGGGGGAGGTCAGGCCTCTCATGTTTAGGGAGCTCCCCAGATGCTATGGACTGAATTATATTCCCAGAAATTCAAGTGTTGAAGCATTACCCCCCAATGTATTGCTATTTGGAGATGAGGCCTTTGGGTGGTAATTGGGTTTAGATGAGGGCCTGAGGATGAGGCCCTCATGATGAGAGTAGTGCCCTTATGAGAAGGGACAGCAGAGAGCTTGTGAGATGGCAACCACTTTCGTGCCAAGGGAAGAGCCCTCAGAATGAAATCTACCTTGCTGGCACCTTGATCTCAGACTCCCAGCCTCCAGAACTGTGAGAAACAAATGTTGAGGCCAGCCGGGCTATGGCGTTGTGGTGTGGCAGCCAGAGGCGAGTCTCAAGTTTGTCCGGGTTTCCGAGCTCTTTGTCTAGACCAGGAATAACCAGTAGAGTTCTTCTGCCGTGCTGGCTGGGAGGCACTCTGAGCCCTCTGTGGGAACAGATACTCCGTCTGGTTGATTAGGATGTTTACCAAGGACGGCAGGGTGAAGGCGTGGGGCGAGGGGCCGGGGGATGTATTTGCCTCAAGTGCCGTGTGTCTGCCATCTTTACAATTCTTTAAAGCTTTCACAGCTTCTCTTCTTATTTCCTTGAGTCTTCTTTTCCTTCCTGGCATCAGAGTTTTGATAACAACTCAGGCTAACCCTCAAAGAACTTTACTCCCTTCTGCTTGACTCACTCGTGCTCCTTAAGTTTCAAAAACAGATGCTGAAGAGCCAAGACTCACTGTCTACGTTCACCCATTGGGATTTTCCTTTTGGCTTCTCTTCTTTGTTCCATTCCTTCTCTCGAGAGTTCTGGAACAAGTTTGGGAGTGATTCATTAGTCATACATTCTAACTTTAAAACGAAAGAATCTCTGGCATTAGAAATGAAAGCAGACAATTAAAATGTAATATTATTGCATTCCTTATCTTTGTCATTTACTCAGACATTATTTTTGAGCACCTTCTAGGGGTCAGTCCCCGTGTTGCTCAGCACATGGGAGACAAAGATAAATGGAAGATAAACTCTCTGTCCTTGGGAGGCTCCAAGTCCAACACGAGAGCCAGGTCCGTATCAGATAATTACAATGTGTTAAGTGCTGTGACGGGAGGTGTTGAGGGGCACAAAGGAGAGCCCATTTCTGTTGGGAGGGGATGATTGAGGGTTTTCTGGAGCGCTATTCATGCCCCATCCCCCTGTGGATTCATTAATTCACTAAGCAAATAAATACTGAGCCCCTCCTACGTGCCAGGCTCTGGTCCAGGCATTTGGGATGCATCAGCGGACGAAGCAAACATTCCTGCTCTTGTGGAGCTTATGTTGTAAGAGGGGGACTGAATGGGTTGAGGCAGCAGACAGGAATCAACGGCTCAGATTTGTTGGCTGGTAAAATGGGCTGAGATGCTCCACCTTCCCTCCCCAGTCCCCTCCCATTCACTATCATCAGGGGAGGTGACGCCTGCCCAGCTTCAGGACCGACCTTAAGAAGGGAAGCTCTGGGCCCTGACCCAGAGGGAAGGAGTGTAGGAATTGGTGATGGTGGTGGTGGCGATGAGAGGTAGGTTGCAGAGAAGGACAGAGATTCCTGCTTTAGGGGCTTGGAGAAAGGCGAGGAGGGGAGAAGGGAGCCTCCCTTACTTTAGATCTGGAAAAATACAGAGGTAAAGAATTCAATGATGAATTGTTCATCAGGCAGATAAGGTAAGAGGGGCTTTCAGTTCAAGGAATCACATACGCCAAAGCACAGGCTCTGCAAATAAAGCCCCTGGAATGTTGGTCTTTTTACCCTCATTATATAGAGGAGGGCATCTCTTGTTCCCCACCTCACATCCTCTTGGGCCCACCATTTTTCCAGCCATTGCTGCACAGCTGGCTTGACATTCGTGTTAGTAGCCTACCTGACCACGCCTTGTCTAGGCTGCCCTTCACTTCTCTTGCTTTCTGCTGTCAGGGAGGAAAAACTTTTCCTCTGCCCTCTTAGGTTCTGCATCTAGGGGCCTGTAAATTAAAATGAAAAAAGACAGGTTAATAGGAGAAAAAAATTATTTGCATGTGGAAGCTAAAAAAAAGGAAGTAGCCAGCTTGTCAAAGGGTTAAAGTGAGAGGCTTATATTCCTAACTTAGTAGGGAAAAGGGAAGGGGGAGAAAAGGCTTCTATGGGAAGAACAAACTGATTTCTTTAGGAAAGACTAATGGGTTTTTAGGAGAACAAATGGGAAATCGGAAAGCTTGTGACAGTGTTTGTTTATGCAGGTGGTCTTTCTGTCTTCTTTACAGCCGTGGAACTCACCCTGAGAGGGAATTTATGACACCCTCATTCCCCAGAGGTGGCTGCTTTTAATCAAAAGATAAGGGAAACTCCGAGCGAGCTTCTTTGTGCATCTGTTGATTTTCAGTTGCTTTCAGCTCAAAATAGTTCTTATGCCAAAGTGACCTATTTTAGGGTGGCATATTCTCATCGCCTTCGCTGCCTCAGGGCTTCTCGGACACAGCTGCGTGGGAAGTCTGCAGGAACGCGTCTGGCCCTCATGCCTGCACGGTCTGCAGAAGGGGACAGTGGATGAGTGGCTGGTGTAGCGCATGGAGAACTGGCCCTTCTTTTGTCTCTTGGGCATTCAACATAGGCCTGAAGGTGACTGTACCATTGGCCCAGTGGCCCACCGTGGTGGCCAGCTCCAGGATCCCCTTCTAAGGGCTTTGCCTCCTTTCCTGCTGTACTTTTTTCACTTCCCAATCCTTTCCCTAGGTCGTTTCCCAACGACCCGTGTAAAGGCCCCTGGCTGGGCTCTGCTTCCGGGGGGGACCCAGGCTAAGACAGAAACTACAGTTCACAAAGGGGTAGTGTTGGTGCCAGCATGCCACAGATGGTACATATGGTAGGAAAGGAGTTCAGTCCTGGGCTCACTCAAAAACACGTCCTGTCTGCCTCCTGCTATGATGTCTTTCTTCTCTGCATGTTTTTAGTTGCTAAACTATACTCGCATTCACTGTTCGGGTCTTCTAGGCCAATAGCTAAAATAAACTAGGAGTGGAAAAGAATAAGATATTTTATAAAGTTTGAAAACATGAAACCTACTTCTGGTTTCTTTGGAATTCTAAGAGTCATTGCCATCAACGGTTATTTTGGAAAGTTTTTCAAAATGCTGGTTTTGGAATGGTTTCATTAAAATTATTTGATTTGTGACCTATTTCATGTGGTTTTCATAATATATAAGTGGTTTTTTTAAGACAGTGCAAGCCTGTTTGGTTTCAAACTGTTTTTTTTTAAACTGGACCACTTAGGCAAAATATTTTTGTAACATTTTTATACTATTTAAAAATTAAAGAATTTTTAATCCAAACAATCTAAAACTCTTTAGAAACCTATTTATCTGCGTACCAAGATTTCTGGCTAAGTTTCACACTATTAAACTTCAAAACATTTAGTCAAAATAGCTTAGATCCAAGACAGATTTCAAAACCGTATACTTTCAAAATGGCTCATCTAGATAACATGCAACGATATATGAACCATTTTATTGTCTCGAAACATTGGTTTCCCATCGTATAAATATGAGCCTAGGCCATAACTTCACATTATTGCAAAATCAGCTACATATTTTTTTAATTAAAACATCTGTGCAATTTGCAAATGGATTGAAATGTTTTCTTTATCAATAGTTTGGAAACTATTTTGCAAAGCTTTCCACTCAGCCCCCTCCCTTCCTCCCATAGGATTGTGGCCGTGGACTGTGCATCCTGGACGGGACCAGCATTGTGGATTCACTCTGTACTTGCTCATTTAAATAGAATCTTCCCTGGTAGTTCTCACAACAGTGCTGTGAAGTATATAGTTATTATCCCTTAAAAAAAAGAATATCCAGGGTCAAAAAAGATTTTAAGTAACTTGCCTCAAGTCTTAAAGTCACTCAGGGGCGGTAGAGGTTTCAGGTCTCGTCTGTTTGGCTCCATAACTCAGCTCTTAACCATGGTGCTTCCTGCCTTGTGCCCCGTATTCATAACTTTAACTCTGTTTCAGTAGTTCTCAGCCACAGAATTGCCATGTACCTGCAATCAGTTGCCAAGTTATTACAAGCCATTTACCATTACAAGTCATTTTTCAATTTTATTACATATTTTATTACAAGTCATTTACCAACAAATGCTAATGATTTGATAGAGAATGATAGAGAATAAGGAATTCCATAATTCAGATGAAAGCGGCATCTTTAGCATCCTCCAGGATGAGAATGGTCCTTGGCCGAGAATTGAATGTTTTCCTTACATGTGTTTACTCTCAGCTTAGGCTGGAACTAAGGGGGAAGCAGTCTTGAGGCTTATGGCTACCTGAGGGACAGAATTTGAAAGGGTAGGGGTTAAAAGTGGGGGGCGGGGGGAAGGAAGTGACACTCTGCATAACAACAGAAAGGACTAACTTCTTTCTGTGAGACATAGCGTCATAGATCGAGAATTATAGGAAAAAAGTAAAATATTTCCCCTCTCCTTATAGGACGAGTGTACTGACTCTGCAATCAGCGTTTGTCTTTGGAAATGGGAGTGGGCGTGTTTGATTTCAGCAGTGAAGAGCTGGACGATAGGGAGGATTACGAGGCGCGTCTGTAACTTACATTTGTAGACAAATTTCAAAAGCACGACAAAGACATTCTGGGATATTCCGCAGGCCTTGGGGTGCCAGAGAGCAGGGCTGAATCTTGCTGGACCTCTCCCCAGCCTCCACCCCGTCTCCGTGAACTCTTCTTGGGGATGTTGACTGCTGGCCGAGGGCTAGTGGATCCTGGAACAAGACCGGTTTCTTTGGACTGGGGTCGGGGTGCAAAGGTCGTGGAGTTTAGGGAGAGAGAACAGGAGGCGCTTTCACCAAGAATCAGAGCCCTGCAGACCAGAAGGCAGGCCTGGGGAGGTGCTGTGCTCACAGGGCGCTGCCTGGAAGCCTTACGCACAGGCCGCTTCAGAACACCATTTGTTTTCTCATGAATCCGTCACATTTGGCCCTTGTCGATCAGAGAAAAATGTCCTGGCTCCCAAATGGGGCCCTAATTAAAATAATTTGTCATAGGCAGGACGTCATACATCCTAACTGCTGGTAAGGGCTTGTCTACCAGAATTAAACCATTTTGCCTCTAAACCGATTAAATTAAATGAAGAATTAAGACAATTATACGAATAATTTAGTCTTCAAATATAGTTTTCCCTGAAAAATTCATCTAATTAAGGCAAAGGATTTTTTTCACTTGGATTTTCCCCAAACTGCTTTTGGGTTATGTTAACGCAGCCGTTGTCTTGTGGGAGGAAATGCTGGGGGCGGGGGGTGCGGTCTAGATTCCTGTGCAGTGGGCAAAATTATCATTAACAAATGAAGGGCTGGCCGCGTTTCTGCGTTCCAGGGGAGGGGCTGGTTCACTTTATTTCTAATTTCCCTATATTTTATTTAATTTCACCTTAGAAGTGGGCGACTCTTTTGTGAAGGCAATCAGGTTGTTCAGCCTTGATGGACCTTTTGGACTGAGAAGGGTAAGACCCCTCCTGGCTGAATTTGGGTGGGCAAGCGTAAATTGCTCTGGAGATACAGTCATAAGAATGAGGGTTTGGAAAACTGACAGCTGGAGCAGAGGGGAGATTTCCCAAGGGAGAGAAGAACCCAAAGACAGAGGGGACAGGGCCACAGCCTAGGGGAATTCTCCATGGCAGAGGATGACCGACAGATTTTAGGGGAGAACTGCCAAATGTTAATTTTTAACCATGTATGATTGTATGTATTTTTGTATAGGAAATATAGGGAACAGAGTCAAACCATATAAAAGGATCTAGGGTGAATCTAAAAGGTTGGTTCAGGAACCAGCCTGCCTTTGTCTAACCCTCAGGTCCAGCCCTTCCTGGCTGCATGATCTCAGGCAGGGTGTTCCTTAACCTCCCTGTGCTTCCGCTTCCCAGGCTGCAGAAGCAGGACCGTGAGGGTGGTTGCCTCACAGAGTCGCTCAGGGACGTCACTGAGTTAGCATCCGGAAAGGGCCGGCAACAGTGTATGGCCTGTAAGAAGCACTTTATAAGCACCATATTTGTGTTGTTATTATTAAATATTTTAGAGGTGCTTCTCTTAACCCCACTTTGTCTACTGGCTGCTGCCCCATTTCTTTTTTTTAAAGATTGGTGCCTTGAGCTAACATCTGTTGCCAATCTTTTTTTCTTCTTCTTCTCCCCAAAGCCCCAGTACATAGTTGTATATTCTAGTTGTGAGTGCCTCTGGCTCTGCTATGTGGACGCCGCCTCAGCACAGCCTGATGAGTGGTGCTATGTCAGCGCCTGGGATCCGAACCTGCGAAACTCTGGGTGGCGGAAGTGGAGCGCTGGAACCTAACCATTCGGCCTCGGGCAGCCCCTGCTCCATTTCTTTGATCCCTTTTGCAGCAGAACTCATTAGAGCATTGTTTGTCTTCTCTCACTCCTTTCCTCACCTTCTCTTGTGAATCAGTTCCTTGAGCTTTCTATTTCCATCGTTTCCCCGCTAAGGAGTCTTTTCTTTGGTCGCCTCCTCCCGCCGTGACGTTTTAGTACTGCAGACGTACTGTATAGTGTTTACGTGCTGTATGTTTATCTATGCTTTAGACATAAAAATAGTGAGATTGTTTTCATGCCCCAAGAATCAGTTTTCCCTCCTTGGGCGTGATATCACCCCCTTGAGAATGCGCGTCTAAGTCTACTCAGTTCCTCTTTCACCTCCACTACAGAACGATTCTAGTTCAAGGTCAGACCACTGACCTCTGTGCTGCTGAATCTGTGGTCACCACTCAGTCTCTACTTTCCAGACCTCTCCCCAGCATTTGCCACAGCTGATCACTCCCTCTGCCTTGACACACTTTCTTCAGTTGTCTTCTGGCACATTCTGTTCACTTGTTTTTTCTCCCATACACTGGTTCTTCCTTCTCATTTCCTTGCTGGTTCCTCTCTCTTCTCTTCCTCTTAATGTTGGGGGGCCCAGGGCTTGGTCCTCGATCCTCTTCTCTGCCTATTCCCTCTCCCTTGGTGATCTTGTCAGATATCCTGGCTTCAAGTTAATGCAGGCACCAATGACTCCCCACTTTACATCTCCACCAAGCGCCCCTTCTGAGCTCTGCACTCGTGTAATACCTGCTCACTTGATTTCTTCACTTGGGTGTTTGAGAGACCTGCCTCCAATAGCACGTGGAAATAACTTTTGAAATTCTTCCCCAAAACTGCTCGATCCAAAGTCTTTCCCTTCTCTATTTTTCTCACTCCCCGCTAATCCATTAGGAAATCCTGGTGTCAAAATAAATCCAGAATACTCCATGGTATTTACCCAGATGAACAGATAAAAACTTACATCCACACAGAAACCAGCACCCAGATGTTTACAGCAGCTTTATTCATAATTGCCAAAACTTGGAAGCGCCCGGGACATCCTTCTGTAGGTGAATGGATGCGTAAACTGTAGCACACCCAGACAATGGAGCATTATTCATCACTAAAAAGAAATGAGCTGTCAAACCACGAAAAGACGTGGAGGAAACTTCAATCCTGTTACTAAGTGAGAGAAGTCAATTTGAAAAGGCTGCGTACTGTATGATTCCAACTACATGATATTCTGGAAAAGGGAAACTATGGAGACGATAAGAAGATGCCTGGCTGCCAGTGGTAGTGGGGAGGGAGGGATGAATGGGCAGAGTGCAGAGGATTTGGGGGCAGTGAAGCCATTCTGCATGACACTACAGTGGTGGATACACGTCACCATACACCTGTCCAGACCCGCAGGATGGACGCCGCCAGAGTGAACCCTAACGTTGACTGTGGACTTTGAGTGATAATGATGGGTCACTGTAGGCTCATATGTTGTAACAAATATACCTGGCGCTGCAGGGTGGTGACGGGGGGTGGGAGGGAGTTGTGCGTCTTGGGAGGCAGGGAGTATATGTGAACTCTTTGTACTTTCTGTTCCATTTTATTGTGAACCGAAAACTACTCTAAAAAATAAAGTCCATAAGGAAAAAAATCCAGAATCTGCTACCAGCTTGCTGGGAGCCCCTGTCTGGCTTCCTCTCCTGAGTTACTGTAATCTCCTTCTAAGTGGGCTCCCTGCTGCGGCCTTGTCTCACTATGGTCTGTGCCTCCCCCAGCGGCCTGAGTGTTCCTGCCAGAACACAAGTCAGGTCATGCAACTCCTCTGCTCACACCCTCCGATGGCTCCCCCTCCTGCTCAGAGAGAACCCAAAGTCCTGATCCGGGGCCTTCTAGGCCCTCCTTTCTGACCCCGCCCTCCTCCTCTCCGTCTCTTTCACTCTGCTCCAGACTGGCCTCCTTGCTGGTCCTCTAACATGCCAGGCACACTACTGCCTCATGGCCTTTGCATTGGCTGTGCCCTGTCCCTAGAACATTCTTCTTCCAGGTGACCTCAGGACTCCCTCCCTCACCTCCTGCCAGCCTTTGCTCAGGTGCTGCCTTCTCAATGAGGCCGTCTTGTCCACCAGTTTAAAACGGCCACTCTCCCACCCCTGCACTCGGAGCTCTCTCGCCTGCTCTGTTTCTTCACAGCACATCACTTTTTAATATACTACATTGTTTACTCACTTTTTAATTTGTGGTTTATTTATCTCCCCTTGACAAGATAGAAGACCCATGAGGACAATGATTTCTGTTTGTTCGCTGGTGTCTCACGAGTCCCTAGCATGGTGCCTGGTACATGTTCGATCAGAATTTATTGGGTGAACGAGTCTCCCTCCCACCCCTGACTCCGGATCCTTCTGAGCGCTGTATGCGCCCAGGGACTTCGCTGCACAGGCAAGCACATGGGATTAAAATGTCAGCCAGTTCTTACATGTCGCTGTGTTGTAATTCTGTTGCTCACAACTTTTAGTAAAAGTCTGCTCTACACAACTTTCGCGGTACTTGGAAGAACAGAAGGAATGGAGTGTTCAGTGTGTGGCAAGTGGGACAGAGAGAAGACAAGAATCAAAGGAGGTGAATCACGGAGTGGAGAGCAATAATTCAACAGAAACACAAGAGTGAGAGAGGTGATCAGAAGAAGCACACAGCCCCCGAGAATCCTCGGCGCTATTTGAGTAACAGTACATATGCTGGTTGCCTGTTCCATTCCTGTTCTATTTGAATGAGAAATGAAAGAGCCACCATCCGCTAAGGTTGGAAGACTTGGTGACATCTAGACAGCAGATGTCTTGATGAGAATTGAAGAATTGCCCTGATCTTTCATTTCATTGTACTCATTAAGCATAACCAGAGGCAAGCTCTCAAGTAACTGGTCTTTAGTTTCTATTTTCTTCTTCTCTCTATTGCTTTATGAGACGATCTCAGTTCTGAGGGCAGGGACCAAAGGTGTGGGTGGAGGAGGATGGTGGATCGTGAGACTGGCAAAGAATCTTCAGGATCCCGTCCTGCTGTCCAGAGGCAGGCTCTGCTTCCCCCCAGCTCTCCGATGCAGTGACGGAAAACGCCAGGACGCAGACTTCCAGGCAGGGCCGACTTCTCTGTTGACTTTACAGCAGCAAGTACATTTCCTTCTGGCTGAAAGGCCTGGGATTGCAGGTCTGGAACGTGTATTAGTGGAGGAACGTCTCGGGAGCAGAAGACAATAACATGGCAACGCTGACTGCTATGGCAACAGTTGGAATAATAAACAACTTTTCTTCCCCCCAGGAAAATCATAGTTTGGCCTTGTGGCAACATTAGGAAGGGGAATCAGGAAAACTCAAGTTAGATCTCGTGTTTGGCTTGATTTTTTTCTCCCGGATTGAAGAGATTTACTAAGTGCCTCATTGGGCAAATGGAGGCAATGATAAGTCAGTCAAAACTTCATACACCTTTCTGGAAACTTTTTTAAACATAGATGACTCAGAATGTACGCATTGAAGCACCAGAGTCACCCCTCCCTTTCTCATTCTTGCTTTTCTGGGGTAACCCCTACTGTAGGAACCGTGGTCAAATCCCTGCATGCATACCAAGACGTTCCTACCGGGTCTGGGTTTTTGGTTGGTTTGTTATTGAGTGGGTGAGACTTGGCAGGCTGCAGTCGGTAATGAGTGCAATTCTCCCCATTGCTTAATTCAAATATGCTCTAATGACATCCTTTCTTGATCCCCTAAAGGCATCTTGATGGTCTCATAGCTTTCCAACCACGGCAGATGTTAAAGAGCCCAGTCTAGTCTAAACTGAAACTTTAATCTCGCCTCTAATTCAAAGTTTCTTTCCGCACCACCCCCGACACCAGTTCAGCGCCGACCTGACGGGGAAGCGGGCATCAAGGTGAGAGCATCTGTTCTTTCAAACTTATTGCACCCTGATGTCCTTTCTGGCTTTTGGCTCCTCCGATGTGGGGAAGACAGAATAGAAGAAAAAGAAACAGTCTTATTTGACTGGCCTGTTGTGATCCGTGAGGCAGATGCCCAAATGCTGGCTCTTCAGAAACCCCATGACCCTCACTCCACAGAGAAATCAATCTCTTTATACTATTTGATGAATTTATTCTCCCCACTCTTGGGCCCTGCCCTGGCATACCCCTTGGGGTCTACCTGCCTTCTAGCCTCATTGACCTTTCATAGAGTTTGTGAGGCCCAGCACTTGCCCTGAGACTTGGGCGAGAAGGGCGCCAGCCCTGGACCCCATCCTCTAGAGACCCCACCCTTGCCCTCCTCTCTCTGCAGCTCTTCAACTGGGTGAGAAATCAGCAGATCCGCGAGGATGTTCCCACCTCGAGCTCAAGCGGCTATTCTAGACATTGTTTTGGGTAACGAGACCCCAGAAGTCCCTGTCTGAGTAGCCTCAAACCTGCTTGCAAGGCCCTTGTGGGTTTCTTCCCCAAGCTTACCTGGGCCTCATTGCAAGTGTGTATAATCTTGAGTCCCAAGGAATGGCCAGGGGTGCTGCCTCTGGTAGTGTCAATGGAACTTGTGTGTGTGTGTGTGAGCGCATGTGTGCACTCGCTCTGGAGCAGGAATCCAGGATGGGAAATGAAGGCAGGCCTGGCAGGGCCACTTCTTGCCATGGCTTGATTCAGGAGTGAACTCCAGAAGTTATGAGAATCCTCGATTTGAATCTGAGTTCCCAGATTGTTATGGAAGTATATTTGTCATAGTAGGATGATAGAACATGTTTTATTTAGCTTGACTCATACTTTTAGAATATTCAGACATAGGGTATGTGGGCTTCCATTTGCGCTCTTGATCTGGGCCCTGGAAATGTTAGGGGTGGCCATGACTGGCCCATAGGAACAGTCATGCCTCCATGCCGTGCTCAACCTTGGAACACAGGTGGGTCCTGCTGCTGCCCTTGCTCTTTTTCCAGCATCGCAGGTAGCTTCAGCCAGTCTCGCACCTTTATACTTCTCCAGAGTAGAGGTAAGCACTTCTGTCTCCCTGTCCATACCTCTCAAACACTGCGGGCTACATTTCAGGTTCTTCCAGAACCCTTTTGTGCTCTCCTTAGGTGGCAGCACCTGGTGGTGGGTTCGTGAATTGTTCCCAGGACACATTAGGCTGAAGGATGAGATGCTATTTTAATTTACATTTCCAAGATCCCTAATGACGTGAATATCTTCTCATACATTTACTAGGCATCTGTAATTATGTGAGTTATGTTCATATTTTTTGATAATTTTTCTTTTTTACATTTAGAACCCTTTGTATTTAGTCATAACTGCTTGACTATAAAATATGTTGCAAATATTTCTTCCCTATCTGTTATTCTCAAGTTGCATTTATAATAAATAGATGGATTCTTGAGGCCAAAGGAATATTCAGTCCTGAACTGACTTTAGATTAGCGTCTCTGGAAAGTAGAGTAATGAATTGTATTCGTCAAAGTAGTCTAGCTGCTACAACAAATTACCCCCAAGGTTCTGTGGTTTAATTCAGTAAGTTTCTTTTTCACTTTTGCAACTCTCCAACCTGGGTGTTCCTGGTCCGTTCTTTTCCAAGGTGACGCATGGACCCAGGACCCTTCCATCTTGCGGCTCTGTTCTCCTCTGGATCCTTGAAGTCTTCTCCCATCAGCTAGCAGAGGAAGGAGAGAGCAGAGCATTTCGTAGGATCTCTTATGGGCCAGGCTTGGGAGTGGCACAAATCACCTGCCCTCTCTTTCCTTCGGCCAGCGTAATCACGTGGCAGGCGAGACTAGAGATGAAGTCTGGCTTGAGCCGGCTGGAGTCGCTGCTGCAGGGAGTGGAGCAGACGCCATCTCAGCCAATGTACTTCTCCAAAACTTGTCGTGTTCTTGAAGGAAGCCTAGTGGCCCCTGGGAAGAGTGCATAGGAGGATCCCTGCTGAGGAATTTTCCAAACACAGAGGGTTGTTTGAGTGTCAAGAATCAGGACTCCACTGGTTTGAAGTCTTGATTACGTCCCTTCCTTGTGAAACAAGTTTCAAAGTCTTCTTCCAAGAGACAAGGGATTCTCCTGAACTGCTTTACAGGAGGAAGAGATAATCTCTCAATCCTAAAAAAATTCACGTGGTTTTTCTGCCCTTCTCAGACGGAGGGGTTTTGGAGATCGGGTGGTTGGGTGGCACGGCTGGGATCAGGCAGCTCCTGAGAGGTTGGGGTGTGGGATAGTGGAGATGGGGAGGTGGTTGGCTGAGAGCCCACAAGCCCAGCTAGAGCTGGGCGGAGTTGAAATGTCAGGGTTGGGGAATCGCTGGGGGGGGCGGGGCCGGTGAGGGTGAGCAATGGGACTGTGACTCTTGAAGGGGTAACCTTAATAACAGGCAGATCAGGGCCGAGGTAGGAGAAAGACAAGGACACACTGGAGCTTGGATTTCTGACCCATGTCCAAAATGGGAGAGAGGGGCAAAAATCAAGGCTGGTGATAGAGACAGCATTCGGAATTGCTCCCCAAAAGTGGCAGGTGGATTTCCAGACGAATAAAACATTTTGTTGTCTTCAGCAGGCTTGACCCCAGGACAGCCCTTCCACACCTTGGCCACTATGACGTTCCCTAAACCCAAGCCTCTGTATCATTAGGACGTAGTCCTTCACCATCCGGATGGTCAACCACCTGCAGGGCTTATCCTGGGGCTGCTGTTTTGTGCTGGGGCCCTGAAAGCATTTGGCTGGTTGGAGAAGTGATGGATAGACATTCACAGCTAGAGTGATGGTGGGCGAGCAGTCTCTTGTCCCCGTTTGTAAAATCAAAGAACTGATCTCAATGACCTCTGATGTCGTGGCCAGTGCTCACATTCCATTTGATGGAACGTTGAGGCCAGCGAGGCATGTTGTATGAGGGCTAATTAGTCCCAGCACCAAGCAAAAGAACACAGCAACTTCTCCCCAAACTCCTCAGGCTCCAGTGATGTCCCTGACCTTGGGCGAGTTACTTTCTCTCCCTGGGACAGGTTTCCTGCCTGAAATAATGAAGTGGAGACTGTGGGGTGATTTGCCCTTCCAGCTGTCACTTCCCAGGAATCTAAATACAATATGTGAAAACCCAAGTTTACAGGAAAAGGCGGTTCTGCCACAATGCGATCAGGTGGGCTTCCCACTTCTGAGTTCGTGTATACTCAGCAGTCTTTATGCTGCTCGAGACTGCTCAAAGACCTTAGAGGCTTCCTCATCACTCTGGAGGACAAGGCTGTCCAAGGGAAGTGCTTACTGTGCTATTTGGGTGGCTTCAGTGCTTGGGACTCCTCCATATCCCAGTCCCAGCATCTCTCTGATTTCTGTCTTGTTGCCTCTCCCTTTTTGCTTCCTCCTTTCAAGTAAATTTAAATTTATGACCCCGGCTTTAAATCTTGGTTCCTTTCCATATTATGGAGTCTCCATTCTCTCTAAAACCACACACCAAAACTCATGGTTAAATCCTAACCAGTCTTGCAAAGGCTCCGAGTCCCAGGCGTCTCGTGAGGAGAGATATTGGATAGTTATTGTGCCCCATAGCACTTGTCCTTGTTTTTCTGTTTGACCAAACTTTGGAAGGTGGCAGATGATGGTCAAATGACTTTTAGCTCCAAGGGGCTGAGAATCAGTTCTGTGAGAAGGTGACATGAATAGTGGCCTCTCCACTGGCTAGAGGTTTAGTAGAGGTGGAACATACACGTGACAGCTCCTGGGGCCATCTTGGAGAATTCATTTGCCACATGTTTGCTAAGATGTGAGGAGCTGGACAATCAAACATACATTGGTAGCAGCCAACAGGGTCTTGGAGCTGGACAGGGGCTGGAAGACGTCCTGGCTGCTGTTCTGGTCCAGTCTTGGGCAATTATTCCTTAAAGTTCTCCAAATATTTGCAGGTCCAGGATATTCCCATCATTACCAAAGAATCGGGCTGCACTATTTGGGGCCTTATATGGGGCTGGAGATGGTCAAGTTGATTGAACAGCACGCTGAACCTATGCCATGCAGCCCCTTCCACTTCAGCAATCAGAAAGGACAGTAGTCATTGGAGGCAGTGTTGTATGGGTTCTCAGCTTCTTCAGCATGGCCAGCACAGCTCTCAGCTGATACTACTCTCCGCTTGGGCTGAACTTAATTTTCTCCGCTTTATAAGGGCACCTCTGGGAGAGAAAAATGAGTCTACCGACCCAGAGAGACAGTTGTGGGCAAGACGCTTCCATGTGGCAGAGAGAATTTTCTGGCAGAACTTTCTCATTTGGGGAACACTCCTGCGCTGTGGGCTCCTGGAGGGCGGGGTCCATGGTTTCCTCTCCATCGTTTCCGGTGCATGATGGGTGGCAACATCCGGAACGAACAGGTGAATGCAGGGCTGTCCCCCAATATCCGTGATGGACGCTCCCAGGACTGAGATGCCCTCTGTGGCAAGTAAACCCGCACAGTGATTGCCCTACAACTCGGCACATATTATCCTTTTCTGTTGTGTTCTAAACTCACCCTGTTTCTTACTTTTTTCATTTAACGTGGTTTAAGAGGTCTAGCCCCATTCCTAGTTGTAAATTATGATTTCTGACTGCTGTATAATATGTCATTATCTATGGGCACGAAACTCTCTGGAGATGGATATCTAGGTTCCCACCAACCAGCTCCGATTCCTTGCTGCTGCCTCGCTCGGAGCACATCCTTGTACTTGTCTTCTTCTGAAACGCAGCCTGTCTGTCCTTGCTTAGTGTTTACTCAGATGACTTCGAGCATCGATTCGTTGCTTTCATAACTCGTTTTCGTTTGTAAGTTCCCTCGAGCAGATAATCACGGTATCTGCCTCTTAGGGTGGTGGCGGGTGTAGATGAGATCATGTGTGTGAAGTGCTTAGCACATTATCCGGCAGGCAGAAAACTCTCCGTAGATGGTATAAGCCCCCAAAGCCTGGAACACGTTAGGACTTTAATAAATACCAATTACAATAATGAATGTTTAATTACGTCTGGTGATCTGGGGTCTCCTTCCCCATAAAGCTACGCCCCAGAACACTTGACATATGAGGTATTTGGGAGAGAGAAATTACGAGAGTCACCATTAATCCTCCAAATTACTCCCCTTTTACAGATGATAAAACTGAACTCAGAGAGGTTATGCATCTTGCTTATGATCATTCAGCATAGCTGGTGGCGGAACTGGGCCTTAAATGCTGGTCTCACTCCCAGGCTCTTATTTTTAAGTACTCTGCTGTGCCGCCACCCCCAGGGCAGTGTGCTTTGATTATTACTATGTCACCGACAATAGCTTTTATTTTCTCTGTGTGTGGGTAACAAAGAAATCAAGATTCAGTTAATGTTTCCTGAGACCTAACATGTGCCAGGCCCTGCCGGGACCACTTTCAGGGTGCATTTGTGTAAATTACTGCAAGACGCTCCCTCCGGGTGGCTACAACTGTGGGCACGTGGCTTGGTCAGTAGATGCCAGGCTGGGCTCTGGTCTCTGCTTGTGCCCTGACCTGGGAACCCGTGTGCAGTGCACAGACTGCCCCAGTGTATGCTGTGCCCCTGGAAACTTGCTGCGTGTTTCCTCCGTGCCGTCCCTGAATCTCCCTCCCCATGATACTCCTGTGGAGCAAATACAATTCCACTTGACAGACCCAGAGACTGAGGTTCAGCGTTGTGACATTTCCAAGGCTACACCGTCTCAAGGTGCAGATCCAGTGTTCAAATTGGAGTCCTTTGACTCCAAATCCAGAGACTGGTTCAGTATAAAGCCGAGTGATCTAGTGGGGTCACGCTGGAGAAAGGAAAAGAAACTCCGGAATCATTGGGCAGAAACTGCCAAGTGTGGCAACCACTGCCTGAGTGAACCTCATGCTTAATGTAGCTGCCTCACTCTCTGGTGAGTGTTGGATGTGGTCCCCCATCGGACTCCAGAGGCGATAAAGTCCCAGGCAGGCGGAAGCCCTCCGGTGAGAGATTGCCAGGGAGCTCGGGGCCGTGGAGCGTGAGTGCATGATGGATGTTTGAAGCTCCTGGAACAGGCTTCAGGCTTCAGTGCGCACACTGCTGCTTCTGCACAGGGTTTAGTAAAATAGACCTGCATTTACAGCGTGGCACATGCTCAACCAAGGGCCAAGAGATCCTGCCCGTGGCTGAGCGGAGCCGCACAGGCTGTGGGGCAGTGTGGTTAAGATGCTGGGCGCCGGAGAAAGCCAGACCGGGGTTGTCTCTGGCTCAGCACGTAGGCGCCAACCTCTCAGAGCTTCGGTTTCCTTGTCTCCTCCCTCATTCTTCTGTGACTTTTCTAGTCCTTTGGAGACTGAGTTTATGATCTCCCTGAAGATGCTTCAATGTCCCAAAGTCAAATCAGGACCTCTAATTTTAGAATATTCTACAAAATCATTATCTCAAAGAGACACCAGCACCCCTGCATTCATAGGAGCATTATTCACACTAGTCATGGTAGGAGAACAACCTAAGTGTCCGTTGATGGATAAAGGGATAAAGAAAATGTGATATATACATACGGAATATTTCTTATTCAGCCTTAAAAAAGAAGGAAATTCTGCCATTTGCGACAGCGTGGATGGACCTGGAGGGCATTACGCGGAGTGAAATAAGCCAGACAGAGAAAGACAAATACTGCGTGGTGTCACTTATATGTGGCAGCTTAAAAAATTGTGAACTCACAGAAACTGAGAGTCCAAAGGGGCTGGAGGGTGGGGAAATAGGGAGGGGTTGGTAGAAGGGCACAAACTTTCAGCTATGAGATGAATGAGGTCTGAGGATCTAATGTATAGCGTGGTAGCTAGAGTTGATAATACTGTTTTTGTATCATCAAAATTTGCTAAGAGTGGAAGTTAAATGTTCTCACCAAAAAAAAAAAAAAGATAGGGGCTGGCTCCGAGGCTGAGTGGTTAAAGTTCTGTGCTCTCTGCTTTGGTGGCCCAGGTTCGCAGGTTCGGATCCCGGGAGCAGACCTACTCTGCTCATCAGCCATGCTGTGGATGTATCCCACATACAAAACAGAGGAAGATTGATGCGGATGTTAGCTCAGGATGAATCTTCCTCACCAAAAAAAAAAAAGAAAAAAGAAAAGATAAATATGTGAGGTGATGGATGTGTTAATTAACTCTATGGGGGGAATCTTTTCACAATGTATACGTATATCAAATCATCACAGTGTATACTTTATATATCTCACAATTTTATTTGTCAGTTATACCTCAGTAAAGCTGGAGAAAAAAATAGAATGTTGTTCTAGAGCACTGGGGTTTTTCCTGCCAGTGGAGGAGATGTGTGTTTGGATGGGCTGTTCTTAAGTTATGCTTTGTAGGTATTCCTTCCCCCCAGTGCTGGGGACCTTTTTCCCCTCCAAAAACTATGCCACGTGCTGGAAATATTGTAATAATATTTCCTGCTTTGAGAGAGTTTACGTCCAAAGGGAAGCAGACTAATGAACAAGCATTTATAATCCAGTATAATAAGAGCTAAAATAGGCGCTTCAGCATTCGGGGAATCAGAGAAGGCTTCCTGGAGGAAGTGATGTCTAACCCGAGTCCTGAAGGATGAGTAAAAAGTGGAGTGGGGAGAGAGTTTTATTTCAGGTGGAAGGCACCATCTATGCAAAGGCCCAGAGCAAGCAAAGACAGCTTGTGTGAGGAACAGAAAGGATGAGAAACAAAAGACCTGGCAGGATTTGGGTTTGGTTCTTGTTTTAGCTACATTCATGCATTTGGGCTTTATTCTGGGGGCAATAAGAGGTCTGGAAGGAATCCGACAAGGATTAACCCCCTCTGAAGTGGAAAAAGACCACTTTGGCCTGACGGAGAAGGGAGTGGCGGTGGGCGGGGCCTGCAGGCAGGGAGACCCATTAGAAGGCTGTCCAGACGTGGGAGTATTTAAGGAAACCTAAAAACCCAAGTCCACCTGTAGGAGAAAGTAGGAGAAAAGCCGCTCTCCTTCCACCCCAGAGTAGTTACCTGCGGAATCTTGGAGGCCCTGAGGCCTGCGAGAGCCCACAGATCTTCTGGCTCCTAGACCAACACCCAGCTCCAAAGCTCCCCCATCTCTTTCTCTTCCAAGAATCAGTCCTTGCCCCCTGCTAATCTCTCCTTCCGACGTCCCCATGGCCTCCAGACCCATCTCACCTGTTTCTTCTATGCCCTTTAGTTTCCCTTCCGACTCTCCTCTGATCTTCTCTTGGCCTCCCTGGGGCACATGCAGAGATAAACCTGTTGGCCTCTTGGCCGGCGAACCTGGTCTCATTTCCAGCTCTGGCCGGACTCTTTCCCTTGCTCAGCAGGGCAGAGGCAGCCGCTTCGCCCTGGCCTGGGACTGGGCAGAGGGGCAGTGCAGGATCCTGGCTGCTGGAAGGCCTTGCTTTAGATTTGAAGAAGGAAAGAGCAACTGGCGCTGGTCTCTTCCATCAGCAGCCTGGCGCCCTGTCTCAGTGGTTCTCAAGCCAGGCTGCAAGATAGCATCACCTTTCGGGGCCTTTAAAAAAAAGCCTGCTTCCCACCTCAGAGATTCTGACTTTGTTGTCACTGGAAGAATCGAGGCATCCACAGTTTTAACAGCTGCCCAGGTGATTCTAATGCCTAGGCAGGATGGAGAACCACAGCTCTCTTAGCATCACCTTTCACAGATAAGCTGACACTAGGCTGAGCGTCAGCTCTGGCAGTTTTTTTGCTGGGCTTATCTTGGACAAATCTTAACCTCTCTGAGCCTCATTTCTTCCCTCCTCTGCACAGAGAGGTTAACAGCACCTACCTCCTAAGATGGTTATGAACCTACAAGTGAAGCATCTGCATTGCCTGGTACAAAGTTACTGCCCAACTATGAGCACCGGCTGGTTATTTTTCTTCTTATGCCTTCAGGTTAGGCCTTGCATGGTCCCTCCAGTTCTTTTTTCATGCCCAGCTACTCTAGTGTGAGCTAGATGATCAGATTTCTAACACTCATCTGTGAGAGGAGATGTACTCAATGAGGGAGAAAGGTGCAGGGTTAAGGTTCTTGCAAAAGGATTAAATAAAGTTTGTCTCCAGGGGCCCCACCCCCACTTCCTCTCCCCATGCCCTAGGGTTTTAGACAGGATTTGAGGCCAGTGGAGGTCCTTCAGTACCAAGCATGCATCCTCAAGATGGATGGAGAGAGAATCTTCCAGAAAATGTTCCTTTAATAAGTGGTTTTGATGCCATTATAAAGTAAGACTTTCCATAGCTTTCCTGCGGAAGTCTGTTCCATTGGTCTCTAGATAATTGTGTCCCTCCGGATGGCCTGTGTGGTCTTTTCCTATGTGTGGACTCTCAGAGTCAGCTCCCCCTTCATCTTCCTCTGGGTGTGATTAAGGGGCCAATGCTATCCAGCGTGGTGGGGTGCGTGGAAGAGCGAGTCCTCCCGGGCGGTTAGCACTGCAGAGAACTCTGTCCCCTGACTCCTGATATCACAGGCGTGTTTGCTGGGGACAGCAGAATGTCAACGGGAGAGAGAAATGTCAGTGCAAACTCATCAGCACTCTAGGAAAAAGAGCTGGCAGCACACTGTTCGTAACTAGAAGAGCGAGGCGTCTCTCTGGAAAGACGTGAGCCTCAGAGGGAGGCAGCACCGCTCCGGAATGGCCGAAACTCAGTTCCAGAGAGAGGCTGAGACCCAAAGCACAGCTGAAGGGAGGAGCCCGCGCTTCACAGCAGTCCCGAGAGAATTCTAACCCACAGGACATCCCGGTGCCTCTCCGTGGAGTCCGGCTCCCCATTAAGACAGAAAACAAACAAAAGTATGAGCTCTCAATGGATTAAGCTCAAGAGCCTAAGAGTTCCATTTCTGAAAGTTGAGCTATTTTAAGAAGCAGGAATCATCCCAAAGAGTCTTTAACTGCTGTGACCGCACCTGGATGTCCTCTGTGTTGGATGACTTTCCTAATTCCACGAGCATTAGTTGTTCCGATGAGCGTCTGTCTCTTCTGTTCCCCCCCAAATCCATCACAGGGGTGGGCCTTCCAAACTGCAGTGGATGGTCCACCTGCTTCTCACACGGGCACCTCGGCGCAGCAGGGTCCCGGCTGAGTAGCCGCCTGGGTCTAACTGTGTGTCCTGGAGAACTGAATGACCAGTTCACCGTATAAAGAAGCTTTAGTACGAAATTAAAAACTAGCATAGCTTGGTGTTAATTATTAACAACTATAAAAATTTCTATGACTTCAACGTTAATTTTTGTTACATTAAACTTCATGTAATGATGATTAATCATTTCTATTGAGCCAACCTGGTGATAGTGAGATAAAATATGTCAAGTGCTTAGTGACAAACATTTACGTAAGAGACAGAAATGATTGTTTTTATTTTATCATGGGATAATTATAATTTTTCTGAAACATAAAAGCATTTCAGAAAAACAATTTTTTCAAAAGAGAAATAAAAATGATGCTAGTTAATAGCTAGTCTGATTATGCAGAAATCACAGTGTCCATGAAGTGCAGGTGTAGATATTTATTGACACTGTTGTTTAGATTGGTTTTGCCCTTTCTTGAATGACTAATGATGTTAGCAGCAACTACTGCAACTATTATCATTATAAATATTAATATTAGTAGTGACAGTGGTCATAATTGTAGTTGACATCAGTCGTTTCTGCTTGCCCAGGATCCCATCTAGATTTTCCATTGCATCATTACCCATCCCCATTGGTTTGGTCCTGGTTGGGATGTCAAAGTGCACACCTTCCTTTGGAGGGTGACTCAGAGACGGTGGAGCTGACTCATCCTGACAGTAGCACCTTGAAGATATCATCGATATCATCATTAGTTCTTGCGACTTACCTGGGGGCTCTCCTGACTCCTGTTTCTAGGTCCTTCCAAAGCTTGGCCAGTAAACTCATTCTCTGATTCTGTCAACTATCTCAGAGGCACCCAATAAATTTTCTTTTCTTTTTTCATAAGTTAAACAGAGGTGATTTGCTTTGCTTAGTAATCAAAGAACCTTAAATAATACTTGGGAGGTAATATTGGTAATCGTAGCTATGATTGTTACTGTCATCATTTTCGAAGTCCCATAGTAGGAATAACTACCATTTACTGACTATTTATGATGTTCTGGGCACTATTTCAAACACTGTCTCATTGCACCCTCATAACAACCCTGTGAGGTAGCACATACACACCGTCATCACCCCTTGTGCGGATGAGAAAACTGCAGCTTGGAGAGATCCAGTAACTTGCCCAGAGTTAGGAAGTGATGCAGCCAAGATTCAAATGCAGCATCTCCAACCCTGGCACTTACACCCTGGACCCCTATCCTGCTTCTCTATTAAATGACTCAGATGGGATGTGCCTGGAAATGTGCTAATCACTTTGCATCTGTTGCATCCGTCGCCTTGTGTAATTTCTATGAAAAATCAAGTTTCAATGTGGGTTCTAGTTGCAGCTTTCAGATGTGGAAACAAGGGCTCAGGTAGATTGAGTGCTTTGTGCAGGGTCGCTCAGCTGCTAACGTTCCAGAGCAAAGCCACGGAGCCAGCCGGGAAAGGTCTGAGCCTGTCGGGAGAGGGATGAAGAAAATGGCCAGGTCTGCCGAGACTTAACCTCACTCACTGTTACCAGAACAAAAGAACCTTTAAGAGGCGCCGGGGAATCCGCGCCTTTGGAGGAGCCCAGGAGCTTCAGAGGAAAGGGAAGTCTCCTTGTGCTGAGGTAACTTTGAAACCCTCGTTTCCAGGCCAGTTTGGTTTTTTCCTTCCTTTCTTCTTGGAGAATTCCAGGCCTGATTAGATCATGCTCCGGACTGGAGTCGGCCAAGGGCCGTGGTTTGAATCGCTGTGATCCTGATGACCCCACAAGAACGTCTTAAAAGGATGAATGTATTTGTTTTACGCTGAGATAATGGAAAATAAAGCAACTCTGCTCCTCTGCAGGAGCCCTTGCTTGCCAACATACTTTCACAGTTGATTTATCTTCTCTGAAAAAGGAGGTTTAAAAACTAGAAAATAAAGAAGCCCTTACTAGTGCTTAACGCTGAAAACAATGACGAAGGCCGATGGCGTCGTCTCGGACCCTGTTACCAGAACCGGCAGGTCAATGTGTTTCCAGACATGGGCACAGAGACCCCAGATTCTGTTGAGTCTGGGGAAATTTTAGTGGCTGTATTTTCAGGGCTGTGCCGGGAAATGGATGAGGTGGAAGACACTTGTGTGGCTGCTGTCTGGCCTCGACCACCAACACCAAATCCTACCAGCATTTATGGCCCCCACCCTCAAACTGCTGGGTCAAGCGGGGTTGGGAATTTGAAATTTGTGCCCAGGAGGTAGTCAGGGCCATTTTGAGAGGATTATCTGGCCAGGATGATTTTCTGGGGGATGCTGATGCAGGTTCTGGGGGAGCAATCAAGGTAATGGCAGAAGAGCAAGCAGTTTCTGCTGTGCCTTTCTTGGCAATCATTTCTAGACCAAAACAACTTTTTCATTACTTTCAGAAGCATGGGAGGATGGGATTGCCATTGGTCTAATGTCTCTGTGCCTCATTTTCTCTTCTGTAAAATGAGGGAATCTAGTGCCTAACTCAGGCTAGTTGGGAAGATCACATGAGATAATGCATGCACGGTGCCTGTCATAGGGCAAATGGCCAATGAATGGTGGCTCTTATTGTCATTACCCTACTTGCAGCTGCTTCCAAGCTCGTCACTGGGTTTTCATCCACAGCCACTGGACTGCCTTTAGGGGCTTATGCCTACTTAGATTGTCTCTAAATCCCTTCCCGTGCTAATATTCTATTACCCAAGTCCAGTCCCCTCATTTTCTAGGGGGAGAAAGAAACTGATACCCAGAGAGGTGAAGTGACTTGTTCGAAGTCAAGCAATTAGCAAATCTAACTCTATTGCTACTCTTATGTATTCATTATGTATCGCTGCTGTCATCGGAAGGTGTGATTGGGTTGGAGAAGGTGCTTGCAAGCTCACTTACCTGGCTGTCGTAAGTTCCTTGCTGTGTAAGGCTCTCTATAGGGCTGCTCATGACATGACGTCCCCCCAGAACGAGTGATCCAAGCGAGTGTGCAGATGGAAGCAGCAGTGTCTTTGTAACCTAATTGCAGAAGTGACGCACCATCACTTCTCCCACGTGCTGCTGGTCACAGACCAACTCAGGTGGACGGTGGGAAGGGGCTACACACGGGCACAGCTGCCAGGAGATGGAGATCATTGGGCACCATCTTGGAAACTGGCTACTCCACAAGTCTTACAGACAAAACTCCTTAACATGGTCCACAAGGACCTGCTTACCTCACCAGCCTCTGCTCATTGTTGCTCTCTGGGCTCCAGTTTACACTGGTCTTTTTTCTGTTCCTCACGTATACAGACCATGTTCCTTTCTAGTCCGTCTTTGCAAGCGCTGCTCCCTCCACTGGGAACACTGATGTATCCCTCTTCTTGTTTCTCCAATTCCTCTTCGTTCTTGGAAGCTCAGCTCCCCCACCACATCTTCCAGAAGCTTCCCTGACCATGTAGACTAGGTCTGGTCTTCTGGTCACATGCACTGTACTGGTAATAATTGAATCGTCGATTAATTAACTATTAATTAATACTTACAGGAGTATGTGGTCTGACTTGCACTCTCTGGGTCACCAGCACGGAGCACAAATCACAAAATCAGGCCCAAATTCCAGTTTTCTTTGCTCGGAATCCTGGGTCCATACTCTTTATAACCACTTTTTAATCCTTATTCCTAGGAGGAGAAAAATAGCTGTGATTGTGCCTTGTCCTTATAGAGGCTCTTTTCATTAGTTCTAAAAATAGGATCATGCTGATGTTGCAGACTGAGCATCCAGCCTATATTTTTTGCTGCCAGGCCCCCTACCCCTCCATTAATCACAGGAAAGCACTTTCTTTACCGAACGTTTTTTCATTCCCATGTCAGTTTGATTCTTAGGTTTCAGCGAGCGCAGAGTTTTGAAAGTCACCAGCAGACTGTTTGTCACAGGTTTCTTTGGAGATCGAGCCCTGCTTCTAGAATACGTTGGGGGAAGAGTCGGAGAAGAGAATTCTCTTTTTACTGAGGATTGCGGTTTGGCATGCCGGGTGAGCCACATGGAGCAGGGCTGTTAGTCCTCTGTTCTTTCACTCAACATACACACACACGCAGAGGCACACACCCTCCTGTGATTTATTTATTTGCTAGGATGATGTAAATGGAAATTACAGACTCATACATATACGAGTATGTGTGTGTGTGTTGGGGGGCAGTGGGGCTGTCTCAGCTGAGCCTAAAATGGAATTCGAACCTGTCTGTAGAAGTAGTCGGGGGACCACCAGGAGGCAATTTGCAGGAAGGCTCTCCCCTCTCCTGCTGGGAGGAAAGGGGATGGGAGGACCCCAGGAAGGCAGACACGGGCTGTCTGAGTCCTACAGAAAGGACGCTTCCATGGGAAGAGCAAGCAATGCTGGTGGCGTAGGCTCTGCTGGGGCACAGGCTGGGCTTTGGAGGTCTGGGTGACCCTGTGGGACTCTGAGTGGGGGAGGGCCAAGCACCTCACTTCAGAGTGGACCAGAGTCTGTTGGCTCTTGGAGGCCCAGCAGCTGTGGGCGTAGTGGCGGGTGGCACCCTTGCCTGGACACTGGCATCGAACTAGCAGCAGCAGCTCGGAGGCCACGTGTGCGCTCGCTCGCAGGGGCTTGAGATGCAGGCAGCACAGGCGAGTGAGGCGGGAGAAGAGATAAACCCAGTGGCTGCAACTGAGGCATTGTGTCCATGGTGACTGGTTGGTTTGTGGGTACCTGGGAGACACCGCCATACAAGAGGCTGAGATCTCATGGGAGGCTGATGTCCTCCAGGATCCTATGGAAGGAAGAGCCTGTGATGTGTGGGAATGGCTATAATAGGTGACCTGTTTCTAGCCATAGACCAGAGAGACTTGAGAAACTCGGATTTCTATAGAATAAACCACTAAAGTGAGAGGCTAAGAGAGACCTTAGCAATCATATCATCCAGTCCTTTACTTTACTAGGAGGAAGTGGAACCCAGGGAGGAAGGCAAGTTTCCCAAGGGCAGGAGCTAAGACGGAGATCTGAGTTCTAGCCTCACTGTCTCTTGGTCCCTAAGGGAGTTTGGGGAACTTAGGTATATCACGATATTTCCTTAGGACCCACCGAGACTTGCAGGGGTGGCCTGATGCTAAAAGGCAAGCAGGCCTCCAGGTTGGGAGGCTCCATGTCATGTGACTGGAGGGACAGAAGAAAGCCAGCACGCCTGGAATGTCTCCCATGATGGCCCCCCCTGCACCGGAGAATGCCCTCCCTCAAGGTCATTCCTTTGGTCTGAAGGTGTGTGCTTAGCAAAGATGCTTTTATTAGAGGAATTGGGCCCCTGAGTAAGCAGGGGCGAGGGGTTGGAGAAAGCAGCCGGAGGTCTGCAGCACCAGCAGAGACGGTAGCAACTGTCAGAGATGGCAGGCCTGGGGAAGGCTGGGAGGGGAGGTCCCTGGAGATGCCAGGAGGGGTGAGCAGATACTAAATTGGGGAAGGGGTGGAAGCGGGAGACAACAACAAATGGGCCACTTCCCATTTTACCTGGAGGCCCCTAGCCCATTTCGCATGCCCCCTCCAGGCAGGATTCCCTGGGTTTCCAACGGTCTGCTGTGCAACAGCCATATGCTGAAAGCCCCCTTTCCCTAGTTAAGTAATGTTGTAGACTGACCTCGTGCTTATGTTCTTGAGCCTTTCTTCGCTGCACATATGTAGCAGGGAATAGGGGAAAACAAAAGAAAAGAAAGGAGGCAGAGAGATGAGAGTAGAGAGAGAAGGGGGAGATGTACAGACAGACACACAGAGAAAGAGCAGGCATGGGCCATAAATCGCTTCCAGGGTGTAAGGAACCACAGACGCCCACTTGCAAGACCTTCTGGGGCCACCGTTTAATAGCATGCAGCCGCCTGGCCACAGGTGGGCCTCTCACCTGACTCCCATTAGAGCTCCTTGCCTCTGGAAACCAGCATGATTTATGGGTCCCTCTGGGCTCATGGCCAGACAGCCACCTCTCACCCATCACATCCCGGCTGACCCTGAGTTGCCCTTCTTCTTGCATGTGCTCCAGCAGGTGGATTTGAATTTCTAATGACTGCAGACACCTGCGTTTCCCTGAGGCGCTTGCCGTGGTGATGGAGAACAGACCCAGGCCATACCCAGGAGGAAGAGCACAGTGGAAGAAATATGAGAGACAGACTTGTTGGAGGCATGAAATATCACCGAAAGTGTGGACCTCGTTAGATTTCATTAACTGTTTACATTTCCCTGGCTGCATTCCACTGGTCACCTGCCCAGAAATGCAACTGGAAACGCACACCTTAAATGAGATCAGATTTTCCAATGAAATATGATAGGAAAAAGAGTCCAGAGCCAATCACAGGTGAACGGGCCCAGCCCACCAGGGACCTTCACGGTCCAGCCTGACTGATGCTCGTCCTGAGGCTCTGGGAGGCCCGCGCTGAAGGAGAGGGGTAAAGTAGGTTTGCAGAACCTAAGGGAGGCCTGCGTGGACTTGGATTTATGGGGGGGACCCCCGCCAGATCCCCCCAACCTCTTACTCCCTTGGAGAGTAGCATACTTCCCCTGGTTACAATTCTGTTGCGGCTCATGGAAACTCAAGATTGAAAGTTTAAGGCCCTTGGTCAAGCCAGTGGTGCAGAGGGAAGAGAAGAGATTGTTACAAGTCCTAAATCCCTTCAGATGCAGCCCATTCATGCTGCTTGGCTCCAAGCTGCTTAGCAAAGAGTAACCCCTTCATTCTCAGGGAGCCAGTTTGGAAACCCTCTCAGTCAAGTCAGGGTAAGTCCATGGTGCCAGCTCTCAGGGGCCAGCAGTCCCCTGCTGCTGCTGCTGAAGAGGTAAAGGGGTCGCTGCTAAAAACCTTCATGAGTCTCCTTTAGAGCCTATTGAAAGAACTTTTCCCTCTATCATGAGTCCAGCCTGTGACCCATGAGGAGGTAACCTCTGCTCCCTTAAGTCCTTACTCTCCAAACTGTAGTACAGCATCACTGCATCAGTGGGATCTGGGTCCTTGTTAGAAATGCAAAATCTCAGGTCCCTGTCCCAATCCTACTGGACCAGCACAGTGCTCACAGGGGCTCAGCACGGGGCCTTGTTGCCTGCAGGTTGGGTGTCCAGAGGTGGCATTAGTTAGATTGGCTTTGGTAAGCCAGCAGTCCAGGCTGCTGTGCAGTGGGACCTCTGTCTCTGCTACCATGACCATTCTGTGCATGTGCCCATCATGCCAGGTGTGGGCGCCTGATGACAAATACTGGCTAATGTCAACTGGCTGAGTCATTTTTGTCTACTTGGGTCTTCAGTGCCTTTTCCATGGTGGATGCTTTCTTGTCCACCATGATCACATTTTCTGTCATACTTGGTGCCCACTCCCACATGCCCATCCACATGCCTCTGCTCCAAACCTCCTTGTCTCCAGTCATTCAGTCCTTTTTATTGCAGGCTCATGACCAGCGGGTGAGGCCATTTGCCACTGTCCATAAGTCTATATATATTCTCACTTCAGGCCCCTTCTCTTTCCACACAAAGCAGATGATTAAGTACACTACTCAAAGCTCCACCCATTGGAAAGATTTTCCGTTAAGACACCTACCGTCCATTTTCAGCTTACACTCACATTCCAAGATGTCCCATCTGCAAACCAGGCTTGGGATTTTTCTCCTTCAGCTAGTTGTGTTGGGAGTCCCCCCAACCCTCTGGTCATAAGTGCTAGCTGATGCAACCATGGAGGATGGCAATGGGGTCTGGAGTTCCTGCTCATAAAGGTTGATTGAGCCCTCTGGTCCTGCTTGGGATCCATTCTGGATATACCATTTCCATATTAGGATGGCCTTCTAAGGGCCTGTGGAACTTTCTGACTTGGAGGGTCTGATAGAACTCAGCCCACGATGGGCAGTTCCATACTCATGGTCACTTGATAGCCCAGAGTCAAATGTCCCATGTCCACCAGGGTCCAGTAACACTCTAGGATCTGTTCCTCAAAAGGCAAATGCTGCAGATGACATGGTCTTGGTCCAGAACCCCCGGGGCCTATGTTGTAATTCTCCTACCGGGCTTGCTATAAGATCCTTATGGCATCCTTTTCCACCTTCAACACCAGATGGTCTGCCAAATCACACGCTCCAAGTGGCAGAGCTGCTTGTACCATGGCCTGGACTGACTGCAGATCCCTCACTCCAGGCCCCACACAAAGCTGGCTACCTTTCAGATTTCCTGGCATATGGGCTGGAGTAGTATCGCTAGATGTGGAATGTGCTGCCTCCAGAACCCAACCCAAAGATGCCTGACAGGCGTTGTACTTCATTCTTGGTGGTAGGGGATGAAAAATGTGGCAATTTGTCTTTCACTTTGGACAGTATTTCTCAGTATGTCCCTGGTCTCTGGACCCCTGAAAGCTTTACCAGTGTGCCATGCTTCTGCATCTTCATAGGGTTCATCTCCCACCATCTGAAGTGAGTTGCTTGACCAAGGCCTCCAGGGTGCTAGCCATCTCGTACTCTCCCTGCTCTGTCATTGACGTAGTGGATCAGTGTGGTGTTCTGAAGGATGTCTAGATGGTCCAGATTTCTTCTGAATATACTGTGACGGAAGGATAATTAACATAGACCTAGGAAAGAGCTATAAATGTGTATCATTGTCCATTCCATGTGAATGTAAATTGTTTCTGATTCTCCTCTCTGATTGGGATAGAAAAGAACTTATTGGCTGCATTCCATTTACCCGAGTCCATGTTAATCCTCTCTGGCAAAGATGCCATGAATGGCAAGACAGCCAGTACTGGAACTAGTTCTTGGTTGAGTATGTGATGGTCTACACGCATTCTGCAGGATCCATCTGGTTTCTGCAGAGACCTGACTGGTGAATTAAATTAGGATACAGAGATACAAAGAACACCACCACCACTGCATCGTTAAGCTCCTTAGGGGTGGCACTAAGCTCCACCATCCCTCAGGAATGTTATATTGTTTTTGACTCACTCTCTGGGGAAGGGGGAGGCAGTGTCAGAGGCTTTTACTCTGTCTTTCTGTTATCACGGGCCAAGGATCCCATGTAGGAGTTCAACAGCTAAGTATGTCAATCCCAATTATGTATTTAGAGACCAGAAAAATGATCACTGGGTGGGTCCATGGATCCACTGGGTCCACTGAAAGCTGGCCTTTGGCCAGGACTCAATTTATTAACTTGCTTCCATATGTCTCTAACAGGTGGCCATGCTGACATTTTAAGTCTCCTGGTATGGATGTCATCTCAGACTCTGTATCCAATAATCCTCCAAATGGATAGGTATTTCCCTTTTCTCTGTCCACAGTCATTTGAGTAAATGGTTGGGAGTCTTTTCAGGGAAAGATCAAAGGAGTCGTTATAGTATATCCTTGCCATGGTGTTGCTGTGTACTTCCTTTTGGAGCCTCTGTAGCCATCAGGTTCTGGAGATAGGAGCTGGCTCAGGTCCAGGAATTGAGTAAAGTTTATGACTTTCTATTAGCGTGACCACCCTCAGCCTCTGGCTCTCCATTCTTGCCTTTTTTGGTTGTCTATTTTAAGCAGCACCCTCCTCGTCTGCCTGTCTATTTTCTCCCTAGGGGTACCATGTTCTCCTAACCGTCTCCACACCTACTTGTAGATCAAGCCCTCTTGGCTGTCCTTCCAATCCTGTTGGTTGTGATGGTGATTGTGGGCTCCCTCGTTTCTGGTGATTAAACACCATCACCTTGACTCTATTCTTCGAGGCCTCGGCATTCCCATTGCTATTAGTAAGCCAAGTTCTGTGACATATTTGCTACAGTCACCCCTAGCCTGTAGAGGAAAGCCACTACTGAATGTCTCAGTGATGCCAATTCCCATCCCATCAGCACATTCCCGATGACCTTGGTGAATAATGTGTTCTCTGGGTCCTTCCATGGACAAAATCTCTGATGGGTCTTCTGTCCTCGTATGATAAATCCAAGCCAGCAGGCCTACCTCCCCGAGCCGTTTAATCCGACCACCTTCTGTGTTGGTCACCACGGGCTATTGCTTTCTCCAGGTTGCTAAGAGTTATCTAGCAGCAAATTTGCCCACACCCTGGGGTTCTTGCCAGGGTGTTAAGTCCCATATCCCTGAAGAGTACTCCCAAGTAAGTAAACTCTTACTTATCCGTTCTTTTGTTCTGTGCTCCTTGATCAAGCACCCTCAAAATCCAGTGGTACATACTAGCTAATTCTTGCAGCTCCATTGGGGTTTGTCTCTTTCTCTCCCTATCAGACCCATCACTTTCTGAACTGGGATTATGCTGAAATTTAAACCTAGTTATTGGCCTGGCAGCCAGGACCGGTCTGGGAGAAAGTCCTGAAGAGGACACGTGTTCTCTTGCAGTGGAGAGGCTCATGCTGTATCTTCCCACAGGAGGGAGTTCTGGCTCTTGGGAGGGACAGGTGAGCCACCTCTGTAGGCTCAGAGGGAAGTCAGGGGAAGCACAGTCTTTGGGCTCCTCCATCCAGATGGCTCGATCTCATGTCAGGAGTTTACTTTTTTTCCAGCCAGGGCACTGATTTTAGCATGGTAGACTACTTTGACTAAGCATCAGCTCTCTTTGAAGCCTGGTGACTATAAATGTCAGAACCTGAGTTTGCTCCTCAGCTGTGTCCACGCTCCTACTGCAGGAGCTACCAGAGAGGACCACTCACTTTCACACTTAGTTTTTAAGTTTGTCACTTGCCCTTGGATTCTTATTATCCCTCTGTAGGGCATCAATTCAACTTAGTAACCAGCTAATTCTATTGTCCTTAAATGTGTTCCTCCATAACCGTACCAGCCAGGGCATTCCTCTCCACCAGGATGTTCTTCTGAGTAACCACCTGTGAAGTTTTTAGCAGTCGAGTCGCCACCTTGTGCCAGGAATTATCTGTGCCCCAAATACTATTTGAGAAGGGGCCTTCCTTGCCAGCTGTGTGATGAGTGATCCAGAACACAAACCCCGTCTTACCTTCTCTTCTTTTTGATCATTCCTGGTACCAGTTGTGTTGGTTGGTTCCTCTAAGAAGCAGATTTCGAGCAGAGGTAGAAGTGCAAAGCAGAATTATTGGTGGGAAAGCCTGTGAAAGATACAGGGGAGAGAGAACAGGAGCAGGCAGGGAGAGCCGTCAGGCTGCCATGCAGTTCTGAAACTGCACAAAGCAGGAAGACAAAGGAGGCTTGGGTAGGAGCACCTCGGACTGGTACAGCTTCCTGGACTTCTTGGCCAGCATGGAGGGGCTCTGGCGCAAATATTACCTATGGAAGGGTCCTGCATGGGTAGAAATGGCAGGCCCCTAGATCCTCATTGGCCCGGGGGCTGCCTGGGAGTAACGTGGCGTCAGTTCAAATGCTGGAATTAGGTCATTTTTGGGTAGGTTTCAGAAGGTCCACAAATATCCTGGAATTGTGAGCAAAAATCATTATATGTGTATATTTCCATGATCCATAGCTTTTCACTAAATTCTCAAAGGATTCCCTGGTGCCCAGAAGGTAATGTGACATTGGTATGAAGCTTCACTTGACCGTCTCCACATTTTCTCCTGGCCCCTTCATATCCCGTCTTGTTTGAAGGGTTGGTTGTGTACGTGTGTGCCAGCTACACCAGCTTTCTCTGCATTTCTCCAGCACACTAAGCTCATTCCTTTGCATTTGCTGTTCCCTCTGCCTGAACGCCCTTTCCTCAGACGCTGTCAAGGCTAGCTTTTCTTGAACTTCAGACCTCAGCTTCCATGTCACCTTCTCAGAGAGGCCTGCCCTGATTCCACAAACTAAAGTACCATCCTCAGGCACTCTCCGGCGTACGTCTCTGTTTCATTTCTAGCAGAGCACTCACCGTCTGGTCTTCCCTTCCTTCTTTCTCTCTTACCTGGCTTGCCTAGTCAAATGTGAGCTCCAGGAGACAGGACTTACTCTGTCTTGTTCACCGTGGTACCCCTACTGCCTGGAATGTGCCCAACACATAGGAGACACACAACATGCTTCATTCGATTACAGACCAAATCTTGTCTCCTCTGTCCATTAGAAAACAGCTTCCAATGTCCCCCTCTTACACCCTCTTGCAGCTACTTCTTCATAGCACTGTAAAATGTAGATCAATTATAAACAACCCAAAGATACACAGAAGTTCCATTCAATTGCAGATACCTATGTACTTGCCTCAAAGATAAACAGATGTTAACATTTTCCTTCAATTGCTTCTTATTTCTCCTCTGCTTCTTTTATATTTTAGCTAAGATTTCATACCCCACATGGTGAGATACCCTTTTCAGAGGTACCGGCTACCTCGGAGGGAGTGTATGTCATTTCTACATATAGTTTCACAATACGTGTTTGTATTCATAAACAGCGTCTGCTATTTTTCACATGTCCTGAGATTTTCTATAAATGCGTGCATGTTGTATATATCTCTCGGTACTTTGGACCTGAGCACTGGATGTTGTTGTTGTCACAGAAGTAATCCACTCTGAAGCCGCCCTACCTGTGGACTGATCGTCATATGAAATAATGAAACTCCTTATTGCTGAAGCCACGTGGATTGTTGTCGTGTCCAGTGAAGGCATCTTCCTGGGACAGTCTCATTCCATCAACATTTCCCATCGCGGGGTCCTCAGGTTGGGGCTGGCTAGCAGTTTTCCTTTGGCTTCAGGTTTACCAGGATGTAGACAGTTGTAGGTTGTCCTCTGACCCAGAATGCCCAGTTCAGGAACTTTCGTATTATCAGTTTACTGCCGTGTAACACATTTAGCCCACGCAACACACGATTTGTGACGTCACCCAGCTTCTGAGGGTCAGGAATCGGGAGCAGCTTCGCCGGGTGGTTCTGGCTCGGGCGCTCTCGGGAGGCTGTGGTCAAGCTGCCGGCTGGGGCTGCAGCCATCGGAAGGGCTGGAGGGTCTGCTTCCAGGCTCAGTCACAGGACTGTTGTCAGGAAGCTTCAGTTCCTTTCTGCCTAAGACCTCCCATAGGGCTTCTCACACAACGTGACAGCTGGCTTCTCCAAGCAAGTGATCTGAGAGAGAGAGAGAATGAGGGGGCTCCCCCAGCACACCAGCATGCACCCACCAGCATCCACGTGGTCATCCGCTGGGAGTCGTCTTTGCTCTCTCACTCTTTCCTCCCCTACACCATAATCACGGATCCCATCCTTCTCAGCTCCTCAGTGCCTCTCTCATCAGGCCACTCCTCTCTATTCCACTGGATCCAGGACGCGGTCAGAGGGATCCAGGTCTGCAGCACAAATCCGACCCGGTCGCTGGCCCTCACATTGTTTCCCGTTACCCTTAGAATACAGCTCAGGGTTTGCAAGCCCTGCCTGCCTCTCTGGCCGCCTTATCACGTGGTTCTCCTCATTCCTTGTCTTTGCTCTCTTTTTCTTTGGGTCTTAAATACAGTGTCACTTTCTCAAGGAAGCTCTTCTGACTCTCAGACAAGATTGGCCCCCCGCCCCGTTACATGTTTCTAGAACATTCTGTCCTCATTGGTGTGGTTCATCACATTTGCTCCATGTCTCATTGCCGTCTGGTCTGTAAATCGACAAGGTGAGAGCCCACATAGTTTTTGTTCACAGCCGTACTCCAAGGACCTGAAGTGCTGTCTGACACATAGTAGATAAGCAATCAATTGTGTTGAGTAAGTGAATGAATGATTTTTACCTGGTAAAATCACTTGTGCTTTCTCCTTTACTTCCTCCCATGGAAGGAGATGTTACTTTATATACAAATCCTATTTATCCCGGTGAACCACGTAACAAGATCGAGCATTCAATGCAAGACATTCAATGCAAGGACCCTCCAGGGGGTTTTCTGGGTCCTGTAACAAAGACTGTCTTCTTCATCAAACTTTAGTCAGGCTTCTCTAAGCCTTTTTTTGACTAGACCTGGTGCTTGGTCCTTGTCCTCAAGAGCAAGAATCCTTCCTGTTAAGTCAGTTTCGTGGGAATCCCCCATCATTGATATCTGATCACTGTCAATGCCTGATCAAATTCCTCATCCCCCGCCATCCCCCAGCTGATATCTGAGACCCCCGCCTGCCTTCAGCAAGGATCCTGTCAAATTGGTTTATCCGGAGCCCCCTACCCCTGATGTTTCTGTCCACTGACCCTCACCCTGCTGCTCGGCTCCAGACCCCGCTTTTCCTTGTTATGTTCAGGATTGAGCCCAATCCGTCTCCCCCACTGGACTCCACTGCTGTAGCCCCTGGAATAACGTCTTCCTTACTGTCTTCAACAAGCATCAGAAGAATGTTTTCTTCAACACCTGGACAGGGTCCGCTCAGGACGGGCCTCTCAATTTGTCTTCAGACAAATGCGCCTCCATCCCTACGTCTCCAACAAGAACCGCAAATGTATGAGGCGATGTATGTTTCAGATGTGCCTTGGCTTCAAATCAATGCAGGCACATAACCTAGCTTACATCACCAGACCTCAGGAAAATGGTACCCATCTACTTGAATTTCAGTTAAATACCTAAAGGTGGGATTTCCTGAAAACTCTAAGATTGGGTGTTCATAGACTTATAATAATAGTCAACACTGATTGAGCTACCGTTATATATGCCAGCCTCATTTTAATCTTCTCACCAAAATTATCAGGTAGCTATTACCTCCTTTTTACAGCTGAGGAAACTGAGGCTCAGAGAGGCCAATGAACTTGCCCAGGTTCACACAGCTAGGAGTGGGAGAGCCGCGATCCGTACTGGGCTCTGTTGACCACAGTACTTTTTTTGTGCCATGGTACCCTGTTGTCTTCTCTGGGAGATATTCTACTTTTTGTTTCCTCCCGCCCAAAATGGCTCAATTGCATGAATTCCTGAGCTAGCCACTTGGATTGTGGGCAAAACGTTTGCCAGTGTTCTTCGTAAAGCTCTGTAGTTCAGTTGCATCGCAGACGGTGTGTTTTAAATAGAAGTTTATAAATATACGATGGAAGTCAAGGACAGGCTTCCCCAGGTGATTTGGAGCACGTTGAGTATGAAGGAGGGAAGCTCAGGGGCTCTCCGCAATTGGCATGAAGAATGACATAAAGCAAGAGGAATGTGGCCAAAGAACCACAGACGCACCCACCCACCGCCTTGCCTGGCTCCCAGTGGAAAGGGAGTGGAGCTGAGCCAGACCCGGAGGCAGAACGTGGTTCTCGCTGTGCAGGTGACCGGCCTGGATTCCTTAGGGCTGGAACTCCCGTGGTGGGGAGTCATGGCAGCTCTGCTGGGAGGGCCCTGTGTCTTCTCCTTCTGTGGCCCTGGTTGGCTTGAGCTGTGTGTTTTGTATAGCTGATGAAAACCACACTTAACCGCAGCAGTCTGGGACGCCTCTCGCAGGTTTACAGAGCAGCTCCTCCGGCTCTCCTCTTTCCTCTGGCTCCCACCGCCGACCCCCCGCCCCCATGCTTGTTACAGTTTTGAGATTGAGGAGCTGTTGGCATTCACCAGACAGCCTTCTCCACGGTTCTTCCTGTGTATGCCCCTGCAGCCAGCCTCCCCTGTGCACTGAAAAAGGCACAGGTTTTGGTAGAGCGCCTCATCCTTTCATGTGAAAATTAGTGGGTATTGTGGCTTATAATTAAGTGGATGGCCTGACTCCATCTAGTCAGCCAGTTGTTGATTTCCGATTGTAAGTAGATCGGTCTTAATTCCAGGTATCATTCCCTACTTCCCAGCATGGCGCTTTGCTTTTTTCATCCGCAGCCTTTCTAGTGCTTTTATTCCTTTCAGAAGTGGGCATAGCAGGCAAGGGCAGGAGGGGAGATAACTAGAATAAAAATAGCTAATGCTTGCTGAGTGCTTAGTTTATTTTAGACACTGATCCGAGCTCTTTACTTCAACCCTCTGGGGGCAGGTACCATTATTCTTCCCACTTAACAGATGAGGAAACTAAGGCCATCCTAGGTGAAATCACCTGCCCAGGTGTACACAGGTAGCAAGTGGTCCAGCTGGATTCAACAGGAGGCAGTGTGGTCCAGAGCAAGTGCTCTTGAAGTAGAAATTAAAAAAAAAAAAGAAGGAGGGAGGGAGGGTCCTCTAAATATCCACCATGCGGTATAGAGTCTAGACCCACTTTCCCCAAATCCAGCAGATATTTCGTCAAGTTTTCAAGGTCAACTTACGAAGATCAGTGATTCTAAGAACGTTGGGAGTTCGCAGATCCCCTTGAGACGTTGAAGAAGGCTACGATGCATGCAAAATTGTGCATATAATTTAGAGAAGTTCAAAGGCTCTCTAAAACGCCCCTCCCAATAGACCCTATGGAACGCAAGTCAAGAACCTCTGATTTAGAACAATACTAAATTCTATCAATATGAAAAATTGAGTTGATCATAATGAGAAGAGAGGAAGCTAAATCTGCGTAGAAAAGCGGAAACTTGTGTAGGGCTGTGCGCCTCAGGCAAACTACTGACCTTCTCTGACCGTGGCCCTAGCTCCCTGCTCCACAGCCCAGGTTTATTGTGAAGTTCAGCAAGGTGCTATCCGATCCATCACGGCTTGAGTTCCCCAGAGAAACGTGTCCCACGCCTTTTTGAGAATTCCTTTCCAGGTTCTGCAGCCCTAGGAAATTTGCAAATTAGTGACAACAGATTAGCAGGGACCAATTGCTCCTGTGGACATTCCTGCGAGATGGAAGTGAGGGCCTGTGTCCACACCCCTGAGCCTGGAGGACACAGGCCTGGCACCAGGGCCCTGCGGAGGGAGCAGCAGGCCGGGGCCCCACCCTGACGGGCTTCCATTGCTGCAGGGAGGAGGCTGCTGGGTGTGAGCTCAGGGAGGTTGCGTGTGTCTCCACCTTCCACCCTTAAATATGCTGCCCTTTGGTATTTTCTCCCCTTTGAAGGCTACTCTTGGTGCTTGTTGTAAACAAATTTCACCTGGATAGAGAAGTGGAGGGTGAGGGAGAAGGCCCATACCATGGCATTTCCTTGGGGTTATTCTCAGACGGATAATAGAGATGACGATTACTATTTACTGAGCACTGAGTAGGAGCCGGGGCCCCGTGCGAAGGGCCTCCAGTACACAAAGGGTCTCCCAGCAGTCTACAGAGTAGGTCTGATTATTATGCCCGTTTTACAGATGAGATCACTGACATTCAGAGTTAGCTTGTTGCAGGTCATATGTCGGAAAGTGGTGAATCAAGGATTTGGACCCAGATCCCTGACTGCCGAGTTCTTGCTCCCGGTCTCTCCGCTGCAGTGGGCTGAGACGGAGGGCTTTCTCCCTGAGAGGAGCATCTGTATGGGGCTCCTGGCCATCCTGTCACGCTGAGTCCTGGGGATTCTCCCTCCCCACGTTTCTCCCATCACGTTTTCCTTTCCACTTCTGTTGCTTACGGCTTACTCCAGCCCCTGTCAGCAGTCCAGGTGATGTCTCTGTGCCAGCCTTGGCCTCCTCACCCTCTTTCTGGAGACCAGGGTGACTCTGCTCCCTAGGACTTTGCTTCGGGCCCAGCACCCCCTGCTCCTCAACTGTCGGAGCCTCCCATGACCTTCAGAATGCTCTGAGCACACACTTCCTCTCTTCCTGCTCTCCGCTACGTCCAAACCACACATGTTGTCTATCCTCTCCAGCTGGCTTTTGTTCTGATGGAGATATATGTTTATCAAAACTGTTTAAAATGCATTTTAATGATATACATTGCCGTGGATTCTTTGGGAAAAAGAAAAAGTATAAAATGATAATGTAAACATATAAATATTCATTTCCCAGTGGCACTGGATTCAGAAAGCCCCCCTACCCTGGGCATGAGTCCTGCTCTGCCTTTTGCAGCTGAGTGTCCTTGAGCAACTCACTTAATCTCCGAGTCTTGGTTTCTGCATCCATGCTATGTGGACAGTACCATCTACCGTACATGGTGACTATGATGGTTAAATAAAATGCTGTATACACTGCGTCCTAAGAAGTACTATGGCCTGGTGGCTGGGACCAAAACCTCTGGACTCAAGCTGCCTGGGTTTGAACCCTGGCTCTGCCACCTACTCACTGCGTGACCTTGGATGAGCTATTGAACTCTCAATGACTCAGTTTCCCCATCTGTAAGATGGAGATGATAGGTTTCTTGTGAGTTAATACATGAAAGGTACCTAGATGCCTGGCACAGAGAAAGTGACAATGTCAGCTATTCTGTTGTGAAGCATCCTTCCTCCTCAATCAAGATGTCATTCGCTCTCTCCGTACCTAGACTGGACACCCTCACGGTGGAGGCAGCGTCCAGTAGAATGTTTTGTCCTTGAGCCTAATGCCCTGCCTGGCGTGTGGGCAGGAGCAGTTTATTCTGCTGAGCTTACCATGATGGGCGTCGTGGACGATGAAACATTATTCCAGCAGCCTACAGATGCAAAGGATAAGGTTTCCAAACTGTGGTCACCGGGAGCAAAGGCTGAGAGGGGAGGAGAGCTTGGGGATGGGGAGGAGGAAGGAAGGTTGGCTGGCTTTCCCATCCCATCTCTGGTGCCCCAACCCGGAAAGGCCACGCTCTTAATCAGGCAGGGGAGCTCCCATTGCAGTCTCCTAATGGAGATGGGGGATGGGAGTGGGGCTTCAGGCTTCACCTGAGCGGTCCCACAGCCCGGCCTACCTCTGCCCCCATTCAGGGTGCTGCCAGCTGATGCCCTCCCCCAACGCTGCTGAGGGCACCCAGCCTGACCTGGGTCGGCCTGCGCGCCCCGCAGCCTCCCTTCCAGCCACAGCGTCTCTTCCAGCCATAGCTGACCCTCCCTGCGTAGCCACACCTCCCGGCCGCGAAAGGGTTAAGGCGGAGAGGAGAGGTTCGGGCTGACGTCGCTCCGGCTGAAGGTGGTTCCCCTTGGATGAGGATGGGAGAGCCTGGCGAGCTGAAACCCGAGCTCCCGCTCAGCTGGGGCTCAGGGAGGTCCCTGTAAGAGCCGCCTGCCCACCGGCCTCCCCGGTCCCTCCCCGAAGTCACTCGGGCACCGCCGCGGGGACGATGGAGCTGGGCTGGTGGCCGCAGTTGGGGCTGGCTTTCCTGCAGCTCCTGCTCATCTCGTCCTTGCCCAGAGGTACTGTGAGTAGCGTTCAGGGCCCCCTGGGGGGGGGGGCGTTCCTTCCTGGATCTGGGAGGCAACCGGACGGGGGTCCCAAGAGATAGTGCTGGTGGGTGCGCGGTGGGGGGGGGGCGGGCGGGTGCCTCTTTCTAGTCACAGTCTTAGGGGCTTGGCTGGTGGTGCTGGAGCGCTCGCCGCCCTCCTGAGAATGAGACACCGTTTTGTCATCCCAACTTGTGGGACTGAACTGCCTCAAGAAGGGGTACCAGCTCCACTGTTATTTGCTCCTTTTAATTCCCTCTCTTTAAAGCATGAACCGCGCCCCGCCCCCCCCCCCCACACCCCCACATCCAGTCTGAGTTCCCCACTCAACTTGAACAGCCGTTTCCCCAGCAAGAGCCCCGCAGAGGTGAGCTGGAAGGGGCAGGGCTGGGGCAGGGGGCTCCTCCTGGGAGTCTGGCTTGATGAAATCTTACGATCACATCCCATCAGCACAGAGCCCAGCCTAGGAGATGTACCCACTCAATGTGTGTACACTTCCTTCCTGACAAGGATGAGAAAGAAGAAAAAGCTGAGGTGAAAAGTACAAGTTGTTTCGGGGGATGCACAGTGAGTTTGTTTAGAAAGAGTTCTGGCTTCTGTGTTGTCACATGTCATTTTCTGAGCCACAAACCCCAAGTCAATTGGGCTTCCTGGGCAAGAGAGGCTGGAAGGAGACAAGGAGCTCCTGGGAGTCTCTTGACCCAGCTGAGGGCAGAAGCCAGGGAAGTGGGGACTTCTTAGGGGCATCTGTCCTTATATGGCGAGGGCCGAGGTGTCAGGCGCTCAGGTGAGACCTTGTGAGGTGAGGACTGGCTGACCTGTGTGGATATGACACAGCAGGACAGCTCTGTGCAGGAGCAGGGGCGTGGGAACCTTTGCTGCTCCCCTTCTGGGCTAGTCACCCGTCACCTGTCTCTGTCTGAGAGGTGGGTGCCCGCTGCTGCAAATAGCGGCAAGTGTCAGAGAATGAAACAGGGTGAGGGGGCTGGCAAGGGCAACAGTGCAGAAGGGGCGCCTGACCGTCAGGCACATCCCTCTGTGCCCAGTGAGGAGCTGGGACACACGAAAGCCCCCGTTTTGGTCTGTACTTTCCATCTGCCTATCGCTGCCTGCCCCAGGTGAGATCTTCCTTGGTGTTTCACTTGCAAGCTGGCGAGAGTGTTTCATTTGACTTTTGTCTCATCTGGAGCAGCCCAGAGATAATAATGAAGGAAGAAGGAGCCCATGAGGGTCTTGATGGTGCAGAACCCCAGACGCCTGCCTGGGGGCGCGTGGACGACTTTGCATTAAGATTCTATCCTGCTCCGTCTCTGCCTTCTGGAGTAGAGCCTCTGGGCCTGGGGTCCAGCCTGGGTCCAGAGGAGCGAGCTTTCTCCCTTGCACCAGGGCTCAGAGGACTGACTTGGTTATTCGTGGCTGTGTGGATGCTCCCCTCTTGGTTTTTTTAAGTAACGTGGCAGGTGAGACACCTCAAACCCATAAAAGTTTAAACCAAAGCTCAGCTGACCCCCCTTTTTCTTGCCCAGGATCTGAAAACCCCTTTGTTCCTGACCCGAGAATCTCTTTTACCTTTTGCTGGGGAAAAGCCTCAGGGAGGGTGTGTGGCTTCTTGGCAGCCCAGCTGCTGACTGAACCAGGGAGCAGCTTCGTGCGTCTGCGAGGATATGTCAGTGGCTGAGCATGCATACTTAGAGGGAAGACGGAGGAATGGAGTGGAGAAGGAAAATATTCCTTCAAGTCGTGAGCGAGTCCACTCCCTGCTGGAATTCTGGATCTGGCTCCGTCAAGAAAAGCCTGGAAGCATATTTCCTCTATTTACGTTCCCAGAACAAGTATTTGATGAGACGTAAACATCCACTGGGGTGGCACGGGAGATTGCTGTTGTGCATCGGCACGGGATCCGTGTGGGGATGAGAATGTAGACACGAGGCCAAGTGATACCCCAGCACAAACAGCTTGTGAGGGAGAACCCAGCTCCGCTGACTTCACCAGAGCGCAGTAGCCCTGCCAGCAGGATTCTGTCGAAGAGGAAAAACTCGTTTAAATTATGTGACTCCTGGGAAGGGAACCTTAATATGGATAACTTCACATGTGTTGCTTCCAACAGACGTTAGCTGGTGGAACAAACATAAAATGAACTGGGGAAGATGATTTGAAGCACAGATATTCCGTGGGCAGGAGCAGCCAGCTCAGAAAGGGAATGTGGGAAGAAAGCGAGGAGGAAGGAGTGGCAAGAAAAATGAGATGTTGGTTTATAATGGGATGCGTTAGCAAATTCCAAGGAGACAGCTATGAAAATTGGCCTTCTTGGCAGGGGTGGGTTTTTGTGGGGACCATGAAGAGGGTGTTTCCTTGATATGTGTTCTGAGAGCTTCTGGCTGCTCCGACAGGAAAAGGACTTAATGGTGGCATCATGGGTTTGGGGAGCTAGGGGTGACTTTAGGGCTCTTTTAGTTTGAGGACCTCGATTTCAGAGGACGATGAGATTAAACACCTATGAACGTTTATGATGTGGCCAGTCTTTGAGTCAAATGCTTCACATGCGTTCATTCTGAGACCACCCTAACAAGGAGGGCTTGTTATTATTATTCTTGTTTTACAGGTGAGGTTTAAGAGGTTCTGAGACCTGTTCAAGGATGCACAGGCGTAGTTCCTCAAAAAATTAAACATTTGATCCAGCAATTCCACTTCTGCGTATATACGTGAAAGAAGTGAAAGCAGGGAGTCAAACAAATGTTCATATATCAATGTCCATTTCAGCATTATTCCCAATAGCGAAAAGGTAGAAACGACCCAAATGTCCAATGTCCATCAATGGATAAACAAGATGTGGCATATACATACAATGCAACATTATTCAGCCTTCAAAAGGAATGAAGTTCGGACACATGCTGCAACATGGATGGACCTTGAGGACGTGATGCTCAGGGAAAGAAGCCAGACACGAAAAGACAAATGCTGTATGATTCCGCTTGTCTGAGGTCCCTAGAGTCGTCAAATTCACAGAGACGGACAGTAGAACAGTGGTTACAAGGGGCTGGGGGAGGGGGGCTCAGGGAGTTAGTGTTTGCTGGGGACAGAGTTTCAGTCTGGGATGATGAAACAGTTCTGGAGATGGATGGTGGTCATGGTTGTGTAAGCCACTGAACTGTACGCTTAAAAGTGATTAAAATAGTAAATTTTATGTTATTTTTATTTTGCCTCAATAGTAATGGAATACGCAGGCAGAGTAGTGGAGCCTGGGCAAGCCCACACTGTCTCGTTCCTGAGCTCGGGCTCCCCAGCACCTGGCTGCTTTAAGCTCACGCATCCTGTCTGTCGGAAGGATTGATTATGCTGACACGCATCTAACCTTGGCACGGCTTCAGGACACACATGGCGGGGAGAGGCCTTGCTGCCTCTGGTTTTGGTGGCACTGTTGCTCTATCTTGAGTGGCTGTGGCAAAGAGGGAGACTGTAGTGCCGAAGGTCTGGAAACTGACAGCCTGTGGGTGGCAAGGCCTGCGGAAGTATTTAGTGGGACCCAGTGCCTAAAAATGGTTTGAACCTGGCAGGCTGGATCCTCTCTATGGCCTGAAACCCCACCTTTTCAACCACGCATATGTCACTGGTTAGTCCCTGCTGGCATCTGAGTTTTTGACCTCCATTCCGGAGAGGCGTGGGGCAGAAAGGGAGAGCGAAACAGAGAACGTGGAAGCGGAGTGCTGAATGGGGAGAAATGCCAGTGAGGGGCGAACAGCTGGCAGGATTTTTAAAAGAAGGAATGTAAGTATATTTTAATGAGTGTGTTCTGTGGCATATAGTCTCACCCCTATGACCACCAACTCTCTGGTAAAGTGTTTTACTCTCATGAAGGCCCTTGAGAGGGAGCTTTTGGTGAAAACTGAGGATGAGTCTGGGTATTCTGTCTAGGTCAATAAGCTGAGGACAAAGTACCTTTGGACATGGGGGCCCAGAGGCAGAGGTGACCTAGAGCATGTAAGACCCTCAGAAATATCCGGAAGTCTTAGGGAGGGCTTTGGAATGCCACTGACATGGGCTGCGGGTTTGACTTAAATTTATCTCCATCTGGGTTCTATTGGCTAGACAGAAATGCCTGAGATAACAGTGTCATTGGTCTGGGGGACCCTAATGACTGGCCTTAAGTCAGAAAATTATTTCCATCTGTCCCACTAGGGGTAGACAATCCTGATGCAAGAGAACACTTCTCTACTGGCCTCCCTGGGACCAGCTCTAGAAGCCACGATTATTTGGGGTGTGTGCAAACTGGGAAAGGTGCCATTCCGCTCATAAGTGAGGGAAGGTTGTGCCCTCCTGCCCTCACATGTGGGAGGACCTGTCACCCTCACTCTGTGGATATTTGAAAGTCACGAGAGCCCAGCTCCCTTTCCTCTTATTTTCTTTTAAAGCGAGGGAAACACAGTATTTACGTTTTCTGGCTCCCAAATTCCGGGGCAGAGGACTCAGGGGCCAAGCGGGAGCTTTGAAAACTACCAGATCAGTGGCAGACAGCCTGTCGGATTCCAAGCCTGGTCTCTGTTTAAGGAATTCTGTTTGTCAGTCATCATAAGATCTGGGCCAAAGCATTAGGTTTATAACAGAGAGAAAGAAGTAAAAATGTAGGAAAAACCAACCTCATACCTATAAACAAAACCACTCAAGGAAGGCAGAGATAGAGTTGGCTAGAGATATCCCACTCGCCCTTAATCAATGGGACTTTCTACTATTCTCCACCCAACCCTAGTCCTTTCATTTTTCTGGTTACAATTATCTGTGAGACAGACACACAGCCCATGTGGGTTGAGGGTGGAGGGGGGGGGTAGGTGGGAGATTGAGGGTGGAGGAGGTGGGGGTAGGTAGGAGGTCGAGGGTGGAGGAGGTGGGGGCAGGTGGGATATTGAGGGTGGAGGAGGTGGGGGTAGGTAGGAGGTAGGGGTGGAGGAAGTCGGGGTAGGTAGGAGATTGAGGGTGGAGGAGGTGGGGATAGCTAGGAGGTTGAGGGCAGAGGAGTGGGGGTAGGTAGGAGATTGAGGGTGGAGGAGGTCTGGGAGGTAGGAGGTCGAGGGTGGGGGAGGTGGGGGCAGGTAGGAGATTGAGGGTGGAGGAGGTGGGGGTAGGTGGGAGGTCGAGGGTGGAGGAGTTGGGGGTAGGTGGGAGGTCGAGGGTGGAGGAGGTGGGGGTGGGTGGGAGATTGAGAGTGGAGGAGGTGGGGGTAGGTGGGAGGTCGAGGGTGGAGGAGGTGGGGGTGGGTGGGAGGTCGAGGGTGGAGGAGGTGGGGGTGGGTGGGAGGTCGAGGGTGGAGGAGGTCAGGTTGCCGGTCAAATTCCTCACCCTGGATGAGGGAGACACCGAGGACGGAAGACTCTTTGAAGGGAGTTCCTATGCTTTCATAGCTGAATAACTTGAGCTCCAAATACTGTAGTGAGTTTGTGGTGAATACTAAGCACTCTCCTGTATGCTTTATGTATATTTGTTTAATCCTCATGACAGACCACAGAGGTGAGTAGTAGCGCTATGATCCCCAGTTCACAGGCGACGGAACTTAGGCGGGGAGGGGTTCGGTGGTTGCCCAGGGCACATAGCTGGTGTTTTGAAGGCAGAGTGTCTGACTCCATAACACGTGCCCTGGGACACTCGACAGCACTGCCACAGTAAGCACAGGGTCCCGCTATGGTAGATCTGCTGCTGTATTTTGGCCAAATCAGAAAGGACCATGTTGTTAGTAAAGAAATCTGATTATCCCTTGGACGTTCCAAGTGCTCAAAATGGCCTAAGTAAGGTCACAGGCTCACTGCTGTGGAGGCAGAGTGGATGCGGGAGAAAGGAGAGAGACTGCAACATGTGGAACTCAGGAGGGGCCATTCCCTAGAGGAAACGGTGCTAAGCAAACCAAAAATCCAACCCGTGTCTGGGACGGCTGTCCACAGGATCATGCATCTCACTCTGGTTAGACAGTAAGTGACGATCTCTTTGTCCCATGGTCAACCTTTCTAGTCAAAATCGTATGTCTGTTTGCTGAGGGACAGAATTAAGGATGAGACAAGTTTCAGGTCTGGCGCTGACACTATGTAGCCCTCCTTTATGGGTTTATTCTGTCAAGATCGTCGATGGGTCAGCTCTTAGGCTGTGGAACAGTAGCAGCAGGCCTGGAATGAAGAAGGGAAACCATTTTTTCTCTTTCTTCCTTTCTGGCTTAGCACGGCTGATGGATATAGCAGGGGACAGAGACGTGATCCCCTTCCGTTAATACTAAGATGGCTTTTAACCAATTCATTTCAATCTTGAAGGAGGATGTACCGTCTACCAGACACTGGTGTCCCGCGTCTTAGGTCAAGAGGTTGGGCAAAGTGCCTCCTCTGCTGAGCAGCAAAATGAAGACGTCGACTTCTGTCACCCTTCTACCCCTGGAGTTGGGGAAGTGCCTGCAATCCTGCAGTGTGGGCATCTTTGTCACCGCCCTCTGAGGTTCCGGCTGCCTCAGACGGTTGAGTTAGTGGTCTGGCAGCAAGTATCCGTGTAAGGAGAAGTCTGGTTAGTTGGTTTGGTGATTGGAAAACCAGGGCTGCTGCTGCCAGAACAGAGTGAAGAACACGTTCCGGCAGCACGTTAGCTCCTGGGAGAGGCCGCCGTTGTCCTCATCAGCTGAATTCATCGTCAGGCAAAAACCGATTCCACCTGGTTTAATGGAAAACCACTACACGGAGGGGCATATTCCCTGGTTTGCTTCAATCAAATGAATCATTTGACGAATCTGAGGAAATAAGGTGTCAATGTTTTTCAAACCCAGTTCCATGTCCATTTGCTTCGTAAGATTCCTTTGAAGATGATCGGTTAACCTGCATGTCATGGGATCCCACCTCAGGAGTCAGCAGTGATGATGGAGAACCCCTGAGATGTCCTGGGCCAAGTTGCCTGAGCTTAGCTTCTCGGCGGTAACATCCACTCCCGTATTTTCCAGCGTGGCTCCGGCTCCCCTGGATGCAAGCAGAGGGAGGGCTGGGCCCGTGTGAAGAGTCTCTGTTGCAGGACTTCTGGGTCTGGCTTTCTGCCTCGTAGTGGGTGGTTCACTGCCTGCTTCTAAATGGTGTTTGGCCTCCCTTCTGGGCAAGCCTGGCTCCCGGGCCAACTCACTGGGAGAACAGAACAGTGAGCATCCCAGGCCTGTATGGAACTGAGATAGAAACCGCATAAACAAAAATATTCACCAGTGACGGACCCAGTGGATTCCCCGAACTGCAGAATAGAGACTTCAAAAGGTCACAGCAACAGATGTTTCTAACATCAGTCTTTGTTGCAAACAGCCTTACCCTGGGAGTCACACGTGCCTCACATGTCCCCATTCGTGTATGTAACCAGCAAACGTTATCAGGCATCTACCAGGTTCCAAGCATGATCCCGGGTGCTGGAGATCTCGTGATGAATAAGACAAAGTCCTTTTCTGTAAGCACTCGCAATCTGTTGAGAGAGCTTATGGTCCAGCCCGGCATTTCTCAAAGTGGGTTTCACTGGATACTTATTCTGGGAGATGTTCAGCAAAAATAAAACCTAGGATGTGATGATGAAATAAGTCTGGGGGATGTGGAGATTGACTATGTACAAAGTGTATCATAGACTCTGCAAAGTGCTGCAGTGAAGAGAGCTGTGATGAGCATTTTACAAAGCTGCTTGGCCACAGAATCCGTCTTCACATAAGACCTTACACCGTACAGTGGAATTAGTGCTCCCTGGAGTATAGGTTGGAAAACTCTGGTCTCTTGCTTATAACGAATAAAACATTGGAGAGTATCTCACCGTTATAGAAGACAGGATACGAAGGGAATTTGAAAGTCTGCAAAACATGGGCTTCTCTTCAGACTTCTGCTGAGGCATAGTGGGAAGTCTGACGTCCCGGTCACTTAACACTTGCTGAGATGTTGAAAGAACCATGGAGACAATCCCATTCATGTTGCCGTGAGAATGGTCCTCGCCAGCATTGACCCGCATGGTTTGTCAAGGAAACGCATTTCTCATGTTCGGGTTGCTTTACTGTGATTGGTTTGAGCTCACTGGGCAGTCTGAGGCGTGAGTCTGATTGATGAGTGCCCATGGTGACGTGCCAGTTCTGGGGAGCGATGAAAGCTGCAACTTGACTGCCCAACCAGATCATATCCTTGGTGACGGTCACACTGTCTCTTCAAAAATAAGGAGAATATTTGAGCATCCTTCTAATCCCGGGGAACTCTGAGTCCAAGTTCCATTCATCACCAACAACCCTCTCCTCTTCCCCTCCCTCTCTAACACACACACACACACACACACACGCACGCACAGAGGGGCTTGTCTCCAATCCCTTGTTATTTGCCCTCGTGTTCTGGTATCGCTCAGTCACCATGACCCTGATTTGCACAACCCGGAAGTGGTCTGGGCTGTTTACACTGGGGCTGTATCCCGTGGAGACAGCACATGTGTTTGAGCTGTTCATCAACCCCTTGTGTGCTGCTTCTGGGAACTACTTTCTTCCTCCCTTCGCTAAATATTGTTCCTGTTGTCATGCAACACAGCTTCTCCCTTGGCCCCGGCATTGCCTGCCTCTCCCTCTGCCCAGACTTGTTTCAGACTGGATGACTTCAGTAGCAATGGGTGAGGATAAAACCAGCTGTTTCTTTAAAGGGCATCCTGCCTAGGGAGACTTGAGTAACCCATGTGCTGCTCAGGAAAGATTCAGCCCTCGCTTGTCATGTTTATGGAATTCATCTTCAATATAGGTGTCTTGGTATGGATGTGGTCAAGGTTGAATACACATGTACCCAGAAGAATAAAGCGTAGGCAGGGATGTGTATATATTTAGGTGTGTGTATGTATGAATATGTATATACGTGGGGTATAGAATATTATGGTTTAAAATAGCTGTGAGAATTTGAGTCCTGGCTCTGTCATTTATGGCTGGTTTTTCTGGGCAAGTTACATAACCTCTTTAGTGTGGCCTTACGACCTTCCAACCTGTAGACTGAGGATAATAGTGTCTTGATTTGGGATTTATTGCAAGACGATAACTGAGACAATCTATTTAAAATGCTTAGTGTAATGCCTTGAAAAGAAGCCTCACTCAGGAAATGAAAGTCATCCTCTCCTCCTCTCCTTTCTGCTGTGTTCCCCACTGGCACACGTTTCACAAGGAATTGAGAAGAAGGACTGGGTGTTCTGTCTATAGTAGGATGGAAGTTACGTGGTCCTCTTGAGGCCCACTTCACTGGAGTCCACGGTCCTGTCCTATTCGTTTGTGACTCTGTGTCAGAAAGAAAACTCCCTGGAGATTCACCGTAAGTTTCTCTCTCTGAGGCTTGCTTTCTCCCCTTGGTTTTGTCGTGCATCCACCTTCCAGCCTTAGGGAAAATGCCATCCACGTGCTGTGCCTTAGTTTCTCCGTGGTTGAAATAGGACGAGTGGTCGTTTCTTGCAGGGGCTGTGGGGATGGCGTCTTGCGGAGTAGGTGATTCTGGTCAATGATGTTGCCTCCCAAACATGAGACGTTGCTCATCACCACCTGTTGAGATTTCGAGGCGGAGCTGGCCAGAAATCCTCAGGCAAAAAGCACTTCCCCTCCATCTTGTTCTGGCTTGCAGCGCTGTGGGAGGTAGCTATAACGAGGGCCAGCCTGCTTGAAGCTGCTGCCCGCTTAGGGCTTAGTGAGCTATCGGACGCACTGTTGTAAATTTATCACCCTTGTTCAACATCCCTCCACACTTGACATCTGCTGTTGGCCAGCTGCCTTTGGTAGAAGAAAAATCTGGCTTCTGCTTGGCGTCGGTGAACCGGGATGTAAGACAATAGCACTAACTCTGGAAGCCATTGGCAAGGGGTAGGTGTGGCCCCAAGATCCCATGTAGCCCTGGCACACTGACTCAGAAGGTTTGAAGGTATGGAAGCCTGGGGGCAGGTGGGGTAGTTTGTAGAATTCTTGGATCCGGGGGAATCCGGATTGGATTTTTGGGGTACAGCTTAAGTTTCGCTGTTTTTAACTTAGGCGTTCTATTGCTTTAGTTGATAGGACGTTTGCTGAGGTCTCTGCCAAGTACTTTGAGATGCATTGTTAAGTTATTTCACTAGTAGCCAATGCTAATAAAAAATAAGATGTATTCAGCTCATATTCCAACATTTGAAACAACCCAGAAGCAGCTGTCCTTCAAGGATTTCCAGACCGCAGTTGTTGAAGATAATGGCAACTGGGGGCTCTTCCAAGATGCTGGAGTTTGGGTTTTTCCCTTCTGCTGTCAATGTAGAATTTTTATTTCTAGAAGAGAAGCAGCAGGTATGTCCTCTTTAAATAGGTGTCTGAAGAGGGGGTGTTCAAAAAAGAGACTAGGAGATCTGGAAGCAAGGGGAGGACCCGAAGGCCTTGATGTAAGCGCGAGCAGGCTGCTTGGAACGCCAGGTCTGGGGGCCCTGGAGGAGGCCCTGCCGCTCCCCATCCTCACTCCTGTGGCCATCTGTGTCTTAGACAAAGGTGTGATGGTGTTTATCCTGCAGAGAAGACTGCTAATGTTTGGACAAATAGGCACTTTGTCTTCCAAGGCCCTTTATGCTCATTGTCTTCTTCAACTGCAGGGACATCAACAGCCCCATCGATCCACCTCCGTCCGCTTGAGGCTTTGTGGAAAAGCTGCAGCAAGCTGTCTTGTCTGTGATTGTCCAACAACATAAAAGAGGAGCAGATTCAGGATTAAAATTTGGGCGGCCTGATTCCCAAGTGTGTCTCCTGCACCAATGCTGCATTCTTAATCTGTAAAGTCAGGGGTGTGAGCTCTCTAGAATCAAGGTAGTGTGTTGAAAGGAAGAAGACTTTGGCCCCAGAAGGAACTGGATTCTGATCTTTCTTCTTTCACCTGAAAGCTGTGCCACCTGGGGCGTTTTATTTACTCTCTCTGTTTCTCAGTTTCCTCATCTATTAAATGAAGAAAATAATACATGGAAGGGTACTGTGATGATTCAGTGAGCTGGCCTGTGCTAAGGGCTCAGATATGCTCCCAGTGAGTGCTGGGACCCAGGGAGTAGGGGAGGATGAATAGGAGCCACGGTGTGGAGTGATGAAGGCCTTGACTCTCCAGCTATCATTATCTCGTTATCAAGAGGCGCTGTGAGAGGGGAAGACCCAGTCACTGAGGTCGAGAATCCAGCCAGGCTGGGACAGAGGGTCGCTTGGTGATGGGATGGTTCTCAAAGGCTCAGGAGGAGATTGAGCGTCACCCAGGGCCCCAGGAAGCATTCCATCACCCTGACTCACAGTCATTCCTGCCTGGGATTCGCTTGTCTGTCATCGGCCCCATGGAGTGGGCGGTCAGACCCTCGGGCCGTCAGGAATGTTGTGTGCTGGTTAGACATCCCTCGGGGAGTTTGGACACCACAAGAGGGGGCGGGGGCCGACAGAGGATGAGTGAGGAGCCCAAGCTGCCTAACTGCTCTCTGATTCATACGGCTTTTTCTCTCCCTCTGGTCTCAGAAGGTTTATAGAATGCAGGATGGTAAAAACTCAGTAGACATTTTAATTAAATGTGGTTACATGGGAGGACTGTGCAGTTTTTGATGGACAGAAAGAAAGGTTCTAACATCAAGGAGGAGCATGATAGAAGTGCCTTTCTTTGCCACCTTCTGGGGTAGTCTTGGTCTGACAACGGATGTTTCAATCATGTTTGGAACAGGCTGATCCTTGTTTTCATAAAGAATCCACTGAGTTTTTTCAGATTGACCTTAACAGCTATGCCAACCTATTTCCTTAAAATCTACTGTTGGAAACGTGGCGCTTGGGGACCGTGCTAAGGGGACGCCATTGCTCCCCCTGCCGTCTGTGGAGCTAAGCTCCTTTTTGAGGGCTGATGTTTTCTCCATCTTGTCCGCAGTGGAAATAGATCACTATTGGACCCCCTAAGGCAAACTGTCGGGCCGATATAGGGCTGTGCAAAATAACGATGATGATGATGACAGCCAACTTTGACTCATCTGTTCACTTGTTCACCTCCTGTATGAAAGCTGAACCGGGCCTGTTGGTCAGCACTGTTGTCATTGCCTTAGTATTCCTCTTGATGAAACAGGCTGAAGACGTTAAATGTCTCCTATTTTCCAAAGTGAATCTGGAAGAACCAGAGCTGGACCAATATAACTGCCTGTCCACTTGGATAGGAGGTGGGAGCACGGCTGCCCCCAAGCGTGGCAGCTGAGAGAAGGGCTTGGGCAAAGCTTATGATACCAAAGTAGCGTGCAACTCTCTTGATATTTGTACACCCTGATTAAAAAGGGGGCAGGGAGCCCTTGCAGACATGGCATAATTATGCAGCCATTTTAAATCGCTTTTGAAGACTACTCAGTGTCAAGAGAAATGTCCGTGATCTAAGAAAAAAGGCAGTTTCTAAACCAAAACCTAGTACGTTACCGGTTCTGAGAGATAAGAAGACTATGTGTGCCCGTCAGCGGTCTCTATACCTGCGTCTCTGTGTCCACTGGGAGAAGACAGCTTGAAGCACAGACAACAAGATGTTAAGGTTATTTCTGAATGCTCTTTAGTCCTCTATTTATGACTTTGTTTTTTGAAGCTTTCAAAATGAATTTTGCATATTAAAATGTGTAGTGTTTTATAAAGAAAAAAATGGTGCTTTATCCAATGGAAGCGTTAGGGATGAACGAACGTGCCTGGTGCCTGGAACTCAAAGCTCAGTTTTGCGCTGTGGTTGTAGGCACGCGCTCTAGCTGTCGGCGCCCCGGCTTCTCCCAGGGCGTGCTCCTGACTTCTTCGTGCTTTATTTGTGCTCATTGCCTGGGCAGCACTGGCGGGGTAAAACTCATCTGCAGCTTTTATAAGGCCGTGCTCTTAACTGTGGAAGGCCAAGTAGGGTTTGCTCAGCTCCAGGAGCTGGTGAAGCTGGAGGTTGTCCTGGGCTGTTCCCCTGAGCGGCAGGCTTGCTCACCTCCCCCTGGGCCGGGCCTGCAGTTCTGGGGGCCTCCCTTTCCTCTCAGAATTCATCCCCTAAAAGAGCTGCTCTGGCATTTCTCTCTGCCTCTAACCTACCTAGTCCTTTTCATCGCTGTAAAGTGAGGAGGTTGGACTAGAGCATTTTAACCTCAAAGAAAATGTGTTACCTACCTTGCTGGATCATCTTGAAGATTAAACTGCATAAAGAATATAAAGCACTTTAGCTAAACAAATGCTGAAATGCTTGAGTGTGCATATATGAAAACATTCGGTAGGTAGCTTCCACTGCTGTTAGTATTTCTCTAGTTTCTGGAACTGGCCTTTAGCACTTTGTTGAAATTCCCTGATATTTGTACAGCTAAAGCCAAATGCCCAACGTGCCCTTCTTACAAATGTAATTCCAATCAATGGAGGGAAAAAGTCCGGGAGATTGCTTTTGTCTGCTTATTGTGTTTCTAAGTCTCTTCAGCTGGTCAATTTTAAATATTTCTCATAGAATAGTTTAGTTATCTGTTTATTTCTTACATATATATTTTGGGGGCACTTTCCTGTCTCTGTTCAAGCTGGGGGGAGGAAGGGGGCTGGGTTTGCCAGACCAGAGGGGAAAGGGCTGGATTATGAGACCATTAAAACCGTCGCCTCCCCCATCCCTTCCGTATTCTTGGGCAGTGGTCTTAACTTGGCAAATAGATAGATTTCTATCTGTGATTTTGTTTATATCCCCCTAACCCTGTGACTCTGGGAGATTTGGTGCTAATGTCCTTTCATGACCATTTGTTCATTCTCAGAGCATCCTACATTTTCCTCATCAGAGTTAGTGATTATGTGTCTTTGAAGCTTTCAAAAGGAATCTTGCATATTAAAATGCAGAGTGTTTTATAATGAAAAAAATGACATTTTATTCAATGGAAGCATTAGGGATGAATGAACGTGCCTGGGGCCTGGACGTTTTTTCCGTCTGCTCCTCTGTGAAACTGTGAGTTCCATGAGGCCAGGGATGGTGTCTCTTTTTCTCTCCATTGGGTCCTGGCACCCAGCCTCCTACATGGGCCATGGTGGCCACTCAATAAATGCTTGTGGAATGGAAGAAGACTTTCTCAATTTACCCACGGTCTTGGCACTGTGCTTAGTGGGGAAACTGAGGAACAGAATGATAAAATGACTTGCTGTGGGTTGACCCTTCTTTTGAGAAGACACAGTGTGTTAGTTCCTTATGGATGCTGTAACAAATTACTGCAAACTTAGTAACTTAAAACCACACATATTTATTGTCTTATACTTCTGGAGGTGAGAAGTCTGCAATGAGTCTTAGGAGGCTAACATTAAGGTGTCAGAAGGCCTGCATTCCTTTGTGATGCTCCAGGGGAGAATGTTTCCTTCCCTGTCCAGCTTCTGGAGGCTGCTTGCATTCCTGGGGTCGTGGTCCCTTCCTTCCATCTTCAAAGCACGTCCCTGCACTGTCTGCTTCTGTCGTCGCTTCTCCTTTTCTGACTCTGACCCCACTGCCTTCCTTCCGTGAGGGTCCTTGTGATTGCATTGTGATTGCATTGGGCCCACTTGGGCAAGCCAGCCTATTCTTCCCATCTCAAGATCCTTACATTAGTTACAGTAACGTAATTTGCCAGTAACGTAACATTTTCACAGGTTCTGGGGCTAGGATGTGGATGTCTTTGGGTGCCTGTATTCTGTCTGCCACACACAGACTCCTCGAAAAGGAGCCGGCTGGCTGACCTGGCGGACGGTATGTAGCTGGGCTCCCTGGGAGCGTTCCCTTTGGCTAAGAGGATATGACTCTCTGGACATTACCTATAAAGTTAGTATAAAGGGCCAGGGAGGGCAGAGGTGGGCTTGCTCCTTGAAATGAGGAGAAATGCCTCTGAAGGCACTTTAGGGACTTACTTCCTGTGTAGGAGAGAGGCCTGCAGTGTCCCGTGGCCGGGCGTGAGGGGGTGAGTCTGCTGGAGGAGAAGCAGGCTTTGCCCTCTGCTGGAGCCGCGCGGCCCTGACCTGGCCTTCCACAGTTAAGAACAGAGTCTTACAAAAGTTGAAATGACTTGTATCCTGTTGGTGCCCCCCAGCCCAGGAGTTATTAGTATTAATGAATTCTTAGAAAACCTAGAAGGGCACAGTGCTTGCCCTAGGGTGAAGGGAGGGAAGGGGTGAGACACGAGCCACACCCCACCGCATATTTGCTGTTCCGAAAGTGGAGAAATCATGTGCTGGACAATGTGGGGCTGTGGCAAGGGAATTTGGACCCACGTCAGGTCACCCGAACTGCTGTTCCAAACTCTTTACCACCAGAGGGAAGGTGCCCCAGCTCTGATATTGGCAAATTACGGGGCGGGGCCAGGTTTGCTGGGCTTTAGCTCCAAGCTGGCCCCCCTGGATGGAAATATTGGACTATTGAAGGGAGGGTGGCTCTCAAGTTAAGGCCGATTCATTCAGCAAGTATTTATTGAACGCCTCTTGCATGCCAGGCCTTTCCCCAGCAGCTGTGAACAAGTTAGATGTGGTTCTTGCTGCCTTATGGTCTTGCAAGGGAGGCAGACAACAAGCTAGTAAGTGGAAACATAGAAAATATTCTCAGTTGTGTTAAGGGCTGAGAAAGGAAACAAGTGGGATGGATGCTGTGATAGGGACGACCCTGAGGGGGATGGCGGAGGTGGGGGTTCAGATGAGAAAGTGGGTGAGGACCGCTCAGAGCAGGTGTCATTGACATGAAGCCTGAAAGGTTGCGACAGAGATGGTGGGAAAAGCAGATGTGAAGGCCGTGAGGGGGGCAAAAGCTTGGGGGTTTCAAGAAACTGCCGGAAGGTGGGAAGCAGAGGCCAAAGAAGGGTGGAGGGGTCGGCAGGGAGGGCTCTGTGGGCCGTGGCAGGCGCATGGGGCTTGTTCCAAATGCAGTGGGAAACAATGTGAACATTTTCAGTACGAAATTGACATGCTGTTGATTTCAAAAGTAAGAGCCTTGGGAGACGGGCCCTGTGCTGTTTCCGTTTTTAAGCTGCTGGTTGTTGAATGCTCGCTGCAGGCCGGCGCTGGGAAGTGCTTGATAGACGTTGTCTAGTCCTTGCACAGGCCTCTGGGTTGGATAAAGTGTACTCATTTACTGGAAGGTAAACTGAGGCTGACTGCAGAAAGGAGCGTAGTTAAGGTCCTGCGCCCAGTGTAGTGGGGTGGTACCCCGGGCCCAGGTCTGTCTACTCCACTGCCTGAGCCTTGAACCATTTTGTTTTCTCTATTTTTTACATTAAAAAATGTGGTAAGATATATATAACATAAACTTTCTCATATTAACTATTTTAAGTATACAGTTCAGTGGCATTAATTATATTCACAGTGTTGTGCAGCCATCACCACTATTTCCAAAATTTTTTAAGGATGATATTTGTCCTTTTGTGTCTGGCTTCTTTCACTAAGTGTAGTGTTTTCAAGATTCATCCAAATTGTAGGTTGTATAAGAACCTCATTTGTTTTTATGGCTGGATAATATTCCACATTCTAAACAACATTGTGCGTACATACCACATTTTGTTTATTCACTCATTTTTCCTTTTTTTGGTGAGGAAGATTGTCCCTGAGCTAACATCTGTGACAGTCTTCCTCTATTTTACATGTGGGACGCCACCACAGCATGGCTTGATGAGTGGTGTGCAGGTCTGCACCAGGGCTCTGAACCTGCGAACCCTGAGCTGCTAAAGTCGAGCATGCAAACTTAACCACTACACCACTGGGCCGGCCCCATTCACTCGTTTGTTGATGGACACTTGGGTTGTTTCCACCTTTTAGCTGTTGTAAATAATTCTGCAATAAACATTGGCATACAAATCCATTTGAGTCCCTGTTTTTGATGTTTTGGGTATATATGTGGGAGGAGAATTGCTGGGTCACGTGATAATTCTACAGTTAGCTTTTGAAGGAACCATCAAACGGGTTTCCACAGCAGCTGCGCCATTTTACATTCCCACCAGTAATATATGATGATTCCAACTTTTCTCCATCTGCCAACTCTTAGTTTCCTTTTTTGTAGCCATCCCAATACTGTGAGGTAGTTTTGATTTGTGTTTCCCCGATGACTTGTGAGGTCAAGCATCTTTTCATGAGCTTGTTGGCCATTTCTGTATCTTCTTTGGAGAAATGTCTATTCATGCTATTTGCCTATTTAAAAAATTGGGTTGTCTTTTTGTAGTTGAGTTGTAGGAGTTCTTTATATGCTCTGGATATTAAACCCTTATGAGACATATAATTTGCAAATCTTTTCTCCCATTTTATAGGGTGTCTTTTCACTTTCTTAACAATGCCTTTTGTTGCACAATTTTTTAAAATTTTGATAAAGTCCAATTTATCTGTTTTTATCTTGTTGCTCATGCGTAAGTGTCATGTCCGAGAATTCACAACCAAATGTCAGATCGTGGAGGGTTACCCCGTGTTTTCTTCTGCTCCCCTTCACTTTTAACTGCTGCGTTCTCATCTGGACTTGAGAAGGCATTCACTTCCTCCAGCCAACCGTGGAGACGTGGGGAGCTCTGCTAAGGCAGCCCTGGCGTCCATCCCAGAGGGCTCACAGGGCCCGGGGGAAACAGCCTCAGCAGTGACAAGGCCACGGTGCTCTCGGGCTCATTCCCGAGTGCCAGTGTGAGGGTCTTTGCCGATCCACCGGTGTTTGTGGGAAAAAAGTGGGCAAATATTTCATAAAGCTAAATTTATTCAGTGTAGAGAACCATCCCTTGTTATGCGAGTAGTCGTTCCTTTCTGTGATTCTAGAATGTTCTTATGACCTGAGGCTGAGACTAGACGGTGATGGCTTTCTTAAAGGGCTCCCCTTGGCAGATGAAGAATGATCACCCCTGTGTCGGACTTCAAATTCGAGGGAAGAAAATAGAAAGCTAAACTCAACTATGAAATTCAAGAGGGTAGACGCCCCCACAGGTGCTGGGGTTGGTTTGCTGGCCCCCAGAGCATGCTGGGGATCGCTGCCCGGGATTTGGAGGGACAGCCTCACAGGAACCCAGATTCACTTTCTCCCTCTGATAGGTGACCTATTTCTGCCTCAATCCTCATCTTTGTGCACAATTTTTAGAAGTGGCGTGTGGGGAAGAAAGAGGAGCAAATCAAAGCTAAGTCTGTTTCTCAGCCTGGATTCCTCTGGGCCACCTCCCACGGGCTCCTCTTGTAGATTTTACCAGATGTTTTTGTCTTTTTCGTTTACTAAAGGTACATTTTAAAAGAGAGAAAAAAAAAGAAAGAAATCCTACCCAGGAAGGAATACTTTTTTTCTCGTGGGAAAGAACACTCAGTTGCATTTCGGACTGAATGAAGCTCTGCCAGTGAGCTCACTCCTGTGAACACCGAAATTCGCCCAAACATACTAATTAAGATACTTTTTGTCTTTGCTGTTGGTTTTAGCTTTGAAGATACCATAAACACGGCATGCTGAGAAATCGAGCAGCTGAGTCTGGAGGAAATGGCTTGGCCCGTCCTTGGCAGCCGGCCTTTTCGCTTGAATGGCCTGGTCTGGAAAGTGGTCTGCATGCTCTCTTGATGGCCCAAGGGCCTGGGCTGCACCATGCAGTTGTGCGGTTCAGTGGCTCCTCCTGGAGTTGTGCAGTGCACAACCTAAGTAGCTGTGAGCCGTGGCCTGATGCACCCCAGCAAAAATAGAAATGATTGTAGATATTTGAGATGTATACTTGTGTATAAGCTATTTATGTATATATCTATCAATCCACTTAGATTATATATTGATAAAACATGATTTCTTTTCCTTCTTTCTTTTTGATTAAAAAAATTAAAAAAATGAATAACAGTTCTAACAGATTTCATCTGTGTGCCAGGGGGTGGTCCTGAACGCCCTTTGAGGTGGGCCAGTCCGCTTTGCCGACATTGGCCTGGGAAGCATGCACGCAGTGTTCTCTGTCACCCAGGCTGGGCCTGGCTGCTCCTCAGCAGTCGAGCACCCGTGGGTCTCGCCCTTCCCGCCAGGCCTACGTCCTCACCTGCTGGTTCCCGTTCCAGAGTACACGGTCGTTAACGAAGGCTGCCCCGGAGCCGAGTGGAACATCATGTGTCGCGAGTGCTGCGAATATGATCAGATCGAATGCGTCTGCCCCGGGCGGAAGGAGGTCGTGGGGTACACCATCCCTTGCTGCAGGAACGAGGAGAACGAGTGTGACTCCTGCCTGATCCACCCCGGTGAGTGTGGGACGGGGCCTCCAGTCGCCTCCATGTTTTCTGAGGTCGTGGATGGGAGCAGGCGAGACACTTGACTTTTGGCAGGCAGACGTGAGGGGGCCGTGATGCCGTGATTATTGAAAGTGGCATGACGGAGCCAAGGAACTGGGGAGTTCGTGCCCTTTTCATGGTAGACTTGTAAAGCTGTGGATTCATCCACTCATTCATTCATTCACTCGACAGACTGAGCAGCCATGTGCTGTGTCAGGTTGCGGGTATACAAGGATTAAAAAGACACATTCCCCGCATTCCCAGAGCTTGCAGCCTGGTGGGAGATGGAGGGGTAACCAGGCAGCTGTAGTACAGCATGGTGAGCGCTGTGACGGAGAAGCACAGGGACCCTGGGAGCACGGATGGGGCTGGGGGTCATGGAGGGGAGGTCGGTGGAGACTTGCTAGAGGAGGTGATGTGTGTGCTGAGATGCAAGCAGCAAACTGAAAGGGCTAAGTGGATCTGGCAGGCAGGTCAAGCCATATAGGGCAGCACGTGCTAAGGCCCTGTGGCAAGAGAAAGCATGGGGTTTGCAGAATTGCAAGAAGCTCAGTCTGGCAGGAGGAGTGTGTGTGTATGTGTGTGTGAGTGTGTATGAGTCTGTATGTGTGTAACTGAGTGTATACATGTATATGTGTGTATGATGGGTGTGTGTAAGTTATATGAGTGTGTATGTGTGTATGAGTGTATTTGTGTGTGTGAGTGTATAGGTGTGTGTGTGAGTGTGTATGAGTCTATGTGTGTAACTGAGTGTATATGTGTGTGTGTAAGTGTGTATGAGTGTAGTGTGTGTGTGTGTAAGTTGTATGAGTGTGTATGTATATGTGTGTATGAGTGTATTTATGTGCATGTATGAGTGTGTGTATGTGTATGAGTGTGTGTGTGAGTGTATAGGTGTGTATATGTGTATGAGTGTATAGGTGTGTGTATGATTGTGTCAGTGTGTGTATGAGTGTATAGGTGTGTGTATGTGTGTGAGTGTATAGGTGTGTGTGTATGAGTGTATAGGTGTGTGCATGAGTGTGTATGTACGAGTATGTATATGTGTGTATGTAAGTGTGTGATGAGAGACACGGAGAGAGAGAGACAGATGAAGAGAGAAGATTCAGAGAGCCATCGGAGGGAGAGCGGGGGCCAGACCCTGAAGGGCTTTGCAAGCTGTGCCCTGGAGTTGAGGCTACATCCTCAAGACGTTTTAGTGACATTGGAGATCTCTCAGTAAAGAGGTGGAAGCCAGTGTTCTCTTTAGCTGTAGTTTGGGGAAAGGATTGGCGGAAGGACACAGCCAGAGGCAGGGGAGGATAATGGAGACCTTACTGAACGTAGAAGGCTAAGGACAGAGAGAGGCTGGGATTTGAGAGATGAAAGAGCGGAGTTGAGGAGTTGACGGTTCGGGATTGCTTGGTTGGGGAGGAGGGGAGGAAGAGCAGCATCAAGCTTGGTGCTCTGGCTCTGAGCCGGACATGTGATAAGACAGCGTCTAAGCGTGAGATGGGAGCTTCCCAGGCCGTGGTGCCCGTTCCTTTGCCTGCATAGCCGGCTGAAGCTAGCTTCTTCCAGAGCCTCTCCCCACCCCCGCTGTGGACGGGACAGTGATTGTCCTTTCTTGCTGAAGTACCTGTCTTGGTGGAGGCCTGGGTGGATGCTGATCCTCACGCTGAAGATGTTTCCAACGTGATTCCCGACTCCTGGACGTGCTCTTGCTGCTCTCATGTCTGCTGCCTCGTCCGCCTGACTCATCCCAGGGGAGACTCAACTCTCCAGGGCAGACCAAAAGGAGGCCGCAGAGAGCTGCGAACACGCCTTCCTGGAAGGAAGGTTGGAAGAAGGTCAAAAGTGTGCTGTGGACATTCTCTCCCTTCTCTCCCTTCTTATGCAAACATAGAGAATGACACACATTTCTACCAGGGACCTTCTTTCGTGGGAAACTACAGAATAGGAAAAAACCGGGGCTCAAGTATACACGTGGTACTTCTAAAGCATCTTCCTTCTTGGGAGAGAGTAATGCTGAGCTTTAAAGTAGGCGTGACCGCAGTGTCACCTCTGCACATTTGATCCAGGAAAGAAACCGCCCGCCCTGTTTCCTGATGGTGAGTGTAGTTTGTAGGGCAGTTGTGGAGTAATGCCTCCAAATTTTCTAAGGAGCTTTTGAGAGCTAAGCCAGGGCCTCCCGATGAGGGGCCCTGGCAGTGGTGTTGAAGTCTTTCAGTGATGTTCTCAGGAGGTGCTGTGTGCTTCCCGCTGCGTCACACAGGAGGCGCCAGCATTGCCACTTTGAGTGATGCTAGGAGGCATCTTGGCATCTAAGGAGCGCAGAGCTGTCCCACCTCAACCATTTGGTTACCTTGAAAGGAAAGGCTAGAGAAACGCCTTTTTCTTTTCTTTCACTAATTTTCAAAATAGTGAGTGGACGTCCTAGAAGTCCCTGTTGGTGATCTGTGTGTGTGTGATTGTGAAGTTAGGTATTTTTATTTATTTGTGTGGCTTAATCCATTTCAGTCATTATTCATTTTAAGGCGTGCAGGACCCCGGGAGCCCCTGTGTCCCGTGTTCTGATGTGCCCACGCCAGTCTTTGAAGACCGCCTTGATTTCTCACATGAGGAGATGTTTCAGGCTCTCCTTGTACATTTTCTATCCCAGATCTGGGATCAGCCGTTTCTCCCAGGAACTCTGGTCTGACACCACAGTCTGGGCACTTGAGGTGCTCCTTGCTATTGGAATATCATTGTTACTAGGTTTGGGTTTTTTTTTTTTAAGTGGATGGAGCTAGGAAATATGTATTTTTTAAAAAAGAAAAAAGTGAGTTTATGCTGATACTCAGATTTAAATGCAATGTTCCAGGGTGGTTTAATTAACTTCTTCAATTTTATGTTTGTATGTCTTTTCTCTCAGGGTGAAAATCCTGTTTCCTAATATTTTAACCTAATCACTTATTTGCTTTATTTTATGTGATAATATAATTGTACAACATAGCAATAGCATTATTTGTACTGACACTGAGACCGCTGACGACCGTGCTTGTTGTTGACCTGGAGTACGCCCCTCGGTGCGTGCAGTCAGAATCCTACGTGTGAACGCTGACTGAGGCGGGTCTCTTGTCTGTGCTGTTAAACCACCTGCTGGACATGTAGACAGGTTTCGTTTTTCCATCTGTTTTCTATATTCAACAATACAAGCAAATATGTATGTACGTTTATATATCTCTCCCCTTCTTGCACAAAAGGTAGCATACCGTTAACACTGCTAACTGCCTTGCTTTTTTTCTCTTAATATATGCTGGAAATCACTCCCTGACAGTATAAAGCCAGTTTTTTATTCCTTTTTACAGTTGCATATAGCTGCATTGTGTAGATTACCACAGTTTATGAGTATGTGGGTTGTTTCCAGCCTTTTGCTATTATAAATACTACATGACTAGCCTCAGGCATACAGCATTTAGCATTTTTGCAGCGTATCGCTGGGGTTCCTAGAAGATGGATTCCTGTATCCAAGGGAGGTGCATGTGTCATTTTGCCAGCCTTTGCCAGCTCCTGCTCCATGCATTTGGCATTCACCGTGTGGAGGAGGGCACTGTTTCCCCAGAGCCTTGCCACAGAATGTTATTTTGGACTTTTGCCAGCCTCGAAGGTGAGAAATGGGATGTCAGCATGATTTGAGAATTTCCATCGTGATAGACAACTGTCTTTTCTGGTGACAGTGGTTGCAGGAGGATCCATGTCCAAGGGGACAGTGGTGGGGATGTCACTGGTGACTTCCAGGGATGTCCGGCAGCACTGGGGCCCTCACTGGACCACAATTGCTATGTAGGTACCTAATGGTCCAGATGGTACGGTGCCAAGGAGGAGAGTTGGCAGTGACTCTGAGGGCAGACTCAGAGTCCATTTGCCTCCTCAGTGGCACAGCGGACAAGTAATCAAAGAGGGGAGAGTGGCATGTGGGTGAAGATGGCCTTTTTAGAAGGCACAGTGATCCCGCTGGGACCCAGTTATGGGCCACGTGACCTACGGAAGTTTGATGACTCATATTAGTGACTCTTCCTCTCTGGTGGGAGGAGGCACTGGGCAAAGTCAGCAGAAAAAGGGAAGCGAAGTCAGGATGGTGCGCAGAGCGGGCTGTGGGTCTCTCTCCCACAGAAAGCACGAGTACCACCCTGTGTGTGCAGATTACGGGCCAACGAGAACCTGAGTTCAGCCAAAAGCAAAGAAGTCTGCTGTCAGCTCACGGAAACACTAGTTATCTCCGTTCGGAAGCCTGGATGAACGATTCGTTCATCCATCCTCTGTCCGCCTGTCTATTTATTCATTCACTTAAATAATATTCATTGAACACTTACTGTGTACCAGCCATTGAATTTAGTGCTGGGATATAATGTTGAACAAGATGCAGTCCCTGACTTCAGTCTATTGTAGGAAAACAGATAATAGGCAGTTAAAATTGAGCATGCTGCTTGCACTGGTGGGGATAAGCCAAGTGGGGTGTGAGAACACAGAATGATAATCAGAGTCATGTTTTGGGGGTACTTACTTACGCTAGGCCTTTTGCATGTGTTTGTTTAATTTCTAGATCAACTCTATGAGGTAGGTACAATTTTTAACCACGGTTTTACGTATGAGGACATTGAAGCACAGAGAGCTTAAGCAGTTTGCTCAAGGACACACAGCTGGATAATGGCAGAGCCAGAATTTAGCTCTCTGTTTTAATAAGTGGGATTAGATTATCTCTACCTTTCCTCATTATCCCCCACCCCTCAAGAGACCATGTTTTAAAAATAACCCTTGACTGGGAACTGCTCAACCCTCTCCGGTGTGGCCTGCAGGGTGACGGGGGCATCCTGACACCTTCCAGGCTGAGCCCGTGATTAGGCATTAAGGTTGTTTCCAATGGCATACTTTGGTTGTAGAATGACATAGAAGAATATGTAATGGAACAAGAAGATATTTACTATTTATTATTAAATGAAAAAGTAAGTTACAAAACCAGACGTAGAGTATATACCTCAAACCTAATTAAAAAGAATGCATTTGTTGGGGGCTGGCCCAGGGTTCGCAGGTTTGAATCCCAAGCACGAACCTACACATGGCTCGTCAAGCCACGCTATGGCGGTGTCCCACAGAAAATAGAGGGAGATTGGCACAGATGTTAGCTCAGGGACAATCTTCCTCACATCCACACACACAAATGCATTTGTTTATATACAGAGAGTGTTACCAATAGTTTTCTCCAGGTGATGGAATTTCAGATGTTTGTCATTTAATTCTTTTTGCTTGTCTGAATTTTGTAAACATTCTACAATAAGCATGTAATCCTTTTATAAAGAGCAAAAACACACGACATTGATAGATTCTGCTTTTTATTGCGGGTAATTTCACATTACTTTTCAGAGCACCCTCTTGCACCCCTCAGTCTGGATGTGGGACTCCAGCATTTCCCCAGAATGAGCGGTTTTCCTAAGGGCTGCAGCACCTTTCTAGGCCCGGTGCCCTTGGTTGAGCCGAGACCCTGGAAGGGGCAGTTTCCCCCGTGCAGCCGATCAGCACCTGCAAGTGCTTCCTCTAACGCCCCTTCATGGAAATGTTTCAGGTTGTACCATCTTTGAAAACTGCAAGGCTTGCCGGAACGGCTCATGGGGTGGCGCTCTGGACGACTTCTACGTAAAGGGGGTGTACTGCGCAGAGTGCCGCGCCGGCTGGTACGGAGGAGACTGCATGCGTGAGTAGACCCTGAGTGCCGCCCTGCTGCGCGCTGCTTTCCGCTCTCAGCTCGCGAGGGCCTGAGGCTTCTCTTGTTGGAATCTGAGTTCTGATGCTGGTGACCAGAGGGCTCTCTGGGTAAGACGTGCTTCCATCTGCTGAGTGTGGACTGTGGCCATCTGTTCGGAATTGGCCACAGGAGGTGTGTATCTGCTCTTAAATCTTCCCCTTTCTCCTAAACGAAGCCGAGGCATTCTGCAAACAGCGTGCTCTGTGTCCATTCCAGAAGCAGGTGTGCGTTATCGTTGGTCAGCAAACAGTTGCCAAGTCTGTGGTGCATTTTAAATATGAATTTCTGTTGGAAACTTCTGGAATCCTGAGTTCAGTTCCTGGAGCCCACATCGAATTGTCAGCATGCCACTTGTCCCAGGGAAGGGATTCTTTCTGGGTTCTTCCTTTTTTTTTTTTTTTCTGCTTTTCCCCCCCAAATCTCCCCAGTACATAGTCATATATTTTAGTTGTGGGTCCTTCTAGTTGTGGCTCTGGGTTCTTCTTGATCTCCAAGAATTACTTAATTTTTATTAGGGTTCCCCTCTCAGTTTCAGTAATCCTTTGAAAATGGAATGGACGTGCAACCTCTCCCTCAGTTTGCGAGTCCCTGTGTGGTGCCCCGATGGGGATGCCCCTCTGAGCGTCTGCATCTGAGCGAAGCAATCGTTATTGTTTCATTGAGCCCATTTTACAAGCTCCCTGTTTGCATCAGAAGCAGTCAGGACGGTCTTAACAGTCTGGACAAGTTTGCTCTGGTGACCGATGGTCCCAGGTGGCAGAGATGGAGGATGGAGTGCTGGTGGTATTCTTTGCCTGATCCAACCTGTAGCAAAAGGCGCTGAGTTTCAAGAATCTGGGGCAGACGGTGAGGTATGTGATCTGCAGCTTAGGAACTCAGCCGTACCTGGATGAGAAGGGGCGTCTTGGCATTTTAGGAGGAGGCTGGGAGTTAAATTATCCAGAATGCAGATAACTTTTAAAGTGCTGGTCTTGGTTGCATATTTAAAGCTTTAATGCCATTTTAGGTGGTTTCTAGGGAATTTGATTTAGCACTTGGGTGGATTTTCTTCCAGGTAGATTAGCTGCCCGATTTAACCCTGGTCTTCCCTTGGCTGCTGTTCTCTGGAGACTGTAGTGTAATGGTCAGAAGCGCAAGTTCTGGAATGACACAGACCCGGGTTTAATAACGACTTTGCCAGTCACGAGCAGGTGGCCTTGGCCAAGTCACTTAACCTTGCTAATCCCAGTTTCCTCTTCTTTAAAATGGGAATAATGCTACCTACCTCAGGGCTGTATCAAGAATTAAATGAGATAATGCACGTGAAGCACTGAGCTCTCTGCCTGGCACATAAGAGAAACTCAACGAAGGCAATGAATACATCATTATGGTTCTTTATGTTCCTTAATTGCCAATCCAGTAGATGGTCCAGAAATACAACTATTTCCAATAGAAGCTTAAGAAAGACTTACTTAGAGATATAATGCACAGTTTTAGATTTCACATGCTCTTTGCAGTATATCAGATAACTCTGGGGGCTTCTCCCTTTTGCATATGGAAGGTCCTCTTTCTTCATCCTCGTGAGTGGGTGTGATGGGATTGCGGCCATAGACGGGAACCGGATCATGCATGACCTTATAGGTAGGTAAATTAGGTGAAGAGTTTAGATGTTATTCTAATTGCAGTGGGAAGCCAAGGGAAAGTTGTGAACTAGGCTATGGCTAAGCGCTTTGAGAACATAGACAAGAAAACAATCACGGAGAGGTAGGGTGGGGGAGGTTGTAGACCGGACGTGATGGTTGATCTGTGCCTTTGCTCAGGTGTGGGCAGAATAGGAAGACGCCTAAGTCTGTGCGATTCCAGACCCCTTGTTCTTAACCACACTCTCTCCCCTGGAACAGCTCTGTTTTCACTGGAAAGTCGGAAGTGAAGTCTCTGCTGAGAGCAGTGTAGAAGTGAGGCTGGGCTTGAGCGTGCCGGAGGTTTGGGGCAGCCACGTGAGGAGTAAGGGAAGGCACTTGCTAGTGATAAGCTAAAGCGTGCCCAAGCAAGACTGAGGACCAGCTGAAGCTGGATCTCCTACGTAGGCGATGCAGTCAGGACGCTGGGTGATGCTCGTCAGCAGCACGGTAGCAGAGGTGAATAAAACAGTCATTTGGTTGATCCAAGGATTGGCTAAAACCTGATTGTCCAGGTTGGCTAGGACGTGAAACCAGAAAGAGCCTGGTAGAGAAAGAATAGGGACTGGCGGTCTCAATGAGGGGGAAAGGCGGGCATTCTGGTGATAAAGTAGTGGAGTGCGCAGATAGAAGGGGTTTTGTGGTCAGGGAATAGGAGTCTGGGTTGAAGCTTTCAGGAGCAGGGGTGATAGTGTTCATATATGTTAGCTTTTGCTGTGTAACAAACCACCTCAAAAGGGCAAATGTTTATTTTTCTTTATCATGGGTCCGTGGGTTGGCTGGGGTCAACTGATTTCAGCTGGGCTGGCCTGGGTAGCTCCAGGCTTCAGGGTTCAGGCCAGCGGGGCAGCAGCTGCGTGGGCGTGCTCTTCTCTGGGTGGGCTGCAGAAGCACGAGAGGCCAAGCCAACACACAGGCACGTTTAAGGCCTCTGTTCACATCCCGTTCACTAACATTCCGAAAGAAGTCACCTGGCCAAGCCCCAAGTCAGACAAGTCGGTATACTCCATCCCAGGGGAGAGGGGTGCAATTGCTTCCTACACAACACTCCAGCCACTCTGTGTGAGGAAGTGGGTTTGTTTAGGAGACGGGCAGAGCAGGGGAGGAGTATTTGCATATAGGCGATCAATAAAGCAAATAGTACCAAGGCACAAGGATGGCAGTTGCCTAAGGAAATCCTATACATGTGTCTTTCCAAATAGCACCTATTGGTTACTACTTGGGTTGAGCCTCTGTGTAAGGGCCATGTGGAGTCTGGTTGGTTGGATAGTGATGGAGTCTATGTCTAGGGTCAAGGCTTTCTTGAGGACAGCTGAGCTGGCTCAGGACAATTGGTCGTCGCCTCTAGGCAAGCAGAGCAGGAGCACATGCCCTCGTTCTCAGTCTACTCATCCATTCCAAAGATATTTCTTGAATAGGTGCTCCTAGGTGCTAGGCATACAATGATGAGCAAGACATGTGGTCCCTGCCATCTTGGAGCTTGCAATTTAGAGAAGAGAGACCAAAAAAGTAAAAGAAAAAAATTGGAGTGTGGTCAACAGAAACAAACAGAATAGTGATCAGATTCCTGTCTCGTTCTGTGTTAGTTCAGTTTCATTTTGCTTGTTCTGAAAGCCTCGTTCCACACAGTGCATGTTATCTGATCGCAGCCACAGGCGTTTCTGGATCGTTTCGTATGGAGCACCGGGTTGGTCACCAGGGAGAACAATGAGCCCTCCGTGAGTTTACAATCCATCTGTGGGAACAGGACTTAACCAGAAGAAGACATCAATATGATGTTATTAGGTTCTTACCACCTTCACCTCATATCGGCACTAAATAAATGTGAGGGGACTTCAAAGGTGGAAGTAATTCATTTCACTGTTTGTTGAATGCTGCCTGGTGCTGGGCACTTTGCGGCCTGCCTCTAGTAAGGGGGAGCTGAACCCTGGGGCGGCCTGTTCGTGGCCGGGGCGCAGTGCTGGAGCGCCAATGCAGTGCAAGCATTTACTCAGTAGATGGCGCCCAAGTGATCCTTTCTGACCGGTTGATTCTGAAGGATGCTCTGAGGAGTACCACGGTGAGCCCCGGCCTGTTCTCCTGAGCGCCAGGTAGAAGCTTAGAGAGAAGAGGAGGTGACAGGCAAATGCCAGAAAGGATCAGACTCCTTTATATTTGAGTTATAGAGCATTCAGCACTGAGCGGACGCTAGATAGAGCCCTTTTATTTGCTTGCTGTCCTTGACAATGTTTGTGATAATTAGTAGTAACCTAACTTATGGCAGCCTTAAAATCCGTTATATGATCAGTTCATTCATAACCACTGACAGGTTATATTAGCCGAGATAATAGGAGAAGGGCCTGAGGCCGCCGAGCCCAGGAGAGGGCTTTAGTCACCCCTTCCTGCCCAGGAAAGATTGGTTTCGTCAGCTCAGAGTGTCCGGCGAGGGAAGGGAGCTGATTCTGTCTTCCTTTCTCTAACTTTTTATTTTGGAAAATGTCAAGTCTACAGAGAGTTAGAAGAATAGTACATTCACATACCCTTCACTGAGATTCACTGATTGTTTTCCCACCTCTGACTTTCTCTCTCTTTTACTGCACTAGAGACTCATGAATTTGTTTTCTCCGTGTTTCATAATGTTGTCATCATTTTTCGTTTTGATAGTCAAATTGTCCCACAGTTGGCCGGTGAAGACCCTTCAAGTTGGCTCCGCTGTGTCCTCCTTTAAGCAGCTCTTCACTTTCTGGCCGCCCCCGAAATGTTTCAAGTTCACCTTGATTATTTATATCCAGGTGCTGGAACCAGCCATTTCTCCACGAGCGCTGGTTCCTCTTGTGGGGAATGGTGTTTGCAAACTGCGACCTGGATGCCTGCTATGAGAGGCACCGGTATCTAAAGTTGAAATCAAGGCTTCCTCTCAAAGCTCCCTAAACTGAAGAGTTGACTTCTTAAGTGGAACCACCCTGCTGACCTCCAGAGTGGAGTTTGTTTAACTTGGCCCTCAGACTGAGTTCCTTAGCCACCAAAGGAGAGAGCAATGCGAGGGCCCGAGAGCCGCCCAGGAGGCTGCGCTTCTGGCCAGCATTGCAGCGGTCCAGACTTTCAGGCTCTACAGGATCTAGAGGGTGTAAGAAGGTTAGGAAACCAACCCAGATGAGAGAGGACTTCTGGGGAGAGATGATAGATCCTTAATACATTTTATCTTCTTAGTCCTATTTTGGGTGGAGGCAGAGGAGCAGGGCAACGAGCTGTAAGCCATGCCCAAAAATGTCTGTGGGGCTAGAATATCAGAGACGATGATTTGTGCAGGCTGGTCCTTGAGCCGTCACCGGGCATGACCCAGAGCAAACTTGAGAGAGAGGGAGAGAGAAAAAAGGCTCATAAAGCCGTGTGCTACTGATTTATGGAGCTTCTTCCTGGGGCACTGTAGAGCCACCTGGGGGACGTCACCAGAAACGGGCTCATCCCGCTCTGGCTTTTGGTGTCCTGACCCTTCCAGGAACAATGCCCAGTTGGGTCCAAGTTGGGGAGGGTGTTACATTGTGGTTAGCAACTGGCTTGCAACCAGTAGGACCTGGATTTGAATCTCTGCTCCTTCTGTGACTTTGGGCAAAGTTATTCAATCTTTCTAAATCTCAGTGTCCTCATTTACAAAATGGGGATAATAATAGTGGCCCCTCAGAGGATTTTTGTGAGGGTCAGATGAAGTACACTCTATAAATCCCTTACTGTGGGGTCTGGTATGCAGTAAGTGCTCAATAAACGGTGGCTGCTGTTCTCATTATCACCAAACCAGAGCCATGAGGGGAGCTCTTCTTTTTTTTCTCTTTTTTGGGAAGGAAATCAGCGTAGGGCCAGAGAGGAAAAATAATAAAGCAGAATTCCCTAAGGACAGGAGAATATACCGTGGAAGTGAGGACAAGTGTTGTCCGGCAAACAGTGTTTTACATTTTGCTTGCTGAAGCTCTTTGACTCCAGGGGCTGGATGTTTGACCTTTGCAGAGGGTTTTATGGTGTCAAAGAATTCATCAATCACTGCTCAGCTTCTGGTGAGGGGGTGGACGGACAGGAAAAAGGCCTTCCTTCCTGCTCAAACAGCAAGAAGTCACTCGATAGACCAAGGAAAATTCACAGTTTTCTTTAAAAGCATCAAGTACCTGTGAACACAGAATCTGAATTCTAGAGGAATGAGTTCTTCCTGGGTGAGTAAGGGGTCAGGATGCCTCCTACCTGGGGCCAGCTCCTGAGGTTGTGGGCAGGGCGGGTGACAGAGAAGGAGGGGGAGCCAGCCAGCCTGTGATGCGCCTGTGGGCTGGCCTGTTGAACTTGAATCTAAAGGAGACCCCAAAGCAAAGGCTATCCTCTCCACCAAGTATTGTCCTAATGAAATTTGGCTGAGCAAGCAGAGGCCGAGGCGAGACTGGAAAGCAGAAGATCTTGGGATGTTGTAGTTTTCTGCCTTCAAAAATTTGTAATTTCAAAGTCCTGCAGTCTCGTGGGCTTGCAGTGTCCTAGGCTTGCCTTTCTGGAGGGGGTGGGAGAGCGTGGAAAATCAAAGGCACATTTTGTTAGGTTCCTGGTGCTTGAATTTCGAGACCTTTCTAGAAGGATTCTAGCCTCAGTCCTGCCTTAAACCAGCTTAATTTCTGATTGGCTCAAACTGACCAGCCCTTCATCCTACCTGCCTCAGAGAGGAAAGGATATTGTCAATCGAAAGAAAAAGTCTATTTCCTGTTGTAAAGAAGCAAGAGAATAGGACCTATAGTGAAGAGAAAAATCGGTCAAAAGAAACAGACTATGCATGATCAAATATTGGAGTTTTCAGACAAACACTTCTAAATAACTTTAAAACATGTGTATTAAATGATCTACAGGAAAAGGTAAATATAATGGGAGAACAGATGAGAAATTTCAGGATAGATTTGGAAAGTGTTAAAAAAAAAAAAAAACCACAGATGGAAATCCCAGAACTGAAAACTATACTATCTGAAATTTAAAAAAATTCGTTGGAGGGGATTAACAGCAATTGGTCACAACAGAAGAAAGGATCAGGGAACCTAAACACAGATTTGATAGAAATCAATCAACCGGAATCGCAGAGAAGCAGCATGGAGAGTAGTCAGCAGTCTGTGTCCTTCATGCTCCGCTGGCCGCACCCTGTCTCTTGAGTTGGATTGGCAGGCTTATCTCAGTGTGTGTTTTCATGAAGACCCTGTCGACCATGGGGAGGAAAGACTTTTTGCCGCACAGTGATGGGTGCTCTTCTCACTGGACCATGGTCTCTGCTGAGTGGACAGACCCTGTGGTGCGGGGGAGGGGCTTGGAGAATGGTTGACTGGGCAGGGAGATGCTTGATTCAATGTCACATTCATTCATTCAGTTGTCAACTAATTGATAATCCACTTGATGCCTGTAAAGATCTGAACAAGACAGACAAGGTCCCTACTCTCACAGGACTCTGGCATGGGGTGCGCAAACAAATAAATTATCACTATAAAATATCAAGTTGGTTGGGATTATAGGCCAAATCACAGGGTGAGCCATGGAGTCACTCCTGGACGTCTGCTTGTTCCTTATGAAGACCTGAGCCCCTGATGAAAGCCATCTCTTGGCACTTGTTATGAGTGAGGCCTGGTTCTAAGTGGCTGCGTGTGCTAACTCACTAATCCTCATCATGGCCATGTTACAGGTGAGGACACTGAGGCACAGAGGGGCTAAGTCGCTTTCCTGCTGTCATGCAGCTTCTAAGTGGCAGAACCAAGATGCCAATTCAGAAGCCAGGTCCCAGCGCCCGGTGTCTCGTCCTCTATACTAAGCCACCTCTCGATGTGAGAGGCCCTCACTCTTGTGCCTGTCTGAGGGCCTAGCAGGTTGTGGGAGGCGGAACCGAATCACGGGGAAGGTGTGAGCTTCCTTCTGGCTCCGGCTTAGGTAGATGGGTCGTTCCCGTGTCATCATCCAGGCCTTTGTTCTGCCATCACTGTCTGGGCTTCTGGGCCTAATGGGTTTAGGGCTCTAGCCAATGATGTAATGAGGCTCTTAGGAGCCCTGGAGCAGCAGGTCAGAACCTGGGCTGTTTCCCCTGATTTTTGTGCCAAAATAGCGTCTCAGATCCAGACAAGACTCAAGAGAAATAACAATATTAGTTGCCATTGGTTGAGCATTTTTATGTACCAGGCACTGTGCTAAGTGCTTTAAATACAATGTCTAATCTCATTTAATCCTCAAAACAAACAAATACGAAAACCATAACAACAACACAGTGGTAGGAACTACTATTATTCTCATCTGCAAATGAGGACGCCTCAGCCCAGGTTTCTGGAGCGCTTGTCTGGGGTCGTCCAGCCAGCAGAGGCTGGACTGAGATTGGGACCCTGTCTGGCTTCACAGGCTGCCCCCAAACCACTGTGAGTCCTGCCTCCTGAGTCATCTTTGAAGGAGGAGAGAAAATGCAAGTGTCTCTCCGTGTCTGAATGCTTTCTTTAGTCCTTTTTTTTCCTAACAGGAAAGACTGAAGAAAAAAAAAAACCCAAAAGCTTCCCAGAAGTGTGTTGTGTCTCTCTCCTGGCCCTCTGTCCCCACCCCCAGGATGGAGATAAGGACACTTTTGTCTGAACGCAGGGAGTGCTCATTTCTGTTGGGAACCATCCAGCTCTCTTCCTCATTTAGAAATTGGTGAAGATTTCCTTTCAGCTCTTTGGAAGCGGGGTCTGTCCAGCTGTCTCTCCTGTTTTGGCCGGTAGCTACGAGGAGGGTGAGGGGCTCGGAGATGAGTCCAGGATTTGAGAGCCCAGGACAGTCTGGCTTCGCTGGCAGATTCCCCTGCACACACACACGCACACACACACCCCTCTTCCCCTGGGACAAGACGTTGTCAGGAGCCTGAGCGCGTCTCCGGGCCCGTTGCCTGTCCTGGTCTTTCAGACTCGGGACCACCTGCTTGGTTGGCCATGAGTGCTTCCTTGGCGGGGACACTCAGCTGTGTTCCCTGTTCTGCCCTAGACAGAGAGGTGCAGTTAGTGGGCCCTGCACCCGGGCCGGCTGACACCCCTAGCCGAGGCGGGGGAGAAAGGGGAGCTGAAGGAGTCCCTTGCTGTGGGGAGGGAGTGGGACGCTTCCCTCCTCTTCCCTGTGCCCAGCGCCCTTCCCCCAAGCACATTTCTGAGAAGTGGCCTCTTTGTCTCTGCCTGGTTGGAACTTGTCCCTCACCTGGGGGCCAGCTTCTGCCCTCCCCTCCAGAGCGAGAAGGGCAACATCATCAAGAACCCAGACGTCGCACGGCATGCGTTTTGAAGCCCTGGCTCCTCTGAAGGACAGCGCCTGGGCCTGCAGGAGCAAGTGGTCGAGCATCTCACATGGCCTGGGGCCAGCGCCGCGCTGGGGCTGGGGGCTGCGAGCCCTCCAGAGGCTGCGTGAGGTCCAGGGCTGGCCAAAGCCTGACTGGTCTTGCCAAGAAGACCTGACTGGGGTGGGTGCTGCCTCCCCGGACGTGTGGAGGGGCTGGGGACGCAGCTGTCTGCTTCCAGCGTCTGCGTGCAGGGCGAAGCGGGAGGCGGCCGGCAGCGTCGCCGCTGCTCCCAGCTCGGGCCCCGTGGGAGGCGTGCTGCGACGGCTGCGCTTCAGCACCTTGCGGCTGGGGTGCTGCCAGTTCCCGAGGGGCGGAGGCCGTGCAGGAAGATTTCCTTTTTTGTCTCTCACGCCCGGGGTGTCAGTTCCGTAGCCCTGCAGTAGACGGCAGACGGGGCGCTAAGGAGTGTGAGGCGTGCAGGGAGAAGGAACGTGCACTCCAGAGAGTCGGGGGGGGGGTGGGGGCAGAGATCCACTGTGTGTCTGCGGGTGGAAAAGTCCTCCTGCTTCACTTTGGGGCGGCCGAGGGCTGGGTCAGGAAGCCCCTGAGCCGGTTTAATGTGCCAGCAGAGACCTGGCGTTGGTGCTGGTCAGACCCGAGTTCAGATCCCCGCCCCGCTGCCATCTAGCAATGGCTAACGTTCACTGGAGGTGCTGCTGAGGGCTCTCCGGGCGCAATCTGATTGAAGGCTCCCAGAACCATGTGAAGCAGGTGCCAGTTTCATGCCTGTGTACTAGGTTTGCTGAGGTTCTGGGAGATGGAGCCGCTTGCCAAGGCCACACTGTCAATCAAGAGACAGTGGAGTCTCACGCTCGGGGCGGTTGGAGCCTGCAGTCTCCACTCTGAACCACTGCTTTTCAGTTAAAACAGTGACTTATAGTCTCTCACTTCCTGGCTGTGTGGCCTTGGGAAAGTCACCTAACTTCTCCCATCCTTAGTGTTCTGCGTCCAGGAAATGGGGAGGTGAATGCTGTTCTCCTGGATTCTTGTGGGAATTAAACAAGAGAATGTTTGTAAAGCTTTCAGCCAGTGCCTGGCCTATAGGAATATCATCATTTACTTGGTCAACAACAATTTATTGAGTACCTGTTACGTGCCAGGTTCCATTCCAGGTGTACAAGCTAGAAAAGGTCCCAGCTCCACCAAAGGGAATAAGCAAATAAGCTTGATAACTTCACGTCGTGATGTGTTATGAAGAAAACAAAGTGGCGTACTGGCAGTGACTGTAGAAACGTAAAGGTCCATTTTAGCTGAGTGGTCAAGGAAGGGCTCCTTGAAGAGGCGGTCATTAATTCCCAAAGGAAGGAGATGTGGAGGAAGGCGAGCCTTCTAGGTTAGAGGACAGCGAGTGCATGGCCTGGAGTTGGGAACAGAAAGGTCAGTGTGGCTGGAGCAGCGGGAGCAAGCAGATGAGTGGTGTTGGAGACAAGGCTGAGGGTGGGTCTGGGCGGTCAGTGAGGCAGGGCCGTGCCTGTTGTAAGAAGGTGTTTGCAGAGTGGACAGTCTTTGGAGGGTTTGAATCAAGAGAGTAATGTGATTTAATTAATTTATTTAAAAGGCAGCTTTGTTTGCTGTCTGGAGAACTGAATGTTGGGGGACAAGGATGGATGTGAGGAGGTCAGAGAGGAGGCTGGGATTGCAGAGAGATGGTGGAGGCCAAGGAGGAGGCTGGGGTTGCAGAGAGAGATGGTGGAGGCCAAGGAGGAGGCTAGGGTTGCAGACAGAGATGGTGGAGGCCAAGGAGGAGGCTGGGGTTGCAGAGAGAGATGGTGGAGGCCCAGGAGGAGGCTGGGGTTGCAGAGAGAGATGGTGGAGGCCAAGGAGGAGGTTGAGATTGCAGAGAGAGATGGTGGAGGCCAAGGAGGAGGCTGGGGTTACAGAGAGAGGTGGTGGAGGCCAAGGAGGAGGCTGGGGTGGCAGAGAGAGATGGTGGAGGCCAAGGAGGAGGCTGGGGTTGCAGACAGAGATGGAGGAGGCCAAGGAGGAGGCTGGGATTACAGAGAGAGATGGTGGAAGCTGGGCTTAGACAAGAGCCCCAAATGGAAAATGGTAGATGATGATTCCCATTGGTGGAGCAGGGCAGCAGCAATAAAAATTGTAGCAAAGAGATGAATTGTGCAAGCTGGCGTTAGTAAGAAGCCTCAGACCTCATTTGCCAAAAGCAGCACTTGGGCTCTTTTCCTAACACTGAGGAGGTGTCACTGTCATTGTAGTATCAGTGTCCACTGATGTTAACGTTTTTCTTTTTAGCAATGGAATTTTATACTTTTGGGGGGTGGTTGTTGAATATAACTGTATATCCAGAGTTTATGATGTCAAACTGGATTTCTATATAGAACAAGTGAAGATAAGTTTTTCTGTAAAGGGGCAGATAGTAAGTGTTTTCGTTTTCGTAGGCCCTAGTGTCTCTTGTCACAACAACTCAACTTTGCTATTATAGCTCGAAAGCAACCGTAGCCAATGCGGAAAAGAATGGGCGCTACTGTTGCAATAAAGCTTTCTTTGAAAAAACAGGCAGTGGGCAAGATTGGGCCCAGGATTAGTTTATCAACTCTGGTAGGAAATATAATTTATTTACATGACCAGATAATTTTTTTTCCCCCACTTCAAAATGTTTCCCCCAAACGCTGTTGTAAAGCGAGGGTGCCTCTTACACACCTGTGCCCGTCTTAACACTGGAAGGTGAGATTCAGCGGCCACGCAGCCCCATGGCCTTCAGCTCTGAGGGTCCCCAGCGGTCCCTTGGGCCGAGGTGCAGGTGAGGGCGGAGGGCTTGACTCTGCTTCTGCTTCAGCCAGGAGTCCCTCCCGAACCCATGCTTTTTTAATTGGTGGTCTTCAAAAGAGTTTATTTGAAGAAGGGTTGGGAGCCAGAAAAAAATGAGAGATCTAATCCAGTCTGAGTGGTTGGAGCTTGTGTACCCCTTCCAGTGCCCGGGGGTGGAGAGGCATTTGTTGCATAATTGCTCATAGAACAAATTAACACATCCGTCTTCTCACTGGATGGGGGCAGTCAGCAAAGAGTTGCTTTGGGGTTATGTTTGTGGGGTAGAGACCAGAGGGTCTTGTGCAGGCTTCGCCTCCAGACAAAGGCCACAGTGTCCCATGGAGCAGAGCGGTGGGGGGGTCTGCTTTCTGAGGCTTTTGGGTGGGGGCAGCAGGCTGCACTGGGCAGTCTTGGAGGGCGGGATGGTGGCGTGGCTCCGAGTTTATATTCAGACACAGGTTTGAATCTCTGCTCTGTCACTGAGTAGCTAGACAACTTATTCACTCAACTCTCGGGCTGTCCGTTTTCCCAGCTGGAGACTGGAATGATGGCACGCCCCTCCCCAAGCTGTTGGGTTCAGTAAGTGAATTAACCTACGCAGGTCGCCTCGCACACTGCCAGGCGCTGGGGAAGCGGTTCTGTTCTCAAGGGTGTGGGATGAGCTCTAAGGCTCTTTGGGACCTTCTACCTTCTCTTTCCTCTTGACTCCAATGTCTGCACCCCAATCTTCTCTTCTCTTCTCTTCTCAGGATGTGGCCAGGTTCTGCGAGCCCCGAAGGGTCAGATTTTGTTGGAGAGCTACCCCCTGAATGCTCACTGCGAATGGACGATTCACGCCAAACCTGGGTTTATCATCCAGCTAAGGTGAGGGGCTGGGGTCAGAATTAGGGAGTGTGGGGTTACAAGGAAGTGCAGGAACGCGACTGAGGGCCTGGATCCTGGTGCCCAAGGGCTAACCATCAGCACTGTGTTCTTAAAAGCAGGAAAGGCACCTGGGAGCCTCTCTGATTCCGTGGGATAAGGCCCGCTCGGAAATGCAGTCAGTCCAGTGCTCCAGTCATGGCCCCAGAGCAGGGCGGCTCAGACGATTCTGACCCGAGGATCACAGCAGCAGAACAAAATTCCGAGAGCCGTCTCGGGCCCACAAGCCTTCACCGAGTCCAGCACGCAGTGTGGGGCTGGGTTCTGTGGGGGGATGTGAGGGAAGAAAAGGCACAGGCCTAACCTTCAAGGAGTTTACACTCTAGACTGGAGTTTCTGCCGTCAGCTCCTTTCACTGACGTTCTCAGAGAACGAGCACCATCCCCACAACAAATAAACCAGTTCTCTCACTTGGTGGAACACGGCTGTTTTTCCTTAGGCAGCTTTGTTTAATTTAGCAAATGTTAACAAATATTTAGTTTACGCCATAGTCCGAAGTATAGACCTAGTTTTACTGTAACTGGAAAAATAACACGAGAGGGTCCTGTTCTGTGAGGACCGTCCATGGCTGCATGCTAGTGTCTGGAGCAGCACACGGGGCGTGGCATAGACACTTGACAGATACTTGTTGCGTGAATAAACGTTGAAAGAGCTCTTTCCTACCTCTGGCACATCTCCTCTCTCCTCGCAGACACCTCTCCTTTTCTCTCTAGGGAAACAGTGGCTCGTGCACCCCTGGGATCTCTAGGGACGTTGTCCACTTAGCTCTTCCCTTTTCTAACCACCAGGAGTTGGCAGTACTGGAAATCTCTAGTCTTCGAGGGCACAAGCTTTTAATAAGTATTTTCTGGAAAGATCAATGCACCTAGAGGTTGCCACACACCAGCTAGCTCCTGGAATGGCTCTCTGTCCTCCAGGGGGGCCAACACAGTGCCCCACATTGGAAGGACCCAGCAAAACAGGTGCCCTTGTCAAACCTCCTCGTCAAAACTGGTACTTGGTTGCTGGTCTCCCCACTCCCTGGGGCCCTGGGGGCGGGAGTGAGGCTCATTAATTGGGGGTTCCTACAGCAAGGTTAGCTCAAGGAGCAAGGGCGGGCACCACACTGTTCTGTTTAATGGGCTCCAGGCTGGGTCTGCCAGCGACGAGAAGGGCGGGCGTTAAATGCTGCCTGTTAATATTTCAGCAGCTCAGGGACCAGGGCAAACGGCTGCTTCAGGGGCCTTTGAAGAGCTTCTCCAAGATCCAGGATGCAAAGGAAATCCCCACAAAACCAAAATCTAAAACGGCAGCAGGATTGAGAAGCATATCACCTGCCCAGGGGAGGGCCCCGGGGAGGCTGGGAAAGATGCTGATTTCTTTCCCTCTAATCAAACCTGCCCCTGCTGGCCGGGGATACTGGTATGGGGACGCTCTGAAGCATACGTATGATGTTCAGCCCACAAACTGAGCGGTCATCCCTGGTGCCCTGCTTTCCGTCACCTCCCTCAGCCAGGTGACCACAAAGTCTCTTTTCTCACCCGTAAAATAATCTCAAGTCCACGCACATCCATCTCCACTGCCGCCATCCCCCGGATGCTCTCTTGGCATCCTGCTGGCTTCCCTGCTTTCCCTCTTGCCAGCTCTGCTATCTCCTCTCCTCAGAGCGGCTAGAGTGATCCAGTAACATCCTAAGTCAGATCGTTATTCTGTTGTTGAAATCTTCCAGTAGCTTCCTGTCAGGCTTGGAGTAAAATCCAAACTCCTGGCCATGCAGAATCTGGCTCCCGGTCTCCTCACTGGCCTCGGTTCATACCGTTCTCCCCTTCACCTACCACCTTACAGTGTCTCTGATGTTCCCTCTGCTCCTCAGATATGCCAAGCTCATTTCTGCCTCAGGGCCTTTGCACTTACAGATTCCCCTGCCCAGACCGCTCTTCCCCAGGACTTTCACATGGCTGGCTCCCTTTCATCATTGGGGTGTCTGCCCCGATGTCCACAGAGAGGTCTTCCCTGACCATCTTGTATAAAAAGCTTATCCTCCCATCACTCTTTGTGCTCTGACTTGGTTCATTTTCCTCACAGCATTGAATACTCTCTGAAATCACCCTGTTTTCTGGTCTCCCTGCTTATTGTCTGTCCTTCAGAGGTCATCTCCGTGAGGGCAGGCACTGGGTCCCGTTGGGCCACTCTGCACTTTCCGCACCTCGAACAGCATCTGACACAGAGCCGCGGGCCACGAACGTCTGTCGAATAAGTGAACGAATGTGTCAACGTAAATACGAGTTGCACCGTCTCGTATTTCAGTTTCAGGAAGAGCTGTGATCTCTGTTGGGTGGTCGCCTTGTCCCCTCTCCTCTCCTTTCAGGCAGAGACACCCAAGCCCAGAGAAGGCAGCGACTTCCCAAGGCCCAGGGTGAGTCAGCGCATCGCCTGGGGAGAAGTCAGGTCCTTGGAGGTTAGGGCTGCTGCACAGAGTGATGGGTCGCACTCACCCTCCCTTACGAGAGGTTTTATGATCCGAATTTCTGTAAAATAAGCTGTGGCCGTATCAGTTATCAGGGTTCCTTTCAGTATGAGCTGTGAGAGCGTGCGGCGTGTGCTGGCCGCCCCTGCGCCCCAGGGCTCTGTAATTCGGGCGCCTGAGGTCGCTGTGCAGGGCGGTAAAAACAGCCTACTGCCGCTGTGCTCGCGGCTGTTCTGAGCTTTTCTGTCCTTCCTACTTCTTCTCCAAAATGCGAAGGAGAAGGGACAGGGGCCCGCTCGTGAACTCGACGCCCGGGTGTCCCTGGAATCTCCTGAGAAATGCTGTTTCCTCCCCTGCCTGGGGCGCGGCCACCTCGCTTCTCGTCTCTGTGCATTGGGAGCTGGGAGTCGTCTTCTGCTTTTTTGAGCTGAGCTTTCCCAGTATTTCCAAATCCAGACCCCTTTTGGGTAATCACAGATTTATCAGAAATCCCTCAGTTCTGAAATTCTGATATGGTGCTACTTTTTCTACTCTGTGGGGCAAGAATTATTGTTACCAAGACGGTAATTACCTTCTGATCCTCGGGTCAAACAGAGGAGTGTGCAGCGTTTTTCCTAGTTAGCATTGCAAGACAATGTCAGCTTGTTCATTCTGCAGTTGTAAAATTACAATATGGTAGCCACTCAGTCATCTGATCAACAGCATTTGCTTAGCAGCTGCATACGCCAGGCACTGCGTTAGGCTCTGTGCAGCGTCGGTGGAAGGAGACAGACGTTCTGCCCTACCCTCGAGGAACTCGCAGTCTGGTGGAGAGAGAGGCGTGCATGCACACGTGCACACACACTCACAAAGTCAAGGAAATAATATGGGAAATTAAAATTTGTGTAGACGTCATGAAGAAAACAAGGGGTCTCCTTGAGAAGGAGTTGTCAAGGAAGCTTCTTTGAGGAGAGAATATTTAAGCTGAGGACTGAGGACGGGGAGGAAGCAGCCATGCGGACTGGGAGGAAAGGTACCCCTGGAGGAGGCGCTGGCACGTGCAAAGATCCCGTGCTTGGAATATGGCAGCCCCTCCCCGGGCACTGACGTACGTGCAGACGCACGTGGTGTGAGTATACACACCTCCCCCATGGAAGGAAATTCATCTGCCCTCAAGCCCTCCAGGGCTGTTTCCTATAGATCCGGCCGATGGCACCGCGCTTCCAGAGACCTGTTCATCATCTGGGCACCGCGCTTCCAGAGACCTGTTCATCATCTGGGCTTGAGCTCGCCCAGGGCTCCCAGGACTGTCCAGGGCTCACCTGCTCCCTGCTGTCACCCTCTCCCCCCACAGGTTTGTCATGCTGAGCCTGGAGTTTGACTACATGTGCCAGTATGACTATGTTGAGGTCCGTGACGGGGATGACAGCGACGGCCAGATCATCAAGCGTTTCTGTGGCAACGAGCGGCCAGCCCCCATCCGAAGCTCGGGATCCTCGCTCCACATCCTGTTCCATTCAGATGGCTCCAAGAATTTCGACGGCTTCCATGCCATTTTTGAGGAGGTCACAGGTAAGGCCGTGGAGGCAACTGAAGCATTTTATGGCATTGCTCCAGACAAGCATCTCTTCTCTGTGTACCCCCTTCTCCCCGCTCAGCTTTATTAAAAGCCAGCATGCCGGGTTCTCAGAAGCAACCTGCGTGTTGAGAAGGAAGGGGGAAATGGCGCAGTATGGTCCAGAATTGCTCACCAGAACCAGAACTAGGAATTATGGTCTCCCTTGTACAGATGCCAGAGCACAGAGAGGCTGGGTGATTTGTCCCAGGTCACATAACTGTGGAGGTGGAACCAGGAATTTGTACAGTTTGGCTGTAGCGCTCACGCTAGGGGCCTCTCCTGGTTAAGGGCATTAGCTTTGGACCCCTGGCAGATTAAGCTGTGTGACCTTGGGCGAGTTCTTCTACTTCTCTGGGCCTCGATTTCCTTATCAGTGAGAAGGGGCCTAAGCATGGATCCTGCTCCTTCAGGAGGCTCTGGGCCACAGAGCAGATGGAGACCTCAGCACAGCACCAGGTACGCGGGAAGCACTCATAGCTGCCCTACCCAGGCCTGTCTGAGCCCCCCTTTGTCATCTGTGAAAGAGGTATGAAAAGTCGTAAACCACAATGGCAAACGCCGCTTGCTTTATGAGCAACTCTAAGCCTGACTTTAACTCCTGCCCTGTTCACGTTGGAAGTAAGATTTGGCCAAAATGAACAAAATGCGCAATTTAAGAAATTACCCCAGCTCTCACTGCTCTGAGATTGGGTGAACTGTGTCAGGTTTTACAGAATAAACTCAGGCTTGAAGCTCTAGTTGTTTTTAATGCTGCACTTAAAAAGTTTGTAATGGAGGCCAGCCCAGTGGCATAGTGGTTAAGTTTGCACACTCTGCTTCAGCAGCCTGGGGAAAAAAAAGAGAAAAAGATTGTACTGACATTTTGATGATTAAAGCTTCTTTCTGGAAGGTATGACACTGAAGTCTCAGGAGACGAGGTGGTGGTGTTGGAATCAGCCTTTCTTCAGCCCTGTCCTTTGAGCAAGTCCAGCAGACCCCGCCTCCAACCTCCCCTTCCCTTAGAATGTTCCCACATGAGCTCTCAGCAGTTGCTCCTTCTAGTCTGTGTGCCTCCCTCCTTCCCAGGACATCCCCTGGGAGCTGTGCAGGGCCTGAGTGTGGCCTGGGAGTTCTAGATGCTTTGCTGCTGTGGGGGGTTGGCCTGTGGATGAATCCTTGCCCCTTGGTGATACCTGCCAGCTGAGGCTGAGCAGGTGACACTCAAGACACGTCCGTGGGTGTTTCCTGCAGGCAGCAAGAGCTGGCTGTCAGGGAAGCCAGTGGGGGTGGCAGCGGCTCGCCGGCTTGTGCCTGGCGAGTGGTCAGGAGGCCTCTTCCTCCCCTGAAGCACTCCTCAGCCTCCCCTGGAGAACTCTGGGAAACTCTGGGCTGCGTCGTCCAAGGGTCAGACGTAGCACTTCCCGTTCCTTAGACACCTCGAGTGTCCCCTTGTACTCAGTTCTTCCCTCCGGCTAGAGTCTCCTCCTGCTTGCACGTCGGATCCCGTCCTTCTGGGCCCTGTCAGATCCCTGCTCCTTTGCGGAACCTTTTCTCTTTTCTCTGTTCCAACGGGCTGTGGCTTTGCCCTTTTTTGAACGTCTTATCCCGCTTCCTCCTCTTTTCTGACACGAACTGTATTACACTTTAGGTTATAGTCATTGTGCACTTTTCTTCAAAAAGCTTTGATCTGGTGAGTAGGGTCTCCTGGTCAGCTTTGTGTCTCTCCGGTGCCTCACGCAGGGCAAGTGCTCAACACAGGCTTGTCGAAGTGGGCCGAGCGATCTGGTTCTATACCGGGGTACGTGAAAGGAGGGTTGGTGGGCAGCAAGTCGACCAGTGCTTCCCGAAGTGTTTTCTGTAGAAAAATGGTGCCCAGGATGCTCTGTAGTGCAGCTTCTGAGGTCAGATAAGCTTGTGGAAAGTGGAATGTTATGTGCTTTCTTAAAAATTTGCAGTGCCCACTAGGCTATAACGTTCTGGGAAGTTCTGCAGTAAAGAAATCCGCCTAATTATCATTTGACACCGATAGCATTTCCCCAGCACGTTCGAGCCCAGAACCCTTTCTTAGTTAAACACATCAACATCTCAAGGACGGATGTTGACAGGATGTGTGTTTGGAACTTCTTGAGTACACTTTCCACAGTGTCGTGAAGATCGTCTCCCAGTTCCATCGCTCCGTCCCCAGCACGCTGGGCTTCCTTGAAAGAGTCCCCGGGGGAGGCGAGAGCCGCTTCTCCTCCAGTCGTGGGCCTCAGGCTCTTCAGGCCAGAGGTGTCTGGAAAATACGTCTTCGAATACAATCGAAAACATCGAATAAAATCACCAACATCTGACATTTAATGAATACCTATTTTAGGCATTCTCAAACAATGGTAACAGGAATTCAATCAAAGGAGCGAAAAAGTCATGAGAAAACTTTAAAAGACAAGAGAAAGACTCTGGTCGAGACTCCAGGCTTGAAGAAATCGAGTCACCACGCAGTGGCACTGAGAGAATTCTGCCTTTTCTCTTGCAGCATGTTCCTCGTCGCCTTGTTTCCATGACGGCACTTGCCTCCTTGACAGAACCGGATCTTACAAGTGCGCCTGCCTGGCAGGCTACACCGGGCAGCACTGTGAAAATCGTGAGTATGCCTCCAGGGTGGGAGTTAAGGTGTCAGTGGGGCTGCCATGAAGAGGGCTTTGAGAACTCCCTGGGTATGCCGTTTCTTGGTGTCTAGGGTGGTCTGTGCAAGATGGCGCATAATGTGGACACTCCCGTTGAGCGGACCCCAGAAAGGTTGGGCTGCCTGCATCAGGATGTCAGGAACAACTCAGGTTTGCCCACTGACATTTCCACCCATTACCTGCTGCAAATCCCTCTCTAAAAGATATGTCTTCAGTGGCCCAAATAATCGTCGGAGCCCAAAACCTTGATAAAGGGTCAACAGTAGAAAGTCACTATCATACATTGTCGTGTGGCTCAGAGTCTGAACTCCCTCTCCCTCCCAAGATCTGAATTTGGACTTATGCTCCTGGGCACCATTCCTAGACTCCAATGGGTTACTGCACAGTCTGAAGCCCTGAATTGAGGGTGTGAACATATAGGATGACCATGAGCCCCAGTTCCCAGGGACATCCCAGTTTATGCGTTTTGTCTGAGCAAAATTATCAGTAACACTCTCTTTCATGCTCAAAAGTGTCCTGAATCGGATGACAAATTACATGATCACCCTGTAAACGTGGGGTCAGGTTAGCTGAGTCACAGACACACCGACCAACATTTATTGAGGGGCTGCTGTGTGTTGGGTTCTGTGGAAATGCAGTCTTTCCCTGAAGGAGCTTCTCCTGAGTTAGAGAGGTAAGATCCATGCCTCTGTGATGGTTCTGGAGCAGGCCTGCCATGAGATGGGGCTGCGGGAGGGGGTGCAGAGCAGAGGAGTCATAGAGGAAAGAAATCTTTCCCACTGTGGAGCTCCGTGGCCATCGTTCTCTACATCAGCTCTCCTTCTGCTGTCACCACTTAAGTCCCCCCACCTCCTGCCTGAGCTGTATCCTGGCTGTCTCAGTGAGTCACCCAAGTTCTCCAGTTCTTGCAGACAGAAGTCAAAAGCAGAACAGTAGTAGACCTCAGTAACCTGGGGTCAACCAAACAGCAGAAATAAGAGGAAACCCGCTCAAGGAAGTGACTCCCTCCAAGGCCGCTGGGCTTTCTCGTTCACGTTCCTGAAGGGCAGGACATGACTCTTCTCTGATATTAGATTCAAACTGGCCAGAGAAGGAGAGAAACTAAAACCTGCTGAGCCCAAACATGTGTGTGACAGGGCAAACCCTTTGTCCTTGGGAAGAGTGCATGCCAACTGTCATATAAGGTGCAGCCATATGCACTGGCCACTGGCAAAGAGGAGCTCAGACTCTATGACCAGAAGTCACGTCTCAAGGGTCTCTGGTAACCAAGACCCTGTGGAGGGCACGTGTCCTAACAGAAGTTTGAAACCTAAAACAGGTGTCCCGGACTGCAGCTATCAGCGCAGATGAGATGCGCAGAACAAGAAGCATCAAAATTGGAGGGAAAGCAAAGGAGGACAGATAATGGCCTAGACAGGGTTCCCCCAAAGCAGATGTGGAGAGGCGAACGTGTGTGCAGCTGATGTGTTAGGACGTGCTCCCAGGAGAAGCTGGTAGGGGAGGGGGGAAGCTGGGCGGGGAAGGGAAGGAAGCCAAACAGAGGCATGATTTCGGACAAAATCCAGCCTCCGTGTCAACCAGCCGTGAGATCTGGAATGTAAACTACAGCTCAGAGTGTGTCCTGGCTTTAAAGCAAGGAGGGTGGGCTTTCCTTCCCACCGCAGTCAGTGATTGCCTGAGGTCTGCCCCGGGCAAGAGGGAGAACACGCCAGTCCTTCTGTGCTTGTGGGCTGGGTGGTTTCAGCAGCCATAGAGCAGTCAGATGGCAGGTGCAGGCCTTGGAAGAGGAGCAGTGCAGACTGGGCGGGAGTGTGGGTGAGGAAAGGGCCACAGAAACAGAACTACCCAAGGGCAGAGCACCAGCATGTCTGCCCCAGTCTCTTCTAACCAGCATGCACAGGTACTTTGGGGCCGTCCTGTAAGGGGCCTGGTCTAACAGCATTCTATAAAGTTCATACGTTTTTCAATTAATTTCATGAATTTCCCTTGCACACAATGCAGACAGAAGCCGTGGTTTCGGTAGTGTGTCCTGAGTGTGCCATGGCCTTCCATTGAAAGCACCCCTCGCTTTGGCTTGGCGCCGCGGACCTGACTATGGTCCTGTCGGATCCTAGGAAAAGATGTTCTGCCACGTGGCTGCTGCCTCGTTTGAGCCTGCTGTGTTGTGTGCACGACAGAGAAATGTTGCTTTCTTTTTGTTTCAAGAATTTGTATGTAGAATGATTCTGGAGTCTTGACAATGGCAAATCCTAAGCTTTACCCTTTAGATTTAGGGGAGGAACAGAAGAAGGGAAGGCTTAGTTTCTTGGTGAACTGCCTGCACAATATTAGGGCTTGGATAAACAGAGGTAAAATCGGAGAGAAGTAAAACACCAGCAAATGAGCCAAAATGCCTTTAAGAGGCTGGGTCAAATCAGGGGTAAAAAAAGAAATTGGTCCATAAAGAAGAGATTGTGACTAAAATATTTATGAGTAGCTTATGAGCCCAACTTGACTTCTCAGCATTGTTCTTCTATCCAGAAACCAAACCAAACCAAACAAATAAACGTGGTGGAAAAGAATGTAAACTATGTCATTATGAACTGATTCGTAAGTTGATTCACAGACTGTCTCCAATTACTTCTGGTCTCAAAACACCCGCAGAGAGGGACAAGGCACTTGTTCCCCGCCACTTTTCAAAGTGCCGTTTAAAAACCATAATTCCCTTAGTAGCTTGTAGTTGTAACTGGGTGAAGAAGATGTTGGTGTTGGATATCTGATGTGTCATTTGCTGGCATCCATGTGGGGGACCAAATGTTTTATTATTTTCTATAAGACTGAGGTTTGTTGTTCCCGCTAGGAAATTCAGCATGAATTCCAATTAACTCAACGAGGGAGCATCACAAAAATTGGCTGTGGCAGTTTTCCTTGTAATTTCTAAACAAACCATAACCATTTCTCCAGAGAAGGCTATCATCTAGGAAAACAAAAAAGGAAAAAAACCAAGCTTTACTTTATTGTTTTTCTCACGAGTATATCTATGAATTGAAAAAATCTCCCTGGAGGAAAGTCAAAGTTAACAAGAAACCCATGCATTCTGGGATTCTCAAAACTCTGAAATGCCCAAATTGGACTAGGCATTTGTTTAAAAAAAAAGCTTTAAAAGAACCAAATCAGAGATGAATGAGAATTCCGTCTTTATTTATATCGTACCAAATCCGATAAGTGGGGCCACTTCGAGGATGTGGCTTTCAAGCCGTGTCCTCCAAGGCCTCTGTGGAAAGGCAGATGCTCCTTTCAGCAGACGAAGGATTTGAAGCAGAGGGTGCAAGACACTGGTCCCCAACAAATTCAGGACTAGAGGCTAGAATTCCAGCCTTCCCCCATGTCCGCCATCTCTCACACGCGGTTCTCGCCACATGGCGTGGTGGAGCTCCGGATGGTCGATTGATAAGCTCTGGTTAGACCATCGTGTCTCCTGGGGAGTTCTCTCAAGGGACTTCCCTTCCCAGGTAAGGCCCGCCGGTCACTCTTTCCTAAAGAGAATCCTGATCGACTGTTTCTTGATATAAACTATTCTTTTTATTTTCTTTGTGTCTGTGAGTGGAAGTGGAGTAGAAATAGATTTCTTCTTGCTTACAGAAGAAATGTAAAAATGAACAGTACAGAGATATATAGAATAATATCTAAGTGTTTTTCCTGACCAATCTTGGTTCCCAGTGGAACCACTGTTAACAACTTAGTGAATATTCTTCCAGACTTTTCTTTATGGTGTGCAACCCTAAGTTGTCTATGTATCATTATTTTGAACCGGTGGCTCTTAACTGGGGGCGATTTTGTCCCCCACTTCCTCCCTCAGGGGACTTCTGGCAGTGTTTAGAAGCATGGTTGATTGTCATACTTGCAGGGGAGGGCGCTCCTGGCATCTAGTGGGTGGAGGCTGGGGATGCGCCTCAGCACCCTGCAGGGCACAGGGCAGGCCCACAGCAGACTTATCAGGTCCAAATGTCATCATGCCAAGGCTGAGAAGGCTATTTTAAACAAAAATGGATTAAAGTGTACATACAAGTTTTCAGCACCCACATTCTGGATGTTTTCTCCGTGTTCTTCAGTCCGTGTTGGTTGGTCTCATTTGAAGCAGCGATTGCTGAGTACTCCATTATAGGGAAGGATGTCAATCATGTCTTCTTCCGGTCCCTTCCGATGCCCTTGACCTTCTGTTTCAGTTTTTACTATTGTGAGGAGAGCTTCAATGAGCATCCTAACATACATTTCTTTGTTCACGTGTAGAGGTATTTTTGTAAGATAAATTCCTAGGTGTTGAACTGTTAGTTCAAGGGGCACACATATTTATACTTTGGAGAGTGATTGCCAAAATGGTCACTAAGATGTTTACCAGTTTACAAGGTAAGCCCTTATAAACACAGGTCCTCAAAATAAAATTAGAACCTGCATTTCAGAAACTAGAGTCTGTTCTTGTCAAGTTGGAAGTGGATTTATTTTCAAAGGAAAATAAGTGGGTCTGAGGGGAGACTTCTCCATCGGACTTTGCAGGGTAGGAAATAAAGAATGAGAAACAGAGGGCGTGGGGCCTCCAGTGCCGCAGCCCCCAGCCTCTCCTTAAGCTGTTACTCAAGGAGGCGCCACTTCCCCTGCTCCCCGGTGACCTCCTCTGAGAGCGAAAGGGGAGTGCCCCGTCCTCAGCGGTGGCACCAAGCTAGCCGCCTGCCAACACCCTCGGTGATCCCCACCTCCCTGGGCCACCATGTAAGAAACTGGGGCCCCTTTTTACCTCTGAAATTTCCTGTTTTTTTGTATGGAACACAAGGACAAAATGAGTTCCCGCGCAAATGGTCGGAATCTTGTTTTGAAAAAGTAGAGAGTGAGGGATTCATTGCTCCGCTCCAATTTCCATGTGGCCTTTGTTCCTCTGGCCCAGTTGACGGAGCTGGGGTTGCCCCCCTGCATCCTAATGAGGGACGATGAAACGGGCTAAATCTTGGGGCACAATGCTCACACTGCAGGCTCTGATGCGCCTTTGAACAAAACAAATCGGCTTCCACCAATTAGAGAAAAATGGGGACTCTGGATTCATTTGGGTTTTGGAGCGTCAGGTTTCCCACTAGCCCGTCCCAAGAAGTGGGAAGAAAGAGCCCACGATGAGAGGCACACTTGATGCTTGAGCTCCAAAGGGGCAACCCGCGTCGCCCGTCGGAATACATGGTGAGGAATGTTGGGGTCTTCGTGGAAACGTTGAGGCTGATGCAGTGAGTGAGCTGAGACCCCAGGGGTCACACGGCCTCTTCCCTCACAGATAAACACTACGCTGCGGGCTTGGGCTTGGTGGGATCAGTGCAGATTGTTCCAAAATCTCTCAGATGAGGCGTGGTAAAATGGAATCGTTTCCTGGCTTTCTCACAGCTCTAAAGGCCTCTCTCATCCTAATATGTGGAGGACAGGTGCACTGTTGTCCATAACGAGATGGTGCACCCTGGGGTGAAGAGCTGGGAGTCTGTGGTCACAAAGACCTCGGTTTGACATGAGCCTGCAATTTACTGGCCGGGTGACCTTGAGCAAGTTGTTTAACTCCTAAAAGCCTCAGTTTCTCTACTTATAAGTTCAGAAGAATAATGCCAAGTCCTTCTCAGAGGTGTTTGTGGGGGTGAGGTGAGATGATCCACGAGGCGCTGAGTTGAATAATAAGAGCCATCATCCTTAGTGCTACTTCTGGCCCCGTTATGGCCATTTGAAGGTGCGGCAGAAAGCAGCAGATTCTCCAGTTAAGGGGTTAGGGTAACAGGACTAGTTTCTACAACCTGGACAATCATGAACAATCTTGCTCAGGGCCCCAGGGTTTAAGAAAGTTCTTCCAAGACTTTCTAAGTTTCCTCTGTGAACGGCTCTCCCCGAATCATGGCCATCTACCAAGTATTGCTACCACTACGCCTGCATACAGGCAAGAAAGATCTGGTTGTAAATGACAAGTAGACGCCACCCATGTCCTTGTCATAAAGTGATCCTGCATTCCAGGAGAAGACACGCCATTGGGCCTGATTGCTGGGGAGTCTTTGTGGCCAGGACAGCCGGGAGAGAGGGCTGTTAGAGATGCAAGATGGAGTGATGTCAGGGGGACTGGACTGGAAGCTCCAGAACGGGTTGCCCAAAGCATCGTGTTATCTGGTCAGGGGAATCCAGAGTTGTTACGCACAGTGCTGGATAACCCAGAGCCGGCAGAGGTTGGAGGAGCCCCCGGAAGTGTGTAAGTAGCTAGTGGACTTACACACCTCCTCACACCTGACCCTCCCTAGCATGGAAATGAGTCTCTGACATCCTTCTTGGACTATTTAGAGAGATGCCATCTCGTTTGGATTTAGATCTGAAAAGCAAAAGCTGTCGCTGAACACAGCAGAAGCTGCCTTTGCATAGTGATCCAGTGTTTGTTTGTTTGTTTCTCTAATTCAGGGGAAAGGTTTCCTTTCATTTGGATCACTCCCTGTTGGGTGAATCTGGGTCTACATAGACCAAGTGACAGTTTAGCATAAACTCTGCTGAGCTCCATGGGCCTGGGGTCTCTTAACCACTGTTACATCTCATTCAGGGTAAGATGCTTGGGGGTTGGCGTATAAGGGTGCCTTTTGCTAGTCAGCAATTATTTTAGTTATGGATGGCATTCCAGCCACATAACAAGAGGGCAGGTGAGGCCTCGCAAACAACGCTCCAGCCTGACTGTCTCCGAGAGCTCGGGATGGAGTGCCCATCAGTGTGGGAAAGGCCAAACCCACTATCGTTTTACCAAGAACTTGCTTCACTTGCCTGCTCTTTGTCAAGGCTCTCTTGACTTTTGCTTTGGGAGATGAGGTCACTGAGGCAGGACTTAAGGCAGGAGGCAGGATTTATTCTGGTTCTGGGTTAAGAGGTAATCCGTTAGAGCTGAGATGGGCGGTATGCCCACAGAGGAAAGAGGAGGAGGATGCAAAGAGTAGAACTGGAGAGCAAAGCAGAATTAACTTCTGATGGAGACAAACATCGCCTGCTTCATGGGCCCCGAGACTGACTCCAGCCCCTTGACAAAGGCTGTGGAGCCCCTGCTTTTCCTTGAAGGCTCTGCCTCCTGGGGCAGTCACAACTTGGCCTTCCCCCTGCTTCAGAAGGTGAGAGCTTCCTCTTTACAAAACACAAGGCATTCTTGTCGGTATCTAAGTATCACAAACAATAGTAGTAGTTATTATCTCTATTCTCAGTATAGGCCAGGCTCTCTGCTTTATGTGATAGTGTCTCATTTAATTGTCACAACGTCGCCATAGGGTAGGTAGGACCCCATGTTACAGATTCATTCAGCCAAACATTTTTGGGTATCTGTTAGGTACCAGGCACTGAGGAAATAAGACAGAGTGTCCGGTACATTTTTTTCCTTCCATTTTGCAGAATCATAAAACAATTCAGTCTTAGCCTTTCTCAAGTGCAGAGGAGAATGTCCCATGTCATCCATGTCCTGGCTACAGCTTCCTGTAGCGAGGCCTTGGTAAGGGCAATGGTGGTGATGAGACTTACTAAGTGGGCTGAATCTCTTAGGACTCGAATGTGCTGAGGACTCTTCTGCAAGGTCATTCTCTTTATCCCCAAGGCTCAACAGAACAGAGTTGCCCTGTTCGGGCCAATTTCATGGTGGAGCATTTCTTATTTTTTGAAAAATTGGCTATGAATACCACCGGGGGGCATTTTCCCCAGTAGTTTAGCATTATTCCCCACCTCCCACCCCCACCTCCACCCCCAGGAGCTGACTCAGACACCTTCTGAGATTTGGGGAAACCCCAGGAAGACTGTTACCCAGCAGATCCACTAGCTAGATGGGAGCCAAGTTTCTACCAGTTACATGGGTTACTCATCTACTCTACAGAACGAGGATGCATCAGGCTGATTTTGAATCAAAGGAAAATGACCAGGACTTTCTGAACATTTTTCAGAGTTGACCTGTCTCTTAGGCACAGAGACTTTGAGTTGTCTAATTAAGTAGGCCATCCAAACACCATAAAAGTGGTATCGGAAAGACATAGTGTCCCGGGGGCCAAGGACAACAGTGATTAAGATCAAATGGCTAATTGTAAGCTCGGCCTCCAAATTGCTACTGGATGAATAAATGGCAGTGTGTGCCATCCAAGCATCCTTTCACATGGATCCTGTCTCCTTCACACCCACAGCGGGCTGGCAGACAGTAGGGGGCCAGAATTCCATTGGCTGGAAAGGGATAAAAAGGGTTTTTAGTGGGGATTCCGTCACCAGTTGGTGTCATTATTCCTGGTTCGGGAGGATCTTTGTGAAGGTAAAACATATTTAGTTTGGTCCAGAGGCAGAAACTCAAATATAAGCTGACCAGAGAAAAGTGAGGAGGAGAAGAGAACACACCCACTGGTCGTCTCTGGGGGTTGGTCTTATGTGAAGTTGGGTTTCCAGAATGAACAAAGCCCCAGTGAGAAAGTTAGCGCCTTTTCCAAACAGAACTGAAGTTCTGTCGCAAATCGTTTCCTTGATTTTGGTGACAAGTGAGAAGGAGGGATACCAAGAGCTAAGAATTGCCAACCACACGCCTCTCCCTCCCAGCCTCCATCACCAGCTAGATGGTGGGGTGATGAATTTTGTTGACTTTGGATCTGTTTTCCTTGATGAAAATCTCAGATAATCTTACAGTTCTGGAGCCCAGCTCCTATTAAAGAAAGAGAATAGTACCCTGACTTGCTGTTTTTCTCAGGTGGATATCTAGCTACCATAAATATTTCACTAATATAAAACTTGAGAAAAGAAATGTATGCTTTTTATGTGCAGTTTTTTAGTTGACATCAAACTATTTCTGAAATCAAACGGTATAAATAATGATAATTAAAAGAAAAAAATAATTTAAAAGCAAGGCAAGAAGGAGTGAAGAATACCAGATGGAATGAGACAGTTAAATTCAGCTTTAACATTTGTTCCAGGTGAAAAGATCAGTCTCAACTGTCTCTGATTCTGAGTTTCCTGGCAGCAAAGGCAAAAAGAAAAATGCCTTAGATGTTATGGCTCTAATTGTATATTAAATGAAAATGAATACAAGTTCACTTGGAGATGCAAAATTATCTATTTTATTGTGACTCCTACTCCTTTCCTCTCCTTATCTAACATAAGTGCTGGGGAAATATTTTCCACTTCAATTTTTTTTTTCAAGGAAGATTAGCCCTGAGCTAACTGCTGCCAATCCTCCTCTTTTTGCTGAGGAAGACTAGCCCTGAGCTAACATCCATGCCCATCTTCCTCTACTTTATATGTGGGACGCCTACCACAGCATGGCTTGCCACGCGGTGCCGTGTCTGCACCCAGGATCCGAACCGGCGAACCCCGGGCGACCAGAGCAGAACGTGTGTGCTTAACCGCTGCACCACCGGGCCGGCCCCTCCACTTCAGTTTTGTAAATAACAGAAATTTAATCTTTTTTTATACCAAATATTTCTAGAAACTAGATCCTTTTACCTCTGCTAAAAAAGAGGTAGCTGGGCTTTATTATGCTTGCACCACCTCTGTGCGTGCCGACCCACTGGCTCCCAAGCCCATGCTCCTGCGACTCTGCCCAAGGGCTTCTCCGGCTCTCCAGCCCACCGGCTCCTCTGTGTGGACACACTGGCAGGGCCTCGGAGTTCATGTTTGTCCCATCATCCTCCAACAAATGATTGACGGCAGCCGGGAGATCATAACTCCCGTCCCTGGCTCCCTGGGGAGGATCACTCCTGGGCGGGTTCTCCCCCCCCCCCCCCCCCCCGTCTCCCAGAGTTTCCCAGTGGCACTGAGCCTCAGCTCAGTGGTAACTTTCTTGATAATGTGTCTTTCTTCCCCCCATGACTGCTGGTCCTCTCTGGGATCGCCACCTAAATAAACTACTTGCACTCACACCTGTCTTGCGGCCTGCTTCTGGGGGAGCCCAACCAGAGACACCTCGTGAAAGTATTTCTTTGAGGTGCTAGCTTAATAGAGGGCTGGGGCTCGGGTCAGCCCGGTCACCATTTGCTTGGTTCTTTAAAGTGTTAGGTGAGCCTTTGATCAATGCTGAGTAACGTATATTTCAGGATTGTGTTGTCTGAAGGATGCTCAAAATATGATCATCTGAATTTTTGATTTAAAAAGATCCAGTGTTTGACCAAACAATTGATACTGCATGTGCGCACACACCCACATGCTCTTCTCTGTGCATAAGAGCCAGCCCAGTTCTTTATAGGGTGAGGTGGTGGAAGTGAGTGGAGACTCCGGACTCTAGTGATGCTTGTGGAGAGAACTTATAATAGCTCCCAAAGGACCTGGAATCTTCTGAAGGATTTGGTCAAACTCTGCCATCTAGCATTTTTCAGATAAGGGTTAGGAAGTGGCTGCTCCCATCGTAAGGAAGCATCTCTGGGCCTCTGTTAATTGTCTCATCTTTTGTAATTGTGCCCTTGATCAACCAGTCACTTTGCATGAACTTGAACATGTGTCCTGGTTAAATGGTGATCTCTGTGTCAACGGCTCTGCCTCGTACCCCAGGGGAACACAAATGGGATAAAACCGGAGGCTCAAATTCCAACAAATGCCCAGTAGTTTTTCTTAGCAGAAGCATCTAAATTAGAACCTGGTTCCATTTCATGCAGGTTGGTCCCACCTAAGGATGAAGAGGTTTTCTTTCAGCCAACATAGCAGACTAAGTGTATCAAGCACATTCCATCATTTGTACCTGATGAAATCTTTGTCACAACTCACACCACAATCAACTGTTGGGGTCGGCTAGTATTTGCTGAGACCCCATACCCCATTCAAATTCATGATTACCTTTATGCCTTGGTTAGGGTCTTGTGTTCTGATGTAATTTTAGAAGCAAAATTAAGAAAGGGAGAGAAGAAAGAGAAGCAAAGTTAAGAAACTTCAGAAGGAAAGTTAAGAAATTAGAAGGAAGTCCCCAAGCCATTTTTTTTTTTTTGATGCTTCTATGAGGCTGAGCAGAGCCTTGAGATGTCTCAAGCACTTTAATACAATAAGCCTTAACTGACATCAATTCTATTTCTGGCTTTAAATACAAGATTTCCATGCTAAAGATACAGAAAAAGACCTGCCAGTACCTTATTCTGCTGGGCACAGAGGAGGCGCTCATTAAATGTATGGTACAAGAGAATCAATCGGCACGCACCAGCCTTTCCCTACAGAGAGGCACACTGGCTTCTAAAAGGCAAAGCAGAGATTGGATGCGTTGATTCCTGGGGACTTTTCATAGATCTTGTCTCCAAATTTGAACTTATAGGGTCAAGACCAGAGCAAAAGGAAAAGGCAAATATTTGTGAGTGGTTGGTGTATCATGTTGAAATTCTAGATTCATTCATAAAAGGATGTTTTTGGTGAACAAGCGTATACTGGTAGGCAGTGCTGTCACGGAACACGAGGTCTGTTTTCTTGCCACAGCTGGAATCTGGCCCCCCCGAGTTTTGTGAATATCTGGGCAATGGGAAAGGGGGTCCACTCCCTAAATAGGGATGAAGAATATGGACTTGCTTTGTCGTATTCAATATAATTGATCTGACCAGAGGGCACAGAAAACATGGTATTGCTTGTGTGCACTGAAGAGCTGCTTTTCCTAAAAATGCCTCCACGTTATCCTGACATTCTCCCTCATATCTCCATCATCAGGTCCATTTCTTGTAGACTTTCTGGACCTGGTCGTCTCAGCTCCCTTACAGCAAGTATGATCTTAGTGTGCCAATCAGGGGAGAAAAAGATAGAACTTTATTTGCTTTGAGTCAACTTAAATCCAACTCTACTCCCATAAGTCAGGCTCATGAGAAGCTGAGTCTCAGTCATTGGGGCCTCCTCTGTGCACCAGGGTTGTGCAAAGCCCCTGGCTTTACACAGACAGCTCCTAATCATCAGGGAGAATCCTCGGGCGGTGGGTCTGGGTCCACACTGCTGAGCTCGGGGAAGCCCATTGTCTCAGAACATGTGACTCCTTTAGGTGAAACAGCTCTGCTGGCGTGGGCTGGCCTGAGCCTGAGAGTGTCCGAGGAGGCTGCGGGCACTCTGATGAGACCCAGCCCGTCTAGTTGGCCCGCCAATCATCCTCCCCAAGATCTCCCAAGAGTGCTGGAAGGCGCACAGGGCTCGATGACCAGGGCTGAGACAGTCACCTCTCCGGGGTCTTGTCCTCTCCCAGGAGTGCGCCCCGAGGGAGGCATGAGGGTCCTGATGCCCAGGGCTGAGGAAACAGTACAGCTGTCTTAGGTTAGTTTCTCCCCAAGCCAAGCATTTGGGTCCAATTGATTTATTCAAAGAAGTGCTCCCAGGATCAACCAGTAAGGGAGCTGGGGAAGCAAGAGAGGAAAGAGGAAGAAGCCAAGCAAGAGAGATTTCAGCTGAACCCCCAGGCTCAGCCCGATGCCGTGGGGTGCTGGGGAGTGTGAGTGACACCTTGAGGAACAGGAGTTGGGCTTTTGTACTTCCACACCCATCAGTCATTGGCTGCAGGCAACCCTGCCTGGGGTGGATTGGAGGGAAAAACTAGGCATTTTTCAGCTCTTCATATGGGCAAGATGGTGCCCATGCCCAAGGGCAGCCCTCGGAAGGTGGCAGGTGCCAGTTCTCAGCAGCAAATCACACATATGGAGGTTGAGCTGGGAAAAGGATGTGAGGGGCCCTGAGTGGGGCACCAATAGCGTTCCCTACCAGAGCCTTCACAAAGCCATTGCGGCACCTTCTGTAAAGTGTTGTCACAACCACTTCACACTGTTGCCCCGAGCAAAAGGAAGACAAGGGGAGAGAAGGCATTTCGTTAAATGTTTATCTGAAACAATTTCCCCGAGCAGTGCACCCGCTGTTGTTTTTGTCCACGAGATAGCATGTAAGAGCACGCTGAACTCCATGTGTTTGTGTCCCCAGGCTGAGTCCCCAAAGCAGCAGGGCACTGTGCTATTTATTATTAATCATGGAATATTTTACTTAGCAAAGCAGGAGCTTGATGCTCCTGTAGGCCAGACATGCAGATGTTTTAAGTTCTCGTTTGGCTTTGTGTGGAAACATCCATCCCACCGAGGAGAAACGAAACCCAAAGTCCTCAGAAAATCAAACAGAAGAGAATCACCAGTCTGTTCAATATGGAGACACAAAGCTTTCTAAAAAGAGAACGCCTAGGGGAACGAAAAGAGGCAGTTTTGAAATCTAACCCTGGGAAGATGCTCTGATGAGATGCAGATGGTCTATGAGCCCAACAGGTAGATGTCTAAACCGGGAGAGAAGTCACAGGTGGGGGGTGTCTTAGGATTCGCTTCAAAAGCATCCTAGGAGAGTGTACAGCTTCGGAAAGTACAGGAAATAAATGAAAAGGAAGAGAGAACAATGCCCAGTGGATGTTTGATATAGGAATACAATTTTAAGGCTTCATTGTGCAGGATTAAAAGATGAATGTACAAAGAAGATGGTTGGTACCCAGAATTCTGAATCAACACCCTGGATTCAGGTCTGGAAGCCCATCGAGTGTAGACATTACCAAGAGGCCAGCAAATAGAGTGGAATGTTGCTTTATACTCAAATAGGCCTGGTAATGGCCTTTACATTTCTCTGTGGGTTGTTCTTTAGGCGTATGAATTTGGAGAATTGGTTTTTAAAGACAGTCGGGTGCTTTGTAAATAAAGGCAAACAAGGAAAAAAGAGATTTATGTTATTTAAATTACTCCTCAAACCAGCTCAGCCAGAAAAGTGTTGTTATCCCATTTTACAGATGAGAAAATCAAAGCTTGGAGAGATTAAGTGATTTTCCCCGGCCTTAGTTCATTAAGTGGTAGAATGAATAAATTTCACCTTTTATCCTTTCCACCTGCCAGCAAGTATTGGTTGAACACCTGCTGTGTGCTTATTCTGGACACTGGGGAACTAAATGATTATTTGAACATATATCTATGTGATCCTGGAGGCTATTATTTCTCTATCAGAGTCTAGGGACTAAACTCATTTAAATCTGAGTTCGTGGAAAGTTGGATTACTCTATGATTATGCAATCATAATCTGATGTCTTTCATCAGTTTTGGAAATTTTTCAGCTATTATCTCTCTACATTTTGTTTTTGCTCCATCCTCTCTCTCTTCTCCTTCTGGGATGTCAATTACATGTATCCCCAAAATCCTTTATATTTTCCTGTACCTTTTTCACCTTTTTGTGTCTTGGGCTTCATTCTGAATTTTTTCTAAGTTATCTTTCAGTTTATTAATACTCTTCAACTGTGTCTGATTTGCTGTTAAACTCATCTGCTGAGTTTTAAATTTCTGTCATTGTAACTTTTCAGGTTTAGATTTCTCCTTTGGTTATTTTTTAAGATTTCCAGTTTTCTACTGAAGTTCTCAATTTTGTCTTTTATTTCCTTGAACACATTCAGGATAGTTATTTTTAAGTAGTGTCAGACAACGACATTATCTGAATCCTTTATAAATCTGCTTCTACTGTCTGTATTTCTCTTGTATTTTAGCCAAATAGTCTTGTCTTCCTTTGGACCCTAACATGGAAGCATCTGTCAGCTCTATCCTGGTGACATTTCATGAGCAATAACTTAAAACCAAATAGCAGTTCTCCATTCTAAGATCTCATCAAATTGAAGGTGCACCACTGATTTAATTATAGCTTTTCCGGGGGTTGGGAGTAAAGAAATACTACATGAAAAGCACATGTGACATGATTTCAGACATATCACGTTATAAAAGAGTCCGCACCTAAGAATTACAGAACTATGGCAGAATTCCTCAGCCTGGGGCTGACTTGTTTGTATTTCCTGAGTCAGTTTCTCTTAAGTCTTCTTTGAAAGCCTCCTCAGTGAGAGAGACACAGGACCCGAGTTGTCCTAAGGTTTGTAACCTCCAAGGGCTCAAGAACTCTCCAAAGTCTCTGCTAGTTAAACCCACATTAAATGTAATGGAAATAGGATGTGTGAGATCCTGCACAAAGGAAGTCATGGGGTGGAGCCCAGGGGAGAAAATCCCAACTTTGTCTCAGGCTTACGGGAGAAATGATTTCTTGTCCTCTGCTGAGGCTGATGTGGATAGAGTAGAGTTGGTCTTCTTTCAGTGTTCCAGGATCGGTCTTAAGCAACAGCTCATCTTTCTCGGCCATGCGATCTAGCAGGCAAAACTCAAAATGAATGAGGAGCTACACCAGCCTTAAACAAGTCTTAGCGCTTCCATAGGCTAACAGGCCACAGACTCAAGTCCCTTCTGGGGCCAGGCAGGTGGTGGGGGCTGTGGCCAGGTGAAGAACGTGGCCCCCATCTAAGCAGAGAGCCACTTCTCAACACAGTTGATTGTTGTCCTGTGGGAATACGGGCCCAGGGTTTCCAGATCTGAATTTTGTCAGATGCCAGTAATACAGATTTTTATGAGTACACTTCTGATTTTTACGTTGGCAACTGATTTCATTTTCTAAAACTTGGCAGGTACAACACACCATGCTTTTGAGATGATTGCAGTCTGTGGCCCCCTGTCGTTTGCTTCTGCATGTTCAAAATCGAATGAGTCTGTACTGTAAGAGGGTAGCCCCCTCACTGAGGCAACATGGAATGCCTCTCTGCCTTTCCCCCTCACGTCCTAGAGGCATTCCTGGAAATACGAGCGCTGGGGCTTTCTGAATCCACCAGAAGCTTCAAAAAGTGCATTGTCTTCCCTCTGTCATCTCAGTATTTTTAAATGGCTCACTCAGTGAGGTCCCTTTTTGGCACTTAAAATGAGGTTTTGGAATCACTCACCAGGGACATTGCTCATATCACAAAGCCCAGAAGCACACAGTATCATTGAGATCATCTGCCACCTGGTCTGTGGGCAATCTTAGACTAGACAAACCAGTAACTAGGCTAATATTAGCATCCTTGCCAAATTGCACATAGGAAAATTATTGATTTTTAGTTCTCAAATATTTTAGAGGTGTAATCTGAATGGAGGTTCTTTTCTTGCCTGGAGGCGAGCAAGTAAAGTGCTTAAAAGGTAATCGGGACAGTTATGGGAAGAACAGCGTGTCAAATGCAAAATTGCGTTTCCTGGGGACTGTTTTATAGGGATGAGGCTGTGTCTTAGAAGAAATGGTTAAAAAGAGACTAGGAAGACTGATAGAGTGATCGGTACCCAAACTCAGCAATTAAAGGTTGAATTCTTCAGGGGACTTACTCTGTGTCCTTAGGCAAGTAATATTGAGTATTGTGCCATAATCCATTTGAGAAAAATATGTTATCTACTTGACCGAATATTTCCAGGGTATATCTAATATCCTGCTGAGTGCTCAGAACAGCTAGCGGTGCTGTTTCTGCTTTAGGTAATTCTCCAACGTGAGTCGGAGAATAGAAATACCCTTATGATGAATATTGGTAAGTGTTTAGATGGAAAGTTAGGATTGGAGATCAAGGGAAATTGGTTGTATCTGTGAATTATATTGTCTTCTAGTATTTTTAGCTGTAACTTTCAACACGCTGATTGTCCTGAAGATGAAATATAAAGTCTACTTCATTTCACACATGCACTCTTGCTTCTAGTCAGGTCCACTTTCTGGGTACAACACAAATGGCAAATTGTCTAGTTTAATTGCCCAAGCTTTAGGGAACGAAGGAGATAATACAACACTGAAGAGAAATAACCCTTGTGTACTGATGATAAAACCTAGGTGAAATGTTTATCTTGTCCAGGCCTGTCCAGCTCCCACTGGCTGAGAAAGAAACGAACATGATCACAGGAGAGCCAGTTGTGATGTCAAGTTTATTTATATGTAGAATGAATACTTCTCAATTTAAGAATCAATCGTTAAAACAAGGGGAAGACATGTCTAATACATGCATTTTCTGTTAGGAGTTTTCTCTCGGTAGTTCCTCTGAGTATCATTGTTATCAGGCTGCATTTTTAATTCAATGAAACATGAAAAGATTCTATTCTAAATTGGAATGCTTCAGACTTTTACTGGTTCTCCTTGTCTTTTCTTTTCTCTTTTAGTACTTCAAGAAGGGAACTGCACAGACCCTGGGGGCCCAGTCAATGGGTACAGGAAAATAACAGGAGGCCCTGGGCTGATCAATGAGCGCTATGCAAAAATCGGCACTGTTGTGTCCTTCTTTTGTAACAACTCATATGTTCTCAGTGGCAATGAGAAGAGAACTTGCCAGCAGAATGGAGAGTGGTCGGGGAAACAGCCCATTTGCATAAAAGGTAACTTGCAAATATTCCTGAAATCTATAGAAATGGATGGAGTTGTTGGACTTTTTGGGAGCTCTCATACATGTTTTTGGGCCCGTGGAAAAATATCTCTCTCTCTCTTAAGTTCTCATTGGAATCATATATTACTCTTGGGTTGGAAACCATCCATAAGAACGTTTGCTTCTTTTTTGGACCTGCTTATCCTGATCACAACATCTTGACGTGGTTAAGAGGAGTGATGTCGTTATCAGAGCAGCTTAGGAAAAATGGCAGGGCTGAGTTTTATATGTGTAAACCCAAGGACAGAATTGACGCAATTAATACGCATTTATATAGCTTCATTTATCTACTCTCTATGCAATGTTAAGTTAGGGCAGGAAATAAAAGAACAAAACAGACACATCATCCCAGCCAGCCTATGTGGGGGGAGGTTTGTGTTGTTAAGATGTCTAAAAACATCTTTCAAAGACAGTAAGCCATTGAACGTTCAAGGCAGAGTTACAGGAACTGACAAGTAGTGTACATTCAAGAAAGGAGTGATCAGTATCGCCCGAAATAGGGGCAATTGCATGAAGCAAGTAGGGTTGGAGCCAGTAGGAGAGGCCGGGAAGGATTTGTAGAGACGAAGAGGAATTGGGATGATATTCCAGTCGGAAGACAAAGGAGAAGAAAAGAGGTGTAGTCAGAAGTCAGAGAATCACGTAAACTCGAAGTGAGGCAATCTGGGGATCTGGGAGGTAACTTTAGAAAGATGGTTTGAGACCAGGAGAAAAAGGCGTGTTGTAGAGAGAAGTTTGGACCTTCCGCCTTGGCGGCGGGGCTGTGTAGTTTCTCACTAGTTGCTCCAGGTCAACAGTCTCTCTGTTTGAGGTCACAATTATCTGGCTGTTTCCTGGGAAGAAAAGCATATCCTTGGCCTAGATTATCTAGATAATTGCCTCAATCCTCCACTTTCCCTCCTGGGTGTTTGTCAACAACCCAAATCATGGGAAAAGGAATGAAAGAGAATGGTTTATGAAAGGAATGAATCACTTTAGACTTTAGCCAGAAGCGACCTCCATCCCCACCAGCACAGACTCTGATTCTTGGCTTCATTAAGTATGGAAACGGTGTTACCTATGTCCTTGGAGATTTTTGTCAACTCTTCTCTTACAAATTAATACAACCAATGTTCCCTAGGTTGCTAATTAGATGAATGTTGGCTGCTTGATTGGGAAAGTGCGATGGGGAGGGTTCCTTTTCACTTGTGAAGAAAGAAGGACTTGAGCAAGATCAAACTGGGCTTTGAGTTGCCATCAAGTGATCGTTCGGGGCCTTTGTTGCAGAGAGGACATGGTGCAATCCAAGACCTAGGACGGTTGACACTGCTGTCTGGTTTCAAATGAGAACCTCGTAACTCCCTATGTTGGGCTGTATTTTAGAACCTTCGCTTTGACTCATTTTGATCAAGTTCACTCATATTTATGTGAATAGATAATCCCAGTCTATTAACTGCCGTTGTTCCAAATCGCCCAGGTGGAGCGGCTTTTCAGAGGTGTTTGTTTTCCTTGGGCTCTTCAGCGGGTGCTGTCAATTTAGGCGAGAGGCAGCATGCTTTTTTGCTGAGGGAGCTGTCCAAGCTCGGCTGACATTTCTCACCTGAGAGAGCCTGGCGAATGTACACCTGGTATCCAGAAAGGGTGGTCAGGTATGAATCTGAATGGAAGGATGCAAAGACGGAATAAGATTATGCAGCATCGTCTCTTTTCTTCTAGCCTGTCGAGAACCAAAGGTCTCGGACCTGGTGAGACGGCGAGTTCTTCCGATGCAGGTGCAGTCCAGGTGAGGCTGAAACACCTGAACTCTGCTTTAAAGGCAAACGCTCCCCTCCTACCCCCTTTCCCTCCTTGTGTTTGGCCAAAGGCAGCCTGGGGTTTCTTCGGGACACTGTGCTGCTGGCCAGGAAAGAACAGGGCTAGTTAGGTGGAGGCTTATTAGCCAGCTGCCTGTAGCCAAGAGGTAGCAACTCTTGGAAGAAGTACAGATGTCACTGGATCGTGGGAAAGTAGGTGTTTGGCAGAAAGCAAGACTTTATGATGATGTCTGAGGAACTGGATTTTAATACTTGAATCTTCCTGAAATCACTACCTATTTATTATGGCAGGCTCTAGGGAGGTGGCATTCCTACCCAAAGCAGCCAGCGATGGCTCAGGAAGGTGTTCGTGGTAGCACCCAACAAGAGGAGGCAGGCTGGTGGGGCCCAGGAACTAGAGATAAATGACCAGCGCTCGTGAAGGATGTGAGCCCTCCGGGACACCCAGCCTTTCTCCTAGAAACACATAGATGGGGACCACCTGGTGGGGAGAGAAGAGGCCCATTTCTCCTTTTCCTCCTCCTATTTTGTAGGAATAGTGTTCTCATCTCATCTCCTACCGTTCTCTTCCTCACTCTCCACTCCACCTACACGGACCACCTGGCTTTTCCTCTCTCCCTTCAAGCACGATTCTGCTTCACTGTAAGGAACCTGCTTCCCCTGGATTTCAATAAGGCTCAATACTTCGCTTCCTTCAGTTCTCTGCTCAGTTTTTACCTGGCAGAGAGACCTTCCCTGACTGTCTTTTGAAAATACCACTCCTCCTCCCCCTCCCCCGACCACTCAGCTGACTTCTGTCCCCAGTTCTCTTTGGCCTTTGCAGGGATCTCCAGGTTTCACCTTAGCATCCCTTTCCACCTGTGGCCTTACGTATGTTTTTCTTGTTTATTTGTTCGATTTCTATCTCCTCCCTGCACACCAAAAAGACCCCATGAAACCTGAAAGTTACAAGTGCAAGAGCACTTCTGTTCTGTCCTAGCTGGAGTTCTAGTGCCTAGAGCGGGGTCTGCCACAGAGCGGCGCCTGAAAAAACGCAGTGAGCAGGTGGGCTGCGTTGCCAAACAAGACCTCAAGACCTGGTGTTGCCTCTTTAGTGCTGGGTGTTCTGGGGCAAGTTCCTGACGTGCTGAGGTTTGGGTTTCCTCTTTTGAGAAATAAGGATGATCATAATGGCCTCTGTCTCTCGGGATCAGTGTGAGGAGGATTCAGTGCGGCGCTAACAGCTAGCGTTTATCGTGTGCTGTGTGCCAGTTGCACTTCTGACTGCTTTCCGTGTATTAGCTCATTTAATCCCCACTACAACGTCTGAGGTGGGTATTATTAGTGTTTTGTTGTGAGTGCCGTCGAGTGGATTCTGACTCCTAGCCACCCTGTGTGCCGCAGAGCGGAACCCTGCTCAGACTTTCTGCGCCCTGCTCTCACCTTCAGCGCTCTATCAGACAAGGCTCCACGGCTCTTCACAGGGTTTTCATGGCCAGTTTTTTCGGAAGTGAGTGGGCAGGTGCTCCTTCCTAGTCTGTTGATTTGGAAGCTCTTCTGAAACCTGTCCACCATGGGGGACCCTGCTGGTATGTGAAATCCCAGTGTCACAGCTTTCAGCATCACAGCAACACGCAGCCACCACAGTATGACACCTGACAGACCTGTGGTGTGGGTCCCTGACCGGGAAATGAACCCAGGCGGCTGTGGTGAGAGCACTGAATCTTAACCACGAGATCATCAATTATTATTATAACCATTTATAGGTTTTATTACTGTTTTTATTACAGATGGCTAAACTGAGGCTCAGAGAAGTCAAGTAACTTGCCCAAGGTCACCTTGCTAGAAGAAGTGGCAAAGCCAGGATGCAAATCCAGGGTCTTCAGGGTCTGAAATTTTCAAGGTCTGCCCCCTTATGCACTGAGCTTTAGCTAAGCCTTACTTAAAGACCTTAGCAGAACACCTTGCAAGCATAAACACCCGTCAGTAGCTATTGTTTTGAGAGATAGTAACAATGCGTCTTAGTGACTAGAATTGACCTGAACCAAGTAACCTGAAACGTTTTCAAATCCAGCTATTCGGCAATCTCTCACCTGCCTCTGGCTATCCCATTTCTCTCTTTTCCTCTCCAGGCAGGGCGTGTCCCGGGGGCAGGGGCAGTGGGATCTACGTTCTGCCCCTTTTCTGGTCTCCATGCTTTACTTGGGCTGGACTCTCCACTGAGCAGGGCAGGCCTGTGCTTCCCAAGGAGACGTCTGGGAGGCGAGGCCCTGAGCTGCTAAAAAAGATCACCAGGCTGGGCATTTTTAAAGCAAGTGTCAGGGGAGCTTAGGTGCCAGGTGTCTCATGTAGATGAGAAAGCAAGCCTAAAACTTGGTTTTAAGGATCTTTCTGGAAGACAGGCTGCTGGAATAGGGCTGTGTCTATCTCCAGCAGCCAGGCTCACCCAGGAACGCCCAAAGGCAGTGTCGGCCTTCAACACACAAAAGATGAGCTTGTTTACAAGTTCAGAAGCTCCCGGAACTGCAGACCTGGTTCTAAACACGAGCTAATGATTTGTTGAGTGAAATCAGCGTGGATGGAATGTTTGCTCTGAGCAAGGCTCTGTGCAGACACATGAAATAGATTTCTTAAGATGACGTTAAATTGGCATGGTGGAGACCCCAGCGGGGAGTTGTGACTGCTAAGCCCTGCTTGGGTACCATCCTGGCTTCCTGTGTGCCCTGTGCACTCCCTCTTCCCTCTCTGGGCTTCCTTTCTCCACAATAAACAGGGATGAAAACGTTCATTCCTAAAGGAATCCTAACTGTTCAGTTAGCGGTCGTTATGCACGGATGGAAAATGAGCACCAGCAGTCCAGTGTGCGCACATCTCCTCCAAGAATCCTGGAGGGTCTCTGGGGTTTCAGCTTCAGGGCTCATTGTTAAGAGGCCTTTCCCGTTTGCACACAGTGCTCCACATTTCTCCCGATCAATGTGCCTGAAAGAAGGCTCTGTTCTCTGAGGTGTACTAATTACATCCGCTAACTGCTGAATCAAGCTGCTGTATCAACACAGTTTAGTTCGAGTCAATTCCTAATATTGCCCCATTATGATAATGGTTGGAGAAAAAAATACACCTGGATTTCTCTCATTCAAATTAGCTTCCTTTCCTGTTTAATTTCACAATTAATTTTGTGTGTTTGCATGTAGAATCTTTGGATAGCAGCTATTATGCCAGATATTATCCTCTTTGGCTAAAATCCGAGGCAGTTGGAGGCATGCCAGAAATGGAAATGGAGGAACACAATGAAGGTTGAAGTGTGCAGAGGATTTGCTCAGTGGTAGGGGGGAGGTGTGTATGTGTGTGACACAGAGAGAGAGAGAGAGGGAGGGAATGGGGGCTGGAGAAAGAGAGAGAAACAGAGAATGAGAGAGCTACGTTTTTGTTCTGTAACCAATGTCTCCCTGGGGATTGGCGAGGATGCTGAAGGGGCCACAGTGACTTTTTTCTCGCCCTCTCCCTCTCTGGCCCCGTGTGCCCTGGTGCAGGGAGACACCGTTACACCAGCTGTATTCGTCAGCCTTCAGCAAGCAGAAACTGCAGGCTGCCCCCACGAAGAAGCCAGCCCTTCCCTTTGGAGACCTGCCCGCTGGGTACCAACATCTGCACACCCAGCTCCAGTACGAGTGCATCTCGCCCTTCTACCGCCGCCTGGGCAGCAGCCGGAGGACGTGTCTGAGGACCGGGAAGTGGAGTGGGCGTGCCCCGTCCTGCATCCCTAGTGAGTAAAGGCTTGTCCTTGGGCTGGAGCGCCTTACATCTTCCATGGCTGCTCGTGAAAAGCCATTAACCTTGTTGAAGACTTTGGGAAACGCTCCTTGTCCAAACGAATGGTCTTCCAGTACTTTCCCTCGCTTGGTGATGTCTGAAATTCCCCAGTTAGATCTTCCTTCCTTTGGCTTAAACTTAGTACCCAGGAGAAATTAACTCATTAAATCTTAGATGAATTTTTTGGGAAGGGGGCATCCTTTTTGTGGATAATCCTATCATATTTACTTGGAGAAAAGAGAGAGAGCAGTCATTAAACACAAAGTGGGCAAGGAGGTAAAGGTTCAGAGGGCTTCTGCTTATGTGATCTTGCTTACCCTGCCCAAGGCCCAGTTTTCATGCTCACCATCCAGTGGGATTAAATAGGTAATTGTTATTAAGTAGGTATGAGGTATTGATTACCCATAAGATTATGATGATGATTACTGAGATCATATGTGGAAGTATCCGGAATAGGGTCTTGCACATACTGAGATATGTTGCCCATCCTTTTTGTCAAATGATATCAGTTATGGCTTGATTCACTGTGGTCATGTTTATAATAATAGTCGTGACCTTCTAAGTCTACCTGTTAAATATATCTTCTCATCCAGTCTCCTCAAGAACCCTATGAGATAATTGTGATTGCTGTACCCATTTTGCAGGCAAGAAGACTGAGATTCTAAGAGATTAGGTAGCTTGCCCAAAGTCCTATTGATAGGAAGTGCCTGGGATTGGAAGCCTCCAATCTTAGCCCTAGACTTTATAGTCAACCATGTCACAGTGGTTGATTAATCTTTAAAAGAAAAGAAAAACAGGCTAGATGCTTACTGGTCATCACCCATGGGGCTCACCCTTCCAGATTTGTGCTTTCTTGCTTGAGTCACTCATCTTCCCCTTTGGATGGGAAGGTCTGAGTTGATCTTACTGACCTGGTGCTTTCTTCGTAGTCTGTGGGAAAACCGAGAACATCACTGCTCCAAAGACCCAGGGGCTGCGCTGGCCGTGGCAGGCGGCCATCTACAGGAGGGCCAGCGGGGTACACGGTGGCAGCCTGCAGAAGGATGCATGGTTCCTGGTCTGCAGCGGTGCCCTGGTGAACGAACGCACTGTGGTGGTGGCTGCCCACTGTGTAACTGACCTGGGGAAGGTCACTGTGATCAAGACAGGAGACCTCAACGTCGTCCTGGGGAAATTCTACCGGGATGATGACCGAGATGAGAAGACCATCCAGAGCTTGCGGGTGAGAGAGGCTGCAACCTGGAAAGTGGGTGCCTGGCTCAGCAGACTCCCAGCACCAGGGGGGCGGTGGCTGTGTCAGTCCTGTGACGTTGGCACTTTAGGACACAGCTCAGAGCCTGGCGTGTAGCAGGCGCCCAGTATTTCATATTGACAGATACCCGAAAGACTATGGAGTCTTTTTTCCCCTTTAATATTTTTTTAAAAGATAGTAACAAATATCATCATTTCGGTCATCAAAAGTTCATTACCTATTATGTTTAGGGCATTGTACTATTTGGGCTTTGAGGACATAGAGAGGTTTTTTCCAAGGTACTCCTAATCAGTTTATAATATTCTTCTCTGTTTCCCAGTCTGTCTCCCTCCCTCTCTTCCATCCACCCATCCATCTATCCTTCCATCCATCTGTCCATTCTATGATCCATCGATTTGATCCATCCATCCAACCATCCATCCACCCACCCACCCACCCATCCATCCATCCATCCACCCACCCATCCACCCATCCACCCATCCATCCATCTGTTGTTGAATGGCATACTCCCACAGTATGCCATTCACTGGGAATATATACAGAACTGAGTAAGGCATGATTTTTCCCCTGCAGAGTCCAAGCCTAGTGGAAGAGACAGACCAGTATATTGCAATTAATTTGACACAAGGGAAACCCTGAGGAGATGTGTCCAAATGTAGTTGAAATAATAGAAACTGTACATAAAGATGTCACAATGTATCATGGACATAAGCTCCTCGAGGCCTCCATCAAAGAGAATGGTCAGCAAGGATAGGGACAATCAGGGAAGAGTTTGTGGAAGAGTCTTGTGGAACATTCTGGGTGTAGTTCTATCTTCCTGGCTTGAAGGTAAATGAAATGTTTACAGTGAACCAGAGGTCGCAAACCGGTAGCCTGTAGAGGTTTGTGTTTTGATGGTGCCAACATTTATTTTTTAATCAGTTACTTACCAACATTTAAAAATCAGGAGGTTTCCGATAAAGATCTGGAGTGTGTTCTCTGACAAAGTTGGAATGCTGGCCCCATTTCTGCGTGGCAGTGGTCAGCTGGAGCAAAGTGGCTGCTGCTCACTTTAGATGGGATGTGCACGCTCATTCTCTGCAGCCTTATCTGTCCACTCCACATATTTAACACTGCCTGCCAGGCTCAATAGACATTTCAGTTTGCAACCCTGGAAAGAGCAATTGCTTTGTATGATCTCTTAAGTAAAGTATCTTCAAATGATTGCAACTGTCTCCTTGACATTTTTCCCGATGATTTAGCCCTGGGGCTTGCCTGTTCTTGTTCACCAAGGAGTTGGCTCTCACCATCGCTGTCTCTTCCTTGCATTTGTAGATTTCTGCAATCATTCTCCATCCCAACTACGACCCCATCCTGCTGGACGCTGACATCGCCGTCCTGAAGCTCCTGGACAAGGCTCGCATCAGCACTCGCGTCCAGCCCATCTGCCTCGCGGCCCCTCGGGACCTAAGCACCTCCTTCCAGGAGTCCCGCATCACTGTGGCCGGCTGGAACGTCCTGGCAGATGTGAGGAGCCCTGGCTTCAAGAACGACACGCTGCGCTCGGGGGTGGTTAGGGTGGTGGACTCGCTGCTGTGCGAGGAGCAGCATGAAGAGCGCGGCATCCCGGTGAGTGTCACAGACAACATGTTCTGTGCCAGCCAGGACCCCACCGCTCCTTCCGACATCTGCACGGCAGAGACGGGGGGCATCTCGGCTGTGTCCTTCCCGGGACGGGCGTCTCCTGAGCCACGCTGGCATCTGGTGGGGCTGGTTAGCTGGAGCTATGACAAAACATGCAGTCACAGCCTCTACACGGCCTTCACCAAAGTGCTGCCTTTTAAAGACTGGATCGAGAGAAACATGAAATGAGCCTCAGGCCCACTGAGAAGTACCCAGCCGCACCTGTGTGGCACGAGGCACGGTGGACCTGAAGGGCGATCCTGTCCATGAACTTGGCTGGGCCAAGGTTGTGATTTCAGGGACTAAGCTCAGTGGAGGACGAAGGGAGCTCACTCCTTGGTGGGCCACTGCCCCCCTGACTGCTCGGACCATTTGGAAGACACCAGAGCTGTTAGCAAGAACTGACTTTCTTCAAAAAAGACGATAATGAATAGCAAGGAAAATGTTCCCATTCAACCAACCTGGTGGCCTCCCCAACCCCTTCAGTGACGGGAATGTCATGGTCAGCTCTGATCGAGAGAGGGTGGACCAGGACATCTGGGCCTCGTGAGCTCTCTTCCAAGGCTCCAGCCAGACCCAGTTCCAAGGTGCTGCCTGCAGGCCAGCCCAGGGCAGTGGAGCTTGGGTGTGGCGTCGGCTTTTCTGTACGTTGTCACACCGCGTGGTCCTTTTCCTTCCCAATTCCCTATACACATTTTAATAAATCGAGGATTGGCTTCTCTCCTACAGAACAAAGGTGCTACGGCTCTGATTCCTGCACGCTGCTTCTCTGAGCTACGTGTGTCAGGGCCAATGACTTGGTGACAGCCCCTTAAAATAGATCCTAAAGTTACGGTTCCCAAGTAATGCATATGGCAAAGCCATGCCGTCTTTCCAGTGCTTGGAGTTTGCTGGGTCATAGACTGGAGGATGAGGGACATGGTGCCATCAGATAAGGCACAGAGGACAATACCAGGGGTTAGATGATTTCTGGGGTCCCCTCTGGTTCTCTTGTTCTAGATCTAACACAAAACCCTGCTTTGAATCTCCATCAATCTTTTGACATATTTTCATAGCATATGAATTGGAATCACTTATTTACTTATACTAGATTGAAATATGGCAAGAAACTGTAGCTTCAGTGTTTTCTATAATTTATGTGATTTGCCTTTCAAGCCCCACCCCCAGCTCCCACTGGATAGTGGAGGAAACGATGAATTGAATCCAATCCAATCCTTGGAGCCATCTTTTCAGTAACTATCTCTTTTTGGGGGGACTCATTCCTTTATCCTTTCTCCAGTTTCCTCCTCTCCAAGATGGTACCATGGAAGCTTGTGCAACTTCAAGCACTGGGGCCCAGTAGGACTCTGAGTTCCTGCAGGTTCTTGGGTGTGTGTGGTGGGCGTTCTGCTGACACTGACTTTGGGTGCTGGGGTCTGTAACTACTGTAACTTGTGCTGTGTTCTCTCTGCTTCCCTGGGTCCTCCCCGCCAATGTGGCCCCACCTCAGCTCTGGCTGGCACTGGTGCTCCTGAGATGTGGGGGTGACTTCTCTTTGACCCTGGTTTGGGTCACTCAGCCTCATTGCCACAATGGTGTCCTTCTCTGGCAGCTACCCAGCCAGACTCTCAGTGACCTCCCATCCACCCCCGGGGTCTTGTGGAAACTTCTCCATCTTTTCTGTATCTCAAGAGGGCTGAGAGCCCAGGGTTGGTACAGGGCACCCTGGGAGACATTCGTTCCCTATAGACTGAAACAGGAACTTTACTCTTCCTCAGGCTGTCAGAGAACTTTGACCTCAAAGACTTTAGCCCCAAGACAGGAGGTCAGGACACATTTGTCTCCCAACCTGTCTCGCCATCTCTGTGTCTTTACACAATTCCCTGAGCCAGAAGAGAATTTCTGGTACTTTTTCTTTTCATCAGGCTTTCTTGGAGCTTTCTATGACTCACATCCTGCTCCTTTCGGCCACCCCCCGCATCCCCGTGGTTTAATCTAAGAGCAAGGCAGTGGTTATCAACTTCTGAGTTACACTCAACGCTTACTGGGTTAAAACAAAACATGCGCATTCCCTCCTGGTTTCAGTGGGTCAGGAACCGGGGAGCTAAAGCTGACGTGAGGTCGCTGTCGTCTGAGACCCCCACTGGGGCTGGAGCACTGGATTTGACAACGATGATCAGGTCGCTCAAAAGTTTTTCTTTCTTTTTTTAAGCCTAGAAAGCTTGGAGCTTGAAAGGTGTAGCAGAAGTCCCATCAAAGAGATCTGAATTCAAATCCTGTCTTTCAACTTCTTTCCTAAGTGATCTTGGGCGAGTCAGCTGCCCTCTCTACCTCAGTTCCATCAGCTGCTAAGTTGATATAATGAAGCCTGTCTTTTGTGGGAGCTGCGACAGTTCAGCGAGATAGTGTGTGAAGCAGTGATGATAGTGCTCGGCACATAGTTGGGGGCTGCGGGACCTGGAGGGGCAGGGCTGTCCGGTGGGCACGGGTCCACACAGCCTCCGCACCTGCCTCTGTGGGCGCATCTCACACGGGGGCCCACGCTCACATTCTCCATTCTCTAGCTCTGGCCTGGCCCCTCACCTGGGCCATGATGTTCACTGCTTTCTTGACATTCTCTTTACTGCTTAGTGTCATTTTTCATCCTTGCCTCGCCGTTCAGATTTGGTTCACATTTATGTCATCCCAGCCAAGACTCTGATCCCCTCAGAAGCTGAGTCTGGCCCCAAATCCTGGTAATGGCACCTCGGGGCGCTTGGTTAATAGCCAAATGGTCATGTACCGCCCCCCCCTCCCCAATCTTCTTACCCCAGCACTGCTCTCGTGAGCTGCAAGAACTCAATCACAGTAATGTAAGAATCTAGGTCAGGACAAGAGAGTCAGACATGAGCCTGTCCCTTGGCCATATCTGGTGCTGCAGGAATGTCATCCATCTCCCTTCATAACATGGCCCCTTGCATCGTAGGATAGAACTCCAAGAATGAGAGATCTCCTGTCACCTGGGAATCTGGAGTGTATTTCAGTCGGAGTTTTTTCAGAGAATCAGAACTTCTAAGAGTCATATAGAATCAGAGATTGTAATGACCATATACAGTTGTGGGCACTGGGGGAGAGGTCTGTACAAGCCTGTTGCCTTTGTGTCTGGTATTGGACCTGAAATCAACTGGGCTGGCAGTAGGGAAGGAAAGCTGGATGTGAAGTTGGCAGAGCAAGGACAAACTGCAACACATGAGGGCAAAAGGAAACTCATGTTTGTCTCTTGCTGTCCACAACCTCAATGGTGTGAGTGACCTGCAGGAGAAGCTGGCACCCTTTGCATGTAGCTGCACAGACACCTGGTCCAGGACACTCAGAGAAGCTGGAAGAGGATTTCCAGCAGGTGCCAGAGGAGCTGTGGGCCTGGGTGCTATCTCACCCCGCCAAGGGAGCTGGTAGGTCAGTGACGTTGTGTGTGAACTGCTCCAGTGTCTGACGTGGTATACTGACGGTCAGAACATGGAGACAGCTCTCGCTTCATTCGCCTCTTCAAATCTCTTCTAAGTTTCTCTTGCGCCCAGTTTAACCCAGAACCATACAAAGATCCCTTTGTATCTTGCCTATGAACAGACAAATGCAAGGTCACTACGCAAAGCACAGAGGTACCAAATATCCCCCTCCTGCTGCTGCTTTCCCACTTACGGCTTTAGGCGTGATCTGTTCTTCCTTCCTTCTAGACAAGATGGAGATGGACGATTATAGAATTCTCTCCTGCTTGAGATGCTTCCTGGCAGCGTCCAATCCAGAACAAAGCCCTACTTCCTTGAAATCTCCTCCAAATCACCTAACATAAGCCCAAACCCTATAATTTCTTTCTAAGACTCTCTTGATGAGACATTGATGTACATTTTCCTTCACTTCAAAGAGCAATAAATTCAACATGTTCAACTACAAGTGTGTTTCTGCTGGGCTTTTGTTGGAAGTCATTAAAAAAATATATATATACACACATGTATATGTATATATGTATGTGTATATATATACACACACATACATACATATGTGTATATAAGTAAGAATCTTGTCTAAATCATATAGACCTTACGTCAATTTTATGTACCTATGCTTAAAAGATTAAGCATGGAGGGGGCTGCCATGGAGAAGGGCCAGTTATTTCCCAACATGAACCCTTTAGTACAATGACAGGTCAGGTTGCCAGACAAGGAAAGCCCGGTCAAGGGGATGCCAACTGGTGGTGGATCTCAAATGCTAAAATTAGTAATTTGGTTTCTTATTGCCCATTTGCAAATATCAAGCTCATTTTGATGTTTCCAAGAGAGTGGAAGGATAGAAGTGGAATTCTAGAAAGCCCCATCAGGCTGGCTGTGCTAGACAGAGGCAGTGGTGAGAAGACCTAGCCTGAGCTCAGGTTCTAGCTCTGTTATCCACCTGCTGTGACCTTGAGTATGACACTCAATCTCTACCTGGACTTGCCTTGTCTGTAAATGGGAGTGAAATGACATGAGGATTCAGTGGGATAATGTTAACATGAGCTAAGTATCTAGAACAGTGTCTGACCCACTACACTCTACAAATATTGGCTGCTATTATGCTGGCGGTTGTTTTGTTGTTTTCTTCAGGAGGAAGACATTGGAGATCAAGAACCCAGTTACGAGAACCCTCATGAGGGGTGGAGAGAGGAAGGGAGGTTTTAGCGTTGAGGTCCGAGCATGTGGAAATAAGTTTCGCAATCTGTGGAGTGAGGTAAATAACAGGAAAGGGTGGGCAGAAGCAAATGGGGCCATGGGTGAGAAGAACCAAGAACCAAGAGCAAGGAGCAAGGGGATTGTGTAAGTGGGAGCTCACTGGATGAGTTTCTGAGACAGAGTGCCAGGGCTTCCAGTGAGTTTTTACACACTTCCCTATCTGCCGGTGTGTGTGTCGGGGGAGAGAGTACAGAACAGGCTGGTCTTATTAAAAGGACCAGGCTCAGTGGACAACTAGGAAATTGATAGCCATCTCACCCCCTTTTTTGCAGCATAATATCCATTGTCCTCAGGAGTTATTGGGATGGGATTTGAATATGAATCTTTACAGTTCTTTAGGATTGAGGAATTTTCATGCTGTTAGAATTCATCGCCTACTCAAAACTTAATGGGCCTTTCACATTTACCTCCTATATCACAATATTAGTCGATAAAATCTCTTCCCTCCTGAATTCAATCAAGAATTGTGAGCTTATTGATTTTCCTACCTGTCATTCATTCATCAACAAAAATTTATTGAGTGCCAAGGACTGAAACACGAAAGGGGTACAAAATAGGCTTGGTGCTTACGCTTAGTCATATCATCCCAGAAATACATGCATCATTAGAAATCGTGAGAAGTACTAGGAAGGAGAATGCAGGGTGCTGTAAAACTGTATCACAGGGGTAACTGGGTTAATCTGGAGGTGATGGGGTCAAAGGTTTGCCTCCCTGAGGAAGTGATGTCTGAGTCGAGAAAGAGTTGAGTTCCAGGTGGAGAGTGCGAAGTGGGGAAGAGCATTTCAGACAGATGAGCATGTGCAAAGGTGTTGGGAAGGAGGGCTCTTGGCATATTTGAGGAACTTCTGGAAAACCATAAGGCTGCAGGGGAAAGGCTGCGGAGGAGAGAGCTGTGATGTGAGGCTGGAAATGGTGTCCCATGGTGTCCGGCCACCTGGGGAGCTGGGAGAGTTAGATGAGAAGGCACTGTCAGGACCACACTGCGTATATCAAACCCATGAATTCCTATCATGTGCACTAGGAATTATTTGTGAGGTCATCAATGCATCAAGCATGGCCTTTGGCTTTGACTTGGGTTTTTCTGTCATCTTTCTAACCTGGACATGAATGGAGACCTTGAGTCTCATTGCACTGACCCAACTGCATATTCTTCTAACAGGGAATTATCCTCCATGAAGATGAGGTGAGTTAAAAGAAGGAAGCTGACAGCCAACGCAAGATGCAAAGAAGCGGGACCTGTATCTTCACTCCTGTCTTATTTTTTACCCTTCTTTAGTGTCCTGTGAAAATTTTGAGTGGAATACTTTGGATCCCCAGGGCTTGGGGAAGTTTATCTCTTCAGGGCTGTTGGAAAGACGCGGACGTTTTGGAGGGGTTTGGTAACAATTTGTGGTCTCTGCTTTTCTTGGCAGCAGGACCCGCTTTCCCCAGCAGAGTTCTGCCCGGATGTGCTGCTGAGGCCCAGCCTTTTAAGAAGACTGTCTCAATGGCTGAGTTTGCAGGGCTCACTCCACGTTTGTCTTCCAGTTCACCGACTGTTTATCCAGAGGCTTGTGGACTAGGGTTGACGGAGAGATTTGTCAACAAAGACAAAAAAGTCAGTAGATAAAACTAGGGAATAGCTTTCTCAGGTGAAGAATAATAGCAGAAATTGAATTCTCAGAGAACAATAATCGGTTATGTTCCTGAACTTATAGTTTCTAGGCAAAGGTAATTCTAAAGAAAAGAGAAAGAAAGAAGCTTATTAATCCTTATTTGGAAAGGGGAACAGAGTGTTACAAATAAAACTGGATCCAGGTGCTAATAAATGAACCCTCCAAATGAATTGGGATCCTTCTAATTTAATGTCGTTTCGCAAAGGCATAATTCAGCTTTTGATTGAAAAAAATGCGCTGAATCTGTAATCTCAATTTAGAACTAAATTATCTGGTTGTTCTCTTTCTTTCTCTTAATAAGGAAAATAACTTTGTAGGAAAAATACTTTTGGTATTTGATACAAAGCCTCTCTTGGAATTACCAAGTAATTTCATAAAGAGGTAAATAGAGAAAATAGAACAAGAAACACATTGCTGGATTTTCTGAGGTCACGGGAGCCTTGCTAGGGTCCTCAATTCAGGCCTCTAGCCAAATCATTTAGCATTTAACCACAGTGAACGGATGTCAAGCAAAGAAATCCCTGCAAAGATAAAACATTTTCTCGCCATCCTTCTGCCCATCATGAAGATGTCACTACTGAATATTGTAATGTCCCAGTGGAACAAAGGGGAGGGGAAGATGCGTAACTGGCATTCTTTGCCACAGTTAGAGGAGACTGAGGGTAGAAATTAAAATAACAGCAATCACTCTCAAAAAGTATTTCCACTTTATATAGGACTAAGCTATTAAAACAGAGACAGTCACTCTAATTCACATTTTCATAGTTTTTATGGTGGGCATAAAGAATTCGCACCAACCCTGACATTCAGCCTCCAGTCATCTCAGAAGAAGATGCTGACGTCTAGGAATGATATACCAAGAACTCACAATTCATCTTGTTCCACCGTCTCCTTTCCTTTTTCATCTGTACTAAGTACACGGAATGAATTCACGCTCTTTCCATTAGAACTCACCAGGCAATAAGTGTAGCTAACAGATGTCTTAGTCTTCCCCAGCTCTCTACTTAATGAGATGGTTTCTGCCTCAAGAATGGATTATATTTAGACTGAGTTCTCAGCCTGAATTGAGATTTCTGTGAAGTAACATCTCTTTTCTCATCAGCGTAGAGAGTGGTAAAAATAGAACCCCCTTCCTTCTCTTTTGCTAATGTGTTAACAGGAAAAGAGTGAATGAACTCAACTGGTATCTTACTGCTCCACATATCTGCGAGATGGATAATTTCCTTTGCTCTCTCTTCACTGACCACAATGGACAAACGGAGCTACAGGCAGGCTCCTCTGTAGCTGTGCTATGTCGTTGGATCCAGAGCATTACTACTATATTATTTTTAAGTGATGAGAACAGTGGCAGCCAGGAGGCTGACATACTAAAGATGATGATAGCTATCACTGTGTGCCAGGAACCATGTAAGTGCATTATGGGACAAGGCCTCATTTAGTTCTTATAGGGGCCCAGTGGATGGGGTCATTACTGTCCCCATCAATGCCCAGAGGGTTAAGGGACTTACTCAAGGTCATTCAAAATGGAAAGAAGGAATGACAACTCAATTTGAAACTCACTGCTCCAAATATGGTTGAGACGGATGGTTCCCAGGTGGGTCTAATTCTGAAGACCATGCTGTAACTTGTACTGTGACCACCTTAGCATTCTGAATACGATGATCTGGGGCAGCCACTATGGAAATTCTCCTCCTGCCATTACCACTCAACACCCCTTCTCTTTCTAAAAGCTTCTCATTGTCAATTTAGTTTCCTTCCGGCTTCTCCAGTTTCTCTCTCAGATGCTTTTGGCTTCAGGGCCAATGCTGGTGAGAACAGCATCTTTTCTCTAAAATAGGAACATTAGATGATAATTTGCATTCATGTTTTTCATTCGTCCTCAAAATAGCACACATTTTTGAAAAATTAGCATACTCATATTAATTGTCTGGATGGAAGGGCCTCCAATATTTCCTCTGTTTTATTTACTTTTAAAAAACCTTAAGGTGACTAGTGCTGGATTCTTAATGATTGGCCAAAGTTTTAAAAGACAGATCCGCATGGACACGCAGCTTCTGGTTCCCTGGGTGTTTAGGAAGGTAGGGGACAGACAGCTAGTGTGTCCACGCTCTGTGCCAGGCCCTGTGATGTCTGCTTTGCAGATGTAATTTTTCCAGCTGCAATAACGGCTTCCATTTCACAGGTGAGGGCATTTGGCCTGCAAGGGCTTCTGTGGCCCGCTCAGTGCCGGGTACAGAGGAGCTGGGATTTGAACACAGGCCCGCTCAACTCCAAAGCCCAGACGTGCACCCCCAAACAGCCGCACGGAGACTGGGAGGACGAATTTGCCCACTGGGTGGTTCTGACTTTGCAAAGAACCACCAGTGGGAAGGTTGCCCCTAATGAGCTGACGGAGGCTGGTTCGCTCATTCCTGACTCTGCAAAGCATCACAAATCTTTAAGAGCTAGGCAGATGAAATGCTGATTGCATTCAGGAACAAAAAGTCAAATTCATATTTCTCAGACATTACTTAATGACAGTCGCTTTGGGAAGGGACAACCCTTGGGTACTTAGCTGCTTTGTCTCTCTGTAGGTCACTTACTACTGATAAACTCTGAGCTTTGAAACATTTCTCCTCTGTTGTCATCAGGATGGGGAATGGGCTTACTTAACAGCCTTTTATGGGAAAACAGTGTCGGACTTTTTTTCCTTTTCTATATTAGGAGTTTTCCCCCCTCCCCTACATGGAGATACAATAACCAATCTCCAGCAATCTGAAGGAGAACCAAGACATGGTATGCAGCCCTTAGAAGAACACGAGAGGAGAAGGCAGAGTCTTGATCCCTTCTTGGTCCAACTAAGCTCCCATAGCAATTGGAGAAGAAGGGTGAAAATTATAGAATTTAGGACTGGCAGCTTTGAGGCCATGTGGTGACTTCTTCCGTGGTATATATACACCATCTTCTAATCTCTAGCCAATGGTCTGAGCGAGTCTTCTTTGCCAGAAGCTCCTGCAGGTGGAGAGGTCCCTGCGTGCCATGGGGGCAGCTGTTGCAACAATGAGGACATTATTATTGCTACAGGCTGCATGGCAGAGAGGGTGGAAGCAAGGTTCTGCAGGGAGGCTGCCTGCCCCCAAACCCCAGCCGCACCCAGCTTCATGCATGGGCCCTGCCGACCCCTTCCCCGCCTTTCTCCATCCTGTGTGTTCCCCAGGCAGGCCAAACTGAGCGACTGCACGTGAATTGTATCAGTGTGCTCTCCTGCTCTCCAGCTTCAGCTGGCTTTGGCCAATAGGGAGCCCCAGAAGGGAGAGAAGGATAAGAGGGAAGTGGGGTCAAGCCATTTACTCCCAGGCCCCCTTCCGAAGACTGCTGTGGCAACAAAGGTCTCAGTTCCCATCGGGTGATCTCCACAGAACACTCCCCTCTAGGCTCCAGTAAGCTCTCCTCAGGCTGAAGGTGGGTAATGCTGCCCCACTGTTACCAGCCCACAGGGTCTCTCCCTTGGAGTTCCCCTCTGTCCTTGCCATACCCTTCTAAACAGTCCCTGTATTATACTGTGCACAATTTACTTAATTTGAATATGCCATCGTTTTCTAGCTGGGACCTTGACTGATAGAATCACTTACTATCTGTGTAACGTTGGGCAAATTCCTTAATCTCTCTTGGCCTCAGTTTTCTGCTCTGTAAAATGGGGGTAATAATACTAATATCTTCTGTAGAAGATCATCTTAAGGATCAAACCAGGTTATACATGTTAATGTACTCTGAATGCAGTAAGGACTCTGTCAATGTTAGGGTACACCAAGACTCCCATGAAGCCCCAGCTTAAACACCACCTTCATTCCATGGTGAGAAGTCACTTCTCAGAGCTTGGGTTAGGCCTTAAGTCAATAATAAGGCAAAAGAAAAAAGTCCCTTACGGTAAAAATTAACTCTGAAAGTCCCTTAAATCGCTTATCAGAAGACAGTACGGGGATTGTTCTGTATTCAGTCCTGCAGAGTCGCTCTTATTGACACTGCTTGAGAACCTGTGAGCTAGAGTGAGAAAGGTACACCAGTGTGCAGACCCTGGAACCTCCCACTCCTTCTGCTCCCGCTGTCAGGGTGGAAGCCCCAGAGGAGTGGAGAGATGCTCGAGTCCGACGTGTTCCCGCCAGCTTGCAGCGTTGGCCTCGCTCTGTTCTCCTGGAAGGCTCTCCTGGTTTAATGCAGGCCAGGAGACTTGCAGTTTGTCGCGAGGATAAAAAGGAGTTAATGGGGTCATCCTGAGGTGGCTTTAGGGGAGGCTGGGTTTTCCAGTGAGCACGGTGGAAGATTCAGTTGTGAGCGTGCTGCTGCCGCCGTGTGTCTGGGAGGAGCCTTTACGGAGCCCTCGCGATGGGCCTGGCTCAGAGCTAAGCCTTTCCCAGATGTTACCCCATTTAATCTCTCGACGGTCCCGAGGCGGGTAATTTTATGTTCCCCATTTTTTACATGAAGAAGCTGAGAACCTGCAGCGGCCAGCCAGGAATCCAGGACATGGGCAGTGTTTAACGCAGGTCTGCCGGACCCGAGGGGAGTCCGTGTCCAGCCCCGAGGCAGTGCGGCGTCATGGCTCACCCTCAGTGATCCATGTGTGCACAACCTAAGAAGAGAGCTCTGTGCTTCCTAGCTTCTCGCAATGGTTGTCCAGAATAACACACAAGTGATTCCCCGTATTTGAAGAGAGAAGGGCCAGCCTTGTTAAGGCTTCCTTAGTTTTCTCTTTCCAAAGGCTAAACACACCAATTTACTCCATCCACTTCTGAGGGCCCTGTGCCGGGGTCCTTCCCCGTCTTGTTGAACTGTCTCTAGTCCAGTGGTTCCTGACACTGGCCGGACGGTAGAATCAGTCACCTTGGGAAGTTTTAAAAAATACCGAAGTCAGGGCCCCAGTCCAGACTGATGGGACGTAAATGCTTGGCAGGTGGCCCGAGCATTGTTGTCTTCTAAAAGGCTCTCTTGGTATGTTCTCATGGGCGGCCCGCACTGGAAAGCACTGCTCCAGTTTGCTTAAAAAATGAAGAATTGCTGGGAAGGTTGGCAGGGGCCCTCTGGTGCGAGGAAAGAGAGTCAGTTCCTTCTTGCTAATGATTACTAACCAGAATTATCGGTGGCATATTCCACATGACTTAATAGGCCTCATCTCCAAGGGCAGCTGAACGCAAACGTCTCTCAAGTGTGGGATGGGATGTCAGGGTCCCAGACAGGTCACTCATGGAGAAGCAGGCAGCGTGTAGCTCCTGCTCCCATCTCACTGGCCGTGTTGCCGACACACCTGGATTCTCTCAGGGCCTGACACTGAACATGCAATTGAGCGGCTTTTGAAAAATTTGTTTTTATTGGGATATGATTGATATACAATGTTGTGCCAGTTTAAGGTGTACAAGTGTTGATCTGATACATTTATATATTGCAAAATGATTACCAGCATAGCATTAGCTAACACCTCTACTGAGCCACATAATTATCATTTCTTTTTTGTGGTGGTAACAATTAATACCTAGCCTCTTAGCAACACTGAAGTTTTTAATAAAGTATTGTCGACTATAATCACTATGCTGTGCGTTAGATTTCCAGGACTAATTTATCCACTGCTTGCAAGTTTGTATCCTTAAAGAGCATCTCCCCATTCCCTTACCCGTCAGCCCCTGGTAACCACCATTCTACTCTGTTTTTACGTTTGGCTTTTTTACACTCCACATATACATGATACCCTACAGTATTTGTCTTTCTCTGTCTGACTTATCTCATTAGCATAATGCCCTGAGAGTATTTTTTAATTGGTTTAAAAAGTGAAAGTACCCCTTTTCTTTTCCTTTCCGTTACTCTGTGTTGACGGACCACCAGGCGCCTCACTCCCTGCAGCAGCGCCGAGTCCTGCGGCGCTGCCCTCCACGCCTGTGCGCAACCACTGGGGGATCACGATGGAGGAGTTCATGCTCGTCTTAAAGGGGGTTGCAGTAGAGCTGCTGGGATCGTTAACGTCTCGGCCTGGGGGAGAGTCCCAGGGCTTTGTTCTCCAGCTGCCACCTCAGCAGAAAGGGAGGTAAAGGCCCTAAACTGTAAAGACAAAATGAGTGTAAAGCTTCTGCCCCCGACGACTTCCGACACAAACGCACGCATCTCCCCTCGGTGGGGGCTAAAGAGAAGGCAGCGTCGAACAGATCGCCAACGTGCAGGACGGCAGTTTTTCACGTACAAATGATTATTTTTAAAAACATGTACCCGATTGTGTTAATGTAATACAGATTAACGTATTAATTTAATCACTAAATTTTAAAAAAGGAAATGCAGAATTAGAGGGGTTGTGAAGGGTCCCGGGATGATTAAGATACAGATCGGTTTAATCTAACGGGGCAGACACGCAAGAGAGAGAGCAGGAAAGGGAAGGGGAGAGAAGGAGGAAGGCAGGATGGAGGAAGATGTTCGGACTCAGATTTTGGGAAGGGAGGTGAAGAGAGGAGGTGAGCAGAGATTCATTATTTTTAGACTTCTGTTTAGTTATTTGCTCTTTTTCTTGTTATTGCTCTCAGCTGCGTGTTCATCCTTGGATCTCGTGCTCAAGCAACTATCCTCAAACGACTCTCAGACTTAACCGAACAAGTTTTGAGGGTTTACTGGCTGCCAGACTCTAGTTTAAGAGCTTTGCGTATCTTTTACATTTCACTGAGTTCTCTCGGCACTGAGAGGTTGGGAATGTTACTCCCGTTTTGCAGATGGGAGGAGGAAAGGTTGAGGAATTTGCCCCGGATTACTCGACGGGAAGGTGGTGAAGAACTCGCCCTCCGGGACGCCTGCGCCTGGCGCTGAACCTCGAAGCCGTCTGGCTGGGACTCCGCCTCTCTCGGCAGGTCCCGGGATGCGCTCCGCGCGTCTCCACGCGGCTCGCCGCGCTCCGTCCTCCAACAAGGGACTGAAGAGCGCTCCCCCTGGGAGGGAAGGAGACTGGGGAGGAAGGACGAGCGGACGCTACCAGAGCGGCGTGGTTCCAAGACCCGCTGGGAAGAGCCTGGCAGGTTCCAAGGGACGGGCCAGCACCGCTGACGGCTCTCCGGCGCGTTGGCACTTGCAAATCCCTCTCGCAAGAGAGCCTGTTTAATTCTCACCGCGGCCCTGCAAAGAGGGTTATTTTTGGTCCCATTTTCCAGAGGAGGAAAGTGAGGCTTTCGCTCCCCGGCGTTCACAGCGTCCGGCAGGTGGTGCAGCTGTAGGTGTCAGCTGTGTCCCAAAGATAAAATCTGCACGGGTCTCGTCATTGTTATGCAAAGCCGGCGGGGAGGCTCGGACCCTCCCTTCCCCGAGCCCATCTGTCTGCGCGAGCCGCCCCCGGGCTCAGAAGCCAACCGGGAGCGGGGCCGAGGGGGTGGAGACGCGTCCCCCGCCGCTAGCCTCGGCCGGCTCTCCGTACCTTGCCAGCATGCGCCCCCAGGGCCAACTGCCCTCGGCTTAAAAAAAACCGCGACCTCCCCAACACCCCGCCCGCCGCCCGCAGGGAGCTGCATTAATATTAATCCCGATGAATAATTGAAGGCCAGAGATTTATTTGGGCCGCGACGGGGGAGGGCGCGCAGCTGGGCTGCGCTTCAGCCGCTTGGGTTCCGCGGGCCCGGGTACCGGAGACGTGGGAGGACGGGGTGGGTGTGCCGCCTGTGAGGATGAGCTTGAGGGTGAGTGTGAGCCGGAGCAAGTGTGCCCAGGAGTGAGGCGCAGCGCCCAGAGCTGCTCGAGGGAGGCGGGGATGGAGGGGCGCCCCAGGTCTCCGCGCCGTGGCCTGAGCTTCGCCCCGCGCGAGGTGACCCGAGGCCACACGGGCTTCAGAGGAAACAATAGCGTCTCCTTAGATCTTGGGCTCCTGCCACGGGCTGCCCAGGCCTTCCCGGGCGACCAGCGGGGCCTCTTCTTATTCGGCTAATTTATGGCGAGAGGCTGGGGGGAGGGGTGGCGGAGGAGGGACGGCGTCTCGAGATGGGGGGCGAGGGGGCGGCAGTTAAAGGAGTCTCCCGAGGCGGCGGCGCGGGTGATGTCAGCTCTCGACGAAAATAGAGAGGGATCGCCTGCAAATCCCCAGCTCCGGCGGGGCTAAACCTCGCAATCCCTCCCCGGCGGCGCGGAGCCAGGGCGCAGCGGCCTCCACCGCCTCCCCCGGCGCGCACACACCCGCACACGCGCGCACGCACACACTCCCCTGCACACTCACCGCACACGCACTCCTCGTCCTCGCCTGCCACCACCCTCTCTGCCCGCGCTCCGCCACTCGCCGTGCCTGCGAGCCCCGCGGCAAACACAGGTGGCAGCGGCGGCGGCAGCGACGCACGGTTCCAGCGCGCCCTCCCGCAGCCCCGGGGGCGGCGCGCTCTCGGGGAGGCCAACCCCGAGCCTGCCGAGCGCCCCGCCGAGCGCCACCGAGGCCGGCGGAGGGGAGCGCGGGACGCGCGCGGTGGAGAGCCGAGACGCGGATTAGCGCCCGCTGGAGCCTCCTGCGCCCCTGGAGGCGCTGAAGGGCTTACCCCGGAGGGGGTGGGAGGGCGGGGAGAGGCCCCCCCTTAAATACGGCGCCCGGCCACACTCGCGCTCACCCCGGCGCGCGCTCTCTCCCTCGCCGCCGCTGCCGGATCGTGCCGAAGAGGAGGGGGCGTTCCCCACACCATGGCATCCACCGAAGGGTGAGGGGGCTTTTCTCGTACCCGCAGGGAAGCGGGGGGCGCGCGCGGGTTTGTGGCCCCCTCTCCGGGATGGGGAGAGACAGATGTCGGCGCCAGGCCTCTGAGACCCTGGCGGAGCGATGGCTTGGCGGGGGGGCGGGGGGGGTGGGATGGTGGGGAGGGCATTGATTTTCTCTGTTGAAGCTTGCTGCTTAACCTTCTAGAAGACGCGAGAGATGGAGGATTGTTTTATTTTAATCCAAAGGGTTCGAAGGATGTGTGAAAAAGAGTGTGGGGAAAAAAATCCTCTGGTGGTTACTTTTGAGATTTAAAAACAATAAGGGATTGGGCACGGCGTGAGCGGCAGACGTTGCCCGGGGAAGCGGCGCATGGAGCGCGGCGCGGGCTGGATGGTGGGACCGGCCGGGAATGAATGAGCGTGAGCCGGACCGGGGCCGGGGCGGGGCGAGGACCAGCGCGCGCGGCCTTGAATGTCAGGTTTGCAGAATGGCCGAGTGGATGCCGGCCTGCTCGGCTCGCTTCTTGTCCCCGGATGGTGGAATCTCCCTGGCCGGCTCTAAGGAAGAGTGGAAGAGATTTGGGTGCTTCCCAGGAAGAAGCGGGAAAATAAGTGGTTTGGGGCAGAGACAGGAGTCCCCATTGGCTTCCCCGTTCTGCCCGTGGCCTCCTGCTTCCTGAGGTTGCAGTTGGATGGAGAATGTTTCCAGTGATAAATAAGGACAGCTGTCCTAGCAAGAGGGAGATGGTGCTGCGAGGATGCCTTGAACACTCACACCTCAAAAGAAAGGGCTAGAACAACGTCCCTGGAATTGTGTCTCCCAGAAAACTTTTCTGGCTTGGTTGAGGCTGGGCAGGAATAAAAGGACTGCTTAGGGGGCTCATCCGTTGGTTAATTCACACAATTGCACTAGCCACTTGCAGGAGATCACTGGATCCATATTATGCGGAAAGCAAATAGCCGCAGCTCCTCTGCGCACAGGCGTAGAGTCCTTAGGGCGGGCGCTTTCCGGAGTTTCTCTCTGATAAATTTTACCAACTCTGCACGTTTATTTTGGGGGAATGAGTCTCTAGGAGCAAAGAGCTGGTTCCAAACTCAGATCTCTAGACTTCAACTCCGAAAAGGGAAAATATTTCTGAAACTGTCTCTCTGTGTCCAGGAGAAGGAACTCGTCCCTCTTCTGTCTCCTGGAGTCCTTCCAGAGGGGTCTGGCATTTTGTGGTAGCCTGAGATTTCTTCTTTCTTTTCGTCCTAGCAGTCCAGCAGTGTGGACCTTTTGGATTATTATTTCTTCAAAAGGATGCTCTGGAAAGACACCTGTGTACAAGGAGGGTGGTACATCGTGCTAACGCAGATTTTTGGAATTAAATATTAACAGCCCGTATGGCTCAGCCTCAGTGCCTTCCCCTGTTTGATTAAACAGCCTTTCCTATTAGCAAAGATGCAGAGGCAGTTGGGGCTGCCTTCAGCGCCTTCCAGATTTAGCCCTGCTGGTAAAGGCGAGGTCGGAAAACATCTCTGAAAGAGATGGATGGTGGTGGTCTCTCAAATTCTGCATCCAACTCGCTCCTTATTTTGATGGCTGGATAGTGAACGGAGGGGTTAAGACAACAACAAAAAACCCAAATTAAGTGTGTTTATCTCACCTTTGTCCTAAATGAGAACTGCCAAATGATTTGATGTTAAATATAGAGCAGAAGTGATTTTCAGTATTTTTAAAAGACTGACCTGCAATTAATGCGCATTTGTGCACTGTGCGTAGTTAAGAAAAGGTTGGCCAAAGAAATTTGTATTTAGGAGATAAAAGAATTGAGAAAATTTGAAAGGTTGGCAAACACATAAAAATCTATGACCTATGATCAGTTAGGAGCAGTAACTGATGAGCACGTGACCTTCTCAGAAGCCCTGGTCTTTCCTTGCTTCTTCTCTTCCTTTCTTCCACCTTTTCTTCCAGGAGCTCTGACTGAGTACTTGTTGGGTGGCTCTCACATGCTGGGCACCCCGGGGGTGCAAAGGCATGACCGGTCTGGGAGCCGGCTTCCAGAAGGCTGGCTCCAGGCGAGGACTTTGGTTAGGAAATAGTCCATATCGTTTGGTGAGATCCTCTCTCCTCATCCCACGTCTTTGGTTAAGGTGCTTTATAAAGGGAAGTTCACCGAGAATCCTCAGGCTGGTCTCCTTTGTTAGCCTTTTCCTTCTTACAAGGTTGAAGCTGTTTCCTTGAAACATATGTTGCTGCGAAAGAAGCAAAAATAGCAATATGGTTATATGCTTTCAGTGTATGTCTTATCAGTTCAACTCTGACCCAGAATGTTGGGGCCCGGGGCAGTATGGTAAACTGACCGTCCCGGTTACCAATTATTTGATGATGTAGTTAGTCAGCAACATATGTCGATTACCAATTTTTAAAGAATTATTAGAAGCAATAGTGACATCTTCTGTTTGTTTAGCTCTCCACTTTAAAGCTTGTTTTTGTGCATAATCACATTTGATTCTTCCAATAACTGTGAAGCAGGCAGTCCAATGAGCTTGAGCTTTAAGAATAAGATGGTATAGAACGTGGCGTCATCTTTCCAGGAAGATCCCAGGACTTGGCAGGACCTGTGGGTTGTCATCTGGAAGTGTCAGTTATCACTGAAGAGTGTACGAGGCATGTCTGGCACAGAAAGTTACCAGCTTGCTCTCAAACCCTTGGCATACACACCCTGCAAATTGCCTTTTGGAATATTCTTATTATCAGCCTGTGCACTTGGTCTTTGCTTTTGCAAAGCATACTCAAACACGGTCTGGTTATTTGAGGTTTCTGGTTGTTTGGAATTGGGATCATTAGTATCCAGTTTCTATAAAAGTCAGCAGTGGACTCTGGGAGTTCCCAGGCCCTGAGAGGTATTTTCTTGCAGAGCAGGGTCTAATTTGATAGCTGAGCATTCTTTTTTCTGAGTCTCCTGACATGGCTAGAATTACGATTTTGGGTCTCAGACCCAAATTGGAAAGAGATTATGAGAAGCTGGTGGCAGACAGGTTAGTGTCCATTATGGACTGAGATTATTGGATGCCCAGACGCTGTGGAGGTGGACATTTTAGAAATACGTTCTGGGGCTAGGGGGCGGCTAGGTGACCATGTATGTCAGGGACCCAAGGCCATCTGCCTTCTGATCAGTTCCCAGGAGCCAAGGGGTCAGGGCAAAAGCCAACCGTGAGAGCTTGGGTTTCAGTTTAACTTAGAAAGCAAATGAAACAGAAAACTGCTGACAGCAAAAGACCCTGGCAAGGGAGACCTCTGGATTTATTATTTCAAGCAAACAAAAGCAAAACGATTGCCTTCTCGCTCTTCCCCTCAGGAATGAGGCTGAGGCGGTCAGAGGAAGAGCCACGCAGTGGACTTATTAGGAAGTGAGTGGAGGGCGTGCGGTTCGGGGTCCAGAGGGGTTTGCATATTGCACGCCTCAGCCGTCGCTGTGGTTTTCATTTCTCATTTTCTCATTTTCAGGAATATAAAAATCAGCCTCCCTGGGTAAAATAGATGTTAGTGGGACTGTGAGAAAGCTGTTTCGTGTTGTTAAGACGGTCTCTTGTGAGCGGTCGGAAGCTTAATTCTCAAGAATTAATTTCTAAATCCAAATGAAACTTGGGAAGTGGAAAAGCCAGGATGTTAAAAACCAAAAGATGAGTCTGTCCATCAGGAGCAATGGCCACTTCTTCTCCTCTTTCATGTGACACAATTAGCTGCTGTCTCCTCTGGCTTCAGATGTAAGGGAATTGTCAGACCAGGAAAAGTCCTTAAGAGATGGTCCTTCGGCTGCAAAAACAGGCAATATTTAACAGCTAAGTCTGAGATTTCTGGGTCAGTGTGCCGTGAATCCTGCAGATCCAGGATTGCAAAGCTTTTTCACAGTTTGAAGCTCCACACAGGTTGATTTCAATGAAAATCTCCCCTCCCCACCCTCCTCCACGGCTGTATCACACAATGCCCAGATGTCTGGTTTTCCCCCTTGTAAAGGCAAACTAAATTGTCCTCTGTACTGATTTTTCCCCCCATGGGACTGGCTTGCCTCTTGGAACACGCTGACTCTGCTCTTCATTTCAGTTGCCTGCCGTAATTATCTTTTATCAAATAAGACACTGATAATTTAAAATCTTCTAGCCATAGTGGGCAGAAGAGTCATCCTCAAGATAAAATTTTAGTTTTATTTGCATTTTAAGCACTTGTCCTGGAAGTCTGAAAACTCTAACATAGGCCGCAGCCTGCCTCAACGCAGGCCCCTTTTCCGTACCCTCAGCAGCTGTTGGGGCACGCAGCGGACTTCGTAGCAAGGGCTTTGGAATCCAGATTACGGTGAATCTCTCTATTTACCACGATTGCACTGGTCTCTCCCGCCACTGCCACCGCTCACCCCTCGACCACCATGTGCCAAGCCCTTGGAATGAATGAATTAAAGAAGTGTTTAAAAATATCTTGTTGCTCCATCTTCACGTGCTCCGTCATTGATGGGAGGCAGATGGGCTGCATATTTGTCAGTAGAATCAAAAAGGACCAGCATCTTGTTATAAATCTGTCTGGTTGGCTTCAAACGATGGCAGAAAAGACAGTGGGCTTGCAATATTGAAGGAGAATGAAGAAAAGGGCAGAAGCTTAAACTTTGAAAAAGAATTCCTCATTTTCTTAGTGCTTTTTTTTGTTTTAAAATGGTTGTTTTTCAATGGTGTTGATACTCGTTTCCTTGCCTTTCATTCTTGTATTTATTTAGTTTTGCACGTAGACTGGCAGGTCTGACTGCTGTCTGCTGAATGGCCGGCCGGCCGGTGTATCTGTCCATCTTGGCAGCTGCTGTGGATATGGACTCACTGGGCAATTTTAAAGGAGAAATTGTCCTTTGAAAATGGAGTGAAGGGAAGGACTCTATTTTGGCGGCTGGAGTTGGTGTGTGTCACTCGCAGAGCCCTCTAGGGTAGATGATGGTACACATTCTAGACCTTGAATCAAGCCCCTAGGGATGAGGAGGGAGCTATTTCTCCCCACACCCACACCCCCTGTATATTAGCGCCTTCCTTGAAGTCTCAGAGAGCACTTTCTTTATTACATTTGGGTGGGAGTGCCATCTGTCACTCGCTCCTCGTAATCTGTCACACGACTTTCCGTGGTGGGCTCCTGCCTCCCGGGTTCCAGCCACTGTTCTCTCAGCATCATGGAGCCGGGGGCAAAGTGGGAAGTGGGTCTGAGGCTTGTCTGCCTCCTGAGCTTTGCTCCTCCCATAGCACGAGGCGCGAGGCATCAGACGCCTCTGGACCGCATGTGGCCCATAGGCCTGTATGTTTTGGCTCACACAGGATTTTGAGAATCTTTGAATTATTTACTTATACTTAATAATATTTCACCTAAAAAATATCCCGATTCTGGCTTCTCTCAAACTTTGGGAAACCTGATGACAAAGGACCTCCCCTTCTTTCTTCGTACCGTTTATTGAGTGATTACAGCCCTGCGTTGTTTAAAACACTTTACAAGTATTTTTAAATCCCCACAACAATATCATGCACAGGGACTATTATTCCCATTTTACAGGTATGGAAACTGAGGCACAGAAAGATTAAGTAACTTGCCCAAGATTTCACAGCTAGTGAGTGGTAAAGCCAGGCCTTAAACCCAGGCAGCCTGGCTCCGGAACCCATGGCCCTAACCACTAGGATATGCTGCTTAGTCCCACAGGGCTGGGGTCAGCTGGCCCTGGGAACAGTGTCCTCTGACACAGGGCATGTGCCCTCTAGGTCGGACAGTCTTCTCTGAGACGACTTGCTCATGTAACCTGCTTCACCCCTGACTTCCCTAAGGCAGCCATTGAAAGGATGTGAGCTTGGGTCCCACCCTTTTACAGTGTGCACTGCCTACTGGTTGTGGATTGGAAGAATTCTTCCAAATCTTATTTTTATGCATTGAAAGGTGATTCCAATTTTCTTTGTATTTTTTCTTTGTAACCCCTTCACCACTGTCTTCTTGTTATTTCCTGTAACTTTGCTCCGGGTTGTTCTTAACGGAGAGTTCTTCTGTCCTTATTGGCTGTCAGGACGCTAACAGCGTTGTCTTATCCAGAGGCAGCACTTTGAAGCAGCCCAGGGCACGGCCCCGTGGGTCCCCTCCTTTGGAATACTAGCCTTGGGCATGTACTTCTTAGTGGCCAATCTAGCTGAGCACTTAGTAGGCCCTGGAGTTTATCCTTTCTTATGTGATTTTCAAGTGTGGCTGTTTAGGATTGTGACTTAACTTACCCACTTTCCTCAATCAGCTACTAGCACTGACCCTTTAGAAGTGGGGCTGATGCTGTTGTTGCTGTTGGTTTGTTTTTTGCAACATATGCAAACAGTGATGACCGAAGGATGCCTTTTAAATTGAGGAAGGAATCTTTCAGAGGCCATATTTCTGTGTATTTTTAAGAGTGGCACAGTTTGCTGATCACCCTACAGGTGGCAGTAAATGTCAGCCCTTTGTCCAGACTGGTGGTTTGACGTCCTTCGGAAGCCCCTGGGCCTTCGGGAGTCCCAGTTCCCACAGCTGTCCATTCTCTTTTGATTAAAAAGTGTCTCCACCAAATACGTCATTTGGTATTCGTGAAACGATTGCCATATATCAACAGTGTTCATAGATATCATTACAAACAAATATGAATAGGACCCTTCATTTAAACTTATTCTGAGTCTGTGTGACTATACATACGTGACTTTATTAAATCCTTCGAAAACTCCTATGGAATATTATGCTCATTTTACAGATGGAAAAACTGAAGCTTTGAGAAATTTCAACCGTATGCCATTATTAGGTGCCTTTTTTTTTTTGTCATCTGATTCTACTGTGTTTCATATTATCCACATTTTGCAATTAATTCACATTTCCTTAAAATTTCACGGGCCCTCCATCGTTGGTTTGTTTTTCTCCACTGGGTGTCTCTGATCATTTTGGTCAAAGGAAGCAAGACAGCCAGTATCCCTGCCAAGAGAGATGATAAAGAATTTAAGAGGCAATGCACAAGAAGGACAGCAATGGTCACAGAAAGAAGTGAACTTATCTTTGAGTGGAGATGCGACAATCCAAAGAAAATGCTACCATAAAAAATGTGGGAATAAGTCTGGGCAGCTGCGAACCACGGTCAGACCCAGTTTGTAGACTTTAAACCAGAGAATTCCAGGTGGAAGAAGCAATAGCAGTGCCCGAAGGGAGGTGAAGTAAAAGGAAACAGGTGAAAGGCGGAACGCGTTCTTCTCCATTCTGTGTCAGGCAGGGCCAGCTTCTGCAGACCCAACTGAGTTTTTGTTTTTATCTCAGTCTTTACTTAAGTGGACAGTTGTGATCTGATAGCCAGCTTTGTTAGGAAGTGGGTGGAAGTCAGCATGAACCAAGCACAATTAGACAAACTTGTCTAGGGGTGAAATGGATGGATATCAGCTGACAACACTCATCTCAGACACTCTAAAGGGACTGATGGTCCCAGGGGATTGGTTCGGCTATTAATTTTTTTTTTTGAAGATTGGCATCTGAGCTAATAACCGTTGCCAATCTTTTTTTATTTTCCCTGCTTTTTCTCCCCAAATCCCCCAAGTACATAGTTGTATATTTTAGTTGTGGGTCCTTCTAGTTGTGGCATGTAGGATGCCACCTCAATGTGGCCTGATGAGCGGTGCCATGTCCGCGCCCAGGATCCGACCATTGAAACCCTGGGCTGCCAAAACGGAGCGCGAGAACTCAACCACTCAGCCACGGGGCCGGCCCCTAACTTTTGTATTTGGATAAAACGTATGGTCTAAAAAAAGTGTCAAAAATAAATATTGGACTAATTTTCTGAGAATAGAATAGAGAGTAATGGAATTATAGGCTGAGTCTATTCCCCTAGTGTTTTCCTGGGATTCAAAGTCATCGATGAGCAGATATTAGTAAAATCATCATAGGATAGAAGGTGTGAGGGATCATTGATTTTTCGATCATGATTAATTGCTAACATTTCAAATGAAGCACTAATCATTTGTAGGAGTTTATTGATTAGTCTGAGAATATTCAAATTTGGATTCTTTTCAGGACATTGCTACACTGGGTTTGAGGCATTGTTGCTGGTTGGTCCTGGGAAACTCTCTGAGGTGGAGACTTGTGTGCATGATGTTTGTTGAGGGGGCTCTCAGCGTCAGTCGCTGTGGACGAGAGAGGGAAGCAAGGGTGGCTGGAGGGAGAAGTGGAAACACTCACTGCCAAGGGCTCAGCACGTCCCACAGGAAGCTGTGGTGCAGGGCTGGCCCTTCCGAATGGAGGAAGGATGTCTGGCCTTTCCACCATTGCATCAACCAGCCACTGGACTGGCTGCGGTCGGGCAGCGGGCATGGCCCTGGGTGAGTCCAAGGCATGGCTTTAGAGGGGCACATGGTTGATGTGTTGTCACTTATCAACACTCCCAGCAGCTGGGAGAACAAATCTGTCGGTCCTGAAGGTGGGGTCTTGGGGGTCTGGGCAGCACATCAGAGCATCCATTATTGACTCCAATTCTCAAATGTTTGAGAGATCATAAAACAGTTACTTTCAATTTGAATATCCAGGCCTCCATAAAGCTATCACCTGTAATAAAATGCTATACCTTAAAAGGAGTGTGTGTTGGGGAAAAAGGGTGGGGGAAGGTAGATTCTGGTGAGCAAGGATGGAGAAAACGAGCAGGCATTACCTTCCTCAGTTTTAGCCGTGACCACACAGCCCAAAGGGCAGATGACAGAAGCCTTTCTCTTCACTCCAGACCTTCCAAGGGGATCTGGTCCAACAGGAGGATGGTTATCTGAAATTGCTGCCTAAGACAGGGAAACCAACTCTGGTTAATGGAAGGGACCAGAAAGCGCAATAAATAAATATATTGGGAAGCAGAGTATAGCTATTACTGATATTTCCAGTGCTGACAGCAGCTGTTTCTACGTTCCTACCGGTGTTAGTTCCTAGAGAGCCTTCGCCTTGAGAAACGGTGGCGGTGAGCCCCTCTCTGGAATGCCCACTGCATTGTCAGCCTCCCGCCAAAGGCGTGGGTGTGTTGACACCTCTCTGCTCTCTTCCCTTGGTAAACACTGAGATAAAGTTCAGAGATGAAAGAAGGCTTGTACACTATCCAAGGCCTGGTAGATTACGCTTCCGTGGATATTTCCCCTCATTTCCTCACAGCGGTTGACTGTTTGCTGAGACCAAGACATTGATTGGCAATATGTTTGTGTTTCTGTTGGTACAACAGCTTCATTCAAATGGCTCAGCTGTAGCCTAATAGAACGTAAAGCAAGCCAACATCGAAAACTGTCTTTCCTTCCTTTCACGCCCTGTTTTTAAGAGTTACACGTCTGTTATGTACTATGGCAGAGAGATACTGTGCACGTTTCCAGTATGTGGGTAAAGACAACACCGATTGTATTCAATCTACATTTAGAAAATGTAGATTTAGAAAATTTTGCACATAGACTATAACTATCAGCCAAATAAAAGGATACGAAGAATTCACTATCCACTGTCAAAAAAATAAACTTTTTAAGCTTTTTGTTCTCTGGATCAGTGGCTCTTTTCCCACAACAAAAAAAGTGACATTATAAACAAACAAACAAACAAAAAGCCAAACTTCAAATATTTCAGAATGGCATAAAGTAAAGAGGTAAAAGACTGCCTCTCACCCTAATTCTGCTCTCTGGAAATACTCAGTTTTTTAATCTATTCTTTGAGATGTTTTTCTATGCCTGTGTAAACATGCTATTCTTATGCATCATGTTGTGCGGACTGTTCTGCAACTTGCTTTCATTTAATCTCTCTGGGTACACACGCATGTGATATTATATGTCGTACGTGTATATATGTATATTTGATACTAGTCCACTGTCTGCTTGTATGATAATTGATTTAAACAGTCCCTGATTGATAGACATTTGGGTTCTCTCCAAGTCTTTGTTGTTATAATTATTATACCAATGTTGGGTAAAATAGGAATTGCGGAGGGGGATGAGACAGGGGCACTGAGACTAGTTAGAAGATGACAGCCATGATTCAGGGGGGAGATATGGCCCAAGTTAGGGCACAGGGAGGTATATGCATTACCAGACTCCGAGGATGTCTCGAAGGACTGAGTGACCAAATGCGCGGAGTGGCTGAGCCGGAGGGAGGCATGGAGCCACTCGGGATTCCTGGCTTGAGCAGCTAGAGGTGGGGGAGGGTTCAGAAAAGGAATTCCGGAGAGAGGTGGCACGTTTGAAGAAGGGGATGAGTCTGGTTCAGCATCCCGGGTTAGACTTTTTTGTGGGACATCAGGTGGAGATGCTCACTGAGGAGCTGGATGTGTGAGAGGCTGGGCCTTTATGGGGTGATATTTATGATCATAGAGGTCAATGAGCTCACCCAGACAGATTGTGAAGCTAGAAAGAAAAGGGTCTGAAGGAAGAGTTGCGGGGAGCTCTTGTGACTGTAGATGGACAGAGGGAGGCGCTTCAGGGTGCACACGAGGCTGAGAAGTAAGGAGGGGAGTCAGGAGAGGGCAGGTGTCTAGGAGTGGGCAACAGTGCCACATGCTGTAGAGGTCAAACAACGTAAGTACTAAAAAGTGGTCACCAGATTAATCGATTTCAAGGCCATCACTGACCTGTGCCAGAGCAGGGTCAGCAAAGTGGTAGCTGCTGTCACCGTGTTGGTGTGGGTTGAGAATGGGTGGAGAGAGATGAATGTAATTATTTTTCCAAGGGGGCAGTCAAGAGAGGACGCTAATGGGAAGGTGGATGCGGGGGAGAGCAGGACTCCATTGTGGCCTGTTTGTTTTGCTTTTAGAGTGAGTGTGATGTAAGCATGTGCATATGCCAAGGGAAATGTTTGATTAGTGATGATGAGGTGTTGGGTACCCTTTGTGGAAGAAGCTCCTGAAGGAAAGGATTAGAAGCAGAGTGCAATTCACTGCTGGCTTTGAGGTTCCTGCAGGAGAGGGCGGGGTGGCTCTGTGAGTACTTGGTCAAAGCTCCCTGTGGCCTCCCTGTTTGACTGATCCCACAGCATAGGAAAGGACAACTCAGAACCGAGGGAAGGAAAAGGTCAAGGACCTAGACTGCCAGACCCTTGCAGTCCACTCTGGTGATCCGTCACGTGACAGACGGGACAGCTAGCTAGACCTGGACAGGTTTTAGTAGTGGTTGTTATTATTTTTTTAGATTCACCTTCCACAAACCTTTCTAAGTCTCCCTAGCTGGAGTTCTTCTCTTCCTCCCCCGACCCTTCTTTTGTGCTCTTACATAGCTTGTGAAACTTCCTCTGACTCTTTGATCCCTACTCTCTGCTCTGCATTCTCCTTGGATCACTTCTTGGGCATTTTCATCCACATCTATACTGATAACTCCAAAATGCATTTTTCCATCTCAGACCTTTCTTCTCCAAGCTCCAGATGCCTATATGCTGCCACCTAATTGACACCTCCCTCTGTGGAGTGCACAGACATCTCCAGATTACCATGGGTACAACGGGACTCTTGATATTTCTTTTTGCAGACTCATCCTTACTCCATCCCAAGTTTCTCTGTCTCAGTGAATGGCATTACCCCCCAGGTAGATATTCAAAGCCAGAAAGGTGTGTCTTATCCTTGGTTTTTTCTCTTCCGTCAGCCCCAGCCAACAAGCTTTCTCAGAAATATCACCAAAATGTACCTTAAGTCTGGCCTTTTCTCTCCATTGCCATGGTCATCACATCAGCCCAGACAACTGTCATCACTCTAGTGGAAGCTGCGTAGCCTCCTGACTTTCAGTTCCAAATACTCCACGGTCTCACGCACCTTAGGCCCATTCCCTTTGTCTGGACCAGTTCCTATATTCCGCCTACCACCATTCTTCAGTTGGCTGGTGCACTCTTATCCTGGAACATCCTTTAGTTCTTAGCTTAAATGACATTTACCAGAAGGCTTGCTCTCATCACTCCACTGAAAATAGGTCTCCCTTTCTTGGTCCTACTTCATTCCTTTTGTTTGCTTCCTTCACAGCATCAGTTGCAGTTTTTAAATATTTTTATTTATTTACCCTCTTGTTTGTCTCTACCTCCCTCACCGGAGTGTAAGCACTCTCCTGGGCTGGCTCATCGTGGCATCCCCTAGATCCTAACGCCGTGTACTCAGGAAGCATTTCTTCACTGCATACTCATCCGCCTCAACCTGGGGACAGACGGATGGCTTCTCAGAAGAGGTGACATCTGAGCTGAGTCTCTTCAAGGGAGTTTCTCCCGATCACACTTTGTTCAGACCTCTCCCAGGACTTCATTATCACAGAGTGTGCTGAGTGTTTTCTTGTCTGTCTGCTCACGATCCTGGCACCTCCCCGAGGATCAGGACTACACTCATTTCTTTGCACCCCGACTTATGATCATTATCACAATGCATCTTAGTGTAATTGAATTGTCTGCCTTGGGAAAGAGACGAGCAAGGGCATAGAGAGCGCAGAGAGGATGGTTTTAAGGGAAGCGGGGCCAAAGTTGAGAACACATGTCCTTTTGCTTGTTGGGACATGTCCTCTTTTTAAGGTTCTGGTGGTTAGTTGAATGTCCCTGCCCGCCAGTCAGTAACCTGCCTTTTGACTGCTAAGGGTTGACAGAGTTCCAGTAGGTGACAAGAATAATTGGTTGGACAGCAGTTCATTTTGTGAAGCCAAAAATGTGCTTGTCATAGTCAGTCGGGTTCCCATGCTGCTGTCTGGAAAGATGGCAATCTCCCATAGCTGCTCTTATTTGAAAATGCAGTGAAGTTTAATCAGATGAGATTTTTTGAGCGCCCCCCTTGGCCAGATCTTTCCGAAGACCGGCTGCCTCCTTTCAGAACGATGTCTTTCTCTTTCTTTTCCTTGTTTCTTGTGACGGAAAACAAGGAGAAGCTGGCTTGCATTTGATATTCAGATATAACGAAGGATTTCTTAAGTCAAAGATGGTGTTTAAATTGCATCAGTGAATAAAATGCAAGGCCCAACAGTTCAACTACTTGAAAAACTGATTTAGAAAAATAAAAGTTACCTGAAGCTGACAACATTGTTGTTAGATCGATGCTTTTAACTTTTAAAGAGATGTGGAAAGTATTTAATCATTCCCAATAGAGTTCTCTTCTCCAGCTTCCAAGTGTGGTCAGGGGAAAAAAGAGCCAGGTGTCTAGAAATAATGTCTTCTGGTTGGTATGTGTGTTTTCTGGTCACCTACATGACAATGTTTGGGATTTGTATATTTCCTGAAGTGGGTTCTTTTCTGGAGTTTTTGGTGGTGGTACGTGTTGAAGTTATTTGTCATGTCCTGGTGGGATAAGAGAGTAAAAACTGCCAAGTGCCTTCGCTCTTGACTCTCAGTGACGGACAAAGGGCGGGTGTAGGACCCTCTCCCCAGCCCTGTGGGAAAATCTGCCCCTGAATCGCCCCCATCATCCTTAGGCAAACGCCGGCTCCCTCCGAGATTCAGAGCCGAGTGCACCTGCCGCTGTGGAGGGGAGAGCAGAAGCCACGTGGGGACGCTGTGTTTTCTAGTTTCCTTTGATATTGAAGTCGTTGTTAGCTGGGAGGACCAAGCATACACGGATCGCCTTTTTCCTTATTTGCCTTTTCTCTCCCTCTGAAGACTCTCAGCGTGTGTCCAGGCAGGTCCACTGGGATCTGCATACGCGGCCCGGCCGGCCCAGGGGCGCTGTGGCTGCGGCGATGGTGGCTCTCCTGCAGCTCCCCCTTCCCGGGCAGCGGGCTGGTCCTTGGTTTTTAAGAAGGGAAGCCCCACGGCGTTGACTGTTTGCATTCCCAGTGACCTGGAGTTGCTCAGTCAGCCAGGGACCAGAGCTGCCTGGAGCCGTGGCTATGCTGGGACAGCCGGGCTGAGGTTGAGAGCAAGCTGACAGCAGTCGCCGTTTCCCACCTGGTCCTGGTCCTGGTCCTGGTCCTGGTCCTGGTCCTCCTGGCTTCTCCTTAAGAGTCATCAGCGGGGTTCAGCAAGACTTCCGGTGCCACTGCTCGGGTATGTCCAGCCTGGCTCTGTCTGGGCTATTGACAGACTTTATAGGGTGAAGGGGCAACATGGGGAAGAAGGGAGGCCTTTAAAGAAGGAGAAAAAGATATCTGAGGGATTGAAAAGCACATTTTGAAAGGGCTAGAAAGGCCTCAGCATAAACACGGCAAGCATGGAAGCCTGAAATCAGATATTCCTCTTTTCAAAGTGACTGACCAGCTGCCCTAGAAGTCAGCCTGCATCCCAACCCAGCCGGAAGCGGGCGGCACAGGTGAAACAGGCTTGAGGATGCTGTTTGTGTTACAGGACACCCTCCCTGGGGACGCGGCCGCAGGGGAGCCGGCTCGTCCAGTCCATGTGTCCATACGTTTGTCCACCAAGGGCTTTCCTTCTCCCCTGTGAGCTAAGCTGCTGAGGCTGGTCAGCGAGATGAAGATGTCCCCGTGTTTTCAGGGGGCAGGAAAGTCACAATTCCAGCCAGCTGTGACTTTAGTGTCTAGCCAGGGGGCATTTTAAATCAATTGTTGAGTTTCTCATGTCATGGAATCACAGGGTGTACAATGAAGGCAGTCGAAAAGCTCACTGGATGAATTCTTTACCACAAGAATTTCTGATTCAAGAGAATCTTATTTTATTTGAGTACCAGCAGAGGAACACAGGGAAGCAGGGCCGGCTTCATGGGCACACGATGGGCAGCGGCACAGGGCCCCGGGCCCGGAAGGGCCTTGTCCTTGGTTTAACGCTCTGCAGCCACTGTCTTGAAATTCCTAGTAATGAGGTCCTTGTGTTTCATCTTCCACTGGGCCGCATAAATCATACGGCCAGTCCTGCAGGGAAGCCACACATGTGGCCTGTAGGAAATACTATTATTGGTGACAGTGAGCATGATGAAGATGATGACCTTGAGAATATCTGATCTCTTGCAGTGCGCTAGAGTATTCCAATAATGAGACACTTTGCCTAAAACAGCTTCTGGGAGCCAGTGTTGCACAGCGGTTAAGAGGATGTGTTTCATACTCAGAAAGACCCAAGCAAACTTTCCTGCTCCACCGTTTACCTGCAGTGTGACTTCAGGGAAGTTAGTTAGCCTCTCTGAGACTCAGTTTATTTATCTGTTAAATGGGGACAATATCACCCACCTGGTAGGGTTCTGGAAAAGATTAAGGCAGGCCGTGTGTGAAGTGCTCAGCACAGTGCCTGGGACGCAGAGGACCGTGTAGCGGTGCCCGTCCCGCTGCCCCTCGGAAAGCGCAGCTGTGTTAGTCTCAGCCTGCTGAACTCAGGCGGTCGCCCGTCTGTCTCCTGACTTCGCACATTAGGTCGCTGACGCTCGGTGTGTGCCCACAGGTCTGTTTGCTGACTCCTTCTCATAGAGCCACAGATGATAAGATTAGCAGGTCGGTCCTGGGCTGCTTTGATCGGGTAAGTGTGTTTGCACTAGCGAAGTTGGTTTGAAGATTTTCTCTTATGTGCTTTTAACTCTTGAACTATTTTTACCACAACACTTCTGACTCGAAATGCATGGTGTCTTTTCCACCACGTCTCCAACTCTGACGCCGGCTGGGTGTCCTACAAGTCAGTTGGTTTCTGACACTGTCTACCTGGAGTGAGCGTCAGATCCCATAAGTTAAGGGCTCAGCCCCATGAGACTGGGCACCCAGGTTCACCACCTTGCCAGCACCTTGATGTGTTCACCAACCCAGAAGCTCCCGAATCCCATCATTTAGGGGTTTCTATGGAGGTGCCACAATGCTGGCATGACTGATTAAATCACTGGCCAGTGGTTACTAACTGCATCTCCAGCTCCTTCCCCTCCCCAAAGGTTGAGAGGGGGCACTGAGAGGTCCCCTCTAATCCTGCCTTGGTCTCTCTGGTGACAGCCTCCAGCCTGAAGCTATGAGGGGCCCCCGGCCACCAGTCATCTCGTTAACCTACAAAAGACCCTCATTGCTCCAGAAAGGCTGAGGGTTGGGGAGCCGTGTGCCTGCCAGGAACCAGAGACAAAGACCAAATATTTACTTTTCATTATATCCTGACCTTATAATACCAGAGTCTCCCCGAGCTGCTCCCAGCCCCTTCATCTGTTCTGAGACTGTCTGAAGATAAGACGGATTGTTTGGGGAGGTTTTGGGCAGAGGGACAGGGGGGTGGAAGGGGTCTTCAGACCTAGGTCAGACGGCCACTAGGCAGGGGCACGGTGGAGGGCAGCCCAGCCTTGGAAGGAGGGGATGGGCCAGATGGCTGTTGTTTCCTCTAACACGGAGGGTCTGTGATCTCCTTTCTGTGAAGCAACCCCCATCAACTCCAACAACCGGTGGTTCAAGATTTCCAACACCTTACGCCACTCAAAGCATCTCACCGCTTAAATGCAATCCCATTGTCAATGGGACGTGTGACCAAAGGTTACAGTTTCATCAGGTGAGCTGGTATACAGGGTAAACCTGCGTGTGCTGGGGAACAGAATACTTGTATCTTCCAAATGAAACAGCAGCTGGGCACTAAAAGATTTCCATATGGTTATTTTTAAGGGAAATCAGGTAGTTAGGGAGACTTCCGTATTTTTTTCCTTTTCTTTTTAGTGTTATCTCTGTTAAATTTTCACGGGACTCTGATTTTTGAGGGACGCACCTGTATGATGTGTGGCAGGAATAAGCCGTATGAAGGCACCATTCTGCAGGGGTGGAGAGCTTATCCATCACACATTTATTCATTATACGTGAATCCATACTGATTAGATACAAGCAAGATTAAAAAAAAACCATCACACCTATTATCTGACGAACCAGCTGTAAGTATTTTTAACATTGGTATATTTCATTTCAGTCTTATGATATTTACACGTCAATGCACTTTTAATAAAAGTGGAAGTATAACCTAGAGATTGTCCTATAAACTAATTTTTTCACTTGGCAATCTGTTATGAACATCTGCTAATGACTAAATTTTTAAGGTTGTTTAATGGCTATATATAGTTTCCATTTTGTAGATAAATCATAACTTTTAAAGCCAAACTCCTACTGTTAGATACTAGCTTGTTTGCAATTTTTCACTATTGTAAACACCTGTGCAGACCTAGCTTGTTGTTTTCTTTGGGTAGATTGCTAGAAGTGAAGTCACCGGGTCAGAGGTGCCCTGGTTTATCATTCTGATGCATATTTCCCAGCTGTGCGGCGTCGGGGGCGGGAGACTTGAGTGAGTGTGGCAGGCGTCTGGCGCCCACTTCACTGTGGTGTCCGTTCATCGCTGTTGTAACGGAGCGTGGCTCTGTGGTTCAGTTTCATCCAGGCAAAAGCCCGAGCCAGGTTTAGCCTAGAAGTATCTTTCTCCTGCACTGGGTTAATAAATTCTTTTTCCTGTGGTCGCTCTTCATATTTTCCATATCCTCTTTTCCATCCCGCATCAGTCTATATTGAAATGGTCACATCCTCTTGTTTCAAGGCTTTTACAGAAATTTAGAAAGTCTCCTGATTTCTCTGTCTGTAATTGTGCAGACCCATACTGCATTTCTAGGGGGTTCGCTCTCCTCCACTGGGGCTTTCTGTGAAAAGGCGGCTCCCGACTTCATGGGGCTGTCATCTTCCTCTTGCCCTGTGTTTTGCTGCAGACGACAGAGCTGCCTGTGCCCTCTGTTGGGGTAGAAACAGGCTCTCTGATGAGCTGCGACAACTGGAAGAGGCGTCCTCTACGGGGCAGGTGTCCTCACGCCAGGTTTGCTTCTCACATCCTTAACTTTCTTGTGTCAAGACCCAGCCCTGCCCCCCACCCCAGCCTCCTCCCTGCCTCCAGTGGTGGTGGTCTGGATTTTGTACCCAAGTTCTATGCAGGTGACTTCCACGTCACAATCAAACAGGGAGAAGCATCCAGTTTGGCTTCATTATCCGGGTAGGTCAAGCTCATGGTGTTGGGACCAAGTAATTCAGAGTGCTTGCTTTCCCACACGCCTTAGGAGACGTCTTTGGGGGCTGAGTGTCTGCTAGAGCCAGCTCTTGACTTCCTTAAGGAGACCACGTGGGGAGGATGGCGGTCTGGGGAGCAGGGGAAGAGGAATGGGGAGTCGTAGGACACACTAGCGGTCAGCGTGGATGGGAGTGCTCTTTCCAGGCTGGTAAGAACAGATTGCAGCCGAAAATTCTTATTTTGTGAGTAACGTGCAGGCTGATGCCAATCGCTTCTCACAAACGGTCTCTCCCTGGAGCTGGGCGGTGACCCTGCCGTGGGCAGGCCGTGCAGGGCTCATGTGGCGGCCGTCCTCCTCACTCGGGAGCCGCTGAACTGAACGGGCTCGCTCTACGATGTGAGACACTCTCCTCTCAGCTCCCCTGTTTCCAGCCCCATGGAGCTGAGTAGGAGGCTAAGCTGCTGCTGCTTAGGGTAAGACTTCGCCTTTATTTAGCTCTCCTAAGATTAGGTAACTCACATCACTTCTCTGAGACAGATAGGCACTGGCATTGCTTTTTCTTACCTCGCAAACTGTGGACCTCAAATATCTATTTGAGCAGTCTTCACGTCACGCAACGTGGAGTTGCTGTTGGCTTAATATCCTTTGGACTGCTCACCATGGGTAGCACTTCTAGTTTTGGCTGTGTTTCCTCGGCCAAAGTCAGACCATGTTTCTGTTCCATCCTCATCAGAAGTGAGGGTGGGCAGTGCATGTGAGAGTGCCCTGGAAATGAATGCTGGGCAGGCTTCTGTGTCATTTAAGATAAGAAGGTGTTTCTATTTGCTGTTGCCATGGGTTCAGAATGTTCCAGAACATTTGGCCTGGCCCCCTCATTACTCCTGATGCCCACAGTTGAAGCAAGGTGAGAGACCTAGGTTTTAGTTCTTGCTCTGCCACTGGCTTCTGGACCAGAAACCCATCCATTATATCTCATAATATGCCCTGTGAGTTTTAAAGATTGGGAGTAAGAAGAAAATGAGGTGACCCCACCTAAATCCAGAGACTGTGTCTCTCGTGTCCTGAGCTTTTCCTCTCCCGCCCGGGATGTGAGCTTTAGAAGACAAGTCACCTGCTTTCCCTGTGCCCCTCCCTCCACCATGTGCCTCTTCTTCCAGGATGCTGGCTCTCCTAGGGTTCCTGGGACTGTCACTGCCCCTTGGGGTGATGCTTGGTGGAGGGGAAGGGTGGGGAAAGCCCAGCTTCCCTGAGCTTCCTGTTCCTTCATCCCCCAGAGCCTCTCACACACAAGGGGTTTGTGAATCGAAGGTATGGGAATATCTAGGGAGACTCATGATTAAAAAAAGATAGCAATAAAAATTACTGTTCTCAGTGCTTAAGGGAAGAAAATCCTCAACTTCTCACAGGAGGTCCCCTGAGACATTAACTCATTCCTGGTGTTGACTTGAGGACTGAGCTCAGAGACAGAGCTCCCCTTTCAGTCCTGTAGCTGGCAAGCTGCCACGCCCTTCTGGAAGCCCCCACTCCTGTCCCCGGGGAGCTGGGTGTTGTCCCTGGGTTCTCTCGCCCTCCATCCTGCAGGACAGCTCACAGTTGCTCACCGCGGGGTGTTCCTACAGTCGGAGTTGATCACTGTGGAGGGCACAGCCGCAGCATCAGTGGGGAGGGCGCTCTTTCTGGCCCCTGGGAGAGCTCGCCTTCTCTTGGGTCTCTGGGATCTTTTGAGTAACTATAGTCCATGGCCCATGCTTATGACACGGGACACACCAGCTCCCGAGGACAGTGGTGGTCCTGGGGGCGCCAGTGCACCCTCCATACCCACCAAGGAGAGAGATGTTTTTCTCCAAGGCAACATTCCGGACAGCTATATCCTCTATCCACCACAGAGAGCACATTTCCATCTTTCATATCATGCCCAGCAGCTTAACTGTGCAACAGAAATGGGACCCAGCACTGTGCCTCTCCAAGCCCCGGGGCCGCTTGGCCCTGATGGCCCCCACTAACTGGATCAGAGTCTACAGGTTTGAATTTTCCTGGAGTTTCAGCCCTTTCTTGGCTGGTGGGACAGCGGCCTTCCAGTGGATAAAGAGGAACTGACGGTGAAGCAGTGGTCTGAACTCTCCAGGGAAAGGAAGACCGATGGGTCGGCCAGCATGGCCTGTTCTGGCACTTTCCACTGAGTCACTCAGTCATTTTCTGTAGGCTAAAAATTTCATGCTCCTTTGACTGAAGTGAGGAAATTTTTATTTTTAACCAGGAGAGTTAAATTAGCTATTTGCACTTTCATACATTTGAAAAGTGGCCTTAGGCTCCAGCAGGCGCAGGCCGCCAGACCTGTGCGTCCACCGTCCCAGGGCACAGTGTCCAGAGGTCCCAGGCAGCGCCACCGGTCGGTCGCTGGTGCCTGAGCAGCAGCTTGAGGCTCTCCAGCCCCCGCTGCTGCCTCTGAGCCCTCCACATGGGCGGGGGCGTCCAGGCAGAGCGGCCGGTCCAGGCCTTCACTGCAATAGCGCAAGCACCTGGGCACCTGGCTGCTTGCGGCTGGTGAGGGACCCGTCCTGGGGCCTGAGACAAGGCAGGGGGCTTTACCTTTCGTATCAAGTTGGGCCCTGGGGTTAAGGATAGGATTTGTTCTGGGGCTGGGGCAGGAGTTGGTGACAGAGCAGGAGAAGGCTTGCAAATTGCTGAGGGCCGAAGGGCTCCGCTCAACTGAAAGAAGCAGCTGTCCTCCTTTGCAAGTGGCCTGGAGAATGGGGTTGTTTATTTAGTTTTTTGTAGGGTGAGGCAAATCACCAAAGGGAATATTCGAAGCTCAGAGAAAAGCGGTTGGTGACTTTTTCCAAATTTGTGAGACGTCCTTCACGTTTTGTCTGAATGCCGCTTTCTGGTCACCAGATCCTAACTTGATGAAAGGCTTAGCAGCGAGCACCGGTTTGGGAGTTATTTTTGCCCCCTCTGCTCGGGACAATCAGGCAGGAGAGAGAACAGACCCGTGGGCTGTGGCTGCTGTGGTCACCTGGCAGCACCCGGCTCTGACGCGGCCAGGGAAGGGCTCCTGGATTACTGTGGGCAGGGCGGAGATGAGGGGCCCCCTGGCCCCTGTCGTCAGCGTGGCAGCTTTAGAAATCAGAGTAGTCTCCTGGAAGATCACATGGCCCTCCAAGCCCAGTTGCAGTAAAACGTGGTGCCATTCACTGAGTTCACAGATGCTTATGGAGTGGCCGGCCCTCTGCTTGGGTTAAGGACTGCCCTCTGCCAGTCCAGTCAGACGCAGCCACTGCCTGGCAGCCACGTGGAGCCCAGCAGCCCAGAGCCCTGATAGCTCACCTCGGTCCTCTGCCACCTGCTATCCTCGTGCCCCGACCAAAACCTTAGTACAGGACAGCTGGCACCGGGAAGGAGCGAGACAGGCTCGAGTCTGGACCAGCTACTCGCTGGATGCGTGGCAGCCTCAGAGCTCAGGTTCCTGCCCCACCCCTACTGTAAAGGGGAGACAGTGTCTCCCTTGCACGGCTGGAATGAGGGTCATCTGCCGTTTGGCCAGTGCTGGAACAAACTGGGGCTCAGAAACGGTGGTTTTTAAACATATTATCATTCAAGCACAATTGTGCTGACATCCCTCTGGAACACCTGAAATGGAGCCTTCAAGGTGTGTGAACCCTTCAAAATGTTAATGCCACGTTTATGCCCTTCCCCTGCAAGCGCACATGTACCTCGCTGCTGCCGAATCTTCCAGAAGGGGGGATCCTGAGGCCAAGGCTAGGCGGATGCCGCGAGGGCTCGGGGCACCCCGTCCAGGTGGCTTTCCCCAACCCTCTGCTGCCGCTGGAAGAGTCTGGGATCCTGGGAGCCTTTCTTCAGGCTGCCGAAAGCGGTTGTGGGGAGCCGGGGCGCTCACCCGTGCAGCCCGGCAATCGGAGAAGCAGGAAGACGACCTGATAAGCAGGAATGCTGTTTGGCCCGAGACTTCCCGACAGTGTCGGGGCCGCCCTGGGGCTTCCACAGCCACTTCTACTCGGCCCTCGAGGGACGTGGGCGACGGTGGCGGTGGAGAGGGAGCCGTGGCTTCTGCAGCTGGGGAGCCAAAGACATTTGCAAGCAATACATTTTCATTGCAGTGGAAATGTAAAAGTACGGATCAGCGGGCCGCCCGGCCTAGTGGTTAGGTTCAGGGGCTCCGCTTCCGTGGCCCAGGGGTTTCACTGGTTCGGATCCTGGGCGGGGACATGTCACCGCTCACAGGTCATGCTGAGATGGCGTCCCACATAGCACAACCAGAGGCACTCAAACTAGAATACACAACTATGTACTGGGGGGATTTGGGGAGAAAAAGAAGAGATAAAAGAAAAAGATGATTGGCCACAGCTGTTAGCTCAGGGCCAATTTTAAAGGAAAAAAAGTACTTATCTGCAAAAAGAATTCCACGCTCTCCTTAAGAATAATCTTCAGGGGCTGGGTTGGCAAGTTCAGATCCCAGTGTGACCTACACACCGCTGAACGAAGCCACGCTCTGACAGCGTCCCACATACAAAAAAAAAAAAAAAAAAAAGAATAGTCTTCAACTTGCGTGTCCTGGAGTAGGACAGTTATGAGTGATTTTATTTATTTACCAAAATAGGGTATGACTCTGCCAACTGTTTTATTCGCCTTTTCACTTGACAGTCACCCAGTAAACTTGTTGAGTCTGTCTCATTTTCTTTTCAAAGTGACTTTAGATATCTTGGACCATCAAATCTGGGGTTTGAAGCCCAAGGTATTAAGGTTGGAAATGAAAAACCAGGCATCTTAATGAAAATTCCTAATTGAAGTGAGGAGAGGCTTAAAATGATCACATTTTGGTCACTTCAGGAGCAGCATCTGAGCTGTATTTCTCTGCATGTTGGTAGAAGGGCAGGTCACTTCGCCTAACACTAAGAGAGCAGTTACAACCTTTACATGCCCTGAGGAAGGGCCTTCTTCCCCAAACCTGTCCCCATTGCCTTCTGGACTGGGGGACAGCCAGCGGGGCCAGCTGGTTCTGCGAGCTACAAAGGTGGCATTCAACTCTCCATCCAGCTGGGAAGGGGTTGTGTTTGGGTCGGAGCAGGTGCGCAGAAGGTAGAAACGATAGCACAGACTTTGTTGTCAGACTGGCACAGGTTCAAGTCCCAGCTCTGTTACTTGCCGCCCAGCTGGGTGACCTTGGGCCAGTCGCTTAATGGCTCAGAGCCTCATGTGTAAAATGCGGTAATCAAAGTCCTCTTGCGGGGCTGTCATCAATATCGAGTCAAATAGCACATATCTGGCACAGGGACTGGCAGTCAAGAAGCACCGGATGGTGTGCTAGGGGTCAGCGGACTTTTTTGGCGCAGAGCAGATAGTAAGGATTCTAGGTGTTGTGGGCCGTGCTCTCTGTCGCAACTACTCAGCTCTGCCGTTGCAGACAGGGCGTAAATGAAGGAGAGCGGGTGTGTCCCAGTACCAGTTTATTTACAAAAACAGGCGGCAGGATCGGACCCAGGGGCGGGAGTTGGCTGACCCTGCTCTGGGCCAGCGCTGTCCCATAGAAATAAAATGTGAACCGTGGAAGTAATACAATATTTTCTCCTAGCCGCAGGAAAAGAGTAGAGAGAAACAGGTGAAATTAGTTTGAGTAATATAGTTTATTCACTTCAAATTATCCAAACTATTATTTCTTCAACATGTAATCCATAGGGAAAATCATGAATGAACTATTTTACTTTAATTCTTGGTATTATTTTGAAAAGTCTACTATGTGTTTTAAACTCATGGCCCTTCTCATTTCATACCGCCTCATTTCAAGCGCTCAACAACCTCATTGGAGAGCACAGCTTTAGAGGGTGATCTCAAACTTGGGCATAACCATTTAGGGGTCAGGAAATCAGTTTGTTAGAAAAAAGTCAAATTTTAAAAATGAAATAGAGGAAAATATAGAATAGAGTGCATGGCACGGAGGAAGGATATGGGTCGTTTCGGGCAGTTTTGTGCGTGCTTGTGTGTATGTGTTTGCTGGGCCGTGATGAGAATCACAAGACACATTTCTTCCTGTGGGTTATTGTCAAACATGTTTGAAATTCACTGCTTTACATACTAAAATCAAGTTTCTTTTTTTTTAAACGAGGTGAGCCAAGGTGTCAGCTTCTCCCTTACTCAGGCTGTGCCGGTGCGGGCTCAGAGCTCTCTGTTGATCCGATAAATGAGTGTCTAAAACCAGCCAAACCAGTTACTAAATGTCATGTTGACCATTTAAAAAGGACAAATCAAAATTCCCAACTTTCACCTTTGCTCCTCTATCCTTAGTTTCAAAGACTCCCCCTTTTACAGATGCCCCACTGAAACCCAGGGAGGAGAAAAGCTTTGTCAAGACCCAAAACCTCAGCGGTGGTTTGGGCTGAGAATGAGGAAGTCCAGGAGCCCAGCTGGGGAACGGCTCCCTCCACCCCTGCTGGGGCTGTGCGTGCGCGTGAACGGGAGCCTGGGTGCAAGCGCCCGGTGTCATCAGTCATTTTTCCTTGGAATTTCTGAATATTTGGAGCCAAAGTTAAAGAGAGATTGCTTTAAAGAATTTCATTCTCTTCTTGATTCTTCCACAAATTTTTCTGAGCGTCTAAAAACAGAAGTGTCCCCACAGGCTCTTTGCTCTAACAGCTCACAACCCAGAGGGGAGTTATCTTTCTGTAAAAATATGTCCGGGGCCGGCCCAGTGGCGCAGCGGTTAAGTTTGCATGTTCCGCTTCTCGGCGGCCCGGGGTTCTCGGGTTCGGATCCCAGGTGTGGACAAGGCTCTGCTTGGCACGCCATGCTGTGGTAGGCGTCCCACGTATAAAGTAGAGGAAGATGGGCATGGATGTTAGCTCAGGGCCAGTCTTCCTCAGCAAAAAAAGGAGGACTGGCAGTAGTTAGTTCAAGGCTAATCTTCCTCAAAAAAAAAAAGTGTCCAATATTGTTCAGAGTGAAGTGGAGAAGAGCTTGTTGTCGTGTCTGGCTGGTAATTCCATAGAGTTGAAAATAGGAAATTGGTAAAGCTCACTTTTTTCCTCTTGCTTTTCAACTATATGATGAAAAACATTTTAAATAATTTTTACAGAAAAAATAACTTAAAGTCCATTTTCCTGAAATAAATTCTGGGTAAATCGCCCCGCTGAGTGAGCGCGGTTTCCTTCCTTTCCCCTGCGGTTGGCGTGTAGAAAGAACACAGACTTCGGGTTTGGGCTGACCTGGGTGCTCGTCCCGCCCGCTTGTCCCGCCTGCACCCCTGCTAGGCTGAGACTGAGGCCGTGGGCTCTAGGACTCAGCTTCGTCACCTGTAGAATGGGGGTAATAATTTTGGCCTCATGAGGTTGTCGTAAAGATTGGTGGGGGAAATAAAAAAAGTCTGCATGGAAAAATGCTTCCATGTATGAATTTTTGCTATGAATAAGTTTTCATCACAATGGAACGAACTGTCTAGAAATGATGTATGTTTTCACTTCCCCCTCCGTCCAGAAGGGTGCAGTGTGAAGCCGAGAAACGCATTTCTGTTCCCTTATTTTACTGTCCTGAGATTTAACGACTTACAGATTGCGTTTTTAAGCTGTCTTTTCTCCACCCATTCGCATCTCACTCTCACACAGATACAGTTTCTGTCAGAAATTCGACATTCACGAGAAAATGGCCACACCTTTTTGGACACTTTTTAAAAAAAAAAATAAGTAAGGACTTTCAGTTGTTGCCGTGACAGCCAGTCTCCTGTCAGTTATCCAGAAATGGATTATTAATGGGCTTTGTCCAGGCTGTGTCAGTGAACACACCCACGTCCTCCACGGGAGGGTAATGCGGCTCCAATGGCAAGAGTGGTCACAGTGCTGACTCGGATGTCCTTGCCCCCCAGCCGCAGGCGTGCGCGCGCGCACACACACACACTCACACACACACAGACACGGACACACACACACACAGACACACACACAGACACACACAGACACGGACACACACACACACACAGACACACACACAGACACACAGAGACACACAGACACACACAGAGACACAGACACACACAGACACGGACACACACACACACAGACACACACACAGACACACAGAGACACACAGACATAGACACACACAGACACACACACACACACACAGACACACACACAGACACACAGAGACACACAGACATAGACACACACAGACACAGACACACACACACAGACACACACAGACACAGACACACAGACACAGACACACACACAGACACACAGAGACACACAGACATAGACACACACACAGACACACACAGACACAGACACACACAGACACACAGACACAGACACACAGACACAGACACACACACAGACACACACAGACACACGCATACACAGACACACACACACACAGACACACACAGACACACACAAACACAGACACACACAGACAGACACACACACACACACAGACACAGGCATACACAGACACACAGACACACACACAGACACACATGACCTGAGTGAGCCAGCCATTTGCATGGGATCCTCTTTAGCAGCCAAAGACCCTATTTTCCTGGCATTTCAGGTTATGTAAAAGGTTGGGTGGCTGTCTGAGTCGTTTTTCCGGAAGCAGGATGCTTAAACTGGTACTTTGTTTCATTCCCAGAGACGTGACCCATTTCTGCTCAGATAGCCCTTCCCACAAGGTAAGACAGTCGTCCGTGGCGATTGACTGACCAGGAACAAATTCATGTACCAATTCCGCGAGATAAGAGGGGAGGCCACTGGAAGGCTGAGAGTCAGACAGGATATTTTTGCAACTTATTGAGCTATAGGTGGCTCAATTTAAAAATAAGAGGCACTGTGTGTTAGCCTTTTAAGCTTCTCAGACAAGGCAATTTTAAGGCAACTTACGTAACCTATCTGAGCCTCGGTTTCCACATCTGTAAAGTGGGTTTCCAATAGAACCCCGTGTTTTAGGGGTGGTTGTGAGGAAGTTCCTGGCACACAGTGAGTCTTCAGTCCGTTAGCTGCTGTTGTTGAAAAGGTTGATCCCTAGGCCTGTACCAGGGCCTCTCGAACGTTGTCGAATCTCCTGAAATCTTTTAGGATATTCAAAATAGAACCTTTTAAAGTTGACTTTGTTTTTCAAAAATAAAAATTAATTTATTTCAAAAGAAAATGCTTGGAGCTGCCATCCAGGTAATAACACGTCGATGGCTTTTCTTCAGTGTCGAGCCTGGGTTGACACCAACCTCGCTGATTTCTGCTGCCATGGTGTCTGAGGGTGTCCATATCTGAAAGTATCTAGAAAATATGTCCCTTTTAAAAGACATCTTCTTTTTCTGACACAGTAAGAGAGTGAGAGATGAGAGAAGGCAAGATGGACCTAAGAATTCAGGTATTCCATTGAAGAGAAAAACCTGGCATTGTGAAAGAAATACAGCCAGGAGCACGGTTCAAGGCCAGGGAGAATGAAAGTTTGAGAGGCTGGTTTTGCTCCTTGCTTTCTGTCTCCTCGTCTAAATTCTTCTAATTCTGATGACACGAGTTCCTGTAGGGTTAAGATGGACAAAAAAGTCATTATCTGAGTGAGTTAGAAGATGCTGAGGGGAAGCCAGGGGCCAGAGAAACGAAGCTTAGTGCTGTCTTTGCAGGAGCATCTCGTAGGGCCCACGGCCTCAGGAGAGCAGATGGCCCAGCCTGCACTTGGTGGGACTGGCATTCAGAAATAACGCACAGGTCCCAGACAGTGCATATTTAAGCTATTCTGGAAAGACTGTTTTCCCGCCAACCGTGCCCCTCTGTGGGATCTGCTGCCAGGGAAGATTGGGAGGCAGAGCACTGCAAAACCTGTGGGCTCCCGGATGCAGACAGGCTGGCTGTGTGACCTTGGAGAAACTGCCTACCTTTCTGAGCCTCAAGTTTGCTCATTTGAAAAAAGGGAGATGGTATTTTCCTTGCAAGGCTGTGATGAGGACGTGATGAGAGGCCGTCTGTGATGCGCCTGGCCTGTCATAGGCTCTCAACACCTGTTACCCGCTTCTGTGTGCTGAAGAAGCTGTCCCTGTCCCTAATTCCTGAGGGGACAGTGGGGCCATGTGGGCTGGGAGATTCACTGGCCTTTCTCGGTTCCAGCTTAGAGGGGAGGGAGATTTTATTTTTTGGAAACGTCTATTTCACGCTCTCATGAGTTCACCCTGAGGCCCACGTATGACCTTGTCAGCCATTCAGCATGTGGGTAAGTTTTTATCATACTTCTTTAGTTTATCCTCCTGCAAAACACATATTTCTGGGAGGTCTAATCAAGCGCCTCTCTGTGAACTATGCCACGTTCAGGCAGATGCTTGCCTGGGGGGTACCCGGTCGTGTGGGGCCCCCTGGCCTGGGCACAGCACCCTGACCTCCCCAGGCCTGTTTTTTTTTTTAACGTAAAACATCAGATTGATGATTGGGTTTCTAAAGTCCTTTTACATCCCCCAAATTCTATGGTTTGAATTTCCACTTCTCTGTGTAATCATCCAATAGCACAAGCAGATAAGTGGCCCGAGCTTCTGTGATGGTATTTTTCTCCCACAGAGCTGGTGACGCTGGTGAAGATTCAGAAGTTGGGACACTGGCGGGTTTGCCATGGTGGCAAGGGGCCAGGGCAGTCGGCAACGGGTGAGCTTCTCTAATCCGCAGAGGCTGAGCCGAAACTCTCAGAAGACTCGTTTAGGATTTTCGGATCTTATACAGACTTATCATTTTGAATTATGGCCGTATGCTGTGCAGCCAGCCTCTGGGTTGGTCTTCCCTATGCGAGAAGGAGGAAGGCCACGTTCATCTATTTGTACATTACTTTTCTCAGCCTCGTGGGATTCTAACGATGAGGTCAGAGCTCAGACAAACCAGGAGCAAGCCACATGGACGAGAACACTCATCTTCCATATTCCGTGTGGGGTCGAAGGTTATCCAGAGTTTGGCAAATGAATGTTTTATACATTTTTAGTTAAAATATTTATAGTATGATGGTATCATTTTAAAAAATCATTCCCAGCTCTAACAGCTTTGTTGATTAATCATCCAACCGCTGGTCCACACTGTACTCAACAAGAGAGCTTCGACTCTTGTTTTGTTCCCTGCTCTTGAAATCCATGAGAGAGCTATACCTAACAACACCATACTGTCATCTTTTCTTTACACTCCTGTGAGTGCATTTTTCTTTCAAGCAACCCAAACAGTCCTGACTAAGAGAGTGAAGGAGGATGGCAGGTCATTGCTAAGCTTTATCGCGTTGTGGCGATGGTTTCTCACCTGTCCCCTTTATCGTGTTAACTGTCAGTGCTCCAAACTTGCCATTGGCATAATTGCTGCCCCTTGAGCACCCACAGCCCCATGGACAGGGTCTGGGGGGCGATGTCACGCCATGTATGTCATGAGTGAGATGGTACTGTGGTGGCCGCCCCTCGGAACATTAGCACTGCCCTCTGGAATCCAGCTGGGCACCGTCCAGCAGACGTGGATCAAGCACGCACGGTGCATCAGGCCCTGTGGTAGGTGCGGGACACGTAGAGATGGAGGAGACAGCTTGCTCTGGAGGGGCTTATGTTGCAGTGACAGCAGCGACTCAAGCGAGCAGACCCTATGCCAGCATTGTTTAAGTGCCGCATGTATGTCGGCCCCCACACACGGCTGTGGAACATGGACACCATGGGGGGAGTTGCTTTTCTGGAAAGACAACAAATTCAAGAGTGCAGTGTGACAACTGTGAGAAGGAAATGCTGTACTTGGTTTTCCTGAAGTACGGGGAAGACGGGCTCGGAATTCCCTGTCTGCGTTCCAAGGCAGATGAGAGCAGTGAGGGCCTTTGCGGAGGGGCTGGCATCCTCCTCAACAGTAGGCTGGGCGTGAGTGGCTAGGCTGATGGCTTGCACCTCAACATCCCTCTGATGTTCTTAAAAACTGACATTTAGAGATCACTCTCTATTAAGATTCTTGGATGCTCCTGGTAGAACCCTAGCTCAGAGCGAAAGCAGGGGGATCTTTATTGGCTAAGGTCCCTGGGACGTCTAGGGACTCAGTGAGCTGCGGACAGAGCTGGACCAGGGGTGTGCATGTCGTCATGGAGATCCTGTTCCCTCCCCATCTCTTGCTGGGCTTTCCTGGGGTGTCTGCATTTGGGGCAACGAGGGCTCCTGGCAGTTCACAGCTTACAGGATTCTCACGGTCAATGATCCCAGCAGTAAAAAGTGCCTCTTTTTGACGCTTCCGGGAAAAGGCCCGGGGAACGGTCTCATGAGCTGGACTTCAGTCACACCCAGTCCTGGTCTGACCACTGGAGGAGATTGTTGTCTGATGGGCCAGGTCTGGGTCATTGCGTTCACTTCTACAGGGCAGATGGAAAGGGGTGGTTCCCTAAAGAGATGCTGGGGGAATGAAAAGAAGGGAAAAGAAAAGAAAGAGAAAAAGAAGGAAGGAAGGAAGAAAGAAGAAAGGAAAAAATGAAGAAAGAAAAAGAAATAGGTGTGGCTACTACAAACCCATAAAAATCTCGTAATTATATGACTTACACCTCAGCTCTGCAATCCTTAATTCCAGTTTAGTTTATCACGGACTATTTTCTCCTTTTTGCACCTCCACTCCCACAGACGTGTGCTTTTTTAAAGTCGTGTTGCTTTCTGTCACCTGAAGCTTCAGCAGTTGCTGCGAATGCCGCTTCTTTAAGCTCAGGGTGTCATTAGGAGCATAACAGCCACCCTGTGCAGCTTAACTTCTCCCTACAGATTCTAAAAATACCCAGAGACGCTCCGACAGGGAGGCACCGTGTGCGCAGGTGCAAACACATGCCGGCTTTCTCAATGGCCTCAGAGCTGTCGCTGCAGAGACAGCCACTGGGTCACTCAGCTCTGTTCTTTACTTTTTATTTTTAGTTTCTGCTCACCTATACTGCTGTTTATGCAGAGGAGAAAAAAGGAGTTATTGTTGGAACAGAATTGACTGGAAGAAAGGGAAAGAGAGAAACATCAAACTCGTTATATGTCTCTTGTAGCTCGGTGTTGCCCTGGACTAAGATGTGTCAAGAGATCAGACGAGTCCAGGGAGCAGCACAGATTAGCTGGGATTTAAAATAAAACTCCTTGACAAGAGGTCACCTAGACTGACTCTCACGCATGTATCCCTGAAGAGGCCCGAGGACCACATTCGGAGGTTAGTGCTCACAAAGGGCCAGGGCCAGCGCTGGGGTTATTTTTCAAAGGCAAAGCAAAAGCCACTCCCCTTTCCATGGAGTTCTCGGGTGGAGCTGAGCCATCCTGGAAGCTGGAGTTTTCTTGTTTCAAGGAGGGGTCCCATTTTATGGGACTGAGGAGCTAAGGATGTTGACATCACCTGCTCTGTGTCTGTGGTTTGGGAACCTGTCCAGTGTTGGTCGTCTTATCAAAACAATGAGCCTTGGGTTTTTGAAAGGTGACCCAGGGGTTAAATGATAAAATCAGATGGATTATGAAAATAAGTGAGTCATTACAGGTCGGACCTTTGGTAGGTTGCCTGGAAGAATCAAGGGTCTCCTTAACCAGAGAATGAGCCTGGACCGATGTAGCATGCAGGCACAGTCTGTTAGATGGCACTAGTGATGATCAGGGAAGGGAGAAAAAACCCGCAGCTTTTTACCAACTCTATGGGTGTCCGGACTCCATGGCACATTTGTTTTAGCTGCTGGGAACTGCCACGCAATTAGCAGATTGCTCAGAAGTTGTTCTCGGAGCAGCCTTTCGGTTGGCCAGTTTACGGCAGGATCCTGGGATTAAGATTAAAAAGTTAATCCTTGTAGGGTAAGCATGAGTGAGTTCTTGGGACAAGATGTACTTCGCAGTGTTTCCGTCCTCGCGTGAGGGGAGGGAGCCTGCGTGCCCTGGACATGTGCTTCTCATTGGAAACTGCGATCCAGTCTCTCTCTAGCCTGGTTCTCATGGAAAGTCCTTGGCATCTCCTCAAACCTCAAGCAAAGGCTTCTAAGCTGCTAAATGGCTCAGTGGTCCCTGCCAAGGAGCATGTCAGGGGCAGGGGCGCCTTGCTCTTTGCGGGTGGGAGTTTGCTCATCCGGGAGTTAAAGTCTGCCTTCCTTAAAAAAATCTGCATTGCTTATTTAAATGGAATCGCCTGAATGTGGTGAAGGATTTGACTGGTTGCGTGAATCTGGGCAGCCTGGTAACAATATTAGCCGAGCGTAGCAGCAGCAGCAGGAGCTGACACCCGTGCAGCACTTCCTAGGTGCCAGACACTGCTCCATGGGCCGCAGATTCTGATGCGTTTAGTCCACAGACAGCGGGGTTTCAGATTCGTCCCTCCATCTTCCCCTCCGGAGCTACAAGTAGCCAGATGGGCTATGCTCGCTTTCCAGGATGGCCAGGCAGTTGCCAGCTGTTAACTGCATCCTGCATCCTGCAGCCTTGACTTCTCCTGGAGTTTAGTTGGAGAGAACCACGGGTTACATGTTTGTCTGCACACACTCTCGTCTTTCACACTCTTGTTCATTTTGTGACCAGCGAGTTCAAGGCACACGGTTTCCCAATGCGATGGAGAGATTCAGTTATGGGCAAAGACCCATTTTGTTCGTCCTGCCCTTCTTGCTTCCAACACTTTGGGAAGGTTCTCATTTTATGCTAAGTAGTTAAATTTCATGAAAAAGAAGGGCGGCGGCCTTTCGGAGTTGCTCATGAAGACCCAAGCTGCTGATGTGAACGGAAAGGGGGAGCTCTTGGACACAGAGATTTTAACACATCAGCCCAGGTTTCAAGCTGCTTCAGCGCAGTCAGCATCAGTGCCCTTTGGTGGCGTTTCGTGTGCTTTGGTGAAAGGGGTGTATATTGCAGGAGCGAGCTGCTTTGGGATCGCTGTCTTCCCAGGAGGGGGGCCTGGGTGTCCCGGGCACCGTCACCCAAACAAACAACACTGCAGTCATGGTTCCCTAAAGCCATGCTGTGTGGAGGCATCAGGCCCCTTCCACGTGCGTCTGCATTTTAGGATCTGCGGGTTCTGACCTTTCCTGAATGTGTATGTTGCTTTTCCTTTCAGAACGTGGAGTCCTAAACTGCAAATGCGCATTTGGGGTGGGAGGCAGTGGTATTGCCGATTGCATTTCCAAGTGTGAGGCGCTGGCCTGGGCGTGGAGCGAGGGCAGCCTGTCTGTGGACTGTGGCTTTGCTTTCCTGGCTGAACCACGGGGGACCTTCCACAGGCAGAGCTGCTGCCTCCTGCCTTGTGCAAGTGTTTTCACTTACAAAGGCCGATTTCGTGAAAAAGACCGTGATTTGGGGTTTCTTAAAGAAAAACCCACACTGGCGGGAAGGAAAGGGGTGTTCCAATTTTCTAGATAATTTAGATCATGAAGGTCTCTAAAAGAGGTGATTTAGGCCCAAAACAAAAGAAAACAAGCAAAACAAACAGAACAAATCAGACAAAGAAACAGAAACTACTCTAATTGTTCAGGGTCTGAGCTATCTGGATTTGATAACTGGGAAGGCGGCCTCAGCCGGCTAGTGACAGCAGCTGCAGGAGGATGCCCGTGCGGGCCTGTCCCGAGGGTCACCTTTGCAGGGGCTGTGGGCAGGAGGTGCATCTCTTCTCACCTGCTTGGTGGTGTTTTCACCTGCGGGGTCTTCCTGGGAAGTAGAGTGGTTGGAGACCATGCGCTTTGGCTCTCAGGAAGACCTACGTTTACATTCTGGCGCGGCCACTCGGCTGTCTGGTGACTTTACCTTGCTGAGGCTCAGTTGCCTCATTTGATGTGGACGGGATAATCGCTCCCCTTTTGTAAGATCAAGTGGAATGATGGAGGTGGAGAATTTGGTCCCTAGTGTATGTTCTGTGATGTCCGTCTGTATCCCCGTCTCGGAGCTGAGGTCAAATCAGAGGACGAATTGATAGATAGCCAGCCCAATATTAGTTGAAAGAGGGAAGTCAACAAAGAGATGAACACAGTGTCTCAAGATCCACCCTTTCTATGCTATATCCCAATTCCATTACTGACGTGCTGTGTGACCTTGGGAAGTTGCTCAACCTCTCTGATCTTCAATTTCCTGATCTGTGAAATGGGAATAATCATACTGGTTCCTTCCTCCTAGGACTGTGGTGAGCTAATGCTCATGACCTTGGTGCCCTGCACAGGGTCTTTCAGCCTCCACGTGGTCCAGGCTGTGTGGGGTCCTGCAGATTTGTTGAATAGTGACAGTGAGGATGTGAGTCAGAGAGAGGGAAAGATGACAGTCACATCTTGAAACACGTGTAAGTAATCTGGTGCTTCAGAAGCGGCTCCAGCTTGCTAAATCTCGGCGGTGCCAGCTTTTTTTTTCTTCTTCTTCTTCTTTTTTTTTGGTTATTCACAATTTAAGACAAATTTAATGTCAAATCAGGATGAGTCCTTGCATTCATAGGTGGAAACAACGTAACTGGATTGCAATTACAAAGACAAACACTTTAGTTTATAAACTGAGAAGGTCAGTGGTTTTGAACGTTTTGCCATTTTCAGTTTTTCATTTTTTCAACACAATTGAAATTATTTTAGAAACTTGTAGGCTTAAGGCGCGTTGCGCTGCAAACACAATGCAGCTGGCGCCGCGCGCCCCCTCTCGGCTCCCCGCCATGCGACGTCTTGTGTCACCGTAGCCCACTGATGAAGACTCAGAGCCACACCCCGCCCCGCCCCGCCGTCAGCTTGGGGCCCATCTGGACTTGCCCGGTGTCCCCCCCGGGGCCCCCTCTGCTCCGGGCCGGTCCAGGCTCGCGCACGGCGCTCGGTCTCGCGTCTCCACAGTCTCCTCCCGTTGGCACAGCTTCTCCGTCCGTCGTCCGTCTCTGTCCTTCGTGACCTGACACTCTTGAAGAGGCCCCATCAGTCCTTTTGTAGGATGCCCCTCAGTGTGTGATTATCTGATATTTTCTCCGTTTCCTGCTTTTCCGTTGACTGTCCAGGCCAAGGGTCTTCTGACAAATGGCAGTTACAAGGCCTCATAAGTTATCTGGTTATTTGAGCCTGGCGGGGTATTTTTAGGTCCTGGAAGTTAAGAGTATGGACTCTGAAGCCAGATAGTCTGGGTTCCATTCCTGGCTCTGTGACTTACCTGCTGTGTGACCTTGTGAATGTTACTTGACCTCTCTGTGCCTTAATGTCCTTGTCTACAACATGGGGATAATATAGAACTGACCTATTAGGGTTGTAGTGTAGATTAAGTGGGTTAAAGCCAGCGAAGAGTGCCTTGCAGTTGGTTGTCAGTCAGTATGTCTTAGCCTCACCGCTGCTGCAGCGCCCACGGTCCTGTCCTCTGCCTCCCCCCCCACGAAGTCCAGGCCCAGTGATGTCCTGATGGCGCTTCCCCGGTCCGCGGTGTGGGCGGGGTTCTGACCAGCGCGAGGCCTTTGCAGCAAAGCCTGGGGTTTTCGGCTGTGGTCCTCACGTCCCATCTAGAAAAGCCCTTTCAGCTGGAGGGTCGAATGTTGGTCCCCTCCGCGCGCGGCTGCCCTGGGCCCGCTGTCCTCTCCCCGCTCTCCTGTCCTTTGTTCTGCCCGTTTTGGGGCTCCCGTCCTGGCCAGGGCGGCGTGGTGGGCACAGGCCAGCTCCCTGGAAAGACTGGCGGGGCAGGTCCGGCGCCATCGCTTGGCAGGCACGTCGATCGCCGCTTCGGCCTCTGCATCTCCGAAAGGCGCCTGCGACGCAGCAGCTGGGGCGGTAGAATTGGCTGAGGCTTTTCCCTGGCGGCGCCCTGCAGATGCTCCCTCTCCTGTTTTCTTTAATCCCCATCGCAACTGTATGATGTGACTTCCAACGTGACCCCGTTGTACAGATGAGGAAACCGAGAAACAGAGAGTCTAAGTAACTTGCCCAAGATCACACAGCCAAGGTATGGAGGGGTCAGGATTCAGACTCAGCCTGCCTGTGGAGCCACCTTCTTACTGACCTCACTCTTTGCGGCGTGGAGCCTCAGAGGGTCTCTGTGAGGGTTAAATAGGGAGATCTACATAAAGTACTCAGGAAAGTCCTGGCCCACAGTGAGTGCATAATAAACCTCAGCGGTTATTAATCCGTGATCTCGTTTCTGTCTCCTCTGGCTTGTGGGTTACGTGATTTTGGGGATGCAGCTGCTGCTACTTGCCAGTCACTGACGAGTGCGCTGCACCATGGGCGATGGACACCTCGCCCGATTTCCAGACTAGCAGTACCTTGGGTTCTGCTTTTCTGGCCCTTGCTTCTGCCTTCTTTCTCTCACTCACAGCTGGGCCTCATGTCTGCGGGGGACCAGCTGCTTCCTGTCCCCAAGCTCGGTCCCCGAGACCCATTGTGTGGCACAGCCCGGGGCAGGTCCTCGTGACTGGCGTCCTTGCTGGGTTTGCCCACCTCAGTCAGGGGTTCAACGCTCTCTTGGGAACAGCAGCCCTGGCCCTGGGCCTCGGGGTCTGGAAGAAGGCGTTCGAGGAGGACGACGGGTGCCCAAGGACAGCCGCGGAGGGATGGGGAACGGGAGGGGCCCGCGCTGCGTCCTCAGCTCCTGGGAGCCTTTCCTCCCGCTGTGACTGGAGGCCCCCCGTCCCTCCAGGCTGCCTCAGGGCCCCGTCTCTGAGAGGACGCCTTCTCTGCACCCCGACTCGCCTCGGGCCCTGCTGGGTGGGTCCCGGTCCTTCTGAAAGTCAGCCCCCGGGTGTGCACAGGCCTGAATCTCAGACCACGAGGCAGGGAGGTGTCGTGGGCAGAGTCCAGATGCTCCAGCCAGACCGCGGGGGCTGCATCCCCACCACCACGTGCTCAGTGAGCTCAGGGAAGTTCCTGAGGCCTCTGTGCCTCGGTTTCTTCGCCTGTAGAGCACAGAGTATACAGTGCCTGCCTCACAGGGTCATTTTAAGGAAACTCAGAAAGCTTATTGATTATAATCGCTTTTATACTGGGAATTTCTTGAGGCCACATCAGCACTGTACTCATATTTGTGGCTGGGCCTGGGCTAGGTCATTCCTGGTTGTTGAGAATGAGTTTGCAATAAGTACCTGAGGATTGGAGTGGGTGTCAGCGTGGACTCCGTGGCTGCGCTCCAGGACCACTGAGGCACGATGAAGCGCCAGAGAACAGCGGCGGGGTGGAGCCGTCAGCTGGGCGGCGCGAGCCACCGATGAAGCTCCATCCGGAGCCATGAGATTCTAAGTCCAGCTGAAAATGCACGAAAGATGCGCCCCATCCTGAGAGAGAAGACGCGGCTCCCTAAGGGGTGACAGGGCAGCCTTGGGTTCCCTCCGCGCCGGTGCCGCCTCTGCCCCCTGCCCTCCCCTTCCCTCCTCCCCATCCCTCCCCATCCCTCCTCCCCTTCCCTCCTCCCCTTCCCTCCCCATTCCACCTCCCCTTCCCTCCTCCGCTTCCCCTCCTCCCCATTCCCTCCCTATCCCTCCCTCCACCTCCCTCCTCCCCTTCCCTCCCCTCTCCCTCCCCATCCCTCCCCATCCCTCCTCCCCATCCCTCCTCCCCTTCCCTCCCCTCCCCATCCCTCCTCCCCATCCCTCCTCCCCTCCCCTCCCTCCCCATCCCTCCTCCCCTCCCCTTCCCATCCCACCTCCACATCCCTCCTCCCCTTCCCTCCTCCCCTCCCCTCCCATCCCTCCTCCCCATCCCTCCTCCCCTTCCCTCCTCCCCTCCCCTTCCCATCCCTCCTCCCCTTCCCTCCTCCCCTTCCCTCCCCATCCCTCCTCCCCTTCCCCCTCCCCTTCCCTCCTCCCCATCCCTCCTCCCCTTCCCTCCTCCCCTTCCCTCCCCATCCCTCCTCCCCATCCCTCCTCCCCTTCCCTCCTCCACTTCCCTCCCCATTCCACCTCCCCTTCCCACCTCCCCTTCCCTCCTCCCCATCCCTCCTCATCCCTCCTCCCCATCCCTCCTCCCCTTCCCTCCTCCCCTTCCCTCCCCATCCCTCCTCCCCATCCCTCCTCCCCTTCCCTCCTCCCCATCCCTCCCTATCCCTCCTCCCCATCCCTCCTCCCCTTCCCTCCTCCCCATCCCTCCCCATCCCTCCTCCCCATCCCTCCTCCCCTTCCCTCCTCCCCATCCCTCCTCCCCTTCCCTCCCCATCCCTCCTCCCCATCCCTCCTCCCCTATCCCTCCTCCCCTTCCACTCCCCTTCCCCCTCCCCATCCCTCCTCCCCATCCCTCCCTATCCCTCCTCCCCATCCCTCCTCCCCTTCCCTCCCCCGCCTCCTCCCCATCCCTCCCCCCATCCCTCCTCCCCTTCACTCCTCCCCTTCCACCTCCCCTTCCCACCTCCCCTTCCCTCCTCCCCATCCCCTCCCCATCCCTCCTCCCCATCCCTCCTCCCCTTCCCTCCTCCCCGTCCCTCCTCCCCTTCCCTCCCCATCCCTCCTCCCCATCCCTCCTCCCCATCCCTCCTCCCCTTCCCTCCCCCCATCCCTCCTCCCCATCCCTCCTCCCCTTCCCTCCTCCCCTTCCCCTCCCCATCCCTCCTCCCCATCCCTCCTCCCCTTCCCTCCTCCCATCCCTCCTCCCCACCCCTCCTCCCCATCCCTCCTCCCCATCCCCCCTCCCCATCCCTCCTCCCCATCCCTCCTCCCCTTCCTCCTCTCCCATCCCTCCTCCCATCCCTCCTCCCCACCCCTCCTCCCCATCCCGCCTCCCCATCCCTCCCCATCCCTCCTCCCCACTCCTCCGCCTTATCCCTCCTCCCCACCCCTCCTGCCCATCCCGCCTCCCCATCCCTCCTCCCCTTCCATCCTCTCCCATCCCTCCTCCCATCCCTCCTCCCCACCCCTCCTCCCCATCCCTCCTCCCCATCCCTCCTCCCCTTCCCTCCCCATCCCTCCTCCCCACTCCTCCGCCTTATCCCTCCTCCCCATCCCGCCTCCCCATCCCTCCTCCCCTTCCCTCCCCATCCCTCCTCCCCACTCCTCCGCCTTATCCCTCCTCCCCACCCCTCCTCCCCATCCCTCCTCCCCATCCCTCCTCCCCTTCCCTCCCCATCCCTCCTCCCCACTCCTCCGCCTTATCCCTCCTCCCCATCCCTCCTCCCCATCCCTCCACTGTTCTCTCTGCCCCCCTCTTCCCTCTAGGCTGTGCCCCACTCCCGTGCTTTCCTCAGGAGCTGCAGGCAGCGGTGAAGCACCAAGGGCTGAGGGAGCACCCCGCAGGGCTGGACCCCAGACTCCTCCCTCAGCTGCCCGGGGGATTAGTGGCTTCGTAGCTCTCAGGCTGCTCTCGCTTTGCTGCAGTTTAGCTTTTTCAAATTAAAAACATTTGTGACCTGCAGCCTGGTCAGATGAGTTTCGAGATCGGGTTGGACGGTGCTGCTTCAACTTGCGCCTACGCCGCGGAGCCGGGGCACCCGGTGTGACCCTGCAGCCTGGAGCGCGCCCGGCCGTTGGCCCCGTGTCCCCAGGCCCGAGGCTTCTGACTGCAGCCTCCAGCGGGGTTTCCACGCAGCATCCACCGTCGGAACCTCTTGGGTTCTGGAGCGGGAGGGAGGTGCCAGGCCCTGACAGGGAGCCGCGGGCCGTGTAAACGGATTGCAGCCTTTGGGTGGAGAATCTAGACGCCATCCAACCTGGTGGGTGCTGCCAAGCATAACTCAACTGTCGGACTCCCCTCCCCTCCCCGCGGGCTCGAGTTTCACGAGAAAAGACCCCTGGGTGTTACTTTAGTCCCTGGAGCCCCCAGTCTCTGGGAAGGCGATGGGGGAAGAAAAGTCCATCCTGCTCTGTGTTCTTTCTGCTGTCCCCACACTGTCAACTCCAGGCAGGACTGGATGTCGATGTTTTAAGACCAGAGGTGGACACGGGCAGGGAAATCAAGCACCATGTGTAGTGTACACTCTCTCTCCCAGACCCGTGCATTCCGCTCACGTAAAGTATTCTGTACAGGAGCTGAGCTGAAGGAGAGTTTACTTAGGGGCCAAGCGTTTTTGAAGGTCTTCGCATTACAAGATAGGAACTATGATTATCCTCATTTTGTAGATGAGTAAACAGAAGCTCAGAGAGGTTTAGTGACTTGGCCAAAGTTGCACAGCTAGGAAGTGGTGGAGCGGGACTCAAACCTGTATCTGACAGGCTGTACAATGTGTGCTGTTGATAAGTAAGCCATACTGTTGTAGGACCCGGGGAAGTACGCCAGCTTCACTCCCGGTGTGAAATGGATGCCTTGATGAGATGAAAGATGAGTTTGGGGGCACATGAGATGACTAGGGGTGCACCGATGACAAATTAAGTTCCATCATGTGGTGAGAAAACAACTCGCTTTTCCAATCTCCTTCCATCCCTCTGATTACGAGGTTCGACCCTCGCTCGGGTCCTGCCAGGCCTTTGCCACGGTCCTAAAACCTTTTCAGCCCTCTTTCAAACAAAGGGAGAGCAGCAGGCAGCAGACAGCATCGCTAGAGTTCGGTAAGATGTCCGCTGTCCCGTGCATTTCCATGCCCACCTATTTATGACAAGCGGTACTGGCTTTTCGTCGACAATAGTACCGGGAAAACTCCTCTCAGAGGACGTTTATTTCAGCACAAGAACCGGTCAGTGTTAAACATGGTTAAGTAGATAACAGTGGAGGAGGTGAAAATAGTGAAGGGCTGGAGTGAGCGGCTCTGGCGTGAGACAGGCCACGATGGGTGTGGGAGCTCCCGGCCTGACGCGGCTCTGACTCACTCAGCCTCAAGGAGGCGCCGCTCTCCTCCCCGCGGTCAACAGGAGAAAAGAAATGAGCCGCTGGTGAGTCCGGTGAGCCGGGCTTTCCCTTGAGATCCCAGGTCTGCGCTCACTCGCTCTGAAGGCTGTTGGAAGAGACGGGGGATGGAGACGATGAAGCTGGTTTCTGTTTCCATCAAACCGCAGAGGCTGAGCGAGGGCTGAGGATGAACTTAGGTCTCGGGTCAGGTCCTGCCCTACAAATGGGAGGTTCCAGGTGCTGGAGGGGGTTTCCCCTATGGTCATCTAGGCCGAGGGCAGTGGTAGGTGACTCGTGCTTTCATACATTTGCAGGCTGAGCTCCTCTTCTCTATTCTCTTTTCCTAAGGTAGCCAGCAGCCTGGCCTGGTCCGTGGGGACCCAGACAGCCCAGGACTCAGCCTCTGTGTCTTGTGCCCCCAGCTCCCCAGCACCGCACGGGGCCGCGAGCTACAGGGAAGAAAGTAGACGATGGCCTCCACCCTCCAGAAGCGGGCCAGGCTGTGCTGCGTGATTTTGCCCTTAGAGCAGCATCCTTAGGGAGGTAAGCAGCCCAGGTCTTCCTTAAGAGGGTCAGTCAGGAAGGGCCCCCAGGAGCGAGAAGTCCTGGACCAGGCAGCTTTCACTGGGTCGTGCTTCAGTAACAACAACCCCAAGTCTCTGTGGCTACAACCTTGAAAGTTTGGTTTTTGTGTCTGTTCCACGTTGGCTGCTGGCCAGTTGCAAGTGTCGTCCGTGACCACTCCATCTAACCCAGGCTGACGTTACAACTCAGTTATAGAGTTACTTTTACCAAATTCTTAGAGCCGGTGTAGCAACTCTTGGCTCAATGAACTTTTCTCACTGTGGGCTGAAGGTCCTTAACTTACAGAATATTAATAAGAAGATGGTGAGCGGAGATTTATTTTTAACCACAGTATCTGAGTTGGTTTCTCAGTGTGAGTCTACTTGGGTAGATGATGAATCACCCCAAACTGACCCCTTCCAGAAATGTCTGTGGAGCAACACAGAGGGGAACTCTCAGTTGCCTCTCTCCCCACGGCCCCGCCCCCGCCCCCCCATTGAAGGACATGCTGACAGCCGTTTGCGGCCTCCTGGACAGCACTCCAGAACGGCAGTGGGTCTGTCTGCTCTCCTCGTGTGGGGGACACATATGGTGCTCTTGGTGTTGGAGGGAGCAGAATGTATTCTGAGAGCTGCTTTTACATCCAGCCTCCGTACACAGAAGGGCAGGGGTGCAAGTCAGCACGTGGTCCCTCTGCTGCCGGCGCCCCTGTCTCTTGCTAAGCTCTCTCTTTGATGGCCTGTCCCTGCGGGAATAGGACATATGACTTGGGGAGGGAGTGGACCTGGCCTGCCACGTGCCGCTCTGCATCCCAGGCCATCACAGGGGCGCCAGTGCAAACCAGTCAGTGGATGAGGGTGTGGATGCTGCTCCCGTTTAAGCACCACCTCTTACTGCAGAGGCTGCACCTGCATATGAGTTTCTTCCATCTTTGGCTCAGGTCCTGGCTCCGATCCTTGCGCGGCCACGTGACCTCGGGCAATTTTCTTCCCCTCTCTATGCCTCCTCAGTAAGGTGGAGGTAGTAATAATTTCATGCAGAGGGCTGCTGGAAGAATTCAGCCTAAAGCCTGCCTTATGGAAAGTGCTCTCACTGTCAGCTCTTCTGTTTGTCGTTTCGAGATAGAACCAGACCGGTTGGAGATGTCCCCAGGGAACTGGCATCCTAGGTTTTCACAGCCCGGAGGGATGATAAGGCACCGTCTGGTTCTGTACCCTAAAGGATATTGGATACCCTCTGATGTGCCCCTATTTTGCAAATGACAGAAACTTTTGGCAACCCAGAAAAGGAGGCATCTGTGGCAGCTTTGCTCTCAGTAGCTGTGTCCCAGGCTGTGGGGTACCCCCTCCTTTGCTGCCAGGCAGCAGCCTGCTCTGCCTTCTACTCAGACATCCATGGGTCCGCAGCAAGCCCAGAACATTCTGGACAGAATGTGAATGCTGCTCAGGCTGTGCCTGGCTAATTGATCAGCTGGTCGTGCTCTCTGCATGGCACTGGGAGATGGTCTTGCTCTCCGTGCCTGGCCTGCAGCCACCCCTGCCTCCTCCACTTCCCCTCCTTTCTCGTGTACTCATGCCTCACGCTGCCCCTTCTCTGAAGAGACAGTAAGCCGTCCTGGAGAGGCTCAGTAGTGCAATGGTCATAGGCAGGCACTTAGGAGTCTGACTTTGAGGGTTTGGATCTCAGCTCTGCCATTGACCAGCTGTGTGAACTTGGGCCAGGTACTTAGCCTCTCTGTGCCTTCTCCTTGGCTATAAATGGGAATAATAGTAGTGTCTACCTCATAGGGTTGTTGAAAGATTTAGACAAGCCAAATGCCTGTAACGCACTTCGAATGTGCCTGGCAGATAGTCTTCAGTGAAGGTTGGCTGGCATCGATACCTAACAGTGATGAATGTCACCAAAAGAGGATGCAGACGCTGCAACCGGAAGAACTTGAATGTCGTCGAGCTGCCAAGGAGATATGAGACTGGAAATCCAGTTTGCTCTGATTTGCCCTGGATTCTAATGGCAACTCTTAAAGGCAAAATCACTTAAACCACGTTCAGGGCTCATAAAGGCAATGGCTGTTTTGCCTAGGAAATATTTGTGGAATGAATCAATAATGATGACAACAATCATAGTGTCCAGGCTGCATGCAGTCTGTGTTCTAGGCACTTTCGTATACATCAACTGATTTAATTTTCACAACAATCCTGTGAGATATCATTAATTCTTATTGTCACCCCTCTTTATGAATGAGGTATTTGAGGTTCTGACTTGTTAAGTAATCTGCCCAGCATCACACAGCTCACGAGTGGTGCAAGTAGGATTGAAATCTCAAGTGGAGCGCCAGAAGATGTCCACTGCATGCCACTCACCGATCTGTGGCTGCTGTGATGAACCAAACCAGATACGGTCCTTTCCCAGAGGCAACAGCTCTGTGAACAGTTCAGACGGGGACTGAAACGGCCCAGGGTGAGGCCCGAGATGGCTGGTGAGAGAGCCACAGACACAGTGAGGGGTGGGCCTAGCGGATGGAGACTTCGGGATGCAGGGATCCCACACAGGCCCCATCACGGGGGGAGCGCTGCGTCAGGTCACCCGCAAGACATCCCGGATGGATGTCTGCTGTCTGGGGCAGATGATGGTCCCGATGCCCTCCTGGCCCTTCCCTTCTGGCCGCCTTTGCTGGTGGAGAACCGAGGCTACTTTCTCTGTGCTAAACTGTGGTCAGGTTAGTAACCGAGGCAGCCTGAGTCCTGCTCCCCTTCCGAGTGGAAGCCTGAGTTCTGTCCCCACCACGGAAGCCGATCCGCTGTGTGGCACAGGTCCAAGGGCCTCTTGGTGTTTATGTAGCAGATCCCTGCTTCCCAGGGTGTATTCCGTGGATCCCTAGATCTATAATATGTCTATAGTCCTTGTGTAAGAAAAATAAAACAAAAAGTAAAGCGTGTCTGGGCTCCAGGAACCTTGGGATGCTTGGCTGAGCACACTTTGTTACTGCAGAACTGCCGAGAGCCTTCTGTACGCTGGCCACGCTGGGAGCCTTCAAGGGGAAGCAGCCCCTCCCGTCTCATTTGGCACCTTAACCTTCACGTCCTGGAACATTGGGGGGGATTAGTATTCCGAGGGACACGTTCTGAGAAATGGTGCTGTTATCCATGGAAGTCATTGACGGCGACATGGGGACTGGTGTTCAAATCTTCCTCAAAACCCTAAGTCGACCTTGCATTTTACATTTAATTAGAAAACAAAACAGAGGGCCTTCGACAAAACCTCTGGATAAATTAAGCTATAGGACATTTAGAATTTAAGCACGGGGAAAGGATTGGAAGGCTGGAACATTTCCAGATCCTAAAAACAGAGAGTTTCTTTCACCTACGTTGGGAATTAGAAGTGAAAGACTCAGTACTTTGAGGAGTTTGGGTTAAACGTCAGGGAGCAAGGCCGCTGGGGATGAAGTGGTTAATGATCACGGGTGGCTGTGAGGATGGGGATGGAGGAACGAAGATGAGTGCCAGCGAGATGGCCTGGTGACAGAGCGGCGGCTCTGGGGCTCACCAGCCAGCTCCTGCGAGAGCCGAGTGGAAATTTACAACCCAGGGAGGGAACAGCCTCAGTTCTTGCTTTTGGACAGGAAATGGACGGCAGAGGCCGAAGAGGGTCCTGACGGGGTCTTTAACCCCCATAATTACACAACACGCCCACAAACACTTAGCGACCTTGGGCGCTCCAGCCAAATGACAACAGTCGATAGGACAGCCTGTTACTTCTCTGACGTCAGAACGCTGGCCAGGTGAACTTTAAAGCCTCTGAGACTTTCCTCCGAGGACAACAGGACCGCAGCGGGGACAGGGCTCACCCCAGCCCTCTGCTGCCAGCGTGTTCTTGCAGACAAAAGGATGGTCAGGTCAGCAATCCCGGGTGGGCTGGGGGTGGGCTGGGAGCCATGAGAAGGAAGGAGTCACTTTCTATTCCTGGAGAAGAGGAGAATGAAAAGGTGGGACAAGGACAATAGGTTGTTTTCCTGCACTCACTAGGGCCTATTTTGGTATTGGGCAAAGACACATCTTTTCCTGGGGCTGAGCAATGTCAGCTTCCTCCTGTGAACCAGGTCTTCCCACGAAACATAGAGGTTCAGAGAAAGAAGGAGTAACGATTGTGGAGCATAATCTGTTTATCAGAAAAACAATTGGCTCTGAAACGTCTCAGGATGGTGAATAAAATGGCTAGGTCCCCGCCCCCCAGTGCCTAACAATGAACCAGGCACATGGTATGCTTCTCAATGAATGTGTGTTGAATGAATCAATGAATGAATCAATGATATTCATATCTTTCCATGTAGAATTTTCCCCCTTTAAATGATTGCTTAAATAACACATTAACAAGACATTTTAGCAATGAGTTAGAAAAGCTGTAACTTGTACCTACAATCATGATCCATGATTTCATCTTGAAGAACTTGAGCACTGGGAGTGTAAGACATGGTCCTTATGAGCACGTCTTCCGCGCTCAACCCCACCTTCTTCCTGTGAGTGTCTTCTGCGAGCACTGCTGAAGAAATGGTCCAGGCAGGAGTCCCTGAACCCCAGCCCTGCCGCTTACCTTATCACAGTGTGCTAACTGTTTCCACCTGCAGGCGCGGGGGAACATGAATGACGTCATTAAGATTGTGTTGTCGACCAGCTGGAAAAGCTCTGAAGCCCAGAGATTCAAAAGCAGAAGGGTAGCTGCTGCACCGTTACCTGTCCTTGGTGTGGCGGGGAAGCCGGCAGGCTTGGTTTGCGTCCTGGAAGGGTATTTTCTTACATTGCTAAATCATAAGCTGTTGGCTCGGATGTTAGACTCTGGGATCACGTTGGGCGTCTCTCTTCCCTCTTGCAACACACAGTGTGGGTGAGACAAAGACCACCAGTTCCCCTTGCGATTTATCCCCTTCAGATCACTCCTTTTCTCCTCCAGAATTGGAAGGAGAATGGCTGGTGTTCATTCAGTCCTTCGATACGTGTCTACTGCGTGTTCACCAGGTTTGGAACACAGTTGTAGGGTTTACCAGAGTTGGGACAATATTCAAATACGCTATACTTTTACATGTTGGTTTCTGTTTTCAGAAGTCCAAAAAGATGATTAAAAAAAATAGTAGGTCAAATGAAGCAGAAACTGATGATGGCAATAATTCGGGCAATCAGAAAGAATAGATAAAGTGGGAAATTTGGATCTCGAGCAAGGGCTTCCTGAATGTGCTTGGCACTGTGCATGATGCAAAGCTGGGGGAAACCTAATGATTTTCCTTTTTCATAATAATATGAATGACTTATTCTGTTCACACACTGGCCCATTTTCCTCACAGTTTAAAACTAGTTCCTTAAAGTTCATTTATTTACAGTTTTTTTTTAAAGACTATTATGATTATAAAGTTCTATATGGTAATTGCAGAGAACGGTTAAAATACTTAAAAGTATAAATAAGGAAAAAAAATCACCCGCAATTCCTTCGGCCAGAGGGAATTACTGGTAAAGAGCATCTCCTTCTGGTCATTACGTATGACAACCCCTAGCTGAGATCCGATTGTACACCGTTAGTCTTACAGCCGCTTTTTAGTCTGTTTCCCCCTTCCGTTTTTTTTAGGAAATGGAAATTAAACTATTTTACTGTAAATTCTTATTCTAAAGTCCTTTCTAGCCCTGATGACTGTCCTTACGGCCACTCTTAGTGTGCGTGTCATGCATAGGACCTGCTATGTGCCCCACTGCATGGACATGCACCAGGTGGCTATATGCAAATATGGGTAAGAAATTAGATCTTTTAATGGCTCTATTACACTTCACTGTTGCTGTGGCATCATTTGCTTAACCTTTTTGCAGTGATTGAACCGTGCTTTTTCTGATTTTTTTGTTTTATAAATAGTGCTGCAAATGACCATCGTTCTCTCAATTGAATGTATGTGTCTTGGAGATTGTTCCATGCACTGTATTCTCAAATGGGGTTACCAGGCCCATGAACACACACAGATTTCTAATACTTGTTAGCTATTTCCAGAAAAACTAAATCCAGTTAATATTGCCACCCATGATATGCAAATGTACTTGTCTGCACAAAGCCCCCCTTGTGTCTGATTCAAGTCATTATATTTATATTTGCTGCCTTGTAGGGATTTAAAATTAAGTTAAATAAGTTTGACTTTACTTTTTAAAACTGTTACCTTTTTATGATAAGAGATACATACAGTGCTTACAATAAAATGTTTAAGTTAAATGAGTGACAAGTTAATTATTACCTAATAAACAATACTTAAAAGTAAAATTAACATAGTGACTTTATATTTGGGAAAAGTTCCAGAAGAACAAGGATTACTTTCATTTTCATTTCCCCTCATTTTCCTTTATCTTTTCCCCAAATTGTCAGAAAATGTGCATCTCTTAGTGCCATTCACCTAATAGGTGTTAGGAAACCCTAAATGCTTCCAGACAACCCTAAACAACAAGAGAAAGTGATATTCCAGAACTTCAGAACCAATTTCCTTCCAAGTGATGGAGAAGGGTCCTTGAATTTCGTTGCCTCAGAGAGAAAAGATGCAATATGTTCTCAACCAAACATGGCTGTCTTGGAATGCACCCCCTTTCTGCCCAGAGTTCTAGAGGAGCCGGGGGTTGCTGGAGTCTTGGCAATCTCAGCAGATGCGCGCCATAACGCTTAGTCGGAGAAGCGCACGAACGTTAGTGAATTCTCTCCAACTCAACCTTTCTGTGATCCAGGGACACCAGTGGTGTGTCAAGGATCTTATCCTTGAAAATTTTATAGAGCAAAGCAACACATGCCCATAATCTCCCTGATAAAAATCACTCATGATATGGTATGGGTTTGTGAGGATGAATCTGGAAAAAAATCACGGGCTCCTCCAGTTTAGGTGTATTTGATGGCACTCAGTGCATTCAGGAACTCCCAAAGTGTGGCTAAGTGTGAGGCTCTGGAATCTTTGATACCTTACAACTTGCTCAGAAGAGCAAACCAACTGATGTGGGCAGTTGACCACACACCATGTATTTCACACGATTATTTTATTTACATCTAAAGAGAAAAAACAACTCTAATGGGCAATGCTCCTATTTGTCCCTGCTACTTTCTATTTGAGAAAACGGAGGCCCACAGAGTTACTTCGCTGTCCAAGGAGACAAGCAGCGAGGATGTCGAGTCTGGATCTGTAACTGGCCTCGCCCACTCTAAAGCTGGTGTGTTGACCACTCCCTGCTGAGTTGCAGCATCCGTGTGGTGAAACGAGATGGTCAGCGGGCAGGACCCATGTGTGCTTCTCTCCCACTGAGCCTCAGTATGCCCCCAAGGGCTAATCACCGGAAAGTGCTAGCTACAGTTGAGACCAGGGGAGGGGCCGTGGTGGATGATGGAGTGCAGATGCAGGAGGAGGGTGCTGAGGGCCAGGAGGAGGCAGATCAGGCCTCTAGGATGCTGAGGTTTAAAAGGGAGCCCACCGTGGTTGATCTCATCCGTGGACCCCCCTGGTCGCTGGTCCTGTTCCATCCTGAGAGTAAGGTCTACACTTTAAGCTTTTCTATCAACAAGGTAGAGGAGTGTGAACTCACACTGGCCGAAGGAACCTGACACAAGGGAGACATTCTTTGAAGCCTGTGCTGTGTCCTTGGAATTCAAGAAAATTTTATACCATGCTCGGTCGTCTATTTGTGTTTATCTCCATATGTTATGTTTTAAACTACCATGTTTCTCTGACTCTAATATGTAATCATTTAGAAGAGTTTCAGTTGATTTCATAACAGCATTTTGGGGGGAAAAATTACATTATAGTCGTGTGCGACATAATGAAGTTTGGTCAACAACGGACCGCATATATGACAGTGGTCCCATAAAATTAGTACCATAGAGCCTGTGAGTAGGAGGCTAGACCATCTAGGTTTGTGAAAGTGCACTTTACAACGTTCGTGCAACGACGAAATCGCCTAACGATGCATTTCTCAGAACACGTTCTCGTCATTACAAGGCACATTCCATTTTCAGAAATGTTAAAATACAAGGAGAATGTATATGTTAGAGTCAAGGCATTCCAGCAAATTCTGAGTCAAATCACTGCTCCCTGAAGATGTGTCTTGTTTCTGGTGGGGCTGGGCCTGTCGTCTGGTATATATTTCTGTGCACGTCGGGTAGACAGCACCTCGGTATGGAATGCACACCTTAGGTGTGGTGTGGGGTGGTGGGAGTGGCAGTGTGCTGTGGGTGGGGGTGAGGAGTGTGAGGAATTGCCCTGTGCTCATCCGGGTCCTCCGTCTTCTCTGACTCCTCTCAGGGCAGGTTCTCAACCTGGGCACTGTTGGCTTTAGGGCCGGATGGTTCTTTGTTGGGGGGATGTTTGGGAGCATCCCTGGCCTCCATCCATATGCATCTTTCCTCCCCGGTTGTGACAACCCAAAATGTCTGCAGATATTACACAATTGCCCCTGGTTGAGAACTGCTGTGTTGGGGCAAAAGAGAAACACTTGAAGAAGTGGGCCAGTACCAAGCCTTGACCTCAAGCTTTTCTTTTTATTCTCGTGGGGTCTCTCATCCCAGTATGCCCCCAGTGGGATGCGTCTGTCATCTAGTAGCTGACTTGTATCTTTGCTCCTTTCTGCAAAACAGCCAGACTCAGGGGTTTCTAAGGACCTTGTAAGTGTGAAATTTTTCTCAATGGTTGATAGGATTATAGGATTTTAAAGAATATTAATAATAATATTAATTATTCTGCACCATTCTGATGGCTCTGTTGCAGTCTTCCTTCCTCAAGGTTTCAAATGGATATTAATATTGCACTAAATGTCATGGTCATATTCTTTATTTAACCTCTTTCCCAGTGAGACTTTGGCTTATAAATGAAATAGGAGTAAGAAGGAGTCACTAGGAGCCAGTAGGGCAAAAGGCACAAATAATAGTAAATGCCTAAGTATTATTTAACATGCAGTGGAGTCAATATCAGCACAGCCCGTGAATGTAGAACGTTGGCACGACTGCCTTCCCTTCTGAAGATCTAGTGCGTGGCCAGCCTTGTTGTTGGTGCTATTTGCCAAGGATTATCCAAAGGAATTTTTGATGATCTGAGGTGGGAATCAATCATTTGTCTTCGACTCAAATTTATTCATGAAACAAAATATTATTGAAATTCTTATTGTGTTCTTGACGAGTTATTTAACAATGAGAAGTAAAAGTCCCAATCCTGCCCTCACAGAGGGTGCAGTCCAGTGGGGGTGGTGGACCCGGTCTGTTAGGTAGGGGGACTCTCGGAGGAAGTGATGTTTGATCCCAGGTCGGAAGGGTGAGCAGGAGCCCGCGGTGAGGCAGAGGTGGGGCCCCGCACGTTTGGAGGAGCGGCTCGAGTAGTGGAAACCTTAGTGGTAAAGAGACAGGTGACAGAGAAGGTCGGGCAGCTCCATCTGCCTCCGTCAGAAGGCTCTTAAACTCCATTCTGCAACACCGCTCATTGTAAGCTGCACAAACAACTTAATGACAGCTTTTCAAGTAGAAAGAGAAACGCTATTGTAGGTGTATATATTGAATATAGTATGCATCTCAATTGCACAAATTTTAAAATGTTAAAAAAGAAAGCATATCTTAGATCCAAGGAAATAAGGCATCAAAACTCAAGTGTCTGGAAACGTCAGCAATCTTCTGGCTTGGCCTGGGACCCTGGTGTCCTTTATGATGTAGGTGAATCACCCTGAAGCTCCAGCTCATGTTCGGAGGGACGCTGAGCGCCCGTCCCATGTTTCCAGGGGTTCCTGGAAACGCGCATTTCTCCAAGGCCCCCTGCTCTGAGTCCTGCCTCTGTTGATTCTTGCTGTCCACTCTGTCACCTCCTGCACGGGCAGCTTTCCACCCCATCTTCCCTCCCTGGAAGATGTGCCGATCCCTCGCTCCTGACAGCTCCATGGTCACAGGGCTGCGAGTGTGGCAGACGTCACTGAGGTCTGAGCAGGAGAGAAGGGGTGGCTCACACTGCAGAACAGAACAGCACGCAGAATACAAGGGCGCCTTTGGCACGCCTGCCCTTAGGGAAAGACAGTGTGACGATGTGGTTAAGAACAGAGGTCTGTTTGCGACAATACGGATGGACCTAGAGGGTGTTACGCTAAGTGAAATAAGTCAGACAGAGAAAGAAAAATACCATATGATTTCACTTATATGTGGAAGATAAAAAACAACACGAATGAACATACATAACAAAATAGAAACAGACTCAGATACAGAGAACAAACTAGTGGTTGTCAGGGGGGAGGGGGTGAGGGGGTAGGTGAAACAGATGAAGAAGACCAAGAGGTAGCAACTTCCAGTTACAACAAAATAAGCCACAGGGATGTAACGTACAGCATGGTGAATACAGCCACTAATATGGCAGTAATGTCGTGTGGTGACAGATGGTAGCTAGACTTAGTGTGATGATCATTTCGTAATCTATAAAAACATCAAATTGCCATGTTGTACGCCTGAAACTAACATAACATTTATGTCAGTTATACTCCAATGAAAAAACGAACAAAGCTTCTGAAGTCCGGCTGAGATTCTCAAAACCCCGCTCTGCCACTTGCTGTGTCATGTTGGGCAGGTAGCTTTACTCTTTGGTGCCTCAGTTTCTTCCCCTGTTGAATGGGAATAGGAGTAGCACCCACCTCACAGGATGGTTGTGGGTATGGAGGAAAGCGCTTGGAGGAAAGCCTGTAGTAAGTGCCGTGCAGACGTCAGCTATCATGACTGCCAACGTCATCGTTACTGCTGCGACCATCGCCGTTATCATTGTTGAAGGCCCCCCGGCCACCCCCACCAGCTGGGACAGTCTTCACTGGCCATCTCCGCTACACAGGCGCCTGCCTTGCGCCTGCCTTTCCTCGCCGGCTCCCTGGCCCCCAGTCCCCAGCCCCGTGGATCCCTCCTGTGGTGCCCTTCAGTCATCGTGTTAGCTCACTCCCCACCATCTCAGCCCAGTCCTCGTGGTGACATGTGTCCATCAAGCTGTCTGACAAAACAGGGACAGCTCCCTGCCTCTGGGGCAACACTGCGTACTCTGAGACATCTTACAGTTCCAGCTGGCTGACAGTATTAGGAGGAAAAGTTGTGCCGGTCCTCTGCAGAAGCGAGTGGAGGCTGGCTGGTTCTCAGGAGGCAGCATTGGAGAGGCTTCTTGACAGACAGACGGGCTGTGGGACAGGATGAAGATGCCTCCTCTCTGTGACCTCTGAGGCTCGGCCAAGGCGGGAGTGGATAAAGAGCTGACCTGCCCCATCTGCCAGCCAGAAATTGGCTGGCTGCACCACGGGGCTTTTGGTCATTAGCCCCCTACCCCCGCACCCCAAGAAGGCTGTGGTGCAGACTGGAAAGGGGCGTGGATGAGTTAGGGTAATTCACTCCCGGCACTGACTCTCAGCATCAGAGGCAGGCGTGAAAAACGAGGAGTGCTAGATGGAGCATGAATTCAGGTCCAGGACACGGTGTGCCAGCAGTGGGGTGTGGGAGGCTGTGCTGGCGAGGTTCTCCATGATTGCTCTGTATAACACAGACTTTTTAGGGGTCAATCTGCTTATTTTTGTAAACTTTTTGGTTCTTATAGAGCTTATTTCATGTTTGTTGTAGAAAGTTGGAATGTAAAGGAAAGAATCAAAACCATCCATTATCCTACCATTACAAACAGCCACGGAGACTCTTTTGTGCTGTCTTTTTTTTGCATCTCGATGCAACGTACAATTTTTATGAAATTGCGAGAATGGTATATATGTAGTTTTCTACGTTGCTTTTTAAATGTACACACAGTGCACTCAAAATGATATTGTATCTCATGGGGTTGTTAAATATTACTTAAAAGCCAGACTGTTTTTACCTTATAAACCTCCTTGTGGCCCGTGCTGGATGGGGTGGAATGGCTGGGACGCACGTGCACATGGGTCTGGAGTGTTCTTTAGACAGACTCCACATCCAGGAGGAAGTGACGTGCCATCTGTGAGAGCGGAGATGGCGCCGGTCATTCAGGGAGGTGAAGAAGCAATGGGAAGCTAGCCGCTAGTGTCCCTGGAGAAAATGTGACACAGCGAGCAGAGCACGGGCTCCTAAGGAAAGCATTTCTGTTTGGATTCTGTCTCTGCCACCAATCAGTTGCCTGATTTTGATTAGCCTGCCTCACCCTCTACAACTCAGTTTTCCTATCTATGAAGTGGCACTAAGGATATCTGTTTCCTTGGGTTGTTGGAGGATGGAACCTGACTGGAGTAAGTGCTCAATAAATGTGAGCGACCTTAGCTATGTTATTAGCATTAATCTCGCAAACCAAGACTGGGTTGGCAGACTCCATTATATGAGGATAGTGGGTAGATAGGTTCATTCTGTAAGAAAGTCTCTAAAAAGAAAGAGAAATGTCGGGGGCTTTAGCATATTCTCCCACAGCGGTAGGGGGCTCAAGGTTTAGGGTGGTCGAAAGAATGGACTCTCAAGGCACCTTCCATTACATTTTCCAGGCCAGCGGTTGAGGGTGCCTCCAATGTCTGTGGGAGGTCTCCCATCCTGAGGTCTGGATCCAGACCCAGAGCAGAGAGAGGCTCCAGCCCAGCCGGACATCTTCCCAGTCAGCCTTGAGGGGGCAGTTAAGAGCGTTTGAATAAATCATCAAAAGGCGTGTTGCTTCAGCCAAGTGTTTCAGGGCCTTCCGTGGAAAAGCTGGGCTAGACCTCGCCTCAGTGTGCATTTGTGGAAGGACCTCCACGCTGGGGGCTTGGGTCTGACTCAGGTCAGGAGACGGAGAGCAGCGTGAGGTGGCTGGAGAGACCTGGGGTGAATCCCGGCTCCGAAATCTATTAGCTATAGGACCTCGGGAGAGTTTCACAGCCTCAACCTCCCTTAACCATCTCGCTTAATCCAGGGGAAGCATTTGTACCTTCTGGGTTGTTGTGAGTTAAGAGAGATAAAGTCTATGACGTGTCTGGCCTCAGATGCTGGTCTCGCTGGAGATGCTCAACAGATGTTGATCCCATCTTCCACGCCCACATCACGCAGGCTGCAACAAGGTGGCAGAAGACTCTCTTGGTTTCCCCATCTGTAAACAAGGAGCTGGAACAAGAAGAGTTAATGAGCGTTAAAGGCTCAGCCTCTGGGAGGTGTCCTCCTGTCATTTGATTGTCAGTCTGCCTGTCCTAAAATCAGTGGGGAGCCTCCAGTATTCTCTGGAACACCCTGGCAGATAACTATGGAGTGTTGACCACGTGCCAGGCGCTGTACTGAGCCCATCACGTGGCTCATCCCATTCAGCCACTTCATAGAGGAGAAAACCTGAGGCTCGGAGACAGGAAGACACTCTCCCAGGCTCCTCAGCTGGTCAGTGGTGACGCTGGGACTTGTTGAGCCCCTGGTCATGACTATCCCACCTATGAGTCTCTAACTCGACAGGACTCTGTCCCTGCTGGGAGAGAGAGGGACAAAACAGAAATGGCCTCTTCAGCTGCTGACCTGTCAGCCCCAAGTCCAAGGACTGCGTGTCAGCCTCTCGGCACCCTCCCAGGCGTGCAGCACGCAGGAAATTGTACGCACACAGACGAGCGTACTGGAAACCCCAGTGTCTGGGGCTGCCTTCCTTTAAAGCGAGGTGTCCTGTGAGGAGCAGGTGCTTGAGATAGCAGCTCTGATATGGGAGAGACGGGACTTTCTCGGGCCCCTGGGTGGCTGCCTGGAGCTAAGGACGCTGAGAATCTGGAGGGGAGGGGCCTTTCTCCTTCTGTGTTTCCCCACAGAGGGAGGGAGGAAGAGCAGCTGAGCTGAGGAAGACAGCTCCCCGGGTTTCATCAGAAATCCCTTCTGAGAGTTGCATTTCCAGGCCCTGGGCGCTCGCCCTGACCTCGCTGCCTGGCTCCTGCCACCGGCCGGCCTCCTGTCCCTGCTTCCATCTCGCCCTGGCTGCTCCCAGATGCACCACCCACGTACCTTCCCTTCTGTCTGCTTCTGAACTTGGCCTTTCCCTCCTGCCCCGGAGTGCTGTGCTCGTTTCCTGTGTGATGCATCCTCTCCCCTTTTCTCTCCGTATGGAAAGTCTACCTGAGTCTCCAGCTCAGCACATCCTCCTGTGTGAGTCTGTTCCAATCGGTTCCATCCATCTCGTTGTCTTCCTAATTCCAGAGCACTGACGTGTGTCTACGTCGATTCTTTTGGCGGTTAATTGTGTGCTTTCTCTTCTCCCCTCTCAGGGCGTTACTTCCCTCTTGGACCATAACTTCTCACCATTTGCCTTCCTCCCCATCCATCTGGGAGTTCTCTAAATGTCACGTTTCTGTCTCATTTACTGGGCGTCCACTGCCTGCAAGGCACCCTGCTGAGGGTTGAGGGACAGACAGTAAAGAGAAGGATTGGGTTTACTCATCAATAAATACTTAAGGGGAGACCCTCAGGAATGCATGTCTGCCGGCCCAACGCAATTCTAGACAGTTCTTTCACCAGCCCCGGAGGAGGCCAGGCCGGGCGTGCCCTGCATTTGCACTCCATCTCTCTCTCGTGAACGCGGACGGCAGAGGGGCGCTGCAGCCCTAGCCTGGGCCACAGCCAGCCCCTAGTGGGGCTCTGCTCAGCGGTTCCCGGATTCGGTAGCTGTGTCAGTACCCACACCTCCTGCAGGGCAGCGTCAGGAGGCTCTCTGAGGGCTGGGTGTTTCCCTGAACACCGACTGCCTCAGTGCAACCCAGGTGAGCCCAGACCTGTCACGGGGATTCCGGCCTCGGGCAGGGTCAGAATGGAAAGCCGGCTTCAGGAGAAGAGGCCCTTTCTGCCACGCCTGCATTCCTAAAGCTCTCAGCATCCAGCTTCTTTGTGTTCATTTTTCTTCGGAACAGATGAGTTTGATCATTCATTTAACAAACATCTGCTGGGCAGAGCGCTCTCTGTTTCCCCACTGCCCGCCTGGCACAGGGCTGGGTGCACAGAGAAATATGATGGTCTCTCCTCCAAATGAGCCCATATCTAAGAAATAAAACGACTGCAAGTTACTGAAGGCAAGGATGGCAAATACGGGCACATATGTGGCTGCTTCTCGATTTTGTGTCCATGGCAGATATTGCTAACAATCAGAGAACTCATTCACTCTGCATCCGGATTCAACTTCGGAATCTTTCTCAACACATTGCTCTAGGTAGCCACTATTAGTGGATTGGACTTTGCCGGGGAGGTGAAATCGGCTTGTAATCCATTCTGGTCTTTAAGGTGGTCTAAAGGCCCCTGAGGCTGAGGGAGGGGGCTCCAGGGAGCCAGTGAGTTGAGCTGCCGTCTGTCCAGAGCACTCCTTGCAGTCCTCTTTCTTGCCTGTGTTCTCAGCTGGAGAGCTGGCTGAAGGGCTGCCTCTCAGACCGTCATCTTCAGACACGTCCTTTCCCCAAGTCTGAACTCCTTCCTCGGCCTTGCAGCACCTGGAAGATTCGAGCCTCCTTGCCCTGCCTGGCCCCCCTGGAGCCACACCCCCTGCCTACGGAAGCCCCGCCCGAGCACGTGGTCCTCCTCTGCCCCTCCGAGGGTGCTCCACCCAAGGCCTCGGCAGCTCCCCTGCCGCTCCCTTCCGCTCTGTCAGGTCGTATCCAGCCTCCGAGTCTCAGCTGAGCTGTCGCTTCACCTGGAAAGTCGTTCTGACTTATTCGTGATTTCAAAAGAGAGCAAGCGCCGAGACAAGGTTCTTACAGTCGCTCAACAAACACCTGCTGAACACCTCCTATGAGCCCCCAGGGAACACCGCATGACCCTGCGCCCGAAAAGCCGAGTCTCCGCACATTTTTCTTGTCCGTAGTTCTTGTTTATATGTCACGTCTCTGCTGTTAGACCGAGGCCCTTGTGGTCAAGCGCGGGGTCCCAGTCACTGTCCCCCAGGGTCCGTGCGTGTTCCAGATGCTCAGCACATCCAGAGGGGCCTGAAACGTGGCTCCCCCCGTGTAGTTTGCTGTCGACTCTGGTGGATGTGCGGTTCTCGGGGAAGCTGCCAGAGGGCTGCAGGGCTGGCAGCAGAAGGAGCAGCCGTGGGGTCTGGGGGAGGAGGCCCGGCTGCTCCAGACCCCAGAGAGCGCACCTGGGGAGAGATGGACGCCTCGGGGGAGCGCAGTCGGGGTTACGATGCCTTAAGAACATGGATCTGGGCCCGAATCCCAGCTCCTCTGCGTAAGAACTATGAGACCCCGGCAAGTTACTTCATTTCTCTGTGCCTCAGTTTACTCATCTGCAAAATGGGTCTTAAAACAGTGTCCCCCTCTAGAGTGGCGTGAGATGTAAAAAATGAGTTTAAATGAGTGTACTTGAAACAATGCTTGGGACAAGCTTTGGCTATCACTTAGGCTTTCCTGGCAATGAGATTTACTGGTGATTTTCCCTTTCTTTTTTGTCTTTCTGTAAATAAAGTGCATCTTAGTTATATAATCTAAAAAGCACACAATAAAGCAATTTCCTTTTTTTTAAGAGACAGGGAGAGAGTCTGGTGGGAAGGGTGTCATAGTTACCCCTGCCAGCCCCTGCCCCTCGCCCCGTGTCTGGACTTCTTGGTGTCCTGCTTCCCACCTGTCCCGGTTGGTCCCTCCCGGCCCCCACAGTCTCACAGCGAAGGCCCTGGCGTCTGGCTGTGTCTGCCTGGCGCCGGCGAGGCCAGCACGGAGACCAGGGAATCACATCCCCGGGGCTCCTGTGCAGAGATGGCGCGACCACCGGCTGGGAGAGCCGGGTGGAGGGCCGGCCGGGGGTGGTGGAGCCTGGTGTGAGCAAAAGTGACCGGGTGCGATGGTCGCCACACCGGGAGTCGCAGAGCAGGCCAAGGCGGCGTCGTGGTCAGCACGCCGCTTAAACTGGCCTAGTTATGGTTTTCACAGAATTACTGCTATTGATTTTTGACTCTTGGGGCACCCAAAGCTCAGCTTAGAGACAAGCCAAAAGTGTTCATCAGCGACCTGCCCTCCCTCTGCAGTAGAGCTGCGCCCACGGAATGCTCGATTCTTGGACCGCCTTTCGGCTCCCGGGCCCTGGGATCGGTGCAGCAGGGCGCTGGGGACGCAGGAAGCCCTTCCCAGCACAGACAGGGGCGGTGGGCGCCAGCGTGCTCGTCATTGTCCCGGGGTAATTTCTCAGTCCCCCAAGCCAGAGAATTTCTTTGGAAATTCAGAACCAGCAGATTGTCTAAAGAGGGGCTGTGGCCTCCTCTTTGTCTGTCTTTGAGCTCACGAGGCACGGCAGCCAGGACTCAGTCACAGGCCGTGTCCAAAGCAACAGTCTTCAATAGTTGAGTAAAATAGAGGTTCTTAACCAGGGGCCGTGGGTAAAAGGTTTTCAGGGGTCTTTGGCTGTAAGGGAAATTTTTCTGTATGTGCATTTGCAGGAGGAGAGTCGCTTAATCCCGTCAAGCTTGCACTCACAGAATTCTGCTTGTGTGCTTAATAGTGAGGAGATCCTCCTTGTTATTTGTAGAATTCACCAGCTTGCTCTCGCCTCAGGGCCTTTGCACTTGCTGTCTGCCCTCTCAGAATACTCTTCCCCAGGATCCCACATGACCACCCTTATTTCTTTAAGTTACTGATTGAATGTCACTCCTGACCAAGTTATATAAAATAGTGCCCTGTCGCTCTCTATCCCACTCACCATTATGTCAATTCATAGTTCTTTACAGTAGTTATTGTGGTGTGACATTGATTGTGTATTATCTCCCTCCTTTAGTCTGTAAGCCTCTATTGTGTTCACTGCTGTTTCTGGAGTGTGGAGAACAGTGCCAAGCCCAGAGCAGATGCTCGGTAAATATCTGCTGGAAGGGGCCGGCCCGGTGGTGCAGAAGTTAGGTGCGCATGTTCCACTTCGGCGGCCCAGGGTTCGCCGGTTGGGATCCCGGGTGTGGACATGGCACTGTGTGGCAAGCCATGCTGTGGTAGGTGTCCCACATATAAAGTAGAGGAAGATGGACATGGATATTAGCTCAGGGCCAGGCTTCCTCAGCAAAAAGACGAGGATTGGTAGCAGTTAGCTCAGGGCTAATCTTCCTCAAAAATAAAAAAATAATCTGCTGGATGGATGGATGAATGAATGAACAAATTAATAACTGTGATCATATTTGGGTCTCAGATGTAAAAAATATATATTTTAAGTGATGGAAAACGAAAGTCTGGGTTCTCAGTGGGGCAACTTGTCGGCCATGTACCTTGGGTCCCGCTCATTTCCTCTGCTCTGGAATGTCACCTGGGCACTGCAGTAGATGTTTAGGCAAAAGCCTGCTAGGGACGTCACAGCGTTGGTGCATCTATTGTTAATTTCATCAGTCCTTTGCATCGCCAGACCTCTGTGTGTGCGTGTAAACGTGGAGGGGGCGGATCCTGTGTGCAGATATTATTAGTATATTAATTGTTATTGTCTGGTGCACAGATAATAGGTTATCCCCACTTGAACATGGGGTGGTAACGCTACTGACACATCAGCGTGGCTTTTGTCACTTGTCTGAGACCTCGCAGGGTGTCAGAGCAGGGACGGGATGGCAGTCTCACTTGTGAACTGCAGTCCTATCCTCGAGTCATTACTGTTACGTTCTGAGGAAGATGCCCCGGGAACTGAACTTGGATGACCAGAGTCAGCTTGGGGCTGGAATTCCCTGGTATGTGAACTCCTGTGTGAATGGATGCAGGTGCCCCTGTTTCTGAGCAAGGTAATGTGGAATTGAGACTAAGAGAAAAGATTCTCCATTCTCCTCTAATTCTAAGGGAGACAATAAAAGGTACCCCACTCTTCCGGGAGGTGCAACCCATCTGAGAGAAACAAACCCTGGTCTCTGCTAGACGAGTTATTTGCTTTGTTTCTTAAGCGTAAACCTCAGAATCGTTTCAGATAGAAGGTTCTCTTTGTCAGTGTCTGCATGCGGTCAGCTTGGAAGTCAGTTCAGCACACGGAACTTATCTCCCTGGTCACCTCCTTTATAAGTGGCCACTCCTTAGTCTTTAAAAAGTTAATATTTTCCTGCCTTAAAAAAATACTGTCCTCTTCCACATGTTGAGGATGGCTGATTCAACATTCCTCAAAGTAAATTTTAATTATACAGCATGACACGTGAAGATAGAATTGTTTTACAAGTCAAAACCTACAAAAATATACAAAAAGCTCCCTCACACACCTTCCTCTAAAACCGTCTTCCAGTCCCAGAAACAGCCCTAGCAAACAGTTTTCTGCTTCTCCTTCCAGAATTTCTCTCCGTGCGTTATAAATGGACACGTGCACATACAATTTTCATGTATCTGTATCTTGGACATTTGTCTATGTCAGTTCTTATAGAGATATCTCTTCTGTTTAACAGGCTTTCATTGCATCAAAATGTATCCAAGTCATTCAGCTGTCTCCCTATCAATGGAATTTAGGTTACTTCTCAGGTTTTACTGATACAAGCAATTCTGCTAAGAATATACATCTTTGTGCATGCGCATGCACATTTCATAGATGTTATAACTAAAAGCATGTTTTGTCAATTTGATGTGCAAAAACTGTGGTTTTCATTTGCTTGGCCCTGATTTCTCTGGTGGTTGAGTCTTTTTGTATCTTGCTTGCGATGCACCGTCTGTTGGTGGGTTTTTAAGGTGGTTTCAAGCATTTTCATCAATAAGACTAGTGTTTCGGAAGTGCCTCTCCTCCAGGGCTGACGTGCAGCTAGTAGTTTACACACTTCTTGGTGGAGCCCCGCACCAAGTCTCGGGTCCCTGGCTCGCTCTGCCTGCTCTCAGGCTGCTTGTCCTGGGCCTCCCGGGGAGGCGGCAGGGAAGAGGTCAGTTACAGCGCCGCAGGTGGCCTTCAAGAGCCTGCTCTATGGTGTCCCAGCCTCCGTGTTTCTCAGGCTCAGCACCCCTGGCCTCAGAGACTGACGGCAGCAGACTGCTGGTTTGCTTCTGGAACTGCTCCCTCTCTGTTTGCTCGTTTCCCAGGATTACGCTTGCATAATTTCCTTTGACCTTAGCCTCCACGTCATAATCCCAGAGGCACGTTGGGGGACTAAGATAACCCTTACGTAACTTGTTACGCAAGAGTTCAGAGATCTGAGTCTCTCTGGAGCGTCTGCAGAGTTCTCTAAGAAGTCTGAAAGCTCATTTCGACAGAGGTTTGTGTTGTCTCTTTCAGGCAATTGAATTCTTTGAAAAGCATTCTCTTATTTCTGAAACAGCCGAAGGAAGAGGGAAGAAGAAAGGACAGGACTGCTATTATGTGGCGGCAGTTAGCAGGAGTTACTGCGTTTAATTTAATCTTCTCCACAATCCTCTTTCCTCGTGTGGATGAGGCAGCTGAGGCTCAGGGAGGAAGTGAGTTGCTGAGGATCCTACAGCTAGAGAGTGAGGGCACTGGGCTATGAAGCCAGACCCAGGTCCTTCTCATAGAATGTGTGTGTGTGTGCCTCTGTGTGTATGTGCCTGGGTGTGTGTGCCTGTGTGTGTGTGTCTGGGGCAGGGGACATGGAGTGATTCAGAATTGTGCTGGACACCTGTTTCATGTCCCCTTCTCTTGATGCTTTAAACTTTGCCCATTGATTGCAGTAAAGTCCATAAGGAGCTCAGACCATTCCGAGGAGTTTGAGTGTCTCGGGGGCCAGGCTGAGGTCATCTCTTTGATCTCAGTGCTAGAGAAACCCTATCCTGGCCCTGGCTGCGCCCAGATGGACTGCAGGCTTTGTGGCTGGAACTGCGGACTCCCTAATCCCACTCTTTCCCTTATACCTCTGAGCTAGTGCGGACCCCAAAGCAGCAGGTCCCAGGTCAACATGTTTGCCTGGCACAAGCTGGGTCCCGTTGCTTCTTCTCTCTGCTCAGGGAAGTGACACGGGAGCAGAGCTCACATCGGGGTGAGTGTCTGCGGTGGCCAACATAACAAAGCCTCAAAGAGAAAAGCTTAACCAGGAAGCCGGAGGAAATGCGGTTCTGGTTGTTTAACTTGTCGGATCATTGGGAGATGAAACCAAGAGGGGTTTGTCACTAAATATGTTTTTGGCAATTCTCTCATTTTTAATCCTTACGTTAAAAAGGTAATGAACACACATGGCCAAACATTCAAGCTGTGCCGAGGAGTCTGCACTGATTGTTGTGTCTCCCTCTCACCGGAGATGCCCATTTACTCATTCTTCTAGAGGACCCTGCTGCTGATGGTGTCCCGTGATCCTTCCAGAGATACTGTCTGTAATCTTTGTATATACAATTGTAAGTGTGTGCATTTTTGTATGTATGCGTCTATCTATCTATCTATCTATCTATCTATCTATTTATCTATCTATCATCCATCCATCCATCCATCCATCCATCCATTCTTGCAATCCAACTTTTGCTTAACTCTTGTGGTATTCAAAATTCTCGAATTCATTCTCTCATCTTGGTTTGGTGTGTTGGGACGAGGACACCCCTGACAGAGGGTCTTGCCTGTTGACAGAGGGTCTTGCGTGCTGACAGAGGGTCTTGCGTGCTGACAGAGGGTCTTGCGTGCAGACAGAGGGTCTTGCGTGCAGACAGAGGGTCTTGCGTGCTGACAGAGGGTCTTGCGTGCTGACAGAGGGTCTTGCATGTTGCCCAGGTCACCTGTCTGAGGTTTAGCCCTCATTATGAAGTCCTCCACCTGGTGAAGGCATAGCATTGAGTCACACGCCAACCCAAGTCCCCCCTGAGAGACTGGGTCTCCATACCCTGCACTAAATGTCGTCTCCTGGAGTCTGTCCTTCTCTTCCAAGCAGAACGTGAGACGATGCTGTAGAGGAGGAAAAAGCATTTTCTCTCTACTCTTCTAGTTTCTTGGCTGAGAAACCCCTGTAATAAAAAGAGAGATTAACAGAAGACAGACAAATTTAATTATGTATATTTGTATGGGAACCTCACAGAGATATGAGACCCAGAGGTAGGCAAGCAATTGAGGCTCATGCACCATCCTGAGTTAAGGAACCAGTGGGTAGGGGTCTGGGGCTTCAAAGGGGAGGAAGGAAATTCACAGGAAGAGAAGAAGAGCGAATGTTTGGGAAACAAATGTTTGCCCTGCCGCACAGAAAAGTCTCTCAGATGAAAAAGTTGTCTGCGGTAATAGCTTTCTTCTGGGTACAGGCCCCTTTTCTAGGTTCGTTTAGGCAGTTAAAGGGGACATAAAAAGTTTTTCCTGAGTCTGCTGAGTCTTCATTGCTTTCAGCTCAAACAGATCCTGTCGCCAATGAGGCATATTTTGGGGTGACAAATTCTGCTCCCTTCAGTGCCCTGTGGGATCGGTGGTTCCGGGTGGGTGAGAGTGCTTCAGCAGAGGCCGCCCTGACGCGTTGGTGACTCCAGCCCTGGCCCCGGCCCCGCCCCCTGCACGGAGACTGCTTGTCCGCACGTGTTGACGGCTGGACAACTGGATGCACCAACAGAAGGAGGTCAGTTTTCTCCCCAGCAGATTTTTTTCCCAGTTAAGAATGGCAAGAATGAAAGGCTGAGAAATGGCTACGACACCACTTTTTATTATAGCTTCCTCCAAATTAGCACATGAGAAGCCAGTACTCCACTGGGCGTTGTCATGGGATAGTCACAGTGGAAAACAGGATGATCCCCAAAGAACCACCATCCAGAGAACAGAGATGTGGTTTGGAAGGTTCCCTCGTCAAAGACAGGAAAATACTCTGTTGGTTCTGTCCCCATCCTAACCAGATCTTCTGGAGAGCTCTGGATCCTGGTTCCTTCGTCTTGTAGAGCCCAGCGTAGACCTGGGTCCTAGCCTCTGCCACTCATGAGCTATGTTGTAACTTTGGGCAGATAAGACTCAGTGGGGAAAAGAATTGTGTCTATTTCAAAGAGTTGTTTTGTTTTAGTTACAAGTGATAGAAGGCTGACTTAATTTGATTTAAATGAACAAAAGAATGTGTTGGTTTATTAGCTGATAAGTCTACAGGTAGCTTCAGGCATAGTTGGATCCAGAGGCTAGAATCTTATCATTAGGACTCGTTCTCTTTCCATCTCTATTTTCAAACATAGGCAGGTCATTTCCATGTAGGCTCTGGGCAGCTTTAGACTTGCATCCTGGTAGCTCAGAAATCTCAGCCAAAAAACAGCTTCTTCTTGCCACTATTTCTAGCAAAAGTCTTAGGACTGAATCCCACTGCTGAATCTTTGTGGTCATGAGGATGGAGTATCCTGATTTGCCAGGCCTGAGATGGGCTGTGGGTACTAGGTGGTGGGCAAGAGCGAGAGGTTTGCAGTGTAGGGGCTAAATGAGGGGGTCAGTGAGTCTTTTCTGTAAAAGACCAGGTAACAAATATTTTAGGGTTTCTGCTGCAACTACTCAACTCTGCCCTGTCGTGCAAAGTAACCGCCGGTAATAGGTAAATGACAGGCCTGTGTTCTAATAAAACTTTATTTACAAAAACAGGCAGTGGGCCGGATTTGGTCCAAGGCTATAGTTTGCTGACCCCTGGTCTAAAAGATGCAATGTAGGTGCAGAGTATAGAATCTTCTTTCCCCACCTTTTCCAGAGACCTCAACAAATAACATTTGGCACATATAAAGTATTTAACAAATGCTGGCTGTTATTATTATTTATGCTATTAGGAAGGATACTAACCATGATAACGCTGATGATAATTATAATAACACTAATTGGATACTGAGATATCGTGAGCTATGAGTGAGGTCAGCAATGTATTTCAGGATTATTTCTATGCTGTTAGTGGAGCTTCCGCTCCACATTCTGGAAGAGCTGGAAGGCAGCACAGAGGTAGCCAAGTCAAAGACCTCATTTTCCAGATGAATCTTAGGCTCAGATAAGAGACGACACATGCACAAGTTCACACAGCAAACTAGTGGCAGTTCTGGAATTCGCAGCTGTTTCCTCTAGCCGTCCTCCGGCAGCCTTGAAGGACTCTACCTAACAGACGCATGTGCACCCAGTGCATCTGAGCACATAGATGGAGTCGAAGCATAAAGGTTCATTGATTTTTGGATCCAAACTGGGTAGTGTGGTGACTTGGTATCGGTAAGATTCTTGACATGTTCTTGAGCTAGTGAAAAACCTGATTCTGGACCAGCAAGTATTTGATGACTCATAACTCCCTGCCGTTGGATGACTCAGATCTCTGTTTTACATGAAGATTACCAAACACCTCTTGCTACATTTGAAAACAGTGAATAAAATGCATCGTTACTCATTGCTTTACTCACTACTCTCTTTGTCACTATTCCCATTGGCTTAGCATGCTGGGAGCCATCTAAACAGCTGGTCTTCAATTTGGCTGCATGCCGGTGGAAGGGTTCCTCTCAAATCCCCCATCGACATGGACAGAGAGAGGCCCATGGGCACCTTCATCTACTCAGTGGGACAGACCCATTGACCAAATTCTTCATGACCGGTAAAGCCCTCCCTAGATTTCGGTTAACCAACAGCCCTGCTGCGATCCAGGTGGTGGATATTTTAGAACCACAGCTCTTTAGGGTTTTTTTTTTCTTTTTCCCCAAATTTATTTCCAACTGTCATTACTCAGGATCATTTATATAAATCAATGAAAAAATATTTTGTGAGTCAAAAACAAGCCATCGAGCCCTCTGGTCCTAAGCACTGCAGAGACCTCAGCAACCAGGATGGAACATTTGAGTTTGCTTTACCGTGTTTTTAAGTCAAAGGTCAGCAAGCTTTTTATGTATAGGGTCACGTAGTAAATACTTTTGCCATTGTGGGCCACATGGTGGGCTGTGGTTTGCCGACTCCTGCTCTAAGCTCTAGTTATAAAGAGCAGACAAAGGATGGAGGATTTGAATTGGCTGCCCAGCGACGTGAATGTAGTCTTTAGACCTTTGGGCTTTGGAGTCAGGCAGGGGTAGGTTTGCCTCTGTGGTTCTGCTGCTTAGTGGGTGATTTCAGGCACATTAGTTCCCTCAGTTTCCTTGTCTATAAAATGGGGACAGTAATAGTGCCCCCATATACCTGTTGTTGTATAGACCAAGCAGAGGAAGTCACTGACTGCAGAGCTGGTCTGCTCTGTAAGTGGTGGGCGTGTAATCATTGCTGTGATTGAAAACCAAGCCCAGTGGGTGAAAGGAGCTATTCAATAGCATGCAGTTGAGGAACTGACCTCTCTGATCACCTTCCAAGGGAGCTAGGTGGGGAGTGCCGAGAAACCTTGTTTCATCCTCATCTTCTGGGGGGAAAGTCTGAGACTGGATCCCATGTGCTTTGCATTGTTGCTGGGAGCCTAGCAGTAATTCATGGCAGACTATCTTCCTTTCTTTGAAAAATGAGGTCTCATATATTGGGAGGAAAATCTCAAATTAAAAATCCTTTTTCTTCATTTTCTTCAGCTATAGCGTTAGGCAAAATGGCCCGCTCTGGGGCTGGATCCTCAGCGCAGTGTGAGAACCGGTGGTGAAGAGTGACTACAGGCCCCGGGATGCTGGGTCCTCACTAATTAGTTCCCGGTGACGTCATTGAGTGCCTGTGATTTTGCACCTCCTGATGCTGTGGCTGAAGTTTGAAAGAACTGGGCCTGAAGCTGCCTATATGCCCAACATCCTGGGGAATGCAGTTTTCAATAACTAAGTTTTATAGGTATTCCTGAAGAATTAATAGCTGTGAGGTTGAGGTTGGGTGTGTTGGTGAGACTGGAGAATGAGAAGGCAAAATAAGACCAAACAATGCAAAACAACAACCCGTTCCTTCTGTGCATGCGCACACACACACACACACACACGCACACACGCACTCCCTGGGACATTCAATGATACAGCAATTAAAGGAACCTCTCAAAACGTTGCTCTCATCTTGAAGTTCCAGGTTCTTGCAGCTTCCTTAATGTGTGAAAAAGGATTGGGCTTTTGGTAGAGACAGACCAGGGTCTGATTCCCACCTCTGCCCTGTCCTTGCTGTTTGACAACAGGCAAGTTACTTAATCTCGCTTGCTCATCTTAAAATGACTAACAATCATTTCTCATGTTGTACAAAACGTCTCTCTTAAGAGATGCTGCACATAGCTGCTGTCTGGCTTGACTGTAGGAGCAGAAATCCAAATCACCAAATCTGCACCCTCCCCCGCCCCCTTCTGCAGACTGGTTCAAAAGGCTGAAGTCACTCTCAGCATTTCAGCACATGCTCAATCATTACTCTAGAGAGTTCTAATCCTGGGGTCCCTGATGACAAGGAGACCTGCTGAGAAGACAATGAGATCCCCACTCCACCCTCTGCCTGCTCTCAGGAAGGTGAGATGGAAGGTCGCTTGCTTCTGTGTTTTGTCCCCTGGGAGACTTGGCTTGAAGTTGTAAATTACGTGACGCCTTTAGTAACAACAGCGTAATTCACTCTGTTAAACCACACTATACCTACTTTGTAGCCTGGCAAATAAATATTCGTCCCTTGTTTGGGGATTTCATTTAAGCATGTAGGGAAAGCCTGCATCTATACAGTAACAAAACTAAATGGGATGTGGCTGCTTTCCTAACAGGAGCCAGGCAGATATGTAAGGGAATTTAGGGGACCGTTCACTTTTATCTTAACACTTCTGTCAGAAAAACAGCAGTGCCAGTATGATGCCAAATGGTATTTGATACTTGGCCTTGGTGTGAGGGAGGCAATAGGGACTGGTGGGTACTGTGGCACACTGGGAGATCCATGTCTGTCTAAAAGACATTCACTTCTCAGTCCTAGCTGATTGTTGTCACTCAGAAATCTAGGTTCCAGGATGACTAGATTTTCCAATACTTTAAGAGAAAGGAGAAATCTGGATTTTGATGTGAAATCTACTAGCTTTTAAATGTTGTTAAATAATTCAAATTTAAAAACAACAATTCTGTGTTACCTTTCAGTTTATAAGCACTTATAGAGATTAAAAGGGAGAATTGGTTGGGAAAAAAATTAAGTTGAGGGAGAAAAATGGTCATGTGGACTAACACCTCAAAAGTTGTATATGGCGTTTATTGAAACACTCTCCCAGTGGAAAAGCTTGCCTGTTTCCTTCAAGTTTTATCATGTTCCTTTGGCTCTACTTACTAAGGCAGGAAAGTGGACAAATACCTTTAGTCCTTTTCAATAACAAACTTGAAACAAAGAGCATTGATGTTTAGTTCAGAAAAATGGAAATAATTAACAATTTACCAGAATTTATCACTGCACATTAAAAGAAGTTTTAGAATTAATTCTCAATTCGTTATCTTAACATTATGAAAGTTACGGCTTATTAAGCTTAGCGGTAAAGAAAAGGAACCCTTCCTAAAGGAGGTAAATGGGTTCTGTGACTTCTCTCCACTATTTTTGGTGTAACAGTACAGGAGATGGTCATATGTTCTTAGTGACTGAGAAGGAGGTCTCTTTGGGAGTGAACACTTCCTAAGCTGTCTAGGGATGGAGCATGAGACCCACTCCAAGGACCAGGCTTGAGGAACAGCAGTCGGGCAGCTGTTGTACGATCCATCATTGCATTTTGCTCCCTGGGCTTGGGAAGCTGAAGGTGAGAGATGGAGTAAAAGAGAAAGAGGAGAGACGCTTTGGGGAGCGTGAGGAGGAAGAACAAAGATGCTCACAATGAAATTTTATTACATGTTTGTTGGGTGGTGTGTGACGTAAAACCTCTTCCCCGTCTCCCCAAGCTGGACAATAGTGGTTTCTCCGTAATGGATTGTGGGGTTGCATCTGGTTTCAAGTAAGGGACAAAGGGCTGAATGTAAGCTGAAGGTGGCCTTAGGGTAGCAGGGAGTTGGTGGGTAGAGGAAGGAGTCAAAATTGCCCATGGCGCAAAAGGCTGCCACTTCTGTGTTAGCTCCAAGCCCCAGGATGGCCTGGAGTCCATGGAGCTCATTTCAAGGAACACTGCAGATCTTATCCAACGCCTGTTACCATATTTTGTCTCAGCACTTAATTCCATCTACCAGTTTGTAGTGGCCACCTATTAGGTGCTTGCATGGTGCATGCCATTATATGGTGGATTCAAGCAAAGACAAGATACAATCCTTGCTTTGGTGTCATGATTTAAGAGCCAACCAGATAAGTCACTGACTCAAGAAGAAACTGTGCTCAAAAACACATTAAAGATTTTATGAGTTGGGCCAGATTGAGCCTTTCTTCCCAAGCACCTGGGATGAAGGACTCTCACCTCCGTTGCCATGGGGTGAAGTGGTAGTGTGGTCCAATGGCCAATGAAACTGGATCACTTCCAGGGGTGTTGAGCAGAGGTCCTGCTGGAACGACTTCAGGAGGTGCATAAAAGGTCGTGATGACCACTTGTTGTAATGAGAAGCCCTGGTTGCTTTTGGCAAGGTCACCGGATGTTGGTTTGAGCTTCTGACAGACTTCCAGGCTAAGGGTTTCATACATCCTTTCCTCGTGCTTTGTTTAGGCTCCTCTCCAAATCCAAATCCATAGGAGGAACGTCTTGTCCAGTGCTGAGCTGGGAAGACCCCTTCCTGCTGCCAAGGACACCTCCCAGAGTCTGCAGACATGGGTCCCCCTAGTACCTGCAAATCACTCTCTCTCAACAAGCTCTTCTTGAGCACCTAACATGTATTGCGTGCAGAGGTGGATACAGGCCCTTCCCTCAGAGAATCTAAGTCTAGTGGGAAAGACATTCAGACACTAAGGAGAGAAAGTGAACGGGATGAAATGTGAAGTGCAAAATCTTAGAGGCATGAAAAGTAGGTTGGGGACTCAGGAAAGGATTATTCAAAGGGGCAACATCAAAGAGTCAGTTAAGATTTCAGGTTCTAATGGGAGAAGCGATACAACCCAAACGCTGTGAACTTCATCCGGCTATCGAGAAGGAGCAATGTATAATGAAAGAGGATGTAATCCACTTGCGACAGTGCTGTGTCAGCGCACAGCGCTGTGAACCAATCTGTCTACGAGTGCGAGAAATGCGCATTCTTCTCTTAAGAAGGAGTTTTCCTGGCGAGAGGATTTCCCATCAGTGGTGACGGGCTGGCTCAGTTTATCGCTCGCAAAATGAGCATATCAAACCTGTTCAGAAATGAATCAGGCAGTCGGTAAACTGAGTTGACTGCTGGAATCAGCAGGAACTGAATATTTAGTTGACTCATCAATAGCTACAAATTTAGTAGCTCATTAGAGGGAACCAAAGTAAGAAGAGACACGAGTCTTTTGGGAGGCCCTGAAATGCTCCCTTGGGTCATGGGGGTCATTTAGAGACCTTATGTTGACCAGCCTTTGAAACAGGTTATTGGCCAAGGAGAGAAAGACGTTGCTTGAGCCTGTGTTTATCTAGTCCCTCCCTCAAAGCTGGAAGAAGTGAGGAAGGGCGGGGCTGGAGAATTCTGCCCGTATCTCAGTAAGGGAGGCTGAGAGGCATGTGTTTGTCTGGTCGGGCTGCCTCTGGACAGAGCTGTGGAAGGAGAGGCGTGGGTACTGATAAGAAACTCTCAGAGTCTGCCATTGTGCCTCTCCAGCTTATCGTAAACATCAAATACAATAATGTACAATCTTAACCTTAGCCTGGGGTCTGGTACTACCTTAGTTTTCTATTGTTGCTGTAACAGCTTGCCACTAATTGAGTGTTTTAAAACACACAAATTTATTTTCTTATAAATCTGGAGGTCAGAAGTTTGAAATGAGTCTTACTAAGCTAAAATCAAGGTGTCGGCAGGGCTGCGTTCCTTTCTGGGGGCCCTAAGGGAGAATCCATTTCCTTGCCCTTGACAGCTTCTAGAGGCCGCCCACATTCCTTGGCTCCTGGCCCCTTCCTCTATCTTCAAAGCCAGCAACACTGGGCTGAGTCTCTCTCATGCTGCCGTCTCACTAGTTCTTTCTCTCTCCTGTGTCCCTCTTCCACTTATAAAGACCCTTGTGATTACATGGGGCCCACCTGGATAATCCCGGATAAGCCCCCCATCCCAAGGCGAGTTAATCAGCAACAGTTATTGCACTCACAACCTCAGTCCCACTTTGCCAGGTAACCTGATGTATTCACACGTTCAGGGGATGAGGACGTGGACATTTGGGGGAAGGGGCGTTCTTCTGCCTACTACTGATACATGATAAAACGTCAATCAATGGTTCCTATTTATTACTAGTATTTCTAGTAACTTCTTTCTCAAGTGTGAAGTTACCTACTGCCATTCATTCTTCAAATGCAGGTCCAAAGTCTCGGCTCTGGTAGCTGCTGATGAACTGGAAGATGAGGGCTATGGAGCCTGCCGTTGACTGGCTCAGGGCAGCCGGGATGTGGCCGGACCCCACTGGAGGGCTGTGTCCAGTCTAAGAGGCACGTTGTAAGGGGGTGTAAGTGGTTTGGGGTGCTGCAAGCAGGATGGTGAGGAACTCGAGGAAGAGAAAGCTCTGGGCAGAAGCGCTGCCTTCACGTGCCTGGGAGGCCAGCAGCGGCAGAAGGGGTTGCGCTGGTGTCGTGATTAAGAGCATGCGTCGTGCTCAGGTGGAGCTGGGTCCAGTCTCAGCTCAGCCACTCAACAGCTGCCTGGCTTTGGGCGAATGACCTCACCTCTCTGACCTCCAGTTTTTTCATCAATAAAGAAGGAAGAATAATAGTATCTACCTTGTGAGAGTGTGGCAAGAATTCAATGAGATAATGCATGTAAAATGTCTAGTACGTTGCCTGATGGTAACTATTATTAGGATTAAATGGCTTCACCGGGTAGAAAATGACCAGTGGGCCGAGGCTACAGGGAAGGAGATTCCGCTCACCGTGAGCAAGAGCGTCCTAGGAGGCAACGCTGTGCAGGGGCAGGGTGTGGGGCAGGGGGCCAGACCCATGAGTCAGCTCCCCTTCACCGCAGCTGTTCCGGCACTTTCTGGTCGTCAGCAAAGTCGCCTGCGTGCTTTTAGAAAAGCCCAGAGGTCCAGGACTCGCCGGAACATGCTGCACTGCGGTATTGAGGAATGGGGCGTGGGGATCTGTGTTTTCAATAGAGTTTATTTTCGTAGAGCAGTTTTAGGTTCACAGCAAAATTGAGCAGCAAGTACAGAGAGTTCCCATATACCCCCTGCCCCCACCACGTGCACGGCCTCCCCTACTCTCAACATCCCCCAGCAGTGGGACATTTGTTACACTCGACGAACCTATATTCACTCATCATTGTCACCCAAAGTCTGCGGTTTACATCAGGGCTCACTCTTGGTGGGGTACATTCTATGGGTTTGGACAAATGTCTAATGACGTGTGTTCATTATTGTAGTGTCATACAGAATGTTTCCACTGCCCTAAGAATCCTCTGTGCTGTTCTTATTAATGCCCCACCCTCAACCCCTGGCAACCTCTGACCTTTTTACCGTCTCCATAGTTTTGCCTTTTCCAGAATGTCATATAGTTGGAATCATGCAGTATGCAGCCTTTTCAGATTGGCTTCTTTCACTTAGTAATGCGCATTTAAATTTCCTCAGTGTCTTTTCTTGACTTGGTAGCTTGTTTCTTTTTAGCGCTGAAGAACGTCCCATTGTCTGATGTTCCACAGTTATTTATCCATTCACTACTGAAGGACATCTTGGCTGCTTCCAAGTTTTGGCAGTTATGACTAAAGCTGCTGTGAACATCTGGGTGTGGGTTTTCGTGTGGACGTAAGTTTTGGAGATCTTTATTTTTAATGAGTGATCCAGAGACAGATTTGGGGCCTCTGGACCAGATAATCGTTTGTCCAGAGGTTGAGGAGGACTGGAAGGCTGAAATTTAGGGTTCCACGAGGATCGTGCGCAGCTCTTGCATCCGGCCCTGGTTTGGATTAGGCGGTAGCCTTCTTCTCTCTGGATTTTTCTCTCCCAAATGTTCAGTGTCACTCTTTTGGCCAAATGTTCAGTGTCAATGTTTATTGCTAGCACAAAACTACCTAGTATAAAAAGCAAGTTTTGAGGAGCTGGAGAGAGTGGGCTGACCTGTTCTTCCAAGTTTAAGACTCCCTGGGGTCAAATGCAGACTCTACCACCTGCTGATTCTGACACTGAGCAAATAATTTAACCATCCTATGCCTCAGTTCTCCCTTCAGTAAAGGTTGCTAATAATAATATCCACCTCATGAGGTTATTGTGGGAATTAAATGAGTTCACGCTTAAAAAATGCTTTGCAAAGCGCCTGGTACAAAGTAAGTATGGAATAACCAGCCGCTGCTATCATTACCATCATCATCTTCTTCTTCATTTTTATCCTTCTTATTACCAATTACCAGGCTCTTGAGTCCCTTCGAGGTGGGAGTTCTTCCTGGTGAAGGAGCGGAGTTGGAGGACCTCCTGTACGTGCCGAGTCAGCGGGAACAGGACAACTCCCCCTGCTCTGGCTGAGGGGAGGGGCGAGTCAGTTAACTGGATGTCACTTTCCCGCTATGGTACATCTGAGGCCAGGGGGCCAGGAGCTTGGATTATCTAAGGCAGGCAGCAAGGAGGTGGCTTCCCAGAGCTCTTTGCTTTTTCCCTCACCTAGCAGCCCCCTCCTCTCTCTGTTTTCCTTCTCCAGGAGCTGGGATTGTGTGTCTCCTGGCACCAGTGACTCGGTAGAGATGGACGTTTTAATGCGTCTGTCATTCTGCAAACATGCTTATAAAGGATGTACCCAAAGAACTCTGGACTCAAAGGCAGAGGACGGACAAGTTTAATTCTGCCTACAGAACCAGCTGGTTCAAACCCCAGCTCTGCTGCGTCTAAGCTTGTGAGCTCCAGCAAGTTTCTGAATCTCCTGGAACGACAGTCTCTGCGTTTCTGAGATGGAATAATTCCTTCCCTCTCAGGGATGTCATCAACACAAAATAAGTTAATGGATGTGAAAATATTTTGTGAACTAGGCAACTGTTAAGTTGGTATTAACTTATTTGTCACCAAGTTCAGGGGATGAAATGTTGCCGTTGTTCATAATCTAAAAGGTGACCACAAAGACACGAGCCTGCAGATGCTCTTCTGATGGAAGACAAACGAGACTCGCCTTACGGGTGAGTACTTGGCAGTTATCGGGAAAAGTGTAGGAGGAAGATAAAGACCATGAACTTCTTTTTTGGCTGGTGAGACCACTCTCTTGTAACGTGGGCCACCCCAGGCCCCACTGTTTTTGCCTCATCTGAAGGGGACTTTCACATGTTCCCAAAGTATAAGTTGTCTTTTGGGCAAAATTAGCACCTGTTCTTTTGCTGGCAAATCCACGAATATGGGAATTAGTCATTTGGGGGGTCAAAGCTAGATAAATTATATATATTTACTTCTAAAACCCTAATTTAGCTTGCCTGTTAATTTTCAAACTTTGGGTTCAATTCTAACACACATACAAAAAAGCACATGATTCTTAAGTGACAAGTCTGATTAATTTTCACAAGTTGAACACACGTGAGAAACTAGCATCCTGATTAAAAAGAAAAGTAAGAAAGAAAAACAAAATTGCTAGCATTCAAGAAATCCTGTGGAGGCCACAGAGTTTTAAACACAGTCAACTTCAGAACTGACCCAGGGCCAGAGCTTGTAGTTGGCAAAGTGTATCTGCAATGTCCTGACCCCTCCTCTGTGGTTGTGGCTTCCAGGTGTGGGTCTGGCCAAGCCCCGTGTCAGGGGTTTCTCCCAGCCCAGCCTGTTCTCAGGGAGGGTCTGAGAAGCTCCGTCGTGCAGGGGCATCATGCAGGGGTGTCACTGAGCCAGCTGCCTTCCCCATGGCCTCCTAGCTTCAGGGTGGGTCCCCTGCTGGGATGCAAAGGGCCAGGTCCCTTAAGGAGGAACTTCAGGCCTCTGAGAGCCAGAAGTGGGTCACTTTGAAGAACTTTGGAGAAACCTTAAAGTCCTGAAACCTCAGCCCACAAACACACAGTGTGGCCTTTCAAATGCCAGCCCTGGGAAGTCTCGCCATTGCACGGTCATGATGGTGACTCGTCTTCCTGCTGGGAACTGACCCTGTGTTGCAAGGTTGGCTGCTTGGTCTAAAAGGAGAGAAGGTGCACAGAAGAAGGGAGAGGACTGCGTTGAAGAAAAGCAATTGTAAGGTGCGACCAAAAGGCCCAGAGAATCGCGTCTAGTGGGCACCTCCCCCAGTGTCTGCTGGTGCCTGAAGCCGCAGTGGCTAGTTAGCCTCTTCATCAACACCCCAGCCGCTCCTGTCTGGGGGCCTGACTGGGAAGGCTCGGTCTGGGAAGCTCCACGGGCCAGAGGAAGAACCTCCCAGCCCTGAGGACCAAGTCCAGAGCTCTGTCCATCAAGAGAGCTCCTCAAACTTGGGATTCCATTGACTCCTGGACGAGGAATGGTGCGCATGCTCTTGGGTAGAAGGACCACACTCTGGAGCATCCAGGTTTAGAGATGTTGGGCTTGGCAGTTGGGTCCTAAGACGTCCTGTGTCCTCCCTGAAGACCTCGTTAGCTGGGCCCAGATTGGTTCATGGCTCCATCCCCCCCAAGAGTGCTGGGTGCACTCTGGGCACCATGTCTTGGGGAGGGCGGCTGGGTCAAAGCCACCAGCAGGGAAGGGCCGGCCCTGTGTGTGGCTGCCACCTGTCCCTGCCACCCACTGGGTTTCTAATGCCAGTGTTCATGCTTTTGTGCTCTGCTTTCTCTCCTCTTCTCAGATTTCCTGGTCTTTCAGAACATTACCCCCTAGAACTGGATGTCACACAGCACTGTGACTAGAGCATGTTTTTGTCTAGTCTCCCATTCATTCACTCAACATACAATAATCGAGCATCTGCCATATGCCAGGAACCATGCTGGGTGTGGGGGAGACAGAGTCAAATAAGTTAAGATCCTGCCCTCAAAGAGTTTATATTCCAGAATGGAAACAGACAAGTAAATTGTGATAGTCAACACCTTGAGAAGTCAGCACAGACAAGTACAGGTGAGCTGCGGGATCGCCCCCATTTATTGGAGTTGTGTGAAGTTTTCAAATGTATTTTCATGTTGTTTCAAGGACCAGAGGGGGATAGCAATTACTTCAGAACTGACGTGCATCTGGGGACTGGGCTGGCCAGTGTGCTCCTGGGCTATGGCGTAACCTTTATTTTTAGAAGAGTTTCCCAATTTGGGATGATCAAACACCCCACCCCAGGCTGTCACTCGGGCCCGGAGGTTCACAGTTCCTTGGTGTCTCATTTCTGTCTTGGGTGATGAGATTTTCTGGAAATGAGCAAATCCACTGGGTCGAGGCTGGCTTAAGTCTCTGCCCAGGGGAGGATCACAAAAGTCCAGAGGTTTATACTTAAGGCTGAACGCCTGCTGTTCTCTGAGAGGCTGTTCAGTCATTCCATGTGGAAGCTTATAGCCGTGGGAACTTCCAGGCCCCCACCCACTTGGGCCCTTCTGGGATTTTTTTTTTTTTTTTTTTTTTTAAAGCACAAGTACCATTTGTTGTGAAAGTGGTTTAATAAAACCCAACTGTAAATAAACTGTCTCAATGGTCATTTTCCTCCATTTCAGGCATTTAAGACAAAGAAAGGAAACTAAAGTTGAGTATCAATTATGTGTTAATACTCTGTTGGTGCTTTCATAAGTATTATCTTCTTGAAGCTCTATGATGACCCAGCGAATTAGGTATTATTGTCCAAGAGATTAAATAATTCCTTGTCCCAGCAACAGCTGGAAAAGGGGGCTTTTAACCAAGAATCAGGTGGCCATGTCATAATTGCCTTCCACCAAGTAGCTTTCTGGTGGCTGCTAATCACAGCTGATGTTTTAACTTCTGTTTCTGGGCAAAATGAATGCCGTTTTTATTTATTCCTTCACAATTTTGTCTCCTACTACTTTTTCTTTGCCGCTGGTGTGAGGACACACAAAGACCCCAACTGGCTCTGTGTTTGCCATTCACATCATTGGCCAGTTTGGGTCTCTTGGCCTGGGAAGTGATATGGAGAAAAGACTCCTTTCTTTCAATTTTTCGTCTTGAATATTTCTGTGAGTGCCACCTCTCCAATTCCACAGGAGTTGAGAGTGAGTAAGATAGGGGGCCTCTCAACGATTTAGTGGTGAATTTGGCACTTGGCTGGTCCCAATGCCAGTTCACCGTTTGACCATATTCCTGTGGCCTTTACCTGCCCGTCTTGGGAATCTGGACTGAGCATTGGTCAAGTGTGGATGGGCGGTTAAGAGGGTACCTGTCTGAACTGTGTGCCAAATTGGACCCCTAGCTCAGCTTTAGTGGTGCTGGAAAAACATGCTTTTGTAGTAGAGATAGGAAAGGTAAAAGTGGAGGTAGAGACATAAAGAAATGCTGTCGTTATTGATGGTTTGTCTCTTATCTTGGGTCACGCATCTGCCTTTCCCTGTGAGGGTGGTGATGCAGCAACTGGGCTGTCCCCTCGTGGTTGATGAAATGAGTCATCTCGTGATAAACTCTAAGCTTATTCAGTCCTGGACAGAATAGAATGGAGGCGACATCTTGAACTGAGGGCTGTTAATACCCTCCGCCCCCAGGAGAATTAGACAATGTCAGCATTGTAGAACATTAGAGAATTTCTAATCCAACCCTCTTATGTTACAGATTAAGAGCCTGGGGCCTAGAAAATAAAAAGCAATACCTAAACTCTGTTACTATCTTACATTAAGAGTGTGTTTTTATCATTTCATAGCACTTTACCTTTCTGTCTGTTAATTTCAGTCAAGTAACTTTACATCCGTTTTATCCTCATACTATTTCTGACATAACCAGTTAGCAGCAGCCTTGGAATTAGAATCCAGACCTCGTGGCTTCCAATCTTGTGTTGTCCGCTAGGTCCAGGCCCGTCATGATTCGGGATAACCATAAACTGTGTGCGTTAGCCAGACCATCCGATATTCAGGAAGAAGCTATGGAAAAGATGTGTCATTTGTGAAGTCGGGAGTTCACTGGCAGCACCTTTCCAGGAAGTATTTTTGGGATCTAGGAAATGGACCCAGTGGCCAAGAGTGAACAGAAGAAGGGACTGAAGGACATTTGGAGGTTGTGAGCTCTAGGTTTCACTCACAGAATCTGCGAGGACACGGTCGCTGTCAGAGAGAGATTCTGACTTCTTGGTCAAAGATCATCCTCGAGATGGTTAAACCAGGCTTCCAGGATCTAGCAAGCGTGAGGGACTGGCGGGCTGTTGGAAATGCCCAGCTGTCTTGGAGTTCCGGTCCCTTTTACAGCAAGAGTGGTGTTCTTTGGGGAGCCGGGGAAATTCCAGATGCGGGGCAGTCACAGCTGTAATCACCACATTGTGGGGCTCGGTGTTCAGAGCTGACACCACTGGTACTTCTGGCATTGTTTTCCAAACACTGCAACCACTCAGGGGAAAGCCCCTCACCAAACACTATTTTTGTTCTTGAGGGTCTGACCTCGTGTCTCCCTGCCGCCTCCCCAGGCCCCGTGGACTTGGGCAGCAGAGGGCCGGATCGGTGATGCCCACTGCAGACCTCACCTCCTCCAGGCAAAGGCACACCAGTTGCCTTTAGGTTCCCTGGCGAAGGTTCTGTCGCTACCTCATTGAACCAGTGAAGGAGGAAAAAAAGAATTTGGTGCCAGATAAGGCGACACTGAAGCGTGCAGGCAGGAAATCTGAATTCGACACACCACATCTAAGGAGGCTGTTATTAGAAGCTCTTGGCAGAGCCAGGGAGATCGAATGCTAGTGAGAAGCAGATTTGAGAATAATTTAAAGCTTAGCACCAGCCCGTCACACGCTCCCTTCTGCGTCACAGAGGATGTGCGCGGTTAGCTGAGCTTGCCGTTGAAGCGGGACGTGCGGACTTGCGTGAGAAAAAACGAGGCAGGGACTGCGAATTAACAGCTGTTTAATCACTCAGTGGAGAAGTTAAGGCTCAAGGAAATTGTAGGCTCATTGTTAAAGTTTTAATTATCCAAACAGCTGCCCATCAATCACATGGCTTAACTCTCGGGCCACGCAGAGGCATCTGGTGGAGTCGGTCACAAGAACCTCCGACAGGAAGGAATGGCGTTGCTAACTCTTCCATCCAGAAGGCGCTCAAGCAGAGATGGAGATGGCCAACAGTGCTGAAGAGCGTCAGGCTCAACGGAGTCAGTATAACCAACTCACACCTGGGCTTTCGAATTCTTTGTTGTTTGGCTCTGTGCGCACAGCCGCAGGTTGTGGGAGGGTGAGAGTAGCAAGGGGGTAAGTGCGCACACTTGAAATAACTTCTTGTGTTTATCCAGGGGACTTACCCAGACTAGCTCCTGCCCTTTCTGCTCGTTGCCAGGGAAGCAAAAACTGCAGCCTGTTGTAACCTCAGACCTTTTGCCTGTGTCTGGCTCACCTCTCCTCTGGGAGCCGGGACAGCCGTTGAAAGCCCATCATATACGTGGTGGTGATAGAGCCCAGCATGACTGATGTGACACTCAATTCGAATCAGTGCCCACACTGACAACCAGCACGTGGACACCAGGAGTTGATCTGGTGGGAGCTCCAGGCTCTAGTTTGGACGGATGGAATTCCAAACTGCAAATATTCCGTTTATTTGCTAAGCTCTGGACAAAGTGCATAATTAATTTAGGAGACCCCCTCAGTTTCTGCAGGTTTCTGTTCAAATGTTCTCTTATCACAGAAGCCTTCCCTGCCACCTGGTACCAGACAGCACTGCCTCCTGCCCACCTGTCACCCTCCTCCTAGCAGGTAGCTCCACTTGAAATGTATTTGTCCGTGTATTTGTTCTCCCACTAAAATGTACACTCCGTGAGAGCAGAGGCTTTGTCTGTTGTGTGTTTTGTGATATCTTTAGCACCCAGAACTGTGTAGGGCCTGTAATATGAGCCCGATGGAAATTTGTGGAACAAATCCAACAATAGTAAGAGGCTTGTTGAAGTGGCGTGCTGCCCGTCTATCCGTGGAAGGGCCTCATTCCCAGGAGAGAGCAAGGTGCCCTTTAGAGCTGCTTTCCAATACTTAATTTCTTTGAGCAAACATTTCCCCAAGGGAGCCTTTGGTCCCGGGGCTTAAAGAGCACAGTCCTGCTCCCTCAGGGTTTGCAGACTGTGGAGGATAGAGACATTTAAATTAAATCCATCCTTTAAGATCCAACTGGCATCAGCCCCTCCTGGGAATCCTTCTTGAACACGCTCCCTCCCCAAAGCCAGGTTAGGGACCGTTCTGCCCATTTCCCAGCGTCCTGTGCAGAGCTGTCTCCTGGACTGTATGTACAGCAGACAGACATCATACGATATGCTCTGTTTCCCCTTAAGAGCGAGGATTATACCTTCCTCATTACTGAGTGTAGTATCTGACACACAGCATTCGACGAACACCAGTTATCCTTTTATCACCACTGTTACTCTGTGCATTCCGTGCCCAGCATTTCTCTAGCTGTGTATGTGTGTCATCTCAGTTTACAAACTATCCGTTCTTCAGAGGACAAGGAAGGCATAGAAGCAGCTCTGTGTTACGTCATACAGTATTACATAGCGTTAGACTCTCTAATAGTCCCCTCCTCACGCTCTCCTGGTATGCTGGGGATGCAGCGACCACTTAAACTGGGATAGGATCTTTACAAAGAGTTCTTAGGGGGCTTCCTGTGCCCCCAGCTGCAAGCTGAGGCCCCGAAGCACTTTAGAAATTATTTTCCAAGTGCGGATGTCAGACACTCCTCTGAGCCCGGAGCTTGTGCTTGATTCCAAGAAGACTGAGGAAGTCACAAGCGTTCTCTCGATAAATACTTGTGGGCTCATGACATTTTGATGCTGCCGCTTTGATGTGGCTGTTTCGATTCAGGGCTTCAGGGACATTTTGTCATGGCCTGAAAAACCAAGCCACTAAACACGCAGCTAAGAAGTGCTCCTGGCCACACTGCTGGATCGGTGTGCACATTAACCTACCGTCTGTTTTCACTTTGAGATGGTTGCTTTGATGCCTGGCACTTTGGCTGCAGCGTACGGATCGTGCCAGCATGTTTGGTTTAAATGCCTGTTAGTCTCACTTAAATGCTAACCATGTGCCGGATTCTAACTCCGATGGCAGGAGGAATTCAAACGAAGCGAGAGGCAGGGGAGAACAATCTCAAGGGGATCGTAGGGTGAAGCCAAGGGCTGGCTCAGGAATACATTCACTGTTTCAGAACACATGTGACCTCCATTCTTTGTTGACCATTTCCTGGTTTAAAGTTTCAGATGACTGGCTAGAAAAATGTTTAAAAACATAAAAAGATCCCGATGCAAACATAGAAATATGGTCTATCCATGTTAAAAAGATCGTTTTGATCATTTTTCCCTGCTGTGTTGTGAAAAGAAGTTTTCTGTCTGTTTCACTTGGTGATGGGAGGGGGCGGTGTTCGTTGCTCGTGGTCGGAAAGGCCCTCGCACCTGCTGTGAGCACTCACGTCCTATTTTTCTTTCTGGACGGTCTGAGTGATCGTTAGCACACACATATGTCAGATGGTCAGAGAATGTCCCAAAACTAACTAGACGAGGAGAAAATTAGGCCATTAAGGGGAGAATAAGAAGTTTATATTTTGACTAGTATTTTCATCCGGCTATGCTACCAGACCATGCAACGTTGTTCCCAATTTTAAAGCATTTTGGTAGCAAGTATATTAAACAGCCTGTTGTGAAAAAGGAAGTAGTTGTATTTGGGTCCCTGGCCTTAATTCTGAGACTGGAAGTTAAGCGTGGTGTATTGTTGGAATGGTGGTGCCTTGGGTAGGTCCCCAGAGTTAAATGTCACCCTTGTCATGAACTTGATGAGTGTTGTGTGTCTGTCTCTTCTTCCCTGGAGAAAAGAACTACCCGGGCCAGACCCCGCCAGGCCCCTGCTATACGCTATCAGGTTTAATTTGCACAGGGCAGGCATCAAGTCCTTCTTTCTGCATCCCACACAGCTGGCAGGCGATGGAGTCAGGATCTGAAGGCTGGGTTCTTTGATTCTAAGACCCACGCTGTTTCCATTATAACCAGTGATTCCAAACCACTGGTCTTCCTGGTTCCAAAGGAAGACTTCTCCAGTCTGTGGTCAGAATATCTGGGCGAGGCTGACACATCACTCTCTTGGGAGGCATTGCCGTTTATCCAGAGACCGTGGCCTGTTTTTCCAAGTGTTAAAGATTTCTTTTCTTTTATCACATGATGGTGGTTGCTAATGGCAGCTAACAAAACTGTCCTAACTTGTCAAAGTAAAAAATTGGCCTCCCTGGGTCAATCCCCAAGCTTCAATATGAAATCTTAATGGCCTGGGAAATGACAAAGCTGGAAAAAGAGGCAGTGTACTCATTACCCTGGCCGGGGCTCCGTTGGCAGGCTGTCAGCACAGCTTGGGTTCATATGGGGTTGATCTGGCAAAGGGCTGGGCTGCCTCCATGAATGAAGGCAATCACGTGCTGCTTAAAGCCACACTTCTTGGAGGCTGAGGAGTGCGACTCCTGGGCAGTTCAACAGAGTCCTGATAGTTCAAGTGACCTTTGAAGAACCACAATGGATTGATTTTTTTTTTCATTAAAGTAGCTAAACCATCTTTTTCCAAAAGAGAGGTAAAACTTGGACTACCAGCGTTTACGACTTTTCTGTGTCCAGGATGGGGAAGGTTTGAGTTCAGAGGCATTTTAATTTAGCATGACTGAGGCTGTGACTCTCCTGACCGTAGATTATTCAAAAGTCACCTTTTTGCTGTTGATACAAGAATGAAAGAGCTCAGGTTTTGAACCCAGACACATCTGGGTTTGAATCTCCATTTCTTTTAGCCTTGAGACTGTGGGCAAGTCACTCTCTGTGGAATGGGGCACGAATACTTGCCTCCAGGAGTTATGTGGTGGGCAGCTCTTGGAAAAACCCTCCCACCGCCTGCGGTGTTCCTTTTCTTTACTGTGATGATAAAGATCAAAGGGATGGAAGCACCTGGCATGCAGGTGTTCAGGGTGTCCTAGTGTCCTGCCTGTGGGTGAGCTGGAATTCGGGGTCCCCTGAGTTGCTCTGGGTTTTATTTTCCTGCCCATGGTTCCAGATTCCCAACTGTGCCTGGAGGAGGCCAGTTTCATTTCGCACTACCTGAGCCCCTCCAACTGAACAGGGCAGGTGGCCAGCAGGCTCTAACCACTGCCTTCCCTTCTGTTTTAGTGCCAACAACATGCCCAAGCAGGTGGAAGTGCGAATGCACGACAGCCACCTCAGCGCAGAGGAGCCCAGGCACCGGCATCTGGGGCTGCGCTTGTGTGACAAGCTGAGGAAGAATCTCCTGCTCACGCTGACCGTGTTTGGTAGGTGCCCACCTGCCCCGCTTCTCTGGGTCTCTCCTGGCTCTGTGGGAAAGTGGGTTCTGGCAGCCAGCCCTCCCCCATGCTCTGCCTACGGCCTGGTTGGCCCAGGCACGGCTGCCTCGATGATATAATCTTCCCCTCACCTGCCCTAGCCATTTGTTTTCCTCCTTGCTTCTCAAACTTCAGTATGCATAGAAATTTCCTCCGAGTGTGCCAACATGCAGATTCCCAGGCCCTGCTTGCTTTGGGCCCTCGGGAACAAGGCCCTGGAATCTGCATCTTAACGAGTCTCTTAGGTGATTCCAAAGGAAGTGGTCACTGTACCACATTTAGGGAAATACCTGTATCAAGATAAAGACAACAGTTGCCCAAAACCCCACCAAGAGGGCTCCGAGGTCTAACCTTCTCCGAATGCCTCATTAACTTAGGTTCATTAGCACATCAGCTAGTGAGGTCAGTGTGGACGAGGCTTGTCCACACGCCTTGATCGCTCCAGCTCCATCTCGCAATTTTGCTCCCCTGCTTCAGGCCTCACTCAGGCCATGGGTATCCTTTGTGTGACTGTTAATACAATCTTGGTCTTAGGTTTTCCACCAGGGTTTATTCAAAATGGGGAAAATTGCAGTTTCTTGTAATTACAACCACACCCTTTCCTTTCTGGATCCCTCCCTCGTTCTACACACAGCTCTCAGGCTATACACAGAAGCAACGAGCAATTGTCTCTGCCCGCCCCTCCCCACACACACCCTCCCTTCCACTCCTTGAGCCAGTCATCTTGAATGTCAGTGGTCTGGCGTCAGGACTGGGAGCTTGCCCCAGCTGATTCACTGAATAGAAGGAGCCCACAAGAGTGGTGGAGTTTTCCCAGGGTTGCCCTCCACATAAGAAAATTTCATTCATCACAGGTCTTGAAGGAGCACGTTTTCTCATCTGTGGAAGAGAACAAGATCAGGCTTCCAGCCACGTTACTCCCTTTGCATCCCTGGAGTTAACACCATAGAGGCCATGTACCTAGGATCCCCCTCCTTTCCTTACAACCAGTGGTGCTATGACCTGATTTGTGGTTTCCACAAGCGTGGTTTAGTTTGGCTGCTGGTTTGGAGAGAATTGAAGTTTTTCTTGTGGAATCCCTGAGTACGTAAAGGGAGACGCTCCGGCCGGCATCTCTGCCCAAATTGTTTCCTTTAATATATTACGTATTTTTAGAGACCCTCCTTGATCTCTCATAAGATCAGCAAGTGTAAAGATTATGAAAGAGGACATAGAAGTAAAGGACAAAACTCCTAGAGTGTGGGCCACGGTGAAATAATTGGAAGCCGAAGAAAATAGAAGAAAAAAGGAAACTCCACCAGTTTGGTCCATCAGATGTTCCTATTATCTGATATTCAGTTAAAAAGGGCAGAAATGCATTAAGCAGCGTGCCGTGTGGCCAGGCCTAGGCTGGGAGGAGAAGCAATATCTGGCACTGTGTCTTATTTCTGATGACAATCTCTGACTCTACCGTGGACGATATCCTCAAAGCAGTTGGAGTCAAGTTGCCATGTCATACTTCCCGGAAAGCCTTGAGAAGGCTCTCCTTGCCTCTTCTAGTGCTGCCTTTTAGAATAGTTGGAGGTACAAAATATTCTTCCACTAGCCACCAAAATCAACTTCACTCATCTTGTGGTATTTTTGTTGCATAGTATTCATCATCTGATAATGGAGACATATGAGAAAGGTCAGTGTCACTGAAATAAGTCCCTGGAGCTATTTCTTTGACTAGGGCAAAAAATAAATTCATATTTTTCCCCCTTCCTTCTAGGTGTTGTCCTAGGGGCAGTGTGTGGAGGGCTTCTCCGCCTGGCATCTCCCATCCACCCAGATGTGGTGATGTTAATAGCCTTCCCGGGGGATATCCTCATGAGGATGCTGAAAATGCTCATTCTGCCTCTAATCATCTCCAGTTTAATCACAGGTGAGCCCAGCTCTGGTGCCCGGCCAGGGGGCGTGGACTCCTCCCCTGGGTTTTGGATTGACCGTAGAAACTCAGTTTGGTTGAATGAATGAATGAACGTGACCATCTGTGTCGTTTTACTCCAGAGCCTTGGTTTTCTGTCTCTAAAATGAGGATAATCAACCTTAAAAAGAAAGTTTGCCATCTATTGCTATATAGTCCATCTGCGTGTCTAGCAACAAAAAATGAAACAGCCACATGTTAGAAGTGATGATACCTGTAGTGATTTTCATTTTTAATGTATACTTTTTTCATTTCCTAAATTATATTTTGTTCAGGAAGTGATAACAAAGGTAATAAATAGAAAAGGAAATTTTCTCTTTACTATTTAATTGGGTGTAGAGGGAAGTGGGTATTAAAAATAAATGAAATACTAGACATGAAACCGTTCGAGTTTTTCAGAAGAAAGGTCCCCTTAATGTGCAGGTCATGTTCACTTGTTTTTGGCTGAAAGAATTATTTTCTTTGAAGGAATTATTTTTCCTTTCATGGACTTATCCTGCTAGTTTCCTCCTTACCAAATAATAATGTTTGGACAGGGTAAAAATTGGTGTAGTTCAGAGACAAACTCTGAGTTGAGAAGGAGAAGCTGGGCTTTGGTTTATATTTGGGTGTCAATAAGCTGGGTGACCTTGAGACAGTTGTCCTTCTGGACTGTGCACCTTATGACGGAAGTGACTCTGCTGACTCCAAGCGATCCAGATGCTCTGCCAGGTTGTTCCACAGTCTGCTAGATAGTTGACCAGAGAACCCAGTGACTGGAAGCCCTGGAACCCGGCGTCAGGAAGGTCCTATCATCCAGCCCAGATTGAGTGAAGCTGTGCTTTCGTCTTAAATGCTCCTTTCTAAACCAGAGAAAATGTTCCCTTCTGCCTATTTAACAGATGGGACATTGGCCATTCCGGTAAGGAAACCCAGCTTCCATTGGCTGGAATCAGACTTTAGCTTGTAAGGAGAAGAGGGTCATATATGGGTCAGCTTAATTCAGAAAAGTTGATATCAATGACTTCCTCCCTCACGGCAAAAAAGACCGATCCCCAGAAAGGGGTGCAGTCATTCTGTCTAGTAAAAGCAAGAACCGAAACCAGGAAGTAGAAAAATTGAAGAAACAACTGGAAAAAAACCCAATGAAGGCTGGAGTTTTTGTGACTTGCCTGGAATTTCCTCCAGTAATCACAGAGCCTCCGCGGGTGCTTTATGCACGTGTTCTCTGAGCCCTCCGCGAGGCTGGGAGATGTGGGTCTCCAACTCTTCACCTCAGGGAAATGAGAGGGCTGTGCGGAGAGCACTGTTCCTGGCTCTCAATTTCAAGGACCAGTGATGTGTTCAGAAGACGTTTTGAATACGTATGGCTAAGCTTTTTATTTTCCCAAGTGAGGACATTAAAACAAAATAATAAGTAAAGAACTAGCGTGTACCAGCACCTTCACTTCATAAAGAAAGGCTATCTTAACACCAAATAAGTGGGAAGGGCATAACCTCAGAATTAAACATCGAATATATTCAACTTTATTTTGGCTCACTCTTACAGAGCCAAAAAAGCAGTCAGTGACCAGTTTATAAACTCTGAACCAGGTGATCTCCATCTCTCCCCAGTTCCCTAGCATCTCAAAAATGTCCTTGGAAAATAGAATTGTAAACTGTAGGATTGACCAAATATTCCATAGGAGGAGGTTTAATTAACCATTAATGCGTTTCAGTCTAACGGGAAGTCAAGTTACAGGTGTTCAGAGATGGGTAATGAACAGAAACAGAATTAATCCTTCTGGATTTCTTTTCAACCCAGGTTTGTCGGGCCTGGATGCTAAGGCGAGTGGGCGCTTAGGCACGAGAGCCATGGTGTATTACATGTCCACGACCATTATCGCCGCGGTGCTGGGCGTCATCCTGGTCTTGGCCATCCACCCAGGGAACCCCAAACTCAAGAAGCAGCTGGGGCCTGGGAAGAAGAACGATGAAGTGTCCAGCCTGGATGCCTTCCTAGACCTTATTCGAAACCTCTTCCCCGAAAACCTGGTCCAAGCCTGTTTTCAACAGGTAAAGCAGAGTTCTCGTGTTCCTGCTTCCCTACGCTCCTGAGTTACCAAAGTGATAACTTGCAGACTGTTTCAATGAGCCAGCTCTGGGGAGCGATTTCTTTAATATTTCATTCTCTCTGTCTAGAGGTTGTTTGAGGTGTTCGGGGCAGGATTTGGGGATTGGAGTTGCGTGTTTCTTTTTAATCTTCCCTTTGTTTCCTCTCACTTAATATCTCTTTGCTCTGGGATCTTCCCTCTCTCTTGTTTCTTTTTTCTCTTCCCTTCTTTTTGGTTCCTGTCTCTGTTGTCCAAGGGCACATTTTTTTTTATTGTGGTCATAATAGCTTATAACATAGTGAGATTTCAGTGTACATTATTGTTTGTCATACACCATAGAAGTGTACCCCTGCACCCCCTGTGCCCACCCTCCACCCCCCCTTCCCCTTAACACTAATTTATTCTCTCCGTCTGTAAGTTTGTTTATCTTCCACATATGAGTGAAATCATATGGTGTTTGTCTTTCTCTGTCTGGCTTATTTCGCTTAAGATGATGCCCTCAAGTTTCATCCATATGGTTGTGAAGGGGACAATTTTGTCTTTTTTATGGCTGAGTAGTATTCCATTGTATATATACCACATCTTCTTTATCTGATCATCCATTGATGGGCACTTGGGTTGCTTCCATGTCTTGGCTATTGTGAATAAGGCTGCAGTGAACATAGGGGTGCATGAGTCTCTTTGAATTGTTGATTTCAAGTTCTTTGGATAGATACCCAGTAGTGGGATAGCTGGATCATATGGTATTTCCATTTTTAATTTTTTGAGAAATCTACATACTGTTTTCCACAGTGGCTGCACCAGTTTGCATTCCCACCAGCAGTGGATGAGGGTTCCCTTTTCTCTACATCCTCTCCAACATTTGCTGTTTTTTGTCTTGCTGATTATAGCCACAGGCACATTTTTATCACTTTTGCCCACAACCCTCTAGAATACCCAGCGAGTCTCCATCTCGGTGGTACAGCAAAACCACACGTGGTGTGTTTAAAAAATGCACATACCCTGCAGAATCAGGATCAGCAGGATGGGCCCAGGGGTGGTGTATTTTTCAAACTGTGAAGGTAATACATGAGGATTGTGGAAAGTTTAAATAGTATAGATACATATCAAGTAAAAATTCAAGTCCCCACTTCCTTTCCTTAGAGCTACCCATGCTGAGAATTTTGTTTCCTCCCATGTATTTTCTTTGCCACATGTACATGTGTATATGTGTATAATCTTTAAGAGAATTCAGCCCAAGCGATACTGCATGGCATACATTGTTACACCTTGCTTTTTCATTTAATGGTGTTTTAGCGTTCTCTCTCTCTCTTTCTTTTTCTTTCATGGTGCATAGTATTTCTAAAGGATACATTTTTAGAAGTTAAAATGTCCTACCAGAGAGTTTTATATTTTGAATTTGCCAGATGTTGCCAAATGGTCCTGTAAAAGCTTGTAGCAATGTATACTCCTACCAACTGCATACAGGCTTATATATATTTTAAAACCTTGTGATTTTCAAAAACAGATGGTTCTGCTGAGTGGAACCCATTAAGACAGCTGCCTAGGCCCCACTCACTAGCCTGTTGTCCAGCCCCAAGGCCAGTTTAGGTTAGAACCCACCTCAGTTCCCTTTAGACCGAGTGGGAGCTAAAAGGGCCGAGGAGCTTCCTCCAGCCATTTCCAGGGACTCACATGAGTGACCTTAGGAAACGGCTTGCTTAGGGGAAAAGTTTGTACTCCCAGCCGCCCTCCAGATGCAGTTGCCAACCACTGCGGAGCCCAAATTACTCTGGGTTGGGCTGTATTCTCTGATTTCCAGTGCCACTTTGGGGCACTTGTGGTGTGGAGCTATATTAAAGGAAGCCAGTCCCGGCGGCGGAAGATGCACTGGAGATGAATAGAAACAGGCTAGGAAAGGAGGCGCTGACTAGCTCTCTCTCTGTATAATGTGCTTGCCCCGCAGGCTGCTTAAAAAGGTGAATTTGCTTTCTTTGGGGTGATAGACAAAATTGGGAGCCAAGTCTATTCTTAACATTTTGGAGAGAGTATTCTGGAAGTGCAGCTGCTGGGAGCTGAGCTGGTAGAAGACTGGGGGTGGGTAACATGAGAGGCACAGGAGACGGACAGGTTTGGGCTTCCTGTCCGTGTCCGGTCACAACCGTGCTCCATGCAAGAAGGAGACCCCTGCGTCTCAGTCAGTAGGGCAGGACCAAGAAGAGGCAGGCAATTGGAGCTGATGCTCTGGTCTTGGACGGAGTTTTGATGGTGTCGCCCAGGCTCATGCTTGCTGACCTGTTTGGTCGATGGGCAATCTCTGCATACAGCTGCATATGGCAGGACGCCCTGTGTGCCATTAGAGTAGAGGACCGAGCTGCTCCCTCCCCACCTCGCTCTGCACCCGCAGCTTTACTGGCAAAATTCGTCTGAGGAGTGAGCCCTAGTGCCTCAGCTAAGCCTAGGGCCGAGGTCCCTTTGGGTTAGTTCAATCAGAGGAAAAGTAGTTTAGAATCTTTAGCTCAGGTGAGGGAGGGTGCAGATTCCTCAAGCCGGACTTCAGGCAGCCCAGAGGAAAGCATCTGAAACTAGTGCAATCCCTTGGGCTTAGGAGGACCTTGAAGAGGGTCCGAGACAGGGAACTGTTAGAGAGTGCCATCGTCTTACCAAAGAGAGGGAGCTGGAGAGATGCCTTCCTGTCATGGACAGCCAGAAGTGATTTCAAATAGCCTCTCAAGGGTGGAGGGTGCTTCACTACCAGAGATAGACACAGACATAAAGAGAAGGTGAGCTGTCCCCAGAGCGGCGGCTGTCTGGCCCAAGGGGGCGGGACCTATATCTTTAAGAGCAGGGAGACCTCTTGCTTGCTGCTCTGAACCAAAGTGAGTTTTCCAATAGAGCAACGGGCCTAAGGTGTGGCCTGACACATCTACTCAAGCCCAGTGACAGGGACCACATGGGGTCTCCTCTTCCAGGGAATCCAGTGCTGTGTTCGCTTCTTCAGCCGATGGCTTGTGTGTGCCTCCTGGGTGCCAGGCTCTCTGCTGTGCACAGCAGGCCGTGGGGACTGAGACGGTCGGGCTCCCTGACTGTGGAGCTCACTTACGTTGTGTGTGTCGGGGAGTGGGGGACGGTGATAGACCAGAACAAAAGTCAGGGAAACACACAAGATACTTAAAAATTAGGATAAATGTGCTCTGCGGGCTGGAGGCAGCATGACGGGCTAGGAAGTAGGTGGGGGAGACGTCCGAGCTGAGACAACAGGCGTCAGAATGAGCCAGGCTGAGATGAGCTGGGGGAAGAGCCCGAGAGGAGGCATGGCCTGCGGAGGTTGGCAGGTATTTGGTGTGTTCAGAGAAGGGAAGGGGGCGTGGAGGCAGTGGAGGAAGAACAGCCCAGCTCAGGCAGGACGTGGTAGGCCAGGGTCAGGCTTGGGTTCTTATTCTCAGAGGAAGGGAGATGACTGGTTTCCTCATTTTAAGAAATCAGTCTGGAACTATGGATATGCACAGAGCTCCAGATAGGTGTGCTTCCCTGGTGATTGCAGGTGGGCGGGAGGAGAGGCGGGCAGCTCAGGGCGCAGGCTTTGCTGGTCTACCGTGAGCGGCCATGGTGGCCTGGACTCTGGTGGATGGGGCTTGGCACCCAGATGGGGCTGTCCCACCCCAACAGGCTCTGAATGGAGAGCAGGCAGGGGACCAGGCCTGCGTTTCAGTATCCCTACCTTTTCGCTTTCACCTTAAGCCACTGGCCTGTGCTATTTGGAAGTCAGATTTTGGTGTCAAACATAACTCATTTTGAATCTTGCTTCAGCAACTAACTAGTGTCTGTCCTGCAGTTAGTTACTTAGCCCTGGGAGCCTTGAGGGGTTCCCGTGGACGTAAGAGGTAATAGATGTCAAGCGTGGCGCACCTAGCCTCCCACCTGATCCTGGCGGCCACCATTTACTTAGGCCCACGACCATCACTCCTATAAACGCAGGCCTTGGCTGCTTTAGCATTCTCAGGATAGGTCAACAGCTGGCTTCTGGGCCCCCTCTTTCCTGGGAGAATGCCTGTTGCTCACGGAAGCCTCTCTTCTGATCACTGCTGCGTTCTCTCTTCATGCCGACGTCGCCCAGACTGAGCGGTCCATACCTGCCCGTTCTCCACTCACACGCCCGGCGTGGGCTTCCTCCCTCCCAGCACAGGTGCCTGTGGCCAGGCTGGAACAGACAGTTCCCTGCCTCGCCTCTCCATCTCAGCGAGCTGGTCAGCTCTGCGTGGCTTACTCTTGGACCCAGCTACAACAGGTTTGGGTCCGCACAGTTTATCAAGCAGCGCAGGTGGTGGAAAGAACTCAGTGATGGTCAGGCCATCTGAGTTGAAGTCCCAGTTCTGCCAATAACTCTGTGGCATCTGACAAGTTGCTTGACTTTTCTCTACCTCCTCTTCCACGTCTAGTTGCGGTTCAGCTGTCTGTTGCCTACTCTGTGCTGGCACTGACGTTCTAGGATTCTGCATGAGTTCTATTTTAATGCCCTTGGAGGTAGTGTTTCTCTGGGCTGAGATGTAAGTTTTCACAGTGCTCTGCATGCAGGGTGCCTGGCACCTTTAAAAATAGGACGGCTGCCGCGGATGTCGAGGAAGAGCCTGAGAGGTTCTGGGGAGACCGTTTGCACAGAGATGGCTGAGGAACTTCGAGCAAGGCTTGGAATTACTGCCCAGAAGGAGCGGCTGTCTTCCCCTCTTACATTCGGATCTGAAATATAAGCCAGTGGCCCTGCCATGGTGGCTGCTGGCAGCTGGCACATCTGGCACCCAGAGGGAGATGCCCAGCACAGCCTGGATCTGGAAGGAGCCCAAATGAGAGTTGGTCTGTGAAGACTCTGCCCGACAGGAACCAGGCAGGAAGGAACAAAATAGGCGGGTTGTGAGGTGCTATCTGGCCCCCGCCAAGACCTTTGCCTTCCTGTTCTTGACCAGTTCCGGGGCCCATCACAAGGGGCCAGGAGGGTCCTCCAACTAGGCTCACAGTTATGAAGAGCGTCCATGATGGACGTCGACATCAGAGAATGAAAGAAGCAGAAATCCATCTCCCAACTTGAAGCTCGCGTCGCGTTACTGGATCACGCATTACAAATAAATGTTATAAATCTTGTAATTATCATGCGAGGAGGACAGTCATCTCCCACTGTGTTTGTGCAACAAAACATCACCTTGTCAAGCAGAAACATAAAATATTCCTTAATTTTCATAACTTTGTTTTGATATTTCTTAATTATTTTTTAATATCCTGGGATCTTTAAAATATGTAAGCCGCCAGGCTTTTCGTGACTTTTAGACCAAAGCTCATCTTTATTTTTCCCCCCCTCTCCATTAGATTCAAACAGTGACGAAGAAAGTCCTCGTGGCGCCTCCGGCAGATGAGGAGGGCAATGCCACTAATGCTGTCATCTCCCTGTTGAACGAGACGGTGACAGAGACACCTGAGGAAACAAACGTGATTATCAAGAAGGGCCTGGAGTTCAAGGACGGCATGAATGTCTTAGGTGGGCAACCTGGTGTTCCTCTCCCTGGTGGAGGCGCCTCAGCTTCCTCAGCAACGGCCAGCCTTCCCTGCATCTCAGCACCTCGGCATCCCTCACTCCCTTCTCAGAAAGCCGATTGCTCTGCTGTCCTCTAGGTGGAGCAGGAGGCTCTCTCTGGGGAGGGTCACTGGGACTGACAGCTGAGAGATGAAGGAAGAGGGAGATGGGCAGGAGCGAGACCATGAGGGGACATCACAGCTCAAGCTCGGTTATGGGAAAAGAGAGGGGATTCACATTCATCAGGCGCGTGCCCTGACTTTCTGTGTGGCACTGGCAAGTCACTTTCTCAGACCCCATTTCGTAACGTTACACATCCTGTTCTTTTATTTCTCAAGCATTTTTTTTGAGCTGCCCTTGTGTACCAGTGCTGTGCTGTGCATGGAGGAGCCCCACCCCAGCTCTCACAGTCTGTAAACAAATGCAGTGCTGTCAGGAGCATAAGGCATTAGCATTGGTGTCAAAAGGAGCTTATCAAAGGAGATTATTTTGTGTAATTTCCTGGGATTCCAGTGAATCCTTTCCCCTAGACTGGAGCCTTCTTAGCATGCCATCCCAGAGGTTCTTTGGCTCTGCAGTTGGACAGACCTGGGCTTGGATCCTTTATGGACCACTCGCTGGTTATTTAACTGTAGGCAAGTTGCTTCACTTCTCTGAGCCTCATTTGTCAAGTGGGGATGAGATTGGCATTTCTCTTGTAGATCATTATGAGGATTAAATGATACACGCCATATGCTCTATTCGCATGAGCTACTATCATTATTAAAAGTGAGAGGAGAGCTGAGGGGCTCAATCAGAAAACACCCCCAATGGAGGATGGAGACTCGCCATCATGTAGGTGACTCCAATTTTCCCAGTTCTCTCCCCACCCACCCCCTTGGTCCACTCCCCACCATAACCCTCATCCACCATTAGAATGGTGTCCCCAAGACAAGAAAGAGGGATATTTGGCCATAAGCTGGGAGACATGGGGAATCTGGGTGGAAGAAGTATGTTGACCTATGGAAGCAAGATTTCTAAGGATTTGAATGAGAGCTGTTTAGAAATGGATGAGCTCAGTGATCCTTCCACTTTGCCCTCAAGGAGGTTAAATGCCCTGGTCTCCTTAGTAGGGTTGTCAGATAAAATACAGGATGTCCAGTCTCAACTATTGCATGGGACATACTTATGCTAAAAAAGTTATTCATTGTTTATCTGAAATTCAAAAACTTAACTGGTATCCTGTTTTGTTCTAAATTTGATAAACTTGCCCCTTACTCATCCAGAATGGTGGAGAGAAAGAGGTAGAGGGAGCAGGATTGCCTAGCCACTGAAAAATGGAAGCTTTATGAAGCTTTATTGGAGGATCGTTTTGTCTGGCCCAGCAGGAAGCAGGTTGGGTGAGTGGGAGTGAGGAAGGAGATAAGCTGATTAGGCTGCCAGGCAATGGGAGATCAATAAACACTGCTGACAATCAGTGGGAGGTGAGAGGAGGAAGGAGAAAGTGGGAGAGCTCCTCTGAGAAGGAGGGATTGCAGATATCCTCGGCATCCACCCCTGAGTGGCTCTTCTCCTCCACTGGCCAGATACCCACAACCCTTTCAGGGCCTTCCCAACTCCCCTTGGGCTCTTTGCGCAGGTCATAACGAAAAATCCAATCCGCGAAGTCAAAGTGGCCCCACAGTCTTCTTCACACTCTGGGGAAGGTTGAGGCCATGAGTAATGGGGCCAAGGCTTTGGGGTGAATCATTCGGAAGACTTTTGAGGTCGTTTCCAGAGTCTTGGTGGATTCTGGGAAGTCACATGATCTTTGGCTGTACTGGGGAGTTTCAACACAACTCACTACTCTTTCAACCCTAATGACCAAGTCTAAGAGGGCTTTGTTCAAATGAAACACCCCTGATCTGGTGAGTGAGTTCTATGAGGTGATGTTTATAGAGGAAATGACAAGCTGGACATGAGTTTCCAAGTGCAGATGGCAACTCTGGAAAGCCAAGGGAAGTTAGACTGTTGAGAAACTTCCCATTTACAAATCATGGCTGCAATAAGGTTCTTTCCATGGTCTTCCAAGGGTGGAGATGGTGGCTTTTTTGTTTTTACTTTTGGCTTTGGAAAGTCCCGAGGATCAAACGTTGCAATGTGAAGATAAAGCCCTAGCCTCCCACTTCTTTAAGGACTCATTTCTTTCCCCAAAAATCCTCAGACCCACTTCTGGGTTCCACCCTAATTCCAACTGCTTAAATCAACTCCTGCTAGAGATTTCCCCTTTCAGTATCTCTCTATTGTCCTGATAGACGCGGCCAGTTTCTGCAGACGCTGAGATGGGAGATTTTTTATTACTGTTCTTTGGGACTTTGAGACCTTGCACATTTTTTCTTAAAATTTCCAAATGAAATTAACCAAGTAACACTAGCTATTCTTGGCCAGAATGTTCACAGATTATTTCTCACGACACTCCTAGAAAATTCCTCGCCTTGGGCTGAGAGCAGGGCTTTGGAATAGCCTGGATGTGATGTCATATGTTACTGCAGAACTGGGCCACTCTCTCTCAGATCCAATTCTGACTAAACCTTTGCCTGTCCTGGGCTAAAAACTCACTTGTAAGTCACTTGTCAATCTTTCTGGCCAGGAGCTGAAAAGGGAAAATATTAAATACCAAGGATTAACAGTCCTGAGGGCAAGTGCTGGATTCTTTCTGCTAAAGAGAGAAAGGGTCCTGTGAAGGGTAGTGAACAGTCTGGGTTATTATGGGCTTGGTGTGGGGAGGCGAGTGGTTTTGGTGAATAGGGAAAAGGCATAATCAGAAATTCGGAGAGGAAGCACTCTCTGCTTAGAGAATCAAATTATAAAGCTGTGTTTACTGATGTAGCCCAAGACTCCAAACATAACTGGACACAGAGGAAACTGGATGTAATAGGGAGGGACTGGAAATGAGGCACTGCCAAACCGGGACAGGGTGGATGTGGGGACAAGGAGGGAGAGAGGGAAGAGAGGATGCTCCATACTGCAGTTCAGAGAAAAGGCAGATGGGCAAGCAGTCTTGTAGCCAAAGAGACAGGTACAGTGATATGTAGTCCATGTAAGTAGAAAAAGTCAGAGCCTCAGGACTGACAATAGTGGGTCGGGGTGGGGAGGCCCATGGGACCGGTAATCAGAGATTCGGACAGCCCCCAGGCAGTATTGGGGATGTCTGTTAGCCATGTAGTGCACCCCAGTCCCTCGGCAGGTCTGGGTGAGACTCCCGTCCGGGAGGTGAGACACTGAGGGAAAAAGGGGTGATGGCAAGAGAGACTCTTCTGGGCAGAAAGAAGCCAGGCCTAGCCGTGGAGGAACTAGAGTGTAAGGCAGCCTCCCAGACGGATGCCCAGATGCAGGGAATGCGGCAAAAGCCAAGAGAGAGATGAGACCCAAGGCGGGTGTTGGAGTTGGTCCAGCACTTGGGCAGTTTGATGTTGACGTCAAGGTGGAGACAGAGCTCCTCATATCCTTCCGGCCTGGGCTTGGGGTTGACCCTGGAGGCTGAGGGGGACTGGATTTACATGGAAGTCACGGGATGTCAAGTGAAGGGAGAACAAGTCTGAGGGGCCGGGAAGTGGTAAAAGCTATGTTCTCTTTATTCTTCTGAAAAAATGAAAAAGAGAAGCCTTCTAACCATGTTGACCATGAAAAGAATTGTGATAAATTAATAAATAATAGGTTAAATCCAAACAAACTGGGTCTATTGGGATTTCCCAACTGTTCCGGATTTTGCATTGCTTTCCATTTGATGTTTCAACATTCCTCCTGCCTCTCACATTAGGCAAGTAGCAATAAAAAAATAATTTTATGTTTAGGATTTTTCTAGAGTGAAACATTCCACCCAGGGATGGATAACACCAAAGCAATATAGCCTCAGCCCTGGCAGAGATTTTACTGGCTAATTGGTCTCTGCTATTCAAATATTGGCTCCAAAGGTTGCGTGATAATCCCCAAGTCCCAACAAGCCTGCCTGCGTTAATCTGTGTACTAACGGAATCTGCTCACACATGCTCTCCTAAGTGAGGACGAGGAAGAAGAGAGCACTTTTTCGTTTGGAATGAAAATGAGTTCATTTTCTTCAAGAAACTAGCAGTGCTCCAGTCCAACTTGCTTGTGTGAAAAATGTTAAGGAAAGCCATAATTATCCTGGGGAAAGGCACTTTCAGTGTGAAATAGAATGCTTTTGTCTTTTAATGGCTGATTCATGGGATAACAGGCAGTGAGAACATGGCGCCATACATGGGGAATGGTAAAGAAGGCCGGAGAAGAAACACCTACTTTATAATCTGTCCTTCTGTGTAATGTGATTCACCCAACAGGTCTGATAGGATTTTTCATTGCTTTTGGCATCGCCATGGGGAAGATGGGTGAGCAGGCCAAGCTGATGGTGGAATTCTTCAACATCTTGAATGAGATCGTCATGAAGTTAGTGATCATGATCATGTGGTAAGTAGGCTAGCTCTTACTTCACTGTGGTGCGGGGGTGAGAAGGTCTTGGGGTACCCAGAGGATACTGGAGCCCTCCTAGTAGGAAAGGGCGGGTGGGTGTGGACCAAATACATTCTCTTTTTTGGAGCTTCTCCTAGAAAATGGATCAGAAAACTATGGCCCGTGAGCCAAATCCTATCCACCAAGTGTTCTGCATGGACTGGGAGTTATGTAGGGGTTTTATGTTTTTATGTTGCTGGAAAAATATCAAAGGAAGAATCTTATTCCACAACACATAAAAATGATATGAAATTCACATTCGGTGCTCAAATACAGCTTTATGGGCACACAGCCACACCGTTTGTTCTCTTATTGTCCGGGGGTGCTTTTGTGCTAAATGGCAGAGTTGAGTAGTTCTGACCAAAACCGTGTAGCCCGCAAAGCCTAAAATATTTACTCTTTGGCCCTTTATATACAAAGTTCGCTGATTCGTGTCCTGAAAGAAAAAAAAAGACAGAGAGACAAGCTGGAAAAACCAATCAGTAACACTGAAGCTGAGCAGGAGCAGGAAAAAGTCAAGTAAACCCAAGAGAGTAGGGATCTGGCGTGACCCAGGGTGCGTGGAAGAACCACGGCTCCCATATTCTGGTGTCCCAAAGCAATGCTTCTTAGATCTGGGTCGCTCATGACTCATAGAGAAGAAAACAGAGGCCATTCTCAGGCCATGCAAGCAAAAGTGAAATCGAGGTGTGTTAGAACTATAAGAGCTCTTGTGAGTGGGGTCCCAGCCTCTCGTTTTACAGAAGAGAAAACTCTCGTCTAGAGACACTAACTCTTGATTCTTTATCATCGTGATCATTATAATAATAGAAGCTATCATTTATCGATTTCCTTTTATCTGCCAAGAGCCATGATAAGTGCGTAACATCCATCAAATGGAATCCCAACAACGTGCAGAGATGGTATTATTATTCCCATTTTACAGAAAAGGCAACTGAGGCTCGTAGAGGTGAATTAACTTACCTATGATTATATAGCTAGAGAGAGAGAAAAACTGGAGTTCATACTGATATCAAAATCCTTGATGCGTAAGTGGGTGGGATTTTTTGTGTGAATCATGTAAGCAGTGTTGTCTCCATTTCCTGTGTGTTTGTGGTCAGTGGTTCTGAAATCCAGGGTAGCCCAGGAGAGCACGAGTCTCCACTCCTTTCATCAAGGAGGCTGTGTGCCTTCAGTCACTGGAAACTTCTAGTGTTTTTACATGCATTTGTTTCAGACCCCTATGATGGTCCTGTATGCCTGCCTAGGAAAAAAAAAAAAAACGTTATTAGACCAAACCACATCTGTGTTCTTTTTGCCACAGGCATTCTGGGTTACAGATTCCCCGTGTCTGCATCTTCCTGTCCTACCCTTCTTCCTCTCTCCTCCTCTGATCTTCTTCCACTTCTGTGTGGTGACTTCCACTGAAATCCTTCCTTCTTTCTCTCTACTTCCTTTCTTTGACCCCCGCTTTCACCTTACCAGCCAGAAATCTATTATTTTTTTCATCACCACAAAACCTAAGCTAGTGATGTGCCTATAGTAAGTTCTTACTAAAACTTCAGGAATGAGTGAGCTAGCTGAAGGCCCCAGGGTCTGAATCAGGAAGATGTTCCTCCTGAGTTCATGAACTATATTTAATAGACCTGGCTTGTCCAGATCGTTGCTTAATTGTACTTATAAAACCTAGAAAAGATGCTAATAAAATAATGCGTTCTTCTCGATTATTGGACTGATTCTTCAACTTCCCAGGCAATACTAGATTTCTGAATATTTCTTTTGTGTGAAGAGTTAAAGTCACACACATAGTGATGCTGTAAAAAATATGTTTAAAGTCTTTCAGATCTGTTGTGAGCCTGCTGAGAGTTTAATAAATGATAATACATAAAGCAGAATAGGCCTCCTGCCATGAAACATTAGGATCTACTCTTGTGTCCTAGAATTTCTAGCAGAGTGAGCATCCTTGCTCTAAATGTGCAGTGCACATTTCTGCATGATGATGCCAGTGATGTGGCAATATATGCAAGTTTCTTCTTTCATCTGCACCAAGGTCATTTCCTCTGAGCCCTTGATGGGAAGGGAATCTTCTAGGAAATCAAATGAGTCATGGGATAAAGTGTAGCCTCCCTTCTCCCCAGGGTTGGAGGGTAGTGTGGATCAAGAAGTTTCCTATACAATGAATGAAAACTCCTAAAGATTTAGCCTCATATCCCGGGAGTGGAGAGCAACTGTGAGTCAGGAATGAGACCTACGGAAGGATTTCTGACAGCTGTTCAGTTACCTCATGCAGGCAGACAGTCAGAAGGGTGTTACACGAGAGGAGAGGCCAAGTCCACACATTTCTGTCATTCTTTAGCTGCCTTGTCAGCATCAACATTTGATAACGATGTGTGTGAGAAGGTTCTGGATAAAACTGCCAACCATTCTTCAATGGACTCCTCAAAGCTTAAAAAATCAGGGTTCTTTTGTATTCTTCTCCATGTGGTAGTAAGAGTAGGAATAATGGAAATATAGCATTGAGATTGTTATTATTCTAATAATTATCATTGTTAAATTGTAACTTAGAGTTATTAAATTCTTGCTGTATACTCAGTATTATTTCAGTTACCATGCTCTACTTGTTTGTTATTCAAGAGATAATTACTATTTTCATTATACTTATTATTAAATCATAAGTAAGATTTACCAAGTTCCTGCTATATGCTTAATACTATTCCAATTACTTTACCTGCAGTAACTCATTTATTCCTCACAATAGCACCTAGCAAAATAGGTACTTTTGTTAGCCCTGTTTTCCAGATGAGGAAACTAGGCACAGAGGTTAACTTGCCCAGTGTGGCACAGCCTAAGTAACAGGAGTTGTATGGAATTGTGTCTAACACAACTTCTGTCTAACTTCAGCCTGGACTGAATCCAGGATCCTCCTATTACTAGCTTTAGGTAAGTAAGGCATACTCTAAACCCCAACATCCTGATCTGTAAAATGGGTTCATCATAGAATCCATGCCATAGGGTCGCTGTGAGGATTAGGTGAAATTCTGACCAGTAGTCACAGAGCATTCTCTATGTGTCAGGCCCTGTCCAAGCACTTCACCGGAATTAGTATTATTGTTGTTATTTTGTGACTATCATTACTATCATCAACTCAACCCTTTGTTTCTTCATGTTCATTAATTCTTTAAGAAGCCTACATAGGCCTCTGATTCATCAAAAAAAGAAAAACCCTAATTTTAGTGTGATTTTCATATCCTCATTTTCTGCAAAGTTCTTAAAAACATTTCTTTTCATAATCTAAAAACTTAAACAGAAAGTAAAACTTTTTATAATCTAATCACTATAGGAACATAAAACGAGAAGTGAACTCTCTGCCCACTCTTCCAATTCTCCCTCTCAGTTAACCCACCACCACCATCCATCCACCCACCCACCCACCCACCCATCCATCCATTCATCCATCCATCCATCCATCCATCCATCCATCCACCTTCCTTCCTTCCATCCACCCATCCATCCTTCCTTCCTTCTTTCCTTCCTTCCTTCCTTCCTTCCTTCCATCCACCCATCCATCCTTCCTTCCTTCTTTCCTTCCTTCCTTCCTTCCTTCCATCTATCCATCCATCCATCTATCCATCCTTCCATCCATCCATCCATCATTCCATTCTTTCACTCTATAAATATTTTTTGAGTATGCCTTCTGTGTCAGTAACAATTTGAGGCACTGGTGATACAATGGTGAATAAGACAGAGTAAGATTCCTGTCCTCATGGAGTTTACATTCTAGTGATAGGAGAGAGGGAAAAATTAAAGGAAGCAAATAAGAACTGAGAGAGTAAGCAGTGCTACAAAGTCAAATAACAGGAAAGGGCATAGAGAGTGATGGGTGGATGGAAGTAGGGAGTGAACTCTATCAGGAGGGACGAGGGGAGGGCTGTCTGGGAAAGTGACTTTTGAGGAAGACCTGAAGAATGAGAGAGAGGCAGCTCCGTGAAGAATTGAGAGGGGCATTTTCCAGGGGAGGAAGCAGCAAGTGACAGGTTTTTGAGGGTCAGAATGAGGGTCTGGAGTGCGGTTGGTCGGTGAGGGAGGGATGGAAGGCCGTGAAGTTGGAGAGGTGGGCAAGAGGCAGATCCCACAGGCCTCTGTGATGAGTTGGAGTTTTATTTATTTGCAAAAGGAAGTCCCTGGAGGGTTACCAAGCCTGGAGACTCTACAAACTGATTTTCACTCCATCCTGATGAAAAGTTCTGATCCACATATGGTAACTCTCAGCAAAAGTCACTCCTTGGATAGCCAGAACACCTTTCCCTAGCTGGACTGGAACAAATGGAGATTTGTGTTGCTTCCAGAGCCAAAGTACAGACAGCACCTTTAGGTAACTCTTGGGGTGTGTGTTTAAGTCTTTATTGACAGACTTTTCCAATTCTGAGTTCTCTTGGGATCCATCACAAACTGGTAGGCTGGCGTTGCTGTTGGAAACGTGTGCAACTGAACCAAAGTGGCTTTAGGGCAGGACTGAGGAAGTCCCTCCACTTACCTCCATTCCAAGCATTTGTCCCACAATCTGTCCTGTGCCTAAAAGTCCTGAATTAACTATTTTAGTGGGTTAAAACCAAAGGCCTTAATTGGAGATAAAGTAAATGGTTTCCAAAGGCTAACCTAGTAATATCTACATTTTTTCAGTTGCAGATCATATTTTATTCCTCAAAACACTGATTTCCAAACACATCAGAATTACCTGGGAAACTTGTTTAAAATATAAATGCCCCAAGGCTAGCTCCAGGAAATTCTAACTCAATAGGCATGTGGCGGCCCGGGGAGTCCATGTTGTTACCAGGCAGATCAAGTGAGTCTGAAGCGCGTGTCTATGAATGCACAGAAACACTGACTGAATTCTGCGTATGCTAAGTGCTGTGTTTAAATTTGTGATTTTGGAGTAGAGAGCAGACCTGGGAGGGGCATCTTGGTGGGAACCTTAGGATGATAAGGACTGTGAGTGGAGGCAAGAATGGATGGTACAACAGTAAGAAAAAGATACAGCAGCCCAGTCCTGGATGAATCAGTGGCTTTGAAAGCAGTGCCTAGAGCTGAGGACACAACCAGTCTCAGGGCAGCATGGAAGCCATTCCCTCCCCATAGCTTTATAGTCGTGTCCTTCTGATTTGGAAACTGGGCCAACAATTACTGAGCATCGCTTGGCTTCAGAACGCTCACTGGAGCCCTCAGCCTCTTTATGCTCTTTGGTTCATGGCTTTGTTTGTTTGTTTCACCTCAGAAGCTTTGAATGGTGACCTTGGACCCTGGGCATTTGCCATTTTCAATGAGATAATTCATTATCATGGAAACCCAGGAACTCAGAAGGTCCAGATTCTGAGTGGAGGCTTAAGCGACTTGTTTTAAAAACAGGTGCAGGAAAGTAATGTAAAAGGCATCACAGAAGAAAGGCTCTTTCCTTTTCCTTATTAATGCTCATCCTAATCTGGGAGACCGAGGTGTTTGGGTTAAGCAGGGCCCCTGCCTGCCCTGTTGATTTACCCTAATACGCTGCCTTATGGCCTTTGAATAACACTCCATTTAGAGTGAGAACTCATGTTTCTCCCAGCGAGCTGAGTGCTCCAGAGGTCACCTGTTACCTCTCTAACTCATTTGGCTTAGGATCAAACATGTTCTCCAGGGGGACTCCATAGCCAGGCTTCCTAGGCAGAGAGCCCTAAAAACATTTTATCTCAGTTCTACAAACTGCTTGTCTCAGAAGAGCAGGAAAATGGAATGGCACCCAAAACAGCTCGTATTTGCGTTTTTTTCTGGACATCTTTAAAGAGCGATTGGTGCTTGGGAAAAAAGCAGTCTCTTGGATTATGAAGATAAGTGCCTATTGGCTTTATTGGAAGATGCGTTCTGCTCGGTTGTTTACAATTCCGGTGGACAGAGAGGCAGCCCCTGAGACTACCCTGCCGCTCTCTGAGGTGTTGTGACCATGGGCGCACCAGGGGAAAATGTAAAGTGGTGGGAAGGCCAAGGATTTAATGACTTGGCTCCCTAACGCCTGTGGACGCAGCCCTCAAACTTTGGCCAGCCTTTACCCCAGGGAAAGGGTAGCTGGGAGGTGCAGGCTAGATGCTTCTCAGGGAAGAAAGCAGTTATGCTAACATTCTAACTAATGAGTGTCAGTTACATACCAGCTCTTTCAGGAGAAGCTTCCTCTTGAGATAATATATTGCTCGTAAAAACATCCACAGTTGGGTGACGGCAGCCCGTGAGGTGTTTTAGAAAACCTCATTAACTCAGACTTGACTCATTAAGCATGATGATGAGGGGACATGGGGTATATGCGGGAAGACAGAACATACAAGGGACTCCTTTGCCAGGAGTCAGGAAGCAGCGCTGCTGACAAGGATGGGGGAGGCGTTATGGACAGTGCAGACATACGCACGTTCAAAAACGTAATCCTTGCAGCAGCCCCATGAGCTTGGAGTGAGCCTCTCTGAGCCTTGACAAGCTCATCTGTAAGTGGGAAGATGTCACTAACTAAGGTCCTGTAGCTGGTGAGTGGCTGGATGAGCTCCATGTCTTGCGTAACTGTGTCTATGACTCTCATCTGCTCCTCACAGCTTTTCTTCAACGCAGGAAAGGGCTTGCTTCAGGCACAGTTGCAGAAACAACCAAATCTGGCTTCGGTGTCCCTCTCCCTTTCTCAACTCCCTTAACCCTGGCTGGGAGCCCCATCCCGAGACTTCGTTTTCCCCACAGTGGTTCTCTGAAATAGGTTCATAATTCTTAATAAGGTATCCACCTTCCCACAAATATTTTCATTTTAGTCAGAAAGTATCGCAGACTGAACAAGTTCATGCTCTAACGACACCAGATTGGGCAAGAAAAAAGGGATGTTGCCAAACAGGCAGAAAGTACACTCAAGATGAGAGAGAACAGGGTTGGCTTGCTCAAGAGTGCAGACAACAGGCAACTGTTCCCAAGCTCTCCGTAAAGTAATACTAATGTAGAAATATAGAATAAGCTTACACAGGACAAACTGTACATGGAGAATTGTCTGCTGAGCTACAAAGAGCTATGATTGCTCATTAAAGAGAAGTGGTTTGGCTTGGTAGGGAAAAAACCCCAGTCGCGGAGTTTCACAGATCTGAGATTGCTCTCGTCCTTCTTCCTGGTTTCATGGTCCCGGGCCGGTTACTTAAGTTTTTTGAACCTCAATTTCCTCATTTGCTGAGTAGGAATAATGATACCTAGATCTTAGGGTTGTGGGGAGAATGAAATGAGGCGAAGTGTGTGGTGCTCTCGCCATGTTGCTTGAGACACGATGAACGGTAGTCAGCACGATTGTTAGAGTAAATGTGGAGAGGAGGCCTTTCAGACTTAGAGGTAATCAAACCGCATTTCTCTCAATGTACTCTTTGGCTCAGGTGGTTTTCTCGTTTTGGCAGATCTCTCTCTGTCTGTCTGTTATTTTAATATATTTCCTATCTTCTGAGGCAAAAACAAAGCAAATTTACAAACACCAGTTGATGGCTTGGCAAAACTCTAATGGGCTTTCTGAGAAGCTCCAAATTTATTCCAAATTTCCAAGGGAGAAGCTGAGGAACAGAGAAATCAAAGGAGAGTCTCAAAGACACAACCTGTGCGTCTCTCAACTTTAGCGCGGTGCTTACCTAAGAGATGGTAAAACTTGTCTCGGCTATTCTTAAAAATAACTGAGCAACCAAGCTTGGCTTTGGGTTTTTCATTAGAGCGGGGGCCACCAGATCCGAAGAACAGATTTCAGATATGGCTGTTGGTCTGAAGGAAAATATAGCATCTGTTGAATCTCATGACCTCATTCAGCAAAGCTCTCTGTACAGAAATGGGAAGGGTTTTCCTGAGGGTGCAGTCCATGGGAGGGCCCAGATTTAAGTTCTGAATCCCATAATGATCTCTTTATTTTTTTTCTTTTGTGTTTTTCAGGTACTCTCCCCTGGGTATCGCCTGCCTAATTTGTGGAAAGATCATTGCAATCAAGGACTTAGAAGTGGTTGCTAGGCAACTGGGGATGTACATGGTCACGGTGATTGTGGGCCTCATCATCCATGGGGGCATCTTTCTCCCCTTGATTTACTTTCTAGTGACCAGGAAAAACCCTTTCTCCTTTTTTGCTGGCATTTTCCAAGCTTGGATCACTGCCCTGGGTACTGCTTCCAGGTAGAGAACACCAGAAATCACCTTTCTTTCTCTCTGCTCACTTTTTTGCCCTCTTTGCCAATTCCTTTTTTTCAAAACCCTCCTGCCACAGAGTTCAATGAGAACACTTTTCACATGTTATTAAAATATTTCTGAAAAAGGCGAATGCTTTGTATTTTTGGCTCATTCTAGGAACTTCTGAGCTTTCTGATGAACATCTTTGCTGGTATGCAACTGCATTGGAAACATGATCTCATATTAAATTTCCCAGATGAATGCGTGCTATTAATCTGCATACCTAATTTGCCATATGTAGTATTAGTTTACTTTTAAATGTTTTCCGAAAGGGTATAACAGGATGCTATTCTATTTAAGAAGTTCTTTCCCCAGTGATCTGAAAAATGCTATAAAAAAAATATCGCTCTATGGACTAGGTTTTCGAAAGCAGGAGAACGAGCTTTTGCAGGGTAAATGGAATGTTAGGCAGGAGTTTTCAAACAAACCGGAAGTCAGTCCAGTCTTTGACCTCTGCGTGAACCTCTAACGGACCATTCTGCTCCGTTGATTTTGAGAAAATCAGGCTGGCATTGATTTGACTTGACACCCACTGTGAATCCGTTCCTTTTTTGTTACCTAGTTCCAGTAGCCCGGAAGCCAACGAGGACTCCAGGGATATGCAGAGAGAAATATTTGGTTTTTGATGTCTTCTGGGACTGAATTTAGCAAAAAAAACAAACAAAAATACATGAGAAACACCCGGCAAGTTAGAATTTCAAAGACTAAAGGAGTTTTATTCTTCCAGCCTGCAATAGTTGTCTATATTTCTGCACGTGTATCCTTGGATTACAGCACCAAGACTGGGGTCGCAAGGCAGGTGGCAGGGCAGCAGGCTAACTCAGCAGCCCGTAGCTCAGCCTTCTCTCTGGAGTCACAGCTCCTTGGGGCAGAGCCTGGGACAGTGCACTGCTAGTGAGGTGGCTGTTCGTGACACGGGGTGACTGCAGTCCCAAGGCTCCTGAGCAGCAGCCAGATTTTCCTTAAATGACCTAACAGGCCGATAGTGGTGATGACCTGGGAAGCCAAATTATATTTTCTTGCAAATCAATGAGAATTTGGTGCTTGTAGAATGTGAGGTTTCAGGAGAGGCTGCAATATATACGATCCTGGGGATCTAGGTTCTGCATTCAGTTTCCCAAGATGAAGGGGAACACTCTACTCCCAAATTTCCTATTTCCTTCTTGGTCCTAAGTATCTTTTTTTTTTTTTTTCCTGAGGAAGATTCTCCCTGACCTAACATCCATTGCCAATCCTCCTCTTTTCTTTTGCTTGAGGAAGATCAGCCCTGAGCTAAGCTAACATCTGTGCCAATCCTCCCCTATTTTTTTGTATGTGGGATGCCTCCACAGCATGGCTGGTGTGCAGAGTAGGTCTGTGCCTGGGATCGAACCCCCGGACTGGGGCTGCTGAAGCAGAGCACACAGAGCTTTAACCACTACGCCCACTGGGCTGGCCTGGTCCTAAGTATCTTTATCCATAAAGATCCTCTCTCTTTGGAGAAAAATTAGATCCTTTTTTTTTTTTTCCAAAATAAAAGCTATCATCTTTAGTTTTATTTTTGTTTTCTGGTTATGAACCTATGCTCATATTTGCTCATTGTGAAAAAATTCAGAGTGAATAAAATTTTGAAGAAGAAAATGAACGTTAATCACAGTTATTGTGTGACCAAATGATAATTGGTAGTAACCCTTAGTTAACCTTTACAGTGTTATGTCTTTCCAGTTCTTACTATGTTAGATACTGTAAACTGCTGTTTTTCACTGGTCAACAGATCATGAAAGTTATATTATCTATCAATATACCTCTTTCTACTATTTTTTAAACTGCATGATAATACACTGCCTGTGCTACAATACAACCCCACCCCACCCTGTGACGTACGCTTAAGGCGTGTCTATTAAACAGGGCTGTGACACGCATCCTTGTAAATGCGTCTCTCCGAGGTTGTCTGATGATGTCCTCAGGAAAAACTTCTAGAAGTGGAATTTCTGAGTCCAGCGGAAAGCACATCGACGATTTCAAACATCACCAGATTGCTATTCAGAAAAGTACACTCGCTTATGTTCCACTAAGTGGGTGTGAGACGCGCCCTTCCTCACCCACTCCCGGCGCTCGAGAGGATCAGTCACCGTCACACTTGCCAATCTCATTGGTGAAAGATGATCTCATTGAATATGCATTTCTGTGATTCCTCGTGAGGGAAATGTCTTTCTGTGCTCTTATTGACTGTCCTTCGCCCCCCGCCCTGTGAATTGTTTGTGATCTTAATTTCCTGTTGGGGTATTCATCCTTTCCTGATTGGTTTTCAACCCTCTTCATGTCTAAAAATATTAACTCATGTATCATGTGTTGCAAATAATGTCCCTCTCCACTTGACATTTGTCTTAAAAATTTACAGTGCTTTTTGCCACTAGAAGTTTTTAATTTGTACATTGTTGAAACTGTCAGTATTTTGCATTAGTATTTAGAATTTTTATTTTACTCAAGAGCATCTTTTGATCTTTAAACTATTTCAAAAATATTATGATTATCTTTTCTTTGACTGACTAGACAATTATTCCAGTATATTTATAAAACAAAGTAAATCTTAAAGGCATATGGATGGCCCAAATTTGTATTTAAATCAGACAAATGCTTGGGTTGTCTGGCCAAGGCCGCAGAGGACCCATTTTCCTCCTTACCTTGTATTTCATTGGAAAAAAGAAAAAGTAGTTTTAATCTTCAGTTAAAATGTGACTTTTGCCTGGATGTGGAATTCCTTTTTTTCAAAGAAAAAGACTTAAGGGAAAAAAGTCAATATGGCAGGAGTCACATACTAAGAATTAACTTTGCCATCATGATCAGAGGGAAAAAACACAAAGCCCCAGGACAGGCAGCTAAACAGCCTTTCTGCCTCCTCGGACGTTGGGCTGATAGGGATGTGGAGGGGCTGACCCCCTGTCTCAGTGGGCACAGAAGCCGGTGTCAAGGAGCATGGATGGAGGAGGAATGGCCCGGGACACACCTCGCTGCATCTCTCTGACTTCAGTGCCTGCTGTTAAAACTAACCTGGAAAAAAAAGGAGAATCTCAATTATCTGATACTTATTATTAGCAACATTTGAAGACTGTCATATGGCCATTGAGTCAGGAGCCAAAAAATACAATGACAGAATGTCGGCCAGGCAACGCAGGAAAGAGTTGAAATTCTCAAGTCCCAGTTTGGATTGGCTGGGTTGATAATGGAATTTTAATTCACAAAGCCTGTCCAGTAGAGAAACTGAGAATATTTTCATGCCTTACCAATTATTTTCCCCAATCTATTTAATTGTCTGAAGACCCTATGATAACATTTTGGGGAAATGAATGCAATAATAATAATTAATGTATTCCGGTCCTCCCAGAAGTGACCTTAGATTCATATCATATCATCATTGAGAATCCTGGCCACCATTCGTGGCTGAGCAGACATCTCAGACGAGTCCTAGTGTCCTGGAAACCCTTCAAGGGGTCCTAGGAAAGGGCAGGGTGGGGGAGCTCTGGGGGTGAGAGGAATAAAAGGACGCTAACATCTCATTAAAACAGCTGGGGCAGCAAGCCAGGTCAGATGGCATCCCCACACATGTGAACGAGGCCAGACCCCAACTTTTCTCCCTGGGTTTATAAGGTTTTAGTAAGGAGAAGTCTCCAAATATTCGTTTCTTCTCCCTCCCTAAGACCAAGGAGGAGGCATGAGACAGACCCCTGACCTGAAATCACAAAGAATGTTCCGGTAAGATGACTCTGGCTTCCCTAAGGTTGCGATTAGGAGCTCATGGGTCAGTGACTTGATAAGATGCAGATTTAGGCGACCCTCACGGTAGGGCTTCTGGTTCCTTGGTTCTGTGTAGGGCCTGGAATCTGCATTTCATTTAGCTCCCCGAAGCCGATGGTCCTCTCCGACTCTCTGAGAAACCGAGACTTCTGCAGGTGTCTTTGTCCAGCCTGGTGGGAGCCCCGGTTCTGACTACAGGAGGAGAAAGTTCTGACTAAGGCTGGAAGTGCAAGAGAGGAAAAAGTGCCGTCTGCATTGGAGGTTTTCCAATTCACTTTGCTAGGGTTTGAATAGAAAAAAAATCGAAAGAGAAGGGACCGCAAAGCACTCCCATGGCAGTGAGTGTTCTGCGTTGTTTTCCACAGTACTTAAACTTTGAAGCAAATCCACCAGCCCTCCCCCGCACCTCTGTCCACATGGAAATTATATTCTGGCCTTCAGCATCCCTTATGCTTACAAGTCTCCTATTTTAGAAGACCGGTGAACATGTCAGGAGTTCTGGCATTTGAGGCTGCGTCATGTGGTCATGAATTCCCATCCCACGCCCGGGAGGAGTTGGGGTGAAGTCACTCCATATTGGGTCTTTGATTAGCTTTTCTGCCCCGTGTCATTGGAAAGACGGTAGAGTCGGCCAATGACCATTTATCAGGGAGTTGGACTGTCTGTGAAGGTCCTCAGTGAATTTCTAGAAGCTCGGGTTCAGGCTAAATGTGCCGTACATGTTTGTCCAGCATTCTCAAAATTAGCAGGCCCAGCTCAGGGCAATTCCCAGGGGCTGGACGCAATCCATGTAGTCATCTAGTTGGAAACAGCATTTCTGGCATGAAATTATGGGTCATTCAAAAATTCCTCATTCCACTTCACTGTTGACAGCTGATTCTTTTCTGACTTTTTTCTTTTTTTTTTTTTTTTTGCAGCCCAATTAATGTGGGCAATCAAATGGGCTTTAATATTTACTCCAAGATAGAAACAGTGACCAAAGGAAAAAGAGAACTTGAAGCTTTGAGTAGATCTCAAAAACCAGGACCAACAAACATATTTTGCTACCTATTAGCATCGTAATAAGATTGAATTTGAGCCTCCAAATTGCTGGTTTTTAATTTGGCTTGAGACACTGCTTTTTTGCATTCACATTACTTGACTGGAACAAAAGAACAAAAACTTTCTGGTGGCATTCCAGTCTGTGCTTTGTCCTGCTCCTCTAAAGTGGACGTAACTCTTGTCTCTCTTCCTTTCTGTCTTTGTCCCTTAGTGCCGGAACTTTGCCTGTCACCTTCCGTTGCCTGGAAGAAAATCTAGGGATTGATAAGCGCGTGACCAGATTTGTCCTTCCAGTCGGAGCAACCATTAACATGGACGGCACAGCCCTGTATGAAGCGGTGGCCGCCATCTTTATTGCCCAAATGAACGGGGTTGTTCTGGATGGAGGCCAGATTGTGACCGTGAGGTGAGTGAAGTGGGGGGGTGGGGGTGAAGCGCTGAAGGAAACTTTGCCCCGTCCCCTTCCACTAACTCCGTTTCCCGGGGGCCACTTGAACTTCAGTCCCTCTGGCAGAGAAGTGATGAAGGAAATAACAGAGAAGGGGAATTGTTGGCAGTCTCAAAGGGAAAAAATTGTGACAGGAAAGAAGCAGACTCATACTAATGCCTTCTGTTTGTATTGCACATGTGAAATTGCTTTGGAAATTTGCTATTATTTGGTTTTTTAACAAGCTTGTGATGTTGCGAGGCCCTTATTTCTATGCCTACTTAATAGATGAAGAAGCTCAGGCTTCAAGGGACATGGCGGTCTGTCCCAGGCTCCGCGGTTAGTAACGGGCCAGCAGGGCTGTAACTGGGGCCAGCGTCGACTCACTCTGGATCCAGTTTTTCTTTCATTAAGAGGTACTCCCTTCAGCCTTCCAGGAGATAATGTCAGAAATGATGAACTACCGGAAGGAACAGATTCCTTAATACAAAATAAAACATTTTATTACAAACAAATAGTAAATATTTTTGTTTTCACTGAAATTATTTTTACCATATGTATTCATCATTTTAAAAATTCAGAAAGGACACTCTCCCAAGGGTCTTTAAAAACACATTGCTTCTCCCTAAACTTAGAGATTTCACCTGCGTCATATACGCACTTCTCTAACCCTCACACCCACCTGTGAGGTGCGAACTTGTCTTGTTCCTCTTGAGCTGCTGTAACAAAATCCCACGGACCGGGTGGCTTAAATAGCAGATGTTTATTTTTCACCGTCTGGGGTCTGAAAGTCCAAGATCCAGCTGCCGGCAGATTCGGCTCCTGGTGCGTCCTCTTCCTGGCTCGCGTATGACGCTTTCTCACTATTTGCCACCAGCCTTTCCTTGATGCACGGAGAGAGAGCAAGCTTCTATGTCTCCTTTTATGCGGGTGCTAGTGCCATCGTGGGGGCTCTACCCTCATGACTTGAGTGCCTCTCAAAGGCCCTATCTCCACATACCAGTGCATTGGAGGTTAGGGCTTGAACAATCAATTTTGGGGGGACACAGCTCAGTCCATAGCAGTACTGTATGGGAGCATCAGTTTTCTCATCTGTATAATGGGGACAATAACCACACATTCTAGGAAGGTTGAGCGTATCGTACCTGGTACACAGTCACCTGTCCATAAATGTTTGCACTAGTATTATTACTGTATTGATGTTCAATAAAATACAGTACTCCTAGAATATGAGAGAAAAACGTGATAGTGACATAGTGAGTGCCGTGATGTTCCTCAGTGGAAGACATGCTTCAGGTCAGAGTCTCAAGCTTCGCAATCGTGTCCTAACAGACTACGTGTGAGACTGCCAACCTCCCTTGCTTTAGGACTCAGAGATGAACAGAGCTCCTTCATCAAGCCGCTTCTTTTGAAGCCAAGCAGAGATGATTCCGATCCCTGAATTCTTGGCCTTGATGGTAACAATGCTTCCCGCTAAGTTCACACCATTAGATGAGAACTTAGAGATGGGAGAATGCACCAGTGACCAAGTGATTGGGATTCACTAATTCACAGAGTTTTCATTGTGGGGAGGGATCAAGGGACATGAAGAGCCCTCGTGGCACTGGAATCCAGCAGACGAGTGTTCAGATCCCAGCAGATCGTGTTCAAGCTGCGTGGCCCTAAGTTTCTGTACTCATCCGACCCACAGTTTCCTCATGTGGGAAGCAGGTGAACCTGCTGTAGGTGCCATATGTACCTTGCAGGGTTACCGTGAGGTTCTCCAATGGCAATGTGGGTGTACTGCCTTGCACAGCATCCAAGAACCAGCCCTAGAGAAGTGAGCCTGGGGAGTGGAAGGACAGGAAAAGCAGGAACGGACAAAGGGACAGAAGGGTGGTCACTGCCCAGGACGCTACTGCAGGGCTTAGGACTCCAGACATTCCGCCCGCAGTAGGGTGAGGGTATGGTTGGGGTGGAGGAACAGAGGGGGAACCAACTGCCAGGAAGCATTCCCTTCACAGGATTTTATTCCCCACAACCAAGAGGTGACCAGACAATGTGCCCACAGTGCAAAGGGATGTGTAAGAGTGACTCAGAACAGAAACAACTGGCCTTGTAAATAAAAAGGCCGAGGCCGAGGTCGTTGGAACTTGGGAAGTTCCCCTTCCCTGGTGTTCCATCCACGTCGGGGAAGTGGCTGAGAAGTCCCGCCTTCCAGCTCCCGGGGCTTCAGGGAAGTTTTCATTACAAGGCAGCCTCACTCTGCAGAGATTTCCCAATGAGAAGAATCTACATTGTTTGGAGGGTGCAGTGTACCCAGTCTGTTCTAAGTGCTTTTTATTTATTAAGTCCTGAGGACCCCATGAGTGAGACAACATTATTATCTCCTTTTTTACAGATAAGGAAATGAAAGCAAAAAGAAGTTAAGTAAGTTGCCCAAAGTTATGTAGTTAATAAGTGGCAGAGCTGGGACTTGAACCAAGTTGTTCAACTCCAGAACCTTCAGTGGTAACCACCACACACTCCTCCCCTCCTGTGACCCAGAGGGATCTGAGGAAAATGGCGTTCTCTAACCGGGACACCAGCTCCTTACTGGTGGGGCAGGGGAAGAGCATAGATGGGTTCTGTAGATCCGACCCAGGGGAGGTGTCTTTACTGGGACAGGCCTAAGTCTGGGAAGGATGGCAATATGGATAAATAGCACAGCTTTCGTTTCTTCACAGGTGAGATAAATTCTGGTCTCTCCCGACTGTAAGACCCGGAATGCTGTGCTTGGGCACACTGACGGTCTGGACTTGGTTAAACTCAGTTCAGGAAACTGATTCTCAGGTTGGAGCCAGAGGACATGTTCTAGAAACTCTAGAATTGTATAACTGCAAAGAAAGCAGCCCCCCTTTTCTTTTCAGCACCCACAAAAGCAAGTTGGGAATCTGTATTTTCGGAAACGTCCTTCTGTTTAGAAATGACAGCTTTTATAAATGGCATCCAGAAAAGAGGGAAAAAAAGTCATTATCCCCTGCTGGACCACAGTGCCTGGACAGGGCACCTGAGCCCTATGTACACTCTTCCAGAGACAACTTCGAAATAGTGCTGGGCATGCCCTTAGCATGACCTGGAAAGCAAAGGATGAGATGCTTCAAAAAGAAAACCTGCTGTTAGTGATTTCATTATTATTTCTTGGCGCCCTCTTTCTGAATAATGTATTTTCCAGTCCATGGGGAAACGTCCAGGCATCTGGAGCTTAATGTCATTTGGAATCTGTTGATTTGTTCCCCCGATGTCCACTCCGTTGGGTCTGGATGTTTGCTATTCTGAGTTCTCATGTTAACATTGGCAGTGGCCTCCTCAGACTCTTGCCACGTAGTCCAGAAGTCTCTGGTGCTCACAGAGACGCAGGGGTGTAAGCAGAAATGAATGCAGTGGTGTTCCCGTGGGAGGATTAAGGGTGATTTGTTTTTCTTCTTTAATATTTCCTTGCCTACTTTTACAGCCACGCTTACTTTCTTTGAGCCCTGTGATCTGTTAGGCTAATTGGATGTCATGATATGGGGATAAGGCTCCAATCCATGAGTTTATTGAGCAGAATCCAAATAGACCCTCATTCCAGGGTCTTGGTACTCTAGATTTCTCTACTCCTTGGGAAGGAAAAGGGATTTTACGACTGCTGGGAAAATTGGAGCTTAAAATTGCCAGGGGTGGCTTTGCTGAGGCCTCTTTCTCTTCCCATGACCTGGCCTTCTCTGTTCTCACAGCCTCACTGCCACGCTGGCGAGCGTCGGCGCCGCCAGTATCCCCAGTGCTGGGCTGGTCACCATGCTCCTCATTCTGACGGCTGTGGGCCTGCCAACAGAGGACATCAGCCTGCTGGTGGCTGTGGACTGGCTGCTGTAAGTGTTTGCAGATGGGGTTCTGCTGGGGACATGAGTACTACCTCCCAGGGGTGGACAACAAGCAAGGCTGCAGCCAAGATCTTAGCCAATCCCCATGGCAACTCCCTCACTTCCTCCCTCCCTTCTTCCCTCTAACATTTGTTGAATGCCTACTTGGGAGCCAAAGAAGAAAAAGATAGAATCTTTGAGGGCCTTCCAGTCTAGGGGAGGAATCAGATAAATTATAATACAAGGTTGAAAGCACAGATGTAAGGAACCAACCACTGATGCATGAAAGGATCTCAAAACATTATGTTCAGTAGACAAATCCCAAAAGAGTATACACTGCATGATTCCAGCTGTAGGAAGCTCTAGGAAAGACAGTATAGCCTCTAGCCATAGAAAGAGGTCAGTGGTTGCCCGAGCCCAGGGGTAGGGGTGTGAGGATTAACTGGGAAGGGACATAAGGAAACCTTTAGGAGTAATAGAATGTTCCATGTGCACAGGTATACACAGGTGTCTACATTTGTCAAAACTCATCAAATCTTGCACCTAAAATGGGTACATTTTATTTTTTTGTAAATTAAACTTCCATAAAGTAGGTTTTAAAACAGCACAAACATAAAAGGATAGTGATAGAGAGAGGCACCCATCCCAGTCTTGGTTGGAAGGGCAGAGTGGAGAAATCAGGAAACAGGGAAAATGGTTAGTGAATCTGAGGGATCACTGTGTGCTAGCGACTATGCTGAGCATATGACATCTTCCTCTTATCACAACCTTCAAGTCTGGTCTTATTTCTCCCATTTTATAGATGAGGAAATTGAGGTGTAGGGAGGTGAAGTGGCTTGAGAATGAGATGAGGTTTGACCTTAGGTCTGCTTGGTTTTGGAGGCCAGCACATTCATAATCATGGCCATATTCAAGCGTCTAAAGGCAGTGAGAGCTGAGCGGAATCGTAACTGGAGGGTAGAAGTTACCCAGGTGTGCGGAGGCGGAGGGGGAAATGGGATACTCCAGTCAAGGCCAGCCTGCACACAGGTGCCGAGGCAACGGTGCAGGGGCCTCTGAGTGGAGTATTGTTGGAGTACAAAGTGGGAGGCAGGGAGTGGCGGAAAGTGAGGCAAGATCGACAGCCTCGGCTGCCATGCAAAGAAGATTGAACTTGACTGTGTACACACAGCCCTGCTACCTTTCCCAGTGTATGACACTCACTTCCCATTCACAAAGGTGGGCCGGGCTAGCCAGAGGGTCCCCAGTAGGGAGATTGGAATTGATCCTTGCTAAGGGCTAGTTTGGGCTCTGATGTTCTGTGGATGTGCTCTGATGCCCCCTGTGCAGTCTTGGAGCTAAATGACAGGGGCTGGGGGATTCCAATGACTTCAACGTCAGGGGTGCAGAGTGACCAGTGCTGGCGCAGAGGTCCGAGGCCCAAAATGCCCACACTTATTTTTTAAACAGCCCCACATGCCAGTGACATTTTTCTGACATTTATTGGCATAGATTCTTAGAGCCAGAAGCCACATTTTATGGACTTGAGTTTACCCCATGTTAAAACAAGTTCCTTTCCCCTACACGCATCCTTGCAAAGAGAGAAACATGCAGGTGGCTGAAGGGAGGAGGGACATGTGGGGTCCAGAAGGAACCTGCTCTCTCCGTAAAACTTGCCTGCTCTGGAGGTTTCGGTTGGAAATGAGAAGTGGCTCCCTGGACATAATCTGTTCAATCCAGGAGGGCTGCGAGGAGGGTGCTGCACCTTCCTGACCGATGTTTTCCTTGCCAGACAAAGACCTTGGAAACACCTTCAGCGGAAGGTGAAGGGCAAATGAAGTGACCTCCTATCTGTTCCTGCCAGTCTCTCTCGGGCGGCGGCATGGTCCCTCGTGCTAGCTTGGTTGTTCTCTGTGCCCTGTGCTGGCCCCGAGGGCAGCCTTTCTCAGGACGTCCATTCAGACAAGGCAGCCATGCGGACAGCCGAGATTTGGTGATGGCGTGCGGATGGAAGGATTGAGAGCGAGTAGGATGAAAGAGACAAAGTTGTGGGGTAGGATTTGGTTGGGAAGGAGGACAAAGGGGAAATTAAGACATTGACAATGGTTTGGGGACAGAGCACACAGTAGGAGCTCAATAAATGCATGCTAAAGTTAAGCACAGAGTTGCTGTGTGATGCCCAGGGGCCCTTGCACACAAGAAGAAAGAGGGAGCTCTTAACTCCCACCTGCCTCCCCTGTGACTTTGGTCACTGAGTCCTCTGCCTCTTGAACCTACTGCCCTCATGTTGTCATTGAGCGTCCCCTGCCTGCTGCCACCACATTGCCTAATGTCTTCTTGTGCTTGTTTCTGGGTCCTGAAATCCACCATTAGACTTGCATCTTTTTAAAAATTGTTATTATAGAGGCTGCCCCCCTTCCATTACAATGCCAATGCCTTTAAGTGGAAAAATGCACTCATATTATCAGGAATGAAGAAAAAGAGCTGATATTTGGTGGGTACCGCAATGTTCTTTACATCTGTTTATAGTTAATCCATAAAGAGCCCTATGGTGTGTTTCACAGATGAAGAAACTTGGGATCAGAAGGGTCAAGTCTCCCACCCGGGCCACAGGAGAGCTTGTGTGGCCAGGTCCGGGCCCTTCAGTCCACCCCACACAGCTTCCTAGTTAGCAACAAGCGGATGTCACAGTGGGGAGGAGCAGAAAGTCCAGAGTGGGCAAGGACGAAGACAGACCTATTGAGGTCACCCTGGTTCCAGAAAATTTTTGGTATGACCTGCTTGTTTCCCCTCCCAGGATTGAAATAAAACAAAAAGCCTAAGTGGGGACAGTCAAAGTCTCAGTCACTCTTAGGATTCAAGTCATTTGCTTCCAGGCCTGTTGGATGAAAGTCAGTTCATGAAACATTCAAGACCCTGCCTGCTCTGACCTAGATGTTAGCGAATGGAGGAAGAGGGCCGGTCTGCCTGATTGCCCCACACAGGTGCTCACAGGCTCACACTTGCACAGAGAGCAGGGCGTCCTAACTCCAGGGCTGAAACGTGCTAGCAGAAGGGAGTTGGCCGAGCAAAAAAAGTGATGATACATTCGGATTAACCATATTAATGAAATTGTCTACGAGAAGACGTGATCCCAGGCTGGAGCTGGAAAGGAAGGAGCGAGTGAAGAGCTCTCCTCTAGTTCTGGAGTCTGATCTCAGATAGAGGGAGGCCCTATGATCAAGGGAAGAAGGGCAAGGAGGCAGGAACCCTGGGCCGCAGCTCTGCATTTCCTCTCTGTAGGGCTTTGGACAAGTTACCGAATCTCCAGATTGAGCTGCGTCATGTGTACGGCGGGAACAGTAATTTATCAGCTTAAAAGCAGAGTCTAGACCCAACGCCCTTGAAGGCCTTGCTAGTTTTAAGACCTGGACTAGGATTCTGTTGGTATTGGATGTTTGTATACAAATAAGCATGAACGTCCCTTTTAAGGAGAAAAGAAAAAGGGAAAGTAGAGGATCCTGGGAAAATGTGCACGGGGATCTGCAGCCAGGTCAGATCTGTTTTGAATTAGTAATGGTGGCACATTCTTTCCCGCCAGCAGGAGGAGTTCTGGAAACACGCTCTTGGTCATGGGCTCCGTGGCCGTTGGGTGCCCATTAGCGTGAGGAGGGCAGGGAGATGAGTTGGACAGTGTGCCGGTCATTTCCTCGTAAAGTAGTCTGTGAAGGAAAAGCAGAGAAGAAGAAAGGGGGGATGTCTTTTTCCTCTCTAGGTAAGGTTTGTAAGCTTTCATAACTCGAGCAATTTTCCAGTTTTAAAACCAAACAAAGCCTGCAGTGACATTTAATGTGCCACAGTGTTTGCCAACTACTGGAGACTGGCCAGCCTCATTACTGCCCGCCAAGCCCTGGACGCTTTTCAGTGGGCAGGCTGAGCAGCTCTGTAAATGTCAGGGTGAAAACCAAGATTCTGGGCCCTGAAAAGTGCCCAAGTCCTTGAACACCGGATGAGCAGGGCTAGTAAAACCAGAACCTTCCCCAGTGTGCAAGGAGCCCTTTGTGTCAGGAATCCTTGGTGGGTGTTTATAGGAGATCTCGCCCATACCTTCCTCTCTCTGAAGGAGGCACGATGGAGTGAAAACCGGGAGCCAGTACTAGCGAGAGGTGATAAATAACTGGGTCTGGCCACAGGTGGGAAGAAAAAGCCAAAATAAAGTGAAACCCAAGTGGATCCATGCCCCCTTATCAGATTGCTGGTGAGATTATTTCCGGGGACACATCGCTAATTGGGGGATGTGCTTGAGATGGCACTTATAAGGAAGGCCTTAAGGAGCCTCCACCCTGCAGGAGGGCCTCTGAAGCTCCCCGTTAGCTTGCCTCCCTGGAGGGAATACAGCGTTGGTTCCCAAACTTGAGCTTGCCCCAAGATCTCCTAGAGATTCGGGAGGTCTGAGATGGGGCCCAAGGACTGGCATTTCTGACAAATTCCCAGGTGATGCCAACGGTGCCCTCAAGGGACCTTGCTTCCAGAAACAATGGACTAGACACAGGGAAGGGGGAGCGGGAGTTCCTGATTGCGGGTATATGTGCACCTCTGCTCTTTCTTGAGTATCCATTCAGTGAAAACAGACCAAAAGGACGCAGGATACCGATACGAATACTTAGCAAGTGCCCCTTAGATGTTAAACATCGTTCTAAGTACTTTACATGGACTTGTTTAAAAGTCACAGCAAATTATGAGGCAGCTAAAAGTATTATCCCCGTTTTACGGCTGAGGAAACTGAGGCTCAGAGCAAAGAAACATCTCAATTTAGTGGAGATTAAATAGCTGAAATGGGATTGAAACCCAAATGATCTGGCTGTTCCTTGGGGGTTCCAGGCCCGTCCATCTGGGTTCTTGTTCCCTTATTTAAGACACACACATGCATGTACACACAGACACATAACTGATTTAATCCCCACTCCACGTCTGGTGGAAAAGAGAACCAATTCCTGCATCCACCGTCTCTCTGAAGATTCTGGGCGGTCGTCTCCAGATTCCGTTTAAGTTGTTTGCTTTGATGCTCTTCTTCCACTGAGTCCTCTTTCCTACGTCTTCCCTTATCTCCGGTCTATGTCAACCCATCATGGGATGGGACTCTTTTCTACTAAGTCCTTCCCTGCCCCCTAAAATGAACCCTGACTCCAGGCAGTGTCATTGCAGGTCGGGCTGGGGGCAGGGGGAGATTGGGGGTGTGGCCAGAGTTCCGCGCAGCGAAATCACGCTCTAATGTAGCACAAAAGAAATATATGCTCATGGAAAAACAAGAGGGGGCAAAGCTCAGGAGAGTTATCAGACGAAAAAGACAAGTTCTCCCTTCGCTTACGCTTGAATCTCAAGTCTTCTTTCTCTGAAGTAATCACTGTTAATAATTTCAGGTAGCACAGAAAACAAAAATTTAATACTAGGCACCCATTTTCTTTTAAAAAAATCCTTCGGTGTTGCCCACCCAGGAGCTTCTGTCTACACGTGTTCAGCCCCACCTCTCCCTCCTTTGCTGGGCCTCCCGCTCTCGTCCCTGTGTCTTCCCCCGGCTCTCAGGACACCTCTCTCGTTTTCTATGCAAGGAAATTCGGCCTCTCTGTGTCTCGCTCCTCCTCCTTCTAGACCTTGGCTTGCATCCTAACTTTTCACCACTGAAATAGCCAACCACATGACCGTTCTCTCTCCAGAGTTAAACTGCTTCCACCTCTTAGGCTAACAATCCATCCCACCGGCCTCTTCCCCTGGTCCACACCCGCCGACCGGCCCCCTTCCCCCCTGGCCCATGTCATAAACAGATGAAACATGGTCTCAGACCTCACAGGGCTTTAGTCTAGTCATGGGGACAGATATGGTCCAAAAATCCCAGCACAGTGACCTAGGTGCAGAAAGAGCAATGTGTGAGACTTGGGAGAATCAGAGTGGAGGCAATCTGCTCCCCTTTTCCCTTAGACTGATAACAGTAACGACGATCAGCAGCTAACGGTCGAGCCCTGAGTCTGTGTCAGGGCTTTGAAGCCTAGCAGAGGACCTCTGGGCTGACAAGCACTTGGTCACACTGGTAGTCAGTGTCTTCTCCACCTGCCCAGAGGCGGGCGTCACTGCCTGTATTATACGAATGAGAAAGCTGAGCGGCAAAGGCCGAGTAACCCATCCTGCTGGAGCCAGGATTGCAATCCAGGCTCGAATCCAAAGTTCCCACTCAGCCAGTGCTTCCATGGGCCCTCCTTCCTTCCCAACCTCATGTGGCTTTAGCCCTCAGTTGCCCAGAGTCCTGCCAGCCTCCTCAGGTCTGGGGCCTCAGGTGACCTTCTGCCACACTGCGCACCCTGCCTTCTGAGAGGCAGACATCATGGTTTGTTTCTACGAATGTTAAGTTGAATCACATGAAATGGCCAATGTTTGACTTTTTTGGAGTCATAGAAATGGCAGTTTTGTATGGTTCAATCCAATGCAAGGGACCAGATGACTTCTGAGTGACTGTGTTCCCTTGGCTCTGTTCTTCGGTGAGAACCAGGACTTTCAGACAGTCCCACCATCTTCCTGCTAGAGGGTCTACACTGAGAGAAAGCAAACAGTGAGAGCCCCCTGGCAATTGCTTTTCTTCCAGGGAAGCAGACCAGGGCCTCCATGTGTAGCAGCTCAGTCAAGCCTGGTGGCCTCAAAACAGTAGCTATGTTATCTGTAGTGGGTCCATTCGGGGAGAGGTTCTGCTCTCACCTCTGCCCCCTTCTCCCAGGCTTGACACGCAGCATCTAGACCCAAGGAGAGGATCAAACACTCTGAAGCTCTTTTTACCAAGCAGCCAAAAAGCTCCTGAGGCCAGCAGAGTTTCATGAACAGTCGGGGCTGGTTGTGAGAGAAAATGAAAGCATTTGCCTGTGGAGAAATTTTCCACACGTGAACCATAAATTCCCATATCCTGCTTTTGGTCAGAGTTGGACTTCCCCAGAGTTGGTCAGACATTCCCCTGGTGGCCTCAAAAGCAAACCAAAAATTCTTCTATCTTCTGTCTCCTTCCATTTGCCTTCTCTCCCCTCATTTCTCAGCCAATCTTGAATAAGTTGGTTATACAAAATGTCTGCACTTCCTCTCATTCAATTTTCTACCCATGGCAAGCTGGCTTCTGTCCCTGCCTCTGTACTGAAACTATCCTTGCCAGGTCAGGAATGGCCTCTTTATGGCTAAAACCAAGAGACACTTCTTTTCCTTATCTTACCTGACTTCCAGGCAGTAATTGGCATCGTCCACCATCCTCTTATTTTGGAAACACGCTTCCCCCACCCTCTCCTAGTTCCCTTCCGCCTTTGCAGGCTTACTCTTCTGCCCATTCCTTAAATGTTAGTCACCTGCAGGGTTCTAGACTGTGTGTTCTTCTCCACATTGTTCAAATTTGGTTCTATGACTTTACTAGGAAGTGTGACTTTGGGAAGACACTTAATCTCTCTGGGCCTCAGTGATTTCATCTCTTAAATGTGGATAATAGTACTTTGAGTTGTAGTGAGGAGTAAATAAGGTAGTATCTATAAAGTACATCCCTACACATGTGAAGTTTGATATAAATGGTAGTTACCGTCTTCATCATCACCACCAGCCTTGGTCCCTCTACTTGCCAATAAAGGCAGATTCTTCTGGGCCATGAGATAAGTGGGTACTCAGAGCATTCCTCTTGAAGACTTTAGCACTCTGTAATTTAACAGCTGGTCAAGGGTGTTGGGTGCGTGACTCAGAACACATGCTGGGAGTGATCAAAAGTATATTTAAAAAGCAACAAAGTAGACCACAGCTATATGATGGACAGATAACACAACTGGTTGGTTAGGAGTGCCTCCACAGGAATTGTCCTATCAACAGGGGTCATGTTTTCAGGGGGAGACAGTAGCTTAACTAGGCATGTTTGGATGTTCTACTTAGGAGGTGCCAAAAATATATTTGAATTGACTTGATAAGATTAATACTAATATTGAGAATACACATCATATCATAATTAATGTTTTGTGAGTGTTTACTAAATGTCTGGAACTGTGCTAAGCACTTTGTTATCTTCTTTAATCTTCACAACAGTCCTTATGTAGTGGGCATTTTTATTCTTTCCATTTTATAGATGAGGCAACTAAGGCTCCCAGATGTCGAGTATGATCAGGGTTGTCTGACAGGTAAGGGGAAAAGCTGGCCTTTGAAAGCAAGTCCGGCTGCCTCCAGAGTCCAGGCTTTTTCTCAACTCCTGTCATGTGTTCCTTCTCCTACCCTTATACTGGGGCTTCTCTGCAATCTGCATGTCAAGTGCCTGATTTTGTGGGTGACCTCAAGATCCAGTCTTCATTCGTGTACAGACTCTGTCACCCTGAGGCAGATTCTCCAAAGCAGGTGGGAGGAGAAGAGCTTTCTGAGACGGAAAGATGCCCCTGAGAGTTGAAGTTGGGCTCTGATCTGTATTTTCTCATGGGCAACATCTTCCTGTTTGAAATCAAAAGATGGCTGGCTCACAAGCTCCTTGCAAGGGAGCCAGGCGAAATCTTCCTAGTGCAGCTTTGCCTTTAACTAATTCTAGTATCCTCACATTTTTTTTGGACTGAAGGTTAGAGTGTCCTGGACTAAAATGTTTCAGCAGTATCTTTACCTAAACTCCTTCCTTTTTTTTTTTTTTTGTAGTTTTCCAGCATCCTTCTCTTTAGGACTTTGAGAATCTCATAAACATGGTCAAAAGGACTCTTCACACTGATTTGAACTTATGGATGAGATAACACAACTTATTCTTCAGAGCTTAGTTTCCTGGTGCTGACCTTCTAAGAAAGAGTTATCTACCATCTTATTTTTTTGAATCACAGCTTGAGAGGCAAGATTTGAGGAAGGATTTCTCTGAACACTTCCTGGTTCAAGAGGCACTCTGGGAGATTCAATTATTTTAGGTTAATAGAGAGAGCAAGAAAAAGTGTTTTGGTTTTTCCAGGACACATAGTCACTACACATATTGGTCAGGGAGAAAACTGTGGTTGGGTTTCTTACCCCAAAGCTGTATCTGTGTAATGTGTATATTGCAAGGACACTGGGGTGCGGGCGGAAAGGCAGCATTAGTTTTGATCGTTACAGAAAGATGAATTATCTCTTATGGGAGAATTCACGGGTGGCCTTGCCTGTAGAATTAATAAATAAAATAAGCATACGTAAATTAGAGTCTTTGAGGAAGAGTTTAAATCAAGAGGAACGGCTGGACACAGCTAGGAGTATCTGGAGCCTGGGCACTAATTCCGAGATCCAGACACATTATTTCCCTCTAATTCTTCCTCCCTCTTCCTCCTTTTTCTTTGCTATTGTTTATTGAGTGCTTACCATTCATCAGACATTTTCCTAAGCAATTTACTTACATTATCTCATTTAATTTTCACACAAGCTTATGAGAGAAGTATGATTGTCGTCTCCAACTGACAAACAAGGAAATAAAGTCAAAAAAGGTGAAGGAACTTGCCCCAGATCAAGCAGAGGGAAAGGTAGAGCCAGAACTCAACCCCAGGTCTCTCTGGGTCTAGACCTTGACCTTTCAACCACCACGTCACACTGCTTCCTCACTAAACAATTTTTGTTCTTTGTCCCCAGGGACAGGATGAGAACTTCAGTCAATGTTGTGGGTGACTCTTTCGGGGCCGGGATTGTCTATCACCTCTCCAAGTCTGAGCTGGATACCATTGACTCCCAGCACCGAATGCATGAAGATATTGAAATGACCAAGACTCAGTCCATTTATGATGACATGAAGAACCACAGGGAAAGCAATTCTAGTCAATGTGTCTATGCTGCACACAACTCTGTCATAGTAGATGAGTGCAAGGTACCTTTCCCATTCATGGATATCGAGACCTGTATATAATAGTGCATGCTCAATTTCTTAAAACAAACACAAAATTCCTGCATGTATTATTGTCACATTTGTTCTTCTAAAGAATCATGTAACCCAAGCTTTTATGAGTCCCACGTCATCTAACTCTGTGTCTAACATGGAAGGAAATCAACAGGTCTAACAGTGAAAGAGCTAATCAGTTGCCTGTTTCATCCATGTGATGCGAAATAGTCATTCTGATTCCCCCATCCACCCACCCCACAAATTTGATTGGTTTTCTTGAATATTTTGCCCAAGAATTTGGTTTCCAGGGCTTTGTTAGTTTTCAAATATTCTGTTCCTTGAGTGAAACACCAAGAATAATACCCAGAATTATTTGATTTGTATAGCACAAGTATTCCTCCTTGCTGTATATCACATCTTGGTAAAAAATGTGCCCACACGACTTTGCGCAACCATCTTTCTTGTAATTATTTTTGTGGGAAGGTGAGTTTTGACTCAGCAGTGACTTTGCTCCAAGGATGGGGAATCAATTTCAAGTAAAGGATAACTATCCTTCAGGACAATTATCCATAGATATCTTTTAAAAAACACTACATTTCACACACTGCCTGGCGGCACCATCTTTCCTGAAACATGGATGTTTTGAACTCTTTTCTAAGCTGTTGGGTCTTAAGCCTTCAAGCTCGATGGGCTCTGTCTAGCCTTCATTGTAACTAACTTGACATTGTCAAAGACAGAGTGTCATGACCAGAGTGAAGCAAACTTGGAGAAACCCTGGCAGGTGAGCAGAGTCAACTTTGGGGGTTGGGTTGCTAAAATGGTTCCAGGCAGCTTCTGAGGACAGTCCAAACCCCACGCAGATTTCTGATACCCTTTGATTGCTGTTGACGAGATCTCATTTAATAGTCAATTTCTTCCTGGTTATTTCTGGGTATTCCAAATATACACCATGGCTTCTGCCAGGTAACTAAGGATAACACAGAAGCAATTCTCTTTACTGGACTGTAACTTATGTCCAGAAGTCCAATGGACCAGCCACAGTCTTTTGCTCATCCCCTCTATATCAGGAACATGATACAAATTAGGGAGGAACCCCACGTGCTAGGAGGCCATTGCATAAATTAATTGACTCAGTGAAAATGATTCAAATCATTAGAAATTCAGATGTACCTAAAGGGTATGCTCCATTCTCCTGTAAATTTGGTGTTTCCCACATCTAAATGAATGTGCCGGATTATCCGCCATCAAAATATTAGCTTGTGTCAACCAGGATCAGCGTTCCCATGGAATGGCTTTATGCTCTATTACATTAAGTCTTTGTTGTGTGCCTTATGAGTTTTAATTGAGCACCCGCATCTCATTCCTGTGAGCTCCTATATTTTGATCATTCATCAAGTGTTTATGGACGGCCCATTATCTGCAAAGCCCTGAATTAGGCATGGGAGGACAGCAAAATGAATGTGCAATTTTGTAGTGGAGATAAGGCTTGATCCCAAATTACTGCCATACAAGGAAACAGTAATATGAAACAAAGTGAAATCACCATATATATTCTTTAATTTTTCAATTATATGCAAGAAGAATCCTAGTGGTTAATTACCTATAGGGTGGCCCATTTGGAGCTTCTCAAGAGGCTTCTTAACAATATTGTATGGGACACGTTTAAAGAAGATATAGAGACATGGTGTTTAGATTTCAGATTTCCTGGATTTTTTTTTTCTTAAGGGACATCAAGCACATGAGGAGAAATTCACTTTATTTTTTAAGCAAAACAATTCAAGCCCTAAAGGGAGATGTGAACTACTCCCATCCCTGGGAAGTAAACCCATGAGGAAAGAGACTGTAGAGACCGTGTCCCCACTGGTCACAGCTGTGTCCTGGCACCTGAAGCAGTGCCTGGCATGCACGAGGTGCTCTACAAGGATTTGTGGAATGTATCCTTTTAGCATCTTGACCCTATGCTTTATTTCAGATGACCTTTTTTTGCTGGACAATTCCATAGAAGTAGTGGCTCACTCTCTCCATATCACTGAATACCCAGCCAACCACCTGCAAACTCGTTGGGGAATTAGCATTCAGAAGGTCACATGGTGAAACTGAGCAGGTCATGGAAATGATGAAACGGTCATATTGGCTTAACAACTGTTCTAGTTCTTTGCGCTTCTTGATGAAGCGATGGGTTCAGCTCAGTAAAGGTCAGTTTGGTCCTCGGCCTTTGCTCGGGGAGGCATATTGGCTCTTCTCCCTCCAGACCAACTGAGCTGACAGCGATGTGGGAAGGAGGCAGCCAGAGCTATGGAGGTTAATTTGCACACTTCCCCAGAATATCTAAGTCACATTTCTTCATGCCTTTGAGCTTCCTCCTGGTCCATTCTCAGTCTCACTGTTTTAAAATCTGACACGGGAGACATCAGTGTTTACTGCCAGTTCTTTCCCCTTTTTCTTTTTCTATTACCAAGCTGGTTGGAGCAGAGAGGGATGGAATGGACTGCAGAATGGAGTCTGGACTCCTCTAACCGAGGCAGAAAAAGAAATGCCCAAAAAGCTGCTGTCCCAGCTACTTTTGAAACACAGGCCCCAGTATTTAAAAAAAAAACAAAAAAACCCCAAAAAACTAACCCTGTCCCCCACTCCTAAGAGCTGTCTGGTTTTCCAAAGGCACCACACTGATTTATAATTTTGCACAGCCAAATAGGCCCATTCAAGGTTGCAGTGATCAGGCAGCTTCTCCAGGCAGACAGTCTGTCCCTGGCCGTCTTTCCTGACCGTTCACTGAAGGGGAAACAAATTTGCTGCAGCTCTGGTCAAAACTTTAACCCCCTCAGGCATTGTTATGTCACATTGATCTCTATTTTCAAACTCTTGCCTTGTCATAGTAGTTTGAAGTTGTGCGGTAGCTTTTTTATTTTGATCAGAATAACTGCATGTGGGGCAGTCATTGCTTCTTGCATGGTCTTTCTAAAAAAAATGTGGGGGCCTCATGGGGGTTGGCAGCATGAATAGTTTTTATTTTGATTTGCTTAGTTCGTGAAGGGCACTTGATTTTCTGTTCCTAGCACGTTGTGTGTGTTCGTAATGCATGCATCTCACTTCCACTTGATAAGAAGAAAGTCAGATTTCTTTCAAACATTGCTGCGTTTGTCGTGTCTCCATATCCCAATGCTTCCATAAATCCAGTCTCTCCATTATGTGGAATATCAGTCGTGGGTTTAAGTTTGCACATGACGTTGAGGACAGACAGATGGAAGGTAAGCTAGGAAAACTACTTAGAAGTGGAGGGGAGCAACCTCTTGTTCTGTGTAAGGGTTCAGTTCGCTTAGAGCCGGGGAAGCGTAATATAGACAGTCTGGTGATTATAGTTGGTCATTAAAGGGCTACATGGAAATGATTGACATATATCGACGTCACTGATCCCAGGCTTTTAATCTCTCCCTTTTCTCTTTAGTTGTTAAAGCCTGGACAGCTCGTTTGGTATCCAGGCCACCGTGATTTCTGATTTTAAATTGAACAGGTGTAAAATCCGCCTGGCCTCATTGCAGCTGAACCCTTCACATGCATGAGTAGCACTGTCTGCCTAGCTCTGGGGTCGTTTCCTCTGTGGTTGTCTGGAGTAGCACAAGGACACTATTCTTTGAGGACTACATTATTGTGATGGGTCTGTTGGTGGTTAGACACCCGCACAACTCTAAAAGCGTGGTAGAAGTTATCCTCCAAATTGCAAAGTCTCTCTAGTCCCTCAACCCCCCCCCCAAGGCAAATATGTATATTTTAATGTTCATGGATCCATGTTGGAAACCAAGTCCAGCTCAGAATCCATCTGGAAGGAATGACACTTAAAACTAACGTTTAAGTCGTGTGGTGTAAGCTGGATCTGGTGCTCCTCCACACAACCCACGGGGTGGTTTTCTGGTTCGTGACCTGTAAGCTGGATGTTGATGATAATTATTTTCAGGTAACTCTGGCAGCCAATGGAAAGTCAGCTGACTGCAGTGTTGAGGACGAACCTTGGAAACAGGAAAAATAAGGATCGGCAAATTCTTGAACAAACACCCCAGTATATCTTATGGTAAAAGAGGATACAAACAAGCTTTCTCTAAAACGGAAAAAAACGCATATATTTCTACGTTTACTTAATCTGTTAGCTGAGGCTTAGAGGACCTATTGTGGGTCGGTGGTAGGCAGGGTGCTGTGTCTTTGCCAAATGATGCTTCGTAACTGTCTAATTTCTCACCGTATTTTTGTTGGAATGATGCTGCTGGAGGGATCGGTTTGAACTGAAGACGCGTTCTTGCCAGCTTCCCTTTCCCCTCAAGATGCAGAAACATGGATGCTCTTTTCCCAGGGGACACAGCTAAAGCAGTGTGGTCCCCTCCGGGACTTGGGCTAACGGACAGATGCTCAGTGCGGTCTTCCTTCAAGCGTTCTCCATGCCTTGCCTTGTCATGCACAAGAGATTCTGTTAGAAGCCTCTAGAAGTAAATCGCATTAAATGTCTTGTAGATTTTGCTCTTATGACGATTAAAAGAAAGTAGCTGTCTTAGGGAACTTGGACAATTTATCTTCTGTCTACTCTTGAAGCTGAATGTTTCAAAGAGCATTGTGGTGGGAGCCACACTCTTAGAGGCGGCCAATTATGGAGCACTGAGTCTCTGCTCTTCCCCATCTAGTCTATGGAAACAACTGAAATTCCAAAGTATGCTTCATCATTTGCTCTAAATTTGATAATGGGTTAGGATGTAATTGGCACATATCCACTGTATATATTGACAATAGTAAAGGGGCACAGTCAACGTAAACTTTAACCAGATTCGAATCTTCAGATTTGGTTAGGTTTGGTTTGCATCACGCGGCATAGTGAAATGGAGTGAGTGTTCGATCTATGCTTCAATTTCTTTGTTTCATCCATCAAATTCTTATTTGGGTTTCCAACAAAAAAAGCCATTTTAATCCCCAAATTATTTCAGTCATATTCTTGTCAAACTAGAAGACTCATCATTTTGCTCTCCTCACACGGGGAGGACAGTTGGGTTGACTGTGCTCCTTTTAGTACCATCTCATGATAAAAACGGGAACAGAAACGAAATGCTGTTAGTTATCCAGTATGTAGAAAGTGTTTTGTTATATTCTATCAAAGCACGTAACCCTGGTTCTAGGACACAGTGGAAGCAGAGCCAATCTTCCTCCCCAGTCTTTTCTGTGCAAAGGAGCAAAGAACAAACATACGTGCAAAACGCTATAAAGGTGACATTCTGGTGGCACAGTCCAGGCAGCCTTGAACCATGAAGGGGAACACAGGATGACTCTACACAGCTTCACGGACGGACTCTTTTCAAGGCTGTGAAAGTTTGGGGGTAAAAGTAATATAATTGGAGCAGCGCAGTGCCTTGCATCTCTAGGCACCCAATGACTCCTGAATGATTGATCATGCAAGCTGAAATTTTCAGTGTCCATACTACCATTTTCTATTGAGTAACCCACAGTATTTTCCTAAGGTTGCTGGCTTTGGGAGTTTCCTGAGGACTTGAACATGAATCATTGGGAAGTAAAGCACATTCAACCTCTAAGGAGTGTGTAGAACTTTGGTCCACATGTGGGAGTAGGGTGGTCATCCAAGGCCGGCAGGTGGACGCTGAGATATTCCTGAATAGTCAGAGTCCAGAGTCTCTGAGGAGAGGGTACTTATGGACACCACATACTCTTTATTACCTACTCCTTGTGACTTTTCTCTTCCAAATCAGATACTTTTAGAACATGCAAGAGACATGAGGTTCCAGTTGTTTTTGTCTCTTAAGCCCTAGTTATTTTTGGATAAGGATCACTACTGGGCAGTATTAAGCAGCTTTTTGCTTTTATTATTTAATGGCATTGGTCTTCCCTTTCATTAGATGGACAGTTGACAGAGTGGCCAAGGACATGCTGACATGTAGTAGTGGAAACTGCATCCCTTACAGCAGATGTTGTGGGTTAAGGGGACAGGTCCTGGATTTAGATGTGAAACTGTTAAGGATTGTCTTACAGTGGTGCTCCCAAGACCTTTGTTATGGTGAGGAGAAGGATCTAGCCAGGAGCTTGTGGGTTTTGCTCTTTAAGGCCAGCTTAGCACCTGTACACACTAACGCGTTTCTAGAAGGAGTGGTCTCAGGATCATCTTCCCAAGAATCTGCCTGTAAGTCTTCTGTATTTCCTTCGTCTTCCGCTTTTTCCCAGTTATCCACTTAGCCTATAAATATATAAGGGGACAGTGCGTTCAGAAGGAACAAGGTGCACAGCTTTAACAAAGCAGGTGTTTTGAGTTGAGACTGTATGCAATAAGTTTCATGAGAATATACTTAGGGAAATCACATTTATCTGGAAATTCAACAAATCATATTAAAAGTAAACAAATTTCTCAAATTGAGGACTAGCCTGAAAATTCAGGATTGTATAAAGCTAATGTGACTGTGTCCTCTGTTTTTTTTAGGCCTCTTTCATTCTTCTCATGCCATGCCCGTTGGGGTTTTCCTTGCCCAGCATACGTGCCGTGAACAGAACAAATAGATGCAGAATGTACCTCTAACAACCTTTTTCTAAACAGGATATGCATCACCTGTCCGTTATGTGTAGAGATTTATATTAATAGGTCCAACACAGATAGGGATGCTTGTAATAGTCCATTAATATTTGATGATGCACAAATATTATATTTATATACAGACGTGGCAGGCCAGATATATACACTGCATCCTGTAAGGTCTGTAAGTCACGGCTTCAGCAACACCATTTTGTTGGAGACTCATTCACTCTTTTTAGGAATCAGAATCATTTCAGGAGAAAACCAACTAAGTAGACTTTAATCCTCCCCTTTCTCATTTGTCCCTGTTGAGAATCCCAAGAGGAATTATCCTGTGATTACCTACTACAATTCAGTGGCAGTCGGTGAGAGGAACGGCTTCTCTCTCGACGTGGGGCTTTACCTTGGATCTTTGAGGATGTGACTCCCACACAAAGAGCCTCAGAGAATGAAGGCAATCATCTAGATCACACGGCTTCCCAATATAGGACTTCAGGCGACGAGATCTGAACCAAGTAGATGTCAGATTCCGTTCTTTACTTCCTGTCGGGTGTGGAAAACAGACTGTAGTCTCGCTGTCTACAGAAGTTACCATGTCCCATAAAAGACAGATATTTACTTCTCCTCTCCATTTACTTCTGACTCCTGGTCAGCCTAAAGAAAGGGTGCCAAAATGCCTAGCTCCTGGATTTAGATTGGTGGGAGCTGAGAAAAACTTAGGGGAAATTCAGTTAATGGAGATGACTCCTGGGAGGTAATGACGGGAAACCCAACAACCAATTGATTAGAGAGTCTCAGGTTATTTTCACTTGTGCATGGAGAAGTATGTCATTTCTAAGTGTGTCTAGTCAAGAAGTCCTGGAGGAGTTGGGTAACTCATCTACTGGGTCCCCAAAAGGAAACCCAGTCCTGCCATGATTTTCAAATATTACACTTGCCTTTGTTCTCAATAGCAAAAATTATGGTACAGTATTTCATTTTTGACAGAATCAAGGGTTCTATCTGTGCTATATTTACACGTGAAATACAGCAGTAAATCCAAATAGGGGCTCATGCTCAGAGAGAATTCTCCATAACTCAGACTCTGGATAAACAAGTCCCAGCAGCTCGTGCCTGGTTTAATGAGTCAAAGCGCTCTGCAGTTACACCCACTGGAGGTGACTCTTCCCACTTTGCTGCTCTTAAGCTCCCGGGGCCATGCAGTTGTCTGGGTTGCTGGTTTTGTTTTGCTTATTCTCCAGATGAATTCATTCCAAGCCAAGAGAAAGGACCAAGTGGGACTTTTCAGTTATTGTAAGACCTGATCTTTGAACATTAAAGTCTGGGACCTTAAGAAGATTAAGTTTAAGCAAAGAGCCTGAAGGAATTCTGAAGTGAGAGTTTTGTAAATCTAGTTGTCAGAGAAGATTAATGGTCTCAGTATCTGTGGTAATTCCTGGCTAAAACCTAGAAGAAGGGCCATTGAGTTCCAACCCAGGCAGAATGCACTGCAGTCGGATTATTCTCCTTGGGTGGAGTGGGTTCAAAGCTGCTCACGTAACATTTGCTTATGATTTTCCCTGAAGGAAAACCCAGTTTCCCACTCTTCCTCCTCCTCTCTTTTCATTCCACTTATCATCATTGCTGCTTAAAACACAATTTAATAAATTATCATATGCATTATTTGCAAGGGTTAGTTTTAGACTAGATGACAGAGAATCTTAATTGAATAGTATCTAATTTAACAGTGTAACGCAGCAAATTCAGGTAATGGCATAGAGATGAGGAGAAAGAACGCAGTTGGGTAGAGGAAACATTTGACTTAGACTCTGCCAATCTTCAGCTACAGAGGTCACACATGTCACTTTACACCCAAGCCCCATTTCTTCCCGTAGGTCAAGTGAAAGTGTTGGATTAAATGATTAAAATCCCCTCCCAGCCCTATTATCTCTGCTTTAATTTCTTTCATAAGAGGTTTACTACTATAAAATTTTACTCATTTATGTTATATTTTAAGTCAGAGGGAACCACCATAACAAATATTTGCATTTTTCTCATCTTACTTGGCGGAAATTAAATTCAAGGCTTTCTCTCCATTTGATGTTTTGCAACAGGCTTGCAAGATGGCCATGTTAGTCTACGGTTTGGTGTTTCGGGACACAAACAGACGTCCTTCTATAAAACTACCCTTTGCCTAACTCACTGTCCCAGCAGAAGTAGCAATTGAGCTCAGGCAACGATGTTGCCAGAGTCACCGTGAGGGGACTAGTTGACTCTCAGCCTCACTCAAGGCCTTGCATCCTTCCTTCTGCGGCAACAGAGCCCACTCCAAATGCCCAAAACACACAGTTTTCTCCAAACGGCCCTAACTGTCAGCCAAGTATGGGAATTTGGGAGTCTTCGGCCAATAAACTTGAACACTTATGAAATCTGGTGCAAGGCTTACACAATAACAGCAACTGTCTGTAAATACCTTGTCTTTCCACCTATACGCAGACACGCACACCCATGCACGCAGTGAGCCTGGGCCAGGGCCTCTCACTGGAGAGATATGCAGGGATGTTGATTGAATTCATTTTCAAGTTTTTCCACCTGGTTTGCCTTTATCGTGGGCATGATGGCACAGGTAGAGAAGCTCTATCTTACGAGAATGGAGTTGTGCTGGCTATCGTTACCCTCTTCAATGCCCAAGGAGTTTCTAGGGTAGATAAAATGCATGGTTTGTCTGCAAGGGGCATGTCACCAGCCATGGCCTTTGACCAACCTCTGGCACCTTCTGGTACTGCTGTAATGGGCCACTACTTGCATCCTTGCTCTTTGTCCAAACTTCTGCTAAATACAGAATAAGTTTGGTGTTGTGTTGTGAGCACCTTTATTGCCAGCGAAGACTTCAGTGCTTTAGATTGGAGGAGTGAAATGTAAAGCTAAGACTAAAAGGATTAGGTTAGTGGGGTTTTTTTTGTTTAAATTTTTAGTGCAGAAGACCCGATGGAATGGCAGCAAGAAAAAGACTATTTCTTAACTGACCCGTATAAGACCCTACCGAAGAGTAAGGGAAGCCCCCAACCTCTTGTTTCACTCTAAGTAATATCCTGAATGATTACTGACCAGTTTTTTTCTCTGCCCAGCTTTGCTTCACCTTCCTACCTCCAGACCAAGTATCTATTTTGATATTTTAAAGAGTCCTCATGATTGTTATGCAGGACGCTTTTGTGCTGAGAATAAAATCTTCTACTGGAACTGAGCCCCCTGCTTTGCAGAGTCAGCACTTGACCCAGAGGATGGATAGCAACAGGTCCCTGGTTCCTCTGGAGACACCCTCATCTCTGGGTAGGTGTTGGAACATAACAGTTGGACTGTTACCCTGCCATCATCCTCCGTGGAGATGGGGATGATGCAGGAGGAGCCTCCCTCCTTCTGGGGCTCCGTTTCTCCTCATGGCAACCGTTTAGCCTGCCTAGAAACGGCCTGTTGCCTTGGGTAGGAGAGAAATGCACATGCTAGCTAAGGAAGTTGGTCTAACACATCTCTGAGGTTTCTCCCCATGGAGATGTGTGATCAGAAAGCTGGCACTCTGCTTGCTTAAAACTCCATGAGAGTTATTTTTCCTACTAGGCATCCTTTAACATCCAGATTTTTCCATAAATTACCTGAACTCCCTCCTTTCCTCCTTCCCCTGGGAAACCTCAGCATTGCATCTCCACGTTGCACAGCACAGATCAGGTTATCTGGTCAATATAGAGATTTGTATATAAAAAACTACTTTTGTGAGGATTTTTGTATACTGTTTTTCTATTTGTTTTCTAAGGCTTGAGGAAAGAGCTGGCAAACTGTGAATCTAATTTGACCTTGCTGCCAGCAGATATATTTTAGCTTCCTGGTATGAATCCACGTTACCGGGGACGATATATTGCCCTTCGATCAGTATTGCACCCCAAATTCACAAATTCCTCCACCCAATCTTCCATTCTTTTTAAAACAAATCCCTAGGCTCCTTTGCTATTATTTATAAAGAGCATGAGAAAATGTATTTATAGTCCTGGATAGTATATGTTTAATATTGATTTAGCCTTTAATAGTGGTATAGGTTTGTATCTATTCTTCATAAATCATAAAGAACTCAGTGTAGAGTGAATTAATCTATTTAGTATCTGTAATTTTGCAGACAGATATTTTCTTATGGTATTTTCTATAAATCCACATATGTAGAATTATAACTAATCAGAGCACAGGAAGTTTCTACAGCAGTTTAGAACTATCAGTTCTTCCCTGAGCATACAGGCATGTTCGAGAAATTTAAGAACCCAGCCCTTCGCCATGCGCTGAACAAACTGACCGTAAGGAACAAGGCATCGCTTAAATCCCCTCGCTGGTTAGGATGTGCGTTTAAGCAATTAGTCCTTTTAACTCGAGGAATGGTGCTGACTCCTTACTTTTGACATCAGGCCTGTTTTTCCAGCTAAGCATTCTAATTTTGCTTTTTTGAAGAAGAAAAATAAGGCGATAACAGTGGGATCCTTTCTGTCTCAGAATCTCCCATGCCTTCCTAATTATTTATGTGAAAATTGGGTCAGGAAAACCTGCAACAGCAGAGACTGGGGTGAGTGCTGTGAAACAAATCAGAACAGATGTATAATTCATTCTTGCCAAGAAAGTTGGTAGTAAATGTCACATTGTTATGTGAATTGAGCACATATTTTTAAGACAAAAAAATCATTAGTACCAGCTATGAAGCAATACTCTATCATTGGGGCTGGAGGAGGGGCCTTAGGGTCACGCTGAAGTTGTTTAGAAGCAGCCCAGGTGGATTCCGTCCTCAGGTGAATAACAATCTATGTAATTTTCCCAAAAGGCAAATCAATAGCCACTGCCAAGACAGCAGCCTTCCTTCCGCCAAACACACTTTCTGATATGGTTGTAGGGCTAGTGCTTTGTCATGTTTTAAAAAAATAGTCAGTTACATAGAAAGCTTATTGGTATGTATATTAACCTGCTTCCCATTAAGCAAACAGATTCAATGTGCCCTCAACTAGCAATGATTGTTTGTGTGGTTTTCCAGGGCAGATAGCTGTCCGAGCATGAAACTCGTGTGTGTACGCAGTAACACTTGGTTCACGCATGAAGAACAGTGCCTACGCACTTGGTGTAGCTATAATGTAGATACCTATGTGTAATTTCAGTGAAATGGTGTATAGCTGTATTGTAATTTAATTTAAATGTTATTTTTGGCTGTTCATTTAAATGTAGTAGATGTGTGGATTGCCATTTTGAAAACCCTTCTTTTCCTTCTTAGTTTCCTAGTAGCCAATCCTTTCTCCACTTTCTTAATGTGATTTGGGGTTGTATATCAGTGAAGAACTTATCTATGAATCCTTTGTACCGATGGTTGTTTGAAAGCCTGTGTGTGTCCAGCATCTCTGTAAATACGCAATTCAGGGCACGGGAAACTTGGATGCGTGTCATGATTCTTAGTGAAAGGTCACTGGCTGTCTGCATCACGCCTGGCAAACGCAGCTGTGGAACTTTTAATGATCTAGCCTTAGGTAGGTTTAGAATGAGGACATCTCTCTACAACCCTCCTTCGCCTGGTAGATTGGGCTCAGAGAGACAGAAGGTTAGTCTGCTTCTGTGTTTTTTATCATGTACTTGTCCAGGTAAAAGTCTGCCTCTCTGCTTGCCAAATACTGATCGTGATGTTCCTGACCTAAAGGTTCCGAAGAGCCTTGTCCCCTTCGGTTTCTTGAGTCAGGGTACAGGAAAGACATTCACTGACTGACTGCCATGCCAGTGGAATCCCATAAAAGCACAATCTGGTAGCAAAGTGCACAGTTGTCTGTAGAAAGCTAGAGCAGTAGAAGCACAAGAACCGTCAGTGTTCAGCTTTGGGTTTGCAGAAAGGCAAGTGATGAAGCACAGATCCCATATATGTGAAGGGAGTATGACCTCTACCTGATAGCTCTGTGTGCATGTTTTGAGTGATTGAAGATGAGGTTAATTAATGCAATTATACACTTGTCTCCTAAAACACACTTTCTGTCTAACGATCACTAAATGGAATGCTGCGGGGTCTATCGTTCCTGTAACTCCCTTCTCCTCTGCAAGGACAGAGAAGAGTGGCCATGTGCAGTTTGGAACATGAGTGCCCCTCTCTTTTCACAAGAGGAGTGAAGTCTAAGAGATTCCCTGAGGGCACAAAGCATATTGATTCTCAGTGGCTTCTCCAGTGATTGGAGTGAGGGGGTATCTATTATGGACAGACAAATTTTTCCTTGAAAATGTGGCTTCTTCAACTCCTGCCAACTCAAGATGGAAAGCTTAGTGAAAGAAAGCTAGCCCTTTGGCAGGATTCCTTTGGGAGATTCTTGTATGTCCAGAATGAAAGATAACAATGTTTCCTTCACATTCATAATCTCCATTGGTCTAAAGTCAGGTAGCACATAGCATCTACAGCACATAGTGTTTAAAGACTAATGAATGCAAAACAATGGAAAACTTCAACTAACTATTGGGTTGTTTCTTATACATGGTACTAGGAAACACCTTGTTGGCAAAGCGCACTTAGGGTAGTTGAGGTCTTTGGTTTTCACCTTTAGCTTTCTAAGCTTTCTTACAATGTGGACTGATTACTGTAACATTTCATGTATAAAATAACTGGACATTCTTTATATACTGGAAATAATCTGTGAATCCAATATTTCACTAAGTGTTTTAACTTTTCTGTATATATCTCTCATCAATAAATGTGGATTCCAATTTCTCCTGGTTGTTGCCTCTCCTTCAATTTCCATTTTAAACTAGTGTTGGTTTCACAGCAAAGGTCTCCAGTGTTCCTTTTGGAGAATTCTGTGGATTGAAAACCATGGTGTCCAGATGAATATTTTCTGGGAAGCCTAGATACATAGTGGAGTCATATCTCATGACTTAAAGTTAGTGAGTTGGACAGAAATGATGTATAATCGAAATTATCCCTGTGAATCAGCCCGTGTGGGCTATCCCCCAAATCTCAGGGGCTTACAACAACGAAGGTTTATCTCTCACTCCCGTGACTTGTCCATCAGAAGTAGGCTGGGGGACTCTGCTCCATGCCATTCTCACTGAGGGAATCTGAGTGAGACATCATCTCTATGCTTCTGCAGTTGTCAAATCCAAGAAAAAGGGAACATGGCAAATCTTACACTGACTCTTAAAGCTTCCTCCTAAATGTTATGAACCTCACTTCTGCTCATATTTCAATGGCCGGAGCAAGTCACATGGCTCTACCCAACTTCAAGGGGTCAGGGAAGTGCAACCTCACCAGGTGCCCAGGAAGAAAGCTAGAAATAGTTGGTGAATAACTCTAATGACTACCAGGCCATAAAAATTCCTTAAATCATTCATAAAGGATAGTATACAAACATATAGTCTTTCAGTAAGTCCAACACAGCAAGCTTTTCTCTGCTATTGGAAAAGCAATGACTATGGAAGTAGGTGGCAAGCATTTAACAGAGATGTTGTAGAACTGAAATGCGTGGTCTTCAAAAGTAGGAGCACACGCAGAGCGATGCGCTCCTCAGGCAGTGAAAGTGTACACACGGGCATGGAGACCCACCAAGGGAATGGCGGGCTCTTCTTTCAGACTCCGGGGTAGCCATGTATCAAGCAGAATGGCCTGGGCTACTTCAACTGTTCTTTTACTTCTTTTGAGAGAAAGGAGGTAAACATTTGATTTTAAGTAAGTAAAATACATAGATGTGATACATCACAATTCTTTCCACCGATGTCAGCAATTTATTTAAATTGTTGTTGAAAATGGACGCTTCCTTTGAAAAGACACTTTTCCTTCTTCCCCTGAAGTCAAGTCTACATCACATCCATATTCAAAATGTTATTAAAATCTTCTTTACAGAAAATACGCTCATCAGTAAATTTTGGGGCTGCCGTTTTCTTTTAAAAAAGCAAAGAGCCGCAACTCAGAGTTTAGGTAAACCTAACACTTTAGTGTGGATGCAGTTTGGTCAAAACCAGCCACTGCTTCAGAAGAGGACACAGCCGGAGAGAAACTTGACTTTACCTACTCAGATCCTTGTGTTCTAATTTCTTATCCTTTCTTCCAGAACAAAGGTGTTTAAGCCATGCATTGTTATTGGGAAGGCCAGTTAAATGTTGCTTTTACTTACCAGGGCAAAGATGAGGAGAAGACGGAGGGGGAGGAGGAGGAGGAGGAGGAGGAGGGGGAGAGGGAGAGAAGGAGGAGGGGAAGGAGGAGAGGGAGGAGGGGGAGGGGGAGGAGGGGGAGGGGGAGAGGAGGGGAGGGGGAGAGGGAGAGAGGGAGGAGGGGGAGGAGGGGGAGAGGGAGGAAGTGGAGAATACTTTTGGAGGAGAGAATGGAAAAAGGACTCGTGGACTAGGAGTTATGAGACTGACCCCCCACAGTCACTAGAGTTGTGCAAATATGACCACCGTCACAATTTGGAAGTCATGTCGGCATATGTAAAGTTAGGAGTTTGGATTCGAAAATTTCTAAACTTTTGAACCCTGAAATTTGAATTCTATCAGCCAGCTGAGTCATTATGACTTCAGATAGTTTTATTTTTTAATCTTAATATCTTAACATAGTATCTCACACATACCAAAGAATATGTATACCCATATCTACGTTATAATGCCCCCTGATACCGAAGCACACAACCCATTACCCAGTGCAAGGACGACAGCATCACCAATAATCCCCTTGCCTGTGTGCTTCTCCCTTATGCCCGTCACCTGCTTTACTCCCCAGAGGAAACTGCCGCTAGGAATTTATCATTCCCCTGCTTTCAAAGAATAGTTTTTACCTCACACGTACGCATGCCCAAACAAGCTCTGCTTCTTTCTGAGCTTTATATGAAGGGTATCGTAGTGCACACAGTCTTTCTGAACCTGCCTCTTTCCTACTTAACACTGCCTTTCTCAGTTCATTCACGTTATTGCGAGTAGCTGTGGTTCATTGACTTTCACTGCTGTATAATAATACAGTGTGTGAAATATGGCACACTTGGGTTGTTCATTTTCTTGGCAGTGGACATTTGCCTCATTTCCAGTTTTTTCCTATGTCAGACAGTGCTGCAGTGAACATTCTTGTATATTTCTCCTGGGTATATAACCAAGGGAGGCTTTGACACATGTGTTCCTAGATACAATTAAAAGAAAAGAGTGTGTGTGTGTGTGTGTGTATATGTGTGTGGCTGAAAAGTTCCCAATCAAATCTTCTACCTATTTCTCCATGGCTCCTTCAGAGGGCCCGTTTGTGGACCACTGTTGGAACCCCTGGTAATCAATACTCTGCTGGCTATTTAACGGAGTCCGTCTCTCAAGTGGGAATACAGAGGCAGGCAAAATCGGAGCATTTTTAGGAGGTGAATTTAAATTTAAAGCTGCAGGCTTCTCTCCTCCAGCTCACATGGCAGCACCTTGGAGCGCAGCTCTGATGGTGGTTAGACAGAGCCCGTGAAGTCTTTGATCTCTTCTTTGAGCGATAACATGCCAAGCTCCGCCCCACCTCAGCAGGCTGTCTGCTATACTGAACAGCCGTTTGACAGAGGAAGTTATAGGACGTCATAAGAAATCTGTCCACCTACCCCAAAAACCACTAGTACCCCCTTTAGCTATACCCCCTTGCACTGCAGTGGGCGACTGTGGAAGCATTAAGGCCAGTGTCTCTGAAAAGGACAAGCTGTGTGGCTGCCATCTAAGGCACCTTCAGGGTACCTCTCCTTCCAGGCACAGTGACATAAACAGGTACTTCAAAGAACCACAGGTGACAGAAGGTTCAGTCACCTCCAGGGAATCTTCCATGAGGTGCCGTCCCCACTTGTCACCTCTCAGCCCAGACAGGAAGGCATGGGTGGAGAGGCCCACACGTTTGACGTGAGCCGTGTAAGAATAGAAGACTGCGGAGTTCCTGGCAAAAACACAAGTGTTTTTAGCTTAATACCTTTCTTCCTGTTAGTTTTTTAAGCTCAGTTAATTCATCTTCCCACTGAGGCAGTGGGAGGCCATGTTTAATTCCCATGTCATTGTAAGAAAAACTGAACCACAGCGTCGGGCTTAAATTCAAGAGTATTGGTTGAGTCCACGAACATAAAGAGAACAAAGCTATTCAACGTAAATACTGTTCTTACTCTCAAACATTTAAAAGCAACAACTTTTAAACTCTTACAAATTCCATGAGGCAGACACATGAAACGTTATTGCGCTCCTCCCCCATTTTTTACTGTGTCGGAATGAATACACAAAATCTCAAGATCTATTTTTGTTCGTGATTCGGAGTAATCGGTTTTTAGCCTTCCAAATGTTGTCTGGAAAAATCCAGTGGCCTTCAGTTAAGGAAAAAATAGAACTGTGTCGTCTGTGGTCCACTCCTTTTGCCGCATGACCTGGCTTTCCTGGAATTCTCCAACCGCTCCCGTCACTCAGATGTTTTCCAGGCCTAGATAACATGCCGCTCGCAGAGGGAAGCGCCAGAGTTTCCTAACTACCTCCATCTGAGTGAGGAGTTCAGGTGGAACACCGTCTCCCTTCTCCAGTGGCTTACCCTCCTGCCCACAAACCTTCCTCTCATCTTGCTGAAGAGGACAGAGATCATTCCAGACTGTAAGGCCAGAAAAGACCTTGGAGAAGGATTACCCGAAGTGTAGCCATGCCTTTTTGCATATGTGGAAAATGATACCCTAGGTTAAAATGAATTAGAGGTGATGTAGTGGCAAGCCAAGGTTAAATCCTGGTTCTACCCCTTTCCCAGCTATGAGCCAATGGATTGTTTACTTAGCTTCACTTTTCTCATCTGTGGAATGGGGCTAATCATGCCTGTGATATAGGGGATTTGATGAGAGAACATCCATAAAGTAGTTAGCGCAGTTCTTGGCACATAGTAAGTGTTCCATCAATGAGAGCTATCATCATCATCATCATCACCATCATCATCATCATCATCACTGTTATCATCCTTGGCATTATCAATCACAACTTCCTGGTGACTAAGCTGGAAGAAGCCATGCTTGCTCTTTCCCAATTTGGCCTCTTTTCCAACCATATCACATGGACATCAGCATGTAACTCACAGCTCATCTGGCCTCCCAAACATCTCAGATTTGTTGATAGACCGTGACCTCTCCTGACTCAGCCTGGGATAACCCTAGTTTTACTCCTAGAGAAGCTTCCAGAACATCACGAGCCTGGGCTATCTGATGTCCCAGATGCCCCTCTGCACTTTCATCTGTTACTTGCCAAGGTTCTGATGCTTGGCAGTGAGGGAAGTCGCTGGATCTCTTCAGGGAAAGGAAGTGAGTCTCAGCCTGGCCAAAATGGCCTCTCACCAGGATGGGAGCCTGAGCTGGCTCTTCCAATGGGAAACAGGACATCCAGAAATGAAGCAATTCTTTGCTTCACTGGAGATGTCCCTCGGGGAGCCCCCAGCTTACAGTGTTGCATGTACTAGCAGAGACAAAAGTCATGAGAAAGGCCATTTCTGTGGAATGTCCTTTTGGGAGGGTCCCAACCCAGCAGGACCCTCCAGAACTCCTTTGGCTGGGTCGATTCCCAGCAGCTTCCCTTCCCATCATGCTATTCTCCTTTCCCCCGTCTTCTTTCACAAATGACATTTGCCTTTTTCCCTCAACGGTTTCAAGAACAGGACTTGGGAGAAACTTTTTGGTTTGGGGAGTCATACATTGCTGTGCTAGAATCATCTCAAGATGGTGCCCCTCCACAGTTTTCAGCAGCTTCGGGCAGGACCACAATCTTAGGAACCTACTGTTTATTATTAATAGCAGCTACTATCTTAGATGGAGATCCCTAGAAGCAGAGCCTGAGACAGGATTCAAGTTCACGTGGTTCTTTTGAGGGAGTGCTTTTTGGGAAACCCCTGTAAGGGCCTGAGGGAAGCAGGATAAGGAAGGGAAAGGGCTGAGCAAGAAGATAGTCTCAGGGAAAGTCTAACTTTGCAGAGGGCACTGTGCTCATTGTGCTCAAGGACCCTAGGTGATAAACCAGCTGCCGTCTTATGCAGGTTTGTTGTCATGCCGAAAGGGAATAGAGCTCTGGGAAGGTCCTCACCTCAGATGTCACCTAGCTAGGTGTCACCTCAGCTCAGAAGTCATTGGCCAGAATAAGCCATATGGTCCCACTCAGCTTCAAGGGAGAATGAAATGCAATCCCCCTACATTCTCAGAGTGGGGGAGATCCAGAAACATCTGTTGAACAGCACTTACAAATTGCCACAGTCCACTTCTCTGGTCACCTAATATTTGGTGCACTCTGTTTTCCAAACGTAAAATGGACTCACCTCCTCCCCAAGGCAGGCCACATCAAAGTCTCGTCCAGTCATGGCATCAAGCTCAAAGTCCAGGATCTTGAGGTGATGCATGGAAGTTCCTACATATGGTTCAGATGTGGCTCCTGTTGGCCCAGAAATCTATGAAAAGAAAATGCAAGTTCTCTGCAGCTGTCCCCCAGTCCCCGAATACTCCACTGGCAGATTAGGGACACCTTAGTCACATCTGGAAATGGGACCAATGGAAGACTTACAGGTCACTGAGCCGTAGCGTTTCCGAACTCCCAGTGGGCAGACTTTAGGATATCCCCCTACACTAAGGGTAAGGAACATTTCTCGACTGGGTCCTGTTCTGGCTCCCTGGGGGGGCTTCCCCAGTCCATTTTCCCCCATGGCCCTCAATTCTACTTCCTAGGAAGTCCTTCCTTTTCCATTATACTCCATTGGTGCATGTGAAGAGATCATTCAGGAATAATCTCTCCTGTAGCAATGGCCTCAGCTCTCTGCTTATAGAAAGATAGTGTTCAGGTTCCTTTTAATCAATTACTGGATTCCTTTAAATCAACTCCTTTTTGATCAGTTACAGAGTTTTCTAGTTGAGGCTCAGGTTTTCTTTGGCATCACAACTCTTAAAAAATCTTTGCTGGTTTTTTATCTATTTGACTCTAGTCAGCTTCATATGCCAATAGCCACACTCACAGCTCGTCTAGAAAGACGTCCCTTTCTCTTAACTGTGGTTACTGAGCCAATCAGGCTTAAGGCAGAGAGCTATGTTCCAGGATTTATTTTTCCCTGAGCCACTTTTTTTCTTTTTCTCTTTTTTGGTGAGGAAGATTCACCCTGAGCTAACATCTGTGCCAATCTTCCTCTGTTTTGTATGTGGATCACCACCACGGTATGACTGACAAGCAGTGTAGGTCTGTGCCTGGGATGTGAACCCACAAACCCAGGCCACTGGGGTGGAGCGTGCCAAACTTAACCACTATGCCATGGGGCCAGCCCCATCTCTGAGCCATTTTTTTAAAATGAAAGAATATGCTGGCTGCCATATTAGTTCCTGCAGAAGTTTTAACAATAGGTTTGATGACCATGGACTTGATCTGACTTTGCTTCTGGGGCTAGATTGGCTCTCAGTGCATAAAGCATCTCTCTATTTTATCTTCTGTTCTTGAGGGTTGAGAAGCAGATGCCTCTTCCAGCTCTACAAGTGTTCACAGCCCTAGCACCTCTCTTCCCTCTGGCAGGTGATGAAAACATTTGATATGGTCACTGTGCCATTCAGGGTCTCTGAGTGGCTGTGATGACAGAGTCTGTCTGGGACCTGTGATGGGCATATAGCATGAGTGAGCAATAAACTTTTGCTGTCCTGGGAATTTTCAGTTTAGAGGTTTCCTCTGTATTGTGGCCTCATTTGGAAACAAAATTAAACCATTCTTATGAGCCAGTAACTCCCCAATGACGCCTACGGAAATGATAGATGTTTAACTGCCCTGAAGAACAGGGAGCTCGTCAGCAGAGAAGGTTCCAAAGGTGGGGTGGTGGAACGGCAGCAGAGATTGAGTCAATCTTGGCTGATAGAAGGTGAGTTGTTTTTCTAAGATCGAAACTAGGGAGTTTCAGAATCATGAAAATTATTTTTTTTTCTGCACCAATTTAAAATTAGAAGTGAGATTTTTAAAAAACAGCTGTTATTGGAAGTGAAAATTATGAATTGGTTGATAAAAAATGACCAAACACTAATGTCACTTCTTTATTTCAGCCCCTACAGAATGGGTCTTTAGGTATCCTTGCAGAGATGGAAGTCAGGAAGACGCATATCCCTCCTTCCCCAGCTGGTTCCTGCTGCAGGGAAATGCTCGTACTGCCTGGTGGAGCACATCCAGAGGGTTGTTGTCGATATCTATCAAGCTTGTGTCAACACCTATTGATTTGGTGCCAGACGTTGGTCTACGTATATCTTTACCTTTGGTCTACGTATATCTTTATCTATATCTTCACAACAGCTCTAGGGCATGGGTCCCTTTATTAACCCCATTTCACAGATTAAGGAACTGACGCCCAAACATGTTAAGTAAGAACCCTCAGGCATAATGTCTGCGCAGTAAGTAACAACCAAGGAGGAAAGGAGACCTCTCCTCTGTTTTTCTCTTGGATATTTGGAGGCTGGGAGGCAGATCAATTTTGCAAGGATGCTGCTCCCACAGCTTTCATGCACCAGCTCTGCCCCTAGACACAGCTGCCATGTTCTTACAGCTGTCACTCTCTCTTCACGTCTTGCTTGTCTGTTTGTTACATCACACAGATTCAAAGTCCTGGGGAGAAGGGGCCTTTTGGCCAAGCTATTCTGGCGCAAGCTTAAGTCTTGCTTTTGTGTTCCTCACTCCCACTCACTGCCCATTTTGTGCCTCAAGACATGGGAATCTGCCGGACTCCTCAGAGTGACTCACTCTGCACACACTTTGGGCTAAAGTTTCCTGCCCCAGCTAGACCAGGAGCCCCATCTACATTTACTTTCTGTCTTCCAAAATCAGTTGATATCTTTTTCTGCTCAAGAGCCTTCTTCTATCCTCTTTGTATTTGTGGTCTACACTCTTTCGATACGGGTACCATCATTTGACGTAGACTTAGGATGGAAAATATATGAATGAATAGATCCAACCTGTTGACTTTAACTGAAAGTCTGAGATGGAATATTTATTCTCAAATGGGAACAATAGAGCGTGTTACACCCGCTCACAATTAGCAGTGCCAGGCCAGTGTTTAGCAGCCTCTGAAACACCGCTCACTTATATACACCGTTGTGTACGAAACTCCCGTGCACGCCACTGTTCCACTAACTGACCAGGTCCACTTCGACATCTTCTTGATGTGCTGCTAACTATTTAGCAGCTGGCCTGGAGAATAGATTTCCAGCTTAATTCTAGGTTCTGACTTGGATTAGAAGTAACCAGACATCATATACCTATTCAAACACCCTGGAAAAACCTCCAAAATCCACAACCAGTGAATTAGCCACATAAGCTGTCTCTCCCTATGATTCTGCCATATAAGCTGTGTCTCTCACTGTTATTCATTTGTGTGTTCAACGTATTACGTATTCAACATACGGAACTGAGCGCCCACTTCGTGCCAGGCATTCTTCTCAGTGCAGAAGACACTGCAGGGAATATGAACCTTATTATGAAGGCTAGATATCCAGCTACTGGTTATTTGAAAGCCTCACGTAATTGTAAGAACGGAGTCGGGAGAGGGATACCAGGCATTGTGCACCTGAGCTAACTTCCTTATACCCAAACCAAACAAGCTGGTGTATGTATGTGTGTGTGTGTGTGTGTGTGTGTGTGTGCATGCACACCCGTGTGTGTGTGATATTTCCTCCTGGAGTGGGCAATGTGAGATGCACCTTTCCAAGATTTGCTCTTCATCTCCTTTGAATTCCTGTCCATCTCTCTTCCATTAATCCATCTGTCTCTGGTGTCTCTACAACCTTCTCTTGTTCCTACCCACCAGCCCTTCCCACAGAAATAATAGAATTTCTGCCCATTTTTGCTCTTTCTGTTTCCCTCAGCTTCCCCAGCCATCCGTGTTGGATGTCGATCGCTCTTCTCCTCCTCCAAGTTACAACTGCTCCACAGAGAATGGTGGGCTCTGCCCCCATGTCCTCTGGATCCCCTGGGGGTGAGCCCTTGTCTCTGGGACCTGGAGGCAGGGGAGGAAAATCTTGGAAAGAGAGCGCCATCCTGGGTGGTGGCTGGGTTTCCCCTGAATTACCTAACATCGAACATATCTCACCACCTCCAGGCCTGATTTCTTTCAGAAACCCCCTGTCCTGACCTAGAGAACAAACACCATTTTCTTCCACTCACCTGGATACTCCTCCCAGCAGAATCAATGCAGGGGACTTAAATATGCTGCCCGTTCTGACAGCTTTCCTGACATTTCCTTCTCCATTTCTTAATGAGATTTAAAGAATCCTCGGAGGAGGAGAGAGCTCTTCCCGAACTCCAGTAACCTCGCCTGAAGTTGGCCCTTGAGCCTTGAGTACCGCAAACCTGTCTCTCCACTTCTGCCTGGATGGCTTCCCAAGGTGTGGGCCCGGGATCTCTGGAGCTCGGCCCTGGAATTCCAGCCCCATCTCCTGGCTCTCTCCATCTAGGAGCCCCTCTGAAGTTCGGCTCTGGCAGGGCCTTTGTGTAGTAAGATGTTGGCACTAAGAAGCCTGTATGTTCTACCCTTCTCCAGAAAACAGGACAAGAGCCTCTTTTCCTTTCTGATGGCTACCCGGGTGTGAGGTTTTTAGGACCCCAATTCTTGAAAGAGTTTAGGAGGGACTCAGAAACTCTTGGAATACCTCTGACTTCCCCTACATCATGGTTCATATTTTGCTTAGGTTCCTACTATATATTCACATAAGAAAAACGTTGAGGATGGCAGGAAGGAGGGAGGAAAGCGTGGGCATCTGCTATAGTCCATGCGTTTTACATACATTATCTCATTTGGTCTCCAGCAGTCTTTCTGGTAGTAGCTACCATTCCCATTTCACAGATGAGGAAACTGAGGCACAGAGCCACTAAGTAACTTGTGTAAGGAAATACAGGGAGCAAGTGGGAGGGTTGGATTTGGACTCAGAGTCTGGTTTTAAAGACTACCATTTTCCAACTAAACCTTAGCTGCCTTTCCTGAGGTTCTTGCCATTTCTCTTTAGGGAGCGAGGGAGGAGGAAGTGGTTTGGACCAGACTCCTGGAAAACAGTAGTCATCACATAATGAGGCAAGCAGTCCAGAACCCTGAAGGGGCGGGACTGAGGAGGCGGCATGGGAGCCCTGGCGGGCTAACTGCTAGTGTTGAAGACCAGCTGTTAAGACAGGCAAGGAATGGGGCTGGAGGCTGGGTGCTGGTTATTGGGAAAGAAGTATGGCTAACCAGGCTCCCTGTTCCCGTGACCCCTGCCCCCAGGCGTCACAAAATCATATTTACACACGGCCTTCTCCTTCCTCTGCCAGTAAACACGGCATCCATGAGGCCGTTTACAGCTTCCTAAACTAATTCTATCACCAGTCTGGCCTAAATGGTGAGTGTATCTTCACTTCCTCATCTACAAACTCTCCCTGTGGTTTCTGGAAGCCTCCTTTGGCTCTACCAGGCACAGTGCTGGTGTGCTGACCTCGTTTGCAGCATTTAGAGAGGATCTCTTGACTTCAGTAGATTCAATTTACCAAACTTCTGACAAAAGGCAACAAAGCATGTTAAGCCAGACTTTGGACAGAGCCGAGCTCCCTTCCAGGTTCCACCACTTTCTGTGTGTGTAGCTTGGGGACCATAATTAACCTGTCTGCATGCCAGGTGCCTCACCTATTGAAAATGGGATAAGAATTCTCCTTCATGGGTTGTAGGGAAGACTCAAAGATGTGCAAACCCAGGCATTCATAATCGCTCAGTAGGTGGTGAGTTCTGATGCTATCAATGATCTTCGCGTGTTGGAGCTACAGAGCCAAATTCTGCCCTCAAGAGGCTCACCGTCTCATGCAAGACACAGGCCCATGGGCCAATTAATGAGATGGCAATGTAAGACCTGCTTTATGGACATGTGGACAAGGTAAAGAGGCGGCACTGAGTGGAGGAAATGGCCCCAGCCTGGATAGGGGTGGGGTGAGACAACTTCCTGGAGGTCATGATTGAAGCCGGAGGCGGAGCCCCACCTCTGGTTAATCTGCAGCCACTACTTGAATGGCCCAGGCTTCAGCCAGGCTGCCCGCTAATCTGCTTCCTGGACTCCTTGCTCGTCGGCCTTGCTTTGATAGCAAAAAGCACTTCTGTTAAAATCAAAGGGCTTCCCCACAAGGAACCTTGGATTCTGAAATGTTCTGGTTCCAGGCACTCTGGGTTAATAGCAGCACACAATTAAAAGCTGGTTAGAGTTTGGAAAACTGGAGACGATGGGGAAGGGAAGAGTTCAGTGCCTACGGTGTGTGTGTGGGAGATGAATTAATATTCAGATAGGAATTAATGTTTCTGAGGACCTAACATGTGCCAGGCACTGCCATGTGTTTATCACTTCCTTTAATTCCCATAGTGACCCTATGAAGGTCGTCTTGTTTTACAGATGAGAAACTGAGACTCAAAGTGTTTGAGATACGTGAGCTGGATTGCACAGGAGACTGGTAGAGTCATGATGAAAACTCAGGTTTGTCTAATTCCAGAGCACATGTTCTTTCCACTGTACCAGGCCATCTCCCCAACATGTATTTACACAGGATCCTGCTCCTTCCTTTGCCAACAAATGGCATTTATGAAGTTGTTTATGGTTTTCTACATTAATGCTATTGCCAATGTGGCCAAATGGCATAAATGTGAGAGATGCCCTTGAGCATAAGAATCTTTCAATACATCTGTCACAGATTAATTGTACTAATGGCCCTGATCTCAATGTACAATGGCCTCCTTGTAGCCACACTTTTTGCAATGTGACTTTGTAGCTCCTCCCATTAAGAGATGGGAGCTATTTCACTTCCTTCAAATCTGGGCTGCTCTTGTGACTTGCTTTGGCCAATAGTATATGGTGGAATGATAGAGTGCCTGTTCTTGGCCTAGGCCTCAAGAATCCTTGAGAGCATCTGTTGTCACTAGGAACTCTGTCAGGTCTCGACTAGGCAGCTGGGGGTATGTGAGGGACAAATAGAAAGAGACTCCAGTCATCCTAGCCATCCCAGATGAAGCCATCATAGACTTTAGCTGACCTGCTTGTTAACCACGGTCATGCTCAGCTGAGCCCTGCTCAGATCAGCAGAAGCACCCAGTGAATGGGTAGACTCATGAGAAATAATAAATATTTGTTGTATTAAGCTATGTTTTGGAGTGGCTTTTAATACATCAATAGTTACCTGGTATAACTAAAAAGTAATTTTCTTCTTAATTAGAGGTCAATGAAGCCAAGACATTTATTGTTTCATTTATTAGTCAGAACTCTGGTTTGGACTGATTGCTCCCCAGATCTGCTGGACAGCTGTCATCTCGGGATCTCCCTTTATCATCATTTTAGGAATTCCCTTTACTTTGCTTTCTGAATCTCACAGCTTCCCCTGTCCTGGTAACTCCCTTGTTTTGCTGGAGTACATCCTTTGGGAGTTGCCTGAGAATGGGTGAATAGGTTTGGAGGCAATGCACGTCTGAAATGTCTTCGTTCTATCCTTACACTTAATTTGAGGTTTAGCTCAATTAGAGTTCTGGCTGGGAGACGTTTCCCTCAGAATTTTGAAGGCACTGTTTTAGAGTCTTCTATCTTCCCATGTGGCTGTTGAGAAGTCTGATTCTATTCTGATTCTCGAACCTCTCTATGACATCAATTTCTCCTCTCTAGAAGCTTATAGGAGACTCTCTTTGCCCTGATTGTCATGAATTTTGGAGATGATGTGCCTTAGTGTGGTTCTGTTTTCATCCACTGTGCTAAGCACTCACTTGGTCCTTTTAGTCTGGATACTCATGTTCTTCACTTCTGGGGAATTTTCTTGATTTATTTCTCAGGTGATTTCTCTCTCTTCATTTTCTGTTTTCTCTTTCTGCACTCCTATTATTTGCACGTTAGAGTCCCTAGAATTTTTCTCTCCTTTTCCTATCTTTTCTCCTCTGCTTCCACGGCTCTGTCTTTGTTCCATATTCTGGGATATTTCTTCAACTTTATTTTCCAAACCTTCTATTGAGTTTATTTTTTAACTTCTGCTTTCATGTTTAAATTTTAAAGAGCTTCTTTTGTAAGGTGTTGTCTGATGGTGCCTTTTGACCTCAGCATTGTGTTTTTGTTTCCTAGACACACTGTCTCCTCTTATCTTACCAAGAGTATTAAAGATCTTTTTTTTCCTTAAGTTTTCTTCCCTGTGAATTGTCTCTGCTTCTCATGTGTGAGACTGAGCCACAGAGAGCTGATTAAGAGCCCTGAGGACCTCATGGGGCTTGAGATGTGATCCCAGCTGTAGATTGCTTTGCTGGGCCATTTCCTTGGGGAACTGTCATATTAGTATCTTTAGGGTCTTCTCTCAGTTTTATCAGATTCTCCAGAAAGACTGAGCTTCTGCGTGGAGGATATATGCTTGGCTGCCTGGCATTCTGGGAGCCAAGTTGGGGAGAAGCCTAGGGAGTCTCAACATTCCATATGTGTGGTTTCACTCATCACCATGGTTTTTCTAACATCAACGGTGTATGCCTAGTTGCCCCTCAGACAGAGGCTCTCTCCAGGGAGTAAACTTCCAGTCTTTTGCTGGGATTGGGAAAAACAGTCACTGAGTACTTAGAGTCTGGAAGGAGGGCTGGGGTTCTATCTGCTTCGTAAACAGACTTTAAACCCATCCTCCTAATTTTGGCCCTGCCTTCTCCCCAACATCCAGAGGTAGCTAATGCTGCCAATTCCTGAGCCACTGGGGGATTCTGATACGCAAATCTGGTTGCTTCTCAACTTTCCCTGCTGCTGGCTTAGGATTCAGCTTTTCCAAATTTTCTCAGTCAGTTACCAATTCAGATTTTTGTTGCTATTGTATCATTTTCCATTCTCTCAGACTCATTGATTTATGCCTTTTTGGGATATCTCTCTATTGTCTTCTTAGAGGCTTAGCTGAGGGAATGCAGCTGAGTATGTTCACTCTTCTCTCTTTAACTGAAGGCCTGAAGTAGTTCTTGGCTTTTGAAGAACTAACACTTTATGGTATCTCACTTAGTTTGAAACATGTGGATCACACCCCTCCTATGGAAATTAAGCTTTCTCCAAAAGAAGACCCCTAAGTGATAGAAAACCATGTAATTATTTCTTTTAGAAAAAATGAGTGTGAAGCTTCAGCCATCTCACAAACCTTTAACCTTGTGCATCGAAATTACCCAGCCAGCCAGATAATCACAGTTGCCCCCTCCCAGCCGCTCACTCCCCCTTAAATTAGAGATCCTGAGTCCATTTGCTTCCCTTTAGCCTTTTAATATTTTCCAAGAAGTGCTTTGAACTGGGCAATATACATGTCATGCTTTCCTGATTATTACCAGTCCATCAATAAATATACAAAAATCAGAGGATGGATGTGCTGTAGAAAGTCAAAGTAACAATGGTCATTATACATCACGAACAATGAGCTATTCTTTGAAAATTCAACCAATGATTTACAAAAAGGAATATCTATGACATAAAGGTGAAAGGACAAGGTTATTCTTATCTTTCAGTACATTTTACTCTTCTAGAGAAGTCAGAGGTTTCCTTTCTCCTACTCCTCTGCTGTACCAGCATTGCATGAACATTGGCTTATGAAACCGATTCTAGGTGGCATGGTCTCAATGTAACACTTTTGGAGAAGTGCTGCTGCAGAAATCCATTCTGCCAAGATAGAATCTGCAAAATATGGATGTGAAGGTGTCTTTGCCCCATTTTAGTTTTCACCTAGTGCTAATTTAAAGGAAGCCCCCAGAAGACACAAAAGATTTATAATTATAGGAAAAATTGCATCTTAAGCTCTCAGCTTTGCAAAATTCTCAGCTTTGTTCTCTTAAACTTTGCCAAATAATGAAATACTGACCCCTTACTTTTACAGACAAGACCCAGTTTAATGACGTAGCCCAGGTCACCTGGCAAGTCACCGGTAGGAATGACATAGTCAGGTTGTGCTTCCGAAGTAACGCCATTATTTCAAGTGAGAGAGAATACATCCTATTCCATGAACTTCAGGTAGTATTGCATGGGTTTTGCAGTCAAGGATGGAAGCTCTATACCTCCCCTATTCCTATCTTGAGAGCACAGAGGTGTATGTAAGTAAGGCACTGCAACTATAAAAGGAAATATCATATTTAATTCCAAAATAAGATAGAAAACATCTCAGCCTATTGGTTGGGAATGTCTAAAGGGGTGGAAATCATCGAAACTTGCATGACTATCTATGGCCCCAAAGAGAATCTGGGGGACCCGTAGAGCCTGGGATAGCCTGCCTCAACCTGGTCCCGGAGTGGCTTGTTGCATCCGGGTCACAGAGCCTGAGTGAGCCTGTCTGGGCCTACAGCAGACCCAGGAAAGCTCTTGGAAAGCAGGGACCAGTTTGACACTGGTGGCAGTAACAACAGAGTGGCCTGATAGCCATTTTCTTTTCTTTCGACTTGAAAATGAAAAGAAAACCAGACAGCTGAGTATGGAACCGGCCAAAGACGTTCACAGAAAAAGAGAAAGGAAGTTTCAAAGACCATGGCAGCAGGGAGGGTGTGAGGGTGGATAGGGGAGAGCAGAGGTTGGGAACCAATGCAGAAAGTGAGCACTTCTCCTTTAAATATATCCTTCAGAATCAACTCTTGTATAAGCCCAGCCCTGGTTTATGTGGCAGCTTTTTTTTCCTTTTTCTTCTTCCTCTTTCTTTTATCTGAGAACATTGTCAGTTAAGCATATTAATTTAGGCAACAGATAACTTTTTATGGGAAGCAAAGGAAGGAGGTTGCATTTTATAGGATCCCTAACTTTGTATTTTCAACATCCTCTATTATAAGTAGCCTTGGAAGTTCCGGGACCAATGGGGCCTCTTGGACTTATGAACAGAGACCACAAAGGACTTTCCAAGTGGGGGATAAAGGCATTCTTCTCTTATTTGGACATAAACCTGCCTATCTGGTGATAAGATTCCAACAGTAGGAAGCCCTGTAACCTTTGAGGGATTCCCCAGCACTTAACTTATCCTGAGTAGCGACCACATGAGGGACAGACAACTGGCTTGCTAAAGTATAAACAAAGACAGCCATAAAAATACCCAACCAGGATCTACATTCATCCCGCCCCCTTTACCAACCTGTGCCAATCAGTTGACTACTGATTTTGCTTTGTTTCCTTTCCATCGGAGCCTCCTTTTACTACAAGAAGTCAAGAGGCACTTCCATATTGTTTGTGGACATCACTAATAGGGTCAGGATCTATGAGACGGGACCCCACAAATGGTAGGTCATGCAAAGGTAATGTGACTTTCACAGCCCTTCAGGGGAGAGAACAAGTGGCTATTAAAACATAAAAGCAGCTGAAGCTCCTCCTTCACGATTCTGGTTCTAGGACAACAGGACAGAAAGCCTTTGGGGCCTCAGAAACAAAATAGTGCTGTCTTCCTTGATCTTCTAGGAGATTTGGTTGAGTGAGCCAGAGTCGGGGTTAGTGGCTCTAAGATGAAGACTTTCAAGGAGGACCATTCTCACATCTTCCTGATGAGCTGTTGGGCCCCAGACCTTACTGGCTAAGAGGCTGAAGGATCAGAGCACAAAGGGTTAAGGTGGAAGAAGTGCAGGAGTTTATAATCAGCTGAGACCCTTTTATGCCTCTGACAATGTAACGAAAAAAATCATACTGATCAAAGGACCTCCAGGGTTTAATATTTCAAAAACACAGATAAATAGCTTACTGCAGATAAATAGCTTCACCCTTTTGGGTATCTCCCAGAAGCATTGGAAAAATTTCCAGGGGGTTTGTAGAAGGGGATGTGTAACCGGTACACCCCAATCTCCCAGCCCACTGGAAAGCAATGTCCAGGGATTGGGCTGCTGGAGGAGCAATACAGACCCATTCAAATTTCCTCCCAGGTACCAAGCCTTCTCAGCCCTGGAGAATGTCCTTAGCAGGTGGCTGTCATCTGGGTAGACAGGTGGAGAGAAGTTTGGGGGTCGGGAAGATGTATTTGTGGCTTTTGTTAAAAGCCATGGATAGAACACCCCAGCGGGTAAGAGGTTTCTAGGTGGGAACTGGAACCGTCGAATTCTTACTGATTATTAATTGGGCCCTCATTTCAGAAAGCAATGTTGTTGCTATAAATTGAACCTGACTTTAAAAAACAAAACACAAAAAACAAAAAGGAGTAGAAAATTTTATGTTAAAAAAAGATCCCGAATGAAGCAGTCAGTAGCACATCACATCTGTGAAATGTCCCAGCCCCCTGTGATTGCTCTCTCTGACTGTGGTTTCTTCCCAAGGTCAAGGTGCAGGTGCTACACCCCAATCTTCATGTCCACATTCTGCAGGTTCCGTGTCTCGTCGGCTGTCATAAACTGGTCTTGGGTCTCTGACGACTCCTTGTTCACCAAGTGCACCATCTCCTGAGACCTGCTGGCCTCTCCATTGAGCCCACTTGCCTTTCTGTCGTCCACAGCTCCATTGCCATTGTTGATCACCAGCTTCTTCTTCTGTCCACACCTAATAATGTAAAAAGTCACATGAGAAAGGGGTGCAACGACGCAATTGTCATTGTCATCGCCATCATCATCACTACGGTTTATGATGGTCTTAGTATGTTTCATCTCACTGACTCCTAACAATTGGCACTTCTCAAAGGGAGGTCCCTGGACCCAGCAGCAAAAGCCTCCCTTGTGAACTTGTTAGAAACGCAAATTCTCAGCCCCACTCTAGACGAACTGAATCAGAAAACTCTAGGACAGGGTCCAGCACCTGCGGTTTAACAAGCCCCCAAGGGGCTTCCGATGCACATTCGAGTTTGAGAATCAGTGGTCACAACTCTGGGAAGCCAGTGCTGTTATAACCCCCCAGCACAGGTGAAGAAACTTGGGGGCTCAAAAAATTCAGTAACTTGCCCCTGTTCCTCAGCTCGTAATAAAAGAATCAGGATTCACCCTCTGGTGTGTCCGACTCCCAAGTTGTGATGCTTCTTCCCCATGCCCCGTCACTTCAGCACGTTAGCAGTTTCTCCAGTCATGGCTAAGCCATCAGCACAACAACTATAAATCACTCTGATCTGTGTATTCAAGAAAGTCTCATTACGTCCTCTCCCAGTCAAGACTTTGTTGGCCTTGTCAGAGTTGTTACTTCACGTTCTGAGAAGAATGAAACAATATTTTTCCGGAAGTCGAAGGCCATATTGATTTTTCCCTAACATTGGTTAACTTCCACCTAACTGTGGAGACAGGAGGTTTAACATGAGACAAACTGTTCATTGTTACTTTAAGGTTGCTTGGTAGCATTACTTAAGATTCAAATGCAGGAGAAGATTTCTATGGAAGAGCATGACCTTGATCTTGTCCCCGGGTCACAGCACTGTCATAGTGTCGCCTTGCCCCACGCGGCCTGACGTAAAGTTTCCTCCTTCCTGCAACATGATCACTGCTACATGTCTAGAAGTCGGATTATGCTTAACGGAAGCAAAAGGGCAGAGCCACACAGCTCCCAGCGGGGTGGGGAAGACCGGCGTGGGCCTCCTGAATGCCAGACACTTCGCATGTAATTTCACATAAGCCTCACAACCCTGCCAGGCAGCTAGTATGCCCATCGCACAGCAGTGGAACTGGAGGTCCAGAGAGGTTTAACAACTTGCTTGAAGTCACACAGCTAGTAAGACAAACAGAGTCACATTCAAATCTAGGCCTTTATGACTGAAAGCCTGGGCTCTGCCCGGCTCTCTGCACGCTGCCAACCATCTGTGGATTGGGAAACAGCACGAAGTCGGAACTGTTCGCTTTGCCGCTGGATATTTGGAGTTGCAGAGACAAAGCCTCTATTATTCATGATCATGGGCCATTCCCTCTACTACTGCCAAGGCCATAAACTTTAATCTCTTGTTTGGGGAAAGAGAAATTATACCTCCTGAACAGGTGGCAGATCCTGTCTCCTGCGGCATCGTGCTTGATGAGGGGTGGAGGGAGGGATGCTTGAACCGTGGAGCAGAGCCGGGGGGCTGGGAATGTATATGGATGCAGTCCATATAGATAAGAGCAGGGGCTTGGAAGGTCTGGTTTTGAGACCTTACTGCTGTGTGACCTGGGGCAACTCACTCAACCGCTCTGAGCCTCAGTTCTCTTATCTGTAACATCAGGCTGTTAAGAGTACCAATTTCACAGGACTGTGGAAAGCTCTGGAAACAGAGCCTGGCACTAGACACACAAGTCTATTATTGTGATTATTTGTTGCTCTCAGGATGTGGGATGAGGAAATCAAGGCCTTGGATAAGAACTCAGAACAGTGTCTGGAACACAGTCGATGTTCAAGAAGCTCTGGCTGCAATTCCTTAACACAATGAGAGCCACAAGAAATTGGGGGGGTTTGCTTGTTTCTTCTGGCTGCCTCTATCTGTCCTGCTGTGTCTGCTATGAAGAGGACCTCAAGGCTGCAGGTGGAACTTCTCGTTTCACGTCCGGTCCTCAGCTGTGTCTCAGCCGGTCTTCAGAGGGAAGGCGTCTTCCTAAAGTCACGCCCATCTTCTACCTAATGAGCGGTTTAGAAGTGGAATGAAATATTGTGGGAAAGTGATTTACAAGCGTAGAAACATGTCTGCGCACGGGGGCGAGGCGGGGCTTAGCGTCATCAGTCTGGACGAAGCTGATTTTGAAAGCGGAACACACTCGACCTGCGGGGGCTGGGTGGACCGCGCTTGGGCCTCGTCCTGCCCGTCTGTCTCTTTGGGTTTATGTGTCTCTGTTACCCGAGTTCTTTCGGGAGGGTAGGATGAGTCTCAGAAATAACTCAGTCCACTCTTTAGGGCTCCAGGCATCGAAGAAGTACTTTTGAAACACAAGTTCTAATTTTTTCATTCTTCTTAGTTATGGGAACTTTAAGAACACCATTAGAGCTAAGGGGACTTCAGAGGTCACCCAGCCTAAGCTCTTCATTCTGTAAACCGGAGACTGAGTCCAAGAAGGCAAGGCTAGCGACCGAAGGCACGCCGCTGGCTAGGGCAGCACCTACACAGTACCGACAACTTCAATTCTCTGAGTCCTCGTCAGAGACCTCCACCCCACTGCATCTTGCCTTTACTTCCTTTCCCCTTCAACCTCAGGCCTTAGCTGAGCGTACAGTGACCACACAGTGTGGAAGGAGCCAGACTGGAGCCCGGCCGGGAGAAGGCGGGCTAGCTGGCTGGGGCTTAGAAAGCAGGTGACGTGTGTCTAGGGTGTGGAGGCTTTATCTGGAAAGACTTGGGGATGGGGGTAACTCAACAGCTGATCTTCTGCCTTTTCCAGCTGACAACCCTTAGAGATGTTTGGAGATTTATTTTGCACTGTGTTGTACGGTAGCCACTAGACACAGGTGACTATTTAAAATTAAATAAAATTAAAAACTCACTTCTTAAGTCAAAGTAGCCACATTTTTTTTCTTCTTCTCCCCAAAGCCCCCCAGTACATAGTTGTATATTCTAGTTGTAGGTCCTTCTAGCTGTGGCATGTGGGACGCCGTCTCGTGAGCAGTGCCATATCCGCGCCCAGGATCCAAACCAGTGAAAGCCTGGGCCACCAAAGGGGAGCGCGCAAACTTAACCACTCGGCCATGGGGCAGCCCCCAAAGTAGCCATAGTTTGAGTGCAAAGTAGCCACAAGTGGTTAGTGGCTGTGTATTAGCGCAGACGTAGAACATTTCCAGCATTGCAGAAAGTTCTGCTGGACGGCTCTGTTGTAGCCGGCAGAAGGAGGTCGGTGAGCATAGATTACGGTGAGCCAGCCTGCAGCTTAAGAACAGGAAGACATTTCTAAATCACGGAGCTTGACAGAGGGGCCAACCAAGTGGAGGGTGGATGACTGCCTGCCTGGGTTTACAGGAAAGACGATTACTCCCACGAGAGAGAAAGCTGGGGAACGTCTCTTCTGCACAATCCATGTAGAAACATCTTTAATCATTCCTGTTTTTTGAAGCCTTCTCTGGTGAGGTCCTCACATTTTTTCTCCTCTTCGTCACACAAATCAAATAAAATCTTTAAAGGAAAGGCACCTAGCTTCTTCTCTTGGGCCTCATCCAATATTTACCAACACAACGGACTCCTAAAATAACTGTTTGCCCTTAAGGAGGGTGAATAAAGTACGATTTCCGTTGGGAAGCTGCAATTCAAGGACTCTGGTTATATTAAGAACAGCAAGGAAAGATGATGCGAGTTACGAGAGAAGCGGGAAAAGCGCAAGAAATAACAGGACCCCCAAATCAGCATCTCTAAGATGAGATGACTCACAGATCACTTAGTCATGGAAGCCCCTGGTCCACCCTTGAACCTCAACTTCAGCAACAAATGCTCTTCCATTTTTATCTTTTAATCATAATTCACATAATAGTGCCTGGCACAGAGTATGTGCTCAATAAATACTAGCTGACTCAAATTCAATAAGCCAAGACTGCCACTACCTCTCAAGATTCTCTTAGAGAAGGGATGGTCCTTGTCGTTTTTAATCTTCTCTTCCTCCTCCTCAGTGCCAACAGTCATAGCAGCCACTCAGAAGATGTTTACTGAGTAAATCAAGGCCTGTCATAGGTCCCTATTTTCAACCAAACTTTCTTGGACAAAAATAGGATTCTGTATCTCTCTAAAATGTAACGCTCAAAGCAGAAAGGCCCCAGCCTTTTAAGAGGATTAGAAATGGGCTGGCGGCTTTAGTGACACAGTACACATTAAGGGGCCTGCACAGTCATTGGGCTACGTGGCAAGTCTGTTTGCGACGATCACATCAGGACATGGTGACTCACGGCGTCCCGGCAGCTGCTCTCCCGGTGGGAGACTCGCTGTGCTGGATCCCATGTGGCCCTGTCTGCCTGTTGCCGGGGTGACTTGTTGCTGGTCTCGGGACAAGGGGGAGGGCAGCAGTGGGGCCCGTTTTTGCTGCTGACATGCTAGGGAGGAACACGTGAGCTAACTAGCCACGCTGCACGGACTCCAGCTGCATCCTCCTGGGGATAGCTGAGCGGCTTCTCCAAGGTCCCCCACGTCAACGGCACTGGGGCCAACGTTTCTATGGCGACTTATGCAAAACTTATGGACTGTGTATGTGAGCAGCAGTGGTGTGTTCTAGGGCCTGGAACAAAAGGACTGATTCCCAACAATAGGAAATTCATATTTAATTGAGCAGAAGTAATCTAAGAGAAAACAAGGAGGCCGAGGGAAAGTGTAGACTCTTTGTAAGGGTTCCCTCGAGACACACCATTTAAACCCAGCTAAACCCGTCCCTTCCCATTTGCTCATGACAGACTTCCAGGAGGCCTTTCAGACTTCTTTTCCTGGTTTTTGTTCCTTATACAATCGGCTATGATGACTAATTTTTTTTTCTAATGCCCTCCAAGTACAGATAGCAGCACAGCTATCTGACTGTACTGGAGTCTCTTCATTAACCTGTCCCGGTGTAAACGGCATCGTTTGATCCTCCGATCAGCACAGAGACAGCATGGGCTGCGCGCAGCAGTGCGATTCGCTGTTTGCTGCTTTCCAAAAGCCGACCAGAAAGAAACTATAATCTTCTCCAGGTCCTCTCCCAAACCGAGGGCCTTTTCCAGCCTGTTAGGCGATCTCGTGAGACAATAAAGGTGGCCCCACTTGGATAATTTCTTTTACCTTATAAGAAGAAATCTGAAGGGACATTTATGAAAGGTTTAATGTTACTCCACATCTGCTCAGAGAAGAACAGTGCACCTTGAAAGCACCTGGAGCAGGAAATTTAGACAGACTTTTGGAGCACCCCGGCAAAGTGTGCTTCCTCTGTTGCTTGAATTACTCGTTTCCTTCACCTGGCTTTCGGTAGTGGTGTTTCTGGAGGCTGTCACAGCTCAACTAGGTATAGCCATCATTTCAATAACTTCCAGGCCTTGGTTGAGGGAGGCAGGGACACGAAAATAGCCCACACGCAGATGTCGGGAGTTGACTGTCTATTCAGACTTTCCTAAGGAAAGTTCATCGTTTCATGGATCTCACTGTCAGGCAGCTCTTCCTACGTCCTAACCTGAATCCTTTCAACTGCAGCTTCCAGAAAATAGAAAATAGTGTCATTACAAAAAGCAAACAACGAGCAGACACACGAACCCAATGCTTGCTTTAGGTAAGGGTTCTAGAAGGTTCCACGGGCCTTAGGCTAAAGAGGATGACCAATCCTTGAATCTTTATGCCGTGTTTTTCTGCATTGTGAACGCACTTAGTAAGTATTTGTTTAATGAATCAATGACTGAGCGTATACTTTTATGCCTTCCCGGTGAGATGGTTCATAACTGTCATCAGATAGGGTCTCCGTGGGTTTAATCCCAAAGATATTAGGAATCACAAAAGATTCAACCACTATTTAAAAGCAGTGATCCAAACAGTCACAGTATCTCCTTCGTGTAAAGAACACACCAGAGCAGGGCTTGCTGCACTCTACTGTGCACACGAATCTCTGGGATCGTGTCAAAGCACAGGCTGGGACACAGGACGGCTGGGGCAGGGCCTGCGACTCCGCATGGCTAACTAGCTCCCAGAGTGCCGACGCTGCTGGTTCCAGGGGCTGCACTCTGAGTAGCAAGGACACAGAGACTAAGTTTAACCCATGCTCTTTCGAAGTCGAAGGTCCCGAGGTTCGTCGACTTCTTACCTTCTTCGACTGTTGACAGCAATGCAAACTGCGAGAATCAGAGCCAGGGCCAGGAGGGACGCCAAGATGATCAGCCATTCTGGCGTGAGGGAAGAGACCAAAAGACACCATGAGCTCGGGAAAGACACTTTGTTAAAGCAAAAATGCGCTCTATAAATTGGCCTGGTCCAAGCAAGAGCCACAGTCAGCACCACGATGAGTCTGACCAAATGGCCGGCCAACAGGCAGATCACACTGGAAGAAAGACTTTGCTACAGGTGTTAGTCCAACAGGCCTCTTGTTTTAATCTCTTATCATCAGTCAGGATTTTCAAGTCCCTCTAGAAGGAACAGGTTTCCAAAAAAGTATAGAATAACCTGTTGAACTTGTGGATGCCTTTGGTGCAATATTATTAAACAGACTAAAGGAAATTTATGCTTCCCTTGAAGGAACATTCCTTTTCTGTATAAGAGTATCCACCTTACGTTTTATTAAGAAACAAAAATGGAGGCCACATACAAGAAGGTGTGAAAAAGGACACTCCTGTCGGGGGGCTGAACCTGATGCACATTCTCTGGGGAGTCATTTGGCAAAATTTGTCAAAAGCCCTCAAAATGTTCATGCCTTCGGTCCAGCAGTTAGACTTCTAGGAATTACGACCTGAGAATCTGCTATGAAGATGTTCACTGCTGTACTGTCTAGAATAGTAAAATTGAAAACAACCTAATATCCAATAGTAAGGGATTGGTTAAATAAATCAGGGCATATTCATTGCATTGTGTACTCCGATACAGGGAAGGACATTTAATGACATTGGAACCAGTTGGGAATGGTAGTTTACTAAACAGCATGGATGGTATAATTACATTTTTGTATATAAATGACACTGACAAATGATAGGAAGGGCATATATAAAAACAGTAACACTGGTATTTCTGGATGGTGAGTTAGATAATAAGCAATTTATATTCTTGCCCTTTTGTTTAGCTGTATTTTCTAAAGTGTCTCCAAAAATCATAGGTCATTTGTGGACTGCTAAAAGGTTGTATTACATGTTTTAAAATCAAGCTTTAATAGGATCAAAATATGACTTGACAACATAAATAAAGTCTCTTGCCTAATTTCTCTTGCCAAGTGGGCAGTAAATGTGTGCGATAAGTGAGAGTTTGAGACACAAGGAAGATGGGGAGTCCTTCATTGCCCACTCCTCTTTGAGAGCCTCGGTTTCCTCCGATTTCCTGCTCAATATCCTGCCTCTGCCCAACCTTTACCTCGTTAGGCTAGTTGGCGGAGGGAGGAAGAGTCCGGAGGTGAGGGGGCCGCCACGAGGGTATCATTTCTGTTCTTTCTCCTGGACTCCAGCCCTGAGATGCCTCACATTCATTCTCACTGGAGCTGGGCAGGATCCTACTTCCTGCTTATAGCTATTTGCCTCTCACCCACCCGCTCCTCCCTGGCAGCCCCCTCCCTCTCTCCTTGTGCCCATGCTCTGCCTTCAGCTGCGCTCAGGCAAGCTGGGGCAAGGGGGTGAGGTCGCACGACGTTCTTCCCTCTCCCAAAGGGAGGCTCAGTTTGAGACCTCTGCAGGGGGAAGAGTTGAAAGGGTAATTTATAACCCTAGGAAAACCCTTCTTTTTTTTTTTGTAATCCCCTTTTACAAATGCTCAATTTTGAGCCTAAGTCAAATAAAGAATTTGCCTCAAATGCCTTAAATCTTGATGCTCAGGAGAGCCAGGTGCCTCAGCACTCGCATGCACATGTGACAATTTCTGAAACTTCCTTCTGTCTGGATCAGCGAAGACTGTCCCTTGAGAAAAAGTAGTTTGGGAACCGGAAGAATGTTTTCACTCCACCCAACACACATGGCCCCTGCATGCCCTCACTATCTACAATGTGAGAGGAAAGTTACAGACTGCACCCCAAACCCAGAAACGAAGGGGAAACTGGACTGCGATAGGAAGAACCTGGGTGTGACATGGAGTCCCCTGGGCCATCACTCGTCTGGGAAGGAAGCTGCAGCAACTAACATGGCACTGCTCTGGGACAGGCCAGGGACAGGTCTGACTGTGAGCTCAGCCAGTCTATGGGACCGAGGGAAAAAAAGTTCCATCCTTTCCTACCCAGAGGCTGTAGTGCTCTCACTCATCCTTTAGCTTGCAGAGAGGAGCCAATCAGATCCAAGGGTTGGAGACTTAGGAGAATGTGCTTTTGAACCGGTCTCTTCTTCCTTTCTGGGACATTCAGAGAAATCTGGTCTGGCATCTTCTTTTTTTTGCTTCACATCTTAAAACTCACCTGGAATTTGAGGTCTCCGTATGGGACCCGAGGTTGTGCTTGCCCCACCTTCTTGACTCCCAGTCGAGTGTCCTAAGGGAAAAACGACATCTCTCAACTGAAGCCTGGAACGCGTGACCACCAGTTCCTCACAGAGCAGCCCACGGGGGCAGCCTCGACGGCCGGCATCGCCGTGGAGCTATTCACAGACCCAAGCCACAGGCGGTCACAACGTGTTACACCAAAGACATCACTCCGGAAGAGTCCGGTCTGATTCAGGCTAAGGTTTGGAAACATTATTTTTCATCAAGAACATGAGGACTCTCCCCAGCAGGATTGTCCAGTGTGTAAGACCTTGGGCTCTAGAGCAGGACAGCCCTGGACTCAAGTCCCACCTCTGCCTCTTGCCGGCAATGTGCACGGGCTCAAGTCAACCCTCCCAGGCTCAGTTTTCTCGCTCGTCAAATGGGGTAATAATAGAATCCACTTCATCATAATTTGATGGAGGTTTAAAGAAGCACGCAATCATGGTAACTGTGTGTAGTTGTTATGCTCTACTGTTAATTCAGGATCTCGCTACTCAAAGTGTGGTCCCTGGACCAGCAGCGTAGGCAACACGTGGGGGCTTGGTAGGAATACAGATTCTCAGTGCTCGCCGCAAGCCTACTGCATCAGAATCTTCATTTATCAAGATCTCTAGGAGACTGATATGCTCCAGAAAGTCCAAAGCAAGTCTAAAAATCACATCCAATATCATCTTAGAAGTGAACATAAATATTACAAAATAAAGACTTGGAGGCCATGGCCCTTTCTATGAAAAATCATCTTACTAGAGTCCCTGCTAATATATTACTGAAACACACCTTGTTTTTAGAAGGCTGAACACTTTCTACCGCCACAAAACAAAATAAGGAAACAAACAAAGAGTCTCAAACTGGAAGGAAGCATCAAAAGACAGAGACTCCACCAATTAGAACAGGAGGTTCACTGAAAGGAGGGAGGTGTCACGTTTTAAAACAAGCTTCTAAGAAATCTGGCGAAGAGACTCACCCAAATGAAAGCTTTGGTTTTTGTGTTTTTTATGCTTCTTCCACTGCTTCAAAACAAAATTTGAAAATTCCCACTAATAGGAACTCTTTTTTCCCTACCAAATGGGAATCCACTGCAGAATCCGGAAGGCCTCCAAGGGAAGAAAAAACCCAGGGACGTCTTTTGGGCCAACCAATGGATGAAGATGGCTGGGCCTTAAGTGAAAAGCTTTCCTCGGAGAGTCGAACTGTGGACTGTGCATAGTGGACACTGAAATCTTGATTATGGTCGTTATTTTGATAGGATGGCTCCTGTTCACGCAATTTGATGTTTTTTTTAAAACTCAGAATGGAGCAAGGCAAATTCTTACCAGATATCCTGACATTTCAACATACCTCATGCCATTTTGACAGTGGCTTTTCACTTTACAAACTTCAGAAGGAGTCTATGGCGCTTTTTCTAGCTGCCTCCCAGAGTCCTTGGTCATGGGCAGGTGCTCACCTGCACAGGTCATGGGATACTGGCCATCTAAACTGGAAGTCTTTGGCTTCGAAAACCACCTGAGAGTACAGTCATTCTCGCTAGCCCTTCTCTGACTCAGAGCAGCCTTTGATATTTGAAAGGGAGGTCATTAACGGATCATCTCTTTATTGTGATTTTCAAAAAAAGCCCTCCCAGCAAGGAAAGATCTGGGTGTGTGTAACCAGATGAAAACTCCTGTTTGAACAATAGACACCTGCACAGGAGTCAAACAAAAGAGACCGCTCCTGCCCACCTGATTCTCACTTCAAGTGAAAGGCGAGGAACATGGACGAGATGCAGCAGGCCCCATCTTGCGCCCTAGAAGTCTGCAAATCTAGCCAGGGTAGGGCTGGCCAGGAAAGCAAGTGCTACAAAGAGGGACACTTGACCCTGCAGTTAGGGGATGAGGTCCAATCTGAAAGGTGTGCATGGAGACAATTCAATTGGCTTCAACTGTGAGAAAAACAGTCTCGGACAGTGCTTCTCAAACTTCCCTGTGTAAACAAGCCACCTCGTGAAAGGGGAAGAGGGTTGGTGAAAATGCAGATCTTGATTCAGGAGGTCTGAACGGCTGGGTCCTCTGCATTTCCAACCAGCTCCCAGAGGATGTCGCTGCTGCTGGTCCAGGGACCACACTCGGAGTAGCTGAGGTCTCCTGATTTTAGACAGCATTGCCTTTTAGTAACAATTCCCTAGCTTTTCCAAAATACTTTCATATTCCTGATACCTTATGTTCTTCACAGGAACTCCAGGAGGTACTTGAGTCCGGTGTTCTGATCTCCTTTTTACTAGCAAGGAAACTGAGGCTGGGAAAGGTTAAATGCCCCACCCAGGCCCCTAGAGAGCCTGTGACTTCTGTCTTTATTTTAGAAGCATTTCTAATGAGCCCCCACACCCCGGGGCTCTTCCCTAAAAGGCTATGACTGAAGCTACCTTGTAAATACCCATCTTTATATTTGCTTTGTGTGTGAAGCGTTAAGCCTGGAGGCAACCCCGGCCCTGACTGAGGGCAGGAAGAGGAGGACAGTAGTTCCCGCTGATCACCTGGCTTGCCTGGGGGCCCGGACCGACAATGCCTGGGGCGACCGACAATGCCTGGGGCGACCGTGGCAATACCAGGTGGTCTAGACGGGCTCTGGAGTTGGCAGGCCCTTTCAGTGGCCCCGGGATCAGGGGCACATGGAAACCTGCCTCAAGTCAAACTTTTGCTGCCTGGAGTAATGTTTCCAGGAGTGTGATCCAGTCACAGCAAGCAGAAACCCATTTAATAACGCATGCCTGGCAGGAATTCTGGTCATCACAGACGGCTTGCTCCAGGTCACGCTTACAAGAGGCAATATGAGACCCCCAGCCTCAAAACCTGGCTTCACCACCCAACTCATTAGTCCTGTCAACTCAGCCAAGTTACTTAGCCTCTCTGAGCCTTAGTTTCCTCATCTGTAATATGGGAATAATAACAGTACTGCAGGATCGTAGGGTGATTAAATGAGTTAATAATAGATGAAAACCAGGAAATGGCTGATATCTGTTGACGTGCAGAAACGGCAGTTTCATAGGGTCCAACCTAGTACACGTAAAGTGTTTAGAACAATGCCACTGATGCGCAGTAAATTCTCAATAAATGCTGGCTATTCTGCCATGTGCTGGGGGTGGGCGAAATGCTTTACGTGTATTCTGCCATTTAGACTTTAAAACAATGCCCGGTGAAAATTACTACTATTTCAATTTTATTGGTTAGGAAATGGAGTCTCAGATCCTTTAAGCAATGTCCCCATTTAGTATGTGAAGTTGCTGGGATCAAATCCAAGCCATTCTTACTCAAAAACCCATGATCTTAACCACTCTGTTAGTGCCATGTTGAGACCCTGCTTGAATCTTGCTGATCTTCTCATATGGAAGAATTTTCTCCAAAGCAGGAGATTCTCAAAGGATAGTCTAGGTCCCAGCAGCATGAGCATCACCAGGGAACTTGGGAGAAACACAAATGGTCAGGCTCCACCCCAGACCTACCGCATCAGAACTTTACGGACAGGGCCCAGCAATATGATGTCGTAAGCCCTCTGTGTGACTGTGAAGCATGCTAAGAAAGTTGGAGAACCACTTTTGTAGAGACAGACTCATACTTCACTAATAACCAGCAGGTTCTATGATGATGACAGTAAGTGACTAAAAGAAGCGCAAACTCACCACTTGTTTCAGATCCGTGGGTGGTCTGGGCCCTCCCGCCAGAGGCTCGGTCTTCTGTAAGGAGAATCGGGGAAGGTTTAGTGCGGTGTGCTCTGGTTACACTGTCATCTGCATGTCCCCATGTTTGCATTCTCATACAGCCCATCACAACGTTTAGCCTTTTCAAGGTAGCCGGAAAACAATGGCAAAAGAGCCTTGAATGGGTCCGTGATATTAATAAGTGGTCATCACTTAATCCCCTGAGGAGTGGGCTAGAGTTTTAATCAAAATTTAGGAAACTGAGAAAGCACAGACCATCGAGGATGACCATAGGAAGCGTGGCTTTGGTAGAAATCCAATACTGTAACACTCTAAGAAAAATATTACATGTCTTCACAGGTCTGAGGTTGAGACTTGAAGTGTCTTTAAAATAAGGACTATAAGCTTTGGATGATGACAAATGTGATCATAAGGAATGGGTATACTCTGAGGCGTTGGTCACAAGACATTGAAAGAGATTTCTCTGAAGCAGGAAATAGAAAAAGGTTTGGGTGTACAGTAAGAGATCTTGTGGTTGAATTATGTAAAGATTCAAAGAGAAAAGTCAACTGCTTATTTAGAGAAAAAGAACCTGAAAATAAGTGAAAAAGAAACGGGGAGATGATAGCTAACATGAGTAATGTATATCTGGCTACTAAAAAATATTTCAAATAATATTATTTTTCAAAAATTAGATCTGTATTTTCAATCATCTCAAACCTACATCACCACAAAGCTTTAGATTGAGACAAGTTCATGAACTGCTAAAATCTGGATTCACAGGTCAAATCTTGGATTTAGCATACGAAAACTCCCACTTTTCTCCCTTTTCCCTACACATTTTTGAAAACTATACTGGAATCTTAAAACAGAACAGAACAACGGTCTCATCAAATGGCTCTACTCCCCCACTATGAAAGTACCTATAAAAATATACGGTAATCTGATCATCAGCATGTCCCCATTAGAGAAGGTGACCTGTAATCTCTCATGGAATTGTATCGAGGAGACAGATTGCTTTGTTCCTTGGCTGATGGTTAGAATAACTGAAAACAGCATTTGCTGAAATGCCAGCGTAAACACCACCATCACCACAATTCCGAATGTTTTAGTTCCTAATGTTAAGCATAAAGACTGAGAAAAACGTATGGGAAGAAATGAGCCTTATCTGAGTATTTCGGAAGAAAACCAAGGATGACAGTTGGATCACTTACTAACCACCTAATTCATAAAGAACCACGGAAAACCTGTACCGTCATGGAATGCAGAAGGAATCAGCATGTGTGAATATAAATTTTATAGAAAGCATTTTATTTACTAACAAATAGGATATGTAATCCTTCTAGGCTACTATGACTATTAAAATTGCCATTTAAAATTTAAATTCATTAGGTTGCATAAGAGGCCTTTTTTGCCCAGAGAAACTAGGCAGTGCTCTAAGGTTCATTTCTCCAGAAGAATATCAACAATGCTACTTGGAATTTTTAATAACTGAGGGCAAGACCAGGCTGAATAAAGAACCAGAGGGTGTAAGGGGCTTTGTCTTGCCAATACTATGAAGTTAATATTTTTTTAAAACTGTTTTCCTGGAAGCCCAGGGGTGGACAGCCCAGAGGAAAGAGGTCAAGCCTGTGGCATTCTGGGTCTTCTGTCCCCACATCATCAGAGCACCACCACTGGCATCTGTTTTATATATTGGGGTTTCAGAAGACTTATTCTTCTCTTTTTTGTGGGGAGATGGAGTAAAAGGACTTCTGCTACAAAAATATATATATATTTAAAATCACTAATCTTTAATATGCCTTCGTAGTTGAGTGTAAGAAGTACTTGAGTTTCTTAGCCAGAGTAGGTATTTTCCAGTTCCCTTTTCTTCAGTGTTAGTTTCTTAATGCAAATGGAGAAACAAAGAAAAACAGAAGTAGGGAGGATTGCTTATTTGAGAAAAAAGTCTCATTCTCGGTCCACGTCCAACTTAATTGAATAAATCATCTTCAGTCATCTGTTTGCCATTGCAACAAGAGAAATGGTGAATGGCCTAGTCAGTAACAGTAGATTAAATCATAAAGTTTTAAGTGTGCATCATAACTAGAAAAGTTTTATCCACAAGCCCTTCACCGAAAAGTAAAATTCACCAATCCATCACCAATAAAAGATAATAATTTCAGAGCAAAGATAATAGTATATTAAAATTATTCACATGTTGGGTAGAACCTTACTAAATAGACAGCCTGTATTAGTTGAATCAAATGCAGTCACTAGTATTTAACTACTCTGACCTACAAAAACATTGATTTCATATGATTCAACTTAATACACCACAGATCAGGAACAAGACAAAGAAAGAAATTCTACCATAACAACCAAGTCCCACAAATAGATGGAAATTACACTGGTAAATGAAAGCATTATTTATGTAAAATAGATCTAAGTTTACTTGCACTAGAATGATGATGTCTGATGAAAGCCATTCCCACATCACAAAGCATTCTAACCACAGCCTTTACAGAAAATGTCTCCCGCAATATGAGAGTATGTGCTATTTTTCTTACATAGAGACAGCAAACCAGATAACAAGTGGCCAAATTACCTGAAAAGGAACCATCAACATGAGAGTTAGAATCGTCAAGAACAATAACTTCAGTAACTCCTGGGGACCCAGTCTTAGCAGGGGTCACTGGGGTGAGGGTGTTGTATTCCTTTGTGTCTGGGGCATGAGCAGTATAGCCCTCTCCTGAAGTAGCTGAGTCTTCAGAAAAGTTTCCACTTCTTCTTCCACCTCTGCCATCATTCCTATCTGTGTAGAGGTGCAATCGATGGTAAACCCACATTTCCAAGACCACCACCCATTGTAAACTTATCTTCAAAATGTGCAATTGCTGCAAAAGTTTTCCACTTGTTATTTATGAACATGGAGCAAAAGACAGTGCGACATGTTACACTAGAAACAGAATCAGTATTTTGCAATCGACAACACCTGGACATCACTCAATGGAAGAGATTTCGGTGATCCTAATATCCAGAAAAGGATTGTGTTGCAACATCTGCCTGGGTTACTAAAGCTTTATGACACTACAACTGCAACCTTGAAGTCAACTCGGGTACTAGATAATCTTGAGCTCTCACTCAGTTGGACCCACCTTCAATGAAGTAGAGGAAACACACCATTGAATGGAAAGGTAAAATTACGCTGCATGCAATTGGAATAGCAAATGCAAGCTTTCACAGACCTGAGGCTTTGGTTATTTTTTCCTTTGCTAGAAGGTCACTGTTTCTTAGTCATCATGGATTTATGGTCCAGAGGATAAATGGCAAAATAATATTATTAATGCAAGGAAAACAGTTAGTGATATAATTCAGACCTTTATACCAATTATAAATCATAGATAAGCAATCTGTTATTTTTAAATTAAGCTACTAAGTCTAGAGTTTAAGAAACAATCTTTAAGATTAAGAAATACAGTTTTAACTTAATGTATATGGCTTCTAAAGGTCTACAAAGCAGAAAAATCAGAGAACCATCACCAGCCACACTTTCTGATCAGAAGTAAGAGCATAACAGCAACCAATTGATGTACCTCCACCACAGACACTGGAAAAACACCCACAGTTCACTGATTTTTATCAATAGCTGAAGCCAACTGGGCTTTACAATCCTTACTGCTAGATGATGGAGTAGAAGTCATTGGATGGTCTTTATCTTCTTCCAAGCCTCCATGTGACGTAGAGAAGCTCTGAGTATGACTCTGCTCTGTTTCAATAAGGGATGAATCCAGCGTTAATTCTGAGCCGTGAAACAAATCGCCTGTTATCTGCTGACAGGGAGGATCTAGCTACTGTAGTGTCAGACGGGCAGGGGCGTAGGAATACCGAGGTTTGTGCACACCATTCTCTTCTGACTGAGGATTCTCCAGTTGGCTCCTCAGACCCTTCGCTTCTCAGTATAATCAACAAAGGTAATGCGCCAACATGATCCCTGAGCCAAACTTTGCCCACCCCACATCATCCTGGCCCAACTGTAGTATTTCTTCCAGTTACTCAGGAAAACCAGAGAACATAGAGACAGGGAAAAAGGAATGTTTGAATCCCAGTGTTCCTATCAACAATTGAGAGCCCCTAGCTGTGAGCCAAGAAGTGTGACTGCAGGGAAAATAAACACGACAATAGCAAGTAGTATACTTGTGACCACAAAGAGGAAGAAGCTTATCTAGAAGGACCTGCTCAAGTAACTCCAGATCAACTTCATACAAGGAAATACTTAAGTCTCTTCCAAAGAACATTAAAGTTAATTTTACTCTGTTATTGGGTTTTTGATCTCATCTGTGGATGGGGATTCTCATCACTGCACTGAAACGCCACGAAACGCCTGCCTGGGCAAACACAGAGCCCTCACTGACACACATCAATGTGAGGTTGAACCATTGCCCATATCTGAAATCACTTTGACTGTTTTGAGCTGATTTGCTTTTGCATTCTTCTAAGAAAGGTACTGACGAGTTGCGGGCACAAGCACTCCATAAAGCACACCCATAAGCTGCGTCTACCACCAAGCAGACGTGACAACCAGGAGAGAGGCATTCACCAAATCCCAAACCCAACAGCAGAACGTAAGTCAACAGGGACATAAAATGGAACTATGAGACCTCGCGTTGGCAGGGACCATCTTAGGCTTATCTGCATCTCCTTTGATGCTCAACACACCGCTATTTACATTGGTGATGCTGGCTGATTTTTCCCTTTGCCTAAAAGGGCTCACATGAAGGACTCTGCCCATTATGTGTAGCAAGCAGTGAAATGAGATCCTCTTAATTCTGGATTTCTTTCATGTTCTGCCAAGAAATTATGAATGATTTCAGAGTGATCTCTAGGATAGCCCTGTACAGATAGTGGCCATTAAGGCGCCTAGAAGTTTAGCATTGCTTCTACCAGATGTTTAGTAATAGGAAGAGATATTAGCAAAATGTTCCTGTGTTCCTCTTTTGTTCCTAGGCCTGACACCTTTGTCATTGTCAACAACAGGCCTTGCCCCTCCTCTGTGGGCTGATGCAATTTCTCTATCTTCTATGATTACTGGGCCCAAAAATATCTTTTCACAACCATTAAAGCAATCCTACCCCTCTTCCACCTTGATTGGAGGAAAGATGGGAATCCAAAGGAGATGGTCAGTTAAAAAAAAACATAGAGAAACCACTGCCCTAGCTGTGGCCTTGGGTTTCACTGACATAACCTAGTGAAGGAAAATCCACGGAATGGAGTCCCAAATCCTTTTTTTCCTTAATATAAAGTCATTGGATCTGGGAAGCACCAAGAATGAAGGCAAAATAAGATTTAAAGAATCCCGCCAAGAAATATAGATAATGAAGATATCTTTTACATCTTGGGCTGAGCTGAGCCACAAAGCACCAAATGCGCCATTCCACCACCAAGCTCTGCATCCAGACCAACGTGAGCAAGAGCTGAAGCAGGAATACAGGTCAATAAAGGGGCTGCAGGTCATTATCCTTACGAGTTGTCATTGAAAGAGGTCTTGTCCTGTCCAACTCTTCCACCAAACCTGTGCTTGGATCTGCAGAAGGCTGAAGCGTTGTACTACGGCTGGAGTCCACATCTGAAGGAATTAAATTAGCGTTATTGCTTGACTTCCTAAACCACTACCTGAGGGTGGTTTGTATCTACAGCCAAACTATTCTTATATTCAAACCTGGGCAAGAGGAAAGAAAGCACATACTGATCCGTGTCTCCAGAACTGGAATACATTAATGTTTCTTCAAAACAGCATCACAAGAAGTAACTGGCTTTCATTTAAGGGCTGAATTGTATGAAAGCTACAATTTTTGTTTGTTTTTGCTGAGTCTGGAAGGACTCTAAGTGAGCAAATGATGGGCCTCCCAAGCTTCGCACAGAGACAGAACATAACCCCCGGTATGTTAGGGCGACTCCTAGGATGGCCCTAGACTTCCCCCATTCCATACACATCGCCTTTCTTGCAGACACATGGGATCTGACAAATGGAGAAAGGACAAAGCACACTGTTCAGGCAGCATTTTGTCACATCCCCCTTACTTGGCAAAAGCACATTTTTTATAGCCTTCTTCTCTCATTTGGTCCTCTTTTGTTTTACAAAGCAAATGTGCAAATAAAATATAAAATCATCATCTAATGCTACCTAGGTGGAGGCCACAGGAAGTATTCAGGGGCAAGAAATAAGAAGCAGTGGGTGTTAGTGAATCATTCTTCCTGTAAACAAAAGTATGAGGTGTCTTTGGAATTTAACATGTACAATGTTGAGCAGTACAAAAATTTCACTGAAATATTTATACGTGCTGTTTCTAATAATTATGACAGATCAAGTCTGCTGAAATAACATGTCCCGAGTGACGCAGAGGCCAAACAATCCATAAACACCATCACTGTTGCTGGCTCTCCAGTGAAAAGTCTACCCACACTGCTGCCTCTGGGGAGATGTAATCAGTTCCAGATGACTCCAGAGGGAAACACTGGAATACTGGTCACCCACATCTACACTGCAGCCTTTACGTATGAAAAGAAAAGAGAGCCAAGATCTTTGCAGGATGAAACATGGCTACTCTATTATCCCAGATTTCAAAAAGAAGGAAAGGTTAGCTAACCCCAATCAAAACCCAAAACAGATATTCTCCCAGAAAAAGTTCTGTCTGCTCTTGGTCTCTAGACATCTTGTTCATCTTCCCTCTTATAAGTAGAAGCTTTCAAGAAGTATCACACCATTCCATGGTTGAAGCCCACTGTAGTGTCCTTAATGTGTTCATCAATTTAATGGAATCTCTCTCCGTTCATCAGTAAGCAGACTTAACATAGATTCTGAAGTTATTTTACTGGCTTGGTTTTCCACCACGGCTATCATCGGCGCCTCCAGCAGCCATGTGCATAAATGTGTGTGCTGGGTCTGCATGTGGTACTTCAGCCACGCAACATAATGGTCCTAGCCTACCATTCAAACTCATCTTCCTTTGTGACAAACGGATCCACTTACTCTGACAAAGTCATTCCTTGGCTTTCCTTCCTTTGTGCCTTTCCTTACATGAGTCTCCTTCCTAGAAAAACCTTTTCCTGATTTGCTTTCTCTGATTATCCAGGTTTTTTTCCATTTTTCAAAAGCCAGATCCAATCTACCTTTCTCTGACATTCTGCAGACGGTACTCTGAATTTCTTTGGTGTTTATTGTTGGAAACATTCATTTGACATCTACTACTTACTGTCTCGTATTGTTAGATATATTTTGATGCTAAATGTTTACTTTTCTTAGCTAAATTTTAAGTTCCTTAAGAGCATGAACCATGAATGGTACATTGTCATGTCTCCATAATCATGAATGGTGCATTGTCGTGTCTCCATAATGCCTTGCATGTTAGCAGATATTTAATACAATTGTAGTTTAAGGAATATATGTTCACTAATATTTGGGTATGTCATAGTTAGAGTGTTCTAAAAAACTGAAACTGCTGGATTCACTTCAGAGATAACTTTGTTTGATTCAATACCAAGAGACATCATTGTTGTGCTCTTAGAACTCACTTCAATAAGGACTGTGTTACATAAACCCTTGACAGTTTGGATCCAGGTTATTTAGTCTATGGTATAGTAAGAAACACGGGATTCTTCAACTTGGCAAAGATTGAGAAAAGAGGAGCATCTCCTACTACCAACTCTGCAGATTCTCTAAGGAAAGTTGTCATCTGTTCTGGTAAAGGAAGAATTCCTTTCAAATACAAAAATTGGTCAAACGAAATCACAATTCTCCATTCCGCAGAACTACAACTAGTATCTTTTTATTCTCTCTTGTTTAATTTTGCTTTTGAATTGCTTATAGGTAAATAAGGATGATATTTAAGAAAATAGGGATTCCATCCTGTGTAAAAGTTGTCCATTCATTAAATTCACAAGTGTTTACTGAGGGCCAAGTGTGGTCTAAATCCTAAACCACTGAGTACTGTATTTATTTCTAAATGTGGCAAGAGTAAGTGATAAAGTTTTTTGAGCTTTTTAGTTACTTGTTTGGAAGGAGTACTCACCAATTTTTGACCTCCAAGATTTCTCTACCAAAGATGAATTACATCTTTAGGTCTATAATGGAAATAGTCATGGAATAGATTCCATCGCTTCACTCTGTTAAAAACCCTGCACTTGGAAGCAAACGGGAAAAAAATCTTGAGACTGCTTCTTCTTCAGAGGAAATGACTTTCACGTCATCTTAGAACTAATTCTTCTTTAATCCTCCTGCCAAATTCTTCACTCACAGCCCAGGACTTCATATTTAGATGAATGTGCTTATCACTTCTTACAAGAAAACTAACTTCTGAAGAAACTTCAAGTTCCTTAGGAAAGTAGACTGGTCTAAAACCAAAGGCATATTTCTAGGAAAATAGCCATTTGGTGGTTTTCAAAAACATAATATATAAAAAAGCTCAGAGGTTATTACCCATCCATCTTTCCGTGTGATGACCTCGTCCCATTGGATGTGAGATTGGGTCGAAGAAATAAGTCCAGGAACTGTCCTCTTGACTCTGCGTTGTCATTCTTCGATTTGGATGGCTGTCGTGGGCTGAGGCTGTTGTGACTAGGCAGTTCAAGCAATTGTCAAAGTGTTAGTTGACATTTGGCCAGGGATATACTGATTTATTAAAAAGGCTATTCTTGAGACAAGACAATGAAACCATCTTCCTGGCATAGGGGCCCAGGAAGTTGCATAAATGCAGAATGTTTTAGCAGGTATGGGTTCATTCATGCTCATTTTCTTAGCAATCAGCATGTGAACTGGAGGACACAGAAGCATTAATGACTTTCTCAGTGGTTAGAGGATGAGCTAGAGACACTGAGTGAAGATGAAGAAGCAGTTCTCGACCCATGCCATGTTGCCACCGTCCCCCAAAGGAGGAAGTGTAAGAGCCCAAGCACATGACGTCATTCCGAGACAACCACATCCCAGTGAAATGCACATTAGGCTGGCAGTGATTTAGAGAAGGAATAAGGTAACACTCCCCATGAGATAAACATGAAAGTAAATGCCATTCATCTCAAAAGCATGAATGGAATCCATTAGCAGCATTACCTTCTATCAATTGGATTTATGGCATGAGTGACCTATAAGAATGCAGCATATACTTTTGCTCCATTCTGAGCCAGTGGAGAAGTGTAGGTGGAAAAGAATACAAAAGTGGCCCCTTAGCAATAACCACACCACAAAGCCAGTGACTGAATCCATTGCTCTTGCCAGGAATGCATTCAGAAGTTGCCACACACTGGAAGGACATTATGCGTTATATTCTATATTGCAAATGGAAACACAGGAATATTTATCAATGATAGCAAATGAGAATATGGAATTCATATTCTTTTACAAGGCAGGATGCATTTCAATGTTTCCATCACACAGACAAAAGAACATGCATAAGAGCTTGCAGAGCCAAGTTCTCTAGCATCACGTAGAGATGATTAAGACTTGAGTCTGGTTTCCACAATCCCACAAGTCAAGAAAAGAGAAGGTGTGTTTTTTTTAAAATCTTAGAAAAAAAATTGTACATTCAAGGAGAAATCTCCAAACAGACATGACAAAAGGGCCAAATGACATCAGACAGGTATTTTTCTCAAAACGTCTGGCTCCATTTCTTCAAACACTGGGGTTCTGACCAAATGCTTTCTAACAAGCCTAGTGTTTCATAGAACCATATTACAAAGCCTGGACCCACACCATAGAGTGGATTCCTTTACAAAACAAAAGGGAGCATTTTCCAAGATCAGAGCCTCTGCTACACTCTCACTAGGGGATGCCCAAAACTGGATCTGAGAGTGACATATTCCAGGGCACATTCTAGTCTCTGTGCCTCCTTCATGCGCTTATATCCATTCCTGTCCAGGTGATTGGTTATGAGCACGTAAGGGTTGGCTCTGTGTTGACTGCATCATAATTTATTAAGGAACTTTAACATCTCGTGGCAATTCCTTCAACGTCTTTTTGTTCGCTGTCCTCAGTGCCCAACATTGAACCCAAGAGGAAGTTTCCACCCACATTTGCTTATTAAGCTATCCATTACCAGCTGTCCCTGTTGCTGAAGGAGAGTCTTCCTTTGGCGTTTGGGTGTATTCCCCACGCCATCCGTCCTCAAACCACTGCTCTTTCTGGGTAGCTGTGTCTTCTGCTGTCCTACTAGAAAGCGCCCAGGCTGTGAGAAGAATGGCAATTGTGAGGCATTATTGTTCAATTTCCTCACCAAAACATATCTCTCTACTTCAAGGGCACATACACGTGGGAGAGAAGGTAGACTAGAAAAGCGGCAAGGAGGCAGACCGCCGATATTCTGAAAAGGAGCTTAGAAATCAAGCGGCCCTATCCTTTAACTTTTCAGATGGGAAAACTGGGGCCCAGAGAAGTTTTGATTTGCTCAAAATCATATCGTAGATCGGCACAAAGTTAGAACTAGCCCAGAGTCTGTGAATCCCCAGTATTCTTCTTATTTTACTAGCGTCTATGGCCTCATGTATCCTGCCTGAGAAAACTGTTGTTCAAAGAATTAACCTCTTTGCTCCAGTGGTTTTGGGGGAAGGACTATCTTATATAAGAACCTACAACAGGATGAGTGTCATGGGAGACCTTCTCAAATGGTGGTCACATCAGCCATAATTATATGCACTGGAAATGCACCTGCAGTGGATTTGCCCAGCATAGAAGACGTTGGGAATGACACAGAGGCTACTTCACTGACGCAAATGACTTGTGTTACGTCTGTGTGGCATCCAAAATTGCCAAAATTACTTTTTATTCTTTGGGGGGAAGATTAGCCCTCAGCTAAATCTGCCGCCAATCTTCCTCTTTTTGCTGAGGAAGACTGGCCCTGAGCTAACATCCGTGCCCATCTTCCTCTACTTTATACGTGGGACGCCCGCCACAGCATGCCTTGATGAGAGGTGCATAGGTCCCCGCCTGGATCTGAACCAGCGAACCCCAGGCCACTGAAAAGGAGCGTGCAAACTGAACTGCTGTGCCACTGGGCTGGCCCCCAAAATCACTTTTTAATAAAATTAGTTCAGTGGAAGAAAAACCATCTAAGCCAGTGTTTGGCAGTATATAAACAATACCAACGTGTGATAGACTTAACATTTCAGCCACTCAGTGTTGTAACTGTCCAGTTTCGAAAAGGACAAAATGAACGGAACAAAATTGTATCAGGGTTTCTCTGGGAAAAATCAGAAAGCCACTGACATTTTCATCTATAGCAACTAATAGCAGATTTTTAGTTGATCAAGAAAATGAGAGCTTATCAACTTGCCAAGCCAAAGTATATTTTGCAACTTGTAAAACTGATTGTATTTTATTATTTTAGAAAACGATATGTGTGATGTGAGAACAGCAAATACATTTGAAAAATAAAACTAATTTTCCTCGTTTTACCCTTGCAATGGCCAAAACATTCCTGGGGCTAATTGGTTATCCAGAGGGAGGCAGAAAAAATCCCAAATCTTAAGTTTTATCTCCCACTGACTAAATCACTACCTCTTGACAAATAAGCAAGTTAGGAAAACCGCTGAATGCAATTACAAAAAAAGAAAAATTAATCCAAACATAGACTGTCTAGTCAAAGTTTTTACTTTTAAAGAAAAAAGAGAAATGCATATGTATGTGCACATGCGCACGCACACACACACTATATACTCCTTCTATCACTATCTTTACAAACACAAAGATCTTTTTTTTTAAATATATATATACCTTTTTTAAAGACTGGCGCCTAAGGTAACATCTGCTGCAAATCTTCTTTTTACTTCTTCTTCTTCTTCCCGAAGCCTCCAGTATATAGTTGTATATTCTGATTGTGGGTCCTTCTAGTTGTGCTATGTGGGACACCGCCTCAGCATGGCCTGACGAATGCTAGGCCTGCGCCCAGAATCTGAACTGGTGAAACCCTGGGCCGCCGAAGCAGAGCGTGTGAACTTAACCACTCGGCCACGGGGCTGGCCCCCACAATGATCCTTTAACTATCTAGTAACCTGCTGTTTTCAACATATGAGTTAGCAGAGTATAGGATTTCCCTTGTAAAATATGAAAGTTGACTCTCTTCTACAAATTGTGATGTTCTTTTGATAAAGCCCAGTGGTCACCAACCAGAGCTCTGTGTTTGCAAGTACTGATAAGACAGTTGCTGCAGCTCTCGCTGTCTTCCCTCTGTTAGGCGCTGTCATGTCCGGTTTTTCAACTACCCTCCAGTGATGATGCCCCTCCCTCACCACCTTTTGACAATAGGTTCATTAATTCCAAGCCTCTTATGTAACTTTCTATTTTTTAAGTACAAACTGTCTTAAATCATTTCTGAGTTACACTGTCAGGACCCAAAGGGGACGGTATGGAATCCCATGCTTAAGAGACTTCTGCTTCTCATTCCTTCTTCTAGCAGAAGATTCTTTTTTTTTTAGCTTGGCCCATAATCCTCACGCGTGTATCAGATCCATTGGGGTAAATAATGAGACGTAGGCCTGTTGGACACATTCAGTACAAAGCCCAGGATTTACTAACCTAGTCCTAGCTGACGTCCGAAACATTTCTTTTGTTGTCTGAAGACATCCCTCAAACCATGGTTCCCCAAACCCCTTTGGTTTCTCCCTTTGGCTTCTAAGTGGCTGTTTCTTACATTTTTCCTTTAGGAGTATCCAAGGCTAGGAGAACAACGGTTGAATCCTAGCTTTAAAAATGCTACAATCCTAAATTAAGGCTTTTAAAATTCCAAACATGATAGACAGCTCTTTGAGAAATAGATGAAAGAAGAAGAGTATATACTTCTCACTTTTTGTTTCTCCTATCCTCATGGTCCAGGAGTGAACGAGATTGTTTTAGAAAACCTGAGATGTTTGCACATAAATGGAAATAACAGCATCAAAGCCTTCCCCAAGCTACCCCGGGTTCAAAAACAGAAATAGAACAGTCACAGAATTCAAATATAGACCATTTGAGCTATTGACTATCCTCCAAAATTACAAGGGATGTCTTTCTACAATGCAGTGAGGAACAGAATGGGAAAAAGAAACTGGATTCAACAAAGACCTTCATAGAAAATAAAAATCCCAAAGATCATTGCATTTGTCGAGCTTTCTTCCCAGATCCCACTACTAAACACCAAAAAACCCCACTCTTCATGATACAGTTCCATAAACACACTCAAACCACCCAAGTGGAACGTCTAGGAATCTTTGACACAAAAACCTTATCTCGGATCTTTGTAAACTTTTTATCTTTTTAAACATTTGGCCTTTTGGGCAACCTAGAAAATTAGCATTTTTCTGTCAATTTCTAAAAATTGTGTGCAGATTTGGCAGCTTTTCATTCTCTGGGGATAAAAGAAATTAGTGCATGGAAATAGAAGATGTGGCCAATGTCTAAAAAGAAGTCTTCCCTGTCCTCTGGAACGCCTCCACTAACTCATCTAAACAGACCGCTGACCGCCATCCTTCTTACTTGAGCTTGTAGAATGCTGGGTCTCCTCTTCGTCATGATGCTCATGGTGAACGAGAGGAGAATGTGGTTCCTGGGTCTGACTTTCTCCATAAGCACTGGTGCCACTTCTGTCCACATCTGTTGTGATGATGGTTATATACACTGTGACTTTTTATCAACCAACCTTGATGGTTCTGTTCTTCCATTGAAGTACATGCTACTTAATGGTTCTATCCCTAAATAATACCTCTGAGCGTCTACTATCAATACTTTTGAGTGACTTCACTAATCTCTCCCAAGAGAAAACCAACGGGCATGGAAATTCTTAATGATTAACTGTTATTCCACTATAACCTCTTTGTCAAGGGCAGCACCATAATGGTTTCATTTTTATAACAAAGCAGCATAAAATACCTTATGCCCAGATGGTATGATTGATAAATGACTCCTAAATTACACTGAGTATTCTCCTGAAAGCTCACTAAGAATGTGTGATGAGATATTAACTAAATTCCTCACTGTGTTCTGATGATTGACCTTTGCAGCATCATAGACTTCAAGGGAAAAAAGTCTTTAATTAAGTGTGCATAACCCATTACCAGTCATCCTTGTGGCTGTCTGAAGTAAGATGCCTGGAGTTGAATGGCCTGGGCTCCATTGCCGCCAATCCTCGTTCACTTCTGGGAACTTAAAAATCCGTGGTTTGGTTGGAACTGTGACAATGATGATTGAAGTAATTAAGAAAATGTTATTTCTCGAGCCTTCACCACTTTTTTTGCACATTTCTCCCTCCTTTAGTCTACAGAGTGAATCATCTATAACAGGTTGTATAGATGCTTGAGTGGAAATGGAGGGAAAGCAGAGAGTGCCTTCAGCTTGATTCAGCCATGTTGTTAAGCATCTCAGTGTCCTTTGCATTCTGTCATAGAATACGCTGGGGTCAGAACATGAGATCTTTCGGAGACAGCAGCCAAAGAAGCTGCAGCAGGAGGAAGAGCAGCTTTGAAGACACCAGCCCGCCACCGAGGATAACCAAAGATGTCGGAGCTTTGCCCGTCCGTGCAGTCTGTAAAGGCCCTCTGCACTTGAAAGCACAAGGAATTTGGATGGCTGCAAAGTGTGCTGCATGAGATTTTCAGGCTGCAGAGGTAGATACTTGACATTTACACCACGATGATCACGTTATTTCGTTAGTAGTTTTGGCGGCGGAAAGGAACACCCTGAGCAGCCAGAGTTTTCCTAGAGATGATTCTAAGAGAGAATAGCTACCTAGAACAGCCATATGATTGAGCTCTACATTTCTGAATATATCAAACACCTATGGTATTCGCATCAAATACAAAGCATTTCATGAGCAAGCCATTCAGAGCCAAGAAAGCAAAACAAGACACACGTGTTCAGTGGAAAAACACCAGAGGCGACCAACCACCATCACAGCAGCTCCCCAGGAAAAAAAGAGGCATACATCCACCAGTGCCCTGATGCCGTCACTCAAAACGACAGGGCTGTAATAGGAGATGCACCTGACAGAAGGATCATGACAAAATCAGAATCAATGACTTTTGTGACAAGGTTATTGGCAAATCCATCCTAATTCTTTCCAACTTTATTTTGATACCCAAATAATACAAAACTCTTTTCAGAACTGTAATACTATCAGCTCTGTTTCACAAGTTAAGAAAATCTGGTTTAGAATCCTTAACCATATTCTCAGTAAGTATTAAAAAATGGCAGTTACCACACCCCTACAGAAGAAGCAGGGCATCCTCCTGAATTATGTGCATAGGTGCCAAGCAGAAAAGTGAACTGAAACTGGAAAATATGACACAGAGATGAAAAATGCCAAGGGGAGTTTTCCCTGGTGCTTGATCATACAAATTATTTTCAAGTTAATCTGTTTGGGTTGCCACCAAAGAGAGTTTAGTTTCTCAAGTATCAAGACCACGTCTTTACTGATGACCCCACCTGGAAGATGAGGCCACATCCTGAACCCCGGAGAGAGTGTAACAGTAAAGTTCCAGTGTTTTTGGTTATTTGATTTTCTTTCTGAAGTGACTAAAAAGAGTTTCCTTTTTCTATAGACTTGTTTTCTGAGGTGTCCAGGTTAAGAAATACACCAGTCAAAAATTTAGATATAAAGCATCTAGTTCATCTAAAGTATTTGTCATCTCAGTGCCATATACTCAGATGCCTTCAAGGTCTAAGCTATTTTCTGGATCCCTCTTCTCCTGGCTGCTGTCCATTTGGGGATAAAACTCTTAGGTTTCAATGGGACAGATAGAACTTGAGTGACCTGAGAGAGCTCACGTAACATCCCAAAGGCACGCCTCCTCTAAGGGAAAGCAGAGCTGGGATGGAGTCAGGCTCAGCATTCTCATCTCTGTTCAGCAATATCTTAGGTCATTACAGGTATGTACAGGAAATTCAGTCATCTGGAAGAATATTAGGCCAACTTTTGCATTTTTTAAGGACATTTTTCAGCTCAATTTCCATGTGTGTTTTCAAAAAGCATTATAGCTGTCACAAATTCAGTTACTATTATGCAGTGATCACTATTTGCTTTTAATAATTGGCACTGTTTTGTTAAAGCTCAGCTGACATTTGTCCTTCCCTTCAATGTCTTTCTGTTATATGGGTGCCCAACTCTGGATTCGTCCCCTTGACCTCAATCAGGTTTGGATTAAGTAAGACAATTCTTGAGTTCTGGTTCCCATCTTTTAAGCCTTTCCAGAGCCTTCTAAATCTTCAATGTAGGATCATGTACAGCTTTTAATTACTACCCTCTCAGCCACATTCTCCAAGCCTATCGCTTCAACAGACCAGGAGTTCCTTGAAGACAAGGGCTCTGGCTTTTTTCATCTCTGAGTTGTCAGCACCTAGCACAGTAGGAACACAATGGTTACTTGTTGTAATGTTTTGCTATGCCATTCTCTGACACAGCTCAATAATTCAAAGAGAATCTGTAGCAGCAGATCATATAAATAAACAAAACAGGAAGAATGTGAGACATGAGAAATTTTATAACAGACACTTTTCCCATTTCTCCTCCAAATATGTTTTGGTTTCCATTCAAAACATTTCTTCATAATCCTTTTTTTTTTTTTTGAGGAAGATTAGCCCTGAGCTAACATCCACTGCCAATCCTCCTCTTCTTCTTTTTTTTTAAATTTTTGCTGAGTAAGATTGGCCCTGAGCTAACATCTGTGCCCATCTTCCTCTGCTTTATATGTGGAATACCTGCCACAGTATGGCTTGATAAGCAGTGTGTAGGTTCATGCCCAGGATCCCAAACGGCGAACCCTGGGCTACCAAAGTGGAGTGCACAAACTTAACCACTACACCACTGGGCTGGCCCCTATCCCTTCATAGTCTTATTGAGGTAGAACTAAGGTATGATCATGGGCTCATGCTCATTTTTCCTATTAACTATTTCCCAAGATAGATACTATTGGGCATCACTCAGATTAATTAGTAAGCCTCGTGCAAACGATTCTACTGTAATTGATTATTCTTACTGGTGCTGGAGACAAAATCTTCATCATCATCAATGCCTGATCCAGAATAACTGGGGTGTTTGTCTCTTTCATCTTCGTTTTCTTCAGTTGGCTCCCAGCCTGCTGAGATGACATTTGAATCCGTACCTGTTGTGGTGACTCGCATTAGTGGCTGAGCTGGATGTCAAGCAACCCGTTTGACAAAGGAAGAAAGCCAGGTACAAAGTGTATAATGGAATCCCAAAGATTATAAGGAGAAAGCGAGATGTTTGACTTGTATACCCCAAATTCTGATATCCTGGTCTCTGAAGCTAATACATAGATCTAAAAACAATCGGCTATGATCTTTATAACTGAACATGCTCTTTAAGGAGTTTAAAACCATAAATATGGACATAACCCCACCAAAGCAGTGAAAAAAAAAAAAGGCCAATGAATGCTCCCCCATGCTTTCAGATGCATTTCTTATTAACTTACTAAGCACATGCCATTAAAGTTAGGATGTCAAGAATAGAATGGAAAGGTTTCACATGTGCCTATTTGTTGCGTGAAGCCACCTTCAGAAAAACCTTGGAATCTAAACACACTTCAATCATTTCTAAGATTCCATAGTTGAAATCACAATTTAATAATTCACTTTTTTATCTTCTCTAACGTCAAATCACTGTAGCTCTGAACGCAAGTGAAAGCTACACTGCAGTTCCCAACAGCACTTTAGCATAGAGCAAAACAAGTTAGTCACTTAATAGAGAAGTCATGCTTGGCATTTATTAATGAACCAAAAGGGCTGACTACAGTGGACTGTAGCCAAGATTTTGAGAAATTCTCACTTTTTCCCTTTTGGATGCAATCACAGGAAAGGAGATGGAAATCTTCCAGCTCTGCTCAGTGGTTACTGTAGAAGATGTCTCTGCCCTGAAACAGGGTTGCCTACATTTTGAATGAGATGGGCGATATCTTTTGGAATGACTCTTAGTCTTTTCATATTATTAGTGTCTACCCCAAGAATAGTTCCACTGATGGAGATTTGCTGTGTTTTATTATTTCTAGCTCTACTGTTCTATTTTCTCATGAAAAGTCAAGAACTTTTTATAATTTTGGTCATTTTAGAGGATCTTTCAGAGGCAAAATTTTGTCTTCTCATCAAGAAGGACTTGGCCCCTTTTCACAGCTCCTTACCAGCCTCCTCCAGGGCTATATTAATTCTACAGAGTAGGAAGAAGAAATCTGCTCACTAATGCTACAAAATCAAACATGGAGATCTCAGAGCTCATGATTTTTCTAAAGTCATCAAAATCATTTGTGAAACTAGAAAGGTCTTCAGACTTTGACAACATCTCAGAGGCCAATGAGAATTATTGACCACTGTCAAGGAGACACATGAAATGAGATAATCAACTCATTGCCAGCCATTCTTGTTGTTGTGTGAAGAAAATTCTTGGACTCTGATGGTTGAAACCACCATGAAAACAAATCTTGGGCTTCTCGCCTCTTCACTGCTGTTTTGGGAGCTGCACACTAGTACTCATCAAAGCCATTGTAACCATAACTGAGTTGATTGCTGAAAGGCTAATTATAAGTTCCTAAGAAATAATGTTGTATATACTTTAACTTTTTCACTACTCAAGAGAATTATCTGTAGTTGATATAGATGGCAGAAAGAACGGGATAAAAGCACAGAAGTTCCATTTCTTTCAGAGGCCCAAGCTGGAGTCCACAGAATGTCAAAGATGGAAGGACCTTACATATCATCTACTTCATGCTCCTCATCTTACAGATGAAAAAATTGTGATGGACAGACCTTGACTTGTCTAAAGTCAGAAAGCTAAACAACAGAGAGAGATCAAAGAGAGCATGAGAGCAGTCTTCAAATTTTAAAAGGCTATAACATAAGAGAGAGATTAAATTTTTGCCTGTACTCCCAAAAGGCCAAACTAGGACCCGGGGTGTGAACTTCAGGGAGATAAATATTCTTTCAAATGTGGGATTTAAAAAAGTAATAATCTCAACTATCCAACAATGAGATTCTTCATAAAATATTATGTTCCCCACCATCAGAAAGATCTATTAACAGGAAAGCTGTGTAAGAGATCAAATGATTCGAAGTGTTGACTGAACTAGACCGTCTAAGATCGTCTCCAATCTGAGTCTGTGACTCCAAAACCTGGCTGTTCGGAGTCCTAGCCCTTTATCTTTCACACACTCTACCCTGGCCAACCAATATTGTTCTCAAAGAATTCAGGATATGATATTTCTTCCAGCAATCCCAGCCATCCTCAAAATATGGGAGAATGACACATGAAGGGGAAGACTAAAGAAGACGCCTTTCCACTTTTCTCCACTTAGAGTCCAAATCGTCTAACAACCTCGCTCATGGGCACTTTTTATATAAACACTATATTTTGCAAAGCAGAACAGGACACTTTGAGTCCCAGGTTTTGAAAATAGGATAATCAATCAAGAAAGACAGACAGACATGAAGTAACCTAATGGTCTCACTAATCAGATCAGAAGCAAGAGTCCTGATTTGAAAACTTTCAAAGACTTCCATTTCTGCAACCACGACGTTCACCAGAAGAATATTAGATATTATTAGACGAAAAACTGAAAAAAAAGTTCCGCGACGCTGAAACTCTCATTAAATTCCCAAATACAAAAATAAGGTGAATTAGATTTCTTTCTTCAGCTATCAAGAAAGCCCAGAAATGACCCAAGATGAAACACTGACAAGATCATTTCCTTCACACTGTTTGTGCTATGAAGATAAACATTGCAAACATTTAAAAACGGCATTTTGTTATTCCGCTCTCTGTCTGTCTCTTGTTCCTTCTCTTTCCAGAATTGTCTTAATCACTATGATATGCAATCACGACATCAGCACTATTTTTCTTACTTGAATATTTGTCGAAATAAAGGATATAGTTTATTCAATGTCTTGTAAGCTAAGCAAACTTTACATTGGCTTAATGGAAGGACCATTTTTATTGCTCTCCTTCTGTAGAAAGAACGCCGAATTATTTTGAAATATGGCCACATCCTCCATCAACAAAAGTTAATAAATGAAGATATACTTGTAATCTCCCACTGTCAGAGACTTTGAGTCTTTTCCCACAAAAGCTCCCAAGTGAGAATACTTTGCAGGGGTTCAGAATCAGTCGTCAAACATTCGGGAAGCTTGTTAGAGGCCTAGATTCTAAAAGAAAGTAACAGGGCACTTCCTACACTTTACAGCTGAGGTTTTAGATGTCCAAACAGACACCCGGGGCCTACACTTTCCATCTGTAAGTCAGTATCTCCATCTACTATTACTGACTGTGATAATTAGATCAGCAGAAAATAGGAGCCTGCACTTTCTAACACACTTCTTTCTAGAGAACATGTTCTGAATGAATCTCCTAATCGAAGCCTCAAGGAAAAATAATTCTGATTCTACATGCACGTTGCCAAAAGGAAAACGAGTAGGATATTGAGAGTATCTAGTCATATCCCCAGATCCATAGGCCTCTCTGATAAATGAAATGGTACAGACTCTGTTCTCACTAAGGATGCTGATGGAGCATCAATAGGAAACTTCAGCGTGATAACGGATGCTCTTTTCCTTAACACTGAAACACTTGGCATTCAGGACAGCAAGTAAGCAAAAAACATAACAGTTTACCTGTCACTTCTGTCGTTGTCCTATCTTGAATCTTAGGCTGTGAATTACCAAACCAGAACCATATCCAATTATTTTGCGTGTGAGCTTCTGCATGGCTGTTTGAGTGCACAGTTGAAGTAACCGGATCAATTATGAAAATATCATTCAGTGAGATCTTTCTACAAAACCTTTACTCTCAGTTCTGTCTATGTATACCATCTGTATCTGTTATAGAATGGAGATCAGAAACAAATCGAGGCCTGATTTTATCTTTCCAGTCTCCTAAAGTCTCTTAGAATCTTAGGACAGCATTAGAAATACAAATTCTGTATGCATATCAATTCAGTGCTGCTCATTCTACAAACTGAACCCCCTGAATACAGGCTCAGAGCAAAATCAAGTAGCAACTTAATAACCTGTGATGGAAAAGAGATTTTGTATTTACTTGGCTGGGTGACCCTGCTGTGAACAGAAGGTCCTTGATGCAGCATTTCCTAAAGTTGCTTTCATTCATTTATTTTTGGAGTATCTTTAGAGGTGCTTGCCTGTATCTTTTGGGTCTATCATTTTACCCAGGTAGCCTGTGATGACAATCAGAATTTCAAACCTCCACCCCCACTCATTAATCTCAACTTAAGCTTTACACTTGAGCAGAAATCAGATCAAGCTTTCTCAAGTATCCATCTACCACTTTCTGTCACTTTTAATTCTAACTCAGAATGTATTTCCAGAAAACAAACACAAATGCGCAAGTTAGAGAAATTCTGGACTCTGTTCAAATTAGAGAAAGGACAATCAGTAAGATTTTACAACTTGAAATCTCTCATTCGACTCTCACGTTGGACTTGAGTCCAGAATGTTTCCCTGTAGAAGAAGAATGGCAAAGATGATCAGGATAAACATGTACACAGCTGAGGTTTTCATAAATCATTCTGAGTCACACACTCCTTTCAAAATTGGATGTTATGGCCTTTCTCCTCACAAAAGTGATCCTACACACTCAAACTTTTGCATATTATTTCAGGCAGCTCTTGACTACCTTATGATCGATCACTGAACCTACCGGAAGTCCATGAACTCTAGGTTAAAATCTTTGACTCTATACACACCCAACGTCAACAACCTGCATAATACGTTCCATGCGACAAAGGACACATTTGCACAGAATAGAAAGTAGAGAGACAGCAGCCAATTTCACCAGTGATTCCCCAAGATAAAGCTGAGCAACCCCTGGAAAAGTCGCAGACACACCATTCTCACCTCAGAAACTTTATTAAGATACACAGCTCCTGCCAGCCTCACCCTCCGGTGCACCAGCAAGAGACCACCGCAAGCAGACAGACAAGCGCAAGCTAGAAATCTGCATATTTCTGGCTTCTGGAAAGCAGTTGTATGAAATTTTGGAAAAATGGAAAAAGCTACTGTCTAGCCAGCAGAGTTTCCAATTTTCCCCACCTAAGTAGGCGATGCCAGACCAAAAAAACAAAAACAAAAACAAAAAAATCTATCTATATAAAGACATATATATGTCTATATATATATATGTATATTTCTTTGACACCCAGAAGACAAGGAACTAGAGCAATCCAAGGCAAGGGTCTGCTTCCTGGGTTAGTTTAGGTTTCTGGATTCCAAAGAATTCCAGATCACCAATAGAAAAGAGGCCAATGACACACCTGCAGGAAGGCTCTTCCAAAAATAGCATTTATAATAAAAAGTCTGCAGGAATTTGAAACCTACCCAGATGGTTGTTCTTACTGGCTTTCCCTATCGCCATCCACTAAGGACCCTTAAGGCAGGAAGGAGCCAGCGGAGCCAAAGCTGCACTTCCATGTCCTGAGCCAGCCCTCCTCCGGACCTCTGCCCTCCTGCGTGCGTTAGGGAGGATTTGCAGCCAGTCCCTCTCACTGAGTCCTGACTCTCAGTCCAACAGTCATGAGGTTTTGGGAATCTCCTCACTGGGCTTAGAAAATATAGCCTATTCAGGAACTCATCAACTGCAACTTGTCCTAGTAACTAGGCTATATGCTACGTTCAAGTTTCTACCTGCTTGTTTTCTTTGCCACCCTGCTGTGCATGAATGGATTAATTTGCAGCGCCCATGGGCCTCACTGGAGCCTATAGCACTTCAGTGGCCCTCAGGTTAGCCCTGGACTCACTCTGCTGGACAAATGAGCCTCTCTCTTCCTAAACCATCAACAGAAACTTAGCCAAGTGCTCTGGAAAGAGGAAAGCACGATTCTTTTCTCAACCCAAATCCCGAACTATGTTTTAGTTAAATCTCAAAGCATTCCTTTTCCCACTTGATTTCTGAACAGCATATAACTCCATGAAGACGGGAACAACTCTGTCCCCAGTAACTAGAGCAATGTCTGGCACAGAGAAGACCTCAAATATTGGTTGAATGGATGACTAGCTTACTTCTCTTCAATATTTTTCCTAATGGAGTTTACCACTGGATCCCAAGCCTTAAAACAAGCTGCTACACAGTAGTCCTCAAAATACATTTGCTGATTAACTCACTTAGGCGGGAAAGGTGCGATCTTTAAAAGATGTGCTATGAATGTTCATAAAATGTGCTAACTGCCTTTTCTAAAGCACATGTGAAATACTCGTTATTTTATATAGGCCACTAGCAGCTTGTTAACTTCATCTAGCTCCCACAAGACATATTTTGTCAGGGTTTTCTTCCTTGGTGGGAAATGGTACTTTAGGGTAGGCCTGATCTGCTTGTTGCTGAGACCATTAATTGTTGTGTTTGCCAACAGCAGACAAAATGGCACACCCGGATGATAAGCACCGTCAACACGGTGACTTTTAGAAGTTAGGGAACCCAAGGGGCAGCAAGTAGCCAGCAGCACTGCCTCTTGGTTTGTAAAAGCTTCTTTCATGAAGTGCTGGCCGTGGGATTTCAGACAATGAGGTGACACAATCTCCAGAGAGCCAATAATCCAGGAAAGCATGGGCAATTTGAAAATATCTGCTTTTTGAAATGCTTCAAAGAATCCACAGAGTATGACCAGAACCCCGAGCCTTTTTCCATCATCTGCTCAGCAAGCTGCTAACAGAATTTTAAACCACTGTCAAGCAAGTAAACTTCCATTAAATCATGGTGCTCTGGAGGTTGCCCTGGCTTCTGGATGACGAGGCATAGGAAAGTTCCCCGACTTCACTTTCATAAACCAGGAGATTTCTGCCACAGTCTTTGGAGACCAGAGTTCCACCCCTCAAGAGCCACAGCCCAGAAAACAGAAAATCCACACCATACTAGGAAAGCTGCTCAAGAGGCAGATGCCCTATTTGTGTTGGAATAATCCTCCACAGAAGGAACACAGCCAATCTGGAAATCTGTTTTAAAACAAACCATAGGGAAAAAGCAGAGGGAAGCGAAGAAGGAGATAAGAGGGCCATGTAAACAGTTGTCAACGAAAGTGAAGCACGAGGAGCGAAAACCCAAAGAAATCCAATGCAGTGTTTACATATACCCACTCTTGGCGTCCCAAAGCAATGAGTTACCCACACAAACCAAGCAAGTATTAAGAGCCTTCTCCTACAGCCTGGAAATAAAACTCTTAAGCAGATTTAATTTGATCAGGTAACTCCTTCAGATATGCTTCTTTTGACCAAAAACAAAGGAAGTGTTTAGTGAATCATGGATGATGAATATAACTGAATATTGTACAGTTGATAATATTAATATAAATCAGGTCAAAACGTAAAAATATAAAGTTAAGTTGAAAAAGATAGCAGATGGAATGGTATGCATACACTATGATCCCAACTTCATAAAAACCGTTTTATCCATAGGGTGATAAGAACAAGAAGGAAACACACAAAAAAGAAAATAGCTTCCGTATCAGGCTCGAACTGTCATCTGTCAGGGACAAGAGAACAAGGGAAGTTCTTCTAAGAAACTTCCAATATGGTACTTCTTATCCCAAGGTAAGAAAAGCAGAGCCGTAGACGGACATCACTGTAGGCAGAAGCAGTCAGGGCACACAGGGCACTGCAGCCATGAGAGCCCCCACCTCTGTGACACCACCTACTTTTAGAGACAGGAGACACCAACACGTGAGTGCGCATCACTCAGGAAGATCAGAGACGTTTTCTCAAACACATCGCTATTGGAAAGCACAGTGATTCATTCTCCTTACTGGTAGTGGGAGTCTTCTCTGGGCTGTCAGACACCCAGGGACTGCTCTGGTCTTGGGTGGGGCGAGTGGTTGGAAGGTGGGTGTGGAAGATGCTGTAGCCTCCTGAAGTGCTTCTTTCGCTGGAGGACCCACTGCTCACGTCGTCATCCGCAGGGGTGCTGGGGTTGATGTCTTCAGGGTTAGTTCTGTACTCGCCTTTCTTGGTGTAGCGAGTGCCATCACGGTTAACGATAGCTAGGAGAGAGAGAAGGCACTTTCAGAACTGGACAGCTGACATTCTCTGAGTACAGGAAAGACTGTGGAGTATCATATAAAACAGTGACTTCAAAGCTATTTTTTCCTTTTTATTAAGAAAAACACACCTAACTACCTATTTAGTGGGGTGACAGAATGGCTGAGGCACTAAGAAAATGCGCCCTTCTCTGCCCACCCACGCGCCCTGGAAATGGGGAGGGGAAAAAGGAGGTGTCGGGAAGTGTCCATGTTTGAATGCCAGCTTCGTGTGGCTCTGGACAAGGTAGCCCACTGAGCTTCAGTTTTGTCATCTGTAAAATGGGAATAATACTCCCTCCTGTTACGAGCACTATATGAGACATTGTAAAGTGCTCAGCATAGTTTTCAAGATATAGTTGGTGCTCAATAAATGAAAATTCTCCTGCCTGTTCCTTCCTCTCCCTTCTGAAGTACACGTAAAATTTGTTGCTACTAATTCCATCTATTTTCAGAAAAGATTTAAAGTAGAAGACAAAAAGTAGCCTCTGCAGGGAAGATACATTGACAAATCCATGAAGAATTAGATTTTCTTTTTAAGGAGCCAATTTTGTCAGTTTAGGCAAACCCTTATTTCCGGCTAGGAAATCAGAAGGGCTAAATATTGACAGAGGCTCTGCCATCCTCAGAAATTCACCCTTGAAATGAACAGGCATGGATGCATAGAAAGATCAAAATCTTTGCTTTAAACAAGGAGATGGTTAGAACAGACAAGAGGAAAAAGCTGGAAGGAATTTGTTCAGTGTTCCTCCCTAAAAGTATTTGCTGCCTTCACGTCTGGGCCAGTCACTACATAAGTGTGCATTTAGCTGAAATTTTTCTGCTATATTGTCTTGGTAGGACTAAATATTTCTTATGTCTATCTAGCTTGCCCAGTGGAACTGTTAATAAAACATAAATTAAAAAACAAAGTCTCAATCATCCTGATAATCTCTGTGGGTGAGACCTGATAAGGAAATATGACCAAATTTGTACAGGTCTGGACTTCAAAAGAGATCTGTGGGGACCAAGGAAATGGAGCATTCATTGAGTAACAACTCGGGCCAGGCATGCATTAGACATTTTATCTTTCTGAACTTCCGTGACAATTCTCAGAAGTCGTTCCATTACCCAGATGAGAAAACAGAGGCTCAGAAAGAATAAGTCGTTCCTCTAAGATTCAGATCAGACCTGACTGAGACAGCACATCTCACACTGCAGGACTCTCCTCTCTTTTGCAAGGCACAGGCCAGGGACAATTCCTTGCATAACAGTGGGCGCTGGATCGTGTGGTCCAGGCAGATTCTCATCCCCTGCCACCACCACCACCCATGCACACTGAGGGGTCTGCTTCTTAGGATGGAGAAATTGGGCCGCCCAACACTGTGGCATACTTCTCAAAGAAACGAGCTCAGAGGCAACAGGATCAGATTAAGAGGTTGACCTATTTGAGCGTTCTGGTTGAGATATTCTGTTTTCTACAGGGCCGATACCCACTTCTGTGGGTAATTGAGATGATTTCAGATGGATGTGGCAGAAACAATGTTGAAACATATATCAGCAAGTTTATACCCTTCAAAATTACCTTTCAACACTTCAGTTAAATCAAATAGAAAAATTGGGAGGCTGAAATGCCCCTACCAACACTTACGAATGCCCTTCTATCAGAGCCTTTTCAGGAGCTGGAATTTAAGGACGTTAGTTAATTTTTCTTACATTTAAATTTATTCTTAAGGTTGTTTTGTATGACAAGGGGTGCCGGCTTTTCATGTGCCGTTTCTTTTTCTAAAATAAATGTATTATAAGTAGAAAATAATGGGTGAATGAAGTGAAAAATATCAAGTAAATGATAGGGCTGTGTACATAGATATGCCCCCTAAAAATGTGAAAGTGGTCTTCAAATGCCTGAAGTTTGAGGAGCAATGTGTTGGGGTAAACCAGAGAGCCGTTTCAGGCCATCACGGGAGAGCGGGGAGAAAGAGTGAATCGTAGCCCATCGCCCCTGGCCTTGCGGGAATGACTGGGGTTCATTCAAACATGAGACGGAAAATGCGCCCGTCCCTTCGAGGCGAGAAGAGGCACGTACTTATGGTAATGGGTCCCTCGAAGGCGTTGGGCAGGTCTGTGACCGAGGTGCAGTCTTCTTCGGGCGGAGCTATGGAGCAGAAAAGAAAAGAAGGCATGAGATTTCTTAAAAGATGTGAGCAAAATAATTTCTATTAGTTAGTTAGGACTTACATATCCCAAACTTATAACTTATCCCAAATAATTTTCTTTTTCTGAAACTTGGTTATGTCTTCTAGGAACTTCTCTGAGCTTTGTGTTGCATTTTCCATATTTATTTAGCTTCATATATTTCTAGAAGCTTACTTGTTCCCTTACCCACCCCAACAAATTCATTCATTAACACATACACATGCTTTATGTCAGGCATCGTGGAAGGCTGGGAGTACAATGGTGAGTAAGACAGACGTGGTCCTTCTCTGACGAAGCATACATGAGAAATTACCTTCTTAATTTTTTATTACAAAAGTAATGTGGGAACATTGTAAAACTTTTTTAAAATAAAGAAATGTATGAACTATAATGAGAAAATCATGCGTAATCTCAATAACCTACAGAAATGATGGAAAAACATGGCAGACATAAAATCAAATGTTTATCAACATGAACAGCATGAGAATCTGAAGATCAATATAATCTACAAAGAACTTACTTGATAGAAATATTTAAAAACAAACTTATCTCTAGCCTTTTTCTTAATGTAATAATTAATTTATTAACGAATCTCTTTAGATGCCTACTTTGTATAAGCTGCTCCTCAGCCTGGATTCTCTGCGGGGGTCCGCCTCTGGTCTCGGCACTCAGAACATCTCCTGAGGCTGCCGTTTCGCTACATCTCACCATAGGCACCTCTGGCTTCTTTTTCTTTTGTCCTTCATTTACGTTCTACATTCCCCCCTTTGCAGGAGTAAAGATTTCTGACTGTGCCTTGGGCCTGCCTGCCACCCGCAGATGTTACTGGTAGCCCTCAGAGCAGCACCGTGTAAATAAAGCCCCAGAAAGGAAGTCCTGAAAGTTCCACCCCACCTGCCCTCCTTGAGTCCTACAAGACTGCAGAACGTCTCAGCAAACTGTTCCACTCGTGACCAAACGCTCTATTCGGTAGCTAGACCTTGTTTTGAGCTCTAAAAATTCAAAGAGCTTGAAACTGGCTTTTCTGTTATAGGAAGGTTGGATCTGCTTTTACATGCTGTGTGTGAGTTTTAGGTTAAATGGAAATTTATTTGTTAGATTGGTCTCTCCAAAGTTTCTTCTTGGCAAAGAGGAAGGAAGAAATGAATGGATGGATAGAAGGATGGATGGATAGACAGATGGATGCACGGATGCAGGCAGAATGTTACCACAAGCAAGGCTGTTATCACAAGTATATATTAATTGTCCTGCCATAAATCACTGGGCTCTCAGAACACTGGACAAAAATACAAGTTGAACAAAACAGGTTTTGGTTGCATCCCAGTTCCTAGGAGCATCTTTTCCCACAGATCAAGAGGATGGCCTTTACCTGCCTATTTCTTCGGCCTCATAGTGAAACTAACTGGCAGCTTTATATATTCAACCAGAGAAAAGCAGGTGTTAGGAAAAGCCATTCCTGCGAAGCCTGATTACAACATTTCTCAGAAGAGAGACTCTTCAAAGAGAAAGTCGCTTCCTCGGTAAGGTCATTCCTCACCATCCAATCCAAACCACCGCCCACCACTCCCCACACCCATCACCATCGCGTGTCATCCTGCTCTCGGTTCTCCTTCAGGCTTACCACTATCTACAATTATCTTGTTCATTTTACTCGGTGGCTATTCACGGCACATCTCCCAGCCCCTACCCCCTGCTGCCCACCCACCTCTGTAAAACATGTAAGCTCCACAAGATGACTTGTAACCTTATCTGTCTTGGTCAGAACATTTAAACGTGATGGAAACAGAGAGGCACTCAATAAATGTTTGTTGATGAATGAAAAAGCAAAAAGTTAACAATATAATTTTCCAAAGGTCCATTCTTCCTGTAAGCAGACCTAAGATGTTAACCCCCAAATGGTCTGCAAATATAAAGAGATCAAGAAGCAATCAGATAAACCCTGGATGGCAACGTCATAAGAAATAATTAAAGGAAGTTTCAGATACATCAGTTCATTTATTCATTTTAAGGGTTTACTCAACACATGTGCCAGATCACAAAATGAAAAAGGAGCGAAAACTGAACATGTTGCTGCCCCTGCTTTTGAGGAGTTCACAAGGTCATGGGGGCAATAATAATTAATATTTCTTGTGATGTTTACAGTTTTCAAAAAACATTTTCCCAATGATTCCTCTATTTGAAAATCAGGGCGTACAGCCAACCTGGGAGATCTTGAAGAATATTTATTCTGTCTCGGGGACACGACCAGAAACTGCCCTGACCTGAGAGATGCTTCTGATATCATGCTGCACAAACCCAGAAACAGACTTTGGATTATTGCTTCTTAGTGGCAAGGATGGAAGAGTCTCCCCCAAATTCAAACACAACTGCAGACAACAGTAGCGTACTGGGCGTTTCCAGGAGTTGAGTTGTAACAGAACGGGACATGATGCCCAAAACACTAAGTTTTGTAAATGATTAGAGCATTTGTTCACATGGTCCCCCTTCATGCTCCAATTCACCTTAACTTTTGTAAAGAACATCCAATCTGGCAAGCATACTAAGAAGGACGGTGACCTAAATGAGTAGTGAATACATTCATGCTCCCATGTCACATAGCAGAACCTCAACAGACAGCCTTTCATCCCATTTAACGAGCGTCGTGCTGCTGGCAGATCAAGCCTGGGGAGGTCTTCCTGAACTCAAGGGCTTGTTGGAAAGATTCTGGGATGGGCACCAAAGCGGCCAAGACAAACTTGAACTCTTCAGTCCAGCCAATCAGTCATGCCAAATAGAAAGGCCCCTTCTTCAATGCCTGACACATTCTAGGTAGCCAGGAAATATTTGTTGAGAAAACGAGTGAATGAACAAACAAATGAAGGTAGTCTCTTCCCCTAAATTCTACCTTCGGAAGAGAATGAAACACTGAGAGCAAACCTAAAGAATGAACCAGTCAGTGCTCTGTGTTGTTAACACAGAAGCCACCGGGCCCCCGCTGGGCGGTACTGTTGAGACATGAGGCAATCAAAATCTTCAGGGTCTGCTTTATTTTCATTTGTAAACCATGGGCCTTGTTTTACGAAGATACCCTGAAACCATAAGCATCAGAAACTATCTGCTAAGATGGAGCTGGCTCTGGTCCCGGTAGCCAGTTGGGGGGGATCACATCATTGGGACCTGACCACCCGCTCGTGGGTCTCAGGCTAAGCTGGATTCAGGGATCTTTCCAGTGAGAGCCTTTGCATGTAGCAGACGGTATCAAGCTCAGTAGCTCACTCAATACCCCATCATCTGATTCCAAACCAAGGCACCTAGAATCTGTTTATCCTTAGACATATGTTCTTCTCCAGCTCCTTTTTTCTTTTTTCTTTTTTTTTTTTTGGTCTTATTGCTTTAACAAGATTCTTAACTCCCAAGACAAGAAATATGGCCTCCGGTTCTTTCTCACCCTACTCTGCCCAGCACAGTACTGAGTGGATATAGTTGATCAATAAATACTCTTTTTAAAACTTAAAAAAAACTTATAAAAGCAGCCTATCCACATTGAGTACATTTAGAACAGAGAAAAAGAAAAACATCACTTCGAAGTTTACTCCTCTAATGCAGCCATTTTGGTATGCAATACACCCCCAGGACTTCTCAATCTTTTCAACTGAACTAACCTCCCTGAAGAAGAGGAAAGTTAATTAGCACTATTCACTCCCTTCTCTGAGGATAGGCCCAACCTTATGGGCAAAAATAAGGGCGGGGAGAAAAGTCTCAGCAGTGACTTGCCTAGCTGGCTTCAAGTCCGGGCAACAAAGCAGTGTGAGCTTCTACCTTCAGGAGTTAACGTTCTTTCCAGCAAGTGATACCAACTTGTAAAACAGGTGAGACAATGTGGATATGCAACAACATAATTTATTGCATCCATTCACTCGACAAGACTCAACGGGAGACACAACAGGCAGTATCCAGAGACATTCAAGAGCGTGCGGTCTCAAGCTAGCCATTTGCCATGTGACCAACCCCTTCATCTAAAGCACAAAGTCTTCCTTGACCTCTGGCACTGAGAGGGGCTGGCTGGACCACATGTTGCTCGGTGTCTATTTCTGTTGACTTGCATGTGAGTTTTCCCCTGATAATGTCATTAGAAGGCACATCCCGGGTGTGGGTATTGGCCATGTACTGTTCTACCTCAGTTGGTCTCTCCTCCTTTTGGTCAAACTCCATTTGTGTTCTTTGCTCACATGACAGGGAGAAGTAAGCATTCGACAGTCTCCTTATTTTGAGAGTCCCTCCACAGGTTTGGTGACTTGTGTGTATAATTTATTGGCTTCACACACTCCATTCCAGCTAAGCAGCCCTGACACTTCTCTGTCTCCTAAACTCTAGGTTTCTCCTCCAAATCCCCACTCAGATCCTTGCTGCTCACGCCACAGTGGGTGGGTGTGGTGGTACCCCAAAGCTGTTGCTGTAATCTCACAATTTCTTTGATGTCCCCACTCTAGCTTAAAAATCCACACAGATTTTATAGTCTTCTACCATATACAATATGTTTATCTCATAAAAACAATGCCTTGGGGGCTGGCCCTGTGGCCGAGTAGTTAAAGTTCCCCGAATTCCACTTCAGCGGCCCAGGGTTCATGGGTTCAGATCCCAGGTGTGGACCTACTCCACTCAGTGGCCATGCTGTGGCAGTGTCCCACATACAAAATAGAGGAAGACTGGCACAGATGCTAGCTCAGGGCGAATCTTCCTTGCCAAAAAAAAAAGTGCCTTAAGTCATTATATAATCATATCTGTGTGTGTCTCATACAGATAATGTCTTGAGTCACTTTCCAGCTAATATAACACGCCCTTCCCATCTTAAAGGAAAACTGACATGCCAGGAAGACGTGTCAAGTTTACCTGTGGCTTCATCCTCCCCTTCACACAATCTCAAACCTTTAGGGGGAACAGAAGGCCCAGTTTGAAAAGTAAAACATTTGATTGTTAGCATTCAAAAATTTGACATTTATGGGTCTGACTTTTCTCAAAGGACCCTCAAGTTTCGTGATGCATAGAATTCTTTACTTTTACTGAACTAGAGTAGTAGGCGTAAGTTTCTGGGACAGTGGTTGGAAGTAAGTCCCCAAGATAGGGAAGGGAGTTGGCCAGCAGCCCTGAGTGCACATTTCAACTTGCTTTTCTTATTCTCTGGTTGTGGGTTCTCAGTTGTTGGGCAAGGACACTCAAGAAGGTCAAAGGCCTCCGAGCCCTCCCTCCCACCCCAGCACCTCCTAAATACCTTGAAGCTGAGCCGTTTGGCTTGTACTCCAGTGCCATCAGTAGATTCCTGTCACCCCTCTGTTCAAACCTGCAATGACTCCCCAGCACACAGAATGGAATCCAAACTCTCCACCACGGCCCACAAGACCCTGCGTGCTCTGGCCCCTGCTCCCTCTCTGACCACACGGTCCTCTCTGCCCGCCGTCCTCAGAGCTGCCTGGCACACCGGCAGAACGATGGCCTGCAGCCCGGCTCTGGCTGGCCGTCTTTCCCTCACCTCAGTCAGGGCACTCGCAAACGCGCTCCTCAGACGCATCCTCCCCAACTGCCGTCTCAGAACAAAGGCAGCCCCAGCACCTGGCAGCCTCTTGCTCTGCTTGCTTTCCTATAGTGCTTGTCACTCTGACTTCAGATAAAGTGTTTTTTTGTTTACTGTTGGCCTCCCCGACTCAGCAGGTAAGCACCCTGGGGGCAGAAATCTCGTCTCTGCTGCAGAGACGTTCGGTGACTATGTGCCACGGGAAGTTCCATTTAAGCAGGACTGGACCCTGTCGGCCACGCTGCCAAAGGCTTCCACGCCAAAAGCAAGCGCAACGCGGAGACCCCCGGCTCAGAACCAACCTGAGGCATTGAAGCAATAGGTGTCGTACTGAGAGGTGTTGGACGTGAGGATGTACACGCCCGTGTTGTTGGCGGCACAGATGGAGTTGGGGTGGATCCGGGGGATGACCACGTGCCCTTCTATGAACCCGTACCTGCAAAAGAAAACCTAGAGGTTACCCCCCACAAGGCCGTGACAGGGATTTCATCACACCCCATGGAGTGACGTCCCACACGGTGCAACACCCCATTCAGTTCACCCCCAGGATGCTAGAGGTTGGACCACTGGATTATGCGACATCCCAAAACAACAGCAGACGGAGAGGGGAAGGGATCTGCAAGGCTGACAGGGACAAAGTCATTTTATTTAGGGCTCTACAAGGAGCTTTTCTTCTTTTTTTTTTTTTTTTAAAAGGCTCATGAAAGAAAAAATTTGTTTCAAATAAAATCTGTGATCAGCAGTGTCAAGTGAATCTGCACAAGCAGACGGCAGCCCGAGTCAGGAAGCGAGAAGAATGAGCACCTGATAATGGGAGATTCCCTCTGGCTCCCCATTACCTTCGTGTTTTTCAGAAAATGCATAAAGCCACCAGCTCCCATAAGCCAGGGCCGGGCGGCTCTTGGTTATAGTCCGCAAATGTCAAACCCTCCTGATTTCTCACCGCTGCCCTTCTCTCCTGGTCTCATCTTTCCCGGTGATGCCCTTACTCCAGACTCCATTACTCTAAGCACGAAGCCTTGTTTATATGCCAGAGACAAGCACATTTTGCCTCCTGAGCATCCCAGGCATAATTCCATTGCCAGTGGAAGTCAAGTGACTGTCACTAAAATGGGAGTAATAGTGATTAAATGAACAGATAGCGACGCAACATTAGACAAAATGCGAAAGTAGACAACAGACAACACCCAGCCCTTTTTGTCAGCATCACAGTGGCCAAATTCTTACTCACTGCACAATTTCTCCTGAATAGAAAATGCCTCAAAAAATTAGATGTGGGCTGAGGAAATACCATTTGCAAGGGAAGGGCTGGTGGCAGAGGCAGGGCGGAGAGGGAGACCGTAAATCCAGCGAGCGTTTGAAAATGCAGCGTTGGCTGAATGCACAGCGTGGACCCTTCAGTCTCTCCTGCCTGGGGCCACAGTACCCAGCGCAGCATCGCCCCGCGGGATCCACAGACATGGCTGTGAGTTTGAAATCTCTGAGCACATAGAAGTCATCAGGTCTCTGTTGCAATTGCAGCTTCTATGACTAACTCTTCGTCTGCATGGAGAGACTGGTTTCTCCAGAGGCTCCTTAGCTTGTTGGGGGTGGGAGGGATGCAATTAAATGTTAATAAGTTTCCATATAGCTGAGAAGTGCTACTAATCTGGGTGGGGCAGACAGAAGAGCGGAGCTGCTAAGGCTCTGACAGCCTCTGATACCGCCCTCCATCCTGGGCAGATATCGGATCCATGGCCACCGGAGGGAAATGACGGAAAGGAGTTTTGCAACACTGAAAACCACCTATGGGTGGAACGATAGATTTCTCTGGCACAGTTTTTCTTTTTTCTTCTTTTTAAATAATAATACTCCCTGGTGAGCCTACACCCCACCCGACCCCCATCACACTCGGCAAGTCTATATATCGACATCTTAGAATCCACATTCCTTTTGTAAGTTATTCTCAGTTTTGCCACATCGTGTGGGCCGCCACATTTATGTGTTGCGCCGTACATGAGTTGAGGCTACTAAAATTTATCAGCGTGCATATTGCACGAGTAGGTTGCTCTTCCAGGAGGAAAGAACTACTAGGCAAATGCACGTGGCACACTTCCACCTCCTGTTTGCTCTCAGTCCTTCCGGAGAGCTTGGTCATTAAAATCTTGCCCTGGGATCAGATGAAACAGCGCAGACTGTGGACTCCTCCCTGTGCAAGTAACGTGGCCCCGGGGCGAGCTGCAGGACCTCTCCAAGCCGCAGTTGCTTCATCCGTCAGCGGAGTGATGCAGTCGACCCAGGTCTGAGGAGGAAGTGGGGGCTACGGGCCAGTGGGCAGCAGGGCCCCCAGCACTCAGTGCTCACTGATCAGCCATGGGGAGTGGGAAGAACCTGCCTTCTTTGCAGCATATGAGAACATCTCTGTATTTCAGAAGCATGACGTACCTGCCTTTCACAATAAAAATCCAGCTTGCTAAATCCACTTTCTAGGCTGCTGGCCTGGTCAGGGCTGTATTTAAACACCTTGCCTTGGGAAGAGAATGAATGGGTCTGCTGACTGGCCTTCCTTCACCGCAGCCTGCAGGTCTGGCTCCATACCTACCAGAGCTCTCTGCCTTTGCCTGCTGTTTTCCTACTCTCCCAGGCTGCGTCTGGACACACAGAGGGCTGCGTCCATCCGCTCTTAGTTCCAGAGCAGTGCTTCTCAATGGAACTTTCTGTGATAATGGAAATGTTCTGTAATCCATGTTGTCCAATACAGTAGCCATTTGTGGCTAATGGAGCACTTGAAATGTAGCTAGTGCCCCTGAAGAACTGAAGTTTTAATTTTATTTAATTTTGACTAAGTGTAAATCGCCACCTGTGGCTGGTGGCTACCACATGCGACAGTGCAATTTTAGAGTAAGATTTTCCCTCTTTCCAGCAAGCGTCCGCCACCACTCACCATGTGGGTACCTTGTCCCGTAACAAAGGCCAGGGGAGAGATATGCTGACCTTACACTCAGTGGTTTCCTTGAAGAGTTCTGCAGCTCCACTTTGAGAAAGCGGTCCGTGTTTGTGTGCAGGTGTGTGGAAGAGAAGCGGAACCACGGTGCCTGACGACACAGCATGGCGAGAGCACAGAGGAGGGCAGCAGACTGGGGTGGTCACTGCAGGGCGGTCCTTCAGACCACCCAGAGCCCTTCTAATGAAAATAAACCAAGCCTAGACCCTCCACCGCGGGCCTCACTGCCCCACGGCGCTGGCTCTTAATGTGCACCACCGGCCACAGGGTGTCGGGAATTTAAAGAAAAGGCTGCTGTCTGCTGTGATTGTCCTGGAGCAGAAGGACTGCCGAGGGCTCCACAGAGCACTGCGACATCAGGTAAGAGGCAGCTGAGGAGGCCTTCCTCGCTCCCTCCGATTGCTTCCCAGTCACTTGTAATAATATACTTTAACAACTTTCATGGTCTTTTATTTACCCTCCCAAACCACAGCAATATAGAAGAGAAATAAAAGAGAGAGCGAGTTGTTTGAAAAATCTGCTTTGAGCCGAGTCTGCAGGGCCAAGACTCCAGCAGGCACATATTTATTGGAAACACTGTCATTTGGTTTCCATCCTCCTGTGGTTCCCAGGACGCTACTACACGCTTCTTCAGAGCTGGAGAGCGCTGGGGAGCCTTTCAGGCAAGAGGAGGGTTCCAACCGATGGCCCTTAGTGGCCTCCTCTGGGCAACCCCGCCATGACTCACAAAGGTGTCTTTAGCTGGCTTTAAATTCCAGCTGTCACAGGGGTTCCAGATTGCCTCGGCCAAATTAATAGCTGGGGCCGACCATCCAGGCAGCCACCCCCTCTGCTGTCGGGGAGCAGCCTTCCCAATGCCAAGCCCCACCTGCTAGACCAGGCAGCCAGTTTTCTGCAGCGGGTGCTGGCTCTTACCTGCAGGTCTCAAAGCCAATGTTCAGTGCTTTCTGCATCTGGGCCATGGTGGGCAGGGTGCTGTTGAAAGCCTTGCACAGGTCCGCGGCCTCCGTCCGCGAGATGCTGTAGCGGCCATTTTTCTCCACATGGAATACCCCTGCGTATCGGCAGGTTATGTTCAAATCTACGGGATGAAGCAGAAGTGTTAGAGTCTTTCACATAAGTAATTCGCGAAGGGTAAGAAGTTTGTTTTAGGGTAGGTTCATTAAAAAGACTCATTAAAAAATGTCTCTACTGGCCAGAGCCTTCAACAGTCACGCCAGCATTTCAAAGCCCCACTACAGCCGGCTGGAATCTGAGATCAGACTGAATACACAGCGTCAGGCTGACGTGTTCTCCACCAATGGTCCACGACAAGTTTCTAAAAAGTATAGGATTTATTTCTGATTATCCAAGTAATACAGACTTGTGGAAAACTGACAAAATTCAGGGAAGAAGCGAAGGGAAAGTAAGTTCACCACTAAGAAAGCTATTGTAAACCTTTTTAATTAAATGTTTTGCCATATCTTCTTTCAGTTTGTGTTCTGAATGTGTGTGTGTGTGTGTGTGTACACACGCTTACATAGTTAAAATGGTCCTGAAAATACAGTTTTAGATTTGGGAGCCTTTTTTCCACTCAATCTTACATTACGAGCATTTCCCCACAATCCCCTGGTGTTGCTCCCGCGCACATGACTTTCAGCGGCTTCTGGCTACACCCGGAATAGCTTCCTTAACGTGGCTGATGAGACCTGCGTGATCTGGCTCCTGTCCCCTTCTCTAACCTTTACGTAGCTCACTCTGCACCAGGCAGCAAGCTTTCCCTCCGTTCCTTTGGAACTGAGCTCCTGCCGGCCTTCAAACGTTTGTGTCTGCCCTCCCCTCTGTCTAGAATGTTCCATCCTCAGATCACCACAGTTTCGTCTTTCAACTGCTCATCACCTCATCTTACAGTCCTTTCCTGAACACTCTCAGTCCAACAGAAAGCATCTCCCTCATCTCACGCTGCTTCTGTGTCTTCACAGGAACTTGTTCATTTATTTGTACATTTAGTTATTAACCATTTGCCCTTTCTGTGATGGAAGCTCCAGAAAAGCAAGAGTCTTTTGCTCATTTGCAGCTATTTCTCTAGCCCTCACAACAGCGGCTGACGGAGAGTAGATGCTCAACAAATATTTGTTGAATGAATACATGACTCTCTCAAAATCACACTTTCAACATATTGACAGATAGATCCAAGACCCTCAAAATTTGTTCCCCCAAATTTAATGGCATTCAAAATGAAGCCCAAATACTATCAACTGGTTAAAGAATGATTTAATCCAAGAACATGTGAGTTTCACAGACATTAATCTGAAATCTCAGGAAGGAGCTGAAAAATCATCTGGTTCTACTGATTCTGTGTGACAATCTCAAAAGACGTCACAGACCTTAACTGAAAGCTCATTATTCTTCTGGGACTATATCATCTCCGGTTTGCACCGGAGGAAACCAACACAGAAAGGTTGAGTCATTGAAACTGTCCTGGTGAAGCAGGATTCCTCCTGAGCTCTTCCAGGAGCCTCAAAGCCCATCCTTCTCCACGGAAGCTTACTGACACTTACTCTGGGCCCACGACGTGGCAGCCCACGTGCCAGGCCAGGCGCCGTTCTGTTAGTTATGAACCAGGCCTGCATTCAGACAGAATTGGCTTTCACTCAGACCCTGTCTGTCACTCGTGCAGGTCCAGACGTAGCCAGGAAGATTCTGCTTATTTATCACTGAGAAAACTGAGGCTGAGAGAAGTGAGTTGCCCAAGGAAGTGAGAATTTCTGTCCAGAGCCTGTGGTTGCCTTCCTGAATCCCAGGTGCTTTGTTCCACATTTCGGAGTTGACAGCAATGGAGCGGAGGGGGAAGGCCGTTTCCTGCAGGTCCCTGGGAACCAGCACCTTTGGGTTGTGTTGCATCATCTCCCAAGAACCCTGAGAGGTGAGTTCTATGTATGTATGCATGGATTATTTATAGGTGAAAAAACTGAAGCTCAGAAAGACTGAACGCCTTCCCAAAGTTGCCCAGCTATTAAGTGGCAGAGTGGAATTCCATCTCAGGTCTGTTTAACACCAACATCCGTGCTCCAAACCACTTTGCTGTGTGCTCTAGGATCCTCTCAAGTCATTAGAGCTAGTCTTCGCTCTCAAGGAGAGAGATAAACCTAAACACCTCTCACCTAAAGACAAAGATAGGGGCAGTATCACTGAGCTGTACACGCAACACTGCTTTCTCCTTTGTGAGCAGGAAGCAGGTTCCAACCACAAGAAAACAGGGTCTCGCAAACGCCAGATGAGACGATAAGAGAACTGTTAAACTCCTGTAGGGTCTTTCTTGACTGAAAATAGTAAAAGAAGAAACAAGAAATGGAGCTTTGAAAAGATATAAGCCAATATCAATTGGTTTCCTTTTCTTTTCTTTGCATCATTCTCATGTGGTTGTTTTGCATCAGAACTAGGTGAAATAGACAAAATGTGTTTTTGTGTGATCAGTTCATTTTGGAGCCTAATGGTGTCCTTCTGAAGCCACTAATACAACACTTGGCTGATGAAGCAAGAGGAGCAGAGAGGAGAAAGACTCAAAAGGCTCTTCTGAAACGCTGTTTGTTTTTACTGACATTTGTTCAGCTTTGGCCTCGCTTGGCCAATCTTAGCAAAGGGAAGTTGTTTCACTGGGTGACAGCCCTTCTGGGAGCTCTCCCTGTCTGGCGTACAAAAGACAAACACGGCTTCCCAATCAGCTTCTTGGAGGGGAGGCTGATGGGAGGGACCTGAGCGGGTGCCAGGAGAGGCGAACTGCCTGCCAGCACTGGGCCAGGTAGCTGCTGTCACTCCAGGTTAAAATAAAGTCTGAGGCCTGGACGGTGGTTTGGAGCTGACTGGCAGTTTCTGTCTTACTAAAATTAATTCTAGCTTGTCACCTGGCACGCAGAATATGCAAACGCAAAAGGAACCAACTCAGACTGAGAATTTGCATAAAATTCCTTGAGTTCCGTGTGCAGCAGCCAATGTAACTTTGTAGGCAATACATGCGTGTGTTGCGTGAGTGTGTCCTCATGTATGTGTGCAAGTAGTGAGTGCGTGGTTGCGTGTGCTTGTGGTCAGCCAAGAGAGGAGGAAGCAGATAGCTTCAAGCTTCACCCTTCCTAGACTGCGAGCCTTCCAGAGGGCCTGACAGATAGGAGGGATCAGCAAAGGGCTGAGGAATGGATGAAGTTCTGAGCCACCTGAAAATTCCAGTTTACATTTATCTTAATCTCATAAAAAAGGTCCCACTCCTAACTCCTAACTCCTGACGGCATCTGGCTATCTAAGAATTGCAAAGACGGTGCCAAAAACCTCCTTTCAGGTCAACTATCGCACAAGTGTGCACCGTCCTCTCCTCCGAGCCCCTCTTGCCTTAAGAGCAATCAAGACTTCAGGGCTGTACATTCTTTAAGTCCTGATAATTTATGGAGACTTTCCAACAGGGCTCCTTAACACTTCAAACCAAAATTATTACCCCAAAGGGTATTAATAATACTAACGGCCACACGAGTAGCTAATACATATTGTGCACTTATTCTGTGTATGCCAGGCCCCCTTCTAAGCACTTTACAACAACCCTAGGAGGTAGGTAATATTATTATCCCCACTTTCCAGATACAGAAACTGAGGCACAGGGAGGGGAAGAAACCTGTCTAGGTTCACAGAGCCGGTAATGGTGGAGCTGGGATCAAACCCAGCCAGTCTGGGCACCACAAGTCCACAGGCTCAGCCACTAGGCTACTACCCCTAGTCCCGATTTAAGTAAGTTTATGACCTCTCAACCTCCCCAACATACAGCTGAGAGCATTCCCAAGGTTCAGGTAAAGTTAGCATAAGGCTGGGGCTTGAGTAGCCATGGACTACAGGTCACTGGGTAGGGCACCAGCATCTATGACAATGGCACTGGCCACGCTGCCAACCCTGGAGAGAGGCAGGACTCCCCAGACGTCTGGACATCTCTCCTGAGAAACAGAGGCCTCTGTGGTTCAGGGTCTGCTGTAACTCAAGAGGCTAATATTAAATCGCCAATTGCATCTCTCAAACAAGCCTTTCCAACTGGAAATAAATCAAGAATGTTTTCTGTTGAGCCCTCTGGTCTCCAATAAATCTCCTGTATCATGTAATAAACTGTCCTGAGTCCCTCCCTCTGAGAGACCCAATGGGCAACATTAACTGTTTGAGGCCAATTTTAGATGCAGGGAGGAGCCTGGAGGGAGAAATGCGCCGCCCCCCCCCCGCCAGCAGTTAGGGGGCTAGTTACTACAGAGTTGCCAGGAGGACAGAGGGCGTACGGGGCCCAGCACCCAGGGATCTCGTCACCCACATGGCAAGAGGTCTGCCGGTGAAGATCAGCAAAAGGAGCTCTCCAAGAGGGTGTCTTTACTATCTAACTATTGTCTGGCACTCAACTCGCGTGAAGGTTGGTAGTGCAGCTTAGTTTGGACCAACTCAAATCCGGGTTCAAATCCTGACACTGCCGCTCCCTCCAGGTTGCACAGTTAATTAGTCCCTTAACCTCTCTGAAGCTCAGCCTTCTCAGTGGGATGACAACACCAACCTGTCAAGGGTTTGTGGGACTGTTAAATGAGATGAGGTATGTCAAACACTTGACATGGTGTCTGACACTTATTTAGAGCCAATGGGGATTGCAAACTTATGAGTTGGCTTGTATGCTTCAGAAAATTTCATTTTCACAAAAATGCTGTGAAGTAGGCACTATTGCCAAACCCATTTTAGAGACAAGGAAACTGAGGCACAAAGAGGTGTAGTAGCTTGCCCAGAGTCAGGGCTCTCATCTCTGTGCTATGCTGCCAGTTATGCAGGGTTCTGAGCAAATTCTTACTTGGATAAACCACAGCTGACCCATAACACTGTTAATCTTGCCTATATTTTCCACTAAGGCTCGGATCAAGGAAAACAGGTCTCTCTAGCAAAATCGCCCCAGCACATTTCAAAACTTCACCTAGATTGTAGAGCCTGAGACGAACGGTCATTTCCCAAGTGGTAGGAAATCCCAACAACATCCGCTGGGAGTAGAGCACCGTATAATTTTTACCCAACTTGCTGTTATCTCCATCTTCCCACCCTTTACCGGGAGGTGAATGAGGAGCCACACAGCTGGCTAGTGATGGAGCTGGGTGACAAGAGGTTTTCAACCTGGAATCCATGAGTTGGTTTTAAGGGGTCCATAAACCTGTGAAATTGTACGCAAGATTGTGTGTGTGTGTGTGTGTGTGTGTGTGACACATGCATGTGCATGTGTGTGGGTGTTTTGGTGGGGACAGTATCCCTGGGTTTCACTAGTTTCTCAAAGAAGTCTATGACACAAACAGGTAAAGAATTACAAGAAATTATTATCTCCAAGGTCTCTTAGGTAATCAGAAATTTCCAGGATTCTGGAATTTTGGAACTTCCCTGTGGGCTTCATGACAGCAGGGTCTGTGTGTCTCGGTCACCACTGTGTCCCCAGTACCCAGCACAGTAATGCACGGAGTAGGCACACATTGAACAAATGAATGAACGAGTGAGTGAACATTCTTCCCCTCCACATCCCACAGGACAAGCAGACTTATAGGGTGCAAAGAAAGCATCTCTCAGGTCCATTCCCCATGTCACATCCAAAGAATCACCAGCTGGGCTTTGTTGAGAATTCCCCATTGGACACTTTAAAATGTCTTTGACCCGAAGCATTTGCTTCTGAGAAACTTCGCTGTTTTCCCTGAAAGGAAATGTTTCAGAGATCAACTTAATTTTGTAACTGGCTTTCTGTCTGAAATTCGAAGCCGTCTTCTCAGCCACCAGCATGGCCTTTTGCATCCTGTCATAGCACCACTTCTGAGGTCAGATCTCCTGAGAGAGGACAACAGACATCAAGCATCCCATGTGGAGACCCCCAGAAGACCCTCTACAACCACACTCTGCTCAGAGACTCTCAGTTCTCTAAACCAGACTTCTCCAGATGGTCCAAAGTGAATTAATTTATTTTCTAACATGCCACCCAGATGTGCCTCACCCCTATTTGTCATCCCCTCAGAGGGATAAGGCAGAATTAGATTTTTTTCTACTGATTTGGTCCGAGTAAGCTATGTGTCTGGGAAGTTGCTTTTTCTTGAAGATGAGAATAAGGCCAGTTCCTCCTACGCAATGACTGGTCAGTTTCCACGGCCCTGATGGTAACTTCAGGCACTCACCGAGTGCCTGCTCTGGGTCATATGAGGTTTTCAACATCTTACACCTAAGGATTCATTTAATTCTCACGACAATCCTATGTGCTAGGCACTTTGATTATCCCCATTTTACACAGGAGATGAGTGATCCATTGGGATGACAGGAATAACCTGAGCTGGTGGCCGGTGGACACGATTGCAGCCGGGCAGCCCAGCTGAACACACTGCAGTGCTAAATTGCACCTTGTGCATGGGACAGAGGTTAAAACGACAGGAAATCCACTATTCTCCATGAGGTTTCTAAAGTTCAGAGAGGTGAGCATTAGAAGAGAGTTCTGGAGAGAGGAATTTGAGGTAACTGAATATTATTTGAAGATCAGAGGTCCCCTGATTTCAGGCCATGAGGCTTTAGAAGGGCAGGGCCCTTTGCTCGAGAACTTTGTAAGACTTGAGTGGAAAAACCCTCACTAACGGAATTACCACCGTGCCTGAGGGAAGATTCCAAGGTGTCCATGTTCGCTGGCTTTTCCCAGCAGAGGGTGGCTACCTCTCTCTGGTTCCACCTCTGCTCCTTCCACGATTTCCTGGGAATCGAGAGTCCAGCCTGAGCTGCAGCCTCAGGCCTCCTCTGCCCTTCATAGCCCGTGGGCAGTGCAGCAGGGCAAAGGAAGGGAAGACCCTGAGACTCAGGGTTGGCTCAGGGCTGGGGTGCCAGACCACAGGCTGTCCTTGGGACATTTCGAGATGTTGGCCGCCCAACCTGGAAATCTCAACAGACCACGCTGAGATGCCGGCTGATCTGGCTGGAGCATGGGACTCTGGTCTGACTGCATCCGACTCTATTGAGCTGCTGGGAGCCGGCCACACGCAAGCCTCTTGGGCAGTGGCAGCCAAAAGTATTGGTGAGCTCCCCACATTTTTTCATTTTTATAGTGTTTATCATGAACAGCCAGGATTCTGTTTCTTTTGATTTGCTGAGCTCATGTCTGAAAAAGATTATGCAACTCACAAACCTAATTGAGCTGATTCTGATCAGAAGCCGGCAGAGAAAAGGCCAGTTTTTTCGAAGTATTATTGCTAATTGGATCCTCTGTGTTTAAAGTCAGGAGGGACAACAGAGAGCTGCTAACCAAATTCCCCTGTGACACGAGAGAAAACAAAATACAGAATGACTGAGCATGCTCCCTCAAGCCAGCTGTGAGAAAAGCAGAACCTCAGGGGTCCGTAATTGCTAGACTCCTGACTCCTAGTCCAGTGCTCTTATGACTAAACTACTTTTATAAGAAGCCTGAGCAGGCCGTTCCCAATAAAGCCATAATCCGCTGTCTTAACAGGACACGAGGAAGCCGATCTCTTCTCCATCGCTTTGACTGCTTGATGTGGTCAAAGCCCAGAAGTTTCCATCTGGGAGTCTTCCTAGCTATTATAGCCCCTGCTGCCACCCAGGCCTGCCAGTCCAGAAGGCTTGCAGACTTCCTGCTGCCCCCACGTCACTTGCCCCCATCCCCTGATGCCCATGTGATGGGTGCCCGATGAAAGGGACTATTGTTCAGCATGCACTTCTGAATGAGGCCAGAATCACACTCGGTGACCCGATCGCCTTTGGCTGCCCAGTGCAGACCATGAGTCTTGAGTGACTCAGTCTCTCCCGGAATTGCCCTGGAGGCGGGTGAGGGTTTAATGAGCAGAGAGAACAGGCATGCACCATCATATCCAGAGAATTTCCTCCAGAATGTGTCCTGCGTTGCTTTCAACTGAGCTATTCATCTCTTGGCACTTAGAAAGGAAATGCACCCCAACTTCTTGGCGCCTGGCTACACCCCGTGAGCCCTCAGCCTTTTGTCCATGGAGCACAGAGCCTGTCATGGCAGCCAACTCTGAACCACAGGGGCCCGTCACATCCACTCTGTCAGAGGAGAATGCAAAGGGCCACCACTCTGGCCTTTCAGTCAAGAACTCCAAATGACCAGCCCAATGAAGCTCTTGGGTTGTTTTCACAGAGTCTAAAAAGAGACCCCAGCCCTGCCTCCTAGTAGGGTGACAGAACTGGGGGAGGGCGCGGGAAGGGGAGAGCAGTTTAGGCCCCCGCTCGGGATCCTGGGTCCAACAGAGTCTTTCTGGCAAAGGACACTGTGCGTCCCAGAACTGTCACCTCAGTGGACAATTCTGAAAGGCCAAGTGGTCCTGAGTGGGCGAGTCTCCAGGAAGAGAGCCGAGGGAGAGAAACCACAGCGTGGACCTCTGCGTGTTGCCACGGTGGTCAGGAGACGTTCAGCTCTGGCCTTGGAACCTTTGTCTTCTTCTTTTCCAGATCCTGTCAGTTTATCAGCCTGACTAGCACGACCCCAGGATGTGGTAAGTGACAGGAAAGAGCATCTGAGGGGCCCACATGGAGTTTTTCCTGTTGCAAGTAGGAAAAAAGGAGGCTCCCACAGTGCTTTGTAACTGGCTCTTTCCTCCGGGTCGTTACAGCGCCGGCTACTGCAGCCAATTCACGTCCAGCTTTTGCTCAGGGGTGTTGCCGGCACGTTGAGGAACAGGCTGACTTCAATTTGAGGTAAGTGCTCCCTGAGAGTGGAAGAGGCTGACACGGCCACTCACAGGCAACGGCTGCATTTTGGGGCGTGTCGTGGGTCCCCGACACACTGAGAGTCCGGGGTCCACATCTGGGAAAAGGATGAACTGGTTCTAGCCTCAGTCCTGTTACGGAAAAGCTGTGTGACCCTGAAGAACCCACTCCAGCTCCCTGTTCACACCTAGCCTTCCCACCTCCCAGGAGGAAACGAGCAGTTAGGAAAGCTTGGAGCCTGTGGCATGAAAGGAAGAGGAGTGATACGCACCCCTGGGACAGGATTAAAATCTAGGAAAGCTTCTCAAAAATCCCACATGAATTAAGAAGACACGTTTGGGCTCTGATCCCCGCAGAACGGACGGGTCGGAGTCTAAGCTGGCTTCAGGAAGCCTGCCAGGGAGGGGCCCTCCCCCTTCCAACGGGGAAGCCCTCACACCTCCCAAAGCAGCTCTGGGAGGCCCGTTGGGTAGGTGCCAAGGACCCATTTTACAGATGAAGAAACCGAGGAACAAGAGATTCGAGACTCAGTCTTAGAGTCTGAACAAAACCCAGACACCAGCTCCGGTTTTCAGGTCTGTCTCAGTTTCCCCATCCCTGTCCCCAGCGGATCAACAAGCAAGGTGGAAGTGGCAGCTCCCAGCAGGAGGGACGGCGCTCAGACTTGCCTACGCCGCCCCCACGAAGTCTGAGGCAGAACCTAGGGTGGGTGCAAGGAGAGCTGCCCAGTGGGAGCTGCGGTGAGGGTGGAGGGGCAGACCCCAGACTCTAGATCCACCATCTGGTCTCTCTAGCCCAGCCACCCTCCCCCAATGGTCCCGACGCCCTCCACAATGCTCTAGAAGGCCCCAGGGAACATTCTGGAACCACCGCAGCAGAGGCCAATCACAGCCATGGTAACCACCCCTTAGCAAGGCCTGCCATGTGCCACAGGCTCCAGAGCATTTGGAGCCCTAGGAGGGTTAGTCACGCCACGTGACGGCTGTGGAAACAGGGGCTCAGAGCGCGGAGGAGTGAGCACAGGGCCCTGCAGCTCACATGAAATGCGTTGTATAAAAGTGCTTTACAATGACACGGGCTCAGCAGTATTGTTTATGTACTTTCTCCCTCGGACTCAAGAATAAAAATAGCTTGCAATGTAAAGCTCTCCACAAAGACCGCCCCTAGTTCACTCTGTGGAGAGCAGATGGCGAGTCTGAATTTCCAACCCTGTTCTCCAGGGTCGGGAACTGGGCGCCAGTGGGCTTGATGGGAGTTAGAGAATCAGAAGCTGAGCTGAGGCCGTCGTCCCGGAGCCACCCAGACGGAGGGGAGCAGGAGGCCGCCACCAATTCCCACAGAGCCCAACGTCACCACAGTCCAGGGCCTCTCCGACTTTGATTTTCTTTCCTCTTGCCTGTCTCTTTTAGCATCTTCTCCAGTGATAAAGAAAAGGTTCTGGAATTTATGGAGTGCCAGACACGAGTCCAGGTGCCGTGACAGATGTCAGACCATCTCTAACCCCCAGAGCAGCTTTGAGAGGTCAAATTTATCACCTCCATTTTGCAGATGAAATCAGTGAAGTTCAGACCACAACGACCCAATATCCCACTGGGACAGCAGCAGAGCCAGGCGTCAAACCCTGGGACGACACCTCGTCTCCAACATGAGTTAGTCGAGACTCAGTTTACCAAAGCCAGGCCTCTCTGCTCACGGCATGTGGGTCCTCACACGGGGACTTGAAGTGCAAGTGCCGGTGTCCTTGGGACACTCAAGCTCCTGCAGACCCTACCGCTGAGCCCCTGGATGGGCTGCCAGTCACATCCACACTAACACAGCACCTACTGTGTGCAGGGCTCTGTGCTCAGCGCTTCGCACTGATTATCTCATTTAAGCCCCACAACAACCACATCAGATAAGTGCTATCATCAGCACCAAACCTTTTTACAAATAAGAAAACTTATTTGTGTAGAGAGCTTGAGGAACCTGCGCGTAGTTGCACCACGAGGAGTCAGGCCGCCTGGGCCCTTCTCTTAGTCAGCACATGGGAATGCCTCACTCACTGCTTCGCTCCAGCAGCTTCCAGGCGGGCTGCAGGGCACAGCCTCCCGCCAGAGAGTTTGAGCAGCTCTGGGTTCATATTTGCCAGCGCCATGCAGACAGGCTGGTGGAGAGGAGCTGGTTCCCCATTTATCTTCTGGGGGGGGAACTAACAGACCAAATGAGATGGGGAAAATGTCACAGAAAAACAGGCCTGCACTGGGACTGAAGAGGCCTGTGCCCTAGAGGGAAAGCTTGAGGAATGGAGTGCATATCTGTCTCGCCGGGATGGTGGACAGGTCACTTCCGCTTCTCTTTCCATGACAAACACCTGCTCTTCCCATGATAAACAGTATCTGGTTCAGACAGCCCTTAGACTGATGGTTTTTAGCCTCTTTTCCCCATAGCACCACTTCAATTCAGAGAAGGGACAATGCCAGTCACACTCGGATGGGCCCCAGGTGCCTTAGAGTCCCCAGCGGCCTCTATCTCCATCACTCAAAACATCTCATCTGAATGCAGGTGAGTGAGCATGCAAATTCTTCTAGAAATAGCCACGAGTTTGCTGCAGTTTATAAGAAAAGAAAGTCCTTCATAAGCCCTGGTACTTGGTTGCCAGGAGCCCTGTGCTGACAATGCACATACAACCAATCGTGACCTACAGGTGGACTGAGACAGAACCAGAATCACGCCCTGAGGTTACCGCTGTCCTCTTCAACGACATCAGCAGCGAAGTGATGCAGCTGCAAACGTATTTATGTGCAAAAGCAAGTATCGCGAGTGACTAAGGAGAATTCTAGATTTCCACTGATTCCAAATTCGAAGGGCTCAAAAATCCTCGGATCACATTTTAATAACTCAGCATTCTCTCTCCCTCTGTCTATCAGGCGCTGGAGCGAAGAGGGGGGTGTGTGTGTGTGTGTGTGTGTGTGAGAGAGGCTGGGTTTCCTTCCCAGTTCAACAACTCTATCACTACTCATTCTTCAGATGCTTTTAAGAGCAAAACAAATGTTTCGAAGCAGAAGCCCTACAGAGGGAGAGCCTGGATTGTGGGGAAATTTAGAAAAATTTGAGCGAAAAGATTTCCAGGATCAGTATGGTTCCAATTGCCCTGTGAGCTATACCTTGTAAGTCACACTTCTTGCCAAGCTCTCATGCTCTGAAATCTCATCCGTAACAACAGACGCCGGTCTAAAATGCCAGGCTCCAGAGAACTCATTTCTGACAAGCTTTTAAATCCGACTCAATCCACAGGGTTTGGACCAAAACCTTTACCATTTCATATTCAGCTGGAGAGGGCCAAACATAACTTCCTGTTTTTAAGTGACATGGCCATGCAAAGACCCAGGAGGCTAAAAATGGAGGAAGTTACAAATGACCCTTCTGAGGAGTTGTCAAAGAAAATAAGGTCTTGACTTGCCTTCAAATAAACGGCATCAAACATGGCAAGAGACCACACCCGGTGAAGGCCTGAGATCCTTCCACCACGGACGTTCCACGGTGCTCTAGAAACATCAGCGTGAAGATAGCTGCGCCTCTTCCCGTGAAATCTGTGCCTCCAAAATTGCCTTTAGTCCCCTTAGGACATGGCACAAGGCATCAATTTAAAGCACCTTCTAGAAGATACAGATGTAAGGTGCCAGATATGATGCTGGGTGCTGGGGAGACATACAACGTCCTGCCTTCAAAGAGCTTGTGTTCTGGTGTGGGGAGACAGACAGTGTACAGGTAAATGACCACCAGATAAATAAGGCAATTTCAGGTAGCGACAGTATACACAGAAAATAAGAGGATGCTACAATAGAGAAAGGCAGGGGGTTGCCTTGTCAGGCAGTCTGTGTGGTCTGATGCTCGCTCTTCCATGAACTTATGGGCATATTTTACTTATTTATTATGGGGATTTTGCTGAGACCAGATACCTAGCAAAAGAAAATAATCCGCCTCCACCTCAGCCACAAACCCTCCCCACACACATACACATACACACAGATTAAGTCAGATTCGGAACTCATCTTTGCTTTCTAGGGTACATAAGGAGATGTCTCTAGAATTTGGACTTAGTAGGGTAAGAAGACAGACTTGGAAAGCAGAGCCTATGGCATCTGAATGACGTGATTTCCAGGAGAAGAGTTCCATTTAGGTCATAAGGTGGGTACAGTTGGTGGACTCGGGGTGCGTCTGCCCCTTCTGGGTCTTGGCCTGAACTTCAAGAAGGTAAATCAAACAATAACAGAGCAGCCCATCAGAGGGCAAGTGTGCTGTGTCCGCTCACAAGCCCTCTGGAGGCTTCTAAGAGTCTCCTGGCAGCCCTCATCCTCAGCATCCCTTATTTTATGGTTATCGGTAACAGGTGACTGGAGCGATTTACGCCCCCCCCCCGCCCCGCCCCCAAGTATTGTAAGATTGGCGTGGTGGCTGCGCTGACAGCCTTTCATATCAGAGGGACTGGGGTCCGAGTCCCAGCTTGCGCCCTGGTGGAATGCTCGGCATGCCAACATTTTCTTAACCTTTCAGCCTCGGTTTCTTCGTTAGTAAGTGAAGGTAATGCCTTCCTCACAGGGTGCACTTCAGGAGTCAGTGAGGAAATGCACCTGGGACAGTCAGCAAAGTACCTGATGCTCAGCGAAGTGGCTGGTACTTGATCCATATTAGCCAATCATCTCAAAGATTAAAGTGTATTGACGGCAGCTTAAATATAAAGTGCCTCTTACTCTGACTTAAATCTTGATTAGCTGGTGAGCCACTCACTGTATCATTGGCAACAGCCACTCAAGACCTCCAGTTAGGAGCCAGGAGCCTAATTATCAGAAACATAATAGTGTTCTCTCTAAATAGACGGATGGATGGATGGATGGATGGATGGATGGATAGACAGATAGACAAATAGATAATCTATAATACATCATTCTAGGAAGAAGCTGCCTCAAGTGATACTAACCCATATAATCAAAGTGGGTTCCACTGGGACCATGCCTTATTTATCTTTATAGCCTTGGGGTCTGATATATAGGATGGTGCCCAACAGATGTTTCTTTGGTTTAGTGAGAAAAGCACTAGGCCAAGTCCAGTGACCTGGAGTCTAGTGCCAGACTTCTCACTGATAAGTTGGCAGTACTTGGAGAAGCCTCCAGTTTCTTGATTGGACCAGGAAGAACTTGGGTTTGATAATCTCTAGTTCCCCAGCCTACCCAGCCTTCTGCTTCTAGAAGGAGAGGGCTATGTTTCTTTGTAAGTTGCTCTCTAAACACTCCAGGAACCCAAGTGGCTCCTTGCCTGCAGGGTTGTGGCGTTTCCCACTGGAATCAAGGCGGTGGTGGCAAGCAGGGTGGACTGGCCAGGGAAAAGAAGCAACAGACAAAGCAAGAGAGTGTTCCCAGCATCCTGCTCTCAGATCGCACCACGTAAACGCCTTCCAGACGCAGAGACTAGAACCTGCCCACGGAAGCTGGAGGGAAAGAATCGTTTCAATTAAGAGAAATATGGCAGAATTGCTGATTTCCTTAGAGACTCCTCCAAAATTACTATAAACAGCCCCTCCCCTCCCTGCAGTGAATTTCGGCATCGTGGGCCAATTCAATCCATTCTTCAGTGGTGAGACAATCCTCTAGTGAGGCCCTGCGAAGCAGCCCCCACCTGCACTGACTCCCTGACCTTTGGTGGTCTTGGAGGTCCCACAGCCCCTGCGAAAGCGGGAGAGGCAAGTTCCCAGCACCTCCTTGCCTGAAGATAACTCCCACTAGTTCTAAATTGTTTCAAGGCACTTAAATTTCAAGGAGGCAGAAAAATCCAGATTCTGAGGAAGAGGAGATGCCTTGAATTTTCAAGGCCCCGGGTTCTGGGGGTGGAAGAACAGATTAACTACATAAAGTGGAACGGGAACTTGCGGTGTAACGTTAAAAGGGAGAGGAAAACTCTGGACTGAATTCCAGCCCCACCACTTGAGAGCTGAGCCAACTCAGGCAAGTTACTTCATCTTTACGGGCCTCAGTTTCTCAGCCTGTAAAATGGCTCTGATGAAGTTCAGTCATTCGTTTGTTCAGTGGATATTTGCTGAGCACCTCAAAGAGAAGTTTATGGGAGTTTGATAATAAATACACAAAAAGCACCCACATTGAGGGTGGATTATAACAGGTGTTTAGCAAATGTCAATCTTTCCCCTCCCACAGGAAAGTAAAACCCGGCCACAGCCCTCCCCGATACCAAGGAGACCCCTGGGTTCTTATTTATGATGTATTTACACCCTGAAAAATTATTTGTGCTTTGATAATTTCCATTTCAGCCCAAACAACAGTCCGCAGCCACTCTCATGAAATTAAAAGCACAATGAGAACCTGACACAAATGCAAACAAGGTGCAAGAGCCTTACTCACTTCTGAGGTGTGGCTGGCAGTGGGCAGATCTTCCTTTCTTTAGAGGAGAGCTGAACTAAGCAGTTAAAGGCAATTAAAGGTATCTTTGGAGATGAGAGCATTCAACACCCCAGGGATGGACGGGTGGGCACTTGATGCGCTCAGAGGCTGGTCCCCTATCCACAACCAGGAAATTCCAACCTAGGGCTTCTGCGGAGGAAGCGGGCTCTGGGAAACTCCAAAATTTCCAGAGTGAGAAGGAAGCTATGCATTAAACTGCCCCTCAGGGCCCTCTCTGCTCTGAGGCCAGGGAACAGCACTGTGCTAGTGAGAGGCAGGAAAATACCACCTCCCCCTCCTGCCCCACCACCAACTGCCAGGACGGAAGGCAGGAAGAGGCTGATCCTGCTGAGACAAGCGGCCTGGGAGATTGACTGTCATGTGCAAGTAAAGACAGGACCTGGGGTGCGTCTCCCCATCTGCCTTTACCAGTTACTGCAGAAGCCGGGGTTCCAGGAACATCCCATGCTGCTTTATCTGCTCAGCAAGAGTTGTTCCAGTAAGCACACGTGAGTGTCAACACTCCGGCGTGCCCTGCTAACCACCTTCAGGGGGATTTCAGTGGCTAATGTTTTGCCCAGAAAGGGAATGAAAATCTTCCAGAGGCAGCTGGAAACATTTCTCAAGTGCAGCGGGAACAAAGTTAGGGCTGAATGTAGGGGGAGAGGTCCCAGAGTTAATAACAACAGTGATCACAATTGATACCTAATGAATGCTTACTCCATGCCAGTCATTCTGTCAAGGGCTTCATGCACATGATCACACAAGTCCTTATGCAACCCTACAGGTAGGCGTTATTACTCTATTTTAAAGATGAGAAAATTCAGGTTCAGAGATGTTAAGCAAATTGCTTCGGGTCACATAATTGATGCGTGGCAGGGCTCAAAGCCAGGTCTAACTCCAGGACCCACGCTGCTTTCTGAGTGCCCGGACACCATACTCAGACCGCCTTGTGCGTCTCCAACTGCCCACGCTTGGCCGGAGGCTGCACTACATGGGCTTGAGTCAACATTCTCAAATCTAGCCCTTAGAAGGAGACAGGAAACCTGGCCTTGAGAGACACTCTTCCCACCTGGCCTATTGGAAGTGAGTTCTGTTTGTGAAAGTGTCCAGCGGGTCTAGGAAGCTCATTTAGAGAAGAAATCAAATGAGCTTTCCCAAGTTTTTAACAATGCAAACAATGCAGAATACACAAGTGACTGTTGACTTTAGTCTTCCAAACAACATAAACAATAGGAAGCTCGAACAGATAGTAGGGCACTTTTCCGATATCCTGAGAAACAGTCCTTAAGGAAGCCTGGAGATTATCTGATGATGCTTGTTTGCAAAAGGAGAAAGCTGCCCCACACACGTCCCAAAAGGAAGCCCCAGGGAGCCCCTCCCTCTGCCCGAGCAAGAAGCATCTAGACTATCCAAGGCTCACTTCCCCAAAGCTTGCCCCACCTTTCCCATCCTGAAACAGAAATGTTTCCCCCTTATCTTTCGCATCCAGCCTGAGTGCTCAGACAGCGCACATATTCAGCTTCTCTTTGGTGCCCTTGCAGGAAACCACGGAAGGGATTGTTTCTTAGATGATGCCAGTCAAGGAAGGGGAGTGGGAATCGGGGTGGTACCCAGCCCTAAAGAGGAAGGAGAGGATGAGAGAAGGTGTGGCCTGCTTGCTGACCCTCTTTTGCTTTTTAAGCACTTGTCTCTCTTTTTTTTTTTTTTCAAAGATTGGCACCTGGGCTAACAACTGTTGCCAATCTTTTTTTTTTTCTGCTTTATCTCCCCAAACCCCCCCTGTACACAGTTGTATATCTTAGTTGCACGTCCTTCTAGTTGTGGGATGTGGGACGCCGCCTCAACGTGGCCAGATGAGTGGTGCCATGTCCGCACCCAGGATCCGAACCCTGGGCCGCAGCAGTGGAGCGCGCGAACTTGACCACTCGGCCATGGAGCCGGCCCCGCATTTGTGTCTTATTCCAATTCCAAATTTCAAGATAGACAGATGATAGATTGATCGATAGATAGATAGATAGATAGACAGGTAAAGTTTTTTTTAAAACTTGAATTTGGAACTCACAGCCTGAACCCACCATGGTAAGCCACAATTCCACCAAACCATCCCAACATTGAAACGGATACAGGCCTTCAGAAAAGAGAATCCCAATCCAAGCTTCATTCATTCAACAAGGTGTCATTCAGTGCTCTCATGTGCTGGGCACACTGCTAGGCACGGGGACCAGGCCACTGAACAAGGCAGGCAAGGTCACTGTCCAATGGAGGTTATGGCGCAAGGGAGAAGACAGACATTCAACGAGTCAACAACATAGCATGATAAATGTAACAGATATATGAGATGCTGAGCACTTACTCTAAAGGGAAGCTTTCCTCTCCAAGGTCTTTGCTATTCCCAAGGGAAGCCTTCCTGAGGCCACGCCATTTCAGCTGAGAACTCAGGATGGATTGGGAGGTAGCAGGCCAATCTAATGCTCAGCAAGACTCATGGTCAGGAAACTCACCCTCAGAATAAACCATAAATCATTTTGGTTTAACAGAATCCATTTCCTCTGGCTCTTTCATCATCAGATACCGAAAAGAACTGGCCCCCTTCCTGTGTAAGAAACAATCACATCTTTGAAATGCACTTTAAACATCCTTTGGGCTTCTCTTCCCTGGGTGCAGTCATCATAAATCCTTTAATGATATTTAGGTCACAAAAAGGAATGGAAAACAAATAAAAAAGAAATCCTCAAGTTTGTCCCCCATGGTGTTAGGTTCATGAGTTAAATTGCGTGGAGGCAGGGCACTGGCCCAGAAAACCTTCCTGTTCATTTTCGGTCTTACTAAAATGTTAAGATGTTGGACCCTTGAGCTTTGAACTCAAAGAAACTATTAGGAAGGAGTTTTCCTGCTTATGAAAGAGTAATTGTTAATATAAAGTTCAATAGTCAATTCCAGACTCCTTGAAAGTAAATCAGGTCCATTGGGAGCCAACATAGTATGGTGACACGGACATCAGCTCTGGGAGTGGAAAACCAGGCCTCAAATCCTGAATCTGCACTCATTAACTATACGACCTTGGGAAAGTCATTAAACTTCTCTCCTATACAGAGAATAACAATGCTAACTACGACCTTAATGGGAGGTCTGGGTTAGACAATGGAGCTGAGACACTTCTCATTAAAACATTAAGCACATATTAAAACACTCTAGAAGTGCAGTTATAGAAAACAGAAGCCAGCTATCTCCCTTGGGGGTCATCATCTCGTAATTTACAGGAAGAGATGCTCGTCCAAGGTCATAATTCTTTTTAAATGGATCACTACAGAGTAGTGGTCCTCACGCATCGTGCAGCTCTTGGCAGTGCTGAGATGGGTTGCAAGTAATGAGTTTCTAGTAATGAAGTACTCCAGTGTGCAAAAGATCGACTATTTCTTGAAAATTATAACAAATTTAAGGTTATTCTCTGATATGCTTAGTTGGGGAGAGAAAAGGATAAAATTACAATTATGATTGAGTATAAGCCACAGATCACCTAAGCCTCAAACTAGTGTGTCCCCCATGTGAACTCTATCCATAAGGTGTGTCTTCTCAGGAAAAGGTTGAGGGTGTGGCTTAGGAATGCAAGAACTTAGCTTTGCTTTTTTTCTTTAGCCTAAATAGAGTCTCAAACCACAAATCTACCAGGTGGGTGGACACCTTTTGGCACCTTACTCATTGTAACAGACATTAGTACCAATGGAACAAACTTCTTCTAATTGAACCTTGATTTTGTTCAAAATCCAAAACTTATGCTTCAAGAAAGGTAAGACCTCAATTCCCAGCCCCAGTGGGTGGATCATGACTGGTTTAAGTCGAGCACCATGGTCAGAGTTCTCTTTGCCAATGACTGGTTCAGTGGGGGCATTCCATGGAATGTGACCCCATTCTTCCAATGAGAAGTAAAGGAAAGTCAATTAAGGACTTCTGGAAAAGCTGTTCCTCCATTTTTTAGAAAAGATGTTTATGAATAAGGATTCTTTCTTCTGTTCTGGATATTGATTTTTTTTTTCACAGGAGGCCTAGAGTCAGATTGGAACCATGTAGGAAGACACTGTGAGTGGCAGAGTGGAAAGTTGGAAGAAACCTGGGCCCTTGATAATGTCATTGAGCTCCTGGAATGGTCCCATCTCCATACTTCTTGTGGGAGATAACATTTTGTGAGGGTTGATTGCTCTGTGCACACAGAGATATTCAGCCAGCATGCACTGATATGGGTATACCAAGAAACACAAGACAGATAATTACACAGGTGACACATGACAGTTTGAGGCATAGATGGGTTGTAGTTTATGTTCAAGCATGACAGCTATAATTCCATTCCTAACTCTCCTACCCAAGAAAGTACAGCCGAGTAGGATCTTATCATCAGCACTGAGGGATAACTTTGAATCTGTTTTCATTTACAAGTTAACAACTTTTGTTGTAACAGCTGACTGTTTTGGATTAGCTGGTGCCTATACTACCAGTTGAAGCACACTTTTATTATGACCTGTGCTTTCATTTGAAAGCATCTTAAGTGATGTTTTCTCACCACATCTGTCTCACTCTCCTGATAGAGTTCACTTTGACCATCTCCAAGAAATTACCAGCAACAAAGGAAATAAAGGAGTGAGGTCCTTTGGGCCAAATGGTTGGACATCCTTATCCCAGGGTTCTTGCCTGCTCCTCCTGCCTGGACTCGGGAGATGTACCTCCATGACCACTGGAAGTCATCCTGCAAACCACCCACTATGCACACACACTCAGCAAACCCTGGGCCCAAGCTCTAGCTAGCAAAGTGCTCAAAACAAGACCGAGAAACTTCCAACCGGCGGGGTTTAGAAGTCCAATAAGTAGTGTCTCTGAGGAGCTATGGGGATCCTGCAAACATACTTATTGCTTTTCATCTACGGGTCTTGAGAGGCTTCCCTGGTGCTCTAGATCAGATGAGGACTCCCTGTCTTAGGAGCTCAAATACCCTGTGCTTGGCCTTCAGAGCACTTACCACAGTGTAATTAAATAAGGGAATAATTAGTTGTTTACTGTCTGTCTTCCCAGATAGACTAAAAGTTCCATGAAAGCAGAAAATGTGCTTTTCTTGTTTAAAATTGTGTCCCCAGTGCCAGGCAGAGCACTGGGCATATATTGGTATTCAGTAAACATGTGTTGAGTAAACAAATGAATCATTTGAAAACCACTGATTATTGGCTCAACTCACAGAATTGTTCAGAGAGGCTGCGCAAAAGCCATGCCAGGTTGTGCTGGGCCCCCTGGTTTCCAAATGTTCGTTAAGTCAAGAAAGATCAAGATGAGCACCAAATATGCACATACGAGATCCTGCAAAGGAAGCCAGATCCAAGCACAATGTAGGCTCCAGTGGAGTGTAAACACCTATGCTATTTCCCGTTGTGCCACAAAAAACAGTACCCTTTAATCTTCCTCTTTTTGTCACTCAAGTCTCCTTGCCCTGGTTGGCGGTTGGCCCAGTGTCCTCTTGTCCAGGGTCCTTTCTTCTATCATCTCAAAGGTAAAATGGAAAGAGTGCTGGACTGACAGTCCGATGACCAGGCTTTTGACTTGAACTAGTTGCAGCCTTGGGCAAGTCACTTGCAGTCTTTGAAACGTCCTTCCCTTGTCTGTCCAATAAAACAAGTGGGCTACGCAATTTCTAGCACCCTTTGCAATTCTGACATGCCATCACCTTTGGCTTTTTGTTACCAGTCCTTGATAACTTCTCACCTAGGGTCCTTTCTCTCTTTCTCCTCTTCTCCCTCTTTGAATCCATGCTTTGGTTGTGCTGTAAGGGCCCCCGCTCAGGCTGTACCTTCTAAGCTCTAGCAAAGCATCTGAAAATTCTCCTACCCCTGCCTCCGGCACTTTCATTGAGTTATCCCAGCAAAGGCATTGCAACTCAACTTGGCAGGGCACCCCAGTCCCCTGCCACCCTAACTGCAGCTGCAGCCTCAGGAAACAGCACAACCAAGACGCCTGGGCACCTATCAGGTCCCAGATAGGCACTGTCCCGGATGGGATGCAGCCTTGAGGAGATGGGTGAGAGTGCCGAAGAATACAGTTTCATGATTGGGGTCAACCAGCAACAGGAGACAGAGATAGAGGTGAAATCACCTTGGTAATAATAGGATCTTGTAGTCCTACATCACGTGCTTCTGCCCACCTGCACAAAACACTTTCACACCAGCAGGCAAAGGTGGAGAGGTCTCTGGGAGACAGAGGGACTATTACTCCCAGGTGGTTCACATAGTGTACTGAAGCATTAGACAGACAAAGCCCAGTAGTCCAAGGTCACACAATTAGGCTTTGACAGGGTGGGAATTAGAGCAGAGTGTCCTAATCTCACCCAGGAGCTATTTCTAGTAGACTCTTGACGGAGCCTTTTGTTTATACCTAGGTTCTCTCTTATCTTACCTGCCCAGGTAGTGCAGTGAGCTTGCTTTTGCCCTTGGGAATGAGTAATGGGAAACCTGAGTGGCCCAGAGTTGGCTGGCCAGCCGAGTTCAGAATCCAGCCTTCTTGACTTGGATGCAACAAGAGGACCCAGGGGGCTGGTCTGTGGAATGCTGCTAGTGTTTGCATTTGGGAGGCAGCTGAGAATGCGGAGGCTCCAGGGCTGATAGAAGTTGTAATTAACGTGCACACGCAACCCTTTCATCTTCAAAGGCTTGCCTCACATTAGCTAGTTAGTCCCCCTATCACTGCCGTGGATGAGGCACCATTTTTGTCTTCTTAGTTTGCAGATGGAGAAGCTGATGCGGAGAAGGGACCTTTTGCCAGGAGGCCTGGCCCTTGTTCAAACAGAGGAGATTCCTGGCTCCCAGCATCTAACTTAACTTGGGGTGATAGGAAAACAGAGTGGGGATGAATTGTAAGAGAAGACTCAAGCGACTACACTCCTCTGGGTAAGAGACTGTTTACCGTGTTCTGCAAGCAGGTGGAGTCTACCTTAGGGCTAGCTGACTAGATTCGAGTGGCCCCACTTCCAGAGTTACAACTAACACAAACGTAAACTAGAAAAGCCTGCTGCTCTACTCTGGTGATAAGCATGTGACATGTGGGGGTCAAATCCTTCATATTGTGCCCATGGCAGACATCGCTGATGGATCACGGCACTTTCTGTGGCTGAGCCAAGGTTTGGCTTCCAGCCCTCCAGGCAGCCTCTAGTAATCAAAGGGAAGTGGCACGTGAGCTGAAATCTGTTTGCTGTTGCTGCTGTAGGGTTTCTTTGGGATTCTCTTAAATTGCCACTCTCCAACTCAGGCATAGTTACCAAAGTTCTGTCTCAGCCGATATCGGAGCTGGCCTGCTTCTGAACTCTGTGTAGTACTGTCTGAAGAAGGGGTTGTGAGAACTTCTGAGTCTCTGGGGCAGAGGATTTGGATCTTGTAGATGGTGCCACGGTTACTTGATCGCCTGGAATCTGTCCCACCTCATCCCTCACTGTGTGTCAACATGGACTCTTATTCAGGCTGGCTGAGCCCTCTGCTGACCCCAACCATACTAATTTCTTCCACTAGACTTTCAGCTCTTGCTTTACGCTCCCCTGGGTTGCTCTCTCCTCTCCTCTCCTCTCTCTGTCCATTTTCTTTTCCATACTCAACTCATCCTCAAATTCCACTCCTTCCGTGAAGCCACCCCATTCTATTGCCACTCAGAGATGTCTGCTCTTCCTGATCTTTCTATACTTGTTGATGTGAAATCTTGTATATTTCTTCCACCTGTTCATCTTCTCTTCCACCCAACCGTAAGCTGTCTGAGGACAAAACAACATCTTCTACTTCCCTCATTTCTTTCCACAGTGCCAATTACACAATGCTTTTTTTGGTTTTTGCATTTGTTTGTTTGTTTGAGGAAGATTAGCCCTGAGCTAACATCCGCTGCCAATCCTCCTCTCTTTGCTGAGGAAGACTGGCCATAAGCTAACATCTGTGCCCATCCTCCTCTATTTTACATGTAGGACGCCTGTCACAGTATGGCTTGATAAGCAGTGCATAGCTCTGTGCCCAGGATCGCAACTGGCGAACCCCGGGCCGCGGAACTGGAGGGCAAGAACTTAAGCACGATGCCACTGCCCGGGCCCCACACAATACTTTTTAATGAATTGAATTGGTGAGTGTATCAGTATTTTACAACTGGGGAAACAGAGGCAACCAATAAGGGGAGGATCTTGCCCACAGTCATCCTGTGACTAAGAGGAAGAAATGCTAAACCTCTGCTGGCTACATGTGGGTTCTCACTTCTCCCAGAATGCTGTCTATGAGACTGGCTGGAAATAAGAGATGACTGAACCGTATCCAGCAATAATTGAGAGCATTGCATACGACATGAGAACTGAACCCATCTGGTATTTTATTTCAACTTCTGGTCAGTAGATTGCAGGCGGATATGAAATGGGCACGCCCAGGATGGCCTGTGATCTGAGTAAGGACTTTTGGTGGCTGATGGAAGGGCAGGACCCCAACAGGGGTTTAGTCTGTGACCCACTTTGGCAAACTCCAAAGCAATGCAATCTTTATGACTTCCGTCTTTTTTTTTTTTTTTTTTTGAGCAAGAGCTTCTCCAATTTCATGAAAACAAAAAAAAGCTCTTAGTAGGAGTCTGGAAGGCTCTCAGTAGAAGCAGCAACTCACCATCTCAAAGCCTGTCTTGCTCAGTGCCTTGCTTTCTGTGTCTATCTGTCTGTCTATCTATCTATCTATCTATCTATCTATCTATATCTATCTATCTATCATCTATTTGTTTGTTTGTTTTGTGTTGCTTTTTTTCAGATTCCCAAGGCCACCCTAGTTATTTTTCAGAGGATACTAGAGCTCATCCTCTAAGCACTGCTTTGGCTGAATATCCTGGTTCACCAACATGTTGCAGAGTTCCCTTGAGGGAAGCTGCAAAAGCCATGGTGCTCATCAAGGTTTTGAGAGCAAAGGACACGATCTTTTCTTTTCTTCAGGGGTTGGCTTTTCTGGCCACTGGAAGATATATTTTTTTTAAAGTATAGTTTAAAATAAAGGGTATTGCATTCAGATCCTGCAGGTAATCCCAGGACCGGATTTCTGTAGTTTTAGCTGTGTGACTGAAAGACGTTGTTAACTTATCTGGCCTGAGCTTCCTCATCTGCCCACCCCTGAGTGGTGGGGAGGACTCAGGAGAGTCCTCTAAGCAAAGTTCCTTGTCCCGAGGAGTCGTTCTTGCCCATCAGAGTTTAGAGTATAACTGGGTCCACGTGCTTATTTCTGGCATGGATGAATAATTCTCTTCTGACATTTAATCCAAACCAAGGCTTCACTGTTTTTTTGGTCACTGCATTATGGTTGCGTTATTCTTTCCATTAAGCTGTTATGAGGCTTTAGATTTTCGTGGGCCCACAGAGTGGTGGATTTTTAGAACATGAGCCCAGAAGGGACTTTACAGATCAACTAGAATCCACCTGTCTCATTTTACACGTGGGGGAAAGCAGGAGTGAAGTGGTTTCCTCAGCATCACATGGCAAATCAGCAATGGAGGGGGACTAAAATACAACAGTCATTTCTAGCTATTTCTGCTCCCGACGCACCTTCCTCATGCCAGACACTTAGCTCTAGACGCCATGTGCTAAACATCATTCCAGATGCTTCACGTGTGCAACTGCCAAGCTCACGCTGCTCTTAAGTGGCAGAGAGGGGAATGGACCCGAGGTCTGCCTTGGTGCCCAGCGTTGCTCCCACACAGCTCTCCTCAAAGCCAAACCTCCTCGTTCTCATTACACCACACTACACATCTTGTTTGGCAGAGGTGGTCTTTGGGATAGAAGGTTTTTAAACCATTGAAAGAAATAACTACTCCTTCTTTTGCTTTTAACATGGTGACTGAAAAGCCAACCTCTTTTCTCTGAGTAGCACTGAGAACATGGCTTTGAGGCTTAGGGTTCTTTACACGAGACGCTAGATTCGAAAGTAACTGCTGGGTCATAGATCAGACAGACCTATAGGAAAGCAAGACCCCTACTCTAGTGGACAAAACCTAATGAGCTCTAAGCTTCCCCTGTCTTGTGTGACAGGGCAAACCTCAAGAAAGATACACTCAAATTGGAGAGAGTGCAAAGAAAAGCAATTTCAAGGTTTGAGGATCATGACAAGAGACACTAGAAAAAACACAAATAAAAAGGTTTTTATATCCCAGAAAAAAAAGAGATGAAAAAGAATTAACCAGAACCCATAAAAATCACCAAAGGTAAATGATAAGGATGGCTTGGCCAGCCAAAGCTAGAAATTTCACTCATTCAGTCAGTCATCAAATATCCACTGAGCACCTTCTATAACTGGGGAATTGTTCTCATGGCTGGGAGCTATGGGGACACAAAACGTACGTAAAGCATGCAGTTTTCCCTAAGGAGCTGACATGCTCACCGGTGACAGAGAACAGATGGCTGTGACACAGCTCTGAGGCATCCTTTGAACTTTTTCTTAGATGGAGATATCCCTGTGGGGTTTTTATGCTCTATTAGGGAGAAATGACTAGTAAACAATAGGGGAAAGTAAAAGCCACTCAGGGAAGTCTAGAGGGATGGACCCGACCTCTAAGGCCGACATTGGGAAGACAAGTCCCACCGCAGAGGAGCCACTGCAAAGACAGACCTCTGGGCAGGAGTTTTCTAGAGCGGCATCACTACCTTCTCCGAACTCTGGTCTGCATCTATGTGACCAGTACTCCTGGGGGCACCTGAACCTCTGCCCTCCCCTTGCAGGGAAGCGTGGTCCTGCAACCCACTTGAGCTGCAGGGCTGCAGGGCTGAGTCGATGACATCAGCTGGGCTCCTGCAGGCTGTAAGATGATGCTCAGTTCTGGGAACTCAGCTTCTCAGACTGGACACACTCAGCCACGGCAAAATTTGTGACCGGCATATGGTAGCTACTCATTTAATACTTCTGAAGTGTATGAAGACTAGGGCCAGGGGCCTTGGCAGAAACAGGTTTCTAGGCCAAAGGCAAGAGATCAAATACTCATTATGTGGAATCGTTAGTTTCTCCCCGGCATCTCAATTTGCCTAACAGTGAACATTTGTGAAAAGGCCTTGCCGTCATCTCTCCAATATCTTGATGGGTTCTCTTTGAGGGAGGAAGTGAAAAAAACATGCTGCCTGGACCCATGACTGGCGTGTGGCTTCTTCTAGAAGACCCTGCAGACCTGCTCAAGTGCAAAGAGATGCACTGAGATGGAAACACGGGGATTCCGTGATGAGCTGCTGTCCCCGGGGCAAGAGCCTGGGTCCTTTTCTGCAGACTGAGTCAAGCGTCCCCAGGGGGCCCTGCCTCTTCCCTTCCTGGGTGGCTTGTTTCTCAGCAGGGGCACCCAGAGGAAACGCTGCCTGCCTCCCCATGCAGTGGTCAGACAGAATCCAGCCCTCTGGGTGGGCCAGAACCAGGAAGAAGGGCTGCAGGACGTTCCGAGCTTTTGCTCAGGTCCAGGTGCCGTGGGCAAGTGTCGCCTGATCCTGACAGCCCCCTCCCTCCCTCATCCATTCCGGCTGGTAGAGAGAAGGCTCTGGCACCAAAGACCCTTAAGCAGAGGGCAAACCTTTTACTGCTATTTGATTGGCTCCTTTCCCAGCTTTGTCCAATCATGAGCCAAAGTCCTAGATGCTGGAGAAATACCAAAAGACCAATTAGCACACTTTACCTTTCATCCAGGTGACAAGTAATGAAGAGATAACGACCAAACGACTCCATTCACCAGCCCATTCGATCCTACCCCCTCCTCAACTTCCTATCACCTAGAAGAGAACAGAACTTCTATCCAGGGATTGGAACGAACGGGCCACTCAGAGCATGAATGGGAAGAAATTTCCACTATAGCTTCTTTCTCTTTCATTTTTGCAATTCTAGCCCCCTCCTCTGACATTGTGTGTAACAGGGGAGAGCAAAGCCACCTCTGTGGATGTCGTGACCCTACGTATACCTGATTCTCAAATGACATTTATAAAAACAGCCAGAGTACTGGCAGGTACCATCATTCGGGTAGCGGCCAAGGGCATGAACCCAGTAGCCAGAACACCTGGGTTTGAATCTCAGCTCCATCACTTATCAGCTCTGTGGCCTCAGGCAAGTTACTTAAGTTCTCTATGCCTCAATTTTCTCATAAGTAAAAGAGGGATAATGTCAGCACCCCTTCAGAACGTTGGTACATGGATTAAACAAGTTAGTAGACACATAAGAAACAGCTAGAATGGTGCTGGCACATGGCCAGGACTCTACAAGTGTTTGTTATTATTACTAATAGTTGTGATGGTATCTCAAAAACTTATGACCAGCCGCAAAGAAGCAAATGCAGAAGGTACAAGAGCTCTGCGTCTCAAGAAAGTTTGTGGGGAAGAAAGACGAGCTTTCAGGCACCGCCAATGGAGACTTGCAATGACACCATAGCAAACGCTCAAAATTACCGGTCTCTGTGAATAATCTCTCTCCCACTGGAATTTTGCAATTAACCTTTACTCTCAAAAGCTGAAGACTCGAGGAAGATTTTTGGGGCCTGGGTTTTGCAAATCACCTCCTTGGTGACTCAGGCCCTCCCCACCCACCCGGAACCTGTCTGCCCACACTTGTGCCGAGAAGGGACATTTGCCTCAGGAGGACACACCCAGGCAGCCAGTGCAGCCCAAACTTGGGGAGATCTGGCTTCATGAGGCTCTATTCCCCCAAGACACCCATTCCCCTCATTCTGTGCTTGACTCCCTGTCTCTGAGTCTCTCTGGGCAGATGACCGAGGGGTAGGCAGGACCTGCTGCTGTTGTGGGCAGCTTCAGACTTGGCAAGCCCTGGGAGAGGAGGCATGCTTTGCTATTCCAGTGTGGCTCCCCACTAGACATCACGCTTCCCTGGAGACTTGCCCCTTTGGTAGCTGCAGGAGGCCCACAGAGAAGGCAAGAAGCTTCTGTGAAGTGTTTTTCTGCTTCTCTCCCAGCGACCACCACCTTCCAAAAGCAGGCATGAGGGCTTCGAAGGGCGTGGGCCTCTCACGCAAGGAGTCTAACCTCAGATCAGCATCTCCAAAATAACCAGCCCTCCAAGTGGGCCACTGCTGGGGACTGTTTTATTTTGAGGCTTAAATTTGGGAGTTGGTGTCATCATCCTGCCTGGCTCCCACTTCCTTCTCAGCCCAAGAATCTAGGACCCAGAACTTAGACACACATCCCCCGCCACAGCAAGTGGCCACAAAGCCACAAACAGACTGGGTGATCTCCTAGTTTGGGCAGACCAAACACGAGCCCTGCAGCGGGCAGCTGGCCAGCCGAGTGCCCTCCGTGGCCCCACCCTGAGCAAGACAGCCATCCCCACTTGTTACCATATACGAATAAATGTTCGTGCGTCTTAGGTACCCTGTCCAGCATGCTTCCAAGAGATGTACATAAGTATCTCTATATTGTAGACATTCATTCCAGTTCCACAGTTACTGGTAACAACTATGGGCCAGGGCTGGGCTCTGGGACCACAAAAATGAACGTGATACAATCCCTGATGTCAGGGGACTCCCACAGCGATGCAGAAGACAGATAAGAAAAGATATGTCGGGTTTGGGATTTCCCCGTTTGAGAAGTGTGAAAGTCATTAGCACCCCTTGAGAGCACCCAAGAGATAACGAGGCCTCCCTGCAGGGTTTTCCTGTGCAGCTTGAAGGCTAGTTAACTGAGGGCCCCTGGGGTCCAGACATCACACTGTCAGAGACGAGCTTACTTGGATGGCCACCATCCTCTCAAACCAGGGATTGTCAACGGGGCTGACTGCAACTCCCCCATTTTGACAATGTCTGGAGGCATTCTTGGTTGTCACAACTAGGGGGGTGTCCTACCTGAACCTAGTACGCGGAAGCCAGAGATGCTCATTCAGCCCTTATCCAGGAAACTCTACACTTGAAAGTGAGCTACTCAGGGGCCAGGACTGCGTCCTGACGATGAGCTCTCCAGGACCTAACTACTTGGTGCACTGAGCAGGCAGCATATAACTGTTTGTTGAATATGCTGTCTAGTTAATTAACTTATTTGAGAGTGGGTAAATCAACGCAGGGTAACAGAAACATACACGTCCCTTTCTCATTCCCTCTTCTTGATGTTCACATCCTATCTGGCCTGCATGGCCACCTCCTCTCTCTCATTGATTCCTCTAGCCCCACTTGTGCCTCAGCTCCGCAATGCTGTTAGCCTTACCGTCTAGACTGGCCAGGTGTCACTCGGTTGCATTGTGTTACACATGTAGGAGCATACGGTTCTTGGGTGTAAGGTCCACACCTTATATGTTTGATTCCCCTGTGGTACCCAACACAGTGTGGGAGCCAGAAAAGACACCTTACAAGTGCTCCACGATTGGCCAGGAATACCACATTATGTGTAGACACGTGTTCAAAGACATATACACTTACAGGAACACAATGTGTGTATGTCCACATCTAGGAAGCAAGAACAGAATATGTGGATTTTCCCGGCATTTCACATGCTGAGGTGACCAAGAAATGGAGAACAGACAAATATTAAATGTTTCTCTCCAAGGTACACATTTTCTGAACCGAACATCAATTTAGTGACACTCGACTGATTAAGGAGTTGTAAAGATGTGAATTTATTTATGTAGAAAGCCTTGCAAAGTATTTGACTTCTAATCACAAGAAGCCATGCATTTATTTATTTGTAGAAAAATACATAAACATTTAGTCAAAAATATACACTATTCATCAATTGGTGAAGTATTTACCTATTTGAAATCCTGACCCTCGTGGGAAATCTGGAACCCACACTCACTAATCCACGCCAAGTCAGATTCCACACCCACAAACTTGCAGAAAGCACCTCTCCTTTACTCTGGCAAATTGGGGTGGCTCCCCAAACCTTGCTGACCAGCTTTGCAGAAGTATACTTTTGAAGAAAACTTTCATCTTACTAAGTGAGTGAAAAATCGTGTTTAAATGTCAGCTACGAGACACTAGCCTACTCTGGCAATTCTAAAGAACACTTGTGTGCTCCCCATTCAAGCAGGACACAAAGGAAATTGAGTCATCAGCTTCTTGCTGTGCAAACCCCCAGAATTTCTCTCTGAGGCAGGAAAGATCCCCTTTGAGAACTACCCTGTGTCTAGTAGCATCTGTTCCTGCTTCAGCTCATTCTTTCACAAGAGCCACTTCCCCTTCAGGCTCTGGGTGGAGTCAGCCAAAATGGAGGTGCCGAGGAAACAGAGCTGCAGCCCCTGCCCCAGCCAGGACGGACTGCTGGGGAGGCCCGGCTCACCTCCCACCACCTCTGCTCTGTCAGGGGACCTCAGCCGGGAACCATCTGACTCTGCAGGCTGATCTGACACCTCGTTTGGGCGGCCACATGTCACCTAGAGCTCCACGTTGGCTTTCAGTTCAAGATCCTTCCCTTTTCTAGAGAACTTTGTCAGTCCACTGCCCAGGATCCTCAAGACTTTCCCTCACTGGGGCACATACAACCAACCCGCTAAACGCTGAGGGTTTCCTGTGAGCATGTGACAAGCGGGATTTCTGGTTAATGCCTTTAAATTGCTTGCACGGTCAGCATGAGTCTGGCAAAGCCTCTTCCTTAATTTTCAGGCAGAGGGCATTGCCCTAACTTGTCTCTTAGACGAGGAAAAGCCTCTCCCTTTTTTCCAAACCTGCAAATGAGAGCATGTCTAGAAGGGCAACTGGACCCTGATAAGGCAATTGACTTATTTTAGTAACAAATAACTGGGTTGGCATCTCTTGATAGCTGTGGCCAAGCCTGGGGAGAGACAGGCCAGGGCAGAGCGGATAAGGGCAGCCAAGAGTCCACAGCCTGCCAGGGGGAGAAAGAAGACATGCCAGGCTTCACATTAGCTGGCCACAAGGAACAGGGAGGGTGGGAGAATGACACACAATTTCCAAAGTCCTCCAGAGGCAAAGTAATGCATCAAAGGAGCACGGGCATTGGAGTCCAACATGGAGGGATGTTGGACCATGGAGGACCCCCAACTCCACCAGGCACTAGCTGTGTGTCCTTGGACAAGTTGTACCATCTCCCTGAGCCTCAATTTCCTTCTCTAGAAAATGGAGTTAAGAGAGTGCTAACCATGTAGAGGGCTATTGTGAGGCTTATATGTAAGAGAACCTGTACTATTCAGCCAGGGGGGCTGAATGTCCAGCACAGAGTCAGTGCTCAGTAGATGGTATTTCCCGGGGTCCTGGGACCGGGCTTTGCACAGGAGAATATGATGCAGTAGCAGAGGGTCAGGTTTTTAAAACTGAGGTGCTCCTAACTCTGAGGGATCCAGCAATGCTCCATGAGGTCCTGGGACCCCCAGGACAGTACAGAGACTCTGGAGCAGCAAGTTTGCTTCTGGTGAGAAATATATATTATTATTCTTATATTAAACTCAAACTGGGTATATTGTAGAGTAAAATACAAAATTGTAATGGGTGTTTCAGATCGTATTTAAGGAGTGAAACAAATATTGTCACACCAGTAGACCACACCCTCCCGCCCACTGCCTGGAGGTAGAGGTGGGGCTCCTGGCAGTCCTTGATGACGGGGGTGTTTCAGACACCAGTGTCTGTTACAGAGGAGAGCGTCTCCCCGAACTCAGTCTGGCAGAGGGGGAGTCGCTCCTCCATCTTTCAGGCTCTGTTTCCTCCTTGGGAAAAAGAAGGGTTTTTTCTGAATGATCCTGAGTCTATGACAATGAGTCAAGAGATATTTCTTGAATGAATGGAAGAAGATCTGTCATAAACTAAGAATTTCACGCTGCCCAGCATCCCCTCCTGCAGGGGGCAACTTGGAAGAAAATGGAATTTTCTGCCAAACTCAAACACACCTACTTGGCACAGCGCCTTCGCAGGAAGCAGAATGCAATGCGCATCTCGGGGGTAACTGAACTAACTGATGCCAACATCAAGGGTGACAGAGCTTTGCTTTCTTGCTTCTTCAGCTTGGAAAACACAGCCAAAGCTCTAACTCCCAGCAAGAGAGGTCTCTAATGCTCAGTGAGGGCAGAAGGGCGCACGCCACCCCCAAGCCCCGGAGCTCTCAGAGGCATCCCTGTTTCTCAACGCCAGGGGCGCAATTCCCTAGCAACAACGCTTGCTCACACGAGAGAGGAGGAGGAGGCGTGAGCAGGGAGGGCTCATCCCACCTGTCCTCCACACAGGGCCACTTTCCTGCTCCCGTATATGACACCTGTTTCAAGGCATCTGTCCTCCAACTCAGGGTTTCTGGGTCTGATGTTACTTAACTACATTCGCTTACTTCTCTACTTTTTGCTTTCTGATATGAAGATTGGGCCCTTTTTTCTTCCCCAAAGCCTTGCCCTTTTTCAAGGTTTCAGCATTGTCTTCCAGAGGGCCCCCCACCAAAGGGGCAAACACAGGGCCTTTCCCCCTGCCTCCTCCTGCTCCTCCCCCGTCCGCTGCCCAGCCCCAGCCGAGCCCGCTGCTAACTCATATCTTTTTTCCGAGCGTCAGTTCCGTGTCAACAGCCTTACAAGCACATGAAAGCCGGGGCCCAGGCAGTTACGGCTGCTGCACTTTTTTGTGCTTCCTCCAAATGATGCTGCCCAAAGGGACCCTGGAAACCTGGGACAGGAGGGAGCCTCCTGCTCTCTGGGAGGACGGCAAGGGTCAAGCAGTGCCCAATATTTGGGGGGTGAGGCCCTTTAAAAGAACCAGAGAGACAGGTGGAGGGAGTCAGGAGTCAGGATCCTCAGAAATAAAGCAGAGGACTTCACTAGAAGCTAAGAGACACACAACTTCCCTAGAGGCCACAGGGAAGCTGCCGGGCCCTCTTCTCCGAGGCCAGGCCAGTGTTCTCCCTGCCCTCAGCTTTCTCTCTGCTCCCCCATCCCCAGTATTTCTGCCTTCCAAGGCTGGTTGGAGTTCCAGTTGCCTTTGGAAGCCTCCCCTAAGGCCTCTGGTTCACTACGACCTCTCCTTCCCCAAAATCCCACCTGAGTTTGTCCGGGCCATACACAGTCGAACATATTCTGACTAAGCACAGGCGAATGGGCCTGGGTTCACATCCCCCACCAATGCTTCTGCTGTGTGAACAGTGGCAAGTCACTTGACCTCTCTGAGCCTCCGTTTGCTTCCCTCCTGTAGAACAGGGCTACTAAGAGGACACTTCTCACTGGGCCATTGTGAGGGTAAAATGAGGTAACACATGTCAAGAACTTAGCACAGCTTCTGGCATAGAGCAGGTGCGCGGTAAATGGTGGATGATGCAGTTATTCCTGTTACTATTATTCTTTCTGTTGCAGGAATCTGAATCCTAGATCCCCACTTATCCTCAGTCTAAAGTACCCAGGTGGGACTGTCTTTTACTTTCCTGGGACCCCCAGAGTCGGGTTTAATAAATATTTGCTGAGTAGAATTAACCATAGGCTGAACTGAGTTAACGACCCAGCTGGCATTCCTTAAAAGAAAAATTAGTTTTGCCAGCAATAAGCAAATCGGCCATGTAATTATCTGAACACATATAGACAAAGAAGAGGGAGCTGGGAGCTCAGCCTTGCCGAACACCTCACACTCGGCCGCTGCTCCCACAGCCCCCCAGAGGCACAGACCCCGTTTGGGTGGCATATTGGCAGCCCCAGTTCCAGGGTCCCTGTGTGACCCTGGCACCCAGGCTCCCCTCCCTGCTCTGAGCGGCCAGGCAGGGACCACAACCCACATGGCCGCCTGGACTTCCCCTGACTGACTGGCAGAAGCAGGAGGCTACGGGGGTTGAGCAGCTGGCTCAGTCACTGCCTTTGCTACTCACACTGCCTGCCCCAGGCTGGCACCTCGTGGAGACCCAGAACCCTGCCACGGAGCTGGTCCAAGTTCCCACAGGCGCTAAGACAGGCAGCGACTGGAGCCAGCTCTAAGCGCTTTGGAGCTGGAACCGCAGGAAGCCAGGACTCCGTTCTGGAAAGCTTCCTGCCACCAGCTCTCACACATGCAACTGCGCCCAGCTCTACAGCCACCTTGCTGACTGCCCCCGCCCTGTTCCTGCCCTGCCCCGCCCGGCCGGGCGTCCAGCGCCCTTGGGCACCGGAGCCTGTTAGTCTAGACGGGGCCGCGCGCACCCAGAGGACAGTTACTTTCCGCCTTGTGCTCGGGCCCCAGGGACCTGCCCAGAGTGCGCGCCCGCAGCCTGCCCAGCAGACTTGCTTCTCTTTTTCTCTTTTCCTTTCAACAAAACTGCTTCCCACCAACAAACGCTCCAACAGCTTAGCGCAAATCCTAGCCCCGCTCTCCTTCGCCAAATCCGAGCCGCTCGCCGCGCACTTGACCCCGGTCCCCAGGGCCAGCTCGGCCTGCGCGGCCGCCGGGTCAGTCCCGGCCACTCCTGCCACTCCTCCCGCTGCCGGGCGGGCACTCACCGATCTGCGCCAGGCTCAGCGGCACGAGGCAGAGTCCCCAGGCTGCGCGCCACCAAAACTTGTCCATGGTGTGGGAGCGACGGCGAAGCCGAGCCAGTGGAGCTGGGGGTCCCGGGCGCTGGGCGGGGCCGGGGATCCGCGGGACGGGGCGAGGAGGGGGCCCGAACCTGTCGGAGGCTGGGGTCGGGCTGGGCAATGAGGGCGCCTCGGAAGTTGGGTGCAGTTTTTATTCGAGGCTGAAAGAGTGACATAAGAGGGAGGGAGCGAACGAAGGACACACCCAAGCGAGGGGCTGTGACTAAGCTGGAGACTGTTTAAAGACGTACCAGCCCTCCTCGGCGCCGCCCCCCGCCCCCGCCCCCGCCCCCGCCCCCGCCCCCTTCCCTCCCGAGACGCTCCATCCGGGGCGCCGGGAGGGCCGCGCGGTGCCCTGTGCCCGGGACGCACCGCTTTCTTCCCCCGCCGGCTCCCCGGGTCCGCTGGGAGGGCGGCCTCGGGACGGAGGAGACGACGAGTGAGTCCTGAAACCTCGCCCGGTTGGGTTCAGCCCCTGGCCTCTCCTCTCCACTAAGTTTCTCTTTGAATCCGGCTGCGGGAATGATTCTCTCTGGGGTCCGCAGGCAGCTGGATATTCTGGGAGAGGAGCGGGAACACCGGTGAGGTCCTGCGCTGGGTAGTGGTGGTTCCCCGCCCACAGTGGGGAGGAGAGGTGGGGGGCTTGTGATTCTTCGCAGGGGAGAGAAGAAGAGCTCATTCTTTTTCCCTTGAAAAAGAAGCCAAGTCCGCATGGCTCAGGTGGGTTTTTGCATCTTATCAGGACTTCTCAGAGAAAGCTAATGGTGGCCGGCCATGAGGCTGGTATTTGGCTCCGCTAACCCCTGTGTCATCCTCCAATCCCAGGCTGGCACCGGAATCCACCCAGCCGCTATTCATCCATCCACTCACCCACAATCTCACTCATCTTCCCAAACATCCTTCCATCCACCCCTTCTCCTATCTACCCATCTTTCCTTACATCCCTCCCCGGCTCACAAATCTGTCTATCCTCCGGGCCATCCATTTATCCAACCACACATCCTTTCATCTATCCATCCATCCACCCATCCATCCACATATTCTTCCAACTACACTCCCATATAACTTCTCATCCATCTTTCCATACATCCTTTTGTACATCTCTTCATAAAACCACATCCATCTATACACTATCCTCTTTCCACCCACCCACGTATCTGTTTGTCACTGTCCCCATCCATCATCCACATATCCATCGTTTTACACATCCAATCACCCACCCATCCATCCATCCATCCATTCTTTCTTGCTCCCGTTTATACTCCTGTCTATGCAACCATTAATCTACTTTCCCCCATCTAGCCTACCTAGTAAATCTCAAAAAGGGGAGGGGATTGTCATATTCTTCAGGGGAGGCATTTTGAGTTTGAAAAATCATGTCTACCTATAAGATTTGAAAATCAGAAGCAGTATTTATTTCTCATGTGGACTACTGAAAGTAAATCTGAGCAGACTTCTTCTTCTGAGTGAGAGAGACAAGAAACGATAGTGGTTGTCCGTGACTGTGTGGCAAGACCCTAAGGGAGCCACGCCAGAATTTCTGAGGGCAAGAAATTCCCCTCTGACTTTGTTATTTATTGAAAGAAATTGAAAAATTGAGAGAAAGCACACCCAGCCATCCTTTCCTTCATTGAACAGCTGTGAGTACTCAAGGGTCTCAAGATAAATAGGACCTGCCCGGTCTTCAGGGGCCTCACGCTTTGATGGGGCATCAGACCCACTGCAGGCAGTGACTACACCACATGAAATGTGCTGCAAAACCCGTGTGTGCAGAGTGCTGCGGATCCTAGAGAAGAGAGTCGCACTGTTCCCTGGGGAACATCCAGGGGGCTCCACAGTGCAGGCGAGATTTGAACCAGGTCTTGAAGGAGGAGGAGGAATTCTTCAGAAGAAACGGCAGGGACCAGGCACCCACAGGCAGTACTCTGCAATGATTCACAGCACAGATTCAGGGGCCAGGTGCCTGCGTTCACACCTTGCTTTGACTGCTTACGACCTGTGTGACTTTGAACAGGCCAATGAGCCTTTCTGTGCCTCGGTTTTCTCGTCTAAACTGGGGTTAATAGCAGTAGCGATTTCATAGAATTGGTGAGGATTAAATGACTCAAAAGTCCTGCATATATTAAGCACTAGATATATGTGTATCTATGCATACAGTAAGCACTATTGTATAAATGTTTGCTATTGTTACTAGAAGCGAATTTGTGAGTGAGCATGGAAAGTTGAAAGCACATGCCTTGTTCAGGCAGTGGAGAGCAGTTTGGAATGAAGAGGCTGAGGGGGATAGCAAGACACGAGCCTAGAAAGGTAATGAGCCAGCCCTGATGGCATAGAGATTGAAAGTTCAACATGTTCCACTTCGGCAGCCCAGGTTCGGTTCCCAGGCATGGAACCACACCGCTCATCTGTCAGTAGGCACGCTGTGGTGGCAGCTCACATAGAAGAACCAGAAAAACTTACAATTATACACAACTATGTACTGGGGCTTTGGGGAGGAAAAAACAGAGAGAGAGGAAGATTGGCAACAGATGTTAGCTCAGGGAGAATCTTTCCCAGCAAAAAAGAAAAGAAAGGTAAGCCACTTCGTTAACTATACCAGGAGGTTTGAACTTGATCCTGAGTAAATAGGGAGCCAATGTAATATGTTTTTATTGTTGTTGTCACTGTTATTATTATTATTGTGCTAAAATGTACATAACATAAAATTTACCATTTTAACCCAGTGCCTTCACGTCGTGCAGCCATCACCACTGTCCTGGTCCATGCAGGCTGCTCATGACTCATTCACAGAACACCACAGTTCAGGAGGCTGGGAATTCCCAGATCAAGGTGCCAACACGGCTGGGTTCTGGTGAGAGCTCTTTTCCTGGTTTGCAGTTGGCTGTCTTCTCCTATCCCGTCAGGAGGGGAGCGGGGAGAGAGAGAGAGAGAGAGAGAGAGAGCGAGAGAGAGGAGCTCTCCTGTGTGTCTCTTCTCATAAAGGCATTAATCCCATTCGTGGGCTCCACCCTCCACCTAATTGCCTCCCTGAGCCGCGACCTCCTAATACCATCGCCCTGGGGGTTAGGATGTCAACATATGAATTTCAGGGGGAAATACACATTCAGCCAGCAACGACCACTGTCTAGCTGAATGTAGGTTTTTGAGTTGGGGACAGACTGCTTGACTATAGGCTGCTCCTCTTGCATTTTCAGGGAGAGTGTTTGGGGCTGAAAAATCTCTGGACCTACTCCCCAACACTCAGTGGCTGGCATTCCATGACCTAAGGGGTGGCCTGTCTGAAAGAAAGACAGTGCCCCAAGCCCTACTTTGAAAAATGCTGCCAGTAGTAGCAGAATTGGCCCTGCTGCTGTCTGTGACCAAGAGGAGACTTTCCTGAAACACCAGGGGCAAACTGGCCCCCAGATAGATCTTCAGGCTCTAACCACCGGAGAAAGCAACCCTGGTAAGTTCCATGGAAGGAGCACCTGACGAGGAGTGGCCTTGGACGTCTCATGCTACCTCCAGGGCTTTCGGCTTGCTTTGTTTGGAGAAGGGGAGTAAAGGGGGATAGGCACTCACTAGAAAGAATGTTTGTCTTGCTGTGTTTCGTGGAGTTTGAAGTCCCTTGGAGACCCCTTAGAAAAGACACAGAGGTCAAAGCAAAGGCTTACCCGGGAGCTGTGCCTTCCCCACCCCATCCCCATCCCAACCACAGGCGTTCCACCGGCATACATTAGACCACTGTGAGATTTCACTGCCACCAAGGATTTTACTTTTAAGAAAGATATAAAAACCAGTAGACTAGGTCATCTCAAACTCTGGTCCCTTCTGCATTTGTACAGTAAACGATCAGCAAATGAAGAAATGGGCTTGCAAATGCTCTGCAAATTATAGAGGGGCATGCAAATTCTAGGGGTTGTAACTAGGAGTATTCTCCCAGGGGAGAATATTCTGCCTGCCTGCTTCCCGACAGTTTAGTGAGGGACTGAGGTTGCTTGTCCCCGTGCCACAAATGACTCATTTCAAATAACTGACCTGGTGACTTACTGAGTCAGGGCCAACTTTCGGGAATTCCTGGATCACCTCTCTGAGCTAACCTTCTCATCCTATCCAGACCCCGCTGCCCATACCACACGTCTCGAAAAGACTTCCCCGTGCTCTTCTTCATGCCTCTGTAAGATTAAATCCTTAAAGAGTTGCTAACTTTTGACCCTCAATGTCTGTTGCATGTTGTACCAGATACCTTTCTAAGCCACACCATGGGATGTGGGAAACTGACAAAGAGAGCTTGGATTCATCTGGGTGACATGAGATCACACTGTCTGGAAAGAATCCAGGACACGAGCAGCAGCCTTCAACGGAGAGAGCCCAAGTCCAAGCACAGGCTCGCTTCCTCATCAGCCCGGTGGGTGACTTTACTCAAGTCGCTTACCCTCTGGGAGTTTCAGTTATGCTGTCACAAAATGAGGTTAGTCAGACCTTTTTCACAGTTTGTTATGAGTAGTAACTGAACAAAGGCATCAAGACCTTTTTACTGGGGTGGCTGCTTGATGGTGGGACTCAATGGCCCTCCAGCCTCTAAGCTACCTGAGGATAGGGACATATCTGTCTCAGGCCCCAATACATACTTAGCTCTCAGCGCCTGACAATTCCCTGTCTCTGGCATGTGTACCATGCTCAACGGACGAGCGTTACCTAAATGCATGAATGGCTGTGTTCTTTTTCCTCCAACACTCTACATAGGGTCACTCCAGGGATCACACGAGCCAATAGGTGGAAGCATTTAGACAACTTGACACTTTCCAGACAGAGGCAAGCAGCAGTGCCGTATCTGGGGGCCCACTTTCAGAGGATCCACTGGAGCCAGAGCGTGATTCAGTCTGGCAGACCAGAGATTATTTAATTTTTCTAATATATTGGGGCCTTCTGTCTTCTGACTAGTAATAAATCACGTTCTTATGCAAAAAAAAGTCAAATCTAAACCAAATGTGAGCAAGAGTGTGTGGTGCAAGGCTGAGAACGTGGAACTGAATCATGAGATTTGAGGATTATAAACACAGCAGGCCACAGGGTTCTTTTCAAGGGACGACATTCAATTCCTTCGTGGGGCTGCTTCCCAGAGAAGGAGCAATCTGGCAAGGTAAAGAAAACGTGCCATTCCAGTTCAGTTTTAACCCTGAGAGAAATCCATTCTTGACGCACACTTGTGGTGTGAATTCTACATATGCAAATGAGCAATGGTGAAAAGGCTCTTGGGAAATAATTATTAGTGAAGTCTAAATAAACTGGTAATTTGGAAAGTAATCTTCATGATAAATAAACGACGTTCCATAACTAATTAGTTTTGAGCTAACCAAGTGTGATTACAGAGCTGAGCTTTTAGGGTTACTGAGGCTTTCAAATTTTGGCAAATAAAGTAGTTGGTGTGGCTGCTGCATCCTGAGAATGCCAAGGGGACAAGGCACCCCTGGATCCTAGATGTGACGGTGTCAGTTGACACAGTCCTCTGGAAGTGAAAATGGTATACTAAGAGACCCAAATTGCATAATTGGATGGTAACTAATTTAGAAATGTGATTTTTTGAAGATGAAATTTGAATTAATGGTGTGTGACTTTGTGTAGCAAGCTAATTGGAAGAAAGACAAGTCAAAGAGTATATTGTATGCACTATTACTTAAAAGAAATGTAACTGTATTCCTTTTATGTACATGTTATAACTAAAATTCTTATTTACTTATCTTTTTTGCACTTCATACAAATTGCTTAGTTAAATATTTATTGGAAGGCTCTAAGGGATCTGCATCAATAAACATTTAAGCATGATGTGTGTTGGTCATATCCATGGTTTGTATATAAATGGTGACAAATATCCTTGGGGTTGTCTGAAAATTGATTTTTCTCTTCATTCATTCACTGTATGACTACTATGGGTCGAGCAAAGTTTAAACATTCTTGATTCTGTCATGATTAATCATCACAGTTGTCACTACCCCCACCACCACCATCACCACCACTACTATGACCACCACCACCACCACCACCCCCACCATCCCCACCATCCCCACCATCAGCACCCCCACCCCCACCCCCATCACCACCATCACCACCACCACCACCACCACCATCCCCACCATCCCCACCCCCACCTCCACCCCCCCATCAACACCACCACCACCATCCCCACCATCCCCACCCCCACCTCCACCCCCCCATCACCACCACCACCACCACCACCCCCACCATCCCCACCCCCACCTCCACCCCACCATCCCCACCACCACCATCACCACCACCACCACCATCCCCACCATCACCACCCCCACCCCCACCCCCATCACCACCATCCCCACCATCCCCACCCCCACCTCCACCCCCCCATCACCACCACCACCATCACCACCATCCCCACCACCACCATCACCACCACTACTATGACCACCACCACAACCACTATTATTGTCAACATTTCAGCTAGCCACCAGTACTTAGTACTTGCCAAACCTGACGTCATTTAATTGTTGCAACAACCCCATGAAAAGTTCATTCCTATTTTACAGATAAGGAAACCGAGGCTTAGGAAGGTTAGGTGACTTGTCCAAAGTCACATCTTCATTTTACTTAAAGGAAATCTTCCTTGCTGTTAAGAGATGTAGGAATAGAAAATTTTGATCTCTTCTTGATTCTTGATCTAGTAAAAATACTGTCAATGGAATCTTAATTAACTAGTTTTCCCTGAATTTTATTCCAGTCAGTTTCTTTTAAGAAGGGAGGTCTACTTTGGAAGCTTTTGTTGGAGTTGGGGAGGTGGAGAGGAGGTTGCTAAGGTAGAGAATGGAGAAAGTTGATGCTCATAGCTCACTGAAAACTTAGGCTCCTAGAATATGGTGACTTTAAATGCAGAGACTCAGACCTTGATTACTTACTAGAAAACTTTAGATTTGCATAGCACTGTGTCTTCCTTCCGTATAGTACCATTGTGAGAGAGCTGTATGTCCTGCCTAGAAATGAACACCATTCTCTGTTTATAGCCCCTGAGGGCTTATTCGGTGACTCTACTCCTTGCAAGACACTTTTGGGTTTGCTGGCCCAACTTGAAAGTTCTATAACTTGCAGAGTTCCTTCTCTGGATATTGCATCTAGATCCTCAAAGGTAACCCCCAGGTAGCCATTATTTTACTCTGTGACTGCTAACCCCTGTGCTCATGACTGATTGGACCCAGTGCTAGACGCCTGATGCAAGTAGGGCCAATCAGAGTCTTCGTTCTGGAAATCTCAGATTGGAGTGTGGCTAAACCTGTGAGACACAAAGGTGGAAGCTGTGGGGCAGCCATATACCTTCATGTGTGTGGAGAAACAGGAGAAGGAAGAATAAGGCAGAAGCTCAGAGAAAAGCAGAAAAGCTTGAGTTCTGACATTTTGCAGCTTCCTTGTTCTAGTCCATTCTTGACTCCTGACTGCATTCGTGCCCGGGACTTCTGTGATGCACCTGATGCCCTTTAATAAGCCCCTTTATTCTCCTTGTGTTAGCTCGAGCTGATTTCTATGGCAACTCGAAAGACTTGAACATAGGAGGGCATCACTCCATTTTACTCAAGAGTAAAGAGCGGCTCAAACGGAGGGGGGTGTGCCTGCTACTGGGGCTCGAATTCAGGACTCCTGACTCTAAATCTCAGTTCTGCTCATTCTAAGTTCCGTCCTGTGTTCTTTTCACTACCTGGCCTCACCTACAACTCCTCCCCCATATCATTCAATTATACAGAGAGAATGCAATGTTTCTCCTTCGCTCTTATCCACACTTGACATCCCTGGTGATTTGCCCACAGTTGCATGGCAATCCAAATGAGTGGCAGGTCTTCTGAGCCCTGTCTTCCCAGGCCTTCTCCAGAAAGCCCCTTTTTTGCCTGAACATGCCTCACAGCAAAACCTTTCAGCTGACAAATAGTAACAGCTGCTTCTCTTCAAAACACCCAAAGGGCAACACTTCTGGTTTCCAACATACAGGCATAATGCTCCAGCCAAGTCTGGATGGGGCTTAGTGTCAACTCCTGCAAAAAAGGGAATAGGTACTGAAATTGGACATGAGGCCGGGCCAAAGCACCGTTTATCGCTGGATACTGTTTTTCAGCCGTGGTAGACTGCTGCTTTAGAAGGCTCCTGTGGGTGAGAAAGACGCTTGTGCTGAACTTAATTGGGAGAGGATGTGGTGAGGAAGGGGGAGGGAGAGAGAAAAGAAGAGACATCTTGAGAGAGCGTAGGAGAAGCGGAAGAAGGACAAAAGGCACAGGCATGACTCCACCATGATGTGGAGGGAAAAAAAGTCTTCTAACCATCGATCAGGAATTTAATAGACACCTACTGTATACACTACAAAAGCCAAAGATGAACTGGACCTGCCCTCTCTCCTCAAAGAGATCATGGCCTAGATCAGGGCTGGCAGATCAATTGCCTTTATTAGTTCCGGAAATACATAGTAAGCACCTCTGCGCACCAGGTACTACTCTAAGTACTAGAACGACCACAGCAAAAAAGACAGAGCAGTATTTTCTTATCATGGAGGAGGCGGGTGGAGGGTGCTGGGTAACTTCAGTGAGGCCAACAGGAGGATCTGTCTGAAGAGGGGACATTTAAGCCAAACTTGCAAAAATAGGAGAAAAGCTTTCGACAAAGGGCACAGCAAAAGTAAAGGCTTGAGAAGGGAATATTCTTGGTGTTCGGGGAACAGCATGGCTGCAGCAGAGTGAATGAGGACGTGCGTGGTAGGAAACGAGATTGTTGAGGAGGGGAAGGTCCCGCTCTTGTGTGGTCTTGCAGGCTGTGGAAAGAAGTTTAGGTTTGATGCTGATTGCACTGGAATGCTTTTGGTGGGTTTCTCTTCATCTTTCAACTCTGACTAATTAGTAGTGACTGCTTAGGCCACTGTGATGAGAAAGATTCTGAGGCCTTACAGTTCAGTGGGTGAGAGATCAGTGAGTGTTAATCATATATATCATGTCTCCAGAATGGGGCAATGGTGACACTAATGATCAATACTTGCCATCTCGGCTCAGGACAGAATATTAAGTTGCATTAGTCAGGACAGTCTGGGTTATGCTGCAGTAACAACATCACCAAATCTCAATGGCTTAACACAATCACTCACTGGCTTCTCACCGTACTAAGTCTGCTGTGGGTCCAGACATTTCTTCAAGTCTTTCAGGCAGGAGCTCATTGATTCTGGGCATTTTGATTTTATGGCACCTCCCATTTTCACACAATCAGGGAAAGAGAACAGAAGAGGACCTCATACCAGTGGTTAAATGTCTTGACTCAGGAATAATACGTTGCATTTCTGCTCACAACCCATTGGCTAGAACTAGTCATTTGACCCTATCTGACTGCAAGAGGGCTGGGGGAGCCTAATTCTCCCGTGTGCCTCAAGGTAGAGGAGAAGCTAATGGAAGTGAGCAGTGAAAATCCAGCGCACATAAATCAACTTTGAAGAAAGTCCAGTAGCTCTCCAAAGCAGTTTGTCGAGAAGTGAATGAGGAGGAGTAAATGATAAAGGGGTTCAAAGAGTAGTGAGATGGACTGGTGTAGTTCAGAAAGGCTCTGTTGGAGGGATGCCTGAGTGCGATCTTGATGGGTAGAGTTTAGCAGATGGTCTTCCACCAGCTCAATCCTTCCAACCCCAAACCCATTAAACCCTTCCTTTCCCCTGGTCCATTCCCATCCACCATTCTGCAACGGGCTGTTGGCACTTACCTGGCTCTTCAGACTTCAAGAGCACTTACCTGGCTCCTCGTTTTGGAGGCAATATCATATGATACTGAAGAATATTATTTCTTTGCTGTGTAACCTTGGGCAATTTACTCAACCTCTTGAAGCCTAAGTTCCTCATTTAATGTTTAACATAATTATTGTGAAAATTGAAGTCTATAATGCAACAGTGTATCTATTTAGCTTGACATAGGGTTTGGAAGACATATGGTTTGGAAGACAGCAAGGTCCAAAAAATTGTAGTTACTATTACCTTTTTTAAGAGAAAGGCTTTATTGTTTCCTTAACAAAAAGCACAGAAAAAAGTAGTTCCAGGGTTGGTTCAGTAGCTCAATGATAGTGTCACACAAAATCTGTTCGTCCTTCTGTACCGCTCTTAGCACACCAGCTTCCATTCTCATGCTCTTTGCCTCATCTCACAAAATAGCTGCTGCAGATCCAGGCATTAAATCCTCACATGACAATGTCCAAAGCTGAAGAAAGGAAGTAGGCAGGAAGAAAAGGATCTTTCATCGTATGGTTTTCTCCTTTAATCAAAAAGAAAAATTATTTTCGGAAGTTCACTATCCCCCAGCCAACCTCCTCATGTCTTAAGTTCTAGGTATTCGTACCCAGATGTAGCTATTATTACTGTTGACACACACTTCCTTTAAATTCTACCCTCTCTGACGTATATGCCCTGGCCCATCTTTTATCCTACCTTTAGGATAGATTTCTGTTTTTTGATTTTGTGGTCTATTTTTAGCTAGTAACAAATTAACTCAACAATATACAATGGCTCAAACACATAGAAATTTATTTTGGGGGCCATCTAATACTCATAAGTGTTTCTGGGTAGATAGGATGGTGGGAAGGGATGAAGGGTTTGGGCTGATGGAAGCCCTGCAATTCTCAACACATGACTTCCCAATTCACTGGGTTATTTCCACTTGGTTGCTATAAGGAACAAAAGCATGGAGGAGCACTGTTTGTGAGGTTTCATGAGTGAGGCCGGGTATGGGACCATCCCTTCCACTCACACTCCATCGGCTAGAAGCCAGTCATATAGCCACACCTAACTACAGGGAAGCTGGGAAATGTAGTCCAGCTGTGAGTCCAGGGGAAGGAGAATGTGGAGTTTAACAGGCTGTTGTCTTCGCCACACTTCTCTCTCCATTCCCGGCCCCTCCTCTGAGTCCTTTCCCCCATTCCTTCTCCTGGTGTAGATGTTCTGGTCTGTATCTGCTTGTTCACTTTTCCCTAGGCTTACATCAACTACGATGCCACACACAGTGACGAAAAAGGAGACACTGGCTGACCTGCACCCACTGAGCATGCCACACCTTCCAAAGTCCCTGTTCACTTTCCTCCTTCCTCCTGCACCTGAACACCGAGTAAGCCCAGCTGCACAGTTGGGAGAAGGTTTGGGCGAAAAGAAAGAGAATGTGGTGCCAGCATGGGTTTGATTCCAAGACCAATGATCCATGTAGTCCTACACTATAAACCTGTGCCTTTCTCTGCCAACTCACTGGGACCTTGTGAGACTGGTTTTTAACACAATTTATAAAATGCTTTGAGATCATTTCCCAAAATACCAATTTCAAGGGATATTAATATAAGGGTGCTCCTCAGTAAAAGGCTTTCAGAGACAAATGTGTTTGGGAAACACTAGATTAAATATAGGTTAACAAGTTTCCTTACTCCGGACCCTGTCCTTGTTTTTTCACCCGTCAACCATGTGTTGAGTGTTTGCTAGTAACAGGCCCGGTGCTGGGCCTGCAGGTCAGTGTGGCCCAGTCACGCAGTGCCTGTCCTCTGACAGCACATGACCCAGCACTAAGACACGTTTCCACGAGGGCCCATGGTGTGCAGCTTTTCCCCAAATTATCTGACCACAGACACCTCCCCTTTTTTAGAAATTTCTCAAAAAGTTAGTGCAAAACATAATTTTAAAATCCCCGAACTAGAGTATGCAAAATATTAATATTGACCAAATAAATAAAGTCTTATTTTCAACACATTGTTACAAATCCCAACAGAGTACAATTTCTCTCCAGGTGTATCTATGTATAGAAAAAGGACTGAAAGAATATGGGGTGGGATTATTGATGATTTTTTTCCCCAGATAAGTGAATGAAGGTTTAATGAAAGGATATGTATGGTACCAAAGGAAGATGGAAATCTTTTAAAAAAATTTTTTTTGATTATGGAAAATTTCACTCATAAATATATGCATGTGTGTGTATATATGTACATATATATATACAGGTAGAGAAAAAAGTATAATAAATTCCCATGTACCCCTTACCCACTTCAACAATTACCAGCTCTCATGGACCATTTTATCTATCTGCACCTCCTACTTCCTTCCTCACCACTGGATTATTTTGAAACAAATCCCAGACATCATGTCTTTTTATCTGTAAATAGTTCAATATGTACCTCTAAAAGATAAGGGCTCTTTAAAATAACATAACCACAATAATATTATTACAGTATTGGTGACTTAAAATTTTCACCATTAGAGGTTTGTATATGTATTATAAAATACATATATCACTTTTGAATCAAACAACAATCTTATTATAAAAACGTATCAAGATGCAGTAGACATAACCGGCGTATTCAGGTACACACGCACAGACACACACGAGTGGCTCTGACATCATCCCTCAGAAGATGCCCTGGTCCTGAGGGCAGTCCCACCACACGCTGGGTGGACCCGTTCTGCCTGCAGGAGTTGGGAAGCGGGTCCCGCCCATCCTCATCCCAGGCCCGGCCCCGTGTGAAATGCAGCTGAGGGGATCTGGCCCGGTCTTATACGTGCTGCTAGTAGCCCAGTCAGGTGGCCGGTGAAACGTGATGGGAGTGAGAGGGCAGCAGGAGGCAGAACCACCAGGTGACGTCCCTCAGACAAGGTCCTGTCAGCCCCTCTTATGCCAGCCAGCTGATGCCCCAGTGGCAACCATCAGAGCTTTCAAAGTCCGGTCGGTCACTGTAGGCTCTGGGTCAATGAGTTTAGAAGGTCACTCGTCACCAGCAAGTCTGGTCCACGGATGGTGGATGTGGGTAAAGCCATGAGAACTCTGAGCATTAGGAAAACCCAGAAAGAGAGAAGACATATGTGGCTTTTGGTCCCATTGGACCTAGTCTGGCCTAACGTTCTGTGGCCTGTAGTGCTTGGTTCTCAGAAGCAGCCACTGTCCCCCTTCCCAGTCCTGATGGGGCTGTGCCACGGAGGGCTGGCACTCTTCAAGTCATGGCTTGTGCAAAGATGGAAAACTTTCTTTATCCTGACCTAGCCTTGAGGGGCAGGGGGACCCCCAGGTCAGGGGGTCATGTATATCCAACAGTGGCACCCACATTGCCTCATCTCATGGAGAAACAGCCCCACGCCCAGTGACCAGTCCTGCCCCACACAACGTTCTATTCACGACGCGCCAGTGCTGGGCGTGGCTGGATGCTGTCCACAGGCTGCAGAGGAATGAGGAGAATCCTATCATTTTCTCAGGTACTTTTCATCTTTCCCACCCCGCATTCCTTCTGCCTTCTTTTAAGGTCTGTTCTCCTCCTGTCCTGTCTCCCTCTCTCTTTCGCCTGCCCTCCTCACATCCTCGTTGCTCAGCCTCCCCCATGGCCCTTCATTCCTATCTCTTGACGGGCTTTCCCTCCCAGCAGCCACATATACGCTCTTTCTTAGAGCTTCACTCTCTCTCCGACCTTGGATCTGCCCAGCGGCCACCTCCTCAGTCTGGGTTTGTCCCTTTCTCTTTCCCCTCCCACAGAATGCCAGCTCCTGGCGGCCTGATTCAGGCCGTTCATAGGCTTCCATTCTCATCACACGCAATCTGGAAACTCACCTCAGAGCAGAAGGATGGCTCTGCGGTGCCGCCCGCAGGACATCCCCGCTTCACACCTCTCCCTTCCCTCAGGAAAGCGTGACGGGCTTCTCTGATCACTTGCTGGAAAGAGAGAAAGCATAACGGAGTTACCCCACAGGGTGGGTATGGACGGCCCAGGAAGTGCTTCGCTGTTGCGGTGGTTATGGGGAGTCCCATCCCCACGGGGAGAGAAATGCAGGATGACGACAATACTGTTTCTGTTACACCCCAGGCACTGGCAGAAGGCTTCCTCGGGGCATCTCACTGAATTCTGTGTTGTAGGAGTGGCTATTGCCACTTACAGCTAAGAATCTCAGGATCAGAGAGGAGAAGTGGCTTGCCCCACAGTCACACAGCCGGGAAACAGTGGAGCCAGCGAGGGAAGCTGGTCTCATGCCAAAGCCCGTGCTCATTCCACTGTAATGAGGGCCTCTGCGGACTGAGGAAGCCGGCTAATTGCACTGTCTTTTTTTGTCTTAACCATCTGAGAAAATCTATCACCCAACACTTCAGCATTTGTTTCTCTCCTTCCTGCCCTTTACTCATTTGCATCTCGTTTCCTCTAGAAAAGCTTATGGTGTATACGTGCTCACCGCCACCCCAGTCCTGCCCGCGTCTCGTCTCGGTGGTGTCATCAGCACTCTGGGCAAGTTTGGGAAAACTTCCCCAACATGTTGGATCTTCAGGATTCAGGCTGTCTGGAGTCAGGGCGGAAGTCCCCCTTCCCCGTGCGATGCTCACAGGAACCTGCGCGCAGGGCCTCGCATCTGCTTCAAGCTGAAGGAGCCCCGGGACTGGCCAGGAGGGGAGTCCGCTGGCCACTGTCGGCAGGCGGAGTGCGGCCGAGCCACTCCGACTCCCCAGCTGGCCTGTGGGCCCCCTCCCCGCCGTGGGCTATGCCCTCAGCACCTCGCACAGCTTTTATTGACAAGGTAGAGCCTTGGCAGCGTTGAGAACACTACTGGTTAAAAAAAAACGTTCACCCAGATCCTGCTTGTTAGTAAAAGTTATTTCTGTTTTTGCATCTTTCCCTTCAGTTTTGAGCACACATGGACAAATGTGCCTTGTCACGCTGTTGCCGTCGTGGAGCACACATCGTGTTCTCTTCTGCCTTGTCCGTTTAGCTTTGCCATCTACAGGGCTTCGTGTCCAGCGTAACGTCCAGAGTTCCCATCGTAGAGCAGGCCTGGGCTTCTACAGAACGTATTGGACCAGAACGTACTGAAATAGCTCCCTTCTCGTGTCCCTTCCATTTGCTCCTCTGGCCACAATTCCATAAAACATTCTAAGGGAAATTTTTATGCATGTAACTTTTTGTTTCTCTTGGATTGTTTCCTCAGAAAATGTATCAGGAATGGAGATGGTCATGAACGGTTCGACTGTAGCGTGGAGTCAGTACGAAGAGCGGAGTCGCAGGGAGCGGGTCAGAACCCAGGGGCGGCACCTGCTAGCTGTGTGACCTCGGGCAAACGACTTGACTCTGTAAGTCTCAGAGTCCTCAGATGTAAAACAAGGCTAATATCATCCTCAATCCACAGGGTTGTAGTGAGGCGTGCATACAAGGATTGAACAAAACAAAACAGCATAAATGCCATAGATCTTAGCCCTGAGGGGCGGCCCACTGACACTAACACCACTTCTCTGTCCCTTTAGACTAAGTGGACTCAACACCGTGTGGCTGAAACCCAGAATGTTTTCTAGGGGCAAATGCAGCGTGGTTTGCAGCAATCCAACAGGCAAACTATTTTAGAACTTTTTACTCCATGGACACCCTCACCCGCACCGCCTGCTCCCGTCACAAACCTGCCGTCCATCTGGAACAGAGACTGTAGGCCGGTCTCAGGCTTACCTGACCTCTTTAAAGCCTCTTTAAAGCCTTTGTGGGGCTCTGGCCCTCTTAATTTTGGAAACTACACTCCAAATCACATCAGGCACATTCACTCCCGCCATCCTGCAGGAAATATAATCATATAGGAGCAGCAGAATATATAAGAACAGTAAACTCGTAGATGAAATGTGAGGTTTTTGTATTAAATTAAATGCCTACTGATTTTGATTTTGTGGTCTGGGTTAAGGTTTAGGGGTCCAGCAGATCATGTTTTTACCTTCTTTCTTGAGTTCACAAAGAACTCACATAAGAAATATATTCAGAAGACAGATAGGTGGGGATCAAGATACCAACTTTATTGCTAGGAAAAGGCTGAAGAAAAGAACATCTTAAATATGTAGCCACAGGGAGCTTTCTAATACTGCCCCTGAAATGAAGCACCGCCCCCCACAAAAGCCCCTTCTGTTTTACCCCACTTGCCACAGAGTGGAGACACCTAGAGTGGACCCTCGCTGCAGGCCGGCATACCTGAAAGAGAGGAGAGGGAGGGACCAATGGAGAACATTTAGTTTCTTTCCAAACTCACTGTTAGAAAAGAGGGAGCAGAGGGCAGTTGGAGAGGCCAGGAGGATTCGTAGCTGCAGTTCCGCCACGTGGACCTCTCAGGCCAGGGAAGGACAGGTTTCTCTCTGGACCTGATGTTTGATCTCATGCTGACAAGATGGATGGGAGGACAGAGTCAGTCTCACCCTTTGGACGTTGTGTTCTCTCACAGCCATGGCTAGACCCACTCTCTCCTTCCTCCTCTCTGTCCTTCCCCAGAACGCCCAGCCAGTCCCTGTCCCTGGGACCAGTGTTGACCTACAACTGGCGCTCCCAGGACAAGGATACAGAGCGCCGACATTTATGGCTCTTGAATCATGTTCTGGCACTGCTTTTCTGTCAATTTATAATTCCATCCGCCATATAAGAAGATTATGTCGGTACCAAAAAGAAAACCAACATACAACAAACAAACAAAACAAAGGTCCCAACTCAAATTGGCCCGAGCAATAAGGAAATTTCTTATTTCCCATCACAAGAAGGGAAAATCCTAATGTGGTGTTATCAATGACTCAGGGATATTGAACCCAGGTTCTTCCTATCTGTCAACTGCTCCCTGGCTTCATCCTAAGATTGGTCCCTCTTGTGGGCCTGAGATAGATGCTGCAATTCCTACATCCCATCCAGCATCCACTTCATCCAAAAAAAAGAAAAGGGACCATGCTGTTGCTGTTTTCCCTTTTTAAAATGAAGAAACCTTTCCTAAAATCCCCTCCCTCTGCATTGGCCGCTACTAAACCAATCTCTAAGCGAGAGGATGGGACACTATTAATGTCTTAGACCAATACACGGAGTTGTGACTAGATAGGTGGATACCCTCACAAAACTGAGGCTCTGACTAAAGGAAATGGGGAGAACGGATGCAGGGTAGGCAGCCGGCCACGTGTGTTGTGCATCACTATGCATTCGTTTCAGTGGTTATGATTTTAAAGAAGCAGTTTCCTTCTATTTCTGTGTTCTCATCTCTGAACCTCAATTTCCTCATCTGCCTTCTGCACCTTGCAAGGCAGCTGTGATGATCAAGTGAGATAAGAATATAAATTACAAAGTGCTGTGTAAACCTTACATCTGACGAGCATAATGCTCAGAACATGAGCTTTTCCTCCCACCACTGAGATGTAACTCCTTCCAGACTTGAGCAACTGTTGGCAAAGTTGGGGTAGTCCCGGTAAGACCGGAAAGTGGAAACATCACATCACTAGGATAAGACCTCCAAATATAATGAAAAAATGTAAACAAAAATTAAAGCAGGAGCTGGCCCCATGGCCGAGTGGTTAAGTTCGCGTGCTCCACTTCAGCGGCCCAGGATTTCGCCGGTTCGGATCCTAGGCGTGGACATGGCACCGCTCGTCAGGCCACGTTGAGGTGGTGTCCCACATGCCACAACTAGAAGGACCTGCAACTAAGATATGCAACTATGTGCTGGGGGGATTAGCGGCAGATAACGCAAAAAAAAAAAAAAAAAAAAAAAAATTGGCAACAGTTGTTAGCTCAGGTACCAATCTTTAAAAAAAATTAAAGCAGATTAAACCAGCAAACATACGAAACGATGCTCGATCTCACTCGTCATTAGAGAAATGCAAATCAAGAACACAGTGAAATGTCACCTCTCCCCCACTCGGATGACTACCCTCACCAGTGTTGACAAGGACGTGGAGACACCGCTACCTTGTGCACTGTTAGTGGAAAGGTCAAATGATGCAGCCATTATAGAAAACAGCATAGTGGTTCCTCAAACAATTCAAAATAGAATTACCATCTGGTCCAGCAATGCCACTTCTGGATGTGCGCCAGAGTTGGAAGCAGCCTCTTGAGCAGGTGTTTGCACATCCGTGTTCCAAGCAGCACTATTCACAATGGCTAAAAGGTGGAAGCCGCCCAAGTGTCCGCTGAGGGATGAATGGATAAGCAAAATGTGGCATAGACATACAATGGAACATTATTCAGCCTTAAAACGAAAGGAAAGCCAGGCTGGCCCAGTGGTGTAGTGGTTAAGTCTGCACGCTCTGCTTCAGTGGCCTAGGGTTCATCGGTTCAGATCCTGGGTGCAAACCTAGACACCACTCATCACGCCATGCTGTGGTGGTGTCCCACAAACAGAATGGGGGAAGATTGGCACAGATGTTAGCTGAGTGACAATCTTCCTCACCTAGGCAAAAAGAAAAAAACAAAAGAAAGGAAAGCTGACACTTGGTACAACATGAATGAACCTTGAGGACATTATGGTGAGTGAAACAAGCCAGTCATAAAAGGACAAACACTGCATGATTCCACTTATGTGCAGTATCTAGAGTAATCAAATTCACAGAAACAGAAAGCAGAATGGTGGTTGCCAGGGGCTAGGGAAGGGGAAAATGGGGAATTATTTAGTGGGTAAAGAGTTTAAGTTTTGCAAGATGGAAAAGTTCTGGAGATTGGTTTCACAACAACTTGAATCTAATTAATGCCACTGAACTGGACACTTAGAAATGGTTAAAATGGTAAAATTGATGTTACACATTTTTTTACCACAATAAAATTTTTTTAAAATTAAAGTTCAATAATATGCAGTGCTGCATAGTATGTAGAGAAATAGACACTTACCGCCCGCCCCAAACAGTTGATGAGACTTTAAATGGACTTATCTTTTGTGGATGATGGTTTGACCATATCCATCAAGATTAAAGGCAGAAGAGGGATGAGAGTCAGAGGAGCATTATCAGAAAGGAGGTCTGTGGAGCCTACAGAAGGGACCTCATCTAATAGGAGCAGGCAGAACCCCAAGAACAGGAGCAGAGTCAGTGTCCAGAGACTGCCCAGCTTCTGCCCAGCAGGTACCATTTGCAGCCAACATTAGGAAACAGAGCAAACCATCCCTTACCAGTTGAGTGAACTTTCCAGTGTGGGGGGCCTCTATCAGTGGTACTTCTCCTGGCCACCAGGTCGAGGCCTCTTACCTGTCACTTGCTGATCATGTTGGTAAAACTGCCATCTACCTATGCCCTGAGATTTTGCTAAACCCTCTCTTTACCACCTATATCAGGCAGGGTTGGCTAATTATCAAACAACCTCAAATCTTAGTGGCTTAGCACAGTAGAACTTGCTTACTCTCTTATACGAGGGTCAATGCAGATGTTGCTGGTTGAGTAGCTCTCCTGGCAGTTCTCCTCCAGGCAGTTACTCAGCGATCCAGGTTTCTCCCATCTGGTAGCTTTGCCATGTCCTAAAACCCCCTCCGAGTCTTCCACTGGAGCCTCTGCATTCGGCCAGGCAGCAAGCCAAGAGAGAGCAGGGGAAATTGTGTGGACATCTAAGGGGCTAGGCTTGGAAGTGGCATATACCATTGCCACCCACATTCTACTGGCCAGAGCTGGTCACAGGGCAGCACTCAGATGCAAGAGGTCCAAGAAACGTAGTCTTCCTGTGTGATCGTAAAGGAGATGAGATAGCTGGTGAATACATACCAATGTGTCTGTCATCACCCATATGGACAAACCTCCTTAGAACAATCTAGAACACTTAAGCCCACAGAGGGAGCACTTAGATACCTAGAGGAACAGTGGTGACAAGTGAAACACCCCCACCCTACCCAACCCCCGCCTTGGCTGGGCTCACAGAGACACATCTGAAGATATTCCTACCCCATCCCCAACTGCCACTTCTGTTTTATTTTATAATCATAGAAAAAATGAAGACGTCATTTCTACTTGGACAAAACCTACTTTCTTCCTCCTCCACCTGCCAGAATTTAATTAGTGAGACCACATTTCCCAACCATTAAAGAGAACCTCTCAAACCACTGCAGTGGCTACAGGAACTGAGAAACAGACCCCTCGCACCTGCTCAGCCCTCTCCAGGGAGGAACGCCCCCCAGCTCTGCCTATCCAACTTCTGCCAGGCCGCGGGGCACATCTCAAGACCAAGGAACCCTCTCCTCGCTTCTCAACCAACAGAGATCGTGTCCCTTTCTACCTTATGGAACAATGGTTATTTTTGTTTTCATCATTTGAGAGTTGGTTATCATTTGTACTGAGTTCCGCATCTTAATGTAACAAGTATCTACTAAGCATATCTGGTTCCAGACCGAGGGATTCAAAGGTGATCAAAGGGAAACACCCTCCATGGAATATGCAATCCAGGTGGGAACACGTGAGCACGCCGTAAAGCTGAACGTTCTAGGCTGTCAGGCAGATACAAAGCATGGTAGAGATTCGGGAAGGGAGAGAGGCCTTTGGAATGAGAGGATGAGTTGGTGCTTTGGAATCCGGACTTTGAAGAGTGAAAAAGACCTTGACAAGCAGAGTCTGGGGAGAGCGCTCCAGGTGAAGACAAGAATGAGCAAAGGCACCGAGGTGGGAATGTGTGGGGAAATTTCAGAACAGGCAAGTTATTCTGTTGGCTGGCGACAAAGTGGGAAAGGTGGGTGTATCAGTTAGGGTTCTTTGAGCTGCAGGTTATGAAAGCATGTCTCAAACAGGCTTAGGCAATAAGGAAATGTATTCACACTCTGGAGATCCCGAGGCAGGGCCACTCGAAGAGCAGTTTGACCAGGGCTCCATGTCTGTTCCTCTGTTCTTCTGGTTCTCCTCCGCTCTGTGTTGACACTGCCCTCCTGGTGGCCATCCTTGTGGCTACAAGATGGCTGCCAGCTGCATCCAGGGCATAGGTTGTTCATGGTGAAAGGGAGAGAGAAAAAACAGTTCTCTTTCCCAGAAGCCCTGAGCGAACCTCTGCTCAGATCCTATTGAGGCAAAATGGGGCTGCCCATTCCTGCACCAGCCAATGACAAGGGGATTACCACGAATGGTATCAAGTAATCGCCTGAGCAAAATGCAAGGTAGAGTCCATGACAATGACTCCTGCTGGGCTTGGGCTGGGTTGTGGAAAGTCATGAATCTCAGCCTGAAGAATCTGTATGTGGGGGCCAGCCCTGTGGAGTAGTGGTTAAGTTCACTATGCTCTGCTTTGGCGGTCCATGTTTGCGGGTTTGGATCCTGGGTGTGGACCTACACCACTAGTCAGCCATGCTGTCGCGGTGACCCACATAAAGTGGAGGAAGATTAGCACAGATGTTAGCTCAGGACTAATCTTCCTCAAGCAAAAAAAAGAGGAGGATTGGGGCCGGCCTGGTGGCACAGCAGTTAGGTTCACACGCTCTGCTTCAGCAGCCTGTGGTTCGCTGCTTCAGATCCCGGGCATGGACCTATCCACTGCTCATCAAGCCACGCTGTGGCAGGCATCCCCCATGTAAAATAGAGGAAGATGGGCACAGATCTTAGCTAAGGGCCAATCTTCTTCAGCAAAAAGAGGAGGATTGGCAGCAGATGTTAGTTCAGGGCTAATCTTCCTCAAAAAAAAAAAAGAGGAGGAGGAGTGGCAACAGATGTTAGCTCAGAGCTAATCTTCCTCAGCAAAAGAAAAAAAAGAACCTGTGTGTGAAATAAGGCATGGGGAGCCATTGATGGTTTTTCAGCAGGGGAGTAAACAGAACTGAGTTCGGGGATGTTCTGATCAGAAATAACCAAGCAGAGGAGAGTGAGTGTGGAAGAACCATGTGTCCACTGCCATCATGTCTTCTCCTCCCAACATTAAAAATGGCTCCCAGGGAGCCAAGAGCATACGATGGAGAAAGGAGAGTCTCTTCAATAAATGTTGTTGGGAAAACTGGACAGCCACATGCAAAAGAATGAAAGTAGACCATTCCCTTACACCAAGCACAAAAATAAATTCAAAATGGATTAAAGACTTGAATGTAAGACCTGAAACCAGGAGACTTCTAGAAGAAACATAGGCAGTATGCTCTATGACATTGGTCTGAGCAGCATATTTTCAAGTCCCATGTCTGACCGGGCAGGGGAAACAAAAGAAAAAATGAACAAATGGGACTACATCAAACTAAAAAGCTTCTGCACAGCAAAGGAAACCATCAACAAAACGAAAAGACAACCTAACAATCGGGAGAAGATGTTTGCAAACCACATATCAGATAAGGGGTTAATATCCAAAATATACAAAGAACTCATACAGCTCAACAACAAAAAAACCAACAACCCAATTAGAAAATGGGCAAAAGATCTGAACTGAGATTTCTCCAAAGAAGAAATACAGATGGCCAACAGGCATATGAAAAGATGCTCAACATCATTAGCTATCAGGGAAATGCAAATCAAAACTACAGTGAGGTATCACCTCACTCTGGTCGGAATGGCTATAACTAACAAGACAGGAAACAACAAATGTTGGAGAGGGTGCGGAGAGAAGGGAACCCTTGTTCACTGCTGGTGGCAGTGCAAACTGGTGCAGCTACTATGGAAAGCAGTTTGGAGTATCCTCAGAAAATTAAGAATAGATCTACCATATGATCCAGCTATTCCACTGCTGGGTATTTATCCAAAGAACTTGAAAACACAAAGGCATAAAGATACTTGCACCCCTATGTTCATTGCGGCATTATACACAATAGCCAAGACTTGGAAGCAACCTAGGTGCCCATCAAGGGGCGAATGGATAAAGAAGATGTGGTATTTATACACGATGGACTACTACTCAGCCATAAGAAATGACGAAATCCAGCCATTTGTGACAACATGGATGGACCTTGAGGGTATTATGCTGAGTGAAATAAGTCAGAGGGAGAAGGTCAAATACCATATGATCTCACTCATAAGTAGAAGATAAAAACGACAAAAAAGAAAACCCACATAGCATTGGAGATTGGACTGGTGGTTACCATTGGGGAAGGGGGGAGGGGGGAGGGCAAAAGGGGTGATTAGGGTCACATGTGAGGGGATGCACTATAATTAGTGTTCGGGTGGTGAACATGATGTAATGTATCCAGAATTTGAAATATGATGTACATCTGGAAAAAATAAAAATTAAAAAAAAAAATGGCTCCCAGGAAAGGAGCTGATATACTCATTCACATCAGGCATAAATGACTGATAAGATATGATGCCAGTGGGAACGGAAAGGAGTGTTTTAATGAAAGAAACATTGCAGATAGGACTGACAAGATGATTGCAAACGGGGAAAGAAAAAATAAAAATGATGCTGAAGTTGTGAATGTGCATGACAAACATGTAGTGTCATGAAAAGAAACACAGTCATCTAGGAGTGTCACTGAGGTGATTTGGAATCCATAAATCAGATGCATGACTAATAGTACCCGTAATAATAAGATGATGCGAATAATGAAGAAATGGTAATAACTGATAATAAAAGTTAGCATGTATTGAGCAGTTAATCTACGTCAGGCACATAGTACATACTTGGTAAATATTTGCTGCTCTGATGTGTGTGTGTTCATTCACTCCTTACAGCAGTCAGTAATTATCCCCACTTTGGGGAGGAGGAAACTGAGGCACAGTGTGATAAAAGTAACAATCGAAGGGCAGGGAACTGGTGAGTAGGAGAGGTGGAATCAGGCTGTCCAACTCTCTCATTCGGACAAGGACTAGCCCGCATTCAGCACCCACTCGGTGGCAGCGGCGGCAGAGCTGGATACATTCTCTTTAATCCCGAGGGGTCAACAGATAAAGAGGCCGGTAGGACGCCTGTGTGATGGAAGAGGACGCTGGGGCCCAGAGGGGCAGGAGGCCCGCCCAGAGTCGCACGGCTGGCCAGCAGGTGGGACAGATGCTGTCAATCACGCCCTCTGGCCGCGCTATCACGACAAAGACACTGCCCCTGGGGCCGCAGGATCTGTGTCCCCTGTCTCGTGCCTGAAAATTTAAACTCCTGGTTGGGGAGCCAGGCTCGGTGGGTCCGGACCGGCGCGGACGTGCCTGGACCCAGCAGGACTGCGACGCTCTCTGTGCGCAGGACAAAGCCGGAGCCACGGCGGGCTGCCTGGCCTGACCACCGAGGCCTGAAAGTCGACCTGGGGGTGGGGGGTCGGCAGTCCTGAGTCGGGCGCCCCTCGCCTGCCGGGGCCCCGGGCGCGCCGCTCGCCCTCTGAGCTCCCGCGTCCTCCGCCGGGACACGCGGCGACGGCGGCTGGGCCCCTAGGACGGAGGGAGACAAGCGGAGACACTGCTCCTCCTACGACATGGGAGCCACGCTGCTCTGATTGCTGATGTTACTGTCATTTCTGCAAGAGAGTGTGGGAGACGGACAGCCAGGCCTCCGGAGGGGCGGCCGCCGCTGCCTGCTCACGACGGGCCCGCCCTGGGGGGCCCCCGCCGCCGCCTTGGCCCCCAGCGCCCCCAGGTCCACGCGCCCCAGCTGCTGGGCGGGAGCCGGGGCCGCGGGAGGAGGGGTGCAGGGCGAGGAGCAGGGCGGGACGGGCCTGCGTCCGGGAGCCTCCCAGGCCCGGAGCGAGCGCGCTGGCCGCCCAGGCACGTGGTTTGCGCTTCCGAGTGTAACCGGCAGCAGCTGGCCGCTGGTTCGGCTCCTGGGGCCGTCACCCAGAAGCGCTGGAGCCGCGAGGCCGCGCTGGCCCTGAGCAGCTGCTTCTGCCTCCACTCGGGTGGGAGCGGGAGGGTTGGGGGAAGCCGGCCCAGCGGCCCGGGAGCCCTGGGCCCCGCAGCACCGGGCACTGGCCGCCCCAGAGGGGTTTTCAGATCTCCCAGACTGAGACCCCCAGCTCGGCTGGCCCAGAGCCAGGCTTACTCACTGGGAACAAGCATCTTCCCCGCAGCAGCCAACGCTCCCAGAGGTTTCTGGAATCCTGTGAGTCTCCAAGTGCTTACTCATGGGACATTAGAGCTGCCAAAGCCCTGAGCCCAACCATCCCGTGTTTTGGGTAAAGAAACTGAGGCCCAGGAGGGAGGTGACTAGCCGAAGGCCCCAGGAGTCTGGGTGGGGCTGGGGCGGGGCTCTTGTTGCAAACAGCCGCCCTGGGGCCTTTCCTTTACTCAACACCCCCGGCCCGGCCCAGCACTCTTCCTAAAGGGGCCGGAGGCCGGATCCAGCTGGGACCCGCGGCCCCGCTCTAAGCGCCCTAGCCAAAAACACAGGACGGGCAGAAAGGATGGCAAAGGAAAATGCACTTTGACGTGGAAACGTGCTCACCGTACAGTGAACTGAAGAAACAGATTCCCCAGGCAGAGCTTACCCAGGGGCCCATTTGGGTAAGGAACACACGCACGCGCACCTGCCCCGCAGAAAAAAGACTGGAAGGAAAAGGAAAGTGAACTTGCTTCTGGGAGGCAGCATTGTGGGTGGTTTTCATTTGTTTCTTTTTTGGTCTTATCCGTATTTTCTAAATTTTCTACTTTGGGAGTGTTTATTTTTGTAATAACAATGTTAAAAGGATGCAGAATAAACAGAGAAATGCCAGGGTCCCTGTCACCTCCCTCAGTCAGGCTTGGCTTGCAAGCTCCCAGGGCAGACTGCACCCATGGCACAGGTGGGGGCGTTTTCCTTTCCCAGGAAGCGTAGGCGAGAGCTCAGACCCGAGGGAGGCACAGGGCTGTGGTTCTCCTGCAGTCTGGGAATAGCAGCCCTGGCTCCCGGCGCTCCCACCCGGATGGCCCATGCACCCCAGGGAGGAAGGGCCAGGCGGCAGACCCCAGACTCACACCTGGCTCCCCTGAGCATGTGTCTGGCAGGCCAGGCGAGCCAGCCTGAGGTCTGATGTGTGGAGAGTGGAGCGGAGTGAGATAAAGGCCAGATGGCCGTCTTGGGTGCTTTCCCAGACCCAGGCCACACCCTCCAGGAAACCTCAAGGCCCGGTTTTATCTTTCAGGCACGCACATCTCACTCACATTTTGCTGTCACTTGCCCACTCTGATGCCAACATCCTTGAGACCAAGCCACCTTTCTGGCTTACTCCATGAGGGCTGCCTGCCGTGTAGACCTCCCAACTGAGTACAACCCGGGGAATGGTGAGTCCCATCACTAGACCTGTGGAGCTCAGAGACGGTTGGTTTAGACAGAACCACAGGCCATGCCAGGTATCAAGTCAGGACTGTGGCGCCCACCCAGTGCCCTGGCTGGACCTGCTGCTTCTGAAACGTCGACTGATGCATGCTTCCCCAAAGGGCACCTCCGTTAGGACAGCTTCTCCTGTCGCATAAGGGTGGGTCTTATGACATCTTCACATGGTGATCACAAATGCAAAGGGACCCTGAGCCACCAGGCCCAAGGGCATCCTGGAGCAGAACGGCAGAGCAGAGACCCTGAATCCCGCTCCGCTCTCCACCAGCCTGCCTCCCGGTCAGTCACACGGCCTTCCGCAGCTTCAGTTTCGTCAGGTGTGAAACGAGTCTCAGAGGTGCTGGCAGGATTAATCGGCCCTAAATCTCGACATGTGGGGTCAGTAAATTGCTGCCCTCCGGCATCCGGTGAGCTGCCTGTTTTTGCATGGCCCTTCAGCGAGAACGGTTCTTACATTTTTAAATGGCCGGAAAAAATAAAAAGAAGAGTAATATTTCACAAAACATGAAAATTATGTGAAATTCAAATGTCAGTGTCCATCAGTAAAGCTTTATTGGAACGCAACCAGGCCCTTTCATTTCCGTGTTTCCTGTGGCTGCTTTTGTGCTGTGATCGCAGGACTGAGTAGTTGCAGACACCATACGGCCGACCGAGACTGAAGTGTTGACTATCTGGCCCCAGCCAAAAAAGTGTGTGCCGCGCCTGATCTGAAGGGTCTGGTACGTGGCAGAATGTCAACAAGCATTACTATCCCTTCTCATCGTATTTTCCATCCTCTCCACCAGGAACCTTTTTGTTCTGTCCAAAAGACGGGAGTATTGCCACGTGCGGGGGATGGTGCCGGAGGGGGACCTCCTCACTGTGGATCCTCAGGCTTGAAGTTGGAAGATCAAGTTGCAGAGATTGTATCTTCATTCTGCCACCAACTGGTTATGTGACCTGGGGAAAGTCACTTGATCTCTCTGAGCCTCGGTTTCCCTCCCCTATAAAATGGGATAATGATCCGGTCAATACTTACCGTGTGTCAGGCATTGTTCCAATCATGTCAGCCACTTATTTAATCATAACGGTTCTATGAAGGAGGTACTCGTATCCCCTCATTTATGGGCCAAGAAAGCTGAGGCGATGGAGGGTGGGGGCAAGAGAGTTGCCCAGGGTTTCGTAGTTGGCCAGTGGGGTACAAACAGTCTGCACAGATTCAAGCAGCCTCCTCACTTGGGTGCTTAAACAGCTGTGTCGTGGGGCCCTGTGCGCTTCACAGACGGACCGAGAGACTTGACTGAGGTCAGGAAGCCGAATGCGGTGGTGACCTCAGTCGTGGCTACATGGTCTCTTCTTATCTTGAAAGAAGAGGAAGGGGCACCTCTCAGTAATGGTGGCATTTCAGAGAGCGCAGCAGCCCCTGGACGGGGAGGAGACGTGGGTGGGTGACGGCAAGCCCGACCTCCATGGTCTGTATTTCCCAGCCCTCTTGGAGCAGGAGAGAAGCAACCCTCCCTGTTGAGAAGCCAAAGCGGCCGTTATTGAGACCAGCTCTCGACTGATAGACAGGAGTCGCCTTCCTCCCAAGGTGGTCGGGAGCTGGCGGCACCTTTCCCACCTTGGTCTCAGGTCTCCGCCCAGCCGCTGCTCCTGCCTCGTCTTGACGAGATTGCTGAGGACCAGCTGTGCTCGCTGGCACTGTGCTGCCCCTCCTGGTCCTCCCTGGCTGGATGAGGGAGCCCTTCTCTGCCCAATCCTTCCTCCCGCCCAGCCTCAGCACTTGCTCCCTGCGCACTCCCACAGGAGCCTTTGGACAGGGTGGGTGTTGAGGGTTGACACAGGCTGTGTCTTGCCTTTGTGTCTGATTGATCCATGTGAGGATGTCTTGCCCATGCTACGTGCGGGCTGCTGTGCGGCTGCGCGGGCAGGAGCTGGCACTAAAGATGCAGCATGGATGGTGTGGGGTTAACAGCATGGCAGTTGAAGTGCCTCCACCAGTTCCTGGCTGTGGGACCTGGAGCAAGTCACTCAACCTTTCTGTGCCTCTGTTTTCTAATGAGCAAAATGGAGAGAGCACAGCCTCCCCGGGTGGTGATGAGGATTCAGGAGGTAGGACTGCAAAGAGGCTATAGTATTGCCTGGCGTATGTTAAGTGCTGTTAGTATTTTTCTTCTTCTCGGCAGCTACTTCAGCTTAAGGTACCTCAAGAATGGGACAAAAGCTTTTTCCACATACTTCTATAATGCTCTATCCCATAGTGCATCCTTGACTCATCCCATATGTACTGAGGGCCTACTAAGTGCCAGGCACTGTTTGAGAGCTGACGAATGCGAGGATTTCACACTCGAGGGGAGGGAGGAGAAAGACATAGAAACAGATCGGAACTCTGGAGCCAGGAGTGGAACGCTTTGAGACCTGTGGGCGGTGGGGCGGGATCCTCCAACTCTGGCGAGCGTGTGGTGGCGGAGGAAGCAGGGAGCATCTGCCAAAGGAGATGACCCGAGGCCTGAGTGGGGCATAGGTCTGCCTCCACGGGAGCAGGGAGAGCAGTGCGGAAACAGGAATCGTGCGGAAAGGCACAGGAACCCAGTATACTCCATGCACACGGCCCCCTTGTGAGCCTCCGCGAAGACCCAGCTGGGTGCCCAGGCACTGGTCCACGCGGGAGGCATGAAAGTTCCTTTTAGCATCTATGTTAGGGCCATGGCTGCCAGCACTGGGCAGGAAGAGGGAAACTCTGTGAGCGCCTCAGCTGGGAGGGCCTGAAGAAGTGAGAGTGCCGGGCCAGGCCACCGCCCCACCTTCCCAGGGGAGGTTCAGAGTGACTCCACCCCGAACCCAGCCGCCAAGGAGCCAGGGCGGCACAGCCAACCTTCCCAAGCCCGGCAAGGAGGGCAAGGAGCCAGCTGAGCCTGCCTGGGAGAAGAACTGGGCTAGGGAGGTGCCATCCTTGCAGGCCAAGAACAGGAACCCCGTCTCGAAGCCTCTAGTTCTGGGGAAAGCCACACTGTTTCCCTTTGCAAGAACTGGAGGAGGGGAGGGCAGCGGGGAATCATCAGACCTCTTGTGGGTGGCAGATGTGACTGCTCTGGTGTCTGCGACCCCAGCACGCCCTCCTTCTCCAGTGCTCCCTCCACCTCCGTCCTGCCAGACACAGGCACATCTCTGGTATCCGCACTGGGGGCAGGACAGAGTCCGGAGAGGAGAGAGCTGGTCTGGGAAGCAGAAGCCCCGGATCCTAGTCCAGTCTCTGCCCTTAACCAGCAGTGTGGCCTTGGGCAAGTTTCAACCCCCTCTGGCCTTCTGTTTCCCTTACAGTTTGCTGGGAGGAGTTAACATGTCGTGAAAAAATGTCGAACGCTTTACTGGGGACTGGGTGTGTTTTCTGACCCCTTCATTCGGTGTGCAGTCTCTGGGCATGGGAACTCGCCGGGTTCACCATTGCAGTCTGACATGGGCACACCTAGCACCTCTGGAGGCCGTTCTCTGGAACGGCGGGAGTGGGGAAGTGATTTCAGGCTCCAGTGGGTCCCTCTTACCTGCTCCTGCCATGTGATTACCCACAACCACAGGGGAGGCGAGACCTATGGAAGGAACCAGTGGGGCAAGAGCAAGGTACCGAGAATGAGGCGCTCACTTCCCCCACCCACCCTGCGCCCTGGGATGGTTGCCATAGGTGCCTCCCCAGGAGCCGCTTGACCTTCCTGGTCAACAGAGTCCACTTTCGTCTGAGTGGGCAAAGTTCAGAGTCAGAAGCTACATTTCTCACCACGCTTGCCTCTAGCGTAGCCATGGGACACAGTTGTGGCCAAAAAGATGAGAAGGCGATAGACTGAGATTCTGGAAAAGCTCCAACAGGTTTATCTGGCGTTTTGTCATCTGGTCTTCGTATTCTTACTGCCTGGAATGTAGCATTGATGCATGGAACTTTAAGAGGCATTTTGTAACTGTGAGGACAGATCCACATGCTAAGAGTGACTGTGCAAAGGCCCTGATGGCATCTTTGAGCTGCCGTACAAATCTGGACTATCTGTTTCTGGAAATATAAAATTCCTAATTGTTAAAGCTGCTTTTTTTTCCCTGGGGGGAGATTAACGTGGGGGGGGGGGGGGTTGAGTCTGCTATTTGTAGACAAGCACAATTATAACCAATAAACCCTTTCCTCCAAGGACTGGGTCAGTGCCACCTTGGGCATTCCCTAAGACCCCACAAAGGACTTGTCGCACTGCCCCGGAAAGCCAGTTACTCATACACAATCCCCAGCAGACCACAGGCTCAGGGAAGGCAGGGTTGGCGCATTCCGTGTGGACCGGAGTGCATCCCCAGAGCATGACAGTTCCTGGAAAACATGAGCTTCTCTGCATGCTTTTCTTGAATCAATGAATGAAAGAACCCTTTGAGTTCTGATTCCAGGAGATGTAGCTGACTTGCCTGAGATGTAGGACCCATCCTCTCTGGCTAATTTTGAAACCTCTGTTGACAGCTCTTTGAAGAAGTCAGCTTTTAAAATGTTTTGCCTAAAATACCCAAAGCTTTGTAAATAACTCTCCCAGCCTCTCACAGAACCGCTGCCTTTTCCTAACCACCCACAGCCCATCATGGCTGCCCTCAACTTGCCACTACCTGACCCAGAAGGCAACTCACACAAACCCTCTGGCAGATCCTGATGCCAGGTGATTATAGTAGCTGAGAAAGGGCACGTCCCACAACATACAGAGAGCTTGATGGAATATATACAAATGCGTATATGGAAACATTCACAGACATCTTTCTCAGGTTGTTTTCCTACCATAAACATCTCAGATATTTTTAGATTTGTGTAAAATTACTTTTTCCATGACTTCTAGAAGGTTCTAACAGTCTCCTCCTCCTCTTTCCTTTATTGTGACTTTCTCTTCAAAACCTATTTTCACTATGTCCCTGAAACATTCACGCTTTTTCTGTATCCAAGTTATTCAATTTGGATATCCAACCCCGCAACTTCTTTGTTTGCCTATGAAAAGCATAGAAAGTCCATGTATTACTGATGAGAATGCAAAGTCCGTATATTTCCAATGAACTTGGAGTTCATTTATTGAGGATGTCTGTTGAGAGTCACTTGAAGAAAATCACAGAAGATGCAGCAGGCTGCTTGCTAAAACCCTCTCAGTCGCTTCTTCCTGGGTTCACACCCTCCCATGAAGTTCGAGGCCACACAACCTGAGGCCCACCACTCTCCTTCCTCATCCACCGGCTGAATGGGGAGGACTTCAAGGACTTGGAGGAGGACAGAGCCACAAGATGGAAGGAGCTTGGGCCTCTTGAGTGGCTGCATGAAGCGGAGACCTGCAGATCTGCACTAGTCTGCTACAGGAGCAAGAAATAAATTTTATGGTACCAAACCAGTGCTTTGGAAATTTATCTGTTATAGCAGCTAGCATTATTTACAGATTCCTCCTTACTTACCAGTAGCACTTTTTTAGTGTTTCTATTCTAAAATATCACAGTTTGCTTTGTATTAAAGCTACTTGCACCATAACTGTGCTGAATGCGAGGGTTTAGATCAATGGTTCTCAACCTTGGCTGCTCAATAGAAGTAACTGGAGAGATTTTAAAATTTCCTGTGCTTGGGCCTCATGCCTAGAGATTGTGATGCAGTTGGTCTGTGGTGGGACCCAGCCTTTGCATTCTGTGAGTTTCCCAGGTGGTTCTAAAGGGCAGCTGGAGTTGAGAGCCACAGTTCTAGAACAAGGGTTCTCAAACTTGAGCATGAATCAGAGCACGTGAAACACTTGTTGAAACATGGATTTCTGGTCTCCGCTCCCAGAGCGTCTGATTCACTGGGTCTGGGGTGCAGCCTGAGAATCTCCATTTCTAATACATTCCCAAATGAGGCTGTTGCTGCTGGTTTGGGGACGACACTTTGAGAAGCCCTGATCCAGACTTTTAAATGCCCTGCAATAACAGCAATCACTGGTGTCACACCTATAAAACAACACTAGTCTCTCAATAATTGAGTGTGTAATTGAATTGAAAATGAAGACGCATAGGCCTTTATACTCGATAAGGTGACTCTTCTTACTTTGTTTTCAACAGGTTCAGGTTGAGTTTGCTTAGTTGTGCAATCCAACCTAGCCGCTCTGTAAGAACAGGAAGAGGGGAGAATGTTTGGGCAAGGAGGAATTTAATACTTGGGTTTGAGCTGGCAAGTGGAAGCAAATATTTATTGAGTACCTTGTATGGGCATGGCACTATGTAGACCTCTCCCTATTTTTATCCTTTGGCGAAGGAAGATCTATGGAAGAGAGAGGGACTTCCAGATGTCTGTGACTGTGAGCAATAGAACTCAATGAGATGGAGGCAGGAGGGTCTTGGTAGAAGGAATGGCCTGAAATATCAATATCAACACACACACACACACACACACACACACACACTGGGTTTACAGGGAAAGTGGGAGAATTGGATTTGGTATCTTAAGGAGGAAGAAAATAAATGGTGGATGAAGTCAAGAAGTCCGATGACCCAACAATTATCACTTTTGTGACTCCGTGACCACCTGGAGCTCCTCTTTCTCCCCAAAAGGAGGACACTCCCTCAACCAGTGCTCTGAATGAAGCATCTTCCATAGCCTACAATCATCTTCCAAACAGATAGACCTCATTAACCTATAATTTTATATTTGTGATATACATGTACGTACATACTTACATATATATGTACACAAATAGATATACAGACACACATATGATATAAATGATTCACAAGGCAGTAAAGCTTTTTAAATTTAATGAGTGACAACTTTGCACTTAGCATCACTACCACTATTTATTTTACTCTTACTAGTTCCTCTAGAAGTTCTAACAATTATTTTTATAAAATACTATGTACCTGTAAAGGGTTTTCAATGAAAATCTCCTTCTTATTTGAGGATACTTATTTACAAAATACAGACACTGATTCTATCTACTACAGAAACAAAAAGAAAGGAGGGGGAGAGGAATTTATTAAAAGGCATTGATAAGCTCAAAAGAACTGCAAGGGCCAATGAACCAGGATGAGAATCGACGCAGCCAAGGATGGCATCCAAAATCATGCTCAGACTAGTCCTAACTAGATGCCTCCACTGCCAATGTTGGGCACAAGTTGGGCTGCTCCCACCTCCAATGCTGGGTATGGAATGTTGCTGTTATAACCGAGACACTGCTGCTTTGAGGAAATGGATGAAGCTGCTCCTGCTGCCACCATCTTTCCTACAAGCATTCCTGTGTCTTTGCCTCACTAGCCCTCCCCCTGGGGGATGCCTGGTATGGGTATGTCTGGTTAGTAAAGCCTAGGTCACATCCAGATGCACTTCTGCAAGGGAGCCTGGGAAGTAGTCTCTCCTTTCCACCCACAGTCATAAGGTAGGAAATTCTCCAAACATAGCAAAGAGGTTTAGATGCTGGGCAGTCAAACAGAATGACAGATGTCTATTTTACTAGTTTCAGGAAATTAAACATTGTATGATTTTCATTTCCTTAAATTCTACTCTTAAAATATTTCAAAGTGATACAGAAAACTTTTTAAAATAATAAATTTGCATGCTATATCTGAAAAAAAGCATGTGTCTCCCTGGCATGAAAAGTGATTTCTCAAAGTCTCTGGATCTGGAGGAGCCAGAAAATTGATTCTGTGGCTCTGAACATTTCAATGAGGAACTAACACGTGCATGGTGGGTGGCAACAGAAACACCGGACCTCGTCTAGCCTAGCTGTCTGGATTTTAGTTCATTATATGTTTTCTTCTGAAGACTCACTCATTCTGTTAGAGTTTTGGCGCAAAACAGACGGCCGCTCTAAAGGATGATGGAGCGGGGGGCTGTTTACAAAAGTGTGGGCTCCTTAGTGGAAACAAATAAGACAATGAAGCACCCTGGGGCTATTAAGGGTGGGAAGCTGCTACAATGATGAGGTCTGAAGGTGCAAAGGGAGGAAGCAGACCCGGGTTTGGCAGCTGTGGAAGAACGAGAGGATGCTGGTGGCATACTACACCGTAGACTCCGTTCACCTGAATTCAGCGCCACGTGGTGGACAGTTCCCTGTGCTTTACCAGGGACCTACATCAAGGGCAAAGAGTGACGACTCAAGGAATTTCTCTGCTTTGCTGCTGTGGCACTTTCTCCTAGGCTGCAGAAGGCCACTTAGCCAACACAGGTACGACACAGAAATTCACGGAGCTGGTGTTTGCAGGAGCAACTTCAATCAACAGTGAATAGGAGTCAACGGATAAATGGCCAACTCCTCAGGCTCCATGGAAATCCTTCTGGGGCACACACTTACAGTTCCTCAGAGAGTCCCCGTTGCCCATGACAGTCACCAGGTTATTCATAAACACTCCATTGGCTTTTCTCCCTTCTTTCTTCTCCCTGGGATCAATTCCCAATACTGAAGCTCTTCTCTCAGGTGCTGCTTTTGAGGGAACTCAAACTAAGACACAGAAAGCCAATCTTTGGCAGAGAAACACAATCACTGCCAATCTGAAACTTGGCATGGAGGGAACTGGAGGAATAAGTAACCCTATCTATCTCCTTCTGCTCCATGATGTCCTGCCAGAGTCTCTTGGAAGCCAGAGGCAAGAAAACCCTGTAGATACGGTTTGAAGGGCACAGAGAATGATAGGTGGAGAAGGGCAGAGAGTGGATTGGGAGAGGCAAATAGAAACTACTCATCTCAGTCCACCCCTTCTGTCCTTCAGCAGTTTCAGCATCCCTTAACTATCCCATCAGTTCAGGGTGATGAATTCTGTCACACTGATACCTGAGAGCTAAATCTTTAGTCAGTAGCAGAGCTCTTCGAAGAAGGCAGTGGGTGAAAACAGAGGCAAAGAAACAATTAACATAAAATATAGCTTCTACAAACCCCACTCCTCTACCTAGCCATTGGGCCTAGGGTGATAACCATAACTTCCTTCTTCTCTACCCATTCGATGCTTCCCACATCCTCTGCACCTCGGCACCTTGGAAGGATGAGGTCATTTACCTGTACTGATTCAAACCTTCATTGCCACAAGATCTGAGTGCTGAGTGGTCTTCTCTTCATTTGGATGTCGGTTTCCAATGATCAGGCCTAAAGGGCAAAGAGTGCTAGGAGATGCCTCTGGCCTTCCATGTTTGGAATCCCCCATGTTCCAAACATAGTCCCTCTTGCCATATGGCCATAATGGCCAGCAACACACTCAGCTTATAATTTGGGAGAACTATGGCCGTGGTCCCTTGTGGAGCCTTCTGCCGTTGGGCTCTAGGATCTCCAAACTTATTAAGCTCAAAGACACAGGCAAGGGAGACAAAATTTTTCTAAGTAGGTTACTTCTTGTAATGGTAAGAGGAGGTGCTTCTACCACTTTCCAGACCTGTACATTCTCTGGAGCGGGGAGACGGCGCCATATGTTGTCTGTTGGTCATCTACTGCAGACGGTAGGACAGCGCCCTAACCTACAGGATGTTTTCTGCCAGGCAGAACCATAATGGAGGCTTCAGCAGGCTGTCTTACTGTTATTTCCAGTGCGATAGGCAGCCTCTAAAATGGCTCCCAGTGATCTCTGCTTCTAGGTATTCATGCCCTTGTGTGTTCCTCGCCCCCTGAGTGTGAGCTGGACCCAGTGACTTTCTTCTAATGAACAGAATATGGCAAAAGTGTTGTGATGTCGTTTCTAAGATTAGGTTACAAAGAAACTCTGGCTTCTGACTTGCTTGCTTTCTCTTGCTCTCTTGTTTCCTTGCCCTGATGGAATCCATCTGCTCTGTTGGGAGCTGCTCTCTGGGGAGGTCTGCGTGGCAAGAAACTGATATCTCCAGCCAAAGCCAGCCTGGCCCTGCCGCCTGCCAAGAGTCATGTGAGTGAGCAAATCCTCCTCTTGGCCTGTCTTGAGATGACTACAGCCCTGGCTGATATCTTGCTTGCAGCTGCATGAGAGACTCTAAGTCAGAGGTACCCAGCTAAGCCATGCCCATATCCTGACCCACAGAAACTGGGAGATAATGTTTGTTGTTTTAAGGTGCTAAGTTTTGGGGTAAGTTGTTATGCAGCAATAGATAGCTGGCACATCCAGCCAGCTCCCTCTGGGTGATACTGTATATGCAAACACCAGTGAATTCTGTCGTCATGAGCCCCAAGCTATACTTTTGTTGTTATAAAATGCATTCCTTGCTTGCAGTGAAGTTGTATGGAACACCACTGTAATAGATAAAGTTCTGTATACATCCCCCAAAGATAGGGCAGGCAAAACCATTGCAGGAAAGGAAAGCAAATTCTGTAAATGAAATGGGTATCTCTCCCTTTGAGGACAAAATCCTGCCTTCTCCGTAATCGAAGAGATCCATTGTAATCATCCCGCTACCGGGCTGCTGGCTAGTCCCTCGGGGAATGGCGCCACCTGAGAGGTTTACATTCGCTTCTTTTTTTGGCAGAGTAGTCTTTTTTTTAATTATTATTTAATGCAGTTTTATTTTTCAAAATGTACAGTTGGTGGGATCTGTTCACGCCCCTTCACCTGCAGCTGGGGCATCTCCACCCTTGGTGTTTCTGGTATAAATTACTTGAGCTCTGTGCTTTGAAACCAGCTTAAGTCGCCCTTTACTGAGGAGCTCTTGAAGGGTTGCCCTGGCCAGGGAACCGCGAATCTTCATTCTCTCTGAGACAACAGCTGGGCTTATAAGCTTATATCTGGGCACTTCGTTACAGGGTTTGTCATATGTTGCTTTGTCAAACAAGACCAGGTTATTGAGCTTGTCCTGAACTTTGCCTTTGGACCATTTCTTCTTTGTGGCTTTGCCCCCAGATTTGTTCACTGGGTCTTTGTCTTTCTTGGCCGACTTTCCGGCATCTTTCTTCTTCTTGTTGTCCTTGGGCGGCATCACAAAGCTCGGAGAGAAGCGATTACCACTGCAGCCTTGCTAAGATGTTGGACAAAAAGGCTTGGCAGAGAAGTCATGGCAATGATGATAGCTAGATCAACCTTGGTAAGGGGACATCCATATTGTTGGGCCCGTGCATCCCACCCACCCCTGCTGCCATGACCACTTTGCACGAGGAGCAAACACAGGGTCATCTGGAAGGAAGACTGAATCCCTCGGACAGATCGTCTTGTCCATTTGATTATTTGGGACCTCATCGGCAGTGAACGTCTTTGGTGAGCGTGTTCATAGAACCCAGATATCTTTACACTTCGTACCCGTTCCCCGAGATCCATCCATACACCTCTCCTCAGACTTCCTTGTCACCAATCTTTCAATCCTGCTCTTTCCAAGTCCTTGCACTGCTGAAAGTCCTACCCACTCAGAGGACTTCCCATCACTGTTATTTTCTCAGGCCATCGCTCAGTAGGTCTGTCATAGTGGCCACCCACTTCTGGTTGCTGCCAGGATGCCATGCAGACCCATCCATAACCCTGCTCTGTAACTTTTTCTTCTTTACTAGCCATGAGAAACTTCCATGAAGACATGGTATGGCTGCAAGGAGAAGGAGCAGGCACCGTGGGGTCCCAGGCACATGCTCATGTAGGTACTCGTGCCCTTCAGACCACTGAGGCTTGCTGATTTTCCTTTATTTATTTAATTTTTTTTTTTGAGAAAGATTAGCCCTGAGCTAACATCCGCCACCAGTCCTCCTCTTTTTGCTGAGGAAGATTAGCCCTGAGCTAACATCTGTGCCCATCTTCCTCTACTTTATATGTGGGACACCTGCCTCAGCATGGTTTGATGAGCGGTGTGTAGGTCTGTGCCTGGGATCCGAACTCGTGAACCCTGAGCCACCAAAGCGGAGCATGCAAACTTAACCACTACGCCACCAGGCTGGCCTTTTTTAAAAAAAAAAAATTTAAAAATCTTTTTTTATTGATATTCTTGTTTAATTTATATATATAGTCTACTGTCTTTAGTATAGGTAGCAAATGCTTTCTCCCATCTATCTCTTGTCTCTCTCACTTTGTTTATAGTGATCTGGTAGATAAGAGTTTTCATGTTTATTTGTTTTTTTTGTGAGGAAGATTGGCTCTAAGCTAACATCTGTGCCAATCTTGCTGAATTTTGTATGTGGGATGCCGCCACAGCATGGCTTGGTGAGTGGTGTGTAGGTCTGCACTGGAGATCTGAACCCATGAACCCTGGGCCACCAAAGCAGAGCATGCGAACTTAACCACTATGCCACTGGGCTGGCCCCTGATTTTCCATCTGCATTCTCAGTTGGATATTCAAAGCTTTTGATTTGTTCTTCTCTCTGTGAATACTCTTCAGTGTCTCCAGAGGTAGCCAACCTGTACCACAATCTTTATAATCACCATTGTCACCACTAAGAACCATGGCCATTAATCTCAAACATAACACCCTCCACATGTGTTCCATTCCATCCCCTGCCACAACTGGTGGTGATTTAAGTAATCCTGAGGCCACTGAAAACCACAGAACCAGTGCCCTTGCCCCCACAGATAGTTACATGTGTGCTTAATAAACATGCCAGCAGCCCAATCGCAGAATCCCCTTCTGAAGGGCTGTCTCCTTGGGCTGCTTCTGGTACCATTTGTTCTCAGTGTCCTGGGAGAAAACAAATGGTACCCCGCTACAGCACATTGACGAGAATCTAGTGAGGGTACTATTTACAAACGTGTGGCTGTGGCAAGTGAAGTGCTCTGAGGTTGACGAATGAGGAAGCCACTGCTGCTATTAGCCTAAGGGGAGAAGAATGGGACGGCTCCTTAAACCTGGTGGGGCCTTTGGCTGTAAGGGAGAGCTGGCTTCCAAAGGGGAGCACAGCCATTGTCAGCCTGAGACCTGGCAAGGAGGAGCTGGGGAAAGAAGCACGCTGACCATTCCCTCATCCCACCGTCCACTCCCTTGCCTTCGTCTGCTGTTGGCTATTGAACAGAAGTCAGAGAGTAAGAGGAACTGGTGATGCAGTACAGAGATGTCAGCCTCCAGGGTCACAAAGCACGTTGAGAAGGGCGGCAGGTGGACTTGGAAGGGCAGATGAAGGTCATTCAGCACACTCCTAATCCCACCACAGAGTAACTCATCCTTCCAAGAAGGTAGGAATGGAGTCGGCCTAAAGGTCAGGCGCCATTTCTCTTGCCATCTCTGTTGAGTCTTCAGTTCCCCCATCTGTTAAAGGAGATGTTGGTTTATTTCCATGCTTCCCAAGCTGTCGTATTAGTACCAGTGGGGGTGGGGGCCTAGGCCAGAGTGGCCTAGGGATGGATAAAGTCATGGTGTGATGCGGATCACCATTTTTGCTTGAAGATTTGAAGAAAAAAAATTCTTTCCTTGAAAATCTATTATGAACTAGAATACAGTGTTGAAATGAAATAGAGTTAGGGAGGTGAGGTTTAAGTACCCTCCCCCACCGCCCGCAGTTCCCTGCTGGGGGATGAGTCACTCTCGCTGGTCACCAAGCGGCTTTGCTGGAGAACTTGGAGAAGCGCTGGGTGGTTGGGAGGAGCTCCTCCACGTCTGACACCCAGAGCTTCTTAGAGCTCAGCTTCTCCTGGCCCCTGCGTTCTGTTCCCTCACAGCCTGGATTCGTTTTTCAAATAGGCCCAAATAGAAAAGCTCAACCTGGGAAGGCGTGCGGCTCTCTCAAAACATGTCTGAGTCTGTGAGCCCCTCACCCCTGCAGCCCCAGCCAGAGCTGAGAGGAACGCAGTGCTGCCCTTTGGTCAACTCCTTGCAGTAAGCTGTTCCCAGGAGGGCTGCTGGCTTAGCGGACTTAAAAAAGTATGCAGTGGGACAGGCAGCTAGGAGAGCGAGAGCAGAGTCAAAAAGGGACAAAATGGGGTAGGAGGTGGGAGCAGAGAAGAGCTTGGCAGTTGGCGGCGGGAGTGTGATGCCCACAGTGGTGGTGGGGCCTATCTTAGGATTTGTACCAAACGTCATTGTTGCTGCAATGGAGCAAACGGAAATAGACCTAAATTTATCTGGGCTGCCGTTATTTACTGGCTCTGTGTCAGGCTCTGTGCTAAGAACTAAGGAAAGTTCTAGACCAAGAGAGATGAGCCCTTTGCATGGCACTTACCTTCTAGTAGGGGGAGAAAAACAGCACAAGGAAGCAGACTGACATCTCACTTCAGATACTGATATGTGCTGTGAACAAACGAGGCCGTGGGACAGTTCAGGGTTGGCAAACTTTTCCTGTCTAGGGCCAGACGGTAAATAGCGTCAGTTCTGTACGGCCTCTGTCGCCACTACGCCTACGTAGTACTCAGTCCTGCTGTTGCAACACAAAGGCAGCCATGTGCAATATGTAAATAAGTGGGTGTCAACAGATTTGACCCGCAACCATAATGTGCCAAGCCCTGGGATAGGACAATCTGGGGAGAGTAGGGAGGACATCAAGCAAGGCACCCTGGGGACCTGAATGATGAGAAGGGCCAGTTATGGGTGGCCTGGGAGACGAGCTCTCCAGATAGGACAATGCACACGTGCAAAGGCCGTGGGGTAAAGGGGCACAGCTTGTTCCAGGGGTGGAATGAGGCTGGTGCATCTGGAGTGTATTCAACAAGAAGGGAGGAACATGAGGTGATGTCACCAAGGTAGTATGCCACTGAGTCTGGAGTTTTTCTAAGTTTGATGGGAAACCATTGGAGGATTTCAAGCAGAGCGATGAACAGAGAGGCCTGTTTCTTGTCAGAGAAAGGAAACATAAGAGCAATTTCTTCTTTACAGAGCACCTGGCCAGCGCTCAGCATGTGGAGTAGCTAACTCTTCTTGTGTACTGGTGGAGAAGGCACCGTGCCTCCAAAGAGTCACCAAATCCGGGAACAGAATGGACTGTAGGAACCAGCTAGCACATCTCACATCTTCTACAGACAAGTAAATTGAAACCCAGAGAGGTTAACTGCTTTGTCCAAGATCACTCAGCAAGTCGGCAGCAGAGCTGGGACTGGAACGCTAAGGAGAGAGAGAATGTTAGCAGAGGAGCTTGGCCTCACAACAAAGCATTCGTTGCGGAAGGGGCTGGATGATTCTGGATCCAGTACGGTGATGTCACTTGGCTCTATCAGCGAGCCTAGCCCCATATGGACTCAATGTGAGAGTTCTGGAGAGACAAGCTCTGAGAAAAACCTGAGCAGCAAAGACGTCCAGGCGCTGTGGGGCCAAGTGGTGGCCTTGAGTGCACCGAGGAGGTGTGGGGCATAGGCGTCCTTCCAGCACTGTTGGCTGAAGAATCATGGACATGGGACTCCAGTGGAAGAGGCCAGAGGTGGACGAGAGGGCAATGGCAGGCACTGAATGGAAGTGACAAGGACTTGTTTGTGAGTGCTCTTGACATACCCCCAAGAAAGCTCAGAAATACTTGAGTGGCACTGAGAAGAGCTGAAACCTGTAATGGCAGGTGAGACTGGTGAAATACGATTTACTGCTGTCAAGTGCATCACCTTTTGCCACCCTGTCTGGTATGGTCTCAGGAAACACAAGTCGTGTTTGAAATTCATGTGAGAGTACTCGGACCCGTATCCTCGTCCATTCAGCTACACCGGCACCAGCTCAAGTATCTGTCTGCCACCTCCTCCACAACATTGGTTTTTCTTAGAGCTAGTATACATAGTATTAATGACCCCAGACCTGTGCCAAAGGCAAGCTTTGGCAACCCAGCACACTGGTCTGGGCAGGATGGTGAGAGACGAAAGGGTCACCCCTTTCCTGTGGAATATGGCAGGGCTGGGCAGCAGGAGGGCCATGCTTGGGGTCTTGAAGTCAGATCTCAGGAGAGGGGGCTCCTCTGCAAGCAGGGAAGCGGGCTCTCACCAGGATAAGACGCTGCCAGCCTGCCAGCCAGCACTGCTTTCCTGGCTTTCCCGGGCAAGGGCTCCAAGTTCTGCCTCTTGCACAGCAAAGCTGTCTTTCTATTTTTAGGGGAAGAAACGGTCATGACATGTACTTTCCAATTTTAGGGCTCTCGCCTGTGTTCTATTTCTAGTGACCGACAGGAAAAATATCTCTCATTCTGCATGTACATATTTGAAATCTGGCCAGTGGCTTCAGAGTCCGCTCCCTGGAGAGGGTTTGCAAGAGAGAATCGGTTCCAAACAATGACAGGGCCATGCTCTTAGCAAAACATCAGCTGCATTTTGCAGAGAAGATGTTGACCTGCATGGCGCCAACCCTACTACCTTCAACCACGGGAACATTTGAATCATGTTTTGTTTCTTTCGAAGATTCAACTGTGGCCTTGGGGCTTTCTGCCAAAGAAAATGATGAAACTTCAGGACATATAAGTAAGAAAAGTCAAAGTTTCAAGAAATGAGTGCCAGCTTCTTCATGACTTTCTCCCAGTGGGTCCCACTCCAACAGGAATTACAGACCATGATAGCGAAGGGGCTTGATGCTGCACACAGTACTGGACACAAGGCACGCTGGGCGGGCCTGAATTCCAGGCTCTAAGCCTGCACAGGAAAGGGTGGAGGGAAGGAAGCCGTGAAAACCAACGTTGGTGAAGACATTAGGAGATGATCTTCCCCGTGGGACTAGTGAGGCTAACACAGTTCAGGGAGGTCAGCCCCACTGGCCCCAAATAATAGTTCTATAGCTGGCATTATTCATACTGTTGCGAATGCGCTTCCACCCCTAGGAGCGGGAAACTGGACTCTCCCTCTCGGGGGGATGGCTTAGTTCTTCAACCCCGGGTACACTTGGTGAGGCTGAGCAACGCCTCTGGAGAGCCTGGCTTGTCAAACTGGAGTAGCTGTTCCCTGAGATTACAGACTGTGACAGGTACACAAAGCCTAGGAAAACACAGCATATGTTTCTGGAACATTCATTTCACCTGCAGATTAGTCATTAAAAAATAATGTTAACTATTTAATGACGTATAGATGAAGCCTATTTATGGCCGCTTCGTGTGTTCCGAAAGTCTTTCCTCTATTGGGAGAATGCCCTACCTCGTGAGTCCTGCAGGAATTCGCTCTCCCATCTTTCCTTGTAGGCTGTGTCTTAGGCGGTGCAGCGCAGGCGCACTCACATAAGACATCAATTGGCAGAAAGCTGCATGAGGAAGGAGCCTCGAGGAATCTAAGTGTTGGCAGCACCGCCGCCAAGGCGCTGTTTGCCACGTGCGGCCATGGAGAGCCTCAGCGTCCGGTCCCCAGTGGGCTCAGAGCGAGCAGCGCTGTCTCGGGCAAGCTGTGGGGTTTGTGTTCGAGGCCAACGCTGCAGGGGATTCCCTGGGGCAACCCTGGAGCCGTGGTCTGGACGTGTTTTCTGTACGTGGAGAGCACGACTCTCCGGTTCACCTGCGGAACCCGCGGTGGCCCTTAAATTCGTGTTCTGCCTGAGGTCTCGGGATTGAGCTGTGCCGCTTTCCCCCCAGGACCGTAACTGCTGCACACGATGTGTGATGGAGCCAAATGCAGGAGTTACATGAATCTTAGAAGGAAGCGTGAGATGCCAATGAAATGTCACACTCGTCCGGGCACTTGAGGCTAAACTCTTTCTATTCTTTTTGGTTGTTAGGAACATTTTAGTGGAAACATTTGAAAACCCCTGGCCTAATGTATAAGCATGGAAAAAAGGAAGTAAACGAGACCTAGGAAGGAGGCAGGACAAAGGAGAAAGACGACACAGGGAGAAAGACAAATAAGCGAAAGAAATATTTGTGCACATGATGCCCGCCTTAAAAAGCCTGGGACATTTATTATCCCAGGCGATCCTCGTGTCAACCTTGTGGCTGCCCCTATTTTACAGATGTGGAATTTGAGGCCACACAGAGACACTACGGGACTTGCCCAAGAGTATGTTCTCGGAAGGCAGCTGGGCAAGTGTTGAGGCTGAGCCACTTCCTAAAAAGAGGTTTGATGAATTGAATAAACAAATGTGGTTCTGATGGGGTGGCCAGTGACACTGTCCCCTGACCACAGCTGATTGGTCCAAGGTGGAAAGAGTAATGATTGTGTCAATTAGAATCCTTTCTGAGATTTTTTTTTACACATCAAGAGAGAAAATTATTCTGGTTTCCCTTAGAGTGAAGCAGTGAGGTGTGAGTTGTGAGAGCCGCTGGTTTCTGAGTCTTTCCCTGTGGGGTCTCTGCTTCTCCAACTCTGTCACACAACGGGGCAGGTGCTGTCTTTTCTCCTCTTGTTTTCCTGCAGAGTAAAGGAAACTGAAGCCCAGAAAGCAAGAACCACAGAGCATCTTTCCACCTCCCAATCCAATTTCCCTTCTCTCTAAAACTCATCCCCACTGCCCCATACATGCCAGGGGACGTGACCATTGCAGCCCAGCAGGGCAGTCCGACAGGTGTGGCCCCGCTTGGGCCCTGTGGCTTCAGGTGTTGAAATCCTCCACGGGCTGAGTGTAAACAGCTCTGGGCCAGGGGTACTTTAGCTTCCAGGGTGCTGTTGACTTTGGCTTGAGCCACAGCTCCGTTTCCTCCTCCCCTGCTCATTCCTCTCATTCTGCAGTGTCACAATGATCCAGGCCCCACACACACAGGAGGTTGTGTCTGCGGTGTGCCAGCCAAAAGGGGCCTGGAAATAGGAAGCTGGCTGCTGAAAAAAACAGCGTCTCCTTTTGGAAACACGTGTGCCGCCACATGGCTTGCGTTTGCAGGGTGGCTTGAGGTGTGGCTTGGGAAAAGAAGAGGGGAGACCCAGTCCCACTGGGGGCTTCTGCACCTGGAGCTTCCAGCCATGGGGAGATAGAGCCAATATCACTCATGAGTGGAAAGGAGAAGGCGGAAAAGGGAGGAGGTGTGGGTGATGCTCCAAGAGTCCAGAACTTACCTGTTAATAATTACGGCTATCAGTGACTAGTTCTTACCGCATGCCAGGCTCTCTGTTGAGCACCTTACATAGTCACTCAACTTTCACAAAAACCCTGAGATAACTACCTTATTATCCCTATTTTTCAGGTAACACGTGGAGGCTTAAGGCATTTGCCCACAGTCCCACTGGTAGAGAATGGCAGAGCAGAGGTCTGAGAACTCGTCTTGCAGACTTCAAAGCCGTATTCAATTAAGTACTGAGTATTAGGTACTCAGTCTTTTGAGTTCCAGATGGCTCACAAAACAGACCTTTGCGAACAGCGTAGTAGAGTGAATTTAAAATCTTTTGTCCCCCAACAGCTATGTGAGGACTGTGTGTCCAGTCAGGCTGAGCTCCTCAGTGAGGCCCCTGAAGAGTCACAACGGTGTTCCCCAAGTGCCCGCTGGGAGCTCTGCCGCACGCTCCAGCTCCTGCAGGCCTGCCAAGGCTGTCCACAGACTAACCACATTCGCACTAGATCAATACAAGAAACCTGACTGCTGGGCTTTTCTTCACTTTGTCGCCCAAATAACACCAAGTCAACATGGGCTGGTAATGTTTCAGCGCTGATTTTTAAGGAGGAGTTACAGTTTCCCACAGTTCCAAACCCTTGTCGCTCAGCTGGAGGAAGGTGGGGTATTTTTTGTCACTGTACGTGGATTTCCCCTCCATACCCCAACTCATCCCTGTTCCGAGGATCGCGTTTCCGACTTCGAGGGAGGAGCGGAAATAGATACAGAGAAAACATCATGCTCCTTTGTTTGTCATCAGGATCAGTTCACCCTTTGTCAGTCACTCGGCCAAGGCCGGAAGTGGCAGTGGGATGGGTTCTATGTATAATACAGGCAAAAGGCCTCGTTCGTGAGTCTACAGCCAAAGGCTGCTTTGGAGCAAGGACACAAAGCTAGACCACCAGGCCTGCGAATATGTGGCCAAAGCAGACATGCGGGTCAACAGCAGCACTCCTCTGAGTCAGGATGTGGCCTCTCAAGGCTCTTCGAGAGTGCTCCAGGAAGCTGGTACCAACCAATCAGGGCACACAAGAGGAAACCGATTTTTTTTTTTTAAAGATTTTGTTTTTTTCCTTTTTCTCTCCAAAGCCCCCCGGTACATAGTTGTATATTCTTCGTTGTGGGTCCTTCTAGTTGTGGCATGTGGGACGCTGCCTCAGCGTGGTTTGATGAGCAGTGCCATGTCCGCGCCCAGGATTCGAACCAATGAAACACTGGGCCGCCTGCAGCGGAGCGCGCGAACTTAACCACTCGGCCATGGGGCCAGCTCCCCGAGGAAACCGATTTTTAATGTGAACCAGTCTGTGGGGCCCTTGCGGGCAGCGACTCTACCTTATGAACTCATTTGTCTCCCCTTAACATAACGTAACACACTGTAATCCAGATGGCCCTCAATGTTTGTTGAATGCATAAATGAATGAAATAATGAGTTAATGTAGCTCTTGAGACAGACGTGACGAAGTTCTCTTCTTCGGGGAACCCTATCTTTGCCCTGTTTTTGACTGAGGTGCTGGAATCTTCTGGGTGCCAAACTTGTACCTTGTTCTTGTACCAGATCTTGTGATTCTGCTTTAGCTTTACAAGTTTCTACACTGATCCCAAAGTTGGGGGGCTTGTACCCCAATGTCCTACAGAGCTGTTAACGACATAATTCTTTCTGCTTATACCTTCCCTGTACCCTCAGCCATAAAAGTCAGACAAGAATCCATTGAGCCTAAATCAGAAGACCCATTAGCACGACAGACACTGTGCTGGACTCTTGCAGCCTCTAATGACTGAGTCTTTGTTCCCAGGCCAAGCTTCTCTATGTGACTTGTTCTTACCTTAGGACAAGTTCTCTCCTGGGAAAGAACAAGGCCTCCTAACAAACCTGCCCCATAAGTTCTTCGGAGTTTCCTAGTCACGAGAGAATTCCAACAGTGGACACAGTTTACGCCTCCTTTACCCCTACATGTGGGAGATCATATGTAGCAGTTAGTTACTGCTGTATAACAAACCACCCCGAAACTTAGGGACTTAAAACAACAACCTTTTCTTATTTCTCACAAGTCAACAGGTCAGAGAGGTGGTTCTGCTGGTCTGGGTTGGAATTGGCTGATGTTGACTGGGCTCGCTCACATGCCTGTGGTCAGTTTGTTAGGCGACTGGAGGACAGACGGTCCAGGAAGGCCTTGGTTGGATGGCGTGGCTCTCTTCCATGTGTCTCTGACTCACCTCCAGCAGATTAGTTCCTGGTGAGAGCTGGGATAAAAGAGAGCAAGCAGAAATGAGCAAGCGCTTTTCAAGCCTCTGTTGGGGTCAAAGCCAGTGACCAAACCAAGAACCAGCGTGGGAGGACGCTACCAAAGGGACAGATGCAGGCAGGCGTGAAGAACTTCGACCATTGATGCAATCAACCTACCATACCATGGAAGAGAGTGTAGCCTTCACTAGTGGGAAGCATTTGATACAGCGCCTGGGTGCGTCCCTGATCCTCTCTTATGATGGGAAAACTTTCAAATCAGTGACAATGACACTTGAGATCATCAAAGGCCTCAGTTGAAATCTTCTCTGGCGATGAGCAGTCTTTGGCCTTGTCAGTCTGCCGGTTTTTCCTCAAGGACCTCAGCAGACGAGACCAAAAGGAAGGACTTCCCTGGATAGTCCAAGCTGTTTTTAAGGTCCCCAGTCAGTTCCCCTCTGTGTCCTGAAAGTACTTCCTTTGTATCCACAATGACACAGACAGCCGGCTTCCTGTCGTTCTCCGTCTCTTGGCTCTTGTACCAAGCTTGGCTAGCTCAAGCTGGACATCCTCCCACATAATCCTTGGATTTCCACCGCAGCTGTCATCATCTGGTGGTTTTGATGCTGTAGGTGTCAAGAGTGGGAGAGAGGATTCATTTTTGGTGCTTCTAGAAGCTCACTTCCTATCTGGTTCCAGCTGCAACTCTGCAGCTAAAACAAGTTCTCAACCACACAGGGAATATATTCAGAAAGCCCAGACTGATTATGTCTTTCTAAAAGTTTAACTCCCTTCGCTCCCATCATGGAATAGCTGAGTCCTGTTGGAGATCTGATCATTCTCATGGGCTGGGCTGAAAGACCCTGCAAGGATTACTGAATGCAGCAAGATTGCAAGATGCCAATCACCTTTTGGAGATCATCTCAGTTGGAGACATCTGAAAAAAGCAGGTCTTTTGCAGGTTTTTCACTTTTTGGTAAGGTCCCTGCTTCAAGGATGAGCCCTAGGATTTTTAAGCCTCTTGATCCTTGGGTGAACAGACACCATCAAACTCCTATTCCTTATATTCTGTACCCATGACAACAAATCCAGACCAATTCCAGTCACCTTTCCCATTAATCCTGGATGTTGACTCTCAACCCTTCTCTAACAGCACTCCATTTAATCACTCCAATTGATCAGGCAGCCAACTGAAATGAAAACGATTTACCATCTTGGATAAGGATGGACCAAGGGTTCCAAGATAGAAATGAGTAAAACAAGTTATTATGGATTGAATTGTGCCCCCCCAAAGTTCATACATTGAAGTCCTACCCGTCAGAATGTGACATTATTTCAAAATAAGGTTATGGTAAATGTTACTAGTTAAGATGAGGTTTCACAGTCTAGATGAGGTTATACTGTGGTATATAACTTAATCCAGTAAGACTGGTGTACATAGGAAAAGAGAAATTTGGGCAGAGATGCACGCAGGTGAACAGTATATGAACACAAAGACAGAGCTCTATAAGCCAAGGAATGTCAAAGATCGCCAGCAAACCCCCAGAAACTATGGAAGAAGCATGAACAGACTCCCCCGCACAGCCCTCAGAAGAAACTAACCTGCTGACATCTTGATCTCAGACATCTAGCCTCCAGAACTGTGAGATAATACCCTCCTGTCGTTCAGGCTGCTCAGTGTGTGGTGCTTTTCTATGGCAGCTCTAGAAAACGAATACCCAGGTCAAAGAGAATCTTGCCTATGGAGCACAGGTTATTTCTAGGAGATTCAAAGAGTCAGGCAATTTTAAGACAGAAGGGCAACTTGGCGACCAGATAGACAACTTCTCTCCCCCCAGACACAAACCCACTTTGTGAATAAAGAAAACAAAGCCCAGAGAAGTAATGCGGCTTGACTAAGTCATTGAGTCAGCTGGTCAGAGCTGACCTTTAAGGTTGGGTCTTCTGACTGTCACTCCCCATGCTCGATTTCCACGCACACTTTAGTTTAGTCATTTGCTTACAAATATATCTCCTCTAATTTACCATGACGCCTTGAAAGCAGAGACTATATGCCTGAAATCTGGCATGGTGCCTTGTATATTGTAAGTCCTTAATAATATTTGTTTGTAATTAATAACAATCAACATTAATTAATAATAATTAACAAATTGTTACTAACAGCTAATATTACCAAGATCTTCCACAGGCTAATCTTCATGTTGACCCAAGAAACGGTGCTTTTCTGGAAGCAATTTCTGTGCAAGAGAAAAAATGGGAAGCAAGGCTCTCTATGTGTCAGGCTGTGGACAGCAACTCCCAATGGCCTGTAAGTGATCAAGCCCTGTCCACAGTCAGCACGGGCCAAGCCACCTTCTGCTGACAATATGGTGCTCAGGGTGGAGTAAGCCACTAAGAAAGGTCTGCCAGCTGCCCACGCTCTCATTGGCCAGATGCCTTCAGCAGCAATGAATCTGCACCTCTTCCCCAGCTGAGGGTCCTGTGTGCTTCTTAGAGGCAGCGACTGTCTTCTTTATCTCCACACCCCACATATTGCCCAGGGCCCAGGGGCGGCTTGTACCATGGTAGACGCCCAGTGAACGTGTGTCAGTTTGGACCAACCTCCCATGCAGACTCCCAGCTGTTGAACAGAAGGAGAGGAAATTTTGCAAGGTGTTATTTTGCTAAAAATATACCTTTGAGGGGAATCTCATGCTCTGTTAGTTATACTCTTCCTTTCTAAAGCTGGAAGAGTGTTGAAAGAAATCATCATCAAAATGATACTTTTCAACACTCAAAATGTCTGCCCGAGTTTAGAGAACAAAGGTTCATTCACTCTGCAGGAAAAGCGCCCGCCAGGCCCACTTATGACGTAGATTTCACACTGTGCCCGCTCTTTCATAACAAACAAATGTTTGTAAAAGCTTAAGATGTGGAACACATTTCATACAGATAGCAAGTTCTAAAGATGGTGATTACATTAAGTGTATTTTACACATCAAATATATTAAACATATTTGTGAGGTGACTTCATAGTACTCATATCTTACTTTCATAGTCAATTTTGGTATTTTTATAGTTGAAATGGGTTATGAGGAACAGAATACAATTTGTTTTTACTTGAAGTGATAGGAAGTCAGGATTGGCTTCCACAGGCTTTATTCACGACAGGTGTTCAGGATCTGATTAGATCGAAAAGAGGGAGTCACTGGGGGACCTTTGGTCCAGGACCAGAGCCAGTGACATGATTATGGGGTTCAATTGCAAAATCTCCCCTTTCCGCTACTTGCCGCCTCACCCCACCATGCTCCCCAAGGGATTGCAACCTCCATGCCAGGACATGCTGGGTAAGTGGGCGGGGGTGAGTGAGAGGACCCCACCAAGTCGACTGCCTAACGTACCATGACACTGCCAGCCCAGGGCAGGGACAACACTGCCATGCTCCTCCCCAAGATGTCGCGGGGTGCATGCCCAACCATGAGCCTCCCTGTGTCCACTCCCAGGGCTCCTACAGGGGGCAGAAGGTAGAATGAGGTCTCCCTGCCTGCAGACAAGACCTGGTAGCCACCCTTGACGAGGGCTAATGGCAGTCATGGAGCAGGAGTGGGAAGAGGAGGTTGGTCGAGGTTTGGGACGCCAGGACTGGGTGTGGGGAGCAGGGTCACCAGTGACATGAGCTCCATTGTCCCATCAGACTTCACTGAACAAACACTAATTCAAAGATAAATTAAGAAATGATGCAAGACAGCCATGGCAGTGAGTTAGGCCCCAAGCAAGGTCTTCTGAGCATGATCTTGGGCAGCGGCACCAGCTGCTTGCCCCTGAATCCAGGTCACCTGAGACGTGTCTGTGGAGGTGCACGGTTTCAGATGGGCCTTAATAGATATGTTGGTCACGTGCTGAGTGTGTAAGGCCTCGTTCAGTGCTAAGAGCTGAGCTAAACCACAGCGTGAGTTCTTCGGGGGTCAGCAATTCTTTCATTCTTGTTTCTCCCGAAGCACTGAGAGCGGTGCTTTGGCTGCACAGTGCGCTAACAAACTCCACATAAATCACATATTGTAAGTCACAAGCTGACACGCAGAGAGAGAAAATGTTCTGTCGCACATCCGTGGAGCTGAATTAGAGTTGTAATCACAGCAACGTGGACTCCCTTCCTGCCCCAGGAGCCCATGCCGCGCTTGGGGTAGAAAGGGTAGAAGGGTAATTTCAAGGTGCACCGTGGGCAAGGGGCCTGCAGACGGAGGTTTCTGAGAATGATGCTGTTTGCCGGCCCAGAGCCTCAGCACACATCACCGATATATATGCATCATACAGCAATTCCGATTCTTCAGGGAGAATTAGGTAATGATGGAAACTATAAGAAAAATGGGGACACGCCTTAAATGTTGTGGTTGAAAGCTGGAAACCACAACCTCTCAGCTCCTTACTATTGAAACTTCTTAACAACCAAATCCCCTCCTGACTCCATGCATCATTGCCTGGAGCAGGGAGCAGGAGATGCAGCCTTTCCATCCTGTCAGTTCCAATGCCTGTTGGATTGACTAACCGGCTCCCTGCTGTGGAAACCTTCACGCCAAATGGCTGCTGAGAGAAGCCATGAAGCCGGGGGACGGAAATAGCCCTGCCCTGGGAGAAATAGGATCTCGGAACGCTGTCTTCTCATCCTCTTACGAACACCGATGAAGCATTTTTGCACCGCTGCCGGTTGCTATAGAGACCGTGGGGAACACATGTAAACACTCCGCATGCCTGAGACGTGGTCAGGGCCTCCAGTGCAATGTGCTTCCTCTTCTTGACTCCTGGCTTTTGGGCTGAGAGCTGCAGTTTGCAACCACCTCAGAAAGCCCTGTGGTTTCAGGCCTCAGCCTCGTGCGGCTCATTTTTAAGGAATTCATCTACCAGGAGAGACCGGGAAGCACCCCACATTTAGGGTCATGAGGCCTGAGTTTGAATTACTTTCTCATCTGTAAATTGGGGAAAATAAAACCCTCTTCATGTGGGGAGCAGAATGAGAATGGACACGACAAGCTTTGTAAAGATGAAAGCACTAGGCGTGTTTGGTAGCATTATTATGTAATTCCTGTATACTCCCAAAGGCTTGTCAAATCAAATCGTGGTCTCATTGAGGCATTGGCACGTAGAAACGGAGCCAGCTCGTCATCAGAGTTCGCCGGTAGACGGCATTGTTCCTTCTCAAATTTGGGTGGACGTCTCCATGCTGTGCATTTTGTTCTGCTGAAGGCCGGCGAGCTCAGAGGAGGAATCCCAGACCTTGGGGCCTAAGGATCTTGCTTCTGGCACCTCTCCTTCCAATTTACCTGGGCCTCCGTAACGATCAAGGACCCTGTCTCACAGCCTTACATCCATAAGACAGCAGGTGAGCTCAGCCGCCAATCTCTTCTGATCCTTGAAAAAACCCAGGTGTCCTCTTACAACACAAATACACTCCCAAGGCTTAGAGAAGCCAACAGATCCAACAGCAAGAATCTCCTTAAGAGGCACAGAGGACCAGAGAGTATGTGTGGACAAGCCCTGCTTTGAATTCCAAAGGCAGCCCCTGGAATTCCAGCTCCTTGTGTGGCTTCTTTTGGGGTGTGGGAGGAGGGGCGCAGCCAAGCATTAGGGTGTTGTCCTTGATGACTGACTGTCTGCTGCCACCCACGCTCTGGGGAGCATATCATCAGAACGTTCCTGTCTCCTTGGTAACCCGACACAGTGCTGTGGTGACAGGAGGAAGCAGTGCCAACAAGATCAGGCATCCATACGGGGCTGGGCCAGCTTGCTCCACTCCCAAGTTCTAGATTTGTGTGTGTGACTTATCATCCCACGCAATGTAACAGTGACTCCAAATTCTGGCCCTCAGAAGAAACAGCCTGGCACATGTGTTTCTTGTGCTACACACCCTGTCAGTGAGGGGATGCTGGAAACGCGGAGCCTGTGGGCTCCAACCCTCCCAGCCCAAACGCCACAATTCACTGAAGAGAAGAACTCCCCAGGCAGGAATGTGAGAAGAGTGAGCAGCAAGTATCAGAGGGAAGATGAATGAGGAGCTGGGAGAAAGGCAGGGCCCAACCAGGTCAAGAATTCTCCAGTCTCTTCCCTCAACACTCCACATCCCATATATATATATATATATATATATACATTTCAGAATTTCCATGAAGCTGGGAAGGGGGTACTAATAGCATCGTGTATTTTGTGTTATTGTTTGTTTGTATTTGCTTTGCCCGGAAAGGAAGGAGAATTCAAAAAGAAGTATGAGAGAGAGAAGACATGATATTGACAGTAACAACCAGGAGCAAGCTGAGAAGTCAGGTATTCAATTAATAAACATTGTGTGAGCATCCAGTATATGCCAGGCCCAATTTTAGGGGTTGCAGTTACAGCAGTAAACAAAATTGGCAGGAATTCCTGACCTCATGGAGCTTGCATTCACACGAGAGAGGCAGGAAATAAAAACGACAAATTTATTAAAAAATGGCAAAATTCCAACAGAAAATTACGAATAAGTAAAACATATTGTGCATACGCACGTCCATACAGCAGAATGGAGAAGACAGAGTGTGGAAGGGATCTGCCACCCAGGCTAGGATAACCAGGCAACTCCTCACTATGAAAGTGACCTCTGGCAGATCTGGAGAACCGACATTCCGAGAGGGCTCAGGAGGCCACTGTGGCTGAAGCAGAAGGAGCGGGGCTTGAGGGGCTGGAGTGTGAAGTGTCAGGTCAAGTGGGGCCTTAAGGGCCACTGAGGGATTTGGCTTTTCCTCCAAGTTAAATGAGGAGACAGTGGAGGGTCTTAAGCAGAGAGGTGGCGTGCTTTGACTTCTGTCCAAGTATCATTGTGGCTGCTTCACGGAGAATAGATGGGGGCGGGGGGCTGCTGAGACTCAGCACCTGAAGTTTGCTCTCACTTTGTTAAAAAGGGGAATTGGAGGGGCTGGCCCTGTGGCCGAGTAGTTGAAGTTCCGTGCGCTCCGCTTCAGTGGCCCGGGTTCACAGGTTTGGATTCTGGGCACGGACCTACTCCACTCAGCAGCCATGCTGTGGAGATGTCCCACATGCGAAAAATAGAGGAAGACTGGCACAAATGTTAGCTCAGGGCTAATCTTCCTCAAGCAAAAAAAGAGGAAGATTGGCAGTGGATGTTAGCTCAGGGTGAATCTTCCTCACCAAAAAAAAAAAAAAAGCGAGTCAGAGGAATGGGAAAGTGTTAGCTAGGTTAGAGATGAGAGCACCACCAAGACTTTCTCTTACGTGATCAGAAGGGCTGAGAGAAACTGGAAATGGGACATTTTGGGTGTGATTCAGTGTTAATTAACGGTGTTCACATACAACCTAAAATCATCTTGGCCATCACCAGTGGTTTGTCTTCCACCCCTTGGAAAATGTGGTTTAGAGAGAAGCCAAACGTTCGCCACGCATGGATGCTGTAATTTATCCAGCCTGTGGGGGTTCTCTGCAGGAAGTTGCTATTTGGATGCAACTTAAGAGAGCCTCCTTAACTCCAGAGCTTGGAATAAAATTCAAAATGTAGAATGGTTTATATAAGTATAGTGGTGTCACTAATTGATTCACACACTCTCAGACACGCAAAAATACGAAGCTCTTTTGTTTTCCAACAAATCTTCCTTGCACCCCCCACCCCCATGGAGCATGGAGGAAAAGACTACACTTGCACGGTCAGTCAGCATATCTCGGCCTCTTCTACTGTCCCCTGGTCTCCTGATGTTAGCTCCCGGGGCTCTGGTTGGTGGGGGCGTCATTACCATGTGGCCGTGGGTGTGGAAATCAGCATGGTGACCTCTGGTCTTGAGGGGCCCCCTTGCTGTGTGTCTGGGCTGGCTTAAGTCCCGTGCTGGTATCCCTGAGGTGTCCTGGTCTAGTCTGTCCATCGGCATGCAATGGCATCTGTAGCCGTGGGACGTTGATACTGCCATTGCCTCTGGAAATCAAACTGCGATCTCGCTGTCCTCTCCTTCCCAGCCTCGGTCCTCTGCATTTCCAGCGGTCCCCCTTGAACCTCCCTGACCTTCACCAGGGCACGTGGGAACAGACGGAGACATCACCTCACTATCTACCAAGGTCCTTCCATCTGCTAATGCTGCACCGTCCCACTCAAGCCATGTTAGACACGGTGCCAAAGCAAACGTGGGGCTTCCCCCAGTCGCCTTCAGCCTCCTCCAGGCTGTGTGTGGGAAAGCAGGTCACTTGCCTCCATACTCTTCGTCTCCCATGCCTTTCTGAACGCTTCTGTGGTTCCCTCTCCCAGCAAGGCTTGGCTCCAAGTAAGAGGAGAGATGAGACCTGATGCGGGAGTGTCTCATGCCGCCTCCACCTCTCTTCTCATTCCTGTACTCTCCTGGACAGGAAGGAGTATGCTCTTTTCCCTCTTCCTTTCTGGTAAGAACACATCCCTCAGAGTATCTTTTTCCTTGCTAGCGTGGCACCTGGCCTGCCCGTTTCCTGGGGTCCTGATGGTTGTGTCAAGTGTGCCCTCGGAGAAGCAGACACTGAGGCAGAACGAAGAATGCAAGAGGCTTATTGGGGAGTAACATCTGTGAAGATAAAAGAGGGAGAGAGCAGGACTGGACAGGGAGAGCCTCAGACCGCAGTGCAGATCTCAGAAAGTTTTGGCCAACCAAGAGGGGAATTCCAGAACAAAGACTGCTCATCAGAGGAGTCCCATGTTGAAAAGAAACAGCCAGGCCTAGCACCCACTCTGCGCTCAGCCATTGGCTGGGGCTGCCCCAGGAAGAGCACGGTCACAGCTCAAGAGATGAGGCAGATCCTAAGGTGCCAAGAGCCGGAGGCTGTAAACTAACTGCCCTCCTTAGAGCTGAACAGCAAGGTCTTTCTTGAGGGAAGACCTGCATGGGCGCCTCCAGGACTGCCACAGTGGTGGGAAGGCTGCTGGAGAAACGATTGATCATATCCATTTAATATTTTCTACGTATCTTACATATTACCCGAGCTCTTAAAGTCATCACTGAGCATAGATTTAGCCCACATCCTCTTCACTGTGTGACCACAGCATAGAGCAACTCGCACAGATTTGACTTCTCGTGGGCCTCTCCTAAGGACGTCTTCACAGCACAGAGTGCAGGCAAGATGCTCAGAAATCAGGAGCACGGCCCTTCACAGAGACTTCTCTTTTTCTCTAACAGGCTTTCTGTAAATCCCAAAAATGTCCACTTTAATTTAGTGTTTGCAGTCAGCAGTGCCCAAAGGTTAATCTAAACCCCAGTCTTTTACCAAGACTGTGTGCTGTCAGGGCAATTTCAGTGGTTTGTGATAGCAAACTAACAGTAAGAGATGGCTACAAATCTCGAGCACAGAAACCTCCGATGAGTCAGAAGCCAGTCACCCAACTGTCTGTTCATCAGGTTTCCTTCCTGTGAGTCACTTTAAGAAGTAACTTCTTCTTTCTCAGTTTTCAGCCCTTTTCTTGTTTAATCAACGGCAGTTGAAGCCATATGATAATTCTTGGAAGGGTTGATAGACGCGGTTGCGGTTGGTTCTTTCTCCTGGACAGCCCTCGGAAAGGAAGTGGTAGAGAGGAGCTGGAGGAAGGTGAGAAAGAAGAAGTCTATATGTGGAGGGAGGGAGAAGCAAAAAGGACTAGAGAAGAAACCAAAGGACTAGAAATTTCTTGCTTCCCCAGGAGTCAAAACATTGCTTAGTGGGGCTGGCCCCATGGTGCAGCGGTTAAGTTCGCATATTCTGCTTGGGCGGCCCGGGGTTCACTGGTTCAGATCCTGGGTGTAGACATGGCACTGCTTGTCAAGCCATGCTGTGGCAGCATCCCACATATAAAGTGGAGGAAGATGGGCGTGGAGGTTAGCTCAGGGCCAGTCTTCCTCAGCAAAAAGAGGAGGATTGGCAGCAGTTAGCTCAGGGCTAATCTTCCTCAAACAAACAAAAAAACGTTGCTTACTTTAGTCAAGATTTATCACAACGATAGCTAGTTTCCTGGAAATGAGGTTGCCAAACAAACTGCAGGACTCCGGTTAAATTTGAATTTCAAATAACAAATAATTTTTTAGTATAAGTAGTCCAATGTAATATTTCAAACATAGTTATTTTAAAATTTTTCTTCGTCTGAAATTCAAACTGAACTCAGTGTTTTGTATTTTGATTTGCTAAGTCTAGGAACCCCCCTCAGGAGACATTTAAATCTCATCACCGTGGGTTGATGACGGTGATAAGCTAGCATCCTGAAGGGGGAGTGGAGAGGAGAGCACCACCCTCCTACTTTCTAGCAGAAAGATTCAGGCTGTCTGGACCTGATAGGTCCTTCCTTCTGGGGCAGCCTCTGTCTTCCCCACTCTGCTCAGCTCTGAGCACTTCAAACTGACCATTGGTTCAAACTCACCAGCACATTGCTGAAATTGGACTTGCTGTCCTAAAGTTGGTACTTTCCATGACTGGGGTAAGCTGGGATCTGACAAACCTGCCAAGTCTCGTTCTTGCCTTTAGCCCCACCATGTTTGTTTGTCAGTAGAACTGAGCTTCTGCCTTGGTTTCTGCCTGTACTTATGGTCCTGAACTTTAAACCATTCAGTTGTGGTTTTGACATCTTGCCTAGACCTTACCATTTCCCTCTTTTCAGGGATTCCACTCAGCCCATGCCTAGGGTGTGTCTCCAAACCCAACACATCACCTGGGACCACATGCTGACGCCATGCCTCACCATCTTGTAGAAGAGGGGTTGCCAAACACTTTCTGTAAAGTGCCATAAAGAAAATATTTTTGGCTTTGTAAACCCTACAGTCTCTGTCACAATGACTCAATTGTGCCATCGGAGCATGAACAGACATGTGTCCCAGTAAAACTTTATTTACAAAAACAAGTCATGGGTCAGACTTGGCCCACAGACCATAATTTGCTGACCCTTGTTCTAGAAAATCCTGTGATCTTGCTTTTTCTGCCCAAAGGGTTCTACTTAGATATATATGCCGGCCTGTTAGCACATGGAGCCTTTTCTAATTGACAGGATGCTGAAGGCTGCTCCGTGCTCCCATCATGGGCCAGTCCTGTTTGACAGTTTCGGTGCCCTAGTCTTGGACCTGGCAGTTCCCAGCTTTTTCTCTTTCTCTCTTCCAGCCTCGGAAGTCCCAGCAGGTCTAGAAGACGAGCACACTCAAGTGAGCCAACAACTGCTTTTGCCTGCACACTGCAGCCAGGATCCACCTTCTTTCTTTCCATAAACACTATCTTAGTTCAAGGCTTATTTGCCAATGCTTTGGACTGGTTCTGTCTCCTGTTTGGACTTCTGCCTGAGGAAGCCTCAGCTGCCTATCACCGCTGCCTAGTAAGTCAATGAGACTCCCCACCAGCGCCAGGAGTGGTTTGTCTTACAATAGCGATGGATTTAGAGAAAACCCTTCCCTCTTAGATGATTAGAAACCCTGGCAGAACCAGGTAAGGCAGCCAGTGCATGGCTTCAGGGCTGCACACAGTGCCTCAGCGTGAAGAAACATCAACAGCAGAGTTGTGTTGATGTTGTAACTAAAAGTAACACTATGACCTTCTTATGGTATGAACATGCAAAGTAGATTTCACAAGCAGCTCAATATATATGTGAATAAATCCACTTATTCACAAGCATAGGACTTTGGGATCTAATAAAAGAATTTCAAAAGTAAAATTTTAAATTAGAAAACAAGTTTGAGAGACACCTGCACAAACCTTTTCAATAATGTTGATGGACACAGGCTGCTGCTCTGGGCCGGCCTGACCCCTTTGTCTACACATCCTTTTTCTTTAGGCGATAAGTATTTCTCCGAAACTGAGTGCAAGTGGAAGTTTCGTATCCAAATCCTTTTGTAAATAGAGATATCTCACTCTTTAATTTTGGAAACTTCCTTCTTTCCTTAAAAAAATGGTTTTCTATTTACTTTCTTTAATTATAACAAATTTCCAAAAAGCATTATAAGCCCAAATTGAAACTCACTTTTACTTGCTTAGGAAGAATACTTTTTGAACGATATGAACTCCTTCAAGCCAGTCACCTGTTAAAATTTAACTATGGTGACTTTGAAAGAAACTGAAAACTATCAAATCTTTACATTACTGCTATTTTGTGGTTTGATTATAGCTGATTGCATTGTATAATTGTTATGCAATAAACTGCATGTTTAAAGCATACAATTTGATAAACTTTGACATATATATAAATTTGTCATGCAACTATCACTACCATTAAGATAATAAACATATTCATTACCTCTAAAAACTTCCTCTTGCCCCTTCATAATCCCTCCTTCCTACCCTTCTCCATATGCCCCCCATCCCACTCCCCAGACAACCACGGATCTGCTTTCTGCATTATCTAGAATTTTACATAAATTAAACCATACGCTATGCACTCTTTCTTGTCTGCCTTCCTTCATTCAGCAAAATCATCTTGATATGACATGTGCATCGATAACTCACTCCTTTTTACTGTGGAGTGATATTCCAGTTTATTTGATACCAGCTTGTTTATCCATTCACCTGTTGATGGACATTTGGGCTGTTCCCAGTGTGGGGCTGTTAACAGTAACGCTCCTATGAACATTCGTAAATAAGTCTTTCTATGGTTATATGCCGCATTTATCTTGGGTATAGATACAGCTGGATCCTATGTCAGGTCTGCATTTAACCTTTTAAGAAACAGTTGAGAGACTGGCCCCGTGGCTGAGTGCTTAAGTTGGCACACTCCGCTTCAGAGGCCCGGGGTTTTGCTGGTTCGGATCCTGGGCCCAGACGTGGCACCACTCATTAGGCCATGTTCAGGTGGCAGCCCACATAGCACAACCAGAAGGACCCACAACTAAAATATACAACTATGTACTGGGGTGATTTTGGGAGAAAAAGCAGAAAAAAAAAAAAAGAAGTAGAAGATTGGCTAACAAGTTGTTAGCTCAGGTGCCATCTTTAAAAAAAAACCCGAAAGAGTTGAGCTTTTTCCAAAGTGTTTGTACCAATTTACAGCTTTCTACATTCTCACCAACACTTGGTATGGCCAGTCTTTTTAGATTTTAGCCATTCTAATATGCGTGTAGTGGTATTTCATTATGATTTAATTTGCATTTCCCTCATGACTGACGATGTTGAGAACCTTTTCATGTCCTTATTTAACATTTGATATTTTTCAGATTTGAATTTCTCATTTGTTTGTTTGACATCTGATGCTTTCTTTGGTGAAATGTCTATTCAAATAGTTGGCCTGTTTTTTAAATTGGTTTTTTTGTCTTCTTATAATGAGTTTTGAGAATTCCTTAAATATTTTGAATCCAAATCATATCACAAATATGAAATTTTGAATATTTTCTCCAAGTCTTTTCATCCTCTAACAAGGTTGCTCTGGGTTTTGCATTCTATATACATAGTTTATCTCAGTCTACTAAAGTCAACATTTACCAGTTTGAGTGAAGCATAGCCATCTCACCTCTCTTTATTTCTTTTTAGCACTCTCCCTTTTAAATTGTCTTAAATATTTCTTCTACATACATTTAGATCCACATCAAACAATGCTATAACTTTGCTTCAAGCATCAGACATAATTTAAAATTCCCTTTCTCTTCTTCTGGGACTCTGCTGACATAAGTGTCGGATCTTCTGTCCTAGCCTCACTGGTCCCTGAGGCTCTGTTCCTTTGGGTTTTTTCCCCCAATAATTTCTGTTTTCCATCCTCCACTGATTCTTTCTTCTGTTCTCTCTGTTCTGTTGAGCTCATCGGCTGAGTTTTTATCTCAGTTATTATGTTTTTCAGTTCTAAAATTTCTCTTTGATTCTTTATATTTTGCATTGCTTTGCTGACACTTTCTACGACTTGGCTGAGACATTCCACTTTTTTCATTTGTCTCAGGCATGTTCCTCATGGCTCCTGGAAGCATATTTATGATGACCGCCGTACAGTCTTTGTCAGATAATTCTAACATCCCTATCCTCTTGGTGAGGGCATCTATTGGTTTTCTTTTTTCATTTAGTTTGAGATCTTCCTGGTTCCTGGTATAATGAGTAATTTTTTATGGAAACCTGGACATTTGGGTATTATGTCATGAGATTCTGGATCTTACTGAAGCGTCTGTTTCAGCTGGCTTCCTCTGACGTTGCTCTGCCAGGAGAGAGGGGTAGGGTCACTGCCTCATTTCTGCCGTGTTTTCCACTTGACCTCTGTTGATGCCCAAGGGGGTTCTTCATTGCTGCTGGCCAGGGGCGAGTGTTCCAGCTCCCTGCTGTGCCTCCACTAACATCTCCCTGACTGGGAGGGGTAGGAGTGCCTCATTACTGCTTCCCATGTGGCCTCCACTGATGCTATGGGGAGGGTGGCCACATTACTGCCGTGGGGAAAGTCCTTACTCTCCACTAGGCCTCCTCTGACACAATACCTGTTTGGGTGGGGGGCACCTCATTACTTCTGAGCAGAGTGAAAGTCCAGGCTCCCCACTGGCCCCTACTGATACTGTGAAGGGATTCCTAATTACCACCTGGCAGGATTAAGACCTGATTCCCTATGAGGCTTTTTCTGACACCACCCTAGCAGGGGGTGGGGAGCTTGGGGGTAGTGTTAGGGGGCCTTGTTCCACCCGGTGAGGGCGGCAGTCTACATTTTCTGATCGATCTTTGCCGACACAAGTCGGGGTGGGGCCATAGATTTGTCTGTGGTGTTCGGTTAGAGTAGAGCAGTTATTGTCTAAAAGCTCTTTATCTTGCTAGGCTGCTCATTTCCCACAACTTTGGCTACAGAGAGCAGACTTTTGTTGTGATTTTTTGTGTGTGCCTGTTGGCGTTTCCAGGTTGCTGGCTTCATCATCTCCAAGTCTGAGATACGGGAGGCAAAAAGAAAACCCAGGGAACTCACCACTGTTTTGTTCCTGGGTCCCTGGGTCCCTGGCCAATGTGCCTTCTTCTCTCCCTGTCAGAGTCTTTCTATGCTTGTTTGATATATGACGTCCAGGGTTTTTGGTTGTACGTGAGGGGAGGAAAGGGGCAAAGTCCATCCACTCCACCTTCCCATAAGTGGAGTCACTCATTTGTTTTTTGGGAGTTATTCTCAAATTTTATTGTGAAAAATAACATATTACAGCAGGTAATATTTTTGTTCCAGGTTTAAAAGAATTACCTGGTACTCCTGTTTTAAAAGTGGATAATCACTTTCCAGTTTACTAATCATTTTTTTTTTCCTGATGAAATCTTTCATATTGGGTTTTCTTAAACTGTTACATGCATGTGTCCAGAAAAAAAGTTCCTTCGGTGCTAATATATTCTAGGAGGTCATTTAGCAGCTGCATAATCACTCCCCAAGAAGATTCTTTATATGACAGCTGTTGTTCAGACATGGGCTCATCTCTAGAAGCGTCAGCGTGGTTCGGCAGCAGATCCTGGATGAGATTATAGTTGACCAGGAAATACAAACAGATGCCTCTATCAAGACACAAAGTTACTCCAGTGGAGAACCAGCCGCACTGGTCTTTCCAGACGGACTGGACACTGGCTACTATATTATCTCCAGTCCTCAATGGGCTCTTTCTTCATTTCTTTCAAACACAGAGCCTATCAGTCCAATCCTATTCTAACCATTTCTAACTGACTTTCACCAATAGAGGCAGAATTGTGTACTGGCTGAATTTTGGAGTCAGAGAGATTCAAATTTGAATTGTATGATTGTCCCCATTCCAACTTTTGTGGCTGGCAGTGGACTAGACCCTATGACTGAGCACCAACAGAGAGAGAGAGAGAGAGAGAGAGAGAGAGAGAGAAAGGAGTGCGAAGAAAGAAGTGATTTCTCTCTAACAAAGGATGCTAAGCAGCTAAGCACAAAAGGCCATTGTGCTAGGTGAGGAGTGAGAATGTTAGCCTGGGTCTGAGACGCAGAGCAGGCAGGTTGAGGACCAAGCTAGTTGAATAGGGAGTGTCCCAGGATAAGACTAGTAGATAGCCAAGTTGGTAAGGAGATCATCAAGATGAGAGGAGAAGAGGAAAGAGTGAAAATCAGTTCAGAAACTAACTTTACAGATGAGAGCCAGCCAGTGTGGCACCCCTCTCATGCTCAGCTTGATGTGTGTTGTTCGGGGAAACACCAGCCATATGAGTCCACACTTGTCAGTGGTGACGTAGAAGGAAGGGAAAGAGCTGGAGCAGGTCAGCAAGTCCCGTGCTGAGGGGATTTGTGTCCAGCTGGCTCGAGCATAGAGCTCTCTCTAGAACTAAGGCAGGAGCTAAAATACAGGCAAGCAGAGTCAAGGAAGAATAACAAATCAGGAAGGGCCAGAGTAGGGCTGGAGACCAGGCTGGAGAACGAGGTGGGGACAGGCTTCAAAGGGAAGCAGGTTGAGGGGCGTGGTCAAATTGCCCAAATATCGGGGTGCTGCTTGTTTGCATCTATGGATACGTAGGAATAGAGATGTGGTTTGACCTGGTGAAATGGTTTTAAGGACCAGGAAAAAGGCAGAATAAAGGTACCTTTAGAGGCTCTTCCCTGCTATGAGAGGAAAGCTTTAGTTTGGCTTCCTTACCCTGGTTTACCATAGAATTAGCTCCATGGTTCCTCAGAAGAGACAGAGGCACTTGCTGGGGATCCAAAGTGAAGTCAGATCAGACGAGGTCTTTGGAGAGCGCATCATCACGTGCACGTGATGGTCAGGTGGGGGAGGCTTGGGGGATGCAACCAGGCTCCATGAGTTTCAGTAAAATATGATTACCCACTTCCCACCCAACAGGCAACTCCTTAGTTCGAAGTTGTCAAAGATCAGGAAAATGGCCACACGTCCAGGTTGTCACAGAAGAGGATTGGTGGCTGTGAGTCCTATTAAGAGGAAATGAGAAATCAGAGGGCTATGGTATAGATTCCATTCTCTTAGCCCAGGAAAGCAGCATTTAGAAGAGAAAGTGTCAACTCATATCACTTCCTTTGGGTTCCATAACATCATCTCTATCAAGGAGATGACATTATCCACTTTTCCCCCAAACGAGTGCTCAATAGCGAGTTTTAGACCATTCTCTCAGGGAGGTTGTCGCAAAGACCTCCCCAGATATAATACGAGATCATGGAAAAGGGGAGGGCGAGTAGAGAACAGATGCTGAGTAGACAACCAGTAGTGTTGCTGCAGGGGCAGTTGGGTTGTCCCCATAGAGGCAAAGCCACATCATTTGAAAGGCACTTTAGGAGATACGATCTGCCTTTATGAGCTCGTGGATATCGCTGACGTTCTAGTTCAGAGGCAAGCAATTCCATTTTAAAATCTTGCTATGACTCTCCAAAGGCATTTCCTAAGTCACATGTAAAAGCAAGTTATTAAAAAAATGCAACTTTCTCTTATTTCTATGTTTAGCCTGCAGTTAATCAAACCTCACCCTCTGGGCTAGCAGCCCACAGCTATCTCATAGCACTTACTAAGACGTGTAATGATCTGGACGTATTCGTTTATTTCTTTGCCTCTCCCATCACTTTCACTGTAAGACTCATCTGCCTTGTTCTCCATTATTTCTGGAGCACACAGCACCAAACCTGGGACAGAGGCATCATTCAACAAAAGGATGTTGAATGAATAAATGAATGAATGAAAATCTTGGATGGGTAAACTATGAGGCAGCTCTTTAGAGCAGAACAAGCACCTAGTACCATCAATATCTTCACCAAACTTTTGTTAAGCCCCAAAGATTGTTTTTAATGCTTACTTGATACCCAATAGGGAACACTGTGGGGAGGCAAGCCAAGGAAGGCCCCTTTCCACTGACTTCCATCAGAGCTTGCAATGTGGAGTTTGGTTACAGCAAAAACAGTTGCTTTCTCACCAGCTACAAGAAGCAGAGAGTGAATTATACTTCACTTTCATGTTCTCGGACCCTGGGTGGAGGTAAGAGAAAGAGAATTCGGTCTTTCCAACTCCCCAGGGATCTCAAACTCCCCAATTTTGATTGCTGTGTGCTGAGTTCCCAGAGCTGCCTCCGAGGGAGGCCCGTCCTGAAACAGATGGGCACTAGCCGCACAAACACAGCCCCTGCTTTTAGACTCCTTGTCCACTTTCTCTCTCAGGTGGAAAAGCAGAGTAAAGTCTCTAGTGAGGGTGTCAGGAGGGGAGAGTGGGAGACCTTCAGACAGTCACCTGCCTTTGAGACTTTGAAGACCGTGGCATAGCTGTGTCTGTCCACTGAGCCTTTGCCACAAAGAGGAAGAGAGAAGGAAAAAGAGAATCAACCCGAGAGTGGGAGGGAGTGGGTAGGGCAATCAAGTTTATGTTACTATCGTTCAAGAGAATGACAACAAAGGTGGTAAAGTGAGGGAGTCTCCGGAAAGTGAGCTGGGGCGCCGGAAAGTTTAGGTCAATAAACACTGTCTCTGCTGCTATTGTTTCTCCAATTTCCCCCCTCTCCGCGGGTGTTTTCCTTGGCTGGGATGCCTCCGACAAGTCCTGGGGCCAGAGTGGTGACAGTAGAGCTGGGGAAGGAAGAAAACTGGGAGGCAATTCAAGACCGTCTTCTCTCGCGCTCTTCTTCATTTCCCTTGTAATTTAGTTTCAGAAATAGAAAGCAACTCTGGAAAGAGGTTCTGATTGTAGCCTCCATGGCCCCAGGCAGCCATTTCTTCTCTTTGTTCAAACCATAAAACTGCGTAAGGTTTTTATGAACCTTCTAGCAGAGGCCCTGCTTATCTGATGATTCCTTAGAAGGGGATGGAAACGGTTAGGGGGATTTTTCAGCTAATGGGTAAAATGTGTAGGACAGCTCCTATGCAGGCCCCTGCTGTCTCGGAGGTGGCCTCCCTCCAGTCCCCAGGCTCTGGCTCCATTCGAAGGGATGCCTGCTGGCCCAGGGACGAAGCACTCTCTGGGAACGCAGAATGCGCTGGGCTGGACCAGCACACAGTCAAAGAGAACGCCAGAGCAGAAGGCCATGGGTGCTTGGCAAACCAGCAGTAGGATGGAGAAGCTTGCCTTCCAGGTCACCAGTTCAAATCCCAGCTGAGCTGGGGACACGGAGAAGGGGAATGTTAATGAAGATGTTTGCTGTTTCCCTCACGGAATGGTTGGTCTCCACTGAGGTCCGATTTCCAGGACACGATGTCGCCTCATTTATCCTCACACCTGTAGCGAATCTGCCACCTGGCCCCAGGTGAAACGGGGCCACTTCCTCCAGCATGGGGACACCCCTTCCTGCAGCGGAGGAAGGATTTAGGGCGGGGCTGATCTCGGCGGGCCATTCCTTGGTGCCTTCTCTTTTCTGTCTGCATCCTCTCCCTGGGTGAGCTCATCCAGTCTCGCGGCTCTCAACACCAACGCCCACATTTACGTCTTCAGGCCCAGCTTCTCCTTTGAGCCCAGCCTGGTTATCTCCAGCTGCCTCCTTGCAATCTGCACCTGGGTGTCTGATAGACATCTTGCACCAAACATGTGCAAACAGGATTTCGGAACCTTCCACCCACATGTCAGTTGACAAGAACTCTGCTCTTCCAGCTGCTCAAGCCAGAAGCCTCTGTCCTCTCTGCCTCACAACCCACTTCCAAACGGTAAACGCGGCTTGTCTCGCCCTTAAAATACGCCCCATCTTGCCGTCTGGACCGCTGGCCAGGGCCCGGGGCTCTCTCACCTGTCTTGCAACCACTTCCTAACCCGTCCCCTTGTTTCTGCCTTTACCCCTCTCTGTCCATCCTCCCCCAGAAGCCTGAATGACTCTTCAAATTGAAGTGACATCGTGTCGCTCTTTCCACTCAGTACCCCCAGGTGACTTGCACCTCCCTCAGAGGACACGCCAAAGCCCTTACACTGGCCCCGGAGGCCCTGGCCATCTCTGACTCTGCCTCCTACTGGTCCGGCCTCCTGGAGGTTCCTCAAACACAGAAACTTCCCATCTCAGTCTCCTGGGCGCGAGCGCTCATCCCCAGACATCCACGTGGCCAGCTGCCCCTCTTCTCCTCGGGTTTCTCACCTTTGGTGAGGCCTTCGCTGACTGCCCTCCACTCGACAGCAAAACTTCACCCCAGCACCCCCGCCCGTCACAGGCCCCGGCCTTTTTTTCTCCGTGGCATTTACTTGTTTATTTGCCGATTTTCTATCAGAAACTTACTAGAAGGTGAGTTCCATGAGGACAGGATCTTGTCTCTGTTCGATGCTGGGTCTGCAGTGCCTGGAATAATGCCTGAGACATAGTAGTTGCTCAATAAATCATTCTCAAGCGATGAATTACTGATCCACTTTCACCCTCTGATCCCAGGATGACCATCGTTCCTGGACCCAGCATTTCAGTTTTCTTAACCACAATGGGGGGGGTGGGGAGTGAGGTTTGATGGTTTGATTTGAAGGCAGAGTTTTTTAATGACCTTACAAGGAAGACATTACACTTAAGAAGATCTGCGAAAAGCCATTGCATTTTTTCCAGGTGACTACTCATCTGGTAAGAACAAGAAGTTCCCTCGAAGTACGGAACTCGCCAAGGGGAGTGGCGGCAGCGACAAGGCGGGAGGAGCCTTCTCTCATTCATTGAAATGGGGCTCACCCCCTCCAACTTCACTTCTCTAGATAAGCCTCTTTTTTTTTTAAGCAGAGCATACATACAGAAAAGTCTACAACACTTAAGTGAATTGTGGATAAATTATTGCAAAGTAAACTCAGCTGTGTACCCACCTCCCAGGCCAGGAAACCGAACATCACCAGCGCCCTTCCCACTGCTGCCTCCTTCTTGCTCCTTAAAGGGGCCACTCCCCTGATCATAACCCTGGAGGTGAATTCTGCTTGGGTTTTGTTTTGGTTTGTTGTTTTTTATTTTTGAGGAAGATTAGCCCTGAGCTAACAACTACTGCCAATCCTCCTCTTTTCACTGAGGAAGACTGGCCCTGAGCTAACATCCATGCCCATCGTCCTCTGCTTTATATGTGAGATGCCTGGCACGCATGGCTTGCCAGCGGTGCCATGTCGGCACCTGCGATCACGAACCGGCGAACCCTGGGCCGCTGAAGCTGACCATGTGAACTTAACTGCTGCGCCACCGGGCTGGCCCCTAATTCTGCTTGGTTTTGAACTTCATATAAGTGGAATCAGACTATATGTATTCTCTTCTAACTAGCTGCTGTCATTCCACATTATATTTGTGAGATCCATCAATGTTGTGTGTGGCAGAGATTCATGATTCTCACCGTGTGCAGTATTCCATTCTGTGAATACACTACGGTGTCTTTGTCTGTTCTGCTCTTGACAGCCATTTGGGTTGTTTCTATCTTGAGGCTATTATGAACAGTGCTGCATTGAACATTTTTGTGTACATCTTTGACGAGCAGAAGCCCTCGTTTCTGTCAGACAGATACCGAGGAATGGCTTTGACAGGTTTTGTACACGTTATGTTTAGGTTTAGTAGAGAGGCCAAACTTTTCCCCAAATGGCTGTATCACCGTAAATTCCCACCAGCAACATACGTATTCTCGTGGCTCCGCATCCTCACTGACACTTGGTATTGTTCATCACTTCCATTATTTTCATTCCTGTGGGTGTTTAGTGACATCTCACTCTGATTTTCATGTGCATTTCCCTGGTGACCAACGAGAGGGAGCACCCCTTCACGTGTTCATTTGCCGTCCTATTTTCGTGAGCTGTCTGTTCAGGTCTTTTGCCCATTTATTTTCAATTGGAGGGTGCCTTTCCTTTTGAAAGAGTTCTTTATATATTCCAAATTTGAGCCCTTTATCAGTGCTATGTACTGTGAATATCTTTTCTCCCTCTGTAACTTGACTTGTTTTCTTAGCTTCTTAATAGTATCTTTTGAGGAACAAAAGATTTTAAATTTTAATTAAATTCAATACATAAATTATATAAATATTCTTTTTTATGGTGAGTACTTTTTGAGTTCTGTTTAAGAATATTTGCCTCCCCAAAGGTCAAGAAACTATTCTCCTATGTTCCTCCTAGAAGCTTTCATATTTAAATCTACAGACCACACAGAACTGATTGTTGTTGTTGTTGTTGCTGTGATATAAGGGGTCGGGTTCTACTCTTAGTTTTCCATTTAGATATCCATTTGACCCAACACCATTTATTGGTAAGACTGTTTTTTGATAAGGTCGTACCACTACTCAAGGGTCTACCTTTTCATAAATCAGGTGCCTACATATGCATAGGTCTGTTTCCAGACTCTCTACTCTGTTTCACTGGTTTATTTGTTTATCATTGTGCTAATGCCACCCCGTCTTAATTACCATCACTTTCCAATAAGTCTTGGTATCTGGTTGAGGAAGACCTCCAGCTTCCTTCTTCTTTGGCGCGGTCTTGGTTATTCTTGGCTCTCTGTACCCCTATCTTACTTTCATATGGAACAGGAAACATCTTTAAAAGTAAAATATCTTCCCATTTTGTTGGGCCCATGCATCAGCCGAGTCACCAGCTCTGAGCTGACGTCATCAAGTCCATACCCACATTTCATTCACAAATTGCCTCTTGTGGGGCCCTCACTGCCTTGCCAGGACTGCCTGTCCATCCCACTTCTTAGCTCCAGATGACACTTTCTTGTGTGTGCCGTGGAGCAGTGCGCCACGAGTCCTTGCAAGTCTCTGCTATGAACACCACTCTGTCATTTCTAGTAATAAGTAGAGTGTGCTGTTTGCTTGCTGTCGTGTCAGGTGCTGCGCCAAGGGTTCTGCCTGCCTTATCTTATTAATCCTCTGGCCACCCTTGGAAGCATTACTGCCCCCTGAGGGCTTACACCATCCTCTCAGGGGTCCGACTTTCCCCGCTCGCTGTTCCTTCTCTGTCAGCTTCAACATCTCCATAGATCAGAGTTTGTCTGAGCTAGAAGGGACCTGAGAGATATTTGATCTGACAAATGAGGAAATTAATGCCCATAGAGGGAACGGATTTGGCTCGGGCTTCCTCAGCTGGTTAATGGCAGAAAGGGATTAGAATTTAGGTCTCTTGATTCCCAGACAGGACGCTTCTCCCGCACACACTTCCCAGTGATAGCCCCCATCAAACAGACTGTCCTGAAGCTACCCAGTTAATTTCCTCCCCATTTCCACTTAAATATCTCCAAATACTTGCCTATGATGTTAGTTATTTCCACTTCCTCATCTCCCGTTCTCTCCTTGACTCACTCCAATCCTACTTCCTTACTGAACTGCTCTCATCAAGGCTGTCTGCAGCTTCCATGTGGCCCACCCGCTGGTCCCCTCTCTCTCTGTGTTACTAGACCCCTCAGCTGCTTCAACCCACCCCACTGTTGCCATCTTTCTTGCAACACTCTCCCCATCTTCTGCCTATATCACCACACCCCCTTAGATTTCCTTCTACCTTGTGGTCTATTCTTTTTCAATTCCCCTCTTCTGGGTCCACCCCCAACCCTGCACATTAGATTTTAGAGTGGCCCAGGTTTGTTCTATGACCCATGTTTCTTTCTTTCTTTTTTTTTTTTTCGAAGAAGATTAGCCCTGAGCTAACTGCTGCCAATCCTCCTCTTTTTGCTGAGGAAGACTGGCCCTGAGCTAACATCCGTGGCCATCTTCCTCTACTTTATATGTGGGACGCCTACCACAGCATGATGTGCCAAGCGGTGCCATGTCCGCACCCCAGATCCGAACCAGCAAATCCTCGGCCGCTGAGAAGCAGAACGTGCAAACTTAACTGCTGTGCCACCGGGCAGGCCCCATGACCCACATTTCTATCTACACATTCTTACTAAGTGACTGCACCAGGCCTAAGGCCCTAAACCTTGTATGTCTTCTGACGTTTCCCAAGTTAGTGGTTCCCAACCTGACTTCTCTCCTGAGTTCTAGACTTCAACTTCTTACTTGACATCTCCATTTGGTTGTCGTCTTAATGGAGCCCTCTTAAAACAGAGCCTGGGACAAGGATTACAATACTAACCATTTAACTGGGAGGTGCACGTCCAAGGTAATGGGTGTAGGAGGAAAAGGGTGAGGAGGTGAGAGAGGGGCGACGTACTGTAACGAGCTGCTTCACCATCCCGGCTACCGCCTCCCAGAAAGCGGCCAAGAGCCCTGGCAGGCCACGCAGAGGCTGTGTTCACTCAGCATATGGGACTTCTCTGGAAGAGCTGCCTGACGATATTGCACCGCAGAGTGGTCCATATGAGAGGGAGAACAACGAACACTTGGTCTGTCTGGCTCCCATTTGGCTCCCGTTTTCCCTTGTTCAACATGCACCCTCTTGTTGCTAACTCTACACTTTTTGGGATGCATAATCTGAACCCTTGTTGGCATGCAGGAAGCCAGCTAGTGGAGTGATATTCCATTCACATCTGAACGCGGAAGAGTGACCCAGAGCTGATGGAGTGCTGGCAGGGGACAGAGAAAAAGAAAAAGGCCGACGATGTTTGTGGCCCAGTGCAGATGTCTACTGGACATATCAACATGAACATGACTAAACAGAACTCTTGATTTCTTTCTCTCAACCAAACTGATTCCCTCCTTCCCCACTGTCCGTCTCATGTCAGAAGATGGCACCATCGTCTCCATTGCTAAACCTTAGTCAAAGAGACCATCACCTCAGGCATGGGCCATTGAACTGGCCTCTGAACTGGTCCCCACCCTCCCATTCTTGCTTGTTTTTGATGTATTCTCCATGCCACAAGAGTGACTTTTTTTTTTCATTTATTTTTATTGAGGTCATAATGATTTACAGCATTGTGTCATTTTCAGGTATACATTATTATTTATCAGTTTCTGTATAGACTGTATCATGCTCACCACCAATAGTCTAATTTTTCTCCATCACCATACGTATGTGCCCCTTTACCCTTATGCCCACCCCCCACCCCCTTCCCCTCTGGTAACCACTAATCTGTCCTCTTTATCCATGTCTTTGTTTATCTTCCACATTTGAGTGAAGTCATGGACTATTTGTCTTTCTCTGTCTGTTTTTGTTTCACTTAACATCATACCCTCAAGGTCCATCCATGTTGTTGCAAATGGGACGATTTTGTCTTTTTTGATGGCTGAATAGTATTCCATTGTGTGTATATATTCATTTTTATATTTATATATATATATATATACACACACACCCCACATCTTCTTTATCAATTCATCAGTTGAAGGGCGCTTGGGTTGCTTCCAAGTCTTGGCTATTGTGAATAATGCTGCAATGAACATAGGGGTGCATAAATTTCTTTGAATTGTTGATTTCACATTCTTTGGACAAATATCCCATTTTATTTTTTCCTTTTTCTCCCGCCCGGTACATAGTGTATTCTTCGTTGTGGGTTCTTCTAGTTGTGGCATGTGGACGATGCTGGATCGTATGAGCGTCCATTCCGATTCCTCAACGCGCTTCTCTTGATCGCCAGGCATCTCCATACTGTTTTCCGTAGTGGCTGCACCAGTTTGCACTCCCACCAGCAGTGTACGAGTGTTCCCTTTCCTCCACAGCCTCTCCAACATTTGCTATTCTTTGTCTTGGTGATTATAGTCATTCTAACAGGTAAGGTGATATCTCACCGTACTTTTGATTTGCGTTTCCCTCATGATTAGTGATGTTGAACATCTTCTCATGTGCCCTTTGACATTTTTAAAGGTAAGGCAGTAACACTCTTCTCCCCAGCTCTGGGCTCTGCGCCATCGTTTAGCTCTCAGATCACATCACCCCCTAAGAAAGGCTTTCCCTGACTCCCCTGTGGAGAGAGGCTCCCTTCCTCCCACACTTTCTACATTACCCTGTTTCACTGCATCCTTAACACTTCGCCACTGTCTGAAATCATCTCATTGTGTATGTGTTGTATATTGTCTGTCTCCCCCACTATGATATAAGCTCCATTCAGAGAATTATGCTGAGTGAAAAAAGCCAATCCCAAAAAGTTCGACACTGTATGATTCCATTTACATAATATTCTTGAGGTGACAAAATGGTAGAAATGGAGAACAAGTTAGGAGTATCCCCGTATCCATGGCGCCTAGAACAGTCTTTGTCCATAGGAGGGACACCATAAATGTTTGTTGAATGAATGGGTGACAGAATGAACTGTGTGGGTGAACTGAGGGCCGAACCATGTGGCGAGGAATCTGTCTGCTTGCCTGACTTGTTATCTGGTTAGGTCTTTCCATAGCGGAATTGTTTGAGAGCAGGGACTATGGGGCGGTTGAAGGGAATTATTTAGGTCCTGCTGGAGTTCAAGTGGGTTTGGGGATCAGTTAACAGTCTTCCTCCTGTCCCCATTTTTTAAAATGAAACTTTTATTTTAAGATGATTGTCGGTTCACATCCAGTTTTAAGACTGGCTGTGATTCGGAGAGCCCCTGCACCGTCAGCCTTCCCTCCAGCGGTGCGTCTGGAAAACCTAGGGTGCAGCGCAGCGACCAGGGTGTGGACCCGGCACAGTCAGCGTGCAGACGGGCATCACCGCGAGGGTTCCTCGCGCTAGCCGTTATCTGTTTCAGCCACAGCTACTTGTCTTCTCCCCCGCCGCCCCCTTGACCTCTAGTACTCCTAACTTGTTCTCCATTTCTACTGGTTGCACCTCAAGAATATTATGTGAATGGAATCATGCAGTGTGTAACCTTTTGGGATTGCCTTTGTTCACTCAGCAGAATTCTCTGGGGATTCACGAGGTTGTCCATTCTTTGTTTCGTGGCTGAGCCGCGTTCCACGGTGTGGATGGACCACAGTGTGTTCAACCATTCACCCGCGGAAGGACGTCTGGGTTGTTTCCAGTTTTGAGCTGTTATAAAGCATGAACATTAAGTTTTCATTTCACGGGATAAATGGCCAAGAATGCAGTTGCTGGACGTTATGGTAGTTGCATATTTACTATTTATAGAAACTTCCAAACTGTTTTCCTGAGTGGCTGTACCACTTTACCTTCTCACCAGCAGCGTCTGTGTGATCTAGTTTCTCCGCACTCTCGCCACACTTGGAGAAATTGAAAGGCATTCTTTAGATCCTGCTAGATTCCAGGGGAGCTCAAGGATTCACTAACAGCCTTTCTCTTGCCATGTTTTTTAAGAAGGCTGATGCTTTGTCTGTCCTTTGGCTCAGCTGGGGATTAGTGATAACAGCCGGCTGTCATCTAGATGGACAGCCCACCAAGCACGTTGCTTTAAGAAAGGGTGACAAGAAAGGACACTCACACGTTTCCTGGACTCCCAGGCAATTTTAAATAATGTCAGAAAAGGCAAACCACCCTTGGAGGATGTCAAGGAGGGAATGTGGCTGGATTTCCGCTGAGAGCTTGATCAGCCGTAGGAAATCACCCGCTCAGGCCGATCCAGTGGGGAGAGGGTGCACTGAAGGGCCCCTCAAGAACTCCAGGGAGGGACTCTGCGAGTGGAAGGGCCATAGCAGAAACGTGTGTCTTAATGCGCGCTGCCTGGGCTGAGTGAAGGCTGCTTCTAAGAAAACTTAGCTCTAACATTTGGGACGGAGGCCACCCTGGAATTTTCTGTCTCAGCTTCACAAAACTGAACCCAGAAACAGTCTGTGTTCGGCTCCTCTCGTGACTGCTCCTGGCGTCTGACCGCGTCTGCTTCCCCCAGGGGCCCGGCCCTCCGCCGCCCTCCCTCACCTCCGTGGCCTTGCCCTCTCTCACCTTCGCGAAATCATCTGTTTTTTAACACCTTAATAAACACATACTTATATAGTGGTTACTACTTCTTAGGCATTGTTTGATGTTATTTTAAAGGTATATATATTAGCTCTATTCAAACTGCTAACAGCCCTATAAAGTAGAAATCATTAATGTCCCAGTTTCACAGATGAGGTAACTGAGGTACAGAGAAGTCAGGTCACTTGCCCAAGATCACACAGCTCATAAGTAGCAGAGGTGAGATGCAAACTCAGGCAGCCTGGTTCCAGAATCCCCGCTTTTAATCACTACATTACGATGACTTTCTTTTATTGACAAATATGCTTTAAACTATTCTCTTTTTCAAATCCCAATGGTATTGCCGTAAGGAAAAACCTCCCAGGGCTCTGTGTCTATATTGTCACCAGGCTAAGGGACGCACAGGACTCCCCCGAGGAAGACCTCATTGCCCATAACAGCTCTATCTTGTGCAGGTTGTTTCAAAGAACTGCAACCAACATTTAGGAAACGGAGTTACTGTGTGCCAGGACGGGGCCAGGAGCAGTCCATACATTGTCCACAACAGCGTGGGGCGGGCAATACTAACTCCCTCTTGGAGATGAGGAAGTTGAAGCATCAAGTGGCGAGTGGCTAAGCGATTTGATTTAAGTCACACAGCTTGAAAGCGGCCGTCCCGGGTTTGTCTGAGCCCCGCCATAGGTCTTTCTGGTCTCCTTGACTACACAAAAATGATTAAAGAGTTAAAGCTTCTAGTTTCGTCTTCTTTATTTTTGGTGAGAGTGTCAGTTTTGGAAAATGACGAGGTAAGAATAGAACCTTCCGTTTTGCTACCCATGAATTAGCAGTCCCCCAGAGTTTCACGTCGTAGAACGTGGCCCCACCATAACCTAGTGCTCAAATACAAAACTCAGGACTTGGCCCTTCTTTCTCCCTTATCCTACCTCCTTTCTACAATTTACCAGTAAATTCTATCAATTCTGTCTCCAAAATGCATCCCGAATCCACGTGCTTCTGTCCACCTGAGTCCAGGCCACCACCATGCATTGGCCCAACTGCCTCAACAGTGCCTTCCCGGGCACACCCTGCTCCACCCCGCAATCGATCTCCCATAGAAAACGTGTGCGCTCTTCTTAAGATATGAATTGGATCTCGTGTCTCTCATATTAGATACACTTCCAACTGGATTTGATGCCCCGTCCTGCTCTCTCAGGAATCCAGCGCCATGTTGGAACAGGTCATGCTCTTCCCACTTGGGAGCCTTAGCCCATGCCAGAGTCGCCTCCCCTCTCCTCCCGTGGCTGTCAGCCCCTCAGAAAGCTCCACGGAGCCTGCAGCAGGCATCCTCCCTCTGAAGATTAAAGGTATCAGCCTATCCGCTCGACGGCTTAGCCCAGGGCCTGCAGAACTGAACACTCAGGTAACGATAGTTCTTGGGGTTTTTTTTCCGATCATTGTTGCTCTGGTAAATACTCTAAAACTGCATGCCTGGGTGACTAGATAAGTGGCATAGGGAGGAGGAACAGTGTCAAATCTGGGCCCTCAGGAGCTTCTAAGAGAGGAAGGTTAGATACCATCAGAGGAAAAAAATCGCGGGGTTGTAAATCCTCTTCTCTGCCTTCCAAAGAATGTCATTACTATAATTGTCACACACACACTTACCGTGTGCTTAATGGAAGCACGGCTTGCAGTAGCAATGTAAACTATGCTTTGAAAAAATGTAAGAGCACCTAATACATTTTTTAAAGCAGTGGCTGGACCTGTCTGATTGATTTTTCTAAATATGTTTCACCCTCACTTACAGTTCCCCATCATGCTTCTTTTCTACGACTTAGCAACGAGTACTTAAAACAAAGTTTGTCCCTTTTCGATTTTCCAGTATCCTTGCTAACAGTCTTACGTGTTGACTTACAGAGACATGAAAAGGGGAAAAGAAGTGAAGAACACTTGGGTTGGAATAACCTATGAACTGGATATTTAGACTTTGTCCTGTTAAGAGCTGCCTTTTAACGGAGATAAAGGCAACAATGCGGACACTTCAGGCCCAGCAAGCCGTTAGGCTGGACTCTTCTTTGACAGAAGGTACCCTGGTTTATGCACAAAGATATCCATCACAGCATTACTTGCAATATCCCATGTCCAAGGCTGGGGCCTCCCTCAGTGAGTTACAGAACTTGATGAAAGATTATAGAGCCATTCAAATAATACTGGCAAAGACATTTTAAAACACGAGGAAAGCCTTATGTTATAACGTTAGGTGGATAAGGAGGCCTATGGGGGACGTGCATTAAGACCTGTCGTTGTACCTATACAGCTGAGAAACGCTGACTGTATTTCAGGCATCATTCTCCAGCGACAGCAGGTGGGGCGGGCTCGGAAAGGAGTCAGGGCCGGCACGGTGCCATTGGCCCCTTCCCTTCCTCCCAACCTAAGAGCCAGGATTGGAAACATACCCAAATATTAATACTGTACACCTTTGCAGGCTTTTCTTCTTTGTTCCTCTGTATTTTTCAAATGTCCTAACACTTTTTTAAAAATGCTTTTGTTTTCCTTTAAACTTTCCCCAGAAACTTCTAAAAGGCAGCTGCTGTGGTCTCACATCTCCCTTCTCCCCGCAAATGTGTAAATAAAGAAACACCCCTTTGCCTTTCATTCATGGCAGGCTGAACTCGCCCTGTAAGTGGATACTCTGACCAGACGTCTGTGGGTGGGTCGGGTGTTGTGTTTTCTGTTGTAGCTTCTTTTGGCTGATAAACTAGCACTTAAGTGTTTCCCTTTTCCAAACCCCAAATGACAAGTGTCTTTGTGGTGAGGTGGCAGCCCAACCTCATCGTGAACACGAACGGTGCTGGGACTTATTTTTGGTTTGCTGTCTAAGCAGGAGCTGGGCTGAGTGGCCAGGGCCTTTGGGGCCGAAATGGCTGGACTCAGAGCGTGGACCTACAAGGAGAAAGCAAGGCAAAGCAAGCAGACGTCCTGGGGAGGTCGGAGCACCTGGTCCAGGTGGGCCAGAAGGAAAGGCAGAGATCTTCTCTTAGCCAGAACACTGTACTCCACTTTTTACACGGTTAATTTTACCAAGGATACTAGAAAACAGAAACACGTTGACCCCGTTCGGGTGAATGTCACTCCAGGAAGCCTCAGGGAGCTAATAATAGCAAAGAGGCTGATGCTAAGAAGCAGAAACTGTGGTAGACATCCATTCTACAGCCTGCTCCCTGTCCCATCCTCCCTTCTCACAGAGCCTGAAGCAAGGGGTCTCACCTTCTGCTGGTCAAGTAGCTGGCATGTCACCAAGCTGGGCCAATTAACCCTGTCCAGAGAAGAGAAATCCTGGGTGAAGGGATACTGGGGTCCCCAGCTGATGGCAGTCCATTAGTTTCTCCTATCCACGTAGCTCAGTTTCCTGTCCTGTACATAGCCAGATGATTTACCTCTTTATTTGGTTCTGTGAGCAACTCTGCTTGTATATACTATGTATGTGTGTGTGGTATGACGTGTGTGTATATATTTATATTTATTGTTTTGCTTAAATTAGCTAAAGTTGGTTTCTTTTGCTTGAAACCAAAGAACTCCCCCTAAAATGAGAGCCCTGACATATTTCTCTGTACATCTCTGCCTGGCTCTGGACAGAGGGCAATTTATCCCCCCCGACTCCAGTCCAACATAGGAACTGGGATATGCTGGGTTTTATGAAAGCATTGGTGATTTTTTCCTCCCTGAATGTAAGCTCTTCCCTGTGTCCTAAGCAGGGGCAACCAAACAACTCCAGCCTCGACAGGACCCTCAGACAGGAGCGGGGAGTCCGCGTACTACCACTGTGGGACCTGGCTTTACTCATCCTGGGGTTCTTGTGCTGGAAACCAGGCTCTGGCGTCAACCTCTCAGAGACTAACAACCCCAAACAGAGAGCCTCCGACTCCATGATAGAAACGTTGGGCGTCAGAAAGCCATGTTCTCAGCAGTACGAGGTTCTGTCAAAAGTGGTGCAGTGAGAACACACACCCCATCAGATCTGGCTCCTGGAGCAGAGTTACATGCACAGGCAGCACCGCCTGAGTGGCAGCAGGATGCCCGTGACACTCCACCACCACCACTGCTATAGCTGCCGTTACTTTGCACAGCACGGACAATATCTCCAGCCTCCACGGTGGTATATTTATTCATCAAGGCAGCTCTTACTTCCTTTGATGCATCTCGTAATCCAGGAAGGCAGGAGGGGCCGGCAACATTAGTCGCATTTTATGGTTGTGGAAACGGAAGCACCTGCCAGTACTCATGTTGGATCTTGTACTATTATTACTGATGATAACAATGGTGCTCTTGATGTCAAATTATTGGACTTTTCTCCCAAAATTGCTTTAGAGCACAACAAAAAAAGTAATAGTTCATATTTATTGAGTGCTTGCTATGGGCTTCAGATTTATTGAAGTCGATGCAATTGTCCTTATTTTAAAGTTAAAGAAACTGGGGCTCAGAAAGATGAAGTAATCTGCCTCCGACCACATGATGAGTAACTGCCGGAGTCAGCATATGAACCCGAGTGGTCTGACTCCAAACTCATGCACTGGACTAGAAAGCCACAGGCCTGTTAGCTCTTTTTGAAGAAAACATCCATTACAGCAAACTGGCCAGACCCTTAGACTTTGTCCTGTTCTAATCTGACCCCCATATGTCATCCTTTTCAGTCTGAGTAAACATCCCATCCACATCCACTAGGGCCAGAAGTGGCTCTCCGCTAACACTTTCAGTTCAGAGTGAAAAGGTGGAAGGACTCACAGAAGAAGGTGTCCACGTCCAGTCCACAGGCCCAGACAGCTCAAAGGACTTGGGTAAACACCCAGCTCGAAAATGCTAACAAAGCTCCAGGCCTGGCTGGTTACCTCCGCCCACGTGTGCCAGGCCAGTGGAAGTAGGAGCGTAGAAGACATCAAGGATCTAACAAATCAATTCACAAGGAAACCCACCTTGATTTCCTCCTGCAGAGCGTATCTCTACCATTTCCGTCTCCATGGCGCTGCAGATGCCAAAATGTGGCAGGAAACCCAAGAGTCTAGGCCAGCAACACTCTATTTTCAAAGCAGTGCTTGGGGACCGAGGACGGAAGGCGGCCTGAAGACAAACAGATTGAAAGTTCGATAAGACTTGGTATCATTCCGATCACACCCACAGAACTTTGAAAGGTGCTCTGCTCACATGGGCAACAGGGGCAAACTGGTGAATTCAAGAAAGTTGGTCCTGGGCAGCTTCTTCTATCTTTCAGTGGAAAGTCTCCTCCTGCAGGCACCCGCTGCCCTCAGCCAGCATCCCTCACCAGGGCTGGGCTCCCAAGGGGCGGCCATACCACCCCGTCCTCTGGCCAAGCCCCTGGGCTGTTTTTTATTAAGAAAGGATCTTAAACTGTATTTCTTCCATAGTTGTTCATTCCTTCAAAGTATTAGTTTGATCAAAACAGATCAGGTAATTCATGGTTTATATGCCTTTGGGTGATAACGACTTAGTAAATTAATACTCTCAGAGAACTTTTGAAATTCACCCCAACAATAACTAATGGAATTTTCTGGCACTCTGGAGGCCGGTGTGGTAGGGATGTTTAGTGATTGCTTTTATCCAGCTCTCCTCTCCATTTACACAGGGTCACGTGACAATGGCATGGTGTCACATATGGACTGAGGCGTTTGATTGCCAGTGGGAGAACTTCCAGCTCTTTATCTGCTGTAAACTGTGGAGACCTTTGTTGAAATGGGGGTGTCATAGGATTAAAGCAGCCTGGATCCCTGAGGCACCATGTGAAGGACCGGCTTCCTAGAAAGTCAGCCAGACCTACAATGCACTTTGGGTGAAATAGGAATAAACTTCCTTTCTGTGAACCCACTGACAGCTTTGTGTTTTTTCTTACAGCAGCACAGTCTGGCATGTCTTGACTGTTAGAGCTAGTGATTTTCGATCACCTCAAATAGTTTGGTCCATAGTTTGCTTCCTCTGTACTGCTAAGAGAGACATGTGTCACTTATTAGCTGTGTGGCTTTGGACAAGTTATTAAATTTCCCCAGAATGAGTCTCAGAGTCTCCTCTGTAGGGTAGGATGTCTGGTCTCTTTCGGGTGTAAGGTTCTGCCTAAGTGGCAGTCCAAAATTGTATGGTGTCTGCTCCCTAAAGCTAACTATTCTGTGCTAAGCAAGGTAACACATCCCAAGACAAATGGAGATGTTTAACTCAAGTCAAACACTTCTTACCTACTCATCTCTGTGACCAGGAGGCTCATCTCAAGTTGCCAGTAGATAAGCACATGTTCTAGGAGGTTTGAGATTGTACTCGGAGGGCCCACAACATCTCATTAGCCTCTAAAATTGGCCATTCTAGCACCTCTCAGCTACTGGGATTTGTCAAAGCAGAGCCATTCAATTTGGGAATCAGGCAGCATTTCTCAAAGTTTATTTATCTTTGAGAAAATTCCCAGTTAATGTCTGAAGACAAGAGGGTCTCATCATCCAAAACAGTGGTTCTTAGCCCTTTTAACATGAAGACACCTCTTCAGTATAAAAAATTCCCCTGGATGTGCGTGCGTGTGTGTGTGTAACTATTAGTGCCCACTGTCCTAAAAATGCACTATTTAAAAAATTACTTTAATGAATTCTTATTCATATATTTGAAAAGTAGCACACATGTTATTCAAAATATTTAGACATATTACGTATTCGGGCTCCAGGCAACGTTGGGCACGTGTGTTATATATGCAGACTCCTGGCAATAATTCTGAGGTTCCCCAAGGTCTATTCACACCCATGAGCTGGGAAGAGCAAACTTAAGGAATCTAAGAGAACATCGCACCCTGCATGTGCTTCTTGTTTCCTCCCTCTCATCCTCAACTTCTTATTCTCTGGGAAGCAGACGCTGAGACAGAATGAGGAGTACATAGGTTCGGGGGGAAAGGAAGTGTGAAAGCCACTGTGAGGAGCAGCAATGGTCATGAGGAAGTCACCGGATCACGATACAGACTCTGTCAGTCCAACAGGTTGCTCCCCAGCAAGGCTGCCTGTTGGAGCCGAGTCCCCACTAGACAGAAATGGCTGGGTCTTCACTCCGTAGCCCTGCTTAGTTATTGGTTGGGGTCACTCTGAGCAGAGTGTGACTTTGGCTCAGAAGTTGCTACAGGGGAGGCTGTCAGCTAGCCACCCTCCAAGGAGCTGGGCAGCGAGTCCTTTCTGGAATGGGGATCTGAATGGTGTATCTCTATCTGCCGCATTTCCTCTAAGGCTCTGAGGCAATTCTGCCCCTCCAGGTTATTCATGAAGACAACATAACTCTATTAGTAACAATGTGAAGCGCCCTTGGGAAAGAGGCCATCTCTAAGCCGGCAAAGTCAGAAAGGAAATTATAAACACACATAAGCACAGCTGCATTAGCTGAAGGGTGAGCTTCTCCCTGACCCTTTCAGGGTGGGATGTGGGATTGCACTTAGTTTAAGCAGAATCTCCTTCTGCAGAGAGAGCTAATTGCAAATCTGAAATACGCTCACAGAAATGCTTACTGCAGGAGTGCATTACTCTGAAATGAACGTGAAGCCTCATAAATCCATGACCGTTTACCGTGGGGCAGTCACTGTGCTGAGAAAAATGAAGCAGTAATGGGAAGGTGGGAAATGGCCTGGGGAAGGCGGCTTCTCGTAGGAGGAGGAAGGCGCCCATTCCAAGCGTCTTCCCTGCGCCTAGGCTGTGAGGGAGTGTTTAGCAAGCGGCATGAAGAACAGGCTCGGGTGGATCCAGCTAGTGGGAAATATCTACAAGATTGAACTTGAGGACGGGGGCCGTGCCCTGTTAGTCTGGTTTCAAACATGGATCCCGTTAATCTCCAAAGATGCATCTTACACAAGCTTCCACGGTGGTTTCCAAGTGGGAGTTTACACAGGCCAAGGAGAACAGAGGCAAGGGCATTGAACAGAAACCCCAGAGGCCTGGCCCATCGCCTACCCTGCCTCCAGTCCTCCTGCAAACGAGCAGTCCCATCTTTACCTGTTTTCCTGTTAGCACTTTGTGCAAGGTTACACTGAAGAAAAGGTTTCTTAGTGAAAATAAATGAGTTAGATAATTACGGTTTCGTAGGTCTCCCTTGAAACCTACTGAGATAGGATAGTGAAGAATTCGTACTTCCAAAAACTCTGCTCCATGTACCTCATGATAGAAAGATGCATAGATAGATCAGAGATGAGACAGATAGATGATAGATAATGATAGATAACATACATTTACCAATTTGCCAATATATAACACATATTATAACATACACACAAAAACAGAAAATTGAAAAAGGATAAGAAAATAAATATAATAGAGGCCCTAGTATTTTCTTTTTGAACTCAAGGGATCATCTTGATTTCCTCTGATGTCGGCACACCTCACACTGGAGCATTCTCATAGTCTTGTCTGTGACAGAAAAAACGTGTGGGAAATAAAGGGATGGCTTACCATTACTTACGGATGTAAATCCATCCTACTATTTTTTAATGGCCTTTGAGCCACTGAGATAGTGGTACTCCCCATCCTGGCCATTCCTTCCTGCACCCAGGCCAGGGCCTGGGGGTAGAGGGGATAGTGATCATAGTTGATTACTACTAGTGGGAAAAGGGTACATGTCTTTTTCCAAACCAGATGGATTCCTCCTCTCCCTTTCTTTCGAGCACAGATGAAATCCAATTTAAACAAGTTGAGATTTCAAACCTGAGCTCTCTTTAGTCACCAAGGTTTAGAACAGTGAGTGGAACTGCGGACACTTGAGTTGATAAAACGCCCTATAGCTCAACTCTGACAGTCGATGATAAACATACGGTCACTGATGTCTGGGAGAATGACCAGAGGAGGGCCAGTTTGAAGGGCATCAGCCTGAGTAACAGGGGTGGGTATCAACGGACCGGAGATTGCAAGGCCTAGCAAGCAAAGAGAAAGCTCGTCAACACCCCACAGAGTGAGGAGGTGTGAGGCAGGCACCAGATGTGTTTGTGGTCCTTCGGTGACTCAGCTTCTATTTTAGCTACCGATAAACAAAGGGCCATTTCCAGGTATGCCACCTAAACTCGGACATTAAGTATAGCCCTAAGGTTACCAGGGCTACAGTGCTCCAAACCACAATTATTTCACACATGTTGGACTGAAAAGAAATGAAAATTAGAAGCATGAAAAAAATGACAAAAACGACTGTGGGTTTCCCACAATCTGCAAATCTCCCTTCACTACCAGCTCAGCACGAGCACTGCTTCTATTTTCACAGCTCTTTCCGCCTCACAGAGACCCACTGTCAGTACTGGTTTCCCACCTTTTGTTCATTCACACTCCCTCTGCCACCACTCCTTTCCCTCCAAATGCCACCACTCCTTTCCCTCCAAATTCCCATCCGCCAGCCTGCCTTCCCAGGCCCAGCTCCAGAGACGTGCACAGGCTTTGCCCAAAGCCTCGCCGGGGAGCCGAGTCTTTTTCTGAGGATAGTAAGCACTGACTCATCGCCTCCTTCTCACCACAGTTTCCAAAACACAGTCTGATTTCACCCTTATCTCCACCCAGATCCCCGTAGGTCTGGGCCACCTTGTGTGTAAACAGACTCCTGCTGGGGGATTCCCTCCTCACCTGCCTGACACCCTCTCCCTCTCTCTCTCTCTCTTCTGATGCCTACCCTCCCAAAATTCTGAAGAAAGAGGAGCTTAAAGAACTAGGACCCTTCAGGATCCATTCTTGTCTGTATTTCAGACCTTTGGTCAACAAAGGCAAACACAGTTCTGCTGTTAAAATAAGATTCAGAGACGCTTAGAGAAATGGCTCCGTAAAAACAGACAGTACTCCAATCAATTCCATCTTGGCTTCACCACCTGCACAGGAACAGAATAACCGGAGGATGAACCAAGTTTTCTCTGGGTAACTAAGCGAGTTTTACTCCTCTTCTCCCAGCCCCAGGGAGAAGCAGTAAGAGATTTAAATATGGGTAGTTGGAGATGAAAGTTCTCAAATTTTTATGTTAAATATAAATGTATTTGTGCTTTTATCAGATTTATGCAAAGCAGCACCTTTAAGACACTGATTTGAGGGTGGCATGTTACAAATGAGAGAGATGCCATTCAGCAAAATCCATCAGATTGCCCTCTGAATGATTCAAGTTCCTAGCTGTTAAACCAGCTTGAGCTGGGGGTTCCTAACTCCCCATACTCTCTTTTCTCTGGATCGATTCTTTAGATCCTTCCCCAGCTGGAGTGTCAGTCTCCAGGTGACTCAGAATTCGTTCAGGATACTCCTCCACACACCTACCCTTCTGATCAAGACCAAGCCTGTTACTATTGATTTCCAGCATTGACCCCAGCACTCCCTCGGGTCTCACCTCCACCAAGAGGATTCGGGAGGCAGAGGGCAGCATGGGCAGCAGCCTGAGCCTTTAAAACTCCTCAAAGCCAATTGGCAGTTCTGCACCAGCCTTCGTGGAAGAATTTATTGAGAAATTCTTTAGTCCACTACACCTTCATTTTTCAGAAGAGAAATACCTTCTTGTCTTCTGGAACTTCAGGTCTTGGCTCAGATTTTAAAGAAAATGCTATCTATAGCATAAAGTAAGGGTTCCCATGCATGCCCATTACAAGACCACTGATATAAACAAACCCAATGAAAAAGAGTGCGTGTGAAACAGTTCCCTGTGAGGAAAATGGAGACATTTCTCCTGAAATGATGCTGGCGGGACTACTGTCGGGACAGGGCCCCGGAAGTAGGCTGCTTATCAGTCACCAGGTCTCAGAGAAGAATTTGCATTCCATGTGGCTTCCAGATGGCGCACTGCAGATCACCTAATGTCCTTTTTGCAACATGTTCAATCATATTTAGGATATTTATGGATATTTATATTTAGGATATTTAGGATATTTATATTTATGTTTAACTTCCAACTTGGGAGAGTTTCCCAGTAGGACAGAAGCCTGTTTCAAGGTTGACCCATGAATATGACATAAGCCCAGGGGTAGACAATTACAATGATTCAAGCAACCGTAGGCAAATTGACCCCTCTTCTGATGTCTTCCTTCCAGAACACATGAAGAAGCAGAGCTTAAGGAATCAGGACTCCCAGGATCCAATTCTCTTCTGTATCTCAAGACATTTATCAGATAAAGAATATTTTTGCTGTTAAGTAAGACTCCGAGGAATCAGGACTCCCAGGATCCAATTCTCTTCTGTATCTCAAGACATTTATCAGATAAAGAATATTTTTGGGGTTAAGTAAGGCTCCGAGGTACCATAAAGATACAGAATTGTAGGTACAGTCATTTCCAACTTATGTTGTCTACCTGGGCAGGAAATTCAAAGATGAGCCAAGTTTTCTCTGAAGGAAGATTTCACTCATTCATTCATTCACTCATTCATTCATTCATTCATTCATTCAATTAATACTATTTTTGTAGTCACACAGATCTGAGGATAAACAGCTATCGATGTCCACAACTCCTCTTATCTCCTTGGAGAGCACAGATCCTACAAGCACCTCTCTAGTTTGTTTTTTCTCCCTAAAACCGGTGACTTAAGTGAGCCATCAAGAATCCCTAGGATCCCATAAGGAAGAGCTCTGGGGAGGGCTAATTCACCTCACCTACAGTGTGTGACCCAGAGTCCTTAAGCACAAACTCTGGATTAACCGAAACAGAAAATAAGCTTATTGGAAGAATGTTGGGAAGTTCACAGAATAGACAGGAAGGCAGGAGGGTGAGGCTTGGAAAAATGCAAAGACCAGAGCAGCTCTCGAGCTCCAGGGAACAGTAAGCACCGTCAAGGTCACGTCTTAGGGAACAGCTGTCGGAGGCCTGCTGTGGATGCTGCCTGTGGTGCCACCACCACCTCCTGCTGTGGATGCTGCCTGTGGTGCCACCACCACCTCCTGCTGCGGTCGCCATCATTTCTGCTGTGATAAACTCATTTCTATGTGTCTCCTGGCCTTGAGTCACACTCAAAAGACTGCATGTCCTGCGAGGAGCCTCTGGGTAGGCGCAGGTTACAAGCCTACACTGCCAGAACTAAGAAGCTCCTGCTTTCCACTTCTATAGGAAGACGTGGGGGCACTGGGTTCTACCAACACAGAACACAGTGGGGTGAAATCCCCTTAAATAGGGGGAGTAGGAAGGTGGACAGCCAAGAAATCCAAACCTATAGTTCATTCCTTACACAACTCTCTCTCCAATCGGATCTTTTCAAGATCTGATATTGCACATAAGAAAAACCCTTAGCTCAAAGGACCCAGTTTTGAGCTGTAGAGTATAGCCCCTATCTTGCACTTGATTTGGTCTCTTTTGGAAAATTCTGGCACAGTAAATACACTGTTTGTGCTCACACTATTATTCCCTCAGGCACTCTGAGAAGGATTTGAGGTGGCTCACAAAATTTAACACGTTGTAAAATAGTTCAGGGATCAATGAAAACAAACCAGTTTGTACCTACGTGAAATGCCCTTGTGACTGGTGGGGGCCCCTCCCCTCAGCACTTCCAGAGAAGGGGGAGGCGAAAGGGGAAAGTGGGGTCAGCCTGGGTCAGCTCTTGTATTCTCTTCGTGGTCAAGGAGGTGTTCTGGGCTGATAGGCGAGCTTTTAGGAAAAGGGCTGATGGGTTGGTTGGGTCCACAGGTACCGAGTGTGGATAACATGTGTTCAGGACAAGCAAGAACTAGGCCTCGTAAGGGGGCTGGAGTGACAGCGAGGATTGGCCCGGAGGCTAAAGCAGGACCACGGACAAGGGCCTGGAGGCGGAGCCCCAGCCGGCCAGCTGGTATCAGTAAGTCACGGCTGAGACCAAAGAAAACAAGAGGGTAGGGATGCGAGGGTTGGGCTGAGGTCAGAGGACAAGGCAGGGATTTCACCTAGAGACAGGCTCCTGCTGACAATGGCCTCTGCCAAGTGTTGCGTCCTAGAAGGGAAGCTGGACGGGGTCCTTCTAAGGCTTAACCGAGCCCACAGCACTCAGAAAGGCCGTTCTGAATCTTCATCTACATATTACACTATCATCGGAAAAAAAATCAGATGTGTTTTGAAATGAACCTTCTAGACAGTGAGACATGATCGAAGGAGGCCTGACTTCTGTTTGAAGCCAGCTCTTCCACTTACCAGCTGCGCCGGGTGAGGGCAGGCAGCTTCCTCAGGCCCTCACCTTCCTCCTGGCAAATGGGAAGCATGAGCTAAATAGTGCCTTCCAGCTTTAGACAGGAATGGTCCACTTCAAGAGGCCAAGTGTACGCACGTGCACACACACACAGCCCTGGGGTGAGGCTGCGAGCGGCCGGGAAGGGGCCGAGGAACGCTACCCTGCCGTGCACCCTCCCTGAAGCTGCCACCGGCCAGCAGACGTCCTCCAACCCACAGCTGTTGAAACGGTCCCCAGGGAGTTGGGCCTAATTCCTGTTTCCTAACATCCTGCATGTGGGGCCCAGCAGAACTGATAACGGGGTACTTCCCCCGAACTACTAATTACGAACTGAAAGGGGAAAACCGTGCTACCCGAGGACTTAGGCAGGATGGGTAACCCCGGCAGGCCGTGAGCAACACGGCTGAGGGGACAGACAGGCACAGCTCGAGAAGGCACAGCGGTGGCCTGGCTAGGATTTGCTTTTTTCCAAGACAAACCATGTCGGCTCTGATTCATCTCCTAGCTATGGCTACATTCCCCTCCTTTACTCACATCATTATTCCCAAGCCTGCGCCCTGCTTCATCGTCAGGGGCTCTGGGAAATCTTTGAGATTATTCAAGCATTCTAAGTGACAGGCATTTATCAGCCTCTCCCCTGAGTGACGTGTTGAGTGTCTTTATGTGCCGGGAACACCACAGTAAACAAGAATGCCCAAATAAGCGAGCCCCCAAATACACGTGTACCACAGTGGGTGACAGAAAGAGAAGCAGAGTGTAGTGCAGAGAGGAGAACAACGGGACGGGGCAAAGGGCAACATACTTGCAGAACGGTTAGAGGAGGTCTCTCTGTGAAGGCGACCTTCCAGCAACGTCCCAGAGGACGACGAGGAGCCAATGTGACGAAATGCAGGATCAGGTAGGAGGAACACGTAGGATGTGTGGTGTGTATGTGTGTCTGTGTGTATGGTGTGTGTGGCATGTATGTGTGGTCTTCGTTGTGTGTGTGTGTGTGATGTGTGGTGTGTGGGGTGATGTATGTGTGTGTGGTGAGTGTGGTGTGTATGTGATTTGTGTGGTATGTATGATGTGTTTATATGCTGTGAGGTGTGCGGTGGTTGGGGCATGTGTGTGTGTGGGGTGTGTATGAGGGTGTGTGTGGCATGTGTGTGCATGTGGTGTGTGTGGGGTGTGTGTGATGTGTGTGTGTTTCTGCAGTTTGTATGTGGTGTGTGGTGTGTGGGGGTGTGTGGAGTGTGTATGGGGGTGAGTGTGGCTTGTGTGTGTGTGGTGTGTGTTTGTGATGCACGTGTGTTTCTGCGGTTTGTACGTGGTGTGTGGTGTGTGGGGTGTGTATGGGGGTGTGTGTGGTGTGTGGGGTGTGTGTGCTGTGTGTGTGTTTCTGCGGTTTGTATGTGGTGTGTGGGTGTGTATGGGGGTGCGTGGGGTGTGTGTGGTGTGTGGGGTGTATGTGCTGTGTGTGTGTTTCTGCGGTTTGTATGTGGTGTGTGGGGTGTGTATGGGGGTGTGTGTGCTGTGTGGGGTGTGTGTGCTGTGTGTGTGTTTCTGCGGTTTGTATGTAGTGTGTGGGTGTGTATGGGGGTGTGTGTGCTGTGTGGGGTGTGTGTGCTGTGTGTGTGTTTCTGCGGTTTATATGTGGTGTGCGGTGTGTGGGTGTGTATGGGGGTGTGTGTGCTGTGTGTGCTGTGTGGGGTGTGTGTGCTGTGTGTGTGTTTCTGCGGTTTGTATGTGGTGTGTGGGGTGTGTATGGGGGTGTGTGTGCTGTGTGTGCTGTGTGTGGGTTTCTGCGGTTTGCATGTGGTGTGGGTGTGTGTGGAGTGTGTGCACGTGCACACACGCGTGGCGGAGTGGGGAAGCGGGAGCTCTTCTGGCAGAGGGAACAGCGCGCTGGTAGAAAGCTCCGCTGACGGAAGGAGCCGAGAGCAGTCCCGGGGGCCAGAGTGAGGGGAGACAACACGAGAGGAGACGGGTGCATCCGGCAGAGGCCAGATCACTCAAACCCCTTTAAAAATCTGATATTTTTCCTAAACCGTTTTTTTTTCTAAATTCAACAGGAAAACATTAAGGCCTTTTAGACAGAGGAATAACAATGCTATTTCCATTTTCTGCTTGTTTTATGGACAAGAAAATAAAAACAGGAATGGCACTTGAAGCAACAGGCCAGGTGGGAGACTTGCTTCAGTGAAGGATGGTGAGGACCTGGACGGAGTCAGCGGCTCCCAGCCCTGCAGGGGCACTTGGCAATGTCTGGAGACATTTTTGATGGTCATGACTGGGGAGTACTACTGGCAGCTGGCGGGTAGAGGCCAGGGACGCTGTGAAACATCCCCAAAATGCACACAACAGCCCCTCACAACAAAGAATATCCAACCCAAAATGTCAATAGCACCAAGGAAGGCAAACCTGGACTAGAGAATGCAAAGGCATTAGATTCCAGACGCATTTTTAAGCTGAAATGACCAGGAATTCCAAAGAGATTAAGTAGAGAGAGTGAGAGGAAAAATAATCCAAAATGGCTTTTAGATTTCCCTCTTGAGTAACAAGTCATGAAAACATGTTGAATGGAAAGATATCAAAATTTCTGTTTAGGAGATAGACTCAATTGCTTAGTTTAAAATTTCACATCAACTATTTACCAACTGTGCATAGCAAGATACACCAGCGCTCTGTGTGTCAGTTTCCCCCGTCTATAAAATGGGGTGACAATGGACTGACTGCAAAGGTATATGATGAGGATGGACGACTCCACCAGGTAAAGTGCTTCCAACATGCTGGCATGTGGTCAGCACTACAGTGTCAGTTACTTTTGTTGCTGTTATTGCTATAGTTGTTAATAATATTATTATCAGAGTCTAGACCTCTTGAGAGCTATCAAGATGGGACACGTGAATCTGGGAGGCATCAGCATAGTGATGGCTATGCCAACATAGATGGCATTTAAAGCTTTGAGACGAGTGTGAAGCTAGAGAAAATGTCCAGGACTGAACCTGCAGTAATTGATTGTTAGGATACGGATGTTGAGGGCATGAGGAGAAACCGGCCAAGGAGACCGAGAAGTATCAGACAATGATGTAAGAGGAAGTCAAGAAGGAAAGCCTCTCAAGGAGGGGATGCTCAACTAGGTTGATTAAGAAGAGGATAGCAAAGTACCTCTTGAATTTCAAGGTCACTGGGAACTTTGACAAAGACAACCTCAGTCAAGAAGTGGAGACGGAAGCCAGTCTGGAACGAGTTGAAGACTGAATGGGAGACGAGGTAGGAGAGTATTGGCTAAGAAGAGCGAACTGTGGAAGATGGTTAAGTTAATGAAGGATGGGATTTTTTTTAATTTTTGCTTTATTTTTAAGATAAATATGACTACACTGGTGGGAATAACATGGTGGAAGAGGAAACACTCGCAATCTAGGAGGGAAAAGAGATAGGTCAATGATCAAAGTCCTGGAGAGGATGTGAGGAGACAGGGCAGAGCGGCCTCTGGTTAGATGAGAGATGCTTTGAGCTTTGACACGGGGCGCTAGCAGAAGATGAACACCGTGGAGTCAGGTCTGCAGCTTTTATGTTAGGAAATGAAGGCAGTACACGTCTGGTCATCTTTATTTTCTTCATGAAGGACGGGGGGCGGGACCGGCAGAGGTAAGTAGAGGAAGAGTGTGTTTTGAGAACGAAATAGTCACCTCGGAACTGGGAAGGCTTCTAGAGAAAAGTGGTAGGATTACTAGACATCTTTTGAGACTTGTGATCATGAATTTTAAGTGAAACCCGTGAACTTCCTTCTTTGATTTTCTCCTGCAATATCTCAGTTGTTCAGATATAAGTGTAGAAAAGTAGAAGGTAGGATGTCAGATTCACTGAGCAGTTGGAGTTTTGCCAGGTGAATAGGACAGTGGACGAGGGTATTTGCAAGAGTGACTATAATGGTGGGCCACGAAATCTAAGCTGGGATCAGGCAGGATGTGAAGACAGCAGAGAGCTCATGTGTGGGGAGAGAGTGGTGTGGCGACAAAGGATTTGCCTCTGAGTTCTAGGAGATGATAGAGGAGGTGAGACGAAGATAGGAGGTGACGGCCAGAGAGAGGGGTGTTGACATCTAGCTTCCAAAGGTGGCATACTTTCTGGTGATGACAGTGTCCCAGGCCTGAATAGACAAGCGAGTGGCTGACGTGGAGTGGAGGGGTGGTGATCAGACATGAGGGAATCAAGGAATTAAGGAACTAAACATCACTGGGTCACTGAGAAGGATAACGGGATTCAACTTTGAGAGGAGGCAGAGGCTTAAGTCCTCAGATAACAAAGTATGACCAGCACAGTGGGCATTGAGGAGGGAGGGAGGGGAGAGAGAGAGTGGTTAGCAAGAGGGCATACATCTTACAAAGACAGGAGGGAACAACAGGACACTTTCTCCCCTCCAGGACCTGAAGTAGAGGGGTGTGAACGAATACAGAGCTTCTGGTGGGGACTGGGAGGTGAGCGGTGGACTCATAGGCTGCCTGGTCCTGCTAGGGCAGCAGGTGGGGTTCAAGAAGAGGTCAGGCCGCCTTCCAGCCCCGTCTCACATGGCAAAGTCTGATACACAACGTGAGGTGCCTGCTTGGAGAAAGTGCCTCCACTCCCACCCCTGCCCCACTTCCAGAGCAGAGGGAGGGTTTCACGAGTTCGCAGACTAAAAAGAAGCATGAGCAAGCTAACTTGGCGGCATGAGCGGTTTAAACAAAAGTGCACACTTAGTGCCAATGTGGGTTAGGCCAAGGCTGCTTTTAGGACCCTTACTGTTTCTGAGAGCATCCTTGGCAGCATTCAGGTTCAAAACGCGGTTTTAAGTTTTGTTTTAAATACCCTAGACTCAAAACACCTTATAGGTATTGTCAGAAAAAAAAAGAAATTGTCCAATTAACACCCCAAAGCTGTTCACAGCAACTGTCCAAGATCAGGGATAGCACTGTAATAATAGTTAACATTTATTTAGTGCTGACCGTGTCCTGGGCACTGTTCTAAGCAATGTTCCTTTGTTATTGCATTTAACGTTCACAAAACCTTTATGGGTTTATCCCATTTTACAGATTGGGAAAATGAGACACTGGAAATACTTGTCCAAGGTTACCAGCTGTGAGGGGTGGAGACGAGATGGTCTGCAGAGCTTGCAGTACTAACCATTTGGCAATACTGCCATATACTGTAAACACCAGTGCATTTACTCTCACTTCGGCGTAAGAGCAGACATCACTGGTCAATCACAGAATAATCCACCGAGCTTGATCCCTAATCCGTTGCTCTGGGAGCTCTCATCGCTGATGAGCGCTGGTACTGGAAATGGAATCTCCCTGCCAGGCCCACCCGAGACCCTCCTCCCTTGCTTGGCTCTTCTCCAACTTTGCCTCTGCCCTGCTCCCAGTTTGGTTTTGCTTTCCCTCTGGCCCTCTACACTTGGCGTATGCTCTTGGTCCCTTTCACGTCTGACTCAGGCTGACTTGCCCCCAGGTCCCTCTGCCCTCTGTGTGCTTCCTCCTCAGCCCCACCCCATCACGAGCTCTCAGTGATTCTGGCGGTGACGATGAGGCACTGAGGTGCAGAGGGAACCTGGCGACACGGGCAGGACAGAAGAGGAAAGGTCTCGGTGCAGAGCCATCCTCGAAGCCTGAGCCCCGAGCCGTCTGTAAGGATTTCTGCGTGAGCAGAGCAGATGCAGAGCTCCAGATGTGGTGTGTGGTCCGAAGCCCCTGCCATTGGAAGTACAGCGCTGAGTTATGCTGTTTGTGTCTTTTAAAATGACCACCACCAACCCCTATTTTAGTCAACTGAATGGTAAACATAAGAACAGTTTTTAATTTTGGAGGAAAACCTTATATATTTGTTGTGCGACAAAGATGCTAATTGGAGGATTGAAAAGTAGTGGATTCTAACTAGCTGTGTAATGCTGGAAAGTCACTTAGCCTCTCTGAGCTGCGGTTGGTAAAGTGTGCCAATTAAATGTACGGCCTCTCTGGCCCCTTTCAGCCCCAGCCATCTGTATCCATGTAGCTGAGCTTCAGAGGCTCTTGTTGTCTGTTTTGCAGGGCCACTGACTGCCAACAGCGTCTCCCCACTTACTCCCAAGAGTCACCAGGAGATGCCCCACATAGACTCGTAGGAGTTCTGTTGGTTTCCACAGGCCACGTGATATCTTTCTTTCCTGGGAGGGCTCTGGCCCCCGTTTTGCCTACTGCTATGGCATGTGGTGATCCCTGAGTTGCTGGCTCTGTGGGGTCTGAAGTCTGTCAACCATCACCACCGCCACGGCCACAGGGTATAAATGTCCTCACGGTGTCAAAGCTCTTTTAGGATTTGTATGCTCTAGTGTTGAAACCTGAAGCAGGACTGCCGGAGTCCACTGCTGACCTCCAAACCCTGGGAAGCGTCGTCAACTCACTGTGGAAACCTCGCAGGCACCACTCAAATTCTCGACTGTAGGTCAGTCTCCTCTCTATTTCCACAAAGAGCAATACGAGTTGACAGAACACCCAAGACCCACAAAATAGAGGACTGCTCTTATCCACCCCTAGAAACCACTATCTGAGAAGGCAGAACAGGCTATACCCAGAGGCCCAGTGAGTCCCAGATCATGCGAGTTAGCTCAGGAGCCCCGCTCACAAAATACACACCAGTTTGACATCAGCTAAGCCTCATCCCGGGCGACAGACCTCAGCCTCACACAAGGACTGAGGGGTGTATTAGAGATGAGCAAGAGTCAAGGAGCGCAAGGACATCCTGCTGGGCCAGTCTCACCGTGAAGACAGAGCATTCGACGCAGGAAGTGCAGACAATGTGGTCAAAATTTTCACTAGGAAGAAAATCCCTTCACCGCACAGAATTTCTCTTTAATTTTTCTTAAGGTGGTAGGTTGCTAATTTAAGCCCTTCACATACTTTCCCAGCAGTAAATTGAATTTACTGTACATCCTTCCAGGTCCGGTGGATTCAAAAAGATGACCTTGAAAATCCCAGCTCCGTTACATACTTACTGGTTGTGTGACGGTGAGCAAAACTGTCAAACCTTCTAGATCTTAGTTCACTTATTTATAAAGTGGGGTTTTTATGAGGATTAAAAAAAATCTATGCAAAACACCTGGTTCAGGATCCCACACAGGATGGGTGTTCAGTCTGTCAGCTTCCTCCCCTCCTAGCAGAGTCATCAGAAGACACCAGCGCCAGTTCTGCTGTCGGACACACAGCACACCCTCCCAAGTGTGAGTGCCGTTCCAGCTCAGCAGACGCCCGTCTGAGGAAAGCCGGTAGAAACCCCCACGGTGCTAGGTTTCTCTCCTGGTAAGCAGCTCGCTTCCCATCACTTTACGTCAGGTGAGCCCCCCAAATGAGTCAGGCTACGTACAGGAGCAAATTTGGGAACTGCACCCAAAACAGAGGCTTCTTGACTTTTCATGAGAAGCTGTCAGTAACACCAAAAACAGAGCTTGCGGGACTCACAGGGAGAAAACCCCGAACTCCCAAGTTACCCCAAGCTACCTCTGAATTCATATGCAAACCCAAGGGCTTAGTTCATTTTTTGTGTGAATTCTATCCACAGCATTTAATGACTGCTGAGTCACTGGACAACATTCAAACCTTGCAAACTTGTGTGTGTGTGGTGGGGAGGGGTACAGCAAGACGGCCCAATCTTAGGTAAACAGGCAATACCAAATTAAATTTAAAATAACACTCCGTTTATTGGTCATTTAGAAGGTGATTATTTACTTTTTGAAAACATCTACCATTTAAAGTCTGACTCTGATTTTCATGAAAATTTTCAAGAATTTATCCGTTGTGTAGAAATGGGCACATCTCTATCCGTCTCAGCCGTTCCGGGTGCAGCTGCAGCAGGGCAGAGAAGAAAGCGCGTGGAGTCACAGTGAGAAGACTCGAGCGCTGGTTCTGCCCCTGCCCTTTGCTGAGGTCATAGGTGAAGCAAAAAGTCGCCCTTGAGATATAAACACCCCAGGCCTGTACCAAGCAGGTGTGGTGGCTGAATTTACACTACGTGTGTTGTGTGGAAATCATCTCCAAGGAATTAACGTTAAAACCAACATAGAACCACTGAAGCCCTGGAAGCAGAAACTAAAACAAAACATTTCTTTACAAACTCTTCCAAAATCCAGGGTGCCTGGGCCTCCTGCTGAAGATAAGCTCACAACATCAGAAGAAGCAAATTAATAAATTATGTGAGTAAATGCACTACCATAAGAGAGAGTCATGAGGCACTGTAAACCAGAAAGCTAGCATCCTAGGATCTAAAAGACACAACAAAATAAGTATGTTTCCAGCAATTAGGGAGTTTTAAAAGAGGGCAGAAGGAGGAAAGAAGACTCATAGTGAAAGAAGAGGATAGTACAGCGAAAGAAAAGACAGACTTGAAAAAGAACCAAAAGGAAATGCATCAATAAAATAAAGAACTAATGCGATAGTAGACACAGCTGCTGAGAAAATTAGTGAACTGGAAGATAAACTGAGGAAACTATCTATAATATATCACAGAGAACAGATGGCAAACACAAATGAGGAGACAGAAAATATGAGGTTAGATTGAGAAAATCCAGTAGATACAAAATCAGGCTGCCATCTGCCCAACTCTAAAAGCTACCATCCACAAGGAACACAATGGAAAGGATGTTTCTTGGATTTTTATAACATGTCAGCCTTTATTTAATTACAATTCCAGAAGGTGAGAATATGGAAGATGGGGATAAAGTGATAATTTTTAAAAAGATAATAGGTGAGAAATTTTCAAAGTTGAAGAAAGACACAAGTTCTCGGTTTTCAGACAGAAAAAGTACACAAGAGTCCTGGTCAGAATAAATAAAAATAAATGCACACCTAAACAATTTGTGAGGAAAATGAAAAAAACCAATGACAATGAAAAATAAGCAGAAAAAAAGGCGATTACCCAAAAAGTCATGAGCAATCAAAATGACTGAAGGCTTTTTATCAGCAACAGTGCATGCCAGAAAACAATGAAATATCTTTAAAATGCTGAGGCAACAGTTCTGTCAGTTAAAAATTCTAAACCCAGGGGCTGGCCTGGTGGTGTAGTGGTTAAGTTCATGTGCTCCACTTCAGTGGCTTGGGGTTCCCAGGTTCAGACCCCGGGTGCAGACTTACACGCCACTTGTCAAGCCATGCTGTGGCGTCCCACATAGAAACTAGAGGAAGACAGGCACAGATGTTAGCTCAGGGACAATCTTCCTCAAGCAAAAAGGAGAAGATTGGCAACAGATGTTAGCTCAGGGCCAATCTTCCTCACCAAAAAAATAAAAAAAAAAACTAAACCCAGATACATTTTCATTCAACAATAAAGCATCGTTCATTCACACAATGGAAGCTCACAGTGAAGAGAGTATCATAATACATTCTTAAGTTTAAAAAAAAGTACCTTTCTGTTAAGAAGGAGGGAGAGTAAGTATATATCTTTGATTTAGAGTAATAGCATATAAAACACTAGAAGACTACCCAAGGAATGAATATCATTGGTTACCTGTGGAGGAAGGGAAGAATCGAATGGATGAGAATAGGAGTCAGAGGAAAACTTTTTCACTGATAATACCATCGATTATCCCATTAAAATTTTTGTTTGATGGGCAAATTCGTAGAGAGACACAACCAACCAAGACTGATTCATGAAGAAATAGAAAATTTGAACAGACCTGTAACTAGAAAGGAGATTGAACAAGTAACCAAAAACTTCCCAACAAAGAAAAGCCCAGGACCAGATGGCTTCATTGGTGAATTCTACCAAATATTGAGAGAATTAACACTAATTCTCCTCAAACTCTTCCAAAAAATTAAAGAGAAGGGAATACCTCCAAATTCATTCTATGAGGCCAGCATTATTCTGATACCAGAGCTAGACAAAATGCTACAAGAAAAGCAAACTACAGACCAAAGTCCCTGATTAAAATAGATGCAAAAATCCTCAACAAAATATTAGGAAACAGAATTCAATAGCACATTATAAGGATTATACTCTATGACCACGTGGAATTTGTTTTTGGAATGTAAGGATGGTTCAACATACAAAAAGCAATCAGTGTAATTCACCACACTGGCAGAATGAAGGAAAAACCCACAGGATCACCTCACATGATGCAGACATGATGCCTTTGACAAAATTCGATACCCCTTCATGGTAAAGAAAAAACTGTCAACAAAATAGGAATAGAAGGAAACTACCTTAACATAATAAAGGGCATAGATGAAAATCCAACGGCTAACATTATATTAAATTGTAAAAGACTAGAAGCTTTTCCTCCAAGGTCAAGAAGAAGACAAGAATGCTCACTTTTGCTAATTCTATTCAACATTATACAGGAAGACCTAGCCAGAACAACTAGACAAGAAACAGAAATAAAAGGCATCCAAATCGGAAAGGGAGAAGCAAAATTATCTCTGTTTGTAGATGACATGATGTTTTATGGAGAAATCCTAAAGATCACATACACACACCCAACTGTAAGTACTAATAAATAAATTCAGCAAAGTTGCACGACACAAAATCAATACACAAAAATCCGTTGCATTTCTAAGTACTAACAATGGACAAATGGAAAGGGAAATTAGGAGAAACAATCCCATTTACAGTAGCATCAAAAAGAATAAAATGCTTAGGAATAAACTTAACCAAGGAGTCAAAAGACTTGTATGTGGAAAACTACAAAATGTTGCTGAACGAAATTAAAGAAGACACCAAGAAATGGAAAGACATCTAGTGTCCAAGGATTGGAAAACTTAATGTTGTTAAGACGTCAATACTACCCAAAGTGATCTACAGATTCAATGCAATCCCTCTCAAAATTCCAATGGTGTTTTTTTCTAGAAGTAGAAAAATCCATCCTAAAATTCATATAGAATCGCAAGACACCCCAAAGAGCCAAAACAATCTTGAAAAAGAAGCACAGTGCTGGAGCTCTCCCACTTACTGATTTCAAAACTTATTACAAAGCTGCAGGAATCAAAACAACGTGGTGCAGGCGTAAAGACAGATATGTGGAACAATGGAAAACAACAGAGAGCCCAGAAACAAAGACTCACTTACACGGTGAGAGGATTTTCGACAAGGGAGGCCCAGACCATTCGATGGGGGAAAAGACAGTCTTTTCAACAAATAGTGTTGGGAAAACTGGATATCCACACGCAAAAGAATAAAGTTGGACCCTTATCTTACACTATCTACAAAAATTAACTCAAAATGGATCAAACACCTATACATAAGAGCAAAACCTATAAAACTCTTAGAACAAAACATAGGGAAAAGATTCATGACATTGGATTTGGCAATGATTTCTTGGATGTGACATGAAAGGCACAGATGATAAAAGAAAAGCATAGATAAACTGGACTACATCAAAACTAAAAACTTTTGTGCATCAAAGGACACAATCAACAGAGTGAAAAGGCAATCCACAGACTGGGAGAAAATATTTGCAAGTCATATGGCTCATAAAGGATTAATATGCAGAATATACAAAGAACTCCTACAACTTAACAACAAAGAAACAAACAATGCAATTAAAAAATAGGCAGAGGGCTTGAATAGACATTTCTTTAAAGTACACAAATGGCCAATAAGCACATGAAAAGATGCGCAACATTACCAATCATTAGGGAAATACAGATCAAAACCACAGTGAGATACCACTTCACACCCATTAGGATGCTACTATAGAAAACAAAACAAAGAGCCAGCCCTGATGGCCTAGAGATTCCAGTTCAGCGCCCTCTGCTTTGGTCACCCGGGTTCGGGTCCCTGGTGCAGAACTACACCACTCATCTGTCAGTAGCGATACTGTGGTGGCAGCTCACACAGAAGAACTGGAAGGACTTATAACTAGAATAGACATCTATGTACTGGGTCTTTGCGGAGGAAAACCAAAAAAGAGGGAGGAAGATTGCCACAGATAGCTCAGGGTGAATCTTTCCCAGCAAAAACCAAAACAGAAAATGGCAAGTGTTGGCAAGGGTGTGGAGACACTGCAACCCATGTGCACTGTTGATGGGAATGTAAGATGGTGCAGCCCCTATGGAAAACAATATGGCAGTTACTAAAAAATTCAAAAGAGAATTACCGTACGATCTAGCAATTACATTTCTGGGTATATAAGCAAAAGAATTGAAAGCAGAGGCTCAAGGAGATATTTGTATGCTCATATTCATAGACCATTATTCACAACAGTCAAAAGGTAGAAGTAATGTGTCCATGGATAGACGAACTGATAAACAAAATGTGGTCTACACACATAACGGAATATTAGTCAGCCTTCACCTTTAAGACATTATGCTAAGTGAAATAAGCCAGTCACAAAAGGACAAACATTGTACGACTCCACCTACATGAAGCCCCTAGGGTCGTCAAATTCATAGAGACAGAAAGGAGGATGGTGGGTGCCAGGGGCTGGGGAAGGAGAAAATGGGGAGGTGTGTAAGGGGTATGGGGGCCTCAGTTTCCCGTGATGAAATGAGCTCTGGAGATGGGTAGTGGTGATGGGTGGACAACAATGTGAGTGTCCTGGATACCACTGAACTGTGCACTTAAAAATGCTAAGATGGTACATTTTACATCATCTGTATTTGACCGCAATTGAAGAAAAAATTACCAAGTATGCTCCATGGACAAGTTCAAGAGGTAGAGATTAACCCAAAAGGTCAAAGTAAAGTATTTCTACCCAAATGGGAAAAATTTTGTTTGCTTTTATTAAAAACCATTTCACAAAGAACACCTTTGAAAATTTACAACATGGCACAAGAAATAAATGTTAACTGTAGAAAATTCAAAAAGTACAGGCAATCAAAAATAAGAAAGGATGTAAAAAAAATCACCTGTCGTATTGCCACCAAAACGTGTATATCCTTTAAATGTATTTTATATATATACGTGTGTGTATTTATTTATATATACACAAATATATCATATACATATGTATGTGTATATGTATACATATGTGTATATATATCATATAGATATGTATATGTGTAAATGTATGTATATTTATATACGTATGTTACATTCATACAGATAACACAAATTTGATTGAAGATATTACAGATTCTTACCTGCATGCACCAGTCCTGCCACTGTATTTGTAGCCACAGTAACTGGATATCAGCTACACTTATACTGACATCTACATGTACTAAAAGGTAATATTACCAGTGAGAATTGTTATCTGTGGTACAGACAGGGCTGAAAGGACAAGGATGGTCCTTTCACTCTGGGGACCACTTTACACATGAAGGCTGTTTTATCTCCAATACACCTGTCAACACTTTTACGATGAACATTTTCAAATAGTCAGCTGAAATACTTTCAGAGTGAACACTGTATATCCACCACCTAGGTTCTACCACTAATGTTTTATGATACTTATTTTATCACATACATATCTATTCTCTTCTCCATCTATCAATCCACCTTATTTTTGGATGCATTTCAAAACAAATTGCAGATGTCAACACATATCACCCTAAATACTTCAGCATGCATATTAACTTAATAGTTTTTCCTTTTGATACACAATTTAGATACAATGAAATGCACAAATCTTAAGTGCACAGTCATTGAAATTTGACAAATGCATATAGCTGTTTAACCTAAACCTACCAAACTCTAGTACATTGTCGTCACCCCGGGAAGTTCCCTCATGCCCCTTCCCATCGCCCTGCCCTCACTGCCCAGAGGCAACAAGCACTCTGATTCTCTCCCACCACGGTTAGTTTTGCCCTTTGCAGAATTTCATGCAAGTACAGTCAGGCTTCCGCTCAGCATAACTAACGTCTCTGACTCCTGAGCTCAGACAGAAGAGTCTGGGGACAATTGAATTTCTTTCTGGGCTCCAGTGAGGGCAGGACACCCATTTGATGCTGCTGCCACCCCTGCTGGCCACTTCATGTAGCAGATAGTCGTATGTGGGTCTTGCCACAGCCTGTGAGGTTGATGCAAATGCCAGGCCACCAGTCAGTGGGGTCAGAGGAGAGTGGAAATCACAGGCTAGATGTTTACAGACTCTGTGCAGTTAACAGACACCTGCCCACTCCCACTGGAGAGGGTATAGGGAGCTGTTGGAATAGTCTTGTGCAGTGGTCTCGACATTAACTGTAGAGTATAAATCCACAACTGTGTGTTTATCTTACTGTTTGACAACACTTTTATTTGGCAATAAATCCTTTAGGCAATAGGAGCCAAAAAAAAATTTAACTAAAGTTAAAAGTGTATGTTTAGTGAAAAATTAAATACTAAACTTCTGTGTCTCAAGACAATTGATGAGGAAAGTGTAATGTGCACAAAATATGTTTGGCACTTACTACCCAAGTCTCTTACTACTAAGGGTAATATCCTTTATTTACTAAGGGTGTCATAGCAATGTCACCAACACCTGAAACCAGAAGGCACAAATGCACCATTGAAGAAGCATCAGCACAGACCCAACAGCAAGTGGGTGTTTAAGAAAGAACAGGACCGCAATGGGTGCAGCTACAGGAAAAACGTGTGTTCACAAATCACTTCATGACGCATGGCTTTTCACTTAGATCAGCTGAATATTCTCCTAAACTAACTTTGCTTGTTTTCAAGTTCAAGTTTCTTGTGCACATTTGAAAAGTGAAGTGGTAGTTATTAGCAAATTGGGAACTTTGCACACAGTTAAAAATTGCCAATTTTACATAATGTCACTTGATACTTCAAATGAAAAATCAGTTTCGTTATTTCCTGATATTAGATTGGTTTTTTTAATCCAACTTATGGAGTCCAAGGAAAGCTCTGGAAGTTCATTCTGTCAAAAGTGAAACACTTGACCTTTTTCTGAATGTTTCTGTAAATTCAATTAAAATTTCTAACAATGATGATAAACTTATTTGCTTTTCCCTGGATAATGGAAATGCAAATTTTGATGAAGCACAGCCACATAGCAGAAATAATGTTCTTACTGAATGAAAACAGCCCATTGAGCAAAATTGTACTTAGAATTGGTTGGGTGTACACACAACCCATAATTTTGTACAAACAAGCCACAATATTTTATCAATAAAAATAGAAGCTAGAGTTGTCAAAATTTACTTACATGCACACACACCCACATGGCAACTAAACTAACAAATTTGTGAGGCAGGCTAATGCTGAAATAAAATTACAATCAATCTTGGCATAGTCATATGACCTTTCTCTTTGCTGCCCATAAGCAATCTCATTTTATATATATATACATATACACACACACATATATATTTTAAGATTAGCCCTGAGCTAACATCCATGCCCATCCTCCTCTATTTTATATGTGGGATGCCGCCCCAGCATGACTCGATAAGTGGTATGTAGGTCTGCGCCCAGGATCCAAACCAGCGAACCCCGGGCTGCCAAAGCAGAATGCAAGAACGTAACCACTGCACTACCGGGCCGGTCCCTGATTTTCAATACTTTTAAGCCTTCGAATTATTATTTTGTAAATCAACCTAAGTGTCCCACAATGTATTGAACTTTGGGTATTTGGAAATGAGAGTGCTAAAATTTGAATTTCATTTAAAATCAGTTGGAAATCTTTAGTATACAATGAATGGAAAGCTCCCTCATGCAGCTTTTCAAGATTTGGAGAACTGTCATGAATAAAAACAAAGCTTGTAAACAAGAAGACATTGAAATATATTCTTATTAAAGCAAAAATGGAACTAAAGAAATAAGACAATGATCACTCAAATAGTGTCTGAAATTTGATTTGGAAAATGGGTAATTGAGTTTGGAGTATCTCAACATGTAGGAATAATATTTTGATGGGACTTCTACCTGTGAAATATTTAGGCTGCAATATTTAGTTATTTCAATATAAAAAAAACAGAATTGAATATATCCTCCATCTAACAGAAATTGCCCTGATCTTTCCAGATACCTCACCATCTATAAAATCTTTTCTCAATTAAAAATACATTTTTTGGGTTGGCCCAATGGCGTAGTGGTTAAGTTTTTGTGCTCCACTTCAGCAGCCTGAGGTTTGTAGGTTCAGATCCCAGGCGTGGACATACATATTGCTCATCAAGCCATGCTGTGGTGGCATCCCACATACAAAATAGAGGAAGATTAGCACAGATATTAGCCCAGGGCCAGTCTTCCTCAGCAAAAAGAGGAAGATTGGCAACAGATGTTAGCTCAGGGCCAGTCTTCCTCACCAAAACATATATTTTTTGACTTATTTATAAATAAATATATATATATTTTATATATATATTACTATAAGTTATTTGAATATGCCAAGATTTTCAAATTTACTAGCTGTAAATTACAACTTTGAAGCTCTCAGGAATTTTATGAAAAAGAAACCCACAAGAAAATGAAAATATACTGAAAAAAAATTATTCAGAAATGCTAGTGACAGTTTTAGAGTTAAAAATGGCTAAGAATCAATAGGCGGAACATAGAGGATTTTTAGGGCAGTGAAAAGACTGTATGTATGTCCAAACCCATAGAACGCAGAAAATCAAGAATGAACGCTAATATAAACGACAGACTTTGGGTGACAACAATGTGTCAGTGTAGGTTAAACACTTGCAATCCATGTTCCACTCTGGCAGGAGACGTTGATAATGGGGAGGCTGTGCACGTGTGGGGGCAGGAGGTATATGGGAGGCCTCTATAGCCTCTGCTCAATTTTGTTGTGAACCTAAAACTGTTCTAAAAAATAAAATCTATTAAATAATTTGCAAGCACAAAAATATGACGTTGCTAACAGTATAATGACCTGATAAATGAAAAATTTATTCAAGCCAGAGAAATTTTATGATCAATCAAGGTATCACATTAATAAAGTATTATTTTTCATATTGTTTAAAATTTTCACACCCAAAATAATACTTTTCTAAATTTACTTTGTTATCTACACATCACAATCACCTATATTATATTTTATAATAAATGATTTTAAAGGAAAAAATGGCTAAGAAGTTGATTAAAGAACATGTACCGAGAATATTTATTCTTATTATGTTATTTTAATGGTTGTATAATCAATATATAGACATTTTAAACTGATTGCATTAATGTACATGGATATGTGTTTTCAGTTTATGAGAAATAATTTTTGGAAAATCTTTGACTAGAACAAGAGTTTTTGTCATTCCATCAATGTAACAACACTTTCTCAGTCAACTAATATTTCAAAAATATATAACAAATTAGTTTAGCATTCTTTTCTGTTCCCAAAAGTGTGCTGTCACCTTGAGGGCCCCTAAAAGAATCCCGCGTGTTCTGAACACAGCTTTAAAATGGGAGTAACCAAGGCAATTCTGAAGGAAGACGCTTGAAAAAGGACAACTCACATAAAATGCCCAGCATAACGCAGAGAAAATAGTCAGTCAGTCCCATCGACTCAGTTCCCCTGTTTGTAAAAGGCAAGAGTTGGTCCTCAACCAGATCCCACAAACCAGGGGAGGGAGTCACCCGCACACAGTGCTTTAAACACACACTGAGCCCAAATCTCCATGAGTGACACCCAGAAATCTGCACTGTAAAAGGCTTCGGGCAGATTCTGATGGGCAGCCAAGCTGGAGCCTGCTGGGCCGGCTGACTGCTGCCTCTCTCCTTTGAGTGACCTTCTGTACATCCACAGACGTCTGCTCTACCACATTGTAGAGAACCGGGACACGGCTGCCATTCCAGGACACTCTGAGCATCTGCTCCATGCGGGACATCACTCTCGAGTATGCGTCCTGCCCTCACGGTGCTGTGTGGCGAGAGGGCTTGCCTGCAGACTGCTTCCCCTTCCTCACGCAGCTTCCGCTCATCAAGGCCTTCCCTGGGGAGGAGGAAATCTTGCTCTTCACTCACGAAGCGAGCAACGAAGCTCCAGACCTTCCATCACCAGACATGGTCCAGTTGCAGCAGGTAGGTGCATATTCATTTCTTTTTCTTTTTTTCTTGACCCTTAAACATGTATTGTATTTTTTTCTCCTGTAAACTAGTTACGTACGCTTGACACAGAGAACATTGAAAAGACAGGAAAGTAAAAAAGTCAAATAAAATAAAAATCACCTAAAATATTGCCTTCAAGAGAAAGGTAATCACCGAGAATATGCTGGTTTGTATATTCTTCTAGTCTCGTTTAATTGCATTTTGTATAGATTTTTTTAAACAGAAGTGGAATTAAATTGTATATATGGCTTTGATTTCCTAAAAAATTAGTATTGTGATCATGTGCAGGGGGCGTTTCTTAAACTGCTCTATCACTACTTTTCCTGGAGATTAAAGTCTCAACGTAGATTTTTTAATTTAGCAGAGGGAGAGTCTCGATGTCTCATTAAAAACTTGGATGCACTCCCTCTGTCACAGCTTATCTGCATAAGTAGTTTTCTTAAAATCAACGGCTCCCACTAACGAGACACAGACATTAACGCCCCACAGCCAAATACATTACGATAGAAACGGTGCCTCCTTCCTGACGTGCTGCACACATGTTGGCTGAGATGTATCAGCTGCTCTGAAGTGCACGATTAGAAAATTAAATTTCATCTATAATTTCCATAAACCAAAAGTCAAAAGCAAAGCACAGCCATCTGTGTCACATTTGAACTTGGAAGTAAGTGTAAATAAGACAGGCCTTGCTTTAAACAAAAGCTGCTGGAATCTGGAAGAGTCTTCTTCTAGCAGAGGATTGCCTGTGAGGTCCACTCCAAAAACACTGACCACTGGGGACAGCTAGTCTCATAATTTTGAGTGTTTAAAGTGCAGCAATTCCAGTTCATGAGCACTAATATAATTTGTGAAAACAATACACCCGAAATTGGCATCAGACTGAAACTTCTTGAGATCTCTCTTCTACTGGAGCGTACGGTTGGCTGACTGCTCTCGGTCATTAAGCTGGAAGAGGCACAGCAGGAGAACACTTTGAGGAGCAGAGCAGAGAGAACCAGGAGATTTAATTATTTCTCATATTTCTCTTTCCTTGCTAGTTAACTAGCAAACATTTCTTTCTCTACCCTATCTCTTTCTTGAGGTCATTCCAGCAATTATCTGCCCTACAGTTTATGCAAAGCTACCTGAATAATTCATAATGCAGATGTTTGCAGCTGTCTTCCATTCCCCTTTGCCCAAGAATAATTAACAACGAAAGATTTTTCAAACATACAGAAAAATACAGAGGTAACTAAAAGCACCCAGATTTAACAGAGGTTAAGACTTTACCGTACATGCTTTTAATATATTGTAATAAAGCTCTTTAGTCATCACTGCTATATTTACAAGAATATTTGGCCTTCTGCTATAACGTGGCTTATGAACACATCCTTGTATGTAAGTCTCTTACATATTTCTCTGAAGTGGCTGCATAGCTGTCAGCTCCATGGTCTCTGCTGTTCCAAAACGGGGCCCTCCGCAGGGTGGGCAATGAGAACAAGTGGTGTAGGGGTTGCAGCATGGCTTTGGGGCCATACAGAAGCGAGTTCCAATCCCTGAAGACTAGCTGAGTGAATGTGGGCAAGGGTTTGCACCTGGTTTCTCCCTATAAAATGGGGATAATATCTGCCTCGTGGAGGTGTGCAGCACAGCAGGGCATTACGAGAGCACCCAGCACACGGGCAGCGGTGATTATCAGCTTGTGTGTCTGTCGTGTGTGCCCAAGAACCCTCTTAAAGCTTGGGTCCATCTCCAACTGAAGCTGTATCTACCAGGAACCAGCCAACCGCAATCCAGATCATTAACAACTCCTTCCTTGTGGACTCACTAACACACATCACTTTTGTATGTGAGGTCCAATTTAGCCCAATGAAACGGTGGTCTTCTTTTTTTTTTAACAACTGGAGGTAACTTGTTCCCATGCTTCTGATTTCAAAAGAATGATGGAATTTTAGAGAGTTTTATAGCACTCACCTTTATGTGAAGTCAAATTAGCCCATGAGATAAGGGAGCAGTTGGTTATAACCATGAAGCAAGCTCCTCACGACCATGACACTATTTGACTTTATTTCTGTGAGCATCTCCATCTCTTCCTATCCTTAGGTTTATCTATTATTTGTCATTAAAGGAAATTGCCTTTAAAAGATCACATTGTTTAACTCAGTGGTTCTCAACCATGGTTGAGCCTCAAACTCACCTGTTTTAAAAAGAAGTCTATCTATCTGTCTGTCTGTCTATCTATCCATCTATCCATCCATCCATCCATCCGTCCATCCCAAGGCCCCCACTCAAGGCATACTGGAAACTCTGGGACTGCGAGTGGTGGAGGTGGATAGGATGAGGGTGGGAGGGGTTAATGTTCCACACAGGTGAGGCTGTTATGTCCCCAGGGCTGAGAATCACACTGGGTCAACTGCTTGAAATGGTACCTATCTGGAGAGTAGTTTAGCTTTTGGAATTAATTAGAAGTCTTCTTTTTTCTTCAATAATTTTGTAAGCAGGATACTACGATTCCAAGTCTTCTGTTGCAAATTACGTCTTCCATAGGAATAAAGCATACACATGGTCCATCCAAGCACACTGTAAATCAAAACACATGTGCACAGCTGGAGCAGAAGCATTAGGACCATCTAACCGGATTCCACTGGAACAAGTCTGTGTGACACCATGCTGAAGTAATCGTAAACAACCCGCCTGAAGAAAGCGACATGAAGGACAGCCAAAACACAACAGACACTGGGTTTAACTCAATTTTCTTAAAAAAAAAAAAGTATAATGCACACACTGTATCCTTTTGCCAACCAAAACACAGCAAATGTCAGAAACTGGCATAAGAGTACACTGTTTTCCAGACAAGGAACCCAAACTTTTAATGACCAGCGCTTCCAATATTCACCTTCCTTCTCCCCCTCCTTATTTATTCCCAATAGCTGTATACTCTCTCAAGCTAATCGGGCAGAGAAGTGCATCTGAAGATGGAGACAATTAAGAAACCATGCTTCTCTTATTTATCAGTTTCCATGGCAAGAGCCAAATAAAAGCCAACTGTGTTCCAAGCAACAAGAGCAAAAGAAGCAACATCTCTCTCGGGCAGGCAGACCTGAGGGAAAGTAACGGTTCCAGGGCCCTTCGTGGGCCGATGCTCCGTGCCATTCCCCAGCCGAGGCCACGGCTCTGAATGGGGCTGGCTACAGCTGAAGACACAACCCTAGAGTCAAGATGCTACCCCTAGACGGTGCTAACGTCTCTATTTTCTTTGCGGGCCTTGTTGCTAAGTTTCTCCTTCAACTGAGTTCCAGAAATCAGACAGTGAACTCTGTGAGGCTTTCCAGGCAACCGAGTCAATCACCAGATCAATTAAACCTGAGTAGGGTCAGAACGCTGGCTGACTTCTTGGAACAAACAGGGCCCTAGAATTTGGGCTAGTGAGATACTCAGCAAGTTCTATCCTCAGGACTGAGTCAGCAGGGAAAATGGCCCGGATGGTTGGGTCTTCCAGTGCCTGAAGCAGGCCGCTCCACAGCTGGACCCCTCCTCTGAGAAGTCAGGTCCACCAGGCTGATTAGTAACATAACTCCCCTCCGTGCAACTTCACCCTTGTCACCTCTGTCTTGCATTCAAGTGACTTTGCCCATATAACCTGCAGCAGCTGGCTTTCCCTTTCAATAAAGGCTCCAAATGTCAAATCATTAGTTTCCACAAACCATCCAACCCAATGACAGCCTTCTCCTGATTAACCTCCACGGACTCCCCTCAGAGGAGAGTGGAGAGTGAGGCCTAGAGAGAAGAGGAAAGCACGAGTTTCTAATCATTTGCTTTCATTTTTTTAAAGGGAGGAAATTCTCTCAGTGGACTGATTTAGGGCAAAAATGGTGTCTTGGCTTGGACTTGCCCCTGCGTTCATTCATGTTGGTCCTTTCTATTTAAGTTTTTTATAGTAGGTAGGTTCCCCTCTGCCTAAAAACCCAAGGTAAAAAACCCAATTCTTTAATTTACTCACATCCTGCTATGCTTTCTCAGGGTATTCATTTTCATACCGAGCCTCATCTCCAGCTTCATCTTCCTGTTTGAAGGAAAGGGGGAGACAGGTCTGCTGGAGGTTGTCCCGACCTCAGAGGGAGAGAACTCCAGGTGCCTCTTCCTAGTAGCCAGTACCAGGGCTGCCCTAGGCTATTTCACAACGTCAGCAGGCTCAATTCTAGAAGAACCGACCGCTTACTTCCCAACCTGCCAGGGCTCAGCGAAGCATAAAGAATAAATTAAGTAAATTAACTGACAAAATCTGGTAACTGCCAGTTCCTGAGAATCCGAGAGAGAAACAGGAAGAGGTATCCTGAGCCTTCAGGGGGATGAAGAGACTATCTTGGTGCAACAGATAAAGGAACAAGGAACTCTCCTCCTGTTCTGGGGGTGGCCCTGTGCTGGACTCTGGCTCTAGGAGACCATCCAACCAGCAAGGTTGACAGTTGCCCACAAAAAAGCATAACCCTTGTTCCCTTACAGTGTGAGCCTGTGGACTGGTTTTACTTGAAGGGTAATTTTTCATTCTTTTCTTCCTGTCATGGAAGGTCACACTATGCCTTATCCCAATCTTTAGATCGAGGTTTCGTTACAACGAAATGAACTTTGAGGGTTGTCAAGAAGGAGCCACAAACGGGGGAAGGAGGAAGAGGCAGTAAAGAGGGGCCATAATAATGCCTACTTCGTTTGGTTGACGAGGATAGTTATGATCTTGGGGGAAGGATGGTGGGGATTTTGTGTACGTTGAGACATGACTATAAAATAAAGGTACCCATTTTACTGCCTAGTTGGTGAAGCCAGTATTACTGTGCTGCCATACTGAATACGTACATAAACCACAGGTCTTCTTATTTATTTATTTAGCCCCAGTTGGAGAATCCACTTCCGTCTCCTCCTATGTAGACCCCCTGGGCAACTATGCAGCCACCAGCTACCATCAAAGCAAAGTTGCATGGCCCTCCAAGTACGGGAGCTCTGGCTGGTACCTATTTGTAATTTTGCCCTCTGAAATCCTTATCTCCTTCTGAGTTCACACACTCAGAACTGGCATTATATTCTTAGACTATAAACTTAACGCTTATTCAGAAAGCCTAAGCAAGCAAGACTAATCAATCTAGAAAATGACTTTGGTCAGCTTGGGATCTCTTTGCCACCTACTGACCTGTCCCTGTAGTGATGTGGTTTGGGGTGGGAAATACTCGAATTATACTAGATGAGGGAACCCAAGAGGCCAGGCAAAGAGTGCCACTCTCAAGACTAGTTCAGAGAATAAGCTGGGTCTCCAGGGGTCCTCAAAACAGCCGCTCGGAGGCCCGGACGGCCCTATTCTGATCTCGCAGCCTTAGCCTCCTGGAAAGCACGTGCCTATCTGAGACTGACTGGCCCAGTGAGATCTTTGCAGAGGAAAAGACACATTTGTTCATTTATAAAATAGGTCTGTTGAGAACCCCCAAACCCAACGACTCTCTATCAGGAAAGTTCTTGCCAGTTCACTACAGAGAGGTAGTGACAAGAATTTATAATGCCACCTTGATTCCAAGCTCATTGCACCAGGCTCCAAGGTCCTGAATTGGGCCTCTTTCCAATGCTTATTTACCATAGAAAAGTTTCACTGAAACATTATCGAGCGTTCAGTTCTGTGCCCTTCGGGTTTTTTCCATCATTAATCCTCCCGGAGCAGGGTGGGGCTAAACTGAGAACACCAGAATCTAACTGGTTGCAGGTGTCCTTATTCAACCCAGCACATCCATAAGGTAACCCCGCATTTCGGGGGAGACACAAGGGTGCTCTGTGATACAGCTTCAGGCTGCTAGTGGTCACCATCACCAACTTGGAAAGAGCTCTATACACTGATACTCCCAGAGACCTTACCAACCTAATGGCCATGTGGCACCCCTGCTATCGTACAGCATGAAATACTTTTCTTTCCCTTGAGCTAGAAGCCCACCGTGGAAGCCAGCTGTAGACTCTTTGCTACCATGTCGCTGATTTACCTACTGTACTTTCTAACCTAGGGGAGCTATGAATCATCCTTAACTTTTCAGCTAACAAAAACACGTTCCTTTTGACACAATCTCTTCTTTATCCAGATTTATTTGTCCTGAACATTCTTAGGGCATTATTTCTTACTGAAGACAGTTCTCCCTCGATGTTTGTTTAATAATAATTTTTAACTCAAGCTCTTCCTGACAAGTACGCCTGACCTTTCTCAAGGCTTTATATTCCCAGGACTACCTGAGTCACATGTTGACATATTTCCAGCCTTCATCAATCACAGGCAGGTGGCATATTTTCCTGACTCTTTTCTCTCCCAGGGGTCACTGAATAGTGTTAAAATTCGGATTTCTTTCGGAGGTGAGCTCAGAGACAACCTCTTATCTTTTCTTGCCTCTCTTCATATTCATTAGTTTTAATTCCCAGGTAATGCACCAGATCATTTATTCACTCAAACACTAGTTGAGGAATTACCACGTGTCGGGCACTTTGCTGGGTGCTGGAGATAGAGAGCTGAAGAAAGGGTCTGCTCTTAGGAAGCTCACAATATGGTGAACGAGATAAGAAAGGTCAGGATCAGACAAAGCAGGAAGTGCTCTAAGGAAAGAGCCACAAGGCATTTAAAGGCGTGCAGAGGAATGCTTGACCCAACCTGGAAGATCCCAGAAAAACCCATCCAAGAGCCAAGAAGAAGTGATGCTTCATCTGAACTTAACTTTAAAGGACAAGTAGCAGTCATTTCGGGCGAGCACAAACAACAGGCGGATGGATGTGGATGCAGCAGAGGGACATAACTAAAGGAAAGGCTAGGGAGTCCTGGCCAGATCAGGAAGGGCTCTGTCCCTTGGGCTAAGGAATCTGAACTTTATCTTAAAGTAGAGAGGAGCCCCCAAAGTGCCAAGACAGCAGAATTGCAGTGTAGAATGGTATCACGAATGAAGGATAAAATCTCTGCCAAGTTCATAAAATGGGCATGATTCTGTGTCCCCATTTGCTTCATCTGACATTGCTCCTAGGCCCCAGTGACAGCACACAGAGTGTGGGGAGACGAGTCAGGGCTTCGCACCAATTCACAGCGCCAGTCTCTCTCCAGACTCACGGCAATAACCTTCTCCAAGCTCTCAGAGCTGTGCCTGTTCTGTACCATAGTCTGCCGAGGGGTACAGGAGAGTGATTGTCCTGGAAGCCTTCCTGGAACAGGATGTCTCTGCATAAGGTCATGAAATGAGCGATCCAGGCAGCACGCGTCAGTGAGAAGACAGTGTGTGCGCAGAGACAGAGACACAAGTCAGCAAGCCCCACGCGTGACGCGTCAAATACAGAGGGGTGGGGAAGCGGTGGGAAATGTGGTGAAAGAGATCAGAAGACCTGTTGGCTCTCTCTGTTCCATGAGAATGTCGCTGCACAGAATACTGACACATCCCCATGCTGGAGAAGCTAAAGTAGAAAGAAATAGAGTGAACTGTCTCAGAACAAACGAGATGGCAGCAATTAATAAAACAAATCACACGGGCTTGCTCGCTTGTTTCCAATCTCTGTTCTCCATGCCCAAGAGCAGCCTGCCCGTCATATCGAGTTAGACATTCTCCCTGCGAAACCATGCATTCACATAGCTGAAGGAAGCTTCGGATGGAAATGTCATTGTTTTAAAAGAAAAAAGCTCCAGTAAGGCCCTGACCGCCTCCCACCGTGACTCACAGCAGCAGCAGAGCTCACGTGCGCTAGGGTACTTCCGGCTCACCTAGGACTCGAAACTGCTCAGGGAAACAACCTGACTCCTGATGATCCCTCAACAATTCTTTGCACTTTCTTCTCTGGACACTGGCTTTTTAAATTTTCCAGGAGGAATTGTGGATAAAGCTAATTAATAAATAACAGAATTTTATGAGCGTATGGAAGTTTAGGTTTATCTGATTTCATGCACACCGGCCTCCCTGCTCCACAACCCATAATTTTTTCCCTCATATATATGTTCTTGATGGATTTTTCAAGAATTTAAAAGAAAAGTTTAAACTTTCACTCCAGCTGAGGTTCCTCAGTTTTCATTAATGTCACTGGCCAGGATGCATTGCAGGGACAAAAGCAGTTGCAAGATTGCCGGCTCAGTCACGCTGCCTGCAAGTGAGTCTCAGCCTAGCAAAGAATAAAAAGGTTTGTGTGCCGCTGCTGTCCCCAGACACACCACTATGCTAGTCTGTAACGCCCTCGGTTCCTCCCATTGGGTCACATTTCCTAATACAGCCATAAGGAGACAGGGCTGGATACTGCATGACGAACGCAGGTTCAGTGTGTTTAATGCGACAGGTGTATTTCTACAAACATCTACATAAATGAGGATTTTGTAAGCACCATTTAAAACTATCTGAAGGGTATTTTCTGTGGATCTTCTCATAAAGCAAAAGCTCTTTTGAAAAAAACAACATCATTCCCTACTGCATGTGTTCTAATTGCAGGTTTTCGTGAATTAATTTCAAAACATGATGGAGGTCCCATTCTTTTTCATTTGTTGAGCAAGCTCCACACGAACACAAGAACCCAGCACGCTTTGCTGTTAAGCTTTTCTAGACAAAGACATCTGAAAATGTGGGCCACTGAGACCAAAAACTTCCCCATGAGTCAGGAGCCAACCCCAGAAAAGAGCTCATGCTTCCAACTAAGCAGCCCACAGCCTTTCATATCCAGTTCTGCTTTTTCAGTGGTTTCTACGAGTCTAATTTCTGGTTAGGAACCGAGAGACTGGCTTGGTTTCTACTTCCATAGGATAGTAGTGACACTACCCAAGATAGCCCATGCTAACAGCAGTAGAAAAAGAAGCTGGTCCCAAGATCTCAAACACAGGAACCCTTTTGCCTCAGCCCCCATTCTACCCTCTACCCCATGAGGTTCCCGAGAGATACAACATAAGAGCAGAGAACGAGGCCAGGTGAAGAATTATTGTTAGTGGGACTCCTGCCTCCAACCCTGACCTGGTGGATCCTGGTGAGCTGACTTGGGCTATAAGCATTCTTGCCAGAGGAATGGTTCCCACATCTGGTCACACATCATGATCACCTGGGGAGGCATGGTTTTGTTTTGAATTGTAGTTCCAAGTCTCACCTCAGATTTATCGCCAGGGGTGGGATCCTGGATTCTGTATTTTACTTTTTACTTTTATTATTTTTTAAAAAGAGTTTATTTATTATCATTTTTTCTGTGAGGAAGATTTGCCCTGAGCTAACGGCCATTGCCAACCCGCCTCTTTTTTTGCTTGAGGAAGATTAGCCCTGTGTTAACATCCGTTGCCAGTCTTCCTCTACTTTGTATGTGGGTGATGAGTGGAGCTGGTCCGCATCTGGGATCTGAACCCACAAACCCCAGGCCACTGAAGAGGAGCATGCGGAACTTTAACCACTCAGCCACAACCCCTGCATCCTGTATTTTAAAAGCATGGCAGATTGGCATGTCTCCCCTGCTCCCACCCCCACTGGCATTAGAAAATCACTGATCTGAGGTGGAAGGCATAAGGCCAGTGGTGCTAGCTTGTACAAACTCGTGAGAGCCGATCGCTAAATTTTCAGGAATTTTGCAAGCCTTCATTAAAAATTAAATTATATAAGCTTACTATTAAATAAATTATATCAAAAACAAAAATAATACCCAAAGCTCAATACCTCCTAATCATTTACCACATTCTACGATTACCTATGTTCTTGAGGTTTTTACATCTATTGTGCGCGTAACGATGGGAAAGCGATATGACAGTACACAGCTGCCCATCTGTCCCCAACTCTGCCTTCAGCGACACCACATTGGTAGCCTGAGATCAGAACATTTATATCATGAAAAATCAGCAAGTGCTCAAAATCAGGGCTTGATTTATTGTTGACTGTACCTAGACTTAAGAAAGTGGTGGAAAAATGTAAACAATACAGATTAACTTAAAAACATGTCATGTCTGTAGCCGGGACCACAAATTTGAGAAATATTCTTCCAGTATTCAAAAATTGTCTGATTTCAGTAAAGTTGTTATTCTCTTCACTGACGAACAAGTGAACTTTCCAACATGTCTCTGGGGTTCTAACTTTCATCTTACTCTTTCATGTAAAGGAAAGCAACCAACATTCATGCTGGGAACCTACTTAGTCATCAACTGCAATCGCAGTTTGGCTACAGATGCAAGAGTTCCATAAAGTCAATGACAGCATTCTGTGAGAATCAATGAACTACATAAAATTTACAATGAAAAGTACCCCGTGTCTCGTTATCATTTGTGAATTTTATTGGATTATATTACTGTATTTATACACATTGTATTTAATAGTATTGCATATTCTATTAAATTTGTGAATTTTGTATCTTATTATCAGTAAAATTTCTAATAGGCATACCTTCAATGATACATGCATATACATTTCTTATCCAGAGAGCAGGGTGTTAAACATTTCCCAGCACACCACTGCCTGAGCCAAGAGGAAAAACAGGCTGAACAAGCTCTTCAGCTTCTATCCTGTAGCTCCACGCCCTTGTCTCAGCGCTTCAGTGTACCATTCTCGTCAAGAAAAACACAAAGAATTGTACAAGAACACAAACCAAAAGGAAAAGAGATTTTCCTGAGAACGCAAAGCAGATAATTTAACCTGCCGAATCCAGCCCTTCCTAAGAAGGGTCCAGGGAGGGACAGCTTCCAGCTGCTCTGACCACACCTGCCACGTGGGACAAATGAGAGCAGCTTAACAGACGGCAGTCTTGGCACCACAGCCTAACAAATGTCCTCCCCCTTGACTCCACATCGGATGGCTCCCAGGAACAGAGGAGATGGAGTAGAGGTGTCAAAGCAGGGGACAAGAGGAGTGTCAACCTTCTTGTCGCATCTGGAACATGTTTGCGGCACAAAACTAAAGGACCAGAGAGCATTTCGCCTTTCACCAAGCAGAGTGCACAGGAACATCGTGGTTTCTTGCACATTCATTTTTAAATTGTCATTGCTTCTGACTTAAACGTCTTTCTAAAGGTGAAATAAAACAGTTACCAAACCAAGAAGTACAGAAATTTAAAAAACTCTGTTACTTAGTAGTCCTGTTTTTTGGTAACTTTAGGCCGATGCCGAAAGCCAACCCTCAGCACTCCAGGGCTTCCTTCAGCGCTGGAAAGAAAAACTGCATGAAACTTTAAAGTCTTCTTTAAAAAAAAATAGCCAGACCTGTCTCTAATCTGATCAGATTTCTGACTGTCCATGGTACTCCTGTCCTTGTCCACACATCTATTCAACACCATGAGTACTGTTCCATTCGTGAGTCCCATTCCCCCCCACCTTCTCCTTAATGACTTTTCTCTTAAAAAACTAAAGAAGCAAAAGCCCACCTAATATCTGTTATTATTATCTGAGTTTCATGAGGGAGAAACCTTTGCTAAAGAGTCATCCTAGAAGTAAAGGGAGTGTAATTTTTCATTTATAAAAAAACAACTGGTGCAGGTAAGAAAGGAGGAGTCTTCGGGTGAATGGCTTTTGGATGTCTTATTTATGGTGTTACAAACATAACCGCACAAAAAGACTTCTCTGAGCTCCAAATAAGACATGAGTCAATGCCGCCATCGTAAAACTGTCATACATCCACACCCCTAAAAGGGTAACTGGCCTCAGAACATATTCCAGAAAACATGGTTCATCTTGACCAATGGTATCACTTTTGCTTAATCAGTGTGTTCTTGAAACCTAGGCACAGAAATGCTCCACTGACATTCCCCAGACCCTTGAGAAAAGACGGTTAGGTGAAGGCGAGACTGACACATTTAGGGGTTTGGGAGTGGGGAAGAGTGGGAGAAACCAACCAGTCTAGCGCCCCACAAGGCATGAGCCTGTGTTCTATTTTACGAACACCGTGTTGCTGACACACTGTAAGGATGAGGGTGCAGAAGCGACACACTTCACACACGAGCATGTCCGAGAAACCTGCAGAACATCTGGGAAACTCAGGAGATACTTCTGCTTATCAAGCTCTGGCATCTGCAGAGAAAGAACATGACTTAAAACCACAAAGACATTTATTAAGGTTTAACCAATTTTTGTGACACATTTCTTCTGCATAACTTATCTCAGAGCAAAACTAAAGAACTCTGGTTGTCACCCATTAACTTGCCCTCTAAATAAGGACATGGAGGTGCTTTCCTGTTTGACCCTTAATTATTAACCCATACCAGCTATCACCCCTTCATGAATCAGAATGTTAAATACATCACTCATTAATATTAAAATCTAGAGGACACTAAATGTCAGATTACTGTGGCTTTAGCCACAGACTTATTTTGACGATTGTTTCTGTAGGAGACGCTACTGAGAAGTTCAACAAGCTGTTTTCACTATATCGACAGGCACTTCCCCAATCATAAATCTTTTTCTTTTTAGGTGAGGAAGATTGTTGCTGAGCTAACATCTGTTCCCATCTTCCTCTATTTTGTATGTGGGTTGCCACCACAGCATGGCTTGATGAGCGGTGATAGGTCCACATCCAGGATCTGAACCTGCGAACCCTGGGCCACACAAACTTAACTGCCACGCCACCAGGCTGGACTCCCATAAATCTTTTTAATGTGCTAAATGCCAGAATTTCCTAACGAATTGATGTTTTTAACTGAGGAGTCTTTTGTGAGGCTCTGGGGCCAGATTGCCTGCCCTGAATCCTGTCATTGCCACTTGCTAGCTGTGTAATCTAGGACAAGTTACTCAACACGTCTTCTGTGAAATACTGATAATACCGACACCTATCTTATGGGGCTGTGGGGAAGCCTCAATGAGTTATAATACATCTAAAGCATCAGAACAGTGCCTGGAACACAGTAAGGTAACTATGAGAATTGTCTTACTGTATTTTCATGGTCACCATGTATAGGCTGAAGAAGAGAAAATGAGAACAAAGTAATAAGTAGAAAAATTATACTGAAACATCTACCTAGAAAATAAAAGTCCTGTCGAGAACTTCCCAAGTAAAATGATACTTCTTAAAATTAATTTATGGTTTTTTTTTTTTTACCAGTTTTTTCACTTGTAAGACTTTTTAGGAAGCTACTCCCCCCAATATTTTCCAAAGTACTAATGATCCATTTAGGAAACAAGGAAACAAACATACAAAAACCCTACATCCCACTGCATATTGAGTTTCTATTTTGTCCAATTCATGGGCTCATATACTCTCAGATTAAAGGAATAAATGGCTTTAAGTGTTCTCTGAAAAATGGCTAAAACTGAAAAACTTAGGAGAGTTAGTCTACTCTCAGGACAGATACACCTACAAAACTTAGCATCCACACTCATTCGTCTCAAGCTGTACCAAAGCATTAAAAGGGTAAAGAGAGGGCCAGCCCTGGTGGCCTAGTGGTTAAGTTCCGTGCATTCTGCTTTGGCGGCCTGGGTTCAGTTCCCAGGTGCAGACCCACACTACTCTGTTATCAGCCATGCTGTGCTGGTGGCCTACATACTAAAAATAGAGGAAGATGGGCACAGATGTTAGCTCAGGGCAAATCGTCCTCAGGAAAAAAAAAAAAGGGTAAAGAGAATATCTGGAAACTCATCATGATATTCAGATTAGTATTTAAGTAACAGGGTGAGATGAAATGCATTCTTATTAATTTATCAATAAGTAATAGATGATTTAATAGCATAAGGTATTCCGTAAGTAATGAAGTCGAGTTGACTGCGGGGCTGTGTAACATGTGAAGAGTAGAGTTGGCCTCTCCATCTCAAAGGTTCATTTTGAACTAATAAATTTAAAGAACATACTAACTTGATATTTAGCATTAAAGATACTACTGAATAGTAAAAATAACACTCCTATAGTTTTGCTCAACTAGATGGAAAGCCCAAAGATGATTATGATTTTCTGAGAATAAATTTGATCAGGTGGTCCCTTGAGAAACAAAGCAATGGGCGTGGAGATACGTAAAGAAGTGGCTGTCCTGGCAGGTGATGTATTCATTAACTAAGTACACTTGCACACACAAGATGGTTTCAAAAAGTACGAGCTGGAGAAGAGGTAGGAGAGTAGAAGTGTTAAAATATATTTCAATGAAACAATGTATGAGCATTTATTCGTAAATGAACGTAACTTTCTTTAGGCATGATGACTTGGCAAAGCACATTTTCTTTGCGAGACGTAGGGTGTCAAGCTTCCTCTACCCATGCAACTCCTCACTGAGTAGCTTTGCTTCCAACTCAGTTTCTAAGCTTTGCTGGAATTCAGGTTATTGCAGTGACACGTACAGGTACCGAGTCAAAGTCAGTGGAAAGGAATGGCTGAGCTTGTATGTTAGGTTGTATAATACGTACTAAATATTTGGCTATTGAAATTAGAGAAACCAGAAACAAAAGGGCACTGGTCACAACCAGCAGTATAAAAATCTGGCTGAAATGTTCCCTCCTCTATGAAGCCTTTCTCTCAACTCAGGCCCTATGCAAACACTTTGATTACAGAATTTACTGAACTGCATTTCACTTACCTAAACAATGCGGCCTGATGATCACCTTCCTGAGGCCCTTCCAGTACAGACCCCACGTGCTCCAGGCCTCCCACCTGCAGTGGCACCCTGACCCCCCTGTGCACCAGCCCACAGCTGAGGCTCACCTGTGCCCTGGAGGGGTGCTTCCTATTTCCCTGGGGACTGCAGACAGATCTGGCCTGGGCAACCCACTGAACCTCTGTGCCACACAGTGGGCCGCAGCCTCTGGACACTAGCTCGTCAGCCCGTGGTACAGAAGAGTGGACCCTGACTGATACAGTCACCTGTGTAGAAGACTGGAGCCCTCAAAAGAAAAACTGAGGTAACCACTTCTGGTTCTCAACTTGGAACAGATTCAAAGTTATTTATTAAAAGTGGAATGTTCTATATCATGCTTTTATCCCCAGAGGCACTAAGCCTCTGCTTTTTTTAGCTTCTATTTTTCTAAGCCTTCCATTCAGAAGTACAAGTTATGACACTTAAGGTCAGCATTTCAGGTTAACAGCAGTTGTCCATAATGAAAACAAAACATCTCTCAGCGCTTTCTGCATACGATTACCAGAAAGGCACAAAGAGAACCGCTACGGAGAGAACATGAATTAAGAGCAGTCGTGTAGTAAACACGTTGCTGTTATTACTGCAGAGAAGACCATCAGCTGCTGTGAGTGGAACACACTGCTCACACAGGACCGTCTCAGCGGCAGCAACACGACACAGGAAGCCGCACACTGCACTGAGCTGACTGAGTGTTCTGGTGCTGCACAGACTCAGGCTCAAATCCTAGCTGTGGCACTTCCGCGCTGTGTGCCTTTGGCCAAATTCCACAACATCTCAGTGCATCTCCTTATCCTACCTTGCAATGAGACTGTAAAGTGGGATATGCTCACCTCCAGATTGGAGAGGATAAACCAAAGAACTAACCACTGCTGTGGTTAACATCCCCCCCCACCCCCGTTTCCTCATTTTATAGATAAGAATATGGAGGCACAGAAATAAGGTTTTTAGCAAGGATGCAGTTAACATATCTGAAACTAGGCTTAAAATACTCTCAATTTAAGGATGCAAACTGGTGAAACAGTGTGTAGTAAAGACCGGCAGCTCGCTGAGAAATGCCGGCTTGGAGCTCCTCACACATGCCCCTCCGTATCACGCAGACTGCCGCGGAGCCACTGACCGAGCGCAGGACACGGCAAGTCAACACCCTACGCTCGCACAATACCTCATGCTTTATAAAGTGCCATGACCGACAGCTATGACTAGTATCATTTCATTTGAACACAACAGTCTTATCTTTAAAGAATGGCACCTGAGCTAACATCTGTTGCCAACCTTTTATTTTGTTCTTCTTCTTCTTCTCCCCAAAGCCCCCAGTACACAGTTGTATATTCTAGTTGTAGGTCCCTTTGGTTGTGCTACGTGGGATGCTGCCTCAGAGTGGCCTGATGAGTGGTGCCATGTCCGCGCCCAGGATCAGAACCAGTGAAACCCTGGGCCGCCAAAGCAGAGAACATGAACCTAACCACTCGGCCATGGGCCAGCCCCAGTCTTATCTTTAAAAGACACTTTTTAGAGATAGGAGTAATAAAGAATTTTGTAAACTAAGAAATTTCAGAAAAATAAATTATTTTAGGTGTGAATAAAGGCAAATCATGAGCAATGATTTTGCTAATAATTTCTTAACTTTTAATAAAAGTCCAAGTTTCCCTTAATTGTATACACCATATACAGAGGAGGTTAAATTAGGTTTAAAAAATAGCCACTTTGCTAGGAAGAAAAAGGTTGCCTGAATTTGTTGCAAAAATATAGGTAAGTGATAAAATGTGAAAGTAAACTTTATATGATCAAAGAAACAAAAGATTGCCACTAACAGATGGACTTTTCAAAATCCATCTTCATACCTTATAATTTCAATTACACGGTGCCTCCAACATGGCAAGTCTACAAAGCACACCTTCCATCCAATCCTGTCTGCCCCCATCTTTCCAAAGCAATGCAGACGCGAGAAAATGAACTCTACAAATCCACAAAACTACTTACAATGATCTTATTGGAAGACTAGTGCTTTCTCCATTTATAAGAAATTTCAATGTCTTCTGATATATACCACTTGCGGTACATACCTTATCAGACCCTTAACCTTCTGGACACTGGCTATGTGGGCCACGGGGCACTGTGCTTTGACCAGGAAACTGCATGGTGGCTGCGGCCTCATCTGACAGCACACACTTACCCCACAGATTCACGGTACACCCAGCACACTAACACGTCCAATATGCTCATTTTCTCCCTTCCTTGAAGCCAACTGACCCGGTGCAGAATCTAGTTAACGCACGCTTTCATGACCGCAGAAGCTTCCGGCTGCTTCCTGCTGACTGCCCTCCTCTCTGTGCTTCGACCTGCCTTACACGTTGTGGCCGGACTGATCTTGAAGCCATTTTGCACTGTTACTTCCTTCTTCAAAAATCAACAGAAGTTTTCCATTGCTAGTGTCATGTTTAAATTAATGGTTAATTCTTACCTGTAACACACTTCGTTCTTTTATTTCTTCATTTCACCTGAGACAAAGTCCATCATGATGCAACGTGGAATAAGGACAAGTTTTCCGTGAAAACTAAGATTTAAATGCCATGTTACTTTTCTCCCATGCTCTAACGACAATATGTTAACTCATAGCACCACCTATCTTTCAAGCCGAGGCTAGAAAACTAGGCTTACTTCTAGCATAATGCCCAAATGATTGGCCTACAGAATTTAGTGTGAAATTTAAGTCCAAAATGAAAAAAGAAAAAAAATCTAAAAATAGAAGTTCCATGTGACACTTTATACAAAATACCTGTGCCGGTGTATATAAATTTCTCAGTAATGTTTCAGACAAAGAAGTTTGGCCAGTAGCATACTGATAACTTTAATCTGTCACAGCATAGTGAGCAAACTATAAGTGTCAACTAGAAGACGTAATCGAGGAGAAGCAGGGCCATCTGGACTTCTAAATGCTAACAGTCACTGATACTTTCATGCCCAACGTTAACTCGGAACGTGCATAGCCTTTTCCTTAGAAGTCTTCCCAATGTTTTAGTCATTTGTCCTGTTCAAACGAGAAAAATGACAACCAGGTATAAAATTTTATTTTTATATCCTCTCAGTACTATGAATAAACAAATATATATAAAATGTTAACGGCAGCCTGCTCATGCAGCACAAAGTTCATGCTCTATAATGACCCAAACTAAGTAAACCATACTCCTTTCTCAAATCAGTGTTATTCTCTGACCTCATACTGCAATCGAATTCTTCTTTTGAGAAATGCCAACTTCCTTACATAAACCTAATCAATAGAGAAATATTAGAGAAAATACTTTTAGCCAGAATGAACAAGCATTTGTGCCAACAGCTGAGAAGTCAAACCACAAAAAGTCAAACCATGAGAAGCAAGTGATTACACGAAAAGCCTGGCTGTGATGGGCATGAAGAAGTACCACGTTTTCAGTCCACGCAGCACTTCTCCTCTGCGGGTCACAGTTCCATCAGGCAGGCTAGGGCGAGTGCCAGGGCTGTTCCACTCACAGGGAAACAGATGCACCTCGGTTGATGCACGCCAGTCCCCGGAAAACAGAGCTCCAAGCTGAGGCCTTTTCAAGGCTGTCTCATGCTCTACACCTCAGATATAAAAATTCGAAAAAACCAAATAATTTCAGTCAAAACTGAATGAAAATAATGTAATAGAAGTTATTTCGCAAGTAGCACTTGGTTATAATTTTCAGTGTAACTGATAATACGGCAAAACTTTTACAGACTATTTTCAAGAACGGCTTGTTAACTTGGAGTCACTGGATCAAGCACTTTCCTCACTGCTCACTGGGGCTCCAGGCACTTCTGGAAGCTCCTTTGTTGGAGTGTCCGTACTCCATCACGTCATCCTGTACAACTGGCCCACACACTCCTTCTCCGGGTGATTCACAGCAGACACTAACACGAGCCTTTCTGCGACAGGCTGACCACACTGCCATCCAGTTTCAGTACGGTTACCCTGTCAGTTGCAGCAGAGCTTTTAGGAGTGAGAAATAAGCTCTTCTGGCCTTTACAATACTTAGCGAAAATCTCCTATTATCAATGCGATCAAAAGGCTAGTTCTCACTTGCTTCAGAAGCCTTCTCTCCTAATCTCTTTCCAAAGTTTTCCCTTCTATACCCGTTATTTTCCGTATGTTACATCAATTTTAAATTCCTTCTTTCCTCCTGGAGAGCTCCTCTTTAGCTGTTCCAGGAAAATTACTAATCTACTTCAAAGTTTTACTAAACTTCTGTGTCCTAACATTTAAAATACAATAGAAATTTTTATATTTTCTCACATTTTATTGTACAATACAAACTTGATTAAAATGCACTAAGAAACAACATTTTGTGTTTAAATCAACACTAACTTAAACTGCTTGGTAGGAACTATATTTTCATGTATTCCAACCTACTGTGAACGCGAACAGTTTACTTCCGAAGGTTTAGATATTCCGACTATAGTTTACTACGAAAACAAATTTTTTGGTCTCTTTCTCTTCATTTTTGATTTTTTTATTCCTCTTTAGTTCACAGTGTCATAGAAGTGAAGAATCAGACTGACAAAACCCACTCTAAAACATACGGTTTTATATACATAAAAAATTCAATAATGTTGCCACAACCCCCAATACAATGCAATCCTTGCTTATTTACTATTATCCAGAATAAATTTCTGTACACATTGAACTGTTCAAGTTTATCTAGAGCAGTGCTTGTACAATGGAGGCCCCACTGCCAAGTTAATAAGGGATCCTCTTTGCAGATCACTTCTAATTTCAATACAACGAAGGCAGAGTTCTAAAAACTTTTTGATTTTATAATTTACAATACATTCTCAAACATTCTAAAATGCTCAAATGAGCCAAACATATAATTTAATTTACACCTAGTTTAACATCACTTTGTAGAGCACCAGAGGTTAAAAATGGATCTAACCAAATACTCTCTCCTATCAGTTACAGTATGTTATCATTTATTTCTATAACATTAAACCCAAGTTGAAAAGGAAGACAACTTGGCTAAACTTTCACCTTAAATAAATAAACACTTGATCCACTTCACACTTAAATATCTGATTGTTCTCCTATAGTGTACGTCTCTGGGTAACAACTAGACAATTAACTAAGGCAAAGACCAACTTCTTCTCTCTGAGGACTAGATAAGCCTGGCAGGATTCTCTAGGTTTGCTTTAAAGCTTTCGAGAAACCTGGTGGCCAGTTCGTCATCCACCGCTCGGCTGTCACTGGACATGGTGACCTTTATGAGCTGGTGCTGCTGCAGGCTGGCGTTCCCCTCTTCATCCTGCGCGAGCTTCAGCACAGGTCGGAATCTCCCAACAGACAAGATGCACGCCTGAGGAGGGTTGATCACTGAAGTAAATTCATCGATGCCAAACATCCCCAAGTTGGAAATACTAGGGGGAAACAGAAAGCTCTGAGGTCGCACATCCTTCATCAAAGCACCTTGCCCTGAAGCATGTATTTTCACGTCACTAAAAACTGCACTACAGAACCTCATACCAAGTTATTTAAAGACCAAAGACAAACAACACCATTTATAATAGTGTCAAAAAATAAATATTGACACACATACAGATATGATGTCTAATATAAAGATTTATTCAGCACTGAACTTGGAAGTCCTAGGCAGTGGAATATGGCAAAGGAAAGAAATGCGAGTTATGACAACTGGAAAAAAGAAAGAGAACTTTCATTACAGATGAACTGATTGTATACACAGAAAAATCCAAGACTAAGATAAACTAGTAAGAATCCTAAGTGAATTTAGCTAAGTCACTAGATAAAATGTGAATATAAAAATTCATTTTGTATCTATATATAAGTTGTAATTAGAAAATAAAATTTAAAAACAGTACCATTTATAATAGTATAAAAAAATGGAGGAATAACTCTAATGAAACATATAGAAGACCTCTATACAAAAATTACAAAACATAAAGAGACCAAAGAACTGAACAAACAATGGTTTATACCATGTTCACTGACTGGAACACTCAATGCCGGAAAGATGCCAATCCTCCTCAAACTGATCAAAAGATTCAACGCAATCTCAATCAAAATCCCAGCAAGGTTTGTATGTGTGTATGCATGTGTGTCTGTATGAAAAAGGGTAAGTTAATTCTAAAATATATTTGGAAAGATAATCTCGAGACGGAACAAAATTGGAAGACTTTCACGACCAGACATGAAAAGTTACAGCCTGGGGGTACTGAGCAAGGGAGGGACAAGCAGGCCTATCGCAAAGAAGAGAGGATACAGAAATGGAGCGAACACACACGGTCACCTTCTCAGTGCTACGGAGAAGGAATAATCTTTCCAATAAGTGATGCTGGGTCAATTTAATATCCATATGGGGAGGGGAATTTTGACCTTTATCTTTACACACACACAAAATCCAACTTCAGGTGACCTACATGTGAAAAGTTATAAAGCTTCTGGAAGATAATACACAAGAATAACTTCATGATTCTGGGACAGGCAATAATTCCTAACATAAAAAGTATAACTATAAAGAAAAATACTGATAAATAGGACTTCATTAAAATTCAGAACTTTTGCTCATTAAAAACACCATCAAGGAAATTCCAAAGGCAAGGTAGAGAGTGAGAAAAGGGTATTTGAAATAATGTATATCCTACAAAGTCTGTGTATTCAGAAATAAGAACTGAAAATCATTTTTAAAAATGGACACAAGACTTCAACAGGTACTTTATCTGATTAGTTTCTAGACATCCAAATGGCTGATAGATAAATGAAAACAGTATTCAACATTATTAATTTGCATTCGTCTGACCACAAAGAGTACCACTACACACCCCCAAAATCATTAAAATTTAAAACTTAACATTACTAAGTGTTGACAAGAACATGGAGCAACAAGAATTCTCATATGCTGTTGATGAAAGTATAAGTTTATATAACCACTTGGGAAAACTGTTTGTCAGTACCTATTAACAGAGCTTCCAACTCAGCAATTCTACTTTCAGGTCTACACAAGAAAACTATGTGCACACACTCACCACAAAACATACGAACGTTCAGGGCACCATCATCTGTAACAGGAGCAAGCTCTAAACAACACAAATGCCCAACGACAGTAGAATGGATGCTGGTACACTACGCGGCATACCACAGAATCCTGTGCACTGTAATAACGGCAAGCATTTGACTGCTTCCCACAGCAGCAGGTTAATCTCACAGACATCGATACTGAGTGAATATGCAGACACCAGAGAACACGCACTTATGTAAAGATCAGAGCTAGCAAAACAAATCCATGGTGATCATTTGCAGAACGCGGTTACCTTCGAGGGGGGATGCTTATGAAGGGGAAGAAAGTGTATCTTGTCTTGGTTGGTTAGTTTTCTTCACCTTGTAAAACATTCAAGCTACACTCAGGGTACTTTATTGTATGTAAGCGACACAAAAACAAAGCTGATAATAACTGAAGGATCTAAGTGTTAACATTTTTCTCCAAAGTATCTTAAAACAAAAGATCACAAGTAGAAAAAAAAAAAAACAGTTGAGATTTCTAAACATACCCTAAGTATAATTTTTAAAACTTTTTAAGTTTCAGGCCCTGAGTATCTTTCTATGAACATCTGAACAGGTTAAAACGAGCTAACCCTACTAGCTTTGATATGAAAGCCTGAGGATTCTGAAGGATATTTTCACATATTCTGCTGTCTAAATAAAGTATGCGATATTTAGCTTAAATTAAAAAAAAACGTTTCAGGAAATAAATGGAACAGGTTGACGTGGACTTCATAAGTCTTATATCAGTTAAGAGTTTAAAATTTTACCTGAAAGATCCTCCTTGGTATTCTTCAGGTAACAGTTTTCCATCTCTTGCCTTCTTTGACAGAGCCTGAGGAAAATACACACAGAGCATGACAACCAAGACCAGGTTACACAGTTGATTCTGTCACCTGAAACATCTGAGCAGGGTGCACACTCATCTCTGATGGGCCCTGATCTGACTTTATGAGATTGGTGCATGTAATGAAATCGTCTTCTCTATTACAATTAAAAAATGAACACGTTAGACCATAGGTGATACAAGAATCTAAAGACGTATATCAAAACTCTAGAAAAAATCACTTCCCTTTAAAAATTCTTCACATATTGAAATTACCCTTTGCACCATTACAACACTGAATGTTTCAGTGTTTTCTATATATAAAATACAATTTTCTATTTTTCCCATAAAATTTTTTCTTGTAAGACAAAGTATCAGAAGAAGCCACTCTTGTCAATCTAGTAGCCTTTAAACAAATTATCCAATAGCAACAATTCCACAACCAACATACCAATTTTCCCCTTTCAGTATTTGCTTCTTTTCTACCCATAAGATATACGCAACTTCAGACAGTTAAAAAAATAGAATTTTATATTTCACTTCTCAATATTATAAGCACCTTCTGTGTTGTTAGTCCTTATAAATGATTTCCAAATGTCTCCTTAACATTCTAAAGACTGTTTCAGGTCTGGCCCAGTGGTGCAGCGGTTAAGTGCGCATGTTTCGCTTTGGCGGCCCAGGGTTCGCTGGTTCGGATCCCGGGTGTGGACACAGCACTGCTAGGAAAGCCATACTGTGGCAGGCATCTCACACATAAAGTAGAGGAAGATGGGCACGGATGTTAGCTCAGGGCCAGTCTTCCTCAGCAAAAAGAGGAGGATTGGCAGCAGATAGCTCAGGGATAATCTTCCTCAAAAAACAAACAAACAAACAAACTGTATTTGCCACAATTTAGTCATTCCCCCAGTGTTATAATTTGGTTCACTGGATTCTTTAGAATTATTTCATATAAATTCTCAGAAACAGAATTACAAAGGCCTAGAAAAATGGACATTCTTTTGATTCTTGCTCCTACAGCTGAGGCATTTCCTGAATGAGCTAGTTCAACTTAAACTGCCACAAGGAATATAATGTAGTAATTTCCTACGAGGATTGAAAACACTGCTTTCTAAAAACTTATAGAGGGAAAGACAGATGACACTCTGAGAGTGACATTAAGAAAAGTAGTTAAATTTTTCTCTACCTGCACTTGCAACCAGCCAAACTTATGTTTTTATTTTCAAAGCTTCCAAAAAAAGCAAAGGAACAGAGGTTGAGTCATTACATATAAAAATTAATAATGAAGTTCTTTAGGAGGGGAAGAATAGAGAAAAATGAAGCTATTTCATTTGGGCAGATGAAACAAATCTGGTGCTTACTTTATTTTCTGTATTATATAGCTAGCATAGGTACAACCACCATTGATAACTATTTCATCTTAAACCAAAGATAACTGAATTGTTGAAAAATGAAACAATCTTTAAAAATCTAAAAATGATCTCAACATATCATTGTGAATTACTGCCAACTGAAACTATTACATATTTATACTAGTTGGCTATACAGTTACTTATAAAACTATTTGGATCCAATATGAAAAACGAGGAGAAACTGAGACTTGTATAGTCCCTGGAACATCATAAGTAGAGAGAACAACCTACAAATGTGTTTTCCTGCTTGCAACCTAATTTTTTAAGTGAATATGTCTTTTATTCATTTCAGCCTGGTCCTCATCAGGATATGCTGAGATCGTCTGCCTTTAAAGAAATGCCTTTCGAAGTTCATGTGATATGTGCCTGTCCAATTCACGTGAGCTAGGATCTGTTGTTAGTCTTCTTGTTTCCTCCCCAAAGCCCCCCAGGGCATGGTTGTAAGTTCTTTGAGTTCTTCTACATGAGCCGCCACCACAGCGTGGCAGCTGTCAGACTGATGGTGTGGTTCCGTGACTGGGACACGAACCTGGGCCGCTGAATGGGGAGAGTACGGAGCTTTAGCCACTAGGCCGCAAGGGCCGGCTCAGAAAGAACAGCACTTGTTAAGACGCACCTTTACAGAGTCAGCAATTTCCTGTATGCCCTTAGCAGCAGCATCTTTTATGACTGGTGTAATTAAACCTCTGTCTGTTGCCACAGCCACTGAAATGTCAACGAAGGGCAGCTGCTTTGGGCCCTCTCCATCCCAGCTTACATTGACACCCGGCATTTGCTAGGAAACAAAACAGAAAAAACAGCTTACTCAAAAAGTAGCTTTAGACCAAGGTGGCTACAGAAAAGTAACTAACATTACGATGCATTTTTGAAAGTGAATATAGCTAGACAGAAGGAAATAAAGACAAATTTGGTTTGAGAAAATGGTTTGGATCTCTGCATTAAATATTTTTTATGTTTGAGAAGAATAAACACATCATCTTTTTTGAAGCAAGCTGGAGGAAATTTTGAGAAAATACAAGTTCTGATCTCTTTATATCATGGTTAAAAAAGGGGCTCCCATTGTTAAATCTGATTGCCAGAAAGTATTTAACATTTGTTATACTTCTTGCCTCATCTGATGACCGACATGACCCTGAGGAGAAGAGGGGAGGAGGGTAGGCAAGTGACATTCACCCATACTATTCCAGTGACATGAAGGAGGTCTGATTTTCCAGAGCAGCCCTGGGAGACAGTAGCAGGTCCTTAATAAATGTCTTCACTATTTAAAAGCGATTTCCCAGGCTTCATAAACATATGATATATACTTCATATGATACAGACTAGATAGGAGCATGTATATGTTTTATATATATACAATGGCACTGAGGATGAAAAAAACAGATGAAACGTCTAAATGCCTGGAAACCGTGTGTATGGATAATGTTGCCAAAGATCACAGGAGAAGATGATGCTGAAAAACAGAAATCAAAAACTAATTTCTCTTCTCAAAAAGTCTTTCTAGAGAATAAGATCCAAGCCGCCCAGCACATCATTTAAGCATGGCATCCACAATTTGACTCCACCCTGCCTATCTAATTTCACTGGGGACCACTGCCCTAAGACGAACTCCCCACTTTACGCAGGATGTTCACTGCCAGGCAGGGCACACTTCCATTTCCTCCCTCTTCACTGGCCTTTTTCACTCTCCTTCTTTCAAGGCTCAGCTCGTTCATTCCACAATGCCACTATGTCAAAATAATAAAGTCTCAAACCCTCAGAAGATTTTAAATTCTTCATAGACAACACTAAGTAAGAGGAAAAAAGCGCCTCTCACAAATAAAGAATATCCGGCAAATAAATTTAACTAGAAACTACATAACAAAAACCTATGGGACATAGCCTGAGTTGTGTTCAAAGGAAAATTCATAATCTTGATCCTTCTTACTAATAGAAAATAATTATAATGAATTATACATTCAAATTTTCTGACAAAATATTTCTAACCAAAATAAACCTAAGGAAATGAAGGAATACATAATAAAACAATATAAAAGGAGTGAGAATACAAATATGCAATAATAAAAGCAAGACAGCATTCAGAAAAACCCCAGGCACTGAGGACATTAAAATAATTACAAGAAACAAATTTAAATGACTCCAGGCTAATAAGTTTGGGAATCCAGATGATAGAAATGATTTTCCAGGAATATATAAGTTTCTAAAATTGATTCAAGAAAAAGCTGAAAATTAAACAGCTCAATAATTATGGGGAAAAAATGGGAACGTTACCAAGGCCCCTCCTCCAAACAGAACCTGGTTCAGATATTTTTACTGGTGAATTCTATACACACAAAACATAAATCACAATTACTTACGGCTTCTGATACAAAATTATGAAATGAAATATTAACAAACAGCCAAAGACCACGAAAGATTCACTTACAGAAGGCAAGAATGATTCATAATTCAAAAGTCATCAATATAACTCAAAACATTCTCTGGTCAAAAGAGAAGAGCCATATGAATTTAGATACTGAACGGCTGAAAAGCCGTGCCTTCAAAACTCTTCCACTGTAGTGTTCCAGAAACAAAAATAAATTCTTTACAGACGCCCTTCAAACACAGCACTAACAGGCAGCGATCAGAAAGCAGCCTGGTTCTGGGGAGACGGAGTGACAGCAACAGGGCTGTGCAGGGGCAGGAAGCCTGGGCTTAGACTGGCGTCCCAGCCACATACTCCACTGAACTGCACCTCTCGTGTCCCCTGGCCCCTGCACCCTGCCCTGGGACACTATTAGGCTTCTGAGACCTAATTTGTCCAAACCAAACTCCAGACTCCCTGCCTCAAACCTGTTCCTCTCCCATTCTCTCGATCTTAGCACAGGGAAGGTTCCATTTCTCCCACTGCTCGGGCCCAAATCCTCATCTTTCTTTCTCTCACACTCCACATTCGGTCCATCAGCAAATCTAGTCGGCTCCGCTTTTGAAAGGCCACCAAAATCTCCCCTGCGCCCTGCCCCGCTGCTTCCACCTCAGCCGAGCGCCTGTCCTCTGCCTCAGCCTGGCCTCTCCACGGGCTGTCCCATGCGCGACCACGGCGGCCTCTCCTTGTTCTCTGTAAAGCTAAGTCAGAGCATGCTAGCCCTTTGTTCAAAACCCTCCAAAGGCTTCCTTCTCGCTCACAATAAACCCCAGTCCTTACCATGGCCATCAAGGCCTCACAAACAATGGTTTCTCTTCAACTCTTCCCTCCTTTATGTTTCCTCTCATCGCTGCCCCTCTCTCCTCCTGCTCTCGCCACTCCAGGCACCCTTGGCTGAAGGAGCCACCCACTCCTCACAGCCTTTGTGCCGCGGCCCCTCTGCGGGAGCACTCTTCGCTCAGCTCGCTCTCTTGTACAGGCCTTGTCTCAGTTAGCACCCTGCCAGAGAGGCCGTCCTTGCCTACCTTTGAAAGTAACACCCCTAGTCATCCTGTCCCCTTATTCTGCTTTCTTTTCCTCCTCGCACTTTCACTATCTGATGTAAATTTGCTCCTCTCTCCCAACTGGAACGTGAGGCCCACAGAGCAGAACCCATGCGGGGCTTTTCCTCACTACTTATCTGCAGAGCCTGGAATGTATTTAGCATAAGACAGGAGATCCATCAGCATTGTGGAATGAACGGTCTTTATTCTGCTATAATTATTTGTAAGCCATTTGAGTCTCAGTGTCTTCATCTGTAAAGTGAGGGAGTGAGATTAAATGATCAAATGTTTTTAGCAATACAATTATAAAATTTTTGTGATTTAACAATAAGAGTTTTAGTTATCATTAGAAAAAGCCCAAGACAGGAGACTACTTTAGAAGCCAAAATTACTTGGGGTTTGCTACTTACTTTAAGGGTAACAGCTGCTGCCTTGATGATAAAATCGTTTACTGACACTTTAATGTTATCTGAAAGAAAAACAAGCATATTAAAAGGAGTATCTCTAATAAAACTTTAGCGTTGACCACCGTGATTTCACGCTTGTGACTCGTGGATGGTACTGACAAACAGCGATAGAGAATACTACAGGTGTGTGCTTTGTTTGCTGAGTCAATAAGGCCCCCCTGTTTAGGAAAACCTGCATTAGATGAAGTCCTGGATAATGAGGTCAAGGTCATGGTGCTTGACCATGAATGTAAAGTTTACTTCTGGGCCCCAATCACAATTCCTTTAAGTTGCTCAGATATCATACATGACAACTTCAAAGACACATCATAACCATAAGCAACGAAGAGAAGCCACTCCTCCATCTCTAAGCAGACAAATGGCCTCCCTGTGGTGTGAATGACCAGGTGGTATCCAAGGTGACTCATTTTCTCATCCTTTTCAAATGTGCTTATCCTGTGCATGCCTTATAATATACTGATTATATTAGAACAGTTGTATATACAGTCACTTTAAAGAAACAAATATATATAGAGAAAGGGAGGTGTTCAAAAATTCCTTTCTACTAATGGGGCATACAATGAAAAACTTTAAGACCATCCCATTAAACAAGAGCTGCTTTTTAACTTAACAAAACAGGACACAGCAAATGCCAGAGAGGAAGCAACACTGACACAGTCCCTCGTGCAAAGAACAGAGCGAGGTTCTCTGTTTAGTTTTATGGTCAATCCAACTGAATCTACTTCCTTCCAGTTTACATAACGATTTCAACATAAAGCTCAGGTCCCCTCCCTTCCCACAGAGCTGATCATAACTAAAGTGTTTGATTTACACTTTGCTTTTCCCAGTGGGAAAACTGATTCTTTACTGCAACCGGTTCTAGAAAAAGACTTCAAGATCAAGATCTAGTCAATAGCAGGTGGCAGGACACACAAATCCTGTTACTATAGAATCATGGAATTTTATGTGAACAGCTCATTCCAAAGGCATGCTGGGGCTTTCAGAAAGAGGTTAGATGAATTATCATAAACCTACATACTGCCAAACTGCCATGGCAACTGTCAGCTGCTCTCCTAACTCACAACTCTCCTAATTCATACTTCCAGAAACACGTATGCATTTTCGTTTGTTTAAAATCCCTTTAGGAGCAGAAACATAAATGGACATCCAGTGCTTGGAGACTTTTCCTGGTAACGAGAGAAAAGACTTGGTGCATACATTCAAATATGAAGACACAGTAGGTTATGAACTCATCATGCTTATCCCTCACGCCTCTCAGCCTCCTCCTCACTTTCTCCACTCTCTGAAGGTCTCCACCCAAACCACCTGCCAGCTGATCATTTCCAAACCTGCCGCCCAGTCCATGGTCCTCACCTCAAATCTCTGCGCTCATCAGACTGCAACATTTAGTTTTCTAGACTGTATCACTCTCTTCATCTTGACTGAAACACTGTCTCTTCCTGGCTTCTCTGTCACTAAGCTCTCTGTTTTTTTCCACTCTCCGCTCACTCACTCACTTTCAGTCCCTTCCTCTCAGTGTTGGCATCTCCCCAGTTGAGAACTTTCAGTTACATGGTTTTGATACCATTTATATGATGAAGATTTGATGATTCCTCCAAATTCCACCTCTAATCCTGATGTATCTGGAGCTTCAGACTCATCCGATTTCTCACATGACATTTCCACTTACATGTCTAACAGGCATCATCTCAAATTTAACATATGCAAAGGAGATTTTTTTCAAGTTCCTCCATTTTTAACTCTTTATTACCGAAATTTTCAAACATACTGAAAGGAGACCATTGGTGACATTTATTAAGAAGAGAGTAGGAAATAGTTTGTAAGAGAATATCAAACCTTTTCATTTGCATCTTGTTATAAAACAAAGTGTGGAACATGCTTATAGAATGTGATATAACCTTACACAAGAAAGAGGAGTGGAGACACAGAGATCACGTGGGCTCTTTCAAGACTCATCAGGAAATTCCCAATTGCAAGGACACACAAAAAGCTGGAGCAGGCAAAGATGCTACACTAACCCACACCTTCACTGAAACACTACTGCTTGCTTGCTGCCTCATGAGAGGAAAAGTATTCCCACAATAACCATGATATCTTAACCAAGCAAGCATGACTTGAGACCTATAAGGGGAGCTTCCAGAGTTAACTTTTTGAGTATTGATCACTTTCCTTCAAACAGCTTTCCACTTGGTTCCTTGAACTTTCCAAAGCTATCAGCTTGTCTTCAAAGTCTTGAAAGTCGCCTTGAAAGTCTGTACCTATACTGACTCATCAGTCCTGCTTTCACTTAGGATGTAGAAAGCCACAAGAGCAAGCTGTTCCCATCCTATAAGTGGGAGAAAAAGTAGGATAAACTATAAAATCATAACTTCCTAGAGTCCATTAGGGAGCTGACATTACAAAGCAAACAGGTGAACTGAAAGTAAAGGGCAATGGTGCCCTCTGAGGAAAAACGGACACAGGAAGTGATTAAGCACTGTCAGAATATGGTGGAACAGAACAGAGAATGGGACAGCGTGCAGGAACCAATGGGGAATATCTGTAGACAGATGGAAACTATACAAACATTCACACGGAAATCCAGGGGGGGAACCATGCTATCAAAGAAAGAATCTCTTTTGTCAAGCTTCACAGACTTAAGAGCAGAGAAAGAATCAGTGAAAGTGAAGCCAGGTCAACAAGAAATTCCAAAATGAAACACAAACAGAAAATAGAGTGGAAAAAAAAAGCACAGAGCATCTAAGAGCTTTGGAAAATTTAGTCTAACATTCATAACTAGAGTCCCAGAGAGAAAACACACAAAGCAGATGATATAGTTAAAAATAATGGCTGTGAGGTCCAAAATTAATGAAAGACAACAAACCACAAATCCAAGAAGCTGAGAGAAACCCAAACAGGATACATACAATAGAGAAAAACGTTCAGGCACGTAACAGTCAAACTGCTAATGGAGAAAATCTTGAAGGCAACCAGAGAGCAGGGAAAACATCAGATACAGGGGAACAGAGATAAGAATGGCAGCACATATTTTGCAAGTCAGAAGATAATGGAATGGTATCTTTATTTAAAGTACTGAAACAAAAAATCTGTTTACTCAAAATTCTATACCCAGCAGAAATATCTTTCAAAAATGAAGGAGACACACTGATTAGGATGGCTACTATCAAAAAGAAAAAAAAAAATACAAGCGTTGGTGAGGACGTTGAGAAATTGGAACCTTTGTGCACTGCTGATGGGAATGCAAAATGGTGCAGCCACAAAGGAAAACAGTACAGCAGCTTCTCAAAAAATTAAAAATACAATTACCACATGATCCATAAATAACACTTCTGGGGATATAACCAAAAGATTTGAAAGCTTGGCCACAAAGAGAGATTTGTACATCCACGTTCACAGCAGCATTATTCACAATAGTCAAAAGGTGGAAGCAACTCAAGTGTCCATTGACAAATAAATGGATAAACAAATTGTGGTGTATATATAAAATGGAATACTATTAGTCTTAAAGAGGAAGAAAATTCTGACACAAGCTACAATATGGATGAAGCTTGAGGATAATATGCTAAGTGAAATATGCCAGTCACAAAAGGACAAGTACTGTACGGGTCCACTCATACGAGGTACTTAAGGTAGTCAAATTCAGAGACAGAGAGCAGAATAGCGGTTGCTGGAGGTCGAGGGGAAAGAGGGATAGGGAGCTAGTCTTTAATAGGTACACAGTTTCCGAGCTGCATGATGAAGAGTTTTGTGAATGGATGGTGGTGATGACTGCACAGCAATATGAACGTACTTAACACCACTGAACTACATACACTTGAAAATGGTTAAGAGGGTAAATTTTATTTTACATACGCTTTGCCAAAACTAATAATTAAAGAAAGGGAAAAAATGAAGGAGGATAGCCTTTCCAGACAAAAGCTGAGAGAATTCATTGCCAGCCAACCTGTACTACAAGAAACATTAAAAGAAGTTATTTGAGCAGAAGTATGATACCAGGTAGGACTCTGGATCTATACAAAGAAATGAAGAATGATAAAAATGGTAAAAATATGGACAAATATAAAAAGATTTTTTTTTCTCATTTTTTAAAACTTTTTAAAATATAGTTGATTTGATAAAGCAAAAAACATCATACATATATTTTGGGGCTTACATCGTACACAGAAGTAAAACACGAGAGCAGCAGCACCAAGGACGGAAGGGAGGAAATGCAGGTGTATTGTAAGGTTCTTACACTATACATACAAGTGCTATAAGGAAACGTGAGGGTGGACTGTGACAGGTTAAAGAATTACATTATAAATCCTAAGGGAACCACCACACACACACACACAAAAAACCAGAGAGAAGAGACAGAATAGAAATAAAATGGAATCATAAATAAAAAATTAACAAATCCAAAAAGAGTCAAGAAAACAGGAAAAACAGGAAGAAGAATGGGACAAATAAAAACAAAGGACAAAATGGTACAAAGGACAACAAATGGTACAAAAGAAAAAGTGAGGATAAAATCATTAAATGTGAATGGTTTAAACACCTTAATTTAAAAACAGAGACTGTGGGACTGGATAAAAAAGTGAGAACCAATTACATGACATCTGCAAGAAATCAGTTTAAATATAAAAACATAGACATGTTAAAACTAAAAAGATGTAAAAAGACACACAAACACTAATCAAGGAAAGCTGGAGTGGCTCTACCAACATCAGAGAAAGAAGGTTTGAGGACAAGGCTTATCACACCAGGAACAGAGGGACGTTATGTGACAGGTCTTTTCAGCAAGAACACACAGAAGTCCTAATGTGTATGTGTCTAATAAGAGACCTTCAAAACGTATAAAGCAAAACCTGATGGAACTAAACGGGGCAACAGACAAATCCACCATAATAAGTGGGGATTTTAACACTCCTCCTTTAAGAATTGACAGAACAAACAGATGGGAAATCAGTAAGGACACAGAAGACATGAACAATACTACCAACAAACTTCACCTAACTGGCATTTATGAAACCCGTCTCAAAACAACAGTAGGAAAAAAACCCCCACAAAAGTAGAAAATGCACTTTTTTCAAGTACACATGAAACATGCACCAAAACAGACCCTACTATGACTATAAAATAACTCTCAACAAATTTAAGACAATTCAAACAAAGTGTGTTCTCTAAACACAATGGAGTTAAACTAGAAACCATAAAAGAAAGTTAACTGAAAAGTCCCCCAAATATTTGGAAATTAAACTTACACTTTTAAATAATTCATGGATCAAAAAAGAAATCACAAGGGAAATTAGAAAACATCTTGAATTGAATGAAAAGGAAAATAAAACATCAAAATTTGTGCCATATAGCTAAAGCACTGCTTAAGGGAATTGAAAAGCATTATATGCTTATGTTAGAAATAAATGAAGTTTATCGTATTGATCTCAGTTTTCACCTTAAGAAATCAGGAAAAAACCCAGCAAATTAAACCAAAACAAATAGAAAAAAGGAAATAATAAAGGTGAGAACAGAAATCAGTGAAAACAAAATTATAGAAAACAATAGAAAAAGTGAGTGAAATCAAATGCTGGTTCTTCGACGAGATAATAAAATTGATAACCCTCTAGCCAGATTGATCAAGAAAGTCAAAAGACACAAATTACTAACACTGAAAATGGGGACATCACTTCAGATTATACAGGTGTTGTAAGTATAATAAAGTAATCTAATGAACAACTTTATGCCAGTAAATTGGTAACTTAGATAACATAAACAAACCTGAAAGACACAAACTACCAAAGCTCATTCAAGGAGAAATAGATAACTTGTATCTATTTAAAAAATTGAATTAGTAGTTAAAAAGTCCCCTGTATAGAAAACCACAGGCCTAAAAAGCTTCACTGCTGAATTGTACCAAACAATGAGAAATAAAACTAATTCTACCCAGACTCTTCCAGAAAATAAAGGAGGAAACATTTCCCAACTCAGTCTATGAGATCTGACCACAAACCCAGAAAAAACACCTCAATAAAGGAAAACTACAGGTCAGTATTTCTCATGTGCACAGGTGGAAAGATTCTTAGCAAAATTTTAGAAAATGGAATCAAAGAACATATAAGAAAACTAATGGTTAAATGAGTTTTAATCACTCATTAATGAGGAATCACTCACGTAAACAAGGTTGATTTGGCATTTGGAAATCAACCAACATAATTCATCATATTAACAGAAAAAGGAAAGATTATCTCAAAAGATGCACAGAAAGCATTTGACAAAATTCAACATCCACTCATGCTTAAGACTCTCAGCAAATCAGAAATACAAATTTCTTCAACCTGCAAAGGAAAGCCACAAAACACCTACAGCTAACACAAAAGACTGAACGCTTTCTCCCAAGACCAAGAACGAGGCAAGGCAGCCTGCTTTCACCACCCACATCCATCACTGTACCAGAGGTCTTCAATGGTGCAATAAGGCAAGAAAATGAAACAAATGTCTTACATGTTGAAAAGAAAGAAAGAAAACATCAGTTCATTCTAAAAATTCACGTCTCCCAGTAACCTAAGTTTTAATTGATTTGGGGGAGGAACATTACACATTTAATCACCTGAAAATGAATTCTGAAGAAATAAAAAAGCTTGCCTAAGGAAGAGTGATATCTAAGCAGTATTTATAATCCAAAACATTCTTAAATCAGTTTTGGACTTTTTACATGCTGAGACTGCTTCATTCAGGTATCATACCAAAAAGTATTATTTCTTCAATACTATGGAACCAATTTATTCTTACAGGAAAAGAGAACCAATCATTTTCTCTAGCACTAAAATATGCCCAGATGATGAAATTGAAACAGAAAGCTACATAATGTACATTTTATAAATAAACGATTTCATGATAGTTAGCACGTGTATTGCATTATGTAAATTCAACTTTACCAACCTCTGATCAGATTTTGTCTAGCTTTTAAAACAGCTCCAAGGTCACAATCGACAGTAGTATATGCGTGAGGTATGGTACTTTTAGATTCAGTCAACCTCTTGGCAATCACTCTTCGAATATTGCTGGCGGGGATTTCAGTGAATGTGCCCTGCAAAGAAATAGCAATTTTCCATTAAACCATAAACAGAAGGGGAATAAACCGACAAACTTCCTAACTGAAATCCAGTCTGTTACTTATGATAATAACTAAAGATTAATACAGGAAAAGTACTATTAAAAATTCTTAGTATAAGGAGGAATATAAGAAATCTGAGGAGTTTTAATTTTATAGTATACTACTAGAAAAAAGTAGGAAAACATGTTTCAATTGTGAATGGGACATCTTATGTTACTATGTTTAAGATGATTTAAAAAGAAATCTGCCAAATCTTGAATAACTCCCCCACGGACATGAACATGCACACACACACACAGCCACTACCTGTAAGCAACTTTTGTTACAAACATCATTTCTTAATAAAACTCAAAGCAGCCAATAAATCAACAAGTAAAAGCAATTCTTACTTATAATAATGGCATACAGTAGAAAAAAATAATGCAATATACTTCATAATCTGCTAAACTATTTCTATTTTGGCTTGTCTTTTTAAAAAATCACGGGAGTACCTTACTTCCTAGAAATTCGTGATCTAAAGTATGAACGAGATAATAAAATCTTCCTGTAACTTCACTGTAGCTTTTCCGCTCTGTCCCCTGAACCTCTAACAAAGGCAGGATGGACCTTCAATTACGTCTAATTCCTTCCCTTCCTTCGCTCCGTTCCGGGACTGTGGCCCAGTCCCTTCAGGACAACACAGAGAGGAGGAAAGTGCAGCTGATTTCTTTTTCTACAGATGCTCTCTTAGGAAATCAGACATTTCATGTTAGCAAAGCAGTTGATCCCATAGAATAAACGCTCTCTACATACCAGAAGAAGTGAAAGTAAGGTTTACCATCCTAATCCGAGTAACTTTTTTAAACAAACAAGATTTGACTAGTGCACATAAACTTTTTGTGCATGTAGTCATGAATCATTAATCTACATTAAAAAAATGTTTCCTATGAAAGTTAGATTGTTTTCAATTCTTTTAAAATATTATATTGGAATATATTTCTTCACAGACCTAGCACCGCTCGTCAAGCCATGCTGTGGCAGCATCCCACAGAAAATAGAGGAGGAGCAGCACAGATGTCAGCTCAGCAACAATCTTCCTCAAGCAAAAAGAGGAAGACTGGCAACAAATGTTAGCTCAGGGCCAATCTTCCTCACAAAAGAAAAGGGCTGTTATACTGCATGTACCCGAGAAGACAAGAATAACCAGCTGTACAGTGTCTGCAGTCCTTCACAGTGAGACTGTCTATTCAAAGAATGAAACACATCCACAAAAGGGAGCCAGTGCCAGTTACGGATTATTAGTACCACACCTGAGAAAAAAGACGTGGAAAGTGTCATGATTACAGAGCATATATGCGGTACTGAAACTGCAGAACTTTGGTATCTAAACGGAACCACAATTCCTGTGCTCTATTTGGAACTTAGCACTGTACAAACCAACTTGGTTTGTGTTAGAAAATCTGCAGAACAAAGCATTTGGAGAATTCTGTCTTTATCACTTTAGCTACTACTAAAATAGATTGCTAAAAGTATTAGTAAAACAGACAGTAACGGTTCTTATTTTCTCTCTCACTTAAAGTCTGAAAAACAGAATCTTCTCAGAAGACATTACCGCTACATTAGGTTGTCCCGGAATCGACATGGGTGGGATCATGGGCCGGGGATAAGATGGTCCTGCTGGGGCCTGTGCAGGCAGAGGTACCGTGGGAGCAGCTGGAGGGGCTGGGGCGGGTCTGGACTCAGTGATCTTGCCCAGCTGTTTCAAGTGGACCAGTTTGAGAGCATCCCTGGAGATAAGAGAGAATGAGACACCCATGATTAGCAACAGGGAATATGAGAGAGCTCTTAGAAAATGGATGAGATGTGGAGGGAAGACACAGAAATATGCAGACGTCAAGGAGAACAAGGCTTCTTCTAAGAGCAGAAAGCAGGCCAGTGCGGCAGAAGTGCAGTGAACACAGTGAGGGGGCTCAAAGAGGAGGCTGGAGAGGTGGGCAGCTAAGAGCTGCCAGGCCCGGATCACACCCAGGCATGGCCAACTCCAAAGCCTGCAAACGTTCTGCTGCTTTTCTAATACCTATGCACAAGTAGGCAGATTAAACAGAAAGTGAGGCAATCAGAAGAACATTTTGTCACTAGAACAGACTAGAATAGAATTAAATAAGGATACCTCAAATTAACAGCTACTCTGGGACTGAATGAAGGGTAGGACCTCCTGACAAAGGCCTTTTGCCCATTACACAAAGGGTAGCATGGAAATAACCGGAGGCTCCCAATGCTGATTCTCAAAGCATGGGCCCCAAGACAGTGATGGTTACGAAAGACTGAGGGGGCAAGCGTCCTGGAGAACGATCTTATGGACTGCCCAGGGCTTTTGAGAGCAAGCGTCCTGGACAACCACCTTATGGACTGCTAGGGCTGTTGACGACAAGCGTCCCGGAGAACCACCTTATGGACTGCTAGGGCTTTTGAGAACAAGCGTCCTGGAGAACCATCTTATGGACTGCTAGGGCTTTTGACGACAAGCGTCCCGGAGAACCACCTTATGGACTGCTAGGGCTTTTGAGAACAAGCGTCCTGGAGAACCACCTTATGGACTGCTAGGGCTTTTGACGACAAGCGTCCTGGAGAACCACCTTATGGACTGCTAGGGCTTTTGACGACAAGCGTCCCAGAGAACCATCTTATGGACTGCTAGGGCTTTTGAGAACAAGCGTCCTGGAGAACCATCTTATGGACTGCTAGGGCTGTTGACGACAAGCGTCCTGGAGAACCATCTTATGGACTGCTAGGGCTTTTGAGAACAAACTTACTTATGTTTGGAAGGTAAGTTTTAACTTATTCAGGATATTTATAACCAAAAGCAGCATTTTCCAGTTAATTGTGATATCATTTACATGAGAAATAAATGACTGCCAATACAATTTACCGGCATGAGCCAAAACCCTAGCCAGATTGATAAAAGTGTGAGCCCTGGTATAAAATAAGGCCTTTTGTGATTCAGAAAAATGCCTTCTATGAAACATCTTAGCCTGTAAGAGCTCATACAAGTCACAGCCTAACATTACTAGTCTCTCTCCATCCCATAAAGGAATTAAATACATCTCTAACAAAATCTTACTAATCTGTGTTTTCAACCAAATAAAGTGTAGCATCAGAGTGGCAGATCCAAGACACATTAATGTCTTTGCACAGGGATCATTAATTTACCTCAGTAATCAGTTAAAAATAAAAACACCAAACACAATGAACATGTGAGGAGACTAAAAAATCTAAAATAATGCCTAAATACATCTATTTTAAAAAAAGGTTGGTCCCACCAAATAGACACATTTTTATTTCACTACCAGCTTAACTCCTATACACAGTATTTTATCAAGAAAAGGCAGTGCGGTTCCACCCCTGCAGTAATTGAGATTCTCGGGTCAAACAGCACTTGGTGAAGAGTAAAAGTAAGGGACTCTAACCCTCTTCACAAGGGAGCAGAGAATCAGTCCGGCCCTTGGTCCCAGCACATTGTACTGCTGACTTTACTTCCAGACCTCAGGGAGTATAAATGTGAATTACTGCTTAATAACAGTCAACGATTTAGCTTCTATAATGCAGAGAATGATTTTAATGATTTCTGTCCATTAAATAATTTATCAGACTAAACCTGAAGAATTAGGCAGGCTATAAGAGCTATAAAAATAAAAAGAAAAATGCCATCATACACTTCTGCAGGATGCTTTGAGTTCACTCAGGGTGGAACCTTCTCTGCCAGATCCCTTCATCCATTTGAGGGTGTTATGAATTAGTTTTAAAAAGAGATACCAGTGAAAATGTAACAGACACTTGTCAGTCATGCCTACCAGATTTCTGATGCTGTGATATGAACACAAACATTAACTACAACTATGATTTCAGATGTAGATACACCAACGATGTTAGGCTGTAGGCAAAGAACCTAAAAGTGTTCTGCCTGTAACTGTGACCCCAGCACTTGTTTTCTTAAATTAGTTACACACACAGGCAAAGTCAAGTCTATATGCTTTTGCACAAGATATATTCTGGGCAATATGTTTGCTTCAATGCAACATTAAAAAAGCGACCATGACACTTACGATTTTCTTCAATAAATACACTGGAACAGAGGGAGTTCCTCAGCAGATGGAACTGACCCTTCCATTTTACTTGCACGTTTGGTTGACAACGTGAGGAGGAAGGATGTCCCTCACTATTTGAAGAATGTGTGCTGAGGTACTGTGGGAGCCGCTTATACCAAAGCTTACAACTTTTCAGTTTTATCAGATGACATTTCTGTATTTGACACAAGGACAAAATTTTTTTCAAAAGCTCACCTTAATGATAAAACACAGATATCTTTAGAGGTATACAAAGCAAAAATCCATAATAATGCATGCTTTAAGGATCTATTTTTCTCATGAAGTCTTTTGTAATATGTCATATTCTGAAGACCACAGGTTGACTCTCTTATGGTGGGAAGTTAAAGGGTAAGGGCAGGGAGGAGAACTGGGTAACAGAGAAAGACAGCAAGAATATTAAAACATAACTCTTCAACACTGCTTTCTTAGGGTACACAGCAAGATAACATGATTTTATTCTCCTTAGGAAATGTCAGATTACTATTGTAGCTTTCACTTTGGGTTTAAAAAGATCCTTGTCCATCACATATGTATTAAGTGCGTATGGAAAGAGAGGGGATATAGGAAGGAAGCTCTGCTTGTTCACTCCAGCGCCACCACGCCAAAGAACTGCCTTCTGAAACGTCACCTAATCACCAACTTGCAGAGCCTTTGCTCAGACCCCTTCTTTCTTGACTTTTTATCCATCTCACAGATATCCCCCCACACACAGGAGTTTTGGCCTTCTCACAAGTTTACCTATTGGTGATCTTAACTGTCACTTTATTATCTACCAAATCTACCTCTCTAGTCCCAAACTATCTCCTGAAATGCATCTTCACCTCACTGACCCTGATATCTGAATGGCTTGTCAGCACGGACAATAAGCTTCAAACAGATGGCTTGTCAGCATGGACAATAAGCTTCAAACCAAACACATTAGTTATTCCACCAAAACAAATGCCTCCCAAATCTTGTTTCTGTTTATGAAGCCAAAATTTCATCACTCAGATCAGAATTCCAAATTCATTCCTTGACTTGTTCTGGATTCTATCCTTACAACGCTGTCTCTGTCAGTCATCTCCCTTTTACATCTTCCATCCACATTCAAGTATTCACTATCTCTTAGCTGGATTACTTTAGGAGCCTATTAACCTATCTCCTTATCTCAAGCCTTTTTCTGCTCTAATTTATCTTTCACAAATTTGCAAAATTGATCCTTCTAAGGTATGGCTATGATTATTTTACATTTCATCAAATCTTCAATGATTGATGAACTAAATACAGATTCTTTATCCTTTCCCTCAGATACATAGGTAAGTCTACTTTGTTATAAAGAAAGTTGCTTTATCTCAGTTTTACAGGGTTTTACTAAGATAGAGACTGGCAGAAGTTTAACAAAGTTAAGACATAAATAGTAGACACTAAGTAAGGATTGATGTGGGGAAAAACTAGGTGTAACTAGCTATCAAGATTCTTTATTTTAATTTTTTATGGCTAAGTGAAAGTTTTAAGTCCTTTAAGTAAAAACCCAAAGTCTAAGACGCTGTCCTTCAGGCAGGGGTCAGGACAGCTGGATTCCAACTCATGTAAGTAGGGCACCAACGTCACAGTTGGTGTTTAAGAAAACCACACACAAGTGTTTGATCAACAAATCAGTAAGGGTGTAAGACAGATAAATGAGGAAAGCTGAGCATTAAAGCTGTATCGCCTTCAATAAATATCCAACAAAAAACCAATGCTTTAATGAAGGGTAAAATAACCCAATAAAAGAAAAGCCACCTGGTCCAGCACTGCCACTTAATAATTTCATAACCTTTGCTCTATCTCAACTTATAAAAATTTTGGCCAATATTACTGATCAATTTCTTATCAATATTAGATAAACAGAGAATAAGCATACTGCTTTAAAACATTAACTCAATTTGAAGAATTTAACATTACTGCCAACAGAAATGTGGCACACATCACTACAGTAATTTCACATTAGTTCGTATGCCTATTTGATTCATCTTTGTTTTCTCCACTAGACTAAGTTTCAATAGAGCAGGGGCCACCTGTTTTAATATACTCTTGAAAGACACAAAATGTAAACAAATGGAAAGACACACCAGAGTTCTTTAACAGGAAGACTCAACATCATAAAGATGTCAGTCCTCCCTAAATTAATTTAAAATGTGATACAATCCCAATAAAAATACCACAGTCCTGCCCAGCCCTGCCTGGGGCTAGAAGGATTGATTAAAATTCATTTGGAAGCAAAATAGAACAAGATAAACCAAGAAAACTGATTTATTGAAAAAGAAGAACAAAGATAGCTTCATCGGATTTTAAAGCTTACTATAAAATATTTCTAATTAAGAGTGTTGTACTAAAAAAGAAAGGTATTAACTCATGGTTGGATCAATGGAATAGAAAATAAAACCCAAAAAGAGAACCAACCTCATTTGGAAATTGCTTTGATCAAACAAGTGAACAAAATCCAAATGGAGAAGAATGAAATTATTTTTAAAAGTGTATTTCCATGTTTTAGAAATTTAAATGATTGTATGATTATTTCATACAAATTTAAAACAATGTGAAGTTTCGCCATTCTGTACCCTAATTTTCTGCATTAAACATCATTTCTAAAGATCTGGCTCAGTTACCAAATTAGATCTCTTCTTCAGTAATGCTGCAATTATTCAGAAAACAACCCTCGCATAGAGTACAATTTTATACTGACAAAAGCAATTAAAGGCACAAGAGAACAGTGTCCTTCCCTTTAAACCTTAACACTGAGAAAGCTCTTCTTTAAGTATTTCCAGAAAAAGATGATGGTGATAAATGATGGAATTGGTTATTACAAAAAGTGCACACATACTCTTTGGTGAATATCCCCCGGGGGCCGGTGGCTGTGCCCTGGCTAGCATCCAGTGTGTGTTTTTCCAGAATATTGCGGGCAGCTGGACTTAAACGAAACCTAAGAAGAAAACATGCAGATTAATGGAACAAATTAACACCTATATTTGATTCAAAGATATCTAAATGTCAACAGTTTTTCTGATGATTAGAAAAATAAAAACTTACAATAAGGCTAAAATGCCTCCCACAGATAGTCATAGTCAAATAAATTAATCTGGACTAATCTGGCTTATTTTACTCGCAAAACATTTTCATACAAATTTAACTGGTTACTATTTCATGTAAATACCAAGGGCTTTAAAAAAATAGATGAAGGATGCAATTCAATGACAACAAAACAAACAACCTGATTAAAATGGACAGGGGACTCAAAGATACATTTCTTCCAAAGAAGATATACAGATGGCCAATAAGCACACGAAAGTATACTCAACATCACTCATCATTTGGGAATTGCAAATCAAAAACACAATGAGATATCACTTCACACTCCCTCCTCTCAGTCTCTGGCAACTATCATTCTACTCTCTTTACCAATGTGACTACTCTGGGTAACTCCTGTAAGTGGAAACATACAGTATTTATCCTTTTGTGACTGGCTTATTTGACTCAGCATAATGTCTTCAAGGTTCACCCATGTCATAGTGTAGGTTTAGCATTTTCTTCCTTTTTAAGACTGAAAAACACTCCACTGTATGCACACGGCGCATTTTGGACACATGCAATGTTTCCTCCTTTTGGCAACTGTGAATAATGCTGCTTGAGCATGGGTATACAAATATCTTTTTGAGTCCTTGCTTGAGTATATACCCAAAACACACACTGCTAGATCCCATGGAAATTGTATTTTTAATTTTTCAAGGAACTGCAATATTGTTTTCCACAGTGACTGCACCATTTTATATTCCACCAACAGTGCACAAGAGTTCTAATTTCTCCACATCCTTGTCAATTTATTTTCTGTGTTTTTGTTTTCTGATAACTGCCATTCTAATGAGTGTGAAGTGATATCTCATTGTGTTTCTGATTTGCAATTCCCAAATGATGAGTGATGTTGAGTATACTTTCGTGTGCTTGTTGGCCATCCGTGTGTCTTCTTTGGAAGAAATGTATCTTTGAGTCCCCTGCCCATTTTAATTAGGTTGTTTGTTTTGTTGTCATTGAATTGTATCCTTCATCTATTTTTTAAAGCCCTTGGTATTTACATGAAAGCATTTTTACTTTACATATACTCCAGAAGAGTAAGTGAGGCAAAAACAATTATGTTGATTATATAGACAAGGAAACTGAGTCACAACAAAAGGTCGCATGACAAGTAAGTGTCTACTCTTCAATTAAGGCCTCCAAGAAAGCAGCAGACACAAATGATGACAGACAGATAAAGAGAGTCAAATGTGCTGGGTCCAGAGTTTGTAACTCAGAAACGGAGAGGAACAAATGTGGCACTTGCTGTATTTCAGGGAAACAGCTCTAGCTGATATGGGCTCAGTGCCATCACACTGTCACATTCTTCAAGAGAAACAGAAACTTTAGATTTTTATGTAAGATTAACTAGTAACCAATGAATTAAAAAAAGGTTTTTAAAAAAGAAAATCATGGCATGGACCAACAATGTGTAGGTTCATGGGTGAGCCGGCTTGAACCTACACCGAGGGGCCTCAGACCCATGTTAAGTCTCAAATGACGGCTCTTGACAGAATGACAGTGCACATGCTACTACCTTGGCAAGAGGAGAAGAGCACTAAGTACAAACCCCCGTGATCCTACCTTCTGATTTTCCTGGTAAATGAAAGAAGAGAAAAGAAAGAGGAGTCAAGGCAGTGGCATCAGAAACACTGTGTGTGATAACGGGAATTTTAAACTCAATACTTCAAAATACTGAATTTTTTCTGACAGGAACTGACATTGGTATACTAAAGGAAAAAAATTTTTTTAAATGAAAGAGTCTGCATTTTTATTTAAGTTCAAATGTGGTTCTTAATAGGACCTTTTCTCTATGAAGAACTTTTCCTTATTAAGAAATTTTGTATAATTATAGAGATTAAAATAAATAAATGAAACCTTTCGAATTTTCAGAGTCCATCAATTAAAGCTACGTAAAGCTAAAGCAAAACAACGTTTACTGAGTGTCTGTGCTTCTACAGGACTGAACAAAATGGAGCTCTGGTCTGTCTCAGAAACTCGAACGCAGAATAGGTGGAAAAGGAACGCATGTGAAAATGCTAGTTCCACTTTATATCGGTTATACATTTGAAACTGGGATTCACCTTACAGTAATTACAACTCCACGAATGGGAACACAAAGTGAAGTTTGGTACACTGAATTCCATGCTGGAATCCTGAGACCTAAGTTCCGTGTGGACACAGACTGTTCGCTCTGTCTGCACTGGGTGTGCAGGGCTTTCGAGGGCCTGGAGCACAGCAGGGACTCAGAAACTGTGTGGAGTGAACAGTGGTGATAAAATAATCATTCCTAGGCCTCAGGTTCCTAAGAGGAAAAACGGAAGGTCAGCAACTCCCTACTCCCTGTGCAAAGATGTTTCAAACACGGTAATGATTAAAATACCCGGAAAGTTGTCATAACGTATTTTTTTAACATCATTCAAAGAAACATACTCACTGCAGTTTCCCTGGTGTGACTTCCGGTTTGACAGGGATAGAAGTCTGTGGTTCTGGTGAGGGGTGAGGCACTGATGGTTTCGAAGGTGGTGACGGAGGACCTACATCTTTGGGAATTTCAACACGTTTCCAATCTTGTCCTTCTTCAACCAGCAAACCAATTAGTGAGCCGAGCCGTACATTTTTAGATCCTCCTTCAACCTATATTTTAAAAAGAAAATAATTCCAGAGACGGAAAGGCCCACGACCTCAAGAAGTAGCTTATTCCTTGGACAACTCTGCACTCATTAGAAAGGTCTCTCAATTTGAGCTAAAACCTACTTCCCAGCCAGCCTGCCTCCTCCTCCCCCACCCACCACCTTCCTCGTCTGCCTTCCCCGACTTACACCTTCCTTCACCACTTTCTCCCTCCCAGGTACTAATGCCACCTCCTGAAATAAAGGGAAAATCTAGAATCTCTCCTCTTTCTGACAGCCTTCAAATATATAAGAGCTAACACTACCATCTTCTTTCTGGTGTCCATCGGTACAAATCCAAAACAGGAGGCTACAGACCTCAACTGCTTGTCTTTCCGGACAGTCTCTATACAATGGCTCAGGAATTCCACGCCTTACCTTGTAAGGGATTAACTCCCCCAAATTAGTCCTATTTGCTGAAATTAATTTAAAAGAAAATATTTTCAGTAAACTTAGTCTCTGGAAAAAAGAACATCCCATTGTATATTTAATTTTTTCCCTATATATCTACGTATTTACAAAATCTGAGAAATAAAATAAAACCTCGTGAATTTTTTATAAGTACATCAGAAACACGGTGGTGCCTGAGCAAACCAAACACTTTTTCACCGATAATGTCAATTAAAAGCATAAATAAGATCAATGATGCTGTTTAACTCAAGATCAATGTCATTTAAGCATTTCAGCAGCATTAATTTACAAAGAAAGGGTTGATCCTTATTTACTTATTAAAAGAAGGCCCCAGAGAGCCTTCAGATGACAGCATTTTGTAAGTTCAGTACTGGAAGAAAATGTCATTCCTTTAAAATTTTCTATTATTCCCTTTCAATTACTTTAAATAAGGTTCATTACAGACATAATTTAATGAATAATAGAATGATAGGCTGCAGGATGTTCTCTGATACAGTAATTATAAGTAAAATCATGACTCCGAGAATGCATTTGACATTTCTGAGTAACATTAATTTTGATGCTTATTAGTATGCGCACTATTCTTAAGATAATATGGCTTCAGTTTTGCGAGTTAGGAAGCTCCCAAGTTTACTAACTACTGATGAAGAAGAACAGGAACAATGTTCTGATGAAGCAAAATATAAAGAAGAAATGGGTGTATAAAACTAAATAAAGACGTCTAATGAATGCAAGCTGTGGAAAAACACTAAACTCAAAAACAATTTGTTTAGTTTGTCACATAACGAAGTCTTACTTCTGTGGACTGCTCATGTTTCTTTACTATGTCAAAAAGATGAGTTAAGATTATGATTAGGTTAAAATTTTTTCTTCTTCTAAAAATGTCTAATTACTTGCTTATGAACCGCTAACTCAAAACCACAAAGTGAAATGACTAACTTTCTAAAAAATTGATAGAAAAAGCACTAAGTGATATGAAGTCCACTTGATGTTAATTCCTATCAAAACTGAGCCAGAACTAAGACCAATATCCACGTACCAAGAACAGCACTCAAATGCAAAGTATTTTTTTAAAAAAAGCAGTTTTGTTTTAAAGATATCAATAGATTTCTCAAATTTGAATCAGACACTACACTGAATCTGAAACTGACACCTCATCCTGTTTCATTTACTACAATAAATCATACAAATGATTCCATATGTACCCCACCTACCGACACCTTCACAAGTAGGCAATAATAAGCATTTCAATTTTTGCCATATTGAAATATCAAATAAACTTTACTCATTTTTTCCATTAAAAAATGACACCATGACCTACGTACGACTTATCAAACCATGTTGTGGCAGGTGTCCCACATATAAAACAGAGGAAGATGGGCACAGATGTTAGCTCACGGCTAATCTTCCTCAGCAAAAAGAGCAGGATTGGTGGCAGATGTTAGCTCAGGGCTAATCTTCCTCAAAAAAAAAAAAAAAAATGACACCATGAAACATTAAACCCAAACACAAGGGACAAGGACAAAGGATATGCTGCCACACAACTTGAACATAAAACAGAAGCTGAAACAAAGCAACGCCTAGTAAAGCTCCATTTACAGTCACTAAAATCATGGGGCTGGCCCCGGGGCTGAGTGGTTGTTTCCTCGCTCCGCTTCAGCAGCCCAGGGTTTCGCCGGTTCAGATCCTGGGTGTGGACGTGGCACCGCTCATCAGGCCATGCTGAGGCAGCGTCCCACACAGCACAGCCAGAGGGAACTACAACTAGAGTGTACAACTATGTGCTGGGGGGCTTTGGGGAGAAGAAGAAGAAAAAAGAAAGACTGGCAACAGATGTTAGCTCAGGGCCAATCTTTAAAAAAATGTCTACAGTAGTATTTCCCAACAGCGAAACTCTTTGAGGGGCTTCAATCCATTAAAGGTGCTGGTAAATAGTGTCTGTTTTAATTCTGACATTGAAAAATAATAAGTCAAGCAATTATTTCAATATTTTTCTTCTTTAAGACAGAACAGTCTGAAAACCGCTGAGAACTGCAGGGGACGCACATGGTTACCGGGGATGCCGAGCCACAGGACTGACTTGGTTTGGAAACTTAGCAAGATTTCCCGCCGTCGTTTAAACCATTATACGGTTTTAAATTGCTTTTATTCTTTAATATGTGTTGTTAAACTTATATGCACGACGAACTTTGCTTTAAAAGGAGGATACATAAGGAACACTGAAGCTGAAAACTAATTAGCGACAAGCTGAAACGCAGAGGGAGAGAAGAAACCTCCATTAAGTGCTGGAGGAACGGTCAGTCCAGCTTTCAGGTGCCATGTACTGTGCTAGCACAGGATTAACTCACTTAATTCTCCTTGTAACCTTACGAGGTGAGTGTTATTATTATTTCCATTTATGGATGAGGAAACCGAGGCACAGAAAGCTTAAACAATTTGCTCAAGATGACAAGGCTAGGAAGTACCCAGGCCAGGATTCAAATGCAGTCTGACATGAGAGACACCATTCACATGATCAGCACCACATCTGTGAATCGCATTCACGTGATGGAAATTACCATGTAGCCCCTAAAGATGGGGCTACTATTTTTAAAAACAAGCGTAAGAAAGAAGATATAAAGGTGATTAAAATTAATTTAGCTTTTAATTCATGAGGAACATAGACTTATTTACCACTTCAATATGTCATTTACTCATTTCAATACGAGAAATTAGAACTGAGAATATCTTCCATTTGGTAGAATCTGCTCTTAGCTTTGAGGGGATATTTTCTCAGTTGAAAATATTCCAGTCTACAGAGAATCAAGTGAAGCTTTCACAACTTGAAATTCCAACCATAAACTTTCAAACTATAAAACGCAACTCTGAAGGCAGCTGCAGGCAATTCAATGGAAAATAAGGGCAGGAGGTTCTAACAATGAAATAAAACCACCCAGATAAAACACTCTTCTTTAGAAAACACCAACGACATAGTATTAGAGTGACATACAGATAAAAAATTGATTGAATAACATGAATAGTACCAAAAATAATAATTGCTTTTTAATAATCAGATGATCAATAAAGGGAAAGTTTACAAAAACATTTGTGTCACTATCCATGGATGCTAATTTTCAGAAAGATTCTATTTCTAAAAATTGTTCTGAATAATGGTCTACCACTAAAATAAAAATCTATCAATGAATGCATCGCCAGTCAATAAATTAAAACTTTACAAAATTATGTAAGTTTGAATAATCATAACATCCTACACCGGTTTCACCCTCAGAAGTATCCTGGTTTGTATGACAAATTATATAGTAACCCTAAATATGCTCAAAGCCAAACTAGACAATCTTCAATAAACTCTCCAAATGGCATCCTAATATTCTACTTTATTACTTTATTATTTAAAACACTTGCTGTCCAATTTGCTGAATAAATTTAAGACTAAGTTTATGAACTAATATATGTGTAATAATTTAAGGTTTCTGCATGACAATTTACTAGCGATTAAATGAGAATTTAACAACTCTCCCATTAACTAAATTAAATTGGAAATGAATCATAAAATTATCTACACTGACAGCAATTATTCTTTATCCTCATTATTAAGAGCTTCTATACTTTTTTCTGGTTCTAATTGAAATGTAATAAATATTATTTTAAATTTAAAATGGAATTCAGATCTAAAAATTATGAGTGAGTACAAAGAAAAGAATGAAACTGGGGGGACAAGAAAGAACACAAAAACCTCTCAAAGACTGTGGAAATAATCCCCAGAAGAGCAGAATCGGGTGCCATTTCTAATCTTTCAAAAATGTGGGCAAACTAAAAACTAGAGTTTTGTATCAGCACTTGCCTTGTAGTAAGTTCAATTATCCAACTCCTTGATATGTATTCCTATAAAAATCATTTTCATATGTGTGCTAATATGGGAATTATTCCACCATGAAAAGCAAAGTGGGGAGGTTGGGAATGGAGTAGGGTGAAAGGCAAAAAAACAAAACCCACCAGTAATACCACCTTAATTTTTTCTCCATTTTCCCCCCATAAAACTACGTATATTGGGACATGAATACACTCCCATTCTTACTATCCCAAAAGCATGTGGAATAATAATAAAGCCACAAAGCCCTTGAAATATACATACGATCTTTGCTTTGCCAAGGAAACAGCTACTTGTGTCCTCGCCGCCCCACTGTTTCAGAGCATGAGGGGCCAGATGAATGGGCACTGCTGACCACGCCACAGTCAGCCATCCGAAATGCATTACTAAGCAGCTAAGCGGAAAATGCTGTCAATTCTGGAAGACTTTCACAGCGCAACAATCCAGAACTAGGGCCAGGAACACAGCTTGCCAAAAGCACACACAACAAAATGTAGCTGGGTTTATTACCTATGGGAATTCAAGCAATCTTTTTCCTTTTCAAAACGCTGCATAAATTAGTCAAAGAAACTATTTTGGTATGAATATTTATATTTTCCTAGTTATAAAGGTACAGAAATTTTACACCTCCATTGATATTTCCTCCAACGAAGTATTTTCAACAATGTGTTTCAACATGGCTGTTAATATTTTAGATGGCAAGTAAAGGAAGTTTGACAAATTAGAACATAAGAAATAAAATATAAGTGAGTAGAAAAAAGGGAGAGGGATTTTCTAGTAAGAAACAGGAATGAAAAACTGTGTATAGATCTACATCTAATTAGGGGATGACATTCCTCCACGTGTGGTCTTCGGGTAAAGACGACAAAGGAAGGCAGTGCATCCCTGCTCAAAGCGGAGGGGAGCTGGCAGCTCAGAATTAAAAACACTTCAACAAGGCACTACTGATAAATATGCAGCTTATCCGTACAAATCAAACTACAGAGGCACGAATGGACACCTACTGGCCAGTCACAAACAACCAAAACACACTAATACACAAACACACGACTGACATGGGCGCTAATGGTCCCCAAGAGCTGAGTGAAGAATTGTAATATTAACCAGAATGGCAACATTTATTAACATTTGCTGGGTGACGGGTCTTGCTTATGTGTATTATCTCAATTTCTACTACTATCCCATGATGTAGGTATTATTGTATCTCTACTTTATTATAAAGAAAAAGGCAGAGAATTTCCCAATTGCTACAAAACTAATAGCTGGCCGAACTTGCTAGCTAATGGACCAGGCGGCAGGGTGACTCGAGAGCCCGGTCTCAGCTGCTACACCACGCTTCCTCTAACTGTTCAAGAAGCTAAGAAAGCAACGTCCTCCATCAGCGAATATACCACCTAACCCTAAACAGTCATGTTTCCAGCATTTTATTTTACTGACTTTTCACATAAATTCATACTGCATTATAAGAATAAAGTACATATTATAAAAAATTTAGAAAATACAGAAAAACAGAAAAAATGGGGCAGGTAAATCACTTAGTTCTACTCCCTAAAGACAAACACTCAACATTTTTATAACATTTTATTCTAATCTTTTCTACATTTATGTTTTTCTTTAAAAGTCCTACAAGCTTGTAATCACTGTCCACAGGCAATTTTAAAAGTATTTTTTCAGGGGTCGACCCAGTGGCGTAGTGGTTAAGTTCACACACTCTACTTCAGCGGCCCAGGGTTTGCAGGTTCAGATCCCGAATGTGGACCTGGCACTGCTCGTCAAGCCACACTGCGGCAGCATCCCACAAAAAATAGAGGAAGGTTAGCACAGATGTTAGCTCAGGGCCAATCTTCCTCACACACACACAAAAAGTATTTTTCCAAAAAAACTTTTTGAACTTCCATTAATGTATAATACATATAAAGAAACCACATTTTTTTCTAGAAACAATTTTAATGGCTATGTGATTCTCCATATTTTCTTCTGTTATTCAAGTAGCCTCTTCAAGTATTGCTACACATTTTGGTTGAAAGACTAAAAAAACATCAGCTTCTAGTAACATCACCAAGCATCCAAGTTGTAGCCCCATAGTTTTAATTAGTCATAAAGCAAAGACTGCCCAGAGAAGAGGATTCAAAATTACTGCATATATTTAAATTTAGATCTAAAAGGAAATGGCTTTGGTCTTCCTAGACCCACAAGCATATTCTCCATAAAAATGCTCATGGAACAGAAAATGTACTATCAAAAGACACGTCACTGAATGTGGCTAGGAAACCTACACAGCACAACTGACGGCAGTCTTGTCCAGAGAAGAGGAGCTGAGCAGACAGTCACTTTACATACTTCCAGCCCTGGGAGTCCTAGGGATGGATAAAGACACGACTGTTTTTCTCATGTGGTAAGAGTAAAACATTCCTTCTTTTCGATTGTATCAACTACAAACTTGAAAATTGCTAGCTCTAAGCTTTAACCCATTCCTTCCTTTATCTTCAAATTCCACCTCAAATAATCTTCTCTCCTCCCTCAGCCCTGAATGCTTCTCATTCTCCACTAGGGAACCCAAAAGAATGAGCACCACTGTCACGGCTGAAAAAGTTCTTTGTCAGCTGATCATCACTGGCTATCATCGGACCTTAACACTAAAATATTTTAAATATCTGAATTAAAAATGTATTATGTCAGATAATACAACACTATAAAGAGGTAAAAATAAAAGGTAACTTTATTTCAAGAAACTCTACAGTTAAGAAATCTTCATCCTGTTGAAGACAATCAAAATGAAAACTTACCACTATTCTGGCCAAAATGCCATCATCACTCGCATCTAAGGTAACCACAGCTTTGTCGGTCTCTATTTCACATAAGGCATCTCCAGCACTCACAGCTTCACCTAGAAAATAAGACTGGGTTTGTTCTGTTTTTTAAAATATGAATATTAAAATGTGGGGGTATGTGTGTGTATATGTGTGTGGAACACGAATAATAAATACCGAAATACTCAGGAGCTATTTCTGGGCTGTGGAATTACAAGTAATTCCCATCGTGTGTGTGCATGCATACATGTATGTTTTGTTGTATTTTCCAAAAACACTATAATGGATATAAATTGTATTTGTTATGATAAAAAAAGTGATTACAAAGATTAATGAGCAAATATTAAAAACAAAATCACATTTTAGAGACAACAGCAAGAAATGCATATCCTCCTCTAAACACATCAATTCCAATCCCCACATTTTTTAACATACTTCGTTATTCCATGAAGAGAAAAGTTCTACAATTAATAGCACTTCTGGGTTAACATCGTAGGGTGAGTTCAGAAATCCTGTCGGCACCACACAGCATAAATGAATAAAGCATATTAAGGTTAAAGAGAGAAAATCAAAGATACAGCTCAGGTCAAATAAGAAACACTTCTGTGCAACAGAAACAGTATGGATACTCAACAATGCTGAGCAGGACCTGACTTGCTGGTTTCTGGATCAAGAAGCAGATCAGGGGGTGGTGGGGGTGACTTCCTTTTGAGTAAAGGGAACGAAAAGTGGCCTGCGGAAGACAGGGCCTCAAATCAGATTCTCTACTCAAAGCTAGGGCTGGGATAGGGTTCCTCCACTCAGAAAGGAGGCTGATAAAATGGCAATCAAGCCCACTGACTCGGACGATGGCTTGAATCAAAACTGTGGGTCTAGGAAGGTGGGGAACAAAGTCACTGCCTCAACACCAGGATCTGAGCCAAGCCCCCCTCCGGCTCCATACTGCATCTTCTGACATCTCCAACACCAACAGTAAATCCCTGGACTCGGGATGGGGGAAGGGGACAGGAGAGGATGAGCGGCAAGACATCGAACGCTCAAACAAGACCTTCCACTCAAAAGCAAACTGCAAGACAAAGTTCCAAAACACATCAAGAAATGTAATGCTAAGAAACAAAATCAATAATCAGAACAGAAATTCATTCCGGATGCAATTCATTTAGTGCAACCTGCCAAAGATTTTAAAATAAGTATCTTGAGGATGTTCAGAAATAGAAATGAAGGTAGAAGACCCATCACAAGAACAAGAGATTGGGAAAAATAACGTACGAAATAAAACAAAACAGTACCATGTAGAAAGGAAAAAAATTAATTGGAAACCTTGGAAATGAAAAATACAGTTATTGAAATAAAAAGAAACAACCAATGGGATATATTCCAGACCGGACATAGTGAAGTGAATTAGTAAATTAAATGTGGCATTAAGGAACTACCTGGAACTTAACGAAGGGAGACAAAAAGATAAGAAATAGAAGAGAGCAGTTGAGAGAGACAGTCTGAGGCTGCCAGGTGTGTCTCATGGAGTTCCAGGGGAGAGACTGCAGGGGACGGTACAGAAGCAGTGCAGGAAGACAGAATTGTCGAGAATTTCCCAGAACTGAAAAGATACATTCCCTCAAAATGAAAGAGCTCTGAGTGAGAGCAGAAGCGCGGCTCCTAGGGCGTCTTGACCAGCAGGGGCTCAGGGAGCCTGGCGGCCTGCTGGCAATACTCTACATCTTGACTAGGCAGTGGTGACCTGAAGCTGTGTGTGTGTGAAAATCCACAGAGCTCACACTTGATGCGAGTTATCCTCAACAAAAAATAAACAGGAAAAAAGACGACGACTCTGTGTAAACACAAACCCACATTAGATGCACTGCAGAGAGACTGCACACTACCAACAATGAAAACAATCCTAAAAGCTGGCAGAGGAAAAGAAACCAGGTTACCTCACTGGAATGAGAGACTGAGAGCACGCTTCCAGCATCTCAACAGAGGTCAGAGACGACAGAGCGATATCTTTAAGAAGCCGAGGAAAAATAACTGTCTAGAATTTTATATGCAGCAAACCATCATTCCAGACTGAAGGAAAAGTATTCTCTAGACATAGAAAGGCGAGGAAAATTTACCACTTATTGATGAGCTATTATAAAACGCACTTCATCAAGAAGAAAAGTGAACACAGAGGGGACCCACAGGCTACAGGAAACAAGTTACCAAAGAAACTGATAAAATGCTAACTATTAATCATTCAAAAGGTAATTTCTCAGGGTTTAGAAAAGTGTAAAACATGGCGCCGGCCTGGTGGCATACGGTTGGATTCACGCGCTCTGCTTCAGTGGCCTGGGGTTCCCTGGTTTGGATCCCAGGGGTGGACATGTGTACTGCTCATCAAGCCACACTGTGGCAGGTGTCCCACATATAAAAGAGACCAAGACGGGCACAGATGTTAGCTCAAGGCCAATCTTCCTCAGCAAAAAGAAGAGGATTGGCAGCCGATGTTGGCTCAGGGCTAAGCTTCCTCAAAAAATAAATAAACAAAATAAAATAAAAATAAAATGTTGTTTTAAAAAGTGTAAAACTCAAACTCAAAACAATAATAAGCTGGGAAGGGAATGTTTAGTTGATAGTTAAAGCATGCTAAGAACTCTGATACAGATAAGCGGAAAAATGATAGATAACTCGACTTTGTTGGCAAAATTTAATTACGTATCCAAAAAACTTAATGGTATATACCAGAAAAATATAAAAACAGAAATACAATCCACAGCAATCAAAAAAGAAGAGAAAAAATTAAATAACAAAACCTGCCATCCAATTGCAGACACATGAAAAGAAAAAAAAAAAGTAGAAAACACAAAAATGGCAGAAATAAGTTCAAATGTATCCATACTTGCAATAAACGTAAGTGTTAATAAACCACCTACTAAGAGCAGAAATTACCAAAATGAACAACAACAACAAAAATCTGGGTAAATGTGGCTGACAAGAGACAGACCTAAAACAAAAACAGACTAAAAAATACAGAAATAGAAATATATGTAACATACAAATACACTCCGTCACACACAGCAAAAATAACTGGGACAAGTTAACTGGGAATTACAGTGGGATTGGGTGCAGTCAGGATGCTGTGGAACATTCAGGAGGGGCGTCTAATGCAGTTTCCGGAGGGTGTGAATGCTTCCTAAAAAAATGACATCGAATCTGAGCCTGAAAAGATGAAGAGACAGTCAAGTGATGGGCAGTGAACCAGGCAGCAGGCACCACACAGCCAAAGCCCTGAGGGTGAAAGAGAACAGGACTCGGGAGCACCCAGCTCACGGTACCTGAGAAAAGCAACGAGACTGGGGGGTGAGGTAAGGAGAGATGAGACCAAAGGGCCCCTCACTGGTCCTACAGAGGAGGTGACAGCGCCAGGGCACGTAACTGCTCACACATTCCTTTACAGGCCAGATGCTTTAGCAGTTGAAATAGATTGCCTCTCAAAAGGAAAAAGTCACACCCTTATATGCTTCTGCTGTAACCATGGAAAAAACAATTGAACTAGGCAACCTAACAATCAAATACTTCTTCTAGACTCCTAGGAAGGAATTCTGGTCACAGGAAAACAGTAAAATGATGTTTATCACTTGTGCTCACCTATTTCAAATTCCAAACGCCCATCCACAAATTCTACTTCAGCACAGATCAACCTAGATGATTTCGTTCCCATTCCTGAATTCCTATAGCAGTCCTAATCAATTTGAATGAATCACAAATTGCATTATCAAAAGCTATGTTGCATTATTAGCTGCTTTTTACAATCGGGTGCTCCTCTGTCCAGCAGACCAGGAGCTTCTTTACGAGGTGTTTTACGTCCTGCTTCCCTCTCCAGGGCTCTAGCTAGTGCCTCCAAACAAAGCGTCTGAGATTGAAACACTTCAGGGAAAAATTGCAATAATTTCACAAATCCCCATTTCCTCATAAGGTGTACATCAAATTGTCCTTTCTATTTCTTTTGGTTCTAACATTTGATTTGCAGTATGCTTCTAACACTTAAAAACTTAGGTAGCTTGCTTGCTTTTTATTTTAATTATATGTACATCTCCTCAGCTAACATAGACATATATATCAGCTCTATGAGAATGCCGAGAGAGAAAATGGAGAGAAACAGAGAAGGAAAGGATCTATCCGTCGTGCGGTGAGCTTTCCTGAGCAACCACAGCAAAGCTTAAACGTCGTGTTATTACACCAGGGCACATTACCTCTAATTTATCACAAAACTCAAGTTCTATCTATCAATACTAAACCATAATGTAAATGCCTAAAGAAAATTTTGAGACTAAATAATGAGCCATGAAGATTCCAAATCTATTCAGGTTCAGCCTTGATCAACAATTAGGCTACAATTCAGAAAAGCCACAAGCAGGATAGTTAAAAAACCTCTTCCAACTCAGACACAGGTTTGATTCCAAGTTCTGACACTTAACTAGTAATCGTGACTAAGTTACTCAATCTCTCTGAGTCTCAGGAAGGTTTTGAATGTGCAGCTACACACACACAAAAATCATGGAACTGAAAACGACACGTTAACTCTCCACATCTTCAAATAACAGTTCAAAACATCTATAGATAAAAATGTTCGGGATGTTTTTAAGAACCAAGATTCACTCTGGCTGCCCAGTCCATATTCTGAGATCTCAAACAGATCATTCGACAAACATCAGTGTATAACTAAGCACTAGGTATAAACACAACGATAAGATAGGGCTCTGTCTACAACGAGTTCATAGCATAGAGAAGACTGAGAAGCCAGGACAGACTATCACGGATGGAGTGAGTTGACAGACGGCTCCTCAGCTGCCACGTTGATGGCTGACCAGTTGTGGAAGGAGACGGCAGCCTTGCAGTGTCCCTGTGCCATCTCCTCGTGGTGTGTCAGCAGGCAAGGCGGAGCGGGCCCGGAGCGAGAGTGCGGGCCCCAGGAGGGGCCGGAGCAGAGGCCCGCCCGGGGGCCGCTCCCCAGCACCGAAGCCAGCATCATCATCCTGTTCCTTTGTCCAGATGGGCAGCTGCCAGAGCCGAGGGCTGGAGCGTACAGAGGCTTCCCTTTCTCTTTTTAAAGTCTGGGTAGGAGGTATAGTCTTCATGAACCACACTTAATGCGATGTTTATATTATGAACTAAACACATTCTGTGGCTTTCACAAAATAATTTTTTTCTGCTAAACATTAAGAATAAAAGTCTTTATTTAAAAGGTATGTGCAATGATAGTGGTGGGGGAGAGTTAGTTTTTATCTGTAAGACCAAAAAAAATCACACCTACGTGAACACTATAGGGAAAACCTCTTCTTGTGCGATGTTGAACAATGATGACAACCAGGATTAAAGAGAGAAATAAGTCAAGTGTTTACTCAACAAATATGTACCAGCTGCCCCGTGTGAATGACACTGTGCAAGACACTGTGGTAAAAGTAATAATAAGACAGACCTGCTTCGAGAAGCTCCTAATCTGATTGAAGAAGAGTACAAACAAGCAGACAACGCCACCTGATCCGGGCAGTGTCTACGGCGGTGTGCCGAAGACAGAGGAGAGGTCCCCAGGCAGTGTTTGCCAACTCTTCTCACTTCATCACACAAACAAGAAGGGGTGTCATGTGCATGGCCCAAGACCCAGGCAACCTGGCTCCTTGGCCATCTGAGGTCCTTCCCTGAGGGCTGAAGGCAGGAGCAGCAGCTCGAGGAGACTGCCAGGAACCTCCCTCACACCCTTCTGACCCTTAGATTTCATTGTGTTGCCCATTTCAAGTGCTTGACACCCACGTGGCTAGTAGGGACTGTATTGGTCAGTGCAGACACAGCATTTCTAGCACCAAGAAAGTTTACTGAAGAATACTCTCCAATTCTAAAATTCTGACATAATACAAATATTAACAGAAATGCAAAAAAGCATTAACGCTGGAATGCAATTCAGCAATAAAAAGAATGAACTGCTGATACATGCTACAACACGGATAAACCTCAAATTCATGCCAAATGGGAGAAGCCAGTCACAAACAGTTAGATACTATATGATTCTATTTGCACGAAATGTCCAGAAAAAGCAAAATTTTAGAGACAGAAAGCAGATAAGTCTGGGATGGGAGAAGGAAATGACTGCAATCACATTCCAGGGATTTTTTTTGGGGTGATAGAAATGTTCGAAAACTGGATTTCAAGGACGGTTGCACAAGTCTACATATTTACGAAAAATCACTGAATTGTGCACTTAGAATAATATTTACTGAGATAGACCTCCACAAAGCTGTTAACAGTAGTATACTCAAAAAACACTGAAGCTATTTATAAAATGCACGTTTCAAAAATTTTCCATTTTAGCACCACAGACATGTAAACAAATCCCCAGAAATAAGAGAAACCAAAGCCTCTTCTACAGCAGAAGCCAGAGACCCACGTTACTCTCTAGTGGCACCCAGTGACAACACTCCAAACAGTGACAAACTCCTTCCAAACAGTTCTACTTCTGAATTTTATACACTAAATTAGTTACAGTCTGAGATTCACACAAAAACTATCTGCAATACTCAGAGCTCCCAGTCACACGACAGAAGGAAGGCCCACACCAAACGCGGTCTGAGGGAGCCCCAGGAGCAGCCGCGGGACCACGGGGGAAGCAGGTCCCGTGCACGGCCCAGGCGCTGGGCTGCGTGCCGCACATCTCAGCCCAGCTCTGTGCCAGTGCTTCCTCTCTAATGTTTCAAGAAAGAAAACAATGTTTTTCATACCCTCAAATATTCTCTCACAAAAGGGAAGAACAAGAATATTTTCTTCCTTTTTGTTATTTTATCTAACAGATCTGACCTTCCAGTTAATGAAAAACTACACCATATCTACTTTAATTAAACTGAAGATATCTGAAGCATACTTTTCTTGCCCAAATAACAAACTTGTAATAAAAATGTGGAATTACAGCTCAACTCACCTTTCAAGAGACTTTGAAATTGTACATGTCACCCAGGACTTTTGAAGTGTTTGCTCTACTAATTTTATGATGCAAATTCTTTACTTAATCCTCAGACTGAAATTAAGGATTCTAATACTCATTACAAAACTCTTTTCTAACATTAATTAGATTAACAAAGATGGGAATAACTTATATGCCATATTACTGCATGTTTCCATGACTTCAAAAAAGAAAATGAAATTGAGTTATTACAGAATTCTAAAGCCAGGGAGATACCTTAGCTCTCATCTCAGGCAACTCACTCCCAGATCCTTCACGGCAGAGTGGGACCCCAGAGGACGAATGTGATCCCCAGGCCAGAGCACTCTGCAGTGGACCCTTCTTGCCTTGGCTTCAAACACTCACACACAACATTAGTAATAGCAGTCGTGAGTTACAGAGGCTCAGATTTTCAAGAATCTTAAAGGTCTGTAACACTGAACTGCTATCCACTAAAGGGTTAGGAGATCATTAGCCTTTGCTTAAAAATAAACTAGACTCACAATTAGATACAACATTATTCTTCTTCATGAAAAGAAGTTCAATCCTCTTAACATTTGACCGTCTAATCTCATTGTTTTAAATAAGTCACCATACATTAATAAAAACCTCAAGATAAATTTTTAAAAAAGAGCCAATAAGAGAAAAAGGTATATAAAAAGTTTTCTGCCAGAATACAAATATTTTAAAGACAGAATGACTGAACCAAGTTATTATAAATGTATCAAGTACCAAACCTACTTAGACATATAGAGTTCTACTCATGTGTACAGCACATAAATGTTAATGAAAAGAAAATTATGTTCAAAAGATCACAATTAAATCACAAAGGTGACGTACTTAAAAAAGAAGCCAGTGAATTATTGAGAACCAAGGATTAAGCTTGCTCTCAATTATCTATAAAGTATTGGTAAACAAACATTTCCCTTCAGGTGGCAGAACACAGAATTTAAGAGCAACCTTGAGGGAAACACGCTCCCGGGGCTCCAAGTCGATCCGGGCGTGTCCTACGTGAAACAGCACGTTGTCAGCAGAGAGAAAAAGAACAGACTGATGAGGCCAGATGTGTCCTGGCTCTTCATCATTCTCTCCACATCCTAACGGGTGTGAATAACTTATCAGACTGCCAGTGAGCAAGAAGTCTGAGAGATGAATGTGGTCCAAAGAATCCTCTCATCTACTTGTGCATCAGTTCTCCAAGTGTGAAGAAATCCCATCTTTTAATAATAACCCTAAAAGGCTGTTCTTGTTCTGTGTCTGAATCATTATTTAATGACACCAACAATCTGTCATCTTCAATATGGAAATAGCCAAGGCTCCGTAATTCATCAGGAAAAAGAAACCTAAAAATAGACTCCAATTGATTACATTATTTATAAAGGTGAAACTTTCTTAGATACTGGTAATTATTTTAAAAGACGGCAGCAGCCATGCAGAGCCAATTACTCAAAGTGCTTCCTAACGAAAAACTGGCTCTTTCACTTATATGACATACGTCTTTTCAAATTCTAGAAAGTTCCCTGCCATTTTTTCTTTGAATATTATCTCTTCCTCATTCTCTCTTTTTTCTCCTTTTGGAAATCCTCCTCTCAGATGATTCTCATTTTATTCTTCATGTCTCAACTTCTCTTTCATGTTTTCTACTGCCTTCTCTCTCTGTGCTGTGTACAAGCTAATGTTTTCAGGTTGCTCTTCAGTTTACGAATTCTTTGGTCAGTCACATCTAATCATACCTTAACCAAACCATGAGCTTTTTGTTTTTTAATTTTAGAGACATTAATTTTCATTCCTAGAAGTTCTATTTGTCCTTTTCAAATCTGCCTGGACTTTTGGATAGTGTCTGTCTTTTTTCATATTTTCAATTCCTTCTCTTACATTTTTAATCATTTCAAACATACATTATGTATCTAGTAATTCCAATTGACTGAAATTCTTGGAAGTCTAGTCCTGCTGCTTGTTATATCTACTGACTTTTGCTCTTAAAAGACTGCTTCCTTGTGAATTGTTAAACTAGAGATTGTGAACTCTTGGTAAGTGGGACCTTATCTTGGAATCTTCCGTGGCTTGGATTAGATGCAATGTCTTTCCAGAATAATGGCTTCTGCCAGGAAACCCAGGAAGATCAACAGCCCAGAACCACTTTATCTCTACCTGTGGGTTCAGAAAATGCAAGTACTATAAATTTGAACCCCAAAGTCTCATGAGGACAGACCCATGAGAGCAAATTTTCAAGGGAGTAGGCATTCCTATTCCAAATAGATCTAAAGTCAAACAAATAAATTTGCCTATCAAATGGCTTTAAAATCCATTCATACGTTGACAACTCTCAAATTTCTATCTCCAAGCTGGAATTCATTCCTGAACTTCAACTCTTATAATCGTCTGTTGAACATCTTCCCTTGAACATCTAATAAACATCTCAAACGTTACCACATCTAAACCTGAATCTAATGTTTGATTTCCCTTCCTCCCTCCTTCCCCCTCAAACGCACCTGTTCCTCATCTCAGCTATTCCAGTCTTCCAGCTCAGGCGCAGTGGGGCACGTGGCTTCGACTCTCACTCACCACTCTGGATGTTGCTGACATTTGGTGACCCCTTTCTTGAGTTAAAGCTCAACTTACATTTAAAAGATTTGTTTTATAATGTTATATCCAGTGGTGAGGAGAAGCTTCACCCCATCTACTTAGATGGTCAATATTGACTACAAGTCCTCAGCACTGACTTTTTAAATGTGAACAGGCAAATGGGCCTACTTAAATTGCCTATAGTTAGCTCTTGATACCAGAATGCTCTTAGGGTCTGATCCACTCAGTGTGATGCTACTAATATGGCTCAAGAAAGTACAGAGAAACCACTTCCTATTAAATAACCAGGAGTGTGGGTGTGTCTTGGCTTCAGGATAAGGACCCTCACAGACTGACAAACTGCAGACTGGAATTCAGGATCCTTCCTATAACGTATCTTATCTCATATCCACTGTGCCCTTAATGCAGCCAGAACTACCTGCTGTTGCCAAAATATATGTCATGACACCTCACTTCTCAGATTTTGCCCATGCTGTTTACATTAGCTGGAATGCCCTTCGCTCTCACTGTTTTAAAGCCCATTTACTCTACAAGGACCAGCTCCAGTAGCACCTCATCTGCAAAGCCTTCTCCGATCCCCGTCTATTTGCTGCTTTGGGCTTCCTCTCTCTTCTGCCAGTATATTTGCTAATCGACTACTTACAGTGGTACCGGGTCTGTTTCAATTACTATGCTAGTCATAACAGGGAAAGGAGACGTAGCAAAACTCAGACGTATTCCCCAGGAAGGAACAGAATTAAGTAATGCTTCCAGTCACACGTTATATCTAGCACACGAAGGACCAGCCATAGTCACCTGGATAGACTCAATGCACCATATCTCTTAACCTCCATATTGGCCCAATCCATAGTCCCAAGCTCCTACTGTGAGGCCCATTCTGTAACCTGTCCTGTCACCTTTCCTAGCACCCCTGTCTCCCTCAAAGAACTGGGGCCTTCTCCCAAACTCCCAAGTTATTTGGCTCAAGTTCTGAAGTAAATACTTGGTAGCCCTCTTCCTGATCCCCAGACTTGTCGTCACTGGCAAAAGTGATGCCATGAATGGCTCCACCTCCTGGAATCACAACATAACCCTGTCAGACTCTGAATTCTTGCCCAATGCCTAAACTCTCTCAATGTTATTTTATAAGCACTAGACTAGACCTCTCAGTACCAACGTTTGCCCGGATGACATCTGCGCCCACTGAAACACACGTGACACCCGAGAAGTCCCTGCCACAGCCAGTCTCTGGAATCAGACAAGGTCTCCCAGGCCATGTCCTTCATTCTCAACTCGCTCTTCTCTCCTCTCCGTCCATTTTTTAACACTTGGCTCACCATTTCTCAAGCAGCATAATAATGGCTGTGGGGAATTCATCTGGTCACTACAATTTCTCTGTACATCTGTCTGACAATCCCTAATGGGGACTGGAGGCTCATCCTCCTCCCTCCACAAAAGTTTAACATGTTACAGACTGAGTGGAGCATAGGGAAAGTCGGTTACACAGAGCGCTAAAAGAAGCTGTCCTGAAGGCAGCCCACTCCAGAGGGAGGGAGGCCACTCCACCGCCACACGCAGCAATGACTCCAGTGAGAAAAAAGGAAAAGAAAGCAGCAGCCAGAAAAACAAAAGGTCTTCCCCAATTTCTTTCACGTTAACTGTTCCTCTGTCCTGCACTGTGAGCATGGCAGCACACTCAATCTGCCTGGCCGACAGAGTCTTAGCCTTATTTTCTAAGCACCGTATTGAGTACTTAAATCCGGCCAAACGGTTGCTATACACAGTAGACTAACACAGCTTTCTAGGTAGTATTGTAGCAAACATCTTCTTGGTAACAGCAACATTCTCATTCATCTGGAGGTTATAAAAGGGTGAGGAAAGAGTAGTTTCTCACTCCAAATTATATCTCAAAGGTTATTTATTGATTGTACAACTTTCAAAAATATATATTATTATAAAAATTTCAAAAATATACAAAAGTAGTATGGAAAGTTTAATGAAGCCACATGTACCTTTCACCCAACTTATACAATTGTCAATGGATTCCTGAATAGTCTTGTTTCATCTCTATCCTGCCCCATCCTTCTATTCTCCACCAGTTATTGTGAAGTTAATCCCAGACAGACTATCATTTCATGTATAATGATTTCAACTCATATCTCTTAAAGATAAGATTTTTAAAAAATATAACCACAGTATCATTAAACCTCTAAAATGATTAATTCCTTAATATTATTAAATATACCATTTTCGAATGTCCCCAAACGTTTTGTCAAAATACAGTTCAAACATGGGAACTGGTCTCTTAAATCTTTTTTTTTTTTTTTTTTTTTTGAGGAAGATTGGCCCTGAGCTAACATCTGCTGCCAATCCTCCTCTTTTTGCTGAGGAAGACTGGCTCTGAGCCAACATCCGTGCCCATCTTCCTCTACTTTATATGTGTGACGCCTGCCACAGCATGGCTTGATGAGCGGTGTCATGTCTGCACCCGGGATCCCAACTGGCAAACCCCGGGCCGCCGAAGTGGAAGGTGTGCACTTAACTGCTGCGACACCGGGCCGGCCCCTTAAATCTCTATTAAGCTATACGTTCCCCTCTCTCCTTCCTTTTCCCACCCCTACCTGCCCCTTGAAATTTATTTGTTGAAGGAAACGGGCTGTCGAATTCCTCATAGTCTGAATTTTGTTCATATATTCCTCATGGTGTCATTGAAGACATCCCTCTTTCCCTTGAATTTCCTGGAAAATAGTAGTGAGAGCTACAGGTTTGATCACATTCAGTTCAATTTTCTGGCAAGACAGCTCCATAGCTGGTGTTTGCATGTCTTAACATCAGGAAGCATGCAATATCTAGTTTTCTCTCTTTTTGTGTTATTAGCAGCCATTGATAATCACTGGCTATATCCCTTATTTCATTAGAGGATACAAAATGGTTATACAGTAACATTGTATCATTCTTCCATCTTTTTTTTCTTTTAAAGATTTTATTTTTTCCTTTTTCTCCCCAAAGCCCCCCGGTACATAGTTGTGTATTCTTCACTGTGGGTCCTTCTAGTTGTGGCATGTGGGACGCTGCCTCAGCGTGGTTTGATGAGCAGTGCCATGTCTGCGCCCAGGATTCGAACCAACGAAACACTGGGCCGCCTGCAGCGGAGAGCGCGAACTTAACCACTCGGCCACGGGGCCAGCCCCATCATTCTTCCATCTTTTAAGAGTTGGGACATGCTAATAATGAGAAACTTATTCTCATCAACTACTTGGTTATCCTGAGCTACAGTTAATATTGGAAAGGCAGGGGAAAAAGACTTGAATCTTTTAATTGATTACCAGTTTTCAAAATAAGTTAATTTACTAGCATCCTCCAATGCAAAACAATTATTAGGTTTTTTTTCCTTTATATTACTGTGAACTTTGGATTCAAATATATTTAATGTGTTTCTACACTGCAGTTGCTATCCTTATTGATCTTCAAATTGTCCCATCTTTGGCTCCTGAGTCCTTTAGGATGCCTTTAGCAGTTCTGATAGCTTCTTTGCTTTCTAAATTAGCTTGGACAAGATGTTCCAAGCTCATCTTGTACCTACATTCCCTGCCCCAGACCTGGAAGTAGCTGTTTTCCAAGGAGCTTTAGCTTACTTTAGTGGGAGCTGGCACTCAGGACTACAGTCTGGTTGCTAGGGGTGCCCACTGCTACTAGGCTGGTCCTTTTTCTAGGCTCTGCCAGGGAGAAGAGCTTTAAATTTGCCGTCACAAGATTTTTCCTTGAATTGAGCTATCTTTTAACTGTTTCTCCTTTAAACCACACCAAAAGTCTGGGTTCCCAATGATATCATCTTAATCACTCTATTTGCTTTATTCCATAAAATACATATAAAAGCCTTAGAATAACAATAGCAACACAATCACTACAATATGATTCCCTTAAACAGTTGAGGATTTTTTTTTTTTTTTTGGAGATTCTTTGGTCTTCAGTTATAATCTATTAAGGATAGACAGTCGGGTCTACTGAGATTTGAAATAATCCGTCTCTATATGGTTCTATCAGAGCTTGATATATAATTAGGTTAATTAGGTTCATCTGTTTCATTTTGTTTCAACTTTTAGGGATCTTTTAAATTTTAATTTTGCTTTAAAATTATTTAAAATATGTATATGGTTCCAAAGTTAAAGAGGTAAAATAAGATATATTCAGAGAAGTCTAGTTTCTACTTTCTCCACCACACTGTTCGCTCCAGTAGTCAGTCGATAGGTAATCATTTTTTACTGTCAAATTTTTGTTTTACCTTTTCAATTTTTCAAATACTAGTACTCCCATCCCTTTCTTCAATGAATAGTACATACCATACCTGTCTCCACTCAGCTATTTTCCCCTGACGATCACTCTACCGTAGTATAAAAAGATACTCTTCTCTTCATTTCTTTTTATATTGTGGATGTAGTATAAGTTATTCAATAAACCCTATACTCACCAACATTTGTGTTGCTTCCACCTTTTGCTATTACAAACACAACTGCACTAAACAGCCTCACGCATGTGTCTTTTCTTATTTTTGCCAGAGTGACGCTGAGATAGCATCCCTAGGAGTAGAGCTGCCTGGCCGAAGGGCAGATATAAACATCACTTTTCTAGATATTGACCAATCCTCTCCCCTAGAGCTCATACAAATGCGCATTTCCTGCAGCAATGTATGAGAGAGCCTGCTTCCCCCATTCCTCCACGGCCTCACCAACAGAACAGCTTGTCAAACTTCTTAATTTCTGTCAATATGATCAGTAAGAAATGATACCTCAGTGTAGTATTGCTTTGCATATTTCTTATTAGTAGAAAGATTAAGTATCTTTCCATATGTTTCAAGGAATTCAGAATTCTTTTTCTGTAAACCATCTTCATATATCTTGCCTATTTTCCTATTGAGTTGACAGTTTTCTTATTCTGTATTTTTTAGGGATATTCACCCTTTGTGATAAAAATTGGAAATATCCTTCTCCAATTTGTCACTTGTTTTTTTACTTTGCTTATTCTGTTTTCAGCAATACTAAAGTTATTATTTGTATCATCAAATTTATCAATATTTCCCTTATTGCATCTGGATTTTGAGTTGTAGTTAGTGTGTTTATTCCACTTCCAAGTTCAAAGGAATTCACCAAATTTTTTCTTAGTACTTGTATGCTTTCATTTTTGTACACTATGTGTCTGATTCATTTGTATCTTTTCCTTGGCATAGTACAAAGAATAAACCTAATTATCATTTTCCTTCAGCATACGCTAAACACCCATGTGCAACTGCGTCTACTGCCTCATTTTCTATTCGGCTCTGAGAGGCTCTTTTTAAGCACCAAGACCACAGTTCTATTACGGGGACTTAATGATACGTTTCAGCACCTCGTAGGGCCACAGCCCTCCCCCACCGCTCTTCTTTTGAGAGTTTTCCTTATTATTCTTATTTGCTCTTTCCAATGAAATGCATAATCAACTTGCCTAGCCCAGGAAAAAACCATACACACGCACACACAGAATCATCATAAAGTTATAAACTAACTTAAGGGGATCGACAAATTCATGACATCGAAACTAACAGCTAAGTATAAGGACTAAAACTTAGAAAAAAGCCTTAAACTATTTTACCATTCTCTGCTTGAAAAGACAGGTTGAACCCGGAAAATCTTTGCTACATTACCATGGGAAATTTATTTAAACAAACTTAGATTAACTAGCAAAGGAATCCAATTATTTCATATATATCATGTATTGTATAACATAACTCATTAGAAAAAAAGCCAAAATGATCCAAATAACACAAGGCATTAGTAATGTACTTGCTCACCTTCCTTTTTCAGCCATTTCACAATGTTCCCTTCCTCCATTGTAGGAGACAGTGATGGCATTAGTATCTTAATAGGATCAGCTGGAATTGAAAAAAGGAAAGATTAGCCACAAAAAAAAATGCACTTTGTGCAGCATCAATGAAAAGTACAAGTAAATTAATATCAAATTCAATTTGAAGAAGAAAATATTCGCAAGTCTAAAAGACTCCCAACTGATGAAGCTAAATGTCCAGTAAAGAGTATGGAAACATAAAACTCTCAACTTTTTAAAAATAAAACTCTTTTTTGGAGTACTTTCAACTCCTTTTTCACAGTTCCCCAGTCCTCTATGCATGTTTGCTGAGGAAGATTAGCTCTGAGCTAACATCTGTTGCCAATCTTCCTCTTTTCTTTTGCTTGAGGAAGATTAGTCCTGAGCTAACATCTGTGCCAATCTCCCTCTATTTTGTATGTGGGTCACCACCACAGTATGGCTGACAAGTGGTGTAGGTGTGTGCCCAGGATCTGAACCCGCGAACCTGGGCCACTGAAGCAGAGCTCACCAAACTTAATCACTAGGTCATGGGGCCAGGCCCCTCTATGCATATTTTTAAGCCAGGTGCTTACAAGATCAAAAATAAAATTTTGACTTATGTTTCATCTTCTTCTCCTTTCCGTTTTGTTGCTATAAAAAATATTTACAAGTAAAATGATGGAAAGAAAAGATAAATAAGAAAATAATAATAATTTTAAAAACCTAGGGTTCTGATAAGTCACAACAAAACAATCAAATCAGACTTCTTTTTAAATTGGTTGTGTTTTCATTTTCCTCTGATATTATACTATTCAAGAATCAAAGGTTCTTACTGGTTAAGTGTGAAAGGAAAGGTGTGTCTTGTCAAGCACGATTAACCTAAGCTGCTAATCTCAAATAGTGTTTAGTGTTCCACACCACAATTCACCGGGGATCCAAAAGGGCAGACTCAAACCAGGGCAGCCTCTCAATGAAACACAGCTCCTTTTTCCTTAGATACTAACAAAGGAGACACTCTCTGCATCTGGCCAGATGGGCTTCCCAGTAGTCATGCACTGTCCAGGACCACACTCAGAGAGCACACAGCAGACAGATTACAAATTTATATGAAGTTTATACTAATAAATAGTTAACAGCATGCTCCAGCTCTTAGCAGTACCCATGGTAACAAATTACACTCCCTGACATCTTCCACTGAACCTATTCTCTCCTCAGATTATTCAACTCTCTGACTCAGAAAACCAAAACATCGTACCATATCTAACATATTTCAAATGTGGAAGAGGATAGAATGGGGCTTCTTTTTTTTCCCACGGACGTTTTAGGGTTAAAGGGAACTGAATACTAATGTTAAATGAGGTTAAAGATTTCCTTTGGGAAACTGAACTAATCTTACCGTCATTTCGAATGGAGAGTTCCTACGGCTTCACGGCACAGATCCAGCTCCAAAGCATCTGGAGGCAAGCTCTGTCCTCCCTCCACTTTTCACTCTCTCCTCTCTAAAGAACCGGCAAAAGGACTCGAGCACACATACGTGCCGCAACCTTTTCCTCACTTTTGTTTTAAGACCTGCCTGCCTACAGGGAACCCGCATTTTCCTTTCAGCTCTCCTATGTGCCAGGCCTAAATGGACCTGCCTTTCAAAGGCAGACAGAAGCCCACTTCTCTCTGCTGCCGGCATCAGGGCCCACGGGTGTGAGGAAGCCATTCAGGTGTGCGTGTGTTTGCTTTGTACACACAAACTCTCCCCCTCCAACAAAAGCCCCAAGTCTAAATGTGGGGCTGTACTGCAAAGTCCAACTGTAGGCCACAGATCTAAGTCACATTTTCCAATCCAACAACACCATCAGCCTTAAAACTGTTACTGTGATCTCCATCTGTGTGACTTTTTTGCCTCTGTCTCAATTGGCACCAAACTCAAGGAAGAACAGAAAAGTAAAATTATCACTCCTAATATCCCAACAATGAGAAAACCACAATCCATCGATTGAAGGATTTGAATTCTGCCTGCCTAACTCTACTACCCAGTACTACCTCTCATCATTAATTGATGATCCTTACAAATATGGATCATCAATTAATCACTGGTTATTTATAGCCTATTCACTCAGAAATTCAAACACAGCAAACCAGACATACCAAGCCCATGTGAGCATTCTTCATATGTCCAATCAAATATCCCAATAAACACTTTCCCTACCTTGTGCATAAAGAATTCCTGTATTAAGAAACCTCTTTTACTACTGACAATGAATATTTCAAACGTAGAAGACAACAGGTAACCGTTAAGTGCATTATATTTTGGAATTAAGGGAGGAAAAATAGCCACAAGGAGTTTCCCAACTCCTGTTTTATTATTAAAACACACAGCTATCTCAGAAGAGACTGGAGAATGGAGAACACAGCCATCGACTCCTGTATACCATGTCTCTCAATGTTCACCGCAACAGTTTCATTTAATTTCCAAACTACCTCTAGTTGAAACGCAAATTACCACTGCAATATAGCTTAAAGTATCTTCACATATTTTCTTTAGTAAACTAAGTTCTTGTGGACTAAAACAGGCACCTTAAGACACTGAATAGGTAGAAAATAATGCAAACTACTATGCACAACCTCAGGGCATTGCAGTCTATAAAACACTGGAGCACGAACTTCCGGAGTGAATCAGAACTAGGGAAGAGGGTTTAGGAATGCACGCACAGGCAAACTTACACTGGAACATCGTGATGCATCTCCAGCTGCAAACCTAGCAAGCCTACACTTGACGGCAAGCATTCCTCCAAAGTGCCAGAGCTCCACATGCCAGACACATTCGGAAATAACAAAAGGAGCTGTCTAACCCCTGCATTCCGCTGTGTCTATTATCTTTCTCATTTTTCGCATGGCTTGATGAAGAAAACATTCGCCTAAAGAATATACAGCCAGCCCAAGTCTCAGCATTTAATCTTTTTAAGGTCATAGTGACAAATGGGGTTTAAAAGAAAGCAAAGCAAACAAACAAACAAAAACTACCTTCTAATAGCACCCTGACAAGAGGCCAGCCTCTTCTTGAAAATCATAGCTTAAAAAAAGGCCCAATAGGGGGCTGGCCCCGTGGCCGAGTGGTTAAGTTCGCGTGCTCCGCTACAGGCAGCCCAGTGTTTCGTTGGTTCAAATCCTGGGCGCAGACATGGCACTGCTCATCAAACCACGCTGAGGCAGCGTCCCATATGCCACAACTAGAAGGACCCACAACGAAGAATATACAACTATGTACTGGGGGGCTTTAGGGAGAAAAAGGAAAAAAATAAAATCTTAAAAAAAAAAAAAAAGGCCCAATACAATGCTTCTCTCAAAAAGTTTCAGCCTGGCATTATGAGATGAGACATTTCATAATCACATACACATTAAATTTATGCATCAAATAGAGTTCCACTACAAAGAAGCAAAAGAAATGGACTGCAGTGGTTCCATGTCCAGACTCCAGCTTATGACAAACACTAAATCGATGCTCTCGAGACGAAGGCTCTCTCCACATTTTTACGCCCTGCTTCTGGGCGCCATGGTGCAACCCACATTCACTTTACGAGTCTATCTCCTATTGTCATCTCCCACCTATAAGACCTTCACATTTCCATTATTCCTGACATTAAGGACTATATTATAAAACTTTTGCCTTTATTAAGTATTATTTTCCAAATTACCACATCAAAAACCTCAAAAATTTTCATACTTTAAAAATAAAAAGAACATAATCATTCCTCATACAGCTACCCTTCACGGATGAATTGAAATTGCCTCTCTGAATAATGGCAATAAAACATAAAAATTCTGTAATAGATCACTGTCCTTACTCTGAAACGAAAGTGACAAAAACCAAAGAAAGACATTTTGGCTATCTCCATTATTCAGTACTCTCTCTTGATTGATTATACTGCCTTACCACAGAGAATAAAATGTGCAATGTATTTTCTGATTAATCTAACCAATCTATCTGCAGACTCTCATGCTAGAAAATCATTTCAAAATGTAAGCATTACTTTATTAGTAATGGGACGTATTTCATCCCAGTATACCCTCTTTCAACTGGAACATTATACACATCTTTTCCAAATGTACTTTTCCAGTGGGAAAGTAATTATACAATCATAATATTAGTTTTGAGTGACAAGGCTACACATAATTAGTATCTACCCTTTATGGCTGCTGCCAGTTCTATTCAGATACTAATGGCTTTTCTAGACTCCTTGGAATTTTAACCTATACCTAGGATTGTTTAATTTCACTAGAAATTCACTACAGCTTCCCTTTTCATTCTAGCAAGCAGTACCTTCTACCTTTCTCCTGTCGAATTGAGGAGGCCTTGAAATGTGCACCAATTATATCTCCTACTAATAACTGGGCACGACTACAGGTAAGAAGAAAGGAAATGTGGTTTTCTTCTCCACTGATCGCACAGGTTATTTCAGTTAGTACTCAAAAAAAGCACCCCAAATGTAGTTGGAATTTTACTCTTTTGTAGTCATTTTAGTATTCTATTCCTCTTTATCAAGCTAACAAATTATCTCTTGCAATTTATAAAATTGTAAATTTATAATTTTAAAAAGGGCTATAAAATCTACCTTTCTATAGGAGCTAAAAAGCATATTTAAAAATTTTTAAGATAACTACAGTAATGTACAATTCCAGTTTATACTTAAACATACTGACAAAGTAGAATCCCACACATCACTACAACTGTCAATCTTTTTTTGACTCAATAGAACGACACAATAAATATTTTTTGCTTAGTATATTGCTGCTTTGCTTTCCATCTCGAGCACACAATCAATCACTGAGTTTTACAGCAGTTTCTCTAAGCAATTTCTATATTTCTTCAAATTTGTTCTTCCAATCTTTCTATAGCATAATTCTCTCTTCAATTTCAAATATGGTACTCTAATCTAACTTCTTGTTTCCTAAAGTATGTCTTTTACCATAGGAGTAAAACATTCATACTTCAGCAAAATCAATTATATCAAAGCTTTAAATTATTGATCTACACATCAATTCTAAACGGTCTCTCCAGATTAAAGAAATTAACATAAGCAAACTCTTAAAATACGAATGCAGAACTGTTTTGTAAATAATATATCTAAGCTCCATTACTCTGACTGAAGTAATCAAAGAAATTCAGCAATTTACATATGGTGCTTCTTGAGTGCCATTAATACAGCTATAATCTAAACACACAAAAATCATGAAATGAAGATAGACCAAAGGAAGAAGTAAATTACACAGTACTTTCTTAGTTTGGCTCCTGATTCCTAACATTAATTTGCTTTCTCTCTAATAGGGAGAGACACTCCTCATTTAATTACCTCTCTTTCCAATGCAAGAACTTGTTAAATAAAATTGAACCTTTAAAATTTCCATTCAACTAAAACAATTCTGCCATCTGCAGGCTGGATGAAATAAAGCCAAATGAAATACAGGTAATCCAAAAATAACACCAGGGCACAGAATAATATTAACACTGCAGTTTTAAATAAAGGCAGCTAAAGGAATTTTTTTTTTAAACGAGTGCTTGTCATGTGAATCTTTGTTTAAATAATTCTGGCGTGATATTGGTGTAAGAATAGATTGAAAAGGTCAATGGATGACAACAGAAAAGGTATGCATAATAGTTTGTGTGAAAATAGCATTTACAGGTCTCGGCATGGTAATAAACCTACAAAACATGTCCCACAAACACTGTATGACATAATCCAATTTCTACCTGCTCAGCTTATACACAAAGACTGAAAGGGTATACTCCAAAATGACAATAGTGTCATTTCTCGTTGGTAATATTATTATAAGTGATTTTATTTCTTTTGTTTCTTATAATCTAACTTGTAATAATTTAATAATTTTCCCAATAAATTTATCAAATTTCACTCCCTCCCCAAAACTTCTCTAACACTAAGCAAAAAATGTGCTTTTGTTTTGATCACTTTTAGACATAAACCCACAAAGACAGGAAGAAAAGAAGGAAGAACAGTACAGTTTTGGAAGCAGAAAAGAGATGAGTCATAACTGACTAGAGACTCTAGAGCTGAATCCTAAGCCAGAAGTGGGGAAAGCTGAGACGATCGGCCTGGTTGACACACAGAATCCCCCAGAGGCCCAGGAACTGGGGTACCGAGGCCCTTTGGAAACGGGGGGGGGGGGGGGGCGGACCTGGGTGAACACTACTGGAGATGCAGTTAGACAGCTGGATCCCCTTCCTCAGTCCGGTGCAGGTAACACCCCACCTGATTCAACAGCAGACTGGAAGACCGGAGACCGTTTTCTTTGGAGAGGTAAAAGAGGGAACCCTTGGAATGGAGGTTCAACCTACACCCCTGGGGATACACAGACACGGCAAAAATAAGTTTCCTGAGAGATTATCTGATGTGACTGACAATACAGAATATTGTGCTGAGAAGCTATCAGGTGGCACGGGATGATTTAGCAATACGGAGAAAAAAAGAAAAAACTTAAAAGGTAGAAACTTCAGGAAAAGCAAAAAGAAAGGTAACAATAATAATAAGGGACAATATGTGCATAATATTTGTTTACTGTAAAAGCTGAATACAGATTTAACCAGGAATTGCAAAATAACTACACTGGGCGAGTCGGGGAGGGAAAACACAGGGGATGACACTGATCAGAAGTCATCCAGATAGTGTGTAAACAGAAATAGGCAGTGAGCGAAGGCCAGAAGAAAGCTACGAGCAAAGCCTGCTGCTTCTAAGGAGCAAGAGCACTGGGGATGGGGGACGAAGGCTCAGAGACCCCCTGCACTGGCATAGGCCTTTAGTGCTGTTTGACTATTTAAACTAGATGCATGTATTACTGTGTTAAAATAAACATTTTATTATTTACTAAAACGATTAATTTTTTTTTAAACTTAACAAGCAGCAGCATACGATGGTGATTTAGAGAACCGACAACGGAGCCAAACTGCCCGGGTTCGAATCACAGATCCATCGCTGCCAAGCTGCCTAGTCCTTCTGTGTCTCAGCTGCTGCTTCTGTAAAATACAGAGTTTCGTAAGGATTAAATTAGCTAACACATGCAAAGTCATTACAATGGGGCCTGGTAAAGAGTAAGTCAGTCTCAAAACTGTTAGCTATTTATTACCGACTGGCAGCACAGAAATGCTTAAGAGGGCGGACTGTGGGGCATCCGGACAGTCGGCTCGATGTATCACAACATCCCACTTTATGATCCCTCCTCAAGTGATGAGACGGGTTCACAGGTTCCCTTCACCTTCCCAAACCTGAAAGGTTCCTTTTTACTCTCTCCTTTACCTAATCCAGCCTTGTTCTCACAGCTCAAGTCCACTAACTCTTCATCTCTACGTCAGCGGTAGTGCACATCCGAGAGCCAAACTCTCACTAAAATCACTGGCCAACATTTCACCTTTGGTGGTACTGTCACAATGTTCACCACCAAGGCTGAACGGCACACCAGGCATTCAACCAACACCTACTGAGCGCCTGTCATCCTTGCCCTAGATGGATACGAGACCACCATCTTGACCTCAAAAGGGTATAGTTTAAATGGGAAGTCAAGCTAAATACACAAGTACCAGAGGGGAGTAGATAGAAGTGCGATGAGAACACCAAAGAGCTATGACAGCTGAGATTCCAGCTGATCAGAAAGAAAGAAAGAAGAAAATCTGTGCTAGTCCCACTTCATAATGATTAGAATAGCTGCTATCAAAAACCAGAAGACGAGTGTCAGCACGAGTGGAGAAACTGGAACACTTGGGCACTGCTGGCGGGAAAGTAAAACGGTGCAGCCACTGTGGAAAACAACACGACAGTTCCTCAAAAAATTAAACACAGAATTACCATTTGATCAAGCAATCCCACTTCTGGATATATACCCAAAAGAAGTGAAAGCAGGAACTCGAACTGCTATTTGTACACCCGTGTTCATAGCAGCATTATTCACAACAGCCAAAAGGTGAAAACAACTCAAACGTCCACTGAGATGAATGGGTAAACAAAATGTGGTATATACATATAATAAAATATGATTTGGCCTTAAAAAGGAACGAAATCCAGAACCTTCAACAACACAAATGAAACTTGAAGACATTATGCTAAGTAAAATAAGCCAGGCACAAAAAGACGAATATTTTATAATTCCGCTTTTATGAGGTACCTACAATAGGCAAATTCACAGAGAGAGAAAGCAGAACAGTGGTTCCCAGGGACTGGGGAGGGGATTGGAGAGTTATTGTTCAATGAGTATGGCGTTTCAGTTGGGGAAGATGCAAAGGTTCTGGAGATGGATGGTGACAGTTATAGAAAAATGTGAATGTTCTTAATGCCACAGAACTGTACACTCAAAATTAGTTAAAACGATAAATTTTATGTATATTTTACAATAAAAATCCTTTTAATTAAAAAAAAATCTGTGCTAGGCAAATAAAACAAGGTAAGGGGAACATCATATGCAAATAAAGAGGTAGGAATTATAGTTTAGTCTGACTGACGGGTAGAAGATAATGAAAATGGAAAGTGTGTCACATAAGTTAAAACGGTATGCTGGTACTATAGCTACTACAAGGTAATACACTTTAATACCGAGTTAATGGGTTTGATGTTATTTAAACAGCAATGGAAAGCCATGAAGAAATTTTTGAGCAAGTAAGAGAAATAACCACGATAAAAAATTGAACTTGTTTTCAGTTCCACATATATGGCCACATTCACAAGTCTGTAATTGACAAAAAACAAAACAAAACTGCACATGCTTTGAGATGGTCACAACTATAAAGCTAAAATAATGGGATTTTAAATACAAAGTGAAGATATCCATGAATGTGTCACCTGTTCTCATTTACTCAGATCATTAGACCTGAGAGACTGAAAAGGCACCTGGGGACCAGATCCTGTCAACATCTGGCCTTCATCCCAACAGTGGCAGAGAAATGGGAGGGTTTTAAGCTGGGAGTGGGCATTTCTGGAAGATAATTCCATGGCACAAGCATAGAGTGGAGAAGGAGAAAGACAAGAAGATCAGTTTGGTCATTCATTTGTTCATGTATTCAACAAATATTTATTCAATGTTCTTCTAGGAGCTAGAGATATCAAAAGTAAAGAAAGACAAAAACTCCTACTTTCATGGAGTTTACATTCTAAAGAGGGGAGACAGAAAATAAATAATACACCATGTCTGGTGGTGATATGGGCTAAGAAAAGAGGGGGAGGTAGGGCATCAGGCTGCAGGAGAGGAGCTGTTTTATCAGCTGATCAGAGGAGGCCTCCTCTGATTCAGTGAGCAGAGCTGACTGGAGGAAGCCACGCAAACCCTATGGCAGGGCCTTCTAAACAGGGGAAAGAGCAACAGCGAAGAATGAGTAAAGTGTGCTTGCTATGTACGCTGCCGCAGTGAGGGAGGGAGGGAGCAGAGGCATGGTGAGAGTTGAGGTCAGAGAGGCAGAGGATTCCTATCACACTGGGCCTTGTAACCACAGCAGACTTCAGATTTTATTCTGAGTTTAAAGACAAGCTCGTGGAGGGTTTTCAGCAGAGGAGCAGCATGGTCCGAGTTATAATTTAAAAGAAGCACTCTGAAAGTTGCATGGAGAACAGTCTGTACTGGGCCAAGGGTGGTGGGAGGGACATGCACGGGGACACTCCTGCAATTATCTAGATTAAAGGTGGTGGTAGCTTGCACCAGCGTAGTTGGTAGCGGAAGAAGCAGTGAGGAGTGGTCAGATTACATTTAAAAGGTAGAGCCAACAACAATTCTTGATAGATTGGACGTGGCATACGAAAGTCTGGAGTCAAGGATGCCTCCAGTTAAGAGTCAAGTGAAAAGACAAAACTCAAAATTAGATGCCATAGATCCAAAATGAAAATCTTTCTTCCTATAAAAAGTGCCCAAAGAGCCTTATAAACTACATAGACTTGATTCCTATTCATCTATTCAAAGGTAGACAGAAAAATTCCACTGAAAATCAGGTCAGTTATAAAGATCTGTGCTTACTCTTGTGCAAGGCACCAGCCTAGGGACACAATCCAGGGACACTACACTTGATCCTTCCACGTGTAGAAATTATACTTGCTCTCTTCCCTTCTTAGCATGAGAACTGCCATACAGACACACAATCCAGTACCCAACAGTATAAAGTGTATTGACTGATGGTGCGAGTGAGCTGGACGTGGGCAGTATCTCCCATTGCCCCTCCAGATCTTCTGTCAACCTGACCCCACACTTCTACAGACCTCCTTGTGCTCTGGCCTCCAGCTGGGTTCAGCCAATGGGCCGCACAAGCAGGAGACTGAAGGGAGAGAGAGAGGTCAGGGTATTTATTTCCTCAGCGTCTTCTCAGTGAAGACACCTGGAGCTGGCTGAATCTTTTTACCAAGGGGCACAGCTTCATCAGAGGTCCTCCCACAGGCTCCCTCTTTTCCAGTTCTAGTAACTGCTTCCTTCCCACACCTCTTCAGGCCTCGGGGTAGTGACAGCACCTTGTTCTAAACAGTCCCTTAATACAGCACCACCTCTACGCCCTGAATTCACAAAAATGGCCACTTTTAACCTCTCCTCAAATTACTCATTTTTAGAGTGTCATCTGTTCCCTACTGGGATCCTATAGAAAGACTTAAGAGGGGGGCACTTAAGTAATAAGAAAGGCTTCAAACCATAAGGAAGGTCATTCCATTTGAAGGAATAATAATAGTAAAAGAAAGGAAAGTACAGATGTTTAGGGAAAGGTGAGTGGTCTGATGACCCTAAATGCACAACTAAATTAACCCAAACCCAGATCTGAATCAGGATTTCCAAACTACTGGCTTTGCTGTAGTCACTTATGTAAACAGGTCCACCAGTCATTTGCATCTAGTCGGGACCCCTACATTAAAACACATCCTTCTTATCCTCAGATATGGTAAATATCCTTGCAAAGTAGAACAACTATTTTATGTAGGAAATGATCAAAACGTTTACGGAAATAGGCTGGAGAGCAGGCAGGATTTGTAGATAAACTACAGGGAGACCTACGAGCTCCCTGGAATGACATACAAAATTGAGCACGCATGCATTTTTCTGAAGAAGCGGTATAGCTTTCATCAGTTTTCAAACAGATTTGTGCCCCGCTAAAAACCAGTCCTAGTAGATTCCCAAGGAAGCTCTCCGGAATTATAACTTTGCCAACCTTAATTCTTCCCTAAAGCAGTTTCATGTAATAAACTCCCTGATGGCCGACAGGTCATCTGTTGATGGAATCTGCCGATTCTTTCAGACACTTAGTATCCAACAGCACGTGCTAAGGAGGCTGGCTGGAATGGCTAGGCACTCCGGCTGTAGAACTATTTCCTCCGGGTGAAATAAACCAAACACTTTAGAAGAGGTCTCAGCTCACAATACTGGTCTTCTTGGTGCTAAACCTTAAAATTAAAATTCTACATGAATCCCAGTTTTCTTTGCAATCTTGGAACAAGGGCAAAAAGAAATCACCACTCCACTTAAGAGTCTAGCAAAAGAATGAAGACACGCATAATAGTTTGGGGATTTACACATTTTGTTATAAAAGGCATCTAAAGCTCAAGACAACAATAAGGAATTTAACAGCACATCATCTTAGAAACTCACAGATAGGAGGATATTAACATATCTCTAACTCTCTTACAGGGTCCTGCCACCCTTTGTACACAGTCTAGATTTTCAGTGTCTTAAATTATTCTAAAATGATGTGGTATCATGACTCACTGAAATACTATTTCACAATGTAGATATTACTGAAATGTCTCACTTCATTAAAAATAAAGCGGAGGTGTAAAAAAGAACATACACATGGTGAACAAAACTTGCGCAAGCTGACAGTGTTCTGCTGACGTCTACAGCCAAGCTCTCACTTGACGGGGAGGTAGTCCGTGGTTAAGGACACAACCAGACACGGGCTGAAACCAGAGCTCTATCACAGAGAACAGCATCACTGCTGTGGGTGCTCAGTGACTTAATCACGTAAAGTGCTGAGAAGGGTGCATGGCACACAGCAAGCTCTCAATAAACACGACTTATTATTCCCAAACCCACTCCTCCAACTTCTTTCTTGCTGGGAGACCCCCAATTTTGTTCATTTGTGTACCTTTCTTGTGAATACATGCTCTGAGTTAATGACCCCACTGCCCCGTGTCTTAGTCCGTTCATACTGCTGTAACAAATACCTGAGACTGGTAGCTTATAAACAACATTCATTTCTCACAGTTCTGTAGGCCGGGAAGTCCAGGACCACGATGCTGGCAGGTTTGCTGTGGTGGCTGATGAGGACCCACTTTCTGCTTCATACATGGCACCTTCTGGCCACATCCTCACATGGTGGAAGGCGCTAGGCAGCTGTGTGCGGTCTCTTTTCTAAGGGCACTAATACCATCCATGAGGCCTCCCCTCATGTAAGCATCTACCAAAGGCCCCCACTTCCTAATACCACCACAGTGGGCATTAGGTTTCCACATGTAAATTTGGGGGTGGAAGGGGACACACAAATATTCAGTCTCCAGTACCCAGCCCCTTGATTCGTCAAAGTCAATTCATTCTAAGACATCTAACAAGAAAGGACTCCTTTTCTTCCTCTGGATGCTACGATGAGCATAGTTCCTAAGTAGGCATCCACCTAACTCACGAACCTTGGCCCAACAGCTAAACCTCACTGCGTCTCTTTTTCCTCACCTGTAAAACACAACTAACCCTTGCAGGTTCTTATGATGATCAGACATAATGCAAGTAAAGAATCCAAAATGAAGCCTGGCAAACACTGAATGCTGAAGCTACTTGGACTATCCCACTTCCACATACAGAACAAAATGTCTTAAAGCAATGCAAATGTGTACTTATTACTTTCTGATAATCCAGATCGTACTAGTTTCTCATGCTGTAGCTTCTACTAAGATCTTATTTATCCACTTCCTTTCTCCTTCCACGGCCACACACCTCAACTACTGAGTAGCCTAGATCTGTTTTGCTTAGGTGACCATACATTTCGCTTAGTCATTACTTACCCCTAGAAACAATTAAGACGGAGAAGCACATCACTACTGTCCTACTTTACCCAGATTGTCGTAGTAAGAGACATGCCAATCATTGATTCCCAACTGATACTTTCTTCTTAAAGACAACGTCCAAACTGCAGGCTTTGAAGGAATCAAAGGCTGTGTGCCCTATACCACAACTGACCTACACTGGGTCATCAGCTTCTCTATCCGGGGAATCTGGAATTAGATCACAGAAAGGATGGTGCACACTTGAACTAAACTGAAAGAGCATGAGCAGAAGGGCCTGAATCAGCAGGAAGGCAAGGTAAGCTGACATTACAGAGAAAAAAAGTCGTGAGTAAGCAGACTGGCAAGTCTGAGGAAAAAACAAATGAGAGCGAGAGAAGATGACAGTGGGGGCCCTAGAGAAATGGATGGGATGGTCACGGTGCACACGGCCCAGCAGCACTTCCTCTATGTGGCGTGAACTCTTCTTACAAATCCTACTTTACTTCAGCTGGTTTATGTGTTTCTGCTTCCACAGGTAAAGGAGAATTCAAAGAATGGGATCGGTCTCATCAGTATCAGCATAGAAGGATTTAGTAAGGACCAGGTCTAAAAGAGCATGCAAGTTTGGGCAGAAATACCATACCATCAGCTCCTATCAAAGAAACTGCCTCCTTGCTACAGAACTACTGTCAAAAACTCAGATGCCTACGGGGAACAGGAGGTAAGAGAGGTGGGCTAGGACCACCTTAAAGTTTTTCTTTAGATCCAGACACGCTTTATTTTCATATTAAATCTGTACGAATTTTCTTCCTTTACATAAACACCCACAGTATCTGCTCTCTCCCATTTTTCCTGGTCTACTTCTTGTTTCCTGCTTTCTGTAGAGATAAGGGTACAAGACGAGACCAACTAGAGGTGATGACAAACACTAAGGGACATTCAGCCTTGCTGGCTGAGAGGTAACAGAGAGTAGAGGAGACGCGGTAAACTAGAAGGAATTTCCCACCTAAAGAGAACACTCAGTCTCACCCAAATGTTAGCATATAAGACCTTAACTTTAAATTTTCAAGAGAAGACAAAAATCTAGATTTTTATGTAAAGTTCCCAGTGTTTAAATGTTGTCTGTAAATTTAATTTTCTTCTAAAATAATGTAAATCAGTTCACCAGCTGCCAACGTGCAATCCTACTGTAGACCTCTGTGTCCTTTTCTATGTGCCTAGATTTTAGCTTCCCTAGATACGTTTATTTCACATCTGTATATGCAAAGCCTGTGGTCATACGATAGGCAGAGCACTACAAAGGATGAACCTCATTTATTCTCTACTTGCATGTTATTTTAAATTCAACAAGTTATTCCTCAGAGACAACTTAAAACCAGTATTATTAATTAACAACTTATTAATAATTAATTAATTAGGTTCCAAACCATGCCATTTACTCTGAAAGAAGAGCAACGGGAACTCTTTAAAGTTAACTCCCTAGGTTGAAAAACTGTTTACAAACGCCACGCCACTCATGTAAACGCCACATCTGGCCCCTGGGTCTTTATGTCTGCTCTTCTCTCAGGCTGAAGGGCTGCCACCTCTAGGAAGCCTTCTTAGGTAGCCCCCTATCATCCCTAACTTACCCCACAGAGCTCACTGCACACAGTATCGTAATCTTAGAAAGATCTGCCCTTAACGTTTATCTCCCCAGGTGAACTGTAAATACCTGAAGGATAAGGCCTACACAGAATTTAGGATTGCAGCTCCAGAAGCTAGAGGTGACTAAACGGGCCACGAGCCAGAAGACAGAGAACACGCTCCGTTCAGTGAGTCAACCACTGCCCAAGCAGGCTACCACGTGCCTGACTCCTCACGCTCATTCTTTCACTCAGCATCAGCAGAATGGTCCACGACCGTCTCCACCTTCTCAATAAAGTTCAAAGAATGAAACACGCTAGGGATGTGTTACGTCAAACATAGATAAAAAATTATATATACATATATTTTTTCCTCTTCAGTTCATTAATTATATTATGCTGTGTGGCTTTGGGAGATCCTCTTAATTTCTCTGAGCCTTACTTAGTGTTTTCGTCCAATAAAATGCAGATAATGCCAACTTTACTAGGTTGTTGTGAGAAGGGAGTGAGGAGTTCTACTAAGTGCTAAGCACTGGTATATGTCATAGTTCATTAAAATGCTGCCAACAAATGCCTTTTAAGGAAACCAAAACTCCAAGAGTACTCCCAACTGACAGATTTCTAAATCTTGGATAGACGTGTGAAAGACAAAATAGCTCAATAACTGTACTTAATCCACATAGTCTATAGATTACCAAATAATTGCTTAGTTTTACGAAAATACAATTTCTACCAATCTCAGAGAAAAATGAACAAACATGGTATAAATTCATGCTTTGTAAAACTAATAGTTCAAGGATTGCCACGTGTATTCAGCACGGCAAAACAAAAAACTATAGATGAAAAGTTACACAAATTTTGACTCAGTATTAGAAAAAAACTCCAAAATTTCCAAGAAACTTAGAGCTACCCAACAACACAGGCAGCTTCTGTGGTGGGCAGAATGCCCTTGCCTTCCTAAGACATCCAGTCCTAAGGCCCAGAAGCTGTGAATATGTCACTTCACATGGCAAGGAGGAGTTCAGGTTAAAGCAGGAATTAAGGTTGCTAACAGTGGACCGTGAGATAGGGTGAGCATCCTGGATTATCCATGCTGGCCCGTCTAATCACAGGGTCCTTCTAACTGAAAGAGGGAGGCCTAGGAAACTCAGACAGCTTCCTCAGGATGTCATGTCCTCTCCCTCACAAATGATGTCCAAGCAGAGCCAGGAAAGTTGCTCACAGTGTGTGGGGGGGTAGGTAAAAGGTCATGATGCATCACAGAAAGATTGCCTAATTGAGTTTCTAAAGGTAAGAGTCCTTAAACTGGGTCTAAGGAAAATCCCTGAGAAGATGTAGAGCATTCAAAGATTCTCAAAAGGATCTGTTCTACAAGCAAGGTTAAGAACACTTTTCCTAGATTACTTTCAACACTGAGCGTTTACTATTCAATGATTTTCTAAGACAGTGAGTCTCAAAGTGTAGCCCATCAAACACCAACATATATCAACACTCACCTAAGGTAGTTTGTAAAATGCAGATGCCTGAGCTCCCAGCCCAGACAGAATCTCTGAGAGGTGTAGGAAAGTTCAATATTTAACAAACTGGGGGGAGCAAGGACGGAATTCTATACACAGTTAAAGAACCACTGCTCCAAAAAGTATTTTATGAAACATTAAGCTGAAGATACTGAAATAAATTGTTCCCATCTCCGAATCTTTAGAAATCTCAGTTCACTCATCTTCCCGTGTGACAGTAACGTTTTTTTTTCTGAGCCTCAGGTAGCTTAGAATATGTAGGCAATGCCGACTACACCTAATTTTTTAGATTAAAATTCATTCTGTGGAGTGCCAGAATGATGATTAGCAGGTAATATGTAACACACAAAAATTGTTAGTCCTATTCCCCCACCCCACCCCTATGTAAGGGAAAATAATGCCGGCATCCTGTATCAAGTGCTATTAAATACTGGAAGCCTTGTATTAATTGGGTCAATATCATTGCTAAATGCCAACTTTCTACGATAAATTTCTTGGTATGACTCCCCTCCTAAATTTTCACTATTTCAAACGCATGTTTTGCTTAAAACATTCTCCCAGACCTATGTCTGAGATGCCACGGACGTTTAAAAACTAAGTCCTTGACTAGTCGTAGCGGGGGGCAACCCGAGTGGCCTCGAAGAAAAGATCTCCTAATAGAGACGGACCAAGACGATGAATAAGGACGGCTAAGAGTTGCTTTTGAACCTTGGCAACCTTAGGCAGCTTTTCCCCGCCCCAAAAGCTTGACAACCCTGAAGCCACCTGAGCCGTGACCGGGAAGCGGCCTACGAGAAGAGCGTTTAGGACCTCTCTGCGTGCCTCGCAAATAACCCAAATTCTAAGGCAAGGTCACAGAGCAGCCATCCCAGCAGGGGACGAGGGACGGAGTCAAGTTCCCCCAGCTCCCCAGAAAGCCCTTCGCGGCATGCACCAGGCCAAGTTCGCAGAGCCCTCCCCGAAAACAGGCCAGGGGATCAGGGAGCCCCGGGTACCTCCACGTCCCAGATGCAGGCCCTCAATCAGGAAGCCCCTGACCCTGGCCCACCCTCAGCCAGCCCGAGGAGCTGCGCGAGCCCAGCCACTCACCCTGCAGCCGCCGCGTGCTGTGAAGCCATCTCCGACTAGCTCCGCGGCCGGCGGACCACCCGGCAGCCCCCTTAAGCACCGCCGGGCCTCGGCGGCCGCCGAAGCCCAACACGCAGCGAAGCAGCCACGGCTCCCAGCCCAGCCTCCAGGGGGCCGCCATCTTCCCGGCCTTCTCGCGGGCTGCCCGCGGCGCCGCCTGATCGCGCAGTCCTCAGGCCCCCGAGCCCCGCCTCCCCCGGAGGCCACGCCCCCTGGGCGCCTCGGACCCACGAGCCCTCGTGGCCCCGCCTCCCGGCCGGGCGGCCCCGCCGCGGGATCTGCGGTCCGCGAGGCCCTACGGGCTGTCTTCCGCCGGGTCCGCCCCGCCCCCGGGCTGCCCTCCGCGCCGCCTGCGGGCCTGTGTGGTGTCGCCAGTCAGCCTCGCTGGAGGCCGGGAGCAGCGCGCGTGAGAGTAGAGGCCGCGAGTCCCCCGGTCCGGCCATGTCGGGCTGTCACGCTCCGGAGGGAGACTGCTGCTCGCGGCGAGGCGGCGCGCAGGTAGGGGCGGGCGGCGGGGGCCTGGCTTCCGAGGAGGCGGGCGCGGCTGGGGCAGCGGGGCACGGGGAGCGGCGGAGGGCGGTGGTGGTCATGGGGGAGGCAGCGGGGCACGGGGAGCGGCGGAGGCCGCTGGGGGTCACGGGGAGCGGGAGGGCGCGGGGCTGGCGGGGGGCTGCAGGGCACGGGGAGCGGCGGGGAGCGGCGGCGCGCGGGGCTGGCGGGGGGCTGCAGGACACGGGGAGCGGCGGGGAGCGGCGGCGCGCGGGGCTGGCGGGGGGCTGCAGGGCACGGGGAGCGGCGGGGCACGAGGAGCGGGGTCCAGGGGGTGGCGGAGGGCTGCGAGGCACCGGGCGCTGTGGGGCGGCGGGGGCAGCTACGGGGGTCGGTGGGGAGCTGGGGGTTGCTGGGCACCGGGCTCGGCTCCGGGGTCGGTGAGTCGCAGAGGACTGAAGGGCACCAGGGGCGGCGGGGGGCGGCGGGGGACGGCAGGGGCCGCGTGGGGCCGCGTGGGACTGGGGGGCCTTCGGGGCGGCCGGACGCGCCCCCTGCGCCCCGGGTGCGCCGCGCGGCCAGGCGGTCCAGGCTGTCGAGGGCGGGAGCTGGGCAGCGATGGTTGAAGAGGGTGAAATAACGGAGTGAGCGGAGCGCTGGCGTCTTGAGGGTGTGCTTCACGACAGCCGATGGGGAGGACGATGGGGAGGACCGGCCCCCGGGGAGGTGAAGCGCTGCCGTGGACCGGGAGCTGGGACCGTGCGCGCGAGCTTGTCCCCTTTGCCCTGGCCGCCAGCCCGGCGTTGGGCAGCAGTGGACACTCGGAACTCAGGTGTCGGCCTGAGTAGCCCGCACCTTTTCTCCGGGCGTTGCTCTCTGCCCGCCACAGTTTAGATTGACTGTGGGGTCGTCGTAGAAATGGTTCTTCCTTAAGCAGATGTTAAAGGAAAATCCACCCTCGGGCTGCATGCCCTTTTCAGGCATTATCCACACCAGCCTTGCTCAAGGGTACAGTAGTGATCAAGACAAGTGGCCTGGGGTCTGGAGGAAAACTAGAGGGATGAACAGTTACAATGCAGTGTGAGAAGCCCAGCTTAAGAGGTGGGAGACCCCCCTAAAATTATCCCTCTTATTTCTCCTGTGGTTTTTTTCTTAGGGCTGAAGGTCCCAATTAAAAAGTGATAACACGTGGGAGATTTTATCGGGAAGTACTTGTCAGTGTCTTCTGAGGAAAATTCGCGACAATTCAAAGAGCAGCAGATATTTGAGCAGTTAGAATTGCAATTTGGGAGACAGGTTCAGGCAGAAACCCAAAGTGTGCTCTGAAGAAGATAAGAGGAGGCAAGGGTTTATAAAGGCAGAAAGAGATCAATTACACGGGGGGTTTGCAAAATTTGTGATTGGTGCTGGCAACAACTGCTACTTCTTAGCTAGACTGAATGGTTTCGAAGGCCATCTATAGGGCAAAAAGTTACCTATGAGAGTAAGCATGTTTCTCGAAAGAAGGTTAAGATGACAGCAGTGAAGCACAGGTCAAAAGTTACATTCCATGTGGGTAGAGATGTGTGTGTCTGAGCCCCATGTCCTTCATGGCCTCGCAGCCCCATTTTAGCAGCCTTGACATGGTTACTCCATTTTGTTATCCCCATCCCCATTTTCCCCTTTTGCTCAAGATCTTTCTGCAGAAAGCACCACAGATCAACTGTTTGATATATTGATATTTCCTTCGTTGCCAGGAAGGCTCATTCCTAGGACGTCATATCTGTCTTAGGGGTTTAGAGCAAGGTGTACAGTAGGAGTAATGCTATCAGAGGCTCTGGCCGCATCTGAGCAATGAGGCAGTCAGAAAATGAGTCTTAGGCATAGTCTCTAGCTGGAAAAAGTATCAAGTCCTTTATTCGGAGGATCCTCTCAAGGTTGGTGGATCATTTCAAGTCGCTGAGCAATCGTTATTCTGGAGGTAGGGACAGGCATGCAGCATCAAGAAGTGCGAATCATTAGCAGTTTAAAGGTGGCAAAGATTGAACAAAGCAGAACAATAATCCTTAGTAAGGCTTAGAACCCTGATCTCAAAGGAGCTCTGAGGCCAGAGGGTAACTGACCAAACAGGTCAGAGTGTTCTGGGAGGCAGCAGTATGATCTGTATGGCTGAGGAGTTTGATATTATCTTTTATGACCTTCAGCTCTTGTTTTATGTGGCCAGAGCGATTTATGTAGGAGCAACATTCTTCTCCCAGGAATGCACAAGTGCCCCCTTTTTGAGCAGTTAGGATGTCAAGAGCCCTTTGGTTGTCTGATGCAATCCCCCTGGGGGAATCCAGGGATCGTTGTTGAGCCAGTGCTCAAGTCTAGAATTTGCCAAGATAGCTGTGGTTGGGGATAAAATTTTTGTCAACAGGTGATCATGGAAAACATCAATCCAAGGGACAGAGCCTTTGGCAATGGTAATCAGTGGAGAGTAGATGGGGTGTAAAAACGGGTTGCCAAGTTTCGCCTAGATCTATGAGATTGTGATTGGGTTTATTCTTTAACAAGAAGTTGAAATGGAATATTCTGATATCCTAAAAGGTGTTTTGTGTCATATACCAGGTGTCTAGACATTCGTAAGTCCATGGTTCCTTGTAGTAATCACACACAAAGGTGAACCCAAAAGGGGGCACATAGTATGCAGTGCCTTCTAGTTCTATAGTGGTGGCAGTGGTCAGGAGCGCTTGGTAAGGTCCTTTCCAAATGGGGCTCCAGGGCTGCCTCTGAGGATGCTTCCAGAATACCTAGTACCAGGCTCTAGACTGACTAACAGGATCCTCTAAATTGGAATCTGGGAAAGCGTCTTTAACCTGCTGATGATGGATTTCAGTATAAGTCATTAGAGACTCAGAGTAGCTGGTCATACTAGCATAAGACAACAGGGGGTCAGCAGAAGGTTGTTTACCAGTAGACACTGATCTGCTGGTGACTGTCTCATGAGGAGTTAGTCTCTGTTTTCCAAAGAGGGCACTGCGAACAGTCAGCAGGACCAAAGGCAATACCTCAGGCCAGAGGAGTCTAGTCTACAGTATATAACAAAACCTCAAAGGCTCTAACAGGACTAGTATCTAATATTTACAAAGGTGCAAACGTGATTTTTCTCTACAGTTACCCTCATTTTTTTATCAAAGATAATCACAGTAAAACTGATCTGTTTATATTAAAAATTTGACCTGACTATTTATACAAGTGAAAACAAGAACACTCACTGAGTGTTTCTGAATTCTGGAGGGATCAGGTAGGGAGAAAAAGTAAATGTGTCATCCTTGTTCACACCAAATTGTAGATAGCTTAAGAGAAAAAGTTTCTTTAAATCTGGAAAAACAAAACATTAGAGCATCTTTCTCAGCTCATGTAGTCTCGTGTAATTTAATATTTCTTCTGCTTGAGTCCAGTTTTTCCATTCGTTTTCTCGACTTTGCCTGATGATTGAGGATAGTAGGAACAGTGATAATTCCAAGAAGTTTGACAAGTTTTTGTTAAGGTTTGTATGATATGCCCAGTGAAGTGGATGCCTTAATCCCTGGAGATTGGAAGGTATACCCCAAGTGGGAAATACATTCCCTAACAGTTTCTTTGCTGCTGTGAGGGCATCAGCTGTGTGGCAAGGGAGGGCTTGACGCCATCTGGAAAACATGCATACCATAGCAAGAACAGAATGATAACCCATACTAAGTGGCAGTTGAATGAAACTCAGCTGCAGGTGCTCAAACGACCCAGAGGGAGGAGTTCTGAGGCCCCTGGGGACAGAATTCTTTTTCTGGAATGTAAAAATGAAAAAAATGGGGTTTGCCAGGGAGTGGGAAGAACCAAGCAGCCATCTTGGGTTTCCGAGAGCCCCAACTGTTTGTTTAATTTACAGCCATTGTTTTCCCACCTTAATTTCTCTGATTCTGGAGCAGACTGTTGCCGTGTTACGAGGACATCAGGATGACAAAACTCTGGTAATGAGAGGTCAACTTTTTTTTTCTTTTTTTTGGCAAGAGAAGCAGTGGACTTCATCCACGTGTGTCATAACCTTTAGATTCTGTTGTTGCTGCCTTTGCAGGAAAGTCAGCTAAGGAGCTTTGATATCCAGCGTGAGCCTTAATTTTGATGACAGACAACATTTTACACCAGGACATGTTAGACTTCCAAGATTTTTACATAATTTCTGGAACTATTATAACATATACTTATAAAGATTTAGCATAAAGAGGGCTTAATGTTATTTCTTATTTGAAAATGCTTCCCATGTAACTTAACATCAGATAGGCCTAATGAGTTTAATATCTTTCAGGTCTCAAAATGAAGACTTTATTTAGAATTTTATTTTTGGAAAGTTTTTCAAAAAATATCAAAAAAGTTTTAAAACATTCAATCAAAAAGGATCACAGATTTTTATGAAACAGTACTTAATTATCGATTTAACCAAAGTGACAGAGATTTTTAAGGCAAACACAAAGTTACATAGTTCTGAGCAAAACCCAGCGTTTCTAAATAATCAAAGACTTGGTAAAGACAAAACACGGAATCTTTGTTTCCTAGGCGGGATACATTCAAGATACAAAATCTGTCTTTACAATTTCTTAGTAAGAGCAGACCAGTAATCAGAAGACTTTGTCCTTTAATATAGAGAAAAACCGAATTGTAACTTTGGACCAGTGTACTTTTAATATTAAAATTCATTTTTAAATAAATTAATTTTAATTTTAGCCAACTTGACTACACATCAAAATTTCTTTTTAAAGGTTCCTTTTTCACAAACCTACAACTTTCTATATCTATTTCCTATGTCTATTTACTTTCTATATTTATCTATTTATATCTTATCTTTTTCTTTCTTATTTTGAAACAATCATTTTAGGACAAAATTACTTTCTTGTTTTCATTTAACAAAAACACATCTTCATTCTTCATACCTTCTCTTACGGAAAAATCATATCCTACTTTCCTTGTGTACTTTTCATATATAATCATTTTCTTCATTTCAAAAACTTAACAAAGTTTAGCTGAAAAAAAAGAAATGATGGGGGCCGGCCCAGTGGCCTTGTGGTTAAGTTCAGTGCACTTCACTTTGGTGGCTTGGGTTTGATTGGTTCCTGGGCAGGGACCTCACACCACTCATCAGCAGCCACGCTGCAGCAGCGACCCACGTACAAAATAGAGGAAGATTGCCTCAGATGTTAGCTCAGGACAAATCTTCCTCAGCAAAAAAAAAAAGAAAGAAATGATGTAAGGCAGTTGTTATGGAACTATTACAGATTTACTCTTAGAGGATAGCATAATTGCCTATGCATTACATTAAATAAATATAAACTGTGTGATACAGTTCACATGAACCATACGCTCTTTGGAAATTCCAGTATGAGATTCGCTTGTGTCCATAGGTTCATCGTGACGTTGCTCTGCTAGACTGAGAATGACAGAACAGGCAGAGGCAGCAAGATCCGCACATTCTTGCTAAAGTGGGTGCCCTAGGTTGAGCAGGCAGAATAAGGATTGGAAAGATGGAACCACTGCTAAACTGATGACAGAGCTGTAAATACCTGGGAAGCTACCACCAGCATCCTCAGCCTTGTAAGTAGTTATAAGAAATGGGGAAAGTTCCTTTAAGTAAAGGTTGTTGCCTGGCTGTAAATCTGAAAAGACAAGGCAGCAAAGTATGAGCCTGTCAGAGAGTGATTAAGCCTGACCTTGAGGAGTTACCACTGTGCGTGTGCAGGCCAGGAAGGGTGCTGGCTTCTCCATCTGGCCACGTAGACCCTTCTGTTGCTCAGTTTACTGTGGTATAAGAGCAGTGGCTTTCAAACATGTTGGATCATTCCACAGCAAGAAATAAAGTAGATGTTATGTTCCAGCACATACCTACATATATAAAACCATATGTATAAGTGAAATAAAAATGTAATACACTGACATCTATTTCCTGTTTTTAGTATATGCCACACATGTATACTATATTGCATTTTATGAAATCGCTTTCTTCTATTTATATAATAAGTACGTTTATAGTAAATTTGTATATTATAGATAAAATTGAAGATATATCTTATTCATTTATCTGTTTTGATAAATATAGATGCCATGTACATTTTCTGTTTAAATAAATGTTACTCATAATTTATCACTGGTCTGTGGCTATAGTTTGTAAAAGAAGAAGTTACAGTAAATCTTGCCACAGTAGAAGGACGCTCTCCTGAGAGTCCACGGCTACTGCTCCAAAGAGGCACGTGCCGCTCTGCCCGCGTCCTCTCGGCGGCAGTGCACCCAGTTTGCACACAGCTAATTTACGGTTGTTACTTTAAGTGTTCTGACATTTTCTCTTTGATCCATTTGTGTTCTCAGCTCTTCTTCCAAGTTTTTTTTTTAGACTATTTATAATCTTTACTTTCCAGTGAAAACTAGAAAGCAGGCAGTTGTGAACTGTCTGTCATATAGTGGCGTCCAGTAGCAGATTAGCAAACCCATAACACAGTTTATAATTTCTAGAAGCATATTTCTCTTTATAGCAAACTTTTCAATGTGGTACAAAACATGCCTGTTGATAACTCTGATATCGTGTTTCTTTCTGAAAAAAAATTAGAAAAGCAAGGGGCTGGCCTGGTGGCGTAGTGATTAAGTTCTCACACTCTGCCTTGGTGGCCTGTGGTTTGCAGGTTCAGATCTCTGATCTCCAGCACAGACCTACACACTGCTCATCAAGCCATGCTGTGATGGCATCCCACATACAAAATAGAGGAGGATTGGCACAGATGTTCACTCAAGGCCAATCTTCCTCACCAAAAAAAAAAAAAGAACTTACATTTAGTAATCAGTGTCTCAGTATACTTGCCATATCCATAGGAAATGACTTAGATGTCCAATGAATATGTATTATTTAGTTTAATTTAGTATAAAGTTTTATCTTATTTACATTTATTTAACGCTTCTTTTTAACAATTACGTTTGGATTAGACAGTAAATAGTTAACCATCATCTCAAGTCATTCCCCCTGCAGACAAATTCCACAACAGAAACAGCAGGAGCCTACCTGGCCAGTGAACCCAGGTAGAAAAAGTTGTGTGTTTGTGTTAGAATCAGTATCGATAACTCCGAAGACATATCTGTTTTTACTAAACCAACAAAGTTAAACTATCTTTTATCAAAGATTATCTCAGATCACTTGAACTGGAAAAACATTCGGGTTAGTTTCTGTATTTCTGAGAGCTATAGGAATACTTAATTTACATAAATGTTTAATTTTGGCAATATCATCCAGAGGTAGAAAAGTATCAAATGGAGAGAGGGACGTACATACATAGACAAACAGACAAACACAAACAGAGATCTTTAAAAATTTTAGCCACGTCTCAGGTACGAAATTCAAGAGAACAGTTGGATCCAAATTGTGTTTCTAGCAGATGGATTAAGGTAAAGTTACCTGCTCAGATGGCCTAAGATTTTTACTTAGGATTTCTTTTCCTTTTTTTTTTTTTTTTTTGCAAGCCTGGGGCTCCTTTTTAGAGTTGTTTTCAAGTCTTTTTGTCTTTAGAAGCTCCTGCATACCAGCATACCAATGGAAGCATGCATTCCTTTGTCCCAGAGGTTTGGAATCCTCTCTTTTAAGGCAGACCCTTAAGGTGGACTCATCTGAAGCAGCTTCCCCAGAATGGCCATTTCAGTTCCACATTATCTCAGAAGTTCACCCACTTCCACTTGCTTGGTTTTAGATCTGTTATTTTCTGACCATGCGTGCCAATAAACTAGGTATTTCAAATGAGCCCCGTTGGGGCCAAGCAAATTTTAAATCATCTTTGGGTAATATGGATCCATTGAGGTAAAAAGTTACAAGAAGAGGGACCATATTCTTTAAATATAAATCCAGCTGGGGTTCCTGAAGGAGGCTGATAATTTATGGTTGTTCGAGAACGGTTGTTTCTCATAATTTAGAGAGAGCTGTTCTCTGATGATGAAGGCGGGAGGGTGTATGTTCTGGGTCAGGTATGTGCTGTGTGTGAGGACCACTTCCCAGAACATCACCAATGGGCTGTTGGTCTCTCTGCTACTTGTCTGGGAGATTACTGAGCACCGAGTGGTGTCAGGTTGCTCAAGGTGCTAGGATAACCAGTCCTTTCTGTGTCCCTTCTGGATGAGCATGTGAAGTGCCTTCTGACTCGGGGTATGTTCTCCTGCCGGGAGGCCCTGTAAGACTGCTGCACGTCACGGACAGAGTCCCGACACTTCCGCTCGGTTTCCGGTCACCTAAAACAACCCAGAGAGAGTCAGGAGGAGCAGTGTTTCTTCAGAGTCAGAGGACCCTCAGTGGATAACAGGAGAAATTAAGAGGTCTGCGTTGGTGATGAAGAACAGATGAATTTCAAATTTTAAGAGAATGTGGCCACTTAAATAAAGCGGAAAACTACTAAAGCTGCAGTAACACTCACCAGGAAATGTCCTTAAACCCGAATCCTCGGCCTAGTTAAGACAAGGACAGAATCCTCCCCCCAGAGGACTGAGGACAGAAGCAGGGAATCTGCCCAAAGAAAATCTGGTCTGAACCTCGACTGAAAGTAGGAAGTTTGCATCCAGGAGAACTTAGCGCCAGACCTTCGAGGCTCGCTGGTGGGAATGCTGGAGAACAAGGGCCTCCTGGAGGTGTCTTCCTTGCATCAGTGGAGGCGCCAGGGGTCAGGCTCGGTTGCTCTGGATTGTGCCAACTGTGCCAAGAAGTGTCGACCACAGAAAAATCCACTACAATTCAAATAGCAGGTATTTGGGTAATTAGAATTGCAATTTGGGAGACACCCAGGTTCAGGCAGAGACCCAAAATGTGTTCCATGGAAGACAAAGGAGGCGACGGTTTGTAACAGAAAAATCACACAGGTTGCTCTGCAAAACTTAGGATTGTTGCTGGCAGCAGCTGGTTACTTGGCTATACGTGATCGGTTGCTAAGGCCATCTCTAAGGCAGAAAGTTCTTATCTATGGGAGAAAGCATAGTTCTTCAAAGAACGTCAGGATGACAATAGTAAAGTATGGTTCAAAAGTTCCGTTCCATCTGGGTAGAGACGTGGTGTACATGTGTAAGCCCCATTTCCTTCACAGCCTCCCAGCTCCATTTTAGAAGCCTTGAGATATCTTGCTCCATTTTTTATCACTGTCCACATCACTCACTATCTCGTGTGAATAAATGACTTTCCCCGGAATAGATAAGATGAGTCTCTGAGGGCAGAGTGCTGGATAGGAAAGATTGGACGGAAAGGGAGAAGATGTTGGATCCAAGACAGGCAGCTCGAGGTGCTTCTTAGGCAGGCGTGTGTGGAAGATGAGGGAAGTAGAAGCAACCTGTTAGAATCATTGCAAGATGTTTCGGTAGCATACGTGTTACTGCCCCCAAAATAAATCCTAGTGAAGCATAATCTAAATGAAGTCCGAGAGAGCCTCAGTCAAGGGGTCCGAGAGAAAACTAGAATTCTCAGACCAAGTGTGGCCCACAGACAGTTGGACGAATAGGCATGTTTGCTCCACTCACTGTTCATAAGAAACTTGAGCCAACATTTCAAAATTCAGAACATTTCTGGCTTCCCTTAAAACTTCAGAACATCTGAGGTTCTCATCTCCCCGTGGGCTCTGGGATTGAGCGGACTGGTGAGTACCTCCATGGGGCCTGTGCTTGCCGGGTTACCACAGCTCCACTACTCACCCAGGTGTGCCTGTGCACTGCGTGTGCACTGCGTGTGCTAGCCCCTCCTACAGGTGTGTGCGCCTGGTTCTAAACAAACAGAGCAATGAGAAAAGTTTCAAGAAGTCATAAAGTTTGAGTGTAGTTTTAGGTTTGTGAACAGTTGAGGGCGACAGTTTCTTTAGCCTTAAGGAAAGGGAGTGTTCCACTCTAAGTGGTTAATTCAACAAATATTTAGTGAGTGCCAGGCATTGTGGGTGGAACAGAGAACAAGCTGCTTGTGGTTCCTTCCCCAGTAGAGCGTGCTGTATAGTGGGAGAGGAAAGTAAGAGTTACCCTAAAAAGTAAAACAGTCCTTAGTTTACCAGCAAAATAGGTTTAGTCAGGAATTTCAGAGAAATTGCAGTTTAGGACAATCAAGCTATAGCAAAGGCTGTAGGCAAGTCCAATAAGAAAAGCAGAGAATGTTGTTGTATAGAAAAAGATGAGGAAATTGGGAGACGTCATTTTGAATGAAATTCCATTAGAGGAGACCCTGAGTCCAGGGTGATGATGGGTTCTTGTTGGCTTAGTTGCTCAGGTAGTCAGTCGATTTCCTCCAGGAGATGCGATGTACATCTTTCCTGCTGAGGCCTGTAACTGACAGTTCTCTCCTGCTGGGAATTCTTCTTGGGGTCTGTGACTGACTGTCCTTCCTGTAATTGTGATTGACTGTGGTACCGCTGGGAGCTGCACCTTCTGGCCTCCTGCCTCCGCTTTAAGTGAGGTTTCCCTTTAGTAATTTTCACAAGAAATAAGGACAGTGTGACAATGTGACATTGTACTATGATGGGAAAGTTCAAGGTATTGTAGGAACACAGACTTGAATGGGTTAGAGAATGTCTCAGGAGGATATTAAAGTGTCAACTGAGGCCTAAAAGAGCAGGAAGATGTAACTGAAATGGGAGTAAGCGTTTCCCGGGTAGAGAAAAGCATGGCATGGTGGCTTCTCTCTTACAGAGAAGTTTGGTCTTATTGGAATATAAAGTAGGGGGTGGGACTTGGGAACACATGAGGCTGTAAAGGAAAGCTGGGACCAGAACTTGGCTTGATACGTCAGTCTCACAAACACAAATTTCATACCGAGGGCAATGAGACAATCAAAAAGATGACTGACGAAGGCCTGGGGGTGCTCCTGGAGTTGGAGACTAGAGGCTTGGGGACACGAGGGGAAGCTGTGGCAGTGACCCGGCAGAGACGACGGCAGCCTGAGGGAGCGATTTAGGCAGTACAGTCAGGAGGGTTTGGTTGTTGATTGGAGGTGTGTGTTGAGAGAAGGAACCGAGAAGGCCTTCTAGGGTTTTGATGGAGTGATTGGGGCCTGGTGGTTGATCAGAGGAGCACCGGAAGGAGCAGCGGTTTGACGCCATGCCTGTTGTGGACGTGCTGAGTGTGAGGTACGCGTTCAGCGTGGGGCGCTGGAAACTAGATTGTTGTGTTGATGGCTCTCAGGCTCAGGAGAGAGCGGGATTGGAGATGGGTTTGGGATACTTGCTCACCAAAACCTTCCCTTTCAAGACCCCTGTATATATTAATAGACACCCTATTCTGAACCCGTATTATGTTACCTGCCTCCCTTCATAGCCCTTTCAATACCATTACTTTATCGTTCTTTGTTAGAAACTTTGCCAATTGATTTATGTTTCATGGACTTTCTTCTGATACCCTAAAGATTCTCCAGGCACTGAGTCTGTTATTTTCAGGTCACACTCAGCTTGTAACAGTAATCTCTGAATTGGTTTTACAGTTCTGAAATTAAATTCCCAAGGAGTTACTTAAGGCTCTTAAACTGATCAACAGAAGTCAAGAAGTGTTTCCCTCAAAGAGAAAGCGTTTACTCAGAAACTGTATGTTAGCAAAGTCTGGACTCTGAAAAATGCAAACATGAATGAGTCGCTGTCCCTGCCCTGGGGAAACTTAGTTATTAATGCACACCAGTGACATATACTGTGGACCAGTGGTGAGCACTTGGTGGGGCAGGGGCAGAAAGAGCACAAAGTTCCTTAGGAGGGGGACACAGTATTTTGCAAGTACAAAAGCAGGGGAAAGTCCTTTCAAATGATGATTCACAGGAGGCTTTGTGGAGAATACGGCATTTTGGATTGGCCCAGATTTCGAGTTGGAGTCCACAGAGAAGTCCTAGGGCCAGTGTGTGCTCTGTCTTGAGAGGCAGCGCCACACAACTCCAGCCTTTTTGCTGTGTGGGAGTGTGGGCCCCTTGTCTAAGTTCTGCTTCTTTAAGGGAAGCTAGAAATTCCGATTTTGTGTGAAATCTGATTTTTCAGTGTTGGCTCAGATTCTGTGTGAGCACTGTATAGGTCAAATACCCCACTTCCCGTAAGCCTGATTCCATCCGTAAGGTACTGGTTTGTAACCTCTGATGGAGGACTTCTCTTCGTGTGAGAGAGGTGATCTTAATTCACCCAATGTGTGTTGAGCAAAGCACTTGGTAGGTTTATCTGTGTATCAAGAGGATGTCTCCTACCCTTTAGGGGGCTGCGCATAGTTGGGGAGATGAACCAAGAACGGCTGCTTTTTTTAAATCTTACTTTACCTGTCACAGTGTCTCATATGTATGTTAACCCTGGAAAATATTTGTTTTTTGATACTGCCACCACACAGTGCCATCCAATACCCTTTCCTCTGTTTTCCTTGACCTCATCAATCTTCACCCCTCCCCTCCTGCTACCCATTCCCGTGGCCGTATCCTTCCCTGCCCAACCACTGCCCCTTCACCCCACACGCTTTTGGGTGAAGGACCTTCCTTTCTTACTCTGTAGTTCCCTCTGTGTAGCCTCTATTTAGGATCCTCCATACATTCTTTATATAAACAATTGCCTTTACTTGAATGCCTCCCTCCCAGACCCCCAAGGGATGGGGGGAGGGGGTCACTCACTACATATATTTGTGTCTACAGATATCCTGGTATCCTGCTGCATGTAGCCCCTGACCACCTCATGGCAGTCCTCTGGGGAGCTTCTTTCACAGTCCCCTAAGGAGCTATCCCAAAACCTCACCATCTCACCTCATCCTCTTCCCCAAGCCTGCTTTGCAGATGACCTTGCCTCCAAAATCACGAGAAACTAGAAGCTATTAGGTTGAACTTCTTAACTTCATTCAGTTTCTTCCTCTTCCCACCTCCATTATAATGTAAAGGCTAAGAACTAGGCATCTAGGATCAGACTGCCTGCCTTCAAGTCTTGGTTCTGCCAGTTGTTATCTGGGTGGTCTTGGACAAATTATTATATGGTTGTTATAAGGATCAAGGAAAGTTGTCCACACAAACAAAGCCTTTAGAATGGTGCCTGGCGTAAAATGAGCACTCAGTAAGTGCTGGCTGTTCTTCTCGTTGGCTGTCTTCGTACATGCTTACCTGCGTCTTTGCTCTTCCTCCTGTCTGAGACAGTGCTTCCCCGGCCTCCTAGTCCCAGCTGCTTCTGTCTGCACAGAGACTGGCCTGTTGGTTAGGCCTTTGCTCTCCTCTGCCTTTACCTCTCCTGGTTCCCTAATTTCACCTCTTCACATGTAAAAGAAGACTCTGTTAACCAGGTTTCCCTTCTATTTCCCTGTCTAGCCTTGGTAGCAACACTTATGCAAGAGTCCTTGGAATTTCTAAGTTTCATTCACCTCCCAACCCATTGCGATCTGGCTTCTACACCCTGTCTAGTGAAACAGTTGTTGCTCAAGGCCGTGGTTGACCTGATTTACAAATGCACTTGACCTAGCAAGACCCAACCCTTGATGAACCCTGCCATCCATCCTCTCTGTGATTGCACTGAGCTGCTGGACATTGCTGCAGAAAATTCCACAGCTATGCTGCCTGTCCTCACTTCATATTCAAGATTTCAGCCTCAAATTGGCTCTTGATGCTGCCCAGCAGCCCTCCTGCGTTTCCCTGGTAGTTCACTGTTCCGCTCCCTGAAATGGCCAGTGGACACCTTTCATTCTCTCTTCAAAGCTTTCATGCCCGGTCCCCACGCTCTCACTCAGCTGAAGACTGTGTTTATTCTTAAGAAAACAGAAGTCATTACATATGAACTTCCTCACCTTCCTACCATAAAACCTACAGATCTGCCTGAACATAACCCCATCCTCCCATTTCATAAAATGGAAGAAGCCCCACCCTCCCACTTGTCAGGGTCTCCATCCCCTCCCACCTTCTGAAGTCGTTTCTCTCCCTGTCTCTTACCGTGAATCCATTCCCTTCTGGAAGGTCTGTTCTCATCAGCACGGCTTTCAGGCCACTTCGTGATCTGTTCCCTACAAACTCATCCGCTGTCACTCTCGGCCTGCCTTCAACGCTGCTCGAGTCAGCTGCTCTTCTTTCTCTTCCGTAAACATGCCGAGTACTTTCTCGCTCCAGGGCCTTCTCACCTGCTCTTTCCTCTGCCCAGCCTTGCGTGTGCCCACACACTCGTTCATCACACACTGGCTGTTTCTCATCCTTTAGGCCTTAGATTAAATGTCACCTGCTCAGAGAGGCCTTCCTTAACCGCCTTAATCAAAGTTGATGTCGTATATCAGTTATATCTCAATAAAACTGGAGCGGGGGGGGGGGGGGAGTTAATCTCTGCAGTTTTTCTCTAAGTTCCCTCTTTGCTTCTTTCTATTTATCCAGCTCAGTTATTCGTGTGTTCTTCTGTTTGCTTCTTTAAACTGCCCCTAGAGCGTAACCTTCACTGCAGGGACTTTGTCTTGTCCGTGGCTGACTCCCAGGAAGGGCTCGGCATGTGTAAGCAGTCAGTAATATTTACGGCTGGCATCCCAGTGAATGGCGTCACTCCCCACTCAGCTACTTAGCCAACCAAAAACTTGGAATTCCTTGAAGATGTCGTTTTCTTCAGTTTTCTCACCCAAAGTCCATCCTTTCTTTTTAATTTCTTAACTATCTTCCAAATCCACCTCCACCGTCACTGCCTTACAACGTCATTTTGAAATATTCCCACAGCCTCCTTAAAGGTCCGGTCTCTTGCCTCCTCAGTCGTCACCCTTCAGTCTCTTCTCCCCACTGCCACTGTAGAAATGTTGCAGAAACAACATCCGATCATGTCATCTTCTATTTAAAACTGCTCGTGGCTTCTTTGACATCAGTATTAAAAGGATCTTTTCGGACACCATGCCTTCTCAGAGAAGGGAAACAATAGAAACAATAAACAAATGGGACTTCATCAAAGAGCTTCTTCAAGGCAAATGAAAACAGGATTGAAACAAAAAAACAACCCACTAACTGAGAAAAAATATTTGCAAGTCATATATCTGACAAAGGTTTAATATCCTTAATATATAAAGAACTCTCACAACTCAACAACAAAACATCAAACAAACAACCCAATCAAAAAATGGGCTGGAGACATGAACAGACATTTCTCCAAAGAAGATATACGGATGGTCAATAGGCACATGAAAAGATGCTCATCATCGCTGATCATCAGGGAAATGCAAATCAAAACTACACTAAGATATCACCTTACACCCGTTAGAATGACAAAAATATCTAAAACTAATAGCAACAAATGTTGGAGAGGTTGTGGAGAAAAAGGAGCCCTCATACAGTGCTGGTGGGAATGCAAACTGGTGCAGCCACTATGGAAAACAGTATGGAGATTCCTCAAAAAACTAAAAATAGAACTACCATACGATCCAGCCATCCCACTACTGGGTATTTATCCAAAGAGCCTGAAGTCAGCAATCCCAAAAGTCCTGTGCACCCCAATGTTTATTGCAGTACTGTTTACAATAGCCAAGATGTGGAAGCAACCTAAGTGCCCATCAACAGACGAATGGATAAAGAAGATGTGGTACATATATACAATGGAATACTACTCAGCTGCAAAACAGAACAAAATCATTCCATTTGCAATAACATGGATGGACCTTGAGGGAATTATGTTAAGTGAAATAAGCCAGCTAGAGAAGGATAATCTGTGTATGACTCCACTCATATGAGGAATTTAAAATTATGGACTAAGAACAGTTTAGTGGATACCAGGGGAAAGGTGGGGTGGGGGGTGGGCACAAAGGGTGAAGTGGTGCACCTACAACATGACTGACAAACGTTAACTTACAACTGAAATTTCACAAGATTGTAACTTATCAATAACCCAATAAAAAAAATGGTTAAAAAAAATAAGAAAACTGCTCGTGGTTTTCAACCATCTGTAACATAAAGTCTAAACTCCTATGCATGGCATGGAAGACCTTTATACCCTCCCTCCCTTCCCCCTCCATCCCACAGAACCTAACTTACAACAGTTCCGACTACTGAGAGTTCTCTGTGTCTGAAAGGTCCTTTCTCCTCTTCACCTACGCACACTCCCCCCGTCCTTCATTAAGACTTTGCTCCGCCATCTCCTCTGGGAAGCTTTTCCCAACTCCTGCTCCCGCCCACCAGTAGCTTCTGCTCCCGTGATGCCCTAGACCTTCTTGCACTATATATTGCTTTGTTGTTTCCTGTTAATTAGCTTCTTCACTAGATTGTGAGCTCCTCAAAGGTAAGGACTTGATCTTACTCGTGTTTATTTCTTCAGGGCCTTCAGTGTAAGTTTGCTGAACGAATGGCTGAGAGGGCTCTGCAATAAGCACCCAAGGGAAAATACATAAAGCACGTGCTCTGCACAGAGTTCCAGGGAGGACTGATCGCTTCCTGCCGAGAGGATGAGAGGAGGAGTCAGAGGGGAAGTAGGTAGGCAGCCTGGTGTAGAGCCGACAAGCAGGAGTGGACAGCTAGAGTTGGGACGACTGGAGATCCAGCATGAGCAATAACAGTGCAAAGAAAAAAAGACGTGTTCTTGGCTGGCAAGAAGATATGTCTTAGTTAGTTATTGCTGCGTAACAAGTACCCCAAAATGTAGGCTTAAAACCCAACGTTTATTGTCACACACAGTTTCTGTGGATTAGGAATCCAGGAGAGTTTAGCTTGGTGTTCTGGTACGGGGTCTCTCATAGGGTGGTAGTCAAGGCCTTACTGTGGCTGGAGGATCTGTTTCCCAGAGCACTCGTGGTGGTTGGCACGTCCTCTGTTCCTCAGGATTATTGGCCGTAGGTCTCGGTTCTTTGCTGCATGGTCTTCTGCACAGGCTGTCTGAGTACCCTTACATGCAGCTGGCTTCCCCCAGAGCACGTGATCCAAAAGAGAGCAACCAAGAGAGAAACTACAGTCTTCCATAGCCTAATCTCAGAAGGGACATACTGTCACTTCTGCCGTAGTCTGTGGTTGCACAGACCAGCCAGGGACCATGGGAGAAGGGACGATACACCAGGACCTGACTACCAGGAGGCGGAGGTCATTAAGATCCATCCTGGAGGTTGAGTGTCACAGCTAGGCTGAAGAGAACCGAGGTTTATGTAAAAAAGTGAAAGAAAGTATTTGAGAAGGTGGGGCAGGAAAGCAGAAGGACTTCATTAACGGACCAAGGAGGTGGCATTTGCACATTAAATGATTTGAGGAATGGAGTTCAGTGATCCAAGTAGTATATTGTTTTAGTACTGATAGAGTGAGGCTAAGCCGGTGTGGTAGGAGGATTGTGGGCAAGGAGACCAAATGGGATAAGACAGCCTTAATCCTCCCCATCTGAGTCCCTGGAAGAGTTCTCCCTCAACCGGTGCAAAATAAGAAAAACAAGGACAATGAAAACGTTAATTTCACAAAATTAATTGCATTCAATTAAAGGACTACCTTTTATCCTGAAGACTACCTTTTACCTTTTCTTCATCTTTCCTACTCTTTTTATGTTAAAAATGCACTTTCGTTTTTGAAGAAGGTGATAGTAGATGGTTAAATATAATTAATGTCATAACTTGGCAACCTTATGTCAGTCCCTAAAATTTAAAAAAACAGCAACAACAAAACTACTGGTCATGAAATTCGCAAGTGTGGGAATCACTGATCCAGATTGTTAACATAAGGAGACTGATACCCAGGAAGAGTCACTGACCTGCCTTGGGGCACTCAGCTAGTGGGGGTCAAAGCGGAAGCTAGGCTCCAGGTCTGGTCAGTGCTTAACTGATGTGAAGAACAGTTTGTAAGCATGGTGAGGGTGGAAGGGAGAATTAAGGCTTTGAGTAGAGGCGAAGCGAAGACAACCAGTATACACAGAGAGGAGAGTGAAACAGATGTGCAGGAAGAAATAGACCGAAGACGGAAACGCTGACAGCTTGGCTTTCCTGCATCCAGTCCCTCCCTGAGGCCAGTGTCAGGAAAAGTTGTGAAAGCCTGAAATGGGCAAAAAAGATTACTAGGTGTCTTGGGGCCGTCTTTAGCTACTTTACAGCTCCGTAAGTTGTGGGCTGCTGACAGTAATGCAGATGGTTATTGTTCACAGAAATGCCAGTCATGTTATGGCGACTCAGCTTACTGCTGCCAGGTGGGTGTGGTCCTGTTTGGCTTTTATTTGTAAATCCAGGATTCCTGGTTCTTGTGTGTGTGCGCATGTGTTTTGAATCCTCTTTGGAACCAGTTGTAACATCTTTGTGGTTCCCTCGTTCATTGATGGGTTAAGTAATATCTTTGACCTGTGTTTACTTTGTTTGTACGAGAGTCCCCGGGAAGGCCTCTCTTGGAGCAGTGCACGCCTCTGTGGTGCTTCCATGGAACGAGAAGGCGGGGCAGGGGTTAGAGCCCCCGCTGGCTGTGAGCAGGTGCCTCAGGGACAGTCACAGCTCACGTCCCTACAATGACTAGGTTGAAGATTTGGAAAAATAGGGTATTGGTTCAAAAACTTTTTAGACTTTAATGTTTTTAATATATACAAAATAGTTAAATGTTTCTCCCTCACACAGAATAGAACTTGTACTGTGAGCAGTTGGTTGTAACCCATCTCTAGATGCATCTTTCCAAAAACTTCTTATTCTAATTGAAAACCAGATGTAGCAATAAGACACGAGTTAAAGGATCGACGTTCAAGGGAGAACTAAATAATGGCCTTCCCTTCTGGTCAAGTTTTGTTAAAATGTATGGTCTCATCATTCTGGACAATTTAAATGACTGTGTTTTTACCAACCATATCTCTGTTGGTTCCCGCTGCCAAGTGATTATTTACCTTGAAATAATAATTTTGTGGGTTTGAACAACTGAATGAAACTTTGTTAACAACCACTGCCTGGTTGTTGCTCTTCCTGCAGCCTGAAGCTGGCTGGTCCTCTGGTGCCTCAGGACTGGAAGAGACAGGGGAGGGGAGGCCCATAATGACAGGCCGTTTCCTATAATGTTTGGACTTGCTGTGCAGATTGGTGGTGTGGAGGATTGGAAAGCTGCAGAAATCTTCTCATTAGCTCTACTTTTGTATACAATTACAATATTGTTTATATCCATAAAAGAGGAAATAGCAGATTATACAAGCCATGAATAATTTTGGCTACCTTTTGTAAGGACAGATATAAGAAAAATCAGCGTAGCTTTATTATTAATTCAAGAATTTTTAACTCATTAAAATGGGAAGGAAACTAACATTGACTGTGTCACACCTTGCTGTGTGCTGTATATCCGTCTCATCTCACTTTGATTCTCACGCTGTTCCCATCTTACGGACGAGTGGAATGAGACCAGCAGTCACGTAAGCAGAGAATGGGGTAACGTGGCTTTGACGTCGTGTCTGTTAACTCCTCAGCCTCCGTTGAACCAGAACTTTAAAATATTTTAACGTTCCCTGGTTCTTAATTTTTTTTTGAAGGCCACTCCATCAAATTATCATTCATAATACTTACCTAAAATCAAATGTACATGTAAAATATTAGCAGTGAACTTGGAGAAGCATCGTAAGTTCAGGTATCGAGTTAAGTACAGTCACCCACACTTAACAACAGGGACGCGTTCTGAGAAACGCGTCATTAGGCAGTTTCGTTGTTGTGTGGACATTGTAGAGTGCACTTACACAAACCCAGATGGTGTGGCCTACGACACACCTAGGCTCTATGGGACTAATCTTAGGGAGCCACTGTCATATATGCAGTCCATTGTTGACTGAAATGTCATTACGTGGTGCATGAGTAGCTGAAAATTCAGCCTGTTCAATAATAACCCCTCTTTGGACCCAAAGACGTTTTTCCTCCTTACCCAGTGGCAGGATGAATCATATGGCTCAGTTTCTTTGCCTGCTTTTCTGCACAGTGGGTCTGTTTCTCGTCTGCCTGCATCTTGAGGGTGCAGCCCTGGGTTCCCAGGCTTCTGTGGGGTTTCTGTTAGATGCCCCCTTTTGAGCACGCCCTGGGTTTTGTCTCGGTGCCTGGTGCCTTGTATTGCTGTCAGACTTGAAGCTGGAGATGGCCAGAGGCTTGCACAGACTTCAGGGAAATTGGGGCTTGGCGCTCACCTCCCACCTGGTAGTCTCGCTCTCATTTCTGTTATGGCCCCGTGACACCTGGCTTTCTTGCCAGCTCAGCAATTTATTTTGAAATAGTTTTTTAAATAATTTATTCAGCATTCTTTGTTTTCAAGGTAAGGGTTGTATATCATATTGCCAAAAATGGAATGCATTGTATTTCTTCTTTATTGTTTTTGTTTTCATTAATTTTAACTTTAAAAAAGAGGGAGAAACTTGGGTGGTTTTTTCCCTAAAGAAGTAATGTTTAGACTTATATAAAAATAAGGCTCGATGTTTATCCCAACATATATACGTCTGTTCCTGTATACACATATCTTCATAGAAATGGCCCAGTAAGTCTTAGTTGTGGTTGTTTCTGTGTGTCTGCTTTTTTATGTTATTTTTTTGACTTTATATACCATAATGAGTATTAATTGCTTTTGTAATAAGAGAAAATAATCCAATCACTATGGAAAAAAGATGGGACATTTTAGAATAAAAATAAAATTGAACCAACACAGAATATGAACAAACAACCGTGAGACTATCTCATATGCATGTTGTGCCTTAATTGATTGAGGTGTTTTACATAGAGAGATGTTCTGGACAACCCGGAGCGTGTGCATTCCAGCACCAGAGCCTGTTTTGCTTCCACCTTTCGGTAGAGACGTTGTAACGGCTGCTGGGCATCTCCCCACCTTGTTCCTGAAGCCTCTTCCATAGTGTCGGATTGTATGGCCCTGCACTCAATAATCCCAGGCTGCCAGATAACATAGTAGATCCACTTCCTAAATGTTAAAACCATAAAGTATGTTTCGGAATAGTTTTCTCCCTCACTGTACCCTCTCTATGGCAGGTTTTCTTAAACTTCCTTAAATTGGCTTCTTAATAGAGAGGTCAGCTAGAATCATCACTTGGTAAACATCATTGTCTTCTTTCTCAGGACACGGAACATCCAAGGTACCTGATCCCGGAGCTTTGCAGACAGTTTTACCACTTGGGCTGGGTGACCGGCACTGGAGGAGGGGTGAGCTTGAAGCGGGGGTGAGTCTCTGGCTGGTTTCATTCCTGAGAATGCGCCACTTAAGTCGACCGCCGAGAGCGTAACGTGGGCTGTGTCCGGAGAACAAGTGAGGAGCAGTCCTGGGTGGCACTGAGGGCGTTTAGTGTCTAAATGGAGAAATGGTCGTTTGCATAACTGAGTGGAAAGTGTGCAGAAGTTGCAGTTATCATAAATATCTCAGGATTTAAGAACCACGATTTCTAATCAGGATAGTTTGGTCCTCCGTCTTTGGAGTACCGGAGTTAAGAAACGTGCTGCCTTTAGTCCCACCTCACCTGGGGTTTCACTGTCTGGGTTTCAGTTCCCCTGTTAAAAATGGAAATAAACAATTCATAAGTTGTGAATCGCATACCGTTCTGAGCAGTGCAGTGAAATGGCACACCGTCCCTCCCAGGGCGCATCCCTGTGTGCGGGGTGTCCACACTGTGTTGGCTGCCTGCCTGTTAGTCACTCAGTAGCTGTCTCGGTGAGCATATCGACTGTCCCAGCATTGCAGGGCTTGTGTTCAGGTATCCCTTTTCTTACTTACTAATGGTCCCAAAGCCAACTTTATTATTACTTATTATTGTTAATGTCTTATTGTGCCTAATTTGGAAATTAAGCCTTCTCATAGGTGTGTATGTGTAGTATACGTAGGGTTCAGTACTATCCACGGTTTCAGGCGTCCACGGGGGTCTCGGAACCTGTTGCCCATGGATAAGAGGGGACTGCTGTCTGTTCATATGTTCATACGTCTGGAATTATAAAGGATCCCATCTCGGTAGACAGGGTTCGTTTCAAAGGTTTAGATACATATTTTAAAGTCACTTAAATACAAATGAAACCATTAAAAATCCTAAAAACTACATTTTCTTGAGTCAAAGGCAATAGGCCTTTCTAAGCGCATGTATCCTTCTTAACGGACATGGCACCTGCTGGGCTGTGTTCCTCAGAGGCCAAGGCGAGGTACGAGGTGCTGGACTTAAGTAGAAACAGGAATGAATAGTATTTAGTTGTTCATCACATGGATACAGTGTCTTTCCTCCAAGAGGATGAAGAGAGAAAGAACTTACAGTAAAGACAGGTGGAATCTCGTTCTCGCAACTGTTTCTGGAGGAGGATTATTGCTTTTCCTCCTGAAATGTTTTAGGAATATTATTGTCTGGAGGCTGAGTGGTAAACTGAGTGACTTGGTTTCTATCTTTCTTTAACAAACTGGATCACTTCCATATTTACTATTGAATGTATGTAGTGCCGCCCTCAAGGAGGCTGCGTTGTGCAGAAAGGAGTGAAAAGCAGAATACAAGCAGAGCACTTTGAACAAAAGGATTTCACGGCACACCAGTAGATGACGCAGTTGCAATTTCGTGTTCCAAATCACCAAGTAGCTCGTGAATATTAATTGTGCTGTGGGAGGTGACAGGAGGGGCCTTAGTCACAGCTGACCTCAGGGAGGTAGGGACGCGCTCTGCTGCCACGGGACACCGCACGTCCATGCGCACCACCTCTCACCGTCAACCCAGCACTCACGTGTCCGTTCAGCATTTTGCAGGCTTTCAGATTATTTTGGCAAAACTTTCAAGTTGATCTGTTGACAGCAAAGTCCTTTTGATAACATTTGTTGTTTCATTTATTCATTTAGGAGTTGAATTCCAGTAATTTGGTTTTTCAGCTCTATTTATAATAAATCATATTCTAAATGTTGCCTTTAGGTAACTACTTTTTATTTGCATGTAGTTAAATAGTTTGTGTAGGTATGAAATAGAGTTTTCTACCAGACTGAGTTAAAGTAACCATTTTTCACTGGCTCTTTAAAAAAACAGCAAAGTTAAAAATAGCAGAATTCAGATAAAGGGCCATTGAAAATCTCAAGAGGAGTTTTTTTAATGATGAAAGGACTGTATTCTTTCTAGCAGAATTTTACTAATCTGTGCACTGAAATTGCATGTGGTCGCCAGAAAATACTCACTGGCACCTTTTAAAATTAAGTGGCTTTCCTAGCACTACCCTCAGTTTATAGGAAAGTTGCATCATCTGTGTAAAATGCTTTTTCCTTAGATTCTTAGTGGGTGAGGAGCACCTCCTTGAGGTCGCAGGTGGAAACAGCCACAATTTTATGGCACTATGTTTGGAATCTGTTAAATTTTTACATTACGGAGTAAAATAGGTTTTTTATAGTAAAATGATTAATTTTTCCCTAATATTTAAATGAGTCATAAGCCCACGTCAGTAACTTTATCAGCAATATTATTCTCATGTTGTTAGCGAAAGTTTGGTTTTCTTTGATACTTAGAGCAAATAAATTTGGAATGTAGTGCAAACCCAATAGATTATGTTTCCAGAATAATACTGACAATAAGATCTTTGGGAGTATGAAATTATTTGCTGATTCCATGATTTGCTGATACCATTCCAGCTTATGCTTTTGATGTGTGGTACCAAAAGATGTGTATAAAAGACAGCTTAAGACATTTTGAAGAGTTAAATGGAAGGAGGAAATGGAGGACCAAGAAAATAATAGTAAACAAGGCAATTCCAGGATACTCAGCAGCCATTGTGTTTAGCTTGGGTCCTTACCATTCAGATTTAGCATTTCCTGCTTTCACAGCGTAATATTGGTATGTATCAGACACAGTAATCCTCTTGCACTCTCGTAGAATTAAAATTAGTAAACCCATATTGTAGACAAGACGGTTGAAGCATAGTAAGACTTAAATGATTTTTTTTAATGACTCCATGGTAAGTAAAAACAGAAGCAACTGAGGGACCGGCCCGGTGGCACAGCGGTTCAGTGCGCACGTTCCACTTCGGCGGCCTGGGGTTCGCCAGTTAGGGTCCTGCGTGCAGACACGGCACTACTTGGCACGCCATGCTGTGGTAGGCGTCCCACATATAAAGTAGAGGAAGATGGGCACGGATGTTAGCTCAGGGCCAGTCTTCCTCAGCAAAAAGAGGAGGATTGGCAGCAGTAAGCTCAGGGCTAATCTTCCTCAAAAAAAATAAAAGAAAAAAGAAAAAAACAGAAGCAACTGACCATGGATGTGTTGTGAGCTCTTGGGTTTTGTCCTCCCACTTAGCACATAGTGAAAGAGCAGAGAGAAGTAAATTCCAAATAATACCTTGAAATTCAAAATGCTGTCTGTCTGTGGCTTACGGCACCAAGTGAACACTTCTCTTTTAGTCTCTGGCATGTTTCCGTCCTAAAACAAGAGCTCTGTCATCTTTGTACGTTTATCCAGGTATCTCCTTCTTTGTGGATGTAAATACGTCTTTTCTAAAACCTATTTAGCTAATCTTTTAATTACCCAAAGTTGACAAAAGTCTAAACTGACTTCCATTTTGCAAGGGCAGTAATAAAAAGCAGACGTAGCGGGCTAGTCCAGTGGTGCAGTGGTTAAGTTCGTGCACTCTGCTTCAACAGCCCAGGGTTCACAGGTTCAGATCCCGGGCACAGACCTAGACACCACTCATCAAGCTGTGCTGTGGCAGCGTCCCAAATACAAAGTAAAGGAAGATTGGCCCTGAGCTAACTTCAGGGCCAATCTTCCTCACCAAAAAAAAACCCAGACCCATCATACCAAATCACCTTAATAAACAGAATAAATACCCTGGATTTTCCTACTTTGTAAATGGGTTTTATTTTATTTTACTTACCATCAGATTGCTTCGTACTTTATTTGGGTCTGTTTCCAGGGCTGCGTAAATTTCTCCCCACACAAGAAGACCTACGAGCCCACTTACCAGTGTGGTGATTAGCCTGTGTAACGCACGGGATTCTAGAGTTTCTTCTGTGTTCCCGAGGACAGAAGGTCTGGATACGTGGTGGTGTGAAAGGCCCTGCCCGTTCCCGCTGAGTGCAGAGGACCGCTCTGGTTCTTAGCACAGAGCTCTACAGCACTGGCTACTTCGTGGAAACAGATGCCTGCCGGTAGCTCACTGTGTTCTGGTTCTCACTCCATGGTCAGGCTTCTGTGTCCTAGACCCTAATTTACCAGTGGACTCCACGTTTTTGTCAGTTGCAAGTCTATAGTTTGGTTAGTCCCCTCAGCTTTGACAGCTCGATTCGGTCTGGGCCGTCATCCTCATTTTCACGCGAAACAGTTAATATTATTTGATGTCCCTGTGTCCATGCCTCAGTGGCAGAGGCTGGGTGTGCAGGGGCTGGCGTTTCCCTCCTTTGCACATATGTGGCAGCTCTTTAATGCCGTCTGGCAGCAACTGAAACTGATAAATGAGTCAGAGGACCTTGTTGAGAGCGAAGAGAATTTAGGGACGATTTTGGACTTAATTTCCAAATCAAATTTGAGGGCACCTTGTGGTGATGGTAGGGTTGTAGCATCTCTTAGCACAACATCCTGCAACAGAGATCTCCAGACAGAGCCATTCTGTTACATTTGTAGCTTTTGCAATTGTGCTAGCTTTATTACCAAATATTTTCACAAGACAGATGTGCTTTTCAAATAGGAAGTATCCTGTCCCACCCAGAAGGTAGCCCAGTATTAACGTGTAATTTAGTAAACTGTCCAGCAGAGGTCTCTGAACGTCATGTTTTATCATAAGAGCATTTCAAACAATAAAATTAACCTGATTCCTTGCAAGACAGAAGTGTACTCCTGGTGAGCCTATCTTCTCACGTATAGTAGGATAAACCCTGCTTATTCATGCTTCAAGATGGGAAAGACTTGCATTTTCAGAATTTTATTTTCCCTAACCAGATGAAAGCCTGTTCACCCTTGATTTTCCACTATAAGATGAAATAAAGAAATGTATGTATGAGGACATGGAAGACAAAAGCAGCTATCCGTGTTTTACTGTGTTGCGGGCAGTACAAAGGCACTCTGGTAACTTGTACTCTTTCTGTGCAGCCTGCACCCTTAATCAAGCAGCTGTCTGTGGGACTTGATTTGTAAAGAGCATAACGATTGTACTACAAAGATACACTTTGTGCAAAAGCAGAACATTAGAGTTAAATAAATACCAATTTCTACATTTTGTGTTACCAGCAATGAAATCTACATTGCTCCATCAGGAGTGCAGAAGGAGCGGATTCAGGTATGGTAAAGGGGTCCTCCTGAAACTCAGATGTCTTTTCTTCTCTACTCAGTTACTGTTGGGTGAAATGAAATTAATTTTTAAAGAAATGTTAGTTTTGAAGAGTGGTTATATTGTGATAATTTAACTTTAAGAATAACATACCGTGCTGAGATTAACATTTCTGAGTACCAGTTCAGTTTCTCAGGGGATCAGAAAATTCCTCTTATGTTATGAACTGTGGGGAAAAAAATTATAACACTCGTCTTAGAATGAAGGTTTCTTTGTATCGTCTCTCTGAAGTATAGTTGTGAAACTACAAGGGCAGAGTTGAGAAGCTACACTGATAAATGACAGCAACATGATTACATACGTGTTAAATTTTACATATCACTGTAGTCTTCAAATTCTAAAGTAAGGTTTTTAACACTCTTGAGAATATTTTTATTAGTAGAAAACATTTTTTATTTCTCAAAATGGCTAAAAAATTTTGAGAGAGAAACTATATGTGAATATTTAAAATATGAGTTAAATATATACATCTATCTTAGCCCTCTGTGTGTGGATAATATACGTATAATACATGTTCTGCACACACGAAAGGGGACATTTCTAACTGATATTGTATAAGCCTTCGTTTTTCTTTTTCTCCCTCTGCAAATAGCCTGAAGACATGTTCGTTTGTGACATAAATGAACAGGATCTAAGTGGACCTCCAGCATCTAAGAATCTAAAGAAAAGCCAGTGTACTCCTCTTTTCATGAATGCTTACACCATGAGAGGTAGGCAGAAAATGTGTGTGACATACAGAATATTGGCAGTTTGTTGTTGCCAGCACCCCGTGGGCCGCCGAGCTGAGGCTGCCGGCGCTGTCAGACAGGGCTCCGCGCTGTTCACAGGGTTCTCACGGCCGATTTTTTCGGAAGTGGGTGGCCAGGTCCTTCTTCCTAGTCTGTCTAGTCTGGAAGCTCCACTGAAACCTGTCCGCCATGGGGGACCCTGCTGGAATTTGAAATCCTGGTGGCAGAGCTCTCAGCATCACAGCCACACGCAGCCACCACAGTGTGACAGTGTGTGTCCCTGACCGGGAAGGGAACCCGGGCCGTGGCGGTGAGAGTGCCTAGTCTTAACCACTAGCCCGCTGGGCCGGCCATTTGCAGAGTAGGCTTCCCTAAATAATAGTAATTATTATTCTGGTTCACATTTCTTGATTACCTACTTTATGTGCAGGAACTCTAAGTGTGTTAACTCATTCAGCCCTCCCGTCAGCCCGTGGGGAAGGCCTGTTACCATTTTCTATATGAGAGGACCGAGGCTCGGGGAGATTTCCCCAAATTAAACAGCCGGTGAGGATAAGGGCCAGAATTGGACCCAGGTCAGTGTGGCTCCACTAAATTGTCACCTTGACTGACTAAATGTTGTATTTCCAATCAGATTCCCACTCCTAGGGTAGAGGTACACCTCTGAGACCTTGTAGTAGCATTTAGTCAAGTTACAGATGAGAGAGAATTAGGGCATTTTCTTCACTTCAGTGGGCGTGGTGCTCTCTTTTTGAAGCAGTTACTGTGTGATCGAGTGGGAGTCTTGCTGTAATTCCCAGAGATGGCAGTGGGAAACCAGCCTGGGAGGGTTGAGCCTGTGGGAGGGTGAAATAGGAGATTACTGCTGGCGTGCGGGCTGAGCATCACAGCGAGGTCCCGGGACCCATGTGAGGTCCCCTCCAGGAAGGGGTCGCACCACCCTGTTCCTGGACCTTTGCAGCTACTGCTGCCAGGATGGCACTTGGGGACCAGCCTCTCACAGCAGGAAGCTCAGTGAACTTCCAAGGCAAAAACAGCCATTCCTGAATTTTATAGCCTGTAAATCCTTTTTAGGTAAGTCTATTATGTCTATACCTAAAACTTTTTTCCATCCCTCAAGTTACCAAGACATGGCCTGTGCTGTGAAGCCTAACCTGTGATTAAGAGTCTCGCCGACCTGGGTTCGAATCTGAGCTCTGCCACCCTATCTGTGAGCGTGCACACATGGCTTAGCATCTCTGAGCCTCCATTTCCTGGCCGAAACTTGGGGAACAGAGTTTACCTCTGTGTTGGCTGTGACGATGCCGGGAGATACCATGTGTAAGGGCGATGCCCAGTGCCCGGCACACAGGATCCCCATTAGTCGTGGTTGCACTGTGATTGTGATCTCCGTAACTGTTAGAGCTGTACTTCAGGCCATCTAACAGATTTCTCGAGCATGTGTAAAGTATTGTGGATTGTCCTCGTGCTGGATAAAATTTAATTATTTTGCTTTCCAACTCCTCTATCGTTATTTCTCTCTTCCTCCCTCCCACCCTCCTCCCCACTGCCGACTTACTATTCCATGCCGTAACACTATTAAATGTATTTGTGTGTGCACACATATGTGTATCGTTTCTCTGAAAGGTGTAATTTGGTTTTCATGAGCGTGTGCCTTCACTCTCCCCCCAGGGGCAGGCGCGGTGATTCACACCCACTCGAAAGCTGCCGTCTTGGCCACCCTGCTCTTCCCAGGACGGGAGTTTAAAATTACACATCAAGAGATGATAAAAGGAATAAGGAAATGTACCTCGGGAGGATATTACAGGTATTTTTTTCCGTTTTTACTTAATAATTTGAAAAGCGTTTTTCCTTCTTTTGATCTTTTTATGCATTTAATGAGATGCTTGCGGGGTCTCTGTTAAATGATACCCCACTTAACATACATGCAGATCTGTTCTCAGTGACACAAGTCAGATGCCTCCTGCCCTTCCTCCCCACCGTCATTCGGCCTTGGTAGACTGTCAGCAACGCTAATAACAAAACGTTTGTCAGAGTAAAATGAAAAACCGTGGCTGAGATTTCTAAAGAGAGGGGAAGATGCTGTTCCTTTACTGAAGAACCCAGAGAGCAGAATCTCCTCACTCTCTCTTTGTCTCGGGGAGTTTCAGCCCTGACTAAAGTTTAGACTTCATTGTGATTTAATTTAGTATTTCTAAAACATTTTTATATTTAGAAAAGTTTTATAATTATTTTAATTAAGTAGATCTCTGTATTTTTATAATTTCTCAGTATGGAAAATGGCATAGGTAGTATAGAACAGAGGCCTCCTAGATAAAATCAAATCGGTCCACCAGCACACAGAAGTGTAGGAATTATCCGTGAATCCAGAATCCAATAACGTGAAGACACGTCCTCTGCTCAGGTCCAGGCCCCACGTGTCATCTGAATGTGTTGGCCTTCTTTCTCCTGAACCCTCACCCTGTGTAATTCCCTAAAGGGCCTGATCCTGCCTTGTTTAGAGAAAAGGGTGTCATTTTTCCAAAGTGTTCAACATCTTATTGTTACCGCATGGCACAGAATGTGCATGTTTAAACTAGTGTGCTGAGAAATTGATTTGGTTTCGGTTAATATTTATCGTGTGCCTAAAGCATTCTTCAGCACTGTGAGACCCCTGTTTACATACATTGAATATTTAAATTCTGAACGAGCACATACTAAAGATAGCAGAGCCCCCTGTTGCCTTTTCCACATCTGGGCCCTGAAGGAGTGGCATGTCGTGTGCCATCAGTGTCATCAGCATTTGATTGCTTTGGTGAAGAAGTAACATAGATGAGAAGGACCTGTGAAGAAAGGGTGAGTAGAGGGACAGAGCACGTAGACAGCCTTTGGGATTTTGTGGAAAAAAGGACATGAATGGAAAAACGCTATTTCTTATGCATCATAACATACATATTTTGGATATTATTTTGAATGTTTTAGAATTTAAAGAATGCAAGTTTTTTTGAGCTGTTCTTTGCAATTCTGGTTGAGCCTGGCTGGGAAGTCAGTAACAGGGTCATTATTTCAGCTCAGGGAGCAGTCATATTTCATCAGAATTGGGAGAGAATCCTAGAGTCCAGTTTTCGAAAGAAGGGGCAGTGAAGGCTGGATGAAATAAGAAAGGAGGGTTTTGATATTCTCTACTGTATTTTTTTTTTTTTAAAGATTTTCTTTTTCCTTTTTCTCCCTAAAGCCCCCCGGTACATAGTTGTATTTTTTTTTTTTTTAGCTGTGGGTCCTTCTAGCTGTGGCATGTGGGACACTGCCTCAGCGTGGCTCGATGAGCCGTGCCATGTCCGCGCCCACGATTCAAACCAACGAAACACTGGGCTGCCTGCAGCGGAGCCCGCGAACTTAACCACTTGGCCACGGGGCCAGCCCCTCTACTGTATTTTTTTTAAGTCTATCTTAGGGGGAAAAAACCTTTCAAATAGCTAATTCTTATCAGTGGAGGTTACCACATTTAAATATGATTTCTTCCCTTTTGCAAGCAACATGACTGTGGTGGAGAGAAAAGAACACTGTTTGAAGGCCACAGCACCATCCTGACACCCCGACTCTGTTCCTCCTCTAACTGATAAGGATTGGTGCTCTGTCTGTGAAACGGGTGGCTTCGATTAAATCAGCTTTCTGGTCTTATTTTGCCCTTGAAAATATGTCCGACTACCAAGTATGTAGTGGAGGAAAATAGAAGTTTGTGGTTCTCCTGGCCAATATTAGGAAAGATTTTGAACCAGCAATTCCTTCCTTCCATAATTAAGAATGTTTTATAATTACCTGTGTTTTACGTAAGTGAGATAATGAGCAACTCCATACTGCTAATGATAATGGCTGGCCAAGTTACTTAACACATGATTGCCCCTTAGCCTATACGTGCCCTAAAGGGGCACTTTCTGGTAATACTTTAGCTAGAACTTTTTTTTTCATTTAGCCCTTACAGAGGTGGTGAAAAAGCAGATGTTACATTAACAAGGCAAGAGAAATTCATGTGACAAGGAAAACATGTCTGGCTTTTGACTAGTTATAAATGACCTCAGGGATAGACTTTAAATTTTACCAGTAACTAAGTAATTTGCTTAAATATTATTACGTGAATAAAAAGGAGAAGGCATACTCATCACAAGGTAGAAGTAAAAGAAATTCTAATGCCACAGATGTGAGAATGTTCTGGAAATATTATCATGCCTTCAACAGTTGTCTCCAGAAGGTTCTTGCTATCCCAGTGCCGCAACCCATGCCTGTGTCTATCTGCCCCTGAGACACTTTGAGTCCTGCAGAAATAAAATGATTTTATATCCTTGGAAAAGTCCTACTTAATAAGAAGTTCAATTGTTAATCCTTCTTCCTGTGCTTCTAAGATCTGTCATTTCCCATCTCCTGTTAAAAATACTATGATGATCTCTGCTTCAAGGAAATGCTTGTATGGTCTTGATAATTTCTTTGAGAGGTTTTGGTATCCCATTCAAATTTCTGCCACTTTACTGAGGATTAGAACAGTGCCTGCCAGATTCCCAAGGCGTCTTTTGATACCAATGTTTATGCAGGATACACAGAATAACATGCAACAGCTTGTTCCTAATTTGGAGTGGCTTTCCAGATGTAAAGAGCATGTCTAACTGGTTACTTGACAAATATTTAAATTTTACATGTGAACACCTTTATTTGTTTTAATGGGGAAAAAAATGGCTTTTTTTGTCTTACAGATACGATGATATGTTAGTTGTACCCATTGTTGAGAATACTCCTGAGGAGAAAGACCTCAAAGAGCGAATGGCTCGAGCCATGAATGAGTACCCAGACTCCTGCGCGGTTCTAGTCAGACGGCACGGAGTGTACGTCTGGGGAGAAACGTGGGAGAAGGCTAAAACCATGTGAGTATAAAGCAGCGAGCGTGAAAGAGGACAAGGCATGTTTTAGGATTTAAAATAAAGTATGATTTTTCATATGTTATTGGTTTAAATTTAAATAGTTTATCATTATTATTTCTAGACATTTGATTTGTATTATGTATTCATTTATTAAGAACTGTGTATTGGATAAGGTATTATTTAGCAAAGCCCTGTGCACTTTGATACAAAGAAGAAAGAAACACAGATCTTGTTCTTGGAGTTTAAGGCTGGCAGGGAGAATAAAGCAACCCAATTTAGGTGATGATTTGCTGCATTCATTGCAAAAAGTGGCATAGAGTGAAAACTCGAGATTTATGTTAATATATTTTAAACTCCCCTTTATTTCCTGAGATGTATATAACGTGGTTGCATGATCAGTATGATTCCCCTCCATGTTTTAATAATGTTGGGGGCAAAATAAGAAAAATTTGGCCTGGGAATTGAGAAGAAAATGTACCTGGAACAGGATTAACCTGATGGAGAGGAGAAGTGTGATTATCAGGATTAGAGAGCTCAGTTTCCCTGAAAACCTTCAGTTCTTTCTGCTTTTTCTTTCACAGGTGTGAGTGTTATGACTATTTGTTTGATATTGCCGTATCAATGAAGAAAGTAGGGCTGGATCCTACACAGCTTCCAGTTGGAGAAAATGGAATTGTATAAGCCAGTGGAAGTTTAATTATATACAGAGACAACGCTTATCTTAATTATTACTTAAATGAAACTTGACTATTTTTTTAAATGAATTGAAAATTTCCATGAGGGCTGTTAATTTGTCACTAAATATGCAGATGATCATCCTGACTCTCTCTGACACTGGATGATATTTTCTTATATTCTGGTAATTTTAAATGACAATGCAGTGGAATAAAACCTTTATAATGAACTTTTTCTGTTTATTTTTAAATCCTTAACAACAAAATATTTTCCTTTAAATTAATTCCTTTTTTATACCATGCCCAGAGAATTCCTCTTATTCTTTAAAGTTGCTGGTGATAATAGAATTCATTGGAAAATTTCCACTTAATTATGGAACGAGCATTTTCTTGTTGATATTGGCAGGACATTTATGTGAAAAGTTAAGGCCAAATATATCTTTCAATGTTGATGTCAAAAGTTTTATGGATTTCCCCTATATGCTGTAATGCCTCCCTGTAAGAAAACATAGGACACTCATTTTATATTGGGGATTGATTGTGAAATTCAAATTCAAAATATGAACTCAGACTCTCCTAGCCAGACCAACCCTGACCAAACCAGTGATGTAATCAGAAAGTGCTTGTTTTTTTTTAAAGATTGGCACCTGAGCTAATATCTGTTGCCAACGTTTTCTTCTCTTCCTCCTCCTCCTTTTCTCTCTCCCCCCACCCAAAAGCCCCCCAGTACGTAGTTGTATTTTCTGGTTGTGCCATGTGGGATGCCACCTCAGCGTGGCCTGATGAGTGGTGCCATGTCTGCACCCGGGATCCCGACCAGCAAAACCCTGGGCCACCAAAGTGGAGCACACGAACTTAACCACTCAGCCAAGGGGCTGGCCCCCGAAAGTACTTGTTTTAATGTAGCCAAAAGCAACATTAATTTGATCATAAAAGTTTTATTTGGGGGCCGACCTGGTGGCATGGTGGTTAAGTTCATGTGTTCTGCTTTGGCGGCCCAGGATTCACAGGTTCAGATCCCAGGCGCGGACCTGCACACCACTCCTCAAGCCATGCTGTGGCAGCACCTCACATACAAAATAGAGGAAAATGGGCACACATGTTAGCTCAGGGCCAATCTTCCTCATCAAAAAATAAATACAGTTTTATTGGGTTAATGCTTTTTTTTTATTTGAGGAGAAAATTAATAATGTACCGTCTCCAAAATCTCAATCTCATATACTCCTCTCTTAGTTTATCATCTTTACCCTTTGAGTTCATTTACCCTGGTTCTTTCCCTCCAGCAATTCTCTAACCTCATCCGGATTCCTAGTCCCCTGATCATACCACTGGTCATCATCCGTGACCCCTTTCATGTCCTTGCTTCCTTCCCCGGGAAGCATAGACTGCAGCCTTGTATTTGCACCACTTCCTCACAAACGTCCTACCTGCCTTGTGTCTCGCTCCCTCCGTCATACTCAGCTGGCGCAGCCCTCAGGCCTTGGTAAGCCACCCACTGAGCACCTGCACCCAGGCAGCAAGGCCTGATGGGGAAAAATCACCCAACTGTGTTGACTAATCGCACTTGAGATTTATGACCACAAATCTCAGATGGGCACTCGATACTGCCAAACAGACCTCCTGTATTTCCCTAGTAAATTTGTTTTTCCGACCTCGTGACTTTCTCCTCACTGTTATCTTTCATCCAATCACCGACATTCTGCCCCCTGCCCCATGCTAACTTCCTCTCGTACTTGAAGAGACTAAAAGGGTTCATTGCAAAGAGAACTAGCCAACCTTCCCACTTGACGCTTCCACAGCCTTCCTGCCTGCAGCCTTCTGTGCCATCTCCTGCAGGGTTGGTTCGAAGGCCAGTTACTCCACTTAGGCCTTGGATCCAGTGTCCTCTGAGCTTGAGGGCTTTGCTTCTGCAAGGATCCCCACATTTATCCCATTTCTCTCTTGTACTGTCAATTTTTTCACCCCGTAACTGGATCTTGGTACTAGTATAAAAACACACTGTAATATCTTCCATCTTCAAAGACACACACACATACAAACTTTGCCTTCAGCTAATCCAGCACCTTTAGAGCAAAGATTTTTGAAAGCGTTGTGCACTTTTCTGTCAGCTGCTTCTCTCTGCCTTCCTCCTTGACACACTGCCATCCGAGTGCACCCCTCCACTGAACAGCTTCCCGGAGCAGCGGAGTCCCCCACATCCTCGCCTCCGGCTGCTTCCCTTGCTTCGCTGCTGCTCTAAATGAAGCTGTGTGCCCCTCAGGGCGGTGCCCCTGGTGCTCTCCAGTGCTGGCGGTCCACTTCCCCCTGCCCTGGGTTGGCGTGAGTGAACCCACTGAGCACTGATTGTCTTTCCCTTCTCTTGTTCCGTTCTACTCGGCAACCCTCAGTCACAGTGCCCCCGCTCCTCTGACTGCACCTGTACCTGTGTGCCTTTCTGTAGCTGAAGGGAAACAGCCACGTTCAGGTCAAGTGGCCTTCATGCTGCCTGGGAACTTTGCTTTGTTACCCCTGTCTGGTCATCAACCCCTCTCCTCAGCAACTGTTCTCTTCTCAAACTTCAAACACCTCTTCTCTGCATACTCGCTCTTGGCTGATGACCTTGATGGCCCTTTCACTGAAAAAAGAGAAGCTATCCAAAGGGAACTTGCACGGGCCCCACCTGCCTGCATGTACTCCGCAGTCCACGTGAATGGTCCATGCTTCCCGGCAGGGCCAGCCTCCTCACTTGCCCTCTCATACTCAAGGACGGTGTCCAGAACGGAATTCCTGATTCCTGAAGTCTTCCCCAGCTCAGAGGGAAACTCCATCCTTCCTGTCAGTCGCTCAGGCCGATAATCTGGGTGTCGTGCTTGGTGGTTTCTTTCACGTGGTACATCCAGATGGGCAGCAAATCCTGTCAGCTTGACACTCAGAATGTATGTGGGGTCTAAACTTCACCGCGTTCACCGTTACAATCTGGCCCAAGACCCACTGTTTCTCACCCCAATGATTGCAGCCACCTCCTGACCAATTTCCCCGGTCCCAACAGTCTTCTCAACACGGCAGCCTGCCGATCCTGTTAACATGGACTCAGCCAGTGTCCCCCTCTCCTCAGAGCCCTGGCTCGCCATCTCACAATGAAAGCTCTACACAGTGTCCCCTGGCCCCCGTTGCCTCATTCAGGGACCCCGCTCCTCACTCTGCTCCAGTCACTGTGTCCTCATGGGTCTTTAACCTCACCAGGCACTTTTGCACGTGTCCTTCCCTCTTTAAATGACCTTCCGACACCCACACAGCTCATTCCCCTGCTCATTCAGGTCTCCAAATGTCACCTCCATGGGCTCGTCCCTCAACACCCAGCCCTCGGCCCCACACTCGGGCTCTGCTGCTTTAGTTTTCTGAGAAGTGTTTATAAGCGACTGGCATCCTGTGGTTCCATCGTCCATCTTTGTCCTCTCGCTGGAACGCGAATCCTGTGAGGGCCGGGACTTTGTTCACTGGTGTATCCCTTAGTCCCTTGAGTGGTATCTAGTATATAGTTGGACTCAATAAATATTTGTTGAATGAAAGACCACCTTTTGCCAAAATTAGTGGTCAGTTCTCTGTATTTTACTTGACTTCTCGCAGGGTTGCTAGTGATTACCCAACTCGGAAACATTTTGCTCTGGCCTCCGTGACACCAGACTCTGCTATTTTGTACTTAGTCGTTGGTCACTTCTGTGTTCTTTTCTTGACTATTTCTCCTCTTTCAGATGTTGGAGGGCTACCCATGTTCTCCATCTTGCCTTTTTTCCTACGAAATCTCATTCAGTGCCACAGCTTTAAGTGTGATCCATGTGCTGATGGCCCAGCGTGCTTCATCTCCAACCCAGCTCTCCACTGCATTCCAGACTCTGCCTCCTACTCCTCACCCTTTGGATGTCTAGTAGGCATCTTAAACCTACCGTGGCCCAAAACAGCGCTGTTGACTTTTCTTCCCTGTGCGATTACCCTCTCCTCACCCGCAAACATTTTCTGGATGCTTATGCCAAAAACCTCTTTGAGACAGACCTCCGTCTTATTCATTACCAAGAAAAATGCCTGACACACGGGAAGCGCTCAGTAAATATCTGTGTTCTGGGTTCTTGGTGGAGGCTCTTCCATCAGGGGCAAATCATTTTGGTCACTTCTGCATAACCTCATTTTCCTCATTTTCAAAATGGGGCTAATGAATGAGGTAAAGTATGTGAAAGAACCAACCACAGTGCTTGACCCATCATAGCTAGTCAACAAATTCTAATTACCCTCCTTTCTATAAGCCCCACTTAACCCTCACAGGAGTGTTCTGAGGTGGGTCCTGTATTACCCCATTTTTTTTTAGATGAGGAAATTAAAGCTCAGATAGGACTAATACGTATAATTTAAGTAAGAGAAAGTATGTATACTCACCACGGTGCCTGTCATCCTAGGAGCGCACTCCAGCTATCCACTTCCTTTTCTAAACACTTCACTTGGCTCTCCTGGAGGTAGGTGTAATGGAGGCCAGTCATGTGAGCTATGCTGCAGCACAGCGCATCTCCCATTGTGTGGTTCGTTACCGCTGGAAATTCAGAAGGATTTGCAAAACCTGATTGAGAGTAGAGGGAACTGCCGTATCTCCTAGTTAATTTTCTTAAAGAAGAATATCATCCCTACTATGTGATTGCCAGGAGCTGAGGACCAAAGGAGAACACAAACACAGCTCTTATTTCATTACGTGCAGAACTTTCCATTCACTCTCATTGAATAAGGGGTTAACATAGTTTAGTCAAGAGTATGCCATTTGTTTCTCAAGTGATTTTAGAGCTGTTGGGTCCTCCCCAGCTCTCTCTTGTGAGAAGTACCTCAAAATAATAGAGTTCCCCGGGAATGTCTCAAACAGAAAGCTAAAGTCGTAAGCCTAGGGAGAGTTTCATCATATATGAATTTCATTTTGTTCAAATACTTCCCTGTTGCTGAACACTGCCGTGTCTCATCAGCAATTCTGGTCCAGGTGGTCAGATATGGGACTAATAATGTTGATATCACTCTTCAAGAAGCAGTTAGAATTCTCCCACCAAGGTTCTTTAAAACAGGGCTATAAGAGAAAGAGAATTTGGTTTTCCTTTCATTGATCTGTAATGTATAATCACTGAATCATCAAGTTTTGGTTGATAATCACTGAATTAAGTATTCTTTTCAGGTTCTAAGTTGTAAGCAGACTTTATCTCTTTCTCTGTCACAGTTCTCTCTGTGTAATTTTTATTGTTTGAAACTATGTTTTCTGAAAATTAAGGAAACTTGACTTAAGAAAAAATAGATATAGTTTTCCTCCATTTGTTAGTACCTCCTTGTTTAAAATTCTACAAGTTTTTAATTATTAAACTTTCAGAAGCCAGAGAAAAAGCAAGACAATTCTTTTTGTAAATGCTGTATTAATCTCCTCTACCATGGTTCTTGAAACTTTCTGATTTAGATTTAAAGATCGTGAGGGTAAAATGAATTTATTCACGTCATTAGAACGGCCCCCAGCACAGGCCAGGCGTAATTGGAGTCACCAGAGCAGTTTCTATTTCTTAGGAGCCCAAGCACTATGGTGAGGGCCTTTAAATACATTATATCCAATTCTGATGATAACCCTTCAAGGTCTTATTACCCCCATTTTACAGATGAAAATGAAATTCAGAGTAAAAAATTTACCAAGATCACCCAGGAAGCCTCTGTGCTTTCCCACATTAAGTCAACTTTATCTCACCAATATAATACTAATTGCTCTTATGGGTGTAAACAGAGCTTTCCGCTTAAAGCATACATGGCTTCTGAGGTAGGCACTAGGGACTTAGGAATCTAACAATTGTTTTCCCCCCTGAGGAAGATTTACCCTAAGCTAACAGCTGCTGCCAATCTTCTTCTTTCTGTACGTGAGCCACCGCCACAGCAACACCACTGACAGATGAATGGTGTTGGTCCACGCCCAGGAACCGAACCTGGGCTGCCGAAGCAGTGCACACCAAACTTAACCACTAGGCCATGGGGTTAACTAGGCCACCTAACATAATTTTTAATATGTTCACAAAGCAGCATCTTTGGCTCTACTGATCTAATATTTCCCAAAATTTCTTTGGGGACCATTTATTGATGATGCATTGGGTTTCCATTTATTATTCAACTGGACAATCAATTTTTATCCTTTTAAATATAAACATAGCATTCTCTTCTGTCTACTATTTTACTTATAATTTCACTAAGTACCTTTTTACTGTCCTACTTATTATTATTTATTATTGCAATAAGGGCCACATCTTTGCAAATGAAACCAAGGAATTGTTTTTTTTTTTTTTGATGTACAGTAGGGCTGCATCTTAGGTTTCAAAGTTGAGTAAAGCGAAAATCTCCAAAAGTCAAAATTACCTTTAAAAATCCTTTAAATCACCCATAAAATATAGTATTATATATGTGATTTGTGAATTTAACCCAGTTTCTTTCATTCTTTCAATGGTAAGTGTTTATCTATGGCCCTCAATCGTACTGTTTTCCTTTCTTGAGGCTGTGGGTCAAGCCATCACCAACCATTCATCTCCCACTCGAACAATGTAAAAATCACTCACAAATTTTTCCATTGATTTCACAAATGTTCACTGTTGACTTCAGGTATAATTGCATCCTCACTTTTAGTACAAGTCAGGAAAAAGGAATACTGCCGTAGTATGCAGTCCCTTTAAGTTAACTTGAACGTGATTCAATACTACCGTAATTAGAACTTGCTAGCTAACTAAGATCCATTCTCTCTCCTCATGCATGGTACTTCCCAATTAATAAACTTTTCTTTCCAATGCTCTAAACATAAAAAGATGGTGTGTGTGTGCGTGTAACTTTATGCTCATTTAGGCTTGTGTTATTTTATAAAAATGGGATGAAAAGCAAAAGAACCCTATTCCAAGGAAATTCAATATATTCGTGTAACAAGTACCCTCGACCAGGCAGTTGTGTTGGTGTTGGATGTAAGGCTCCCAGTTGAAGCACTGATGACCACCTGTAAGTTTATCAGTCGGATGGAAGTAATCTAAAAGACACCACAAGAAGGATAGAACAACAAGAAGGCGAGAGAATGGGAGAAGACCTCCCAGGGCACTGAATGCTCCTGCCCAACCCTGGGTGGGGAATCTTTACCCCTCAAATGATAGTGCTGCAGACCTAGGATAGTAAGCAGATGTCAACAGATGTTAAATGAATGACTCTTGTCCTCCCCAGCAATATTAAAGCAGAAGGGAATTAGGAGTAAAATTAAATGTCTGCCTTACCTCCTCCTCCTAATTCCACTGGGAGAGAATTGAGTCTGGGAATAACCAATGTCTTGTTCACTGTTATGCTGTGGACACAATACGTGTTTGGGACAGAGTTGAGAAGGGGAATTATAAATAAACAAGTCAGTAATGTATCACAAAGGAAGAGGTTGGGAAGAATAGTATAAAATCTTGCTGAGGCAATGAAGCTTATCTGACATCTACTGAATGGCTTTAATTGCTATGAGTCTTCCCATGAGCCAACTATGAATCACTTGATTCATTAACTATATTTAATAATAATGATTGCATAAAATCTAATCGTTTAGTAAGCACTGTCACTCTTCTAGCCATGTTCTCAACAATCCTGTGATTTCAGCGTTATCACCATCCATCAAAGAATGTAAGCTTCTGCGGAACCCGGGCCAGGCCTCTCCATTCCCACAGCCCTGTGTCCACAGGTAGCAATCAAAAATGCTTGGGTTTTGAATAAAGCCCCATGTTCCAAATGAAAGCATAGGTTCAGACAGGCTAACTTGCCCAAGACCTGTGAGCAGTGGAGATGGGAACTTGTCCTGGGCCTTTGGCTCTCCATTCTGTGGTATTTGCCCAACCTGGATGAACAAATATCTCTCAATGCAGCTCTCTGCATTTGACTTGTAAATTTTTAAATTGCTCAAGACAATGTACATAGTGACATTTTCAGGCTGACTTATCTGTTTTCATTCCTTATATACATTTCAGGTATATTCTCTCTGACATTTTAGTAAAAGTAAAATATGTTTAGTCAATACATTTTAACAATATCCATAGAGGCGATTAACATCACAATGATAGAATATTAAGGTATTATTAAAGAAGCAATTATTTGCCTGTCTCCCTCTGCAGTTCTCAGGAATGGACTTAGACAGACCGATACACCTACACATTTCTGCCCTTTCCACTTTGTTCTAGAAGTTCTTCATGGATATGAGGATCCAGATGACCTCTATCTCATGTAACTTAGAAATGTGTTGATTCTGTTTCAAATTCAAACCTCTAAGGGCTTTGCACCCAACCAACACTTTCCAATGGCACTTTCAAAGCCATTCTTTTTACAGGAGGTCAGGTATACTTCTGCCCTTTAAATCCCTTTGTTTTTAGGAATTATTGCAGTTAATTTAATCGCATGACGTCTCTAACTAGTGATCTTATCACACAACGGAATGAATTAACTCATTTCAATCTACATTCATCAAGGTCATATCAGCAATCAATGTGTGCTGCTTATAGAAATTTTCTGAAAAAGACTTCTTTCTTACATTTTTCTGGATTTCAAAACCTATTGTAATTTTCTCTTTTGCTTCTTTTTATCCAGAAAGCAAAACTGAACTCATTTCAAGGAGCTGATTTCCCTTTCCAGCCAAGAATGACAGTGTTAAAAACCTTGCTGTGTTGTGAAAGCTGGCCTGTGAAGGAAATTACTTTGGCCCCGGGTAACTTCCTAAGAGTTACCTTTTCGCATTTGCAATGAATCTGAGTCACCACATTCACAAATAAGTGTGAGTTTAACCCAGGCCTTAACTGCTTCTAGCAGATAATCTTCAGTCATTCAACGCCATTCACATATTCTTCAGGCATTTTTTTCTACTTACTTAAGAAAAAATTACCATCTATCGTTCCACTATGAAATAAAAACTTTGCTGTAAACCAAATCTACGTTATACTAAAGGATCTATTATCACTGGTAATCCTTCTTAATGCTTCACACCCTGGGATTTCCTACCAGTTTTCCTTTTCTTCAATTCCTTCTTCCCATCCATTTTTAATTCATTGCTATATTTTTTTTTCCTTTTTGCCTCTTTCTTAGCTCTCTTTCTTTTTATTCTTTAAACATATGTCTGTGGAGAGCAATGATAAAATGGAGTAACGTATGTCAAGGCTTCTAAAGTGGAGCTGGGAGGCCATGAAGGAAATGAGGCTTCTGCGTGCACACCATGTCTCTACCCAGATGGAAGGTGACTTTCAAAGCGTGCTTCACTGCCGTCCTCTTGAACGTCTTTCAAGAAATATACTTATCCCCATAGACAAGAACTTTTTGCCTCAGAGATGGCCTTAGCAACAAAGCACACAGAGCCAAGAGGTAACAGTTGTTACCGGCACCAATCACAAATTTTGCCAAACCACCTGAGTAATTGATTGCTTTTTGCCCTTATAAATCCTTCTCTCCTTTGTCTTCCTCCGAACACACTTTGGGTCTCTGCCTGAACCTGTGTCGCCCAAACTGCAATTCTAACTGCTCAGATTGCTGCTGCTGTTTGAATTGTAGCGAATTTTTCCTTGGTTGACATATCTTTTGTTTTAATCTTCTGTCCTGACATACTTTCTCTCCTGACACCTATATTCTCAGCCTATGTATTAGCATTTTTACTATTTTTACATTGGTCTTGAGCAGAATCACTTAACTTTCTTCCATTTTTTGGCTATTTCCTAAGAGTCTTTTAACTTCTAATTTCAGCTGCTCTTCTTCTATACTCAGTACTTCTCAGTACTCAGGTATCGGTGTGTATGCAGTGGTAAGCAGTGGCTGCGTCTGCACAGTTCCCCTCATTCATCGGACTCACGTCCACCCCCCATTCCATGAGGTTCTGGAATGATTGTCAGTCACAACATCCTGCCCTTGGCTGCATAAACGTATGACCAGGGCCCAGCCAATCACAGCCTTCCCTCGGCTGCAGGCATGAGCACATGATCTGGGCCCAGCCAATCATGGCACACCACTCACCTGCCCACAGAGATTGTTCTGAGCATGCGGTTCCTAAGGCGAGGAGAGCCGCCAGGGCACATCTTCCCTGCCAGACAGAGGACATCTGTCACCAGTTGAAAAGAATGAAAACAGCACACAAAGAGAAGCATAAAAAGTAGAGAGCCTAGATACAGAAACAGAGTTCTAGTAGAGAACTGTCTACTGAAATGTGAGTGTCAGAACCTGGACTCAGCAGTGCCTTTGCATTCACCCTTAGCCTTTGAGTCCAGGGGTGAGCAGATCTGTTTGTTTGTTTGTTTGTTTTTCCACTCAGGGTATTTTGAGATGGGTTCTTTCATAACAGAGTCTTGACTGATCCAACCCTGGAGTAACGGCATATCAAACCCAATGCTGTGCAATTGTACGGAATAAAAGCCTAGCTCACATTAACGCTGGTGAGACTGCAGTCTTTTATCCACGTTCCTTCATGCAGAATTGGTAAATAGAGAAAGGATGTTGATGTATTGGTGTAACACGGAAGTTGTGTTGGCTCATCCAAAATTTTTCTCAGTTCGTTGTTTTAAAGCAATCAGGGCAAGCTCTTGGAATTCATGGAAAGCTTTAGAAAATATGAAAATCTTGGGGGTAAAGCTGAAAATCTGCAGAAGTTCATTCTTTATTGCAAAAGGAAAAAAAAAAACGGCTGATTTAGCAGCTTCACAAGCCCCTGTTGTTTTCACTCTGTGAAGCTCTCTGGGGCAGGTGTGGATGGAGACAATAAGAAGACATTTCCCCCGATTTAAAACAATGAATTAATGAAGAAGCCTTTGCATTGGATCAGAGTCTTAAATTTGGTGAAAATAGAGTCTTTTAGAAGCAAATGCCAAACTAAGGCCTACATCTTAATGGAGTACGCACAACCCCATTGAATTATAAGGAAGTAAATTATTAACTAATAGTGATGTTGGTGTAAATACTAGAAAAGAGCTAACTGCTAGCATTTTATTAGTAATACTATTTTTTTATTGGTGTTCTGCTTATATGATCCTGTAAATTTTTAGTGGTCTGACGCAGCCTTGTGGATCTCATATGCCTTATTATTTTTAGCAGTGTGAATTCTTCAGTAACATATATATGGTGGTTATAGCATTTAGATTTCATTTATATACCCCACACTCATTCTGAAAAGGATTGAAGACCATATAAAAATTCACATAATACATTGATTTGGGAGGAAAAGGAAGGGAAGAGAAGAAATAGAAATATAGGCATTAACATTGAAGGGTAAACTCAAGGCTAAACCAAAATAAATGTTGTAAAGCCCTGTGTTGGTGGATATACTATTCAGATTTTGTGTAAAATCAGGTGCAATTTCATAACAAACCTGTTTGTTAATATTACTATTCATTTCATGCTATCCAGTTGGCTGTGTTTGTTTAGATTGAAAAATAAGAGGATAAACTTGGTAGAATTTAAAAATTTTTACCCATTTGCTTACCAAGGCCTGGCCATTTCAGCTTGATGCTGGATATGTCTGATGGACCAATTTAATTCCAGAATTCTTTCTCCACGGGATTGGCTGAGGTCATTGGGCCTGCACTGCAACTTGACTTCTCCCTCTGTTCAATCCTGCTTCTGTCCCCTCCCTTTCACAGGTGGGGTTACCAACAGTCCCAGTTTTCCAAGGACCGAAGGAGTTCCCAGGATGCTGGATTTTCAGTGCTAAAAACAAAAATGTCCCAGGAAAACCAGAATGAATTGGTTACTCTATCCACATATGTTGACCCAAGGACACCACCTAGTAAACATCCTGTGCAGTAAACTTCATCTCAGAGTCTGATTCCTGGAGTTCTCAGCCTGTGGCACTAGGAAGAGTGGTCTGAGAAAGTAGGTGTAAGAGTTTTGGAGCTTCGCTCACCACCAAGTTGGCACTGAGGACTCCATCTAGTGGGAGGTGGGGCAGATAGCCCCTGGCATCAGGTGATGGTCCTGTTGTTAAAACTTTCACCCAGGGTAAGGTGGAATAGTGTACCAAGGAAGGGAAAACGGGAGCACACAGAGTATATCAGACACCTGAAAATTAAAGAGGAAATAGTCACTGTAAGGCCAGAGGGATTGGAAGGCTACCGTGACTGGTGCTCTGGTAAAAGATAACAACAGGCTAAAGGGGGTTAATACACAAGTGAAAGCCAACAGTGAAAGCCAGAGGGCCTCCTTGGTAGCCAAGAGATCTCATCTCCTGCACTTGGATGGCTGAGAAAGCTGAAGAACAGGCTCAGGTTTTAATCATCAGAGTATCTGAGATTCAAAGAATGTTAAACTCCCAACTAAGGTCTGTCTGCCATGATGGGGTCAAGTCTTATTGGGAAAGAATGGGAACTTGACACATTGGATCGGGAAATCAATATTGACGTCCCTGAAAATCTTTAATTTCCAAATTCCCTGAACTTCCTAAGCCTGCAGAAGTGAACTCCCCTTCCTATTAGGAGCTGGCACTCCTCCTTCGCCTCTCCCCCTAAGACAGAACCCCCCAGGATCTGTTCCCACCTCCCCTCCTGGCCTCAAGGTACATAACTGAGGTTAAGTCACGGAATAACCTAGGCAGGGTTGTGCTAGGTCCCGTAAGAGAGGAAAGGGACCATCAAGGAGCTGCAACACCTGGCTACAGGTACTGGCAGAAGCCAGGGGCGTTCTGTGGGGATAATCTAAGAGCGCTTGACCAAGACAGCTGGGACATAATGCTGGTTATGGGAGAGTAGATTTGTTTTCTTTGGGGAAAGTGGGAATACCCAAGCACTCAACCACTGTGGGACACAAGGTCTGAGATGACATTGATCGCTAAAGAACCAAAGTATCACCATGGCCCCCTTGTTAGAGTGGGGTCAAATGGGGCCAGGTTATAAATGGACTGTTGACCAAGTTCTGGCTTACATTGGGCCCATTGGGTCCATGGACCCAACCCCCACATTGCATCCTTGGACTGTGAGGTGAAAGCTGTCTATCACAGTAGAAAAAGGCAAGTAGAAGCCTTTGAAACTGCCACCTACTCCCATCCTGCCTCCAGCCAAGATACTAAATAAAAAAACAAATTCATATCCTAGGAGGGATGGCAGAAATTAGTGCTACCCTTAAAGATCTAAAAGAGGCAGGAGTAGAGATCTCTATGTTTATCTCCACTTAATTCACCAGTTTGGGCCCCTGCAGAAATCAGACAGATCTCCTGCAGGAGAACAATAGACCGTCACAAACCCAACTGCAGCTTCTGTGCCAGATATGACATCCTTGCTGGAGAAGATTAGCATGACCTCAGACACATGGAATGGAGCCTTCGATTTCCTTATCAGAAAAAATGACCAGAAATAGCTTGCCTTTGTGTGAAACAGGCAAGAGTTATAGCTTCCCCTCGGGGCTGTGTTAGCTCTCACTCTCATGATACAGTCCAAAGAGATTTGGACTTTCTGTATCTCGCAGAACATGATATTGATACACTACATTGATGACATTATGCTAAATGAGCTGGGTGAGCAAGAAGTAGCTAGTATCTGCTCCAGTGAATGGGAGATAAACCCGGTAAAGATTCAGGGGCTTGACACGTGAGGAAAAAATTTAAAGGTCCAATGGTCAGGGGCATGCTGGGATATCCCATCCAAAGTGAATGACCAATGATTACATCTCATTCTTCCAAAAGGAAGAAGGAAGCATGATGTCTTGTAGATCTCTTTGGGTTCTGGAGGCAGCATATTCCACACTTAGGACTCCTACTCCAGTGTATACACTGGGTATCTATACTCTGGATGTCTTGGAAGGCTGCCAGCTCTGAGTGGGACACAGAGTAGGAAAGAATTCTGCAGCAGTTCCAGATCATGGTCCAAGCAGCGCTGCTTGACCCTATGACCCAGAAGACCCGATGGTATTTGAGAATCTGTAGTGGGAAAAGATATCATGTGTAGTGTATGGCAAATTCCAGTGGGAGAATCACTATGCAGGTCCTGGACTTCTGCAATGGAAGATCATCTGCCTTCTGAAAAAACCCGAGTGTGCTCCTGAGCCCTGGCAGAGAAAGAACTTTCCTATGAGACACCAAGGGTGAGGGTTAATTTTATGCATCAAGTTGGTCAGACTATGGTGCCCAGATGTTTGGTCAAATACCAGTGTAGATATTTCTCTGAAGGTATCTTTTAGATATAATTAACACTTAAATCAGTAGACTTTGAATAAAGCAGATTACCTTCCATAATATGGGTAGGCCTCATCTAATCAGTTGAAAGCCTAAGGGAAGAGATTGAGGTGCTCTGCAGAGGAAGAAATTCTGCCTCCAGACTGTCCTCAGTCTCAAGACTGCAATGTCAGCTTTTCCTTGTGTTGTTTAGCCTACTGGTCTGCTCTGCAGATTTTGGACTTGCCAGCCCCGACAGTCACATGAGCCAATTCCTTCAAATAAATCTCTCTCTCTCCACACGTGAAAGTGTGTGTACATATAGATCTGGACCTCCCATCGGTTCTATTTCTCTGGAAAACCCCAACTAATACATGAAGCGACCATGCATCCAGAACACTTAACATCGTGACCTGGGTTTTGTCAGAGCTTCCTAGTCCTAGTTCAGACATACCCAGCCACAACTCATAAGATGACAGTGGTACACCTGGGGTCAAGCATGAGCTGGGGCAGAAGGCACAAGCAAGTTGCAATAACAGATGGCTCAGGCTTCCATGCCACTCATTATCATTGCATGAGCACTTCTCCCGTAGCTCACACCTGTGGTCATGTGGTAGCTTCCTTACAACTAGCAGACAGAGGAGGAAAGATCCTGGGCTTGATTTATGCATGGGTCAACTTAGTATGTGGGTGTGGGCCAAAAATGGTCAGCAGTTGCACTATATCCCCACCCAGGGGTGGCCTTGAAAGATAGTGGAGACGTAACAATTCTTCCAATGGAGAGAGCATCAGGTGATGAATCTGGTCACCCACTTTTTATGCACGTAAAAAATGGCCCAAGGTTAACATATACACAGACACATTGGCAGTGGCAAATGGCTTGGCTGGCTGTTCATGGGCCTGGAAGGAGAAAGATTGGAAAATTGGTATCAAATTGGTCTGAGATAGAAACATAAAGAGAGACATATGAGAGTGGCGTGAAGTGTGATGACCTATAGAACGGGTATGAAACAATGAAGTGGACAGGATGACTCAGCCAGTAGATGTCATCCAGCTTCTAAGTCTCTCTCTGGTAATACCATCCAAAAGTCATTTGATTAATTTTTTCAGACTGAAAAAATCCTCAGTGGATCACACCTCTAGTAACTAAGGACAGCCACCAAATTTGGCATTCACAGCCAGGCTTTTGAGGACTCATAGGAGGTGTAGGCAACCAAGAGACAAATCTGAAGGCCCTGATAAGATCATGACTCTTCATGCCTATGAGTTCATTATTCTTACATGCCTGGACTTGTCCTGAAATTAAGTTTCCCTAGGTACTTAACACTAGGATGCATTTACCCAACGAATGTGGTGATATTGTCACCCTCACATGAGTTACCAGTCACTTGAGATTCAGTGATCCTTCTCCATCCATGTCTGCTTAGCAAGGACTCCACTAAGTAGCTACGCTGGGACCCTTCCAAAAAAAACCTCAAACCCATGTCCTTGGAAGAAACCAAACTTTTATTCTCCCCTGTAGAATGTCTATAACCTACTTTGGTGAAATAGCTGCCTCCAATGGGAAAACATGAGAGAGTCCTACTGGTGTGGCTACTCTGGCAAATTTTTAAAACCCTCAGTGGTTCCACCAAACTCTTATTACCATTTCATAGCAATGGCGGGACACTAAGGTGGAAATAATCCAGTAGGTTGCTAGAAATACAGGTCTAGACTTTGAGAAAATGAGTATCTGAGAATTCTCAGCAGATCAGTGATCCATCCATCCATTCATCCATCCATTTATTCAACAATATTTGTTGTACACCAACTACATGTCAGGCACTCTGCGAGATGCTCAAGATTTTCCCATGAATAAATGAGATCGGGTCTGTGTTGTCCTGGAATTAGAATCTGGTGAGATGGTGGAAGTGTTAACTGAAGCCACGAGTACAGATGATGTTTCCAAGGATGTGGAGAAACACTCAATTTTGGGACAAATTCTAAAGAGTAAAAGAGAAGAGAAACCAACAAAGGAAATAGAGAAAGAGGAAGTAGGTGAAAACGCAGAAGAGCATAGCATTTAGTTTAAGATGTGAGAGTTTCAAAAGGGAGAAGGTAAAATATCATCACTGCTAAAAAATCAAGAGTAGGACTAAGAAAAAAAGCATAGTGTAATATTGTTAAAAATATGGACTTTAGTTTCAGAAAAACATAAGTTTGAGTTCTATCTCTACTATTTATCAGTGATGTTACTTTGGACAAGACTCCTTCAGTGGGGATGAAAATGCCTCCTTAAGGGTTGTGTAAATGAGATCAGGTATGCAAACTTTCAAGTACACTGCTTAATAAATAGTAGTTTGGTTTTTTATTTTGTTTTTGTTCTTCAAATTTTGCAAAAAGAAGATTCGGTACATTCTAGGAAATTTGCCTAAAGTCCTTAAACTTTAAAATCTACCATACTCTTCCTCATAAAACTACCTAGTGTCAGACCAACAGTCTTCCACTACACAGCCCTCTAATGAGATGTAGGAAGAAAAAGAGAGGTGTCAAGATGGCGGCACAGGCAGACTCTGAACTCACCTCCTCCCCTGGATGCAACGAATTTACAACTACTCTGAGAACAATTACCCCTGAGAGAGATCTGAAAACTGGATGAAAAGAACCCCCACAACAAGGGACAGTCCTGACTGAGGTGGAAGAGGCAGAAATTCCTTCTGGAGAGAAAGAAAGTGACCTTTGTAAGCCACAGCACTTCACGGCCAGCCAGGAGCAGCCCGAAGTTATGCAGCCCTCCCTAGAGGAGCAGGGGACCTGAGCAGAGGAGCATTACCACTATAAGCATCTTTTGGACTCAGTACGACCAAGAGGAGTCTCACAATATCTGGCTTTGCTGGCTACTAACAACAATGGGGAATACCCCCAGAAAAGCTATTGGACACAAGGGGGTAAAAAGCCGCTCTTAAAGGGCCCACACCCAAATTCACCTGTTTCAGAAAGTAACCTAAAGTCATCAGAAAGAAAGGTGCACAGTCCTTTGGTGAAAGAGACTCACCTGATAGGCTCTGGGCACATCTCAGTGAGAGGTGACACCTCTCCAGGGACTGAGACATTGGCAGCAGCCATTATTGTGACCTAGCACATGCATGTTGACACAGACACTGGCAGACGCCATTAGAGTTCTTCCCCCAGCCTGTTAGCCCAGGGTCTGCCACACCCACTAGAGCACTGATTTAATCCAGCTCAGCCAGGGCAGGCAGCCTGCCTCAGGGACTGGCCCCACCCCACAGTAAGCACCCAGGCAACTAGTGGGCCTTTCATAGACTGGGTGCCTGGATCCCCTGCAACCTGGTGACTGGGCCCACCTTTCAGGGGCAGGGCATGCACAAGGAGTGAGTGGAGTGTGTGGGGCATTGGTGGAGTGTGTGGGGCCTCTGCAGTGGGGTTACTGGGTCCACTTCAGGGGCTCAGGGTGCATGCACAGGGCAGGACTGTGTTGACAGGGCATGTGGCCTTGTGGGTGGTGGAGCTTGTCAGCTGCAGCAGACTTGTGCTTCTCAAACAGCCACATAAGGGTTGGCCCCACCTTCCAAAGGCTGAAACAATTGGGTACTCCTGTTCCTGGGGCCAGCCCCACTCAGTTGCTGAGAGAGCTGACAAGAACCCTGCAGTCTGGAGGCCTACAGTAATTGTAAAGCCCTGAGCCTAAGAACCAGCCACACTGGCGGCCTAGTTGCTTAAGAGAAAAACTGCAACAGGAATGTGCTATTAGACTTGGCAGCCAACTGTGCTGAGGTTCACCACACCCAATAAAGTGATTGAAAGGACCATAGCAGCCATCCAAAACTGAGCATTACAACCAGCTGGCCAGGGAGACAGCAGAGCCTCCCCAGGCACCTGCAGCAAGAGCAACCCTGCCACAACAGAAGGATATATGTAGCCCACACAGAGGACTCTCCTGGAACATTCTGAACTGGTGATGAGAGGGAAGCAAAGTACTGGCCTCATAAGGCCTCTCTTACATGAGGCCACCTCTCCAAGACTGTAGACCTAATGCCTAGATACAAGCACAGAGAAAGGGGCAAAATGAGGAGACAAAATGAGGAATACATTCCAAGAAAGGGAACAGGACAAAACCCCAGGAAAAGAAATAAATGAAACAGAAATAAACAGTCTACCTGACAAAGAGTTCAAACAAAGTCATAAGGATGCTCGCTGATCTTGGGAGAAGAATGGATGAACTCAGTGAGAACATTAACAAAGAATTGGAAAATATAAGAAAAGAACCAATCGCAAATGAAGAATACAATACTGGAAATGAAAAATTCACTAGAGGGACTCAATTGCAGAGTACATGATACAGAAGAATGGATCAGTGAGCTAGACAAAAGACTAGAGGAAGTTACCCAAGCTGGACAGGTAAAAAAGAATTAAAAATAATGAGAACAGTCTAAGGGACGTTTGGGACAACATCAAGTATACTAATATCTGTGTTATAAGTGTCCCAGAAGGAGACGAGAGAGACAAAGGAGGCAGAGAATCTACTTGAAGAAACAATACCTCCAAACTTTCCTAACCTAAGGAAGGAAACAGACATCCTCTGAGCAGGAAACACAGAGAGCACCAAACAAGATAAACCCAAATAGGCCCACACCAAGACATATTATAATTAAAATGTACAAAATTAAAGATAAAGAGAGAGTCCTAAAGGCCACAAGAGAGAGGCAACAAGTCACATACAAAGGAAAGCCCATAAGGCTATCAGTTGACTTCTCAGCTGAAACCTTACAGCCTAGAAGGGAGTGACATGATATATTTAAAGCGCTGGAAGGAAAAACCTTACATTCAAGAATACTCTACCCAGCAAGATTGTCATTCAGAATGGAAAGAGAGATAAAGAGTTTGCCAGCCAAGCAAAAATTAAAGGAGTTTATCACCAAGAAACTAGTTTACGAGAAATGCTAAAGGGACTTATTTAAGTGAGAAAGAGAAGACTACAAATAGGAATAAGAAAATTATCCCCCCAAAAGGCAATAAAATCACTGGTAAAGGCAAAAATAAGTAAAGGTAGAAGATCAACCACCTATGAAGATAATATGAAGGTCAAAAGACAAAAGACTAAAACTAACTATTTCATTGATAAGAGGATAATGGATACGCCCACACACACACACACACACACACGCACAAAGAGGTTAAATATGATATCAAAAATATAAAATGTGAGATGAGGGGAATAAAAGAGTAGAGCTTTTAGAAAGAGGTCAAACTGAAGAGACCATCAACTTAATATAGATTGCTATATACATAGGTTATTATATATGAGCCTCATGGTAATCACAAACCAGAAACCTGTAATAAATAAACAAACAGTAAGAGAAAGGAACCCAAATATAATTCTAAAGAAAACCATCAAACCACAAGAGAAGAGAGCAAGAGAAGAAGAAAGGAACAGAGAAAAACTACTGAAACACCCAGAAAAAAAGTAATAAAAAGGCAATAAGTACATACTTATCAATAGCTACTTTAAATGTCAATGGACTAAATGCTTCAATCAAAAGGGATAGCATGGCTGATTGGATTTTAAAAAGAACATATATATGCTGCATACAAGAAACACACTTCTGACCTAAAGACACTCATAAACTGAAAATGAAAGCATGGAAAAAGATACGGTATGCAAATGGCAAAGAAAAGAAAGCTGGGGTAGCAAGACTTATATCAGACAAAATAGACTTTAAAACAAAAACTCTAACAAAAGACAAATAAGGGTACTACACAATGATAAAGGGAACAATCCAACAAGAGGATATAACACTTGTAAATATCTACACACCCAACATAGGAGCACCTAAATATATAAAGCAATTATTAAAAGACATAAAAAGAGAAACAGACAGTAACACAATAATAATAGAGAACTTTAACACTCCACTTACACCAATGGATAGATCATCCAAGCAGAAGATCAGTAAGGAAACATTGACCTTAAATGACATATTAGACCAGATGGACCTAGTAGATATATACAGAACATTCCATCCAGAAACCACAGAATATACATTCTTTTCAAATGCTCATGGAACATTCTCCAGGATTGATCACATATTAGGCCACCAAAAAAGTCTCAATAAATTTAAGAAGATTGAAATAATACCAAGCATCTTTTCTGACCACAAAGGCATGAAACTGGAAATCAACTACAGAAAGAAAATCAGAAAAGCCACAAATATGTGGAGAACAAACAAAATGCTACTGAACAACAATTGAGTCAATGAAGAACTCAAAGGAGAAACAAAAAAATATCTAGACACAAATGAAAATGAAAATATGACATGCCAACATTTATGGGATACCACAAAAATGGTTCTAAGAGGCAAGTTATAGCAATACAAGCCTACCTCAACAAACAAGAAAAATCTCAAATAAACAATCTAACAGTGCACCTAAAGCAACTGGAAAAAAGAAGAACAAACAAAGCCCAAAATCAGTAGAAGGTAGGAAATAATAAAAATCAGAGCAGAAATAAATGAAACAGAGAGTAAAAAAAAAAAAAAAAAGAAAAAAGAAAAAAAAAAGAAAAAAATCAATGAAACCAAGAGCTAGTTCTTTGAAAAGGTAAACAAAACTGACAACCTTTAGCTAGACTCACCACAAAAAAGGTGAGAAGGCTCAAATAAATAAAATCAGAAATGAAAGAAGAGAAATTACAATGGACACCTCAGAAATACAAAAGACTATAAGAGAATACTATGAAAAGCTACACAAGTTGGATAATCTAAAAGAAATGGATAATTTCTCAGGATCATACAACCTTCAAAAACTGAATGAAGAAGAAATAGAGAATTTGAATAGACCAATCACCAGTAAGGAGATTGAAACAGTAATCAAAAACCTTCCTGAAAATAAAAGTCCAGGACCAGACGGCTTCACTGGTGAATTCTACCAAACATTCAAAGAACACTTAATACCTATCCTTCTCAAACTCTTCCAAAAAATTGAAGAGGAGGGGAAGCTTCCTACCTCATTCTACAAAGCCAACACTATCCTGATACAAAAACCAGAAAAGGACATCTCAAAGGAAATTAGAGGCCAATATCACTGATGAACATCGATGCAAAAATCCTCAACAAAGTACTAGCAAATCGAATACAACAATATATTAAAAAGATCATACACCATGATCAATTGGGATTTATTCCAGGGATGCAGGGATGGTTCATCATCCACAAATCAACCAATGTGATCCACCACATTAACAAAATGAAGAATAAAAATTACATGATCACCTCAATAGGTGCAGAAAAAGCATTTGACAAGATACAGCATCCATTTATGATAAAAACTCTTGAATAAAACAGGTATAGAGGGAAAGTATCTCAACATAATAAAGGATGTGTATGACAAACCCACAGCTAATATCATTCTCAATGGAGAAAAACTGAAAGCTAGCCATCTAAGAACAGGAACCAGACAAGGATGTCCACTTTCACCACTCATTCAACGTAGTATTGGAAGTCCCAGCCAGAGCAATCAGGCAGGCAAAAGAAGTAAAAGGGATCCAAACTGGAAAGGAAGAAGTGAAACTGTGACTATTTGCAGATGACATCGTTTTATATGTGGAAAACCCTAAAGGATCCACAAAAAAACTTTTAGAAATAATAAATGAATACAGTAAAGTTTCAGGATACAAAATCAACATACAAAAGTCAGTTGCGTTTCTATACACTAACAAGTAGCAGAAAGAGAAATTAGGAATACAATCCCATTTACAATTACAACAAAAAGAATAAAATATGTAGGAATAAAGTTAACCAAAGAGGTGAAAGATCTGTACACTGAAAACTATAAAACATTGTTGAAACAAATTGAGGAAGACACAAAGAAATGGAAAGATATTCTGTGTTCTTGGATTGGAAGAATTAACATCGTTAAAATGTCCATACTTCCTAAAGCAACCTACAGATTCAATGCAATCCCTGTCAAAGTTCCAAAGACAGTTTTCACAGAAATAGAACAAAGAAGCCTAAAATTTATATGGAACAAAAGACCTTGAACAGCTAAAGGAACCCTGATAAAAAAAAGAACAAAGCTGGAGGTATCACACTCCCTGATTTCAAAATATACTACAAAGCTATAGTAACAAAAACAGCATGGAACTGGTACAAAAAGAGACACACAGGTCAATGGAATAGAATTGAGAGCCAACAAATAAAGCCACACATCTGTGGACAGCTAATATTCGACAAGGGAGCCAAGAGCATACGATGGAGAAAGGAAAGTCTCTTCAATAAACGGTGTTGGGAAAACTGGACAGCCGCATGGAAAAGAATAGAAGACCACTACCTTATACCTTACGCAAAAATTAACTCAAAATGGATTAAAGACTTGAATTTAAGACCTGAAACCATGAAATTTCTAGAAGAAAACATAGGCAGTATGCTCTTCGACATCCGTCTTAGCAGTGCATTTTCAAACACCGTGTCTGACTGGGCAAGGGAAACAAAAGAAAAAATGAACAAATGTGACTACATCATACTAAAAAGCTTCTGCACAGCAAGGGAAACCATCAACAAAACAAAAAGGCAACCTAACAATTGGGAGAAGATATTTGCAAACCAGATATCAGATAAGGGGTTAATATCCAAAATATACAAAGAACTCATACATCTCAACAACAAAAAAACCAACAACCCAATTAAAAAATGGGCCAAAGCTCTGAACAGAGATTTGTCCAAAGATATGTGGATGGCCAACAGGCACATGAAAAGATGTTCAACATCACTAACTATTGGGGAAATGCAAACCAAAACTACAATGAGATATCACCTCACTCCCGTCAGATTGGCTATAATTAACAAGACAGGAAACAATAAGTGTTGGAGAAGATGTAGAGAGAAGGAACCCTCATACACTGGTGGTGGGAATGCAACCTGGTGTAGCCACTATGGAAAACAGTATGGAGATTCCTCAAAAAATTAAGAAAAGAACTGCCATACGATCCAGCTAGTCCACTGCTGGGTATTTATCCAAAGAACTTGAAAACATGAATGTGTAAAGATACCTACACCCCTATGTTCATTGCAGCATTAGTCACAATAACCAAGACTTAGAAGCAACCTAGGTGCCCATCAAAGGACAAACGGATGAAGATGTGGCATATATACACAATGGAATACTACTTAGCCATAAGAAATGATGAAATCCAGCCGTTTGTGACAACATAGATAGACCCTAACGGTATTATGCTAAGTGAAATAAGTCAGAGGAAGAAATACCTTATGATCTCACTAATAAATAGAAGATAAAAACAACAACAAACAAAAACGTAGATAAAGAGATTGGACTGGTGGTTACCAGAGGAGAAGAAGGGAGGAAGGTGGGCGAAAGGGGTGATTCGGCACATGCGTGTGGTGACGGATTGTCTTCGGGTGGTGAACATGATGTGACCTACACAGAAATCGAAATGTAATGTTGTACACCTGCAATTTACATAATGTTATAAACCAATGTTGCCACAATAAAAAAAATAAAGTTAAAAAAATTAAAAACAACAACAAAAAAGATGTAGGAAGAAGAGCAATAAAGGAGATATTTGTCATAACAATTTAGTGGCACCATTTGGTGCCCAGAAGTCTCAACCTTTTAGCTTAGAGGATGTAGTCAGTCACACAGCTGGAAATTTAAACAAAGTATCTATCAAAATGTATATTTAAGTATAAATCCAGCATCAGGCTCACCCCGAGTTGGAAGGCTATAGAATATTTTTGTCTTGCCCTTACTTGGAGCCTGGAAGCAGAGATATTAGCAGGGAACCGTTAAAGAGAAACAGCAGGGGCAACCGTAGAAAGCGCCCACAAACCCAGACCCAAAAGAGGAGATGGCTGAGCATGGGGAAGACTGAAAAATGGAAGCCAGATGTCAGAGGGTCGAGGAGAAGACCTTGAGAAGCTCGCATCGACCACTCACTGGAGAAGTTTGGTAGTGAGAAGACAAGAGACACAGGGAATTTTGGCTGTGCAGCCATCAACTTCAACCCAAGCTCAGACCAACTACTTACACTAAGTCCTGTTTGACGAGTTGGTTTCTCAACCAGGCAATCTGTCTCAGCCACTTCCCAGGGCCTGGCTTTCTCATGTTCCATAAGCAGAGAGGATCATAATCCATGCTGAGATGTCAGGCGAGAAGATTCTACTTTCTAGTGTTCCCAGCCTGCAGATAATGATCTTGACTAGAAGATTGCAAGGCAGGTAAGAGCAGTTAAGACACCAGGTCACGTTATCCTTCTTCCAACGGAGGAAAGATCATTCTTTCCAAGACTCAACTTAGGCAAATACAGCAATCCCTGAAAGTGCGTTCTTGCAGGGACACCGGGTCTCACATCAGGGCCCATGCTGAGATGCAGATACAAGCAGCAGCTAGGTCATCTGTGTGGACTTGGCCGACAGGCTATGGAGTCACTCTGGGGGCAGATCATTGTCTCAAAGAACTGGTGAGTGATGGGGGATGAAGACTCTGGTTTGGCTCAAATTTCTCAAGACCTCCTTTTCACCCCAAGCCGATTCCAGAGCCTCTTTTACTGTGCCCCAATTAGTCCTAGCTCTGACTCTAAGGAGCTGGAGGAGACTGGACCTTCCATTTCCACTCCTCTTGCTTCCGGCCCTGCCCTTGTTGCAGGAGCGGCTCTACCAGCCCATGTCCACGTGGCTGCATTTAGCACAGGGCCTGCCTTGGGCCTGCTGTGTGTGCACATGTGCCGGCCAGGGCAGAGGTGGATTGCCAGAGTGTTCACCCCAATGGTCAGAAATCATAATGACCAAATGTTTATGGTGATGTCTGGCTGAAGGGTTTTAAAGCCCTGTAAAGCTTGAGATCCAAATTTTAAGTTAGTGTACACACTAGCCTCATGGCCATACAAAGAAAGTGTGAGGGGAGTCCTTGCCTGGGCTATCTTCTGAGCACATTGATACCTGGTAGAGGTCATTGGCTGGCATGGGGCAGGTAAGCCTCTCAAAGTGATAAGGGGAATCTCTCTACAGGCTTCCATTGATGGATTTAAATTTAAATAAAACATTCTGACAGTAGGTTGCCGGATGGTGAGGACAGGAATAAAACAAAACATTAACATTACATTTCAATATTTATTCATTCATTCACTCAAGTCATTCATGCATTTCCTGGGCACCTGCTATGTGCTGCTCTCTGTGCTGAGTGCTGGAGGTGCAGCATGAGGAAACCAGTCAGGTTCCTGCCCTAACGGAGCTGGGAGGCATTACTCAAGTCTTACAAGTAAACAGAAAAGTCTGAGTGCTACACATGAGAGCTATGGGGCGCTGTGAGGATGTATGATGAAGTTTGACCTGGTTTTGGTTGCCATGATGGTGGGGTTAAGGAATATCTTTAAGATTAATTGCCAAGAACGCAGAGGACACTAAGAAGCTATCATACCTGGTAGCCTTGGGAAAGACTTAGCTGTGGTGTCCCTTCTCTACCCTTCTCGCCTTGTTCAGTGTTTCCTTCGGGATGGAAAGGAAAGAGTAGAAAGTATATAGATAGGTTTAGAAGGTGCATTTGGATAAAGAAGTAATCCCATGAGAGAACATGATTTCCTGATTTACTAATTCAAGGCAGGCTATGCTAGCTGCTGCCTCCTAAATGGAAAACTAGCAGGTAGAATCATAAGAAGTTAATTATATTCAATCTTTTTGAACCATAAAAGCAGCAAATTCATATGGCTTGGGCTAACCGTATAGAGACTTCAGATAAAGAACTTGAAAGTGCAGGACTAAAGAACAGGACTGATCTTAAACCCCACAGCAAGGAACCATGCCCAAATGGTACTCATGCGGTACCCGGCTCAGTAAAACTCAGTGGAAACAAAATGGTGTAAAAGGAAGGCCACTGACGTGGGTGTCCGGAGACTCTGGCTCTAACCCCAGCAAGGCCACGTGAGGTTCCTCTGTGACTTTGCATAAGCTGCTTTCTCTCTCCGAAGCAATTGCTCCTCATCTGTGAAATTACGGGGTTTGACCTACGCTATTTAAGGTTCCATCCCTTCAAGACTCTTTTCTTGTTTCTTGCTCCTGGAAAACAGCAAGACTTAGAGTAACAAATTTCTATAGTCCCCAGCTTGGAACATAACTGTCTCTCATTTCCAATACCTCTCTGTATGGACAGGTGCAGACAGATGGTAATACAGCACATATCTGTTTGTCCATTGCAAGTGCTAGGACCAAGATATCTACGTGGACCGAGACAGAAATAGATTCACCTCTCTTGGTCAGATGATTGGTGAGTTAAGAGCTCGGATTTGGATCTGAGCTAGCTAGCATTGACCATTTACTACCTGTGTAACTGGGTAACTTACTTCAATTCTCAGAGACCCCCCCATTTGCCCGTCTGTAAAATGGGAATGGCAATCATCACCTCCTACGGTTATCACGTGTCTGCCATATAATAAATGGAGGTGGGTGACTTTGTGGTTATGTGCTAAAATGCCAGACTCAGACTCAGACTCCTGGGTTCGAATCCCACGTCCGCCACTTGCCAGCCCTGTTCCTTTGTTCAGGTTACTTCCTCTGCATCCCACTTTCCAATCTGTAAAATGGACGCGATAATTATAGTGGTGTGCGTGAGATGCAATAATCCATGTAAGCACATAGAACTGTACATGACTCTTAGTTAGAACTCAATAAAATTAGCTATTTTTATTAGTAAATGGTGACTAATACTTTATGTACTAGAGTACATATTATATATCAAAAATGCAAATATTCAGCGGGAAACCATTACTGAGGACATTACCCAAAGAATCAGAAAAATAATTGACCTAACTACTACCTAAAGTAAATACAAATTAATTACTAAGTATTTTGGGTTTTTTCCCTTGTTGGAAACAGTGACAGTATTGCTCAGCCCTTCGAAGCTGACTCCAAAGGAATGGGCAAGGCAATGCTTTCTGAAGTGCAGCTGGGCCGCTGGCACACCTTGTGTCCGCTCTGCTGCCCGGCGTGACCGTGTCCCCACAGCCAAACCCTGGCATCTCTCAGCAGAAGGGCGAGCGGTAACCGTGTGGGATGTGGGCCTGCTGAGGGTGAGGTCAGGATTCAGGAGTTTGACTCTGTCAAACAGCGCTGACAAAGACACGCTGTTTTCCCTGACAGTACAGAATCATATTACTGTGCACACAGTGTCTCACACCTGGGAAAGATGAAATTACATGGAGCTTAATCCTCTGAAACCAGCTCAACAAGATGTCGCTTAAACATCGAGGAGAGGAGTCATCTCCGGGCAAAAAGCACGTCGCGGGCAGCAGGGCTGATTTCGCTAATTAGAAGGGCCTGGGCTTGGCAGTTGACATAGCCTTTGATCCTTTATTCTCTTGATTGTTACACCTCGAGAGGTCTAAACACAGTGTCTTTAAGTGGGCGTTCAGACCTTCTGCACCCACCCAGCCTTATTAACTGAGAAAATCAGTCCTTCATTGAGGTTACAGGAGCACGTGCAAGCACAGCAGACTGATACCAGGCACTTCGCTAAAAATAGACACATAAATTCATCCGTTTCAGCAAAACTGAGCTTTGATCTGCTAAGGGTCAGTGAGGATCATGTATATGCCAGAATAGGTCGGTGAACACATACCCAGGGTTGCAACCAAAACTGAGGCCAGACAGGAGTTTCACAACATTTGTCTCTGGGTCTAAGGAACCGGAAAGCCAGCATTCGGAAAGGCGTTTAAACAAAAGTCTGCCAGCAAGCTCGGAGGCACAGCTCCCCCGCCCGCCCGCAGGGAGGCTGCTGGCCTGGCCTCACACCCGGAGGCGGACAGAAGAAGCCCCTCCTCCAGCAGTCTTCACCCACAGCTCTGGCTTATTGCGGCCAAGCTCTTCCCTCTTCTCCCTCCTGCAAGAAGATAACTTAGTTTGGAGTTTTATGGAAAAGTAAACCATTAAATAGATCTTAATTGATCCTCCTACCAAATGCAAAACAATGTAATGGCGAAAGGGGGACAATCAACCAACATTTTAAAACTTAATAATTAAAAATCAGATAATATATGGCAAAAAAAAAAAAATCAAATAGAAAACACATGGCAAAAACCCTCAGAAGACATCTAAATTATACAATAAAAGTAGGTCTCCATAATCCCTCTCTCCCCGGCCACCCAGCTTCCTCCCCAGGGGCAACCAGTGTTATCAACTTCTGACGATCCTTCCCAAGTGTTCCATGCATCTTCAAGCCCATATGTCGCACATATTGATGGTAGTAAACCTCACCCACTGTCCTGTACCTTGCTTTTTTCGCTGTATGTTGGAGATTCTGCCGCATTGCTACATACAAGACAGATTTGTTCTTTTCAAAGACATCAAATTATTTTATGGTATGGATGCGCCGTAATGGAATTAACCAGTTCCACAGTGAAGGACATTTAGGTTTTTTTCTCCCAGTCTTTTGCTGTTACAAACAATGTTGTAACATACGTATCCTTGGAGGCACAACATCATATCCATGTATAAACACACCTGCAGAATAAATTCCTAGGAGTGGAATTGTCAGATTAAAAAATATGCTCATGTGTAATTTTGATAGATATTGTCTAACTGCCCTCACAGAGATTGTCCCAACCTACTCTCCTACAGGCATCTATGAGAGTGGCTGTGTCCCCAAACCCTGGTCGGGCCGGCGTGTTGCCAAACCTTTAGATCTTTGCCAAACCAATGGTGACAATTCTGTCTTACCCGTGTTTTTATTTGCATTTCTCTTATAAGTAGGCAGACCACCATTAAAAATGTTTAGATATCTTTTCTTTAAATCGTGTCCTTTGTCTCTCTTGATTTGTTGGCCTTTTTTTGCCCTTAATTTTTTTATTGAGCTGTAATTGACATATAACATTATATTAGTTTCAGGTGTACAACATAATGATTTGATGTTTGTACATATTGCGAAATGATCACCACAATAAGTCTAGTTAACATCTGTCACCACACGTAGTTCCCTTGTTGAATTGTGAACACACTTAGTACATTAAGAAAAATGGACTCTGCTGTGCAGTGCAAGTATTTTATCCTGGTTTGTTGTTCGAATTTTGGCTTTGTGTCATTTGCTTCCGCACATATTAGAAACATTTCTTTTGTATAATTGAATTGACCAAGCTTCTCTTTTGTGGTTTTCAAGGCGGGGAGGGGGGGGCGGGCATCAACATTTTACTGACCAAAGTCAAAACTAACCGAAAGCCAAATGCCTCCAAATGACCAGCAAGTTTGCTTTCCTTGCTTCCCTTTCAAGCCCTGTGTCTATAAATCCTCTCCAAACACATTCCGTTCCAGCAGTATAAACTATTTGCATTTCCCAGTACGAATCATCATATCTGTTTATTTTATACATATAGACTATGGCATAGGCTATTTTTGGAACACATTTTTAAATTCTGTAGTCTAAATTTACCTGTTGACAAATTCCTCTTTCATACAGAACAATTCAAATATCATCTGCTTTGTGAAGACCTCCTTGCCTGCTCCATCCTACCTGAGCATAACGAGTTATGCAGCCTTTTCTACGAAGCCCTCTGGCGCTGGTCATATGGTTCAGTTCATACCCTGGATGCTTGTGGTGTGGCATGGCTGGAGCAAAGCTGTCTGGGGTCAAATCCTGGCCCTGCCACTTATTTGCTGTGTGACTGATCTTGAGCGAATTAACTTATCTGTGCTTCGATGTCCTCATTTGTAAAATGGGGATAATTATAATGCCTCATGGGACTGGTTTGAGGATTAAATGGATTACTATTTGCAAAAGTGTTAAACAGTGTCTGTATTGAGAATAGTACCTGACACAGAGAAAATGCTTATTAAATAAATAAAAATGTATTGAACCCAGTGCCAGTCTGAGCAACAGGCACTAAACCTCCAGGAGGCAGCTGTGCTATAATTTATTTGCTGTCCTATCTTTCTTCCTTCCTAGACTGTGAATGTCTTGAAGGAAGCGGCCAGATACTGTGCCGTACTCAACTTTGTATCCCAAGCACCCAACACATGGGAGCTTCATTGAATAAATGAATGAATGAATAGATGCTTTCCCTTCCAAGGCTCTCACTTTAGTAGAAATATAACAGGAATTCATAAAATAGATTTAAGAAAGCCCTCAAAATAGACATGAAGGAATATAAGTTGTCTGTAACACAAGCAAAAACGAGGTCCTCCTGTGGGTGATTGCTAAAGAGATAGTCAAGGAGACCAGGGGAGCAGGACGAGGAAAACTTCTCGCAGGGAAGTTTCCTTCAAAAATTTAAGTCAGAGAAAGAACATGGATTATAGAGACAATTAAAGAATATCCCAGGGAGGTGAAATGACCCAACCACAGGGCCGCCTGGCGAGCCTCTTAAATCCTAGGCAGCTCCGCCCACTCGTTATCAAAAATATTTGTATCCACCAGAATTTGGGGCCAAAACATTTGAAAGGCATTTTCTAACTTGGCTTTTAAAATTATTTTCTACAATCAACTCCTCTGATTCACGCTTGGTTATGATTTCTCAGCAATCGTTGGGGACCCATGAGAAATTTTCAGTAAGAAAATCTAATCCACAAATTGTTTTTAATTGTAATGAGATGCTTATGAAGATCAAATTTAATCTTTGATGAAGTTGACATATGGTATAATTTGCAGCGATGTCACTAAACATTTTAAAATACTCATTTCACAATTTCCATATTTTGGAAGCAGAACATTTCTTTCTTTCTTTCTCCCCAAGTCTCAGGCATTTTAATCTGCTCTTGAAGTGTTCTTGGCCCTGGCCTAGGCGCTCTGCTGCAGTGCCCAATGGGCAAAGCAGTCCTGCTCATTCAAGGGCCTGAGGCAGGTGCCATCAAGTCTGTGCTGAATACGGCGAGGTTATTTTCTCTGTTGAAGCCAAGTATTTATTTGGAGGATTAATTGGATGCATACTTCCCAAGGGAACCGCCTGCTTTTGTAGGTAAAGGCCTGTTGCAAAAAGAACAAAAAACCTACTTTGATTGGGAGGTGCTGGTGAGGGGACACGCTGCTTTCCCATCACCTGCCAGGAACGCCACGCTCTCTCTCAGCGTATTAACCCTCAACACCAGACATGAGAGCTGAGAGCTAAAGTACTCTTTTCTGTCACAAAGCCAATTCTCATACCTTTTCTAGAACAAAATTCTCACACCTTTTCAGCTCCTTTGGAGCAACTTAGAACCTTTTCTTTTTCACCCCGCCAAACTCCCTTGTGACAGATTGCATATCGCGACCCTTGGTATGGGATGAAAGGTCCCATGTTGAATGATGAGCAGGAAAAGGTAAAAATAGACTGAGGCTAAAAACATCGTTTAACCTGAACCAGGTGGTAGGAAAAGAATACGAGAATAGAATATCCAGTTGGCCACAAACACCATTTTTTGCAGGCAGTTGTATGAATGGCACGTTGTAAAGGGATCAGGGTCAGTGCTTTGCACAACTCTAGGAGACAACATTCACATAAGGTCATGGTGCTCCCTTGAGTTGTGCAACCTGCAGGTCTGAAAGCCATGGTCACATGTCTCTCATTTCCAGAGAAATTGGAGAAAAATGGCCTAGGAGAAGAGAGAGAGAATATCCTACCAAGTTGCATGTATGCTACAAACATTCCAGAACTGCAATTGATTTCATGCCCAGTTCTTGCTACACCTAAGATTTGCATAACCCAGTACTGGGGAGGTTTGGGGGGAAAACCAGGATTCCGCTCCTGAATCCAAGCCAAACCTGCAAGGACTGAAGCCTGGGAAAACTGCTTTTTCCAATTTTCTTCTGGTTTCTCTTTCCCAATAGCATTTAAAGGACAAACGTGTTCTGTTCTGCAGCCCTGGGACTCACGACGGATGGTTAAGTCATTACCTGTGAAGACTTTATAAGGGTTACTGGAAGTTTAGTTTTACAGTAAACATAATATAATTTACACAATAAAATGCAATCCTTTGCTTAATTACTTACCTTACCTTTGGGGAGTTTTTCTCATTTCTCAGGTCAAGGTTTTTACTTGGGGCCATAACTATGGAGTTGACATTACTGTGAAACACTTTTGAACCCCTCAGAATGACACGTCTTGACTACACCTAAGGAGCAACCGGCCAAAAACAATGAATGGTGTTTCGCAATCTGAGTGGGTGTACTTCATCTAACTAATATGTAAATAAAGGAGTGGTGAGTTAACAGCTCAGAATTGGAGGGCCTGGCAAGAGAGCTCAGCTACTAGAAATCAAGGACAGCTTCACTCAAGTCCTGTGACACTGTGGAATTCAGGCACGGCAAGACGGCAAGGTGGCTGGGCCTGGACCCAGCGGAGAACAAAAGGCCCCTTTCTCTCTCTGGAGCTCACCCGTGTCCACAGAGATGGGAGCCCAGGCGGTGGGCCTGCAGAGCTGATTCCAAAGGCTCCCGTGTGGTTTCCATTCCGGACACACCCCCACCTCCCTGTTTAAAACCACCGGAGAATTACAGACAGTCCCAGAGAGGAAAAGGTCAAAGCCGCACTTGTGTCTTGCCCTCTGGCTCACCTCAGGGTGAAAGCCCTACAGGCCCAACCAGACAAAGGAAAACAGGGACCTTAGGAGAGAAACAAACATCTGTAGGTACCAATGGAATCACCTCAATAGCAATTCAAATGTCAGTAGCTAGCGCTGGCCCACATTTACTGAAACAGGGACCCCAGACCCTAGCAAATTCTGCCCACCTTCCGAGGCTTTCTGGGAGTCCCAGTGGTGTTGCACGGGCCTTTGCCCCCAGCACGATTGTCTTCCTTCTCGCCTCTGTGGTGATGATGTTCAGTTCCCAAGACTCCTTCCACGGTCTCCACGACCATCCTGGCGTCTGGGCCAAGGCTGTCTCACGGTGCTGCCAGAGCTGCTAACCTGAAAGGGGCCAGACTGGTCCAATCTCTTCACCTGGGCATCAAAGCATCCCAAGTCTCACAGAGCCGCTTGTGAGATAGCTTCTTCTGCTTCTCCTGCACCCCCTTCTCGGGGGCGGGGGGGTGGTCAGACAGGCATCCCAAGAGGTCAGACCAGTCCATTTGGGTCAGATATGAGATACTGGAGACAGATCCTAAGATCGTTTTCTCTCCATCTCGTCCTTTTTCCTGCCCTTCGTTCTCCCCCAGCCCTCCCTGCACCCATTCTGTTTCAATATATGAGGGTGAACCACAATCACCTATATTTTAATGAGTCCCCACCGAGGCCAGGTACCACCTTCTGAGAAGCAACACTGTGCTCAGTGTTATAAAAGGCTGAACAGGCTGGTGGCTAAAGCTGTGGGTCACACCCAGATCTGAATACAGGTTCCACCACTTACTATGTCCTTAAGCAAGAGACTTAATCTCTTGACGGCCTAGCCTCCTCAATTAACCCCATGGAGATAATAGTAAGACTCGGTTCACAGGCTTGTGGTTAGAATTCCACGATACCACTCATTTATGACCTCCTTGTGCAAGTGCTTGGTGGAGGCCCTGTACTGTTCTGGACGTTGGGATACAGCACGGAACAAAATGCACAAAATCTGTGTCCTCGTGGAGCTTAAATTCCAGTTGGGGAAACAAACAAGCAGAAAAATATTATAACGTTGGGCAGTGATAAATGTCGTAAAACATACAGCCTGCTTAGGGTGTGGAGGTGGCGGGGGCTGTCTGAGATAGGATCGTCAGGAAAGGCCTCTTTGAGGAGGCAGCATATGAGCAAAGATCTGAATGTATTTAGCATAGTTCAGGCATAGAGTGTTCAATAAACGGGACCATTAATAATCTCACTCTCCAGGTTCTCATCTTCAGGATGCTCCTAGACTATGTGTCTGGAAATGCGATAGGTACTTTAGTTTATTTTTAAAAATGCATCTCTAAACAATATTTTAAAAATATCTCACTTCACAAATACAGCCACTCTTATTGTAATTATTCCATCTCATTACTTCTTGGTCTCCCACCCCTGGTCACCTTGCTTCTGAGTATCAGAGCGAGGTGCAGAATTGAGTGTTTGACCACTGGTCCATTACTCTACAAAAAGTCCGCCAGCACCTAAGAGGGGTAGTGGCACACTTTCTAGAGTGGAGCCACTGTTTGCTTTCTGGAATCTGAACTAGAGATGGAGAAAAAGTAGTGGGGATGTGAGGGAAGCACATTTAGCAGACACCACTGTACGTCACTCAGGAGCATAATCGGATTGGTGACGGGTAAGCCTACATGGACGGCATCGCAGCGGTGCTGGCTCAAGTTACTCAGGGACCGTCGAAACCTGGAGTTGCTGTAAGGCAGCCTTTTCCAAAGTGTGTCCCGAAAACAGTTGTTCTCTCGGGTTCCATGTTCAAAATCTTTAGGAAACACTGCAGACTGAGTTTCTCTCCTGGAGATTCACAAGGCATAGTAACAGATTAGATTAAATAACTTGAGAAATTCTGTGATAAAGAAATCTGATTAGCCTTAATTGACCCAAAATTCTCTGACCACAGAAACCCTTTCTCTCTTATTAACCTACACTTTTTCCCCCACTTCTTCTTCTCCCCAAAGCCCCCCAGTACATAGTTGTATAATCTAGTTGTGAGTGCCTCTGGTTGTGCTGTGTGGGACACCGCCTCAGCGTGGCCTGATGAGCCGTGCCATGTCGACGCCCAGGATCCGAACCAGTGAAACCCTGGGCCGCCAAGATGGAGCGCGCAAACTTAACTACTCGGCCATGGGGCCGTCCCCTCACCTACACTTTTTGAAATACTAATGTAAAGTAAAGACACTAAATTGTGATCAACTCATCACAACTTAGACTTCTAGAATCCTAGAAATAGCATAAGAGTAGGCAATCAGTAAATATGGGGAGAATGGCTCCAAATAAGTTCATGACTGGTGAACCTCTTGTGAAATCCACGTACAATCTGTGTACGAACTTACATGCCAGGAGCGCTCCTGCTTCCGGCATCACAGTGCTGCTGACGTTCCAGAAAGATTTTGACACTCCTTTTCTGGGGACTCATTCTCAGAATCTAAAACTTTGGAAGTGGAAATAATCTCAAAGAGCATTTTTAACCGCCAGTTCTGAACCAGGTGGTCAAGACATTGTGAAATTCGTTAAAAGTGGGTTTTTTTAAGTAATTTTTAAAACACGTTAAAGCACCACGGATTGCGAATGATGTTTTAAAAATGAATTAGAGCAGAGTCAAGGTTCTCCCTCCCACATTATCGCACTTTGGCCCCGTTGCTCTCCAATGTCTTTCTGAGTGGAAGGGAGGGGGGCAGTTACAGCCAGTCTGCTGGGAAGTGTGCACCCCCACAGCCTGTCTTATGGGTGTGAGGGGCACACCCTTGGGAGTGTGTCACGCATGTAAATCTTATCTGTCACATCTGTTATCTGATGGAAGTAGCTGAAGAAATGCTGAATTAACACAAACCCTATGTTTTACAGATGAGAACACAGAGGCCTAGAGAAGGCAAAAAAAAAAAAAAAAAAAAATGCCTAGGTTGTCCAGCCAGAAGAAAACTCACTAAACCTCTGGCCCAGGTGTCCATCTTGTGGCTCTGAGCATCTGAGCACCTCGGCCTCTTCTGAAGCACTCGTCTCAGGCTGGGCTCCCTAGAAGTGGAGGCTGAGATGGGATCCTACTATAAGGGATTTATTGGAGTGCTCTAGACCCCGCTCCATCCAGGATCCTTCTGTGTCACCCAAAGAACGGATCAGTATTCAGGCATGGAACATGCTACCTCCTAAACCCAGAGACCTACCAAGCACTGTGCTTCTTTCTTAGTTGTACAAGGTACAAAGTACAAAAACGTGCCCTTTCCTTCCGATAGGATGACCCAGCATGTCCTGGCTCACTGGACCCCTAAAAACGTCTCCACTGTGGCCAGTCCCTGACTCTTTGTAGTGCCTGTCTCCTACTCCTTGAAGCACATGATCTTGCGAGGGTATCCAGAGAATTTTCTACGTCTCATCAGGTTTGATTAATATGATGTCATCACAAGGTGATGGTCTGCATAATCGTCAGATTGTCCAGGTCCCTTTGGACTACATTGTGACAGAGAGGGGAAAAATGAACAGAGCCTAGAGGCAAAATTATGACTGTGTATTGTTGTTTATTGTATATACATGTCAGCTGCTTCTGATCCTCCTTTCGGATGGGTATTAAAGCCACATTTTTGCCAGTAATCACTGAATACATCAACATGAGGAGGTGTTAATGCGCTATAGTGAAAAACAGCTGCAGGTGGGGTAACACCTGGTTAGGTTTGCAGCAGCACACTCTCCTCCCCCAGGATCCAGTTTTTCAGGGGCCAGACTAATCAATTAGATGAGCGTGTGATGGGAACCACCACTCTCCATCCTTTATGTCTTTGAAGGTGGCATCAATCTGCCATTCTCCCGAGCATGCGGTGCTTTGGTACACTATCGTGACCCAAGAGCATGGTTCTGGGGACTTACGCATGGCCTTTCCTACTACAACTGCCTTTACTCAACAGGTCAAAGAACTGTTGGAAGTGGTCCGCAAACTGCTAAGACTGGCCAATCCACTTCTACATTTGGGAGCTGGGAAAATGACCACTGGGTGATCCATGGACTCGTTTACCAACTGTGAGTCAGACCTGGGTCAGGACTCACTTTATTCCAGCTTGCATATGCCCCTAAATTAAAAAAGGGGTCATGATGGCACTTTGGGTGTCTTACCTCTGACCTTGTATGCAACAGCACTCGAAAGAACCGGGTATTCCGTTTCCCCAGTGTATAGTCACCTGCATAAATAGCCATAGGTCCCTTTGGAGAAGGACTGGTCAAATCACTACAATACGTACTTGTTACGATCCTACTGTATCTTCTCACAGGGGGACTCAGTTCCTTTAGCCATCAGTGGGTTCTGGATCTGAGAATTGACTCAGATCTGGAAACTGGGCAAGAACTCTTGATTGTCTATTGGGATGGCTGACCTCAGCCTTCTGTTCATCTATTCTTAATCTCTTTTGATTTTATATATTGTACAAATATTCTTATTGGCTGCCATCTCTCTTGGCCCCAGGAACACCATGACCTATTGGCCATCTCCATAGAGAGCCTCGGGTCAGCCCTCCCATTCCTGTACTGCTGCCGTTGCAGTAGTTACCTCCCCCTTGCTTCTGATTGTTGAGTTACCACCTGGTCTCTGCTCTTCTGGGACCCTATTATTCTCATTGATAGTAGGGAGCCTGGTTCTGGAATAGCATCTTCTGTTAGCCCCAGTCTAGAGAGAACAGCTTCTACAGAGCTTCTCAATGGTTCTAGAACTCTCCCTCAGCCCCTCTCACCTTGCTAAATGGAGGAACAGAGTCAGCTCTTGGCTTTTCCATCTTATGTAGTTGACCCATTCTAGCATGCTCAGTTTTCTGAGATTTTAATCTCTTCTCCATAGCCTACCAGGCAGGCTGGCATCTCTGTCTCATTTAATGCAATCTATCACTTTTTCGAAGATGCTAACAACCACCCCAGCAGTATATTAGACATGTCTCCTGAGGCCTTTAATACTATATTGACAAATGTTCCTTAACCTCCCACCTTCATCTAGCATCCTCGTGACCCCCTCCTGGGCATACTCACCCAGTTCCTGCTGCTACATATCAACCAGTTCCCGTACCCTCTTCGGCATATAATTCCTCTCCACCCTTTGCAGGCCTGGCACTTCCCCAGTGGTGTTATGCTGAGATTTGACCGTAATTATAGGTCTGGCGGCCGGGAGGGAGAAGATGCTAGCTGATCCTAAGAAGGGCAAGCGTTATCTTATAAAGCACCAGCCTCATTTGAGACTCAGTATTATGTTCAAGAAAAGGAGCGGGAGCTTATTTTCCAACAATGGGGAGTGGGCCATTTGTGCATGCCAAAGGGGTTCAGTGAAATCTGAATCTGGGGGTGCAAGGTTCTCAAGTGCATCTCCCCAGATATCTGTATTCTGAGTCTCGGGTTCCCACTCTTTTCCTATGAGGCTTTGCCTTTGGCATAGCATATTTGCCTAAGCTGAGAATTCAGCCTGCCTTGAAGTTCTGCTGCCCTTGCAGTTAGGTTCTGTGCTTGCTCTTCAGCCCTGTCTGCACCCCCCCGCCCCCCCCCCCCCGGCTGCAGAAGATGAACGTCTCTAAGTGCCCCCAAAGAGGCTCTCGGCTTTAAACAGCTGATTAGCACATCTGAGCCTTGCATTTTCTCTCCTCAGTGAATCAACGGCGCTTAGCGAAAGTCTCCAATTCCACAGTCTTAGGTTTGCTATTTGTTCCATGCCTTTCAAATGCCAGGGCCATTATCTCCACCCCCCGCACCTCCCCAACCCGTTCACCCCAGGTCAGATTCTTAGACACTGCGCTGAGAGACCACGCTAGAGACTGTGAATACTCCACTACTGCCAGGCATTGGTCCTTGTGGCCATCAAGGGAGTGGGTGACCCACCGCTAGGATCTCATCCTATGGCCACTATTGGTACCAACTGCCTTAGGTAGAGTTCCCCAAAAGCAGAACCTGAGGTGGGGGTTCTCCTGAAGGCGATGTGTTGAAAGAGTGCTCTCAGAGAAGAGGAGTGAGGGAAACAGACAGGGCAAGACGCCAGGTACGGGGGTGATGTCCGCTGAAGACCGGCACCAGCCTAGCCCCGCAGAAAACTCGGGAGCACAAATCAACCACATATTTGGGTCTCCTTTGTGGCGAGGATGTCAGCGTTTGTACCCCTGTGTCAGTTATCGGCTCCTGGCTGCCGTCGGGGTGGGAGGGGGTACCTAACCTTAGGGGTTGGCCACTCTGGTTCAGCAGAGAATGCTCTGAAGAAGGGGTAGCTGTTGGTCGTTAGCAGCCTTTACTCACAGCACCTGGGGGACGGGTGCACCCGCCAGGTGAAGGGGAATCTAGTCAGGCACCAACAGAGTCCGCCACAGGTAACTTCTGCAAGAACTCCTAGGCCCTTGAGAGTAGACTTGCTATCAGCAGACAGCCAAAAATTTATTTGGACACAACCTGCTAAATAAGGTTAGCAAGCAGTATAACGTTGTGATTTTTTTTGTTTTTTAAATATAATACAAATAATGTTTTTAAAACAGTGATCCTAACGTGTTATACAAAGCATCGCCTCCTTTCCTCTGTGGCTCGTACACTACTTTACACGCAAGTCCCGGAGAGCAGTTCCAGGTATTCTTTATCGAGCGGTGTTAGCTTTAGATTAAGAGGCTACGCGATCACTCTGATGTGGACAGCACTCGCTCTGAGGCGTAGGCTCAGGAATGTGGGAATAAAAATCAGGTTAACCTCACTGGATAAAAATAGATCGTAAAAACGAACAGACAGTCTACACTAGGAGAAATGTAAGTGGTCAGAAAGACTTTAAATGGTGTTCCACTTCTCTAGAGATTAAAGAAATGCCCAGGAAAGCCAGGAGCTCTCTTTCCTTTGCTTATCATGTTTGCAAAAATATCAGTGAGGAAGAAGTGAGATAAGCACTTTTCGAGTACTTGGGGTGGAAGCGTGAATGGGTATAGACTTTTCGTAAAATAATTTGGCAATATGTACCAAAATTCTGAAAAAATTAACACCCGCCCAGCCTAATAATTTCACTTTTAAGAACTGATTACAAGGAAATTATCAGCAGTCCCAACAAAGCTGTATGTTCAAGGACACTCATATAGTGTTATCTTATGTTAGTGAAAAATTGAAAGTCTAAATGTCCAACAACTATAGAATGAATACACAAATTCTGAATGTTCAGATGCAATTCTGTACTTCGGGATCGCCTAGGTTTGAATTCTACTTCTGTTTTTCCCTAGCTTTATAACCGTGGGTGAATGAATTAACATTAATTTTTCTTAAAATATAGTAGTTCCTATCTCAAAGGGTTGCTATGTGAAGTACTTAGAGCAGTGCCTGCCTCATAGAGGTGTTATTGTTATTGTTTAGGAGATATAAAGATATACTAATGTCTTACATAAATATGTGGGATACAAAGTATACATACAATGTGGTGCCAATTTTTAATGACCGACATATTGATGGGCCAAAGACTGGAAAAAATATACTGCCCACTAAGCCACCAGTTCTCAAACATTTTGCTCTCTGGATCCCTTTTCACTCTTGAAAATTATCGAAGATCACAAAGAACTTTCGTTTGTGTGAGTCACATCTATAGATAGTTGTTTTATTCAAAATTGAAATTAGAAAATCTGAAAACACAGGAATGCATAAGCCCACAAGCTGTTAGAGCGACGGTGTTGTCACATGTCAAGAAGCTTCTGGAAAACCCCACTGTACATTCAAGAGAGATGGGGTGAAACAGACAAATAATGGCTTGGTATTATTATTAAAAGAATTCTGACTCTGTGGACCCCCTAAAAGAGCCTCAGGGACTCCCAATGGGTCTTTGGACCACACACTGAGAATGTTGCATTAAACCGCTAACTATTAGTGTAAATCATTTCTATATTTTTCTTTGTTGTCTTCTGTATTTTTCAACCTTTCTACAACTAGCGTATATGACTTTATAAACACAAAATGCAAGGGCGATTTTCAGTATGTTTGCTGCCGTCCCCCACGGGAGCGCCTTCACTTGCCGGGGAGCCTCTTCTGCCTGAACGCCGGCGCTGCCTTCTGAGCCCGGGGCAGCGCGCTCCTCCAACGCTTCTGCGAGACATCCAAGGACGCAGGAACCAGCGCATCTACGCTGTTGAACTTACTATGGATGCTTTTAATAGACAAGAAAAACAATTGAAGACAATCCTCTAGAAACTCTCGGGAGTAAGCCACATCGTGGGCCAGGAGGGCGGCCGGCGGGCAGCCTTTTCTCACGTGCTTATGCACAGAGCAGGCGTGTCAGCGCCTGTAAGCAACTGAGCCACGGAGGCAAAGACGCCTGTTGTCAACGTCTTCACGCATTGTGATCACATGACCACAACCACTGGTGACTTCAGTTTGTTCGCTCTTGTCTTCTCAGAGCCCAGCACCTGAGGCACAGTAGGCATTCAATATTTGTTAAATGAACACATGTATGAGCAAGAGCAGCCGCCAAGCTGGCAACACGCACTTATAATAATAGATTCTAGGTCAAGTGCTTTACATACATGGTCTCATCTCAACCTCCAGCATCTCTCCGAGGTGGTGCTCTTAACATCTTGACTTTCCAGACACAAATACAGAAGCTCAGCGTGTCAGTCACTTGTTCGAGGACACCAAGCTAGCACAGAGCAGGGCACAGATTGGAACTGAGGTTCGTCTGAGCACAGAGCTGTGCTCCTAACTCTCTATACAGCACCATCTTCTTAACAGGCTGGTGTGATTTCAGGGGTGCCGGAGGGGGTCCCACCCCAGGACATGCTGAGGGAATGAGCCCCTGGAACCGATTTTAAAATCCCACCCTTAGAAATTCCTGCCTCTGACTGAAACCTGTGAGATATAATTTTCTGAGTAGAGGTTACAACGTGTATGGGGAGAGGAGAGGCAGAAGGGAAGAAGGAGCCTGGAGTAAGTTGAGAAGATGAAATGAAGATGTTGGGACGTGCACAGAGGCGCGACGAAGACACAGGGACGTGAAGCTGGAGAAATTGAAGACACACAACCACCTCCCCCTCCCAGGTTCCTGACTGACACCTGCAATCTGGGGACCAATAGGGGGCCAAGCTCCCTTAGCCGGCTGAGCGCCCTGGGAACGATGTTTGAGAAGGATGGAGGAAGCAGATGGGCTCAGTCTTCCTTGAGTAGATCAAAGTCCACGCAAAGACCTCACTTCCTCAAGACAGCAGCTTTCACTCCTCCAGCATCTCAGCAGAGCCCAAGCAGTACAACAGCCATTTGGCTTCCAATGAACGCAAGCAAGATGGAGTCCAGGAACGCGACAGAAACATCCACAAATGAAAAAGAACATTCTCCATGAAGAACCAGGGAGTCGGGGGAGGAGGCGGGAGTGGAGCCAGCCAAGGCAGGTGAGAAAGTCAGGAAGAATGTGATCAATAAATCAACTGAGTGGCCACAAAGGATTTTTCGGGCACTGCATTTATGTGGTGAAAAATGTTTACTTAGTGCGTGTTAGCATGCTACACTGCAGGCAATACCTACTGAGTATCTGCCTCGAACGTTAGGTTGGCCCTACATCTTGACCGTTGCCTATGCTGTGCCCTCTGCTTAGAATGCCTTTTCCACTCTTTACCTGTCTATATCAAAGTCACCGTTTAAGACTCAGCTCAGAGATTGCCCCCTCCAGCCAGCCTCCCATGAGTCTTCCCACCCCTACCCCTTAAATCCCCAGCCAGGTATGGGTTATGCTGCTGGGTATCCATAATATCCCGTGCTGTATCTTTGCTCTTAATAATCTGACTAGAAACAATCTGCATCTGTGACTGTCTCTCTGGCTGAGCCGATGCTCCTTGAGGGGCCGTGTCATATTCGTCTTTGCGTCCCTAATGCCCGGCACTCTGTAACGGCTCAGTAAATATATGTTGCATTAATTTTGTTGATTCTCCACACCCCCGCTCCCCACACCACTCCCCAGTCACATGCATTTAAGCGAGAGGCAGCTCTTACGGGATAAAGAACATAGTCTGGGAACCAGACTCGGGGTCAGGTCCTGGCGCCACCGCTTTCAAGGTCTATAGCCTTGGGGGAGTTGTGGGACCTCTCTGAACTTTACTTTCCTCATCTGCAAATGGAGCTAAAAGCCCGCATCTCAAAGAGCTGTTGTAAGAACAGAATGAACTGATTAAGTGCTTGGCGTAGTTCCTGGCACATCATGGATAGCCAGGAACTATTAGGTCCCTTTACCAACAAGTTATTGTAAGAGATCATGCAAGCATTGGCAGGGCCGGGCAACTGTCTGGCCTTGATAAGGAATAAAGTCTACTGCCCTCTGGGGGTCACATGAGTAACTTCATATGCTCAACCAGCTGGAACCTCCCTGGTCCCCTGAGAGGGGTGGAAGGGGACCATGTCCCAGGACACAGCTGAGAACTCACCAGCACCTCCTTCTGGGGCAGGCACATACCACAGCAGGCTAACGAGGGGAGTTGTTGCCAAAAGATCCTTGAGGTGGGGAAGAGACCAAGCCACAGGGCCTGACAGCAGGAGTGGCCATAGGAGGCGCCCCGTGTGGCAAACACATCTGTGTCTCATGGAAGTGTGGCGGGGCTGGCCCCCGGGGCAGGCCTACCTCGTGCCCCTCCTCTCCTGGAGCACAGCCGTTCTAAGGTGCCCCGTCTCCAGCCAGGGAAAAGGACCACAGCTCTGAACCCCAGATGGAAAGGAGTGGCTGACCACCAGCTTAAAGGCTGGGGAGGGGAAAGGTGGATGAGGAGGAGAGTAGAAGGAGTGAGGGGTCCAGGGCCCCTGGGGGCTGTGTGAGCAGAGAGGCCCTGCAGAGAGAGAGGTTTCCTGAGGGGCCGGAAGAGGAGAAGCACTTCAGCTGGTGGCTCAGTCAGAACCCATTCCAGATTCCACGCCAAAGGCGGGCTCCGAGGCAGCAGAGTGGTCAGCTTCTGACCAAAGGCAAGAGCAGTTCCGTGTGGCCTTCTGGAGTCACCAGGAGTCATCGGTGAAATATTTTGGGCAATGGGCTGTGCCTTTCTGCCCTTCCAATCTTAAGAGCAAAGTTGGGATATTTGGCAGAGACTGCTAATTGTTCTCTGATATCCCCTCTCTTCTTTTTCCTAAGCAATAGACCCCCACACACACACATTTTAGCTTAACACGGGGCTACCCCCCCAAAAAAATCTACATTTCCCAGCCTCCCTTGCAGCTAAGCTTGGCCACGAGACAAAGTTCTGGCCCAATGGATGTATACACAAGTTAGTGTGCAACTCTCCATGAAATGTTCTTAAAGGTAGGGGGTGTGGCCTCCTCCTTCCAAATGTCTTGGAATGCAGACACGACCACTGGGGCTGGAGCAGACATACTGGGCCATGAGGTAGGGTCTTCATGTTGAACGTAACAGAGCAAGCAGCTAGAAGAATTCTTCATCCTTGAAGACTGTAGAGTTGCTATCCTAGCTGGCAATGCATACCATGAAAGGGAAATTAACTTCTACCTCTTACTTTGGGATTTTTGTCACTCACAGTCAAGCCTAATCTTAATGAACACGAGGGACACCACGATAGTTTCAAAAGCCAATATCTTCCATTTCCCTGGGAAACAGACCATGCAGGTTAATGATGTCGGCTAACATACGTTGAGTGCTGACTGCGTCTCAGACTCTGCCTGAAGCACTTCATGTGCATTAGCTCACGTAATCCTCACAATAACCCCATGAAGTAAGGGCTGTTATCTTTGTGTTCTAGATGAGGAAACAGGAGCAAGGGGAATTAACCAGCTTGCTCAAGTTCCTGTGGTACATAGTAGAACTGGTATCCGAACCTGGGGAGCCAGGCTCCAAACCCAGAGTCTTAACTATTGTATTAACTAAAATCTAATCATATCAGAAGTCCAAATCAAGTTAGCTTTGGTGTTTGCCTGTCCTGCTTTCTATCACCCGGAGTTGTGCTTGTCTTTCATTAATTTCAAAATAGGGAAATAAATGCACTACTTGATATAAGGGGTCCTCTTATCAATTGGGTACCCCTACTCTAAATTGCTGGGCTCCAAACTTTCTGGATGGCATGACCCTATCAGCACAACATTTGGGGGCATACGATGCCCAAAGCATGAATGTGTGTATGTGAAACTCACATGTCCCGCTGTACGAATAGATTCGTGTGGTGGACACTAGGGTGCTCTGCCCAGATCCCCTCCATGGAGCTGATGTCTCCATCCCCAGCAGCTGGGAGATCAGCTGCTGAAGCCTCATAGCTGCATTCCTGTTAGAAACTGCCCTCGGCCTGAGGAATCTGCTCACCCAAGGCCATGCCCTCCCAGGGCATGAGGAGGCCCTGCCTCCTTAGACAGTGACTAACTGATGGGGATACCAAGACCCAACTTCTTTGCCTTAATTCAGGACCACTCTGCAGGCTCATCCCAGCTCTAGAGCTGCCTGCAGGGTGGCCTGGCCCCTGTTGCATGTGCATTCAGGTCAGCTCCCCGCTGCCCTACCCTGCCTGCCTCACTTCCTCACAGGCGGATCAGCTGAGACCACTCCCCGGGAAACCTGCGTGCAGCTCTGCATCTCAGAGTCTGTTTCTGGAGACCCAATCAAAGACAATTATGTACCTGATCAAATACACCTCCAAATTAAAACTCAGATAAGGGTGAAGTGAGTCCATCTAAAGAGCTCTAACGTCTCCTACGTACACCCAGCAGCTGTCTCGTGCACCACGGGCTGTGCCTCCCACCATGGGGCTGATCCCCAAGCCTTATGATTTAGCACATGATTCACATTAATCCCAGCCTAGGGATGGGCACAGAGGTCCAGTAGGAGGACTGTGAGGAGGAGGAAGAAAAGGCAGTCCTTGCTGACCCTTCCCACCTGGTTTAGATTCCCCTGGCACAGGCGCTCACAGCCCCATCTGGACGTTCATCACACTGTGCTAACTTGTTTAACGGCTGTCTTCCCCGAAGACTGATGATCGACGAAGTCAAGTTCTACGTCTGTCTTGCTCATCATTGTATATTTGATACCTAATAGTTCTTGGTATTCAGTAGGTGCTCAATAAATATTTGTTTATTGGGAAGGAAAGAGGGAGGGACAGAGAGAGAGAAAGAGAAGGAGAAAGAGAGGAAGAGACGGGAGGGGGTAAGGAAGAGGGAAAAAAAGAGGCAGAAAAGCAGGGCAAAGGAGAGCGAGAGGGGGCGGGAGTGGGGAGGGGAGGGGGAGAAACAGGAGGTAGGATGGGGAGAGGGAGAGGCTGAATCGGTATCTATTCACCCCTTATCCTCAGCTCCCAGTGGCACACACAGGCTGAGGCCTTTCCCAGCTATTTCAGTCCAGCAGGTCCTGGGGGCTGCCTTGAACCTGGTGGGCCCGCCATAGGGGGTCTAGAAAGAAGATGTACCCATTGGTTCATCCAACAGATCCGACAGAACTTATGACGCATCAAGCAACCTGCTCTGCTCTGGGGATAGCAAAGGGGGTGAGCATGGACAAGGTCCCTGACCTCGTGTAGCTTGGAGCAGGGGGTGGACATTAAGCAAACAAAAGCACAGAAATGTAATGACAAATTACAGTAAGTACTCTAAAAGAAGGAAGGGGCGTGTCCTGAAACTGGGAGAGTCTGGTGTGCATTTGGGGTGGTGAGGGCTGGGGGTGAGGATGGCAGGAAAGTTCGGTCAGAGATGGCTTCCCTGGGGATGCTTGAGCCAGAGCCAATGGATCGGGGTAGCGGGGCCAGTGTCTCTCAGCCTCGGCACTATGGACATTTGGGGCCAGATTATTCTTTGCTGGGATAAGGAGGGCTGTCCTTGACCTCTACCCGCTAGATGCTAGTAGCCCCAGCCCCCATGCCACAGTTGTGACAATAAAACATCTCTAGACATTGTCAAATGTCCCCTGTGGGGCAAAATCGCCCCCAGTGAGAACCACTGAATACGGAAGAGGCCAGGTGGTTGGGGAGTGGAGAAGAGTAGGAAGAGAAAGGTGTAGGAAGAGAAAGGTGTAGCCAGTGGAAGGAGCACATCGGCCAAGGCCCCAGGTGGGACAGCTGTGCGGCCAGGGGGCTGGTGATGCCAGTGGGAGACAGGGCCAAACCCTGCAGCTGAGAAAGAATGGGATGGAAGGAGTTGTGTGCTTCCTGGCGAAGAAAACAGAAACATACAGAGAGGGCGGGAGGCTACAGGGCCAATGACAGGATCTCACCACTCATCTTTGGGATCCCAAAATCAAGAAATAAGCCTCTGCAAATCCGGAGCCCTGAGACAGTATTAACTGAGCTGGTTAGCACATGTAGTCCATCCACCCGCTCCCAGGGATGACAAGGGGATGACAGATGAACCCCAGTGGGGTGTGAGGACGTGCCAAGGGCTCCATTTAATAAATAAGCTGACACTCCCCTGCATTTGCATTGCTAATGGAGGTTCCTAAACCCCAGGTGTTGCTGCAGAAACTTGTCCCACTGCTACGTCCCCACCTGTGACTTCCTGAGGGAATTGGCGAAAGGCAACAGGGTGCTGGGTGGTTAGGTCTGAACATTTTGAAATCAGCCTGGAGCTGGAAGGTAGGTAAAATGTCCAAAAGATCCAGCCACAGATGTGCAGGCTTGGGTCCTCATGAGCACTGCAAAGCCTGGGTCACAGGGTCCCGGAGGCAGAACTGCCCTGGAGTGAGACACCAGGACGTCCAGCCCCCAAATGCATCCTTCTCTGGTCTGAGCTCCCAGACATTCCAGCACGAATTAGCTTTAACTTTCCATGATCTCCAGTAAGTGAAAGTTAACCACTTTGGATCTGTTCCTCCAATATAGAAGATATGCTGAAACAATTCTCTTCTTTTGGGGCTGGAGAGGTGGGGACTGCGTAATATCAGAATCATCTAGGGAGCATTTTCAGTGTCTACATGCTCCATCTACCCCTAAGATAGAGTCCCATTTGCTCTCGAGGGGCTGTGCCCTTCAGGATGTGTTATCGACTTTTCCTCTTGCCTCAGACTCCAATATAGTTTGACACGAACACCGTTCCTGATGCTGCCTTTATTTAAAGTTTTGTTATTCTTTACCTTGTGGATTTTTTTGCATTAACTTTGATTTTTTTAAATGCTCTATTAGAATATTATTTGTCTTGATGATTGAGATTCTCAGCACCCCTTAAAATTTTATTTTATTTTTAACTGTGATAAAATACACATAACATAAAGTTTGCTATCTTAACTATTTTTAAGTGTACAGTTCTGTGGCATTAAGTACATCCACATTATTGCAGAACCATCACCAAATACCACCTCCAGAACTCTCTATCTTCCCAAACTGAATCTCTGTCCCCCTTAAACAGAAACTCCCCTCCCCTCCTCTCCAGGTGCTGGAAACCGCCATTCGGCTTTCTGTCTCTGGAACTTGGACAACTCAAGATGCCTCATGTAATGGAAGGAATCATAGGGTATTTGTCTTTTTGTGACTGCTTATTTCACTTAACATAATGTCTTCAAGCTTCATCCATGCAGCACGTATAAGAATTTCCTTCCTCTTTAAGGCTGTATAATATTCCATTGTATGTACGACTACATTTTGCTTACCCATTCACCCATCCGTGAACACTTGGGTTGCTTCCATCTTTTAGCTTTTGGGAATAAAATGCTGTGAACATGGGTGTACAAATATCTGTCTGAGATCCTGCTTTCAATTCTTTTTGATGTATATCTAGAAGCAGCATTGCTGGATCATATGGTAATTCTATGTTTAATTTTTTCAGGAACTGTCATTATTTTCGCCAGCGGCTGGACCATTTTACATTCCTATTTGCAGTGTGCAAGGGCTCTGGTTTCTCCTCTCTCCTCATCGCTGCCAATGCATTGTTTTTTCAATAGGAGCCATCCTAAGGGGTGTGAGTGGTAGTGCCCCTTACATGCTGCTCCTGAGGGGACCTTCCATCAGCCCCCTTGGCCCTGTCCCGCCCCTGGTTGCAAGTCGATGCCTAGTGAGCCTCTGGTCCTGACAGAGATAGCACCTGTGTTTTACATTCCCCCAGTTGGCTCACGTGAGGAAAAAATACTGTGCGTCTGGATTAGAAGGCTGGCTCCACCACGTAGTAACTGTGTGACCATGGGCAAGATGCTTAACCTGCCTTTACCTTAGTTTCTTCATCAATAAAAGGAGGATAAGAATTTTATTTACCTGCTAGAATTGTCATGAGGATTACATGGGTTAGCATATGTGAAGCTCTCAGACATAATAAGCCTGGGATCTGAAAAGGTGATGGCTGCTATTGCCACAGATCTCACCTATGGATGTGGCTATTTTGTTTTTTCATAAACTTATCACTTTGGAATACATTTAGATTTACAAAAATGTTTCGAAGAGCATACAGAGAATTCCCATGTACCCTTCACCCAAATCTCTCTAACGTGAACATCTTACACAATCATGGTACATTTGCTGAAACTAAGAAATTAACACTGGTACATCACTATTATCTAAACTGAAGATTTTATTCACGTTTCACTGGTTTTTCCACTAATGTCCTCTTTCTGTCCCAGGATCCAAGCCAGGATATCACATTGCATTTGGGGTTAGCTGTTTTTACTTGTTTGTTTTGTGTTGTTTGTGTTTCTGTTATTTTGCCTGGAGAGTGTTTTGAAAAGCTGGAGTCTGAATGCCTTTAGATGGGTTTTCCATTCCGCCACGGTCTTCCTCCACTCCCTCTTGTCAGATGCCGGCTTCGTACGTCTGCATTTACTGCCTGCCCCTGGGGACAGGGGAACATGTGACCCCTGGGTTAGCTGATGGCTCAATCCCTTCCCCTCTGAAAGACTGTAATTCGCTGATTCATTCTTCTGGGTCTCTAACAGTCCTCTATTTAAATTTAAATACTTTCAGGTAGCTGGTCCACATAAGCCAATTCGCAAATAAACCCCTTAGCAGAAATTAGTTGAGAGGAGGAAGCCTCATGGGAATAGTTATTGATGGAGGGCCTGGAGGTGGAAAAGCGATACGGGATGGAGAGGTACCTCTTAGAGAAGGCTGGATTTAGCTCTCTTACGTCTTGAGCTGGGCCCTGCCTTAGATAAGCCCTGACTCTTGCTGCTCAGCTACGTGACCCCTGCCCCCAGCCCCCATGCTCCCTGGCATCACGGGACTATGAGCCCAGCAGAGCCCACCATGCTGCTGTCTTGGGCCTTTCCCCTCACTCTGCCTCCTCCGTTCCCAGAATGCGGGTAACCCAGATCCTTGGTGGTGCAGGGGAAAGAAAGTCTAGAAAAAACTCAGCCACCTGAAACGATTTATTAAGGACCTTCTTTTTACCCAAGGCAACACAAAGTGCTAAGTAGGACTTGAAAGTGAAGAGCTGACGTCTAAACCCAGCAGCAGTCGTATTTTCAATCTTGTCTTTTACTCAGAAATAGACCACAGGCTATGAGTGATCAACTAGCTTATTTTCTTCTCCATATTTTTACATATCTGGATGTGCATATCCAAACGTTCAGGTAAGAGCTATTTGTCTTGTATCTGCATCTTTAGAGAAGTCTGCTTACTGACCAATGGCACAAATGACCAGAAAAAGACGAGAGGGGAAATCATGGAAAAAATAAGTGAGAATGTTTCCCCACTTAGATGCTTGCTCTTGCTTGTGGGTAGAGCCCTCAAGAAGCCTCCAATTCCAGCCACACGACCTGCCCCTAGCCTCACCCCAGTGCTTTTCTTGGCGCCCCGGCACAGTTGGGTAATAGGATGGGTAGAGCAGACCTCATGTGGAGTGCTGGCTCCACCACCAACTGGCTGGGGGACTTGGGCAGGTTGCTCAACGTGTTTGTGCCTCAGCCCCGCCTGTCAGATGGGGCTCATCGTAGCACCTGCCTCCCAGGGTTGTTGCGAGGTTAAGCAGGAGGCAGAGGAGCACAGCCTGCGGGGTGCTTAGTGTGGCCCCTGGTGAGTAGTGGGCGCTCCAAACGCCTAGCTCTCGTCGTGTAGGATGCTCAGGGAGAGGCAGCACAGGCAGCCCTGACGGCCGCAGCACCAAAGGAAGGGCATGTCAGTAAGAGGCAGTGGGAGCTCTGGGAAGGCGGGTCTGTGCCGCCTTCGCCACCCAAGGGCTTTCTCATACAGCAGCTCTCATCTCTGACAGGGACCTTGTAATCATCTCCGTTTGGCAAATGAGAAAAGTTAAACTTGGAGTCCAAATGATGCACCAGCGATCACACAGCAAAAAAGATACAGAACTGCCCTTGAAATAGCAGTGAGGAGTAGCTGGAAGGGTGAACCCTGGAAATTGGTACCCTTTGACCACTTCACCCACTTACCCACCCTCTGCCCCCGCCCTGTGGCAACCACCAGTCTGTTCTGTTTCTGTAAGTTCTGTTTTTTTAGATTTCACGTGTAGGTGAGATCAGACAGTATTTGTCTTTGTCTGTCAGACTTATTTCACTCAGCATAATACCCTCAAGGATTATCCATGTTGTCCCAAATGGCAGGATTTCCTTCTTTTTGATGGCTGAATAAGATGCAACATCTTCTTTATCCACTTATCAGTGGATGGGCACTTGGGTTGTTTCCACGTCTTGGCTGTTGTGAATAATGCTGCAGTGAACATGGGGGTGTAGATATGTCTTCAGTGCACGGCATGGTGACTATAGTTAACGAGACTGTATTATAGATTAAAGTTGCTAACAGAGTAGATTTTAAAAGCTCTCACCACAAAAGAAAAAAAAGGTGAGGTGAAGTGAGGTGATAGATGTGTTAACTAACCTTATTGTGGCCATTTCACAATATGTACGTATATCAAACCATCACATTGTACGCCTTAAACTTACACACATGTCAATTATATCTCAATCAAGCTGGGAAAAAAAGAGTATGAACCCTTTTGTTCGAAGGTATGAACCCAGGTATCCAAACCGTGCCTGCCCACCACCTCAGACCAGCCGTGTGATGTGGGGCGTCAGTTAAGGTCTGGGTCTCGGTCACCTCATGTGGAAAGTGGGAGTGATGATGGTATCCCGTAGGGTTCTTGTGAAGATTAAATGAGAGAGAGAGAGTGTGGGAGTGTGTGAGTGTGTGTGTCTGTGGGTGGCTCATGGCCCCTAGTAGTCTTTATAAATGTGTAGGAAACAAACTGGGAAGCCCAGAGCCTTTGAGTCCAAATCTCCTGTGTTTTGGACACAGAACTGTCTGAAAGAAGCACCTTTCCTACACCCCCATTTTACAGATGAGAAAACGAAGCCCACGGAAATGGAAGTTTTTGTTTAAGTTAAGGAAATAAAATTAGGGGAAATAAAATTTAGGAGATTTAAAAAAAGCACCTGAAATAAAAACACAAAGAGGCAAAACAGCAGGGCCAGACTGAAGGGAAGCTAGACAGAGCGTCCGCGAAGACGGGCGGGCCGAGAAGGTTAACCAAACAGCGAGCTCCTCGCTGACAGACAGCCGGAAGGAACAAGCCGCGTTGTCAAACACTTTGGAGGCCTGGCCCACAGCCGCCAGCACGCTGGCCCAACCGGCGGCCGCGTCGCTCCTCGTTCCTTTCAACCCAGCTCAGCCGCACTGGGGGACATTCTGCTCAAGCCCCTTGAGAGGATTCACTCTGAGCCCCCTTCTTTCCACTCTGAGCCCCCTTCTTTCCAGCTGGCTCCCTGTGGGCTCCAGCTGGCCTCCACTCCCAGGGTCAGCCACCCCACCCCTGTGCAGTCTGATGAAATCGGGGCGTGCAGAAGGAGCTGTCTACAAAGAGAACACCTTTCCTGAATGCTGGGGGCCAGGGAATCCGCATATGCTGTAGCAATTTTGGATCTTTCCAGAAACGTGGTTTCTGTTCTCCAGCCATCCCTGTAGATCTTGACTTAGGTCTCACACACACACACACACACACACACACACACACACACACCACCGGAAAGAGGAAGGAACAGAGACTTCCTGCTTCCACTACTGGTCAAGCAGCTCCATTTGGCCTGAGCTGGTACGGTCCATGACCTGCAGAATGGCTGAAGGTCAGATGGTGGCAGAATAAGACAGGTAAGAATGCACAGGGGCAGGAGGAGCTGCGGGGATGTGGGGCGTGCTCCGAGGTTTGTTATCTCTGGCCCCTTCCCACATTTTTCCTCCTTCGTGAAGCTAGGTCTGTCTGCGTCTAATCGACACACCCCGCCTCCCCACAAATGAAGTCAAGCAAGTCCCCCACCTTGCCCCTCCTGCGAAGATGAGGTCACCTCCTGGGTTCCCTCCATGGAGCCGAGGAGAGCTGACAGGCTGTTTGACCTCCGCTCTCCCTCTCCCGCAGGTGTCCTCTGAGCGGCCTCAGGTGGGGCTGAGACTCCAGAAAACGTGCAGCTTCTACCCCTGGGAGTGGAGCCCAGCTCCAGCTAATCTTGGCAGGTCCCAGACCAGATTTTCTCAGCTGGCCCTCACTTTGCATTGCTTCATCCTGCTCCAGAAAGGCAATTCATTAAACGTGCCATTCAACGTGATGGGATCTCTATGCTTTGATGGAACGTTGCTTATGGAGAAATTCACACAGCGGAAAAATAGCCTTTTCTGTGAAATTGTGACTAGCTTGGGGTTCTGAAAGAAAAAATCCTTTACTCTCATGGATGCTTGGAACACACTCTATAGTCAGAGAGTGTGGTAGATTGGAAAGAGCAATAGTCTTTGGAAGAAAAATTGGGGAGATCTGCTTTATTTTTTAGAGTTTAAAAATTGTTATGTTACATGCAGTAAAATTCCTTTTCCCTGTATGTTTCTATGGGTTTTGACAAATGCACACATACATGGGACCACCACCACGATTAAGATATAGAACTGTTCCATAGCCCCCAAAGTTCCCTCATGCCCCTGTTACAGGTTGAATTATGTCCCCACAAAATTCATATGGGGAACCTGACTCCCCAGCACCTCAGAATGTGACCTTATTTGGAGATTGGGTCTTTACAGAGGTAATCAAGTCAAAATGGGGTCATTAGGGTGGACCTAATCCAATATGACTGGTGTCCTTATAAAACGGGGAAATTTGGAGACAGACAGACACAGAGGTAATGCCATGTGAACATGAAGACGGCCACCGGAGAGGCAAGGAGGGCCTGGAACAGACCCTTCCCTCACAGTCCTAAGAGGGGACCAACACTGCCAACCTCGGTTTCAGTCCTCTGGCCCCCAGAATGGTGAGACGACACATTTCTGTTGTTCAAGGCTCCCGTTTGTGGCATTTTGTCATGGAAGCCCCAGCAAAGGAACCCAGCCGCCTTACACTCAGTTACCTACCCCCCGCCCGGCCCCGCCAACTCCGCCCCTGGTCGTCACTGACCCGATTCTCCAGAATGTCACAGAAGAAGAATCCTACAGCACGTGACCCTTGAGTCGAGCTTCCTTCACTCAGCACAATGCTTTTGAGACTCATGCATGTTCCTTTTTTTCATTCCTTTTTATTGCTGAGGAGTATTTCGTTTTACTGATGCACCACAGTTTATTTATCCGTTTACAGTTGAAAGATATTTGGGTTATTTCCAGGTTTTGGTTATGCGACTAAAACCTCCGGAAATGTTCACATACACACTTTTTTTTGCAGGTGAACATGAGTTTTCATTTCTCCAGTGAATATCTAGAGGTGGGATCCCTGGGTCTTATGATAAGTGTGCGTGCACATTTGTAAGAAACTACCAAATTGCTTACAAAGTGGCTGTTCCATTTTTGTATTTTTGCCAGTAACATACGCAATTTTAGATGCTTCACACCCTCCTCCCTGCACTTGTTGTTACCTGTTTTTTGGTTTTTCCAACCTGGTAGGTATGTGCAGGTTATCGCATTGTGATTTTATTTGCGTTTTCCTAACAACTAAAGATGTTGATCATCGTTTTATGTGGTTATCTGCCACCCGTATAATTTCTTTTGTAAAGTCTCTATTCAAATATTTTCCCCATTTTTAATTGGGTTGTTTGTTTTCTTATTATCAAGTTTGAGAGTCCTATATCAAAGATGTATTTTGTAAATATTTTTTACCAGATATGGCTCGTCTTTTTATTTTCTTCACAAGGTCTTTTGAACAGCAGAAGTTTTAAATTTTGATGTAGTCTAATTTATCAGTATTTTTAATGGATCATGCTTTTGGCGTGATATCTGGGAAAGCTTTGCCCAAGGGCACAATGATTTTGAGAATATCTGCTCTTCATCCTGACTGAGCAGCTGATTCTCAAGCTAGAAAGGCCACTGACCCTTTCCAAGCCTTAGTTTACCCCTCTGTGAAGTGTGGAGTTTGAAGTGATAAGTATTTTTCAAGCTTTTTGACAGCGAGGGACCCCAATTTAACTGAGACCATGCACGGTACCCCAGCACGGACAACAGACAGGTTCTGCAGTTCTGACAAGTTCCAGGTGATGCCCACCACTGGTCCAGGGACCTCACTGTGAGTGGCAAAGCTACAGAGTCCTCTCAAGGCCAAAGTGTGAGGTCCAGCTTTGCCAACATCAGACTTTGGATTTCTGCGGTATATTTCTTCCAAGGAGAGCAAAGTTCTTTCAAGTCAGTAATTCTTTCCCTCTCTTCTCTCTGCCCATTATTATCCCCAAGTAACTGATGGGCACACTGAGGCCCAGGACTGAGCAAAGTTCCCTAGAATGCGGCAGAGTCTGGTAGAGAAGAATGCTGCCAGCAGGTGGGGACTAGCACCACCGTGAGCTATATGGCCAAGTCGGTGCTACACTCAGAACTCGTTCTGTTGCATCAGAAACTCAAGCTGGCTTAAGGAAGAGGGGGAAGTTTTTTGGCTCATGTAACTAAAGTGTCCGAAGCTATGCTGGCTGCAGTTGTAGTCCGATCAAGGTGTTTGAATGCTGTCATAGGAAGATGGCTCTCTGAAAGTTTTAGTTCTGTCCTCCTCTGAACTGATTTCCCTCCCAGGCAGGTTCTTCCTACGCTATGATAAGAAGACCACTGGCTGCTCTAGGCCTACAGCCCATGAGCTTAGCCCCACCAGCAGAAAGACAGCTCTCCTTTTCCAGTAGTTTCAGCAAAAGCCCTACATTCGAGTTTTGTTGGCTTAGCTTGGGCCACATGCCTGCCCATCCATGTAACAGTGACTGTGGCCAGTGGGAATGCGGGATGCAGTGATCTGAAGGACCAAGCCTGGATGACGCTCGCAGCGGGGGGTGAAGTCAGCTTCGCTGGAACCACATGGACCCAAAATATTGAAGTAAAGTTTCCCAAAGAAAGGCGAATGTTGTTTGCTGGATGGGCAGATGACAGTGTCCACTATGGTCATTACCGATTGGTGTGATTGAAAGCCTATGTTTTCGTTGTTTTTTTTTAAGAGGGAAGAGGAAACAAGAATCTATAACTCTGGCCTCCCAGGAAACACTCTCATTGTGCCTTTGATGTCACAACTCCTCCTGAGCCCTCAGCTTATTTCCAACTCCTTGGACTCTCTTCCCCCATTTTTGGTGCAGCCCCCACCTTCAACACCCAAGACTTTCATGCTGCATTTCCCGATAAATATATGTCAATGCTAAAAATTTATATTCCTACCCCTGGCAGAGTTGTCTGGACTTGAAATGAGAATTCCAACAGAGGGCAACACTTGACACAAAGTAATTGTGCACTAAAGACGGCATTTCAGGCACTGGGGGATTTCTGTTCCTAGGAGACGAGGGTGTCCTTGGTTCTGCCAAATCATCCAACTGGTTTCGCTGAGCCACAGAGCTGGCGAAGGAGCCACAGCCTTCTAGCCCTGGAGCAATCCCCTCTGCCTGGAGACGGCAATGGAAACAGGTGGAGACACAGCTGGGCTGGTTCGAGGCAAGGCCAGGACTGTCTTGGGAGGAACCCCTAAACAGGAGTGCAGGCAGCGAACCTTGCCTAATTAGCAACGTGAAAAGCCTGTAAACTGAGACCTCAGGAGGGGACATTCTTGCTTCGTCTCTGGCAGACGGAAGAGGCTGGCTGGGGCCTGAGAACCGTCGAGTTCAGTCATTTAGTGCTTAGAAACCCCCCTAACTCTCAGTGTGCAGACAGGCCCCCACGACTCCCCAGCAGGCCGAGGATGGCTCTGGGTGCGGAAGAACCAGTTCTGGCCAGAGATGGGAACATTTTTTGTGGGATCGAGTTGGTGCTCTGTAACGTCAGGTTAGGCTGATAGGGTATTTTATTGAATGACACAAATTCCAGCTTCGGTAACAGTACCCGAGTGTCAATAGCGAATGTAAATAGACTGTCTTATAAAACGAGAAAATATGTGCACAGTGTCCCAACCTCCCCTCTCCGGAGTGTGTGAGCTATGAGACCACACTTGGCACCCGCAGGCACCTCTCCCTCCCTCCCCAGTGCACACAATGACCCCCTTTATGCGCTGCCCGCCGGGCCCCATGGGAAGGGCCCTTGGTGTGTGCAGAGTTTGACTACAGTAGTACTGTACGCGCTAATCATTAACCTGAAATGGCATTTACGAGGATGAGATGCAGTGTGCGCTGCTCTCCCTTCATCCCTCCAGCAAACAGAATGTCCTGACTCGAAACAGGTAGGACCAGCTGTTGCCAGGCCCTCAGAGACACAGTGTTCCATTGTGGAGTCAGCCACGCATAATGGGCCCTTTGAATTGCTGCAAGTGCTTTCCAGCTGGGCTGCTCGAATCCAGGAGTCAGGCCTGGCCCTGGGGGGGGGGGGGGGGGAGGGGAGGGCAGGTTTGACTTTCTAAATGGGCTTTGTTCACCCAATGGAAGAGAAAACTCCAGAGCTTGCTCAGCAGCCTGGGCACTGGGCTGCCAGCGTGGGCGGGGCCCCTTGGGGGAGCCAGGGACTGAGCAGCCCCTTTGGGTGGCTTCATGGTAAAACAAGGTTTTCTCACCTCAGGGCCTTTTGTGTAATGATGGGTGAGAGCTAAGAGCGGCGGGGGGTGAGGTGAGAGAAAGGCGCAGAGGAATCAGGCAGCTTACTCAAAACCCGCAGGCGGCACGGGCAGGGCTGGAAGCGAGGGGCTGCCTCTGCTGAAGTGGTCTGGCTCCCAGCGGGACCCATCGTTGGGCCAGGCACTCCTCCTTCCCGGGCCCCTACCCCTGAGAGCAGAAGCAGGGCACCTCCGGCGGGTGCCAGCACAGACGGCCTCTGGCTCTTGGCTCCAGGTCCTCACTGGCACAGAGACAAAGCCAGGACAATCTCCAGTCACTACAGCACACAGTACAGCGCATCCCACCGTGATCAGGTGCCCTCTGACCAGGCGTGCCCCGGAAAGTACGGGGTGATCCTGGGGTATCGAGATGCTGAAAGGGAAAAGGAAGCCCCGAAAAATCACACCGCTGGTTTGGAGCTTTTACTCTCTTCTCAGTGGCTAATTTGAGTCCTCCTAAAAAATGGTAAAGTACTAATTAGGATCTTAGAGTCCATTAAATCTTTTCATTTTCAGACCCCAGATCTTCAGAGGCATTGACCTGGCCACGGTCATGGGGAGAATCGGCAGGTCTCCTGCGTCATCTGTAGCTCTGTCCACTGACCACTTGGACACCTGTGCCCAGGAGCTAGCGACCAGACCGTCCCTGAAGGGGCAGCAGCAACAGCAGGAAACACGGCTTCCTGTGGACATGCTGATGACCCGATGTCAGAGGCCGAGCTCAGATGCTGCGTGGTACACATTACCTCCAGCAGCTCATTTAGTTTTTAAATTAAAAACCTACATTTGGTACTCCAAGCTAATATAATGTTATTTGTCAATTATATCTTAATCAAAAAACAACCTATGATAGCTGTGCTTTTATCAGTATTTTTTCCATGTAAAGTTGTGGAAAGGAAAGCTTACAGGATGATTTACCTGGAGTTACCAGTTTTAAAAGTCACAAGCAGTGTAGTTGCAGAATCTGTTCACCCAACCATTGCACCGCACTGCCTTGCTACCGGGGAGCGTGTGGGGCCACCCGCTCTCATTCAGAGTTTGGAGATATTCCACAAAGGCGGATTTTTAAAAATAGCTTTAGCATTTCCGATTAGAACACCAGCTGGCGAGCAGGCACCCTCCTAATGGGCTGTGGGCTACCCTGGGGCTGGGCCCTGGAGACCCAGTTTCCTCGTCTTATGCTCTCCAGCCCCTGAAAAAGGGTTTCTTCTCCTTCTGCAGTGTTGCTAGACGTGCTGACACCCTGGCCAGTGGGTCAGCTCTCAGGGGGGAGTTTGTCTAGAATCCTCTGAAGAGGAAGGAAGCGGCGTGATCAGGGTCTGGCTCCTGCTGCCGAGGAAGACGAGACATCCGCCCCAAAGTCCTGGCAACTCTCAGCCAGCGAAGGTCCTGATTCAGTGACTTCGTGTGACAGTTGGGTGGGAAAAGGAGGGTGGATGGAGAAATTAGAGTCAGTCGCTTTCAAAAACGATCAGAGTGTGACTGGAAATGCTCTTCTCTGCCTCGTTCTGAAGAGACTCATTCTGGACATAATCCTCAAAATGGAAAGTGGGGAGCGCGTGTATTCTCCAAATGGACAGGCCAGATCTGGCCTCAGTGGGCTGTGCAAGGGGCGTCCGATCCCCACACCCCGGGGGGAGGCAGAGATCCGCACACCTCCTTCACCCTGGGGTCTCGTGACACCAGGTCCTAGAATGTGCTCCCGACGACATTCAGTTCTCGGAAGAATGCGTGGCTTTGTGGAACTAGAACTAAGTGACCTCAGGAGAGAATGTCCCCAGAACCACGTGGCCCCTGTGGCAGGCCTGGGCTGGAGTCGCATCAGTCTCACTGGCAACCGACTTTAAAGCTCCTGTGAGGGCTTTGCCTTGTCTTAAGCAGAATGCGCCCTCGCCAGCCACACGCCCCTTCCTCAGGGAGCCTTTCCACAGCCTCCCGTCAGCCCACGTCCCCTGTGATGCTCGCTAGCAGCTCTGATCACAGTAGCGAGTTAAACGGTTCCTTGTACAATTATTTGTTTAATATCAGTCGCCTCTCCCAAACTGTCCGTGCCGCAGCGAAGATTTGCTGTCTGACTGATTCATCAGTCCTAGCACCGTGCTGGGCTTAGGCACTCAACAAATATTTGTTGAATAAAGGAGGGAGGTAGAGAATACTACATCAAAAATTGATAGGGAAATGTTGGAATTAGAAATGACCTTACGTGTTTATTTCAGCCCCAGAAAGCGAGGCCAGGAGTGATAAAGAGACTTGCTCGAGGTCACATAAGGTTGGGTCATGAGACAGAGCTGGAACCAGCATCCCAGACCCTCCGCTTCAACTCACTCTCCGAGGGGATCCCCCTCAGTGCGTGCTCTTGGCTAAAACTCCACGCGAGACTGCTTCTGTGCAGTGTTCGCCCCTCTGCCTCCAAGTCCAGCTGGGATCTGTTCACTTGTCTGCATCCCTTTGACCATTAGTCCAGGCGAAAGCACCATCACCTCCTGCCTGCGATCGCAGGAGCTCCCTAAGTAGTCTCTTCACTGCTCCCCGGCCCCGTCCACTCACGTGAACTGGAGCCATCTTCTCAAAATGTGCATGAGAGCACGTCGCTCCCCTGCTTGAACCCCGCCAGTGGGGTCCTGACTATGGCCGCAACGACACCTTTCCGAGGCCCACAAGCCCTGCACTACCCGACCCGACCCTCCCAGCCCCTCCCTCCACGCTCTTCCTTTCACCCGCTGGGCTCCACCCACACTGGCCTTTTTCTTCTGTTGCTCTTACATGTCTGGTTTGGAGTTTCTTCTACCTGGGATGCTCTCTGGCAGATCTGTACATCCTTCTTTTCACACAGTGTCACCTCCTGTATAAAGCAGCCCCTCCATGCCCCCACACCTATGATCTATCACATTATTCCATTTTGGTACTTTCACAGCATATGTCACTCTCTGAAATTATCCTTTTTTTTTTTTTTTTTTTTGTGAGGAAGATTGGCCGTCAGCTAACATCTCTGCCAGTCTTCCTTTTTTTGTATGCAGGACACCATGACAGCATGGCTGCCGACAAGTGGTGCCCTAAGTGCCCAGGGTCTGAACCTGCAAACCCGGGCCGCCAAAGCAGAGTGCACTGAACTTAACCGCTACACCACTGGGCTGGCCCCTGAAATCACCATTTTTTACTTATTTGTTTTCTTTTATATTATCAGCCAAATCATACCCTAACATAAGCCCCATGAAAGCGGGAAAGTTGTCTTGTACTCCGCTGTATGTCTAGCACCTAACTCAGTACCCATATATATTTATGGAATCTGTTGAATGAATTAGTGTCCACAATTCCTTCTGTGTAATTGGAGGTACTATCATGGGTGTGCTCCTAAAGATGGTGGCAAAGAGTTAACTCGTATAAAATCCCAGAGTGTTTGCTTGGAAATCGAGGACACTTGGATAGGTCAAGCATCCCTGAAACTGGCCAGAAGCAGAGTCACCAGGAGAGCTGATAAAAATAGAGCTTCCTGGGCACCAGCCAGCGCCTACTGGATCAGAACATCCAGGGCTGAGTCAGGAAGCTGCTGGTGCTGACCGAGAGTGGGCAGTGTGAAAAATCACCGGGGGAGTGGACCCGGGGCCAAGTATGTGTTCTTACCTTTGACCTTGTATCTGCACTTCTGGGAAATAATCCCAACCACAGAAAAGACGTTGTGTACAAAGATATTTATCTCACCTTGTTTATAAAAGTGAAAATTTAAAAACAGCATAAATGTCCAAAACCAGGGGAAGTGATTAAGGGAACCATGATCCAGTTACTCAATAGACATTAAAATTTATACTTAGGAATATGTTTCTACATGAGAAGCGTTTTGACTTTGCTGTGATCTGAATGTTTGTGTTCCCCCAAGTTCATGTACTGAAATTCTAACCCCCAGGGTGATGGTCCTAGGAGGCGAGGACTTGGGAGGTGCTTAGGTTGGGGGAGGAGGGGACCCCGGCAGATGGCATTAGTGCCCTTATAAAAGAGACCCACAGGGCTAGTTTGGCCGTTCCACCTTGTGAGGCCACAGCGAGAAGCTGACTGTGTGCAACCCAGAGGGTGCTCTCACGGGAACCCAAGCACGCTGGCACCCTGGTCTCGGGCTTCGAGCCTCCAGAACCCGCGCGGGACATTGCTGCTGTTTCAAAGCCCCCAGTCCGTGGTCTTTTGTTATAGCAGCCCGAGCGGACAGCTGTCATGCTGGCACGTACAACTGCTTGTTGACACCATTGGGCTTAAATGCATGACAGTCCTGGAGGCTGACTGCGTAGGTGCGAATTCCAGCTCTGACCAGGGCTGTGATCCTGGGCTAGCTATTAAACTTCTCTGGGCTTCTGTTGCCTCGTCTTTAAAATGGAGATAATGACAACATCGAGCTGAAGGGTTATTGTGAGGATTAAATGAGTTAATACATGCCACATTTTAGGTCCTTGAGGAATACTGTATATTTATAATGTATACGGGTGGAAGACTAGAAGGAGATATATTAAAATGCTGACAGCAACTCTGCTAAGCTTGTTAGATATGGGTGATTTTCTTTTCTCCGTTCTCCACGGGCGGTTCTGTCACCTCTATAACTTATCGAACATAATGACCGTCAAATCTCCAGCGGGATGCAAAACCCAGCACTGGGGTAGGGAGTGGGTGTGGAGAGAAGGCAAATGCACCAAGGAATGTTTGCAAATGTAAACTCATATTCAAATATAAAATATGAAGTTAGTAAAGATTAGAGCAATCGCTTGTCCGGCTGCTCTGCAGTCAAGCTGTATTTACAACCCTGAACAGTCTACGTCCAGAGCGCATGCTCCTCACTCTCAACCACAGTGTGTTTCCAGAAAACGTGCTTCTATCTCCTGTCCTCTCTCCTGTAGGTCGATCTGGTGGGCGGGCTTTGGTCATCATGTATTCATACGTGAATAGTAAGGGCATGTCTACTTGCGGGAGAACAGCTCTGCCCTGGCGCCCTGACAGCTTTGCCCGCATCCACACAGGCCACCAGGCGGCGGCTCAAGCTGTCGCCTATCTGAGTCTTGGCGGAATGCCTTGTGGTCCTCCCGGAACGCAGGAGCATGTGACGCTTGCGACCATGGGCTCCGAGGCCGTCTCCCCCAAGTTCTCTCCCCCTGGGAGGCTATCGGGAAACCACTTCTCATCGCCTGCTGGGTCCTGATGAGGTGGGGGACTTTCTGCCGTGCCCTCCTCAGGACAGAGCTGCAGAATATTAAACCACTCGGCTGACGTCTGGAATCGACTCTGCAGCAACGGAGCATCCCACGACTCACGGTGTAGCCACCAGGTTGCATCAGGTTTCGGGGCTGTCCTTTTTGGTGTCGGGGACACGGCGCACTGGGAGGGGGTACCCTCGGCTTATCCCCCTTTGCCCTGTCTGCGTTGGTAATAACCTCAATCTGAGATTGGCTGGCGACCCTTCCCCATGAGGAGGCTCGGCCGTCCCCTTCCCCTTGCCTTGTGGTGTAGGATGCACCCGGGAATGAAACAGGCGGAGCCCCTGCTCTCCCGGAGCTGACACCGCAGTGGGGTGACAGACCACAAAGGTAGGCACGAGGAACAAGTGATGTCTGTCTTCTAACAGAAGGTGCTATCGATTGTGGAAAACGGGAAATCTAAAGGGTCCGGGCTCAGCACTCTCAGGGAGGTGGCAGACGCTGTGGGAAATAGAGCGATCGGTGTGCCCCTCACTGAGGACCTGAGACCCCAGCCAGGAGGGAGAGCTGCGGAAGGCGCAAAGAAGAGGGGAGGGTGGAGAGGCAGCCCTGGTCCCATCCTGAAGGCCCCGCCAGCTGTTCTGACTTTGGCTTTTCATCGAGGCATATGGCGAAGCATCGCAGAGTTTGTGTTTTTCGCCTTTTTATTGTAAAATAAAAGATACAGGTACAGAAAGCCACACAAAACAAATGTAGAGCTAAGTGAGCTCTTACGAAGCCTGTCCTCGGTTAATCACCTTCCAGGCCAAGAAGTAAATTTGCCAGTTTCCTCAGAGCCCCTCTGTGGGCTCTGTCCCACTCAGAGACCCCCACCTCTGCCCAAATGTGACCACCATCCTGACTTGTCTCTTAATCACTTGTTTGGTTTCTCTCTATTTTTCACCCAAGTTTGCATCTCATCTCTAGTCACTATAGTTTAATCTTAATACATCTTTTTTTTTTTTCTGGTGAGGAGGTTTGGCCCTGAGCTAACATCCGTTGCCAATCTTCCTCTTTTTTTTTTGCTTGAGGAAGATTAGCCCTGAGCTATCATCAGTGCCATTCTTCCTCTATTTTGTATGTGGGTCACCACCACAGCACGGTTGATGAGTGGTGTGTAGGTCCCTGCTGGGATCTGAACCTGTGAACCCAGGGCCACTGAAGTGGAGCATGTGAACTTAACCACTATGCCACTGGGCCGGCCCCAATATGTCTTTTAAGTCGGCTTTAGCCCACAGGTCCTCCTCCATCCCTTTCTTCCCCTTTCTTCATCTGTTGAAGTACTTGGTCAATTTGGCCTATGGTTTTTCCCATGCTGGATTTTGTTAATCATTGCATGGCTTTGAGCAGAGGAGTGACGTGATCTGACTTAGATTTTAAAAGGATCCTGCTCCTATTGTGTTGAGACTGTAGGGTGACAAGCAGACCTCTTTGGGGCTACTGCAGAAGTTCATGAGAGATGACGTGGCTTGGAGCAGGGTGGGAGAGGCGGCAGAGGCAAGAGCCAGCTGGATTCAGGTTATATTTTGAAGATACATTAGACAACAGGATTTCCCTAAATACATCGGGCGTGGAGTGCGAAAGAAAGGAGTCGAGAATGACTGCAAAGATTTTTTTAAAAATGCTTTATTGAGACGTACTTCATGGGTTGTACAACTTAGCCCTCTGAGGTGTAAAGTTCAGTGGTTTTAGTAGATTCACAGAGTAGTGAAACGATCACCGTGCTTTAATTTTAGACCATTTCCATCAAAAAGAAACCTGTGCCCGTTAGCGGTCACTCTCCGCTCCTGCCCACCCCGCCCCTCCCAGGCCCTAGCAACTGCTCGTCTACTTTCTGCCTCTACGTTTACCTGTTCTGGATGTTTCATGTGAGCAGGACTACATGGTCTTTTATGACCGGCTTCTTTCACTTAACAGAATGTTTTCAAGGGTCATCCAAGTTGTAGCATTTATCAATACTTCCCTTCTTTTTATTTTCAAATCCTATTTCATTGTACGGATATGCCATATTTTGTTTATCCATCTATCAGGTGACAGACATTTGGGTTGTTTCCACTTTTGGCTATAAAAAATGCCAAAGTTTTTGTATGGACATGCGTTTTGAGTTCTCTTGGGTATATACCCAGGAGTGTCATGTGCTAGAGTCATATGGTAACTGTATGTTTAATTTATTAAAGAACTGCCAAACTATTTTCCACAGTGGCTGTATCGTTTTACATTCCCACCAGCAATGTATGAGGGTTCCAATTTCTCTACACCCTCATGAACACTTTTTGCTATTTGTCTTTTTTTTTTTTTTTGGTAAGGAAGATTGGCCCTGAGCTAACATCTGTTGCCAATCTTCCTCTTTTTGCTTGAGGAAGATTCACCCTGAGCTAACATCTGTACCAGTCTTCCTCTATTTTGTATGTGGGATGTCACGACAGCATAGTTCAGTGGGTGGTACGTAGGTCTGTGCCTGGGATCTGAACCCATGAGCCCAGACCACTGGAGCTGAGCATGTGAACTTAACCACTGCACCACAGGGCCAGCCCCACTATTTGTCTTTTTGATTACAGCTATCCTAGTAGATGTGAGTGGTATCTCATTGCAGTTTTTATTTGAACTTCTCTAATGACTAATGATGTTGAAGATCTTTTCATGGGCTTATTGGCCATTTGTATATCTTCTTTGGAGAAACATCTATTCAGACTCTGCCCATTTTTAATTGGGTTTTTTTTTATCGTTGAATATAAGGCTTCTCTATACATTCAGATACATGTCCCTTGTCAGCTACATGATTTGCAAATATTTTCTCTTCTTCTATAGGTCGTCCTTTCACTTTCTTGGCAGTGTCCTGTGAAGCGCAAAAAGTTTTTAATTTTGATGAAATCCAATTTATTTATTTTTTTCTTTTCTTGCTTGTGCTTCTGGTGTTATCTCTAAGAAACTATCACCTAACCCAAGGTCATAAAGATTTACTCCTATATTCTATCTAGGAGTTCTATAGTTTTAGATGGCTATAGTTTAGACCTCTTATATATAGGGCTACAATCCACTTTGAGTTGATCTTTGTGTATGATGTGAGGTCGGAATCCATATGGACCATCGAATTTTCTTTTCCCTTTTTTTTATTGAGGTAAGATTGGTTTATAACATTATATAAACTTCAGGCATGCATCATCATATTTTGATTTCTGTGTAGGTTACATCATATTCACCACCCAAAAACTAATTACCATCCATCACCATATACGTGTGCCCAGTCACCGCTTTTGCACTCCTCCCTCCCACTTCTCCTCTGGTAACCACCAGTCCAATCTCTGTATCTGTGTCTGTTGTTGCTTTTATCTTCTATTTATGAGTGAGATCATACGGTATTTGACTTTCTCCCTCTGACTTATTTTGCTTAGCGTAATACCCTCAAATGGACCATTGAATTTTCAATTTTTTGCAAGTGAGTATCCAGTTGAAAAGGACTATTTGTTGAAAACACTATCTTTCTTCATTGATTTGTCTTGTCACCCTTGCTGAAAATCAATTGACGTAAATGTTAAGTTCTATTTCTGGACTATTAATTCTATTCCGTTGGTTTATATGTCTATCCTCATGCCGGTACCACACTGTCTTGGTTACTGTAGCTTTGTAGTAAGTTTGGAAATTGGACAGTGTGAGTTCTTCAGCTTTATCCTTCCTTTTCAAGATTGTCCTGGCTATTCTGGATCTCTCGTGCCTCTATATGAATTTTAAAATCAGCTTGTCCATTTCTACAAAAAAGACAGCTGGAATTTTGATAGGGATTGCATTGAACCTGTAGATCAATTTGGGGAGTATTGCCATCTTGGAAATATCAGATTTTAGAATCCATGAATATGGGATGTCTTTCCATCTTTTTAAATTTATTTCAACAAGGTTTTGTAGTTTCAGCATACAAATCTTGCACGTTTTTGGTTAAATTTATTCCTAGGTATTTTCTTCTTTTTGATACTATTATAAGTGCAATTGTTTTCATAATTTCATTTTTGATTGTTCATTGCTAGCATATAAAAATATAATTGAATTTTGTATATTGATCTTCTATATCCTGACACAATGCTGAACCTGTTTATTAATCCTTAGGATTTTCTATGTATGGGATCATGTCATCTGCAAATAGAGAGATTTTTACTTCTTCCTTTCCAATATGGAGGACTTTTACTTCTTTTTCTTTTGGCTAATGCCCTGGCTGGAACTCCAGTGCAATGCTGAATGGAAGTCACAAAAGTGGACATCCTTGTCTTGTTTCTGATCTTAGGGAGATAAGCAGTCAGTCATTCTTCATTAAATATGATGTTATCTGTAGGTTTTTCATAGATATTCTTCACTAGTTGAGGAAATTCCCAAGTTTGTTGAGAGTTTTTATCATGAAGAGGTGTTGGATATTGTCAAATGCCTTTTCTGTATCTGTTGAGATGGTACGATGGTTTTTGTCCTTTATTCTATTAATGCAATGATTGATATTTAGATGTTAAGCTAACCTGTGGTCCTGGGACAAATACCACTTGAGTATGATTTTACATGTTGCTAGATTCGGTTTGCTGATATTTAGTTGGGCATTTTTGTGTGAAGGTCTTCTCTTTTGACGTTTTTGTCTGGTTTTGTTATCAGGATGACACTGTCCTCATGGAACGAATTGGAAGCGTTCCCTCCTCTTCTGTCTCAGAAGAGTTTAAATGTTTGGTAGAATTCATCTGTGAAGCCAAGTGAATAGAATTTTTCAAACTATCTATTTCTTCTTGGCTCAGTTTCATTAGTTTGTGTCTTTCTAGGAATTTGTCCATTTTATCTAAAGTGATCTAATTTGATGGCATACAGTTGTTTACGGTAATCTCTTATAATCCCTCCCCCCCTTTTTTTCCTATAAGGTCAGTAGTAGAGCCTCCTCTTTCATTGATGATTTTAGTAATTTGAGTCTTTTCTCTCTCTCTTTTTTTTTTCGGTTAGAGTAGCTAGAGGTTTGTCAATTTTTTTTCCCTGAGGAAGATTCACCCTAAGACAATATCTGTTGCCAATATTCCTATATTTTGTATGTGAGCCAATGTCACAGCATGGTCACTGATAGATGAGTGGTGTAGACCCATGCCCAGGAACCGAACCCAGGCCAGCACCACAGAGAGTGCTGGACTTAACCACTAGGCCACGGAGCTGGCCCAGGAGGTTTGCCAATTTTCTTGATCTTTTCAAAGAAACAGCTTTTGATTTTGTCTATTTTCTCTATTGCTTTCCCTTCTCTATTTGATTTATTTACACTCTAGTCTTTATTATTTCTTTTCTTCTGCTTGTTTGAGTTTAGTTTTCTCTACTTTTCCTAGTTTTTTTCAGGTAGAAAATTTGTTTATTAACTTGAGATTTTTCTTTTTTTTGATATAGATATTTGCAGCTATAAATTTTCCTCTAAGAATTTCTTTGGCTGTATATCACGTTTTGTTATGTTGTATTTCATTTCCATCATTTGAAAACATTTTATAATTTCTTCTGTAATTGCTTCTTTGATCCATTGGCTATTTAATAAAATGTTGCTTTATTTCTCCATATTTGTGAATTTGCCCAATTTTCTCCTGTTGTTTATTTCTAATTTACTTGCAGTGTGGTCAGAGAATATACGTTATGTGACTTCACTTCTTTTAAATTTATTGAGACTCATTTTATGGCTTCAGGTCTGGCCCATCCTGGAGAACGTTCCGTGTGCGCTCGAGGCGTGTGTGTGCTCTGCTGCTGTTGGCGGAGGGTTCTAGGGGTGCCTGTCAGGTCCAGTTGGTTTTAGGGTTGTTCAAGCCTTCTATTTCTTCATTAATCTTCTGCCTAGTTGTTCTATTTATTACTGAAGTGGGGCTTTGGAGTTTTCAATTATTGTTGTTGAATTGTCTCTCTCTCCTTTCAGTTCTGACCATTTTTGCTTCACGTATTTTGGGATACTGTTGTTAGGTGGATACAAGTTTATAATTGTTAGTCTTCTTGACGGATTGACAATTTTATTATTTTTAAATGTCCTTTTTGTCTCTAGTAACAATTTTTGTCAATGTCTATTTTGTCTGATATTAGTATAGCCACTCCAGCTATATTTTGGTCACTACTTGCATGACATAGATTTTTTAATCTTTTTACTTTTATTCTATTCTAAAGGAACTTTTTGAGGCAATAGATATGTTACATATTTTGATTGTGGTGGTGGCTACATGACTACATACATTTGTCAAAACTCATGGAAATGTACACTTAAAAAGGGTGACTTTTACAGCATGTAAATTATATCTTAATACACCTGAGCAAAGGAAAAATAAAGAGAATGGTACGAGAGAAATTCTAGACATCAAAAAGAGATTACTCTCTCAAGGAGTTTTGCTGAAAATGAGAGCTGTGAAATGGGACATTTGCTGGCAGGGGAAGTAAAGCCAAAGTGAAACAAAGAGGCAAAATTTTTTTGCAATTATTTTTTGATGACAGAAGCAAGACCAGTGAGTTTGTTGATGGGAATCATCCAATAATGAAGGAAGAGAATTGCTAGAACCATGTCCCTGAATCAATGAGAAAGGATGGGATCTGGAGCACAGGTGGAAGTCTTGGTTCAGATTGGAGCATGGACAATTTTCCAATCATAACAGGATGGAGGGCACATTGTATGCATCTACATGCCAGCAGTGGGTAGATATTGTGCTGTGAATCTGGAAATTTTCTTTTGATTGCTTTTGTTTTCTCCATGAAGTAGAAACCAAGATCAAGAGCTGAGAGTGTTCACTCTTAACGACTGCTAGCTCACCTGAACCTGGCCACTTCTCTTCTTCTCTGTAGACCATAGGAGGAATGGACCACGCCTTGCATATGATAGTGTCACCAAGAGATACTTCAAGTGCAGCCAAAAGACTAGGTAATTGGGCCACACGATGTCGAGCAATTCCATTTTTTTGTTGATTTGTTTTTAAGAGAACTGACAAGTACCTTTGGGGCTACATGTTCTTAGCTGGAGTTTGTCTCCAGCCTCCGTTCTGTAGCTCTTGTCTTTCCTGCCTGTTCTTTATTTGGGTGTCTGTTTGTTCAGCTGAATGAGGTGTGGACTGTCAATATAAACTCAGCCAAGAGGTCTCTGGCTTTTGAATCCATCCTCCTTCCTGTCTCTAGATGGCTTTTATTACACTAATGCCTTTCTCAATATCTAAATTAAACTTAATTTCTCTCTCCTCCCTCCAAAAAATCCATTTTCCTCTCTATCCAGTATCCTCATCTCAGTAAATGCCACAATCATTGGAACTCTCTCTATTTCCTCCCTTTATCCCCATCCCCCATTGCCTCCATATTCAGGCCATCAGCAAGTCCTCTTTGTCCTTTCTTCAAGATGTCTCAAGGACCTGACCACTTCTTTCATCTCTATTTCCCATTACCTTAATCCAGACCTCCACTGCCATCTTTCCATTGGGCTACTGCAACAACTTCCTTAATTTTCTCTCTGCCTAAGCTCGCTGCACCCATGGATCTATTCTCTACCACGGCATACAAAGTTCCATCCAACCTGAATCTTGCCTACTTCTCAAACCTCATCTCATGCCCTCTCCCCTTTCTTACTCCTGTCTAGCTGCACTGATCTCCTTTCATTTGTTTGAACACCACACGCTGTTTCTGGCTCAGAATATTTTCTCTGCCCCTTTGTCTGGAATGCTCTTTCATCTACTCCTCAAATGGCTGGCCCTTTCTCATCTTTAAGGTCTTTGCATAGTTGTCATCTCCTCAGAGATAGCTTCCCTCACTACTTTATCCAAAGTTGGCTTTCCCAACCCCACTCTCCTTGTCCTTATAACATTCTAATCTCTTTTGTTTTGCTCCTGTCCCCACATTCTTTTTTAGTCTATTTCTCCACTAGACTGAGAGACTGAATATACAGACAATAGCCAGACCATATATAAAAATAGAACTTAGACTCACAACCTGCAGCAGCCTGCCCCGTACACCAACTACCTCATCTATGACAAAGAACCCAGGAAGCAGACCTGCTGCCAGTCAGGTTGCAGAAAGCCAGGCTGCTGTCTCCAATCACAGTCCAGGAAGCTAAACAACAACTTCTGTAACATTTGGCCCCAAATGGCCAAGATTTGATTAATAACTGACAGCTTCCCTAATTTTTGTCTCTGCTTCCAATTTAGGACCAACCAGAGAAAGCCAAATATGCACCTTGCCCAATCACATAGGATGCCGGGCTTCTAGTTTGTGTGCCTACAGCGTCCCCATGCCCACCGCCTCCAATCAGGGCATGCCTGAAGCCTTCTCTTCTGTTCACCATAAAGCTCTCCTACTCCTCTGCCTGCCTTTGACTCTCTGCCAAAGTACAGCTGACACCCTTGCTATAGCAAGCTCAGAATAAACAGACTTTACTTGTCTCATTCAGTTGGTCATTGTTTATTTCCACAAGACTATTAAAAGAAATGGACCATGCCTTGCTTACAATTGTATCATCAAGGCAACAATGCTCAATCAATACTTGATGAATGAGTGAATGAATTAATGGAAATCAAAAAGCATTAGTTGACCATATGATACAGCTATTCCACTTCTGGGTATTTATCTAAAGAACACAAAAACACTAATTTGAAAAGATATATGTACGCCTATCTTCGTTGTAGCATTATTTACATTGTAGCATTATTATAGCCAAGACTTGGAAACAACCTAAGGGCCCATTGATGGATGAATGGATAAAGAAAATGTGATATGTATATAGTGGAATACTACTCTGCCATAAAGATGAAATCTTGCCATTTGTGACAATGTGGATGGACCTTGAGGGTATTATGCTAAGTGAAATAAGTCAGACAGAGAAAGACGATTACTGTATGACTTCACTCATGTGTGGAAGATTAAAAAACAAAGCAAAACAACAACAACAAAACAAACACATAGATATGGAGAACAGATTGGTGGTTATCAGAGGGGAACACAGGTCGGGGGAGGGCAAAAGGGGTAAAGGGGACATTGGTACAGTGACAAATGGAAACTAGACTTTTGGTAGTGAACACAGGTAGTCCATACATAAGTTGGAATAAAATGATATACACATGAAATTTATATGTTATAAACCAATGCTACCTCAATTATAAAAAGGAAAAAATAAAGTAAAATCATTAGTTGAATAGTCATTCCTTCCCCAGCTTGGCTTCAAGCTTATTCCTTGCTGTATCCACCCTTACATCCTCTAAGCATGCTTTTCTCAACCAGATCTTCTTCCCTGTGCTCATGGTGCATTATTTTCTATAAAACATTGGAGTCCTTTCTTCTCCATGAAACATTTTTTTGACCACCCTAGCCCTTACTGACTCTCCCTTCTCTGAATTCATACAGCACATACCACCTCATTTTGGATTTCATTTCTTTCAGTTCATAAGGTGTCTACTTTCCTGGGATTGGTGGTGGAATTTCTGGTACCCTTCATGGTGTCCAGCACATACTACAATAATAAAAATAAAGATAATAGCAATAGTGTACTCTTATAACAACCCTGAGGGATATACATTACTACTATTCTTGTTTTACAGATGAGGAAACTGAGGCACAGAGAGACCAATTCTCTTGCCTAAAGTGATGAATTAGTAAGAAGTAGAGGTGAGGTTTGAATTCAGTTCTGCCCAACTGGTATCATATATCTGTCAAAACTGTATACCATATGAGCAACTTTTCATATTCTGTGTGCATATTAGGTCCTCAATAAATGTTTCTGAAATTAATGAAATAATCAAATTCAAAAGTTTCATAAATGAAAAACAGAACGGAAAAGAACTCTTTAGGATGGTTCCAAAGGGTTAAATGGAGCAAGGGACATGGAAACCAGATGAGCTAAACCCCCAGATTCTGCATTCCCACCCAGCCTCCTGCTGTGATCCCAGGCAAGTCCTTTTGTCCCCAGGGTTTATTCACCCAGCTCATGTTACCTTGTTACTTAGACCTGCCTTGAGACTTTTTCCCAAGATGAACCAAACAGTGACTGCAGGATATTTGGTGATAAAAGTTAGCAGTTTTTCTCTTGGTGATTACATTAAACTCCATTCAACCGTCCTTTCTGAGGGTATGGTGCTGGCTGCTAAGGAGAATACCAATACCAAGCAGGCACCGGGCGTGTCCTGTGGCAGTTTGTAACAAGGAACCACAGACATCAGTTCAGCGGAGACACAGATCTTTCCTGTGCTTGCTGCATCAGCGCAGGGACTAATCCCTATTTCATGGGATAGAGATTCCTATATAATTTTGAATATACCTTCAGTAGAAGGGTTGGAAAAATCTTTTTGACTGGCTAAACATGAGGTGTTCTAATACCATTGTACCTGCAAAGCTATGAAGAACCTATCTCAGAGAAGATTTGAAAATATTTGCCAAAGTAGTGTTGGATTAAGTAAACATAAAGGTAGTGTCTGTTTAGGAACGTGTCTTTGAAGGGGTCTAGGGAACATCATGCCTGTCCTGGAAGCAGGGACAATTGTGATGTGTGATAGCATCATCCCAAAAGCTGCTGCCGTGAAGTCTGCATGATCACCAGAGCACCTGGGACAAGGGAACTCCCCAGGGACAGCTGGCTCTGGATGGCAGTCCTCAGCCTCCCAGCCCTGCTGTACCAGCAACAAGTCTTGAGGATGCAATCTTCAAAAGGAGATGGGTGGATGTGTCATCACTGAATCCCTGAGAACTATAACCCCAGCAAGATCTCAACTGCACAACATATACAAATAGATATCATACATAACATGAACACCTATGTGCGTGTACTCACACCACATTGGTAAGAAAAAACAGAATTCTGGTACATGTAATTTGAACTTTTCTTCTCTATACTTTTCTGTAATTTTTTGAATTTTCTATAATGAGCATGAATTACTTTTAACATTAGATAAAAAGTTGTTTACCATATTAAAATATATAGCCACAGAAAGGGCAATTTCCTTCTGAGAGTAGCTTCTGAGAAATATTCTCTTATTTATAAGATTTTTAAAGCCTATAGATTAAAAGAGGCACCCAGTGTATTTGTTTCATTTAATACCTGGCCAGCAGCTCACAGCTTAAACATGTTGGAAAGCTGACAACAGTTCCTTATTAAAAAGGACTAGAAAGTTATCACTTATGATTGGAAAATGTTGTCATAGAGTTGGGCAGTACAGATCAATATCTCCTACGTGTCTTGCTTTCTGTGTGGTTGACAGTCTTCTCTCTCCCTCTCTCTTTCTTTCTCTCTCTCTCTCTCTCTCTCTCTCTCTCTCTCTCTCTCTCGTAGCCCTGCAGATGGGGGAAGGAGGGGCCAGGAAGGACCTGAAGCTCCTCAGCACGTGTTTCAGTAACAGCCCACGAAGGAGAGCAGATACAGGAATGATTGCTTGAACAAAAGTGCCCCAACCAGAAGCTATTAGAAGCTGTCAGATCCTGAGGGTATGTCATTGGGAAGGGCTTTTGATATTAAGCTGGCCTGAGGTCCCAAAGTTTTATCCCACTGATATTATGTACCAAGGGGTGTGTTAGCAAAAAAGAATTTTAGTCATTGTCTGGGTAAGGTCATGATTAGCTTAAGTGACAATTACTGACAGTAAAAGGTAACCAGGAAAGCACCAATTATAATTAAAACAGAGTTATTGAAGCTCAGATTTTTTAAGTCAACTTGGAAGCTATCCAGCCTAAATCTTTTATTTACAATGAATAAAGGGCAAAGAAAGCCCAAGGAAGTTACATTTTAGCTGAGGTCATGCAACTGCTTTTTTGCAGAGCTGACCGTGGTGTCCAGATTTTGAATATTCTGGTCTCTCAGCCGCACAACACTATCTCCCATCCCCAAGTTAATATTTCTTATAAAGAAATTGACATCATAGGTACAATTTTTAATGATTTTTCTGTAGACATTTATTTATAACCAACAGTCTCCACTTTACTTTTTAAAAAACCTATACTTCTGTGGGGAAAAGAGCAATGGAAACTTAATGGCTATAATCCGAATTTCACATAATTGATAATTCTCTATAGTTTATGTGGACTAAGGTACTCAACATCATTTAGAAGCAGAACCCTCAATTCATCAAGTTTCGTTTCTACTGATTCATGAAAAACCCACTTGAATTTCAGATTTACAAACTGTTAACATCATCATCATAGACAACTTTGACGCTGGAGTTCAGAGTTTGGGAAGAAGAGTGAGTGTTTTATTTGGCATGAGATGAAGAGAGTTGAGGAGGAGAGGTTAGTCGTTTTCTCTGGCAGGAATTGAGAGGGACTGTCCTTTTCCAGAGTCCAATGGCGACCAACTGAATTATCTCCTGTGTTTTAGGGTCTCATCTGAGGGGAATTCCGAGGGTTCTCAATGTCTTCAGTCTTACCCTTGCTGAGATTAGCACTGATATAACCGTTCATTGACCAAACTGGGGAAGGAGATGGAGGCAGCAGTGCGTGCATGTGTGCACGTGTGTGTGCACGAGCATGTGCATGTATGTGTGTAGGGGGTAGGGATGGTGACTTCAGGTTTGTCTTCTTCTTCCGGTCATGCCCCTTCTCTTTGGCATTACTGTGGTTACATGCCAAACCATCTTTGGCAATTTTTCTTTCATTGTTTTGGTGGAGTGGGAACAGAAAAAGTCGTTTCCTATTGGTTTGGCTCTGAAAACCTGAACAGTCCTGGTAGAAGCTTGGTACAGTTCTTGAAATCCTGGATACCAAAGTAACTACTTAACACCTTTGCTATTCCCTTGTGGTTCCTAATGAGGTTTGGAAGAGGGAAGGAGGGGAGGAAGAGGAGCCTGATGGGAAGAGCCCGGGCTGCCTGGCTAGTCTCACACCTCTCGGTTATATGAAACTGCACGCCTCCTTTGCAACCATGTGGTATGTCGGTTGCCTTCACTTTTCTACTTGTTTGGACTCAAAGGTATTTCTAGAACATCTTATGATGGGCAAAACAAGTATAGCTATTATTATAACTCGATGTAGCAAGAAAATCTCCTTCCTTACCAACCAGCAAGGAGTTCATGTATAGTTTTCCAGGCTCAAGAGTACCTTCCATATTTCTCTTCCTGTCTACTGGAGCACAGAAGTCTAGTTCTGTCAATAACATATGAAGTCAAGCCCCATGGGTGGGGGTTTCTGGGGGACTAGGATATTCTTAGATCCAAGAATCACAGAATATTAGTCTTGAAAGGGACCCAACAGCTGACTGACTAGAATGGGAAAAGGTCAAATGAGGCCACTGGTGGTGAAGAGTCCTCTTAAGGTCTCATGATTTTTCAAGGCAAACCAAAGCTTTAGCTGGACTCTCCAAGCTTCTGACTTGATGCTGTAATGACCACAACATATAGATCTGGGGAAAATACTAATACCTTTGATGTAAAAACTCAAGATACTTTCCCGACACTCCTGGGTTAACCAGAACCCTGTGCTGCTGTCCAGACTTGCTTGTTAGTCAATGACCGTGAGGCATGGACGCAAATCAGGGCAACTCAGGTGAACCAGTTTAACCTGAAGATATTAAAAAATCATTCTATTGAAGTAGAGAAAAATCAAATGATTAAGCCTCCACCACAAGTTCTAACATGTCCTGCTTATCTGTGTTCTCCCTTCTTGAAAATGTCCTATCTTCAAAGGCAGGCTTCTCTTGATTGAGAGCTACTCAGAGCCAGTTGGATTAATTGGCTGTTAGGAAAAGCTCCTGTGGTGAAAGTCTTGGGGCTGAGTTGTGATTACCAGGGAAAGCTCTCCCAGCAGGCCACTCAAGAGATTAGGCATGTGGATAAAGGCTAGATGGGAAACTCTTGTTCTCCCTCTGTCTCCTAATGGGCTAGTGCAAGTGTAGACAGGAGCAGATCTTTGATTGCAGTGTCCCCAGCAGCTAGCACAGCAGGCTCCCGATAAACTTGTTGAGGGAATGAATAAATCACTGATTTCACCACACTATATACATATAACTATTAGGCAAAGAGCAATAGAGGTAAGGAGACAGAACAAATTTAAAGGGAGATGATCTCTTTTGGCCCAGAATGGAGATAAACTGAAAAGGCCTATTTATGGAATAAGCAATGGTTCTGGTCGCTTGTTGAGAAATTCAAGTGAGCTTCTCTCCAAACCAGTTCCTCAGACTTCCTAAGTGGCCCCTCTGAGCCTGGTGTCTTTATCCGTAAAGGGAGGTTGATACGGCACCTACATCACAGGGTTGCTGTAAGGGCGAAGTGAGGGATCCTATGGAAGGCACTAAGAATATCTTGGGTTTGTAGTAAATACTAACTAAACTTCATTATAAAAACTTTCTGTCCTAACACCCTTGTCTGTCAAATAGTGAAAGGAATAGTTCCTCCCTCATAGTTTTAATGTGAAGTAGTGATAACAGAAGCTAATATCTGAGTGCCTCCTATAGGCTATTCAAGCACTTTGCATTTATTACTCATCCCTTATAACAACCTGATGAGCTTGGTACTGTTATTATCCGCATATTGCAGATGAGAAAACTGAGGTTCAGATGGGATAGGCACCGCCCAAGGTCACACAGCTAGTAAATAGTGGAGCCAGGATAGGAACCCAAGAAATTAATTCAAGAGCATTAACCACAGGGTTGTGCTGCCTCTCACGGATACAGATGAATCATTTAGCACAGTGTCTGGCATGTATTACATGCTGATTTATTATAAATCAACATATATGTTGCTCTGTAGACGCTCATGGATATAGCTACTTTTTGTATTTAGTTCGCTGAATGAATTATTTGCTCATTTATATTTTTAATTGTGACTGTGGTGGCATCAGGAAATACTATCTCTATTGTCCCTGTAGCTTTGGACAGAAAGCACTGGCTTTGCAAAGAAACGCCCCGTCTTGATCATCACGGCAGAACCACACCACACACGCTTTAACCCATAGGAACTCAATTTGGCAAAATGCTAAAATATTGTGAGACATTTAAAAGCAAATTTTCCACACGTAATTTTTATTAAGCACTCTAAGTTGCTGAATGCATTATAAATTTATACATAAATATTAATTTACAAAGTTGTAAGCACAAAACCAAGGACACAGTACTTTTGGGGGATTGGAAGGTATTTTCAAGGGGAATTTTGAATACATGTGACTTTCGCCTTATGTACTTACTACCTACGGAACCTAACTTCTGTGCAAGGTGAATGTCCCCTGGATCCACACATGCATAATATCAGTCACAAGTGGTAGTGAACGAGAGAGTGGGAGAGCCAGTAGCAACCCTTCCCACTACAGTCACATACTGCATAATGACGTTTCTGTCAACGACTGACCACATACATGACGGTGCTCCCATAGGATCAGTACCATCTAGCCTAGGTGTGCAGTAGGCTATACTGTCTAGGTTTGTGCGAGCGTACTCTGTGATGTTCGCACAACGATGAAATCACCTAACAACGTATTTGTCAGAATGTATCCCTTTCGTTAAGTGACTCATGACTGTATTAATAATAGCAAATAGTCAATAATTATTTAGATCCCTACTATGTGCCCGGAGCCATGTTAAGCACTGAACATGGACAGTCTCATTTAATGCTCACAAAAATCCTCTAAGGTAGATACAGTGGAGATCACCCTTCTTTTACAGATGTGGAAAGTGAGGCACAGAGGTCATGACAGGGACCATATTTGAAGCCTGTTAGACAGCAAGTGCATCATGACCCTTCCTTTCATCATGACCCTTCAAGGTAGATTATTATTCTCTTTTACAGGCAAGGAAATAGAAGCTCATGGGGCTAGGTAACTTGCCCAAGGTCACATAGCTGGTAAGCGACTGGGGCTGAATTGGAGCCTGAAGTCTGTACTGGTTGCATGATTCAGCCCTCCCTTTGGGGAGGAAGATGCGTTCCCATCTGCTTTCAGTTATCCAGCGAACGCAGTGAGGCATGGGCTCTCCCAGCAGCAATGAGGATAATCTGATCTCCCTCTGGTCGTCTTCTTGCCTATCTCTTGGTTTGTGCCACATGGGGATTTTATGAAGGTCATCGTAAAGCTTACAAATTGCTTTGACCTTCTTGAAACCAGACACAAAGTAAACTCCTGGCTGACCACGGCTTCGGCCCCAGCACAAGACCTGGAAGTTACTACACAGTGAAGAGGTGGCTTCTTTCACTCTGTTCTTCTAGGTGGGCTTGCATTCTGATCAAAAGCCCCTGAGGCAGACAGAGAAATGGGAAACAGTCTTTTCTTTCTCAACAGAAGGCTTTATCAACTTGTTGCAAAAGCTAGAACCTGAGAGGCCTCCTCCTTCTCTGCCCCTTTGTTCAGTCCATCAACAAAAGTCCCCCACCTCTAGAGCATCCACATCTTCCATCTAGTGTCATCCTCTAATTCAAGACATCACCATGTCTCACCTGGAGGGCAGCTCACTTCTCCTGGTTTGCCTGGGACTTTCCAGGCTCTAGGAACGCAAGCTCCATCCCAGGGCACCCCTCAGTTGCGGGCAAACCCAGGTGGTTGATCTCTCCACTGACCTGGTCTTCTGCAAGTAGGCTCCTAACAGGTCTCCCAGTTCCCAGAGTGACTTGCCTCTAATTCTTTCTCCACGCAGAAGCCCATGGCAATTCCTTAACATCCTACATTATTGTGTCATCCCCCCAGCCCCCTTAACACCCTCCCTTCTGAAGAAGATTCAGACTCCTTACCTTGGCTTGCAAGGTACTGCATGATATGGCCCTTTGCTGTTTCTCCAACTTCAACTCATTTCCTGTCCCTCCTCCTTCACTGTGCTGTTGTGGTCAGTTCCTCCCCTGTTCCAGGCTCTTCTCCTCCCCAGCACCTTTGCCCTTGCTGTCCTCTTTGCCTGGAACGTCCTTCCTCCAACTCTGTGTATGTTTGCAATTTGTAATCATGTAGACGTGCGATTATTTGGTTAACGTGTTCTTCTGAGAATTGAAGGACCTAGACACCCTGGTTCCTCACTCAATCCCTGATGCCCAGCACTGCGGCCTACACCTAATACAGTCACATGAACTAGTTATGAAATGAATCAATGAATGAGCGAAAGAAGAGATGGGTGAATATGGGTTTTCTAACGGGATATGCTACTGAGATTCCATGATACGAAAGGCCGGGTTGCCAGGACACAATGAGCAAGGTCCATGAGGCTGGACAGGGGGCAGAGGCCAGAACATGAAGAGCTTCACAGGCCATGCCAAGGAGCTGGGACATTGTGCCAAGGCCAGTGGGGAACTTGTGGGGGGTTTTGAGACATGGAGTGACATAATCCTAGGTACATTTTGAAAAACTGAGGGTTGGAGAGGTGGGTAGGGGCCCACTTGGAAAGCAGTCCCTTCAACCCTGGGCAGCTGCAGGAATTAAGGTGTGTGTTTGCAATGGGGCACGTAGAGTCAACTGGGTATTATTGTTCCCTTGGTTAATTTTCTGGAAACAATCAGCCAATTATGAATCAAAGCCTTCCGGAGCTCTGGCCCATAACTAATTGTATTTTTAAAATGTGTTTAATCACAAATCAGAGATTATGTAAAAGGCCTAATTGACGTCGCGATTGGCTTCCCATGGGAGCAAGGCAGTGGTGCCCTTTGTCCAAGGTTGAATTTCACCCTGTGCAGCACCAGGCTCACTCAGGGGGCTGCGGCTTCTACCCTCTCCAAGTTCCTTGTGGCCAGAGGTCCTTCCATGGAAGGGGAGTGGGAAAGTAGGTGAAGGGGGTACTGAGCGTTTTCAACTACAGTAAACATGGACAAGGTGCAGTGCCGCCAAAGAAACAGCACTGGGTTAGAAACAAAGAAGCCCCGGTCACGACGCCAGAGTTGGGATCCAATAGCTCAGTATTCCAAGAAACCAGTTGAAATTGTTGAAAAGCTATGCAGTCTTGAACAGGTGGCATGAATTCTCTGAAACTTTTTCCTCATCTGTAAAAATGAGAGGGCTGTTCTGTGACCTCCAATTGTGAGTCATTTCTCTCTTCTTTGCATTATTTTTTTTACCTGTACAGTAAGTTACCACTCTTTTTACATATAACCTTCTGTGATATACGGTTGTACAGCTGTCTCTGTCCCCTGGTGGGAGCTCCTTAGAGGCAGGCACTGTATTTTTTCTCATGTTTGAAGCCCTCCATAGTTCTTAGCACAATGTCTTTGACATAGTAAGTGCCCAAGAATAAATATTCTTTGAATCTAATTCAGGGTTCATTTCATCTCCAGAGCGCTATGATTATATGAATTCTAGCCCAAGGGTCTGTTATCTGGAAGGATAAGGCTCACAGCACTGTGTTTCCTGGGCATCCGGGAAGTCCTCAACTCCAGAAGTACCAGCTGGCTGTGGTTTCCATCTGAGGTCGAGGATCTTCTTCCAGGAAGATTTGGTTTGGGTCTGCCCCTTCTCTCTCAGCTAGGCTGAACCAAGAACCTCTACTCTGGACCTCTAGAGCATAATTTTCATGCCTTTATTATCACAGTAATCATGTTATATTAAATTTATATTTATGTACCTGTCTCTTTCGTGAGGCTGTAGCTGCAGTGGGATACAGGGCTTGGCACATGTAAGAATCCAATGTAGATAATTATGGGCACTTCTCACTCCCCTACTACTTGCGTACAGGCCTGAGGGAAAATTTATGGCAGCAACCGAAGTCGCCCCGTGATCCTGCAGGACACTCAAGCAGGACACGCAAGTAGGACACCATCTTCCTTCTTTTCCGTCTTCCATCTCCATCTGCTTGTCCCACCAGCGTTTCAGAATCAGTATCTCCTCACACAGAACCCATGCCTTCCCTCTGCAGGCTGCTCCTCACTTTGTTAGAGGCACTGCCACTGAAACCTTACACCGTTTTCAACATTTACTTTTGAAAATGGCCCCCTGCCTCCAAGTAGCTGCCAAGACACTGCGTCCACCCCTACAATGTCTTTCATCTGTCCTGTTTTCTCTCCTCCAACTGCCTTCATCTAGGTCCATTATTTACTTTTAATACTTTATTATGGAAAATCCCAAACATACAAAATAAACAGAATAGTGTAATGAACCTCCGTGTACCTATCATTCCGCTTCTACAGTTACCGATGTTATGCCATCCTCCAACCGCTGCTCAATTATCGTTATTATTTTACGGTTCTTTTCTAAGTAAGATAAAATTTACACAGCCCAAATCTTTGTTGTACAGATTGGACAAGTGGAAACATCCATTGAACTCATGCTTCTCTTATAATCTAGAACATTTTTATCTCCCAAGTTCTTTGTGTCCTTGCCTAATCTCTCCCCTCCCTGAAGACAACCACTGTTATGATTTTTTAAATCTTAGATTAGTCTGGCTGTTCTAGAAGTTCATATAAATGGGCTCGTACAGTCTGTACTCATTTGTGGCTGGCTTTTTCACTCAGGGTAACATCTGTGTGATTCCTCCGAGTTGTTTCATTCATCAGTAGTTTAACATTTTTTAATATTGCTGAGTAGTGTTCCATTGTATGAATAAACCACAACTTGTTTATCCATTCTCCTATTAACAGACACTTATTTGCACTGTTTCTATTTGGGGCTGTTATGAATAAGACTACCGTGAACATTTTTGTACAGCCTTTTTATGGAGCTATGTTTTCATTTCTATTTGGTACATCCTAGGTGTAAAATTTCTGGGTCACTATGTTAGTTTTTGTCTGGATGGCTTCAGTATTCTCCTAGCTGCCATGCCTGCCACCTGGTGTCAGCCCCCAAATCTGGGCCCCAGCCCATATTCCTTTTCCTAAAGCAGAATGCTATCCCTGTAAAAAGTCTACTCGGGAAGCTCATTGAGGCCCGGCATTCGAGAGCCCCAACAACTTGACCTCAACTTTCTTCCCCCATGTTTATTTCCTGAGTCTCCTTTGATGCTCTCTGGGAGTTATTGACTTAGTCTCTTTGCTCGTAGGCTCTTGTAGGACTGTTGCTTAGAGTGTACCCTCTTACTGGACTTTGTAGCCTGTGGCTGTGCCTGGCTCACAGTGGGACTCAAAAATGCTCACCGAATGTAGTCAATGTTGCAGCACGTGGAGCTCATACTTCATACCTCTGCTCGTACCTGCAGATCCAAGAATGTGCCTATGATGTCACTGATGCTCTCATTCCAGCTTCGCAGAAGGTAGGAGATATGCCAGGTGAGGTTCTCTGGATGCTAAGATTTTGTGATTCTGGGAATTTTACCAAATCCACTGGGTCTAGAAATCCTGCATGGCTCATGCCACTGATCTACCAGTGACAGGGGCCGAGAGGCATAATGGAAAAAGCACAGCAACAAGAGCCAGCCGTCCCAAGTTCTAGTCTTACTTCCACCACTCACTGTGTATTCTTGAGGAGGTCATCATCTGAGCCTCCATTGCCCTTTTCGGGACCCTGGGATGGGCCATGAGGAGTGACTTTGATGATCACTAAAGTCAAACTTAAAACCACCCAGTGAGATTGAATTTCAGAAAATAGTCACTGCGGTCTGCTGTCTCTTTTTGTTGGCAGGCCTTTTTGCCCTTTTGTATTCTCCTCCGGTGCATTCAGTGCTCACTGAGTACAACCCAACATTATTCCTTGCCCCAAACCATCAGTGCCAGCAGCCAGAGCACAGATGGAACACCCAGTTCCTGCCAGCAGGACCTCGCCCGACAGTGGTAAGATTTAGTCTCCAGCAACATATTTGCCTAAAGCAGAGCCATCTGCCTGAGAATGCACCATCGGTACAGGGCAGTCCACAAGTTGGAGAATACCCCCCGAGACCTGACAGGGACAAAACTGGCAAGAGCAGCCTGCAATTTTGCACCAAGGAAATAAAATCTCTATCCCCGTCTCAGAGAGATGAATCACTTTCTAGCTCTATGACTTAACTTTTCTTTGCCTCTATTTGCTCATCTACGTGGGAATGATAAAATGTCTATCGCAAAGGTTTTTCAAAAAAAAAAAATCAAAGATGTAGAACACTTAGAATTATATCTGACACACAGGAAAAGCTCAATAAATGTTAGATAATCTCATTATCGTCTTTAATACCATTGGTAACATTTTAGAGGACACAGACAGCCTTGAGGGGTGTGGACGAGAAAGCTCATTTCTTTGAGTCTCCTGTCCCTTAGGTCCCACCCATGAGTGTCCTCCGTGGGTAACAGCAGAAGTGGGCGATGGACTCCTCATGCCATCTTGGGAAGAAGGAAAGTGAATTGGCAGACCCTTGGGAGGGCAGAAGCCTAACACCATGTATGTGCCCTTCACGATAAGTGAAGAAAGGAGTGAAGAGAAGAACAGAGTGGCCACAAACAAAGCTGGAATTGTTTGAGAAACGGACCCTTTTGAGGAGCCTTCAAAGCCACCCTTTCACAAAGCCTGGCAGGAATACCGCCTAGAGCCTGGGTGACAGCCAAGCATGGCCTTAATTTATTATTGCTAAACTGTTTGTTGTCTTTATTTGCCAAGACTTACTAATTGAACTTTTGTTAGTCTGGCTGCCCTTCCAGAGAACTGGAGCTATTGTCATCTGCTCCTTGAGTCCTTCCATGGAATGTGCCAAAAACTCAACCCAAACCTCCCCTGTATGGGCTGCCTTTTTCCTTCAGGCATGTTGTTTTGATTTTCAGTCCCAACTCACAGTAGGTGTTTGGACTGAACAAGAATGAAGTTCACTGACCCAAGGGGAAGATTCCTGTTGGGAGGCCAGACACGTCCCCAGAAAGGCCTGTGTAGAGGCTCCCTTCCTTGATTTTCCCATCATGCCTCAGTGAGAGGCCCCCCTCCTTCTCAGCCACTGCCACACTGGGAAGGGAAGCTCTGGACCAATGGTTCTCAAAATGTGGTCCCAGGAGCAGCATCAGCCTACCCTGGGGGCTTGTTAGAAATGCACGTTCTTGGGCCCTACTCCCAAGCTACCAAATGAGCAACCTGTGCTTTAACAAGCCTTCCGAGTGATTCTGATGCACACCAAAGTTTGAAACCAGAGCCGCAGGCTAAGATTTCTCAACCTCAGCACTGTTGACAATTTGGGCCAGAGGATTCTTTGCAGTGGGGGCTGTCTAGTGTATTGTAGGATGTTTAGCGGCATCCCTGGCCTCTACCTATCAGATGCCAGTAGCTTCTCACCTCATCCAATGTGACAACCAAAAATGTCTCTAGCCATCGCCAAATGTCCCAGGGTGAGAAAAGAAAAATCACCCCTGATTGAGATGATACCGCAAACTGCTTCTTGCTTCTCTGGGCTGGGGCAATCTCTATCCCGTATTGACAGCTGGCACACTGCCTGGGAGCCTCCTGAGCACACAACAATGATGCCCAGAAAGACACAACCACCGAACAGCAGAGCTCGGTTTTCAATCTTGAGCCATCTCTCCTTTAAATCCACTCCCAGGCAAGAGCACCTGACCTTGACTTTAAGAGCCAGTTCTCTTGCTCAGCTTGCTTGGTACATTTAAGGCAAAACAAAACAAAGAACCTTCAGAGTCTGAGCTCTTCCCATCCTCTTATTTGTTTGTCATCCCAGGGCAGAAGAAACAGAGGGCCTCGGTTCCGAGGTTCAGTGACACACCCACCCTGCAGAGGGACACCAGTGCTGCATCTGCTCATCTTCCCTCCCACCTTCGAAAGGGAAGATTTCCTTGTGCGTTTCCAGTGAGCATTTCCCACTGCTCATCTACTGAGTTTCCATCATTGCGTTCTTGGTGTTGTTGCATTTGTGACTTACATTTGAAGGATATCCAAACCAGGAAACTTGCTATTAAGCTTTATTTCCACCCGGGTCATTTCAGGACCTTGACAATCTTTCCACTTGAGGAGGGTGGACTTGGCAAAGATCGGCTTGAACTGACCCAGCCAAACCTAACGGCAATCGCTCGCAGAAATGCCAGCTAAAGGTCACAATTCATTTGCTCTTTTGGTTGGACTCTATTAAGCGCCTGCTCCGTACCAGTACCGTGCTAGATCCTCAGGACGTGGAGAGAGAAACAGCACCTCTGCCTGGGGGGAGCTCATCGTCAGTCAAAGGTAGAAGCCATTTCAAACAGAACGCAGAGTCCTCGAGAGGAGAGCATCCCGGGAGCATCCATCACCGCTGAATCCTCAGTGTCTGGCACATAATAGGGGCTTAAATATTTGTTGAATGAATCTTAGAGGGGGACCATTGTACACAGACTGGGAAGATTGGAAAAAGAGTCTAGCCAAAGAAAGTACTACTTAGGTTTTCAAAAGAAAAGCAAGAGGGAGCCATGCAGAGGAGTGGGACAGGTATTTCAGATAGAGAACGTGGCAGGTGCAAGGACAGCAGGTGGGACTTTAAGAAGGTCTGAATGAATTGTCTGAAGAAGTGATTTTCTGGTTGTCTATTGCTGTATAACCAACTACTCCAAAACTTAGTGGCTTACCCCAATCACTTTGTGTAAACTGTAATTTTGTGAGTAAGGAATGTGGAAGAGCTTGCCGGCTGGTTCATCTCTCACTCACTTGGCATCAGCTTGGGTAACTGGGGCTGATGGCCCCCTTCCATGATGACTTTTTCATCAACATCTCTGGTGTCTTGCATTCCTTGGCTTCTCTCCCTCTCCACATGGTCTCATTATTCAGAGCCATTCCATGTGGTCTGGGCTTCCCAAGACGCGGCAGACTTAGGGTAGTTGGGCCTCTTACATGGCAGCCAGCTTCCTCAGAGCAAGTATTCCAAGAGACCCAAGTGGAAGCTGCAAAGGTTCTTACGATCCAGCTTTGGAAGTTCCAGAACATGCTTTTGCTGTACTCTAATGATCAAGTAAGTCTTTGGCCAGCCCAGATCCACGGGAAGGGGAGAAATAGCCCCTTCCCTTAACGGGGGGAATGGTTTGCATACAGAGGGAGGGAAGAAATTTGATAGGAGCCATCTTGGAGAAAAGCTCCTTCAGTGGGTTCTAGGGGTTGAAGAAGTTGGGACTACAGAATCGAGACTGAAGGACTTGAGCAAGCTGAGGAGTGAGCAATCGACCCTGAATTCTGTGAGAAGCCATGGAAGGTTTAAGCAGCGGCATGGAGTTAAGGTAGTGGTGTGATTGGGTTCATTTTAGAATTATCCACCTCAGACAGCTACGGAGAGCAGGGTGAAGCAGGACGCAGCTGGAGGCGGGAGGCAAGCTGTGAGATCTCTGTAGTCTCAAACAGCAACAGTGATTTTGGGGTGAAGCCTGGGAGATGAGCAGGGTGTCATACAGCAAGAACATGAGGAAAACTCATGTTCTCTGAGGGCTTCTGACACCTTTCTCCACACAACCACAAACTACTCCCTCCACAGTGAGAGAAGAAAGGCTTCGTTTCCCATTCCAGGAACCTAAAGGGGAGTCAATGGCAGCTGGCAACTGAGCTTGCCCTCAGAGGCTTAATGGTCACACGGTTTCAGGTTTGTGAGGAGCTGCCCCTGAGGAAAACAAACAGGACTGGTGTGAAGCCCATTAGAGCAGGCCTGCAGAACAAAGGCCCCATTTGGCAGCTGTTGCTCAGAGCTGAGAGAAAGAAACAAAAGAGTTTGTTGAGCAAACAGGAAAGGAGCCTAATTGATGCAATTAAGGTGAAATTAAATAAAGGAAGGTTTTAGCCCGAAGTTCATGGAAAATTTTTCACAGGGTTGTCACTGGAATAGTCATATGGGGCTTTTAAATAAAGAGAAGTACAGGGTGTGAGAAATTGGCCCACGTGACCCTGAGGAGCGGACCAAGTCAAGGGCGGCCACGTGGAGGCCACGCGTGCAATGGTTCTGCCTTGGCTCCCAGATTTTGGGGTGAGCGCAGCAGGTGGGGGTCTGGGTAGGACCCGGGACGGATGGGGCAAGGAGCCGCAAGGGCAGCAATGCAACAAGCCCAGGATCTCGTGGTTGCCCCATCTCTCTGTTTTGGTGATGACAGCGCTATCTGCGATAACCTTGTCCATTGCACGCTTCTCGTTTACCATCTGTCGTCCCCACGTGAACACACATGAACACACGTGCACACATTCTGTGGAATTCTCCGTCTCCTTGGAACTTAGCTTTGGAGATGTCTCTCTGAAACCCAGAAGCAAATGCCCATCCCTGCTGCAGTCTCTGGAGCACTGCCCTGACACCTCTGAACTGCCCCACGGGAAAATGATGCCTGAAATCAATGAACAAGTACGTCAATTTAGCAAACAATTCCATAGTACTTAACAATGCCGGTACAGTTCCAAGCGTTTTGCAAACATGAGCCTAATCTTCATAATGACCCTATGAGGTGAGATATTCTTCTCTTCATTCTATAGATGAGGAGCACAGAGAAGTCAAAGAGCTTGTCTGAGCCAGCATGTGGGGGCCAGGATAGAACCCAGCATGTGGACTCCAGCAGCCACACTCCTTACCCCTACACTAGGCCCGGTTGACTTGTAATAAAGGGACAGCCAAGGGTGCTGGATGAGCAAGTCCACTGGGTGCAGCAGGTGCGATCTGAGTCCCTGGGGTGCTTCCTGCACTGCCCCACTCACACCAGCACTGGTTGTTAAAAACAAGGCTCATCCTCCTGCCTTGGCCATGGATAAGAGGAGACCCATGTAGAAAGACCGAGAGCATGTACCGATCAGCTGATGCATGGACACTGACTAGAAAGGGGGCCTTTCAGAGGGAAGGCTGCATGCATTGTAAGAAAGTCCCAGCCTTTTAAGAGTAAATGCCTACAAGTTGAAAAGTCTGATAAGAGGAAAATTAGGGGCTTAAAAAAACAGGTAAAGCGTATATGGGTAAAAAGACACAAACTCAGAGTTAAAAACAACTTTAGAAATAATTATTGTTTAATTTCCTCATTCACAAATGATGAAAGTGACGCCTAGATCAAGAGTTGTTACAGTTTATTAAAAGTGTTCTTGGGGCTGGCCCTGTGGCCCAGTGGTTAAGTTCAGCATGCTCTGCTTCAATGGCCCAGGTTCAGTTCCCGGGTACAGACCTACACCTTTGTTGGTGGCCATGCTGTGGTGGCAACTCACGTACAAAATAGAGGAAGACTGGCACAGATATTAGCTCAGGGCGAATCTTCCTCAGCAAAAAAAACCCCCAAAACTTGCTCATTCAAAATGCCCAAGGTACTTGTTAAAAATGCAAATACTGGATATTACTCTTAAACCCCTACCAGAGATCACAAATCAGTAAACAGCTGATTCACGAATTCTGGGGTGAAGCTCAGGAATCTGTCTTTTATTGACAGATTTACAGACAGGAGTCAGTCTCTAGGTGACTCTGATGCAGGTGGCCCAGGGATCACACGGAAATCCACCTAGAAATGCCGCCACCTGGAGAGGAAGGCCTTTGTTCAAGCTGCCATCTTCTCAGCGGCAGGGCCCTCCAACCTTGCGCCAGAGTCTGTTTGTATTCTAAGTTTTCCTCTAAATACTTTTTACAGATCCAAAGCCACTTCAGTGACTTAGGATCATCATGTATATTATGTATAACCTCGTTAGCATAACATCGTTTAATTCTTTTTTCCATGTTCACTGTTTTAAAGTAAGCTCAGAACACAAGCTGTTGACCTTCAAGGAAACGTTACGATTGGCAGCAAAGATAAGACAGAAATCATGAACACACATGTCAAAGACTTGTGCTTTGACCTGCCTGTTTGCTCACAGAATTAATCTGATAGGGAAAACATCTATTTTCAGAAGTAGGGCAAAGGGAAATAATAGCCCCAAACTCAAGTATTATAATTTGTTCCATTTAGAACTTTTTTGAATCATTTTTATTTTTAACAACTTTACTGAGGTTTAATTTACGCACTATAAAATTCATTTGTTGTAAGCAGCTGTTCCAACGAGTTTTAGTAAATGTATACAATTGTGTGCCAAATCCAGTTTAAAATCAGCCAAAAGTTCTCTTCACTCACTTGCATTCAATCCTTGCTCCCATCCTCGCTGCGGGCAGCCACTGATTTTTCTGTCCCTCTCAGTTTTCTTTTTCTAGAAACATCCTATTAATGGAATCATACAATACGTAGTCTTTTGTATCTGGCTTCTTTCACTTAGTGTAATATTTTGAGGTGCATCCGTGTCATTGCATCTCTCATATCTTTCTATTGCCGAGTAGTATTCCTCTGTGTGGATACTTTACATTTTGTTTTCTCAATCACCAGTGGATGGGCATTGAAATGTTTTCAGTTTTTGGCTGTTACAAAAAGTGCTACTTGATCTCACTTATGTGAAACCTAAAAAAGTCAAATACATAGAAGCAGAGAGTGGAATGGTGGCTGCCAGGGGGTGGGGAGGTGGGGAATGGAGAGATGTTGGTCAAAGCCTTCAAAGTTGCAGTTCTGTACAAGGAATAAGTCAAGGGGTCTAAGGTGCAGCATGCTGACCATAGTTAAGACTACTGTATTGAATACTGGAAATGTGATGAGAGTAGATTTCAGGTGCTCTCATCACACACAAAAAAGTGATTAGCTATTTGAGGAGACGATGTGCTAATTAGCTTGACTATAGTAAACATTCCACTATGTATATGTACATCAAATCATCATACTGTATACCTTAAATATATACAATTTTTATTAAGAAAAGAAAAATACTGCTATAAACATCCATGTGCAAGTCTTTTTGCAGATTTTTTTTTCATTTTTCTTGGGTTGATTCCTGGGAGTGGGCACGTGGTGAGTGTATGTTTAATTTGTTTAAGAAATTGCTAAACTGTTTCCCACAGTGACTGAACAATTTTGCATTGTCACCGGTCATGCAGGAGAGTTTCAGTTGCTCCATTTCCTCATCAGCACTTGGTACTGTTAGTCTTTTAAAATTTTTATCATTCTAGTCAGCGTACAGCGACATCTCCTTGTGATGTTGTTTTTGCCTAATGACGTTACGATGCTCAGCATCTTTTCTTGTGCTTATTGTAGTCCACATATCTTCTTTGGTAAGTGTCTATTTCAAATCCATTGGCCATTTTCGGGGGGGGGGCTGTTTGTCCTTTTATTATTGAGTGTCAAAGTTCTTTATATATCCTGGATACATCTCCGTCATAAGACACATCATTTGCAAAATTTTCCACCAGTCTGTGACTTGTATTCTCATTTTCTTAATGATGCTTTTTGAAATGCAAAAGTTTTTAATTTTGGTGAAGTTCCAGTTCGTAACTGTTTTTCTCTTATAGATTATGGTTTTGATGTCATATTCGTAGATTTGCCCAACCCAAGGTCCCAAAGATCTTTTCCTATGTTTTCTTCTAGAAATTTTATACTTTTAGCTCTGAAGTTTAGATCTATGACCCATTTTTAATTAATGTTTTATGTGTAGAGTGAGGCAGAGTCTAAGTTCATTTTTTGCATATGGATGTCCAAGTATTCCAGTTCCATTTTTTGAAAAGACTGTCTTTCCCTTCATTGAATTAGCTTGGTATCTTTTTTTGAAAATCAATGGAACATAAATATGTGGGTTTCTTTCTGGCCTCTCTTCTGCCCCATTGCTGTAGGTGTCCACCCTTAAACCACACTGTCTGGATTGCTGTAGGCTTATGGCAAGTCTTGAAGTCAAGTGGTACAAAGCCCCCAACTTAGTCCTCCTTTTTCAAAATTCTTTTGCTATTCTATATTCTTTGCATTTTCATATTAATTTTAGACCAGCTCAATTTATACAAACATGCCTGCGATTGTTTTGTAGGATTTTGTGTTGAACTCGTAAGTTAATTTTATGAGAATTACTGTTTTAACAATACTGAGTTCTCCAGTCTATGAAAAGGTTATGGTTTTCCATTTATTTAGATCTCTAATTTCTCTCAGCAATATTTTGTTGGTTTGAGTACCTTTCGCTGTTTATGTTCAATTATTCCTAAGTATTTTTATTCTTTTTGATGCTACTATGAATTAAATTATTTTCTTAATCTTATTTTGGGTTTATTGCTAGCATTTAGATTTAGTATTTCTTCTTGAGTCAGTTTTGGTCATTTATGTCTTTCTAGGAATTTGTCCATATCTTTTAAGTTGTTCAATTTATTGGCATAAAGTGCTTTATAATATTTCTTATAATATTTTAATTTCTGTAGGTTTTGTAGTGATTTTATTCCCGATCTTAATACTTTATGTCTTCCCCCACCCTTTATTCTTTGGTGGGGAAGATTTGCTCTGAGCTAACATCTGTTGCCATTTTCCTCTTTTTTTTTTTTTGAGGAAGATTAGCCCTGAGCTAACATCTGCCACCAATCCTCCTCTTTTAGCTGAGGAAGCCGGGCCCTGAGCTAACATCCATGCCCATCTTCCTCTATTTTATATGTGGGATGCCTGCCACAGCATGGCTTGACAAACGGTGCCATGTCCACACCCGGGATCTGAACCGGCAAACTCCAGGCCGCCAAAGTAGAATGTGTGAACATAGCTGCTGCACCACTGGGCCGGCCCTTCTTTTTTTTTTTTTTTGAGGAAGATTAGCCCTGAGCTAACATCCACCACCAATCCTCTTTTTGCTGAGGAAGATTGGCCCTGAGCTAACATCTGTGCCTATCATCTTCTATTTTATATGTGGGACACCTGCCACTGCATGGCTTGATAAGCAACACACAGACCCACACCCAGGATCCAAACTGGCAAATCCTGGGGTGCTGAAGTGGAGCATGCGAATTTAACTGCTACTCCACCAGGCCGGCCCCAATCTTCTTTTTTTGCCTGAAGAAGATTGGCCCTGAGTTAACATCTGTGCTAGTCTTCCTCTACTTTGTATGTGGGTCACCACCACAGCGTGGCTTGACAAGTGGTGTAGGTCTGCTCCCAAGATCCAAACCTGCAAACCCAGGCTGCCAAAGCGGAATGCGCTGGATGTCACCACTACACTGTGGGGCCAGCCCCTCCTTTTTTTTCTTGGTAAACCTAGCATGAGGTTTATTAATTTTGTTGATCTTTACAAAAAATCAACTCTTGGTGTGATTGATTTTTTCTGTGGCTTCTATTTCATTGATTTCCACTCTGATCTTTGTTTTTTTTCTTCCTTTATTTACTGTGAGTTTTATTTACTCTCCTTCCTTTGTTTCTTTGGGTAGAAGCTTAGATTATTGATTTTTAATCTTTTTTTAAATATAAACAATTGATGCTACAAACCTTCCTCTCAGCGCTGCTTAGCTACATACCATAAATTTTGCTGTGTTGTGTTTTCACTTTTTTTCAGTTCAAGGTATTTTCTAATTTCCATTGTCATTTCTTCTAATACCATGGGATATTTATAAATGTGTTAATTTTCAACTATTTAGAAGTTTCCAATATTGTTTTCTGTTGTTGATTTTTAATTTAGTTTCATTATGGTCAGAAAACACACATGTGATGATTTCAATTCTTTTACATTTATTGAGACTTTTTTGTGGTCTAGAATATGGTCCATCATGGAGAACGTTCCATGGGTGCTTAAAAAGAATGTGTACTCTGATGCTATCGGATGGAGTGTTCTATAAATATGTGTATGTTGGGGTGGAGGGTAGGGGAATAAAACGGTGACAAGATATAATTCTTGCCCTTTAAAAGTTTAAATCTTGCAGAACCATGGTTCTCAACTCCGGGCAATTTTGTCCCCCAGGGGACATTTGGCAATGTCTGAGGACAACTCTGATTGTTACAAGTTGGGGCATGTGCTACTGGCATCTTGTGGGTAAGTCCAGGAATCCTGCTGAACATCCTACAATGCACAGGACAGCCCCTACAACAAAGAATTAGCTGGTCCAAAATATCAGTAGTGCCAAGGTTTCGAACCTCTCTTGTAGAGGACATAAAGGGTACTTAGTTACAATTCAACCTTTCAGACAGTAATTTTTGTGGGAATTACTGGACTGTGGCCGAAATTAATCCACTCTTTAGCAGTGACCACGTCTCTCGCATGTTTCTTTGTGTGTCTTTCCCACTAGACTGTGAACCTCATGAGTGTTGGGAGCTGCCCGAATCTTTATGGTGGTTAAAAACAGAGGATCTGGAGTCAGATAGACTTGGATTTCAATCCTACTTCTACACTCATTGGATGAGTGACTTTGGGCTAGTCATTTGACCTCTCCACACTTTAATTTTCTCAGTTGTATAACGTGAGTGATGTACCTAATTAATCATGGAAGGCACTTGACACGATCCTGGCACATACAGTCATTATTTTATTATTGTTATGATCTCCAGAACCTAGCCCAGTGCCCTGCAAATATGTGCAAATAAATGAATGAGTAATTGAGTCATCTGCTCTCATGTTCCTTACCTCCACATTGGGGTAATCCTCACTGGATTAAGGCCCAGTCCACTGGATTAAAGTCCTCACTGGACTGTCCTTTCTTATCCCTGGACCAATGCTTAGTTTCCACAGGAGATGTCATCTATGCCCACAGGAGATGGACAGGAGCCCAAACAGGACAAACAAGCACAGGACAAAGAAAGGCTGACCTCAGTTCCACTTTTAAGACTCCTACCAGCCTGATATGAAATGGTCATGCTGGGAGGCAGTGAGCTTCACGCCCCAAGGAGCTCCGTGATGCTGTTCAGTTGACACCACTCTGGGCCGTCTTCCCCAGTTGTGCTTCAGAGAAGCAATTCTTTTTTGTTAATGGCTGTTGCCTGCCACAACGCTCTCCACCCCATTCCTGAGTCTCGGGCATTTCCTCCACACTAGCAACCTCTCCCAGATAGTCCCACTGCCTGTTAGGCAACCCTTTTTGATCCATGTTAAAACGTCTTTGGACCACTCCCTAAGTACCTCACCTCCTGCCCCGTCTACTTATGAGCAACCTGGCCAAGATCACATCCGTGAAGCAGTTGGCTAGCTATTAAAGTGGTGGGTGAGGGTGAAGCTTGGACAGTCTGATTTCTCACCATGTTTGCTTTTGAGGGAGGAGTTCATGGTTAAGAAAGGATACCTCAAGCCTCTAAAGAGCCCCTTGGTATATATATATAATATATACATATACAGCAGGATCCACATGGTGGTTGAGAATTGCTAACCAACCAGGAAAACACTGAGTGAAGACAAAGTTCAGAACGGGGAGGATCAAGTCCGTTTAACACAGAGCGTGTGACTCCATTTTACTATCTGGGTCCTAGTGTGCCTTGAGGGTAGGAAACATCTCAGAGCACAAACAAAATCTGGAGTCATCCTCCTTATCGAAATGTATGTATGGGTCCTTGATTGATGCTCTGAACCCCATAACCAAAGAGAGCCTTTATTGTCTTTATGGAGTTTCTCTATATATTTATCTAGAATCTTGCCTTCCCTGATGACAGTAGGCAGCAGAAATCAAGGCTAAGTAAGAACAAAGCAGTCTGGACCTAGAAGAAATAAAGATACGAGCAGCAGAGAGCATTAGGGACAGAGTGTTGGCCTTATTTTTTAAAAATCATGAAAAAGACTTCCTACTTTCTGTTGTTTTAACATTAAGGACTTAGAACAAATATTTCTACTCTGTTGAACTCCAACCACAGTAATAAAAATAGTAAAAACTAACTTTTTTGAGTGGTGAATGTATGTTGGATACTTTTCTAAATTCTTTACAAGTATAAATTAATTTTGCTCACTCATTTAACAAAGATTTCTTGACCATGTACTGGGGGCCAGGCATGTTCTAAGTTCTGGGCATAGAGCAATGGACAAAGCCCTGGAAGGTGCCTGCCTTTGTGGACTTCACACTCCCTCGGGAAGTCAATAAGCACATAAATAAGCAGGTTATGTAGTACGCTGGAAGGCTGGAATCAGAGCTGTTGAGAACAATGCAGCTGGGCACACCGAGAAAGGGAGCTGAGTGTCAGGTCTGCTATTTTCAATAAAGCATTCAGTGACTGCCTCACTGTGAAGCTGTCATTTCACCAAAGACTTGAAGGAAATCTCGTAACTAACAAGAGCAAACTCAAATAGTGTTGCTGTTGGGTGTTTTCGTTTGTTGGTTGTTTTTTTCTGAACCTTGGACCAACACCCTAAGCCCCCGGGAAATCTGTATGAACCTCTACATTTTGTAAATTGATCGAGCCTGGGCCAGGTATGAAGCCAGCCAAGCATGAAGTCACCCACATAGCCCCTGGCCCCGTTTAGTGGTGGATCTAAGAGCTGTTGATTTTCCATGTTACTTGGAGGAACTAGAGGTGAGCCTCTGAGGGGCATTGGCATCGCGGGCATCTGGAGGGGTTTCTAGACTCTTCTTCCCCAGAAGGATCACAAGACATTTCTCCGCATCTTGTAGTTGCCCTATTCCCCAGGATTGGAATTTCTTACTGATAGAAGTGATCTGGATACTAATACTCAGAGCCTCCTTGTGTGAGAAAAGAATCAAAGGACCAGGCCTTCCAAGAACTCTGGGGAGTCCCAGCCCCCGAACCTGTGAACTGCTCATGACTTTGCTTCTGCCAGTTTGCCTGGCTTCAACCTAGGCTGCTGTTTTCCACGTTCTTTCAGACCCCTTCCCCGACTCTCTCAGCTACCTCCCTTCCAGCACCATCTCACTGCCCTGCCCCGAGCCAAACCAGCTTTGAAAGATGTGATATATCAGTCATGCATTCCTTAGCTTGATTTTCGACCTAAGTATCCTCTCTCCCTTAAAGCTAATTGTGTTGTAAGGCTTATTTCCAACTCCGTGGGTGCAATTTTAAGCATCAAGCAGCCAAGAAGCAAGGTGAGAAAAGGATTTTGAACAGAGGACCCCAGGGAAGATTTAGAAATCTTTCCATGTGGTGGATCACACAGACATCTTGCCTTCTCTGATTTTCATGCTGTGAGTGTTTCCCCGTCGTGACACAGAGGAAGACCTCAAGTGCCCTGATCCTTTGCATGCGAGTTAGACAGAAGAGAAGCGCTGGGAGTGTCCTGGTTTGTAAAGGGACTGAATGGTGCTTTGTGAATTCATTTTTAGGTGTCTCCCACAGTTCTGTGAGTCAGGGTCAAGTTCAGTTCTTCTGTCTTTCCACCAATAAGGACCCTTTAAATAAATTTCCTCGATTCTCCATTATTTAAAAGACTGTCCCTCTCAAGTATTTATTCAGTAATAATTACATTGCAAGTTCCTGGCATGGAGTAAATAAGAAATTGCTCCGTGTAATGGACATCTCTTCCTTTTGTCTTTCCAGCACCTTTCTTTCTAGGAATTGTCCCATCTTATAATGACAGGTTGTCAAAAATATGGTTCACTTCTCCCACTCCAGGGTGGCCATGTGACCCAGGCTGGCCAGCTGAGTACCTGATCCCTTTGGCCCAATAACTGGTTTGGAGAAGGTCATTTAATTGAAGGCAGGCTAATGAGGCATCCCCAGAAAGCTGTTGGAATATTAGGATATGGGTACTCTCTCTTATGGGGTTACTAGTTGTAGGGATTATGCAAGTCAACAGCTGCCAGTGGTCATCTTTGCTACCATGTGGAGAGAGTCTACTTAATAAAACCAACAGCCAACAGGGACAGATGAAGAGAGGGGAACGGTGATCAATCCCAGTTTCCCCAGGACTGAGGGGTTTCAGTGTCCCAGACTAACCAGAATGGTTGGTCACCTAGGATGGAGTCTAATGATATCATTTGAACACCCGGATTTTGTCGGGTCTGAAGACAGTCAATCTTTGTCCTGCTTAGTCATGGACATTGATAAATTAACTTCTTTGCTTGTTGAGTGAGGTTTCTATCACTTGCAGTTTCCTGATTCCCAAATAAAAGTAACATTTCCATTAATCTGTGTTGTTTTATTACAATATCCATTAGATAGTTACAAAAGCTCAATGACCACCACTACCATATTTTTAACTTTATGGAACCCTAAGAATTCAGAGTACCCAAGCTGGGAACAAATGAAATGATTTCATCTTCTCCTCTAAGAGATGCTGAATCTGAGTTTTATTCTACCACTGATTCTTATAGTTTAAGCTCCACATCCACTTCCCTGCAGAAGAAAGGAAAGAAGAAAGGAAAGAAGGGAGGAGGGAAGAACTGAGTAATGTTTCCACAAACATGTCTGGGAATAGAAGATCAAAAAAGCATTTTAGAAGACAGAATTTGAAAATAGAAATGAACTGGTGATATCTCAACCTTTCCTCCAGAATAGGCATTTATGGACTATTTATCAAATATTTAGCAAATGTCACTACGTGCAAGGGGCCATGCCTAGTTCTAAGAAGTCCAGCTCAAAACAAAGTTAGTCAGGGAGGGATGTGAGGAGTGTAGACTCCACGCCTGGGCATTACCATCGTTTTCTTGCTCGTCTGTCTTTCTCATTACTTCTGAGCACTCCCACTTATCTAGCTGTTTCCCTGGATAGGGCAAATATTTCAACACATGCGAGCCATGAAACCATCATCCACAAAGTGAAAAATTACAGAAGAAAGAACTTCTGCAAGGAATTAGAAAAAGCAGAGTAGTGCGTGAGAAAGTAGAGAGGCATGGAGAACCCATTTGTTTGTTGGAAATGGATCAACTGACATTCTCGAGGTCTCAAAAGTCTTCCTCCGCACTAACATCTGTCTGCCCATTTTGTGGATCCCACATCAGTGTAAAGCAGCATGTTCGGCACTGAGGGGTAGTCCTAAATGAGGAGAAGATGCTTGCATATCACCTGAGTAGCCTGTGTCGACTTCTGACTCTTCTTTGTGTCACCTCCTTACTTCTCTACCTGTGTTCCCTGCATTTCTCGAATAATTACATTCAGATTCTTGGCTCAGTGTCGGCTTCTGGGAGAACCCAAACAAAGAGACCTGGTAAGTGATGGAGCTGGATTTGAACCCAGATGTCAAACCCAGTTCCTCCACTTAGCAGGCTGTGCAACCTTGGGCAGACCACTTAACCTCTCTAAGCCACAGTTTCCTCTTCTATAAAATAGGGATACTAACAGTAACTCCCTCATAGGGTTGTTGTGAATATTAAATAAGAAAGTATACGTGGCACAGTGCCAACTAGTCATGTGGTGAGCATGTTATTATTATTATCATCAATATTATTTTTACTTTGAATAAATGGCAATAAGCAGATAATTGGGACAGGGTTATGGGTTCTGACCTGTATGAGACTGCCTTCTGTTCAAATTTTCTATGCTAAATGGCCAGCAAAGTCTTTGAGGACCAACGTTCCTTTCCTTATTTATTGGAAAAAAGTATATGGTGTGAGTGTGTGTGTGTGTATGTGTGTATGTGGGGGAGGGGTCTTGATAAAATGGTAACTAACATTTCTTTTACTAGAGGAACTCGTCCAAAATCTTTCCAGAGGAAAGAGACTTTCATTTTAACCATTATCTGAGTCTTGGTGGGTTTAACACGGTAGCTACCCCGAGATTCATTTGATAGAAGAGTGAAAAGCAGGTGGGACCCTTCCAGATCCAAACGACAGCCACCAGAGCTCCAGAGGCTTGGTGAAGGAAAAGCAAGACTTCTTTCCTTCCTTTGAAGCCCAAGAGTTGCCAGCACACTCTCCTAGACACTGGAAAATCATGCCACTGATTTGAAGCCAACAGAAGTTTTCAGGTGCCTCCAAGGATCTCCCATCCTTCACTCCGACCTGGGCTCACTGGGACAAGTTTCCAGGCCCCGAATCTGCAAAGTAAACTCTCCAGCCATGGGACTCTAACGCCATGGGACTAGACCACGCGGGACACCAAACCTCTTGAGCCCCTTATACCTATTTACCTGGCATATACTTCAGCAGGGTGCGACGTGGATTAGACATTGTGCCTTGGAGGTGCACAATACATCTCAGAGGAGGAGATTCTCTAAGTGGGAGCGTGACTCTTATCTCTCATCTGAGATTTCCCTTTCGAGATGTTGCTTACAGGTCTCCCTGAAGCGTACCATAACCTTCACTTTCCACCTTCCTCAGCATGTCACTGAACACTAGAATCTAGAGTAGACGCAGTTGTCTCATCTCTCCTATTGGATGCCATAAGGTTTATGACCTAGGTTATGTTTTAATGTAATCAAAGATTTTGTCCCCTTGATTACTTCTGCTAAATATATGTGGTTGAACTCCTGTTTTTCAAGCTTCGATGATTCAAGGATGATGAATTTACTTATTTTCTTACTCATTCATGTATTCAATAAGTATTCGTTGGGCAGAGGCAGTTTACAGGCATGGCTTGATCCTCTGGGACCAGCCATGGAGGGGGTTACTCAGGTAGAAGCTAGGAAGGACCCTGACCTCCTTCATAAATCCAGAAGGGCCGCTGGCTTCCTTCGTCGTGCTTCCTCTGTCTACCCGGCCTTCAGGGCCACTCTGGTACTCACCTCAGAGGAGGGTCATCTAGCTCTCCTAGTCTCTTTTCAATCTATTTCTATAAATAAATGGAAAGCTTTCTCTTCCCATATAGTTCTTTGAACTATTTTCTCCCCCCCACTCCACAAAAGTCTGTGTCTTGGTACAGAAAGAAATGGTTTGCAGCAGGTCAGCTCTTCCCCTGAGAACCAGTAAAAAAGCCGGATAAAACACAAAGCAATATCTGCTTAAGTTCATCAGAGAGCTGTTGGGGCAACAAGGTTCAAGGCTAAGACTGAAGAAAGTGGGGGAAAGAGGAGAGGTATGCCGACTCTGCAACTGCTTTTTCTAAGGAATTGGCACAGCACATCTCTCCACGTCATGTTGTAGTCAGGCTGTCCGAGCCACTATGTTTAAGGTGTGTTTCTTACAGGCATCATATATTTAGGTTATATAATAAGGATGATATACTATCACCAAAGGGAGTTTATTCCAAGACTATATGTGTACTTTAACAGTTGAATATCAATCCATGTAACTTACCACACTAAAAGAAAAAAGGAGGGAAAAATCACGTGATCGTCTTAAAGACACAGAAAAGGCTTTGATAAAATATAAAACCAATTCAAGATAAAAAATCCACAAACTGGGAAAAGAGGAAAACTTTCTTAATTTGTAAAGGACATCTAAAAAGCCAACATCAAACAACATAATCAATAGTAAAATATCAAAAGCTTTCCCCATGAGATTAGGAATGAGACAAAGATACTCACCATAAAAATTCTATTCAACATTGTGGACGAGGTGCTAGCTTGCGCTGTTGAATTTCTACATGCTGGCTACCAACAAATAGAAAATGAAGCTCTAAAAATTTACCACTTACTGAGGCCGGCCCCGTGGCCAAGTGGTTGGGTTCCCGCGCTCCCCTTCGGTGGCCCGGGGTTTCACCAGTTCCGATCCTGGGTGTGGACACGGCACCGCTCATCGGGCCATGCTGGGGCGGTGTCCCACATGCCACAACTGGAAAGACCCACAGCTAAAAATACACAACTACGCACCGGGGTGGGGGGGTAGGGGCCTTTGGGGAGAAAAAGGAAAAATAAAATCTTAAAAAAAAATTACCACTTACCATGGGCATAAAAAAATCAAGGACCTACAAATAAATCTAATGACCAATGTTTAGACTTCTACACCGTAACTTATAAAACATTATTAAGAGAAATCAAAGAAGACCTAAATAAATGACGGAATATAACTTATTCATGAACTGAAAGACTCAATATGGTAGAGATGTCAGTTCTCCTCAAATTGATCTATAGATTGAATATAATTCAAACTCCAAATTGATTCTGAAATTTATATGGAAATATAATGGACCAAGAATAGACGATATTAAAGAAGAATAACAAAGTTGGAAGACTGACCCTCCAAATATCGAGACCTGTTATGAAGAGGGATTGCTGTTGGAGAAGGATAGCAGAGACATCAAGGCGAGAGAGCAGAGAATCTAGAAATAGACCCACATACAATCGCCCCAAAATCACAAAGGTGATATCACCAGGCAGAGAGAGAAAAGATGGTCTTTTCAAAACATCATGCTGGGTCAATGATATAGCCAGATATATGGATAAAAATAAATCTTGACCCCTTTTTCCTCCAACCATACACAAAAATCAGTTCCAGATAAAGTTTGAGATGGAAATGTGAAAAGGTAAAACGATTAAGCTTTTGGAAGAAAACAGAGGATAAGATCTTTATGACTTTGGGGTAAGCAAAGGTTTCTCAGGTATGATACAAAACCGCTAATCATAAAAGATAAGATTCATAAATTAGAATACCTAAAAATTAATAACTTGTTTAACAGAAGACACCACGAAGAGAGTGTAAAGACAAGCCACAGAGTGTGAGAAGGGATGTGATACGCACGCATACACAAATACATATGTTCATATATGTAACAAGACCTCATGTCCAGGAAGCATCCAGGTCCTCATATTCAGGTCTAAATAAGCCCTTGCATATAGAAAATATGACAGATTTCTACAAATTAATCTTTAAAAGACAAACTTTTAAAAATCAAATAGGCAAATGAGTTTAATAGGCTATTCTTAAAAGATGATATCAAGATGGCTAATAAACATATGAAAATACGTTCAATTTCATTAATCATCAAGGACAGGTAATTAAAATCACAATGTGACACGACTACATACCCACCACCAGGGATGGCTTCATGAGCACGTGGCCACAGAGGACTCACTCTTAAAAGGACCCTGCACTTGGTCTAATAATGCTTTGCTATCACTGTTTTGAAATTCTTAATAATTTTAAATAAGGAGCTCCACATTTTAATTTTGCACTGATTTGTGCAAATTATATAGCCAGTCTTGCCCTCTAGAAAGGCCACAATGAAAAGACAGACAACAGAAAATGTTGATGAGGATGGAGCGCAACTAGAATGTTCGTACACCACTAGTGTATGTATCAAGTGTTTCAACTCCTTCGGAAAACTGTTGAGCAATATGTATAAAAGTGAACAGAAGTGTAACGTATAACCCAGCATTCCATTCCTAGACGTGTATCCAAAAAAATGTGCATTTGTGCTCACCAAAAGATACATCCGAGAATAGTCTTAGTGGCACTGCTCATTATAGCGCTAAACCGAAAACAACCCACACGTCAATCAACAGGAAAATGGATAAATACATGTTGGTATATGCATATAGAATACCACACATCATTGAGACAACCCAACAATGTCAATGTATCTCACAATAAAGATTTGAACGAAAGAAGCCAAGCATACCAAAAAAAGTACATCGGATATGATTCCCCTTATAAACAAGTTCAAAAACACACAAAAATAAATCGATTGTTTTTAAAAGTCAAAATCCTCTCAGGAGAGCGGTAGAAATTGGAGGGGAACTGAGGGAGGAGTTCTGGGTGCTGCCAATGCTATTGCTCGACTTGGGTACTGATTACACAGGAGTGTTCATCTCGTGGAACTCCAGTATCTGTACGCTTGGCGTGTGCACTCTTTGGTGTGTATGGATGTTATAACTCAACAAACAGTTTTTATGAAAAGCCAAGCACTTGCCGATCAAATCTTTTGTTTTCATAACCATTTTCCCTGAAACAAGCCTAGTTTGGAAGGCAAAAGCTGACTGTCAGGCTCCACCTTTCCCAGCTCTTTGATCTTGGATAAGGTATTTAAACCTTCTGTGCCTCAGTTTCCTCATCAGTAAAAGGGAGATGATAACAGTGGTGTTCTCATAAGATAGCTGGGGACATTGAAAGAGATAATAGATATAAAGCGATAAGGACAACGCCAGGCACTTAGGAAAGACCCAATAAATGTAAGTAAGTTGTTGCTGGTTTTGCCCAATCCTCTTCAGCTAATGGATGACTCTTGCTTGAGGAAGTAGAAATAAGAAATAACATATTTTAAAATATCATCTTGCTGCATCCTTAGAATCTGAGACTTGAGTTTTACAAAGTCCTCTTACCCACTGTGCTCTGGATATAGTAATATTCAAATGGAGAAGAAAATAGGTGACAGGATGCTCGTGCCCGAGGCAGCGTCCTCCAGTCAGCCAGGTCCTAACCGACTGAATCCCAAATTAGAATCAAGCGCACTTCCCGATGGGCTCCTCTTCAGAGAGACGGCACTAAGTAGGTGATTCAGAGAGAAGAAGCTAGTCCTTGGTGTCAATGCACCAGTGATGTGTATTTTCGTGGGAGTATTTCCGCCCCTGGGACCTAACCCTCTCTCTGCTCTGTCTTTCGGGAATTCTAATCCTTAAAAGCTAGCTCTGTTCTGCTTTCTTGGTTATTTGCCAAGCTAATCTCCTGACATTGAAGAGTATTATGAAAGTTAAGCTGCATGAAAAGGAATAATAATTTTGTTCTATCTGTAAGGCTTAGGGTCAGTACTGCCTTTATAAATTTGTGTGTTTTTTTTGGCAGCTGCCAAATAGTTTTTCTAGCCACCATGAATTTACCCCCACGTTACCACATCACTGAGCTATTTATTCAGTTTAGTTAAGTTGGCTGAGGAACTGTGCCAAAAATAGCTATTAGGAAGCTTAATCTTATTTACCCCAAAGCAACTAAAAGGTTCTCAAAGTGGTTTTCTCTGAATTTATTTTAGACAAAAAAAAAATCTCATTTTTCCTTCGCTTGTTGAAGCAAAATAAGGAAACAAAGTTCCAAAGAGGTTAAGTCACCAGTTCTAACTGATGGTGGTGACAGAACTAGAATCCACTATAGCTTTCTCCATTTCTCAGATTTTAAGATCTGAATTTAACTAAAAAAAATAATGAGGGAAATGAAGAGTTGAGAGTCGATGGTCTATCTCGGTTGCAGATCGTAAAGGACTAAACATTACTTTGTGACTCTGCAACATGTCGTCTACAGAAGAGGGGACTTGGGGTCCCTTTGCATTATCATAGACGCAGCCTGGATGGGGGAGGGAGGCCATTCCTGCCAGACACAGGAAAACCTATCCCCAAGGTGCTTCAAACACCAACACCAGGTGCTTTCATTTTCATCCATCTTCAAAAGCGGAAGCAGGTTAGTAAAGACCGTCGAGCTTCAGGGTCAGACTGGAGTTGTGTGAGGTTCCCTGTACCTGCCGACAAGAAGCTGCTCCTGATTTCAGTAACTTGATGGGCACGACCGAGGGACTCCGGGCTGCTGAAGTCAAGAGCTCCAAGGGCTGCGGAGCTGTACCTGCCAGCGTGGGGCATTGATGTGATGTCAGTGACGGTGACTCAGTTTCTCTTCATGGCGGTACTTTCTTTTCTTCCCTTCTGAGAGGGGACTTTCTTTTCCTGTGGTCTTATTCATCCTCAATTCTTTCTGTATTAGAAATGTCCAAAGGGTTCTCTTGGTATTTGTTTCCACTCTAATCAACAAATATTTCTTTTCGAGTCTGAGAGTGAAAACTTTCCCTAAAACTGAGGGGAAATGAGGAATCTTTGGAACCACCACTACTCCCTGTTCAGAGACGGTTAGAGTGAGGAACGTTGACCCCATCTTGTCTACCAGACGTCATTCTGTGCATGGGGAGGATTGCTAACCTAAATTCACAAGGAGCCAGTATGTGCTCCAGAGCATGGGCTCTCAAGCAGGCAGACCTGGACTTACTCTAAAATGTGTAACTTTCAGCAAGCAACTGAACATCTTTTGGCCTCACTTTCCTCATCTGTAAAATGGATATAATAATAATAGCTTCCTAGGGGTATTGTGAGGAATAAAGGAGATCATGGATATAAGGCAGTGAGTGAATGCTGCCACTTTGAGGCATCAGTTTAATGTAGCTATTCCGGTGTAATTGCCAATTCTTCCTGAGGTGGTTGGGTGGGAAAGGAATAGAAACGTCTCCATCGTACAGGGGAGGAGTAGAGGGGAGCAGACTGTGTCAGGGGAAAGTGATTTCTACCAAGCAGCCCATGTAGCCCCAGATCAGGAAAGAGAGCTCACACCCCCAGAGGCCTCATCATTTTTTCTTTGACATGGAGGCAAAGGCTGGCTGGGTCTTCATGCTCCTGCTAGTGACAGCTCCAACCCAAGTCCCCGAGGACCCAACTTGACCTCTTTCCAGCTCTGAAACCAGATCGTGTCCCCCGTTTCCGTCTTCTAAATACCCGGTGAGCCAATTTCTGCTGTTATTTTTCCTGAGAATTGGCAAGATCTGATTGTAAACAGTCCTGCCGTGGATTCAGGGGCCTGGGCTCCCTTCTGAAAGGTGGCAGAGCAGACTGTCTAGAAACACACGCAAGCAGTGTGCTGCGTGTCCTGCTTTTCCCAGGACATCTAATGTACGGATGTAGTCCCAGACTAAGTATTATTAGCATTCTTTTTCACTCTCAAAACTGTACCAGCTGTGGCTTTAAAATACGTGGTTACCCTAACTCTAGAGTCAGAATGACTAGACTCAAATCTTAGATCCACCATGTGCTATTTTCACGGCAAGTCACGCCGCCGTGCATCAGTGTCCTCTGCTGCAAAGTGGAGATGACGCTAACAATGGGATCTACCTTGGGACTGCTGTGTGATTTAAATGTGTTAATACCTATAAAATGCTCAGCATAGCGCCTGTCACATAGTACGCACCGTGTCAGGGTGAGCCTGCTGTTTATCTCTGACCAGCAAACCAGTGGACACCCCAGCTCTGTCTAAACATTTGTGAAATGAGAATTGCGACAGCTGTCCTCCTTGTATTGTAGAGTTCTTTGAGGAGTCAGAGGAAATACTGTAGCTAAAACCTACAAAGCAGTTTATGACTTAAGGCCTTATCGCTGTCCTGGGAATAAGAAGAACACGAGAGATGACAGGGTGGGAGGAAGAGCGCTGGCCACGTCGTCAGGAGCTGGGGACTCCTTTTCTGTTTCTTTTCCAAATTACTCTTTAAAATTGTTCATTGATTGGACATTTAAAAATTCTATTTCTCTTCATATCCCACCCCCTTTATTCTCTCACCCCATAGACAACCAATGTCTTAATCTTTTTATACGTATGTTTTATTGTGAAATAAATATTGTAGTTTTATATTTTATGTTCATTGGTTATAAATCTGATTCTACTTTTTTTTTTTTTTTAAAGATTGGCACCTGAGCTAACAACTTGCCAATCTTTTTTTTTTTCCTCCCCAAAGCCCCCCCAGTAGATAGTAGTATACTTTTAGCTGTGGGTCCTTCTAGTTGTGGTATGTGGGACGCCGCCTCAACGTGGCCTGATGAGCGGTGCCATGTCCACGCCCGGGATCCGAACTGGTGAAACCCTGGGCCACCAAAGCAGAGTGCGCGAACTTAACCACTCGGCCATGGGGCAGCCCCTGATTCTACTTCTTAATATTTTCACTAAACACTGTATTTTTAAGGCTCACCCATATTTTCAGGTGAACATGTAATCTTTTGCATGGTATGACTGCTTAATATCCCACAGGGTGGGCCAGGTTTTATCAGTGATGGACGCTGAAGCTGCCCCCAACTCTCTGCCACCATGAATAGCCCTGCAGTGAATGATTAGTTCATACATCCCTGTTTGAGTCAGTTTTGCTGCTATAAGAAGAAAACAAAACAAAATACCTCAGTGGCTACAACTACAAAGCTTGCTTTCTCGTTCAAGCCACAAATCACAGCTGGTGGGGACAGGCGCCTTCTTGCCCCGGGAGTCTTTGTTGCAAGACCCAGGCTGAAGGAACAACGGCTCTTCTTTGGGACAAGCCCTCCTTCTGGCAGAGGAAAAAGAGCATGTGAGCTGGAGGAAACATGCAGCAACACTTGAAGCTGCTGCTCCAACGGCACACATCACTTCCCCTCCTCTTTCATTGGCCAAAGAAAGTCACGTGGCCAAGCCTGACAAGGGCCAGAGAAGTCCGGTATCCTACAGGTGTGCCCCGAAAATCATATGCCAATGGCGGGAGGTGTATAGTCCTTTTACTGGGAAAGGGGAGCAAATAATTGTGAACGGTAATATGATCTACCCCTTTTAGAGCTCAGTAAGAATTTCTCTGGGATTTCTGCCCAGGAGTGGGATTGCTGGGCCATAGGGTGTGCCTATTCTTAATTTCCTTAAATAAGCCAGTTTAAATAATCCACATAGACTCTCATCAGTGTAGATCAGTGCATGTGGGTTCCTTTATCCCTAGACCCAACCAACGCTTGCATTATACAGCTTTCTAATTTTCCATTCTAATAGATTTAAAGGAATATCCTATTGCTTTAACTTTTTTTGTCTTTCCCGTCATCTGTCTAGTAACTTTGTTCATAATGTCCACTGTCGAAAAGAAATCCTTGTTTTGGTTCGTGAAATCCTCTCCTACCCCTAGGGCACTGTGGAAATTAATAAAAGAAACCTTAACTAAATTAGAGTCCGGAAGGCCGTTATGGGGAGCTCTCACACCCCATCACATCCTCAATTACACTAACAGTTAGGTTGCTTGCATCTTGGGCAGGAACTAAAACTAATTTACTACTAAAGGAAGACTTCTCTCCCCACCCAGCAACAGCCCAGCCAATGAGAAATGCCACAGCCCAGCCAATGAGGAATGCAGCAGCCCAGCCAATGAGGAATGCAGCAGCCCAGCCAATGAGGAATGCAGCAGCCCAGCCAATGAGGAATGCCGCAGCCCAGCCAATGAGGAATGCAGCAGCCCAGCCAATGAGAAATGCCACAGCCCAGCCAATGAGGAATGCCACAGCCCAGCCAATGAGGAATGCCACAGCCCAGCCAATGAGGAATGCCACAGCCCAGCCAATGAGGAATGCCACAGCCCAGCCAATGAGGAATGCCACAGCCCAGCCAATGAGGAATGCCACAGCCCAGCCAATGAGGAATGCCGCAGCCCAGCCAATGAGGAATGCAGCAGCCCAGCCAATGAGGAATGCCACAGCCCAGCCAATGAGGAATGCCACAGCCCAGCCAATGAGGAATGCCACAGCCCAGCCAATGAGAAACGCAGCAGCCCAGCCAATGAGGAATGCCACAGCCCAGCCAATGAGAAACGCTGCAGCCCAGCCAATGAGAAATGCCGCAGCCCAGCCAATGAGAAATGTCACACCTCAGCCAATGAGGAATGCCGCAGCCCAGCCAATGAGAAATGCCACAGCCCAGCCAATGAGAAGCCGTTGCCGCCCTGAACTGCTGCTCTCCCCAATGGCTTTTCCTTTAGAACAGCCCCCCCTGCTCCCCGTTTTTCTCTATAGAAGCAGCTCTCCTCCTGCTTTTCTGGATTTGCCTATGGTTTGCCCATAGCATGCATGTCCTGAATTGCAGTTCTTTCGGCTGTTCCCAAATAAACTCATTTTGAGATAAAATAGGTAAATTTGCCTTTGAAGTTGACAGTCACAAAGATGTTTCACTTTTATTTTCCAATATTTGATAGTTTATCTTTCACACTGAGATCTTTAATTCATCTGGAACCTCCTTAGGTAGGGATCCTCTTTTGTTTTTCTCCAAATAGTGAAGCAGTCTCCTCTACTCCATCTACTAGACAATCTGGCCTTTCCCCCACAGAACTGCCATATAGTAGGTTCATATATACGTAGGTCTGACTCTCCCCTCTCCCCATGTCTCATGGATCAGTTCGTCTATCCTTTTTTATTACTGTCACCTTGTAGTACATCTCAATGACTGATAAGGCATTTCTCCCCTCTTCTTTTCTGAAGTCAGCTTAGCTGTTCATGGATCTCTCTTCCTTCTGAAAACATTTTAGAATCCATTTTTCAAGTTCCCCAAAAAGTTCAACTGGTATCTGACTGCGTTCAATTTGAGGATTGATCTGGCAATAATTGTTACCGTTATAATGTGAAATTGCTCATTCAAGAGCATAGAAATCTCCAATTTCTGCTTACTCAGATCACTTTTTATGGTTTTCAATAGAATTTTAAAATTTTCTCCATAGAAGTCAAGTGCATTCTAGGCTAAATAATTTCTAAATACCCTGTAATCTTTGTTGCGTTGGGTTATGTACCTTAATTGGATGAGATCTTGGTCCTACATTTTGCTCTGTTGCTGATTATGCTGTGTGATGTTAGGCAAGTTACTCACTGCTTCTTGGTGTCAATTTCCTCATTCATTAAAAGATCCAATTGAAGTTGATGGACCCCTATGGTCCCACAGGTAAAGATAACAATGACAAACCCAGATTAAAATCTCAAAATGTGCCAGTCCTTGCAAAGCCACGCAACTAGATGTACAGAGCTTAGCATGCCTGGTACATAGTGGGCGCTCAGTGTATGTTAGCAACCGCTATTATCATGCCTATCTAAAATTGAGGAAGTGGACACTAAGAGAAGCAAAGTAACTTTCTCAGGTTCTCCAAGCTAGTAAGTGGCTAGTTTTGGATGTAAGAAGTACTTAAGCCTGCAAGTGAATCTCCTTGGAAGCAATGATATATTCTACCTCAGTCAGCCCTACAGCCTCTGAGGATTTGAGTTACCAGCTCAGAAATGCTTGTCAGTGGGCTGGTTATTATCTTGACTGTGGGAGCTTGTGCCAGTGTCCTGAATACTAGAGGCCATAAATAATGTCCAGGGCTTCATTGTACGCACAGCTGCTAGAGTTACCATCAGCTTTGGCTGCACGCGTTTGCTCTCGTAGAACATCATTTTTCCTAGAAGCCCAATGTGTTCCTGGATGCCACTGGCTGATAGTGGAGTCAGATAACAGCCTGGGAAGGCAGCCGAAGTTCTCAGGACAGGAAGTGGGTGCCATCCTGCCAGCTGGGTGAGAATCAGTGCTTCTCTGAGACTGCACCTGGAGATTAAGGTGGGGACCATGGAATTCTCCGGGGAACAAGTGATGCTTCTCTCCCTGGCAGCCAAGGCAGGTGGTCCTGAAGCCCGTGACGGCCTAGTCTGTAGCAAAGTGTCAGAAGAGAATGTGGAGAGATCCTCCTGATGGGTCTTCCTGCTCCTGAGTTGCAGCCCGTCTGTCAAGACCCTTCCAACTGCAAGTGATAGGAACCAAAGTGAAACTAGCTGAATAAAACGAGCTTAAATTGGCTGAAATAAAAATGGAAAATGTTATCAGCTTAAGTAACTCCTGGATGACTTTAGGTCAGTTGGACCCAGGATGTTAGAGTTGTTTCACCAGTCTCCCTCCCATACCCCCATCCTTCAGGAAAGCCCTCTCCGAAGGAGGAGGATACGGCTCCTGGCAGCTCCAGGGTTACGTCTTCCTGAGGATGGAGTCTCTCACTCAGCATCCACATCAGTCCCTGTAAACGACTCTGGTTCTGCTTGGGTCAGGAGTCCACATGCAGAAAACGGAAGGTTGGGCCATGTCACTGGCAGACCTGTAGAGTGAGAAAAGAGCATTTCCCAAGGAAAGTCATGCCAGGCCAAAGGAAAAAAGAAAAGTGGCGGCTTTCCATTCCCTTTTTTACACTATTCTCCACAGAGCCGGTGGGCACGCGGCGGTCTAGCTGACTCCATGCCTGTTCTGCATCATTTGCTGCCACTCCCACCCGCCTGCCGTCCATCCTGTGCTCTAGACACTGGATCGTGTGCTATTCAAATTATAGAACACCTTTTGTTTTCACGTCTCTGGACCTCTGTACTTGCTGTTCCTCTTCCTGAATGCCTTCCTTTCACAATGTGGTCAGCTCCTTCCTAGAACTTTCTCTGGCCCTCCCAGGCAAATTAAGTAGCTTCCTATTGCAATGTGTTCCTATTTGTCATTCTGTATAGTGGCCAACATTTTGGAGAAGGTCATATCTGTCTCTAGGTTAGACCTGAGGTCATTGGGAGCAGGAATTATTCTTGTCCTACTGATCTTGTTTGAGTAAATGTGACTCTAGCATAGAAATGCTGTTTGCTCACCCAGTGTCCACCCCGTGCTTCCTTGCTACTGAGCCCTGCCTTGGAGCACTTTGTACCCAACTAAGTGCTGACTTTCTCAGCTTTCCCGGCAGCCAGAGATGGACATATGACACACCCAACAGCTCTGCTGAGGAACATCCTCTGGAGTGGGGAGCAGTCTCTGAAATAGCTTCTGCTTCCTTGTTAAAAGTGATCAGATGAGGTTGGCACCACCTTTTCCTCCTTCTTTCCTGCTTTGTCCACTCGGTATGTGGGACTGTAGCAGCCATCTTGCAAACAAGAGGAAAAGGTCAAGAGAATCCCGTGGGCAGTCTTGACACAGTTGAAGTTCCAAACCAACGCCTGTGACCACCCTCCTCTGGAGGCTGGGTCAAGACAGTCTTTCCCCATCTCCGTGGTGTCCCCCCTGTGTGGAAGACTTCCGATTGTGTCATACTCTCAGTTTTGTGAAAATCATTGTGGAATAAAGAGTTAGGTAGCAGTACCCAAGCTGATTCCAAAGTTTGAGAAGTTGTGTGGTGCCTAAAGGCACATACATCTCATTAGTGAGTAACTGTAGTTATTTAAGAATTAGTTTTTTTGCTTTCAATGTATTTGTATTATTTTTTTCTAACAGCTGCTAAGTTGTTAGTACATAAATGTTCGTCAGGTCTAGGGACCTAATGACTTAAAATATGACAGTAAGGTATTTCCGTTGGCTTAGGACACCATGTGACAAGTGCTGAGACACTAAGGGTGCCTTTGCAGGGAAAGTTTGGGAACTTCTGACTTAGGAAATAAATGAATAAACATAAAAGGAGATTTATTACATGTGCAGAGTGGGATGAGGAGGTCATGTGAAGAATAGTAGAGGAATTCTCTTTTATTCTTCTTCTTAAAAGGAGAGTCCTCCTCTTGATGAGGGAATCCTGGATGATTCTTGCCTTCTTAAATGCCAGGTCATAATTGTCATATTCCTTGCCGCTGTGTCTAAGTGGCCACAAGCTTATGCGCAGTTTCTGTGTTGAAAAGTCTTCAAGCTTCTTCAGCACCTCCCTTTCCCCCTCTCTCAGGTCTCTGAGAGGCGCACCTCCCCCGTGAAGCCTCCTGTGACTTAGAGGGAGTCACGTGATGTTTTGACCTTCGTCCCTATCTTCTCAAACTCAGGAGCACGAGCTCCCTGCCTGGGCAAGGGGTCAGGCTGGCGAGCTCAGGCTGTGTTGGTGACCTCGGCTTCTGCGGGGCTGTGTGTTTTCATCTCTCCAGCCTAGATGTCTTTGCTCCAGATGGGAAACTCTTGGGTGAGTGCTTGAACCAAAAGAAAGCCAAGCTCATTTTTAAAAATTCAACTATTTATTAAGGGCCTACTAAGTGTCGGAGATATCCTTTCTGATGACTAATTTGCCAAGGATAGCCCTTCCTTCATCCTGGCAGCCGGGGCTGTGTGGTAAGCTGTGCATGCTATGCCCTGCGCGGCTCCAGGGTGTGACTCACCCACACAGTGGAGGCGATGGTGTCCTGAGGGTCGTGCATCATGGCAGCCCTGCTGGCACTCCTGCTACTCAGTTTCCGGGGAACATGAGGTCATTAACGACCATTGAACACAGCCCCTTAAAGTTTAGGCTTTGGTTCCGAGTTCCGGCTCAGCCCTTTGCCTGCAGTGCTGCTCCAGGCTGCCAGCTTCTTTCTCCTCATCTGGAAGAATTCTGGAACCTCAGAGGTTGTTGTGAGGATTACATAAAGCAGCATGTGTGTGACAAGCTCTCAGCCCCATAGCTGGCAGGCAGGTAGGACATGACAAATGTTAGCAATTGTTACCCTCATTATTGACGTCTGTTTGACAAAATCAATATGTTTGGCGTCTTTTGTGGGCAGGATAAACTCGAGATGGCAGCGTGATGTTCGTCTTTGTTAGGGAGAGCCTGTCTGCCTACTGCTGCATCTCCAGCCTAGTCCAGGGCCTAGCACATAGTAGGTGGTCAATAAATGTTTGTGAAGTGAATTTATTGAAACTTACATTTTCATAATTCTTTATATGTTTCAGAACATGATCACACCCTAACTTTAATTCAGTTCTAGTGATAATTGTGACAGACTATAAAATGCATTATTTCACGTGAAACTTAGCACAGCCTTGAGCCCCACGTTACGGGTAAGGAGACTGCAGCTTCGACACGCTTCACTTCCTGCAGGTCACCCAGCTAGCAAGCGCCTGCGCAGGAGCAGTGTTCACTGTTCAGTAATACTCATTCAACTCCAACTGTGTGGCAGCCAGAGCAAAGGACAGCAATCACAGATTCAGAGGCAGGCGACAAAGACAGCTCCTCAGGGAGCACGTGAACAGTGCGTTTTGCTTGACCAAGTTGTTCTGCTGTAGCTTTGTGCTGGGACATTTTCTGGTCAATCCTGAAAATGAAAAAAAAAGGGAAGCTCATGTTCTTTGCACAACGTCTGGAGGGTCCATGTGGAAAACCAGCTTTAGGGTTGTACCGTGGGGGGAAATGCAGACAAGTGAAGCATTTAGCCAAGACCGCTCTGTGTGCTGGGACGTGGGCCAGGAGACCTGACCCCAAGTCACAGGTGTGGAGGGTGAAGAAGAACACAGGGGCTGCAGTCCGGCTGGCTGAGTGTGACTGATGGCTCCAGCACCTACGCGCTTGAGAGAGTCACTTCCGCAGCCTGGGCTTTAGCGTCCTCTTATGCAAAGTGGGATAATCTGCGTAAGTAATTCACCACATGGATGAATCTCACAAGCATTATGCTGAGTGAGAGAAACCAGGACAGAAGGCTGCGTGCTACATGATTCCATTTATACGACCCTCCAGAAAAGGGCCTAAAACAGGTCAGTGGATGCTTGGGGTGGGGCGACAAGATTGACTACAGAGGGGCATAAGCACACTTTTTGGAATAAGGGAAATATTTGATATTTTGGTCACGGACTGGTTATATATATGTATATATTTGTCAAAACACCGTATTTTGCACCTAAAAACTGTGAATTCTATTGCATTTAAATCATATCTCAATAAAACTGACTTAAGAATGAGTAGTTCATGGGTTCTTATCATCATGTTAAATCATACCTATAAAGGACTTGGAGGGGGCACCCAGGGAAGAATCAGGCCCAGTGTGCATTTCTTCTTCCCACCAGGTCAGCTCGTTCAAGGATCACAGCTCTGAAAGCCAACAAGAACTCCACAGAATGCTGGATGAAAAAGTTGAAAATTTTTTCATGTATTTCCAAGTGTTGCTATTTATCCCTTAATGGAAGACGAAAGGATATCTTAAATCCACTGGAATAATTGTGTGATCGTCTACTGTACCATTAAAAGATCAGCACATATCACCAAAGAAAAAATAGAGATGGGTAATGAATTAAAATGGCGGCTTCCTCTATAGTTTTCTGGCTGTACATAAATAAATATTTATTTAAGAGGGTGAAAAAAAATACTTGGGCAGGTCAAATATGCAGGCTACCCCCGCTTTTCCCCAGAATCAGCCTAAAGTTGCTTGATTTCTGAAATTTCTGAAATTGCTTTTGTCTCCAAACTCTGGTGTTAGCCACTCCAGCCACTCCGGGCACATAAAGCTGACCCATGCCCCATAGTGGGAAGGGCCTGGACCGTGTTCTCCTACTCGGGGACCATTGTCCTGCAGCCTCACGAGGCTGAACTCTTGGGACCTGAGGTTGAATTCTACCTCTGCCACCAACCACTGGGTGACCTGGGGCAAGACTCCTATGTCTCTGAGCTTTAGTTTCCTCATCTGTAAATTCAAGGAGCAAGACCAGATGATCGGCTAAACCCTTCACACTCCAATTTCTAGAATTCTACAAGCCCTGGAGTGGGGAGGCAGACATGCTCCAGTCAACTTTCAATGTCTACCCGCTATAAAAATTCTCTGGGCCACAATTTCTTCTTTGTAAAACGGGATAATAATTGCCATCTCCACAGGCTGTTTGTGAAGAACGAATGAAATTATGTATGTGAAAGCTCCTAATATATTTTCTGGCCCAATGATTTGATCTTCTTTCCTCTCTTCTTCTATTTCTTTTCCCCTTTCTCCCACCCTTCCTCCCTATTAGTATAATACACTTCCATTTAATTTTAAAAACTCACATTCTTTTTCTGTTTATTCAGAAAGCACATCTGGTCTTAAACTTATCTATTCACAGTGTCATATGCCAAGTACTGTGGCCTGGCGAAGGTGCTGGTTATTCATTAGAAGAGAGTTTAAATAAATTTGCAATTATAACAAAGGTAAAATAGCTTAGAATGCTAAAACTGACTTTTGCTTTTTTAGATATCTCAATATATTTTCTGAAGCTTTCTTTGCCCCTATTATTCACTTCATTCAGTCATTTATTTATTCAACAATCAATTTTTGATCCCCTCTCTGTGCCAGGCACCAGGCTAGGTATTAGGGATACAGACGTGAATCAGACATTGTCAATAAACTCAAAAAGCATCCAGGGGAATGGAAGCAGGCACAGGGGCTCTGAGAGAAGTCTGTGCAGGATACCTTAGAGGTCCAAAGAAGGCCATGGTGGGTTCTTTCATGGGGGAGTCAAGAAAGGCTGCACAGAGGAGTCGAGGCTGAACTTGAGTCATGAAAGATGAGTAGGTGTTCACCCAATAAAGGTGGTGAAGGAGGGAACTGCGCACAGAAGGAGCAGCGTGCACAAAGGCCTGGAGATGTGCAGTGACCCTGCGTACTCTGGAACCTCTACCTGGGTCAGGGTGGTAGGAGTGGAGAGTACAGTGTGGTGGACCCAGTGAGGGAAGGAGCTAGAAGTCCTAGACAAATGTTTAAGCAAATGTTGATGTGCTTAGGAAGGGAGGACACCAGATGCTGCACAACTGTTGGTGACAACAGAAGGGGAACTTGCTGTGTCCCAACTCAAGTGCCAACCATCCACATTGGCAGGTCACAGCTGCGCTGTAAGGCTTAGGTCTGGCCATGGTTCCCCAGGGCTTTCCAGGGGCTCAGCCACAACTGGACTGATTTCTTTCTAAATCAGGTCGTAGTCATTAGAGACAGCACAAGGTGGGAGCCATTTGTTTGAATTCTGACACCCTGGTTGAGTTTTTCTTGGAAATGGGGTTGGAATTTTACTGTCTGCAAGTTCATTGCTGAAGTGCAAGTGAGGAGTTACAGATTAAGAAGTAAATTTGTTCTTTTATAAGATGATGACCCTCAACTTTTGAGTAAGATGAAATGAGTTGTCAATAAGGGAACCAAGAGTTAGCAAACACCTAAAATGCGCCAGGTGCTTCTTAACTTTCTCAACACCCCGCGTGGTATTCAGATGTATACCCTCTGACTCCAGAGTCCTGCTTCTCGCTCTACCTCCTGGCGTCCAGCGAATCCTCTCACAGAGCCTAGGGCAGGTTTTAGCTTTTTGCTTTTAAGTAGTCAAAATGGAAGGAAAGTGATGAGAAGAAAGTGGTGTTGTCCTTCTCTCTTCACAGCTCATTGAGGCCACCGACAGACAAACACCCAGAGTTCCAGGTTTATATTTAGGTGAGGAAAAAGGTCTGGGCCTCAAAGCCAATGAAAGAGCATTGCTAGACTATTCTACACCTACGAAACTGAGAGAAGCACCTCAGACATTTTGACTCCTAGTCTTAAATGGAAAGAAGGAGAGAAAAGAATATACTTACCAATCCAGCGACGCTCTGGAACAAAGGTAAACGAGAGAGAAAGTAGTGAGAAGAGCAAAGAAATTTGGGCTCTTTCAGAACCTATTAGCTCTCTCCTACAAAGAGGTTCTTCTCCAGTAAATGGCATCGTGCTCCTTCATTTGCGTTCCTTCATTCATTCCTTACCACATTCCTTCCTTCCTCCCTTCCTTTCATTCCTCTTTTCCACTCTCCTTCTTTTTCTTTCTTGCTATTGCTCCTGTTCCTTCAATCTCTTTCTTAAAGTTCAAATGGAAATACCAGCCGTAATCCCTGAGAAGCAGCTCTGTTTTCCCTGCCACTGCATTGCACAACTTGTGGTGTGGCCCTGTGCCACCAGGAGCTATGTAGCGAGGTTTTACGTGGCCGAGGAACATCTCGTACAATGCCACTTTTATCAAAACCAGATAGCATAACAATGCATACAGAGCCCCGTTCACATCAGCCTCATAGGATTTCGCTATGATAAAAATAATGCAGTTGAAATGTAGAATCCGTCTCCACATGAGGATGGCCTCTCCCTGCCCAGGCCCCTCCTGAAGCCCCGACTCAACCTCCACTTGCTCACCTCCCCACCCTCTTGTCATCAGGTGCTTCCTTTGGCCTCCGACTGTTCAGGTTTCACCAGTTGGGTGACCCAATAGGATAGGGTTGCACCACACTCGGGTGGGGCTCGAGGGGAGGGAGGGAAAAGGCTTGAGTTGCAAGCCCCACTGAGGCTGCGTTTGACTCTGCTACTCCTAACGTGGTCCCCATAATCCTGGCGAGCCAGCAGCGTCTTAGAGATGAGTCTTCTCGTTGTGGGGACCAGAACAAGAGAAAGGGAGAGGAACGCCTACAGTCGTGAGCCAGTTTCAGCCCCTGGTTCAAGAGCTGCCTGGCCCTGCCCGTCAGCTTAGAGGTCTCTTTAGCCAGAGACCTCCAAGGAGAGGAGCAGAGTCAGGAAAGACTGACTGCCCAGAGTCAATGACATAGGCCAGGTCGTCCTGGTATTACATGGGCATGGAATTAGGTTAGGGACACATCCATAAAGGATGGCCTTTCCCCCGCTGACTCCCTCCCAAACGATTCCCAACAGTAGGGCTAAAAGGGACTCAGTTCCTCCTTTGCCTTGACGTAATCCTGGCCTTAATCCCCAGAAGAGTCATAGGGTTCCCAACAGGAAGGCTTCACGCTCTCTCCCTGAGCGTGGGAGCGAGGTCTTCAATGCTGGTAGGAGGGAGGACTGGAAATGGAGATGACTTGCTAAAGGACAATGAGGAGGATAATTCCCCAACCAGAAAGTCCCTGTGCTCCCTCCTACAATATGGGCTCGAGACTAAGGCTTCCTACCTATGCAGTTTGTGAACACCATTCATTCATTCATTCATTGAAGAAACAGTGGCTGGATTTCTACTGTATGTCAGCACTGTTCTAGGCTCTGAGGTAACGAAATTTACACAAGACAAAATCCCTGCTTTCATGGCAGAGGAAGACACTTTCAATAAATAAAATAAAATAAAATATATAAATAAATTCAGCTAGTGATAAGCGCTATGAAGGTTTTTTTTCCCCAAACCTAGATATGGGCAAGCAATGAGCATGCCAAGTAGGTGGCTGCTTTAAATTAGGGTGGAGAGGATGGCTCCTCTGAAGAGGTAACAGTGAGTTGAGTCCCATGTGAGGAGAAGGCAGGGGAAGAGCATTCCAGACACAGGGAATGGTGAGTGCAAACGCTCAGAGGTTGGCGCAAGCTGGGCATGTTGGAGAAATACAAGAAGTTTCATTGAGACAGAGTGAGTGACAGGGGTGTGGAGGGCGTGCCAGGAGGTCGTGGAGGCAGGGCCCACCCCCAGCCGCCCAGCCACAGGCCCATCCACGGTGCCCTGCCGTTCCTCCGGGGCTGGGTCCATCCAGTTGAAGTGTATCTGGGGATGCATTGGACGGTCTCTGCTTTCTGCTGTGCAGAGGGGCCTTTTGGCTCCACGTGGTCTCCCCAGGAGAAACTCAGCCCCCGGCTCCCCACCCAGCACCAAGCATAGAGATTAGTGAGCAGTCTCTCTGGGTGTCAGCCCTTGAGTGTGAGACTTAAACTCTTAATTCCAAACCATTACGACATGGGTATCCGATTGCCCCTGATGACTTCAAATTGTTTGCTTGTGTGTGCCAGACGTTTTGTCAATGAAGGATTTCTGTCCCAGCTTTGGTTTTAAGTGAGTCTCATGTTTGCTGAAACTCCGGTTTAACTGAGAACAAACCAGATGGGTGCGAGTATGAAAGGGCGTAGAATACCTCGTCGAAAGTCTCTGTGAAAGAGTATACGGGTCCATCTAAAAGGAAGGAGTAATAAAGTGCGTACATTAGAGGGACAAGAATGAGAAGCTGTTGAGAGCGGGAGCTCTGGTCTCAGCTGTCTCGGTTCAAATCCTGGCTCTGTTGTGTGCCAACCGGGTGACCCCAGGCATGTTACTTAGACCTTTGTGCCTCAGTTTCCTCATTGGTGAAGTGTGAAGATTTTAGTGGTTGTGATGATTAAAGAAGCCAACACGTGAAGCGCTTTGAGCGGCGCCTGGCGAGCTGGCAAGATGCAGTGGCTGCCGGATTTCATCGCTCAAGCAGGAGCGCTCGTGTGCTCCTGGGTTTGCCCGCACAGTGGCTCAGAGCAGCTGGGTAGAGCAGTGGACACTGAGGCTGAGTGTGAGCTCTCAGCTCAGTCTCTTTCTGGAATCATACCCCACTCCTAATCCCACGTCATTAGTCTCACAGACACAGCCCTTGGGTCCCAGAAGGGAATAAATAAAAAGGTGTGGACTGTGCATTATGAATCCATTCTTCCTTCTGGATGAAAAGCTCAAGGCCGTAGCGTGAGAGAGGGGTCCTTCTCTTGCATGAAGGACACAGCATTGCACCTCGTAAGGGAGTCCCTGGGCTGGGCACACGGGCCTGCTGGGCTGTCAAGAGAAGTCTAGGCCCTAGAAAGTTGTATCTGGGTCTGTGGTTTCAAAATTCAAAAGCATGTTTTTAAAGCAATTGCTTCTTTAATTCAAATGAAACCTCACCAGGAGCCCCAGTGAAACCAATGAGAGTGTTGAAGAGCAGCGCCTTCTAAGTTACCCCTTTTCTCTCCGAAAAAACTGTCCCCGAGGAGACTGTAGGAAACAGGACTTGAAACAGCAACACAGGCTTAGCTACCAAACGCCCCCGGGAGAAGTGCGCCCCAGTTCCCTCCCTTGTCAGCCCCTGGCACTTTTACCAACTTAATTTTTTAAAACAATATATGTGCATAGTTTTTAAAAGTGAAAAGCAGCGGTCCGTGCTGCACCCCTCCCTGCCCTCAGATCGCTCTCGAAGAGGCAGTAACTTCCAACATTTTTAGCTATTTCTTTGGAATTGACCTCTCTATGTTGAAATGACATTCTTACACTGCTAATTCTTGATTTTTCAGTCTTAGACATTATCTTTTGACTTTCTATGATGGAAGATAAGGATCCAGCTCTTTAGGCCACTTTCCTTGGCTCCCCTTATGCCCCTCCCCCTCCACAACATACACACTTCTCATCCCTTATTCACGCACATAGAATTGCATCGAATTTTTGTTAACCCAATAGTAACTATTTACCTGATAGCATCTACGAAATTAGTGTTCACAGATGAGCCACCTAACATTCCATGGTTATATTTCCTTTCTTATATAATTTTTCCTATAATTAAAAATTGTCTCATTTTTCTTTGTGGTTTTTTTGTACCTAACATTAATTCAGCCCCCTAATTCTCATGCACAGCTATCAAATTTCTCCCAGTGAAATCAAACTCATCACGTAATCAAAGGGCTCCATTTTCTTTTGGGGGGACATACCCCTCCTAGAGACCCTTGGTCCTCCTCCTACAGTCTGGGCTGGTTGCTCTGTAAGTCTCCTGTGCTCCCAGTATTGTGGGCTTTCTTTCCCCATCATCCTAAGAATCCGCTGAGCCTCTCTCCTGAGCTGGATCCCTGGATGCCACATTCTACAGCTTGGTTTTCCCCCTGTTTTTCAGTAAAATACATCCTCCTGTAACTCCCCAAGAAAAATTGCTTGGGAAGTGACTTTCTTGAGACCATGCATACATGAAAATACTTTTATTATATGCTCACATAATTTATGATTGGCAGGTCAATCTTTTTCTTTACATAAACTTAATGGTACTTGTTAAGCCCATGCATTTTGCTCTTTGTCTGTTCAAGAGTTGAAGAATCAGTGTGTATTTAACTCTACACATGAGGCATAATCCTCCATCTCTCTGGTGAAAGGATTTCTGGAGACATAAATATCTGACTCTGGGTGCATTACATGTCATCTATAGCAAGATAAGGCAGGAGATAATTAACACCGTCCATCTGCCATCCATATTTTCACTTAGCAAATACTTGTAGCAAAATGCCTATCTCTGTGCCATGTCCTGTGCTCAGCGCTGGGACCTGTTTTGATTTGGGATGATTAATTCCCATGTATTTATTTTGACAGCTTCACATGGAGCCCTCGGGCCACATGGCAACACTAAGACTTTCTTTCAAGCTACTCTCCTCAACTAGGTGAGCTTACCTTACTTTAGTCAGCAGAGCCAAACTCAATAGACGAGCCTGCCAAGAAAAGGACATGACGATGAACACCCCAGTCTCGCAGCTGTCACTGGGCAAACAGTATAGAAGACCTATTGTCTCGAGCCGAGGGGCTCTGAGGGGTCAGGAAAAGCTTACTTCACCTGCTCAGACAGAGAACGTACCAGAAACGCTGTGCTATGCTCCGTGTGAAGTCAATGGAGCTCCCATCAAATGGCCTACTTCTCCCTGAGGAGCCCAACTGGGGGGACTCTCAGAGCAGGAAAACAGTACAGAAGATAGCAACAACAGCAACAACAACAATAATAATAATTGTTGTTATTGTTGCCATTGAAGCCAAAATACCCCTTCAATATGGCTCTTCGGAACACCAGCACTGTGGGAGGCACTCAGTAACATTAAGACATCACACTCACTTTTCCTTCGGTTCCCAGAGATGTTTTGGATTATTGGTAAGCGAAATTATAAGAAAGGGATCCAACCAACAGTCACGGCTACTGTCCTTAAAAAGGCATTTCCTTTCTTACCCTGGAACACTGCTGCTAGAGTTTATCCCAAGGAAATAATGAAAGATAGGAAATATTGCTGCTAGAAATTATGAAATAATGAAAGACGTGAGAAAAGATATAATCTTAAAGGTATTTACTGAAATACTGCTATAAAATCAAGAACTGGAAATAGCCTAAATTTCTCCCTGATTAAAAATTTGAGCAGTCCCCTCATTCAATGAAATACCACCAGTCATTGAAAATTATGTAGAAGAAATGTATTCATTGCGGCGGAAAGATGTTTACAATAGATACTATTTTTCTACATGTATAGGTACACATATGCGTGAGAGTGTATATGTATACATATATTTAGAAAGATTGATGGGGAAAATACCAAGGAGTTAAGAGTGGTTCCTTCTGGGTTGGTGGAATAATGGTTGGTTGGCTTTTTTCTTTCTTTCTTTTTCTTTCTTTGCTTATCTGTATTTTCCACAATAATCCTACTTTGCTTTTGAAAAAACACCAATAAAAGCGATTGCAAATATCTAGGATAAAGAAGTAGATAAGGTCTTCAGCAAGCAAAGGCAAATCCTGAGACAGGCTTCCCCAAGAGGCTCGGTTTCCCGCGAGTCCCCTCTTTGCACCCCTCCTTCCAGAAGCTTACGGTTTCTGGCTTTCTGTAGCACGGCCTTGAGCAGACGTGGCTGCAGGCGGCCAGGAGACTAAGTGTTGGCTGGGCCACAAGGGTCCCAGCTGCCCACACAAGGTTGGTGAGTCAGGGCTTGCTTTGTGCTGTTGCAAGAAGCATCCAAGCACGGAGCCAAGAGGTCACAGAGAGGTCAGCCCATCAGAAGCTTTTACAAAGATGCTGATCTGATAGAGGAAGACTTTCCTTAGGGCAGATTCTGGAAACCACCCCACCGTCCTGAACTGCATTTCACCTGCCTTCCAGTTAGCTTACAGCTTAGGTGCCGCCATGCTCATGTCTGAGCAATGTGGCACTATTTGCCCAAAACTGCCTGCCTGCTCATGCTCAGAACGAGATATTGACCATCATTGTCATCTATTCATCACCTACTATGCACCAGACACCATGCTAGACTTTTCTATGTACCTTGTTTCCCAATCCTTGCAGTTCTGCAGGGCAGACATTATTATCTCTGTTTTCAAAGGAGAAAATTGAGCTCAGTGATTTCCCAGCATTTCACACAAAGGAGCAGAGCTGGGATTTGAACCAGATCCTGTCACTTCACATACACAAAGCTGCTTTTCAACCCTCTGCGTTCCTGTCACTAGCCCACATTCTAGCGTCAACCAGAAACTGCCTTGTAATGGACCCTATTGTTTTTAGCTGTGTCGGGAGCGCCCTTCCTTTGGGTCTCACTGAGTGCCCAGCGATGTGCTGGACCACCGTAGATAAGTGAAATGGAATTTCAGGGTGAGCAAGACCATTTTTAGGGAGAACTGTAAATTTTCTCTCATCTTCCCTCTGCCCCTTCCTCTCATATCAGCCTTGGAGTAGGAGTGAGTTCCTAGATGCCTGTGTAATATTAAACATGCTCCCAAGGCTGGAGGCCAATCTCAGGCAGTGGTGGCAGAAGGCACCAGGGTCTCCTCTGGTTGTTTCCTTATGCGCCCATCCCACCTTGTCACTCATCTTTCCCCACCTCAGTCCTCAAGCCCAGTCAGCCAGGGCTCCCCTTTGTCCTGAACATTTCCACCTCCACGGCTGTGTCCCCAGCGTGTCCATTGCCTAGAGTCCCGGACACTGGGGACGCACTGAACAAATGATTGTGACTAAGTTAACGAATGGTGAATGGAGGGACGACTGCCTTCCACTTCACCTAGTGAAGTCTGCCCTTCCCCCGAGGGGGAGCTCCAGCCCCACGAGCTCTGTGAAGCCTTTTCGCCGTTGCCCCAGCTCACGGAGTGAGCTCTTCCCTCGGCACACGTGGAGCGCATGCAGTCGTGGCGCTGGTTTCTCACTCAGCATGTGCTGTCCTGTATGCGTAAGGTGCTTAGCATGTCCTACTCTATGAAAGTAGGGAATGTGTTCCATTACTCCATGTCTCTGGAGCCAGAGAGACCTGGGTTCAAGTCCCAATTCCATCACTTGCCAGCTGAGTGACTTTGAAAAGGTGCTTAACCTCCCTGAGGCTCATTTTCTTAATCTGTTCAAAAGGGACAATGAGAGCTAAGTGTCCTTTCTCACAAATGTCAATGAGTCAAATTACAAAATAGTATGTAGATCATGATCCCATTTTCGTCAAAAGACGCATTTCTTTTTGTAGACACATATTTATAGGTGTGTTTGTGTGTGAATGCGTGTGTCAAGTCTGGAAGGACACACGCTAAACTATTAACACTTGCAGCTAATCCCACCAGGGCTATTCTGTGTAGCAGTTATTTGCGTGTATGTCTTATTTCCCTCCCCAAAGATTGTAAGACTCTGAATGGCAGAAACTGAATTTATCAGTTAGGGTGGGCTAAATTATGCAGTGGCAACCACTTCAAACCTCAGATGCCGAAATAGCAAGGTTATTTCTCCCTTCTGCTACATGGCCATTGTGGGTCTGGCAGGATGTCACATCAAAATCACTAAGGGATGCAAGCTGCCAGACCACCACCATCTCGAACATTACCAGGCAGCATGCTGAAGGGAAAAGAGAGAGGGGCAATTTGCTCATAGCTCATGGCCAAAGCAAGTCGCATGGGCACACAGAACTTCAAGTGGGCAGAGAGGTGCAATCTTCTCCCGTGCCTGGAAGGAGCAAGAGTCCGGGTACATGTGGAGTCCTGCCCCACTGACTAGCTTCACGTCTCTGTACCCGAGATGACTTTCTCTTCTACTTTTAAAGACATAGCAATCAGATTGAGACACCCCCAGGTAAGTCAGGACAATGTCCCCATCTCAAGGTCCTTAATCTCAGCCACATCTTGAAAGTCCCCTTTCTCATGTAGGGTAGCATATTTGCAGGTTCCAGGGACTGGGGCATGGATATCTTTGGGGGACCATTATTCTGCCGCCCACAGGGAGTTTTAAAAACTATATAAATACACATATAAATTGTATCTATATGTATAAATTGTATATATATACCTGTATATATATTTAATTTTATATATATATTCACTGTGATTGAGCCAAGGAGGAAAACACTAATCTAAATAGGAAGACAGGGGAAAATATGATGTGGGCCTGAAGGAGTTTACTCAAACTCAAACAGACAGTGTGTGTGTTGTGGGGGGCGGGATTCCAAGCTGAGGGTTGAGCCCATATGAAAAGGACAGTGAGTCTGTGCCTGGGGTGTTCATGGAACTGAGAGTGAGCTGGTGTGCCTGTGGCAAGGAGGGGGCGATTTGCTGGAACCAATCCTAGCACTGCTCATCAGGCCATGCTGTGGCGGCGTCCCACATAGAAGAACTAGAAGGACTCACAACTATGTGCCGGGGCTTTGGGGAGGCAAAAATATGAGGAAGACTGGCAATAGATGTTAGCTCAAGGCCCATCTTCCCCAGCCAAAAAAAAAAAAAAGTGGGCCTTAAAAAAAAAATGCTCCTCCTGCATACTTCCACTTAAGTTAAAAAAAAAAATAATGTGTGGGGGCTGTGACATCAGGCAGACCTGCGTTTGAGTCTCAGCTCTGCCACTCAGCTGCACGATGGGGAGAAGTTACCTAGCTTCTGTCAATCTCAGCTGCCTCCATGGTGAAAAGAAGCTGCTGATAGTAGCATCTATTTCATGGGGTTGCTGGGAGGCTTAATTAAGACAACATTTCAAGTGCTTAAAATTTGATGAAGGGTGCTGTTACTAGTATTACTAGCCGTGTCCCTCCTGGGCAGTGGTCGGGTCACTGGCACTGAGGGGACAGAATCTGGGAGACGAGACAGGTGGGCTGTGGAGAATCCCACCCAGCCTCCTCGCCTGCCCCATGGATTGCAGGGCTGGGTCGCCCGCACACCAGACGCCCTTGCAGTCCCTTGAGGGGAGAGCCTGGGTTAGTCCAGAAAGCTCTCTTCCGTCCGCCCGGGACTTGCCCTGGCGCTGTGGTTAACTGTGAGGGACACAGGACCAGTCCTCCAACAGAACCACGTCACCGGGTCCTGAGGGGGCTTGGGCACCTCTGAGCCGCAGAGGCTCTTCTTGCACGTGCTTCTGTGACCCAGGCAGGGAGCTCAGATGCCCGCATCTTCCTTTCTCAGCCTATGAATCCTAAATACAGACATGGATGACACCACAACTGAACTGGGGTCAGGCGTTCAGAACCATCATCAGAGAAGCTGGGGAAGGACAGAAATGTGATATAAGTACGTATGTGCACATGAATAAGGCAAATATCTTCGGCAGAATTCCTGATTTTGATGCACTTTGTAATTCTAAGCTAAAAAGCAAAGAAGGAAAGCACATGTATCAAAACATGAGTAAGTGCTCAGTTCTGAACCTTCTCTGCGGCCCTAGAGCCCGCACGAGCCCTGCAGAGAGGACAGAGCAGGCTCCAGGCCAGACGCCCAGATGGGCAGGCAGGCAACGCGGCGCTCCTCACCCACCTCCACCCCTCCACCCCCACCTCTACCCCTCCACCTCCTCACCTCCACCCCCCCATCCCCACCAGCCCACCTCCACCCCTTCTCCTCCACCCCTCCACCCCCCCACCTCCACCCCTTCACCCCTCCAACCCCCACCTCCACCCCTCCAACCCTCCCCCCAACCTCCACCCCCCCACCTCCACCCCGCCACTCCCCTCCCCACTCCCCAACCCTCTGCCCACCCACCCCCACCCCCACGCCCCCAAACCTCCACCCCTGCCATGCCCACCCCACCCCCAGCCCAACTAGGACTCTTTTTCATACTACCACAGTAATAAGTAATAATTATAGGAAATACAGATTACTAAACAAGAAAAAATAAGATTCATGTACAGACTCACCTCCTAGACAAAACCGCAGTAAATACCTTGTAATGTCCTTTCCATTTTATTTCCACACAAATCTTTTCAGTCTAAGCAAAATGGAATGACTTTGCACCCGCTATCTTGAGAAAAAGAATATTTAAGTACCTTTATGTCACCTCCCTGAACCCTAGTTTCTGGCTCTGTATTTCACAAGGTATTTGTAAATTAGTAATATAAATATTCAATACATGTTAACAACTACCATTATCATAAGCAAGAATCATAATTATTATTTTCTTGCTTAATCACCACAGAAACTCTGCCAAATTATTGCCGATGAAAACACTGAGGCTCAGAGAAGTCGGTCATCTAATCAACCTCATAACTTGAAAGGGGTGAATTCCGGATTTGAACGCAAGTTTATTTGATTCAGAAGTCAATCTCAGCGCTGCCCCAGAAGATGCACGAGGGGAGAAAGCAGGCCTTCCACAGGGGAGTTTTAGTCCAGGACAAGACACTTGGCTCCAGAATCTTTTCAGGGCATCAGCTCAACTGATTGGTAGCCAGTTGTTTCCACCCACACCATCTGCTCCAAACCTCCCCTTGGGTGGGGAGCTGCGAGAAGACTACAACTGTCCCGGACAGTTTTGCCGGGCCCTGGCACCCCAGCCCTGCCCGGCTCTCTTGATTCCAATCACAGTCGATCCTCTTTAATAATAGCTCGAGCACAAATAGGAAGTCTTTCAGTAACCAACTAGTTACTCCTAAAATCCTTGTAAATGCTTAGGGATCAGCCCCTGCGTCCCCGTGCCTCCCTAGCCGCTCGTTAGAACAGACAAAGTGTAATTGAGAACAGACTTAAAGTTCAACTGTCACTGTCATCCATCTGCACTTCATTAGAATTCATTTACTTGGCTCCCACGGAGCTCCTGGTTAGAAGGACCTGGGCAAGATTCATCCCTCCGGTGGTCGCCTTTGCTGCTCTGCCTCACACGCAGGCACACTCTTGCACACGCACACACACATGCACTCACACACACGTGCACACAGTGAGCCACTGTGAGGCATGTGTTTGATTATCCTGAAATCTGGCATCACCGTCTGAGTAGCCTAGATCACGTGGGTTCAGAGGTTGGCTTGCTGCGCAGTTTAGCTGGCTGAGGGACGTGGATTCAGGTGCAATTAACTAAGGGAGAACTGGCCTCCGGCTCGCACTTAATGTGTCACACCTGCATTCAATTTGCTGCTCCTTTCCAGTCCCTTCAGGGTGAAATGACCAAGCCCTAAGAAGACAAGGGGCTGGGGGCAGCACCAGCAATGTCCTCGGTCTTCAGTGGCCTGTAGGCTTGTGTGAGGAACGTCTGCCCGATGAGCCCCATTGCTAGAGTAGCTTGTCTACTGATGGTGACAAGTGCCTGGAATTCTACCCATGGATTAAAGCTTTGGAGCTGCAGAAGACCCTCTGTTAAAACGCATCTGCCTGTGGAGGGGAATAAAGGAAAGCCTATTAATCAGTACTACATTAACGTAAATTACTGCATTGGATTATCACCTTATTTAACATGGCCCTCAGGGCATCAGGACACATCAGTTTGAATGCAAGGCCTTACCAAGATGAGTGGTCTGGGGAGCAAGGCAGTATGAGAGCACTGGACCTGAGAAGGGAGGTATGAGAACACGGCTGACTTCATAACCTTGATTTCCACTGGCTGGTGGAGTGACTGAGCTGCAGACACTGCTGGGTGACTTTAGGCAGATCCCTGGCCTGTCTTGGTGACTCAGCCACACCCTGAAGGTAATCGAGGTGACCTACAGCTCGGGGCAGCTGGGTGCAGAATTAATGACCGTGAAGAAGCCTGAACACACCAAGCCTGTTGACATGCAAGGCATGATTAAGTCATTAGGTAGACTGGTTAATTATCATTTCAAAACTTGCTGGTGGAGGGGTCAACCACCTGCTGCTCTAGATGGGGAAGACCTTGAGAGAACTATGAAAAAGAATGGAGAAGTGGTATCTCAGTGTAGTTTTGGTTGCATTTCCCTGACAATTACTGAGGTTGAACATCTTTTCATGTGCCTGTTGGCCATCTGTAGATCTTCTTTGGAAAAATGTCTGTTCATATTCTCTGCCCATTTTTTGATCACGTTGTTCATTTTTTTGTTGTCAAGGTGTATGAGTTCTTTATATATTTCGGAAATTAACCCCTTGTCAGATATATGATTTGCAAATATTTTCTCCCAGTTGATGGGTTGTCGTTTCATTTTGTTCATGGTTTCCTTTGCCTTGCAGAAGCTTTTTAGTCTGATTTTAGTCCCATTTGTTTATTTTGTTTGTTTGTTTCCCTTGCCTCCATAGACATGGTATTCAAAAAGATACCTTACACCTGTCAGAAAGGCTATAATTAACAGGACAAGAAATAACAAGTGTTGGAGAGGATGTGGAGAGAAGGGAACTCTCATACACTGCTGGTGGGAGTGCAAACTGGTGCAGCCACTATGGAAAACAGTATGGAGATTCCTCAAAAAATTAAAAATAGAAATACCATATGATCCAGCTATTCCACTACTGGGTATTTATCCAAGGAACATGAAATCAATAATTCAAAAAGATATACGCACTCTTATGTTCATTGCAGCACTATTCACAATAGCTAAGAAATGGAAGCAACCCAAGTGCCCATCAATGGATGATTGGGTAAAGAAGATCTGAGATATATATATATATATATATAGATATATATATATATATACACATATACATACATATACACAATGGAATACTACTCAGCCATAAAAAGACAAAACTGTGCCATTTGCAACAATATGGAGGGAGCTTGAAGGTATTATGCTGAGTGAAATAAGTCAGACAGAGAAAGACAAATACTGTATGATCTTACTCATGTGTGGGAGATAAACAAACAAACACATGGGTAAGGATAACAGATTAGTGGTTACCAGAGGGGAAGGGAGTAGGGGGTGGGCAAAAGGGATAAAGAGGTACACATGTATGGTGATAGATGAAAACTGGACTGTTGGTGGTAAACACGATGTAGTCTATACAGAAACTGAAATATAGTAATGTACACCTGAAATTTACACCATGTTGTAAGCCAATATGACCCCAATAAAATAATTTTAAAAAAAGAAGAAGGATGGGGGAGGTGAAAGGGTTGCAGGAGAGTCCTCACCACTTGCTCTCAGCCTTTGCTGGAAAACTGGGTCTGTCTGCATCCAGAGTGACCAACCTGTAGGACAAAGACGGCATGTATTAGGATGCATGAGGCACAGCATCTGTAATGAGTTTTCTGGGCTTGCCTGGGCTGTTGGTCTTTTCACCATGACCCTACCTGGCAATTAGCTCTTCCAGGAATTGGAAATACCAAGCATTAACAAGAGGAACTGGTCTGTGGCAACTCCACACCTACCATCCCTTCTTGGGTGGCCCAGGTGGTAGGGTGACCAAGTGCTCTAGAGACCAGGCAAGGAGAAGGAGCCCAAGAAATGTGTAGCTAAACTCAGCCACTAGATCGATGTGTGACCTTGTCCAGGTAGTTTTAACCTCCTGAGCCTCATCTTCATCTACTAAACTGGAGGTCACAAATCCCATCTCAGTTTTCTCCTGCCAGGATTGATGCAAAGATTGAATGAGACAATAAATACGAAAGTTCTTTGTGCAGCATAAAACGCTAGTCAGGTGTGATCTCTATTTATTATTATGATGATGATGTGAGCTTCAGTGTCAAAGTCTGAAACTGTACCTATTTCTCCCAGAAGGTTTTTCAAACTTTGTGGGGATAGAGGAGAAGTCATTAAGTTTGACACAATGAATAAATGAGGAAGAAAATGCCTCTGGGGTGTCATGGAAGAAGCCATATTTGACCCAATGAATCTCATCCAACAGACTGCCACAGCACCTAAAATTCTGAGCACTTGTCAGTCCTTTCATCAGAGGATTTTTCCCTCCTAAAGGGTCATTGAACATGCTACCGAGCTGGTGGATGAGTGGGAGCATCCGTGATTATCTGCTGACAGACCAATACGCACTGGTCCATCAGATCAGCCTGTCCTCCAGTATCACTGGAGACGGGGACTGGGGGTGGTAACTTTTGATGAATAGGAGGGAGAGCTCAAGGAAGCAGGAGCCCTGGAACCAGCAATAGAATGGTTGGTGCCAAAAAGGTGCAGAGAGGGGAATTCTGCAAAGAGAAGGGTGAAAAATAGAAAGACTATTGATATCATATTGTTACTATTGATATCGTATTGTTACTATTGAAATCGTGACTTTTGTATAACCCTTCGCACATTGGAGTTTTGTACGTATTTTCTCTGCTAATCCTCACAGCAGCCTGGTGCATTATTTCCTTTTCACATGGAATAAACTGAGAAGAGGAGCTTAAACGACTTGCCCAAAGTTAGAGATCCAGTATGTGGCGGAGGCAGGCCTCGGGTGCAGATCCTGGGTCTCTAAGTCCTGTGCTTTTCCTCCCACACCTTCACCCCTGCACTTCGCGTTTCACCTGGATGAAACTCTCTTTTCCAGTTTGAATTGGCCCAGGTCTAAAGATTTCATCTTTCCTTCTCTTAGAGAGTGACTGAGACGTTGGACATGCTCCCATCCTCTTGCTTCCCTTCTTGCTGGGTCACTGTCCAGTCTGTCCAATGGGGCGGTAATAATAGTTGACATCCATAGGACGTTACTATGTGCTGGGTGTTTTGCATATCTCTAATTCTCACAACAATCTTTAAGACAGGTCTCATATCAGGCTACAGAGGCAAAGACCAAGACACAGAGAGTATAAAGAGCTTACCCAAGGTCAGGTAGGTAGTAAACGGGAAAGCCAGGATTCAAATCCACGTCTGCGTGTCTTTAAAGCCCATGCAAGAGGCATTGTCATCAATATACAAAAGCTACCAAGTGGTATCTTTTTCCATTTTTTTTACCCTAGCTATTCTCAAATTCCCATTCATATGAAAGTTGAACCCTTAGAAGCCACCTTAACTCATAAATAATTTTATCCATGTTATAATGGGGCCTGTGAGCAAGAGTTTCTCTACTTCTATTCTCTAGCAGTAGAATTTGTTTCCTATAGTGAAGGATGTTTTCACCTTTGCTGGGTGGAGTGGAACCAATTTACACAGCTACCTGTGGCATACAAGAGATCTATTGCTTGTGTTACTTCCTAGCTAAAACTGGCATTGTGAAAGTTTAAAATTTTTTCCAATAGAGTAGTGTGAAATGGTATCTCATTATAGTTTTAATTTGCATTCCCTTGAAGACTAGTAAGGTTGAACATCTTTTCATACGTTTTTGGCCATTTGTGTTATCTCTTTAGTGAAACACCTATTCGTATCTGATGAGTGCTTTTCTGTTGGGTTATTTATCTTTTTTCTTGATTTGTAGAAGTTCTTCATATGTTAGACACTCCAATACTAACTCTTTGTGGCTTGTATGAATAGCATATATTTTTATCCTGCTTTGTGGCTTCTCTTTCACCGTACAGTGCCCTTTGGTGAACATATTTTGTTTTTAATATGTTGAATTAATCAATTTTAAAGAGTTCTGCCTTTTGTGTCTTGTTTAAGGAAGTCTCTGCTACTCTGAAATTATGTAATATTTTTCTGTATTACCTTTTAAAAGTTTTAAATACAGCAATGTTTTTGAACATTCTCATTAATTTTCATAATTTGTTAATAAATGCTTTGGGGTTTTCTGGTAGACAATCATATCATCAACTAATAATAACATTTATGTTTCTCTTTCAACATATATATATATATTTTCCATTTTTCTTGACCTACTGTGCTTGCAAGGACCTCTAGTAAAATGTTCAATAGAGGTGGTGACAGTGAGGGCTCCTGTCGTGTCCTGATTTTACCATTGAATAGGACGTTGGCTGTAAGTTTTAGTCCAACAAACTTTTTTCAGAATAAAGAATTTCCCTTGTAGACTAAATTTAATAAGATATTTTTACATGAATATATGTTGAATCTTATCAATGCTTATTCTATTATTATTTATCTATTAAGGATATCATAAGTTCTTTTTTTTTTCTGCTTTATCTCCCCAACGCCCCTCCTCCCCGCCTCCCCCCCATACATAGTTGTGTGTCTTAGTTGCAGGTCCTTCTAGTTGTGGATAAGTCCTTTTTTAATCTGTTAATGTAGTGAGTGACATTAATAGTTTTTCTAATGTTTGACCAACTTTGCATTCCTGGTATGAAGTCGTTGTTTTTACACACGTGGCTTACTAGCTCATTGCATCTACGCTGAGTGAAATCAGTCGTATTTCTCTGTCTTGTGGTGCACTACCTGATTTTACTATTAATGGTTATGCCAACGTCATAAAATCCATGAGTATTACCTCCTCGTTTGTTCTCTAAAAGTTGTGTGAGGATTAGAATGATGAATTCCTCGAATATGTTTGATGGAATTTCCCATAAAACCATCTGTTCTAGATGTTTTGTTTCAAGAGAAAATTTTAATTGCTGATTTATTTTCTTTAATGGTCACAGAGAAATTCGATCTTTCATTTCTTCATAAATTGGTTTTGTTGATTTGTATTTATAATTTTGGTCCATTTTGGTTAAGTTTTCAACTTTTTTTGTCTTATCATCATGTTAGCTTTTGCTGAATCTCAAGTTTGGTCCTGTTTTGTCATTTCTAACATGTTTTTAGAACTTCTTTTATTTTCTTTATCCGTCTTGTCTTTTCTTCTTCTTAGGTGCTGTGCTGTTTACTACAATGATTTTAGCTACTGATTTTCTTTATATTTATCCTGCTTGTGATTTGTTGGATTTCTGAATCTAATTGGTATATTTTTTAAAATCTGGATAATTCTTAGTTCTCAATATCTTCTCAATATTGCTTTCTCCAAATCTTTTTTTTCTCTCCTACTGCAACTCCAATTAGCTGTATGTTAGCTTTTCCCAGTGTCTCACCAGCCCAACTTCCCCTTTCATGCTTCTGTGTCTCTTAATAGTTCTTTCCTATTTTCATATCTTGAACTCCGTATGCTACCTATTTAATTTCTTCAGATCTACCTTCAAGTCAAATAATTAACTCTTCAGCCAGAGGATTTTGGTTTCTGTAAGAATTTTGACTCCTATTGCTGTTTTTTTCATTTCTAGAAATTCTATTTGGTTATTGTTCAAATCTGCCTAGTCATCATATTCCTTCATTGTATTTTCAATATTTGACTTTTATTCATCTGTGAATCAAGTATCTTCATTCTTTGTGCGTCTGTTTCTCATTTGTCATGGCTATTTTCTCATGTACATTGGATTTTTATTTACGCATTCATAAAACATTACCTGGGTATTCTTAGTGGTTGGGTTTACATGGCAATCCACCAAAGAGGATTAGTGCTTGCTCCTGCCAGTTTTGAGAGAACTAACTCAGGAATTACTTTTGACATTTGGTTTGAGGTGTTTTGTGCCACATAGGGAGGAGGAATTTGAATCCACCTTCATCTGAGGCTTCCTTGTAGATGGGAACTCTTGGAGGAAGCCATTGTTCCCTCGCTCAGAGCTCAAGCGGAGACGCACCTCCTTGCTCATCAACTCCCTTACTGGATGAGTCTTGTTTTCCTAGGCATTGTTTCAGTGAGGGTGTAGCCCTTTCAGGGTCCTCATTTTACATGGGAATCTCTGTTCTGACTCCCACCTTTGGCATTCTCAAGTCCAGTCCTTGTCTGCGTTTGTTACAAGTGCAGCTGTCGAAAACAAACAAAACAAAACAATCTAGGTTGTAGGTCATTGGAGAAGCTGCCAGATTCGGTGCTGACTTCTCTCAGTGGGTTTGTATTCCAATGCAGGATTTAGCATCTGAGGCGTTTTCTTTTGCAACATCAGCTAGGTTGCTTAAGGATTTTACTTTATATTTTATCCAGCAATTTTAGTTTTTTCCCCTCTTTCTTCTTTCTCTCTCTTTGGAAGGATTTTACACTATTCAGTCCTCTATATTGCTGGCAATAGAAATCCTCATAATGTTCTTTTGCCCCCTGTCCCACCTGGAAAGCTCTCGCTCATCCTTAAATTCCTCACTGAGATGTCATCTCTTCTGAGGAACACTCACTGTCCCATTCTCACCACAAAGCTGAATTAAAGCTAAATTAGCCCATCATCTGTGTTCCCATGTACTTCAGACACACCACTAACAAAGATCTCCCACATTCTTTATTATAGTTATTTGCTTATCTGTTTCCTCCTGCTGTTCTGCAAGATCCTGGCAAGTGTTTTAATTATCATTTTATGTTCAGTATTTAACACAGTGTCTGACACAAAATAAACACTTAAATGCATATTTATTTGAGTTTGAATAAAGAAATGAATAAAACACCATTGTTTACCAAATGCAGTCCAAACTCATTAGCATGTCATTCAGGTACCTCCACAATCTAACAGCAACCTCCCCTTCCAGCCTTATTACTCAATTAATGAATTGTTAATTAATGTATCAGTTATCTCTTAGCTCATTCACTCATAAGTTTATGCATTATCCAAGTGTTTTTTGAGCGCCTATTGTGTACAAGACTCCATGCCAAGTAGTGGGAATATCTCCATGAACAAGGCAAATGTTACCTATGTCTTCATGGAGTATGTTAGCAAAGGGGAGCAAATGTTAACAAGTAATTACATAATTATTTAATTACATTGTGATAAGTGCTATGAAGGAGAGAGAGAAGCCCTATGAGATGCCCAGCGAAATGACGCAGTGCACTGTTGGGAAGCGCATCCCGGGCAAATGGAACAGTTTGCAGGAAAGCCCCGAGGTGAGCAAGAGCATGGCGTGTTCACCCACTCCTTCCTCTCACTGGCTCTGTGCAAGAAGAGCGATGGACCCGCCACTGGCCCTGAACAGGTCCACAGTGATGCCTGGGCTCAGCTCGTTGCCTCTGTCTCACCTGTCCTCATCAATTGCCTTTCCTCACCACTTCTGGCTGTCAAATGTCAAGAGCCTTCTTTCCCAAAGGTTTTGTCCATGAAGTCTTCCTTGGTCTGTAATTTATTTAACTGCCCTTTATTCCCACTTGTTATCTCCATTATGGTGTTTACCTCACAATTCAACTCCATGAGGACAGGGCGTATGTTCTATTTAACTTGATAAGTTTCTGCCACATGGAATCTCAGTTTGGCCACGGTTTACTTCTGTGGCAAAGTTACAACCAGATTGTGCCAGACCAGAAACTGCAATGATGTCAGAAAAGAACTTCAAAGTGGTCTACCAAGAGAAGGATTTTTGAAAAATCAACCATGCCAAACCACAAACTCATCGGATTTTGAACAGGTAACCAAGACCCAGGACCTTTTCAAGCTTCCTTAACCCACTGATATGGCATGAAATAGGAAAGCCCGCACTGCATGACTTGGTGTGGCCGTGTTGGAGGACACCAGCTATCCAGCTCTGCAGGCAGGGAGTTGGTGACATCTGGTTAGCTTCTCCCTGCTCCTTCCATAAGGGACGGATTCCAAGGACCATCTGCCTGAAGTCACGCTGGGCTGGAGGGCAAGGCGGCTGAGGTTGGAGGACACTCAGGTGAGCTCAAAGCAAGTTAAAATGAAGGCCTGCATACCATATTTTTAAATATTTAGACTGTGTAAATTAGGTTCGTATTCAGTTAAACAAAATATATTCTATCCTCCTACCTTCACAAATACACCTTGAAAACAACATAAAGGCCAGGTTTCAATTTAGAGTTCTCTAGCACCTGGCAACATGGTGCTCAGGAAGAACCAGCCCCTGCCATTCTCCAGGAGCCCTCCTCCTCCTCTTCTTACCCCTGACTCCATCCTGCTCCAAGAGTGTCTTGCACGCATAGGCATCCTAGCCCACACATCCAAGCTCCGTCATACCTCTCGCAAATTGGTGCCCATTGGTTACCTCTCCCAGAGGCACAGTCCACCCTCAGGAGAATAGACCCCGGGAAGAAGCCTATGCAGGCCCCAGAACATTTGAGCAGGGAATTATTTGGTCTAGAGGCATGACTTTGAAGGAAGGATACGGGCTCCAGGTGAACCCCTCCCTTTGATCCCATGGGCCCTTCACCTTATAGGAAGGGCCATAGCTAGAGAAAGCTCAGTGTGGAGTCTTCTAAAGGGCGGGACCTGGCTCAGGACCCCTCTTACTTGCATCTAAGGGAGGCACCACAGAAAAGCACTGTGGTCTGGGTACTAAATGTTGGTAATGAAGAGAAAGGCAGCTTCCGACACTTCAAGGTAGTAAAGCCATGTCCGATATATCTTAAAATGTCTTCTATATTTACACTCCTGCCTCAGATTATCTCATCCAGTATTATGAATTTCAATGTCATCTCTCTGCTATCAACTTCCAAATTTTTATGGGTGGCTCACACTTCTCCCTGACCCCAGACTTGCATATCCATCTGCCTACTTAACATCTCCATTTGAAAGTCTGATGGGCATCTCACTCATCATGTCCAAACCTGAGCTCCTTGCTTCTCCCCTGTAAAACTGCCCTCACATCTTACCTATCTCACATATCAACAACTCCATTCTTCCATTTTCTCAAGTCAAAATCCTTACCATCCCTGACTCCTTTTTTTCCTCGTATTCCACAACAAATTACGCTATTTTATCTTCAGAATATATCCAGAATCTGGTTATATATCTGATCGTTTATCACCTTCACTGCTACTCCTTGTGGTTCATGACGCCATCGTCCCTTTCCCGGATGACTGCAGTCCCCTCCAGCTGGCCTTCTTGTCCCTGCCCTTGGACTGTGCCTTTCTCCCCCTCCGCCACCACCCATGTTTTCTCAACAAAGCTGCCAAATTCAACTTTTTAAAAATGTTAGATTAGGTTTCTCCTCTGCTCAAAATAGTAGCTTTGTGTTTCATTTGAGGTGAAAGCCAGACATTAGCAATGGCAGACATGCCCTGTGTGACCAGCCCCGCTACCTGTCTGCCTTCATCCCTACTCACCCTGTCCTCTCCTGCTCTGCTCCAGCCACACTGGGCTCCTTTTATCTGAGTGCATTAAGCAGGCTCCTGCCTCAGAGCCTGTGCTATTTGCTCCTAGTATATAAGATACAATTGATTTTTATGTATCAATGTAGTATCGTGTGACTGCTAAATTCACATTCAGTGTGATGGTCATTTTATAGGCTTTTTAGGATTTCCTCTCTAAGAACATCTTTCATCTGAAATGCAGTTTTCATTACTTCTGTCCAATCTGTATGCCTTTTGTCTCTTTTTTTTTTTTTTTTGAGGAAGATTAGCCCTGAGCTAACATCTGCCGCCAATCCTCCTCTTTTTGCTGAGGAAGACTGGCCCTGAGCTAACATCCATGCGCATCTTCCTCTACTTTATATGTGGGACACCTACCACAGCATGGCTTGTCAAGCTGTGCCATGTCTGCACCTGGGATCCAAACTGGCGAACCCTGGGCCACCGAAGCAGAACGTGCGAATTTAACCACTGCGCCACCGGGCCAGTCCCTGGACTGTCAAACTTCTTGAAGTTGCAAAGGTGGGACTGTGGGGGACCAGAATTTGCCACCCCAAAATATGTCTCTTTGACTTGCTCAGGGCCGGCCCCTGTTTCTTTTTATTGGATGTTATATATCATTAGATAAGTTCTAGGTAGCAGAATTCATTCTCTCAGTTCAAAATGTGATCTTGAAAAATGGTGGCTCTTCACGGGCTAACTTGCCTTGCTGATATCCTGAGATCATGCAGAGGCTGGCAGGGTCTTCTTCTCTCATTGATGTCCCAAGTAACTCTCCGTAGGCTGCCTTACCACTGCCCCATTTTGCTTCTCTCTGGGTTGGGGGATCATAGTGAAAAATCTCAGGCATGTGTCTGCTCTCATTCTTTCTCCAGCATTGCTTATTCAGGGCAGGGGTAAGATAAGGATAATGCCGAGCAGTCACAGGATTTTCTTTCTTTCCTTGTCCCTACCTTTAAAATTTTCTGATATGGTATTACACTCTTTTATCGCATAACTGCTTTTTTTTTTTTTTTTTTTGCTTCTTTCAAAACCCTTTAATTCATTTTGCTAGGTATTTGAGGGAAGATATTCTGTGATATGGCTTTACCTTTCTGTCTTTACCAAGAAGTCCATGCTTAGTCTATGGAAGTTCTAAACTCAAATACCAGAGTCTAACAGGTAACATAATTGAAAGGGAAGGGATGCATGGGGACTGTGCGAAATGGAGATGACAGGGTTTGTCCAGAGGACACAGTTCCTACTCTGTTGTTCCCATTTGGGAATGGGACCAGTTCTCATGATTTTTTAAGAGAAGCTGGAAATCATATTTTTAAAATGTAAAACTCTCTGTTTTTAAATGTTGGCAGCTAGTTCAAACAAAAAAAATATGTATCCTGAAGGCAAACATAAATATTTGCAGACTGGACGTAGTTGTCAGGCTACCAATTTCCTTTGGAGAATCATTTCATGGAGGTCTCAGTCAGTCCTTTGGTGCTATTATAAGACAGAATGGAATTTTTGCTTAGATGACTCATTCTGCGGTGGTTCAACAAACGAATGAACAAGACAATGGGAGATTAATGATCTAGAGTCAGGAAGTGCGAAAGGAGACAGCATTTGTACTTTAAAACAGCATATTCCCATAATTCTCCAGGACCACCTCCCTTGGATGGCACTAAAGGAGGGCCTTAAAGTCCACTCTGTTCCTCTTTGTTTTTTGCACAGTCACACTATCCAGAAAAATTAGCTTCATGGGAATTGTGGCCAGAAGAAAGCACGCGTCATCTTCTCCAAGCCTGAATCCAAGGAAATCCATTGAGTCTTAGTGAGACTAGCATGTGCTCTGCGAGGTGATCTAGAGAAAACATAAGGCAGTGAATAGGTGCCTGTACACCTGGCTCTCCTACTTACCCATATATCTACCTCCTGTATACACTCATCCTCCTATCCACTCATCTATTTCATTCATCAATCTATTCACTCATCCTAGCCCCAGTTAAGATAGGGCATTGGAAAGCGGCTCCCAACCCTGATTATGCATCTGAATCACCTGGGCAACTTTTCCAAAATAAAATGCACAAAACTTCTACTTCTAACCATGGATAATTTACTCTCTCACTGTAAATAACTAGAAAACTGTATAAAATATATGAATTGATTGGTTTCAGATCTTTGGCAATAGGCAATGCAGCATTATGATAACTGAAGAAGGAAAACAAAAAAGAGATTCCTATGAATTTCCTGGCTTTCTTCCTTGAAACACACTCTAAACCACAAAACAGGGAGGAAGATACCAATTAGAGTTCAGTGGCCTCAATGTGTCCTTGACGTTGGAGTTCAACAAAGCTGAGGTAGCTGGAGGTCATGAGGTAGAGTACTGAGAAGAAGAGATCTTCCAGGAAAGGAGCTCCAAAAATAGGATTAGGTGTCCACCTGAATTTTTCTTAAACACTAGGATTCACATGCGTAGGGTTAAACTCCATGAGATGGGGCAGAGTGACTAATAAACCATGAGAAGAGGAGTTTCTAGGGCTTGAAGAGGTATAAGAAGTGTTTCAGCTTTAACAAGGATAGAGTCCTCATCAATGACTGCAAACATTTAATAAAAATCCCAAAAGAGCTACAACCTCTTAGTGAAATCAAGTTATCCTTAAGGCAAAGGTTATTTGAGACCCACCCTAATAAGCTTAAAAACAAGGCACAGAAGGATCACGCTCAACCAGAAGGAGCATAACTCTCCATCAGAACAAAGCTTATTCTTTGCAGAAAATCAAAATCTAGATATTCAATGACATATAAATCATAACGTCCATTATCAACTAAAAACATCTTAGACATTACAAGAAGCAGGAAAATGTGACCCATTACCAGGAGAAAACTCAGTCAATAGAAACAGACCTAGAAATGATAGAAATAATGTAATTAGTAGAAAAGAAAATTAAAACTGCTATTACAACTGTGTTGAAATATTAAAAGGAAAACATAAAATAATGAAGAGAGATATGGAAAATATTTTTAAAAATGAGGAATTTAGAGATGAAAAACACAATATCTGAAATGAAAAATTCACCAGATAGGATTAACAGTAGATTAGACACTTTAGAAGAAGAGATTAGTAAACTTGAAGATGTAGCAATAGAAACTATCCAAAATGAATCTCACAGAGAGAAAAAAACTGAAAAGAAATAAACAGAGTCCCAGTAATACGTAGGACAATATCAAGTGATCTAGTATTTAAGTAACTGGAATCTCATAAAAAGAGTAAAGAGGGGCCAGCCCAGTGGCGTAATGGTTAAGTTCGCACATTCCACTTCTCAGTGGCCTGGGGTTTGCCGGTTCAGATCCCAGATGCAGACATGGCACCGCTTGGCAAAAGCTATGCTGTGGTAGGTGTCCCAAGTATAAAGTAGAGGAAGATGGGCATGGATGTTAGCTCAGGGCCAGTCTTCCTCAGCAAAAAGAGGAGGATTGGCAGTAGTTAGCTCAGGGCTAATCTTCCTCAAAAAAAAAAAAAAAAAAAAAACCAGTAAAGAACAGGGTAAAAATTTTTCAAGAAATAATGGTCAAAATGTTCACAAATGTGATAAACTCACAGATCCAAGAACCTCAACGAAACCTAGAAAGACAAACAAGGGAAAGAACATCCAGGCACATGGTAATCAAATTGCTGGAAACTAGAGATGATTTGAAAAATCTTAAAGTTATCCAAAGAAATAGATACATTATATAGAAAGGAACTAAGGTAAGAATGACAGTAGTCTTCTCATCAGAATCTATACAAGTCAGTAGACAAAGTAACAGTACCTTTAAACCCTGAAAAATGTATTAACCTAAAATTCTATGCCTAGCAAAAATCTCTTTCACATATCAGTGTGAAATAAATATTTTTCAGCCAAACAAAGCTGGGAAAATTCACTGCCATCACTTCTACACCATAGGAATTGATACAGGAGGTTCATCAAGTAGAAGGACATTGATACTAGAAGAAAACTTGGATCTACATCAAGGAATGAAGAGAGCTAGAAATGGTAAACATATGGGCAAATAAAAGACATTTTTTCTCATGTTTTCATTTTGTTAAGGGGCAGCTTTCTATTTAAAGCAAAGGCAATAACAAAGTATTGTGGAATTTATAACATATGTAAAAGCAAACTCTATGACAATAGCACAAAAAACTGTAGTGAAAAAAATGAAGAATATTGTAAATTTTAGCACAACCACAGAAAAACATAAAGAAAAATAAAAACAAAGAGGTATAAATGGTAACACAGTACTCAAGATAAAATTAAGTCCTAAAAAATATTCAGTTAACCCAAAATAAGGCAAGACAAGGGAAAAGAAAAAAAAGAAATCAAGAATATGTGATATAAATATAGAGCAAATCACAAGTCAACCTAGTCAAATTGGTAGTTGCATTAAATATAAGTGGTCTAAACACTTGATTTAAAAGTCATAGGTTTTCAGAATGGATAAGAAGGTAAGCCACAGCATATGTCTAAAAACATCCTAGTTTAAATTAAAAAACACTGGTGAATTAAACAGACAGAAAAAGAAATATCATGAAACACTAATCAAAAGAGCTCCAAAATGGCTATATTCTTATCAAACACAGTAAACTTTACAATAAGGAATATTACAAGGCACAATTAGAGATGTTTCATAGAAGGGGTCAATTCATCAGGATATAATAGTCCTAAATTTGGTATGCACCTAATAAGAGAGTTTCAAACACAGGACACAAAATCTGTGTTTGAAATTAAAAAAATAGACAAATCCACGATGATAGCTGGAAGCACCAGCATTACTCTCACAATAACTGAGAGCAGAATTACATAAATCTGCAAGGATTTAGAAGACCTGAGTGCTGCTATCAAACAAGCATTACCTACTTGGCATTTATGGAACGCTGCACACGACAGCAGCAGAGTACAATTTCTTTTCCACTGCTCATGAAACATTCACCAAGACAGACTATATTCCAGGACAGAAACTTGTCTCAATAATTCAAAAGCATTGAAAACATACAAAGGTTGTTCTTGGAGCAAAACAGAGTTAAATTAGAGATCATAACAAAAACTTCTGGATAATGCCGAGTTTGGAAATTAAACAACATTTGGAAATTAAAAAATATATTTCTAAATTATCCATGGGTCAAGTAAGAAGTCATAAAGGAAATTAGAAAATATTTAACTGAATAAAAATGACAGAACAACACATTAAGACTCGTAGGATATAAAGAAGTGCTTAGAAGGAAATTTATGTTATTAAATGCTTATGGAGAAAGAAGCTTTATCTAAGCTTTAACCTTAAGAAACTACAGAATATGAATAAATTAAAGCCAAAATAACAAGAAGTAAGGAAACAATAAAGATAAGGGAAATCAATTAAATAGAAAATTGACAAGCAATAGAGAAAATCACTAAACCAAAATCTGAGTCTTTGAAAAACTTAATAAAGTTGATAAATCTGGACTGATCAAGAAAAAGAGAGAAAAGGTACAGATTATTAAGATCAAGAAAGCAAGATGAGACATCACTGCAAATCCTACACACGTTAAAATTATAACAAGTACATATAATAACCAATTTATACTAATAAATTTAAAAACTTAGAAAAAAATTACAAATTACAAAAAAACACCTCAAGAAGAAATTTTAAAATCTTCATCGTCCTCTATTAAAGAAATTTAATTCATAATTTAAAATGTTCACACAAAGAAAATCCAGGCCCAGCTGGTTCCATTAGTGTATTTTAACATTTAAGAAAGAAATTGTACCAATCCTAAACACTCTTTCAGAAAACAGATGAGGAGAGGATATTTCTCAATTCATTTTATGAGGCAAGCATTAGTCGGGTTCCAAAACCAGACATTGCAAAAAAGGAAAAAAAGAAAAAGCAATAGATAAATATTCCTCATGAACATAGATGCAAAAATCTTCAATGAAGTTCTAGCAGATTACATTCAGCAGTATATAAAAAGGATAGTGTATTGTGACTATAAGTGATTTATTCTAGAAAAAAAAAGGTGTCGCAGAAAATGCATCTATTGACATAGAAATACAATTGCAATAAAATTGGGTGAAAATATCAGTCCTCCAAAAGAGTATCTCTTTGAAGGGAAAATGTTTATACACGTACAAATAGAAAAGGATCTCAGTGGCGTCCTTAGGTTTGATGGAACCCTCTGATCTAAACCCAGAACAATGGCTTTTCCATGTAAAAATAAACAATTGGGGAGATACAGTGGAGCTCAAAAACAAGATGCACTAGAAACACAGCAAATGTAAAGTTATGAGTGTGGTTGACCCAAAGGGGCACTGGGCTCTGGGGCTGAAGCACACGGTGGGAAGAGTCTGCTCACGTGAGGTAAAGATGTAAAAAAGTTCCATCTCAGTTAGCATTGCCGGCATCACTGTGTGACAAAGGACTTCTCTCTGTCTCTCCTCATCATAAAAGGAGGCTAAAGAAAGCTATTGCTAACCATTTGAGGCAATGGTTTAAGCAAGCTGTGGGGCCAGGGACAAAACAGAAGTAAACTTGTGACCTGGAGGTAAACCAAGCCGCTTCGGGTTTATCTTGGGTTGGGTTCCCCAAAAGAAAAGTCCGAGCTGGGGTGACTGACTGACTGAGAGAGTTCTTTCAGAAGAAACCTGTAATGACATGAGGAAAGAAGGAGAGTGCACAAGAAGCAGCTAGGCACCGACATCAGTTCAGAAAAGCCTAGTCTCAGCCGGATCCCGCTAGGAGCTCTGCAGAGTAATCGTGTCACGAAGGTTGTTCTGTCCCGGTTGTTCCTATACTCCTGCTTCAATCAGTCAGTGTCCACATGCCAACGCCTAAAGTGAAGCTGTGAATCCTTCAGGAATGAAGCTCCTGTCAGTCAAAGCAATCAGCTGTGAAGGATGCAAGTGTGATCTGTTAGCACCAACACCCAGAACAGCTGGGTGGAGCACGTCCTGCATCTGCCGTCGAGGGTGATTTAACCATGGGATCCTGAACTGTGGTGAGGCAGGAGCTCCAAAAGGCTGTCACAGACCTCGATTTTGAGTGGAAAGGCTCAAGAGACCCAGGAGGAAGCAAGAACAAAACCACAAAACAGCGTGGACACAGAGGTTGGAGTCATGGGGAGCGAGAAGGAAAATAAAACACTCAAAGTGAAACTTCATACCAAAATTCCACCAACAAAAAGAAATCAAATGCTAAGAAAGACAGCAAATAAAGTCAACAACCAAGACACGGATTCACTCCAAACGAAAGTAATGTTACATAGTAATCTGAAAAAGATGTTCAAAACATCCTTCTTAACATCCTCAAGTAATTAAATAAAATAATTTCCAAGAGTAAAAATTCCACCAGAGAAGCAAAACAAGAAAAGTAGGAGGATGAAAAAGAAGTAGTTAGAAATATTGGATATAAAAAATACAGTCATAAAGGAAAGAAATACAAAAGATAGCATCAAATCTACATTAAACACAGTCAAAGAGAGTACTAGTTAATTAGAACATCGTGCTGGGGACTCACCCAAAACAGCGCGGAGAGACAAAGATTTGGAAAAATTAAGGGAGCAGCTAAGAGACATAAAGGATGGATTGTCAAGGCTCCAAAAATCATCTAACACTAATTCCAGAAGGAGAGTAAATAGGTAATGATGGAGAAGCAATAGTTGAAAAATAATGGCTTTTTTCCATAGTGAAAGAAGAACCTGAATCCTCAAATTCAAAACGCAGTCTGAATATTAAGCAGGATAAATAAAGATCAATCTATACTTTGGCAAAACATGGTAAAATTGCGTAACATTAAAGGTAACTAAAAATATTAAAAGCTACTGAAAAAAAACAGGCTACAGCAATAATCTCCTTAGCAATATTGGTTTCCAGGAGCAATACATAAATTTCTTCAAACTAATGAGTAAAAACATCTGTCAGTTTAAATTCTATTACTAAAAAATAGTCTTAATTTTTCAAAAAAGGCAAGCCATGTCCTAAGTATCGATACTTGCAATATACGTAGCCAAAAATGGTTCAAATCTGGAGTATATTAAAAACGCTTACAAAGCAATAAGAAAAATAATCATGCAATGAAAAATGGGCCCAAGTTTTCATTATGTTAATAGGTAATTTACAGAAAAGAAAAACTGAAAAGACAATAAATACATGAAAATGTGCTCAATCTCATTAATTTTTGTGGAATGCAGATTATGACAATAATGAGATATGTCTCACATCCCTCACACTCATCAAAACTCAAAAGTAGGGCAGTGGCCTGTGTTCATGAGGACACGGGACAATGGTGACACTCACGCCGCTGCTTTGGAAACATTTCTGCCTTATCTAGGAACACAGAAGACACTCAGACTCCGCAACATTGCTTTCTGGAGAAACTCTAACACGTGCAGAAGGAAACGTTTAATGCAGCTGTTTCATGGGAGAAAAAATTTGGAAATGGTTTAAATATCTATCAGTAGAAGAATGGATAAATTATGATGGACGTATGTGACAGAATACTGTTCAGCACGTAAAATGAAGCTGAAAAAGCAGCATATATCAATATCGATAAAACATAAATTACAGAATGATACAGACAGCGTAAAAACATCTACATGAAGCCTTTAAATGTGCAAAATTTTGCCACTTACATCTTGGGGACAGATACATAGGCAGCAAAAGTATAAACCTAAGCATGGGAATTCGGGAGGGTAGTCAACTCTCAGGAAAGAAGGAAAAGAAGGGAGTGTAGTCTCCAACTGCGTCTGGCATTGCAATCCTTTATTTTTCAAAAAGAAAAAAACTCTACACATCTCTTTATGTTTGAAATATTTCACAATTATTTTAAAAATCCAGAAGGAAAGTAAAATCAAGATTTTAACAGGGATTGTCTTTGGGTGCGTGAATTTATTTTGTTGTTGTTTTAGGATTTCTTGTCCTTTTTTATTGTTGCTGTTCAGAAAGGGCAATTCATTTTTTTTTTTCTGAAATAGTTAGGCTTTTTCCCCATCTGAATATTTTGTGTACACAGGATACAGCACATATGCCTTTGGTAATAACAGAGCCACTTAACACAATTGGAGAAATTTCTCCATCAATCATCTAGAACGTTTGATGGAAAAGTGATTTTTCTGGGCTTCGCAGATTATAATCTCATAAAGACCTTGGCAGGAGTGGAATGACCTCGCCCACGGTGGTTTCCAGGGTTTGGATGGGAACCAGTTTCTGGCTATGTCACCACCTCAGGAGAAGTGAGAGGTGTTTCTCCAGGGGCATCTGCCCGAGAGGCTCTGCCCAGCCATGCGATCGTTTCTGAAACTAATGAGATCAGCGGCCTTTTACGAAACCATGAGTCATCCCATCAGTGAGGATTTCCAGGAGCGGGAGGAGTGCCTTGAAGTGCCGGCTTCACCAGATGTGCTGGCGTCACCAACCCTTCCCCCAACACAGAGCAGCGCATCTGGCCCGTCACCAACGGTCACAAGGTCACCAACAGCCAAGAACTCTTGGCTTCCGGTGAGGACCTGTAAAATTAATGTAATCCCAATTAAAACTCCAGTTGAATTGTTTTTCAGGAACTTCGTCATCTAACATTTATATTGGCTCACAACTAATCAAGACATCATTAATTTTAAGACATATTAGAAGACCAATAATAAAAATAGTGTGGTATTGTTTCAGAAACAGACAAATTAGCCAATGGAAGAGAAGAAATTAGTGGCCGATAAAGACAGATAGATGGATAGATAGATAGATAGACAGATAAATAGATGAGAGAGAAAGAGAGGAGAAGTTGGCGGGGTGGGCAGTAATAAAACTTCCAGAGCACAAATGTGATGACAAAAAAACAATGGATAGATTTGACTATAACAAAATGAAGGATTTTTGTTCATTGAAGGACACCATGAACAAAGGCAATAGATGAATGACAGAATAGAAGAATTTGGCAATCTCTAAAATCAATATCTAAAATTTTCAAGGAAATTCAATCAAAGAAAATAGTCCTAATAGAAAAATGGCAGAGGGTATAAAAAGGCATTTTACAGAGAGGAAACACAAAAGATTACTTATGAAAAACACTCAAAATTATTAGTAACCAGAGAAAATTCATTTAGAACAAGATATCACTTTATACCTGCTGTCCCGGCAAGATTCCCAGAGCTGGACAATGGAAGTCTTGGTGAGGGCAAGGAGCCACAAGAATCTGGGCGCACTTCCACTCTTAGGTGTATGTCTCGAGTGAATTCTTTACTCGGTCCCACAGAGACAGGCCCAGTGCTCTTCCCTGCAGGGCTATTGTAGTGGTGGGCGAGCACTGGAGACAACCAGCGTGTTCATCAGTGGAAGAGGAGAGAGGCAAATTGGGGTGGACACGCACCTTAGGGCATTATGTAGCAACGAGGAGCAATGGATTAGGTGTAAATATAGCAATACAGAGAGGCTTTTTGAAAATGTTATACCTAGTGTAACAAATAAAAAGTAGAATGAGATATACAATCAAATAAAATTTACATAAAATTGAAATAATGCACATAAAAACATATCTTTGAAGACAAATATAAAAGACCCAAATGCGAACCATAACAATAAACACATTAAATGGAAGAGAGTGGCTGCCCATGAGTATGAAAATGAAAGATAGTAAATAAATAAGTAAAATAAGTAAGAAATGCTTGGAGGACCGATAATAATTATGTTCCATACACTGGAGAGTGTGCTCAGCTCTGCCACCGAGAAGCGCCTTGTCTTCTGAGTGCCCACGCTCTCGTAGGGAAAAAGACTCTACAAAGTTGAAGACATTTTATATGTCGTAAGGAATTCACACGCTGTCTGGCAAAGAGGAGATGTGCTTAATACAGATGTCCCTATTAAGCTAGGAGACTGTGAGGAAAGCCATCACGACTCATCCTATGTGGATGTGTTATGACATCATATAGAATGACCAACATCTATTTTTTTTTTTACAGACTAAACACCCTAGATTTCTTCTTCTAGGGGTATATTAATGGTAAGATTTACTCAAGGAAAATCTAAGCACAGTTATCTGAGGCAACCCATCACAGGTGTGTGTGTAGGGACTGACGGAACGTGCCAAGGGCCCCGCATTCATTGCAATTCTCACCAGCACTTTAGACTTCGCGTTGATAATGAGGGATAGCAATGTGAATGCATCTGTTGTATGTAATACCAATACGCCATTTATTATGTGTATTAGCCTCTGTTGCTAGATTTTATGATGACCCTGTAGAAGAACAAAGTACAAAGAAAAAAATGAACACTTCCCCTGTGCACTTTTTCCCCTCCTATCCCCAGAATTTCTCCCCCATCAGCTTTTAATACTCGCTTCAACCTGATTTATATGGTAAAAAAGTTAAAATCACAGAAATGCCCGAGGATGGGGCAACAATCAAGTCTATGATTTTTCTCACTTGATAGAATATTACAAATTCATGAAAACTGTGTTAACGGAGAAGAGAAAGGCTGAGCACTGAGCGAGGGCTGGGGCCACGGTGGCACGGGCAGGGCTCGGTTGCTGCCTGCCGAGTCGTTTCGGCTGGTGTCCCTGGTGACTTGTCTCATCTGCATTGCAGTGTTTAATTTAACAGATTCCACATCTCTGCTCACGCTTTGGGAATTCAGAATGCTTGCTGCTGACAATAGCAAGTCACGCATGGGAAAAAATACAGAACAAAATACTTTTTCCAAATTGATTGGGTGAGGGCATAGAGATTTGCAGAGCTACAATGAGTAATCCTGGCATAATACTGCTAAAATTTCATCTATGCTAATGGATTGTACAATATTCCATTATTTTATGCACCGTTAAGTAAGAAAAACACTGTCTGTTAAACTATGATATAATGGCACCCTTCAAAAGAACTCTTCCACTTCTGGCTGTGTGTGTGGCTTGGAACAGATGAACCAGCCTCTCTCAGCCTCAGTGTCAGCATTTGTAATAAGAAAACAGTAACAGTACCTGCGAAATAGAGTTTGTGCGGAGATTAAATGAGATAGTGAATGCAAAGTGTTTAGCGTGGTATCTGGCAGATACTGGTCATCAGTACTTCAAATGAATTAACAATTTCAGAATCAATGAAAAGTTTGTAATAATACGGAATGTGCTCACGGTATAATGATAATGAAAAAGCAAGATACAAAATTAATATAATTTAATCTTAACCACGTTAAAAAAGGTAATGTGTAGAAAAAATGTTGCAAAGAAATATACCAAACGGTTAACATATATAATACATATTTGGGAGGTGAAACTATGGATTATTATTTTCTCTTTTCATATTTTTCTAGCTTCCTACTTTTTCTATAATATTAATTTTAATGGGAAAAGAGTGTTTGATTATTTTTACAATTTACTCCTAGATGCTTCTTTCACTCTTGGGTGCCGCCAGTGAGTGAGTAAACAAACGCACCTCTTGTAGGGCCAACAAACGTGCCTACAAAGCCTCCATCCTACCCCTTCTCATTGCAGCCCCAGAAGAACGTTGCTAGCCTGCCACGGCCTCCTGTGCATCTCCACCTGAATCCTACCTGAGATTCACAATCCTCCTCCACCCAACAGTCCAGCTCTTCCCTTCTAGTCAGCTGAAATAGCACAATGGGTGAAGCCTACAATCTCATGCATTATTTCTTCCCAGAATGTCTACATGTTAACTATTAACATTTTTGATGAGTTTAGGCTAAAGAAAAAAAACTCAAGGTAGAACTTTAGGTGGCCAATATTTCTAAAAGGAGATTTGGAAAGAGGGTGCTTTCAAACACAACAACCTTATTTTCCTTTACGAAAAGACTGTAGGATTAACGGCAGAGTTACACCTCTTAAACCCATGGCAGAACTGCAGATTTTCCTAAGCAGTCATAGTATCAAATATTCTACCACCTGTGCTCGTCAATGTGTTCCAACCTTGGTTGTGCCTCTAAGGGCCCAGGAACTCATCCCTTTTTATATTCTAGGTACCTAGCTCTCAACAGATCCTAAATCAATGGATTGTACAAGGATCAATTTCTCCTGGAAAAAGAAGACCTCCTTCTCTTCCAGCAAAGCCAAGAATTCCTCTTGCTCGCAGACTCTGCCCCTTGCCTCCTCAAATCTGCTCCCCCAGGATAGCACATCGAGGGGAACTGACCGGTGAACTCGTCCTCCCAGGCAGGTCCTGAGAACCAGCTTCCCAGCAGACAGAATGGGTAGTCAGGGCCATGGCACGTCCATGCTTTGTAAAGCCACTGGAAATGACTGCTGGATGAGTCACGTGGCTGTGTTGCTGTGTTTGTTCACAGGGACCAAAGCTACATTTGTGTCCAAGCTTGCAGATTCAGAGAAGAAACAATCTCAGGAAAAATCCAGAGGCTCGTATTACTCCAAATTACCCACAAAAGGTAGAATGCTAGGCTGCGTGCAGGTGGAGTTGTGATAGCCTTTGAAACACCACTGAAAGGCTACAGGCACCTGTCCCCAGGGGAGCGGGGAGTTTGAAAAGAGATGTTTCCCTATGCAAGGGCTGAAGTAAAGAGGAGATTTGTCCTTCCGTATACCCAGAATGGGGCATGGGAAGTGGTTCTGGGACAGCCTTTGGAATTGGTTGGTGTGGCAGAAAGAACATATGACTTGGTTTCAGGAAACCTGCTTTCAAGTTCTGCTTCTGTCACCTAATGGTAGTACGCTCTTGGGTGAATCTCTTAACTTCCCTGAGTCTCAGTCTTCTCATCTGTAAAATGGGGCAATAATTACAGGGCGTCAAGGTAAACAATTGAAACAGCTTATATGGAGCCGGCATGTAGGAGGTGCTCAATGAACATTTCATTCCTTACCCAGTTTTTTAGATACAGAAACTTTTCATATGGAACAATTTCAGCTTTTAGATATGGAAATTTAGGCTAGAAAAGATTCTATGATTTCAGTTTTTTAGATATGGAAACGTAGGCTTGGAGATGTTCTCTGGTTTACCAGAGGTCTCCCACGTGGATGGTGAACGACAGATATCCATTCTCTGTCTTGCAAGTGGGAGAGCTTGGACTCAAATCTAGTCAGTTTTCTGATTTAAAATCTAATGCATTTTCTGAAAATTCTTTTTGCCTTCTTGCCTATCAAATGCCAGCTGGTGGGGGCCTAGCTGGAACTGTGGCTGAGGACAGGAGAGCAAGTTCTTCGGGCCAAGAGAGGAGAAAACCCAACAGGACCCGCTCACTGAGGAAAGCCCTTAGCTCTGTGGGCATGCCGTCCTTTCCAGCCAGAGCACCAGGAGGAGGCCGCCTGTGGGAGGGTCCAGTCCAGGGTCATCGCATGTCACCCGGCACCACTGACCCAACACGACGCCACTGTGCCAGCACTAACCATCTAACGATGACCCCCACTTACTGACTGCTTATCGCCAAGCCAGTCACAGGCCGCACATTCCCACCTCACAAGGTTGTTGGGAAGATGCCATAAGACAACACGTCTAGAACGCTTAGTAGAGCTCGTGGCTTGTAGTCAGTGCTCGGCAAATGGTAGTTGCTGGTGCTTTGCATCCATGGGCTCATTTCGTCTTTGCAACAACTTTATGAAACGGTTGTTACTATTGTCTCTAGCTTACCAATGAGGATACAGAGGCTTAGGGCGATAAAGAAACTTGGCCACAGTCAAAAAGCTGGCAATCAGTGGAAATGAGGATAAATGAGATATGTCTGAGTCAAAGCCTGTGCTTTCAATAATACCGGTCCACAGGCCTGCCAGTGGAAACAGTGACCTGCGGAATAGTCTCAGTTTAACGTTGCCAGAGTTTTCCCTCTCCTATGGGGCCTGGGCCCTGAAACTGAGCACAGCAGGAGAGAATAGGACGCTGTGTCGTGCCAAAGGAGGTCTGGCTCCATGCTCACTCTTCATTGCCAGGAGCCTCTGAGACGGAAGATTGGCAGCTCAGAAGGGAGAGCTGGAGTGGGTTTTTATAGCAGAGTCCTTAGAGGTTACCTAATCATCAAGGTCAGTGGATTCATTGGTTAGTTCCAGTTTGATCTGGTTGATTTTGCTTTGGAACGCTTTGCTCAAATGGAATTTTATAGGAAAGCCCAAAGTGTAAAGTCAACGGAAGTAGAACCGCTCTGTTGAAAATGCGTGGAAGGTGCAGAGCCTCGCCTCCCCCTGGAGCGCTGACATACGCCCCTCTTAATTCACGAAGAGTAGTCAGAGAGCTGGGGTGAAAGGACGTGTCATCGGCATGTGGACAGAGACAGTGTGGGTAGTGGGAAGTGCATGGGGCTTTGAAGTCAGACAGTCCTGGATTCATATCTCATCTCTGCCCTTTATGACGTGTGTGACTTGGCAAGAAAAATCGCTTTTCTGAGCATGTTTCCTCCTATGTAAAATGGAGTTCTGACTCCAACCTGAGAAGGCAGTTGAGAGAAAAATGCAGTAATAGATGAAAATGGGCTCCACCGGTAAACGGCTAGCAGAAAGGAAACAACTGTTAGCTGTTAGATCATCAATCTGGGTTTTTCTTTTGGCTTGCTTTATTTTTGTGGTTTGTTTTGTTTTGTTGTTGTGGAAGGAGGGAAAAATTTTTTAAGGGTTAAAATGAGTAAAGAAAATGTATCTTAAAACAAGCATATATAATCACAAAGGCTGAACAATGCACAGCCTTGCCTTCATTCAGCATTCACCACGTGCCCAGAGCTGTGTGGCACTGAGATGGAACAGTCAACATGACTAGCGCCTGCCCTGGAGGAGCCTGCAGCCCAGTGTATGTACAATCACACACACAGGAGAAATTTCCAAACCCTTCCCAGGGTGGCAGACTACGACAGTGTAGCGGCACGGAGCTCCGGGCCCAGGGAAGCCCTGTCCTGGTTATGGTTACAGCAGGAAAAACACCAGAGTCTTCCCAGATGGGACAGGTTTGGTCTAAGGTCCTACTGGCTCATATCTGTATCTTTCCTGGATCTTGTTTGACTCTGGGATTCATTGTCAACTTCTGCCTTCATTTTCCCAGGTCCTGGTATAACAGGGTGACTTGAAAAGCCTTTCCTCTTTCCCACGAGTGCCCTTTCCACACTTCAACGTATTCTCTGGAAAGGAATATAAAGATCAGAGTAACAGTTTTAAAATGATACTTTCCTTGGGGACTCAGACATAAGCTTTCTTAGCTAATGTGTTGAAATTTGTAAGGAAAACAGGCCAAGAGGGAAACAAGTGTTCCCATAGCTTCTGGATGTAATAACAAGGCCAAGATTATTATCTCTTAAAGAAAATAGGCCCCGTCATTGCTGGTAGAGAAGGACGAACTCAAGTGGTAAAGCCCACAGTCTGACCATCTTGCCCCATCAGGCTGAAGGCAGGATGTAAGCAGGAAGAAGACCTGGGGAAACAACATGATCCGGAAGGCAGAAGGTAACTCATTGGTAGGGAAGAGGCAAGTGTGGGATCTTGGGAAGTTACTTAATGTCTTGAAGTTAGGATGAGAAACCAAATACAGACGCATTAAGTTACTCCATAAATATTTGTCAAGCACCTACAATGGGTGCACTTGTACCTAATGCTGCATAACAAATTACTCTAAAACTTAGCATCTTGAAATAGCAAACATTTACTTTCTCGCACAGTTTCTGAGGATCAGGAGTCTAGGAGCTGCTTAGTCGAGTGGGTCTGGCTCAGAGTCTCTCGTGAAGTTTCAGTCAAGCTGTCAGCCAGGGCTTCAGTCACCTGAAAGTCTGAGTGGGGTGCAGGGAGTCACTTCCAAGCTCATTGGTGTGGCCATTGTCTGGAGGCCTCAGTTCCTCAGCACGTGGGCCTCTCCATGAAGCTACTTATGACACAGCAGCTGGCTTCCCTCAGAGCAAGTAATCTGAGAGAGAAAGAAACAGAATGCCCAAGAGGGAAGCCTCAATATCTTCTGTAATCTAATGTTAGAAGTGACATACCATTGCTCTGCCACAGTCTATTGTCCCATGGACCAAACCTGGTACCTGAGGGAGCAGACTACAAGGATGGTGGTGCCAGGCAGTGGGGATCTCTGGAGGCCATCTGGAGGCTGGGTGATGCCATCCTCAGTCCTTTGCCCTGAAGTGACGACCCAGACCAATACCCTCCCAACTCAGACACTGTGGGATTCCTAGACTTTATTTATCTGAACAAAGTAACTTTTCTATCATTCTGCAACCAACAAAACCAGAAGGGCAAAGACTTCAGATGAAATCCAGCGACAGTGCAATTACCCCTTCCATGTATTGAGAGCTCCCCTGTCAGGCAGTGTGCAGACTTTCCACAGATTGTCACTGGCCTCCGAGCTGCTCGAGAGCAGTGAGCTTTGTGTTCCTAGAGGCAGAGGGAAGGATGCATGATCTTTTCAGGTCCTTTCCAGACCAAGATAGCTTTTCTTCTTCCTGGAAAACTCTTTTTAGTATTCATTTTCCTGTAGGTCTGCTAGCGACTAATTCTGTCTGTTTTCGTCTGTCTGAAAAGTCTTTATTTGGCCTTAACATTTGAAGAATATTTTTTCTGGGTATAGAATTTTAACTTGGAAATTTTTTCCAGAACTTTAAAGAAGTTATTTCATTGTCTTCTGGCTTCCATTGTTTCTTAAGAACAGCCATGTTACTCCTCTTCTTTTTCTCTGCTTACTTTTATGATTTTCCCTTTGTCTCTTGTCTTTGTCTCTGTTTTTCAGAGTTCAGGCATGAAAGCCTAGGTGTGGTTTTCTTCTGAGTCTTTCTTCTTGGAGTTTGCAGGAATTATTGAACCTGTGGGTTTCATCCATTTTGGAAAAGTCTTGCCCATTCTCTCTTCAGTGTTGCTTCAGCTCATTCTCTCTCTTCTCGCTCTGGGACTCCAATTACACAGTTTTTGGACCTTTTCACTGCCTCCATGTGTCTTTTCTATTGTTTAGTTCTTCTCTAGGTTTTGCTCGTTTGGCCTTCTAATGTTTTATTGAATTGTGTGTGAGAAATTTTCAAGACTCTGAATAACGGCATTTTCCTCCTGCAAAGGCTCACCTTCCCTTCGCTAGACAGATGGATTAGGGTCTATCGACTTTCACCAATCAAGCTCATGTGAAGTAGATTTGCAGTCACGACAAGGATCCATCACTTCTGGTTTACCTTCCTTTTCTAGAATTCCCAATAAGAGCCTGAGGTGTTTATTGAAGATTTTTCTACCTGTTTGGTCCCGAATCCTAATTCTTGTGCCTTTGGCATTATGACACTAGCAAAATTTCCTTCCACTTTTCATAGCCTAAGTTTATTAGTCTCCTGCCATAAGCAGCTTCAGAATTTGGCAAATATTGAGGGTTGGGGAATCTGATGGGCTGTTGGCATCAGTTCTCTAGCCTTCTCTTCTCATTGGTGTTCTAATTCCTCAAGGATCTTCTTTTTGTCTCTCCAGCCCCATGAGACTATCGAACTCTCTATGCTTTCTCTGCCTCTCAGTAGCTGCCTCCTGCCTGGGCCTTGGTCGCAAATCCAAAATTGAAAAATGCCCTGAGTTTAAAAAGTCACTTAAGGGGCTGGCCCAGTGGCACAGTGGTTAAGTTCACACATTCCACTCCGGTGGCCTGGGGTCCGCCAGTTCGGATCCCAGGTGCGGACATGGTACCTCTTGGCACGCCATGCTGTGGTAGGTGTCCCACGTATAAAAGTAGAGGAACATGGGCATGGATGTTAGCTCAGGGCCAGTCTTCCTCAGCAAAAAGAGGAGGATTGGCAGCGGTTAGCTCAGGGCTAATCTTCCTCAAAAGAAATAAATAAAAATAAAAAGTCACTTAAAATGTCAACACATCTTTTTGCATGATTCCTTCTTCCCCTCAAGTCCTAGTTGCCTTAGCAGCTCTCAGAGTCTTCAAACTTTTCTAGTCATTTTGCCAGGAGCTACTGTATTATAGTTGGAAGTAGAAGTCTATAGCATTATTTAAAATTTGAAGGTGTTTTGGTTTCATTGGACCATGGTTTTATTTTATTTTTATGAAGGGTAGGAATAGGAAACACAGCTGAAGAGTCTGATATGTAGATAACGGAAATATTTTGAAGACTTAAAGCCCAGAGATGGCGTGACTGAAGGTTTGTGTCATACGGGGTTTCCTGGCAGAGGTGTGTGGGATGGGACGGAGAGGGAGGAAATGGAGAGATCAGCTGTTGTTTCCCTACTTTTTGTTCCTACTTAAGAAATGACCCAACATTTAAGGCTCCTGCTTCTTGCTCTGAAAAATCAGAAAAAGGTGTTCTCCCTGCAACAGTGAGCTTATGGGCAGCATCTCCTAACACAGTAAGGAAAGACAGTTCAGGGGCCAAAATAAGGACTTTGACGCCAGGTAGAACTTGGTCTAAATCCGATCTCTGCCAGTAACTGAGTGTATGAATTGGGTAAGATCACAACCTCATTTTTCTGAATCTCATTTTTTTGCCTGTAAAATAGGAATACTGATGCCATGTAGACTTGTTTCTCATGTTAAATGTGTCTTTAGTATCACGGTTAAGCCTGGATTTAAGCCCAAGCAATCTGGCCCTGGAGCCAAGTGTTTAAATATGAATATATGCGTCCTCTCTGAGAATCAGAGGTGGTTGTTGAAATTCCCCAAGTCAGATATTTCCAAAGGACAATATTTTCCATTGCACAGGTCAGTTGGGAGGCAAGAGGGATCCTCTCGAGGTCACCCGTGTCCTACAGTTGTCCTGGGTCATAGTTTCAAGGAGATCAGAGATCAGTGGCTCCAAAGCTGGACCCTTTCAGGAGATGACAGGAGAGGACTTTGTCCTATAGACAGACCACTGCCATCAACATTTCTGATAAAACCTTGTCACCTTCATGAGTATGAGTCAAGCCTTCTCTTACTCTGGATTGTCTCTACCTGTCCCAGGACTGAACTGTACCCACTGCCTTCAAATACTCCACAAGAGGATGAAATGGGCTCCATCTCTTTGCCAGGACAAGTCTTTTTTCCATCTCCCAACACGGCCACTGATTTCTTCTTGGCTCCCTTGCATTGGCCCAGCCCCAGGTACAATCTTCCCATAGGGAAATAACTTATACTCTGATAGGCAAGCTGTCACCACAATGTCCTACTCCTCTTTAATAAGAATAAAGCCCCAGAGAGAAAGAGAGAAACTCCCAAAGACTAGGCCACACGTTCTCTGTTCTCTGGCCTCTGAAGCTTTGTTTATAGCATTTTCTTTTCAGGAATACTCTTTTCCTTAGCCCCTGTCACCAACTACCCTTACAATTGTATTAATTAGTACTGTTCATTTTGCAATCAACAGAAAATTCAGAAATCTAAAATGAGGACATATTGACTCCTGTAACTGAAAAGTCTAGTAGTAGGGAGGGCTTCAGGTGCAGCCTGATCCAGGAGTCCATGATATTATCAAGGATTCAGCACCAGTTCTCTGAAATTAGGTTTGGCCTGCCCCCGCTCAGTGTATTGACTTTATCCTCAGGCTAACTTCCCTTATGAAAGCAAAACAATAGTTGCAGTAGTTCTTTTTTTTTTAAGATTGGCCCTGAGCTAACATCTGTTGCCAATCTTCTTTTTTCTCTCTCTCTCTTTTCTTCTTCTTCTTCTCCCCAAAGCCCCCGGTACATAGTTGTATATCCTAGTTGTGAGTGGCTCTGGTTGTGCTGTGTGGGAGGCCACCTCAGCGTGGCTTGAAGAGTGGCGCCATGTCTGCACCCAGGATCCAAACTGGTGAAACCCTGGGTCACTGACTTGGAGCGCACGAGCTCAACCACTCCGCCATGTGGCGGCCACTGAGTAGTTCGATGATTCACATCCTCACATCACACAATCTTGAGGAAGAGAGTTCTGTGTCCCAACATCCCCAGAAAAAGTCCCCAGACTCGCTCCGCCTGCATCAGCTCAGGCCGCAGAGACAACCGTCCCCGAGGATGCAGAGCGCTCGGATTGGCTCAGCCTGGGTCACGCGCTCCACGCCTGGAGTGGAAGGAAGAGCTGGTTTCCTCGGAATTACATGGATCTCCAGTGGCAACTGAGAACTAAAGAGGAGGAGGATGTACACTCAGGAGGGACCAATAGGAGTGCATCACATTACGAATCCCAGACACCCAGGAGGTGAGTCAAAATAAAGAAATGCAACGTGGATGACCGAGGTCAGAGAACCGGCGGCAAACAACACAAATTTAGACTTAAGACCAAACAACTGTGGAATTGGGATCTCGATTTTGTCAGAGAATAAATCCTCAGCAGTTTAAAAATTTTTTTAAAACTAACTCAAATCAGTAAGTGGGGAAAGAGAAACGTGAGGAATAACGTGCATTAATTTCATTGTCTTTCAGAACAAGGAGTCGCTCAATCCTGGCTAAAATGGAAACGTGTACTTTAAAAAAGCACAATCACCCCAATGTCAATACTTTCATACTGTATTTGCATGAACTTAAAGGCATCTTTTTGGAACTAATATGCTTTATATTAAACAAACGTTTATTTGAGTTCAGAGATTCCTTCCCTTTCTTTTTCTTCATGTTGAATTCAAGTCAAATTGAATGGTTTTAAATTTTTAAATAGTGTGTAAGATCCTATTTTTATACAATTCTTCCTGTCTCTACACTATTCTTTTTTCATCGAATACCTAATCCATTAGCGTGCTCAGAGAGAGTTTCACAGTGAAAAGTCTTACTTTTGCCCGTGTCCTCCACCTTCCCAATTCCTGGCCCTCCATCCATCTCTTTATTATTCTAGAAGCCTGGAATGGTGCCCACCAAATGTGCACACTGGTTATTTTCGGTGGTGGAATTTGAGATATTTTTTAACTTTCCTACTATTTTTCTATATTTCTTTCTTTTTCAAATAGTGATCAAACATTATTTTTTAAAAGTTACGTTAAAAATGAAGAGACTTCCTCTCTCTCAAGGGCCCTGAGGACTGGGTTGGCGGTCAGGAGCAGAGGTACCTTTCTCTTCTCTGTCGCCCAGACCCCCTTGCTCGGCAGCGCTCACAGCGCACGCGCATCCCTGAGGCCAGCACTGTCTGCGGCCAGGCAATGATGCCTTCCTGCGGCTCCGCGGTCAGCAGGGCTGGGGCCATCAGACTCAAGGAAAAGCCATGGCTCTCGTGAGTGCTGAATTTCAAGTCACTCTCCGTGCCCCAGGGACCCGTTTATTTTTGCTCTTTTGACAAAATTCTGCTTCTAAGAAAGCCTACTCGAACAAAGAAAGGACTTCGCTCAGCTGTTCAAACCTGAGGGGCTGCTTCCTTTAGCAGCTTAGGAATTTACGTGATAGAAAGGTGCTTGCTTGGGAGCTGGGTTCAAGTCCTAATTCTGCCACTTGGGCCAATTTTTTAATCATTTCTGAGCCTCAGTTTCCTCATCCCAAAGGAAAGATGGTAATAATGATATTACTCACCTCAGAGAGTTAACCGAGATCATACAAGTAAAGTGCAAAAGTGCCTGGTACTCTGCCTGACAGAGTAAGCACCATATAAAGATCAGCCGTGGCTATTACTGGTGAGCCATCACCCCAGGGGGCAGCCTCACCGGGTGGAGACATGGTTCTTAGCTCCAGAAGAACCACTCCGCTCCGCGTGGAACGGGTTACCTGTGTCCAGGGATCCAGGCTCCGCTGCCTTTGTCTCCACGCCCCTCCCACCTCCCAGTCCTACAAAACCTCCAGAGACAACTCCCTGTTCACTTTAGCTTCCCAACTCATCCCAGGGCAAAAATCATAAACATTTCAGGATATTTGGGACTAGAATCGAACTCACTTTCATCAATTCTTGCAACTTTCTATTTGGAAAGACCTCAGAGATGCTCTAGTCAACCTGTCTATTTACCAATGAAGAAACCCATGGGAGAAAGTTTAAGAAACTTGCCTGACTTAGTGATGGGCCCGTCACTGGAACCCAGGTCCCATCTTCCTACGTTCCCCTATTGTTGATCACACCGCAATGTAACACTCTGGCTATGTGGCCATCTCCCCCATAAAGCATAAGCTCCAACTTAGAATTCCTGCTTGTTCATGAGCAAGTTGAAGTTTAAAGACGTTAAGTCGCTTGGCCAAGGTCACTCAGCCTGTAGGTGAAGGTGACGGTGTGAGAGTTGAAACTGAGATGGTTCCAAGTCAAAACCCTGTGCTTTTCTTACTCTGTTCGTCTGCTTCCGGGTCCTGGTGACTTACAGATACCTCCTTCCCAAAGGAAGAGTGGGCATCAATGGAGACAGCACGGTGGGGTGGAAGTCAAGTGGGCTCTCCCACCAACCTGCTGTGTGATCTTGGACCAGTCACTTGACCTTGCCTTACTCTGTCTCGTGCTCTCTGGTGGCACCCAGTGCAGTGCCTGATGCCTTGGTTGTGATCAGCATGTAGTTGAAAATCGTTGAATGCGTGAAGCACTTTTTTCCTGGGACTGTGCTGCCACATCCTTTACTTCTTGCTTTCCCTCTACAGGAAACCTCACTGCAGAGTCAAACAGGGGCCTGGAAGCCTGTGTATCCCCATTCGGGTGAGATGTGTCCTCAGGACAAACTTGAGATTGCCTCTGTTTTCGCAGCTCTGGCAGGGATCACCGACGCCCTCGAGTGTGAATGCACTGTTTGTGTTCCTTCTCTTCTGTTTGCCACTGGAGAAGTCCATTAGTGCTGAGGGACGTGATTAAACAGCCAGAGAAAGAACATCGGTGTGTTAATAACTCAGGTAAATACCATTTGCTATTGTCACCGCTGAGGCTTTCAGAGAGGTGGCACCAGTCCTGGTCAGGGACTGTCCTCTTGTCAGCTCCCTGTCTTTCAGCAACCCGGAGAGACAGGTTTGGAGAGGGAGGAGTCTGAAAGGGCCTGGTGAGCAAGAAGAAGGAAAGGTATGGGAAAGAAACGGAGGCTGTAAAAGACACACACACAAACACACACACACACACAGAACGAAGCGGAGGAGGGACGTCAGAGAGCTGAGGATTAATGGGACCTCTTACCAGATTCCATCCTCTCTCATGCTCCTTCCTCAGCAGTGCTAGGGACCTCTGCATTCATCGTTTCTTAGCAGCTCTGACTTAGTCCCTCTGGTTCCACCTCTTCTCTTCCACTAATGTCAAGGATATGCAGCTTTTCCTCCCTGTCCTGGCTCGGGACCCGAGGGGAGATGACGTTAGCTGGATTCAAAGAATCAACATAAGAAGGTTGTATGGCACCACCATGGAGGCCAGGCGGAAAATGAGCTTCCTTGAGGATGTCTCCATGTTGGGGTGGAAGACCCCTGTGACTATGAGGAACCCACTGCCAGGGAAGCGCTAACTTGGGTGAAAGGATTCAGGAATGGGAAAACCAGCTTCCTCTCGTAGCTAAGAGCCTGGGCCACCGTGGGCCTTTGCATTAAGCTCTCTGTGCTCTTATGATGGGAGTTTGCACCAAATGATCTTCCAGTTCTAAGCATCTCTGGGGCTGTGATTTTAAGACAGATCAGACACCAACTCCTCTTTGAATCTTACTCCCTGCCTAGGGATGATCAGGTATGACTATCACGGGGTAAAATGGCTTAAAGACACCCGTGTCGGCTAGATAGCATTGTGTTCCCAGACTAGACATTCTCAAGGCCTCTCTTTGAGTTGTCACAAGTTTAGAAATAATTCCTTTACTTTGTTCAGTGTTCAATTCTTTTCATAACTCTTCCCAAGAGAGACAATAGAGCATCATGGTTAAGACCCCAGCTCTGGACTCAGCCAGGCAGATGTTCAAATCTCAGCTCTGCCACACACCAGCAGGGTGAACTCAGGTGAGATTCTTCACCTCTATGAGCCTCAGTTTCCTCATCAGCAAAATTTAAATAACAGTAGAACCTATCTCATGGGGTTAGAGTAAAGATTAAAATAAAAAAATAAAAGCAAAAAGCTTAGCACAGTGCTTTCAGGTACAAACGCTCCATAAATTACAGAATGATCAAGCATTGGAATCTGTCTGCTCCTTTCCCACAACATTCCCCATTTAAGAGGTGAAGAAACTAGGGAATGGAGAAATTAAGTGACATGTCCACAGTCTCTGGCTAGTTAGAGTTGAAGCCAGGACCAGAAAGAAAACAGCCTACGCCTCCCCATCTCCTTAGGAAGTCCCTCAGCTGAGCTTTCAAGAGACTAAGTTTGAGGGAAAGAAGAGAAAGGGGGAAGAGAAGAGGGCTGAGGATGCACTCTTGGGGAACACACTCAGTTAGGCGGATGAGAGGAGTAAGAACTGAGGAACGGGTTCTCAGGAAAGCAGGAGAAGAAAACTGCTGCAGAAAACAAGGGAATAGATCTCTTCCAGTCTGCGGAGGTCACCAGTGTCGAAAATCATGAAGTCAAAAGAAAAGCCTTAGAATTTTAAAGTAAAAAGTTCCTTCATTTATTCAACAAATATTTATGGAGTCACATGCATATATTAGGCACATCCTAACTCTGATAATATGTTGGTGAGCATGAAAGCTCCCTGTTCTCTTGGAGCTAACATTCCAGCAGGGAAAATAGATACTATAAAAGTAAAATAATAGAATAAAATATAATTTCAGCTGGTATCAGTTCTAAGAAGAAGATAAAATGAGAATAACACAATGGAAAGTGATGGGGGTTGGGTGAGCACCTGAAGCTCGAGTGATCAGCAGAGGTGGCTTTCTGAACTGAGACCCACATGACTAGAAGGAGCCAGCCACGTGAAGAGCAAAAGTGCATTTTAGGCTTAGGGAACAGCCAAAGCAAAGTCCCTGAGGCAGGAGTGAGTTTGACTAAGACCTTCAATAGGGCCTTTTCAGTGACTTGATGTGAACAGAAGCCAAATCATGATAGTTAATGGAAAAGAATTGACTCATAAGGAAATAGAGAGCCTACAGGTAGACTGCTTATTTAAGAAGGTGGTCTTGAACAGAAGGAAGAAAATGGTATTAGTGCCATTTATAGTGGACAGTGGGCAGTGCCAGTCATTTCTATTTGGGAACTTTTCATCTCACTTCACATTTCGGTGATCTCCCCCCATTGGCACTGAGAATGCCAATATTCTCAACCAGAAAGCAGCATCCTCGGAACATTTGTCTTAATGACTGTAGGGTATCTGTGGGATTTGGAGATAAGAATAATGAAATCCTCCCTCTCCGAGGCTCCACCGACAGCATCAAGCGTGTTTGCTCTCGCAGACACTGTCACCGTTCCAGCAAACACAGACATGTTTAGTTTGGATCTTTGCTTTTTTGCTGCTGTTCTCTACAATCCAAGATCATCTTTGGTTTCCAGGGCTCACTGGATCTTATTTCACTGTTCGTTAGTTTTCCTCACTACCCTTTCCACCCTTATCCCATCCTCCCAGGTTGGATTCCAGAGCAGGGCTGTCCAATAGAACTTTCTTTGATTATGGAAATGTCCTGTATCTGCATTGTCCCACTACGGTAACCACCAGCCGCATGTGGCTATTCAGCACTTGGAACGTGGATAGTGAGAGTAAAAAGCAAATGTTCAGTGTATATAATTTTAGCTAATTTAAACTTAAATAGTCATATGTGGCTAGTGCCTATAGTTTTAGACAGAAAATTCTAAAGAGTTAAAATTCAGGAGAGTTAATAGTTCCCAAAGAGGACTCATTTTGCAAGTTCTTTGAGATTACTGAGAAATGCATCAGTGCAAATAAATAATTCCCAGAGCAGTGAGGGAAATTCTTCTCCATGAGAAAAAATGGAATATATACAAAGTGGGCCAAATTTGATGTACGTGAATGCTATCAGCATACTAATTTGGCCCAAACATGAAAATACTGCTTCTTCTAAGTCAGAGAAGTAATCTCTAAAGATCCTCATTTCCCTAAGTGTGTTCTAAAGGGCACTGGTTTCACGAAGGCTTCTTTGACGAAAAGGGTGCATTGTCAAATAGGCTTGAGGAACTCGGAACGTTTTCTGCCTCTCTTATAGATTCACAATGCACATCATCACAATTAAGGCTCTGAGAAATCCTACAGTAAATAACTCTGTCATACATTGTTTAACTCAGTATTTCTCTAGCATATTTAACCATGAAACTGTGTGTGTGTGTAACATTAGCATTCTGACGAACTAGAGACATATTAGCATTAAGAGTATGAACTTTGGGAAAAAGAGGCTGAGTGAACAACGTCAGCTTTAGCACTCATTCCTAGCTGTGTGACCTTGAGAAAGTCATTTAACCTTTCTGACCTTCATTTCCTTCATTTGAAAATTGGGGATAATATTTACATAGCACAGGCTTCCGTGAGGATTACAGGTAATAACGTATGTAAAGAACATGTCACAGTTCCTGGGACCAAGGGGATCTCCCCCACATGATTGGCTATTATTATTTTCATTGTTTATGAAGTTAAGTGGCTGCATGGCTGAGACTTTCCATGCCCTGGGAGACAGATGCTATAAACTTGTAGAGCTAGTGTTACCCTGGAGACCTGGATGTGAGATGATCTTTTCCACCTCTCTTTATTCATCCTTCACTACGAATGGACCTCCGGCATTGAACACCTTCCTGCAATTCATTCTCAACACCCCTCTCTGGCTCCCCATCTCACTCAAAAGAAAACTAGAGCCTTCATAACGGCCTCCAAGTCCTACGTGATCAGGCCTGCTGGTGCCTCTCTGGCATCATTTCCTACTGTTGCTTAATCCACTCTGCCAAACAGACTTCCTTCCTTGCTATTCGTTGCACGTGTCAGGAACACACTCAGCTCAGGACCTTTGCACTTGCTGGTCCCTCCAGTAAGGTCATTCGCCCAGTTATCTGCATGGCTCCTGACCTTCCATCCTTCAGGTCTTTACTGAAATGTTTCTTAATCCTGCCAAAACTTGCAGTACACCTTTACGTACTCCAGATCTCTCTGCTCCTCTTCCTTGCTCTACCCTTCTTGACTACACACCTGATATGCTATGTTTTGTTTATTTGTTCGCTAGAGTTTTATTCCTTGTCTGTTTCCACCCAACAGAATGTAAACTTCATGAGAGCAGAGTTTTTGTCTCTTTTATTCTCTGCCATAACTCAGTGCCTAGGACAGTGCCTGGCACAGAGTAGATGCTCATTAAATGCGGGAACTGTGTGTGTTTCATTGCTGTAGACCATATGCAGCTCTTCCAAGCCCAGTTGTGGATGGCTTGTTGAAGCATGAAACACACAGTTACAGGCTGGTCTCTGTGATTTTTATTAGTGTTTTCCAGGACCCATCAAACCAAAAAAAAAAACATATTCTGAAAAATATAATGCTTTCATAAAAGAGAAATATCCAGTTTGAATTTAACATAAAGGGCAAGATTTCTGATTCTTTTAAAAATGGCAGCAGTAGGGTTGTTTCCCACAAATGGTCAACCCGGAAGCCAGATGGGAAGAAAGCAAGAATGTGCAGATGGCTACAGGAAGATTAACCCCAATTTAGCCAAGCTTGTGAGGGCTCGTACATTGGAGTGGCCCGTAAGGCACAGTCTCAGTGGGTGTTCAATGCCCTACCCTTTACTCCACTCTTGGAACCCTGAGAACTAAGGCTGAGGTTCATTCACCTCTGACACTGTGACTGCTGTGCTGCTCTTGCTGTCACACAGTAGGTGTCCACCCCACAGGTGCATGTGGAGGATCTATTACACCCCGTATAATTAGACAAGCTCCTCACATATGTGGGTCCGTGCTGTGCACAGAGTAGACACTCACATGTGCTTTCTTAACTGTAGAAGAATAATAGAATTGCCTTTCCCTCTTACTATTTTACCTTTTCCTATATTTTATACATTTGAAAAACAACATACTTGCGAAACTAAAACCTTATATGCGTAGCTAACCTTATCAAAAGATCCCTCAGTATTTTTCAAACAGAAAAAATATATATAAACCAACCCAAAAAGACTAAAACTTAGAACTGCTTTATACTTAAATAGCAATTTATATCATATAAACATATTCATAATCTTCATTGGTTAAAACATGACAAAGGTTCATTACTGGCTTCTTGTATCAGATAATTCTCACAGTTCCTCATAAGGCAACAGAATTCTTATCCATCATATATTGACTTGCAGAACCAAACAGGCTGTTTTGGTTTCATTTCAGCACAGGTAGGAAGGCAAACTAAACAGTCTCACAGTAAAATGTTCATCTAATAGATAACACATCCTTGAAGGTTTGGCATTGTGTTCTTACCCCAGTGAAGAAATGGTTCACATCTTGATTATGGATGTGGCTCCCAATCGAAGAAGTCTTCCAGAAGACATTCATTCGTTAACTCAACAAATATTTATTGAGGCCCTGTCTTATGTCAGGTACTGGGAAAACATTATTTATAAGACACGGTCCCTGCCCTCAAAGAGCTCACAGTCTAGCAAGGCAAAAACATTGAGGAAGGACCGGCATGTCCAAAGGAAAACACATAACCTGGGTCTGCCCTGCTCAGAAGGCAAGTTCAAGGAGCTGTGGGTATGTCCCAGGGGGCCAGGGCCTTGCTCAAGTTTCATCAAGTCAAATATCTAGGAGCCTCGGATCATCTGAGTCTGGTAAACTCTTAGCAGTACATTTCCTGCCTCAGGTTTCCATGAAAACTACAAATAAGAGCCCACGCCTTTAGCTTAAGGAGGGTTCAAGAAGACCACGTGTAGTGACCATGTGAGCATCCAGCACAAATGAGCTTCTCAAGTGAGAAGCCATGTGTCCCCCAAAAGAAGGGGGTTTCACCAGATGCTGGCTTATCTCTGGGATTTTGCTCTCCCTTTCAACACCATGGTGGGGAGTATTTGGTTCACACCCCGCATTGGCATGGCTCAATTACCTTGAGTTCTCCAAATCACGAACAGCACATAGAAAATGCACCAAACTCAAGCCAGTAGAGAGATATGCTGAGATCTTTATACTCCAGCCTATTTAAGTAGGAACTGAGTGCCAAGAAACTGTCACTTTCAAGAAATAGCACAATCTGTTGATTACCTGCAGAACTGTCCCCGTTGGTACTCCCCAGACTCACTCACCACCTAGCAAGGCTTGCTCTTCAACAGAGAGGGTGCAGAAAGAGCCAAGGCCAATTTGGAAGAAGGTGAGAAACTTACTGGTTTGGAGAAAGGTAAACTCAGGGAAGGATCTAGCCACTTTAGGTGGTGAACTGGCAAAGCCAGGGAAGGGCTAGCAGAGAGCACATTAGCATATGTCCCTAATAACATCACACAATCCAGACACACAGAGACACACGGACATTAGGTGTTTACAGCAATTTAAATATCTGGATGTTTAATTCATTCTGTGGGACGTACAGTCAAAGGCTGGGAAGGCCTCATAGTTCTTTAGCCTTGCTTGGAAGCAAGGTGTGTCTTTTATGCAAGAATGTCTCAGATCTGTGCGGCTCGTTGTTATTTCTCTCAGGTCCCTCAGTAACTGCTACTTGACAACACCTCTGTGGAGGTGACCAAGCTCGACAGAAATCACAGTAGGCTTGGTAGTACCTTCAGAAGGTCATCCATCTCACTAAGTTTCTGCTTCCAAGGTCACCACCAATAATGGTTCTCAGTATAGTTGGAACAAATTCTTAATTCTTCTTACTTCAAGACTTCTGAATGCAGGACAAACACTTTGCAACTTTGCCTGTGAATCACTCACCCTGCTGGGTAAGTGCTCCATCAGTTGGTGAAGAGCACTCCCTCTTATTGGTAGGAGTCTTCATCCTCCTATTATTGCTCAAGATGGAGAGGCAGGAGGGAGGAGAAAGCCAAGGACGTGGGGAACCAAAAAGAAAAGTCGCAAAAGGGATCTGGACAGTCAAACCCAAAGTGTCCACAGGCTCCTGTTCCTCGCAGCTTGCAGCGCCCAACGACAACTCTGCAGGTGCCTCAGAACAAGCCATCGTTGAAGACCAAGTCCACCTCCTTACTGACAAGCCTCCTGAGCTGAGTTTTCTGTTCTTCTTTTCCATCCTTCCTTTCTTTTCCATTTCTTTCTTTTTTATAAAACATCCCTCTGAAAGCAAATGTGGGCATTCACTTTAGGATAAGTTGCTGATGAGACAGGAAAGAGATGCTCCCAAAGAGGAAAGATTGTAAGAATGAACGTCTGCAAAGAAGACTCTCCCGGAACCAACTCCCCCTCTCCCTTTCTCTTTCTCTCTCTCTCTCTCTCTCTCTCTCTCTCTCTCTCTCTCACACACACACACGCGCGCGCGCACACACGCACACACACACACTCTTCTCTCAGCGTTTCCTCCTACAGTATGATTTTGAGTCTGCTTTGTTAATCCCATTGCAAACGTCTTCTACTATAGTTCTTGCTGCATGATTATGTTTAATTTATCTGACTTTGGCTCTCATCTGGGCTTCTGAAAAGAAATACCTCTGGATATTTCAACCCATTGTCCCTACCATTTTAAAAATTAAAAATAGGTTGACTTTGAAGTCTTGCTTCTGCTTCACTCTTGGGACTAAAAGATCGCACACATCTTTTTGTTCTGAGAATAAACTACCGTCTTCATCTTGACTGGCTACATCACTGGTTCTCAATCATGGACAGTTTTGCCCCCCAGGTGACATTTGGCAAGGTCTGGAGACATTTTTGTTTCTCACAACTTCAGGGATGGGAGTGCTACTGGCATCTTGTGAGAGAGGTCATGGATACTGCTAAACAGCCTGCAATGCACAGGACAGACAAACAATGCACAACAAAGACTTATTCAGCCAAAAGTGTCAATTGTGCCAATTGAGACACCGGGGACTATAGGAATCCAAGAGCAAACTCATCACCTCCTCCTTTTTCTCATTTATTTTTAAGCAATTGGGATAAAAATAACCAAGGCCGGACCCTTTCTTAAATAACTAGAAGTGAGCAGAGGTGGCAATGGAAGTTTTTCACCAGTCATCCGAGGGGGAGGAGGGAAGACGTTCTTGGCATCAGGTAAATCATTTCTGAATGAGTATGAAGCCCCCCACCATTATTCTTCTCGCTGATTTAAACATTGCAAGTCACAGGATTATGCAGTAATTACAGTCCGGCTGGATTTTGGAAGTCCTCATCTTCCACTCACTGGCTCCGAAAGGTCGGGTTCCACTTCCCAGCGTTCTTTGGTTCATCCCGTCAATCTGAGACGCCGGCGTCCGTCCAGCAACTGCGCCCACCTCTCTCATCGAGATCACGTGGATGCTGGTGTTTGGAGCACACGTCACCTTGTCCTAAATCATTTTTCAGATAAAAACGTTTAATGCCCTCTGATTTTTTTCTTTCTTTTGGCAAGAAGCACAAGGCTGCAAACCCTGTTTCTCTTGCAGTGGAAAAGAACTTCACAATAGAGGCCAAACACGTCACAGCCACATACAGCATCATATTTCACAGAAAACTGTGTACGCTTGTTCCCCAGATAGGACATACTTCAAAGTAACAAAATAATTTTATCAACTGTAGTGTTCCTTCTTCCCGTTAGAAGTAGATATTTTTTCCCCTCGTGGTACATAAATATCCGAGAAAAGTAGTCTTTGAGATATTTATGTCCAGGAGTTCTGGGTTTGTTATCCTTTGGGGTCCGTCTTGGTTTGTGTTCAAAGTGTTGGCAGCTTCAGTTTTCGTTTTCTCTCCATCCACGGGCATTCTTCCCAAATTTATAAACCAGCCTTCGTCCGTCCACACGTTCCAGAATTTCTCTTTTGTAGTAATATCTGTAACAGAGGACGTGGCATAAGGGGGCCGGTCAGATAAGACTGCGAGGGACACAGCCGGCCGTGCGGCCGAGCGTGTGCGGCCCGAGCGCATGCTCCTCACCTCATGGCTCGGCTGAGCTTCTCGTAGGTCATGCTACTGTTGTTCTTCTTTCTTCCCCACAGCTGGGCCACCGCCTCCGATTTCAGGAACCTGAAGATGCCCTCGGACCGGTCTTCCCACTTGATTAGCCCTGGGTTCTTGTCTGGGTTCAGGAGGATGTCACGGATGAACTCCCACAGGTGAGTCCCTCTCGGATCTGAGGAGAAGCAGAGAAAAAGAGGGTCACGGAGGCCGAAGTCACAGCGAAGCGGCAGCCGACGGGGCGCAGAGTCGGGACGTCTTCCATCGGTCAGGAGAGACTCAGTTCTCCCCTCCAGCAAAGCCGGACCACAGAATCACCAAATATTAGATATAAAAAAACGCGTTTGAGGATGAGCCAGCACAATTTTTTATTTTCTAAATCGGGAAACTGAGACACAGAGAATTTAAGTGACTTGACCAAGGTCACACAGTAAACTAGTGGCAAAGCCAAAACTAGGGAACAGATCGCACACAGCCTCCAGCGCCGGGGGACGGTTCTTCTAAGTACTGTTGACACGTTGCTCAGGATTCATTTCAGCTTTTTATTTCCTCGGAGAGCAACTTTCGACCACGTTTATTTAGTCCCTCAACCAAGTGAATCGCTCCCACCTAGTAACTGTGCTTCAGCTAAACACAAGTCCATGGAGTTCTAGAAGTTTAACTTCTGGAAAATATCGGGGGAGGAAGGTCGTATCGAGGGGGCCCATTTGAAAATGAATCAGCGCCGGTAGTAAGATTAGGAGCCAAATTCAGCTCACCGTCAATAGACCTGTGACATGCAACCCCCAGGTGTTAATTCAGTTCTGTGGGGTGACCTCGCGTAGCAGATAGTAAAGATGTCCCGTCCCCTCTAATTTCTACTGTCCATTGTCTTGGTTTCTTTTTATGCCCCCAACTCCACGTCTCTGGCGTTTCGTGTACTGTCATAAGGTTTTGTTATTGGGGAAATAACAAAACGACTCCCCAAGCACACTGTTGAATCTTAGGAATAAACAGTCATTTCTTGGGACAATCACTCCACTAAGGCAGGAAGGCAACAATCAGCAAAAGAAAAAATAATGCATCTCAACTGTTTCTTCCCAACTTTCTCCTCTTCTCATCCTTTTTTCTAGAGAGAGGGAAATCGCTAACCCGCGCCCACAGGTTCTTATTCACGGGGCGTCTCAGATGTGGAACAAACATAACAGCACGAGAGGAAACACTCGCTGGGTCTCCGCTTTGAGAAACACTGGGGGCGGGGCAAGCTACTGTCCAGCAAGTGCTGCCCGCATTTTCTCGCCTCACCTCATCAGGGGCAAAGAAATGGAGGCAGCAGGCAGAGGCGATATTTGTCTAAAAACAAGTGGCCTCCAGTTACACCCAGCTTGAAGGGAAGAGCCAAGAGCCATCGGAAAGCCAGCCAACTTACTGTGTTTTTTGGTGTGGGACTTGGTGGGGTGGTCTTGCTCCTTTTTCATATCAGGAGACTCTGCTAAAGGGAAAAATGAAAGCAGCTTAATTTACTTATTTCCTATAATCATCATTTTCATTCACTCACCCACTCATTTAACCAATATTTATTGAGTACCTACTGCCTGCCTGGCACTGTTCGCATATGTGGTGTATGCCAAAACAAAACAGAGATGATAAGTACTGTGGAGAAAAATATTGCAGCATAAGAAATGGGGATAGAAGTATAGAGATGGGAATAATTTACAATTTAATATAAGGCAATCACAGATCTCTCTGATAAGGGGACCAGAAGGATGTGATGGAAGCAGTCATGCAGAGAGCTTGTGGAAGAGCCTTCTGTGAGTGAGAATTATAAGCGCAAAGGCCCTGAGGTCGCTGTGTGTTTGGTATGCCCACAGAACAGAAGGAGGCTATGAGTAAGGGGCAGCAGGTAGGAGCTGAGGTTCACATCACTAAGGCTTTGTGGGACGTTTCTGGATTTTAGCTTTTATTCTGAGAGAGAGGGAAAGCCAGAGGAGGATTTAGGTAATTGAAAGGTTGGAGGTGTTTTTACATAATACAAAAATGTAAACATTTATAACAAAGAAAGATGGCATTTCAACCAGAGGAGTGCCCATTTTTGGCATGCAAAGTTATATTTTAATCAGCCTGACAAAGGGGCCATTGACTGGCCTGAGCTCAGTACAGAGGCCCATGGTGGACTGTGGAAACACACATTAGTTTAACAAATGACTCATTTTGGTAACCCTTGTGACTGACACCAAAGAGGAGATGACAGAGGCACATCTGTGAAATAAAACTTCTTGAAAAGAAATGATCTAGCACTGTGTGTGTGTGTGTGTGTGTGTCAGTGGGCCCTTCGGGAGTCAGGAGGACCAAGGCAGATCTTAGCAAAAAGTCTCACAATCAAAAATTGCCAGTTTTAATACAGAGCAGTATCTAAACACAAGCCAATCCTGTTAAGAAACTGGGCCAGGGGCTGGCCCCGTGGCCGAGTGGTTGGGTTCGCGCGCTCTGCTGCAGGCGGCCCAGTGTTTCGTTGGTTTGAATCCTGGGCGCGGACATGGCACTGCTCATCAAACCACGCTGAGGCAGCGCCCACATGCCACAGCTAGAAGGACCCACAGCGAGGAATATACAACTATGTACCGAGGGGCTTTGGGGAGAAAAAGGAAAAATAAAATCTTTGGAAAAAAAAAAAAGAAACCGGGCCAGTCAAATGCCCCTCTTTTGTGCCCGTTACTCCAGGGTGTCCTAACCTGGGGTTCGCTGACCCATGTGTGGTCTTCAAGGGCATTTTGGACTGACTGAAACTGGACGCAAAAGGAGAGGGTCCATAGCATTCATTCCGACTGTCAAGAGGGGTCCATTATCCAAAACAGTTTGAACAGCCCTTAGCTACTAATTCAAATGGTTGAGAAGCATGGCTGCTGTTGGTTGAGCACTTACATGAATCACCGTATTTAATTCACACGGTAACCCTATGAGGCAGGTACTATTATGAGCCAAAGTTTACAGCTGTGGAGGAACCGAGACACAGAGAGGTCAAATGACTTGTCTAAAGCCACACAGCCTGAAAGTGGAGCCAGGATGTGAATGCGGTTTGAACCCAGAGGCACTTTACTCATAGCCACTATTCTGTGCCACTTCCAAAGAGGGTGGCACATAGCAGATTTCACAGAAGTCTTCCCTGCCAACAATCGAGTTTGGTTCCATAATGCTCTAGTTGGTGAGAAAAAGTAATTCCAATTTGATGATTCCGTATTTCCCAAGGTGCACAGACACATTCACCGATCTGATCACCCAGCTTGTCACGACTCAGCGCTCCCAGCAGTTTCTCCAAAACCTCTGGCCGGATGCAGGAGAGGGATTTCCTAAGATCTGGTTAGAAGAAAAACCTCTTCTTCTGGTTAAGAATTTCTCCCCTAGCGTTGTCAGCAGGAGGGCCTGCACCTGACTTGGGTTTCTCTGAAATCTCGAAGGACAGATTCACAGGAAATGCAAAGAGACTCCACTCTCCCTCCCTGTAGGTTTCAGGGTGAGGTTGCAAAACCCCATCAGGATGTGACAATATTGCGACAGGTCTGGCACGCACCCCAGTTTCCAAGTGATACATCAGTCTGACAGGGCCACGTTGTTCTGCAGACAAAGAGTGGCATTTACCCAGCAGGCCACAAGCAGAGCCCGTTTCCAAATGGCATCCAGGAGGGATGCAGGGCCATTATTTCAGAGCCAGGGGTGAACTCAGAAAAACCCAGGCGTCTCTCAGCTTATTGGCCTCAGCCACTGTTTAGGGTTCCAAGCCGACATAGAATCAATTACTGGGGGTTAGGTTACCTTCGTGAATAAGATGGAAAATTTGGACCCTCTCCCCAGAAAAAGGCACATGTGTGTACACTCGTGAATATTGGTGAACAATTTCAGGGGTTGGTGGCTCACTTTGGAGTCCACAGTCTCTAGATTAAAAAACCCCAGACCAGATAGAGCACGAGGGAATTTTCTTTTTGAGATGTCAACCCTTGACCCAGGCTAGACTTCCTTCCAACTACCATAGGAAAGAGCAAAAGGAAAAAAAAATCCCCAAATAAAAATGTTTCCGTCGTCATATGGAGGAATATGCAACCAAAGGCAAGAGAAAAGCTCAGATTTCTGCCAGCCTCCCCTTCCCGTCCTTCCGTCGCCTCACCTCGTCCGGGGCAAAGAAATGGAGGCAGCAGGCAGAGGTGATATTTGTCTGCGAGGCCAGGCTGTGGAATCACTGATCTCCTTAGTCTGACATCTTTTGATCTGAAATCTCACCTGAATATGATGGCCTCTCCCCCATGTCTACCTCTCGCCCCCAAATAAAAGTCAGACCCTTTGAAGTTAGCCATGTGGTGAAGTGAATCATTCTTATAAAATAATGGCTTGCTCTGGGGAAGTTGTCCGGCTTGGCTTTCTCTCGCTCTGCCCCCAGGCACCTCAGGCCAAGGTGGTGTCCGGAGGGGCCACACCAAGCCACGGGCTGATGATGAAAGTCCCAGAGCGTGACTTCAGCCGGGCTGCTTCGCAAGAAGCGAAGATTAGAAGTATTTGCATATGATTCAGCTGTGAGCCATTTCTTTACGGGATATACAAATTTCAGTGTTATAATAGACTGTGCCGCCCTAGCTTGAGGCTCAGCAAGTCAGTGAATAAACACATCAAGCCTGAGTTGGCGTGATTGGCTCGGGACTATCGGGCAGATCAGGAACACTGGCGGCGGCCATTTTATGAAACAGGCAGATGACAGAGAAATCAAAACAAAAGCCGGCTTCCCAGCTGCGTTTATCGCAGAGGGCATCAGTTTACGTTGGGCCTCGCCTTTGCTGGGGCTTGTGACTTGCGTTAGAGCATAGAAAGATGTTTAACTGCACTCAGTTTAATGGGAACTTGAAATCTAAAGACTCAGACAAATGACAAAGGTCTTTGCGGGGGTTCTGGTCCCATTTGGTAGAGACTGAACTATTCTGAAAGGAATTGGCCCATACAAGGCTGGAATTAACTATCCTACTGAAGGCTGTTCCTTCAGAGAATTTACCAACCGCAGACAGTGAGTTGATTCTTTAATACTTCCGACAGAGATCCTGGATTGCTTCTCTCATTTTCCAGCTGGGTTGCAACCGCAGGATAGGAGTGGGGGGTGGAGGATCAAGGATCAAGGGAGATGAAGAAGAACGGGTTTGTAAAGCCCTTTCTAAGAAGGACTATTCAAGAATAGAATAGGTGGAATGAGGAGTAGTGAGTGGCCTACGACTGCAAATATGAAAGCAGAAACTGGCCCCTATTGATTCTGAGATTCTAGAAGGTAAGTCAGGACACAGAAGAGAGAAGGATGGTCTGGCTGTGAAGGCAGTAGAGCTATGACTATGGCTTTTAGGGTTCCCAGGAGCCTCAAAACCTTAACAACCCCTGAGGCTCAGGAAGTGGTTGGTTCAGCTTTATTCTCAGTTGGAATCTTTTGCCATAAGCCAAAGACCCAACAGGAAGGACGTGGGAGGCAACACCTTAGGAAGCTTGAGAGGAAGTCAGAGGGGGAGCCGAGCAGGCAGTTTCCTCGGCTCTGAAACCCTGAGACTGGGTGGCAATGACTGCCACAGAAATTTCGCCGCGATTGGCTCAGTTCTCCCAGAATGGCCAGCACTCTGCAGAGACTTTCCAGTGTTTGATCTGTTTCTTAAGTTAGACAAATGCTTACAGTGACACATAATGCTAGGGGCCGTTGAGGGGAGGGGGAAGTGGAGAAACGAACTGGCCTCCTTCCTTAACCTCAATTCCAGAAGCATTTACACTGGCTCCCGGTTCTGTGTCATTCAAGGGGCTTGATCCGAACAAAACCTCAAACCAAAAGCTTTCATTATTTCAGTTCTCAAAACATAATCAACAAAAGAAAAAAACAAAGGTGGGAGGAGGGGTTGTTGTTTGATTCTGTGCTTTCTTTCACAAACACTCTTCTAAATCCCAGTTCTGAAGTTGCCCCAAATTCAATTCCACGAAAAGAGCAATTCCCTTTGTGACAAGTGTAAGCTCCATGTCATAGACCCACACAGATCACAAGTTTGCACCCAGATCAAGGGATAACATGCAACCCCCTCTCCCCTCGCCGTGCACTCTGCCTGCCCTGTGCCCGCCAGGGCACCTGTTTGTAAAGGGAGGGCAATACAACTGAAAGCCGCTCGCCCGGACCCCAACAGGCCAGCACTCTCACTCAGTGGAACCCTGGCTGAGGGTCACGGACAGCCCCCAGTTGCACCCAGTGTTAACCAAATACAACTAACGTGAGGTGGTCTGAATAGTTAGAGAGTCCTGATGAGCCATCAGGGCCAGACTTAAAAACTGACTGAACAGTGTGATTCCCAGGGTTCTGGAAATTTCCAATTGCTACTCCTCTACCCAATCACCACAGGTTCACTGACCTCTGAGTGCCACTGTTAGAACTCTTTCTCTAAAGCCAAATATAGTCTGTTGAAAATCAAATAGAACCTTGTTCCCCCCGTAAGAATATCCACGTATGAGCAATTTTATCAGACAGCTTCCCAAGAGCGATTTTTTGTGGAAAGAGAGTTTTTGTTGTTACAACAGAGCGACTTGGTTTCACAAGAGACCAACACTTTGCCTAGAGGCATCCTTGCTGGTCATTTTCAACGTACAAATTTTGACTCAAAAGCAGATCTTTTATAAGTAGGAACCCCATTCCTTTCCTAGCCCTTTAATGAGACAGACTCCAGCAAAGCAGAAATGTAGGATGTCGGTAATTCTCATTAATTCTCAATAAGCACTTGCATGAGGCACACTCAGCCTCAGATGTCAGGACAACTTACCGACAGGAAGGTGACCGGTGGTTGTCATGGAGATCTGGGCCCGGCAGAAAGTTTTGCTGTCCAACAAATCTATGGCAATAAAAAGATAAAGGACATTAAGATCCCCCTCCTTACAATATAAATTCTCAGCTGTTAGAAAAACAGAATCAGAATGTAGAAGGGCCTTAAGTATTGGGGTGTTAGTTACCTACTGTGCTACCATAGTTGGCATCATATAAATAATTTTCTTCTTTCCAGGTGTTCATGATGGAAGGGTCTAGAAAAGACAGAAAGTGGGAATGGTCAGCAATCACCTTCCCCAGGTTAAGAGATTGCCTTTTCTAACTCACTGCTCCTCAGAGAGTCACGGGGCCTAGGAGGTGGTGCTCAGAGAGAAGGGAGAAGGGTCAGCTTCAGCCGCGTGTTACTTTACAGTAATGTTATCCTATTTTCTTCCAGTGTCCTGGGCGAAATGGACTTTCTTATGGCCCTATCCATGTGTTCTGCATCTGCTCCATTTGTAGGGAAGTTGCCACCATGGGATCCTGTCCTAATCAATACTTTCCTGGGAATTTTCCCAGTCTGCACATGGCAGGGGTTGGTTTGGGAGCTTGACATTGTCTTGCATCCTATTATATAATTACCAGAATATTTTTGACACGAGGACAAAAAACACCTTGTTAGGGACAAATAAATTCATCATTAATGAACATCTTTTCCTAGTAATATCTTCCTGGGAAAATTAATGATGTTTCCTTCAGAAAAAGTCTAGTCAGTCTTATCACAGTTTCTTCATTGCTGAAATCCAGTCTCTCCTCAAGTTGGGTGACAGTCCCCTCCCTCCGAGTTCTCTCCAATTAGCTTAAGGGATGACATAAAATTCTCAGAGCAAAACTAAGGAGAAGAGGAGGAGAGTGTCCCCAAATCAAATAAACAGTTTTTAAGAGTAGGACCCCATGGCCTCAGCTTGGAAAAGAAGCCCTCCCTCTCTCTCTCTGTCTCTCTCTCTCTCTCTCTCGCTCGGTCTCTGTCTCTCTCTCTCAATCCATCTCTCTCTCTATCTATCCATCTTCAGTGTGCTGGGCAAGCACAACTCCCTCTGACTGACTCTTTAGATTTCAGATTCAAAGGAAACTCCCCTCCATCTACTCCAGATGAAGCCCACCTTCTACATAACCCCCACCTCTGGGCTGGCCTCCAACAGAAGCACTTTCTTTCCTGGCTGGCCGAGAGCTGTAAGATCTGGCAGGAGTCCCACCTAGTCCCCACCAGGAGCTTCCTGCTCCCCCTCTTCACAGATGGGGTCTTCCCTGAGCTCCCTGGCTGCCCAGGTCCTGAACTTCAGGGCTGGGGTGCTACGCCACTGGCCGAGTTTCCTTTGTTTTTACAGCATAAATGGGATAAAACCTGAGTCACTGGCTAAGTCCTCCTGTTTACGACATAGGGATTTAGCTGGTATTTTAACTAATAGCTACATGTTTGGGCACCCCAAGCCCAATCCCTTGGGGTTACACCCTCTTCTCCTTGTTGGGTCACCTCGTACACCTGTTGTTGTCTCTGAAAACAAACTGAACCAAAAGGGTTTGGGGGCGTTGGTCCATCTATGAGCCTCTTCTCCCCTCCCAGGCGGGCCTGCTTCTCCACCTTTGGGTTCAGCCTTTCTGAACTGGCAGCACAAGAACATCTGGACGGTCAAGGAGGGATTATCAAGTTACTTGGGACCTCTTCAATATTACCCTGGCTCCTCTCACGGGGCTGCCTGTCAGGTTATGGTGAGGAGAACCATCCTCTCGGCCAAGTCCTGTGTCTGCCTCTAGCACAGTCAGGCCCATACAGCACAGACCATCTGGGTAAACCAAGCCCTGGTCTCTGGGGGGAAGGGCAAGGCTAAGAAAATCTAATTAACATGCTTAGCAGCTATTGTTTTTTCTTTAATAATGGTAGACTAACCCCCTTATAAAGGAGTAAATAACTGCATGGAGCCAATTTCAGCCCCAGGTGACTCACAAATCACCCAGGTCAAATTCTGTCCTTGGTGACTGGCACGCAACCCTCAGGGAGGCCTGTGGCAAACCCATCAGCCCACGTGGCTCGCAGTCTCACTGATGTGGACGCCAGAAGCGGCCCTGGAGCAGTGGCAGCTGCACAGTTTAATCTCGGCCAGTGGACTTTGGGGGACTTGAACAGTTCTCCCTGGACTGAGAGGGCAGAGGCCAAAAGTCAATATGCAAGGAGCTCCGACTGGTGCAAGGCCAGCTGCTGCCCGTTGCAAGTCCAACTGACTGACAAGAGTCCCCAGGAGAGAAACTGGGACAGAGGAAGCGGGGCTGATGGGGCAGGGGGAGGAGAACGAGAATGAATGTAGGTACTATGGGACTGCAGACCATCCTCAGAGCCCGGAATAGTGTCTTTAATCTAAAAGCACACTAAGGCAGGAGCTGGGTTCTGCAGCTGCCTTTGGACATCCCTAAGGAAGCTCCAAGGGCCCCCCAGAAACCACAGCAATGACAACAGCAAGTCCGCATCTTTCTCCTTTCTGTGAAAGACATTCCCATTACGGGAGGAGGGGAGAGGAGACACTGCCATTTCCTCTTCTCTCCTTTGGCTTCTCCTAACGTGGCCAAGTCCAATTCCCTGAGTTTCTTTGTGGTGAGGAAGAGGCCTACCTACACTCTGTGTTTTTCCTAGCTCCTGGACCAGAGCACGGGTGATGCCCTGACCAGCAGTGGGAAGCAGAGAAGTGTGGGCAGAATTAGATGCACCATCAGTCTAGACATCAGAAACAGTTGCCAGGCACTGGTCCCAAGGTCAAGGAATGAGGCCCATGGCGGGGTAGCCACTGGAGACAGCCAGGGAAGAGGTGTCCCTGGGTCTCCTGCCACCGTGTTGTCTCTGTCCTGCTCCCACACTCTCCCCATGCTCCCTCGGAATCGTCCTCCCCAGGGCTTCACCCACCAACGGGGCTACCTGCCTCTGCTGCTACTCACCGGCTTGCTCCGTCTTGATGATGACATTGTGTGTGGACTGGAACAGATCACTGGTGCACTGGCCTGAGAAGAACAGATTGGGAAGTCAGAACGGGCCCATGCGGAGCCCAGACTCGATGCTTAAACACAGACGGAGCTGGCTTCTTGGAAGAGCTCTGCCAATCCCACGGCCTGATCACCGCTCGTTGCTTCTGGGAGCGGCTTCCCTCTCCGCAGCTACCAACTCAAACCTGGGGTCCCTGGCACGGCAAAGGAGTAGCTGGGGCACCCACATCAGATGAAAGACTTTGGCCTTGTATAGGGAAGGCAGCCAGTGTGGTGGAAACAGAACTTCAGGAGTCAGAAGTCCAGTTTTTCCACTAACAGAGGGCAGGCACGTCACCTTTCTGGGTCTTGGTTCCCTCATCTGTAACCTTAGGGGAATAAACTAGAGAAGGTCATTAGACAGCCTCTAAGGTGCTTTCCCATGCTAAGATAGGATATGGAATGAAGACACAAATATAGGCAAAACCATTTTAACTAGCTTGATTCTTCTTTCATCTTAAATTTAATTGGCCTCATTTTGATTAGGTCCAATCCGTGAGACACGGCCGGATGAGTGCAATGATGCTGCCCTCGTTTATGCCTTACAACTCCTCTCCATGTGCGGTATATAAAAGCCATACATGCATGTGAATGAGTCTCGCATGTTTCTCTTGCCCAGGCAGATGATAAATATCTCAGGAGAAGAGGTCATGCCTTTAACCTCTCTGACTTTCAGTTTTCTTATCTGTAAAATAGGTACAATATTTATTTTCCCATAAGGTCACTAAATGAAGCAATTCACTTAGAATGCCTAGTGTAAGTAAACAATCAATACATGCGAGTTAATAGAATGTCTACAGAAAGGCGAACAAGGAAACAAAAGTGAGAAATCTGGTCATGAGGCGCTCAGAGGCCCCAGCAGCATGCAGGAGGACCAAACAAGTCACAGAAGGTCAAAGGCAGAAGGTCAGAGACAGCCACGTCACCCCGCCGGCCTCCTGCCTCGGGCTTCAATCAGGCATAGCTTTAAAGAAGTGGATTTAATTGGAGGTGGGGATCTAAATATTTTTAATTCATCAAGTACAAGTCTGCTCTTTCTGAAGATTCCTGGGGGTTATTTATAGAGCCTTGCTCGGTTTGGTTCTAGTAAAAGAAAAATGAGCAATGGCCTCTGTGAGGTGGGTGGGAAGAAGGGAGTGCCCCGAGCTGAATGAGGTCATCCAAAATGGCCGCCAGACTCCGGGGCCGCTTGGTGTTGACAACAGCTGTCAGGGTCTGAACCTGTCAGAGCCCTGGAACTCATTCATGCTTCCCAAAGCCCCAGCTTCCTGCCCCAATACAGGTGCTGCTAAGACAGACACGCCCGTTCTGATGTGGACAGGCCAGCTGACTCCTCTTATGTGTTGCTGCCTTTCAAGATGCCCACAGTTCTCAGAGGAGCTAATTTTTTACAGGCATGTGTGCATGTGTGAATAATCTGTCATGGATGGGCAGCACAGGGAATGTTGGCTCGCCTCTGTTCTAGGTGAGGCCTGGAGAGAGGCACATTTGGAGTACTAGGGCGACACCACTTCCCGAATTCGCTGCAGAAACATCCCACATGTGTCTGGACCATTCTCGCTAACCTTCTTTTTTGTTACGGACCTTTAAGAATCTGCTAAATACCGTGAGCCTTTTCCCCTCCCGAAACACAGACCTAATTTTGCACATCTTCTTACCACCCATAGGTCCCATCTTAAGAACCTAGGGAGAAAAGTTTAAAAAAAGAAAAGTCTATGATGATCTTGACAAGGAAGTGATTGGAAGTCAAACCATCAAACCCTGTTTGCAAGAGAAAGAAGAAAAGTTTTTCTGAGAGTGGCAAGTATTCTGTGAATACTCAGGTAGCCCTTGTCTCCTGGAAAGGTAACCATTAGGAGAGAATTCAATTACACTGAGTTCTAGGGTGTGAGACCCACCTTAGACCTTAGGCTTCGTGCCTTGTTCTCTCACAGCCCTCTCCTCCCCTCCCTCGGGAAACAGTAATTTGGAGGGGAGGCCCTGCTTTGGCTCCTGACGGGGAGGGAGAATGATAGTCACCGTTCCACTTGAGATGCTGCAGGTTGCTGTAGAGCAGCTGCCCGGCCGTCCCCGCCGCCCGGGTGAACTCCTGCAAACTCATGCCACACAGGTGCTCGCCGTTGATGTCAAACTCCTGGAAAGGGATGCAGCTAGCGTCCAGCTGGTTGGTGTCTAAGAGATGCTGGAGCCACTCCCACACCTGATACTTGGTCCAGTACTGAGGATGGATTTCATGCCACTGGCCTCCAAAAAACCCACTGGAAACTGCAAAACAGGAAGCGGTCGGTGAGTGACCCATGGCTGTTCCCGGGCATAATCTCAGACACGGGGAGGCACGCTGGTGGCCGGACGTCGTGGGGACACAGCCACAGTCCGTGGGCGTCAGCATGGGGGTGGAGCACAGACAGGCTCTGGAGAGGAGGCTCTGGGAAATGTGGTTCTTTTCCCAGCTGTGGCGGGGGCTGTCATTTAGCCTGCGGCCATCTCCATGTCCTCCTTAGGGTGATACTTAGCCCTGGGTGCTATGAGGACACCAGACCTGAAGTGCTCTGAGATGAGGAGCTCTTTCCCCGCCTCCTGCAAAGGGCCGCGAAGGCTCCAGCATTGCTCCAGTCCCGGCAATTTATAAGTTCATTGCCCACACCCACACAGCTCTCCTCCTCTCTTCTCCCTCCCTCTCTCTCCCATTTTTCATTCTCTCTTACACACACACACAGACACATACATACCCAAAGTTCAGACCATTCTCAGCTAAAAATGAGGCCTGAGAGTAAGGTTCTTTTCTCTGTGACGCACTCCCCAGAGTGGTCCAGATGACTCATGTGCTCCGCTCCCCACCCCCCACGGTATGACAGCTATGATGTCACTTCCCTGCTCAGTTACCTTCAGGCGCCTCCCATTATCCCCTGAAATGAAGTACAAAACTGCCAAGCGAGGCACTGAGGCTCTTCACGGGCTGTTCGTCAAGCGCCCTGTGACTTGTGCCTTTCCTCTGGCTTGTTCTTTCAGCCCAACCACTCCGAGCTGAATTCCGGCCCAGCCTGTAGACTTCACCACCCATGATGCCGTCACAGATGCCCTGACTTACTGCAAGGGCTGCTGTCCTCTGACTCTCCGGGAGACACGCTTGGTGTTTCTCCTAATGGCTTTTGTCACGTTCTGTCTTTCTGTGGGTCTCTAAGTACCATCTTATTGTCCTTTGTAGAGCGTATGCTCAGGGTCGTGGACACTGTCTTACCCAGCTTTGCATCTCCTGTAAAGACTATCTCAGGGACTTTGCCATAGTGGTGCTCTGTATATTTCTTTAGTGGAATTTGTTGCTGAAGAAGAAATGATGTAGGAATCTGGAAGAGTTGGGAGGTACATTCACGACATGGTTAATTTGGATACCAGTGAACAAGTAAAGTTCACGAACGCCAATAAATATTGCTGAGCTTACTGTGGGCCAACCATCCATGTATGTGACTCTTTCAGGCTCACTTAAGAGAACATCACAAAGTCAGCTCAGAACCCTGGGGGATGGAGAAAAATGAGCCGGCCTCTGGGGGCATGTAAGAGGGCTGAGATCTTACAGTCCCCTTGAAAACAGAGAAGAAGGGAGAAGCGCTCTTCCAGGAAAGGTGAGGGGCAGGAGCAGGCAAAGACACTTGCCGCCCTCCAAGCTGAGGGAGGGGAATCCAAATGAACATGACCCACAGATATTTCCACAAACTCAAGGACAGACCAATAGAGGAAACCACAGCGCAAGGACACTGTCCCTAACTTTTTCTTCAAGGTCATGCTAAATCAGTACTTCTCAAACTCTAATGTGATGATGAATCCTGGGGAATGTTGTTTAAATGCATATTGTGATTCCAGAGGTCTGGGGTGAGGTCTGAGTTTCTGGATTCCTAACAAACTTCCACATGATGATGAAGATGCTGGTCTGTGGATACAGCTCGAGTGGCTAAAGAACGCCAAAAGGTTTGATTCCCATAATGCCTGCAGCCTAGCCCTCAATGCCCCCAGAGGAGAGGCTGAAGGGGGATGTTTCCAACCCAATCCCACTTTTCCCCACCTCTCAGAATCCATCCTCAGGAGCGCAAAGAACAGGAGGCCGAGACCATTTAGGCACAAAGGTGACTGCCTTGAGTAATACCTACCACTCACAGTACGTGCTTTACTCCTCATATCTCACAGCCAGAGGGAGCAGCCCATAACTTTCAGCCAATCGTGGAGGGGAATGGGGGCAAAGATTGGAAAAATCTAGTCTAAAACTTAATTACAGAGAAGTCTTCCCAAACATGCAAACACAGAGAGCTTAGACTGGATGTTTCCATTTCCCCCCAATTTTTGGGTGCCCCAAGGATGAGAGATATTTTTTGTGGCTCCCTGAGTCTTTGTTCATTTTTCTAAAATAATTGTGTTGCTATGACGGTGCTGCTCTGGGTTCGCAACTGTGAAGCCACAGCTCTCAACCATTGGACACCAGGCCTGGGGTAATTTCTTCTCTCAACTTTGCGCGACCTAGGTCATAGGCTAGTTCTTGACAGCGCATCCTGTTAGCGCTTGGGAGAGCCAGGAGACTGTGTCTGAAGTAGACTGGGGGTTCTCCCCACCAGCCAGGGGACACTTCAGATTCCTGAAGTCGCAGGAGGAACACTGAAAATCCTATGAGTTCCTCTCTTCTCTGTCATGCAACTGACCTGCCCTACCCCATCAGTCATCACCAGGAGCGGGGCCTTCTTTGGGGCCTCTGGAAGTTAAGAAGTAAAAGTGTGCCTAAATTCTGCTCCTTGTGCAGCTCGCTGCCCCAGCCTTCTCCAAAGCAGACGGGAGGAATGCTGCCTTAATCCAGGGTCCAGGGGCCTGCGGATGCCAAAGACTTTCTAGTCTGAAGAACCTTCCTGCCCTATTTGGAATCCTCCTTTGAGGTGCGCATGGGGAGTCTGAGGCCTGAAACAGAAACTGTCACTGCCCAGAAAGGGCAGCAGTTTGGTGGGACCTTCAAATAAAGGAAGGTCACCTGTTCCCACCTGCAGCTATGCTTGGCTGGGGTCCAGCTTGGAAGGGGTGGAGCTGCACGTGGGCCGGCTGCTCGCTGGACAATATAAACCTTCCGTCATCCTCCCACTCCTGCTTCTCAGACTCTGTTCACCAACAGGGCATTTCCATTCTCCAAGGGAAGCGAGAGCAGCAGAGTCTCCAGCGGGGAGGTTGGCAGCGGGAGTGGGGAGGGGTAAGGCCCAGAGCTCCTTAAATCCACAGCAGTTAGATGCACAGCAATCTGCCTAAACTGAATGCCTTCACAGTGGGGTGTGGGGCCCTGATTCAGCAACGACTTTGTTCAGTTCAGCTTCAACAGTAAGCCACGGGCTTGATCACCAAACCCTCTATAAGCCCCACCACCGGGCCCTTCCCTCTGCTAATCAGGAGGTTCTGGATGAAAGCACTAAAAGAGGGCACGTGGTCTCCTAACCAATCTCCTCTCCCCTTACAAAGGGAAGTCACAGGAAGATGAAGTAGAAAGGTCAACTGCTGTTGATCTCCTCCTTAACTTCCATGCTTCCATGCGACACACACACACACACACACACACACCCCTTCCTCTCCTCTCCTGTCTTGATAGCCCAGCCAGACACTGTTAGAAGCTTCAACAGGTGGCCTTCCCTTTGCATATCTCTTCTACCCCGCTCTCTGCCAGGCTGCCAACCCAGAACCTTGAACACTGGGGGGAAACAATGGAACATCTCACAGGGGCTTCTGTCTGGCTCTCTGGGGGCTGCAGGGACCTCCAGTGTGAAGCTTTCTCCTTCCTCCTGGTCCTCACTCCCTCTGCTGAATAAAACCTATGTTTTTCAGACAGTAACTTGGGAAATGAAGCCTGATTAAAGCAAAGAAGGAATCCCCATGGTGGGTGACCCTGACAGCGCCCGGCCTCCTTACCATTGCACGTGGGGTAGCTGTCTGTCCAGGACGGCTGCTGGTGGAGGAGGTTGTTGCCGGGGTTGAGATTCATTACCCCACTTCCTTCCAGAATCATGATCTGTGAGGGAATCAAAGAGCTTGTTCAGTCAGTGCCTCCTGGACAAACGTCACTTGAGAGCACAAATTACGGAGTTAATTTAGGAAGAAAACAAGAACGTGTCCTTCCGACCACTGCCTCCAAAGCATGTTGCCACAGCCCTTTCAGTAAAAGCAAAACTCCCTGGCAATTAAAAATTTCCAGGTTCAATTTTCATATGTATGAGGCAAGTTTTTACAGCCACCCATTCATAAATGAATAATCTCTGATCGGGAATGAAGCGGGAGGAAAATGCAGTACCTGCTCACAGGGCGAGTCTGGCCAGCAGCCACGTTTGTGTTTTTTTCTTTTTTTTTTTCTTTTACAAAAGCGAAAATGCCTAGAAGCCTTCATTTAAAGTGGAATTGCAGTCAACACTAATCCAAGCTGGCAGCCTGGGCCTGGCCCCCAGTGCAGGAACCCTGAGCAGAACCCAGCCGTGCTCGCGTCCCAACACACGCAAGCAACCCGCACCAGGCACCCAGCGAGCGCTCAGCACAGATACCTGCCTCGGGACGCGCTGATGTCAGAGGCCCTGGGTCGTACCTGAGCCAGAGCTCCCCAAGGATTTGGCTCCGTGATAATATCAGGAGTCACTTGCTTTCTCTGACAAGACACTGCCTCTTCTCATCCCTCCCGGTGAAAATTCGGACCAGCTTTCCCACTCTTTTCAGAGACCTGGGGAAAGCACAAGCCTCGAGCTGACCAAAAGGTGCCTGTCTCAGTCTGAAGCTCGCTTTCTCAGTGTAGAACCCGGGAGAGGAGACTTTCTTCCACAGGCCTGTTTGGATTTTTCTTTTTCCTGGGAAAGTGTCTCCCTGAGCTACCATCTGTTGCTAATCTTCCTCTCTTTTTTTTTCTTCCCAAAGCCCCAGTACATAGTTGTATATTCTAGTTGTAGGTCCTTCTATTTCTTCTACGTGAGCCATCGCCACAGCATGGCTACTGACAGACGAGTGGTGTGGTTCAGCACCTGGGAACTGAATCAGGGCTGCCAGAGCAGAGCACGCCAAAATGTAACGACTAGGCCCAACATAAAAATTTTATACTTCAAAGGTATTCGCTTCAATCCTCCACCATCTGTAATATTCCTACCCTCCAGCTGGGCTCTCCCCACCTTTCAGACTCAAGCCCCAGAAGTATGTTCAATCGTTCGAAAGAAGAGCAGCCTGTTTCAGAAGGCACCTGAGCATTACCCACCGTCTTGAAAGGTAACTTGCTCTTTCGAAATGTCGGGGTGGGGAGGGGAAGCCAGCTTTATAGCAGCAGATCATGAAAATTTTTCTGCCTGTTTTGCAGAAAACTTGCATCCTCAGGTGTCACCAATGTCCCCAGGATTGAAATTACCCAGAGCAGTTGCAGGCTTTAAAACCCTTCCTCTGATTTAGCTACCGCTCCTCTGGCTCTGTGTGGGGCCTGAGCAGGGAGAAGAGAGGTGTGGGGAAGGCACAGATATTCATTCAGGTTTTCATGTATTCAACAAAGATTTACAAGCCCTACAGTGAGCTGGGCACTGTTCTAGGTACCGGGGAGAGAGTGGAGATTAAGAATTGAACTAGGCTAGACAGGAGCATTTACAGTGATTATTAACATCATCGTCATCATCATGGTTGTTTGGCAAATAATTAGGTCTGAATCCAGCCTGCGTGGAAGGTGGAGGAGGAAAGACAGGATTGGAATGATGAGCATCATAACAGACCACCACGCGGGAAGACGGGAGCACTGGGGTCTCTGTGGTGGCACCATGGGGAAGAGTTTTGAAGCCAGAAAGCACTGGGGTTGATTCCAAGCTCTCCCACTTACTGGCTCAGGTGAGTAGGAACCCAGACGAGTCACTAACCTCTCTGAGCACAGTTCCCTCATACGCACACTGCACAATGCAGATCGCCAGACCTACCAGGTGCCTTGGCTGGAGATTAAATGAGTTTCTACACCTTGAGCACTTGGCACAAAGTAGGATGCGAGTGCATAGCAGGTGTTATATTGAGGAGAGTCACTACCTTGTGGATAACCCGAACTGGAAACAACCATGGGCCTCGGTTTCCCCAGGCGAAAATTTAAAGGGGACCAAATTGATTCTTAAGTTTCCTTCCAGACACCTCTTTGATTCTCACCCTCAGAGAAGGAAGAACAACTCAAGCCAAACCTTGCTCTCTTTTTCACAATAACCGAGCCTTTTCCCATCCAGCTTTCTAGAGCAATTGCCCGAAGCTAAGAAATCAGACAGGGGACTTCAAGGCAAAGGAGAACTCCACATCCCCAGAGGGGTGGCTGGGGGAGGGAGGGAGTACGGCCAGTCTCCTGTTTGCTCAAGGCTGGGCTTGCTCCTTGCCAGCATTTGCTCAATCACAAGCAGTAGAAAGGTTACTGTTTAACCCCGAAAAGGCTGAAGCTCAGAGCCCAGCCCATCTGTGCAGAGGGATGGGCCCTCAGGCTGGGGGAGGGTGGGGGGGTAGGCGGGCAAGACTTCCCTGAAATTCTTTCACAAGGATTTGCCTGCAGGACTGTTTCAAAGTGGCCGTTTCCGTGGAAGGAAGACCGGCCTGGGCCAGCCATGAGCTACCTTCTCAGTCAGCTCCCGGCTTCTGCTCACCACTTCCAAAAACCAGAAGACAGGGCCGTGTGCAGGCTCAGCACAGTGGCCTCGGAGCTGGGGAGAGGCGCGCTCGCATCCCAGCTGCCATGCCCACTGCGCGAGCAAGTTCCAAGGCTGTCTGGCCAACAACTTTCTGATCCTCACTTTCCGCACCTGTAAAATGGGAACGGCCCCAAACTCAAAGGGCTGTGAGAATCTAATGAGGTCATGCGTGTAGAGAGCTCAGTGGGCAGTAAAAAAGAATTCGATCGATGTCACAGGACCATGTGGGCCAATTCTCCGCTTGTGACCAGTGCTCACAAGCCCCTTTCCTCAGTGCAGACATCATTTCTCACCATAACCTCCTGGGGGCATCCAGAACTACCCTCAACCACAGAGAAGCCTTCAGGCCTACGAGGTCACAGCTGCCCCTTCGCCACTGGGCCCCCAAGAGGCTGGCCTGCGTGCAGGAACGTGCTCCCCGCTGACACCCCCTTTGTAGGGAGAGCATTCAGCACGGCGAGGCGCCCTTTTGCAGGGCACAGTAAGTGGCCACCACTCATAAAAGAGTGTATGCGGCTCAACCCTCAGTGAGTCAGAGTTCGCCGAGCTCACCCAGGCTTGTGTGGAAAGAAGGTCAGCGTCTCCAGCCCAGCGTGGCGCTGCGTGGATGGTGCCTCAGGGTGGGCCCAGAAGGCCCAAAGCCTGTCCCCAGTCCTCTGAGGCCCACTCCTTCAGGTGTCAAAGGAGGACATTTGCGCACCGTCCCCCCCCCCAACAGCTTCATAAGACTCTTGAGAAGATCAGATAATAAGAAAAGTGCCTTAGAATTGTAAAGAAAAGCATTATTGTGACCAACTCCCCCACATGTGCGCTAATATAGACTTTCTACGGCACGCAGCGCTCCTTTTCATTGAAAAGCAGGAGGATTATTTCATGCTCCTCATTGGGCTTCCTACTTCTCCTCTGGCATCGCTGTCATTATTTCCTGGATACATATTTCAAGTATGTGAAGTGGACTGGAGCCTGAGGCCTGGGTTAGAATCCAGGGTCTTTGTGCCGTGTAGCCTTGCGTATATTAACCTCTCTGAGCCTCAGTTTCTTCACTGGTTTCAAATTGGGAATTGGGGGCAGAGGACGTCGATTCCTCCAACCTAATACTATCGTGGATTTAAAGGTGCCGCATCTGGCGCCAGCACACGTGCCCTCAGTAAAACTCGGCTTCCTTTTCTTTCTTTCAACATCAGTTCTCAGGAGTTTCTCTATCTGGCACACTTTACTTCTTCCAGGACTAAAATCGAATTCAGAGCCCAAGTAAGAATGGTTGCGCCTTCGAGTGAACAGCGAGCTGGGAAAGGCCTTGCTCATCTTCGTCTCCAGCTCACGGAGGATTCTGCGGGTGACGCTCAGCCGCTCGGGCCAGATGAAAAGCACAGTCTCTCCACCGCTGAACGACTGACAGTTTGGGCTGAGATGCTTCTTGCTGGGGGGACTGTCCCTGCGTCGCAGATGTTCAGCCACAACCCTGGCCTCTAGCCACCAGATGCCAGCAGCAACCTACCCCCCAAAATGTCCCCTAGGGCCAGGTCGCCCCAGTTGAGGACACCGGTTAGAAGTGGAGCCTGTGGAGGCCACAGCTCAGCCTTTGATTTTGCTGGTGTGGTGACCTGGGGCTGTCCCCTAACCTCTCTGAGCTGCTATGTCCTGTCCTGGGAAACTGGCATGGCGTTAGCACCTAGCCTAGGCTTGCTGGAGGACTAAATGAGCTAAGCAGCTGTAAAGCCCCCAGCACGGTGCCCAGTACACGCAGAGTAATTGCCTCCAATGTGGAGGTTGAAGAAAATGTGCCGGGTATCGGGGCCAACTTTGTCTTTTCCCAGGTGGTACATATTCTGGGAATACAGTGTGAGCTGTTACTTGGGCTATTAAAAACTGCACACACAGGGCCGGCCCGGTGATGTAGTGGTTAAGTTCTCATGTTCCGCTTCAGCAGCCTGGGGTTCGCTGGTTCGGATCCCGGGTGCAGACATGGCACCGCTTGGCACGCCATGCTGTGGTAGGCGTCCCACATATAAAGGAGAGGAAGATGGGCACGGATGTTAGCTCAGAGCCAGTCTTCCTCAGCAAAAAGAGGGAGATTGGTAGCAGATGTTAGCTCAGGGCTAATCTTCCTCAAAAAAAAAAAAAAACCCTGCACACACACAAAAAAATCTATACACTTTATTTCAAACCCAAAGAGTGGTGAACTGTGGATTATCCAGGAATGCTTTCATCTACATTCTCTGATCCTCCCTTCGTGTGTCGGAACATCGGAGGAACTGTATTGGACTCCGGGCCGTTGATTGTCCAGGCTTTCACACGCGCCCAAGACTTCGTTTCTAAGCCCAACAGCTCTGGAGACAGAAGTCTGCTCCTTATCTGAAGAGGGGGAGCCCGGCAGGCTACCCAGCAGGCTACACAGCAGGCCACGGGACGCGACAGGAACCCCACACCAGGCTGCCAGCCAGGGCCTGTTTGACCTTAGGCAGCAACTTCCTAGCAAAGGATGGGTCCCTAGGGTTTGGCCAATCCGAAACCCATTTTTGCAGCACTGTGTTGTGCTGGGGTGGCCACAGCCTGTCGTGGCGGGAGAGACAGGTCACTCTCTGTTTCCCATTTTGTTAACGGGCAGTTTCAGGTGAAACAGCAGCTCCCACAGCCCCCTAAGTTGCTAAGGGCTTGGACCGTCCCTGAGCCCACGCCTCCTCCAGGCCGTCACTGAGGCTGGATTCCTCCCAGCACCGCCAGCTCAACCAGCACCATGCATAGTTGGGATGGGGGGCCGCGGAGCACTTGGCCTGATCGTGAAGTTTAAGAATCCCACATTTCGGGGGCCTCTCAGTGGCACAAACGAGAGAGCACGAGGCCCAGCCACAGCGACTGGATCTCACTCCATCTGAGTTGAAAGGACATCTTCAAGGTGTGAGGAGCTCCAAACCCAGCCCCAACTTGCTCTGTCTCGTGAGGGCAGCTCTTAAGAGTAAGAGGTCATCACTCAGATGGCGAGGATTGAAATCTTGATTGTGCCCCTTGGCGGGCTGTGTGGACCCTGGGGAAATACAATCCTCTCTAAAGCCTCAGTTTCCCCATATGACAAAAAACGGAGTTGATGTTCAGATTAAATGCAACTATTTGTGAATTCCTCACATAGCTCGTACTCAGCAAGTGCCCAAGAAATCTTAGCTATTATTATAGGGTCTGCCCCCGGGTTGCTCAACTGTGTTGGCTGGCTTCGGGGGCATCCTTGGGGTGGGGGTAGACCCTTCAGAGGCAGGATAGTGTAATGGTTGGGAGCTCCAGGCTCTGGAGTCAGACAGCCACAGTTTGAATCCCAGCTGTGCCTGTGTGCTGATGGGGCAAGCGTGGGCGAGGAATTCGACTTCTCTAGCCCTCGTGTTCCTCATTTATAAAATGGGGATGATATGAAAAGGGTGGTTGAAAGACAAAATGAGATGACACTTGTAAAATGATTAGAAAAGCGTTTGACACACAGTAAGTTCTTGGTAAACGTTAGCTGGTTTTTATAATAATAGTAATTGTTATTTATTATGTTACTATTATTTTGCTCAATCTCCAAGGAGGAAGTGGAGGACCAAGTTTATTTCAAGCAAGACCTCTACCCTCTACCGTCTACTCGATATTCTGCAATCCCGGCTAGCTGGCACAGGCGAGCCTAGGGCTGAATTTCCTGCCTCCCCACCCCCATTCTGGGCTGCTGTGTGTTCGCGCTGTTAGGCTGAGCTGTGACCAGCATCTCTCAGTCCCTGTCACAGAAGCCGTGCTGCGCCCTCTGGGCATGGTCCTGCTCGAGGATCTGAAAGTCATCCCTCCTGCCCCCCTTCCCCCCCGCAGACGCCCTGTGCCCGGCCGCCAGGGGCAGTGGGAGGGCACTCTCTGCAGGCTCTGGGTACCGCCCTGGCAGTGCACTCCCACAACCCACGGTGGTTTGCAGGTGCAAAGGAGAGCAGCACGTCTGAAATGGGAGCTCCTGGCAGAGTGTGGTCAGAGGGTTTCTCTATCTACAGGGCCCCTCAGCACCAGGAATGCTCCATTCCTGCAAAGAGCAGGGTCTGGGACTTGAGCCGATAGGGACAAAGAAGCGAGGGGAAGGAGGCGCCCCTGGGACTCTGGTGGGGAGCTGGAGCCGTGCACGCCAGGGCCCGGGACACCCACCCAGGCTCAGGATCCAGCAAAGGCGGGCAGCTCAACTCGCCTCTCTTCTTAAAGAGAAAGACGGACCTGCCAGCGGAGACAAACGCAGCCCAGCTTGCACCTGTCAGCTGGAGGGAAGCTCGTCTTCGCTCCACGGTGGGTCTGCTGAGACCCAGGACCTAATGCCAAAAAATAATAATAATAATAATAACTATACTATAGTATCTAGGGCTTATTGAACCTTTGAAATGTGCTGGCTCTGTGCTAATAGTTTTAAATGCATTATCTCAGTCAATACTCACAATAACTCTATAAGGCATTATGTCATTTCACAGATGGCCTATCTAAGGCTCAGAGAAGTTAGGTAACTTGTTCAAGGTCACATAGCTTAGCAAGAATTGGAGCTGGAAGAGAAGTCAAAATCGGACTGTCCAGCAAGAAACCCTGGGAACTTAGGGACCTAAATTGAGACCCTTCCCTTCTTTGCCAGAGCAACCTGAGGCCGCCCCTCCCCAGTGTATCCAAGAGCTCCTTTGAGGAGGAAAGAATAGCCTTCATTTTGCCACTTAGAAGATATGCTCAGGTAGGAATATGTTAGTGATTCAAAAGCTGGACCAGTTTTATCCATGATGCTCTTTTAGCCACTAAAACAGATCTATGTGTATATAATATATGTACACATACATATATATGTATATACACATAGATACGCACCCATACATATATAATATAAATTTTCTCCCTGTGACTCAATGAAGTTTTTTTTTTTAATATATGTTTTAGAAACAAACTGGTCTACAATTATTTATGCTTCATCCGAATTAGACCTCAGGCCACAAAACATGGTTTGCTCCTGCTGTGAGGGTGAAGATGCCCTGGGGGCTGTCAGGGCCACAGAGAGACCCTAAGCAGAGTCTGTGCCTACCTTCTGCATCCCCAGCCCCAGGGCACCGAGAGTCAGAGCCATGGTCTGCCTTCTGCCCGGTTCCTTTGTTCATTCAACCACATCATCCCCAAACCACCACGGAACTGCCTGCCTTGTGGGTATTTTTACTCGTCCCGCCAGAGGAGCAATTAGACATTTTAAATAATTACTTTGGGGATGACAGGGATATCCAGACCATTCTCGGTCCTTAATCAAAGTTACCAGCAGGTGGATTCACAGTGTTTGCCCTAAGGATGTTGCAATGGCTTACTGACTTCCTGTTTCAATATGACTGTCATTTCAGTAGACCTACTCCCAGCAGGAGAAAGGCAAATTCACATACATGGGAAATCTAACTGAACGTAACGCAGACAATAATTCCTGTTTTTCAAATGAATCAAAATGTGAATCCAGCTTGGGGAATGTATTGGATCCTCTCGGGATTACATCACAGGTAATTTCTTACCCTCACAGTGTGTTTTGAAACAGACATTTCACGTTCCCAGGAGCAACATCTGAGGTGCTATCCTGGGCTTTCATGACATTTCACGAGCCATGATGCAGTATTGGAAGGCCAAGTGTTGACCCGTTGTAGATACACTTTTTCTGACAATAAGCCACTTGGAAATGTACATATTATGCTGATCTTTATCATTCTTGGTGCCAGACCCAGACAAGACACAGACACGGACAGCAGACAGCCACCAAATTTGATCAAAAGCCAAGATTTCCTTACATGACCCCCGGGGCCTTTATCAATCCCATTCAGATATGACAAACTAAGAATAGGGAAGCTTTGAATCTTAAAAGGTCACAGAGCCTTTTGAGACCTCAACAGAAACTAGAACTCTCCTACCAAAAATGCACATCCACTCTTGGTTTTGCACGTGTTTTGTGAGCCCCAGGCCCTCTGAAGACCATCCATTGATCCCTCCAGATCCACGGACACCATCATCTTTAAAAAATCTCTCTTGCACTCATTTTGGATTGATATTTAAAGAAAACTTTGTAGTGGGGTCAGAATTGGGAGACAAGCTTACTCAACCTATGAGAGAAGGCCTGAGAGACGCTGGTCTTGCTCTCTTACTGGGCATGGGCATCGCCTTGCTCCCCTACAGTGATACCAGGGAGAGCCCCACTGCCCTCTCCGTCGGCCGCTGAAGTAGGAACCATGCTGAATCCAGCAGGGTCGTTCTGGACCTCTGTTTGGCCATGCAGTGAAGAATTCACCATTTTCCCCACCACCCTGACCCTCAGTATCTGTCTCCCCGCTAATCCCCACTCTCTATTCTAAAACCAAATAATCATAAAGTAAAGAACGTATAGCAAGAAAACCAGGCCTCACTCCTTTTTACAACTGTAGGTCTTTGTAGGTCAGAAAGGCCCAGTTATGGGGACTGGAGAATTCAGGATTCCTCTTACCATGTTTATTTCCCTCCTTGGCTGAAGAGGCCATATAGGTGTTTCTCAAAGTTTGGTCTAGGGACCACTTGTATCATCATCACCTGGGAGGGGTTAACCTGGTCCCACTCCACACCTCTGATTCAGAATCTACATTTCTAAAACCCTCCCTCAACCAGTCCGTAAGCATTCTCACATTGAGAACTTCCTACTTGCCTTCCCTCAATTTCCTACAACAAGATAACTAACTCCAGGAGAGATCAGCCTAGAAGAAAACACCCACAAATTCTAAGAAATCCTTGTAAAGTCAGAGACAACACAATCCGTCTGGAGAACTCAAGCTCCAATCCATCTGTGGAGACGCTATCCCTATATTATTTGCCAACTTGAAATAGAGCAGTTCCTAATGCTCAGCGCCACGAAATTTTTAACATTCAAACAACGCTCAGCCACTTACAAGTGTGAGTCTCTGAAGGTCGAGCAAACCGACCCAGCCTCAGGACACAGCACTTGCAGAGGAATTTTGTGTTGACTATGTCCATCAAGAGATCTCATGGCTGGCTGAGTCACCCCTGACCCAATCCCACCCCACCGTAGCCCTTCAAAGGATTTCTTAACCACCCTGGATTTTAGTCCTCAGACCCAAGAAGATTGGTGTCTTAGCCTTCAGTGGAGAGAAACAATCACCAAGAAAAGCTAGTCCCGCCAGTGAAAATATGTACTCATTCCCTCCAATTAATATGTACTTATTGAATGTGTACTAGACGCTGGGCTCTAGCTCAGTGCTGGGGATACCATAGTGAACAAAACCCAGATGCTGCCTGGCCCTGACAGACTATCCAGCAAGGACGCCACTTCCAACACCATGGTCACTCCGAAGTCATCTGAGCTCATTCCCCCCCCTCTTGCTGGGGGCAGAGTGGACAAGGGCAGAGAGAGCCAGGTTACCTGCTCTGGTATTGGAAGGAACTTGACCACATTTAAACACAAGACTGATCCTCTTCTCTCCAGCAGCCCCCTTACTGAGACACGCTATTGGCAGACAGGGTGATACCCCTTGGTTTCACAAAGCAGCCTCAGCCAAAACCAACCTCCATTCAGGATAAAATAAAGCAGTCGCTTGTCTGGATGGTGGAACGCGTCTCCCTGAGACAATGGTGTGTTTATGTGTTGGAGGGTTAGGAGCAGGTTAACATAAACCCACCGTCAACAGAGCTGTTAATTCAGTTGCTGGCAGGGGCTTCTGTTGTCTTCTGAATACCTCCCAGAGGGTATAAGCTCTACCTTCTCATTTGAGTTGGCAGCAAAGTTATTTTTTTGCACCTGTTTCTCTGCTCTGATAACAACGCAGTTAAGCATTGATTTGTTGGAAAATAAACAGAAAAAAGCAAAGAAAGGCATCTGCCCAAACAGCCTGAGCTGGTTTGACTGAGAGTTCATGCCAATTTGTTTTCCTATAAAAACCAAAGAAAAACCTGTGCTTTCAGTTTGGTTGCTGCCCTCCCACACCCTCAGAAGAAAAGGAGGTATCCATCAGCCAGCCAGAGCTGGCAGGGCCAAGAAGCCAGGAGACACTGTACTTTTCCATTGGCTGGCTCTGTGAGGGTACTGAGAGGTGTCCAAGATCTACAGAATGACATGGCTAGCCTCCAGCCAGCCCAGGTTGAGATCATGAATCAGATTAACAAGGGCAGAGAAGGGGCTGCCGGGATAGGATCAAAACCCCAAACCATACTCTTCCAGACGGTTGACTTCCGAAAGTCAATATGGTTCAGGGAGTAGGTGTGGTCTACGGGTTACCTCCAAAAGCAGAGACTCAGCATGCCTGAATCTCAGTCCAGCTTCTCTCACAGACATCCTACGTGCAGCCCTGGGCCGCAAGCATAACTGGAAAGCCCTCAGTCCCTGGACCACTGTTTTCCCAGCAGGCTCCACACCTACCTCAAGGGCAAGCTGGGTATACTCGCTCATGTCCTGGCAAGTGACTTGAGGTCCCGGGTCCCAGGTGGAAAGGACCTCAGATGTTCAAGGTGTGATTACTGCATTAATGCAAGCATCATCATACCCTCATTTCTCATCACTTTGTCAATATCACGTGATGAGCGCAAGCCAAAAAGGGTCACAAAGAGCTAAATAAATCACTCGAGTGGAGATCATGACCACACCAATTAAGCAATGGCATCATCACCCAGCCTTCAACACACACACACACACAGAAGTCTCTTGTTGTCTCGTTTTAAGCCTTGAGAAGAAATCAGCGGACACGGGCAAGGCGCAGCGTTCCCCAGGCTCCCACCCTCCCAGCTTTCCCTCATGTCGGACCTTTAGCGTCACCAGGGTTTCGCCAGTTCGGATCCTGGGCACGGACATGGCACCGCTCATCAGGCCATGCTGAGGCGGTGTCCCACATGCCACAACTAGAAGGACCCACAACTAAAAACCCACAACTATGTACTGGAGGGCTTTGGGGAGAAAAAAGAAAAATAAAATCTTTAAAAAAAAAAAAAAGAAAAAGAACAGAGTGTTCCGACCGCGGAGGGATACGCCTGGCTGAGCGTTCCCAGGCATTCTTGTCTGAGCAGCGCAGGGAGAGAAGTGCCTCCACACAGAAGCGGGCAGCCGGAAAAATAAAGGGCTTAATGACACCCTCAGTTGACTGAAAAATAAATAAGACCAACTGCACAGGAATTCGGAAAGGGTAGAGGGAGGGAGAAGCGGGGACTGGAGCCAGGGAGGGGCTGGGATGGACTGGGACAATGGATTTGACCATTTGGAGACTCAAGTTTCTTCCCAGGAAAAGACCGAGATGATTCAGCCGCGGAAAGATCAACAGACACCAATTTGGAATCTCACAGACTGTGTAATTACAAAACAACCATCAAAACTGTGATGATGGGGAGGGTTTACATTTCTTGCGTGTTCACGATGTGCAAAGAATTGAGCTAGGCTTTGCATGAAATTATCTCACTTAATCTTTGCAATAACCCCCAACATTGGTTATTTTATCCTCATTTTACAGATGAGGAGGCACAGAGAAGTTAAGCAACTTACTCAGAGACACAGAGCTAGTAAATGGACTGGATACATTATAGTAAATGTCTCGGGTGGGGGAGAAGAGCAACATCCTTCTTCGTAGCTTTGAAAGTGGATCTTTGTGTTTCTAAAGAGGAGGACATCTCCTAGGACCTCATACTTTTATTTTGAAAGTTCAGATCCTTTAAGCATAGCTCCTGTAAGTTCCCCGCTAAATGTGAGCAGGAGGCATACTAAGCACACTTGAATCCTGATAGGAAAGTTCCCTTCAGCGGACGTCAGCACAGGTGCTCCAGAAGCACCAGTTCACGGCCTCTCAGACCCGTCCGTCAAAACTTCAGTCTGGCTTCCTGTTGAAAGGCCCAGATTGACTCAGGGGTTGGGCTTGGCTGCCTGAAGCCACCTCAGACTTATTAGCCATGATAAAAGAGCAGAGTTAATAACAAGGAAAAACTGTTGAAAAATTAAGGGGAAACTGTGGCCCCTTTGGAACAGCACCCGAGGTCTGAGCCGTCACACACGGTGGGTCCTGACAACAGAGCAGTGTGCTGTGGACGGCACACCGACAAGAGAAAGACTGTGGATGCGTCATTCCAGTAGCCAGAATTCCATCACTCTGACAAACAAATCCAGGAACGTTCTCCCCCTCGCCCACCGCATCCATGACCCTGATTGAAACCTTTGAACAGTTTGTAAAAACGTAACTGTAAAAGACAGACAGCACCTCATACGGCTTATTCTGTTATCATCTTTGCAGCTTACGAAGCAAATAATGTCTGAATTTTCTCACAAGTTAGAGGATCTCCTCTTTAGAAGAAGTAGGGTTTTCTTTTGTACAGATAATCATTACACGGCAGTTGGCAGGAAGGCTGCGTTCCTTTCCAGCACCTTCCTGCTAGAACGGGAGACTCTTGGCACCCTGGGTCTCCTTTTCCCTTCCAGAGCGCACTTTGCAAGGCTTCTCCTAGCTCAATGGTCTATGGAGTAAGCCCTCTGGAAAATGAAAAGTGAAAAAACCCATCAGCAAGGCAAGCAGCTCCTACCAGAAAGGTTTTCCAAGGAGTCAATTACTCAGCTGATTGTTCAGCCATTCCTCCAGTTGCTTCGGAGGAAACCTTTGGTGCTCAGACAAAATTATAAAACTCACCAATTCAAAAGCAACAACATCCCTCCTCAACAGGCCGCAGCTTTCCACCCGAGGTCAGCTGGGCGAGCAAGGTGACAACGGGCAGGGGCTCTGCACAGCTGCTTCCAGCATGGGGAGTTGTCATGTATTCAAACATTTCTCCACAGCCGGGGGTAGGCCCAGCTACAGAATTTGCAGGGAAGGGTATAAAAGAAAATGTGGGGCCCCCTGTTCAAAACGTGTTAAGAATTTCAAGACAGCCACAGAGAACGTTCAATTTATCAAGAAGCAGACCCTATGGTGTTTTGGCAAAATAAGCAAGTAAGGATTTTTTTCAAAGCACAGGGCCTCTCTAAGTGTGGGGCCCTGAGCTGCTGCACAGGATGCGAACCCAGGACACAGGTCCTGTCCAGGAGGTCGGCCTCATCCTCTACCTTCACCTGCCCCGATGTCTATCACCAAGGTTGGGGGGTGAGGGGGATTTTCTGTCTTTGCCCCACGAACGACTCCTGAAGTAGCTGGAAGCATTAAACAAAATATGACATTGAACTTGTCTGTAATAGCTCCTGGCTTGCAGCAGGCACTCAACAAGTGTTAGCTATTATTACCATTATTACGATTATTATTATTGTCATTATCTGCATCATGCCAAGGTCCCTCCACAACTCCAAAGCTGCCCCTAAGCAGGAACAATGAGTGGGAAGAACACAGAGCCCTATTTTTGACAGAGACCATCTATTAGCTGATGCTGGTCAGAGGTCATTTCATTGACCCTGAATGAGAAAATGCTAGAAACTAGGGGTTCTTAGCCTTTTATTTATACCATGGACCAATATTGCGATCTGGTGAGGCCCAAGGGCCTCTCTTCAAAATGTTTTTAAATTACAAAAGATTAGAAGGGAAGTTTATATTGAAATTCAATGATCAAATTCTTTTTAAAATAGGTGTGTGATGTCATAATAATATATGTGCTTCTTTATTAACACCAGATAAGAATATCCAGTGCAGATCTAATACCCTCCATGACATCAGTGAAGTGGGGAATATCGATACTTTGAGACATTCTGCAACAAGTGTGATGTGATATGAAAATGTCACTTTTCTTGGTGACAGTCACAGTTACAACTAATGCTCCTGTGGATGTTTTGCCTATATTTGCATTGAAAGAAAATGTTGAATTCTAGATTCAACATTACTGAATGTTAGGTTACTGAAAATAAAAATGTGCTTTCTTCACATCCAAGTTCACAAACCCCCTTAATTCTCTCCATGGACACCAACAGACCCTTGGATCCTGGGTTAGGAACCCGTGCTGTTTTATAGCAAAGACAGCTTGTTCAACTCAAATAGACTCTAGAAACCACGTCTACGTGGCCAGAAGCCTCACTTGAACACTTTACCAGGAGGCAGACCTGACAGTGTCTTGGAAAAGTAAGTTAAGTATGAATATTTTTCAAAACCTCCAGAGTGCCCAGGGTAATGCCTTAGCTGCAGTGGTCAGTGGACATCTGGAGTGAGGGGCTGGCAGTAGTCACAGAACTACCTGGAGGAGACCAGTTTCTTCTGAGACTCCTATCTGGCAGCATCAAGATGCTGTGTACTCACCCCAAGTCTTCCACGGAACCCCCATGGGTTGCAGTTTGCAGTCAGCTCAAGACAAGGCTCAATCTGGAGGTCCACTGTCGACGTGGTCGACCTCATCTCCCTGCTGCCCACCTTCCCCAGGGAAAACCCTGTTGCGTGTCTTTCCCAGGGTCACAGTATAGAACCAACGTCAGTCGTTAGAAGAACAAAATCCCAGAACTATTCATCTACTCCAACACAGCAGACACTCACTGAAGACACCCATGTTAGGGATTTACCCTCAATTTCCACTCCACAAATTACTAATCATTTATTCACAAACATTTGCCCCATTGCTTTCAGGTTCTTTGTCTAATTTAATCCTTACGACAGCCCGGTGCAAAAGTCATTAACCCCATTTCCCAGATGAGGAAACTGAGATTCTAGAGCTTACATAACTCACCCAAAATCACTTGGCTACTCAGCAGCAGAGTCACATTTGAACACAGCTGTTCTGACTCTAAACCCAGTATTTTTTGCACCACATTCAGCTGCTTCCAGGCAACAAAAACTCATAGCCTCCTGCCCCTTCAGATACATAAGCAGCCAAAGTCTGCTCTTCACCAGCGTTTCTCAACCCACAGCCCTCTGGTCAGTGGAGTTAAGATGGGTGAAAGGTGAGTTAGGTGCGCTAAGATTTTCTAACTGGACATAATTGAGACAGAGGCTGAATTGGGGCCAAATCTAAAACCCACCGCAGAGACAAAACAAGTCTTGTCAGTAGCCACCAGGAAGACACGGCTGAAAATACCTTCATCTTTCAGACCCCACCTACCGCATCCACCAGAATATATCATTAGCTCTCCCAAGGGAATTTTGTTTAAAGGTTCCTAAGAGGGATCCCAAAATGACCTTTATGAGACAGCCATATTCTCCAAGCTCCATTGTCGTATACGAAAGTAGAAGACTTCTTTCTATTCCAAGAAAGACTCAAGGGCACTCTGGAGGAAGTTTGCAGCAGGCTGAGAAAGGGTTGGCAGGGCAACTGAAATTTCTTAACTCCACATTTGAACCAACAAGGCTCCAGCCCCCAGGATTTTGTGTGTGTGTGTGTGTCTATGATATAGAGTGAGGGGGAAGTGACAGAATATGAAATTTTAAGTTCACCACAATTACAACAACATCAAAGAAAGTGTGCATCTGGATAAGGTCATACAGAAGTAAAAATAAGTAGTTATGTTAAAATGGTGGGGTTAAAAGGTGATCTAACAGTCCAATAATCACAATATTATAATAGGCATTTGGGCTTCTTTTTATTTTTGGCTTTGTTTTCTTCAGAAAGTATGTTTTGAATACGCCTACGCTGGCCCTATTTGAAATAAACAGTGAGATACCCTTAATAATGATTAAGATCCTTCTGAGAAAGGAAGAGAAGGAGGCTCTGAAGGCCAGGATGTGGGGGAGACTGGAAGAGAAGAGATAATGTGAATCCAATGAACCAGAACAAGGGGCCCAGCCCCATAAAACAAACCAAAGGCAGAGTGTGGTCAGGCGCTAGTGAAATCAATTTTCAAAGGAGTATTTTTACAGGATGTCTCTTTTAAAAAAAGGCCAATTAAAATCCTCGGAGCCTCTTTAAATGGGCCACCCCGCTCAACCCTGTTGCAGCTCCCGCTCTCCAGATACAGGCTGAGGCCCTCTGGGAATACCGGAGTCGCCAGGTTGGGCTGCCCTGGGGCCGGCAGCCATGTTCCCCTTCTGATTAACCCTCAGAACTTCTTCTAGGAATAATGAGTCCACGGCCATCCAATCTACCCAATAATTCGTGGACAATCAGCCCTGCAAGCTGATCAGCACCACACAAACCAAGTAGACTCTGTGGGTGCCTGAATGTTCACTCTTCAGCAGGCTACGCTGGTGTCTTAGAGAAGACGTCATGAAGAGTGCCTATTCGTGTACACTGACTGCTCCCTGTGGCCACGGAACAGTCGGCTTCATCCATTTCTACATTCTCACCCACTTTGGACACATGAGGCAAATTGATAAAGATGGGATGTTGTCATGGGAACAGACACTAATACCCCTAATAGTCTCCAGGGATCCGATCTTAGTACCTCCACAAGGTCTACCCATTAGCCAACATTCTGAAGACACTACGGAAGCCATTGAAGGGCTCCTACTGATCTTTCCTGTTTCGTCCTTAGGAGGGCATCTCCCGTCCTATTCTCAGCTGTCACAGATTCAAGCTAAACCTGCTGACCTCTAAGCACAGCCGGTCGCCCCCAGTCATCAGAATCTGAGGGTTGAAATGGATCTTAAAGAGGATCGGGTTCAAACTCGTAAAGCCCAGAGAGGCAGAGTGTGTTGCTCTGGGCACACAGCTTTGCCAGGGCTAGAACACCAGGCCTCGTGGCTGCCAGTCCCAGCACTGTCCTACACACTGCCTTGTGCACGCTGTGCTCCTACTACCAAGCGTGAGTCTGAAATTCTTCAGGAAGAGTCTTAAAGAAATACCTTTTTTTCTTCTCTGAAGACCAATATATTTTTTATCAACTCTGAGGGATCCACAGACGTTTTTACTCCAGCACATCTCTGCTTCCTGACATCAGTGCCATTTGGCTTGAACATATGTCCCGTCCTAATATTAGCTTCTGTGGGGAGCCATTTTCCCCCCAGCAGTGTTTCCTGCACAGCTTAATGGTCTGGCCCTTTAAAATCCTGTCCAATTTAAATACACGTCATAGTCACATATTTCTAATAAGAGCATAATTGCCTGCTCCTTAGAACAAATCCTATTACTTGAAATCATTATTATTTACCAACAAGAAGATTAATTCTCCACTGTTCTCAGTTCAAAATTAGATAAGAAAATGTTAAATAAAGTTTATTATCTTCCCTGTCTCTTTAGTTATTCAACAACAGATTTAAGAGAACCCTGGCAAGATATGGCTGCCTTCCTGCCTCTCTCCAGATGACAATCCCACCACAGATCCGGCTCACCTAAGCTGAAAGCCACCGCACTCCGTCAGTTACCCAGGAACAAAGCCAGGGTGAGAATGTGTGGTCTCTGAACACCAAGCCTGCAGTGAAGTCCGTGCCTCCCGACCAGGGCCCCACCCACAACAGAAATGATTGTCACTTCCATTCTGCCAGAGAGCGATCTTAACAAGAGAAATGGGCTGAAACGGCAGCCAAAGGTGTCACCGAAAATCAGGTTCCAACTTTATATTTGGTTCCTTAAAACTGTGGCATTGCTTCTCAAGTGTGTTAGCAGGTTCCATCATGGCATTCTTGGTATCCACCCCACCCTATCTCCCAGATGTCTTTGAAAATCACATCTGTTTGAGAGGACTGAGGCATGACTCCATCTGGAGGAGGGGGAAACACTGAATAACTTTGTAATGATTTGTACAAACCTCTATGACTGTGCTTGATGCTTTAACATTAAACATGGTACTTACACTGGGCTTTCAGAAAATCAAGATGCTCTGCAGAGCACAACCCCGGGATAGATTTCCCTGATTTGGGGAAGAGGGGGCAATGAGGAGGAAGTAAAACATTACAAGATTCCAGAAAGCTAACTTCTACTTCCTATGAGTGAACTTTGGCCCAAAGCACTCACATTCTGACCGAAGACCTGATGTGAGTTCCCCCCACTTTCCAATCAGCTAATTGAATCCAGTTGAGTAAATATTTTAACCTTTCAGTTTCCATTTTGTCTCAGTCTCTCAAGGAGTCAAAAAGATATTGAAAGAGGATCTGGGTAAAGTTGGTAAATTAATGGGAACATAAACGTGGAATCATAAGTGTGAACGTAAGGCTTCTCAGAGATCCAGAAAGGATCATAGCAGTTCCATTTGGGGGAACTCAGAATATATTAAAAAATGGAAAGAATATCAAAAAAGGATTTTTTTAATTTAACAAATAGATTCTTTTTAACACAAAAGAACAATTAGAATTGAATTTGAGATCTTTTGTGTATAGAGGGCCTGGTCAAATGCACACACACACACACAACCGCCTTAGAAAAGTCCTGGCTAATGCCACCATCTTGAACAGTAACGCGAGGGAACTTACAACACAGCTGTTCCCTCAAAGTTACTTTCTTTTAAAACGCCTCTGTGAAATACTTTGGCAACACGGAGAAGGATTGTCTTCATTATAATTGTTATTTTTTCAAATGTTATCACAGACTTCCAAGCAATCCTCGTGTCTTGTTTCATTATTGTTTTTAAAATCTATCCATGAGCCATTAGCAATTGGTGTGCAAATGGCGTGATCCTACAACTTCAGATTAGAAGAAGATGGAATTGATGAGTAATTTCATAGTCTCAGAATTCTAGGTCTCAAAAAGAGGATTAGTGGAGCTTCTGCAAAACTCCAAATGCAGCTATTAAAGTCATTCTTAAAATCTCTTAAGAGCCTTTTCTGATAGTATCGCTTATCCATGAAGTTCTTCCTACTAACGCGACTTCACGTCTCCTGTTGGAAATCGACTCTTTCCTCGACCTCAGTGGAATCAGCATATGAAAGCTCAGGGTCCCCAAGTCCTCTTTTACATGTTGAAATGCTCCATCTGAACACATCCTCATTCTCATGCCCACAGAACCAATACCTGAACAAGACCTTCCATCAGAAAGTTCTCAGAATCCAAACTCTGCCTTTCTCCCTGCACCTAAGGTCAGTGCAGGTAACCAGCAGAGAAACCCGTCCACTTACACTCACAGAATCTTACACTTCCTCTTGAAAACACACATGTTCCCACAGTACTGAGCGTATGCTAAAGCTTGGCAAAGACAGATGGTGAAAATGTCGCTTTTCCAGCTTGGGGCTGTTATTTACCTACAAGATTAGTTCCCCACTGTTCTCAGTTCTGTCCACACTGGGACCATCTCCATGGTGTCCAAACAAACTCAAAAGAGTCTTAGAAGGCATGTGGTGCTGCTGACTCACATCTGCCTGTCTGGTCACAGTATCCCATTATGGGACAGACAAATGGTTAGTTTGTCCCCTTACGAGATGTTGAAACTCTTTGCCAAAATTGATGGGTTTTTTCCCTTTTTTCTGGACAGAGTCATTTTCAGGTGGGCAGCTCTCCTCAATGCCCTTGCCCACCTGGGCTGCCTGACCACTTTTTCCAGTGTGCATTCGCACACCTTGCCTGTTTTCAGTCATTTTTCAACACCAGAATATGCTGAAGATGAATCTGCCTTTCCCTACAACTAATGAGTGAGAAAAATCACCAACAGGCGACATCTCTAGAGAGTGAGGACATGTGCTCTGAGCCCCACAGCTATGTAGCCAACCATCACTTCACCAGCTCTCTCAGAGCCACCTCTCTCTCACTGCCTGTTTGTTTCAGAATTCAACAGGGCAACAGCTCTGTCACACAGATAGAGGAAAACCAGGGGGCTTCCAAATTCACAGGGACTGGAAGTCCAGACTCAACACAAGAAATCCACAGGTACCATCTGGAGTAGCCCGGCTGCCCTCCAGAATGAAGTTCTAAGGAGACCCAGGGAGTTGGGCACAGGTGAGGGAGCGCCACTTCCTGCCAGCTGCCTCAGGGAGTCTGCTTTATTTTCATCCGCCCGATTCAAGGCAGCCTTCTCTTTCCATTCAGGTGTTTGAATTCCAGATTCAAAAGAAGGTTTAAAAATAAGGACTTACCTCATTTACCTAAAGATTCTGGGTGGGAAATCCAACAGCCGTGGCTAATGGAGGGGGGCAGCAGGCAGCACGCACGCCAGCTCCCACTGGGATCGGAAACCAGGGGTGTTATCACTTCTGAGCCCTCATCAGAGGGAAGATAAATGCATATGACAATAATTTTAAGTCATTTTGTAGGATGTTAAGCAATAAGCCACCAACCGGGAATTCCCTAAGTCACTTCCCCCTCTTCTGATTGGCTGCCGGGCCCTTTAAAAAAATAAAATGAAGGATTACAAACATTGGCTCATTTGCATGCGGCCAACTCACACGTTAGTGTTCAAACAAAACAGGTCTAACCAGGTTATGCCTGTCTCAAGAACAGAGACAACCTGTTAATGGATGAGGAATTGATTTGGTGGTGCCTGTTCTTTTCAGCTTAGAGGCTGTTTCAGGTGAAAAGCCCACGCGTGCTCCCCAAAGACACCATCAGGAAGGGAAAATATAAATGCAAAGTGAGCAGAGTTCGCATCCGGAGGAGGTGACGGTAGAGGGGAGAGGGGCCCTCTTAAATCTCTATCTCATGTATTAATCTATATTTAGTCCACTCTGCTTTGGCGTCAAGGTCTTTGCCCTGGCTGTGCAGTTACCAGGTTCTGAAGGAGCTCCTGGCCAGGTAGCCAGCAACACATGCTCTCTCACCAGGCCGCATGATCACCTCTTTGTCAGTGACCCTTGGCAATTTCAAGGGACTTTGAAAAGTCAGTCTCCCCACTCACCCCGGGTAGCAGCCTTGGGAGAAGGTTGGAAGGGAGGGTCCCAGGAGTTGTTCAGGTGGAACAGTCAACTCTCAACAATGCAAGGGCTGACTATCCAGTTGGTGGGTTGTCCAGCTTCTTTACTTCCTCTTGAGATGTACATGGTCTTTTTTGCTATTTATCAACACTCCCTACGGGTGCTAGAGAGGGAAAGATGGAGAGGCTGAAACTGGACATGCATCACAATCTGGGTAAGAAGAAGGTGGAATCCTGGTAAGGATCCATGGATCTCAAACGTCCGTTCACTCCCCATCTGCCTGGGTCGGGGGCATGCTTCACTGGGTCACAAATGCACTTCCACCCACGCAGGTGAGTGACGGCTCCTGGCAAGGAAAAATGCCATCCCCTAACCATTAACTTCTCTCTTGGATCTTCCTGGACACTGGCCTGGCCTGAGCTGAGTGTCCAAGCAGACTTCTAACTCACCAGGCCTTCCCTCTGTGGGAGAAGAAAGGGAAATTGAGTTTTGGCAAAGAGACAAAGATTTTGGGATTAAAACTGAGAAGTTCCTTGTGTAAAAAAGAAAAGTCTGCACATGGGCAAAGCCTGAAAAGAACACTGAACAAAAAGTGAGAGGTTATCCCATTAAGGTGGAATGGTGAGTGAGCGGTGGTGAAGTTCTTTTCTTGGCTGTTTTTCTAGTCTGTGCAACACGAATGCCGAGGGTTTTGAAGGTGTAAAAGACTTCTTGGGGGGCGGTTTGGGAGGGTCTTGGAACTCAGGAAGGTCTGGAAGGTTTTGAAGGTTTGGGGAGTGCAATTTAGGGAGGCTCTGAAAAGCCCCTCTGGCTCCCTAGCCTTCGGTGAATGTTCCCACCAGGCCATGTCTTCAACCTGTGTCCTTCCCAGGGCCCTGTTAAAATGCGAATATCTGATAAAAACAGTAAATGTCATTATTGCCCATTATCACATTAGCCCCAATTAGTCTATCAGCTTCCAATCTGAGAGCAGGGCCCTGAGGGAACAGACTGGTGACATTTTGCTTGAGAGATGAATCAGGAGCAATCTGAGGTAGCAGGTCCACCAACTGCAGGGCGTTTGTGGTGGTGGGGAGAGGGGGGCGGGGGGGGGGGTGTTAGTACCAGTGTGACTCCAGGAAGCAAACTTGGCCTTCTTTATAATTTTTTCCGAGAATAAACGGACCGCGGGGGTGGGGGTTGTGGGGGGCAAGGGGGTAGGTGAGAGCAAGGAGTTGTGTGGTCAAGAGATGGTGAACTTCAAAAGCAACTCCAAAAGTGGTGTGGCTCGCAGGTCCAGTCCCAACAAGCTTTCATCATAAGCCCTTTTTTTTCCTTCTACTTCTCCCCAAAGCCCCCCGGAACAGAGTTGTATATTCTAGTTGTGGATGCTGTGCTATGTGGACGCCGTCTCAGCACCACCTCATGAGCGGTGCTATGTCCGTGCCCAGGATCTGAACTGGTGAAACCCTGGGCCACAGAAGCAGAGCACTCAAACTTAATCATTTGGCCATGGGGCCAGCTGGCCCCATTATAAGCCCTTTAATTTCTAGCTGAAGAGTTCCAGTTACCTCTCCATTGTTTTATCCACCCTTGTCCTGCCCATTTTAGATCAGAGGACTGCTCCTCTAAAGTCCTCCTGAGAAGAATCATTTTGGAACGCTGGTGGTGAAAGGGGATGGAAAGATGTCACCTCATACTCACAAGCCTCTTTGTTCGTGGAGTCTTTATGTATATTAAATACCTAGCAATGGATCTGGTCCTTACTGTGCTCTTACTGAGTATTGGTTCTTTTCTTTACTTGGGACTTAGTTGAACCTCCTAGAAGGAAAACAAAAACAAAAACAGCATCTCCCTCTCCCCTAAAAAAGCTAGAATTTTAGGCATGTCACATCTGTAGAGAAATTCTTTCAAAGTCTGTGGTCTTTTATCCTATGATCAACTTCAACAAGATAGCACTTGCATCAAATTAGATAGATGGATCGATCACTCGATAGATAGATAGATAGATAGATAGATAGATAGATAGATAGATAGATAGATGGAATGGATGGAAGTCCTGAATTTTAACTGAGAATGCTAAAAGTTGGATATGATGCTGAGGTCTTCTTCTGCAAGAGTCTTGACTACATCAAGCACGTTTCTCCTGGGTAAGAAGATTAAAAATGTAACCACAAAATCATCAAACACACCAGAGCCTTTAGATGGGCACATTGTTAGTTTCCTGAAAGTCATAACCTTCACACGGAGGAATCAGGCAGGAGTCTCACATCGTGTTAGGCTTCCAAGCCCAGCACGGATTCCATTTGTTCCGTGCTCCCCAGATGCTCTGGGAGACAGATGAGGACACACGGAAGCAGACAGAGTGAGGAGACAAGGCTGCTGGCCTGGGTTTTCTGGACAGGAAGACTGAAGCGAGAGGCAAAGCAGCTTGCCCTCAAGTCAAGGTCAAGATAATCCTGGGAATTGGAACCCACTCTGCAAACTCAGTTACTCTGCACGGAAATCTTCCTGGTCTTCCCTGCAGATAAAGGCCTTGTCATTGTCTCAGACCTGGGCAAAGACGTGAGCATTTGAGTGGAGTCCCTGTATTCTGATGCCCACAGAGGAAAAGGGGGGCGGAGCAAACCAAGCCAGCTGTGTGCCGTGGCCTGGGGACCCTGCGTTCAGTCGAATTGTTTACTGGAAGATCCACATCACAGAACCAAAGAAACCTAGGGACCTTAATTCCTAAATCAAGGCCAAGACAAAGAATCTCTCTAAGCCAGGTATCAAGCCCTGAGGGGTCTGAGTCTTAGTACCAACACGGGCTGCGATTACAAGATTAATGAGAGTTGCGTGCTTGCTCTGCAAGAAAGAGGATGCTTGCTTGCTTTACACAGCACCTTTTAAATAGAGGCCCTATATTTATTTTTGAAAGCAAGTGTGTGTTTGTGTATGTTTCTGTCTGTCATCCCCTCTTGATGACATGGAGTTACCTCCAGGGCAGAAGATGCCGACCATTCCGTGAAAGCCACACAAAAACGCTATTGTCAGCCTGACAGGAGCAAGAACCTCTGTCTGGGGATGGGGGGGCCAGGGGGAGGGATGGGGGGTGGGAATTAGAGCAGAATATTATCATCAATTTCTTGGCTAAAGTCAAATAAGGAACTGGGGCTAATAAATAGCATCTTGCCTCTTACCCTACACCCCTCTATAAGCCACATTTCCAAGATGTACATTTTGGATTAGATTAAATTCCTGGGAATCTTCAAATCCTCTGAGGAGATGATTCGTGGGCACTAGAGGTGGTACCTGCGTTCTGTTTGAGAGCTCTAACATTGACAGCTGTCCTGACAGATTTGCATGGCACCTTCTCAACGTGTCTTTTGCCATCGCATCTGTCCCTGACGTGCTGTGCAAGTCCTCTGCTGACGGCACATACCACCGAGCTGCTGAGGTGGGGGACAACCTCGCTACTCGAATGGGAGAGGGTGGCTTGCCATTTCTGTAAAGAACGACCCCTGGCATATACGCATGCACGTGCATACACAAATACCCCTCAGGCATCCGAATATGTCACCAATCTTACCTATGCACCAACAATGAATTTTCTGAACTCCCCCTTCACACTTTATTCTCAAGACACCTCCACTCTTGTCAAACTTAACTCACCCTTGCCCTGCCCTTTCTGCCTCACCTGTATCTTATTATTCTCTTTCTGGCTTTATCTTTCCTCACAAACAGCTTTACATGGTGCCCTGACTTGATGCCAACTCAACTATTGTGATAAGCACTTTGGTTCCTGAATCAAACTTGAGTGTCTAAACAGCATTTTCATCAGGGTCTTCAAGAAGACTCGTCTCTCAGTCTCAAGGCTGGAGGGAAGGCTAGGCCAAGGTTGGCCACTTTCAGGCAACATTCTTGTAGCCAGTATTTTCTTCTTTTTTTGTGTGGAGAAGAGTTTTTAATAATTATAGCAGTTGTTTTTGTGTATTATTTAAGCATAAGATCTCTTTTTCCACTATCATGGAACCCCAAAAGATAAAACAGAATAGAGATGCTGCTGCGTCTGGGTTGGAGGCGAGGCTGCTGCAGCCTCCCCTGATTGATTGCCTTCCCCGTGCCCACAGACTCTCAGCCTTCTCTGCTGTATCATCCTGACTCAGTGTCCTTCTCTAAGCCAGTGGAGCATCAGAATCGCCTTTGCCATTCAGGACTTCCTCCCCACACCTATCAAATTGGACCTCCAGGGGTGGATGATAGAAGAAACAATAATCAATTTTGTGTCCATCACTATTTATATTTTGTGGGTTCCCATATTATTCCAGTAATGATAAACCAGAAGACTCGGTTCCTACTGTCCAAGCAGACATGTTAATGGAGCTGACTTTGGGTGAAGGTCTTAGCGCCTGGTCTCTTTCACCCAGGGACCAGGAGAGACAGCGAACTCTCAGACCCAAGTAGAAAATGTGTAAAATCACCATCCAAATGTCTAATTATTTGGGCGAACCTGTGGTGTTGGAAGACTAGGGATGTTCGGAAGCTATTCCCTCACCCTAAAAAACATGAGATGGCCCAGCTTTCTCAGAGGCACCCTGGTACAGTGGAAAGGACCTAGATTTTGGAGCCAGACAGATCAGGACAACCTCGTCACGTTTACTTAAACTTTAGGTCTCAATTTCCCCATCTGTTTACTGAGAATATGAATGTTCTCAGTGAGCTGTTTGGGGAGTTAAATGAGAAACTGTATAAGCCATTATTAGCGGGAGCCTGGCATTTGGTGGGCTCTCAGGAAAGATTCACTCTCTCCTCTAAGTATGGAGTTGAACCCCAAGACATCCCCTTAGCGATATATGAAGCCACATATGGGTGGTCAGAGAACTAACTCTCCTTGTTTCCAAGACAAAGTAGGAGAAAGGGGTGAAGCTGGAAAAGTTATAGGAAAAAGAACGAGTAATAATGTCTAGTCGCATTTGTTAAGTTTTAGCATGTCTTTGTCACTCAATTAAGAATTAACTTGCATCAGCTCACGTAATCCTCACAAAACTCCGTCAGAAAGGTGCTGCTACTATCCTTCGTTACAGATGCGGAAACTGAGCGTCGCCAGCCTGGTAAGTAACTTGGCCAAGGGCACATAGTAAAGTGTGGCCGGAGCTCAGCCCGAAGTCAGTGTCAGCCCAAAACAAGATCTCTTAACCACAACCCTCATCAAAAAAGAGAAGCTCGACAGCGTGTTGAAATTTGGAACTAATATCTTACATAGACATAGAAAACTAAGCTCGGTTCTGGAAGCCAATTGGAAATGTGAATGTTTCTTAGAAGAGTGAGATTGTAAAATTGAAATGAAAAAACTGTGAAATAGGCAGACAGGTCTGGGTCTTATAGGACAGTCCTCAGCCCCTGCCCTTTAATACCAAATATTTGAAGAGCTAAGTGCTCAGAATAAGAATTGAGGGGAAACCCAATGGAAAAAGTTGTGACTTGGTCTTGCCTGGGAAGTCATGAGACTCTTCTGACACAAAGGTCACTCTGCCACCCTCCAGGCCTAATGGTACTGGGGAGGCTCACTGCCACAGTGAGAAGCCCTTAGGCACCTAGATCCAGAAAGGGAAGAGAAATAGAGTGAAGGGTTGCAGTAATGCTGAAGGCATTAGACATGAAGGTTGAGGGCAGGAGTGGAGCCTCATTAAGGGAGGAGGTTGCCATCAGTTTCTCAATTCCCATCCTTCATAAGCATTTGAGAGTGACTCAAGAAAATGTAAAATGTTAATCAACCAATTCTGCTGCTAAATGCCTTCCAGACAGAAATTAGGAATTCTGGACCTACTCGTGCCTCTGGAAAGAATGCATCTAGAAAACTCCTGGAAATGATAGCCGAGAGTTGACAAGCTCATACGCTAGGACTAAGCAAAAAACTCATTTGCATAAATAAATTATCCACTCAGTCCATTCAAAATATACGCACCTGCACATTGGTGGAGTGTCAGGAAAGAAGCCCTTGGGATTATTTTTGAATAATTCCATATTTGGGGGAAATCCAGATGAAATCTCCCCGCATGCAGCATGGCATCTCTATGATTTTTCTCCCTTTCTCTCCCCCACCCCCATTCTTAGCAACCACATGTGAGTTCAGGGTTTGGAATTAGTCAATCTGTCTTCCTGGACAAGGACAGGAGGCCAAACAGTCCTATTTTGAGAACTATTTCTTTTATGACAGTGCCCCAGGAAAGTTTTATGAGAATCCTGATTTAAGGTTGGAGGTTAAATCTTTGAAATTCTGAGAACCAAAAAGTATTGTGTAGGTGGATGTACAGTAAAACTGAAATAAGGAACTTCTCTGCAAACTGAACTAAAAATCTGCACAGTCGGTTCATCTGAAAACTTCTCTTGAGAAGACAGCCCTGCTGTGAGAGGGAGCAGCCAAGGTACCCACTCTCTTACAGCAGAAACATGAGGGCCCTTGAGCTCTGTGATGCTGGAAAGAATGGAGTCCGGGAGCCCCGGGGCAGCAGCTGCCCCGACACGTTGCGTGTGCAAGAAGGGCATGGTCAGCTTGCTGCGGAAGCTCCCCATCAGCACCCAAGTCCCACACCGATGGACTTTTGCCGTCAACACCAAAAGACTTCGAAGTCTGCCCAAGGTTTACGGTCCTCAGAGTCACCAGTCTGTGGTTCTCTAGGAGTTGCCAGAACCACCAGAGCAGAAAACCTCAGGGAGCCCAACCTTAGATCTCACGATTGTGTGCGGTTGCGGGGGCACAGGGGAGAGTTCATTTGGCCAGTGTCTCATTTTTGCTAATTCATTTTCTTTCCAGCTTGGCAGGTCACCTTAACTTGGAAGCTCCGTACCCAGCTGCGAAAAATGGGCTTGTCAGAGGATGGGTCAACACTCTGAGCCTGAGCCTTGCCTGGGGGTAACATTCTGTGAATGCCCAGGTAAAATGAGCCCAGGAAGCTACAGCACTATTCCAACACGGACCCGTCGCCAGCCATCCAGACCCACCACAGCTCCCTGCACGACCCAGAGCCTCGGTCGGAGGGGACCCTTCCTTCCTGTAGCTACAGGCCCTCTCCATTCCTCAGAGCTCTCGGCACGAGCACGAGGCAGTAGGCAGAGTTGCTGGGAAAGAAGGAAAGCAACAGAGAAAGAGCAGTTCCTGCATGTTTTAACCTGATGCCCATAGAGAGGCTGTGAAATGCCCCCGAAACTCACCTGGGTAAGATTTCTTACCATTTTAGTCACAATTGAAAAAGAATTTGATATATATACTCCCATTTCTCGTGGTTGCAGCTTTCTCAGAAAGCGACCAGGTCACTCCCTCCTCAAGCTCTTTGCTGGGTCCTCACTCCCAGAGCGCTCCTCACAGGGAGGTGCGCCTGCCAGGGGCCACACACAAGATGATTTTAAGTACAAATAGTAATTTTTATATCACTTATATGTTTTTGATGTGAAAACAAAGTTAGTAAACTGAAAAAGAGAGTCAATATAAGGAAAATTATTGAGTAAATAATATAGGCGGGTATACAGACGGGGCAAAATGGTGACAATAAAATGTGAGTGACTGACATTTGAAATGTGGGAAACACTGGCTTAAAGGCAGTCCACACTCCCTGAGGGCACACCATTGATCAGTCCTCCACCACGTGGTCTCCACCCATGTCCTAAGACCCCTGGTCTCCAACTGTACCTCACAGGGTACATCCCAGACACATGGGTGGACCCACGTCCTTTCTGCACGTGCCCTTCTTCCTGCTTGTCCCACCACATGGACCGTCCTTTCCCCCATCTTTGCCCAGTGAAACCCAACCCATTTTCTCCATTCGGTCTTCCCCAATTGCTTCATCAGAGTATAAATCTCCCAGAACAGTTTGCTTGTACTTGGAACCACTCAATGGTCAACGTTCTACAAACGTTTATTGGGCTTCCATTCCGTGCCAGGCACTGTGATAGGCAATGCGGATTCAGCCAAAGGAGAAAAAAAACCCCAAAATCTCCTACCATCACAGAATGTAAATTCTAATGAAGTGAGGCGTCAGCACACAGCCTATTCTGCCACGTGGGGCAGCTTTGGGGTGCTGCTCTTCCCCAGCCGGCCTCGGTAGTCCAGGCAGACAGGGTCTTCATCATCCTTTTCCCAGAAAAAGGGGAAAAGGAGTCGTGTCAGGCAGACATGACTCCTCCCAAGAAGCGGGATGTTGAAGTGACATTTTTCAGAGTTGGGGCTCAGGGGTCTAGAAGCTATGCATGACCCACACACATCCTGTGTGTTTCTGGCATTTTAGAAACTACTTCCTCTGTGTATCTTCTTAGATCTCCCAATGCCCCTGGGACAAGTGATGCAAACGAGATGGTTGAAATGATGACCCCATGGGGCTTGTCACCTCTCCAGAGATTATGCAGATAGAGCCTGGCAGGCAGGGCTGAGGTCAAGTTCATGGGCCCCAGGGGCTGCTCAGGGAGAGGCACCTCCCAGCGCAGACAACCCTAATTCCCAACGGAAGTCAGACCCACAGGTAACACTGAGCAACGACGGAGCGAGGCTCTGCAGTGACAGCTGGAAAGAGGACCCCTGAGAACACTGTCAGAGTGGGAGAAGCCCCAACACCTTTCCAGAAGGAAACAGTGTGGAGGGGCACCCGCCTTTGTCTCCTGCGCCTCCCTCCTCTCCGCTCTCGCACTGCGGCCCGGCCTCGGCAGGGAGGCTGCACGGAGAGTCACCAACTCCTTCCAGATTTTCCCAGTTTTAGCACCAAACAACCTGCGTCCCAGGAAACCCCGCAGTTCCGGGAAAACCAGGAAGATTGGTTGGTCTGGCTGCACGTCACATAGACTGTGCTCCAATCCGATCTCTAACAGCTGTGTGTCCTCAGGCAGGTACCCACCATCTCTGAGTCCCTATTGTCTCATCTGTGAAGGGAAATAATGCCATCCCCAGGGCTGTGGTGGGGATTAAAGAAGTAACGTGTGATTAGGGAGCACTCCAGTGTTCCACAAATTATTGCTATTACTATACCTTTGGGAGCTGGAGTGAGAGCAGCATAAAAAGGAAGTGCTGCGGTTGAATCAAAGGACCTGTGAGCTGGTTGATGCCTGCTGAGTGGCTCTCTATTGGAAGCTGACATGACAAGGATCACGTGGCCGCAACACGTAGTCTCGCCAGGCTCTCTGATTGGCAGGAAACAAGAGACTTGCTGGCAAAGGGCTGTAAACCAAACCCCCAATCTCCCCAGCTCTGCCTTATTTTTATTCAGCACCTACTATATGCCAGACACTAAGTACTTATTTACGTGCAATTTCTTTTTTAATCCCCACAGCGGCCCCTCCAGGTAGCAGTATAACCCCCATTTCAAGGAAATTGGAGCCGAGAGATTTAGTGACTTGTCCAAGGTCATGCTCCCGGGGAGGATAGACAGAAACCAGGGCTGCCTGACCTCAGAGCCGCTATCTCTGACCCCCATCTCACCGTGTGGGGGAAACATCCTCTCCCCGAGCCTCGGCAGGAGCTGGCCGCCATTCTCCCCTCCCAAGAGAAGGAAATTGGCGTTTGACTAGGCACCGGGCAATCTGACCAGCCCTGGAGAGAAGGGGAGTTAGCAGGCGACCCTTGCTTGCGGGAGATGGCTTTCCTGAAACCTGGGTAAATATTTACATAATCTCATCGCATTGCTCTCCAGCTCAGACAGAGGAAACACATGGAACCAACCCAGGCCAACAAACCATTGCAGTTGGACAGGCTGTTTTCAGCCCCCAACAGTCCACTATGTGGATTCATTCCTGTAGACTGTCCGTCACAGAGAAAAGGGTTCTTGACCTGGAAACAGACTGGAGTTTTCATCCCGACTCTACCACTTACTAGCTATGCCACTTTGGACAACTTGAGACTCAGTTCTCCCATCTATGAAATGGGCATAAAGTTTGTCCCAGTATCATCATCATCGTCACCCTCGTCACCCCTCGTGGAGCGCTTAAGTATGCTAAGCACTATGCCTGCATCTTTGTGCCAACCCCTCTCCAAAGCCCTTTAATGCAGTTATTGTTTTTAACTCTGTTGACAGCTGAGGAAATCGAGGCTCAGAGAAGTTGGGAAATTTGGCCAAAATTGGCCTTCTACCCCTCTGCACTTCATCACCCCTGTGCCCCATCTCTCGTACCATGTCCTATAAAGCTTTCAATGAGACGCCATGTGTGAATGTGCCCAACTCACGGGTCGCCCTATGGTAGCATCCTCTCTCCGGCAGCCTCAGCCCACTGCTCCCTACTCATGCCTGGAAAGAAGCGAGGGGTCACGGCGGGAGCACCCTCCCCACGGGGGCACCTCCTCCTTCTCTAACTGCATGGCCCCCCAAGGTGATAGCAAATAACTCACCAGGGTAAGTAGCACGAGCCTGAGGGTGACTCAGGAGCCAGAGGGACCAAGGAAGAGCATCTCACTGCAGAACATAGGCGGGAGGTGACCTGAGGCAAGACAACTACAGACAGAAGAAGGGCAGCTCGCGGGCCAAGGGCTGGCCAGTTTGTACTGTCATGACTCACAACCTCAAAGACTGAGCAGTTCTAGAGGCTGCACCAGGCCACTGGGGACCCAACTAGAATGTTAAAAATAACCTCCCGCCTCCCGACTAGCACACCGCAGCATCACCTTGCCTTTCCTCTCTCCACAAGTCCACACCCAAGACCCCAGCGCTGCCCCCACTAGCCCCATATTCTCAGAAAGGGCGCGAGAAAGGTGTACTGTTGGAAGTACGACAGCATTGTCAAATATACAAAAATCAGCAACACGGTGGGAAAATGGAAGTCATGGTTCTTCGTGTTGTCTTACCAAAGGGTTAAAATAGCTCATTTTTCATCAAGATAAAAAATGAAAACCTAGCACTATCGTATCCAGAAATGTTTGACATTGACCTCCACCCCCAAGTTGAGCCCTGCCATGCCTAAATAGACGCTGTACTCAGTATTTCTTTTTAGGGTCAGATAGACCTAAGTTTGTATTCCAGATCCACTACTTGTGGCTGTGTGACCTTGGCCAAGTGACTTGACCTCTCTAAGATTCCACTTCCTCATTTATTAGATGTGTGTGGACTATAACAGTGCTAACTCTGTAGGGTAATTAGGGGATTAAATTAGCTAACACATGTAAAAGGCTAGTTTTGTCAGTTATTTGACTTATTATTTCTGCAATTGTCAATTCTGCCTTCTTCCCCAGTCCTCAGCCATCTGTCTTACACAAGTTCCATTGATCACCATCTCCCTATAGTCCATCGGGCCTGACACCCTGTCGCGCCTGCTTTTTGGGAGTTCTAATATGGGACCAGTCGAATTGTGACCAACCCCATCTCGGGTTCTTAAGTCTTTTGTTAACCCAGGCGTGCCGGCAGTGGGGCCTGTACTGTCAGTAGTCGCATTCTGGTGGGCCCTTGTTTTGCATTTCAGGGGCAGGAGAGGCCCGTTCTGTCCCGCCCTCTGCCCCCGCCCCCTCTCTGAGAGCACTCACTCTCCCACTTGCACATGGCACCCGGAGGTCACAGGCTCTTTCCACAGAAATGCTATCTGGTTCCCTGGGGTTTGCATTTTGTGACACCAAAGGCCCGGCTGTGACCAGGACGTGTGACCAGTCACAGCTTGACAATGACAAAGTCACGCTTTTTTAAACTAACACCTCACATCTGCTCCACACCTTCCTCCTCCCTCCAAACACAGCAAAGATCTGTGTGTCGGAAGCTCCTATCGTGATGACAACACCGATGACGATAACGTGCTGCCTCAGGCGCTGTGCTCAGAGTAGATTGCGCCGTTGCGTCTAGACTTAGCGTTTGGAAGTACGGGCCCTCCGTTTACCCTCGAGCAGGCTTTCTACGCATTTCCACGTATATACGTCCTACTGTTTTGTCGGGCCACCGTTTCTCAGACGGCCCGTGCCCACTGCCGTCACAGACAATCTGCTCGTCAGTCCCCCCTGGCCAGCGCCGGGGGAGGCCTCCTAGTTTTAAAAGCCCCAGCAGAGCTGGTGACGCACACGGTTGGTCTGGGCATGGGGAGGCAGGCGCGCTGCATGTGGGAGGGGATGTGTGCGCAATCTTTATGGAGGGCAATTTGGTGGGACCTGCAAAACTTTAATGTTTGCATCCTTTGACTCAGCAACCCCATTTCTCAGAATTTCTCCCGTGGATGACCTATGTACACAAGCCCACAGAAATTTATGATGCAAAATTGAAAATTATGTTAGTGTTCATCGATGGGGGAATGCTTAAACTATGTTGCATTGATACCACGAAGTAATATTAGGAAGACAGAATTAGATCTACCTGCTATGATATTAAAAAATGTCCATATATAGTAAAAAAACAACCTAAAGAACAAGGCTTATGATATGACTATATTTTTTCTTTAAAGATATGTATTTTGTGTATATCTTGGAGAATATATAACCAACAATCAATAGTTGCTGCTGGGGGGCAAAATTGGGAGGAAAGTTCACATCCTTCTTTGTCTAAATTTTGTGACAGGTGTATATTTATCTATATTTATATCTACGTGACAGAAATATCCCCAGACAACAGATCTCTTTGTTATTATCCCTGCCATCCCTCTGGTAGAATCCTCTAGCAAAGCAGTGCATAATAACCCAGAATAAACATTGATTCAGAGCTTTGCAGTTTATAAAGCACTTTCACAAATAAAACCTCAGTTCATTGTCACACCATCCACGTGCGATTAGCCCCATGTTACAGATGAGGAAACAGGCTCATAGACGAAAAGTGGTTCTGCGCCATGTCAGATGGCTGGAGGCTGGTAGAGCCAGGACTAGAGGCCCAGGTTGTCCAGCACCAGTACCAGCGCCTTTCCAGCCCTCCCAGCTGATACCTGCAGTATTTCTTCCCTGGTCAAAATCAAGTGACGCTGGGCTCAGATCTTCTCTGGCACACGGTGGAAACCAGAAGACCTAGGCTTGGATAACAAAGCTGAGAGTGGAAGGGAGACGAGCAGAGTGGAGAGGAGGTGGAGAGCATGATGCAGAAGAGAGATTTAAAAAGGTTTTAGAAGGACAAGAGGCTTGCATCCTGTTCCACAGTTAAACGTGCGGTCCACCAGCAAACCAGGTAAGCTTGACGCTCACAGGTGCCTCCTTCCCATGACTGCTCCGTCGTGTCATTTGGGGATGAGTCATCTGTCACCATCTTGCTCTAAGCTGTATGTGAGCCAGGCCTAAAACTCAGTGTGGCAGTGGGACCACTCCCATCCTAGGTATGTCACATGAACTTCTGCCCAAGAGGCTCTTAGGGATCTGTCCTCAGAGCTGCAGGAGGGAGAAGAGGAGATCTCAGAAGCCTTTCTAGAACACGCATCTGCTTGTTAACACGCTTCAATGGCTCCCATGCCCTTGGGAAGAAAGTACAGCCCCCATAACATGATTCACAGGCCCCCGGGATCCGGCCCCTACTTATTTCTTCAGCCTCATCTCCAGCCGTTTCTAGCCTGGCATTCTACATACTGACTCCATTCAGCACCTCAAACAGGCAGGTCTTTCTCCCATTTCTCTCTCTCTCTCTCCCCACCAACCCCACAAACATTCCATATGCTGCACCATCTGCCCAGAGCACATTTACTCCCCCTTTTGCTGGAGAACTGATGCTCGTTCTTCAGATCCCAATGCAAACACAGCTGCCTCCGGGGCCTTCCTGATCGGCTCAGCCTGCCACCATCCTCCCCTGCCCTGAGCTGCTGGCTCCCTTCTCCCGGATCCTCCTCTCTCTAGCATTTACCATACTGCACATGCGTGTAATGGCTGAGCTGCTGGCTCTCTCCCTGGCTGGACAAGCACAGTGGCTGGTGCATCATAGGAATCCCTAAATACGTCATTAATGAATGGGGAATGACGTGGTATGGCTGGCACCTCACAGTGGACGACAGTATCAGACTTCATCAATGGGACTTAGCTTTGTAGCCCTGGAAGGTAGGCTTCATCCACAGGGCCGGTCCCTCGCTGCCATTGTCTGGGAAATCTTAAGCCTGGAATGACAAGATATGTTACAAAGGGCAGTGACAATTGAGAGGCGTATTGTGAGAAATTTCTGGCAGGTTCTAACCACAACTCCTTAGGAGGAAAAGCAAGACACCCTCAGGTTTACACAGCAGGTGATAGTGGAACCAGAGGGCTGCAACTGGGTCAGGAGGCCGGGAGGCCCTTCTCTGCCCCGGGCAGGACTGGCTCAGTTACAGACCAGGATGTCCCCTTACATTGTTAGTAGGAATAATATTACTATCAGTATTAGTAGCAGTATAGGAATGGTTCCACTGAAAATAGACACGGGGAAGATGGTGTCACGGCTTCCCCAGGTCACCCTTCCCGGGAGTCAGCAGGACACGGACGGGTCTCAACAGTGTGAGGTCTGACCGCATCCCTCCCGTCAGCATGATGCCCAGTGTGACGAGCAGGGGAGCAGCAGGTTGCCTTTGAAGACGGCAAAGAAAATGTTCGAGGGTCAGGCTGTGGGTGCACAGTCATCGGCAGCGATCAGCGTCTCCCTGCCATTTATGGAGACTCACTCCTCCCTTGTGCACAGGGCTTTACTGGGGCACCGAGGCCTCGCTCGCGCCGTGATCTCATGGGATCCTCACAACGCAGGGTGGCACGTGCAGCCGAGGACCACGAGGACGCTGAGGCCAGGGCAAGCTGCAGGGCGGCTTCCCAGAGTTCTCACAATGCAGGGTGGCATGAGCAGCCCAGGACTGCGAGGACCCTGAGGCCGGGGCAGGCTGCAGGGTGGCTTCCCAGAGTGCTCAGACCTAAGCAAGCTCAATCAAAGAACCTGTCTGACACCTGCCCCACTTCGATATTCTGCATCTCAGTCTGGAAAGAAGATAATGGATGGAGCAGACAGCCCACACGCCCCACGTCCACGCTTTCAATAAATACATAAGCGCCTACTGTGCTGCAGGCACTGTTGCAGGCTCCGAGGATAGCGCAACAAGCAAAACAGATTATTTTAAAACTCCATTTCATCGTGGAGCTCACGTTCTGGGGCTGTGGAGTTTATAAGCGGTGTGATCTCAGATGACACCCGGGCCTGGACTTCAACGCTACTGAATTGCATAGTTGGAAATTCGCACCCTCTCCAGTCCCCTTTCGTCCTCCGCAGACTTCAAAGGAGGCCTCGGTCCGCCGACAGCCTCTTTTGACAAAAGGCCTGGCTGCGGGATCCAGTGAGAAGGGAATTCCGTTGTTCCGTTTCCGTCCTGTTTGTTATCAGTTAACGCCTACGTGTGTGTGGCTCAACTTCCATTAAAGGTAGTGATGGGGTCGCTTTTTAAATAAACGTAAATCCTTTCATCAGTGAGTCCCTTTAAAGAAGGACCAAAGAGGCTGATGGGACAAGCGGTCACAGATGCGGCCCAGCGCCTGGCGTCTGGGACACTTGAACCATGGTGTGAGAGTGTGGCCCAGGGCACCTCTGCTTCTCGAGACCCAGACACGCCGTGCCACCCCGCTCTTGGCTTATCAGAACCAGACTCAGGATAGCCCAAAGGGTCCCTGCTCAACGCTTGCATTAATCCCACACCTGTCCCCTTGCTGTCCCCTGCCCATCGTCCAGCACCGCTGGGCTCACCCATACGGTCTCCAGGAGAGAGGCCACAGGCGCTGAGCCCGGAGCCCGACAGCAAACACCCTGGCCTTCCTCCCCCCACCGCCACCCACCAAGATTTATCTCCCTTATCTCTGTCTCCACACTTTCACTGAGGGCGAAGGCCAGGCAGGAAGCTCCCTCAAAGTTAATTACCCTTCATTCTCGGAAGCCAATGCCCTCCTCCTTCTCTTAATGAGGAAGAGTTGCGTCTAGACCCACTGAACCCGCTTGCTCCCCAGTCAGCGGGTCCCCTGCAGGCTCAGCATCAGAAGCACCTGAGGAGATTTACCAAAATATTAGGGGCCCAGCCACACGTAGCTCGCTGAGCCTGAGTCACCGAGAGGAGGGCCTGGGAAGCTGCATTGCTGTCCTTCCAAGGGTCTGAGGGTCCGCCAGGCAGGAGGTCCACACTCTCAGTTGGAAACGCCGCTCAGAGTCCCTCCTGTGTGGTCGAGGGACCACCTGCAGTCATCTCATCAAGGCAGGAAACGCGGAGGTTAGGACTCAGGCTTTGGAGCTGAGCAAACCTGGATTCAAATCCTGGCTTCACCACAAGGAAATGGCTGAGGGGCCTCAGGCCAGGGGCCCTGCCACTCTGAGCCTCAGCTCCTGGCTGTAAAGTGGGGGTAACAATGGCTCGTACGCATCCTCAGCGTGTCTGAAGGAGTCCGTGACCTAACGTGTGTAAGGCACGTCGTACAGCAACTGGCTTGGAGGGAGAGCTAAAGAAATACTGGCTGGTATTAACGTAGGATTGGTTTTTATCTTTGTAACCAAGAGGGAGCCAGCCCCGGTGGTCCAGTGGTTGGGATTCAGGGCTCTCACTGCTGAGGCCCAGGTTAGTCTCTGGGTCAGGGACCCACACTACCCACCTGTCGGGTGTCACACTGTGGTGGCTGCGTGTGGCTGTGAGGCTGAAGCTACACCACTGGGATTTCAAATTCCAGCAGAGTCACCATGGCGGACAGGTTTCAGTGAGCCTCCAGACTAGACAGACTAGGAAGAAGGACCTGGCCGCTCACTTCCGAAAAAATCGGCCATGGAAACCCTGCGAACGGCAGCGGAGCCCTGTCTGATAGAGTGCTGAAGGTGAGAGGAGGGCGCAAAGGACCGGGCAGCGCCCAGCTGTGCCGCGCAGGGCGCTGGGAGACAGAAGCCACTTGATGACACAAACAACCACACAACCAAGAGGGACTCAAAGTGGTTTGCAGGGAAGACAAGAGGGGAGGGGAGAGCAGAGTGAGAGGGGACGGTGCCGCAGCCACCGTGCTGTCCACATCGTATCTGCCACACTCCCTTGACCGTGTGAGGTCCCCAAAGTCAGAGGCCATCAGTCCTTCCTCACCGCTCTCCCCACCCTGGATGTGTGGCCAAAGTTACCAGTGGACCCACAGAGGCGAGGCAGAATTTCCCCAAGAGAAGTAAACCAAGGGAGGGAGCACCCCTGAGAGGGGCCCCCGGGGCCCCCGGCGTGAGAGAGGGCTGTGGGAAGGCCCTGCCTCGCCGGTCGCAGTGTCCCCCCTCCCCTGGACTGCTTCGTTTCTTCATTTGGAAACAAGGGGCTGTTTCCTCGTGGTACAAACGGGAAACCTAGACCGTGATCCACGCGCTCGCTGGTTCTCTCCTCCCCTCTTCCGGCAGCTCCTCGCTGAGGCACTGGCTCTGTGCACACAGGAGGAGCCACGGCCCAGGCGGCCCCTGGTCCCCGGCATTTAACGCAGGTGAGGACCCTGGGCCCAGGAAGGTGAATTGATGGCTGGGGCCTCCCTGCCTGTGAGCGGCGGCGCTGGGGTCTGGATCCAGCGTCCTGGCCTGCACTGACTCACCCACTCCACACTCTGCCGGATGAAGGGCAGGTGCCCCTCAGGTCCATGCGGATATTTGTCTCCTGGCCTCCATCAGTTGCCTGGCACAACGTCCAGAGCTTGGGAATGAACAGTTTGGGAGCCAAATTCTCCTACTGGGAGGAGAGCATATAACCTAGCGGGGGCAGCACTTCCCCGACTGCAGTATGCACGCGAGAATCACCCGCGGATCTGTTAACATGCACATGCTGGCCAGGGAGTTGGGGTGGGCTGGATTTCTGTGTTCCTAGCAGGCTTCTGGGTGATGCTGATGCGGCCAGCCCTAACCTGAACCGTAACCTGAACGGGCATAGCACACTCAGCAGCCAGATCACCTGGATTCGAAGCCCAGCTCTGCTACCTAGCAGCCATGTTGGCTTGAACCACTTACTGTGTCTCGGTTTTCCTGCCTATAAAGGTGGAGGTGGCGATGTGAAAATAACAGTGCGTGCTCCATGGGGTTATTGGGAGGTTTGATGAGTCAATGTGTGTGAAACACTATGCCAGGCGTCTGGCATGTATTAGGCACTCAGAAGCCACTGGCTGTCATCAGAAGATGAAGGCTTCTGATGAAGGCTGTCCTTGGAAGGAAGAAGGAGAGCCTCCCTTGCAGTAAGGCTGCCCTCCTGCTTTCTGTCCTAGTCTCCTGCCCCGGAAGAGTCAGCACGTTCTTCCCTGGCATCTGGCTAACCTCGGTCCATCCATCCTTGAACAGCCCGGAGACCCGAAAGGATGAGCTCACCCAGCCAAGAGAGCGATCAGGTCAGAGCGGCCCAGTGCAACCTCCCTCCCCTGGCTGCCGTGCAGCTGAGGCAGGGGAGCGGGTGGACGTGTGCGCAGGCAGGTGGAGCAGAGTTCTGCCAGGCAGCGCTGAGCTCCAGCTGGCAGGCCCTTGGACCTCTCTTCTCCAAAAGCCCCTCGGAGGTCTCGGGAGGCAGAGCGTTTCTATCTCCACGATCCTGAAGGGACAGGAGGTAACAAAGACGCTGATCTCAGCAGAAGGAAGGCGGCTTGCTTACCAGGGCAGTTCTCAGAAGCGCTCACGAAAAACCCTTTGGGGCTTTCAGGTCAGCAGGATCTTGGGGAAAAACTGGGAACCAGGTGCCCAAAGATTGGCTCCCTTTCCTCTGGCTGGGGGATCCTTTTTCTCTACTCTCGGCAACCCCGCAATTTTCCTGCACCCCAAGAAACGTGCCTTCCGTCTGCCCCCTTCCTACTAAGGCACGAAAGGCCGTCGGCAGCTTGAGCAGAAATCCGGAACTTATGTTTTCCCCTGAATCCAAGGCTTTGGCTGAAGTCGAAACACTCCACTGAGAACATTGTAGACATCAGCCAAGGGAAGGGGCAGTTGGAAGGAATGCGCTTGGTTTCAAGATTGGAAAGCCCTGAGTTCACGTCCCAGCTCCAGCCTTTCCCAGCTGTGAATCCCTGGGCAGGTTCCCAAGTTCCTCATCTGCAAAGGGGGCTAACACTCCCACTCAGGGTCTTGTGGGATTAGGAGCCTAGGATAGGAAGCACCTAGGACAATGCCTGACCGTGCAACCCCTCAATCGATGACTGCCCCTGCGACCTCCTTGGAGCCCTTCCCACCTCCCCAGGTGGGGCTGCCCGTCCTCTTACGCCCCAGCCTGGCTTCACCTTCTAGCGGGTAGACCCCTGGAAGGCTGCCATCTGTTTCTGTTGCTTTTCCTGCCTCCCACCGTGAGCTCATTGAGGGCAGAGACCCTGTCTGATTTATCTTGGAACTCCGTGTCCCACACAGCCTGGTGTAATAAATGGGCCAGTCTGGATTCCAGACCCTGACCTAAGAGATAAGGGGAGCCCTCCCTGGGAACCTGCCCCCGTTTCTCCTTGGGGCTGAGGCTTGGCTGAGGGAAAGGACCCAGTGGGGCCGCTATCAGACCCGCAGTCCTGGGATGCTGCAGCCCTCCCCACCCCACCACCACTGGCATGTTGCTTGTCTCTGGTGAAGAAGCTCGGTGGGAGCCCCTCTCCTCGGTGCCGTGAGGTCCGGGCGTGTACAGGCGGGAAGCTCAGGCTCTGGGCTGGCATTTCTCCATTGTTTCCTTCTCTCTCTCTTATCTCCGGCTAGTTAGTAATTAACCGCTCTTTGAAGGTTTCCCAGCCTCCAAAGCTCCCCAGTAGCACAGGTGGCCGCTGGGTTGGAGCAGGAGCACTTGACACAGGGCCCCCAAGACGGGGAGGACCCAGAGACACAGCCCCGGGTCACAGGCCTGCTGGCAAAGGCAAGAGCTTTGGCACTGCGCCAGTGGGCAAGGTGCTGGGAGGGGCACCAGGGAGGAGTGTCCACAGGCGCTGGTCCCCTGGAAACGTGTGTGTGTGTGAGTGTGTGTGTGTGTGTGTGTGTGTGGGAGGGATGGGGCATGACAAACAGGACCTGAGAGAGAGGCTTGACTCTCTCACCAGCCCGCCTCCGCCCCCCGCGGGAGCTTTCTGTACAGACCCTGACCGTGGGCTTCCGTCAGCGGCGCCACACTGAGAGACAGGCCCCAGAAGTTGGAGCAACCTCCTCACACCCCTTTTTACCAAGCCCCCCACCTCGGGTGGGCTGCCAAGGAGACCAGGGAGAAGCAGCTGACTTGGACGTGCTCCACCATCCAGAGCTTCCCAGGGGACACCAGGGCCCTGTCCTTTCAGAGCGCGGGGCTCTCCCTACTTTTTCCTTTCTTCAACATGGGCGTTTTTGACTTGAGGTTCAGAATTCCGTAGAGGGACTTCCAGGGAGACTCATGAAACCCTGAAAACACACACCATCCACAAAACGATTGGCAGCACACGCTAAGTCCATTTTTCTAGGAATGGGCTTCCACACTCAGCCAAAGTGAATCAGACTTCGCCACGTCTCACCTAAAACCCTTTACTCACTTCCTGTTTGTGCCATTGCTTTTACTGGGGCTGGGGCACCCTCATCATGACACAGATGGCCCTGCCTGCCGCCTGTCACCCTCTCTAGGCCCCACGGGCTCCTCCTGGGCCCAGCTGGGCCTTAGCCTGGCTGTTCCCCGTCTGCCTCTACCTGTCCTCCAGCCCTTCTCATGGCTGCCCCTTGTCATAGTTCAGGCGCAGCTCCAACCTCACCTCCAAGAGGCCTATGGAGCATCCTAGTTGAACCAGCATCCCCCATGCCCCAGCTCCCCACAACGCCCTGTTTTGTCTTCACAGCCCACCCCATGTCTGGCTCTGCTTGTTTACTTAGTGTTTAGGATGTAAGCCCCGTCAGGGCAGGGCTTTGCGGTACTCAAGCTGTAGATCCCTTGGCAGGCAGAGTGTCTAGGGTTCAAAACACTTGTAGGATGAATGAATGAATGAATGTGAATCTTTCCTTGGGTTCTCAGAGGAGTTGGTTGTAAACACCAAAACTTAAAGAACTATCGCTCTAAATCAGGGATCAGCAACGATAGCCTTTGAGCCAAATCCCGTCCACCGCCTGCTCTGGTATAGCCTGGGGCTGAGAATGTTCTTTTGTTTTTAAATGACTGAAAAAATCAAAAGGAGAATAATATTTAGTTACATGTGAAAAAAATACGAAAATCACGTTTCAGTGCCCATAACTGAACTTGCATGGGAACACAGCCACGATCATCCGTTCACGCGCCCACAGCCGCCTGCCTGCAGGGCTCGGGGGCACTGCCGGACGCTATCCAGCCTGCAAAACCTGAAGTATTCCCTGCCTGTGCCTTTGCGGGATAAGTTTGCCAATCTGCTCTAACTAATGCTGAAAAGGGAGGTAGAGGTGGAATCCAATTAGATACAGGAAAGGAATAAGAATAAAAGAGAAAGGAGGGGATGGCCTGGTGGTGCAGAGGTTAAGTGCGCACATTCTGATTCTTGGTGGGGTTCGCAGGTTCGGATCCCCGGTGTGGACATGGCACCCACTTGGAAAGCCATGCTGTGATAGGTATCCCACGTATAATGTAGAGGAAGATGGGCATGGATGTTAGCTCAGGGCCAGTCTTCCTCAGCAAAAAGAGGAGGATTGGCAGCAGATGTTAGCTCAGAGCTGATCTTCCTCAAAAAAAAAAAAAAAAAAAAAAGAGAGAGAGAGAGAAAGGAAAAGAGAAACAATTAGGAGAAAAGAAAAATAATATTTTATCGAGCATCTACTGTGCACTGTGTTTGGTGCATTATCAACTTTATTTCTCAGCTCTAGGCAAAACTTCAAGTAGAGGCAAAAGCTTTGGTCAGGAAGCCTCCACGCCTGATTCTGTGCCTCCTCTGGGGACCCGTTGCCTATTGACCATCCAGCCCTTTCTCCTGTCATTAAGGCACTCTGCTCTGACCCCTCCCATAGCATTTCCTGTTCCAGATAGTTCTCTTTGCAGAGATCAAAGCTTGCTTATCCCTCTTGTTCCCTCAAAGTCCTGCTCTCTGCTAAGTGACAGCTCCTCTGCATTACTTCCACCCCTACCCATGCTACCCAGCGTGGTACGACACACAGTAGGAACTCAGTAAATAGTTGCTGAGTGACGGAATTAGACCACCACCCACGCAGAACAGTAGCTCAGGAGGCACCAGTTCTCAGAGCAGGGGACCCCACTTGGGGCACTTCTGTAAGGAAGACAGTTGACAACAGACAGATTCTCTCAGCAATGTTACATTCTACCCAAAGACTGCTCCCAGAGACCCACGGGCTTTCACTCCACTCCCTCGCCTTCCTGCCCTGCTGTGGAGCTGCGCCCCCCTTTCGTCCCCAAAGCCCCTGTCCCTTCTGCTTGTCCTATCACTGTTCTAGGCTCTTGGCTGGTCCAGGGGAAAACAAGTAATACAATGAGGGTCTGGCAAGGATGGGCAAGCGACTGTAGAAGGAGGGGATTGTACTGGAAACTGCACTTCCCTTGTGATCGCTCCACGCCAGGAGGAGGAAAAACCAAGCTGGAAGGCTCAGTCAGAAGCCAGTCCCAGACGACCTCCCAGTGTGACAATAGGTGACAACTCATCTATCTGGTATTTCCTGTGAGGAGTGATGACTCTCACTTTGGTGACTGGTTTGAGAAAGAAGACAGGTCTCCTTATGGAAGAGAAGAAAGAGAGACACTCACGGGCACTCCCCTGGGTGTCCAAGTGGGCAGCGCAGTGTGAGGGCGCAGGGAGAGACTAACCTCAGAAGGACGACCGGGGCCTGAGTGAAGCCCGCTGGGAGCGAGCCACGCAACGCTGCTCTGTTTCAGAAGCACCGTCCACTAAAGGCCCTCCGCTTCCTGTGCCTTCCCTACATCTGTCAGAGCGGCTTCTAGTGGCAGCTACGGATAACTCCTAGGGGACCCCAAGATTGGAGGTGAGGCAAAGACTGAGTTACAAAGTCCCTCTCTTCAGGCAACAGGAAGAACCCAAAGAAAACAGTGGGTCAATCCACAGAACGCACAGCAGAAGGAAGTTGGGTGGGGTGGACCGCCCACACCTTCAGATGTGACCCACCATTTCCAGGGCAGAGTGGGGCCTTTCTAAGAACTCCCCTCCTGTGCCTTCACCCTTCCAGGGTGAGCAGCTGTTTTTGCCCCAGTGAAATTCAGAAAGAAAACACAAATGTTTGTACAACTTACTGTCTTTTTCATTCAAATAAAAATTACTTTATTGAGAGGAGTCCCAGATTGAGAGAAATATTCTTACAACTTAAATTCACTGCTAAAAAAATATAGAAGAAAATCAATAAAAAAAAATAAGCATCATTAAACACGTGAAAAGATGCTTAAACTCACTGATAATCAGAGAAGCACAAACTAACACCTGAAAGGCCACCCCATACCCTTCAAATTGGCAAAACTAAAAAGTCTGATGACAGTAAGTTTTGGCCAGGAGGTACCCAGCAGGGAATTCTAACCCACTGCTGGTTCAGGATTGTGGATCGTTATTAACACTTTAGGGAGTGATGTGTTAATTCTAGAAAAGAGGAAGATACACATGCCCATGACTCAGCAAATCCACATCCAGATACAAGCCCTGGAAACTTTAATACAGGCTCACGAGGTGACAGCCCACAGATTCTGTCACGTCGCTGTTTGTCGAATGAACAATTGGAAGCAACGCAGCTGTTCTTGAGTAGGAGAATGGATAAACACAGCTCCACATTCGCTGTCTCGCTCATTCTTTCATTCATTTCTCATTCAACAAATTTCCATGAGCTCATATTAATATGCCCAAGAATCGCCTGGGAAAGCTTGTTAAAAATATTCCTGGCCCCACCCTCAGAGTGTGAGTGTTCAGTTTGGGAAGGGGTTCAAGGAGGGGCTTTTTTCCTAGAACAATGTGTGATGCCAACGGGTGTGCTCTTTGAGTCACATTGTATCTGATCATTCGTCCTAAAGTTAGATTTCAAGCTGGATTACGAAACTAGGTGGGCCGCCTGGATTACGAAACTAGGTGGGCCGTACGTCCCTGGTGACTCATCACTTACCAGGGACAGTCTCGGAGCGGCCGGATTCTGGGCAGGGTTCAGGTAGGGGCATTTCTCCTCTGTAGGACTCAGTCCTCTCATGTACGAGGAGAAAGCCAAACCCGAGGATGGCTCCATTTTTCCTTGCATTTCTCACTTCTGTGATGCTCTCCCTGGAGGGGCATGTTGCCCAGTAAGCCAGCACAGTTTTCCAAAGGCGCCCACAGCACCACCTCTGTAGACAGCAGCCTCCACGTTCAACAACACTCCTTTAACCAGAACTCTCTGTAACGGGCACTTTCGGCTCCTGAAATTCCTATGTGGTTCCTGTGCACTCTTGAAGCATTTTCATCAGAGAAGCATTAGCTAAATTTAAAGACCATTTCCCAAGCGAATATACATCATGGGATCCTAATGGCTTGAAAAAGTCAGTATGTGCACGGCAGATATGAAAACTACAAAACCCAGAACACCTGGTTAGCTCTGTGACTGTTGGGAAGCCGGGTGGGGTTCAGACAGAGGCCGGCCAGACACCCTGTGCTCACTGCTCTGCGTCTGCGGATGGTGAAAAACAGTGCTGACCGCACGTGAAAATACGAAGTTGATCCTCTTTTCTCATGAATCTTAGTCATGGTGGAGGCAGTGATCCTGACCTAAAATCTTAGCCTTTTGGGATTTTTTGAAGCTTTTCTAACTTTTGAGTTGAGTCATTAAGTCCAGTTGAGATACAGGACAGAGTAGGGTAGCTTTCTTAGCTCCAAGACAAATTCAATTAACAAAGATCTGTGGGTAGACCTGTGTCCAGGCAGGAGCTCGGAAGATGTGCTCATTCTGGCCAGTTCTGCCTCCTTCTGGCCCTCAGACCCATGACCTACCTTTTCCCCTCCCGGCCAGCCCCGCCCTGCCCCCTTTCTGCTCTCTTCCTCTAGGTTTGAGCCCTGAGACTGAAGGAGTTCCTCAGGCTCCCATGTCAGTCAGCTTCAACCTGGGTTCAGCCGATGTGGGTGGCAGCAGAGATTGGAGGGAAGAAGGGAGAAGTCACAGTATTTCTTCCCTCCCTCTCTACCTGGCCTTGCCTCCAGCAGCCACTGCTTTTCCTCCATGGCTCCAGCCCCCTCCAGACAAGCCCATCAGGGACTCTGGGAACACCAACTCCTCTCTCTCTCTTCAGCCTGTAAGTACCAGTGACTTTCTGCCTTTGCTAACCTTTCAATTACCTGGTCATTGTCTACTGGCTTTGCAGGTCTTCCGATGCTGGTCGGACCCACTCCGTGCACTCAATCCCTCTGTTGCAAACACCTGAGTGACTTTCTCCTCTCCTGGTTAGACTCCAACTGACCCGGGAGCAACTGGCCTCTCCTTTCAGCCCGGTCAATATTATAGCTCTTTGTCTCCCGTGCTCATCCAGGAGTTTGCCCTTTGCCAAGCCTGTTCACCTCACTTGAGCCCACGCAATCTCTAGACACAGACAGGGCAGGGAGTACGTACCACTTTCATCTTGCAGAAGAGGGAACACACCTAGAAATGCTAAAGTGATTTGCCAAAGTCACACAGCTCGTGAAGCTCAGGGCAAGTGCTAGAGTGCAGGTGTCTTGTGGGCTGGGGGTCACTCCCTGTGGCCTTTGGGCTCCTCTCTCTCCCCAGTCCTCACCACAAGACATTCTTCATGGGTCAAAATAAGGATTCATTTGGGTCTCATTTGCACTTGATGAAAAGGGGTTATAACTATGCAAATTGCACACCCAAAGGAGTTCCAGGGAGTATTCATTTCTATTTTGGTCTTTATAAGAATATTTTGCATTTAAGCCAACCAGCCTTTGTCAGCATTCTATAAATCCTAGAACAATAGTTCTCGAAGTGAGAATTATGTTGGGGAGGAAAGGGGTTTCTGGTAAAAGCCCAGAGCCCTGGGCCCCATTCCCACCTACTGACAGAAAATCTGGGAGTGAGTGCTGGGAAGGCGTATTTTTTAACCAACATTCCAAATAATTTTTATGAAAAACAAATTTTGAATGCCACTATTCCATGCACTACAAAGACGTTGTCATTGTCCACGGAGGAGAAGGGGCAATCAGCAAGGTGACCAGAGGGTTGGTTTCTGGCCAGTCAAATAAAGGCTGCCATCCCCAGTGAGAGGTGCCACTTACGACACCCTCCTTTTTGTCAGGCTTAGTCCCAGACACTGCGTGTATGTGGTTCCATTTACTCTTCACACAAACCCCAGGAAGTAGCTATTATAGTTCCCATTTTACACAAAAGAAATGTGAGACTCAGGTTAAATAAGTGCCACTGGGTCACCCAGCTCTGATCCAAATCCCAACCAAGGTCTAATAACTCCAAAGTCATGCTCTCGTCTGTCTATGTCGCCGCCCCAAATGGAGCCTGCTTCATCTCCAGACGTCCAGGAGACAGTTCCATACTGAGCTGGCTCTCTGTGGGAAGTCCTGCTCCTGTTCTCCAGAGGGGCTCAGTTCTCTTCCTGCTGGTTCCTGAATGAGAGCCAGTGAGCTGCAGAGGGGAGCAGTGAACGGCATCCGACCCCCTTGCTAATCTGCCCATGACAGGAAGGCATCCTGGCAGGTGAGGCTCCCAGTGGTCTCTTGGAAGCTCTCCTACCTCCACACTTGGCTCAGAAGCTTCTGGTTTTGCCCCAAACCAGTTGAAACCAATCAGAAAGCCTGAAGCAGCAGATGCCAGCACAATCCATCCAAGAAGGCCCCGGGGGAAGCAGCCTGACTGTTGTTCTTATCGCAAACTTTGAAAAAGTCAACAACATGAATGGGCAAGCGTGCAAGCACAGGATGCTCGACATCTGGATGCCTTGCATCATCTGACCTGCCTTTGCTCTGTTTCTAGTACACTGCTGTACAGGTCTAGTCAGTGTTCTGCTGACACTGCTGTTTCAATCAGCCAGGCCAATGAAACTGCCAGATAGAGACTAAGGTGGGAGTAGGGGGCAGTCTCAGATCAGGGTGGTCATTCAAAGCCAGCAGAGAGGGCTGCCGACTCGTAAGAAAATGCCTGGTGTTCCCCACATCTTTGGTGTCTCTCTTCATCCTTCCCAAGCTGTTGGGGCCCAATCTGCCTCACTTAAATTTATAGGCATATCTCAGTAGATATTTGCCTCATATAGGAGGCCTTCCTGGCTGGCTCTAGAAGGCAAAGGCCTGAGTTCAAATCCCAGGTCAATCACTCAGTAGCTGTGTCTCCTTGGACATGTTAAATACCCTCTCTGAGCCTCACTTCACTTGTTAGTAAAATGGCAACAAAAATAGCATAGTAAGCTTTCAGGACTGCTGGAGGAAAACATTTTTTAAAATTTTGTATAAAGCGATCATCACAGCACCTAGGTCAAAAATATTTCTTGAGGGTCTACTCTGTGCCAGACACAGTTCAAGGCCCCAAAGATAATTGTGATAACCAAAAACACAGTCCCTGCCCTCCCAGGGCTTACAAAGTAGTGGTGGAGACAATAATCAAACAGATGGCTTCACAACACACGTCGCCTTCACAACACACGTCGCCTTGTGATAGGTGCTGGGAAGCAACAGAGAGCAGGGGACGCGACAGAGACGGCAGCGGGGAGAGTTCAATACCGGAAGATAGAGAATTAGTGAACTGAAAGATCAGTCAGAAGAAATTACCTAGAATGAAGCAGAGAGAGAAAAAACAATGGAAATATAAAGAAGAGAAGAACACAATGAACCTACTTAACATATTTTTTCAGGAATAGAAGTTTGAAAAAGAACATCAAAATAATCTCCCCAAAATATGGGAGGAAATAAAAAAGATAAGAGCAAAAATTAATGAAACAGAAAAAATATAAGAGACAGTATTAAAAGGTCAAAATTTGGCTCTTTGAAAAGACCAACAAAATTGATAAACCTCTGCTGAGACAGGTCAAGACAAAAAAGAGGGAAGGCACAAATAATCATCAGTGTCGAAGAAAACATCATTATGTGTGATGCAGACATTAGCAAGATAATAAGGGGATATTATAAACAACTGCCAATAATTTTGAAAATTTAGATGAAATTGGCAAATTCCTAGGAAAACATTGCTTACCAAAAGTAACAAAAGAAGAAATTTCAAAATCCGAATAATCCTATAACTATTAAAATACTTGATTTTTAATTAAAAATAAACTCCTCATGAATAAAATGTCTTTGATGGCTTCAAGCAAGTTTTATGAAATGTTTAAAAAAGATATAATGCCAACTTTATACAAACTCTTCCAGAAAATAGAAAAAGTGAGAACACTCCTCATTTTATTTTGTGAGACTAGAGAAATTTTAACACCAAAACCCAACAAGAACAGTATGAGAAAGAAAATTACAGACTAATTTTACTCATAAACATCTATAATAGTCCTAAATAAAATTAACAAGCCAAAGACAGCAATATATGAAAAGGAAAACACATCATGTCCATATCAGGCCTGGTCCAGGATGCTAGCGTAAATCTTGATTTAACGCCAAAAAATTGGTGTAATTCGCCGCCTTAACAGATCAAAGGGGGAAGAAAATCATATAGTCATCTCCATACAGCTGAAAAAAAGCATTTGTTAAAATTCAACATTCATTCTTTATTAAAAATCTTAGAAACTATAAAAAAGGAGCACTGAAATAATTTGGTAAAGAGTATCCACAATGAAACCTATAACAACCAATCTATTTAAAAGTGAAACTTTGAAGATGTTCCCTTTGAGATTGTGAAGAGAACCAGGATGCCTACTCATGACATCTGTCCATCTGGCCTCCCAGTGATGGACACTGGAGCCTCCCTTCTCCTTTGGTCGAGCCACTCCAGGCTCCTTGTGAAATCTTTATTAGACACACGTTTGATTCTGAGCAGCCTGAATATAAAGGCCTTTTAAGATCTAATGCCCACGTAAGGATGCTTATTTTTACTCCTGGTTTTATAGTTTTATTGGCTCATTTATTCATTGAACATTTATTGGGCACAGATAGTAAACTTTCCATAGGCCACAGCTCCTGAAGTCCTGAGAATTTATTACATACCTGAATCTGGAGTCTGGCAACACACAGAACAGGGACGAGGAGGACGACGGCCGTCCCCTCCTCCTCCCGGAGACAGAGCCATCAATGGGCAGAAAGGGCAGGGCCCTCGGGCTAATTGGGCTTTAAAAGGGTTCAGAGATTCTGAAGCACCTCACAACGGTCCTAAGGAAGGATCTGGAATAAGGATAGGCAGCTACCTGGAAGGGCATTAACAGCAGCCCCCTTCATCATCATCATCAGCGTTTACTGAACACATACTGTGTTGCAGAAACTACGCCAGACGCTTTACATACATCATCTCCTTGAATACAGCACCCCTGGGACGTGTAAACTATCATCCTCTGCTGGAAGATGAGGAAATCCAGACTCAGAGGAGGTTAGGTAATTGCCTGAGGTCCCATGGTTAGAAGGGGGAGGTGCTGAGCTGGGAATTCAGATCTGTCAGACTGGAAATGCTTGTCCTTTTCTGTGACAGTAACTCCTGCTCTGGGCACTGATTCTTATTCATCTATGTCTTAAGATATTTCGATTGCAGACCCTTTTGAAGGAAAACAGGAACCTTGATTTCTGAAGACCATTTGTATCTGGCATCAGCGTCTTTAGGACAACTTCCTATATTTGAGACCTTGTCCCCTGTGAGGTGGGGACAGAGCAGTCCCTGGGGCCACGTGCCCTCAGGAGGCCTACGTGAGATCACGCACACAGCACACCGCCCAGAGCAGGCTCAGGGGGCCCTCGTCACCCCAGCTCCCATCTCTGCACTGGTGGTCCCTCGGGCCGCGGGATGGCACTTGTCCCTACCTTGCAGAGATGGGGAAGACTTCCAAAACGACACAGATTTTTTCTGTTTCTTGGATTCTGGTACTGATAGCTTTCTTTAGGAGCATCTCTCGCCATCCTGTGCATCCACGTTCTGAGTGTCCTGTAGGTGTGACACTGATGTTACCAATCTCTAGGCTCTGAGCTGGCTTGCTGTCAGTGAGCCTTCATTTTGCAACAGGAAAATGATGACATAGTGATTGGTGCTCCGGTAAGAAACTCTGGCAAGTTTCTGTATCAGATCCTACCAGTGAGAGAAAGTGTCATGAAGCAAAACATGGAAGTTAAAAGATCAAATTCAGAGTTGGGTAAATCAGGGTGTGAATGTTGGTTCTGCTCCTTCCAGCTGTGTAACGTTGGGTGAGTTACTTAACTTCTCTGAGCCTCTGTAGTAACTTGATGGTAATAGCTTCCTCACAGCTTTCTTGGGAGGATTACCACATGATACAACGACATCAACTGTTAACACGGAGCCCAGTCCATGGGAAGCACTAAGTAAACGCTCATTCTTATTATATTGTTATTGAAGGAGAAACGCACCAACAAACCCTGCCATGAGATTTGTTCTACGGTTAGGAAGCAATTACCTTAAATGACTTTTCTTCCCTCCTGGATCCGTCTGCCACTTCCTGTCTGAACAAACTGGCCGGCTGTTGGAGTCTTGTTCAGTGCTGCAGGCCCTGTATGCACAGGGCCAGGGGCGTGGCAGGCCCAAGGCCAGCAGGCTTAACATGGTGTGCAGCCGACGACACAGGACAAGACATTTGAAAAGTCTGTTTGAAACGTTTAAGTAAAGAGTAATTTGGCAAGCACGTAGAATCAGGAGAACTGACTCACTCTGGGCCTCAGTTTCCCCATCTCCATGAGAAAGGGGCTGGACAACGTGCTGCTCCCTTGCGTCTCCGACCTTCGTGAGTAAAGCACTGACTCGCAGGGACCGTCTTAGCTGCTCACGGGGGCATCCAGCAACTCCCAGTCGGGCCCGGCCAAGAAAGCTGAGCGTCGGAACCCCTCATGGCGGCTGCTGCAGGGGTCGTGCAGGCCCACCGACTTGGCACGTCTCCACTGTCCCCTACACCTCCCTCGGACCCACCAGCTCCCACGTCTCCCAGCTCTGACTCCACTCAACCTCAGAAGACAGCAGCCCAGCCGGAGGCCCCAGCCCCGGCAGAGAGGAGTCTCACGAGCGCCCTTTTACAGCACCAGCTGCCCCGGCTGTTCAGCAGGAACGCCCTTTCTTTCCTCCATGCTTTGGAGAGCCACTCTTTCGCACGTTCAGGGGATCAACAGCTGGCCATAAACTTGGCTTTTTCGCAGGGAAAACTTGCTTTGGGTTAAGGAAACATTGCCACCTGGTGGAACGATGTTGAAATAACTAGACCGAGAGAGACGGGCTTCACACAATCCCCAAGAGAAAGAGCTGGAAGCGTCCTTACAGCTTGCATCCAATTCCTTTACTGAGTGATGGAAATGTTGTTCAGACATGGTTTGTGAAGGTCAAAGCTGGAACCCAGATCTGCTGACCCCTGATGTGAATAATTCAGCCTCTTCCGTCGCTACAACCGCCCCCACCAACAGAGTCACCCCACACTTTCACCTAAAATGACTCAATAATTGAGGCCAGCAAACTCAGGCTCATTTTCGTTCTGCCTGGTCCCTCTTGCTTTTTATCAACTTCATGGGAGCTGGGAAAGGAAGACCAGGGGAGTTTTCACCTGCCAACTGGCTTAGTGAGAAGGCAGACCAGACACCAGAGGAAAGAGCACAGACTGATCTGGGACTGAGAATTCTGTTTTGTGTTTCATATTTCAACTCGGGAGTCAGTGATTGCGACGAGGGTTGAGGAGTCAGCTTGTCCTGACTCTCCTCCTCCCCCTGCTGACTCTCTGCACCGGCAAGAAATATAGGACGTAATAGGAGGGGTGTTTCTGTGCCTGTGTGGAACATTTGGGTCCTGAAGATAGTAGGTTCTGTGAGTTGAGTATAGAAACTCTCATTATGTAGGCAAAGCATGAAAATCCATTATTGTGTAAGTCGAGCTGTCTTATTACAGGCAAGCTATTTCCGTCTCCTATTTGCGTATCACTTTGTAGTTCCCTGCATGCTTCAACCCATTTAAAATTACTTAATCTTTACAAAAACCCTATGGTGGGAATAATTAGTCATTGCCAGTGAGGAAATAGGAGCTCAGAGAAGTTAAACCATTTTCCCGAGGTCACACAGATACCCATGACAGCACCGAGACGTGACCTCCTGTTGGCCAGGTGAGGGGGGAGTGTTTCTGACACGCCTTTCCATGGCTTCTCCACTGGGCAGCAGCAAGACAGCATTCACTCACTCTCTGTTCCTCCAGCCTGACAACGACAGGGGCACCCAGGCTTCCCGTGGCTGCCGCATCCTATTGTCGCTTGCTTGACTGTAGAACACACTGAAAGGCCGTGTGACATGCATTTTAAGTTAAAATTGACTTGGAGAAATTTTGCCAATATCACAGTCTCTCCTCTGAGCAGGAGTGGCGTGGAGACGTCCTCATGATAGCAGAGGCCACCAGCCTGGGCCCCCGGGACCATCAGGAGGGCTCTCTGCGGACTTCCCACCTAAACTATTTCAAGTTACCCTGTCACAGATGCCCTGACAAAGAGGCTTCTTCGTGCCGTCCCACTTTATAACTGTAGGACCTCCTTCCTGGGTCCTCACCTCTAAACATCAGGGCCCAAAGACCAACGCTCAGACCACTTCTCTTCTGCATCTGGTCTCCCTCTGCCAGTGGGGCGATTTGGTCTCCTGCCTCTAAATGCCTTCTATGTATTGATGATTCCTAAACTTATACCCTCAACCCTAGCCTCTCCTTCTGCAGTCCAGTCTCATGGATGCAGCTGTCTACTCAACACTTCAAGGCCTAAGGTGTCAAAACCAGCAAATCCACATCCAGAATCCTGGTTTCCCCAACCCCTAGCCCTCCTTTCACAGCCTTTCCCATCTCAGTAAGTGTAAATCTCAATCCTCCAAAACCCTTAGAGTCTTCCCAGAGTCCTATCTTTCACTCAGAGCCCGTGGTCCATCTGCCTCCATGGCGCATCTGGAATCTGCTCTTCTGACAGACTCCCTTGCTGCCCACCCAGCCTCCCCTGGGCTATGCCAGAGCCTCTGGACTGGCCTCTCTGTACAGTGGCCAAATTGTCCTTTAGGACGTGAGTCAGAATGGAACATCTTCTGCTCCAAACCTTCCGTGACACTCCCGTCCTGCCTCATGGCCACTCTATCATCTACCTGCTCACCTCTCTAATCTGGCCTCCTGTCGCTGGCCCCTGCCTGCACCCTCTGCCATGTTGCTGCTTTCTGTCCCACGCTGGTAGAAATGTAAGGGGCTTCATCTCGTTCCATTCTGCTCCATGCTGTAGCCCAGTGCCTGGACAAGGTCTGGTACATGGAAGATACTCAACAAATATTTGTTAAAACGCAACTGCCTTTGCCCTCCGTCCAGTTCATTCGTAAATGCCGTCCCTGGAAAGCCTGAGCTAATTCCCTCCCACTGCGTTTTCACTCTCTCTTCTTAGCTTTGCTCCACGGCAAAGGAGTCCTGGGACCCCCAGGGGCACCACGCTGTGTCCTTCCACTCCAGCTCAGGGCTGTGGCGGGGCGCCTTCCAGGCTCCCAGCATTCTCTTCAGGTTCAGTTTCTCAATGACTATGTCATCATCTCATTGGCCGTTCTACCCATCTCAACACTTCGAGGTGCCAGACAGTAGAGCCGACTGGGAACCAAGAACACACTGATTCTGACGATGCGCCAGGTGTGCTCAGGTATCAGCTGAGACCTCACAAGGCAGGAGCTGAGGGTTCTAGTCAAGTGCAAACAGCCATACGTTCTCTGGATCCCTGTCCCTCCAAACCTACGTAACCCCTGCCCCTGCCGCAGCCAAGGCCGTGAGTTTTCAGCAGGGGGAAAGGGGGTGCAAGGGGAAGAGCAAAAGCTGAGAGAGAAGAGGAAGCGGCGTCAGGACAGACGAGGATCATCAAGGTGCACGCTTGGCTGGTGTTAGGTTGTTGAAGACAGTAACCACCGTGCTGGGGCTGAGGGGTGTTGGCACCCCGGAATTCCAAAGACACTCCCGCCTGCAATGTGATCCTTCCAACTCTATAACATTTGGGTTGACCAGAACCCTTTTTTTAAATACCAATATTCCCAGGCCCGTTTAAACAGTCAACCATTAACAATTTCTACCTTATTGTGAACTGTTGTCAGCTGGTGGGTAGCAACCCCACTAAGGCAAAGAGAGAGGTGGTGGGACGGAGGGGAAAGGCAAAGGGAACCTGTGAGAACAAGGCTTTTGCAAAGACAAGTCTGTCGAAAAATGGGGTCCCTGTCCCAGCTCTCCCACTACTGGGCATCTACCCAGCAACTCGAAATCAACAGCCCAAAGTCACATACGCACCCCGATGTTCACTGCAGCACTGCTCACAATAGCCAGACATGGAAGCAGCCCAAGTGCCATCCACCGATGATCGGGTAAAGAAGATGAGGTACATATATACAATGGAATGCTCCTCGGCCAGAAAAACAGACAAAATCATCCCATTTGCTACAACATGGATGGACCTGGAGGGAATTATGCTCAACAAAACAAGCCAGACAGAGACAAACACCATGTGACTTTACTCGTGTGTGGAATATAAACAAATACACAGACAAAGAGAACAGATCAATGGTTACCAGAGGAAGGGGGTTGAGGGGGTGGGCAGAGGGGGTGAAGGGGAGCACTCGCGTGGTGACAGTCGAGAAATAATGTACAACTGAAATTTCACGATGATGTAAACTGTTATGAACTCAATAAAAAAAATGATTTAAAAAAATGGGGTCCCTGCACAGCCAGAGGACCATTACGAGGGCACAGGACACATTGGGAACCAGCTGGGCTGGGAAGAAGGAAGGGCTTTCTCCCGAAGATAGGAAAGCAGGCTGAATAAAGAGAAGGAAAGTTAGGCACTGCAGGAAAGCAATCGTACCGGCTCCTGACTGATTGTTAAATGTTCAGAAATTTTGCAAAACCACTTGTTAAACACAACTCTTATTAAAAATTAAATTATATAAACTTAGAATTAAATAAATTCTATTTAGAAACAAAGGTAATAGATACTCAAACTCATCCGTTCTTAGTTATTTTGCTACACTTTACTGTTTGCGCCCCTGCAGCTGTGCAGCGAGGAGGCCGGGAAGCGGGCTGCCGCCGCCCCTCTCTTTCCAGCCCTGCGTCTGGGGATGGCACGTCGGCGGATTGACACCAGCTGTGGTGGGAGTATTTACACCGCAGGAATGAGCAAACCCTACCAAGCAAGGCCTGATTCATTGTTCCGTTGACCTGCGGCTGGCAAACTTTATTCTGTAAAGGGCCAGATGGTAAATAGTTTCAGCTTTGCACCCCTCCAGTCTCTGGCTGACCTACTCATCTCTGCCGCTGTATTGCAGGGACAGACACAGACAATATGTAAAACCAACAGTCAGGCTGTGTTCCAAGAAATTTTACTCACAAAAACAGATGGGGGACCGGATTTGGCCCACGGACCATAGTTTGCTGATCCCTAGTCAAGACTTTAAAAAAATGATGGAGAAATGTTAATAATTCTGATTAAATTTTAAAATGTGTCTATCTCCAATACATTGCGAATAGCACAAAAAATTGAGGAAATGTTCTTCTGATATTTGAAAGCTATCATCCAGTTCAGCAAAGAAGTTGCTTTTGTCATTGACAAGTGATTGAAGGCCCGACACGCAGCTTTGTGGTTTCGCTTTCTTCTTGCTGATTGACATACAGGGAAACATCAACCCACATTCGCGTTGGAACTATACTTGTTTATCAAGTGAAGTAGTAGATTGGCTATACTCTGGATAAAAGAGCCTGGAGCAAAAACCAACAAAAGCGTTCTGTAGGAATCCATCGGTTGCAAGGAATTTACAATAAAGACTATTGTATCATTTGATTGGTGTTATTTGTAAATTGTGTTTGCACATTCTTTATGTCAATAAATATTTACCAGCACATCACTGAACACCACTTTCTTCATGTACGTCAAACGATTTTGTTGAGGCCTGGGCCAGGTGTGTACAACCTTTGAGAACAAATTCTGCGCCGTAAGCATTTGTTCTTTTCCGCTGATCACCCCTGCCCGCTCCGTACGGCAGCTCAGAGAAGGTCCCCAAGAAACACAGCCCGAGTTCCCCAGGGATCCGCAAGGGACTCCTAGCCTAGAAGCCATGAGATCTGCAAGGTCCTTCCTCCCCTTTCAAACTGAACCCCAAAGTTTCCACTGGAGGCGCACCCTCGGGTCCCTACATACCCCTCCTGGGAGGTAAATCCTATTTTCAAACCAAAATTGGGTCCGTGTTCTAACAATGATTGTTACACATGGAAACCAAGAATGTTGTAGGAAATTTAGGTCATATGGTCATATTCTCAACCTACACCTTCCGGCCTCATCACCAAGAAGTTCATTAATGAGAAGGTTTTAAAACGTTGACCAATGAATCTATGAAGATCGATTATTTAGGATAATATTTGGACTTAAAAAATAATAAAATAATTTCCAGTGTGTTGCTATTGTTCCTGAGGAATACGCTTTCTGGCCAAGACAGAGAAGTGGGTCAGTCTAAGCATGATGTTATTTTGAGTCTATTTAGGAAAATGCACCCCAGTTCCAGAATCATTAGAAATATTGCTGGATGTAGTGTAGTCAGACAAGAACTGTAGCCCTGGAATTGTGCCCTGAAGCACTGCACAGAATTCTAGAGCCTCTACAACTTCTTCATGTGTGATTTTAGTTTGGGACCCTGTTTACATTCCTGTTGACTCTATTAGACTGTGTGCTCTAAAAGGCAATGACGGCGATTTCTTCTTACATCCCGAACGACTGACATATTGCACAGCACAGTGGCGGGGCTCTGTCATTGCACGGGGAAGAATGAGCTTCCTCTTAGCTGTTGGGTAGTAACGCTGCATCCCCACCGGGTGCACCGGGAGGGAACACGCGCAGGCACTCTGCTCCTTCTTGCACAGAGAAAAAAGCAGCTTCCGCGTATCAGAAAGAGCACTGGCCTTGCCACTACGAGAGCTGGGTTCAGATTCCAGTTCTGCTGCATGTGACCGTGAGCAAGCCTCTTGCCAAATGCCTCCTGGATGCCTCCTGGATGCCTCCATTTCTCCCCATCCCCACCAGCATCCTGCTAATGCCAGCAGCTGTCACCTTGGTTCTGAGGTCTGAAGAAGCCTACCCATGGCTTTCCCTGTGTCTCCTTCAACGTAGTGTCCCCACAACAACCAGGAGGAGTTTTTACCTAATAATTTCATCATCTCATTCCATTCTCAGAACTCTCCATTGCCTCCTTGTGTCCTCAGAGTTAACGTGCAGGTTCCTTAGCAGAGCACACGAGCCCTTCGTGACCTGGTCCCTGTCAAGCTTTAAGCCACATCATCCTGCCCTTCGTTCTGGTCACATTGGCCTCTCAGTTCCTGACCTGTGGAAGCCCCTTACTGCCTCCGAACCTTTGCTTGGGCTCTTCCCTCCTTCTCTCCCTTCCTTACCCCTTGTTTCATCTGGCTAACGCTCACTAATTCTACAGAGTGAATGCCCTGCCTCAGGAAAACTGCCTCTACTTCCCCAGGCCGGGGCGGGCTGCCGCTTTGTTCATTCCCACAGCATCTCAGACTTCTTTTTCACGGCACTTGTCTCCAATGTACCTAAAAAACTATTTGTAAGATTACTTGTTAAATGTCTGTCGCCCTTGGCTGGACGGGAAGCTCCCAGGCGCCAGGGACACGAGTGTCTGCCCCCTGCAGTGTCCTCATCCTTTAGCACACAGTAGGTGCAGAGTAAATACGTTGGATGAGTAGCTGAAGAAGCTTTATTTTCTGAACCTGTTTCCTCATTTACAAACGGCAATAACGCCCACTTCAGAGGACTGCCATGGGGGTGAAGTCAGATAAGTCATGTTAAAGCTCTAGCCAGCTGTCTTGTATATGGTAAGCACTTAATAAATGTTTGTTGAGTGACTGTAAGTGCTACAGCTTCTAAAATGGCACCTCTTTAAATAGGCCTAGTATGAAGACGAGGCTACTAATTAGCACTTGTGAAGGTTTCTTTATTAGGTGATTAATGCAACTGAAACCTTGGGTGTTGAGGCTAAGGTGTTATTAAGTCAAGGGCTGTTGATTGGCACTTGCTGGGCAGGCACGGTGGTCTCGTGCCAGACCGGGACACTCAGTGCTGTTGTCCTGGGGGATGGGTTCACCACAGCTGGAGAGACAGAAAGAAGGGGGGTTATCGAGGGGTGGGAAGTGCAAAGGGAATCCTCGTGTACAAAGAAAGGCACAGTGATGCTTCCAGGCTGGTGACTTCAAAATTCAGCCCAGGACTCCAAAAATGTATCTTTTGCTCTTTCTTAGGAAGTCCACAGGTCGTGAGTTCCATCACAGCGAGGGCATAAACCCAAGACTGAAAGACATGGGGTCCAGTGCACAGCTGATCCAACACAGGAAATGGGAGACTGGAACTCCGGGGAAGGTGGAGGGCAGGTCGGAAAACCCAGGAAGACAGAGGAGCAGCCGGCAGGAACCGCCACCGAGCCGGGGAGAGGGCTCTGGGAGAGATGCCAGCAGGGGAAAGGTCGAGGGGACAGTCTAGCTGACGGGAGAGGCCCACTGAGGGAAGAGTGGGAGGACAGAGCTGGGGGAAAAGTTGGTGGTAGGTATTTAGAAAACCAAGGGAAGGAAAAATGAGGTGATTGTGAACCCCAGGGGCTGGGGGTGGAGGTTGAGTAGTAGTAAAAGAAAGAATACGTACTCCTAATACGTGATGTGGCTCGGCTGTAAACAGCATTTGTTTAGTTATCACAATAACACCAACCTCGAACTTAACCGAAATTTTTAATATCACTGCCTGGAGAACAGAGAAGAGGGGTGATATGTACAGGCGGGGAGAGTGGGCACGGCTGGAGGAAGGCACTGCGAGTAATTCAAGTCCTCATTTTAAGTGGCAATAAGTAAATAAATAAGACAAGCCATTTAAACGTGTTATTGAAACATGAAGCTGAAGACTGGAAGCAGCCCCTGAAAGCATTAGCGTGTAGAGCTGGGAAGGGAAGGAGCCCGCGGGCAGCTTTTCATCGTTATAGGCCTGTATTACTATTTGTCTGTTTAAACTATAAGCAGGTATTCGTTCAATAAAAAACTAAAATTAAATAGAAAAAGTAAAGGAGATGTGGCAAACAGTGTTTGAGTGATTTATTTTTATTTTTCTGTACTTCTCAATTTCTTTTTAAAAAGTCCACCTTTATATTTTATAGGAGAGGAAAATAAGGTCAGCTTTTTGAAACCTAAAAAAGAATACCAGACTTGAACAGGAAGAGAGATGGGAACGCAGGGCTTGGAGAGATTTGTAGGAAGAGAAAGGAGATTCCTTGGTGATAGATGGATCAGGCGACGGGGGAGATGTTTGATCCAGAAGAACCTCCTTCTTCCGCCCACAAACCTGCCCGGGAGCGCTTCATTCCTGAATTACTTCAGCATTCAGGGCCCCCAAATTACAGGGCCCCCCGTGCTCTCCGCACCTCCCCTGGGCATCATTGTGTCCCAGCACTGAGTCAGCAGGTAATGTGTGCGTTCCTTTATTCCTGATGCGTTGCCCATCCACGGGAGTCAGGGCTCACTGGGAGCCTGTCTCATCCTCCTTCACAGCACCCAGGGCTGGCACCGGCCATGAAACACTAACACTTCAGGCAGGTGCAGAGGGAAGGTAGTGAAACTGTGAGGTTAAGTACGCGAGCTGTTGAGTCTCCGAGACCTGGTTCGAATCCTGGTTTCACACCCTCGAGCTGCTGGCTACAGGACCCTGGGCAAGCTCCTCCCCTCCCTGGGTTACCCATCTGTAGCAGAGTCTCCATCACAGCGCCACCGTGAAGACTCGTGGGGATGACACAGAGTGCACGGCATGCCTTAAATGCCCAACAAACCCCAACAATTTTAACTATCTGCACTCGTTTGGAGTATAAATACAGGGAAGTCACCACATCGATCAGTCTCGGCATGGATGCCGTTGACCCATCTCTCGTGGACAAATATTTTAACTAATTTTTACTTTTAACTAATATTTATTTTTTTATTTTCAACATTGTTGAAAGCGTAATTGATGGTACTGAAAGACTTACAATAACAACAACAGAAACAAAACCAGAAAGCCTCCATTCTCCTACCAAGCCCTCCCAGGCCCCGTGCCCCGGAGGCAAGTACTTTCACCAGTTTTGGGTTTTCTTCTGGTATTTGCATCCATATTTCTAAATAATGTCCCTCTGCTACTGTTCTTTCCCATGTCAATTTTAGACATTGCGGTCAATGACGATTTGGATTCGGCTCCCTCACACCCCGCAGTTCCCGCGGCTTCCTCCAAACGTCACCGCTGTGGGTTAACCAATAATCAATGTCTGCATTTTAATGACTGCGTATACACATGTTCATTTTTCACTGACTAGTCGAGGAGTACGCCCCACTGCATTTCCTTATTTGAAAGCTCTTTGATGTTTTTCCGGGAGTAAGAATTGCCTTGTTTGCTTTTTATCTGCTTGACTTTTTTTGCGCCTTTTACTATTTCTTATGAATGTTCCAAGTATTTTTTACAAGCACTTTTAATAGTACTTCCAAATGCTTAAGATGATCAGATCCTCCTTTTGTTTCTTCCCCTGGAGCGGCCCCTCCTTTGCCATTTTGGAGGCGTTCTTGGAACCCCTCAGGCTGAGCCGTGTGTTGTGTGGCTTCCCTGCTTCCAGATCCCATTTCTTCCACTTTCTGGATTTATGTCCTTGTTCTCGTGGAGCGCATCTTCCAATACATTCTGAGCTTGGGTGCAGAGGACGTGAAATTTTTGTCCTTATATGTCTGATAATATTTTAATTCCTTCCTCACATCAGGCTTTTGGTCGAACTGGATATAGAATTCTAGCTAAAAATCACTTTCTCTTAGAAATTTTAAGGCATTGCTCCTTTTCTTTTCGCATCCAATATTGTTATAGAGAAGTCTGATGCCACTCTGAGTCCAAGTCCTTTGCATGTGGCCCATTTTTCCCTCTGGAAACTTCTAAGATCTTCTCATCCTAAAGTTTCACAGGGATGGGTTTCAATGTGGTTTTTTCAAAATCCATTTTTCTGGGTACATAGTGGGTCTTTTCAATCTGGAGACCCATGGCCTTTCGTTCTAGAAATTCTTCTTATAATTCTCCCTCCATTTCTTCTATTTTCCTTCTGAAACTTCTTTTGGTCACACACAACCTCCTGGGTTGATTCTCCATTTGCTGTTTTTTAAATATAAAGTTTTACTGTTTCAACGTTAATTTTGTATTTTTATTTCATCTTTCATGTTTTAAATTTCCAGGAGCTCTTTCGTCTTCTCTAATTAATCTGTCCCCATGGCAACCTGTACTTGTCTCAGGGATGCAATATCTTTTTCTTATCTCTCCAAAGGATAATAATTATATGAAGGTTTCTGTTTTTTAATTTACTTTCTTCTCCCTGATATTTCTCTGCTCTTTGCCAAGTTTCTTTTTCCTTCTTTCTTTATTTTATTTTCTCTTTCATCTTGGGAGCTTCACAAAAGCAATCCTGTGCTTCCAGAATCAAGACTGAGGTACGCTCCAACCGAGGAGAAGCTCTGGGTTCACGGCGAGGCCGGACTGGTGGGCGTCCCTGGAGGCTGATGGGATAGTGAGCTGCCTTTATACTGGGGAGCTCTCAAAAATCAGGATCTGATGTTTTCTCTCGGTCAAGTCAGTTTGTCCAGAGGGAACGGCCCAGTCTTCCCCTGGGGCAGTACACAGGTGATGATCCAGGCCTGGCTGGGAGCATCCTGAAAGGACGCCCCAGTCTTCTGCTGGGGTAGTACGCAGGTGCTGATCCAGGCCTGGCTGGGAGTGTCCCATGAGGGAGCTGAGTCTGGCCTGTAGACTCACACTTCTTCCTCATTTTCAGGATGGGGTCTCACTGTGCGCTCAGATGTCTTGTGGTCTCCCAGACCCAGAGGAAAGAGGCAGGTAACAAAGTCTGCTGGCTGCTCTGCATGGGAAAAAGACCTTAGCATCCAAATTCTCTATATTCTGAATTTCAACAAACCACCCTGTTTATTGCTACCTACTGTAGCTCTTGGTATCTCCAGGTAGCTCCACACCACAGCCTTTCTGTGGTTCTGACCAGGAAAGTAGCCTATTTCTCTATTGGTACCAACTCCACCCCATTCCCCATCCCTGCCATCACTTAATTCCCGCCTCCTCTGCTCTCCTGTTGATTCCGTTCCTCCAAGTGTTTTCCATGTTCCAAAGTGTGTTGAAATGTCTTGCCCAGTGATGTCTCCTCTTCCCCTTTCCTCCTTGTCTTTGTTTTATTCTATTCTTTTTAAAATTGAGGTAAAATTCACATAACATAAAATTCATTTTAACCATTTTAAAGTGTACAGTTTAGTGGCAATTAGCACATTCGTAATGTTGTGCAGCCATCACCTCTATCTAGTTCCAAAACATGTTCATCACCCCAAAAGGAGACCCTGTCCCCATTAAGCAGTCACTCCTCTTCCTCCTTCCCCCCTGCCCCTGAGAACCAGCCATCTGCTTTTCATCTCTATGGATTTGCCTATTTTGGATTTTTCAAACACACAGAATCATATAATACGTGATCTTTTGTGACTAGCCTCTTTCACTTAGCGTGGTATTTCAAGGTTCATCCATGTATCAGTATTCCATTCCTTTTTGTGGCTGAATAATATTCCATTATAGGGAAATGCCATATTTGGCTTATCCATCCACCAGTTGATGGGCATATTTGACTTTTTTATGTCTTTCCTATTGTGGGGGGTTGGAGTTGGGAATGTGAGTGGTAAATCTGCCATATTTAACCAAAACGATGCTGCTAAGTATTGATGCACCTGCCATCTTGCCAACCAGACAACAGCCTGACTTTCCTTTTCACCTCTGTTGAAAAATAAGCCCTGTGATCAGGCCTTATTAGAGTGACCATCAAAAGGATGTAGTCCACCCCATCAGAGTCACCAGCAGAAATTTATTCCTCTTCCCTGGCCTGAGGTCTCTCAGTCAGCTGAGTGAACCTCAAGAAGCTGCCTGGGAAGGCAGTCCCAATTGTTTGGAATAGCACTACTCTTTGATTATTAGATAAGTGGTTTTAACTCCAAGAATATTTAGAATTAAGCATAGAACTGATAAAGTATTTCAGATCCAGACAAGAACATTTTTGTGTTTAAAAAATAATTGATGTGTTGGGGCCGGCCCAGTGGCGTAGCAATAGGTTCACGCGCTCCACTTCAGCAGCCCAGGATTCGCCGGTTCGCATCCCAGGCGTGCACCTATGCACCCACTTATCAAGCCAGGCTGTGGCAGGTGTCCCACATACAGAAAGTGGAGGGAGATGGGCATGGATGTTAGCTCAGGGCTAACCTTCCTCAAAAAATAATAATAATAATGCAATTCATGTGTAGTTAGGTATTCCAAGAACACGTGATCTCATTCTACAAAATCACATACTCCTTTCCCTGGAACTGGAACCAGGGAATTCTGAGACACAGCCAATTTTGAGACACCCTAGTTGGAGAATTGATATGAAGGGATAAGTGTATATTCTAGGGTGTCACTGCTCATTTTCAGAATACCTTAGGTGGATATAAAGCGGTCTATGCAAGAAAAATAAAAAAGAAAAGGTTATGAGGTGCTACTGTGTTGGAATTTGCTAAAGAGATTAATTCCCAAATCAGTATCTAAAAAGAAGGAGTTTGGGGTGCTTACACTGAAGCGTCAACCTCAGACTCTTGAATTTCTTAAAAACATAAAATCTGAACCACCCCTGGAGAAGGTGAGGTATATTCTTATAAAGCCCAGCCGACAAGATTAATGGAAAAAACGCAAGTCCCCAGGAAAAGAGCTTGAGGCAAATTCTTATTTTAATTCAGCCTTACCCTTTGGCACCACTGGGTACAACACTAACCTTCATTTGTCCTGATTTTGGAAAGGAGGAAGTCTTTCCTCGGCAGCTTCCTTGGCATCCCCTTCCAATGGGCACTCAGCCCTCCCCAGGGGCCTCTGAGATCACTTGAGAAGAGAAGGCAGAAGAGCTGACTGGCAGGATTCCTGGACCGGTGCACTCCAGGAGCCCCCGCCTGACTGCTATGGGCATTTGCCCCAGATCTGCACAAGTATATGAGTTTGCTCCCTACAACATCTGCCTCTCCCATGACAGGAAAGACATGGGCCACGTCTTGCATAAGGTCACACAGGGCCATGATCTGTGGGTTTCTAGCATTCTGCCCAGCATCCTCAGGGGTCGAGAGGCAGGTTCCTTGACATGAGTACCATATAGCCACTGGCAGATGAACGGCCCTACAACTCCGGTCCATCTCTTGGGCCTCTGTGCAGGCAAGCACAGCACCAGCCTTTCCAAAGAGATGCAGGAGCATGAGAGGAGGGCACAGCAGTGAAAAGGATCCACAAGGCAGAGAGGCCAGGAAGGGAGACAGGGTGAAACAAGGTAGTCAGCATATTTGTTGGGAGGTCAAGGGAAGGGTTCTTAGGAAAGACAAGTTCAAGTATTGGTGATGTAGTTCTGGTAGGGACTTCCGGTCATATTCATCACCCCAATGTGACCATCCCTGTAACCATCATCATACCATCACCACCATCATCAGTACGAATACAACTGAATGAGTGATGACATGTACACGGTACAGTTGATCACACCCAACACAACCATCCCTGTACTTATCATTACAGCATCACCATCATCAGCACCAGCAGCACCGCAACACCTGAATGAGTGCCGTGTGTGCATCACGCTGTGGTACGCTGTGAAAAGAGTGAGAAGAACCTAGACCCAGCCCCACTCTCTAGGACCACTTTAGTATGATCGTTATTATCGTTAGCTAACTGGAATCAAATGCTTACCATGTACCAGGTGCTGTATAAGGATTAAACCTTACCTTACAAAACCCCATAAGGTATTAATGTCCTCACGTTATGGAGGAGAAGGTAGATTTACAGAGATTAAGTGATGTGTCCAAGACCACACAGCCAAGGAATAGTGGAGCTGGGCTTTGAAGCCAGGCTGTCCAGCTTCACAACTGACACCTCGCTGTGATGTATGTTGCCTCCCACAGCCTTTCCCAGTGGTCTCCAAATTGAGGTACACACAAGAAGAGCTATTGAGGGCAGGAAGAAAATACTAGAACTGTTATTCATTTTTACTTATCATTTCATCCTTTAGTTTCTATTTTACATGTTTTACAATATACTTAATTTACCACCATAATGAGGTATATACACAATTTGTCAATAAGTAATTCATTTTACAGATACATGTTTAACTCTTTATTGATAGAAATGTGCAGTTGAAAAAGCTTGGAGACCACTCATCTGGACAAGATTAACATGGCTAACCACATAGCTGGGCAAACGGAAAAGCGTATCGGTTGGACTTGAGCTCACTTCTGGGGAAAGATATTCAATGTAAGCAATTCTGAATTACTAGCAGTGTTCTGCAGAATTAAAGTCTTGGCTTCAACAAGTGACTAAATATTATGACATATCCTTCTTAATGGCCCCTCTTTAAGCTTATCTAACAAATTGAGTTCCTATTACTAATGTTCCTGTATTAGAAACAGCAGACATGGATTAGCTGTCTAATAAATGTTTTAATTAAAGGGATATAGTTTTATCCCTTTCTGAGTCCTCTCTGAGAAGGTCTCAAATGCTTCTTCATTTAAAAAGAAGTTACACACTTTCAAAGGGATTGCTTGTCTTTCGGAGATAGATAGTGCACCACTTAGGTGTGAAATGACACACAATATCATAACCTGGAGTCTGGAAGTGGCCAGGGATCGGAAGAGGCAGAATTGTCTAAGAGTTGATTTTTATTGAGGCTTGGAGATGGTTTGCTAAGGTACTTTAGTTATTCTGTCAACTTTTGCGTATGTTTTAGTTCCATAAAAAGTAGTTAAAATGTAAAAAAAGAAACGGAGTCACAACTTGATTTTTTTCTTTTGAGCACTGTCAGAACTCACCTCTCAGTTGAGAAAGGAGAAGAATGATCAAATTCAGGTTTCATAGAAATTGTTGAATGCCCTTTTACGCCTTCATGAAATCATGACTTTGGTAAATGTGTATCCACTGTTTGCTATTGTGTTAGAATACACAATACAATTAAGAGGGAAAAAATCAAATCTGACTTTTTAAAAAGTCATTGCATTAGCTGTGCAGGGGAAAACTCAGAAAAGAAATAAACGTCATGTAGCATTGACGTGAGTGTCCTTTGAAAACACTTCTCAGCTCATATTATCGGTGTGGGGACACGATAGAACTTTTCACACAGGTGGCTCTCAAGGCTGAGACCATTGACTTAAAATCTGGTTGGCATCTAAGTGTCATCACTGGGACAGCAAGAAGCAGTTTGAAGGACCCCACACACATCTCAAGGGAAACAGTGAATTGCAGACCAAAGTTCCCACAGGGACAAGAAGAATCAAGAAATGATAACTGCTCTGCCATTGGACTTAAACCACAGAGCATTTCGCCCTCAGATTCATCAAATAATACAGGGAAGGCAGGACATGGCAGTGTTCACCATGGCCCATAGCTACTGAAAAAGCAGGAAATCACTCCCAAAGGAAACACCCACCTGTTGGCCATACCACTGCTCCAAGAAACCAGAGCCACCTCTGCCAAGAGGCCTCAGGCAAGAGTCCTTTCGGAGTTCAGCCTCCGAGCTCTCTTCAACCCTTTGTGTTCTGAGTAATGATTTCCACACTGAGAGCTCAATTCCAATTACACCCCAAGATAGTATCAAAATGCTTGGTAAAAAGAGGCCCAGCTTTCTGGCCAGGCAGCCAAAGCACACAGTGCCACAGGGAGAGATGGGCTGATTGGGATCTCTCACGGTTGTGACATCTTCTTGGAGAGATGCTGAGGGCAGCGGGAGCAGCGTCATCAGCTTGTGCTACCAAGAAAGCGCTGGGGAGGAGCACGGGAGTGCTCATTGCAACATGGGCTTTCCTGGGAAGGGAGGGGGTGGCTTCACCTCTCCGTGACATTTAGGGCAGAACGAAAGAGGGGTATGGATGAGCCAGACCAATGTGAGAAAGCTGAAGTTGTTGAGTCCAGCTGGTGGACCGCACAGTACAGAATCCTCAAATCGTAAAAGCTCAGAGGTAGGAGAGGTTTAAAAGGTCGCTGGTGTCACCCTCCCTCTGCTGGAGGAGCCAAGGGTGGTTTGGGGGGTGACTTTAGATTCTCTAACTCCCACCAGCAAGCCTCCAAGTTGCCCCAAATAAACACACAATCTAAAGAAAAAACAGTGCTTACTCTGCATGTGCAGCTTCAGGGAAAACGCCCGTCTCCCTTTAGGAAGAAAGCCCCTAGCCTCTCCTGGATAGGAATTTTGGAAGGCCCCTTGCCCTTCCCACCCTCCGTAGATAGTCAGTGCTTGAACCGACCCTATAAGCGGTCAACATCCTTAGAGACTAGGACCTCACAGACCCCCAAGGGAGCCCCTCCCTTCTGGGAACGGCACCATCTGAAAGGTTTTTTCCCAGCCATTTGGTAATAGAGATTATGAGCCTGAAAAAGTTCTCCTTCCTTTTAAGCCAGTAATTGATTTATTGAACCTGCACAAAGAAAGTGATCCTCCATATGATAAAAGTTCTACACAAAACTGCATTTTCACGACATTCTTTAAAATAGCAAACAATTGGAAAAAATGGAAGAATAATAACGGATGATACATCCACTCATTTAATAACGTTCAGCCATTAAAAATTACATTCATATAGAGAATATAGCAATATGAAAAGGTTCTTATGATGTTAAATGTTAAGAAACCCAGAACACTGAATTCCATATTATTAGGCTCGATTCATATTTTTCTTAAGAAGCCTTATTCATAAAACTGACTAGAAATGATCCCATTTACATGGGGCATCTAGAATAGTCAAATCTATAGAGACAGAAAGTAGAATAGTGGTCCTCGGGGTGGGATAGAGGGGGTTGGGGCGTTACTTGCTAACGGGGACAGGGTTTCAGTTTGGGAAGATGAGAAACTTCCAGAGATGGGAAGTGGCGATGGCTGTACAGCCATGTAAATGAACTTAATGCCACTGAACTGTCCTCTGAAAATGGTTAAAATGGTCAATTTTATGTTATGTATATTTTACCACAATAAAAAATGCACAAGAAAAGAGCTAGAAGGAAATAAACTAAAAAGTTAAGAAAACCTTTATGTGGGTGGCGGAACACTGTCTGGTTTTTTTTCTTATTTCTAATTTTCTGTATTCTCTAAAATGTGTATAAGGAATATATTTAGCTGGTTATTAAAAACCCAATGCGTCTTATTTTAAAAAACAAATTCCAATGTGAGATAGAATAAAAATACATCTTTCTACAAGTTTTTCTGGGCAATAATAATACCCTTTCCTCAGGTGGGTTGAGTATTTCACCTTGCCTGACCACCCTGACGGTTTACAGGGGAGGAGATTGAGGCTGGTAGAGGTTCGGAGACCTCCCAGGATCAGAGTGTGTTGGCAGGGATCGTTTTGATGATAATGACCGTTGCAACCTCAGGCCATTTGCAGTGAACGTGGCCAACTCAGATCGCCAGGACTACACATTCATTTTGCCCTCAGACAAGAGTTTCTCCAAGATGCAAAGATCCCGGCCATTTACTGGCACTCCAGCTAGCCTCTACCTTCCTTCGCCTTTCAGATTTCATGAGAAAGAAACAACTGGTTAAAAAACAACAACAAAAACAAACCTCTTGAGTTTAATCCAAAGAAGACAAATTCTCAGTGGATCCCATAAGCAGCCAACAAACTTGAGCAAACTTCTCCCACTCTCTGCTCAGGATTAGGACCCTGAGGCCTTGAAACTCTGAATCATTAAGGACTCAGCTTTGCTCAGGAGGTGGGACACCCTGAGGTAGGAAATTTAGACTCATCTATGTTGGAACAGTTTTTTACAGTAAGGGCTATTAACGATTTAATATCATTATTTCTTCCATTTTCGTCAATTGCAATATTGCCTTTAGGACATTTGTTCCTGTCCAAAGTGTCCATTAGCCATTCAATCCACACCAAAAAGTCTTTGATGTTTGGTCCTGTCTAAAATGTCTGCTAGACATTTGGTCCATAAGTCATTTGGTCAAGGACCCTCGGCACAGACCAAGTGTCTTGTGGATCACAGGCCTTGTGGACCCAACGTCTTCTGGCTATTTTGGACAGACCAAACGTCTGCTCATCGAATGTTGCGTTACCTAGAGCACCTATTCCTCCCACGTCCTGGTTGTTTTCCACTGTAGATGAGGCAACAGTATTCAGGGGTCTTGTATCAGAGGGTCTGCACACTTCAACAACGGAGGCGAATTTTACAACTGTTAACATTCTAGGATCACTTTTTCTAGTCTCTCTTCACGCAGGTTCCCAGCTAATTTTAATTTGCTCCGATTGCCAGCTCAGTGACCTTTACACTCTTGGAGATGAAAAATCAGGCACTTCATCTCAAGCACCAGAAATATTCATGAGCCCTTTGCTAAATCCACTGAAACAAAAGATACCAATTCTGATATCCAACACCTAGTAATTAAGGAACACGCCTCATTAGTAATAGAATATGGAGCAATGAGTAGTCTCAGCCAGAACCCCTGCCGAGCCTAGAGAACCAGCTTGGTGGGTGGAGGACGGAGTCAGTCGAGTTTAATATACACTGAACGCCATGGATTCAAAGGACGTTATGCAATTAACACAGAATTGTGCTCGGAGTTTCCAAGTGCTGTGGAAGTCACAACAGTAAGATAGGACGTCTCAGAAACAGACAACTGTCAAGAATTCACAGCAAAATTTCAAGCAGGCATAGCCAGGGACTGCATCTCAGGTGTCAGTGCTAACTGACGGAGGCTGCGCGGAATACTGCTCTGTGAAGGATCTGAGGCCACCGTCAGAGTGAGCAGGAAAAGTGCCATGTGTGCCAAGGTGGGGGAAAGAGAATGGCGGTAGCTGTGCCAGGTGTTTGCCATCCCCGGCCCAAACTCTCGTGACAATTACTTTTCCAAAAGAGAGGCTGCCTAGGCAATACCGGTCTAGGCAAAATCGAGAAGAAGATGAAATTTGCTTTCAGCAGACCAAGCTTCCCTCTGACGTGCCCTCTCCCAGGCACCAGCGCCCGAAGAACTTTCTGTTCTCTCACTATATTTCAGCCCCTCCATTTCCTCCAGGGAGCTCATAACAAACAATTTAAAGGGTTTACACTTTAACAGGAATCAAAATGTCCTTCTAAGGAGCTGAGACTTGGAACTGGGACCACGAGCCAGCAGGAGGAGTTGAGGGGCGGAATTACGCTTACCCCTGAACTCACCCCTTCCCCCATCAGTGGTAGCGAACTCTGGCCCCGGCAAAGGGAAGTCCTTGAATCTGACTGAAGAAAAGAGAAATTAGTGTTCCCGCTGCTTAATCCCACCAGCCGTGACTCCTTCCTCTGTTACAAGTACAAACACCAAGATCTTTCAGAGAATCTGGAAGAACCGAGGGGAGACTCCTAGGATCCACAGACACATTGAGTGGAAGCATCTTTTGGGCCCTGGAGAGAAGTCATGTGGGCTTTTTTCTGGGCTGATTGCCTCGCTCCAAGAAGCTACAACTAATTCACCTAAACAGTCCTTTCTCTCACCCCAGACCTTGGCTCTAGGTGCCCACAAGGATGGAAGGGCAGAGCAGGGAGACCCAAACAGTGGAAGAAGAGTGAGCTCTGTGTAGCCAAACTTAGCTCTCAGCCTCCCGAGGGTATTCTACATGTGCTCCATTTGATTTTCTCCCGCGTAGAGAGATGTCCCTCAGAATCCCTCTTCCTCCTCAAAGTCCCAATGATTGCCCTTCCAAAGTTGCTGCAGTTAGGTCTCCTGCAGCCCTGTGCAGGTCTCCGAAGCCTGCTACATACTTGGTGCCTCTGGGGCGGGAGAAGGAAGACATAGCAGAGAGGAGGAGCAAGGACATCCATAAACCACCTTTCTTCCTCCATCAAGATAGAAGCCTGGACAAAAGGCAGAGAACTTAGACAAGCTCTCCCCCTTTCACGTCTGGGGTAGAATCATGTCTGGTCCAAAGACGAGACTCAAGCTCACTGCTGGGAAAACCAGCACTGGTCCAACCCTAGCGAGGTAAGCTCACCAGAGGGGAGCACCATCTCTGTTTTGGCTGCACATGCTCACTTTATTTAGGAAACTGACCCAAGGGCACCAGACGACCCTTTCTTCTCCATTCTGAACCAAAGAAGTTTGGAGGCTACACTTGCAAACCTCTAGGTCCCAGGACCTGCTGCTTTGCCCACCAATATAGCTAGGAGTTTTAATAACAAATGATAAATAAATGGATGAACCAGTAGCTGACTCTGGCCCTTCAAGGCCATAAGGTCTACCCAGGGGTAAAGCTTTCTGAATAAGTCCTCAGCTGGAGAGGATAAAATGTTAGTCCCCCTAACCTTTCCAGGGAGCAGCTGGTCTTAGTAAGCCTTCCTAGAGCTAAGCTGGCCCCCCAAGGGATTCCCTGTTACCTCTGAGCCAGTCCTAGTCCACCCAGGCAGGCTGTGGTGCCTCTACTGGGCCAACCACCCGGCTCTGCCCCTACCACTCTGGCTACCGTCTCGTCCCTGCACCACCAGGGCGAGAATGGCACATACATGGCACAGGTGAGTTGCAAGGGCTTTAGGTAAGGCTAACTCTGGTATAAATTCATGGCTCAGTCAGTTCTGGCTGAAAAAATCAGCAAGTTACTTGACCCCTCTCTGTCTCAAACTGTAACAGGAGGATAATAACACCAACCTCATTGGTACCCATTGTGTCCACCGGAATTGGAGCTCCACAGAGAGGAGTTACCAGGCTGTGCAACACCACGGCACTCCATTCACAAAGTGTCCTCTGTGTGTGTGGCGGCGCCCCCTAGAGTTGTGCAGTGTTAATTGCATGTGGTGGCCCTGCCTTGAGGACCTGAGTTGTGTCTATCCAAAACTTTTGTCTGCCCAGGGAGCCTAGAATAGTGCCTGACTCAAACTAGGAACTCAGCGGATATGTGCTGGGTGAGTGAATGGGACCTTGGTAAGGACTTAAGTAAATAGCTTATGTAAAGGGCCTGGCTTTGGAGTAAAGGTTCAGTAGACGGTAGTTGTGATTATTGTTTTTGATGATGTGCTGAGCATAACAGGCCCCCCTCCACGCACCCGCCCCACGAGCCTGGCTTTTATAAATTCACAGGTTGCTGGACTTGAATGTCGCGCCTCCAGCTCCTGACGAGAGTTGTTTTTCTCACATCCTCCCACCAGGTTGCTGGAGTCTTTGCCCTTCCCTCCTCCTTGGCCTGGCGTGTCCCCTCCCTGCCCCCACCCTGGCTCTGGCCCCCGCCTGACCCTAAGGCTGCCTCAGGACAGCAGGGCTGCCATCTGGCTGCCACAGGGGCGGCTGTCCGGTCTTTGCATCAAAGTCAGGACTTTGCTCTGCCTTTCTCGCCTCTTCATTTGGCACCAGGGCCTCTATTCAGCAGCCTGGTCCTACTCAAAGGCCACACTCCTTCTTGGAAACAGCACAGACCTGAAACAACGGATCCAAACACCTCTGCCAACAGGGACATTGCGTAACGACAGCACCGTGTTCCAGGGCAAGGGATCCAGTTTTGGGGGGCGGCGGGGCTCTTCCCCACACTGCAGGGCTGCGTGGGCATCTCAGCCGCCTCTCGTTCAAAGGGACAGATTTGATTTTGAAAATAAGGCACCCTGGCTTCGGGCTGCTCATGCCCCTCCTTCTCCACCATCACCACCCCACAGGGACAATCTCCTTTCGGGGGATAATAGGTGGCTGCCACCTTTATACAATACGAACAGTGTCAGGAAGGAACCCACCCCAGAAACATGACCTCCTCGAATGCCTGGGATTCCACTGTTACTGATTCACTCCTTTGGGTTCAGCACCACCCATTGTCTGGCTGTCTTGGAAAACATAAATTCTCCTGGGAGGGGTAATGCATTAAGTTTCTAACACCTGTAATGAATAATTTGTCAGATATTTTATTTCCTCCTGATAGGAGAGATATGCGGGTGGGGTGGGTCACACAGGAATCAGAGAAGAAAGAAGGCTTTGCTGTCAAACTTCGTTAGTGTCATCAGGTTTTCTGGAGCTGGGCTTGCCTGCTCCCTCCAAAGGCAGCTGGCTCTGGAGCTGCTGATTTTCACGAATTAGTTACCAAAGGATTCAAAGACGCAACATACGCAAAGCGCCTACCTGTCCACTACGTGTCCTCTACTACGCTACTTGCCCAGTACATGTACGTGTACCATGACCACTCCTCCACAGATGTGAGTCTGTCCTGGCCCTCTCAGGAACGGAAGGACATTTGTCTCGGGGGAGAGCACTAGCCCGTGCCTGCCCCTCCTCTTCTGGGAAGGACAGGTCAAAGAAATCGGCTTTCCCCTGTGCTCCCTCTTAGAGCATGGACACTCCTCTGCCAAGCCAAGTCACTGGCTCCGTGGCTCGGTTTCCGCTGCTCTGGAAGAGAGAGCAAGAGAGGGCCGGGTGCATGTGTTGGAGCAGCTTCTCGGCAGAGACCTGGTTTCTTGGTCCCAAGGCTGTGAGTTTGAAGAACCTCTGGCTTGGTGTTGATTCTGCTCTGCTGCCCAGCCCTGCAAATTCTCTCCCGCGGATCAGGCCCTGCTCCGGCCTCGAGGACTGCATTCCAGCCTCCTGTGCCCTCTGCCTCCTAGTCACACTCAGCCAACAGGAGGTGCCAGGAGGAGGCTTGGAAGCAGGAGGAATTTATTGCCCCGACTCTGATTCTACCGGGCCAGGGTGCGTCTCCCAAGCTATGACCACAGATCCCATGAGGCAGCCCCTCTCCCAGAGCTCCACTGCTCACTGGGGTCGCCCACCGAGGGATGGAAACGACTTCTCGCTCTTGCTGGTCCCTGGGTGTGCCACTGTCTCTCACTGACCCTCATCATTTTACTTTCCATCCACCGAGGTTGTTGTAAAGACAAAATGGGCCTCCGGTGCAGTGTTGTCACCAATACTCGCGGAGAAATGAAGCGCCCATGAGAAAAGCCTCGCTTCGGAGGAGACCATACAGACCAGGATCAAATGAAGTTGGAGAAGTCCCTCTGTCCACGCTCAGCCAGTCTGTTCTCAAGACCCCTAAGCTCACTCTGGATGTCCAGACCCACTTTCTCCATCTGCAGTGACACTTTGCCCATCTGTGGAGCCGCGATTATAAGGAAGATTTCTTCTCCTTTTGGTTTCTTAGGGTCATTTTAGTCACTTGTCTGGGCAGTGGGACTCCCCCGGGAAGTCTCCATGTTGGCCGAGCCAAGGAGTAGTATTCAATCAAAGATGTCAACTTTCCCAAAGAAGAATGAAAAATACCCAGAAACAGGCTTGTCCCCTTTAACCCCTTCCTTTTTTGAAATTATCCAATTCCCACTTTAAACTAGCATACTGGTTGTTCTCCCAATCCTGGGACATGACCAAGAAGAAAACAGTTTGCAAGAGCTGAAAGGACCCAGAGAGTACAGCATGAAGGAGAGCAAGCCCCCACTTTCAGATGGGAAATGGGTCACGCCAACAGCAGAGCCTGGGCCAAAACCCCAGCAGCCTTCCTACCACCCCCTGGATGTGGGCAGCCCACTTACCCAGTTAGAGCTTTTCTCCTATTGAATTTGCTTAGCTCTCTCCTCTACAGAACTGTAAGCCCTATGACCCAATTCAAGATCTCATCCCATAGAATTGACCTCTCTGTGCCCCTCACAGACTGTAAGCTCTATGAGGGCAGGAGCCAAGGCTGGTTCACTATTTCACCCACAGCCCCTGCTTCTGTGTCTGCAATATTAATTCCGTCTTGAATGAATGAATGCGCCATGTGCAGATCTCTATACCTTCGATGTCAGACGTTTTAAAACACTCACATCCACCAGCCGTCACCAGTCAGCATCAACTAGGGGACCATTCAAAGTCACAAGCCCTTAGAAAAAGCCCCCCAAGGCTATCCTTGTGCCAATCTCACTGTGAGATTTGTATACTAGAAAAATCGGGGTCCAGTGAACACCCAAAGAAGTCTCAGAAAGAAAGAAATGGACAGAGAGAGCTCCAAATAGTAGCTTGGTGGGTCTGTTTCCCATGAAGGTAGCCCACTGCTCAGTGATTGCCAGCTGTTAACGGGTGCTGTTCACTGAGTGCTTACTACCCACTAGCCCATGCTGCCTCTCCATGTACCATCTCAATTGATCCTTATAACTGTCATACAAGTAAGGTATTATGTTCTCTGATTTATAGATGAGGGAAATCAGGCTCAGAGAAGTTAAGCCACTTAACCAAAAGTCACACCACTTCCACGTCTGCATCCATCCCACTTCACTATGGTACTTCTTCCAAGAGAACTCTGGATTTTCTTAAAACATCCATTCATAATGTTGCCTGCCTTCCCCATCCCCTCGTCCACCACAATCCAGCCCAGAGCTGGCCTTGGGAAGAGGAGGAGATGTTGGCAAAGTTCATGGTTTCCGGGAAAATCAGTCGGGTTTGCCCTAAGTGGCTTTGAGCCAACAGAGGAGTTGGGGCTCAAGGGGGCAGTTTGCAAGGAATGGGATGAATCCAGCCTCAGAAGCTTCCCTTTCCAGTTTCCACCCCCTTGTCTATATAGAACGCCATCTGAATAACAAATCATACAAAAGACTTTCAATTCATTCCATCACCGGAGCTGCCAGACAACCCCAAGGTAAGGGAAGATTACCATCACCTTTTAAGATGGGAATTGTCAGCTCAGGGAACTCAAGTTACTTGTCCAAGCTCACACAGCGAGGAAGTGGAGAAGATAGATTCAAACCCGAGCCTTCTTGTACCAGGATCAGTTCTCATTCGTCTGCACTGAGCCTTGCAGAAAGAAATGTGAGGGATGTGGATCAGATGGAGGCAAAGTAGCCTTGGCATTGACCCTGCCTGCTCCGAACCACAACCTCAGCCTCCAGCACTGAGCTCCACGAGATGACTCAATCACTCTTGATTAACACCAGGCAAGATGGCTGCCAGGCTCAACACATAGGTGGTTGTTCCATGCCTCTGACTGCCCGGGTGCATTCTAGGAATAGCAGGCAACCCTTGTTGGCTGGATCTGGAGGGTGAGCAGAGCTCCCTTCTGACAATAGAAAGCTGTAAGGCACACAGGCTGGCCACAGGGCAGAGTTGGGGCAACACTATACTAACTCGGAAGTCTACAGTGTAGACGCCAACACGGTCAAGTCCCCCTGCAGCTGGATGTCCAGAGATGACGCAGGAGGAAAGAGAGGCATAGAGGTGGCGGGGAAATTCCATGTTACAGCTCCTCTAGTACTCAGCCTGGTTAAGAGGGAGGGGGATTTGGGTTCAACCCAGCAACATCATTTTCCAGCTCTTACCTGAGTCTGCCTCCTCTCCTTCATAGTGTTGCTGGGCGGATCCAAGATGCTGTATGTGGACATGTCTCTGAGCACTAACTATATTCCAGGTACTCAGTGCTCTGTACTGGTTGCTTCCTTGAATCTTAAGGACTCTGTGAGGTAGAAACTGTTTTATCCCTACGTTGCAATGAGGACACTGTCTCAGAGAAGGTGAGTGACTTGCCCAAGACACAGAGGCAAAAAGTCCTGGACTGGGAGGATGCATGTCCACTAGGAGTAACATTTCTAGTTCTAGATTGTGAGCTCCATGAAAGCAGACACTAGGACTTTAGTATTTTTAAATCATGAAATATTTCAAAGATACAAAAGTATATAATATTACAAATGCCTGAGTAACAAACACTCAGCCTCAGAAATAAAATGTTAAAATTGAAGTCTCTGCACCCCTCCCTGATCCTTTACCCCCAGCCTCCCCAGGGAGAACCAGCCATTCATTCATTCATCCACCCAACAGTGTTTGACTGCCTGCTCCATGCCATGAGTGCCTCCTAGATGCTGAATTGTTTTAAGTATTTTCCTGAATTCAGGGTTCATCATTTCAATACCTGTTTTTTACTGTTACCACATATTCAGGTATCCATTAGCAATATTTGGTATTTGTTGCATGACTTGAAACTTTATATAAATGGTAAACATCAATAAATCCTTCTGAAATATCATGTCTTGATAATCTTTTTTCTTCCTTTGAGGGAGAAAGAGATAGAGACACAGAGATACGCACACACAGAAAGAGAGAGCATCCTATCACTATATTACACAGAGTAGTAGTAATAAATGCATTGAGTTGAATTGAAAGAATACACTCCTTCCTAGGAAAATGAAAGATAGGAGGTTCTTACCTTATCCTGAACAATCTCATCTTAAATGAACTTCTCAGTAATTTGCTGGAGCTCTGGGGGTTATGGAAGCTGACAGTGCAACCTATTCTGACCAAAATCCAAGCTAAGATCACAATGAAAAATGATGGTGATAACAATCCAGTGTGCTGTCACGGTTAAGGCATTTTCACAAACATGACTATCTCAGGGTCGTGGTGTGTCAGAGGGAAGAGATGGCAGGGATCACCCAGGTCAGAGGGTTTCAGAGGTTCACTTTAACAGCTGAACCCCTTCTCCCAAACTCGCTGTTTCCTGGAATGCTCTGGTTTAAACAAGGGTGGAGAGTCCAGAGGCTTTTCCCCAATTCCTTCTCACCTCCTCTGACCCTTGAGACAACTGTGGAGACACAGGGCTTCACAGAGGGCCTCGTCCACACACCCTGTGGCTGGCTCCCTGTGCACACCCCTAAGGGCAGCGAGTGGGAACCTTCGCAGACACCTAGTGAGCACGCACAGAAGGCTAGCCCAACTCTGCAGGACCTGGAGAAAGCTGAGCATTCAACACTGTCCTTGGACAAGCAAACAGGAGGCTGTCGGCGCTAGGTTAGGCTTTGCAGGATCGAGAGGAGGCATAGAATCTTAAGAATTCCCCCCAACCAGGAGGGAACAAGAAGCATGGAGCAGTCGTATCCATAGAAAAGGTCTGAAAAGCCTCCAAATCCCTATCAGGGTTGACAGAAGGTATTTCTCTCCCAAAGCCAGTCAGTAAAGACTGGAAGAGGTGACTCCTTCTTCAAATGCAAAGACGGTGACATAAAGCTTTAAGGAACATGAAAAACAAAGAAACATGACACCATCAAAGGAACAACACAATAACCAACACTGAAGAAATGGAGATCTGTGATCTGCCTGATAAAGAATTCAAAATAGTTGTTTTAAGGAAGGTCAGTGAGCTATAAGAAAACACAGAGAAGAATTCAGTGAAATCAGGAAAATAATTCATGAACAAAATGAGAAGTTTAATAGAGAAATACAAATCATAAAGGAGAACCAAGCAGAAATTCTGAAGCTGAAGAATGTAATGAACAGAAGGAAAAGTGAAATAGAGAGCGTCAAGAGCAGACTTGATCAAGCAGAAGAAAGAATCTGTGAAATCAAAGACAAGTCCCTTGAAATTATCCAGTCAGAGGAGAACAAAGAATAAAGAATGAAACAGAGTGAGGAAAGCTTACGTGAATTATGGGATACTAACAAGCAAAACAATCTACATATTATTGGAGTCCCAGAAAGAGACGAGAAGGAGAAAGAGGGAGTAAGCTTACTTCGAGAAACAATGGCTTGGAGTGTGTCAATTGCCAACAATAGAATTTGTACCATCAACTTACTTTGATGGTACTCTGAACGGTATTCTCCCATTTTATGCCTTTCTTTATGTTTTTTCTTATGCTTCCTTTTTGCTTTTAGCAGAGATCCATCTTTTACATTTACAGTATCATTTTCCTCTTCAGCAGAGACTTCTAAATTGTAAAATTAAATATAAAGTTAAGACAAAAAGACATAAGTTAAGAATTAAGAAAATCTTATTTATCGAATCCTAAACTTAAACTTAGAAATAGCTTTATTTTCTTTGGAAACTTCTGAAGCTTCCTTTTTAATGTCATCTTTCTGAACCATTTTCTTTACTTTTCATCTGGAAGTTAGGTATTCTGCATCTTCAGAGCAACATCTCTTCCTCTTCCCAGTTCTGACTAAAGGTAAGATGGATGCTTCAGCTCTTTCTCACTTTTTCTTCTTCTTTAAGGGCGGCTTTTTGGATTCAGTAATCTCTACTTTGGAGCCTTCAGATGTGGTCCTGGATCTTTTCGTTTAACAGACACTCTTCTTGCTCATGTCCACATTTGACTCCCTGGTCTGGATATTGTCTTCCTTCTTCACTTGGCCTTTCTTCTTCTTTTTCTTTTCCTTTTCTTCTGTAACATGCTATCATTGGTTTTCATTTCACTTCTGCTGCATCTAGTTAAATATTAACATTGAATAGCTCACCAGCTACTCCAAGGGCAGGAAGGGGCTTATTTTTACTATCTTGTGCAATACACCAGGCTTTCTTGGAGCTTCTTCTGGTGGGTTGTTAAGAAACTGAAGTGAAATCAGCAAAAAGGTTTTGTTACTATTTAAAATGTCTGCTAATTTTCTTTGCTTTTTGTTACTATTTAAAATGCTTGCTAATTTTCTTTGCTTTTCTTTCTTTTTTAGGTTCCAGACCTAACTCAATAGCTTTTGCTGTTTGCTCTTTTGTTTCAAATTCTACAAAGGCAAATCCCTTTGGATCTCAAGTAGACTTATAATGTGATAAACTTGTATAAACAACATTACCACATTTCAGAAATACTCTTTCAATCCAGCTGTGATTAACATTTTTGGGAAGTAACTGCTATGATAAATTAGAAGCAGTATTAAATATGTAAGGATTTTTACTCAGAAGATCAATAAATTTTTACTTGAATATTAGAAAAGAAAGAAAGAAAGGCTGAGAACTTTCCAAATGTGGGGAGAGATTTGGACATTTGAGCTCATAAAGGCCATGTGTCCCCAAAAAGATTCAACCCAGAAAGGTGTTCTCCAAGACACATTATAATAAACTGTCTAAAATCAAAGACAAAGAGAGAATTTTTAAAGCAGCAAGAAAAGAAATATTCCTCACATACACATATAGGGAACTCCTATACGGCTATCAGCAGATCTCTCAGCAGAAACCTTGCAATCCAGGAGAGAGTGGGATGATATATGTAATGTGCTGAAAGTGAAAAACTGCCAACCAAGTATGCATTACCCAGCAAAGCTCTCTTTCAGAAATGAATGAGAGGTAAAAGCTTCTCAGACAAACAAAAGCTGAAGGACTTCATCACCGCTAGACCTGACCTACAAGAAATGCTGAAAGGACTTCTTCAAGCCAAAATGAAAGGATGCTAATTAGTAACATAAAAACATATGAAAATATAAAACACACTGATGAAGGTAAGTATATAATCAAACTCAGAATACTCTAATACTGAAATATGGTGATGTGTTAGTCACTTAACTCTAGTATAAAGGTTAAAGGACAAAAGTATTAAAAATAATTATACCTATGATAATTTGTTGATGGATACACAATATAAAGAGATGTAAATTGTGACCTCAGGATCAAAATAAAGGGGGAGTAAAAGGGTAGAGTTTTTGTATGTGCTTGAAGTTAAGTTGTTATCGGCCCAGAATAGACTATTATAACCACAGTTGGCCCTCCATATCCCATGTTCTGCATCCACAGATTCAACCAACCACAGATCAAAAGCCGAGGATGGATGCATCTGCACTGAACACATACAGACTTTTTTTCTTGCCATTATTCTCTAAACAATACTGTATAACAACTGTTTACATAGAATTTACCTATATTAGTTATTATAAGTAATCTAGAGATGATTTAAACTATATAGGAGGATGTGCACAGGTTTTACGCAAATACTACACCATTTTAAATAAGGGACTTGAGCATTCCTGGATTTCGGTATCCATGGAGGGTCCTACAACCAATCTCCCACGGGTATTGAGGGATGACCGTATAAGATGTTTTTGCTTTGTAGGTTTTGCTACAGTAGATACACACAAGATAAAGAGAAGGGAATCAAAGCTTACCACTATGAAAAATGATTAATTCACAAAGGAAGACAGCAAGAAAGGAACAAAGGAACTACGAAACAGCCAGAAAACTCTAAGATATGGTATTAGTAAGTCCTTACCTATCAAAAATTACGTTAAATCTAAACAGATTAAACTCTCCAATCAAAAAGCATAGAGTGGCAGAATGGATTAAAAAAAAAAAAAAAAGACGCAACTACATGCTGCCTACAAGAGATTCACTTCAACTTTAAGGACACACATAGGTTCAAACCGAAGGGATGGAAAAAGATATTCCATGCAAACGGAAACCAAAACAGAGCAGGGATGCTATACACTCATGTGTCACTTAATGGCAGGGATACATTCTGAGAAACGTGTCATCAGACAATTTCGTCATCGTGCAAACATCATAGAATGTATTTACCTAGCTGGTATAACCTACCACACACCCAGGCTATACAGTACTAATGTTGTGGGACCATTATTATATATGCAGTACGTCATTGACTGAAACATCATGTGGCACATGACTGTACATATTATCAGATAAATAGGTTTTAAGCCAAAAACGGAAGCGAGAGACAAAGAAGATCATTACATAATGATAAAGAAGTTGATTCATCAGGAGAATATAGTAATTGTAGATATATATGCACCCAACATCAGAGCACCTACAAAAGCAAGTTCTAACAGATTTGAAGCGAGCAATAGACAGTATAATAATAGGAGAGGACTTCCATATCCCACTTCAACAACGTAAAGATCATCCAGACAAAACGTCAATAAGGAAACGTTGAACTTGAACTAAACTTTAGACCAAATGGACCTGACCCATATACACAAAATATTCCATCCAAAAGCAACAGAATACACATTCTTCTCTAGTGCACATGGAACATTATCCAGAACAGATCTTATGTTAGGTCACAAAACAAGTCTTAACAAATTTAAGAAGATTTAAATCATACAAGTATCTTTTCCAACCACAATGATGTGAAACGAGAAAGCAATAACAGGAGAAAATTGGAAAATTCACAAATATGTGGAAATTAAACAATACACTTCTGAATACCCAATGGGTCAAAGAAGAAATCAAAAGGGAAACTTTTTAAATCTTGAAACAAACGAAAAGGGAAACATGACATACTAAAACTTATAGGGTGCTGCAAAAACAGTTCTGAGAGGGAAGTTTATAGCAATAGATGCCTGCATTAATAAAAAAGATCTCAAATAAACGATCGAAGCTTATACCTCGAGGAGCTGGAAAAATAAGAATAAACTAAGCCCAAAGTTAGTAGAATGAAGGAAATAACAAAGATCAGAGCAGAAATAAATGACATAGACCAGAAAAACAATTTAAAAAATCAACAAAACTAAGAGCTGGTTTTTTGAAGGATAAACAAAAATTGAAAAAACCTTAGCTAGAGCAAAAACAAAAAGAGAGGGGCCAGGACAGTGGCATAGTGGTTAAGTCTGTGTGCTCCACTTCAGCGACCCGGGGTTCACTGGTTCAGATCCTGGGTGTGGACCTACACATCAATCATCAAGCCATGCTGGGGCAGTGACCCACATACGAAATAGAGGAAGATTGGCACCGATGTTAGCTCAGGGCCAATCTTCCTTACCAAAAATGAAAGAGATGACTCAAATAAATAAAATCAGAAATGAAATGAGAGACATTACAACCGATACTACAGAAATAAAAAGGATCATAAGAGACTTCTATGAACAATTATACACCAAAAAACTGGATGACCTAGAAGAAATGGATAAGTTCCTGAAACCCTGCAACCTACCAGAACCGAATCATGAAGAAATAGAAAATCTTAACAGACCAAGAAGATTGACTCAATAATCAAAAATTCCCAACAAACAAAAGCCCAGAACCTGATGAATTTGCTGGTGAATTTTACCAAACATTTAAAAATGAATTAATACCGATTATTCTCAAACCCTTCCAAAAAACTGAACAGGAAGGAACACTTCCAAATTCATTTTCTGAGGCCAGCATTACCCTGATACCAGAGTCAGACAAGCACAATACAGGAAAGTAAAATTACAGTCCAATATCCCCGATGAATATGAATGTAAAAATCCTCAACAAAATACTAGCAAACAGAGTTTAACAGCACATTAAAAGGATCATACACCATGATCAAGCTGGGTTTATCCCTGGGATGCAAGGATGATTCAACATATATAAATCAGTAAATGTGATACCCTGCATTAACAGAATGAAAGATGAAAATCATATGATCATCTCAATAGATGCAGAAAAAGCATTTGACAAAATTCAATATCTTTTCATGATAAAAACTCTCAACAAATAAGGTATAGAAGGAATGTACCTCAACATAATAAGGGTCATATACGAGAAGCCCACAGCTAACATACTCAGTGGTGAAAAGCTCAAAGCTGTTCCTCTAAGATCAGGAAGAAGGAATGGATGCCCCCTCTTGCCACTTCTGTTCAACATAGTACTGGAAGTCCCAGCCAGAAAATTAGGCCAGAAAAAGAAATAAAAAGTATATGAATCAGAAAGGAAGAAGCAAAATTGTCTCTATTTACAGATGGCATGATCTTATACACAGAAAATTCAAAGGCTCCACCAAAAAACTGTTGGAACTAATAAATGATTTCAGTAAAGTTGCTGAATACAAAACCAATATACAGACCAGTTGTGTTTCTATATGCTAACAATGAACTATCAGAAAGAGAAAGTTAGGCAGCAATCCCATTTACAATAGCATCGAAAACAACAAAATACTTAGGAATAAATTTAACCAAGGAGGTGAAATCTGTACACTGAAAACTGAAAGAAACTGAGAAAGACACGCATCAATGGAAAGATATCTTGTGCTCACGGATTAAAAGAATTAATATTGTTGAAATGTCTATACTGCCCAAAGCAATCTACAGATTCAATGAAATCTCTATCAACATTCCGTTGATACTTTTCACTGAAATAAAAAAAATCTTAAAATTTGTATGGAACTACCAAAGACCCCAAATAGCCAAAGAATCTTAAGAAAGGAGATCAAAGCTAGAGGCATCACACTTCCTGGTTTCAAACTATATTACAAAACTACTATAGTAAGCAAAATAGCATGGTACTGGCATAAGAACAGACACATACACCAATGCAACAGAATAGAGAGCCCGGACGTAAACCCATGCATATATGGTCAACTAATCTTTGACCATGGCACCAAAAATACACAAGGGGAACAGGACAGTCTCTTCAACAAATGGTGTTGGGAAAACTGGATATCCAAGTGCAAGAGAATGTAAATGGACCCCTACCACTCATATGTACACTACTCACAAAGATTAACTCAAAATGGACTAAAGACTTAAATGTAAGACCTGAAACCATAGAACTCCCAGAAGAAAACATAGGGGGTAAGCTATTTGCAATGATTTCTTGGATACGACACGGAAAGTTCAAGCAACAAAAGCAAAAACGAACGAGTGGGACTACATCAAATCTAAAGGCTTCTGCACAGCAAAGGAAACCATCCACCAAATGAAAAGGGAACACTTGGAATGGGAGAAAATATCTGCAAACCAGATGTCTAACAAGGGTTAATATCCAAAATATATGAGCAACTCCTATTACTTCATAGCAAAAAAAAAAAGGTCTAATTAAAAAATGAGAAGCCAGCCCCATGGCCGAGTGGCTGAGTTCGCGCACTCCACGTCAGTGGCCGAGGATTTCACCGGTTTGGATCCTGGGCACAGACCTAGCACTGCTCGTCAAACCATGCTGAGGCAGCATCCCACATGGCAGAGCCAGAAGGACCTACAACTAGAATATACAACTATGTACTGGGGGCCCTTGGGGAGAGGAACAAAAAAAAGTGAGCAAAGAACCTGAACAGACATTTTTCCAAAGAAGACAGACAAATGACCAACAGGCACATGAAAATGTGCTCAACATCACTGGTTATCAGGGAAATGTAAATCAAAACCACAATGAGACATCACCTCACACTTGTTAAGATGTCTTTTATCAAAAAGACAACAGATAAGAGTTGGAAAAGATGTGGGAAAAGGGAATACTTGTGCACAGTTGGTAGGAGAGTAAATTGGTACAGACATCATAAAAAAGAATGTGGAGGTTCCTCAAAAAACTAAAAATAGAACTACCATATGATCCAGCAATCCCATTTCTAGGTACATATCCGAAGGAAAAATGAAATCAGTATCTCAAAGAGATATCTGTCTTCTATACTCATTGCAGCATTATTCATAGTAGTCAAGATATGGAAACAACCTAAGCGTCTGTTGACGGATGAATGGAATACAAAGATGTGGTACACATATATAATGGAATATTACTCAGTCATGAGAAAGAATGAAATCCTGCCATTTGCAACAACATGGATGAACTCAGAGGACTTTATACTGAGTGGAATTAGCCAGACAGAGGAAATGCTGTATGATCTCGTTTATGCGTGGAATCTGAAAAAAAAAAGTCAAACTCAGACAAAAGCGAGAATAGAATGGTGGTTACCAGGGGTTTGGGGGATAGAGGAGATGGGAGAGGCTGGGCAAAGGGTGCAGGCCCTCGCTTACAAGATGAATAGGCTCTGGGAATCGAGCACACAGCATGGCGGCTGGAGTTAACCACACCATGTTGTGAACTGGAAACCTGCCGAGAGATTAGACCCTAAGCATTCTCGCCACAAAATAATGGTAACTTTGTGAGACGATGGATGCTTAATTAACAAGATTGTGGTAATCATTTCACAAAGTGTATGTATGGCAACTCTTCGTGGTGTACACTTTAAATACACACAATTTTATTTGTCAACTGTACCTCAATAAAACTGGAAAAAAAACCAAATTGAGGTTCCCTGAGACTCTGACCAGCGTTGCTCTGTTGCATCATGTCTTGTAGAGAAGGTTCGTCTTCCTGAGCCATCAGGGCCCCCCCTGAGTATCACAGAGTACAGTGTGTGGAACTGGCTGCTCGGAGCAGGGGAGTGTCTGCACGGCTCACAGAATTTAAGATGTGAGAGACATGCTTGAAATGAAATCTAATGATTGGTATTTGCTTTTATGGCATGGTTTATAAAAATACACAGTTCTCATCAAGAGTATCCATTGCTAACCAAAAGCCTGTTAAGTGCCTCGAGATTTTATTTCAGAGCCAGCAACCTGAGTTCCTCACATGTCTCTATTAATGATGCCTTGTGTGAACTTGAGCCTCTAGCTTAAATGTCTGTGCCTCATTTTCTCTGTCTGTAAAAGGAGATAATGACACTAGCTGCTAGATCGTGTTGGCAACCTGCTTAGCGATCCCCAGATCAAAGGTGCTCTTCCTGGACCAAACAAGATGATGGCGGTGCTTGCCATCATTAGTGTTGTTATTATTGTTGTCGTTGGGGGTGGCCATGTTGCAGCCAGGAAGCAGGCGTGACTCCCACGGCTGATTCAGCACCAGGGCAGAATGAAGAAGCATTTTAACGCTGCGGAAGCCATTGATATAGAGACCACCCATTGCATTGGCATCACATGTTGGCACATCCCTGAGCTCCCACGTGGTGTGAGGCATCGTCCTGTCTCAAAGTAGGACCCTGACTAGAGCATCTCCAAGGGGCAAATATCTGTCTTTGGAGCAGGGAGGCCAGTGAGGAAGACCCACCAGCTCTCTGGTTATATGGCCCCCACCATCTCCCAGCCAACTCCAGAGCCCAGGGATTATGGCAAGGAGCCTTTAGGTTCGAGACCCAGCTCTACCATCTAGAATCTTGTGGCCTTGAGCCTAAGCCATAATTTCTTAGAATTAGCATTCCCTGATTGTGTGTGTCACTGAAGTGACCCCTTGGTCTCCTAGTCCTGATATTTACAGTTACCCTAAAAATCACAACAGGGGATTCTGCCCAGAGAAGGCCTTGGTGGCACATTTCTGCATAGTTTAACGACCGTGTCAGTCACTGATCTTCCAACAGGCTGCTGGCCCCTTGCCCACACTTCAGCAGGAATGTCCTAAGTCTGGGACAAGGAAACGTACTGAACTGGTTTTGAAATTTACCAGCAAACTGAGGACTCAAAATCGAAAGCCAAATTCTAAGTCCTAGTAAACACTTACTGTCATGTCAAAGCACACTCCCGCAGGACCATCACCTGTGTACAAAAGGAGCCCTATCTGGGTGAGTCAGTTTCAAAGGGAAGCTCCTCTGGGTGCGCTCTGCTCTGCGGACACACAGCTAACGAGCAGACTGCACTTTATGCAAAGAAAAAGCTATCCCTATCCCCAGGTGGAGACAGGCCTGTCCCAGAGCCCGAGACTTCACGAGTGGAACGTGGGCTGCATTTCAACTCCCAAGAGGTCCCTTGGTCAACACTTTGGCGCAGTGTGCACACTGCATAACCAGACATGGCAGCCCTGGATCTGTTGACTCCTAGGGGTTCCATAGAGCTCTCCCATGAACCCCAGAGGGTAGATGGGAAGCATCGTCCCCCACCACACTAACTGATCTTTACTGCTTTACATGATATTGGCCATCGTGAAAATTTTCATTTGAAGAAAATGGGATTTTAAAAAGTTTGATCACCACTGTGCATACATAACATAGAAACAAATAAAAGGACCTTTGGTTTGGAGATATGCAAACATTCAAATCTGGAATGTATATTTTCTTAGGCAACGGTAATTTAGAGAACTAAGTATAATTGATATGAATTTTCAGTCAGTGTGAACTCAGGACTGCAAAAATTCCTTTCTTTTTTTCCCCCTCTCTCTCTAATTGGATGTACTTTCTACCTGGAATCCCTATTCAGGCCAATGTAGAATAATTAATCTAGTTACCTTCAAGTAAACTAAGTTAAAATTAGGGGTTTTTTTGTTGTTTTTTTTAAAGATTGGCACCTGGGCTAACAACTGTTGCCAATCTTTTTTTTTTTTTTTTTTCTGCTTTATCTCCCCAAACCGCCCCCGTACATAGTTGTATATCTTAGTTGCAGGTCCTTCTAGTTGTGGGATGTGGGATGCCACCTCAACGTGGCCTGACGAGTGGTGCCATGTCCGCACCCAGGATCCGAATCCCGGGCCGCCGCGGTGGAGCACACGAACTTAACCACTTGGCCACGGAGCCGGCCCCGGAAATTAGTATTTTTAGTCACCATTTTAGTTCAGCTTGTGTGCACACGTGTGTGTGTGTGCTCATGTATGTGTGTGATAGGAATGTCACCCTATGTTACCTCGTGGTCTGCATCTGTCTTGATCCCATGCTGGCCTCCGGCTTCAGATGCAATTCATCTCATCTGGTCCTTAGTTGTGTCCCATGCTGGTAAATGCTCTGAGATGCAACCAAGTCCTCATCAGATGGTTGGAAGGATGACCCACCCACCACCCTCTGCCATGGGCTCCGCAAGCATTCAGGCAAGGAGCCCTTGCAGGCCTCCCAACTCTCATTTCTCATTGCCTCTCTCTTCTCTTCTCTCCTCGCCTCTCCTCTCCTCTCCTCTCCTTCTTCCTCTTTCTCCTCCTTCTCTATACAACAACTTGATGACACAGGGACATTCAGATGCCTAACCCTTGGGACTCTGAGGCCTTGGGAAAATTGGAAGGCTGCCCTACACCTCTTTCTTCCCACTGGACATGCCACAATACCATTTCCACTCTATTGCAGCCCTTCCGTGATGAATGGAGAACTCACCTGAAGCATCCCCGACTGCACAGTGGGAAGCATGCCACAGGCAGGTCCTCTTGACTTCAAGGAAGGTCCTGTCATGCCCACCCCCCAAGATTCATCTCAGGAGGTGGAGGGAGGGACGCACAAGGTAGGGCCACTCACACTCAAGTCTAGTCCTCTTACTTCGTCTCTATTTCTCGTCTGCCCCAAGGGTCAGAGGTCAGTGATGAGAGAAGGACATAGCTGATCACATCTACTTCCAAAATCTTCCATTTGAACCCTCAGCATTTGAACTTAAATGCAAATACTTGCCATTTCAGTTTGGAAGTTCCACCATGTTGAATGGAAAAAAACCCTCCGGATGTACACAAGTGGAATATGGAGGGCGTCACAACATGTGCATTAATTTGTCACATGTCATCCTGCCACGAGCTAGCACAAGTGGACAAAGAGAAGCAGAGGGCAGGCCACAGGCTGGACACCATTAGTGCTCAGTGAATGAGAAAGCTCTGGAGCAGAACAAGAGCTAAGCAGTGGCCTGGGCTCCTACAACTAGAAGCAGGACGGGAAGGCTATGTAAAGACGTGTAGCAAAAGCTCTTTTTAAGAAAATGTGTGTTCCCTACAGCCCAGCACTCCCACTCCTAGAGGGTTATCTCAAGATAACCAGACAAGTGTGCAGTGATTATCTGTAAAGATGTTCCACACAGAATTGTTTACAGTGGAAAAAATGGAAAACAATCTACGTGTTCAACAATAGGGAACAGATATGCAAATAACCATGCTCTTGCAATGGAATATTATGTAACCATTAAAAAGTGATGATCTGAACTGTGCTTATTGAAGTAGAAAGATACTGAGATATCTGGTTAAGTAAAGAAGCAGATCACTAAGAACAAGTACCACAGGGTCGCATCTTCATCATAAATATATATATGGTATGTAAATATGTATATGGTATGTAAATATGTATATGGTATGTAAATATGTATATGGTATGTAAATATGTTTACAGTGTGTAAACATAGCAGTAGCTACTCTGGTGTGACAGCCTCGGTGTTTTACTTATATATTTTTTCTAAATTTTCTACAAAGAATAAGTATTCCTTTTTTAATAAAAAAAAGTTTCTGCTTGTGTTCAGCAGACAAGCTGCGTGGTTTGGAGAACACAGAGGAAAACCGTTCATCGGCACAGCAGAGGGCTACCAATCCTCGAAAGTTGTTGATAAGACCAGCATGCCCACTTCAAGGACAGCTCTGCTGTGCCCTGGCCGTTCTCAGAGGAATAATGTATCCATCAGCGTTCTTCTTTGCAAACCATACAGCCCACATGGCCAGTTTCAGCAGAAGGGGAATTTATTAAAGGATTTGGGGACGTCCACTTTGGGGAAGACACAATAGACATTCTTCTCCCCATTCCTCCAACTAAGTACAACTAAAAACCATAGACGTTATGTAGAAAACAATCATAAGAAGATAGTAAAAGGTGGAGACAGGAAGGCAGACGGGCTAGAGACTTGGGACCCAAGGAATGACTTGCAGGTGAGTTTTCTGGGTTTTCCTTTTGTCTCATATATCCCATCCTGGGAGGTAAAGAAGCCAGTAACCCAGAAATGCAAATGAGCACAGACATTAAAAGCCAGCTTTCTTTAGCCAAAAACCGGGAAAGGGGCAGGGTAACACAACAGGAAACTTTTAGACAATAACTGCTTTACTCCAGCCAAATATCACAGAAAAAATTGTGCCTACCCTCACTCAAGCCAGTAAAGATAAAATGAGGAACTGGATTTCTACCCTGGCCAGGCTGTAACGAGGCTCCCCAGCCCCGCGCCAGTGTTGTGTCAGAGAAGGCCAAGTAGGGAGCTGGGAGCTTCATCCCACCAAATGGTCACAAGCACCTGCCCCACCTCGGTGTCAGTGGAGCTGTCATGGGGAAGCTGGGCTGCCACCCCACCTAGCAGTATCGAGGTGCCCTGTACTCTCACCACGGAGGTGGTGTTGGGGTGGCTTAGGGAAGAGTCAGGACTTCATCATCACCCAGAGGCAATGAGGCCACCTTCCTTTACTGCAGTGTCAGGGGAGGATATGTGGTGAGCAGTAACTAGGCACTCCCACCCCTTCCAGCCAGGGTGGGATCGGCAAAGGCCTAATGGGGAACCAGAACTCCCACCTCCACCCTAGTGATGAGAAACCCCTCCCCACTCGGTGTCAACAAAGTGGGGAACCTGGATTGTCACCCCACCTCTTCAAGGGGGAGTACCTCCCCCTTCCCCTGGCAGAGCAGCGTCCAAACAAGTCAGCACAAACAGAAGGGAGAAATAAGATCCAGAGTTTCATAACACAAGAGCCGAAAGATCTAGTTCCAAGAGAAAATAACCCTTCATGCCAAGAACCAAGAAAATTTCAACTTGAATGTAAAATAGATGATCAAGAGAGGCCAACACCAAAATGACAGAAACATTAGAGTTATCTGACAAGAAGTTTCAAGCAGATATCATTTGAATGCTTCAACATGCAGTTATGAATATGCTTGAAACAAGTGAAAAAACAGGAAGTTTCATCAAAGAAATAGACCATACCAGCAAATAAATAGAATATATAAAAGAGAACGAAATGGAATTTTACAATTGAAAAATGTAATAACTGAAATTAAAAACTCACTAGGTGGACTCAACAATGGAATAGAGGGACAAAGAAAATAATCAGTGAACATGAAGATAGAATGATGGAAATAACCTGGTCTGAACAACAGAGAGAAAGCGACTGTAGTGAAAAAAAATCAAGAGAGTCTCAGGGACAAAAAAATCTAACATTCACATCAACCGAGTTCCAGAAAGAGAGGAGAAAGAGGACAGGGATGGAAAAGCATTCAGACAAAGAATGTCTGAAAACTTCCCAAATTTGGCAAAAGACATAAACCTCAGATTTAAAAAGCTGAGTAGCAAGCTCCAAACAGGATAAACCCAAAGAAATCCACTCTAAGACACAACACAGTCACACTTCTGAAAACGAAAGTCACCTGAGACAAACAACAGCTCACCCATAAAGGAAACACAATTAAATTACCGTGGATTTCTCATCAGAAGCTGTGGAGGCCAGGAGGGAGTGGCATAACATTGTTCAAGTGCTAAAGAAAAGAACTGTCAACTCAGAATCCAGCAGAAATATCCTTCAGGAATGAATGAGAAATCAAGACACACTTAGATGAAGAGAATTTGTTACCAGCAGGCCTACCCTAAAAGAATGACTAAAGAAATTTCTTTAAACAGAAAGAAATGACAAAAGAAGGAATCTTGGAAGTAAATACAAAATACAACAGTCTTTCCTTCTCCTCTTCAGTTTCCTAAATTATGTTTTGTGGTTGAAGTAAAAGTTATAAGATTGTCTGATGTGGTACGAAATGTATTTGGAGAAAAATATTTAAGGCAACTGTATTATAAATGGAGGAGGATAAAGGGACTTAGAGAGATATGCGTTTCTACACTTCACTTGGTCTAGTAAATGTCATTCCCGATAAACTGTGATAAGTTATGTATATATGTTGTAATATCTAGAGCAACCACCAGAAGAGCTGTCAAAGAGATACAGTCAAAAGTACGACAGATAAATCAAAATACACTTCTAAAGAAATATTTAAATCTCCCACAGGAAGGCAGATAAAATAAAACACAGAAACAAAAAACAGAGAACAAACAGAAAAGAAAAAATAAACGGCATACTTATGGCCTATCATACCAATAATTACATTAAATGTAAATGGTCTAAATACAGAGATTAAAAGAGAGAGATTGTCAGAGTGGATTTAAAAACAAGACCCAACTACATGCTGTCTCACTTCAAATAAAATGATACAAGTAGATTGAAAGTAAAAAAGGATGGAAAAATATATGTCAAGCAAACTTTAATCGAAAGAAAGCAGGGTGGCTATATTAATATCTGACAAAGCAAATTTCAGAGCAGAGAAAATTACCAGAGGCAGAGAAGGACATTACTTGATAATTTTAAAAAGCCAATCCACACAAAAGACATGGCTATCCTGAAAGGGTATCCACCAAACAACGGATCTGGAAAACACGTGAATAAAAATCACCAATACAACTTGAAAGGAGAACTAAGACAAAGAACTAGATAACTAAAACTAGACAAATCCACAATTAGAGGTGGAGAGTTCAACACTCCTCTCTCAACAACTGATACAACTAGACAGACTATCAAGAAGAATCCAGAAGAACCCAACGTGACCACCAACATCTGTAGGATGCTCCACCCAGCAACAGCAGAATACACATTCTTTTCAAGCACCCATGGAACATATACAAAGATAGACCATATCCTGGGCCATCAAACAAAGTGCACTCGATTTAAAGGCTGTCGAGTGGCTCACAAATCTCCTGGAGGGTCAGAGAGTCAGATGTGAAAGCTCTGCCACCAAGAAGAAGAAGAATACCATCCAAGCCCCGCCACAGGTCTGCTCCTGCAGAGATGCCCCTGCCACCACCATCGGCCACAGACATCACAGCTGGCCTGTGCCACACACTGACTCCTCCAGGACCCCAACCACTGCTGCTCCTGAAAATGGATCCTTCACAGTGCCACTTTCCTCACATTACCCCCTTCGAGATCAAAGTCTGCTTTGGGGCATCTCCTTGAAGGAGTCTAAGTCATGAGTCCCCACTCAGTTGCAAATGGGTGCTGAGAAGGCAGGAGTCCACTCTGCTGTCGGGAAATCAAGACTCAGAATCCAGACACAAACCCTAGAAAGGTATCCCCAAGGGCAAATGCTACCTGCATGGGAAGTGCCCACTACGGAACGAATGGCCCCCAGAAGCCCACGCCGGCAACCACAGCCCACCATCTGCTCCTGGCCTGGGCCTGGGCTCCTGAGAATTCGCAGGCGAAGGCCTCGGCTCTCCTGGAGAGCTCAGTGCTTTCCCAGCTTCCCGCACACCCCCGCAGAGCTGGGCGCGCTGCCCACCCATGAGAACTCTTGGGTGGAATCAGTCACCAGTTGGAATGAACTCTTTGCCAGCTCCCAGCTTCTCAGCCTCCAGTCTTGCTTGAGTGAATCCTTATCTTCAGGCCGGGGTTGTTTTTCACTAGAAATGTATCGAACTCAGGCAGAGGACCAGCTCTCCGTCAGGAGGACAAGTAAGGGCGGAACATACACGTGTACACACACATTCACACATGACAGAGCTGCTCCTGCCAAGCCAAGAGAGAAAGACAAATGACTTCTTTACACTCTGCCCCAGACACACTGTATGAGATGCCCCTGGTCCCAGGTGTAAGAAATTGCAGGCACCCAGTGTGGGCAGGGAGAAAATAGCAACTGGAATAGCTCCCTTTGACCCCAAATCATCCAAGTTCCCACCCATCCATGTGACACATTGGACTTCAGGACGAAAAGAAACAAGGGTGAGGAGAGAAGCGGGAAGCTGCCTGGAGAGCGGGTGAGAGCTTCGCTGCCAGGCAGACGGGTGCTCAGTTCCAGCTGGGCTGCTTACTGTGTGCCTTTGAAAAGTTAATCTCTCCACACTGTTTGTTCAACCACAGAAACAGGAGAATCAAAGCCTTCTCCTCAAAACTGTTAAGAGGGTTAAATTGAGATGATGTTGTCAAGTGCCGACACGTGGCAAATGATTGATAAGTCACTGTTGCTCATCTTATTAAGGCAGAGTTTGTTTCCTGGTGTTTGGTTTGGTTTTCAAGTAGAGACTATGAAGCCCAGAAAGAATGCTACTACACTTGCACCCTCTCAAAAGCAAGGGGACTGGGTTAAAGTCTTTAGAGGAAAACGAGATTGTCCCCTCCCTGAAACACAAGGCCCGGGAGCACAGCAGTCGACCGACACCGCGCCGAGCCCGGGCTGGAGTGCCATGCCCACTGCGGCAAGCTCTCCCAGGCTGGAGCTGGGCTGCTGGCTAGTCGGCCAGAGACACCCCAGCGTTCTCCAGCCACCCGGGGCGGGATTTGGGTCTAGCTCCTGGATCCAAGGTTTGGGGACACAAAGGTGGCTGCAGAGGACAGTGTGGCTGAGAACACGGTGCAAAAGGCCAGGAGAGCCACCTCCTGCAGAGGGAGCCCCGCCATTAAAGGGGGCAGGGAAGCAGCAGGTGGGCCTGACTGCCCAGCGAGCGAGCGGGTCAGGGCCATGGGAGACGAAGCCCACATCCATGGGAACCTCCAGGCAGAGAAGAGCGAGAGCCCTCTCAAACTCACTCTGAGACTATGCACGCCAGGAACAGCCGCTCCTCAGAAGGAAGCGGCCCCCGTGAATGCTCCCCATGGAACACCTCTCGTGGGAGCTGCCAATCAGAAGCCAGTCAGGAGGTGCAAAGACCACAGCTCCTGCTTCCGGCGAGTTCTGCCAAGTGGCTTCTGGGTCTGGTGGCTCGGTTCAAATCCTGGCTCCACAGTGACTAGCTGTGTGACCTTAGGCGAGCTGCTGAACTGATTTGTACCAGTTTCCCATCTTCAAAAACAGGGAGAGTAATCATCTCAGCCGTACAGGAGTGTTGTGAGAATTAAATGAGATAACGTCTGTTGAGCTCTTGCGACAGCGCCCAGGACGTATTGAGCACTAGGAACACAGTGTTCAATGTTCGTTAGAATTATCTTTATTATTATTAATATTAATATCAGGGCTGCTCTCCTCCCAACGTGGCTGCCAAGGAACCAGCTTAGGACACCGCCCTTTCCGTTTGTTGCGGGACCTGGAACATAGGGACGAAATCCATGAGGAGGTGAGAGAGTGAGCTGAAATCACAGAGGTGACCTCATTTCTCAGGGTCAACAGGACACAGTCAGACCCAAACAAGAGCAAGAGGGCAGATGCTTCCTGGGCTAACCAGACTTGCTTCAAAGTCCAACTTAAACGCTCACTCTGTGACATGGGGCACATGGCTTAACTTCTCTGAGCTTCTGAATCCTCACTCCCAAAATAGAGATAAAAATCCATAACACCTCCACGGGAGACTGACCCCTGTGGATTAACTAAGGCGCAAATGCACACAAAAGAGGTTTGCCCAGTGCCTAGCACATAGCTGGTCCCGGTGAAAGTTGGTTCCCACCCCCAGCTCCCAGCAGAAGCCAGCAGCTTCCGGCTTAAGTGAGTCAGGGCGATGAGCGCAACATCCACGGCAAGAGGCAAGGTCTCCCTCTCCGCGGGCAGTCTCTCCTCTCCTCCCGGCTGAATTCTGAGCAACACCAGGTAAAATCTAGTAGCTTACCCCTGTTGACCTCTCCCCATGGGAGGCCTGAGCTCAGCGTCCAGCTCCTTCGAGGACTGTGTAACATTGGACACATTTCTTCACTTCTCTGGGCTTCAGGATCCTCATTTATAAATTGAGGATAATGACCCACAACAGCCAGTTTGCTGACTGAGTTCTATGGGTTCAATTACGTATGATACATAAAAGGGCATTCACTTAGCGCTTGGCACACAAGCGTGGGTGCCTCACATTTTGCATGATCACATCACTTAATCCTGACAACAATCCTATACCCACAATGTTTCAGCCTGAAACTAAGGTTCAGAGAGTTTACGCCACTAACTCAAAGTCACACAGCTACTGTGCCCAGTTTAAACAGCGGTTGCCAGACTCAAGCTTTGGGTCAGCCTCACAGAGAAAACTGCTTTGGCTGCCCCTCGTGGTCAACAACTCCAGGAGACCCCCGTGCGGGCTCGGAGCACTGCCTGCGGCTCCCCCTGCCAGCATCAGAGCAGCCCCTGGCTCTCAGGGAGCCCCACTCACCACACGGGGCTTCTCTGGGCGTCTGGGCCCACGGTTCACTTTCAGAAGCCGGGTGCGTGCCAGTTTCACAAGGAGATTGCTGGCAGGCCCCCGATCTCTGTTACTAGAGACTGAATTGCGGGTGAAAGAGGCCCATTGTGCGTCTCTGAATGAAGAATATCCCATTTAGAGAAAGAAGACAGCGCTGGTGAAAAGAGAGAACAATGCAGACCATTCACCAGATCAAAGCCAGGTGACCAACCGGGTGAAGGGCCACACAACCGGAGAGGGCTGAGGCCACGCTGGTGTGCGGGAAGAGGGACCATCGGCTGAGCCATCGAGATGCAGAGGCGCGAGGCCAAGCCCTCACTGTCCACCGCGGCCAGCTTACCTCCTGCCCATCGTGGCTAAGTCGAGGGCGTGGGCTGGCCCCAGCTTCTGCTGTTGGCTCAGTGGAAATACTTTTTGCACTAGATCATCTGTACTCAGCTGGGTCTCAACGTGGCTGTGCACGGAAATCATCTGGAGAGTTTTGTAAAATGCCGATACTTGGTCCCATTGCCAGGGATTCCGATTTCACTGGTGTGGGGCGCGGCGTGGGCACTGGGAATTTTTCAGAGCTCCCCAGGTGATTGGAAGGTGCAGCCAAGATTAAGAACCAGTAAGCCCCAGGGGCAGAAACGGCTTTGTCCACAGCGAGAGCCAGAGCCGAGCACAGGGCCTGCTGCACACTTGGTGCCCAATAAATACTTGTGGGATGAATGGGTGCATGGGCTGCTCCAGGACACCGGGGAGAAGCCACTCTGCCCCAGCTTCAGTGACGGCAGCTCTGTGTTTGTCACTCCCTCATCTCTGGGGATTTGGCACGAGGTTTCATTTTTTCCAAAGTTTGTCTGCTTTAAACACTTGAAAAAAAACCAATGGATCATAAAATGTCTAGCATTCTTTCCAACCCCAAAGCAACCTGATTCCAGCACCAGAAATCCCTTCTTGCCCTTTGAGAGCAGAAATGCTTTTCGGATGAATTCTCTGGGCGGGCGGGCAAGTCCGGGGAGGGGCACCTCTGAAGGCGGCCCTGCATCCCGTCTGCCCAGGCCAAGGACCCATCCCACAGCAGCCCCTGCTTGTCCTGGGCTGGCCCCTTCCTCAGCCTGCCCCTGTGGTCCGTGCTCCCCAGCGTTCCATGCTTGTTCCTCTCCCACTGCACGTCCATCCTCTCAGTGAACTCCACTGCTCCCCAAGTTTTAACTCTCGTTTATGTAAGTCAGCAACTCCGAATGAGTACCTCCAGCCAGCCCTTTCATTCTGAGCCCCAGACTCAGTTATCCAACTGCCTGCTGGGTGTCTCCACCGCAGCTTCCCTGAGGCACCTCAAATTCAACCCCAGGAATTAAGTAATGATCTTCCCCACCCAAACCTGCTCCCCCTCCCGCCTCCCTATCTTGATGAAGAGCGCCACATCCACCCAGTTGCCCAAACCAGGAAAGGGGACTCATCTTCGACCTCTCCCTCTTCCTCTCCCCTGCTTCACACCCCACCCTCTGAATTTTATCTCTAAAACAGCCACTGACCGATTCCTTCTCTTCTCCTTCTAATTCCTTTGTCCTCTACAGCACTGCCAGAGCATCTTTCGAAAACTCAGATCCAAAGATACCCTTAGGAATGAAGTTCTGGTTCCTTAGGAGGAGGACAAGATGGGTAGTCCACCCCACGGCATGGGCCACTTCCCATTCCCTCTCCCGTCGTTCCCTGTCACCTCCCTCCTGTCCTCACACCCTGACCACGCTGGCTGACCTGAGACACTGCTAGTAAGAGCGTATTTGCCGTTGATGGTGCCTCTCCTGCATGCTAGGTCCTGGTCAGGGGTGAACACATGATCATTCACCCTCATTCTTCCAACTAAAATGCCCTGCCACTGTCTACACGGCAAACACCCACTCACCCTTCAAGGCTCAGATAGCACCAGCTTTCAAAGCTTTACCTGGCCTCTTACAGGGCATGCCAGATCGAGGGGCTTCTTAATAACAGATAGCAAACACTTGGATAGATGTGTTCTATGCCTGGCACTTTTCTAAGCACCCGACATATTTTAACTAATTTAATTCTCACAACAGCTCAGTGAGACAGTGACGATAATTACCTCTATTTAACAAATGAGTAAACTCGGATACAGAGAGGTGAAACCCAGGAGCTAGGACGTGAACTCCCTCAGAAGATGCTTTGAATCACTGCCTCCTATATCTGGATGCCTGCTTTACCTGCCATAAAGCAACAGCCAAGACTCGGAAGTAACTCAAGCACTTGTCAATGGATGAATGGATGAAGAAGACGTGGTATATATGTGTACACACACACACACAACAGAATATTACTTAGCCATAAAAAAGACAAAATCATGCCATTTGTGACAACATAGATGGACCTTGAGGGTATTGTGCTTAGCAAAATAACTCAGACAGAGAAAGACAAATACTGTATGATTTCACTCATATGTGGAAGATAAACAAACAAACACATAGATAAGGAGAACAGATTAGTGGTTACCAGAGAGGAAAGGGGTGGGGAGAGGGGGAAAGGGGTGAGGGGCACATGTGTATGGTGACAGATGGAAACTAGCCTATTGATGACCAAAAAGATGCAGTCTGTACAGAAGCTGAAATATAATAATGTACACCTGAAATTTACACAATATTATACACCAGTGACCTCAACAAAATAATCTTTAAAAAAAAACTCTTAGCACATTTTTTTAGCTGAATACTCTTCTCTTCAATCAAAATCCTACACTGACGCTCAACCCGTTGCACAGAAAATAAGGGGCTAAAGACAGTAAGTGGAGAGAATGCAGCTCCCACACTCCCCCACCCCAGCATCTGTATTTGAAAGAATACCAAGGAATGCCCAGGCTCCAAAGAGAAGTGTTTGAAAAGCAATGTCCTAAGACACGTTTTGTCTGTCATTCTGTTGTTCGTTGGCAAGATACCCTCCATATCCAAAAGTGGTTATGAGATTTCAGGACTGTCTCCAGACCAGCAACACAGTTTCTGTGTCAAAATGTCCCGGGAGCACCTTCCTGAATGAAGAATCCTGTGCTGTTCCAGGTGGCTGAAGCTATTCCATTAAAACCCAACGTGTTTCAAAGCTTTGTTTTCTTAGAGGATGCAGGTATAGTTTACCCTCCTAGTAGCCGGCGCTCCTTTTGAGCGCCAGCTGTTGGCATGTGCAGGAGCACCCGGCTCCCTGAAGCCCTTCCGCCACACTCTGAGCGCACACGTCCTTGAGCACCAATGGTGCACTTCGTTACTCTCCTGTCCCTGTGCCTATCAGAGGGCCAGGTATTAATTCTGTTTTCAGTAGTCTTATCTATAACAGCTTCTTCCCCACCCGTTCTAAACTGCTCTTTCTAAAAGGCTATGGATTTTCCAAAAATCAAACTTATAATTGTGCCTAAAGTAGAAACACGTGTCTGGAAAGAAATAGGGACAGAGAGGTTTCCTCTTAGTAACAGGATTGCCCTTTGGTGTAATGACTTTGAGACTTCTCTCCTGATTCTTATGAGGTCTTTTCCCATCCTCTTCATTCACTTAATACTTACTAGGCACACATTATGGACCCAAAAACTGGGCTGGATGCTGAGGACAAAAATAAGGCGTAGTCCCTGTCATCAAGGGCTCACCAGTTTAGAAAGAGAGACAAGTAAACAGAAATGATGATACCACCACAGTATAAGCCCCGCGCCCGCAGTATCTACAAAGCGCAAAAAAACACTTGACTCTGCCTTGGGGAGTGGTGGTGGTTAAGGAAGTCTTCCTGGAGGAGGTGGCATGTGAGCCAATTTCTGAAGCATCTATTAATAAGAGATCCACCTGTCCCACCACCACCAAAGGCAAAGACAATAGACTGGGGAAAGGGCATGCTGGCCAAGTGCAGAGACGAGGAGGTTGAGAAAGCCCACCGAGTCTGGGAGCTCCACATAGCCAGGCTGAAGCGTGTGTGTCTGTAGGCAGGAATAGGAACAGGAGCTGAGTGAAAGCAGAAACCTTGGCAAGTAAATCGCTCATGACTTTAAGTGCTAGAAGGAAAGATAATGCAAACCTTCCAGGGCAGATTAACAATTGACTTTATCACACCCATATGCATACAATGAGCCAAGTCAACTTGCTGCAGGGACAAAAAGAAATACTGCCTAACATTGAGCAATTCCCATTTGCCAGACACTGCTGCAGAATTTTACGTGTATAATCTCTTTGAATCGTTCCAACAACCCTGCGGGGTGGGAATGCATTTTACATTTATAAATGAGGAAACTGAGGCAGGGAGAGGTTAAGCCACTTTCTCAAGGACCCAGAGTAAGAAAGCGGCAGTCTGGCCTCGGTGATGAGGCCTGAGCATTTTGGTTTCCTTGGAGTTGAAACAGGTGAGCTGTTAGGCCTAGAGAGCTGACAGTGAAGAAGAAAAGAAGATTGGAGGAGAGAGAGAAGAGAGAAAGAAAGAGCAAGAGAGAGAGAGACGGAGAGCACGCAAGGGCAGAAGAGGAGGAGGAAGAGGAGTTGTGGCCGTAGTTTCCCACGGGAGACCCTCTGAGCTAAGGTCTAGGGCTGGAGGCCCCACCCCCCAGAAGACCCTTTGGCTCAGGCCAAGGGAGAGTGAACGGAGCCCCGACTCCCATGGGTGGCGTCCAGGGGGAGAGCTGAGCCGCAGGCGGAACAGTGGGCATGGAGTGGAAACAGGGACAAGCCACAGCCCGGGGATGGTCAGAGCAGATGCCACCAAAGGACTCTGGACTGGGAGAGCCCTGGAGAGCCAGCCGATGCCAGCCCCTAGGTTTTGGCTAATGAAACTGGGAGAAGCTGGTTGATTCCTTCACAGGGCCCAGAACTAGGGCGTGCTTTTTCTCTCTTTGCCTAAAATGGCCCATCTGGTCAAGGAAGAGGCAGGACCAAAATCCAAGTCTTTTCATCTCCTGGAGTTCAAACATTTGTCACCACCCCTCCCTTCCCACGGGGTCAACTGCTCAGCCAAGGAGACTTGAAGTCTAGAAGTCTCCCTGACGAAAGGGGAGGGCTTCCAGGCGGGGGCGGAGGGGGAGGGGGCGCTGCTTGTGCAGTGAGCCTTGGCCAGCCTCGGAGGACCGGGCGTTCGTCTGCGAGGTGCATCCACGCACTGCAAGAAGAGCCCCCATGTCCTTGCTCACTCTTTTCTTGAACATCTCGACTGTCATTGAACAAACAGAATAGAGGCTTCTGGGAAAATAAACAGTGAAGCCTGGGAGCAGGAGGCGAACCTTTTGTGCAGAAACTTCAACGTTTGGTCATGAACGACGACTAGCTCCCGGGCATGCTGAAGCGCTCTGCACAGTGACCCCCCCCCCGATGACGTGCAGCAGCATCTCCTAGTACTGCCTTGCTGGCTGTTAAAATTCAGTTGACAAACAGATGCTGTCCCCCATTGTCCCCTGCCTCCCTGACTCCTGTTCTTGGGACGCCCCCATACTACCCCACAAGCCAACAACTGAAGACTGCTGTTCAGCAAGGGGCCTCCAGACGCTCCAGGATAAGTGCTTATCGGTCAGCACTTGCGCAAGTTCAAATTGTTAAATATTTTGAATATTGCCCTTGCTTGCCAAAAAACTCTGCAGTTCAGTTTGACTAAGTTATGCAAAATTAATGTCTTACTACATAGTCTTTCCGTCAGCTTGGTGCAGATATCTATTAAGAATCCACTAAGGGTCTAGCCCTGTCCCAAGCACCAAAAAACAACAGTGAATACAACCTGACATGGTCTGTGCAGGGTTCATGGAGCCTCTGGTCTCAAGGGGCAAGCTCCACGCTCATCTCCACACCATCGTCCGTCCGATTAGATGCCCTGCCAGAGACACGCTGTATGATCTCGCAGTTCTCAAAGAGGGTGGGGCGGTCCCCCTATGGGGCTTTTGGAAATGGGAGGAGGCATTTTCAGTTGTAATAACTGGAGAGTGTGACCGGCTTTGAGTGGGAATGCAATGGACAGTCTCGCAAAAAAAGTAATCATTCTACCCAAAATGCTAGCAGCCCCTAGATTTGGTAAAGAATTATGAGCAATCAACCTTGAGCTGCTGGCAGATGGAATGGTCTGCATGCTGAACCACAGCCTGCCAGAGCTTTATATGAGCTTGCCGTTGAACGATTGGCCAGACTCTAAGCTGCAAACAGAATTTAAGGGGGGAAGTTCTGTTTACAGAATCCTATCCCACAGTCAGAGTGTTGCGTGTAACCAATGTTCCTCCACCTAGAGTCAGGCAAAGGGTTTAAGATTCTGAACACAATACCTGCAGGACCAATATATATATATTATATAAATACACATATTTACTGAACACTGTACTGCCACTAGCCAAAGACTGTGGATTATGAATACAGAACTTCAGCCCAATACGCAAAGAGTTAAGTCCCTTTCTTGTTCCTGTTTTAAAAAAAAAAGTGCAGTGTACCTCCTAATCCTTGTGGTTTCATTCCTCACCGGCCAGAAAGCATTGTCTGAACCCACACGCTTCTTTCTTAAGCTTCCTTTAGCGTCCCTCTGTTTAAGAAATAGCAGAAACAGGAGTATTATTTTCATCCTCAGCATTCACCTAAAGGAAAGCAAAGATCTCTTGTCCCTGATCACAGGGCTGGGAGCTGGCGAAATAAATTCTAGTGAAAAAATAAGTAGTTTAGAATGCTAATCCATCATTCAGCCAAAGCTGCAAAACATTTTCCTGGCATTACTCCTGTTCCCACCACATGACTGTGGGAGCCATAGCTCATGTATGGTAGACACGGAGTAGACGGGCAGTGAATATCTGTTGAGTGAACGAATCAAATGACCAAAAAAAACTTACAGAGGGTCACAGCAAGGTCCAAGTACTGCCTCATGTCACCAAGAAGTCAATTCCACGTGAGGCTCAGAGGCTGAAACCTGAAACTCTACCCTATCTCCTGTTAGATATTCAATAGATTTTTACTGATTTATCATAGTAATGACAGCTCATTGTTACTGAGTTCTTCTTATGAGCCAAGCACTGTTCTAAATGCTATACCTGGATCATTTTATTTACTCTTCTCAGCAATGCTGAGCGGTAGGTTCCTCGTTATCCCCATGGTACTGATGAGGAAAGTGAGGCAAGGAGAAATTAAGCTATGTGCTCAACACAGCTCGAAAGGGCTGGAGCAGGTTTCCAACCCTCGAGTCTTATCTCCAGAGTTCAGCCATCCTGCTCTCCCGAAGAGGGACGGTAAGTCACTGACTTTCCATTAGCCGGAGCCCTTAGGATCCCAACGCATTCTGCTGGGCAGTTTTTAAAAGTTGTCTCAGAGAAATGGGAGTTGAGAAAGCTGCTTCTGAATCCTGGAGCATCACCATCAAATACCTCCGGAGCACTGTGCCCGACACCGTGCCAAACGCTCACCACTAAAGCCTGTATGAAGGTCCCGAAGCCGCCAGGCTATAGAGATTCCAAGGCCTGAGTGAGGGAGTCGGGTCACGGCTGGTGGCACTGACGGCCTTGGAAGGACACCAGGACTTGGAGAAAGAGGAAAGGCACGGAGGGGAGACAACATCACGTCTTCCTGCCAACAGAAAGGAGAGTGACCTGCCTCGAAGAAAGAACTTAATCCTTCTGGCAACTCGTTCCTGCTGTTAAGAACCAGGGGCCGGGTCGAAACCCAGGAAAAGCAATCAGCACAGCCCAGAACAAAGTCTCTGGGGGAATTCTTAAGAAGGCATTCCCAGGGTGACAGGAAAGAGCCTGGGGTTGGCCGCCATGATGAGAGGGGCTTTGCTAATGCCAAGAACCCAAGGGGCAAGAGTGGGTGTGCACAGGTGCTCGCACGGAAAGAGGCTACTCCTCTGCCCCTTTGAACTTAGAGGATTATACAACAGAAGCGTATACATCTCTCCAGAGGTTCAGCTTTCATGGGATCCTTTAATCGCTCCAATTGGCACCGAATCCCAACTTATTTATTCATTTGTTTTCTAGAGTTTCTCACACAACTCCCCTGAAGTCCCCAGGCAAACCTGGAGCTCTGTTCAAGATGAGTCACTCGGGAGCCCCAAGGGGTTCCCCTGGGTTGAGCCACTTCTGCCCCCAGCGAGGGATGCTAAGAACAGGTGTAGGGTGTGTATCCTTGAGTCAGGGCCTGGGCAACTTCAGAGGTCATGGAGGAAGAGGGCGGAAACACTGATGAGGGTGACTAGACCATCAAAGGGCCAGCATTTTGAACGTGCTCATTAATAATAATTGATGAACAAGTCTCCTCAAGGATGTTCTTAGGGATGTAGGGTTAGCACTATCGGTGTTTTACAACAATGAAGTTTTGAAGACTAGGTTTGTAGATTCTGTGCTGCCAAGAATACTGTCCATTATATGGGTCATGACTCTTTGATGCACATAACAGAAACCCAACTCAAACCAGCTTAAAACAAAAAAGAAAGGGGGAATTATTGGCTCATCTAACTGAAAACTGTATGGGAGGTTCAGGCATGGCTGGATCAAAGAGTTCAAACAAGCATCAGGATTTGGTCTCTCACTGGCAGCTCTGCTTCCTGTGTGTGGGTCTCACTCTTGAGCAGTCTTCTACCATGTGACAGACACTCAGCAGCTCCAGACTTGTAAAGCCAGGTAAAAGAGAAATTCTTTTCAATTGCTCCAAGAAAGACCCTGAAATTAAGTCTCTCAACAGCATGATGGCTGATTTCCAAAAGCAAACATTTCAAAAAGTCACCACAATAGTCATAGGCCCATCTAGACTCAAGGGGAGAGAATCTGACCCCAGGTGTCAATGGGAGAACGTCAAAGTTACAGTGTAACAAGAGCATGTGGGCTGGATATTTTGTCGAGCCATCTCTAGAAAATATGGTGTGCAGGTGACAGGTATGCACACTCAAGTTTGAGAGCCATATCCTACACCAATTTTAGGCTCACTACTTATTTGATACTTTGTTTTCCAAAGTTCCTAGTATGTACGATGAACAAAGAGTCAAGACATTTATATTGAATACATAGCAAGAGGAAAACGTGGGGTATTTTCTAAGTAATGTCCTATTTTCACTCATCATTTCACCCAGAAAATATTCACAGAGCGTCTCTTACGGTCAAGGCACGGTCCTAGGCGCCAGGATAGAGCCGTAAACGAGATGGAACGGCCCCTGGTTTTGTGAAGCTTCAGTCCAGCAGAGAAGACAGTTCTTGTGAAGCAATTGCGGCTATAATGCATGTAATGACAAAGGAAACAAAGGAGCCACGGGGACCTAAAACAGGGAGCACTCACCCAGTCCAGGGGGTCAGGGCGGGCCTGGAGGACGAGCGGGAGTTAGGTGGTCAGCTGTCACTTTGTCTTTAAAATTTGTGACAACAGACCCCCCCCCACACACACACACCCCTATTCCCCCTCTCAGCATTATTTTTCTCTATAGCTCTTTTCTTCACCTGACATAACGTGTATTGTATGTACATATTTTCCTTTATTATCTGTCTCCCTCGACTAGGATGTAAGCTCCATTGTCTGTTTGTTCACTGTGCTGCCCCCAGCACCTGTACAAGTGCCTGACACAAACTTAGCACTCAATAAATATTTGTTGGATAAATGCACAGTCTTCCAGGCAGTGGGACCAGCATGTGCAAAAGAACCTGAGGAGAGGGAGAGTGTAGAGCGTCCCAGGAACTGAAGGAGAAGGCAGCATAGCCGGGACACTGGGGGAGAAGGGTCCACGCCAGCGCTTCATTCATTTCCTCACCAAGAAGGATTGAGCGCCTCCAGCGTGCCAGGCACTGTTCTAGGCATAAAAAACAAACCTATTTTGAGTACTCAGAGGCAGAATTCATCAATAGTCCTCAATCAGTAACTAGGATTCATATGAACCTGTAGTCAAGACACTGTCACAGTTATTTCTCTAAGCTCGCAGATGCTCACTGTGTGCTCCTGTGTCCTGGTCCACGTCAGTTTTAGAGCCTAATTCTCCCCAAGAGCTCTTGGAGCACAGCAGCTGGATGGCTGAAATGCAGCCATGATGTATGCATCACTTCCTCAAGCCTCCTGGCAGAAAGTGGACAACCGTCAAGGCAGCGCTACAATTCAGTGCGTACTGGATGCTCCCACACGATCCAGTTGCTGAGTAATACATTTTTGAAGGAGTCCAGTTCTTCTTCAATAACCTTGTACATTAACAAGTCACCTTTAGACTCGAAGTTTAAATGGAAATATATATTAGCTTATTAGCAGAAGACATTCAGAGGTGACTGGTCTTTAGACAAACTGGAGTTCCATCTACATATGAGTATTTGCACATAGTTGGGTGAAGGTCAGTAGAGTGAAATCTAGAACCCAGAGCTTTTCGTGATCCCTTAGGATGAGAAAAACAGCTAAATCGTCCCTGAGGCAGACATGCCAAGAGTACTAGAAATGAAGCTTGAGCATAAATGCCAAGAAGACCTAGCTCCTTGACACCTCAAGAGAAAGGGGCTGCCTCTCCCCAGCCATTCCAAGGGTCCTGGAGCTTTCCCAACTCAGACCCCCGGAATTCTCCACTGAATTTGAGAAAGGAGAGCACTGCCTTCCTACACTTCTGAGGTTCCTCGCGGGGCTAGCCCTGTCCCACAGAGAGGACTGTGGGCAAAACAGAAGCCCCAGCTATCTGTCACAGCACGACGAGCACATCTGAGTGGAAGTCACAGACAGAAGCCCATCCTGGTGTGAAGTTGCACTGGAGGTCTTTCCTGTCCTCTGTGACCCACTGAGCTGTGACGGACACCACCATCCCACCACGACAACCATCACTACGCTCTTGAATATTCTTACCCAGGAGCTGCTTCACTTTGGGAAAGGCAGGCACCTGAAGACAACGACTAGGTCAGGACTCGTCCAGATGCACGTGGTCGACCCCAACACAAACTAGTGTAAGAAAAACTCATATGTTGGTTTTCATAACTTAAATGTCCATGGGTACCTGGATTCGGGAATGCTGGATCTTCGAGCTCAAATACAATCTCACTATCTTCAGATCTCTCTCTCTCTCTCTCTTATCTCCATCCATCCATCTCCACCACTCTCCAACTCTCAGATTTCTTCTGTTGGCATGGTAGCCTCCTTCCCTCATGTCAAAGAGGGCTTCCTCCATGCAGCCAGGAAAAACGGCCCCACGAAGCACCAGGTTCACTGCCCTTGGTGTTGCTCATCTCAGAGGAACAGAGGTCCCCCATCTCAGGTCCATACCCACACCCCGGGAGATGCTGACTGGCCCCGTTCGGGGAGATGCCCCCTCCTGGACCCATCACAAGGCCCAGGAGGCTGGAGCCCTCTAACTGGCCAACCCGGGGAAGGGCAGAGCCGTGATTGGAGCAGAGGACAGATGACTTTACCAAAGGAAAACTGAGAAGCTATTACCAAGGGAAGAGGACAAGAAAAGGAATGCTGGGCAGACAAAATAATAAGAATCCCCCATATCACTCAATGGCTACTTGCTCTCAAGCCAGAAGGAAAAACCTAAGGACTAGGGCTGTATCTTTTCTGGGACCATGATTTCATTACAAATGAGAGTTCCATGAATTCATCCTCTTACCCCTGCTCCCAGTGCCCACACTCTGCCCAGCCTTTGTGCCTTAATCCAATTACTACCATGTCTGTGAGGCCTTGCCTGCTGGCCCCAGATCAAGGGTGGGTATCCTACTTACAATTATCCAGCACTTGCTATGTGCCAAGAACTGCAACAAGCACTTTGCCCATATTATCTCATCTAACCCGCACACCTCCACAGGATAAGTCCTATTATTGCCCCCGTTTTAGTTTGCTAAAGCTGCTGGAACAAAGCACCACAAACTAAGTGGCTTCAATGACAGAAATTTGTCGTCTCACAGATCTGGAGGCCAGAAGTCTGAAACCAAGATGTTGGACAAATTGGCTCATCCTGAGGGCTAAGGCTGAGCATCTGCTGCAGGGTTCTCCTCTAGCTGCTGGTAGCCCCAGGCATTCCCTGGCTTGTCGACCACATTCTCCTTGTGTGTCCACATTGTTTCCCCTCTGTACATGTCTGTCTGTGTCTCCAAATTTCCCTTTTTTTTATAAGGACACGAATCATATTGGATTAGGATCCACCCTAAGGACCTCATCTTCTTGATCATCATCAAAACTTTATTTTCAAATAAGGTCACATTCATAGGTACTCGGGCTGAGGACGTCAACATCTTTTGTGGGGAACACAATTCAACTCACATCTGCCTTTTTTTTTTTTTTTTTTGCATTTAAAGTACCACTCTTTTTTATTTTTTATTTATTTTTTATTATGATTATGATAATTTACAACCTTGTGAAATTTCAGTTGTACATTATTGTTAGTCATGATGTAGGTGCACCACTTCACCCTTTGTGCCCACCCCCCAGCCCCCCTTTCCCCTGGAAACCACTAATCTGTTCTCTTTGTCTACGTGTTTAACTTCCACCTATGAGTAGAGTCATACAGAGTTCATCTTTCTCTATCTGGCTTATTTCACTTAACATAATACCCTCAAGGTCCATCCGTGTTGTTGTCAATGGGACGATTTTATCCTTTTTTATGGCCGAGTAGTATTCCATTGTATATATATACTATATCTTCGTTATCCAATCATCAGTTGATGGGCACTTAGGTTGCTTCCACGTCTTGGCTATTGTAAATAATGCTCCAATGAACACAGGGGTGCATGGGACTTTTAGAATTGCTGATTTCAAGCTCTTTGGATAGATACCCAGTAGTGGGATGGCTGCGTCATATGGTATTTCTATTTTTAATTTTTTGAGAAATCTCCATACTGTTTTTCATAGTGGCCGCATCAGTTTGCATTCCCACCAGCAGTGTCTGAGGGTTCCTTTTTCTCCACAACCTCTCCGACATTTGTTACTTTTTGTTTTGGTTATTTTTGCCATTCTAATTGGTGTAAGGTGATATCTTAGTGTAGTTTTGGTTTGCATTTCCCTGATGATCAGTGATGATAAGCATCTTTTCATGTGCCTATTGGCCATCCATATATCTTCTTTGGAGAAATGTCTGTTAATGTCCCCTGCCCATTTTTTGATTGGGTTGTTTGATTTTTTATTGTTGAGTTGGGTGAGTTCTTTATATAGTATGGAGATTAACCCTCTGTCGGATATATGACTTGCAAATATTTTTTCCCAATTGGTAGGTTTTTTTGTTTCAATCCTGTTTTCACTTGCCTTGGAGAAGCTCTTTAGTCTGATGAAGGCCCTTTTGTTTATTCTTTCCATTGTTTCCCTTGTCTGAGAAGACATGGTGTTCTAAAACATCCCTTTGATACTGATGTCAAAGAGTGTACTGCCTATATTTTCTTCTAGAAGCCTTATGGTTTCAGGTCTTACCTTTAGGTCTTTGATCCATTTTGAGTTTATTTTGGTGAATGGTGAAAAAGAATGGTCAATTTTCATTCTTTTACATGTGGCTGTCCAGTTTTCCCAGCACCATTTGTTGAAGAGACTTTCTTTTCTCCATTGTAGGCCCTCAGCTCCTTTGTCAAAGATAAGCTGTCCATAGATGTGTGGTTTTATTTCTGGGCTTTCAATTCTGTTCCATTGATCTGTGCACCTGTTTTTGTACCAGTACCATGCTGTTTTGATCACTGTAGCTTTGTAGTATGTTTTGAAGTCAGGGATTGTGATGTCTTCAGCTTTGTTCTTTTTTCTCAGGATTGCTTTAGCAATTTGGGGTCTTTTGTTGCCCCATACGAATTTTAGGATTCTTTGTCCTATTTCTGTAAAGAACATCATTGCGATTCTGATTGGGATAGCATTGAATCTGTAGATTGCTTTAGGTAATAAGGACATTTTAACTATGTTTACTCTTCCAATCCATGTGCATGGAATGTCTTTCCATCTATATCGTCACCAATTTCTTTCAGGAAAGTCTTGTAGTTTTCATTGTATAGATCTTTCACTTCCTTGGTTAAATTTTATCCCAAGGTATTTTATTCTTTTTGTTGCAATTGTGAATGGGATTGAGTTCTTGAGTTCTTATTCTGTTAGTTCGTTGTTAGAGTATAGAAATGCTACTGATTTATGTATGTTGATTTTATACTCTGCAACTTTGCTGTAGCTGTTGATTGTTTCTAATAGTTTTCCAGTGGATTCTTTGGGGTTTTCTATATATAAGATCATGTCGTCTGCAAACAGTGAGAATTTCACTTCTTCATTGCCTGTTTGGATTCCTTTTATTTCTTTTTCCTGCCGGATTGCTCTGGCCAGGACCTCCACTGCTATGTTGAATAAGAGTGGTGACAGTGAACACCCTTGTCTTGTTCCTGTTCTCAGAGGGATGGCGCTCAGTTTTTGCCCATTGAGTGTGATGTTGGCTGTGGGTTTGTCATATATGGCCTTTATTATGTTGAGGTACTTTCCTTCCATATCCATTTTATTGAGAGTTTTTATCATAAATGGATGTTGGAGCTTGTCGAATGCTTTCTCTGCGTCTATTGAGATGATCATGTGGTTTTTGTTTCTCATTTTGTTAATGTAGTGGATCACGTTGATTGACTTGTGGATGTTGGACCATCCCTGTGTCCCTGGTATAAATCCCACTTGATCATGGTGTATGATCTTTTTAACATATTACTGTATTCGCTTTGCTGGAATTTTGTTGAGGATTTTTGCGTCTATGTTCATCAGTGACATTGGCCTGTAGTTTTCCTTCTTTTTCTTGTCCTTTTTTTGGGATCAGGGTGATATTGGATTCAAAGAATGTGTTAGGAAGTGCTCCATCTTCCTCAGTGTTCTGGAATAGTTTGAGAAGGATAGGTATTAAATCTTCTTTGAATGTTTGGTAGAATTCTCCAGAGAAGACGTCTGGTCCTGGACTTTTGTTTTTGGGGAGGTTTTGGATTACTGTTTCAATTTCTTTACTTGTGATTGGTCTATTCAGATTCTCTATTTCTTCCTGCTTCAGTTTTGGGAGGTTGTAAGAGTCTAAGAATTTATCCATTTCTTCCAGGTTATCCAATTTGTTGGCAGAAAGTTTTACATAGTATTCTTTTATAATCTTTTATATTTCTGTGGTATCTATTTTGATTTCTCCTCTTTCATTTCTAATTTTATTTATTTTAGTCTTCTCTCCTTTTTCCTTAGTGAACCTGGCTAAGGGTTTGTCAATTTTGTTTATTTTCTCAAAGAAACAACTCTTTGTTTCATTGATCCTTTCTACTCTCTTTTTTGTTTCAATTTCATTTATTTCTGCTCTAATTTTTATTATTTCCCTCCTTCTACTGACTTTGGGCTTTGTTTGTTCTTCTTTTTCTAATTCTGTTAGGTGTTGTTTGAGAATGCTTATCTGAGATTTTTCTTGTTTATTGAGCTGAGCCTGTATTGCAATGAATTTCCCTCTTCAGACCACTTTTGCTGCATCTCAAACGAGTTGGTATGGTGTGTTTTCATTTTCATTTGTCTCCAGCTAATATTTAATTTCTTCAATGATCCATTGGTTGTTCAGTGGCATGTTGTTTAATCTCCACATTTTTGCCCCTTTCCCAGCTTTATTCTTGTAGTTGATTTCTAGTTTCATAGCATTATGGTTGGAAAAGATGCCTGATATTACTTCAACCCTCTTGAATTTGTTGAGGCTTGCTTTGTTTCCCAACATATGGTCTATCCTTGAGAATGTTCCATGCGCACGTGAGAAGAATGTGCAACCTGCTGTTTTTGGATGGAGTGTTCTATATATATATCTATTAAGTCCATCTGGTCTAGGTTTTCATTTAATTCTACAATTTTCTTGTTGACTTTCTGTCTGGATGATCTGTCCATTGGTGTTAGTGGGGTGTTGAGGTCCCCTACTATTATTATATTGTTGTTGATATCTCCTTTCAGTTTTGTTAACAGTTGCTTTACGTACTTTGGTGCTCCTGTGTTGGGTGCATATATATTTATAAGCGTTATGTCTTCCTGGTGGAGTGTCCCTTTTATCATTATAAACTGCCCCTCTTTGTCTTTCTTTATCTGTTTGGCTTTGAAGTAGACTTTGTCTGATATAAGTATGGTGACAACTGCTTTCTTATGTTCATTATTAGCTTGGAGTGTCGTCTTCCATCCCTTCACTCTGAGTCTGTGTTTGTCCTTGGGGCTGAGGTGTGTTTCCTGGAGGCAGCATATTGTTGGGTCTTATTCTTTAATCTATCCTGACACTCTGTGTCTTTTGATTGGAGAGTTCAATCCATTTACATTTAGTGTGATTATTGAAATGTGGGTGCCTAATGCTGCCATTTTGTCACTTGTTTTCTGGTTCTCTTCCATTTCCTTTGTTTCTTGTCCCATGATTTTTGGACTACTGATTCAGGGAGATAGTTTTCTATATTGGCTTTCTTCTTATTGGTAATTTGTGTCTTTATTCCTGTGATTTGTTTAGTGATTACCATGTGGTTTGTATAAAACATCTCATAGATGAGATAGTCCATTTTCTGATAGCCTCTTATTTCCTTAGATTAAGCCATTCCATCCTTTTCCTCTTCCCCTTCTAGGTTGTTATTGTCAGATCTTTTTTTTTTCTTCCTTCTTGTGTTGTGAGTTTGTGGTTAAAAGGACAAGATTATATTTATTCTTGGTGTTTCCCTTCCTTTTATCTTTAATGTTATACTTAGCATTTGCTAAGCTGTTCTGATGGAGAGATGCAACATTCTGATTTTGTCTTTCTACTTACCTCCTTTGCTCTGGGTTTTGTAACCCCTTTCCTTTTTCCTTTTTTTTTTTCAAGTGTGAGGGTCTTCCTGAACATTTCTTGTGGGGGGGGGGCGGTCTTGTGACATCTGCCATTTTTTTAACATGAGGAAAATGAGTCTCAGAGGATTTATGTAATTTGCCTGGGTTACAGAGTGAGTAAGCAGCCTAGACACTGAGGTCTTCACAACTTAACTAGGTCTGTATTCTGGTCCTTCTCCAGAACTCTCATCTCTCTTCAGGACACTCACCACTCCACCTTGTCACCGCTACTCCAGGATATGTGAGTAATTTTGTGCCACCCTTCTAGACTGTAAGCTCCTTAAGTCAGGGCCTTATCATGTCTATTTCTGTTGTCCCAACGCACCTAGCAAGGACTCCATCGATACCCCTCAGAGGAATGGGGGTGAACACCAAGGCCGGGGGCAAATCTGACTGTTGTTCTTCATAGATCATTTCATTTATGAACCAGATAAGGCTTGTATTGGAGAGTTAATTAAATAAAACAAAAACTTTCATTGGCCTGTCTGGTTTAATTCATTCATTCTTTCAACAAATATTTAATGAGTCCCTCCTCTGAGTGGAGCACAGTGCTGGGCACTGAGGAAACAGATAAAGCAGATAGAGTCCACACCCTCCTGGAGCCCCATAATCTGGTGGACAAGACAGATGAGTCAAACACAGAGTCTCAGAGTAAAGACTGTCTTGGTGTCAGGAGTTCTTAGAAAAGTAATGAAGACAGGAAAGCTGGGACCCACACAACTTCTAAGAAGCTGGAGAAGAGACTCTACCAGCCAAAGAGCATCTTAAAATACTGAACTTGAATATAAGAGAACACCAGCAGTAATTGCCCCCTCCTGATGTGGCCGAGAGCCGAACTGACAGGAGAATGGATAAGAAACTCTGACCCGGAGCTTGGCTGAAGCCAATAAGCCATAGGAAAACCTCACATGAGCTACAAATCCAGGTCAAATTGGGGCTCTGCTCCTCATCAGCTGTGCACAGTTAGGCAAACCTCTTAACTTGTTAGTTTCCTTGTCTATAAAATGGAATAATAATAATAACAAATTGACCAGGTTGTTATGTAGATTGAGTGAAACAAATATGTAAAGCACAGGCTGTAGTCGTCAAGTCTCCAGAAGTGTAATGAAAGCGGATTCTGGGCTGCCAGACCTGGGTTTGAATTCCAGCTCTGCTCTCATGCCACCTTGCAAAGCTACCAGACCTCACTGAACCTCAGTTCCTGCCTCTGTAAAGTAGGGAAAGTCGTCATCTACCTCCTAGAGTTGCTGCGACGATTCGTGAGACAGGTGTACAGGACGCTTAACCAAGCCCTGATGCGTCAGGGTGGGTAGTCGTTCTGTTAGTCCTGTTCACAAGGCCCTTGGTCTCCGTCTCACCCTCTGTTCTTGTCTAGGACTCCTAAAAGAGCTCTTTTGTTTGAAATACATATAACATAAAATTTACCTTTTTAGCCATTTTTACTTGTACAGTTCAGTGGCATTCAGCACCTTCACATTGTTGTGCAACCGTCACCACCATCCATCTCCAAAACTTTTTCATCTTCCTAATCTCAAACTCCAGCCCCATTAAACAAGAACTCCTCGTTCCCTGTCCCCCTACAGCCCCTGGCAACCACCACTTTCCTTTCTGTCTCTATGAGTTTGACTGCCCTAGGTACTGCCCGTGAGTGGAATCATACAGCCTTTGTCCTTTTGTGACTGGCTTATTTCCCGGAGCATCATGTCAGCAAGGTTCATTGTCATGTTTCATGGTTGGAGCATGGGTCAGAATTTCACTCTCTGTCCCTCTTTAAACTCAAATGCGTCTGCGGTTCCCACCTCAGTTTAGGTCACTGTCCCCCAGGTGGAAATATGGAGACGTGCTATTGCAGGAGACAGTGTCTAGATACGAAAGAAACACATAATGGGTTTTTCCTGATTACAAATGCCAGGGATATTCTTCCCCCTAGGACAGTTGGTGATCGCTGTAAATTCTTCTGAAGGCCACATCACCTTCCACGGCCTCTTTGAGGAGAGATGTGTTTCATGCAGGAAATAGCTTCACTGAGCTTTGCATCCCATAGGGTGGGGCAGGGCTGAAGCAACAGGCAGCCTCCAGCCAATGCTTACTCTGCAAACCCCATTGTACGGCCGTAAATCTACATTTGCCCCGGTCACCAGTCTTTCTCTGAATCCAAAGTTGAAAACATCCTCCTGCTCTTCTCAGTTGGGTCATAAATCTTTCCTTAATCTTATTCATTAAAAAAAGAAAAAACAAAGTGTTATTGTGGGTTTTAAAGCCGCTCCCTCATGCTAATGAACTTGGCTTGTCAAGGCCTCCCCTGCCAGTCAACGGCTCGCTGGCTCACCCCACTCCAGGCGGTGGAGAGGTGCCCTGCCCCGGTTGCTACTATCACAAAGATCTGCAATGGTGTTTGTAACAGTGGAAAACCGGAGACAACCAAAACATCGATCACAGGGACATTAAATAAATTACAGCACATGCATAAGACAGAATAGGATGAAAGCCATTAAAATCATGCTGAAAAGCAACAAGTCACAGAAAGGTGTTCAGGATCGTGAACACACAGACATTGCGTTTGTGTATGTGTGTGTGTCTTAACTGCAGCATTACTAAGTGTGCACTCTCTGTGACTTCTCTTTTTTTCGGCTTTGTCTGCATTCCGCTGAGAATACCTGTTACTTTGAGCATCAGTTCCTGCGGATGTCTTGACAAGTGACCACAAACTGGCTGCTTTACAGCAACAGAAACGTGTGTTCTCCCAGTTCTGCAGACCAGAAGTCCGGACGAAGGTGTCAGCAGGGCTATGCTCCCCGCAGAGCTCCACAGGAGGTCCATTCCTGCCTCTGCCAGCTCCAGGTGGCTGCCAGCACCCCTGGACTTGAGCCCGCACCACCCCAATCTCTGCCTCCATCTTCACATCTCTTCTCCTCCTCTGTGTGTCTGTCTCGAAAGGCCCTTTGCCTCCCTCTTATAAGGATACATGCGATGGTACGTAGGGCTAATCTGGATAATCCAGGATAAGCTCCTCCTTAACTTAATTACATCTTATTTGCTCTTCAACGTATAACATAATAGTCACAGCTTCCAGGAACGAGGACGTGGACATGGCTTTTGGGAAGCTACCTTTAGGCCCATTACACTTTATAATCAACAAAAAGAAATCTTATGTTTTCACATACTCACCGCTCTGTGAATTATTTTAGCCCAGGGCCTAGTGCCTGACTCATGATAGACACAAAGTAAATATTTGTTGAAGAGGTGAATAACCTGCCCAGTAGGATAAGGAATTATAAATGATTTCTTTCCTTTTTATTTTTCCTTTGTTATTTTTTGTTACTATAGCTTTCAGATGCCACTTAAAAGGTATTTCCTTCTTTTTTTTACCCATCTTCAAATAATTGTCCCTCTAAAGCTAGGAAGCTAAAACCGTCCCATAGTCCAATATTATGGCACGGAAGGAGGTGGAGTTTTCTTGGCTTGGGCTCCACCCCCAGGGGCTAAATGAGGGATGGACTCCCACTCCCTGGTGCCCTCCTGCAGCAGCTTCTTTTCTGCAGCCACCCCAAGGCGACATGGAGCCAGAGACTGACACCTTAAGAAAGGCTCTTTCCTATCGTCTTCCCTTCTCCTTTCTGGCACGGGGAACACTGACGGGAACCATGCTCAGAGGCTGGGCACCCGAGAGTGGGCTATATTACCCAGCATTCTACTGGAGAACTCCTTCAGTCCTAGACATCACTTAGCCCCATCGGAGCTAGGAATGTGGAACCGCTGCAAGGTCTAGCTCAGGAATGGCAAGTAGATGTGCCTATGCTCTGCCTGCCACACACACACACGCACACACACACACACAAGGAAAACACTGCCAATAGATTGTGACAATCTTTACACACAGCATCAGGATCCTTCTAAATATAGCTCCTCAGGCAGCAATAGCCATCTGTCTAATTTGGCATGTGAAATAGCCATTTTCCATTCCTTATCTAGTCTGTGTTGGAAAAGAATCCTCATCATCGACAAACATCTATTGAGCTCCTAATGTATACAAGGGTTTTTGGTCTAGGTGTGGCTTTAGGAAAGGAACAAAGAAGAGATACAAGGCAATGCCAGGTAGCCTGTGCTGAGGGCCAAACACGTGATGGATCCACGTGTTGGAGGAGCTTAGACGTCGATGGAGACCCAGGAGGGCTCCAAGAAGACTGTTGGAGGAAATTAGACTGGAGGAGACCATTGAAGGAAAACCTGATTTAGATAAATGGAGAAAAATGGAGAGGAAAATCCAGACTTAAAGGAGAGTGTGACCTAAAGTCCGGGGACAGACAGGAATGCATAGAATGTCTTTGGGGAACGGAGAGCCAACCCAGTTGGCTAACCCAAAGGGCATTCAGGTGACATCCAGCTCCAACGTCACCTCCTCAGAGAGGCCCTCCCTGACCAGTCCAGCTAAAATAAGGATCTGTCTTTCTTCACGTTTATCTAGATGTGAGCTCTACTAGGACAGGGACCCTGCTGGCTTGGTTCACCTTCGTTCCCAGCACCTGGAACAGGGCCTGGCATATAGTAGGTGATCAGAAAATATTTACTGGAGGAACCAATGGACCAGGGTTCCTGTAGGGGAACTTGTGGGGAGCTCAACATGGAGATATATGTGGGCTCATTAGTCACTGCCTTTGAACCTCAAGCACAGGGCTGTGGCCTCCTGAGGAGTATTCCCAAGTGCTTCCCATCCCCCTCCATCAGATGTACCAGGTCAAAACCAGGAATTTCAGGTTCAAATGCATTTTTGGATCACAGGGCTAAGCAAAGTTTAGCAAATTACTTTTCTGTAATTTTTTCTTTTATCTCTGCCACATCCAAATGTTCCCCAAGCATTAAGCCACGACATTCTTCTTTATTTTCTTTAAACACGTCACATTGGATTTAGTGTTTCCTTGAAGACAATTTGGAAAATGGACCTGCAGAATCTTCAAAGATGCTGGAACGGGAGGTTTATGCACATGCAGTGATGTTTTAGGAGGATTGATCTGGTAAGATGGACTAGGAGGCGGTGAGGCTTGAAACAGGAACCCCGTTTGGGAATCAGAGCAGGAGTCATTCCTGCAAACCTTATGCCACAAATATAGTGTGCCAGACACTGTCCTAGACAACAGGGAGAAAGCAACAAACAAAACAAAGTCTACCCCACACGGACACAGGAACCTTATGTTCTGGCTGTCCAGGACAGTTCCAATTTTGGTCTGTTGTCTCCACACAATTATTAAATAGTGCCAATATTTATTCTCAAAATTGCCCTGGCTTGGGTAATAAATTAAATGGCCACCCAATTCACGGAGCTCACATTCTACAGAACGGACCATGAAGCCGGCCCATGTGGCACGTTTTTGTAGATCAGACAAAGTGTCGCCCGCTGGGTGGAGGAGCCCACAGGTGCACAGCTGGACAAGTAGTTAGCCCTCATGCAAACTGAAGACAGCATCCTTCTGCGGAGATGCAGGCCCTTCCAGGACTCAGGTTGGAAGGCAGAGCTCAGGCTTTATTTCCCCCTCCTCCCCTGCCATGGGCGCGGGTTTCAGTCTCAGTGTGGGTCCAGGAACCATACAAAAAGACACGCATAATGCCTGGCCAGCCCTCTGGGGCAATGAGCAACCTGCACAGCAGTTAGTTGATGCCCTGGAGATGATCAGTAAGCAAATAAATATCTAAGGAAATAAAACGTTAAGTAGCGGAGAGTCCTGCGAAGAAAACTAAGGTGAAATAGGGCCTGAGAGTGCAGGCAGCCACACCGCGTAATTCCAGCAGGCTCCATGAGTGCTGCCGTCTGTGGAAGGGGCGCCCCCCGGGGTGCAGCAACCCCCCGGGGTGCAGCAACATGGCCACCCCCGTAGGAGGTGCTATTGTAAAAAGGGTGGTCAGGAAAGGCCTCTCTGCAAGGTGGTACGTCATTTGACACTGACTGTAAGAAAAGAGGACAGACAGGAGAGAAAGGTGGCAGAGGGGGCGGTCGACAAGGCACGGTGGCTGGCTTCGGGCAAGGGCCCTGAGGAAGGAAGACTGGAGACGCCCACAGGTTTTCACGCTCCATTCCGCCAGCCCACCGAGCCCGCCGTGAGCGCGGCTGCAGGGACAGCCAGCGAAAGAGGCACAGACCCTTCTCCTGAGGAGCTGACCGTCTCCATCAGGACTTCCCAACCAATGCATGGCTGGTGGGACACCAGCTGGGTGGACGCTAATGGGTGTTACCAGAAAAAGTTGCTCAGTAAGTTTGGGAACTGCTGGGTTAAGCACAATTCAATAGGTTTCTTTCCTGGCAGACTGCTCAGAGCTTCAACAGGCGAACATGCTCTGTGAATCCGGGCAAGGAATACAGAGGACAGCCTGTCCTAACTCAGCAGCCCGAGAACCTTTTTGTTCACACAGTATTTCAGGAGACTGCTGTTGCCCCAGGGGGACACTGTGCTCTAAACAAATGCCAAACGGGCCAGAATAGAAAGCAGAATCAGATAGGGCCACGGCGAGGCAGAGGTGGCCGAGACAAGGTGGCCCCGAGGAGGACAGAGGCTCCTTGGGGCCCACCACTGCCCTGGGGCAGGCCAGCTGTGCTGTCCCCACAGGCTGGGCTTCACCCAAGCTCCAGGGGTAACCTCTGAGTCACCCCCTAAGGGCCAAGTTTAGCCTCTGAAGGACTGGCTAAAGCGGTTGTCTGGCCTCCCTGGGCCTCCACTTGCCCTTCTATAAAACGGGGATGAAAATATGGCCCTCCCTCTCCTGGGTGGCACGCGGCGCCGTAATTACTGCTTGGCACAGTGCGGAGGCGCAGACAAGCCACGTCGGACACGCTTCTCCGGGCTCCTCCAGACACGGGCTCCTCCAGACACGGGCTCGCCTCCGAGGAGGCCGGGACCGGGCCCCGCCACGCCAACCCCGCCACCACGTGCGACGAGCGAGCAGGTGGCCCTTCCGGCTCTCTCCGTCTCTTCTGCTTCCCCCCTGGCAAGACAGGAGACTCGCCGAACCTGGGGCTGCCCCCCAGGCATCGCGGAGGTGGGCAAGGCCCTGCTGGTGGCCAGCCCGGGCCCCTGCTGCAGCCGGGCGGCCGCGTGGGGCTGGCGGGCCTGCAGGAAGAGGCCGCGCCGTCCCGGAGGCAGCCATGCAGCGGCCTCGCCGACGAGCAGGGGCCCGGCCCGCCCGGGCCTTCTCTGGGCAGGGTGATGAGCACGTCGGAGGACCCGAGCCCAGCCCAGCCTGGCGGGCCGGGTGAGCTGAGGTGGGTGCTGCGAGTCTGCGCGTGCCGGGGAGCAAAGGCTGGCATCCGGGGCACAGAGCTGGCCCCGGCCTCCCAGAGCAGGGCAGGGGTGCCTTCTCTCCGGTGCCGAGGACGTGTGAGGTCCCAGACACACACTGAGCCAGCCGCCAGCCTCCTCGGGGAGCACGGTGGTCTTCCCCAGCTGCCTCTCCCCTCCGGTCTGTCTGTGAGATCCACTTGGCCCAGTTTCCTCCAGATGGGGAACCCTGGGGAGCCCGCAGAGCAGCACATGGCGCCTCGAGTCTGGGCTGGAGGCCCTTGGGACGGCTCTGCAGGCGACTAAAGTCACGCCCGGCCCTGAGCAGAGGGAGGGCAGAGGAGTGCTGTTGGATCTCCCCGTGCGATTCTGAAACACCGGTGTGCTCAGGTGCGGACCGGAATCATCGTAGCCTTAAGCCCACTGGGTTGGCGGGTGTGAGAACTCGTTCTATGTATGGAACGTTTTCCTGTGATCCGGCTGTCCCTTATTTCTGCACAACCTGCTTATTTGTGCCTTTTGCTCAGCCTGAAAGCATCCCCTTAGAGAGCAGGCTTCTGCTTTCATCCTTGGCTGAATTCAGCTGCTATAAAACTCAAGAGAGAGCTGAGACCACACAGAGCCAGTCCACATCTCCAGGCCTGTGGCATCGAATGCCTGTTTAAACTCAAGATCTTTTAATTCCTGGAGGTGAGGGGGTTGGTCCTAGGGCCCGGACTGGATTAGGGGATGACAGCAGGGGCCCGGCTAGCTCAATCTCCAGCCCCTGCCTTCTCGAGAAGCCATTGCTGTCTTTACCCAGCGTGTTACCAAGTGACCTGTCTGTCGATGTCAGAGGAGCTGCGCAAAGAATCTGTGGCATGTTGTTAACCTCATTCCAACATGTAATTAGCCTAAAAGGCTCCTCGCTGCCTCCATCCAGAGTTACATCATAGAGAATCAGCTATTTTACTATTTGCAGGGCACTGTGAAGACTCTAGAGTTAATTATGGCTCACTGGAGCCTGTCTCCAAGAGCCCAAGATCCAGGAATTAAACTGCTTATTTTCAAGTGTCAGGCTTGAAGACAGCAACACATCTGTCTTCCTGGAGGCTGAGTGTGACGTGGGTTTGAAAGTGGACCCACTGTGCTTTGCAAGCGTGGGTGGAGGAGTGGTTTGATTTGGGCCTTCCTCCTACTTTGGGCCATGTGTTTTCGGAGATAGCATCTGTACAGCACTGCAGAGAAAAGAGAACCAAGGAGAGCTGGAATTCTGCTTACCCTCTGGTTCCGTGGGGCGAATCCAGCTAAAGCCACTTGTAATCTCTGAGCTGGAGAGACCAGCAGTGCGGCCAGAGTTCAAAGCGAGTTCAGGCCTAATCTGGATGTTTCAATCTGAGCCAATCTAACCATGCAGGCTCGGAGGACATTATTATCAGTCAAGTGTAATTATAGATAAAATAGTTTTACTAATCAGCTTCCTAAGGAGACTGTGTTTATCAGATGGTTGTGTGTATAATGTGTGCATGGCGTGGGGAGAGTCTGTGCTGTGTGCGGTTGGTCTGTGGGGAGGGCAGGGCGTCTCGGGGAGAGCATGGTGGGTATAAGAGGGAGGTTTGTGTCTAGGTGTCACGTGGGCTTGTCCACGAGGGATGTGAGGACATGCGGTGGCACTGATGGCCAGTGTGTGTGTGTTTGCTCAGGTTTACACAACTGGACTTGAAATTGCTCCTGTTTCTCTGCTATACTGTGAATTTGTCATAACTCTTTCCTGTAAAAATAGACTTTTCACTATTTGTACTTAGCTGGAGCCTAGAGAGTTCCTAATTACAGATTTCACCTGCAGGTGCCCTCTTTACCCACTAATTGTCAGCCAAATTTTCAGATCTTGTCTCTACACCTGTGTTGGCTTGTCTTAAATGTCCATGACCTTAAACCACTTTGTCAGCGGCAAGGGATCTGGAAAGAGTAGCCATCCTCCTGAATGTCGTTTGGCCTGATCTGAAGTCAAGTCCACTCAGCTCTGGACAGGAGAAATGAACTCTGTGGGGCCCAGCCACTAACTGTCCCCATAAAGTCTCCAGTTCTGATTTAAAACGGTTAAACATCAGTGATCAGATGGGTGTCAGGTGACACTCCGAGGCTAGGTTCCCCCTACAACAATGGGGGAGCAACTGCCCAGAGACCGTAGGACAGGCACAGTGGCAGCCTGGCCATCTCTGCCCTCCCCCCATCTGCTCGCAACATTACGCCCCTGGACCAGCCCTCTCTCGGCACAGCCGTGTCTGCCAGCCGATTGTGCAACTTGCCACTGCTTTAGCTGGAACACTTGACCCCAGTTGAATATCTGCTCCCTCAGAAGGCCTTGTGCAGAGTCTGCTCTCTGCCTTAATGCAGAGGTGCCGCCGGAGCTGTGCCCAAAGCTGTATCCCGGGGAGGATACAACCCGAACGCGGAGCCCTTCCCCGGGAGGCAGCTGGTATCCCTCTCCCCCGGGAACGCGGAAAGGTGAACTCGTGCAAGCTCTGCACAGAGCGCGTGGGTGGAAAGGTGTGAAGCGGGCTAGCTGGGACCTTCACGGCCGCGTGGCAGATCTGCTGGGCACTCTGTGAAGTGCGCTATTGGGATTCCTGGAGCTTGTTTGCTCCCAGAAGGGCACAGCGGTGCTCAGAAAAAATGTTTGAGTGAGGGAATACACATCTTATAAAAGTATTGCTCTGTTTAAGATAATTAAGGACCATTGGCCATATAGAATGGCCTTCTCCTAACCCCCAAGGCTGATAGACTTTTGCTGGACACCAAACAAGAGGCTGAAAACAACAAGCGATGGATGGATTTCTTCTCCGTGCCAGATGCACACACTGTATTATTTCAATTAACCTAGTTAGTAGCTATTATTATCCTCATTTCGCTGGTTAAGGCTTAGATAAGTTGTTTAATAAGGATAGTAGTTAGTAGTAGCAGTGGCATAGCCATCGCTTACTGAGTGTTAATATGTGCCAGGCATTGTGCTAAGCACTTCTTAAATTATATTGTCTCATTCAATCCTCACCAGAACCCAATGAAGTAACTATTTATTTACCCAGGCTTTGAGACAAGGAAGCTGAGGCTCCAGGAGATAAGCACCTGGCTCCCACGCAGGAGCACCGAGCTCCAAACCCACATCCCTCAGCCTCGGAGCCCGGTGCTCTTTCTAGTCCTGGCTTTTCCTCAAGCACCTTCTCGCCTGGCTTTTGCTCTCAGCAGCACCGTGTTATCTCTGTGGTTATTGCACCAGCTGAAAACGTCCAGCCGTGTCCCATAGCTCACTGGCTCTTTGGAGCCAGAAGGATTGCTGTTGATTCAAAATAAAAGTGAATCCTGGAGCCAGCCCCAGGGCGTAGTGCTTAAGTTCAGTGCACTCCACTTCAACAGCCCGGGTTCACAGGTTCGGATCCCGAGCACAGACCTACACTACTATCAGCCATGCTGTGGAGGCATCCCACATACGAAATAGAGGAAGATTGGCACAGATGTTAGCTCAGGGCCACTCTTCCTCATAAAAAAAAAATCATTTCATAAAAAGAAATGCAGGCAAGAGTAACGTCCAGAACCAAAGAAGACACTTGCCTTCTCTCAACTCTAATAGCTCACAGACAGTGTCCCACAACATTGGCCCTGGACGCGCACTGTGGGGAGGGATGTGTTCCTGATCGGAACCTTCTCAGGTTTGCAAGTTCACAGACGGGTCCATGTTGATGTGATCGCTTGGTGAGGCTGGGCAGCCTCTCCACTTTGAGACCTCCCTCCTTACGTCTGTAAGTCCCAGGAATCGTTGGGTTTCATTTAGGATATGATGGCAAACTCTGTAAAAGTGATAAATCAGAAAGCTTCATAATAGCAATAGACGAGTTTTGTACGAAGCACAGTGTATAAATCCCCATGCTAATTCTGTGTTTACAACTGAGACTGTTTCTCTGAATTAATTCCTGAACACAACCAAACTCAGGACATTTGAGTATGTAATTCAGACCTCTGTACTTTTTAGTGGCAAATTAAATTGTGAGAGATAGTAAAAGAATACAAGGAAACAATGGCAAAGAAAACAAGATTATTTCAGAATTGGTGGAAGAGAAAAACCCAGCAACAACCTCTGTAAGAAATAGCAATATGATCCCGGAAAAATACATGAGCGAGGAGTAAGAGGAAAATCAAGGGTTTTGACCGTGTCTCACCTTGCTGCCCTGCACAGATGTGCCCCTGCAGAGCAGACAGGGTCCAGGGCCTCCTTGGCCTCACGGTCCCCATCCACGTGCCCACGGGGGCTGGTACCCTGGACACCACGAGTCAGACTCCAGGGCTGCGGTGTGGGGACGGATGTAAGACTTGAGCCAGCCTTTGTGCACCCTTGGGCTGTCCCACACGCATTCACACTCCCGTCCCCCTCCAGGGGCCTCTGGTTTGAAAGAGCCTCTCCTGGTCATCCCAGGGCTTTGAGTCAGACAATCCTCACATCGAACCCTGGCTCTGCTACTTATTAGCTGTGTGAACTTGGGCAAATTACTGAAGCTCTTTGAGCCTCAGTTTCCCCTTCTGTAAAATGGGGATAATAATGGCCCCTGCTCCCACAGTTGCTGTGGGACACATTCCAGTTTTTCATGGCCCAGTTCAAATGTCGCATCCCACAGGATGCTTTTTCTGGCTGTTCCAGCTCTTACTGACCTCCCTACCGCTGAAGTCCTGCAGCCGCTAGCTCGAAATTTGGCTTAGAATCGTATACTACCTTTAGCTGTTTGCTCTTGAATTCTCTGCTGTGGTGTCTGTTACTTGAAGGTCACAACCAGGTCTTACTCTTTTTTATGTTCCTGACAGTACTGGCCTGTTATATATATATGTTTTCTTAATTACTATATTTACCAAATTCACATTTTAACATTTCTGAAATCCAGATAAGCTTTATAATCCATCTGCACATTTAACATAGTGTCTTCTCCCCAAAGTAATTATATAAATCAGTGATACATATTATGACCACAGCATCTTAGGAATGAGACTTGGTTGGTTGATGAGGATGGATCTGCGTGGATCCAGTCGCAGATTTCTCCTGGCACCCTTCCTCGTCCTCATTCAAGCTGACCCAAAGCATGGAGCCTTTGGTTCGGTCAACATCCAGTATCTTTATGGGAAGAAGGGAGACTAGAAATATAGCCAGGCAGTTGTGTCAGCTGTTTCATAAACATTATCATAATTCAATCTTATATTGACAAAATCAGTATTGTTATCCTCATTTTCATTATGTTCCTGCCAACCGTTGACTTTGCCATTGTTTACCCTCCATGCTGTCTTCTGTGTTGGAAATCACACAAAGATCCGTTGCTTCCTCGAGGCTCATAGTCAAGGGGGATTGTCAGGGGAGCTACCTCACTGTTGCTATGGACTGAGTTGGGGCTCCCGGTCAGGAGGATGGACAGCGTGAAGCCAAAGGGTGAGTTGAGTACAGAAGGCTGGGAAAGACACCTGAAGAAGAAGTAAACAGAAACCGCTTGAACACTGACTGTGCTGACGTCCACCCTGAGTGTTTTAGGGGACAATATGGTCCTTGTCCTTGCTCTCAAGGATTCCACCAGCCACCTGGGATGCCTAAGAAAACTGGTCTCTCTTCACCTTAGATTCTGCCTCCTCCAGAAGTACCAGATGATAGCAGAATGGCGAAGTGTGTGGACTCTGGTGCCAGCTGCCTAGCTCTCATCATGCTTTTTGTTCTATGAGCTGTGTGGTGTTGAGTAAGCCACTTAAACTCTCTAGGCCTGTTTTCTCATTAGTATATTTTAGATACCTACCTTGGAGGAACGATGTAAAGATTAAATGATTTAATACCTGTAGCACGCCTAGACAGTTCCTGGCACCTCGTAAAGGCCGGATAAACGGCAGTGATTATGACTATTCCTTGCAGAAGGGCGACAGTATCTGAACTCCCATGCATGGTACGGTGGTGCTCAGAGGCCGGCCGTCTTAGTGGACACCTGCCTTCTCTGTGCAGACCGCCACAGTCGCCGTCAGTGGGAACGCGCTCCGTGCCAGGGCTGCAGGGTGCACTTCTGCATGAGGGGGCTGAGGCCCCACAAAGTTGATGCCTCAGGTAATGTCTTCCACGTGGCAGGGGCAGGAGCCTGTTGTCACACATCCCCACTGACAGAAAACTTTTCCGTCTTAAATATTTGAGCCAAAAGAGCATAGAAAAACATAATTTCTCTAACAGACTCTTTTCTAGAAATAGCATCAGGATAATGGAGACAGGAATCCTAAGACAAACCTCATATATTTCACCATCACCCTGCAGATCTCTCCTGCCCATGGCATCATCTCTGAATTTACCTAAATGCATTTTTTGACTCACTTTGGTTTGCAGCCTGTGCTGCCTGTTGGGGTGGTAGTGAGGGTGGCAGACTGAAGGAGAGAGGAAGCAACCACGGAAATGTTGGCCTCGGGCAAAGGGGGCAGGTTCGAGGATCAGCATGGAACTCATTATATGTGGCAAAAACAGCTGGGGAGGAGCCTCTGGCCTTCGATCAGCTGACTTGTCTTTCAATTCCCTGCCGTGATCCAAGTGTTTATGGAGTGTCTTCTTTGTCCCAAGAACCACACTAGGCACCAGGGAGTCAGCGAGGTCAGAATTTCCACTCTGCACTGACACTGAGAAACAACTGTGGCTGCGACACCAAGAGACCCAGGGATGTTGAACCCACAGAGAGGGAAAGGTCCCGTCTGAGGCCAGTGCTGAGGCCAGAGCAAGAGGAGAGAGCCAGCTTGAGCTCCTGTGTCTATCGTGTGGTTTGAACACTAGGCAGCCTCGAGTTCAACCCAGGCTTGGCCACTGCCCAGCTGGCCCAGCAAGCCTGGCACCTCTGTTTCTTTGTGCTAAAAAGAAGACAATGATAACTACTTCCCAGGGTTGTTGTGAAAAATAACCAAGATGAGACAAGCGAGAGAGCCAATGCTTGCACATGGTAGATGCTCTACCCATGTGTGACTCCCTCCTCCCTGTCCCACACAACCACCCCAGGAGCATCCAGAGATGAGTTAGCATGGTGGTGAAGAGCATGGGCTCTGGAGGCAGGCAGCCTGGACTAAAATACTTTACCACTTGTTAGCTGTGTGACCATGGGCATGTTCCTTAACCTCTCTGTGCCTCAGTTCCTTTATCTGTAAAATGGAGATAATAGGTAACCTCCTCATCAAAGAGAGTGAGAATTTAATGTAATGAAGGCATTAAAAGATACGCTGAGGCACATGAACGTTTTCAAGCGTTTCTTTGAGCAAACATCGATCCCAATGGGTATCGCCACACTGGAGGTGGTTAGGGCTGGGGGAAAGGTTTTTACAGAGCAGACAGGAGCCAAGCGAGGAACTCCGCTGGCTGCCTCCAGCTTCAGCAGCGCCTCAGTTGGGAAAGCCTAGCTGGCTGTTCGTGGTTGGTTGTCTCTCTCAGTTTCCTTTTCTCGGATCCGAGCGCGTTTGCGATCGACTCTGCTGAGGCCTCCTCGGGCTCGCGAGGGCAGCCCGGGCATGAGCACCACACAGTGTCGCCACTGTCGCCAACGGAACAGGCTGCACCAGATCGCGGAGCCCTCGCGCTCACCAGGGCGCAGCTCATTAACTCATCCAGAGACCCGTAAGAGATGGCGGAGTTCTTCTTCCCCACTTCACAGAAGATGTGCGGATGCTAAATGAGCCTCCCAGGCCCCCTGTCCGCGAGGGACAGAGCAGGGATGCAAACCTGAGACGCCTCCCTCTGGAGTCTGGGCTTACTCACCACATTGCTTTTGTAATTAGTGTGACCTAATTTGTGTCACCTGTTATCACCGTGTGGCTGAGACACCAGGAGGAGGACAGGCTGGAAATTCTAAAATGCTCCATCCTTTCTTCTGGCCCCCCTTCCCCACCCCCAGCCCCCCGCTCTCGTGTTCAGCTGGCGTTGATAGTACAGTTTTTATAAGCTTAGGGTTTGATATCACTCAAGATCTCCACTCCAATCAAATTTAGGTTCACTGTGGTAATGAGACTTAATTAGCGTCAAATTCCTCTTTTATTTTGGTTTTACCTTTTTATTTTCTGCTTTTTCTCCCCAAATCCTTCCAGTACACAGTTGTATGTTTCAGTTGTGGGTCCTTCTCGTTGTGGCATGTGGAACGCCACCTCAACGCGGCCTGATAAGCGATGCTATGTCTACACCCAGGATCCGAACCAGCAAAAGCCTGGGCCACCCGAAATGGAGCGCACAAACTTGACCACTCTGCCACGGGGCCGGCCCCTTTTATCTGCTGGTCCAGGAGCCTGCAACCTCCCACATGGGCACTCAGAGATGCCGTATTATACATTCAGGACCATGAGACAAACATTTTGCCGTCATACACACCCACTGCCAGAAGACGTTTCACTCTGAAATAGTTGAGCCAAGACAGCCTAAAAAATGTGGTTTCTCCCAGAGTCTTGTCTAAAAACGACAGCAGAGGAATCTGTTTTCCATGAAGACCCGTCCACTGAGAGCGTATGTGGGCAGACACAGACAGGAGAAGCACTTCAGAAACCAGCGACGAGGTGGGCAAGTGGCAGCAGTGGGGGCTGGAGGGGACAAGCTGTTCCCCCGGGCAGCGAGGAGAAAGAGGCAAATCACAGAGTTTTAGAGCTTCAAGGAGATGCAAAGCCCATCTAATCCAGGTCTTTGCAGGCTCTTTTTAAATGCAGATTCTTTTGTTCAGATGAAATCTTACCTGAACCTGTGTGTAAAAGCTGAGATGCTCTTACCGAACCAGGGAGGAGAGGCCCAGAGCCTGACCCCTCGGCTCTTGTCCTCTCACCCGCAACAGCCCTTACAAGGGATCTGGGAACCCCTGGGGTTCCTCGGAGCACAGTTTGAACATCACTGTTCTAAGCCGACCTCCTCCTTTACCACTGGGGAAAACGAAGCCCAGAGAAGCTACCTGACTTGCCTGAGGTTACACGGCAACTCAGCGGCCTGTGCGGTCCCCTCTCCTCCTTCAACCATTTTTCCACAATGACACCCTGAGTTCTCTAATGAACGGGCTTTTGTTTCTCCAGACTGTGTTTGTAGTTGTGTGTTTGTACCCGTGCCCAGCGTTCCCAAGAAAAGCTAACAAACCAGTCCCTGCTCTCACTCTCAAGCTTGGCGTCTGCAGTTTGCCCACACTTCTTGGCCGCCCGAGAGCTGGACGCACGTGCGGAAAGGCACAGGTTCTGGCGGCTGTCCCGTGGCCCCAAGGCCCCCGGAGGCTGGCCTGCACCCGGAGGGGTGCCTGCTTGCATGGGGAAGTCCTACCGAGCGGGTCGTTCTCCCAGAGACACCTGAGAGTGGGCACACCCGCCCAGTAGCTGTGACTGAGCCACTAAATCGGGTCGCTTCTCCATCTGCAGGGGGAGGGGACAGGGCGAAAGCCACCACCTGACCATTACATGCAGAGATGTTACAAGTTGCTTAAGTTAATGTGTCCACTGCCTGTTGGTGCTTTGAGGGAAAAAGTAGAAGAAAGGCCCAACAATGGGTCTACGAGCCGGCTGTTTCCTTCCCCTGGTCGAGGGCACAACGTCAGGGGGAACGGTCGAGAAGGGGATTTCTGAGTAACGTGCTCTGTCAAGGAAATGCTACGACCGCAGTAGCTAATGCAGGGCTTACTCTGCTCTGCCCCGGGGTTCCTTCACGTGCCCCTAATGCAGGGCTTACTCTGCTCTGCCCCGGGGTCCCTTCACGTGCCCCTCGCAGCAGCCCCAGTGGAGAGGCACTGTTATTTGCGTTGGGTGATAAAGCTCAGATGCGCTAATCAAGCTATTTATGGTGGCACAGCTAGAAAATGACGGACCTGGGATTTGAACCCACAGCCATCGATAGAGCTGCAAAGCCTCGATGCCCCATCCTGCTCCATCCTGCCCTTACTCCCTCCACACAGGAAAAAGGGAGGATGACGTGATGCATAAAAGTGCAGCCCAGGAGGGAGCCTGCAGGACGGGCGCCTGGGCTGGCTCTCGGAGCTGCCCTCCAGCCTGCAGAAACCAGCATTCCCAGCAAACCCAGATCCCGCAGAGCTCTGGGACGCAGGAATTCTCGGCTTGTTTACCGAGTCCCCGGGCGGGGGGGGGGGGGGGGGGGGGGGGGAGCTGGGCACAAAGGCAGGATAAAGGTAAACTTTCTGCATGGGAGAGCCATTCCCCCTCGGAGGAGCGTGTCACACTGTATGTCACCGTCATCAAAGGGGCTGTGCATAAACCTGAAAAACCAAACGGACCTGTCTGTAGGTGTTACTTATACACAGGGCTGCAGGTGCCCTTATTTCCACTGTTCACCGTGCTGGCAGCGCCTGCCTTCTCTGGCCACAGAACCTCCTCCTTGGACCTACTCTCCGCTGTCCTCACGTAAGCACCTTTTCTTTGCTCTTTTAGATGAATTGGAAGGGGTGTCAGGGCTCAGGGCTCAGGCTGGGGCCCCGGTCTGTCTATCCGTCCAGCTGCAGCTCGCCGGCTCTCCTGCCAGTTTCATCAGTCACCGTGCCTCCCTCCCAGGAGCTGTTTGACTGGGACTGAGCTGCCCCCCTGAGAGACATTCTCACCTCCGCAGGCCACGCAGCCACCCAGCCCCTCAGCCACCCAGCCCCTCCGCCACGCCCCCACTCCCCTGATGGCTTGCTGAAGCCGAGAGGAACTGAGAGAGAATGCATACAGGCGCTCATTCTCTACCCTCCCCAAAGGTTCCTAAAGCCCTGTCTGCAGGAAGGGGAGCTGGATTCCATGCCTGAAAATATTCCGATTCAGGAGAGCCCACCTGCCCCGGCTGAACTCCTCCTTCCCCAGCGGCCTGCTCCTGGCCCCCTTACGGAAAAGAGAGCTGCTTTATTACAGTTTGCGGCATTTTTCAGGAATTAGTCTGCACAAAACGTCTTAAAAGCAATGCATTTTGCCCCCTCACACCCCCTCAGGATAGAACGCTTCCAGAAAAGCGGCGGTTAGGGTTTTCCACTGTGTTCTCAGGCCTGTGCGCTCTGCGGCGTGTGGGGTCCGTGCACTCGCCCCCTGCTGGCAGCCGCCGGTGGCACATGCCCCGGTCCCGCGGAAGCGGCCCGGCTGGGATGCGCAAAGGTCACAGCCTGCAGAGGAGGGCAGAGGTCGTTAGATACGACCTCTTCACGGCACAGATGAGGAAACGGAGGCTGGGAAGGGCAAGTGACTTGGGAGGGGGCTTCGTGTTAGAGTCTAGTCTAAAGCCCGGGGAGAAGGCTCTCTGCCGTCCTGCGCTCCCTCCAGAATGCTTTTCTGAGCGAGGTGGGCTCGGGGGCAGAGGTCAGTGTGGGTGTCTGCTTTTCTCAGCAGTCTCAACCTTTCAGATACATTGATGACGATTGCCTTTTCCTCCTCTGTGGTAGAATGTATTCGTGTACCATGCCCGTTCCTCTGCGTGTATTATCTGGTTTTGTTAAATCCTCAGGACACCCTGAGGATCACGTGTTAAAATCTCCATTCGAGACTTTGGCTCAGAGAGGGTCCTGGGTTTCTGCCTACTGCTCCTTGTAGGAAACAAAATAGAGAATGTCGGCAGGCTGGCAGTAAGCAGTGTGTCCCACATCCCTTGCCTTGTGGGTCACAGAGGCAGGATTTAACCCCAGTGGAACCCAGTTTGTCCAAAACTGATGAGCCTTGCGGGGGAGCCCACAGTAAACCGTATGACATACCTTCTACGGGTCTTAGCTGCACCTTCAGAAAAACAACGAAAGACAAGTGAACAAGCAAACTCCCTAAGCAAGCTACAGAAAAACGAGGAGTTCGTTGGCAAGACGTCAGCAAGTCAGTTCTCACAGCTGGTCTGGTTTCTCCCAGAAGAACAAACACTCAAGCACCCAGCCCTCAGCCCTTCAACAGCAAGTGTCGAAATAGCCCACTGGGCTTTCCTCCATGTGACTCTCCTCAGGGAGGCTGGAAGGGGGAACGGCCCCGCCTTGCCCACGGGGCTCGGGACAGGCGAGCATTGCAGGGTCGCTGAGGCTCTGGAGAAGGAAACACATTTTCCTTCCCGAGGAGACTGCCCGGCTCATGGGATCAGGGGAGGCCTTTCCCGGCCTCCCTTTCCATAGTTGACAGCCTTGTGGCCTCGTTGGGCCTGGCGATGTTTGGGTGCGTGAGTAGCCAATGTGTAGATGCTTAATAGGGTGGATTTTTGGTCACATGCCCAGAGTGAAGTTGATGATCTCTGAGAGGGTCAGGGAGGAATTTTCCTCCTCTGGCAAACTGGCCAAGGCTGGGTGGTTTGCTCCTTCCTCTCTCTGGAAGGCTGAGCAGAGGGGCCAGGCTGCTCAGGCCATGGGCGCCACACCTGCGATTGCTGCCTCTGACTCGAGGCGGGGCAGGAAGCCCACAGGCCTGTCCCTCTGACTGTGCAGACCCTCCCTGTGCACACTTGGTGAGTGAGCCAGCTCTCAGGAGGATGAGGAAGCCCCTAGAGGCACCGGGGACCTCAGCTTCCAAGCCAGCATTGTCTCATACCCAAAGGGACCTGCGGCTGGCCTTTCTCCCGTGACGAAGGGAGCCCACCTGACTCTTCTGCCTTTGTGGGTCGTGTTTGATTCTTTCCTGCTTCCTGGGCAGCTATGACGGTGACTACATTTGGGGGAAACTGATGCCAACAGCTTTGGGTCTGTTGATGGGAACTGAGGGGGTCCCCTGTGCTGGAGGGGCCTGGCCAGCCCAGGCAAAGAATATCCAGAGCCCACTGCCGAAAGTAGTGGGCACGGGAGGGAAGGGGGCAGAGGAAGTCGGGGCCTTTGTAGAGCTCAAGTTTAATCTGTTTGTAGTGGTTGGATTTACTGCGATTTGGCGAGCTTGCTTGACCACAATACCCAAGTATAGCCAAGGTATATGCATATGTGTGTGCGCTCCCACGTTTCGATGTGTCGGCCCAGTTGGGCGGGTGCCAGCAGAAAATCGTAGAGCTGGGGCACCTCTGCAGGCCACCTCGTGACTGTGTCCATTTCATAGATGAAGGATGGAGGCTTGGAGAGGTGCAAGAGACAGAATCAGGACTCCCAGCCCAGGGCCCTTTCCATGATGACAAACCAGGGAGACCCTTGAAAAACAAAAAGGTGTGGCTAGAGCAGCACGCCAGGGCCCCTCCTATGCATCCCCTCTTGTCCTGCTGCCTCTAGGTCTAACCCAGCACTTTGCAGCCCATTGATCATTGCCACCCCCACTAAGCAGCCTTTTGAGATCATTTTTTCTTAATTGTCTCCCCCATGAAAAGTTAATATCATAAAAATACCGCGTATCATTTATGTGCTGTGGCCCTTTGAAGGGTCATGAAAAATAATTTCTAAGATCTTTCTGATGCCCAAGAACCATTTTTTTCCCTCTGGGATCACCCTCGTTGGGAATGGGTGGTCTGACTTCAGGCCGGGCTGACATATCACAGGGCCTCAATGGCCTTGCAGAGAAATGGCGCCCCAAACAGCTGCTCTTTCCCACCCACATGAAAGAAATCTTAAGAGCTAAAATGTTCAGTTATTGCATGGACTTTAGAGGGCCTAAGAAACTGGATACAAAGCAGCATTGTCCCTGCCCTCTCACACCTAGAGCATGCTGGCTAAGCGGCCGAGGGCTTTTGTGGAGAGCCCAGAGTTAACGATACTACTGTACTAGCAAAAAAATACACAATCTGCTGCTGCTTTTATAAAGGACATTTTTTTCCTAAAAGCAAGAAAGAATTACAAAAGAAAAATAGCATATTGTATACCTGAGAGAGCCCTTTAAGAAAACCTAATGGAAGTAATTTGCCATGGAAGGAATCACCGAAGGGCCTTGGGTCCGGTGCTGCGGACAGCGGTAGGGGTTGCAGAGCGCGTGAATGGGCTGGGGTGGGGAAAACATCCTTCAAGGAGGAAAAGATCCTATGGATAAAAACTGTTCCTAATTGTTATATATCAAATTCAATTTACCAAATGACTTTTGAGAGCGACATGTCAGGTGTAGGTAGAGAAGCGTGTACTCTTGCGGTCGAGTTTTCTATCTGGCGCATTTCTAGCTGACATTGATGACCAGGGAATGTCTTCTATTTCCTCCCTGTGGAGTGGAGCTCCCCTTCCTCCAGATCCCCCGTGAAGGTCATGGCAGAGCTCTGCCGTCCTCTTCTGCAGTTTTCTGAGCCTCCGGCCCAGAGGAGAGGGGGCATGTTTATCCGTAGCCCTCACTTGGGGGAACTTTTCTGAGGTCAATTCCAGAAAGCAGAAGGGGCCTTGGATTTCAGGGGTCCCTCCCTCCCTCAGCACCTCCCACCCCATCCCTCCTCCTCCCACCTCCCGCTCAGGTTATAAAACCAGCCAATCCGTGGGAAAATCAGAGCCCAAATCAAGGCAGCCTTGACCTCTGCCTAATGGCACTCCCCGGAGATGCATGAGCCTGATAATCTTCCGGCCGCTGTTAACCCTCTCCGGGTGCGGGAAGAAGGCTTCCTGGTGGGCTCCGGGGACCAATGATGGCCCAGAAAGGGTGCCTCCGTGTAAGACTTTGAACTCGGTTGTTTGTCTATGTCAGGAGCACGTACGATGGTGATGATGATGGTAGATTTGCAAACACCCTGAAGAAGTGGTCTTTGGTTCTGGAATCACACAGCCCCTGCCCCTGTCAGTATCGAGGGCCTATGTGATGTGTCATGTGTCTGTGTCTGTGGGCTCATGCACCTGTGAGTGTTTTCAGAAAGGGAAGCAGGTGGGCCGAGAGTCGGAAACTTAACTCTGCAAGGTGACCCTGCCATCCACTGTGTGTGACCTTGAGCGAGTTACGCAAATTTCCTGGGCCTTAATTTTCTCAACCGTAAAATGACAGGATGAGGGGAAAGACTGGACCAACTCAGTACTTTCCAGCCTGTGGTCCTCACACCACTTGTGATGCAGGAGGTAAATCGGGTCAGGAGTGGGCAAACTGTTTCTTAAAGGGCCAGATAGTAACTATTCTAGGATTTGTGGACATACCGGCAAAATCAAGGATATTTTGTAGTTACTTACACAGTAGTCCCCCCTTATCCACAGGGAACACGTTCCAAGACCCCCAGAGGATGCCTGGAACCACAGATAGCACCAAACCCCGTATATGCAATGTTTTCTCCTGTACGTACCTACAGTACGGCATGGGTATGCTGGACACAGGGATGATTCGAGTCCTGGGTGGGACGGAGTGGGACGGCGTGAGATTTCATCACACTACTCAGCATAGCATGCAATTTGATACTTATGAATTGTTTATTTCTGGAATTTTCCATTTCATATTTAAGAATGGCAGTTGACCGTAGGTAATTGAAACCGCAGAAAGCGAAACCACTGGCAAGGGGGGACTACTGTAGTGGTCCGTGGAACCATTTTAAATATAAAATCACTTTTAGAGGCGGGCCATTCCAGAGTTAGACGGCGGGCGGGACTGGGCCTGTGGGTCGTAGTTTGCTAACCACCAATGCACATGGGTCGTGGGGGATCAATTTTCATTTAAATGCTTATGTCGTCATTTTTATGTATGTTAAAAGAATACTGACTTTCCATTTATAGTGATGATATAAAGTTTTCCTTTTAAATAAGTGTAGTTTGTTAAAACAAAAAAAGGAGTTGATATTTTAAAATGTGTTAAGAAATTATCATGGTGGGCAAATGACCAAAGTTTGGGCAACACTGGACTAGATGATCGATAAGCTCCTGACCAGCTTAAAGCTCCGTGAGCTTAACGTCCCCAGACGCGGCATCTAGCCTGTGCGCCGATACTCACCAGCCGTGTGATCTGCAGCTGCTGGATCCCCCGTACAAAATGCGGGTGGAACCAACCTGTCTCATCAGCCCTATTTCGAAAATCGGAAAAGAGAAGTGCGGTGAACAGATTTTTCTATTCTGCCAAACATGGATGTTTTTCCAGAATTGTGGGACTGTGGGAAGCAGCAAAGAGAAACTTGAAAGATGAGACTGGCATGGGCCAGAATGCTTGCCAGTGGGGGCCCCGGGTCCATCCTCTTCTGCCCACTTTCCAGCCCCACCAGACACCTTCTCCCAAGCTTCCCACTCAGCCACGTGCGCGGGGGTAGAGCAGGGACTAGGGTTGTGGGCTTTTTAAACAGACAGCCCTGAGTTGCCACCCAAATTCCAGCCCCTGCCCGCCAGGGGGCGTGTTGCCTGAGCATCCTTCCCTCGTCTGTAAAACGGAGCCACCGCCAGAACCTTCCCAGAGTGGTGGTTCTGGGGAGACCTCGAATCATAAATGGAAAGAACTAAGGTGCTCAGCACAGAGCCCAGAGGTTCGCTACCGTCACCACAGGTCCCCGCTCTCTTTTCCAAGATCCTGCTGCTAAATGTGCTGCAGACCCCAGAATCCTCCAGGGCTCAGGGAGGTTACACAGTGTGCACACTGCAGAACACAGAGTACTCGCCCCAGACACTCTCTGCTGGGCTGCTCAACATGTTACATTTCTGCAGTGTATCCTGTGAGCATTCACCAAGTACAACAATTACGATTACAATTATAGTGACAAAACTGTATATATATAGTTTATGTGTGTGTAACATACATGTAACATATATAAAACTGTATGACATCAATTCAGGACTTGTTTGAATAAGATAAGTTTGCAACAAACACACACATATACTTTCAGTTTCAGAGCTTTCGGATTGGAGAATTGTGGATAAGGGTCTGTAGTATATCCGTTTATGGCGATTGTTGGCCTATTTTCAGGAGCACGTTGTCGGATGTTAAGGTCAGATGTGAGTGAATAGAAACAGTAGAGAAAAAGGCATATCGCATAGTAAGACCCTCCATCCTCAAACCCCAGCTTTGCCACTTACTGACCATGTCACTCGGGCAATTGTCTCAAGCCCTCTGCCTTAGTTTGCTCATCTATAAAATGGGATAGACGTCCAAACCTCACGGGATGCGGCAAGGATTAAATAATGTCATCCTGGGAAGCATTGAGAGGGCTGCCTGGCTCGTAGGGGACTGCGTGTCAGTGTTTGCCATCATTATTAACAAGCAAGCGTGGCTCTGCTGGGGGCTCCTGTACGGTGTGGCTCCCAGGAGCCGTCACCCACCTCCTCACAGCCTCTCCTACCATTGCAGGATGATGTTGGACTCAGTGACACACAGCACCTTCCTGCCCAATGCGTCCTTCTGCGACCCCCTGATGTCCTGGACTGATCTGTTCAGCAGTGAAGAGTATTATCCTGCCTTTGAGCATCAGACAGGTGTGTACGTCTGGAGGGGCCCATCTGAGCTGGGACGGGCTGGGGCAGGAGGTGGTGCTGGGCTTGGGCGGACAACAAGGCCATGCTGGGGGCCTGAAAATGCCAACTGTCACCAGTGTTTAGGGCAGAGGACCAGGGGAGGTCCAGACAATAGGGAGGGCAGTCCCGGCAGAGAGGAGAGCACTGGAATCCTTGCCCCAACCTCTTCCCAGCTTTCCGGTCTTAGGGAACTCCGCTAACCTCTCTGAGCCTCACTTTGCTAACAAGTAAAATGGAGATGATAACGCCAATCTCTCGGAGTTATTATATTTAAACCATGTAATGGGAAGAAATCCTTAGTCCAGAGCCTCGTCTGCTGTGGTGGCTCGATCAGCACAGTTTTAGCTAACATTTGCTGAATACTCGCTATATGCCAGACTATGTGCCACATGTCCATCTCGTCTTTATGAGAAATGGACAATTATTATTCCCATTTTATAGATGAAGAAACTGAGGCACAGAGAGGTGGTGACTTGCCCAAGGTCTCATGGTTAGTTAAGTTTCATGCAAGTTGACTTGAGCACCTGTCTTCTTAGCTGTCCTACGTGGTCATCTCACAAATGATGTAATGCTGTGCTTACTGGTATTGATGCACATTGTTCTCTGAGAGTCTCTCTCCTTATCCCTTAAGCAGGAATGATGGGAATTACCGTGAGGATTAAGGGTGCCAAAATGTGTAAAATATATAGCCTGGCACGGAGTAAATGCTTAGTAAACATGAGTCCCCTGACTGTCCCCCCGGCCACCCTCCCCACCTTTCCTCCTCTCTTGGGCCAGTTTCTTCCATCTGAGAAGGGAGCACAGGGCCTGTGCAAATCCCATGCCAAAGGGAAGCCTGCTGAGCTTTGCCCCAGCGGCCCCCTGAGGGCTGAGGACCACTGCCCCTCACAGCAGGCCTGGCCAACTGCTGCAAGGCGGGTGCATGCCCCGCGGGGTGGCGATGCAAGTGCTAATCAAGCTGTCACTCCTCCTGAGCCTTCACCCAGTGCACCCCAGGCTGGCAGGAGGCAGGATGCAGGCAGCGTCCAGGAGAGGCCGAGCCTCCGAGGATGCTGCCAACTGTCCACTACCCCAAGCAAGGCCCTACCTCCGGCCAGAGACCAGGGCTGCACAGACAGACTGGGGCACTTGCGGATGTCATTCAGTCCTGGACCCACTCCCATCCCCCAGGCACATACATGCACACATGACGTCTCTCACCCTCATCTTAGGGTTCAGAGAAACGCATCTGCACTTGAGTCATCCACATACATATTATAATTCTCCTTGAAGCCTAGAAAGCACTTCATTTTCCAGAAAGACATTGAGAGATGTACTCGACCCCCTCCCTTTAAGTTTGGTTAAGAAGCTAAATTTGAAGGAGGAAAATGAAGGCTTTCACCGCCTGTCCCCTCCCTTGTGTGTCCCACGATGGTGGGGCCCAGCTCCTGGTCCTTCTCTCCACCCACGCCATCCTGGGGTCCCTCTTCCTGTCGGTTCTGCTGGGCGGTGGAGGGACGGGATGGCCCCACCCACCTGTCCCACACAGTGTCCCAGGCGTTGGAACAGCAGCTCAGACTTTGGCACCGGGTGTCCTAAATGCAGTCTGGCTTTGACCTTTGATACTGTGCCATCTTAACCTCTCATGCCTCAGTTTTCTCATCTGTACAATGGAAATAGTAACAATGCCTGCCTCGTAGAGCTGTTGTGAGGGTGAAATGAGTTCATGTGTGCGAAGTGTTTGGGACATGGTCAGGCACGTGGCAGGCACACAAGCGTTTAACAATGAAGAATGAGTTTCAGTTTTAGAAGATGAAAAAGTTCCAGAGATGGATGGTGGTGATGGTTGCAAAACAGTGTGAATGTGCTTAATGCCACTGGACTATACACTTAAAAAGGGTTAAAATAGTCAATTTTATGTTATGCGTATTTTATCACAATAAAAAAAATGAAGAGTTAACAGAAGCGATCACCACTAGGATTGCCAACGTTGCTTAAATCTAACAGTCTTAGATATACAAACACAGCTTTCTCCTGTCTGAGGCCTCTGCATTTCCATCAGTGTAATGAAGGGTTGACCCAGGTCATTGTTAGGATCCCTTCCAGAAGCTTCTCTGATTCCTGAATCAGGCAATATCTCAGATGTAGCCTTTTCCCCCCATCACCCATTCATTGAGAGAATAGAAATTCCTGCCAAGGCTTGAAGCCAATGAAATACAATATCCTCCAGGAGTGGTCCAGCTTCCTAACAGTCCCTGAGGGGGGAGCCAGCTTTTTTCTTTTTTTTTTGAGGAAGATTAGCCCTGAGCTAACATCCACCACCATCCTCATCTTTTTACTGAGGAAGATTGGCCCTGAGCTAACATCCCTGCCCATCTCCCTCTCTAATTCATGTGTGGGATACCTGCTGCACTATGGTTTGATAAGCGGTACGTAGGTCCGTGCCCAGGATCCCAACCAGTGACCCCCCGGAGCCACTGAAGCAGAGCATGCGGACTTAACCACTGCGCCACTGGGCCGGCCCCAGAGGAGCCAGCTTTTGACTTGCCATCTGGCCCTCTGGATTTCAGAAGGAGCTGAGTGTGTCTCACTTCCTGAAGGTCAAACTTAGGCGTGAAAAGTTAAGTCTCGAGCAAGCACCTGGGCACCAGGTGAGCCTCAGGCCCTTGCTGTCCTCAGAGCCCCACCTGTGGGACGACTGCCCGGTGGTGCCTTCAGTCTTTTTCTCACCCAGCAAGGCAACGCATCGGTCTGTGTCTGCAGAGCCCTCTCAGAGAGGGATGTGTCGGGGGACAGCCAGGTTTGCCTCTGGGCACTGCTCCTCACGGTGCGCATGCTCAGTGGCCAGCCGGCTCTGAGACATCTCCTGCCTCACGAGAAGTTGCATCTCGAATTCAGGGTTGGCCCAGTGGCAGCTTCCTGTTCGAGTCTAGGTTGGGAGGCTGGCTCTGCCACTTAACCACCCCGTGACCTTAGGCAGGTTTTTCTAACTTCTCTGAGATGGGCTTTCCTCCGCTGACACAGTGTCTGCCTCCTGGAGTCGAGGAATGACGGAGCTTCCACACGTACAACGTTTAGCCCAGCTCCTGGCACACAGTAGGCACTCACCGTGGCCAGGAACACTGCACGATTTACAGTCCGGGGGAAAACAGCCTGCTCTTGTCTTCATTTTTCATACTGGACGAGAGCAACGCAGGTCTCCATCTCAAGCTTTCCAATTCAGAATTTTTGTCAACTTAGCTCCTTTGAGACCAAAGGGAGGGAAAGAGAGAGAGAAGCGATGTGCCCACTAGACAAGTGATGTCTAGGAGGAATACTCAACCCAGCTGGGGAAACCAGCTGTCTCACGACCTTTCTCAGTGGCTCCAGCAGAGGGCAGCTGACCGGCGCCCCTGTGCACTAACGGCCCAGGGGCAGCCTGCCCTGGGAGCAGGACTTCTGCTTGGCCACCCTGCGGGCTGGGGGTCAGCCACAGACTGCAAACTACTCTCGAATTTCATTAGCTCACCCTGGCCTCCCCTTTGGTTCTTTTAAAATAAAAAGCTAAAAATACTGGAAAAATTTATTGAAGTGTGGAAGGGGGCTGCATGTATTTCACAAGCTTACGATATTTTTTAAAGATTATTTCTCCAATCAAGCTCTGCTAGCCCCACGTCTGACAAGTCACGGAGAATCCTGGCCGCCCCCACTTCTTTCTGGAACTGGGGCCTGAGCCTCTGCACACCCACACACCCTCCCCTGACTGCCACACCGGCCACGCCCCCAGGAGCGCCCCTTTTGCTTTGGAAGCCTGTTTATGCTTTGTCTGCAGCAGAGATTTCTAGGTTGGGGCAGCTCTAGGGGACCCAGGGACCTGGGGTGGCAGCTGAGAAAGCCAGGCTCCCGCTCCCACCCCAAGCAAGGCTCCTGAAGACAGGACAGCGTGGCGGCTGTTATAGCGGGGTTGCAGGAACGCTGCGCCGACACGACCCACTCCTCGCTCTGCCCCTCCCTCGCTGTGTGACCTCAAGAAAGGGATTTCACTGTCTGTGCCTCATTTTCTCCATTTATTTTGTAAAATGGGCAATGTGAGCATGGCATTGTGTGGAGGACAACCTGAGAAAACACGAAAGGTGTAGTGTGGTAACTGGCACGTACTGTCAACAAGTGTGTCAGCTGTCATTACACAACAGGAGGCTTCAACTGAAGAAAGAACCTTAAAAAAAAAGTGCAAAACCCCCTATGTTGGGTGTCAGCATCCGGGAGAGCTGGGAACGAGGAGCTGCATCCCACACGGGCTTTTCTGAGCTGGACTCGTGTGCTGAGTATAGAAGTTTGAGAGCAGACGCAAGACCAAGAGTCTAAGAATGTCCAAATCAAAATAGATAAATAAAAAATCCTCTGAGAGGCTGCGTGAGCCCTGGAGCAGCAGTCACACCCTAGGTCACGCCCAGGAGAGGCCTCCCACTGGCCACCTCCCGGCTGTCCATACAGGCAGCGGTGGCCCCAGCACTGCTCAGGGATTGGCGCACCTGCCCTCGCAGCTGCAGGCGCCCGGGCCGCGGCTCTGCCCACACCCAGCCGGCCCTCCTGTCTTTTCTCTATCCAGTTTCTTCCGCTGCTCCAGCTTTTTCTCCTTCTCTTGGTCTAAATCATTCCACAGCCCAGGAAGGAAAGCCATGAAGGACCATCGGCCGCGGCCCGACCGGCCCCGAGAGGAAAACTGGAAGCAATTGATCATTTCTGGTTTCTCCTCGTAAAGTCCTTCTTTCAGTGACAAAGCCACAGTTGGTGGTGCCCATGCTACCCAGTCCCCCCGCCAGCTCTCTTCTGCACGGCCCCAGGCAGAAACCTCCCGACCCCCTGCACTGGGGACTCCTGCTGGTCATGGCCAGGCCGTCTGACCCCAGCCACCTCTGACCCAGACCGCCTGCCTCCCCTCCGGGCCCTGGCTGGCTTTGCTCTGCTGTCCCTTAGCGAGACTGAGGCCCTGGTGGGCAAGGCCTCATTTCTCTGGGAACAAATGCAATCTCAAAATAATAGCTAATGACAGGTGACGGATATCAAAGCTTAACTGTCGCCCAGGGAACTGGGCTCGTTCCTTATGTGCATCTTTCCTTTTCCTTTTCACAGCAAACTTCCCAAGAGGTGGACACTATTATTATTCCCGTTTTACAGATGAAGGAAGCTGAGATCCAGAGAGGTTAGGAAACTTTGTTCAGATTGCACAGCTAATAAGTTGAAGAGCCAGGACTTCAAATCAGCGTGGTCTGTCTCCACAGTCCAAGCTCAGCTACTCCCCACAATCCCACAGCTCCCATTGGAGGGTTCCCCCAACGCCGGGTCAGTTGACAGAACCCTAGAGTGGAGGATGGGAACACGAGTCTGACTGAGTCCCTGCAGCTGGCAGGTTCACCCAGTGTCACTTTCCCATCCATGCTCCCCGATCAGCAGAGAAGCCTCAAGTTCTCCCCCAGAGGGTCTGGAGACGTAATGCAAAGCTAGTATCCCAAAGTACGTTTGCAGTCTGCAGATTTTGCATTCTGCTGAATATCTCTTTTATTATCATTTTTAAAAAGTCAACATCATCCCCCAAACTCTTGCTTCAAGTGAGGCTCCAAGAAAATGAACAGTGTTGGCTCCAGAATTTCTATCTAGGAAGGGCTGGTGGGCAGCAATCCAGTTGGAAGAGATGGGAAAGGGACTTGCCTGGGAATGCTTTTTAAGAGCACTTTGCATAACACTGAGAAGACACAGATGTCTGTAACCAAGAATGGAGGTAGGGGATTAAAGGACCCCTCTGGCCTTTCTACTGAAGACGTACAGGTGTTATCAGGTGGCCTCAGTTACCCCAGCACCTTCTGTCCACCCTGGGGACTTCACCCCTGCCCCTCCACCCCAGTGTCAGAAGCACAGGTCTGGTGTGTGTCCTGATATCCAGCATTTTACAAAGTCACACAGACTCACCTGTGTCCCCATATTTTTTTTTTTTTAAGATTTTTTTTTTCCTTTTTTTTTTCTCCCCAAAGCCCCCTGGTACATAGTTGTATATTCTTTGTTGTGGGTCCTTCTAGTTGTGGCATGTGGGACGCTGCCTCAGCGTGGTTTGATGAGCAGTGCCATGTCCGCTCCCAGGATTCGAACCAACGAAACACTGGGCCGCCTGCAGCGGAGCGCACGAACTTAACCACTCGGCCACGGGGCCAGCTCCCTGTGTCCCCATATTTTGAACAGCATTGGCCACCTAACTCATGCTGGCAATTCAAGGACAAATGAGCATGGTTAATAATATAATTTCCTAATTTTCCTTAAGAAAATAAATCCAAAGCTCTGGGAAGGAAGAAAGCTACTGACCCACACACACAACATACTGGCAGTATTTGCAGAGACACACACACACAAAACATGTTGGCAGTATTTGCAGAGACACACACACAAACAAATTCGCAGTATTTGCAGAGACACACACACAACATATTGGCAGTATTTGCAGAGACACACACACAAACATATTGGCAGTATTTGCAGAGACACACACACAACATATTGGCAGTATTTACAGAGACCCACACAAAACATATTGGCAGTATTTGCAGAGACCCACACAAAACCTATTGGCAATATTTGCAGAGACACACACACAAACATATTGGCAGTATTTGCAGAGACACACACACAACATATTGGCAGTATTTACAAAGACACACACACAACATATTGGCAGTATTTACAGAGACCCACACAAAACATATTGGCAGTATTTGCAGAGACCTACACACACAAAACTTGTTGGCAGTATTTGCAGAGACCTACACACACAAAACTTGTTGGCAGTATTTGCAGAGACCGACACACACATATTGGCAGTATTTGCAGAAATTCGAGTAAGCAGAGGGACGGGCAGCCCCAGGAGTAACCAGTGCAGACGGATGGTTGTAAGGAGCACCGTGCCGTGCCCTGCCTGCCCTGAGCACCTCCACACGTCCACTCACTCCATCCTTTCAACAGCACCAGCAGGTCAGTCCTCTTATGCCCATGTCGCAGACGAGTCCCAAGGAAGCAGGACCACTAAGTGTGAAACCACAGACCCTTTCAACTTTTAGGAGGAATCCTAATAACAGGAACCCTGGTCTCAGATTCTAGAACAGTGATTTTCAAGGAGACTGCTGGAGCTAAGGAGAGGAGACCATCTCGTACCTTTACCTCAACTCCCAGCAGAGCAGGGCTGCTTTTTTCCAGAGTTTTAATTTAAAGAAAATACTTTCCAACTAAAAACATTAGAAGTCTCAGCATGCCACTCGAAACAATAATCTCAAAGGAGACAACTGCCAAACGCATGTGAAATTCTCCATCACAAAGTGACTGGAGGAGTAGGAGCTTGGCCCTCAGAGTGGTTTGTAAAACTTAAATAACTTGCCAGCACTTAAAAAATCATGAGATTTCACGTAACAGTCTGGGCGTGGCAACACAGGGCCCATCCTCCCACACGGCAATGGCCAGTTGGAGCTGGGCAGCCACTGCCCACTTGGCATGAAGCAATTCCCACTGTCCTCACCAGGGCCACTTCAGGCTTGGACATTGCCTGTGACCCTGTGGCATTTGAGTGCACCAGCCCAGCTCTAAGAGCTTAAGCCCTCCCTCCGAATTTAAACACATCCCAGGTTATAACATTACTTGTGAGAGTTGTTCCAGGATTGCTGAAAACTCCCTTTAGCACCTCAGTTTTTCTTCCCAGGGCAGATGGCTCTTAAACAAGTGTCTTGACCTACTTCTGACTTCAAAGGAGCGGGCCAAGCCTGCTGCTTAATAGTGGCCTGTGGACATTTCTGTGAAGTCTAGCAGGCACAGGATCCCATCTGTCCCCAGCTGGTAGACGTAGGCAGACGGCCTCACAGCTCAGCTTCTCCAGAAAGTTCAGATTCGTTTTTGAATGGTGTTTGAGGAAAACACTTACATTTCCAGACAATACAACCTATTAAAGATAACATATTCTGTGGGTGTGGCACCCTTTCTTTTATTTGCCCTGAGATCATCTCTTCCAAGTAGCCAAAGGGTCTTCTTCTGTCATTCACTGAGGTTGCTAATGCTGTCATCACCAGTCTCTCCATTCTTTTTCTAATTTTTCAAAACCAGATTGTATATATATATATATTTATGTCTGCCTTCATCCAAATCGTTTTCACTCAGTCTTCCAGACATGTGCCCAACTTGGTCCTCCTCAACCAAGAATAGTGAGAGATGATTATGACTTGAAATTCCCACATCCAAAGACAGTAGAATTGGTGTGGGGCCCAACTCTTTACTGACCAGCCGTGTGACCTTAGCAGAGTCACGTCAGCTCCCAGAACTTCAGCTTCCTCATCTGTAAAGCGGAGATTATAATCATCGGTCATTCAGCCAGTCAGTCACCCTTGCTGAGCACCCCCAGTGGGCCAGGCTGGGCTCCAAGCCCTCCTGACTCAGGGGAACAGAGCAGAGCTGGCCCCACCTCACGGAGCTCAAGGGGGGCTGCGGAGGGACAGGAGACTCCCTGAGGGGCGAGTGAGCTGTGATCTTGAGGGAGAGCAGGAGTTAGTGAGGAGACAGATGGTCCCTTCACCTCACTCCCTCGTCCGGGCCAAGGGAATGGCCCGTGGGAAGAGGCTGACCCGGGAGGCAATCCTGAGGCAGTGATGGGGAAGTTGGGGCCGGATCAAGCAGGCCCTTCTCCCCCGCCAGCCTCGCCTCTGTGGACTGAAAAGCGCCCCGCGTGCTGGCTCCTTGGCGTCCGTGTCACTGCGGACAGCCATTTTCCTCTCAGCTCCGGGGCTGTGGGAAGGACTTTCCTGGTAAGGAGAGGCCGCCATGCTTGGCTCTGGCCCTGGCCTCCCTCCGGGGGCCAGAGCCACACAAAGCCTGCTCTGTGGGTAAGCTTCGACGGAGGGAGCCCGCCCGGCGACACCTTCCTGGTGTCAGTGCCACCCCACACCCAGCATTTCTCCGAATCCTTTAGGCCCTCTTGGCTTCCAGAAACAACGTGACCCTCTTCAAGTGCCAAAGAAAATAAGGAGGGGGTGGAGGTGGAGAGGGAGTGAGATGGAGACTTGGCCAACGCTTTCCATGAAAAGAAGTAAGTTGTGTCGTCCACCTGCCCTGCACGATGCCATCCCCAGGGGCTCCGCTCAGGACCCCACGGGAGAATTTCAAGGCTCACAGACATCTCTCACCAGAGCACCAGGAAAGTCAAGGCCCCAGGTCTGCTTGAGCCAGAAGTCAATGGACGAGTGAACAGATCAGGCGGGAACAGCCACCCTGTTCCCAGGAGACCCCACTGGCCATGAGGGTCCCCACAGGCTGGTGGGCCTGCTCCAGCCAGCGGCCAGGGAGCAAGAAGAGAGGCGTTGGCCTCCCCAGCCCTTGCTGTCCTCATCCACCAAGGAGAGGCGATCATATCAGCCTCAGCCATCCTGGCAGAATACCAGCTCCTCGATCCACATGCGTATAGAATTCTGATTAAAAATTTAAAATAAATCAAGACAAATCTTTTGTTTGTTTGACCACCCCTCAATCCACTCCATGGTGGGAAAAGAGATTTCTGGAAGCGCTCTGGGTTTTAGGGGGAACCTCAGTTTCCTCCTTGGTGAAACAGCCCGATTGTACCTATTTGGGAGGATTCGAGAACTTGAGAAGCTGACGCACGGGGTGCTCAGAGAGCGAACAGCTGCCGGGGCAGAGGACCCATCTCCTGCCTGGGACTGGAAGCTCCATAGCTCCACGGGGGGCAGAGGCAGCAAATGCAGCATGTAAAAGGGGGATCCGAACCGCCTCGTTGCCATTCGCTGTGGAGACTAAGTCACGAGTGACCCTATCTGTCGTCCACACAGCCTGAGCCAGTCACCTATGCCGTACTCTGCTCTCTGCCTTGCTCCACAGGCCTTAGCCTCGCTCCAGCTCTCTGTCTGCCTCCACCTCTCTCTCCACGGTTCCTCTCTTCCCTGTGATGATGCTCTGAGGACCAGAATGATGGAACAGGAACTGCAACGGCTTTCAAGTTCAGAGTGGGGTTCTAATCCCAGCTCTGCCACACACTGGCTGTGGGATCCTGGGCAAGTCCTCCGTGACCCTCAGGTTCCTCGTTTGTGATCTCCTGAGGGACAGGGACCAAACCTCTCCTTCACCATGAATCCTTAGTGCAAATTTGTTGCTTCACATACACTAGGTATTGAAGGACAACCTTCCTAATAGCATTAAAATTTTCCAGGCTGTGTTCTAAGTACTTTTACATGTATGAACTCATTGAATCTGCAGAACAACTCTATGATAGGGGTGCTGTCGTTGTCCCCACCTTAGCAGTGAGGAACTGGGGCTGACATTGAATGAATGAATGAGTACCATGTCAGGTGCAAGAATGATTTATGTCACAGAGCCTGACCATGTACCTGGTACCTCACCTCTTCTGTACCCTGTCACCACCTTTCCTGTTTCTCCTGGCATTGGGACCGAGCCCTTGAGCCCCAAATCTCTACCCTGGGCCAGGTATGGCCAGCCCCCCAGACCAGAAGGCACCCACCTCTGTGTGGGTGAAGGGGTGCTGGTCTCAGGATAGAAATTCTTCAAAACACCACCGAAACCACGAAAACAACAATACAACCAACTCCCCCGCACCCCCTTCCTTCAGGAGAGCCCACTGTGGTGATCCACGGTCTGCCAGCCTCTGGGCAAAGTCTCACCACCTCAAGGCCCTCAGCATGAGACGGCCAAGACGGCGCACAGACCAACGGCTAGTGCTGGCAGCTGTCCACAGGGCAGAAGGAGTCGAGTCGGTGGCCAGTGGTGCCCGACACGCAGCAGGCATTTAACAACTCCTGAATTGACTGATGATTTTCTAGGCACCACATGGCCTATAGACAGTAGCTAACCCAAACTGCATAATGGCCCCGTGAGCTGGACATACTACACCCATTGTACAGATGAGGAAACTGAGGCTTCCATGACTGTGGACCCTGCCAAGTGGAAAGCCGCAGCGCGAGGGTGTGAGCCAGGCTTGCAGCCTCCAAAGCCTGTCCTCTTGATGCCTGAAAGGCCCTGCTCTCCCCTCCCCACGGGCTCCCCTCCTCCGAGCGCCAGAACCGGGCGTGGGTGCTCCCGGGCGGTGACGGGCGAGAGCGCGTTCCCTGTCCTGCCCCGAAGTCCCCCGTGGGATCCAGTCCCTCAGGTTTGCTGTGCAGTGGAAGGTGAGGGGGGCCCCAGCAGGACCCCCCAGGGCAGCAGGCCCTTTCTGCTCGGTGGACCAGCGGTGGGGATGGTCACACAAGCAGAGCCTCCTTCGGGCTTCTTCCCGAGGCTCTCCTGGGCCGTTGTCCCTCACTTCTCTCTCCTCTGGTGTAGCCGGTGACCCCTACTGGACGTCGGTGCACCCCGAGTACTGGACGAAGCGCCACGTCTGGGAGTGGCTCCAGTTCTGCTGCGAGCAGTACAGGCTGGACGCCAGCGGCATCTCCTTCTGCCACTTCAACGTCAGCGGCCTGCAGCTGTGCAGCATGACACAGGAGGAGTTCAGAGAGGCGGCCGGCGTCTGCGGGGAGTACCTGTACTTTATCCTCCAGAACATCCGCGCGCAAGGTCGGTGTCCAGGGGGCCGGGGCCCGGGGTGGGACCAAGGGACCTCGCGAGGCCCTTCCCCGCCCTGGGACTCACACAGCAGGGTGGTCAGCCGGAGTTCTCTGTTAACCACAGTCCCCTGTTGACCAAACCCCTCACACCGGGAAGCTCGAGTTTGCCAGAATTGGAGACTGTAGGTAAAAGGGAGCAAGTTACAAGGAAGCGAGTTTGGTCCATTTTTCAAAAGAAAAGAAAAGCTAAAGCCACATTCAGGGCTCGCCCAGGACCCAGGCTGACACAGCGAGATAATGCATTATGTTCATAAAGATTTGCAGCCGTAAAAGGTGGACAAAAGAGCGGTGTGCTTGACGCTCCACAAGCAGGAGGAGAGGAGACCGCCCGGAGCCTCTCCCTCCGCGTTTCCGGAGGAGGCCAGCGGCTTGGCACTTCCTCCTGCCGCTCTCTGGGTGAGCAAGGACCGAGCGGCCGCGAGGTGGCGCCAGGAGCCTGAGTGGAGGTCCGCACGGGGCGGGAGGAGAGTGCCGAGGGACAGGCTTTTGAGGACCTGGAGTTCTGTATCCCCTCGTCACAGATACAGGAACTAAGGTCCCGAGCAGTTAAGTAACTTCAGGTCACACAGACACAGGGTCGACGGTGGAAAGTCAGGGCAAAGCAGGGGCTTTGAAATCAGAAATAGCTGCGTTCTAACACGGGCTCCACGTCTTCGGAGCCAGAAGACTTCTGGCAAGGGCTGAACCTCCACTGCCTCGTCTGTGCGGTGGGATAATGATCCACATCTCCACAGGCTTCTTGAAGGGTCCAGTGGAATATTACCTGCACAGCCTATGAGGGCACAAATGCAGTAAATGGCAGCATTTTTGTCATCATGAATGTAACCAAGAGGCAGAAATTTTAAAAATAAAGGAAAGATATCTCAGCTCCATTTTAAGAAAGGCCTTTCTAATAGTTACTACCTTCTTCTGGAAAGGCAGCTTCAGAAGGTACCTAAGGTAGGAAGCTCCCCATCACTGGAGATAATCAAGCAGTCTAAGAGCCCTCTGATTGGTGGGGATGCTGTGGCAGGGATTCCTGTTTGGGCAGAACACCGTAGATGAGTTTCCAGCTCTAGGACTCTGTTCCTCCCCTTGATCCCCCCATCACGAGTGCCTGAGGGCAGGAAAGCTGAGGATGGTCGGGGGGGCGGGGGGGCACTGTTCAGCTTCTGCCATGGGAGCCACGGCCCACCAGAGGCAAGGAAGGGACAAACAGACCTGCTGTCCATTGTTGTCCAGCGTCTGCTTAATTACAGCCAGGGACAGTGACCTATGCTTAGAGTGGGCCCTCCCTGAAAAGGGGCAAGTCTGAGCAAGTCACAGGGGCTCGGGAGGGGCTCAGGCTCCGTTCAGAGCCCTCCCGAGGGAGCAGCCTTGCCCAAGAATCCCAGGGCCACGGAGAGGGAGGTGTTCCATCCGGGAAGAGGATGCAGCTTGGCGTTGCCAGCAGTAGCCAGACGTCAAGTGAGTCAAGTTTGCGTGCAGGCCCCGCAGCCCCTGACAGCACCTCCCTTCCCTCCCTGGCACTTGTTCCCCCAAAATCTGTGTCCCTGGTCCTGTTGCCTCAGGGGCTGTCCGGACGAATACGCTAAAAACGAGCTGTTTCAAAGCAGGCCACAGGTTGCCTCTTCTTCCGAGGAACCCCTGGAGCCCGGAAGCCACCTCCAGTGGAGGAGTGTCGGGCACCGACAGGCCAGGGCAGCCACCGCGCTGGGCAGTGAACCGTGTGCTCCACCGCCCGCCCCACTCTGACTCCTCCTTAACTCTTCCTGACGTGGGAGTGTGGCTCGTGTGTGGAGATACAGGCAGTGTGACCAAGTGACAGTGTCCCAGTGTGCCCGGGACACACTGTTTCCACCTGGAATGATTTCACCATTGTTATCCTGGAATAGTTGCTCTTAGCACTGTCGTCCGTTCTCAGGAGCTTCTCATGTGGACGATGAATTATGTGGCAAACCGGTTATTACCTAGTTAGGCCTTTCATTACTCCATAGATCAGGGCTCTGCAGGCGAGGACAGAACAAGTCAGTCTGGGCCGGGAGAGGAGCTGGGGCTCCAGGGCCCGGCGTGCTGGCTGGCTCAGGAGATAGTTCAGCAGGATTCCAGGGCCCAGAAACTTGGGATGCTGGCCACTGGAAGGCGAGGTGTCCGGGAAGGGTGGAGGCGGCAGCTGGCTTCCACAGCGTAGGTGAGAAGTGGGCCCCTTTGGCAGCCCCCATCCTGTTCTCGGGTGGCCCTTTGGGCAGAGTGAACTGAGGGGCCGTGTCTGCCCAGAACCACTTGGAAAATAACACTAGGAGTAAACTGTCACCAATGTGCCCTGTCTCAGTCTCCTTAGTGAATGAAATCAGGGCTCGCAGTGGACACCGAGCTAGAAAGCAGGTGTCTTGTGACCTGTGCTGCTACAGAAAACACGATCCCAACCCCTAACTCTCCCCATTCTTCAGAGGAGCTGACCAAGGCCCACACGGCTGCCCCAATCCTCATGGACCCCTCACTCGGGTTTCGCACTTCTTGTGGCCCCCTGTGCCCCTTTTCCCCTTTGACCAGCTCATGACAGGTGTTCAGATCTCCAAGGGATCAGAGGCCAGGTCAGAGATCACAGACTCTTCGAGCCAAAGGGCAGCTCGGTGAGCAACACGAGCCCGAATACTGAGTGACCGGGCAAGGCCGCACAGGTCAGCGGCACAGCCCGGCTCAGAGCCCAGGCCTCCTGGTCCCGTGCTGGGACTCACTCCCCAGTGCCTGCTTGGAAAATTCTAGAGGCTGCTGGAATGCCTGGCCCTGGAGCTCTCTCTGGGTGGCACTTAGAAACCAGGAGATTGTCACCTCCCAGGGTTGGCTTCACGGGGGTCCCATAAGAGCCAGGTGGTCTCCAAGCTCCTTCTGAAACAAAACTGCCCCGCCGAGGGGAGAGTCCCTCCCCTTCTCCCAGCACCTCCGCCCCGGCCTGGCCAGGGACACCAGGATGGCATGTACGGTTTGTGGATTTCTCTTTCTTTCCCAGGTTACTCCTTTTTTAACGACACTGAAGAGACCAAGGCCGCCATCAGAGACTGTAAGTACCGAGTTCAAGCCACCCCAGGCCGCGCCAAGGCCGCTGTTGGGCTTGACCGTTGTTTAGGACTACACGGAAGGGTGAATGACCTGAAACAACCACAGACTAGAGAAGACAGCAGGAGGAACGTGGTGGACAGAACATGGGGCTGGGGTCCGTGGCGTCAGTTTCTCTGCCTATAAAATGGGTGTCGTGAGTTCAAGAAGCCGTACACAGGAAGTGCCTGGCATGTGCCAGCAGCATGGGGGCTCCAGAGACCGGTATCCGGTGGCAATAATAATCGCTGTTACTAACCCTTAGAGGCCTTGTGGTTGATAGAGCCTACAGGGAATCTGAGCTCACACAGCAGGTGCAGTCAGAGTTACGGGCGATGGAGGGTCTCAAATGGCCTGTTGATTCTGGAAATTAACCTTCCCTCTTCCACTTTTGCAGATGGAGAAGGTTTAGGAAAGGGACTCTTGGAGCTTGTATTTTTTAGAGATGAGGATGACGATGATTGCCATTGGTTACTGGGGGGCCCAGGAGAACATGTGGGTCCTGGCGGGCCCCGTGCTCCGTGGACCTCAGCTCTTTCCCCTGCAGAGAGAGGCCAGGGCTCACAGTCACTCCAAAGGCCTCTGAGAGTGCGAGCCGACGACAAACACAGAGGGCCGGTTTCTTATGATTTCTTTTTCCCTCCTTAAAGTCCCAAACAATCACCTGAGGCCTCAGTGACTCGGTTAAGGAAGGGTTTTGTTCAGAGCGTGGCGCAGGAACAGCCAGGTCCACGCACCGCCCGCTGAAGCAGGCGAGCCCGCGGGGCCCCGGCTGCCCTCCAGAGCAGTGATGTCTTCCCCGAGGGCTCCCACCAGGCGCGGGCCAGAGCGTCTCCTCCTCCCGGGGCCGAAGCTCCCGCAGAGCTTCCCGCTCGGTCGAATCCCCTCTCGTCCATCTGCAGCAGCAGGGCTGCAAAGCCCAGCTTCCACCCCAGGCCCGCTCCAGGCAAAGCCCCTGGAAGAAACGAGCCCACCGAGGCCCAGGGGCATGACGGGGTCTGTCTCCAAAGGCCTGAGCCCAGGGCGGGCGCTTGCTCTGCTCTCGAAGCAGCGGTGAGTCTGACCTGACTACCCTTCCTCAGGGTCAGGGTCTCCACCTATAAATGGGCATCTTTTTGCCAGCCCGCCTTCCTCCCAGCACAGACGATGATGGGCCAGGAAGAGAGTGTCCCGTAAGTTACCTGAAAATGGAACCAGCCCCAATAGAAGCAGCCCCAGTTAGAGTCAATGCTATCATCATCATCATCATCATGGCAGCCAGCATGCGCGGAGGGCTCGCTATGAGCCACACCCCATGCTGGAATCTCGATAGACGTTGTCTCAGGTAATCTTTCCAGTACCCTTTAAGACGAGTCCTAGTACCGAAGCCTTTTTAAAGGGGTGGCAACTGAAGCTTAGAGGTTAAAGGGGACAAGGTTAGAAGGTGACAGATCACCCTAGCGTGTCGAAATCCAGAGCTCTTAACCCCTTTCTCCCCTCATCCATTTCTTTCTTTCCTTTTTCATTCGTGCATTCATTCAACAAACATTTATTAACACCTACTTTGTGCCAGGCCCAGAGCTAGGCACTGTGGCTGCAGTGATAAGCACAACTTAGGTCTTGCCCTCCTGGAACAAGGGAAGGAGAGAGACATTAAACAAATAATCCCAATAATAAATATGTAACTGATAATCATGATGATATTACAGAGGAAAAGTGCAAGGTGCTTTGTGTGTAACGGAGGAAAGATCGCGTTAAATTAGGGACCAGGGAAGACTTCCTGAAGGAAGAGATATTTAAATTAGGCCTAAAGGATGAGCAGAAGTTAGCCAGGAAAAGAAGGAAGAAAAGGTTACAGGGAATGAATGGCAAGTGCAAAGGCCCAGTGGCAGGAACAAAAGGCTGGAAGGTTTAGCACTAGGTGGTTCAATAAAGTAGCCACTAGCCACATATGCCTATTAAATTTAATTAAAATTAAAGTTAAAATTCACCTCCTCAGCCACACTAGCCACGTTTCAAGTGCTCAATAGTCATAAGGAACTGGTAGCTACCATACTGGACTGCTCAGATTTCCATCCTCACGGAAAGTTCTCTTGGACAGCACGTTGGTAGAGCATCAGCAGGATCAGCGCAGGGAGGGGTGGGAGCCAAGTCCCCGAGCAAGGCAGGGGCAGGTCAGGGGCAGCTTTGTGGGCAGTGGGGTTTGCAGTTCATTCTGAGCAGGCTGGGAGGCACTGAGGCATGGCGACGATGGCTCCCGCTACCCTGCAAGAAGATCCCTGGGCTGCGTGTCTCAGAAAGGAGCCCAGCCAGGAATCTGCAGTCCAAGCGAGGAGGATGGCGGCCGGAAGCAGGAGACGGCACGGGGTGGAGAGAAGTTTCTGGAGGTCGAGGGGGCAAGGCAAGGGCTCCAAGCTGGCGTCCCTGGAGCACAGGTTCATGGAACAGCCCTCCATGGCTCGCGCTGCCCCAGGCTCTGCCCGGCGTGGGCCCTGCCCGGCCTGCCCCAAGAGGCACGCTTTCCAGACTGAACTCAGGCTTGAGGAGTCCGGTGAGAGCTCCTGAAAACCAGCGCCACAGGCTCTGCCGCCGGACAGCCTCCCCTGCCACAGCCAGGACCCCGCGGCCTTCCCGCTGGGCCCCGAGGCCCGTCTCTGGCTCCCCCACAGCCCTGACGACCACCCTTTCCCAAAACAGAACCCCTAATGCATATTTGATAGGCGCGAGGGCAGGCGGGAAGACGACAGGCTGGGGGTTCTACAACTGGCCTGTTCTAGGAAGGTGCAGGGCCTACGGTCACGGTGCCTGGGGCTCAGGTGATGTGTCACGGTCTCGGACACCCCCTGACCCGGAAAGGACATGTGCCATGCCTGGGTCCAAGCCTGGCCCCCTGGGACAAAGTGGCATCCCGGGGCTTTAAGCGATGTTCGGTCGGTCTCCGGCGAGGATTAGTGGCTCTCATTGCCATGGCGAAACGCTTGCTCTCTGGCAGGTGCGGTGCCCGCCGTGTATCCTGCACATGGTCACTCCTTTACTCCTCGGGGCAGCTCGCTCGCTAGTCCTGTGACCCTTGTCTGCCTCCGAGGAAACCGGAGGAGTGCTAACTTGCGAGTAGACGCAGAGCGGAGGTTCTAACTCGTTCTCTCCGAGTCTGTGCTCTTAGATGGGGTGCCATTCACTGCACGCACACACGCACACACACAGATGCACACACCCCCATACCCTTGTCTTCAGTCTGCTGCCCACTCAGCGGAGCCCTGAGGCCCAGGACTCCTCTGGGTCTGGGCCCAATTCCACAGCAATTCAGAGCGCAGGATGATTTTCGCCTTAGCACCTGCTGAAGGGCCCAGGCCCAGTAAGCTAGGAAACCATCAGCGCTGGCCCGGGTGAGGCCCCGGCCCCTCTGCACTTGTCTCTTCTCTCCCCGCTCTCCTCCCCCACCTCCACCGCAGAGATGCCGGTGAACAAAGCCTGCTGCGGGCCTGCGTTCACTGTTGGGCTCCCGCTGCCGCTGAGGCTGAGCTTTTCCACGCCCTCCGGGTGTGGGGTGCAGGCTCTGTGGCACCCTGAGTGTGGTGGGGACATGATAAGCTTGTCTGGGGAACTCTGCCACTCCAGCCCCATGTCAGCTTCTGGAGGACAGTTGACCGTGATTTCAATCAACGGCTGAGAATATACCTTTTGGCCACATTTAAACTGTCTCCAGTTTCAAGGCAACCAAACTTTCCAAAGCCCACAGGCAGCAGAGAGCCAGGACCGTGCACCCCCCAGCCCACATCAGGGACACATTCGAGATGGGGACAGTTGAGACAGGGAGAGTCCCCACCAGCCAGGCTAGGGCCTCCAGTCCAGTCGACCCGTGAGGACCTGCAAAGCCACCCCTGAGAACAAGAACAGACAAAACAGGATCATCTCCGGCAAGACCCCCAAGGAGGAGGTCCCAGTGTCCCCATAACCGCCTCACGCCCACCTCTCCTGTGTCCATCCTCTCAAGCCAAATGGCTTCACTGAAGCATGTGGAAGAAATCATAACAATTAGAAGGGTGACTTTTTCCTCCGTCTTCTTGCCATTTTGGCATTTCAGTGAAAGCTTGTTGTCTATCCATCACTTAACAATTCCCCTCTGTTTCTCTTGGCCGCTCCATTTGTCTTCTCTCTTCCTGAAAGACTACGTGAGAACAGTGACCAGTCTGCATGGCAGGAGACGCCGGGCGGCATGGCGTTCCATCAGACGGGGGCAGAGCTCTTTCTTGGCCCTGGTGGGTCAGCTGTCAGCCCGGCCCTCCTGCCTTCCCCTCCCTCCACCTGGCGGTGCCTCCGGATTCAGCCGATTTCCCCTGGGCTTCGTCTGTGGTTTGCGGGCACCGGCCTGTGTGGTGGGCCTGTTCTTTCACATCTGAGCAATTGCAGACTGTGACGTATGAGGGTGGAGAAGAGGCCTGGGGGCCTGAGCGTGAGGTGTGCGCTCACTCTGGTGACCAGCCCAGGGAGCGATGCCCTGTGGGCGTCAGAGCCGAGGCTCGGCCGTCAGCATGTTTGGACGCGATTTCAGCTCCACCGCGGGCCTGACGCTTGACCTGGCGCACGCCCCCCAAGCGCCCCCAGGCTCGCTCCTCTCCTGCTCTGCATAGCTCCTGGTCAGACAGCCTTCTCTGCTGTCTCTGGCTGAAACTGCAGCTTTGCTCGCCCCTTCGCGTCGCCTCCTCTCCTCCCACCCTGCTTCATTATTCCCCGTCGCATTCACCACCCACTGAAATGGCCCGTATTTGCGTGTTCGTTGGCTGTCCCTGCCCACCTGGCTGCAAGGCCCCCCGGGAGGAGAGACTAGACTCGTACATGCTGTACCCCCGTGCCTGGCACAGTGGGCACACTGCAGCTCAGCACTTGCGAATGAGGGAGCAAATGACCCGCAGTGGGCTGCCCAACCTCTCCATGCCTCCGTCTCCCGGTCAGTAGAATGGGGACAGCACCAATGAACATCACAAGGGCGGGTGACACTGAGTGAGCGCACAGCAATAGCAACCGCTCAACAAACTTAGCTAATTATTCCTCAGGCACCCAGGAATGCCTGCTGCGGAGGCGAGGCGCGGTAATGACAAAGCAGTGGCTGTGAATGTTAGCTTTGGAATGGAACTGCCCTGGGGCCGGAGTCCTGGCTCCACCACTCTGGATAAATTCGGAAACTCTCGGCTTCAATTTCCTCCTCAATAAAGTGGAAATAGCAGTAAGACCACACGGGGTCATTGCAGAGATTAAATGAGGTGCTGTCTGTGAAGCCCTTAACAAGTACTCAGTAAGTGCTCCATAAATATCAGCTAGTGAAAGAGACGAGATGGAGGAACCAGGAGCACACAGGTCCACAGGACAGAGAGGGACCTAACCCAGAGGGCCAGTTCAGAGAAGCCTTCCTGAAGAGGTTTTGTGAGAAGGAGAGTCAGCTGGGTGGAAGTGGGGAAGCTGCGCAAAGGCACTGAGGCAGGAGAAGCCTCGGCCCACTGGGATTGTCTGACCTAAGAGAAGAGAAAAACTGGGAGCAGTACGAGATGAGGCTGGAGGGCTGGGGGGCGGGGGTCAGTTTGTGAAAGGCGGGCCTAACATGGCAGCCTACATCCTGCAGACCACAGGGAACCACTGTGGGATGGATGTTAAGCAGGGCGTGACCGGACCCAATGGCACTGAGAGAGGCCACCCTGGGCAGCGGAGTGCACACAGGACGCCGTTCCTCCCCGCGGCATGTGCTTGTCTTTCACTCAGCAGAGAGAATACAGACCCAGACTGTAGTCGGGCTGCTTAGTGGTGCAGCGCGTACAGCACCCCAGGCACTCCAGAGTACTCCCTGAGCACCTCCTGTGTCAGGCACTGTGCCAGGTGCCGGGGGATACACACGTCCCTGCCCTCAGGGGATTAGACAGACGGTGAGCTAAACAAATAAATACATGACAGAGCATGTTCGATGGCGATCAGTGGTACAGCACAAAATAAAATAAGGGAAGTAGATGTGGAAAGCTGGTCGGGGTGAGTGTGTGCGACCCCAACGCAGGCAGTCAGAGAAGGGCTCGCCGGGAAGGTGACAGCAAAGACCGAGAGGAGGGCGGGACCCCAAGGTCTGCAAGAGCAGAGCCCCGGGCGAAGGGGAGCGCGTGCAGCCCACCCGACTGCCGAGTTCGAGTTTGAGGGAGCCAGCGTGGGCGAGGCCGGGGCTGGAGGGCGGGCGGGTCGGCACCGCCTCCCGGAGCATCGCCCCCCGCGGTGGTGCTGGTGCTGGCACCTTCTCACCCGCAGGGCCTGAGCCGCGCCGGCTTTCTGCTCTTCGTAAGCTCCCATCTCTTGGCTTTTCCTTGTGCCCCGTCCAGTCTGTTCTCCACACACTAGCCAGGGGGATCTTTTTAAAATGTGGATCTTGTCAAACTCCCAAGTCTTCGCTGTATGCTTTGAGGGAAATCCCGAGTCCTGCGCAGCCCGCAGGAAGGCCCCAGGCCACCTGCTTCCCCGCGTGCTCTCCGCCCTGGGCACGCCATGGGTGCTGGCCCCTCGCACGGCCTGCTCCTTCCCTCTGAGATGCTCCGTCCCACCCCGCACCGGCCCCTCGCCATTGTCTCAGCTAAGCCTGCTCTTCATGAGGCTTCCCGGCCACCCGGCCTACGAGGGGCTTTCTCCGCCTTCGTCCTCTGTCTCACGGCTTGCTTCCTTCGTCACACAACGCTGGGCCGTTTGTTTGTTTCCGTTGTGTTTCACCTTGCCCGTGAGTCCTCAGATCCCGCGGGAGCAGGACCCAGTCTGTCTGTGCACTCTTGTCTTCCCAGCACAGAGCCCAGAAGCCGGCAGAGCGTTGAACACAAACACTCCTTAAAGGCAAACCCCAGTCTTAGGCGGACTTGCCCGGCGCCTATAACTACCCTGGGCACCCAGCCCGGGAATTCTACCAAAAAGGGGTTCAGTTAACATTTGCTCACTTTGGTGTGATCAGAGGTCAGAATGTGGCCTCTCGATTCCTTTCTACTGCTGTAACTCATTCTGTTTCAGGTGCTGATTCCAACTGCTTGAAAACAAGTGGCATCAAAGGTCAGGACTGTCCCAGCCACAGTCGAGCAAGTAAGCGGGAGACACCACTGTCATTCCTAATTTCCTGAAAGGTTCATGAGACAAAGGAGTCTACTCTCATAAGCTTCAAAACTGAATGTTTGAGTGGACTCGTTGTTTCCCAAAGAATGTAGTAGAGAAACTGATGATTGCTTTTATAAGCGTAATCAAAATGCGATGTATTTCTTTTTACTTGGAAATGGTCTTGTAAGAGCTAAAGTGAGGCAGTGAAGGCATTTTCTCACCATGCTGACTTTCTGAATAAGAGTCTGTTTCTCCTAGTCTACTGGGGGTCCTGCTCGCTGAAGAGCTCAGGAACTATTGTGCAGACACCTCACAAGACGGCTACTCTGTTAGCCTTTCCCGGCACTGAGACAGGTCCAACCGGGGCAGAACCACGCCTGCCAAGCAAGGCTCTAAGCACGTGATGAGTACTGAGTCAGAATCCCCTAACCCCTGCTGTGAGGGGGCACTCTTAGTAACCCATTTGACTCCATAGATAACGGTTACAGAGCTAGCAAGAGGAGAATTCAGGACCCAAACCCAGGCTGTTGGACTTCAGAACTAGTCTTAACACCATAGAATGGAACAAGAGAAATGCCAGCTTTTCATGAAAAACATAACTGTAGGGTTGCTCCCCCCGCCCTGACAGTTGTGGCTGTGGGCTCCGAGCACAACCCCTGCTGCCTGCCTGAAAGAAGGAGAAGGTCATTTGACACTCATTTCGTTAATTCCGTGAGAATTAGTCCATAGCTCCTGAGAGCGAGGAAGCTCCGTGAGCCACGGTGGTGTTAGTCAGGGGAAATTTGGCGTCTCTGTATCTGTGTTATGTACTCGCTTTACTAGAAACACACATTTCACAGCTCGGTAAGGTTCCAAGGGGAGCACCTGGTCATAACTCTGGGAAATAACCCTTTAAAGCAGTAATTCTCAGGGATTCATAAGAAGTTGTGCAACTCTCCTCTTAAAATTAAAAAAAAAAGAAATTAAATAATTTTTTTTCCTTCTCCAAAGGCCTCCAAAGTTCTCATCTATGGGAATTTGTGCGAGACCTGCTTCTATCTCCTGAAGAAAACTGTGGCATTCTCGAATGGGAAGATAGGGAGCAAGGTATTTTTCGGGTCGTTAAATCAGAAGCCCTGGCAAAGATGTGGGGACAGAGGAAGAAAAACGACAGAATGACGTACGAAAAGCTGAGCAGAGCCCTGCGGTGAGTTGCAGCGTGGACCCTTCAGGTGGAGTCGCACAAAAGGGCCAGCGGTAGAAACTGACCTATCTTTGCAGCTTTTCACTCGATAATGGAAAGGTTATGAGACAACATGCTGGTTCTTAGTCACAGAGGGGATTATGGCTTGTAAATTGACACGCCGCCCTTTCCATTCTTGGCGGTGTCCCCGGGATCGCTCCGAACCCAGGCCACGTCACACACACACACACAGAACACGCTTTGAACTGACTGTGGTGAGGTGCCGTCTCCAAGCTGTCTGGGAAAGGCTGCAGTGTAAGTTGGTATCGGGGTGTGAAAATACCAGGGTAACCAGAGACCAGCCTTGTCACCTGAGAGGAATGAGGAGAGGGTTTGTACTCTGCTGTTTTCCCAGGGTGCAAACCCTCCCCCTTTCTCTTCTGCTATCCTTCACAGGTACTACTACAAAACGGGGATTCTGGAGCGGGTCGACCGGAGGTTAGTGTACAAGTTTGGAAAGAATGCACACGGGTGGCAGGAGGACAAGCTATGATCTGCTCCGTCATCAAGCTCGTTTTATGGATTTCTGTCCTTTAAAACAATCAAATTGCAATAGACATTTGAAAGTCTTTGTTGTTTTTTTTTAAAACCTGTAATACATGCTGATAAAGTTTCCCCACATCTCAGCTTACATTTGGATCCAGAGTTGCTGTTATCTGCTTGGGGCGGTGGCAGCAACCCTTCAGAAGTTCTTTTTCTTCCACCTGAGGGAGGAGGGGATGACCTTTTGTGGTTCCTTGAGCAAACGTTACTTCCCTAATAAGAGCTGCAGACCCACAGCAGCCGGTGCCACTGGTGCTGCCCAGAGAAGAAGGCTCCAGGTCTGCCCTCGGAGACTCATCCGCTGCTCCCGTCCCAAAGGCTCGAAAGTTTTCACGTATTTAACTTCGGCAGCTCACAAAGGAAGAAAAAGTGATAGTTTGTAATTCATAGAGTGGGAGGGGGTGAGACATGAGTAAGACAACTGTAGATTTCAAATTAAGGTTAAATTCCATAGAAAAGTCTCTTAATTAGTAAAAGAGACAAGCCCTCAAGGTGGGACATAGCTGGATTTAGCATCGGTTAATAGTAAATTTCTTCACCGGAACCTGTTTTTGGCCGCTCAGCAAAACTCCCACCGCCATCCTTCTAGAGTAACACACTTGAAATTAGGCACACTACTAACTCTTGCTGAGGTCATCCCCATCTTCTCCTACTGGTGGGGGGGCCTCAGGTATGCAGAGTTAGTCGACAGACACTCCCCTCACTTTCCAAATCACCAAAGTTTCTATGACTCAAGCCGTCAACACAATAAAATCGTAATTTATTGATTCTTTCTGTGGCCAAGATATGAAACCTTTGAAGAACTGGAAATGTCCTGACAACTCTGTAAAGGCCAATTAAATTATGAGTCTCTTTTGTTTTGTCTTCCTACCTGATGTGTACTCAAGCTCTAAAACACATATTTCCTTGACAAAAATAGCGGCAGTGAATTACACCAGTAAAGCTCATGGGTAAAGCCTGCACGGACATTTCCCATCCGTCACTGGTAGGGAGCCTTGCACGGCCTGGAGTCAGTGGACTGCCCCTGGGACGTCCGCTTCCCCAGAGCAAGAAGCCCCGTGAGACAGGCGCTGAACCGCCACACAGGCTGAGCACCCCCGTGCCGAGAGCCTAACTCCAAAAGTAACTTGTTTTTAAAAATGTGAATTACTGTAAACTAATCTATTTTTGGATTCGTGTGTTTTCCAGGCAGATATAGTTTGTAAACTATGTGAATAAAATATTTAATGTGTTAAACTGTCTCTGTATTGTTAAATTCAGCCAAGTGCTAACAACCTGTAAATCCTTTGATGACCTTCCATTTCCTAGCATTTAGGAGATGCGGAGTTTTAAAGAGCCTCAAAAGAAGCAAGAAATCTATGGAATGATGCTACCCACCACCTTTGCAGCGTAAGACAGCAGTGCCCTCTCAGAATGGAGCGCATGGGCCCCCGGGGCCCCACAGATACGTTTCTCTTTGGGGCACACACAAAAAATCATTTATTGTGCTTGTTGTTTTGAGGTTTTGTTTTGTTTCTTACTCTAAATTAGTTGCCTTATTTAAAAATCAGGGTGCTGGCTTGGTGGCGTAGTGATCAAGTTCACGTGCTCTGCCTTGGCGGCCTGGGTTCTCTGGTTTGGATCCTGGGTGCAGACCTACACACCACTCCTTAGGCCATGCTGTGGCAGAGTCCCACATACAAGATTGTTCAGGAACAATCTTCCTCACCAAACAAAAAGAAATCAGAGATACAGAAAACCCCAGATTTCCAGCTTCTTTTAAGAAACCAGATCTGGTAACACCAGTCTCTCAGTGCCTGGAGGTGAGCAGAAGCTGCCCCTAAGGGCAGAGATTTGGTCACCACGGGTATGTGGGTCGTCAGCGCCCAGTCCACTTTGTTCTTGCACTGCCATTTTCTTCATACTTTCAGAATGCTTGCATATTTTGGATCTTGGACCCCTGTGCTGGCCATCTGCAGCAGTGAGTACCATGTCAGCAGGCTGGATCCAAGCCCATAGTCTGGCTGGAAGAAGAGATTGTCCAGGAGATTGGAAACGACCTGGCAGGAGGGGAACTGGCAGCTTGAAGGCAAAGAGCTTGGCCTTGAAGGAGAAGCAGAGCCCGGAAGCTCAGGGGGACAGCAGGGACTGAGGGCACGGGACCGAGGAGTGACATGGCACCCACTAAGAGACGCTGCCTCCAACTCCACAGGGGCAGCAAGCAAGTCAGAGAGGAAAAAACAAATCCTTCTGCGACTCAAGAAGTTTTCCGTTTTTAAAACTGTTAAACCAGCGTCTTCTTCGTGTGAGTTTCCTAGGCCTGCCCAGGACAAATCACCACGCTTGGTGGCTCAAAAAGACGGAAACGCATTCTCTCACAGTTCCCGAGGCCGGAGGTCTGAGGTCGAGGTGTCGGCAGAGCCGCGCTCCCTCCACGGGCTCCAGGGAAGAACTCCTCCTGCCTCCTCCAGCCCCTGGGGGCTCCAGGTGTTTCCTAGCTTGTGGCTGTAGCATTCCGGTCGGCACCTCCATCTTCATGGCCTGCCCCTCCTGCTCCCTTCTGTCTCTTAGGAGGACACTTACTGGATTTACGGCCCAACTGGATAATCCAGGATGATTTCATCTCGAGATCCTTAAATTAATGACACCTGCAAAGACTTTTTTTCCAAATAAGGTCACCTTCACAGGGCCCAGAGATGAGGATGTGGACACCTAAGGGTGTGGGGCCGTCACTCAACCCGCCACACTCTCTGAAATGTGAGTGTTACTCTAGTGTACAGCTGCATGACACAGTTCATTCAAGACCAGAAAATACAACGGACTGTTTAAAATACCACACTTGAAACAAACGATACCAAAGCAAAACAACGAACAATAAAAACAGACGACGTCAAATTCCCTTATCAAATAGCGAAATGAGGGAATAAGCATCTGCTTCATAAAAAGGAGCACAATGGAACTTTCTATAGCAAACTTTCGGTATGCTAATATGGGATTGTTAAAATTCTCAAAAATTCAAAAGTATGCAGGACTTTTCAAGTTCACGTCTACTAGCCGTCCATGAGGCTCTTTGGAAACGTTGAGACTGTGTCACCCCTCTGAGTAAACCCTCCGAAGCTTTCCTGCTATTTGCAGACTAAAGACAACCCAGCCCTTCTCACGCTTTCGAGGCCCTGGAATCCTGCCCCACCTCCCCTTCCGCCACCTCCTCTTCCTCCGCCTGGCCATGTCTCTAAAAGCTCTGATAAGATTTGCAAGCCTTCAGTTTGGCTTCTCAGATCATTTCAGTGGAACTCTGCCGTTTGCCTTTTGGTGACACTGTGAACTAAGACACAAAGAGATGGCCCAAGCAGCTTGCCTGTTGCTTTCCTCTCAGAGAAGCAAGCGTTAGGAAGTTCTTAAAACTCATTTCCTTAGCAGAGATTGCAAAGTGGAGCAATGACCGTTTATCAGGGAAAGAAAAAAATCAATGTGTTTTTAAACCAAAATTCTGACATTGAATTTGAAGGTGATCCTGCAAGCCCAGACCAAGGCCTCCTTTCAGAACAGCAAGTAGCAGACTTTAAAATACCCAGACCCGAACTTCAGAATGTGCCAGAGGGAAGGAAGGCGAGGCTGTGAGAAACGAAAATGTGCCTGTAAAAAACACACAGACAAGTGTTCACAGTGGCGATATTCACAATAGTCAAAAGGTGGAACCCACCCAAATGTCCACCAACTGAAGAATGGATAAATAAAACACAGCATACTCATACAATGGACTGTCACTAGGCAATAAAAGGAAATGAAGGACTGATACACACTGCAACGTGTGAGGACCTTGACAACACAGCGCGCCATTCCACTCCAGCGGAGTGTGCACAGCAGGCACGCCTACACACAGAGAGCAGATTCACGATGGCTCACAGTTGGGGCAGGATTCAGTTGGTGGAAATGGTGCTCATGGGTACAGAGGTTTTTGTGGGGGTGACAGAAATGTTTTAAAATTGATTGTGGTGATAGTTACACAATTCTGTGCGTATACTAAAAACAATTGAATCGTACACTTTAAATGGTGAGTTCTATAGTATGTAAATTATATCTCAGAAAAGCTGTTCTTTTTTAAAGAAAGTGCCAGTGATCAACTGTGTCACACCCCCCTGAGAGGCCGCATCAGAAAAGGAATGAGGATGGACCATTGGGGTTTTTTCTGTGTGGTAAACAACACAAAATTCAGCATTTTAACCATTTTTAACTCTACAGTTCAGTGGCATTAAATACATTCATGCTTTTGTGCAACCATCACCCCCATCCATCTCCAGGACTTTCTTATCTTCCCAAACTGAAATTCTTGCAACCATTAAATAATAATTCCCCATTTTCCCCTTCACAGCCCCTGGCAGCCACTATTCTGCTTTCTGTGTCTATAAATTTGCCTGTTCTAGGCACCTCATGTAAATGGAATCAGACCGTATTTGTCCTCCTGTGTCTGACGAACCCCACTTAGCATAATGTCTTCAAGGTTCATCCATGTTGCAGCACATGTCAGAATTCCTTCCTTTATTTTTCACTTTTTTTTCCTTAAAGATTGGCCCTAAGCTAACATCTGTTGCCAATCTTCTTTTTTCTTCCCTTCTTCTTCTCCCCAATGCCCCCCAGTACATAGTTGTATATCCTAGTTGTGAGTGCCTCTGGTTGTGGCATGTGGGACACCACCTCAGCGTGGCCTCATGAGCGACACCATGTCAGCACCCAGGATTTGAACCCACGAAACCCCAGACCACTGAAGCAGAGCTCACGAACTTAACCACTTGGCCATGGGGCCGGCCCTTCCTTCCTTTTTAAGGCCAAATGATACTCCATTGTGTGGGTAGACCACGTTTTGTTTGTCCATTCATCTGTCAGTGGACACCGGTTGTTTCCACCCTTGGCCATTGTGAAGAGTGCTGTGAACATGGGGGGACACACATCTCTTCGGGTCCCTGCTTTCACTTCTGCTTGATATTTTCCTAGATGTGGGATTGCTGGATGGTACCGTCGGACTTTAGTGGCGTGAAAGTCATTGGTGACCTTGGCAAGGACGGCCTGATTGGAGTAGGTTCCAGAAAGCACAGAAGACCATGGGGATAGCACGGAAAGGCAACTCTTTAAGATCTTTTTCAATAAAGGGGGCAATAACAAGAGAGGCTTACGAGAAGAGAGGAGTTGAGGACACTTGGAACAGCAGGTTTGCATGCTGAAAGGAAAGGTGCAGAGACAGGGAAGGACTGGCGATGCAGAGGGGCCAGGGATAATCCCAGAGCAGGCAGGAGCCCGTGGGGTCAGCGCACATGGGGGCGACTGACCTTCAGTATGAGCAGAGCTCATCTCTCAACAGGAAGGAAAAGTGAGCACACAGACGTTGATGCTGGCAAGTTGGAGGGTTTGGGCGGAGGAGAAGATAACGAAGTTATCCTATCCAGGAGCTGAGAGGGAAGGGGAGAGACGAGGAGGAGAGTTTACGGAGGGAGAAAAGAAAGACAGATTTCCAGGCAGTGCTGAGGGCCCACTTGAGGTTTGGGGTCACATTTTTAAAAGCCCAGCCAGAGGGTTGTATTTCACTCCAGCCGTGTCATTTCCGGTGCAGGCAGTGCGTCCTTCACCAAGGCCGGGTTCTGGAGTAATTATTTTCAACTACATAAAATCTGAACAGAGTAGAAGGGAAGTACGGACAGGAAGAGGGTGATGACCAGTGAAAAAGAGGAGGGTCAATGAACTGAAGGTTCTAGAAATGTTGAGGAACTGATGGGAGGGGAAGTCTACGGTAAATCAGATTACCGTTCTGGTCTAGTCAGACACACACACAGTCACCTCCACAGTGGAGGACACTGCCTCACCCTTGGACTTTGGGCTTAGCCATGTGACTTGCTTTGGCCAATGAAATATTAGCGGGCATGATGAACAAAGGCTTGGGACAGACCTGTGCAATTGGGGTAGCACTCTTGCGATCCCAATTTCCTGAGAAAGGAAAAATAATAGGTTTCCTTTTCTTGCATTCTTGCACTTCACTATGGGCTAGCCATCACCATGGGTCCCAGAAGGATGAGAGACATGGCACAGAGCCACACCAGCCAATCGCCCCAGCTGAGCCCAAACTAGGTCAGCCACTCCTTAGCCAACTTGGACACATGAGTGACATGCGATCACTGTTTTAAGCCACTGAGTTTTGAGGTGGTTTGTTACAAGCAAAAGCTGACCAAGATAGGATCCTAGGGGCATTTAGCTGGAAAGATGTGGTGGTCAAGGTCAAATATACTTAATAATCATCACCCAACCCTGGGGAGATAAGAACAATTATTGGTCCCATAGAGAGAAAGGAACTAATACTCAGGGGGTGAAGCAACTTGCTCAAATGTCCACAGGTAGGAAGTGGCAAAGCTTGGATGCGAATCTAGGTGCGTCTGGTTCTAAAGCCACTATAACATGCCTCCCCAATTTTATCCTACTTACCAATTTGGCTCAGGAACTCTTAGGACATATCTTAATGTCACCTTGAAGGAATATATTAGATAGTACCTCCCAGGAAGTAAAACCCAACTGGGGGAAGTTGACCTCAACAATATTTATCTTTGACAATTACAATTACAGGTCTCCAGAGCAAAACTGGAGACACTTCCGTGTATCAGATTTTTACATACAGGAAACATGTTAGATACCTGTGATTTTTTTTTTTTTTTGAGGAAGATTAGCCCTGAGCTAATTGCTGCCAATCCTCCTCCTTTTGCTGAGGAAGACTGGCCCTGTGCTAACATCCGTGCCTGTCTTCCTCTCCTTTATATGTGGGATGCCTCCCACAGCATGGCTTGACAAGCGGTGCCATGTCCACACCCAGGATCCGAACCAGCGAACCCAAGTCTGCCAAAGTGGAACGTGCACACTTAACCACTGTGCCACCGGGCTGGCCCCGATACATGTGATTTTAACTACACTTATTTTTAGACTACAGAATAGAACAAAGCCGCAAATTATCTCAAAAACTCTTTGTTTTTACATCCAATATTCAAAAAATAAACCCCTTCTCATTGTCATATTTTACTAATTTGTATGAGTTTATCTTATATATTGAATACATAAAGAGATATAACTATAGTAAAGTTACTATATTGAAAGTATTCATCACTGGGTACAAATGAATAAATTTATTTTCTGTATCTACAAATATAAGTTTCCAAGCACACTCAAATATAGGAGGAATTCAGGAAAGAGAGTTTGACAGGAGAATAAAGAGGTTTGAGCTAAAAGATCAAGAGTTTGTGTCTATAAGTGGTCCTACGGTTTCTGGAAGCCCAAAATCTCAGGGAATTCCTGAGAGTGAGGACAAACAGGTATTGAAGATCTAGATGAAGGGAATAAGGATTTCCAAGGAAAATATGTTTTCATTGGTATTCAGAATTCACTGTGAAATTGTTCCATGTGATTTTCAAGCATGATAGGCAAATATGGGTTTAAAAAAAGAAAACAGCTTAAAGTTCTGAGGTCTTATTTTAAAAATTCATAATCAGATAAGGAAGTGAGCTGATGAACAAGAGATCTAAGCATTTTCACAGTTGGGAAGTCTGCTATTCTCCCAGCGCAATCAAAGGTCTGTCCCCAGTATCTCCGACAGCTCTGTCTAAAAGGCTGTTCGTTTAACCAAGAACGTAGTATCCTCACGATACTGGCATTTTCTATTTTAAGGGTAAGCCTCTGATAACAGGTGATATTCAGATTAAGAGTCTGGTGGTGTTACCGGCTATAAACATAGGTTCTTTACCTGCCACATAAGAGGGGCCAAATAAAAACTGGAACGCCAGCTTACGGGAAGGAAAGAGTTTTTATTTTGGGTGATGTCAGCCAGGAGACAAGAATGGCCCCTCAAATTTGTCTCATATTGTCTCATCATCTCCCTGAAAGCTGGGAGGCGAGGGGTTTTAAAGGTTTGTGAGAAATGTGGCTGCTTGCAGAGAGGGGGGATAAGGAATTCCATAGGTTTCTGTCCTTGGTTGTCTGTCTCTGTGGATCCCATGCCAGAAAGCTCTGCGAAGCTGTGGTTTCTTGATATTCTCTGGACATCAATTTCCTTGTAATAAACTTCAAGGACCTGTGATTAGTCAGAACTTCAGTGTGAGCCCAGCTGAGCCCACGTGGGCTTTAACAACGTGTACCTTCTATTTGGTTGTAAAGCTCAGGGAGTCAAAGGTTAAAGAGACAGACATTTACATATGAGTGCTTTTGGTTTTAACCCCGTGATGGAAGGGAACTGATATCAGTGGGACATTCCAGGTTATACATGGAGCCAAAAGGAATCAAACATCATTCTTTTATTCTTATGTACAGATTATTTTATTGTAAAAATGTAAGCAATCACAAATCAGTCTGTTGCAAAATCAGTGCTGTATTAGCATAAATGTAATTCCAAGATTTTTTAAAAATCTCATCAGTTCCAAACAGGAATAAGCATTAAGACATGATGGTGCTGAAGTCATTTTCAAGAGACACCAATGCATTGAGTGTGTTTTTCATATAAGGAACTTAGAAAATTTAAAATTTCTAAACGAATTATCTTTATCTTTTCTTCTTATATAATTACAGCCATATTTCTATATAATAGGCTATGAGATGATACGTAAACATAGTAATTTCACCAGAATTGTTTCTTATCAAATAAGATCATATTTTTGCTAAAAACTTTCATTCCAGTCATTTTAAGTGAATAATTCAAGCAACTGTCAAAAGCAAATACATGTTTCTTTTAAATGACGGCTAGGGCCTAACCTTCATTTTCCCCAAGGGAAACAGCATTAAAGATCATTATTACATTATTTGCTGTAGAGACGTGGATTATCATTTAAAGACATGAGCTTGCATTTGCGCATCTAACACAGAGAATCTTCCTTCCAGTGCTGAGCGGGCTGCGTGTGGGAACACCTGCGTTGCTCCCCAGGTGGGGAGCAGCTTGGTGCAGGACCAGGGCCCCTGGCCCTCACAGATTAGCTTTTTCCGTCGCAGACAAGTGGGACCCAGACTGCACAAAGGTGTGAATCGCGTTCTGTTGGAAAAGAACAAGACCAGCGTGTTAATGAACTCACTCAGCGGCAGCAACTCGGCATTCATCTTAGCTTTAATTTGTGCTCAAATGAAAATAATAACAATTCAGAATCCATTCACCTTAAACTAGTTTAAATTGTCCAGAGCTAAAATGAACAGCGTGTGTTCTGCAGGTGAATTCTTTACATCTCGAGGGCGTTTCTGAACAGCTGCTTAAGAAATGGGATAGTTGTCCCTGAGGAGGATCACGAAAGGAAAGCAAACTCTGCCTCGTCTAACCCAGGACACACCTCCTCTGTCACAGCCATCCGCGGCTGCTCCAGACTCACCTTAGGTTTCTCAGCATTGTATTTGTCCAAAAGAGCCTGGACGCGGGCCCCGTAGTCAGGATGGACATCACTGAAGTTCTTGACCTGAAACCAAGTGAAAATAATGTAAGCACACCCCAGCCCCCTACGAGGCGAGGGCCCCGCGTCTGTCCCCGGGTTTGCTCTACAGGCGAGAGAGGATGCTCCCACGGGAGGCAGAACCACACAGCGAGTGGAAGAGCAACACGGGGTAAGACCGGGGCCCCGATGAAAACCTGACATATACTGGCTGAGCAACCTCCAATAAGTCATTCATCTGAGCTTCGGTGTCCACTCCCCATAAAATGAGAGAAATAATTGAGCCTACCCCATAGAATATTGTGAGAAAAGCACATATGAGGTGAGCTCCATTCACTGCATGTAAAGAGCTGACCCCAGAGTGACTCAACAAGGTCTAGAGATTTGTACTAAGAAACAGGCCCAGACGCTACCCGAATTCAGAGTGCGGTGTACAAAGACGCTGGCCCTGCTGGGCAGCTCCACACACTCAGCAGGAATTCCTGACCGTGGCTGATGCCGAGCAGACCGCGGGAGGAGGTGGGGCATCGTGAACCCCCACAGCGCTCACAGCTCCAGCATACGTGAGAGAACACGCCAAGGGTCTAAGCCAAGTTCTGCCACCTCCGAGCTGTCTGACTCATTCTCATCAGTGAGATGAGAGGAAACCTGCCCCGTCTATTTCACAGAGCAAGTGTCAGGCTCTCTGCTGGGGTGAGCAATAGGAAACAGTGCCGTGGGGATTTAAAGGATTATTTTTCACACCACACACATGGAAGACAGTTATAGATACAGAACGTTGGCTCCAGAGAAAGTGCCCAGCCTGCTGGTACTTGTCTCTAAGCCTTGGGACACATGGCAGACAGCTGTTATCCTAGGTACCCCTTTGAACAGAGATGCGGCAACCAAGAGACAAGGAAATAGCAGGTTCCCTAACTCACCCGAAGTCTGCCCCTGTGGCAGGCCAGGAGACCAGGCTTCACATGGCACAACGAGCTGCCACCAGAAACACCCTGGCACCTTAGCTCCAAAGTTCAGCCTGACTTTTGGAAGCAGCTCAGTTCTCACCCCAGAAAATGTGCGAGTTTCTAGTTGCTTCTGAAGGAGGGTCAGGTGTCATGACCTCCAGTGGTTAGGCATGCTTCAAACCACAACAATGTAATCTGTATTTCTTATCTCCTAAAGTCTAAGCAAAATCGTGGCAGGACCCACATTTTGATATTGGACATGGTTCTCCTGCACAGACCTTGGCTGTAGTCAAATTAAACAGCCTAGGAGAGAGTTCACCCTGAACTCAACTAATTTATGACACATTGGACAAAGAGCTAAGGGTCACTGTATATGCTAAAGTCATCGGAAACAAATCCTGGACAGAAAGTATCAGAGGTTGATTGGGGATTAGCACTAATTTTTTTTAAGTCCACGTAGCTCAAGTGAAATAGAAATGCACCTTCTCATTTCCAAGGTTCTCTCACCCAGCTGCACTCTCGCCTCCTGCCGGCAGAGGTCCCCTTCAGCTCACAAAGCCCCACTCACCGCTTTCTTCTGGATGAAAAGCTGCGCGTCCTTCAGATGGCCGGCAATGTTCTGGCACAGGCGCTTCCTGTGCTCTTCATCCAGCACGTGCAAGTAGAAGGCGCGCACCTGCTCGTTGAAAACAGAGAGCATCCAGCTTATCACCAGCAGAACTCACCCACATGCCACTTTGGCAATGAAAAAGCGAGATTTCTTACTGGCATGAGAGTGAAAAACTTTTTAGAACTCGAAAATAATTTAAAATTAGAGTTGAAACTGTCATTTGTGTTGAGTTCCCCACTTTCCATTTTATTTAAAGCAAAACAGGAAGAATTCGGTTGCTGATAGTAGCTCATAACCGCTTTGTAATAACGTCCTTTGTAGTCACTGCTTATAAATATCTTACAAATAGAAGGCAGGACAGCCTACAATTAAAACTCCCACCACACCTTAATATACCGACAACTCCAGAATGCGCAAACTGTTATCGGATGTAAACTGGGCCCACTACAACCTTTGTTCAGTTCACCCAGAGCCACAGAAGAAAGACACTCGAATTCATTAATATATGTCCTCAGTTATTCGGAAGCCAGGATTCCTGGAGAAGACAGATGTTAATAGCGATTTTGCTAATTTTACCTCTGAATGATTTTACCTTTAAATCAATCTCACTAGGCTATCCACAGACTAAAATGAAAGATAGGAGCTTAGAATCAGGCATGTGAGTCCTATCAGCCGCTGCTCACTTCTGAAATCAGCCGTTTCTAGATTACAGCTATAATTTAATCTAACATTTCATTCACTCATTCAACAAGTACTTCTTTATTGAGCACCTCAGTGTACCAGGCACTGTTCTATGTACTGTCCTATTAATGTTTATAAAGCCCCCAAATATCCAAAGAATGAAATTCATAAAATAGAGATATTCATAGCTTTTCTAAGTAAATTAGCAAATATCAGACTATATTAACCTTTTTTAAAAACTTTTGAGCACAGTTTAAATCTGATACCAATGTTTAAAAGTCAGACTTTCCACATTAACACAGTGCAATCAGAGCACTGCATTATGGGGATTTCCTCAGATCTACCTGCAACGTACTAGCCTTCTCTTCAGCTGTATCCAACATAGTGTTTAAACATCCACTGAGCCACTATATCTGCTGGATTTTTATTTCACAGATTGTCTGCTGCATTTTTATTTCAAAGATTGTTTTTGTTTCTAGATATTTCCATTTGGTTCTTTTTCAAATCTATCGGTTTTTGTTTTCTCACATCCTATTCTTGTCTTAGAGATAATATTCCTTTCTGTATGTCTTTGAATGCTGTGTACACGCTTATTTTAAAGCCCCTTCTGGATTATTCTATCCTGTGTATGACTCTTCCATCTAATGCATGTGCAGTTTCTCAGGGCACTGGACTCCCTTGTATGTATTGTAATTTTGCCCTGTGGCCCATCTCCCACAGGAGTTATCCTCTGCAGAATTACCACGTGTCCGAGCTGTGACAGTGTCATACATGGTGGTCCTTTTGGTCATCTCTGCAGAGGCCTAACAGAGCTCACTGATTCACTTGTTTCTCGGTTCAGGGCTTCCATGTGGTCTTAAGTGGAACAAGAATGCAGGGACGTCACCCGAGCACAGCACAGGAGAGGGGCCCCCAATTTCTCAGGATTGATTACTCCCATCTACAGTCCACATGCTTTCAAGCTGCATCCTTGGCCTGGTGGGTAGCTTTCCCAAGGGAGAGCTGGTTCCTGGTTCTCATCATTACGACTGGAGCTCACGTCTCGCTTCTGCAACATGTGAAGCCTTTTAAACCCATTTACTAAATTCCTAATCTAAGTTGTAGCATTTGCCAGTTCAGCATATCCATTCAACTCTTCTGTCATAAATTAAACTTCTCTTAGTAAATTCTCCATGCCGTCATCTATTTTCTTGAAAATATTAATCACAGTTGTTTTAAGATCTTTATCTGACAATTCCCTTATCTGGATCTCTAACAGGTTTGTTTCTATTAGGAGGGGTTTTTCCCCTCATGGTTTTCAGTCATAAAGTCTTATGTGTTAAGTATGCCTGATAACTTATTATTAAATGCTGGACATCTGAATATGAAAAAATATAGAGATAATTTGAGACTCTATTTTCCTCCAAAGATTTACGTTTGCTTCTGCTAGACAGTTAAGATAGAGGGAGATCGCCTTAATCCAGGTGATCTGAGGCTGAGCTGATGCAAAACCGTGTCTCAGTTTTTGCAGGGAAAGTTTACTGCAGGTTAGCCCTTATTCCTAGGCGTGGCCCTTCCGGGATTCCAACTCAATGCTTAGGATGCTAACTAAAGGCCACCTCCTTAGCAGGCCCTGAACTCCAATTTTTATCCCTCCAGACCCAGAAACATGCTATAAACTCTGCTCAGCATCTTGGCCAATGCTTACAAGGTAATAATCACCTCATGAGGAAAGGACACCAAACGTCAAGCTCACATCTCTGCACTTCTTTTCTGTCCAAGACGTCGGCCCTGCACATACTTGCTGCCTTATTAGCTCTCCAGCCTTCAAACAAGGCTCTCTGTAGTTTATCTAGATTTCCAGTCTTCTCCGAGAGGACAGGGCTGATACAAGCTGGCCGGCCATAAGCCAGAAGTGGAAGTCCCAGTTAACTGTTTTAAGAGTATAAATCTGGACCTTCTTACTTATTTTCCAGGTCACTCTTACAGTTACTGGATAGTGCTATGAACCTATAAGCAGTATCATGACTGCTTAAAAACATGAGTTCTTTACAGTGATAAGAAAATCAATAAAATAAGAATGATCAAACAAATTTTAAATTTCAATGTGTAAGCAATAGCCTCATTATCTAAGTTAAATTTTGCAGAGGATGTATTAGCTAGTTTAACACCAGAATAACCTCATGCAGGCACAATTCTTTGAGAGGCAGAGATTGGATTCTAACATACTTGTACCACCAGGAATAATGCAGTTACTATGAAAGGCTTCCAGGATGTTTAATCTCATCTAAATATGGTTTACATCCTACAATAATTTCCTTTTTATAGACACAAATATACATATACACACGCGTGCCTTTCAAATAAAGATCTCTCCACAGTGAATTAATTCACGTATTTAAGTCTATTTTACTTGGAAGCCACATTTACAAGTTGAGGCACTAGAAATAGGTCCCATTCTAGTGTGAGTACTAAGCTTAACACCAACTACCCAAGCAGACCTCCAGGACGACGACACTTTTTAGCTTTATTCTTCTCTTGCGTGTGGACTGGACACATTAACGAGGTGGCTGCCCCTCAAAGTTAAAGGGCCTCTTTCACTGCATCCATCTACTGACAGACAGCCCTCAGGCAGCCTCGGGTGACTGGAAAGAGGGTGGCACTTGACCCGGGGCAGTTCACTATAGGCCGGCCAAAGGCCAAGGATGCAACCAAGAGTGACAAGATTAGTCAAATCAATCCGATTTCCTCTCTCCAGAATCTCATACAGAAGTGTTGAGAGAAAGAGAGAAAAATGGTCCAAAAAAAAAAAAAAAGAGTAATACATGGAGAAAAAAGCCATAAAGAAGAGTTAGCCATGGTCATAGTAAAGCCACAGCAAAGTTCAAACAGAAGCTATGAGGCAAAGAGGAGAAAAACAGGAGGACATGGTAAGGATAAGCAGTTGGGACTGGAAAGCAGAAGCCGGCAGGCGGAGGGGGGGTCACATAGATAATGCGCCCTGTAAGGAAAGAGCTGCTCCGAATGGAGGTCTGGCCCTTTAAATCCGGGCTCTCCTGCCCAGATTCTTAGATTGGGCTGTACGTAAGCTCCATTTGCCCATTTCTTAGATTTCTATGAGCTCACTGCTTCCCCAGCGGTCCCCACCTGTATCCCGTCTACAAACTTCGAGGGAACAGAGACGAGCCTCCAGACCCTGCACTGAAAGAGCACAGTAACACAACTCCATCGACTAAGGGGACTGACTGATGACCAGAGACGTCTTCCCTGAATTCCATTTAAGACATATTAGACACTTTAAAAGGGGAAAATATGCAGACGTGGACAAGGAGCATGATCAAGCCACTCCCAGGGCAGACAGAGAAGCCATTACCTGAGTGACGTTGTCCTCGTTGGCACTGTTGAAACGCTGCACGTCTGGAGAGCACTGGCTTTTACGTTCCAGGGCAGAAGGCTGTTGCTCCGGAGCACTGAAGCTATTGGGGTAGTAATTCGGAGCGCCACCTTTACAGGAAAACCACAAGGATTTACTCAGGGAGATGAAAAACGAAGCAAGTCTGCAGTCAATGTGATATGAAATAAATTCAAGTGGCGAGTATATATATATGTATATGCACATGTCTATACACACATGTATACACACACATACACGTACATGCCACGAGCATATTATTTTTAAGGTCCGAGATTTAGCTACAGGCAGGCCACAGCTTCTTAGAGAATGCTGCCATCTCCCAAAGGCTCCCATGGGCTGTCTCACTCCGAGTGTTAATGAGGACATTTCAAACTCCCTTTGAATACTTCAACTGACTTCATCTCTAAAATCTTCTGATGCTTCCCAGTACAAATATATTTATACAGGTTTGATTTGGCCCCCATGGAAGATGAGACCCAAAGACATGTCTCAAAGTTGAGGGTTTTATTGGGCTTGGGCTCAATTCAAACAATGAGTCACAGAACCCACGGGAGCAGTAGAGTCCCAGCTGCGCCCCTTCCAGCTACAGACACATCGACTGAGCCCTGAGGTGCTAACGGGCTGCTGCCAGGGCCCACGGCCGTCAGGGGTCCATCTGAGCTCTGGGTTTTTGTCTGTGCCATTCCAGCACATACTACATCTGCGTTACAGTGCTCTGCTTTGCTATTCCTTAAAGGTTTTTAAGATTCTTGAGGTATCTTTCCTTTACTGACCATCACTTTATGCAATTCTAGCTTGACTTCCACTTCCCTCCACGGATAAATAAAAAAGGATTTTTAAAATTTGATATTTCTAGTATGTCAGCTCTCATTTATCTGGACTATGAGAACAAATGACAAATACAATCAAAACATTTTTTATGACTTTTGGAATAAATTATGAGGCTTTTTTTTTTTCATGTTGGCATATTTATTTTTCTAACTATAACTCTGCTTTGGCTGATATTAGCAGAGCTTGAATTATCTGAGCACACTCTGCCGAAACAGAAGGAGTGGCCTGGGAACATATTAAGGGGTTTGAACAAACTGGTCTGGGGCTGCAGCTTGACCCAGCTCACTGCCAGAAGAGGTTATCCAGAGTGGATAACCAAGAGGCACATACGTAGCACACGGATCAGAGCACCAAGTGCATGTAGGGAGAGTGAGGACACCACACTATCATGGGGCCCAATGTTTAGCCCAAGAAATTCATTCTAGGTCAGCCACATCTATATGAAAAGCTAGGTGCTCCCACAAACGGCCACCACAGTGGTTTTCTGAGTTAAGAATAAGCTCTTTGAAATGTGCCTATCTGAGGAATTTTTAAATTCTCTTTCCAAACAAGCTCTGACCTTTGCTCAAAGAGGGAGCTGTCCGCAAGTCACTGACTACTGGAAATAATGAAGCCTGTTTATCGAACTCCAAGGGCACAGTCCAAATGCTCTACTTTGTCTTTTGGGTTTTTTTTTTTTGCTGAGGAAGATTCACCCTGAGCTAACATCCATGCCAATCTTCCTCTGTTTTTAGCGTGTGGGCCACCAGCACAGCATGGCTGCTAACAGTGTGGTCTAAGTCCACGCCTAGAACGGAACCCGGGCCGCCAACGCAGAACACACGGCCCTAAACCACCAGCCCCCCGCAGCTGGCCCCCAAATACTCTGCTTATAAAACTAGGCAAAGGTGCGTTTTAAAATACATCCTTAAGTAGTTTTTTCATGTATATGTCACTACAGTGAGAAACAAGAATGGCAAACAGGAAGCAATTACTTATTAATAAAGTTTCAAAATACACTGGAACCTGATACAGCCAGTCCCGGTAACAGAAGGACTGAGGAACACGAATGAAAAAAGTCACTTTAGAATAAAAACGCAGAAGACAGACACAGAAAGTATCAATGATTTGGGGCAATAACACACCTCACACCTCTGTGAACCTCAGAGAACAGAAATATTGCAACCACCTAATATAACTGGTTAGTGAGCGTGTAAACTTATCAAATACATGGAAAAGGCTTAGCGATAATTATAATAAATGCAAGGCACAAAATTATATATATAAAATAATCTTAAGCATATAAAAACATCTTCACAGAAAAGACTGGCAAGAAATCTAGCCAAATGCAACAGTTATGGCTTTTGCGTGTTGGGACTATAAGCGGGTTTTTCTTCTCCCTTCTCTCCCTTCCCTTACATTTTCCAAATTTCCTTTAGGGCACATATATTATTTTTATCATAGAAAAATGAACGTTGTTTGAATATAGACATCCATGGCTATAAATATAAACCATCATGGAGATTTCTGAAGGGATCAGTGTAAGCAGCCTATTCGTAAATAGTGTCCTAAATAGGAAGAGGAAAAAACCCTAAGATCTGTATGAAACTGTGGAATACTAAAAGGAAAAAAACATTAACCAAACATGCTCTAATTAGAGAAAGTAATCAGAAAGAGAGGCTATTTGTACATGGCACCAAAAAGGAGTAGTTAAAAGAAAAACACCATAAATTTGATAAACGACCAAAAAACAAAATGCAGTGGAGTCTCCTCTCACCAGTTGATCTGCATGAGTTCGGCTACATTCACTTAGAAAAAAGGTGGTGGCGAACACCCGATTTGCTGTCTCCCCACCCTAACCTTGGCTCCCCCTCCACATGCTAGCTAGACCTGCTCCCCCACAGCCCCATCAAAGGGCAGAGAGACAAACACAAGCTCTTTGCACTTCCAAGAGTGGAAGTCCTGGCGATTGAAGAGTGATTTGAGTCCGTCCAGCTCGGGAAGAGTCTTTGCAGCCTAACCCCCCAGCCAGATGCTGCTCCGCAAGAGTCAGGGTGAGAGGGCTTCCTCCCCCCGCTTTCTGCACTGGATGGACCAGCTAGTCAAAGCTGAGAGGGGCGCTCTCACCACATAAAACAGACGAATGCAGGGCGGGTCCTCAGGCAGTTTAAACCTGCATTGCTGGGCAGAAAGGACGCGGTTGGCAGGATCACGGGTGGCGCATCTGCACAGAGCCGGAAGACCCGTGGGGCCAGACTGAAACCCAGGGGCCTGGCCAGCATCCCGCCCTCTCTGTGCAGCAGGCCCTCCGCCCTGGGCGAGCCGCTGCCTCACCTACCCTGGTTGTCGAACATGCACATGGGGCCGTCGCGTTGGTAGTTGGCCACTCGAGTGCGGAAGGGACAGTTCACGGGTATCTGAAGATAGTTGGGTCCCAGGCGGTGGCGGTGGGTGTCAGGATAGGCAAAAAGGCGGCCCTACAGTTATAAAGAAGATGATGACTGTGCACCTGACGTATCAAATAGGAACGATCTGTAAACGTCATTCTCAAGTTTCAAGGGCAAAGCACTCCGGACGTGGGGTGAGCACAGAACCTGCCTCCCGCCTCCCGCCCCACGCCCCACGCCCTCCTGAAGAGCAGAGCTCTGCTCGCCCATGAACGGTCCTTAATCTTCACGCCATATGGCCAAATATCCACACATCTTCACATTCGTTCTGGACAACAACTCCTTTTTTTCTCAGATAACAAGTTAGTGCCATCCCGCATTATTTCCCATTCCCAAGGATGTGTCACATTCTAAAATCGATTTGCAAGAACCCAACGAACTGGAATCACGAGCTGATTCCATTCTTCCCCGTTCCCCGACTCCAGGGGAGGGATCGACCATCCGCTCTCAACAAAATGAAGCAGATTTCTACAAAACCAACCGTATGGGAAATTGTTTAGAAAAGCACCTCCCATGTTGCATTCTGAATTGTATCAGTATCACTCTGAGCTCTGAGCCTTTCTAGATATAAATAAAATACTACACGAAGAAAACTATGGTTCAGAATGATGGCCGTATAATGCCAAAGTCCAGAAGCAAAGATTAAACTAGGTTATTACATATTTACCAAGGCAGGATGGTAACCTTTTTGCAATCTCTTTCAGTTAGTGTTGAAACAAAATGCTTTATGACTAACTCTGCATTAATTTTGGTATCAATTATTTATATATTCTCATTATTCAAAGCTCTACTCTATGAGCAGTTTTCTTGCATTGACTTTATCATTGGCCTTGAATCTGAAAGATTATTATTATACTCCTAATTCTATGAGCCGAAATAAAAATCAAGTTGAATAGGGCAACTTATGCAATTATTTTGTACCAAACCAGTCATACCAACATGCTTAGTTCAATCTCAGCATTCTGTCAATCATTTGCTCTTGGCTGAGTGACTCTACCTCCCACCTTATTTCAAACATCCAAGGTAATACTTAGATGACTGTCGTGCAGCCATGACTAAGAGCCTATTGTCTAGAAGCTGGTTGCCTCCTTTGGCTTAAAATAGACTAAGTTATGTTCTAACTTTACCCACAGGATAGACGACATAATGGAGCTCCTGGATGTAGCCTCCAGCACGTCCTTCTGGTTTTGTGTCACCTTATGTTTATAAGGCTGCCCTCCCTACCTGTGGGTGGAGACCCATAAAGTCAAGGTTGGGAAATGGGCACAGCCAGGCCAGACGCTGACACCAACTTGAATCCAGGCTTCACCCAAGGCCCTGTGGCTGAGCTCCCTGGGGACGTGGGTGAAAGGCAGAACAAGGCTCTCCACTCCAGGAACCGGGCGACTTCCCCACTCCTGCCAACTGCAGAGCCTGGCAGTCAGGAAAGGAGGCACCAGCTTCATCAGGGACCGGGGACAGTCTCTCTGAGACGGGCACTGTCCTGCTCTGTCCTTCTCACCGTGGTCTGGCTTATCACTTAGGATTTCTAATCCTCCTTACTGGCTCTCCACTTCCAGTCCCTCCTCCAAAACACCACCCGACACATTGTCTAGAAGCTGGTTGCCTCCTTTGGCTTAAAATAGACTAAGTTATGTTCTAACTTTACCCACAGGATAGACGACATAATGGAGCTCCTGGATGTAGCCCAAAAGAATCTTCCTGAGGCCCTGCATGGATCCTGTCTCCTGCCCAGAAACCTTTACTCCTCACTGCTCGCCAAATGCCAAAAGAAGGACGACAGCCCTGCCTGCCATGTGGCTCCTAACATGCTCCCTGGTGTCAGGATTCACAGCTAAATATCCCAAGCAGTTGTAGGAAAAACTAGGCTGGGAACTGATATTTTGACTGAACCCAATAAGGGTCTTTCACACACTTTCGTAAACTCATTTTAAAAAACTGTAAAGACAGCATATTACATTTAAAATATGTTTGCCATAACTGAAATTAACACTGATAGGAATTATATGATTAATCTTTCTAATTCATATAATTCAATTCACTAATGGAATTATATGATTTCCATTTATCATCCTTTTTCAGGACTCTCTTTCCCACAGTTTCAATGCCATGCCTGACACCTTTGTTTTTTGTTGTTGTTGTAGAGAATATGCATTTGCTATGCGGTCCTTTTCCTATGGGGGCCTAGGCCGCCATCCAGGGCATCGGCACCCTTCTAACTGTATGAGTTAGTGTTGCTAACCGCCTCCAGGTCTCCGTGTGGTCCAGAGACTCATGGCGACCTAGATTCTCATGAAAGAATCTTGTATTCCTCAACCTGTGCCCTCAATACCAAGACTACGCAGCCTTAGCTGTACCCTCGACGATTCCCAGCCTTGGCAAATCCCGTTAACCTCTGCTTCACACAGTTCAGCTCCCTCCAGCCGCCAGGCAGGGGAGGCTCAGGGCCAAGGGTCACGTTGTCTTGGCTTCCTCTGCTCCCCAGTTCAGGGCAAGCAGTTCTGCCCACCCTCTGTAATCCTATCCATGTCACTTCCCTTTCTATTGCCAACCCCCAGCTCCCTCTGTTCTATTTATAACCAACAGGAGTGATTCTGCTTGCTATGTACCAGATCAAAGTTCTCAAAACTGAAGAAAACTTTTCTCTTCCTAGAAGCAACAACTGTAGCATAAACTTCTACTCAAGCATTCAGGTCCCCTCTGACATATGCTCAACGTACCTGTCCAATCTTATTTCTTCTAACGCAGGAAAGAGTCACTGTTTACAGTTTAAATACACCCAACAGGGTCTGCCTTTGCGCCTACACTCCTCTCCCTCTCCTGTCTCACTTATCTCTATTAAAAAACAAAATCCCTGGGCCGGTCCCATGGCCAAGTGGTTAAGTTCACACACTCCGCTTCTGCGGCCCAGGGTTTCACCAGTTCAAATCCTGGGTGCGGACATGGCACCGCTCATCAGGCCAAGCTGAGGCGGTGTCCCACATAGCACAACCAGAAGGACCCACAACTAAAAATATGCAACTATGTACTGGGGGGCTTTGGGAAGAAAAAAGAAAAACAAAATCTTTAAAAAAAAATCCTATCTATTCTTAAAAAACCATCTCAAATGCTACCTTATTCTGGAAACTTTGCCATTGTCCTATCAGACAAGATTTCTCCTCCAATTCACCATAGCATTCTTCTGTATCATAGTTATCCTGTGTTTTAACGTCTGTTACAGTACCCAGGACACTCTATCACACACAGTAGATAAGTATTCCAGTTACATTAAACTGAACTAAAAACTAATGAAAAACTTATTTTCTATAAAAGCCTCAGATGTTCCCAATGTCAAAGCAAAAAAGTTATTATTAAAAAAAACAAGGGAACCTTAGCTTGCCTCCCGGGACAGTGACACCTGAACTGGAATCAGACGCTTACATAAGAAGTGGCCGTAGGTCACTTTGGCCTTATCTAAGATGTAATCATTAATCTGTGTTTCATGGTCATAGTCCAAAAACACAAAAGATCAATCAATTAACTCAATAATTATGAAGCCAATTATTTTCTACTGATTTCTGGTCCAAAGAATGTTTCACTCTTCGTACTCTTGAAAGAGCATTTTGGAGAGTGATAAAAAAAATACTGATTGCCCAAAACATTAACAAGACAAACGAACGGCTAAATTAACCCATTGCCTTAGTTCATAAAAATAATCTCCAGATCTCTTTTTACAGATGGTAAAATTCAAACATCACCACGGAAGAGGAAGTAAATAAAGTTACGCTGACCATGGTGTTACAATCAATTAACAATATTCCCTCCCACCAGTTACAGACTCAACAAACAGTGCTTTACTCTGTAAACACTAGGCATCTCTAACATAACTTTTTTTAAATTAAAAGACTAAATATCAAAGTCTTAACATATTGAGGGGTTTTACAATGAAATTTGGTTTATATTGTAATGCCATCTAAGGATGTTTCAGTCAGTCCACAGGAACTAAGGACCCCGATTAAAGTCTAAGTGATGTTCTAGTTAATTCTTTGTATAAAGATTGTGCCAAATTACACAGTGTGTGTGTCACGCGCGCACTCCTGCCTCAGAACATCTCAATTCATCAGGTTTACCTGAAGCATTTTGTCCGGGCTGGGCTCAATGCCAGGTGGCATGTTGTTTGGGTCAAAGGCCAACTGTTCAACCTCAGCAAAATAATTAACTGGGTTCCGGTTTAAGACCAGCTTACCAACTGGGATAAGAGGGTAGTCCTTGTGAGGCCAAACCTAAAAATAATGTCATAGTCACAATTACCAGACAACCAACTGAAGGAAACTAAAGTACCCATAAAAATTACGCTTTCAAGCATAATGAAGCCAATGATAATAACTGAAAATAACAATTTTTTAATCCAATAAAATGATAACTTAAGGTGAGTACATTTGGTTGAGTCTTTCGTAACAGTGAACAGTAAATAGCGACACTTTCCCTGTGCAAAGGCACATCAGCTTTTCAAAATTGCTAAGAACGCTATATGGAGCCACCCAGATAAATGCAAAGAACTTATCAAACAGGAGCTGAAGTGAGATGAGGTGAGGACTCATTCACAAGAGAGGAACTCTAAAGTGGTACCACTGTATTCGTACGACTTCCCTTATGAACACTTGACTGCAAATGTTCCAAAATTAGGTTAACAACTAAAACTATCGAGTTGTTAACTAACTCACCTTGGTAAGATCAAATGGGTTAAATGGAAAAGTTTCTGCCTGATCAAATGTCATGACCTGGATGTACAAGGTCCAGGATGGGTAGTTGCCTGTGGCAATGGCGTTAAAAAGGTCCCGGAGGCCGTAGTCAGGGTCTTCCTGGGAGAGTCTTGCTGCATCTTCAACAGAAAGGTTTTTGATGCCCTGGTCAGTCTACGGAATGAAAGAAGGAAGCACAAACTGAAACTTATTGGCAAAGTTATGGAACTTTAATTAGTAATTCATTGAAGGATTATGAGTAAGGCTACTCAAAGATTGGATTTTCCTTGTACCATAATTCCACTGTTCAAGAATGATACAAATATAAATTTATCAATGAGAAATTCTACTGGATTAGACTGATTCCTTTAATATCCAGGGAATCTGTCTATGCATTTCATACTTAAGATTAGTTCTATCTTTCCTTTATGCATTCTATATTACAGTCATGAAAGGCATAATGATGTTTCTGTCAACAATGGACCACATATACCACAGTGGTCCCATAAGATTAGTTTCTTGTAGCCTAGGTGTGTAGGGGGCTGCAAGCTCTAGGTTTGTGCAAGCACACTCTATGATGTTCACACAATGATAAAATCACCTAACAATGCATTTCTCAGAACACATCCCCATGATTAAGCAAAGCATGACTATATCTAAATTTTTTAATTATTGACATATACTTTATTTTCAATTTTTCACCCATATAAAGAATGCTGCATGACTGTCTTCAGACAAACCCCAAAACATTTTGGCATAAAATATACATAACATAAAATTTACCATTTTAAAGTAACCACTCAGTGGATTTTTTGAGTCTATATCTCAAAATGGAGTTGCTGGGTCATATGGTAATCCTACATTTAATATCTTGAGGAATTTCAAAACTGTTTTCCAGAGTGTCTATTATTTGAATTTGTATACTCATTTTACTTTTTGAATCAGAAAACAAAATCAAAATATATTTAAAAAATAAACAAATGATTAATAAAATTAAATGGCTTCTCTTTTTTGCATGAAGTAGTTTTTTTAATTCCCTGTTTTATAACAGCTCGAATCAATTAGTGAGCTTGTGCTCAGCTAGCAGCCCTCCACCCCTACTCTCCTCCTTTTTTATTTTAAACAAACCATAGAGTCATAGCTCACAGAGCTCAGAAGAACTGCAGGACAGCCTCTCGGAACCAGTTCTCTGATTCTCAGCAGGCAAAGTTAGTATTCTGACTTTCCAAACAAGCCATTAAGACCCACAGAAGTTAAGTCACTTTCACAGCTGTTCCCAGAGCAGAATGGCAATACTGCCCTTTAACAGATCCCCCACCTCTATCTTATTCTGAAAGATCCCCAACAAGCTAAGCACCATGGAAAGATTTCCTTAGCAAAAGTCAACTCTGAAAGGCGAGTCCATTTCTACCACAGAAATCTCAACGCTCTCTGGCCAGTGGCAAGATTTGAACCTTCTTACTATCAGACCAGAAGTAAAGCCACCGTCAGGATTCAAAAATGGAGGTCACCATCTGTAGATCACCCAGAGAGCTAATACACTACATTGTGCAATAATATTGCAACATCTTTCTGATTTTAATCGAATCTCTTGGGTTTAGAAAAGAATAATCTCTGGTCAGAATAATCCAGACTGATGAAGGGCTGTCTGCTGAACAGACCCATAAGCAATCCAGTCTTTCCCAGACCATGGACAGCTGGTACTATCATCCCAGTTTTACAGTGACAAACCTGGAGCTCAGTGACTTCTAACAATATTCCCAAGCCACAGTTATCTGTAAGAGGGAAGACCTGAGTTCAGATTGGTCTAACCGCAGAGCCACCAACCATGCTAGCTGTCCCAGATAGAATCACTTCTTAGTCCTGCCCTACATGACACCACACTGCTCCTTTTGGCAATTACAAGCCAATGGGTCAACTGTTTCTTAAGTTGTTCCTTGCCAAAGATCACATACCCAAGCCATAGCAAAAAGAGAGGTGACAGTTTCCCTGTCTGCTATACCTACGTTCATGGTTCACATAAAGATTAAGACAGGACAGAAGAAAACAGGTCTGTGGGATGTCATTAAGAGGGAGATGGCATTTTTCATGAGTCCACTCCTGTCTCTGCTTATTTTAGCAGCAGTGTTGGGAAATAAGCTCTTGGGCAACTAGAGGTTTTTTAAGAACCTTCTAGAGTTCTCTGGAATATGGCTTATTCTAACAAATGCCAAGCTCACACTAAAAGAGAGCCCTTTAAAACACTTCAGTTATTTAAAAGGTTCTCAAAGGCTTCCCCAAAGGTAACTGATTTGACCTGATTGTATGAAAGCAAACCAAAAAAAGAAAATTTTTGTTTTCTGACATTTGTAATTCACTTGCCCTGTTCATAGTATACCCTTAATAAATGGTAAATAAGTGGATAGATGAATTAAAAAGTTAGGAGAAATGTTTTTGGAAAGCCAGCATCAGATGTTGAAAGTGGTGGTGAGACTGGTATTTCACAGACGGGAATGCCCCAACTCTGCCTCAGTGCCCCCTCCTGGGCTTCGAAAGATAGCTATGCTCAGAGCACTGACTCAGGGCCAGGAAAGGCGAAGCAACAGAACAATTCACCGCTTGCTAAGTCTTACCTCCAAACTCCAACAAGGAACTCTAGAAACCTAGGTTACAGGTAGAAATCTTTTGCCTATCCTGGAGGCCTGTATTATCTCCTTACCTTTGGGCCCACACCAAACTTTAAACCTTCTCACTCCAGGGAGAAAGAATTTCAATGTGCACCTGCCAGCACCAGAAACATTAAACCAGAGAGGCAGCACAAAGGAGCGTTTTTCCACCTATTTATGGCAGGGTCCCCAGGGTCCAGGAGACGAAAGCTTGACTATTGACAACGGCCATGTGCTCTTGCCCTCTGGCCACATGAAAAGAAGAGACCAAAGAGCCCACACACAGTTCTTCTAATTGGGCTGCGAGAATCTACTCACTCAGGCAGTGGTCAACAAAATATTCATGGTACTGAGCAACTAGATCAGTACTTCTCATCCTTCGGGGTGGAGGAGGTAAGGGAAAGGTAGGGGAGGTCTTGATCTTTGCCTAGTCCTCAGGAGAAGTAAGGAGACGTCGGTGGCAGGAGCCTTGTACCCCCTGCCCCATAGGCAACACGTACCTTATAATGGAATTTGCAATAAACTACCTCTCCCTTCGCATTAACCAGCTTGAAAGTATGTGATCCATATCCATTCATGTGCCTATGTCCATCCGGAATGCCTCGATCACTGAACAGGAAAGAAACCTAAGGAAGAAAAAAATAAAGCCTAAAACTTTTCAATTTAAATCAAAACATCCTAGATTTTTAAGACATTCCTAAGTTTCTAGAAACCCCTTAATGACACAGCCAAGTACCCAAGGAAGGGTTACCATATTTACATCTATAATAAATAACAAACAGAAGAATTTTAAAGCAGAATGATATATAAATTATTGAACTCATGGCTCAAAATTCTATAAACAAAAGTTAAAGCAAATCTGAAAACTAGCCTAACTTATTATTCAAAATTGATTTAAATAGCAAATTCATTTGGTACTCCTTTCCCCTCCTTTCCCTAATACAAAGAAGTTTACGACAGGCTTGAGACTTTAATCCTTAATATTGCGAAGTATCAAGGGATAATGTCTTTAGCACCACATAAGGTCTACGAATGGAAGAAGATCGACAAAATCAGTCACTATAAAAGTCTTCAGGGTGAAGAAATCTGAGAGAGCCTCCCAAAAAAGGTCAGAAGCCAATTCTAATCAAAGAGCCCAACCTGGAGAAGGACATTATGAGGCATAATTACCAGTTCCATCCCAGGTGACATATGATAACAGAGTGAAAAAAGAATGCTCCCACCTGATGCAGAGACTCAGGACGCAGACTCCAGAAATCCCAGACCATATCCGGATCCTTCAGGTGCGTTTGAGGGTTTCTCTTTTGGCTGTGGATAAAGGACGGAAACTAAATGGGAAAAAAAAAAGAAAAACTAAGTTAACAGGAATTATGGTGCCTGACATTATACATCACATTGCTAGGTTTATGGATTATAGTTCTGAACAATATAATCCTAGAATTTTAAACTGCAAACCCTAAAATGAAATTTACCCTCTACTGTTTCTAGGGCAAAGCACCTTTTTCTATTAATCTTCCATGCTCTGCAAGGAAAACTGGACTATTTCCATTAAGTCGGGGAATCTTGAAACTGCAAATCTAAGACCAGTGATAACTGTTGTTATTTGATACTATAAAAAGATACTAAATATGAAAAAAATGTGTTTAAAAAGGCAATGCAGCCAACCTAAATTCTCTTCTTTCTGCCTTTCCGAGGGCCTCTCCTCAAATGCCATTCTATACGGAGTATCTGAAATCAATTTAAATCAACCAATATTGGTAGAGTGCAAAATACTCTATGGCTTACCAACATGGCATCCCTGATGAAGAAAATGGGGGTATTATTTCCAACAAGATCCCAATTACCATCTTCAGTGTAAAATTTCACCGCAAACCCACGAGGGTCACGAACTGTGTCAGCTGAGCCTGATTCTCCAGCTAGAAGATTCAAATGGGAAAAAGGAAGCCTAAGCCAGAGCTCTTTGCATCCAAGAAGCCTGAAGGCATAAAGAAACATTAGGATCTAACTGTTCCAATCCATTTCCTAAAAGTAAATTAGATATTTAAGTACCCAGGTTATTATTTCTACCACCTACCAGCTAATTTGGTCAACAAATTAAATAAATGAATTAATTGAGAGTAATAAGAGAGTACATGTAATAACAGCTGAAGAGATTATCCATTTAAGATAATAAGGTGGCTTTGTCCAAAGGTGATTAAAATAAGGGAAGAGAATAATTATAAACATTAAGGTGGTGAATAAAGCAAATAAGTGAGTCATCAAAATGAGACTGATATTAAGAAAATGAGTTAAAATATAGGTTTATTCTTAATTTCATTTATTTTTGCATTCCACAGTATTTTTTAAATGCACAAACACAGACTCACACAGAAACAGAATTAATCATGCATTGTGGTGTGTTGAGATGTAGTATGATAGATCTCATTCTTACTACCCTGTACCATGAGAAAAACTCTGAAATAGAAATAATCTCACCTTGCAAAGTAAACCTATGGATTAGGAATAATGTTGGTAAAGCATCTACCCATGGTTGGCAGAGTAAATTCTCAATAAAGGGCAGCTGTTACCATGGTTACTGAATAAGGTCCTCACTCCATACTTCCGTGTGAGGCAACCACTCATAGAAAAGTTCTTTCCAAGTGTCACAGAACTGCAGAGGCAGCTCTGTAAACTGTGATTTCCTAAGACCTCAACAGAGTTATAAGTAACTTCCTACGTGTCTTACCTATTTTTCCACTGTAAAACCTTGCATAATTTGGAGAAGTGCTTATTTCCTATTGTCCTACAAGTTTTTCTTGAAATTAAGTTATAAATGCCCCAAATAAGATGCAGGGCTGAGTCCAGCAACACAATCTTGCGAACAGACTGACTTACCAACGGTAGAGAATCGAACCGCAATGGGAGTCCTCTTGCCAATCTGGTCAAACACCTTTGCCTTGGAGTATCTGGTGATGTCATGCGTGACCTCAAAGTAGCCAAAAGCCCCTAACAAGAAAGACACAGAAATCTCATCCTGGAGACCATCACTCAAACCATCAGGCCCTCAATGGACATCTGGGTGACTAGAGAAACTGATGGTTTAGCACTGGCCTTCTGGGAGCTTCCAATATGATGGGAGAAGGGGAGATGTCCGAATGCAAGTGCAAAGAGCAGAATGCAAACCCCTGTTATCGTTCAGTGCTAAGCGGAGGGCTACACAGCTGGAGCCAAGAGGAGGAGATGGGCAAGGCTGGAAGCCGCTCATCACGCAGGGTCTGAGAGGGCCTGGAACTCCACGTGGGACTCAGGAGAGAAAGAGAAGAATGGGGAGAAGGAGAAAACACAGAGAGAGAAAGAACAAACACTTAGAAAGGACGCCACAGAGCCACACCACACACCGAACAGCAAACCAAAGCCACAACGGAAAAGCCACACAAAGAACATTGGAGGAGCTGGAAGAAGAGGGGATGAGACCAGGAAGTCCTCACAGGGACTGCAAGGGGGCAGCTAAGAGAACAACTTTCTCCTCCTTTCTATCAAGCTTTCTTTTTCCTACTGAGTTTTTAGCTTTCTTTGAAACACCACCCTCATCTTTTATCTCCGTAATAAAAGCAAGATAAAAATTTTACAGATGTCTTGACCCAAAAGGAAAAATCACCACAAACCCACCACCCTAACACAACTATCCTCAATTTTGCACAGCTCATTCCAGTATCTATCCAGCTAGTGCACCATCTAAATCGTGTTACAATTACAGGACATCTGGGTCTGTATTTCCATATTCTTACTTCTTCACTAAACTGTATGATGGAAGAAAAGGAAGATTACTCTTATTTTTAGTAAAATAAAGTATGTTTATATATAATGTTCAATCCAGGGAAATAACCATCATTTCATTTCTAACTCCTCTGCTGACGGACGTGTTTTCCTTTCTCCCAGGAAAGGAGATTTTGGCCCTTCTATTAAAAGAGCTCCAGCCTTCTGAGAAATAATTTTTAACCCAAGTGCTATGAAACAATCCTTCTGCAACAAATAAACAGAGCTCTCACCTGCTCCTTTAGCATGCACGACTCTCTCAGGAATTCTCTCCCGGTCAAAGTGAGCCATCTCATCAGTGAAAACCACATCCTGAACAAGGAGGGGCCCTCGGGGCCCTGCCGTCATAATATTGAGTTTGTCTCCTATTGGGATACCAGCCCCGGTGGTCAGAACATCAGGCTGCTAAGAGAACACCAAAGGAAAAAGGGCAGGAGAGTCAGCACGATCAAACTCCTACTTGACACTGTCATAGGCTACACTGCTTTGCAATTTTTATACCTTCTGCCCAAATTCTTTTTAAACTTCCTGTGTCCAAGGCACTAAAATACTACAGATATGCTGTTTCCTGAAATTTATAGTCAGGTCTCAGAAATCCCAGATGAATCCCAAACTAATCTGCTAAGAGATCTGCTATAAGGGCAGAAAGATAGCAAAATACTCAGCCAACGTGCTCAGCATCTGCTCTGCATACAGCCAGCGGCTCCGCCCAGGAAGCCCCAGGTAGAGATCCCCAAAAACGGATCAATCGTGCTTCACGTCCAAACGAATAGGGAGGAGACGGTCTCTGCAGAAGCTACGCTAGTTAACGCCTTACTCAGAACTTACAGATGCTTTGTACCGTGGCGGATGTTAAGGTGGGCGCTGGCAGAGTGCATTTTCTCTGTGGATCCTCAGTGGATCCCAGCTATCTGCAACACCTCTTTTCAATTCCCAAAACAAAAGATCAATGGCTTTTATTGTCACTGAAAATTATGGCGTCAATTTTCTAAACATGTCAAATGTCTCTGAAATGGATAGAACTCGCTTTAATCCACCCAATTCTCCAGTTTTGGCTACATCCGAAGCCTCTGGGCTGTCCCTTCTCTAGGGTGCGAGCAGTGCTTTTTCAAGCCTCATGATTCTGGGCAGCTCTTCCCTGCATCTCCCGTCTGGTTCCATGGTCACACACTCTACTTTTGGCCACAGATACCTCCTCCCTAACGTCCCCCCTGGTGCCTGGGAGATGAGGGGAGAGTGTGGGTGCAGAAAGCTAAGCTGCCTCCATCCTGGGAGAATAACTCAAGAGGCCTCCTGACCAAAGTCAATGCTACCAGCTTCACAAACCCAGAAAAGCATTAAGCTCAGAGTTTCCACAAACCTGGAGCAGAGTATATAACTTCTATTCTCCATGCACGTCTGTCCTGAATATTAAAATAAAGTTGCTGCCTGCCTCTTTTCTGGAACGGGATACGGGGGGTCGGAGGGGGGCACTTTTAAGTACTATAAAAGTACTGTGTGAGCTCTTTGGGAAAATGCACTGAATAAAGGAGATCTTGGAGTTTGCAAAATTAGTAAACAAGACTCACACACTAGTACATGCCCCTTGCCCACCGGCGTCCTGCTCACACTGGAATGGGAAGAGGCCCACAAGCCCCGTGAAGAATCGTGCGTGCTGCCACCACAGACCCTTCCCCTCCAGCTCTGTCAATCACCCCATGTGTAGTTACCAGCAAGTTACTTACTATTTTCTGAGTCTCAATTTTTCATCTGCAAAATGGACAAAAAGTAACTACTTCCCAGAGTTGATACACGGATTACACAGATTAAAAGAGCTAAATTTATGTAAAATATGGGCCACACCACTCACCAGCTGTGAGAAAGTGACCTGATGGCAGAAGCCAAGCATTTCAGGTCGTATTTTCCAGTAACTGGGCGGATGTGCGGGCCTGGGTCCACACTCTCACCCCACCCCTCACCCTCCAGCAGCAACCTCTTCCTGACTGCAAGGAAGTGTAAGTCCAGTCAAAGGTCACCACCCAAGCACGCCACTCTCTTTGGGAGACACACATGCGCTGATCCATGTGACACTGCATACTTTTAAATTTAAAGTAGAAAACGAATCAGAAAAAGGACAGTAAACTTGCACAACTTCATCTTCAGTTTAAACCTGAAACCTGACTGTCAGCCTCGCTGCCACTGGAACCACCTGGGGAGCTTTTTAAAGCATAGTGGTGCCTGGGTCATCCTCCGGGAGATTTCTGATACAATTAGTCTGTGGGAGGCCTGAGGGTCGGGGTTTTTTTGAGCTCCCCGGGTGATTCCAAAGGGAAGCCAGGTGTGAGAGCCACTGACTTAAAGCTTTTGGATAATCCAAAATTAAAATAATAAGAGTCTAAGCAAACTAAATCTGTTCCCTCTTTATATGCTGTTTTCATCATATAAACAAGGCACCAAAGGAAGCCTAAAAAGCAATAAAGAGGCCATCTCATAAAGGAGAAGAGCAGGAGAAAGGGTGCCGAGAAGCTCAGCCAAAGGAAGGGCAACCTAAGGTCAGTGTCTACATCCCTGCATCCCTAAGGCAGGCAAGGAGCTGCCACTAAAAGAGAGAGGAGACCACACCACATGTCCCCTCCTGATGACCAGGTCAGGGTGATATGGTCAAGATTAAAAACTATGCCCAAAGGAGGGAGAAGCAGAGGAAACTGGATAAGTGAATGGATGGCTGAAGAGCTAAAGAATGAGATGGTCTCACCTGAATTTTGCCACCATTGGGCCTGCCTCCCACCCAACACGGGCATCTCCTCCATTGCACCAATCCCATTAAGAAAGGAAACCTGGGCTTACAGTTACAAATGTAGCATTCAGCACCTCTTCTAATTCCCTCTTCTAAGAGATCAGCTGTTCTCATTTTTAACAGCTTTCCTCACACAAGCTATTCTATCTGCACTTTGCCTTCAAAACAAGTGTGGCAGGAAAGCCTTCCACGGCCTCAGCAACACAACAGGGAGGCCAGTGGGCAGAGGCCAGAAAGGAAAGATCCCGACCTCAGGGGATGTTTAAGGCGACATTAGATCCGAGAAACTGACCCAAACGAAAGGTAAGAAAGTGTTTATTACAAGGTGAGGAGGAGGGCGCAGCACATTTGTCAAGATGCAAAGAGTTATGCAGTGAAGCTTTATTAAATAAAATGGCGGGGGAGGGGAATAGACTGCAGACAGCAAATTTTTACAAATCATTTCTGAAAAAAGTATGAGGCGTTAGACAAGGTTCTACAAGATAACGAGGTCCCAAGGTGGAAAGAGGAACTGCCTCATATTGCCTCTGACCTCAGAAACATTTTCATGTGACAGGCACGCAAGCATGGACTCTGAGTTAAGGCTTCTTCCTCAACGTACTCAAGACAAAAAGGAATGAGAAGCAGTTACTCAATGCATCTGCTTGCCTTGAGGGAAGCTACATTCTAACCACATCTCCCAAAATATGACAAAATAGACAACTTAATCATCTCCCTTGTGTGAGGGATCAGAATTTGCTACCCCAAAACGTGTCTCTTTGGCTTGTTTTTAAGAACAAAATACTAAGAAACTTTGACCTTCCCTGTAACTACCTAAAAGAATCTAAGATTAAAGGCCTGTTCCAAGAAGGAGCTCTCACCATAGATAACTCCAGGTGTGGTCGACAGAAAAGCACCTGGTGAGGCACAATTTTATCAAAGTAAGAAGGCCCAGCAAAGATTTGTTATCGAACATTTGCTTTTCCATCTCCCTGTGAATTGCCATCCTCCCTTTGGAAGTCCCAAACCACTACCCCCAACATCCTTCTTTGTCTTTAGCTAAAGACGGTATTTAAGGTGGCGCCTTTGGCAATTTTGGCGAGCTACTTAGTTTTCCTGAGTCTCTCCCATGTGTGCATGTTATAAAGCTTTGTTTGATTTTCTCCTGTTATTCTGTCTCATGTCAATTTAATTCTTGAACCAGCCAGAAGAACCTAGAGGGTAAGGACTAGCTCTTCCTCCCCCACAGTTTGGCAATGAGGATGGGATAAAACTTCACTGGCTGGATGCTGCTTGCTCCTGGACTACTGCAGCTCAGAGATCCTGGATCCCTAAGAAGAGCCAGCAGGAGACAAGAGTTCTTACCACGTCAGTCTCCCAGATCTCTGCCTGCAGGGTCCAGTGGAAGCAAGAGTGGTGAGTTTTGTTTCCTTGTCTCAATTTAGACTAGCAGGAGAAAATATTGGTGAAGCTAGCTTCTTGTACTGAGTGACTCTGGGAAATTTGGTTTGGGTCCTCATTGGTTCATTGATCCTTCTCCACCCAGAGATGGTCACTATTTTTCCTTGTCTCTGTCTTTTTTGTTTGTCATGTGGCATAAAAAGGAAAAACCACGGGGCAAGATGCAGGCATCTCTACAAGCCTGTTGTCTGGGCCAGCCCACAGTGAACTTGGCTGTGGGTTAATATGCACGGGAGGGGAAAGCTGTTGCTAAGGGGCATCTTGGAAGCCAAAGAGGGTGCAAATTTGGTGGACACGGGTGGAGCAGTTAAGAGCCATTAGGGCGCTCGCCACCTCAAGAAGTCTCCTGTAATAGGATAAGTTGGTCAAGGAACGGGGTAGATGACACAGGTTTCCTGCCAGCCTCAAGAAAATTCCCATGCAGCAAGAGTTGTAAAACAACACACACTCCCTAAGCCCACAGAACCTCTCTCCTAGGTATTATTCTGGCTCCAGGAGACCCAAGGCTTAGCTAAAGCTGTCCATGTGCATATAAGATGAGGTTTTTCTCTTTTGTCTTGTTCCGTATCTTGAGAGCTTGGCTTTGTGACCTTTCTGGTCTCTGCCATCGGGAGGACGCGTGCACTAGCATGCATCTTGGCAGCCAGTTGAACAGACGGGTTCCGAGACACGCTCTCTTTGTCTGGCTGTCTCAGCTCTCAGGGGAGTTTGTCATCAGGGGTCCCAGTCCATCAGGGCCTTTGTCATCTCAACCTGCATTGCTTGTTATTGCAGCACCTGTGCAACAAAAGCCTCTGCTTATCTTAGACCATTTTTGGGAGCAAACATTCTGGATCTGGTGAGGGTGGCTTCTTTTGCACTCTCTTTTGGGGACGTCTCATATGTCCATGGTTAAGCCATAAAAGCGTTAGCGAGCAAGGGCTTGCCTCCCGATGCGCACAGAAGCTGACACCGTGGCACGCAGCCTTTGAGAGAAGAAATGCTTTATTGTGCAATCGACTGGCAAGGAGACAGAAGGCCAGGTTCTCGAATCTGTCTCATGGGTCCAAAGTATGAGATAAGGGTTGGGGATCGGGGCGGGCAGGCTGGTCTGCAGAAGCACGGGCAGGATGAGTTTCAATTGGCAGATCAAAATTTTCTCTTCTGTACATGCTCCCGGCTGGCTCATGACCCCTGAAAAATAGCTTTAAGATCTTGTTGTTAAGATGGGGGTCAGTTATCGAAGGTTACCGGGAAAAGCACAGTAAACAAGGATGAAGTTGTTATGTAGACTTAAGTCATTGCCTTCTCCATTAATAAAAGTTTCTGCAGATTTAGAGTCATCCTCCCCTTCCTGGCACAGAGAGGGAGGCACCCTCACAAATGGAGACTTCTCTAACAAATGTAAATTTCCCCTACAAAAGGGTAACTTCAACTCACTGTTCAGAGCTTTTCCTATGTCTAGCATTTTTTAATAATCATCAGCTCAAAACAGCCCTTATGCCAAAGAGGCATATTTTGGGGTGGCAGATTCTGTTCCTGGCCCTCTGGTTACAAAACCCCTATTGGTTTGAGTCACTATTAAGATCCTACTCATCATGGCCAGACAATGGATCAGTTAAATTGGAAAAATTTTGAGAGAGCTCTCATCATAAACAGCTGTTTTATTGGTATCTATGAAAAAACCAAATTAAAAACAAAACACAAAGAAATAATGACGAGCCCTAAAATCGAATCGAATCTGGGATCTTTGTTTCCTCATAGTCTTACAGATGCCAATGAAAGCATTAACTAAGAAAAAAATACAAACAGCAGATGAGACAGTCAAGGGACTCAACAAGGTAGAAACTTTTAAAAGAGTTTTTAGGAAATAAGGTAAATAAAGCAAATATTAAAAGGGAAAAAAACAGCAGAATCCAAGAGGGGACAGTCACGAGACTCATCTCCCCAGGAGGGAAGTCTGCAGACCGTTACTTTAAAAAGTGGGATAAATAAAACGGACATTAATGGGATGAAAACAAAGGTTTAATTCAGCACTGCCTAAGGTTGGGTGGGCCAAAGGGACACTCTACTCGTCCCCCCAACACTGATAGGGCCCCAAACAGGTCTCCCCTACTTACCTAGTTTGGAAAAATTTAAAAACCCAGAAGGCAGCGATCACAATGAAAAACTTGCACTTAGGGCCACCATTAGGCCTCTTAACCAAGTAAAAGAAGAACAGAAGGGCCAGGGTCCCTCGGCTCAACCTGACGCTGGGGCCTCAAAGCCGTTTACACAGAAATGGGTAAAATTTTATAGGAGAATTGGTATATTTAAATGGACTGTAGGTGAAGTGATTGCATCTCTTTTGCCCGACCGTATTACAGATTGTACGGTGGGGATACACATATTTTCTCGCTGGGGAACATTTCCCCTGCCAGATACTGTAAAACAGCAAATAAATCCATCCTTCAGACAATGTTAATTAAACATGCTAAAGGAAGTCAACAGGGTTGCCGGAGCCCATACAATGGCCCATACAATAAAATAAAAACGAGAAGCTGATAGCAGGTGCTAATAAAAAAGATAATGAGAGCTCGCCAACCCAGGGTAAATTGATCTAGGGTTGAATTGTACACAGAGGGCCTTTGTTAAATGTTTTGTACAGATTTTAAAGGTGTGATACATTGTTCTAAAGTTTTAGAACATTAAAATCTTTTCATTTACCTCTTAGCTAAAAATCTCCCTCATATAAAAAGCAATTGGAAAAATGTAGCTGGGTCAATGTCTTTTATCATTCAGACCATAATCCAGTTCTTTGGGGGCCTGAAGGCACCATCTTTGTCTCACAAATGCCTGCTGGGCCAGAGGCATGGCTCTTGGAAGCAGCTCAGAGTTCACTTGTCCTTCTGCCAATCCCCAAACGCCCCCCTATTCCTCTCAAAATGCTCGTAGACATTGGGACATTGGAAACTGATAATGCAAATATGCCCCAGAAACTCCATCTTGGAGAAAACCTCAATATTTTCTCTGCACCTCTGTGATGTAGGTTTTCTGCTCCAGTCTTCTCTAGGACCTAAGAGCATTCTTTAAAATGCAAAGTTTCTCATCAGAAAAAAAAAAAAAAAGGCCTTAACCATTCTAGCAGTTAAACTTAACCTTTCCAACAGCCAAAACAACATATGGATCGAACTATTTTATAAACCAGTGAGTTTTGTTTGTACCTGATTCATGGCAAAAATTTAATGGAGGGGCTGGCCCAGTGGCCGAGTGGTTAAGTTCACGCACTCTGCTGCAGGTGGCCCAGTGTTTTGTTGGTTCGAATCCTGGGCACGGACATGGCACTGCTCATCAAGCCATGCTGAGGCAGCGTCCCACATGCCACAACTAGAAGGACCCACAACGAAGAATATACAACTATGTACTGGGGGACTCTGGGGAGAAAAAGGAAAAAATAAAGTCTAAAAAAAAAAAAATTTAATGGAAACTAAGGTCTCTGTCTGCGTCTACCTGTATGTTCATGTATGTCTATATGTATATGTTGTAAATGCAAGATATTTTTCTACCTGGGTTATTAGTCAAATCAGCTAATGTTATCTCTGTTACGACATTTGTCAGCAAAAATAATAACTTAGAATGATAGCTAATTTTGTCTAATGTCTCATGAAGTTTTCGTGGGTAATCTAAACATAATTGTTGGGGCAAATAATTTAGATATAAGTGAGATAGAAGTTTATAGATAAACTGTTAGCAATACTTATATTTTATGGCATTTATATTACTAGGTAAAATTAAATAATAAAAAAATTCATTGAATATCTAGGTCATTTTCAAATAAGATAAAATACTGAAACATTAATTATTAAATATGTCTAAGTTTACCTACTTTTGTCTTACTACAGAGAAACTAAAAGATGTTTGAGTCTATTAGTAAACATCTCTTGTGCTCTATTAAAAGATTATACTATGACATAACATGTTTCTAAAAAGTATTTATAAATTTGCCAAGCCACTAAAAATTAATAAGGAAAACATCTTTGTATCAAGGAAGGTAAGATATTTGTTTTCAGTAAAGAAGGTATAAGAAATAAACATATTTGTTAAAATGGTTATAGAAGGTTTATTCTTAAAAACTCTTGGGGGCTGGCCCAGTAGCATAGTGGTTAAATTCGTGTGTTCCACTCTGGCAGCCCAGGGTTCATAAGTTCGGATCCCAGATGCAGACCCAGCACTGCTCACCAAGCCATGCTGCGGCAGCACCCCACATAGAGTGGAGGAAGATTCGCACAGATGTCAGCTCAGGGCCAATCTTCCTCACAAAACAAAAAAAAAACTCTAGAAAAGAGTTTTGTGCATAGTCAAGTTGGCTAAGATTGAAATGAATTTAATTGAGTTTTACTATGAAAAGTAAGCTGGTGCAAAATTAAAATTTGGTTTTCTCTCCTTAAAAGAATAATTTTCTTAAACTTTTGGTCTGCTCTTGATCAAGAAATTATAAAACGTTTTTCTTTACCTTTGAGTAAGTCTACATAAAAGAAATTCCATGTTTTGTCAAAATCATTTCCTATGTTCACAAAGGCTGAGGTCTATTAAGCAAACTAAGGGTTTTTTTGAACTCTATGTTTGCCTTAAACATCCTCTGTTGTCCGGCTGGTTCGATGGATATCTGACTAAGCATTGGTTCACAGTGACCTATATCCTATTTGAAGTCTTCTGTCATTTACAGACAGTTATTGTTGTCCTCTGGTGCTTTTTGCAAATATGTTTCATCTTCATGGAGACAACCTTAACACTCAATCTAGAATACAGGTTTCTGATGAACTTTCAGATCATAAAACTGAACTGAGTAAGAAAACATAAAACTCTAACAGAGAAACTGATGACCTCATGAAACTGCTAACAAAGATTAAGAGTTGATTACATGTACCTGAATAAACTGATGAGAACGATTATAAGTTTTATGACTTTTGTTTGAATTACTGCTTTTTTTATGTCTTGTTTTTTACATATTTAAGGAAATCTTTTTGTCTTTTCTCTTAAGCTAACTATGACTTATGGCAACTGGGTAAATTGTACTTTTGTAAGCAGAATTGAAACATTTCTCTTTTTCTCCCTACTTTATCCCTCCAGAATTTAGAAACTCTCAATGAGTAAATATTCTTATTTCTATGGCAATATAGTTATTTGCACAAGTTCAATAAAAATCTGTTCTCCTTATAACAGGGCACAATTAGAAAACATTGATTATATTACCAAGGCTTTGACTGAAATGTCATATTTGGGACAGAAATGCAGACTTGGATATGACCATACAGCTTTAAGCAACAAGGATTGACTTTATAAAACAAATAAAACTACTCGAAAATATTGGCCTGGTACCTTGCTTACAGGGTTCCCAGCAACCTTAGCTGGTGAGTAAATTACTTCCTGGGAGGCACAGAGAACCTCAGGATATTTGGGGGACCTTGAGAAGAGAGGAATTCACCCAAATCTAAGTTGTTGCAGGCAGAGCATGATGACAAGTTGTTGGCTTTGCTTTCCTGGCCTCAAGAGGCTTTTAAAGTTCAATCTGAGATTCCTTATGAAAAGTTCCAGTAAAGTAGGTCTAAAAGAGCCTATATGATCATTATTCTTGCTGTGCTTATGTAAATAATTGGGACAAGTTTATTGAAGGTAGACTTATTTTGCACAGCAATCAGTCAATTTGGCTACCTTAGGTAAAAATGAGAGTGATTTTAGAGAGGAAAATCACGTTTCAGTAGAAAACTATAATATGCATTTGTGGATATTAGATTCTAGTTATGTTGCTTGTCTTTGAAGTTTCTGTTTTCTACCTGTAAACTGGACTGGATCCTAAATGCTTCTAGTTTCCTCAAATATCTGGCTACAAATCTCCAAATTAATGTTTTCAATTTTCTCCAACCTTTTTATTCAGAATCATTGAACTAAAACCTGACAACTGAAGTTGAACAACCTGATATAAATGTGAGAGACATCATCATGACAGCCCACGTTTAAACAATCTTCACGTCTACTGCTGTATAAGCCACTCAAAAGGATACCTGAACACCCGATGGCATCATCAGAGACATCTCAAATCGCAAAAGATGCTTCAACCCTGACATCTAGAAATCTGCTTGACTGGCTGTCCCTTGGGCTCAGAAATTGGTTTATCATTTGCTCCAACCATTAACCTTGTTTTTCTTTTGGTTTCCATAGAAATCCCTTCTATTAAAGACCTGATTGCTTGTTTACACAATATAGGCCTAACTTTGGGAGGCCACCTGCACCCCACCTCCTGAAGTGAATTTAACTGGACGGACCTATTGTCAGGACTGAGAGACTGACTGGTGTCCAGTGAGACGGAACAACCTACCAACTCAGCTTCTGGACTGTGAAACTTTTCTTTTTTTTTTTTTTTAAGGAAGACTGGCCCTGAGCTAACATCGTGTCCATCTTCCTCTACTTTATATGTGGGATGCCTACCACAGCATGGCTTGCCAAGCAGTGCTATGTCCACACCCAGGATCCGAACTGGCAAACCCCAGGCCGCCAAAGTGGAACATGTGCACTTAACTGCTGCGCCACCAGGCCGGCCCCTGGACTGTGAAACTTCTTGAAGTTCCAAAGATGGGACTGTGGGGACCACAATTTGCCACCCCAAAATGTGTTTCTTTGACTTGATTTTTGTTTTTGTTCTTTTTTTTGCAGGGAAGGTGCTAACATCTGTTGCCACTCTCCCACTTTTTTCTTTTCTCCCCAAAGCCCCAGTGCGTGGTTGTAAATCCCAGTTATAAGTCCTTCTAGTTTTTCCATGTGAGCCACCTCCACAGCAAGGCAACTGAGAGACAAGTGGTGTGGTTCTGCAACCAGGAACCAAACCTGGGCTGCCGAAGTGGTGAGAGCACCGAACTTTAACCACGAGGCCATCAGGGCTGGCTCTTGATTGTTTTTAAGAAGAAAAAACTCAGAAAGAAACTTTGACCTTCCCCCTAACTGCCTAAAAGAATCTAAGATTAAAGGCCTGTTCCAAGAAGGATCTATCACCATAGATAACTCCAGGTGTGGTCAACAGAAAGGCACCTGGTGAGGCACATTTTTATCAAAGAAGGCCCAGCAAACATTTGTTTACCCAACATTTGCTTTTCCATCTCCCTGTGAATTGCAATCCTCCCCTTGGAAGTCCCAAACCACTACCCCCAATATCCTTCTTTGTCTTTAGCTGAAGATGGTATTTAAGGTGGTGGCTTTGGCCATTTTGGCCAGTTACCCAGATTTCCTGGGTTTCTCTCATGTAGACATGTTATTAAACTTTGTGTGACTTTCTCCTGTTATTCTGTCTCATGTCAACTTAATTTTAGATCAGCCAGAAGAATCTCAGGGGTAGAGGAATCAGTCTTCCTCCCCTAAACTAGCTACTCCTCTCTCACTTTCTAGGGGTATTGAGAGACAGGAAGAAAGTGTAGATTAAGATTTAGACTAAATTCACCCAACAACATTCAAAGCATATTTACGGGGTGTCTACTGTATGTTAGGCCCTGAGGATTACAGCAGCAAACATCAAATTCCTGCCTCAAGGAGCTTACATTCTATTGAGGATGTTAACTGTTCTATTATTTATAGTATCAGAAGCTTAGAGACAGCTTAAATGTCCAAAAATAAAGGCACAATTAATAATGGCACATCCACAAGATGAAGTACCACCACCATTAAAAGTTTTACACACAGAAAAATTTTATTAACAATGACACTATTATAACATTTATGTGGTATCATTACAGGTCATTTTAATTTTCTTTAGATTTCCTTCTATTTTCTTTCCTAAAAATAAATTTTCAGTCAGCAAGTCTTTTTCTACATCTAATTAAATATCAGAAGTTTTTCAAATTATTTCTATTTTTATATTGACTTAATGAAGGCTATGTGAATCATATGCATGTAATAAACAGATAAAGTTCCTAAAAACATTTTTAATGAATATACTACATCACTGCAAAGGTCCCTCGTAATCACTTTGCTAATTACTTTCTAAAAACTATGCTATGCTTAGTCTAAAAACTAGACTATGCTTAGTTTTCACTTGCCTGTACAAATTTAGAGACAAGTGAAATTTTTATTTGAAGTTACACACTACATCCTCAGCTTAAAATGCCTTCATAAAAAACAGAACAGAGATACATACATAATCATTTTTAAGAGGGACGTCCCTACACAACACTCCTCTTTCTCACTCTCCTACTTAAGAAACATTTACAATTCACAGGGAAAGTCCTTCAGAGAATGAGCCACTGTTGCGCACAGACTCTTAAATAAATGGAAACAACTGTATTTCATCAATGGTAACATAAGCAATGTTTCATAATTTCAGATCTCTGAAGTTGGAGCAAGTCCTACAACCTGTGGAATCTCAGCAATGGATCACGGTTTCGATGGGCAGCGTCCCTCTTTCTTAGTAGTGTCTACAACGGTGTGCATTTTACAGCGCATTGCACCTCGGATCCAGTGAAATGTGATAGTTGGCTTAAGGCTGGGAAAGCACAATTTCAAAAAAGTCTAACTCAAAATGACTACATTTAGTGTGCAAATTCTTTTTTCAGGATTGATACACTGAAACTGTGGTCACTCAACACTGATGGGGGTGGTGCTCCTGTGACCATGAGGGAGACTGACCTGGAAGAGGCACAGAAGGAGACAGAGAGGCCCAAGGACAGAGCACCCAAGAAGAGCAGTGCCTCCATGCACCGGAAAGAAGACGCAGCAAAGGAAAAGCAGCATTTGAGGGAGGCAGGAAAAACAGAAGCTTGTCGTGGACAGAGAAACCTAGACACCTGGTGGTGCGGTGAGGAGGGCGTCTCTGGTGACAGTTCCAGGACAGTTTTGATGGTAAATAAAATGAGAGACAGACATAGACCAGTGGTGACCTGTGTGACCTGAACCAAGGGATAACATCATGCCAACTGGGTGCATCTGAGGTCCTATCATAAAGACTTGTAAAAATTTTCTCTGACTTTATTTTTATTTATTTTTTTAAGATTGGCACCTAGGCTAACAACTGTTGCCAATCTTCCTTTGTTTTTTTTAAGGATTGGCACCTGGGCTAACAACTGTTGCCAATCTTTTTTTTTTTTTTTTTTTCTGCTTTATCTCCCCAAACCCCCCCGGTACACAGTTGTATACCTTAGTTGCAGGTCCTCCTAGTTGTGGGATGTGGGACGCCTCCTCACCATGGCCTGACGAGCAGTGCCATGTCCACGTCCAAGATCCGAACCCTGGGCCACCACAGCAGAGCAAGCGAACTTAACCACTCAGCCACAGAGCCGGACCCTCTGACTTTAAATCAGTGACGCTGGAGGTGTAGACAGAGTAGGCTAAGGATGAACAGGAGGGAGGGGAGCAGAGGTCATGAATATAGTCTCTCTGGCGAACGCTGCTGGTAATCACAGGAAGAGAGCAGTGGTGTTCCAGAAAGAAGGCAGCCAGCGCCCTGTGGCCTAATTCCACAGTCGGCTCTGTGCAGTGAGCGCTGCCATCAACCCCAGTGTAAATACAATCCGGTTTGGGGTTTTTTAGGTCAAACTTCTAGCAATCTCAAGCATTTAGAATACTTTTGGACTAGTAGGTAGGAAGCAGTGGAACCAGACCTCCAGGGCTACAAGCGACAACAAAAATAAGCAGGAAAAGACAGACTTGGAAGGTGATACCTGATTAGCTGGGGACAGTCAGAGGAAGTCACTCCCTGCACAAGCTGAGAGGGCAGAGGTGACAGGTGGGAAAGAAAGGAGAGAAGGGGGAAGATGAAAAGCCCACAGCAGCAGAGGCAGCAACCCCCTGGAATGGTGAAGTGAGCAGCCAGAAGGCAGATGTCAACCGAGGCCGGGCCGAGAGAGAGACGGCTGAGGGAGAAGTAAGGCGGAGCTTGTCTGCAGGTCAAGGACTCAAAGAGCAGCACCTGGGTCACATTAGAAGTTCCACAATCCTAAGGTGGCCCCCTCCGCAGACTGGATGGTAGGGTCCGGGGGCAGCGGCTAGAACAAGGGCCCCTCTGGCATGCTTATTCCAACACTCGCTCATTGGTTCACCAGGCCTGGTTCCCTGTCCCTCCGTCCCCATGGACCACAGAGCCTGGCAAGAGACATCCCTCGGCTCTGCAAACACAACCTGAAGGAGGGGGCACAGAGCGCTCCTGCGGGATGGTGAGCGCTGGGAAAACACGTCACAGTCCTGCCCTGTAGCCTGCACCCTGCTTTTTAACAAACAATGGACAAAAGAAACAACATCCCATGATGCCAGCTCTGAGCTTCCTCTAGAGATATGACGGAGAGCGGCTATTTCTGGTCCAAAGCTAACCGAAAAGGACAAAGGCAGAATCAAGGCACTTGACTAAACTATACATGGTTTCTAATTTCCCTTTTTAACTACCATTTCTGGAGCACCTGCTGTATGCAAGTCTTCACTCGGCACCTTCCCACTGGTTATCTCACTTAAGCCTCCCAATCGCCCAGGAGATAAAAGCCATGAGTCCCATTTCACAGGGGAAGCTGTGCGCTCAGAGTATAAGTTACTCTACACAGGCGTCACTGTGGCAGCACAGATGTAGCTGTTACGTATAACAAGTACAGATGGGCAAAGATATTTCTTCCGATTTGCTGATTATTGTTTTTCTCAACTCTGTGAAAGATCACTTTAGATCTGGAATTTCTTAAAGACAGAAAAGCTTTTCTGTGGCTAAGCAATTCTAAGAGCTCCGTCTCTGGAAAAGCAGCATTTGCCCATGTTGACATGTTTCCATCTTTCTGGCTGCTCCTCATTCCTGACCTTCATGCAGGCTTCTCCTGCACGGCTCTTCCCGCCCCCACCCCACACGGCCCCTCAAGCTGGGTGAAGGGCATCTTCTTTGCTCCATAGAATAAAACATGATCGTTGCCTGTTTACTTCACTGTTTCCTCTCTAGACAGTACTCTCCTTCTCCACCTGCATCCCTGACGCCAGATACGACGTTCAGTTACCAACAAGCGCTTGTGGACTCAACATTTGATAAATTAAGCTATGGACCAATATGAAATGGCCAAGGAAGATTATTTCTAAGTAGGAAGAGGAAGCAACAACAGTCTGCCCCTCTCCCACCTCTCCCCCCAAAAGTTACAAGGGAAACATCTGAATTTCTAACTTCAAATTCTGATCAAACGCCTTTAGACAAAGTTTGGAAAACTGTTGCAGACATTGGCGCCCTGCTGGGCCAGGTTGGCGGGATGGGTACCCAGCACTGGAACGTGTGCGGGGTATGTCAGCTGCGCGGACGTAAGAGGGGCTCCAGGGTCGGGGTTCAGAGTTTGGGCTCTTGAGCCAGTCTGTTTGGGTTCAGACTCTGAGTCTGCCCCTTTCTAGGGGGAGCAGGAAGAAGCCGAGAGCAGTGGGGACCCCGTACAGGCCTGGAGCCTTTTCCCAAACTGCCCAGTCAGGAAAGTGTCCCCTCCCAGGACTCGGGCGGGAGACCTGGGGCTCCCCGAGACTTGGCGCCCAGGGCCCGTGCCACGAGCTGACACCAGGCACCTCTGACTCCCAGAAGGAAAGCGGGTGTCCGCACACAGCGCACCGCTCGTGCCACCAGCCCAGGCGTCAGCCGCTCGCTCAGCCGGGGTCGGGGAGCCCTCCCGAAAGCCAAGGTCGGGCCACCCGCCGGGGCCCAGGGCACACCGACCTGCTCTGAGGACATGTAGGCATCACTGTCCGTTTTGTAGATGAGATAATGGTAGGATTAAAGAGGCCCTACCTTTTGGAGATACGCCCTGAAATATCGGCTTCAAAAAGTGGAGGGGGCAGTGGGTGAGAGAGAAACGAAACGGGGTCACTTGTGAAGCCGAGGGACACGCACTGGAGGGGCACTGTCCTCCCTACTTCAGTTCTCGTCTGACATTTTCCATAATATAAAGCTCTGTGTATGTGTTTTAATGAAGAATCAAAGAGAAATGTCTAATAAAAGAAAGAAGCGAGAAGGTGAAGCAAGGGAGAGCAGGAGAGAGCTCGTCGATGATGCTCGCCTGCGAGCGTGAATTCCGACCACGCTCTGTATTCAGCACTTTCCCACATTAACATGTCCAGTCTGGACCAAGAGCAGAATTCAGCACTAGACAGAAAATAGACTTCGGGCAACGGACCAGATGAGCAACACGGGCTCCTGCCCAGAGGACCTGTCATCACCAGGAAGAGTGGAAAACCCTAACTCCCGCGTAGGTCATCTAGTCCCACTGAAGTCTGGATTCAGGCTGATGTGGTTTTTGTTCTTAATCTTAAAACATTCTAAGCATCAGAGGGTGCCCACCTTAATCCACAGCACACTAGAGGGACCCTTAAGCACAAAATAAATGAATTAACAACCGTGGGAAGTTTTCTGATTGCCTTAAAGACTGAAAATTATGCTTTCTGGGCTATAAGCAGAGACTTCATCACGGGGCTGCCCTTGACCCTGTAAGGTGACTTCACCATGGATAAGCCACCAGGCACCTCGTGCAAGTCAGTGCCAATCAGTCATTCTACGCTCAAGAGGAAAGAATGAGTCTTCACTATACCCTCTGCCTAGGGCACTGCCACTCAATAAAATATTAAATAATATCTAAGGCAAAAAGTGAAACTCAGGGGCTGGCCCCGTGGCCGAGCGGTTGAGTTCACGCGCTCCGCTGCAGGCGGCCCACTGTTTCGTTGGTTCGAATCCTGGGCGCGGACATGACACTGCTCATCAAACCACGCTGAGGCAGCGTCCCACATGCCACAGCTAGAAGGACCCACAACAAAGAATATACAACTATGTACCGGGGGGCTTTGGGGAGAAAAAGGAAAAAATAAAATCTTAAAAAAAAAAAAAAAGTGAAACTCAGTAAGAGTACGAAAAAATCACATTGTATTCTTGATAAGGATCATAAATGGTTCCCAGCATACTAAACAAAGCGCAGTGGAGGTGTCTACAGCAGTGTGCGAACCGCCACTGCACACGCAATGTTTATGGCCTCTGCTAACAACAAAGCACTGAGCAAGGAACAAGATCTGTCAGGCAAGGAAAGAACTGCCTGTCCTCAGTGTTGAGCTGTGGGGCGGTGGGGACGGGAGGCAAGCGACAGAAGAAAATCAAAAATGATTCCAAGGATCCCAGGGAAGAGAAGTGGTGGGTAGTTTTAATTCCAGAGAAAATGAAAGTTGCCTTTCACAAGGACAATAAATGTCGGCCTTCAAGGTCACATGGCTGGACCTCTGAGCTGGGACTGACTGAACACACCTCCCCCTTCACCCAAATGGGAAGTAGCTGTTTTTCAAGCACAGCTGTTTCATATTATTTTGTACCAGAGTAAGCACGTCAAAATAGTTGCTAATGTTTCTTTCCTCTCTTCTTGGTGAGTTGTCAAATGTTTCCAGCAAGAAATGGTCAAAACGTTGCTACCAGTTTTCGATGATCAGCAAATATTTAAAATAATCCTATCAAGAATAAAACATACAGAATAATAGCTATTGCAAAAGAAGTTTTCTCTGTCCTGAAACTGTCTTAAGTGGGAGCACTAAGAAGTCTTTCAAAAAAGTAGGGAATAAGAGGAAAAGAAAAAGACAGACTCGAAAAATGAAAGATAATTGATCCACAAACGTGAAAGATTCCCTTACTCTTTGTATTAGAAACCACAGCAGTCACAGTACTCAGAAAGAAAATAAAGACCAAAAATGAGGAGAAAATAAAAATTTGCTAGTTTTACATCTTGCAATCAGCCTCTCTCTTCTTACCTGGAGAAAAATATGAAGTGGTCTAAATATTGGGTAAAAGAAATAAAAGCTTAGAAATTTTGATTCCACTTCTCCTGTCTCTTCTGCTGCCACACTATGACTCAGCAATTCCACTCCCAGGTGGTTCCCAAGAGAAACAAATACACGTGGGCACACAGAGTTATCAGTCACCCCCTCCATCCACGTGTCGGCAGCGTTACAGCAATGCCGTTACTATCAAGTTATCTTAAAAAACACACAGACCCTCACAGGTTCTGTCTTCTGACTCACTGACAGAAACAGGCGGGCTAAGACCGACCTCTCTCCCACATCATGAAGGGACTTAAAAAAAGTAAGGCTTGAAATGTTCAAATTCTCCAGTTTTTAAGGGATCAGAGGCTACTAATTAAGCCCAGGCATCCAACAGGAAGAGCTCACGGCATTCTAAGCATTGAGCAACAAAGTTCCCATTTAAATTCCGTCCAAAGTGACTGGGAATGCTGACAGAACCAACTCCCTCCCCTCAGCGTATTTTGACAGAAAGAGAAATAAATATTTTTAAGAAGATCCAAGTCATACCTTTGAACATATTTGATTCAATGCTCGCTTATTACAATTGACAAAGCTCCCAATTCACTTGTCAGCAACAAAAACTGACCATAAGGAGAGACGCCCAATAAACTGCTCTCACATTGGCTGACACTGTGGTTCCAGAGGAGGATAAACCCAGCGTGGCGTTCCACATCTGGTTCTGGAGGGTCAGGAGACCACAGGGTGCCCTCCTTTGAAAGCTTTCACAGGCCAGTAAACTGGGAGGTGGGAAGCAGGATACTGATACAGAGCTGCCCACTTACATAGAAGCATTTGTCAAGCAAGGGGAGATTTTTTTTTTTTTAATCTGTTACTGTCACAATTTTCTAACAGAAAGAATATTTTAATGTCAAAAAGTAAAAAGGACATAATCTTTAAAAAGAGATTATATCTGTTTGCCCATCACCACATCACAAGAAAATGGCTGGATAGATTTTCAGCAAACATGAAATTTATAGTTTGGCTAAGGTACAGTCATGCACCACATATGGCAGACTGCATACATGACGGTGGCCCCCTAAGATTAGGACCACAGAGCCTAGGTGTGTAGTGGGCTAGACCATGTAGCTTTGTGTAAGTGCACTCTATGACATTTGCACAACAATAAAATTGCCTAATGACACATTTCTCAGAACGCACCCCTGTCGTGGAGTGACGCATGACTGCAGTAGGGTCAGCTACCTGGCACAGGTAGACCACATTTCCCAGCCTCCCCCATGATTGCAGAAGGGTCAGCTACCTGGCACAGGTAGACCACATTTCCCAGCTTCCCCCATGACTGTAGAAAGGTCAGCTACCCAGACACAGGTAGACTACATTTCCCAGCCTCCCCCACGATTATAGAAGGGTCAGCTACCCAGACACAGGTAGACTACATTTCCCCTCACAGGTAGGCGTGGGTGGGTGACAGAACTCTAGCCAAAGGAATGTGAGTAGAAGTGACCTACACCACTTCCAGCCTGGCCCCCAGACCTCCCACATATGCTCCTCCATGCTCTTAACCTGCTGAGGCTGGACAGTGATGCCCAGGGCAACCTTAACAGTCATGTGTTGATAAAGGGGAGGCTCCTTCAGCCAGGAGCCCTCAGTATCTGTGGGGCAGCAGAGTACTCATTCCCTCTCCAACTTCAAACCACTTTGGTCCAGCACATAACAGAGAAATACATTTCCAATATTTTTACACCATTATACATTGGGGGATCTAGTATTACAACACTTAGCCCATACATGATTTAACTTAAAACATGGGCTATGAATCAGTAATAAAAAGACAATCTAATTTTTAAAGGACAAACAATCTGAACAGATACTTCCAAGGAACATATACCAATGTCGACAAGCACATAGAAAGATGCTCAGCACCAATGATCATCAGAGCAATGCAAATTAAAACTGCAATGAGCTACCACTTTACACCGAACAAAATGGCTAAAATTAAAAGACTGACAACACCAAAAGGGGTCAGGATGTGGAGCAAATGGAACTCTCATACATTGTTGATGGAAGGAGAAAACGGTGTAACTACTTTGGAAAAAGGCTTAACAGTTTCTCATAAAACATTTGCATACCCTATGACCCAGCAATTCTACTCCTAGGTATTTCCTAAGGGAAATGAAAGCATATGTACACAAAAAAGACTTGTATGAGACTTTTCATAGCAGTTTATTCACAATAGCTACACATTGGAAACAGCCCAGGTGTTCAGCGACAGGATAAACAGATGGTGGTATATTCATACAATGCAATACTCCTCAGCAATGAAAAAAAAATTTTTTAAAGTAGTGATACATGCAACAACATGAATGAATCTCAAAACATTTTTTTTATCTTAAAACATTTTTGTTGAATGAAAGTGGCATTACACAAACAAGTATATAAATCAATGGTTAGAAAAGAAAATCAACAGTGGTTTCCCAGGGCAAGATTGCAGGGGTTGCAAGAAACGACTGGGAAACAGCACGAGGGAACTTTCCAGGGTGATGATTATCCTCTGTATCTTGATAGGGAAACAGGATTCCCAGGGGTATATATCATGAAACAGTCCTCTTAACATTTGTGTATTTCACTACTGTACGTATTACCTTAAAAACATAAATAAACGTTGAACTCTGTTCATTTGCATGCTTAGTGTTTAAGGGTAAAAATCTACTGATGTCTACAACTTACTCTGAAATGTGCCCCCCCAAAAAATGGGTTAATGGGTGTTTGAAGGGACGGACAGATGGAATAACACGTAATAAAGGATATGGAGCAAAACACTTACTGCAGAATCTGGATGGTGGATATACGGGTACACAGTGCACAATTCTTTCAACTTTTCTGAATGTTTGAAACTTCTCATAACAAAGCATTGGAAAATTATACAGTCTATGTGATATGCAAAATTTCTTTTGGAGGGTCCCAGGGGGTTCACCTCAAAGAAATAAGCAGTTTTCACTCAGAGCAGTTAAAAGTGAGGAATAAGGAGACATCAATCTGACTGCCAATTAGGACAGCGTGCAAGTGCACTAAGAGGCCACGGGCAGAGAAGACAGCAGGACGTCAACGATGAGTCCTCCAATTACCCACGTGCTCTGTGGGCCAGCTGCTTCTCGCAGAGGCATCCAGGTAGGGTGCATCGCCAGCAGAGTCTCCATGATTTAACAACAGTGAATGACTCTTGCAAACTATGACAAGGCAAGCTAGCCTCAGGATAAAGGGGAGTCTTTTACAATGAAACTATGACAAGGCAAGCTAGCCTCAGGATAAAGGGGAGTCCTTTAACAATGAACAAATTTTGTTTTATGAAAAATTCACTACATTGTCCATATTTTTCTCAATTCACCAAGTATGCATGAAAACTTCAGTAAGAACCAGGATTTAACAACCACTGGATATGAAAAGAGTCCTGGCCTCCAGATGCTGAGTCTAATCTTGACTCTGCCACTAACGAGCTGCACGTCCTTGATTAATAGGACTCTAGGTCTCTCTGGTTCACTTTGATTAAGAGCTCATCAAACACTGTGCCACCTAATGGCATATAATAAAGGACAGGACAAGAAGAGAGATTTTTCTGGGCCCTTGGAGGAGAATGGGAGCCCTCTCCTAAGCAGGGACCTATAAAGCCATCCGTGGACACTGAGCATTAATACCCCGGCGCATGAATACTAACCTGGTGTTGAGGAAAGAGCACGGGGCAAGATGAGGAAAAGCGCGGCTCTTGACCTCTCTGTGCCATGAACCAGGCACCATGGGAACTGGGCACGGCCCCTGGACTCCCTGCGCCAATGTGACCAAAGACTCAGACCAGATGTGCTCTCATCTAATCCAGCCTCCTCCAAGATGCCCTTTAGGACTCTGCCCCCGTACAGGTCAGGAGAGCCTGGCCCACCCCCGGGCCAAGATGCTACTCATCTTTAAAGCTCGTTCAGATGTCACCTGCTTCGGGAAGCTTGCCAGCGCGACGTCACTCCCTTTACATTTTACAAATAGATGCCGAGGGCCCTCGCCACGCTGGACAGTAATCGTCTGTTTGTCTGTCTTTCCTAGCTAGACTCAGCTTCTCAGCGGTGCAGTTCTAGCTCCAGTGGGATTCGGACACTCCTCCCGGCACAGCACCTCGCACGTGCAGGCTCTCAGAGAAGACGTGTAAATAAGTGCACTCACCGACCCCTCACCAGCTTCTAGCTCTAAAATGCTAGGCTTGATGTTTTTAAGTGCAAATGGAATAATAGACGTAAAGATGCTTTTATTTCGCCGTTCAAGGCTGTGCGTACTAAGTATCAGTCACGGTGATTGGTGCTGGGGACATGGAGATGATGCACACGGTCCTGCTCCCACGGTCCCCCGTGAACACGAAGGCCTTGCAGTGACCGTCTGTGGAAGGCCGGGCCGGAGCCCGCTGCACTTCTCCCTCGCTTCCCCTCTCGCAGCCTGGGCTCCCTGCCTCTCCCCACGCGCCCTCCCTCCACCCTCCTCTCTCCGGCCCAGCGGGCAGAAGCGCAGAGCTCGGAGCCCCCGCCGCCCCCGCCTGCAGCGGTCCCCCGGGACTCCAAGGCCCGCGCCCGCCCTGGGTGCTGCTGCGCCCGGGGTGCCCAGCTCTCGACGCGGAGCCTCGGGCGCCGCGTGTACCTGCGCGGCCCGCTGCTCCTTCCAGTGCTTCATCTGGTCGGTGGCTGGGTCCCGGCTGTCCCCCATGCTGTCCCACGAGCGCCCCAAGTCCGAGCGGCCCCGCTTCCGCGTCTGCACCCGCGGCGGAGATCGCGTCCACAGCCCCTGAAATAGGCGAGTCGGGCTCTGACGATCGGCTCCGCCCCAGCCCCGCCCCTCGGAGGGCGCCGCTGACTGGCCGCCCGCGCGCCGGGCGGGACGGGATTGGAAGCCAAATGGGGCCGTTGGGGGGTGGGGGGAGGTGGCTCCCGGAGGGAGGCGGGCCGAGGGCTGGGAGAGGCTGGGGTGGGGGGTGAGAAGGGGAGCCTGCCCTCAGACCCCCAAACCCCGGGGTTAGGGAACCCAGGGTGGGCCCGCAGTACGGGGCGTGACTCTCGCCTCCTGTTATCGGCATCCTCGGGCGGGCCCGGGCCGCGGCGGTTGGTGACCTGCCAGTTACCCTGAGCAAACGCTTAGGCCCTGTTGGGTGAGGCTTCGAGCTCTGTAAATGTGCTCTCAGCTTTTAAAAAGTCAGAAACCTTGGGTTGCATTCCTCTGTGCAAAATGAAGTTTTGACACCTCCGAATGTTAGCATTGTTTGCAACTGAAGGATTCACGGGAATTTGGAATAAACACAAACACTGATTCTGCAATTGTCTTAACCAGTGATCTTACTCTCAAATGTTGCACTAGTTTTCTTATCACAGACTGTATGTACAGGAAAACGTACCTTTTCTAGTAACACAGAAAAATGAAACATGGACAAGTTCTTAATGGTCTTAATCGTCTAAAATCCATAGGAAGAAAGTTCGGTCTTTTCTGCTCCCTTTTGGCTCGGCCCCTCCCGTTCTGTGAGTGTCTCCCATGCCCCAGATGCTGCTAGATGTTTGCCAGACTTTGTGAGTTAATCTTCACAACAATCTCGAGATAAAAGTTTCATCATCCCCATTTTAAATATGAAGAAACTGCAGCTTAAGAGAAGTGGAGGAACTGGCCGAAACTTAAAAGCTAGCCAAAGGTCAGAGCCTAGGTCCTTTGTCTTATTTCAAAGTTTGCGCCCTGAACCACTATGCCCTCCTGCCTTTTGAAGAGTAAGAAACTTTTAAAACTCTAAGAATTTTGAAAAACTCTGTGTTATGAAAGAGCCATGTTGAAAAGTAAAATATTTCATAAGTTGCGGACCAGTTAGTCATTGTAGTCAAATGGATTGAATGACTTTTTCCCCTCAGGTGCTAGGGTTTACGTTTAAACATCGTGATATGAATAAATATACCATCATCTTCCAATTAAAAGCTCTCAACTTTTAAGTCTGATTTTTTTCAGTAAAACTACATATAATGAATGGGTGGATATACAACAGTGGAAATTTCAGATAGTCTTGATTTTACGAAAGTGCAAGAATCTGTCACAGAAGTTTGATTGCTGCAGCTCATTGCAAAAGCAGCCGACAACTCGATCTTTAGCGCCCTGTGGTTTTCCTTCGTTACACTTGACACGGTTGTAGAGATGCTGATACCTGTGTGGTCTGTGTGACATCTTGCACTGCCCGCTCCATCCACACCTTCAGCAGAGTGTGAACTCCATGAGTCAGGGACCACGTTTGACTTGCTCTCTGTCGTATTCCTGCACACCTAGAATTTACTAAGCACTTACTCTGTACCAGAGACTGCTCTAAGCTTTTTGTGTGCATTTGGTTAGTTAACCCTCCTGATAACCCTATGAATTAGGTGCTAATATTATCCTTGTCTTGCAGATTAGGAAAATGAGGCATTTTTGTTAGTTCCATCAAGTCAATTCCAATTCCTAGTGACCCTATGGACAGCAGAGCGGAACCCTGCCTGCTCTTTCTGTGCTCTCCTCTCACCTTTCAGCGCTGTATCAGACAACACTCTGCTGCTATTCACAGGGTTTTCATGGCCATTTTTCTCAGAAGTGGGTGGCCAGGCCCTCCTTCCCAGTCTGGAAGCTCTGCTGAAACTGAGACACAGAGAAATTAAGTAAACAACTTGTCCCAGGTTACACAATTATTAAGGGACAGAGCCAAGATTCCAGCCTCGTCCATTTATCTCCCGAGCCCATGCTTTGTTGAATAAATAAATGTTAAAAGATTCAAACTAATTGTTTTCTTCATTAGCTAAAAAAAAGTAGTAACAAAATTAATGAAAAGAAACCTGGAGTCATATGTTAAGCTTTGCTCTTTATGTAGACATTGTCCTATGTTTCGGGGTTTTTTTCTGTTTTCCTTACTGTTGGTTTAGATTCCTAAGGAACTGTTCCCAGTGAGAGAGAAATGGAGAAACAAGACACTTCCAGGTCGTGTCATATGTTGCCTCTTAAAGTAAGGAGCGTGCTTACAGGTAATGACAGCAAATTTATATTGCCTACATGGGCAGAATTCTACTCATTGGCTTTATGACTATAATTTAACTGTAATTTAAGTGAACCTACTTCTAAAAATCAGCCTCAGTTTAAAAATACCTTAAACCAAATCCGTTTGACCCCTAAAGGTAATTCCAAATGATTTGCTCGGTAAACAAATTTTGTCCTGATTTTTATATTTTACTAATATAAACACGTGAGTATTTTTGTTGGTATTGAATAAAACTGTTGTTTATAAAATGCTGATCTCTGATTGTTCAGAACCCAATTAAATAAAAGGTATCTGCGCAAACCATAATGTTGTTAATCCTGTTAGAATCAAATCTACCTCCAAGCTTGTGAAGTACACCATATTATAAATGTTCGAGGGGAAAGGTTGAGCACCCACCTAGGAACCTTATAGATAAGTTCCATTAGTGTTTGGAGGAAAAGAATGGAGAGAATGAACTGTCTTGTTGGATGACAGGTCAATGCAAAGGAGTGTGAGGAGTAATAGAAATCAAGATAATTATTTGTTTCTGTGCTGATTCCACCACCCTCTGACAGACTGAGATGTTTCCATTTCACTCTCTTCACAATGGCCTTGTGCGGTAACCTCAGGAGTAGGAAGAGGGGAAAGAAGAGAAGGAGAAAGAGAAGAGGTATGTTGCAGTCCAGGTTGCCCTTTGAGGGAAGGGCGGTGAGCACCAGCACAGCTGCGTGACTCCAACCCACCGGGGACCAGCCTGAGCAGGCAAGAGAAGGACGCGGAATGTGCGCTCAAGAGGACAGTGGGTTTCATTGTGAGAGTAGCACGGACCCCCTGATCTGCCTATGTTGCTTCAGCACGTCTTAGTCCTGCTTTAACAAGAACAATTACTTAGGAGGAGGTGGCCCAGATGTCCCTTAGGTCTGGTGATGGCCATAGTTGGAACTATCCTGAGGGGATAAATATCCATGTGCCTTTTCTCCCCCAGGCCCCAAACACCATGCTGTTGATCTGGGTGTTTGAGAAAAAGGAAATAGAAACAAGAATTTGGAATTTGTTATTACTTTAACTTTTTTTTTCTGATTTTAAAATTAACATATGCTTACTAATGGAAACTTGGAAAATACAGAATAACATATAAAATGAACAATCATCTATAGGTGGTAATAAATAGATAGCTTTCACACCAATATTTTCTCTCATGTGTATGTAATGTGTGTGTGTGTGTGTGAAAGAGAGAGGTTTATAATGGATCATATAGAATATATAATTTTGTGTCCTGCTTTTTTTAAATTTTCGAAACATTTTATTTCACCTGAATTTCATATGGTACCACATACTTGAACCTGTCACCCACAAGAAGGTTCTTTCCATTCTCCAGGACTACTTTCCTTCAGAGGCAAATAAACAAGAAACAAATCATACACATAGAGCATAGAGTAGTGCCCCCTTATCTGAGGGGTCATATTCTGAGACCCCTGGTGGATGCCCGAAACCTCGAATATGCTGAACCCTTACATGTACTATATTTTTTCCTATGCAGTCAAGTGTCACTGAACGACAAGGACACGTTCTGAGAAATGCGTCATTAGGCAATTTCATCACTGTGTGAACCTCACAGAGGACACTTACACAAACCTGGATGGTGCAGCCTACCACATACCCAGGCTGTGTGCTGTAGCCTATGGCTCCTAGGCTAGAAGCCTGTAGAGTATGTTACTGTGCTGAATACTGTAGGCAATTGCAGCACGATGGTAAGTATCTGTTTGTTTAAATATATCTGAACACAGAAAAGGTACGGTAAAAATACAATATAAAAGATAAACAGTGGTGCACCTGTGTGGGGCACTTCCCACGAATGGAGCTTGCAGGACTGGACGTTGCTCTGGGGGGGTCGGTGAGAGAGCAGTGAGTGGTGAGTGAATGTGAGGGCCGGGACGTCACTGGACACCGCTCTGGATTTTATCAACACTGTGCACTTAGGCTACACTAAATTTGTAACAAATGTTTTTCTTTCTTCAAACATAAATTAACCTTACTGTAACTTCTTTACTGTATAAACTATTTAATTTTTAATTGACTTTTCTGTAACAACACAGCTTAAAACACAAACACATTGCACAGCTCTACAAAAATATTTTCTTTCTTTATATCCCTATTCTATAAGGTTTTTTTAAATTTTTAAAATTGTTTTTTTTTTTTTACTTTTTAAACATTTTTGTTGAAAACTAAGACACGAACACACAGATTAACCTAGGCCTACACAAGTTCAAAATCATCCATATCACTGTCTTCCACTCCACAGCTCGTCCTGCTAGAACTCCAGGGGAGAACTAACCTGCATGGAGCTGTCCTCTCCCATGATAACAATGCTTCTTCTGGAACGCCTCCTGAAGCACCTGCCCAGGCTCTTCTTGAGGAGCTGTCACTCTTTTCAGAAAAATGTCCATGGGGGTTTGCTTAGTTTGTTTCTTTTCTTCATCACAGATTTGCTTGTAAGCAGATAATGCACCATGAACATTCCTCTCTGTTAATGAAAACCTTTTGGTGTTGGAGTCTACGTTTTCAAGCTTTTTAAGGAGCTTGTTGAGGTCTGAAAAAGCTTCTGCTAAACCCTTCACTGTGAATTTTCTTGGGGATTCATCTTCTTTTTCTCCTTCAGTTTCCTTTTCTCTTGCCTCTTCTTCAGCTGTGTGTTCCTGTTCCAGTTCCAACAACTCCTTATCAGTCCACTCCTCAGGGACCACCTGTAGGAGCCCCTCAGTGTTGTTCTCATCCTCACCCAGGTTCAAGTTGTTTGCCATCTCAACCACAGCCTTATTGATTTTTGCAACCTCCTCATACTTGGCAAGAACTTGGAAGTCGTAGACAAACTTCTTAATTGTTTTCTTCCAGATGCCATTCACACATTCTTTGGTGACATCACCCTAAGCCCGAGCAAGGTTCTTGATGTCGTCACAGATGCTGGAATCCTTCCAGAATTGCATCAGTGTCTTCTCAATGTCTTCCTCAGTTGCAGCAGTTGGGCAAAGGTCCTCCTCAGGTATCAGGCCTTAACAGCTGCTATAATTCCTTAATCCGTTGGTTGGATCAAAGAGATGGTGTTTGGAGGGAGAAACACCACTTTGATATTGAGAGGAAGATCACCAATAAAAGGAGGATGACCAAGAGCATTAGCAACAATAAGCGAAATCTTTAAAAGTCTGTTATTCTCCAAACAGTACTTCTCCATTTCTCTGGCATAGCAATTCAGGAGGGTAAGTCGGGAGAAGAGCTGGGTCCTCCCTGACTTCTTACTGCTCCTGGGGTGCACTGGCCGTGTGTGCTTGTCAATGTGCTTGAAGGCCCGGGGGCTCCCACTGTGCCAGGTCACAGAGTTTCAATTTGTAGCCTGCAACATTGCCCCCCAAGCAAGACTGTTATCCTGGCCTTATAAGCCTTGAAACCTGGCACTGATATGGCCTCCTTATGCATGAAAGTCCTTTCAGGCATCCATTTCCAGAATAAGGAGTTTTCATCCATATTGAACATTTGCTCTGGCAAGTAATTTTCCTCCACAATCAGCTTATCTAGAGTTTCCAAAAATTCTCCAGCTGCCTTCACATCAGCACTCGCAGACTCACCGCTCACGTTCACATTGCGCGATGAACAATGATTCTTGAGTCACTTAAACCACCCAGAGCGAGCAGTAAATTCAACATCGTAGTTATGTTCAGCCTTTTCTTTCAACATCGCAAATGAACTCTGTGCTTTGGCTGCGATCGCCATGGTGCTGAGACAGATACACTTCTGTGTCTGGTCTTCAGTCAGATCATTAAAACTTTCTCCATGTTTGATATGGGCCCTTCTCAAATTTTTGTTAGTCTCATTGCCTTCCATGAAACAGATCCCTTTACACCTTCCGTCGCTGTGTTCTTGTTCTTGAAGGTCATAGCTATGGTGCAATGGGACATGCCTGACTGGCAAGCAATAGCTATCACTGATTTTCTACCTTAACAGCCCTTAATCAATTTTAATTTCATTTCCAGGTCAATCACTCAACGTGGCCTCTTACTGGCAACACTAGAAGTAGATCTCGTACTTTTAGGGGCCATGATGAACAAAACAAAATGAGATTAAATCAAGCACCAGAGAAAATGATGCACTCAAGAGATGCAGTAAGCATGAAATGGATGAGGCTGCTGCCAGCGTAACAGGCATACGGTTTTACAGTAAGCTTTTTTTTTTATTAGTAGAAAGAGTACACTCTAGAATAATGATAAAAAGTAGATAAAAAGAGTAAATACATAAAGCAGTACCATGGTCATTTATTATCATTGTCTTATATACTACGCATAGCTGTATATGCTGTACTTTTATATAACTGGGAGCACAGTAGATTTTTTACAGCAGCATCACCACAAAAACATCAGTAATGCATTGAACTCTGACCTTACAATGACTATGACATCAGTAGGCAATAGGAAATTTTCAGCTCCATTATAATCTTATAGGACCACCATCGTATATGTGGTCCGTCTTGACTGAAATGTCGTTATGCAGCATACGACTGTACATAAACACCTATGATAAAGTTCAATTTATAAATTAGGCCCAGTAAGAGATTAACAACAATGACTAATAATAGAACAGAACAATTATAACAATATGCTCTAGTAAAAGTTACCGTAGATCTTAGCAATTTCAGTGTACAATTTTTTTCTTTCCTTGTTAAGTCAGGAACTTTCACCTTTTCACTTAGAGGAAGCACTTCACAGCTTCTCTTTGGCATATCCAAATTGCCAGAATTATAAGTAAGATAAGGCTTGCTTGAACACAAGCCCTGCGATACTGTGACAGTCACTCTGATAACCTACATGGCTACTAAGTGACTAACAGACGGGTCGTGTGTATAGTGTGGATCCGTGGGACAAAGGGATGATTCATGTCCCAGGCGAGACGGAGCATGACACTGTGAGATTGCATCAGGCTACTCAGAATGGTTACCAATTTAAAACTGTGAATTGTTTATTTCTGGAATTTTCCATTTAATATTTTCATACCACAGGTAACTGAAACAGCAGAAAGCGAAACCACGGATAAGGGGGGATTACTGTACAAAAGATAGTTTAACTCTTGATTAAGCAAAAAATGCCAATATAACTTTTTTCCTTGTATTTTTAAGATGTTACTTCACTTGTAAATTCAAGTTTGGTTGAAACTTTTTAGTCTTTTTGCTCAATATTTTGAACACTTCCATTTTCTCTTTTGTAGAGTCTTTGAGCTTCTTCTCTCTCTTGTTTTTTCCTCTCAAATTCTTGCTTCTTAGTAGAACATTTAGCTTGTACCTGTTCACGTTTTTCTTGTGCTTTTTGATTTGATGTTTTCCTTTTATTTTTCTTTGGAATAGTAATGGAGTTTTCTCTTTGTTACATTGTTCTCCTGACTGAGGCTGGTCAGCGCTACAATGCTCTTCAGACTAAGCCTGGTGAGTTCTACAATGTTCTTCAGACTGCGCCTGCTCAGTGCTACGTTGGTCTTCTGGCAAAGGCTCATAAACTTGGTAGTCTAACAAAGCTGATCAACTTTTCTAAGTTGCTTCCTGAGTCTTTTCTCTTTAGCTCATCCGAGATGTTTCGGATGATCAGGGTATTGATCTGCGAATGGAGGTTTCTGTGTGAGTTTGAACCTTCTTTTCCCTCTATAGCAATTTCTTGTAATTTTGCTGAATCTTTAGTTTTCTTTGAAATGCAAATCCTTGTCCCTCACAAATGCTCCCCACAAAGGCGTGCAGATGGTGAGGTCACCAAGTCCTTTGTTTCACATTCTTATTCTGGAATCCGACTGGAGAAACCCTTCACACATCGAAAACTCCCTGTCTGCCGCCTTGCTGCCAACCTCACTGGCACATTGACACACCAACTGTGTCCTATGTCTTGCTTTTTTTACTTAACATTATGGGATAAAATTGTCCCCAAATCATTAAATATTCTTCCAAATGGTGATTTCTTCCCCCCATGGCTGCACAATATGCAACCAAAGGACTGTTCCATTATTTACACATTCTCCTAGTGGAAACACTTAAATTTTTTTCCTACTATAAACAACAGTATAGAGCACATCCTTCCTCTGTATTTGTATTTATTTCCTTAGGAGCTATTTCTAGAAGTAATTTTTGGTTCAAATCATATGGACATTTGAAGTCCCTTATGGCATATTGTCAATTGTTTTCCGCAACACTTGAGCCAGTTTACACTCTCACCAGCACTAAAAGTGTGGATTGGAGATAAAATTTTAAAGATAGGTCAGTAGTTGGATTCTGGATGCCCCTAAATTGAATATTTCGTTAGAGTCTTCAGAAAGGACAATGCCTCTCATGTCATCTTCAGCCATCTCCACCGCTCCATGGAATTCGTCCCACCTATTGAAAGTCCACCACGTCCTCGGCTCTCTGCGTGCCAGGCTCTGGGGGCAGAGCAGGGAAGGAGAGGGTGCAGGCCAAAAACCAGGCAACAACACCGTGTGAAGAGGGCTCCTGCTCTGGGAAGGAAGTACAGCTGCTTGGTGGTACCTAAGAAGGTCACCTCGCCTGAACGTGAGAGGTCACGGGAGGCTTCATCAAGGAAATCATGGCCAAGAGAACCTTGCAGGATGAATAGGTATTAGGTACAGTGTCGGGAAGAAGCATTATGTGGTCCACCCCATTACCACAGAAAACTGAAGAGACTTCTTCCATTTTTTCTTAAAAGTCTGACTTCACTAACCATGGTGTTGCGACTCCTGAGTAGGACGGGACAGCAAGCAAACATTCGCAACTGCAGTGGGGTCTTTTTCAAGTTTTCCCATGTCCTCTGCTCTCTGTGTTAGGTTTGGGCTGGCCTCGAATCCTGCTGCTGGCCCACTTGCCCTCCTCTCAGCTGGGCCCCTGCAAGGCCTGTGCCGCCAGTCATGTTTAACCACTGGGATGTCTATGCCTGGCTGGGAGTTACCTTCCAGCGCTGCTGTCTCAGAGGTATCTTGATTGCCTCCCTCTGTATGCTGTTAAGTGTTGCACCTATGCTTGACCCTGGGCTTGTCTGTATGCAGAAACCAGACATGGGTTACTTAACTCTGACAATCCAAAAAAAATGACAAAAACCTCCGAGATAAATCAACACATTCAGTAGTGACTGAGACTACACAGTTATGCGTCAGTGGAGAAATGAATAGTTATCAAATGTACATGTTGGGTGGAACCATGGGTCGTAGCTGGGGATGCTACACTAGGAGGACTGGGACAGGTGTCCTCTCCTCCCCTTCTTTCCTGTAAACCCGCATCGTGGACCAGCAGGGCTTCAAGAGGTAAAATAGCATGACGCAGTTGAAAGTCCCAGCCCTGGCTTCAGAGCACTTAGGTGGGAATCTCACCATGGCCACTTACGAACTGTGTGACCTCAAGCAGGTCCCTGAATCTCTTTAAGCTTCCATTTCTCTTTTGTAAAATGGAGATATTAACACCTGTGTTATTTATCACCTAAGGCTCTCTAACAAAAACAACCCAAAAGATACCATGGTTTAAAAAAGATAAAAGCTTATTTCTCTCACACAAGACGTCTCTGACCTAGAAGGCACAGGGCTACTCAGGCAGCTCAGGCATCCTCAATACGAGGCTTTCCTCTCTGAGTCCAGGGTGGCTGCTGCAGCTCACGCAATCACAAGTCCATGCCAGCCAGTGGGAAGGGGGACAGAGGAGCAAATGGAGTACATGACCATTCCTGCTGAGGACACAACCTGGAAATGGCATGCTTCATTCCTGCTCATCTTCCCTTGGCCAGAATTTAGTCACGTGGCTCTGCCCAGCTGTCCAGGAAGCTGGGGAAAGTAGTCACTCTCTAGGTGACCATGTGCTTTGTGAAACTCGGGCATTCTATGATGAAAGAAGAAAGGGAGAATGATACAAGTGGTCAAGCAGTTCTTGAGAGGATTGGCTGAGAGAGGAGATGTGCACAGCGAGAGCCAGCGATTGGCATTTCTCAGTATTGCTCTTGAGCCCCACGTGGCCCTTAGATGGCCGAACAGCTGTGGGGGAAATAGAAGGAACCCTGCATAGGAGATCACACGACAGCCACCCTCCAGGGTGTGCTGCAGGGAAGAGAACCCCTCTGGCCAAAGCAAGTGCGACTCAGAGGCCACATTGTGATAAACAAGGACTAGCAACTGCCCTGAACGAAACCCTCCTGTGCGACACAACCGTCCTCTCACACAGATTGTTAAATTTATCTAACAAACATTTATACGGCTCCTCCTGTGTCCCAGACTCTACTCTAAAGGTACCTTCCAATACTAACCCCTCTCATCCTGGTAACAACCCTGTAAGGTATGAGCTCTGCCTTCATCTACACTGAGGACACTGAGGTACAGAAAGGGTTAGTAACCTCCCAAAGACACAGCTGCTTAGTGACGGGACCAGGAGCCGACCAGGCTCCAGAGGTCACATCTCAGCTTCGACAGTGTGCTGCCCGCAGCGAGGTGGACAGGAGGGCAGGCAGATCGGGTCCCACGTTCTCAGCATACAACTAAAGCACGCACCACCTCCTGCCCACCTGCAGACCTGGCTTTGTGGGAAGCACGCTGGTGTAAACCAACGGTGGACCCCACGTTTTATACCCACACAGTGGAGAAAGAGCACAGGAAAATGACATTCCCAACTGTGTTTAAAAGAAAGAATGGGAAGTGGTTATGGGTTTGTGATACAAGAGTCCTGCAGGCCTGGAGAGCCACGTCGGAGTGAGGGCACTCAAAGGAGGTGATAAGAGCACTAGAGGAGAGGCAGCGAGGATGGAGGGGGAGGAGGCAGGTCCTTAGCCGTCTCTCCACATGGACAGCAAAGGGCAGCGGAGCCTCAGACTTCTAAGATAGTGGGATGAATATCCCTGGGAAAACATGTCCGTTAAAAGACTACCAGGCGAGGGGATGTGTGGACCTGCATCATCGCTTCTGTGCAACTCCTGCTCCTGGACATGTGGACACAAACAGACTCAGTCCTGAGACATTGTGACAAAGCAAAGTTCTCCCTATGGTGCCAAGCATCAAGAGCAACTGCCTCGGGCAATCTGAAAACAAAAGTCTATTTCTTTCTTAAAATATCAAATCTTGAGAATACAACATAGAATATATGCACTATCTGTTTATTGTCTAGCCTACTTTCTGGGAGAAGTTGTTCAAATTTTGCCCCATCGATCCCTCCTGGCCCTCCATTTCCATCCCTGGCCACATCTCTCTCTCATTGTCTCCTTAGCAAACACCAGCTTAGTTGTCTGGAATCTTGCCCTGGGATGACCTCTCTCCCGTCCCGTCCCGTCCCGTCCCGTCCCACCCAATGCTCCAAACACCAGTGAGTAGCAGCCACCGTGAGCTTTCTCCTCCTGGCCTCTGACATGTGAAACAACTCACTCGGTGGATAAATTACAGATAACTCACTCATAGAATTTGTAAAGGGTCCAGCCCGTTCAACCACTACTTCCTCCAAGTACCAAAGCTGCATTGCCCGGCCTGCGGGCCCATGATTTGCCCTGCCGCCTTCTCAGGAGGGCCGTCCCCGTGCCCTCACTTAACGCTCCAGCCTCCTCCAGCGTTCCCCGTCACACCTCCCCGCTTTGTATTTTCTCCACGGCGCTCACCTTCTAACAGACTAGCTAACGGACTTGTTTATTGTATATTTCCTGCCACTTAAATAGACGCTCCAAGTGGAGGGTGGGTTTCAGTTTTCATTTCTTCTGCTTGTCCTCGGCACCTGGAGGTTTTCTGGTGCTCAGCAGGTGTTCAACCAGCATTTGACTAAATGAATGAAGAAATGAACGAATCGCTGGGTGAACTAACACCAGGATAAACCATATTACAAACACCAGACATCTGTTGAGGAAACACAGCAAACTCTGTGTTAGGGTACCATGTTGTAGTCACCCCTACAGACTGTGTTGTAGTGAAGAGATTGCCTCTGGCCACTGCAAGTGTTTCCCTTAAAGGACTTGTTAAGATCCTGCGCTCAAATCTGTTTTGTTGTTAGCGTCGTGGAGTCTATTTTGACTCCTAGCAACTCTCTGCGCAGCAGATCTGAACCCTGCCTGGTCTTTCTGCGCCATCCTCTCCCCTTCCGGCGCTCTATCAGACAAGGATCCACTGCTACTCATAGGTTTTTCAGGGCCGATTTTTCCAGAAGTGGGTGGCCAGGTCCTTCTTGCTAGTCTGTCTAGTCTGGAAACCTGTCCACCGTGGGTGACCCTGCTGGTATTTGAAATCCCAGTCGCATAGCTTTCAGCATCGAAGCCACACTCAGTTGCCACAGTGTGACAACCGACAGACGGGTGTTGTGGGTCCCTGACCAGGAACAGCTGGGGCCCCAGCAGTGAGAGCGCTGAATCCTAACCACGAGACCACCAGCGCTGCCTTCAAATATGTTACACCTTTCATTTCACTGTTACTTATATATTTCTTTAGGATTTGAAAGCATTCTCATATTTGAGTCCTCTTTTAAAAAAGAAATATAATCCGGGGCTGGCCCCGTGGCCGAGTGGTTAAGTTCGCGCGCTCCGCTGCAGGCGGCCCAGTGTTTCGTTGGTTCGAATCCTGGGCGCGGACATGGCACTGCTCATCAGACCACGCTGAGGCAGCGTCCCACATGCCACAACTAGAAGAACCCACAACGAAGAATACACAACTATGTACCGGGGGGCTTTGGGGAGAAAAAGGAAAAAATAAAATCTTTAAAAAAAAAAAAAAAAAAGAAAAGAAATATAATCCCACCATCATGAGCCTCCTGATGTGACCGAAAGGACACAGCACTGCTTCTGCGGCATTAATACCAAAAAGGCACAACCGGAATCCAACCACAAGGAAACATCAGGCAAAAGAAAACTGAGGGACATTCTCCAAAATAACTGGCCTGCATGTTTCAAAATACCAGGATCATGAAAGAGAAAGACTGAAGAATGCTTCCAGTTTAAAGAAAGCCAAAGGGCCTTGCCAACCCAGTATGAAGTATATTTCTGGACTGGGCCTGGCATAGGGGGAAAGGTTTCAGGAGTATTATTGGGATAATTTATGAAATTTAATATAGACTATAAACTTCATATGAATAACGATATTGTATCCATGTTAAATTTCCTGGTTTCGATCATTGTACGGTGCTTATGGAAGAGAATATTTTTTCTTAGTCAGCGCATATTGAAGTATTTAGTGGTAAAGAGGCATGCTGTCTGCAATTACTCTCAAATGGTTCTGAACAAATATGTACATACACACATACAAATAAAGAGAGCAGCTGAACGACAAAACTAATAGGACAAATGCAGACTTCTCCTGCAGCTGGGTAAAGGGGAACTGGGGCTGTTTCTGCACTTGTGATATTATACCAAAATAAAAATTTACCAAAAAGTAAATAAATACTTTCCTGCGGGGGTAATAAATAAACGTTTTCTCAGGTCATACTTTATAAGTTACTCAGTAGCTGATTGAGATCCAGGCCGGGGCCCAGTTTAGGCCTCACGTGGGGGTGAAGAAGGAGCAGGAACAAGAAAAGGGAAGATGAGGAGGAAGTGGAAGCCACTGAACTCAAACGTCACCCACGTCACAATTTTGCCTTGGACCCTGTGATCTTCTATAGAAAAAATTTAAGACACACAGACAAGTTAAAAAGTAAGAGGATATAAACACAGTTAGACAATCAGGCTATACAGAGAAATGGCCCTATGATTTTCTTAATTCTTATATATATTATGAGATTTAATGTATTAATACTTATGAAACCCTGAGGTCATTTGACAAAGCATACTGTAAGCTTACCTTACATGATTATCCCGAGGTAAGGAATTACCCGCCAATGAACATTTGTCTCTGACTTTTTCACCGCTGTATCATTAGTTGCTATTAGTTTAGTAAACATCAGCTATTGTTTTCACAACAGGCCCTGCTTCTGTGGCAGCCTTTGGTGATGTTGGGAACATGACCTATCTGGCTGTAGGATCATGCTGTTAGGTTTAGGGATTATTCTGTATGTTGTTCTGCTGACAGGAACCCTGACAACACAAGTCTTGATGTCTGAAGAGAATTAAGTGCGGGAAGAGCATCCAACTTGTGACAACACACCTTCCTTAAAACGGTCTGAGCCGCTGACACCCACGTGTCCACAGGAGGAATCAATCGTGGAGGAAACCTGGAGGGCAGCAGAGCGTCATGATGTTGGATAGCGCTGAGGCAGTGGAGGCCCACAACGGACAACAGGTGCCAAAAATAGCAGTCTCCAGGACGCTTCCGCCAGTGAACCCACAGGTAGCGTCCCCAGGGAAGAAGGATTCAGCAGTGGCTCACCCCAGGCTGCAGGACAGGCACTCAACCTCGACAGTGGGCGGAAGCACGGCCCTGAGCCGGGGCAGGGGACGGGTGTGGCTTGTATCAGAGAAGCATGTGGCCTCTTTATATCATATTCTCCCATGTTATCACTCTTTGCCCCTTCCAGACGTATCAACGTGAAAGCCCGACACCCTAAAGATGAAAAAAAATTTATTTGTAACTGTCAGGAAAAGATTACATAACATGAAACACAATAGTCTATGAAATCAGCCACATAAATTGTGAAACCAGAGTCAAAGTTCTAGTCGTTCTGTGCCAGTATTTTTTTTTCAAAGGCGTTTTTTTAAAGGTAGAAACTAAAAAACAGAAAAATTATGAATGCAGACACGTGGAAAGCCCTGTGTACACCATGTCAGATGGTCTAGACACTCCACTCCCAACCACTTTAGCCAGCCTTTGCATCTGTTTATGACTATGTCTAGGAAATGAAAAGCAGATCGAAACATACCATACAGCCAACGTTTGTAGCAAACGTTCCTTCCCTCCAAGGTGTTAGATATTCCTTAATGCGGGACCAGGAAGACTAAATCATAATTACAGGTAGATGCACTATTATTTTATTCTCTCGTGGTCCTAAAAGGTAGTGCCTCCCTGAGAGAACTCCAAGCCACAGGACCTGGCTGAGGATGTGTTTAGCTGTGGGGACCTGGCTGTGAAGGAAGGCTTAGAAGGAACCAGAATGATATGGGTGAGCTGCTGGAGATTAGAGAGTGCCTGGTCAGGAAAAAAAGAAAGGAAGGAAGGAGGGAGAGCGGGAGGGCGGAAAGAAAGGACGGAAGGAAGGGAGGGAGGGAGGAAGAAATCAGAGAGAATAGAAAATAGTGATCAAGACTGGATCTCAACTCGGACATGCTAAGGACAGTACTACTTGCTCCAGCAAAGGCCCGGGGTGCTGGCTGCAGCAGGGATTAAATGGAGAGGAGGAGGAAGCAAAGACTGGCTACAAGAGACCTTTCCTCTTGGAAAAATGTCCGCTTTGAGCAACACTTGCCCAGGAAATAGCAGAACGGAACACTGCGTTTCATCATAACGAGTCCTCAGCAGCTGCAACCAGTTAGGAACATAAACTGTGAGTGCCCCAGGCATGCCCGGCCCTCAGGAATCTAACTGAAAACTGCTTCCTGACCAACCAACCACAGGTCCCGTTAAACCAGCACACAATCCTTAATTTGGAGCAGTTAACAACCCCGACTTTTCCTGTTGACAAAACGACTCAGTGAATTTCTTCTCCAAGGTATGTTCCATTGCCTGGCAAGTTAAAAAAACAAACAACTACTTGACTCTTTTTTAAGCATCAGGGATCTTTTTTTTAAAGAGGAACGTAAGCAAAAAAGATACATGGTGATGAAGATATGAGCTAAAGGTGACTCCAGCCCCCGAAAGCCAGTGAAACCAGGTGAAGTCTGGAAGGAACCAGCTAATGCTTCCTGCTCCCACGTGTGGGGGAAAGACAACTGAAGAGATGCAGGGGACAGGAAAGGTGAGAAGTGCGTGGTCCTGTGACCGCAGCTCCTAGAATCTTAGCCTCCCCGGCCTCTAGCCCAGAGCCTTTGATCTCCTCGTTACAGCGACAGTGGAAAAACTGGAAACCCCTTCCTTCCTGCTCGAGCTGTCAGCACTGTTCACCAGCAGCCCAGGTCCATGCCCCCAGCAGCAGCATATCCTGGCATCTCGTCTGGTAGACCCCTCACTATCACCATGGCAACTGCCACCTCCTCTCGCTTGGTTGCCATGGCCTCCACAACCTTTTGCTGCCCGACTCAGCTACCTCTCCTGATCACCGCTGATGTGCCCACCACATGGGGAGACCAACCATCCCAGTTTTGCCTGGGACTGAGGAGTTCCCTGGGATGCGGGACTTTCAGGGCTAAAATGGGAAAGTCCCGGGCAAACCTGCTTCGTTCACAGGCCGCCACTCGCCGGTCTCACTTGAGGCAGCTGGTCTCACAGGCCACAAGTTTTATGCTCAAGAGATCTGGCTGAGCAAAAAGAAGCAAGAACTAGTAACGTAAATATAAAACAAACCTTCAAAATGGTGGTCTGACCAAGAGGCTGCTGACAATGATGGCTAGCGGCAAGGGTACTCTCAGGTCATAAAGCCGGCTAAACATCTCCTCAGAGTCCCCATGGGTTCTCAGGGTTGACTCCTTGCCTCATGGCTTTGAACACTCAGTGCGGGGTAGGAGGAATTTCTAAACATTTTGGTAGATTCTCTTTTCTAACCGAGAGATTCTTCGTTATAGAACTTGTGCCAGATGTCTTCATCAGGAGAAGCAGATGAACTGGTGCCCTCTGTTCCCCACGATGTTGATAGGTTCTTTTTCATAACACAATTCATTTAATCCTCCCAAGTATCCTGGGAGGGGGCAGGTGATATATCTGAGTCTCCACGAAGATTAGGTGATTGCCCAACTGGTGAGTGGGGCCCAGGATTCTAAGCCAGTCTAAGTCCCCCTGAGGCCACAGCCTGTCCCTTTCCCTGTTTGAGAACCTCGTCATAGTTTCACCCCAGACTATTCCCTCCACGTAAGTGGTAGGCAATCTTCTTTCACTAGTGCCCCCTTCTCTAGCATAAGGAAGGAATCAAAAGAGAGAGAACTATTCTATTTCTTCTGGGTTGGACACTTAGTCTTTTTTTTTTTTGCATTTATTTGTAGTATTTTTGTCTTGTAACCTTGAGTAAAATCTCAGTAAGAAACAGAGAATCTTTAGTTGAAATCGGCCCATGTGAAAGCAGACTGAAGAAGACACAGCTGTGTCTCTGAGAGTCCTTTACTCCTCACAGCATGCGATGGAACATGGCGGCAGAACCCAAGCTCAACTGAGGCCGAAGGTCGGGCAAAGCATCATTCTGTCTTTAGGAGAGAGAAATTCTCAGGCTGGATTGTAGAGTTGAAGATTGACTAATGTTTGGTTACTTGACTTTAGAGTTAAGCAGATGGAAATAGGTTGAAAACTTATTTTTTTAAGAGATGTGTATTTCCAGAGAAACTCAAGCCTGGTGAACCATAAGAGCTTGCAATTACTTAGCCATTAAGGCAATCCACAGACTATGAAACCCATGAGATGTAAAATGGTCATGTAATTGATACAGCCCCATGAGAGCTTCCTCTCCAAAGCCCTTTTTAGATATGGCTACATTTGTCAATGGACAAGGGGTATCCTCCAGGAAATACACCATTGGTGACCAGATTGGCTGACCAAGGAGCTCATACTTCTGGCAAGAAAAAGGAATCTTGTTATTCCTGCCAATTAAGATATGTGTGCTATGGAACAGTGGCCACTGTGCAATGTTTCCATTATTGCCTTATTCTCAATGAGTTTAAACTGTTTTTATTGTAGTTATTCTTGCCTTTTCTACCATTCTGTATTGGGGTTTTGGGGTGACCAAACGTCGTTTAGCAGCAATCCATTCAACCACGTGGAGCTATATCCAGATCTAACTGAGAGAACTGAACACCATCCAGGGCTCCTTATGTCAAAATTGGATCAAGCAACTTGATAATGCCTTGGATGGTGTCCTTTTAGGAGAGAGGTTGAGCTGGACAACAGGAACCAAAAGCATCCCACGCATAGCAGAGAATCATATCCAGTCTCACAGTGTGAAACAGGAGCTGGGGCAGGGCTTGCCCACAGCCAAGGAGGTGTAAACTGTGTGTACGTGGTGGCTGGAGGAGACCGCTAGTGCCATGTGGACAGGAGCTGACAAGCTCCCTGCTGGCCCAATGACTGGGTCTGTTGTCTCCAATTTCACTGCGGGCCAGGAGCCCTGAACTCACAATTGCACACCTAGTTCTGGATTGCAGGTCTTGAGACTAGTGGAAGGCAGCTTCAAAGATGCTGAGCAGGATATCCTTAGCACAGAGAAAAGGAAAGAAGAAACTTCCACTCAAGATAAATATGCGAATAAAAATTTCAGAGCAACTAATGAGAAGGAACAGAAAGATCCACCTAACAAACCCAGTAATAGAGAAATTAATTCCCTGCTCATAAAATGCAATTGGCAAACCGCTCTCAAATTACTTTAAAATAAGTACGTTTTAGAAATTCAAAAAAGTAACTGAAGCAATAGCAGATTTTAAAAAGACAAGAAAATACAAGAAAAAGGCAAACTAAATTAAGAACCAATGGGCATGGGAAAGAACTGGTGAGAAACACTGAAGATGAAAAAAACAGTCTTGGAAATAGAAACATATAGTGAATTGGATGCACAGACAGTCCTCGCTTCGCAGAGTATGGCGTTAACCACAACGCATGCACATCAGCACTGTGTCCGCACATCGTACGGCTCCTTGGTTACTGAGGACACAGTGCTGATGTGCACAGGCTCCTGTGAACATGGTACCAGGCAAAGCAAGGATGGCCTGTACTCCAGGCTGTTCAAAATCAAAGAGTATTAGTGAATGTTGGAAGCTAGTGCAAGAATTCACTGATAATACAGCACAGACTGATAAAGATATTAAAATATGAATGGAAAACTAAGAGAAATGAAGTCTAGATTAAAGGGCTCTAATTTATGAAGCTCTCCAGAAGAAAAGGATAGAATAGAGAGAATGGTGAAGGATCAAGAGTTGAAGAAATACGCTCGCTTTCAAATTTTAAAAACAGTGAATGTTAAGTGATGAGGAGGAAGTTGCAAACAGCAACAAATAAAGCCTGTGAGAGGGACTTCAGCTGGGCCACTCGGACAACTCCATGTGTGCTCCCTCAAGTGCAGGGACACGAGCACAGACGCCTGATTCGCAGACGGGAACGGACCCAAGGCAGCAGCGAAGAGGCTGAGTCCGGGAAGTGGCGTCCTCACCTCCAGCCACGGAGCAGAGGCGCAGGAATGCTTGAGACTGGGAACGGAATTGCCTTTCTATTCTCTCTACTGAAAGTTATGACATTTTTGGTATATACAGAGGCGATCAAAGAGTACGTAGTCAAAAATGTAGAAAAATAGTATTTTAGAGATCCGTCAGGCTGTTAATAAAACATTATGCTATCATTCAGGATTTTGTGATGTGTATAGTGCTTGGATTATCCAAGTTTGTAAACTGTGATTTCTTTTACCATTGTAAATAAAGATTGATTTTTATGCATAGTTTTGTGTGTTTTTCCTTAAAGAGGAGCTGCAAATTGGATAAGCTTTCGATCCCACAAAATCTAGATCCACTCCTCCCAGGCTCGCCCCCTGCCTGCCACAGCTCAGCTGTTTCCTACAACCACAGGGCCAACTGGTTCCACACCACTCTCTTTCTTTGCCCCTCCAGACCCTGGGGTGGCGAAACCTGCCTGACAACCACAGGCGTTCTGCCTCTGTTGGTTTCCGTCACCCTCTCACCCTTTTCGTTTAGTCCCTTCATGGAAATTTCTCACTGGTCCCTTGAGAGTGTGCTGCTTTCTGCTGGAATTCTGACCGACTTGTAAAAGGCAAAATAATGTGATGCATTGTAAAGGACACTTTCTGGAGATATTACAGCCCTGTATCGCTCAATGCTTGTGTCCAGCCAGCATGGAGTAAGGCCATAGTTTTCAAAGTTTTGATCTTACAACCCATTCGCACTCCTAAAAACTGAAAGACTACAAAAATTAAATTGAGGACACCAAAGAGTTTCTTTTATTAACGTTGGAATTCTACGTATGTGTATACACTTATACACACACATAGAGTTAGAAATTACAACCGAGACATTTTAGATAATATTTATTTATTTTAAAATGAAAATAGGCACAATGTGTGTCAACATAAATGATATGTTGTTATGAAGAGTAACTATATTTTCAAAAACATTAATGAGAACAATGGCATAGTTTTACATTTTTGTCCCAAGAAAAACTGCTGAGTGGCTTTTCCCTCCAGCTCGAGCGCCCTGCTGGGCCCCCGGGGAGTCTGTGCACACCTCCATTTCCCCAGATTGGACCTGAGGGAGCTGCACTTCCTCGCCTCGGTCCGTTCTCCATGACAGGTCAGTTCTGTGTCCGTCCCGCTCTCCCCACAGATAGCGGCCTCAAGGCCAAATCTACCCATCTCACCAACACCCGGATCTTCAGGGAGGACCGTCTACACGAGCTGAGTGGTGGACCTCTACTTAAAACTCCTCGCAATTGTCTAACGGGTGGGCACCAAGACATCGTGGAGAATTCTCACCTTTTTTTTTTTTACTTTAAAACCTGCTAATTTGTTATGCTAAATGCTAAAGGGTAGGGATAGTTCCAGATAATTATACTTCCAGTTATTTCTTAAAGAAAAAAAATGAAATCTTTCGAGGAGAAATTTCTTAATCTCACCAAAAGCTTTCTTCAAAAGAATCAAAATGGAAATTAATTTGCTCATGTTTATAAAAGCCACATATGCTCATTTCAAGTGCTTTAGAAAACAGAGATAATCATATAAACTTAACCAAAAAAAACCCCAAATCCCAGCATCCCAAGATAATCACTGTTAATATTTTTATCAATTTGACGTGTGTCCGTCTAGTTTTATCTATGCGTACATATGCACTTGGATATAGAACGCTTTAAATGAAAAGCCTTCGATGTCTGACGTCACAGGAGACGACTGGGTGCTCCTGCCCGCCTTGGCATTCCATCTGTTGCGATACCACATCATGTAACTTTTGGAAAACTCTACTGTATCCTCGTGGAAGGCTGAGAGTGCAAAAACCGAATAACATCTTGGGGTTACTAAGATAATTTTGACCTCATTCACCCCCCGCAAGGGCCTTGGGAGCCCACAGGGTTTTCTGGACCACATTTTGAGAATCACTGGTGTAGAGAAAGGGACACTGATTTGGGAGTCAAAGCTCCTTGGGTTTTAGTCTTTTCTGCCATCTCCCAGTAATGTGGTCTGGAGGAAATTATTTAACTTTTTAAAATCAATTTCCACATCTACTAAGTAAAGCATCCAAACAGAAGAACTGAGAATATTACTAATACTAAAATTCTTAAATTTGTAATTTAATGTTTACTAACAGAAATAGTAGCTGTTCGAGTCACTTTGGAAGTTAGCATAGTTCATCTGAATGCCAATGCAAGTCAAGTGCCATGGTGTTGAACCTCACTTCTGAAGGCAGGTATCAGAAAAATAAATAAGAAAAATGATAGTATATCTAATTATGACTTATTTTGTTGAGAAATTAACATGCATATTGGAACTCTCAATCTTAACCTTGCCAAACATCATCTAAGACAGAATATGGTTATGATGAGGCACGGTAAAGCTTCCTTGGAAAATTACAGCAATGGTTCCCAACTTTCCATTAGCTAGGAACTTAAGCAATTGCAAACATGTGCCCAACCTCAAAGATACTTGGCGTGAATGTTTTGAGCTCTAAAAAAGAAAAGCAATTTTGGACAAAACAAGATTATTAAATACTGAGGGTAGAAGTTCTCATATTTTACGAACTGTGTTTAGAAATAACAATCTTCTCTGCTACTTACTGGCTGGGTTGGACCAAGGGCATGGATAGCTTTTGTAACTCTCCCCACCCTTCCTGGGACATGTCTGGCCCATCGGACAGCCTTGTTATGGAACATCCAGTTAAACTGGATTCCTGGGAACTGAGCTGAGGTCACACTTTGTCAATTTGAAAGCATCGTGCTGTAACATCACAGCCTCTGCCTTTCCTTAATTTTTCCTGGGGCTTAATCTTATAGCTGGACCCACAGAAAACTGCCACTGGCACATGGGAGTGGTAATGGTGGTAGACGCTAAGGGTAGTGGGGGGAAAGAGTGTCAGGATCCCTGGAGAAGTCAGTTATCGTTAGGTAGGGCAGTATCAATACAATAGACATCTGTTCCATTGAGAAAAAAACTTTGTTCAACTTATTGGGCTTTCAGCATAAGTCATGCTCTTCGGATATGTCATAAAATGATCCAACCTGTAGCAGGAAAGCTGGAGTATTGGAATCCTCACCCCTGACGTCAATGGAAGCTCTCATTGCAGAATTTAGTTCCCTTTGTTGTTTCCCCAAGTGTGCACTGATTATTAGCTTTTAGATTCATAGCTTAAGATCTGTTGGTAGAACCAGCTCTGAATTGAAAATCAAATTCTGCTGGCTAATCAGTCCTCAGTTCAACATTCAACAGGTTTTTACTGAGTACCTACATGTGCAGGCACTGGGGTTCAACAGTTAATAGTCGTGATCCCTGCCCTACGGACATGATAGTCTAGTCTGTCTCCAGTTCACAGTATCACGGTTTCAGGAATTAGTTAATCAACTGCTCCCAAAGGACAATTGGCTGAGCTGGAAGGAACCATACAACCCCCTCAAGTTATCAATTTAAAAATAAAGGGTTGGGACCGGCCCCGTGGCCGAGTGGTTAAGTTCATGCACTCTGCTTTGGTGGCCCAGGGTTTGCCAGTTCAGATCCTGGGCACGGACATGTACACCGCTCATCAAGCCATGCTGTGGTGGCGTGCCACATAGAAGAACTAGAATGACTTACAACTAGGATATACGACTATGTACTGGGGCTTTAGGGAGGGGAAAAAAAAAGAGGAAGATTGGCAACAGATGTTAGCTCAGGGCCAATCTTCCTCACACACTAAATAAATAAATACATAAAAATAAGGGGTTAATATCAAAATATATAAGGAACTCCTACAAATCAATAGCAAAAAAACAAATAACCCAATTTAAAAATGGGCAAAGGACCTGACTAGACATTTTTTCCAAAGAAGACATACAAATAGCCAACAGGTATAGGATCCATATCACTAATCAGCAGGGAAATGAAAATCAAAACCAGGAGATATCATTTTACACCTTTTAGGATGGCTATTCTCAAAAAGACAAGAGCATTAAGTGTTGGTGAGAGTGTGGCAAAAGGGAACCATTGCACACCATTGGTGGGATGTAAATTGGTATAGCCGTTATGGAAAACACTATGAAGGGTCTTCAGATTATTAAAAACAGAACTCCCGTATTATCCAGCAATCCAATTTCTATGTATATATCCACAAGAAACGACATCAGTATCTTCATCTGCAACCCCAAGTTCACTGCAGCAATATTCACAATAGCCAAGATATGGAAATAACCTAAGAGTCTGTCAACAGATGAGTGAATAAAGAAAATGTGGTGTGTGTGTACAATGGAATATTATTCAGCTATAAAAGAAGAAGAAAATCCTGCCATTTGCAACAACATGGATGAAGCTGACGGACATTATGCTAAGTGAAATAAGCCAGACACAGAAAGACAAATGCTGTATGATCTCACTTATATGCGGAATCTAAAAAAGTTGAACTCATAGAATCAGAGAGTGTGGAGGGGTTTCCAGGGGTGGGTGGGTGGGGTAGATGAGGAGACGTTGGTGAAAGGGTAAAAACTTTCGGGGTACAAACATTTGGTCCAGGCCAAAATGTCCTTTACATCTGGTTACATTTGGTCTTGTCCAAAACATCCGTGCATACTTCGGGTGCATGCCAAAAGGGCTTGGATATTTGGTCCTGTCCAAAACCATTTGGTGTAGACCAAACATGCTTGTGGATATTTTGAGCAGGACCACATATCCAGGGCCTTTTGGTGTGGACCAGATGTCTGCTAATCCCACAATCACGACTCTATGTACACAGAAAAGCTCAGTAACAAATATTCTTTTCATCACAAAGCCATTGGAAGTCCTGATTATCCAAGTTTAGAACATACCTGCTTTTAATAGCCATCAGATTTCCTTTCTTATTGGCTAAATTCCCTGGCTATTAGAGCTCAAGATCAGCAGGTTGAATCGGGACAGCACCTGGTATAAAGAGCCTTGGCCCAAGAGTCAGAGCCCCCTGGGTTTTTGCCTCAACCCTAGACTCTAACAAGCCGTGTGCCTTGAGGAAGCCAGTAAACCTCTCTGTGACTCATCTTTAGATTAACATGACTACAAGGCTTCAGCACAAACATTCTGCGGTGTCTATGAATATATCATTATTATTGTTCTGAAAGTACTGCTGCTGATGGTATTGTTTCCTATCACCAGAAGAGTGACACATATCACAGCTTCAAAGAGGAGACATAGATCAAATCTCATTTTTACTGGTGAGAATATTGAGGCTACAATTCGGAAGGACTCTGTGTCAGTTAAGGCTCACATAAGCGGAAAGGGGGGATTTATGGTTCTGGAACTAGAAAGTCTGTGGACAGGCAAGAGTTCCGGTGAGGCTCCTTCCGGGTTCAAATTCAGTGACAAGGAACTTGGGGGACTTCTCAGTCACTCCCGCTGCAGTCTAGGATCTTGCTTTAATTTCCCAAGAATCCCAGGAGGTATATTTTATTACTCCTCTTTGTTAAATACAAGTACCTATTTCAAGGAGTTGTGAATTAAAAAAAAAAAAACAGGCATAAAAGAAGCATTCAGTGCAATGCCTGGCATGGAGTAACGGCGATAAGTGTTAGCTATCACATGTATTTACATGTTACGTATTTTTTTACATATATTACATATATTTTATTATCTACACTGGCGGGTTTTAAATTTTGTTACAAGGAAACAAAAAGTTTCGGCGAGTTTCACAATGAAATATTTGCCAATAATAATGGGACTTACTAAATGAGGAGTCCACTTACTGACTTCTTAAAATGTATTTTAGGTATTTGCATGTTCCATGTAAAAAACTTTGCTTGAAAAATGGGTTTCATGGCTAAAAATAGATTAAAAGACCACTGACATATTTCAATCCATTAATTTTACTGATGATAAAACTGAAGCACAGAGAATTGAAATTCTTAAATTCTCTGCTTTAAACATTTTTAATACATCTGTTAGGACATACTTGGTTGCAAATAACAGAAAATCCAAATTAACTGGCTTAAATAATGAAGGGAAATGGTGAGTCACATAACCGATAGGCGGGCTCATAGGTAGGGCCTGTCTCAGGGTAGCTTGATTCCACAGCCCAGTGACACCATCACTGCCTGTCTGTCCTATCCGCCTTCTCCTGTCGCCTTTATTGTGTCCCGGCTTCCCTCATGGAGGCAGAATGGCTGCAGCTGTTCCAGCTTGAAGACCAGCCCAGAGAGAGTGTCTGAGCGCCAGCGCGCCACATGAGAATTCTGACATTCACCCTGGTTGGACCAGTTGGGGTCATGTGTCTACCCCCAACCCAATTCCTGTGTCCCGGGACTGAATATGCCATTCAGGGTGCACCCTTGAAATTGAGTGGGATGTTGCCCACCTTCCTCCAAAGCACACGGGCTCTCTGTCGGTGGGCGACATGCTCGGTGAAAACCCCGGATACCATCGGGAAGAGAGGAAGAGGGTATGAGCGCTTCAGAGGCAGCCACCAGATGTGCCCTAAACCATGTGACCTCCCTTCTCTTATGAAGGCCTCGGCCCTGATCAGCGAGCTCAGACATCCGCAGGCATAAAAACCTCCCAGGTGACTCTTTAAAATTTGCCAATTTGAAGCCCCCCATGCTAAGCAGGTTACATTTTGTAATAAGCACGACAGATGACGCTGGTGTAGGTGGTCTGCAGACCACGCAGAGAAACATCAGACAAAATCAGGGCTACTCGAAGTGGGGGCCACGGACACGTGCCAGTTCATGCATGTTTGTTGCTAATCTGGGATGGGGTGAGGAGCCTGCCCCAGAACAGAAATCAGCCGTGACACTCAACACACTACCTCAGCTAATTTTCTTTTGAGTACCTATTATGCGCCAGGAACAGTTCTTGGCACCCGTGGCACATCAGTAAAAGCAGTACAAAAAAAGAAGAAGAAGAAAGAAAAGAAAAGAAACCAAAAATTATACCCTCCCAAAGTTTGTTCCAGCAAACCTAAGCTAATTCAGTTTCCCATCATTCTGGGGCTAGAGACGAGCAGAAACAATGAGTTGGAGACAAGAAATACAGCAGAACAACGTGTAATCCAAATATATAGTCCGGTTTAGCTGGAACACGGCTCTTTTTTTTAGATAAGATTTTCTTGATGGAAGAAGCCATGCGTTGATCATTGAGTGGCAGTAGTTTCATTCTCCACTTACGGTAGTTATCGGAGGGCAGCATCCCTGCAGATGCTGAAACCAGGGAATACAGAAGGTGGGTCACAGGGACAGAGGGATCCAATCCACGGGAGTCTACAAGGCACTAGACGCTGTGAAATCCAGCCCTTCAACCAGCAGCATGGAAAGAGTGAGGGCAGGAACACTGACGCGGCCCCAGGGACCCTCTACGCTCATCACTGCTGCCGTCCAGATAATGCTCCAGCTTCCTGAATGTCAAGCTCTGGGATTAGGCGGCTGATCTACAGGGACCTAATTCGGAAATGGCCCCACGCCAGTGAAGAAGGGCTGGGCAACAGGGCAAGCTGGTGCTAATCCTGGTTTAACTTAGCTTCCATGTTGACACACATCCCCTGTGACAAATCGTAAATCCTTCCACTTGTGTACTCCTCTGGGGTATGTTAAATTGTAAAACGTCATTCAGGGATAGTACGTCAAAAGTTCTGTTGGAATGAGATAAAGGGTCTTAAATTCAGAAAATTAGATTTACCAATTTCAATATCCTTGTATTTTGGAGTTAGATGATTAGAGAAGTAGTGTTAAGTAATGTAAAAAAAGAAGATCCTGAAGGTGAATGCTGTCGATTTGAGCTCCAGTCCCAGTGCTGGCCCTTCCACAGTGTCGCTTGGGCATCAGTTTATAAATATGGGTAACATTTGTACCTACTTCTTAGGATTGTTGTGAGCTATAGGAGTAATTCTTCTAAAGCACTTAGCACAATGCCTAGCACTTAAACCAAACTAAACTACATAAACCAAATAAAATCCGCAAATTAAGACTGGCCTGTAATAGATGTAGCAGGGGTACTGGTGCAGTAAAGATTGAGGTTAGGGGGCCGGCCCCGTGGCCGAGTGGTTAAGTTCACATGCTCTGCTGTAGCAGCCCAGGGTTTTGCTGGTTCAGATCCTGGGCGTAGACACGGCACCGTTCGTCAGGCCACATTGACGCGGCATCCCACATGTCACAACTAGAGGGACCTGGAACTAAGATATACAACTATGTACCAGGGGGGATTTGGGGAGATAAATCAGAAAAAAGAAAAAAAGATTGGCAACAGTTGTTAGCTCAAGTGCCAATCTTTAAAAAAAAAAAAGAGATTTAGGTTAGTGTAGGAAACACCATTTTGTGTTAATTCTGGTAAGCATACTCCAGTTTTTCTCTGAGAAATCACCTACATCCTCCTCTCCAACCCCATCCACGTGCTTCAAGATGAGTTGACGCCACCACAGCTTCAGGGCTGGACGCGTGAATAAGACGTAATCAATCAGGTCACGTGTTCCACTGGCAGAGTGATGGCTCTAGGGGTGGAAACATGACCCACTCACAGTCAGTGGTGTATAATGACAGTTTTGCTGGGAAAGCTGAGAGAAAGAAGCCTAACCTCATTCTCTTGAACTTGAAGCTTGAAGAAGGTGTCCCATGGCTTTTTACAGTCGTCTTGCCCCAGGTGGCTAGAGGGGGAAGCAAGACAGAAAAGCAGAGCACAATGACAGAGAGAAACAGAGTCCTGATAACATATTTGATGTCTAAATCCACCTGTGCTGAAGATATGGTTAAATGAGACAATGGGTTCCATTCTGGGCTTATATTACTTTTGTAATACTTTACAAAAAGTATTGATACTTGATAAAATTCAATATCCACTGATGATTTTTTTAAAAAGAAATCTTAATCTAGGATTAGGAGGAATTTTCCTTAATCTAATGAAGAGCATCTGAAAAAAAAAAAAACCCAGCAAATAGTCAGCTAAGTGAATCATTGACCTCTTTCCCGTGGAGGCTGGAAACAAGACAAAGATAGCTCCTACCACAACCTCTGCTGAACTTTGTTGGGTATGCTGGGCCCTGAATGGTGCAATAAAGCAAGAAAAAGAAATAAATGAACTAGCAGTTGTAAAGGAAGAAAGAAAATGTCATTTGCATGTTATATAATAAAGACAGAAAATTTGAAAGAATCTACTTGTACATTATTAAGGCAATAGGAGATTTTAGCAAGGTTGCTAGGATACCAAGTCAATAAAGAAAAATCAACGGCATTTCTATACCAAAAACGATTAGAAGATAAAATTTGAAAAATGATACAATAAACAATAGCATCAATAGTATTAAATACCTAGAAATAAATTATTTTTAACAGGTACAAGACCTCTACAGGGAAAATTATAAAATGATGTTGAGATATAGTAAAGAAGATCTGATTAAATGGGAAGATATACCACATTCATTAACTCAAAGACTCAGCAGAGTTTAGGGGTTTTGTTTTGTGTTGTTTTGTTTTATTTTAGAACTTGACAAGCTGATTTTAAAACACGTACGGTCATGCAAAGGGCCAAAAATAACCAAGACAGTCTTGAATAAGTAGAAAAATGTCATAGAATTTGTTCTCACAGATATCAAGATGCATAGATATCAGAGCTACAGTAATTAAAACAGTATGGAATCAGGGCCAGCCCAGTGATGTAGTGGTTAAGCTCACATGCTCCACTTTAGTGTCCCAGCGTTTGTGGGTTCGGATCCCAGGCATGGACCTACACACCACTCATCAAGCCATGCTGTGGTGGCATCCCACATACAAAATAGAGGAAGATTGGCATGGATGTTCAGGGACAATCTTCCTCAAGGAAAAAGAGGAAGATTGGCAACAGACATCACCTCAGGGCCAATCTTCCTCACACACACAAAAACAACCCCATATGGAACTGACAGTAACAGACAAGGAAATCAATGAATAAGAAACAACATCCTGAAAAAGGCCCCACACATATCTGGAACTTGATTTAGACAGGAGTGGCAGTACAGGGCATGGGGAAAAGATAGTATTTTTAATGACAATGAGACAGTTGATTATATCTTTGGGAAAAATGAAATGGGACCTGAAAGGGTGCTGACTCATTGGTAAGCAGGAAAATGCAATTTAAAAGTCACAAGGAGATACTACTACACTCTCATTGGAATGGCTGAAAGGTAAACATTGGAAATACCAAGTGTTGACGAGAGTGTGAAGCAACAGCTATGCTCATGTCTCATGTAGTGCTGATGGGAATGTAAATTGGTTCAATCTGTTTGGAAAACAGACTGGCATGATCATTACTCGGGAAGAAATGCACGGCCTGTGGCCCAGCAATGAGTCCACTCCAGGTGCACAGCCTACAGGGTAATGGGCTTTTTTTGAGTGTAGTATCTTCATATAACGGAATACTACATAGAAATTAAAATGAACAACCACTAGCTACATACAACATGAGTGGATGTTCAAAACAGCCAGGAGTCAAGACAACAAAAATCCATACTGTAAAGTTATATTTTAAAGTCGAAAATAGGCAAAACTTAACACATATTGTTTAGGGTGCTCACAATGGCAGTAAAAGTATGAAGAAAAACAAGGATGCGATTACTCTAAAAGCAAGGAAGGCAGGAAGAAGCAGCAGGATGGAGAAGGGGAGGTCTGGGGACGGTCAGTATTCCGTCATCGCTGTCCATTACAACTGCTGTAGGGGGCGATTTTCTATATGTGAGCCGGCCAATACTGTAGCCATTTGCCCTATGTTGGGATTCAGCGCTTGACATGTGGCTAGTGTGACTGAAGAGCTGAGCTTTAATTTTATTTCATTTTAGTTAATTAAAATTTAAATTTAAATAGCCACCTGCAACCAGCAGCTACTGTACTGAACAGTGTAATATCCAGTTTGTATCAATCAAGGTTTCAATGGGAAACAGAGGGCTTACTCAAATCAGGAGGGTTCATTTATATGACAATAATTACAAAGGTACAGGTGTGGGAGAGCCAAAAGAGATGGTTTTGCAACCTGGGGCTAGCGGCAGCCAATGTCATTACATCCCTAGGCCTGAAGGGACAAGGGGAAGGTGAGGTCCCTGGAATCAGAAGAACAGAAAATTAAGTAGATTCTAGCACCTTAAGAGGTGTGGAAAGACAGCCAGCCTGAGATGACCTCACAGTAAGAGCGAAGGGAACAGGGGCCTGACCGCATTCTCCTTTCTCCCTCAGACCTCCTGTAGGAGCTGACCGTCAGCCAGACCCTAGCGAGTCACAAGGCAGAGCTGCTCACAGGTCCAGCCAACGCAGGTGGAGAGTGGATCCAGGGCTCAAACAGAAGATATCCAGCACATAATTGACCTGAGGGTTTGTTTCATTACCATTTATTACACCACACCTTTATATGTTATTCTTTCTTTCCATATGAGATCGTGGTTTACACACACACACACACAAAAAATACAGAGGAAGGAAAGAAAGGAGGGAGGAAGGTATAGATTAAGGCAGTGAAAGAAAAGAGGAAAGATAAACAGGAAGGTGAACAAGAGAGAGAGAAAATCACACCTGACCAGCTATCTCCTGCATTCTGTACTGGTAAGAATCTGATGGATTTACCAAAAACTGAAAAACAGTAACCAAAAATCAGAATCAACTGAAATTATCAAAGATTTTTATTGTCAGTAAAACAATAGAATTTTTTTCTGACATTTATATGGTACTTACTATGTCCCGATTACTTTTCTAAGCACAGGCTTATCATAAGTTATTTAATCCTCATACCAGCCCTTTGAGATAGGTACTATTTTCATTCTTTGTTCAAATATATACACTTTTTTACTGAGCAGTGTTTTATCTTGAAGTCTACTTTGTCTGACGTAAGTATTGTGACATCTGCTTTCTTTTGTTTGCCATTAGCTTGGAGTATCATCTTCCATCCCTTCACTCTGAGCCTGTGTTTCTCGTTGGAACTGAAGTGTGTTTCCTGGAGGCAGCATATTGTTGAGTCTTGTTCTTTAATCCATCCTGCCGCTCTGTGTCATTTTATTGGAAAATTCAGTCCATTTATGTTTAGGGTGATTATCAATATATGAGGGCTTAAGACTGCCATTTGATCACTCACTTTCTGGTTCTCCTGCCTTTCCTTTGTTTCTTGTCCTGTGTGTTTTGGTCTATCAATTGAGCTATGTAGTTTTTTGTGTTGTGTTTCTTTGTTTTCTCCTTATGTATTATTTGTGTCTCTGTTCTGCTTTTTTGTTTAGTGGCTACCATGCGGTCTGTATTCAAAATCTCCTAGATAAGACAGTCCATCTTCTGATGGCCTCTAATTTCCTTAGACTAAGCCAGTTCAGCCCCTTTCCTCTTCCCCTCCCGTGTTGTTTTTATCCCATCTTATTCCATCTTGAATTGTGAGTTTCTGAATAAAATGACAAAATTATGCTTGTTTTTGGTGTTTTTCTTCCCTTTATCTTTAATGCTATTCTTGATTATTTGCTAACCTGTTCTGATCTATAGTTACAATTTTCTGATTTTGTCTACCTATTTATCTCCTTACTCCATGCTTTGTAACCCCTTTCTCCCTTTTTTTTCAGGTATGAGGGCCTTCTTGAGGATTTCTTATGGGGGGGTCTCATGGCTACGAACTCCGTTAGCTTTTGTTTATCTGGGAAAGTTTTTATTTCATTGTATCTGAAGGATATTTTCACTGGATAGAGTATTCTTGCCTGAAAGTTTTAGCCCTTCAAAGATTTGATTATGTCATTCCAGTCTCTCCTAGTCTATAAGGTTTCTGCAGAGAAATCCACTGAAAGTCTGATAGGGGTTCCTTTGTAGGTTATTTTCTTCTGTCTTGGTGCCCTTAGTATTTTTTCTTTGTCCTTTACTTTTGCCATTTTCACTGCCATATGCCTTGCAGTAGGTCGTTTTACATTGACATATTTAGGGGATCTGATAGCCTCTTCCACATGGATTTCCATCTCCTTCCCTTGGTTTGGTAAGTTCTCTGCTATTATTTCTTTGAACACGCTTTCTGCTGCATTCTCTTTCTCTCTTCTTCTTCTTGAATACCTATAATTCTTATGTTTCATTTCCCTAATTGAGTCTGATATTTCTCAGAGACTTTCTTCATTTCTTTTTAGTCTTAGTTTTCTCTCCTCCTCTGTCTGGAGCATTTCAATGTGTCTATCCATGATTATGCTGATTCATTCCTCTATGGTGTTCGCTTGAGCATTCAGAGAATCTGTATTTTGTTTTATCTCTTCCATTGTGTCTTTCATCTCTAATATTTCTGATTGATTCTTCTTTATAGTTTCAATCTCTTTTATGAAGTAGCCCCTGAACTCATTGAATTGTTCTCTACATTCTCTTTTAACTTGGTGAGTTTTTTGATGATAGCTATTTTGAGTTCTCTGTCATTTAGAATACATATTTCTGTGTCCTCAGGACTGATTTCTGGGTACTTGTCATTTTCTCTCTGGTCTGGAGATTTAATATAATTTTTGATACTGCTGGAGGGTGTGGCTCTGTTTTTGCGCATCATGGTATTATTTGGTCACAGTTACCACCTGTTGCTACGGGGTGGGGGTCAAGAGCCGCATATTCTGAGACTACTGCATTCCCCAGAGATGCCGGGTGCTGGAGCCAGGTTGGGGGGGGGAGGGGGAGGCGTGTTTCTTCTGTGTGCTCTCTGGGTTTTCTCGCTCTGCCCTTGCTATCTGCTCTCTGGGGTGTTGGCCGATGAGGTTCCCTCCCCACCCCTACATTAGCTTTCACTTCAGTAGTGACTTTCCCCTAGGCAGCGAGGCCCCTCAGGGGTCTTTGATGTTCCCACAAAAGAACATCCCCTGCCCTGTTCCCTGTTCCACCTCCTCCCAGGAGGGCTCCAGCCTCTCCATCCTCTGTCATATGGCTGTGTGGGTCTCTCAGACATCTTTGTGTCGTGTTTGGATGTCCTGTGTTGGAGTGTGAATGTCTTTTTCGTTGTTTGGTGGAGGGGAGAGATTACTGGGAAAGCTCACACTGCCATGATGCTGACATCACTCTAGACTCTGAAAGAATAGAATTTTTAATGCTATATGTTGCATTTCTTAACCCATGATGAACCTTGGACAGTAGCCTCTACTTTTTAATCTGAATATCTTTCTTTTTAAAGTAGCCAGAAATTAAATAAAGATACACAACATGCTCAGAAATGCTGTGAACAAACACTGCTATTGTGTGGACTTTGGCTTTGTTTGCCTTCCTATTGTATTGGAACTGCCCTTCAAGGTTCTGGGTAAAACAAGAGCCGTGAACTCAAACTGTGGTTTGTTTTGAAAGATGTGTGTATTGGTTAGGAATGCTTTGGCTGACAGTGAAAGGCACCTGGGTAACAGTGGTTTAACAAACATGGATTATTTTTCACACATTAAAAAACAAACCCAGACATGGGCAGCTGCTGGTGTGGTTTCAGTGACTCAATAACTTCTGGGTTGGCCTCTTTCTGATTCTTTTGGCCTTTCCCTTCCAGCCACTAATGACAGAAACAGCTCCAGGTACCCAGTGGACGGCATCTAGTGTGGGCAGGAGGGGGCCTCAGAGGGCACAGGCATCAACATTCTGCTTTTATCAGAAAAGCAAAAGCTTTCTCCCCAAACCCCCAACAGACTGTGCCTGCCTCCCATTGGCTAGAATTGCCATGCAGTCACCCCCCCTGCAAGGAGACTGAGAATCTGAGTGGTTAGCTTCTGAAACCTCTGTCAGGAAGGTGGCAGGGGATAAGAGGATCAGAAACAGCTGTTAGCTCAGCCAGCTGATCTATTAATGTCTAAAATTTCCCCTTCAATGTCCAAAATATTTACCATGAAAATGATGAATTCTTTGGCTTTAGAAGTAATTTATAGAAGGCTTCTGTGTACATGTGCCTGTTGCCTGGAAGGGTAATTTTCATGCCCTTTATCAAATTAGTATTCATTTGCTCCTGAACATTTGCTAGCAGTTGTTGAGCATGAAACCAAGTGTTAAAAGAATAAGATAACCAGACTTTAACTTGGGAGAAATGTATCAGGAACACTCCAGACACCAGGAGTGGACCTTTACCACTAAATTGAGCAAGTGGGGTAGGAGGCACTGAGAGAGAAAATTCACCCACTTCATGTTGCCTAGGACCACTCTCAAAGCCAATTTTTGAAGGGCAAGGCAGATTCTCTCTAGTCTGTGCTGTTCAAACTGACCTCCTCCCCTCCAACCTGCCTAGAATCAACGAGACGTGAAAAATGGACATCGTGGAGATGTCATGACAGGCAGACACAGCCCTAGATCTGTCCCCTGATAGTGAGGTGCTCTGTAGGAGCGCAGACTCCACGGCTGGGCCCCCAGGGTCCAGATCCCGGCTCTACAAGCTCTGTGACTTCATCAGGGTTGTAATGAGGATTCAACAGTTGATAAGTGTAACTTACTTGATATCATGCATGGGGTACAGTAAGTGCTATGTAAGAGCTGGCTTCGAAAAACAAAGCCTTTCTCCTCTGAACCTACTGGTATTATCCTTGAATATGCGTATGTTTTTGCTAAAGTCTTCCCTTTTCTTCTTATTACAAGAGCAACATAGGCTCACTACAAAGAACTCACAAAAAAACAGACAAAAAGAAAGTTTAACAACCCATAATCTTTCTCTTCCAGAGAAAATCACTACTAGTTACATTTCATTCACCTGTATATTTTTACTTACAAAAATTAGGTCTACTTTGCATACTGCTCTGTAGTATGCCTTTTTAAAAATTTTATTAGGAATATATTAGGAACATCTTTCCATATCTAGAAATATATTTCCACAGTATCCTTTTAGTTGACACAGAGCGTTCTGTTCAATGAGTGTTCCATAATTATCCTTGCCGATTCTCCGCTGTTGGACACTGCTATTGCTTTTTTGTTCTTTTGGTGGTTTTTACTATTATAGATGGCACTGGGATGAACATCCTTAGAGCTAATTTCTTGTGCACATCCACGATAATTTCAAGATAAATCCTCGGAAGTCAAATTACTAGATCAAAAGTTGTGCTTATTTTTAAGGCTTTTGTTGGGTATGCTTCACTTGATTTCCAGAAAAAACGCATTCAAGTAGACATTCATTTCCGTATCCTTCCTGAAAGATCAAGTGTGAGTATTGTTAGTTTTGTTGGCAGTTTTCCTACAATACCTTCTAAGATCTCCAAACTTGATGGTGTCTTTGCTGCAGCACCTACAACCCAAACGTGTGATTTCTATGAATTCTTTGCCTTCAGCCCTTGACCCCTGACCTTTTATCTTAACTTTCCCTCCAGGACTTCCTCTGGCAGACTGGGTTTTTGCCTGATGTTATTTACAGCTGGAGATTCTTTGTGTCAGATTCTGACTTGGTTGTTTGGACATGGAGCTCCCAGATATATTTGATCATCATCTGGGTTTGACAGCCGCTGCTTTTTTCCAATCCAAGTTTGTTTTAATATAAATAAATACATTGACTACATTCCTAGGTTAGAGCAAGACACATGGTGTAATTGTCAACATCAAATCTTGAAACTAAAATTGAAATCTTTCAACACTCTTCTGTGTGCTGTTTACTCAATTATCCAAGATTTCATCGTCACCTGCTAGATTCCTGACCTACGAGCTAGGGATACAAAGATGAATAATAATAACCCCACCCTGGAGGAGCCTTGGCTCAAGAGAAGCAGACAGGCAAACAGAAACATCACAGTGCAATGTGAAATACGCCACTTACACATTTTTGTCACACATCATGATAGCACAAATTGCTATGGGGATGTTAAATAACCTTTGGTTTAATCATTGGTTTGCACAATACTTAATAGAGCCAGACATTGTTCTTTTATTTTCAAAACGTACTGTTTTTATTGCAACAAAGCAATATATACTCATTTCAGAAAGATCAGAAAATGCAGAGGAGCAAAAAAAAGATAGTTTTTCTTTTTTTTAAGATTGGCACCTGAGCTAACAACTGTTGCCAATCTTCTTCTTCTTCTTTTTTTTTTTTTTTTTTTTGCTTTTTCTCCCCAAATCCCCCCAGTACATAGTTCTATGTTTAGTTGTGGGCCCTTCTAGTTGTGGCATGTGGGACACCGCCTCAACATGGCCTGATGAGCGCTGCCATGTCCACATGCCCAGGATTGGAACCAGGAAACCCCAGGCCGATGAAGCAGAGCGGATGAACTTAACCACTCAGCCACAGGGTTGGCCCCAAAAATATACTTTTAAACTGTAATCCTATCTACTTTATCTACCATGAGCCACTTTTAGCCCTTTCATAAGTTGTTTCTTTTTCTTTTTTTCACAAAAGTGAGATCAAAACATATATGTTTTGTAATCTGCTTTTTTCAGTTAATGTATCATGAACATATTTCAATCTAAAAGATATATTTCTACAGCATCATTTTAAATGGGTACATATTATTCTACTCTATGGATATTCTATTGTTTCTTTTAGCAATCTGCTATTGTTAGATATTTACATTGTTTCTTTTTACAATCACTAACAATACTGTGTGGAGGATCAGTTTCCACTCCAAAATGTGTCTCTCTGGCATGATTATTTTGGGGAACAAAAGCCTCAGTAAGAAACTTTGACCTTCCCCCTAACTGCCTAAAAGAACTTAAGATCGAGGCCTGTCCCAGGAAGGAACCGTCACCATAGACAGCTGTAGGGGAGGTGGACAGGAAGTAACCTGGAAAGCCCATCTCTCAGAGTTCTCTCTTGGGTCTCATTGCCAATGGATGTCCCAGCAAACATTTCTTTATCAAATATTTGCTTTTCCATCTCCATGTAAATTGCTTTCCTTCCTCTTTGAAGTCCCAAACCACTATCCCCAACATCCTCCTTTGTCCTTAGCTGAAGATGGCATTTAACGTAGTGACTTCTGCCATTTTGGTGAATTACTCAGTTTTCCTGGGTTTCTCTCATGTATACATGTTATTAAACTTTGTTTGATTTTCTCCTGGCATTCTGTCTCATGTCAACTTAATTCTTAGATCAGCCGGAAGGACCCAGAGGGTAAGAATAGCTCTTCCTCCCCAACAGCTGCCACGGACTTTCTTGTTGCTGAACATCTCTGCTCATTCCTATTTCCCTACCACACACGCCAGGAAGGGAAATCATACGACATTTGAAATGCATGGCCTGTAGTCAGATCTAGAGACAATGGCTGTGGGAGAGATCTCCCGGCTCAGTTGCTTTTTGTGGTCTTAGGTGTTAGTTTTAGCTGCCATAGATTAAACTGATCAAAGGGACATGTGCCCAAGGTTAATGGCTTTTCCCCTGCAGCGGGTTAGAGGGTACCACCTTGCTGCAAAACACAGACGGATGACTAGTTCTGACATGTAGCGTCTTCCTGAAGCCTGATTGGCAGGCTGCCGGGGACAATTTGTACACTACCTCCCCACTTGTTTTTGTTGTTGTTGCTTTTTCAGATATCGATGTTAGTATCTCAAACTATCTAACTGCACCCTTGGCAAGGTTCTGCTTGGGCTACACTTAGCTGTGGCTTGCCAAAACCATGGGTATATTTTCTGCTACAAACTTGTATGTCATCTTGGTCAACTCCAAGCTTACTGTCAGCATGTTAACTCTGCTCAAAAAAAGAGTGACTTTCTTTCTGGGACTTATATTCTTATTCAAAGAAAATGAGAAGCAGAATGAGGAGATGGGAGAGTTCTTCAATGAGAAACAAGGGGCCAGGCCACCTGTGGTAAGTGTTCTTGAGGTTTCCAGGGCACCTACAGTATCACTAGATTAACCTAGGGCCTCAGTTACCAAATATGAGAAAGAACCCAGGAATCAGAACACAGAGAACTAAAAGACATGGTCCCCAAGATTATACCCCAAGAGTTCCACCAGGTCCCCTTAGGTCACCAGTTTCCAGACTGTCTAAGTCTGAGCAAGAGCCAGTTGTATTCCTCTCTTCAACACTTTGAAAAGGCAAATGAATTCCAACTATATAACATTCAGGAAAAGACAAAACTATGAAGACAGTAAAAAGATCCGTGGTTGCTGGGGGTGGAGGGGAGGGAGGGATGAATGGGCAGAGCACAGAGGATTTTTAGGGCAATGAAACTATTCTGTATGATACTGTAACTGTGGATACATGCTATTATACATTTTTCCATACATTTAGAATGTACAACACCAAGAGTGAAGCTTAACGTAAACCATGGACTCTGGGTGATAATGATCTGTCAATGCAGGCTCATCAGTTATAACAAATGTACCACTGTGGGGAGGGATGTTGATAATGGGGGAGGCTATGTGTATGTGGGGGCAGGGTGTATACGGGAAAACTCTGTACCTTACTCTCAATTTTTCTGTGAACCTAAAACTACTCTAAAAAAAGCCAATGACACCAAAACAGAGTTGCTTAATCAGCATTATTACTACAATTGCTCCTGAAGAATTTCAAAATCAGGTTGTAACTTCAGACTCCTGGAGGAGTGGATGAGTCAAATGACATTTACTCTTGTCAGTAAAGTGCTGGAATGGACGTTAAGACAGCCACAATCTGAATCATTGCTTTATATAGTTGTCACATTAGCAATGAGCCAGCATACTGAATAGTGATTGTATTTCTTCTGCTCCCTGGAAAACACAGCTTTCATAGTGGGGTTGGAAGGAATGGGGAGAACTGCTTCATTAAGTTATTCTTCTGTTGTGGACTAAGTATTTGGGGTTACTTTTCCCCCATTGCTGACCTAAATGATGTATCTTATTGCAATCCTGGTTTCTTACTAGCTAAATCTACCTGATCTTGAATCTTCTTTGTTTTGAAGGGAGAGTGTTCTAAATTGCAGTGTTTTGTGAGAATTTACAAATCATTTGCCAAACAATCTTAATAAGCAAAATGCATGTAGCCTGCAGGGTGACAGAGTTCTCTGTTTTGAGTAACGAGTGCTGTGTAACTCAGGGTAAGTCAGCTGCGTTTAATGCAACCAACATTTCTTGGTGCCTATTCTGGGTTTAAGCTGTGCTAGACTCTGGAGGAAAAAGGGTGTGAAGCAAGAGATGTGAAACAGGATTCCCGGCTTCAAAAAGAGGCAACGTAGCTAGAAGGAAGACACACAAGCAGGAAACAATTCAATCACATTATTGGGCATCTGTGATCAATGTCATTCATTCGTCCATTCAACAAAAATATCAAATGCTTTCCATGAGACTGTGCTAGGTGGAAACTGGGGATACACAGTTAAATGAAACAAAATCTCTGCCTTCAAGGTGCCTTTGGTAAAACTGAAAAATCAGACAAGCAAACAACAATTACATTGCACTGTGACGACGGATGACCACAGCAGAAGTGGGATGAAGGGGTGGGGGCTGGGGTGGGTTATGAAAAGCTTCATGGAGGAGGCGACTCCAGAGGACCCGAAAGCAGGAACCAGGGCTTCCTGGAGAGATGGCGGATCCGGGTCTGAGTCAGGGAAAGTGCAAGGGGAGCCTGGGGGAGAGGCCACAAAGTTTGTTCTCTAGAAATCTCTAACAAAGTACGTTGTTCTAAGAAGTCATATATGAAACAGACAGAAACACTAAGTGGTGAGTGAGTTACCAATTAGAATGGACCAGACTACTAGGCAAAGCATCCTGAGAAGCCAGGAGGAGGAACTCTGCTGACCCTTGCAAGGGACCTAGGATTGGAGAAGGCAGCATGTAGACTGATATAACATTTTAGGGGAAAATTTGGTGACATACCTTTAAAAAAAATTAAGAGCACACCCTGCGACCCATAATCCCACCTCTAGGAATCTATCATATAGAATAATTGAATGGATAGAAAAAGATTCACGTACAAGAAAGTTTATCACAGCATTGTTTGCACAGCAAAGGAAGAAAGAAAGAAAGAGAAGAAGGGAGGGAGGGAGGGGGGAAGGAATGGAGGAAGAAAGAAGACAAGTGCCTGGATAAATGGCCAGCTGCAGACCTGGTGGGACACCATACTGTAGAATACTGTCCAGTCATTAAGAAGACTGCAGGAAAATCTATTACTAATTTGGAAAGACGGTATCTTTTCACATGATAACTTGCAGAACACATGTATAGCATAAACCCATCTCTGTAAAAAGAAAAAAGTAGTGTGTGTGTGTGTGTGTGTGTGTGTGTGTGTGTGTGTGTAGAAAGAGATATATGTCTGTTAAGCTTGCAGGAAAATTCTGGAAGGCCCAACTGTTAAGGAGCATGAGCCTAAAGGAATAAACAAAGGGCTTTCACTTCCTACTTTGTAGACTTTGTTAGGTGGGTTTATGGTTGGTATTTATTTTCATTTTAGTTTTCCAAATACAAATTTTAAACATAGAAAAAGATGTAAATACTAAAAATAGAGTTGCTATTCTAGATTCCTAATATAAACATTAAAAGCACCTCTTTTCTAACTTTTTTGGGGGTGATGATGATTTAAAAACCAAAAACCATACACAGGGAAAATAATTATTGGAGCTACCCTGTTCAACATCCTATAGACAGCCCCTAGATAAAAGTTTGGGGTGTATAGGTTTCAATTCAGAAATTAAGAAATCAGACTAATTGTAATTGTGCATACTGATAACATGGTGATTTTCACGTATTAAAGGAAATGAATACCTAGTCAAGTGCACCCTGAACCCCAAAATCTGAAGAAGAGCCCACGTTTGCAAGTGTCTTCTTGGTAAACAGGGGCTGTATTGTGTAACTCTGGGGCATATTAATGTGAAACTAGCAGGACTCAAATTAAAGATGCTCCCGTTAGGACTGCCCCAAACCACTGAGTCAGATAGCCCAGCAGACAAAGACTTAGAGGGACATTACTAAATGATATGATGTCTGAGATTTGCTTTAAAAAGTCCTGAAGATGGAAAGAGGTCACAGTGTAAACAAGGTTGACCATGAATTGATCATATTCAAGCTGGGTAATGAGTATATGGGGGTTTATAATAAAATTCTGTTTTTGTTTATGTTTGGAATTTTCAGTAATAAAGCTTTTTAAGAGTGTACAACTAAGATCATTCAACTGGAAGTCCCCAAATCTTGATTATTAATCCCTGTTACTAATCAGGTGTCTGATCCTGGTTTACAGACCAAATTGAGTCAAGAGAATGCTCTGTGCTCCAGCATTCTAATATAGGGTCATCCTAATGTCCTCTAACGTCTCCAATGCCAAGTTGATTTCTTACTTTGCTTTGGAGAGCTTTCAAAAAGAACTAAAGTAGGGTTCAATTTTTAACCCTTGGTGCTAAATTAAGACATTCCCACCATATTTGGAGCCTTAATTGTCTTCAAATTAATTCAGCATTAAAAAGGCTAAAAAGGGGCCAGCCTGGGGGCCAAGTGGTTGAGTTCCCATGCTCCATTTCAGCAGCCCGGGGCTCACCAGTTCAGGAGCAGACCTACACAGCGCTCATGTGGCAGTCTCCCACATAGAAAAACTAGAATGACACAACTAGGATATACAACTATGTACTGGGGCTTTGGAGAGAAAAAAAAAAAAAAGAGGAAGATAGGCAACAGATGCTAGCTCAGGGCCAATCTTAAGGGAAAAAAAAAGGCTTTAGACCACTGTCTCAACTCTGAAGATCATTTCCTCCAGTCCAATCTGCAATGCAGCCCTCCCCATGCCTGGGGCCGTCTACAATCACCCCTAGTACTGAGCATCCTTGCTTAAGGGAAGGCAGAGACATCTTCAAATTTTGGAAAGAATTCAACAGTAGGAATAGCTATTTGGTCCAAGATCTATCCACTTGGGTGATTTAAAACTTTTTTAAAAATCCAGCTCATTTAGTAAAGCATTAGACTTTTCAGCTGCAAGTTTTTAGCAAAATGAACAAGCATGCCACCTGCTGGAGACTTCTGACCTTCCGGGACTCGAATATTGATGAGCAAGTTTCCTGGACCCCTTGCACTTGAGTCACTTGAGACCCTCTAGTTAAAAACGAAGACTCATAGGCCTCAGGCCAATCGAATTAGAATCTCTGCAGGGGCTCGAGAATTAGTATTTTTAAACAAGTCCTCATGTGCTTTGAGGTTTAAGAGACAAATGCCTTAGTCCCCGAATTTGCCTGATAAGAATCATCTGGAAATGCTTGTTTCAAATACTCTCGTCTGGATTACCCTCCAGGCTTACTGCATCAGGACCTCTAAGAAAGTGGGCTGGGACTTTAAGTTGTAATAAGAATGCCAAATGCGTCTTAAAAGATGAGCATTTGCTAAGGATGGCCGAGTTGAATGTCATATTTAACTCTAGATGTCCTGCACTAGGATAGATAAGCACAACTGCAGCTAACTGATACGTGGTGTGGAGAACACCTGGCAGTGCAGATTTGGCAATAGACCCTGGGTTTTCTGTCCTATGGTTTTAATTTAGCTCTGTAGTTTTCAGTTCCAGCCCACCCCTTGAAATTGTTGCCCTTAACCCCTAGGCTCCTGATGGCTTCTTCTCTAATACCAGTTAACAAATCTGTGATACCAACTGCCGAATAGGCAGACTCCCTCTGGGAGGGCCCCTCCCCCATCGTGTTTGCTCTGTGAACCTTTTCCCCTGTGCCCGCACCGGACCCGCTCCACCTCCCTTCGCTGTGGATCAAAGCCCCATGGTTAGGTCTACCTTTGGAATCAGGTTTGTGTCCAACAGAAGCACCAAGCTCCAGGGTTGTGCAGGAGTCACATGGCGAAACTTGCCCTGTTCCGGGATTTACCTGGAATTCTTCCAGGGGTCCTGCCCTACCGCCACTGCCTGAGCAGACACACAAAAGATGGCCTTTCTGCTTCCAGTTAGATTAAAAGTCCCAGTTACTTTACAGCAGCCCTGTGGGTGGGCAGAGTTCTCTGCCAGTTAAGCCTGGGATACACTAGGTTAAGAGAAATATAAACAGCCTTAAAGGAAAGATTGTGATCATGAATATACCAGAGGGACAAACAGAATGCAAAATTTCCCAGACTTAACCCCTGAAGTGTGTTTTCACAGACCACCTCATGAGACTAACTATTCTGCAGAAAATGCTTTGGGGAAGTGTATTTTTTTTTCCCTTAGTTATCTCGGGGGCTCTTTGTTTCTAATGACCTGTGTGTCTCTGTAGTCATGAGGCCCAGGAAACAACACGTGTCAGGAATGGGCTAACAGAACGGAAGGATTATTTCCCAGCTTCCACACCATCAGTTCCTTTGTCCACAACTGAGTGTTGTGCTTGGTTTTCAGCTCCAAAGCTGTTCTGCTCACCACAGCACACTGCCTACCCACAGCACCTTTCTCAGCTCTCACGTTTCGCAGAGTATTTTCCTCCCTGTGTTTGTATCATTCCTCCTCTGAAGGCATCAACCTGTGCGGCAAGTCGGAAAACTGGCAATGGCCCTGGGTCAGTAACCACTGACCTACCCTGCACAGCCTGGTTGCAGGATAGTTAGACTCATATGTGTGTCTCTATACATTGGCCAAGCGTTTTCTTATGGCTGGGACCTTATCTAATGCACCTTCACGGTGTCTAGCTCAGTTCTGGCCCCAGGAGGTGTTCAATAAGTGTTGTCGAGAGAAGGTACCAAAAATGATCCACAGACTAAATTAGAACTTGGCCACTCTTCAAAGTCAAGGCCATCACCTACCCTTCTCATAAGAGAGTTTTGTTTGTACTTAAACAGTTGGGATTATTAAACCCTTCACTTTCAAGATAAATTCTAGCGTCTTCGGTCCCCTAATTTCCAGGTCATTTTTGATTTTGTAAGAAACTGTACAAGCAAATATGAGACCTTGCCCAAGGTGACATTTCTAAATTTTATTGCAAGCTCCTCTCTCACATAGTTTTTGCATGGGCAATTCCAGATGTGTTTTTTGATTGCTCATTCCACTGGGAATTCTCCCAATATTTGCTGTGGTTTCATCATGTTATTTTTAACTTGGCCAGCTACATGTCAGTTGTTTTTCTTCAAAGAAACTCAGGCTAGGCCTAAGTTGGGATGACACTTTCTCTTCTTCTAACATAATGTGAATTCCTAAGATTAAACACATTACTACCCGATTGTCTTCATTAAACACTCACACACACAGATATAAGAAACTGTTATTTCTTTCCTTGACTCAAAGTTTTATACTTAACCCCACTTGCCAACTTCCCAAAAGATTGACTGAAATCAGCCTGTTGGTTCATTTCTAAGATGACTCAATGTATCTTGTCCTCTGTATCCGTCTGCCTCCTTTTCCTTCCCCCACCACACAAAACACAAACACAGAAACACTATGGGTTTACTTTCTACCTCCAGTTCGTACGAGGACTAGAGAAGACGTTGGGGAATGTATGAAAGGCAAGAGATCTACAGTCTAAATCATCTTCCATAACTTTCTACCCCTTTACCAAACGCTTCCATAAAGATTTTTCTTCCTTTTTTTATAGAGAAGATTAAAAAACACTTATTTCAGTATGTGTCTCTAAAAGATAAGAACATTTAGTAAACACAACCGCACTTCGGTTACCACATCAAAAAAGTAGCAATGATTTCGTAATAGCAAATCTCCAGGCAGTGTTCCTGATTTCTGATTGTTTCATAAGGTCAAATCTTTGTTGATCTTTTTAAAAAATCAAATTCCAAATAAATTCCACATGTCGTGATTGGTGGATATGTCTCTTAATTCTCTTTTAGGTTTCCTACGCCCTTTAGGTATGGGTTTCCTTCCCATCTTTCTTCCCTTGTAATTTATTAGTGAAACTCAGTTGTTTGCCAGTAGCAATTCCCATGGCTGAATTTTGCCGCACAAATCCTCGTGGTGTAGTTTAACATCGACAGGATTCTCAAATTGGGCTGTAAGCATATTTATCTTTACGCTCTAAGTCATCAAGGAACTTGAATATATTAAGATAAATCCACCTGCTCTTTTGCCCGAAGAAGCGCTCCAGACAGTTTCTCAGATAACCTTTCCATTCAGTAAGTTCCCTGTCGTAAACTTCCAGGTAAGTAATTTTCGTTACTTTTTAAGAGCGCGCACAGTAAAAACAAAAAAATAGAAAGAAAAAAAGTTGGGGGTAATTTATTTCCTCTAAACATCCATTAGAGGGCGACATTTGCCTTAATAGTATATTTCCCCCAGTAAGTTTTAAGTTGCATCAAATTTGTTTTCGCACTGTCGACAAGCTGAACCTCATTACCTACTTTGACTTCTTATCTCACTTCTACGAGATGTAGCCACATCTTTTGTCCTCTGTTAATTTGGTCTCTCGAACTTGTGTTTTTCATGTTACTTTCATCCTTGACTCCGTTCTCAGTTCTAACCAAGAGGCGGCGATATTGTATAAACAAAGACCCTCAGAAAGGAAAAAGTAAGCCAAACCGCCAAAGAAAAAGTTTCACAGGGAAAGGGCCAATAATTTAAGAAGGAAAGAGATAAACCAGACATTTCTGGTTCGTGTCCAGCTCACGGCCCAAGGTCAGAACTGTGTAAGATACAGTACAAAGGAGGCATTCAGGAGCGCGGACCCCAGCGGCCGGCCGAGTCCGGGGCAACGCGGGCACAATGTCCTCCTTGATCCTGCGGCTCCGCTGGAGGGGCGCGTTCGCGTTCGCGCACGTGTGTGGATAGTTGCAGAACACAGCGGGCGAAGCGGACTGGGCGTGGATCTGCTGGAACCAATAGCGCTGTGACCGATGGCCTCTGGACACACGCCCTGAGACAGTTTACAGCGGCGCCGGGCGAAGGTCAGCGCTCATTCTGCCCCGGAGGAAACCGAGTCCCGAGGGGGCATGAGGCTTGTCAGTGGATCCACCGTTAGGAGGCGCGTTCGGCCAGGTGTAGCGAGCGCAGGCCAGTGCTGGGGACATTTCTCAACCTGGCGTTCTTCCCGTAGTAACCCTGCGTACGCACGCACACGCACCCTCGGACAGAAAGGATCCACCTGACAGCACGCGGTGTCCTGTAGATGTACCAGGGAAGTCACGGACTCCTGACAATCTGATCAGTTAGAGCCCTCGGCCCAGAGTAATACTCCGAAAACTGCGTGTGGAATTTCAAGGGCAGGGGGATCACAGGCCTCCTGGAGCCCGTCCATTTATCAGATTCCAGGTTAAGAAGAAATTCCGTTCTGATGGGAGCCTAGATAGCAACGTAGAGAAAACCGGCCTTGGATGTGAGCAAAGAAGCAAGCAGGGGCGTCCCTCCTCCCTCCAAACACACTGGAGTTTCCTCTCGGAGAACGGGAGGGGCTGGACGGAAAGTCCAGGAGAGGGTGGAGCGCCCGGCTTGGGCCCCCTCGGCTCGCTGGTGTGCCCCCACCCCCGGACCCACCCTCGACACGCCAGTGTGGGTGTTGGGCTGCAGACGGCTGGGAAGGGGGGCTGCGAACGCCCAAAGCCTGGACGGCGGGAAGGGGCAGCGCACGGTGACGCCCCGGGCCCGACATGTCCACGCCTCCCTCCCCGGCCTCTGCGCCCCGCTCCCGGCTCGCCCGCTCCCGCCCCTCCTCCACCGCCGGCCCCGCCTCCGCCACCACGGGGTTTCGCCCGCGGCGGAGTGAAATCTGCATAGTGGCCGCCCCTCTGGGAGATGATTGGTGCAGCCCCCGGCCGTCGCGGCAGCCGATTGGTGGGCCGCCCGAGTTATTTGCATGTCGCCGGTGGCGGGGGCCGCAGCTGCGCGGGCGGGCGGGCGGCCGGCGCCGCGCAGAAGTTTCCGAGCGCCTCCTCGCCGGCGGGGCGCGCGCAGGGCCCGGAGCCGCCTACCCCGGCCGCCGCCGCCCGCTCGCTCGGGACTCCTCGGCGGAGCACAGGCGCTCTGCGGGCGCGAGCTCGGGGCGGACGAGGGGGCGCGCCGAGGGGGAGCGGCGGGGCCGTGCCCGGGGCAGCTTCGCGCCGGGACGCGGGGCCCCGGCCGCCGCCAGGCTCGCCCACCTTCCCGCGGCCGCCGGGCGGGCGATGCGGCGCCGGGAGGCGGGAGGGCGCCCGGGAGCCAGCGCCGGTTTCTGCCCACCTGGGGAAGGGAGCATGGAGCTGTGAGCACCCCGCGCTCGGCGACGCCGCCCCGCGCAGGCTCCCCATGGCCGGGACGTACAGCTCCACTTTGAAGACGCTGGAGGACTTGACCTTGGACTCCGGGTATGGGGCCGGGGACTCGTGCCGCTCGCTCAGCCTCTCGTCCTCCAAGTCCAACTCGCAGGCGCTCCACTCCTCGGCGCAGCAGCACCGCGGGGCGGCCTGGTGGTGCTACTCCGGCTCCATGAACAGCCGCCACAACAGCTGGGACACGGTGAGCACGGTGCTGCCCGAGGACCCCGAGGTGGCCGACCTCTTCGCGCGCTGCCCGCGCCTCCCCGAGCTGGAGGAGTTCCCCTGGAGCGAGGGCGACGTGGCCCGGGTGCTTCGCAAGGGCGCCGGCGGCCGGCGGCTGCCCCCGTTCTCGGCGGAGGCGGCGAGGCGCCTGGCGGGGCTGCTCCGCAGGGCGCTGATCCGCGTGGCCCGCGAGGCGCAGCGCCTGAGCGTCCTGCACGCCAAGTGCACCCGCTTCGAGGTGCAGAGCGCCGTGCGCCTGGTGCACAGCTGGGCGCTGGCCGAGAGCTGCTCGCTGGCGGCGGTCAAGGCGCTGTCGCTGTACAGCATGAGCGCCGGCGACGGGCTGCGCCGGGGCAAGTCGGCGCGCTGCGGCCTCACCTTCTCCGTGGGCCGCTTCTTCCGCTGGATGGTGGACACCCGCATCTCCGTGCGCATCCACGAGTACGCGGCCATCTCGCTGACGGCCTGCATGGAAAACCTGGTGGAGGAGATCCGGGCCAGGGTGCTGGCCAGCCAGAGCCCCGACGGCGGAGGGGCAGGAGGCGGGGAGGTGTCCCCCGAGGTCCTGGAGATGGTCGTCAACAACGACGCCGAGCTCTGGGGCGTCCTGCAGCCCTATGAGCATCTCATCTGCGGCAAGAACGCCAATGGTAAGCGCCCGGGGCCCCGACCCATGGACGGGGTGGGAGAGGAATCCCGCCCTGGGCTACCCAGAGGGGTTCATTTCCTAGGACGAAGCTGGTGGGTGTGCCAGGACCTGGGAGAAAGCGTTCGGTTTGTGGGTGGAGGAGTTCATTAAATGGCTCGTGCCCTAGATTGTTCTTCTGGCGGCTGACTTTGGTGGGTGAAGTTGCGGTTGGTCTGCTCCCTCCTGTTCTGCGTGGCGTTGGCACTGGGAGTTGCTCGCTCATTGAGCCTCTTGACCAAGCCGTTCCTGAACCTGTCGTGGAGTGAAGCTCACTGCCCTGCCCCTCTTTGCCTTGCTTGACTGGGGTCTGTAGCTGGCCTCTTTCTGGGACAGCAGGGTAGACTGTTGGTGGTTTTGCCCCTGGTCCTCTGCAGCCCGATAGCTGGAGAGTCCAAACTCGAAGGCCGGTGGTGGGATAAGTGGGATGAGAGGAAGGGAGCAGGAAGCCCAGGACCTGGTGCTGACATCCTTGGGCTTTGCTGTGTTGAAAGATGCTCTTCAGGCCCTCTTTTGGAAGACGCAAAGGTAGTGGTGCGTTCTTAACTCTGTGTGCCCAGGGCGGAAAGGGAACCGCATGCCGGCTCCCAGGAGCTGACTTTACAAGGGGTCACCAACCGAGTGAGCAACTGATTAAAACCCTCTGTGGTATGAAATGCAGAACCTGTGGGCTTTGCTGAAAGAAACGATGAGTGGGTAAACCACATTGTGGGGCAGAGGTGTGGGGGATGGGCAGCTGCCTGGCAGCAAGTCTGGGAAAGGAACCGTTTCTCTGAAGGATGACATGGCTTCAGTGTAAAGGGCAGAAGAACGGAAGCACTTGACCTTCTCCCTGAAAGGTTAGGGTGTGACATGCGTTCAACAGCAAACTACCTACCAGACTCCAGTGTCAGGAGTCAGCAAACCCTAAATTATGTAGAATGGTGCCATGGCTAGACATCCTTGCAATCTGGTTGGAAGGCCATCCTGAGGGCTGTCAATGACAAACAAGTAGTCAGTGGAAGAGGCCAGGTGGGTACTGGACAGGCAGGCAGGGAGTCATTTAAACCTGGTTTAACATAATCATAATAGCTAAAGTTTAAAATGAGCAGTTAATGTGTCAGTGACTGTTTTAAACAATTTATCTGTCAACTTAAGTAATCTTAGAAACCCTATAGGGTGGAGGGTTATACCTACAGTATTATCCCCATGATACAGATGGGGAAACGCAGGTCCCCCGCCGGTAAGGAATTTGCCCAAGATTACACAGGTGTTAAGTGACAGAAGTGGAATTTGAACCCAGGCTGGCTCCAGAGTTCAAGCTTTTGGCCACCAGAGGTAAAGGAAACGACTTCCTTTTCATTAGTCCAATTTCCAAGGAGAAGGGTTGACATCTTAGGCTTCATTCTGAGGTTAGTCTGTATGTACCAGTGCGGCCGCCTCTGACTTGTGTTGGTTTTGCTTTTAATTCTGGCACTGCCGGAGGAGATGCCTGGAATGGAAGAGCATTTGCCTTTTAATTTTCCTCCTCATAAGTCAGAGTTGAGGTCAGTCCAGAAACTCAGTTGGTGACATCACAGCTGATAATTGTACTTTGCCTCCAGGTTTGTGGCATCAACACGGGGAACACAGCTCTCGGGGAGAGGAAGCGCAGGGCAGGGGGTTTCCATCCTTGTCATAACCCGGGAAGAGCTCTGAACTTTTGGCTGAGGGGAGGCCCAGACTGAACTCCAAGGAGGAAAGCCTCCTAGGAGAGAAGGCTGAGGCCCAGACCCTATAAACCAGACTAGAATAAAGGTGGAACAGCAGCTTCCAAAAAAAGCAGAGGCGTGCAGTTCCTGCAGAGCGCGGCCCAGCAGGGAAGCGCTCCTCCTCATTTTCCAGCTGCAAACCGAGACTGGTATAAGGGCAACTCTCTCTAGGGTCCCCCGAAAATGCAGAGGGGCCATAAATTGCTAGAACACACGTGTCTTCCACTAAGGGACTTATCACAAAGGGCTGTTTCTTATCCAGGGTCATCACTCCTTGGGATTTTCTTTAAAGGGTGGGTTTACGACCCCGTGATTTGACCTCTTCCCTACGGCCCTCCCTTGCCCCAGATGACCCTTCTTAAGCCTTGGTAGTCAAGACAGCGGGACTCTGTGTGACACACAGCAAAGCTCCCGGGCTGTTCAGCGCAGGCGTCTCCCTCTGTTACTTCCTTGGTCTCCCGGGGAGGTGACCATTCACTTCCACTTAGTAATGTGGATGCTCATTTTTTATACATGAAAACCTGAGAGTGGCCTCAGTAAACAATAAGGAGGCTGATGGATTAAGTCTCTTTAGACAAAGTGAAATGAATGTTTAGTAGAGGAGCAATGAATTACTTATGCCTGAAAAGTGACTTCAGAGGGAAGCATACACTACTTAGGAAAGAAGTGGAGACATCCAAACCTTTGTTATACTAAAGTAATCCCTCGGCCACCAAGGGTGCCATTGACACAGCTGAAGACTACGTGGGAAATGGCTACACAGGGGAGGGAGAGTCCTGGTTTGTATTCCCATCCTGCTGGTCTTCCCTTTAAATTATATCTTTGTTGTTGTTATGCCTGCTGATTATGCAGCATGAGCACATGCATTTGACTCAGCTGTACAGGGCTCTTAAACTTTTAATGTCTCCCAACTAGGAACTTAAGGGCCCTCGTCCATCTATTCCCGTCCATTACTCAGAGTGCTGGGCAAACATGGTTTCGCTCAGCCCAAGATAAACGATAAAAGTTCTGAAGTGTTTATAAAACATGATCTCAGCCTTCTAGAGCGGCAGGAGTCATATAGCGCTTGCTCACTTGGTGTTGATGTCCCTGTTCCCAGGGCAATGTCTTTAAGAGATGATATCTCCGTGTCTTCCTTATGGGAGGCAGAGAAACCGATTTAATAGAGTAGTGTTTATAAACACGGAGCTGGCAGAAAAACAGACACTTCTGTCCTCTCCCTCCCCCGTCTCCTTCTCTCTCTCCAGTGCCTGTGTGTGAGTTTGATGCTGAGCTCTTCTGGCTTTCTTCTTGGCCATTTTTCTAAGCTTTCGTGCGCGTCCATGGCATTTGAGAAGATCCTCTTTAGTTTGAGATTTGGGGTTAAATGATGGGATTTTGGTGAGAATATTCTTACTCCAGAGCAGTAACCATGTGTGTGGGAGTGGCTCTATTGTTGTGGTAGCACACACTTTGGAATCACAGTGCGGGTCTGAAGCTCCCCTCTGCCGTTTAGATGAGTGGCCTTAATGATTCTAAGCCTCAACTTGTCATATGTAAAATGAGGGTGGAAGGCACCTAACTCATGAGGGCTAGGTGAGATCGTAGGCTTAAAGATCTTAGCACATAGTAAATGCTCAATAAATAGCAGCAATTCATTCAACAAGTATCTGTGGCGTGTGGACCCTGTGCCGCTGCTGTGAAAGTGCCGTGGATTCCGTGGTGAAGGAGGAGGGTCTCCCTCTCGCGAAGCTTACAGACCAGTGGAGGAGACAAGTAAACACACAGGGGTTTACTCTTAGCAGTAAGTGTGATTAAAAAAAGAAGAGGTAATGGGATAGTGTGAGTGGGGCTCAATTAAAAGGCTTCTGCGAAGTTTATTAGTAATGGGCAGTGTGTCGGTACTGCTGCTCTCTAAGGACTTCTAGGCAAAAAATAGTTGCTGAGGCCTTTTCTGAATTATTATTTATCAGCGGAGGCAAGTCCCAACAATCTCATTTGCAGCTGCGTCTCCAGCAGGATGAAAACTATTCTCTTAGTTGTAGGATTCCTGCAGCAAGGAGGTTGAAGATGGTTTCCACTGAGATGACCAACCGCAGGAGCAAGGCTTAGTTGAACCGCTGTGGCTGTGGAATCAGTTTCCGAGCCTGGGCAGTCTGGGGGAGGAGGCAGCTTCCCTTCTCCTTGACTGTTTTATTGAAGCCGAGGGGACTGGTAAAGATGAAACAAAGCAAGCTTGGGAAATGAAAACTTATTTTTTTTCCTTGAATGCCTGAGAAATGCAACCCCAGCCCGAAGTGTTAGAGGAACAATGTGGAGTTGTTCTGTTTCCTCCAGAAAGCTTTACCGGACTCCTCCACCCCCGCCTGGAAGAGCCGCCAAGCTTTGAGGTTCCCCCGGCACCTGGATCGTATTCCTGATCATGAGCTGCTGTCGCTGTCTCTCCCGTCACACTGCGCTCGCGGGCATTCGTCTCCCTGGAGCCTTGCCCGTGGCTGGGGCTCCATGAATGTCAGGCAAACGATCCCACCACACAAAATGTTTACTTCCAGAAATTTAATTTGAAATCCCTTGGCACCGTGGAGGAACCTTCCTCCTTTTCTACCGTGGCAGAGAATTTCAAGTTGTTCTCGATGAGTAGAGGCAGCATTCGGGGGCACCCAGACCTTTGGGACACCATTCAACCCTCAGCAGCCCTCATTTCCAGCAGGGTTCCCAAGGCCCGCTGCGATGAGTAAATGTAAAAGGGAGGGATCTCAGGCTAGGGGATTCCTTCCGTGGGTGGCACCCAAGTGAGGGTTTCACAGGAGAAGTCTGAGAGGCTACAGATGAACCCACAGGAGGACGGAGTTGAAAGACAGGCAGGCAGTTTTCTGAGACTAGCAATACCAAGCCCTACTTGCCGCAGAGCCGCCCCCAGAGGACAATCTCTGCTGATGACAATTGCTCAGAAGAGGTTGCACCTGTGTCCCACCCACCTGTCTCCAATTTGAGAATGGAACCAAGGCAATCACTGCCAAGACATTCCTGGGATGCATAAACACCTAAGGTTCCGAAACAAGCCAGAGACACTTCGCCACTGATCCTTAGGTTGGTCCTTACCCCACCTCACGGTCGGAATCTGTCCTTTGCCAGGTAGGGCAGTAGGTGGATGCTTTGGCCTCTGTTTCCACACCTCTGCAGCTGAAATAACAGGCTTGACCTTTGTCCAGCACCTTACATTTCTTTCACCTGTGATCTTGCCGCATCCCCCATGAAAACCCATTGAGTGGGATGCCCTTTTACAGAAGGGCCTCCGGGAGCCCAGAACTCACAGTTAGGTAACAGCTGAGTCAGGATCATGCCCCGTATTACTCATGCCTGTGAAGAATCACAGAAACAGAGGAAGTGAGGAGCAGGTCAGGATCGACCTTTTCCGGTGGTGGTGAGGGTCAGGCTCAGCAACAGTGGTGTTTATTATAGACCTTGTTTGTCAATGGCCTGCTGTGTCTGGCACTTTAAATCCATCAAGCCCAGCATCGAGGCCCGGGCGTGGACCTTCCTCCGAAGGATGCTGTGTTACTGTTTCAGTGCTGCTTCCCGGCGGGTTCACCCTGCAGGTGCCGTTGATTCTAAGGAGCTGCGATTGCTGCCCAGGGAGGGCCTCACAGACTCAGCGCTGGGGGCCCTGAGCCCAGTTGCACGAAAGCTGCAGACCCATCTGCCGTGCTCTCCTCAGGAGGGGTGAGTTGGCTGCGGACGGTGGATGCACAAGGAGGAGAGGTGCCCAGAGGGGGCCTCTGTTGGGCCACAGGTCTTGGGAAGCTCAGTGCACTTCTTTGGAGTCAGCAGAAAAGCCTTTGTTATGATGGGCCTTGATCTCCTCAGAGCCCCCTAGGGTGTCAGGCCACCGGCGAAACCTCAGTGCGAGGAGCACGGGGAGAAGGAGCCCGCTGGACGCCCGGCTCTGCAGTCTGAGTTGGGTCCCAGAGCTCTCTCTTCCCAGGCCTCAGGCAGGCCACTCGCTGCCTGGTTTTTCTGCTGTGAGATGAGGGGCTGGCTCTTCTCCACGGGCGGCCGTGCCCGGCCGTGCTTGGTGCTCCCGAGATGTCAGAGCTGCTGCCCGTGTAATTCCTGGCACCCCTGCGTGTGCGCTGAGTGCCCCTGGGCAGGGGGTTTGACTTTGTCCCTCAGTTTCTTCCTTTCTAACAGGATTTCTCGACTTTGGTTCATCTGACATTTTGGACAGGATACTTTGTGTGGGGCTGTCCTGTGCATCACAAGATACTTAGTAACGTCCCCCTCCTCTCTCCGCTGCCAGTGGTGACAATCAGAAATGTCTCCCGACTTGGCCAGATGTCCCCGCGGGCAAACTCGCCCCCATGGGCAAACTCGCCCCCGTAATAGGACTGGGAAGACTACCCTACTCGTTGGATGTTTGTGAGGGTTTAGGAGAAGCCTCTGTAAGGACTTGACACTGTGCCTGACACATAACATGTTAATCCCAATTATTGCCGTGTTTTTGCAAACTTGTGTTGGATGCACTGGTTGTGTCCACTTTTGCCAAAGTGGGCATCTCTAATGCAGGGGAGGGTCATAACCCCAATCACAGGGTGACAAGTATGTCACAAGGCTTTCCTTGGTGACTAACAGGTGGGGGAAGTTCCGGGATCTGGTGATGTTATGTTATGGCTCACTTGCCCCCAAGATGGAGCACTGGCAGGGGGCAGTGAGATCAGACCCCTCCCTCTGAGCTCCTGCCCGCCCTTGCTAGGATGACAGCGACAGTGTGAAGGCAAAGCTTGATGCCCCGGGAGCCATTCTCCTGTGGCTGTTGGACCCCACTTGTTGCAGCTGCCAAGTCCTGAGCCACAGGACAGCAGGTGTTTTGTGTTTTGCTGGCCTGTCATGTAAACATACTTTGTGGTCGTCTTGCTTGTTTTAAAAAAGTCCTAAATGGTTTTGCAGCTCTGGTGGTATGTTTGGAGCTGTGTCCCAAATTGGGAGGAGAAGCTTAGGAACCACAGCCGAAGTCAGCCCGAAACGTGCCACTCAGCCTCATTAATCAGCCACTTACTGAGCGCCAGCTACACACAAGGCAATGGAAGCAGAACGGAGGAGGACGGGAATTGATCTTGCCTGTCCGGGAGCTTAGAGTCTCGGTGGGAAAGCAAAGCGTATAGACGGACCCTTAAGAGGAAGTTTGGGGCTGCTGCATTCAAACTACAGGGCTGACACTGACAGCCTCCACTCCTCATGTGCCACTGCCGCCAAGGGTGCTTCTCAAGAGCTGGTTCATGGGATCCTCCCAAGCTCTCTGTTAGGCGGACGGGGAGCTTGAAGCTTTTCGTGACTGGAGAGCTCAAAGAGGAGAGATGAGTCCCGGCTGGGTGGGTGGGAGGGAGTCAGGGCTGCTCTGTGGAGGATGTGGTGTGTGAGCCAGTGGGATTCGGGCAGGCAGAGCTGTGACAGGGCAGGGGACGGGGTGCAGCGAGCACGCAGGCTTCCAGACAGAGCCAACGGTGTGAACAAAGACCTGAGAGCCGGAGTGTGTGAGCCGGAGAACGGCAAGGGAGTCTCTTGGGCTGGAAGGTTCAGAGGCGTAGCGAGGAGGAGCAGGGCAGATGACACGGCAGGGGGAAGCTTGCCCACGTCTTTTATCTGGAAGCTAAGAAGCTGGCCAGAGTGCAGAGTTTTCCAAAATTCCTCCTCATCATTCAGAAGTCAGCGTGTCTGCTCCCCGCGCATCGTAATCGCAGCCCCAGCCCTCCCGGGACCCCTCTGGCCGGTGGAAAGCTTGACTCAGAAGTGCCCCGTGCGCTGTCCTAGCAGAACACGTAACCAGAGAAGACTTAGCTGAGCAAACTTGGACCGAGAGGGCATGAAGGGCAAGGCTTCTGTCAGCCCTGCTGCTCCTGTTCAGTCTGGCCTCTGACAGGGCGTTTCTTCCAGGGCCCTGAGTGCAGCATTTCAGGCCAGCACAGAGCGAGGGTCGGGGCAAACTCGTGAAATGGCGCCGTTGGACTGAGTCTTACCAAGGCAGGATTCTCGAACATGGAGGTAGAGAGGGACCCAGGACGAGGGAAGAGGGTCTCGGAACTTTCTTCGTTTGTGAGTCTGACTTGATATGTTCAATTCCAGTTTAGAGTTTATCATTTTCCAATAACAGTTCAATTCTCAGAGGTTTAGTCACTTTCTAATTCTTGGTGAGGGTGTTTCCAGAGCATTGATAATGAAGATTTCAGTCATGTTAAATGTTTGATGTTGCAGACCACTTTACAGCTCAGCCGTCTGGGTTGGACTCCCTAGGGTCCTGCTGAATCCCGCTGACAGTAATAAAATGTGCCAGATCATCAATGGCCTAGCCAATAACTTGGGTGTTGGCCCTTTTCCTGACCCCAGTGTTATGAAGGAGTTTTCTTGTCACTTGAAAAAGAGAAATCTCATGAACATTTTGCAGAAATACATACATATATAAGTCATTTGTGGTTAATGATGTGGGGCCCATTGATTGCTTTCTAAAAGTGGGCTTGGGGGTTGGGGGAGCAGTGAGGCCCACGATGGAAAAATTAAACAGGAAAGCTGAACTTAGAGGTACTGGAGACACACGGTTAGGGTGGGAGAGATGAAACTGGGCCACAAAGGGTGAAACAGCCCTTTCAGGACATGAAAATTGTCCCTAAAATTGAGGCTAAGCTTTTGTTGAACATTTGAAAACTTTTTTGTTTTTTTTTAACCTGGACCTTTTAAAATATGAACATCAGTATTTTCTGTGAGGAGAGCTGATAATAAACCCAGCCGGAGCTCATGCAGCCAGCAAGTGTGTGTGCACAAGTGTCTGGCATGGTCCCGCTCAGAGAGCGGAGAATTTGGGTCCAGACAGTGCTGGGTTGCAGCGTGGCCCCTCTGTGACCCGGAGTGAATCACTGCGTCTTCTTGGCTCTCTGTTGTGTTATCCGTGGTGTGAAGAGGTTGGACTAGATTCTCCAAGGGCCCTTCTGTCTCTGATGATGTTTCTAGACCCACATGGACACTGTGAAATCATTTTCCCAAGATCGAGCTCTGCAGTCAGCATCCGTGGGAAAGGACCAGCCAGGATGGAGCTGGCCGTGCTCTGAAGGCCTGGCTGGGGCGTAGGACTCCACACCGTCCTTTTTGTATTGGGATTAACTGTGATTACCGTCCTGAGTTTTTCTTCCCCCTTCCCTCAGAAGGAGGAGTTCTGTCTACTCTTGGCTGACCTAAGGCTCCAGCCCTCGGCAGCTGTGTCCAGGCGCTGGCAGGCCTGCACTGTGGTGAGATCGAGGTGACTTCATACGCCTGGTGTTTGAAGCCCGCCTACCCAGACCGGGTATTTATAGCAGGGGAGCAGCTAGGAAAAAAAATGAGCTATGCTACACCCTTCTTTATGCTCCGTGGGACAGAGGCAGGCATTGTCAGGAATTCAGAAGGCAGGGCTGTATAATCCAGCGAGATATTTTTAAATGCTGTTTGTTGCACTTGGTGGGGCCGGTTTTTCAAAGAGCAGGGAAAGCGAGAGGGCGTGAGGATGACAGGCTGCCTGGAATCCCGAGAGCGAGCGGGGAGCCTGACCCTCCAGGGTGCGTGGGCTCCCAGCCCCGAGTTACTGCATAGCCACACGCTCGGGCAAAGCTTGGGAAGGTCCCCACGAGAGGCTGGGTCACTGGGGTGGCTTGTCGTCCCTTTTCCCACCAGTCCATCCACAAAAGTGAAAATTAATAAAATTTTCTGGAGAAGGCAGAGCATTTGGCCAAAACAGTTGCTTCTGTGAAAACCAGGGCCTGGTGCTGCTGCCATACTCATCTCAGCAGCTGCGTAAATCAGCACGTACGTGGGGACGCCGTTTGGAAGCAAGGGCCTTCTGGAGGTAGTCCTCCCAGGACGAGCGGGCAGGCCAGGCCTGTGCTGGACCCAACTCAGTAGCAGGTGAGGGGGCCGCCGGGGCAGAGCTACCTCTGAAAGGCATCAGGTGACCCCCACCTGTCCAGTGACAACCTGTGAAGTGTGCTAGGAGAGCCTGGTGTGTTTTCTGGTATGTTGGTCTCTGAGGAGACAGGTGGCGGTTACAGGATTGGGAGCAGGGGAGAGGCTGAGGTTGGTGGTAGAACAGATGAATGGGAGAGACCTGAAGGAGTGGAGGGTGCAGGCCCGATGGAACCGGAGGGAGCGTAAAGCAGCTGGAGGAGTCACAGCGAGGCCAGCCAGGCTGGAGAAGACAGGTCCGGGCAGAGGGCAGAGCAGGTGCCTGGTGGGTTCAGGGAGACCAGTGTGGCTGGGGTGGGGCACGCAGTAGGAGATGCGATGGGGAGGGGTTGGAGGGGTGGTTGGTCAAGTAGGGCCTTGCAGGCCATTGTGTGGTACCTTGGCTTTTAATTCTAAGTCTTCTCGGAGCCACTGGGCGGACTAAGGACAGAAATGACGTTGTCTGATTTGCTTTCTCACAAGATTACCCTCTCTGCCGTGTCGGAAGTGGCCTGTAGCATCGGGTGTGGAGGCAGCGTGCCCACTCAGCGGGCTTTTGCAGTAATCTAGGTGAGAGAGGATGGTGGCTTGGACCGTGGTATCAGTGGAGGAGGTTATGGATGTATTTTGAACTTAGAGCCAACAGGATTTGCCGACAGCTTGGATGTGTGGGGTATGAGAGGAACCAGTCTGACACCAGGGTTTGTGGTCTGAGCAACTAAAGAAGGGAGTGGCCGTTGACTGAAGTGGTGGGAACAGCTGCGTCTGGACGAAGCCGGGTTGAGCCCAAGATCTGAGTGTGATTTGCTTGCTTGTCTCAGACTTAATGTAGAGAGAGAGATCAGCTAGGGGGCTGGCCTCCAGCTCTCCTTGGCTGGGAGGGAAGAGCCCCTGGAACATCCTTATCCCTGGGATGGGCTGAACTGTTGCCCTCCCCTCCTTCGCCCACCCCAGGGTGGGCACAGTCCAGGGGGGCTGGCGAGGGCCTCAGGCAGAGGGGGTTTAATTTTCAGTCCTGTAATTCTTTGGTGGATGGCCTTAAGAGCCCCTGCATCTTGCTTCCTGGCTTCTTCACAGGCAGCTGGCAGCCTTTATGAAGACCATCAAATCTGTTCCTTGCCGTTAGCGTGGGGCCTGTGTTACTGGGTCCAGTTGTCCTGTGGGTTGCTGTGATTTTGTGCATGTGTTCTTCCGTTCCGGGAAAGCGAGGCTCCGTTTCCAGGCTGCTTTGCATTCCTGGAGGTCAAGTGTGGATCAGAAATTTGGCCAGAAGGAGAACCTTCTTGGGTGCCTTGAGAAGGCACGGGGCCTGCAGCAGGCTCAAAGGCACTGGAGTCCCCGGGCCTGCTGGACGGCCTGACCGCGGCTCCTGAGGAAGAGCACGGCGGCTGGGAGGCTGTGAAAGCGCTGCCACTCTGCCTGCCAGTGGTTGCTCAGTCTCAGAACCTCAGTTTCCCTCCTCTGTTTATTGCATGTGTTACGGTTCCTAGCTCATAGAGTTCTTTCGGTGGCCCTTAACCCTGGATTCACATCAGAATCACCTGGAGAACTTTAAAGAAAAGTGTGTGTGTCTCAAGGCCCCACCTCCAGAAATTCTGATAAAAATGGTCTGGAGTGAGGCCCAGAGCATGTGGGCAGAGTTCCTGGGGGATCCTGGTGCTCAGTGAGCGGTCAGACGTTCGCTGTTATTAGCACTAAGAGAGTCATTGTTCTGGAGCACTCATTTCTGCCCCACCCAGGATGGTGACTTTCTTTCACTTCACAGCTATGCTGCTTGGCTCACTCAACTGGAGGCATCACCAAAGAACGTCCAAGAGAAGTTCAAATTGTTAGGTTGGCATGAAAAAGGCAAAGTTAGACTTGGAATGGCAGTAGCACCGTATGATAATGTTATATATCCCACTGGCAAGTGAGTGAGTACTATTAATTCCATCTTTAAGAGGTGGAAACTGAGGCACAGAGAGGTTAAGTAACTTGGTCAAGGTCACACAGCTAATAAGAGGTAGAGACCGTAATGAAGCCCAGGCAGCCTCACTCCAGATTCTCTACTCCCCAGCCAGAGGAGCCGAGAGACTGAATTCTCAATTCCCATCCCCAGCACGCACCTACCATGTGTCGAGCCTTTACAAAGTACCAGACCTGAGGCCGTGTGCTTCCCATGTATCGCATCATGTAATTATGGCTGCCCAGTGAGGTGTGTCCTCTTCTTACTCCCCTTTTACAGCTGAAGAAGCTGAGGCTCAGAGAAGTCCAGGTGGCATAGCTAGTAAAGGACACAGCAGGATTCAAACCAAGGTCTGCTGGTTCCGAAGTCGTCCTCCTTCCCTCTCCCTCTGTCTGCCCCTGCCTCTGTCCGCTGGAGCAGCCTGGTGGGGTGAAGCCTGTGCAGTGATTTCCTGAGCAAAGAAATGGCTGGGTTGGTCCAAGAGGGCAAGAGAAACTGAGGCCAAAGCACCCGCATAGGGGCCTTCAGATAGGATGGTGGCGCCCGGGTCCCCCGCCAGGCCGAGGGCTGTGGTGTGGTGCTCGTTTCTGCCCGAGTTTGAGGATGCATCCTCCTGTTGGTGTGAACGAAATAACATCCAGGACACTGTGTGTGCTCGTTGCTTAAAATAGTTCAGGAGGAAGAACGGGCAGAAGCTGTTTGCTCTGGGGGTCTGTTTCCTCTTGATTTATGATGCCTGGGGGACGGTTGGGCCTCTTCTTGGCTACCCTCTGGCTTTTCCTTTCCACCATATTTTAGCCCTCGTCATGGTTGGCCAGAGGAGTTTGTCACCAGAAAACGTGATAACTTTTCCTAAGTGGTTTGACTAGGGGCTCTCTACACATTTAATTCTTTCTTTTAAAAGGAAAAAAAATGAGGCGAGGCCATTTGTTTTGGTAGCTGTCATTCCTCTCTTCTAGCTGAAAAGATTCCAAGGTTACAGCGACGGTGTTTGCTCTGGGGCGAGAAGAGTGTATTTTATTCTGCTCATTCACACTAAGGCCTGCTCTGGGGAGCTCTCGTCAAGTGGGGCCCAGGAGGCCTGAGGCGCCGTGAGTGAGGGCTGCTGTGTGCAGCACGGCAGCCACTCCCACGGGAGGCCGTGTAGAGCGAGTGAAGTTCAGTAAGGTTGAAGATCATTTCCTCAGGTGCAACAAGTCACATTTCTGGTGCTCCCTCGTCACAGGAGGCTGGTGGCTACCATGTTGAACAGAGCAGGCACAGAGTGCTGCCGAGAACAGCTGGGCAGCCAGCTGACAGGGCGGAGGAATGAATAGACAGGACACAGTCTGTATAATAGACACAACACACTCTATATTATTTAATGGGACAGGGGACCATCAGCCTCAAGGACTGAGGTGACGTCCCTCTGATCGCCACGTATTTATTTGCAGGCAAAGAAGTACAAGCATAGCAGGAACTCGTGCCAGCAGGAATATGCAAGTCAAAGCTCAGCAGTTCTAGTCTCCCCACTTCAGTGTACCCCGGCCCTACACCAGGCCATTCTCTGAGGGAGTATCCTGGGAACAAACAGTCTGGCAAGTTATGCAGATGGCGTTCCGTTCCTGCAAGGGCCCAACGTTCCTAAGCCCCTTGCCTTCATGTTTGATAAGATGCTACCTTCCGGCCTTTGATTCCAAAGCACAAACAATCTAACATGGTAGTTTATGAGAATCAGCAGATTCCATATTTCTCAGTCACCCATTTTGTAATTTGTTCTTGCTAAGCTTAAAGCCTTGCAATAATGTTGCTATGCTCTCCTGCAACAATAGAGCATCTCCATCGTTGCAGACAATTCTGTGGGACACGTGATCCTTTGAGTGGGTCATCGGTTGGTCACTTGGGGCCAGCTCTCTGGGTTTTCACAGGTCTCAAAATTTTAGCCATCCACCAGGCTCTCTAAAACCCCTCTGTCTGCAGAAACAAAGATTCGTGGAAGTGGAGATTAGGCCATTGATTCTCATGGCTCTGACCCCTAGACCCTTGACATGAGGTCAGGTTTTATGGTTTCCAAGCTGTGTGGCCTGGGGCAAGTCCCTTAGCCACTCTGAAGTTGTTTCCTTGTCTGTGAGATAGTGATGGAAAAATACCTCGTAGGGATTTCGTGAGGATTGAACAAAATGATGAACTCTGCGTAAAACACTCAGCAGCATGCTGACACATAGTAAGGATTTAGGTGTGTTACAAAGTTTCCATGTCTCTTCTCCTTGGAGCCCCTCCGTATCTTCTGGAGATAGATATTGTTGCCGTTTTCAAGGTGAGGAGCCAGGCTTTAAGGGTGCTGCTGCTGCTCCTGCTGCGCGGCCCCTGCTGGGGGCAGGACGACTTGAACTTGAGTTCTGCTTTTGTCTTCCAAGGCTCTCCTTCCCTCTTGGGCTGGTTGATTGACTCCTGTCATAAGTGAGAGGATGTATGTTTGAGCTGGAAGCTGTTTTGAACGGACTTTCATTCAGAAGCTGCCAGTTCCTCCCTCCGTATGCGGTGAGCTCTGCTCAGAGGATTTTGCCTAAAGCCGGCCGTCGACATCCATCTGGAGGGCTGCCATCCAGAGGGCAGCTGCCAGAATCTGGGGCTCCTTGGACCTGAAAGTTTAACCAAGAGGTTAAAGTTTTTAGTGGTTCACGTGCCCTGTGGTCCTTTCGCGTCCTTTGCTGTGAGTCCTGAGCCTGAGGGAACCCTCCGTCGGATCCTAGCAGAGGTTGGCTTTGTAAGGGGGTCTCTTGAGAGGAGTAGGGCCAAGCGTGGCCTCTCTGCTGGGTAGAGGGTCTGAGAGGAGATCTGCTCCTGCTGGGGCCTGGGTTCAAACCCTGACTCCACTGCTTACTTGCTCAGATCATACAGCTAGTTATTTAACCTTTCTGTGCCTCAGTTTCCCCTCTGTAAAATGGGGACAGTACTATAACTTGCCCAGCATGGTGGTTGTGAACGTTAAATGAGACAATGCAAAATAAAGCTCTGAGTCCAGTTCCTGGCACACAGCAGCACCAAGTGCGTGCTGCTGCCGCCGTCCTCGTCATCGGTGCTTCCGGCAGCAGTGCGCCCTCGCTTCCATGCCACGCTCGTGTGCTCTGCTTGAGGGTATATTATCTGTCTGGTCGGAAGAAGTGACCCAGAGGGTGTGAGCTCTTAAAGTGAATGGCGAAGTTAAATCTGTGCATCATGAGCCCCCACATGGCCTTTCTTCTTCTTTCCTTCCTTTCTTCTTTCTTTCCTTCTGGAGGTCGGGGGTGAAAAGCATGACTCTGTGCTGTTGTCGTTTCAGTACCTCACGTGGTAACCCCCAGCCTGCTTTCCACCTCCTGCTTTGGGCTGTGTAACCAGCGCCACCCAGTCAAACAGTCTAATAGAGCTGGATTATTGCTCCAGGATTAATTTGTACTGTGAAATGCCCATACAGTTATGCAGTTGCCACTCATTTGCCCACATCCAGAATGTGCTAAATCTGCTGCTTGGAATGAAATCCACATAGCTTTGCAACCATATGTAGGCAATTGAGTAATTTTCATCACAATTGTTATCAGAGATGGGTTTAAATTAGGAGAATCCAAATGCCACTGGAAAATGGTGACATCCCTGCTTTCCTTCTACAGATGGTTTTACTGAGGGAGGACAACTCTCAAAGGGAACCTTCCACAAGAAGAAAAGAAGGACACGGGGCCAGGATATTGCATTATCATGTTGTCATTTGTAGCTTGGGCCCCACTGTGGGCCATCCCAGGCTGACCAAGCCCTTGTCCTTTGTGTGGCTTCCCTGACACTGACAGATCCCTCGTGGCTAAGGGGTCACTCGGACTCTTCCTGGCAAAGGCTGCTTTGTGATCTGTGCTGTGGTCTCCTCCACTATCAGTCAGGCCCCTCAAACCTCAAAAGAACCTGGTGGCGGGGGTGTGTGTGTACACATCTCCTCCTCCTTCCTAAAATACAGGAAAACCCTTAAATCAGTCATTTCCAGGCCTGGCTCATTGCTGAAACATCTTGAGGCACTTTAAAAATTCATATTCTGGGACCCACCCTGCATACATTAAGTAAAAACCTCTAAAAGCAGAGCCAGAACATCTGTAATTTTTTAGAATGTTCCTCAGGTGGTTCGGATTTGTGAATCCCTTCCTTTAGCATTTGGAGTTGGGTTTTGAGTCCTGGGCTCCTTTAAGAGCATGCCTCAGGCAAAGGCCCTCTTGGAGGGAGAGGTGGCATATGAGGCTGGTCCGTGAGGGGCTCCTCTCTGAGCAGCGAGATGCAGACTGTGGTTAGGGCTGCTGAGCAGGAGGAGGTGGGGAGGTGTGTTGCCTCGGAACGGATAACAGTAGCCAGCATTTATGGTATATTGTGTTGTTTAATCCTCTCAGATCCTTTATTGTGTACTGTCTTGTTTATCACCAGCCTGTGGTGCTAACACTGGCCTGCTCGGTGCTTCCTTGACAAATTGCTGTCCATCTCTGTGCCTCAGTTTACTTGTCTGTAAATGAAGATAATACTACATACGTTATATGGCAATTGCAGGGATTAAGTGAAACATACCCTCTAAAACGTTTGAAACAGTGTCTGGCGTATAAGAGTCCAGTATGTTGGCCATGATGATGGTGATGACAACAAGTTTTTCAGGTGGGAGAGGGGGTCTTTGGTGACCCTTCCTGTGGTATGGTGAGGAAGCCCACCATGTGAGCACATCCTGACTATTACAGTGGAAAGTTCAAGGGCTTTGGGGACAAAGCTAGGTTTAACCCCAGCTAAGGTAGCTTTTGTAACTGATGCTGGACGAGCCCTCAGTCTGTTGGTTTTGTTTTTTCATTTACAAAAGGAGGATGACAGTAGCACCTACCTTGTGGTGTCACGAAAGGCGAAAGGTAAAAGCGTAAGCAAAGCGTGGCTCAGCTGGTGATAAATGAGTAGGACGAAAGAGACGAGGTGACTGAACCTTAGCAACATGATAAGTGGAAATAAAAATCAGTCTCAAAAGACTACCTACAGCATGGTGCAAGTTTTATAAAGTTAAAAACAAATCTAAGGGGCCGGCCAGGTGGCGTAGCAGTTAAGTTCATGATACACAGATTTAACTCCACTTCCACAGCCCTGGGTTCGCTGGTTGGATCCCTGGCACTGACCTACACACCACTTAGCAAGCCATGCTGTGGTGGCGTCCCACATACAAAATAGAGGATGATGGACGTGGATATTAGCTCAGGGCCACTCTTCCTCAAAAAAGCCCCACAAATTTTAAAAGTGCTGAAGGAGTACCTCACAGGCACAATAAATACTGCGTAAAGGAGAAAGTGGATGGCGAACCAGGATGACGGTCATGTCATGTGCAGGAGAGACAGGGATGCACACGGGGACGGAGGACCATGTGGTTTGGGTGTAGAGGGTTGTCAAGGCTCTAGCTTTTGTATTGGACGTGAGTTCACATTATTATGATGAAATAAAAATGGTCATGAACCAGGGATTATGATCCATCCAATTTGTGCACCTGAAGGTAAAAATCTAGTGGGTTTCCAATAGATGGTAGCTATTTGTTGTTATTATCCCATTAACCACCTGGACCACACACAGGCCACCGTTAATGCCCTGTGAGCCTGCCTGTCATCCGTGCAGAATGCCCTGAGAACCAGGCTTTTCCGCCTCCAGCCACAGTGGCTTCCACACGGGGATGTGGAACAGTGGGGATATTTCAGTGGCCTTGTTTCTGAGGTTTCGTGTAGGTCTTGGGCATAAGCTCCTGTGTGTGTCTAAAGAAGCTGAACAAAGACGGGGTTGTTTGTGTCCTTGCCGTGCCAGATCTGAAGGCTTTCGTTAGGATTGCTCTGGGAGCGTCCATGTTGGCCGGGAGCTTTTCTTTCCGAGGGAAGGAAGTATTTGGGTTGGAACTGATGGTGTTTGCGTTGGTGCAACCTCAGACCTCTCTGCTTTCACTGCCACCACCAAGCATCTCGACCTTGGCCTGTGGCTTCTCTCTCCCTGTGGTTCCTTCCCTTAACCGAAAGGGGAAGCATGGAGGGCCTTCGAAACCCCCGGTCGTGTGCTCCTGGGTCCATGGCATCTGGCATAAACAGTCCTCGTGTCCTGCCCTCTCCTCTGAACCTGACCAAGCGGAGGAGATACGAGCGTGGGTTCTGGAGTTAAGGAGACCTGGTTTCAATTTGGGGATCTTCACTGTGTGACTTGAAGTAGAGGCTTTATTTGTTTTTCCTTATTTTAAATTGAGATGCATAAAGTGCAGAATCTTGCATTTCAGCTTGATGAAATTTTACCCAGACACACACCTGTCTAACCCACCCAGGTCAAGATCAAGGTCTGAAACACTCCCCCGCCCAGGAGTGTCCTCACCGCCCTTCCCTATCAGCCCCACACCCCACCCCACCGAACCGTTACTCTGACTTTTGTCACCATCTGTTAGTTTTGCTTGTTCCTGAACTTCTAGGGGTGGCTTCATTATCAAACCTTTCTGAGCCTCAGTTTCTTTATTTGTAAAATTGTACATGAAATTGTAGTACTTGTGTTGAGAGAATCAAATGGTAAAATGTTAGTAAAAGAGTTAACACGTGATCAGGTAAGCTGTTTACTGTTGTCATTGCTGTGGTTGACTCCACCGTCGGTCGGCCTGTTTCCCACCTGGACACGCAGCCCTTTCCCTCGGTGCTACTGCCGTGCCTGTGTCTCCCATGCCCTCCAGGCCCTGTGACCCCCTGAACGCACATTTGAAACTGTTCCATCCGTGGCTTTCAGGGTTTCTTACTGAAACCAGTTCTTCTTGCTTCATAAGGCAGAGAAAATGGGCAGGGAGCAGGCTTGTGCTGCTTTTGCCTCTTATTAAAGGGAGTCTCTTTGCTCTGTTAGCAAAATCAGCAGGGGCCTTGCTGGAGAGTGGGCTTCCCTGGGCCGGCTTCCCTGGGTGGGGGTGCCTGGGTGCCAGTTTTGCTAACGTGCCAGGAGTCGGTCATTGTGAGGTTTCAGAAGCAGTAGGAGGAGCCACCTCTTCTAGCTCCTCAAAAAAACCCCCAAAACCCAAAAAATCCTTGTCTGTGATTGCCTAAAATTCTACAGTGATAATTTGATTCCTGAGGTCAGGGGAACAAGGGTAAAAGCACAAATAGCCTGAGTTTGGGTGGGGGGGGCGTTGTGGGAGCATCATACTTTATTGAGGTGTGATTCCGTTTGACTTCGACCTGAGTGGCTTTTCTCGTATCCTTTCTTGAGGGAGAGTCTTCGTGAAGGAGAAGGTAGAAATGGGCAGTTGGTGGGTGGCAGTGAAGAAACAGGAGGCAGAGAGAGGTTGTAAAGGCAGACTCCCCGAATTTCTGATGTGGTCTGGGGCTGGGTCTGCCCCAAGGCCTGCTTGATGTCAGGGGTTTGTAACGCAGTCTATTGTGTCCTCTGCTTGGAGGACCGTGGCCCCTGACCCGCATAGGGGCGCGGCGTTACCACGGTCCTGGAGGTATTGTCGTTCAGGTTGAGAGCTGACAGATAAAGAGAAGTTAGCCCTCAGACGCGTCCCATCGGGTCTCCTTGGGAGTCTCAGGAAACACATCTCTGAGGGTAACTTCTCTCCACCCCACAAGTGAGATTTTGTTTTTACTGGACTGCCTGAGCCTTTTGCTGGTGGCGAGACCATTGATTTTTGTTGTTTCCCAGCAATCGTGCAGCCCCCTCTCTCCTGTGCAGTGGAATTTTGAATACACGGGTCTGACTCTGCAAAAGATTTTCGTTTCCCTTCGAGGTGGCTGTGAGAGGCTGGGTGGGAAGGGCCATTTATAAACTGAAGGCTTTATTAGTAAGCGTTTATGAGCCAGACGGTAACCCTGCCACATCGCCAGAAGAGAGACCCATGTTTGTTATGGAAGAAGATCCCTGCTTGGCATCCCTCACGCGGCCAGTCACTGCGTACGGGGCCGGCACGCCAAATTCTCCAGTTACCATGGGACCCAGACTTAGACAGGAAATCATGGTAGGATGGGAGAGAGTCCAAAACACACATGGCTGGTACACAGGCTGCAGTTAGAAAAGAGAGGGAGAGAACAATCTATCTATTTTCCCGAATGAGGACTGCAAAATCAAACGGGGGTGTTTTTCCAAGACTCTTTACATTTTATGGACCTGATTTTCAAGCTTTAATTTTTTCCACATTAGGCAATACTTAGACTATTTGAAGTGACCCCTTTGTGTGTTTGTGGTGAGCACTTCTTAGGCTTGTTTTGTGTGTTTTTAAAGCTTCCAAACTAACAAAGCACCCAGATCCATTCAGTCTGGGGGACCTTGCTCTCCAGTCCCTGGAAGGAATCTTTTGGTCTCAGCACGGCTGTCTCTTTCCTGCAAGCGGCCCACTGGAGGCCCAGCCCTCCCCGCTTTGATGGGATGTGCCGGTGGAAAACAGGAGGGTCTTCTGTGAGAGGCCCCCCTCACAGCTGGGTTTCTTGGAAATCTCTGCCGCCAAGTCCAGCAACTGAAATTTCTCATTCATAAAGGAGCGTGTTTTCATCCTGCCCGTGAAGCTGGTAAAAGACATGGAAACGTCGGGAAGAGGATCTTGTGCTTTTGCAGATGAAGCTCTGGAAGGTTCAGAAGGGGCCCGGCTGTCCTTAGCTTGGGAACAGTTCCAGGCCAGCAACATTTAACAGGTCGCTCTTGATAGCGTTTTCCACGAAGCACCCTGATGCGTTTCTTGGGGAGTGTGCTGACCCTTTAACGAAATGGCAGTTACAGCGTGGGGTGTCCACCCGGGGCCCCGCTGACGGCTCTCTCACGCTCTGCTGGGTCAGGTGTAATTCCCGGGTTGAATTCCTCTCCTTGAGCGGATTGCCTTTACCCCACACTGTGACATCACGACCTTGGCCAGATTGGGAGTGAGAGGTGAGGACAAAATCCCCTGATGTGCGGACAGTGCCTTGAGTGTTTACAAAGTACTTTCACATTCTTTCTCACTTGATCTCGGCTATTAGAGCTAACATTTATCGAGTCTTGACTGTATGCTAGGCATATTGCTAAACACTTTACCGTCTTTACCTTGTATAATCCTTAAAACGACCCTTTGTGATAAAACTTGGATGATTCCCATTTTTCAGATGAGGAATCTGTGGCCCAGAGAGATTAAGCATCTTACTCGAGATCATGTAGCTGGTCGAGGGTGGACCAGGTCTGCCCACCTCAAAGCCCGTGTTGCCAGATACCACATGGTCCTGCCTCCCGTTCCCCCTGTGTTAGAGGCACATGGCTTCATTCTCCTGTGGAAGAAACTGAGGCCCAGAGAGTTGGTGTGAGATCCCAGGGCCAATGAGTGACCCAGCCTGGACCAGAAGTCGGGTCTCCTGAAGAACCAGTGCTTTGTTATTACTGAAGACCTGTTAATCTGAGCAGCATTGCCCAAGGAGGCACCAGCATTTCCAAGCCAGCAGCTGCTTGGTCAGAAATGGCCAGTCCTGGACTCATTCTTCAGGGCAGGCAGGTGGGAGGGAATTCTGGGCATCCAGTGTGTTATTCTCATATTCCATGTGATTCGACTGAAGCTAAGAAGCCATAAAGTTGCCACTTACAAGTGCACTTCTGTTTAAAATTTCTATATCAGGGCTCTTGCAGGTTGCAGACACATTTCAAACCGGTTAAAGCAAAAGAGTGTTTACCGTCTTATTTAAAAGTCCTGAAGGAGGATTGGCCCCAGGGGTGCTTTGATTCGGGGGTCCTGTTGTCTCTTGCTTGCTCGCTCCTCTGGATTCTGCTCCTGGATTGGCTCCACTCCCCAGCAGCCTTCCTCTTGTGATTAGAAACTGCCTGCAGCAGCCTCGACTTTAACGCCTGAGAGCAAAGGGGCCTGACAACTCAAACCAAAATGCTACGTTTGAGACTCCTTGTCTCTGATTGGCCTGACTAGGTCACATGCCCCCCGTTGAACCAGTCTTTGCTGTCCACTGGCCACTTGCTTTACCCACGCTGGGAGGGAGGGCTGGGAGCCCTCATGGTCTAACATCAGTGGGCTGTGGCTAGAAGAGGGAAGAACGGATGCTGTGGAGACAAGATGCCGGGAGACTGGGGGGTGGAGAGGGGGCATCCAGAGGGAAACGCAGAATGGGAAAACCAGTCTTACAGAAAAACACATCTGCCACATTAGGATGGGCAAGGGTAACTTTTCTATTTGAAGAGAGTTTCAACAGACCGTTAATGAGAACGGGAAGCTCACAAGTATGTTTTTGTTGCAGATATTAAAGCAGTTATTATTTGTTATATTCGCTAATGTCAAGTGTATATTTGCTGTAATGGAGCCTCTCCTCCCTGGAGGAAGAGCGCTTCTTCAGAGCGCCTCTTAGATGCTCAGACGCTTGGTCTGAGGGAGAGAGCCATTTAGGTCCTGAAGAGCTGGCGACCGGGTTTATTTCTGTCTTAATGGCATCTTAAATTATGCCGGAGAAATTGAAATGCCACTTCTCTTTTCTTCCAATCCGTCTCCAACTCAAGGCCACCTTGACGTGCTTCAAGTTTTAGTGGCCCCGCTTGATCTAAGCTGCTTGTCGTCAAATATTAGAGACAAGCTCATCTCACAGGTCCGTGTTTTTAATCAGCTGCAGATGCCAATGGAAGGTGTGACGATATTAGAGACCACATGTTTTTAGGATCCGGGATGGCTTGGTGGCTAATTTGGTTTCCATTTCAGAACTAAACCAGACAAGGAGGGGTGTTAGTGAATGTTCCTTTTGAAGTACCTACAGCTAACTAGGTCCAGATTGGGCAAATGTTTAGCCAAGGGCTCCCTGAATGCCTGCCCTGTGGCTGGCATCTTGTGGGCATCATGGAGGACACAAAAAGAGTGGTTTCTGCCCTGGAGGAATGAATGATCGTGTTGCAATAATTCCGGGAACTGTTTATTCAGCGGTGGCTCTGTACAGGCCCACTGCTAAGGACGTTGCATACATTGTTTCATTTAATCCTCACACCACCAGTAGGAGGGCAGGTGCTGTGTCCTTGGTTTGCAGAGGAAGCAACAGAGGCTTAGAGAGGTTAAGCAACCTGCCCCAAGTCACACAGCTAGTGAGTAGCAAAGCCAGACTCCCCTGGGGCTCTCTCCAGCTGCAAAGCCTGCATTCCTCAGCCCAGTGCCGTGGATGGAGACTGTCATTACAGGATTTCTCACAGTCAAAAAATGGAGCTCTCCCTGATAACAGATTTCATCACTCGTGAAACTGCGGGCCTAGGAAGAAAGAAGATTGCCTAACTGCTGAGGCCCATGTCTTTCCAGAAGGAGGACACTGGGTGGTCCTCCTGCCGGCCTGTCTGACCCACGTGATAGCTCCATCTGTCTGACTTCTGACTCTGAGCTGCTGGACCAGCCTGTCTGCAACAGGGACAGCAGGACCAGTCCAAGCACGAACCAGATCTTCCTTCTGGAATTGGGTGGAATCAGAGCTGTCCAGAGCTGCTGAGGCCACCTGAATCTCTGTGTTTCACACACTGTCCTGGATGACACATTTGAGAGTGCAGGCAGCGTGGGGGTTGGAGGTGGTAAACAGACGCGGAGGGGCTGGGTCTGGAAGGCCAGCCGGCAGCGTCCTCCCCGCGCACATACACGCCAGAGTGCTTATTCAAACCGGATCCTGCCGAGGCCACAGAGGCCGAAAGCAAGCCAGAGCCCTTTCTCTGGGCAGGACTGCTTGGTTTTTAAAGTTTTTTTTCTTTTTTCCCCTATATGGTTTGTCTTGGGAGAAATATATCGGAGACGGGGAGGAGTAGAAATGAGTAAATTTTTGCCCCAAATCCTTAACATGCATGTACAGCCCCATGAATAGTATGATGCTACAGAGTTTAGAATTTACCCCAAGAAATGAGGGTATAATTTTGGGCTGCGGATGGCTTTTTCCACAAGGTCACTCTGACTCTTGTCACTTCCGGAGCTGCTTTCCTTCAAAAGCTAATTGAGATTAGAAGAGAATTGGGGTGAGTGAAGATACAACGGGATGTGCCTGAGGCCGGGAGCAAGAGCCAGGCAGTAGCTGGGGCGAGGGGGCCCTGCCTGGGGAGGAGAGGCTCTTTCTGAATGGCTGCCCCCATCCGCTAGAGACTTCCTCTTCTCTGATGCTCTGTGTAAGAGCTGGTGTCATGATGTCCCTGTTCCTCTCTAATAATTGTCTTTGCTCTGAAGTCTGCTTTATCTGGTACTCATTGTAGCCACTCCAGCTTTCTTTTGATATGTGTTTGCGTAATATATTTTTCCATACATTTAATTTTAACTTATATCATGTACCAAGTGAGTTTCTGGTAAACAGCGTACAGTTATATTTTGGTTTTTATCTATTTATCTATTTTCACAATCTCTGTCTTGACTGGTGTGTTTAGATTATTTACGTTTAACGTAGTTTAATGTAATTAGATATATATACATCTGGGTTTGACTATTTCATTTTTTTGTTTATGTTTGTCCCGTCTCTTTTTTGTTCCTCTTTTTCCCCTTTCCTGCCTTTAGATTATTTGAACATTTTAATTTATTTTTTGACTATATCTCTTTGGGTAGTTTTCTTTTAAGTGAATGCTCTAAGGTTTAAAAAATTTTCACAAAGTAGAATCAATATTTTCCTACTTCAAGTGCAACGTAGAAAGCTCACCACCATATAGGTCCCTTTACCCTCCACGTAAAATCTTGCTTTGGAGCAAACCGTTCTAACCCATCAGTCAGATAGTATAGAGAGAGGAGGAAGCCCTGGAAGGAATGAAGTTTGGTTTCATCTCATCCCATTCATTCATTCATACATTCATTCATTCACTCATTCATTCATTCACTTAGTAGTATTTATCCAGCATCTGACCAAGCAGCAGAATCCCCTCCCTTCTGGGTTGGATAATCCAAAGACTAGTGTTAGTAGTAGTAGGATAGTAATAGTGGTAATACTGTTTACTAGTACAGTAATACTGTGCCATGTTACTGTACACTATGCTAATAGTATAGTAGTAGCTGCCTGAGCGTTATTATGTGTCATGCCCTGTTCTAACCTCTTTACAGGCAGTGTGTTATTCTTCTAACAGCCCTATGCCGTGTGTACTATAATTGTCTGCATCTTACAGTGAGGAAACTAGGGGCCCGAGAGTTTCACTTGCTCAGGGTCACCTAGCCAGTGAACAGCAGACTTTGGACCCTCTGTTGTTGTTGTTTTTTTTTTTTTAAAGATTTTATTTTTTTCCTTTTTCTCCTCAAATCCCCCTGGTACATAGTTGTACATTTCTCGCCGTGGGTGGTTCTAGCTGTGGCATGCGGGACGCCGCCCCAGCGCGGCTCGATGAGCAGTGCCATGTCCGCGCCCAGGACTCGAACCAATGAAACACTGGGCCGCCTGCAGCGGAGCGCGCGAACCCAACCACTCGGCCACGGGGCCAGCCCCTGGACCCTCTGATTTTATTCCATTATCAGAAGGTCTCAATGGGGGAGGGAACACACTGGAAGGTATCCAAACTCCTAGTCTATCCTGGGGATCTTGTGCTCCCCACCATGGGCAGGCCTTCCTCTGCTGGAGCCCAGTGACGTCCATGTAAGAGGCTCCTTTGTTCCTAAACTGATTCTCCTCGTGTCCTTCTCTGAACGTTGAGAGGAGACCTCCCCTGTGCCAGGGGTCATGCAGATAATACTGAAGCTCTGAAAACGGACCTTGAACGTGAGGTCAAAAGGAGAAAGGACTCTAAATGCCGCCTTGGGTGCTTTTCAGATGTGGGGTCTGAGGCGGGAGGGGTGAAGTGGCCTGCCCCTGGGCACGCCCGTGGAGGCAGAGTCTGGACTGGGTGTCGGCCTCCTGACTCCTGCTTTTGGTCTCCAGGCCTCTTTGTGCTTTCTTGGCAGAAGGGTGTGGGAAGCTGAAGAGTAGCAGAGCTGGAAATTCTGATCTGTGACTGACAGGGACAGCCAGCGGTCCCCACGGGGGAGCCCTCCCTTCTGTGCCAAGCTTCAGAAGCTTTGGCGGCTGGGCTGTGCTATTCACTACCTTCTGGAGGCTGATCCAGGGGTCTGGCCATATTGCTCACCAAGGCCGAGGTTTATTGAAGCTTTTTGCATTTCCTGGAGAGGCAGGAACAGACCCCAGAAACAGTTGCTGGGTGGGGTGGGGGATGGGGTAACTCCGTCACACTAGCACCAGCCTTTTAACAGCAAGATCTAGTATGGAAATGGCAAGTAGATGTCACCTCAGGAACCAAACCTCATCCAGTGGTGAGGACTGCCTGGAGTGTGGTTTGAATCTAGGTCAGCTGAGAGGACATGGGGGCCTGTTGGCGATGTGTGTCATGGGCCCCGGAACAGGCTGGAAGCGTGTCTGTCAGGTGTGTGTCACCTTGGGTACAGAGGTTAAATAAGCCTTGGATTTTATATGTAGCACGAAAATACCTGTCCTCATAGGATTATTGTGAGGATTAAATAAGAATATATGTAAAGTGCTCATTAAAAGGTAATCATTCTGTTTAGCATTGATAAGGGCTTTTAAGGAGAGAGAAAATTCAATTTACTCATTCAGATATTTGGGTGCCTTCCATATGCCTGGTGCTGAAAGATTGTACAGGATATGCCCGATCACACTTCCCACAGAGTTTGTTCTAGATGGAAAAAATAGGCAGTAACTAGTCAATAAGCAAGTAGGATCACTCCAGAAAGTGACGAGAGTATTGAGCAACAGCAAAACCAGACTCATAAGACAGAGGAGGATTGCAGGGGGTGAAGCCAGTGTGGGAAGGTGAGCAGGACCCAGCAATGTGGAAGTCTGGGAGGACATTCCAGAAAGATGGAAGGAAAAATGCAGAAGGAACAGCTTGAAGGCCAAGTAAGCTTTCCAGAGGCAAGGTCAGAGACAGCATACCTTGCTTGCTAAATAACTTTTTTCACACGTTAACGTGGAGGCTTATGTGATAAACCACTGTGTGCCCATCTCCCAGCTTCGGCAGCTACGCCACTGGGACGCTCTCATCATCTGTGCCTTCCTTTCTTGGCTGAAATAGATTAAAGCAAATCCCAGACATCATGACATTTTATCCCTAAATACCTGGGTTTGCATCATTTTTTTTTTTAAACTTTTTATTAAGATTTTTATCCCTAAATACTTTGGTTTGCATCTTTTTTTTTTAACTTTTTATTAAGATTATGATAGTTTACAACGTTGTGAAATTTCAGTTGTACATTATTGTTAGTCATGATGTAGGTGCACCACTTCACCCTTTGTGCCCACCCCCCAGCCCCCCTTCCCCTGGAAACCACTAATCTGTTCTCTTTGTCTACGTGGTTAACTTCCACCTATGAGTGGAGTCATACAGAGTTCATCTTTCTCTATCTGGCTTATTTCACTTAACATAATACCCTCAAGGTCCATCCGTGTTGTTGTCAATGGGACGATTTTATCCTTTTTTATGGCTGAGTAGTATTCCATTGTGTATATATACCATATCTTCTTTATCCAATCATCAGTTTCTGGGCATTTAGGTTGGTTCCACGTCTTGGCTATTGTGAATAATGCTGCAATGAACATAGGGGTGCATGGGACTTTTGGAATTGCTGATTTCAAGTTCTTTGGATAGATACCCAGTAGTGGGATGGCTGGGTCATATGGTATTTCTATTTTTAATTTTTTGAAAAATCTCCATACTGTTTTCCATAGTGGCCGCACCAGTTTGCATTCCCACCAACAGTGTATGAGGGTTCCTTTTTTTCCACAACCTCTCCAACATTTGTCACTTTTTGTTTTGGATATTTTTGCCATTCTAACAGGTGTAAGGTGATATCTTAGTGTAGTTTTGATTTGCATTTCCCTGATGATTAGTGATGATGAGCATCTTTTCATGTGTCTATTGGCCATCCATATAGCTTCTTTGGAGAAATGTCTGTTCATGTCCCCTGCCCATTTTTTGATTGGGTTGTTTGATTTTTTTGTTATTGAGCTGTGTGAGTTCTTCATATATTATGGAGATTAACCCTTTGTGGGATATATGACTTGTAAATATTTTTTCCCAACTAGTGGGTTGTTTTTTTGTTTCAAGCCTGTTTTCCCTTGCCTTGAAGAAGCTCTTTAGTCTGATGAAGTCCCATTTGTTTAGTCTTTCTATTGTTTCCCTCCTCTGAGGAGATATGGTGTCCAAAAAGATCCTCTTGATACTGATGTCAAAGAGTGTACTGCCTATATTCTCTTCTAGAAGACTTATGGTTTCAGGTCTAATCTTTAGGTCTTTGATCCATTTTGAGTTTATTCTGGTGAATGGGGAAAAAGAATGGTCAATTTTCAATCTTTTGCATGTGGCTGTCCAGTTTTCCCAGCACCATTTGTTGAAGAGACTTTGTTTTCTCCATTGTATGCCCTCAGCTCCTTTGTCGAAGATTAGCTGTCCATAGATGTGTGGTTTTATCTCTGGGCTTTCAATTCTGTTCCATTGATCTGTGCACCTGTTTTTGTACCAGTACCATGCTGTTTTGATTACTGTAGCTTTGTAGTATGTTTCGAAGTCAGGGATTATGATGCCTGCAGCTGTGTTCTTTTTTCTCAGAATTGCTTTAGCAATTTGGGGTCTTTTGTTGCCCCATATGAATTTTAGGATTCTTTGTTCAATTTCTGTAAAGAATGTCACTGGGATTCTGATTGGGATGGTGTTGAATCTGTAGGTTGCTTTAGGTAGAATGGACATTTTAACTATGTTTATTCTTCCAATCCATGTGCATGGAATGTCTTTCCATCTCTTTATCTCGTCATCAGTTTCTTTCAGGAAAGTCTTGTAGTTTTCATTGTATAGATCCTTCACTTCCTTGGTTAAATTTTATCCCAAGGTATTTTATTCTTTTTGTTGCGATTGTGAATGGGATTGAGTTCTTGAGTTCTTATTCTGTTAGTTCGTTATTAGAGTATAGAAATGCTACTGATTTATGTATGTTGATTTTATACCCTGCAACTTTGCTGTAGTTGTTGATTGTTTCTAATAGTTTTCCAGTGGATTCTTTGGGGGTTTCTATATATAAGATCATGTCATCTGCAAACAGTGAGAGTTTCACTTCTTCATTGCCTATTTGGATTCCTTTTATTTCTTTTTCCTGCCGAATTGCTGTGGCCAAAACCTCCAGTACTATGTTGAATAAGAGTGGTGACAGTGGACACCCTTGTCTTGTTCCTGTTCTCAGAGGGATGGCTTTCAGTTTTTGCCCATTGAGTATGATGTTGGCTGTGGGTTTGTCATATATGGCCTTTATTATGTTGAGGTACTTTCCATCTATACCCATTTTATTGAGAGTTTTTACCGTAAATGGATGTTGGATCTTGTCGAATGCTTTCTCTGCATCTATTGAAATGATCATGTGGTTTTTGTTTCTCATTTTGTTAATGTGGTGAATCACATTGATTGATTTGCGGATGTTGAACCATCCCAGTGTCCCTGGTATAAATCCCACTTGATCATGATGTATGATCTTTTTAATGTATTGCTGTATTCAGTTTGCCAAAATTGATTTGCATCTTTTAAAAAAAATAAGAATTCGCTTACCTGATAATGTGATCTCTTACATTTAATTGTCACAATGCCATTGTCATGATAATTCCTTAGTATAACCTAGTACCTAGTCGATATTCAAATTTACCTGCCTGCCTCAAAAATATCTTATAAGTTGTTTAGTTTGAATCAGTTTCCAAACAAGGCCCACTCATTGCTCATTGTTAACCCAGACGTGTTTTCACGAGGAGAAAGATATTTGACGCCAGCCCTGCCCTCCTGGCACTGGGTTGCGTGCTTTCCTGGTGGGCAATGCAAGGAATGGGAGCCTTGGAGGACAGTGAACTGTAGATATTGTTGGGTTGTCTGCCAAACCAACACCAGAACCCACTGCCTCCTCCTTTGTTCTTGCTAGCATTAATGTCCTTAAGAAAGATGATCTGTTTCTTCCTCAGGTAAAAACATCAGTGCCTTCCAAAGCTCTAATTAATTCCTGTCTGGGTCACCTGTGTGCATACGTGGGGAAGATAGACATAAATCATTTCCAGCTCTGTTAGTGGAGGTCTCAGGGAGTGAGCTGTGTGTTAAGAATGAAAATAAAATTTGGTGACATGTATGAAGGGATTGGTAGGTGCCAGGTATGGGCTAAGTACTTTATACCCTTTGACTCATTTTAATATACCTGCTGTTTAAGAAGGGATGGTGTCTCATTTTCCAGATGAAAAACTGAGGCTGAGAGGGGTTAAGTAGCTTACCATGAGGTGACAAGTGATGGGGAGGGACTCACACCCGGGTCTGGCTAACTCCAGAACCCGCCTTGTTAGCGTCTTCCCAAAGATGCCAGCACGGCAACAGCTTGGTGTGCATTGGCCACTCCCTTCTTGCCCACAGCCCATCCTTGGCTTGGAGCCGTCCTGAACCTAGATTTCTCTCCTCTGCCTCTTAGACACTGGCTGGCCCAGCCACCAGCTGGTCCTGATTGGACCTGCCCCTCTGTGACGTGGTCAGAAGAAAGCCCGAATGAGCCTTGCTGGGGACTCGGTGACCTTTTCCACCTGGCTGTGGAGTGACCACCTGAAGTCGGTGGGATTGTGGGAAAGAAGGCTTGGACAAGGCTTCCTGCCTGCCGGGTCCTGGCGGCAGGACTTCACTGCACTGCCTTGACCCTGTTATCTGCTCTGGGAGTTTGGGATGGTCTCTGCTCTGGGGCCGACAAGATGTCCCCAGCCCTAGGAGCCTTTGCTGTCACTCTGGCTAAGGCAGTGCTGGTCTCTGGCCCCAGAGCTGTAGGCTGGGAAAGAGGCGCCTTGGCAGTAGAGCTGCTTGGGCTGACGACCGGGGCCGTCATTGGAAAGGCAGGCTGGCTTCCTTCCTTAGCCCTGACATGATACTTCTCGGTATTTCTTCACGAAACATCTTGTTTCTCTAAACAGTGGTTTCGTTAGATTACTTGGGCTGGTGGTTAGGCTGCCCACAGAAGACCTGAGAGCAACACGTTGGATCCTTATCACATTATGAGTCGCCTCCCGACTCAGAACTGAGTTCTGACTCCCCAGCTGGCGCTCAATGGAGAATAATCCCCTGGGCTTTTGGACTCTGCACTTACATGGTGACTCACAATCTCGTAAAACCACCTTTTTCGGACTGCCCAGAGCGTAAGTTGGAATTTTGATGATTCCGTTGTGTAGTTAGTAGCTGAGACTCAGTCGCGTCCCAGCTCTGCCACCAGCTGGCTGAGCACCCTCCGGCGGGTACTTTGACCACTTGGACCCCATGTGGCCTTCTCGGGGAAGTGATAGGACGTGCCTTCTCTAGGTGGTCTCTGGGTCGCCTTTAAAATCAGCAATTCTTTCTGGTCAACCGTTCCCCTTGCTGTTCCTGGCTGCGTCTGTTCTCTCAGTCAACTCCCTGAGCAGTCCTGGGCCAAGAGCTGTCATGGGAAGTAAGAACGCAGCCTGGGGAGAGGCGACCCGTCCCGGCTCCCTTGCCCATAGGAAGGTTACAGGCCTGTCCACAGCATGCTAACGACTGTGATGACAGTCTGGACAGAGGGCTCAGAGGGCAAGGATTGCCTAAGCAGGCCTCGTCAAATCCAGAGTAGAAGCAAATCTCACAGGGGCCATGTGTAACCTGCCCCAGACGCTTTCATCGAACGTCTGAAAATCCACGCTGTTAAGTAGCAAGGGTTCTTCCTGCATTTCTGGTTGGAATCACTCCAGCTCTGTTGGTTCTGTGGTTGCCTGCTGGGGGCGGAGACCCAAACCACCTTGGTGCCTCTGCTGCCCTGGGCACCTCCTGCACGGTCATTCTGGAGTTGATGCTGATGGGCCTGGGCGTTCTGCCCGGATCTTTAAGTTCTTTCTTGTGTGCCTTTCTGGGCTTCCCTATGGAGGTCATCAGCGTGTGCAGGGTGGGAACTGTGTCATAAACTGCTCACATGGCCATGGTCCCACTCTTGCCTTGGGCATGCACGGGTCCTTATGCCCTCAACGTAGTCTGTTAGGACAGGCCTGCTGAGCTTAATTTATCCTTGGAAACTTCTTGTTGCAGTTTTATCACATTCAAGCGCAGAGTATTTAAGTATATCCATTCTGAAGATTATCTGTGGACTTGGGTGTCAGTGGCACTAGCGGAAACAGTAACTTGGTGTTCCTCTCCTCACCACTCAGCCTGGTGCATTTGTCGTTGACGGTGAAATATTTGTGGCAGAAACATGTTTGCACTTGGTCACTGACTTAAGCCTGTGGGATTTGGGGGAGCGAATGAGCAGAATATAGGAGATGACCCAAAGAGTATCTTTGCTTCCCAGAGGATCGGGAGGCCCAGACCATTGGCTGGGGTGGATCTGGAGCTGAGTTTAAAATGAAATCATTTCTGGAAAGTGCGTGCTTACCTATCTGAGGAGTTGTTGTCTGCTCAGAGGGTCCCAAGTTGCTGATGGTTGAAAGAAGGATAACAGGGAACAGTTTGCAACTTTTCAAGTACCCATGTGACAAGTGCTGCTGTGCTGGCCAGAGTCTGCGACTGACCGCAGAACACAGCCCCGCGTTGGATGCCCTCTGCTGAGAGCGAGCCCCACCCCTGCCCGGGGAGCACCCTTCCAAGACTGGAACATTAGTCCCCTGCCTGCTGTTTGGGTCAAGCAGAGTGACATCATCATTTTTAGCCCTGTTCTAACAAATCAGGCCACTTGGTCCCAAAGTTGGTTCCAGTCATGTCAAGCCTTGGGTCAAAGCAAAACGTTTGTTTTCCTCTCCTTAAAACTTGAATTGCAAACATTTAATTAGCAGCTTGACACTGGTTGGTTAGAAATTGCTGTCTATACGATGGCCTGGGACAAATTATCCTGCGCCACTTCAGGCCCGTTCTCTGTAAAGGGGCTGACTAGCACAGGTGCGTGGGACTCTGCCTCTGACTCAAGCCCTGAGGTCCCACCATGAAAGACAGTCTAAAACTTGAAGGGTGGCAGTTCCTGTCATTTCACAATGAAAAAGGGAGCTGAATTTGAGGAGACCTGTGCACTTAAGAACTGGACTCAGAGGGCTGGCCCCGTGGCCGAGTGGTTAAGTTCGTGTGCTCCGCTTCAGTGACCCAGGGTTTTGCCGGTTCGGATCCTGGGCATGGACGTGGCACTGCTCGTCAGGCCATGCTGAGGAGGCGTCCCACATGCTGCAACTAGAAGGACCCATAACTAAAATATACAACTATGTACTTCGGGGATTTGGGGAGAAAAAGCAGGAAAAAAAAAAGATTGGCAACAGTTGTTAGCTCAGGTGCCAATCTTTAAAAAAAAAAAAAAAAAGAACTGGACTCATCGTGGCAAACAAGGCTGGGGGCCCTGGCTGGCGGGGACGCCCATTCCCTCCCTTGCCGCCCGGCATGTGGGGGAGCTGCGACCTGGGGAAGGGGGACAGGTGGAGGAGAAGGGAGCTGGACGTGGAGTGGAGAAGGGAACCCAGAGCTCCCTCATCCATGGAACCCGTCTAATTGTTTCCATTCTCCCTCATGAATGTCTGGACCGCCATTCCCCAGAGCTTTTTGGTTGCCCAAATACAGCTTTCCCTTCTTTCCAAGTTTCCCAGAGATGGGTTTTTGAACCATGGAGAGCCAAGCCCCAGCCCGCTTGGCGCCAGGGGTCGGGCCGGCCCCGGACACAGGTGACCTCAGGACAGGCTTGCTTCTCCATCCACAGAAGCCTGCAGCTGGACCGGGTGTGTTCAGTCAGAGGACCAGGAAGCTCGGGCCACTGGGTTTCACCAGGACACTCGCTGTGTGGTAACCGGGGCTCCTCGACCCTGGGTCTGCTCCCACTTAGGTTTCCAAATGCCAGGCCGGCGTGTGTCCACAGAAAGAGGGTCTGTGCTCACGTGGCTGCCTGCAAACGGAGACCGTCTGGAAGGGACTCGCCGAAGGGCAGGCCTCCTGTTAATGTGGGATTTTGGACTCTTCTGGCAGGGGATTTTCCAGTCTTTATTTTTTGGAAGGAGGGTAAGATAATACGTGGCAGCCTTTCTGAGGACATCGTTGGAGAGATGGGCTGGGCCTTGGCAAGACGGAGGTCCTCTGACCGTCGCAGGGCTGGTTGTGTCTCAGAAGCACTGTCTCTCCCTCAGCTTCTTGGAGCCCGTCCCTAGAGACAGGGCCAGCCTCGAGGGGTCACAACCTGGGGGTTCTCATGGGACCCTCATCAGAAGGGCCCTACATTTAGTTTCATGACCCATTGTCACTGTTGAAATTCTCTAATTTTGAATGAGGGGTCCCCCCATTTTTATTTGGCCCTGAACCCACAAGTCATGTAGCCAATCCAGCCAAGAGGGATCAGGCCCCAGAGGTGGGCCTGGGGGGACACTGGGCTCTGCCGCTCAGCAGCCATGAGACCTGGGGCTAAGGGGACACTGACCTATTAGCCTCAGTGTCCTCCTTTTGAACGAGAACCATCCGCACGTCTCCCCGATGGCTGCTGTGGAGAGAAGGAAGGTCATACTGTGCGTGGCACAGGGCAGGTCCTGAGAACACGCCATCTGGCTTACCTTCCCAGTCCTTCCTTTCTTCGTGCAAAATACTGCTGAACACATAGGCTGTGGATTGAGTTGTGTCCCCCCAAACGCATGTGTTGAGGCCCTCGCCGTAGAGTTGCAAAATCCTATTAACTCCGTTTCATAGATGAAGAAACTGAGGCAGATGAGTCCTCACAGTGGCATGTCCCACTTACGTGGCGTGGCTGATATCATCGTCTGTGTGAAGTGTGAATATGTGCTGCCAACTCCTGTCTCCCAGGGTGTCTGAGATGTTCTGTAGACACCCACTGGTCAGATGGCCGTGGTTACAATGACTAGCTTGTTTCCGAGAGAAGGAGGGGCCTTGACTTAACCAGGGAGCCCTGACCCCTGTTGAGTCTGATAGTGACGCAGGCTGCTGCTCACGTGCTGGCGCACCTTCTGAGCCAGGTGGCCTGCAAGGAGCTACAGACACTTGAGAGAATGTGGTCAGACCACATCCTACCCAGGAGACAGCCGGGTGCTCGGAGCCAGCCAGTAGGACACTCCCTCTGTGAGCCAGCCCTCCTTGGAGTGCATTTAGGGTTTCCGATCACCCTCTTACCCCTCTTCCCACTGCCAGCCGCTCTCCAGCTGCTGACCTCGTTCCACAGAAGGCTCCAGAAGCCGTTGAGCAAGAAAATGCACAGGGGCTCCTGTTAAGTCACCCCGCTGACACGGAGCTGCTGTTAACCCTTCAGTGCCGACCCTGTTTCCAGATAGCAGTTTTCGTTTTAGTGTGCGTATCTCACTTACTGAGGTTCTTATTTTTGTGGGGTTTTTTTTTTTTTTTTTTTTTAAAGAACATTGGTTTTAACATAGATACAGGGAACAGGTTGGTAGTTACCGGAGGGAAAGAGGGTTGGGGGAGAGCAGAAGGGATTAAGGGGCACGTGTTCGTGGTGATGGATGGACACGATGCTGAACAGAATGTAGTCTAGAAGGTGACATATGATGTGTGCCTGAAATTTATGCAATGTTATAAACCAGTGTGAACTCAAAATAAAAAGAACATGGGTTTTAACATTCCTTAGGCTTGTGTTTGAGGCCCAGCTCTGCCACTTGTCATCTCTGTAACTTAACACAGTTTACCTACCCTCTCTGAGGCTGTTTCCTCCTGTAAAATGAGAATGATGGATGCCATCACACAGGGTTGTTGAGAGGATTGGATGTTGTGATGCTGAAACACCTCTGCATAGCTCATGACACGTGATGGGTGCTCAGTGAACACTGGCTTCTCCTCCTGTTAACCACAGCGAGACATTAAGGAATGTCCTTGGGGAGGCTTACTGTCTTGGATCAGAAGAGAGAGGAAAGAAGAAATGGGGACCCTGACAACTGCAGGCCAGTGTGATACAGGGGACATTTTCGGGCGGTCTTTCGGATCTAGAAATAAAGTACTGGACACTCTACTGCACACAAAAGCTGGGACCAGACTTCCTATGGAAGGTCTGGCGACATGCCTTCATGTCTTCCTCTCCTGTAATCCTCAAGGCACCCCCTAAAGGTAGTTACCGCCAGTTTACAGTTGAGAGAACCTGCCTGATTTTGCAGATTTGAACCCAAAGCTTCTGACGCCAAGCCCAGCATTTCTCGCCTCACAGACACCCTCTGAGAGTGAGTGGGGAGCATGGGTTCCCTGGGATCCCGGTGCTGAGCCACACAGGGCACTGGCTCGGGTGCCTCTGGACACGCTCCATCAGCTCCAAGAGGCCACTCCAGACAGAGCCACCTGTGCTCCGGAGGAGTTTTTTGGGTCACTTTCTCTGAATGAACTGGTGATACAAGTCCTGCCCCAGCACGGAGCGGTACTTGGCCGCTCCCTCCTTGGCTGTGGGCCTCCCTCTCAGAAGAGAAATGTTGTCACTACACTAAGGCAGAGCGCTAGTGACCAGGGCTGTCGAAATAACTGCCTCCCATTGAAAATGGACACTTTACTTAAAAAAAAAATTACTTCCTTTTATACTCAGCCCTGGAGAAAGAAACGTTTTCTCTGTCTCTCTCAATTTAAATAGCAGTGGCGGCTGCAGAATTCCTGCTCGGGTGGGCGCTCTGCCTCAGTCTGGTTTCAGGGAGTGGCTGAGGGATGGGCTTGAAGCTTCCTGTGCATTGCAGGGGAGAGCTTTCTTTTAGGGTGAGTTGATTTGGGCTGGTTTGGAGCTCAGGGTGACCATGAGGCCTTGTCCAAGCCACTGTGGTGCTCGCACGACTAAAGCTCACCTGCGACATTTTTAGACCTCTTGGCGGCAGGTAAATTTAGAAGCACTTGCAGAATGCCTTGCTGGGTCTGCAGCATGAAAGTGTCGTGGTCCTGTCCAGTTTCACCTCACAGGTCGAGGCTCTCAGAGGAGCGAGGCAGCCCTTCCGGGGCCTGACAAACTGGGTGTGCATGAGGCCTGCCACGATCCACCGGAACGGGGTCCAGGGAGCAAGCTGACAGCAGAGAGCGAAGAAGCAGGATCTTCTCACAGGCAGAGAGGGTCAGAAACAGAGGGGAGTGGAAGGGCCGGGCCATGCGTGGTGCCGTCGGGAACAGAAAAGTGACCTCTGATGTTTTCCCTGGAGACCGTGTCATCCGAAGGCTGACTGGGCTCCTCACTCAGGACCTGGACTGAGCAGGAACCACCAAGGAATTGCCTCCCTTCCAAAAATCTCACACCTGTGCACACATTTGTTCTAAAAAAGCTGTTTTTGAGTGTTCTGTGTGTGAGAGGCTGTGTGAGGGACTGAAGATATGGAAGGGCAGGGTGACAGTGGGGTCAATGGGGGAGACGTGCATTAAACGGCATAACTTCAGTGCAGCCCACCCCTCGAGAACCGTGTGCTGCCTGAAACAGGTGCGCCCAACCCAGGTGGTCAGGGAAGGCTCCTGGAGCCAAGCTCTGAGGGGGAGGACTTGACTAGTGTGGGTGCTTGGAGGGGGGTACAGGGAAAAGGAACAGCCTGTGCGAGGGACCTGAGGCAGAATGAGCAAGGGCTTAAAGACTGGGGTGGCTGAAGCTGAGTGCGGGGTTCATGCGGCTGAGGAAGAAGGTGCCACCGCTACAGATTTTGGCATTTATCCTCGGGCAGAGGGTGACATGGTCAGAAGTGTGCTTTGAAAGAAAGGATTGCTCTAGCTGGAGGGTGGGTGGGTATTGGCAGGGGGCGGTGTGTGAGAAGGAGGCCTGTATGGAGGCTGTGGGGGTGCTCCAGGTGAGCATCAGCGAGCTGGGACTAAGGTGGCAACAGAGATGGAGAGACGTGGGTGGTTTGAAGGACCCCACAGGGACAGGTGTGGAAGTTGGTTGGCTGTTGGAGTGTTGGGAGGAGAGAGACCCATCAGTCAGGACTCAGGTTTCCACATTCACAGCAGGGTAGATGCCAGGCGTGAGTTGAGAGAGGGAGGGGAGGACCGGACCAGGTTTGGGAGGGGAGGCTGAGTTTGGTTTGGAGCAGGCTCAGATCAGGGTATCTGTGGGATATCCAGGTAAAGTTGTGAATAGAAAGTGGGATAATGGACCTGAAGATAGGCCCAGAAAGTTGTCAGCATATCGCTGAGCGGTATTTAGAGGTGCTACTTACTGAGTCCTTCCTGCCTCGCCACCCTTCCTGTGCTTTATCTTGTTTCATTGACAGGCGTGAGGCACTCACTGCACTTGTCCCCTTTCAGAAAGGAGAGAGGAGGAAGGCACCTCCCGAACCCACGTGATGGGAAGCTGACACTGTGCACTGTCAGGGCTGGTCTAGCCTCTGGGAGCCCCGAAGTTTACCCAGTTAAGAGAAAGAATCCAACATTACAGATGCAAAGGGAGGCATAAAAGCGAATATTTATTTAGAATGAGAAAAATACTACAACACCTTTTTTTTATTGAGGTCATATTGGCTTATAACATTGTATAATTTCGTGTGTACATTATTATATTTCAGTTTCTGTAGAGACTGCATCGTTTTCACCACCAGTAGCCTAATTTTTATGTCACCATACAACATGTTTTTAAAAGCTGACACAGATCGTAAAATTCGGAAAAATCATTTTATTACCTGCCTGACACACCTTAACGATAGTCTCTCCCCCTGTGTTTTGGCTTTGATCACCTCTTCTGACTGTTTTCTATAGGAATAAGTCAGTCTTCCCTTCAGAATAATCAGAAGTTCGTCCCTGATAGTTTAGAAAACTTCATTTTGGCTTTATAACTCATTACTGGTGATGTCACGTACTTTATAGAATTGTCATCAAATTTGAGGGGATGGCAGTCACGTCTGTTTCATTTGCGAGTGGTGAGATTTGGAAGAATGCTTTACAGACCAGCTTCTGGCTGCATGCGCTGATGGCTTCCCGTCTCCTCCACTCCCCACGTGCGCCGGACACTGGGCACCACGGTGCACGTTCAGACCCAGATGCGAGCTGCAGCCTGAGTCAGGACGTGTTGGGCGCTAGCAGCACTTGTGGGCGTCACTGGTACTCTGGGATGGCTAGTGACCTACTTGCTCCGTGTGGAAGTGACTGTTAACCACCAAACCTGGCCGACTGGATCCCCACCTCAGCTTCCCTTCAGCCGACTCCCGGAGACGCCCCCTAGTGCGAGGGGACCTGTGAGGGAGGGTCACTTGGAATGGGAAGAGGCAGTGGCCTTGACCGATGTGGTTAATCTTACTTTGGCCAAATTCTGTAAACACACGTGTCCACCTGGACACATTCCCAGACCCCACCAATGGTTCTGGAAGGCACCTGTGCAAGTGGGGGTTGCCTGAAGTTTAAGCTTCCCGGCTTCACAGTAAGTCTGCCTCAGCTGAAATCTCAGCCCGTCAGGCCACGGGGCGCGAGTCAGCCCGGATAGCTGCGCGTTCCTGTCCTCTAAGTGCCCACGCTGTCGTTACAGTCAAACTTGTTAACTCTTCAGGACCGGAGTATTTGAAAAGTGTTTTGCACAGTTTCCTGTTTTCTTTAGCAGAGTGAGCTGAGCAGGTGTGAGTGTGCTCTCGATGACGCTGTGCTTGCCCTGAGGGAGTGACTCACCCAGAGACCCCAGGGTGTGACCGGGCGTTAACCCCAATACTCAGTGGCCCCACACTTCGTCCTGTTTTACCTTTTTATGTCTGCTTTCTCTGTTTGTACAGTTTCCGGCCTTCTACAGCTGTTGGCTGTCCTTGCTGCTTTGAATGAGCCGTGATCTGAGAAACAGGACCAGCCAGCCCCGTGTCAGTCCACACGCTCTTCTGAGTTCTGATTCTGTGTTGGTGGTGATGGGCTGGGAAATGCACATGTCATCGTAATGACTAATAATAACAAGCATTCACCGAGTGCTTGCTCTGAGTCCCTCGCAGGTGTCCACTCGTGTAGTCCCCACAGTATCCTGTGAGGTAGGTGCTGCTGTTATTAACCCCATCTTGCGGGGGAGAAAGTGGAGGCACAGAGAAGTGAAGTGACTTGTCCAAGGTCACAGAGCAAGAGCTGCAGGGCTGGGATTCTGTCCTCGGCAGTCTGGCTCTGAACCACACTCTTAACCGCTGTGCCCCACGGCTACTCAAGGGGTAATCACTCATCTCACGACACCCTCAAAGGAAATGCTTTAGGCTGTCTTTTAAGAATAAGGACACTGAAGCTCAGAGAAGTTAAGGAACTTGCATAAGGACCCCAATTCCAAAACAGCTACCTTTTTTATTCCACCATGTTGTAACTCTTGGAGATTCACCTACTGTGGGGCCAGACTCATAACCATTGATAATGTAAGAATCAGACCCAGAGAGCGTGATCTGTGTCCCCAAGGACATTGCCTTCTCGAATGTGTGTGAAAGGAAAGGATTGTAACGTGAGACTTTGAAGAGCTCTCACGTTAGAGCCATGAAGGGGGTCCGTGGCATTTCTGTCAACTGCTCCAACCCTTTTCCTTCATTTCCTGATCATTGGCTGAGTTCTGGATGGTGGAGCTTGCTGGAGAGCAGGGTTCTGGGTATGTGACGTGTCAAGTTACCCTGGAGTTTTAGGATGTAGTGATAACGCAGGTTATGCATACAGGTAATCTGGGAAGGCCTGATGAACGTGTTCTGATGGAGAGAACACAGCTGGTCGTTTCTGGGTTCTGATCTCGTGGGTATTTCAGAGCAGGGACTGACTTGTTCTGGGCTCCTGTTTGTGACCCAGGGACAGTTACCCTTTTGGAGCCCCGTGAGCACCGGCTGCTGTTGAACAGTCCTGGCAGCACCAAGAAGGAGTCTGGACGGTTCGGGACGTGGTTGTTAGGGTTCTTGGGACACTGAGCTCTGACTGGGTGATTCGTTGAGGGAGGCATGTGGGAGAGTCACCCTTGCACTCGGTGGCCCCACTCTGAGTCTTGCTTGAAGTTGTGTTCTGCTTTCCTTTTTTTTTTTTTTTTAAAGAGTAAGTCCCCGATCAGGCTTTTGGCTGTCATTTCTTACGGTGGCTGGAAAACCAAGTGAAAAAGCTTTGATTCAGTCATTAGCCACTTTTGGATGCCTGCTATGCGTTGAACTCATCAGAACTCTCATTTAGCAGAATTTTCTAAATATTATGAAGGAATACTTGTTTATAAAAAGGAAAAGAAGACGACTAAAGAAAATAGCTCACCTTTCCCGAAGGAGAGCTGCTTTTAACTGCACGCCAAAAGACAAGAACACAAACTAGTGTGGTGCAGTGGAATGTCTTTTTGAAAGGAACTTCCCAGGTGTGTAGTGGGATCCACGTGCCTTGAGCTTGTCTGCCCCGCTGGCTCTGCAGTGCTGTGTACAGTAATGAGATCGTTTGGGGTCACGCTGCCGAGACCTTGCAGATGCTTAATCATCACAGGAAAGTTATTTTATTCACTGCACTGTGCTTAGTGCACTCGGCTACATTGTAGAATTATTTTTCCGTCTAACAATTTGAATCCAAGTTGTGTCATTTTATTTAATTAAGGTTTTACTGACTCATCGTTAGAAGTAAATATGATATGGATTGATATAAGATAACATTATGTGTCAATATTCACTTGAGAATGGCAGTGTTATGTAGAAGCAGTGTCTTTCAGGTGATACATGCTGAAACATTGATAGAGGAAGACACTTGTCTGCAACTTTCAGATGGCTCAGCAAAAAAAGAAATGTGGCAAAATGTTAACAATTGGTGGATCTAGGGGAAGGGTATATGGGTGTTCATTGTACTCTCCTTTCCATTTCTCTGTAAGTTTGAACATTTTCAAAATGAAAAGTGGGAGGTGGGAAAAAAAAGTAAAATTCTACTTTTTTTGTCCTTTAACTGTCTATGAAGGCAGAAATCATCATGAGTGAAAAGTGTTGAGATGTCGCATCTTTATTGCCTTCTGTTCCCTAACTCCACTCATTTCCGGTCAAGCCCTGGAGCCACCAGGAGAACAGATATTTATATGACATGCAAGATGATTTTCTGCCAGGAAAGCAAAACGTCAGCGCTGCCCTGTTGCCTCTGCTTTTCGATTTTCTAGGACAGAGGCCCTTGCGGTGTTACTGCCCCTGGAGAAGCCTTCCTGAGCATCAGGTGTTTGAAACTGCCGGGCTTTCCTCTTTGAGGAGAGAAAAGCGTGCTGTGAGAGAAGGAGGGAGCGAGGGAGCAGCTTGTCTGGCGAGGGCGCCGCCGCTCGCACGCTTTGGGAGAGCTCTGCCGAGGGTGATGCCGGCGGGCGAGGCGTCTCAGGTGTGTGGCTGAGTGGAGTGTGCACACCAGCTGGTTGCAAGGAATCTTCCAGATGACGTGCACCTGTGGGGGTCTTCACTTAGAGTCTGGATTTTCCTTAGCCTGAGAGGTGTGCTCTGCCATGGGAGCCGCTTGTCCACACTGACATGATGTTCCAGACGCTGCTTGGAGGAGTCCTCACCTTACGCAGGTGTCAGGCTCTGGTGTCAGCGCACACAGCAGGATTGCCTATGCCAGAATTTCTCCTGAAGATCTCTTCAACGGCCTATAAAGTACACCGTGAGAGGCACCTGGGATCTGAGGCTGAGTGAGGGAGCAGGTTCATGCTCTCTTCCCACGTTCACCTTGGGGTCTATGCCCTTTGAGAGGAGTGGCCGTCCAGATGCTGGTCGGCAGCCCCCTGCAGTTGGACTGCCTGGTTTCAAATCCTGGCCCCACCACTTCCTAGCTGTTTGTCCAGGAAAAGTTACTTGACCTCTCTGTGTCTGTTTTCTCATCTGTGAATTGGGAATTATACCTACCTAATAGGTTATTAGGAAGGTTAAATGAATTCATTTATAGAAAGTGCTTGCAACAGTGCTGGCACATAATTGGTTTCATGTAAGTTTTGACTACTAGTATTTTTTTCCTCCAAGTGTTTATATTCGCATTCCTGTTCATTAAATGCATCTAAAGTGCAGCTCCACTGTAAAGGGTAGAGAGGGTGCCTTCGAGTTGGCAGTTTAAATAGAAGACTTTTGATCTCTTCCTCCTCTAGACAGGAAGCTCCCACGCGATGCCCCGCGTGCATTCTTTGCAGCTGATTAAGATCACCTTAGATGTGGGAGGCTGTTTCTGATCCTCTAATCACAGTGTAAAGTGACGTGTGCTTGGCTGGTTAATGAAAATGGAAGAGGGAGTTAGAAAGGAGACCTTCGTAAGCCGTCAGGTGGAACTGCTCAGAATGGCAGCCCGGATGGTTGAGGGTTGGCTGACCTGTGGTTGGGTGCTGCTCTGAAGACGTGCTCCCAACAGGAAGTGACCTTTGCATCTCTTCCTGCAGCTCTCCCTCTTGACCAATGAAACGAGTTGACTGCTGTCGTCTTCCTAAGTGACATGAATCGGATGGGATTGTGGGAATGGGAGATGCTAATTGTGTGGTGTCTCTATTTAAGAAAGTATCCTGTGACCAGTGCCTTAAATCAAAGGCGTGAAGGACAGGAATGTTGGGAATGAAGCCCATCAGGAATAAATCTGCCAGATCCAGGAAACGGAATTGCAGGTGTCTCAGGTGATCTTGGCCCTGCCCTTCCAGAGAAGCACAGCCTGAGATACAGACATAGAGATATGGTTCCGTTTACAGCTGGGGACCTAACAGCGCCAGACCTTGGGGTGGCCCGGACATCCCTAGTGAATCTCTGATGCCTTCTGGGTAATAAACCGAACTCCAGGAAGGTCCCAGCTCCCCGTCTGACTGGGGCTGCGGGTGCAAAGGTTCAAGAGGCCCCATTTCTGAGGACTGGAGACGCCAGTATTAGCTGCTCACGAGGGAGCATCTTGCTTTGCTTGCTGAGCCGAGATGTTTTCAAGGCCACAACACTGACCGACACAAGCTTGTAATGGAAACAGCTGGCCCAGACCCACCCTTGATTTCAGGCCTCGGTGACCTTTCTGGCTGTAGCTGGAGCCCCTCCATGGCCTGGAGACTTTCATTGAGGCATGCTGGCTCTCCAGTTTCCCCTGTGGAATGTCCCTCAACAGATTTGAATCTGTCTGGTCGTGGGTTTCAGATAGGAAGTTAAGGGTTTACTTTTAGTAAAGAAGCTGGGGAGAGATTAAAATCCTGTCTTCATCATCTGAGAATGGCTAAATTAATCATAGTACTTGGATATGGTGAAACGTGTGCAGCCATAAAAGGGTACATTTTTGAAGCAAATGTAATGGCATAGGAAAACGCCAGTCATTGGGGGCAGGAGGGTGGAGACGGGGAACTCTGCGTGCCATGGTCAAGTTCTGTAAACACGCACGTATGTGTCATGTGTCTGGAAATATACCACAGTGTTACTGGTGATTATTTTGGCAGGTGGAAACACACATGACTTATTTTCTTCTCTGTACTTTATAATATTTGCCGAATTTTGTACCCCGAACATGTGTTACGTTGAAATGCTTTCTAATGTGAAGTGTTCGGCAGTAAGGAGAGACGGCAGGGCTCCGAGTCCTCAGAGGTGGGGCCCTCTCTGGATTGCAGACGGGCTGATGCTAGGATGGTATGTTCGAGGGAGTAGCCAGCCTCACTGGCACTTTGCTCTTCTCTCCCTTGCAGCTTGGGGGCCAGGCCTTCGTTCTCTGCTGGTGGGATGGATTGTACCAGTTTACTGAAGCTGCTTGTTTATGCTAGCTTTTTGGTGGGCAGGAAAAGTGCACATTCACTGATGCAGATTTTTTTTTAAATCTTGACGTAATCAAGATGATCGTTGGAAGATCCATTTCAAGTCCACAGACCCTTATGTGTAACCCCATTATCTGAAAAACTCTGAAAACACAATTATTGTCTTCATCTCATTTGATGGCATGACTGGGTGGGTGGTGTCCTTTGAGCAGCAATAAGCAGGAGGAAAGGAGGTGTGTTTAGGAGCATGTGGGCAGCTCCCTCTGCTCTGGTGTCCCTTTTGGCCACAAGTGAGCCAGGTGAGCTGAGATGCTGCCAGAGGCAGTCATGGTGGTGAGTCTCTTTTCTGTAACAGCTTTGGGGGCTGAACACTAACCAGCCACAGAAATGCCCTATAATTAGAAAGACACGCGACCACAGAGATGTAGATAAAGCTACTTCATCTCTCTCCTTCCCTCATGCCCCTTCGTTAATGACAAAGATTGAAGACAGTCCTATCTACCCGCTGGGATAAAATGGATGCCCCCCACCCCCTAAATTGGATGGATGTCTAAGTAAAGTTAACCCAACTGGAAAAGAGTTTATAATTCACATTCATTTCATGAGAAACAAACAAGCAAGAAAGGCAGAAAAGGAAGGGAAACGAGGGTAGAAGCATTAATAGTCCTTGATGGGGCTGCTGCAACTTACAACCTCTTCTCACTGGTGATCTTTATTGAGTACCAAGAGATTGAGCTCATCCCCCACCCCCATTTTCTTCTTTTAAAAGAAAGGATGAAAAAGGATGAGGAGATATATGAGCCCTGATTATGCCCAATTACATTTGGCAAGCCCAAGACAGAAATTAATGGGACCAGATTATTCTTCTGCACGAGATGCGGTATTGCCCAGCCTAACGATTTTAGCTCTTGCTACGCCGTAGATCGTCAAACAAATTAATAGCATGCTAATGGGTGCCTTTCAGGCTGCTCGTTTATATTAATGCGTTCCACTCCATCCGATAACCAGTGATTTATAGCACTGGATCTAGGGGCCGGGCTATAAAGACTGTCTTTTGTCACTCTTTCTGGGGTGGAGCGGCCAGCCTAACAAGCTAAATGGTAGGGTTTTATAATTGAATTCTAAAATGTGAAATGCCTGGTGCAAGAACATTTCATTCTGATCATGGCTTTGGAAATTGAAAGGCCTTCAGTCTGTCTCCCACTACCCAAAGCTGAATGCAGTCTGATTTGGGTTTCCGCAACTTGTGAAACAGGAGTGTGACAGGATTCTTAATGCAGGGGTATTCATGCTGAGCTAGCATGGCAGTTAGATTCAGTGAGCTGTGTGTAATAGCTCCTCTAAAAGAAAACAATATGTTTTTAAGAGCCATCAAAGAAACCCCTTCCTTACCTGGAAGATATTGCCATCCCTCACCTTCACTCCCCCGCGAATAGGAGGCAGAGAGTGCTGACTCTGTCCTAGGCACTGTTACCTATTTTATTTTCACATCATCTTCCCAGTGGCTCTATGAAGTAGATAATAATATTATCCCCATTTTACAGAAACGAAACTAGAGCACAGAGTTAAGTAGCTGATCCTAGTTCTCAGAGCTAGTAAGTGGTAGACCCAGGATGCCAACCTTGGGCACACTCTGCTGCCTCCAGGATTGCCCACTTCTTTCTTACTTCCAGTGCAAGAGCAATGCAGAATGGGAGCCCCAGATGAGCCAGCTCGAAAAGCCCTGGCATGAGGGCCTAAAGCGTGACTGATGTCAGTTCGAGGCCGGCAAAACAAAACCGGTTGCAAATGAAAAGGCCCATCCTCTGGAAGGCCTCAGGTGAGGTTCATCTGCTGGCCTAAGATGGCCCGTCGGGAGTGGTGGGCTGGCAGGTCCCTGATGGAGAAGAGCAGCAGAGCTGCCACCTCCCGTGGCCTGCAGCCTCCTTGGGCTTTGCAAACAACCGCTGTCATTGCTTTCCATGAGGACTGTACTGTCCCGACTTCCCAAACACACTGTCTTTCCAAACAAGGGAACCTGATACCCTCAGGGATCTTGGCTTAAACATCACAGGAATAGCTTGCTTAAATGATTATTTTTCTTTACATCAGTTTGGGTTCATTTTCTCTGGTCCACGACCACCGTGTATAGCCATGTCCTAGAAATGATCTGAAGACAGCTTACTTTTCATAAGCAATAGTCCAGAAATTTAATTGACATGCCCTTCCTGTCTCCCCGGCTGACCCCCTGCCTGTCTGTTCTCTTTACCTGCTTTGACTTTGATTTTCAGTCCTTCCTATTTTGCAGTCACCAGCCGTTCCAGAAAAACATCTGCCAAAAAGACCCATCCCCTGTCGTGGAGATTAAGCACATGCGTTAACTGCAGAGCGTTTTCCTTCATGTTCTCTGCACTGCACGGGCGGAGGACTGGCTCAGCGCCCTGCACAAGTGCGTCTTCCCTCCCTCGGACGGTTCCAGGGGTGGGACTTGAAAGGGGTGAGGAAGCACCCAGAATGGAATTAGAGCAGGGATCTTGGTTAATGTAGACGTTTATGCAGGCCCAGCTGTATGCAGGAAACACTAAAATCTTTTGCTTTGGTGTACCCAGGCCCAACACTGTCTTTGTTTTTTTACGGGAAAATCAGAAAGGAAAATGGCTTTTAGATATAATTGGCTTGAAATAAAAGAGGAAATGAGATCTTTTTCCTGAAGCTTCTTTCTGTCATATTCTATGTTTTAAAGGTAGAAATTAAGGCCTGAGTTTATGCCAAGGGTATGCTATGAGCAATAGAGTCTGGTCAGTAATTTGCAGTGAAGTGTGGACATATATTTGTGGTGTGTAATGGAGTGGTTGATAGCCAAGAGTCCTGGGTTCTGGTTCTGTTTCTTACACACCACTTGTGATCTTGGGCAAATCACTTAGCCTTCTGAGTGTGAGTGAGATGATAAAAATTGGACAGATTGTTCGCACTCAGCTTGAAAATTCTCTGATATGGTTATGTTTTCATTTTAACATATTCTACTCGAAAGCACATTCGGAAAAGTTCACCAGAATTTGGCTGGCAAATTTTAAGTTAGCCACTTAAAAAATATGAAGTTGAGGGGCCGGCCCCATGGCCGAGTGGTTAAGTTCGTGCTTTCCGCTTCGGCGGCCCAGGGTTTCGCCGGTTCGGATGCTGGGCGGGGACATGGCACTGCTCGTCAGGCCATGCTGAGGCGGCGTCCCACACAGCACAACCAGAGGCACTCACAACTAGGATGTACAACTATGTACTGGGGGGCTTTGGGGAGAAAAAGGAAAAATAAAATCTTTAAAAAATATGAAGTCGAAAAGACTGGAGCGAGAACAAGCACAAGGTCCAGAGGCTCCAGAGAGGCCAGGGAGCTTTCAGGAAGGGCAAATTCCGGACTTCACGGAGCGTCTGCCGTGCGCCAGGTGCAGGCTGACCAGTGGGGCTGTGAGACGAGCATGTAGGTAGAGCGCCAAGACGAAATCTGTCTTCCTCAGTGCAATACTTAAAGATGTTTGCTTTGTGTGGTAAGCCTTATATCCATAGCTAAACTGTATGTAGGAGTAAAAGTCTAACTTGTTGAAAGTCGTCTTAAAACTCATGGGTGGTGGTAAATTTTTCTAGGGCTTTGAGCAAATCAGAATTGTCCAGAAGTCCAAGCCTTTTTTTTTTTTTTTAACGTTTCCTTTGCCATCTCACTGTGGTAGAAACCTGCCTGTGTCTGGAGGATGTTACTGTCCCTGCAGCCTTCTCAAGCAGTAGCTGTTTATTTCTCCCACACCCTGTGGACATGGGGCCGGGATACAGGTCAGGACTCTCCTTTCTCCTTATTGTCATTTCCAGATCATTTCCCTCTATTTTCTCCTTAAAAAGAAAAAAAAACAAAACAAAACAATTCTTTTGAAGCATAAATCATTTCAGATTATGCCCCCTGAGGCCCCTCCTTATTTCAGTATCTGCACTTCTTCCGATCCCCACTCCCACCCCCTTCCTTGAAGTTGTGGGCCCCGCCTCACTGCCTTTCTTTCCACCGTAACTCCTACCTCATTCTGGACGGCATCAGCGTACACAGAGACCACTGGTCTCTTGGTTCCTTGACTCCCTCACTTCAGTGGTCTTGTCCTTTATCTGACTTGAGCCGCCTGCTGTCAGGGTCATACCCTGGGCCTCGTCGTGACCCATCACCACGTCATCTCTGGAAACATCTTTTTAAGCCCTCCCTCTCTCTGACCACCCTCTCCTGTCTTTCCAGCTTCGTTCTCTTGGTCCTAACGCTCAAGTGGTTCCTCCGTCCCAGTTGACCTCCAACCCATTGACCCCACTGTCCATGAGCACCCGTCATCCTTTTCTCCCCTCCCTGCCCACCTTAGATTTCATGGCCCATCGCTATAATCCCTGCCTTCCCTTTCACTCTATCTGCGCTTTCTGGAAAATCCTAATCTGGTTAAACCCAACTCTGCCCTCTCCGTGCTGGCACCCAAGCAGCTCAGCATGGCTGGAGAAGAACATGCACACAACACTGCAGAAAGGATTTGCCTTAAATCTGTGGCCACGTACCTCGACTGAGCTTTCTGCTTTGCTTGGCAATCCTACCACATTCCGTGGTCAGGTCACTCTTTCCCTCTCCCACAGCTCCTCTTCTTTCTGAAGCTGTGCACTCTCACTTTCCCCTTCAAGTTGAACTGCTGACTTTGTTTTGTATATCACTGGGAAGAGAGGAACAGTCAGAGGGGAACCTCCTTATCTTTCTTTTGCCAAATCGAATGATCTCCCTGCATCTGGATCCACATCCTCTGCCACCACTCCGATGGAGGACCTGTCCCTCCACGTGTCCACGGCCAGCTCTCCACTTGTATGTCAGCATCCCACCACCCCCAGCCTACAGGAGAGCTTTCCTTCTGTCATTCCCCCATCTCTGCTGGATCATTCTCAGCAAACAAAACTCTCTGTAAGTACCATCTTAAAAAATATTTTTTCACTTTGACCTCATGCTCACTGTCCCCTCCCATTACTGTGTTCTGGTTTATAGTGAAACTCCTGGAAAGCCTTGTGTATAGTTAGTGTCATTGTTTTCTCACTTCTCATTCTCTGTTGGACCCACCAACAATCAAGATTTCATCTGCACACTCCATTGAAGTTGTCCTTGTTAAGATATCAGCAACTTCCGTGTTGTCAGACTCTGGTCTGTTCTCAGTTCCTCATCTTACTGGATCTCTCGGAAACATCACTTGTTAAAAAACTTTTGTTTTGACAAAATTTCAGATGGACAGAAAGTTGCAAGAATAGAACAAAGAATTCCCATGTATCCTTCATCCGGATCCCCGGTGTTCCCATTTCCACGTTTGCTCCGTCCTTACCTCCATCTCTGACTGTGCGTGTGTGTGTATGCACACATGCAAATTTCTTTATGCACCTTTTTGAGGGTGTCTCAGTGACACTGGACACAGCTGGTCACTCGTTCCTCTGGGAACGTTCCTTCACTTGGCGTCTGGAGCACCATGCTCTTCCTCACAGTCCCTTTTGTGCGTTCCTCCTGCTCCTCCTGAAGGCTGAGAGAGCTCTCCTCGCTTGGCCCTGGGGCCTCTTCTCCATCTATGCTAACTCCCTGGGTAACTGCATTTGGTTCGGAGACTCTCACCTTCTACCTCCCGCCTGACTGCCTCCCTCAACCCCAGACCCTTCTCTCCCTGCTCGTGCCTCCATCGGGTGTCACATGCCCAAAACTGAGGTCCAGATTTCATCTTCCCAGACCCTGCTTCTTGCCTAGGGCTCCCGTGTCAGCAAATGGCACGCTTTAGTCACTCTGCCAAAACCCTAGCAGTTCTTTCTTGCATCCCATGTCCAGTCCATTAGCAGCCTGTTGGCTCTGCCTTCCAAGAATCCTCTGTGTCCACTGCTGTTACTGCAGTCTGAGCCACTGTCTTCTCTGTCCTCCACTGATCAGCATCCTCCTCCTAACCTGTCTCCTGCCGCTGAAGCAGAGCTCACCATGCCACTCTGCTGGCCGAAGGCCTCTTGTCACACAGTGTCTGCGAGTCCTTTGTGATCTGGCCCTGCCTCTGTGGGTGACTCCTTCATTACCACGCTTCCAGGCTTAGTGCCTGCTGTTACCTCCACCCAGATCACTCTTCTCCCAGGTGGCCCCATCGCAGGCTGCCTCACGTGGTGCAGGTCTCTGCTTCACTGCCACCTCCTCCAAGAGGCCCTCCCTGACCTCCATGTTAGGGAGCTCCACTTCCCCAACCCTCTCCATTCTCTTCCTTGCTTAATTTTTCTTTATATTGACAACTGCTGTGTGCCATATGTATTTGCTTACTGTCCATCATCCCCTCCCTAGAATGTGAGATGCTTAAGGCAGGACTTCTGCCTATTGACTATCAAAGGCCCTGGCACATAGGAAGTATTCCATCTTCCAGTGGGACAGGGGCAAAATGACTGACTGGTTTCTGAGAAGAGTAGGGACCAGTGGCCCTGACCTGGCTGTCATCCTCACAGACCATGACTAAGAGAATCCTCAAATAAATTGGCTGGTTCAGGTAGGGCCGACATTTTACCAGTCTGCAAACTAGGGAAGCTCCTCTTCATGCCGCAGGCAGGCAGCTTTTCCCAGCTGTGTTCGAAGCTGCCCCGTGAGCCTGTGCTAAGTTGTTCCCAGTCCTCTCTTGCAACACTGTGGCTTTTCTGTCCTGCATCACTGCGGGCAGCAGAGCGAGTGGATGAACAGAAGGAATGCGGTCCAGTGGACTATAGCCCAGGGTTTCGAACAGAAGGAAATATCTGTTTGATTTAAGGTCTGTTTCGATTTGCCTCCCACCTTCTCCAGTTCATTGGATCTAGAGAATATACGGGCTGGCTTGGGACTCAGCAAATTATTGTATGTGGCCCATGTTTTAAGTGTGTAAATCAGTGCAGCCCAGATTCTTCGTGCATTCATTTAAATGGTGCTTTCGTATTATTTGTGTAGGCCACTCGAAAAATGTTTACAACAGTCAAAAGTCTCATTTAGCTGCAAGTAGGGATGTTTCTTTTTTTTAGGGATTTTTTTTTCCAGACCATTTTGCCCAACTGACAGCCCATTTGTGTTTAATTATAATATTAAAAACCATTTTAAAAATCGACAGAATCAAGATCAGTTGGAGGAACAGTTTTCTGTCTTGTGTCCCACCCAAGAGCACGGGGCCCCCTCTGCCCTGCCTGTGAGCTCCCGAAGTGGAGCTGCCCGTTTATGGCCTGGGTGTTCCACTGGCAAGGGGCTCTCCAGCTCTGCTCCTTCCAGGCTGGGAATCCGTTTACACACCCCTCACCCCAGTGTGAGACGCTGGCTGGGAAGCAGAAGCTCATCCACTTGAGATGAAGACATCAAAGCAGATTCTGATCCAATTAGAAAAAGACACTATTGTCCTCTGAATTCCCCAAGTTACAGGCTGTTAGGAACACTTAGCCAGTTTCCTTGGGGATGGCTGTGGCATTAACTTAGATCTAAGCTCATTCATATGCACACACAACGACAGACCCGGCCTCTCATGCGTGCAGGGGCCTGGGAACCCGGGCCACTTGCTCCCCTTCCGCTCGGCACATGACGGTTTCCAGGGTCTGCGCGTTGGCTGTAAAATGCTGCTTTTCCTTGGTTGGTCTTAAACGAGTGTTAGTCTCTTGCGTCTTAGAAAGAAGAATATGAACACTTCGTTGGGGAAAAAAAATTTGTAACTGTTTCCATTTATAGCACTTCAGAGAATGAACATGGGAAATAGTTTAAGCTGGTAACTTTTAGCTGTTAGTCCTGGCTGCCGAGTGCCGGAGACACTTACCCGTCTGTGTTCAGTTGCAATTATTCTGTCCTCTCTGGCGCATACTTTTCTTTGTTCTATTTTTTTTTCTCTGAAGCTTTGCTGAAGGCCACCTGTCCTTGATGATGTATGGATGATTTTCATATCTGCCATATGTGGCTAATGAGCTGCTTAAAATATGTGCTTTCTTTGACTGCTACCACCTATTGCAGGGAAGAGCCACGCTTTTTGTTTGTTTGTTTATTTATGTATTTATTTATGTATTTAGAGGAAGATTAGCCCTGAGCTAACTGCTGCCAATCCTTCTCTTTTTGCTGAGGAAGACTGGCCCTGAGCTGACATCCGTGCCCATCTTCCTCTACTTTGTATGTGGGACTCCTACCACAGCGTGGCTTGCCAAGTGGCGCCATGTCCGCACCCGGGATCGGAACTGCCAAACCCTGGGCCACCGAAGCGGAACGTGTGCACTTAACCGCTGTGCCACCGGGCCAGCCCCAAGCCACGCTTTTAAAGTGTAGGAAGTATTTTCCTGGGGCTGCTTGGGTTGGCGTGGACTGCTGAGCTCAGGGAGGAGTTAGATGTAATCTTGACGAGATTATACCTTCTCTGCATCCTGGCCACAGTGTAACTCTTTCCTCCAGCTGCCCACCTTGAAAATGCAGATTATTGATCCCTAATGAGACTGAGCAAGGGGGGGTAGCTACTTCAGCCTCTGCAAAGATACATGCCCTGGTCCAGTTCTTTCTATACTTTGTTTAACAATTTCTAAATCATTTCATGATTTTGTCCATGTCTAAGTACCACTTGACTACGTAATATTTTTCTTTAAATCAAATTTTAAAAATTCAACCTTGTTCTGAGTAGTACTATCCGTAACGTTGAGTCATGTTTTTCTAACACATTATACATATTACTATTAAAAATTTTTTGGGGGTCGGCCCAGTGGTGCAGTGAGCAAGTGCGCACGTTCTGCTTTGGTGGCCCGGCATCCGCCCGTTCAGATCCTGCGTGCGGACGTGGCAGCGCTTGGCAGGGCACGCTGTTGTAGGCGTCCCACGTATAAAGTAGAGGAAGATGGGCACAGATGTCAGCTCAGGGCCAGTCTTCCTCAGCAAAAAGAGGAGGATTGGCAGCAGATGTGAGCTCAGGGCTAATCTTCCTCAAAAAAACCACTTTTTAAAAAAATGTTAATCCAGGTACCACTAAATTTCCTGGCACTGCACTTAGAGTAATATTTCATTAGGATAAGTGCTGTTTTTCTTTAATAATGATTTAGAAATAAGTTTGAGAGAGTCAGAAGGTCTGTATTTAGAGTATCTATAGATTATAACCTCCATTCTGATTTCAGAAATGCAAAAGTTCAAGACAAGGAGATATGCATGAGCACATTGTGGTACTATACAAAGTGGGGAATTTGCAGGGCCCTCTCTGAATATAAAAAATAAAGCATTTAGAAGCATTGTTCAAGATAGAACCAAAATAAAGATTAGAATAGAATCATTAGGGTCCCCACACCATTTAAGATGTTTAATTTAAAAAAAAAAAAAAAAAAAAAGGAGGGAAGAAAAGGCTAAGAAAATGCTTCCTGCAGTCCAGCAGCCTGCCTCGCGCCCGGCTGCTTGTGTAGACCTGGGCTTACGGGAGTGGGTGTGCGTGGACAGGCACTTACAGGAGTGGGTGTGGGGCTCTCTTGCTCTCACTCTCTTTCCAAGAACGTAACTTGAACGGCCAGCACACCGGCCCGGTTCTCTCGGAGGGAGCCTGTCTTGCCGGCTACCTGAGCAGAGAGCAGTGCCTCACCAGGTAATTCTCTTGACGTGTAATCCCATATTGACGTGTAATCCCACATTCTACGCTTAGAACCCTGTTAAACCTGACATCCTTTTTTCAAAGGGGATGTCTCTACTGATTTTTGCCAGATAATATTCAATTGTTGTAAAAAATTAAAGCAACACAGAGCAGATGTATTCCATGGTCCTACCCCAGAGAACTTTAGCAGTATTCATCTTTCCCATCTTTTGCAGCTTTTTTCATTTTTTAATATATTTTTTGAACTGTGGTAAAAACGTAAAATTTACCTTGTTAGCCATCTTTACTGTGCAGTTCAGCAGTGTTAAATGTAATCACGTTGTTGTGAGCAGACCTCCGGAACTTTCTCGCTGGGCACCTCTGAAACCCTATGTCCTTTGAGCAGCTCGCCGTCTCCCCAGTTCCTGGTAACCACTCTGCTTTCTGTTTCTATGACTTTGACTGTTTAGATATTTCATATAACTGCAGTCATGCAGTATTTATCTTTTTGTAACTCATGTATCTCACTTAGTATAGTGTCTTCAAGGGTCATCCATGTTGTAGCCGGTGACAGAATCTCCTTCCTTTTTAAGGCTGAAGAGTATTCTGTCGTGTGTATATGCCACATTTTCTTGATCCATTCATCCATCGATGGATATTTGGGTTGCTTCAGCCTCTTGGCTATGTGAATAATGCTGTGTGAACATGGAGATGCAGACAATCTCTTCCAGGCCCTGCTCTCAGTGCCTTTGGATCTATACCCAGAAGTGGAATAGCTGGATCATATGATAGTTCTATTCTTAATATTTTGAGGAAGTTCCATACTGTTTTCCATAGTGGTTGTATCATTTTACAGCCACACCAACGGTATACAAGGTCTTTAGTTTCTCCACATCTCACCAGCACTTTTTTTTTTTCTGAGGAAGATTAGCCCTGAGCTAACTGCTGCCAATCCTCCTGTTTTTGCTGAGGAAGACTGGCCCTGAGCTAACATCTGTGCCCATCTTGCTCTATTTTATATGTGGAATGCCTACCACAGCATGGCTTTTGCCAAGCGGTGCCATGTCTGTACCCGGGATCTGAACCAGCGAACGCTGGGCTGCCGAAGCGGAACATGCGCACTTAACCACTGTGCCACCGGGCCAGCCCCTCACCAACGCCTGTTATTTTCTGATTTTTGCATAGTAGCATCCTAACAGCTTCGAGGTAGTACCTCATTGTGCATCCTTCCTGTCTTTATATGTCTGTGTAGCATGCACCTTTAAAACATGTGTGCGGTCATGTAATATGTCCTTTCTTTGTAGAAAATGCCTTCTCTCTATTGCTTTGTTTTTGTAAAAAACTATTAACTTTCATAAGTATTTTAACTCTTAGTGTCAAGGGAATAATACAAGCTAAGCCAGAAGACTAGATTGGGTTTTGTTTTATTTTTTTGGAGTAGGTTTTTATAACCACTATTTTAATTAATCCATTTGAAATTTTTTCTTTTTTTGCGGAGGAAGATTAGCCCTGAGCTAACATCTGTGCCAATCTTCCTCTTTTTTTTTTTTGTATGTAGGTCACTGCAACAGCATGGCTGATGAGTGGTGTAGGTCCATGCCTGGGAACCAAACCCACGAACCCAGGCCACTGAACCGGAGTGGGCCAAACTTGATCACTATGCCATGGAGCTGGCCCCAGAATCATTTTTTAATTCTATTTTTGTGTATGTAAATTTTATAATAAAAACTTTTTGATACCTCAGTGTTTTTGTTTACATTTTTTCTGACCCAGAAGGACAAAAGTGGAGTGGGCTAGCGTTCATCTGCTTGTTTGCTGGTATGCTTAGAGAAGTGTTAGCATGTGAGCCAATGTGGAAACCAGCATTTGAGGAAGCCCAGCTGGGGGCTTTGGGGCTTGTAAAATCCAGGGCAGTAGGAAGAGCATTTGGGGGCCAGTGTCAAAATTCCGCTGTAGGGTCAATACCACTGGTTTGCTCTGATTTAGGAGTCCCACTCAGAAGTCTTCAGGGGCTAGGCCATTCATCTTTGCTCACTTGTCTTAATGAAGATATTGGAGGTAAGACAGTTGGGAATAGTGGGGACTAGAGTCGGCTGCAGGCTCTGCCTAAGAGCTATTCAAATTTAAATTTTAAAAGTAAAGCAAATCTGTGTGGGCCAAGCAGCATACATCTGGCCTGAATTGGGCCCCTGGGTGCGATTTGCCATCAGCTCTGGAGCTGGTTCTTTGTGGGATATTTTTTGCCTTGGAGTCATTGACCATCTTTCAGGCCCCAGGGCCTTGTGCTCCTGGCTTGTGTCTGGACCCGCTGGCCGGCCTGCCAGGAAGGCTGTCTCATCGGTTGACTTTCATAAGTCATTTGGGTGGGAAGGAAGACTTGGGGTCAGGGCAGCTTCAAGTTGCTGCCTGAGCACGATCAGTTTGTGGGATCTCAAGAAGGCCGTGAGTTTTCTGGCGATCCTGAAGTCAGCCTGGTAGGTCCCAGCTCTGCTGCTTACAGGTTGCGCAGCTCGAGGAGGCAAACTGCTCTGCCTGTCTAACCCTTATGTTCTGCCTCTGAGAAGGGAATGATGACAGTGACGAAGGGCTCATCATGAGATGCAATAAGACAGTGTGGGTAAGGTGCGTAGCACAGAGTCCTGCACGCAGTCAGCACTGTCTAAGCCCATGGCTGCTGGGGCCCGGGGCCTTGTGGATGGGCCATGGTGAACCCCGAAAGTTAATTGCAAAATGTTGTCTTCATGTGCACCTTAGTTTTCCTGGGGAAAAGATCATTGTCTTTCATCAGATTCTAAACATCAACCAAGATAGAGTAGAGCCCCCAAAGTTAAAGGGAAGCTGACGTTGTTACAGGACTCAGACGTTGGAGGGCTGACAGGAAGGTCCCCCTGGCTCTGGAAGGCAGAGGCGCGTTTGGTTAGTTCTTTCCATCCGCATCAGGACTTGACTGATGGTAGATTTATGCCACTGACCCACTTTCTTCAAGGGCAGAGCCAGGTTTCCAGGCGGTGCCGATGTTAGAATTGGAAAAGCAGAGGCAGCCAACGTGACCTCAGTAAAAACAGCCATTTTGCTGGGTTTCCGTTTGAAGGCAGGGGTGGGGGTGGGGGTATGTGATGAATAACCTCAGAGGGACTGTGAAGGGCAGTGCTAATGTTGTGACCAGACGCAGGGGTGTCCAGAAGAAAGCTGTGCTTCAGGTCAGGGCAGTAAAGCAGCACGTTTCCAATCGCATTCTGCTGCAGCTCCTCCCCCCATCCTCCGCGTGCACTGGGCACTGATTTCTGCAGCAGCAGAGAAGCCTGGCTTCTAGGGCAGCGGCCTTGCAAACGCGGCTGAGGGTCGTCCTTCACTGCCATCCTTTTGTGGACCTGTGAGCCTGCTAACTCCCCTCTTCCCTGCACCCTCCCACGGGGCTTAAAAACGTGATTAAGAGACTCAGGAGGCGGTAGGAAAATAATGCACCCAGTGTCTGTCCTTCCGTCGGATTCTTTCAGACCAGTTTCAGAGTGCTCAGAAAACTTGGGTGCACGTCTTCCAGGAGACCCAGCTATTAGAGATCTTTGATTATCTTTGCACTTATTGTAGCTCCGAAGACTCTCCTGATCTCTGGTTCATTTCCTTTGTTTATGCGATGAAGTGTTTCTAGATGATTGAATAGGAACTGATGGAGAAAAAGTCAGACGAGTTGAAGGATTGATAGAGGGACAGACAGACGGAGAGATGTGTGATAATACAAGTCTGGCAAAATGTAAGTGATAGACTCTCGATAGTGGCTATACAGGTGTTCGCTGTAAAATGCTTTCAACTTTGCTTTATGTTTGAAAATTTTAATATATATAAAATGTTGGGGGAAATGAGTTGAAATATTTGGGCGTAAAACTTTTAGAAAATGACAAAAGAGAATTTTAATGGATTTGTGATTCTACCTCTCTCTCTGCTCTCCCCCGCCCCCTGCAACCTTTTCCCCATTTTGTTCAAGCTCTGTCTTCTTGCTGGTCTCTTCACTCTGTTTGGGCCCTTTGGGGCGTGTTCCAGTGATGTGGAGACGGTGGTGAGCAGCCTGGTCCTCTGACTGCAACACACATCCTGTCACTCTTTTGGCAGGAGGACAGGCTAGCAATAGTGAAAAGTTCCATAAAAAGAAAGAAAAAAAGAAAACAAGCCTGGAACCACAGAGGAGGAGAACGTTGAGCTGCTGTATATTGAGGGCTCGGGAAAAGGTGTCTCCAAGGAGGAGACATCCGAGCTGAGACCTGAGAGAACAGAAGACACTGGCCATGCAAGGAGCGTTACGGGAGACAGGTCAGCGAGGTAGTCAAAGGCTTCCAAAATAGGCCTAGAATGTTCCTCTGATTACAGGAAGCAGCCACGGTGGGAGGGGAGTATATCCCACTGAGCAGATCTCTGGGTACCATCCTCCTTGCGTACGAGGATTGGAGGTCCCCAGATTCGAGTAATGCACGTAGAGGCCCTCTCTTGGGTGGAGAGGCTGTGCGTGTGGTGTTAAAGCTGTCTTCAGAACTGGAAGGGTTTTGAAGAGGTGCTCTTTTTGGTGACTGGGATCAACCCAACACTCATAGTTGGGTTTTCCCACCCCGTTCCCGGAGCGGATCAGTTCTGTCGGTGCATTTTCAAAAAAAATGTTCCTATGGTAAAATTGGCTTTGGGAGGATGTTTATCCAGTTCTTTAAGTTTTAACACGTGTACACACTTGTGTAACCACCGCCGCAGTCAAGATGCAGAGCGGTCCCATCAGCCCCAAAAGCTCCCTCCTGTTATGCTTTACAAGTCCTGCCCTGCCCCTCCCCCTGACGGCCTCTGACCCGTCCTCCATCAGGATGGTTGTCTTTGCAGAATGTCATACGCGTGGAATCCTGCGGTACGGAACCTTTTGAGATTGGCTTCCTTCACTCAGCGTAACGCCTGTGAGGACATTTTTAAGCCTCCAAGGGGGCGTGTTGAGAATAATAGCTAAATGCCTTTTATTTTGCAGGGAGTGAGGGATGGGGAAGAAGCAGCATGAAAATATGGTGATGGATGGTGAGACCCAAAAGCAGGACCCCAGGTTGGCACTGGGAAGTATTGTTGAGGGGTGAACCTAGGTGTGTGGAAGGACATCGTGTAAAGTTGTCTTCTGTAAATGTGCAGTGTAAATCTCCTCTGATTTTCCCCAGGAAACCTTCAGTATGTTGGGTCATGCGGTTGACTTTATTTCGGGGATGTGCCAAAAGGCTGACTCTCTCGGGAGCCCATGGGTTGAGGACAGAGGCCGCCCATCGAGTTCCAGTCTGCCCAAAGTACAAACTGCAGGGGCAGCTTTGGGCTTAAACAGGAAACAGTGGAATAAAGGATCGGGTGAGTGGCTGCCTCCCTGTGTCCTGAGTCCACGCTCCCGAAATCAGTGAGAGGCCAGCCGGCCGGCCGGCCTGCCTGCCTGCCTTCCTGCCTGCCTGCCTGCCTGCCTGCCTGCCTGCCTGCCTGTTGAGATGCTGGAGAGCCCGTGCTGCGAGGGGGGCTAGAGACCCATGCCCTGCACTCTTGGAAATGCCTCCGTCCATCTAGCAGTTCGTGCATGTGTGTGACGGGGGAGCGTAACGGGACCCTGGCAGGGCCCCGAGCCCCCACCTTCCCGACTCTGCCGCCCCAGCGTCCCTGCCTCCCTGAGAGATGGTGAGTGGGACGGCTTTGTAAACTATGCTCCTGGTGTGGTCTTTTCACTGTCACCGTCCATTTCTGCACCTTCGTGGTTAAGAGGCCTGCAGGATAATTAAAGGGAGGGAGAAAGACCAACCTGTTTTTCCCCTGGGAAGGATGCGTCACCAAGTTCCTCTGGTAACCGCCAGAGCAAAGCACACCAGGTCCCGCTGCATAGTGAGGAGTCCCCAGAGGCCCGATAGTGATCGATAGCCCCCGCCCAGCTCTGGGCTCACATAATGAGCAGCACAGCCCTGCCAGAGTCACCAGCCAGCCTTGGGCAGGCCTCCCCTCCCCCACCATCCACTTCTACAGCAAATGCTCCCTCCCCACCCGTCACCTCCGTTGGGTTTCCCTTTGATTGGCAGAGGCCCCCTTATTTCCGCCTGGGTTGCCTGACAGCCCCCTCCGCCTAGTCTCATTATGCTGGGTCCATTCTTGGACCACGGCGACCCCAGGAAGGCTTTATCAGATTGTCCAGCTGACCGTGACCAGATCTCCGGCACCTGCCTCCCTTGCTGACTGAGGATCGGAGGTGTTTATACACAGCAGAGCTGGGGGTGATGGACTGGCCAGGCTCCTGGGCTGAGGACCGCCCGTCTGAGTGTCAGTGATGACAAATGGAGTCGCCTCGCCACCCAGCCTCATTAACGCCCCTCCGGGTCCAGACAGTATCCAGTGGGCCGTGTGCAAGCACGGCGCCTGCTGCCGTCCTTCAGGGGCCTCAGGGACGGGCTCCCGGCTGCAGCCACGTTACTTGGGTCCACCTCTTACCATTTTTATTGTCCTCGGCTCCTCCACCATTCCTGTTGCAGGGACCCATTCCCTCTTCCTGTTCATCCTTCTCTAATTCACCCTGAGTGTGGCCTCTCACCCTTGTCTTCCACCCTCCCCCGCTCCTTCCAGTGTCAGCTCTCATAGAAGACAATCAGAATTACTGTGTGGGGGTTGACTGTGGGTGTCATGAGTGCTGTTTCTGAATGGAATCTTTGGTGCTGCCTACTTTCATCAGGCACCCAAGGGTGTTTCTGGTTATATAAAGAGTGTCTGTAGGCAGCCCAGGCATTGGGCCGACGCTCTGGTAACTGCAGTGAGCGGCCCATTTTGATAGGAACGTTAAATCATCAAGGTCCTTTGGGGGTCCATGTGGATCATTTGCTAACTGATCACTAGTGGCCCAAGAGGGTGAGAGTTTTCCCAGAGCCACACCATTTCTGCCCTCCTGGAGGATGGTTTGGGCTGAGCCCCGTGCTCCTCTCTGCAGCCACAGGTAGGGCCTGACTGCCCAAAGTGTAGGCTCTGGACCAGCTGCAGAATCTCAGGCACCTCCCCAGACCTCCTGACTCAGTCTGCGCTGTGACAAGATCCCAGGGATGGTGTGCACGGTACAGTCTGAGAAGCTCAGTAGCAGGATATTAGAAATGAGGGAGAGAGAAGCCCTCCTTTAGATTTACCAAGAAGTAAGAGAGCTCAGCAACTTACTGTCATAAAATTGGCTGGTGAAGAGCTCTTCCTTCCTTCTGGCTTCTGAAGGAATCTTGTTAGGACATAAGAAAGCCAGTTTGAAGTGTAATTGCCAAGAGTAAGGACCCAAATGGGTCTTGGCCCGGGACTAAGTTTCCCGGCAGCGGCTTTTCCTAATTCAGGGAAATGTTTGCTGTTGAAAGACCACTTACAAATACTGTCTCCAGGGCCACCTGGGGATGGTGCCCTCTGGGCTGGCTGGCACCGAGTAACAACCCTCCGTCTTGACCTGTGCCTGTATACGACTACTTGCCTTTGGTTAAATTTAAAACTTCGAAGCTTGGGCTTATAGGATGGTATTTTTTTCTCAATATATTCATATTTATAATTGCTAAATGGACATACGCTGCTTCAATCAAAAAAAAAGAAAACTTTTTTATGACTTTTATTATAAACTAATATGTTCAATGTAGACAAACTAAAAATACAGATCATCAAAAAAGAAGCACACTGAAACCATCTCCAGTCTCACTGTTTGAGATTGTCTGCAAGATGTGTAGAGATTTTCTTTACAAAACACGATCCTTCATACTGGTTTATAACCTGCTTTTCACTCAGTATACTACAAATATCTTTCTGAGTCAATAGATGTGGCTCTTCCACAGTCATTTTTGACGCCTGCAGAGTATCTCATTCTATCGATGTCTGTGTGATGGATTTATGTAATCCGTCACCTCTTCCTGGTCCTTTTGGTTTATAGTCTTTTCTCTGTTGTATCAGCATTGCCGTGAACTTCATCTGTAGCAAAATATTTGCACATGGTCTAAATGATTTATTCAGGGTAACTTTTTGAATACATATATAGAAAGTGTTACATTTGGACTAGAGAAGAAACACAAAGCTCCAAGAACTAGAGGGTTGACCCAGCCTTGACTGCATCTTGGGATGTAGCTTGTGAATAGCCATGTCAGGTGAATAAGCTGTCAATGTGCTAGAACGAGTACAGGTTTATTGTGGCAAATGGCTTTTAGGAATCATCTGGAATTTCTGAAGAAAACAAATTATTTGGGTTCTGGAGGTCAGTGGCCTCCTAGCAGGAGACTGTGCTGCGATTTCAAAGCGTGGTTCGCAAAGCACTAGTGACAGTCTCAGGGTTGTCTTGACACAAGGGTGCAGGGGAGGTACAGGGGATCTTGTAAGTGGGTGGGAAGCGTGACAGTATGTATGTGTTGGGGCCACACCCTGGATCTCAGCAGGAGCCGGCGTACATCCAAGGCTTGGGCGTGGGCAGCTATCCTAAGAGGGGAACTCGAGGTGGTTTTAAGCCAACGCAGAGCTGGGAGGCAGGATCAGAAGTGGAGTGGCCTCAACACCAAGTGGCAGAGACAGATTTGAGAGCCAGCCTGGGTGGAACCAGGGTCGACCGTCTCAGTGAGAAGGTCGTGAAGAACTCTTGCTGGGCGTTCACCGAGGGGATGTCTGAGCCTGTGCGGGCAGGCACGCACTCCTGGTCCAGAATGGACTCTGCTGGCTGGGCGTGCACCGAGGGGATGTCTGAGCCTGTGCGGGCAGGCACGCTGTCCTGGTCCAGAATGGACTCTGCTGAGACTATGGTTTGGGTGGAGGTTCTCATTCCTGAAGAGCCAAGAACTTAGCTGCTCGTGATGGTATGTTCCTTCAGCTAGGGCCACTCCAGATGTCACCACCTCCTCCTGGCTGGCAACAACCTTTCCTGTTTTGCTTTATCTGTGTCACAACTAGGGTGTTTCCCATTTTCTTTGTTACACTCTCGTTAGTTATATGTGTCTCAGGCAAGGCAGTCTGGTGTGGGGAGAACACCCGGGGGTTACAAGTCCACCAGCTCCCCACTTAGCCTTCTGTCTTCTCCAGTTACCCGGTCACTCTTGGATAAGCTACTTAACTTCTCTGAGCCTAAGGGTCCTCGTTTATCCGAGAAAGTGGTTGTAAGGATTAGAAGTAGTGACATATAAAGTACCCCTGTTAGTATCTGGCTGGATAGTAAGCGCTTAAATTGTCCTTTGTTAGAGAGGGCTTACTGTCTGGTCTGTAAGAGTGACGGAGTGCTGTCTGTGGGCAGACCCCACTGGACATGCTATTAGGTCAGTAAGAGGGGGCCTGAGGTCTAAAGGCTTGGGACAGCTCTCCTGCCTCCCGGCCTTGGGCTGGGAGAGCCACCACAGCCACAGGTCACAGAGCTGTGCCTTTCTGAGATGGCCACGAAGAGAGGGAGCCCAGGGCAGCTGTTAGAGCCAGGATGGCGGCGGGCAGCGGCGGGCTTCCGTGAGGGCTGCATGGTGCTCCGCCCTCCAGCCTGCGTGCTGGCCCAGCAGAGCCACAGCCCATGGGCTTAGCCCCGCCTCGCTGTCTTCCAGGCTGCCCTCTCCTTCAGGCCTGCACGTGCTGGGGTCGAATCCTGGCTCCGTCCTTCCTGCCCGTGTCACCCGGGCAAGTTCCTAACAGTTTGTGCCTCAGCATTGTCATCTGTTCAATGGAGGCGATAGAAGCTACCACGTAGGGTTCTCGTGAGGATCGAGAGAGTTTATTTAGGAAAAGCATTTAGAATGGTGACTGGCTATAGAAGGGACGTAAGTAACTGCTTGCCAGTGGCTTCTGGGGTTTGGATCTCCATGCCTCGGCCGTTCATCCTAATGTCTGATTTCTCCTTGAGAGCAGACTCCCCACCCGATCGTGTGACCCCCCGGGACAGAGTGCAAGTAGGGTTCCTGAGTGTTGGGTGGGTGCGTGGGAAGGTGCAGGCTCTGGTGCCAGGGGGACCTGGGTTCACGTCCTGACTCCGCTCCTGCCTCTGGACCCTGGGCTTCTCGGGCCTCGTTGCCTCATGCGTACAACGGGATAAAGCAGTCGCCCCTCGTGGGCTGTGGTAGAGATCAGCTGGAAGGACACTGCCTGGCACGTGGTGGTGGGGAGCTGTCGGGAAAGGCGTGTGGATGCTGGTGAGGGGGACGGGGCCTCAGTCCTGCTCGCCCTGCCTCATCCAGCAGGCGGTCCATGCGTTTGTTCAGCCTTCGTTCTGAAGTGAGGATGGTTTCTGGTTTGGGTTTGGTTTTCCCCAGTGAGTGTCAGGACACTGGGAGGCAGAGGGACACCTGTGCACGCCCGCGTCCTCTCCCACCCCCCGCAGTCATCCCTTGGGCCGCCTTCCTGTGGGTGCTCTCACGAGCCGCTCTAAACGGGAGACCACCCTAGAGAGGAATCGTGGTCTTTCAAGTCCACCGCATGTCCAGAGTAGCCAAGGTCAGTGGGCGTCTCCCAGCCTGTTTGTGGTGTAGCTGACTCGGGGCACATGTCCTGAGTGCTTCCAGGTTGGCGTGGAGTCTCCTGCTTGGAAGGACCAGCGATCCAGTTCTCTCCAGGCGCCTGGGACCCACCACTGCCAGCAGGGCATTGGACTGCAGAGACGTGGCAGTGGTGAGCTCTGCTGCCGACGGGCTCAGGATGCGGCAGGAGTCAGAGAGTGGACACGATTCTGTCCGTTGTGCACCCGCAGACGCTGTAACACTCCGCTGCTCCCTCAGTGCGTCAGAATGGAAGCCAGCACATTGCACAGCCTCAGTTTCTGTAGCCGAGAGCTGGAGGTGATGATTAGTAAGCAGAGGACTTAGGTATTAGCTAATCCCCAGAGTGATTCTCGGAACACTGGTCATGTGAAAAAGGGTTCGTGGCCAAATATGCATTACACTATCTTTCTTTCTTGGCGGTTTATAATACACATTTGCATATTCAAGTCTCTAAGAAGTCCTGCAGTGGAGAGACAAACGTAGCATTGTTTAACCCAGTAGTGCCCAAATTGAATTCACCACAAACACTTTTTTGCATATAACGTGTATTAGGATCCCCAGGAGCCTAGGTACAAATACGGAGGGAATTCTGTGCTATCTAATTGTCCTAAAAGAGTTTATAACCAGTGATATGTAAATATTAAGAAAGAAGAATCTGTTATTTTTAATAAGACATTTAGAAAATAGTGGAATTAAAAGTATTTGGCAAAAAAAAGTTTTGTTTTTTGTAAACAGTCACTTTTAGATTCGATCCTAAGTGCTCAGTGTCTCAGCACCGCGCTGCCCTCAGGAAGGAGCACTGTCCTGAGGTGGGAAGATGCCTGCGTGGGGTGAGCTTGGCCCCAGGTGACAAAGGCGAATCTGGCAGGACAGATGCTCTTTACAAGACCCTGTGTTAACTGGGGCTTCATTAGAGCCTTTAAACACACGTTCTCAACCAAGCGGGCGTCTCCCGAGCCAGCCCCTGCCCCTCTGTCACAGCTCTCAGACTGAGGTTTGGAGCAGCATGAAAGACCCAGGGCGAGAGATTTACCCTGAAGAATGTTGTCCCTACACTTGGTGTCTTTGCGGATGGACTCATCTGCAGAACCGCCTTGCGGTGGCATTGCTTTGACAGGAGTCCTTCGAGAATGCAAGCGGCCTCGTAGTGCTGTCTTGTGGAAACTGGGATGAATTACCAGACCCTCCCGGCCTCATTGCTCACTTCCTCAGGTGTTCTGGTAAGGGGTGGAAACGCAGATCCGCAGGCCAGCGTCCTGCTGGATCCCAGAGTTCCCTGGGTCTCTTCTGAAACCTCTGTGCCGAGGCAGCAAGACACGTGGTCCTGGTTGTTATTGCAGTCCTCCGTCCGCTGCACGGCCTCTCGCCCTCCGCTCCTGTGGCCGGTCAGGCTAATTTGATTTGACATCCTGGCATTCGAGAGTTGTCAAATACTGTAACGTAAGCGGTACTAATATTGAAAACCATACTTGAAATTTATGTAATCCAGATGTGCACGCCAGTAAAGCAGAGAGATGAAATGGCAGGCTTGGGGCAGGGCGAGGGGTTGGGGATTGTGTGTGTGGAAGAATCCCGTTGCCCTATATTTTTTCCACATGGTATAAATAGCCAAGAAGGGTTTTCTGTATTAATATTTTCCCTTAAGAGTAGTGACCCCGCTGTGATGTACAGCTTTAAGTAAGCAGCAGCATTGGTTTCGTTTGCGGCCAAGAATAACTGATTAAGTTTTGGGGAACAGGAAGGCAATCTATTTTAAATGCCTTTTAAAACTTTTAAATTAGTCAGGACCCTTCAACAGTGTGGTCTTGGGAATTATTAGTCACACTGAGTCGGGGTTTTTGATGGCTCTCTTTAATGTCAATGTTTTTCTATGGAACATGTCATTTTTCTGGTTTTGAGGGCCTTGGTGTCATTCAGAGGCCCCATAAGAAGCAAAGACTTGGACCCCTGAGCTGTCGCTCCGGAGCCCTCCCACACGCCAATGCCCAGATGCCGTTTCCATTTCCTGGAAGCTCAGCGAGTTCCTGCATCGATGCGAGTGGTCTCTGTTCAGGCATTTGAGGACGCCTTGCTTGGTGGCTTGAGTGTCTCCCCTCTCCACCACCCAGCGGTAGCCGCTGTGTCACCCCCCCCAGCACGACAGTCAGTCACCTTCTCTGGCCATGGCCTCACCCTCCCGTGAAGATGATCAAGGGGCTTTGTCCAGCTGACCCATAGGAACAGCTGCCGTCACTCACCTAACAGGGAGTTCTGGGCCGAAAGTTTGGGCATTCTTGACGTGAAAGGTGGTGGGATGTATTATCATTCCTTAGCATGTGTGCCTAATTAACAGCTACCCTTGACTAGATCCGGTAGCCCAGGGAAAACTGGTCACACCAGCTGGTATAAACAGATGACAGGTGATCCAGAAAGGGAAGCGTGGAGTTGGGATCCACTTAAGGAGGTGACTTCCGGAGGCTGGGCCGGTGCTGAAAGCCCTGGCTGCACTTGGGACCGGTGTCATCTGTGGCTATTCATAGGTGGGACATCAAGGGTCAGGTTGCTATTTTAGCCCCCATTTAGGGCAGAATAAAAGGAAAACACTGCTCAGCATTCAGGGGAGGCTTGTGGCCTGCCAGCATCCCCACAATGTCCCTAACTAAACGGCTCTGGAGAAAGTTTGCGGAGTGCAGTTTCTGCGGCAGGGGTGGACCGTCTTTCACTGGGGTGAAAGGGGTGTTTACCAGCTTTTCTTTCATCATAACCCTTACAGCCCTGATTCCAAGAGGGTGACGAGGACGGTGCCTGCGACCCGGACGCCCCTCAGCAGAGCCTGTCGTGACGCAGGTCTGGACTGAGGAATGCGGTCGTGCCTCCAGTCCAAATAGACTCCAAACGATGGAATCTGATTTTTCTGCTGGGAGTCAGTGTGTGGTGTGGTTAGGTCCCCGTGGCTAATCTCAGGGGACTCAAGGCCCAGGGAGAGGAAGGAAGGATCTGGAGCCCAGGTGCGTCAGCAGCAGCCGGCAGGGTCGCCCCTCTGGGCCAGGCAGGAGTCAGATGATGAGGCTGCGGTCCGGTTCTCGTGCGGACGTCGTCAGCCTGAGGTCTGGAAGGACTGGCAGCCTGTGCCTGCGGATGAGAGCAGCTGGCAGTGGAAATGCCGGAAATGCTTCCAGGGCGAGAATGCCCCGTGGATTTTCAAGGCACACGTGCACAGTATTGCGCAAGCATTAATCCGGTGCGGGCTGACCCGTGCATCTAATTTTCAGTTCTGGGATCCTGCAGATCCACTGGTCTGACCTGGTACCTCCTAACCAGAATCCAGCTTGGCCAACAAAAGACCTGTCTTTTCCTTTTCTTTTTTAATGTTATCCAGCTGGGGTGAGCTGTCTTTTTTTTTTTTTTTTTTTAATGTATATAACCTGTTACAGTCCACTACCTAATGCAGGGGTGCATAAGCTCACACCAGAAGGGCTGTAGCCAGAACTGAGCCAACCCAGCTGAGACGATGGGGTCCTCAGGTAGAGAGTGCAGCCTGGTGGCTGAGAGTTCCCGCGTGGGAGTCCACCAGCCTGGGTCTGAATCCTGGCTCTGCGGCTTTCTAGTTGTGACCTGGGACTCCCCCACCTTTTGTCCTCTTACTGTAACATGGGGTGATGGTACCACGTCATAAATACGTCTGAGAATTGAGTGTGCCCAGCACAAACCGCTTAATAAATGGGAGCTGTTAGCATAAGTATTGTCCTCCCTTCTCCCGTAGCAACAGCCTGTTTGGGGTGATGCCCTCTGGGCAGCTGAATGTGTCTGATTTCCTTCCTCTTTTCTGTATCTGTTGCCCCAGTGCTAGTGCATAAGGGGATGTAAGTTCTTAGGAACTTTGACCTTGAAGCCAGGCTCGCAGGCATCATCAGTTCTCCTCCTGTGGGCCCGTTGTCAGGATCGGATCCTGTTTCATCCGTCTCCTCCGAGGTCTGCTAGTGTTGCTTAGCCGTGAAGTCCATCTGGGGACCCACCCTTCAGGGGGACGGAGGAGGCATTCAGAGGAAGCAGGAGCACTGTGGGATGCTGTTATCTGGGGACAAGCGCTGGTCTTTGTGGGGTGGAGAGGCCAGCAGAGCCAGCCAGCTCTGCCCTCCATGTCCTTTGCAAGCTCCCTCTCCCAAGCAGATAACCTGGAGTCGGCCGAGGTTCCCCACCAGAGACCCCAGGCCTTCCTAAAGCGGGCTCAGGACGGCTTGGACCAGCAAGGCCCAGATTGCCTGAGTTTTCTCTCCAGATCACCACATGGGTTTATTCCAAAACAAAGCAACAGAAGCAGACCCCTGGTGTTTCCTTGGCTCACTCTTATAAAGCATCGTGACCGTTAACCAAAGGAAAAGAAGAGCCAGGCCCTGTGGCAGGCAGAAGTCAGGCCAGAGTTATTCTCCACCTCCCTTCCTGGGTCCCAGGAACAGTAAAAATAGTGAACATCATAATAGTTAGAAATCATGCAGTGTTTACTTAAGTGCCCGCCTGGCACTGTTTAAACATTTTACGTATGTGAAGTTATTTAATCCTCCTGACAACCATGTGAAAGAAGGAAGTGCTGCTATTGTTGTTACCTTTTACAGCTAAGGGGACTAGGACACAGAACAGTTAAGTAACTGACTGAAAGTCACACAGCTGGTAATGGTCAAACCAGTTTTAGAACCCAGATAGTCTGGAATTAGAGGCTGCACATTTAACCACAGCTCTGTACTGCCTTTCATGAGAGTTATAAATTATAAAATAGCTATCATTATAAAAATAAACCATATGCACATGTGATAAAATGGCATAGAACTCGGGGCCGGCCTGGTGGTGCAGTGGTTAAGTGCACACATTCCACTTGGGCGGCCCGGGGTTCACCAGTTCGGATCCCGCGTGTGGACATGGCAGCGCTTGGCATGCCATGCTGTGGCAGGCGTCCTACATATAAAATAGTGGAAGATGGGCACGGATGTTAGCTCAGGGCCAGTCTTCCTCAGCAAAAAGAGGAGGATTGGCATCAGTTAGCTCAGGGCTAATCTTCCTCAAAAAAAAAAAAAAGGCATAGAACTCGACATACACATTATTCCACTGTGAGTTCCTAGTTTTGCTGTTGTGCTATAGTTCTAGAAGATATAACTGTCTGTGGAATTGAGTGAAGGACCTCTCTGTACAATTTTTATAGCTTCCTGTGAATCTGTAATTATTTCAGAATAAAAGCTTCCAGCAAACACCCCACGGCCAACATTGCATTGCGTTCTGATTGTGTGCCGAGCGCTGCAGGCACCTCACATTCATTATTTCACTGACTGCTCCCAGCAACCCAGGGAGGGGCGGGTCCCTCATCGTCTTCAGTTGCAGATGAGGGAACCAAGGCTCGGCAAGGTGAAGTCAGCTGTGTCAAGTCAGTAGGAAGTGATGAGGCCCTGGGCCTTTCTGACTCCAGAGCGTGAACTCATCATGCTTCTTTGGAAGTGAGAATACTTAGGAGGTGTGTGCTGTGCGGCCCAGCTCTGTGTCAGGCTCCCCAGGCCACAGGAAGCTCCTTGAGGCAGCCCCAGGACCTTGTTCAGTGTGTGGCAGGCCTGAGGAGGAATTGAATCGGTCAGTGGCCGTCATCTTTCTCTTTCCGCCGTGCCTGCCAGCGGTCCCTCCATTTCTGTGAAGGATGTGCTCGCCATACAGGCTCACCGCCCCTTGGAGGGGTGTCTTTGGGGCTAAATCGCTGGTGTTCCCCACATCCCAGTGGAAGAGCAGACTTTGGGGTCAGACCTGGGTCTAAATCCCAGCTTGACCTCTCATTAGCGTTTTTTACCCTGAGAACATTGCTTAGATTCCTAGAGCTGTTTGTTTTTTTTTCCAGTCTGTACAACAGAAATGATAACAGTACCTACCTCCTTGTTTTGTTACAAACATCAGATGGGGTGGAGCCCTTGCTGCATGGATGTGCCGTAAGTGTTGACTGTGGTGCTTGCTCAGCAGACGTGGAGCCCTGCTGGGTGCTGCACACGGTATCGTGTTAGCCGGCCGAAGCCTCTGCGAGGGTTTGGCTCATGGGATGTCAGGGATACAGGACGACCATCAAGGAGCATGCCGTGGGTCATGGTGCAGAAGGCAGGCTACAAGTGTGTACAGAGTGTGAACCAGAGGAGGGCACCCCCCAGCCCAGGGCTCCTTGCTCTGGATTCAGAGTCTGGATGTTGGGCCCAAGCCAGGCGCCTTCCTGGGATTCAAGGACACTGGAGGGCCTTAGAAGAGGGAGCGTTATCAATCACCATGTTGGATGGCATCAGCAGTTCTCATCTTCATTTCCTTCACAGGTCTTGTGACAGGGTATCATCGAGTTCAATTTAGTCCGAATCGGGACATGGCAAGTACTTATTTTCTATTTCTGCCGTGGGCTGAACCTGGTTTGAATAATTCAGTGTTCATCTTCTTCCAAATGCCAAGGTTTTTTTTTTTCCTATACAGCTTATTCGGTGTCCTGTGGCTGCTTGTTTCTCCCTGTCTCCTCTCCAAAAACTCCCACTGTCCCCACCTCTGGTTGTGAATAATGGACGTTTTTAGGAAAAAGAATCAACTTTGTGCATGTAGTACGAGGTGGTATCAGCTGCCGAACGTCTAGAAACAGGTCTCAGGTCGGGAGCTGCACACAGTGGCATGTGGATCTCTTTTGACTTAACACTCTTTAAAAAAAGTTTCTTATACTAGACTTTTAAAAATTGGGAGATTTCCAGATCTGGCAACAGTTGGCTAACACTGAGTAGCATCTGCCCCCTTTAGATGGAACAAATGTCCTCCACTTCGTGGTACGTCTGCCACCCTGCAACTTTGCTCATTCACCTTGCAGGCCTGACCCCCACGAGCATCTAGTTGTCAACTCCGACACAGATGAAGAAGGAAAACTCCCCGAAAGGGCAGCTGATTAGATGCGTCAGGAGCTGAGTGGGCCATGGTTGCTCCTGAGCCCGTCTCCCAGCCCTGTGTGCGCATGCACAGCAGAAGCCGGGGGCGGGGGGTGGGGGGGGGGTCGCGTGGGAAGCTGCTCATTGTCCATCCTTCTCTAGGTCAACCTTGCACCTGGTCGTCTTGGTTAGGAAGCTGGGATTCTAGAGGAGAATTCTCAGCTCGGCCCCAACCCCCCAGTTGTGGCAGGATTCCTGGAAGGTGACCTGGAGGCTGGCAGGTGCTGGCCGGGGAGGTGTGGGGGCCTGCACGTCTGTGGGGACGTGGTTGGCTGGGAGTCCATGTGGGTGATGTGGGGTAGGAGCTGGGGCCCCAGACAAGGGGTCGCAAGACGCCGCTTTCAGTCTGGCTTCACTCCTCGCTGACTGCTCATCAGAGTCCTCAGTCTTGCTTTCTCATCTGTAAAAGGGGGGTGATGTTGAGTGTGTCTACCAACAGATTGGATAAGAGGATCAGGTTACACGATCCCAAGAAAATATGAAGTGTAAAGTGGTGTTGAAAAATCAGGTGCTGTGACAGCAATGGCATGGTGTGGAAGGACACACACCTCGGTGACATTCAGTGGTGTGGGGTCAGGGGTTGGCCCACAGGACCAATCCTGCCTTCTAAGAATGGTTATTACGTTTGAAACGGTTGAAAAACAATCAAAAGGTAAATAATGTTTCACGGCACGTAAAATGTCTATGAAGTTCGAATGTCAGGGTCCATAAATGAAGTTTCATTGGCACACAGCTGTGCCGTGCGTTCCCGACGTATTGTCTGTGGCTGCTTTCATGATACAGCAGCAGAGATGACAGACACCAAATGGCTCCAGAAGCACAAAATACTTACATCTGACCCTTCACGGAAAGTTTGCCAACCTGCAGGGTGGATCATCCAAGGACAGTGACTCACTCCTCCCACTCCTTTCTCCTCATGTCTCCCGCCACCCAGACTCAGGTGCCGTTGCGAAGAGCTGGCCCCGGGAAGATTTTCAGATGCATGTCGGATATGTAGGTACATCCCCCACGGCCCACCACAAACCTGCCCTTGATGATGAAGCCAAGAATTTCTCTCAGTTGAACTCCCACGGAGCAGTGGTCCCATCCTCTGGGCTCTTGCTAAGGGCGCTTCCTGATGGAAACCACAGCATTTTTCATAAAATCAATCCTCCTTTTAGCAACAACCGCAAAGAGAGAAGAGGCTGTTCCTGCCACAACGGGCAGTTCTCCAGCACATTAACCGCTGAGCGGGTCTGGCGGGCAGAGCTTCCCCCCTCAGCCGTGGGCTGACAGGAGACACGGAGGGCACGCCAGTTAGCCTTCGAGGGCAGTGTTGGGGCTGAATTATGGCCTTGAAAAAGACATACTGAAATCCTAACCCCGGTACCTCAGATGTGACCTTCTTTTGAAATAGGGTCGTTGCAGATATAACTAGTTAAATAAGATGAGGTCCTACTAGAATACGGTGGGCCCCTAATCTGACATGACTGGCATCCATAATAAGAGGGAAATGTGACTACAGAGTCAGAGACACACAGGGAGAGCGCCGTGTGACAATGGTGGCAGAGACGGGAGTGATGCATCGCCAAGTCAAGAGATGCCAAGGCTTGGCGGCCACCACCAGCACTCTACCCAGAGTATCAGAGGGAGCATGGCCCCAGTGACACCTTGATCCCAGACTTCCAGCCGCAGAAGTGTAAGAGAACACATTTCTGTTGTTTGCAGCCGCCCGGTTTGTGGTACGTTATCACAGCAGCCTTTGGAGACACACCAGTGGCTTGCCCTCCCTTGCCCAAGCCTCCTTCTAGTGCCTTTCGAGGCTCTTCTGCAGACGAGGCGGCACGGCTGCGGCAGGCTTCAGTGATCTGCCTCGGGTGTGGGCTAGACATCACAGCACTGTCCGAACCCAGGCCTCTGATTCCAGGTGCTGGGACGGATGTCCAGGGCGCAAGGTTCCTCCAGCAGGTCCGTGGCGTCCTCACAGAGAGAAGGATGGGTTCTCAGAGTGATGGCGCCTCCTGCCTCGTGTTTCTCATTCCATCGGTTCCTCAGAGAGTATTTCTTTACGGTGGTCATCCAAACTTGTTTACTTGAGCTCACAAACGTATAAGAGGAAAAATCAGTGGCTAACTTAAAAAGAAAATGAGGGGAGTATGTTTTGCCTGCGTCTGCGCGTGGTTTACATTTGTAAAATTGGGAGAGGAATAAACTCTCATTTTCTTAGCCACCTTACAGTGCATCTGAAGAATGTGCCTAAGAGATCATTGGAGACACCCCAAATACAACCCCAATGTGGAAGGTGATTTAGTAAAGGAAGTCTCCAGTGGCCTCCTGGAGAGCTTAGGAGCGCTGATGCTTCCTACTTCGGTGGCCCCTAGTCAGCCAGGCTCTTGTGTAACACACAGGAAACCCGTGCTGGAAGCTCCTGAGATGCTGTCCTTCTCCACGGGGGTCGTTCCTGTAAACACCCAGCTCACACACTGGTAAAGGCACTCAGGGTGCAAGTGAAATTTTACCACTGAAGGTCTGGGATTCTGTTTAAGGTTGTCTTTTTCTTTGTAATGAATATTTTCAAACATTACAGCCAGGTGTGAAGAACTGTGTGAAGAACTCCAACATACCCGTCACCCGGACTCGATAGTTACCATGATTGTGCCCCACGTCACCCACCGCTGTGTCCTTGTTGTTGCTGCAGTATTTGAAAGCAGACCCCATATCTCATGTCATTTTCCTTCTACCTACTGTAGTATGCATCTCTAAAGAAATGTGTGTCTTTCTTTTAACCACACTGTCCTTTTCGTGCCGAAGCACTTTCACAGTGATTCTTTGGTGTCAGTGCAACCCAGTTCATGTTCAGAGTTCAGGTCTAGGATTTTAAACCACATGGATACAAATGGGCTAAGGGCAAAAGTAATGGCATTGGGATGGGCAAGAGGCTGGGGTTGGGGTCCAGGAAAGAGAATTTGAGGAGGTCCTCTTGGCCTTTGAGGGGCTTTCGGAAAGTCAGCAAGACTGAACCCACGTGGTTGTGTCTGCCCAGTTGAGCCTTTCCCCCTTCGTTGCGGTGACCTGGGTTTCTCCACGGCATTCCGCCAGCATTCACTGGCTCTTCTGAAGGCCACTGCCTCTCGGACCCCCGAGAGTTCGATGCCCGGCCTCAGCATGGAGGACTTAGCATTCCTGACATATGGCTGGCAGCACCCCGATGTGCACTTGTGGTTGCTGCCAATAAAGAGAATTGTTTCTTTCTCTGAATAGTGTCCATTTACATGGAGAGAACTTCCCTCTCCTGCCTCTGCCGCCCCACCCCCACCCCACCAAAGGGGAAAAGCTTTTCTTGGAGTTAGTTTTTCATGGGCTCACTCAAAAGGAGCTTTATGTTTACATTTTGAGTTGCTCTCTGGACTGTTGTGTCCGTTCATCGTGCCGCACGACCAGCCCTCCCCCATCTCTCCTTTACTCTGCAAAACTAAGCTTCGTCAGACTTCTCCTAACGACTACCACATGTCCACGGAGGGCGCCGGCGCGGGGAGGTGGGGGCTGGGAAATGAAGGATCCTCCAAGGGGCACAGTAGCATATTAAAATTCAATGGCTTAGTCATCAGAGTTTGCAGCCCAAGCACCAAAGAAAAATAAATGAGTGTTCTGTAAGAGTCCTGCGGATCCGGATCTCAGAGGAAGGAGGTGGCAGGGGGAGGGAGTGGGGAGAGGTTGTGGTTTTAGATAGAGGAGTTCATGCTGTAGAGAACAATTAGGGCCTTTGCTCAGAAATAACAAGACACACCACTGTTTTCCTGCTCCATAGAGGAGCATGCAGTGCCAGCCAGAAGGAATCGCTGCAGTTGGCCAGCTCAGCTCACAGATGGGGAAACTGAGGCCCAGACCGGCGATGTGACTGCTGGTAGGTCTGCTTGGAGTTCCTGGTGTAAGGAACCCCTCTGGGCTCCCTCTGGGTTTTAAGAGCATTGTCGCTCGGTCTGGAAGCTGACACACTGTCCCCCAGATAACAGAGGACTCACCCAGGGATTCTGTGGGCGTGCTGGTCAGGCTTTTCCCCGCCCGTCGTCTCTCGCAGCTGGAGTGGAGGATGGAAGGCGAATGTGGAGCCGTCTCCCCAGCTCAGGCTCTGAGGCCTGTAAAGCCCTGCCTCTGAGACTTGAGGCGTTTTCTTCCCCTCTTCCTTTACCCCTGCTCCTCCCTCAGGAGTAAGCCAGACTGCCTGTCCTTGTTGGTGCTCAGATGGAGCCCCGAGTCGTGAGGAAGTGTGGTGGCGTGGTGAGGTCCTGCCTGGTCAGGGGAATAATGGCTGTGCGATGCACATCTCCTTGTCCCCGGCCCTGCACGCTGGATTAAAGCCCCCTTTTGGTGACCAAGGACATGGAAGGGCAGAGGGATTGTAAAATCTTGAGGCTAGAGAGGATCTAGCGGAGGGCCAAGCTGCACCCCTTCTTCTGAGGATGAGAGAGCAGGGCCTTCAGGCCAGCGCCCTGCTGACCCAGGAGCATATAAGCGTCACTTGCACCCAGGACAAGAGCCCTAAGACGCACTTTGAACGATTCAGCGTCCCGGGGACTGAAGAGTGGCCAGCCTCCAGCGCCCACCACCGGGCCCGTCCAGGGAGCTCACTGTGGCTGGCTCGCGGCTGTGAGTCTCTGCGTTTCTTTGATCAGCTTCAAGGGAAAAACTGAAATAAGAGGTAGAGAGAGTAACCAGCTCAGCTTAATGGTGTGACAAAAAGCCAAACAAAATCAGGTTTTCTGAGCAAGTTTGGAAGCTCTCCCTAGAGTAGGGCAGATTCCGCAGGTTCAGGCCGCTGAGAGTGTGGTTGCGAGGGCTTCAGTCCACTCCCGCTCCCCGTGCGTATTGTGGAAATGCCGGCTGCATCCAGACCTCTTACTGTGCTGCTTCCGTCCACGGTCCCAGGCAGGAGCCGCAGCCCACATGTCACCATGTGCTCTCGTTGTGCTGCTGTTTAATTGTAAGAGTAGCATAAATCGAAGCTCTCATTTCGCAGAGGAAGAAATCAGGACTGGGAGACCTAAAGAGACTCAGTCGTACTGCTGCCCCCAGTACTGATGAAGATCGGGTGGGTTTCGAGCCCCTCCTGATGGAGCTGGGACTCCCTCCTTTTGTCCCGCTGGAGAAGCCTGGTGAGGCCTGGGCCACTTCCCTCAAGAAGATGCTGGGAAACTTTCTCTGGCCGAGTGTTGATCTTACTGAGCATGTCAGTCTCCATGAAGATGTCAGCATGGAAAGGAGAGCCGCCTGGCCCTCAGCACCGCACACCAGCCTTGTTAGCAGGCGCCTTCCGGGTCTTCCTCCCAGGCCCCACTCCACAGCTGTGTGAGCAGGAGGGCCGGGCTGTGTGTGTCAGGTGCGCCTCTGATCTCGGAGCACGGTCTTGCTCTCTGGACGTGGAGAGGAGAGTCCCAGGGCGGGTCTGGGTTCCTGCATCTTTGTTTGGCCCCTGGGCCTCGAGTGGACCTCTCTTCACTGCGGCTGCTCGTGACCTGCTGTGGAATGACAGACGTGTTAGCTAGTCCCGTGCAGGGGTGTGCCGCACCTGCCTGCCTTTCCAGCTCCCCCCCAAAAAAACAGGGCAACCACACGTGGGACAGCCCAGCTCTTCCCACCCAGGTGGGCTTTGGTTGCCTGGGCCTGTTGCCGGTGGCAGCAGAAGTTAAGTGTGAGCAGACCTGCCGTTTATATGCACAGGGTGGAGGTGAGGCCTCGGTTCCCAGATGTGTGCAAATTAATAGCTGAGAACCTGCAAAAGAACTTGTTTACACCCCAGCCCCTCTCCACATCCACCCCGCCTCATCCTGCTGGTTGCTCTTATTGCAATAAAAGCATTTTATTTCCCCCACTGAGCCGTTATTAATGAATTTCTAGCCAGAACCGGAAGCTCAGGACTGTGAAGTTTGCACCTGGCTCCCATGCATACACTTGCACACGTGGACCGCCGCACATGAGCCTGAACACGCAAGCTCCTCTGTGTCCCCTCCTCCATCATAAGCAGTGTTTCTCAAGACATGAACCCTTAACCTGTCAGAGCTTCCACAGGCCCACAACGCCTAATGAAAACCAGACCCCCTGCAGCATTCCTGTTGCCAAACCAGTCCCCAGAGCTGCTGAGCTCCCGGCCCTGGGCTGCAAGTGAGCTCAGTTGAAAATACACCTGGGGCCCATTGTCTCCTTGGCCTTGTTTTCTCTCTCGTGGCTGCTTCGTTAGTCCTGGGGACTGGCTCTTTGTGGTGCTGGGTTGGGCCCTTCTCCTCTGTCCAGTTTTCAGGGCCCTTGAGAACCTAATGAGATGGAGCTCAGGCACGCAGATGTGGAGGGCGGGGCCGGACTCCCACACCCCAGAGGCTGCAGGTTCGTTCGCAGGTGAAAACCTCCAGTGAGAGGCTGCAGGAAGCAGCATGGCCTTGGTCTGGCAAGTCCCCACTGGAGCCCATGAGGAAACAGTGTCGCACTGTTGTCACCATTAATAATAGCCCTTTGTTGGAGTCTTGCTGGGACGACAGTCCAAACACAGCGAGAGGAAGAGACCGTCAGTGCTGCAGGGCCTTGTAATCTGTCGAGGCTAGTGGAGGAAGGACAGTCCGCCGGGAGAGGTGGTGGGGGTGGCTGGGGATGGATCTAATAGTCGCTGCAGGTGTAATTGGAAGATGCCCACGGCCTCACTGTGCATCCTCTCTGCACTCTGTTGCAAGAGCTCTGTGACCCGGCCCCTCCTTTGTCTTGTCTGTCCACCAGATCTGAGCCCCTTGAGGCTCTGAAGAGAACAGAGTCAGGCCAACCAAGGCTCCAGTCTTGGCTCTGACGCAGCAGCGTGGCCGCAGGCGGGTTCCTTTATGTCCGAGCCTTGGATTGCACATCTGCAGGGAGCAGCCTGCTCGGAGATCACGGGAGCACCAGCCCCTGGCGTTGCTCAGGGAGCAATAGTTGCCAAAAACGGACAGCAAGAGTTTTGATGAATGAGGATGGGCTGGAAGTGTCTTTGCTCCCATTAGAGAGAGGAACCCATCGAGAGCCTAATGTGCACCCAGCGCCAAACCTGTCACATTTCTGGAGCTCATTTACTTTCCGATGACAGAATGGTCACGAGAGTAATTGCCTTCATGCTTTTTCAGATGATGATGCGAGTCTGTTGTTTTCCTGCATGGTGGCATTTTGGGGCTGGAAGGGCTCTGAGAAAACTGGCAGCCCAGCCCACCAAGCCAAAAGTCGTGCTGTCCTCCAGAAATGCTGGCAGCCAGTCCCAGCAGCTGTGTGGCAACAAGTCTGATTTAATTTGGGGGGTGGTACGGACTGCTCTGATGTGGTGTTTGTTAAAAGCCAGAAGAACGCAGCGTATTCACCAGTCTGTGAGAAGGGCCAGGCCTCGGGTGCAGGAGCCAGAGGAGAATGTGTGGTAGCGTTTTGAGGGAGTGAAAATGCTGGTAATTATAAATTTATCCTAATGCCCACTGTGTTTGAGGTCTGAGTGGATTAACTCATTACACTAAGCAGTCGTGAGGCTTTCTCGAGGCCTCTTCTCTTCCGGGGTTTCTAATGCTATTCCGACCTCTCTATTAGTCTGTGGGGTGGGCATCCCATCGTCGTCCGTCAGGAACCACCATTCTCCTTCATAGCCCTTTATCACCACCTTGGTTTCTCAGAAATAAAAATCAGACAGAAAATAAATACATTTTCACATAATGCAATTGGTATGTATAAACCCAAAAATGTTGGAGGGAGGAGGGTTTTTGTAAGTTAAATCTTCTTTCAAATGCGTGAGCTAAACAGGCCACTCACTGGAATCCTACGGTAAATAGTTCTGTAAAGCAAAGAAGCGCCTATATATTTATGTTTTAGGCAAATCTGGATTTTTCATATCCACAATGACTACACTGTGTACTCAAGCTGTGTCAACCATTCTGGGAGTATTTCTGTTTTCATATTAACTTATATCTCTTCTCTAGAAAACCTTGCAGGTTGTTGAACCTAGGTGAAAGTGATGGAGGCAGAAGATGCGAACGTGTCTCATGAAATATCATTTAAATGTGAGGACACTGTAAATCTGAACAGGGCAGGAAAAGGCATTTGGGGGAAATGTAGCTGCAGGGTAGGGTGAGTGGAGACCTGAAGCAGAAACTGGGAGCCTCGGTGTCCCCCCAGCTCTGCCCTCACCTTTTGTATGGCCTCGGGCAGGACGCTTCATCTCTACGGACGTCAATTTTCGTATCTGTGAAATCAGGGATTGGAATGTTTAAGAGAATCCATGAAGTAAGTAACTATTATGGAATTCTTCCAAGGAGGCGATGCTGAGGCAAGTGTCCATTTAGAAAAGCTGTGACTGCCTTGTTATCTGTACAGATTTATCCCTGGAAGTGGGTAGGAGTGTTTCTGAACAGCATTCTGGGGAGATCCTGACCTGGGAACTCGGCTGCCTTCTTGAGGTCCCGTAACTGCGGCGGGCACCAGCGTGCCCTCGCTGGGACCCCTCGCGGAGCCACACCCGACCCGCAGGGGCCTTGCGCGTGTGTTGTTCAGGAGGCAGCACACCGCCCTGCTAGTGCAGGTGGTTTATGGCTGGGATCACGTGGGTTATTGAATTCAGAAAAACCTCGTTTAGTATTCGCTTGCTTCTCCCTGTTCACTTGCCGCAGTCCTCATTGGCTCTCAGGGCCTCTGGGGATTTCACAGGGAAGCCGCCAAGGGCTGGATGGTGGGTGGGATTCTGTCTGCCCTGCACCTGGGCAGGGCACTGAGGGAAGCAGTCTCTCCAAAGCCTCAGACTGAGCAGAGATCTTTTTTTTTTTTTCAGCTTTGTTTTGGGGAGGATCTCTAGGGAATCACTGACTGATCTGAGTTCTCTAGGCGTGCTGAGCTTTTGAGGACAGTGGTAAACATGACCCCGTGACCCAGCCAGTTCTGAAAAGCCATTGATTAGTTATATTCCTGAGCATCTGAGTGTCACCAGTCACCATTTTGTAAGGGTCCAGGCCAGAGTCCACCTGCTGGGTAGGGGGAAGGAGACAGACAGACAGAGATACCCCACAGGTCCCGTGTCAGCAGAGAGGCTGAATTTGGACGCGCCCAGAGGAGAGGTTTGCTGGGAGGAAGGGAGCTGGGGAGGGGAGGGTTCACCAGTTGTACATCCTGTCCACGCCCCAAACAGAAATCTCTTTGTCTTTTGGAAGCTTCCACGGTGGTTTTTACCCATTCCCCAAACTCCTTCTAAGTGGGGCTGCCAGCTGCCTTTCCTTCTTATCTTACCCACCTTGTTCCTGCTGTTGAATCACCACACCTAATTCAAACCACAGCTGCAGATTGGACCCTCCCACCCTCATTCAGAGTCAAGGCAATGCCAGACGCAAGCGACCTCGCCGCTGTAGAGGACTGACTGGTGGGAGAGCGGAGGTTGGGCTGGGAGGCAGCCACTCATCAGCCTGTCACACCAAACTGCGAACAAGCTTGACACCAGGAACAGAAACACCAACAGTTATTGACGGTAGCGGCAGACATACTGAGCTCTTGACCTTTGCTGAGCCCATGGTAAACTCGTCCCATACAGGATAATGAGAGTGGAGCAGTGGTGGTGTGTTTACACAAGCGGGTGCATAACAGGGGGTGATGCTCCCCCATCCACGTTCCAGCCTCCTCAACGGGAGCATGTGCTTCTGTGGGCTCCCTCTGCGCTGGCACGGTTCTGAGCACTGTCGTGTTCTAACTCACAACCCCACGAGGCATGTGCTGTTGTCATTCCCCTTGTACAGACGACGCTAAAGCACCAAGAGGCTACGTAACAAAGCAGCGCGAGGCTCCCCTCAGTCTTCCGCTGGGTCATCGACTTCACCCCTGTAACCATCGACAAGTGTTTCTCGTCTGCACAACCAGTGGAGAGCACCTCTCTCTCCTTGAGAGGATTGAATGGGAAATAAAACAGTGAAGTGGCGCAGAAATTCGAAAGCGATTCCTTACTCAGAGGAGCTGTGAGGAAGGCGCGTGAGGTTGGTAGTGATGGGCACAAACTGCAGGAGTGAGCGACAAAGCTTTCAGGCCAACATGGCGATCCCCAGGGGAGGCGTGGGACTTCCTCTTCAGCGTGAGATTGTTCCCCCAGGCTGGGGAACCCTGACAGTAGAGTTTCTGGGTCAGCGGAGTGCTCTGAGGTCCCCAGACGGACTAGGGCTGGCCGGGAGAGGGAGGCAGCGTGGCCCGCCATTGGTCGAGAGGTGCTTCTGAGGGGTTTGGTGGGTTCACGCCCTCTGGGGGCATGCAGCACAGCCCAGCTTGGCTAGGAGACAGCAGCTCCCGAGCCGGCCTCCTGGGTTCTGTGACTGGTGTCCTGGTTCTGGAAGATGATGGAGTGGACCTGCAGGCCCAGGGGCCCAGTGGCTTTGAAAGGAAGGAGAGAGTAACTGCCGGGGAGCTTTGCTGGAGACCACTCCTGGGCTTTTGCATAGACAGTGGTTTGAGGTTTGATCTTGCTGTACTGTCCAACATGGTAGCTGCTCGCCTTGTATCTACGTTTTAGTGAATATTCAATAAAATTAAAATTGTGGTTCCTCAGGCCACGTGAACCACGTTTCAAGGGCTCGTAGCCAAATGTCATTAGTGACCACTGTGTGGGACAGTGCAGACACAAAACATTTTCATCGTTATAGAAAGTTCTAGCAGTTCCCTGATTCTTCTAGGTATGTGACGGCAAGCCTGCTCTTTCCTAGGCTGGGTTCTTTGGCCTCTTCTACTCTAAAAACACGTCTTCATCCCTTGGAGTCCCAGAGGCCTCCTGGAGACTTAGCTGCTCTGAGTTGCTTTTGACAGGTCCCAATTCTGAAGGCTTCTTCAGTCATGTGTTTTCTCTGATGCCGTAGAACCGGTCTTCTCGAGCCACACACGGCTCTTGGGTTCATTTTCTTTTAATTTTTCCCTCCCACATGAAGACCCAAGGGTCTCAGATCGTTACGGAGCAGTTGTCCTCCATGTGTGTTCAGAATGGACTCAGCTTGGTCCAAGTCAGAATTCAGAGGTCAGTCTTAAGACTTCATTAAAAAACTGACTTACGAAGCCAGGACCTGCTGCTCTTCAGAATAACTCTTGGGGATCATTTCATGTGTGAGGCATAATGGAGTTTTGTTGTATATTTAGAATCTTTAAATTTCTTAAATAAGCTCATGTTTAAGCAGCTAAGCACCTGAGAAGGCATCTACCTGCTGTGAGTGGCCCTCATGTGGGTGAGCATGCTGGGGTGGCAGTTCAGAGCAACTCAAGACATCCTGGGCTGCAGACAGGGCCGAATGTGTCTCGTTCTTGCAGCTGCTCAGCTAGCTGCAGCAGTCCACAGAACGGAGAACTCACCAGCCGGAGTTTTCAGGATGTAATTTTCCGTTTGGATAGCCCATGGCTCCCCGATCCATCCCCTCTGGAGGGAGTGTGTGTGCATGTATGTGCGCCTGCGTGTGTGTTGCAGTAAGAGACTGGGAAAATAGACATTTTTTACTTGGGAAAGAAAAAAAAGTCATTGGCGACTTTGCCTTGAGTATTGGAACCTGACACCAGCCTCATTTCCCTCCATTGCGCCTGCAAATGGCACACTGTACAGGGCGCCAACCCCACCTTCATTACCAACTTGATTCTCCCCCACCGGCCTGCTTTCCTAAACAAACCCCTTACAGCTCAAGGTCAGAACCCCGGACAGCTTTTTACACGGCTACCATATGGTGTTTGCTTTAGCCCAGATCCACACATGATGTGTTATTACAGCGGAGGTGCAGAAAATTATATGACAAACCCAGGTTTGTTTCTCTGCTAGAAACCCAAGGCTGAAATACTGCAGTATTCCTTCAAGCCTGACTCAGAGGACGAAAGGGAGCCTTTCCCAGAACTAGGGGCAGTCACCAGGGACCAGAGGGAGAAAAATACTGCACTGGTCACTGGTGGCTGGGTTAGTGGTTTATTTTCTGTCTGTGTTTTATTGAATTCACGGTTTCTGTTTGACTGTTCCTCATGTGATTTATTTCTGCCTCTGATGTTCCCCTGCCCCCCGCCCCGGAAATCATAAACTGGCTATGGTATGGGCATAGTAGGATTCTAAACCGAGATTAGAAACTGACTGTAGTGTGGGCATCACAGTTAGCTGAGGCTCGTTGGTTGGATGTCATGAAGGAGCAGGAATGGGAATGAGTGTTGGCTTAGTGCCAGGGTGTTTGGCAAGGACTTAGCGCCCACCCAGTGAATTAGACCATTTTTGGCCCAGTGGCGATGTCCTGAGGATTGGAGTGACCCTAAACGAAATGATCAGGAATTGGGTTTCATTTAAGGAGGCATTGGAATGTCCTCCAATGGTGTAGGATCGCACTATGTTTTTCCCTCTAATGATGGCTCCTGGGACAAGACTAGTGGAGGACGGAAGAATTTATCTCATTCTTGCCTCATTTTTAGAAAACTAACTTGGAACCACACAGCAGCTTAGAAGGATCTTGAATCCTGACCACCTCCTCTCTGGTCCGGGAAGACCGTGCCCCAGGCTCGCTGGAGCCCCGCGTCGTGTGCATTGGTCCCTCCTATTTCCACGTAGAGGAGGGAAGGTGAGACAGGGATGTGTCAAGTTAATGGTGGAACTGGATTGGGGCTCAGTCAGGACCGTCTCTCCTGGCCCTGAGGTCAGAGGTCCAGTCTGGGGTAAAAGTTGTATGATAGAAATAGTTTGGGAGCTTACAGAGCGAAGTGTTCAATTAAACTTGAGCAAATCTCTGAGCTTCAGGTTTCTCACCTGTAAATGGAGTTAATTGAACTTACGCTGCTTGCCTGAAAAGTGCATGATATGGTATGTGTGGAAGTACTTTGCGCAAAATATGATTTTATAACTGTGTTTCCAGTATGGCAGCCACTTAAATAACCTGCGGCTCTTTAAATTAATTAAAATTAAGTAAAAGTAAAAATTCAGTTCCCGGTGTCCTCTGGCGGTATGTCTGTTGCTCCAGAGCCGCAGCCGGCTGGTGGCTGCCCTATTCACAGTGCCGTTGGACACGAATGGAAGGAAGTCAGCGGTAATAGAGGTTCCCTTCATTCTGGGTCAGAAGGAATAGGGTCGGGAGCCTACAGGCAGCAGGAAGGTTCAGCGTGGGGGACAGGGCTCGATTCTGGGCTCTGTCAGGCACTAGCACGAGGACTGGGAGGCGGCCTGGCTTTCTAAGCCTCAGCTTCCTCATCTGTAACACGGAAGAGATAATAGTACCTTTCTTATGGATGGCTTTGAGGTTTAATGCAATCGTGTCTGCCGAGCAGCCAGCCCAGTACCTGGCCCTTCGTAAGTGCTCAGATGATTTCTTAAGCTCTTGAAGTCACGACTTGATGTGCTGTGGGTGCTGCCATGACTCCAGTGCTGCACCACATGGGAAAAGATGCTTCTGCACGGTCAGCACCCTCCCACTCTGCCTAGGGAAGGACGGGCCAGCTTCGCCCACCGAGGAGGCTTGAAGGAGGAGCATGGTAGTTTTAAGGCCAAGAGGGTGAAGGCCAGACAAGGCAGGTTTGTCTCAAGTGCCCTGTCTGCCAAAGATGGAGCCTTCCTTGGAGAGTGAAGACAGCATTTATCCCCGTCCCGTGGCAGGGGAGAGGGGAAGCAGGGCTGGTCGCAGGCAAGAAGAGGCTGAGATAAGCAGGGACTGTGTGCTTCCTCTCTGGCTCCCCTGGAGTCCGAGGTGGCGGGGTCAGTGAGCAGGGCTGGCTTCTCTAGCTGGGCTGCGTCTGTGCCGCAGGGCAGGGGCCGGGGCGGCTGTGTCATGAGCGGTGCTCCCAGTCTTCTGAAGGAGGGCAGTGGAGAATCCCAGGCCGCTGCAGTCTCCGGCCCAGGGGAGGCCTCCGCGGATGCGAGCGGCCTGGGTGCAGGCCCTGAGATGAGGGATGGGGCATGACGCTTCAGCCTGGACAGGGCTGGGGCTTCTGCCTTAGCAGCAGCGAGCCGTGCTGTCATCCGGGAAGAATGCTGGGGAGACACGTGGGGCTGGGTCTTCCCAGGGTGGAGGTAGGGATTAGCTGGCAAGGGGAGTGGGAGCTCAGGGCCAGCACTAATAGGAGATTTCCCCGCTGATGGCAGATAGGGAAGCGCCTCCTCCTCCTGTGGATCGAGGGATGGAGTCAGGCCCTGAGCTGTGCTTGGGCCAGGTGACGGCCCTGGGGTGTGGCGGGAGAGGACCAGGTGTCCAGATCTGGTCACCTTACAGCTCCCTGGTGACCACCCAGCCTCTTCTGGCCCACCTGGCACTAGGTTAGGGAGGACTCTCATGGTTGCAAGTTATAAAAACATATTTGAGTGTAACATGGAAAGCAAACAGGAGGGGGATTAGAAGCAGGTGGAGCCCAAGGGCAGGAGCGCTGAGCCTCAGGACAGTGCTGGGACCAAGGACCGGGAGGACACACACCCCCTTTTCCCTCCCTCCCTCTTCTCTTCTTTGCTTTCCTCTATTCTGTGAGCTGCTTTGTAAACAAGGGCACACTGGAGACGGGAAGGGAATGTCCCAAACGCACAGGTTAGGAACCCAGTCACTCTGTCTAGGTCCCCATTCCACATTCTCTGGCAAGGAGTCAGTGGCCCACTTGTGGTCTAGTGGGGCTGGGGTCATGCCATCCAAATGGCGCCCTCCTGCCCCGACTATGGGGCTAGTCCAGCAGTGGTCGTATGAGCTGCCCAGACAGCCCCAGAGGTGGCTGTTCCTGAAGGGAAGTCATCCCAGCAAGAATGGAGCTGTGGCCACCTCAAGGAGCAGACCGAAGGGAAGTGGGCACATGTGAGGCTTCAGGAAGGGCCCCTCACCGTGGCTCTGGTCATTGCTCTCAGGTGGAGGCATGGGGCTCTGGTGTGGGGAGTGTGCCGTCTCAGGTGGCCTTCCTGTCAGCTCCGCTCTGTGAGTCCTCACAGCCAGGCTCATCTCCCTGTGCTAAAAGCACCTGCAGCCTGAACGCACCCACGGTCTGGGAGGGCCACCGGTGAGTCTCCTCTCCCCGGCCGGCTTGTGAGCCCCTTGTAGGGAGGAGGCTGGAGGGGATGCCTGGGGACTCAGGTCTCCGAGTGCCCTGCACGCTACCCTCCGTGGGTGCCAGGAAGGAACGGCTGAGCAAAGCCTGTCTTCCGTTGGCCCTCGAGTCCCTGTGAACACAGGCAGACCTAGATAACCGGGAGCCATCGCAGACTTTTTTCCATCGTCCAAATTCCTGTTTCTGTGGTCTGCAGCAGATAGCTCTCACTTCACTCTAGATGTCCTTGTCTTGCTCTTCTGTTGTCACGTGAGGGATGATTGTGTCCTCAACTCCGTGTTAAGTTCCTCTGCCGTATACCTTTTACCAGAGTAGTGCTCCAGTTGGAAGAACATGCTAACTTAGTTTTGCTGCACCTGGTCCCAGAAAAAAAAGTTAAGGAATCTTATAAAGATGCACGTAATACAAGTTACAGCAAGTAATTCTTCTCTGACCCTTTCAGGAAGACCCTGTCTCTCTTATGGCTCAGAAAGGGTATGTGGCCTCCCCCAGAGCACCTGACACCCTGCTGGGCCTGAGAGTGGACCCCTGGTCAACAGTGACCAACGGGAAGGAGGCGTCAGGGTCCTTGCAACATCCCCTTGGTGCCTGGGGGAGAGTGTGGGCTGTGTGTGTCGAGCTGTATTTCTCTGCATCTCCCTTTCTCAAAGAGCCACCTTGCCCAGGGCTCTCACACAGGCAGAGCAGAAACACTAGGGGCTGTCTGAGCAGGTCCCCCACTCTCACCCGGGTGCGACTCACGCAGGAGTCACGCCCTCTGAGGTCAGCGCACCGCTGGCAGCCTCGCCCCGTTTGGTTGCATAGAAGAAGGGAGGTGCCACTCTCCCCTCTGCCACAGCCAGACCCGCCTGCTATCCAGGCCCTTTGCCTGGCGTAAAGCTCTGAGATGTGTTGGTTTGCCTTCCTCCTTCTCCCCTACACCTCCGAACCTATTTCTTCATGTACAAATAGTGCCAAGAATAGCTGTTCTCATGGAGTTATCGGGAGCTTTAAATGAAATGGTACGTGTAAAGCGCCCGGCGGGTATCTGGCTTGCGGTCCGCAGGCGCTCGCTGGCAGCTGCTCTGTGCTTGGTGGTGAGATTGGTGGGACTGAGGATTTGCTGAGAACTCTCAGCTGGCTCTTCGGCCCCTGGTGGGCCCTGACTCCTCGAGAGATGGGTCTCTGGGGTCCATCTTCAGAGCTGTTGAGGGGAGCAGAGGTGGTGCTGGTGTGAGAAGCCTGCCTGGCAACCCGTGACATTGGCAGCCGCGGTTCCACCGTCCACTGGCTAAGGCTGATTCAGATGGGGGGCATTGGCCTAGCTTTTTAAGAAACTGGACTTCTGGCTAAAAGTGATTTGTTGAGCATTCCAAGACTCAATACAAAGAAACTTGTTTGTGTAATGCACATATGAACTTTATTTTTTAAAAAACCAAAAATCCTAAAGAAATAAATGAGATTTCCTGTTGTAACAGAGTACAAACAAAGTTGGGATGGCTAGGTATGCAAGTATTGAGAAGAAGGTTTGGGGAGACAAGATTCATTTTCTAAAAAACAAACAGAAAGCTTTCCTGTTGCAGATTGGACACAAGCCTGCCCAACCAGGGCCCCTCACTGAACTTGTTTCAGAAACCCACGTGACCGCCCGGCCGCTCCGTGCTCTTGTGTTTGGCTGAAGAGTCTCCATTTGAAGGGAGATAAGGGTTGAGAACCAGGTGTTGACTCGTGCTGCTAGGGCCCTGGAACTCCTGAGTGGTCCAGCACACCCCATCCACACCCCTCACATCCTGCCAGGGGCTTGTACTAGGCACTCAGCCTGCGCAGAGTGAGGCTCACACCCTGCTGGCTTCCAGTCCATCTCCTGGGGAGACATCAAGGCGAGATCCTGAGGGTGTGGATGTGACAGAGGCCACCTTAGGTCAGGACTGCTCTGGGAGGAGTGACAGCATCCAACTCAAGGTGTTGGGGACGGGGGAGCAAGAAGTCTGACGTCCCAGCCAGCCCTCCGTCCTTCCACTCCACGTCGTGTGGGAGGGCTGCTGGTAGACACACATTGCCAGAAGTGACAGCCAAGACGAGTCCATAAATGGCAGACATGGGTGGCCTCGGGCTGAGAGGGGCCACTCTTCTGCTGCGGCCCGTGTGTGTCTGTGGCTGCCGCATGGACAGCTGGGCTTCTGCCCTGGTTTACGATGTTGTCCGGAACAGACGGCGGCTCCAGACACTTGCAGGGGACGGCTGTGGAGGGGAGCTGGTGCGTCCTGTGCTTTTCAGCCACACCTGGCTGCTGGATCTCTGAGCCAGCCTCCTTCAGATTGGGCCAAGCACGGTTTAGTTTTCACAAGAGGTCTGCCTGGAGGAGCCTCGCTGTCCCTTAGGAAGGAGCGTTCTGCGAGGAGCCCGGTTTCTGAGGGTGGTGTGGAGCAGGGTAAGGAAAAGTGCCTGAAGCCAGACAGCTTGTGTTTGAATCCTGGCTCGCCTCTTGTTAGCTGTGGAAGTTGAGCCGCGTATGCTGCCTCTTTGTGCCTCAGTTTCCCCTCTGTAAGCTGAGGATGGTGACGTAGTGGCGGGAGCGCTTTGCGCGTGGCAGCGGACGCACTCTTCTGAAAACTGGCTGCTTCCGCTCCTGTACTCCTCTCAGCCAGCCCATGGGGCGGGTCCTGTGCTCTGCCTGTCACCACGCTGAGGTGCACATTCCTCCGTGAGGACGCATTATTTGTTGCTAGTGCCAGGTTGTGATGCGCTCTCAGTAAGTAGCGTTTGTTTCTAATGCTTGGCGGGGCCTCCATTCTGCCCTCCGCCTTCACAGCCAGCTGGGACTTGGTTTGTTCTCTGACTTCAGAAACCTCAAGGGGGGCTTGGCTGGTGGGAGATTTTACAGGTCAGGCTGTGGAGAGCTGCCCTCCCTGGCGGGGTCTTCAAGCTCTGCAGTGCAGCTGCCCGTTGAGGCACCCAGAAGAAGTGGATGGCCAGTCCCAGGCCTGGGTGTCACCCTGCAGGTGGAACCGCCCCTCGGCGGAGGGGTGGCAGCAGTGTGTTCGCCTCCCCTCCTGCAGAGACTGGCCTCTGTCACCCCCGCCCCTGGACCCCTCGTGCTCCCTAGAGCTAATTGGTGCTCTGCCCTGCGTGCTCACAGCACCCTCTCCGTAGGGCGTGCTCACAGCACCCTCTCCATAGGGCATGCTCACTCACTCCTTCACTCGTCCGTTCGACAAGGATCGACCAAGACCCTGCGAGGTGCCAGACACTGTCCGGGGTGCTTGGATGTGTCGGAGAGCCAGACACACTCAGATCTCTGCCTTCATGTCGCAGGGCCCGGGGGATGGAAGACCGTCGGCAGCCACAGGGGGGTCTCCAGTGTGTGAGGGTGGTGAGTGGGGAGGGCAGTGAGCGAGGGCAGGTGGGTCGTGGCGGGGGGCTGAGCTGGGGTGAAGCAGGGTCGTCAGGGTGGTCAGGGAGGATTTGCCGCCCGGAGGCGTGGGAGAACGTTCTGGACAGGAGCGGCAGCCTGCACCTAGGCCCGGGCCTGGCGAGCTCCAGGGAGGGCGCAGGGCAGAGCGGCCTGTGGAGGCGGCGCCGGCCTTGCAGGGCCTTGTAGGCCATTGTCAGGACTGGCCTTCGACTCTGAGTGGGGTGGGGAGCCCTCGAGGGCAGGCTTGGAGCAGCGGGGTGACAGGATCTGAGGTGTTTGTTGAAAGGATAATTCCGACTGCTGTGCAGAGTCTAGACGTGGGGGACCTCACTGGAGTCTCTCCATCGGCGTCTCTTTCCCCCTAGATCGTGTGCCTCACGCAGGCACGGCGCCCTCACACGAGACGCTGACGGACAGTCGTGTTTTCAGCGACTAAAGGCAGGCCTTTTGTCACGGTGTGATAGGAACAGCGGAGGGAAGGGCAGCACCATGTGATGTCACCCCAAGCACGGCCCTTCTCGCTGGCCGCGGGCCGGCTCTGGGTTCTGTCAGTAACAGTGGCCCGGTGCTCAGGGTGCAGGAAGCGGCCGACCAGAAAGCTTCTGTGTCTTCACCGTGAGACTCCGTGCTCTGGAAAGGAGCCAGGGTCTGTGGAAGTGGATGCTGTGCAGCTGAGGATGGTGTGGAGCAGTACGAGGAGCCCCAGGGACGAGGCAGTGCCCCGCTCGGAAGACGGCCTCAGCTCCTGCCTGTCCTGCCCGGCGCAGCCTCCTCTGGGTCCGAGGAGGAAACACGCGGAAGCCGGCACAGCTAGAGACACAGCCCCTCAGGAAAGCCTTCCAGCTCAGCTGGGTGACCGGTGAGCTGAGAGTCAGGCCCCAGGTCCGCCCAGCCGAGCACGTCCAGGGGTTGGTTTCCGATCTGCTTCCATAGAAAGATCCCAAAATGGGTTTCTGTTCCTGGATGGTTTGCTTCAAGAGGTGATTTTCTATGGGAAAAGCCAAAGAACAGGCAGCTGTCTGCCTTCTGCCTTCAAGGAAGGTCTCGTGGGGACGGGCTCCAGGGAGGCAGTGTGGTGAGGCGGGCAGGGGAGCCCGTCCAGAGAGACAGTGGACCAAGCCGGAGTGGGTTCTGACCCTGGGAAGTTTCAGTTTCATCACGCGTGAGATACAGACGACATGTAGTCACAGTGCTGTAAGCGATTGTCATGAGCATCACAGCTAGCAGTTATTGAGCACTGTGTCCCGGGTCCTCAGTGAAGTCCCGTATGTGGATTGATTTAGCTTCTACAGGAGTCTCCTAAGATAGGTCGGCCGCACCAAGGCTACCCAGCCAGTAGGTGGGGTGGGGAGTAACCCAGCAGGCTGACTCAGCCCTCTTGGGAGGAGTAATCGAAGTCCCGTGAGATGACGTACAGAGAGGCTCAACACAGGCGCGCTCGCTCGGAGAGACGAAGGCTGCTGGGCGTGCCTGTGTCCCGCGCGCTGTGCTGCCCTGCGTCTGTGCCAGGGGCCCCGCTGTGGATCATTCTGGTCACGTGCTGAAAGTGTGCGGGGCCTCAGTCTCTTTGTTGCCGGTGAAACTTGATCTGCTTTGCCCACAGCCGCCAGCCAGCCTAGGCCGCTTCCACTTTCACCTGGAGCTTCTAAAGGTCAGGGGAATCCTGACACATGGTCCTCTTATCTCCTAAGTGTCTTAGAGCTGTTTATTCATTTAACAACTGGAAGTGATTTTTTTAAAAAAGATAAAACCAGCTCTTTTGGTCAACAGTGACGTCTCCAGAGGTCAGCATCTGGGTTCCCCGTGGCCTGCCAGGACCCGGGACTGGCGGCTGGAAGAGTAGCTGATCTGGTTTCTGTTTGTATCTCCAGGCTAGTGCAGGGCCTGGCACAGGACAGGCGTGGAAGGAGGCCGGGGGTTTGTGGATCCAGTGCTGGGGCAGTGTTGCAGCCAAAGCTTTCGATTCCACACTTCCTCCAGTCATGTCCCCTCTTCTCCCAGGGCACAGAAGGATCGTGGCCACAGGCAGCTGGGGTTTTCCGGGACAGTTTTCTATAAGCCAGTGGAATGCCCTGTGCTGAGTCACTGCCCAGTACCTGGGGCTGGGGCGTGTCCTCAAGAAAGAGCGCTGCTCTGGGCGTCTCGGGGCTCTGTTCTGGTCTGACCAGATGCTTGACCTTAGGGCTGTCCATGGGCTTCAGCTCTTCACCTTCCAAAGGCCGAGTCTGTGCCAGGCATGTTCCATAAGGTGACCTTATTGAATCTCCGTAGAAGCCTATAAGAGAATGTTGTTCCCATTGTCACAGACAGATAATGACAATCTGTAAAGTGAAGATGAGCCCAGGACCCTGTCTCCTAGGATTGCTTTTGAGGATTGAGTGCGATGCTGGACGGGAAGTACTTAGCAAGGGTGTAGTGAGCACTCATGAGATGTGGCTGATGGCTGCTGTTGGGGGCGAGGGCCCGAGCGTGGTCGTGGGTGAGGAAAGTGGGGTTGAGGGATTGGCTTGAGGTCGTGAGGCTAGTCGTTGGCAGAGCAGGATCTGGAAAGGGCTGTGTCTGACTCTTCTACCCGCCGCGTCAATGTGGAGAGTACAGCAGCCCCGCCTCCAGCTCCCCGTGTTCTGGAGAAGCCGCGCTGTCTTGTATGGGGCGACTCCTCGACAGGTAGACGCGCCACCAGCGGGCGTTGCCCCTCCTTCGTCTCTGCTTCCCCTTCGGGCTCCTGACGTCCATTCCCCGTAGGCTTCCCTGTGAGCTGGGCAGGCAGGGGACTGAGAACAGGAGAAAAGGGAGGCTGGGGACAGGGAGCAGCCCGAGGGGAAGCCTCAGTGAGTGACTGAGTCCTCAGGTGGCGGCTGTGACGGGGGCGGCGGGGGCGGGTCGTTTGGCCTCTCAGTCCTCTCTTCTGGAAAGTGAAGTGATGATCATGTCGCACCTGCAGAGACGTTGGCGAGGACGGCCTGAGGTGAGGTGCACACGAAGCGCTCAGCTCCACGCAGGAGTGCGCGTAAGCCCGTGGTGATTGGGTGGTGGGCCGTGTGACCAGGAGACCTCAGCGGGTCATTTACCCCACAAGTCCACACTCCTCCTCCCGCGGCACACCGATCCCTCTCCTTCCCTCAGAGTTAATGCAGTGACAGCTGCCCCAGAGCTCTCTTACGGTATTCCTGTCCCCTCTGCTAGCTTCCCCCAAAAAGAAACACCAGGGTCCAGCAGCAGCTGCCCCTCCCTGCGGCGGGGCCAGCACGCGGGGTGCAGGGCAAGCGGATGCAAGCGTTTGCCTCCTCACCACCACCGCTGCTACCCCGTGTGTCATCATCTCACTTAAAGACCTGGCCACTCAGTTGTAAGACGCATAAGCAGCCGGGAGTTGTCGGGGGTGGGAACTGGTGTCCTCTTGGCCCCTTGGTTCAGTAATAACGCCTTAGACCGGCAGGGCGTGGGAAAGTCTGACTCATGCTGACGCAGACTGACTTCACAGATCTGTGCTGAGTGACTCCTGGTTTCGTTTATAAAAGCCCACTGTTTCCAGGCAGAGTCACAGTGTGCCTGGGAAGTTGGGGGACTCCGGGAGCACCGTCAAGGTACAGAGTGAAACCTCTAGAGGCTTCAGATGCGGGCGGGGCAGTGTCATGTGTTAAAGCAGTTGAGGGGGCGAGAGGCAAGATCAACCTGTGGAAGCTTCACAAGACCCCTCAGAGGGGCATAGCCTCTCACGCAGCCTTCTGGGGGCTGTGCCTGTTTCTGACCTAAACGGCCTTGGATCCTGAAAGCTTGCCATTGTTCAGTGATGATGTGTCCATATTAGAATAAAAGCCAGTGTTCCATTCTGTCTGAAGATGGAATGGAAGATTGACGTGATCTTTTAAAAATAATAATACACGATCAACATTGGGCCTCTGGATGTCGGCGATGCGAGACAGGCCTGCTAGGTTCCTCTCCCGTCTTGAGTCTGGACTCCCAGAGAGGTGCCTCTGCGGCTCACGATGTCCTTCCAGGACCTTCCACTCCCCCTTTCTCCGCTCCTTCCGTGGTACTTGGGCAGCAGGCATGTAGTCTGGCTGGAAATTCAGAGGGTAAGGTAGGCACCCTTGGACCGTGTCCGGGTGAGCACTGCCTCCTCCTCTCCCCACCCTGGAAATGCACACGGGACGTTTGATGACATCCTTGTTTCCACTCTCTGAGGCCTTAGAGCGTTAACTCACTTCATCCTCACAACACCCCTTGCAGCAGGTGAGAGAATTAGCCATGCAAATACCTAGAGGAAGGAGCATTTCAGAAAAACCAACAGCAAGTTCAAAGGCCCTGTGGCCGCTGCATACCTGGCACATTTGAGAACAGCAAGGAGGCCAGTGGGGATGTGGGAGATGGTGTAGGGCTTTGAGGCCAATTTAAAGACTTACTCAGAGCACAGTGCTGGGTGGAGGGCATGCAAGGGGTGAGGCATAGGAGGGCTTTGAATAGAAGGGTGGCGTGATCAGCTTGGCTTCTGGGTTTTAACAGGATCCCTCTCTTTGTTCTGCTGGGAAGGAAACACAAAGAGTGATGCAGGGAGAGCAGCCAGGCATTGCAGGTGGGCACTGATGGTCTGTCGGACCAGGTGGTATCAGGGAAGGTCGGAAAATGGAAATTGAACCTCTGGGGGGAGGACAGTACATTTCTGGGTAGCAGTGGCCTGCTCCGTCCCATCCTCCCCTTCCTTCCCAGATCCCCGAGGAAGCTGATGGAAACTGAGCACCCTGATCCTGGGATGTCCTGGTCCCTGCCAGTCCCCTTGAGGAAGCCAGAGTGGCTCAAAAAGTCAAGACTGGACTTCTCTCCAGATGAGAGCAGAGCTACTGAAATGGGGGTGGTTTGGACCCCCTCTGGCTTTGGAGGCCGCCCTTTCCAGGGTCTCATTCTTTTGGCTGGGGCTCTGTTTTCCCTGGGGCTGCTTTGAGCCTTCACAGTTGTTTATGCCTGTGGTCTTGTCCTTTCCCCATAGGTAGTGTGATTTGGGGAAGGAGAGGGAGGTGCCGAATGCCCTCTGAGAGGACGCCTCGGCTTCTCTGCTGTGTGGCCTGGGGCTCTTCTTGAGTGGGTCCCCATTGAAGACAGCCTGAACGGGGCAAGTTCAGATTTATACGGAGGATAAGTCAGAGGAGTGAGAATATCCCTTACAAAGAGCACCTTCTGATGATGATAATAATTATGAATAATCTGGCAAAGGAGCTGACAGAGATAACAGGGGAACAATTTGAAATCAGAACACCCGGGAAGATCATGAGGACGTGGTCGTGGTAATTGTTATAAAACTGCCAACATTGTGCTCACTCTGACCTGTTAGCACTTTTAATCTTCATAACAACCATAGAGGTGGTGCTGTGGACTCTATTTTACTGATGGGAAAACCACACACACACACACACACACACACTCACACTCTCTCTCTCTCTCTCTCTCTCTCTCTCTCTCTCTCTCTCTCTCTGATTCGGAGGTAGATATTCTCTCCCCAGAGCCTCTGCTCTTGGCCACCACTTCTTAAGATGCCTCTCAACAGCTTGCTTCCTTCTTACGATTTAAATGATTTTAAGTCTTTATGTTTAGATTGAACTGTCTCATGAACTTGAGGATCACAGATAATAGCTGCCAGAACATCTCCACAGACCCCGAGAGCCCGGATCCCTGAGGGCTCACAGATAGCTCGGGGGGCCCGAGATGCGGAGGCTGTCTGCAATGATTAGGGCAGAGGAAGGTGCTGATCCATCAAGGAGACGCTCTGCAGCCGGTGCACACTCGGTCCTCTCCCTCTCCTCTGCTCTTTGTCCGCAGGGAGGCCTGATGTACCCACATCTCAGTCGCTTCTGCTTCCCTGGAGATGAAGGCCTGGCCTGGGGTCCCAAGGCCTCCGGGAGTAAATCAGTAAATTGTGGGGAGAGATGTGAGGAAGGGACCCAAAGAGAATGGGGTCCTCTCTGCTTGCAGCTGCCTGTAGTCTGCTGCCTACCCAATCCTGAAAACGGGGAGAAGCATCCGCCCCGTGACCTTGCAAGAAGCTGCCCTAACGGAAGTGTCGAGGGACGGGGTCCTCCCCCAGCCCTAGAAATAAGCTGTCTGAAACCCATCGCATGAACCAGCCCAAGTTAGGAAGAATTTTTTTCTTAATAAGTATGTTCAACTGAATCCTGTGTTTTCTGCCCTTCACATACGGCCGGCAGTGTGAATTCTCTAAACTTCTGCAAGAGCGAAGGAAGGAGAAAATCTCCATATTTTCTCAGCTATTTCAAAATGCGCTTTTTGAATTTCGGATGTTCAGACTGTTCCAAAAGGCCTCCTCTTGCAAGGGAAATAACTCACTCCATTTCAGTTCTCTATTTTTCTTCCCCTCTTTTCTCCAGCCTCTGTCTCTTTGCATTTTTAACTCCCTCTCCCAACAAGATTCTCCAGGGACTTCCGCCAGGACCTCTTCCCTTCCCTCTGCTGCAGAGCTGACCTGCCAGCCCCCGCCCAGCGGCACTCCTGTCCCCGTCTGGAGATTGGCCTGCCTCTGGGCCTGGGCAGAGAGAAGCCGGCTTCTGTTCTTGCCCTAACCGCACAGCTGTCCATTTAGAGCTTTGCTACCTGGAAGGTTGGCATCAAGGAGGGACGGGTTCTGCTCTGCCTTGCTGGCTTTGTCCCTTCCCCGGGGGTGCAAGGACTGCTCAGTTAGCTGACGGCTGACCGGCAGCTAATTAGTGCCTCTAGCTGGACTGAGCAGCCTAGATCAGGAAAAGCTTTGCAAAATGGCAGTTACTGGTGGGTGGATTGTTGCTGCTTCCTAGGAGTGCTGTCAGCAGGACACGTGGCTTGTGGCTTAGGAGCCAGACGGTGGGATCCCCACTCGCACGGGGTCCTGGGTGACTCTGACAGGTAAATCCTCTTAGGAAGGTGGGATCCCAGGCACCAGTTCCTTTTGATGTTCCCCTCTGACATCCCCTTCCTGTGGGGCGGGTTGAACAAAGGCTAACTGATTAAGTGCTTGGGATGTGGCAGTTTACTGGAGGGTCCAGGAGGCCTCCTCCCTGTGATCATGACAGTGAGAGCCTGGTTATTGGTTTATTGGACTCTCGCCTGTGTGTCAGGCTTAAGACTTTCTGTGCATTTTCCCTTTTAATTCTCACCTTAACTGCTAGAGAGAAGAAACCATATCCATTTTACAGATGAGGAAACTGAGGTGGGGGTTGAATAACCCAACCATGGTCACAAACAGCTGGTTGATAGCATTCATTTCTTTCCAGAAGACATTTATGGAGTGTCCACTCTGCCTGCTGTGTTCAAGCAACCCTTGCCAGGAGGAGTTTATATTTGGGAGGAGTGCCAGGCGTTGGGCAGCTAAGCAGGTGCATAAACACAGCAACTTGTGGAATTGTTTGAGGGGACTCATGGGCACCCTTCCAGGGCCCAGCCAGGATCCCCAAGGCGGCATTGCCCCGTAACCTGGGGACCTCGTCAGGCACTTGGTCACCTGAGTGTCCTCCAGGGCTTAGCGCTGCCCTGTAGCTGTGCATTTTCATTAGGAAACGATTCTGTGCAAAGCACCTTGACCTTGTTTTATGAGGGACAGAACCAGAGCTGGCGTTCAGGGTGTTCCCACGGGGCTGGCACTCTGTGGCAGGACCAGCTCTGGCGCCTCCGTGGCCCAGCCTCACGCGGGGTGTAAGTCCTGTGGTTAGTCTTGTTCTCGGTGAAAGGAACGCAGGAATCTCCCTGCTGGGGAAGCCCTGGGCAATTTTCAGTGGTTCTGATGTTCTGGTGACAGCCTCTGCTCTGGGAAAGTCGGGGAGGGGAGATCCCCCCAGTTCTCATTATCAGCTGTGACAGGTTCCCACTTGAGGTGGGAGTCCCTGTGCTTCCCCGCCTCACTGAGTCAGCCTTCAGCTCCTCCTCTGCCTGACTCTCGCCTGCCTTGAGCCCTCCGGGGACTGGCTCCTCCCTCGGCACCCACCTCAGCAGGGGAGGAGCCAGGAAAAGGGAAGATCCCCCACCGAGCCGAGGCCCCCCTGGAAAGTCCCTGCAGCCCCGCTGGCCTGCTCCTGGCCGGACCGACAGCTCCTGGACATCTGTGAGAAAGGGCCACGGGTCAAATTTGGGGCAGCGATTGCTGTGGAAGACTGCAGATCTTAAGATACGGGAATAGTCAAATATACTGACCTGAAAGAATGTCCACAAAATACAGGATTCAGTGTTAGGATCATAATGACGTTATTGTTCACCTGTCTGTGGAAAAAAGTTGGTATGTTAATTTATGCTCAAAAAAGGCTCTTTGAAGAAAATATTTATACTATATTAATAATAGTTATTTCTGGGAGGTAAGATTATAGAAAACTGTCTTTTTCTTTATTCATTTTTGCCTTTCTGATTTTTAAATAATAATCATATTTACCTTTATAATCAGAAAAAAAAAGATTTGGGGAAAAAATTCCTGATAAACCAAGCCCAAGTGTCCTAAAGGGCATCAGCCCTGTTAAATGCCAGCAGCGGCCCAAGGATGGCATTAAATGCATGGAGCAGCTGGGGTGGAATAACATCCACTCAGCAGTGTTGGCTGCCGCCTGAGCCTCAGAAGGTCCAGGCCAGCACCACAGGCAGGCATCTCTCTCACAGGCCCCCGCACCACGGCGGGGGGGAAGAACGCCTGTGCTCTGAGCCATTGCATCTTTGGGGCCTCGCACAGTGCCTGGCCCCAGGAAGGGCTCAGTAAGAATGATTTCTTGTGAATGGATATGTGAATGCGTAGATACCATGCAGCCCAGCATTGCAAGTGCTCTGTGAGAGAAGAGTCTGCGGAGTTTAGACAGACCTTAGGGTTCACAGGAGACGTCACCCCAGGAGGACTGAGGGAAGTTCACATGGTATTGTTTCTGGGATATTCTTGTTTGGTTGTTTCTTTAAGGATTATTTATTTATGAACATTTAATAAACTTCCTATTTTAGAGTAGTTTAGATTTACAGAAAAGTTGCAAGAATATTAGAGCAAGCTCCCGAACACCCTACACCAGTGCCCCCTATTATCAGCCTACACTTGTCACAACGTGCGAACTGAAGCATCATTCTTGACTAAAGTCCATGATTCATTAGGATTTCCTTAGTTTCTACTTAATGTCCTCTTTCTGTCCCAGGACCCCATATAACGTTTAGTCCTCAGGTCTCCTTGCAGTCCTCTGGGCTGTGACCGTTTCTCCTACCCTCCTTATTCTTGGTGAGCTTGACGGTTCATTGGAGTATGGGTGAGGTATTTTGTAGAATATCCTTCCTTTTGGATTTGTCTGAGGTTCTTCTCGTGATTGGGTTGGGACTGCAGGTTTTGGAGGGAGAGCCCAGGGGTAAAGCCCTTTTCTCGTCACATCACGTTGAGGGTACACGCTGTCAGCATGACTCATCGCCAACCATGTTCACCTTGACCAGCTGGCTGAGAGCGCGTGTGCCAGGTTCCTCTACTGTGAAAGTACTCTTTTTTTCCCCCTTCTGGTTCTTTTCATACTGTCCGCCTTGGAGTGACCTCACTATGTGCATCCCACACTTACAGGAAAGGAAGTTATTTATGTTCCACCTCGAGGGGGATGTATCTACATAAATTAGTTGGAATTATTTTGTATGAAAGGTTTGTCTATTTCCCCTCATTATTTATTCGACCAGTTGTTCAATCATTCCATCGTTATTAATCATATGGATACATGGATATTTATTTTATACTTTGAATTATAATCCAGTACTGTTATTTATATTGTTGCTCCATTTGTGCCAACGTGGGCCATTGAGAACTCTTTCAGTTGGCTCCTACATCCGTTGATGTTCTCCATCATTTTTTTTGTGCGCTCCTAATTTCTGGCGCGGCAGGATGCTCCAGGCTCATCTTGTGGACTCCTTGCTGTGTCTCCAAGGAGCTCTGGGGCCTTTTCGTGGAGAATGGTATTAGGAAGCAGGATCTGGGCGTGGGTTGTGCTCACTGCTACTGGGGTGTCTGAGACATTCCTTTTGGAAGAGGATTTTCAGAAACTAGAGAAAGAGGAGCCAAATCTGTACTGAAGTTTTGTGATGAAAATAAGAAAGAAGTGTCTGGAAGAGGCCAGCAAAGCCTCTTGCGAGATCAACAGCTCTAGGTGGACACCACACAGAGTCCTGTGGCCCCTGCCATGGGTGGGTGGGAGGTGTGCACGGGCAAGTAAATGGCCCAGATGCTTTAGGGAGGGACCACCACCATTCAGGGGCCCCGAGGGGGCAGGTCTCACCATCACCAATGTACTAAGCCTTCCCTGGCCACCCCTGGCCCCAGGGACCATTTTTAGCCCGTCCTGTGTACCAAGCACTGCCCTAAGTTCTCACTGGACCCTCCTAGCACCCTGCAAGGTACCATAGGGATTGTCGGCCCAGTTTACTGCTGAAAGACTGAGGACTTGTCCAGCATCACTGGGTGACGTCACTGGGTGAGTGACTGAGCCAGCATTCGAACCTCAGTGTGGCCTCAGATTCTCCTGAGCTGGGCTGCCCCTTAGTGTCATTTGGGAACTGACAAGCTTCGAACGCAGGAGTGGACTGTGGTGTCCCCAAGTTCACGGGTCCAGCCTCTCTGCTTTCTCTGACCAGAATGGTCATCACAGGGAATAAACGCCGTGTGCATGCACATTTGTCTGTCCATCCTACAGGATCTCCAGGGGCTTCTGCACAGACGTCCACCCTCCCTCGCAGGTCAGAGGCCCTGCTGGGAGCTGAGCGATGGTGAGGTACGGAGGAAGGAAGGTGAATGCTCTAGGAGAGCAGGTGCAGAGCGGGCTCGTGGAACTGAACCAGGTGGCAGTGAGCGCGCAGACGTGTCAAGGCCTGTTGCAGAGAGATTCAATGACATAAGAAAGTGCTTTACAATGAGTGAATGACAGAACTCTCTAGGTTTAAAAAAGGTATCAGTACTTCCCTCTAAGTGATGGGATTATGAGTAGTATTTATTTTCCACCTTGTACTTGGATGTATTGTCTGTATTTTTCTGCAGTAAACGTGCATTATTTATTCTTATAATGATAGAAGGAATTTACATGAAGTTAGTGAGGGCACGTCATCCTTGGGGTCATCCTCATCTCCTAGGACTGCTTCCTGTTGAATGGCTTTGTCCTATTTCTCTATGTGCTTCTTCTGTGTCTTTTGTGGTGGCATTCCTTCTAAGGAAGCCCATTCTAGTATAGAATCGTTGCCAATTTGGTAGCAAAGAATAAGTAGTTTTTTTTTTTAATTGTCACATAGTGAGATACCACTTCACACCCACTAGGATGGTTTTAACCGAAAGGACAGACAATAACGAGTGTTCGTGAGGATATGGAGCCCTCCTATACTTCGAATGTATAGGAGGTGGGAACGTAGAATGGTGCAGCCACTGGGGAAGCAGTTTGGTGGTTCCTCAAAAAGTTAAACATAGAATTACCATATGACCTGGCAAGTCTACTCCTCGGTATATGCCTCAGAGAAATGAAAATGTGTGTTCTCACAAAAACGTATTTGTGAGTGTTCACAGCAGCATAATCCATAAGAGCCAAAAAGTGGAAACAGTCTAAATGTCCATCAACTGATGAACAGATAAACAAAACGCAGTTTACCCGTACGGTGGAAGACCGTTCAGCCATGAAAAGGAGCGAAGTCCTTATAACGAGCTACAACATGGATGAACCTGGAAAACATTATACTGCATAAAAGACCCAGGCACACAAGCCTGCGTATCATGGGATCCCATTTATATGACCTGCCCAGAATAGGCAAACCCATAGAGGCAGAAAGTAGATGACTTGCCAGGGCTGGAGAGGGGGTGGTGGAGATGGAGAGAATGGAATGTGACTACTAATGGGTACTGGGTTTCTTTTTGGGGTGATGAAAGTGTTCTGGAATTAAATAGTGGTTATAGTTTCACAATCCTGTGAATATACTAAAACCACTGAATTGTGCATTTTAAAAGGGTAAACTTCATGATACTTGACTTAGATCTCAATTTTTTTAAAAAACCACCAATATTGACTTAGGAACGCTGGGCCCAGATTCCTGTGATGGAGGAGTGAGGGATGTGGGCTCTGCTGCTGTCTAGCTTGCCTGATCTCGAGCAAGTTGCTTAACTTCTTGCAGTGTCAGTTTCCTTATGATAAAATGGGGACCCCGTTCCTTCCAGAGTCCTCGGGACACTTTGGCTTCACGCTCCTTCTCCGCATCCTCTGGCCTGCAGTGAACTGCTCCCTAAGGAGGCGGGTCCATCACTCGTGGAAGGGGATCCTGGCTTTGCTTTCTATTCCCATAGGACAGCCCTATGTTAACTCCCCTTCCTAGAGCCTGGGCTCCTGGGGGCGAGCGGAGTGACGCTCATCCTGCCCAGCCGCTCCCGCTGTTTATTTGGAGAATAAACTCTGCGCTCAGGGTGCTCATGCAGCACGTGGGTTTATTTTTCAGACAGACACTTCCTTGTCTCCTCCTTTCTCCCTTCTTCCCTCTCTTTCTTTCTCTCCCTCTCTGTCTCTTTTTGAGGCAAAGGATTAGGAGAGCTGGGGGCCAAGAGAGTGGGCTCTGCAGCCTGCAAACCCAGTGTGGAATCAGAGCTGTCGTTTACAGCTGGCAGCTGCACCCTCAGGGGCCGGCCTCGCAGACCCTACTTCAGGGCCCCGCTCCCAGCCCGTCTTCTGGATCAGGGCCAGGGCTGGGGAGGACTGAGGCTGGAGGCCGGGCTGCCTGGCCCGCTCATTGCAGTCCTCGCCTGGCAGGCCCTGCCCTCTGACGTCTGCCGTCGTGCACAACCGTCTCCTGATTAGCTGTGCAGTTGGAGGAGACTGGGTCACAGATATGGGGTTTTTCTTTAGCTAGTAATGCCATCTGAAGCCAAAGCCTTTATTTTGGTTTGCTTTAATATTGAGAGAATCCAGTTTTTACTAAGCTTAAAGCTAAAATCAATTCCTCTTCTCTGGACATGGGTTTTTCTTACTTATTAAGCATCTTGGTTCTTGGAACTGCAGAGATGGCAGAGAGCAGGAAGGAGGAAGGTGAAAACTAGAGCTTCCACCGTTTGTAAGCCCGCCATGTAGCACAAGGTTATCGATATCACAGAGGACTCGGCCTCGCGCCCCGGGGAGGTGCAGAGGGCAGTGTGAGCAAGGGGACAATGGCCCAGACAGCCTCCGTCTGCTCTGTGCCCGGCACTGCGCTGAGCACCCACTTGTGACGTCTCGGTTATCTCACTCTCGCTCTCTGAGAGTAGGTTTTATTCCCATTTTACAGGCTAGGAAACTGAGGTTCAGAGAATTGGTTACATATCCAAGGCCACACAGCGAGTAAGTGGAGAGCCAAGATTGGAGGCTTGTAAGCTTGTGGTTGTAACCCCTGCACTAGGTCAGGGGAGGCTCTGGGAAGGTAGAGGCTGGCTGCTGGGTAGAAAGAGGATGGGCAAGATAGGGGAAGCCGCTGATGGTGAGGCTGCCCTTGTGAGCATTTCAGAGTCCGGAAAGAAGGTGTGGATCCTCCTTTTCTCTTCCGAATCAGGATAGACACACACAGACACCCTGGAGTGTGCAGAAGTCCTGAGAGCCTGGATTTGGGGGGGGCGGAGCCGTGACGCAGCAGGACCTGTGATGGAGGTGGGGGCCCCACCACAGGAAGGGGGTAGGTTTGCTGGTGTGGACATAGGACTGGGGTGAAAGCTGCAACAAGACAGAATTGGATTAAATAGGAACTTTCTGGCAGTTGGAGCTGCACACAAGCTCCCTTAGAGGAAGTGAACTCATGGTCACTGGGACCGTGTCCTCAGGCAGCCGCTTCAGATGTGGTGCAGGAGTGCCAAGCATCGGGGCGTGATCGCTGTGCCATGGGTATGGGAGGGCTGGGGACTGCAGACAACACGGGGGCTGCACGTCACGCACAGATCGTGGGTGAGCACAAATGGGGTTGTAGGCTATGTGGGGTCTGCCGCCCCTGCCAGCCCCACTGTGTGCGTACACGGTGTGGGGTCTGTCGCCCCTGCCAGCCTCCACCGTGTGCGTACACGGTGTGGGGTCTGTCGCCCCTGCCAGCCTCCACCGTGTGCGTGTATGATGTGGGCTTCAGGGTTTTGGAGGGAGGAGGGGTTGTTTGTGTGAGTTTTTGTAAAGCCCTGAGACTTAGTGGAGGAGGTTAGGAAGTTTTGATTCTCTCACCTTCGCCATCTGGCCAGTGGCTTGCGGGCTGGACAGTAAGATCTCCGAGGTGACATACTGCTTCAGCGTGGCGTAGTGGGGGCCCGCTGACAGGTCAGCGAAGCCAGAGCCGGATGACGCTGTGGAGCAGGACTCACTGCCCCGCCCACCGCCTGCCAGGCGCGACCCCTCAGGGGGTTCCATGCTGCAAAGCAGAGGTGACAGTGAGAACGGGCCTGCCACCCAGGCAGGAGAAACCCCTGCGGAAAGATGAGGTTGATGCTCGAGGCCCAAGTGAGGCGGAGGTTGTGTGATGTTGGCAGCAGCCTCTGCTGATAATGCTGAGTGTTGGGGGAATGTACATGGACCGGGGTGCTTCAGATAAAGACACAGGGACAGGGTGGGAGGGCCTAGGATCTGAGAGTGGCCGCGTGCCTCCCCGCCATCTGTCAGTTGTGCTGCTCGCATGCGAGAGGGGCCGGCCCCGCTGTCCTGGAAGCCCGTCCACGTGTGGCCGCCTCCCTGGCTCGTTGCCTGCGCAGCCTCCATCGAGCGGGGCCGGGGAGGGGGGTCCCATCCCAGCAGGCGGGCTGACTGTGTCCACCGGGTCTCCGCCGTCCTGGTGGGCAGATCACACGCCAGCCTCGTAAAATCTCTCTTCGCTTGTTCCTGTGACGTTTACAGCCCCACGGGGAGCTGGCTTTTTAATGAGCCTAATTTGAGACTGTAAGTAGGAGTTTGTACAACAAACAGCGAGGGACTCCAGCCAAAGTCCGGAGCTGCCGTTTAAGCACCCTGGTCACACACAGCTCTGCAGCCAGGCCGAGACCCTCTGAGCCCAGGGCAGGGGGACAGAAGCACTCCCCAAGAAGAGGCCTCCCTTCCAGGCAAGCTGGCTGCACGCTTGCTCTGTCTTTCCCCAGAAACCCACAGACACAGCAAGAGACCTTCCCCCTTTGGTTCTGTGTGGACAGCACTGGGGGGTCCTGGCTTTCCAAGGGAGCAAGCGACCCCTCTGGGAGTGGGCCTGTGTGCAAGTCCAGGGCTGGGTGTCAGGGCCCCAAAAGGCCCGAGTGCCCTCCCTGGACGACACGCCCCCAGCCGGCCCCTCGAGGCCCCAGGGAGTGAGAGCCTGTAATCCTGAGACACTGCGAGGACACTCCGCCTCTTCCTGGGGCTCTCCTTCCTTTCATGAGGCCTGCTCTTCCATTAGGAGTGAGAGGGAGGATGCTGTTACAGGTTGCCTCCCTCTAATGCGTCCCCGGGGGAAAGCTGGCTCCTCGCCTCCCGAGTGGATGCTCAGGGCTCGCTCTGAGGGGTAGGACAGCAAGCAGGCTCTGCGGTGCTAGAGCACTGGGTTCTGTGTGACTTGGGGGCCACTGCCCACTGTGCAGACAGGCTGGGGGTCCCTCCTGGCTCACCCAGAATAACAGCAGTGGGAACTGTGAGCTTCTCTAATGGTGCGTGCTGTGGCCGTTGAGAGTGACGATGAGAAACAGTATTTGGAGGCATGGAAAGACATGCGTGAAATATTGTTAAGTGGAAAAGGAGGTTGTTAAAGTATGTGGAGGGTTCCCTTCTTAAACTTAAAACTAGAGGTGACACTCAAAACATAGGTACAGATTCGAAAGGAAAGATATTAAACCATAATGTCACTGGTGATTATCTCGGGGCGGTAAAATTACGGTGACTTTTATTTTCGTCTTTTTGCCTCTCTGCAGTTTTTAAACTAAAATAAACTGTGAGTGGAGCTCCATGGGCGCTGGCCAGGCAGCAGCCGAAGGGTCTGCCGGAAAGACTCCCCACGACGGGCTTCCAGCCCTCCTGTCTGAGCTAAGGGGGGCTGGGGCCCCTGCGGCCACCCCACCCCTTGGGGAACTGGTGTCGTGGGCAGAACCGCTGTGTTCTCAGCAGAGCCTGAGGCGTTTCCACAGCCAGCCAGGGTGGACGGGGCTTTGGGCAGCCACTGACAACCTCGATGGGACCCTGGAGGTCCTGAGAGTAGGGACATGGCTTTATCCTTGGACTCTTCATATGGCTTTCTTTGAACAAAGGGTTCCACGGTTTAAAGTTTTTTTGAAAACTAATGATTTACAGAAACCATGTTGTATCAGAGAAATCGCTTCCTCTGCCAGTTACAGAAAACTCGACTGTTAAGGTCTGAATTGTGACCGTCCAAACTCTGTATGTTGCAGTGACTCAGAATGTGACTGTATTTGAGACAGGGCCTTTTAAGATGTAATTAAGGTAAATCAAGGTCATGTGAGTGGACCCTCATCCAGTCTTACTGGGGTCCTTATAAGAAGAGATGAGGACACAGACATGCAGAGGGACGCCCGTGTGAGGGGACAGGCGGAAGGTGTCTGTCCACAGTCCAAGGGGAGAGGCCTCGGAAGAAACCAGCACCTTGGTCTCAGGCTTCCAGCCTCCAGGACTGTGAGAAAATCAATTTCTACCACCCGGGCCGTGGCATTGCTTTTTTCTCCCGTAACAAGAAGTTCAGGGACAGGCAGCTCGTGGTGGTGTGCAGCCGCTTGGTGAGACTGTCGGAGACCGGGCTCTTTCAGCTTTCTACTCCGCCGCCCCTAGCGTGTTGACTCTGGTCTCGCTCTTGTCCCGTCATGCAGCTTGTCCCCCTTGCTGCGGCACCGTGGGGACCGTGCTCCAGCTTCTGCAGCAGGTGGCCTGCCTCCTGGTTGCACACAGCTGCTGCTGCAAGACAGCGTGTCACCTTGGAGGCAGAAGAGCAAAGCCCTGCTGGCTGGACCACCTCAATCAGGAAAAGCAGTATTTTCCAGAACCCCTGAAGTCCTGAATTTATGTTTCATTGTCCAAAGCCATGTTGCACAGCTGTAAGGGAGTCTGGGAAGATGTCCCCCAGGGCTCGTGTTGCATAGCCAATGTGGGCAGAATTGAGGTTCTGTCAGCCAGGAAGGGGAAGGAATGGCGTTGGAGAGGTCCCTGAGAGCGTCAGCACGGTCTCCAGCACGCACCGGCTGGTTTTGCACATCTTCACAGGGAGAGATCATGGTGTCTCTCAAGAGCCTGGGAGTGACACACATAGGTTTGGGATGTCCCCGTCCAGGAAATGAACATTCTACAGGAATCTCCTTTCTATAGGTGAGCTTCCTGCCCTGCACATTCTTCCCTTCCCCCTGCTCCAGCGTGCGATGTCGCTCAGCCAGGAGATGACCGGTCACTGTTTGCTTCTCATAAAGTCTGTGAAATCCCTTTGGGGTTCTTGGAGCAAGTGGGGGATTTCTTGAAACATCCTGTTCTTTTTCCTCCCTTGCTGCTGGTGACAGCACATAGCCAAAGCCCTCCTTCAGACTCCTTCCAGGCTTCCAGTACCTGCTGCAGACCCCTCCTCTAGCATTTATCATGCATTTCAATTATTTGTCTGCATAATAGAGTGTATTATTTTCCTCTCCTCCAGAGCAGGACTGTGGGTCTCACTCACCTCTGTATTCCTGGCATCAAGCTCCGTGTAATTAACAGGCCTGTGTTGAGTATTTGAATAAGTGAATGAATGATGCAAATAGCACAGTGCTACAATTCCACCAGCCTACTCACGTCCTTACTCCAAGTGCAAGGCCATCAGTTAACCTGGGGTAGAGGGTCCAGGGCCTTAGAGAAAGTGTTCTCCATCTGTGGGGTCTGTTATCTGCCTCTGAGCAACTCTTTCTCTGTGTGTGAGGGGGTGGGGACGTGCATGGGTGCCCAAATGAGTTATGAAGGGAGTGATGCTGCCTCTGGGCTCTGGTGTCTCTGTTCTGGCCCAGAGTCTGAGGCACATGTTGCAGAATTCTCCTGTTCTTTGTGACTTACGTTTTGAGTCATAAAGACTGATAGATTGAAATCTGCTAACCGCTTTAAGTTGATCCAAGAACATCACCGGTTCTAAAGGTAATCAAACGTGGTTTTCACTTATTTGGGCTTAAAAATGATCCCTTCATGAATTTTAGTTCCTAACAATATAGTGCGCTACCTCTGTCTTTGATGTTTAGTGCTTAGTGCACACGTGAAAGGAAGGGCAGCTTTGTTGGACAAGGAGCCCCAGTGGTGGCCGGTGGACCCTGGGCTGCAGTCAGCCCGCAGAGGGCGGGCACGCTGCTCTGGATGCTCCCCACCCCCACACTGCTGCGGGTCGTCTGTCTGTGCATGTGACCCTGTCACTCAGCTGCTTCAGGCCCTTCAGTGGGTCCTCAGCGCCCTCAGGACAGAGTCCTGGCCCCCGAGACTCTTGCTACTGCCGCCTGCCCTCCACCAGGCCCTCCCCAGGAGGCCGGCCGCGTGCCGCCCATCACTCCAGCTGCGCCTCTCAGTCCCTCCAAGGGGCTCTGGATCAGCACAGGGGTGGCGGCAAGCAATGCCCTGGGCCCAATCCCACCCACCACCTGTTTTTGTATGGCCTGCAAGTCAAGAATGCATTTTACTTTTTTTTTTTTTTTTTTTTTTTAATTTTTATTATTTTCTTTTGAGGAAGATTAGCCTTGAGCTAACATCCATTGCCAATCTTCCTCTTTTTTTGCTTGAGGAAGATTAGCCCTGAGCTATATCTGCGCCAATGCTCCGCTGTTTTGTGTGTGGGTCCCCGCCACAGCATTCCTTGATGATTGGTGTGTAGGTCCGCACCCAGGATCTGAATCCATGAACCCGGGCCACTGAAGTGGAGCACAAGAACTTAATCACTTGGGCAGGGGCAAGCCCCCTACATTTTTAAATGGTTGAAAAAGTGTTAAAAGAAGACTCTTTCATGACACATGCAGATGACATGAGATTCAGGTCTGTGTCCACAGTCTTATGCGTGGAATGCAGCCATGCCCGTTTGCTTTCCTGTTGTCCCTGTGTGTCCCTGTGGCAGCCATGCCCATTTGCTTTCCTGTTGTCCCTGTGTGTCCCTGTGGCAGCCATGCCCATTTGCTTTCATGTTGTCCCTGTGTGTCCCTGTGGCAGCCATGCCCGTTTGCTTTCCTGTTGTCCCTGTGTGTCCCTGTGGCAGCCATGCCCATTTGCTTTCGTGTTGTCCCTGTGTGTCCCTGTGGCAGCCATGCCCATTTGCTTTCATGTTGTCCCTGTGTGTCCCTGTGGCAGCCATGCCCGTTTGCTTTCGTGTTGTCCCTGTGTGTCCCTGTGGCAGCCATGCCCATTTGCTTTCATGTTGTCCCTGTGCGTCCCTCTGGCAGAGCTGAGGGCTGTGATAGACCCCACAAAGCTGACAGTAGTTGCTCTCTGGCCTTTCCAGAAAAAGTTGCCAACCCTTTTGGATTAGTGGCGGTTCCAAGGTTGGTGCAGAGAGGGCACTGATATCTGTTAGCCACCTCCCAGGCTGCCCCAGTCTCAGTAGAAACAATGTGCTCGCTCTACAAACGCAGCTCCACGACAAGCCCCATGGGTCCCCTCCCCAACCCATCACTGCCCCGGAACCTTCCTCTGCAGGCTTTGCCTCTGCTTGGAGGACCCATCCAACCCCTTCACCACACTGATGGCCTCTCATCGTCCGCTGAGATGTCCCTTCCTCCAGGAGACCTCCCTTGACCACCAGGCCTGGGTCGTCTGGCTGAGACACCCCTCCTCTGGGCTCCCTCAGCTGACTGTCTCACCCCTTCACACAGTGTTGACTTGGCCAGCATCCTGTCTGCCGTCCTTCCCTAGACTGCACACAGCAAGAGGGCAGGGCCCGTGTCCTGTTCACTGTGTGTCCCAGAGCATCACCACATCTGGCACGCTGTTAGGTTGTCAGTGAACAGGGCTGGAATACTGCGGGGTTGGGGGGTGGGCAGTGCAGAAGTGACCCATCTGGGGTGAGGAGACGTGGTTCTTTGTCAGCGTGGCCGCTGTGGCCTTTAGGAAGGTAATGGGATAGACCGGCCTCGGGTCCACCCCTGGCTCTGAATGGTGAATAAGTACTTTTATATGGTATCTGATGACTGTATCCCAAAACCGTTGGCCCTGGGTATCAGGCCATTTATAAGACTAGCCTATTTACTACATGCTTTACTGTGTGTCAGGCACTTTTGCTAAGTGCTTATTTACTGGATCTCTTTTAATCCTCAAATAATCTTGTGAATTAGGAGCTATTATTAGGCCTGTTATACAGATGAGCAAATTGAGGCTCAGAGAGGTTAAGTAACTAGTCCAAGGCCACACAGCTAATAAGATTCAGAGCCAGGTTTTGAACCTCTTCTCTGTGACTCATGCTAATAAATGGTCTGGAGGATCTGTCAAAAAGCCTTTTGGAATGGGGACCAAAGCCAACTGAAGCAGGTCGTACCTGTTAGAAGGACTCTAGCGCAGTAAATTTCTGACTAATGTACTCGTGTTCTATTAATAAGTACCTTGGCCATCTGCCCTGGACCTTGTGATATTTGTGTCTTTTTTTTTTTTAATCCCAAGGAGTGACGTGTGTGTGTTACGGGCTCATTTGAAGCTTGGAGACTTCCCCGCTCCCTCTGTTTTCTGCTGGCAGCGCTGCCTCCTAGCAGGGGGTGCAGCTCCAGAATCATTCTCCACCCTGGGCCCACCTGCGCCCCAGCGTTGGCAGTGCTGAGGCCCTTCCCACGGGCGGTGATTGCGGCTGTGTGGCATGAGCGCGTCCCCAGCCCTCCCTGTTCTCAGATCCAGCACGTGGCAGCCCGCACTGGCACGACAGGTGCCCATCCCAAAGCCGCAGTGCAGTGTAGGCAGGGTGCCCCAGGGAACCCCGAGGTGACACAGCCCCTGAGTCACCCCCGCCAGACCAGGCGAAGGGGCTGGCTCTCAGAGGGCCGATTCGTGGCCGGAGGCACACAGACAAAATCTCACCTCCTGGTTGGCAACACAGGACGGTTTCTGCCTGAATGTCTTACAAAGGGAACATCCTGTCCTCTTATTTATTTTTGTAAGTAACGTTTCTATAAAACACCGTTTTCCTTTTATTTACTCTTTTTTTTTGCCTCCATGAGCTCACAATGGTTGCAATAATAGTTTTGTGTTTATTAAAATACATATGTTTATTATTTAATTAGTAGGGAAAAAGTGTGAAGGAAAATGGGGAAAAAAATCATCTAAAGTTCTCTCCCGCAGAAATAACTTTGTCAGATGACCTCCGTTCTGGGCTCTTCGCAGGTAACTAGATTATACTGGTGTTTTTTTTTGTTTTTTGTTTTTTTAGCATTCGCGTGTTTTCTTTATAAAAATTAAATTTCAGATAGCTAATTTTCTAGCTTATTTGAAATGACGGGTATTTCTTTGCTCAGAAGGAACATGCTGTCCACCTTCTCCTTTGAGCGCCTCTCTCCCCCGCCCTCGTTTCCCTTAGAACAATCACTTTTTACTACGCCAGTAAATCATACCCATTGTGAAAAGTTTAGAAAGTGTGGTCATTGGAAACGTTTTCGGCTTAGAAAGAGCCACCCCTGCCTTGGTGTCTGTGTGCCTTGGTTGGGGAAAAGGCCGATATTTTAGGGTGACGACTGTGTCTTGAGTGCGGAGCCTCTCTGTGAAAGTGGCTGCATTTGCCCTTGGCTCCCGGGCTGTAGTTGCTCACGCACCGTGAGTCAAGGGCACCCTGGTCACGGATGGGGGCAGTTCCAAGACTCATGCTTCCTTGGCCACTCAAGTTCTTGAAGTGTTACGTCAATACTTTGGAGCGAGGCCACCCAGAATCTCTGAAAAAGTATTCTGCATGCCACGGGGATCTTTCTCCACAGGAAAAGCTTAGTCTGCATGTGAGTTTTCCTCTCCACACTGCCCAGTGTTGTGACTGTTGCTGGTTTTCCAGACTTCACCTTTAGGTTTAATTTCCTGAAGCTGATCTGCTTGGTGACTTTATTGGCTTTATTTCACTCTGTTTCAAAGATGGGAAATGGCAGTGAACAGCAATGCACGATGTCTTGTAGTTTGTTCGTTTGTGGATACCGAATACTCATCCTCCAGGTGTAGGACAGAACTGATATGTACCTTGGTTAAGCAAATCGCCAAATGCCAGTGAGCCAACATTCCCTGTGGAGATTCTGGGGTCACCCCACTGCTTCGTCGTTTTAGGGTGGCCCCTATCTCCCCTCGAAATCCTCACCCTGCTTGAAGCCCCCCTGAGAGTTGGGTGAGCCAGCTCTGAGGTCAGAGGTGCTGCTGCCAGCTGGAGGGAAAGAGCTGCCCCAAGGCCAGTCCCCCAAGCGGGTCCACCACCTGCAGGCCCAAGACTGCCAGGGCTTCCCAAGGGAGGTGACGCCAGCCCCGTGTTCATGGTGAGGTTTGCTTACCATCTTCGTAAAAAGTGTTGGGGATGCTGGCAGTGAGCATCCTGTGCTCCAGCAGCCTTTGATCTCGCCCTGGGGTCTCTGGCCCCTGCCTCCCTGGGCACCATAAATGTGCATGATTATGTTGCTGTTTGATGGTGAGCTCCTGGCCCCTGGGCCTGCCTTAACTGGAAGACCACCTTTATTGTGCCCGAGGTGTTCTGAGAAGTTAGCCAGAGTGAGGGGTTAACCAGAGCATTGGTGATGTTTGCTTTTAATTTCATTCTTAAAGCATGGGAAAGTGCGGTTCTAATCAGCTGGTGAGCAGTGAGGGGGTGTTCTGTCCCTGGGCTGGGGTGGGGACAGCCCCGTGTAGAGGCCGTGTGGTTACCAGTGTGGACTCCAGCATCCGACAGGCTGGGTCTGAACCCACCACCACCATTTTCTGGCTTTGTGACCTTAGCCGAGTGACTTAGCCCATCTGAACCTCAATGTCCCGCAGTGGTAAATGGGGCTAGTAATAATGCTAGCTCTCAGCCGATGGAATTAGCTGGTTTGTCCCATTTCTGGCACAGAGTCCTGGTCGGTGTGTGCTGGCCCATCTCCATTCATCATTAGCCCCTGGGGAAAACCTGCTTCCCAAACTCAGTTTAGATTCCCCCACTCTTCTCTCTCCCTGTCCCCAAGATTTTCTCCTCACTGGAACCCCTGGGCCTCACGGGATGGTGGGCCCGTCTTCAGATGGGCTCTCGCCAAGAATTAGATGGGCTTTCGATTATTCTCGATGAATCACTTCTACGTGGGTGATGGACAACTCATCAGGCGTATCTCGTTCCACCCCAGGTTTCTCTTCTTCTTTTCTTCATCTTCCCCTCGCTGCAACGCCTACTCTCCAGCCGCCTTGGACTCAGAACGTCAGGAGAAGTACCGTCAGTGAATTTGTTTGTGGAATCAACTGTTCTTGTACTGTATTTGAGTCTCTGAGGAACGCTCAGCTTTAACCTCCAGCGCTTTGTTTCGGTGTGACTAACATGCAGCAATCGGGGGCTGAACCTTCTATATATAAACCCCCAGGTCAGAGAATGGAAACACTTTTAAAAAAGCACAAAAAGGGTTGAATTCTGTGGGCTGTTTGGAAACTGTTCAGTGGGGCAATATAGTTTTTATTTTCAGAAGCCTATGGGTTGAACTTCACCCAAGCTTCCAGCTCCTGAGAAAACTGGCAGAAGATGCCCTGCCAACCCTCCTTACAAGGGCAGGGGAGAGTAGTCCTGTGCGTCCCGGGCTTCCGTTTCAGAGAAGCAGGAGACCCCCGGGGCCTTTGCTGTCGTCACAAGCGGGCTTCCCTGTGCTGGGGGGCTCGTGGGTTTGCTGGGAGCACGGGGAATGGGGCAGGGTGGGTGCCGTCCACATGAGCTCAACGGGGGCTTGGGCTGCTGTACTCGCAGTGCCCCGAGGAGAACACTGACAAGTGCAGCAAGAGTGCTGGGAGTGGGCTGTCGAGCCACTGGGGGGACCGTTATGTTATAGTCCTAATGGCCTTTTGGTGACTGGTCAGAAAAGCTGAACTATACATCTGTCCAGTTTTCACCAAAAAAGGATATCTTCTTTAAACGTAAAATTGTGTGTAGGGCGGTGTTTCAGCTGTGGGGGAAATTAAGCCATAGGAAACAGTCGTAAGTGTCTGTTCCCACTGTTGACAACTGAGAAGTGAAATGGTGGAGCGAAAGGGGGTGAAGGGTTTTGAGGGGTACACGTTGGTGCTAGAAAACACACAGGGGCCATGCTGGAGAGGACTTGAGAAGCTGTGGAATCGACCCGTCTTTCACAGAGGAGAGAGTGCAGGCCCCATCGGTTTGGCCTGTGGGCTAAGCCCTGCTTCTGACCCCCTTGCCCTGCACGCCTGGTTTGTCAGCCCCGTGTGCAGTCCGTCTGCTGCTGGCCGGGTGCTGCTCCACAAGCGGAAACCCAGGTTGAATTCCTGGTCGGCAACCATGGGCTGGAGGCGGGGTGCCCATTCTGTGCCGTGGGTTTCCCATCGGGCTCGAAGGCTCCCTCTCTGGGTGCTGGTTGCGAATCGCCTGGGAAGGAAATGAGTTGCTTCTCCAAACCCAGGGCTGGAGCAGAGCCAAGTGACCAACCCTTGGCAAAGAGCTCGGAGAAACCGGGATCAGGTGTGCGTAGGCTTCTTAACTCTGCCGGTTTCCTGGGAGGTGCTGGGAATTTCCCCATTTCCTGGCAGAATCATTTTTGTCTCTAAATTGCAGAGAAAGAAAGAAGAGTATTATCTATTCTTCCCCGTGGAGAGGTGTTAGGACCTCTGCGGGCGGGCAGTGGGGAGTCATGGAAGAGCTCGAAGCCGGAGTTACGTGACCAGAGTAAGGGGTGGGGGGTGGGGAAGACCGGAGGCAGGAGGCGGGCGAGGGGGTCGTGGCAGGGACAGAGTTTTGAGATATCAGGGTGGGAGAAGCACAAGGCTTGGTGTTGACTGGATGTGGGGACGAGGGGGTGAGCTGGTAAAGATGACTCACAGGTCCGCTCTTGGGCAACTGGGTGGATGCGGTGCCGTGCTCAGAGAGGGCTCGTGGAGGCAGCGGCGCTGAGGGATGAAGTAATGAGTTCTGAGGTGCAGGGGTTGGGCAGCCAGGTTGAGAGAAGTTGCCTGATGGGGGATTTCGGCTCCGCGAGCAGATCGACAAGTGCGGGGCCTCGCGCACAGTCAGAACACGTTCCAGCGGAGCGCCGTTCCGGCAGAAGAGGAGGCACAGGGTGACTCCGTCGTGCTTCCTGCCCCACGCTCAGCTCAGTGCACAGAAGCGAGCTGAGGGAGGCACGCGGGTTTCTCCGTCACTTTCAGAGTTCAACAGGGATCCATAAGGGTATCCTTATTAGCTAATAAGGCGAAACACTCCATCATGACTGAGACAAACAATTCTTCCTAAGGATTTTACTAAGTGAAAAAAAAATGAGAGATGTCCCTTTTTTCTTTTGTTTGGAAATGCCTTTTTCCAGACATGCTCCCAGCCAGCTCTTCCTAAGGTGTTTGGGTTCTCAGCTGTCAGAGAGAGTGTCTGCTTTGGGGAACAGGGCAGGGGACGGGGACCCAGCCGTGCTCTCCTCCTCCCGCTGGAATCAGAACTCCGAGGAAGGGCTTCGATGGCTCTCTGCCGAGTCAGCGCCACGTGTGGGTGGAGGGGCTGCTGTCATCCAGAAGGGCGAAGGGAGATTCAGGGGGCAGGCCTCAGCCACACCAAGGCAGCCGTGCCCGCTGAGGGCAGGGAGGCTGGGTCAGGGGACGGGCAGGCCAGGAGGGCAGGGCTGGCCATCGGCTGAACCTACAGAGTAGAGTGGTCAGAGGAGAAGGCTGCTGGATCTGGGCAGAAGGACAGCCCTCCGTGTTCGTCCTGAGAAGGAGACGCAGGTGAGACTCAGCTCGCAGGCGTCTGTGGGTGAACTGGGCCTTATGGATGCGGCAGTACTGTCGCGTACACTGCCGCCGAATCAGAAGAGCACAGATGTGCTCGCTGGATCTGGCTTACCGAGGGGTTAGGTGGACACAGTCTAGAGCCGTCAGACCCGGATTCGAGTCCTGGCTCTGGTACTTAGTCTGGTACAAACTCCCTGAATGTCCATCCCCTGATTTCTAAAATGGAGACGGCGGTGCCTACTTTGTTGGGAGAGTAAATGAGATAATGTCAATAAGGCCTGCATCTCCAGCACATAGTAGAATTAAGAGCACAGGCTCCCAGCAGAGCGTTTCCTCTGAGCCACATGCTGGTCCACGCATCGACATCCTACACCTTGGTCAGTCCTCACAGCTACACTGCGAGCAAGGCACTGTCGTTATCTCGAGTGAACACACGAGGACTCAGGCCCCGAGAAGTGAAGTAGCTTGCCCGAGATCACACAGCTGGTTAAGTGACAGAGCCATGAACCCCAACATTTTGGCTCCAAGGCCCTGTCTTAACCACTCAGCTGCACGACCTGTGGCTGCCGTCATCCTCATTACATTTCTGTGTTCAGGATAGGGAATACTCACTCGCATTTGGCCACATCCCAGGGGCTCTCCAGTTATCTCAAGGAATTTTAAGAGATTTTCCCAAAAGTGACTGACTGAATTCCTGTGGGTATTTTTCTTAAACAAATTCAGGGGGGGTTGGACAAAGATGTGTTGATCAAAGAAACAGCAGTTACCAAAGATGGGGCCCTCTGTGGCCTCCCGCTCTGGAGAACCAGCACGGAACTTGAGCCTCTCTGATTTTGCTTCTCGGGTGCTAAGAAGCCACACAGTGAGTTGGGGAGATTTACAGCTGTCACCCTCTGGGACCGGTTCTGGCCACACGGCTCCTCCGTTGTTGAAGTGCTAATGAAAGCCACTCACGGACTTGGCCGGGGCTGGGACAGTCCCCTTCTGGGAGAGGAGAAGGAACCCCCTTGCTCTCTGGTTTCTCCCATCCCTTTCTTGGCCTGAAGAAGAAAGGAGGCAGCTTGAGGAAGGCAGAGGACTCTGGGGCGATGCTGCCCTTTGGGCGGGCAGGGTGGACGTTTCCAGCCCTGAGCTCCGCGCAAAGTGGGGCCCCTTGGTCACGGTGCACCCTGGCTGCGGCCCGGCGCCGGGGCCGAGAGAGGCGCTCGCAGCGCCCGCACGCCGGCCTGTGGAGCTCTCCTTCCCCCGTGACCGTCTGCTTGTTTCCCACAGGTGTCCTCTCCCTCCCCGCGCACTTCAGCCCCTACCGCAGCGGCTCCCTGGGCCGCGATGAGCCGGCCGACGCCTACGCTCAGCTGGAGCTCCGCACCCTGGAGCAGTCCCTCCTGGCCACCTGTGTGGGGAGCATCTCGGAGCTGAGTAAGTGCCGTCCCCGTCCGGCTGGCGCTAAGGACAAAGCTAAATGAGCTCTCCTTCTGGCTTCTGGCCTCCTCCTCCTCCTCCTCCACGCTTCTCGCCTTCTCTGAGAGCCAGATCCTTCAAGGCCAGAGGTTGCAAACTGGTGGCCCACAGACACACGTGCTTTGGCTGGCATGTAGACTTCATCACATATAAATCTGGATTTCTGGGTTCTCTTGAGAAATCAGACAGTCTAGCAACCCTGGGCCCTGTTTCTGCATGAGCAGCCATCGAGGGGAGCTACACAGACCGCGCGTGTTCCCCACACTGTCGCATCCCGCACTGTCTTGCAGCTGGCCTGTTTCTTTCATTTATTTTACCTGCCTGGCCCCAAAGACTCTGAATAGACAACCAGTATTCTTTCTTGAAAGAAAACACCTCTGAAATGTCAGCATAGCAAAAGGGAGATCAGAGCAGAGCCGCTCTGGGGAAGAGGGGTGGCCGGCGACCTCAGCCCACGCCCGCCCCAGGCGCCTCCCTGGGTTTTAGGCTCTAGGGAGCACAGGGGCGGCCCCTTGGTCTAGGTCATTACCATTTGACAGCTGCATCTCCTGATTGCTCCCTCTCATGACCCCTGTTGTCTGAGAAAGGAGACGGCCGCTCTTCCTCCTGAGTTCCCCCTTGCTGTGTCGTGAGGCAACCCCCTGGAGGGTGCTGACCCATCGCGAGCCCACAGGGTGGAACAGGTGGAGTGTCACTCTGCTCCAGTCTGTTCCATTTGTGATCTGAGTTTCCTGGCCCCTGAACCGTGCATGACAAACCTTTTTGCTTCTGCAGGGCCAACTTCCTCCCTCCCTCCCAAACAGGAAGTGCAGGTGCCTGATTCGGGGTCACAGAGCAAAGTCTGGGCTGGGAGAGAAGGCAGGCCTGTGGGCTCTCCGTCTCCTGGGGCGTTGCAGAGTAAGGGCGCCTCGGGACCCTACAGGAAGTGGCTGGGGTGTGCGGCTGGATCCCCCACCCCCCACACTGTCCCTGGGCAGTGGGCTTCTTTCGCGCCAGGCAGAGTGCGTGTTTCGGTGAACTCTCCTGAGAACGGCGAGGCACGCTCAGCCCTCAGCGCACTGGGGAGCATGCAGCTCCGTGTGGTGTTTGACCACTGAGTGTGCACGTCACGTGTGCACGGGGCGCATGCAGCCTGCGTTTGTTCCCGTGGCCTCGCTGCCTCCTCAGAACAGCTCGGCGAGGTATGTCGTGATGAGGGAACTGAGGCTCAGAGAGGAAAAGCGACCGTCCCCGAGGCAGGCAGCTTATAAGGACTGAGGGGCCTTCACTCCTGATGCGTCTGGCTTTGGTGCCCACCCTCTTTTCTTTTTTTCTTTTTAATTATAGGAACCTCATTTTTCTTTTTTCAGGATTGGCACTGAGCTCACATCTGTTGCCTTTTTTCCTTCTTCTTCTCCCCAAAGCCCCCCAGGATATAGTTGTATGTTCTAGTTGTGAGTGCCTCTGGTTGTGCTGTGTGGGACGCCATCTCAGCGTGGCCTGATCAGCGATGCCATGTCCGCGCCCAGGATCCAAACCCGCGAAACCCTGGGCCTCCGCAGCGGAGCACGCGGACTCAACCGCTTGGCCACGGGGCCGATCCTGCGGTGGCCACCCTCTTAATCGCTTGGGCTATGGGCTTCCTGGACATGGCTAGCAGCCTAGCCGCCAGCACCCCAGGGCAGCGGAGGGCAAGGTTGGGATTGAGCCTTTGCCTTTCCTTGTGGCGGCCTCTGTGCCCAGGACAGCCCACAGCCAGGCAAAGGGGAGCGTTCGGAAACTTCCCTTGGGGGTGGGCTTGTCATCATTCTGTCCCCACCATTCAGCCCAGCAGCCCAGGGACCAAGTCCTGTAAGTTCTCCCTTACAAAACTCTCCCAAGTTGTAATTTGCCCCTGTCAGCCACCTCCACTGCTACCAACTCAGCCCAGACCAGGGCCATTTGAACCACAAATTGGATTATGCTCAGTGTTCCCTCCGTCCCCTCCTGGCTTCCCGGCTCACTTAGTGAAATCCAAAGTCCTCACTATAGCCCAAGATCCACTCTGTGATCTGGCTTCACTGCCTGCTGCTCTGCTCTTGTCGACTGTGCTTCAGCTACCCCAGCTCCTAGCCAAGTTCCTCCCACCCCGGGGCCTTTGCACTAGCTGTTCCCTGCCTGTGACCTTTTCCTCCAGATACCCAAATAGGTTGGTCCTTCACTTTCCTCAAGTTTCTGCCCAAATGACACCTTATTAGCTAGGCCTCCCCTGAGCACCCCACTCTCATTCTTCTGCCTCCCCTCTTGTGGCTTTGGTTCATTCAAAGCCCTGATTGCCGCTTGACATTGATTATATGTTTACTTGTAAATAGTTTGTCCTCTCTCTCCTTTGACTAGAATTAAATGTGAGGATAGAGACGTCCCTGTTTTGTCCCCTGCTTGTGTCCCCTGTGACTAGAACAGTACCTGATGCTGTGTGTGTGTGTGTTGGAAGGAAGGACTTCTCTCTCACCCAGTGTCTGTCCCTTAGAACTCACCTAGGACTGGTCCACAGCCCGGCCCGGTCCCTCCTCAGTGTGGAGGGACGAAGCACCCCACAGCATCTTTCACAGACACGGGAATGGGCTGTGTTAGTGCTGAGTGGCCCATCTCCCTGGCTCTGCGACCAGGGGTTTTGCTAACGCCTGTGAAGGAGGGAGGGGACAGAGGTGGAGGCAGATACTGCTGTCCTTCTCTTTGACACGAAAGAGCTTAATGAGGCTACTGATACTTGGCGCTGAGCTCCTTGTACCTAAAAGTTCACCCCGGGTTGGCGTGCCTTAGCTCCGTGCAGCTCGCCAAGACCAGCCTGCCAGGTAGGTCGAGAGAAGTTGCATTCTTGTGTCAGGCCCAGCTGCACAGGGAGCTTGGTGCTTGTTTTCCTCTGTCCCTCTCTACCCACGAAAATGTAAATGAGAGGAAATATGAAATAAAGCAAGACACTTCTTTTTGAAGGTAGCCAGATGATGCAGGCCTCAGTTTGAAGACAGTGCTGAATTCCAGTCTCTCGCCTGCTGTTTTGATCTGATGGCTCATCACAAGGGTAGGGCAGACCAGAGGGAGACCCGTCGCCCTCCAGTCAAGGCTGTCCTGATTCCCCAGCAGTGAGGGCTCCTTTCCATGCCTCGTGGGTGTTTCTGGGCCTCAGACTGAGGTACCATCAGTCTTAGGATTAATTGATTCTCAGCTACAGGAACAGTGCAGAAGCAGCTCTGAGCGCCCCTGTCCTGTTATTATTGTCCCCCTGTCCTCCGGGAATCCAAGAGCACAGCCCAGCCTGGGCCACGGCCTCTCAAAGTGTGTGCCGATGGCAGGGACTTTACCCCTGGCCCCGCTCTGCTGCAGACTGAAACTTTTGTAAAATACAATAAAAATGAACGTCTGTGGGGCCGGCCCAGTGGCGCAGTGGTTAAGTGCACACGTTCTGCTTCGGGGGCCTGGGGTTCGCTGGTTTGGATCCCAGATGCGGACATGGCACCACTTGGTAAGCCACGCTGTGGCAGGCGTCCCACGTATAAAGTAGAGGAAGATGGACACAGATGTTAGCTCAGGGCCAGTCTTCCTCAGCAAAAAGAGAAGGATTGGTAGCAGTTAGCTCAGGGCTAATCTTCCTCAAAAACAAAAAATGAACGTCTAAAAAAATGAAGTAAAAGACATGTAAGATGCAAGCCAACTTTTTTATTATTAGATTAGATAGACATAAAAGTCCCTCTGTCAAATAGCTCTGGAAGCTTTGTAGTGCCCTCTCAGTTTCTGAAATTAACTGGTTGTGGGCCAGTAACAGTGTGCAGCCTGTCCGGTTTGCAGACCACGCTTTAAGTGGCAGTGGGGTGACAGTCAGGCGCACGCCTTTGGGACACAGGGGGCCCAGGTCAAGTCCTGACTGGCTCGCTTACCAGCTGTGCCAGTGGGACGAGCCATGTACCTTCTGTGAGCTCACGTCCTCGTCTGTAGGATGGAAGTGCCTCCCATACGGGGTGGCTGTAAAGATTAACTGAGGGTTTGTCTCTTTTCATGTGTCTCATGAAGCCTAGAAAGGATAAGGTGCAGGGGGAGAAGGCACCCAGGAGAACATGCAAAGCCAGGGGCTTTCTTGGGTGGTCGGCGAAGGCTGCGGAGCAGTGGAAGTGTCTAGATGCCTAGTCCAGCCGTCCGAGGCCTCTGCCATTTTGCTCTTGGAGGGAGATGGACAGCACGCAGCTGAGCTCTGAGTGGAGAGTCTGGGGACCTCTGTCTCCAGGGGCCGCTCTGCTGCCTTCGTGTTCCCGAACCTTCCGGAGGCTCCCTCCGTTCCTGGCTCCCTTTTGGGAGCTCTCAGGAGGCACTTTCTTTCTGGATTTTCTCTGTGGGGTTTTGCCTGGAAATGTGCTGCCGAAGGGTTCTACACCAATGACAGTAAGACAATCCTAAGCGTGATTAAGGATAATGACTTCTGCCCTGTCGAGCCTTCAAAGTGATACTTCAGCAAGATTTCTCTTTGATGCCATCGTGGAGTCTTTGGCCTCCCCTCCTTGTAGTCCTGCCGAAAGTTATGACATTTGGACCTGGGGAAGCGGCAGCCAGGTTTCACCTCCCTGCAGCCAACCGAGCTGACGAGGAGCGCCTGTGGGCGGCCGGCCTGGGGTTGTGATGCCGGTTTCTACCACCCAGCAGCCCGAGGGCAGGGCTGGGATGTGGCGTTTTGGGGACTCCTCCTGTCCTGGGAAATGTGGGGCAGCGCCTGCATGCAGGCGGAGGTCCCGGGGGCGGGCACCGCGGAGGCGGCCCGAGGGGTCAAGGAATCAGAGTGGGGGGCGTCAGTGAGAGTGGGCGCCTGCTCTGGGCCGAGTGTGACGTCACGTGCTTCACCTTTATGAATTATTTGGATCCTCACAATTTTTAGGTTAGATGTGATTATTTCCGTTTTACTTATGAGGAAACTGAGGCTCTGGTAAGGAATTTACGTAAGGCGCACAGGCTGGAAGCGGCAGAGCCCTGATTTGAAGCCAGGTCTGGAATCTGTGCTCCTGTCCATTCACCTGGTGGCCTCAGACCTTCCTGGAGTAGATGTGCTGAAGGAACCTTTACAAAGTGCAGGCGCCTGGCCTGCCCCAGGTCAATTCAGTCCAGGCTTGGGGATGGGAGCCGGGTGTCGGGAGCTCCCTGCCCTCCGCCGCCCGGCCCAGGCGTTGCCCAGAGGCACCCAGGCAGCTGAGCCAACTGCAGGGAGAGCCAAGTCAGGCGCTGGAGAGGAGTGAGGACCTGGGATGGAGGGTGGAGCGGGGTGGCTGTCATGGGAGAAGTCGGCAGCAAGTAAGCATGAGTCAAACCCCCCAGAAGCCGCATTTAGAAGTGAAATGAATGCATACGGCTGCTGCTTCATTCTCCAAATGATTGCTGAGCACCCGCTATGCAGCGGACTCTGTGCAGGGCGCCAGGGACCCCGCGGCATAGAGGCCCAGCCTCGCAGGAGCTGTGGAATGAGGGTGAATCAGATGCCACATGTTGAGTGACACTTGTCTTGCCAAATTAAAACCTCGCTTCTCCCTCTCAGGGTCAGCAGTGTCCAGAGGCTTTCTCTGGAAGGGGCTGCCTGTGAGGAACCCCCACAGACACAGACGGGGGAAGCTGACCCGCAGGGCAGGCCCCTCACCCCGAGTTCTCAGGCCTGAGGAGAATGGAAAGGCACCACTGTTCCCAGAAGAGTGGGGCCTCTCCGCTCTGTGGCCTCACACAATGAGGGGATGTTTCCTGTCCCCGGCTGGTGGGGTATTGAAAGGACTTGACTTGGGCAGAAATACAGCACAGGATATGGGGACCCCACCGACTTCACTCGGGCAGGCTGCAGCCCGGCCACATGCCGTTCGTGGACTGGGAAGTCAGACAGGCCTGGATCAAATCCTGGCTCTGCCGGTCACCAGCCACGTGACCCTGGCTAGTGAACTCCTGTGCGCCGAGGGCTCCATGTGACCAGGGAGATGCACGGGGTCAGTAAATGTTTGTTTACCGGATAAGCCTCGGTTTCTCCATTTATAAATTGGGGATAATACTTAGTCCTGGCTTGTAGGGATGGAGTGAAATCCTATCTCTGGAGAATTGGCCACTTGGCACACAGTGGGCGACGGTGGACGTCCTGGGGAAGACCAGGATGGAGCAGCTTCTCTGCTGAGGCAGCTCAGGTTTGCCCCAGACGGCCCGGGGAGGCCCCCACATAGCGGGCGCTGGCTGTCAGGCTGGGAGGAGAGGCCCAGAGAGCTTCCTGGGGTCGGAGAGCTGGGGAGAGGCCGTGCGGTGGGGGAGAGAGTGGGGATGTGGACAGAGAAACCACATCAGCGTCAGTTCCAGCGGAGAAGGGCCCAGCAAAGGTGTCATCCAGCTGTGAGAGCGAGCCCTTGAGACAGGGCAGCTCGGTGCTGCCGTGTGCCCAGGGGACTGCCCGCCCCCGCCTCTGGCTCCAGGGTCGGGGTGATTCTGTGCCGCTGCAGAGGAAGGGCTTTGCTCCGTGGCCACGGTGTCCTTAGAAGGATGTGGCTGTCAACTCAGACGTAGTCTCTCTTTCTCTTCCTTTCTGCCCTCCCACCAGGTGACCTGGTCTCCCGTGCTATGCACCACATGCAGGGACGCCACCCGCTGTGTCCTGGCTCCAGCCCCGCCCGCCAGGCCCGCCAGCCGCCCCAGCCCATCACCTGGTCCCCCGACGCCCTCCACACGCTCTACTATTTCCTGCGGTGTCCACAGATGGAGTCCATGGAGAACCCCAACCTGGACCCCCCGAGGATGGCCCTCAACAATGAACGGTAGGGATCTCCTAGAACTGCATGCCTGATGGGGCGTGCTTCCCACTGTGTGTTGACAGACTGACTTGTCAACAAGGTGAGCAAAGGGCCCTGGCACCAGCCTGTGTGCCTATGAGGAGGCAGCTGACACAGGTGTGGGCTGGGAATGCGGACGGAGGAATCCCCTGGCATGCAGTGGGATTTCCCCTGGGCTAATGTGGTGGGGAGCCGTTGGGGCTGAGAGTGTGCACTGTGACCCCTGTCCCGGGTCTGCCGGCTCCAACACGAGCTAGCTGGGCTTGCTGAGTTTCAGGTGTCTCTGCTATAAGGGGAAGTACTCACACCGACCTGGGAAGGTGGTGTGAGAATCGAGCAAGCCAGTGCTCTGAGAATGATCACGTGGGACAGTGTCTAGGTGTAGCCGGCCCTCCATCAATGGTGGCTGTCACCTGTTTTGATGACGATGATGTCATCGTCCTTGTGGGGAACCTTAGGTGCGTTTTGCCTCATCTGCTCGTTCTATAGACAAGATCGTCATGGCTCTGTCAGGTTACTTGATCTCTAGCAGGTTTGTGGTTGAATGGCCCCAGAATCCAGGCCTGCTGACTCCCGGTCTAGTGCTCTCTCTACAGGGTCCCAGCCTTTTCCCAGCTGGGGGCAGGGAATAGACGTACGCTAAGAGCAGATGTACAGGTTGTACATTGCACAAGGGGACCCACTGAGAGGCATAAGTGGAAGACACACATGGGGCCATGTTAGTCTGAGGACAGGCTGCCTTCTCTAATTGGTCTACTCAAAGGGCCACCGTTTTGAAGTTTTCTGCCTAGAAAGGATGGTTTTCTTTTTTTTTTTTTTTTGAGGAAGATTAGCCCTGAGCTAACATCTGCCGCCAATCCTCCTCTTTTTGCTGAGGAAGACTGGCCCTGAGCTAACATGCGTGCCCGTCTTCCTCTACTTTGTATGTGGGACGCCTAGCACAGCATGGCGTGCCAAGCGGTGCCATGTCCACACGGGATCCGAACCAGCGAACCCCAGGCCTCTGAAGCGGAACATGCAAACTTAACCGCTGTGCCACCAGCCCGGCCCCGAAAGGATGCTTTTCTGTAATTTGCCCATACACTGTACATGCTGGCATGAGCCCCCCCTAGAGGCCACCGCGTGGCCGCTCAAGGCAGGTCTGTCCATGGGGCTGGAGACTCGTGTGCCTGAGGGCTGAGGGAGCAGAAAGACTCGCCTTTGGTGTAGGAAGCCCTGTCTACACATCTTCCACCACACAGCAGGGTCCAGGAGACGGAGAGGGCCTGAGGGCCCCGCGCCCGTCCGGAGGAAGACCTCTGAGCCCCTGATGCAGAAAGTCCCGAAGCCTTCCCAGTGCCCCGCCATTGTCTTTGGATGGCGTTGGGTCTCATCAACTTCCTGGTCGTCACGCCTGCCCCACAGCCAGGCCACTTCCCCAGTGCCTCCATGGTCACAAAAGCAGACCAAGGTGGACTCCTGACCCATGGTTCCTTAAGGACAGCCATCGCGGAACATCGGAAATCGCAGACAGACAGCAGACACTGGAAGTGGGCAGTGAGTGGTCCCGGAGTCAGGGACCTGGGCACAAATGGCAGCTCTGCCATTCATGAACCTGGACACCTTTGTGTAAGGGCTGAACCTCCCTGAGCCTCAGTTTCCTCAGCTGTAAGCGTGGGGCAGCAGGGGAACAGTTGTCAGGGTTGAAGCACAACGTCAGTGTTTACTCTGTGCCGGGCACTATGCTGACTTTACGCATGTACGCTCACTCAGTGCACACACTCCTGGGAGAGGGGTGCTCCTCACAGCCCCACTTTACAGATGGGTCAGTGGAGGTTGAGAGTGATTCAGTGACTTGCCAAGGCCGCACGGCCTCTGCTCATAACACTGCACGTACCATCTGTTGTTATGGGAGACATAAAGCAACAGTGCCCGGTACCCCCATGCAGTGGACCCCCAGGTCACACATGCACTGGATCCCCAGGACCCCCGTGCAGTGGATCCCCAGGACGCACATGCAGTGGATCCCCAGGACACACATGCACTGGATCCCCAGGACCCCCGTGCAGTGGATCCCCAGGACCCCCGTGCAGTGGATCCCCAGGTCGCACATGCAGTGGATCCCCAGGACACACATGCAGTGGATCCCCAGGACCCCCGTGCAGTGGATCCCCAGGACATGCTACCGCTGTGGCTGTCATTACTGGCATCACTATTAGACCATCAGTGTCTTTTTCTCTAGGAGCTGGACGGGACCGAGGTGGGTCACTCTGGGCCTAACACAGAACAAGCAGGCAGCTGGTGGAGGCCCTAGGTGTCCTGAAGGAAGACCTAGCAGGAAAATGGAATCTGAGCAGGAGCGCTGAGCCCCAGCTGCTCCTGATTTGTGGAGGGATTGTTGTGGTTGCTGGAGTTAGCTGGAAGAAGAAAGGGAAGGGAAACAGATGGCAGGGCTTGCTTTGGGAAGGTTCCTCAGAGTGCTAGACCAGCCTGGCCACCCAAGCTAAGGTGTCTGGGAGGGGAGGACAGGGCGCCTGCCTTGGACCTGCTGCCCAGGGCTGGGCTGTGTGGCCCTCTGGCTGTGACCGTGGCTCTTGGCCACGGGGCAGGCCAGGGAGGCACTTCTCTGTGGGCACTGTGCCCGGAGCCCGGGAATGCCCTTGTGGCTGCCCTCTGGCTTCCTCCTGGAGGATTCCGGCCCCTGAGCTCTGAACCACAGCCTCAGGGCTCTGCATGCCAGCATAGGAGCTGAGCTTGGATGGCAAGGAACACATGTGTGTGTTTAGATATCTCCTTGTTTAAAAGCCACACTGTCTGTGGCACAAAGAAATTGGTAGCAAAGGCATTTTTCCATGATTCACTTCAAGTGAGTATTAGACACACGAGAAACTGGAACCACCATTAGGAAAAAAGAATCCAAACGTTTCAGGTTTGGGCACAAAAAGGAGGACACCCTGAAAATACCCAGGCTGGCAATCACCCACAGCTCCCTCATGGCCTGGTTCCTGGCTGCTGAAGTGGTCCTGCTGTGCTTGGACTCACTCTGCGGGGCAGGCACTCAAATCCTTGGAGGCCTGGCTGGCCTTTCCTGGGGCTGTGAGCTGGGCTGCATGTCCCCTCAGGCACCACCACTCCGATGTGTCACCAGAGCTCGGGGGAAAACATCGCCTCATGCAGAGTGGCTGGGGTGCGCTGGTGCTCCAGGGAGATGCAGCTTTGCCTTCGTGAGTCTGGGGGTGTCTCTCTCTCTCTCTCCCCTCAATCCCACCCCATTCCCTTGGAGTTCCTCCCTCCGTCCCCCATCAGGAGCGTGGGGACCAGGTCCCCAGAGCCTCTGATTTCAGGTGTGACGGTGAGCGTGTGGCCCCGGAGGCCTTCTGTTGGGGGATTTGGCGGTTTGGGGATTTCTGGGTCTGTCTGCTACTACGTGACCTCTTCTGCTGTGAGCATGTGGGCCAGGGGCTCAGTGTGGCCACAGGGGTGTAGCCACACAGCACCGTTGACGGTGCTGCTCCAGTCTGTGCTCACATTTTCTGCTTTGCAGACACTGCGCTTCTTCCTTCTGTTAGGCAGTGTGCTGTGTGCCCACGTCTGTGCTGGCAGACGCGGGGACAGGCGTTCGTCCCTCTCATGGGCAGCTCCGCAGGCGTGCCCTGCTGAACCACCACTGCCCCTGCGCTGCTCGGGAGCCCCAGCACCTCTCTGTGAGGGGCTCTTCTCCCCCGAGCCTCCTGCTCCCGGGCGAGAGGGGAGGTGGTGGGAGGAGGGGGTGGTAGAGCAGCGGGAGCTCAGGGTGGCGAGCAGGGCAGCTTTCCAAGGGGCAAGAAGGCACTCTAGCTACTTCCATCTGCTGCCGCAGCCAGCCCGGCAGCCCCGGGGAGGAGAGCACAGGCTTCAAGCAGAGCCCCGGGCTCAGGTCCAGCCCTCCACACACGTGCCTCCAGCTCCTCATCTGTGAAATGGGGCTAAGAGATCCCACCAGGGAGGATAGAGTAAGGTAACACATACAGAAGTAGCCAGCTCTGCCTTTTAAAGGGCTTTTCTACACACTTCTGTTTCTTTTGTGCCCAGATCAGCATGGTAGGTGCTAGCATCACCTCCATTTTACACAGGAGCGCACGAGGCTGGGGGCCCCCAGCTGCTAAGTGGCTGGGCGGAGATTCAAACCAGGTCTCTTTGACCTTGAAGCCCCTGCCCTTCGCTGCACCAGGCTGCAGCTTCCTCACCCGCTGCTGCGACCTGGTCCTAAAGCTCTGGGACGCCCCTGGTGGGTCCAGCCTTTGAGGCCACCTCCTCCGGGCCGTTCCAGCCCCACCTGCCTCTCCTCTCCCAGGACGCCTCCCTCGCCACCCTGGGAGAGGCTGCAGCTGGAACCTCCCTGCACCTCCCAGGATGCCGTCCTTGTCGGCAGGTTGCCTCACGGGCACCAGCGAGGCACGAGGCAGGGTCTCAAATACAGGATTAGTCACAGCTGTGGCCCTGCAGGGTGTGTCACCACCCGAGACCAACCTCAGAAAGTGAAAGAACTTGCTGCCAGTGACCCAGGGTTACCCAGGCGGTGGGGAGGGCTCCTTCCCCCGGGTCTGGAGGAGAATGGACAGCTGTCTGGCTAAACGTGGTCCTTGCTAGTCGTGCCTGGAGGCAGAGGGATGGGTAGCTGGAATAGGTTCTGGGCAGAGCATACCTTCTGGGTCATGGTCCTCCTGGCAATGAAGAGTTTGGAAAGTGGAGAGAAAGGCCACGTAGACGTGCAGGAGTGCCACCAGCTTGCCAGCAGATTGCTGGAAGAAAACATCATCGAGTGGGGTACACAGAGGGAGACGGATACCGTGCGGAGGGTGGAGTGGGCAGGAGGGGAGCCGAGCCTCTGCATCAGAACCTCAGGCAATGCTGGAGGGCCGGGCGTGCCGGGCAGCGTTCCCCAGTGCATCTGCCAGCAGTAGCAGAGAAGCCAGGCCCTGGAGTGGGAATAGTGGGAACGATAGTGGGCCGCTCGTCCACGAGCTAGTCCATTTGCTTAAGCCTCAGGCCCTGGCCCTTCCCTCCCTCTCCCTAGTCCTGCACGGTGCCCTTCATGGAGGGGGTCTCTCTCAGTAGACTGGGGGCCTGCCAGCGTTCTGGACTAAGCCAGGAGGAGCCCGGAGGCCCAGCCAGAGTCTGGTTTGGGATGGAGCCTAGAAACATCTGGTGTCGTGATTTCTCAGCCAGCTGGAGCTCTGAGGAGGGAACTGCTATTCAAAGATGTGCATTTGAGATCTTTCTTACCACTGTCTGATTTTAGAACCTCACTCTGTCACTTGGTCTCCCCAAAGTTCAGGTTCTGTAGACAACTAAAGTTTAGTCTTAACAATCCCCCGGGAGGTATGAGGGCTAACTGAGTTCACATATGTAGCGCTTTTAGAACCATGGCTGGGACCCAGGCGATGCCAAGCGTTAGTGGCTCTGTTATTAACACGATTATTTCTGTTAGGCAGAGGGAGAGACAGCAAGGAGCAGTGTGGCAGAGCCAGAGAACAGGGGAACGTGGGACAGAATGAAGCTGCAGAGGGAGAGGGGCCTCAGGGGCCAAGGTGAGGAGAGGGCTGAGCCGTGGCCTAGAAGTCCTGCCCCAGTGGTCCAGCCCCAGTGGTCCAGCTGTGATTGGCTGCTTTATTTGCCCTCCCCTGACACGTCCCCTCTCAGGGCCTGACCCCCGAGAGTGAGGGGAGCGGAAGGTCCAGGAAGGCCCTCCTGCGCTGCGTGCCCTGATGCCGTGAGGAAAGGCACTCCCACTAAGATCCAGCCAGCACCCCAGTCTGGAGCAGCTGGTGTGGCCCCACACCGCCAGGCAGTTCAGGAAGGACAAGCGGTGGGAAGTGCTGTCTTGATACAAACCTTAGTCCGCAGTTCCCGCAGAGCTGTTTTTGCCCAGGCTCCGGGGGCCTGCTCAGAGTGGAAGCCCTTGTCCGGGTGAGGTCCTAGCGGGGAGACAGTGTGTGTCTGGCCCCGCTCTTGGCTGCCCTGTTCCATGTCCTGCTGGCCAAGAAGTTTCCAGAAAGTCAGTGAACAGAACTTGGAAAAGCTGGAGTTGGCGAAGGTGTCGGCCCTTCTGGGTTCCGTCCACGCCTGTGCTTTGGATGCTGCCAGGGCAGGAGGAGTCCGTGAGCTTCTCTGGTCATCCTGGAGGTCTTCTCTCTGCTCCCTTCTAGCAGTATGCATGTCGGCACGTTGTTCGAGGCCTGTGTCCTCACTGGTAGGGTGGTGAGGAGGATGGGATGGCTGCTGGCGTTAAATGAAAGAATGCAGTACAGCACTCCCTCAGTGCCCAGCACATCACAGCTCCTCAGTAAGTGGTGGCTGCCATCCTCCTCCTCCTCATCCTGGTAATGGTCATCGACGTGTTCAGATGACGTGTTGACATCCAGAATAGACTGTCTTCATTGACGTGGTATGATGTTGCTTTAAATGTGGTTCTCAGGTGGCACCCGGATTAGTAGCGTTACCACTGATGTCATCACTGATGCTTCTGCTGGTGTCACCAACATGACCCTTAGCACCACCACCACCACCAATAATGACGACGACGCAACTGCTGACCTTACTGCTCCTTACAGACACCACCACCTCTGATCACAGCTGCGTCACGGAGCACCTGTTGAGTGACAGATACCTTCTTAAGTGCTGTACTTAGTTACTCGTATTTCTCCCTGGACTTCCTGGACCTCTGTTGATCAGTGAGGAAGGATATAAGAGGAGTCTAAAGAGTGGCTTATGTGATGGAGTGTCCAGCCTAATGAGGGAGGCAAAAACAAGACAGAAGGAAAAAAGAGCAAAACCCACCCGACAATCTAAGGGGAAGCTGGGATGTATGATAATGGGTTAGGTCGGCCCTCGGGCTCTGCAGCTCGCCTGGATTGAGTCCCAGCTCAGCCACTTAAACGCTGGTGACCTCGAGCTTGTATTTTGGCCTCTGTGCCTCAGTCTCTTAGTACAGGAATAATAGTGCTGCCCACATAGGGGTGTTGTGGGTTTTAACTGAAGTAATAGAAATAAAGCACTTAGAATGGGGCACGTGGTGTGTGTCAGTGATTGCCATCGTCATCAAGGGGAGCTTTGAGGAGGCTGGAGTAGGTGGAGGTGGCGTCGGGACGGACTGGGATTTTCACTGGGTCTTAAAGGACAGCCTTAGGAGAGTGGGATGGGTGGGGTGGCATGGGCAGCAAAAGTCACAGAAGGACTTTAGTTGTTTCAAAGTGCGTATTTCATGGCAGAAATGGATCTACATTTTAAAAACACAGAATTAGGTGGGTTGGTTTGCTCTTAAGTCATCACTGATTGTTGTTTCTGTAGACAGATGCTTCTAGGTGGGGCTCCAGTGGGGAAGAGCACCCTCGGAGGTGCCCTGGCCTGAGGGGCACGCCCAGCCCTCCTCCACCAGCTCTGTGGCCCAGCAGGCCTCCTGGCCTCGTGAGCCTCAGTTTCCTCCTGAGTCAAGTGAAGATCCGAGCAGTGGCTACTTCCTAGGGGCTCCCCACGACCTGGGGAGATGCCCCCGACATAAGTAAGGCACACAGTGAGGAGAAGTGCCTCTTCCTTCCATCCAGATGCAGAAGGGGCATGTCTCCCCTCAGACGAGCACTTGGCAGGAATAGGCAGGCCCACGGCTAGGCAGGCGTGCGCTCAGTCTGAAGAACGGGGCTCGTTAATCTTTTGCTCAGCTTGCGAAAGTGTTTTCTTATCAAATAATAGAGATGATGGCAGTGTTGGTTTTATGCTACTGACTTGTGGTTCTCTTAAATACCATTTCAAGAAGATTTGCAATGTTAAGCTCTTTTCTCTCTTTTTTTTAACCCTCTTTGTGTGCATTAAATTTCCATCTGTTTACCCAAAATGGAAGTAAAAGAAATAAGAATAACTATTGGGTGAATTAAGTGCTTGCTTCCTTGAGTCCCCGAGACTGGCGCGGCCAGTGACCTGTGAAGTGGCTTGTTCTGGTCCATGGTCAACACAGGGAGCTGCGCCTCCCGGCCCGAGTCCTCCTCCACCATCTTGTCCTCTGTATTTTCTTCAGAGCACCTTCCTCCATCAGAAATGACCTTGCTCATGTATTTGGTAAGTCACTTGTCTGGCCCCCTCCTCACCCCACTAGAATGTACGGACCATGGCTTGTCCTTGTTCCCACTGTGTCCCCAGCACACGGAACAGTCCCTGGCACATAGTAGGCAGTTACATATTTTCATTCAAATCATGAAATAGGCTGGAGAGCCTAAAGATTGGACTCTCTGGAGTCAGACCATAATACAGGGTCTCTGCTCTGCCATTTATTAGCTGTGTGGCTTTAGGCAAGTTATTTAATTTCTCAGGCCTCAGTTTCCCCAGCTTTAAATGGAAAATGTCTTGATCTACTTCCAGAGGTTTTTGTAAGGATCAAATTAGGTAACACATTTAAAGGACTTAGCACAGAGCAAGCTCTTCACACACAGCAGCTGCTATTATCAGAATAATTACTGTTTTCTTAAACCTATGGAAGGACTAGAGTAACTAAATTGTGTTTAATGCGTTAAATAATCAAAAACAATGGTGAATGTAAAAGTCACATCTGTTCAAAACGCGTGTTTTCTCCCCCCTCGTGTACAGCTCCGTCGGTCCTGCCCTCAGTTCCCGCTGAGCTCAGCCCTGACAGTAGGCAGGGACTGGGTGAGTGACAGGAAGGACGAGGTGGACCAGATGTCACGAAGCAATAACCCAGTGAGGACTGTTTTGGACGGAGACATGTATAAACTTCAGATCTATCGTGACCCCCTAGCCAGGGATTTCAAAGAACTCTGAAAACTGGATTTCATCCACTATGGGTTGGAAGAGCAAGCAGTGAGTCAGCGCCCTCTAAAGTTAACGGTGCGCCATGCCCCAGGCCCCCTGCTTGGTGGTTTGGGCATAGAGCCTGCGCATGGTAGGCGGCCATTGCTGAGTGTTAAGCTTGGGAGTGACGTGATCTGACTTATTTTTACGTGGGATAGAAGCATCTAGACAGAGCTTTACAATTTATAAAACCCTTTAAATACACAACTCTCTAGTAAATCCTCACAATGGCTCTTGGAGGTAGCCATTACCACTCCCATTTGCCGATGAGCAGGCCGAGACCTTGAGAGGGAAAGAGGGCACCCAAGGTTACAGCTGGGAAGAGGCAGATCCGAGCTCAGGCAGGGAATCAGATTATAATAACACAGTGAGTTGACGTTGTCGGGCGTGATGTACCCTCCCACCTCTCAGGAGAGAGAGAGGAGACCCTGGGAGCTGGGTCTCTCGTCAGCACCTCCTCTGCCCAGTGTGACTTGGGCACCTCACTCTCAACTACACGGGACCTCTTCCCCCAACAGACTTGAGCTCGCTGGCTCTGGGTGGCCAGCCTGAGGATGGACATCTGTCTAGCATCCGAGAAGGATTGGGCCAGGGATTTGGGGCAGGCAAAGGAAGTGGCAGTGCCAGATAAGGGGATGGAAACAGGACAGGATCCTGGCCCTAGCTGTTGAAAATTGTCCCCCACCCCCAACCCTGGGGCTGCCTATTGCGTATGACTTCCTGCCCCATTCTTGGGCCCACTGGTCCTCACAGAAAAGGAGAAGACCAGGAACTGCCACGTCTGGGGCTTCATGCATTTGGAGTGTCTTTCTAAGAGAGAGACAACAATCCCCTTTGTCTGTGGTATTGCCGGGACCCCAGGGAGCACCTCCGTGTTGGGAAGTCCCAACTCTAGAGGGAACTGAGTTTGCTTTCTTGAAGCAGATGGCTTCCGAGGCTGAGCATTGACTTCGCAGCCACTGGGGATGGGGGCAGGGTAGGAGTGCAGGCGATGACTGGAGTCTCGCTGGGCTGCTTTCTGGCCTGCTCTGACTTGCCCACCAGGCAGCTCTTCAGATTTCCCCCCTCCCACAGGACCAACTGCCTCTGACAGCTGTCTGTGACTTGTCCCTCTTTGCTGCTTTAGTATTTGAGATTTGGGGGATGAAGGCTCTTAAGGGACCCGAGCACACTCTCTGAGGCTTTGGGGCCCAGCCCAGCTCCCATTCCCTGCCAACTTCACAGCCTGAGGAGGCTGTGGGTGGAGAAGCTGGAGTTTGGGCAGAATGGTGAAGTGGGCCCAGTGAGGCAAGCTTTTTCTCTGTCGTGTCCACCTTCCATCCTCTGCCGGCCAGTGGGCTCAGCATTTTATGCATGGCAGTGTGGTCTCATGAAAGACCCCAGAATCTCTTTTTTTTTTAAAGCCAGATCACCATTAGCTAGCTGTGTGGCCCTGGGCCTGCACCAAAAGCTTGGTTTCCACATTGGTAACACGCAGACTCATAATTATACCTCCCTTGCAGGGTGGCTGTATCAGAGGGTCATGGATGCAAAATGGCCTCATGCTTACTTGGCACATAGTAGGCCTGCGCATATCATAGCAGTGTGGCTTTGCTGCTCAGAAGCCAGTGCTGGAGTCTTCCATGAGGCTGTGGTCGGGATGTGGGTGCAGAAAGCAGGCCAGGTCCTTGGAGCTGCACCGTCTTGGCCCCTGTCTCTAGCTGGGTTGGAGTGCCCCCCCATCTATAGCTTGGGTCAAAGCCACTAGTTGTCAGTCAATAAGTTCCCCCTTACACACATGGATCTCTATCAGGCCTCAAGAGCCCCATGCCCCCACCTCTTGCTGTAAGTTTCTGGAAACTCTTTACCTGACAGTTTGAATGGGTCATCTTTCTGTCTTAATGGGGTGGAGTGGGAAAGTGGGTGCTGCATGATTATATGCAGTTGAATCTAAACAGGAATACCTACCCGGTGACCCCAAACAATAGATCCCATCCCCACCCACTGCCCAGCAGGTGTCTCTGGGATAAATGGAGCAGGACAGCTAAGGCATAGGGTCCTCCCAACCTGCCTTGTTGGCAGAGGCCGATGGGTGGTGGCAGGTGCCCTCAGGAGGGGCCTGCATTTGAACAGGTTGGAGGCCCTCACCTGTCTGGCTTCCATATGGTGAAAGAGCTTGTGGTCTCCTGTCAGCCACCACAGACGCTGCACATGGGTGCGGAAGGTGGGTCTCTTGCCCATGGCAGCAGTGAGCCCCAGAGGCAAGGCATGGCCCCTAGACCAAGGGAGCCGCACCCCAGCACAGTGGGGAGGGGCCTGCTGTCACACCGCCCGCTTCCAGGCATGTGGGGAGCAGCGATACTCCAGCCTGCTGGACCAGCTGCCGGGCCGCCCTGCTGGGGAACTTTGCCCGAGATGCGGGCCAGACGCCTTGACCTTGAGGGCGGCGAGCCCTCCCTGCTGCGTGAGAGGGTGGAGTGGTGGCAGCCGCGTGCAGTCTCCACTGGGATCTCTGCCATCTCGCCACATGAGAGGCCACCCCGGAGTCAGGCCCAGTACCGAAGATGGGTGGCTCTGCTGGTCTGCCGAGGCTCAGGGCCGCAGTGACATCTGTAGCGCCAGGTTGGCCATTTGCCACCCTGAGAAGGCGCCATCCCACATCCTCGCTGCTGTCCCGGAACCTGCCTCAGCCCCCCTCGGCCGAGCTCCCTGGGAACCTGTTCCTGGGTGGAGAATTCTCCTGCGAAGTGATTAGCTTGTATCTGGGAAGTATTTTCTTTTTTCTGAAGACAACCATTTGCCAACATTCCAGCCAACTCAAGCCTCCAAGAATGGGAGATGAGACAGGTCCCCATCACAGGCTCGTGGCCTGACTTAGAACTCGGGAGCCCTGCGGAGAGTTCTGGAGCGAGGGCGGGCCCTGAACACATGCCAGCACCGGAGGCTTTGCCTCCAGGAGTGAGAACGTGCCACATCGATAAATCCCACACTGGGTTTCTAACATGGGTTTCTGCGCAGAGGGGCAGGAAACGTCAGCGAGCAGCCCAGCCTCTGCCTTCAGAGAAATTACTTTGGTCTGAGGAGAAGCAGCAAACAGACCACGTAAATGAACAGAATGACCACAAAGGGGTACATGCCCAAGGGTGCAGCCCTGAAGCAGAGTGGAGACTGCTGCAGGGCTCACGGGCCCCCGCTGCCTGAGGGGCAGCCAGAGCAGGAGAGGCGCCGTACAGGGGCCCCAGCCCCCGGGTGACCAGATGTCCCACTGTGCTGGGGCAGCTCCAGTTGACGCCTGACACCCCGGTATGGTGCTAGTGGCACTCCTTTCCCTCTCAGAAGTGGTCCAGGTGAGAAATTATGTGCTTGCTGATCGTCCCTGATATTCATCATCCCTAAGGTGAAAGAGAGGCAGGGTCCAGGTAATGAAGACCAGGGCCAGCTGACTAAGCCAAGTGGCGGCGGAGTGTCCAGTTCAGGAGCTCAGATGCTGGGGCCCGCAGCCTGGGACCCCGTCCCAGCTCTGCCACTTCCTAGGTGCGTGATCTGGCAAGTGACTTCACCTGTCCAGGCCTCAGTTTCCCCATAGGTAAAGGGGATAATAATTGTACCCACTTCTAAAGTAGATATGAAGATAAATAAGTCCATAAATGTAAAGGGCTTCAAACGGGGCCAGGTCTTAGCAAACGTTCTGTACATATTTGTTGTTAGTGTTTTTCTGTTGTTCTTAGATGCCTGGGGAGCCAGGCCAGGACACCCCAGTTGTCACACAAGTGACATCCCGTTCCCCTGCTCACTTTTGGGCTCCCATGGGGCCTGAAGGGCCACCACCGGGAGGAGGCAGGGAGCTCACCCACCGCTGACCCCGACGTGCTGTGCTCTCAGTTTATATCCACATGCATATCTGGGAAAGTGGAGGTTTGTGTGGTGCCTCTAATCTGTACCAGATGAGTCTCAATCAGAAAGCATATTTCCCCCACAGAGAGCCCTGAGCCCCACCTCTGCAGAAGTCTCCTGACCCCACGCGGAGCCTCTGCCACAGCTCAGCTCCAGGTTCCGAGGCAGCGGGGCTACCAGACAAGACAGGCCTGGGGGTCCGAAGAGAGGCGCCTGCCCAGCTCGGACTCCAGCCGGGCCAGAGCATTCTGTGTACCGAGCAGTTCTAGAGAAATGTCCAGGATGTGAACAGACTAGAGGTGCTTTTCCTTTCTGCTGCGGGTGGCATCTGCCATTGCTGGAACAGTGTCAGATTTATTCTCCATGGAAGTTTCGGCCTGGTGTTCAGCCATGGTGGCTCTCCTGTGGCGAGGGCCTCAGAGCTGACCTTAACCTTCCCAGGGAAGGCTCTGCTCCAGGAGCCATCATCTGATTGGGAAAAGCTAGGCATCTTCACAGGCTCGTGACGGTGCACCCGCCAGCCCAGCCCAGACTGCACGTGGAGAGGGGCGTGGGAGCAGCGTGCCCACAGCAGACCCACCCCTGTGCTTGGCATGGTTCCACTGAAGGTGGGGCAAAGTCAGTGGAAGAACTTAGGGCTGAGGGTGGGAGACATCCGGCGGCCCCCTCCCTCGTTGTCATCTCAGCTCTCCGGCTGGCCCCTGTGCGAGTCCTTTCCTGCACTTGGGTGCTCATAGGCGGTGGGCTGAGCTTACCCGAGACGCGGTGACCTCGTTAGGGAACAAGCCTGAGGCGTCACGGCCTTCCCCACCCTGGAGCAGGCCTGCGTCCTAGAGCCCTCTGTGCTCCCTGCCAGGGGTGGAGGTTAAGAAACGAGACCCCCATTGTCCCAGGAGTGAAGTCAGGCTGGGTCTCGAGGCCCTGCCTAGCCGGGGTGCATGTCCGGGGTCTGTGTGAGTGCTCACACCAAGTACCTCATGGGTGGGCCAGAGTGGACAGACCTGCCGGCCCCAGACTCACAGGGGCACAAGGCCTTCTCGTGCCTGGGGCTCAGTCGTGCGCCCGGCCTCCGAGTACAGACCTGCACCCCGTCTGCCAGCCTGGTCCCCGCGAAGGCCCTGCCCCCTCAAGGAAGAACAGAGCCTGCTTTGAGCTGGAAATTGGAGGCGTTTCCTGTTCCCCGTTGTTAAGACACCGCTTATAGGACTGTAATCCCAATAAATCATATGCTTGCTGAGCGGGCAGGGTTTATTTTTTTTTCCAGGCTTCAGGGACCTCTTAAAACCAAGGCCTAAAGAAATTTATTCTCTTTCATTTGTTTAATGGGGAAAAATGGCTTTTGCAGGTCTGCTCCTGTCGAAGGGCCTTCTGAGACCACCGGCTTGATGGACTCAGGCTCATCTGTGTGATTCATTTAAAGAGAGATGAAGAGAAACCGAGTCAGAACCCACGGGTCTGGTCTCCTTGTTGCTGCTGAACTGGGCCTGGGCCTCCTGGCCTCTCTTCCCTCCCCTCCCCTAGCACCTGAGAGGAGGTGTCAGGGAGTTCCCACCCTCTTCACGTGAAAGCCCAGTTTGCACTGCCGTGTTTCCTGGACTCCCCCACGTGACAACACAAAGGCAAATGCTACCAGTCGATGGCCCTTTGAAGTGGCTTCGTTTGTCACAGCAGCGACCCAACCGGATGCGTTTGCATGCGTGTGTGTGGTGTTTTGTAGGTTCAGCCACCAACAGCAGTTGGGGCATGCGGGGGGTGCAGCTCCCTGGCAGTGTCCCTGCCCACCCCCTCATCCCGTCACATGCTCATGCCCTGGCACCCTGGGTTCGCATTCCTTGTCGTCGCCCCTTCCCCTGTGTGAGGTCCTTGACTGCCCAGGCCCAGAGCCTGTCCTGCCAGAAACAGTTCCCAGATCACACTGGATGTCGAGGCTGCATTTGTGTCTGTTTACGAGCTGGGGTGGAGTGGGTGGCGGGCAGCTTGCTGGCAGGCTTCCGCAAGCCGTACGTGTTTGTACTTGCTGGGCTGGGGGTAGGGCGAGGGAGTCAGCTGGACTTGAAGAAGGTTGGAGCCGAGGCATTTCACAGGGCCAGATTCCCACAGCCTTGTTTGCTATTATGTAGATACTGATATGATGATAACAGCTCACCCTTATCAATAACTCACCATGTGCCAAATGCTGTGTCGAGTACTTTCTGTACAGACTTCTGCCGTCTTAGGAGGTGCCCATTTCGCTGGTGGGCAGCTGAGGCTGAAGAGGTGTGGCAGCTTGTGTAGGATCCCAGTCTAATTCTCTGGGATCCTCTAGAGGCCAGCCAGGGCCTCCCTGCAGAGCCCGTGCTCTCCAGCACTGCACCGTAGGTACAGCTGTGTCGTGTGGAGTCTGAAATACAGCAAGAGAGGTTCTCACAAAAGAGGATCTTTAGAAACCACTGACTTGAGCCACCCCTTCTTTAATAGACAAACAGGCCCAGAGAGGGTAATGATCTCCCCAAGATTGCAAAGCCAGTTTAGTTGCTTCCAGGAAACTAGAGCTTGCTCTCAGTGAGCATGTAGTGTGGGATCCTCAGATCCCTGGGCCAGGAGTGTGCATGCAAAGCATATGCCACTCTAGAACCGGTCAGACCGTGTGCCACCAGGGCCAGAACCCCAGCCCCACGCCCACTGCTGCCTGCCAGCCCGGGAGCAGCCTCATCTTAGGGATCTGCTACGTTTGTCTAAGGCAGCAGTCCTCAAAGTGTGGCCTGGGGACCCCTGGGGTCCCAGAGGCTTTCCAGGAGCCCATAGGGTCAAAATTATTTTCATAATAATAAGATGCTATTTACCTTTTCACTCTCATGTTCTCCCAAGTGTCCTCGGGAGTTTTCAGAGGCTGTGTGACATGTGATGATGGTGTCACATTGATGGGATGTGAGCTTGTGCATTCAGATGTTGTGACATTTGCTGTTTTAATTGCTGATACAGTAAACAGTGACAGAACAACACACGTAAACGAATGCTCTCCGGGGGCCTCAGTGATTTGTAAGGGTGCAAAGGGCATCCTGAGACCCAAACTCTCAAGAACTGCTCTTCTGACAGACCCAGCAAATGGGGAGCTCGGCGGCAGCAGAAGAGCCAAGCAAAGGGGGCTCCTTCAGCTCTGGCCCCCCTGCCCTCCTGCAGCCCTGCGGACCCTGGCACCCCGGTACCCGGCACTGAAAGGCTGAGGGCCCAAACTCAGCCTGGGGGAAAGGCAGGAAGAGGGAAACAGCCTTTTTCTTTGAGAAGGCACAAAGCAGAGGGCCCTGGGGACAGCACATAACGTCGTCGGTCCTCGCCTTGCTCCTCTGGAGCCCTTTCACCCTGGAGTTAGGACACAGTCATGGCCAGTGCGGATGGGAGTTTTTATAGGGAGTTTCCAGAAAGTCCAGAAATGCAGGCCAGCTTCTCGGCATGCCCAATAGGACAGCTGAAATTACCAGAAAGGAAATAGTAGCGTGGAACCCACAGACCAAGGGAAGGATGTTACCGACAAAGTCCGTGAATTGCTTGCCATTTTACCTTCCCACGGGCCACAGGCCAGGGAAGTGGGTAGACCGAGGAGAAAGGCTTGAAGAAATCAGTTTAGGGGCTGGCATGGCCTTGTTTTCAGACAGGTGGCACCAGCCACCGCCCCAGAGGCAGAGGATCAGTCTTATCCCTGGAGAATTTCTGTATGTTGAGAATATCAGTCAGTGTTCAATTTGGGAAACAAGACCCATCCTGGGCGCCTTGAGAGGAAGGGAAGCAGGATCAGTGGAGGGCTCAAGGAGCAGGTCAAGACTGAGCCTCCAGGAATGACTTCAAGGAAAGTGCAGTACTCATTCATCAGGGGCTGCTCCCTCTGAGACAGCCCCTCGGGAGTCTAGTTCAGGTTTGGGGCTGGAATCAAGAAGTCTTCACTGTTGCTTTCAATAGCACAGCCCCTGCTCTGAAGCACCCAGGAAGGTGGAAATGGACACTGGAAGGCTCTGCAGGAAAAAGAAAGGGGCCTCATGTGTCATGATCTGGCTTGCCGGCAGAAACAGACAGAGGAGACACTGAGGTGGTCTCCACCTCAGGTCCATTTACCAGATCTCGTGCAGCTGCATCTTAATGGTGACACCTAATCTGCATCCAGAGCTCCAGCTGCAGAGGAGTCTGGGAAATGTAGTTTCTGGCTAACTTTCTCCATGTCTCCAGCTAAGATGGTATCCTGGAGGCTGAATGAGCCAATCCCCAGGGTCTGCCCACCGAGGTATCAGTGATGCCTTCTGTCATGGCCAAGATGTAAGAGGCACGAGGCAGGAAAATGAGTCACGGCCCCTACTGATTAGACTTCACAGTTCCCTGAGTCCCCTCGGGGACTTCTCCTGGGGCAGTGGGGGGCCACTTAGAGCTTCAGTGGCCACTCTGGGCACTTGGTCTTAGCTGTGGGCCATAGTGGGGAAGAATGGCTGGCAAGTCCACGAACTCTCTTCTTGTTTCCCCTTCAGTCTGCCGTGCTGGTGGTTTTGATAAAAGGCTTCCCCTTGGATCAGAAGGACTGACAAAAGAGGGGTAATTCACAAATGAGTTGTTGGTCCTTCCTAGATCCTACAACTTAGCGCCCTAGAGTCCTGACTTCCCACCCTAATTAGTCAGCACTGTGCCCTTGAAAATTATACACTGTTTTTTTCTAGGCAGAAACATGACTAGCCCAGAGCTGAAAACTTGGATGCCTTATACTAAGTTCTCAGCTGCGTTATACTCAGCCGTCCTTGCAGTCATTCCGCAAACGTTTATTGAGGACCTGTGGTGTCTAGGCCCCATGCTGGACATATTTTGGAGAATGCAGAGAAGAGGAAGGCATCGTTCCTGTCCTGAGCAGAGGAACAGCCTAGTCAGGAAGATGAGACACATTCACTGCTGGAAGACAGAGTTGTGAGGGATCTTGGAGCAGGAAGAGAGGGGATCCAGGAAGCCTTCTGGAAAGGGGTGGCATTGGAACTGAGCTTGGAAGGATGAGTGGGATCTGGACAGGCTGAGATGAGAGCTGGTTCATACTCATGAGGAAGACGGAACGGGCAAGGTTGCCTTGAGCACCACGAGTGCCCGGGCTGGGGCATCCTGGTGCAAGGTGAGCCGGGCTGGGTGGGTGAGGGGTCCTCGAAGGCCACCACTGGCCGGGCTTTCCTGCCCGGGCCGCCTCACCACACCGACCAGTGCTCAGTGCGCCAGCCACAGGACTCAGACCCAGATATATTTTCTGAAGTGACAGAACCAGGACATCAAAAGAACTCCAAATGAATCACCTCCAAGATCCCGTGTAATTATTTTGTTTAAAAAAATAAATAAAGCATCCTTTGCCTTCAAGGAGAGAAGCTTTTAACACTTTGGGAAACCTGAGATAGGTGGCCTGAGGACGGTGTCGGGGGCGCCAAGGACACAGAACGGAGGTCCTTGCACAGAGCAGGCCGGGGGTCCCCTGAGTCAGGACCCGAGGACTGGCCATCGGGGCCTCTGCATTGAGCTCTGTGACTGCGGGGTGGTCTCCTGAGGATGGCTCCACGGCGGGAGATGTGCCAGAACTGGTGGAGGACAAGAGGAGAGCTGCCCTCCATACTGAGCGGACCCTGGGGGGGTGGGTTGGGACGGGAGCCTGGGTGGCAGCACCTCTGTGTTGCTGAAGGCCAGGGTGCTGGGCACGGCGCGTGCGAATGGCGCCCCCTGGTGACACTTGGACTACCTCGTGAGGGGCTCCCTGGAGCTTGCTGCTCAGTGGCCTTGCTGAACGGCCTTCCCTGTGTCCGTCTACTGCCCCAGCCGTGGCCGTGGGTCCTTGGAGTTACATGGGCCCCTGGGACCCTTCCTCCTCGTGGGACTTGGGGTGCCAAGCTGGGGCAACCCTGGCCCGCCACGGAAAGCGATGTCAGGCCACCTCAGCCCAGGTGCTGGTGAGGCAGGTGTGCTGTCAGGAGGCTCGTCCGGGGTGGCGGGTGCTGTCTCAGTGGGCCTTCCACAGCCTGGGGAGCAGGTGTCACGCCGTCTCACAGACGAGGGAAACAGGCCCGGGTGTTCACAGCAAGGAGGGAGCCACTGTGCATGGCTGGAGCCGGGCTCAGTTCACCTCTTTGCCCTGCTACCCAGGAGGTGGTCTCTCCCCTCTGCAGAGAGGGGCACCCAGAGCCCCCACCTGAAGTCTTTGGAAGGGGCTGGAGTCCCCAGTCCGCACACCGGCAAACCCCTTCTTCCACTGGCCACTGAAGGCCCTCGGGTCTGCGCGTGGCCCGTGACGGGAATTCCCTCTGACCCGTGACAAAGTTTCTGTGGAATGGGACAAATCGGGGTCCCTGTGGGGGAGGGTCAGGACCTGAGGGTTACGGGTGACCCGCCTCCGTGGCCGCACTCCAAGCGTGCGTGTGCTGAAGGGGCCCCTCTGCCCTCCGGGAGCGCCCGGCCGGCCTGACCTCTCTCTGCTGCCTCGCAGGCCCTTCCTGCTGCTGCCGCCTCTGATGGAGTGGATGCGCGTGGCCATCACCTACGCAGAGCACCGCCGCAGCCTCACCGTGGACAGCGGCGACATCCGGCAGGCGGCCCGGCTGCTGCTGCCCGGCCTGGACTGTGAGCCCCGGCAGCTCAAGTACGGAGCCAGGGGGAGACCTGGGAGGAGTGAGGCAGGAGGGTCCCGGCTTTCGTGCCCAGCCCCCCGCAAACCTCCCGGGGGCCGAGAGAGGGCGGCCCACGCAAGCCTCAGAACCAGCCGCCCTGGGCCTTGGCTGCTGTGCTGTCTGGGACGCAGAGCACACACGTTTGGATTGGGCAGGAGAGCTCTCACGGTCTGACTCTTTGGGCTGTTTTGGGGGTGAGCAACAGAAGTGGGCCCTCTCTTTCCTCTCTTCCCATGATTTCCCCATTTTCCTGAGTACTCCTGGGTACAGGCACTGTGCTGAGCCCTTCCTTTTGATGTGCATTATCTTGGTCTTCGTGACCGTTTTAGAGAAGAAGGGGCTAAAACACCCGTATTAGATGGAGAAGTTGAGGATCAGAGAGGGACACTAACTGGCCTGAGATACTCAGCCGGCAAAGTGGCCACGCCCAAATTGGAGCCCAGGTCCATGTGGCCCCAGCCTGGCTCTTAACTTCCTCCACCTGTGGCTCCCTTGTGTCGGACTGCTCTCCTGAAGTCGTTGCAGAGAAGGTTCCCTCTGGCTGTCCTTTTTTTGACCCTCTGCCCAACCCCAGTTATGGCGTCCTCTGTCTCCATGGCAAATGGAACCACATTCTGGGACATAAACTTTCTATGCTTTGGCCTAAACATGGCTCCAGGCTGAAGCCACCTACTGGAAGCCTGTGGTGTACCCTGTATAGACGCACCCTGTGTAGACGCAGGTTTTGTCTGTGACTCTCCTTGGCAGGATGCTTGACTGCAGTGGGACTCTGGGCCACTCTCCACCGTCTCTCCTGAACTTCTGGGCCTCACCAGGAGGCCACAAGGGGAGACGATGCAGAGCCAAGAGCTGGAACTTGGCTGCAGTGGTGTTCGTTAGACTGAGCGTGGCCTTCTCCAGGCAGAAAGTGTACAACCAAGCGCTGTGGCCTGAACCCCGGCCGGAGCCTCTCCTCCTGGGGCAGACCCCAATAGATTATTGTAGACGGGACTTTGTTTCCTGACAGTTGACAGCTCTCAGGAGCTCAGAGACCGTCTTCACGTGTTTGTAGAACATCAGAAGTGTGTGCTCTTCATGTCACTGAACGTGACGAGGCCAGCTGATCAGATAGAAGTTCCCAGTCCTTCCCCCAATCCCGTGCTCACGCCACATGTCCGCCTCTCACAGCTCTGTCGCGTCCCGTGGAGAGGCAGCGTCCCGGCAGAAGGGGTCCTCACACAGCCGCACTCACACACCTGGGTCTCTCCTGCGCAGGCCTGAGTGCTGTTCCAGTTCCTTCCGGAGGCTGGATGCCCGAGCGGCTGCTGAGAGATTCCACCAGGACCTGGGCTTCCGCATGCTCAGCTGCGGCAGGACGGACCTCATCAACCAGGCGATCGAGGCCCTGGGCCCGGACGGGGTTAACACCATGGATGACCAGGTACGTCCTGAGAGCTCCGCTCATCAGGCTTAGGGACCTAAATCGGGGATTCGTGACTGCCGGAGTTGGTGGCAGGGCCCTTCCCATCCCAAACGTGAGACCTGCTCAGCTCTGTGCTTCTAAGAGGAGGGCTGCCTCCTGAATTCTGCCCTGCCTGTTCCAGGTGGGGTGTCAGCTTGAAAGCTTCCCTAGGACCCCATGGAAAACCTCTGTAACGGGGAGCTGCTTCCCCTCCCTGGAAGGCTGGAGACTGTCCCAGACGGTGCAGGGCTAGGAAGAGGCCAGAGGAACCCGCTTGACCTCAGGCTGTGGATAACGGTCGCTAAGACTTGTAGGAGAGCGTCGTGTGGGCCTGCACCGCGCCGGCCGCAGAGACCCTGCCTTCAAGGGGTGGGCGTCCCAGCGGGGCACAGATGCTGAGAAACGTGAGCACGTGAAACACAGAGAAGTGCTCAGGAGTAGGAGGAAGCCAGAACGGGACGTGTGGGAGGGGATTTACAGTTGTGCGTAGTTTGACTTGAGTCTTTTGCTTGCTTTGTGTGTCTCGCTGGAGCGGCCGCCGTCGCGTCACACTTGCGATGCCCAGGCCACGCTCTAAGCGCCGTGCACAGGTACGCGCTCGGCCCTGCCGGCAGCCCTGTGACATAGCTGCTGTCATTAGCCGAGTGTTGGCTTGAGGAAGCTAAGCTCAGAGACGTTGGTTTCCCTGGGGTCACCCCACCAGCGGGGAGCAGAGCTGCATTGGGAGGACCCGGGTAGCCTGACCCGGGCTTTTGGCCGCTGCAGGATGTCCGGTTTGTTCATCGGGCGCTGTTTTGTGAGGACTCCCCGTGGGCGATGGCGCTGTGGTCTGCGAGCCCACATAGCAGGCTGGGGCACAGAAGACAACTGCGGGTTAGGGAGCGCTCCCGCCTAAGGGGACAGCGCCCTGCAGGGCGTGAGGAAGCGCCCGGCGACCACGCGGCCAGAGCGGGCTTCGACAGGCCTCCGCCCGGGGCGTGTGCGCTGAGGCCAGGGGGCACGTGCAGGGACGGGGGGCCGCAAGGCTGAGGGTGCTGCTGCAGAGCTGTGACAGGCTGGGTGGCAGAGGCACCTCTGTCAGCTCAGGTCCCTGGGCTGTGCAGGAGCCTTCATCCTGGGGGAGGGCTCTCCATCCTCGGTAGCACAGGGGTGGAGCCCGTGGCCTTTGCTGTAGACAGACCTGGGTTTTAGTCTGCCACATCATAGCTGTGCAATCTCAGACTGGCTACTCTACCTCTCTGAGCCTCAGTTTCCCTGCCTCCAACACGGAGGATGGTAGTCCCCGCCCCACAGGTTCTTGTGAGACTTTGCCGCTGGCACACAGGCGTTGCTCACTAAATGCACATTCTCGCCTTGCGGCCCGTGTGCTGGTGACAATGGCGTCCCTGCAGCTGTTGACCAGCCTCCTTATGTCCCTGGGTGCGCACGGGGCCAGCAGGGAGGAGCAGTTCTCCTCCTAGGCTCGCAGCCTGGTTTAAACTCCGAATTGTGTCCAGATGTGTGGCGAGAAGAGCAGTCAGGTGTGAGCAGGGGGATGAGCAGTCACACCCTCTCTCGGTGGCAGCGGCTCTCCTCCAAGAGCCAGGCCCTGCCTGCTCCTCGCCTCGTGTCCACAGGGCTCTCTGGCCAGCGGTCCTCTCCCAGGGTCAGTCTCAGGCTGTTTCCTTATCTCTGGGCATGAGACAAGGCTTGATGAGGTAAGGAGATCTTGTCTACACACAAACAACCTAATAAATAACACCGCAGGGCTCCAGACACACGCGCCCCAGCGTCCAGCTGCGGAGTAACGCCTTCCGCACTGCCCTGCTGCTCCTGGCCACGGAGGAGGGCTCCCGGCAGGAGGCAGCCCCCGGGACCGCCCACCTAACCTCCGGGAGGGCCTGGGCCCGCTTTCAGAAAAGCTGACACCCAGTCACAAGAGACGGTCAAGTCAGACCCTCCTCCCTCCGGAGCCCCTCGAAGGCGAGCATCGCGGCTCAGGGCGCCTGGCTTCTGTCCCACTGCTGCTTCTCGCTCGTCGTCTGGCCTTGGCAAGTTAACCCCTGTCTCTGCTCCTCATCTGTAAAATGGGAATGATGGGCCTCCCCAGTAGGGTCTTAGGTGCTGAAATGAGAGAGTGCAGCTAAGGGACTTCACACCGTGGGTGAGGATGTGGCCGTGAGACGTGATGTCGGAGACAGAGTTGTCGGGTATTCTAACTAATTAGCTCTTAAGGTGAGCTTCCTCCGCACTGAGCCCCGTGTACAGAGTAACTCATACTCTACAACAGTCCTGCGAGGGAGATACTGTTCCTCCCGTTGTACAGATGAAGACACTGAGGCACAGAGAGGTGCAGTGACTTGAACCAAGTGCACAGCTCCCCGTGCAGAGGTGTTCTTTGACTGAGTCTGGCTGTGGGGCCTGTGCTCCTCACCTCGTGTCCTGCGGTGCTCATGGAGATGTCCCTGCTCATCCTTCTGGTGTCGTCTGTCCACGGGGCCTAGGAGGGCCTCCTGGCCGAGCACAAGGCACAGGGTTGCTCAGGATGAGCGGCCGGGTGGAGTGGGCTGGGGACCAGGCCTGTGGGATACGCGTCCCGTGCTCTGTTTCCAGACGGTGTAGCGTCTGCGTTTGATTCACGTAGGGTATGACGCCGCTGATGTACGCCTGTGCTGCTGGGGACGAAGCAATGGTCCAGATGTTGATTGATGCTGGAGCAAACCTGGACATCCAGGTGAGTGGGCCCAACGAGCTGCACCTCGGCCCCAACCCAGCAAGAGAAGCCCCAGGGTCTCCGTCAGCCGAGCTGCGTGCACTGTTGTGGACAACTGGGTAGATGTGGCTCCGAGGGCTAGAGCTGTGACATGCCTGGAGATCACAGGTAGCAAAGAGGATTCTTCCTCAAGATTTGGGCTTTCTCTCTGAGAGGAAGTGAGCTGAGGGGGAGTTGAATGGAGAGAATGGCCGTAATTCTGTTACCATAACACCGTTCCTCTTTACCAGCCTAACTCCAGCCGTCCCTGCCATCCCAGATACTTCTCGCTCTGAGGCAGAAAGTGTTCCCTCTCTGCCATGTCTCTGCTCAGGGCAGACACTGCTAACTGAACATCCTCTGAGCCTTTTCCACGTGGCGCTCGAGGCAGACATTACTAGTTCACTGCAGAAAGCACTTGAGTGGACTCCTAGTCACCCTCCCTGCAGGGTGCCTGCTTAGCTCAGGAGCCTGTGTCCCTCACTGGTGGTTCGTGGTGTTGCAGGTTCCCAGCAGCTCTCCCAGGCATCCCTCCATTCACCCCGACAGCCGGCACTGGACGCCGCTGACGTTTGCTGTGCTGCATGGACACATCTCTGTAGTCCAGGTGAGCTCCTGCCGGGCGCACAGTGTGCCCTCGGATTGCCAGGTGGACTGGGCCCCAAGCGTAGCCCCAGTCTCGCCTGAGTGAGCGGCTGCCTGGAATCAGAGATGGCAGAGGCGCTGCTTAAGGCTGGCCCACCTGGTTCACCGCACGGAGAGGGCATCAGTGCAAAGACACGTGTGGGACGTTAGGTGCCCGCAGTGCCAGGCTGGCTGGCACCTCTGTGTCTGTCGGCGAGTCTCAGGGCATGCTGGAATCTGTGTGAACGTGCCCAGTCTTCTCTCCTCCAAGCGTCCATCTGACCCTCAGCTTTTCCTGCTCCATGAGCTCCCCGTGGAGCCAGCTTGGTGTCGCTGTGTCCTTCCTGTTCTGCCCCTCCCCATCGACAGGCTCAGTCTCTCCGTCCCCCGGGTCCTGAGAGAGGACTCGGATGGGCATAGCTCACCTGGTGAGCCACGCCATGTCGGGCCCACCTTGGCCCAGCTGGCTGTGCTGGCATGAGGGCAGGGATCAGGCCTAGAAGTGGAAGCTGTCGGAGAGCAGTGTCCAGCCCAGCTGGGGCGCTGGCCACACTGCCCCTCGACTCCCGGACTCCTGTTCTAGAGGGCTGTGGCCCTCCTTCCTGGGAGCTGGGCTAGCGCCCTTGCCGTCCGCTAGATTGTGGTCCTCCCCGGGCGGGGTCGTGTCCGGCTGACTCCTCGCTGTCAGCAGAGCCCTGGCCTACAGTAGTGACTCGAGAGATGGTGGTCACCCGGCAGGCTGCTGTGTCAGCCTGCTTTTCAGTGACTGCCGTCTTCAGGACCCGAGCCAATTCACACCCAGCCGCGGCGGCCTGCAGGGCTGCACGGCGCCGGCCTGGCCTGGTGCCCCCACCTCTGCCTCCCTGGCATGCTGGCTGCACGGGGTTCCTGGCCGACTGCTCCCCCACTCCCCACGCACTGGAGGGAGGCCGAGAGGGCAGCCGGCCCCCACGCCTGGTGTCGGGCTGAGGGCGGGGGCCCCTGGATTGCCACACGCGGGCTCTGAGGAGGCTCTGGTCTTCAGAAGCCTGGGAGGGATGGAAGATAGCTCTCCCGCCACCGGCCAGGGAGGAGCTGAAAGGCGCCTGTTGGGACGGGGCAGACAACACCCTGCCCCCGAGCCGCCCGGGGTGTCAGCCCTGCCCCTCCGTGCCCTGGCGAGGCCCCTGCTGGAAGGGGGGCCTGAGTCACCGACAGTGAGGTCTGCTCCCAGCCGGGGGTGCCCATCGACGCTCTCTGGTGAGGACCCAGGGAGCTGTGAGTCCTGGAGCCCCGTGGAGTGGGGCAGCGTCCCCCACAGTCCCAGCAATGCTGCGAGGCAGGCCTCTTCCCATTTCCCAGAGGGGAGACTGGGGCTCGCAGAGGCCAGGTGCCTGCCCTCCGTCGCTCACTGGCTGGCGGCCAGCACTGGCACTCAGCTCTTTCTGATTCTAACACCTGTGCCTTCCCCATGACCTCTGCTGCCTCCCAGAGCCTCAGTTTCCCCCAGTAGATGGGGGGGGGCAATACTTTCTGTTCCGCTCATCTCCAGGTCACTGCACCTAGTTGGTGGGAAAGCATTTGAAAGAGAGAAAGAGCTCAGAGGTCCCCACAGCTTAGGGGCTGGGTCCAAGGCCACAAGAGTGGAGGTGATGATTCTAGAAACTCGGAGCCCTGAGGGTCACCGGGGGGTTCTAAAGTTCTGGTTCTGGGGCTGCCTGGGGGAGCTGGGTGTTGGTCAGCAGCCTGGAGGAGGCTAAAGGCCGGTCCCATGAGGCCTCTCCTGTGCACATGCCAGGCCCTCCTGCACACTGACGTGTCCCCCCTGTGCCCTGGCAGTTGCTGCTGGACGCTGGTGCCCACGTGGAGGGCTCGGCGGTGAACGGCGGCGAGGACAGCTACGCGGAGACGCCCCTGCAGCTGGCCTCTGCAGCTGGTAGGTACCCACAGGCTCTGCCTGCCCTTCCCCGCAGTGTCACCCAGGTTGGTGGGCCTGTTCTAGACATTTGGCCACACACTCAGACCCCTGCGGGAGCCTTGAAACCCTCCTTCCAGGCTGTTTGGGGGTCCCCTGGCCACATCCATCAGTGTTTCTGCTGAGCTCGGCGCACAGGCGGGACCAGCAGAGGGGCACAGTGGTGTGGATGGTGTCAGCACCCTCCGCCTGCCTTTCTTTTAGGGAACTATGAGCTGGTCAGCTTGTTGCTGAGCCGAGGCGCTGACCCCCTTCTCAGCATGCTCGAAGCCAACGGCATGGCCTCCTCCCTCCACGAGGATATGAACTGCTTCAGCCACTCGGCTGCCCACGGCCACAGGTACCCACCCAGGCGGCCTGCCTGTGTGATGTGGGCATGAAACAGGCTCTCGGAGCCTCGATTCCCCAACGGGGAGCAGACGAGCTAGGTCTACAGATCTTTCCAGAGACGGAGGGCTTGCGGGCGAGCCAGCCAGAAAGAGAGGCAGGTCCTCCCCTCCCACAGGGGCCCCAGAGGTTGGAGGGCCTGGAGACGCTGAGGGCCGGTCCCATGGAGGCCCCACAGCTCCTTCCTTGCAGACCTGGGACTGGCCGGGGTCTCCTGACGCCCAGGGCAGTCTCTCCCGTTTCCCGTAAGACTCTACTCTGCGCCGGCCCGGCTCGGCGGCTCCGTGCCACCGTGGCCTTGGCACTCCAGGGCCTTCCACAGAGAATCTGGCTCTGCCGGGAAGCTCCCGGCGGCTCTGCGGGAAATCACATCCCGTTCCAAGAGCAGATGGTGGACCCGGCTTTGTGGGGCCAGGCCTGCCCAGGGGTGTGGCGGGGCAGCGGATGGCCCGGAGCCGTGAGGCGGTCGCGGGGCAGGAGACGCAGAGGCGGTTAGTGGAAGGTGGAGAAGGGCCGGCCCACAGCCACTGCGCTCCTGCGGGGGCCTGCCGCACCTTCTGCCCAGCCTGCACGGGCCTCAGGTGGCCGGCTCCGCTGGGCAGCCGCGGCACCCTGCCTGGAGGCGGCCTGTCTGCTGCTCTGCTTCTCCATCCCCTCTGGAGTAGGCACGGCGGCTGGCTCACCCTCACACACCAGCGCCTGCCACAAGCTGGGGCTCCGTGACCTGTGGAGCTAGCAAAGCTACAGCTGCCTGACCCCGTGGGGGTGACCCCGGTCCCTCAGGGAGGCTCTGGGCCACAAACTTGGCTCCCTGGCACAGCCTAGCCTCCGTCACAGAGTGGGGAGGGGCCTGGCCCCCAGGTGGCCTTTGGGCCACCCAGGCTGCAGCCATCCCAAAGCCTCAGGCCACAGGATGTGACAGAAAGAGCCTGGGACGTGGGCCGGAAGTCCTACGTCTGAGTCTGCACTCCTGCCCCCTGTGACCTTGAGCAAGACGCGTTCATGCCCTGTGGGTGGGTTTCAACACAGTGGTAAACAACGTGCTCCGCCTAGTCTAACACTGGCCCCGTCGTATGTAAGAGTGAATTCTGTGCAACCGGCACCCCACTTCACGCTTAGTGGAAGGGAGGGGAACACGTGAGTATCAGCCTGTCCGGTGTTTCAGACACTGTCACGTGTGTAAAGTTGGCTGCTGTTAGGAGGGCTGCTGTGTATCAGGCTCTGCATTCAATGCCAGCACATTGGCCTCACATTACCCCCGGGAGAGGATGATGCTGACGCCCTGTCCGACAGACGATGAAGCACTCAGGGCTCAGAGAGGCAGAACAACCTGTCTGAGGTCACACAGCCAGGATGGCAGGGCACACTTGGCCCCAAAGCCCGTGACTTCTCGGCAGTGCCAGGACGGCAGAGGGAGGGGGTGCCCCATACCCTCCCCTTCTCCCCCAGGTGTCGAGTGGGGGCGCTGGGAGCCCTGGCCCAGCCTGCCTGGAAGGGGAAGACCACGAGTGCTGTGTGCCCACAGATGCTCCGTAGCAGCTCGTCTGGGCCATGGGGCACTGCAGGGCAGCTTGGGTGGACACCGTCTGTGGCGGGGACCTCAGGCACCGCCTCCTCATCCCTCGGCCCGCAGGAACGTCCTGAGGAAGCTCCTGACGCAGCCGCAGCAGGCCAAAGCAGATGTGCTGTCCCTGGAGGAGATCCTGGCTGAGGGCGTGGAGGAGGGCGGCACGACCAGCCAGGGCAGCGGCAGCGAGGGGCCCGTGCGCCTGAGCCGGCCACGCACGAAGGCCCTGCAGGAAGCCATGTACCACAGCGCGGAGCACGGCTACGTGGACATCACCATGGAGCTGAGGACGCTGGGTGAGGGCCCGCGCGTCTGCGTGTCCACGCGCGCCTCCTGCTGCTCTTCCATAGGCCAGAGAAGGGCCGGGGTGGCGGGGCGGCTGGGCACGGCTGGGCACGGCCTGCCCAGGCCTGGCGGACGACGGCCAGGACTGAAGACGCCTGAGCCTCAGGTAGTCCTCAGCAGGGACGCGTCTCAAGGCTGCGGCCTTAGCCCTGTGCCCTCAGGCCCTCGTCCCCCTGCCACAGCCCTGGGATGCGCAGCACTGGGGCCCTCTGTAGCTCTGAGTCAGCACTTCCCGTCGGCTCGATGCTCTCTGCCACTCGGCCAACCCCTTGCCCTCCCCGGGTCTGTGAGTCTGTGGACTCCTCCTCTCCTCCAGGAAGGCTAGTCAGACAGACAGACAGACCTGCTGGGACCCTGGCTGTGCCACCTCTGCTGGCGCGGATGATCCTTACCTAAGAATGTGGAGTCACGTGAAGGCCAGGGCGGGTGCCGGCTCCCAGCGAGCGCTCAGTGCCTGGTGGTCGCTGCATTACTATGACGGGGGCCACGACGACAGCACCTAGTCCTGGGCCAAGACAGCAGGAGGCCATGTGACCTTCTCGCACATCAGCCTCAGTGTTCTCCACTGTAAAATGGGATGTCACTCCCACCTACAGTCGGTCAACCGAGGATGCTAACCCATGTCATCACGTCTGGTGGGGAATGCCACCGGTCCTTTTTCTTAATCCACAGTGAGGCTGGGGGTGAGACGCTCTCTCTCTAATTACCAGGAACACAACTCGTTTTGGTCGCAGCCTTCACAGAGTAGTTTTAAATTGCTCTGTGTCCCCACTGACACGCTCCAGGGAGCTGGTAAACAGTAATACGTGCACTGGACGTGTGCTGACGACCGGTGACCTGGGTGCTGGTGAAGCCCTCCGTGATGGCATAGGCATGGGGGCCACCTGTCCTTGAGCGCCCTGCATATTTTCTAGGCATCCAAGTCCACCTGGCCACTGCCCATAATTAATGGGCCCTCCCAGCCAGTAATTCCAGGCCCGGCGAGCCATGGGGCCAGTATGGGTGCTGGGACAAAGAGCTTGGGCTCCCTGCCCCTTGTCTGATGAGGGCCTGGAGCCCCTCCGACCTCTCACGAGGCCTTCGTTAGGCTGCGTGCAGGAATGGGACCAGGACTCAGGAGAATGACAGCCCGCCCCTCCCCTGCTTGGGCCCAGGTGTCCCCTGGAAGCTGCATGTGTGGATCGAGTCTCTGAGGACCTCCTTCTCCCAGTCACGGTACTCGGTGGTGCAGAGCCTCCTACGGGACTTCAGCTCCATCAAAGAGGAGGAGTACAACGAGGAGCTGGTGACCGAGGGCTTGCAGCTCATGTTCGACATCCTCAAGACCAGCAAAGTGAGTGTCGCCAGGCAGGTCCCCACCCCTGGTCCGAGAGCGCTGGGTTCCAGAGCCCACAGCCCTGACCCAGACCACACGATGGACACATAGACTAACACACAGGCAGACAGATGCAGGGACATGCCCCACACACGGACGGACGCAGGCACCGCCCCACACACAGGTGGACGCCCCCCCCACCCCCGGACTCGTGCTGTCTGCTGCAGAGGGCAGAGGCTGTGGGTGTGTCTGGGCTGGGGCCAGAAGAGCAACGTGGGGAATCGGTGATGCAGGAACTGGCCTCTCCTGCGGAGCCACACCCGGCAGGAGCGGAAGACAGCAGCTGCGCTCATCCTGGCCTGGACTCCTGAAGTTAGCCTGACACGGCTGTGGCTGGACACACACGCCGCGGCGGGCGCGGGCTCACAGGCCCTCTCTCTGCCTCCCCCCAGAATGACTCAGTCATCCAGCAGCTGGCTGCCATCTTCACACACTGCTACGGCAGCACGCCCATCCCCAGCATTCCCGAGATCCGGAAGACCCTGCCGGCCAGACTCGGTGAGGGCCTGTCCCCACCCGCCACCCACACTTTCCAGATCTCCCGCCCCATCTTTCCTCCTCTTTCTCTCCCTCTCATCTTGGTCTTCCTTTCCCATTGCCAAGCGCCAAGGCCCTGGCCTCAGTTTCTCTGCTTCTCACCTTCGTATCCCCCTGCCCCCTACGCACACCTCAGCACACGTCAGAGAACCCGAGGGGGCTTGCCGGTCACCGCCCTGCTCTCTTCCCTCCTGGCAGACCCACACTTTTTGAACAACAAGGAGATGTCAGACGTGACCTTCCTGGTGGAAGGCAAGCTGTTCTATGCGCACAAAGTCCTGCTGGTGACAGCTTCCAACAGGTGGGTGGCCTCCTCGGGTCACGGAGTCCCAGCCCTGGGGGTGGGGGGGGCTTGGTTCACATGAGGGGACAGTGGCGTGCTGGGGAGGAGCCCTGCCCTGCAGAGCGTGGTCGCTGGCAGCAGAGCCCCCCTGCACCGAGGCGTGGACGGCAGCGCGGAGCCAGGCTCTCCAGGAGGAGCTCTGAGTGCATTCTTTCTGGTCGAGTTACTGCTTTGGATGATTAGAAACCAAATATTCTGGGACGAAGGGTCAATCTTCCGGCCACAGGCATCACGGTCATTCCCTCTGGGGGCAGTGGGGACAGAACGGGGCTCAGCCCAGCCGTCAGCCCCGACCACGTAAAACGTCACTTGCCAAGAATTATTTTAGGAGCACGGCGGTAATTTTTAAATGCTCCATCTCCTGGGGGTGGGCCAGGTGACGGATGGTGCCATTGCGGCACAGTTGTGGAGCGAAGGTCGCATTCAAGACCCGCCTTGTTCCTTTTCCTTTGGTCCAGGTTCAAGACGCTGATGACGAATAAATCGGAACACGACGGCGACAACAGCAAAACCATCGAGATCAGCGACATGAAGTACCACATCTTCCAGGTGTGTGGGGTGGCGCCCGCACGCCTCGGCCGTGCCGCCGGGCTCTGCCTGTCTGGGCTGCCGGGCAGCTGTGCGTCCATCCTCCCTTCCCGTCCATCCCAGTGCCCCTGTTTTCTGCGGGATCAACGGTCGGGCTGGCGTGTCCGGGTCTCCCAGGCAGAGTAGCTGTTCTCTTGTGGCCTGCGGCTCCTGAGCTCCAGCTGCTGGCTGGACTCACAGACGTGCGAGGACAGGCACACACCACACACGTGTGTGAGCCCTCGTTCCTCGGAGCGAGCTCCCGGCAACAGGGGTGCTGCCTGAGCGCCTATTGCAAATGCAGACCCTCATCCCACCCGAGCTCCCGCGTCCATGAGACCCCGGGTGGGAAGTGTGCACGTGGTTTGTGGAGCCCTGGTGTGGGCCGTGTCACTTGTCCCACGTTGGACCAGCCGTGGTGGCCAAGCAGAAGAGGCCGAGATGAGCCCATCCTGGGCGTGGAAGGTCAAGGTCAGGTCTTGTGATCTCCAGGCTTTGGAGGACATCAGAGGTTGCATAATGGAAACTTCTGAGGCCCGGCTGCCAGCCGTGGCCGCAAGGTCTGGAGGAGGAGCATGGCTGGGATCTCAGCTGAGCCCACTGGAGAGCTGCTGTCTGGGAAGTGGTGACTGTGGGGCCCCAGGCTGCAGGGGTGAGCCTTAGGAGCTGAGGCCACGAGGCAGCCGGTGTGTAGGCGCAGGAGCTGGCCCTGCGCAGGATGGGTTTGTGACCTGATGGGAGAGATCTGAGTCTGAGAAGCACGAGAAGCTGCCATCTGCACCAGCTCGGTCCTCTCCCGTCTCGCTCTAGTGCTGGTCTAACACGTGGCCATTTCCAGGAGCTGTGGAGACGGCAGTGCACGGGACGGGGGCCCGTCCTCTGGGGGCAGGATTATGAAGCCACGGGGTGGGTGGGGTCGGGGAGGCCCTGGGATGCAGGAGAGGGGCGTCTAGCCCAGAGTGGGGAGGAGTAGGGAAGTCTCCTGGGCTCTCAAGGAGCAGGGCAGCTCGCCCGTTGTCAGGAGTCCCAGGCAGAGGGAATGGCGTGTGCCAAGCCCCAAAGCCAGAGACCACAGCATGGTCAAGAACGCCCTCTGGCCTGGTCCAGGCAGCGGGTCAGAAGAACCTCCAGAAATGAGTCTGAGCTGCCCCAAGGAGCCACAGCGTGAAGCGCTTTAACCCGAACAGCTACAGAATAGTCATCGTCGTCACTGACACTGAGCCAGCATGGCTCCAAGTGCTGTGTCTCTGTCCTCAGTTATGCTTCACAGGAAAGTCTTGGGAGGCATAGGTATATATCATCATCCCCTCTTGGTAGAGGAGGAGTCAGAGGCACAGAGAAGTTGAGTAACTTGCCCAGGGTCACACAGCTGGGAAGTGATAGAGCCAGGATGCAAACCTAGGATGTGGGGGAGGATCAAGTTTGCCTGTACAAAGGTCACTCTGGGAGGTGAGGAAGGGATTGGAGGGGGCCTGACTGCAGGCAGGGGACCAGTTAGGAGGCTGTTGAGAAATCCAGCTGATGACGATGTTGACCAGTTAGCGGCAGCGGGATGGAGGGGAGTGTATGAGGGGAGAGTGGGTAGGACTCTGTGACTGACAACGGGATGGGAGTGAGGCCCAGCGTCTGGCAGGGGCAACAGAGGGGTGGGAGTATCTCCCCTTCCCTCCTTCCCGTCCCTTGAGCCAGACTCACTGTGGGGAGGGCAGCTCTAGAAACTTGTTTGACTAAGAAGCCAAAGTCCAGGTGAGCTGGAGCGTGCTGGGGTCAGACACGGGAGGCGGTGCGGGAGGGGCAGCAGGGATTGGCTGGGAGTCGGGGCAGGACACGTGGGTAGCCACTGCTGTGTAGCTGCCCATCAAGTCTGCATTTGCTCACCAGGGCAGGGGGGTCCCCAGGCCAGGACAGTCAACCAGCCTTGATGACTTCTCAGGGTTGTTAGGAGGTAGACAGGGACAACAGGCTGACATCCGTGGCACGCATGGGCCTGGGCGATGGTAGCCACTGGCCTTGCCCGTGGGTTCTCTGGGGCAGAACTCCGCCATCACGGGGGAGTACCACTTCAGATGGTGCCTCTGCACGTCGGCTCCTGCCTTCTGGGCCTTGGAGGGGTCAGGTCAGCATGAAGCTGGCCGCCCAGGGCAGGGTTCCCTAACAGCCGGAGGCGTCAGAGCAGCCCCCCGGTACCTGTGGGCTCTCAGCACTGGGAGGGGTCGTCACGACCTTTGTCTTCTGGAGGAAGGAGCAGGTCCAAGCAGTGTTGCCTAGTAGAGAAAGCGAGCCACATGTGTAACTTAACTTTTCCTAGTAGCCACATGAAAAGTAAAAAGAAGCAGGTGGAATTAATTTTAATATATTTAACCCAGTGTAACCAAAATCTTATGGTTTCAACATATGAATATACAAAAATTAATGAAATATTCTACCTTCTTTTTTCATCTTAAGTGTTTGAACTCCAGTGTGTATTTGACACTTATAGCACATCTCAGTTCAGACCCATCACATCTCAAATGCTCAGAAGCCACATACAGCAAGTAGCTGCTGCATCAGACAGCATGGGTCTAGACACTCGCCAAGGTCACCGCCGACTAAACCCGGGGCAAAGCTGTGCCTTTCTGACATGGCTTTTGTCCCCCGGCCTGTCCCTGCAGTGTCTGTGGCGTCCCACAGGTGGTTTCCTGGTGGCCTACCCAGGGTGGAAGCAAACGCTGCTGCCTCTGCAGCCAGCCCCCTGGGTCCCCTGGGAGCAGCTGCCCAGCCCCGCAGGCTGCCTGCTGTGGGGGCAGACGAGCCCGTCCTGCCTGGGAACTGTCAGGCTTTGCAAAATTAATCTACCTCTGCCTGCCAGCCAGGCACCCAGGGAGCAATTCTCGCCTGACTTCTGTGGACTCACATGCATTCAGACGACCTCAGGGAGAGCCACATGCTGTTGCTGCTGGACCTTGCCAAAACCAGCCCCAGAAATGCAGCGGGAGGCCACCGTCCGCCCAGGAAGGGGTTGCAGGTTCTGGTGTCTCCTGGCCCACACCCAAGGCCAGCCCTTAGCAGAGTCCTGGGCGAGGGTCCTCCGCCTTGAACATCTACAGCTGGTGGTGGGCCGAGCACCCACTCAGCGCCCAGCGTGGGGACAGCAGAGGAACCCAGGTGTGGCCCGCCAAGGTGCACAGCGCCTAGAGGGACAGGTGGACACATGCTGTCATTGTGGTTGTTCAGATTACAGCAGGAGTTCCCACAGGGGCTGCAGAAGGCCCATGGGAGCCCAGTCCTCGGTGGGGAGGGCCTGATGTCGCCCGGCCGGCCCTGGGCCATCTCTCAGCTCCTCTCCTAGCTCCTGTGCCCCGAGCGTGGGCTCCTTACCCTAGACCCTCTGCTGCTCCTGCCTGGGCCCGGGCCTGACAGAGCCCAACTGTGTGGCTGCAGCGTGTTTATTTACACGCTGGCCAGCTCCTTGCTGGGGCCATTTTTTCAGCCAACCAGGGAGAATCGTTTTTCTTTTTCCACCTGGGAGCCTCCCCAGGCTCCAGCGTGATGGCGGAGTTTGTAACTTAGACCTCAGCAGAACTGGACGTGATCCCACGCTCCAAGGCCACTTAGTCTGATACCCCAGGGCCCTCCACTCCCCAGAGCCCCAGGCGGGTCTGGGCGTCAGCAAGGTGACCTCTGGAGCAGACCCCGTGGCTCTGCTTTCTTTCCAAGGAGCGAATCCAGCGGGAGCTGGGGTCTGGCTCTCACCTCCACTGTGCAGTCCCAGCATGGAGAGGAAGTCTGAGGTGGGCTTCTCAGAGTAGCCAGGACTGTCGTCGCCTCAAAGCCCCACCTCCCTCCCTCCCGGCCCCATATTCAGACTGTAGGTCAAAGAGGAAATGACAGGGTGGTGCGGGTGTGCCAGAAGTGCTCTGGTGTGGGAGTCAGGAGACCCGAGGGACTTGGGCCCCGTCAGCTTCCCTCCTTGGGCCTCAGTTTCCCCCGTTGTGAATGCTCTCTCTCCTGCTGGGCTCCGGGGGCTGTCATGAGTCTTGACTTGAAACCATGCCGTGGGAGGAACTTGTCATTCACACAGGAAGTCGGGAGAGAGAATCTTGGAGTTAACTGCTAGAGGCTGCACTCCGGGAAGACACAGACGTTTGAGTCTCAGCATGAGCGAGTTGTGGGATCCACACACACAGGGCCGGGGGCCGGGGAGGCCTGGGGGCCAGGGAGGCCTGGGCGCTGCAGCTCCATTGGCGCTGACCCGGGGCCTCTTCCTGCTGCAGCTCATGATGCAGTACCTGTACTATGGAGGGACGGAGTCCATGGACATCCCCACGGCCGACGTCCTGGAGGTGAGGCTCTCGTCTGGTGCGGGAGGGGAGCTGTACCCCACCACTGCGTCTCCCCATTCACTCCACGCCTGTCTCCAGCCTGATTCGTGCGCAGGTCTTCACCCTGCTCTCGGAAACAGCATCTGGAGAGGCAAGGGGGAAAGGTGGCTCCCATGAGGACCTCCCATTCCCTGCAGGTTCCTTCTCTTCGGGTGATAGGAGGGGCCCCTCCGAGAGACTGGGACTCCTGCCCCTTGCACCCAGCCCAGAGAGTAGAAAGGGGTCCCCAGGTGGATGGGCAGCCCAGGAGAAGCAAAAGGCGCCTGGACTGCCCACTCACCTGTCACTGCTTAGAAACCCGACGTGCTGCTGGCCGTGCACCTGGCTGGAAGGTTGTGTAGACAGTGTGTAGCTTACTGATAAAGCCATCCTGAGGTCAGAAATCCCAACCAGCATCTGTCATCCATCCTGTGCCTCCCAAGTTGTCCCAGCAAATACCCAGATGGCCAAGCTGGAGATGAATCAAGACCATCAGACTTGACCGGCAGGGGTGGGCAGGGCCCCTGGGGTGGGAGGAGGCAGCTGCCTGTTCCGTGATGCCTGGGCCCGGGCCTGGCCTGCATACCCAAGGCCGCCTTTGCCGCCCCACCAGCTGCTGTCAGCTGCCAGCTTGTTCCAGCTGGACGCCCTGCAGAGGCACTGCGAGATCCTGTGCTCCCAGATGCTCAGCGTGGAGAGTGCTGTGAACACCTACAAGTACGCTAAGGTGAGGGCCTGCACTCTGCTCCACCCAGGCCTCGCTGCCTCGGGGCTGTGGCCTGGCAGCTTGAAGGGCAGTGGAGGGTTAGTAACGGCCTCTGCAGCCCAGGGCTGTTGCTGTCCCTGGGGCAGCACACAGCTCCCGGCCAGGCGGATCCCAGTTATATTCCAGCTGTGCTCTATGGGGCTGTGCAACCAGGCCAAATGGCTGAGCCTCTGAGTCAGTCAACTCCACAGGCTTGCTTGACTTGCCCCACAGCCTGTCCTCCAGAATCGTCCCCATCTCAGCAGGTGTCTCCGTCATCTGCTCTGTTACTCAGACTCAAAACTTAGGAGTTACAGTTGATCTTTTTAAAATCTCCCCACTCCAAGCCATCCACCTCTGAGATGCATCGGCTGTCTCCCCACCCCCCACCTCCACGGTGCCCCCCACACCACGGTCCCCCTCCACGGTCCCCTCCCCCACGCTCCCCCCCGACGGTCCGCCTCCCCGGTCCCCTCTTGGACGACTGCATCAGCCTGGCTCCCCGCTTCCTGGCTTCCGCCCTGCCGTCCCTGAGGCTCTTTGGAAACGTTGAGACTGTGTCACCCCTCTGAGTAAACCCTCCGAAGCTTTCCTGCTACTTGCAGACTAAAGACAACCCAGCCCTTCTCACGCTTTCGAGGCCCTGGGATCCTGCCCCACCTCCCCTCCCGCCACCTCCTCTCCCTCCACCTGGCCACGCGGCCTCTCTCCTCAGCCCGTTCCTGCGCCAGGGCTCTGTGATAACCATGCCCCCGGAGAGCTCCTCCCCAAGGCCCTCACGAGAGCAGCGGGCCTCCGGGCTCCTTGGCGCTGACCGCTCTCTGCAGTGGCCTTGCTTGTTTGGTTCCACGGCTTCTCCGTCTCCCCTGAACTGCAGCATCAGCTCTAAGGGCATGGCGGAGACCATGACCTCAGACCTGGCGCCCAGGGCCTGGTCCAGACCTGCACGCGGTGTTGGTTGCATTAAAACAGTTCCTGAGCGTCCACCACATGAACGCTCACCTGCTGGGCCTTGTGCTGGACGCTGGACATCGGTAGTAGACAGTTGCCATCCCTGCCCTTAGTGAGGGAGCTTCTAGTCCAATGGGATGCCTGCCATTCCACAAGCCGGCCCCAGTGAGACCGAGGCAGAGGACAGTGGGGCCCAGAATAGGGCCTCAGTGCCCTTCCTGGTGGCACAGCTGGGATTGAAGCCAGATTGGTCCAACTTGAAGGAGATGCTTGCAGGAAGAATCCAGATAAGGGGGAGCTGGCCTCAAGATGCAGAGACAGGCAGTGCCTCCCCCCCCCAGGCCCACACGTGAGCTGGGCCTCGGCCGTGGGTAAGTGAGGGCAGTTTCGGGTGGGCTGTGCTCATGCATGGGTCTCCCCTCCCCCTGTGCCCACAGATCCACAATGCCCCTGAGCTGGCCCTGTTCTGCGAGGGCTTCTTCCTGAAGCATATGAAGGCCCTGCTTGAGCAGGACGCCTTCCGGCAGCTCATCTACGGCCGGAGCAGCAAGGTGCAGGGCCTGGACCCACTGCAGGACCTGCAGAGCACGCTGGCCGAGCGCGTGCACTCCGTCTACATCACCTCCCGGGTGTGAGGGGCACAGCTGGTCGGCACACCCAGCCTCCTATCTCCTGGCAGCCAGGGACCAGAAAGGCTGGGAGCAAGTGTAGCCGGGTGTCGGGCCCAGCGCATACCCAGGGCCTGTCAACGTGCCAGGGCCTGGCTGGGTGGGGGCTGGGTGTGGGCTCTCTTGGAGCCAGGCTCACAAGACTCAGTTTCCCCTCTTCCCTCAGACGTCCCCTCTGGTATCCATCTGTCCTTGGGCAGGCAGACATGCCCTGAGCCCACCTGTCACTGGGCAGCCCCACCCTCAACCCCTCTGCCCCAGAGCTAACCCGTGATGGGCAACAGGCAGATGTGGCCAAAAGGTGGCCCCTCCCTCCACCCCCGTTTGCACCTTGAGGGCTGCCCTGTGCTCACCCTCAGGTGCCCCTGCCCGACTCCTGGAGGGCAGCAGCTGATCCCAGCTCACCTCTGCTGTGAACAGCTTCTGCCCATGCCCTCCAGGCTCTCCCCGAGAGCTCAGACTGTCTCGCCTGGGGCTCTCGGGGTGTGGGCATCCTTATGAACGTAAGAATGTGCTCCGAGCCCCTGGTCATGGCAGCCAAAAGCGGGCACTCTTCCCCTGTCCTGTCAGAGGCTGCCCACATCCCTGGCTGTGCCCTTCAAAGGCTTTTCAGGGCTGGGGGCGCCTGCACCAGGTCACTTTGCAGTCTTTGGTGGCTGGCCCACAGAGGCCTCCTTGGTCAGTGGTAGGGGCAGTTCCCCAGCTGATGCCTCCAGAGCTTCGGATCTGAGCTAGTGGGTGCGGCGTGGGGTATAGAAGAGGAGCCTGGTGGCCTCAGCTTTTGTTTTGCTGCTGTTTTTAGGGGCCAGTGGAAAGGAGTCGATTCTGAAGCCCCAGGCCTCGATTCGGCTGCCTCAGGGGGCTCAGGAAGCAGAGCTCTAAATGTCCCCCAGTTGAGTCCCGCAGGTGGACTGGAGAGGGGGCCCAGCCGTGTCCGTGGGAGCGGCAGGTCTGGGGCATCTCCAGGCCAGGGCCTTGGTGGAAGGAGAGGGCCGGGGCAGAGGACCTTCTGCTACCTCCCCTCCCCTGCTGGCCCTGACCGTGGGCTCCGGGGTGTCCTGGGACGCAGACAGCGTCAGGCCTGGACACTCACTGTATTTATGGACCAGACACTGGGGGAGCGTTCGGACAGCTTGCTCTGGGGGTGGTCGTCTTCAGCTGTCTGGACACCTTAGAAACTATTTATTCACCAAAAGCTCCAGGCACTTCAGGAGGTGTCATTGGGTCACCTTGTAAAGCCCGGGGGCTTGCAGTCCTGGAAAATATTTTCTACTAGCTGCTTGGGCAGGATGTACAAAGGGACAGGCGTTATTTTATTGCTGTAATATTGTATGATACTGTAACTATACATTAATGTCACTTACTGTAAATGTACCATGGTTTTATTAACAATAAACGCTTGTTAACAATGACCTTGTCCTTGTCTCTCCTGGCAGAGGGATGCTCAGAGTTCAGAGCTGGGGAGGAGCCCATTTAGGACCCAGAAGAGAATCTCCCTGGCTTCTCAGAGGGAAAGGACCCCCCCCCAACCCCCGTGCCAAAAGCTGTGCTGGGGCCGCCCACCACTCGCCTCACCTGGGACCTGAGCCTGGCCCTGACCCTCACTGCCTGTGTGACCAGAGCAAGTACCTCCCTCGCTGGGCCTTAGTTTTCCTCTTCTGTCTGATCATGTCAAAGGGTTCCCGCTGGTTCAGAGCTCAGAGCTGCCAAGCTGGACAGAGGTGTTCGCGTGGACGGACAGAGCCTGATGGCAGGAGTGGGCCACCTGGCAGGGGCTCTGCCATCCTCCCTGAGCCCAGGACCCCCACGGGCCTGCTGTGGGAGCTGCCGGCGGGGTTGTCGTAATAGTTGTTTGCAAACCCTTGCCCAGCCCACGCCTTGTGGGGTCAGGGCTTCTCCCCACCCGGGGCTGGCCCGACGTGCATGCCCCCTCGGCAGTTTCTGCCCCCAGGCCCATGGAGCCCTGGCTGTGCCGCCGGCTGAGGGAGGGGGACAGTGAGCCTGGGACAGGCCCAAGCGTTTTCCAGGATCCCTTGTAGCTTGTTGTAGGCGCAAAGTCCAGGCAGACATAAAGGTTTTTAAAATGCTTCCTGCCTGAGGCGGCAGAATTCTCAGGTCACTGGGCACACTGTGGTCCAGTGACTGACAGGCCAGGCCTCAGGAGTTGGGGACAGGACGAAGACCGCATGGGGTCCGTCCCAGGAGAGGCCCGCAGCCAGCTCTGCAGGCCGGGGCAAGGAGAGGGCCCTGTGTGGGCCCATGGCGCCCTCTGGAGGCCGCAGGGAGGCGGCGTGCCTCTCGGCCCCAGGGTTCTGGAGGCCCCTGTGAGGGCGGGCTGAGGGGGCTGTCCCCAGCACTCTCCATCTGCAGTGGCCACCCTCCCCACACGGTCCCCACCCCTGCAGAACCGTCGCTCGGTCACACCAGCCTAAAAAGCAAGATCTAGTCACAAGCTGGCTCCAGTCGGGCTCAGCTGCTTCCTTTTTTGGGGGCAGAAGGTTAAGGGGAAGGTGGCAGGAGGGAGGGATGGGCCCCTTTGAGCCTGGCTGTAGCAGGAACACCCTCTCAGGCAAGCACTTACATAACTGGAAAAAAAGTCAAACCTTCTCCCAAGGGACTAGAGGACTGGCGAGGAACCTTACCAGACCACTGCTCAGGGCAGGCGTTCCTCCTCCGCCTGTGTGCATCTCCTGAGCAGGAGTCGCTGGGATCAGGGAGGGGTCCACCCCTCTCCTGCTGTCTGGCAGTCAGGGATAAGTGTGCAGACATGGACGCAGCTGGGGCCTGGGCCTCGGCTCCCAGGAAACCCCTCCAGGTGGGAGGGCGCCCTCCTGACCGGCCCCCAGCTGGCAGACGGCCCTGGTCCCAGAGGTCTGTCCCCTGCACGCCTTCTCTCAATACTGCCTTCTCCTTTCTGCGCTCTGCCCCTCCTGGCTTTCTCCTCGGCAGAACCACCTTCAGCACTTGGAGAAAGCCTCAAGCCTCTCCCTTCCTGCCGCCCCCACCCCTTCGCAGAGTCCACGTGACTTTCAACTTGAACCCATTGTGTAGAGATCCCCTTCTCCCCAGCCTGCTGTCTGCACAGCCTAGTCAGGCCCCAGGGATCCAACCCTGCCCCTCCTCCTGGCCTGCGGCCTGGCGCTGGTGTGATGGCCTCAGATAATGAGCCTACATTTTTCCAAGGTGATGGTCACTTATTTCCTCCCCTCCCCTCGCCTCCTCAGCCCCCTTTGTATTGGTCTGCAGGTCTCTCCCGAGTCCCCCAGGACTGCGGGGCCAGATGAGCAGTGGCCGCACTGAAGCAGGCTGGTACCCGCCCCTCCCGGCGCGGGGATGGAGGCGTCTCGGCATCCTTTGTTCTGGCTTCTCCAGGCCTTCCTCGTCCTGACAGCATTCACAGGGCACCTATCTGAATTCATTTCTCACTTGGGAAACGATAGCCCAGCTTTACAGATGTCACCGTCTGGGGGCCAGATGGTGAGGTCTGGGGGTGGTGTGCTTTTCAGGCTTGGAGGAGAACCCAAGATCACACCCCCCAAGTGCAGAGACGTTTGGGAACATGCGTTGCAAAGAGGAGGGCTGGGAGGTAGCCAGCAGGCAAACCGTGCACCGCCTTTCCGTGCGCACGGGGCAGGCTGTCTCGGGGTCAGGGAGCAGCTCGAGGCCGTGCAGCCGGACAGGCCTGACTGCAGCGTGTCTGCTCCCTGGAGCCCAGGCGGGACGCTCCGAGCTCAGCTGGCAGAGCCCGAGCCCTGGTGAGCACCTGCTGCACGCCAGGCCTGCTCCCAGCAGCCTGTGAGGGCAGGGCCGCCCACACCACTGCACGCACCAGCGCAGAGAACAGAGCACACAGTGTGCCCACGCCCACAAGAGGGTCGCGCTGAGCCAGGGTTGACACCACGCAGTCTGCGCCCCAAGCGGAGCGGGGTCGGGCTTTGGGGCTGCAGACACTGAGCGAGGGCCGGCCCATCTGGCCCGCACTGTGGGACGACGTGGCTAGGCGGCCTTAAGACACCGTCCCGCTCTGACCATTTGGGATCGGGATGTCACTTTTTGGCCACTCTCCTGAGAAAACCTTCTCTGAAAGGGGCTCAAGCATCACCTGAGGAAAATGGATCCAAGCCGATTTTCACCTCCTCTCTCAGCAAACTCCCCTGCAGACTTGGCAGCGAGCCGCAGCACCAGGGACAAAAGGCACTCCAGCACAGGGCCAGGGCGTGGCGGGGCAGCACAGGCAGCAGAAGCCGCTCCTGTCCCCATGGGCACGAGACCGGGGCTGCGTATTCCATCTGCCGTGGTCCAGAGGTCCCTTTCCCTGCCCGTCCGTGCGCTGGACTCCCAGGAACGCGGGAGACATCAGAGCCAAGGAAAGGTTCCACACGGACTCAGAGACCCCACTCCTTTTAGAGCCGATGACTAACCAAGGAAGACCAGTACCCAACCCACCACATGAGTTTTTCAGATAAAAATAGGAAAAAGCTGTGAGGGACTGCCACCAACCTCAAGCAGAACAGGAAGTGACTGAGCTGACTCCACCCAGAGCTTCTCTTGCACAGGGGGCAGAAGGAACAATCCCACAGAAACCAGCAGAGGACCCTCAGGGTCAAGGTTTCAAGCACAAGGTATCGGATTTGGGAGTGGCAAGTAGATACCGTCACACAAACATACCAAAGTATGTGTGAAACCACCACACAATTTCTGTCCCCAACAGATGGAAGGGACCAAACCACCTGACAGGAGCTCGAGAGGACAAGAGGCACAGCTGGCTGGCTCCCAAGCACCACACCAAGTCCCCCAGGAGGACCACAGGGAGCACTGCTCAGTGCCGGCCACTTCTCCACGGGCTCCTGGGTCAGTAAGCGCTGCCACACTGCCCACCCTTGGCCTTGATCCCAACATGCTCCAGGCCACCTACAGCCAAGCCCCACCAGGAGAACCAGGCAAGGTGCACGCTGCCTACACGGAGCCAGTGAGCACCCACAGGCAGCTGGTCTTTCCGGGACATTATTTAATAAAAATGGATTCTGCATCCCCCCCTCATCCCTGCTAGCAAAAGGGTCTTTCCCAATATTTTTCCCAAATGATGAAATAACAGCTTTGGGGTAGTCAGATGTCACAGCCTTCCTAAATTAAGAGCACGGTTTTTCAGGGACACTGGCCAGCAGGCTGCTGGAGCCGGGAGTGGACCGTCACGGCAGCGCAGACCCAGCGCACAGAACAGTGGCCTGCCACGGCCACCTGTGGACCAGGGCTCCTCTGCCCCAGGCAGCAGGGTGTCGGTGTCGGGACAAGTCCACGACGAGAGGCCCCAGTGCTCCACCAGCAGCCTCCTGAGCATCCCCAGAAAGCTGGGTACTTGACGCCTGAGAAGCGACGAGAGTCAGCGCGGCTGGTGTGTGTGGAAGGAGCCGCGACAGCCTGGACCCACAGCCAAACAGGAGCTTGCGGGGGAGGCGGGCCTGGCGGGGAGGAGCCGGTCTGCGGCCGTCGCGGTCCAGGCAGACCGGCCGGTGGCGCCTCCGCCCCAAGCCCAGCTCGGCCCCGAGCCCGACTCCCCGGCCGGCTTCCGGCTGCGATGGGCTCAGCCGCCGCCCCGTCCCGCCACGGCGCTCAGAGCCAGCGCTGACCTGCACATTCCCAGTCACTGCTTCCGCTTCAGTTTCAGGTCTTTCCTGTTCTTCCCATCTCTGTTTTTCTTCAACTTTTTGCTCTGTTTGGGCTCTGGTTTGGCTTCCAACTTCCTTTTCTTGTCACTGCAGGAAAAAAAACAGGAGTAAGAAGGACGAACACCACGCCCAGACTGCGGCATCCGTCAGCCACGCGGCTTCCAGCTGGCCTGGCTCCGTCTGAAGACGGGCCCGCCTGAAGCGGGGCAAAGGGCTCTGGCCAGGCGCGCTCGGGGCTGCGCGGGTTCCCGCCGACCGCGCCTTGGTCTGTGGCGGGACAGACATGCATCTCCACGCCTAACACCCGAGTTCTCTTTGGAGTGCAGCCATGCCTCACTGACGACGGGGAGTGTCTGGACAGATGCGTCCTTACACGACTTCGTGGACGTGTGACCATCACGGAGCACACGTGCATGAACCTACGTGGCATGGCCACTGCACAGCCAGGTGTGTGGTAACAGCCTTACGGGACCACCACTGTCCGTGCGGTGTGTTGTCCACCAAACACTGTTCTGTGGTTCGTGGCTGTCCCGTATGTGCTCCCTCCCCAGACCCCGAGAAAACTGTAGGGCAACACAAGGGAGATCCCCTCCCCCAGCTCTCAGCACCCGGGTCACCTGAAAGTCAGGCAGCTCGTCCCACTGACCCTGAGGACAGCCCCTCACCCAAACCATGAGACTCTGAGGAAAACCTCACAAGACTTCCTGGACGCAGAGCAGTCACTCAGATTACACATTTCAGCTGGCCCGTGGCTGCCTCACTGGCAGATGAGCACGGGAACCACTCAGCAAACAGCCACATTCCCTCCCCCTAGAGGCTGAAGACTCCGTGGCCTTCTGCCCTGGGCACAGACACCTCCGCATGAGAGTAAACAGCTCAGTCACCTGAATGAAGTGACCATCAGAAAAAGAAAAATGGCCTCGAGAACACATAACGTAGACATCAGTGTTTGCACCTCCACAAGGAGAAACGTGGCATTTCCAGAGCTCTCCAGCACATGGGCTACACATGTGGTGAGCGGTTCAGGGGCCCTCACCGCAGGCCGCGAGAGCCAGAGAGGCCAAGCTCACAGCGTGCAACCAGGCCGGCTCCACACGCAGCACGTTCCCACCACGCTCGAGGCCACGGCCATGCTGGGTTCTGTGCCACATCTGCCGCGTCCTCCAAACCAGACATGATGACACACTGACAGGGGCTTCGTACCACATCAGGGAGCATCTGGGAAATGAGGCTGGCATGGATGCTGGACCCTCCGAGACACTGCAGTGACATATGGAGACTGCAGAAGAGAACACGTGATTCCTGGGATCTATGGATCCCACTAAAATTTTCATGAAAAAAGGGTATTTTTAAAAACAAAAAACCAAAATTGAGGGGGCCAGCCCAGTAGCACAGCGTTTAAGTGTACACGTTCCACTTCAGCAGCCCAGGGTTCACCGGTTCGGATCCCAGGTGCGGACATGGCACCGATTGACAAGCCATGCTGTGGTAGGCGTCCCACGTATAAAGTAGAGGAAGATGGGCACAGATGTTAGCTCAGGGCCAATCTTCCTCAGCAAAAACAGGAGGATTGGCAGCAGATGTTAGCTCAGGGCTAATCTTCCTCAAAAAAAAAACCCCAAAATTGAGTCCATTAGTGTTAATTCTGAATGAGTAAATACTTTAACTTCTCAGTGTTTAACTCCCAACACAGGAAACATGACCAGATATCACCCTCCGGGGGCCTCAATTCTCACAACATAAAGGACCTCTCAGCCCCAGGCCTGGAGAACCGCCGGCTGAGACGAGAGGCAGCCGGTCGGTACACCATGGGCTTACAGTGGATGCACCTGGTCTCAGTCCAGCTGTGCCTCTTACCAGCTGCACTTCCTAGCAAGTCACTTAACAGCCTCGAGCTTTGGTTACTTCATCTTTGAAGCAGTGCTGGTGCGCGCTGAGGGTGCGCGGACGCTGCATCCAAGCCCACAGGAAGTGCGGGTCACTGGCAGCTCTGGGCTGTTCCCTCAAGCCCGACTCCAGACTCGTCTGGGAACACGAGCAATGCTGAAGCCCAGGCCTCAGCAGCGGCCCCGCCTCACCTGCAGGGCATAGGCCACAACAGTAGTGACCGCAAAGGAAAGACCTAGGACTCCTCTCCCAAAGCTTGTGCTCCAACTTCCTGTTTCCTGCTGAGCCTCTGGGGCAGTGGAGGCCGAACTGCCTCTGTCCACAAACGGCAGGGCTCACCTCTTCAGGCTGATGATGGAGGCATTCTGCCCGGCTTTGTTCAAAGCTTCATTCCACTCTTCATCGTCCCCACGGATTATGTATCTGCAACACAGAAGGGCAATGTTAAAGCCTGCTCAAAAGGATAAAAGACGGTGACCACGTGGTCAGACACAGCCTGCCACACAAGCCAGGCCGAGCTGCGTCGGCATCTGAAGAGCAGAGAGAAAGGGAGCACGCACACAGTAGGGCCAAGATGAGAAGCCAAGCGCCACAGGACCAAAACTTCACCAGAGCAAGGAAGGTCACCAGCCGGCTAGGAGGGTCAGTGACAGGGCACCTCTGCAGAGAAGGCAGCTGCCCACCTTCTTGCACCTGACCCTCATTAACTGCCCACCAAAGAAGCCTCCTGTGGCCCCCACAACCTTCTAGCTCACTCCTGCCTCCAGACACGTGCCCACGAGCCCCAGCACCGTGCCTCTCCCTGCCCCACTTTGCCCCACCTCTCTGGGATCTAGCAGTTCTGGCAAGTCAAGGTTCCGATATTGCAAAGCCGCAGGGAGGGCTCAAGACCCTGCCCAGGGACCTCCCAGCCACCTCCACCTCACACGTCACCAACCACCATCACCAAAGGGCCAGTGACAGGTCAAAGAGGACAACGCATCAGAGGCCACTAATTCTGGAGCTGTTATTCACATCCACCCAGGGGGCAGGCAACAGTATCACAGCTGAAGCCCATAGGGAACTAGGACTCCTGGCACCCAGAGGGTTCCAGAGCAAGGGGTTTTGCTGGCTCATTTCTTGGCAGCAGAATCCTTCCGTCAAACAAATTCACATGCAAAAACCAAATGCAGAGAAGTGGTCATTAAAGTGGATGCTCATGGGTCAGCATCCCCCGCCTGGGGACCTGAAGCCTGACAGGGAACCCTCCAGCTCGGGGAGCACGACTGGAAAGTCAAAGTGGCAGCACTGATTTGGGGAAACCAAACCCTCCAAAATTATGCAGAAAGTGAATTTAGCTATTAGTGCTTCTAAAAATGATCTCACAAACCACAGCTTCCAGACACCAGGCTGTGGATGAGAAGAAAGCCACAGAAAGATCTGAGGGCCCTAAAAGCTGAGACTGAGCCTTCGCTCCCCACGAGTGGCGGCCGGGCCTTACTGAGAGAGGTCCATGTCCTTCAGCTTCCCCACCTCCTTCTTGTGTTTCTCCTGGAACTCCTTTGCTGCTTCATCCTGTGGTCAAGGCCCCGCAGACAGAGCAAGTCAGAGTCAAGCAGTGAACCATACAAAGAAGGGGAGGGGGCGGAATCTCAGCACGACACGCAGACACGTCCTCCGTCTACCCTGCCCCCATTAGAGGCAGCTCTCACTGACGCGAGTATGGGCACAGATGTGCACCGTGAGAAGTCTAAGGACATGGCAACAGCAGCTGCTGGACTGCTTGCACGCACACGCGCACACCCAGTGGGAGGCAGAGGTCTAGGACCATGTGTGCTCGTGCGCATCCAGGACAGGGAGAGGCGGGAGCGACACTCGCGAAGCCCCGGGAGCTCGGCGCGCTCCCACCCTCCACACCAGCACCGCTGAGCTGGGCAGGGCAGGTGCTCCTCCTAAAGGGGAAGGGCACACATTGGGCGTTCACGGGGCCTTGGGCAGGAGGGTACCAGCTCGTCACTGAGGGTCTTCATTGTGGGCTCCATCACCACATCCTTCACCACCGCCATCTGCTCCTCAATGGCCTTCTCCTGCACTTCATTAAACAGCTACAAGAGACAATGGCCGAGAAGCAGAGATGAGCAGCACAGGGACCCAGTCGCTCGGCGCCCACTGCACACAGCTCGGGCTCATGTTCTACCCGCTCAGGGTCAGGGGTGAAAGCACAGACCGGGCAGACTCCACCCTCCTAACAGTGCTCCTGGGAGAACAGGGTCATCACAGACACAGCGAAAGCCCCGTTTCTTCGAGGGGGGACAGGGCACGAGGATGAAGATCAGCAGTGAGTGTGGCCAAATGTTAATGCCTGTTCATCTTGGGGCAAAGAGCAGGTGTTACATTACCCAAAACAGACCAAAACTCTGCCCTCAGCCGAGGTTACCTTCACGACTTTGCGGATAATCCGGTTGAAAAGCCCCATCAGCTGGCCCGAGGGCAGCTCGATCTCCTTTTCCAGCTGGTCCACAGATTTATGCTGTAGACCAATCCCCAAGAGAAGAGCCTGGAGGAAGGAAAACCCGCTGGAGTGGCCACCAGGGCTGGCCCTTCGCCATTAACATAGTGCCGAGAACCAGAGTGACTCTTTGACCACAGCTCTCTGGTACAAAACACCAACTGGCACTGTCTAGTTTGGAATCTTCTCTTCATCCCGTACTGAAACCACCAAGCACGGCTCCCTCTTCCTGAAATCCCCAAACTAACTTATTACCCTGACAAATACCTGCTTCCCAGCTAGTTACAAGTTCGGGGTGCTCCTGGACCCCTGCTAGGGTGGAGTAAGGATGGAGGCAACATGGCGAGTGGGCAGACTGTGCCTGCTGATGGCAGCTCCCGCATGGCACACTGTGTGGCTGGCACATGGCTCGACTGCACAGCCCAGCTGTCAGCACCTGGAAGATGGCAACCTACCGACTGGGCAGCGGACAGGGCCAGGTCCCCCAGCTGGTTCAGGAAGTACATCCGCGCGATGGCCGGGATCATGTCCATGATGAGGTGGTAGTCGACCATGTTCCGCGAGTACATCTCCAGCCTCTTCAGGTCATAGGGCAGAAAGAGCGCCTCTAGCTCCTCGCGGCACAGGGCTGCACGCATGACAGGGCCCGACAGGTCACAGGGTCTGCTGGGACTCCCAGACAGCACACAAGGCCCCAGGGGCACCTAAGGCTGCTCCTCTGCAGGCCTTCAGCCAAGCAGAGCAGGATTGGAGTCACCTCAAATTCCAGCCCACCAAGGGAACCTGCCGCCCCGGCAGCCCTGGCCCCAGTGCTCCGGGCCCTCCTGCCAAGGGGAGGCAGGTCCGGGCCATGCAGCAAGGGCGACGACTGGCATGCGGCCCCTGATCAGAGTTCCATGCCAACAGCTGGACCAAGGAAAGGCTCCCTGTGCCCCGGAGCTAGAGGACCACAACACTCTTCCCCACTTTGTCCCTTCCCCTCAGGACCCGGTTCACAGACGGTGGTACTCTGCCCAGCTCAAGGAACACAGACTTTTCCACCAAAATATAATTGGCAAAAAAAAAAAAGTATACACACACAATTAGCAACACAAAAAAAACCCACAGCTGTTAATACTAATGACCCTTTATACTTTTTTGTGTGTGTGTGAGGAAGACCGGCCCTCAGCTAACATCTGTTGTCGCTGAGGCAACATCCATGCCCATCCTCCTCTATCTTCTGTGGACGCCACCAGAACGTGGCTTAATGAGTGCTGTGTAGGTCTGCACCTGGGATCCAAACCCATGAACTCTGGGCTGCCAAAGCAGACTGCACAAACTTCACCACCACACCACCAAGCCAGCCCCCTTTTTATACTTTTTTTGTACTTTAAATATTCAATTTATATGCCCAAAGCACTTCTCTGGGTTGGCGACAGAAGGTTGGCAGCATATTCTTACTATAATTTCATGAATGAGGAAACTGAGCCTGAGACCCTGAGCTGGCTCTCCTGGCTCACAAGATTTAAACTGGGTTCCATTGTGAGCTGTATGGAGGACTTTATCTGACATCTCTGAGTCGGAACACATGGCGAGACTTGGGAAGATGGAAGGTACCGAGTGTGACAGCGCCCGTGGCAGAGCAGGGCCTGCTGAGCGGAAGGCGGAGGTGGGAGACGCAGGTCCAGAATGGGGCCCTCAATGCCTAGGCAGGCCCTTCTCCGGACCAGCACGCCCACCTCGCACCACAAACAACCAAGCCAGCGGCAGCGTCCACGCCATCCCACTCAGCTCACCGGGCTGCGCTGGCTTCCCGGCACTCCTGTTCTGAATGATGTTCAGAGCCAGGGGAGGAGAGAAGGCGCTGAACTGGTAGGACAGCAGGGCCAGGAACCGCCTCCGGAAATCTGTGGGGGACAGCCACACGGAGTCAGGGCTCTGGAGGCCCCACCCATCACCTTGCTGTCCACTTCCACTCAGACTCACCTTTCCAAAAGGCAGCGAGCCAGGCTCCCTGGTTGGCCTCATCCTCGTCAGCCAGCATCTTCAGCATGATGCACGAGTGTTCTCCAGTCAGGTCATTCTGGGAACCACAAATTCCCAATTGGCACCAAGAACCCCCCATCTTGGAAGATCTGTCCTTGGAAAGGGCGAGCTTGCAGAGGCAAGACTCAGTGCATCCGCGGGCCCCTGCTCCCAGCCAGGAGAGGGGCTGTCGCAGCACAGCCTCGCCCTCACATTCCCACCTGGCCTCGCTCCTACACCACAGCTCCCAAAGCCACACGGCCCTGCCACTTCCCAGCAGGTGCCATGGCAAGGAGCAGAGCCGCAGAGCATCAGATCACGCCATCTGCTCTGGATGCACAGAAGTGAGCCACGCGCTCGCGTCAGGTCAGACTCTGAACTCAGAGTCATTACAGCTTAGATTCCACAGAATTCAATCAGCACGTTTTTGGTGCCTTAGAGCGAAAACCGCATGGCTGACACCTGGAGTCCCTGCTGCAGCCAGCGTGCGGGTGCAGGTTTCCAGGCATTTACTCCACGACAACCACAAAGCCCACACGACCAACCATCTAACAGCTTCCAACCGAAGAGCATGCCCGTAACAAAAGGCCAGCGCCGAGTCACAAACGAGCAGCGCACAGCACAAGACCACAGGGACACACTGTGCTCCACCGAACTCAACGTCCGCATTCATTCTCCTTGCAGTTGACCGCCAAATGTACACCCCAGCCTTGGCCAAACCCGCTGACAAGGACCCAGCCCACCTACGAGCTGCTCCCTGCCAGCAAGGAAGCAGCCGAGCACCCAAGGGTCTTCACCAGTCCCACTTTAAACGCTCAGATGGGTGCCACCCCCAAATGGACACTGGCTTTGCGCGCTCCAAAACCAAACCTCCAACATGACCCCTCTCAGCTGATGACCTCCCCTCTCCGGGAAAACAGAGGCGATCAGAAGAGAACTTCTCCATCCTCCCCATGCCAACTCAACCAGCCGACCCACACTTCCTCCCCTACACTGTGCCTACCCTCGGCTGGGAAGGATGAGGCCCCCCCCGCCTCTGTCCTGCCCCTGCCTCCATGAGGCCTGCTCTCGGTCCTCCCCCTGCCCTCCGTGCTCCTCCTGCCTCCATGAGGCCTGCCCTCTGTCCTCTGTCCTCCCCTGCCTCCGTCCTCCTCCTGCCTCTGTGAGGGCTGCCCTCCATCCTCCCCCTGCCCTCTGTCATCACCCTGCCTCCGTGAGGCCTGCCCTCCATCCTCCCCTGCCTCGTCCTCCCCCTGCCCTCCGTCCTCCCCTGCCTCCATGAGGCCTAGCCTTTATCCTCTCCCTGCCCCCCGTCCTGCCCCTACTTCCATCCTCCCCTGCCCTCCGTCTTCCCCCTGCCTCCGTGAGGCCTGTACTCCTGCTGGCAGCCCCCTCCCCTGTACTATTGCACGCTCTCTACAGGATCGGACCCTACAGCAAACAAACATTCCAGAATCTCCCATCTGACAAACACACCGTAACTCCAGTCCCCCTCCAGCTCCCTGTCTCCCTGCTCCCTCTTGCTCCCTGTGCAAGCCGTCTCTTCACCTCCCCTTCTCTCCAGTCAGGTGGACCCCTCCACTCCACTGAAGCTGCTCTCATTCCGATCAGTGGTGCTGACAAGGCCCGTGGTCAACCATTCGTCCTCGTCTTGCCTGTTCTCTCACAACTGACTCCCCTTCTTGAAATCCTTGTGAATCCTGGCTTCTGACACTTCACCCCCTGAGTGCCTCCTATAGATCAAGGCCACTCCTCAGTCTCCCCTGCTGTCTTCTGACTCATTCCTCTAAACACTGGACAGTCCAAGACTCCCCCTCTTCTCTATCTCCTCCACTCCCTACTTTCTGGAGCTCCCAGCAGTTATTCATTCACTAACAAAGCATTTACTGCACACATGCTACACACAGCAGACGCTACCAAGTGCTGGGGTTACAGCTCTGAAGAAAACAGACAAAAAGCTCCTTGGCCCCAGGGGTACACTCTGAGGAATACGCCGCCATCTCCCAAACCTGCATGTCCACCCCAACCTCCTCCTGAACCCCAGGCTCCTGGTCAGGTGCCTGTCCATGTGTCCAGGGTCTCTGACAGGCATCTCACATTGGCCACGCCAAGAGCATCCCCACTCTGACCCCCCACCCTGCCCTCCCCACAGGGCCTCGCCTCAGCGAAGAGCACCTCCAGCACGCAGTCTCTCCAGCCACAAACGTAAGAATCCCCTTCATCCTCCTCTGCACGCTTCTTCTACACCCCAAGCTTCGAGTCTAGACTGTCCGGCCTCCAGCCGTACCTCACACCTGGCCTCCTCTCCACCTTCGCCACCTCCTCCTCAGACAAACCACCCCAACTCCCACCCCTCGTCTCCGTCTCCACCCTGGGCCGCTGCCGCCCACTGTCTACACAGCAGCTGAGCACACTTGCTCTGACCCCTTCCTGCGGCTGGCCGCAAAGACAACGCAGAGTGCTCACCCAGCACTGCCTGGCCCACCGTGGACCACCACCCTTCTCTCCAAAGCCTTGCTCGCCTTCTTTGAGTCCTTCAGGTCGCTGAGCTGATGTCCACCTTAGGCCCCTACACTTGCTGCGCCCTCTGCCTGGAAATGCTCTCTCCTCCAGGACCGTCACCGGCCGGTCTGCCTGATCATTCCAGCTTCAGTCGGAGAGGCCACCCCTCAGAGGCCTGACTGCTCATTATGCTACCATCTCAATGTCCGTTTTCCTCACGGCACAGACCACCATCTGAAAATGTCTCCTCTCACGTTTTTCTCGCCTATTTCTACCCAACAGAAATTCAGCTTCATGGTGTATCTTGCTCACTCCTGATGCCCTGTAGGTACTAAATACTTCTTTTAATGAGCCAACAGTCGCTAACTGCCCCACCCTAATAACCCTGCGCATGGCTGCCTTCAGTCCCATCCTGCTTCAAACACCAGCTGCACCAGAGGCTGCAAACTGTTTTTTTTTCCTTTTTTTTTTTACAGATTCAAGCAGGCCCCCAGGTTATAGGACTCTAGAATTTGATAATCAAGTCCATGTGCACCTCTGCCATTTCATGATCAAGCACAAACCTAGGTACACACCAGGTGTGCAGTGCACAGCGGGGAAGAAACGGTGACCAGAGGGCCGCTCAGTGAGACTGCTGCTTCGTGTCCATCAGAACAAACCCCCTGCAGGCACAGGCTCACCTGCTCGAACACAGCAGGAGGCTCCGGGTCTGTGCAAGGGCACACACCCCCACCCTCCTCTGCCAGATGCTTACTCACCGGGGTCTGCCTCAGATAAACAGGAACAAAGCCAGCTCGTTTCCAGAACCTGCAGATAAAGAGAGCAGATCACCTGCACGCCTTCTGGGAGCGGCTGACAGATAACGATGGGAAGGTCAGGGGGAGCGCGGAGTCAACACATGGCTGACACAGACATTGGCTGAAAAGGCAGACACATGGCCCACAGGACTCTCATTTTCAGGACACCACGGCCAAGGGGGTGACGGTGGGGAGGAAGGGCAGGCAAACCCTTACTTGAGGAGCCTGGGGGTCAAGCCATAGGACACACCCAGGTAATCCAGGTGTTCAGCAGGCCTCTCGTTCAGTTTGAGGAGTAAGGGAGGCAGGTCCTTCCGGGGAGTGACGACCTCTTCCAGCAAGCTGACGGCCTGGAGGATGCCAGGGAGAGGACAGTCCACCCAGCAGAGGGAGAAGGTTAGTGACATTCCCAAGCACCCCTGCCAGACCAGGCTCTGAACTGAACACAACAAAACTCAGACAGGTTTCTTGGTTTGTTCCTGTGGCTTTTAAAATATAAGAACATCGCAAAATCCCATGATCATTACCGAGTATACCAAAGCCCAAGACACACGTGGAATCACAGTGCTTGGAATCCAGAATGCGGGAGAACAGCCACACGGTTTAGGAATGCCTAACAGATTTACGAGAGGCAGAGGTAGGGGCTGAAGACCCAAGTCTGTCATCAGATGGCTCTGTGACTTGGGAGTGACAAACCTCTGAGCCTGACCCTGAACATAAGCCCCTTCCCCACCCCTCAAACAGCCATGCTGCGAAAATGAAGCAAACGTGTGTGAAGAGCTTTCGCGGTGCCCAGTGTCCACCCCTCACGAGGACAGCCCTTCCCTCAGTCTGGGGTCAGCACTAAGAGGCGGCAGCTGCAGCACTGGTCTAGACTGGGACGTGCGTCAGCACCCGGGAGCTTCCAAGACAAATCACGGGCCCACCCAGAGCTCCTGACACGGGTGTTCTGTGGCAGGGCTCACGGACTGCATTTGTAACAAGTTTGCAGATGCCAAAGATGCTGATCTGAGGTTCTCGGCCCAAGGGTGAGCTGGAGAAAGCAGCAGGTCGTCCAAAATGAGAGGCAATCTCCGACTGCGCAGAGAGCCCAGACCACCAGACAGCTCTTGACGATGCTCCCGAGACCCAGCGTTATTTTCCCAAGAACCAGAAGTTCGGCCAAAAGATGCTTACCTCGCTGCTGACGGTGTGAATTCCTTGTGACGTCTCGAGGACCTTCTCCTCCAGACAAGGGAACCTGCCCTCGTAGTACATCTGCAGCAGCTGTAGGGCTCGGCTACCATAGCCCATCTGTGAGCAGAGAGAGAGGACGGGCCGATGTGGGCAGAGGCTCCTGGTCAGTCTGAACCACGTCTACACACTGCACTGCTTCTAGAGAGCCTTCTCTCCAGTCAGACTGCACCAGGCAAAGAGAACCAACGAAACCCCTCAACAAGTCAAAGCAGAGCCCCTGAGGCTGAGTGTGGAACGACCCTTGCTCCCACAGTTGAGCCCATCGAGCCACCAAAGCATCAGGATGGCTGGCCGTGCCTTCCGCTCCACAGGCCAGCAAGTCCAGCACCGACATCTCCACAGCTGGCTCCTCAGTGGTGACTTCTGAGCGACAGGAGGTAATTACGCGAAGTAGAGCTGGTTCCCAAGTTACCTGTCCTCACAAAGGAAGAGCCAGCAGGGCGAGCATCCTGTGTACGGGCCCACTCCCAGTCCCGGGCAAACTGTCCCTGGCAGAGGAGTGCCTGCAACGCTCACTCCTTGACCAGCTTCCTACCCAAACAACCAAGCACAGCTGCCCGAACGAGCTGCCAGCCGCACGCCGCAGCCAGCGGCAGCACACCAGGCGCACGCCACAGCCAGCGGCAGCACACCAGGCGCACGCCACAGCCAGCGGCAGCACACCAGGCTTGAGAGGTGAGATGACACGTTACCCCCTGATAATCTGGGTGAACAGCAATGCGAACAACCCTTCCGCCCGAAAGGCCGCCGAAGTCGGGATCTTGGAACTGTGTGGGAGACACAAGCCAGTAACTTAGCAACAAAACCTCCTCCAGCCCCACCAGCTTCACTCACTCAGGCACCCCAGGGAAGCACATCACCTGCTCTGACACAGTCCACGGAATCAGATCCCCCGAAGCCTTCTTGCCTCGAGACAGGCTGTTCAAGATGGACTGGCGAGAAATCTCTCCCTCAAGGCACACCTGTGGGGGTGGCAGGACAATGCTGACAGGAGGGCCGGCTCCAGGGACAGAGCCTGCGCTCAGAACACCAGCAGCGTTCTGCTGTTCCCCTGACAAGGCCTGCTGTTTCCATTCCAGGTCAGCCTCAGCCCTGTGACTGACCAGCCATTTCCAGTGGAGGTTTCACTACGATGCCCCAAGAGCATCCCGACCCTGTCACTAACAAGGCAGAATACTGACATCCTCCTGGCCCAAAGCACATTAGAAGGGGGTCTCCATGCGTGGAGTGCATGCACTTATGTCAGGTAAGACACGGGATGCTCACGCAGCTCTGCAGAGAACCATGCAAATTTACAATGACTCATGTGTCTATCTAATAAGAGAACGGTTAAAAACAGTGTGATACATGCATGTAATGAAGTACAACGCAGCCTTTAAAAATTATGCAGATTATGAACATGTGACACTCTGCAAAAAAAGGATTACCAAACACTATGACCCCACTTTTATGATAGGAAAAATGACAGAGAAATGCATAAATACAAGCCAGATGTTAAAACATTATTTTTTCCAATCTGTGTCTTCTAATTTTATAAGTACCACGTATTGCTTTTGTAATCAAGGAGGAAAACAAACAAACAAGTTCTATTTTAGGAGGAGCTGTAAGCCAAAACACCAGCGGCCAGTTCTGACTTCCACTTGCCCACCAACAGTGGGGCTTTGGGTTTGTGCCGGGGGTGTTCCTTCGATGCACCCTAATCCCCAGCCTCGACACACCCAGCCACGGGGCTCCAGACCAGGAATCCACAGCCTCCCCTCCCACATGCCGTTACTGAGGCATTAACCCTTGATGCCCAGGCGGCTCCCCAAGTCAGTGCCACAAGGATGCCTCTGCTTCTGTACCTGGATGACAGCAAGCACTTCAGGAAGGACATTCTGGGTAGGGGGCACGGGAGGCAGAAGGCAGAAGAGGTGGTGAGCGGGTGCATCAGAGAGCATCTGGAGGTCATTGGGAGAGTTCTGTGGGGAAAAAACAGGGCTTGTGAACACCACTCCTGTCCTTCGTGCAAGAGGCGACCCTGCCGTCATCAACGACTGGAGGGCCGCCTTCCCCAAAGCTAAGTGAGGGGCTGGAACCCAGTAAGGCGCCCTCCTAGTACCTTGGCCGGCCTGAGGCTCTTCATAAGGGCTTACATGAGACTTAGCCTCAACCATTTGCTGTCACCTCACTGAGTGTGGGGTCAGAGAACCGCTTGGTTAGCACCATGGATTTCACCCCTGGGAAGTGAACTTTTTCCTGATAAGAGGGTGAGGTTTCAAGAAAACCTGTCACCACCTCTAACACCAACTCTTCAGCCTTCCATTAAAGGGTGTTATCAGAAATGCTATCTAGACACTCAAAAAGTGTCCTTTCCATCATGCCATTTACTTTTTAAGACTTTGAAATATTCTAAACCCTCACTCGCTGCTCCTTAAAAATAGCCCAGGGGCTGGCCCGGTGGTGTAGCAGGGGTTCACACGCTCCACTTTGGCGGCCCGGGGTTCACCAATTCAGATCCCGGGCATGGACCTAGCACCACCCATCAAGCCACAATGCGGCAGGCGTCTCACATATAAAGTGGAGTAAGATGGGCACTGATGTCAGCTGAGGGCCAATCTTCCTCAGCAAAAAGAGGAGAATTGGTGGCGGATGTTAGCTCAGGGCTAATCTTCCTCAAAAAAAAGAGAAAAAGCCCAGAGGCACCAGGCTGGTCTCAAACAGCACCACTCAGTTACAACTACTACGTCATCTCAGCCTATCAGCAGACAAGCAAGAAACAGAAGTACCCTTTTCAACTGTGCAAAGCTCTCCACCCTCGAGACCATGCATGGAGAGCTAGAAGCCCGAGATGAGCCTGAGCAACAATGAGAATGCAACTCGTCCAGCAGGACCACTCACCCTGCCAGCCTCAAGACATTTAACTCCCAGGGCACAGTCACCTGAGCCACTGGTTAACAAGAGATGTGAAAAGCCAAGTCAAGGGGACTGCCATGTGCTGTGGCTCACTGCTGAAGTCCACCCACAGGCTAGCTGCAGTTACCTTGTAGTGAGAAGCCACGTAGAGGGCCATGAGCCTTTGAAGGAAAACTTCAGAGGCCTTGTGGTAGCAAAAGAGAGTGTCTCTATTCACGTAGTAGCTGGGTCTGGAGTTAAGCAACCAAAACACACCCAAGAGAGCCTCAAACAGGATATCCTGCCTCCCAGGGTCACCGGCTAGGTGGGTTTCCCACAGCTCGGGAAGAGGGGCCATGCCCTGAGCAGAAACACACAAGGGCAGGAAGAGAAAGGGGCCTGAGGCTGTCTGACCCACCCTCTCCCTGGAGCAGAGCCTGTGAAACCAAGGGCCACATCCTCGTGTGTGATTCCTTCATCGCCCCTCCCTTCCACAGGGGCACCACACCAGCGGATACAGCTCACAGGTGTCAGGCAACGGGCAGCCCGAGATGATCCGAGGGATGCTGAGGCAGTCGAGGCACAGCAAGTCATTCAGCCACTGCTCCACCGCGTCGCCAGGGGCATAGCGGATAGACTCCTGCAGGGAGACCTCGTGCAGCGTTCGCGCTGCCCCAACACACAGACACAATGAGAAACGACAATTACACACGTTTTGTCTGAAAGAGTGAGGCAAACGTTCTACTCTATCTTTGCCACACGGTGCCCCCAGGAACACAGCTCGAGACTTTAAACTGAGTGGTTTTAAATTGTTCTGGTGGATGTCCAACTCGCCATGACAGCAATCCCAAGGGGTCTCACTACATCAGTGCAACCATAGCTGCAGACAGTCACAAACAAGGGCCTAGCCCCAAAGGCCCGAGCCGGGCTCCCATCTGGTCACTGGCTCGCTGTTTCTCAGAGAAAAGCAACTCCACCTCTTGGGGACTCAGCCTGTCTGCCTGCCAGCAGGGAGGTATGCTACCACCCGTGGTGTCACGAGGGGAAAGGGCCAGCAAGAGTGAGACCAGCCGTGCACTGCAGGCCCGGATCGGAGCTCAGGGTACCTGAGGCCAGTCTGGCTGTCGTTGTGGTCTTGTTCTCAGCCGTGGTGCTGACCTGGCTCTGGGCGCTCTGCTGACGGAGCTGCTGAATGAGCTTGAGGGACAGGGAGCGGCCAGTGCCCTCGTAGCTAGGAGCAAACGCAAAGGCATTCGGGCAAAGGGAGAGAGGTACTTCCTCACCTGACGAGATGCCCCACTCCTGCTCCCCAGGATGTGGCCAAACCTGCAATCTCTCTAAGATATGCTCTATTTCAAAATTGTAAAAAACCCCTTGAGCCATTATAAGCCTACTTTCTTATGATAATTATACAGTTACTTATAATACTGTATGTTCACACAATTCTCAGATGTCAAACGTGAGTATTGCCATCCATGTACTCTCTAAAACCTGGTCCGGCCTACAGACAGGAGGAGACAGACATCACCGGGGTATCAAATTCTTCAGTCTTGTGCTACCCACCTAATGTCAGACCAGAGGTGAGCCCCAGGGGAGACTGAAGCAGCCCCAAAGACTCCAACTCTGGGAATCAGACCTACCTGCCCAGGCCCAGGCCACAGTCGTTACGTGCCACCTAATGAGCAAGAAGCTACAGTGGGACGATGACTGCCCCAGGTGCCTTACCCGTTGATGGTGGACGCCATGAAAACAAGGTAGGGGCCCAAGAGGCTCTTCACCAGGGGCAGAGGGATGGCAGCCGCTTCATCAATCACGACAAGTTCGGCCTGGCCCAGTTTCACGGCATCCGCAGGATGTATATACTGCAGGAAGGAAAGCCCTCTCATTAGCTTCATCAGTATTAACGCCGCAACTGTGATCACTGCCCGGCGCCGTCAAGGCCGCTCGTTCCCCTCTCTCCCCTTCCCATTTCTTCTTTCTCTCCTTCCTCCTTTCCACTTTTCCTTGGCAGGACAAAAACAGAATGGGCGTGGCATCAGAAACCTGGTTCAAAGAGTCCAACCACCAACTGTGTGACCCTGTCCAGGTCACTTATCTCACAGAGCCTCAAATTCCTCTTCTGGAAAACGGAGGAAATGCCTATGAGACAGCTGTTAGAGCAAAGAATCAGGTAAATGTGTAAGAAGGCCTTGCCTGGCCCCTGGCCCGGTGCTGACAGGTGGCGCCGGCCTCTCTGCTCTCTCCTGTCTTTCCATGCTTCGCCGAGCCTCCGTCTGGCCAGCGAGCCAGGGGCAAGCTCGGCCCAGCAGTGGCTAATGGGAGGATGTCAGTATCTGAAGCACCTCCCACACTGCAGACTGTGCACCCCGCCTTGATACCGTCACTCTAAAGGCAAGGCTCACTGCACTGGTGGGGGCCTTCTAAGACTTACTCCCTTCTTAATACACACACACTCGAACATCCTTATGTACATTATTAGCTTGGCCACCTAATGCCACAAACTTGCCACAAGCTCGGCATCCTTACGCGTATAAACAACTCCTTCAGCTTCTTCAGGGCTTCCTGCTATTTTTCAAGTTTGCAAAAGGCCACAAACAGGCATTTTACAGGAGAGGAACCCTGAATAGCCAGTTAGCATGACCAGGATACCCAACCTCACCAGTAACCAGTGCAGTGCTAAAGACGACAAGGAGACCTCATTCACACGCAGACAGGCAAAAAGTCAAGGGGCTGTGAAACAGCCGGTGCTGGTGAGGACTCGGGGAAACCCGGAAAGGTGCTGGTGGGAAGGTAAATCTGTACAAACACTGTAAGGGAGAATTTGGCAAAATCCAAGAAAGCTGGAAATCTACACACACCCTACAACCCAACATCTTCACTTCTAGAAACATAAAGAAACTGTGGTATACTCATATGGGGCTCAAACATGAATCAACCAGATCTACAGGCTTCACTCGGGACAAGTCTTGAAAACAAATGTTGAGTAAACAAAGCAAGCTGAAAAAGCACAAGTACCATCTGCTGCCATTTATGGACACACAAACACACCGACTGAAAGTGGAGTTACCCACGGGGGCGACGGGAATGGACGGGAGGGTACAAGAGGGACTTCAACTGGGTCTGAGATGTTTTAGATCTTTAAAACAAAACTATACACGACTTTTAAAACACAGAACAAACAAAGCAAACGGCAAGCAGTCCACATTCCATAAGCCTGAGTGCTGGTCCCGAGTGTCACGCTGGTCTCTGCACTTTCCTGGGTGTCCGAAGCATCTCATTACAAAGATTTTCTAACTGCGCTGCTGCGAGCTGCAGGCTCAGGGAGGCAGCGACCCTCATTTCCAAAGGCAAGACACACATGCTCGTAGGCCCCTTTCTTGGTTTCTTAAGGGGAAAAAACGAAGAAGTGCCTCTAAAAAGAGCAGAAAGCAGCCTCTAGAGAGGTGCGGCAGACTCTAATGTAATCTTCTTCCTCACTTTCCAGCAAGGAGGAAGAGGCCTCAAAGGGACGCCAGTGCAGCCTCAGAAAGCCAGGTCCCCTCTTCTGTGCTTTCACAGAACTGCAGGCAAAGGACTCTGGTGACACAAGAGGTCTCTGATTACAAATCCAAGCGGCAGCAAGTGCTGAGCAGGCGTCTCAGGGAAAGGATTTCCTTCTTTGGTTTGTGTGTTTCTCTCGAGTTTTAACAGGTCTCTGTGTTCTGATTGCCTTCAGCCTGCCCCCTGCCCCAGTCCACCCCAACACTAGTCTTTCCTCCTAAGAATGAAAGAAGGGAAGAAATGTACAAAACGAAGAGATTCTGGCAAGAGACCCAGTAAGAAGAAAGTTAAGATCCTTCGGTAAAGGCATAAATGCTGGCCATCATGGGTAACGTGACCTTTGGTGCAAACTATCCCATCCTGACAGGCACAAAGGTCAACGGCACGATCTGCCCGTACCTGGCCCACTTCTGCCTCTAACCCAAGGCCACAAGTAATCGATGAGTCTCCTGCACTAGCAGCCCGGGGTCTCCACCCCCCTGCAAGCCCGTCACACTGATGCTTCCCTACGACTTCACACAGTTACAGCCTGGGGGCAAGTGCAGACCGTGCAGGCTTACAGAGCACTGGAGATTAGAGAGCTTTCAGGGCAGCACTGTTTAAAAAGGAAAAAAAAAACAGGACACTAGCTAAACCACAAAGATTCAGAGTACATTTTGCCAAGTGCTTTTTCCTTTTAAATGGTAACGTTATTGGATTAGTAACAGATGCACCATTTCAAAACCTGCTGTAACCAAGCAAAATTACCAGTGATGTCAGAACAACAACGGTATTTCTTTTAGCTGATTAGCATACTCACAAACCCACTTACTCAATTTTCGAGGGACAAAACTATAATTTTCCAATCTGGTATATACATTTGATAGTTTACTTGAGTGTTTTTCTTTAGAAGAGGCTGAAAATCTGGAACAGGTTTATCATAAACCAGCAGCAATGTCTAAACAACATGCAATTCCACAGGACAAGAAGACCACCTCTCCAAGCCCCAGGCACAGTCGGGACCCTGGCCCCGGGGTTCAGGCCGACCCTCACCTGGATGGTCTGCCGGTGCTCTCGGAAGACGTGCACTCTGATCACTGCTCTGTGAAATTCAGGATTTAGAGACTGAACGATCTCATAGTCCAGGTGCTCCTGATAGAGAGAGAGTCAAAGCAACAACACAGCTCAGAAGCAAGTGTCAGAAATAAATCCTAAGAAAGTACGCCTGCGTTCTGAAGACTGCGCCTGGATTTAACCCAGCACTGAGTCAAAATAAACTCTTATCCTAATTTCTTACCTGATACTGCAGAGCATCAAATCCTTTAAATACAAATTCAAACAGAGTGTGGAGGTTATCAGGGCTTGGGGAGGTCACAAAGATATTGGAGTACCTATTGAACAAAAGAGGATTTTTTTAAGTAATTACGATATCTCAGGAAGGTTTATAGAACTTAAGGAAACATTTTGTCTGCCCATCACACAGGTGACCACCAGAGATGACAGGAGGAAAAAGTCACGACACACTTTGGGAAGAAAAGAAAAGCAACTCCAGACCTGAGGATATTTTTCCTCCCAAACTAACAGAAACACGATACCAACTGGAAAGCAGCAGGTCCTGGCAATGAGGACCAACGTGGGGAAGGCACGTCACCAAGGCGCTGTGGGGACAGCTCCCTCAGTGTGCAGAACCAGCAAGCTGCTCCGGCCCCGCGCCAGGGACAAGGGGGACGGCTTCACACCCATCACCAGCTGCGCCGAGAGGGTTTCAAAGTGTGAAGCCAGGCAGCTCAACCAGAGGCCAGGCCAAGCCACGGGAACCCCCTAGGGATCCGTGCTGAGTGCAAGGGACGCTAACGGCTCAGGGGCCGAGTGCTACCATGGTGTGCTGGAGCACAAGAACAAAGGACAGGGAGTCAGGAGCTGAGCTCACCCCAGCGCTACCGGCCCTAACTTGCTGCGGGATCTTGGGTGAGTCACTGAAGCTCCCTGAGCCGAGGTTCACCCACCTATAACCTGCTCACGGAGCCGCCAGGAGCACCAACGGACATGATGCACACAGTGGAACATGGTAAATTCTGGGCCTGTTGTTTACGTCTGTGAAGTAGGAAGCACACGCTCTCCTGGCAGCTGCATAAATCTTCCGCCCAGAGCAGAAGAACAGAAAGCAGCACCACCCAAAGGCAGCTCCTCAGAAGCAAACGCACTTCCATCAACCACAATCACTCAAAGGTCAGACTGGCACTTGTCCGAGTCTGCAAAGCTGGGCACATGCATTCTCATTCCTGAGAGGTTGAAAGTGCCCTCCTCCCATTTCGCAGCTTTTGTGCATTTGCTCAACTTCACTGCTCACAAGGGCCCTGGTGTGTGTCCGTATGCACCGCTGTGAACAATGTTGCTGTATCCAGATAGGAACCCAAGACCTAGAAAAGTCACACAGGAGCAGCTCATACCCAGGAAGACTGTCCCGGTCCCCTGACCCCTAATCTTGCACACTGCTCCTCAGAGCCCAGAGCTCCTGAAGGTGGGGAACCAGACGCCCTTACCCAAAAGCCACCGCCCCAGCAATGGCCAACCCCAGGGCTGCAGATTTTCCCCTTCCTCGGGCGGCTGTGAGCGCAACAGTACTCCTCAGGGTCTTTTCAGAGGTCCCCTCGATGAATTTCAGGACAGCCTTGGCCTGTGGGAAGAGAAACGCGAGGCGAGCTCTGGGAAAGGCCAGCTATCAGCCATCTGCCGCCCGCCACACAGGAGGTCAGCCTGAAGCCAAGGCTGCACAAAAGGGGCAGTTCTGAGAGGAGAAAGCAAGGCTCAGCCCTTGGACTTCCACTCCCTGGTCATCTCCTTAGTCTCAAGGTTGAAATACCAACTAGATGCTGACAACCCCCAACTTCACGTCTCTAGTCCAGACGTCTTCCCCACACACCACTACAGACATGCAACCGCCCCCGCACACCTCCACCTGCACCTCTGACACCTCAAACTCAAAACAGAGTGCCTCACGGCGCCCTCAAACCTCCTCCACCTACGATCTTCCCCATCTCAGTTAGCCGTCCAACTGTTTAGGCCAAAAGCCGCCTCCATTTTTCCCCCATTTCCGACTTATCGCCAAATCCCGTCAGCGCTGCCTTTGAAACATACAGAAGTCCTGCCATTCCTCACCACGATGCTCCTCTACCGCGCGGTGGAAGCCGTCCCCCTGCCCCGCCCCCATTACTGCGGCCTCCTGACTAGTCTTCCAGCGTCCACCCTCCTCCCCGGCAGTCCAGACCCAACGCAGCAGCCAGAGGGACGCTTCTAAACTGCGCCCGAGGACCGCTCTGCAGCTGCGCAAGAGCCCGAAGCGCAGGACTCCCGGCCGACGCTCAGAAGTGCCGTCCTCCCAGCGGCCGTGCGGCTCAACTGCAGCCACTTCCTCCTGCTCTCGTCCTCTCGCTCTGCGGCAGCCCGTCAGCCTCCGCCAAGTCGACTCCTACCTCAAGCCCACGTGCCTGTGAACCCTCTGCCAGAAGCACTCTCCCCCAAGACAGCCACGGGGCTCATCTCAACTCCTTCTCGTCTCTGTTCAGATACACCTTCTGAATGAGGCCTTCCCTGACCGCTCCATGGGGAGCCGCACCCTCCTCCTGGCACTCCCTACGCCTCTTTGCTGCTCCTCATTTTCCTCCATCACACACAGCACCTTCCAGGACACTACATGATTTGCTTCTTTCCCAGATTCGCTGCCTGTCTCATCCCACCAGAACATAAGCTCCATGAAGCAGGTGTCCCTCTTGCTCACCGGTGAGCCCAGGGTGTAGAGGAGTGCCTAGCCCCTCAAAGGGAAAGCAGGACGCTGTGGCGCTGTGCGGGAGGAGGAACCACACCACCACTCAGGGGCCAGCCTCTGCTCCCCGACTGGGATCTGCCATGACTGGGAAGAGAGCCAGATGACCTGGTCTGGCCTGTCCAGTCCTGAAGAAGTTGCCTTACGTGCCTGGGCCGAGACACTGAGAAGACACTGACGGGACGCAGGCCCAGGCGGACGGGAGGGGAGGGGTTTCGGGAAGCCAGAGCCCTCCAGATGGTGATGCTCAGAGGGGCTCCAGGTCCTGCTCATCCTAACCTGGCCTTTGGGGGACACTGCAGTTTACCCTTCTGTTGTTTCCTTTAGAGTGGGGAAGTTATGAACTCTGATGAAACATAACTGGAAAAATCCACCGACATGAAAGAAGGGTACGAAATCTGGACTAAAAATGCATTCTAAAATGAAAAACCAATACAAAAAAAGCAGACTGGTTTACAAAAACAAACAAAAAAACAGATGACCAGTATTACCTGAAAAAGGTGCCTGCTTCTCTCATAATTAAAGCAACACAAATGACAATGATCCTCTGTCACCGTATCAGATTGGTAACGACTTATAAGTTTAATAGTACCCAGTGCGGGCAAGGCTGCAGAGAAAAAGGCGTTTTCCTATACTGCTTGGTGGTTCCATAAACTGGGACAACACCTGTTTTAACAGCCACACACTCTAACCCAGCAATTCCCCTCCTAGAAACTCATCTTAGAGATGGTGCTGACAGACGTAGCTGTAGGAATGTCCTAACAGCATTGTTAATAAAGCAAAAAGGCCGGAAGCAACCCAAATGTCTAACAGGGGACCACTTATACTCTGTACTCTGTGACCCCTTTGCATATTTAATACACACCCATTTATTTGTATAGAAGATCCATAAAAATACATAATAAACTGTTAATAGTAGTTGTCTCTGCAGATTGAGGCTACCAAGTAGAAACACCACTTTCTATTTTTAATGTACATTCTTTTGTACTTACTGACTTTTTTTGCCATGGGCCATTTATTTTCTTGTAACACTACTACTGGTACTGTAGCTTCTCTCTCTTCTGCCCTTTCCCCATCCTCTCTCTCACTCCCTCTCTCTGGTGATACAGAGGGTACCAGGAAGTGGTTCGAAGCAGCCTAGAGCCTGCAGCCTAGAGAGCATAGAGAGCTATGTCGCTGCTGACTCTATTTCCAGAATGAAAAGGGACACCAGCCTGTTGGGACTCAGCCTGAGTGGGCGGTGTCACTGCAGCTGTTTTCCATCCTGAAGGTAGAGCTTATGCCAAGAGGCCTGTGCTGCTCGTCTGGCTCAGGCTGGACCGGAACCCTGCACACACTGAAGAGCCTTAAGGCCTCTGGCCTGTGTCCACTTAGCTCCCATCACAGCCCAGGAACCATCGAAGAAGCTGAGTTTACCAGTCCTGGGCACCTCAGTGAGCACAGAAACACCTCCTGGCAGCTCCCGCCAGCCTGCTGTCTGTGCCTGAAGATCAGGCACACACCACCGCAGGGGGCCGCCCTCAGGCCTGACACGGAACCGGGCACGGAACCGGGCAAGTATAGAGGCCTCAGGCTCTCCTCTCACTTCTGCACAAGGCAGAGGCAAAACCCTTAGGCCATCAAAACTCGACTAACTGAAAGAACACAGACATATCACCCTCTCGTGGGAAAAGCGCTGAGAGGGGTCCTCTTTAAGTTTAATCCATCTCCCCTGGGCCCCAGGCCCCTGACCCGCTGAGGGGGGTGGAGAGGGAGGTGATCACTGGACTTACGCTCTGAACCCAGACAACACAGAACGGCCCTGAGGTTGCAGCGTGCAGGAGTTCGAGCAAGAGGCAAGGCCCCTGCCCCAGGGACGGCCGGCGGCTCAACTTGTCCTCCCCTAGCTGCTCTTGCTTTCAGCACGCTACCTCTGTGCTGTCCGTACGGGCAGGGTGGCTCTGAAGGCCCCACTCACCTGGTCTAGGGTCTTGCAGCAGTCCACCAACACACCCACAGGCTGGGTGTCCTGCAAGCTCTCCTTCAACTCCTTCAGCTCCAGGTCAGAAGCACCAAGACCCTCATCCTACCACAAAGGAGGGGAGGAGGAGGTTTGCCACCACCACGGGAGGGCCAACACAGAAAATGTGGCCTCCCCCAGGTTCCTGGGGCCCTGGCAGACTCACCGGGGTCTGGGGAGGTAGGGCCTCAATGCCGGCAGCATGGGAGGAGATGGGCAGGATGTTGAGCTGGTCGTCGATGACAAGACACTTCTTACAAGAGGCCAGAGAGAGAATAAATCTGAGGAACAAAACTGCAGTCACGAGCCGTTGGGGAAAGGGGGCCGATGTCTACACAACAAAGGCCTTAATGCAGGAAAATCACTGGCCCCACACGTCTCTGAGAAAGCGAAAACCCAGTCGGAGAGCAGTGTGAGGCGATCCGAGGTCCTCCACAAGGCATCTGGACACGGTTTACACAGCACGTGAGAAAACCAAGACCCCTAGAGATGGATCACAAGCACTCCTACTGAGCACAACACCACTGTTCCCCGAGGCCCCTGGCCCTTCCCACACCCTCCTAGGCTCACTCTTTAGCACTGTGGTGTCTCACACCTTTCTTAAATGGGGGAACTCCAAACCCACCCCACATACAATCACCAGCCACACAGGGAAACCAACACACACATGATGGATTTACCTTCTGTCAAAAAGGAAGAAAAAGGAGGAGAGGAGACAAAAGCTCCCTTAAGAAATATAACACAAACATTCCTGTGTGTAGAAAAGCACGTGTCTGGCTATAAAATCCAGACTTCTCCCACTACTCCAAGAGCACAGCACTGTGCGCCACTTCCAGGGCTTCTGTTCTACCTGGTGGCGCATGGCCACCTCTTGGCCTCCTCCTTCTACAGAGTTAAAGCATCAGAGACAGTTAAAATCAGAAAGGCCCACGGTTTAGAGAGGCCACGATTTCTAAGCCTCAGCACAACTGACATTTTTGACCAGATAATCCTTTATTGTGGGGCTGCCCTGTGCATTTCAGGCTGTTTAGCAGCATCTCTGGCCTCCACCCACTATACACCAGTAGCGCCACCACGTAAGTCATGACAACCAAAATGTCTCCAGACCTTGCCACGTGTGCCCAGGGGCAAAACTGCTCCAGGCAAGAACCACCGATTTAGGCCACAGCCGCTTCAGGTGTTTCGCAGGTTGCTAACTTATGGTCCCTAAAAAAGGGCTCTGGGGTCAAATAAACTTGGGAAACAATCAGTTAAGCAGGTCCCTGCTGCTGCAACACTTTTCACAGGCAACAATGGGCTAACGTGAATCATCATGAAGGAAAAACCAGGTCAGTGTTTCCCGGACAAATTTGGCCAGAAAGCCCTTTTGTCATGAGGCCCCTCTTAAAATACAGTGTTCTACGAAACACATTTTGGGAAACGGTGACCAAAACAAATCAGCCCTGTAACAAACGAGGAAGCTGAGACGCAGAGAGGGAGAGGGTCTTGCTTCAGGCCGGAAGGCAGGCAGAGTCCAGGCCTCCTGGCCCCGCCCTCCACTCTCTCACTGCTTCCAGGCCACGTCACGGCCACCGCTGCTGTTAGGAATCGCACCATTTTGGACTTCTGCTCCACTTTCCCTCAGACGAAAGCACAGCTTTCCATCGGGTCCAAGACAAAAATATTCCTCCCACTGTGGCTCCCCACAATTAAGGAACAAGAAACATCTACAGACCTACCTCTCATTAAATCTTCCCACCACATCCTGATGGGCCTCAGTCCTGTATCTTGAATGCACGTCCTAAAAAGACAACACCTGTGAACAAAGGCGTCCACATGCTGCTGGGGCTCGGGGTCCAAACATGAAGAAGCTCCATCAAGTGACCCTGGGATGACAGGGGCACCAGCGATGCCGCTGGGAAGAATCCACTCCCATATAACCTGCTGTGTTCAACTGGCCACATGCTACTTGCCTGAACTGGGATCAGACACTAAATGCAATGTTTGCTCTTACAGCAAACTTCCCCTCACCTCAGTTTTGGCTTTTCCACGTTTTATCCAGCATTATAAAACGTATCCATTCATTCACTAAAACGTACATGCCATCTGTGTGCCAGACATGCTGGGTATGTGCTGGTGTGTAATGAAGCACAACCTCTGTTCGCAGGGAGCTCAGGGTCCAACGGCCAGAGGGAAAGAAATGAGTAGAAAAATACAAATTTTGACAAATGCTACAAATGAAAAACAGGTGCAGTTACAGCAAAGGCGGGGAGGGAGGCCCTTTGAGGTGGTAAGCAGGCAGCATGGGGAGCGGGGTAGAGAATGATGTGGGCACACAGAAACTCGATCCTTCACAAACACTGAGTGAGTGCTGACTACTGGCGGCAGGCACCCAGCATGGGGGCCCAGGGAGGACATGCCCTGCTCTCATCTAGTCCAGAGACCAGGGTCCCAGGGAGGACACGCCCTGCTCTCATCTAGTCCAGAGACCGGGGGCTCCAGGGAGTGACATGCCCTGCTCTTGTCTAGTCCAGAGACCAGGGGCCCAGGGAGGACATGCCCTGCTCTCATCTAGTCCAGAGACCAGGGGCCCAGGGAGGGATATGCCCTGCTCTTGTCTAGTCTAGAGACCAGGGGCCCAGGGAGGGATATGCCCTGCTCTTGTCGAGTCAAGAGACCGGGGGCTCCAGGGAGGGACACACCCAGCTCTCGTCCAGTCCAGAGACTGTCACAGGAAGACAGACAATGAACAAACACACACATAACTTCAGGCAGTGGTCAAATGCCTCAACGAAAAATAAAGCAGGTTAAGGAGTGACACGTGGAGTGATGTCTCCCACATCGGGTGTGAGGAAAGACCACACTGAGTAGGTGCTACTGAGCAGGGATGAGAACACCATGAGGAAGCGAGCCATGCAGACAGCCCAGCGGGGACAGCAAGTGCAAACACCCTGAGGGGAGCGTGTGCTGGGTGTGTCTGAGGATTCTCAAGGAAGCCTGAGGAGCTGTAGTGGCAATGACAGGAGGAGTGGTAGTGACAGGACGCAGCTCCTAAGATTTGAGAGGAGTCCATTTCATCACATAAATGCAGTTCATGAAACCCTGAGGCCAATTCTAACACGATCCCCAGCAGCTGGGTCACGGGCATGACTCATCACACCCACGTGGCAATACTGATGGAGACAGCTCCGCATCCATTGAGACACAGCCCCACTCACTCCTTAGCCACGTCCTCAGCTTGGGGAGAAAACCACCCCTCCCAGAATCAAAGTTCCTGCCAAACTGGGAGTGGAACTGGCAAACGCTCCTTCACTACCCATCAGGATGAGGGCCAGTGGGGAAGTCTGTCCACAGTCCTTTTTTGCAGTTCAGGCAGCGGCAGGCTCTCTGCAGAATACCATTCCAGAAACCTAGCTACGTGACAGCTGCATCCCATGTGAATCTCCCTCGCGTAGAATCTGCAAACGCCTGAGAGCAAATGGGAAATTCAGCAACTCCCGGGCACGCTCAGGGCCACTGGGACGCTCTGCAGAGACTTCTTCCTTAGTTGCAAAGAGCTCCCAGCCCAAAGAATGTGCGGACCAGGCACTGGAGCTGCTCAACAGGCATTCTTAAAAGAAAGTGATGGGGCCGGCCCAGTGGCACAGCAGTTAAGTGCGCACATTCCGCTTTGGCCGCCTGGGGTTCGCCAGTTCGGATTCTGGGTGCGGACATGGCATCGCTTGGCAAGCCATGCTGTGGTAGGTATCCCACATATAAAGTAGAGGAAGATGGGCACGGATGTTAGCTCAGGGCCAGTCTGCCTCAGCAAAAAGAGGACTGGCAGCAGATGTTAGCTCAGGGCTAATCTTCCTCAAAATAAAAAAAAAAGGAAAGAAAGTGGCCTACGGCCGGCCCCGTGGCTGAGTGGTTACGTTTGTGCACTCTGCTTCAGCGGCCCAGGGTTTCACCGGTTTGGATCCTGGGCGTGGACATGGCACCGCTCATCAGGCCATGCTGAGGCGGCGTCCCACATGCCACAACTAGAAGACCCACAACTAAAATATACAACTACGTACTGGGGTGATTTGGGGGGAAAAAAGCAGGAAAAAAAAGATTGGTAACAGTTGTTAGCTCAGGTGCCAATCTCTGGGGGAAAAAAAAGCAAGCAGCAAAAACAGGTTAATTTGAACCCCCACAATTAAGTTAAAAAACAGACTCTTACCATAGTCATCGTGTACAGCTGCCTGAGTGAATTCATGGTCCGCAGGAGGATGACCACCAGCCCACCGCCTTCCACCGTCTCTACAGTCCTGGCCAGCAAGTTTGGAGCTAAGGCTTCAAAATCCTGGAAGAAGGAGACTGGTCATGCAAAGGGCACCCCCAGGGAAGCTTAACCAGGGGCCAGGTGAGAAGGGACGAGGACTTCAGAGCACAAACCAGGACTACCCCCACCCGACTCACCAGGACACGCTCGGAGCCCTCACGGAGGGGCACTCAGAAGACAGCCCAGCCCTGGAGACCAAGGGCGCCTGGTTCCATATGTCAAATGTGTGTAATAATCTCAGATAAAATCCTACTGGAAGGAAGCCCCCCCGTCTTCCCTGATTCCCATTTGAATTTCAGAAACACCTCACACTCCTCTTCTGCTGTTTATAGACTGAAACGGTTTGACAGGCTCGGCTGCAGCGCGTGGGAGCCACTGCGTCAGGAGCACCGCCACGGCACCTGCGACCTGGGAAGCAGGCGGCGAGCCCAGCAGTGCTCGGGAAAACACGGCAGCTCTTCCCTGAGGCTCTTTTCTGGCCTCCGAGCTGGGATGCAGGCCAGCAGTGTAGGGTACGACCCAGTGGCATGCAGAAAGAAAAATGAGAACTTCCATTCATGACTTTCCTCCTCGTTTCTTACGTTTTGTAAGGTATGTTTTATATGTAATCATGGCAGTACATGTGTATAATAAATACACACCAAAACATGGAGATTAGTGCTTAAATTTGTCTTTGTTTTGGAGGATGGGGTTCACAGGTGTCAAAAATTCAAAGAAACAAAACAAAGACCAGCCGAGCTCAAAACAGAAAACTGCAAACCTTAGTCTAACTCGCCTGCCAAGAGAACACACGCGAGTGAAGAAATTCACCAGGTGGCCCTCTGAGGGGAAACAGGGGGACTCTAAGGACTGGAGGGCAGGGGGTGCTGCAGGGGCTATGCCCCTCAGGCTCTCTGGATGGACAGATGGGTGCAGTGGTCTGTGCCCAGTCCCAGTGCTCCCGGGTCACCAGTCTTCAGTCAGTTCCAAGAAGGATCTGGGGGCCTAGGGTCACTGGAAGTTCACAGTGCGTTCCCTATCAGCTTTAGCTGTCAAAACCAGTTGTGATGAAGCGTCACAGCTGGTTTTGGTATCTCTAGATAAGGGCTGCCTTAAGTAGAAAATTTTCTTTTATTTTTTTTGCTGAGGAAGATTGTCCCTGAACTAACATCCATGCCAATCTTCCTCTACTTTATACATAGGATGCCACCACACCATGGCTTGATAAGTGTGACAAGCAGTGCGTAGGTCTGTGCCTGGGATCTGAACCTGCAAACACCAGGCCACCAAAGCAGAGCGTGTGAACTCAACCACTGCACTGCCGGGCCAGCCCCCCAAATTTTCTTTTTCTATGGGGTGAGTTATCAAGTTTTCTTTGGAAAGTGGCTGAGTCTCCCACTGACAGTACTTGGTGGGGGGAGTACAAGCGAATCTTCCCTCCTTACTGTACACCTGTTCTCATGGGGACCAGGCAGCCCGAGCACCCCTCAGTGTCTGAGCCCAGGCCGGCTGGAGGAAGTCACCCACCTGGAGAACACACATGCCGAAGGTATTGCCCAGGATCTTGTGCGTCTCGTTGTAGTAGCAGTAGCGAATGTTTGTGGCTGCTACGAAGAGCTCAAAGGGGTCATCCTGCTTTAAGTTCAGCGTCCCATTCTTTATTTTTTTCTGCAGCTGCCGCATTCTCTTCTTCCGGTGACTGCAATCACCCCAGCCCATGAGAGCCAGTTAGCCAGCAAGACGAAAGAGCTGGGGTCAGGGGACAGGCTCAACAATCCCCACTTAGACCTTCAGAGCTAGAAGGGAACCTGGACACTGCAGAGCCAACCCCCTCACTTTAACGGTGAGGCAAATGGAGAGGCACCAGCGCAGAGCAGGTAAAAAGCGGCCTTCGGAGGGAACAGCAGTCGGTCTGCGTGTGAACCCTGCTACTCTGCTCTGCCACCTTTAGCAGACACTTCACTTCAAAAGAAGGGTAATAAGGGTACCCAATCCTCACATCTGGCCAGAGCTCAAAACTGAACCTGGGTGGCTCGTCACCTTAGTCTCAAGCCAATGTTTCAACTACACGGTGCCTGGGGACCTGGGAAAGGCATGGTGGCAGTGGGGGACAGTATTCATTTTTCCTAAATGAAGTCACTCACTTCCTTCCCAGGCTGTGGGCTCAGGTCCTCCAGGGCCCTCTAATCTAAGACAATACTGATAGAGGGTATACGGGTTGGAAAGGAATTTGGACATCTCTCAGAAATCCCTGAACTTTTCTTTTGTCTTAAAAACCTTGACTATCCAATTGTCGTTTAGCTCTTTTACAGAAACGAGAAAGAAAGCTCAAGCACTGAGGATTGCCGCGGATCAAACTTCTGCCAGTTCCCTAAGTGAACAGCTAGAGCCAAGGCCCGCCCCGGGCCTCCAGGCCCTCATCTGTGAAGCGAGGCAGGTGGGCAAAGGGATTTCCACTGTCCCTCTGGCTTGTGCCCTAACCCGTGACCCAAAGAGAGCATCAGCTTTAACCTGATGCTCCGCCACGTCAGGACGAGGGTGGGAGAGCTACAGAGCCACAGAAGAGATTTTTAAAAGTGAAATCGTGTGGGTTAACTTCAAGAGGCAAATTTGCCCAGAATGCTGTAAACTTCCTAATTCTACACCCTCTGACATTTACTGAACAGCAGTGAGAGTCACAAGCCCCAGAAACCGCAGCTCTGCTGACAGGCAACAGGCCTCATTCTCAGTCTGTATTAAAAATGCTTACCTGCCCAATTACGAAAGAATATATAAAACAAAATGCCAATACATACAAGTAACATACAGCTAAGTGCTAACAAAACCTAGGTGTTGAGATTACAGGTGCTTGTTATTTTCACCTTTGTGACTTTTATGTATTCTTCACATTTTTTACAATAAAGCTTTTAGAATTTCTTTTAAAAAAGCCAAAACTATTTACTCAAAATCTAGTTTCTTTTAGGCAGAATCAAGTCTCCTTAAGACCAAAGAATAGGAACTAATCAAATTTAGCCTTTCGTACTAAGTAAAATTAAAATAATTTTAGAGCCTGTTAACAATATATTCAATTTGACAAAACGTAATTGAGCACCCGATCATCTGAAAGCAGGAAAACACACAGGGAAGCAGGCGAGGCCTCCTACCATGACCTGACCACCCAGAAGCAGAAAGACCAGAGTGCAAGCCATGGCACCTGAAGGGAGGGCGCCGGGAGAGCCACGCGCTGAAGAGGCAGAGGGGCCATGGGGCGTGGCTGGCGGCAAGGGAAAAGCCTCCGGAAGGAGGCAGGCCGTGGGAAGTGGGGCCCTGCAGAGTGATGACGGGGGAGAGCTCTGGGCAGAGGAGGCGGAGGGAGAGGCAGGGAGTCTCGCCACACCCTAGAGCAGTCAGCGATGGAGACACGATTTCAGAGTCAACACCAGCAACACACACAGCTGCAAACAAAGGAATGAGAAGAAGCCTGAGGACAGAGCCACACACGCCACCTGGGCTGAAGGCAGGAGACAAGATCAGGGAAAGCGAAGAGCTCAGGAAGGTGGCCCGTGTAAGAGCCAGAGAGGCCGGGAAAGGAGAGTGCTCTGAGCAGGCCACGCAGTGGGTTATCTGCCAAGGACAGCACTCCGCATCCCAGACCACTCACTACACAGAGCTGCAGGGAGAACTGCCAGATTCCTACCAGTGACCAACCCCACCTCCCCTGCCCCACGGGTGGCATCTTTCCCTAAGAATTTGGAAGACTGAGGCCCACACTGTTGGACCTGAAACATGTAAAACTCAAGTGCTGTTTCTGCCATGCGGACCACAGAAACCAGAAAGCTGACGTGGAGTGGGAAAGAAAAGAGCAGACACGCAGAGACGGGGGACCGGGCAAGGACAGGAGCCTGAGTGCTCTGGCTCTCCATCACCCCGAGGCAGCACTGGAATCTCACCCCCTTGGGTTTCATGAGCTGTCCTGTATACCTCAATAAATTCCCTTTGTGTCTAATGCGTCTGTGCTGGAGGCCTACTATTTACAACTAGACGTGTTAAGTTCCACAGCTTTGAAGAAATGAGAGTAGCCGCTGTCAAATACAGCAGTGAGCTGGTGGAGGAGGAGCTCTGAGAAGGAGGAGAAAGAGGGACAAATGTTGTTGCGTTAGGCATCAGGCCGTCAATGACTTCCAACAGCAGTAGAAGCAGAAGCCAGACCACAAAGAGGGTGGCTAGGAAGTACAAAAGGCTCCTGTTTCAAGGTGTTTGGCTATAAAAATGAGAGAAAATGCTAGCCGGAGGGATAAAGCTGGCTATGTAGCTAATCACTTTTTTGAGAATGGAGAGGACTGAGCATGTTTACAGGAAAAGGAAGAAGGTTTCAGAGGGGCATGGAGTGGCTGGCGCAGGCAAGAAGGTAAAGGTCCTAAAGAAGCAAGGGAACAGAGCCAGAGGGGACACAGGGTTTGCTTCGGACGCGGGATGAGGATGTCCTCCTCAAAACAAAATGGAAGGAAAGGGGAGAGGGACAACACGGAGCAAATCTGAGGCAGGTTTCAATTTGAGGTAATTGAAGGAACTCGCAGGAGACAGCGTGATCAGCTTAGAAGAGGTGGAAGAAAAATCCCAGCAGAAAGCAAGGAATTGGGCACAAAACGACTGAAACTCATGGTCAGGAATGAAGCAAGGATGTCAGCTCCATTAGTTTCTGTTTGGAAGTGTCCTCAGAGACAGACCTGCGCTAGCAATCCCTGAAAAACTGTGTCAAGGAATCGTTTCCTGCTATTTCAGCCACGGGCAGGAACGAGACGTGGTGCGGGACGCTCGAAGGGCCATGCTTACCTGCTAAACCCCAGCTCTTTCTTATAACACCACAGCACTGACGGCCGAGCCTTCACAGTTGCTTTAGACAACATGTGATGGAGTATGACCACCTGCGAAAGAAAAAGGCACAGAATCTCAGGGCCAAAGACAACTTTGAGACTACCAGGGCAAGACCTCATCTGGCAGATGTGGAAACTAAACTGAGGGCCAGGGAAGGGACCCTGACGTGCCCAAGGTCAAAATGCAAGCAGTGGCCAGGCTGGGACCAGAAGCCAGGCCACATACACTTATCCTTGTGCTCAGTCCACCACCCCAGGCGTCAAAAGCTCTTAGCCTGTGTGCTAATAATTCTAAATATAGACGTCTGTCACTTCTGAGAAACAAAGGAAGGTTCCCGCTAGGCATTTAACTCAAAGAAAACCAGGCAAAGGGACCTTAATGTCATTATGTGCTGAACCCCCAGAGGGCCTGTAACATGCTGACTCTTTGGGAAAGGAGACAGAGCCAATCAGGAGGTGTCCACCAGGTCTTACCTGATCCTTTCCTCGATCTCCCACTACAACAAAGAGAGATCTCTGCCGCTCGGCTACCCCATTCTCAATGAGAATCCGGATCCGGTTATCCACTTTCTTCCGATGCATGGTGACAGACTATGCCTGAAACAGAAAGAAAGGGAACACAACTGGACATGAACATCAGACTCTGAGTGAGGAACACCAGCTGGCTGCCTCCTGCGGGGCTGGGGGCTGTGCTGGGCACACTTCCAAGTATCATCCCACTTAACCCTCAAACAGCTCCCTACGGAAGACATCAGCCTCCTTTTTAAAATTAGCAAACTGAGGCTCGGGAGGTGAAGAAGATGTCCCCTCAGCAGGGAAGTCAACAGGGAAGCTGTAATTCACACCTCGAGGAGGAGTTTTTTAAAAATTGGAACACAAGGTCCAAAAAAAGAATGATTAAAATATATAGTACTATGTCTATGGGAGAGTAAGGCAGTTTTCCAAAAAAAACTTTTTCAAAATGATTTTCAAAAGTTATCTGAGGATATAGATGCTTATGAGAAAATAACATGGCAGGATAAAGTAAGACACCATCTCTCTGTGCATATACGTAACACGCCAAGAAAAAGAGACTGGAAGAAAACACCAAAATGTAAAGCAGTTATTTCTGGGTGGTGAGACTGCGGGTGATTCTTACTTTGTTCTTTCACTTTTTTGGAGTTGTGCTTTATTTAAATTCACATGCATTAATTACTAATAAAGGAAAAGAAATCAATGAATATGCTAGGATGAAACACGCCCAAATGGTTTTCCTCAAAGGAGGGAAAACCATACTGAAGCCTGTACACATAGACCTCAAAAGTTATTGTGATTACGTGTGATAAAATATTGCATCATTACTATAATAAATACACCAAAGAAATGTCAGAAACGTCAACCATATTACTAGAATGTAAAAGTAAAAACGACGTGTTACTTAGAAACTTCAGTGCTTGCTGCATTCTAAATATAAAGATCATTAACTGAACTCTAACCATGCCTCAGCTGGCCTTCTAATCTCCCAATCCAAATATGGACTTTAGTAGTACTGACTTACTTTAAAACACTATATCACAATTAATAACTCCTATTTTATAAGGAAAGGAGCAGGGCCGCCCAGTGGCGCAGCGGTTAAGTTCGCATGTTCTGCTTCTCGGCAGCCCAGGGTGCACCGGTTCGGATCCTGGGTGCAGACATGGCACCACTTGGCAAAAGCCATGCTGTGGCAGGCGTCCCACATGTAAAGTAGAAGAAGATGGGCACAGATGTTAGCTCAGGGCCAGTCCTCCTCAGGAAAAAGAGGATTGGCAGCAGTTAGCTCAGGGCTAATCTCCCTCAAAAAGAAAAAGAAAGAAAGGAGCCAAGGATTCCAGCATCCCGAGGAAGAAAAGCGCCCATCTAACTCCAGACCCTGAGCTCTTCCCAGTTCACCAATCTGCCCAGCTTGTCAGCTGTGTTGCCGGCCACATAAAGACCCCACAATAATCAATCGATAATTGTTGGGGACTGTTTTCTGCCCTAGTTACTGTGGGAGCCCCAGAAGTAGCACCTGATAAAGCCTTGACTTCAAAAAACTTTTATTCTCCTTGGAGAAGATATTTTGGAAAAAGAGACTGAGGATAATTTGTCTAAAGACAGATAAAATTAGATCTAAAAATAATAGCTGTAGCCCGTGGTCTGACGACGGTCTGAGATTACCGCGGGCCGGAGTTGCCGTGGAACCTTAACGGACGAGGAGGGCCTGGGAGGCGGAGAAAGAGGATTACTTTTCTCCCACTCATCTATCCGTCTAACAGATACACATGGCATCGACGTGCCGGGCACCACGCTAGGTGCGCTCGCAAAGAAAACAAAGTCCTGAAAGGACTGAGCACAGCGGAGCAGTCAGGGGCGCGTGTGGACGCGGAACCCGCCTGCCTCGGGTCAAGGCTCCGCGCCGCCTCCAAGAGCTGCCGGCAAGCTCCGCGGAAGGCAGAAGCGTTGTCACCCACCCGCTCACCCCGACCCCCGGCGAGACGGTGGAGAGGGAGCCAAGCGGCCCCCGAGAGCGCTCGAGAAGCATGCCCGAAAGCGGCGGCCTGCCGGGGGAGAGGATCCTGCCATCTAGGAGCGCCCGAGTGGGCGGCGGCCGGCGCGGCCCGGGCCCCGGCCTGGACGCAGAGCCTTCGTCCCCGAGCCGGTCTCCTCCGGGCCCGAGGAGGACACGGCCCCCGCCCTCGGCACCCACCCCAGCCATCCCGCGGCGCGCGGTACCTGCGCCCCGAGCCCGGCGGGTTCCGGCCGGCAGCGACGCGAAGGCACGTGGGGAAGCCGACTCTTCTGGCAGAGGCGGCGCGGGGCTGCCCGGCGCGTGCCCGACGGCGCGTCCCAGGCCCTGGCAGGGCGCATGCGCGAGCGAGCAGGCGGCGCGGCGACGGCGAGCGCGGGGGCCTTTCTCCGCTGTGTCTCCGCCTGACGACGTCAGAGGCCCGGGGGGCGGGGCTGCAGCAGGGCGGCCGCGGGCCTGGGCGCAGCTTACGTGTCTCCGCGTCGGAATTGAGATGCTCAGACTCCGCAGGGCAAACCGAGCGTCCCGGCGTTCGCTCCCCCGCGCCTGCCGCTGTGGGGGGGCAGCTCGGGGCCCGGGGGTCCGCGGCCGCCCAGCTCGGGCCGGGACCCGCGCGTCGTTTTACCGACCCTCTTAGTTAAGCCCCTTGCCGTTGGGACGCCAGGACGAGGATCGCACCGGCACCCCACGCCCGCAGTCAGGACCTGGTACCCGCCGCCGCGGCCCCCGTCAGCGCAGGTGCCCAGGCCTCTTCGAACAGCACCCGGGGCTCTGCTCCTTCCCCCGCCCGCCCCCACCGCACCCCCAGCTCCCAGGCGACCTCGCCCGAGCACCGGACTGCGCGAGCCACCCGCACGTCCTCTTACACTTTTGTCTCCGGGTCACATAGTTGAACTTCAGGCAAACAAATCCAGCTGCTTGCCTGACGTGTCTTCTCGGACACCTCAAATTCAGAACGTCTGCAGCCGAATTCATTCCCAATTTCCTTCCCTCCCTGAAACTCCTCACCACTCCCAAACGAAGACACCTCCAAGTCTAATGTAATTAGCACCACCGCCCATCTAGTCCAACATCCATTATCGTTTTTCCTTTTGTTTTTGCTCAGGAAGATTGGTCCTGAGCTAACATCTGTGGCAGTCTTCCTTTATTTTGCATGCGGGTCGCTGCCACTGCGTCTGCCCACGAGCGGTACAGGCCCAAACCTGGGACCGTGGCACCGAACTTAACTAGACCACAGCCGGCTCCCATCATCCAACTCTTTCGTATTTCACTGAAAAAACTGTCAATATGCCAGACACGAGGGATAAAGTGAGCAAAGCGTTGCTCTCTCTCGTGAAACACGTAATTTTAGGTAAGTTTTAAGAGCTACTAAGAAAAAAGCCAGTGAGTAAAAAGGGACTAAGGGTACTGCTTTAGAGGTGGACAGGGAAGGCCTCTGAGGCAGATACTGGAGCAAACACCTGATTTAGAAAGAATCAGCCTTAAGAATATGTGTGTGAAAAGCCTTCCCATGTTGAAGACGTCACACACCAAGACTCGGAAATGGGAAAAACCTTGGCAAAGCAGCCAGTGTGGCCAGAGTACAATTAGCAAAGAAAACGGAAGGAAATCACGTGAGGTAAGGAAGGGCACGTGGGCCGCAGATTTAGAATTTAACTCTGATGGGAAGCCAGGGGAGTGCGGGGAACAGGGAAGTGTCAAAACGCGATTTGCACTCTCCTCTTTCTGAAAGGCTCGTTCCAGCTGCTGTGAAAAAGATTATACCGTAGGAGAGCAAGCGGGGAGACGGATTCTAAGCTACTGCAGCCACCTGCTCCAAGCAGGCAGTGGTGGTCACAAGTGCCGGATGACCCAGGATGTATGTTCACGGTGTAACAGGTGGATTTGCCTACAGACCAGACAGTGTGAAAAGAAATCCAAGATGATATCCAAGGTATCTGCCCCGAGCAACAGGATGAATGTAGCCCAATCAAGAGGTCAATTGGGAATACTCATGACATTCAAAGCGATACTATCAGTTTGTGTCCAGGACTCTGGGGCCTGGAGATGTTTAAGAGGGACTAAAATGCTGACAGTCGCCAGTCATGAGAGTGGATGAGATCACCCAGGGAAGAATCTTAGCTAGAGATGAAGTCTGACAGGCCTGGAGAACTCCAGAAAGGATGCTGAGCAGTGGCCAGTGAGAGGACACACGCAGAATCCACTCATTCCCACCCTCCACTTTAGTTATGTTGTAACCATTTCTTACCCGGGCTACTCCAACAGCCATCTCTTCTTGCCCCATATATTTTGTTCTCAACACTGCACTGAGCGTTCTTTAAATGGCAATTTTATTAGGTGACCCACTGTCCTTTATAGGTGACCCGCTCACGCCCGCCCCTCATACACACAGCTTAAAAATCTTCAAGTTTCCAAGTGTTCTGAAGAGACAAAACGTAACATGGAATATAACCGTGAAGCCATCCACAGTGCCCCTTACCTGTTTCCTCAGCCTCTAACTCTGCTAAATCAGTGCTCTTTCCACGTGAGCCAGACAGGCACTGGAGACTGCACCTTTGGACATGCTCTTCCCTCCCCTTCTTTGCCTAGTTTACTACCCCGCATCCATTAAGTCTTGGTTCAATTATTCAACAAAGCAATTCCTGATCATTTTGACTAGGTCACACGCTATCAGTCATGGCCTTAGTATCTATCACCAACCACGTTGCTTCGTCATGGTTAACTGCTATACTTCAGTGTCACCATGTCTGTACCTGAGGAGACTGTTCAATGAAAGCAGGAATCACAAGTGATTTTGTCACTACTGAATGCTTAGTGCTTGGCATGATGCCTGGCAAAGGATGCCCCAATTTGCTGAATGAAGCCGTACTTCAGTGGCTCCCTAATGTTAACACAGTACTTAAAGAAAACTAGCACTTACAAATAAGAGACAACACTAAAAAAGGCCTTTGCCAGACCAGGTCGTCTTTCACTACCAATACTCAAAAAGCCAGTCTTCTGCATGGGACTGGGTTAGGCTTCATAACAGCTTAATATAACATAACAGTCAGATTATTAAAATCCTGACTAAGAGAATGCAGTAGTCTAGCCTTAGAAGACAATGCTAGCAGAGATTTCTTCAAGCTTTTTCCTCTCCACTCACAGGCAGCATCACTTCTTCACTTAGAGCTCTGCTGGGTGGCATATACAACTAACGCAGACTTCAGTCAAGGACAATAAGGAATCAGGTTTTAATATGATTTAATCTAATGTAATTTAAAACATCCACTAGTCTTTTCCAGTATTTCTGTAGACTTCAAAATGGGAAAAAGTATAGAGACGTGCCTTAATTTACTTTCATTTTCCCTCCCTGTCAACTCTTTAGAGAAGGGAAAGGATCAAGGGCAACACTGAGTCTTTTAAATATAACCGACCATCAATAAAATGTACAGGGCTTAGCAAGAACTCAACTGGGATGGGGATTCAGGAGCTTAAAGATGAAATAAAGGGTTTGAACTCAGTGCTTACCTGCATCCCATTGCCCCGTTAGATATATTATTGAAAATACAATGAACACCACCAATTTCCTAAGACACTTGAGGAGGCTGACTACAACTACCTTCGACATTTTATGAATTGGTTGTCAACAGAGCACCTCAGTTAATGAGCCTACGGAGAATAAACACACATTCCCATGTCTCCTCTAAGTGGAAAAGTCTCCCACATAACAGAGTTGCATATATAGGAGACAAAAGAACTGTAGAAGCTAACTGATTAAAAATACTTAAAGGATATTTGTTTTAATATCAAGATACAATGATCAGAAAAACTATTCCACATTCTTTAGGGATATTTGAATCTGGAAACACAACTTGCCCTAACCAAGGTAATCAATGATATCCTACCTTAAAGCTTTAAAATAGAAGTCTCATTATCCACGTGAGATGACTGATATTGTGCATTTACAAAAGTACTTTATATGTGGAGTCTTGCTATACCCAGAAGCTACAATGACACGTGTGACAATCATTTTCTTGCAACTGTGCTAAAATATACAACGTACCAAACAAAAAGCCTTCTGCAGGTAGAACAAGTATTCACATATTATACAAAACACTTCGTACCAAGACTCAGATCTTAATGAGACGTTTCAAAAAGTTCTCTGCCCCATAGTGAGGCACTCCTTTAAAAAATATAGTCTGAATTGAGGCATAAAAGCTTTACATTTAGATTACAATGGTAGACTGCCAAAAAAAATTGTAGTATTTCAAAAAAAACCAAACTATTCTTTTAAAAACACATCAAGATATAATCAAAGCACTAACACTTTTACACTCACTTCTGCACTGATGCATGGAAGTTGGAACCTAGAAAGCGTTTCTCCCCCTCCCCTCGCTGAACTGATTCATAGAGATCACTGTAGAAAGAACTTATTTACTTCAATTTTGATTTTAAATATCATGAAATTATTTTCTACACAGATAGCAAATTTAGTTTTATATATCGAACTGCAAGCATACATCCTCTAGGGATTACCCAGTAAAACACGAATCTTTTACCTATCCCCTAAAAACAGCTAACATATGGTTGTGGTACATCCCAGGCAGATCTCATTTAAAGCACACAAGGGGAGGTGCTAGAAAAGAATACTCATTTGCAAAGTAAACAGATAACCCTTCCAATACGATGTACCACAACCACACATGAGAAAAGTCAAGAACTTCCTTTATTTTAAAAGAAACATTGAGGATCCCATCCCTCCCTTCCCCACCACCCTACAAAACTTTTGGATGTGGAATGTTCAACAGCCTATCCATTTTAGTAGGTTACAAAACCAGCAAAACTCCAGTTGTCTGACCATCAATGTTTGATAACAGTTTTGTTTTTTAAGTAGCTGAGCACCTACTGGAAAAGTTCCTTAGCTAAAGACAGAAAACAAAATTCAATTTCTGCACAGAATATACAATTAACTTACTAGCCTTTGCTTAATAGGTGGAATTAATTCTCCATGAATTCAAAGTGGGATACGACAAGCAGCATTAAGTTCGTAGGCACAGAGAACTAGTGCTCAAACTGCTAGCACAAATTTCAACATAGTACATGAATTCCTCAACTCTCCATCTGCATCCAACCTGTGGCTCTCCCTGCGCATCTGAGGGAAGGAATCACCACTTTGAATACAAATGCCTCCAGGATAGAGGGAGAATTCAATTAGAGTTAGACAAAAGGTAAGTGCAAGTACTAGAGAAATTGCTGCTGGAGATAACCATAAATGGGTAACACTAACAAGGCAGGGGGTGAACCACAGAAGCTGCTAGCTGTTGAACACCAGTGTTTCAAGATACAACTTTTATAAACACGTTTTATTTGCTTTGCTTATACCATCAGAACTGCAACTACTGACTGTCATTTCCCTAAAATAGGGAAATCAATCTAAAAACACATACTGGTGCTTTTCAAAAGATAGCAATTTAAAAGGGTGGTAGCAGCAGGCATTTGATATCTTTTCCTTTTAAAAACCTTCAGGCTGCAGGAAAAACATGTGACGAAGAGTGTTAGGTTTATCCATGAGAGATTTTCATCAGTACCTGTACCAATTTAGGGGACAATACAGCAAGATCCAAGGATTAGCAACAGACAATGTATGTCATAAGGAATGATATATACTACCAATCCTTACAAAAGTCATTGTCGAAGAAACTGTTAAGTGTTCAAAAAGGTATCTAAATACTTCACATTAAGTACAGAAGTGGCCATCCAGATTACATCCCAAATTTGTTGCATATTTTTCGAAAAGTGCCAATGAAAGCCTAATTTTGCATTTTAGCTTTGTCTTTTACAGTATCAGCTGTTAAAAAGCAATTTACACGTGTTTTTAACCACAGTCGTTTGGCCAGAGGATGAATAGTGCTGTGTCAAAGCTGGTAGCCATGTATGTGTGATTAAGGGCCCATGCATAATTTGGTATGCATTTAACATTCAGTGCTCCAATTTAATAGGAAAAGCTGTGAAATGCAGTTGTTCTGCCAAACCACACTCCAGTCCTTCCATCTTCCTTTCAAGGGAAATATTTTAGTTTTGTGAATGACCATGAAACTCTAGGGCTGATTTGTAGATTTTATCCAATGTCAAAAGTCAATCTTGCTTTTTCCAAGCCACTTCAAATAACTATGGAGATATTATCACCCCATAAAGTATATTATGTTTTACTCCTAAGCAAGGGAAAGGAATCTGAGTATCATGTGCAAGGCTCAAGATGACGCTTAGGACAGAACATGCAGAGTAAAAATAGTTTCCTTCCATATCCAGGTAATATAAAGCTGACAACTGTAGTCCTGTCTTTATGGGATGAAAACAGTCCCTTTACAATAAGTTTCCTGAAAGGGAGAACAAATAGATAATAACTCTTCTGGTAACATATTATGGTACACTGGCCAGTGTGTTTTGGCGATTAAAGATAATCCTGTGAATCAGATTAATTCACTTGCTGAGTGTTCATTTGCGGCATCCCTCTGTTGGGTCTTGGGGGCCCTCCACGACCTAGAAGACAAAAATGGCATTTGGTTTTTCTTTCAAATATTATTTGTTTTGCCTTCAAGCAGATTTTCATCTGAAGTCAAGAAGCATGTGGACAGCTTGCCACCACATTATTAGGTTTAAGAGGTCAATTCTTCAGTGTTCAAGTTTCACCTGTCCTGGAAGTTGTCATGCGCAAATTTGCTCATGTTCTCTAGCTAAAAGAAGAGTAGAGCTAATGGAGTATTCCACCAGTACTCATTCATTCATTCATTCAACAAGTATTTATTGAGTGCCTACTCTGTGCCAGGCACTGTCAGCAGGCGTCGTAAATAGATACAGCAGTGAAGACAGACAAGGTACCTGCTCTCATGGAGCTTACATTCTAGTGTACACTCTAGCTTACATTTCAAGAGTAAGTAACATCAAACTATCAAAATTAATAAAAGCACCAGAATGAAAAACAGACCTTATTACCTAAACTGTTAAAAACAAACTACATAACATTCAAAATTGTATAATGACTTATAACAGATAAAATAACTTTTTACATGCTGTTAAAACAGATTTTTAGCTACCAGTCAACTCAACTTTCATAGAATATGCTACAAGGTGAGAAAGAACATAACCCACATTCACATGCAAATACCCTTTGATACTTCAAGTCAGTAATTTCCAAGTGATCCACTAATTTAAAAAGAAACGCACCTTTGTGCTGGCCAGTTTCCACTAGCATTGAAATCAAAGTACTTTGTAATTCCTCCTTAATATACATTTTATACACGTTTTGGCCAATATCTAGAGGAAACCTACTTGATTTAACTTCCTTCTAATCAGAGAACCATTTAGAACTTCAGATCACATGAAATGCTACCTCTAATTGTTACTTAGGTTGACTTCCTGCCCAAATAGGAAGTAGTTTTCCTGAAGTAATAGACACAGAAAACCAAAAACTCTTAAGACCTGTAATCTTTAAGTACAGTTCAATAAGTTACTTACGAATTTAAATAATTTCATATTTATATCACTTGTTAGTGGCCCAAAGGGCATTGAAATTTCAATTAGTTCTATCACTTCTAAATGGTTCTCTAAATGTAACTATGGCTTATCTGGCCATTAAAGGGTTTCTGGCCCTAAAATATAATATGCATGTTTCAAAAATGAAAGAATAATAAATTTATATAAATGTTCAATCTCATTCCAAAAATGTCTTACAAAAATGTTTCAGTAAGTACTTCCTAAAAACATTTAGCAGGTTTTGGGACCTGAAAAATAATTTGCAGTTGGAAAAACACTTTTTCTGAGGAGGAGAAATAGTCTAGTTTTCAAGACAGTTTATACTGTAACAGGGAAAGTCATTCAAAAAATTAAATTTGGGTTCAAGATCAGTTTTAGAAACAGAGCATTTCATTTAATCCCTAGCAACAAGTCTGGAAATGATCGATGTGTTCCTAACGTGTACCCTACATGCAGACTACGAACAGCTCTTCCAAGGCCAGAACAGAAGCTCCACTTAGGAGCTAGGATCACCACCACAAAATATTACCTCGTGGGGCTCCCCGGGGTCCACTCTGCCCAGAGCCTCGCTTGAAATTCTGCTGATATCCATCCTAAAAGACAAGCTAGTTAGTACTGAAAAGAAGAAAAGGTAATTTTTTTTAATGCTTACCCAGCTACCTCTATCCTTACAGTTTAACTTGTGCAGAATACAGAATTCTTCCTTATTCTTTCAGACCTTTCAACATATCATAGCCGAAAGTCATTCTGTAATTGTTGTACTTCTATTATTCTCAAGAACACTGAATGAGACAGAGTTCTCTGCTCTTAAAAATCATAGTTTTTAAACAGACTATTAAATGAGTACCTATATTTAGTGCTAAGAAAAGCAAGTCATCATTTTCCAAAATAAAGTACCTTGTGCAAACGTATAAAATTAGCCCCAAATTAGTTGGTTAAGTCCATCAAGCAACTACACCAGTCCCTCTCAATGGTGCAGTGAGGTCAGGTTTGGATTTTACAGTAACTGTACCTACCCGCTGATAGCCAGAGTAGTCCCGGGGAGCACTGAACTGAGACTGTGTGTAACCGCTGTTTGGAGTGTTAGAGAACGAAGGGCGGTAACCATCATATCCTCCTAAAATTTAGGACAAGAAAATAAATCATTTTCTTATCTTCACAAGGAATTTTTCCTTTCTTACTAACGACCAAGGGAACAACTGAAAAACTGTTAGCCATGCTGGTTATTCAATCTTTTTTTCAAAGATTGGCACCTGAGCTAACATCTGTTGCCAATCTTTTTTTTTCTTCTTCTCCCCAAAGCCCCCCAATACACAGCTGTATATTCAAGTTGTAGTTCCCTCTGGTTGTGGCACGTGGAATGCCGCCTCAGCGTGGCCTGATGAGCGGTGGCACATCCGCGCCCAGGATCCAAACCAGTGAAACCCCCTGGGCCGCCAAAGCAGAGTGCGCCAACTTAACCACTCAGCCACACAGGTGGCCCCTAGTCAAACTAATTTCTAATATCCTACCCTGATCCAATCTGTTTATAAATTTCTTAAGTATTAACTGCCCTGAATCAGGAAATTTTCACCCATTCATGCATTACACACACACACACAAAAATCCCCATAAGGTCTGATAATATATACAGGGCAATTATCCACCAGAGGACAGTGGTAGACGTGGACTTGATACAAAAAAACTCATTCCCAATTTTTTCAATTTAAATCACTTTATCAAAATATACTAAAAATGTTTAAATTGTACATAAGAGGCTAATACAGAGAGAGACATGTCCTTCCCAAAAACCATATGACATATTCCTATATAGTTTACAAATCAGAAAAGAAAATGAACTTGCTTTTTTTTTTTTTTTTTTTTTACCTCTGAATCCATTGGCAGGGCCCCTGTATCCATTCATCAAGCCTCTAGCACCACGGGAGCCTCCACGAGACACACCACGACTGTTGTAATAGGGCTGACTGCTACGTGGAAACCCAGTGTTCTGCTGGGGAGGCTGCTGGTGGTTACCGGTCACTTGATGGGGCTGGTCTTGGGAAGCATGGTAAGTACCAACCACTGTAACAAAAAAACATATACATACACATACATATGTATACACACGTATACACAGCTCATCACAATCTGTTCTCCCACATGCTTCTGGTTTGAGAAGGGTCTTACACAGTCTCCTCAAAGTTTAATTCTATGTTTAAATAAATTTTCATATGAACAATAGGGAAAACCACACATTAATCAAGTCCCTTTCTCCTACCACATATTAAGCTAAGGGGAATAAAACTCTCCAACAACAATTCCAAACCTTAGAAAGGCTATACTATTAAACATCTTCTGAGAGGCATCTGCCTATGGAGACCCACGATAATTCAAACGATCGTACATACTGAAACAGTGCAACTACCATTTTGTACCATTTAATCATTTCTTTTCACTGTAAAGCTCCTTAGTGGTAGAAGCTTTCTTACTCTTCTAAATTTCCCTCGATACTTACTGAAACACACAAAACCATGCTCTCCCACAGCTAAGCAGCTATGTGGTGGAACAGTCAGTCAATCACAAAGATAAATCTGCAGAGCCTTCAACTTACACCCCGCCGGCCCCTTACTGCCTAATTCCATTTCAAGTACTCTTAAGTACAGCCAATTTAGAAGACAGTTAATGGCACTCACATTGGCACTCGACCCACGGAAGCGAAGGGAAGGTTCTAAAAGGCCCACACTACCTTGCACCCCTCTCGTTCCACAATGGGGAGAAGTCTAGAAATCTAGAAACCTTCAAAAATTAAGGACTGAGGTACATTTCTGGCATTTCCCCAATTCACAGGGCAGGAAAAAGGAGGTGCTAACAGTACCTTTCGGAGGTAAGGAAGGTTTGACTAAAGGCAGGCCCACACTCCAGGAACAAAGAGTCAGCAGCCTCTAGCCAGCCAAATCTCCCATGTTTGGGCAGAGAGAAAAGGTGGTGTGACTTCTGAAAATCTTTACCTGACCTATTTTATATCCTCAAGAAACCCCAAACATGGACGAGCTCTCAGAAGGCTATTTTGCAATGAAAAAGCTGGAGAACGCCTAGGAGAGAAGGGGTCAGGGCTCCTTTCTGAACTGTCAATGGACCAAATACACTACTCACCATGTGATCCTTCTACAGAGATTACCTTTTACTACATTCCCAAAATTTAAAATTACAAGAAAATATCGTAAGTACAATTAAAATTTTCTAGCTAGAAAGATTCATTCATATGCATGTAGAAAATAGTCAAAAGAACTGAATTTTCAACTCACTTTTTATCAATAAGAATTTTATTAATCTTGATCAAATCTCACTGTAAGAAACTCAAACCAGAACAAAGCATAATCTTTATTTAAAAATACCAGAATTCCTATTTAAGTGTTTGTAAAGCATAAACTCTGGTCCATATAAAATAGCAAAGATCCTTGCCAGACCCTTTTTCATGTTGTTCTTAACTAGACACTAATTCAAATTCAAGCAAAGTTTCTGGAATGATGGGGCATGCTGATTTGTTCAACAAGTATCAGAGTGCCCTCAACATGCCAGGCACAGTCCTGGACATACGGGATGTATCGGTTATCAACATGTAATCCTTGCCCATATGGCAGTTTTAATAATGAGAGATAACAAGTGAATAAGATATACATACAAGTGAAAACACCATATCCTGTTGGGTAATAAGTGCCAAGGACAAAACCAAAGTAGGATAAACGAGTGACCGGAGTGAGTGTGCTCTATTTGGACAGCGTGATGAAGGGAGGTCTCAGAGGTGGTACATGAGCATAGACCCAACAGAAGTCAAGAAGCAAACCATGCAAACATCAGTGGAAGGAAGTTTTGGGCAAAAAGGAAAGAAAGCGTAGAAGTCCCCAGAGAGGAGAGAACTTGCTGTGTTTGTGGCTGATATGGGGGACATAAGGAAGAAAATTATACAACAGGATCAAGGCAGGGGCCAGCTCATATAGGATCTTGTAAACCAAGGTAAGCACTTTCGATTTCTTTTCTAAATATAATGGGAAGTCACTGGAAGGTTATGAACAGCAAAGAGACATCCATTTACATTTTAAAACAATCACTCTGGCTACTGTCTGGGGTAAAGCAAGAGTCAAAGGAGGCAAGTTAGGAGACAAGTGCGACAGTCCACATAAGAGCTGCTGGCCGCCTGGGTTGGCGTGGTAGTGTGGCGGTGTTTAAATAAGCGTATGGGCTGCTTTTATTTTTTTATTCAAAATATCTGTAAATATTGTGAAATTTTTATAAATAATGTATATTTTAAATGGTAAAGAAAGATAACCTTTTGTTATCTAGCTCAAATGTTTCACAGTCAGTCAATAAAGCTGAGTAGAAGCAAGACAGTTGAAAATCAACTGGCACAAAGAGAAAATTAACCAAGTCAAATGATACACAGTGATTACTTTTAATTTTATCATACCACCTGAAAAAACCAGCAAAATAGCAAGCATGTCAGGACAATGTCTAAAGGCCCCAAATATACCTGCTCCACAACAAACTCCTGAGGACATGGCAATGAAAGAATGAAAGGAGCCTAAGAGCCAGAAGCCCAGTTTTACGTTTCAGAAGCTGAGCACAGATAACATAATGGACAAATTTCTATCAGATTATGGTTGATTCAACCTCCCTACTGATTAGTGATGCTGAATACTGCAAGGATACGTAAGAATTTAGTACTGAAAAATCTATAGTGTTGATCCAGGTCTATCAAGAAATCAGACAATTTAAAAAATTCAGTTATTTAAATTAATCTGGTAAAATTAAAAGTACTACTCCTATGATTTCAGCAAGATTTGCTAGTTTGTTGTGGGATTCCAATTAAACACCTAGGAATTAAATAACCAAAGACCTAAAAAAGATATTTCATGTCTTACAAATATAAGAAATCTAAAATATCTCTATCTACATTATTATTGTGACAAGTATGGTAACTGGCCAAATTATGACCTTACTTGCCAACAAGAATTTTGTTTCAACCTAAGTCCACCAAATGCAGCCACAACAAATCCTACTGCTTCTTAACTCTGCACAACTGACTTGCTATCAGGTATCAAGCCAGCAGGCTTCAATCAAATGGCAATTAAAAGCAAAGCTAATCCTAAGTCAAGTAACAAGTTTATTTCCACTAAAATCATATAACGAAACAGGATATGATGAAAGCTCACTGACTAAAGGAAAATGGGTATAAGGCTTCCAAAAACTGCACATAATTCATAAACGGGAAATAGGAACTCAACTCAGGATCAGCAAGGAGAAATTCCTAAGGTCTATTGCTACAAGCAGACATCCTTGGATGCTGCCACTCTGCAGCCAGAACTGTCCTACATGGCGTCAGCAGCTGCACTGGAAAGCAAAGGGCCAAGGAGGGCACCGGTCTTCCTACCCGTCTGAAGCTGCTCTTGCGGAAGCTCTGTCTGCTCTACTTGGTGAGGCGGACTGGAAAAGCTCTGGTTATAGCTGGCCTGGTACTGATTTTGCTGTTTTAAAGTTTCTGGTTCATTAACAGGAGGAACCGGGGCATTCATGTTGAACACCTGTAAGTAAATAAAGCAAATGACGCGTTCATCCCTTTATGCTAGTGATTTCCCTAGTTTTAACATGGCAGCTCTCCATGCTGGTTTTACTGCAAACGTAAATAAAAGAGCATTAGAGAAGTCTCGAACATCACACGCATACAAAAAAACCTCTCAATTAATGCACTTCAATGTGGAAAAAAATATCTATCTACTACGTAGCACTTAAAGCCGAGTGGGGATCAAAAACCTGAAAAGACAGACAATCAGCAGCCTTACATGCTATTATAAACGGAATATTTTTAAAAGACGCAAACCCCTGATACAACAATCACTTACAGAAATTAATTCTATGAACTTCAAGTTGAATGTTTAAATCATTTATTTTTATTGGTATTTTAATCAAGTTAATATTTCAAGTATTTAACTCTGAACTTTCCTGTGAGCGCTGATTTAGCTGTATCCCATCACAGGATTTTCATTACCATCATTTTCTAGAAATTCTGCAATTGAGAGATGCTTACTGAAGAACCAGAGTGAAGTACCATAACATCTGAAATTTACTTTGAGACACTTCAGTAAAACAAAAGATGAAGCAAATACGGCAAGATGTAAACAACTATTAAATCTGGGTAATGATTTTTATACATGGATGTCATATTAGTCTACTCTTCTGCATGTCTAAAATTTTGTCAATCAAATCAAAAGGATAAAGTACAAAACAAGGAAATTGTGGGCACATTAACTCCTAAGACTCAAATTTATCTCCAGGAGCAGGAAAAATCAGAGTTTCTGTTCAGTTAAATACATGCTACAGTAAGGGCAGATGCAGACTCAAGCACAAAGCTACACGAAGCCTTCCTGCTGAGACCCGAGGATGACAACAGTGTGCACTTGGCACTTAACGTTAGCTCAATTAATGTGCTTACCGTTTGCATGGACTGGAATGGCGCTGCATTTACATTGATCCCACTGCTGTGTAAAGGTTTGCTTGTCCCAGCCTGGAACACCTGAGGCTGAGAAGCAGCAGGAAGGGATGATGATGCTGTAGTCTGGTCTGTATTTAAAGAGATTGTTGCCTAAACACAAAGTGAATAGGTGTAATTTAGCGGTAAACTAAACTTTGCCAAGTCTACTACCCTTATGTATAGTAACAAACTCAACTACGTCATGAAATAAAGACACTGTAGTGCACGCATTAGGTCCAACAAGAAGAGTCACTGTATTAGCAGAAATTGACCTCTGCCAAATTCATGAAGACACGCCTCACCGAGTTTATACGACCTGGTAACAGAACTTGCCTGGATCTGGTCAGTCGGTTCCTTTTGCGGTCGTTGCTCTGTAGCATGAGAAGGCTGGTACAAGGGCTGAGATGCTGTATACCCCTCACTTGTGGATGAAACCAAAGGAACCTACGCAAAAGTAAAGACATCAAAGCTTTCTGTTATCACCAAACTCGAACACAGACAGGGCTACGAAACAGACATTCTTGTTAAAGACCATAAAACCTAACAACTGTAAAAATACAGAGATTGTTAAAGCTCAAAGTTAAATGAACCATAGTCCAGTTATGAAATTTCCCACAAACGCTTTCAAGATAGCAATATCTGCACTAAGTTTTACAATTACAACATCTAAACTGCCTTCTCAAACTCTAATCAGTTCAAATAAAAAAGCTTCTTCCTTGGGGCTGGCCCTGTGGCGGAGTGGTTAAGTTCGCGCACTCTGCAGCAGGCGGCGCAGTGTTTCGTTAGATCGAAACCTGGGCGAGGACATGGCACTGCTCATCAGACCACGCTGAGGCAGCGTCCCACATGCCACAACTAGAAGAACCCACAACAAAGAATACACAATTATGTACGGGGGGCTTTGGGGAGAAAAAGGAAAAAATAAAATCTTAAAAAAAAAAAAAAAGCTTCTTCCTTCACTATAATAAACTACCATAAAAACAAGAATTACCAAAAAAAATTTTTTTAAGTCATCAAAAGCACAATAAATGTAAACATAGAAATAAAGGCTGACAGCTACCCATACCAGACTTGGACACAGAGCAAATTCATACCTGACTTTCACAAGCTAAGAAAAAGACCCATGAACTGATTAAAAAAAGCCTGAAAAAACACTTTTTGTCACTCTTACCTGTGTAGCTTCTGGTTGTACAGGAACTTGATTAGGTTGAGCAAGTCTAGATTCAGCATGAACTGCAAAATTGACAAAAAATTAGTCATCCAAAATCAAATTTCTTCAGAGATGTCTAAATACCTTTTACTTGGCTGCTAAAGGCGAATTTCTATAGCCAAATCCTCAATCAACTTTTTAGTGATCAGGAAAATAAATTGGGAAGTATAGGTAGGATTTCAGCTTTCAGGTGAGCCTTTTGGTTTACTGGTAGTCATTAGTCGTCAACTCTCACAAAGGTTTCATTCTGTTTTTTGCAAAGGTAAAGTAAGATGTCAGTGAGAAAGTACTAACAAAGAGGTGCGGCAAGCAGAACAGGTAAGAACAATGCTAGTGTCATCCATGAAAAAGAGCCTTTTAAAGCAGTAACTGTACAGTAGCAATACTCTTACTCAAGACCTTAGATAGATAATATTCAGTAATATTTTAACATCATCAACTTTCTATATAACTTCCAATGTTTCCACAGGAAAAAATACATAAAAATACCTTTAAACAGGCTATATTCGATTTGGTTATTGCCAACGCCCACCATCCTTCCACTCCCCTCCCCAACCATGGTTAAACAGATATCAAAAATGCAGGATCTTTGGTTAGTCATTTAGAAATCACCCATGTTCACTAGAGAATCTGATGGACTCAGCATTACCTGAGTATCTAAACGCTCTACAAGTTACATCAGTGCTTTCCGTGTTAACTTTGGCACAACTTACCAGCTAAGAAAATTGAATTCTCTTCCTCTGGTAGAACTTAGAAAATGAACACTAACAACTTTGATTCCTTTCTAAAAGGCCTAACACTAACCTATTTTCTAACTCTTGGTAGAGACGTGACAGAGATCTGAGCTCCTTTTACTTTGGAGAAATCCTAACTAACTTACCAAATTAATGGTGTCATTAAACATGCTTTTACTCAGCAACTCCTTTTATGACATTTAAGATTATAAACCATTAAATATGTCACTTTATATAGTTCCAATTCTGTGCCCTTAACACTAACATGTTCTGGGGAACAAAACAGACTCAAAATTACTAACGGTCCTGGAGAGATGGCCCACTCACCCCAATACAAGGCGCCAACTCTGTTTAGTGCTTCTATTTCATATAATGGTTGTAAGACTAGTAAAAGTTTGAAACTTCAACTGTCTTCTCGTATCTCTCTTCCTCTTTCCTCTTAAACACTCCCTTACCCACTTCGCTGTTGCATCTCATTTCTACTTAAGTAATAAGATGTTCAGAAATTCTCCTAGAAAGCTGTAGGCATCCTTCAGAGAAAGATATCTCTATTATTTTTACTCCTAGATTAATTCTGAAATTTAAAAAGCTAAGTAAAATTTCATTTACATAAATTACAGAAGCAGGCAAAACTGGTCTATAGTTCCAAGTCAGAAGTGGTTACCATGGGGCTGGGGAGAGGGTAACTAGACAGAAGGGAGCGCAAGCAGGCTTCTGGGGTAGCAGTAGCATTCCACAGCTGGGTGCTGGCGTGCTCAGTTTGTGAAAACTCATCACACTGCACATTTGCATGTACCTCTGTATGTTTACATGCCAAGAAAAGTTACCCCAAAAAAAGGAAACAGCTAGGGAACTACAGTTATTGTTCACATTCTAGGAAAAAACAATGTTTCTTATCAAATGAGAAGATACAAGATCCAAAAGTTAAGCAAGCATTAAAAGGGAAAACAAATTTCACAAACTATACAAAACCTGAAAGCGGTGGCCTTATAGTTTATTTCTCACATAAAAATGTACCACTACTAACCTGGAGGGCAAACCAGCTGGGGCATGTCCATATTCTGTGCTGGATTCATAGGCTGTGCAGATACAATGGCAGGATCAAGTGTCTGGTTTTCAAAATCCAGCATTGAATCCTACAAGTTAAGAGGGTATAATGGGATTAAGTTAAATAATGTAAATACTTAAACCGTCTGTTATACTGTTTGACTAAACTGCACCTACCTGTATGAAATTATAGGGCCCCTGCATTTGCGCCATAAGGTCCTGTACTCGCTGTCTTCTCACAAGGGGATCTGCCTGAGCCACTGGAGTCAAAGAGTGGGGCTCCGGTACTGAAGGAGATGCAGCCTGAGGTTGCTGCTGGAGTGAATTTACCACCTAAAGTGGAACGAGGGGAAGGGAGCAGAATGAAAGAGCTCCATTCATTACCATCAGGATGGGTCCCCCAACTACATATGCCATCTATACTGTAAACAGAATAGTAGACTTCAATAAAGCTACTCAAACTGAACACAATTATGCCAAATGTAACATTCTGACAATGCTACCACTTCCTCAGTGTTCTCAATTCCACAGGATCACTATATAGCATTTAAAACTTACTTTATAAACTACTTTCAGAAAAACTACCTGTTTACTTCCTAAAATAATGTGTTTTGCTTTAACTGCTAAGCCTTCTATATCAAGTAAATCCATCTATCTATATCAAACATCTATCTATCTCAGTACCTGATACATAGTCAGCAGTCAAGAAATGTTGGCTATTTCATGATCATCAAGCCTTAAGTTCTCACCATTCCGGTCTCTCTGTCAGGACCACAGGCAAAGACCAAGCTCTGTCACCTCATCTCAACTGCTACAAGAGCCAAAGCTCACCCTACCTGTCTTTTTCGTAGCTCTAGTAATTTCTCCTGATTATTGTTTGTAATAATTCCCTGCTCTGCTGGGAAATCTCACTAATTTCTATTACATCATATACATACATATATTCTTATCTGACTTTTAAGCCTGGGCAAGGCACAACCTTATCTCCTTTATTAGCAATACTGAGATCACACAGCCTGGTAACCCAGCAGCACTAGGATGAAGGAAGAGTCTAAGAGGACACTCAAACACATCCCCCGTAAGGTAAGGCGGGCCTTTCTGAAGGCTATCCACGTGGGAGCCCAGATGTTTATAGAGCATCCTGATCATAACAGACAAATCATGTCTTGAACAACAGCCCTAAGTTGTTACACACAGATATTTGTATAACTTTTTGTAACTGGATCAGCCAAGAAGTCAGTCTATTAAACATCCACAGGGATAAACAAATCACCTTTTAAACCTAACAGTCTTGTGTAACCAATTTATTATTACAATAAATGTACTCACAATGCAAAAGACTAACAATCTTAATTTGTTCTCAGGAGAGAGAAAAATTACAATCAAAGACGAAAGCCGTCAACCCTGCTGACAGTGCTCTTACCTCGACCGTCTCGACTGTCCACTCATCCACCTGCTCCTTCTCACCACTGAACTGCGCTTCTGCCATAAACTGTCTATTTACATACTGCAAGACAAAGCGAACGTCTGAGACGGCTGTTTGAAAGGCAGAAAGGGAAAGCTAGCATTAAATAAAAATCATACCTCTGTTGATTCAACTTCACTTTGTTCAGTGTATTCTTCTGCTGGCTCAGGTTCTAAGAGGTTAAAAAATGATACAAAAGAGCATAAGAAATTATTTTTAACGATTCATTTAAACTCCAAGTAAGTGAACAGTTCACCATTATATAGTCTGAATTTATTTACAAAGTTATAATTAACAATAAGTTTCTATATTTTATCATTCTTACAATAATATATTGAGAAACTGTCTTTTTTACCATTAATTCCAGAATAAACTATTTTAGTTTCAATAGGAGTTATTCTGGATCTGCCATCATGCCAATAAAGAGCTATTAAATTAAAACGTCTATTTTCAGAAGCAATATTATAAAGCAGCATACATATTAAAATCTTACTCTCCATTTTAACCTACTCAGTACAAGTGGTAAGAGGGGAAAAAAAGACTGCATTATGTTGATCTGCAACCATGAATTCCACCTGTGCAATCTTCCCCTCTAGTTTCAGCCTAGGAGCTAACACCTATGTAAAGTGCTCATTACCATGTGCCTGCCGGGCACTGTGTACACTTCACACACCACTTTCTAAATGGAGGAGCTGAGGTACAGAGAAGTGCAGTAACTCACCTAAAGTTACATAGCTAGTAAGTGTTGAGCCAAGATTTTAATCCAGGTAATCTGATTCTAGAATCCATGCTTTTTACCTGTTTCTAAATTTATGCTCTAACAATGCTTCCAATTGTACTCGGAATTTTATTCATCAACTGATCATAAAAGTACTCAAAGTGCGTGCTTACCTACATACTAGTGTTTTGCTAGGTGTTAAAGTTAATTAGTAAAGATCCCTTGCCATTGAGGAATTTATGGTTCAAGATTATGGAGTTAGAACCTCCCCATCATAATAAAAAACCTCATACTATTCACCTCATATACTAGTAGGGTAAATAGCAATAAATCTGGGCATGTTAGCCAAAAATCTATTTGAAAAGCCTTACAACATGTGCCCCTCATCCACACTCCAGTTCAACAAAACTGCAGCAAGAGAAACAGCAGTTTGTTCCAGTGATCAAGACCAGTAAGGCTAATATAAATGACTGATGTTTAACCCTCGGGAATTACTCTTCATGTGCTTTGTCTTCATACTTTGTCATGCTTAAAGGTTCTTTAAAAATCTCAGCGTACACATATAACTAATTAAACGTACAGCTTGAACCTGTGGCAAACGAAAGGAAAACCAGGAGCTACACTAAAAGCTCCTCTCCACTGGAGTACTCACCAGCTTCAGCTCCCTGGTCTTCAGCTGTTGGAGCTGAGGTAGCCTCTTCCTCCTCACAGAGCCCATTCTGGTGGTTGTGGGTGCTGTCAAAGTAGTTGGACTGGAAAACACGCTCAACAATTTCCCTCAGAGCTTTATCTAAGAACAGGTATGAATTATGCTGTTAGACCATCTGAGGATGCCCAAGTGGAGTAAGACTCAACATTCTATAAAATACTCTGCTAAGGAAAAACCTCACCAACTGTTACTAAAACACATATAAAGCATTCAATTCCACCAAGAACAGAAATTTATTACAGAACGACACAGAACAAGAACCACCTATAGGTACTAAACTTTATGCATGGGCTGCCCCGTGGCCGAGTGGTCAAGTCTGTGCACTCCGCTTCGGTGGCCCAGGGTTTCGCCAGTTGGGATTCCGGGCACAGACCTGGTGCCGCTTATCAGGCTGTGCTGAGGTGGCATCCCACACAGCACAACCAGAAGGACCTACAACTAGAAGATACAACTATGTACTGGCGGGCTATGGGGAGAAGAAGAAGGGAAAAAAAGATGAGCTACAAAGGTTAGCTCAGAGCCAACCTTAAAAAAAAAAAAAACTTTATGTATTTTAAGACAGTTCAAAAAAATTTGGGGCTGGCCCCATGGTGCAGTGGTTAAGTTCGCACACTGCTTCAGTGGCCCAGGGTTTGCCGGTTCAGACGCTGGGCATGGACCTACACATAGCTCACTGTGCTATGGTGGCGTCCCACACTGTAGAACTAGAATGACTTACAACTAGGATATGCAACTATGTGCTGGGGCTTTGGGAAGGGAAAAAAAAAAAAGAGGAAGATTGGAAACAGAAGATGGCTAAGGGCCAATCGTCCTCACCAAAAAGAAAGACAGAAAAAAACCTGACAACTATTAATTCATTCACTAAGTATTTATTTATCACCTAACTATATGTTAGACAATGTTACTAGACACTAGGGCTGCAAAAAGGTATGTAAAAGACTATCTTCCTTCCCTAAGCGTACAGTCCATAAGAGTAATCAAAAACTCACAAAAACAGTAGAATTACATCTGTGAAAAGCACTACACAGAGGTGCAATGAATTGGACCTAGTCAGGAAGAGACCACAAGAGGCTTTCCTGGTGCCAAACACAAGAAAATGAAAGTACGCACTGTGGCTGAGCATAGAGAATAAGAAAAAGCATAAGGAAAGATGAGGCTGGAGAGACTGCTAAGCACCAGACTATGCAAGGTTCTGAAATTAAGGACGAATGTATATAAAACATAATTAAAATGAAGCCATTACAAGATTTTAGAGAGATGGAGGTAGATTCCGTTAAGAGACTGCAGGAGACAAGACAAAGGCAGAAGAGTGGAAAATAAAGGGAAGTAGACAAAAATCAAACAACACTTAAAAGACAAATTAAACTGTCAAAATTTGGTGCACTAGGACATAAGGGGGGGTAGGATGAGGGCAAAGGTGTGTGTCAGGAATTAATCTCCATTTCCCGGCCTTGTAAAGTAGATGCAGAGTAAGGCCATTCCCTGTCACTGCACAGAAAAGTAAAACTTCAGGGATCACATTATATCCAAGTATCGTAAAAACCATTCTATTAACCACCACCTTTTGAATGCCGAACAGGTCATGAGTTTTCCTTCCCATGCTTCAAAGGCTCATGACTCGGAACTACTTGCTCTCAAAAACTTACGCCTGAGAACTGCACGCAAGTAGGAGCGCCAGTGTGAGTGCACCAGCCCCTCTCCATCAGCTACAGTAGACTGCTAAGGTGCGGGAACAAGACTAGGGAGAAACCACCCCCAAACAAGCAGGAGCGCAGAGGGCCAACCTTGTTACTCTCCCACAACGCTCAGGAAATCTCATCAGGCTCGACCTAAAACTACTGTTTTAAGCTAACAAGTTCATACATACACCAACTACTTTCCAAATGTCTAGTGGTGAATTCAGTACGTATTTGTAGCAGAACTAAAATCAAGTCAAAAGGATTTTGTTTTTTACAAGGAAGTACAGGCAATACTACAAGTTAAACCAAGAAAATGAGTTCTTACATGAAAAGATACCAAAGGACTGGTTCCTCATATTTGATTTACCCATTTCCCTTAAAGCAAAGACACTCCAAATTGCATCATACAGTTTTGCCAATTACAGCTTATAACCCAATTTAATTTCTTTTCAACCAAATAGGTAAAAACAACATATAAATACAGATATTTTTACCGTAATATGTTCAAAAATCTACTTCAATAAATCAACTTTATAAGCAGCAAACAAGAAACTATTCCCTAATTTATTAAGGGGTTAAGACCCAAAATTCCTAATTTACTGAGGTGGTCAAACTTCCATGTCCTTTTTTTTTTCTTTTAAATCAACATACAGTTGTATATTTGAAGTTAAGGAGCTCATGTACAGAAAACTGGAGTAGCTATCAGATTTTAAAAATATACACACACAAAAATCAATGACCCCAAATTAACAGAAGTCTGAGAAAAAACTAAAGAAAGACTAAGGCAACAGCCGTGAGTAAAATGGATAAGGTGCAGTAAATGTTTCTCACTAAAGTTCAGCCATAAGGAAAAACCAGTCCCTATCTAGTACAGAAACTCTGGAAATTCAATTTGGTATTAAGCTGTCTACCTCAAGCAGACTAAGTTATAAACAGCCATGTTAAGTTAGGACTCCTGCCTTTACAGATTTTTGGTCGTTTGTTGCCGGTGTTTTGACTTACACATACACTCACACACACACAATGCAAAAAAAAGACAAGACACGGGCCCGGCCCGGTGGTGCAGCACTTAAGTTCACACACTCCACTTTGGCGGCCCGGGGTTTGCTGGTTCTGATCCTGGTGTGGACATGGCACCGCCTATCAAGCCATGCTGTGGTAGGCGTCCCACATACAAAGTAGAGGAAGATGGGCACGGATGTCAGCTCAGGGCCAGTCTTCCTCAGAAAAAAAGAGGAGGATTGGTGGCGGATGTTAGCTCAGGGCTAATCTTCCTCAAAATAAATAAATAAATAAATAAATAAATAAGGGGGAAAAAGACACAAAAGGAAATAAACCAAAAGGTAAACAGTGGATGTCATTTATACAGTTCTAAAATTTCTTCAATCAACGTTACTTTTTTTTAACTGAGAAAGCTTAGCCCTGAGCTAACATCTGTATCACTCCTCCTCTACTTTATACGTGGATCACCACCACAGCATGGCTCACGAGTGGTGCAGGTCCCTGCCTGGGGTCCGAACCCACAAACCCAGGGCACGGAAGCAGAGTGCGCAGAACTCAACCACTAGGCTATGGGACCGGCCCCAGTTAACATCCCTTTTAAACAGGCGAATAATTTTTAAAGACTCTCAGTTACAAAACCAGAAGCTGTCAATGATACTCACAGGTTGTTCCACAGACAGATTTTTCCTTCCCTTCCAGCAAGTCCCACAGGTGAATGGAGGCATGCTCATACTGCTCATTCAACCTTGTAATGATAATCAAACAGCTGATTAATCACCGTTCAGTTCTCAAAGCAACACTTAGAAGTTTCTACTATCAGACACCACTTACCTCAAGCTCATGTCCCGTACAGGGTCTGCTAACTTGTAGAACTCATCCAACAGCGACAACTCTTCTTCAGAGAGTATTGGCACTCCATTCAAACCTTGTTTCAGGTCAGTTCGCACTTCTTCATCTCCCAATTTGTCCAAAACATACTGCAGCTCAAGTACAGTTTTTAAACGTTTCTGTTCAGCTTCTTCTCTCATAAGCTGCTCCCGACGTGCCGTCTTCTTTATTGTTTTCTGAATCTGCAAAAGAATATAAATATAAGACACGAAAATGAGTTTTACAAAACTCCTTCAGTTCAATTTCAGGTCCAATGTAAATAAGACATATTTCACTCAATGAGTTGGATGTGACCCCACTACACAAAAGGATTATTCCCCACTTACAAACAGCTTAACACATCATCTGTTTCAAAGCAGTTATTAGAAATTCAGAATACATCTTTCTCTAAAAGGTATCATACTACAGAAATGTTACCGATGAAATGACATATTTGTGACTTGCTTCAAAATAGTCAAGCAGACAGGGAGCAAGGGAGGAGGTGTGGGTGACGCAGGAAGGACAGTCACCCGTGAGACAACTGCAGAAGCCGAGTGTGCATAGAAGAGGGTTCTTCATAGTCTTTCCTTTAGTTTTGAAATTTCCCATAATAAAAAGCATACAAATTGTATTTAATTAAGGCCCTGATTCAATCTAAAATATAACCCAACCAAAGCAACAATAAAAAAAAACTTACCTATATCTATGTCCTCCACAGAAAAATGGCCTAAGTTCTAACTTTAAGTACCTACTACTGACTCACAAGGAGATGCCAAAACCCACCACTGCCCTCACCCCAACAACCCACTGCTGGTGCTATAAAAGCTTGCAACAACTGAAAATAGCGACTAAAACCGACTTCTTTTATATTTGAGGATGCTGGCAGAGAAAGACAGTGGCAGTAAAAGACAGAGAAAAGCTAATTATGAAGCTATCTTTCCCACTATTCTTTCCCTCCCACTTCCCTTTTCTTCTCCAGGAGGGCTGAAGGAAGGACATCAGCCACACTCAACTCTTTCTCTTTTCTCATCATCTAGCATTAGCTCGGCATCAAAGAAAAGTCAGTCTTTTAAAGAAAGGTCAGTCTTTCCAAGATCCATGACAGTGTTTTCCTTCCTACCTTCTCCCTTCTCTCGAGCCTCACTAAGATAAATTGAGATGGAGAAAACCAAAATAAGGATGTATGAAACGTATAATAAAGGGGAGACAGGGAGGGAGACCTGGAAGGAATGATGAAGGCTGAAATACTAAGACAAATCGAGAAGGGCAGAGAGGGCAGCAGAGTAAACGGTATCTTAGCAGCAAGTGGCAAGTGTGGTACACATGAACAGAAAGAGATCTAAGCTAGGGCAGTCAAGGAAGCTTTCAAGGAGAAAGTTGCATCTGCTCCTGAGATATATGAGTGCTTTCAATTTTATGGGGCAGGGGGGTGCTATTTTAGGGTAGAAAGGTCTTTATAGGCAGCCAGAGGCAGAGAACATTATAAGAAGAGAGGCAGGAATGTGAAAAGTCAAGAAAGCAAAAGAAATAAAATAAGAAAGCCATTTTGGATGAAATGAGCAGTTCCATTAGGGAAGAATATGAAGAGTTATGTTAAAGAAGCTTTTGGATGCAAAACAAAAAAGATATTTAATAATTGCGGAAATACAACAAAGGATCAGAGTTAAATAAAAAGACCGCCAGTGAGGTTAAATGAGTGGTAAAAAGTTCCTGAAAATACTAGTGTTAAAACAGAAGCAAAGGAGGATACAAGTATTTTCATTTACACAGTGATAGATTCTATAGAAACAGATTCTATGTTAAATTGTATGTCAATACTACTTCTATGACCCACATTTTTTTTTTTAATTAGAAAAAAAGTGGGCAGAGTTCATCAATCCAGAGGTTCTGACCTCAGCTAAGTGAAACAAATCTCCAGTTGGGTGTAAATTTCCTTTACTCCACTTTGAGGGATATCATCGATATTTTCCACCTTTCACTAAATTTAATAAGCAATAATAATATTAATTGCATGAAATACATTAATTATACATCCAATACTGTAATAAGCACAACCCTACAATGAGGTAGGCACTATTATCTCCATTTCCCAGATTAGAAAACTAGAAGCAGTGTGAGAGGCTCCCTCTCCCCACCCTCCCCTTCTTCTCTCTACCCTTCTAGTTCAGTTTCTTTGGAAACCCCTGGCTGATACTAGAATAAAGAAGTTACACAGCTCAAAGTCATACAACTATTAAGTAAAAGCAGTGGAATCAGGATTCAAACCAGGCAGTCTGGTTCCAGAATCAGAACTTTTAATCTCTATACCGCATTGCCTCTCATAGTTTTGTTTACTCATTTGACCAAATCAGAGGCAACTTAGTATCTCAATGTTGTTAGCCTTTTTCCAAATAAGCTAACAGTAATTCAGAAAGATATTAACTTTCTGGTCTCAACTTTCAAAAAATTATTTGACTTTGCTTGTATTTAACTTTTTGTCCTGTTCCCAATGGATTGTCACAGCAAAAGATATTTGGGAAAAACGCACCACTCTGTTGGATCAAGGGTTGACACAAGAGCAAGGTTCAGTTTGCCACATCCCTTAAGACCCTTAACAGAGAGGTTAGTTAGCAATATATGAACAAGTCTCTTTATTTTTTGATAGTCAATGGAATTTTAGGAACATCATTAGACATAAAGGAACACATAGAAAATAAATGCATACCACATTTATGTCTATTTGCACAGCTAATTTTTTAAACCAATGAGATCTTTAGGGTAACTACTATACATGTTTGTCATATCCAAAACTCAGTCCTTTTAAAAGGTATCTTTCAGCTATTACATTAAACTCTACAGAATTGGAAAGCATCTTAAATACAACTGGATCCAACCCTCTCACCCTGCAGAGAACTTATCAATGGCTACGCAAGGACTAAAACCCAAAAAACCAAGATTTTCTGCATGCCTTATTTTTGAAATTTCACAAACATGTACACTGTCTTTTACTTACATCCTGACTCAACGCCATGAAACTCCTCTGCAATTCTTTCGCAAACTCCAAGTTATTTGTGACTTCCTGGTACTTAGACACAGCATCCTAAAATAAGAAAGACAGAACCCAACTTTACTGGAGACACAAGGAAGCACAAAATTAATTTTATTATTAAAAACAGCAGCATAAAATCTGTAATAAAAATGTAGTATCGTTACCAGCTGATCCTGATTAAGCCTTTCTCCTTTGTTCATTCGCTCTTGGTAATCATCGAGCTTGCCCTAAAAGAAAGAATTATATTCCATTTTGAAAGTGCATACCAGCTTAACCATGCTAAATAACAAAACCCACAAGTCCTCTAAGTTTCTCTCACATCTTGCCTTAAATAGACTTTTTAGATATACTCCAGTTTAAGTTAGTACATAAAACAACTTAGTTAAAATTAATAGTGAGCTAAAAAATGAATTTAAATACTCGAATGATACCAAATATTTATAAGCCAGTGACACAACATTACTTATTCTTTAGGTTTCTCCAAAAAGCTATCCATCAGATGGCCCAGGCATACGGTTCCTACCCATGTGGGTGAGGGCCACAATTTGGTTAGGATCCTGCTTATACCCAAGTGAGCATATCAAACATTTTATAACATGTTAAAATTTGTCACTCCCTCCCTTCCCCCTACCAAAGAATGCATGTGAATCAGTGATATAAAAAGAGTGTATTTTTCCTGAATAAACCCATGTGCGTACTGTCTTTGACGTGCCTCATCCCTTTCTCCTGAACAAGCTGATATTCAATACTTCAAGCTATCACACTACCTATGGTGATTCTTCTCACAGATGGAATTAAATGTGTGAGAGTAGGGGTAGAAAATTAACCTCTGGTTTAAGGTGATTTTTTTTTTTTGCCAAGATGAAAACGTTGGAAGTTTCCTCAGCTACTACTATTAGATAAGAATTCCCAAAAAAGATATTCAGGTAATGCAACATGGTCAAGAATTCAGTTATTGTTTTCAGGGTCAGAGGAGAAGGAATAAGTAGAAATCTAAATTAACGGGGAAATTTTAAATAATCACAATAATTATGAACATACATAAGTTTCTCACCCTTAGTAATAAAAAAAATTAGCCAAGAAACAAAAGACAAAGTAAGGTTCTAATAAAACGCGTTCAGAGACACAGAAACAAGTTTAAAAGCAATGTTAATAAGTTGGTTTAGGTCAGATGATCCATTTTCTGTGTACCAGAAACATTAGTCAACTTGCATAACTATTCTATCCTAAATTTAAAAGCCTATCACAATTCATTAGTTCTACTGGAGGTAAATAAACCAAGATAATCATTAAAACATTAAAGGCTGACAAAGTATCCAATTTTCTTCTTAGTGAACTACTTCACACGATCAATTAAGCCTCCAGCTAAACAGGTATAAAATTCAGCCCACTGGTTGAAAAGTAAGTTTTTACACTCATCTGGCAGGACGAACCCCCGGTGCAGAAGATGTGCTTAACTGCCTCAGAACACTCTGAGGAAGGACAGACAGTTCGTTCACTTTTTTAAAAGGGTAGGCTACTTTTCTTTTAAGAAACAAAAAAACTAAAGATTTGCTTTTAATTACAACTTAGGATACAATAATAGTATTAGAGTCAGAATTCCTCCTACATTTACAGATAGTAAAAGATATATAAACACAAGGAGGGCCTAAAATTTAGTGCTAGTACAGTCAAAAGTCTGAACTAGCTACCAGGCAAAAGAAAAACTGCTATTAGCTTATAGCGGGCATTTATTACCTTCCCTTTTTATGGTATTGTACATTTTTCAAGGACATTATTGCTAAAGCTAGAAAATAATACACACTGAGCATACTACATATCCCTTATAGGATGGAGTCTTATATACCTAGCTTAACTTTATCATTTAATGTCTTGAAAACTTAAAAGATATGATAATCAAAATGGATGTCAAATTAAATTCCTAAAAAATGCCTATATATATATATATATAAAAAAAAAAATGAAGATTTTTTTAAATGTTAAGAATGGTACCTGAGTGGCAGAATTATAAGTGGAACTTTGTTCCTTTTATTTTGTACACTTAGATATTCTGAAATGAACATATATAGTTGATATAATAAAAAATTAAAATTTCATGCTATATAAAAGACGTTAAGATTGACATATTTCAGCATATTGTCAGGACTTTCACCTATAGTAATCCTAGAGTATGAATCTATACCACCCTATGGTAGGACAAGCTATCTTACAGTAAAAAAGCTCCAATTTTCTACACGGTAACAAAATCAGTATTCATCCAACCCAACATGCACAGCAGATGACACTTTCCAAAGGTGGTCCATCATCCACAGTCCTACATGCCGCTCTACATGTGACTCTCGCACCCCCCACAAAGAACCAGTCCAATTCCCCTGCCACTGTATCGAGTGGGCTTTAACCAATGAAGCACAGTAGAAGGGATCCTGTTTGACTTCCAAGGCTAAGTCAAGACAGCAGTGCATCTCTGCTGTGCCTGCTGGGCACTAAAAGCACTTCTACTGGGAGCCCTGAGACATCATCTAAGAAGTCCAATAACCCTGAGGTTGCCATGCTACAAGGAAGCCAATCCATGGAGAGACATCTTATATAAGAATGCTGGTCAGTAATTCCAGTGTTACAGTCATCCTAGCCCAGGCATCAGACTCGTGAGTGAACAAGCCTTAGTCTTCCTCGCTGAGGCCCCAGGCATCACGAAGCTAAGATGCCAACGCCACTGTGTGCCCTGGCTGAACCCCTGACAGGCAGAATCCACCTGCATAAAAAAATCATCCAAGTTTCGGAGCAATCTGTCACACAGCAGTTAACTGGAACAAGGTTAAAAGGAAAATGAAGAGAAAGCAGCTACTTTGTGAAGCTCAGCTTCATAGTACACATCTTCAGGGAATACTGTCACCAAAACGTGTGCAGAAAGACCTCTGTGCAGCCAAAATAAAGATTTACGCATTTTATTAAAACACACATCTCATTAACTTTGATTTTATATTACTGTAACATGTTTCTAGTTTTTCAATCCATAATAACTTAAGAGCTATGACTTTTAAAGGGAGGAGTGCTACTAACCCAAGAAACGACAGCTTACTCTGAGGGAAGAAATGTGTAAGAAAGTCACGATGTAACTGAAAAATCTCAAAGATCTTTAAACAGGGGATTTTCAAAAAGCAGACCAAAGTTCCAGTTAGCTGAATTAACACATCTATATGGATCCAATCAAAAAATATAGTTAATCAGGGGCCAGCCTGGTGGTGCAGTGGTTAAGTTCGCATGTTCCGCTTCAGCTGCCAGGGGTTTGCCAGTTGGGATCCCAGGAGCGGACATGGCACCACTCATGAAGCCATGCTGTGGTAGGCATCCCACATATAAAGCAGAGGAAGATGGGCACGGATGTTAGCTCAGGGCCAGCCTTCCTGAGCAAAAAGAGGAGGATTGGCAGAATGGAAACTACAGGTCTTTTTTTTTTTTTTTTTTTTTTCAATTTTTCCTTCTTTTAGACCCTGAAGCATCCCCGGTACACAGTTGTGTGTTTTAGTTGTGGATTCTTCTAGCTGTGGCATGTGGGACGCCAGATCAGCCACGACTTGATGAGTGGTGCTAGGTCCACGCCCAGGATCCAAACTAGCAAAAACCCTGGGCCGCCGAAGCAGAGCATGTGAACTTAACCACTCGGCCACGTGGCCCCCCCCACAGGTCTTTTCTGAAACGTTGTTCTAACCATAAGACAACACAAGTTTCGTCCTAAGTTTACACTTGTTCCTCTAAAGCTGTTAACCCTTTCTACACTACTGTCATAAATATCCTACCCCCTATCCTTGCCCAGGCTTCAGACAAGCAAGATCCTGGGTCTGCTCAAAGTTCCTAACAGCCCTCATTTGAGGAAATATCAAAACTTACTAATAAATGACTGCAGAATGACAATTAAAAAAAACTGTTCTACAATGAAGGGCATTAGCTTTTTCTATATCAGTATAATACAGGATCTCCAGGCTGCTTGGGCGAACAGGACCATCATCGTGGAATCTAAACTGAAGGGACTACTATATACATGTATATGATATATATAATATATAGAATCAGATCTCTACATAGAAGAGACCCTATGTTGGTCTAAGTCAGTGCTTCTCAAAGTGTGGTCCCCAAACCAGCAATATCAGCATCACCTAGGAACTTGCTAGAAATGTGAATTCTCAGGCACCACCCCAGAACTACTGAATCAGAGACTCTGGGGATGGGACCAAGCAGTCTGTGTTTTAATTGAGTCCTGAGTGATTTGGATGCTTGCTTAAAGTTTGAGAAACACTCACCTAGATCAAAAACACTGTAATTCCCTTGCAACAGTGAGTCCAGTAGAATGTAAAAATAAATTATTCTGAATCAAACACGATACAAATTGTGACCCCAGAAACCATGATATGGCAGCCTCAATCTGGAAATAGGTTGCTTACAATTTCAGCTTTTAACAACTTAGAACCCTTGCTGGATGGCAGTTCTCTGGACCAGTCTATGAATCTATTCACCCAGTAATCGTGTGCATAAGGTCCATTTACGGCCTCAACAGTGAAGGGCCAGCGCCTTCCGTCCACAAGCAGCACTTCTAGGAAACCCTGCACTGCTAGCCAAAGCTCCGAAAGCCGGGACTTCACAGATAAACTCAGGAGCAGACACCAAAATTTGCACTACAAACAGAAAGCCTCTCAGGACAATCAATAGGTCTAACTTTCTACTTTTCAAAAGGAGGGAAGCTTTCGGAGATAAGGAAAAAGATGTGGATTTGCGCTGAATCCCAGCAGTACTACAATTTGCCTAACCTTTGAAAGAACAGACAACTCAGAGACAAATGACACTAGCTTAACTGCCTTCATTCCTATTGTCACATCCTATTCAAATTGCTTAAATTAAGTCCAAATAGGAAAAATTACCCATGTGGGGTTAAAATGTGCAGCATGAATTAATCAATATATAAATAAGGACTTGTTTATCACACTGACTGATCCAATATTAATTCCAAGAAAGACAGAGAGGCAAAGATAGGAGCAAAAAGGGCTCCAAACACAGCTTTTTTCTTCCCTAGGCTACAACAAGGCTGCCCAACACACAGCAGCAGTAAAGACAAATTGGCCAACTACTCATATCATCCACGTGACTATTTTTTTCTGGAGAATGGAGCTGTTTTCCTAGCATAAAAAGATATCTTCATCAAAAGCCTACCACAATATCAATTAAAAAAAACCTGCCCTCTTAGATTCTATCTTGAAATACCTATCTTGAAATTCTATTTAGGTTTCCTTTTTCAACTACTGAGTGTCCCAAGTATACTAAAAATTCATTTATAGCACCACATGAGCAAGATGAAAACCAGGCCATTTCTCAGACCCAGAGTCTCTGAAGGGACATCATGGGATAGAGCTGCGACTACCCCCAGTAAGCATCCAGACTACACAGTCACTTGGTACTGAGAAATACTGACTCCAACCAGTGCTGCCCAGTCCCACTCATCTCCTGTTTTTCTGTTGCTTAGAAGAGTTGACAGTAAGCACTCTGTGACAGACATTCAAATTTAAAGTATCTTACCTAATCCTATCAGGGAGGCACTATTATGAATCATATTTCACCTAACTGGAAACTGAAAGACAGGGCAATCAGATAACTTGCCAAAGGTCATAAATCCCAGAAAAATCATTTGTGCCTCAATACCTCCCCACTTTACAAGGCCACACTGGATTCCAGCCGTTGCTGCATTTCATTTCTGCCCCGCTGCTGTGTGTTCCTCTTTCCTTTCTGCAGAGTATTACGACATTGCTCAATCACAGCACACCCAGATCTTCCCTGCTTCCTAAAGGTGTCTGCACCACCACCAAAGTTCCTCTATTAAAATGCTTTCTAAAAAGTCAGGACAGTGCAGAAGGGTGCCAGAAGATGAAGATCCAAAATAGCTGTCCTGAGCTGTCCTTCCTTACTGTTCTATCCAAATTCTATAAACAAACCGAAGAAAATATTTTTTAAATTATACCATTAAAAAGATATAGCAAAAGAGACGAGAGACTTCAAAAAACCAAAAATTACTCAACTAGACAATTCTAAGTAGTCAAAGAAAAAAGATTAGGAGGAGACAACAACTGAAAAAACTAATTTGGCTATCCGGGAACTATGTAACTCCTGGTCACAATTAAGAAAATGATCTCCAAACTGGGACAGAATACTTAAAAATGAAGCCTAAAATATCAAAAGTACTAACAGCTCCTAGCTATACTTTATTTTATGTCTTCAGGCCAAATAAATCACTTTTACCGTACTGAAAAATCCTTCAGAAAGACAAACAAAAACAAAAGATAAAGATTTCTTTTCCTCTCAAGTTTCTGTAATCTTCAGTGGCCTTTCTAGATATCCTTTCAAGTCCGCAATCCCTACATTCTCTGTTCATTGCATAGAAACACCAGTTCTGACTTTGCCCACATAGTGGGAGGCAGCTGACTGTCTCCATGCACCCTCTACCAACTGAACTGAGAATTAGTTGCTAGTAAAACTCAGAGAAGATAAGAAAGATAATAAGAAACAAAGGTTTCCTAATTTTTAAAAGGAGGGTAGAGAGAACATATAGTACCATCCATAAATGATGTCTAAAAGCTATCTTCAAATGCTGGAAGCCTTCTCACATAGCAGAAATCCGAGTTATTCCAGAAAACAAAATAAGTATTAAATAGTGGGAGTGGAAGTGAGCATAACTCTAACATCAAGAACTTAAGAGGTGACAAAAAATGAAATACTTTCATTGAAAAATGAGCAGTACACCAGGCCCTAGAAGAATGATTAAAGCAGCTGAATAAATACCTGTCAAGAATGCAGGATTTCTGAACACTAACAATAGTAAAAGGAAGCTAAAGATGTTATCTAAGATCCCATTATAAGATAATTTTTCAAGCAGACACAAGTAACCAGGAGTTTAATTTGACAAGACTTTTGTCCTACTCAAAAGCAAAAGATAGGAGATAATCCTGTAAAAAAAAAAAAACCTTATTCCTTGTCCATGGCTGTAATTATGCAGGTAAGTCCAAATGACTGAAGCAGCTGACAGCAGTAGGAAAATGAAAAAACATCATGTTAAAGAGTTCCAGCATCATCTATTTTGAGTTATATTCTTTGTGTGTGTGTGCTGAAGAAGACTGGCCCTGAGCTAACATCTGCTGCCCAGATTCCTCTTTTTGCCTACGGAAGATTTGCTTGGAGCTAACATCTGTGCCAGTCTTCCTCTATGCTGTATGTGGGTCACCGCCACAGCATGGCCACCAACAAGCTGTATAGGTTCACACCCGGGAACAAACCCAGGCCGGGAAAGCCAGTGTGCCAAACTTAACCACTAGGTCATGGCAGGACCCCCGAATTATATTCTTAAAAAAGACTAAAGCTTGTGCGTTTGAAAAACAAATGGTCACTGATAATCTTAATGAGTGTCTTTTAAACCGTCAGTTGCTTTAACCAAACTCCTCATTAGGATGAGTCGGAACAAGAGAATGATTTATACACTCCATTGGGAGTTCAATGTAAAAAGATGTGAATTGTAATTCACTTAAAACGGAGACCAAAAGGCTTTTCTCCAATGATTCAAGTATATTTCAGTTACTTCAATGTTCGGATAACAGTATCAAGGAAATACAATGAAATTTCTAACAATTTACAACGGTTCAAACACCAAGAATTTTCTACGTCCTCCTTCCTAAGACTATTCACAAATCTTGCTTACACTATCTAGATTTTAAAGTAAAGTTCTACTTGCCTACTCGTCAACTCTGCTCACTTAAAAAAAAATAAAATCCTTCAGGAAAAATTCCACTTCAATAAAAAACACTGCAAGTAAACAGCTCTGCTCAAAAACCATTTTTCCCCTCACAGATTTATCTATTTTAACAGAGTTTGGGTGATGAAGCTACTATCTCTATGAACGATTTAGTTGAAACAGCAAATACTTATTTAGCATACACCATTCAAACGGCACAGAATAACGTTATTAACAGTCTCTGCACCCAAGAAGCTTACTACCTATTTAAAAAACACAGTAAGGTAAGAACACGAGGCAATATAAACATGCCAAGGAAGTGAACAGACAACAGGTGGGACAGGAAGTTAGAGGAAGCAGACTGCTCCGACCCACACGGCCAAGCAGCCCACGCTCCCCTTTCCCGGGACACAGGAACTCTGCACATGCCCAACCAAGTCTCCTTCCAGTGCTTCACACTCACAGTCTGTGCAGCAAAAGCACCGGGACAGCCGGGAGCGACACAAGAGCAGGAGTCAAGCAATTTACAACTCCAGCTCAGGAGGAATTTCTCTTCTGCTACTCCTCGCATTCTTCTCTACTGCACACACACCATTCATGTCCCCAAGAAAAAGGGAGCAAGTACTAAAAAATATCCAGAAGCTTAATACAAGAATTAACATGGAAAGGCTGACACATGGAAAGGCTCCTATTTCTCTGACTGGTAAAGCTTTTCCCAAATTTTCTAGTCAATAACAGACCAAGCTTGAGTAGAGACTGGCATGTGTGCATATGGAGCTCACCCTAACATAAAGAGAATCTTCAGAGTTTGAAAGTTCAATTCATTACAACAATATGGATGTCCCAATGAAACCTGATACAATGGGACTTTACCTGTAGTACTGCTAATCTCAGGACCCCACTACCTGGACAGCCTACAAACACAATTTAACAAGGAGACATTAATAAAGATCTAACAATAAAGAAACAAAAGCTTTTTTCTTCTGCTTTCAGCTTTTTTAAAATAGAGAAACTGTAATAAAGGATTAAAGGATTTGAGGGCCAGCCTTGTGGTGCAGCAGTTGGGTTCACATGCTCTGCTTCAGCGGCCCGGGGTTCACCAGTTTCAGATCCCTGGCGGGGACCTAAGCACCACTCATGAAGCCACGCTGTGGTAGGCGTCCCACATATAAAGTAGAGGAAGATGGGCACAGACGTTAGCTCAGGGCCAGTCTTCCTCAGCAAAAAGAGGATTGGTGGCAGATGTTAGCTCAGGGCTAATCTTCCTCAAAAAAAAAAAGAAAAAGCAATTAAAGGACTTGACGTAAAAGGTATTATTTGGTTCTACAAGATAAGCTTCAACAGGAAAAATTACACTAACGTTGCAGAGCATTACAAATTCTAATCACCCCCATTAAACATTACAAGAGACCTTGGCATTCACACCCATTCCAACCCAGGTCATTTTACGTAAGCATCTCAATTTTCTCTTCTATAAAACGAATTGGACTAATTCTAAGATGGATTTAAGATCTCAAAAAATCTTAGATTTTATTGTAGTAAATATAACCTTTTCCAAGCATTTACTAATTTTTTTAACAAAACATCTTTATCTTCATCTGTTCTACATGTAAGGTAGGAAATTAATTACATAAAATTATAACAAATGGTTTCCTTAATCTCTAAGTCATACAAAATGTATTCTGATAGAAATATGTGCCACATGAGAATTATCCTAGAGTAGAATAATGAGGCAAGGTTCAAACAATCCATTCTCATTATAATACTTAGGATTCTATTCTGATCCCAGAAAAAGGTACCTGTGTTATCACGAGGATATTCACATCTTTTTCTTTTTAAATTCAAATTTTAAATACTTTGCTACATCTCTCCCCCCCCTACACCCCACACTAAGGCAGGCAGAGGGAAAAAAATTAAAGCATTATAAATGCTTTTTTCCCTGTGACGAGGTGAACTCAAAACAAAGTAATCTTGCACTCTGCATTGCAGAGGGATAGTTCATGTAACCAATAGAGAAGGCAGCACATCAGAGATCTTAACGGTCAAGAAAAACTTCAGATGTTAGCCCTAAGAAACATTTTACTTATAAACAATGTTTTTATTTCAAAATACTTAAAAGAAATTCTGCAATGAAAATTCTAACTGGAAGCACACTGCAATGCTCTGGAAAGAAACATTATCCTTTTTCAGAATAATGCTAACAGTAATGATATAAAGAAAAAACTTTAGGGAGCAGTATGAAAAATAGTAGACTTTGGTCATCATTTCTGGTCACATATTGGTTAAAAAGCTGTCAGGCTGTTTTGAAAGAGAACACTGGTTAATCTTTCACCTACCGCAGTCACTAGTGTCTAACCCTAGTGTATTTACAAAGAATCTAACAATTTTAAATGTCATCTATTAAAACACCCTTTCTTCTACATCAAAACCGATTATATCTTACCATATAAATAAGCTCCCTCTTCAGTTAAAATTAAGACTTCGTTTCAAAATATCATCTTGCATAGCCTAGGGCCCAGTTCTGTACCAATGAACTGAAGAAGAAAACCAGGCAATCACTCAATTCGTCATTACTCATAAGTTTAATCAGTTAAAGATTTGTTAATGGAGCTTTACACTTAATTCTTACTATACCTGTGTTTATCCTCTTTGCTAAGTGCTCATGTAATCTTTATAAGCCCAAATTTCAAAAAATACCAGGCCATTTAATTGCATTACATAATACGATCATATTTCATCAATGTGAAGCATGCATTCTCACTTTACAGATGCTTAGCTGTCCTCTAAGTGCTTGGCTTATTAGAAAATTAACAAATAACTTTGTTTCTTAAATGAAGCGCAGTAAAATTATTTCAATTCTGTGTCTCAATGTAACTGATACATACTGTAACTGATAATACATATCTAGTAGTAATTTCTGTCAGGATACTTGATTTCGGAATCCATGGAAAAAGGCATTTTGTCTGAAGACTCCCATGAACAGGTCTGAAATACAGCTCAAATATCAGTTGCTAAGTGGACTGAAGCAAAAAGAAATCCAGTTACAAATAGCTCACTTTACTCCATAAGGATTTCTAAAAAGGTTCAAAACTGATTTGTAAAGTAAATCCTATTTCAGGTGTATTAGAAATGCTCACTCCCTACTGAAAAACGACTCAAAATTAAATGTTTATACAGTAAGTCATCTAGACAGAAAAAAATTTCCATTTAAACTAGAAGCCAGATGTGCTTAGAGAAAAATTCAAATGCCTCTCAAGTTTCTCAAAAAGTAAAACTTACAGTTTTAACAGTAACTAAGACACAACGTCAGTACTGCCAATGTAACTATTTAAAAGTAGGTAGCTCAGTGTGAGTTATCAAAAAGGCTCACTTAACTGTAATTTGACCTTTCTACTACCTAGCACCCAAAACACTAAGACAGAAAAAAAATATGAAAATACATTTGCTACTTTGTGTAGTTTGTTAAATCTCCATTATTACAAGGGAATTTTTCAGTACTTACTAGTCTAGTCTACCATCTTCGTAATAATTACATGACTTTCTCCTCTACGATGGGGGGGCAGGGAGGCAACATATAGTAACACAACCCTATACACAGGAGAGACCCACCACGGTTCAGGCCCTAAAGGGGCTTGTAAACTACATTTCTACTTTTTTCAAATACACTCGAACACTAGAATCTAACAATCACCTCACAACTAAGCTGACTGCTAATCAATGTCTGACTTCATATTAATGCCCTTGAAAAATTACTCTTGTCATTAAAATATAAATATCCCTATTAAGATGCCTATATGTAAAATACTATATCATTAATATTTACCTTCTGATTCCTATCCTAGAAGAAAACAGAGATTTCCTAGGAATTCTGAAAATTAAATCATTCAAGCATCACCCAGATTGACAGGATTGTTTATTGCATTGAAATGTTTTAAAGATATCTAAGTCTCAATTTCAGAGTGGGAAAAACTAAATCAGATGGGCGACTCAGAACCAAAAGAGACTGGCCTTAGGGCGTGTTTATTCTATTACGTATTTGAATGTAGCTACTTTACAATTAAAATACTTTTGTTGCTTTGTTGATGTTGATAAATCTATTTCAATCATTTATAATAAACCAGACTTGCTTTTCAAAATAAAAGATGGGCAAAAAGTAGAAATCCAAGATTAGTGCATCTCTCAACTTCAAAAAAAGTCCAAGAAACTCAAGTAAAATTCCCAATACAGAAGACAGAAAAATGTTTTAAAACTCTCCTAAAATGTAAAATAAACCATTAAACAAGCAATTAAGATAATTACGGCGTAAATGTCATCAGTTTTCTTCGAGTTATCCCCCACAGCCCAAATTTTAGCCAAACAGTTACTATTTCAACCTCTTCAGTAGTACTATTCGGTGGCTGGCTAAATACTGTAAACATTCTAAAGGACTTCCCCAAAATTAAGATACTATAGTAAATATATTTTACTAGAGACAGACAAGCAAAAGTTACCGTAGAAAACTTATTTTCCTTTTTAAGGTATAAGGCAAAAGCGTGCATACTAATCACACATGCAATCGCCCCAATTTTGTGCTGCTGATGCGTCTCCCTTTCCCCCCCGCACCCTCGGCTCAGGCTGCGCTCGCCGCCGAGCCCCCCGCCCCGTGCGTGTCCGCACACACACACGCACACGCGCACATACACACACGCGCGCACACACGTGTCCCCGCGAGCGGAGCCGGCGCCCAGAGCGCCCAACAAAAGGCCGGCCCGCCGCCAGGCCTCCCGGGCGACCGCGGCCGGCCGACGTCGGAGCGGAAGGGCTGCGGCGCGGCGGCTCCGGGGGGGCTGCCGGCCGCCGCCCCCGCTTTCGCTTTGTGCTCACAATGCGGCTCCGCGCGCGCCCTGCCCGCCGCCGCCATGTTCGCCGCCCCACGTGCCCGCGCCCGCGCCCGGCCGCCCCCGCCCCCACCGCCCCGCCGCGCCCGGCGCCCCCGGCCCCCTCGAGGGCCCCCCAGGGCCGGACGGCCGCCGCGGACACTCTGCTCGGGGCCGGGCCGGGCCTGCGGCTCGGGGACACCCAGACAATCGAACAAAGAGGGACCCGCAGGGGCGCCCCGCGGGCGGGGACGGGGGGCGGCCGAGGCCCCTCAGAGGGGCTGCGGGGTCCCGAAGGCGACACTGGTGCCCCGGGGCGAGGAGGGAGCCGGGCACGGAGCGGCCCCCGCGCAGGGCCAGGCCGCGGGCCTCTGCCGCCCGGGCGCCCCGGCAGGGGAGGGGGCCGCGCGCGGCTCGGGCAGGCGGCGGCACGGCGCGCCGAGGCCGAGGCCCAGGGCCGGCCGGGGCCGGTCAGCTGACGGCACGTCCGCGGGCCCGCTTTCCGGGCCGCGCGGGGCGGGAGGGGCGGGAGAGCCGGGCCCGGGCACCCCCCGCACCTTCTTCTTCTCCAGATTCCGGAGCTTCTTGTCGATCACGCCGAGGATCTGCTTCATGGCCTCCGTCTGCACGGCGCCCGTGCCGCTCGCGGGGTGCTGGGCGGCCGGCGCCGCGGCCCCGGCCCCGGCCCCCGCCTCGCCGCCGGAGGAGCCCGCCGCGGGGGGCGGCCCGGACGACCTGCTGCCGCTCCCGCCGTGGCTGGTGGCCGAGGGCATCTTGAGACGCGAGCGAGCCGAGGGAGAGCGGGAGGAAGGACGAGACGGCCGGTCAGGCGGCGGACGGGGCGAGACGCGGGACAAAACGCGCGGCGGGAGGGCGGCTGCGCGCGCGGCGGGGGCGGGGCGGGGGCGGCGGCGCGCGCCGCGGGGCAGGAAGGGACGGACGCGCGCCCCCGCCCGGCTCCGCGCCCGCCCGCCCGCCCCCGGCGCCCAGGCTCGCGGGGCGGGGCCTCGCCGTCCGGCCGCCAACGGCCAGCGTAACGGCCCCTGGAGGCCGCGCGGTCGCCTTCGGGGGCGGGGCGGGGCGGGGCGGGGCGGGGGCCTGGAGAGGGCGGGGCGGGGAGGGGGGGGCGCGAGGCCGCGCGCCGCCCGCAGGGACGGACTCGCGACGGCGGCCCTCCGACCCTTGAGCGCCTCGGCCGGCGGCGATCACCGTGCGCGCGCGGAGGCCGCTGGCGGTCCCGAGGGGAGGCCGAGGGCGCCGGCGTGGCGGCGCGCTCCGCCCTGTGCGGCTGCCCCGAGAGCCGCGGCGAGGGCGGCGGGCGGGGCCGCGCGGCCGGCCGCGGGCGCAGGGGCGGGGCGGGGGCCTTCGCGGCCGCGCGGGCTGCCCGGCGCGAACGCCTGCGGGGAGGGCGGCCTCCTCGCCCGGCCCGGCCCTGCCCTGCCCCGGGGGCGGCGGCTCGGCGCAAGTCGGGCGGCCCTGGGGTGGCTGCGGGCGCGGCGTCTGGAGTTTTGAGGCAAATCAAAAGCGAGGGTCCTTCAGGCGAAGTCGCTCGACGTCCCAGCGGGGACAATAGGTGTCAAGCGGCCGGCGGGGCGGGGCGGGGCGCCCCGGGGAAGGGCCGGCGGCCGGGGGTCCCTGGGGCGCGCGCGGGGCCGGGGCCAGAGGGCTGGCCTGTTAGGAGTCCTAAAGCTCCGGACTCGTGTGAAAACAGCCTTCAGCTACCTTGAGGTGACATTTATCCAAGAGGCCTGAGCGTTACGAATTGGGCTTTCTTTTCCTTTTGTTTTAGATTTACCTAAAGGTTTTAAGTGAATGTTGAATGAAATACAAAACAGAATATTTTTTGCTCCGAGAGAATTCTTCCCGCCTTGTCATTAACCTAGGGGTAGGGTGGGTGTGGACAGTGAACAGAAAATAAACCAAGCGCTGGACAGAAATGTATAATCATTGGAAAATGCAGCGGAATGTTGTGTGAAAGCAGTAAATGACTGATGTATAATTTGAACTCCATAGAAAGGGGATTTAGAAGAAGGTGATACCAAACCCACTGTTCCTGGGGAATAAAGTGAGTGCTACTGATTGGCAACAGTGTGTCCTGCGCCTCCGGCCGCCGCCTCGTGTCCCCATCAGCTGCCAAGTCCCTTATCTAGTCGTTCAAGTATTTCTTGAGGCTCTTACTATGCGTTAGGAACTCTCTAGGGCCAGGGATTGTGAACAAATCAAAAACCTCTGTCTTCGTGGAGCTCACATTCTAAATGGGGCAAAGATAAGAGAATACACGTCAGATAGTGAAGTGGTGGAGAAGAAAACAGGATGGTCAGGAAAAGCCTGACCTGAGCCAAGCCTGAAGGAAGTGAGGAAGGAAGGCCAAGCAGCTATCTGGGAGGAAGAATTTTCCAGGTGGAAGGAGCACCGAGCGCAAGGATCTGAGATGGGAGTGTGCTTGGCGGGTTCAAGGACCAGCAAGGAGGCCACAGTGGCGAGAGCGAAGGGTAGGGTGAGGTCCAGACATGAAAGGGGGCCAGTCTTGTAAGGCCTCCGAGGCCACTGGAAGAACTTTGGCTTCCGCTGAGTGAAATGGGGAGTCACAGCACGCATAGTTTAAAGCAGAGGAGGAGTATGGTCAATCTGCGTCTTAGAGAAATCCTCTTGCTGCTCTATAAGAATTTACAGTAAGTGTGTATTAGAGGTGAGGGGAAGGGTGGGGCAAGAGCAGAAGCTGCGAGCCCAGTTAGCAGGCTGTTGAAATGTTCCAGCCCAGGGATGGTGGTGGCCAAGGTCGGGGTGTTACCGTGAAGGGAGTGACAAGTGGTTGAGTGCTTCATACACTGTGGTGGTAGAACCAAAAGGATTTGCTTATCAGTTGTGTGTTAGGTGTGGGAGAGGTCAAAGCTGACCCAAGGTGGTTCTAGACGGAAGCCCCAGAGCTATGCTGAGCACTGCACTGAACACCCGCTGAGCCGAGAGGCAGAGAGGAGGGCATGCTCCTTTAGCTGCTTGCAGCTCTTAGAGCACTCAGCCTGCCCCCTGTCGCTGTCGGAATCTCAGGCGCCACGCTCGGCCCACTGCATTTTAACAAGATCCTCGGCTAATTTGTATACACGCTGAAGTTTGAGGGGAAAAAAATCACTGCTTTATTCCTTAGAATTTGACCAATGTCTTTAAGATCACACATGAAATACTCTACCAGACAAATTTTCCCCAGACCTACAGCATCAGAAGCCTCGGGGTGGAGTCCCGCACTCTGTTTTAACATGTCCTCGGGGTGAGACTGATGGGAGCTAAAGCGTGAGAACCAATGACCGGGAGGCCCCTGATGATTCAGGTTTGAGCTGAAGAGGGCTTGTGATAAGGCGTGAGAAGGAGAGGCCACTTCTGCGTTTCCTTGGCTCATTGCACAGTAGTAGTTACCAAAGCATGAAGACTCGTGTTCAGCTAAATTAGGCTTTTCTTCAAGGAAAAAAGAAAGATTGTTGAGAGGGAGCAGGATAGATGACAACACAGACAGCAGATTCTCAGTTGGGGTCCATCTCGCAGCCGTCGGTGTATCCAGATAGGCTGGGTTATGCTGCAGTAACAGTCCTGAAAGCTCTGTGACTTCAAACAGGGATCTGCAGACTACAGTCCTAGGGCCACGTGGCCCTCCCACTGTTTTTGTAAATAAAGTTTTGTGGGACACAGCCACATCCATTCATGTACATATTTTCTATGACGACTTTCCTGCCACAGCAGAGCAGAGTTGAGTAGTCGTGACAGAGACAGCATGGTGTGCAAAACCTAAAATACTATCTCATACTTTACAGAAGTAGTTTGCCAATCCCTGGCTTAAAACATCCATCATGGCTCAGCAGGAGGGCCCTGCTCAGAGTAGTCATTCGCTAGATTCAGGCTGATGGAGAAAGCAAGCTCAAGCGTTGATGATTACCTTGCTGTAAGAAAAAAGAACCTGGGAGTAGCTCAAGTAGTAGTCAGTTAAATACTCCAGACAGGTGGGTTTGCGTCACGTGCACCCACACCTCATTGGCCAGACAGTGTCACATGATGCCAGGCAACCAAGAGATGCTGTCCTATCAGATGCCTAGTAGGAAGCTAAGTGAACCAGAAACGTTTGGGGAACATGCATTAAAGCATACATAGCTGTGGTGCGCTCACTTCCTACAATATGTCATCCCATCCCGTTTCCTTGGTGTTGTGACTTTCTTGCAATCGTTCAGGTCAGCACTTGCTCCAGGAAAACCAATGAATTTCAGGCAAAACAGTGTCTTTAGTCTGACTTCCTGCCCAGTCGAATGCCATGGTCCCAGCAATCAAAATTTGTCTATTTCCTACCTGACAAAAGGGGACTGAAGCTATATTTATGTGAATTTTTAATACTTTCCTGTCCTTTTTTTTTTTTACCTTTTTTTCTAATCCAAAACCATGCAGTGGCTTGGGGTCATTGTATCACTGAATAAATAGGAAAATTAAAGGTTTTTCCCAGAAAACAAGTGGGAGAGCAGAGTACATCTATAAATGAAAAATGCTTTCTCCAAAAACCTTGGTTTTAAGGTATAGCCAATATTAATATGTTTTAATAACAGCAATCTCCCAAGACTTCTGACGTTCACTTGTTTAATTCATGAGACCACAGCACTCTGAAGTCTCCACAGGCGAGTGAATGAATAATTGAACTACTTATCCTGATAATTGTGGCAAAATAGTTCAGCTGCTTCAACTTGAATCACCCGATAAACTAATGTCAAGTATGTTTCTAGCAAAAGAGGGGAACTTCCATCTGAATTACCTTAACCGCCTCTCTGCCAGGGTAACAGCGGGAAGCCCAGCCTAGCTGTGGACTTCACTGCTCACACAGCTAAGGCTCTTCTCTTCCGGTCGTTTTACTACAAGTCAGCAGCAGACATTTGTATCATAATTTTCCATTACTGCCTTTTTATGATAATTAATCCCATAATTGTCTGTGTGTCCATGAGCCACCATTAGACTCTGAGCTTTTAAAGGGAAGAAATCAGTTGTTTTGATTTCATCTTTGTATCCTCTGAAGTAGTAATATGCCTGGCACAAATGTTTTGTCAATAAATATTGCCTACTGTATTAACCTATCAGTCCATGCTGCCCCTTTGCCCTGTTACATTGTGGTCATCAGCTGAAGTGGCATTCTTTTCCACTTATGTTTTCTTATGTCTGCCTTTTCTTAATTGTAATATTACGCTTAGAAATACAGCTTTATATTTTGTAGAGGTAGAAAAAGTCCGGAATAGTTTTTCAGGTTTCACAAATTACTGTTATTTCTTACTGAACACTCTTAGAAGCCATGCACTACTTTTAGCATATAAGCAAACATAACTTTGAGCACAGGCGTTAAAATGCTTCATAGTTACTTATGTGAACTGTGCATTCTCTTAACTTCGTGTTTCTATTTCAGTGGTTCTCCACCTGTAGTGATTTTGCACCACCGCCAGGACGTTTGGCAATGTCTGGAGGTGTTCTTAAGTTGTCACAACTTGGCAGGGAGGTGCTCAGGCATCTAGTGGGTGGAGGCCAAGGATGCTTCCAAACATCCTGCAATGCACAGGACAGCACAGACTTATCCAGGCCAAAACGCCAATAATGCTGAAGGTGGGAAACTGTGTTCTATTTTATGAGACCAAAAAGGTATTCATTTGATTCAGCACCTTGCAAGTGACAGTAGTGAGATGACACAGGCAAAAACACACACAAAAAAAGTGTCTTTAGAAAGAAAGTGTGGAAGGATGTCACACTAAACTCTGCATCTCGGCACTGGTGCGCATTCATGGTCTTTTTCAGGCAATATATACTATATATATTCATTTCTCCCACGAATACATGCAACCCACTGTGAACAATAGTCTTCTGAGAAAAAGAATTTCCTTCAAAGTGACAACAGCTCCACAAGTTTTAGAAGGAATAAAACTTTATGTATCTCAAAGTTACATCCTGGGAGAAGCTAAGTACAGGGTAACCAGCTTATTCAGGATTGCTTCCACAGCTGGTCAGGTCTGTATTATTTCAGGAATAACTTTCACACCTGACAGTGCCACTCCCCCACATCAGGGGTTCACCCTTTAGGTGTTAATAACATTTATCCTGAGAGTCTAAGAGCTTGGTTTAAAGATCTCTTAAGCACTAACAAGCTCAATTGAAGACATGAAAAATGCTACGGAAAGGTGTCGGTCCTGTCTTACTTATTTTTTTTTTCTTGTAGAGATTTCCAGTGAGTGTAGACTTTGCAGAAGGGAGAAGTGTGGAAGCCCCACCCCACCCTGTCTCATCCTTTCTGGGGTGTTTCTCAGCGGGCCAAGGGCCACCACCTTCAACATCACCCGGGGCACTTGTGGAATGAAGATTCCCGGATTCCACCCCAGACACTGCATCTATGTCCCAGGATCTGATACCTAGGAATACTATGTACTTTAAAAATCAAACTCCTTTTTGCACATTCAAGTTTGTGAATCTCTGCTCCACAGAAAGAGTCCACTTATTTTCACAAAAATAAGTACCATAAATGTTCAAACAAAAATTCTTCTTTTCATGGTATTCTCTTATCTCTCTCCCTAGGAAGTGCTGTGAGGATGTCTTAAGTAGGGCGTGTTGACAATTGCCAGATAGATGGAAAAGGACCGCAAACTCCAGTCGCTGATCTAGGAAGGAGCAGTGGCATTCCAAGATGGGAGAGAAAATGTTGAGAGAAATTTGCTGAGGAAAGAATCCAAGCAGAGTGGTGACTGGAAGGTTAGAGTCAGGGAAAGGAAGGCGACTCAGCAAATTTGTAGCCCCTACTAATACATATTATACTTAAAAAGGTCATGGCTAAGAAAAGGGAGGATGGTTAGAGCAGTGGTGTTAAAACTTGAGGTGCTTCAGAATCCCCTGGAGGGCTTGTAACCTCACCACTGGCCAGGCAGCCCGCCAAGTGTCAGATTGTGTAATCTGGGGTGGCTGATAGGTCATGCTTCTAACAAGTCCTCTGATGATGTCAATGCTGCTAGTCTGGGAACCACATTTTGAGAAGCACATGATTAGAGGAATTTAAAAAGAATTTTGAAACTATTGGAGCAAGAAAATAAACTAAGGGGAAGAAGAAATTTATCAAAAGTTATAAAGGAACTGTAGTATACTATAATATCATGTTTATGCAGCTTTTTATTTTGAATTTTCCTCTTCAGGAGAGTAGCAGAGGAGATGATCGCAGAGGATATCGCACAGGGTAGTCACACTCCATTAAGACGCTGCTTCCAGAGGAGACTTTTCTCCAGGCCCTTCTTGTCTAGACTGCGTGCCTCTGGCAGTCCTGTCCTGCTGCAAGACCCGTGTTCCTTGGCTTTCTTTGGAGTCAGAGCTGGAGATGCTGCTTCTCCTGAATGCGGTGCTAACATCTACCTAAAGAAGAAAGAGGCCAGTTCTTTAGGACGGGGCAAGTTGGTTTGACGAGAGAAAGAGAAGAGGTGATCATGTGACAAGAAATAGGTTTGTGCAAACTTTTCACAGGAAAAAAATACAAATCACATTAAATGTACTTTTAAAACCTTTTTTTTAAAATTGCAGGGGTAATACAAGTTTATCATAAATAATTTAGATAAGTAAATTATGCTAAAAAGTAAAACAAAAGTTCAGCGTGTTGTATAACAGCTTTATTGAGATATAATTTACATACCATAAAATTCATCCTTGTAAAATATACAATTCAGTGGTTTTTAGTATATTCACAGAGCAATGCAACCACCACCATTATCTAATTTCAGTACATTTTTATCACCCCAGAAAGTAGCATGTACCCATTAGCAGTCACTTCCATTTATCCCTTCCCCCAGCTCCTGGCTACCACTGATCTAATTTCTGTCTCTATGGATTTGCCTCTTCTAGTCATTTTATCTAGATGGAACCATACAATATGTGGCCTTTGTGTCTGGCTTATTTCACTTAGCATAATATTTTCAAGATTCATCCATGCTGTAGCATGTACTTCATTCCTTTCTATGGCTGAATAATATTCCATTGTGTGGATATACAATAGTTTGTCCATTCATCACATCAACATTTGGGTTGTTTCCACTTTTTGGGTATTATGAATAATGCTGCTATGAACACTCATGTACAAGTTTTTGTGTGAACATATGTTTTAAATTCTGTGGGTATATACCTAGAGTAGAATTTCCAGGTCATAAGGTAACTCTATGTTTAACTTTTGAACAACTGCCAAACTGTTTTCCAAAGCAGCTGCACCATTTCACACTCCTGCCGGCTGTGTGAAGCTGCCAGTTTCTCCACATCCTCACCAGCACTGGTTGTTCTCCTTTTTGATTATAGCCGTTCTAATGTCTCATGAAGTGTATCTCGATGAGAAGCAGTATTTCATCATGGCTTTGATCTGCGTCGCTGGGTGTCTGTAAACAAGGATTAGCTTTTTCCCTGCTTTGGGTGGCTTAGATGGGATTTTGCCGGAAGGCAGAAGAAATACAATTATATTTCAAGGTCCCTCTTAACTTTATGGTTAGGATTGTCTCAGCTCTGGTGTCTACATTGCCAGTCAACGCTAGAAGCACCTAGCTAGGGAGTCCTTGAGAAAGTACCAGAAGAATAATATTGGCAGTGGGTTGACACTCAAACATGTCTGATGATTAGGACTCGAGTTAAAGGTAGGCAGGATAGACAGTCACTTACCTAAAAAGCTCGCTTTTAGCATTAGGAAGACTTCTCAGCCCCTTATTTTTTCTCTGACATTCTGTTCACTCAACAAACACTTCCCTAGTGTGTTGGGTGTGCCAGGCACTGTACATGTTGCTACACAATGCTGAATAAGATGTAGTCTCGTGACTGGAGGAAATCAGTGTTGAAAAGGGTAGATATATATATAAAGAAGTAAAATTCAGTGTGATGTGCCTCAGTAAGGTACCACCTCACAGTCACCAAAGTAGCTAGAGCATTTTGTTTTTTTTTTTTTTTTGTGGAAGATCAGCCCTGAGCTAACATCTGCCACCAATCCTCCTCTTTTTGCTGAGGAAGGCTGGCCCTGAGCTAACATCCGTGCCCATCTTCCTCTACTTTATATGTGGGATGCCTTCCACAGCATGGCCTGCCAAGTGGTGCACGTCCACACCCGGGATCTGAACCGGCGAACCCCAGGCCACCGAAGTGGAATGTGTGAACTTAACCACTGCGCCACCGGGCCGGCCCCACTAAAGCTTAAAAACTGACACGGACAAGTAATGAGGAGAATGTAGAGCAGCTGAAACTCTCATGCTATTCATGGGAGTGTAAACAGACTCACACTTTAGAACAGTGTTTGGCAGTATCTCCTAAAGCTGAGTATTCACATATCCTATAACCGAGAAATTCTACTTTTAGATATATACCCAATAGAAGTGCATATATATGGTCACTGAAAGACATGGACAAGAATGTTCATAGAAGCACTGTTCTCAGTAGCCCAAAATGGAAACAACTCAAATGTCCAATAGTAGAAGAGGACAAATAAGTGGCTTATTAGTATCATGGAATACCATACAGCAGTGAAAATTAACAAACCACTGCTGCTAGCAACAATATGGATGAATATAACACACATATGTTGAATCAAGAAAGCTAGATACAAAAGAGTATGGGACTTTGAAAAATGGGCAAACTAATCTATGGGACAAGAAATCAGAATAGTGTTACTTTTAAAGTAATGACTGAGAGGAAGCACAAGAGGAGCCTTTGGAGTCCTGACAGTCTTCTGTTTCTTGATCAGAGTGGTAGTTATGCAGGCGTATTCACTTTGCAAAAATCATTGAGTTGCTGCAGTTTGCACACTTCTGTAAGTATGTTATACTTCAGTAAAAATGTCTCTTCAGAATATTTCAGTTTTTTGTGGGCAAAACTAGAAGCCTGTACAAGGAAAAGAGGTGGTTCCTAAGTGGGAGTGGTTACCTCTTATGTAAGGGAGTCAGAAAATGCTCTCTGGAGATGTTGCCAGAGCTGGATTTTGAAAGATGATTTTTACAAGCAGACAAAAGTGGGTGAAGGAAAGAGGAAAGGCACTGCAGGCAGAGGGAGCAGCATGCTCAAAGGCACATTGAGGCATCAAATTGTAAAACTGTATGGTGTGTTTTAGGGATCATAAGCAGTTCTGTACTGTTGGAGTGTCCGGTGGGGAAGGATGGCAGGGAGGGAGATGCAGACGGTAAGACTGGCCGGGTAAGCAGTGACCAGGTCATGAAAATCCCTTTCATCCCAGCAAACAGCTTGAGCTTGAACTGTAGGTCTTAGCCTTTCTGTGGAAATATATTTCCTTGAAGTTGGGATTAAAATTATGGGCCATCTTATTGGAAAAACACATATAAATTCTGCATACAATTCTCAGTTCCTCTGGCCCATGCGTTGACTCCTGCTTCATGCATCTCAGATTAAGAATCTTATCCTCGCAATAGACAGTGGGGATTAATTCAAGAGCTTTAAACAGAACAGAGGCGGGATCAGATTTATATTTGAGAAAGATCAGTGAGTGTAATATGGAAGTTAGCCAGGGCAACCTGTAGGAACTGATTAAAATGGTAAAAGAACAGATAAGGACTTGAGCTAAGGTAGGCCAGAGCTGAATTCTAAGGATATTCATAGGTAGCATCGTCAAGGATTGGGGCTGATTAGATGTGAAGGTCGAGGGGGAAGATAGCTTCTGGGATTTCCTGTGTGTCTAGCTTGAGTTAGTGGTCAGCCCACCTACCAAAGACAGGCACTAGAGTGTCAGGGATGTATTGGTTAAAAATAAACTTCTTTCTTAGAAAGAAGCAGACCACGTTCTAACTCCTTAGGCTTCCAGTGCATCCTGATTAGTGTTGGGGTGCAGGCTGCTGCCTCTGGTGGTACCCTTTGCAAGTGGGCCTGTGTGCTGCAGGAGTAGACTTGGGCAGGAACAAATCGATGTTCATGCACTCATTCACAAAGGCATTAAGGCTTTGCCTTGGGAAATAAAAGCAGATTGTGACACCCACTGGCACTCCTTATCCATGGGTATGAACTCAAAGAGCTGGGTAAGGAAAGAGCTTTAACATTTGGGTCCCAGGTCAACCATGGAATTGAGCCATCATAGCTGAATATAACACTTGGAAAGAAAGATTTTTTTCTCTCTACTTGCAGAACTGAAGCACTGTTGGGCCTAGATCATCAAAACACTTTCTCTCCCTGAATAAGGATGACCCTGGGCTATTTGGTGGATATCTGTGCCTGGTCACTGCAGATCATACAGCAAGGGATAAGGACTACCCAAGGACAGAGGACCAGCAGAGTCTGGTGTTTTACTAACAATCACAGCAGTCAGAGAGAATAGGAGCAGAGGCTCCAGTTCCATTTATTAACAGAATCTGAACCTTTGAAATCCAAAGTTATCACACAAGGGAGACAAGTCGAAGGCTCCAAGTCATCTGATTTGAACATTAAGAGGAATGTGACCTAATTTTGAACCCCAGGGAATGAAACAGGATATATTGGTTTAATCAGATTTGCATTTTTAAACGATCACTCTGGCTGCTTTATAGAAAATAGACAGGAGAGAGGCAACTATGAATGCAGGAATACAAGAGGCCACTGTAATCAGTGAGGCGGGAGGGGATGGTGGCTAGAACCAGAAATTAGTGGGGGATGTGGAGGGAATTGAGTGGGTTTAATGTATATTACATATATGTTAGAGGTAGACTAAATGGAATATGGTAATTGATTGAATATGAATGGGTGGTGAAGGAGAGAGAGGAGTCACAGATGACTCCTAGGTTTCTGACTTGTGCATCTGGGTGGATGGTAAAACCGTCTCTGCAGAAGGACGAGATGGGGAGCTAACAGATGGAAAGTTCAATATCATACATGTTACATTTGTAGGGTTGTGAGACATCAAAATGATTTGCTTGCTAAGCAGATATTTGAGTCAGTTCTGGAGTTCAGAGGAGAGGTCTTGGTTAAACATTTAATGTGGGATTCATTCACATATAGATGGTGTTTGAAGCCAAGAAGTGAGAATTAGTGAGATCTATTGAGATTAAAGCAAACAGAAGAGAACCTAAGACAACAGCAACATTTGAAGGTATGTCAATGGGGAAACTCAGTGCAGGAAACTGAGAAGTGCAGGAAGAAATCCAGGAGAGTTTGGTATCACAGAAATCAAAGGAGAGACTGATTCAAGTAGTTGCCTGTGTTAAATGATTCTGAACAGTCAAGACGGAGACTGGAGAATCTTTTGATTTTAGCTGAGAAGGGTTATACTAAAAATATTTAACAACTGGTATGGGGTGGGCACCAACCAGTCAGAAGGATGTTAGCCTGGTGTGGGATTGGGTGAGCAGGCCCCTTGCTGTGCCTGGCGTTAGCCCTGCAGTTACGTGATGATGGGGCGCTGAGAGAGGGTCTGGGACAGTGCGCAGGGAGGAGATATGGGGGGGTGGTTGGGGCGGCATCTCTTTACAGAACTGGTGCAAAAGTATTCCAACAACTTGACATGAAGTATGCTTGTGTGACCTGGGTGAATGATTCTATGGTTTTAGCAGCAAGAGACCATTTGGGACCCCAATGAGAGATCTTTCAGTGGGCTGGTGGGAGCCAAAGCCAGGTTCAAGTGGGTTGGGGAGGGGAGGGTGATTGAGGGGTAGAGGAAGTGAATGTGGGCAGTTCTTCTAAGATGTTTGCTTTGGGACAGACAGAGTGACGGCGGGAGGTGGAGGCGGGGGAAATTATTTATTTGTTTTTAATATGTTGGCTGAGACTTGAGCATGCGTGAATGGCAAGCACAGACAGAGGGAGAGGCCACAGTTAGGAGGAAGGATACCCCTTTAGTAGAAATAGACTGGAAGGAAATCATTTTCTGGCTAGATATATTCTTGCATGATGGGTTATGTTTCCTGTGAAGTAGGGGGTGAGGGTTGTTTGCCGAGAGTGAGAGGAGACTCAAGGGATCAGAGGTTTAGTAAGTGTAGGTGAACAAGTGGGGTGGGGCCTGAGAATTCGCGTAAGAAGTTTCCAGTGGATACGAGTGACACTGGTTCAGGGACCACGCTTGCAGGGAAAGTGCAGAGCGCGTCTGGTCACCCGCCTGGTGGACCGTCTTCTTCTCGCTGTTGGACCCCAGCAGAATTGCCCTCGCTGTGTTCCAGCTCCGTCTGTGCCCACCCCACAGCATATTTTCCACAAAGTACCCAGTGTTTTCTTCAAAGGAAAGTCAGACATTTCAATTAGCTGCTTAAAACTCTTCAATGGCTTCTTTGGAACAAAGGCCCAAGACCTCATTTGGGTCCATAAGGCCTTCATGATGTGGCATCTGGATATCTTTCCAACCTTTCTACCACTCTCTGCATTCCAGTCATGCTGTCACTTTGTTCTTCCTCTGATAGGCAAAGCATACTTCCACCCCAGGATCTTTGCACCTGCTGATCTCTGAAGTCCCCCCCACCCTGCCACCCCAGAGGGCCACATGCCTTGGTTCTCACTCCTTTCAGGTCTTTACTCAAAAGTTGCCCCCTCAGTGATGACTCCCCAGACCATTGCATCTAAAATAGCACCACCACCCCACCGCACCCCAGTTACTTTCTGTTCCCTTTCCTGGCTTTATTTTTCCTCAAAGCACTTATCATGACCTGACAAACATGAAATATCTATATGCCTATTTTCTGACACCCTCCCTCCCCCACAGGGTATAAACTCCACAAGGCCAGAGCCATGAGCTGTCTTGCCCATTTTGTATCTTTGGTGCCTGTAAAAGCTCCTGGCCCAAAGTTGATGCTTCTTCTATACCTGAATTATTGATGGTTGTTGTCAACCATGATTGGGTTTTGATAGAGTAGTGACTAAAGGTCAGAAGGACAAAGTAACTGAAGATATTTGTAAAAGACCGATCGAAATGACAGACCATCCAATCAAAGCTGGGTAAGGAATCAAGGAGATGACTGTGTGAAGAGAGTTAGAGGGCAACTTTTGGAACTAGGTATCCCAGAGAGGTCAGAGAATGGTCATAATGGGAACAGCTGATTAAGCAAAGTGTACTGCAAGCATCTGTGGTTGGGGACCGGGGTGACTGCACTTGTGACTGGGAGGAGGGCGGTGTCAAGGGGCGCAGGTCTGTGTGTAACTGTGGGAGTCCACAGTAGAGGACAAAGGGGAAGGCCATCGGAGATGCGGGAGTTAGTTGAGAAATTGAGAAGCTTGGGTGCCAGCCATTACTGTGGGCTTTGAAGTGACCCAGCGTGAGCCTGGTATGAAAGACTTGAATAATGAGGGGGGAGGGGTGATGTAACCGCAGGGCAGGGGCCTCAAAGGGGAGGGGTGATGTGACCACAGGGCAGGGGTCTCAAAGGGGAGGGGTGATGTGACCACAGGGCAGGGGTCTCAAAGGGGAGGGGTGATGTGACCACAGGGCAGGGGTCTCAAAGGGGAGGGGTGATGTGACCACAGGGCAGGGGTCTCAAAGGGGAGGGGTGATGTGACCACAGGGCAGGGGTCTCAAAGGGGAGGGGTGATGTGACCACAGGGCAGGGGTCTCAAAGGGGAGGGGTGATGTGACCACAGGGCAGGGGTCTCAAAGGGGAGGGGTGATGTGACCACAGGGCAGGGGTCTCAAAGGGCTGGGAGTTTTTGCAAGAGGGCGGGTACAAGTGATCTAGAAGTAGTGATGAAGAGAAGGGAGGACAGGGACCTGTCCTGTAGTGAATAGATGTGCGTACAGAGCCACCACTGCAGAGGGCGGCTCTAGGAGAGAGAGGGTTTTGGTTAATGCAAGGAGGTGTGGAGAGACTACCTGGAAGGTGTGGAGGATACAGGGGAATTTGCTGATCACAGAGCAGGTACTCCAGCGGGTACATCGGAGAGCTGGGGGTCGGGGTGCATTAGAATGGTGGGGAACTGATTCAGGAAAAGGAAATGTGGAGTGTTAAGGTGATGATGGGCCAGTGCAGTCGTTTTCAAGCTTTAACGTGCATCACAATCGCAGGGAGGGCTTGTTAAAACACACGTTGCTGTGCCCCACTCCCAGGGTTTCTGACTGAGTAGTTCCAGGGTGGGGCCTGAGAATTTGCATTACAAGTTCCCAAGTGAGAGGGATGCTCTCCTGCAAGGACCACACCTTCAGACCATGGATATAGGAGAAGCCCAGTGACTAATGAGGCAGTGAAAATGGCGATGAGAGTACAGAGTGGATTAGTCCCAACCATCTCCTGGAGGATGTCAGGTTCTGGACTAATGGACAGAGGGCTTGAAACCAGTAGCTTTAGTACTTTCAGCTTGGGGGTGGTGTGAGGGTCTGGTCTTAATTCAAATCATGTCAGCTCAATGCCAGAGAATATACTATGGAGTGCAGAAGTCTTTCCTACGGAGCATCACTTTCAGAAGCCTAGCACAGAGCAATGCTACCTTGTGAATTAAGGGATATTTATACTGAGTCCAGTGGGATTCGAAGCCTGCCTAATGCTGGATCCCAGTGGAATTGTTGGGGCTCGGATCATGAAGTCTCGGCAGTGATCTAATCAGGCATCTGGTTCCACTAAGAAGGGGAAGTGCTGGAAGCAACCAAGGACTGCCGGGCATAGACGCTTGATCAGAACAACAATGACTTACAGCTGCCAGTAAATCTTAGGTCTCAGACTTCACAAGCCAGATTGTAAAATAAAGTCACAATTACACCAGTAACCCTAATGCTCATGCTCTAAGACTTTACCTAATTGACCAGCAGGGATTCAAACGGTTTCCAGGATTTTCCCTGAAAATATTTAGGGAGGAATGGAGAACTGAAATTTGGGATACTCACCTAAGTGTCATCTTCTTGATACTTGGCTTGAATTCTGGGAAGGTCTTTGAGCCTTAATTGCAGACTCGAAGCTCCCAGCCCCAACTTGGCTCATTTGAAGATGGTAAGGCATCTCTCAGATTTCCCTCTCTCCTAACATTTGTGAATCTCTCAGGGAAAATTACACATGTCCATGAATCACTCCTGGCCATCATGTGCTGCCAGCCTGCTAGTAGACGGAGAAGTCACATGTGTCCTTTCAGGCAGAAACACTGGAGTGTGAGTCAGAATTAAGCTGGAAGTTCAGTCTGAACAGAGTGTGGGAACTACGGTCAAGAAAGGAGCGGCGTTCTGAGTCAGAGCCCAACCTCCGAGGGTCACAGGTGGGGCTCCCGCTGGCATCAGTGCCCTAAAGGCGAACTTTATAGGATCTCAGAGGAGGCTAATGACCCAAAGTTACGCTAACTTAGCCTATTAGTCTCCATAAAAGGAGCAAAACTAATCCCACTCCCGTTACTTCTCAAGATGAGACTGGATTTATATTGGGCCCTTCCCTTTAATTGGCTGTGGGAACAAAGTGGGGCCACTCGTAAATACCTGCAGGTACCCTGGCTCGGGACGAGGGCAGAGCAAGCCCTCACAGAGCCAGGGATCTATCAGGACGTGAAATATCTGTCTGGTTGGTCCTTAGAAGGTCTCAAAGTGTTGTGCCATGTTCCCTCTGGGCATGCTAACGTTAATGGGAATCAGGGCAAGAGAGCACAGCTTGGCAGCAGAATTGGAATATCCTCCCAGAGGTTCTCCACTGTGGGGTGTAGGGAATGGAAATGCATTCATTCAAATAAATATTTATGAGCACACATCAGACCCACCAGGGGCACTTTTTCCCCCAAAATACACCCGTCTTTATAAGTTTGCTTTGCGTGGTGCTTCAGAGGCTGCTGCTTTCCTTCTGCATACTACGCCGGAAATCTAGGCAACTTAAACAGGATGAGTGATGGCCTGTTTAGGACCCCACGTCACGCTGGATTGTCTTCCCCAGGTCCCAGGTAACCTACTCTCATCAAACATCTGCAGTAACTTTTCTGTAGAAATCATTAATGAAGCGATTACTAATTTTAGAGAAAAAAATTAAAGAAATAAACCCTAAGTAAAGTTGAATACTTTCTTAGTCTTAAAACCCCCCAGTGTGAGGTGCTGCTGGTTGAGGTCCGATTGAAGGCCTAAGGAGAGCTAACAACAACTACCGTTTATTGACCGCTCACCACATGCCAAGCTCTTCATCTGCATTCTCATTTAATCTGCACGATGACCCAGCAAGGTGGGTGTTAATTTTACCAACACAGGAGAACGGAGGCTCAGAGAGCTTGAATGACTTCACTAAGATCGGGAGCTACAGTTTAGGGCAGAGTAACTGACACGTTGTCTTATTGGGCGTAAGCTTCAGAGGGCAAGAAAACAGTTATTGAAGAAAACTGCACATCTGAAAGTACCTCCTTCCTTTAGGAAGCATTCTCTACCTTTGTCTCTCCATCTCTGGCTTTGGTGGCAAACTCTCTGTACAGTGGGACGTTGCCCGTTGACAGCCTACTAGGATCTGTCTATGTGAGAACCTCGCTCCCATTCCACCTCTCTTTCAAGGGTGACTGTCCTGCCCTTTGCCGTGGTGCGAGATTGGGACCCAACTTAATGTCCTACTTTGCCCTTCTCCTCCTCTTCTTTCTCTTTCCCCCTCCCCTCTTCCTTTTTAACTAAGCTTCTGCTACTTCTCTAGAAAACAAATCTCATCTGACACTAAAACTCCACTTTCCAAGTGGAGAACAAGCCTTCTGGGACTTGGGACAGAAGCACAGCTCGGCTTCTGAACCTTTGGCGCCGGAAGTCACACTGAACCGCTGGAGCCTAAAGTTTCAACATCTGCACCTGGATGCTGCCTGCTCCCTTAGCTGAAGCTTGTGCTGTGAAGAGAAATTTCTGCTCCACCCCATTGCCCTGGGGCTGGATCCACCAAAACGCTGGCAGGGCAGACTCAGGACTGGGGCTGGTGGTCTTCAAGATCACCCTGAATTCTCTAGGCCACAACTCCTCAGCCTCATCAACACCGTCATTCTCTAGAAGCCTGGCCTTGAGGGCTGAGTCAGGGCCCCTCCTAGGCTGGGGAACTTCATTTTCCTTTGCATGATGCAGAAGAGAGCCCACTGGTCCAGGATCTTTCTCTCCTCATGGGCAGTTTTGCACGGTGATTTTTTGGTATTTCCTATCACAGGCACTTTGCAAGGGTCACCCAAGTCCATCCTGGCAGGTTTCAGTAACTTCCAACTTCGGAGTAAAAAGATTGAGGGCTTGATCTTTTCCAGAAGATTACAACTCCAGTAAGATATATTGAGATGAGGTGAGCCCAGTGGTGCTGGTGAATGACCCACAACCAGCTCTCTGGGGGAAAAGTGTGTGCGTGCGTGCATACACCAGTGTGTATGTTACAAACATACATCATATGTGTGTTTATTTTACATTTTATTGCTATAAAAGAGGAATAGCACACAACATACGAATAAAATACATAATATTTTTATTTTAAATTCTATATAGCAATTGATTGTCACAAAATGCTTTTGCTGATTTTTGCCTAAATCTTACATCCACAGCCAACCAATGGTTGCAGCTGATCAACAAGTGTAGTTCTGACTGTTGGTTAATATTCTCTTTTACATTGACCGTAAGATGAAAGTGAAACAATGAAGACATCTGTTGGGTCTTCACTTGTTTATCGATGACATGATTGACTTCTTTACTGAACGAGATAATGGTTTTTATTTTTTTAAGATTTTATGTTTCCTTTTTCTCCCCAAAGCCCCCGTCGGTACATAGTTGTGTATTCTTAGTTGTGGGTCCAGTTGTGGCATGTGGGACTCCGCCTCAGCATGGCTTGATGAGCGGTGCCATGTCTGCACCCAGGATCCGAACCAGAGAAACCCTGGGCCGCTGAAGCAGAGCACGTGAACTTCACCACTTGGCCACGGGGCCGGCCCCGAGATAGTGACTGTTAAATACTGGAAGAATATTTCTTCAATCTTTTGTGCGATTCCCGATGTAGTAGTAACAGACTTTTAAGTTTAAACTGTATTATTAACGTTTTATCCACCACTTTCCTCAGTCTAGACAGTCAACAAAAGAGTAAATCAAACCCCGATTTTTAGTGTTTGCTCATTTCCGTGAATACTCCCACCGTGGCCCACTGTGAGCTGACACTGAGATGTCACTGAAGGCAGAGTTGAGAAGACATGCGCTGTAGAAGACCATTGAAAGTTGCTTCTACCGCTATGGATGCAATAGATACACAGATAATAGATACCGTCTCAAGAACATAGGTAATAGTAGAATGTAGTAAAATAATTTGAAAATAATGAGTTTGAGTATTTATGACTTTTGCTTTAAATATAATTTATTTAATGGTAAGTTTATATAATTTAATTTTTAATAATGACTGTTTAACGACTGGCTTGCAAATTTCCTGAAACTGTGACAATCAGCTCTAACACGCTGGTACAGGCTGGCTTGTCCAGCACACCTCTGGGTAAGTTAGACTAATAACAATAAGTTAAGTTTAGTGCTATGTTTTTAATCATCAGGGTCGCATGTCCGTTTCCTATTGAGAGCATGTGAGACAGCCGTTAGTGCTCTTCTGATGAAGTATTTCTAGCTGTTCACTTGATGAGCAGAGAAATGTGGTAGATTGTACTTTCCTGCCTCCTTGGAGTCAGGGCTGGCCACATAACTTGTTTAGCCGAGGAAACGTGAGCAGAAATAACTGTGTCAAGGCCAGCCCCTATGGCCCAGTGATTAACGTTTGGCATGCTCTGCTTCGGCAGCCCACGTTTGGTTCCTGGGCATGGAACCACACCACTCACCTGTCAGTGGCCATGCTGTGGTGGCGGGTCACATGAAAAAAAGAGGGAGATTGGCAACAGATGTTAGCTCAGGGCAAATTTTCCCCAGCAAAAAAAAAAAAAGAAGAAGAAGAAAAGTATCGCTTTAGAGTGAAAGCTTTAAGAGCGAGTACACAATTTGCCACTTTCTCTCTTTCCTTCTGCCACCAGCAATGCTCCATTTAGTGGCTTCTTCATCAGCCTGGCTCCCTGAGTGAGCCAGGCCTGGAGGGGACGCCTCAGCTGACACACAGTAAACACATATAAAGTGAGAAATCAAGTTGATTTAAGTCACTGAGGTTTTTGGAATTGTTTGTTACTGTGGCATGACCTAGCAGGTATCCTGACAGACAGTGTCTGATGTTGAAGAGGACCTGGTGTATTAGAGGATCAGGCAGAGTAGCTTATCTTATCTGAAATATATGATTTATTTTAGACTTGTAATTTCAAGCTAAAGGATGTAAGATAATTTTTAACAGACAGACTTTTTGTAAGAGAAGCTGATTTACTACATTAATGAGTTTGATTCATTACATTTACAAGAATTGCTTAAGTGCTTAAAAAGATTTTGCAAACAAGAGTTTAAGTCTTTCATGTAAATTATTTCAAGTGATTAGGGGGTAGGGATAGATATAATGCAAATTTGCTTAAAATATTTAGTGGCCTTGATTACTACCTTTGTAAATTGGGAACTAGTGATTTGGGAGAATTTACTCTGCGAAGTTCTTGTGGGTCCTCCTCCCTCACTCTGGCAGGTGGGGCATTCCATGGATGTCGTCTAGTGTGTGATCTTCAACAGTCATATAGTGATCGCCCTACAGCAAAATATATGTGTGTGTTTGTGAGTATTTACGTGTACCAAAAGGAGGGTGAAAAGACATACTCCTAAAATTTAATTACATTATTTGTGCTTTCTATTTGTAGGTGATCTATTTTATTATCTTACAAGGTAAGAAGAACTCAAAAAAAAATATAAAAAGTAAGAAAAATCGAAGAACAAAATATGTAAACGTGTGTGCACACGGGTGCGTGTAGGGCTGTGTGTGCGTGTGGTGTGTACATTTTTTATCCAAAGGAGCTGTCATTTGTTTCGGTTTCTGGAGTTGCCTTTGGAGCTGACTTCTTGGTTTTGGGAAACTCACCACAATAGTTTCTTGATTTATTTCTATATAAGGCGCATTCACCCACTGACCTCCAAGAAAGCTCCGCAGCTCACCTTAAATCTGCTTGCTGATGCTACAGAGATTTTTGTGTTTGGCTTAGTAATGCACACAGAGCTTGCCTTTAGCCAGCCTTTGAAGGAGACGAGAAATGGCTTTCTAAAATTTTGGTGATTTCAATTAGACTGTTCAGAGAGTAGGCAGCGTACTGTGGACTGTTGTGACAGCCTCATCTGCGTGGTGGGGTCTGCCTTTCCTTCTGGAGAATTTAAGGGACACGACTGTGTCTCTGCTTAGAGCAAATACTTCTAGGTTGGGCAAGTGGTGGATTCTAGAACTTTCCTGACTAAGCTCTCCAGGTAATTATCAGGGGAAGTGTTGATGGGAGCAGCGAGTCAGCATTGCCTAGGACTGCCCAGGTGGTCTGAGTTTCCTGGGTGACAGTGTGCAGACGGCCCCACAGGTGTGGAGGAGAAAGGGCGTCTGTGAGCAGAACCTCAGAAGAAGGGACTTTCTGTAAGTCCAAGTCCCTTGTATTTGACTATTCAGAGATATGACCTACATTGTATTCAGAACTGGTGAGGTGGAATAGTTCAGATCTATTTTAGACTTAATCTTTTTTTGTCATTAAAATTTTTGTGTTTTAATTAAGCACCAGCAGAATTCTATTTGTAGTAGCATATTGAATATCTTTGTAATTAACAATACCAACGTAGATGGATAGGCTTCCTTCGCCTTAGAAAAAAATCTTTTTATTTTGAAATAATTAAAGATTCACAGGAAATTGCAAAAATCATACAGCGAGGTCCTATGTACCCTTCACTCAATTTACCGCATGGTGTCATCTTACATGACTATATATGTATTTCACAGATTTTCTATAATATGTTCTAGTTAGCAAAAAGGCCTCTGTCCAGTTGAAATTTTTTTTTTAACCTTTTGTTCTGAATTAGCTTCCTCTCCTGGGCTGTACTCTATCGTATCTTAACTTTCAGTGCATGTCCCTGGCTCTACTGTGGGCATGACCAATCAGAACAGAGGCTGGTCCCAAGAACTGGAACAGATTCTGGACACTCGTGCATTAATCCTTTAGTTTCTGGATCATGGGGATGTCTGGGAGAGGGTAGCAGAGGAGGTGACTATTGATCAACGGTATAAAAATATTTTGGTGTTTGGACCATCACGCCAGCCATGCTGGAGCGTTAGCTCAATGTCAGCCCACATTCCCTGTGGTCCACTCGCCACACTGCTTGGACTCACTGGATTATTTTTACTTGCCCCCACCACCTACCCCCACCATCCAGTATACCGTCAGCTCTTTGAAAGCAAAGGCTGTGTGCTTCATTGTGGAACTCTGGAGCCCAGCATGGTCCCTAGTCAGTATCCGACAAATGACTGATAGATAAACGAAACTTCAGTTCTAGTCCTGGGCCTGTCCATGAACTAGCTGTGTGACCTTAGGCAGGAAGCTCACTCCAGTCTCAGGATCCTCTTCTGTAAAACAGGATTGGTAAACCTTTTTGTTTCTTATGAAGCTTCACAAGGAGTTTGCAAGAATTTCAAGATATGCACGAATAAGGAAAGACTAATGATAAAATAGGAACATTCCATTGTGATCTCAGTCCCTATTATATGCAAAACACATAATTTTTAGAAGTCTGGAGTCAGGCCTGCCCGTGGTGGAGTGGCTAAGTGTGTGCGCTCTGCTTCGGTGGCCCAGGGTTTCACTGGTTCGGATCCTGGGCACAGACCTAGTACTGCTCATCAGGCCACGCTGAGGCAGCGCCCTGCATCGCAGAACCAGAAAGACCTGCAACTAGAATATGCAACTATGTACTGGGGGGCTTTGGGGAGAAGAAAAAGTAAAAAATAAGATTGGCAAGAGATGTTAGCTCAGGACCAATCTTTAAAAAAAATTTAAAAACAGAAATAAAAAAATAAAAGTCTAGAGGGGAAAGAAAAATGACAAAACAGTCTTATGCCTGAAGAAATCAGAGTCTAGGGGCAGGCCTGGTGACACAGCAGTTAAGTGTGCACGTTATGCTTCAGCAGCCCAGGGTTCGCCAGTTCGGATCCCAGGTGTGGACATGGCACCGCTTGGCAAGCCATGCTGTGGTAGGCGTCCCACATATAAAGTAGAGGAAGATGGGCACGGATGTTAGCTCAGGGCCAGTCTTCCTCAGCAAAAAGAGGAGGATTGGCAGCAGTTAGCTCAGGGCTAATCTTCCTCAAGAAAAGAAAAAAAGAAATCAGAGTCTAGTGAAGACCGTCTTGTATGATAGCATGGTGCTGAGGGATGAAATGGTGCTCTGACTGCCGCACAATTGAGGCATTTCCCTACGACAGAGAAGAGTGATGCGTTCCACTGCCGCATTGATATAACTCCATGACGTTTGTGACCAACCTCTTTCCCAAATTCCAAGATTTAATTAATAAGGACTGATATATGCTATTGGGTGAATAATGTTTTAAGCCCATTGTTATGTCTGGCACGTAGTAAATTATGTTTGTGTTATTATTTTTAGTACCTATCATTCTTTGAGCTGCTATTATTAGCAGTTTGATAATATTCATGTGCATTGGGCTAAGAAATTTAAATATACTATCTCAGTGAATTGTTACCTCAACCTCACAAAGTAGGTATTACCTGCATTTAGCAGATGAGGACACTGAGGCTGGAATCAGTCAAGTGGCTTCCTTGAGGTCATACAGTTAGCAGCGGCCACACCCAGGCTGAACACAGATTTATCAACTCCAGAGCCCCTGTTTGTAAACACCATTTAAAAATAAGGAACATGGCGCGACTTGTAATCACAAATACAAATTGAAATAACTTTCCCCAATGTTATAACAGAAAGGTAATATTAGTGAGTGGGGTGTGCTGGGGCAAATCTGCCAGGACCCTGAACTACGTGGCAGATTTTTACCCACTATTAAAGATTTTATTAAATACAAGACTTTAAAGCTGTGAATTTAGTTTTGAAATAAGTCCGTCAGAGTGTGTCAGTTAGAAGTGTCTTCAGCAGCTCCAAATTCAACCCTCCAGCTTGTTCTGTGAAAATGGGTCTGGGCCTTTAAATATTTGTCCTTTGCCAGCTGACACTGAAGCTTTGTCAGTGGAGGGAGCTGGAGAAAAGGACTGTAGATTTCTTGGTTCCTGCAGTGTACATTTGCGTTCCTGAGGGGCTTCCTCCACCCCAGGCTCCTGCAGCTCTGTGACTTCCCCGGGGCCCGGCTCCTGCTCCGTGTCCTGCCCCGCAGCGCAGGGTGAACCAGCAGCCAGGTTCCCTGGTCCCCTCTCAGGCAGTGTCATAGTGGTGTGCACTCCTGAGAGGAGAGTTCTGGTAAGTTCTACCGATGGAGCAGCAGGGCGACTTGTCTGCTATCCAGTGAGCTGTGGCCATGTCCTCTCCAACAGGGTTTGGATCTCAACTTTAAGGGCCATGGGGCCTCTTCACATTCTTTAGAGTTCTCTTTACTTCTTACTAGCCAATCCTTTGTTACTCCAAACCCTGTTATACTTAATCATTCTTTGTATGAGACATTCTCTGCTGTAATTACCGTATGGTTTCTCTCCCCTGGTTACACCCAGATATACCTTGGAACAAGTCATAACTTATACCCTGCTATCTTCCCTCTCAGCCAACTCAAAAAAAGTAAACAAATATATTGCACTGTAATGCCCTTTTGACATCCGAATTGTCCTGGAGTTTTACTTCCTCCATGCTGCCCACTCCACCAAATCCTTCTTTTCTTCCTCTTTTTTTTTTTTTTTTTTGAGGAAGATTAGCCCTGAGCTAACTGCTGCCAATCCTCCTCTTTTTGCTGAGGAAGACTGGCCCTGAGCTAACATCCGTGCCCATCTTCCTCTACTTTATATGTGGGATGCCTACCACAGCATGGCTTGCCAAGCAGTGCCATGTCCACACCCGGGATCCGAACTTGCAAGCCCTGGGCCGCTGAAGCAGAACGTGCGAACTTAAATGCTGTGCCACCAGGCTGGCCAAATCCTTCTTGAAGTACCCTATACCCTGGCCTTGCGAACTGGGGCACTGCGATGCTGATCTGTAGGCAGACTGCATTCTTGCACACTCTTACAGACCCCAGTTCCTCTGCCTAGAATCTTGCCTTCCTGTAATGTCCTTGAAGAATTCCTACTTATCCTTCATGACCCAGCTCCAATATTATCTTTTTTTTAGAGCCTGATTTTTTTTTTTTTTTTTTTTTTGCAGGGGAAGTTTTGCCCAAAGCTATCATCTGTTACCAATCTTCCTCCTTTTTTCTTCCTCCTGCCATGCCACCCCCAAGCCACTGTACATAGTTATGTGTAGTGTAAGTCCTCTGTTCTTCCATGTGCGCTGCTGCCACAGCATGGCTACTGACAGATAGGCAGTGTGGTTCCATGGCCGGGAACCGAACACAGGCTGCCGAAGCGGAGGACACTCAACTTTAACCGCTATGCCATCAGGGCTGGCTCAATATTATCTTTTTGAAGTTTCTTTGGCAGAATTATTCGCATCCCTCTATTTTAGCACTTAGCAATAGTGTTTTATTTTCTCCAGTAGACTATAAGCTCCTTGAAGACGGGCTGTGTCCTGTTTCTATTCCTAGCTCCTAGGACAGTGCCCAACACAGAGTAGACTATCAGCACGTGTTTGTTGAATGAATCCATTTGTCTACATGTCATGCAAGACATGGAAAATTTCAAAGCCATTATCATTTATGATAATTGGCTGTGATACGGCTCAGCAATTCTTTTCTGGCTGCTCAGAGAATCAGTTTTGCTTTTGCGGTTGTGAGGACCTCCAGAGTCCGGCTTACTCTGAGCAGTTGAGAACCAGGCAGAGTCTCAAGCTTCTGTCCCAAGGTCTTATCTCAGCTCCTTGCCAGAGAGACTGCATCAAGGACCAGATGTGTGTAGCCAGACAGACAGGGGATCCTGCTGAGTTAACTGGCTTCCTAACCTTCTCTTGCTCCATCTCTATCTACCTCACAGATAAGGATTAAATGAGGTCATATAAGCAAAGCTTGCATGGCGCCAGACACCAAGTAATCACTCAAGTGTTAGGTGCCATTAAGATTTCCTTGTGCCCAGGTTTCCCCACAACTTCAGCAGCAATTCCTGCTTGCTCTTTTTCCTGGACTGAACATTTGGACATCGATCTCAGCCTGGACCTTCCGATAGTGCATTCCTACCAGACTTGGAAATCTGGACACCAGCCTCTGCCCGTTGTCTGCTGCAGAATCTGCCTAGTTTAGACTTGGGGGCATTCCCAGTCCATCTCCTTGGAGCCAACTCATGCCACATCTCAGATTCACCCTTGTCCTTAGGGTGATTGTCCAGGTCACTACCTGCTCAAAAGCCACAACCTTAGCAAGTCACTCAGGACCCTTCAAGTTTCTCTTGAGCCTCCCTTTCCAGCTCTTGTCCTCACCCACGCCTATCTTCTTCACTGACCACAATCTAGCACATACACTCACCGTCCAAAAGTAGCAAAAGCACAAAAAATTTCAGTTCTTTTCTTCCCCAAAGTAGAGCTGGTCAGGAAATTTCTAATCAGAATAAATGATCCTGGGGTTTCATATAATTGATGCGGAAGTACGTGTGCTGCTAACCAATGTTTGTTTTTCTGCTTTTGTTGCCTGGAGAGGAGGAAACATTGGCTGGAGTCTCTCTATGCCTCGGAGACTTTGGACCGGCCTCTCTGGCTTCTTCTACTGATAACTAACATTTATTAGGGGGAGTCTTTTCCCTTCACCATGGCCTTGAAAGAGTTCGAGACCCAGGCCCGTCCCTTGCTACCTGGGTGAGAGTGGGCAAGCTTCCTAACTCTTCTAACCCTCAGTTTTCCATTTATAAAATGGGCATGATAATAAGAATAGTAGCTACTAAAAGAAAATTAGATGATACTCATAAACTACTCAGCACAGTACCTGCACAGAATAAGCAGCCAACTGAGAGTCAGCTCTTGCTTTTTTCCCAGGGCCCAAAGGGTCTGGGAATCATAAAAGAATAAAAGCTGCTGCCATCCAGGTGGGATGTCCATACAGACCTGCAGAACAGCAGCCTTCTTAGAGGACCACGCAGAGGCAGGCTTTGGACAATTGGGTGACATCTCCAGGACCTTAGGGAAACGCAGAAGCTCCAGATCATGAGCTTGGGCATATTCTTTTCTTCTAGATGTTGCCACATTTTTTAAAAATTATGGTAAAGTACACATAACATACAATTTACCATTTTAACCACTTTCATCTTGGGCATTTTCTAGGGCTGTCCACAATCCTTATAAAATGGTTAGTGATTAGTTAAGACTCCTGATGTTTCAAGTCATAGAAAATTCATTTGAGCAATAAAAGGAGCTTATTGGCTTATTTAACTGAAAGTACAGTGATATCTGACTTCAGGTATGTTTGGATCCAATAGCTCAAGTGACTTCCACCAAGGACTTGCTTCTCTCCATATTTTTTCTCTGCCCTCTGCTGGGCTGGCTTTATTCCCCACAATGTGAAGCGGTGGCAGCTCTGGGCCCCCTACTCTTGGTGATAAAATGACCACCAAGAAGATCAGGCCTCCAGCCCTTAGAACCACTCTTCAGGGAAAGAGAGTCTCTTGTGATGCTCCCACTGAGGGGAAGGGAAACTTTCTCCCCCTAGATGTCCAGTACCTCCTTGCATCTAGCTGACTTAGACTGCATTGTGTCCCTGTTTTGGAAAGACCATAGTGACCAAGGGGCCTATTAAAGCCAATTACAGCCCATCCTAGAATTGGAGCTGGGGTCAGTCGCACCCAAACCACAAGGCTGATGATGGGCGAGGGGTGCTGCCCTCAAAGTAAAACCTGGGGGTCATTATACTAGGGAAGGAAAGTCCACTACAAACACATTGTCCTGGTCCCCCCAGAGGTTCCCATCCACCATGCCAAACAGAATGATTTTAGTGTTTTTTCTACCTCATCTGTTTTCCAGCAGACTCATCTCCCTTGCTGGTGTTCTGGCCTCAGTCTGCATTGCTATTCATATAATGAGAGAATGATGAGACACGGATAGTCACTGACCCTGTGAGTTTAAGTTTGCAACTACTCCAGAATGAAGGCATCCTTCCATGAATTTGAAATACAGCTGGAATTGTCAACCCATCCCGACAGAAGTTCAGTCACCATGTGCCCTGAAACTCAGCTTTGAAAATCTCACTGCCTGTAAAGGAAAAAAGTCAAATTTAGACAAGCAGAGTCTAATGGATATAGCCTGAATCTTGTTGCACACCAGCTTAGCACCCTGAAAACCGAAAGCGTTTTGAATTCTTACTAAGAACATGTGTGCCATTACATGAATTGAGCTAGTCTTCCGCTAATCTTTTCAAATCCACAGACTTCTCCGGCACAAGAGACTTTTGTTTGGGGCCACTCTGATACACTTTCCTCCTGCTCTCTCCGAGTTGCAATGCTTCCTTCTTAAAAGCTTTCCTTTCCAAAGCAAAGGCCCAAAAGGTATAACAACAGGAATTTGCAGGGAAAGAATCAAATTGTACTTCTATATTGATTTCTAAAACTGTTTTTAAAATTAAGACAGATGAACATAACCAATATTGATAAACATCAATTTTGAGTTTTCATTCTGTCTTTTAAAGGTGAGTGCTCATGGCTGCTGCTTTCTCTCAGTTAACCACACCCGACGGGAAGACGTGTCCTTTATACCTGGTGGCTGTAACTGGGACACAGCTGTTCGCTGGTAGCAGCACACTTCAGTCGCAGGCAGAGCATCCAGAAGGAAGTAAAAAGCATCTCAAGTGCTGATAGAGCAAAACCTAAACAAATGACTATATTATTTCTTAAATCCTTGAAGTTTGAGTGTCTTGAACCACGTATACTTTAAGAATGTGTGGCATCTTATCCTTTCATATTTTGTTACTTTGTGGAATGACCACTTTCTAGTCAAGTCTAGCCAATCAGATTTCAATGTTGTGACCACTGAGGGGGAAGGCCTTATTTGGAGTCCAAATAATTACATACAATATATACATGTTTATATTTATATATATATATATGCTCTCTTTTACTCTTTTCTTTTTTCTCATATTTAATAGCTAGGAGTTAAAGCTTTTATTGCAGTGTGTATTTCCTACTGAAGTTGACAAACGAAGGAATACATAAAGTTTCTTTTACTTTTAAAAATTTAATCTTTTAAAGGATAGATTTATTGAAGTATAAATGGCTACAGTAAACTGCACATATTTAAAATGTACAGCTTCCTAAGTTTTGACATATACGTACACTCGTGAAACCATCACCAAAAATCAAGACAGTGAACGTATCCATCACCCCCAAAAGTTTCCTCCTGCCCCTTTGTCGTCCTCCCTGTGACCCCCCTCCCAAGCAACCACTGATCTGCCTTCAATCATTACAGACAGAAAGTTTTCTACAAATGAAATCATGCAGTATGGACCCCTTTATGACTGGCTTCCTTCACTCAGAATAATTATTTTGAGACTCATCCATGTTGTTGCATGTATTAATACTTCATTCCATTTTATTGCTGGCTAGTAAGGAATAGAGAGTTTTAATATCTGATCTTGAAATTCATGTGCTGTTTAATCTTTTACTTGAATATAATAATAGAGGACATTTTGGTGAGAGGTAGTCTGTCTGGAATTCATTAAATATGAGGCCTTATAACTCTGTTGAAACTCTTGGGGTACCAGGTTTGCTGTGACTTTAATTAGGTTGTCTTAATATTACAAATTGTATGCATTAGGAGAAGGTTTGACATTGATTTGAATCGTAGAATTCCCTGACTGGAGGAAGCTTTGGAGGTGATCCCACCTGCCTCTTCATTTTACAGACGAGGAGCTGGATGCCCAGAGGGCTTAAGGGGTCTGTCCAAGGTCACCCAGCACAGACTTCTTTCTACAGCTTTATTAGGGGATGATGGAGGGTTAAAATGGAGGATGTGGTCAGTGTAGAACTGTCTTGGCCTCCTCCCGTCGTCCCTGCCTGCAGACCCCTGAGCCTCTGCCTCATCCTCTGTCTGGCCCCTAGCCAGTGGTCCACTCCCACCAGTGTCCCACCAGCTTGTGGAATGGGGAGGTCCATCATGGCAGGCTTATGGCAGCCCCTCAGTGCTTGAGAACAGCTCAGATAACCTAAACTTCAAGATGCCTTGCCTGACTGAGCTACCAAATTTAATGGATATAATGTGACTGCTCTTCTAGAGGCTTTAGAGCAGCCATCAAGGGCTCTCCTTCCCAGAGACCCAAACAGACAACAGGGCAGAAGACCTTTGCTGAAGCCCCGAGATGGAGAACTGGGCCCACGTTCAGTCACTTGGTCTACCTCCTTCTCCTTCTCTTTCCTCCTACAGTACTTCTGGGGCCAAGAAGGGGTAGGCTTTCCTCCCTTCTTAGTGTAATCTTCAAGCTAGACCTTGATAAAGATGGAGGTAAAGGAAAATATGCAATCCTCTTGTCTGACTTGCAAAGCTAGAGTGGTGCAGAAAAACCCTATTTTTGAGTAGCAGAAGCTCGATTCCCACTTTGCACTTCTCTGTGATGCTTTTAATCTCCCAAGGCAGAAAGATGCTTCAGGAAGAGCAGCGTGAAGACCACGTGCTCTGACTATAAAAGCACATTAATAATTTTCAAACTGCGGGTATTACCTCCATGCATCTTGCTACTCGAGTGTCCTAATTAATACCCACTTACTCAGAAATAGAGTAAAACGACAGCTGCCCAAGGACCAGAGACCCTCTCCCTCCCACAGTCCACCCTCTCTCCACTACAGTGGAGACAACCAACATAGCTGACAGTTAGGAACATTTACCACATGCCACGTGGATTATCTCACTTAATTCTCACAACCACCTTCTGTTGCAAGTACTATTACTCACCCCTTTTACTGATAGGGAAACTGAGGCTTAGGAATGTGACCTGTGCAAGGTCAGTATCTAGTAAGTGATAGAGCCAGGGGTCTGAAGCTTGGTTTTAGTCACTAACTAACTGCCATCTAGTTTTTACCTACTAGTCTTCACTGCTTCCCACCTGATCACTGTATCTACAGTGGTTACATCTCTAGACAGCTGGCCAACTTAAGCTGAGGGGAGGAGCGGTGGCTTTTCCAGGACCTTTCCTACCAGCTGAAATCAGTTGAAATGTACAGTGAAATGTGAATGGATCTGTTTATGGCAAAACTACAGGTGGCTAATAGAACAGAGCTTATTGCTTCTAGAAATCTTGCTCCTAGTTATAGATTATCTTAAGTGGAGATGCCAGCTTAAAAACAATCAACATTGCAACAAGAACAATGCAGTATACCTCAGCATAAAAAAAGCCAAAGTATATTGCAATTTATACATTAATAAATCACTGTTCCCACCTTTCTTTTCCCTTTGCCTTAATTTTCCCAGCTGTATTTTATCCTTTTATAGTTGATGATTTTTTTTTAAGCTTCTGCAAATCCTCTAGGGAGTGAGGTGGGAAGAGTTAATAAATCTAATGGAGGAATTAGTGAACCACTGATTTAAAAGGTTACGTAATAATCATGAAATTTTGCATACCACTTTGTAGTTTTGTACACATTCTTTACCATTAACTTTGACCTTTTCAGAAATAAATTCTGCATTCATCTTTTTGCACTAGGATCTGTCATACTTCATTCATTCAGTGTATGTTTTTGGAACTTTAGAAAAAGCGACAGTACAGGGGCTTGTTCTCAAAGAGCTGACAACGTAACGGGTAGTGTTGGGTCTGTTGGGAGAGCTCAGTAAATGTTTGCGGAATAAACCTCACTTCATCTCCACAAAAGAACCTTGTGTGAAAGAGTAAGATGATTTCTCGTTTTTAGAAAGACACAGAGAGGCGATATGTCTTGTCCTTGGTGGCTCGCGGGAAAGAGGGAGACCCAGATGTTCAAATCCAGGTATTTGGACCCCAAACTCCTTGCTCTTTCCACGACATTAATATAAACCCACAGGAAGCAAGTGGACACAGGTTTTTCCATCTGCCGAGCATTTCTCTGGGCAGCCACTGAGGGTTTGAGGGAGGACACAGATAAAGCACACCTTTCTGACACAGGCCCGTGCGCTCCTGGGCATGTGATGTCACCCACACCAAGCCAATTACTGCATAACCATCCATCCCCAAACTAGGCAACTTTCAACAACAGCAACTTATTCCCCTGGTTCTGTGGGTTGACTGGGCGTTCTTCCGCCCCGTGTGGTGTCGGCTGGGCTTACTTAGGCGGCTGCGTTCAAGCCCAGCTGGAAGGTCTGTGGCGGTGATGACGGATGACCTTCAGCTGAGGTGCCTCAATGCTCCTCCACAGGGCTCCTTCCATGTGGCTTCTCATCCTGCAGGACCTCCCCATGTGGCCTTTCTCCAGGGGTCTAGCCGGGACTTTTTTATGGCAGTGAAAGCAGAGGCTGCCAGTCTTTTAAAGGCCTGGGCTCAGAAGTCCAAGAATGTCACTTCTATCACATTGTACTGGTCAAAGAAAACCATCTCAGATTCAAGAAGAGAGGAAATGGACTCCACCTCTTGATGGAGAAGTGGTGTGCTCACACAGGAAAGGGAAGACTTGTTGGTGACCATTGTACAGGGGACCTACCACAGGGCCCATCCCAGGACAATTATCACACCTATTCTCCTGGGAAGCACAGATGCCAAGAATCACGCAAACCCGGAGTAGCCGGGGCCATCTTAGCTGTCACGTGGAAAGAGCCTGCTTGAGAGCAAAGCCAGCCCAGAGCGAAGCAGAGCAAGAGGTGGCATTTGCTAATAAGTGGCAGAGCCAGGATGAGAACTCAGGGTGGTCGGACTCCAAGTCCTGAGCTCTTAACTCACGCTATGGCCTCTCTGTTCCACCAGAGTGGGTCTGCCACTTATTAGCCACGTAATTTTGGGAAAGTTGCTTATTATCTCCAAGCCTCAGATCCACCACCTGCAAAACGTGGATGCTAGTAGCGCCTGCCATCATAGGATTGTTGTGAAGATTAAATCTGATAACATTCGCGATGGGCTTAGCACAGTGCTGGGCACAGCTCAAGCCTTCAGTAAATGACTCGTGCATGGCAGCTTCCCTCGCCAGGAGTAGAGGTTCCTATGAAACGTTTTCTAAGCTGAAACAGCATAAAGTCAAGAAGCAGTTACCATTAATTCATCTGGGAAAAATTTTTGAGCATTACCAGACCCCAAAAATAACCTACCAAGACATACTAAATAACACATAAAACCAAAAATAACACTAACATATAGTAAAAACAGGAATGATGATACACAACCTAAAAAGCAGACATAAACTATGTACGGGCTGGTTTCACTTACCGGAATCTGGAAGACATCGCGCACACAGGAAGGCTGAGAGGTGGTGGTGGTGATGATGGGGTTAGGCTGAGTCCTCGGAGTTTGGGGTGGTGGGAGGTACAGGAGAGAGAGGAAGAGGGTTATCTATTACCATCGCGTCATCGTCTGAATCCATCAGGGCAGGCAGGTCACTAACGTGTCCGCCTTCTCCTGTCTGCCTGCCTCCCTGTCAAAGGTCAAGGTTCCTCATCGGCCATGGCCGATGTGGCTGATGTGGAGGCTTGAGATACGACAGTACGCTTGACTGCTTGGCCTCTATAGCAGCTCACTGCAAAACATTTGCCAAATGCTATTTTTTGCTTTTTGCCTTCTTTCGCAAAAGCAAAAATCCTCTTCGGGTTTCTTTTGGTTAGCAAAAATAGGTACTAATGTAGGTCTTTCGTAAAAGTGAAGCCACGTAAAGCGAACTTTCAGATAGCGAGGAAGACCTGTACTGGGGTGCTGGTGAGATTGGACTGGAAACTCTTTAACATACAGCAAAAGGTTTTCTATGTCAGAAGCCTTCTAATTAGCACATTTTTATTTCCTTTCTAAACGTATGAAGGAAAAAAAAAAGAGAAAAAAGATGCCTGACTTTAATTTGGGGAAAAGAAAAGAACAGTTGGTAAATTTTATGCCATTCTTAGGAAAGTCTTACACCAGACAACTTTGATGGAGGAAGAAGTGCACGACCACGACCACAGCGAGAGGGTGGGCCCCTGGAACCCGGAACGTCCTGCTTACTCCCACGGAGCTGGGCTCAGACTGTACGCAGGGCTCCTTACAGGTCATGCAGATCGGGGGTGAGTTCACCTTGAGAAGCTAAAGGTCACTCATATGATATGAAATACTTTTATCTGTTAGGCACGATATATTGCTATCTTTTATGCATCTCTGACAATTCATAAAGAGACTACTTGTCTCTTCTGGTCTTTGCTGGAATCGTAGTCCAGTTTTGTGTCTGGTGGATGAGTCTGTGGCTCTCAAGGGTTAGCCTTGCATTATTCTCTTTCTTTATTGTGGTAAAATACACATAACATAAATTTACCACTGGTGACATTCAATACAGTCATAATACTGTGCAACCATCAGATCTAGTTCCAGGATATATTTTCTCTTAATCTTTTTCTTTTCTTTCTTCTCTCTCTCTCTCTCTTTTTTTTTTTTTTTTAACAACTTCCTCGGTCACCTCAGTTCATAGACCTGGCTGGAGTGGGAACTAAAGGTGATTATTTGAAGCCCGGTGTCCTGATCGGACTGGTTTGACAAGGCGGAGGGATCTGCTGTAACTATCAGCAGAGGACAGGGGCCCTGCTGCCTGGAAACCCCGTGTTACAGCACGCGTTGTTTGCAAAGGGACTGGCCCCGGAAAGGACCAGGTGCTTGTTGTTAATTGGGTAATTAGTGTTACCTCTCCTGACACTACTCTGGAATAAGAAAAGGGTCTACATGTGGTGAAATACATTGTTGCTTTTAGGTGACTCACGGTATTCGTAGAACCACGATTTAATTACTTTTTTTTTTTTTTACAGAAAATGGGCAACACTCATTAAGTGTTTCGTGCCTAGAGTACCTGCTGCTGGACTCCTTTCATCCCTGTGGAGCAGGCCCCTTCACCAGCTTCATCTTACAGGTGAAAACATCAAGGCTCAGGGAAGTTAAGCAGCTTTTCCGAGAGCACCCATCTAGTAAGTCCTCGAGCCGGGATTCAAACTCTTGTCTCTTCAACCCTAGAGCTCACGCTCGTAACTAATGGCGCATACAACCGTTTTTACTCCACAACGCACGTCCAAACCTAACCAACACGTGAGAAACGCAGCCTGAGTCTCAGGAGCAAGAGCATCAACAAAGAAGCTGCCTAAACAAGTGAAACCAAGCCTGCAGAACCGCAAGGCCACATGCCTAACAGAAGTGATAATGACTGTACACCCTCTCTATTCCTTTCTTCACAAAGGGCTGACCCACCCATGTGAAAACCTGCCGGGGACCTCAGCCTTCAGCTCTAGGATTTGTTTCGGCATTCCTCTTTCTGCCTGGTTAGGTCCCCGGGCCCTTGCTGTCATCTTCTGAGTACGTTTTTCCTCCTTCTGGTTCCATTTCTTAGCTCCAGATTCGGGCCCTCCACACTTCTCACTGTACCCATTTCAACATGCCCTTTGGGCTCTAGCCAGCATTCCCTCTTGGAAATGATCTTAACACGACCTTGTGGGGCCACAGGGGAGAGGCTTGGCTTGGCTCCCTGCCTGGGCCTCAGGCTCTGCCACACAAGGAGACGCCCACTCTCAGGACAGCGGAAGAGGACACACATTCACATTCGTATAAAGCTCATTGTTTACAGAACATTTGAAAAATATCCTGTGGTGTTTTTAGGAGAAGACAGAGCAGGTACTATTTTCTCCATTTTTTTAAAAATGTCACAAACATTTCAAGCATACAAGAGAAATACACATATAGAGACATCCATGAACACTGCCCAGACTTGACACATTTACATTTATTTTTCCTTAAAGAAATAAAATGTTACAGATATGATTGAATATCTTCCCATCCCATTTCCCCCCTCCTTCCCCAGAGAACCCACTATCCTTAAATTGATCTGAATCATGGCATCCAGGTTTTTAAATTGTCTGTATCTATCTATTTCTCTACCTGGAATCTGCAATGGATACTATTGTTCTGTGTTCCTAAAACTTTGACACAATATCTTACTATATGTATCCTTTTGCAACTTGCTTTTTTTTTTCAATTAGTCTTTTTTTTAATTGATTGATTTTTTTTTTTTTTTTCAGATTCAGATTTGTGTTTGTTTGTTTTCCCTTTGGAATCCTAGTTGGGTTTTTTTGGCAGTAGCATTGGTTTATAACATTATATAAATTTCGGGTGTCCATCATTATATTTCAGTTTCTGTGTAGATTACATCATGTTCACCACCCAAAGACAAATTACCATCCATCACCACACACATGTACCTAATCACCCCTTTCGCCCTCCTGCCTCCCCGCTTCCCCTCTGGTAACCACCAGTCCAATCCCTGTCTCTGTGTGTTTGCCTGCTGTTGTTTGCAACTTGCTTTTTCAATGTTTTGTTTGTAAGATTTATCTTTGTTGAAACATGTATCTAAGTTCATTTATTTCCCCTACTAGAGTGTCTCTTTTTGCTGTATGCATATACACATACATATGTTACTTATCTAGTTTCCTACTGAAAGAAATTTACATAACTTTCTTTTTTGCACCGTTTTGAAAGATGCTGCAATGACCAGTGTTGCACACTGTTCTTGTAGACATGTGCTGGACTTTTTCTAGTGCAAATTCCTGGAAGTAGAATTGCTAGGTCTTAGGATATGTGCAGAACTACAATTTTAGAAGACACTGCCAATTGCTCTCCCAAGAGGTTGTACCAGTTTGCATTTCCATCATCTGAGTTTGAGAATTCCCATTTCCTTTCATCCTTGACAACTTTCCGCATTGTCAGATGTTTTGATTTTTATCAATCTGTCCACTAAAAAATAATTTCACATTGTTTTATCATGGATAGATTTTTAAATTACTGATTCAATTTCTTTATTGACTATAAAGTCCACTGAAGTTTTCTATTTCTTCTTGACTCAATTTTGGTGATTTATAGTTTGCAAAAAAATCTGCTCATTTCTTCCACATTTCAAATATCTTGGCCTAAAGTTAATTATGATATTTTCTTATTAGTTTTAAATTTATTCTAATTCTATACCCCTTTTCCTTCCTGATATCATTTATGTCTTCTCTTTTTATTTTAATGGATCCCGCTAGAGGATTGTCTAGTATATTAATCTTTTCAAAACACGAGTTTTGGTATTGTTGATCCTGTCTTCTTCCCTTATTTTCTGTTGCGTTAATTTCTGTACCTATCCTTGGTCCTCTTTTTTTCCCCCTTTTTTGAGCACAAATTCTTTGGTTCTTTTTGTACGTTCTTTAGTTGCATGATAAATTAATTTTCAATCTTTTTTTCTAATACATGCATTAAGGTTGTAAATTTCTCTTCAAAAACTGCTTTAGCTGTACGACAGTTCTTTCGTTGTAATTTTGTCCTAAATATTTAATAATTTTTATTGTAATTTCTTAATCAATGTATTTATTTATAAAAATGTTTTAATTTTTCTAACTATATTAGAGGTACAGTATAACGGGGTGATTGCTTACGTTTTTGCTAAAGGATTCTTAATTTCATTGTATTTTAGACAGATAATGTAGTTTGAATGATATAAATTATTTTGTATTTGTTGAGACTTCTCTGCAACATAGGCTGGGACCTGTGTTGGTAAATGTTTCGTGTGTACTTGAAAAGAATGTATTATATTGAACTATTAAGCACAGAATTTCCTTTGCTTCTTTGTTTGTTTGTTTTTGGTGAGGCAGATTGTCCCTAAGCTAACATCTTAAGCACAAAGTTTTTTTGTTTTTGTTTTTTGTGTGTTTTTTTGAGGGAGATCAGCCCTGAGCTAACATCTGCTGCCAATCCTCCTCTTTTTGCTGAGGAAGACTGGCCCTGAGCTGGCATCTGTGCCCGTCTTCCTCCACTTTATATGTGGGACGCCTACCACAGCATGGCTTGCCAAGCAGTGCCATGTCCGCACCCAGAATCCAAACCAGTGAATCCCAGGCCCCCGAAGTGGAACGTGTGAACTTAACCACTGTGACACTGGGCTGGCCCTTAAGCACAAAGTTTTATATAAGTCATTTGATTAAATTTTTTCACATTCCAAGCATTGTTAATAATTTTCTTTTGTCTTCTTTATCAGTTTCTGAAAGCAGTACATTAAAATTTCCCATCTATAATGGGGAATTGTCAATTTCTTTTTGTAATTCTGTCCATTTCTGCTATAAGTATTTTGAGGCCATGTTAGTAGGTACATATAAGTCTGGAAATGTTTATAACTGTCTGTAAATTACTCATTTTATCATTCCATAAACACCTTCTAGTGATGCGTTTTAAATTTTTGGAGTCCATTTTATGTGATAATAATGTAGCCATGTCAGATTTCCTTCAGGTAGTTTCTGTCTGAGAGGTAGGTCATTTCAGTGTATTTAGTTAGATGGTCTGTATCCTTTTAAAATGGTATGTCTTGTAAACAGCAAATAGTGCATTGTTCTTCTTCTTTAAAATCGGGAGGTCTCTGTCTTCCAGCTGGTAAACTGAACCCTTTTCCATTTATTGTTATTATTGATGCCTGTGGGATTGTTCCTACCCTCCTACTTTGGCTCTTCCTGCCCTGCTCGGTTATCTCCCTTTGCTCAGTCCTGCCTTCCATTGAGTCGACTGGGTTTTCTGTTTCCTCTGCTTTTCTCTTCTACTCATTTGAAAGTTATGTATTCTATTTTCATTCGTATGTCAGTTACTCAATAAAAGGGATAACTATCTTTACAAAGTTTAAAGTTAGTCAATAGCTTTATCTTCCTCTGAAACAATATAACGGCTTTAAAATATTTTAACTGCAATCACCTATCTTCCAACTATTTGTTATTTAGTATTAGAGTTCTACCATTTTTTGTAAACTGCCCTCTCCTTTTAATTATTATTATTTTTCCCAATTTTTTTTTTGAGGAAGATTAGCCCTGAGCTAACATCTGCCACCAATCCTCCTCCTTTTGCTGAGGAAGACTGGCCCTGAGCTAACATCCATGCCCATCTTCCTCTATTTTATATGTGGGATGCCTGCCACAGCAATGGCTTGATGAGCGGTGCGTAGGTCCACGCCTGGGATCTGAACTGGCAAACCCTGGGCCACTGAAGCAGAACGTGCGAACTTAACCACTGTGCCACCTGGCCGGCCCCTAGTTTTCCTAATTTATAGACAAGAAAATTGAGGCTCAGGGAGGTTAAGTGAGTTGCCTAAGGTTGTATATCTAGTGAGTGGCAAAATCCATCTAGAAGCCACTTGCATTGGGAAACGAAGCATGTGTAGACATGAATTCACTGGGAAATGCTGCCTACTTCACTGTATGGGTAACTTTTTTATGACCAGCTTTAAGACACAAAGAGTGTTATTGGGTATCTCTCAATAGTAAAATGGATAAAATGGGTGTTTTGCCCTTAGTTTTGGACCTAAATTGAAAATTGACTCCTTATGTGCTTTATTTTTATCTCCAGTGTGTTTACAGAATCTTGTTATTACTGTAGAGGAGTGACAAATGATAGGTGACATATGAGAGTAGATTAATGATATGACATAGAGGCCACTCTGTCCTTCCCTGTATAAGATGGTTATCATATAAAAAGAGCCATCCTTGAGATTTCTTACTTGACATTTCAGTCTATATGTCCACCTCTCCATCCTTTGATACAGGACAGTTTTACAGCTAAGGTTGGATTGTAATTGCACACATTTCCAGCCTACTGGTCAGTCCTCCCATCATGTTTCTTACCAGTAAGACTGAGATCCTAAGTGAAACAGTTTGTGGACAGCTCACAAGCCATTGTTATTGCAAGAAAACTTGCCCATTGAAGGTGAAGAGTCATCTCTGTTCATGAAAGACAGCCCAATTTCCAGTTGGAGAACAAAGAGTATATTTGAGGGTGTAAGGCTGGTGAAATAGCTTGGCTGAGTAAATGCTCCTGCAGCAATGATTACTGCCTGATCACTCAGTGGTGAAGGAACAGGAAAATAAAATGGCACAGATTGCATCCACCAGGTGACAGATGAGAGAAAGGGGAAGAATATAGTTCAAAGGCTGGCGAGACCCACATGACCTCCTGCAGTCCCTGAAAGAGGATGTCTGTACTAATTTTGGGTTGTGCAATCGTATTGAGCACTCAACCCCCCCCCCCCCCATGTAAAAAATAAGTCACGTTAAGATTTGGTGCAGTGTAGATGGATCAGAAAGAAACATCTGAGAAACACATCTCTGTCTGGCCCTGGAAAGAGAGAATCAGCCCAAGGATGGAACTGGCAGTGTGTCTCCCTGTGTCAGACACTGTGTTCAGCACTTTACATACATTGTCTTAGATTTGCCTCATTAGTCCTTTGAGGAAGGCTTTAATACCCTTCATTTGCAAGACATTTTGAAGCTCAGAGACCTGAAGTGAGTCATCTAAATTCACTCAGCTAATAAGTGGAAGAGCTGGGATCTGAACCCAGGTCTGCTTGGCTATCACTCCATATTGCTTTTAAACGGGATGATGTCTGCAATTTAGCAGTTTAAAAGGTCAAAAGTGTGATTACAAGGCATCCATTCTGGACGCGTTCCTTTGCTGCCTCCCTGAGTCGGTGGAGAGGAGCTGTGCGCGGACGTGTCCGTCTTCGCTGTGCAGTCCCTCAAGCCCCCTCGCCCCATTCTTCAGCCGTGACCTTAAAAACAGGACTTGCGCCTCCCCTCGCCCAGTCTCGGCGCGGAATCTCTTGTCCTGACCTATTTCAAGGGCGGCACACTGATCGGAATTTCGCCTTCTCCGCCCTCTCCCAGCCCTCCACGTCTCCTCGGCGCTTCCATCCTCAGGGCGTTTCTACCTCCCGTTGGTCCCGCTGGCAGCCTGCATGCCAGGGACACTTTCCTGGCTGAGCACAGGACGCCCATCTCCTCCTGGGCTGCGTTGCCGGTGCCCCTTAGGCCGCTCTGGCTCAACTCCGTTCCTGGGACGAGCTGCCCCCACCCTTTGCCCCCCAGTTCAGCCTAGGCTGGGACCCTCCTCCTTCAGGGTGGACGTTCGGGAGTGGACACGCGCAGCGCCGCGCCGTGTGCCAGGCGCTAATGCAGGCGCTGGGGGCCGAGAGACCCAGGAGACGGCGCAGGGGCCCGGGCCGCCGCGTCCCGGCAACGGCGAGGTCCCTCCTCCGAGGCGGAGGGGGCTGGAGGAGGCCTCGCGGCCCGGGAGGAGGCTTCCCCGCCCAGGAGGGGGCTCGCCTGAGTCTCGAAGCACGAGCAGCGTTTCCATGCTTTCCCACAGCTGGGGTGCTGCGGTTATCGCTCTAGAAGGCGACTGCCACGGAGGCGGCAGGGGCAGAAGGAGCGGGGAGGAAGGAGAAAGGGGTCCTCCGGGGCTTTCCATCCCGTCCTCTCCATCCCGTCCTCGATCCTTTAAGGTTGAGGGTAGAGTTTCATTCCTCTGCTGGTGGGGAGAAATTCCTCTTCGTTCCACTTTGTGCGAAGAAAACAGCGGGGGAGGGGGGCAGATTATGTTAGTAATTACCTTTCCCACGATAATAACTACTTTTTTTTTTTTTTTTCAGGAAGATGAGCCCCGAGCTCCCGTCCGTGCCGCCCCCTCTGTCCGCGGGGCCGGCGGGGGCCAGCCCTGCAACTGCCATTTTTTAAAAGGCACTGACTGTGCCTTAGAGACGCTCCTAAGTGCTAGAGAGTGCCCTCTTTCTGGGCACAACGTTGTCCGTCGCTACACGCACCTGGCAACCGCGGGAGGCCCCACCTGCCGGGGTGCCCCACCTGCCGTCCCCCTGTCCCCGGGCGTCCTGGAGCCGGGAGCCCCGGCGTGCGTCCTGCGGCCAGAAGTGCAGACGGGTTTGGTCCCATCTCAGCGGACGCGCGCGGTGAGGGCCCCGGGTGCGGCGGCGGCTGCCCAGGGCGGCCAGTGGCCGAGACACAGGAGTTGGGCCGGGTCTCTGCTCCTCTGGGAGCCGCAGCTGCCGGAGGAGAACTTCCTGCAGGGGAGGGGCGGTTCTCAGGACAGCCTGTGCCCCGGGGCTACCCTCCCTGAGGGGCGCACAGCCCGAGCCCCGCCTCTCTCTTTATTCCCCCGCGGAGCGCGTCCGCAGCAGCCAGGCTGCTCGGGCCGTGCGGAGGGGACCCAGCTCCTCCCGAGCTTCGCAAGGCCTTGGCCGCCGCGCTGACCTGCCGCCCGGCCCTTGCTTGGGGCGCTGCAGCGGCCCGGCCTCGGTTCACCGGCCCAGCTCCTCCCCCGCAGGTTCTCAAGGGAAGGGCTGCCTCCGGGGTGTGCTCAGTTCAGAGGCCCCTTGTCACCCCTAATCGAGCTGAGCCTCCAGGGTGATTGTTCTTAAACTATACCGGCCTTGGACGACAGGCAGAAGCAATTACAGCATCAAGCACCTCAAGGACCCAGTCCCCCTCTTACTCTCCTTTCTGGCTTCATGGCCCAGGCTGACCCTAAGTCCCACATCGTTTGATTCGGGCCGATGCATCGCCTTCTCCTACGCTGGATCCTTTCCTGGGTTGCCCACATTCACCTCCGTGTATCTCCCTGACTCCAATCCTCAGGGCCCTGCATCCGAGGAGAGGCCTTTGCTCCGTTCAATGTCAGGCCCACTACAAGTGTGCTGCGGTGGGGAAGACGCTGAAGACCAAGCTGCCGGTGGTTCCTTTTGCTGAATACGGAAGAAAAGACCTGCTACATATTTGCTGCCTCATTTAACCTTCACGATAATCCTATGAGGTAGCATCACTGTGACCCTCATTTTAGAGGAAAGAATGCTAAGGCTCAGGTTTTTCGTGGTCAGTGCTGAGATTCAAAGCCAGCTCTGTTGGACTGAAGGCCCCTCACGCGTGCTGCCTTCCTGCCATGGAAGAGCTTCTCATCCTCCGTGGATAATATTCACCTGAGAATAAAGGATACGTCACCCAGGGAAGTCCCTACAATGCTTTCCATGTCTAACGCTTGGTTTTAAGTTGTGCTTGCTTACAGGAACTGAGGCAGTATGTTGCCCGAAGGCCAAACCACAGAACCCGTCCAAACCAGAAGGTCCAAGACGGCGATGGGGCGCCCTGTGCCAGAAGGGAAGCTCCACGCATGCCCCACGTGCCCCAGCCCGGAGCCACGACCCGGTGACCCCTCCCCGATCCCCCATCCCGTAAGAACCCTGCTCACCTGCCCTTGGGGAGAAGGCGTTGAGAGCTCGAGCTCTGCCTCCTCCGTTCATCGGTCAGTGAATAAATTTCTGCTCTGCTAGTCCAAACCCAGTCTCCTTCTATTGGCGCGGGCGGCTCAGGGTGACAGGACCCCCTTGCGGGTCACGGGTTCCTTGGGGCTCAGAAACAGATACAGTGCAGTGAATGCTGAAATTGGGAATGAGTTGCATATGGACCCACTGACATGTTATTTCTGTTTGGTTTTGTTCTCCATATCTGCTAAGGTTCTGAATTATGTCCCCCCAAATCAGAGTGTTAAAGTCCAGCCCGCACTACCTCAGAATGTGACTGTATTTGGAGTTAGAGGCCTTAAAGATGTAATTAAGGTAAAATGAGGTCATATGAGTGGGTCCCAATCAAATCTGACCGGGGTCCTTATCAGAAGAGGACGTTGGACACAGACACTCACAGAGGGAAGACCCTGGGAAGACGAAAGGGAGGTGATGGCCCTTTACAGCCAAGGAGGGGGGCCTTGGGAGACACCGACCCTGCCGTCTTGGACTTCTGGCCTCCAGAACCAAGGAAATAAATTTCTGTTGTTCAAGCCCCCTGGTTAGTGGTACTTTGTTACACAGCCCTAGCAGGCTCACACAGCATTTACAGCTCTCGTTACTGATCGTGCTTCTCATGGTGTGAGCAAAGCAGGTTCCCGTGCATAATGAGCAGGTCCTAGGATGTTTCCTTAACACAGTTGTTTCCTCCAGGAGCACTGTCCTGGGTTCAAGGGAAAGTGGGGGTGGTTGGTAGCATGAAGAAAGAGACTTCTTGCATGTTTTCTTTTCCATCGTGGTTTTATGCTAAGTTGCCATTTAGAGCCTTAAAATAGCATTTGTCGAACACTTGGACTGTGATATGCTTTGCAAACATTTAATCCTCACAACTGTCCTCTGAGGTGATTGTTGGCATTCCCACCTGCAGATGGGAAAACTGAGCATAAGGATGTGTAATTTGTGGAATTTTATGGAGTAAGTGGCAGTAAAGACCAATGCTTTTCTTTTTTTTCTGTTTTTTTTTTTAAAGATTGGCACCTGAACTAAGAACTGTTGCAAATCTTTTTTTTTTCTTTCTGCTTTTTCTCCCCAAATCCTCCAGTGTATAGTTGTATATATTTTAGTTGTGGGCCCTTCTAGTTGTAGTACGTGGGATGCCACCTCAACGTGGCCTGATGAGCGGCGCCATGTCGGCGTCCAGGATCCAAACCGGCAAAACCCTGGGCCACTGCAGCGGTGGGGCGAACTTAACCACTCGGCCATGGGGCCGGCCTCTATGCTTTTCACGACTAAGATTTCGACTGCTATGACTCACTGCCTTCCTTCCCCACCCCTTCTCAGACTTCCCCAGTAGAGCGCTACAACCTGCGGACTAGAGTAAAAGGCTGGGTCTCGCTACCCAGAGTGTGGTACTTGGACCAACAGCAGGCGTTACCTGGGACTTTGTCAGAACTGCAGGAGCCTAGCCTTGCCCGAGATGTGCCAAACCAGAAGCTGCATTTTAACAAGATCCCCAGGCAGGACCAGTCAGAGAATTTGCAGTGTCCAGTGCAAAATGAAACCAAAGCCCCTCGTTTAAAAATTAGTAAGAATTTCAAGATGGCAGCAGCAGAGCGTTAAACCAAGGATGGGTGGGACCACACAGGCCTCAGTCCCAGGGGGCCGGCCCCGCCCGTGGGTGACAAGCATGTGCTCTAAAGCGTGGAAGCCTCTCCCTGGAGGATTCAGTGAGTGGCCCTTTACCACAGGGTGGGTTTTAGTTTTATTTTATCTTTTTGTATTTTAAAAATACAACAAGTTTGCATTACACTTCTTAATACATGCATTGAACTTACCATAAAATAACACTTCCCCAAAAAAACCTGGAAGGAAAATTGATGCTCTTGGATGATGCACCACATTTCCCTCTAGCAGCGACAGCCCGTGGCCCTCTCCCCATTCCAGTACCCTCATCTTAGTGCAAAAGGCGGGGGGCAGCCCATCTTGGGGCTGACCGCAGAGCCCTTGTTAAACGCTTACAACAGAATTACCTCGTCCGAGTTTCATGCCCCTTTCTTGCCAGAAGCTAAGCATTCATGTAGTGTCACCTGGACCAGTTATTTAAGCTCTCTGAACTCCAGTCTTCTTGTCTATAAAATGGGGAGAAGAATAGTACATACAGATAAAAATAATAATAAGTTTTCATATATTGCAGTATCTGGGGAAGCCGTTCTGGTTTTAATCTGATTCAGCCTGAAACTTGTTTTTCCCAGAGCAACCTGACTTATGACCCACCAAACATGCACCGCCCCTCTGCTTCAAACATTTTGGCAGAGCAAAGAATGCCCTCTTTAAAGATAGATAAATAGACTAAAGACTGTCTCCCTTTCTCTGACACCAATAGCAGTATTTCTTTGAAGATAAGTTTTTCTTCTCGGAGAAACAAGGTCAAGTTGACTGGCTATGTATGTACTAAACTGCAGCAAAAAATTTCCTTGAGACTTTGGGGGAAAAAAATTGTATTCCTGTCAGGCTTGCTGTACATTCTTTGTTCTGAAACAATATATAACCGTGCTGTGAACCACGGTTCCCCAGAGAGCGTTCTTCCCTGGGGAAGAGAACACTTCTGGGATAGTCCTCAGCATTGGCTCAATAAATATCAATAAATGTCATTCCATCTTTCTTTTCTATAGACTGGTTATTGATTATTTGCACTGACAGTATTTCGGAGGGTTGCTGTGAGGCTTAGATGAGATAATACATAAAAATAAAACGCAGAGACCAGTTCCTGGCATATATTAGGTGTTCAATAAATGTTAGCTCATTATCACACCCGGGAGACCAGGTTCTTGTTTCACTTTGAAGAAGACGCACAACGAGACAGAGAGGGTGTCGTAGGGGAATTCGCCCGGCTCCCAGACGGAGCCCCATGGGATGGTGTTTATTCTGGTGAGTTCATCTTGACTTGGGGTCTGGTCTTCATTCTACTCATGCAGAAACTTGATTCTGCCAGCCCCCTGAGTGTGTGGCTATATTTGAGGGTGTACTTGCAGTATTGGGCACTGGTTGGGTGTGTGTGTAGAGAAAGAGAGAGAGAGGGAGGAAGAGAAGGAGAGGAATTGAGAGCAAGCAGAAGTCCAGAGTCTAGTAAGGATGACCTTGATATTTTTCAGTGAGAGGAACTATTTTTACACTGAAGGTTGCCAGGCGGAACAACCCCACCAGCAGTGACAAGACGGTCTCAAGGGGCTGTCCAGGTTTCAGCTCTGGCACCAGTCACCTTGCAGGTTACACGTGAAACCACCAGGGCTGGGAAGCACAGCGGAGTCCTTAAGCCTCAAGGGGGCGCTCTAAGCCTCAGCTCCAGGAGCCGGGCAAGAGCATCCATCCAGGTCTTGTCTTTTGGCTACAAGCAAACGCGCGCCGTTTTGAAGACACTAAGGTGGGTGGGTGGGCTGTGCTTGGAGAGACTGGATTAGTCTGGACAAGTGGGGGCTGGAGAAACACATTTGGGGAGATGGGTTTTACCGCTCAAATTCTACAACTGAATATGACAATTAATGTGTGTGCACACATACGTATATATATTTATACACATACATAGTATATTTCTGATTTAAAAAGTTAAACATACCCATTGTAAAGATTTCAAACATTCGAGAAAGTATAGCTTTGAAAGTGAAATCTCTTGGCACACCCGCTTCCGCTCCACCAAAAAAAAGCACTGTTAAGAGTTTGGGAGTCGGCCCCGTGGCCGTGGCCGAGTGGTTAAGTTCACGTGCTCCGCTTCGGGGGCCCAGGGTTTCACTGGTTCGGATCCTGGGCGCGGACATGGCACCCTCATCAGGCCACGTTGAGGCCTGAGGCGGCGTCCCACATGCCACAACTGGAAGGACTCACAACCAGTAATATACGACTATGTACTGGGGGGATTTGGGGAGAAAAAGCAGAAAAAAAAGAGTTTGGTATGTTTTCTGTGATCATATTCACTAACTAGCTAGCAAAATAAACAACTATATGCATACAGGAGCACACACAAACGTATGTCCACGTAAATATGAATGCCGACATTTAAATTCATGGTGAGAACCTGAGCTGTAAAGCTGACTGAAAGCTGTGTCACGTGCCTGCTGCGTTCTCTTCCCGGGAGCAAGCAGCACAGAAAGGCAAATGAGCAGCAATTTGTGAGCTGAGCGTGGAAACAGAACCAGGGGAGTGAGTTAATCTTCTGAAAGGTCTCTCAGCTGAGCGTGCCCCCTCTCCCCCCATTGTCACGTCAGGGAACTAGTATCTCTCAGAGCACGTTTTGGAAAATGCTGACCTTCTCTGCCTGTGTCAGTTTGAGGTCTCCTTAAAGCAGAAATTACTACTGGGTTGTATTGTTCCTTTTTAAATTTGCATTTGTGCGAAAATGAATATATTTTTTAATATACCTATCGATTCTTTGAAAAGATATTTAATGACCTATTTAAGATGATTAAAACTATCATATTAATTTTTTACTCATGTTTTAAAAGAGAGCAGGAAAAGGGAAATTTCCAGTAGCAGTTATACCAAATAAACTGACAGGCCAAAAACCTATTAATATTAATAAATCTAAAAGTAAACTCGGCCATTAGGAGTGACTGTAAATACATAAAGTGTTTCTTTAAAGAATCACCATGATGCCTATATCCCTCATGTAAACCTAGAAGTGTGAGTTGTGATTACTTTCAGGCGTGCCCGACAGGGACAGGTGACAATGCGCCTCGGGCACCAAACGACTCTTCCTCTCGTCGCTAGAGAGCACCTGAGAGCCGTCCAGCAGGGCACTCTGGAACGGAGCTGAAAGATCTGAACCAGAAACCACAGACCTAAAGGGCTATATACAGATATTTTAACACTTCTGGTACATTATTAACCAAATTCAGTCTGCTAAAAGATAGCCACATTTTTTTCCTCTGAATTATAGAATTTTGGTGTTTCTGTTTGCAGACTGATACTCACTCTTGAAAAAAATGGTGGATCTGCTTAGATAGGAGGGTACAATATAGTAAACATGAGTGCTTTTCTCGTGAAAGTTGTGGTATTTAGGTTTACTAGAAAAGGCTGGTAAGTTTATCATCATGATACCAGAATTGTTTCTCTGCTTTGTGTAATTAGTATATTACTTAATTGGATTCACCCTGAATAGTCTCATGAAAGATGCAGAATGTTATTTTTCTTTCATTAGGTTCACTTTCTATTTCTCATTCCCCTTCCATGTTCCAGTAAGAGCAAATAACTGTACTGCCCATTAAAATTAAAAATTGGAAATAGTCCAAATGGCCAATAGCAGGTAATAGGAAAGCCAGCAGTGGTGTCTTATGGCAATGTATATTATATTGATCGATTAATTCTAGGCTACATAAATTATAATGCGAATGCAATAGTGTTAGGAATACATTTACAAAAATGTGCTGACCATCCACTAAGGATCACCCTGTGCTAGGTGGCTGATGAACAAGAGATGACCCCTAGGTCTTGAGTTTGTAATTTGCGGTGGAGTGCATGTGTCTGTGTGTGTGTGCACGAAGAGACCCATGCTTAGAGGGTATGGATTGTAAGCATGGGCTCTGGAGTCAGAAATTCAGGCACTCCTACTCATTTGTTATATGAGCTTGAGAACATTATATTGCCTGTCTCTGAGGCTTCATTTTATCATCTGTTAAATGGGGGTCATCATCTGTCTTGATTTTGTTGTGAAAATTAAGTGGGATCATGAACACAAAGTACCTGACACCTACATGAACATGGAGCGCAGTACATGATGGTAGTGGTGGTGGCTTGTTACTGTTGCTCTCTGTGTGTCGCAGGGAATCACTGTGTGGCACCAGGTGTGGCAGGTTTTCTCCTGCCAGCACCAGGATGAGATGGAAGCACTGTTCCAGGGCCAGACAATTTCTCGGGTCACGCAAACTACAGCCACAGCCCGACTGTCCAGTCTTCTAGATAGCCCACTGGTTTGGGCTGCCTGGCGTGTAGAAACTCACCAAGAAGGAATCTGGCCTCCCTTGGAGTGCTCTGAGTTTCAGTTTCTGCTTTAGATGCTTCGAAGGCTTTCTATAGACATGAGAGCCAGCGTAGACTGCTGCTCCCACAAGGGCTAGCGGACAAGGGCAGAACCCTCTTCACGGAGAAATGGGCCTGGGGCTCAGGGTGGCAGAGGAAACGTTTATCAAGCAAAGCTTTGAGTGATGCTGAAATCCAAGGACACTGCTGAACCAAGATCAAATGGAGAGCTGAGAGCAGAAAGCCAGACAGTGCAAGCCAGATGGGTTGCCAAGCCAAGGCAGGCAGAAGCTGTGCTGAATCCAAGGCGTGGAGCAGGGACTGGAAGCCAGGAGGATGAGGGCGGAGACCAGTGGTACCTATTATTCACCAGCTACTATTCCTGATCCTAGGAGCTTAAATTCCGGTAAGCTAATTTTCCATGCTGGTAAGAGCTATGCAGAAAGATAGCATAGGATAGCGTGATAGAGTTCCTAGGGAGGCTATTTTAGCTAAGGTCGTATTCTAGGCAGGAGGAATAGCAAGGGCAAAGGCCCTGAGGCAGAAATGACGTTTGAAGGTCACTGTAGGTAGAGTGTAGTGAAGAAGTCAGAGGTGGAAGGAAATGAGCTGAGAGAGGTAGGCAGGGGCAATGTCATGTAGGATTGTAAGCTATAGTAAAGAGTTTGGATTTTTATCAACACAATGGGAAACTATTAGAAGTTTTTGGACAGGGAAGGGAATTTGGCATACTCTGATGACCACTCTGGCTGCTGTGTGGATGATAAATTAGAGTAAGACAAGAATCTTAACACAGGAAAAGTCTTGGATCAAGGAAGAAGCAGGACCACTGGGTCCAATCAGACACGATTCCCATGAGCTGGGCCCGTGGACGATCTGTGTCCCATATCTCTCCGTCCTCCCCAGCTCTGAGGTTGTGCTGGTACTCAACCCAGGCTGGTGGGTGGGCCTCCCCTCATGACTTCTGGGCCAGGAGACCCTGGGTGCTGGGCATTTCTTTATTCAGATTTCTAAATGCATACAGATCAATCTAAAATTTTGAGGGAAGACAGCTTGGCATTGCTAAGTTGGGGGCTTCTGCCACATATCTCATTCTGTTTTAGTACAAATGAACAGAAAAGGTTAGAGTTTTTTAAAAAGTGAGGAGGGGGTAGAGAAGTAGGTTGATTTAAGCAGCATTTCAGTTATGGTTATGTGTCAGTTAACAATAGGGTAAGGGGACACGTTCTGAGAAATGCGTTAGGTGATTTCATCATTGCGCAAACGTCACAGAGTGCACTTACACAAACCCAGATGGTACAGCCTACTACACACCTAGGCTACGTGGTGCTAAACTTATGGGACCACCGTGGTTGCGTGGTCTGTTGTTGACCAAAACGTTGTTATGCAGCACATGACTGTAGATTAATGGGGTTAGTTATTTAAAGATATAACTTAAAGTATATAAAAAAGAATTATAGTAGCTACAACTTATTGACTGCCTACCATGGGCTAGAGGTTTTATAAATGAAACGAAACAAGAATTATTGACATAGGAGTCTTTTCCCTCCTGCTATGCATTTAAAAAGGATCTGCTTCTGGGGCTGATCCATGTGAGTCTTTGGATGCAATCTGGTTACAAGAGCATTTCTTTATTTACTTCCCTGCAAGCTCGGCATTAGCATCCCCACGTTTTGCAAATGAGGTGACTAAAGTTTAGAGAGGTTATATACCTGGTCCAATTGAGTAATAAAGCCAGAAATTTGAATCCAGGGCTCCCCAACTCCAGAACTTACTCTGGAGCCACTCCACACGCATCATCTAGGTATGAACTATGGGGTCAGGGGGCTTGGGTGGAATTCCACCTCATCATTTACTAGCCGTATCATCTTGGGGTGGTTACTTAGCACCTAGGAGCCTGTGTTTCTTCATCTGTAAAATGGGGGTAACAACCCCGCCTTCAAAGGTTGCTCTGAAGATTATGTGAGACATGTAGCATGGACCTGGAAAATGGAAGGGGCCCAATAAACGTTAGTTCTTATTATAATACATCAGGCTGCCTCTGAGAGGGGCTCTTTGGCATCTGTCTGAGCCAGTTTCACTGCCAGCATCAGAGACATGTGACCTGCCTTGGAAATGTCTCATGAAATAGGTTGTGTCTGCTTAAGTCGCTCTGCACTGTGCTTCAAACACCAGGCATCTAAGAAGTGCTCTGGATGACGATCGTACCCGACTGCATGGGTGGGTTTGATAGCTTTTCCAAGTGGCTGGCATTTCACTTGTGACTATAACTGCTTCATGGCAATAGAAAATATTTATTTTTGGACCCCAGTCAACCCTCAGCCCCATTTCTCACATTCCAGCTACATCACAAGATGTTGAAGTCAAGCGGCAGAAGCCTTTGGTCAAAGATGCTGGTGGCATTTTTCAGATGTAACGAAGAACGCATACTGCCCAAGATTGCTTTGTGATGCCTTCTGCCCTGAGCCCCGCTTGCCCTTTAAGGCCCAGCTGGTGGGGAAATTCAGCTGTAAGCTCACCTAGAAGGCAGAGGAAGGACACAAAACTGGTTTGTCCAACTTTGCAGGAGCCTGGGATCTCCGGCTGGGGTAAAGGTGCCACCTGCTGAGGGAAACGTCTAGGAACCATCTCCCCCGACATCCAAGAAGGGCAAAGGAAAAGATCTCCCATAATTAAAAAATTTTAAACATCATGGAGTAATTTTTGAATGTGGGTGATCGCCTGGCCCCTAAGGAGGAAACAGGAGTGGGGGTGGGGCAGAGCACAAGGAGAGATTTTCTCTCAGAGTGCTGTCAGTGAGGCAGGCTGTTCAAGAAATCCTTCCTAGCTGGTTTGCGGGACCAGCTTTCTTGATCTGAGGGTGAAGAAGTGCGTGCTTGCTTCGATCGAGATGTCTTCTAACCAGCTTGTTCTCACTCACGTTGAAGAAACTGAGTCAGCCTGGCGTGGGGTAAACGCTGCGCCTTCAAGGGACTTTCTGTGTCTTGCAGCTCTGAGCGTCCCCGTTCGCCTCTAAACCTCGGTGACATGTGGAGTTGGACAGGCCTGGTTCAAAGAGAGGTCCAGCCACGTACCTGCACTGCAGCCTCGGGCAAGTTACCTGACCTCCATTTGCTCATCCATAAAACGGAATTAATAAAAGAACTTACGTCAATAATACGTAAGTAATGAAAAGTAAACCCAAACTGACTACAGACATTTCTGCCTTTTCAGGGAGGGAGGCATGCTTCCTATCAGTGAAGAAGTACATTTTTCCTCTGCGCCCTTCCCCAGAGAGGGAGGAGAGAGCAAGAGAGCACCAGCACGTGGGTGGGTGGGAGGTCTGCCGTGTAACAGAGCACATAAATGGCCTTCAGATACACCGCAGTGGAACTGGAGCTGAATCTGGCTAGAAAAGCTGGGGAGGGCCGAATTGCTCTGCTCAATGAACAGTTTAGGTGCTTCAATAAATAGTTTTGGGGTTTCTAGTGGCCAGTGAGAGAGAGAGAAGAAGAGAGCAATATGGCCCAACGATCCTGCAGAAGGCAGAACTTGACGGGCTAGGAGAGCCCAGCTGTTACTCAGTTTACGGGTTTATACATATCAAAGCACTTAGAATAATTCTTGGCACGAGTGAACATTTAATAAATGGCAGGTACTAGCCGTGTGGCAGAGCAGCCTCATTGCCGTGTCTAGTGGCCTCTCTCAGAGGAACAGTGTCATCTCTCGTGCGTGCGTGTGTGTGTGTTGGGGGCAGTGGGGGAGACAGTGAAGAGAGATGAACTGGGTTCAAATTCCGGTTCCACTGGGTTTATTTCCCTGTTTCTTTAATTTTCCATCTTTAAATTGGGGTGAAAAATGGTACCTCATCTCATGTGGTCTCTGCGTACTCTGAATGAGACCTGCCAGTTAATTCCTGCGCCAGCCCTTGGCCTCCAGTAACTGCTAGCTCCTGCTAGTTTTGCGTAGTCATAGTCTTGTGGAGATGGTATACCCTCCTAGAACATGTGCTTGGTGGTGTTTATTCTAAAATTCACATGTATATTCAATGTAAAAAACATGGAAAGAACACAGAAAAACACCAAACATGCCACTGAAACATCACTAGTGTTAACATTTTGGTTTCCGTCTTCCCGGTTTTTTTCCTCCCGAGTGTATGTGCATCTGTGTTCTATCTTTTCAAAATGCGAGACTGTTCCACAGCCTGCTTTTTTTGAACCTAGCAGTAGACTGGGGCTTTCTTCCCATGGATGAGCCACTTCTCACAACAGATGTTCAGCGGCCGCAGCCATACCCGGGGCCGGCACGTCCCCGACGCTGCTGCCTTTTGAAAAGGGGGGGACCCCTGTGGCCTGGAAAATCTGGGGAACACTGCACAGTCCATTTCCTTCTTGTGGAATGAACAGCCACGTCGGCAGCGGGGAGCCCTGAGACGCCCCCCCCACCCCCATACGCAGCCCGCCTGACTCCACTAGATCAGCGTTTCCCAACCCAGCGGGGCCCAGTGGGGCCACCCAGTCTCGCAACTGCGACGGCTTAGGAGCCCTGGGGGAGGCAGGGAGGGGCCAGTCCGCTCACCTTCGCTGGTTCCGCACGGCCTTACAGTTGGGTTTTTAAAGAGCTTATGAAAAATGGGATTGGATGGATGAACCCACTTTCTAACCAACAGCTGCCCCGTGTGAACTGGGGGCCGAGGTTAGAGGCAAGGGCTGAGCTCCAAAGTGTCTCGGCTTGAAGGTAATTGGCCCCTTTGGGGATGAACCTGTGAACTTGGCCTCATTAGCGCCAGCACAAAACAGCTGAGGTAGTTTCTCCGGGCCACGAAATGGTTTTCTCCCCCAGATTCTCATGCTGTCCTCCAGGTGGTGATGCCGGGCTCCTCAGCCTTCCGAGAGGCTGACGCTTGGGCCAAGCAAAGCTTGAGCTCGAGGGGGCCAGACACAGATGAGGAACGGAGTTGGGAATGGATGGTTGAAGACGGGAAGTCACAATGGCAGGTTTGCCATTGGCTTGAAGCTGAGAGGCAGCCTCACGCACTGCATGCTGGACACAAGGTCTTAAAAAATCTTGATGAACCAATAAGCCGAGAATCAATATCACTCGCATTTATTGAGCACCAACTATGGGGAAGGCAAAATGCCAGATAATTTCATTCCTTATTCTTTTTCTTTTTCGCTCCCCAAATCCCCAGTGCGTGGTTGCATATTCTGGTTGTACGTCATTCCAGTTCTTCTGTGTGGGACCCGCCACAGCATGGCTTGATGAGCAGCGTGTAGCTCATTGGTCAGCGCCCAAGATCCAAACTGTTGAACCGCGGACTGCAGGTGAAAAGCCTGCGAACTTCACCACTTGGCCACAGGCCGGCCCTCAATCCTTCCTTATTCTTTTTCTTGCCCCTCTCCCCCTCCAACAGATCTGTGAGGTAGGTCCTGCCTGTGGAAGCAGCAGAACTGGGAATCTGAGCCTTGCTCCTGGCCCGGGGCTGTCTCTGAGTGCTCTGCTGGACTGAAATGGGAGAGAGTTACCACGGGGGAAGAGATGCAAAATGTTTATCCAGCTCCCTGTCTGTCTGTTTTTATTTCATTTGCACAGGATGGGCCTAATAGCACTTCAGAGGTTTCTTTGGTTTTCGGTTTTTTTAAGTTAGCCATCTACTGAAGAAATTAATTACAGTCCTGGGCTGCATTCTTAGAGTTATAACATTTAGACCAGGTGATGGAGGTATTCTTTTTAGAATTCTTTTACTCTTTGTGTGCTAGTGGTCACTATGCAACACGAACACGGCCAAACTGACTGGCTCCAGAGTATCCAGTTGAAAATTCAGTTGTTCAGCTGAGTGGTTCCATTGTCCTCCCATGTCCCTGTGACAGCACTTGCCACCAAGGACGTGCTGAAGTTGTTCCTTCAAATGCCTCCTCTCCCCAGTGGACCCTGCGTTTCTTGAGGGGAGGAACTCTGCCTTCGTTTCCGTATTCCCAGGGCCTAGCAGAGGACCTAATGGACAGTAAGTCACCAGCAAAGTTGAAAGAAGGAGTGAGCGGGTGGCGGAAAGGGGTCTCCCGCAGAACATCGGCGCCAGTGAGGAAGGGGCTGTAATGGCGCCTCAGTTTGGTGAAGTGGGGCTCAGCATAGGCAAACCCATTTGGGCCTGTTGTCTTGTTTTAACTGTAATGAATAAAGGCTATTTCGCTCTGTTTACCTGCTTCTTGTTTCTTGCCCCGCCCCGTCACTTAAGCCCCGTGAGGGCCAGGACCATGTCTAACTTACCTTCATCCCCACACCTAGCACAGTGTCTGGCACATAACAAGTGCCCAGTAAATATTTGTTTTAAGAAAGAAAATGAAAGAATGAGCATTATAGATGTTTCTTCCATTGCCAGCATCCTTTCCTGCTTTTGCCAATTCTATCACCTCCGTCTTTCATCACATTTTGCCTGGATTTTCTTCCATTTCCTGTTTTCATGGAATATAGCATTAGGGAGTAGAACATTTATTTTTGCTTTTTTTTTAGGTTTTCTTTTCCTTCCTCTTCATGCTTTTAGCATATAAGAATCAGTGTTGGGATTCAGCTTTCTAGCCTACAACACTTTTTTTCTGAAACTTTCTCAACAGAAACTTGAGCTCTCTTGGTCTTTTCTTGTGCTTTCATATAAATAAGACTTTTCTCTTCAATAAAGATGAAGGCTCTTTAAGAAGGGAATTTCTTTTCTCTCTCAGAGAGTGGGTGGCTGAGTCCTGGGCAAGTAAGTTTCAATAAAGACGAGGGAGTTGATCAGTCGTACTTTTAAAAAGCAAATAAGACTTGAGTATGCTGTGCTTAAAATGTCAAAAAATTCAAAACTAGCAGATGCCGAAACTGTTACAACCCTACAGTGTACAAAATTTAATTAGCCAAGCACCTTTTGTGTAGAAACTCTGCGAGAAGCAATCACATAGTAATAATATGTGTTGTCAAAAATCCTGCAGAATTGTTTCCTGTAGATGAGTCCCTCCTTAAATGGAGGCCCTGAGGCCCTTCATTTGGTGACACGTCTCTGCCCGCATTTCTGCTTCCCGTCACTTCAGCAGGATTATAATCATAAAAAAGGCACACACCTTCATCGGAACGTTAAGCTCGGCTCTCCCGCTGGTGGACGTTCTTGTGATGAAGGCTGTGGCCAGAGGCGTGGTCAAAGGCCATCGCGCCTGGAAGCATCATGCTCTGGGTTGGCCATCTTGCTTATCACTTACAGATAGCCAAATGCCTACGAAGTGAGCCCAAAAGATGATGGAAACTTTTGATCCAGGAAATAACTCACACATTTGTTTTGCTTTGCTCTAATCTTCAGAGCTGTGTATCATGCTGACAAGTCCCAGATTTTTAAAAAACAGATTTTCCTCTGGGTTTACCCCTTCTTTCATGGCAGTAATATTTTCTCCTATCTTCCATCTTCTAAAAAAAGTAGGTATAACAGTCTAATCAGCCTTTACCAACTTTTCTGCAAGAACAAGGCAGAAAATACGAAGATATAAATCAAGAATTGTTCTTGCTGTTTATGTAGAAGTGATCCATGGCTCTGCTGGGCTCCATGTGTCACGCGGCCACTTGGAAATCACAGAAGGCTGCTCAGGCACAAGCGATTTGTTTCTGAGTCCTGTGCTTGGATATTCCTAATAAATGTTGTTCTGCCTCTGATTCTACGATCTCAACAAGGGACCCACGCAATAAAATATGTTCAGAGTCCTGGTACCAAGTCCACACTGTGAAACGAAGATAACGTCCCGAAACGTCAAGAACGGTAGGTAGAGAAAACATTAGGCATAAAACAACTAAATATTTGCAAATTGTCACAGTAACAATGATAGTTGTATGCACGGGACAATGTCTGGAAGGGTGCGTATCCACACACTGAGCCATATTATTTCCGGATAGAGAGATCAGAGGTGATTTTAATTTTCCTTTTCTTTTTTTTGCTTATCTATGTTAAATTTTTTTCTAACTGTGAACATGTCTTACTTTTGAAATAAAAAAGATCCTTTAAAAAAAAATAGGAAGAGTTGATAAAACTAAGTATAAAAATAGAATGAGTAACAATCTTTAATGGGAGATAGAGTAGCCTCTGAGAAAGTGAAAATCTGATGTCTTCTATTAATTTCTGAGTTCACCTTAGCACATTTTTTTAGCTTTGCTGAAAACGCTGGCTACCCGCTGTCCAGCCTCGCCCTGTGCCTAGGCCAGGCCACTCTGCCGCACGCCGCACGCCGCACGCCACTCTGCCGCACGCCGCACGCCGCACGCCGCACGCCGCACGCCGCACGCCGCACGCCGCACGCCGCACGCCGCACGCCGCACGCCGCACGCCAGGGGAAGCAAGTAGCAGATCCTCGTGTTCCCTGTGGGAAATAGGGTTCTCGTTGGAGTCCCAGCTGGCTCCGACTCCAGTCCTATTCCCACCTGGCTCCGACTCCAGTCCTATTCCCACCTGGCTCCGACTCCAGTCCTATTCCCACCTGGCTCCGACTCCAGTCCTATTCCCAGCTGGCTCCGACTCCAGTCCTAGTCCCACCCGGCTCCTGACTCCAGTCCTAGTCCCACCCGGCTCCGACTCCAGTCCTATTCCCACCCGGCTCCGACTCCAGTCCTATTCCCACCCGGCTCCGACTCCAGTCCTATTCCCACCTGGCTCCTGACTCCTGGCTTTTCCTCCTGTCTAAAGCCATGTGATTCCCTCAGGTCACCCTAAAGACTTGGTCTGAACTCAATCTTCCAGCTCTGAAGAGTGTTGACTTCCTTCAGGCCACAAACCCATGTAACAGCCTCCATGCCCTCCCACCCCACCCAAACTCTTTCCCCCACTGCCTTATTTCAAAATGGTTAAAGAAAGCAAGACTGAAAGCTGCCTCTTTATTGTAACAACTCCACCATCTCACCTCTCAGTGCCTCATGCTGCTGTCTTATTTGGGAACAGAACTCATGTGAAATGGTAGAGAAGGCTGGACCAAAAGACGCAATGTTGTGGTGTTTAGAGCAGTGGCCCCAGGTCAAACACCTTGGAGACATTCAGCTGTATGAACCAGAATGACCACATGTGTCCATTGTTTATGGCTAGAGTCCGTCTTGACCAGTCAGTACCCATGCCTTATCAGTTAAATGTTTTGATATCATCTTCACATCCTAAGAGTAGAGTTGTAGTGTTGTAAATTGACAGTACTTACAAGAAATCTGAACCTGAGTATGACTTAGGGTCCGCTATTTACCTTCTCTAAGCCTTAGTTTACACATGGGGAAAAAGGGGGCACCAATACTGCCTTACCCACTTCAAACAGTTACCGTGATGATCAAATTGTCATAGCAGATGCAGACGTTCTCTGTAAATTGTGAGAGACTGTGCCTAGCCAAGGAATGATGATAAAAATGTTTGACAATGATGATAACAACATTAGTGGTGAAGGTCAACGTGACGGGGATAATAAAGAATGAAAAGAAGACAAACCTGGGAACACCAGGGACTGTCCTTTTCCAGTTCGATGTGCTACAAACGTTGCTCCCTGGCTCACAGTCACAGTAGCAGTTAGCAGTGCGTGCCCTGGCAACATCAACCCTCTCTGGTTTGTGCCATTGTAGCTCCCAGGGCGTTTACTGGCCTCGTGCTGATAGGCATCCCTTTTGTCCGTGGGCATTTGTTCCACGATTTATTTCACATCCTGACTGAGAAACGCTTCTATCTTGTAATTCCCAACACCAGGGACAGCCCTTGATGTCCACTAAATGATCCACTAGAACCTGGAGCCGGCAAAACGGAAACGTGAAATTATCCTGATGGGTTCCTGCACCCCTACACGGCACAGTAGGAGCTGGACTGTCATGTGCCTCCTTCTGATAGGGGTCCTCTGATCTCCAAACCCACTCGGCAGGTGTCTCGGGTGAGCTGTCAGTGTGGCCAGGTGGAGTTAGTGATTGGCTTTCTCCCTCCCTTCCTCTTTAGACAGGCAGAGTGGCCTGGCCTAGGCACAGGGCGAGGCTGGACAACGGGTAGCCAGCGTTTTCAGCAAAGCTAAAAAAATGTGCTAAGGTGAACTCAGAAATTAATAGAAGATAAATCAGATTTTCACTTCCCTTCTTGTCCTTGACTGCCCCCTACCCCTTTTATGAAGACTCTGGGTCCGTGCTAATTCATATACGATGCTTCTGGCTGACCTTGACAAGAGCCCCCCACCCTGCCTTGGAGAAACGTGCAGACGAGCTCCATAGAGTGTGTTCCAACAGAGCCAGCCCATGCTCACAGAATGATCGGCCCCTATAATTCGTTCAGAGCAGTGGCTGGGTGGCAGGGAGGTTTAAATCCTGTGGCCTTGAGGGAAAAACATCCTCTGGAAAGATTTCCCTTTCCCCTCGGTGGTTGTGAGATAAAAACACTCCCTGCAGAGGAAGCCCCTCTTGCTGAGGGCCCTGCTGTCCCTCCACATGGTAAATGGCCTCTGGGATCCTCCCTTTCCCTTTTCCCCACGCTGTAGGATCAGGTGCTTAAAAGTTACACAGAGTGTAAGAGAGGGAGGAGAAGGCAGGAGGAGCCAAGCTTAACCCCTCCTAGAGCCCTCTCCTGTACCAGGAGAGAGAGCAGGGCCTGGAGTGGGGCTGAAGTGGGGGGGGTCATTTTGCAATGGCCTCACAAAAGGTCTCAAATTCCACCCTACGTGCTGTCTCTAAACGAGATTCGGCATATAGTCACAAAAAGGCCCCAACAGGAGTTGACCATTAAAACATCACAATTTCCGTTAGAACCAGTTTTGGCATTTCTTGATATACAAGGAGCCTCTCTTGACCTCCAAGAGACCACGGAATGATCACGAAGCTTGTTCGGAGGAGTGAGTGTGGGCTTCCAAAAGTTCTGCAGAGGAGTTATTCTGCCTGGGTATTATATTTGACCATCTTGACAGCTCCGTGAAGTCAGTACTGTGACCAGCCCCATTTCACAGATGGGGAAACTGACATCTTGTCTGGGGTCACACAGCTAGAAAATAGAAAATCCTTCCACTATTAATGACAACACAGCCCATCATTTTATAGCTAACCCTGTACTTATTCATTAGCCACCGGCATCTGGGACCATCTTCCCAGGAGCGCCACCCCCTCCCTGAACCCCTCCCAACAACAGCCCTGCAGGAGCTGTCAGGTGGGGCTTAGGTTTATGCCTGGGTTAAAATCCTCTACAATTCCCTTCTGAGAGAGTCTGAGGCATCTGATGCCTTGATCGCCCTGGGTGACATCATGTTTAAGTTAGTTTGACCTCCCTGAGCTCATTTCTTTGTCGTGGTCACCTCTGCTTCCATCAAAAATAACAGGTTGCTGATAAGCTGGCTCTGAGCTCCCCTGCTCAGACGGTGGACTCTGAATCTGCGCTCAGAGCAGGCCTCTCGAGTTCAAAAAAGCCCTTGTGCTCTGTATTTTGACAGGTTGAGAAATCCAATCCATTTATTTTGAAAACCCATTAAGCCCAGCCAATATGGGATATTTAGAAAGGCCAGAATTTTGCTTCTGGTCAGAAGGTCAGTGCTGTCGTAAAATAATGGTTAAAGGAAGTGAAACAAAATATATTTCATTGTAGGGCTATCATTCCCAAACATTCTTTAAAAATGTACTTTCAGTTAAAATAAGACAAAACAAAAACACAGAACATTGAATTGCCGGAAATTGCCACTATTATAAACTCTCTTTTTTCAGAGTATGTACCTATTCAACTTTGCAGGCCCAGTTCACAGACCAGGGATGGGCACAGAGTAAATGCTCAATAAGTGTTCAATGAATGAGCCTCAAAATGGTTTACTTTGCTATTTAAAATTTTTTTCTAGTTATTAGTTTTGTTTGTTCCCAATGGCTGTTAAATCACGCTCAAGAAAACAACATCTGATTTTAGTGCTCTGGGGTTTTAGAAAGTGAGTTTCAGAATAAGTAGGTTTGACTCTTCTTGGCATCTTGAGTTATATCGTTGATGATACAGATAACAGGGTCTTGTGGGCAGATTCTCCAAAGATAACTCATTTGATCCTTTCAACCTTGTGAAGGAGGCACGGGAGATGTTGCTATTCCCGTGTTACGCCTAAGAAGGGTGTGGAAGTACAGACCATTACCTGAAAGAAAACAGCCTTACTGTTAGCGATCCTGGGCATGAAGGATAGTCAGAGGATAGTGCAAAATAGTCTTGCGTTTTCCCACCGAGCCCTTCCGGTCCGCATGGTGTCCTCTTCTGATGGGCACCTAGGCCACCCTCACTTTGCTGCTCCCCTCCCTCTTCTCTTACCTCCCGCAACCCCCTGGTCTTCTCTACCCCATCTCTCTGAGCTCCATCCTGGCGGATCACCAGGAGACCCTCACAGTTCTAAGCATGACCCCTGCCTTTGCCCTGGTGGGATATAGCAGGCCCTACTTCTACATCCAAAGATTTGGTTTGTAGTCAGATGGAGCAAAGCTATGATCTGGGACCAGACCTGACCTTGGAGTCTTGCAGTAGACCCACTAAACAGGGCTGCTTTTCTCTGCCTGAGCTGTGAGCCGACTGAGAAGACACCAGAGAGCAAGCTGATGGCTTAATGCATCACCTTAATGGAAAGTGGATACCGGAGAATATGGCTGATGGCGGTAGGCAAATCGAGTTCCTCATACAGAATCCCAGAGCGAGAGGCTTACCCATGCTGGTCTGGGGTAGGCTTCCCTTCATCAGGGCAGAACCCCATGGGCAGGTAGCTCGAACAGGAAAGGGAGAGGAAGGCATGGGTTGTGAACGCCCAGTTCCTTTTTCCAAACCCATTAATCAAGTGAGTTACTTTTCCCTCCAGGAAAGGAATGAGGGGAGAGTGGGGAGGGGCTAGGCGTTACTCTTCTAGATGTCTCTTCTCAGGAGGAATCCTCCAGAAGACAAGTATTTCCCTTTGACACATGTTTCGTTGACCCACATTGCTTTCAAAAAGTTGACATAGTAGGTAATGTTTAAAAATAAGATTTTGTATAAAAATTAGAATTTCTGGCTTTTCTTGAAAAGTGGAGTGATTTATCAGTGCTGAACCTGTGTTCCCAGATGGCAACAACTGCTCGGGGCTGAGTTGTGCCCGCCTTTTGGCAAGTCTGGAGCTCTGGTCCTCAGGGCCCCTGTCCCGACTGTGCGGATATACCCTCCCTCTGATTCTGCTCATCTGTGTTATTACCTGCCCGGTCCTTCTGGGCTCTTTAGTTTGTGGCCCCTGCTTTACCTGTGTGAGTCTAGAGTGGAGTGTCCACAAGACCAACAATCTTGTCTCTTGCTAATGTTACCCACCTCTGCCCATCATGGTCTCATTCTGATATGTTATTATCAAAACAAAACAAAAAACACACAAAAAATGTTATTATTAACAAAGTCTCAATCTTTTAATTTTCCTACTAAAGACCACTTCCATACCAGAGGCTTTGCATTGGAGAAGGTGAGGGAAAAGGGAAATCCTGTCCTATTAAACACAGGAAGGAACCGAGGCTGAGGTTAAGGAAGCGGTCAAGGTGTAGGGCAGAAGGAAGGCAGCCGCGTGCTTCTTCGATGTCGTTCGCTGCACCCCAGCTGTGGCCATCTCTGCTTCACCTGGCACCACTGAGCCAGACGAGCAACAGACTGCACATCTGAGTGTGACTTTCTGAAATACAGTTTGCCGTCCTAGGGTGACCAGCCCTAACGGATTCACAGCTGCTTTTCCAGGGCCAGCAATGGGTGACGAGGAGCAGTGACAAAGAGAGAAGCTAGTCAAGGGTCTGCTTTTATAAAACTTGTTTTATAACTTGCACCTTTCCGGAGGTGCAAAGGGGTTGATTCAGGAAGAGCAGGGCAGTGTGAAGCGAGCCAACCCTCATTCACACACTCCTCCTCCTACCACGCCCACCAATCTGTAGGACACACCTATGCTTTCCTACAGACTTGGCATAAACCAGAGGGGAAGGTGATTGCTGAGACGGACTGGTGATGGAGGGACCAATGGATCGATGGCTCATCTCCCGGAGTTTTGCAAGGCTCCTCCGTGTGTTTGCAGCAGAAAACATTTGGTTTGTTTTCAGGCTCCAACTTTTCACACAAAGGTTCAGACCTCAAGGCTGGAAGGGCAGAGGCGCCCTGTCTCCCAGAGGAAGGCGGTGCGGCAGAGCCCGAGGGCACAGGCTCACTAACATCTCTGAGCCTCGTTTCCTCACATGTGAAATGAAGATAAGAGTACCTTTCCCAAAGATGGTTGCTAGTAGAATTAAACAAATTTTGGAAAATACCAGTAACTCAGAGCCTGGCAGATGGAATCGCTTGGGATATGGGAACCCTAGTTCAACTGAGAATTCTGTTCCTATTGAGCGCTCATTCCGGACTTAGCTCTGGCACAGGAATCAGGTGTGTGGCTGTGGGTACCAACAAAGCTGGGGCATGGGCATCTGCAGAGTATGGTCAGGAGACAAAGTACAGGGACATAGTACACAACTGTAACTGAGCGTCCTCTGTGCATCAGGGGGGTGGTGACCCGGACGGAAGTCTGCTCTGGCTCGAGCTGTTGGGAGGGGGTGAGTAGGTGGAAGGAAAAAGGAGTTGGGAGGAGCTCCAAGTGCCGGGAGCTCCTAAGAAGCAGATTCTACCCGAAGTACTTTCAACTGAGTCCTGTCACTTGCTGGTTGTTTATTTGTTTGTTTATTTGCTTCCTCATCTGTTTTTATTGAAGTAGCACTGGTTTATAACATTGTGTAAATTTTAGGTGCCTATCATTGTGTTTCGACTTCTCTGTAGACTCCTCATGTTCACCACCAAAACTCTAGCTGCCATCTGTCACCACACACATGTGCGCCTTTACCCCTTCCCCCTGCCAATCTGTTCCCCTTATCTATGTGTTTATCTTCCACATATGAGTGAAATCATACCATATTTGTGTTTCTCTGTCTGACTTATTTCACTCAGCATAATACCCTCAAGGTCCATCCATGTGTCACAAGCAGCGCGATTTTGTTGTTTTTTATGGCTGAGTAGTATTCCATTGTATACATATACCACATCTTCTTTATCCATTCATCAGTTGAAGGACACGTGGGTTGCTTCCAAGTCCTGTCTATTGGGAATAATGCTGTGATGAATGTAGGGGTGCATAAATCTTTTCGAATTAGTGTTTTCATCTTCTTTGGATAAATATCCAGAAGTGGAATAGCTGGGTCATATGGTAGTTCTATTTTTAATTTTTTGAGGAATCTCCATACTGTATTCCGTACTGGCTGCACCAGTTTACATTCCCACCACTTGCCGGTTATTTTACCAGCCTTAGTCACTTCAACCATTCTGAGCCTCAGTTTTCATCTATAAAACAGGAAGCATCCTGTTCATCTCACTCAGTACTGTGATGCTGATGAGATTGCCCACAAGGAAGGTCTTTGTAAATGGAACAGCATTGTGCAAACGTAAGGGCTGACCACGCATGGCTTTCACCTGGGGGCCAGAGCGGCCTGTGTGGAACCCTAAGCACATCCCTCCCTTGCTGCGAGCTCCCCCCATGCACCCCGATCGCACGTGAAGCCCAAGCCTCTTACCTGGGCCGCTGGACTTGACACAGCCCGGCTGGGCGTCAGTCGCCCTTTTTCCACCGAAGACTGAGCCCTTCCTACCCTCTGCCTTTGTACTTTCTGCTGTGTGTGCTGGAAACTCACGGCTGATTCTTGGCCTTGTTCAGGCCTCATCTCAGAAGCCATCTCCTCGAAGAGGCCGCCCTTAGGCACCCCCAGTCTAAGGTATTGTGCACCCCTGCCCCCTCCAGCCACCCGCGCATTTTGTTTCATTTCCCCTGTGCTGTTTATCACTCCCTGAACCTGGGTCATGTATTGTTTACCTGTTTGTTGGCTGTTCAGCTCTGCTCCCCCTCCCCCATAGAAGTTTCTACCAAAAGGATTTGGTGTATTTCGTTCATAGCTCTACCAGAGCCTGAGTGGTGCCTGACCCCTGGGATGGTCACTAAGAATTCACTGGCCAAGTTTAGCTACTGCCCCCCAACCCCCAACACTTCGCAACAGACAAGTTCCATCATGGGAAACATATTTACAACCCACCACAGCCTTCTAAACTGGGAGAGCGCCCATTGCGTCGCGCTCAGTTAACTTCTGCTGCGTTTAAGGCCCACGAACACTGAGTCAGAACATTACCAAGAAGGCGAATCACCCTGTCCGGTCTGTCCACAGCCGCACCAGTCAAGGCAAAACCCATCAAGCCCACAGCTGTGTAGTCAGACAAGAACGGGGCAACAGCATCAAAGACGAAACTGGTGGGCGACAGGTGGGACTCCCAGCCGCAGAGCGAGGGGGCCAAGAAGGCCACTGCTGGGCTTGACGGGTGGCGGCCGGTGAGTGAGGGAATTTGTGCCAGGCTGGCCCTGCCCATGGAGATGTCTGTCTGAGGGAGCTGTGGGTGGATCCGTGATGCCCGATGGTGTTCTGCAAACTGCAGTGGCTGCTTAATGAGCCAGTCAGCCATTCAGTGCCTCCCACACAATGGCAGCATTTGCTAATTGAGCGGCTGAAGGAACTTACCGGAACGCAAAGGAATTGAGTCTTGACAAAGTCCTCCACATTCTGTCGACTCCATCCCATCTCTTTGACCTTCACTCCTAGCACTCTCGCCTTGTTCATTTGGCTGCAGCTGCCTGGTCCTTCTTGCCTTTCCTTCCACCCACCAAGCCCATGCCTACCTCAGGGCCTTTGCACTGGCTGTTCTCGTTGCCTGGGATGCTCTCCCATCAGACCTTGGACTGGCTGGCCCCCTGACTTAATTCACGTCTCTGATTTAATGTGGCTTCCTCAGAGAGGCCTTCTCTAGCCATCCTGTCTAAACAGAGCACCTGCACTCCAGACACGTTCAGCTTCCTTATGCTCACTTATTTTTCTTCAAATAAAGCTGACAGTTTATTATTATCTGTTTAATTGCTTATTTGCTCCAGTCCACCAGCTACCCCCAAACCATGCCATCTAGTGTAAGTTTCTGGAGAGGAGGAACCGCCTCTGACTTGTTTAGTGCTCTATCCCCCTTAGAACCAGGCCTAACTTAGAATATCAATGGTAACAACTGGTTCGGTTGAATAAACATGAGTCCATTGAGTTTGTTGAATGAATGAATGAAGGTTCAGGATGGACTGGGTTATGGAGGGCACTGAATACCAGAGGTGAGCACAAAAGAGCAGGGGCTCGGTATGCGAGGGGAGATGCCTGCAGGTGTAGACGCAGGACACTCTTGAGATGAGGAGGAGCGAGGAAGAGCTTTATAGGACCCAGGCAGACCGTACCACACTAAACGTTTATATTTTGTCCTATAGAAGAAGCAGATGAGATGCCGCAAAGTGAAAAAAACTAACCCCCAAATTATTTTCACTTGAGATGCAATTTTTATAGATACAGAGTTTAACAAATTAATTTTCTGAACATTTATTCATTTCAATTCTTTTTTTCATACTTTGTTGTCTGTTAAAACATATTTTTTAGGCTTAAAACTTTCTCCTGGGACCCCCCAAAAAGGTTACAGGCCCTGGGCCTTGTGTCTAAAGCCACTGATGACTAAAGGGGCCTGGGGTGGAGCTGGGCTGAGTTTTGGGGAAGATCTCGGCTGTATGCAGGTAGGGGGTCTGAGCTATGGAAAGCCCTCAGGCCGTATCACCTCCATCCAGATGGGAGAAGTGAGGGTCTGGCAGTGAGTACCAGCAGCAGGAATGAAGAGAGGGAGGTGGACCCAGAGAGTTCACAAACAGGGAGTCTTCAGACCCAGGAGATAAAGGGGAAGTAGGGAGGACACAAGGATGCTTGATTTCAGATCCCAGGGGTGTGGGGTACGGAGGGAAGACGATGGGCTGAGTCTGGGACATGCTAACAGGAAGGGCTGGAGTGTCACTTCCTTATCTGTAAAGGGGGATATATTAGTCAGGGGTGTCCAGGGAAAGAGAACTGACAGGATGTGTGTGCTTGTCGATACACACACACTCACACACACATCCTCTATACACTACAGCATATATATATATATGAATACACACACATATATGAAAGAGATGGACTATGAGGACGAGGTTCCCGTGATTATGGAGGCTGACAAGTCCCAAGATCTGCATTCAGCAAGCTGGAGACCCCACAGAGCTGAGGGTGTGTTTCCAGTCGTAAGGCTGGAGACAACCGCTGTCCCAGCTTGAAGGCAGCCAGGCAGGAGGGATGCCCTGTTGCTCATGGAAAGTCAGTCTTTTGTTCTGTTCAGGCCTTTGACTGATTGGATGAGGCCCACCCACATTCAGGAGGGCCACCTGCTTTCCCTAGCCAATCAACTCAAGTGTTCATCTCATTCAAAATATCCTCAGAGGGGCTGGCCCCATGGCATAGTGGTTAAGTTCATGCACTCCACTTTGGTGGCCTGGGGTTTGCAGGTTCGAATCCCAGGCACAGATCTATGCACTACTCATCAAGCCATGCTGTGGCAGCAACCCACATATAAAATAGAGGAAGACTGGCACAGATGTTGGTTCAGGGCCAGTCTTCCTCACCAAAAAAAAAAAAAAAAAAAATACATATATATATATAATATATATATATATATATATCTCCACAGATATATCCAGAATAATGTTTGACCAAATATCTGGGTGTCCTGTGGCCCAGTCGAGTTGACACATAAAATTAACCATCACAGTGGGGGTGGAATCGTAATTCTACCCTTCACAGTGTGTTTTGAGACTTAAATACAAGGAAAGTACTTAGCACCGTGACTGACATATCACGAGGGCTCAATAATTGGTCGCTGTGGATATTAATTTTATCAAAACAGAGATTTCTGGAAGGTGATTCCTCTTACTAAGATAGGAAAGCATGTTTATACCAGTGCAGTGCCTTTAACTAGTAAACATAGAAAAAATATTTGTTGAATTGTTGAGTTTAAAGAGATTTTTGCAGTGAGTTGAAGACCCTACATCCCTCTTCCTGGGAAGCTGACGTTGGTTCAGAATTTATTCACCTGGGCCACAGCAAGCCCTGTTCTCACAGGCCCTTAAGAAAGCCCCAAGTAGTCATCCCTTTGAGACCCCCAGTGTGAACCTCAGTTCAGGAGGGCACCAGGCCAGGGACTAATATAGCAAAGACATTGTCCTCCGCGTTTCTTCACAGGCTCCTCACAGCTGACAAGGGGCAGAGCCTGACCCAGGACGTGGGACCTGGGAACGAGCTTTCCCCACCGTTCTTCTCCCAGCTGATGTGAACGGGCAGTGCTGTCACCCATCAGACATGGAGAATGATACCCACCTTCTCCGTTACCCAAGGGTGTTCAAGGATCAAAAACTTACACACGTGAAAGCATTCTATAAACTCTACAGAACTACACAGATATCACACTCCACTCAGTTTATTACTTTAATCAAGGGCAATACAGTCAGCTCATAGATACACTCCTGCATCCACAAATATTTATGAAGCACCTACTATGTGCTGAGGACTGTGCTGGGCCCCTGGGAAGCGTTGAGGGTGGAGAGTAAACCAGACACACATGCTGTCCTTGGGACGTTCTCAGTGAGGCCTCCTCTGATACCCACAGTCCTAGACGAGATCCTTCATGAGTAGCTCCTTCAGAACTCAGCTTCTTTTCTTTATGGCATTTCAATTGGTTTGTTGTTCTGTGTACATTTGAATAATTATTTAATTGATATCTGTCTCTGCCACTTAGACCTTAAGCTCTGCCAGGGAGGAACCTGTCTGGTTTTGCTCACCATTATAACTCCATGCCTACCAAGGTGCTTGGCACACAACTGGAACTCAGAAACAGGTTGTTGAGTGGATGGATGAATGGACGGATGAATGGACGGATGGATGAATGGATGGATGGATAGATGGATGGATGGATGGATGGATGGATGGATGGATGCATGAATGGATGGATGGATGGATGGACGGATGGATGGATGGATGGATGAATGGATGGATGGATGGATGGACGGATAGATGGATGGATGGATGGATGGATGGATGGATGCATGAATGGATGGATGGATGGATGGACGGATGGATGGATGGATGGATGAATGGATGGATGGATGGATAGATGGATAGATGGATGGATGAATGGATGGATGGATGGATGGATGGATAGATGGATGGATGGACAGATGCATGAATGGACGGATGGATGGATGGACGGATAGATGGATGGATGGATGAATGGACGGATGGATGAATGGACGGATGGATGAATGGACGGATGGATGGATGGATGGATGATGGATGGATGAATGGACGGATGGATGAATGGACGGATGGATGGATGGACAGATGGATGGATGGATGGATGGATGCATGAATGGACGGATGGATGGATGGACAGATGGATGGATGGACGGATGAATGGACGGATGGATGAATGGGCGGATGCTTTCTAAGGGCCCAGGATGCATGTGAAATAATAGACTCTATATACATGGGTCTCTGCCCCTGGTTCCTAACACAGAGCTCCTAAAACCCTTGTAATTTTCTAAGGGATAAGAGCACTAGGAGCACCTTTTGTTCTAATATTTGCTCTTTGATCCCAGTTTCTGACACAAAGCTCCTAAGTCCCTAGGAGCGCCAGGGTTATAGGAATGTCTTCTGTTCTACTAGGGCGACTCTTGATGGGCTCCTTGATGGGGGCTGGTCACCAGCAAGACCAATCCATGATTAGAAGCTTGTAACTTTCAGCCTCATCCCCCGTCCTCCAGGAAGAGTCTGGCTGGAGATTGAGCTAATGATCCATCATGCCTACAGGATGAAGCCTCCGTAAAAATCCCAAAAATACAGGGTTCAAAGAGCTTTCAGGCTCTGAACACATCCACGGACAGGGAGGGTGGCGCACCTGAGCTCCACAGTGACAGCAGCTCTTGTGCTCAGGACCCTTCCAGACCTTGCTTTATGTATCTCTTCATCTGGCTATTCCTCTGTATCCTTTATCATATTCTTTATTATATAATAAACCAGTAAACATAAGTGTTTCCTTGAGTTCTGTGAGCCGTTCTTGCAGATTATCAAACCTGAAGAGGGAGTCTGGGAACCCCAACTTATAGCCAGTCAGTCATAAGTACCAGGGACAACATGGGACTTGGTGACCAGCGTCTGAAGTGGGGACAGTCTTGTAGGACTGAGTCCCTAACTTGTGGGACTTGACACTAACTCCAGGCAGACAGTGTCAGAATTGAATTGAATTGTAGGACTCCTGGCTGGTGTCAGAGAATTGGTTGCTGTGGGAATAAACCCACATGTCTGGTGTCAGAAGTGCTGTAAGTGTGGTATTAGTGTGAGAATAAAGGCAAACAGTGAGTTTTTCCCAGACAATGCAAAACACTGGACAAAGTGACTTAAGGCTGAAATGTGCGTAATAGTAACGATCGTTCAATATGACCTTGGGCCAAGGGATTCAGAGAGAAATCCTCATTAGGGAGCAGCTAACGAGAAAGTCAAAGTCAGCCACCCACTTTGAACTGACCGAGTTGAGACCGAGTATTATCTTCCGAAGCCGCTAACTGTTGCATGGAAAGGAGGGAGGGGGAGGGCTCCTGGGCCCCAATCAAGTGCATCAAAGACTGTAGTGTCCCTTCCCCAGATCCCAGATGCTCGCACAACGTGTCCCCCAGACATCAGTGCTGGGCTTCCTGTGGCTCCTTGATGCCGCTCTCCAGTTGTTATCTGGCGCAACCTGCTGCCTGGCCTTGGGGAGGCTGAGCCCCAGCCTCACTTCTGAGGGGCCCTGTCACCTTTCCATTAAAGCTACTTCCAGCACTTCTGGTGAAGGAAATGCTCCAACAGCCACGGGACGTCGTGGGGCACTTGGTGTCCAGAAGTGCCACGCATCAGTTAGCCCCTCCAACCGTTGTGGGCCCATAGGTGTGGAGAGTCCTCTTCAAAACAAAAGACACGACTCCGTAGGTGTAGAGGGTCCCTTCAAAACAAAAGACACATTTCCTGCTAACTGAATGAGTCTCCTGGTTTCTTGGATCTCACCCTCCCTACAGAGAGAAAGTGACGAGTGGGGGACAGGTTCCAATGAGAGTGACCAGCCTCACAAAAGACTCTCGAGCCTTCTGGGTGGAGACCTCTCAGAAGGGGTGTGCCAACCCTCTTGAAGTGTTTGAAGAGTTCCCACACAGAACAAAGATCAGACGTAATTTCCTACGGTTCTGAAGAGCACAGCGAGAACCAAGTGATGGCCCCAGAGAGACAGCCTTTGACTCTATGAGAGTCCATCGACCAGAACTTTCTGAAAATGAAATGGGCCGCCTAGTCGGGTCATGAGTCCTCTGTTCCTGGAGGTGTCCACGACTGGCCCGGGCAGGGTCACACAGTCCTTTCTACCATGTAATGAGGGGTGTTTCACCGGCCTGCTGTCCCGAGGAAAGTCTGCACGCTGAGAGCGGAGCAGAGGGATAACCTAATGTGACAAAAAACTGAAAAGCCATCAGTATCTCCATACGCGTGTACTGAGCGCCTGTGTGCCCCAAGGGCTGAACTAACGAATTTGTGTGCCTGGTCACTTAATCCTCACAACAGTCTTGGGCCTTGAGTCCTGTAATTATCACCCTGTTAGAGACAAGGAGACTGAAACAGGGATGTTAAGCAATTTGCCCAAGGATGCACAGCTAGGAAATGCAGAGCTGGGACTCAAATCCTGACAGCCAACGTATTACCCATCCTGCCATAGGACCTTCCTCACTCTGCCTCCTCTCTCTCCCCACGCCTTTCTGTTAGAGCATAAAAAAGAGATTTCTCCCTCCCAAGAAGTTCATCAGAATGAACCTCAACTCTAACACCACAAAATGCCCTAATTGGGGCAAATTACTGCATTTGAGTACAATTTGCAAATCACCAAGAGAGGGAGAGAGAGAGGGAGAGAGAGACAGAGAGATAGAGAGAGAGTCTTGCTGCAAAATGAGAGCCAATTTTAAAACACCCACATCCTCTGGCCTCACTCCCTCCTCCCCAGAGCTTCTTAGGGCCTTGCTCAGGCAGAAAGGCCTCTGCCTTCATTTGCATCGTTCTTGGGAGGAGCAGAGCAAGCAAGGTGTGAAGTCACTCCCTTGAGAAGAGAGTCAGCTCACACCTTCCACTTGACCAGCCATGACTTCTCACTTGGTGGGAATTTGGCTTAAGGGTCTAAAACGAGTCAAACCAATTAGTCACCTTTTCCCCAGAGAATGTAGGCGCCTGATCCTTTGCGAGGAAATGAGTGTCCCCCGCCCACTGACAAGAAACGAGGGCGCTCGTCACCAAAAAGAAAACAGAAAACTGGGAAGAGCTGTGGTTTATTCTTTTTCCTTTTTTTATTGAGGTGTAACTGACATATAACATTGTATTAGTTTCAGGTATACAATATAACGATTTAATATTTGTGTATATTACAAAATGATCACCGCAATAAGTCCAGTTGACATCCATCACCACACCACACAAAATGTTTTTTCTTGTGATGAGTGCTTTTAACATGTACTCTCTTAGCAACTTTCAAACATATGATCCAGTGTTAGAACCTCGAATTGCCAAGCCGTGCATTACATCTCCAGGACTTATTTATTTGATAACTAGAAGCTTGTAACTTTTGACCACGTTCACCCATTTCACCCACCTCCCCCTGCCCTACCTCTGACAACCATCAATCTGTTGTCTGTATCTATGCGTTTGGGGTTTTTTTTTTTGTATTTTGTTTGTTTGTTTTAGATTGCACATATAAGTCATATCGTCCAGTGTTTGTCTTTCTCTGACTCACCTCAGCATAATGCCCTTGAGGTCCATACACATTGTCACAAATGGCAAGATTTCCCTTTTTTATGACTGAATAATAGTCCATTGTGTATATACATACATATATATATATATATATATATATATATACATGTACATTTCTTTATCCATTTATCCATCAATGGGCACTTAGGTTGCTTGGGTCTTGTGAACAAGGCTGCAGTGAACAGGGTGAGGCGGTGGGAGGGGTTTGAGGGGGTGGAGGGGTGCATATATCTTTTCCAGTTTGTGTTTTCATTTCCTTCAGATAAATGCCCAGAAGTGGAATTGCTGGATCCAGGGTAGTTCTATTTTCAGCTTTTGGAGGAAGCTCCACTGTCTCCACAGGGGCCGCACAGCCTGCCTCCCAGGCGTCTACCACGCTCCCACCCGCTGCACGGAGGGGGGGCGCTCTGGGCAGCAGGGCCTCGGTGCCGTCATTTGTCAAACCACCAGCACTCAGAGATCCAAGGAGGCCCTGGAACTGTGAAACTTTGCCTCCCGAGTGCATCCTCAGAAGCACAAAGAATTTATGTGGGGCTAGGGCATTCCTAAGGCATTTCTCTATGCCCTGCAAAGTCATTTTTTATAGCGATCTGAGGCTCTTAAAATCCCCGCGCCCTGGTATGATCTAGAGGTCAGACCATATTAAGTTCCTCTAACTTCTTCCCCTGCACTGCCTTAGGAAACGCCTCCTTGTCTGCACGGCCCTGTTCTAGGCTGCAGGGGGTCCTGCTCAACCCCAAGTCATCAAGTCTCCACCAGGGTCCTGGGGGGCCCTGGATAGTCATGACTTTTGTTTAGCAGGAGAACGAAAATAATTTCCATCTCCAGGAAATGTCAAAACCAAGCAGAACGTGCGCGGCGCTCCGCCTCCCGGCCCCCGGGCCGCCGGGGAGGACAGAGTGACCGCGGCAGGAGGACTCCTCGCGGGAACGACAGCCAGCGGCGCTGCCGGCCTTATCGGAGCGGGAGGCCTCGCTGGAGTCGATTAATTGCCGAATGCTGTTGGGGTTGGCAGATACAGGAAGCAGTTTACATGGCCACACCGTGCCCCGGCTAACAGTCTCTCTGAAATGGTATTATTGTAGCGGGCTAATTGTGATTAGGGACGGTTCCCCGAGGAAGACCAGGCCTTTGATGACTGAGTCACTTCCTCCCCACTCGCTTGAGTGCGATAGTGCGGCTCGCCCCACAGACACACACCCTTTGCTGCCCAGAGAGCCAGCGCCCCACAGCCAGCTTCCCCAGCAGGGGCACCGGAGCCCCGTCGGAGCAGGGCGCTCGGAGGAACGGGGGAGGAAGGGGGGGCAGGCAGAGGCCGCCCCTCCCCACGTTTCTTTTTTAGGTAATGACCACAGGAACCCTTGCTGATGATCTCAATTGTGTGTCCCCCACTCCTGCCTTGGAAACGGGAAGACCAGGCTTGATGTTCACTGGCTTGTGTGACCTTGGGAAGTCCTCCTTTTGAGCCTCAGTTTCCCCATTTGTAAAGTGGTGATGATTAGAGAATCTACCCCAAATGATCATTGTGAGGGTTAAATGGGATTACTTTAATGTTTGTAAGCACCTAACAAATACCAGCTGTCATTATTATTGCTGTCGTTGTCGCTAAGAACGCCTCCCCTCTCCCTCGGCCCCCAAAGCAACAGGCCACTGAAGGCCGGACCCAGCGGCCCTCACGTGGACACGCAGCCCCCGCAGTGGGGGAGGCTGGGGAGGCCGGCCGGCCAGGGGGCCAGAGCCCCCCCTCCGAGCTGCCCGCGCCCCTCCCGCCGGGCGCCCCGCGCACGTGGCCGCAGCGCCCGCGCCCCGGAGCCCGGCTCCTGGGTCCACGCCAGCAGCTTCCTCGCCGTGCGCTCTTAGGACGGTCTCTTCTCCTCTCAGAGCTCAGTTTGTTCATCTGGGCAATGGGGATGAAAATACCTCTCTCGGAGCGCTGCGGTCAGGATGCGATTTGGGGCGCATGCAGAACACTGCGCGTGGTCCCTGACGGAGATGCCCCATCAGTGGCAGCCGCAGTCGGCGAGCCGCGAAGGCCGAGGAGAGCGGCCAGCACCAGCCGCAGGCTCTGGGCTCCGGAAAGGACGGCGCTCCCACGGCCCCAGAAACGCTGCTGGGACCCGAGGTGCTGAGCGGCTGCCAGCCAGACCCAGGGCCCCAGACCGGGCCGCGTCCAGCGAGCCCCGAAGGGCGGACACCACGGCTGTGGTGTCCACCACTGCGTGCTCAGTCCCGGTGCGTTTGTTTCTCGTGGCTGCTGTAACAAAGCACCACGAGGTTAATAGCTGAAAACAACACCAGTGCGTTATCTTTCCCTTCTGGAGGTCAGAAGCCTGAAATGGCTGCACTGCTTCCAGAGGCTCTGGAGGGAGCCTAGAGGCTGCCTGAATTCCCTGGCGGGCGCTCCCCTCCCTCCATCTTTAAAGCCGGCAGCGCAGCATCTTCAGACTTGGCTCCGACTCTCACTAGAAGGGCTTGTGATTGCGCTGGGCCCACCTGGGTCGCCCAGAATACCCTCCCCATCTCCAGGTCAGCTAATTAGAACCTTAATTCCATCTGTAAACTTGATTCCCCCTCGCTGTATGACGTAACATAGCCCCGGGTTCTGGGGATGAGAATCTGGACGTTTGGAGGGAGCCATTATTTGGCCACCACACCTAGTATGGAGGAAAGTGGATAAAACACCAGAAAATGACACAGCCTGGCACCTGCTTTGGAGGAGCTTCCTGTAAGGAAGACCAGAGGACCTCACAGTGCCCCCAGGACAGACTGTCCACCCATGAGGACAGTCATGAGCACATGACGAGTGACGACAGCAGAGGAGAGTAGCAACGGGCTCAGGAAGCCTTGGAGGCGAAGGCCCTCTGGTCACGGCTCAGTACATCCTAATCTTCATGCAACAAATCTTTTGAGCATCAATTAGGTGCTGAGTGCCACAGAGGTAAGGATGAATAAGATTACTATTCCTGCCCTCAGGGAACCTCCGGGCAGAACTAAGGATGGAGACAGGGTTAGACACAGGAGAAGGCCAGGGATTTGGGGAGATGATGACAGTTTTGAGAGGTACTTTGCATAGTGGTTACAAGCACAGAACCTGCAGGCTGGACTGCCTGGGTTCAGAGTCTGGCCCTGCCGTGTATCAGCTGTGTGACCTTTGGAAAGTTTCTCAACTTCTCTGTGCCCCAGCTATCTCATTCAAAAATGGGAATAATAATAGTAGCTATTTCATAGGGTAGTTGGGAGAATTACCTGACTAAGTGTGTGTAAAGTGCTTAGAGCAGCAGCTGGCACATTGTGAGCGCCATGTAAGTGCTAATTAGTACAACTGCCCACTTCTTATCCTTCTCTCCATCTTAAAATAGCCAGCAAGGAGTGAGGATGTGCCAGCAGACGCTGGAAAGGACACAGTTAAGACACGAATGGTCTCTGGGAGGGATGCTCATTTAGGGGCGGAATTTTCAGCTTTTAAATTCTCCCAAGATGGGAAAAAATGCAGTTTTTACTGATGGCTGTTGAGTGACAATTTGTCTTCATTCAGATTTTCTCAAGACCCCTAACGTAAACAGACCAAGGGGTGCCACGTTTGCCCTGAGCAGTTGGGCTTGTCCCCCTAGACCAGACCTGGGCCTTGTTCTTCGCAGGCCCCTGGCCCCAGATGCCAGGGGCTGGGGAGCAGGAAAGCCAGATGCTCCAGGCCCAGGCTGGGGTGGGGGCCCAGATCGCCTGGGGGAAGGTCTCCTTTGGCCACTGGAATCTTTTACCCAACAGACCCGGAAACCCCATTCTGGTTACTGGGGTCCTAAGTGCCCACTCTTCCTCAAACTCGGGGCCTCTGTTATCACGGAGGGCTAAAACTGGGTTTGTTTAAAGCATTTTCTTTGGAGGTGCGGGAATTGCCCTCCGATCAGACAGGAAGCCCTATTGCTCAGAAGGAGCCAGTGCTATCGAGAGAAAACACGTCAGCGCCTGGCCCCTTGGGAAGGGGACTGTGAACAATCGGCGAGGCTCCTCCCCCGCTGGCCGCAGGGCCTTTGTCCTGTGGAGTGGCGGTGGCGGCAGGTCCGGGAAGTTTGAGCAGGCCGTGCTTCTAAGGGGTGGTGCAGTTCCGCTTGCTTCTCTTCGTACTTTCCTCTCCGGGGGACGGGCCTTCCCCAGGGAAGGGGTACCTGGGTAAGTTGCTCTGGAGCCAGCAGACGGATCTGACTACATTGCTCTCCAACGTGCAGCCCATCAGGGACACCCCGGTGGCCCTCAAGATGAAGTCTAATTCCTTAATATGATTCACGGGGCCCTTTATCACCTGGCCTTGGCAGCCCGCCTCTTCCTCCTGTTTTGTGCACCCTCCCTCCCAACCGGCTCTGCTCTCTGCAGCTCTGTCAGTGCTTGGGATGGACTGCCATCGTGCCAGGAGCACCATCTCCACGCATTACGGTGTTGGGTCTAAGACATTGTCCGTGGACCCAGGAGACCCGCTGTACAGACAGGAAAGGGAAGTCCTGCAGAAGTCTTGAAAGGAACGAGACAGCTCTGATAGTGACGGACTTCCCCAAGCCAGCCGCACAGCCTCGCTGCTGATCTCAGTGTAGCTTTCCACGAGTTCTTGTCCTAGTCTGTATGCTTCTTGAGAGGACGGGAGAAATTTCTGAGACCCTGGGGTCTCTCACCAGAAGATGAAATTGAAGGCCACAGCGGCGGTGCTGACTGTAGGTGTCCAGTCGTGCCACTACTAATCACAGTCGTTTCTTGAGCACATGCTGTGTGCCTCCTCTTATTTAATCCTCACAGTGACCCTGAGAGGTAGGTACCAGCATCCCCCTTTTGTAGCTGAGAATGCCGAGGCTCACCAAGGTGGTCCTTTGCCCAGGTTACACAGCCGGGAAGTGGCGGGACAGAAGCTCAGATCCGGGTTATTCTGAGCCCAGACATGTCCCGAACTCCAAGGCGCGCCGCTTCCGGCATGTGGCTGTGCACGGAGGCTCCAGGAAAGGCGGGTCAGGCGTGAGCGGTGGAGGGCGTCTTTGGTTTGGCTTTCCTTCAAACAACAGCGACAGCAGGGAACTGGAGCCCTCCACTGCCCTCTCTGAAGACCAAAGCAAGGCCAGAAATAGGAGAGGCAGGAAGCATTTGATCCCAGCGTGTCAGGTGAACACAAACATCCTGCCAACTTGGCCATGAGGGCGTGCCCCAGTGCAGCTGCTATGCACAGGCGCGTCAGGAGGTCAGCCCGCCGGGCAGCGCCCAGCCAGACCCCCAGGCTGACTTGGGTCTTGGTCTGCTGGCCTATCTCCAGGGTTCTTAGAACGCTGGTATCAGGGCATACAGGGTGCTTAGAGATTATCGTGGCCAAAAGAATGCCCCTTGCAGATTTTCAAGTGCAGGAGGCCCCAGCTGCTTGCTCTGACATCCGTCGCTGCGTTTACGCACGGGCAGCTCCCAGATGACAGAGGACGGCAAAGGCGCTAAGGCAGATCTATTCCTAGGAGACCCTGGACTCCCCTGACAGCTGCCTTTGGCCCAAGGACTCCCTGATGGGCTTGCTGAACCTTCCTTAGATTTAGGGCAGTCTGAGATGCTTCCACTTAACCTCCATTCTCTCTCTTCTTGACTCAGAGTCAGACTTGCACTGTGGTCTGAGGGTCTCCCCGCCTTGCTCAGCTTCCTCCGTGTTTTCTCTCCCAGGCATTTCTCCTCATAACATCCTTGCACATTCAATCCCCTCTTTGTATCTGCTACTTAGAGGATCTGGACTAACTCAGGGATCATCTGCTAATTGCCTCATTTTATAGTTGAGAAAACCAAAGCTCAGAAAGGCAAAGGAATTTTTCTGAGGTCACACAGTAAACTCTTGTAGAGCAGGAAATGGTTCTCCCAGCTTACAGGCCATATCCGTTCCCTTCACATCAGATGTATTTGGAACGGGAGGGGAGAGAAGTGATAAGATTTTTGTGAGAGTTGCTTCAAAATAAGGCCCCTCACACCCTCACTCATAGCTTCCTCTCACTCAAGAGACCCAGAGGGAAAGACAGTGTCTGTTATTCACCTGTTTTTCCCAGACACGCCAGTCTCCAAAGCGTAAGCCCTTACCCACACGCCTGCCTGACTTAATAAATGGGGCGGGTCACTGTCGCCTTTGTAATCAGGGCGGGTAGAATGGACAGGCGTCCACAGCAAGTGCATGTGTAGAGAGCCAATCACAAGACCACTAGAAGGGGTGGGGACCTTCCCGGTCAGAGGAGAGGGAGCAGCAGCGTTGCTCAGGGCTCTCCCCGCACTAGGGCCTGAGCTGGCCTGTCGGTTAAAAGCCTTCCTACCAATTTCTTCTGGCCCTGACCAGGGGCAGGGCTGCTCCGTGGCCTCCATCAGGCTAATTGCCACCGTCTCCCCAGTGACACTGAGCTCAGTTCCTCATAAGGTGTTTCCTCAATAGTCTCCCACATGCCTGCTGACACAGGAAACAGGCCTGGCTTGGCGGCGTGGCAGTGCACCGGGCGAGGCGGGGCTGCCACGCCGGCGTCCCGGCCTGCACCATCAGCGGACCTACAATCAAGAGTGTTCACCAACGCTCGCTGCCCTGAGGCGCTCATTTGGCACGTCTGCTGTCTGTCAGGCAGGTCCTTTCTCGAACGGCCCAGGGCCCACACCCGCCGGGCACCCAGGCCGCTCCTCCTTCGACAGAGTGTCGAGCGCAGTGTGAAGTTCCAGACAGCACCGGCTTGCTCTCTCCGGAACAAAAGAGCGATAAGACTACCAGGTTGTAATGCACAGCAGTTTTGATCACAGTTCTTTGGTTGCAAGCGACAGAAATCAGCTGTGGTGAACGTGAGCTGCGCGGGGCCTGATGGGAAGCCCCGTCAGCACTCGGCGGGGAGGCTGACGAGACCACCAGGCTGCTCAGATTTGGGGTCAGGAGCAAGAATGTCAGTCGGGTCTAGTTTGGGTCACTAGGTTTTGACCAAAGGAGGTGGGCACCCAGATGGTGTGTCCCTCACAAAGGCGAGTGATGATTCTAGGAGAGGAGAGATGGGTTCAGGTCAGGCAGAAATTATGGAAGTTCACTAGGTGCACAGACATCTGGGGAAGTGGGCCCAAAGGAGGTGCTAATGACCCAGGGTGCGGCGGTTCAGCCCCGCTGGCCTTCAGGTCTCTCCGCAGGCCTGTGGGAAGTGCCTGGCACTGCACACATGTTCAGTAAGTGACAGCTAGGACCACTAGTGCTTGAATTAGTGCTTTCGTAGCGTAGTTTTAAATGCTCGGCAGAGTTAAAGCCTCCGTGGAATGCTGGCGGCATGCCCTAATTATTGTCTTGAAATGCACGAAGAACCTGCCAAATGTTGTGACAGCTCTTTTTTAAGACTGTTGCTCAGTTTAGCAGGTAATGGGAACAAGTTGAGACTTTTGAAGACTTGGGTAAACCATAGGGGAAGAGCTTGCACCTCTGGAAAGAGCTACAGAAGAGCATTGTGGACCCTGGTCCCAGCAGGTGTTCAGCAGAACAGCGCTCCAGCTGCAGGGCCCCTGGAGCCTCTCCCGGCTCCCTCATACAGGATGTGTACGTGACCGCTTGTTGACGCACCTGCATCGGCTTCTGCACTGCCAGCTCCTTGAAGGAGGGCTCCTTGAAGGAGGGCTCCTTGGGGCCCAGCACAGGGCTTGGCACACAGTGTGCACTCAGAAAATATTTACTGATTGAATGAATGACAGGGAGCTGATGACCTTTCAAGGTCACTGGTTGGCTAATTGCAAAGGGTCACAGCCACTGTACCACATCTGCCTGTAGAAGAAGAATGGTCTGCTGAGCTACTGTGGGTCTGCAGAGCCGATCTCATAAACTGGTCTTATCTGAAGCCTTGTAAATGGAGGGGAGAAAGAACGGAAGGGCCAGCAGGGGAATTCATGATTCAGAGGTGAGGCTGGGAGGAGAGGAAATGGAAGGCAGAGGGCGGGGTGTTGACAGGAAATTCCTGTGGGGACCCAGGAGTGGGTCCATTGTCAGGAACTTCATTTAGTTCTGACCTGGAAACAGCTGGGTAGAGGTCCCCTCCGAACCCTAATACCCACAGGACGGTGGGAGGGAGGCCAACCCGATGCTGTACTTTCTCCCCAAAGAGAAAATGTTCAGGAGCAATACAGGACGTGGCAAAGGCAAGTCTAGACAGCAGGCCATGTGCAGGTCGAGGGGGTAAATGCTGGAGGAGTTCAGATGGGTGGGAGGCCCTGCTGGTCAGAGATGGCTTCACGGGTAAGAGGGGCTCAGGTTGGCCTTATATGATGGCGGGGTTTGGACACAGGCAGAAGAAGGAGCCCAGGCAGAGGGCAGAGTCTGCACAAAGCACAAAAGTGGGAAAGTACAGCACATGCTTCTGAGGAAAGAAGGTCCCAGCAAGCTCAGGAAAACGACAAGTCAGAGAAAAGGTGACACAGGGAGGCTGGGGTCAAGCCAAGGAGAGCTCTTAATATCGAGCTCAATGATTACTTTTGATTCATATATATTTTATTTTTTAAAAGATTTTACTTTTCCTCCTTCTCCCCGAAGCTTTAGTTGTGTGTCCTTCTAGTTGTGGCATGTGGGACACCGCCTCGGCGGTGCCAGGTCCACGCCCAGGATCTGAACCAGTGAAACCCCGGGCCGCCGCAGCGGAGCGCGCGATCTCAACCACTCAGCCACGGGGCAGCCCCTGATTCATATGTACTTTAGAAGTACTACCTACATATGAACTAATGAACGAATGAAAGGAAAGAGTGTGAACAGGAAGGAGAGAGAGGGCTCTTCTGCTGTGTGAACACCCACGTCCGATCCAGCAAGGACAGCAGGCTTTACAGCGCCAGCCTCCTGGGCCTCGGGGCCTCGGGGCTGGGAAGCTGCCTGTGAACTGCCGCCCTGAACTCAGGGGGAGCAGGTGGCCAGGCTCAGAGAGACCGTGCTGGGGCTGCTGGGGGCAATGCTGACAGCCGAGGGCAGATCCCCAAAGTTCTTGACTCTCCTGTCGGCCGACAGAGGGGTTCAGCCAAGTGGGCTAACCTGGTAAGTGAGGTACAATAGACTATTTCCTTTGAGTGAAATTTTAGGGATGCTGACCCCCAACACTGAAAGCTGTTATCAGTCCATTACACCTTGCTGTAAAGGAAGGATCTGAAAGCCTGTCTTGACAGGGAGGCTGGAGAGGGAAAGAAAGATGCAGCCTGCGTACTTGAGGTGGGGGACCGTCAGGGGCGGGGACAGAGTCAGGAGGGCAGAGAGGATGAGTGGGAGTCCTGACAAACTTTGCCAAGGGCAATTTTTCTGAGTTCTAGCAACTAATCCTGACACCAGCCAGCCTGTCCAGTTATTGGCAAAAATGTTTCATACGTTAGGTCTGATTATAGCATCAGCCAGATGATTTAAATTACTGCATTAGACAGCTAACTCCGTGGCCGCTGGCCTCTAACACATAAAGGAGCTTGGCTAATCTTAACAATAGCAGGTTACAGGGCCTCGTCAGCAGCTGCCTGCCACAGAGGGTGAGTGATGCTGTTCTCAAGATGCCAAGGAGGGGCCGGCCCCGTGGCCGAGTGGTTGAGTTCGCGCACTCCACTTTGGCGGCCCATAGTTTCTGTGGTTTGGAACCTGGGCACGGACATGGCACCGCTCATCAGGCCATGTTGAGGCGACGTCCCACGTAGCACAACCAGAGGCACTCACAACTAGGATATACAACTATGTATATATGGGGGGCTTTGGGGAGAAGAGAAGGAAAAAAAAAAGGAAGATTGGCAACAGTTGTTAGCTCAGGTGCCCATCTTACGAAAAAAAAGATCCCGAGGGGGCCCAGGGAGTTGAGGAGGATGGAAGTGCTCATTCTTATTATAAAATCCCACGAGAACAGCAGTCTGTTTAAAGGACAGTATGGGGGCCATTCTTCTTCTGAAGAACTTGCCTTACCGTCTCAGGCTGCATATTTCCTGGTCGTAATAGTTTGGAGAAAAATATTGCTAAATGGCTGCATAAACAATTTTAATTGGCCCAGCCTCCCAAAATGTGCTATTTTTGTTCTGCTGCCAAGCTTGCTTTTTTACTAGCTAATTATGCCCAGCATTTAACTTTCAGCGAAAAAACAGGAAATAGGACATTCATTACTCGAGTGACAACTTTTCAACAAGCCCACATTTCAGCATCCATTGTGTAATTTCCTCTCCCTAGCTTACGGGTTCGTTGTTCACCAGGCCTTTGGAAACAAACAGCTCCTTCAGTGGGGGCTGGGAGGGGCTGTGTTAGCTTCAGTGCTTGCCTATCTCCAAGGCGGGCAGAGGGAGGGGCTCCCAGGAGCCAGCAGGCCCATGGGGTGGGTCTCCCACCTTGTTGGGCTCCTCACAGAAATTCTCCAGCTGGGGTTTCTGCTAGTCTGAGGTTGCTCCCAGATGAGGCTCTGCCATCAGGAGCTGGGCCATGCCTATTGTTTATGCCTCATCCCAAGGCTCCTGGGGATTCTGGCCACTCTCAGAGGGACAGCCTCTTGTCCCCTGAGGAATCACAGAAGACAGTCAACCTCAGTGTGTTAGGCAGTAACTCCTAGAAAGTGCTGTAAAGCCATGTCTTGTTTTATGAGCTATTTTAAATTTATTTTATTAAAACATTTTATTGCAACGGATATCACATATGCATGAAAAGTACACAAGTTATTAAGTATACAGCTCGATGAGCTACCATAAAGCCGGTACCATGAGACTACCGTCCAGGTCCAGAGTAGATCATTGTCAGCACCCAGGAGCCTCCTTCATATGCCTTTGCACTCACTGCTCCCTCCGTCTTCCCCACAGGGAACTATCCTGACTTGTAAAACTGTAGTTCAGTTTTATGTGTGTAAACTTTATATAAATGGAACTATATATGTGTGTGTATATGAGTGGGGCCATGTGTGTATATTTTTATATCTGGCTGCTTTTTTTCTGCTTTGTTTTGTTGCTTGTAGCTGTACCTCCTTCATTTTCATCACTCTGGAGTATTCCACGGTATAAATATATCACAAGTTGTCAATTTTACTCTAAATGGACATTTAGGTTATTTCCAGTCTGTGGCTATTCTGAAAAATGCTGCCGTGACCATTCCTGTGTGTGTCTTTTAGTGCATATGCACACCCGTTTCTGTTGAGTGTCAACTACAAGTGAACTGTTGGATCATACACATAGTTGGTGTGCATATTTGATTTTTATAGCTTCAGCTAAACCGTTTTCAAAGTGGCGTGTGTAAGTTGCCCCTGCACCGCTTCCTCATCAACGCTTGGAGTTGTCACTCTTCTTATTTTGGCAGATGTGTAGTGGCATCTCAGTGTAGTTTTGATTTGCTTGTCCTTGCCTATTATTGGGATTGAGCACTTTTTCGTATGTTTATTCATGAATGGATTTAGAGTAAGACAGAAGTGGAAGAACCAAACGGTCAAAATGTGGAAAATGATACTTTAATGGGAGAGGAGGCTGCCAAAACTTCTCCCTCCTTCAGCTCTGATTCGATCAACAAGGAATTGTTGACCCCCGTGGTGGACCTGCGGCTGTGCTGGGTGATGTGGGCGTGTCAAAAGGAGCTCATGCCCCTTTCCACTCAGGCAGTGTTTGCTTCCCTCCAAATACACTTCACAACTATGGTACTTTGCAGGCAAATTGGAGAGCACATGGGGACATATAACGAGTGAATTAATTAGTATGAGATATGAGCATGGATTCTTCCTATTTCTTTTTTCCTTTTCTTAGTCTGGCCTCCACCTTTACCAAAACTTAGTGGGCTTCCTGAGGGTGAGCTAAATGAAATGAGAGTGACACTGGTGTCAGGCTGTATCCAGGTGGCCCTCTCCTGCTTTGGCTCCTTATTATGAGACTAATAACAATAATGATTATTATTATTTATTGAGCGCTTATTAAATGACAAGCACTGTGTTAGACACTTTATAATAGGTGTTACCATTTAATCTTCATAACTTTAAGATATGGATGCTATTATTGTGCCCATTTTTGAGATGAGGAAACTGAGGCTTAGAAATGTTAAGTACCTTGCCCAAGGTCATACAGTAAGTGGTAGAGTAGGAGTTAGAATCCAGCAGTCTGACCCTATAGTCCCAATTCTCAACCATTATACCAATAGTTCTCAACCAGTGTACTTTGGTGCGCTGGTGTGCTACAGTCCTTTCCTAGCCACGTTGCTGAATTTTATGCATAAAATGTTTTTGCTGCTGAGTAGCAAACGCTATAGATAGACTCGTTTCAGAAACGGCTCTAATTCCTCACCTCTCTCTGTATCCCTGCCTTTTGCAATTTGCCTTTTCCAGCTCCTTCCATTGAGGAGTGAAGGTTGTTCCCTGGCCCTTGGGCAGGAGTTGATCTCGTGACTTTTTTGGCCAGTAGAATGTGGTGGAGGTGATGACATGCTGGCGCAAGCCTGGGCCTCGCTTGCTTTCACTCTGCCTCTTGCTCCTCTGCCCTTCAACACAGGAACAAGCCTGGGCTCATTTGAAGGGGGATGAGACCTGGGGAGCAAAGCCAGTCAAGGCCCTAGATATGGGAGCGCCCACCCCAGCCTGGGTCAGCCAGGCCTCCTAAGCCAACCGGCAGTTGAGTGTAGATGCTTGAACAATCCCGCAAAGCCCAGGTGAAGCGCCGTAGACTCATGAACAGAATGTTGAGTGCCATGTGCCACTGAAGTTTTGTGGTTGCTCTGCAGCACGATTGTGGTGAGAGATAATACGTACTATGATGGCTACGTCAAATGGGTGGAATACTAGCCAGTAGGTCATGAAATGCTGGATACACTCAGCTACAGCTTGGCCTCAGCACAGAAAAATGTCAAGCTGCTGCCTAAGAAGGTCTCTATTTACTGAAGCATGTGAGAACGATGCTCCAGGAGTATATGAGGTAGAGGGTCAGGGTAGCACTGTTTCACTCTAACAGCTGCAGTGCACTACTGGGCCACCCAGGGAGAGTGCGGTGCCATCACCCTCTACTGAATAAAGCTTAAGGGGACTGAGAGAAGTCAAGTTGCATTTTATTTTTTAAAGATTGGCACCTGAGTGAACAACTGTTGCCAATCTTTTTTGTTTATTTTGGTTTTGGTTTTTCCCCTGCTCTTTTTCTCCCCAAATCCCCCCAGTACATAGTTGTATATTTTAGTTGTGGGTCCTTCTAGTTGTGCTATGTGGGACGCTGCCTCAACATGGCCTGATGAGCGGTGCCATGTCCTGCCCCGGATCCAAATGGGTGAAACGCTGGGCCAACAAAGCAGAGCAAGGGAACTTAACCACTTGGCCACGGAGCCGGCCGCTCAAGTTGCATTTTGATCACAAGCTACATGTCACATTGTTCATGTGCTGGTTACACTAGCTGAGTTGGATTTCTGTCCTTTGCCACCCCAAGAGTCCAGGTTTCAGCGATGGGAGCATTTGAAAGACCACAATGCTTCCGCTCCCATCTGATGCTCGTGCTCCTTCTGCCCCTGACGCGTGGCTGAGAAAGCAAGCTGTGATCTTTGCACATTCAAAGGGCAGGGTGGTTCTTCCCTAGGTCAGCCTCCTCATCTCACAGAGAGGGCCTCCTCCAGAGGCGACCCAGGCGTTGGCCAAAGGAGACAATGATTCTCTGCAACAAACCTCTGCCAACACCTGTCCCTGCCCCAGGGCCCCCAGCCTCCCCTTTCTTCAGATTGGTGCTGGCATTCCATGGTCCCCTTTGTGTACACCAGCTAAACAATGCTCCATCCTCTTGGCCTTCCCTCTGATTCCTTTCTACACTTCTGTTTCAGTGATTTATTGTCATGTAACAAACTGTCCCAAACTCAGTGACATAAACCCCCACCCTTCTTTCTCTGTTCATGTATTCTGCAGGTCAGGAATTTAGAGAAGCCATGGTGGGGTGGCTTGTCATTGCTTCTGGATGTCTGGGATCTGGGAAGACTTGAATGGTAGGAGCTGGAGTCATCTGGAGTCTTCTTGTTTCACATCCCTGGTACGTGGGCTGGGTTGGGCTCAGCAGGGGCTGGTGACATCAGCATGTAGCCTGTCCACAGGATGATGGCTCCACGGTAGTGAGACTTTCTATGTGGTAGCTCAGTGCTCCCCAAGTGAGGAAAGCCACCTGGCTGTGATGAGCTGTCCTTGGAACGTGTATGGACCTTCCCATCTCTTACACTCTATTGGTTATGACAGTCACAAGTCTGCCCAGAGTCAAGCGGAGGGGACACAGACCTCATTTTTTGAAGGGACAGTTGTCCCATACAAAGAATTTGCAGCCATGTTTTAAAACTACCATACCTTAAATTTATCTATTCATTGTGCCAGTTACTAAGATCTTTTATTTTGTGTAAGAATCTTTTGTTTGCAAGGAACAAAAAAACGATTCAAGCTAGCTTAGAAAAAAAGGTCATGGATAATTTATTACAAGGATGCAGAACCCCCAGGATGTCACTATAGTCCTCTTGTGTGCTCAGTGCCAGGGGGTGCTAAGGGGTTAATGAGGCAAACATCCCCACTGAGGCATCTCCCCCCTTGGGCAGTGGTGCCTTCGTTATCCCTGAAGGCCCTCAGGGAGTGCCAGAGAGATCGGAGCCCTGAGGCAGACCTGTCACACGCAACAGAGAGGAAGCCCAAAGGATGGGGCTGGTTGTGTCTCCCCAGGCCAGAGCTGGAGCTTGAGGGTCTAGGGAGCGCTGCTTAGAGGGGCTCTTGTCCATCTCTAAACACATAGGTACTTATTCTAGAGAGCCACCTTCTCAGACCAGCCAGCCCCGGGGGTCTAGATTAAGATTCGGTTCTCTCACCGCCGTGTCCAGGGGTTCATTTCCCAGTCAGGGAGCCACACCACCGATCTGTCGGTTGTCACACTGTGTTGGCTGCATGTTGCTGTGTTGCTGAAAGCTGTGCCACTGGGATTTCAGATACCAGCAGGGTCACCCATGGAGGACAGGTTTCAGCGGAGCTTCCAGACTAAGACACACTAGGAGGAAGGACCTGGCCACCCACTTTCAAAAAAACTGGCCATGAAAACCCTGTGAAGAGCAGTGGAGCCTTGTGTGATAGAGCGCCAGAAGCTGAGAGGAGGGCGCAGAGCACCACGCGGAGTTCTGCTCTGCTGCACACAGGGTCACTAGGAATCAGAATCCACTCCACAGCGCTAACAACAACATCTTAGATCTTTCTCCCCTTCTCTGACCATCAGGCTGACTCTGGTTATCCCCAGCCCAGCAGATTCAGTCGTTTGTTAATTCAGCACATATTTATGGAGTCTCTTGGGTGTGCCTGGTGCTGTGGCCGTAAACCAGACATCCAGAAGCCTGAGATGAAAAAACGCTCTGAGTAGGGCCCAGGAGCCCTGACTCTGCCAGTTACTCTCTAAATAAACTCGGACATGGACTCAATCTTCCCTGGGCCTCTGTCTCCCCATCAGTCAAATCAGGGCCTTGACCTTGAAGATTGCTAAGGTCCCTTCAGAGCCCCCAGAAGAAAGATGGGCCTGGCACACCAGGCACTCCTGAAATTTCCATCCTCAACCTCAGGTTTACTTTCTGTCTTTTGCCTTTACTGCTGGCTGGCTTACTCTTGCTGTGATTTATTTAACTGAGCCGTGCTGAGCAGTTTGGAACTGGGTTTGCATGAATCACCGTCCATAAAATCAAGTTAAGTGGATTTCATTCCACACAGCACACCTGTGTATATACTTGAGGAGATGCAGCTGGAGTTTCTTGGCTGTTCCAGACCACTGTTAGAATTGCTTCCTTACAGAGGGAGAAGTCACCCTGTATTTATAGTCCATTGTTACAGTAGCCTCCTCAGAGACCTGAAACAAAGTGCTGGATGCAGCTTCTCCTTCAGATCATTTTACATAGCCGCCCTGTTTCTCTCTCTAGCTGGAAAAGCTGACATTGATTTCCTCTATTTTATCAGAGTTGGCAAGCATCGGATTCAACTTCACCCAGTCATTCAACAAACATTTATCGAATGTTATGTGAAGTCATAGGGAGCTAGGTATAGGAGTGGGGGTTAAGGGGAAGTGTCACTCTGCTCAAAGACCCTACATGCTATGAAGTGTTAAGTGACAACACAAGAGAAGGTTGCCAGGCAGAAAATGGGAAATTCCATGTGTTGGGTGGAAGAAGAAACCAGTGAGGGTGAGTGATCCAGGAGGATTCCAGAGCGTCTGGGGAGGCTGCTGAGCATGTGAGGGGGATTTCTGTTTGGACCACTGCCCACAGTGCCCTCATCCTCATTCCCATCTGACATAACCTGCACCAGAATCATTTCAGTCCACCATTTTGTAAAAGGATGTAATAAAAAAAAGAGGTTTGAGTGGAGATGAGCATTTATAGGAAGAAATGCCCAAAGGGTCTGCTCCGTGTTTGTTAAAATACTTTTTTGGAGCCAGTGTGAGGGATTATAAAGGGATTTATTTCATTTTGCAACACAGCCAAAAGCACAGGCAGACTGTGACTAAAATGGCGATGCAAGGAACTGGCTATTTGGGTCTTTGTTCTTATTTTCTATCTTTACAGAAAATGTGCAGTTTTTACTCTGCCACAGAATAAACATTTCACAATTTTCCTGGCCAAGTTCAAGTGATTTTGAAAATTATCCCATCTCCCCTCTGGGACTCTGGGAGACATGTTGGGATGTTGGGGAAGGCCTGGGGGTTCTTCCTCCCCCACTGACTACGCCGACAGCCACACAACCCTTGGGAGAAAACGGAGTGCTTACAAAGACTAAGCTTTGGATGCACCCGTCTCCAGGCTGCAAGCAACATTTGCCTTGCTTAACAGATTCTGTCTGTTGTGCTGTCTTGGGACAAGACGCACCCACATTTCCTGGCAACCATTTGGGAAGCTTAATTCCCAGACGGTGCCTTGGGCTGGGTAGCCTCTGCCGAGAGACCCTGGACAGCGCCACCTCTGCCCCAGAGGACTAATGCAACGCTCCAGAGCAGAGCTGTCCAAGGGAAGTATAATGCAAGCCACGTGTGTAATTTTACAATTTCTAGCAGCCACACAAAAAAGTAAAAAGAAACAGGTGAATTTAATTTTAATAATATATTTATTTGACCCAATATACCTAAAATATTAACATGTAATTAATATAAAATGATTATGAGGTATTTTACATTCATACTAAATCTTCAAAGCCTGTGGTGTATGTTATACTTTAGCACATCTCAACTCAGACTAGACACATTTCAAGCGCTCAACAGCTGTGTGTGGCTAGTTGTTGGATATGCTGGACAGCACAGTCTAGAGTTCTCTACCAGTTAATCCACAGACCCCTCTTGGAGCCCAGGAGGGTCTTTTCTCCTAATCTTTGTAGGCAATGGCGAGCCCAGCCTTTTGGCCTGGACTAGGAATAATGCACTACTTAGCTTTCCAACTGTATAATTGGCCCTGTCGTGCCCAGAGATGGAGGCTGGTAAATTTCAGGGGCCTCCGGTTATGGTTCCCATCGGCCCCTCCCCTGCTTACGGGCCATACTCATACCTAATCTGTCTCGTGCTCTGGCCCTTCCTGTACTCTGCCCTTTTAGAACTGACTTTTACTGGATCCCTCTTCCCTCAGGGCCCTACTCAGGGCTTGGGGGATAATGGTAATAAGGGCTAGTGGCCAAAATAAACTGGGGTACTCTTCATGGGTACCGGTGTGCACCAAGCCACTTCAACATTACAACCCTCCTGCAGCTAATAAGTGGCAATGGGACAGGATGGCAGAGCATTGGAACTGGAAAGAATTTAGAGATCTCCCAGTGTGATTTTTTTTAAAATTGAGGTAAAATTCACATACCATAAAATTAACCATTGTAAGTGTATGATTCAGAGGCGTTTAGTACATTCACAGTGCTGTGCAACCATCTCCTCTGTCTAGTTCCAAAACGTTCTCATCACTCCAAAGGAAACCCCGTCCCCACTTAGCAGTCACTCCCCATTGCCCCCTCCCCTACCTCCTGGTAACCACCCATCTGCTTTCCATCTCTGGATTTGCCTATTCTGGCTGTTCCATAGAAATGGATCACACAGTATGTGACCTTTTGTGTCAGGTTTCTTTCACTGAGCACACCGTTTTTGATGTTCATCCACGCTGTAGCATGTATCACTCCTTCATTTCTTTCTATTGCTGAGTAATATTCCATTGTATATGTACACCACATTTTATTTACCTGTTCATCTGTTGATGGACATTCAGGTTGTTCTGCCTTTGGGCTGTTGTGAATTGTGATGCTATGAACATTGCCGTACAAGTTTCTGTTTGAATATTTGTTTTCAGTTCTTGTATGTATATGCCTAGGAGTAGAATTTCTGGGTCATATGGTAATTCTATGTTTAACTTTTTGAAGAATGGTGGATCTATTTGCCAAAGTGGCTGAACCATTTTACACTTCCACCAGCAAAGTACGAGGGTTCCAAACTATTTTTCCATATCCTTGCCCACTCTTGTTATTTTCCATCATTTGCTTTGTTTTGTTTTTTTAAATTGTAGCCACCTAGTGGGTGTGAAGTAGTATCTCATTGTGGTTTTTTTTTTTAATGTCTTTTAAACTAATAAACTTCATTGTTTAGAGTGGTTTTAGGTTCATAGCAAAATTCAGGGGAAAGTCCAGAGAGTTCCCATTTACCCCCGTGCCCATAGAGGTACAACCTTGCCCACTGTCAACATCCCCCCCACAGTGGTACATTTCTTACATTCGACGAACGGACACTGACTCATCCTTAGCATCCTGGGCCCATAGTCTCCATTAGGGTTCACTCTTCATGTTGTATATTTTATGGGTTTTGACAAATGTGCAACGACATGTACCCATCATTGTAGTTTCATGCAGAACAGTTTAACTGCCCTAACAATGCTCTGTGTTCTGCCTTACTGTGGTTTTTACTTGCATTTCCCTAATGACTAATGGTGCCAGAGGTTTTAAACAGCGCTTTGAGAAGCTCCCTGAGGGCCGCCGTGGGGAGGAAGAGAAGGCCTGCAGGCAGCGATAGTATTCGGGACCCCGTGCCTTCTTCTGCCCCCAGTCACTCCTCTTTTGTCTTTTGGGCATGTCTGACTTCTCATTAAATACTCCATTTGATCGGGGTTTCTGAGGCTATCATAAATTTGGCCGTCATTTACCTGGCCTTGCGTTTTCTACATCTCCATTTTACATATGACAAAACCGAGATCACAAGAAGCAAAGATACTTGGCTAGCGTCTTAAGATTGGTAACTTCCAAAACCAATAGTGGAGCCCTATTTTTCCCGCTCCTGGTCCCATTCTTTTTCAACTATCCAACCTGTGTATAACAACAACAGTAATGATAACTACCGCGTATTAAATGCTCGCAGGGTGGCAAGCGCTGTGGTGAGCAATGCCATGTAACCCGCCTGTAACATCTCCACGCGGTTCGTGCCGTCAGCAGGCACACATCACGCCTAGAACAGAAGTCTTCACCGTGGCCTGCGAGACTCCTCTCCAGCCTCAGACCTGCCCCTCTTTGCTCCGTGAGTCTGCTCTGGCCACAGCATGTCACTGCTGTTCTGGGTGAGGGCCTCAAGGCCTTCTCATCACTCTGCTCTCCTGTCCCACTAAACGATAAACTCTTACCGTAGCCTAAATAAAGGAGACATTTATTACTCTGTCACATAAAGGAGGTCTAGAGGTAGAGAAGCCTCTGACTCTGGGGTCCTCAGAGGTCCAGGCTTCTATCCCGCTCTACCACCTCAGAGTGCGGCTTCCACTCTAATAGTTCAAGATGGTGCTGGACCACCAGCCTCTCTGCCTGAGTTGCAGGCAGCAGAAAGGAAGAGAAGGAGGGAGAACAGAGCACTTCCCAGCTGAGGCGGCTTCCTCCAAGCAGCCTTCCCAGAGTTCCCATCTACATTTCTACTTAGATCTCACTGGCTGACACATGTCCACTTGGCCCCAGTTAATTGCAAGAGAAGCTGGGAAATGATATTTTTTAGCTTATCTTTTGTCACACCAAGTAAAATCGGGGCTCTATTCTAAAGACTAAGGGGGAGGGGGATATTCGGAGACACCTAGAGTCTACCACAGGTGTCTATTGGAAGCACTTTTTAATAGTAAAAACTTGGAAATAATGTAAGTATCGAAAAACATGATTGGCTCAATAAATTAATTGATTCATTAATACCATGCATGTTTACATGTTACATTTTAGAAGAATATTTAATGACAGGGTAAAATGTTTATGATACTATGTTGAGTGAAAAAATAATTACTACTGTGCTAAGAAAACAATTAAGATATTATGTAAGAACCATAAAAGAGCAACAGCTACTTGATGATCTAAAAGAATTCTAGTCCTGTGGCTATCTTTAAAAAGGAGTCCTATCATTTAGAGATATGTTTATGGATGAAATGATATAATGTCTGGAATACGCTTTATAGCGGAGGAGGATAAAGACCGTGGTGGGGGAATACAGATAAAACAAGAAAGGCCATATGTTCACAATTGCTGAAGCTGTGAATAGATAAATGGAGGTTTGTGATCTTATTTTCTTTTTCTTTTACGCATGTTTGAAAATTTCCATAATAAAAAAATTTTTTAAAGGATAAAGTACAAGTCATTTAACCTCTGTCTCATTTTTCAAATGGACTAATAATAATAACTAGCTCACAGGGTGGAGTGGAGATTAAATGAAATGATAGGGTATATAAAAATACTTTGAGATGAATAAAGGCAGTCAGAAATGCCAGTGACTCCCATCGCGATGGGGCTGGCATAAAGCCTAGTTATGGACAAACCCAGGTTCTCCAACTCTTCATCACTGGGGTCTTTCACTCCCCACTTTGCCTTCCCCGCTAAACCTCCCAGGGGTGGGGGAGGTGCTGGCACAGCTGGGCACAGTTCACAGCCAACGGTGAGGCAGGTTCCAGCATCAGGTGTTCCAGGCCTCCAACATCACTCCTGTGGGTCCCTACCTGCTTGGTCTATACATGGGGTCGACACGGCCACTGTATGCCCAAATGTCACCCATTCAACTGCCACAGGCTGGGTCAGTCAAGGCGCTCCACCCACTGGTACATGGCCTTCCCTCCCAGGGCCTCAGGATCCCTTCTGGCCAAGGAAGAAGTTGAACACGTTGGTTTCCAAGGATCCTGGGCCCTGATGTTTTCAGAAGATAAATATTAATAATACAATAACAACAGCCAGCTTTTGTTGAGTGCCAATTATGAACCAGGCATAACTAAGCACCTTATAAGCTTTAATTCATGTAATTCTTACAACAAGCTTTATGAGGCAAGGCCTATTATCTCCTTTAACAAATGAAAAGGTAGGCTCAGAGAGGGTAAATCGTCTTCTCAGGCCCACAGAGCTGGTAGGTAGTAGGGCTGGGTTTTGAACTCAGGCAGGAGAAAGCAGCAGCTTGGATGGCACTGAGCTGCAGCTCTGTGAAGAAGTCTGCATCCATCGTACAGTTGCCACACTAAATTCTGGAGTCCCTGACAAAGCCATGGGTCTGTGAAACTCAGGAAAGAAGACCCCAATACTTCCCCAAGGATTGAGGACCTGTTCGAGGCATCCGCTGTGCAGAGCAGAACAGGCTTTCGATGCCCACTAGGTTAAGGAGATCCCAGACTGATGGCCAGCCAGCACTAATCAGTTTGGTCTCATGGGTTCTTTACAGCTGTGATAGTCTTGATTAGTGCATACCCAAGGCATACCAGTTACCAATTATTTAACATCACTCTGGATAGAGAGAAGAATGTCTTGTTTGTAAGGATTTAGAAGTTGGACAATCTTCTCAGAAGGATCTAGGGAGAGTCTCCGAAAATGATTGACAGCTCTCTGGCTTGGGTAGATAACCAGACATGTGCTCGATGGCTCCTGAAAGTCCTGCACAGGCCCCAGGATTTCATAAATATTCATAAGTACTGCTAGACGGTCTGCTCTCATTTGAAGAAAATACGTCAAAACCACCAGAAAACTTCTGTAGTAGAAACACGTTTTTGCCAGGCCAGCCTCGCCATTCCCCTCTTCAGTTGCTCTATCTTGGTATTCCTTTGGAGAACCAGCCCTCTCGCCCCACTAACTGTCATGGTGGGACTGTCCATCAGGGTACCCCATCCTCCCAGGCCAGGGCAGGGCACGGGGCCCAGTGAGGCTGCTCAGATGCTCTCTTGGAATATGAATCCTGAATCGAGACAAGAAGACAGAAAACAGCACAGTTGCATCCCCAAACAGCACCATCAACAGAGCAGCCCTGGTTTCGAACACTTCTGAGACCCAGATATTCAGCCTTTCTCTTCAATGACGCCTTATAGTGTGACCATATGTTTATTTTCTGAAGTTATCCAGAGCTTTTCTGTTCTTTTTCTGTTGCCTGTAACCAAAGAAACCCTTACTCACACTGGGTTCAATATCAAACGTCAGTGTTTTTTTTCTTAGAAGCTTTTAATCCTGAAAGACAGACCCTTCCTTCCTGGTCCAACCTCCTCCAACCCCAGAACCTAAGTCTTTTCTTTGCCATTTCCGTCCAGAGCTTTCTGGGCTGGGTGGAAAAGGGTTCCTGTCAAAGTGCTAAGCTTTACCTTGAGCGATGAGTGAGGACACCCTTTAAATTACCTCTAAAACCCTTTGATTCACTCAGCAGAGGTTGCTATGGGCAATTTGCTAAGCTTATTGATTATTTTCTGTTTAAATTAAAGTTTGATGTCCTGGAACAGGCTGTGCAGAGTATGGAGTTAATGGAAAAAGTTGAGATCCAGGGGAGAGACGCTTGCTGGGGAAATGGAGGGTATCCAAGGGGAAAACAGGCAGTCTGTGAAGAGGAGGCTGCGTGCGCCGAGGTGTGGTGAATATGATGGCGATAAAAAGGATGGAGAATGGAACGCTTTTAGGAGGGAGGCTAGCTTCTGGACGTTTAAAGCCTCAGGGAGACAGTGGGAAAAATGTCTTCATTCCACAAATATTGGTTGCATGCCTGTCATATGCCAGGCGTTGTCCTGGGCACTAGGAAAAAATAGTGTAGAAGGCACGATCCTCACGTCTGTGCTTTCGATCTTGGTTCTCACAGTGCGGCCCCCGGGGCAGCTACACCCTATTGCCTGAGATGTGTTAGACACGCAGATTCTCAGGTCCCACCCCAGACCTGCCGAACCAGAAACTACAGAAGAGGGGCCCAGTGCCTTTCAGGTGACTCTCACACATGCTACAGTTTGAGAACCACTGCCCTGCCCTAGATCCTTAGACCTCCGAGGAGTAGGCCTCAGGGTTCTGCCAGCCAGGAGTTCAGTTTGTGTCAGGGTTATGATTGCCAACATCTGCTGAGTATTTGTCATTGCCAGGTATTGTCCTAAGCATCTCACGTGGGTTCTTTCATGTCATTCTCACAACTTTTGTTTTTTTGTGAGGAAGATTGGCCCTGAGCTAACATCTGTGCCAATCTTCCTCTTTTTGCTTGAGGTAGATTGTTGCTGAGCTAACATCTGTGCCAATCTTCCTCTGTCTTGTATGTGGGATGCAGCCACAGCATGGCTGACGAGTGGTATGTAGGTCTACACTTGGGATCCGAACCCGAGAACCCTGGGCTGCTCAAGTGGAGTATGCAAACTTAACCATTATGTCACTGGGCTGGCCCCACAACAACCATTTTAATAGGCGGTGAAAGGGAAGCACGCTGGAAGTAAGTGGGGCGGGTGGAATTCAAATGCAAGAGCAGGTCCTTTCTGCTCTCCTGTCTCCTGGACACCAGGCTCCCACCAGGCTCTGTGACTCATTCTGCCCTGGTCAAGCTGATCTTCAGATAGAGATAGAACCATGGTTCCCAGAGGAGCTATATTGTGCAGCTGGGTTTTAGATGCTTCAGGAAGAAGACAAAGTAAAAGAAGGGCAAAGAAGTGTGGAATGACTGGGAAGGAGGCAGAGGGTATGTTGGACTGGAAGGAGAAGCCAGGCCAAGAGCCTCACACACACAGTTATCCTCGTATTATGGGAGACTGGAGTGCAAATCACCATGTACAGATTAGGTATGGGTAAATCTTGTCCATTCAGCCAAAGAGACTTCGTGCATGATGCCTAATTCAGGTCCTTTAACTTTGATGGTGTGTTAGTTTCCTACAGCTGCTGTAACAAGTTACCACAAATTTAGTGGCTTAAAACAACACAAGTTTGTTCTCCTATAGTTCTGGACGTCAGAAGTCTAAAATCAAGGTGTTGGCAGGGCTGCCTTCCTCCTTGAGGCTGCAGGAGAGAATCCATTTCCTTACCTTTTCCGGCTTCTGGAAGCTGCTTGCATTCCTTGGCTTGTGGGCCCTCCCTCCATCTTCAAAGCCAGGAGTGTAGCATCTTCTCTTCTGTCTGACCTCTGCCACTGTTCTTACGTCTTCTCTCTCTGACTCTGAGCCTCCTGCCTCCCCTTTTAAGACCCCTGTGATTATATTAGGCTCACCTAGATAATCCAGGATAATCTTCACATCTCGGTATCCTAACTTAATCACATCAGCAAAGTCCTTTGGCCATGTAAGGTAAGACATTGATAGGTCTGGGAACTAGACCTTTGGGGTGGAGGGTGCATTATTCTGTCTACCACACTTTGTGACTTAGGAAAGTCATTTTTCTTTCTGAAAGTCTCCAGTTCTCCCCAAAATGGGGACTATAATAATTCTTGGTCCTAAGCTTATAGGACTATGACTGAAATAAGCGTGTATGTCCTTTCAATCACAGATGTAAACATTATTGTCTCAGTTTCCTCATCTGACAAGTGGGGATAAGAGTGGTGTTTCTTCTTCATTCAACTAAAAATATGTATTGCTTATTTACCCTGAGCCGTATTCCGTCCGTGCTGCATTGGAAAGGGCTCGACACAGCATCTGCTACAGAGAAACACTCCGTGAAATGGAGTTGCGGGAGTTGTGTAAATTAGTTAGGTTTTAGAGCCTTAAATATGTGTCAGCAACAGACAGAGATGAGGCCAATTCTCTTGAGGAACCAACCATCTGATGACTCATTTCATCGTGCAATGTTTGGAAGAGAAGCAATAAGCTCAGGTCCCAAGATGCACCGTGATCATGAACTTAAGAGTCTCTCCGCTGAGCTCACCGAGGGTCAAAGAGAGCTTCTGCACCTCCCATGGTGGGTGATGGGGTCAGGGCTGCATGTGGCCAGCAGAGGCTGTCCTTGGCACTCCCCTGAATCAGTGTTTGTTGATGATCAGGGGAACCAAAAACAGCAGCCGGGTCCACCAGAAGAGAGACATTAAAGTTGATTAAGTGAGTGGGCCAATTAGCGTCTGGCTTCATACAGCGTGGAGTTAATTAGCCTCTACAAAACAACACAGCTGCTTTAATGGTGGGGCCAGAGGCCCAGCAGTGGAGCCGCGGGGAAAGAAGTGGTAGGGCTAGTGTTTAATGGCTTGGCTGCAGTGGGCCCTGCCCCACTAAACTGTAGAACAAAGCCCTGGGCAAACTTCCCGGCTGGCGCCCAGGGAGGGCCTGGGCCAGGGAGCGGCCCCTTCCAGTGTGCTCCCCTGAAGGGAGACCAAACCTGGACCTCACACTGGAGTTTCTTTTTGAGACCGTTAGCACAACTTCTTTGTCTTCTAACAAAAATCACTATCTACACATTTTGTCTTGATCCTCAACTTCATAATTCACGTTGTTTCTTAATGGTGATATTTTTCCTTATTATGAGAGTAATACATATTTTGGGGGGAACATTTGGAAAATATATAAAAATACAGAGGAAAAAAATAACCCCTCCACCCTGAAATAGATTCCTTCATTCATTAACTATTTATTGTTCGCCTGCTAAATGCCAGTGTTGTCCAAGGTGTTCAGATAAAGTATACATCAGTTTTGATTTTTCTCCATGCAAATATGTATGCTATTTTACAAATTGGACTCACGGTGCATGATCTTTAATAACCTGCTGATTTTAGCAATATGTCATGGATATTTTTCCCATCATGTTGAAATATTTTTTTAAACTACTTAGCCTCTATGGTTCCACTAATTAAGCTATATTTTAGTTGTCCATTTATTGATGCCTCCTGCTGCCTCTTCTAACAAAGTTCTTGAGGGTAGAGACAACATCTTTTTTTACCACTATATTCGCCATGCCTAGATCAGAGCCAGGCATGTGGTAGGCACTCATTAAAAATGTGAAGAATGACAATATCCAAGACATGGAAGCAATCCAAGTGCCCATCAACTCATGATTGGATAAAGAAGATGTGGTATACATATGCAATGGAATACTACTCAGCCATAAAAAAGACAAAATCATCCCATTTGCAGCAACATGGATGGACCTGGAGGGAATTATGCTAAGTGAAATAAGCCAGACTGAGAAAGACAAACACCAGATGATTTCACTCATGTGTGGAATATAAACAAATACAGAAACAAAGAGAACAGATCAGTGGTTACCAGGGGAAGGGGGTTGAGGGGTGGGCAGAGGGGGTGAAGGGGAGCACCTATATGGTGACGGACAAGAAATAATGTACAACTGAAATTTCACAGTGATATAAACTATTATGAACTCAATAAAAAAAATGTGATGAATGAGCAAAGGACTTTACCCAGTCCCTTCTTATGGGTCACTGAGGTTGCTTCCACTTCTTTACTCTTATAAAAAATGCTATTATATCAGTTAAGACTGGGTTCAACTACAAGTGACAGATAATCTCCCAAGGCAGTGGCTTAAACAAGAGAGTTTATTTGTCTTTTGCAAAAAGTCCAGGAAGTTAGTCCAGGCCCAGCATAGTGCTTCTCTATCTGTTGGCATGGACTCCATTTCCAAAGTCGCCTTGGTGTCCAAAATGGCTGCTAATGCTCCGTCACATTCCAGCCAAAAGCAAGGAAGGGGAGGACAGAGAAGGACAGGCACGCTTTCTTCAGGGACCCATCCTGGAAGTTCCGTATACATCTTCTGCTTGCAATCTCATTAGTCAGAATTTGGTCACATGACCGTAGCTCACCACACGGGAGCCTGGGAAATGTAGTCTTAATTACGCAGTTACCATTCAGGACTACTGTTCATGAGGGAGAAGGGGAAGAAACATAGAGACCATTAGCTGGGATGGCTCTTAGACTCCTGGACTGACCCCAGCCTTTCTGCCCTGCCCTTCCCTAATGTGACCCCCTGTTTCTCCAGATGGAGGTCTGGATATGGGGCAGGTCAGCCTACTTTGTTGGACTCAGGCCCAGGACCAGAGCATCGGGAGGGTTTCAGAACCTTCCCCTCCCTGCTGTAAACTTCATCTTCCCAGTCAATACAGTCATTGCCAAAGACTGACTCAATAAAGATGCCCCATTCCCCAGAGGATGCTTTTCCAATTAGTGCAAAGAGGAAGTTTCAGCTGTGAGCGCAGGAATTGGGGTTTCTGAAATGCAATGATTATTAGTAACAATCAATCAAACGGCCTCGTAGGACCATGAGAGAAAGCCAGCTCTCAAGGATTCCATGTGGGACAAGGATGAGGGGCTGCCTGTAACAAGAGGGAGTGTGGCTCAATCACAGTCTGGCCAAGTCTCTGAGACAGTGAGGGACTTTGAAACAGGGTTTTACGGCCTGCCGTAAAAATCCTGCCAAAGCGCATTCAGGACTGTGTGGGGAGATGTGCGTTCATTATTATGCCCCAGCAGCTATCACAGGAAACCATCTGGGCTCCATTGGCCTATAAATTTGCAACATGCAGTGGGTGGGCTGCCAAGCCGGAAGTCAAGGTGTGAAGTGGATCTGGCAGCTTCCATCCACAGGGCTAGCTCCGAAAGTCTCCATTTCCAGCAGGTATTTTTCTTTTTAATTTTTTATTGTGAAATATATCACACATACAGAAAAGTGTACAAAACACAAATGTATACTTTAACAAATTATCATAAAGTGAATACATACGTCACAATCACCCAGATCACGAAAAAGGCCACTGCCAGTCCCCCAGAAGCCTCTCAGGTGCCCCTTCCCACAACACCCTCTTTCCCCCCAAAGATAACGATCCTGACTTTAAGGAGTATAGCCTCCTTGCCTCACTTTGCTGTCTTGTCACTTAAGTATTCACCCCAAAATGGTATGATTAGTTTGTCTATTTGTGAACTTAATTTGTTGTACAGAATCTGAGTCCATATTCTTTTGTGTCTGGATTTGTTTGTTGTGCCCAACATTATTTTTTCAATATTAATCTATACTGCATAAGACTTTAGTTTGTTCATTTTCATTCCTGAATGTCATTCCACTTACCTATTTTACTGCTTTTAGACATTTTATGGTTCTTGGACATTTGAGTTGTTTTCAGTTTGAGATTATTACAGATAATACTGCTTTGAACATTCTTGTACATACATGCATGTGTACATACACATGAGTTTCTCCACAGCCATCATTCTCAAACTTCAGGGTAAATGAAAATAGCTGGAAAGCTTGTTAAAATGCAGATTCCTGGTCTTCTCCCTAAAGAGTGTGATTCAGTAAGTTTAGGTTGGTGTCCATACATTTTCATTTCCAACAAATTGTTAGGTAATAATGACGCTGCTGATCCCTGGACCACCCTGGACCGGTACTAGAGAGCAGAGGTGGCCAACGATGGCCCATGGGCCAAACCTGGCCCACCATCTGCTTTTGTGTGGTCCTTGAGCTAAGAACAATTTTTACATTTTTAAATGGTTGACAAAAAATCCAAAGAAGAATGATATTTTATGATGAAAATTATATGAAACTCAAATTTCAATGTCCATAAATAAAGTTTTATTGGCAAACAGCCACACCAATGCCAGTTTCTAAGATGGTTGTACCACTTTACATTTTCATAGATGTAAGTTCAACAGATGAAAGTTCTTTTTGCTCCACATTCTTACCAACTTTTCATTTTGTTAGATTTTAAATTTTAACCAATCTATTGGGTGGTATCCCATTGTGGTTTTAATTTAAATCTTCCCGATTCTTACTAGATGTTGAGCACATTTTCAAGTGTTTATTGGCTGTTTGGATTTCTACTTTAGGAAATGCCTGTTCCAATCTTTTGGCCCTTTTTCTATTGGGTTACCTGTCTTTTTCTCTACATATTCTGGAAACAATTCCTTTGTCATTGATATGCATTGTAAGTATTTTCTCCCTTTTGAAAAGGGCTTGCCTTTTCACCTTATGATGGTGTTTTTTAATGTATAGGAGTTTTTCATTTTAATGTAGTGAAACTTACCAAACTTTTTTGTGTGTTAAGAAAACTTTCCCTATCTTGAGATCATGAAGATATTGTCCAGCATTATCTTTCAAAAGCTTTATTATTTTACCTTTCACATTTAGGTATTAGTTTATCTGAAATTGACTTTTAGTGCATGATGTGAGGTACGGGTCTAATTCCATTTTACGGCTATTTTATTTTTCCAACAGCACGTATTGAAAGACCACCCTTTTCACACTGTTCTTTGAGGGTACTTTTGTCATAAAGCAAATACCTGTGTATACACATGGGTCTGTTCTATTTCACTGGTCTAGTTGTCTATCCTTGTGCTAATACCACATACACTTAGTTATTATTATAGCTTTATAAGTGTTGAAATCTGGCAAAGTAAGTCATTCCACCTCATCTCTTCTTCAACAGTGTTTCAACTATTTTTGGCCCTAGAAGTTTTTCCCCTTAAGTTGTTCACAAAAACACAAAGTTAGTGGACAGTGGAAAGCCACTGCTGACCAGCAGCAGGGCCGATTAGCACGACCTCTTCGGGGAGCAGTTTGGTAACACTCCAGTCATTGAACCCTTTCTCTGCCCCCGACCCAACCAAAAGGACATATACTTTAACCCACTAATTCCATTTCTGGAAATCTATCTTAAAGAAATACCCAAAACCTTTCCAAACAGGGGAAAAGTTTTTGACTCAACAAACATTCAGACTCAGTGTCAGAGCTACATGCTGGAGGTATGATGATGAGGAAACCCGCTCCTACCTTACAGAAGCTTCCATTCTCCTTACAGGAGACAGCCACATAAAGGGGTCATTGCAATCCAATGTGGTAAATGTTCAGAGAGAGGTATGTATAAACACTGTGTGCACGGAAATGTCCACACTCCATTCCTTATAATAGGGGAAAACTGAAAACAACTTCGATGTCAGGCAATGGAGGGACGAATAAATAAGTTATGGCACATCCACAGGATGGAATATTGTACAGTTATTTAAAAAAGACTGTAGCAACATGAATAAATGATTTCAATATAATGTTAAGTGAAAAAGAACATGACACAATGCTGCAAAAAAAAAAATCCTACCTGTGGGGGAAAGAAATAGATGCATTGGAAAAAATTCTGGAAGGAATACACCCAAATAATGATAGTAGTTATGAATATGTGTGATTGTTTTCTTTTTTCCATTTTCCAAACCTTCAGTAGTGTGGTTATATAAACTTATAGTAAAAACATAAGTTAAAAAGCCACTTCCTATACCGACTGACTCCTTTTTTCAGCATCTGCCCTATGTCAGGCAGTATGCTAAATGCTTTATGTATGTGGTCTCATTTAATCCTCGGAGCCCGTAAGGGATGGAGGGATGGGTGTTTTTAGGTTATTATCTCCTCATGAATAAAAGGGGGAGGAAGAGGCTTAGAGAGGTGAAGGAACTTGCCCCAAGTCACACAGTGAGAGGCAGAGCTGACGCACGGACGCATGGACGTGTGGATGTGCATCTGCCACAGTCACCACCACGCCAGCCTGCCGCCCCTTGATACAGAACCCAGGTATCTTTCAGAGGGAAATGGGTTCGAGGATGGCTGAAGTGCATTTCTGCCTAGAAGAAAGTAGGTCACTAGCCTTTAGACCCCTCTGGCCCAGGGATTCTGATCTCAACCTCGTCTCACATTAACAGCCAGGTGATCTTAGATTGTGACCCCACCCTGCTGAGCCCCAGCTTATTCTTCTGTTACACGCCCTCCTCATAGGCTGTTGCATTGATTAATGAGATAACATATATCCCATGTCCTACAAAAGGGAGGCACTTGTTAATTTATTTCCCTCCACCCAAGGACACAGGAAACTTTCAAAAGCCCTAGCCTTTTCCTGTCACTTGGCCTCTGGCTATTGTCCTGGGTGTAATGGAGTGGAAAACTCTATACACAGCTCCCTCTGACAGTGAATTTCTAATCTCAGAAAATTTAATGGTTTTTGTCAACCTGATTGTCCAGTGACAGCGGATTAGGAGAGTGACTTCCTTGTCACTGGAAAGTTGACTTGCTTCACGGCGTTTTTCCTGGTGCCGTTGGGAGGCATGATCGATACAACACAGACCTAAATACTTACCTGTGGTTTCGGGGCTGAGGACAAAGGTTGGGCGTTCCATTTAAGCGCCTTCGGCCATTTCCAAGCCGACCCAGGCGTGATGTGCATTCAGCAGTCTAAGCTGGTGGCCCAGAGCTCTGCCGTCGAAGGCACAAACCAGAAATCCAGCTCTGGCTTTCTCCTGCCGGGCAAAGCAGAGGCCCCTCCCTCTCAGGCTGAGTTTGTTTTCTCTGCTCCAGTTTTCCTGTCTGGGAAAGGAAGGCCCATTAGTTACTGTCTGCTACTCCGGAAGGATGGCCTTGTTTTTTCCGTAGCAGGACTTCCCAGACACAATGCACTGGGGCACAAATGGACCATGACTACGGATGCAAACCTGGTTCAGATCCCCTGCTCCCTGCCCGCCTGCAGCTGGGGCACCACCCGCCCCAGGCTGCCCTCTGCCGCAGACGGACCTGAGAGTCAGCCCTCAGCGGGGAGCATCCGCCAGAATTTAGTCACCTAGGGAGGCTCCTGCCCCGTCCGGAGAAGCTCTTTCAGTCCTGGGTGCAAAATAAAGCCCTATGTTATATGAGGCACTTAAGATTATGTCACTTCCTTGGGGACGTCATCTCTGACCTTTCAGTCTAGGCAGGTCCCCTGTAGTTTCCCTCATGACACTCATTCTAATTAGAAATAAATAAGCTCCATGAAGGTGAGAATGTCTGCCTGCTGGGTCCCTGCTGACCCCAGTTAGTGCCGAGAAACATTTTCGGCACATAGAAGGTGCTCAATAAATATTCGTTGAATACATGAATTAATAAATCTCTGTAACTGCGTGTTTATGGCCTGTCTCCAGCCCCATGAGAGACACGCTGTGTCTTACTCACCCTGTACTCTCAGCACCCAGGATGGAACCGGCACACAGGAGGCGCTCAAAAACGTTGAAGGAATAATAAAAGTTCTTAAATTTTTTATGTTGAATTAATGATATTAATTTTAATTATTTAGTAATAAAACCACAATGCAGTTATTTTAGAAAGAGTAAAGTAAAAGACACATCTCCCATTAATATCGCTGCTCTTAAACAGCTCCTTTCGTTATTTTGATGTTTTCCTTTCAGAGTTTTTCATGTGTGTATTTTATGAGTAATTTTAATAGGGTCATTTTAAGCACACCCCCCCCCCACCCCCACCCCCAACTACTGCCCAGGCAGCAGGGGGCTTTATGGAGTTAAGAGAAGGAAGGGAGGCCTGCACGGATCATGTCTGTCATATTGTTATAATTAATTGTTGGTCCTACAATGGGATCGACAGCATCATGGGAACAGCTAGCGAGAAGCGTTGCTGTCTATAGGTTCTCCCCTGGGGTCAAGGCAAATCTGGCTATGGAAAAACTTGCCAGTTCCACCCGCCGCAGTGGGCTCCGGGCTCCGGGCTCAGGCTCTGCCTTTTTTATTCCAATAGTTATGTGGAAATCAACCCAGTTTCTACCTTTAAGCCTCAGTGACATGGAGCCAACAAGTGACTTCTACTATAATTACGGAAGTGGGGAAACCGCTGTATAATTTAAAAAACAAATCAAAACCTGTTCTGTTATAGTGAAAATGTTTCTAAACATTTAGAGGGGAAAGGTTCTACTCTGTGTAATGGTAGACAGCCTCTTAGCTCACAGTGAGGAAAATTCATGCCAACTGTTATCAATTTCTCATTGATAACAGGGTAGGCGGAAGCCGAGTGACCGGATCACTCATCCACTTTAACATCTCCATTCCTTTTACCTTGAGTTCACTTAGCCATTCAACAAATGCATTTCGAGTATCCCCCTGAATGTACAAGGAGGAAATAATTAGCTTTTCTAGGGTGGGTCTTATAGTCCCAAATCTATTGGACATTGCGAAGACACAAGAAAAAACTAAAAACGAAATTGCAAGGTCAAAGTGCATTCAGAATGCAGAAAAGAAACATCACAGGCAGGAGCAGGGACGGAGGGCTACTTGTTTCCTCTCCTCTTGGCTCACAGACAGACTACATTCTCCAGGCCCCTCGCATTGAGCTAGGCCACACGACTGAATTCCAGCCAACGGAAGGAGGAATTACACGCAACACTTTCAAGTCTGGCCCGTAAAAGCAACCCACACCAAGCTGCTGCCACCCCACGCCCCCCACGCCACGCCCCTCCACGCCCCTCCCTCACCTTCTGGTTCCTGACTTCCCCTTCTCCTGACTTCAGTCCCATTTGCTCACACAACCATCCCGGCTTTGCAGCTGAGTCCTCTCTATACTCTCTCGGCCTATAGGTTGTGAGGACTGCGGATCCAGCAGCCTAGAGACGGGCGGTCAAGTATCCCCTGAACTTTCTTGGGCCAGGGGAACTTTCTCTAGAATTGTGCTGGAGCTCTGACCTTGTGACCCTTCTCCTGCTCATAAGGTGGGAAGCCTGGTGCTGTTTGTGGATCTGAAAATGAAATCGCTTTTAATGCAGATGAGTCTGCAGCTAATTAGTGTCCAGGCCTGAAGACCAGCAGAAAACATCCTGAGCGCTGGGCTACTTGGAAGAAAACAGAGGTATTTTGGGGTCCCCACAGCCAATAGAAGCCATCCTACATGGGCAGGGCCCCCATCGTGCATCTCGGGGGAATCTGGGATCCTTCAATGATTAGTTCTTCACGAAAATCATCTTGAAGAAACTTTCAGATCTCAGGAAGAAGGGAAAAAATTAGTTTCTCATTTGGAAATGAATGAATTGTTTCTTATTTGGAAAATAAAGAAAATGATAATGGCTGATATTTAGTCAGCATTTTCTATGTCCTAGGCACTGCGGGAAGCCCTTGACACGTCTCATGGCATCAGCTCTGACAACACCTCTGTCACATGGGCATTACGCTGCCACGTTTTATGGTAGGAGAACGGAGGCATGGAAAGGAAAAATCACGTGTGCACAGCTACACAACTAGCCAGTGACGAGAACTAGGGTTCAAACACAAGTCATCTGACACTAGGGTCTGTGCCCTTGACCTCTACATTACAGCGCTTAGTTTTAGAAGAGGCTTGGCTCCTAGAAAGACTTAAACAGCTGGGAATAGTCTCAGGTGCAAAGTGCTGAACCGAAGCCGACGCCGCACCAGGGCCAGGCAGGAGGGTCTCAGAATCTGCCAGTGCCACACCAGGGCATGTCGGACCAGGAGCTCCAGCTCTCAGAAGCAGGTTGCCAAGGTCAGAATAACAAGCGTGGGAGGTCTGAAGCTGGGCGGGCAGAACTAGAGAGAAAGGTGGTCCGCCAGGAGGCAGCTGACCTGGCTCCTTACGTGCAGGTGTTTCTCTTCCCCTGTGTGTATCTCGGCTCACAGTTCAACCCCTTTGTAGTCATAGAATCTGGACCTCAAAGCACTAAACAGAGAAGTTTACAGTGGGTTGGAAGGTAGGGGAGAGGGGGTCAGCTGGAACTCAGAGACCACGTCAAAGTATTTTCAGGGCAAAGTGCCTTCAGTGGGGCCACACAATGCCTGGGGGCCTCACTGGGAGACTTAAGGCAGATGTAGAAGTGAGAGAAAGTGAAAAACAAGAACTTGAGAATTAGAAGAGGAAAGAGGGGGAGCTGACCGGGTGGCGTGGTGGTTAAGTTTGCACACTCTACTTCAGTGGCCCAGGGTTCTCAGGTTTGGATCCTGAGTGTGGACCTAGGGCGGCTTATCAAGCCACACTGTGGCGGCATTCCACATACAAAATAGAGGACTGGCACAGATGTTAAGACAGCAACAATCTTCCTCAAGCAAAAAGAGGAAGATGAGCAACAAATGTTAGCTCAGGGCCAATCTTCCTTACCAAAAATAAAAAAAGAGCTAGCAGAGGAAAGAGGGAAAGGACAGAGAAAGAGAAAACCAAGGCGATCGTGGCGGGAGGTCAGAAACTTGTGCTTTGACAGCTGCTGCCGTTGCCCCTCAGAGCTGCCCCTGGAAACCTGTGGGGAGCTGGGAGGACAGGCTCTGCCTAACAACCTGGGCTTCCTTCCCCCAGTGTACCCACCCTTTTTAATGAGCTTTGAGTACAAAATCTCTCTCCCCAGGCAGGAAGGGCTTCAATAATAAGATGCCCAGAGTTAGTTACGACACTCAAACCTCTCTCGCAGGAAGGCAGTATTTTTTATGTCATCCTAAACTGCACAGCTCCCGTAGGCCTCCTGTGGGAATGGTGGCTCTGGGGATGGAGGGGAGATATGAGCATCTGATGTGAAGCTGAGGCAAAAGGGAAAGTCGGGGATGCAGGTCCCCTCCGTCCCAGCCAAAGTCAAGTTAGCAGGGAGCAACACACGGCAGGCATGGGGAAGGAACTGAACAGTGGGGCTCCGTGGCCTGGCCCAGCCCTGTCCAGAGGCATGAAGCCCGTGACAGCCTCCCAGGGACAAGTCTTCCCCGTGGCGGAGGGGTGGAGGAGGGGGCGTGTGACTGTGTGTAGCTGCCCTGAGCCCTCTGCCTAACTGGGCGTCCCGATCCTAGCTCCTGCCTGAAGTGAGGAAAGGTGGCCTGCCAGGCCGTGTCCACAGACACCCCCTCAAACGAGAGGCCTCCCAGGATGTGGGCTCTGGAGGCCGGAAGACCTCCATCGAAACGTCGCTCTGCCATTTCTAGCTGAGTCATCTTGGATAACTGCCCATCTCTGAGCCTCTGTCTCCTCCTCTGGGAGCTGGGGGATGCGGTGCCCATCCAGCTGCACTCTGAGGCCCTGGAAGGTGAATGCAAATGCTGCCTGCAGAGCTCGAAGCCTTGTATCCAAACCACGATCACACGACTGTCCGCCAGAGCCTTCGGGAGAGTTCTCAAGATGCGTCCTTCCGGAGACGCCGTTTCAGGGGCTTTCTCACCCAGGGCCTGAGCCACAGAGACGAACTGTAGGAGCCTGCCCCCCAGGGCACACAGCCAGCGAGCAGGGAGACGAGGCAGGACACGCCCGACTAGAAGCAGCACTGCAGGTGCTATGAGAGAATGCGGCTTTGCGAGCTCGCAGGAGAAAACGGTGTCCACCTGAGGACGCAGGGAATGGCCCATGATCTGGGCCTCGGAGAGTGCTCAGGATTTTATTGGATGGGCAGTTATTGGTCGAGGAGGGACATTTTACAAAGAGGCAACTGTAGGAACAGGAGGTGTGGTGAGTGGATATGACCCAGAACATGGGGCACACCACCAACGGCCTGCAGGGCTGGCGAATGTGGTCCATGGTGGGGAGGGGCAAGAGTGGGGGTGCAAAGGTGAGCTGGTAGAGGCTTAGGAGTGACTAATGTAACTGGAAGTGACCCCACAGAACAACGCTATCCAAGAATGTTCTACATTTGCACGGTCCAACAGAGTAGCCACTGGCCACAGGTGGCTAAGGAGCATTTAACATGAAGCTAGTATGATCGACAGACACAATTTTTAGTTTTGTTTACATTTTATTTAATCTTAATGTAAATTTAAATAGCTACCTGTGGCTAGTGGCTACCATATTGGACGGTGCAGCCACAGAACTCATGACCGTGAGCTCCAGTGTGTACAGAGGGTTCCACACACTTGCAGCCCTATCCTCAGCCATGAAATGGGAGCTCCCATGCAGACCATTGCTGCAATTGTGCAGCCGAGTAGATGAGTGTGGCTGGCATACAGCCTGTTTCCTGCTTGCTAAGCCATGCAGCCTGAGGTGGCTGTGTCTTAGAGCAAGGGGCAGCTTTTTCTTTTTTTTTTTTTTTAGATTTTATTTTTTTCTTTTTCTCCCCAAAGCCCCCTGTACCTAGTTGTAGATTATAGTTGTGGGTCCTTCCAGCTGTGGCATGTGGGATGCCGCCTCACCATGGCCTGACGAGCCGTCCCGTGTCCATGCCCAGGATCCGAACCCGTGAAACCCTGGGCCGCTGAAGCGGAGGAAGAGAACTTAACCACTCGGCCACGGGGTCGACCCCAGGGGCGGCTTTTTCTAATTCTTACAAAGGTGTCGTGTGGGCTAGCAGCAGCTCTTCTTTCTCTCAAGTTTCTGCTCTCAGGGGTCTGTCTGCAGGTGGTCAGGTTTCCTCTCTGCTCCTGCTTCCTGGAGCTGCTGGGCCAGGTGAGTGCACCTGGGCACGGCCAGGTGGGGGGCGCAGGTGCTGGCTGTTAACCCGGCAGTGCTCCCACGAGTGAGCTGAGGAGCCTGGGTTCTCCACCTGGCCGTCGGTGTGCGGCTCTCTTCCGCAGCCTAACTGTCGACAAGCAGGTCTATTGGCCTGAACTTGGGAGGAGGTAAGAGGCGGCTCCTATGTCGGCCACAGGTTAAAAGGACCATCGTTATTCAGCTGTACCAGCAATAAAGCTTATTTCATAGCTTAATTCCCACTTGGCTTCCTGGTCTATTTCTCAGTTGTTTCTAATCGAAGAGGAGGAAGAGGAAAGGTGAGGCAACAGAACCTCCTCACCTCCCCACCAAAAGGACACAGACACACTTTCTAGTCTTGAATGCACAAGAGTGACATATTCGTGAGCCAACACATCCATTCAAGATATCCTGCCTCATACACAGGCACAGACTCTCAGACTTGGAAGAACCACTGAGTACTAAAATCTCAGTGTAAGATGAGGACATTTGGGTCCTAGAGAAGTGTGATGACCTGCTCAAGGCCACACACATGTCAGAGGCATTTATGACTGGATCTCAGTTCTCCTGACTTAACCCAGTGCTAATAAGAAAAATCAGGGGCCGGCCCGGTGGCGCAGTGGTTAAGTTCGCACGTTCTGCTTCTCGGTAGCCTGGGGTACGCCGGCCCGGATCCCGGGTGCGGACATGGCACTGCTTGGCACACCATGCTGTGGTAGGCGTCCCACACATAAAGTAGAGGAAGATGGGCACAATGTTAGCTCAGGGCCAGGCTTCCTCGGCAAAAAGAGGAGGACTGGCAGTGGTTAGTTCAGGGCTAATCTTCCTCACGAAAAAAAAAAAAAGAAAGAAAAGAAAAATCAAAGTTTGCAAACTGATTGCCATTGATTGGTTGGTTAGCCTGCCGATTTTTTTTTTTTAATGTACACGATGTCGGCCCATGCAGAGTTTAGAAAATGTTTGAATTATTTGCCTATGCTTAAAAACCAGACAAATTCGCTTTGAAATCCAGACTAGCTATCATTTCTGGGCCTGAAGTGAAGTCGTGCCTGGTCCTGCTGCAAAGAGCACCAGTGGCGAGGGAGGGAGAGATGCGGACCATTCAGAAGCTGATCATCCAAAGCCATCAAACTGGATCCCAGAGTCATAGAAGCTGCTTTTAAAACATCTTGTTTGTAGTTCATTCTTGCTTATTATAAGGACTTAGAGTTTCAGCTCTTAGAAGCTGAAAGTAACTGTAGCTCTTGGAGATCAGTTGGTTGAGCCAATTCATTTTACAGATGATCATCGTGGGTCCCAGACCCACAAGCCAGCGGATGAACACAGGGTCACAGAGATGGTAACCAGGCAGCCCCCGCTGCTTTCTGCTTTGTGAAGGCTCCAAACCCATCACCCTGCTCCCCTCCCACCTCCCCTCCCTCCCCCCGGGTAGTTTTGGGAGCAAATCCCCAGGAATGTTTTTTGTGGACTCACCTGCATTGAGGGCACTGATCTCTGCACCAAACACATCGCTGTCCAACTCAGCACATAATAAGCATTCAGTAAACTTGTTGAATGAATGAATGAATGAATGAATGAATGAATGTGTGAGTCAGGGAATGCTCTTAAAATTGGGCACAGGTCTCTTATACATGTTATTGCTTCAGTACATAATCTTTTCAAATTAATATTGATGAATTCTGACAAAATACTGATATCTACATCTGTTATAATCTGTTTTTTGTAAATGTGAGATTGCTCTAATTTGGAGTACTGAGTCAGAGCATCGGTTTTATATTTTTCCGGATGTGGTCTATAAAATATTAATATTTTTATTTCCCCCAAGTGAAAACTAAACAAAACTTAACTTCATTAGGTAGGAAATCAGCCAAAAAAAAAAAAAAAATTGAGAGGTGCTACCCAAAGCCAAGGCAGCTGAAATTGGCCCTCCAGGTACCATCTTCTAATGTCACCAGTGCCATCTTTGCTCACAGCCAAGCAGCTGCCCCAGGGCCTTGTGTCGTGCTGTCCCACAGATATTTCAGTGAATAAGCCTTGATTCAGTTTTCACTCCCTCCCGTATTATAGTTCTCTTGTTCTAGGATTCCACTGTGGGTGCCACAGCTGTCCTCAGAAACACCGCTGCCCTCCATCCACTGTTACCCAGTGTCCTTGACAATGAATAAGACAAATGCACCTCCACTCTGCCTCTCCTCAGGACAGGAGCTTGGTCCTGCAGGTAATTAGGTCCTGGGGTGGGAGCGTGCCCCATTGGTCCTCCAGACTGGTTCTGACATGTCTGGACCAGCTTCAGCTACCTCGTCTGTTACATAAAGATGGTGACACATTGGAAAGAAAATGCGAGTGGAGCTCCGCTCTTTGCTGCCATCTGTTACCGCAGTGCAGGTCCTACTTTTGCATTTGCCTGGCTCCGCTTGACAGCAGGGCACTGCTGGCCTTGATCACTGTCCTGAAATGGGCTCTGCCACTTTGATAGCCCTTGTCAGTTGAAAGTTTTTTCTCCATAAACATCAAGAGGCTGGAGAGAAATCTCCACAGTGAAAATCCTTTTTTAATATCTAAAAATTGTCTCAGGATGTGCTTTGGGACAGAGGGGGAATAATTTACGACTCACTATGTGCCAGAAGTTACACCAATTGTACGTCTTATTAAATCCTCAGAAGAGCCTGGAGAGGGTTTTCTAATCCCCATGTAGAGATGAAAAGTGGAGGTGGAGAAAGTGAGTAAGGGGCCGAGCCGGAATTCAGATCCAGGTTTTTCTAACTACAAAGCTGGTGTCCGTTTCTTAGTGTGGCCCCTCCAGAGAAATTGTTTTGGGTTGCTTTGTTTTTCTTTAAAGCATCCCGTGTCACCCACTTGTCACACACTAGAAGTCAGCCTTCTCTGTGTGTTACCACTGGGACCTCATAAACACCATGTTCCCACCATGGTCTGAGACTCTGCAGAATGCACATACAATTAACCTGGAAAACAGACTGTTTGAACCACCCCGGTAGAGAGAAAGCCCTCAGAATGCCAAAGCAATAGTCAGCCCACGGCAAAGGCCGCCTGATCGCCTAGGGCAAGGCTCAGCCCAGAACTTTCTGCAGGGTCTCACTCTAAAGATAGAACAGAGGCTCTCAGAGCTTCCTGGTTGTTAAAACAACAACTACAGTAGCAGGAATTGAGACCTAAAGATCAGCGGGGTAGAAATGAGGAAGGAAATGGCAGGTGAAATGACTCGTTTTCCCCAACTGGCCCTGTTCTTTCTAGATACAGCCTCAACCCTCGAACAGTAACAGTGGGATCATTTGATCAATCGAATGCTGAAAGTTTTCTGTCGATTTCTAGGCTGTTCTGTGTACTTTAAAGTCTGGGGTGCGCGGGAACTCCTGGGAGATTTGTGCTTCTGCGTTTGCTAGGCTGGTTCGACAGACACCTCCTCAGGAGGTCTCTCCCCAGCTGCTGCGGGAACTGTCGTAGCCCGTGCTGAAGACAGAGTGTCACTATAGTGCTCTGTCCTCCGAAGATCTAATCTGAATACCCGCCTCTTCTTTTTGTCCCTTTCCGGTTTCATGAAATTTCTTGCCCCTTTGGATCTTTCTCTCTCTCTCCCCTGCTTCAGATCAAGGAAGTTCCCGATTTCCCCACTTCTGGACTAGCTCCCTGGAGGGCAAAGCAAGAGTAACTCCTTCCCACCTCCTTTTCCAGGCACAGGGTGCGCCCCAGCTGATGAAAATCTCCACCCTTGAGAGCCCTCAAGATATCAGGCTCTCAGGGCGTCGCGGGAGAAAAGGTTTAGTTTGATGTGGTTGAGTCAGTCATCGCTGCATCTTCATACTCTCGGCCCCAAACCACCTCCTGCTCATCACCGGCACTTTGCATTTCTCTGGATTATCTTTCGTCCGTTCACCACTGACCCTCACAGCCTCAGCCGGGGCTGAAGCAGGGGCAGAAGGAGGGGCCACTCCCTTCCTGGTTGAACTGCTGACTGCCTTGGCCACGCCTCTCCAAACCCAGCTCCTTCAGGAACCGGAGAAAGAGAAAGCAAGCGCAAGTGGGGCTGCAAAGACTGTTGTTACATGATTTCCCTTAAGCCCCAGAAATAGAAAGCCAGACTTCCGACGCACAGAGCCCCTGTGCAAACCACTAGACCGCACTGCCAGATAAGAAAAATGTTAGATTGTGTCATACTTCCTTCATCAGCTCCAGTTCCCCAAATTTGAGAGAACCTCGCCATGATCCTAAGATTTAGAGAGGCAAGAAGAGGGAGGACAAACGGATCAGACTTCTCTTTTTTCTGGTATAAATTTGTTTTCAGCCACAGAAGTAAAGGAGAGAAAAGATGACGAAAGATTAGTCACCCGCTAACTTTTTTGTTTGCATGTGCAAGAGAAAGAAACGGACTGGACATCAGCAGGCAGTGAGAAAGAGAATCTGCCAGCTGAAAGCGTCCTTGGCCTTTTGGATTCACATGTGTTCGTTTATCCTCATGACAGAGGATGACACACCTCCTTGCAGAACGAGGAGGCTGGACCAGGTTCAGATTCCCCTAGGTTCCAACTCGTATGCTCAGTACCACCTCCACCACCGAAATAATTTTACTTCCCTCTCCCGGAGCAGCCTCAGTGGACGTCCACGTTGTCAGCGGCCGCAGGAAGAGTGATGGCCGGGGTACTGACACGCTCCTAATTGGAAGGTAGGAGGTGCCGTAGAGATCAGCTATGAAAGACATCTTTGGACCCTGGTGGGCTGCTAATGCTTGGAAGAGACTCGGGGGTGAGGCCTGGCGAGCTGTCACCCTGGCATAGGGCCTCGCCTAGCAGACAGACAATGCAGGCAGGAGGAGGCAGCCAGCAGACAAGGCCCGCAGGGGAAGCCACCATTTTAGGGGATGGCAACAATAGTGGGCAGACCAGGACTTCAGGAGTCAGGGAGCTCACTAGCGGGTAGGGTACAAGGAAGGGAGAGCCTGGAGCCAGGATCAGAGAGGCAGGGCCAGCAAATAGCTGATAAGAGCCTTGTGGTGAAGACAAGGAAAAGGAGGGACAGGAGTCTCTTACATCCAGCTAATAAAGAACAAACTACTTGTGACTTCTGTAGGCCTACAACTGCTCCAGGCCCTGAGGGGTTCAAAAGAAGAACCAAGCTAGAATTGAACATCTGATTAAGAGATAAGCAAATCCACACACTGAAATTATTGCTGAGTAAGACAGTGCTGCCTGTGTTATGCAATACGGCACTTGTGCAAGCTCTCTGCTTGCATTATCTCGCTTAATCCACTCAACAACCCTACAGGGTGGGTGCCGTTGTCCCTGTTTTAGAAATGAGGGTGCTGAGAGCCGCAGACCTCGTCTAAGTTTGTCTGGCTAATAAGCAGCTGCAGTAGGATTCAAATCCAGGTCTGTGTGAGCCTCTGGACTTTCCGGTACAGCCTGCAGCATCCCTTTAGTAGAGTAATATAGTGCTGCACTGAGCAAGAAGGAAAAGTAAATACTTCCTGGCTGATGATGCAGCGAGCAGTTCAAAGGGAGGAGCCGTGGGAGGGAGAGGGAGCTGTGAGTGAACAGGGTCGGGGATGGCTTCTGGGAATTGGAGGGACTGTCAGAGCTGGTTCGAAGCTGTGGCTCATGCGTCTTCTCCACTCTCTGAGCCAGAGAATGAGGGTCTGAGTTAGGCTTTGGGCTATCCAGCGCTTGCTGTCTGGCGCAGCACCGAGGACCTCCCCTGAAGACTGAGGGCTTCCACACTTGTGAGAGCTCCCTGCAAGTGCGAAGGCTCCGCTCATCAGAGAGACCCCCGGGCCACCGGCAGGCCCAGCCCCCTGAACCAGGGGTTTGCAGCACCCTCAGAGAACGGCAACTGGCCTTGGGCAGAAGAAAGAAGGAGATGCCCTCGCAGCTCCAGGCCGTGGAATGGGCTCTGCTGTCCTCAAGGCCTGCAGGTGACACCAGGCGCTAGGGCGCCAGGGCCTCCCAAGAAGGAAAAGGTGCGAAGCAGGGTAATTAGCTGAGAAGGTGTCCAGGGGCAGGCAGCCTGGACCTGGTGGGGGAGCCACCAGGACTGCATCATGAGTGGGCGGGATTAACTCTCCAGTGAACGGAGTGTTGCCAGGGGATGCTTTTCTTCTTCTTCAAGGAGCCAGAAGAGGTGGTAATTAAATTTGTCTTTTAAAATAAAACTATCCTGAAGGGGGTGAGAGCCTTCAAGCTTCCCCCATGGTGTTCTGGACACACTGGCGTCCCTCTCAGAGGGAGGAAGAGCTTCTATTCACAGGCCGTGAGCTGGAGAGGCCTCATGGTGAGTCAGGCTCTCTGTGTGAGCAGGGTGGTTGCTGATGTCTTCAGGGACTGCTAATTTACCCATCTGATTTGTTCCTCCACCCCAGCCACAAAGGGAGACCACTCAGTTACTTTGCTCCAAAAGAGAGGCTGTTGTTTACCGTGATCTCCCCAGCAACTGTGTGTGTGTGTGTGTGTGTTTGCACAACAACCTTATACAATGAAGAGGTGGGGCCCACTGCCCTTGCTAGAGTGTTTAAACACATTCCAATACTGAATTTGGGGCAAGGACTGTAATGGAGTGCCTCTGAGAGGCCTTGGCCCTCAAGGAGGCCATAACTTGAAGGATGTCTTTAAAAAACCAGGGTGCGTCAGGAGAGTGGTCACACGTTCCTCCTCCCACAGGCGAGCGATCATTCGAGAGTCCCCACTTTGTGCCAGTGCCTATGCTAGGGTTTTATATATCTTATCTTATTGGCTTCTCACAAGTGCCCTTCGAAGCAGATATCATGCTTTCATTGGCCCAGGTTCCTCTTAGAGAAAACCCATCCTTCCTTAGGTCCCGCCTGAAGAGGTCCATGTTCGTACAGCTTTTCCTGACTTTATCAGCACAGTTACTTACATTCTCCTTTGTACTCCAAGAAAATCACAGACTTTGGGCAGATGGCAGCCACGGTTTCCTCATCTGTAAGGTAGGGGTAACCCTGGGTCATCGTGAGGAATAAACGAAATAAATCATGGAAGTGCTTCAACAGGGGCTGGCAATTAGCCCTTGTTAGCCATCATTGTTGTTAATGCTAGTAATAATAATACCACATAGAATTACTTGCCACTAGTTGTGAGCTCCTTGAGTATGGTGATAGGGCCAACTTTCTTCATGTTTCATACCCAGAGGCGGGGGGGTTTGGCTCATGGTAGGCACACATTTTCTAGCTGGCGAGTGAATGAATAAGAGTGAAGTGTTTGCTCCTGTTCTTGAGCTCCTGAGGGTAGGCCCTTGTCCGACCCGTTTCTCTGTTGCTGACGTCCCCACTTCATCTGGCACAGCTAAGAGTTGAGTGACCCTTTTGAACAGATGAACAGGACCAAGAGATGCTGCTCCTCAGCCCATGCCTGGCCCGGGGATCTGGCTGCACGCCCATCTCCATGCTCTGCTCAGGCTGGTGGTCAGCTCCTGCTCCATGAATTCAGTAAGTGTGTCCTGGACACTTCACCCCTAGATGGTGAGCTCCTCGAGAGGGGACCGGGTCTTGTTTATTTTTAAATCCTTAGTGTCTAGCACAGCGCCTGGCGCAAAAGAAATGCTCAAGTGTCTGCTGTGGACTGCCCAACTGGACTCAAAGGAGAGCAGAGTTCAGAATGAATTTGTCATCTTTCCCCATCATCACCCCAAACTGGCCTTCTCCAGAAGTTCCCCATTTCTGTTTACTAAGGACCCATCTTCTCAGCGACAAAGGTCAAAAATTCCTCAGGAGTATGTTAGCATGGAGGACAAGAGCAGTCTTTGTGGTCAGACTTTTCTGGGCTTGAACCCTGGCTTTGGCAACTGCTGACCGTCCTGTCTGGACAAGTTGCTGACCCCTTCTGAGCCTCAGTTTCCCCTTTCATCGAATCAGAATAATAACGCACACTATTCACCCATTCAGTAAGGACTCTTTGGGCCCCCACTACACGGCAGGGCCTGGAGACTCACAGATGTGAGCAACACAAACATTGCTCTCGCTTGAACAGCTGACTCCACACGAGCGAGGGAGAGAGAGACACTGAGCAAGCGATCCAGGGAACACACAGGATGTGGAGGGTGACGTGCCGTGGAGAAAAGTGACACTGAGGGAGGGAAGGTCAGGGTGGTCAGTGCCTTACTCAGGTGCTGAAGAAAGACCTTTCTAATAAGGAGGACCAACGTCTGGGGAAGAATGTTCCAGAGAGAGGAAAAGAGCAGAGACCTGAAGCTAGAGTATGGAGGATAACAAGGGGGCTGAGGGCCAAAGCGGGGGAGAGAGGAGAGGACCGAGAGATACCAGGGCCAGACATGGGGCCGTGAAGACCTTGGCTCTAACTCTGGGCACGGAGGAGCGCGTTGAGGAATCCACGCAGGCGAGTGAGATGACCGGACGTAGGCATAAGAGAACCCCTCTGGCAGCTGCGTGGAGAATGCCTCTGCGGACGGGGCGGAGGCTGGAGGCCAGCGCTCGTGCCTGCAGACTGACCGTGTGGATGAGTGAGATAACACGGACGCGTGGATGGGGTGGAGGCAGAAGGACAGCGCTGCTGCCTGCAGACTGACCGTGCGGATGAGTGGGTGGCCCCACCCCATGGGGGCTGCAGTAGGTGGTTCTGGGGCTGCCTCGGCTGTCCTCCCTTGCTTCCTGTGGACAGGGCTTGCCCAGTCACGCAGGGACTGTCCTGCCCTTGCCGGCCAGTCATTCCCTCCGCCCCACACCGCTTTTCCTCAACCCTTCACTGATGCCGAAGCTCCTTGAACAGCAGCCCCACCTCCTGCCTCTCCCGCCCCAATCCAGCCCAAACACAACTCCAGTCACGTCCTTCCCTGCTCACGACTCTTCAAAGGACTAACGGCTCCTCGAATCCATATTCTTGGAGGCTGCCACTCAAGGCCTCCCCAATATGATGCTGCATTTACTTTTTCCACCATGTACTGCTCTCCCAGAATTACTGAACACTTGTGGAGAAAGAGTTGGGTGCAACGTGTCACTCTCCGAGTGTCAGTTTCAATGTCCCAAAAGGTCCCTGCAGCAGAATGACTGAGGAGCATAGCCACTCTCCAAATGACAAATTGATTACCACGGGCCCTGACCCCAGATTCCCTGGGCCACCCAGGATGCCCCAACCGCGGAGGACCTGTACACTGTCCATTGCTGGCTCCCCCTCCCACCGTGCTACCACGGACCACACAATAATGGGTCTTCTCTGAAAGGCACTGGTGTTTCCTTTCACTGCTCTTATCGCCCTTCATACCTGCCCCTGTGGACCCCACCCACAATGAAATGCCCTCATTTTGTCTTTCCTGGCTCTGACAGGAGATCCAGGTTCCAAGGCGTGGATTCCCACACCTGACTGCCTGCTACAAGCTGGCCCGATCCTCCATTCCTGTCTCCTTTTTCAATCTGAGCTCAGTCCACAAAGGATTGGTGCCTGGACCGAAGGTAGATAATAAGCTGGGACCCGCTGGCCAGAGACAGAACAGCAAAATCCCTGGCTTTACATTTGCACCAGCCTGGAGAGCAGACACCACCATCCCTTAATATGCTCCCCATGGGAAAACTTACCATCGATTTAAAGGCTTGTTCATTTGGGGCCCTTCTCACACGGAAGTATTGGTACTTGGACTGGCACCTTCCACCATGTGGGTCTTGCAGAAAAGCAAAAGAGATCCTGGTCCCCAACACCAATATTCTAAAATAGCATGCCTGAGGCTATCTATTGCTCCCACATGATGCTGAAGCAAGGACAGCCACTCACAGCTGTGGGATCCACGTGCCTCCTGGCACTATGAGCTGGCATCCCTGAATGCTCTTGTGGAGCCTAAACCATGTAGTGTGGAACATTTAGGTCCTCACCAGCTGGCTATGCCTGATTGGCTGATGGTGTTTTCTGGGGCATATTCTCCTACTCAGTGCCAGGACACCTGGGCAATATGGCACCCGCTGCGTCCTCCCTATCTGGAGTGTATGACTCTTCTTCCATAACACGATAGGCCAGGCAGATGACGTTATCCTAAGCAGCCATCAGGAAAACCAGAAAGGAATGTGGTCCTGCACTCTCAGTGCCCCCTGCAGACAACCTTTGCCATCGTTATGATGCCCAGTGGGCTGCCCACTCAAGCAAGCCTCCTACCTTGCGCATCTTTGTGACAGCCTTCCCAATATCAGCCTATGATTCCATGACCTGGGCCTGGCTCAAGAGTGGTACTGGCCCAGGGAGCCAACCACCACATTGCACATTGGGACCACAGCCCAGACAACGACTGCGTCTCAGAGGATGACGACCCAGTTACCCACATTATCTACCAAGGTGCCCCCTGCCAGAGCACAGGCATCTTCCCCTCAGGGGATCCCCGCTTAGTACATACTATAATTGAAAGAGGTGCACACCAGACAAGCCTCCAAAGTTACAACTCTCTCCTCCCCATCCTCCTCACTGGGCACAATAAACCACATTCCCACTGTGGCTAAAACTTCCTCTCTCAGACCTCCCAATGCAAACCTACTCCTTAAGGCTATCCCCAGGCTGACCTGTATGAACACACGGTCAAGGCTACATCCCAATGGCTGGACCTCACACAATGTTGGGTGCACTTTGCCCCCATGAGCAAGCCACCCCCTTAGTCACCCCATGCTGGATGACACTAAGCTCATGAAAAAGGCCCACAAAACCACCAATACCAATGCTACCTGTCTAGGCCACTAGGTCTTGCCCTGTCCCATCCAGGACCTGACGGACAGGACATTGATTGATGTTATCCACTTGGTCCCCGGCCCAAGAGTCCAGATCATGCATCTATCCAAATGCACATGCCTGTGCCACTCCCTTAGATGAACTCTTCCAGCTGGCCCAGCTTCCTGAATTCACTGCACACTCCACTCACTCTGACAACCGCCTTAGCATTTTCCCAGGTCCAAGTGATGAGCCATTTTCCTACCCATTGCTCAACACGTAAGAGTGACATTTGGGGCTGGAGGAGGGGACTAAGGGCTCACGATATGATTACACAAGGAAAATAGCAAATGCAACAGAGGAAATGTCCATGGTTCTGTCCGAACCTCGTGACATGGACAGCAGGTCATAAACAGGGGCAGTACGTGAGGCTTTCACTAAGGGGCACAAATCCCTGACTGTGCGGGGGCAGGTCACAGACTAGCTCCAGAGACCTGCTAGCTGCCCAGGAGTATGTGCCCTCAAAGGAACTCCCTGCTACACGTGGATAAATAACACAGGCAAAGTGACCCAAATAGCCTGACAGAGGAGCCACCACACCAAAACCAAACTTCACATCAGCTACCCTGAACTCCCTAGGACCCGGGTGTCCCAGCAGTCGGGGGTCCTTGTCCCAGGGGCCCTTCTGCCAGCAATTGGACTTCACATGCTGAGCTGGCTGTGTGAAATTGGGAGAGCCTACAGACAAGTATACTAACAAGAGTCTTGGCCTGGTGAACTGAGTGGCAGTGGTGAATTCTGGAAAAACTGAGTTGGGTGCAAAAATCAGCTCTCAGCAAAATGACATTTGGCCAAACTTTTGACACCCTCCAGGCAAGAAACCAGCGGAAGCCCAGTGAGGGGGCTCACTTCTGCTACACTTAGTAGGTCACATGCAAGGGAACCCACCCTGCCCCTTTTTGATTGCCCCTCCCCAGCCTGACCCCCACTGGAACAGACCACCTGGAACTAATCTGCGCCCCCACCGCCTCATTTTTCAACAGGTGGGCTCCTGTCCTGTATCTACGTCCCCAGGACCAGGCTCTCTGTCCCTGCAGATGTCAGGGAGCCCCCTTATTGGTGGGCCCCCCACCCAGAGACTCCCCTCACTTTGCCAATACCTGAGTCAGTAATAAATCTTTGAGTTACTTGCGACACGACTCAGGTGTGGTGTGTTTGGCGAACTGGTTGCCAAGTTGGACCAACTGGAGTCCAGCGAAAGGAAATCTGAACCTGTCCTTACTCCAGTCCTACCCCAGAACGTCCCCCACTTCCTGACTCCACACCCAGAGCCCTGCTCACGCTGTCTCCTGCCAGCCACACCTGCTCTGGCCACTGGGCCGATTCAGAGAACTGGCTCTGAAATCACTGGCGGTTAATCCTGACTCAGTCTTCAGTAGCTCTGTGACCTGAAACAAATTCCTTAGCCTTTCTGTGACTCAGTTTCCTCATCCATAAAATTACTATCACATTATTTACTTCCTTGGGGTGTCGTAAGGACAAAAAACAAAAAAGACACTCCACTCTAGGTAAAGCTCGAGTACAAGTCTGACTCAAAGGAAATTCCAGGTATTTACTCACCAAGGGACAACTCAGTTCTGCTTCCTCCAGAAAGCCTTTCACACCTGCTCCCTCGCCGACTTCCCCTTAATCCAGTCTCACTGCGTTTTCAGTCAGCACTGTGTGGTGGACCACGCGTTCGCTCTCCGCTACGTATGTGTTCATCCTGACTTCCCAAGTAAGAGATAAAGGTCCCTGAAGGTACAACCACGTCAGACCTGGCTCTCCCACAGACTTGCTGTGTCATCTTGCACTTCAATTTCTTGGGATTGAGTTTCTTTCTCTGGATGGCAAATACATGCCAACATTTCCCCGTCCCACGCCCTTGGAAGATACTAGAATTCAGTCGCGATTCTCTTCCCCCTAGAACGGGTCCAGACTCAGAACCCTTCTAACCCAGTGCTTTGGACAAAGTATACTGGTTTATTCAGTAAATCGTATTGAGTACTTACTAGGTCCCACCTCCACTTGGGATTCTGCAGAGAGAACCCTGTGCTTATGGAACTTGTCACTAAGTAGGGAAGAAAGACATTAAGCACATACGTAAATAAGAAAATATCAGGTAGTGAGAAGCACGGTGATGAACAGGAAGAGTGGTGTGTCAGTGCCCGCAGAGGAGCCTACTTCAGGTGGGGCGTCCAGGGAAAGACTTTTGAGGCCCCTGGAAATTTCGATTCAGAAGATTTGGTGTGGGTCTAAGAAAACGTGTTGTTAACAAGCAAATGCAGGAAATTTTGGAAACACTGACATGGCGATTAAGAGTCAGAAGACCTCGGTTCAAACCCCATTTCCTACACTTCTGTAGCTGTGTGACACTGGGCGAGTTATTGAACTTCTCTGACCCTCACTTTCCTTATCTGTAAAATTGTAATAACACTTCTACTGACTTAGAAGGTTGGCATTAGGATTAAATAAGACAAAACATATAAAATGCCTGGCACATAGCATGTGCTCAGTAAAAGGTAGGTGTTCCTTGCCACAATAGGCTCATCTATTCCTGTCATCTTTTCTCTGAATTACTTAAAAGACGGAGCCACCAAGTGCCACTTCCGAGGTGACTCATGTGGCCCCTGAGTTGATTTTTGCCTAATGAAACTCTTCCTCTCGAAAAATAAATTCTCAAAAGACCTTCTTGTGGGCAGGAATGCTGGAGTCCATTGAGTTGATATCCTACAGCTCTCTGGTCAGGCTTTGGCCTAATTTCCTGTCTGGTTGAATGGGAGCCTGGCTACTTGCCCTCTCTAGTCCGGGCCGGGGAGGGGGCTGCTGAGCCCCCCAGGGACATGAGATTTGCAGAGTGTGAGGCACAGACAGAACACTGGCCATCCTAGATCAGCTGGAGCATCTGCTGAAAGCCCTTGAGGTATAGGACAGCCCCTGACCCACTGGCCCGGCACATTTGGAGCAGCGGCCACTCTGTCACATTTATAAGCTGAGCTGGTACATAACAAAGAAAAAAAACCTGGGCAGGAAGCAGCCTTTTGAACCAGTGAAGAAACCGTTAGAATCCATCGCTTTGCCCTGATGCCAGAGCAGCTCCACCTGCCCCGCCCGGCCACGCTATCGGGAAACTCACGGTATCAGAGGCCCCGGGTGCTGGCCCCCGCTTTATCAAGGACCTGTGGGAACACTTCTCCAACTGGAGATAAAGGACTCTTTTCTTCTCTCTCTCCATTCTACTTCTGGCTACCTACCAGAGAGCTCCTCTCGTTTTCTTTCAGCAACAACAGTTCCGAAAAGAAGATATTTTTCAACCTGGACTTGAAGCAACCGGTGGAGAGGCAGGTAAGATGGGTTTCATTCATTCATTCATTCATTCATCCCTTCAATAAATATTTATTGGGCACTTACTACATGCTAGATACCGGGCTAAGCTCTTGGGTTCGATTCTGAGCAGAAGGAGCCTGCAGTCTTCGGGGAGCCAGACAATGCTTAACAGTCACAAACTATAAACTGACAAATTGTGACCCAAACTGGGAGTGGGAACTTATAATGGTGGATACTAATCTCATGCCGGGCCGGTGCAGGGGGTGTCGGAGGAGCCTCCCTGAAGAAGTCACATTTGAGCTGAGAGACAATGTGTATAATAATCTTCCGGATTGCCCCCTTGCCCTCCAAGTGGGTGTTTTCAGGGTTGAAAAGATGCCTCAGGGCGGACAGACTCGCTGCCATTCCATGCCAGTCCTGTTTCTGATACCAAGTCACGATTCCCCACCCCTCGTGAAGGTAGGATGGAAACGAGCCACTGATGGAGAAGCCAGCACAAACCTGCCAGGACCTCCTGCAAGACGCAGTTCACTTTGCAGAAGTCGCTCTAGATAAAAGATATTTCCAGATGGAGGCCATGAGGAAATACAAATGGAATATTTTTAATAGCTCTTCTTCTGCGAGATATGACCCAAGGTGGCCTCCTGCAATATGACGGGAAGCAATGTAGCATGAAAGTGTGAGAGAGACGACTGGCCCACAAGTAGCCTCAGGGCCTTTGGAAAGGGGCTGTGGCCAGAAGGGGCATTAAAGATGCCCTGCTTACATGAGACACCCCGCCCCCACCACCACCCAAAATGGAGCCTACTCCTGCTCCACCCACCTCGCAGACTCTGGGAGGAGAGGGCAGGCAGATCTCTGTAAGAGCATCGAGTTCCTTTAAGATGTGGCTTTACAGAATAACAAGCCTTTTCTCCTGTGCTCGGAGCCAGGGGGGCTCTCACACAGGTCAGCGGGCAGTCAGGGAGTCACACTGCTGACAGAGGCCTTAGTGGGCAGACCTGAAGAATGACTCAGAGCTCATGTGACTGGCTTCACCATAACACTGGGCTTGTTAAATGGGGCCATGGATGAGCCTGAGAAGGTTGTGAGCCCCTGAAATGGCGGGGAAAATTCTGCATGTTGGCACAGATGTGCGCCTGGGGAACAGTCTTTGACTTTCACCACTTGTTTGTTTTTGCATATGGCAAAATATACATAACATAAAATTTACCATTTTACCACTCCCAAGGGTGCAGTCGAACGGCATTAAGCACATTCACATTGCTGTACAACCATCACCACCATCCATCTCCAGAACTTTCTCATTTCCCAAACTGAAACACTGTATTCACGGAACAAGAACTGCCTCCCCCCACAGCCCCTGGCACCCACCGTTCTGCTCTCCGTCTCTGACTTTCACTGCTCCGGGGAGCGCACGGGAGCGGAATCATACAGCATTTGTCCTTCTTTCACTCAGCATCGTGTCTCCAAGTTTCATCCATGTTGTAGTATGTATCAGAATTTCTTTTCTTTTTAAGCCTGAATAGTGCCCCCTTGTCTCCATATACTACACTATTTTTAAAATCCATTCTTTTGTTAATGGACGCTCAGGACGCTTCCACCTTTTGGCTATTCTGAATAACGGTGCGATGACCATCAGTGTACAAATATCCGTTTGAGTGCCTGCTTTCCATCCTTTTGGGGATATACCCAGAAGTGGAATCTTTGGATCATATAGCAATTCTATTTTTAATTTTTTGAGGAATCTATATACTGTGTTCTACAGCAGCTGCACCATTTTACGTTCCCACCAACAGTGAATAAGAGTCCCAATTTCTCCACGTCTTTGCAACACTTGTCATTTCCTACTTCTGTGATAATAGCCATCCTAATGGGTGTGAAATGGTGCTTCATTGTGGTTTTGATTTGCATTTCTATAATGATTAGTGATATTGAACACCTTTCCGTGTACTTATTGGCCACTTGTATATCTTCTTTGGAGAAATGTCTATTCAAGTCCTTTGCCCACTTTTTAATTAGGTTGTTTGTTTTTTGCTGTTGTTGAATTGTAGGAGTTCTTTATATATGCTGGATATTAACCTCTTATCAGATATATGATTCGCAAATATTTCCTCCCATTCCATGGGTTGCCTTTTACTGTTGATAGTGTCCTTTGATGCACAGAAGTTTTTAACTTTAATGTAATCCAGTTTATCCATTTTTAATTTTGTAGCCTGTGCTTTGGATGTCATATTCAAGAAATCATTGCCAAATCCAACGTCGTGTAGTTTTCCCCTATGTTTCCCTCTAAGAGTTTTATGGTTTTAGTTACCAGGATTTTAAGGGGAGTGCAAACTGACAATGCATGGGCCATCCTCAATCCTGATTCTGGGGGACCTTCCTCCCCATTGTAAAGACCCTCAGGACTTGGAATGTCAATGTGAGTCTAGGAGTTGGGAAATTGATAACATTGATGTGATATTTGAAACTTTTAATTCAAAAGGAATTATTGAGTATCTCCAAATTTATATCAGTACCCTGGGAGCTAATGGAGATGAAAATCATGGCTTCTCTTCTCCAAGAATGGAAGGCACTTCTGAGCGGGCAGGATGCTGCATACCCATGACATCACGGCTCTGCGAGTCGGTCACACGAGCACCTGACCCAGAGCCACGAGCTGCGAGGGCTAGGGAAGGGATCCGCCACTGTGAGCTGCAGAGGACAGAGAAGCCTTCGGGTAAAGACAGGTGGAGCTGGGTGTGGGCTGATGGACACGATGTGGAGAGGCAGAGAGGGCTGGGGAGGAATTTGTACTAAGTGCAGCAACCTACTGTTGTTACAACTGCCACGTACTGAGCACTTACTGTGTGCTGCTCACCGTGCTCTGCCTGCTGCATACATCATCTCAGAGACTCCTCCCACCCCTGTATTTATCATTGTTTCTGCTTTATTGTCGAGAGCACTGAAGCTCAGAGATTTGCCTAAGATTAATTACCTAGATAGTAAGTTGTGAAGCAGAGACTCGAAACCAGGTTTATTTATCTCCAAAGCCTGTGTTCGTAACCACTCTACTATTCCAGCACCAAAGTTTTGAAACAGACAAAGCAGACATTCCAGACAGAAAGAACAGAATAAGACAATGCCCAGAATATGGGTATATGCAGGGTGTCTGAGATCAAGGAGGAGCAGGCTGGCTGGACGGGAAGATTCGGACCCTAGGAGTATGGGACATAAACCCCGTTCAGGGCATGGGTGGACTCAGAGGGCACCTTTAATGGAAGCGAGGGAGTTTGGTCTCAATCTGCTAGAAGGACAGGATCACACACACACTGCAGCTCTAACCTTCAGCCCACCCCTTCCCTCTATAAAAGTGACAGCATTGAGGTTCCAAAAGGTTAAGCCACTTGCTGATGGTCACAGGCAATAGGGAGCCATTGCAAATTCTTAAGCGGGGTGGTAACAGTGAAGGAAACAGTACTTCATCCAAATAGGTTAGCTTGGCAGTCAGATGCATGAGGGGTCGCCGAAGGGAAGCAGAGAAAACTGGCAGAAAGGAGCAAGCAGCGTTTTCCCCGGTTTTCGCTGAAGGATACCTCACTCAGCAAAGGGCGTTTCCGGGGAGTATCACAGACGAGACTCCTTTCCGCTGAGGTTGGCGCTCAGGAAGACAAGTGTCGTCAGGAAGGTCAGAGTCACCTTTCCGTGCCAGGCTCATTGCCCTCAGCCAGACACCAGTGCTGGAAAACACAGCCGCCCCAGCAACAGCCCGGCCCTTTCCCGGATGGTCCAGAGTGCGATGTCTCACACCAGAGACCCCCAACTCTGAAGAGCCAGTGGCCAAGACAGGCCCCTGATGCTATCTCTTTATGTCACCTTCATGAGCATGAGGCTGGGCCGGGTGTCTGCAAGCCTAACCTACCTGTCCCATGGGGGTCACCAGGGCAGGCAAGATAAGGCAAGAGGCCCCCAGGCAAGGAAGCTGACCTCGCCCTGCTTCGGCTGAGCCCTCATTGTGGCAGAACACCAGTTGTTCACCTCTGTTCAGCTTTGGAAGGCCTGCCCTGGATGGCTGTCCTCTGAGGTTCTCTTGGCTTAATTAGTTCTAATAATAGCTGCCATCCATTGCACACCGTGCTGAGCATTTGACATGCATGATTTCATTTTATTCCTGCCGCTCTGTGTTGACGATATAATTATCCCCATTTCACATGTGACAGAACTGAGGCTCAGAGCTGTCAGATAATTTGCTTAAAACCACTGAGGTAAGAGAGCCAGGACTAAAACATCAGCCTGTCCCTCTCCAAAGCTTGTGCCTTTCCCGGCATGCTTGACTGCGCTCTACACACTGGTTCAGTGCAGCCACATCTCCGCGTGGCACGGGATGCGTGCCACGGACAATCAAGCTTCACAGAGTGGCCCTCTTGCCTCCTGACACCACTTGTGTCTGAGTGTTCCTAGGAGCCAAGACCCAATTCTCTTTCCCAAAGCAAACTCTTGGGCCCCAATCTGAATGGTGTCTGGGCCCTTATCTTCTCCCCAAAGTGATGCTCAAGGAAGACCGGGGTCTTCGCGTTCCTTCTCGACTTGCGCCCAGAGGGCACAGTAAGAGGTGCTTTGACCAAGGGGAGCGAGGCTGCTGTTTGTACACTCATTCATTCAGGGAATACGTACTGAGGGCCTAGCGTGTGCTAGGCACATTGCAGGTCCTGAAGACACAACTAAGAAGACGTCGTAAAGAATTTCTATCCTCATAGAGTCTACATTCTCCATGAAAGCTCCAAAAAAGGTCAAAACAAAACACACAGAAAACTACAAATACATATGAAGCAAAGTGGAAGTAATGATGATACTAGGAAGAAAAATAAAGCAGGATAAAGGGATGGAGAATGATGAGAAGTGGGATTTTAAAAAAGCTCTTAGGAGGATAAAACATTTGAACGGAGACTCAAATGAAGTACATGGGAGCCATCGCATGATCTAGAGGAAGAGCATCTCAGGCAGATAACAGAACAAGTGCAAAAGCCCTCCAAAAGGAGTGGGCTTGGTTTGTTTTAGGGAACAGAAGAAAGGTCAGTGTGGTTCGAGCAGAGAGACTGAGGGGCCATGACAGAGGAGAGCAGCAGCGGCAGATAGCACAAAGCCTTCCAGGCCACAGTCAGGAGCTTGGATTTCAAACGTGCTGTTCCAGGGTCCCAGGCACTGTGGTGTGTCACCCAGATGGGGCTGCCTGAGTAGCTAAAGAGAAACGATGGATTCCACAAACAGAGAGCACAGCAGAAGGACAGCTCAGCATGCCGGCTCACCCAGCTCTGACTCCCCCTTGAACTTGGAGGAGCAACTAAGTTCAGGGTTCAGTACCCAAGAGAGAAGGTGGGAGAGAGTTCGATGTGGCAGAGGTGGAAGAAGCAGTGTTGGCCCTACGTCTCATGTCCCTTGTCCACTAAAGGGGATCTGAATTATCAACGGGCGGTCAAATATTTAAAGCTAGAATCTCTCTGCAAATGTGCAACTCCCACGGAAGCTGCTGGTGTGCCAGCGTCCTTTCCGAGCACCTCGTCCATCTCCCTTCACACTCTTTATAGCAGCTCCATGAGACACACACTCAGAACAGGCCCACCTTACAGATGCACTAGCCAAGGTCCAGAGCCAGCCGGGAGCAGCGCGCCTGGGGCAGTAAGTGTGGAGCTGCTGTGGCTGGAGCGGCCCCTGAGAACCCCCATGGCTCCGAGGATCGAGCTGGGAAACCACATTTCTGAGGCCCCTTCTGCCAGGACAAGCCATGAACTTACCCTCCTAAGGCCTCACTGTGGCTGGGACTGTGGCGTCTGGGGCAGCTCCTCCGGCCTCTGCCGCTGTCTAGGTTGTGGGGGGCGGGGGGGGGGTGTAGATGAGGGGAGGAAAGGATGAGGCAGGGCAGAAATGTCGCAGGGTAGCAGGGAAGCTGCCACAGCCCCCTCAGGACCTGAATGGGCGCACTCCTGCATTTCTGCTTGAAACTGTGGCCTCCCCGAGCTGAGGCGCACTGAGCTTTCTCAGCACTCAGGCCCAGCGTGCCTTGGCGGATGTCCTGATGAGTTGGGAGAGTGTTGCTTCCTGACACAGCGGTGATGCCTTCGGAGAGACGGGGTAGTAACTGCAGCTCTCTTTCTGAGCGTTTGTGCGCACCATCACTGAGCAAAGCTTTTAAGCATGTTATCCTACTGAATCCTCTCAAAACCCCTGTGAGGTGAGCAGGCATCCCAGCTGTCTCACTCTAGTTACTCTCACCTCCATTTGACAGATAGAGAGACTGAGGATCAGAGAGGTGAAGTAACTTCCCCCAAATCACACAGCTAGTGAATAGCTGAGTTATGTCTGTCTTACACCTATGCTCATTCTCCTAAACTCAGTTGATATAGATTTTTTTTAAAGATATTTTTGAGATCTTTTCTACTGTATAGGAAACCTGGTTTATTTATCACTAAGGTTAGTATAGCTCTAACATTCTGTGAAAATATATACATCAAGTGGTCCTGAAATGTTCTGAATTACTTTGGGAGCCAGATGCCTGGGAAAATTGAGTAGTTTAATGAATTTTGCATGAGAAGTGAAGCCATGTTAAGACAAATCTTTACTCCTGTTCCTATATATGAATATCACAACTTACATGCATATGATGCAACTTGGCTTCTAATGGTTGGAAAAAAATCAAAGAGGTAAATTGTCATTCTTGGCATTTTCCCAATGTCATTTGCATTTTCCTTTCTATCAGAAGTCCATTTTAGTAAAGAAACGTAGCTTTAGTCACTTGAAACTGCTCTTCCCTAGAAAACAATTGTAAGCGTAATAAGCAAAGAGAATAGAAAATGCCAGAAGGACAGAGTAATCCACCTGGGGTCGGATTCATCACGCAGACTGACTCAGTTTTCCTTTGACATTCACATTCAGGAAGAAAAACCTGGAAACTCTAAATTTTAGGGTATTTAAGATTGTCAAGGAGTGGGGAGACGGGGCGAAGGAATTGAATTGCAGTCCCACTGGTAGGAATCAAATACAGATTTGCCCAGCTCTCAAGAAACATTTGACACGTTCCAATGCCCCACAGTCACTGACTCTCCTCTGCGGAAGGCAGACGGTTGCTACGGAAGGCTACAATAAGGTCAGGATTGCTTTACAACTATTCATAATAAAAACGCACTTTGAGATTTGATTCTGAATGTTAAACTTAAATTTGAGCAATTTAATTGCTCATCGAATAGAAATGAAATCCCATCGGTAGTCAGTTATTTCTCACAACCACTGTGTGTGAAATTGAAATCTTAAGATACCATTTCAAATATTCACTTTCTCTAAGGAAGTTCTCCCCACAGAGTTGTGAAAGACAAGAAACTGACCCAAAGTCGTAAGCTGTAATTGCTCTTTCTTTACACACTTGGGTCAAAACAGAAGCATATTGTTAAAAGGAAACTTTATGCCCAAATATTGGCCATTCAGAGGTTACCTCCTGGAACCCAAAAATATATTTATTGTAACAACTGAATGCAATATAACACTGTTGCAAGCAAAGTAGCAGCTCACCAGGTGTAAGGAAAGCAAGCAGATGCAAAGATGTCATCTGGTCACCAAGATGGCGGAATCAGGATGGAAGATGCTCACGTGCTTGACGAGGAGCAACAGGAGGTGAGGTGAAGGGACCCTGATCTGTTCGCTTTCTAAAAACAGGGTATCATTTTTCAATTTGGGTGGGGAATTCTTATTTTAAACCTCCATTTCGCCTTTAGTTTAATTTCAAGCTCTTTTTAAATTCTCCCATGGAGGTCTCCTGCTGTAACATGGCAGCCGTCATTTATGAGGGTTGAATATATGCCGAGTCTTTCCATGCATGTCCTCTCACGTCCATTACTAGCCCCACCCCACTGCAAGTGCCCCGCCCGGCCTGCACGCTCCCCGTCTGCGTGCACTCGGTTCTGGCATCCCCATCGTACGGAGGAGAATGCTGGGAGTTGAGATGCTTGCTGCCAGCCCAGGGCAGTGAGCTGGAATGCAGGCCGAGGCCCCTGAGCCCCTGCCGAATGCTGCCTCCCCAGAGTAAGTCACTGTCCTAGGCCATGCGGGCTAAGTAAGAGCGAAGTCAAACCCAGACAGTCCATTCCAGTGTCCTGGCATTGAACCGCCACGCCAACTGGTTGTCAACAGGCAAACTGCTAATCACAACCTCCACGGCTATTTTCACTTCTGATGGTAGAGTGGTGGGTTACGTGTTCATCATCCCATTTAGGCTTGCCTGAAAATTCTGGGGGTTCTCTTCCTCTAATTAAAAGCAAGAGTCTGCTCAGGAGAACGTCTTTTTGTATACTGAAGGCCTTGGATCCAAAGCTGCTCTTAAGGCTCCCTTTGACACACACACGGAGAGACATTGGAACTCTCTCCACTAGAGACCCAAACCTTGAAGGACGCAGAGACAAGAAAATGACAAGGGCATGCAGACAGCAGTGCAGTCTGCTCATACGTGTGAAAAGTCAGTAGGACTGGCTCTGAACAGGGGGCACAAGTGTCCGGGGAGTGGCTTCAGACCTCACCCCCCATCTCTCAGGGCCGGGCCAGTCAGTGCCGTCTTTACCATGGGAACAACTGTCTAAGGCCGTGATCCAGACTGTTCTCATCTAACTGTGGATCCTGAAAGCACTTGGTCGTCTCCGCTGTGGGAGACTTGTGACTGGCATCACGAGCAAGGAGGCCTTTCATAATAATTTCAGTCATTTTCAAGGGCCTCCGACAAGGCCCTTAGGGACCCAACATTTTTCTCCCCAGAAGGGCAGCCGGCTGGCCTCCTCCTCTCCCCTCCACACTCCTCCCTCTTGCTAGAATTTGCCCTTGTTGTTGGAGGGGAAACCTGAACTCCAGAATCAAGTCTGGCTGCTTCCTCTGGCCCCGACGCAGAGCAAAACAGTCTCCCGAGAATTGCTCTTGACCATTGGGAAGGCGCATTTCTCTGCACAGAGTATTTCTGACCCTTCACGGGGGGCCAGTTTAACCGCAGGAGTCCAGTTTTTGAAAGATGCTGAGGGAGGGAATTCTGCCGCCAACAGACCGCGTGGTCCCTCCCAGCCACCCTCCCTCGGGGATTAGCTGCCCCCGGCGCTGCTCAGGCGGACCCAGCCCGCGCGCCCGGCTCGCACAGCCCGGGGCGCCTCCCTGCAGCGCGAACGCGGGCGCAGCCCACCGCCAGCAGAGCCGCGCCGTCCGGCCGTCCCCGCGCGCCCTGCCCGCGGACCTGGGACCTCGAACCCCCGACCGGCGCGGAAGCCCCTCGGAACGCTCGCTTTTCTGTATGTGCCGATTTCACATTCTTGTCTTTTCTTTCTTCCTGGAGCAGCCCGCTGGTTACTTTCAGTCTCAGTAACCAAAAGGGAAACGCCGAAGAGGGGAAGCCCTAAAGGATGACATAGAGGCCCCCGGCCGCCTCTCCAAGGAGAGGTGCTCCCTGCGCGCGTCTCCACGTCCCGGACGCTGGCCCCTTTAAGAAGCCAAGTCCGTCCTGACAGTGCTGCTGTTTGTATTGCTAATCCCCAGGAGCCCCGTAAAAGAAAAAAAAAAGGGGGGGGGAGGGGGGACCGGGCAGCTGTCTCTTTAAATGTGATTTCCTTCTATTGTATTTGAATCGTGATCAGGAAAAAGGAAATGAAACCAGAGACAGAGGGAAGCTGAGCGAAAATAGACCTTCCCGAGAGAGCGGGGAGCCGAGGAGAGGCGCGGTCCCCTCCCCGCCCCCGGGCCGCCGCCCCCCGCCCGCCCGCGAGCCCGCGCCGCGACCCCGGCCGGAGGTGCGCGCATCCCCGGCGGCGACAGCGCGCGGGCCGAGCCGGACGGGCGGCGGCGGGACCGGGATGGAAGGTTGAGTCCCGAGCGCGGCGGGCAGCGCGGCGGCCGCGGGGGCCAGGCTGCGCCCCGGTCCCGGTCCCCCGTCCCCGCCCCGGCCGCGGCGCGCCGGCCGCGCGGTGATTCGCTCTCTCTCTCTGGCGTTTGAAGGGAGCGCGGTGACTGTCCTTGAGCGCCGAGGGCCGAGCTCGCCGCCGGGGCGCCGGAGCAAGAGGCGGCGCGGGAGCGGCGGCGGCGCCCGAGCACCCGAGGGGGTCCGAGCCCCGGCCGCCGGCCGGCCCCGCGCCACAAAGGGAGCGCCCGCGCCGCCTGGCACGCCACCTCCCTCCCCAATGTCCTCGGCCATCGAGAGGAAGAGCCTGGACCCGTCTGAGTAAGTGCGGCGCCCCCGCCCCTGCCGCCCTGGGGGTCCGCGGCCTCGCGCCCCGGCGGCGGGGTGGCCGGGTGGCCGGGTGGGCGGCGGGAGGGCTCCAGGTGCGCGCCCGCCGCGTGCCCTTGGCTCCCTCTGCCGCGCGCGGGGCTCCCCCTTCCTCGCGGGTGACTCCTGGGGCCCGGAGCGGGGCTGGGCGGCGGGCGGCGGGGACAGGGGTCGGCCCGGCGCCCCTGCGGGCCCTCCCGGGACCCGGGACGCTCCCGGAGCCGCCGCAGGCCGCGAAGTTTACGCGGGAGCGGGCGCGGGGGGAGCTCGGAGGCGCGCAGGTGCGGTCCCCAGGGCGTTCGGGGCTTGCTGCCGCTCCCTTCTCCCCTCTCGCTCCTCTCGGTCCCCTTTCTCTTTGTCCACTTGGTCCTGGAAGGGGGGACATGCCAAGCAGAGGCCTCTCGAGCCCCCGACGGCCCTCGTCCCGGTCTGGTCCGCAGGTGGAGCGGCTGCCAGCAGCGCCGGGGACGGGCGAGTGAGGGGTGCGGGCGTCCACTCGGAGCCGCTCTGTCCTCCGGACACTTGAGAGCAGGTCACTCGGGGGTTAATCTGGATGCCCGCAACCCTCGCCTCGGGCCCGCCGCTGGGGGCCTGTGAAGCTGGAAAGTCAGTGCACCATTCCTTGCGGGGGGCGGGGGGGGAGGGGGGAAATCCTTCTGGGGAGCGAGTCTCCCGGCTTTTATCACAGTCTCAGAAGGGGTCGGGTCAAGGAATGGGCGCTCTTAATGAGCATGGGCCGCGTTTATTTTCCGACCCTCTTACGGGTTTGAAGTGTCCCCCGTTCGCAGCCTGTCCCTCCAACCCTGCTTTAGTGTCAGCGTGGGGAGAAGGGTTGTTTAAGATATCATTTTTCCCGTCAGCGCAAATGCCCTTTTAAGATTCATTAGCTGTCTGGTTTTGAAAATTTTTATTCCTTTGAAGTCTCCATCTAATCCTTTGAAGGGATTTGTTACACAGACCAAAGGAGCTGGTTAATGACTTGTCCATTTGTGCTTTTAAGAGCCATTTGTTTTCTTTTCTTTTCTTTTCCTGCTTGAAAGAATTGTGCTTTCTTGATTGAAGTCCCCCCGCCCCTCCCCATTTCAGCCTTCTGTGGTGTTTAGATACCTGGGTTTTACCCTCAGTTACCAGCATAAAAACTCAGCATGTTCTCATAAAACACAGGAAGCACGGTGAGCCAATGAGAACATAAACATCACTATTCAGTCTCGAAGCTTCAGACACCAGTTCTATAAGCAGCTAGGTTTGTGCTAACAAAAAACCAGCTTCCTTAAATTCTCAGGAGAAAAATAACACTCCTTTAAAAAAGTGTGTATCTATGCAAACACTGGATTTAGTTTGCTCACTTTTTTTTTTTATAAACCTAGAATTACAACTTAGCCCTGAGTTTTCAGAGCCTGGGCAAGACCATATAATACAATAAAAGAGTAAATTGGATGAATTGCCTTTGGTAGGTGCCTAATGCCTTTTCAATCAGTGGAACTTAGTCGCTAATCTTTTTATTAGAAGATAAATCTGGAGGTTTCGGTTCCCTGAAGGAAGTTTGCTCTTTTCAAATTTTGTGCTTTTTCACTGAGATTAGAAAATTGAAACATTCTAACCACGTAACACAGCAGGCACCTGCCGAAGGATGCTCATCGACTCCATCCCTCAATTCACTGTTTGCCCAGTGAAGACAGGCTCTAACTGATGATGGACCAGCCAGTTGAGAAATTTCTGCAGCACTTTCTTTTTCCTGTGTTTCTTGGAAATTGTCAAGAAATCATCCCAGAAACCAGGCTGAAGTGCATTCAGGTGTAATATTGAGATAGGCTCTAGGAGAGTATAAAATATTAATTTGAGGGGGAATCCCACTCAGTTATTGGCTGGGAACATCCACCAAAGATAATGTGATATTATCATTAATTATGGAAAGGTAGAGGGAACCGGTATGTTACCCTGGCCCTTCCTATCTCATCTCAGGCCGTCACAATAGCTCTTTTGCTAGCATTTCTACAGCAGACCACTATCCTACCAGATGCTTCACTGTGTACTTACTCAAAGCCAACTTGGGTCAGTCCCATCAGCATCTCCAAATTACAGATGAAACTTGCCTAGGCACATGCAAAGGAAACGTTAGACAGAAAGACAGCCAGAATTCTTGAACTGGGAGATTTCCTCTACCGTGCCATCAGTAGCCCTTACCTTACTGCCTCTCTGTGAGTAGCAAGAGCAGTTCATTTTAATTCCAGGTAGTTTTGCACAAGCTAAGTGCAAATTCTCCTCTTTCACAGTTGGCTGGCAGCATCAGCATCACGGTATCCAGCAGTGTTGAGGTTCCACAAGTGTGTTCAGAAGCCCGAAGTAAGACCGTGGGCTGTGGAAAGAGAAGAGATTCTGTTCTGAGTCAATGCACATGAAAATGCTGGGTATATTATTTTCAGAAGGGAGAGTGGAGTCCTTATGTGTAACCTGTGGGAACAAAGAGAAGGGAATCAGGCTTCAGTGAATTCTTAAAAAACTATTTAGTCTTAAATTTTTAAAAGAAAACTGGCTTGGGTTCCACATTTCCTTGTTCTAAAAGGAGGTAATCTCATCAAGGACCCTTATTCTCGACCTACAAAGTGTGGGCTTGGTTTTAGTGTTCCTAAATATCCATAGGGAGGTGCGCACTTTACAGACAGAGTCCCCTGAAGCTGTCAGACTGTGTTGTCAGCACTGGTACCTGAGCCTCATCATCCCTGAGTGCAATGGGGGCTGAGCTCTGTGGGCACAGTTCAGTCAGGACACATGGTCACCTGGTGACTTAGTGTCAGCTAGAAATAGGAAACACAGATGTATACCCTCAAGGTACTGAGGGGGAAACTCCCTTTGGGAATTTCACGGTTGGAAGCAGGTCCATTTTTAAAAACATAACAGATTTTTTAAAGATAGATTTGTGTTTGAGTAAGGCTCAAAAGGGCACTTGTTAATTGTTACAAATCAACAGGTGTTAGGTTTTTCCTGTTCCCCTTCGGTGCTGGAATCGTTCTTCCACTCCCTTTATTTTCTTTTGACAAATAAAGTTGTTTACTTTAAAACGGTAAAACCAAAATGTTCAGATTCCAGTTAAGCACAGTGAACTGGAGATGCTGTAGGACTTCTTATGAGAGAAGGCGTATCGTGCGCTCACTATTAACAATTGCCCGGGTGGGGTTGCAGAGTCTGTTTACTGGCCTTCCACTCTCATGAAAATAATCGCTGCCTCCTCCTCATTTTCTTTCCTAAACTAACTTTATCCAAATCAGTTTTGCTCTTGTAAAATGTTCACGTGCAGAAAGGTCTTTTTGATGTCCTTTATAACAGTGGCCTTCGCACCTGGGCTATTTCTCCAAGGATTTGTTCGGTAACAAGGATGGGATGAGGAATTGCTCTAAAAAAAGTAAAATTAAATAATGAGAATTCCTATTATATCCTGATGAAATTTTTATTTTGGAAAGAGAAAGCAACCTAAAATAATGTTTGGTCACTTTCTTCTTTCTTCCTCGCCTCTGCCTTTGTGGCGTTGGGAAGAGCTTGAGGTAGGATGGAGTGTAGATTCCACAGGGAATTTGCAGACTTTTAGCCCTCTAGGTAGTTGGCCATCCTGGCAGCAAGCGGCTCCTTTAGTCCCAAGCACCCCCTCTGGGGTCAGCAGCACCCTTGGGTCCTGGGTAGGGGGGTGTGGGGAGGAAAGAGAGGAAGAAAAGTGGAGATGAAGCGGAGAGCAGGAGGAGAGCGTGGGGAAGGAGAAGAGAGCAGAGGTGAGGGAATGGAGCTGGGAGGGGCCTTGGCTGGCTCCTGGTGCCCTGCCTTTGCTTCTTATGGCCTCGGGCTCGAGGGTATGAGGTCCAGCTCTCTCCTGCCCTGGCCAAAGGCTGCTGGGCCTCTCCGCAGTCTGGCCTTAGTTGTCCGTTCCTTTCTCCTTATATCACCACCAGGCCGTTGAGTGGGCTTCCCTGATGGCCCCGAGTGCTTGCTGACCCCAGTGCTGCCTCCTCGAAACCAGGTTGTCCTAATGCTTGGCCTCCTTTCCAGGGAGCCAGTGGACGAGGTGCTGCAGATCCCCCCGTCCCTGCTGACATGCGGAGGCTGCCAGCAGAACATCGGGGACCGCTACTTCCTGAAGGCCATCGACCAGTACTGGCACGAGGACTGCCTGAGCTGCGACCTGTGCGGGTGCCGGCTGGGCGAGGTGGGGCGGCGCCTCTACTACAAGCTGGGCCGGAAGCTGTGCCGCCGAGACTACCTCAGGTACCCCGCGCCCCGGGTCCCTGCAGCAAGGGCGGTCCGCAGAAGCCTGGGGCTGGCTCTGTCTCCCCAGCGCCTGTCCCTGCTGGGGGAGGTCCGGCAGCAGTGCTGGGTCCCGGCTGTCCCGTGCAGAGGAGGAGTTGGCGTCTCTTCCTGTTTGAGAAGCGTGTTCTCAGGGATGCATCTGTACATGGTAAAATACTAATATTTTAAAGGCAAGAGAATGATTAACGCAAAATTCAGAATAGTGGTTCCCCCTGGAAGGCAGGCTCGGGGACAGCGTTAGGGAGGATTTCGCGGGCCGGCCAGAGGAACTGGGAGTGCTGTAGGTTAGAAGTTAGAGGGTCTTAGGAGCTCATCTAATGCTTCTAAACATACATATAGGTTGTAAATGTCCTTTTGCATGGCCTTGATATTATGCAATGAGAAATTTAAAAATAGAGAGCATGTTCTCGCTCTGGCGCTCTAAGCATTTGACTGTCGCAGGGCCAAGGCCGTGGGGTCAGTTGTAGGTTTGAGTTCCAGCACTCTGCCCTCTAGCTCTGTGACCATGGGCAAGTCACTTCACCTTCGTCAACCTCGATGTCCTCCTCTGTAAAATGGGGATAATAATGGCACCTACTTCCAAGGAGGAGGGTGGAGTCGCTGTGGGAATACGTGTGAAGTGCTTGGTGCGGGAGTGTCAGACAGTTGTCAGCTCTCCTGTAACCAACCATTGTCTTTTCCTATCTGATGAACAAAGAGATAGGAGGGCAAAATAGGAACTCTACAGCGCCCAGGGAGGCAGGCCCTGAGGACATCTCTGACACTCTGCATCCCACTGTGGGCCGTGTGAATTTTCCGTCACCTAACGAGTTCGTTTGCTCAGAATATTCCAGCATATCCAGTTTCATATTAGCTGCTGTGGGGGTAACTCTGTGCCCTCTACTGTCAGAACTGCTCAACTGTGCAGCTGTCAGCTTTCTGCCGCCTTCCTGTCTGTGGAGCATGCAGCCCTGCTACATGAGGACCACCCAACCCAGTGATGCTTGTTCAGACTCCAGTGCCCGTGGCTGCCAGGCGGGCTCCTCCTCCCAAACCTGCCCTCAGAGCATTTTACACTAAAAAAAAAAAAAGGAAAAACTGCAGGCAATTCCACGGTGAAGGAAGCTTATCTGTTTACCCAGAGACTGACAGAATAAGCTTTTTTTACACAAAATTCCTTGATCAAGTCCTTACAAATTTGGTGGTTCAGAGAAAATAAGAAGAGAGAAATAAGTTTCAATGACTGTGATTATAATTTTGGTCATTTTTTTTATTAAGTTAGGAGAAAACAGAACCGGCATAAAGAAAGACCTGATTTTGCTTGCTGCCAGTTTGCCAAGGCAGTGCAGACAAGCAGCCGGGTGCATGATTCCTACTGGGCCCCTGACTCCGTCCCTGTCAAGTCATTTGAATCTTATTAAATGAAGTGCAGATAGAGGCCGGTCAAAGGGCCCAGCTTCTCCCCATCTCTACAGTTTTATGTAACATCCAAGAATAAACCCGGGGCTGCCTGGGCTTGTTAATCTTTTCCATTTTTAAAAAGGAGAGAAAAAAATAGTCTGGGAGAACCCAATGTTAATTAACTTGTGTCTTGGTGACATGAAATAATTCTTCCCCTGCTACATTCCTAGGCAACATGTTAATTAACTCTGGGTGAGTGCGGGCGTTTCCAGCCATCCTTTAATATTTATATTATTGTTATTAAAATGGGCAGGAGAAAGCTTAAGACGGACACCTCTTGACAGAGGAGAAAAATCATTTTCTGCTTCAGGATGGCCCTTTAGTCATGGACCTGTTTACTTGCGTTCTTAACGTATCTGGCAGTGTCTTTAAAAAGGCAAGTTGGAGGGGTGACCGAATGGGTGCTGTGATGGGGTTTTGTCCTTTTCTCCCCACGCTAAGTCCTTCTCCTGAGGACTTCCGGTGGCCGACTTGCCTGTTACAGGCCTTTTCACACATTTAGCCTCAAATATTCATGAGACCCCCATGCAGAAGCTAAACCCTGCAGTTGTGGCGTTGTGTTGTTGGAAACCTAACAGCAGCTGTTCACGTCGGTGCCTGGCCTGGATCGCCTTGGACCCCTCTTTAGCAATTTTTGTCTGCAGTGTCCCCCCACGCCCAGTGGTTTTACTTTCAACAGCCAGCATCTTCTCCATTAGGGCTGGCATCATGCCCCTCCCCCAGACGCCCAGGGGCCCCAACTTGTGACGGGCACTGCCCGAGCACCAAAGCCTTGCCACCTGACCTGGAGTTCAGGTCCCCTGGACTGAGTCCCAGGGTGGTCAGGCCGGAGCTCCCTCTAAGGTCTTGGCCTGAGATGCCAACTTTGCTGGCTTTCCTCCCCTCCCCTTCTGCTTCCCTTGCTGCCCCCCTGGTTTCCCCTGAGAACACATCCTCACGTCCTCACCTCAGGATCTGCTTCCGGATGTCCAGCCTAAGGCAGCAATTCTTGGTGCGAGAGGAGGATACTCAAGGCAGACCTCGAGTCCTGGTTTATTTACTCTAAGTCAGATCTCAGAATCCTGGAGGTGAAGGGGCTGCAGAGGCCTCCTGTTTCAGCGTCCGTGTCCCGGCTTAAGACCGGAAGCCGGGAGACAGGATGTCATTTGCTCCGGGGTACCTGGCTAGCTAGAGGTGACACCGGACCTGAGCTTGTCTCCCAAGTATTAGTCCTTTCTCCTTCCCTCCGTTAGCTGCCTGATGTGTGTTGTAATTTACCCCCGACTTCCCTTTAATAACCGCTCTCCTTCGTAAGGCTCACCGCCCCAGGCAATGGCTGCATTCCACGCGCACTGTTTGGGGAGTTGTTTATCCGTCCTCAGGCCCAAATTCGACTCACTGAACAGTCAGGGAATCAGAACTCTTTCCATGCCATGACCTCCAAGGTGGCAGTTCCCCACAGATCTCCCATCTGCTACGTTGGGATAAATGTTCTCCCCCAGTCGTGAATTTGATCCCTGGTGGTGCCTTGAAAACAGTCGGAGATCGTCAGATGGAGAGTGAGATTCAGAGGGAAATAGCTGGCCCTGGCTCTCACAACGAGCTCTCTGCCCACAGACCACATCTCCTTGATTCCATTAATTTTGCCCAAATGTTTCAAGATTTGTCAGCTGCCCTCGGCTCCCCTACAACCTCTCAGAATGTCCCCGTTGATCCTCTGCTGTTCTGAAGCTAACGAGAACTTCCAGTGGGAACAAGCATCTACCTGAAAGGGTCCTGAGGTCTGATGTGGAAAGGATCTGCTAACATGCGTGTTGTCAGGCACGTGGGACAATGACTTCCTGTAGGAAGACTGGCACAGTTGGGAACACCCCCGAGATGTGTCAAAACACCACCAGTGTTGGCTTAGCTCTTGACTGTTGGTGCTTTGACGGGCTCCGTTCGATCCTTCTAACAACCGAGCACGGGAGATGTTAGGATCACGGCCATGTCACCAGCTCAGAGGAATCAGAGGTCTCTCGAGGTCACTCAGGCACTCAGGGCTAGTCCTGGACTGAATCTAGGTCTTCTGACTCCAATACTTGTGTTATTCCACTCTTGCAAGCTGATCCTCAAACTTCAGCCTGCATCAGAATCGCCTGGAAGTTTGATTCTCATTGACACACAGACTGCTGGGCCTCACTCTGAGTGTCTCGACCAGGGGGCCTGAGAATGTGCATTTCTAACAAGGTCCCAGGTGATGCAAATGCTGCTGCTCCCAGGACCACACTTTGAGAACCACTGCACTCGGCTCCATTGTGCTGCATGTGCATCTCGACACTGAATATTGCTTGAAGTAAGTGGCCGATCAACTGGGACTTAGAAGCATCTTGCCTTCAATGTCAGAAGAGAAGTTTCCCCTGAGATTCATGCCAAGGGGGCTGCGGGGATCTTGAATTAAGATCTTCATTCAGTGTGGAGAGACACTCTTTGTTTCCAGACCTCTGATGCATGAGCAGCTGCAGCACGCATTTTCTGTTGAACTCCCTCCGTCTTCCAGAAACTGGGACCCCAGCAAACAATCGTGCAGAAATGGCCTTTGTAGTTTATGGAGAAATTCAAGACCACCCCTCCCCATGGGTGGAATTAGTGGCTATTACAAAAAATTTGGGAGTCTCACAAAGATGCCCATTTTTTCGCATCCCTGGTCTGTTCCCTCTGAAAGGGCCCCGGGGGGTTCCTCCAGCTCCTCATCTAAAGTGGAGCACACAGTTCATGCCTGACCTCTTAACTCCCAGCGATTCAGCTGAGGCTCTTCCCCAGAGGGGGTGCCCGGGGCAGCCCAGCCGTGTGGAGAGAGGTTGCTGCAGGCAGGGAGAGCTCCAAAAACAGATGAGTTGTGCCAGACACAAGTGCCTCGGATTGTGGTTTCATCCCGGGGTACCCTCTCCCTTCTAGGAAAGACTCTATGAGTCCGTCTGTCTGGACCCAGCTCCTCCTTGCTTCCTGACTTCTTGGGAATTCAGCCTGCTTTCGGGAACCCTTCCTCAAGCCCTTTCTTCCAGTATTGTCTCTGCCACTGTCTTCTTAGCTTTCCTTTCTTTTTTCCCCAGGCTTTTTGGCCAAGATGGTCTCTGTGCATCCTGTGATAAGCGGATCCGTGCCTACGAGATGACGATGCGGGTGAAAGACAAGGTGTACCACCTGGAATGCTTCAAATGTGCCGCCTGTCAGAAGCATTTCTGCGTGGGCGACAGGTACCTCCTCATCAACTCCGACATAGTATGCGAGCAGGACATCTACGAGTGGACTAAGATCAACGGAATGATATAGGCTAGAGGCCCCACCTCTTTGCAGAGGAGTCTCCCTGAAGTCGCTGTCTCCGTGGGGTCTTCACTCTTAAGCACTTTGGGGATGTGAGGGTGGATGAGGCATATCCGAGGGGATGGTAGACCCTAATTGGGCACAAAGACACAGCATCCAAGTGACAATACAAAGGACGAGACTTAAATGTGACAAAATGACTGGCCTTTAGGAAGAACTTATGGCCAATGGCCACAGCCTCTCCTTAGTAACTGGCGTGGTTGGTAAGCTGGGGTGTGAGCAGGTGCTGTGCCGCCATGATGGAGCCACGTCTGCACATAGGGAGTGTTGTGGACAGCCTGTTAGGACTTCGACCCTTGAAATCTAGAGATGTGTGTTTGATTTCTTTTCTTCCTGGCTTTTATGACAACCCTGTTCTGGTCACTGTCTTCCACACAAGGGAAGGACAGAGAGGAGAGTGGACGTCTTTTTTTCTTGGCCGCCTACTCAAGGCCTTCAGCCTTGGACCCAAGGGAAATGCATGGAGACACATTTCAGTTGATAATGGAAACTGCAACTTTTAGCTAAACAATTATTTAAAGCAATGCTCATGAGTCACTCTTTTTAGACACCTTAGTTTTGAGGTGTGGAGCTCCACAGATTGTTTCTATACAAATGTAAATCTAAAGAAAAGTTGTTCAACTATTTTATTATCTTAGATTATGTCAAAGTATTTGTTGTGTGTAGTTAAAAAAACTCTGCAGACAATAAAAACGACAGACTAAAATGCAGTGTTGTTTGTTTGATAATAACTTACAATTTGGGATGGCAGGAAAATGGCTTTTTCCATTGTAAAGGAGAAGTAAATAAGCAATTTACTCTTAGGTCACATAAGAACTTCCGTTTATTGCTAGAGTTTATACGACGCAGGCACATGTCTGTATGACTAACAGTTATATAACGGGTCATCATGCAGCTGAGAGGGATGTAGAATAATTAAATTGCTATTGTAAATGTGAGTCTCCCTTCAGCATCGTGTGGAATGAAGGGAAGGCAAGATCACTGCCTTTGGGAGACCTGTAACCTAGAAAGGACACAAATACATAAAACAGACTCCCTTTGGGAGAGAAGGTAATTACCTAGTTTGAAATGTGGCAAAGATGCTGAGCTTGACACTTCGATTTTCCAAGACGTGTGTCTTGGGGTGTTTTATGGCAAGTGGTCCAGAGGACCTCGCCAGCAGGATTTAGAGCAGCCCCCTCCATCCCGGCCACAGGGACCTGGCTCAGAGCGCCCCCTGCTGGCCTCCACCTCAGCTCGCTGGTTCAAGACTGTCCCAATGAAAGACCAACCTGGATGGGTGTGCTTCTCGGTTGTTTCATAACAAGACTGGCACGCACCAAGAAGTCTTAAGGTGTTTCATTACCAAGACGTCAGAAACATGAATCTAATGCCACCGTTAATTAACTATGATATTCTTTTAAAACCTCCATCCCTAAGATTTGTTTCTTTTCTCCTTCTAGAGGAGAAATAATTAAAGCGATGACTTTCTTCTGTAAAAAGCTAAAAGTGGCTGGGAAATTTGACTGCTTAATGTGGCCTATTTTTAAAACATCTAATTATATTGCATCTCAACTCAGGTGGTGGTAAGGTGCTGCCAGTGAGGGGATTTTTGTTCTAAATCAGCAAAGGGGATGTGGTTCTCAAATTGTGGTCCCTGAACCAGCAGTACCAGTATCACTTGAGAACTTCTTAAAAGGGAAGATTCATGGCCTCTACCCCAGACAGAGTGAATCAGAAACTGTGGGGCTGGGGTTCAGCAATCCGTGTTTTAACCAGCCCTGAAGATGATTTTCCTCATGCTCGAGTCTGAGAATGGCTCTTCCCAAATACCCTCCGGTTAGGCAGATCTTGGGCTCTAAGATGTTAATATTTGAGACAAAGGTTAGTCACTGAGTAACCTTCCCACAGGTAGGTCCCTAAATGGAACACTTTTACATAATTTTGTCACTCAGCTAACAGTTGTCATCTACCAGATCAATGACAATTCAATCCACCGTTTTCAACCATATGAACACTAATTACAGTAATAACAATAATGGTAGATTTTAACTATGCAGCTATCTTCTGAGCAGTATTAGGTAAAAATAAAAATGCTTCTTGCTTTGGAAATGTAAACTTCATTCTAGATCCCTGTGGTATTACTACACACATCAAATTCCAGAGCTCAGCCAATACTTCACCATCTCAATGAAGCCGTTATTAACATTTTCCATTTGCCAATGGCACATCTTGCAGAATTATGAACGCACAGGCAGCAGAGTCCTTGTGACAAGTCACCCGAAGGTCCCAAATGTCTAACCCACAACTGACTTGAGAGGAAGAACATGTGAAGAGACTTCTGGAGAGGCCAGCTCCCAGGGTCTAGCCTGGGGGTCCTTGCCTGAGTGTGTAACCCAGGTGCCCTCGACCCAGAGTCAGGAGAACCCAGCACCTGCTCGCTCCCCTGGTCCGTGTCTTAATTCAGCAGTTTGCTGGCACATTTTTCTTCCTCTCACTTCACTAATGTCTCATGTCCTGGAGCAGCTTCCTTTTATTGCTGCCTCTAATAGAACCACTGCTGCGCACGGAAACACGGACTTCTACAAAGTTAAAATAGAGCTGTGGCCAGGAACTTTATCATCGGCAGACTTGGGCTTGAATTGCAAAGACATGACTCTACTTAACAAACTTTACATAGCACTCACCACGTGCCGGGCGCTATTCTAGCTGCTTTACAAATATTAACTCCTTTAATCCACACAACAGCCTTATGGGGCAGTTTCTATTTATTATCAAACCGCATTTTACTACCAGGAAACTGAAGCACAGACAGGTTTAGTAACTTGCCTGAGGTCCGACAGCTAAAGAATGTCAGAAGCAGACTGTAGCCAAGGGCCTTCACCTGTGCTGTTGCCTCTCTCTCAGGCTCACCTCTCTGAACCTCAGGTTTCTCTTCTGCAAAATAGGGGAAATTAATATCTTTCTCCCCAGGTTATTTGAAAATATTTGAGTACAGTCTAGCGAGAAATGTAACCAAAGCACAATAATATGAGATCAGCACTGTAATAAAGATATGTAAAAAGTGCTATGGAAACACAGATAGGGAACAATTAAATCAGCCCAGATAGCTGTCTGCAATAAAGGGGAAATGACATTTGAAATGACCCTAGACTGGGAAGAAGGTGACATGGACAAGAGCAAAGACTCAGAGACCTTGACCCTGCAGAGCAAGTAGTCAGGTGAGCCTAGTTTTCATGGTGGTTGTGGTGGTGATGGTGGTGGTGATGGTGGTGGTGGTGGTGGGGATGGTGGTGGTGGTGGTGGTGGTGGGGATGGTGGTGGTGGTGGTGGTGGTGGTGGGGGTGGTGGTGGTGGTGTTGGTGAGGATGGTAGTGGTGGTGGTGGGGATGCTGGTGGGGATGGTGGTGGGGGTGGTGGTGGTGGGGATGGTGGTGGGGATGGTAGTGGTGGTGGTGGGGATGGTGGTGGTGGTGGTGGTGGTGTTGGTGAGGATGGTAGTGGTGGTGATGGTGATGGTGGTGGTGGTGGTGGTGGTGGTAGTGGGGATGGTGGTGGTGGTGGTGGTGGTGTTGGTGAGGATGGTAGTGGTGGTGATGGTGATGGTGGTGGTGGTGGTGGTGGTGGTGGTGGGGATGGTGGTCGTGGTGGTGGTGGTGGTGGTGGGGATGGTGGTCGTGGTGGTGGTGATGGTGGTGGTGAGGATGGTAGTGGTGGTGATGGTGATGGTGGTGGTGGTGGTGGTGGTGGTGGTGGGGATGGTGGTCGTGGTGGTGGTGGTGGTGGTGGGGATGGTGGTCGTCGTGGTGGTGATGGTGGTGGTGAGGATGGTAGTGGTGGTGATGGTGATGGTGGTGGTGGTGGTGGTGGTGGTAGTGGGGATGGTGGTGGTGTTGGGGGGGAGGGTGCTGGTGGTGGGGATGGTAGTGGTGGGCTTTAGCTGGAAAGGGGCCAGGGCTGGTGAGTAAATAAATAGGGAAGATGAGGTTTTTCGCAATTTTGAGACTGAGTGGCAAATCAAAATCAAAACCCAGGAATCTCCGAGGGGGTGAGGAGAGGGAGCAAGGGAGGTACAAGATAGGCCTAGAACATCTTATTATACCAGCAAGTAAGGAAGTGTTCAAAACACGATGATGCAGGCGTGCCACATGGACAAAGAAGCCAGACTGAAGGGTCTATCAATGGCCAAATCTGGACAACTTGACTATCAAAATAATTAAGGACAGTAATGAGTTATAAACCATTGGGGGAAACAGAAGAATTCATGAGCTCACACCAACAATCAATAAACAGGGGAGAGGGCAGGGCTTTTGCTGACAGAACTTTGCATGCCAAGTGGTAAATGAGAAGAGAGTGTGGGAGTTGGAAAATCATCATTTTGCAACTACCATATTAAGATGATAGAATTGAGCAAGAATCATCAATAGTTGCTAAATTTCAGCAAAGAAAGAGCAGAATGCTTTAATGGTCTTAAAGTGCTTCCATATATTGCTTATTAGTTGCAAGAGGGGAAACCAATAATTACACAGTGGAGAAATGATGACACCTTGACCAGGTGACCCATGGAGGGGCGGATGGACACTGTGTGTCCCAGATGTGACACTCTGTCAGGGACGCAACATCACTTGTTTCATATTCCAGCTCAGACTGCGTCACTCAAATCTAACTATGAGACAAATTATCAGGCAAACTCAAAATGATGAACATTGTATTTTAAAAAGGAGGGACGGACTCTACTCTCAAAAATGTCAATGTCATAAAAGACAAAGAAAGGCTGTGGGAATGTTCCAGATTAAAGAAAGCTAAGGAGACCTGACAATCAGATCCAATACCTGGCTCTCTGCTGGATCTAGGACCAGAGGGAAAAACACTATGCAGGACGTCATTGGGCAAATCGATAAAATCGGAATATAAACGGGCAGATTAGTTCAGAGTATTGCACAAATGTTAAATCTACTGAGGTGATCACCATGCTGTAGTTATGTAAGAGAATATCCCTATTATTAGGAAATATACACTGAAATATTTAGGAGTCAAGGGTCGTGATGTATGTAACTTATTCTCAAGTGATTGAGAAAAAATTTACGTGTGTGTGTGTGTGCAGAGAGAGAATAAATGGTAAAGCAAATTGAGTGAAAAAGTTAACAGACGAATCTAGGTAAAAGATGTACAGGTGCATTATTTTTATTCTGGCAACTTTCTTATAATTTTGGTAGTATTTACAAATAAAAAGTTTTTTTAGAAACACAGGAATCTTGACTTCTTGTTTGGGGCTTTTGGTTCAATTAAGAGAAGAATAAGAGTGATAAAGAGAGGAAAAAACATAGGTTAGAAGCCAGTGATGTACTACCGTTCGTTAGTCACAATGTTAACATACCTTTGACCATAGAAATCAAGAGCGTGTCTCAAGCAAGCCTTTCCCTCAGACACACACACAGGAAGTGAACAATGTGTTGACGGGGATTCACTCAGAGCCAGTTTCTGAAGCAGGTTATTTCTTAACCTGATGAAATGAGTTTACTCCAAATTCTGCATTTCCTTTGTAATTAGGATCAAGATTTAATCATCTGGTTCTGAAACGTGTGTATCGTAGGACCAGGAGTCTGAGCTATCGTGTTTTGTATGGAGATCTGAGAACTGAATTCAAGGAAGTTTCAAAGCACTGACGTCACTCCGTTCTCTACCAGTATCTGTGGATTAATTCTCCCAGAAAAATCATCATTTCTCTCAGTTAATAGAATCTTTGAAGCTAAATCAAGTCAATTTCCATTGTCACCTTGTGCAGCCTTTGAACTGGGCTCCCTGAATTATCCTATTTGATGACCACCTTGAAGATGACCTTGGGGTAGTCGTAAGAAAACACACAGCAACAGCTTCTGTGGGTTACGGCCAGTCCACCTCACCCACTCATTCTCGTTACTTAATGGGCGGCTCAGGGCAAATCCCTCCCTTAGATAACATAGTAGGTAAAATAGACATGACGGCAACGTAATATGATAGAGCACGGAGATGGAATTTGGAAACCTGATTCTGTCTCGAATAGGGGTGTGTTTCTAGGTAGACCTCAGTTTCCTCATTTCCACAATGAGGAACTTGTAGATTACCTATAGAAATTCGCTACACAAAATGTGGTTTATAGACCGCTAAGTATGGAAACTGGAAGTAAGTGTTTGGAATAGCCAGTCTCCAAGATGCCCTCAATGATTCTTGCCTCCCAGCTTAGTCTCCATTCACATCAAATAGCACTGACCTGTCTAGCCAATAGGATATTGCAGAAATGATAGAAAACTTCCAAGGTTAGGTCATAAAAGACTTTGTGATTTCCACCATGCTGTCTCTTGGAGCAATTGCTCTAGAGAAAACCAGCCGCTGTGCCATGAAGATGCTCGGACAGCTCCATGGGGAGGCCCCTGTGGTCCGCCAGGCAGCACTCATTTGCCGATCATGTGAAGGAGCCACCGTGAGAGCAGATCTTCTAGTCTCGGCCAAGTCTTCAGATGACTGCAGCCCTGGCCTACGCTTTGAATGGAAACTCACAGGAGATTCCTAAACCCAAATCAGTCAACTAAGCTGCTCCTGAATTTCCGACCCACAGAAATTATGGAAGGTAAATAATTATTGTTTTAAGCCGCTGAACTTTGGAATAACTTGTAATGCAACAAACTATAATTAAAACACATTTAGTGGGGCTGGCCCAGTGGCGCAGTGGTTAAGTGTGCACGTTCCACTTGGGTGCCCCGGGTTTCGCCGGTTCAGATCCCGGGTGTGGACATGGCACCGCTTGGCAAGCCATGCTGTGGCAGGTGTCCCACGTATAAAATGGAGGAAGATGGGCACGGATGTTAGCTCAGGGCCAGTCTTCCTCAGCAAAAAGAGGAGGATTGGCAGCAGATGTTAGCTCAGAGCTAATCTTCCTCAAAAAAAAAAAAACACACACATTTAGAAGCAATTACGGCAATTTGAAGGAGTAAGCTTATGTCTCTTGAATCTCGTGATAAAAAAAATTGGGCCTTTATTTTGTATACCCTTTAAATTTTTAATTTTTCCAGTCATTCACTTTTTATTGTATTTTACCAAAGTATCAATCCATGATGGATTGAAAATTAAAAAAAAAACAAACAGACAAACCACGCGTGGTTCTACTCCACAGAAAATTTGAAAAGCACTAATCAGAATAATGCAATTTTAGAGTGGAAAAAGGATTTTGAAATTATCCAGTCCAACCTCTTACTCAGTGAATTAACTGTCTCTTACAGTTTTCCTATAATTTTCCAGCAATAAAATTCTGATTCTTAACAGCGTTTTTATTATCATCATTGTTATTAAACACGCTTGTTATTGAGAGGAGGTGGGAGGACATTGCGCAAACCGAATGAGAGGCGATGGACGCTTGGGAGGGCGTTCGCAATGAGGGTGGGGGAAAGTCAACACGTTCAAGATCCATTTCGGAGGCAGCTAAATTACTTAGCAGGAACTAAAAAAACAGTTGTTTGTTTTATTATTTTTGCTACTAATAAGGATTTCTTAATCATCTTGAGCATCATTTTTGTTGAAGAAACATTGTCTTCACGGTGTTTGTTGCAAACAATTTGCTGTATTCTCTAAGATTTTACTTGCTTAGTGTGATCAGAGGAAACGAACTACCGAGAAAAGAAAAATTTTATTTGAATGTAGACAAAATCGTTTTTTCCTTCCCTGATGATTGAAGAAAAAAAGATACTTGATCTTAACTGCTGTGGACTTGGGATTATCAGAGAAGAATGCGATCTTCTGATTCTGTCTGTCATGGCTTATAGTGAAACCAAGGTGCCCGATGAGGAGTCCACCCAGCGTTACTAAACGAGGGAGGTGAGACGCGTCAGATCCAGACGTATGTGAAGAGCAAGTCAAATCTAAACTGAAGAATGCTCTGTTTGGGCAAGGTGGTAGCTAAGATAACCTACCACACCTAGTAATGCTAAATAAAATTGATCCAAAGATATTTAAATGAAAAATTGAGCTGCAGGAAAAAAAACATAAAAAAATTATGTCCAGAAATAAATGGAGGTGAGAAAAATTGCATAAAGCTGACCCCGAGATGCCCTGGGGAGTGACCGGCCACCGCAGTCTGGTTTCAGGCAGGGATAAGAGATGAGGATTGTTGTGAAGTGGGAGGTTGGAAGCAAGAAATCTACATAAAAGCAGAGACAGCAAAGGGCCACACCCACAGTCAAAGGGTGGACAGGAAAAAACTCTATTCACAGCACAGAGAGATGTCAAGGAAGGCTGGGATCTCTGCCTGGATTCTGGATGAAAGAAGACGAAAGTTTCCCCTGAGAACTCGAAACCTCAGGCCCACTGCTTGTACATATCCTGAATTTACAATAAAAACGCACAGCCCAGGGAATTCTGATGAGAATTTACGCAGGGCCAGTGAGTCCCTGCTCACCAGGGAGAGGCGGACACAAACCGTCTCTGCAGAGACAGACTTGCAACCTGGCCATGAGGAATGTCCACGGAAAAAGGAAGTCTCACTCAAGATGAGCTTAAAATAAACAAACAGACAAAATAAATAAACAAAATGCACAATACGTGAGGATAGCAACACTCGTCCCGTGAGCAGCCGTCAGAAAATACGACACACAGAGACGCCAAGAACTCCAGTTAATAGAAAAACAGTTCAAAAGAGAATATAAAACAATTATGTTAAAAATTGATTAAAGATATTAAGAATTGAAATCTAACAAAAGAACAATTCTCTATATTTTCTTTTTTTTAATTTTTTAAAATTTTATTTATTTATTTATTTTTGAGGAAGATTAGCCCTGAGCTAACTACTGCCAATCCTCCACTTTTTGCTGAGGAAGACTGGCCCTGAGCTAACATCCATGCCCATCTTCCTCTACTTTATATGTGGGACGCCTACCACAGCATGGCGTGCTAAGCAGTGCCATGTCCACACCTGGCATTGGGACCGGCGAACCCAGGGCCGCTGAGAAGCGGAGCGTGTGAACTTTACCACTGCACCACCGGGCTGGCCCCTTCTTTTTTTTTTAAAGATTGGCACCTGAGCTAACAACTGTTGCCAATCTTCTTCTTCTTTTTTTTTTTTGCTTTTTCTCCCCAAAGCCCCCCAGTACATAGTTGTATATTTTTAGTTGTGAGTCCTTCTGGTTGTGCTATGCGAGATGCCACCTCAACGTGGCCTGACGAGTGGTGCCATGTCCACACCCAGGATCCGAACCCGTGAAATGCTGGGCCGGGAAGCAGCGCACGTGAACTTAACCACTCGGCCACAGGGCCGGCCCCTCTATTTTTTTTTTAAATAAGGCAAATTTGAACAGGAATCAAATAGATTCCTGTTTTCAGGAAATAAAAACAAAAGAACAAAAATGAAAAACTCAACGTATGGGTTAAACATTTGAGACAGCTGAATAAAGAATGAGTGAGCCAGTAGAGAGAGTTAAGAAAATTACCAAGAGCGAGATTAAGAAAAGTGGAGGTTAGAATGAGAAATTTCAACATTTATCTACTAGGAGTTCCCAAAGAAAAGACTAGAGAGAATGGGCAGAGTGGGGAGGGGAGAAGAAATATTAGAAGAGAGAATGGCTGATAAATGTCCAGAATTGATTAGAGCATATGCACGAAATTTCACATGCCAGAGACACGACAGTCAGCGTTAGTCAGGGTTCTCCAGAGAAACAGAACCAGCAGGATGTGTTGTGTGTGTGTGTGTGTGTGTGTGTGTATATACGCATATATGTATACAGAGGGAGACATTGAGTTATTTTAGGGCATTGGCTCATGTGACTGTGGATGCTTGGCAAGAGCAAAACATTCAGGAAGGCTGGCAGCCTGGAGATCCGGGAAGAGGCGCAGTTTGAGTCCGAAGGCGGTCTGCGGGCAGGATTCCTTCTTGCTCAGGGAGGTCAGTCTTGGTTCTATTAACGTCTTCAGCTGATTAGATGAGGCCACTCACCTTATGCAGGGCAATCTGCTTTACCTGAAGTCTACTGATTTAAAGGTAAAATCTCTCTCCAAAAATACCTTCACAGAAATATCTAGAATGATGTTTGACCAAACATCTGGGCACTGTGGCCCAGCCAAATTGACACATAAAATTAAGCGTCGCACGACTAGTTCCTCACTGAATGTACAACATAAATCATATGAACACACATTGTAGTAAAACTGCAGAATGCCAAACACAGAAATCTGAAGTGCCAGAGAGAACAAAGTAGACTGCAAGGGGGATAACGATAGAGTGACAGGAGGCGTCACAGAAGTAGCTACAGAAGCCAGAAAAACGGAATAACACCTTCACATTGCTGAGAGATGGAAGACCTCATACCCTGCTAAACTACACTCAAGACTGAGGACAAAGTAAAGGCATTTTCAGACAAGAAACAGAGAGAGAGCTTACCACTCATGATTTCTCAGGGAAGGAACTTCTTAAAGGAAAAAGGAAAGGAATGAATGGGGTGTAAGAAGCAATGACCTTTGAAGAAACTGGTAAATTTATGGGCAGATCTAAACAGGCATTGATCTTATAAAACAATAAAAATAGTGACATTCAGAATTAAAATGACAAGAAGGAACTAAATTACCAAGCCTCAGGATCACGTAAGGCAAGGAAGGCTGATGAGAGTTAAAGAATGCTGAGGTCCTTGTGTTATTCAGGAGAACAGAGGCATTGATGAACCCTGGACTCCTTAGAAACTTCAGAACAAACCTAAAAGAACATGAATTGAATGTATAATTTCCAAACAGTAGAGGAAACATAAGGAATAAAGAAAACTTAATCAACACAATATTAGGTAGTCTAGAAATTTAAAATTGACCATTAGATACTGAAATTTCCGAACCATTGCAGAATAAATAGAACCTGACTACAAAGCTCAGATCAGTGATCAGAAATATCTGTAACAGTTCTACTCTGTCTTGACTGTTACAAAAATATGTTATTCTTTAAGAAGCTGGGGGAAAGATGGTTAGTACACAACCCTCCCCACACCACCGCTTTCTGTTCAACGTTTTACTTATGTTTGGATAGTATAGAAAAGGAAGTTCGGAAAACTGGATATGTGAAAAGATTGATAAAGTTCATAAGGCTCTATCTAAAATGATGAAGAAAATAGAGAGAAGATATAAATTACCAGTATCAGGAATGAAAGAAGCAACATAACCAGAAATCCTAAAGGCCTTAAAAAGAGAGTAGAAACTTTATGAACAGCTTTCTGCCAACAATTAGACAACTTAGATGAAATTTCTTGTAAGTCATACAGTACCAAAGCTCACTTAAGACGCAAGAGATAACCCAAACACTCCTATTTCTAATAAGAAACTCAATTCATAGTACAAAAACCTTCTCACAAAGAAAACACCAGGCCCAGATGGCTTCTCTAGTAAATTTTACCAAATATTTATGCGAGAAATAATACCAATTCTACACAAATACTTCCAGAAAACAAAAGAGCAGAGAACACTTCCAACACATTTTATGAGGCCTGATATCAAAACTAGACAGAGACATTACAAAAAAAATACTACAGACCAATATCCCTCATCAATATAGACACAACAATCTGTAGCAAAGGGTTAGCAAATCTAATCCAGTAATATGTAAAAGGCATAAAACATCATGACCAACTGGAGTTCATCCCAGGAACACAAAGCTGGTTCAATATTTGAATACCCATCAATGTAATTTTCCGTATGAAACAGAACACACAAGCCATCAGTCGATTGAAAAGGCATTTGACAAAATCTACCACCACATTCATGATAAAAAGTTTCAGTCAACTAGGAATGGAAGGGGACTTCCTCAACCTGATAAAGAGCATGTATAAAAACTCACAGTTAAGGGGCCAGCCCAGTGGTGCAGCAGTTGAGTTTGCACACTCTGCTTCAGCAGGCTGGGGTTCACCGGCCCGGATCCCAGGTGTGGACCTACACACCGCTTGTCAAGCCATGCTGTGGCGGGCGTCCCACATATAAAGTAGAGGAAGATGGGCACAGATGTTAGCTCAGGGCCAGTCTTCCTCAGAAAAAAGAGGAGGATTGGCAGCAGATGTTAGCTCAGGACTGATCTTCCTCAAAAAAACCCCCCAAACTCACAGTTAAAATCATACATAATGTGAAATACTGAATACTTTCAATTTAAGTTTAGGAACAAGTCAAGGATGCCTACTCTCACAACTTCTATTCAACGTTGTACTGAAGATTCTAATCAGTGTAGTAAGGCAAGAAAAAAGGAACAGAAATCACATGGATCAGAAAAGAAGAATTAAAATTCTCTTTTCATAAACAGAATGATTGTTTATGTAGAAAATCTGAAGGAGTCTCCAAAACAGCCAACCAGAACTCATGGGTGAGTTTAGAAGGGAACAGAATACAAATACATGTACCAGCACTGAACAATCAGAAACTGAAAAATGTTTAAATAGTATCTAAAATATCATGAGAATATTTAATACTTAGGGATAGATTTAACAAAATGTCCCAAACCTGTGCACTGACAGCTGCCAACCATTGCTGAGAATAATTAAAGACGACTGAGATGAAGGAAGGGCAAGACCAGGTTCATGGATCCGAAGATTTAATATTGTTAAGATGTCAGTTCTCCCCCAAATTAATCTATAGATTCAACACAATCCCAATCAAGATCCCAGGAAGACTTTTAGGGGTACAAATTGACAAGCTAATTCTAAAATTTGCATGGAATGCAAAGATCTCCATATAAAATAATTTTGAAAAAGAACAAATTTGGAAGGCTCACCTACTACCTAATCAAGACAGTGTGATATTGGCATAAGAATTGACAACGGAACAAAATAGATAGTCCAGAAATAGACTCACATGTGTGGCCAACTGATTTTTGACAAGACAAGGTCATTCAATAGGGTAATTCAAATGGTGTTAGAATAATTGGAAATCTATATGCAAAAAAAATAGGGCTGGCCTGGTGGCATGGTGGTTAAGTTCGTGTGCTCTGCTTGGGCAGCCCGGGGTTTTCCAGCTCAGATCCCAGGTGTGGACCCACACAGCGCTTGTCAGTCCATGCTGTGGCAGGCATCCCACGTATAAAATAGAGGAAGATGGGCACAGATGTTAGCTCAGGGCCAGTCTTCCTCAGCAAAAAGAGGAGGATTGGAGGCAGATGTTAGCTGTGGGCTAATCTTCCTAAAAAAAAGAAAAAAACAAAGATAAATCTCAATCCTTCACACTATACAGAAAGCTAACTCAAAAGGAATCAGAGACCTAAATGTAACCTGTAAAACTATAAACGTCTATAAGAAAACTAGAGAAACTCTTGCAATCTTGGGGTAGGCAATGATTTCTTAGATACAAGATAAACAGCATAAATCATAAAATGGACATTATCAGAATTTTAAAATTTTGCTCTTTCAAATATACCCTTAAGAAAACGAAAGGGTGGGGGCCAGCCCCAAGGCCGAATGGTTAAAGTTCCAGGCACTCTGCTTCAGTGGCCGGGGTTCACAGGTTCAGATCCAGGGTGCGGACTTACTCCACTCATCACCCATGCTGTGGAGGTGTTCCACATGCAGAGGAGAGGAAGATTGGCACAGATGTTAGCTCAGGGACAATCTTCCTTAAGCAAAAAAAAAAAAAGGACGATTGGCAATGGATGTTAGCTCAGGGCAAACCAACCTTGCTCACACACACACAAAAAAAAACAGAAAAGCAAATGGAAAGACAAGGTACAGACTGGTAGAAAATACTTGCAAAACACATATCTAATAAAGGACTTGTATCCTGAATATATGAAGACCTCTTACAACTCAATAATAGACGACAAATAAAATGGGCAAGAGATTTGAATAGACACTTGACTAAAGAAGATAGACAAATGGAAGACTACTCAGCAATAAAAAGGCAAAATACAAACCTACTGATATATACAACATGAATGGAGCTCAAAAAGCATTCACTAAGTGAGAGATGCCAGACACAAAAATTCCGTATTGTACTATTACCTTTACATGAAGTTCTAGAGAAGGGAAAACTACATGGACGTGAACAAATCAGTGGATGCCGGAGCTGGGGATTGGGTGGGAGGCATGGCCTCCCTTTGGAGAGGCATGAGGAACTGTCGGGATGGTGTAAGTGTTCTATATCATGACTGGGGTCATCGTCACACGACTGTACATTTGTTAAAGATGGTTGAATTGGACACTTAAAATTGGTGAATTTGCTCATATGTAAATTATACCTCAATAAAGCTGCCTTTTAAAAAGTAGACATGGTCTCTCAATGGGCAGGGCTAGCAATATATGAACAAACAATTTTCTGTGCCCTTTGACCATACATGATAGCTGTGTAACATCGGGGAGTTTAATTAGCTCCTCTGGTTCTCAGTTTCCTCAGGTGTAATGTGAGGGTAATGACAGAATATTACAAATTGTTATGAGGACCACATTAAATAATGTACGCACAGCACTTTGCACAGCGCATGACACGAAATTCAACCACCAGCTCAAGGACACTTTCTAAGCCTTTTGTCTTGGTCCCGACTCCCTCAACAGCCTTCTTAACAGCCTTTGTGCTCACTCAACAACCTTCTGCTATGGCTTCCAGAGAGTTTCCCTATAGGGAGAGTGGCCTTAATAGTGTCCCCTTCCCTGGGTCATTTGATTTCAGAATGGTAAAATGACATTCTTAGCTATAGTTTAATCTCGCATGGATTTGGTTAGTATGAGTTGCCCTCTCGTGTCCCATCGTCTCTGGGACACTGACAAGATCGCACGTGTGGACTTGCAAGGCTGAGGACCTGGTTCCCTAGACTGTGTGAACAAAGGAGGCTGGAATGAGTGGACTCCCCCAGCGCCGTCTCTGGGCCACCGTGCTCTCATGGTAACTCAAGATGGTAGCAGTAAATGCCAGAGGGGAGCTGACCTATTCCATAACTTCCAGTCGATAAAAATATTTTTGGATGTGAGAAGTATAGTTTACCTTGCTCAGGAGAGAGGGAGACCCTAATGAAATGTGATTTCATTTTCTTGGAATAGGCATAACTCTGGATTATTTTGTGGCTATTCTGGTTTGTAAATGATTTTCTCTTATTTTGTTCCATGAGGACTTCCTGACCTTGAACTGAAAGGGACTTTTTGGTTGAACTCTCATTCCTGTTAACAAGCAGAAAAGAGAATAAATTCTCTCCCAGTGCTTCCTGATTATTTCCACATCCTGCACGTATACAATAGATGCTGCAGGAATGGGAGGAATCTGCATGTGGCCAATAGCCTTTCCAAGGGACCCAGCTGTAACCCCGTCCAGGCACACTGGGGTCCCCAGCACAGTAGAGGCTCTGCTCCAGGAGAAATACTGCAAACAAAGCAACTGCTAATGAGGGAGGAATAACGGTCTCATTGCTGGCCCGTTGCAATACTAACCCTTTAGCCAGAGACCTATAAGTCAGCGGGAACCCTCAGTGTGGATCCCTGACTGCATTCCTGGATGGCTTTCAACATAGTGAACAAATACTGCTGCTGAATTCATCTTTGCTATCTAAACACTGGCTTAATGTCTTAAGGTTGACCCTAAATTCATGAATCCAGGAGCAAGGCTGGATCTGGGGACATGCTGTTGATGAATTTTTATCCATTCATTATCCCTTTTTGACTATCCAAAGTACTTCTGTAGCAGAAACAAGGTATGTTACAAATTATTTCTTACAATTGTAAAATTGGAATAATACTTTCTACCAATCTACCTACTTCACAAGGTTGTTGTGAAAATAAATGAAGTGTTAGAGCACTGCCTATCACACAGAAAATGCCACGTAAATGGTTGCAATTACTATATACATGCTCACATTCTGCGAGCTAATTATTACATTAATAAAGAACAGCCAAAATGTTAAATTTGCCAAATTCATCTTAAAGGAGCGTGATTTTTGTAGGAAATGTGGAGTCCAGACAGCTGGGAACTTTGTCAATGCTACTATTAGTAATAAATTGTCAAATGAAATGACAGAATCAGGGAATTGGGGACCTGGCAGGAAAGACGAGTGCTTTCCTTTTCTAGATGGAGAAAAGGAGATCCAGAGAAAGAAAGCCACAGTAGCAAGCCTGGAGCCATGACAATCGCTCAGTCTCTGTCCAGGGTTCTTCTCCAGAATGCTAGGCCATGGATAAAAAGGCTTTTTAAAAATGCTTCCAACAAGCTAAATACTCTACTATAAGAGGTAGTGTGAGGGCTACATTTGGGCAAATAAAGCCAGAATCTGCTTATGGGTCCCCCTAATGGAAATGACAACCAGCACAAGCAAAATGCCTGTGATTCGAAAGATAATAGGACCCAGCTCCCCTGAGCTCCCGCTGGACTGAGGGAGTCCTCTCAGCTCTCCTACCTCGGGAAAATATTAGCGTGTTCAGCCAACAAAGACAAATTTAGAAGAAGAAGAAGCAAGTGATGCTATATGTGGCAATGGATTCGATATTCAAATGTGCTCTCCTGAGCTGTTTCCAACGTCAGCATCATTTTTCTTAAGAGACATATCAGTTTCAGTCTAGGTTTTTATTTCACTTTCCCCATTCTTCACTGCCTGGACTAGGGGAAAAAAATAAAAAGAATTACAAGTTGCATTACTTTTTAATTTAATGCCCTTGAGTAAGGGCAACAGCAACGAGGCAGGATAGAGCCCTCAGGGAGGACAGCAGTGGAGACGGGCTGTCAGTGCACCGTCTTCCATGAGGACCGGTTGCAGCAGCTGTCTCTGCCATCCTCTCAAGGTAGTCCTTGCTTCCTATTGTCCCTGTATCTCAGAATCAAGTCATCTGAATTCCAGACACATCGACAGCACACTGAAGGCTCCTGCCAATTTTGGCAGCTTGCTTGGAAAGAGCATCATGACACATGACTCATTGATACGACTCCCGGGCTCCTGTTGTGACTCAGCACGCCAGACTGCCTCCAGGTGCAGCCCTTCAGCCAGCTCTCTAATCCTGTAACCGCTTACCACCAACTCCTTCCCATAAATACGTACAAAAAGTCCCCAGGCCAGGTCGTCCGGCACTCTGAGCTTCCGTTCGTGCAGATGGAGTCCAGGCTGCCAGAGCCGACCTTGAGACAGAAACCAGCTGTTCTGCCTCAGTCAGCCCCAAAGCAGACACACTGAACTGTCCCCACAGCCGTCCCACCAACATTTTCATACGGATGAGGTCTGGTTAAAATTAACATCTGTCCTGCAACAGTGAAGCAGCTGACAATGGCCCATCTCTTGTTGGAATATGAGGGAGCCATTAGCAAGGGTGTTTTTGAAGATTTTTTTATAACCTAGGAAAAATCTCATAACATAAACAAAAAAAAATATGTTGTATAATCCCAAATCTTATATATGCTTTATATATGCATATAGATATACACACACATACATATTTAACTAGAAGAAAAGACATCAAAATGAACAGTGATTATTTTATTTTCTCATCTTTACCTTTTTCTATATTTCCTAAAATAAACATGTACTACTATAATATACAGGAAAATAAATGCTGTCTATAAAGAAAATTTCCATCAAGGGTGGTTTTTAAACAGAAGGACTGTTTTCAGAAAGTTCACTACACAGTCAGCCCATGAGCCCCCATTCTGAAAGCAAGGGCCTCCCGGCCCCTGCTCAGAAGAGCAGCCACAAGCGGGCCTCGAAGCACAAGCCGGGGCTTCCAGGTAAGGAGCTGGTGCAGCAGGACCAACAGTGACTATGCTAGTCCCGTCAGATTCTCTCCCTTGACTTGACCCACACAGAGAAAGTAGCAAGGGCAGAAGAAGGAGAGAAAGAGGCAGCAGGAGGGGAAGCACGAGTCCCTTGAACAGACAGCTGAAAGAGGGAGAAAGAAAGCTGGTGGCTGGAGCTGCCTCAGACTCTGGACCAGCTTCTGATTCCAGGGCTCTGCTCTGTGCAGGCCCATAATTTCTGTTTCTCCCATGAGGCCTTGGTGGTTGGTCTTCCTGGGCGTCTGGGAGACTGACCTATGGCTAAGAATCCCGTTTTCCTTAGTGTCGTGGGCACCCTTATAACAATCTATTTGGGGGCCAGATTACACTTTGATTCTTTTAATCACACGAGACAGGAATTTCAGCTTCCAAAGTCCTGAGATCAGGCAAATGGGTTTCACGGGTCATTCTATTCCTTATTAAGTACACTACCGAAACCAGGGCTACCACCAGCCCACATGCCATTTTACACAAATTTGAAAAAGCTACTCCTTCCTCAACTTAAAAAAGTTATATTAATGATTTCTCAATAATTACTACAGAAAAGCAGCAATTCTATACAAATTACACAGGTAAATGAGTCATTATAAAATAATGGAAAATTCAAATGTTTGATTATAATATTAGGAACTTAAAGTTACTTGGATCTAATAACTTGTTATAAAATAGGCAGACATACTGCTTTGGTAGAAATAATTCTTTTTGACAGTTTTAACGCTTACTTCTTTCTATAGCTCATATTTTATAGAAACGATCACCAAGTTGGTAGTTTTTCTTACAGCTTTGTGGACTTTACATTGGTTTTAACATATTTAATTTTGAGACACCACATTCTTCACTGATATTGATATTAACAAAATTAATTTTTCCTTGAAAGTTTCAAAGTCATTTGGAAATTGATATGGTAAATTATTGTCACAAAAACATTGCGATATTTTGGTGGGAGAATATTAGATTTTTAATTCTTTACACATTGATGAATGATGTATAAAACTCTTTAATAAGCTCATCAGCCAATTTCAGTTGTACATTTTTGCCCAGCTTTGGTGCGTTGGTACTCCATATTGATGGTAATTCTTCAAATCACATGAGATATCCAGAACCTTGCTACTCCAGGTCCCCGGCATCGGGCACCACCAGGAGCTTGTTAGGAAGGCAGAGTCTCAGGTCTCACTGCAGGACTAATGAATCCGAATTTTGCATTTTCATAAGACCCCCAGAAACTCCGTACTCACATGAAAATTTGAGAAGTACTGATATAGGACACTGAAAAGGCCATGATGTTCTTTCAACAATATAAACTTTTCTTTTAAGGATAATATTATTGTTACCAATATAGAAAAAAATAGAAACAGATTTTGGATCAAAGGTGGATTGATTGTGGAAATAACATTTGAAATGAATCTTCCTCCCCTGTCCAGTATTTTTACACCGGAGACGTCAGGATCAATGTCAAGAAATTCCAATTCATTTAGCAGCAATAATATCTTTTTGTAACTATCATAAATTAATTTTTCTTGAAAGCCTTTCTTAGCCCATTATATGCTTGCAAGGGAATGGTATACACTGACTTTTGGTTCCCATCTAAATTTGCTTATAACATTAGTTTTACCCTCACTCCAAATTAGTATTGAGCGATGAGTTTTAAAGAGGTTATTTTCAAAAGTATACTTTTGACTTGTATTTTAGAATCTATGTCTTTTTTCATATCATTAATATGCACTACATCCTCCGTCTAATTAAGTTTTAGTAGCGGGATGGCATCTACTCCATTTTCCCATCTCATATTCAACAATGATTTTCAATTTTATGTTCCGTAAATGCATTTTCAATATACTCCAACATTTGGTTGAAGCAAAAAGACTACTTATATAATTTCTTGGATGATGTAAAAAATTCAGTACTGTCTAAGTAGATTTTTGCTGCATCATTCATGTCAAATGTGAAGAAGATGCAAAACAAAAAATACAGAATGCCCTAGAATTTTTTTCGAGGACACTCTGTAGCAATCCATTATGTTCTCCACACATACTTGTGACCTTGCTGTATTCAATTTTTCTTTAGATTCAGTTTTGTAAGCAGTCTTCTGAAAATATGTATATGCTTTCTTTTGGCTTGTCATCTCGTGGACAACCCCTTCTGTCCAAACATTCGCATATGAAGTGTTGACTTTTTTTAATCCACAAACCTAATAACATTATCTGTTCCACATGGTTGTATCTAAAATAATCTAATAATATCTGCATTTCTTCCCTTTTTCAAAAGTAGTTTATTCATTGCATCTGCTATAACTTTAATTATTTGATTTTATATTTCATGCCTGAAAAGCATGTAGTATTATTTGGTAATCAATGTGCCATTAGGTTATCAAATTTTGTATGTTTCTGCCAAAGGAAGATGATTCTCATCAGTGCACTCATAGCTTCCTGGATAATCTTCTCCCAGATGTTGCTTTGCCAGAAGCTGGATCATGCATAGTATGTGCTCTCAATGTTGTTTCTCATTTTCATAGCATCTGTTTGTCTGCATCTCTCTCAGTACATAGCTCTCAAATCATATTTCAACTTTGAATTCAGAACACTATGGCAGAAGTACACTCTACCTTCTGTTTATAGTTATCTGTGATAAATACTGCCAGCCTTTGCTCTCATTCATTCTTTGGTTGATATTTTTTTCTATCCTTGAAGAATTGGCAATACAGATAAAACACAGAAATCATTGAGATAGAATATTGTGGGTGTTTTGATCATTAGTGAGAATTTATGGATAAATAATTTCTGAAAACTTCGTACCTGTACTGACGATAGTTAAAGTTGATAAAATGATGAAATTTGATGAAAATAATGAAAAGTTAAATGTCTTACATAAGTTAGACAAATTTCAACGAGGGTGTTCTTAATATTCAAATTGTTAAATATTCAAATTACATAGCAGGTACCTAGATAGGCAAAAAAAGAAAAAAAATCCAGTTTACTGTTTCTTTTTCTCTTCCACTTTTTCTCAGAATTAATCAATTATGCTTGACAAATACTGATGGTAAGTTTACATCCTAACCCGGCGGTCTCTGCACTCCCATCCTCTCTAACTCCTCCAAAACTGTATGCAATAATCGAAATTATCCTTTCTCATTTTCTTCTGTTTTCTGATTCTGAAACTAATTTTAAAAACTCTTTCATAGTATCTGAGCAAAAAAGCAGTAATTAGTATTTTGTCTTAGAACTTATACATATATAACACAAAATATACAATTAGCAAACTGCTAAATATTGTCAGGTGTTAATATTCTCACTAACAGAATATCCATAAGAAGCAATTGTCATTACGTGATTACCAGAGCATTAAATAGAAATCTCTAATTTGTGTGCATGTAATTTATTTTGTGGATTATTTGAACAAATGTGGTTTGACAGTGATTCGTCTAATAACGAAAGTTCTGGTAGATTTACACTGAAAACTAAGCAATACCTTTTGAGTACAGCAAATAAACAGCAGATGATGTGAAATGCAATATGGAACATTAAATTAGCTGGTGCACTAATAACACTGGGGATTTTTTAAAATTTTGCAATACTCACCTATCAGCATATCAGTCAGAAAAGCATTTTCTTGTTTAGAAGCAGAAATATTTTTAGATGACGTCAGATCTGTTGTTGGTGTCAATTATTGACTCATTTGTCCTTTGTGCATGGAAGCAGAACAAAATACATTAAACCTCTTAAAACACAACACTTTACTGCCATCTGCTGGAAAGTTGTAATAAACACACAAGTCACCCGTCTTTGCAACAAACAATAAACACACAAAAATTTTCAGAACAATAACGGTGTCTCGATGTGAATGGCACCCTTTTAGGTGAGGAGCACGTGTGCAGTGCCCAACTGAAATAATTACATGTCACTGCCCCGATCCCAATTCCACTTACATTTTATTCTCATTGCTTTCAATCTTCTGCCAAAGGAGAAAAATTCCAATTATAAAAACACTCTTGGAGCTCAACCTGGTGTTGCTCGTTCATATTGCGGGTGGAAAAACAGGACAGGGGGACACACCTACAATTCAACTTCTACAGAACTGGGCCCACCCTGGCAAGTCAGCCTGGGAGCTCAGGGCTTTCTTCACTCGCCCCAGGACTGAGGGCAGTGCTGTCCTTGGTCCCCTAGGGGCTAAAGTCATTGACCATCCAGGGAGTGGGAGTGGGGGAGGGGGTAGGCCCAGGCAAACCATCAAAGGAAAGAACCTCTCCCTAAAATTAGGGATGAGCCAGCAGGATCCCTGAACACAAAGACCATCAGTGGGGTGGGGGTAGGGAGCTTTACACATAATAGTTATAATTCCTCAGTGCAAACTCACAGGCATCTGACTAGAAAAGGGTAACATGACCTCTGGCATACTTTGCTCAGGAACAATGGAATCCATTAATATTTTCTATTCCAGAAGACAAATTGTTAGATGGCAAGGTGATAAGAAATTCCCATTACACACCCCCAGTAAAATCCTGAATAAGTCTATGTTTCTTACAATTCAAATAGCAAAAGTAACTATTACCAATAACTAATCCAGGGCAGAAAGTAGCACCCCAGCCCCCGGTGCCTAATGGGCGTTCATTTGTTGAATGAATGAAAAGAGTTCTACTCCGAAGTTATCCAAAAAGTGCCGAGTGAGCACAGAGGTTGCAGAATTGGGGCCTCTGGGGAAGACATCCAGGAGGAGGTGTTAATTGAGTTAAATCTTGACGAGGAGGCAGAATGTTAGCAGGCAGAGACGGAGAAGAAAAGCATCCCAAGGAGAGATAACAGTATCGACAAGACCAAGAAGTGGAGGAGAACGAGGATTATCAGGAGAAGATGTCAGGAGAGCACGGTGACAGTACGTGGTGAGGAAGCCGAGATCTAGCAGGGGCCACTGGATCCGTGACCTCTGAGGGTTGGCATGAAGCCAGATTGCAAGGGAGGATAAGCAGTGAGTGGGAGAGAGGGGAGGGCAAGGAGAGGAGGAGAACGTTAGTTAGGTTACTCTCTCGTTTCTTTTATTAACTTTTTTTTTTGAGGAAGATTAGCCCTGAGCTAACTACTGCCAATCATCCTCTTTTTTCTGAGGAAGACCGGTCCTGAGCTAACATCCATGCCCATCTTCCTCTACTTTATATGTGGGATGCCTAACACAGCTTGGCTTTTTGCGAAGCGGTGCCATGTCCGCACCCGGGATCCGAACCGGCGAACCCCAGGCTGCTGAGAAACGAAATGTGCAAACCTAACCGCTGTGCCACCGGGCTGGCCCCTCTTTTATTAACTTTTTATTGAAGTATTTTATGTATATATATATATATATATATATCTGGCAATATATTATGCTACATGTATAATAGATAAAATTCATACATAATACAAATTATTTATGCTCCTTTACACATATCTATGTATTTATAATAAAACACTTTTCCTGTCCTTATGTGTACAGTCTATGTACATATGTATTGTCCATGCAAATAGTCTATAACCAATCTCTAAATCAAAGTTGGGGTGAGTTTATTATGAGCCAGATCTGAGGGCCGTATAGCCTGGGAGAGTCCTTTCACAAAGGAATGGAGCACTCCGAAGAAGTGGGGTGTGCAGATATTTCACAGATGAGTGGAATGTCCCTTTCACAACAGTCACGAGACTGCCTCGCCTGCACAGCAGTTCACGCAGCAAGTGATGAACACAGCAGGTGGCAGGTCTGTGGTCTTGAGCTGGGTGGTCACAGGTGAGCACAGCAGTTCACGCAGCAAGTGATGGACACAGCAGGTGGCAGGTCTGTGGTCTTGAGCTGGGTGGTCACAGGTGAGCACAGCAGTTCACGCAGCAAGTGATGGACACAGCAGGTGGCAGGTCTGTGGTCTTGAGCTGGGTGGTCACAGGTGAGCACAGCAGTTCACGCAGCAAGTGATGGACACAGCAGGTGGCAGGTCTGTGGTCTTGAGCTGGGTGGTCACAGGTGAGCACAGCAGTTCACGCAGCAAGTGATGGACACAGCAGGTGGCAGGTCTGTGGTCTTGAGCTGGGTGGTCACAGGTGAGCACAGCAGATCAGCAGTCAGTCCCTAGCCTAGGGAGGGATGCTTATCCTTAAGGAAACGCCAACGTGGGAGGAGTTACACGCTTATCTTTAAGGGCATTATTCTAGTCTTTGGGACATAGCAAATGCTTAAAGCAGAAAAATAATGAATGCTCAACGGCTGCTACCTCAGGCCCTTTTGCAAAAACGAGTTCAGGTTGATTTCCTTTTACACCAAATGTCTTCCTCATATACTCCAATATAGCCTATTGCTTGTCATTTATTTATCAAAGCATTGTACCAGCCTCTGGAAATCGAAAGATGTTCCAAAGCCAAGGCAGTCTGGACCCTCAGGGACGTGTGCAAGAGGAGGGACAGGGGCTCCCACACTGAACAAGGTTCCGGGCTTTCAAAGTACAGTGTGAGTTTGGGCGGGCGAAGGGTTCTACACCGAGCTCCCTCGAGGCCGTGTGTCAGCTGAGGAACCAGACCTCCCAGTGTGAAGAGCCCGTGATCCAGGGAACCTCCACAGCCAGCCCCACTACAGAGATGAGAACAGAGGCTCAGGCGTGCCAAAGGCCTTCTCAAGGTCATGCGGGTCAGAACTGGGAAGCACCCCAAGCGAGGGCTGTGTGACACTCCCTCTAAACAGCCTGAGGCTTCACCTGTCCCTGATACGGAGGGGAAACGTTCTAGGGGAAACTCACCCTTCCCCGGTTTGGACACAGCATACATGCAGAGGCATGCTCTGAGAAGCCCGCGGACATCCAAAAGACACTGATGGTTCTTTCTCTTATATTAAAGGGAGTTTCAAGACTGTCATTATGGGGGCCCCAGGTTCAGAAAAAGGCAAAATTCAAAGATACTCATGGCCTGGTGGGAAGTGAAAACAACATCAAGGTTTTCTCTAATCTTCCTAGGAATGTGCAAAGAGGGACTTCCTACCCAAGTGGAAGTCCAGATTCCTTTGGGAATGGGGCTGTGGGACACTCAGGCAGGACAGCCCTGTGAGAGTCCCGGGTGAATCTGTTTGAATTTGAACCGTAAGAACATTGTTTTGTAAGAACAGTGGGGAAGGAATCGAATACAAACATGTCACTGCTCAAGGTGTGGCTTAGTCACCGGCTTTGTTGCAACCCTGCCCCAGAAAGGGCCCTTGGGGCTTCCGGAAGGAAAGGCCTGAATAGTAAAGGGCTGCAACAGGGCATATTTTCTCTTACCATATTTGGACATTTTTGGCCAAGAATGTGATTGTCTTGTGACAATGGAGGGAACACTCTCATTATGAGAGAAAATTAAAATCTACCGCTCCTGGACTAGCAATGAGGATGTTGATAGAGCCTTTTCATCCTTGAGCCACAGCGGCTCTTGACACTCCGTGGTGGGAGATACTGAACTCTGGATTGTTTTCTTAAATTAAGGTAAAATTCACATGGGATAAAATTCACTGTGTTAAATGATGTGGATTAAGCCTGCCCCAGCTAGAGAAACCCAAGGTGACCTGGCCTACATGCCAAACTATATGACCCAGTGGACTTTTTTTATGGTATGAATTAGGACTGCCCCAGGGAGAGAAGCCCAGGGCATCCTCACCTACATGCCGATCTATATGGCCAGATTCGTATCTAAAAGTTATATGACCGCACAATAACCAGACCCCATCTGCACTGAAATCATTTAATGACTTTTTACATCATCTTTTCTTTTTTTCCCAGTAAAAATAAGTCACGTACCCATGCCTTATAAAACTAGCCCTAACCCTCAACTCAGGGCTGCAGCAGGAGCTCTGACCGCCCGTGGGTCCTGTCCCCATGCCAGCGGGGGCAGCAGAAGCGGCGGCAGCAGAAGCTCTGACTGCCCATGGGTCCTGTCCCCATGCTATTCCACACTATTCTCTAAATAAAAGAGCACTACTGCCAGATCTTGAGAGTCTAAGAAATCTCTCTTTCGACTCCTCGGCTCACCGACCCCGCATCATTTAAGGGTACAATTCAGTGGGTTTTAGGACATTCCCAGTGCCGTACAATCATCACCACTGTCTATGCTAGGACACTTTCAACATCCCAAAGGAAGCCCCGTACCAATTAAGCAGTCACTCCGCACTCCACCCTGAACCAGCCTCTGGCAACTGGGAATGTACTCTTTATCTATTAATCTGCCTATTCTGGACATTTCACAGCAATAGAATCATAAATATCTCTCCTTTTGTGTCTGGCTTCTTTCACTAGAATAATGTTTAATTCACTTCTGTTAATGGCTGATTCATATTCCATTGCATGGATGTACCACTTTTTGTCTTTCCCATTATCAGTTGATGGACTTGAAAGTTGAAAGTCCCCTTGGACTTTTATGCACAGGGCTGCTGTGAATATTCCTATACAAATTTTGGGTTGAACACCTGTGTTCAATTTTGGGGGGTAATATGTAGGAGTGGAAGTGCCGGGTCATATGATAATTCTATGTTTAATTTTTTTTTAAAACAAAATTTGCACTGAGGTTGAAATTAACTCCACAAAATTGAGTTTCTTCAGCAAAAATGACAGCAATATTTTCTGTATTATTCCTGGATAAGCCAAAACACACTTGTCTTGGTAGGTTTCCCAGGTTTTGCTTGTAAATCAAGATGCAGCAGTAGACACAGTCATGGACAAAGAAAGAAGAAAACAGACAAATCAGTTTCCAGTATCCAGGGCCTCTGACTCTGTCTTGACCATGAAACAGAAGGTGCTCAACGCACCCCTGCTGCAAACTCATGAAGACGGAGTCTCAACACAGGAATGCAAACAGCAACAACCAGAGGAAGCTTTCTGCGGTCACCCCGAGGGCTTCCTCAGGGGCCCCTTCTGTTCATTGATTTTTCCTATGTACGAGCCATCCTTCTTTGTCTCTGTGTATGCCCTGCAAGTTTTTGCAGAAAACTTCACGTTTGGAATATTATGACATGGGCAATCAGGTTCTCCCCGTCCCCAGCATTTCTCGTTGCTGCTGATTGCAGTAGATGGTGTTAGTTTCTTTAGGGGATATTCTGATCCAATCCTGTAAGTTCTGTATTTTTTGTCACGTGTGACCATTGAAGTCTTTGTTCCATTAGCCCAAGGATCAGCTAGGGATCCTGAGTTTAGTGGGTCTTGGGATGTCCTCAAGGGGAAAGAGGGCAAGTGAATTCTCTATGTGAGAGGGAGAGTGTGCTAGACAGCAGCTAGTTCTCATTTCATTCTGGCACACAGAAGACTATGCTTCCTAGACCTCTTGGTTTTAGAGAGGACGTGTGGCTACTTCTGACCAATGGCATCACTTTTAAGCCAAAAAATAAAAGAGGATGTGTAAGACCATAGGTGCTGTTTGTGTCCTTTGGTGGCAATGGAAGGAGGCATGAGTTTCAGATGGTAGATCAAAAAGATTGTGGTCTCCATCAGCCTTGCCCAACGAGACTTGGGAAGCAGGGGTCCCTTCACCCCGGCGACCAATGTTTGATGTAAATCTGTGGAGAAATACATCTTTAGTCACGGATTTCTTAATCGTTGCATTTAATTTATTACCAAGCATTCCCTAAGTTATCCTGGAGATTACAATGACCCACCCTCTCAGATTGTCTAAAAGGTACTTCTCCCAGAACAGAAGTTGCTGATTCTCATGTTGCCGTGGTCAGAAGTCATGTCTCCTGATGGCTGCTGGTCACAGATCGGGGCCCTGCCGAGAGACTCTGACTCTGACGGGGAGTATTGCATGTGGAAAGTGGATGGAAGTGTTCTCGAGAGATATCCCTATGGGAAGGAAGTTAGCAACGCAGAGATGGTCGCAGGAGAAGCTGAAGCCCAAGCCCGCTGCCACTGGGTCTCAGCCAACCCTCAGGGATCTCTGGAGCTGGGACGGCACTTTGGTGTTGTCCCAAATTGAGACAAGGGGACCAGGCTTCTTATTCCCTTATCTGCCAGGCATGGGCCCCTGGCTGTCCCTGGAGAGGGCTGCATCCTCTGGTTAGGCGCTTCCCTACGCTGTGGGAATGTCCTGTGAGGGAAAGAGCTGTGAGCTGTCCTCAGCCAATATTCCCAGGAGCTGTGGGGCGGATGCCTTGGCCTTGACCATGACTCTGGGCTGAGTCTCAATGTTTCAACGGCACTTCTTCTTCACCGTGGTCTTCCTTCCCAACCCAGTTAACAAACTCTCCCCATCGGAGGATGTCCCTGGGAGGACTTATGTAGAGCTCTGCCTTTCCCTGTGATTGGCTGAGAGACAGGCATGGGGGAAGACCAGAATCTCTCTCTCCAGCATTCAGACCCTCTTACCTGGGGGCTTCTGGAGAGCTCCAGAAGGGTTCCGACCTCGGCTGACAGTGCTGAAGTTGTTCCTGTAATAGTGGCCACAGATTTGCTGTAGTCAGGCGCTTGTAGTTAGGGAGAGTCTGATTCCCTCCAGAGAGACAAAACAGGTTGCTATCCAAGGTCTTGGGGTCACCGGGACAGGCCTGGTAGACATCGAAACCCAGGGGCAGGTTGGCGAGTCGAGGGGCGTCCTCGTTGGTCTCCTCAATGCTGAAGGAAAGGCCAGTATCCTGGTAATTCTTCCAGACGCACCTAAACCAAGGGGGCAGCATTCACAAGAACGGTCAAGTCTCGTAATTTAAGGACAAATCCTAAGCCAAGCCAAGCAAAAGGCAATGTTTCAGACTCAGGTTTCCCATTCAGAGATGCTCCTGTCTTAGCAGATGGAAGTCACATGAACGTGGTCCCCGGGGCTCTGGAACACCCTGGCATGGCTCTCTCATAGTGATGAGGGAAACTGTCCAAATCCCCAAGAGGGGTTTGCAGAGCACTGTGAGTTGGGGGAGATGGCATTGAGCTGCATGGTATGGCTGTCAACCAGACAGATTTTTTTTTTCTGCTTTTTTCTCCCCAAATACCTCCAGCACATAGTTGTGTATTTTTAGTTGTGGGTCCTTCTAGCTGTGGCATGTGGGACGCCGCCTCAAGGTGGCCTGACAAGTGGTGCCATGTCTGCGCCCAGGATCCGAACCAGCGAAACCCTGGGCTGCAGAATCAGAGCGCGCAAACTTAACCACTCGGCCACGGGGCCGACCTCTGTACAGATTTTTTGTTAGCTTCCATAAATGGAAGATGCACCCATGTATGGACCACATTGCACTGACCCTGTCCTCTGAGTGAGGGGGTCTGGGGGTGTGCTTCATAGCCAGGGAGGGGGCTGGCACTTCTCCCTTCTCCACATATACTGACCCACAAGGTTTCTAAATTTGAGGAGGAATGTGACATTCTGGATCTCATATCCACGAGCGCAGGGAGCCAGAGAACCACACCACCACCCTCAGGCTGAGAAAGAAACAGGCATTTAATATAACATTCAAACGCAGCATTTACCATTAACAACAAAAATATGGTGCCTCCAAAGAGGGAAATAGGGGCTGGGGAAAAGGTGTGAGGGAGATGGGGGGTTGTGCTCTCCATCGTGGCCTTCAGGGGACCCCAGGAAATGGATCACAAAATTCTCCTTCTCATCAGAATGGGAGCAGGTGGCCCCGTGCACCCTGGGGGTCCCAGCTGTGTCCCCCTGCTGTAGCTCAGCTAGTCTGAGGACGGTCATCTGCCACCGCCACTGGGAGAAAGATTCTAATGGTTATATTTAAAAATAATTCACAAATGTTTAAAACTTGTTTTTGTGAAATGCAAATTCTTGTAGTATTTGAATAAATTTAATCATTACTAGAAAGATAAAGAAAAACTATCAGTGTGTTGTAGTGACTTAGAAAGCGTTGCTCACTAAGGACTTTTTATTCCATGAGAGGAGGTGTTCTTGTGCTGTTCACTGAGCTTGTATTTGTATTCCGAATGCATAAAGAATCGTGTTATTCAGCTATGAAATCAGTAACCAGATTCAGAGGATTATATATACACTTTCAGAAAGCTCAGTAAAGGTAATTAGTGTTGTAAAATGGTATTATACTGATAAATTAAGAAACTATCTAGTAAACTAAAATAATTAATACAGCACCAAAAGTAATTAACTTACACTCTGAATGTGTTTGTCCTAAAAGAGCGAAACGTTTCAGGGGGTAAAAAAGAAAGCATAAAGCTTTGGTGGGATCCCCGTCCTACGTTAGTCCACCCTTTTCTGAAATGATCATTTTGATCCTTCCCTTGTGTTTTTCAAACTGGACTTTGACGATTTTTCTTCCCCTACTTTTTCTTTGCCCCAAACTACAATGAATCCAGAATATCATACTCAATATTTTATAAAATTTTATAATGTTAGGTAAGTTCATATTTTGTAATACTATTATTGTTCAGGTGGTAAGTGAGGTCTGGAGAAATGAGGCAATTGCTCACTGGTCACATAGTGCCATCAGTCAATTCTAAGGGCAGACACAGAGTTAGAACACAGGATTTTTCATCCTGTCATCATACTGCATGGTTTCTTTCTCACTTGGCTATTGTAAACCTATTTTTCACACGAGCTTTTGTTCAGAAAGCTCCATGTCCAATATTTTAAAGGCAAAACTTTACATAACCTGACAAATAAAAATGGCAAGCAATAGCATGTATTGGAGAATATGAGGAAGCCATTTGGTATAAACCTAATTCAGCCTGACCTTGTCTTTCCAAAAGGGCCTGACCGCAGCCCTTGAGCATGCATTGTATATCTGCTTTAGATATTCCCTATGGCAAGAGCAAAGGCCCTTGAGATAAAGGTGCAACTTCCCTCCCCCTCCCAACATTGGCATTTCTTTAAGGATTAAGCATTTTTCCTTAGGCTAGAAACTGATTGCTGCACTCACCTGTGACCGCCCAGCTCAAGACAATAGACTTGCCTCCTGCTATGCCCTCCGCCCTCCACCCTCCAAGAGAGCAGACCCACTACCTACTGTGTCCATCAAGTGCTGTGCTGACAGGGCAATCTCGTGACTATTGTGGGAGGGACATTTCAATCATATGTGAAACATCCTGTGTGGGGGTATATAACCACTCTGTATACCTCACTTCTTTGGTGCCCTTTCTTCCTTTGGGAAGAAAGGCCCCGGGCTGTGGTCCTCAGATTTCAGCTCAGAATAAACTCACCCAAATTTTCATTTATAGATTGGTTATGGGTTATTTTCGTCGACAAACCCAATACATTTAATGCCTTTACATATTAACATTTTAAGAAAATTTGGATTTTAAAAAGTTTTTGTGTTGATAGTTTATCTTGTTAGAATAAATTTTTATCTTGTTTTAGATGAGCTACTTTTCCCTCCTATGAAAAAAATAGATATCATGCTGAATGATAACTAAGAGACTTCTTTTGAATCTCATTCAAAATATTTCCTTCAGGGGCCAGCCCTGTGGACAACTGGTTAAGTTCACGCACTCTGCTTTGGCAGCCCAGGGTTTTGCTGGTCCAGATCCCGGGTGGGGACTAGCACCGCTGATCAAGCCATGCTGAGGCAGAGTCCCACATGCCATGACTAGAAGGACCCACAACTAAAATATACAACTATGTACTGGGGGGCTTTTGGGAGAAGAAAAAATAAAAAATAAATTAAAATCTTTTAAAAAAAGATATTTCCTTCAGATGATTTATTAGCAAACTCAGTGGAAATCACAGTCTTAAGCATTATAGGTAGGAAAATTTATGAAAGTCATTCTCAGTTTTATGACATTTTCAACCAACAAAAATTTGATTTTTGAGAGTGACCTAAGCATTGTAGCAGAGTGAGGTCTGCCCTTAGTGTCTCCCCACTAAGATACAATGAAAAGGACATTCATATACCAACAGATGACATTCACACAGTACAAGAGAACTCTGAGAGGCCTATGCAGCCATACATCTGAAGGTAGAGGTGCTGGACCCTCCAGGAGGCAGTGGAAGGAGGTAAGAGGATCTCCTCTCCCTCTCAAGCAACAGTGATCTATGGCATGGGACCTCATGCAGCAGCCAGTGCAGAACTCTGAGAGGAGAAGGGTGAAAAGGCAGCCCTCCATGGGAATGCTTTCACTCCTGGAGTTGCCTCCCAGCCCATGGGAATGCTCCACACTGAGGCAGCTAAGCAATCACGGAGGCATCTCCAACAAGCTGAGCAGGCCTGGCGGGCAGACAGTGAGTGCAGGGTGGAAGTGTGCAGGATTGCATGTGTGAAAGAAAGCACCCCCTCCCCCTCCCACCTGGCACACCAGCTCAGCCAGTCAGCCAGAGCAAGGGATCCCTGCAAGTGTGCCTGTGCCTAAGAGTATAACGCAGCAGCAGCCAGCAGACAAACAAGACAGGCCATGTCAGGACAGCTTGCAACAGACATACACAGCTGCCAGGGATTGCAGTGGGCTCAGAGGACACAGCTCTTGCCCACCCCCAATCAAGGCAGGTGGAATCTCCAACAAGATACTACCACTATATGACAGCAAAAGTCCACCCAATCAAATAGCATGAGGAAATATATTAACACTCTAGACCAGAAGGAAAAAATAGGTACTGAGAAATGAATCCTGAAGTCACAGAAATTTACAATCTAAATGATAGAGAATTCAAAATAGTCATCATAAAGAATTCAATGAGTTACAAGAAAACTCAGAAAGAGAGTTCAATGAAATCAGGAATAAAATTAATGAACAGACAGAGAATTCTTCACAAAAGAGATGGAAACTATTTTAAAAAACAATCAGAAAATGTTGGAGATGAAAAACAGAATGAATGAGATAAAGAAAAATCTAGAATCCTTAAAAAACAGAGCTGATATTATAGAGGACAGCATTAGCAATTTAGAGGACACAAATATAGAAATGCTTCAGATGGAGGAGGAGAGAGAACTAAGACTAAGAAGAAATGAAGAAATTCTCTGAGAAATATCTGACTCAATTAGGAAATACAACATAAGGATTCTAGGTATTCCAGAGGGAGAACAGAGGGAGAAAGGAGCAGAGAGTTTGTACAGAGAAATAATAGCTGAGAACTTCCCAAACCGGGGGAAGGAGCTGGAATTACATGTAAATGAACCTAATACATTTAGGAGTTCTCCGAACTACACCAATGTAAAAAGATCTTCTTCAAGGCCTATATTAGTAAAACTGGCAAAAGTCAATGACAAAGAAACAATATTAGGAGCAGCAAAGCAGAAAAAAATAACCTACAAAGGAATCCCTATTAGGCGTTCAGTGGATTCCTCAGCAGAAACCTTACAGGCTTGGAAAGAGTGGAATGATATATTCAAAATCCTGAGAGAAAAAACTTTCAGCCAAGAATACTCTATCCAGTGAAACCATCCTTCAGATACAACGGGGAAATAAAAACTTTTCCAAATAGACAAATGCTGAGGGAGTTCATCATCACAAGATGCTCCCTACAAGAAATGATCAAGAAGGCCCTCATACCTGAAAAAAAAGACAGGGTTTACAAAGCCTTGAGCAAGGAGATAAACAGACAGACAAAATCAGAAAATTGCAGCCCTCTAACAGAACAGGCTAGCAAAACAATTACAACATTAAAGATAAGGGAATGAAAGCATCAAAAATAACTATAATCGCCTTATTTTAATCACAAACTCACAACACAAAACAGAATAAGTTGTGACAACAATAACTTAGTTAGGAAGTAGGAAAGGGATGGAACCTCCTTAGACTAAGGAAATAAGAGGCTATCAGAAAACAGACTATCTCATCTATGAGATCTTTTATACAAACCTCATGATAACCACAAAATAAAAAATCAGAACAGAGACACAAATGATAAATAAAGACAAAACTGAGAAAACCATCATAATCACCAAACTGAATTGGCAGTCAGAAATACACAGGATGAGAAAGAAGGGAAATACAGGGCAACCAGAAAACAGGTGATAAAATGGCAGCATTACACCCTCATATATCAATAATCATTCTAAATGTAAATGGGTTGAATTCTCTAATCAAAAGACACAGAATGGCTGGATGGATTAAAAACCAAGACCCAACACATTATGCTGCCTCCAGGAAACGTATCAGCTCTAAAGACAAACACAGGCTCCGAGGGAAGGGATGGAAGATGATACTTCAAGCTAATGGCAAACAAAAGAAAGCAGGTGTTGCATACTTACATCAGACAAAGTGGACTTCAAGGTAAAAAAGGCAATGAGAGACAAAGAGGGGCAGTACATAAAAGGGATAAAAGGGAGACTCCACCAAGAGGGCATAACACTTATAAATATATATGAACCTAATACAGGAGCACCAAAGTACATATAGCAATATTAATAGCATCTATTAATAGACCTAAAAGGAGACATTAGCAGCAACACGATAATAGTAGAGGACCTCAATGCCTCACTTAAATCAATGGATAGATCATCCAGAGAGAAAGTCAACAAGGGAATAGTTGAAAAACTAGACCAGATGGACATAATTGATAAATATAGAACACTATATCCAGAAGCAGCAGAATACACCTTCTTCTCAAGTGCACAGGGAACACTCTCAAAGATAGACCATATGTTGGGAAACAAGGTAAGCCTAATAAATTTAATAACATTGAAATCATATCAAGCATCTTTTCCGACCATGATGCTGTGAAACTAGAAGTCAACTGCAAGAATATAGCTGGGAAAGTGACAAATATGTGGAGACTAACCAACATGCTACTTAACAACCAATGGATCAATGAATAAATAAAAGGAAAAATCAAAAAATATCTGGAGACAAATGAAAATGAAAACATCCCATAACAACTCATATGGGATGCAGCAAAAGTAGTCCTAAGAGGGAAATTCGTATCAATACAGGCTCACTTTAATAAACAAGAAAAACCTCAAATAAGCAATCTTAAACTACACCTAACAGAACTGGAAAAAGAAGAACAAAGTCCAAAGTCAGCAGAAGGAGGGAAATAATAAAAACTAGAGCAGAAATAAATGAAATTGAAACAAAAAAAGTAGAAAGTATCAATGATAATAAGAGCTGATTCTTGGTGAACACAATCAAAATTGACAAACTCTTAGCCAGACTCACTAAGAAAGAAAGAGAGAAGGTTCAAATAAATAAAATTAGAAATGAAAGAGGAAAACTTACAATGGATACCACAGAAATATGAAGGATTATAAGAGAACATTATGAAAGACTGTATGCAACAAATTTGACAATCTCGAAGAAATGGATAAATTCTTAGACTCATACAACCTCCAAAAACTGAATCAAGAAGAAATAGAGAATGTGAATAGACCAATCACAAGTAAAGAGATTGAACAGTAATCAAAAACCTCTCAAAAAATAAAAGTCCAAGACCAGATGGCCTCTCTGGAGAATTCTACCAAACGTTCAAAGAAGATTTAGTACCTGTCCTTCTCAAACTATTCCAAAAAATTGAAGAAGATGGAACACTTTCTAACACATTTTACAAGGGCAACATCACCCTGATCCCAAAGCCAGTAAAGGACAACACAAGGAAGGAAAATTACAGGCTAATATCAGTGATGAACATAAATGCAAAAATCCTCAACAAAATACTGACAAACCAAATATAGCAATACATTAAAAGGATCATACACCATGATCAAGTGTGAAAAAGGGATGGTTCAACATCTGCAAATAAATCAATTTGATACACCACATTAACAAAATGAGGAATAAAAACCATATAATCATCTCAATAGATGCTGAGAAAGCATTTGACAAGATCCAACATCCATTTATGATAAAAACTCTTGACAAAATGGGCATACAAGGAAAGTACCTCAACATAATAAAGGCCATATATGACAAACCCACAGCCAACATCATACTCAATGGGCAAAAACTGAAAGCCATCCCTCTGAGAACAGGAACAAGACAAGGATGCCCACTATCACCACTCTTATCCAACATGGTACTGGAGGTTTTGGCCAGAGCAATTAGGCAAGAAAAAGAAATAAAATGTATACAAACTAGCAAGGAAGAAGTGAAATTCTTGCTGTTTACAGATGATGTGATTTTATATATAGAAAACCCTAAAGAATCCATCAGAAAACTATCAGAAATAATCAGCAACTACAGCAAAGCTGCAGGGCACAAAATCAACTTACAAAAATCAGTCATATTTCTATACTCTAATAACGAGCAGAAAGAGAACTCAAGAACACAATCTAATTTACAATCACAACAAAAAGAATAAAATATCCAGGAGTAAATTTAACCAAGGAGGTGAAAGACCCATACAATGAAAACTATAAGACATTATTGAAAGAAATCGATGATGAGATAAAGAAATGGAAGATATTCCACGCTCATGGATTAGAAGAATAAACATAGTTAAAATGCCCATACTACCTAGAGCAATCTACAGATTCAGCACAATCCCAATCCGAATCCCAATAATATTCTTCACAGAAATAGAACAAAGAATCCTAAAATTAATATGGGGCAACAAAAGACCCCGAATTGCTAAAGCAATCCTGAGAAAAAACAACAAAGCTGGAGGCATGAAAGTCCCTGACTTCAAAATATACTACAAAGCTACAGTAATCAAAACAGCATGGTACTGGTACAAAAACAGACACACAGATCAATGGAACAGAATTGAAAGCCCAGAAATAAAACTACACATCTATGAAAAGCTAATCTTCGACAAAGTTGCCAAGAACATACAATGGAGAAAAGACGGTCTCTTCAATCAACGGTGTTGGGAAAACAGGACACCACATGCAAAAGAATGAAGGTAGACCATTATCTCATGCCATACACTAAAATAAACTCAAAATGGATCAAAGACTTGAAGATATGTCCTGAAACTATAAAATTCTTGGAAGATAATATATGTAGTATACTCTTTGACATCAAACTAAAAAGGATCTTTTCAAATACCGTGTCTTCTCAGACAAGGGAAACAAAAGAAAAAATAAACAAGTAGGAGTTCATCAGACTAAAGAGCTTCTGCAAGGCAAAAGCAACCAGAATCAAAACAAAAAGACAATTCACCAACTGGGAGAAAATATTTGCAAATCATATATCTGACTAGGGGTTAATCTCCATAATACATAGGGAACTCACACAACTGAACAGTAAAAGAACACACAACCCGATCAAAAAATGGGCAGAGGATATGAACATACATTTTTCCAAAGAAAATACACAGATGGCCAATAAACACATGAAAAGATGCCCAACATCACTAATCATCAGGGAAATGCAAATCAAAACTACACTGAGATATCACCTTACACTCATTAGAATGGCTATAATCAGCAAGACAAAAAAACAACAAATGTTGGAGAAGATGTGGAGAAAAGGGAACCCTCATACGCTGCTGGTGGAAATGCAAACTGGTGCAGCCACTGTGGAAAACAGCATAGAGATTTCTCAAAAAATTAAAAATAGAAATACCATATGACCCAGCTATCCCACTACTGGGTATTTATCCAAAGAACTTGAAATCAACAATTGAAAGAGACTTATGCACCCCTATATTCATTGCAGCATTATTCACTATAGCCAAGACATAGAAGCAACTCAAGTGCCCATCAACTGAGGAATGGATAAAGAAGATGTGGTGTATATATATACAATGGAATACTACTGAGCCTAAAAAAGCTTTCTGTTTACATCTTGAAAACAGAGCTGGTACAATGTGACATTCTCTATGAGAATATCATCAGTTTAAAATATGAAATTCAGAAACTGCTTTGTGCTTTATGAACTCCTTTTACTCTTAACAGGTTTAGGAAACTGGATGCGGAATTGGTGCAATTCTACAACTGCTTTTTTGTGTCAGATTAAATTGTGTCAAAAAAACAATGGCATACTATTTTTCCCATCTCAAAGAAAAGTATTTTCCTTTATACTGTTTTTCCTTTGGAAAAGTATTCAACTGTACATTTTATTTCACTAGTAGTTGTATTTTTCCCAAGAAAATGTTGCAGTTCTCATTGTTTGATGCATCTGTATTACACTTTTCATTACTTTCAGTAAATCTTATTTAGTTATATATAGAATTTCTATTATGAATTCCATCTTGAGGTAATCCTTTTTATTTACACAGATTTGCTTCAGGGTTATCCAGAATATTCACTCAGTACCAGAGTTAGTTTAGCTTTATAAATGAGGATGTGTTCAACACTGCAATAATTTTCTGATTCATGAAAATAAATTTCTTACTAAGCTAGCACTTGATTAACCGATTTGTTGTTCCCAACATGGGATGGCTCACAAGATTAGGTAGTATGAATTGGCTTATTTCTTGGTGTGAAATTCCTGGATTTCAGAGATACTCACATTTAAATGAAAAGTAAAAAGCACACTCCACAGTGAAATAGAAACAATCTGGATTATTGATCACTTTAGGTTATGTATATATCTGCTCTTCAGTTAGCATGAATAATTTAAAGCCGACTGGTTTCAAATAAAAAGATACAATTACCTATTAATCTATTGTTAAATCTTATCTATTTTGTGATGCTAATCAAGAGTCAGGAAATTGCTTTGCAAAAATAACTTATGTTTTACATATAGCTCACCTCTGATGTATGGAGAGTTTATTGTTTTAACCCAAATCAAATATAAATGTTCTTTTAATTTAGTTGCTTAAAGTATTTGTAGTAAGGCAACCATGAAAATCATTTAAGACAAAGAATACAAAATAATGGACGTGATAGAAATGTTTTCCCTAAATTGAAGCCAGAATTATCTTTTTCCTGTCCTTTCCCTCTTCACAACCTTTCTGTGGCTTTTCATTGCCTTTAACCCAAACTCTATCACAGTTTACAAGCCCTTTATGAAATGTCCCTCCTTATCTCCGGCCCTCTCCCCACACCGCGGCCCAGTCAGAGAGCTTCTTTAAACCCCTCAAACGTGTCTCTTTTTTCTTGCCTCCAGCCCTTCACATTCCCTCTGCTAAACTATTCTTCCTTCGTCTCTAAATTCTTCACTTTTCGTTTTAACATCGCTTGTCTCGAAACAGATTAGGTTTTAACCACCTGGACCAGATTAGATGTCCGGTGACTCCTCCCATGCAGCATTTACCACACTTTGTTGTGGTTTCTTGATGGGTGGTCTCTCTCTTGCGCTCCATGTTATCATCTCCTGATGAGAGGACCCACATGTGTTTGCTCACTACCGCATTCCCAGCATGTAGTGCAGTATCTGGTCTCATTAAATATTTGATGACCAACTGGATACATGAAAGGAAAGTTACAGGGAGCATTAAAAAGGTAAAAACAGGAAAGTATTCATTGGATTTTGCAATAAGGGCATTAATGAGCTTAGAGAGCAATAGGACTTGCAACATTAGAAGAAAATGACAGTACCAAGAGTTTGTATAATACAAAAATTGCTGGTATTTTATGAAAAAGTGAAACACAGTGGCCGTCACTTTTTACATTTTGTCCTCATATGCAGAGAGAGCCCAGCGGCCAGGACTTTACATTCCTCGGTCTTTTCGGCTGGAGACTCTCCAGGTAGAATAACCAGGGAAGAAAGTCCTCGTAAACATCAGTGAATGTTTCTGTTAGATGCACTCATTGTGAGCGAAGTAGTCTCGGGGGAGAGTTCATTTACTTGGGGATGGTCAGGCAAGGCTTTCTGGAGGCAGTAATGATTAAGCCAAGCTTCAGAGGTCCGGAGGACTTTGGAACAGAGCTGGATGAGGAAGATGGCATAATATTTAGTTTGTTTTCAGGAGAATGGTTTCTGCTTCAGTTCTGCCACTAAACTAGCTCTATTTTCAGGCGTGTCATATGAGACTTAATCTGGATCGGTGTTCTCATCCTGAAAGTGAGGTAAGAAACAAAGTCTTAAGCTATTAATATTCTTTGATTCTAGGTAGAGAGACTGGAATGTTGGGAGAAATGCCCAGTGGTTCAGTTTGGCAGCACCCAAAGAGAGGTACAGCAGAAGAGTAAGCATGGAAAGGCCTTGCTGCATCGTTTACTATGTACTAACTTGCAAGACTTTCTCAAAATCATGAAGCAACTATTTTATGCACACACCCTATCAGCTCTTATGACGTCTGGTGACACTAGTGTAAGATTAATTAGAAACATGTCTGACATCACCAGTTATGAAGTACTCAAGGCCTGTAGCCACACAGTCGTCCTCTCTCTATCTCCAATAGCACAAAGTCTTGTACACAATAGGCACCTAGTAGGTATGTGTTGAGTAGATGGGTGAATATATAAATGAGAGTTTATTTGGACTCAGTTTAAAGTGTTTTCAAGCTGGCCTCTAAGCAATTCAAAATGCCATATTGTCAGTGGTCCATCTCCTGCCTTCTCTTTCTATCTCTAAAAGAAAACATCTCTTATAGCACTCATCTTTTGCATGTCACTCTCTAGTTCTCACTGTATTACTTCTCAACAGACCAGAGTCCATTCTCTTAATTCTTATATTTAATTTCCATTTAATCTATGGAAGTGAATGGACTATCATCAGAGAGCAGGTGTTTCTAAGCAGTGAAGCAGGAGAATTCAAATCACCAGCAACAGCGTAACAGAAAGAACCTGGCTTTAGAGTGAATTTTTCAAATTAATCTTGTTTACATAGCCTCTTTATCAATAACTTAAAAACCGTTAATGGGCCAATCTGTAGAAGGTCTTTTCAATGCCACTCCTCCATTGAGTTTATAAGATAATGTTATTTGACTTAAATAGAAGTCAGGAAGTTAAAGTTTTTCACAGACAACGCTAAAGCAAAATGCGTTAATGTTACCATTGGAGTTTGCAAACAACTTACTATTGAAAATATTATGTATTAAAGCACCATTCACAAGGCATGGCAAAACAAAAACTTGCCTTTTTTTAGTATGCCCATGCTGCTCATGAGCCAACCCTCTGCCATCCAAATGAGAAGGATGAGAGGCCATCCTTCGACGAGGCTTAAATCAAGTAATATCGTGTCAGTTCCTAAAGAAATCTTACTTTTTCCCATTTCTTTCTTCCACTGTCATTTTCTTGATCCGAATCACCTAAGCTGCCAGGACAACAGTGACCTGTGAATAGCTATCTTCTCCCTTCCCTTCTTGCTTTCTCTCTGTCCATTCTCTACATAGCAGTCAGAGATTTTAAATGACGAGGCTGTGACTCGTCACTGAGCACCAGTCTCTTAGCTGCTGGAGCAAAGTACAACAGGCTAGGTGGCTGAAGCAACAGAAAATTACTTCCTCACAGTCCTGGAGGCAAGAACTCCCTGATCAAGGTCCAGTAGAGTCAGTTGCCCATGCGGACTCTCTTCCTGGCTTGCAGACAGCTGTCTTCTTGCTGTGTACTCAAGCGGCAGAGACAGTAAGCTCTCCGCTATGTCTTATAAGGGCACTAATCTCAACATGTTGGCCACACTCATGATCTCATTTAACTCTAATTACCTCTTGAAGGCTCCATCTCCAAATACTACCACACCAAGGGTTAGGGCTTTGACGCAGGAATTTGGGGAGAAAAAACACTGAGTCCGTAACAACCCCTGAGGCGTCAACTATGGCATAACAAAGTAGAAAGCCAGCGCTGCAAATATTCCTCACTGATTGGCTTAAAATTATCCCTCTGGTCTATCCAGATGCAAGAACACAGTTTATATACACTCCTCTCATCTGCAATAGAGTTTTCAGGGTTCACAATGAAACTCACTTAGCATAGGGGTCGATGTCTTTTGCCACTGAGTCATAGTCTTTGAACTTCACAAAGGGAGTAATATCGTGTCAGTTCCTGAAGAAATCTTACTTTTTCCCATTTCTTTCTTCCACTGTCATTTTCTTGATCCGAACCACCTAAGCTGCCAGGACAACAGTGACCTGTGAATAGCTATCTTCTCCCTTCCCATCTTGCTTTCTCTCTGTCCATTCTCTACATAGCAGTCAGAGATTTTAAATGCTAAAGCAACTATACACACACACACATAAAGACCTATGCCTAATAAGCCAACAAAGGAGATAAAATTGAATTATAAAATTAATTAATCCAAAAGCAGACCAAAAAAAGAGGAAAAAGGTACAAAGAACAGATAGGACAGACGTAACAGGTAGAAAATAGATGGCAAATGGTACATTCATTGTCTGATCATGATAAAATTAAACTGTAAAATAGAAAAATAGCAGGAAAATCCCAAATATTTTTAAGTTAAACATACCTTTAAACAACCCCTAGCCAAAGAAGTGATCAAAGAATAGAGAATATTTTCAACTGAATTAGAAAGATAACATCAAAATGTGTCAAATGCAGCTAACACAGTGCTTACAGGAAATTTTATAGCATTTAACACTTACATCAGAAAAGCAGAAAACCTTAAAATTGATGACCTAAGCTTCCCTCTTAAGAAATTAGAAAAAGAGCAAATAAATCCCAAGGTAAACAGAAAAAAAAATAATAGCAGAAAGTATAAAATAGAAAATGAATAATAAAATAAATCAAGGAAAACAAAACCAAGTTCTTTGAGAAGAAAAATAAAATTGATGAAACTCATGCCCCAAAAATCAGAGGAAAAAGAGAGAGAGCTGACCAATATTAGGAGTGAGAGTGAAGGCAACACTACAGATCCTATAGATATTAAAATGATAATAGGGAAATAGGATAATATCATGGTTAACTTTATGCCTGGAAATTTGACAACTTAGATGAAATGCACAAATTCCTTGAACAGAAACTATCGGAGCTCATTCAAGAAAAGATAGATAACTTGAATTTACTTTTGTATATTGGCTTGTACCTTGTAAACTTGTGAACTTTATTAGTTCTAATAGTTTTTTAATGGATTCCTGGAGATTTTCTATGTACAAGATCATGTCATGCACAAATAGAGATAGTTTTATTTCTTCCTTTACAATCTGGATTCTTTTATTCCATCTTGTTGCCTAATTGCTCTGGCTGGAACACCTAGTGCGATGTTGAAAAGGAGTGGACTTCCTTGTCTTGTCTCTGATATTAGAGGGAAGCGTCCAGTCTTTCACCATTAGCTATATAAGCCTTGGGTTTTTTGTAGATGCCCTTTATCAGTAGTAGTCCCTTCTATTCCTAGTTTGCTGAGAGTTTTTTATCACGAAATAGTGATGGATTTTGTCAAATGCTTTTTCTGCATCTATCGAGATGATAATGTGATTTTTGGTTTTTGTTCTATTGATGTGATTTATTACATTAATTGGTTTTCAAATGTTAAACTAATCTTGCATTTCTCAGATAAATCCTAGTTGTTCATGACATATAGTTCTTTTTTTGGGTCCAGGATACATTTTGTTAGCATGTCCGTGAGGATTTTTGCACCCATATTCCTAAAAGATATTAGTCTGTAGTACTTTTTTCCTGTGACGTCTTTGTCTAGTTTTGGTTATTGTTTTTCAATAAATTTGGGGAGTTTTCTCTATTATTTATTCAAGTATTTTTTTCTGCTCTTTTCTCTCTCCCCTCTCCTTCTGGTACTCCCATTACATGTATGTTGGTGTGCTGATTGTGGCCCACATGTCGCTGAGGCTCTCCTCACTTCTCTTTACTCTTTTTTCCTCTCTGTTCTTCAGTTTGCATAACCTCCGTTGACGTATCCTCAGGTTTACTTACTCCTTCTTCTGCCAGTTCAAGGGCACTGTTGCGCCCCTCCATGAGTTTATTTATTGTACTTTCCAACTTTAGAGTTCCCGTTTCTTTTTTTATAATTTCTTTTTATTAATATTTGAAGCAACATTACTGTACCTTTCTTTACTTCTTTCATTGTGGCTTCCTTCAATTCTGTGAACCCATTCATAACAGCTTCTTTGAAGTCTTTTTCTGATAAATCCGATATCTGGTCACCCTCATAGACAACTCCTGTTACCTACTTTTTTCCTGGAGTATGGGTCATACTATCCTGTTTCTTTGCATTTGTCTTAAGTTTCTGTTGGATACTGGGTGTTTTGGATAATATATTGTAACCTGTAGTAACTCTGAGTATTGGTCCCCCCTTTCTGGGACTCCTTATTTGCTTGTTTGCTTAGTGATGTCTGGATTATTTCAGTGAAGTCTCTCTTCCTACTCTCCCCAACATACAGTGTGGAGCCTCTGGTGCTGCTGCTCAGGGAAGAGCAGCTCTGGCATGCCACCTGGGACGACAGTAGCTTTGATGGGACTGTCTTCCTTGCTGTCCTTGACCACACCCAGGAGTTAAACTTCACTCATTTCTGGCTGATTGCTCTATTGTTTTCAGCAATGGCCCGAGCATAAATTGCTCTACAAATTAATCCAATCAAGGCTCATTTGAAGGAACAGTTTCTGAGGTCAGTGTTTGATATTTGTTCTGAACCCAGGAGGGCCCTCCCAGCTGTCTTATTTCTGGTTCTCTTATGAAAACGAGCCAGGCTACAGTTTAGCTTGTATCTTAAATCTCTTCTTCATCGCTTTTCACCACAACCTGCACTGTTCTTAGGCTTGATCTTCTGCACGCTCTGTTGCAAAATGAAGTCAGTTCCTTTGGGAAGAGATTAGTAGTTATCTTTTTTATGACTTGCTTCTCCTGCCAGGCAAAATCTCTAGCCAGGCTCTGAAGTTAGATGGGGCACAATGGAAAGCTTCTCTCTGAATAACATCTCCACTCTAGGAACTGAGTCTTCATTGTAGGGGGACAGTTGTGTGGGGTCCTCTTGGCTTGCCACTGCTGGCATGGAACCACTGTTTTTTATGAGCCAGGGCAAGGACGAGCAGGGTCCCAATATTTGCAGCATGTCACACCCAAGGTAGAGCATCCGTTCCAGGAGTTGGGGCTGGGCAGAAGAAGGAAGTCCCGACCTCTCAATCATACTTGCCCAGGACTTAGCCTCAAAATGGGTGGTTAGGGGCAGGATGAGAAATGCTGACACTCAGGAAAGAAAGTCCTCACCCCGGTCGCCGGGGGCGGGCGCCCTGCAGCATCTGGAGTGCAGCCTCTGCTGTGCTGATTTGGCAGGAAGGAGGAGGAGGTAGTCTTGGTTCAATGCCACAGACTCGCCTTTCTTACCCAGTTTTCATACATTGTCTTGAATAAATGCTTCTTCATTTGTTGTTTGTGCTTAGGACCATTTCTAGAAGCTTTAAATGGTTGTTTCTGGGAAATAACTCACCAGGTTTACTGGTGAGTCGATCAATGGAGCTCCTCACATCATGGTGCCAGAAGTCAATCTCCAGCTGTTAAAATTTTTAAATATATGTTTTTATGCATAAAATGCAATGATCTATATTTGCTATATGTAAGAGTCTTTGTACCATGTTTGCATGTGGTAAAACATAACAAAAAAAATAATTTTTAAAATTTAGAACAGGCTTTTTTTTTTTTTTTTGACTGGGGAAGATTCATCCTGACCTAACATCTGTGGTCAATCTTCCTCTATTTTGTACGTGAGCCGCCACCACAGCATGGCCACTGGTAGACAAGTGGTGTAGGTCCATGCCTGGAACTGAAACTGGGCAGCCAAAGCAGAGCACGCTGAAGCTAACCAGTAGGCAACCAGGGCTGGCCCAGATTAGGCTTTTTACAAGCATTATATGCATAAAATAACAGGAAATATATTCTCCTACTACCTTTTATTGTCTCTTTGTTCTCTTTTCATGTTCCATTTTTTAACAAATATATGTAGTATTTGTAAATATTAATCTTTTTTTTTAAAGATTGGCACCTGAGCTAACAACTGTTGCCAATCTTCCTTTTTTTATTTTGTTTATTCTTCTCCCCAAAGTCCCACCCCCCAATACATAGTTGTGTATTCTAGTTGTGAGTGCCTCTGATTGTGCAATAAATATTAATCTTAATAGAAACAGAGTCTGTTTTTTTAAAATCAGAGAATACCAAAACCTCCTTCCTTCAACTGGGAATTAAGCATTACTCCAATACACATGTTGGCATGATTAGGTTTTTATTATCTATTGAGAGTATAGCAACGTGATTTACTAACTACATTGTGTCCAGTTCTTTTAATAAAAGAAAGGTTTTGTCATCAGATTTAGAACTGCTTGTTCTGAACTTTGAAGTCACAACCTGACAACCCACCCAATGTTTACCTAGTTAGTTTGTTATTAAGATTCATCCCCTGAGTGCTGTGAGTGTATGTGTTTTATTAAAGAAAGTAGATTATTTGCCTAGTGGGTGTAATTTGCTATTAATTCACTGTGTATTAATACATTACCTCCCAAATCCCATTCATTACAAACAATTTTATTTTCTAGCTAACTGGAAAACAATATTTATAATTCATTACCTAGTTTATTAAGCAGAGGGTGAGATAACCCGCCATGTGTGAGGTGCTCTGCTTTTGAGATTTACAAAGCAATAAAAATTAAGATGAAGATAAGCTAAGATTTATTATTAACTAGTAGTGGAAATACAAATTATTTATTCTAGATACTTGGGCCATTCATCATGGGCCCTTTAAAAAACTGGAGGTACATAATACAACAGAAAGAAGAATTAAATTTATTAAACACATTATGTGCTAAACAATTAGTTTACTAAACATACACTTTAATAATGCTTAAATATCTAATATCTCATTTAATCTTCATGACAGACCTGTGAGGTAGGTACTGTTATTATCCTATTTTATAGACAAGAAAGCTACAGAAATTAAGTATTTAATCCAAAGCTATGTGGTGGAGCTAGGATTTAATGCAAGTCTTGTGACTGCAAAGCTCATTGTCTCAACTAAAATAAATTCAAGGCCCTAATTCAATGGTAGACACAACTGGACAAACTCTGTGAACAACGTTTGTTCAGATCATAAGTACCTAGCATTAAATTTGATAATCTATGACAGGAAGTGTTATCAAAAATAACACATACATATCCTGGGAGATATAGGTTATACTAATGATTATCCAATTCTTCATATTAGAAATCTTACATAACAAAATACAGGTGATCAAAATTTTGCAATAAATAAATATGCCTCAAAGTCATCTCTCACATATCACTATATTGAGCACACATATTTCAAAGTTTTCACTATGCAACATTGTTGCTGTGCATTTAAGACAAGAGGCTCATAAAGTATTGTTTTTTGTTAAGATATAATTCACATACGAAAAAATTCACCCTTAAAGTATACAATTCAGTAATTTTTAGTATGTTCACAAGGCTGTGCAACCATCACCACTATGTAATTCCAGAAGGTTTTTATCACCCCAAAGAAACCTCATAACCATTCCCCCGTGCCCTCATGCCCTGGCTCATCTACTTTCTGTCTCTACGGCTTTGCCTGTTCTGGACATTTCATATAAATGGAATGATATAATATATACGGCCTTTTGTGTCTGGCTTCTTTTACTTAGCATAACATTTTCAAAATTCATCCATGGTGTAGCATCTATCAGTACTTCATTTCTTTCTTTGGCTGAATAATATTCCATTGTACAGATATGTCACATTTTGCTTATCCATTCATCAGTTCATGAATGTCTGAGTTGCTTTCACTTTTTAGCTATTATAAACAATGCTGCTATGAACCTCTGTATACAAGTTTTTGGTGGACATGTGCTTTCAATCCTCTTGAGTACATTCTTGGACTAGAATTGCTGAGTCATGGCAGTTTTTGAGGAACTGCCAAATTATTTTCCAAAGTGATTGCACTATTTTACATTTCCATCAGCAATGCATGAGGATTCCAGTTTCTCCATATCCTCACCAACAAGTATTGTTTTAAATTAGCATGTTTTTCCTAACATGGGGAGAAACATTAGAATTACTGTATAATCCAGTAATCCTACTTCTTAACATATATCCAAAAGAATTGAAACCAGAGTCAAGAAGAGCTATTTGCATACTCATGTTCGTTGCGATATTATTCACAATAGTCAAGAAGTGGAAGTAGCCCAAATATCCATTGACAGATGAGTGGATAATGAAAACGTGGTACGTACATATGATGGAATATTATTCAGCCTTTAAAAAGAAGGAAATCCTGTCATATGCTTCAACATGGATGAACCTTGAGAACATTTTGGTGAGTGAAATAAGCCAGTCACAAAAGGAAAAATACTGTATGATTCCACTTATATGAGATATCTAGAGTAGTCAAAATTATAGAAACAGAAAATAGAACGGTGGTTATTGGGGCTGGGAGTAGAAGGAAATGGGGAGTAGTTGTTTGGTGGGTATAGAGTTTCAGTTTTGCAAAGTTGAAAAGTTCTAGAAATCTGTTACACAACGATATGAATATAGTTAACACTACTATACTACACACTTAAAAATGGTTAAGAGGGTAAATTTTATAACATGTGTGTTCTCCCAGAATTTGAAATCTAAACAAATATTTAGAAAACAAAAACTGCGGTCTGTTCCTATCACCCTTAGCTAATCACATCATTCACAAAAGGTCTTGAGTTTGATATATTGACATATAAGTTGAATTCTTAGAAGATTCCCTCTAATTCTTTGCCCTTGATTTACAAAGTGTAGATACCCTCACTATCCAGTTGGCCACGCAGGAAGTGCCAGAAATCATCTTTGACTCTTTCCTTTTCTCCTCTGACCACAAGTAATTGTCCACCATGCTGTACATTCACTAAGCACAATACACGTTCACTAGCAGAGTGCTCATGAAATACAAACAGAAGGAAGGAAGAAATCTGTTAAATTTTTCCTTTTTTCCCCCTCTACTTCTCTTTAAGTAAAGACTAACCTCACTATTTTAGACCAGGTCCTCATCATCTGTCTCTTTCATGGCTTCACTGGTCTCCTTACCTCCAGATTCTTAACCCTTCAATCTTAGCTCTACACTATCACCAGAATTTGGCTTCCTGATCACCAAAGACCCTCGTGACGCAGCCTACCTTATATCCCTCACTTAATCTCCCTTCAGTTCTCCCATCTCCACCCTAGGGACCCTACACTGTGGCCACACAGAGCTTTTTACTGCTGAGTATGCAATTTTTAGTATCTTTTCATGCTTTTACTTAGGCTATTTCCTCTGCCAGTAATGTTTTGTCATTACTGATAAAGTAGGATTTCTTTCTGCCATTTTGCTATTTGTTTTCTGAATGTTGTATGTCTTCTTTGTTCCTCCATTTCTCCATTATTGCCTTCTTTTGTGTTAAATAGATACCTCATAGTGTGCCATCTTAATTCCCTTTGTTGTTTTAGTATTTTTTTTGAGTTATTTTCTTAGCAGTGCTCTGGGGATTATAACTGACAGCTTAATGTAAAATAATCTAGTTCAGATGAATACCAATTTAATTTAAATAATATACAAAAATTTGGCTCCAGTATAGCTCTGTTCCCCTCCCCTTCCTTTGTGTTATTATTGTCATATAAATTCTATCTTTATACATTAAAAGCCCATCGATACAGTTTTATAACTATTGCTTTATGCAGTTGTCTATTTAAGTCAGGAGAATAAAAGAATTAGAAACAATAATATAGTCATATTGTCTTTTATACTTACCCAAGTATTTACTTTTCTGGTGCTTTTTGTTTATTTGTGTGGATTTGGATTACTGTCTAGTATCATTTCATCTCAGCCTCATAGACTTCTTTTAGCGTTTCTTGGAAGACAATTCTGCTAGTGACAAATTCTCTCAATTTTTGTTTATCTAGGAATGTCTTAATTTCTCCTTCATTTTTGAAGGACCATTTTGCTGGATATAGAACTCTTAGCTGACGGTCTTTTTCTATCAGCACTTTGAAATATGTCATCCTTCTGCACTTCATGATTTCTGGTGAGAAGTCATCTGTTAACTGAATTGAGCATCACCTTTATGTAATGAGTCATTTTTCTCTTGCTGTTTTCAAGAATCTCCTTTTGTCTTGACTTCTGACAGTTTGACAATGATGTCTCTAGGTTTGGATTTCTTGGACTTTATCCTGTTGTAGTTGGTTGAGCTTTTTGAATGTGTTGATTCAGATTTTATCAAATTTAGGGAATCTTTTCGTCATTAGTTCTTCAAATATTCTTCCTGCTCCTTTCTATCTCTGTCTCTTTCTGGCAATCCCGTTATGGGTATGTTCATATGCTTGGTGGTGTACCACCAGTCTCTGAGACTGCTCACTTTATTCTTTCTTTTCTTTTTCTCTTCCTCAGACTGGATAATTTCAATTAATCTATCTTCAAGTCAGCTGATTCTTTTTTCCCCCAGCTCAAACGTGCTGTTGAGCTCCTCTAGTGAATTTTTCACTTCAGTTACTATACTTTGCAACTCTGTTTTGTAATTTCTATCCCTTTATTGATATTCTGTGTTTGGTGAGACATTGTTCTCATACATTCCTTTAATTCTTTAAACATGTTTTATTTTAGTTCTGTGAACATATTTATAATGGCTGATTTTAAGTCTTTGTCTGGTAAATTGAAAACAGTGGGCTTCCTCAGGGTCAGTTCATGTTGATGCTTTTTATCATGTGTATCAGCCATACTTTCCTGTTTCTTCTCATGTCTCAATTTTTTATTGATAAATATATATTGTAAATACTATACTGTGGCAACTCTGGAAATCTGGGTCCCCACACCCCCAGGTTTTGTTGTTATTGCTGTTTGTTGTTGTATTGCTATTGTTTATTTGTTTAGTGACTTTCAGGACTCATTCTGTAAAGGTTGTAATTTTTGTCATGTGTGGTCACTGAAGTCTCTGCTCAGTTTGCTTAATGATTAGCTAATGATTGGACAGAGATTTCCTAAAAGACCTTGAACCAATGAGTCTCCTACCCTTTGCCAAGTGTCTCTATGTGTGTTGGGACATGCCTCCAATGCTCTGGTAGTTTATAACCCTTCCTTAGTCCTCACTTCCTGATCTGCAGAGGCTAAAGGTAAGAGATCAGAGCTTTCTCAGGTCTTTTTCTGGATGTGTGCACAGCATGTACATGCACATGGCCTTCTATATCCCCAGAATATATCAGAGTTTTTCAAAGCCCCCATCAACATCTCGTTCCCCAGATTTTCCTTGTAAGTGCTTGGCCAGCCTCTTGTTTGCTCCAAGTAATATCACCGTCTCAGGTAGCTCTACTATTAGACAACTGCCATTGATTATTTTCAACAAATATCCTGGGTATTAGGCTTTCCTCACTGAGAAAGCCCTGAATCAAGTAAAATAAAGAAAAGCCTTGTGAATGTAGCTTTTCAGAGAGCTGATATGCAGGTCAAGTAGTGACAATTCTCAGGGGATAGGACTTTTTGAGGAGCTCCAGCCTGTTCTGCCCCATCCCGCTGCTAGGCTGCTGTTTTTCACAAATACCGTAGTTCCAACAGCGCTAGGTCTTGAGGCTACTGCAGAGCCGGGGAGAGGAGGATGGGAATAGAGCAAATTAAACACTACAACTCTCACTGTTCTGACATTCGGCCATTTTTCTTGAACAAACAGTCCTCAGGATGTTACAAGGCTCTGGATACTTTCTAGAGTTCTGAAAAAGCTGAGCTAGATAATTATCGCTGGCAGTCTCACTGCTTGATAGAGGAGCAGAGTTTTGGAAGTCCTTACTCTGCCATTCTGGAAGTTCTTCCCAACAAATGTTAACTTAATTATGAAGAATCACATTATATGGACGCTTCACTTACAGCCTCATGACACATACACCAGAAAACAAGGTTTACAAAAGAAGCAAAATCTCAGTTCCAATCCAAAGTTGTCTAAGTCCTAATTTATAAGTTTCCTTTTAATATTTACTTCTATTAGGCTACCTTAGTTAATATTTATGCCATTTGTGAGAGTCTTATTACTACTGACAATTGCAAGGCCTTAGCTAAAAAAATAAGAAGCATGCCTGGTTTCATACTTTCAAATCACCCTTTATTTCTAAAAGCCTTATCAAATATTTCAGTCAATGTCCCAAAGAAATGTAAACTAAAAGTAATATGCATCTAAATGTCACAAAACGCTAAATATAAGAGTTGCCATGAATGAAGGTGTTTAAAAATAGTTTCAATTAGAATAAAACTATGAATTTTATAATGGAATGGTGAAGGGAATTTTGGTATATTTATGTGATAAAAGAGTAGGTAGCCTATAAAAATGTATATAAAAGGTTTTTAGTATGTTTTAGCATTAAGCAAAATACACAAATAGAAAATTTTATGTACAGCATGATCTCAAATATATAAAATCTATGCATTATTTTTAAAAACATTAAAAAATGCCTCAAATGTTAATAGTGATAACTTCTGGCTGGTGGGATCTTTCTTTATACACTTGTTTAATTGCAAATGTTCTACAATGTGCAATTATTTCTATTCTAACTGCTGCAAACACAACTCCTGTCCTCTCCCAGGTTGGGATCATAAGCGCTTCTCGTAGCCGCTGGCTGCCTGCAGAGAGCGGGAGAGAGAGTTTACCAAGTCGCAGCTCGTCAAGGCGGAGCCAGGACTGGAAACAAGCCCTCCTGCCTTCAAGTCTCCCGGCTTCTCTGGCGAGAGAGCGGGCTCTGGAGGGGCCTTTGGTGTCCATGACCTGGTGTGTCCAGGTCGCTGGCTCCTTCAGCTCTAAATCTGGGCTATACGAGGCAAAAGGAAAACTTATCACCCTGTCATTCCTGGGACCCAAGGCCCTTAGCCAGCCTGCCTTCTTGCCTCCGCCCTCCAGAGTCTTCTTGTATTTGTTTTAGTATCTAGGGTTTTTAGTAGAACTTAAGAGGAGGAACGGGGAAATGTACTTCCAGTCCATCTTCCTGGAAACAGAAGTCTGTACATAATTACGAATTTGTAGTTTCTTATTGTTCTCTTCTTCTCCCTCCCTCTCCCTTTCCTTCACCCCCTCCCCCCTGCCCTTCCCCCCTCCCTCCTATGCCTCCTCATCCTCCCCCTCCCCTCCTCCGCCCCCTGCCTCCTCCTCTCCCTTTCCTTCACCCCCTCCCCCCTCTGCCCTTCCCCCTCTCCCTCCTACGCCTCCCCATCCTCCCCCTCCTCTCCTCCTCCCCCTACCTCCTCCTCCCCTTTCCTTCTTCCTCCCCCTCCTCCCCCTCCCCCCTCCCCCTCCTCCTCCCCCTCCCCCTCCTCCCCCTCTTTCCTCTCTCCCCTCCTCCTCCCCCTCCCCCTCCTGCCCCTCTTTCCTCTCTCCCCTCCTCCTCCCCCTCCCCCTCCCCCTCTTTCCTCTCTCCCCCTCTTCCTCCTCCCCCTCCTCCTCTCTCCCCTCCTCCTCCCCCTCCTCCCCCTCCTTCTTCCCCCTCTCCTTCCTCCCCCTCCCCCTCCTCCTCCCCCCTCCTCCTCCCCCTCCCCCTCCTCCCCCCTTTCCTCTCTCCCCTCCTCCTCCCCCTCCCCCCTCCTCCTCCTCCTCCCCTCCTCCCCCTCTCCTTCCTCCCCCTCTTCCTCCTCTCCCTCTCCTCCCCCTCTCCCTCTCCTCCCCCTTTTCTTCCTTCGTTTTTTTTAAAAGAAGGCCCACAGATTTGCAACAACTTTCAGGCCTCATAGAACCTGGATCCACCTCTCATATTGGTACATGACAAGAGATCAACAAATATTTTTTTAATGAATAAATGATTACATCCCATAATTAAGATCTAATGAAATTATGGTAGTAGACATCGAATCCTAGAAAGAATGGTTCCCTTGAAACACTAGAAAATTACAAGGAAAGAAATCTAATTTGAAACACCCTCAGGTGTTTCTGGGCATCTGCAGTATCCTGATATTTTGGGTAATGTCTCTTGCTTTTGAAAAAAAAAATGAACTACCAGAAAAAAGCAGGTAAGTGGTGATCAATTGAGGATGCTGCTTAACGTCTCTCAGGTACATTTGTAGTTAGCACAAGGTTTCACCTTTCCTCCAAATTCTAATTATAAGCCCCACTGACCATCGATTCCAGCAGTCCCCAAGTCTGACTGCATCCTGAAATAATTTAGGTGGCTTATTTCCGAGTGCAGAAGAGATGGAAAATTTTTGTACACCTTCTAGTGGTAACCATTACATTATATGCTCTTTGGGACTTCCAAGCACCAATTCATAACTGGCTCCTGCCAAGCCACAACTGAAAAGGAGAAACAGACTTAAAACAAGGAAAAAGTCTGCATCAATAAGTAGGTATGACCCAAATGCTCCAACCCCCCCCCCCCCCCAAAAATCCTGCTGAACGGAGCGCTGAACGAGGCGAGAGCGGAGAAAGACACCAGACATGACATTCAACCCCTCTTCCAAAGAGAGCAGGATGTCGGTATGGTAAATACGCACAGGCACACTTCATTTTATTGTGCTTTGCTTTATTGTGCTTCACAGATATTCCATTTTTTACAAATTGAAGGTTTATGGCAATCTTGCATTGAGCAAGTCTATCGGTGCCATTTTTCTTTCATTTTTTTTTTCAAGATTTTATTTTTTCCTTTTTCTCCCCAAAGCCCCCGGTACATAGTTGTATATTCTTTGTTGTGGGTCCATCTAGTTGTGGCATGTGGGATGCCGCCTCAGCGTGGCTTGATGAGCAGTGTCATGTCTGCGCCCAGGATTCGAACTGACGAAACACTGGGCCGCCTGCAGCGGAGCACGCAAACTTAATCACTCGGACACGGGGCCAGCTTCTCAGTGCCATTTTTCTAACAGCATTTGCTCACTTCACATCTCTATGTCACATTTTGGTAATTCTCACAATATTTCAAACTTTTCGGCATTATTATATTTGTTATGGTGATCTGTAATCAATGATCTTTGATGTTATTATTGTCATTGTTTTGAGGCACCATGAACCACAACCATAAAAGATGGCAAACAATCAATAAATGTTGTGGGTGGTCAAAAGTCAAGACAGGCCAAAAGCTGGGCCTCTTGTACCAAACAATTAGGCAAGTTATGAATGCAAAGGAAAAGTTCCTGAAGGAAATTAGAAGTGCTATCGTGAACACACAAATGACAAGAATGTGAAACAGCCTTGTTGCTGATGTGGAGAAAGTTTTAGTGTCTAGGCAGAAGATCAAACCAGCCGCAACATTCCCATAAGCCACAGCCTAATCCAGAGCAAGGCCCTGACTCTCTTCAATTCTCTGAAGGCTGAGAGGGGTGAGGAAGCTGCAGAAGAAAAGTTTAAAGCCAGCAGAGGTTGGTCAATGAGGTTTAAGGAAAGAAGCTGTCTCCACAACACAAAAGAACACGGTGAAGCAGCAGGTGCTGATGGAGAAGCTGTGGCAAGATCTCCAGAAGATCGAGCACAGACAATTCATGCGGGTGGCTACACCAAACAACAGATTTTCAATGTAGATGAAAAGCCTTATATGAAAGGAAGATGCCATCTAGGACTTTCATGGCTAGGGAGAAGTCACTGCCTGGCTTCAAAGCTTCAAAGGGCAGGCGGACTCTCTCATGAGGGGCTAATGCAGCTGGGGACTTTAAGTGGAGACCAACGCTCATTTACCATTCCAAAAATCCTAGGGCCCTTCAGAATTATGCTAAATCTCCTCTGCCTGTGCTCTATAAATGAACAACAAAGCCTGCATGAGAGCATAGCTATTTACAACGTGATTGGCTGAATATCTTCAGTCCACTGTTGAGACCTACTACTCAGAAATAAAGACTCCTTTCAAAATATTACTGCTCATTGACAATGCACCTGGTCACCCAAGCGCTCTGATGGAGATGGACAACATGATTAATGTTGTTTTCACGCCTGCTAACTTAACTAACTTAACTCTGCCGCCCATGGATCAAGAAGTAATTCTGACTTTCAAGTCTTATTATTTAAGAAATACATTTCATAAGGCTGTAGCTGCCATAGGCAGTGACTCTTCTGATGGGTCTGGGCAAAGTAAATTGAAAAGCTTCTGGAAAGGTTTTCACCTTCTGGAAAGGATTCACCATTCTAGATGCCATGAAGAACACTCATGGAGCCAGCCCTGATGGCCTAGTTGTTAAAGTTCAGCACGCTCCGCTTCAGCAGCCCAGGTTCAGTTCCCAGGCGTGGAACCACACCGCTTGAGTTGCTGTGGTGGCGACTCACATAGAAGAAGTAGAAGGACCTAGAACCAGAGTATACAACTATGTACTGGGTCTATGGAGAGAGGAAAAAAAGAACATTCATGATTCATGGGAAGAAGTCAAAATATCAACACTGACAGGAGTTTGGAAGAAGTTGATTCCAACCCTCATGGATGCCTTTGAGGGACTCAAGACTTCAGTGGAGACAGTAATTGTCGATGTGGTGGAAATTGTAAGAGAACCAGAATTAGAAATAGAGCCTGAAGATGTGACTGAGTTGCTGCAGTCTCATGATAAAACTTTAACAGATGAGGAGTTGCTTCTTATGGATGAGCAAAGAAAGTGGTTTCTTAAGATGGAAACTGGTGAAAATGCTGTGAAGACAACAAAGGACTTGGAATATTTCATAAACTTAGTTGATAAAGCAGTGCCAGGGTTTGAGAGGTTTGACTCTAAGTTGGAAGAAGTTCTACTGTGGGTAAAATGCTCTCAAACAGCATCGTATGCTACAGACACATCGATCATGAAAGGAAGAGTGAATCGATGAGGCAACTTCATTGTCTTACTTTAAGAAATTGCCACAGCCACCCCAACCTGCAGCAACCACCACCCTGATCAGTCAGCGGCCATCAACATTGAGGCAAAACCCTCCACCAGTGAAAAGTTTACAACTTGCTGAAGGCTTAGATGATCGTTAGCATTTTTTAAGCAGTAAAGTATTTTGTAATTAAGGTACATACATTGTTTTTTAGACATAATGCTATTGCACACTCAGTAGACTACAGTATAGTATAACTTTTATATGCACTGAGAAACCAAAACATGTGTGTGACTCGCTTTTTTGCAACATTCACTTTATTGTGATGGTCTGGAACTGAACCTGCAATAGCTCCAAGGTGTGTTTGTAGAAGAGATCTTGGCAGAATCTGACTATCAACCCCTAATTCAGAGGAATAAAGAGTCACAAGAAAGATAAGTCACAAGACTTTAGGGCAGCCGTCCAACTGAAACACGCTGCCCACGTGTAAAAGGCCGGGATATATTTTGAAAACAGAACCAATAGATTTCCTCATGAACTGGTGCGGGATATGAGAGAAAGACAGGAGCCAAGGATGACTCCAAGATGTCTGGCCGGAGCTGCCAGAGAGTTGGAGTTGCCATTACCCGAGCTGGAGGAAGCTCGTGGGGAGCAGAAGCGGCGGGGGAAGATCTGGAGTCTGGTTTCGGACATGCTACATCCGGGATGCCTACTAGACATGCAAGTGGGGATGCAGAGTGGGCAGAAGGATAAATGAGGCTGAGGTTTTAACGAGATGTTTAGAGATATAATTTTTGGAATCTTCAAATAGTTTTTGAAAACATGAGACTGGATGTGGGAGTGAATAATAGAGAAGAGAACGAAGGACTGAGCCCCGGGGACACTTGAACATAGACGGAGAGAAGAGGAGATCCCAGAGGAAAGGAGCCCAAGGAGTAACAACCAGCGAGACAGGAGAGACTCAGTGTCATGTTCTGGAAGCCAAGTCCTCAGCTTTGTATTTTCTTTATATTTTGCGGCCAGTAACTTCTTTTTTAATTAGAGAAATTAAATGCTTATGAATTGGAAAAATTTTGTAGCTTTAAATATTCTATGGTAATTTTTTGGACTTTGCACATATTACTTCAGAAGATAAATAAAGCTATATCCATTTGGTGGGGGGAGGGGGGAAGAAGCTATTTGTAAAAGAGAAAAACAGTCAATCTCAGCCAACTTCTGGGGACAGAATCAGGACAATCATAGTTTATCTCTATTTATTAGTTTACCAGCCCAAAATAGTCACACAACTTTACTACAGACATTATTATGTTCTAAATATTGGTCACGATAGATATGTTTTAATTAATTGAAGCTTATATAGAATGAAAGAGTAAAAGCATGGCTTATGTATTCTACTGCTCCATGAGAAGGCTCATTGCTGACTTATGGTTTATACAAAGAGCAAAGAGGGTGGGCTGTAGGTAACTGGAATATTTCCACAAAATGGTCATGGTAAACATGATGATGCCAACACTTTCATAGCACCCACAGCCTCTAACTAATAAATAAACTTTAAAAGTCCTGTATTTGAGATCACATGAAGGGCAATTGATTATTAATACCAATTTATTCCTCAGTCTTCTATGATTTAAATATCCAAGTAAAATTGTACGGAAGTTTACACTAAAATTTTTATGCTTCTTTTTAAAAAAAACTTAGGATACACGATTATATCAGGTATACTTACGTATACAGAAAATTGTATATTTGGAATGGTTTTTTTTGCTTGACACTTACCGTATCTGAAATATTTCATTTCTTCAGGTATCACAAAAATTTTTGAGAGCCAACTATGAAGCAGGTTCTGAACTCAGTGCTGAGGGTACAGCAGTGAGACGGAAAAACCCCTGCTCTCTTGGCCTCGCACCCAGGAAGCAAGTCCTGGCAGGTCAGAGGAGCCTTCAGGAGGCGTCAGAGGAGCACTTCTCAAAATGTGGTTCTCTGACATGCTGCATTACAGTTATCAGGGGTGCATGTTAAAAATGATGATTTGTGTATTTTAAAAAACGATGGAGGGGCTGGCACGGTGGCACAGTGGTTTAGTTCGCATGTTCTGCTTCAGGGGCTGGGGTTCACCAGTTCGGATCCCGGGTGTGGACATGGCCCCACTTGGCAAGCCATGCTGTGTTAGGCGTCCCACATATAAGGTAGAGGAAGATGGGCACGGATGTTAGCTCAGGGCCAGTCTTCCTCAGCAAAAAGAGGAGGATTGGCAGCAGATGTTAGCACAGGGCTAATCTTCCTCAAAAGATTAAAAAAAATTTTTTTTAAATGATGGAGATTCTCAGGGACACCACCCCACAAGCAGGAAATGAAAAAGTGGGGTAGGGGACAGGGATGTGCAATTTTTAGAAGTGTAGAGTGGTAGAAACCATTATTAGTAAAAACAATTTTTAGAATGTGATTTTTAGAGTATATTTAAAGTCCTCATAGACCCAGGGTCTTTGATCCCCTCTAAAAGGCCACTATAAAGACCCGGAAATCTAATTATTTTCTTCAAAATTATGAGAGGATGGATTCAAATCTGTTGAAATACACTCATTTGAACTGACGTTAATGTATACAAATGATGCAAACTGCCTCTGAGAAAAATCTTCTTCTTAAGGAACAGAAGAGGATATTTTCAGCATGGCGTATATTTAATCTTTACGCTAGTAAGTCTTAGGCTAGTAAGAGCCTAAATGAATAAACAAACAAGTATATAAAATAAAGAAAGAGAGAGAAATTATAAACCTTTTTTTCCTGTAATATCCAATCATCATTTAGCAGGTGAGCCTCATGGCTGTCTCATATCAAGGCTCCTTTGTCCCCCAAATATGTCCACCATGTAATGTGTTATTACTCAAAATTGCTTTAATGGAGGACAGTCTGGCTGTACCCTATTATTAAAAATTAAGATTAAAATGAGAAGACCTCCGGGAAAGGTAACTTGCTAACTTCGGTTTATACCAAACTTATAAACCATGTCTCAGACCCTTTCCAGAAAAGGTTTTTATTTTTTTTGAGGAAGATTAGCCCTGAGCTAACTGCTGCCAATCCTCCTCCTTTTGCTGAGGAAGACTGGCCCTGAGCTAACATCCGTGCCCATCTTCCTCTACTTTATATGTGGGACGCCTACCACAGCATGGCTTGCCAAGTGGTGCAAGCGGTGCCATGTCCGCACCCGGGATCCGAACCAGCAAACCCTGAGTGGCCAAAGCGGAACGTGTGCACTTAATCACTGTACCACCAGGCCGGCCCCCAGAAAAGTTTTTAATTTCCTTCTGTTTTCAGTGCCTTCCTCCTAGTTTCCCCCACCACTTCGCACCAAAAATGGGAGTGAATCTGAGAGGGACAAATTTCCTGAACACAAACAGTCTACTAAAGCAATTTTTGGTAGGGTGAGCCTTGGTTAAGACAGGAGCCTAAAATTTGATTTACCCAAAATTTGAGGTGGAAATTTAAAAATTACACTCTCAATGTTTTAAGAATGAAAAGATGGCACTAAATTGCCACCTTAATACCAAAAACAACCTCCAAAAGATTTTTACTCATTACTGACTGACATTGCTAGAGAAACTGGAAGTGTGGGTCGGTTGTCTGGGGTAGGCTGTTGGTGTGTGGATCTAGGATTACACCAGAACAGATTATCGAATCACAAACTTCCGTTCTGTTTCCCACCTCTTGACTGGCTTAGACAAGGTTAGATCAAGTGAAGTTTTCCCCTATGCTAAACAGAATACTGGCCTGACACACTTTTTGAGAAATAATCAGTGAAAGTGACTTTAAAGTGCTCTGTACGTGGAAAAAAAAAGATAAATAAACTGCAAAAATTACAACCTGGGTGCATGCTGCTGGTAGTTTTACAGTACAGAAAAGAAAGGAAAGTCTGCAGGCAGTGCAGCACTACACAGACTAATCAGACAGGGATGGAAGAATTCTCCTTTCATGTCATAAACTGATTGTGATACTTGCTAGATAGGAGAAGAATATTTTATGAAGTGTTTTTCACTAGAGGTCCTTTTAAAGGACTTTTTAAAAGTATGAAGCTGATGTTTTTTAAAGCTCTGTATTTTGATGAAGATAATCAAGACATCTACCATGTGTCCAACACTACAGCTACTGAAAGAAACCTGAAAGGTTAAAATAAGCTCCCTGCCCTGGAGAATTTTCCAATTTTGTTAGGTAATCAAGATGTGTATGCTGAAATAATTAGATAGTATCTATGGGGGGGAGGGGTGCCGCTAAATGGCAATGTACTTGGTAAGTGTGGTTGGTGGTCAGAGAAGGAATACATCAGGGTAATCTGGAAACACCTGTCAGTGAAGAAGGTGGGATTTGAGTTGGGCCCCAGGGTGTACCGACTGTGGTGAGGCAGGAAAGGGGAAATAACAGCATTTCAGGTGAGATAGGCAAATACAGCACAAGCTGGTAAAAATTCTTTGAAATGTTATGTAAATTGTCAAAATGGTCCCTGAGGTCGCCTGCCTTTTTCGAAAGGCCCAACATTAGTGTTTGTCAAAGTCTGTTTGGACAGACCTTGGATGAGCTCTTTTTCTCCCAAGTAGTGAGGATGGACTTGTGCGTTCACTCAGTTATGCAGGCTGGGACAGACTATAGTTAAGGAGTCTACTGGACTGGGTGCCTGAAACTGGTCCTCAGTTGTATCTTATCTCTTGTGTGCAATAATCAATTGAGAAATCACAAAGAAAATTCCTTGAAGAGAAGTGAGGCCAGGTTTTACCACCACTAGGGGGAGAGAGCACATAAAAAAACCCTTTGGCAACCTTTTCTAAACCTTAGGAACAGCAATTGCCAGTGTCTCACCCACTAAACTTGGGTCCCTGGGGTCACAGCTTCTTATTTTTTGAAACAACCACATATATGTATTCTTCTTAGTATGTATTCTCTGAAACAACCACATGTAGGAGCATCTTCCAATAAGTTAAGTAACGAGCTCCCACTTAAATACCATTGTAACTTATAACCTCCTCCTAAGACATCCTACTTAAAAGGTTTAAAATGATTGCAAAATTCCCAGATTTGAAAAAAATCTGGCAACTGAATTATCGTTCTCTTAGATCACTCATCTTTTCAGAGGTACCCTAGCACTGTAACCCTGGATTCCTGGTCTCAACTGCCCATTAACAGCCCTCACTCCCCTTCCCGAGCAAACGCTGCTCCTGACCACGTGACCCAGTAACTTTGGAGGCGGCAACCAGCCCCAAGGCCAGCCAGCTACCCTCCTGTGACCTCTAGACATTGCTCTCCTGGGCCAGATAAAGATTTGTTTGTTCTTTACAGCGTGAAAATCTCGATGCATTTGTCACCGTGACACAATTTTAAATGTTTCAGACCCGACTCCTAAGATTCTGAACATGTAATCGTGTAATCTGCATAACAAACCCCATGAAGTGGGCACTAACGCTACCTCACGGTCACAGCTGAGGCCCCTGAAGCCCAGAGCTAATCTCTGGGGTCGGGATGCGGTTTGCACCCAGCTGGTCTGAGCCGCGGCGATGACCCCGGCGCCGGGGGGTGGACGCGGGCCGTCGTGGGGGGGGTGCAGACGCAGGGCCTGTCGCGCTGGAACACTCGCCACCAGCGACACTCGCACAGGGGCCGACCATGTGCTCCCGGCGTGCGGGGTCCAAATCTCTTCCTCGGCTGCAAGAGGTAGGAGACCCTCCGCCCAGCGGACACGTGACCATCGCGTGCTGAGCGCGGCAGCCTGGCCACGGGCGGGGGTGTGGCCGGCCGGGGGCGGGGGCGGGGCGGACCTCGGTGGGGGCGTGGCTTGTCGTGAGCGGGGCGGCACGGGCCGGGGTGGAGGCGTGGCTTGTTGTGGGCGGGGCGGCACGGGCCCGGGAGCAGGCGTGGTCGGCCGTGGGCGCAGGGGCGGGGCTGGGTGGGGGCGTGGCCGGCAGTGGGCGGGGGCGGGACGGACCTGGGTGGAGGCGTGGCCTGCCGGGGGCGGGGGCGGACCTGGCTGGAGGCGTGGCTTGTCGTGGGCGGGGGCGGGACGGACCTGGGTGGGGGCGTGGCTTGTTGTGGGCGTGGCGGCACGGACCTGGGTGGAGGCGTGGCTTGTCGTGGGCGGGGGCGGGGCGAACGTGGGTGGGGGCGTGGCCGGCCTGAGCGGGGCGTGCCGTGGGGGCGGGGCCTGGCGGAGTCCCGCCCGTCCCGGGCCGGTTAACCGGCGGCCGCGGGGCTGGCGCGCCGTGGGCGGTGCGGCGGCGGAGGAGCTGGCGGGCGGCGGCTGCGGCCATGGCCACCGTGCGGCAGAAGGCGGCGGCGCTGGACCTCGCGGCCCGCCACAGCCCGGCGCAGAGACCTCCCGGTAGGCGCTGAGGACCCGGTCCGGGGCGGGCGGGCGGGCGGGGGCGCGCGGCGCGGGGACCCCGGGACGGCCGGCTCCGCGAGCCCCGCGCAGCCGCTGCTTTTGGTCGGCGCCCCCGCCGTGCGGACGGGTCGGTCGGGCGCGCTGGCTGGGGGGCCGCCCGCCGTGCGGGGCCTGAGCTGGGGCGCGCGCCGCGGGCCGGGTGCCGTGAGCGGGGCCCCGGACAGGCTCCGCGTGGCTGCGGTGCCAGGGCCCCTCTGCGCCCGTCTCAGCCAGACCTGGACCCCACGGTGCGGCCGGGGCCCAGGGCCTCCCTTGCCCACGTTATGCTCCGGACTCTTCCCGGGAGGGAGAAGTTTCTGATGTATTACCGGCAGGAACTTGGCATAAAAAGTGTTTATTAATTACGCTTTCTGGATAAGCAGTATTTCGGTGAATGGGAGGTGTTGGGTTTTTTTAACGGTTACGTGGTCTTAGGAGACACGTTGGTGTGTTCTGCCACCAGCTTCATCGTATCTTTGGGGGTAGTTTGCATAGCATTTTGGTTTCTTTAAATGTCTAAGCAAATGAATGGATTGGATGATCAGTTCTAAAATTCTGATTCTAGCGTATCTATAACTCAGTAAGTATAATTAAGATATTTAGGTAACACCTGGCTTTTGCTTTTCCTTTTAAATAATTTACAACTTTCGCCCTTTCTGTAGCCGCAGTGTGGGGTGTTAGAGGAGTTGGTTCTCTAGATGATGAAGTCTTTCATTTGTAAAACAGTGACACTGTGACTTCTTCCTCAAGGTGACAGTGGTCAGTGAATTGACTCAGGTCAAATGGGTGCATCTCAGTGGCCCCAGTCTTGTGTTTGACTTAACAATTAGTAATGCCCCTTGTAATCTTCAAAATGCTAATGATAAATTGTGATGAGAACTATTTTTCATTTATACTTTTCTAAGAACTGTCATAATGTTGACCGTTTCTGCTTCAATTAGAAGGATTCAGACAAGCACATGATGGCCATGTTCAGAATTTCTCCTTGTTTTACATTGTGAAGAGAAGGGAAATACATCATTTGGGAATTTAAAGTCAAGTGATATTGGAAATAGTCTGGAGAAATCTTTAGGCTCACTTTCTGAGTGAAAGAAATTCCCAAATTTTCCCTGATTAAAATCATGGCACCTGTCTTCTCTAACAGCTGAAATGCCACTTCTGAGCTTCGGGCGTTGTGAACAGGTTCTTGGACGATGTGAGGGAACGTGTGTTCAAAACAGAGTCAGTGACTCTGGGAGGGAAGAGTTGAGTGCTGGTTAGTGGATTTGAACCCGAGGAGAAGCCCTGGGTCCTGCACCCGGGGTGAGTGAGCAGAGAAGGGCCCCCGCCTCCCCTCATTTCTTTTGCTTGCTGCAGTTGGAACCCTACCTGCTGGCATTTGTTAATCCCTCTTCCACCATGTAGCTGCCTTGGCACCGTCCTAGTGAGCGCAGTTCCAGGAGCCTCCGGGTCTGGGTTCCTTGCCATTCCCTATCCGGGTGCTCCGGCAGCAGCTCTGTACTTCTGTTTCTCTATCTACCAGTAACTTTTCCGTACATTAAAGGGCCTGCAACCACCAGGGACCTGATTTATGCAGAAAAAGTAAAGTCTATGTGCTAATCTTCAGCAAGCCCTTCGAAGACATTTGTCTTTTACTCTAGATAAACAAGAAAGTGGTATGTTATCCTGTTATCCCTGTATACTGTAACCTGATTCTTTGAATTCACCTGGTGTCACCTTTCCAGGGGGCTCAAGGTACTTCCCATATGCTGTCTCATTAATCTCCATGAATTCAAGCAGGGGCCCGTGCCTACTTTGTTAATAGTTCTCTTAACATATTTTAAAGTTGTTCTTGTTAGTAGAGATTTATTTTACCTACTTCACCTGCCTGCAGCCTTCTTTCAGAGGCAATCTCAGTCTTCAGCATGACATCTCTAGTGCCATGTAAGACAAAAACAAACTTTGGACTCCCAAAACAAATAAGCACTAAGAGTGTTGCAATGTTGGTATGCATGTATGGGAAGTCTTTCCCACTCAGTTGGAGCTGCCTAGTTTTAACACCCAAAACACAGTTCTCGACATTTATCTATTTTCATGATGTTTTTAATGTCCTACTCATTTTCCTTTATTTTTTAATTTTTTTTTTTTTGGTGAGGAAGATTGTCACTGAGCTAACATCTGTGTCAGTCTTCCTCTATTTTGTATGTAGGATGCCAGCACAGCATGGCTTGATGAGCAGTGTGTCGGTCCACGCCCGGGATCCGAACCCACGAACCCTGGGCCACCAAAGCAGTGTATGTAAACTTAACCATGACACCACCAGGCCAGCCCCTCCTTTTCCTTTGTCTTGACAATTCTGTTGAGTAATGTTTTAAAACCTCTTTTGAAAAAAATTCTTAAATAAAATTCTCTTGAATCTTAAATGATTTAGGATTCATATATTTGTTATCTTCTTATGAAGAGTTAAATCCTCTGGTGTGTGTCACCCTTGCCTTCTCATCTGCTCGTGGTCTTTGATTGACTGAATCCTGTTCCAAGCTCCACATTGTCACCCCGGTGGTATGAACAGGTGAAGGGTGAAGTCTTCGAGTGTGAGGCCTGTGTCCTCAGTGCAGAGGAAGGAAGAGCAAGAAAGATACCCTCCCTTTTTGCTTTTTAAATGAACTTCTACAATTTTAGAATAGATTTAGCTTTACAAAAAGTCACAGAGTTAGTACATAGTTTCCATATGCCCTTCACTCAGTTTCCCTTATTATTAACATCTTACATTAGTATAGTACACGTGTCCCAACAATCCAACATTGACACGTTATTAGTAACTAAAGGCCATGCTTGACTCAGATTTCCTGCCTTTTGCCTCATGTCCCTTCTCTGTTCCAAGACCCCTTCCCAGGTATTACGCTACACCGAGTCCGCGTCTCCTCAGGCAGTTCTAGATTGTGGCAGTTTCCCCGTTTTTCTTGCACGTCTGTTCATTGCTGGGTCCTGTGCCAGCCATGTTAATGTATTGTCTCCTATGATCCCAGAGTAACAGAGAAGTGGAATTCGCTCTGTTTTGCAACAGAAGGTTAGGCACTTTGCCCCAGACTGCGTTCTGAGTAAATGATGGAGCCAAGCGTGGAACCCGGTCTCCGGGACCCCACAGCCCACGCTCTTGTCTTACTGTTCGTCTTCACAGAACCGAGCACTGTGCCTGCCGCATTCACACAAGTTTCCAGTCTGAACAGTATTCACTTCACCCAGGGCTGCTGACCTTGGGCGCTGCTGGCGTTTTCTTTGTTGGGGGGCTGGGCTGTGCACTGCAGGATGTTTAGCAGCATCCCTGGCCCCTCTACTCACTACATGCCAGAGCACCTCCACCCCTTGCTTGTCACAACCAAAAGTGTCTCCAGACATTGCCAGATGTCCAGTGGGGAGTAGAATCGTCCACTAAGGACCACTGCATTAACCTTTCTTCAGAAATTTTTAGTAGTTGCAATAATCTACAACTAACAAGTACTGAATAGTAAACTGCATTACGTGAGGCATAAGGCAGTTAAATGATTTGAATTTCTGCAAACTATAAGGAAATTTGAAAGAGAGAAGGCACTAGCTCACTGTTTCTTCAAGTTTTGTGGAAAACTGCCTAACAGCAGCTATCTGGATTCTTTTTCTTGGAGGGGCCAGTCTAGTGCCTGAGAATGAAAATACAGCTGTTGCATGTTCCTGTAGAAGTAGCCTGTGTCAGTAGTTCTGTGTGTACGTTTCCCTCACACTGGGATCCAGTTTTATAACGTGTATCTCAATCTTCTGAGAAGTTACTATGACCTCGTTATTAGAAGTGAGGACAGAATTGTTTTGCCCTTAGATAGGCTTTTCCGGCTGGGCTGTGCTGGATGCTCACTGCGCAGGTCACAGTCGATGCTGATGGTCCCCTTGTAACTGCTGAGTAAATGTAATTTCTTGACATGTCTGCATTATGCCTTCATTTTTAGACAGTTGTTAGTGTAACGACTTGATTACTTAGTGTGCATTTTTAGACATGAAGATTATTATTAGTAGTATTACAAATGTATATATCAGAGTTCCACGTTAGAAGTTTAATTTTTTTATTGCTGGTAAACTTTTTTGGGCAGACTTCAAATACACACAAAAGGCAGGTCTTTGCTTTTGAAAAATAGCTATTGTTTTCAAGCCAGTAAAGGTGAGACTGCTTGAAAAATGAATGTTAACTAGCCTAGATTTATGAGGTGCTTAAGGGCACATGTAGCATGCTGTGGGTGTAGTTTAAAACAATGCCTGAGCCTCTCCTTAGGCCACCTTCCCCAAGGCTTCTGACCTGAAAGGGTCAAATTTGCTCAGGGTTCATTTCTTACTATATTTTATTTGGTGTCCGGTGTCCACATCTAAATGGAGAGAGGTATAATTTCAGTCTCTAAAATCCTGTAATCAGCAGTTTAGACCAGAAACCAACCTGAAACATAGTGTTTAACTCTCATATCAGTAAATGAAGAAACCAACAATAGAGGTTAATTCTCTTATCCAGGGTTATCCAGCTGGTCTCCAGACTCTCTGATCCTTTGGTCATGATGCTTTCAGAACACGCTTGACCAAATGTCAATGGGGAAGCCTCAAGATGCAGGTAGTGATGAGTGTTAAAGAATTGTCCAGCTCCTATGCAACTGAGGTTGAGGACAGGCTGAAGCTTAAATTCTGCTGGCTAGACTTACAAAGCATTCACTGTGTCCTTCTGGTCTCTTGAATCCTGTTTAGAAAGCACAGTAATTCATCTTACTGGGCCATGGCCTGCTCTACCAGTATTCATCTCAGCTCTTAGATGATGATAAGTAAGTTCAGACCAGCATGTGGGGGATCTGTGTTCAACTGGTGAAGTCAGCATGAAGAGAACAGGTTATCCTGGTGTGGGTTTTGGCACACTGACTTATCAAGTCCAGGGTATGTTATGTGTTAAAGTATCTGTATGAACATGGGCTAGTTTGGGTCTGTGGGTGGTGCTGCTTGAGGGGAAGTATCCCACAATGCGATGGTTGGGAGTTAATGGTCAGTGAGAACAGAGGGACCTCAAAGGGCTGGAGTGTCCAATGCCTGGAGGACTCTGGAAACACTGTGTGCCTCACAGGTGCCTCTGTCCTGCTCTAAGCTGTTCTTTAATCTTTCATACTGTGTTATCCAACCTGCAAAACTTCCGGATTTCCCATATTTAAGCATCAAGTTACTGTGGGGAAATCTGTTCTTAGCCGTTTCCACATCACTGGGGCTGTGAATCCCCTCCCTCTTACCCCCTTCAGCTGCTTACTGGTCACAAATTAGTAACTTATTCGGCCTTATCTTTTAGGGTTTTTATGCTAACCTACTTGTCAATCAACTGTTATGACGAATGGGTTTCATATTTAACATTATCACAAGCCCAGAAGTCTGTTTCACTGGTACTTAAAAAGCGCTCTCACCTCTACAAGTTTGAATCTTGCTTATTTTCCTTTCCTCTCTTACCCCTGTGGACTGTGGCTAGTATATAATCTAGAATTTATGGTATCTTCCTTTATTTTAGGAGTAGTGACTACTAAGTGTTTTTAAATAGCTTAGTTAAGGGTTCACAGATCTTAAAGTTGTTTGTTTCTTCTAATCTCATTGGCTCGTTTAAAGCTCTCTCACTTATTCCATATCATCACTGAGAGGTTAATGCTGAAACTGCCTGCTGGCTGACTTTCAGTATACTTATATTTAAGGACTAGGAACAGCTAGTCTACGTTTACTAGCTGTGCAACTGAGGGCAAGTTTGTTTAATTCATTGAGCCTCAGTTTCCTCAAATTAGGATTATTAATGACTATTTCAGAGAGGTTTATCAGGATTAAATGAGAGAAGGCAGAGCTTGTCGTATTTTACGTACTCAAATGTTAGCTATTATTAATACAATGAAGATTTTTAAAAAAGACTAAAGAGCAGACATTAAATTGATTTAAATCTGAGGTATAATATCTGGTATTTTAGGAAGTTAAGAATATTAACTCACACTCCTTTTATTTAGTCATTGTGTCTGGAAACATCACAGCAACTCCTGAGTTCTGGACACCGGGAGTGACCTGGACATATTTTTAGATTCCATCAGTTGCCTGATTCTGGCCCTATTCAGTGGGGACTCAGTACTGTGCCAGAGGTCAGTCTCGTTCCGGCTTGATTTATCTAGTTGATTCTCCATAATTCAATTCTTAAAGCTGCTCAAAGATATTTGGAAAACTGGCATCAATTTTTCCTTCTTAGTTTGGTATGGGATTATGAAATATCTTGAATTTTAAAATATAATTTTGATAATTAAAAACAATCTTGCTGATCATTTTAAACTAACATCTTAATAATGGGCATATAGTAAATTATCCATCTACTTTTGGTATTGGAAATAAACAGTAAAGGGCTTCGTGTGTGTGCGTATGTGTTAGTAATTTTCACGGTAAGCTACATTTTCTAGTAGCTATGAAATTACACTATAAGTCAATATGGTGTAATGGTTCACTATACTTCTTATATTTATTGCAACACAAAAGATGAATTCCAAATAACCCACTTAAAATTTATGATCAGTGCATTGAGTGGAGTTGTAATGTCCTTCAGGAACTTATCTTTGCTTTCATCTTAGACATTCTATTTTATCTCAAAAGTCAGGAAGGTAATTTTAAGTAGCGATGTCTTTAATTACAATCCCCTTATTTCTTACCGTTGTACTGATGAATATTGTTTTCCTTTTTAGACTAACTTAAGGGAAGTGATATGTTTTCAACTTCTCTGCCAAAATATCCTAAACATAAAGGTAGTAATATACTTAACAAAAACGGAGGCTTAAAAAGTCAGGAGCACTGAATGTTCAGAGGCTCACTGAAAAGTGTCACCCACAGAAAGGCATGTTCTGTGTCTGTCAAAAGAGGGAGCCAGCCAGCACACTGACGATCAGCCAGGCCTGGCTCCATCAGCTTGCTAACCTAAGGTCCATTTTCTCTCCTTTTAATTTTTTCTCTTTCTTTATAGTTTTGCCAAATACCAATTTGTTACACTGAGGAAAAATATTATAAGAAATCTTTGAAAGCATGTTTTCTTTCTTTTCTGTTTGGCTAAAATCTTGCTTTGTGTCTGCTTTTCCTGTCTTTGCAGTAGACTGTAAACTCTACTGGACAGGAGCCAGACTTCATTTACCCTGCTTACAAGTACTTAATGCACAAGCCTGCATGTTAGGAAGCCTTAACAATATTATTTTATTCCAACAACCATTGTGTGTGTGTGTATCTATAACTATACCTGTATCTGTCTGACTGATAAATGCTTTGAAATTAGGTAGACCATGAGCCAAATCCCGGTACCACCTCTTACAGTGTGATGTCTGGAAGTTACATTTAACCTGTCAGTCTATTTTCCATCTCTCAAATAGAGATGATATCTGCCTCATAGGGTTGAAGATTATGAAGAGTAGATCATTTATGTAAGGCACTTCATAGAGTTCCTTGCACATAACTGGTAACTGCCACGAGGTCCCACCTGATCTGCACCCCCCACCTCACACCCCATCTCCACTCCTCTCTGACCTCTCTTCCCACATCCTCTCCCTTGGTCAGCCAGCCAGGCCCTGCTGGCGTCCTTCCTGTTCTCCTGGCAGAGCACACTCCGTCCTCAGGGCCTTAGCTCTTCCTGCTCTCTGCTCTTCCCCCAGCTGTCTGCACAGCTTGCTTGCCGGTTTCCTGAGGCTTCTGCTCAGACATCACCTTAGCAGAGGTCTTTCCTGACGTCCCATCTGAAACGCCATTCTCTTGCTTACCTGCCTTCATTTTTCTTCTTAGCACTGATCTCACACATACGTGTTGTCTGTATCTTCCCACAAACTGTTAAGTGCATGAGAATGGGGACTTCATTTTACTCACTGTTGTATCCTAGCACACAGAGCAGTGTTTAGCTTATAGTAGGCACTAAATTTTTAAATGAATTGCTACTAATAATTTAATATTTCAGCAACAGACTGTCCTCATAATTGTTCCTTATTAATAACTTTGGAAATTGCCACTTTTTGCTTAAGGATTGCTTAGACTTTATTTGAAGTGAACATGGTTACCCTGCAGTTTTTCCCGTTCCAGGTTTCAGTGTGGCCCAGAAGCCCTTTGGAGCCACATATGTATGGAGCAGTATCATAAACACTCTACAGACACAAGTGGAGGTGAAGAGACGAAGGCACCATTTGAAGAGACACAATGACTGCTTCGTTGGCTCGGAAGCTGTGGATGTCATCTTTTCTCACCTAACTCAGAATAAATACTTTGGTGATGTAGACATTCCTCGGGCCAAAGTGGTGCGCGTGTGTCAGGCACTTATGGACTACAGAGTATTTGAAGCCGTTCCGACCAGAGTCTTTGGAAAAGACAAAAAACCCACATTTGAAGACAGTAGTTGCAGCCTTTATAGATTCACAACGATCGCTAACCAAGACAGTCAGTTAGGCAAAGAGAACGCACTGTGCTCACCCTCCAGGTGAGTGGATGATGTCACTCATCGTGGGGGGCGTGGCAGGACTTTGTCTACTTTTTAATGAGGTGCTGACTGGCTTTGTGTTACTTTTGAAACAGTGAATTAGGTGAAAATCTGGGTCTGTGGGTAAATTTGATCAAGTACGGTGAACTTTTGTTGATTTGGTATCTCAGGATTCTTGTTTGTTCATATTTTATATTTAGTAGAAACAACCAACAAACTTTGATTTTTCTGCTTCACGTTCCAATGATAGTGTAAAAAATGTTAGAGAGTTTACACAGAGTGGTCTGAGAACAGAGCAGGTGGAGGCAGCAGATGTGAGGATGAAAGATGCGAGGGGCCAGCACACTGAGGGTTTCATAGGACGTGCTCAGGAGTTTGCACCTGATCGGACAGGCGTGGGGAGGCCACAGCAAGACTGGCACATGATGAGATTGTATTTTAGAAAGATCATCCTGGCAGCTGTGTGGTCAGCCTGATGGGGAGAGCCAGTTAAGAATCTGCTGCAATGATGCAGTCTGCAGATGGGGGTGAAGAAAGCAAGCAGCAGTGGTGGAGAAGAGGGGGTCATTTAAAGGGAGACTGGGGGACGGGATTGTAGAACCCAGTGATTGACATGGATGTAGGTGGTACGTACATAATGAACTGAGTTACTTGTCATGAAAAACCCTTTTTTATTCCCCTCAGCTATAGACTGTGTAGACGTGACCGTGTAATGGAAGCTCTTATTCAGATCTGACCAAAGTCCGAGTTTTAGTGCCTTGACTTTCAAACATTTTTAAAACTCTGTATTTAAAACATGATAAAACTCAGCTCTGTATATAGGAAGGAATCTGAGGCCAATGCAGGGCACAGTCAGCACTTTCCAGATGCGGGTCCACACGCTTTTCCTGAAGCCCTTGGGACCAGGTGTGTTTAGGAATTTGGAACTTGGGAGACGTTAGAAAGGTGGTTTTGTGCATCTGTATGAGATAACGCCCTGGAGGGATCTGGGGCAGCATCTGGTAATCAAACACTAATATTTCTACAGTAAAGACAATACTCCTACCAGCTGGGATAAATAAAGGCCGTGATGGTCTCAGGACAGCTTTTGTCGTCACAGGAGTTCTGAAGAAACTTTAGATTTTTCAAAGCTTTTTGGGTTTCAGAATTGTGGATGAAGGACTGTAGGTCTCCACTTGGAAAATGATGAGCACTGTCCACCAAAGAATGCCCCAGAAATAGAGAAAAGTGATAAAAACAGTAAGCATAATGAAGCTTGATTATGTTTGATGACGTTTTAAAATTGGAAACTAAAACTTTAGTCATTGAATTACTTAAATCTAAATGTTCAAAAGAAAATTTATTTAGAGTATGATTATTTAGGCTTGAGAAAGAGGGTGGGATGTTTCTGTATTTTATTCTACTCTTAGAATTTGCATTTGTTGTGTTTTTGCTCTGAAATACATAAACTTTCTAGAAACTCCTAGCTCTCAAAAACTAAAATATTTCTGTGGGCTTACTAATAAACATTAATTTATGAAATAAATTAATTGTAGGTATGCAGATCCATTATGTAAGTCATCGGATATCAAATCAGCGAGCTTGGAGGATCTGTGGGAAAACCTGAGTCTAAAGCCGGCCTGCTCGCCTCAGGTCAGCGTGTCTGCGGCCCTGTCTCCCCGCGGTAAGCTGGAGAGCGCGCAGGCGAGGAGGAGGAGACTAGCTTCACATGCAGTGACTTAAGATTTTCAGTCTCAGCCTTTATTATAATTTAAATATTCAAAGCACAAAGAAAGAGCACACTGTGTATTAAAGCTGTTTCTATTAAGTTTTAACAGAGGTCCATTATCTTTAACAAATAGATCAGTGTTGCAATTCTTGAACACTGACTTTTGTCCTGTCAGCTGGCAGAGGTTCAAATCTGAAATGTTTTGCATGCAGGTTTTTTATTTAAAATGTGCTCTCAGATATTTCTTTCCCTAAGATTTTATTAGGTTAAATAAAAATTTGAAAATTACATTAAAACATTAACAGAATTCTTGTGCTCTTCCTTGCCTGTGGCAATGGAATGTAACTTAATGACTGATTTCCACCTTCCCTCCCCAGCCCACTTGTGGAAAGCCTGAGTGGAATAATCTGCACCCAATAGTTTCAAACCAGTTTTCAGATTGAATGAATCATTCTTTCTTCCAAAGTCCTTATTAACATGTTAGATGACTTGATCTCTTCTCTCTGCCGTATTGCTTTTTGCAGCACAAGAATGAAAAGAATTCCTGTTGTCCAAGGTCTAATCTCCTACATTTTAAACAAATCTTGAATTGTTTTCTTCATTATAAGAAAGCACTTCATAAGGTTAACTCTCTCTCTCTCTCCCCTTTCTTTTTTTTTGTGGGGGAGGGGGGGCGCGCCCACACACTTATTAACTTAGACCTGCCTAGACATATATGCTAGTGAGCATTTAGTAACTACTAATCGTTACTTTTCACCTTGTCATTTTTCCTGTGTAGTTATTAATGAAGTATGGCAAGAGGAAACAGTTGGGCGTCTGCTACAACTTATAGACCTTCCATTTCTTGACTCCTTACTCAAACCGCAAGAGGTTATCCCCCAAGTCCCACAGCCCATGGGGCAGCCTGATTTGGTCAACAACAGTAACTGTCTGGACTGGCAGATTCTCAAGGCTTATGGTGACTCTCAGTATGTGGAAATACATGAAATAATTTGAGTGTGTTTGTAGGAAGATTATAGATAATGGTTTTAAGATAATCTTTTGAAAATTCTTCTGTCCCTAGGGTCAGATATGTATTGTCAGTTGATAATTATCAGTATTTGGGAAAGTGAAGAACAAAACTACCTTGATCAAAATTAGAAAAAGATATTTAAATGCCATTATTTTCATAGTCATTTTTGTTTCACATATAACTTACTTGCACATCAAGTGAAGAAAATGATTATGCTCCATCTTCTTGTCTTTGTTAAAGTGGAGGGCTGTCTGGTCTTCAAAGGGACCTGGAACAAAATTAACAGATTTGGCAAATTCTTAGAATCCTTTGACTACAAATGCTTTTATACTCCTCTAGAATGCCTATTAAATATGTATTTTAATTAACTAGTTTTATTAAAGAAATATAATGAAAGTAACTCTTGCTCTCTCACCTCTGACTACCATTCTTCTGAATATAAATCTTAAGGTTTGACGGCTTAACTTCAGGTGCTAAGGGAATTATGATGTTTTTTCCTTAAGGAAGAGTTCTATATTCCTTATAACTTGTCAAAAGGTAGCTTAAAACCTGACGTGGAAAAGTTAATACCAATATACTAGTTATTGAACTCTGCATATATAATAGGAATCTTATCATTCTACAAGAATTTAAATTACATTTCTATAATCTAAAGGAACATGTGAAAACATTTTACAATTACCTTAAATTTTAAATACAGAATCAGAGATTGTGTAGAAGTGATCTTAAAGATCATCTAGCCACATCTTAGAAGCTTGAGGAAGCTGATGCCCAGAGAGGCAAAGTGCCTGCCGAGATCACGCCCCTACCTGGGGCAGAATTGGTTGTCCTGAGCCCACAGCAGCAGAGCACACAATCGGGTTTTTAAAAAAACTATACATATTGACAAATTGAATATTAAAATTCATTTTATTTCTTGAAATGTAGCATTTTTCTGAGGTTACCCAGCTGGCATTTTATTAGAAATTGTAATTGATACTGAATTATTTTGAAACCCTACCTTATCTCCCTCTATTCTCTCCTAGCCAGAGTGAGAGATGATAGATCCTACACAGAGCTCTGAAGTAAGCAACGCTGTTCCCAGAACAATACCAGTCTAGGGTCTGATCTGGGATCTAGTCCTGCCTGGGACCCTGAGCAAGGAACTTAGAGCTTCTGGGCCTCCACTGTAAATTTAAAGAGTAGAATTTTAAATTTTTATGTCCTTTTCAGCTCTGTAATGTAGTGGACAGCTTCTCTTTTGTTTTTATGTGTAAAAAGAACTTACATGTATTTTTATCTAAGTGTGTAGAAATTTATCCTGGTGGCCAACTTGAAATGGCTAGTAAATTAAGTGCTCTGTGTCTGTCTGTTGTTCTTTGCTTTTTTCAATAGTTCTTTTTCCCCCACAGGGAAGATGAGTGGCTCTCTGCAGCAATCGACTGTCTGGAATACCTTCCAGACCAGACGGTGGTGAACATAAGCAGAAACTTTCCTGAGCAACCCGACAGCACAGACCTCGTGAAAGAACTTCTGTTTGAGGCCATCGGCAGACACTACAGCAGGAGGGAGCCTCTGTTACGACACTTATGCGACGTTCACAATGGAATCGCAGAACTCTTGGGTAAGTGAGGTCTTCCGGGATATGAGAGTTGTCTTTTGGAGGAAACAGGAAAAAGTTCATTGTCCTCAAAATGAACCAAAATCCTACTACTTCAAGCTGGGAGGGGGTCTGCAATAACCCGTGGAAAGTGTGTTTGCTCCAGCACTTGCCGGGCTCGTCTGGAAGGGGCCCGGCAGGCTCTGCCGTCGGGCAGGAGCCTCTGGTGGCCTCAGGAGGATGCTGTGCTCGTTCGGGACCTTACTGAGCACAGGGAGCAGTTCCCTTCTTGAGAAAGCATCCGCAGCAGCAGCACGGTTCGCCCTGGAGCCTCTTCAGAAGGACACACACTCTTCTCGGTCCCCCTGCCAGTGAGACAGACTGGTCCCTATGGGTTGTTGAAAACAAATTGGGGGTTTCAGAGAATCCTCTCTTTTTCTCAGGTAGAGTGGGGTACATCAGTACTGTACACATAGTGTACCCTCAAAATGTATTGAATTAATGAAAAACATAGGCCAGGGATTTATTTACAAAGCCAAGAGTTAGAGTTAACATCGTAAGACTATTGTATGACCAGGACTTAGGGTATTAGCTGCCAATTTGAGGATAGGCTGCTTTGATGATACTGGTAATTTCTAGCCTTTTTGTTTTGTTTTCCTTTTGAAAATAGCTTTGAATAAGTTTACTGTTTAGCTTAAGCTTTAACTTGAATTTTGATCCCATTAATACAGTTATTTGGTGAAAATTAAAAGCAGTTTTTTTCTTTTGGCTGAAGTGAATGGGAAGACTGAAATAGCCTTAGAAGCTACTCAGCTCTTTCTAAAGCTTTTGGATTCCCAAAATAGAGAAGAATTCAGAAGACTGCTGTATTTCATGGCTGTGGCAGCACACCCTTCTGAATTTAAATTACGTAAAGAAGTAAGTGTTTTGTCTAAATGTTAATTGTATTCAGTTTCCTTAATACTTATAGGACCCACGTGTCACATTATTCCATTGTCAGCATCAAGTATGCTGAAATGGATAATAGCTATTAATATTTAGCATTTCTTTTATATTAAACTTAGTCTTTTCAATATATACTATTGGGCGTGTTTTGTTTCATTTTTATAGAGCGACAACCGAATGGTTGTGAAAAGGATATTTTCAAAAGCTATTGTTGACAACAAAAATTTATCCAAAGGCAAAACTGATCTTCTGGTACTGTTTTTAATGGATCATCAAAAAGATGTTTTTAAGGTAAAACTCTGAAAGTCCTTAAGTTGAGCTTATGTAATTTACAGATCACTAGATTAAAATGCATTTGAATAATGTCCCATATCCCTTCGTTTTTTTGAGATTCCTGGAACACTACATAAAATTGTCAGTGTTAAGCTCATGGCCATTCAGAAGGGAAGAGATCCAAATAGAGACACAGGTAATCTGAGAAATACGATTTTCATGATCTTCCGAAGATAAATTCCTAGTTTTTATTTGGAAGTTTTTTTTTTTTTTAATCTTTTTTTTTTTTTAAAAAGATTTTATTTTTTCCTTTTTATCCCCAAAGCCCCCCGTACATAGTTGTATATTCTTCGTTGTGGGTCCTTCTAGTTGTGGCATGTGGGATGCTGCCTCAGCGTGGTTTGATGAGCAGTGCCCTGTCCGCACCCAGGATTCGAACCAACGAAGCACTGGGCCGCCTGCAGCGGAGCGCGCTAACTTAACCACTCGGCCACGGGGCCAGCCCCTATTTGGAAGTGTTTTGCTATAAGTAGTTGCACTTGAATTTCAACTAAATTCTATAAACGGTCCCCTCAGGCTTGGAAAGCCAGCAGTGCTTCAGTGCATTGAGGAATAGATTCCTCAGAAATCTGGTAAATCTGAGAAATAGATTCATTAACTGAACTTTTTTACTTTTAAACTTTAAGGATATGTTTATTGCCAGAGAATTGATCAAAGTGATTATTCAGACCACACACGGAAGACAACCAAGGATGAGCTTCTGAATTTACTAAAAACGATTGATGAAGATTCAAAACTGTCTGCCAAAGAGAAGAAAAAATTGCTAGGTCAGTTCTATAAGTGTCACCCAGATATCTTTATTGAATATTTTGGAAACTGAGTTTCTAATGTCTGTATATAACTTGTGTATTTTAAGAATAAATTATGTATCCTGAAGGTCCAAATCACATTTTTAATCTTAGATGTTCTTCTAAAGATGAAATTGTACTTAATAAACTTTTTTTGTATAACCTTTCGTGTCTGAAACTGAGTATTAGCTGGTGTATTGCTGTTAAGTATTGACCTCTCTTAGGTGAGCTGATTCATCATTATTGTGCACAATACTTTACAGAACATCATAGGAATTTAAATGATAGGCATTGCAGTGTTTACATAAGAAGGTATTAAACAGGAAGGCTGTAATTACAAGTTAATAGGAGTGTGGTTTGTACCTTGAAAGGTACTCCTTAAAGATAAAAGAGAAATGTAGGCTCTTTTGATAAAGTAAACTACAGACAAGTCAGAAATTGAACTATCCTAATGCTTTTGAAAACTTCAACATCTTTTAAAGCTTATTGTGGACAATTTCAAACATACATACAAATGGAGAGAATAGAATAATGAACTCCCATGTACTCATCATCCAGTTTCAGCAGTTGTCAACTCATGGCCAATCTTGTCTATTTAATCGATATCCCCACCCATTCCTTGCTACCACTCCAGCAAATTTCAGACTCATATCACTTCATCTATAAAATGTCAGTATCTATGGCAAAAAGATAAGGACATTAAAAACATAATCACACACAAACCCACAATTCCTTAAATATCATCAAATATGCAGTCAGTGTTCAAATTTTCTGATCTCAAATGCTTTTGACAGTTTATTCAAATAGGGATCCAAATAAGGTCCATAAATTTCAATTGGTTAGTGTGCTTCCTAAGTCTCTCTTAATCGATAGGTTCTTCTCTTTATCCTCTATCCACTCTCCTCCTCTTCCTTCTGTCTGTCTCTCTGTCTGTTGTTGAATAAACCTGGTCATTTGTTCTTGAGTTTCCCAGAGTCTAGATTTTGCTGATTGCAAGCCTGTGCTGTCCTTTATCATGTTCCCCTGTGTCCTGTATTTCTTGTAAATTGGTCATTAGATCTAAAGTCTTCAACAACTTTTTATCCAAGTTAATGATTATTTTGGAACTACTGCACTGTCAAGATGTATTTGGTAAATACACAAGCAATATAATACAATTTGAAATTGTTCATCCTTACAATAATAAAGCCAAAAGATGAAAATGAGACTCAACTTTATCTGTTTAAACTTAGACTTTTAATGAGAGGTAGGGAAAACTGAAGGATGCACCAATATGCTAGCATGTCAGTCATCTCTTATTTTCTGAGATGTAACTGATACTGACTGGTCTTCAAATGGGAGAAACTTGAGGACTCATATCTGTTATATATCTACCATACCAATTCTAATAAAGCAGGGAACAACTTCAGTTTTTGTTTGTTTGTTGCATTGGCAAGAAGGGAAAGCAGCTCTCTTTACTCTGAGTTGAAAGAGAAGATAGCTGATGATTTAAGTGTGAGGAAGTTTTCAGAAACTACTGAAAGTGTGATGAGACTATAGTAGGCAGAGCAACTGTGTGTGTGCTATCTGATTTTCAACCTTTTTTTTTGCACAAAATCAAATAGCATGATTATTTGGCAACCAAAATTAACACCTCTCCTTCCGGGGAAGGCAGAACTAACTGCCTAGTTATATTCATGGTCTTGGAAGAAGCAACTTTCTAAGAGAATGATAATTTCAGGAGAAATCTAGTAAAGCCACAGTTTACCTCAAACTTCATAAGCAAGAATAGAATAAAGTTTTAAGAAAAAAATGGGGCATGTTTACTGCAAGCACTGTCAAAGTTTTAAACTCCAGGTTCGGTGCTCCCCTGAATGCCTTGGGCAAGCCTCCTGCATCACCGGAACTGTCACCCTTGTTTGCTGTGTGCCCTCATTCACTCATCCATGATGTCCTCTTGGGGACCCAGCCACCCGATGCCTGGGTGACTGTGAGCCTCGCCACCACCCTGAGACGAGGGCTAAGCACTGATCCAAGGACAGCCTACGTAAAGGCAAATGAAACTGCACAAAAATCAACTTGGCCAATCAAATTCTATGTAGAAAAGTCTACATTATGAGGAAACAACTACTAAGAAAATGGAGGCAGCGGTCTGTGGTGCAGAGAGGAGTGAGGTAGACCGCAGCGAGCGGCAGGTGTGATGAGAGGGTCCTGGGGGTCCTGCCAGGACGCTCGCCTGGTGCTCACCTCTAGAGCAGCTGCCAGCCTTCTTCCAAACCCTGTGTGCCCTTGCAGTGACCTCCCTTTACCCTGAGGGAGTCTGAGTTCCCAGTCCTTGCGGGCAGAAACCAGACTGGAACCTACGTCAATATGTTTTTAATATTTAAAGGAAACAATTCAAAATATATCAAAAGATTACAAGTAAGCCATTCCAAGTCAAATCAGGGTTTTGGTATTGTCACCTCCACATATAAGTTCTATCAATCCTTCAAGGAAGGGACTCTCACTAGAGTGTGGAGGTGGGCGTGGATCTGATTAGGGAGGTCTTCAGCCCTACTGACACCTGGGCACCTTAAAAGCTTTTGCCTGGTACCACCCACCCCACCCTCCCAAGTTCCAGAAGGCAGTTCGAGCACCACCGCCCCCAGGAGAGTCTCAGGTGTGGTCAGAGTCGAGAACCACTCACCTGGAAACTCCAGGGCACCCTAGTCTGGACTCAGGAATGAGAACGGAATGTTTTCTTCGTGAATCTTGGTTCCAGTTGAGTATCTTAAGGGTTTTTTCCTCCTAAAGTGAATCCGTATCTGAGAACTCTGTGCGTTTAAGGAGACATTTTTACTTTAATGCCCTAGTTGGTGAATGGTTTGAGGGTGCTGTGCTGGGCTCAGCTTTCAGTACTTTGGGAATGACTGCCCACGTGTTTATTTAGAAGAGGTGTTTGAGCGCGTTCCTCCCGCTCCATCTTGTTTTGTTCTAGTTATTTAAATGACCAAGTTTTATAGGCTACAGGGGGAGACGTGATCATTACCTTCATTTTGTTTAAGGCAGACATGGTTTAAGCTCAGTCTTAAAGCATTTTTACAAATGAACAGTGAAGAGTCACGTGCCCGTTATTTTTTGAAATTAGGCACAAAAGCCATTCCTCTCGCGCCGTTTGCGTCTCCCCGCGCCAGGAGGCGAGCGCGGCGCTCCGGGCGCAGCAGGCAGGCGTGAGCGTAGATGGCGGCCGGGCCAGGCTCGCGCGACCCAGAGCTGGAGGGTCCCTCCTGCGGACCCGCCGCCCCTGCTCTCGGGGCTGGCGCCTCGCTGCTCCGGGGACACCGCGGCCGTCACTGGGATCAGAGGGGCCGCCCAAACCGAAGCGGGCGTGGGCCGCTGCAGGGAGGCGCGGCCGCCCGGGTGGTGGGTGTGACCTCGGCAGCCAACGGCGCCCGGAGCCGACTGCGCCGCTGCGAAACGCGAGGCAGCGTTTAAACGTGCCAGCGGCCGCGGTCCAGCAGCGCAGCCCTTCCTGCGCCTGGCACGCCCCGCGCCGCCCCACTCCCGTCCCTCCCCGCCGCCGGCCTGTGCGCACGGAGACACGGCGCCGCCCCCCGCCCACCCCCCCGCCGCGCGTCCCCGTCCCCGCACGGAGTCACAGCGCCGCCCCCGACCCCCGCCCCGCCGCGCGTCCCCGTCCCCGCACGGAGACACGGCGCCGCCCCCCAACCTCCCCGCCCGCCGCGCGTCCCCGTCCCCGCACGGAGACACGGCGCCGCCCCCCAACCTCCCCGCCCGCCGCGCGTCCCCGTCCCCGCACGGAGACACGGCGCCGGCCCCCCGCCCACCCCCCGCCGCGCGTCCCCGTCCCCGCACGGAGACACGGCGCCGCCCCCCGCCCCCCGCCCGCCGCGCGTCCCCGTCCCCGCACGGAGACACGGCGCCGCCCCCCAACCTCCCCGCCCGCCGCGCGTCCCCGTCCCCGCACGGAGACACGGCGCCGGCCCCCCGCCCACCCCCCGCCGCGCGTCCCTGTCCCCGCACGGAGACACGGCGCCGCCCCCGACCCCCGCCCCGCCGCGCGTCCCCGTCCCCGCACGGAGACACGGCGCCGCCCCCCCGCCGCGCGTCCCCGTCCCCGCACGGAGACACGGCGCCGCCCCCTCGCCGCGCGTCCCCGTGCCCGCACCGAGACACGGCGCCGCCCCCGACCCCGCCGCGCGTCCTCGTCCCCGCACCGAGACACGGCGCCATCCCCCGCCCCCTCGCCGCGCGTCCCCGTGCCCGCACCGAGACACGGCGCCGCCCCCGACCCCGCCGCGCGTCCTCGTCCCCGCACGGAGACACGGCGCCGCCCCCGACCCCCGCCGCGCGTCCCCGTGCCCGCACCGAGACACGGCGCCGCCCCCGACCCCGCCGCGCGTCCTCGTCCCCGCACGGAGACACGGCGCCGCCCCCGACCCCGCCGCGCGTCCTCGTCCCCGCACGGAGACACGGCGCCGTCCCCGACCCCGCCGCGCGTCCCCGTGCCCGCACCGAGACACGGCGCCGCCCCCGACCCGGCCGCGCGGGAGGAGCGCCCGCTGCCCGCCCGATCCCCGCCCGGTCCCCGCGCGGCGGGAGGGCGCACGGCCCCGGCAGGTGCGGGCGGGCGCGCGCGCGCAGGCGGGAGGCCGACGTCCCGGGCATCTCGCGGCCTCTCCCGGTCGGTGGGTCCGGCGGTGCTCGGAGCAGGCCCGGCGGGGGCCGCGGCGTAGGGCGGCGCTGACCCGGCTCGAGACCGTGCTCGGGCGCGCCCCGTCGGCCCCGCCGCCGCCCGAACAGTTGTTGACAGCGGAGCCCGGACCTGCCGGTGCGCGGCCCTGAGCGTCGGGGCGCAGAGCCCCTTCCTGTTGCGGAGGGAGAGACCTCTTTGCTGGGAGGCTCTCGTGTCCGGCGCGGGCCGGTGCAGCGCGGAGAGACGGTCTTCGCCGCGAGCGCGAGGAGCTCCTGCCTCGGTTCCCTGCCGGGGCACAGCAGGCGGGTGATCGTTGAATGAATGACTGAGCGCATCGTAAGCAATTGCATGGTTCTCGCTGCGTCCTGTCGCCCTACAGTGGTAGCTGCCGTTTATGGGAAGCCCGTTGTGTGTTAGCTGTTGTTAGGCGCTCTCTGTCGTTTAAACTTCCCCCAAAGCGAAGAGCAGGTAGCTGCATTTTACAGATGGGGAAAGTGAAGTTTCACAGCTAGGAAAGAACCCAAATTGAAACCCAGGTATGTCTGAGGCCGACGCCCAGCCCTCCCACATATACTGACATCACAGGGGTGACACAGCTGTCAACAAACACTTAATGGGGATCTGGGGGATAGACTTATACGTGTGGAGCATTTGTGGCGAATATGGTTGGTCTTGGCCCTTAAGAAGTTAAAAATCTAGGTGGAGGGTTTAAAAAAAAAAGAAAAACTAGCAATTTTACGATCTGGCCCCAACCCGTCTTTCCATCTTCGTCACCTGCCACTTGTTTTTCTGCTTATTTTCATCTGCCTTCACTTGTGCCATTTGAGTGAAATGCCCCCGTTTTCAGCGCCTCTCTCCCTCCAGGTATTTTTTAATTGCGTGCAATCCTGCTCTTTTCAAAAAGACCAGCTCAAATGTCACCTTTTCCGGGTAGGTTATCCCAGCCTCCTTCCAGGCAGAGTTAGTTTCTCCGTCCGCTCTATTCCCTGAGTGATTTCACGCTGCTGTGAAGGCTTAAGTCTCACTCTGTGTCCTTGTAAGCATGCCTGTCTCCCCCTCTGGACCGTTCCTTCTCATTTTTCTTTCCCTATTTAAATAAGCATATTTTGAGTTGGATTTAAGGCAGTGATGGATGCCAGATGTCTGCTCACACGCCCTACAGGGGTTCAGAGAAAGGTGGAAACACCGGTGAGTTTGGGGCTTCAGCCAGATCTTAAAAGGATGGCTTTAGTTTGCTGAGCTGAGCCCTAGAGACCTGGAGATCCTGCCTTTCCTCCTCCCTCTGCAGGGTGAGTTACTTCATCCTTTCTGAGCTCATTCCTAGCACGTGAGGAGGATGAAATTAGAGGTGTTTTTATTTGTCCTTGCTCATAGAATATACTGGTAATGTTATTTTTTGGATCTTGGAGCATTTCCAGAGCCAAATAGGATTTAGGACAGAGAGGAGATGGGTGTCTGGAGTGGGATGTTGGAAGGTAAAGGGGCACGATATTAAAGCAGCCTTCCCACCATAATACAGGCTGAAAATATCAATTCCAGTAACTAAATTTTATTTAATGGAGGTATCTGAAGTTTCAGATAATAATATCAAGCGATTCTTCTCATCTGTCTAATGTGCAGAAGCGAGTCTGCCAAACCTCCCAAAAGCAGTTGACATTTACTTTAATCCATGGATTATCTTCCAGGTGTGTAATGAAATCTAATTAGTTTTTATGAAAATGTTTTGTAGGCTTCAAGTGCTAATAGTACAAATGCTCACTCTTTTCAGTATTGTAAATACGGAAACATTGTCTTCTCCCTTAATTGGAAACAACTTTATTCCTATTCTAATCAGCAGCTAAAAAAGTTAAAACCCCTCCCAGCCACATGTATTGTGATTGTGTGCAACTTTCTGTCTTACCATCTTTTCCTGCTGACTGGCAAGGAGTTAATAAAGATATTTGCCCCACACATTCTTCTTAAAATTCTGTCTTCTGTCTGTCATCCCAGGGATCTCATCCACGTAATAGGGCCAGGGAACCAGCCCCTCAGCCCAGCGTCTTCACTTGGAAGCCTGATTAAAAGCATTATTTCCAAAGAGTTTTCCTATCCGCTTTCAGGAATGAAAGTAAAGAACAGAAGAATTGAATCATCCTTTGGTTAAAATAGAAGCGGGCAGTTAGCGGTGTTCTCTCCTACCAGTCCGCGGCCCGTGCGCTCATGCACGGTCCTCGTGGTCCTCAGGAGTGGGCAGACACTTAGACTCGCTACTCTCCATCTCAGGTGCAGGTTCGTAATTTGATGGAGGATCGGTGTCATTTGACAGATGCCTGTTGAATCACTGAAGTAGAATGTTATAGCTGGATAAGATCTTAGCAAGCCCATTTCTTTTGCAGATGAGAAAACTGAAACCAGAGAGATTAACGGATTCGCCGTGAGTCACCCCCTGCTGGGTAATGACAGAGCTGGAGCGCTTCAGTTCATTTTTTTTTTCTTTCCTAGGAAAGTGAATAAACTTAATTGAGAATGTCTGAAAACCTTGACAAGTCCAATATAAATGAAGCAGGAAAGTCAAAATCAAATGATTCTGAGCAAGGCCTTGAAGATGCTGTGGAAAGTTCTGAAGGAGCTTTACAGAAAAAAATAAAGTCGGGCTCTGCCAGCACCCAAGGAGCGCAGAGACCTCCCTGTAAGCAAACCTGACTGTGGCCAGAAGCAACGTTGTTTCAGATGAGATTTTTATGAGGCTTCCTTGTACAGGGGGCCCTGGGCTGGGTTCCAGTAATATGAGGATACTGCCAATAATTAGCATTTGAGAAGACCAACAGTTTCTCAGCTAGCAACCCAGTCACTTGTGGGTTTTCAAATCCGTGAGAAATTAAAATTTTAGAGTATGTCCAGAATGTGCATGTGTCCCAGCAGTCTGTGACTTTCCAATTTCTCTGAAGTGTTCCGAGAAGTAGGAGGGCGGAGTGCAAATTGCACTTTTAATTAAAAGTGTTTGAAAAGTCTGAGGCAGGTTCCAGCCAGGACTGTGCTTGTGTAGGTTAAAAAAAAAAGCAATTTTTGAATGTGAGTGAGTTCCCCACACCCTGACTTCACTGCCTGGGGCTTAGTGCCCACGAGGTTGAGGGTTCGCTTTGCTGAAAGCGGGCGAGGAAGTCATTTCAGCTCCCTGGCACAGGCAGGCCTCGCCCGTGCAAGGGCGGCCATTTCTGCGTGTATTCCCGGCAGTGCCCCGACTCGTCGTCTGTTAAGAATACTTAGCCTTTTTGAAGTGAGTCCAAAAATGAAACTTTTCAGAGTGTCATAGTCTAAGAATGTCAGGGTTGATGTTATCTCTTTAAAGTGCGGATGATCAGTAATGCTTTACATTTGGAAGAAGTACACACATTTTTGGGTTTGAGGTGTGTTTCTTTTAAAATGATTAAAGCCTTTCTGGGGTAATTTATTAGTCGACATAGTATTCTTATAGCAAACATCAGCAGACCCCCTTTTATTGTGGTTTATTATAACACAGATTTACACTACTCAGTGAAATTGTGCTGTTAGTAACAGGCTGCCGGGCATGTGTTAGGCCTGGTCTCCCACATGTATGGTTAGAAAGCTTCTATTTTCTCATTTTTAAAATGAGGAAAATACACTTATCTCTTCGAGTGGATGTAAAGATTAAATGAATTCATGTAAAGCATTTAGAACAGTGCTTGGCACATTGTAAATGCTTGATAAACATTAGTTGTTAAAAATACTGCTACTAACATGTCATCTGTTGAATTTGAAGACACCAAGACTGCTTGCCCTAATGTGGATGTGCATGACTAACACGGTAGTTTTACCATCTACAATTTCTGATAAAGGAGGACCTTTGGTTTAGATCTCAGTCATTCTTTGATGGATGGCCTTGCCCTTCACATCCTGTCATTCTGATGCCATGAGTCCAAATTAATGCAAGCCAGCCCTAGACTATGATACCTGAAATTGTATGTCGTTATATCCTTAAGGCAAGAATACTTATCCTGGGACCCGTGATCAAGTGTTAGGGAATCCAGGAACAGCCAAAAAAAGTGTATCAACATCTGGGTGTATATGCGTTTTTCTAGGAAGAAGGTCACGGAAGCTTTTGTTAAATTCTCATAGAGGTGCACACCGAAGTGAGGCTTAAAATCAGTGCGCTAAAATATTCCTCGGTCTTTCCTGCTCCTTCTCCTTGTAGGGAGGTGGGGGACTGTGGGCCCAGTGGTAAAGCTAAGACCCCATAGTCTGGGGACTAGGTCGGGAGGCATGACTGGACACATAGAATGTAAATAAGAATTTACAAAATGGGACGTTTCCTCCAAACTGTGTACATGTATAGCTGCTGAGTTTAAAGTAACTCCAAAATCACATCTGGAATTAAACAAATTAAAATATAAATAGTAAAAGGATAACCTTTAGTCTTGCAAGTTATAATACAGAGTAATTTTTTTTTTTTTGGTAAGGAAGATTCACTCTGAGCTAACATCTGTTGCCAATTTTCCTCTCGTTTTTTTTTTACTTGAGAAAGTTTTGCCCTGAGCTAACACCTGTGCCAATCTTCTTCTATTTTGTATGTGAGATGCCACCAGAGCATGGTTTGACCAGTGGTGTAGTTCCACACCTGGGGTCTGAACCCTCGAACTCAGGCTGCTGAAGCAGAGTGTGCTGGACTTAACCACTACAACACAGGGCCAGCCCCACAGGGTAATATTTTAACAGTAGAATTGCTATTGGTAACTATGATATTGTGATTTATAATAAATATATATTTGGTTTTCATCCCATTTCTGGCACCAAACTCCTAAAACTGTTGGAATTTCCTAAGTAATGAGAACTATAAAGGTATTTCTTAATATGCTAATGAAGTGACTTTTGGAAAGCCCCTGGGTAACCTGAGGAAGGGGACTTGCCAGGGGACCCAACCATGTGATTCAAGGGTTAGAATTTTAGTCCCACTCGGACCTCAGGGAGAGCAGAGGGGCTGAAGGTGGACTCAGTCACCAGTGGCCAAGGATTTAATCAAAAATGCCTGGGTGATGAAGCCTCCATGAGAACCCAAAAGGGTGGGGTTCAGAGAGCTTCCAAAGTGGTGAACACGCGGAGGCGCTGGGAGGGGGCCTGGGAGCTCCGCGCCCTTTCCCCAGACCTCGCCCTGGGCACCTCTTCCATCTGGCTGGTCCTGAGTTACATCCTTTTATAATAAACCAGGAATCTAGTAGGTAAAATGTTTCTCTGAATTCTGCAAGCTGGTCTAGCAGATTAATCGAACCCAAGGAGGAGGTCATGGGCACCTCCAGTCTATAGCCAGTTGGTCAGAAGCTCAGGTGACAACCTGGACTTGTGACTGGCATCTGAATTGAGGGCAGTCTTGTGGGGCTGAGCCCTTAACCTGTGGGGTCTGACCCTATTTCCTGATAGATGGTGTCAGAGTGGAGTTGAATTGTAGGACCGCTGACTGGTATCTGAAAAGGGCTTAATGGTGTGGAGAAAAACCCTCTCCTAATCTGAGGTGGTGATTTAATTCTAAAAGGTAATCTGTTCTTTAAACAGAGAGATCCTTAGAGGAAGGATCAGGAACTCTAACTCAATAATGTTTCCTCTGAGATCCTCTATTTCTGTATGCTTTAATTCTCTGCTCACAAAGCACCTTCTGCTCTAGCATTCAATCATCTCATTGACCAGTAAAAGTGCTGTATTCAGATGAAAATCATCAATTGCTGTTCCAGGTAATATCTCCCATTTAGCATTTTGGTTTATTCCATAAAATCCTTGTGAGTTTATTAGTATATCACAGTCATCCTTAGATAAATGGATGACACTGAGCTCCAGCATTTCTAAAGCTATGACTAGACTTTGAATTGCGGGTCCCTGTCTTCCGTCAGTCAGTTGTTGAGTGTTACTAGCCACTGTTGCTGGGTGCAGACTGTGCATCAGGGGCCCAGCAGTGAACCAGGCACATCCCACGTGGTCTCTGTCCTCACGCAGCTTGCAGTTGAGTAAGGAAGACGAAGTTTCCACACAGCGTATAACTTCTGTGGGTCAGCTTTACCCACTGCCTCGACAGGAGCTGTTGGGGTCACATTTGCCATCTGCCCTCCGTAAGTGTCCATCCACTCGTGTGACTGGAAGCATCTATTTAGAATGTGTAGACCTGGGGCCGGCCCAGTGGCACAGCAGTTAAGTGCACACGTTCCGCAGCCCGGGGTTCACTAGTTCAGATCCCGGGGGCAGACATGGCACCGCTTGGCACATCATGCTGTGGTGGCGTCCCACATATAAAGTGGAGGAAGATGGGCACAGATATTAGCTCAGGGCCAGTCTTCCTCAGCAAAAAGAGGAGGATTGGTAGCAGTTAGCTCAAGGCTAATCGTCCTCAAAAAAAAAAAAAAAAACCCAACAGCTTTATGGAGGTATAATTGGTATACAAAAAACACACATACTTAATCATAGACTTTTTAAGAATAGGAATTACTCTTTGTTCCTTGGCTCAGAACACCTGGGGAATATGAGCACTTTCTTTCTGGCAGATAAATTTCAAGCTTGATCAAAAGAAAGAGAACGGAGACCAGTTAGGAGGCTCTGGCAGCCGCTGGTAGAGAAGTCGAGTCTGGACTTGGAGACCAGGGCACTGGAAAGGAGAAAGCAGAGGCGACTTTAAGTTTTTGATTCTGTGGCCTTCACTCTACAAAATTCTGTGTCCCCCACCCTCTGCTTTGTTCACTGGTCAGCTGCAGAACTCTCACATTGTGTCTTAGAATTCCAGACAGGGTGGTGGCTTTAGCGTTGTGTAAATAGCGCCTGGCGCCCCAAAGCTCTCAGGGCTGTCTTAATGTGGGGGATTCATTCGTGGCACAGGCTAGCGTGGAGCAAAAGGTCAGCTGTGATGGGAGCAGAAGGAGCCCTTAGATCTGGCGTCTCCTTTTGTTCCTTTGGGACAGACAGGAGGCAAAGGGATTAGAAGATAAACCCTCAGCTTGTGGGGAAGTTGATAGTCTGGAACTTAAAGTTTTCCTAAGTCTCAGTTTATTGTAATCGTCTTCCATTGACCAGTCTTAGTGAAAAACTGATGTTTTGAGTATTGTAAATGATCTCTGCTTTTAGGATTCTGGGTTAAAAGAAAGCATGAATATGAAATAGGTAAAATTCTGTTGTTTGAAATTGCCAGAACATTTGCATAAATGGAGGCTGACTGACAGTATTAGCTGGTACTAAAACCACTGCCTTCTCCCCGTTTTAATAGAAGCTCTAATCCAGAGAAGCAATCTCTTACGTTGGGTTTTTGTTGCAGCTAGCCCTCCTCGATTTGTGACGGTGGAAGAACTTGTGGAGACAGCGAAAGGAGTCACGAACATGGCTCTCGCCCATGAAATTGTCGTAAACGGCAACTTTCGGATTAAACCCGTTGAGTTACCAGAAGACAGGTCAGTGGCTGCTGAGTCATCTTGTTAGGGGGCACTCCCGCTCCTCAGTTCTGGCAGTGTTTTCTTCATTTGATGTCAGTATGTTCACGTGTATTTTTCCTTTTGTATGCTGTTGCTGAAAAGTATTTCTTATATTAGGAATTATTAGAGTTTGAAAGTGGATCTGGGGACACTGATCCTTCAAAATGTAAATAAAAGGTCTGGAAATCTCCTGTAGAAATGTTTTCTGTCAGGTTCTTCCTACTCCCTGGGATTTCGCGGCCTCATCTTGTGTCTTCATTGTGTGTTTCATTCGTGTCTTCGTTGTAACTACCACACTGTACTGTGGTTGTCAGTTTAATTGTATTCTTCACCAGACTGTAAACTACAAAGACAAGGACTGTGCGTCATTCTCTGTATCCCTAGCAGCTGGCACGCATCATATTGAATCTAAAATTCTATTGATTGTAAGGTGTACCTTTTAAAATGGATTGTCATGAGAAAGAAAAAACATTGTGAAAGTGCCATGAGAAACTGTGGGATTCTGTTAACAAAGGAGGAGGAGTGGCTGCTGGGTGGGCAAGCTATGGTGTCTACCACACGAGGCTTTTTAGTAGGACTTTGCAAACAGTTTTTATATGTTCTTCAAAGATAGTACTTTTTCGCATTAATAATAAAGAATTATTTGTTTTGCTCTCATAACATAAAGACTAGTTTTAATGAGATGTTATATGTAAGTTGTTATAGCTTGGTACCTAATTAACAGTTGTCCCATATATCACATTTGGAATAGGATATTTTTAGGAGATAAAGTCCTGCAACCCTATATACATGCTGAGCTATCATCTTAAACTACTTAATCATAAATACCTTAGGAAACTTGCTGGTATCAGGGGAAAATTAACAGCTCTGAACTTTGCAAGATTCTTTTTATCATATGGCACTGACTAATGTCATCTGTCGAATTAGTTGAAAGTTACTCTTTTCAAGAGATACTTATTGAAATAAATCACTAATTAAAAATAATGTATGTGATTGGCTTAAGTATGTCTGGGAAATCTTTCCTTCATCCAAATTATCTTAAAAATTTCTCATCCAAAACCCATAGAATTTCTGCTTTTTGAAAGTGCTTTGAGACTCAGACGTTTTTGCTTTTTTTGTTTGTTTGTCTCATTTGCCTCCAGCTTGGAGAAGAGGGTAAAGGATATTGTCCATAAGGCTTTTTGGGATTGCCTGAGTGTCCAGCTAAGTGAAGACCCCCCAGCCTATGACCACGCCATCAAACTGCTTGGAGAGATCAAAGAGGTGAGGGCGGAGCACAGTGTGCCGCTGGCCTGCTGTGTCAGGAGTCTTTACCCAACCGCTCTGTGTCTCTGTGCTGAAGACTTTAAAGAAATCAAAGGATTGGGAAGTTAAATTACTTGCCCAAATCTCAGTGTAGAGTATTTTTGGCTTTATGCCCTTTTTAAAATTCCAAATGAGCTGTGATAACCTGAAGACATTACTCTTGTAAATGAAGAAAAGGTTCATATTTTTAAAAATATAATTATTTAAAGAAAAAAATTTCTTTAAACAAAATATTTTACAAAATATAAATGATTTATAAAATTTTTAGTAGGTATGGACATTTTCAATTTATAATGGCCAAAAACTGACTCAGTCTGTGGGACGGAGAAGGCCAGGGCTGCTTCCGCAGTGCCTCTAGAAAGAGTATCGGAGAAGCGCTGTGTCCCGGACATCGGCATCTGTGGGTGGTTCACAGTAATTCATGTGTTTTCCTTTTCTTTTTTTTTTTTTCAAAGATTTTATTTTTTCCTTTTTCTCCCCAAAGTCCCCCGGTACATAGTTGTATATTCTTTGTTGTGGGTCCTTCTAGTTGTGGCATGTGGGACGCTGCCTCAGTGTGGTTTGATGAGCAGTGCCATGTCCGCGCCCAGGATTCGAACGAACGAAACACTGGGCCGCCTGCAGCGGAGCACGCGAACTTAACCACTCGGCCACGGGGCCAGCCCCTCCTTTTCTCACTTTTAACAGTTTTTTGTTCTTGTGTCCAGTTGATTGCTACCTGGAGCTTAAATAGCTAGTGTAAATGATTTGTAAACATGTTTTTCTGTAGATTTGTTGAATAAGAGGTGAAAGTATGTATAACATTACAGTAACAATTGGTGAGCCCTTAATTTGGATAGTTTTAAATTCCTTTACATATAATCAAAAATGATGTCTGACTAAGAACCTTTGATTAAATTGCCTGTGCTCTCTTGCAGACTCTCTTATCTTTCCTGCTGCCTGGTCACACCAGACTGAGAAACCAGATAAGAGAAGTCTTGGATCTGGATCTGATACAGCAGGAGGCAGAGCATGGGGCCCTAGACATTTCCAAGCTGGCAGAATTCATCATTGGCATGATGGGTACACTGTGTGCACCTGCTCGAGATGAGGAAGTAAACAAACTCAAGGACATTAAGGAAATAGTGCCCCTTTTCAGGTATGGGAATTGTGTTAATTGCCTTCAGTGCACCTAAAAGACAAAGCCTGTCTCCAAGTTGAAACTTCTTGAGTGTACATATTCGTGCGTTAAAAGAAAAATTTAAAAAGCCAACATTTTGTAAAATACAGAAAAGTAGAAAGGAGAAAATCCATCCGTAATTTTACCATCCAAAGACACGATTGCTGTTATATTGATATGTATTTTTTTAGTTTTGTTTCCCATAATATTTTATTTGAAAGATTCCAAACCTACATACAGAAAAGTTGCAAAAACAGCACAATCAACACTCATATATCCTTTACATAGATCTACCAGTTTTTAACATTCTGTCAATTTGCTTTATCTTTTTACATATATGTGAGTATGTACTCATATGCGTATACTTTTCCCCCTGAACCTTCTGAGGGTTAATGGCAGACTTTGTGACATTTCACCCTTAAATATTTCAGCAAGTACCTCCTAAGAATGTGGACATTCTCCTACATAATCAAAACACAACCAAGACATTCAAGAAATTTAACATTAATATAATCCTATGAACTAACGTATAGTCCATTTTCACTTCATTTAGTCTTTTGAATGTTTATTTTTAAATATATATAATTTTGATGAAATTTAGATAATTTTTATGCCAACATGGGCAAAGGATTGACATGATACTGCTTGAGAATTTAGACTTTTAGTTAACTGCTTCACTCTGTTTCCTGTGAACAGGTAAAGACGTTATATATCAAAATGCTAGTAGGCAACATTGCTTATGGGGAAAATGACCTCTAATTGGTAAACTGCAACTGAACTGAAAGGAATGATGATGAACTGTAAATACTGGGTGGGACACCGTGCTTTGCTCTAGGAGTGGGATCACTGGGGTAATTGGGCACGCCTCCCTGGAGACCCTGGAAGCTGAGCCATAGAGCTGTTGCCAAATACATCGGGACAGGAGGCCTCTGGGCCAGGTGCGCCCTCACGTCTGCGGTGTCTGCTCTTGGAGAGGACTGCTTGGTGCTGCCCTGTCGGCAAACTGAACAGACGATGCCAGGCCTGTGGCTGCTGGTCGTCTCGTGAGCCTGCACGTCCAGTTGAACTGAAGGAGACCTCCTGGTGTGCATTGCAGGCCTGGCTTTCTTTGCTAACACTATATCCCAATCATTTCACTTATTTTTTAATTGAAAGTGTCATTGAGGTAATTATATATTCACATGGAGTTGTAAGAAATAACAGTACACTTCATCCAGTTTCCGCCCGTGGGGGCATTTCACAAAACTGTAGTATATCACAAAGAAGATATTGACATTGATACAATCCACTGATCTGTTTAGATTTCCTGTTTTATTTGTACAATTGGTGTGTGTAGTAGATTAACTTTTGTACAGTTTTATCACCTAAGTTGGTGTATCCATTACCACATTCAAGATACTGAACAGTTCCAACACCACAGGGCTCTCTTGCATTGCCCTTTTATAATGTCAGCCTTAGAAACAAAACAGCCAGTTATTTTACCAGCAAAATGAGTTTATTCGGGATTAGGCAAAGAATCGCAATTCAGGATGTGCCATGCTATGGCAGACCATAAGCAAATCCAGCAATCAAAGGGGAAGAATGTTATTTTATAGGGAAAAAGGAAGAATTTGGGAGGGGTTATTTTGAACAAAAGTCCATTGGAGAAAAGCGAGAGTTCAGGGTTGTGATGATTTTTCATTGGCTGAGTTGCTGGGGTAGTCGATTTCTGTTTGGGGTGCAATGTACATTTCTTCCAGTAATTAACAATTCTTTCCTGTTGAGGACTTCTGTTGGGGTCTGTAATTGACTGTCTTTCCTGTAATTGATCTGGAGTCCATGGGACCTCCCCCCCCACTGCCTCTGGACTCCATCGTAGATGAGGTTTCCCATTATTATTTTCACGATAACCAACTTGTGATTTCTTTCAATTCCCCATAAGCATTTTCAGTGGTTGCAAAATCTTCATTTGCATAGATATAATTATTTCTCTGTTGAGGTGGACAATTAGATTATGTATAATTATATACTGTTTAACCCTGCAGTTTTTTTGTGTATTTTAGGTTATTTCCTAAAGCTAGCTTCTCAAGGGGCCAGCCCTGTGGCCAAGTGGTTAAGTTCCCATGCTCTGCTTTGGCAGCCCAGGGTTTCACCCGTTCTGATCCTGGGCGCGGACATGGCACCACTCATCAGGCCATGCTCAGGCAGCGTCCCACGTAGCACAAGCAGAGGGACCTACAACTAGATATACAACTATGTACTGGGCGGCTTTGGGGGGAAGAAGAAAAAACAGCTAGGTTCTTAAAATGGGTTTACTGTGTCAGAGGATCATGAACAGTCTTAAGACTCATTGCACGTTACCAACTTGCTTTACAAAAGTTTTATAGGCAAAAAAAGTCTCTTTCATTTCCAGCTTTCTTGATATCATTATGATATCAATGTTCATTGCATACAGAAATGCCCTGCATTGTATACCTCAGAGTTTGGACAGAGCATTGAAAAGCCCTCCTAAAAATAGTTTTGATTTGTTCCTTCATTTAGCAAGCTCTTACTGAGCACCTCTTATGTGCTATGCATGGTGCTAGACATTAGATATGAAATAGTCAGTAAAAGCTTTAATCCAGCGAGGATAGATGAGGAATTCCTGGGAAGAGGGTCCTCTGGGGAAATGGCTGGTAGCAAACTCAACCCGACTCAAATTCCTGTTGTAAAGAGGGGGCACTGGGGCGGCTGGTGGACTGGGGCACACGCCTGTGGAGAGGAGGCGGCAGTGGCGGCCTAGTGCCAGCTGATTGTGGCCGTGATGGCACGTGGGCCTGCGGGGCCAGATCTTTTGAGTTTTCAAAGTAAGGAATCCTGTGAGCACAGACCATGTTTGTGGGTTCCTTCCAGTCAGTGGTACCCCAGTTGGTGGTTTCCAGGGTCTCTGGTTTCCTGTACGTGAATTTAGGGAGCTGTTGAGAATGCTCAAAGGAGAGACAGAATGCCCTCAGGAAAGACGGGCTTTCCCGCGTGTGCGGGAGGCGGACAGATGGGAGGGGGAGGGCCCTGAGCTGTTCCTCAGCCTGCCGTGCTTTCCCATAGGAAGTCCCTTACGTGCAGGGGAGCGTATTCTGTCACACAGTGGTCAGTCAGTCCCAGAGGGCGTCCAGGGACTTGGACACCATTTGATCCTGTTCCTGCTTCTGTGCAGGGCCACACCTAACCCTGTCCCTTGGGTTCTTAACCAGCTCCTGCAGGTAGGCCAGTTAGCAGCTGCTGGCCTGGAGAGAGTAGTCGTGGTATGTGACAGGCAGGACGGCAGACACCCTCGGCAGGGTCCGGTCTGCCCACTGGGTACGTTCCGAGTGTGAACTAGCAACTGTGCCTCCAGAACCAGAATGCAGAACGCAACCCTGACACTAGGAGAGCCCGGAGGAGAGGAGAGGAGAGGAGAGGAGAAAGGAGAGCTAATTTTCTTTCTTTCCTGGGGAAGTGAATTGACTTCTGTGCGACTGGGGACGGGGTGGGAAGCTCTCCGCCCTGAACCCCAGGCCCTGGGCTCTGTCCCTCCTCTGTGGCTGTGCGAGGGCTGACCCGGAGCCCAGGAATGCGCTCTGGTCTCGGCAGCCTTTGGGGCTGTGTCTGCTTGGGGACCAGGGGTGGAGGAGCGGGGCCAGAAAGCAACGTGAACATTTACAGTTTTCCAAACCGTTGTTTAAGTTTCTGTGTTCTCTAAATTTTTCTTAATCTACTTCTCATGATGTCTCTAGCTTTTCTTGCTCCCCTTTCTGAGATGAGAAGATGATCTCAAGTCAGTCCCCTCTTTCCTTTAACACAGTGTTTACTCCCAGGCGCCCGTTCTAAACCCTTTTCTCTCCCTGTCCCTCAGGGCGATGTTCTCTGTGCTGGGCCTCATGAAGGTGGACATGGCCAACTTCGCCGTGAGCAGCATTCGGCCGCACCTCATGCAGCAGTCGGTCGAATATGAAAGGAAGAAGTTCCAAGAGCTTCTGGAGAAGCAGCCCAGTACGTTCGCGTCCATGGTGCTTTCTCGCGGTCTGTGTCTGCTCATTTTAGTTGCTGTAGCCTGTTGCAAACGGTATTGTTTTCAAAACAAAACTAAAATTTAGTATGAGAATAGTCTAATTTGAAGACAGAAAACTCCAAAACATTAGGACTTGAAGAGAAAACTTAATCGAGAAGCAAGAGAAATATAAACAGGATATAAGAATAGAAATTTAAGGGGCCGGCCCACGGCCGAGTGGTTGAGTTCACCCGCTCCGCTTCGCGGCCCAGGGTTGGCGGGTTCGGGTCCCGCAGTGGACACGGCACCCTCATCAGGCCACGCTGAGGCGAGGTGGCACTCACAACTAGCACATACAACTGTGCACTGGGGGGCTGTGGGGAGACGAAGAAAAAGATTGGCCACAGACGTGAGCTCAGGTGCCAATCTTTATTTTCAAAGAAGAATAGAAATTTAAAAGAGTGAAGAAATCCTAAATTAAATGGGTTTTCAATGAAATCAGGAGTTTGACGTGAATTATATGGTTGGCCTTGATTGTAAAATCATGACAACTTGTGACTTTGATTCACTTTTTTGTTCCCTGTCAAGTGCATCAAGAAATTGCACTTTTCTTCGCTCTGTATGCAGAAATCTTCTGATTTCATATCCAGAGAAAGTCTCCTCTTTAGGAACCTCTCAGGTGACTGCGAGGAAACAGGGACTGGAAGCCGGAAGGACCTCGCTTCCCGGCGACCCTGGCTCCGCCTCGGCGGGCGCGGGCGCGGGGCGGTCTCCGGCCGTTCGTCCCGCGCCCTGCGGGGCCCGTGCGGCTCGCGGCGGGCGGCCGGCGGGAGGTCGGCGGGTCGGGCCTCAGGCGCGGCCGGAGCTCGGCGCCGGTCCCAACCCCGTTCCTCAGATGCGGAAGTGATTTTGAGAGATTCGTGACCCGAACTGACAGACCCCGCGGCTCCCTCCCCGCCAGCATCGCCCCGGCCTCGCCTCGGAGGCTGAGGGCCCAGCGAGGGGGCGCTGCCCGCGCGGACGCGTCCTCGGCCCCCAGCCCCCGAGGGTCGCGGTGGTGACGGCGCCGAAGCCGCGGTTCCGAGCCGGCGGGCTGCGTGCCCCTCAGCCGGAGCGCCGCCGCCCCGCCGCGCCCTCGGCCGCCCTGGATTTGGGGCCCCGCCGGCGGAGCCGCCGCGCCTCCAGGTCTGAGGGGGCCGCCTCGCGCCTCTCGTCTCCGGGGCCCCGGGCGCCGCTCCGCTCAGGAGACGAGGGGCGACGGCGGGCCCCGCGGGGCTCCGGGCCACCTCCGGCGAGACCTCGGAGCTCGGGCGGCGCCGGTGCCTCGTGCTCCCTCGCGTTGGTCCGCGCCCCTCGCGGCAGCCGAGCACGTGCTGCCCGCGTCTCTGTGGAGAGCGTCGCCTTCAGACGGGGCCTGAGGGGCCGCGGGCGCTCGGCGGGGAGGCGCAGCGCGGGGTGTGGGCGCGGCGCCGCCCAGGGCCCCTCCCGGGCCGTCCTGGTAACGCGCGGCCTCGTCCCCACAGACGCGCTGGACTTCGTCACGCAGTGGCTGGAAGAAGCCGCCGGCGACCTCGCGGATCGGACGTGTGGACGCGCCCTGCCGGCCGGGGGCGGCGCTGCGGGCTCTGGGGACGCGCCGGTGCCGGTGCCGGTGCCGGACGCGGCGGCCGTGCAGGATCGCGCGTACCTGCGGCTCCTGCGGTGGGACCACCTGCGGAGGCCGTTCCCCGAGGTAGGTGCCGCCGCCGCCGTTCCTGGGGTGCGGCCCGACTTTAAAGAGAAAGCTTTCGTTACGGTGTGGCACACACCAGGAAACCGCCCCTTTAACCTCGCGTGATTCACTGGTTTTCGTGCGTTCCCAGAATCCGGCGACCGTTTTCAGAGCATTGTCACGGCCCGCACAGAACCGTTCCCCTCCCCCAGCCCTGGCCCCGCTGCTGTCGGTCTTGGTGGGTCTGCCTGTTCTGGGTGTTTATACAGATGGAGTCCTACAACGTTGGCCGTTTGTGTCTGGCTGCTCTCACTGCACAGAATGTTCGTCCATGTTGTAGCGTGTGTCAGTGCTTCGTTCCCTTTTTTTTTCTTGTGGTAAAATATACATGTTCACCTTTTTTGTGTGTGTGTGAGGAAGATTAGTCCTGAGGTAACATCTGCTGCCAGTCCTCCTCTTTTTGCTGAGGAAGACTGGCCCTGAGCTCACATCCGTGCCCGTCTTCCTCTACTTTACATGTGGGACGCCACCACAGCATGGCGTGCCAAGCGGTGCCATGTGCGCACACGGGATCCGAACCGGCGAACCTGGGCCGCCCAATGGGAACCTGTGCACTGAACCGCTCCTCCGCCCGGCCTGCCCCAGAGTTCACCGTTTTAAGCCCGCGGTTCAGTGGCGTTAGGCACGTGCGCCTGGGCTTGCAGCCGTGGCCACCGTCGTCTCCGGAACTTTCCGTCTTCGTGAACTGAAGCTCCTCCAACACCAGCTCCTCTTCCCCGCTCCCAGCGCGGCCCCACGTCCGGCTGCGCGAGTCTCCCTGCTGGGGCCGCACGTGAGTGCCAGCGTCAGTCCTGCCCTTTGTGCCTGGCTGACTTCACTTGGCACGGCGTCCTCGAGGCCCGTCCCCGCTGCGGCTGTGTCCGCGTGTCTTTCAGGCTGAGTGACCGTCCGTCACGTGGCCGCCCCCCTTCGCTCTGTTCCTTCCTCACTGAGGACGTTCGGGCGGTTTCCGCTTCTGGCTCCTGTGAGTTGCTGCTCTGGCCGCGTGCGTGCAGGTCTCTGTGCGGCCGTGCGTTTCCGGTTCGCTCGGCGTTTCCGCTGCAGCCGGGCGTTTCCGGTGCGCTCGGGCGTTTCCGGTGCGGCCGGGCGTTTCCAGTGCGCTCGGCGAGTGCCCGGGAGGAGAGCCGCCGGGCCTCGTGGAGCCCGAGAGCGCGGTGAGGGGCTGCCACGCTGCCGCCTCAGCCGCCGCGCCGGTTCCGGTCCCCCGGCAGGTGTGGGGCCTGCCGTTTGTGCGGCTGAGTTGCTCTGCTGTTTTTGTGTGTTTTGATGAAAACCACGGCAGTGAGCTACTTTTCGGTTCTATCTGAAGAAACTTCTTCCCCTTCCGTGCAGAGCAATATTTTTTCTTTTTATGTTTTTCGCAGTAAGGGCTTCTAACGGCCCGGACTCACAGGGGAGCCCCCCGTTTTGTCTGCAAGGAGCTGGGCTGGTGTGCAGACTCCCCTCTCTTTGGAGGAGACTCGGGCTTCTCTCCTCTCGCCTCAGGTCCTGCTGCGTCTCTAAACGTCTTCCTCATCTGAGTTCCTTGTTTTTCTTTTCAAGACGTTGTTATACGCATAAGATGGCAGCTCTTGCCGGAGTTCCCGGTTCTGTGCCGGAGGAGGCTCTGAAGGGGGTGATGCAGCGGGCGGTGGGATGGTTCCTTCCTGGAGAGTGGTGTGCTCCCTCCTCCGCTGGAGGGCCCGCTCAGCCTGACGTGTCTCTTGAGGAACAGCCGGGGGAGCCCGTGTTTTCATAGCTGCTCGGAATGGACACTTGGACCTTGTTGGCATCCCAGACTCAAGTGCGGATGCTGCGGGGAGGCCGCAGAGCGAGGGGCGGCCTGTCGCAAAGTGAAGTCACGAGAGGCTGAGGATGGGTCTGTTGAAGCATCTTCGTTGAACAGTAGAGGAGGCTCGGTCTTCAAAGATAGATTTTACTTCCCGAGAAGAATCCTAAGCTAAGACCCCAAATTGTTAATGTCTTGGTTTAGCATGTTGGTTTCGTATCGGAAGAAGTCCTGAAAGTTTATTTGATTAACGTGTAAAAACTCGGTCCCTCCTCCCCGCCAGGCGACTTTGGCCTGTGGACCCCGGGGTGTCTTTCACGTGGGGATGCAGCCGTGGAAATTCACTCATGGACTGCTTTCTAGTGGCTTTGGGTTGTTTTCTGTCCTTCCTACTTTTTCTAGCTACTATTTATTTTTCTTACTCACTTCCCAGTTCTCGGGAGCCTGCTTGGTGCAGGGTGCCGAGGGGGATGATCGCTGGCTCTGTGCTCAGGACTCTCCCCACCTCCCTCCTGGGATCACTCTGGGTGGGGCGACTGCTGTCTGGTTTGTCACAGGACTTGGGAGTTTCAGTTTTAAAATCAGGACAAACTGGGAGGACTTGGTCACCCTAACGCTGTACCCTAACTCTGTACCCTAACTTAGACAGGGATCACTCTTCCCTCTCTGATGATAGAACTTCTTGTTTATTGAGTGTTGGCTCCACCAGCCACTTTATATACATGGTCTTTTTGCATCTTTACAACAGCCCTGTGAAGTAGGAAACCCTCTTTTGCATGAGGCTCAGAAAATTGAAGAAACTTGCCTGAGGTTATGCAGCTATTGAATGATGGAATCTGGATTCACATTCTGTCTGTCTCATGGTTTTGTTTTGTTTTGTTTTGTGTGCTGACGAAGACTTGCCCTGAACTAACATCTGTCGCAGTCTTCCTCTATGTTTTTGTATGTGGGTCACCACCACAGCATGGCTGCCAAGTGTTGTAGGTCCGCGCCCAGAACAGAACTGAGAACCCAGGCCCCTAAAGTGGAGCATACTGAACTTAACTGCCAAGCCACGGGGCCGGCCCTGTCTCATGTTCTTAATGAGCATGCTCTACTGTAGCCTTTCTAAGGATGAAAGGGCTCTGAGATGGAAGGAGAGTTCACATGACTCCCCAATAGCTCTGAAATGACTAGAAAATCCTAAGGAAACTTGGTGGGGGGGTGTGGGGCTATGGCCCCCTGCCTTCTGCTGGCCAGCCACATCTACAGCTCAGGGATGATTTCTGTTGTGTTTATTACAGACGGTTTTGATGGACCAGGCTCGCTTCCAAGAACTCCAGCTGCAGCTGGAGCATCTGACCATCCTGGGGGCCGTGTTGCTGGTCACGTTCAGCGTGGCAGCCCCGGGAGTCTCCAGCCAGGCCGACTTTGCCGAGAAGCTCAAGATGACTGTGCAGATTCTGCTGACAGATATGCATCTGCCGTAAGTGGCTGAGAGCAGTGGGCTGGATGGATGGGAGGCAGCGGGTGGCAGAAGCAGACTGCAACGGGGGTCTCCTAGTGAAGGGCAGAATCTGGGGCCGCTCTCTAGGAACTGAAAGGAAACCTTGCCCTCCAGCTTTCTTCACCGTGGTGGAATTGACTCAGGGCCGTACAGTCAAAGTTGGAATCAGCTCTAGGGCTCACGAGGCTGTAGGATAGTGACCTCCAAATATTTGTGACCAGGATCCTTAGCAAAAAATTCATTTTTTGTTGTGATCTAGTACACACTTAGACACATATGTAACTGAAGTAAAAAACTTCACAAAGTGAAACTTACCCTGACTATGCTTAATACATCCCAGTGTTTCTATTCTATTCTCATTCCATTAAAAATATATGTCTACATTGGTTGCTACCCACGGAATTGCTTTCACAACCAACTAACAGTTTGGACAACACGTCCCGAGGGAAAGGTCATGTAAGAAACAAGCTGTGGTCTCAGAGTTGCGTGTACAGTCATCCTTTGGCATCCCCCCGGGGGATTGGTTCCAGGGCCCCCTGCAGGTACCAAAATCTGGGGATGCTCAAGTCTCTTATATAAAATGAAGTAGTATTTGCATATAATCTGCCCATGTTCTCCTCTAGATTACTCATAATACCTAATACAATGTAAATGCTATGTAAATAGTTGTTATACTGTATTGTTTAGGGAATAATGACAAGAAAAAGTCGGTACGTGTTCAGTACAGGCAGAACCATTGTAGGTCTTGCCATCAGAGGTTGGTTGAATTTGCAGATGTGGAACCCACAGATACAAAAGGCAGACTCTGTGGTTGAAGATTCCTTGCCTTTGCACATTCGTCATAGACATTTACGCTGGGTGAAATGGGTCACTTTATCAACCAGCACTAATGCACACTTGTGTGAGGCCGGCTGCTGTAACTGCTCCTGCGGCGACATCAGATTAGGTTACTTATGTGGTTTAGGGCGTATTGAATGTGTTTGGATGTTTCTAAGTAAGCACTGTATCTGACAAGGTCCACTTCAGAGGAATCTTCAAGGGGAATGTCCCAAACATTCTCATCCTTACCAAATGGGGGAATTACACTGCTGAGTTACATGAAGTGTGCGTGTGTCCATGGCAGTGAGGGGTGTGTCCACATGGCACGTATCCATCGCTGTGTGGGTGTGTCTACGTGCTGTGACCAGAGCTCCAGAGTCAGGCCTTAGGCCGGGAAGGTGTTTGCTGAGCTGAGGCCCTTGCACAGGTCTAGTCCTGGGCTTCGCCTCAGTCACCCTGCAGTGGAACTGCTCTGTCACAGCGACTGCTGGGGGCCCATGCAGCGCTGCCCAAGGCGACCAGCCCTTCTCTGCCCTGTCCGCCAGGTGGTCAGGGCCTGGCACAGAGTCAGGACCAGCAGTGAGGCCCGGGCTGGCATGTTCGCATCCACCTATTCTACTGCACGAAAGACATCGACCCCAGACAGAGGCAGTTGCCTTCTCCCGGAATCCCCACAGCAGGAGGGCCGCCACAGATGCTCTGGAGAGCCTGGGGTCCCTGGGAAATTGGGGTGCTGATTTTCTTGACTTTTGGATTTCAATTTTATTTATTCTTTTAAAGTAGTTGATACAGTGACATGTTTCCAAAATTAAAAGGGACAAAATAGTATCCGGCTAAAAGTGTCTCTCCCTCTGCTGTCTCACAGCTACACGATTTCTGATTTCTTGCATCTTGCTCCAGAGGTGTTCAAGGTGTTTATAAGTCAGTTCCAGGCTTCTTTCACCACATAGATCCTAGTAAGAAGTGGGGTTTTGGGTCGTTGGTCCTGGGATAGTCTGAGCCCTCCCCTTCCCCCCATCCCTTCTAGCCGAGAGAGAGAGAGACAGAGAGTGCCCTGAGCCAGGGGTCCCAGCCTGAGAGGCCAGGAGGGAGGAGGCGAATCTCCCTGCACAGAGCACTCCTTATACTGGTCTGTGCCTCTTGGTGCGGGTGTGGAGCTGGGCAGGCGTGGGCTTCGCTCACAGGTCCTGGCTCCCCTGGCTTCTCCTTTCCCTTCTCTCTCCAGCTCCTTCCACCTGGAGGATTCCCTGACTGCCATCGGGGAGAAAGTCTGCGTGGAGGTGAGCAGCCGCCTTTCCCTGTGTGGGTTCAGCCCCCTCACTGCAGACCAGGAGACCGCGCTCAAGGGCCAGATCCAGGCTGTGGCCAGTCCCGACGACCCCGTCCGCAGGATCGTGGGTATGTTTGGGGGAAGACAGGGAGTAGGGCTGTGCCCTCAGGTGGGCTGGCAGGCAGGCCCTCTGAAGAAATCTGGAAGGGTTTTGATGGGTAGGAGTGCTGATGAGTGAGGTGAGAGTGATTGATCGCCATGTTGCAGTTTGGGTCCCCCAAAGGTTTGGACGAGTGGCCAGCAGCCGCCATCATTCTGAGGGAACTGGCTTTGGACCTTTGCTCCCACACTGTGAGATCACAGCAAATACACGCATGGGTCTCTGCCCGCAGCTCCTGGCACAGGGCTCCTAAAACCCTTGTGTTGTCCTGAGGGACAGAGCACCACCAGCATCTTCTGTTCTCGTATTTGGTCCTTGTTTTTTGTTTGTTTGTTTTTGTTTTTTTTTGAGGAAGAGTAGCCCTGAGCTAACATCCACTGCCAATCCTCCTCTTTTTGCTGAGGAAGACTGGCCCTGAGCTAACATGCATGCCTATCTTCGTCTACTTTATACGTGGGACGCCTGCCGCAGCATGGCTTGCCAAGCAGTGCCATGTCCACACCCGGGATCCGAACCGGTGAACCCCGGGCCCCTGAAGTGGAACGTGCGCACTTAACCACTGAGCCACTGGGTCAGCCCCTGTATTTGGTCCTTAACCTGGTTCCTGACACAGAGCTTCTAGGTCCTTTGGAATTTCCTGGGTCATAGGAGTTCCTTTTGTTCAGTGAGGTGACTCTGGGTGGACGCCTGACTGACTTCAGGACAGGGGCTTGTTGCAGGAAAGACCAAGCTTGGAACTTTCAGGCCCCCCCGCCCTCCAGAGAGGGGGAGGGACTGGAAATGTCGACGTGATGACCCCAGAAGTCCAGGGTTGGAGAGCTGCTAGGTGGGGAACACCTCCACGTAAGGGGGGTGCTGCACCCCCACTCCAAGGGGCTCTCCCAGACCTCACCCTGTGTGTATGTCTTCCTGTGGCTGTTCATCTGTATCCCTTATCACATCCTTTATTTTATAACTAAACAGAACTATTTCTTTGAGCTCTGTGAGGGAGAGGAGATGATGAGAACCTCCAGCTTGTAGCCAAGTCGGGCAGAAGTTGTGGTAACCTGGGGACCTCCTACTTGTGACTGGCATCTGAAGAGGGGACAGTCTGCTGGGCCGGGCCCTGCACCTGTGGGGTCTGACGCCCTTTCCAGGTAGTGTTGGAATTCAGCACGACGGTAGGACACCCAGCTGGTGTCACAGAGGGTTGCTTGGTGTGGGAAGCCCCCACACTGGTGTCAGCAGTGGTAAGAGCACAGGAGGCGCACAGGGCTTCCCTACAGAGGTTTGTGGGGTAGCGAGGCAAGTGACTGACACTGGAGTTTCCTCATCTCTCAACAGGGACGGTACCAGCAACCTCACGAGGTTGCTGAGGACGGCAGGCCTGTGCGGCAGCACGTAGCGAGCACTCGGGGGAGTAGCTGTTCCTGAGGAGAGTCCTCGGCTGTCAGCCGTTACTTCCCATCGTCACAGCAGTGGCCCCGTGAAACTTCTGCTCACTAGTTGATCAAGGAATACAATGTTTATCTAATCTTAAAAATTCAGGTTTATCTTTAGCGTAATTTAATTAATTTTGAAGTCTTTCTTCAACTTCATATGAAACCAGATAGGCGTTCAGCACGTAACACAGTCAGGTGTCGCTTAGCGATGGGGATGCGTCCTGAGAAAGGCAGCGTTCGGCGGTTTCGTTGTCTTGCAGACGTCACAGTGCGTCACACAGACCTCCATGCTCGTCTTCTGGGGCCACCGTCATATACGTGGTCTGTTGTTGACTGAAACATTGTTATGCGATGCAGGATTATAATGAAAAATTAGCAGGCTTCAGGCACAAGCTGCATTGTCCATGGTGATCAGATTTCAGGTTGGAGTAGAAGGCTGGGCTAGTCACGTAGGCCTGTTTCTAATACTGACTGTTTTTATTATTAAGTAAGTTACGAAAAGAGAGTTACAAGGATCAGTGGTTTTTAAAAGTTCCGTTCTTTCATCCCAGACGCAAGTGCGCTGCAATTTCCTCTGGGGGTCCCTCTGGAGGGGCCTCAGGCAGGTGCGCAGCCCCCGGATCGTCAAGAGCCCTCTTCTCACCCTTGGCAGAGCCTGGGCGGTGCCTGCAGAGAGACCTCCGGCTAGTGGACTGCTCCTTGTCCTGCATCTTGCTGTTTAGTAACGGCCAGTTATAGACATGGGTAAACCCAGCCCTCGGGCAGGATGCTGCCTGAAGCTCCACTTCTGGGTGAGGCTTCCGGCTTTAGGGACCTTAGAAAACAAAGCTAACACTGGAACAGGGGTGATCAGACCCCTGTGGTCAACAGTTTCTCTGTTATGTGTTAGCGAGTTCCAGAGGGTGTAAGTCATTTGACCTGAGAAGGTCCCCCAGGGTAGGAGGTGGGCACATCGTTTGAAAAAGCCCATTCAATGTACTGTCCCTGTTGTTTTTGTAAGACACCCCACAGGAAGGGTCGCTCACTCTTCTTTGGCTGATGAGGATGCGCAGGAGAGTGCAAAGGCATGGCCGAGGGCAATGGCTGAGCAGCATCAGCCTGCAGCGTCCCCGGAGGTGGACGGGGTTGCAGATGGCCAACTCCATGTTCCCACTGTAGGCGTGAAAGAAGGGAGCTCAGGCTTCTTGCCTGTGGGCCGAGTGAGGAAAGGCAGATCCAGAGTCAGCGGTGCTGGAATCGTCTCTCGAGCTTGCGGTTGCTGCTTTACCCGTCCCCCACTGGACGTGGGCTTCAGCAGCGGCGGAGGTGGCCTCCGTACGTCTGGCTCCTCTGAGGGCAGAGCCCCTTGGCACTCTCATTCCCCGATGTGTTCATACGCTCGTTCTGGCTTCCCACTGGTATTTGGAGCTTTTCCCAGGGTGGGGCACAGGCTGGGCACTGTGCTGCGCGCTGGGGAGAGAATGATGACCGAGATGCGCGTGGTTCCTGCCCTTGTGAACCACCATCCCGAGAGGGAGGGGACACACAAATGGGCGAATGTTCACAAGTGTAAGGCAGGCAGGTATGTGGTCTAGGGGGTGGTCAGGGAAGACTCCTGAAAAGGTGATGTTTCAGCTCAAAACCGAAGCAGAAGCAGAAGTTTGTGAAGTCACCCTGAACAAGAAACAACCACCTGCTTTCTCTTCTACCACAGATGCCCGAATCCTGACCTTCTTGGAAACCTGCCTTGCCTCAGGTCATCAGAAGCCATTGCCCACTGTCCCTGGGGGATTGGGTCCAGTTCACAAAGAGCTGGAGGAGCTTGCTGTTAAGTTCGTTCGCCTGGTCAACTATAACAAGATGGTCTTCAGTCCCTACTACGACGCGACCCTCAGGAAGATCCTCGTGGGACCCTAGCACACGTGCTTCCTGCAGCGCCTTGTGACCCACCCGCTCAGATGCCTGTCTCAGCTCTAACGTTGCTTCGGAAAATGGCTATTTAGTACATTTCTGTTTAACAGCACCAATTCCAAAAGGAAGAATATTGCTCATCACTGTTGAAAAGACTTGTTGAGAAACGCGCTGACTTCTCTTTTGAGGGTTAGTGTTTACGAGCGCAGGTTTACACATCAAAGCAGTTTGTCTTGTGTCGGGTTTCACAGGTGGCCTCAGCTTTTGGGGTGGGCTGCCCGTGTCTGCACTCCGCTGTGTCAGGACTGCAGCCGCCTGTCTCTCCCAGGCCTGGGGCCTCTCTCTGCCTTCAGGGAGTGGTTCTTTCTGACCCCCAAGAGTGTCTGACAGCCCCAAGAGGGAAGAAATGGAGCCTTGAGCAGGATGTGCTTAGACTCCTGTCCCTCACACACGGCCCCTCCGCCTCTGTCCAGGTCTTTCCTTGGAATGGGCTTGCATAGTCTTACTGCCTTTTGCCCGACTTCCTGCCTCCTGCCCGGCCCGGCCAGAGCCCCAGAGCCCTTTTGTTCTCGAGGAGAGTTGCGTGATTCGGAAAAGCTTATTCTTTTACTCAGAATTAGTCCTGAGCCTGGATGATAACAGTTAGGACTTAGGCGATCGAGAGAAAGGGAATTCTTTGACTTTTAAGCCTTGAAAGTTAAGGAGGAGAAAAACTTTTAAAAAATATATGTTAGGAGCTGGCCCGGTGGCCAAGTGGTTAAGTTCATGCCCTCCGCTTTGGCAGCCCGGTGTTCATCGGTTTGGATCCTGGGTGCCAACATGGCACTGCTCATGAATCCATGCTGAGGTGGCGTCCCACAGAGAAGAGCTAGAAGGACCATGAGTAGGGTATACAACTGTGTACTGGGGCTTTGGGGAGAAAAAAAAGAGGAAGATTGGTAACTGCTGTTAGCTTAGGGCCAATCTTCTTCATCAAAAAAATTTTAATGTTAGTATAATATAAAAGAAAACAAATGTTTGGAATTAGTACTGAAAAATTTGCTCTTCTACAATACACAGATGTGTTGATTGGATTAGGATTCCAGAATTAGACTTAATTGTTTCCAGATAAAATAGTGTAAACTTACTTATTTCTTGGATAGGGAAGTCCTTGGAAACCCCCGGGTTTTCAGCAGTTTTCAAGGAACTTCAGTGACCAGAATTCCGGACATGTCCTGTGACTGAAACGGTAGTTGGGTCTCACAGATGACCTGATCTGTTGAAAAGATGAACCATGCGCGAGTGTTTAGACAGGGACCTTCCGCCCCCAGAACAGCAGGGGCTGGGGTCCCGCAGGCGCCCTCACTGCGGCCGAGGACCCCGCGCCTCTGGGCTGGGTGGTGACGCCAGGCTTCAGAGGGGAGCAGGTTCCTTTGGGGGGAGTGCGGTTTCTGCAAGTGCGCTGCGCACCGCTCCGGGGTGTGCCTTGCAGTCAGGGCGTTGGCAGCGCCAGGTGGACAGGAGTCGGACCCCAGGACGGATCTCCCGGTTCCGCTGGGAAGTGATGCAGTTCAGGGAGTAGAGCTTGTGAGGAGCACGGCGGCGTCCGGAGCGGCGCGCTCACGAGGCTGCAGGGCTGGGGCGGTGGACGCGTGCCGCCCCCAGGACCCGAGGACCCGAGGACCCGGGAGGGGAGCTGCGCCCCGGGTGGACGCGTGCTCGCCGCTTCCTGCGCGCTCCTCCTGGCTCTCGCGCGCCTTCCTTGTGCCTGCCTCTGGAAGGGCTCACTCTTGCCAGGTCTTTCCCTCGCGGGCTCCTGAGCCGACGAGGTTGAGTTCGGACGGTTGGGAAGGGTGACGCCCGTGTAACGGGGCGCCTCCCGGGAGCCGGGGCCCCAACGCCTTGCGTCCGCTGGGCGAGGTGAAGAGCCCAGAGCGAAGGGGCAAAGTCCAGAATTACAGTATTCATATTGAATCATTTTGTTGCTGCTCGTTGACGATAAGTGAGCTAATTTTCCTCCTGGAATCTCATGGGATTGCGCTAAGGGCCGCGAAAATGCATTTGTTCGTTTAGTCACTCAGGAAATGTTGATCAAGCACGTACTGTCACTCCTCCAGCAGCTCTCCCTCCAAGACAGGATACCCTTTGGGGTACAGATTATCCTTTAGAATTGAGTTGGTTCTATATACTGCGTACTGATTGTGTTTGTCACGATTTCCTGCCTAACAGTTTTGTGGAAACAAGTGTCTTTTATGGAAGTGCCAAGTTTATTCGGCAGGAGGGCTTCACTGAGTGGACAGAACGGGCGCCTGAGAGGTCTTATCAGCAAGTCTCGGGTTTATCTGATAGTCTCACGAAGGAAGGAAGAGCAGTACCTGCTACTTTGTCCTTTGGTGGGTGGCTGGGTGGGTGGATTCTCGGTCTAGGTGTTTTTTAAAAAAAATCTCATTACTTTTAAAGCAAGCTGTAAAATGTGATTGTTTATGTAACCACATAACCCAACTATAGGTATACTTCAGATAAGAACCACACTGATACGATGTCTGGCCAATTAACTGCAGTGGACAGGGGTCTAAGAGCTGTTCTCTGTGGAGAAAGTGATTCGTAAGTTCGGCATAGCAGGCATACACTGTGCCCGTCCTGGCTGCGGGTTCCGAACGGATTCCTCAGCAGCTGTGTTCTGGCTGTGCTTATTTTCATTTCTCCAAAGCCCTAACTTTCCTGGGCATAGAGATGCTGCTGCCACCAGCTTTCCTGGTGAGTTCCAAAGGCAGAGGTGTTTGCCGTTTGATTTCCAGTGAGCTCTTGGCGTGCCCTCATTTGTATGTATTACATTTGTATTTCTTTTCATTTAGAGGCAGGATGGTAGACTGGAAAGACTGGGAACTGTCAAGAAGCCAGAGTTCTGATCCCCTTTCTGTTACGTGCTAGCTCGGGCAGATCAGGACCCCTCCCCAACCTATAAAATGGAAGGCCTACACTCGGCCTGTCGCCTCCTGTCTAATCCTGACGTTCTGTGATGAATCTGACTTGAGTAACGTAAGTGGACTGCACAGGATTGTGCACAAAGCTGATTTGGAGGAAGGTCTGGGTTTGAGTCTTTCCTCTGCAGGTGGTCTGATGGTGGGCCAGTCAGTCTCCCTTGGGGCTCAGTATCTTCATCTGTAAAATGGGAACACTACTCACACTTCTGTGAGGATTAGATTTGATCATGGATATTGGAATGCTTTGTCCATGGGAAGGAGTATCACTTGCTTTGACAGCAAAGAAGAGCATGGAAGCCTCAACCAGTGGGTGCACATCTGTTAGCGTGACACAGTCGACTGCTGGCGTCCAGCCGTCCTCCGGCGGGCACGTTATAGGACCGCAGGGAAGGTTTTCCTCCTGTCCTGTCCTAAGACAGTTACGTTCTTTCCTCATCTCTTACCTTTTCTTCTCTCCCCATGTCCACCTCCACCCCAGTGATTTCTCCCCATCTCCACCTCTGTATTATTTGAACTAAATGATGCCTGTCTGAACAGATAGATGGATGGCTGAATGGTAGTGGATGACAGACTGTGAAGCACATTTAAAGGCCCTGTCTCATTGAAAACTAAATAAAGAACTACCACGATGTCTGCAATTGTGTATTTATGTTGGACTTTGTGTTATATAACTATTTTAATGGATAGCCTTTTGTATTCATAGTATTCACAGTAACTTCATGGTGTGGGGGAGGGGAAGGCCTTTAAGCCCCATAAGCTCTATTAACTTATCAAATGTTCCCCAATACTTTCAGCAGAATTTTCCTTAAAACTGTGCCGATGTGGGTTTCTGTCATACCTGACTAGATTGCCTCCTGAACCCGAGAACCAGGACAATCTCTAGCCGGGTTGATGGGCCTCACTGACTTAGTCGTGAAACCGGACGTGTCTGGAGTTAGCAGCAATAGTCCGATTTCAGCATTTTTACTGTTGTTTTACCTGAACTGAACATTGAGAACCTTTAAGTGCAACTTCTGAAATTGAAATTGGAGTACTGCTGCTCTGGGATTCCTGTCTGTCTCATTCCCGTTGCCTCTGCTTTTTAAAGTACTGTCTTCCTTCCGCTTGTGGCACAACTTGGTCAGGGCTCAGATGGGAAGAAAATTTAGTAAACTGCTGAATTGTTTTTCTTGACTTTTATTCCCAAAGTTTGGTAAGCTGACACTTCTGTTGAATATTTAAGATTTTTAATTAGTAACATAGTACCTGAGTTTTGTTACTTGGTATGAATTCTCTCTCAAGACTTCTGAAATTTTTATTAAATAAAAGCTAACTTTACTTGCTGAATGTCGCTGTCAAGGAAGAACACCAACTTTAATGGAGCTCCTTTGGGAGTTGAAATGGAAAAAACAAAATTCCCGAACATGGTAATTATGCTTTTTCTGTTGTGTAAATGAACTCTTAGTTTTACATATTAAGTGTAGGCCAATAGAGGGTTATAAAATGACCAAATAAATTCATAACCATTGACCAAAGGGGTGTACTTTTTCATTCTTTTCCAGTGGTACAGTTTGGTTGCTCAGTTTTTATATTTAATAGGTGGCTATACCCTTTTACTTTCCCGAGTGTGGCAACATAAATATAACCTCTTTTAAAATTCAGTGCTCAAGACCAGAGTGTTTGACTAATTTTTGTTTAGGAAAGACTTAGAGTCCTTAAATTTTATCCAGTTGTAGAATCATGGTGGAGGTGCTGTCATTGTTTTATAAAAAGGAAAAATTTGAATATCTTTTGGGAATTTCCCTGGGTCCAGCAATATAGATATATTGGAGTCTATACGTTCTATTTCCAAAAGTAAGATCAGATTTCTGACATCACGCTACTTGTTCAGCTGTGCTTACAAAGGAATTATCAAATATTCAGAATCATTAATAACTAAAAATTCAGGGCTGGCCCCGTGGCTAAGTGGTTAAGTTCACGCACTCTGCTTTGGTGGCCCAGGGTTTCGCTGGTTCGAATCCTGGGCACGGACATTGCACTGCTCATCAAACCAAGCTGAGGTGGCGTCTCACATGCCACCAACTAGAAGGACTCACAACTAAAAACACACAACTATGTACCTGGGGGCTTTGGGATAAAGAGGAAAAATTAAATCTTTAAAAAAAAACCTAAAAATTCATATATATCTTTAGCAGAACATTAGAAAATGTTTTCTTCTAACAAGAAATAATCCTTTTTATGTTTAAAGGTCAGATAATTTCTAGGGGAAAAATATCTTAGAAATAAATGCAGTAGGAGCAATTATAATACACATCATGGCCATGACAGTGCTTCGTAGCACCGTCACCAAGGTGGGTCGGGTGTGTGTCTTCTCTTTATTACAATGCTAAAAAAAAGACTCTTCATGCACATTCACATGGCTTTGTTTTGTTTATGGGAAACGATGACCATTTACAGCTATTTGAAATCATTTTGTCTTCTCCAAAACACTGCTCAAAGATGGCATTTCAGGGACGATTCCATTCCTATTTCACAGTCTATGCTAGACGGCAATACTTGTGCCTTCGGATTGTTTTGTTAATAACCATGACATAAAAAAAGCCACCCAGCTTGAAAATGACACTTGAGAGGATCACAAAATCTGAATTAGAGCCAGCTGACTTTGTTTTGAGGGAATTTTAGCTTCAATGGAAAAATGCAGGGGAGACATGCTTATGACCAACTTATGTAAATATAACCTTGCTACATAAAAATTTATATATGAAAATGATTCAAGATAACCTTTTTTTCATTACAAGAATTTTACAGAAATATTTGAAGCTGATTTTAAAATGTAAAATTCATATTTAATCACGTTTGAATTCAGATTCTAAATTGTGTACGAAAGTTTCCTTATAACCATAATACTTTTCCTTTCTTTTTCCTTCCTTATTTTTATTTATTCTGAATCACAAGCCTTAGATCTCAACTAGTTTTCTGTGTAGTAGTTTTTCTAGAAATGGGTCAATAAGAGGTAATGTTGCTAACAAAGAGCAAAACTTAATTCTTTGGACTTAAGTTGTATAAGTGTTTCCTCACTCTAACTAGGATTTGATTAATTGGCTGTAATTTAATGCTGTTTATGTTTTAGCTCTGAAAGAAATGTTCCTGAGCACTGAGTGCTTTTTGAAATATGTGACAAGACAGCAGGTGGCTAAAGGAATTCCCACAGTTACGCCGCTTTTAAGAGAAATATCTGAAATTTTAAGAAAATATCTCAAATCTGTCCCTGATTTAATGGGGGCAAAATGCATTCATATTTGAGGATTTCTAAAATGTTTAATTTGCCTCTTAAAAATGGATCCCTCATGTTTTCAAATAACAGCAAACAAGCCCAGAGAAGAGCACACAGTCAAATGTGCATGCGGTCAATACAAGATAACTTTTCCTTGTGTCGTTGGCCTGTATTTTAAATGGTATTGGCTGAATAACATAAAATAAGTAGCTATTTTAAATAAATTCTGAATGAAAGCAACAGAAGGAGGATGATGTTTTTGAGATCCTTTTATTTTTTAAAGGATTGTTTTAAAATTTTAAACTACAAAACAGATTCCATACATTCTGCCATAAATAAAAACAAACAATAAGGCAGGACTCTACATAAGCAAACCGAGAAGAGCTGTTTTCAGAAAATGTGATAAAATGCTTTACAATCATCAGCCATCCAGTTTTTAAAATAAAACTGTTGAAAGCTCACAGGTCTTCAAGCGGCACATACAAGACACCCTTGAAGAGGGAACAAAATGTGGTTCTGCCGTTTTGTACTGTTCTCACATTTTTGAAAACCTAATTCTGCTTAGAGCATAGGTCTGTTCCATGTTCTAAAATTCACACAGGTTGGTTTTTTTTTTCTCAAGAACCATATGATAGAGGCACCAATGACAATACAACTTTGTTTCCAAGAAGCTTGTAACAAAGCATCGTCTCTTTTAAACATAGGACTTAAGAGGCAAAAAGGGAATCCTGGGTCCATCCCTCTCAGAGGCGGCCCTGAGCCGGCCTTACCGAATCCGCTTCTGCTGCCGCGCTCTGTAAATGTCATGCACAGGGGGGACCACCGCTCCCTTTTCTTCGTCCTCGTCTGAGTCCTCGTTGGGCCTTTTGACAGCCTTGGTGAGGACTGCGTTGCTTTCCACAGGGCCGTTGCCCTCGACAGCCAGCTCGGGGGCTCCGCCGGTGATGATCCTCACAGCCTCCTCCACGGCTGCGGACACAAAGGAGACGCGCGGCAGGACGTTAGTTAGGCTGCTATGAAAGAACCTGCATGTTCTGTTGTGGAGACTTTCTAATTTCATAGCCTGCCATTAGCAAAGCATGGGATAGTACCACTGATACTAAATAATTAAAGGAAAAGACAAGAGCCGCTGTTTAATTACTTTCATAAGCCAAGTCTGACAGTGGCTTTTACGACATTTCACTTGGTGGAACTGGAACACCAACAAGCCTCTTTGCACCAAAGAGGATCCCTCTTGTGTGGATCACTCCTGGGTTTCACTGCACGTCTGCAGGCTGGCTGGTTTGGGAAACTTCAATGGCGAAGAATAACTCGCTCCTGCCTAGGAGACGACAATGTGAACTCCGCTTTAAAAATGGAGCTTTCATCACTTACTATTTGGTATCTTGCATCTTCGGAAAATTTCCATCAATTCATCCACTTGTACAAAAGGACCCTATTTTGATAGAAATAAATTATAATCCGCAGTAATGTGGCAAGTTAAAATAGCACTACTTTAGATTTCCCACGATATAGGAGAAAAAGCACACAATGACTATAACCCAGAGAGCAGGTGTCTATATGAAAAGAGTGAGCAAACCTGGAAGCAGATAGGAGGCGGGAGGAGCTTCATTAGCACGACGGCCGCAGGCGGCACGGGGAACACTCCCCCCGGGACGGGGTGCAGGCCCGGCGCTGAAAGAGAACAGGAGGCAGCGGTGGACGGAGGCGCCGCACACACGGCAGCGCTCCAGCGGCACCGTGCACGTAAAGGCGCCCCGTGTCCGGGCGGCTTCGCTCCGGCCCGCTGGCCGCCCCTGCTCTTTCCCATTCGCCCCGCTCGTGGAGCCCGCAGGGCAGCCTCGACCCCGGGCCGCCGCGCGGGGACCCCCGGGCCGAGCCAGCCAGCTCTCGTCAGAGGCCGGGGCTGGCCTCACAGGTCGTCCGCTCAGCAATCCGTTCGGTCAGTTAGGCAGCAGCATATTTAATGCCGAGGGCCTTGTTCCCACGGGACCTGGAGGGGCCACTACCCGTCAGCTGTGTGAATGACAGCAAAGCCCACCGCGGAGGGCGCTGCCCCGGGCGCAGGTGCTCCGCACAGGGCAGCGCTCCTGGGAGCTTCCTGGGGTGGAGGTCGTGGAGTCTTCCTTCCCTTTTTTTAGACATTCTTAACTCATGTTGGTTCAAAGATTACAGCCAACTCACTGGTCATAGCGACCTGAAGTCTAATAATTAATCTACAGTTGACAGGTCACATTACTTTGTCCCCACACCTCTGGATTTAAATCAACAAACACACTGAGGTCTTCGAACTGGATCTGAAGTCGTGGCTTACGTGCTAAATGTCGTGGCTGAAATGGAATCATCTGCTGAGTGTCCGGCTTAGGGTACTCTGGTTTTCTGTCCACTTCGTCCTTCAGAACAGGCACTATGGAAGGAGCTACAACTGGGTCTGGAATTATAGCCGCCAGCTTAGCACGGGAGACATCCTGAAAATGCAGAACAGAAGAATCCTAGACCTGAAAAAGGGACTTACAGAGTATAATTGTGCAATTCTACAATCTCGAGGACACTCTGTGAATAACTACTTAAAGTCACAGAAAGAGAGAATGAGAAGAATAAGCAAGAACTTGATGATGGTAAAGATTGTTACATATTCAACAAGTGGAGCCAAAAGTCTCTAAAGACTTGGTGTTTCATAAACTTTCCCCAACCCCAGGTGCAAACATTAGACTCGGTGTAGCCATTTGTAGAAGAGACACAAGCTTTTCTGGGTAAATATATAACACTGGGCACCAGGTAGAGAATGTGGTAATTTGGAAGAAAATTTGAAATTTTAGATACTTTTATGACACCCCCTTCCACCAGAATTAAACATTTATCAGTTTCTTTAAGAAGCTACATTAAGTGAGATCCTGCTTCATGAAAGCTGAAATAAAGTTTATCATCACTTACACTAGTTAGTGAGATTTTGCTAATGAAAAGAAAAATTACTCCTCACATACTGTTACAAGGGAGAAGGAACATTTATTGAGCAGCCACTATTTGCCAGGCAATTTTAGCCATTTATTCCCTCTTTGATGAGGCAAATAGTAACATCTCCATTTTATGGGAGGGACTGAAGCTCAGAGGTTCTGATATTTCCAAGGTCATATAGCTACGAAGTAGAGGCCTCTCTGACCTCGAACCCCTCTCGTCTTCTCAGCACACCAGCAGTGCCCTGCCAGGGCTGAGACGGATCAAAGGGAGTAACGTGGCCACTACTACCCGAGGCCCTACCCCGGAGAAGTTCCTCCACGACAGGCAGCTATGTCACTCCATCTGAAGAGAACCAGCAGAGCCCCTTTGCCACCAGCAAGAGGCATGAGGGCAATTTTACTTCCTCAAAACGTGCTCACGTGCAGCCGGTGACATCAAATGCAGTTGGTGGCAAATCTAAAGGAGCAGACCCACTGGGAATCGCTTTTTCTCTCTTTCCCTCTCTCACGTGTACACTCACAGAAGCACATTAATCCTTCCCAAATAAACAGAAGAGTAGAAACAGAAATACAAGATGGAAAATTCATATCCAAGAAGTAGTTCTACTTGGAAATAGTAAGATCTTTACCCTCATTAACTTCCTTAATTTCCATTGTCATCTTATTTTCATTAGAAATAGCCTTTTCTAATAATTACACATAGTCTTAAATGTCTTTGGCTTTCCATTGAAAAGTAGTTAAACTGGAGGCAGAATCTGCTCATCCCTGAGCAGTAGCCCCTGAGTCCAGAATAGGAATCTGGGAATTGGCGCTTCCATTAACGGAAAGGTCTGAAGTTCAATTATGGGTAATTTCTCTCAAACATTTAATCTGGTTCACACACCAGACCAGTGAGACCCAGGCCAAAAAGAGGGCAGAGAGGAAGTGGAGAATGATGGTCAGGAGCGTCCTCCTGCTGGCTGGCTTAAAAGGACCAACACAGGACTCTCGTGGATATAGCTTCCCCTTCCATCTTTGTTTTTGTTCACAGGACACCGAAAAATCAAGAAATGATAGAATAATGGTCTTCTCAGCAGGGGCTATTTCTGGGAATGCACAAACAATCCTCCCCCTGGGCTGAGCAGGCTCAGGCACCAGCGGTGTTTCCTAATGACTCGGTGTCTCCCCAGAGGAGCTCCGTTCCTAGACAAGCTCATCCCTCAAGGGGTCCACTGAAGGAGTCCTGTTTGGAAGATACAAATCCTTCAAAGAACTTTATGGATTTAACAAGCTGTAACATTTCTTCATTAGATCTACAAAATATGTAACATGAACTACATTTGGTTTAAGATCTGTCAAAACACATTCATCAGTTTTAAGAACTATTACCAAAAACTGTAATACCTAAGATGACATTCAGATTTTCTTTTGTTTTTCTTCCCTCCTCACTGCCTCCATCTGCCCACCAGACATAAGATATAAGGCACTGACAATTTCCGGGAAAGAATGAAACCATTTGTTAAATCTCATTTTAATTCTCATTTTGCTCAGTATTTTGTGTGTGTGTGTGTGAGAGGAAGACTGGCCCTGAGCTAACATCTGTGCCAGTCTTCCTCTATTTGGTATGTGGGTCACTGCCACAGCTGGTGAGTGGTGTAGGTCTGCACCCAGGATACAAACCCACAAACCCTGGGCCGCCAAACTTAACCGCTATGCCACCAGGCTGGCCCCACTGTTAAGTACTTTTGACAGTGAATGTTTCATAGACCCAAGGAAAATCCCTGAACTTTCTTCTTGTTCTCTACAAATCTATTCTAAAGCTACGTTACGTTAATTTCTATTTCAGAGTTTACTTTAGTGTGAAGTTTATCCTTGAACTATTCTAAAATATTCAAAATATTCTAAAATATTCAAAAATAAGGACACTACACACATCTTGATCGTAAGTACATACCTTATAACCAAGTGCTTTTAGTTCACTGGCAGAGCAAGGATACAAGTCCATGAACTTGTATCTGTCTACCAGTAAAGCTGTTTCTTTGCCTTCATACTCTTCTTTGAATGCTGTAAACCGTCTTTTCTCCACTTTGAGTATACTTGCTAGATCACCAATATTACTTTCAAAAGCTAGAAATCGGGCCCAGATTTCTCTGTAAGAAAACACATATAATCAATACTTAATTATTCTGTGTTTGGGGTAGGGAGTCCATTTACAAAAATGCCTTAAGTTCCCTCTCTCCCCTTTTTTTTAATTATAAAAATCTATTTTTTATTATAAAAATTTCCAAACTACAGAAAAATAGAATAGTATAATGAATACCCATTATTAATATTTTTGCCATTTTTGCTTCATCTTGTTTTTGTTTAAGTATTTGAAAGTAAATTATAGACATTATAACACTTCACCCTAAATACTTCTGTATTTAAGCCCTTTTTAGAGTTTTTACTTATTTAGCATACCTTCCTATCCTTTGTGTCAATAAAAGAGATATTTACCCTAGAGAGGGTAAACTCTAGGTGGAAGAGCTGAAAAAGGAACCTAGAAAGATTTCCAATTTCTCCTGAATAATGTGGTTTCACCATTTTGTGGAGTGGCATGAATTATAACAGAATACATTTCTTTACTCAATGTATGAACAAAAATATATTCCAAAATCTACAATGATTGCTCTCTATTTTTTCCCATTAATATGGATCAGTGGGGACAAATTTGTACCTCACCACTGTTCTAACAGCCAAAATTAATGCTGAGACTCTACTTACGTAAATGTCACTACGCACCTTTGTACTAACATAATACACTGAGTGCCTACTGTACACCAGGTATAGGACTGCCACAAACATCCCACACTGGTAGACATTCTTCTTGCTTCATGAGAAAGTAAGGACTGGTGAGGTCATGAAACCTGCCCAAGGGGGTAGCTGGCTGAGCTGGGATCTGAACCCCAGACTCCAGAGCCTTAGGATTCCCACCGCGCACTGCACCGTGTCACTCCTCTGGGGAAGCTGACACTCAGAACCATCAGTCTGCCACATGACGCGTCAAACAAACCTTCAATACGTAAGAGTCTTTGCTCTGAGTAAGGGAGGTAAAAATTTCAGAACTCTTCTCTAATTTGTTCATATCAATTTCTAGGGATATAGTAAAGTAGAAAGATATGTTAAAATATTTGATAATAAATTGCTAATGCATTTCTCAAAACAATTCTAATCAGTACACTATTTTTTTTTTTTAATTTTAAACACATATGAAAGTATTGCTGGCAGACATTTTTGTAAATTAAGCTTCAAGAGGCAAGGGAAATTTCTCCTGAAACTTATTCTCAACAAGCAAGCGTTCATCCCACAGATCACAATCGAGTATTCAAGCCGCCCTTGGAGGCTGACCAAAGAGTTTCACACAGCTTACCCAGACTTCTCAGGAGGAAGGCTTCCAGACGTTAACACTCGTTCAAACAAAACTCGGGTATTGTTGTCCTCTAGAATATTTAAAAAGATTGTAAATATTTAAAAACTTCAGTTTTACAGTTCAACAGTGTTTTTGCACATGCATTATCTCATTTAATCCTCACAAAAATCCTGTGCAGAAAGGTAACTATTATAACACCAATTTTTTTTTCTTTTTGAGGAAGATTAGCCCTGAGCTAACATCTGCCACCAATCCTCCTCTTTTTGCTGAGGAAGACTGGCTCCGAGCTAACATCTGTGCCCATCCTCCTCCACTTTATATGTGGGACGCCTACCACAGCACGGCCTGCCAAGTGGTGCCACGTCTGCATCCGGGATCCGAACCAGCGAATCCCGGGCCGCCAAAGCAGAACATGCGCACTTAACTGCTGCACCACCGGGCCAGCCCCTATAACACCAATTTTTATAGATGAAGAAACTTGAGGTTCACAAGCATTCAGTGAGTTGTTCACTGACTGAGTAATAGCGCTCTCTCTAGAAGCCTGCCTAGAGTTCAGCTCTCTTCTATAGAATACTGCAGCTGTAAAGGCCAACAATTTGTAACTGTGTGCTATCTGAACATAATTTGCCTCTAAAGAATAATGAAAAGTACATGTCTGCTGACATTAGAAGCGTCAGACTCCTGGTACTTTTAAATACACCGAATGTGAAGGATGGCAAGCTGCAATTTATATAGAGCTGGCCTTCTCACTTGGCAGCACCAAGACTACTCTGTACGTAACTATTTTAAACTCTCATAGAGGTATGGTAATATCTAGATTGGTAGATAAATATGCAAGTAGCAAGTGAATTAAGAATGGCACCAGAGGTAGACTGAAATTTGAGTCTTGGAAGGCCCTCTGTAGCTGGAAGGGGAAAAATAACACTTCTTGCTAAGCTCTAAAGGATCTAGTAAAGTTTAAGAATCCAGCAGTAAACTTACTAACAATCATTGAATTGTATGTTTAAAATGGATGCATTTATGGGATATAAATTATACCTCAACAGAGTTGTTTACAAAAACATCCAGCAGAATGGTTGATTTGTATTGCCTCAGGGTAGTTATACAGTTTTACTACACGTCCAAATGCAAAGTAAAACAAGAGATTAAACGTACTGAACCAAAGAAGATGGCACCACATTCACGGCTTTCATCTTCAACTTAACATACTGTACTTTAAAAAATGTTAAGTAAATCTTACATTTTATTCCTTTTGCTTTATTCCAAGCTTTGCTCCAGACCTTTTTTACCATTCCACACAACCTTCCACTGCCTGTTACATGCTATGCTCTCTGCCTGGAATGCATTTTCCTGTTTCGTTACCTGGCTAACTACCGTTCACCCTTCAAGGCCCACCTCACGTCCCCTTCTCTACGACACCCTCTAGAACAGCTCTGTCTAACAGAAACACAATGCAAGCCACGTATGTAATTTAAATTTTCTGCTAGCCACATTGAAAAGAGTAAAAACAGGTAAAATTAATTATAACATTTTATTTATTCTAATACATCTAAATTATTATCATTGCAACATGTAATCAATATGAAAAATTATTAAGATATTTTACATTCCCTTTTGCACTAACTCTTTGAAATCTGCTATGTACTTTACACTTACACCACATCTCATTTTCGCCTAGCCATCTTTCAAGTGCTCAACGCTTAGTAGTCTCGTGGCTACAGTAATAGCACAGCACAGCTCTAGAACTTAAATTACACTCTCCTCTCTGCACTTCCAAAGTACTTCACTCAGGGCTCTACTATAGCATTTAGCACATTTTTTTCATGATTGCCATCATCATAATAAACAGTTAACATTTATAGAATTTATAGAATTATGGAATTACCACATTCCATATATAAATCAAACACATGCAAAAACTCATTTAATCCTCTCAACAATCCTATGAAAGGTACTCTTATTATGACCATTCTGCAGAGGAGAAATCTGAAACGAGATTATACACCTAGCCCCAGAACTCACGCTACAATTAAGCACCAAGTGGCGATGCAGTCATGTTTGCACAGCTGACTCCCCCGTGCGAATGCTCTAAGGGGAAGAAAGGAGTCCTAGCTACCTTTGCACTCCCAAGCCCCAGGAACCAGACGGTACTGAATAAATGATGGATAGATGGGTAGACAGATGAGCAAATGAACAAACCATGCAAGACACTGATTTTGTAAGACAATGCTGAGATCAGACATCATCCTCATTTGTAGAGTAGCAAATATTATAATACTAGCAACTATTCTAAAAAGTCAAGCAAAATAATTGAAAATTGGTGAGAAACATTAATTTCACACAAGAAAATTTCTTTTTAATTAAAGGCTCCACTGTCTCACTTTTTGGAGATGTCTTTTTCCAGACTGTAGAATCAGTAAGCTAAAATATAAAATCGTATTTAAGTTTTATTCTTTTCTACTATTTAGATATATAAAATGCTCTATTTTTCTAAAATACCATAAGAATCATTGATATATACCTGTCATATTTAATTCTATAATCATTTACATGGCACATAATTGTATATTTCTTTCTTAAACCAATTTTTATACCAGATCATTTTTAGTCAAGGAATTACACACCCTGTACTGTGGATAGCTAGACTAAATGAGACCGACACATATGTGCACATGTGCTGTGTATATGAACCCCTAGTTCAAGGGCCTGGTCCAAGGCAGGAACTCAGTAAAGGATGGCCATTGTGATTATTATAACATAATAGGGAAGTAAAAATAAAGATGCTCATAATGTTTCTTTTTGATATCTCTTCCCCAGTAGCCTCAAAGCATTTTACTTTACTACTTGGGCATCTTTGAGTTTTGGTGGCTAGAGATTTTTGTTAACTGTTTCCCCTGACCCCCAGGAAACAGGAGGTGACTTGCCCAGAGTTACCAGAGATGAGCATGAATAACTGTGTGTCTCAACCTCTGAATTTGCGCATTTATCCTACTACCGATAGCACTTTACTGATGATATGTTAAAGACCATTCTGCAGTCAAAAGGCATCTACCATTACCCAATAAACACAAATTCATGGTTGATAGACCCTAAATATTTCTTGAGTGCCTATCAAATGCCTGGTTCTGGTGTGATGACAGAATTATAACATCTTCAAGGAGGAAAAAAACCCAGCAACATTAATTTCAGAGAATGACATTGATGGTTAAATATTAAGTAACAATTACAGATCCAGAATCTGCTTACCATTGAGGTGAGAAAGATAGTCAATATAGGCCAGGACATATTCTGGAATGTCTCCATATTTCTTTAGCCCCAGCTCAAAAATCTTAAAGGCAACAGATTTGTCCTAAAAGTAAAGAGAGGAAAGTACTGATTTCCAGATACTCAAAAGAATATTAAAACCAAACCTAAATATGACAAGGAACTTTAAGAACTAAAATGGAAATTAAAATCATGCTAAGTAGAAACTGCTGAGCTAAAAACCATTCAAGGGGGTTTAGATTCAGAAATACGGAGTTTAACAAGGCGTAAATTAGCCGGCATAGGGATTCAGACGATGCTCCATGTAACTTTACACAGATACACTTAGACTTCTCTTCTGATATGGAGCAATTAAAGCTTAATGACAGAAACCAGGACTACCTTTCTTTTCATGAATGTAGCTCAGACGAAGAAAATTATTCTATTTTTATATTGTATTTCAGTACTTACCTTACTACAGTAATATTCCATGAGTGCTGCAGTAACATAGACATGGTGGCGGGTTCTGGCATCTTCTCTTGCTTTTTTAAATATCATTCTTCCAGATTTGATACCTTCTGCTCTCCTTGCAAATTTCATATATTGGATATACACCTATGCAAAAAAATTATTTTTCTACAGATTAGGCAGAATGTGATCCCTGTAGCATCCAACACAGGCTCATCTTATTCCTATCCTAAAATGTTCCTGTACCCAAGAAATCAGAAAGTAAGATTATAGATATTACACTATTTATCTGCAATACAGCTTTTTGCTTGTATTAAAGATACTTGCAACTTAATTTTTTTAAATTGACATATCATTCACATATCACAAAATTCACCCTTTAAAGTATACAATTCAATGGTTTTTAGTATATTCACAAGGTTGTGCAATCATCACCACTATCTAATTCCAGAACATGCAAATTAAATTTTAAAAGGGGATTAAAAGTGAAATTACTGGAAAACACTCCATTAATGAATGTCAACACCTGGAAAACTCAAGGTTTGGTCTAATATAAGCATGTTTAACAATCTAACTTCACATTTTCTTCTTCTTTTTTTTTTTTGAGGAAGATCAGCCCTGAGCTAACTGCTGCCAATCCTCCTCTTTTTGCTGAGGAAGACTGGCCCTGAGCTAACATCCGTGCCCATCTTCCTGTACTTCATATGTGGGACGCCTACCACAGCATGGCGTGCCATGCGGTGCCATGTCCGCACCTGGGATCCAAACGGGCGAACCCCAGGCCACTGAAGTGGAATGTGCGAACTTAACCGCTGCGCCACTTGGCGGGCCCCTAACTTCACATTTTCTTAGTTCATTGCCTTAAAAGCCTACTACTTGATTTTCCAAAGACCAAATAATATCACATTATTGATACACGATTTACGAGCCATTTTATACTCAGCACCCGCCGAGTGTCCAGCACATGGAGAGGATGCAATAGTTTTTCAGTGAACAAATGTCTCTGGACTATGAGTAGGGTCCTGATTTGCCCAGTTGTGATGTGAAACTGTGTTACCCAGTTTTGACAGACAGGATGGATGGATGAACGAACTGGGTTCCTGGAGGAAAGGAATTTTATCTAACTTTTCATTCTACTGCAGGAATCCAGCACAGCGCATAGCACAGAGTGGTTTGCAAAATTAACTTTAAAATAACTAATAAATGCAAGCAATCTGCAGTGGAATCCCAAGATAAACAAACAAAAAAGCAGTATAGCTGTTGTTGACTTGAGGCACAGGGTCTAGACCCCACACAATGGCCTGTACTCTTCCCCTCCCACTTGAAAATCTCCACTGCACTATGAAGAAATTTAGGGCTTCCAAAACCACTATTACAGGGCAGAATTAGGGGCAAAGTGAGTTCCTGTCCAATCTCTTCCCAGGATGTTGGTCTCTCCTGCCTCCCTTTATTTAAAAAGAAATATTTATTAAGCAACAGTTATGTGGCATAAATGGCTATAAACTATTATCCTGAGGAAAATGTTAGACCAAGCCCCACTGTATCTGTTTGATACTGCTGCATTTAAAATCGAGCAGACAACAGGGCAGTAATTGCCAGGAGTTGGGAGAGAGGGAAGGGATGACTGCAAAGGGTCACATGATGGAATTTTTGTGCGGTGATTGAAGTGTTTTGTATCTTAATTGTGATGGTAGTCCCATGACTTGATGCCATTGGTCAAAATTCATAGAACTATACAACAAAAACAGTGAATTTTACTGTATGTAAATTAATTCTTTTTGTTGTTAAAGCAGACTACAAAGGTGGAAAAGAGATTTGTAAAGTTGCTCACCAAGGTGGGGTCAATATCCTCAATTGCCAGAAGTCTGTTATATATACTGTGAACTTTCTCATACTTCATGCGACTCTAAGGTGGTAGAGAAGAAGCGGAGATAAAGAGACACTCATAAGCAAGCAGGATGTGAGCTCTGAGGAATCCAGAGGCTGCACCCCACAATGGCATCTGCTTTGAACATAAATATATAATGAGCTAAGGACTAATAACAGTTCATTTTGCATCACCTCCATCTACCAAAAATATTATGCCTGGCAAAGAAGCAACCAGAAAAAAATTCAGTCCTGCAGTAAAAAATCCAATTATAAGAAAGTTCTAGATATTTTTACTCACCTCTTCATAATCTGCGTATGCAAAATAAAGAAGCATATTCTTCTTTAATAAAGTGCTTATGGCTCTTTCATATATATTAGCAGCTTCATCACTAAATAATTTGGCATTATTCATATCCTAGGAGAAAAAACAAGAAGAGGTCACTCTCAATAATTTTAATATAGCTGAAAGAGAATAAAATATACCTACATATATACATACAGACACATGCATTTCTGGATTCTAAAAAAAATTTCAAAGACTTCTTCCACTATTTTAACAGAAGAATCATACAAGTAATACAAGTACTCTAAATGATTCATCACTTTAATACATTAAAAAACAGCTATTGTATTTTATTCTAAGTAGTCTAATCATATAGGAGTGTCACTAAGATTCATAGTGACATAAGATTAAAAGTTTCAACACTTAAACTTTATTACCAAAATACGGTGTTATATTTTTCGCAAATTATTGCCATAAAAAACCATGAAAAGACTGACAGGGGAAAAGGAGCACTCACCCCCTTCTCTGCGAGCAGCTTACTTGACTGCTCAAGATACTGGGCGGCTTCATACCAAATATCAGGGTGATGGCCCAGCACAAGCAGGCACTGTTCATAAGCAAACATAACTAAAGGAAGACATCCACAACACTCAATTAAAATAAATATCATTTACAAAACTGTCAATACAGGTACCACAGTGAAAATATTAGGCTAACACAAGATCCTCAACAATGAATGGTAATTAGAAATAAAAAGCTTTAGTGATTGCTGGCACCATCAACCACCCAAGCCCCATCCATCCATCATTTATAAATTAATATTTATTGAGCACCAACTACATGCTAGGGAATGTGAAAGACCTTGTGACTACATCAGTGAATAAGACTTCCTATACTCCAGGAGTCTGCAGTATACTGGGAAGACCGATATGAAGAAAGCAATTATAAAAAATAAGTATTATGACAAGGAAAGCACAGCGTACTCTTGAAGCTTACAGCAGCAGGACTGAACATAGTTGAGGGACTCAAGAAAGGCTTCACTAAGGAATTGACATCTAAAGCAGAATCTGAGAAGGGAGAGAAGCTGGTCAGATGAGAGAGTAAGTGGAGTGCAGGAAGGATAGGAGTAGACACAAAATAGTGTAGGCAAAGGAAACGGTATCTGCAAAGGACTATAGGTGAGGGAGAAAGGCACAATTGAGGGATTTTTAAAAGCTCCAAATACTAGTTCTGGCAGTGGCAGAGTAGTTTGTATCAGACTAACTCTCCTGAAAATAAAAATCATAAACTAAAAAATACAAAAAGCAACTATAATGCATCAGAGAATGACCAAAAGAAACAGAAACCAAAGAGGACTGAGCCCTGAAAACATCGGAACCACACTGGGTAAGATCCATACTTAACACGGCTTTTCCCCTCTAGGGCACACCCCTGTGTGTACCGTTCTGGGATAGCTAGAACTCAAGTCAAATGCTGAGCTCTTACTGGCTTGAGGCAAGTAACATGGAATTCTGGGCTGTGAGAGAAGCTGGAAATTAAGGGGGAAAATTCTGAAAAAAGGGGGAGCCATAGAGGGTGGAGCCTGAAAATGTGGGCATGAATGCCCTCAAATCATTAGCTGACCCCTAAAATATACACACACAGGAAATGCAAAGAGCTCAAGTGGAAAGCAAAAGTGAAGACTGAAAGAGCTGAATAGATGGCTCAGTGGGTGCCCAGTGTAAGCGAAACCAAGTTTAGAATCTGAGTCCCATCAAGTAAGAGGGTCTGGGTAAACACCTTAAATTTTCTATTATGTCTTGGGAGTAAAGACTATGTCCCAGGACTAAGAGATTTACTCCGACATTAAGGGCAAAACTAAAACAGACCCATCCTAACAGTGTAAAACCAAGCCTTGGGCCAGCCCAGTGACGAAACGGTTAAGGGCACATGTTCCGCTTTGGCAGCCCGGGCTTCGCCGGTTTGAATCCCGGGTGTGGACATGGCACTGCTAGGCAAGCCATGCTGTGGTAGGTGTTCCACATGTAAAGTAGAGGAAGATGGGCTCCGATGTTAGCTCAGGGCCAGTCTTCCTCAGCAAAAAAAGGAGGATTGGCAGCAGATGTTAGCTCAGGGCTGATCTTCCTCAAAAAATAAATAAATAAATAAATAAAAACCAAGCCTCCGCAAGTCCAGGTGACCTGCCAGTAATTTAATTCTCTGCTAAAATAAAACTCCACTTTCTTCAGAGGAAGATGACAGAATCCAGCCTTTAAAAAGTATCACTTGTACATCTGTACACTGTCCAAAAGAAAATTTTTAAATGTCTAGACTTGTAACAAAACAGGAAAATATGACCCATAGTTGAGAGAAATAGCCCAGATGCTAGAATTAGCGACAAGGATTTATAACTACTGTTACAAATATTTTCAAGGATATAAAGAAAAAGATGGTAATGGACATGGATTCTCAACAGAGAAACGGAAACTACAAAAAGGAAAATATAAAAAAGGAACTATACGAAATACAAAAATTTCTAGAATGCAAATTTACAGAACTGAAACGTATAATCTCTGAAATGAAGAATTCACTGGATGGGCTTAACAGCAGACTGGATATGATAAAACAAAGGTGAGTGAACACGGAGATAGATCAATAGAAATTATTGAATCTGAAGAACATAGAGAAAAAAAGACTACAGGTGAAAAACAGCCTCAGTAACCTATGGGATAACGTCAAGTAGCCTAACATACATGTAACTGGAGTCCCAGGAAGGTTAATCTTGTTACCTCTTTTTGTTATAAGGGTCTGATCTTCTGTACGAAGAGGGTTGCTCTTTTCCCACTGTATGTATTTCTTCCACATATCTACCTGCTGAGCTTCTTGAGGAGTATTCTGAGGAGGCACTGAGGGAGCATTGCGGTCCAAACCTTTCATTACTGTCTCATATTCCTAGACAAGAAGCATTTAGAATTCTGTGAGGAGTCTAGGAACAACTCTGATACACAGGATGGAGGTGATCAGTTTGGAATACTTTGCTCAAAATGCCTATTTTTTCCAAAGACCATTTTGTTAATATAATCTAAAATATTTAAGAGCAAGGAGAAAAATAACAGAGAATTACTCAGCCAAGAGCAGGTTCCCAGGACTGAGTGAACAGAACACGCCTGGGCCCTCTGCAGGTGATCTAGAAGGTCACTCTCCAGGACAGAGGAGTCGACAGATCAACATGACTGATGATCTGGTGGCATCATTACTGCCACTTTGGAGAAACTATGCGTCTTTTTAAATTTCAGTAGTTTGTATTACGAGGCTATTTTCCCTAACTTTTAACAGTGTAAATGAATGGAGAGTTGCGCACGTAAGACAAACATCTGTCCCTGAGAGCTGTGTATCAGACCACAGAGGAGTACAGCACTCAGACATCTGTGAGCAGACAGGAGGGAAGGATAAGAACGACTTCCTCAGTTCTAGGTGGGATCTTGTCTCTACAACCTTTGTGTCTGTATTTTAAAAATAATTTCTTCCAAACATGATTTATTCTATTTTGTCCTTTAACGTATCCGTAAAGAGGTATTTCATTTCAAATATATCATCTGCTCAGACAATGCAATTAATTGTCATTAATTAAGATTGCTAATGATTGAAAAGATCAAGAGTGATACCGGATAGAAAAAGCTCTTATGTAAGTAACATACTCATAATAATGATTAAAATAAGTGGCCTGGGGGCCGGCCCCGTGGCCAAGTGCTTGGGTTCGTGCACTCTGCTTCAGCGGCCTGGGGTTTCGCCAGTTCGGATCCTGGGCACGGACATGGCACTGCTCATCAGGCCATGCTGAGGCAGCGTCCCACATGCCACAGCTAGAAGGACCCACAGCTAAAAATACACAACTATGTGCCGGGGGACTTTGGGGAGAAAAAGGAAAAATAAAATCTTTTAAAATAAGTGGCCTGATGGAATTCCATACCTTAGCTACACGTCTAGCATTCATGTAATCTCTACTCCGATCTTCAATCATTTTTTTAGCTAAATGAATATTAATACCCTAAAAAAAAGAAAAATGTATATTATTTTAAAATTAACTATATTTTAATATTAGCACAATACATTTAATTTATTCATTTACTAAATTACTTTAAGTTTTTTATTTTAAAAGATTTTTTGGCTGGTAGAATAAAAGTTCAATCACATTCTATGCTTCAGAGATCAAGCAGGATCTGCTTACGTCTGTTATGAGCTGGTGGTAAGTGTCCACACATCAGGAATTTCTAAAGACAGGCCATGATTTGGAAAGAGTCAATTCCACTAATAAAGAATGATGTGCAGATTCATCTGGGTGAACAGCCATAGCTTAGCTCTAAAAGCCGGTTTTTAACTGGGTCTGTGTAACTTTAAAAATAAGCACAGAGGTACCAAGGAGACGTAAACATTCACTCATGCTGAGCAGTTCTCAAAGTGTAGTCCAAGGATTCCTGATCCCCGAGACCCTTTCAGGGGATCCATGAGATCAAAACAATGTTCGTACAATACTAATACATTATTTGCCTCTCTCACAAAAATACAGTGGAGTTTTCAGAGGCTACATGACGTTCAATACTGTAATAGATTGAATTTAGAAGCAGATATGAAAATCTAGCTATCTTCTAGTAAGCTAGATATTAAAGAAATTTGCAGAAATATAAATCGATGCCATGCTTCTCACTAAATTTTTTCTTGTTTTGGAAAATACAGTTTGTTTTAATGCTATTTATGTTAAAAGGTAAGGAGTTTATTATTATAAACTTTAAATGAATTAATAAATAAATATCTTAAAATTTCTCAGTTTTAATTCCAATATGCTAAATATTGATAGATAAAAGCCACATTAAAATTAAAAGTTCCTTGTGGTCTTCAATAATTTTTAAAATCTCAAGATCCAAATGTTTGAGAACCACCGCTCATGCCTGTGAGGAAACAGTTTCAATACCCTACATAGTTCTTCCAAAATACAATGGACATATGAGGAGCTTTCTTCCAATGACAGAGCTTATTTGACATGTGTATTTACAGCTATGGGCTTATTAGGTCAGTTGGTTAAAGCATACGCCAACGAGACAAGGGTCTTGGACTGCAGCCCCACATCTCACAAACACAGCCAATAATCACATCACTGTAACGAGGTGAAAGAGGTGTGTTGCAACTGATGATTGCCGCTGGAAAACAATTCTAAAAAGGTACCACTTCAGAAGGGATCAATGGCAATGTGTGTGCACGATTGTGCACATATGGTTCAACGTGGAATACAAATGGTCTTGTAAGAATTGTAATCCTCCCAGAGTATTCCCTAAAAAATAACTCAACAGTAATACGAGACTCTCAAAACCTTGCAAAAACATTAGGAGTGGTTCTTTCATTACAACCAATATAAAAACAGACATGTGCAACACTGATATTCAGGTACCAGACACTAGAAAGGCTAGAATCCACAAATCCACAATGCATAAAAATTAAATGGCTTGGTTGTAATAATAAAATACTCTGGCCTAAGTTACCTCTTCATACTTGTTATAGTCTCTCCAGAGTTGTTCAATGTTGATCATTGGATTAACACAACCTCGTTGATAAACTCTTCGGACAGCTGTTATTCTCTGATTTTCTGCGTAAGATCCAACAGCTTCCCTGGCATCAGATAAGAAATGCCATCAATTATATTATAGCTAAGTCAACTGGTCACACAGAAAAAAAAAAACTATAAAACTACTTACACGCCTTTTAGGAAATTGATGTAATCCACCCAAATCTAAGAAATAAAATAAAATGTTAGTACGTTTCTTAATATTTTCAAATTCATTGTGTATATATTAAAAAGTTTTAATTCTCAGGGCCAGCCCTGTTGCCGAGTGGTTAAGTCCGCATGCTCCGCTTTGGCAGCCCAGGGTTTTGCCAGTTGGGATCCTGGGCACGGACATGGCACCGCTCATCAAGCCATGCTGAGGCAGCATCCCACATGCCACAACTAGAAGGACCCACAACTAAAAACACACAACTACGTACCGGGGGGCTTTGGGGAAAAAAAGGAAAAATAAAATCTTAAAAAAAAATTTTAATTCTACCTGATAAGACATAATTTCCATTCCAATTTTATCCAGTGCAAAGTCATACGCTTGAGCCATTTTTTCTCTGAAATAAATGTGAAAGACACGTTTCTTTAAACTGTATTTGTTATTAAAATGTATCTACAACTGAAACATAATCATTACTCCTGATCATGATCAGAACAGCATTTGAACCTTTTGTATAGAGAAAAATGTAAAGCGTCTTTGCAAGTATATGAAGAAAGTGGTTCTTTTGTGTTTAACTTGTCAACATCGTTAATTTACATTTTGTTTCCTTTGCCCACTGCTTGTGGGTATATCAAAGATAAGGCCCATGTTTTACTTATCTTTATGTCCTTTAACTTGCCTAATCTTGTATGTATCAGATGCAAACGCGGAACTGTCAGGTTCTCTGATTAAGGAGGTAGGTTATGTTTGAAGATCTATTAGCTCTGTAGTAAAATTTAGGGAGAAAGAACTTCCTCTTCAATAAGACAACAAAGGATAACGAGGAAAAGTAAGATAAAATTCTAGTATAGAAATAACTTGCCTGTTTGTTATACACAAAGATAGCATTTGACAAGGTCCACTATTTAGATTCAGCAGATGGATAGGTGGGTGAAAGTCACAGGGGAGGCAGAGGCACAAGAACAGAATTGCCAAAGACGCCTCGGAATACTTTAGCACACTGCATTGTAACCTGCCAAGAGTGGTGCCATGACAAGTAATAAGATGCTTTTTAGCAACTTTGACAACAAGCCAACAAAGCGATTTGGTATTGCAAATGTATAGTGTTTCAATATAGAAGAGGGGCTTTGATGATTAAATTCTCCAGAATAAGACTAATGCCAGTGGCTTTCTCTGAGGCACTTTTTTCTTAGTTTTACTGACTTCTCAGAGACTCTTGACTTTTCAAATCCTTAAGTCTCTTCCTCCCTGGAGTTAAGAAAAGGTGTGAGTTTATGTAGAATTGCCTGTGTGCCTAAAGATGACCTGCATTCTTAAGATTCTGATATAACTTACTTGTAACTTGGCAGTTTACCCTTGGTTTCTCGGACATATGAAAGATAACACTTCCATAAATCAATGTGCAAAACCTTCATAAGGCATCTCTGAAATAGCTGTAAATACAAGAAAATATTATTAGAATTCACCTTAAATAAATTTCACATGTACATGGGTGAAATGGAATATTAAAAAAACAAATGAAGCTCCTTTCATGAATTTGTCTTCTTATAAATAAATGCAAATAACAGCTCTCTCTTATTTTCAGTTTAGATAATCAAAACCATTCTCATGATTTTGGTCAGTAGAGTAAAATTATTTTTTCTTCTCCAAAATTTTTATTATGAACATTTTCAAGCATACAAAAAAGTTGAATAAGTACAATGAACTCCTATATAATCACTACCTAGATTCAATAATTATTAACATTTTACAATATTTGCCTTATATATTGGAAGTCTTAAGTTAAACTTCAGCATAAAATTCAAAGCATATTGAAGAGGACTCACCTTTTCAACCTTGTCATAATTTTTAGCTTTAATCTGAAGAGAAACAGAGAAAAATATAGGATTAACATCATTCTTCTTAGAGTACTAAAACACTATCTCTGAATTTTTTTACTAATCTTGCAAATTCATCTCTACACTTTCCTATTAATTTTGCCTTCCAAAAATAACAAATAATAGCAGTTTGAACCCAACATGGACAATATGCATTGTAAATATGCCTTATGTAAAGTGACTCTATATGGATAGATTTTCATACACTCATTTATGCTAAAATTTTGTGAATTTAAAACTTTGTAGAACAGTCACAAGATGAATACAGAAATATATACAAGGTACACTTGAATAAGGCTTTAAGTATCCACTGAAAACAAACAAAGTTTTACTCTCCCTGAATAGCTACTACTAGAAGAATCTGAGTAGAGCAGCAATTTCGACCACACATAAATTTTAGTCACTCAGTCAATCTACTAGATTCCAGGCACTGTGCTAGGCACCAGGGCTCCCACAGTGAACAAAACATGCACAGTCTGCTTCTGTCCTCAGAGAACTTACAATTTTATGGGGAAAATAAGTGCCAAGATGGGGGAAGTACAGGGTGCTATGGGAGCATAAAACTCAGACTTGGGGAGCTGCAGAAGATTTCCTGGAAAAAGTTAAGATGTTAAGGCTGAGAGGTTAGACTGGTAAAGAAAGGGAGGAGTTACTCCAGGCAGGAGGAGTGGCTGGTGCAAAAACGAAGGTTAAATATCATTCCATTTCCTTTCGAGTGTTTCCATCAAATGGCAGGTGGGCTTGGTTGCTCAGAAGTGATATACCAGCACACCGTTGTTTGACCCTGACAGGTGAACAACTTGACTGGTTACAGAGACCTTGGCTTGCAGCCCTTTCCCTGAGAGGCATATATAAATTTTCTCACTGCTGTCTAGCTTACGGTGCTGCAGGTGAGAACTCTGGTAATAGTCTTTTTCTTTTGCTGCTAACTTGCTCTTTCTCTCTGGAACTTGGAAGATTTCCCCTTGATCTTCAGAGTTCCTAAGTTTTAACAGGTCTTTCCTCTTTGAGGCAGTTTAGTCAAGGCTCTGGAGTCTGACCTCTTGGGTATCCACTTGACTCTTTCTTCCTCATCGGAATAAGGGAGATAACAGTACCTATTTTGTAGGGCTGCTGTAAGGACTCAATGAGTTAATAAATTTGAAGCCATTAGAACACTGCCTGGCAGAGTGACCACTCAGTAATTGCCATTTGTTATGATTACCACGAGTTCCGCCCATGCCCTTTGAAGCTACAGACTCAAGTCTTTCTCACCTCAGCAATTTTCTTCTTTCTAAAAGTATTGCCCCTCTTCCGTTTCTTTTTTTCCTTTTAGAACTCCTATTATACACAGAATGTCTCCTTGCTCTATCCTCAAAATCTGTTATTTTTATGCTTTCTTTGAATTTTTGCTCTAGGTTTAAAAATATTTCTTTCACTAGATTCTCCAGGCCACTAATTTAAGTCTCCATGTTACCGTTCTCCTCCATTTGACCTATTGCTGTAGTTGGTTCAAAAATAATGGTTTTTGGCTCCAGAGAGTTTTTTTTAATACTGCACTTTTCATATTGCTGTGTTTACATCATTTTGTTCAAGTTCTCTCTCTCCTCTACCAGCTTTGTTAGGGGCCTGCCCATTTTCATTTACATTCCTTTCTTGTTGTTGCATACTTAGATGTGCAGTTAATTTTCTGTCTATTCATGAAGCTCAGTTTGGCAGTTTCCTCATAGAGTAGTAGTTGACCCCTCCTCGACCATAACAGCCATGGAAGGGTGCAGACAGCAAATAGGCTGTTGGTAGTCCCGACAAAGAACTAGAAAGAAATCTTTGCTCAAGAGTAGGAAGGATTCAGCCTGTCTGTTCTGCTTTTTGGTTTCCTGGAGGCCAGGCTGAAGTCAACACTCCTTTGGCGTAGAACGGCAGCTGAGGGATTCCAAGTATTTCTATGGGTCAGTTTCTTACTCCTTACCCTAGGCTCTCCACCAGCCCTCCGCTTTGAGACTGCCATATAACTTGTGGTTCCTTGCATCCAGCTGCTTGGCTCAGTAGAGGCAAAGAGGTTGAGTTGAGAAGGGCAGTGAAATAAGACAAGTTCAAGTCCTCAGCTTCCCAAATGCAGATGATGGATTATATATTATTCTTACAGCTGGCCAGAAAAACCAAAACTACTCATTGGGAAAACTGGCAAAGAATACTGGCAATTCCCAGAAGAGAAAATGCAAATGGTTAAAAATAATATAGCAACACGTACAAACTTCCAAAATGGGAAAAACAAATTAAAATAATAGATAGACCTTTATACCAATCAGAATGGTAAAAGCTTAAAAGGGTATTAACACTACTGAAGCAATATGAGGAAAAAGGATTTCACACATTGCTGGAGGAAATACGGCCTTTATGGAAAGCCATTGGCCAAAGCTGTTCAGAAAACACATACCTTTTGACTCAGGATTCTACTCCTGGGATCTACTCCATAAAAATAAAAGCACCAGGATACTATAAAGGGGTTTGTACAAAGTTATTTACTGCAAACTTTGCAGCAGCAAAAACAGGTAACAAAATAAATGTCTGCCAACAGGGAAATAATTTAATAAATTACAGTGCATCCACATAATGGAACAATATATACCCATATAAAATTAATTTGCGCTATAAGAGGTACTTTGGGAGAATTTCCACAAGATTTTATTCAATGAAAAAAGAACGTATAATATAAACCATTTTTGTAAAACAATGATCAAAAATAAACCTTATTTCTACATATATATATTTGTATACAATTTTATAAGCATGGAGAAAATATGGAATACACACAAAGTTGTTAACAGTTATGGGGGCAGAGTTCTATGGGTGGAGAGAGGAATACAGACAAGAAAAAACACTGTACTTCATGTATATGATTTCATTTATGCATTTCAGTAAAAATTATGTCTATATATGTGTAAGAAATATAAACCAAAAAAATTTTATGTTTTTCCCCTTGCATGAATTGGTCCTGTATCTTGGATTCATCAATTATTTATTGCTTTGATTGGTATTAGTTCAATACATTTATGTAGAAAAAGACACTTTTGACTAATATAGGAAGACTCTGGCCTTGACTCTATGGCCACTGAATTGTCATTCATTAGTTCAACTAATAAATATTCTCTGACAGCCCCTCTCTAGAGCCTGCACCTGCGGCATTACCCAAGCAGCGAAAATCTCATTATTGTTTAAAGATGATTCGATTTCAAAAAATATCAACCTGCTTTGAAGTAGTGTGATAAAATGAAAGGAATTTGATCATCTTGTATTAACTACTGAATCTCTCCCAGCATCAGTGCTCCCCACTTATAAAACGGGAATAATAACATCTACCACAAACAGATTTTCAAAAACTGAAAAGAATATAAAGCTCCTAAACATTCCAGGTGCTTAAAAATCACAAAATTATGAACCTAAGGAATATAAACTTTTCATTACATCGTCTCTAAACAAAGCTATGAAAACCAAGTAGTAAGAAAGAGCAATGTTGTTATAACTAGCCCCATTTGAGAGAAATGCAAAGGTTATACTGCAGGTCATATGCAAATCCCATTACTGGTGAAACCCGCACAACAGCATACGGACACTCTGCCTTTGGTCATCCTACTACTAGTCTCATTTTCTTCTTTAAAAGATTATTATCCTAGGTATTGTTTACTAGTACTTATACGAAAACATCTTATCTATAAGTTAAATATTATTAAATATATTGAGCAAAGTTATGTATGTCTGTACAGGAATCTACCTGATAACCAAAGTTTGGTTTAAATTTTAAAAATAAAGAAAAAAAATTCTTGACACTGCTTTGAATTTTGTATTGTTTCGACATCAGAGATTCACAGATCCTTGTCATTAACCAATAGAAAATGCCTCCATTTAAAGCCTGTTACATACATACACATAATTTTGCAAAGCTTACTAAAAACTTGCTCATATCTATTAAAAGTAATGCTATGTAATTTTAAATGACAGGAACTCTTAAAAAACTATCTTTAGTCTTCAGTTCTCAAACTTTTAATGTGCAAACAATCATCTGAGGTGATTGCTAAAAGTGTAGATTTCAGTTTTTAACAGTAATTCCAAGTTATTCTAATGTGAAGATTTTTTTTTAAGATTTTTATTTTTCCTTTTTCTCTCCAAAGTCCCCCGGTACATAGTCGTATTTTTTTTTAGTTGTGAGTCCTTCTAGTTGTGGCATATGGGATGTTGCCTCAGCATGGCTTGATGAGCAGTGCTAGGTCCGCACCCAGGATCTACACCGCGAAACCCTGGGCTGCCGAAGTGGAGTGCGCAAACCTAACCACTCGGCCACCGGGCGGCCCCTCTAATATGAAGATTTTTTTTTTTTAAAGATTGGCACCTAGGCTAACAACTGTTGCCAATCTTTCTTTTTCTTTTTTTTTTTTTAAGGATTGGCACCTGGGCTGACAACTGTTGCCAATCTTTTTTTTTTCCTGCTTTATTTCCCAACACCCCCAGTACATAGTTGTATATCTTAGTTGCAGGTCCTTCTAGTTGTGGGATGTGGGACGCCGCCTCAACGTGGCCTGACGAGCGGTGCCATGTCCGCACCCAGGATCCGAACCCTGGGCTGCTGCAGTGGAGCGTGGGAACTTAACCACTCGGCCACAAAGCCAGCCCCTAATATGAAGATTTTTAAAAGTGGTTTGAAATATACCGAAATATGAACAATGGATGGAATGATTGTTTTTCAAAACTTCTATAATGTTATTACATTATTTCATAATTTAAAAAATCATTACAAGAAAAAAATTAGAATAATTTTTAATACTTATCCTTCTGATATATCTACTGTGTATCAGAAAAATTTATCATACAATGTAATATTACTTTTTTGATGAATTATCTGAATTTTACCAACATATGAAAAGTTGCTGTGGAGGAAAAGGAATAAGAATTTTTAATTGTCAACTTAATTATTTTTATTTCATAAGGTGGGAAGATAATTGGAATACTATCAAGAATAAACATGAAATTTAATTAAATTCAAATGAGTGGTTCTTTGAGGGAGAGTCAAACAAGTACAACATACTGAGTAAACACAGTTTGTTCCGGACGCTTCTGAACACCTCCCACTCCCAGTCCTTCGTTAACCCACAATCATTTCCCAAGCACTAACTCACCTTCTATCTTTGGGAACTAAAACTGTCCTCTGGGCAATTATTGGAACTAATGATTACTTACAGCAGATTATTTAATTTTGTAAATAAGTAATGTAAAGCTTGTCAGAAGTAAAAAAGTCTAATAAACCTTTGAATAACTGTGGTAACATCCATCTTTAAGAGTGCAGATTAGCTAAGCCCCTTACCTGGAACATTTTTATATGTGGACTTAAAAAAGCCACACTATTTAATTGTTTAAAAATAAGTTTTTTGTAACTAGTGTTAGGCATATTTTTCATATTTCATGCAACACTTTATAAAATGTTGGTGTAAATGCCTACAAAACTATCATTTTTCTTATCAGAGAAACAAACCTTTACATGTTAACGGAATTTTGGCTGATTTCCTAAAATTCAGGGTTTTTTCTTATAATATACCTTGGGGGGTAAAATCCCCAACAGAAATTTTTTCATGTTTTTTAAATCATCAATTATAAGAATCATTAATAAGTAACTGTATAATTTTAAATGGTTCAAAAACATATTTGAGAAGTGAACCCAACTGATAACTCTACAGAAGAAAGGAAACAAGCAAAACAATCTAAGGAAAAGGTAAGTCTCTAAATACTTTGCATGGGTTTCCATTCTCACAGCCATTTGGAACAAGTCGGGGCTTGTGTTTAAGATACTCCTGGGCTGCACAGCGGAGGCAGGGCTAGGGCCCAAGTCAGGCGAGCCTACGTGGCAGTTGTTCACGACAAACGTGATGAATAAAAGGATTAACTGCAAAACCCACATTCCTAATTTGTTCTCTACATCTTTTCTACTCTAAAGTATAGCATCTGCACTTCTGTGGAATTTAAGACAATTTAAATTGAGTTTGAGCTGCAGAAGCTGCCTGATTCTGCTTGTCTTCTTAATTATCCAAAGAACTTAGCTCCAGTCCTGAAATCTGAAAGAAAATGGAATCCTAAATATAAAACCCAACTTCCACTCATTTACTCTTTTTCACTACTCTTTGCTGCTGCTCTCCAATCCATTATACCCTGAAAAATATGTCTTGGAAGAGTACAGAATATAAGTAGTTTTAAGGAATTTGGAAAACGTTGAAGAATGGCACTTTAAGATCTACCAACAGATTTTTAAGTTGCTGGAGCAGCTGTGAACATTGTCCTTTCTACCGCTCAGTCCTAAATTTAAAGTAAAAATATCAGGAAAGGGGTATCTGCAAATCTTTTATTCCACAAATAATTGTGTGCTTATGTGGCATGCTCTTTTCTAGCACTGGAGGTACAACAGTGGGTTAAACTAAGTTTCATAACTCATGGAGTTATATTTTAGCGAGGGAGTCAAGTAAATAAAGAAATAGGTAGTTTTAATTTTTGCTTATCTGTACTTCCTAATTTTTCCTACAATATATTGTACTATTTCTATAATATTCCTATTAAATGTAGTTACATATGTATGCCTACATTTACATATAAACAAATTTAGATTTAACAGATTGACTAAAACCTGTTGATGTCCCATAAATTTTCAGTTCCTCCAAGCACTTAAGTGTGTCAGAGAAATAACATATTTCTTAAATATGAGTGGAAAGTACTGACCAGTTTTAGTCTCATTATGATTGAAATTAAAATGTGCTATACAAAAATGATTATCTTCACTTCTAGATTAAGTTTACATTTAGTTTAATTTTTTGTACTAAACAAATTAGGTATTAATCTTCCACTTTTCTGAACCAACTAAAAATATTTGTAGTGTGTGCTTAGAATTTACCAAGTGCATATGGGAATATGGACCTGGACTCTATTAAACAGCTTATAATCTAGTTGGAAACACAAGAGTAATTATTGGAAAGAACAGAGGACTAAATTTAAATTATTTTATATATGCCCTATGTCCTATAAAATTCAGAGGAAAAGGAGCTCCATGCAAATAAGTTATCAAGGAAAGTTTTACTGAGCAGATGGAATCCAGGCCATTAATGAGAAAAAAGGTTTGTGAAAGTCAATGAAATAACATGAGTTTCCTTTCTTCACACAAGAAATAGTGAAGACATCCACACAAGAAAGAATACATTATTAGGAAAATAGTTGTCTAATTGTGGTGGAGGTCCATTACAGAGGGCCTAAAAAGCCAAGCAGGGTTTAAATCTGATATACAAAGAATTGAACTGCACCCAATAATCAAGTTCAGAAACTATGGCTTCTCAGTAGGGGCGTGGAGGAGGGGAAGACAGAGGTGGATTCAGTGCCGGCGGGGTGAGGCTGGCAGGCACTAGCAGAGACAACAGCTAAGAGGCTGTTGCTGTCATCTTTAAGTGGGAGAACACAGAGAGAAAACCAGTCATATAGAGGGAAAAACAGAGGTATTTTTTCATCAGAATAAAAATGAAAAATGTTATGATAGTTGCTGTACAGTAAAGTTTACTTTTGATTTGACAACATGAGATGAACATAAGTAACTCAGGTAGAAACGGTTTGAAGTTAGGAGATAAGGTATTGGTTTTCAACTAACAGTGAGATTAAAGATGTGTATTTGAGTCATCTGTTTATAAATTTTTTTTATATATAGCTAGAGCATGTAATACACCTAAGGCATTAAGTATATTCTCTGAAGCAGAGAATATACAGTCAAGCAAAGATTAATTTCTCAAAAATATCCATTAGCACGCTGAGAAAAGGAATAGAACCCCAAAGAGTACTTGAGATAAGAGAAAAGGATAAATCACATCTAAGAAGCCAAAGGAGAACATTTTAAGAAAGAGACCTGGTAGATGGTGGATGGCAGATATGCCACAGGTCAAAAGGAATGAGGGTGGAAAAGAGATCAGTGGACCTGGCAATATGAAAGTTATTGCTTATCTCTTACAAATTTAGAAGCTGAAATCAATGACAAAATGCTAATGGTAACAATGTTTATTAAATACCTAATCTATGTAAGCACTACTCTAAGAGTTTATATGTATTAACTGATTCAATCCTTAGAACACACTCAGGTACTATTATTTACTACTTATTAAAGATGAGAAAAGTGAGGCCCAGGCAGGTTTAGTAACTTGCCCAGATTGCACAACTGCGCTCTCAGCCACTACACTATACTGTTCTTCAGCAAGATACATGTATGAGGATGTTCATTCAAAGAATGCTTGTAATTCGGAAAATGTGGAAACCCAAATGACCAAAGGCAGCATGATTAAATAAATTATGCTTTGTCTAAACAATGGAATGGGTTATACATACATAATAAAACTTTCAAAGCAATGATGCACATTTATAATACTGAATGGAAATGTCTGCAATATATTATTTTTAAAAGTGGAATTTAAAAAAATATATACATATTTGGTATATTTATCTATCCATCTCCCCCTCCCCCAACTCTCGTGTCTCTCTCACCATCTGTATATCTAGTGTGCAAGAGACATCAACTCAGGAGAAATGCACACAAGTCTGTTAGCCAAAACTGTTAGCACTGGGAGAACTAACATAATTTTTCTGTCTCCGTTACATATTTCCATAATATATTTTATTTCTATAACACAATTTCACAGCAGTGAAGAGAGCTGGGTTTTCGTTTTTTAAGAAAAAGGAAAGAAAATCATAGCTGACTTGCGGCAATAAATTCCTCTTCTGAGTAATTAATTGGTATTTTTCTCTGGTTATAAATATCTCCATTTTAAAATCATTTTTAAATGCTCTAAAATTCTCAGACAGGCCTACAAAGCTAAAAAATTAAATAATTGCTAGGTAAATCAGGCAAAATTTCAGCCAAGACTGTCAAAGGTAAAATTTTTAACCTAAATTTGATTTTGCCTCAATGTATAGGGTCAGGAACCATCAACTGAGATCTATAGACACAGCTGTTTCACTTTATAAATGTCTAAACTCTTTGCTTCCAATACTCTTTGTCAACACCATGCCGAACATTACTTTTCAAAAACAACTAATCTGCAAATTTTGAGTAGGGAAAATAGAGGATACCTTACTCTTTAAGAAAGTGAGTAATTTGGTCTGAAGTATCAAAATCACTAATCTTCATAACTCAATTGGTTTTCCTTCTCCAGCTCCACTGCACCACCTCCTCCATCACTCCCTCCAAACTGATGTACGGCACAGATCTTCTTTCTAAACAGCAAATCAAAACTGAGAACAAGACATGTGTACAACTGTTTGAGATCCTCAAGCTGTCAAGAATGTCAGGGACCAAGTATATAAGCCACTGATCTCAAAAACAGGATCAATTCTGCAGTGCACAGCCAGAGCGGGGCTCAAGTAGATGTGCTGACTCACTCCCCCCAAAGGTCTAACATCAGTTTTTCTTTCACATCAATGTATAGTCTTTTCTACCCTGCTACCTTAATTTTAAGCTTTTATGAATTGTTCTCTTAATAAAATGAAAATCCTTCCAGGTGAATTTAAAATTATTATATTATTCCCTAATATAATTTCTCTAGGATTACTACATGAATATTGCCTTAGGAAATATCTCACTCCACTCTCATTTCTGAGTTAATCTCCCATTAGTATAGTCACACAAAATTTTTTTTAATGTGTGAAGAGGAAAATTTCTGGGGCGGAAAGCCATTTACTTAAAACTCTTTACAATTCTTTCAGCTCTCACTATACTTCTCAATTTGAGAAGCAAGAACCACTACAATTTGAGAACTGCTATTTTAAAAAAATTAACGATTGAATTATCATTGGACAAAAGCCTTATTTTAGTCACTCATCTGTAGATTATTCTAATTTCACTAATCAAAACAATTTCCTTCCTATTTTGATAGATTCTTATCAGAATACCATTTCACTTGCCTAATTTTCAATGGCATCAAACTTTTCTGTGCATTTCCTTGTTACTAACTGTACACACATTTTTACACTGCTGAATCAAACATTTAAACTAGATATCTAGTATCACGAACAATGCTTCATCTAGCCTTTCTTAAAATCACTTTTCAAAATCAGGATTAAGCTTCTACAATGAAGTGGAGACAATTTCAGTGGATTACATTTCTCTACTTTGTGAGCAACTTGCCTACTTTTCCAGCATTTCCCTATCAACACAAGAGTCTTGAATGTGGAATCTAGTTTCTCACTCTACAAACTTACAGTACATTTCCCAGACTAAAATATTATGCTTTTATCAATGCTAGTATTCAAATACTCAATTTTAGATCAGAAATTATTATAATTACGTTCTGCAACTCTGCCTTTGATGTCCTTTTTATCATTTTATCCAAGAAAATAGAATCAACATTTGTATTATGACCCAGTTCTGGTTTTCTCAATCATATATGCATAGCTTATTTCTATTTTGTTACTGAAATGGCCCAATTCCATGTTCCTTTTTAAAAAATCTTTATGAAATAATCTTCTAATCATCTTTTTCACTAAAATCGTATATTTATTTAAACTTTCTCTCTACTCTTGGACACACTATACAGTGGTCATTTTTACTAAAATTCTGAAAGTAAATTTAAAAAAAATCATTAGCTAGCTCAGTTTGAAAGATCATGCCAGCAACTTTTGATAGTGAAATACCAATTCTAAAAGGTCTAAAGAAATGATTATAAATGTGTAAAGATACCCAAGTAAAATTATATTTATGTTAGTTTCTTTAAAACAAAAAGCTGGAACATGAATGCACAACGAAAGAGGACTGGGAAAGCAGCACGCATCTAGGATGCTCTGCCTCAGCATATTTGAAGGTGACTTTGTATAATGATACTAACAAACATATGCTACTATCTGAAAACATCAGTTACAAAAAAGTTTCAAGATTTTATAGATAGCTATATCTAAAAAAGCTAACAGTGGTGAAAGGTGGTAGGAATATGGATTTTTTTTCCCTTTACACTTATACTTTTCTAATTTGCCTGCAATAAATATACTTTTAAATAAGAAAAATACAAAAGTTTTACTTTCCACTTTAAACAATCACAAGTTCTGCTTTTCCTCAGTCGTTTCTTTTCTTTCAACTTCCACTGATTTGATAGTACTTTATTAAGCTTGCCTTTTAAAATTGAACCATTTAATTCCAAAATCTTTATTCACCGCATATTTACCTTCAGTGACAACTGTTTATGGAAGCCTACTATAATAACTGTATTTTTTCAATACTCCATCTGGGTATTATTCCATTGACTCATTTGAAAACAAGTTGAGTTAACATCATAAAAAAATCCTACAAAGGCACTTTATCAGTTTATTTCAGAGTACCCGGAATGGGCCTAACATGTAGCATTCAATAAATAGTTGCTAAATTAATGTGGATACAAATCTATGAACATGGATTACATATTCATTCAAAGTTAATTTGTGGAATATACTATCAATGGCAATATAAAAATGAAAACATATAGAAAGCTCATTATGAGTTCTGTAATTCTTGTTAAAACATTAACTAAAAACCCTCACTTCAATAAAAAGGTTTAGAAAGAGCACTAGGTATTATACTGTCCGTCAATTCAGAATAAAATAATTTCAAATAAAATAAAAATAAATAAAATTTATTTAAAATTATATTTAAATTTTTTTAAAATTTATTCAAAAAATAAAATTCTAATATGGATTTTGAAAGTAGATTTTCACATGGTTTAGATAATCCAATGTGAACACCCAAATCAATTTTTCATTCTCTTGAATGAATACGCGGTTTGTATTTCCCATGTAACACCGCTTCGAACAGCCATCTAAAAGATGAGAAATTGGGATTTTGCAAGTGGAAGTTTAAATAGGTAGACACAGTCAACAAATTATCTGTATTAAAAGCCAAGTAAAAAATTCAGGTAAAAAATATTAAGTTCCAGAAGAATCAAGAAATAAGATTGAGATATGAATCTTCTTCCTCTATGATAGACATGTTCTAAAATTAAAATTTTGGGTCTATTTTAATAGGTTAAGTCCTACTTTGAAATTTTAAATATTTATCTCCAGAATGTTTATAAAGTAATCTAATACATACTTAAGTACATTTCTCCAAAAAGGGCCATATTTAAAGGTTTAACAAAAGCATGCCCTATTTTCTCTGGAATTTAATTTATATAGTTTAAAATGCTTGGTTTGTATTTTATATTTTATCTCTTCCAAATATATGTTTGTGACATTTTCCAAAGTGATACCACCAAAAGTAAAGAATTAAGTTCAAATTCTGCAAGAAATACTGCCATTAAGGTTTTAGTAGACAAGAATGAAATAAAGATTATACTGGAAGTTCTGCTATGAAAAAGAGGCCCTCATCGGATCATCACTGAAATGTAAAGAAAGCTGAAGAGGAAAAAACCTGAGTAGCAAGCTCTGGGTCAAGATGGTGATACTTTAGCCTGTAAATGACATCTGGAAGAAGGCTCCTGTAATCTAAGAAACACATGTCATTCTTACTAGTGGGCTCTAACATATAGGTCTAATTTTGTCCAGGATTTATGTAGCAGGTTAGTGGAATGCTCAGATTATCAAAAAATGTGACATGTAAAAAGCAATAGGAAACTAACACCTTCCTAATGCTCCATTTCCCACAGAAGCTGAGCCCTGACAGCCCTTTCCCAATGGCTACCTAACCCTGAAGGACAGAGAGACAGGGACAAGAACGTTGTTCTGTTCCTCTCCCCACATCCCCTCATCATCTCACAATACATACACAAATCAGGCGCAAAATGCTCTACAGATGGGCTTCCAAATTGCCACAGTTGAGCTACATTGTTGGATAGGAGGGAGTGTTGTTGGAAAACCAGATTTTATGAAGGGTTTAATAACCTCACCATTGGGAAAACTAATTTTAAAATTAATGTTAAGTAAATAGTATAAATATAATCCTTACACATAAAATGCACTTCACAGGAATCTCTAAGATTCTTGAAAAATGCCTTCATGATTTGGATTCCCACGATTTTCAATGACCTTACTGAATAGCTCAAGAAAATTTGTACCGTGAATCAAGATTTTTCTTCACAAATGTTTTATAAGCAATACATTTAAGGAAAAAAAAGAATACAACTAACAACAGAAATATACCCTTACAAAATCTACTTAAAATGATTATTATTACATTTAGGGATTCAAGACCTCTCGTGTCTTTCTGATGTTGAGTTGTAAAAATACAAAAGCTCAAGACATGTATGAGAAAAATAATTTGCAAACATAAGATTTAAATGGGAAATTATAAGTGTGATCAACTAAATGAAAATCTAAGAACAAAACATGTATTTAAAAGAAAAATACTTTGGGGCTGGCCCGGTGGCCGAGTGGTTAAGTTCGCGCGCTCCGCTGCAGGCGGCCCAGTGTTTCGTTGGTTCGAATCCTGGGCGCGGACATGGCCCTGCTCATCAGACCACGCTGAGGCAGCGTCCCACATGCCACAACTAGAAGAAACCACAACGAAGAATACACAACTATGTACAGGGGGGCTTTGGGGAGAAAAAGGAAAAAATAAAATCTTTAAAAAAAAAAAAAAAAAAAGAAAAGAAAAATACTTAAAGCAAGTCAAGAACACCAAAACAACAAAGGAAAATATTGGTCTTTCATCTCAGAGCATATTTATCCTTCCTTCCAATCTGTCATTGAGAAAAACAACATAAGCAATAAAGATAACATACTATTTAAATGTCATATCAAAATTACTTGAACTTCTAAATAGAAAATCAAGCTGAAGTTAAACGTTTCCCTTAACTCCCCTAATGTATAGTGTTCCTGCAAATGAGAAAAAACAAAACAGAAAAATGGGGTAAGAATATCAGGTTTCAGAAAAAGAAACCCAAAGGGTTTTTAAATACATGAAAACACGCTCAATCTCATTCATAAGAGAAATGCAAATCAAAACCACACTGAGATTATGTAATTTTTCACCTATGAATCCTGAGAAAGATTAAAAAGTGTAGTGACATAAGGAGCAAAGAGGATGTGAGGAAGTGCGCTCTCCTGAGGATTGTCAATGGGGTTTTAAATTGTTACAACCTCTTTGAAAGGCTATTTGGATAGAGAAAATTCACAAAATTCCAGACACTCTCTGATCCAGCAATTCCTCATCTAGGATATACTCACACAAACGGAAATGACATGTACACAGATATTCAATGCAGTAATGTTTGTAACAAAACAAGTTTGAGAAGAATGTAAATGTCCTTCAGTAGGAGATAGGTTAAACAAAAGATGGAATACTAAGTACATGTAAAAAAGAGAGACAGACGTCTAAAATTTACAATGTGAAGCAAACAAGAAAAAAAGCGAAGTGCAAAACAGAACATAAGAAGTAATTATTCACGTAAAAGACCATAAGCTTAACACTTGTCACTGGAGAGGGAACTGGATGGCTCAAGGACAGGCAGAAAGAAGACTTCACTGTAGGTCTCTTCTGTGTTTTAGATTGTTGAAACTTTTATTTTCCAAAAGAATATTTTAAAAGTATTTAGATGATACATAACCTTCTTTGACTTCTCTTGTGTATCTCACCACTAATTCTCAAAACAAACATTCCAAATACGCTAAACATGTACTAAAGAAATAAGATATGGGGACCGGCCCAGTGGTGCAACAGTTAAGTTCCCATGTTCCACTTTGGCAGCCCAGGGTTCCTGGTTCGGATCCCAGGTGCTGACGTGGAACCGCTTGTCAAGCCAAACTATGGCAGGCGTACCACGTATAAAAAGTGGAGGAAGATGGGCACAGATCTTAGCTCAGGGCCAGTCTTCCTCAGCAAAAAGAGGAGGATTGGCAGCAGTTAGCTGAGGGCTAATCTTCCTCAAAAAAAAAGAAAAAAAAGAAATAGGATATGTATTATGCACACAGAAATTAGATGTATAATATTGTTAAACTACTTAACAACACTTCTTTAAGGCAAAAGATTACTTTTGCAACTGCTAAACACCTAGAAGAATTTAAGCACTTTTAAAAGAAAACAATCAACCTTAACAGAAGCTGATGAAACAAGGTACAGAGGTACTCCCATAAAACTTTAACTGATTTAGGGGCCGGCCTGGTGGTGCAGCAGTTAAGTTCACATGTTCTGATGTGGCAGCCTGGGGTTCGCCAGTTTGGATCCCGGGTGCAGACATGGCACTGCTTGGCAAGCCATGCTGTGGCAGGCATCCCACATATAAAGTAGAGGAAGATGGTCACGGATGTTAGCTCAGGGCCAGTCTTCCTCAGCAAAAACAAAACACAAAACATTAAAAAATAAAAAGTAACCTGATGGATGGATACTAACTAAATGAATAAGGATATTCTTTAAAATATATATATTTCTTTTAGTTTTAGGAAGTTATATAGTATAATTGGAAAGGTCCAAAAATATATCTGTAACTTGAACAATGTTATTTTGTTAACCTTGCCCAGAATGTTTTCACCCTGTGAAGATTTTTTCCTGGGTATAGAACTTTGACAGCTATTTTCTGTCAGCAAATTGAAGAGGCAAGTCCACTGTCTTCTGGCTTCCATTGTTGCTGTTGGTTAGTTGTCATTCTAACTGCCATTCTTTTGAAGGTCATTTGTCTGTATTCAGCTGCTTCTGTGATGTTGTCTTTAGTTTTCTATAGTTTTATTCTCATGTGCCTAGGTGGGGAATTTTTTTTTTTATTTCCTGTTTGGGATTCACTGAACATCCTGAATCTTTGATTGAGTTCTTCAATCATTCTGGAAAATTCTTAGTATTTCTCTCTTCAAATTTTGCTTCTGCCCACATCTCTCCTCTACTTCTGGAACTTCAGTTAGACACATTTTCACTCTATCCTTTGTGGTTCTTAACTCTTTTTCATATTTTTTCATTATCTCTTTAAGCGCCAATCTGGATTTCTTCAGTTCTCCAATTCTCTCTTCACCTGTGTCTAACCTCTTATTAACCTAATTCAATGTTAATTCTAGTTCTTAAAGTCTGCAGATCTGTTTCTGTTGTATGTGGTTTCCTTATATGCTTAGTTTTTAACAATTAAACTCCTTTTCCTTGGAAAAAATGTTTGTGGAGATTCTTTTGTGGCTTAGGATCAAGGTGCATTCCTCCAGACAGGATTTGAGTAAGCTTATCAGGCATCTAGGAGCATAACTTAGGTTGAGTCCATCCTACATTCATGGTTCAAATGTTTTTTTGAACCACCCAAGTGATGTTTATTTGGACTACAAATCCATGCAAGGGCCAACTCACTGTTGTAACACCTCAGAGTGGACTTGCCCATTCCACTCTGCTCAGGATCACAGCAACTTCCCTCAGTCTCCCAAAGTTAGGCAGGTAGCATAGATTTGCTTCTGGGTCACTTTCACCCTGAGTATTGCCTGCACACAGCTTTAAAGAGAGAGGATGTCCTGTTGGGCAGGCCTCAGGCTTTGACTTCTGCTGCCTAAGCTCCGAGAACATTCAAAAAGCAGCCGAAGTTCTCCCCATTTGGCAAAGGCTTTCATGGTAAAAACAGTTTAGATACTCTTCTTATCTCCCAGTGTTCCTATTTTTGTTTTTTGTGTTTGTATTGCAATTAGGTTTTGGCCTGGTTAATTCTTTACTATGCTGTCAGTTCTTCAATGCTTTTAAAGACATTTTAAAAATTTGGTCCAGCAGCCTTGTTTCCACTGAGAGAGCTGATCTGAGTAACTGAGCTTACCATATTACCCAAATCTTCTTCAATATATTTTATTAACGTCTAGCTTTCAAAGAGATTAGGAAAAATTTTGTACGCGAACTATCTTGAAAAGCAACTAAAAACTTTAAAATCTAATGTTCTCTGAAACACTAAATTTCAAAGGTTAAAAAAATACTTCATGAGTCCAGCAATTTGAGTTTACCTTTTAATGTTTGCTATGCCTAAGTAAGTGAAGTTTGGGTGAAAGCCACGAGGACGAAAAGTGACATGATCAATATTTAACCCGGAATTCTGCTTTGTTTTTTAAGATAAAAGCTAGAATAATTCATCTATTTGTTTTTAAAATTAAATCTATATCAAGTTAAGTTTATGGATTTAAAGAGAAACTCACATATTTTTCAATATCTAGATGTCTTAATGAATTTGCACTCATCAATATTGGCATTGTGCACATGTACATTAGTCAAAGTCATGAAAAGGGGTGGGAAGAATTAGAATGTTTATGCTTTACTAATTTAACAAAACAACCTGTGGAATTTGATAAATCAACAGGTGAAAACTCAACTTTTTATCTCTTATACACAAATGTCTCAAAAATTTTTCTCTAATATATATGCCTAAAACTTTCATTTATCTTCTATATCAAGTTTTTAAGATGTCTGAATGAATTTCAGAATCACAAGCAAACTTTTTTTAAAAAGGTACCTCAAAATGCTAGGTTAATAAATACTGCCCTTTAAATTGGGTAATTCCACAAAAACTTTTCTCTTATGTCATACATCAAGGAAATTCTAGTGGCAGGCCCGGTGGCCAAGTGGTTAAGTTTGTGTGCTCCGCTTCGGCGGCCCAAGGTTTCCCTGGTTTGGATCCTGGGCACGGACATGGCTCATCGGGCCGTGCTGAGGTGGCATCCCACACGCCACAACTAGAAGGTCCCACAACTAAAAATATACAACTATGTGCTGGGGGCACTTTGGGGAAAAAAAGGAAAAATAAAACCTTTAAGAAAAAAAAAGTCAACGTCAATGAAGCTTATTCTAAGATACTTAAGTATCTGAGGGTGTTAGACAATTCAAAAGAACACTTTGTTTTGTTTTGTTTTGTTGAGGAAGATTAGCCCTGCACTAACTACTGCCAATCCTCCTCTTTTTGCTGAGGAAGACTAGTCCTGAGCTAACATCCATGCGCATCTTCCTCCCTTTTATATGTGGAATGCCACCACAGCACGGCTTTTCCCAACCGGTGCCGTGTCCGCAGCCAGGATCCGAACCCTGGGCTGCTGAGAAGCGAAACTGTGAACTTGATGGTTGCGCCACCAGGCCGGCCCCTCTTTCTATTTTTAGAAAAACCTTTTAGAGACAGATTTTTTTAAAACTATGTTAACAGTAAAAGTATTGACCACTTATAATTTTACCAAAAATAATAGATTTTGTTATCAATTGATATCAGACTCTAATTCTTACGAATTAAAATTCAAGTTGTAAAATAACATGAGTAACACAGTTTCCCCACGGTGGACTTTTCAGCCAACAAATCACTTAGGAGTGTCTCTGTCTGCCAAGCATTGTTCTAGGTTCCTGAAACCTACCAATGCACAACAGACAGACTATAAGCATAAGAAACTGTTCAGTACACTAGGAGATGCTAAGTATGAACGGTGAAAACCTGAGGACAGGACGAGTTCTGAGGCGCTGGGAATGGGTGGGATAATTGTAAATGGTGTAGTCACAGCAGATCTCACTCAGCCGCTAACACTTTTGAAAAGATTTGAAGAATGCAAAGGATTTTGTCAAGCAGCTATCTGGATCAATATCTTTCGAGCAGATAAAACAGCTAATGTAAAGAAAAGCCTTGAGGTGGAAATGTGTCTGGAATGTTTAAGGAGCCCAGTGTGACTGAAGAGACTGTAATTATCTACCATGTAGACATCAAGCACAAACTTTTATACTTGTTAGTGTCCTAGGATTTACTCCTTATACTAATTTTCTATTAAAAGTAATTATTTAATCAACATATCTGTATTTGACTAAGAAATAAATGATTTTTTTTTTTTTTTTTTTTGAGGAAGACTAGCCCTGAGCTAACTACTGCCAGTCCTCCTCTTTTTGCTGAGGAAGCCTGGCCCTGAGCTAACATCCATGCGCATCTTCCTCTACTTTATATGTGGGATGCCACCACAGCATGGCGTGCCAAGCGGTGCCATGTCCGCACCTGGGATCCAAACCAGTGAACCCCAGGCTACCAAGAAGCGGAAGATGCACACTTAACTGCTGTGCCACCGGGCCGGCCCTAAATGATTTTTAAACATTTAAAAATGTTAGGCTTTATAGATATAAATTCATTAAAAATGTATGATTACTTTATTATATCCAATTTGTACTTGGACTAGAACCGTGGTTTTTGTTTTTGAAGATCCAGAAAGTAGCCAAACCCAATCAAGACCCAGAACCCACTATTCAATGGTCAAAGTTCCATTATAATTCTCAACTACTGTTAGTGCTATGAAAACACTGCATTTCATGTAATACCATTGTCTTTCTAAAAATATACAATATTATTACCACATCAACACAATTCTTTTCTTGAGTGAGGAAGATTGACTCTGAGCTGACATCTGTGCCAATCTTCCTCTACTTCATGTGGGATGCTGTCACAGAGTGGCTTGACGAGCAGTGCTGGGTCTGCACTGGGGATCTGAACCTGCAAACCCTGGACTACCAAAGCAGAGCGGGCCAACCACTATGGCACTGAGCCAGCCCTCAGCACAATTCTTAATCCTTCCTTCATCATATCAAATTTAACATATTGCCATACTCTCTCCCTAACAGATTTTTGGACTTTACAAAAATCTGAAAAGAAAATGTAGAGACTGACATAGATTTACCAACTTTTTTTTTTGTCAAATAGATGTTTGGAAACCAGTTCTTATGGCTTCACTTTTCTTAATTTTAGCCAGTCCTTAAGTACTCCAAAAGTATTCACATAAGGACTTTTAGTTTCAGGGTTTTGTTCAAAACTAAGTTTCAATCTTTGATACTAGAATCGATAAAAGTACTTATATACTTATAAGTGGTATTTTTTAATCTCAGTTATTCTTTGTCCCTTTTGTATAACCATCCCTGTTAGTACACACTTGCATATTAACATATATTTAACCAAATAAGAGAATAAAGTTTCATAAATGTTTTACATTAATAAAATTCATGTAACAAACAAGCGACCATTTTCTTCTTGTGTTAAGTCATTCTGGAAACTGTATGCTATTGGATAATCTAAACAGTGACAATGTGGTATCCTAGGACCAGCATTTAGTAAAAACAGATTTTACTCACGGTGAAATTTTCCTAGGAATCAAATTGTTTGAAGCAATTGCTCAAGTTTTATCTATCTATAAAAAAATAACTAATCTGGGGCCAGCCCGGCAGCATCGTAGTTAGGTTCATGTGCTCCGCCTGGGCAGCCCAGGGTTCGCTGATTTGGCTCCTGGGTGAGGACCATCGCACCGCTCATCAAGCCACACTATGGCGGAATCCCATCTTGAAGAACTGAAAGGACTCACAACTAGGATATACAACTATGTACCGGGGCTTTGGGGAGAAAAAAAAGATGATTGGCAATGGATGTTAGCTCAAGGCCCATCTTTCTCACCAAAAAAAAGATCTCCCCTAACAAAAAACTTCTCCTCCCCCAAAATGAATAGTCTGGTCAATTAATGTCACATTTTCCTCAAACGATATTAAGACTATTAAAGGAAATAAAACGTTTCATAGCTTCTTAATTCTACTAGTTTCTTAAGATTCAAATACAAAGTAAAAATTAGTGAAATCCAAAGGAAATTTCTAACCAATATGCAATTTTTCTTTTAAAACTGAAAAGAAAACTTCCACTCAGTTAACTTCTAAATTTATGCATTTGAGTTAAAACAAGGGCTTAGAATTATATCTCGACCTATTTTCCTAGAGCCAAATCACAATCACATTACCTTAGCCATTACAAAATTTCAGATGTTCATGCTTTTTCTCCAGTTCTATTTCCTAAAAGCTTAGCTTCAATTCTAGATTAACTATCGAGCTTGTGTTTTTCTGGAATTAAGAAAAATTTCATGTAATAGTCACAAGTCACCTGTTTAAAATACTAGGAAGGACTAGAAGCAAAACGCAGCTTAGAAACTATCAAGCTGTGTCAGCTCCTCAAATAAAGGATATTTTCTCTTCTTTGTTGAGGCCTCAGCACTAGCAGTTCTTTGCCAGGGATTCTGTGCTCATTTCAGGCCAGTTCAGAAGTCTTCTTCTTCTAGAGGATTTCCTCGACCCAACCCTCCCACCCTCCCCGTTTTCTCTATCAAAGCACCTAGAACCAGTATTCTAACTGTCTCCTATAACAAACTAAATTTGTTCAGAGGTGTCCACAGCATTTAAACATCTAGCATGTGTTTCCTCAGTAGATATTTGACAGCTAATTCTCCCGTCTTTCCCTGATATATAAAGTGAAAGCAAGAATCTGAAATATTTTCACATACTTTTTGCCTACAGCCACATAAAAACGTATGAAAATATACAGATGGTGTGGGGCCTGAAAGTGTACCAGATGGCTTTTCTGAGAACCTGTAAATTCAACAGTCAATTGCACTAATGAAAACTAGTCTAACACTTTGGGCAATTTTATCTGAATATAACCCAGGGAAATATATCAATAGGCATCTGTACGCCTTCATTCCACTAAACTTCCACGGTCTTGGAGTACTTTTAAGGGCTCTACATATAAAATTATTTGCCAAAAGGGTTTGCTATCAAAATTCTGCCTATTTTAATCTACACAAAATCTCCTAAAAGTTAAACTACAGCTTATCCTTTTCTTCCTGTCCAAAAAGTATCTTAGAATAAGTATCACTGAATATGCTAAATTTCTAGTTTTTCGATTGTGGCAAACTTAGAATTGCACATTTTGACATAACACTGTAATGGTTTGTGCAGGATCAACTGAGCAGTAACAGTAAGCTGCATGAAGGTATTTCAGCTTTCAATGACATAAACCAGAGATGTGCTCAAAAACTATTTCTTGAATTTCTAAGTCTGATAAACCACAAACCACAAATCACAAGTAACTGGAAATGTTGGTCCAGTTTCAATAAATGTGATTTCCCCATTAACTATAGGAGTCAAGATCCTCTTGCACACCTTTTTTTTAAAGAGAGCTAGACTTCTGACTTCCATTTTTAGTTTTTATGTTTTCATGAAGTTTTACTTGACGTTCAAATATCTTAATTATCTCCCCTCAAAAAAAAAATCACAATAAAGAACAGACTATCCTGTCAGAAAATTTATTTTGCAAGGCTTCACTTCTATGGAAAAAAATCATAAAGATAACTACTTAGTGAGCAAATATGCAAACACGAACCTAAGCCTTTACCTAAATTCTAAATTTTGGCCTTTATTTAAGAAAATTGCCTCCCAATAAAACTAATTGCTAAATCAGAAACAGAAGGTAAAATCCATTGTTCTCACATGAACGTTGAATGTAAACAGGTATTTGAAGCTGTAAAGAACATGTTCTTATAAATTGCTAAGACCTGTCACTTTTGTTTTCAGAATCCTTTCTGCTATTTGAAATTAGACCCAAGTTCATACTGCCAAAAATTTTAAGAACTGTGAAGGGAAAAGATACACAGAATAGCCAAGTAGAATTTTAGAGCTAAAATTTTACCACATGATGAGTTTGCATTAAAGTTACTGTACCATGCCATCTTCTAAAAAGATTGGTAGCAATTTTATATGGTTGTGAATAGCTATACATAGATTATGTATAATAATATCTATAATATTATGTATAATCGTCAAATGTACCCCCAAATCCTAATAGCTACATAATGCAAGAAACTCTCGAGCAAAGAAAAAAGGAGTCAGCTATGAACCCACTCTACAGCTATTTCTACACCTGCACTGTATTGAAGTTCCTTAGATTCCTTAGCATAGTGGTTAGTGTCTGGGAGCCCAGACCCAGGAATCAGAATACCTGAGGACAAGCCCCCAGCTTCCCCACTCTCTTCTCAGAGTAGCTCAAACTTTAATTTTGTTGATTTTAGGGAAGCTATTTAAGTCCTTTAAATCTCAGAAAAACAGAACATCTGAAAAAAATGGGAGCTAACACATACCTACCTCAAGAGCTACTGCAATTAGTCAGCTGTCCCACGTAAAGCACTGCATAGGGGGCCGGGAATACATTGAAGGCCTAGTAAATTTGAGCCATTACTGTGGAGGCACGCAATCAGAATAAGGGAAATCACATGAAAAACAGACAACTGAAAACCAAGAGTGGAACTTGTAAATACAGACTTTTAACCTCTAAAAATCTATTCTAGAAAATATTTCACCTCCAAAAATGTCCTTCTCACATACTCCTCCTTATATAACGGCCACAGAGAACACTGTTTTCCATGAAATTTAGTAGTTTTGTAGATCTACACTTAAAAGGCAACATAATTGAAAACACCTGCTTACTTTTAAGAATTTTCATACAATTCCACCCATATTTTGAGCAAGATCCACAAAAATTTTAATTCAATGCAAATATATTTAAATTCAAAATAAAATAAGTTGCCTCTCAGTAATAAAAATATAAAAAACTCCCACGCCACTTCCCAACATTCCAGCAATTCTAAAGACAACTCTTGTCTAGAATAGTTAATGGAACTTTTCCATTTATGTCATGATTTACAGATTACGGGAAACAACACTTGAATTCACATTAGTTTCCCTGTTCAGATGGGGAGGGGACAAGAGCAAGAGATAGTATGAAATCTGTGTGGTAAACTGGCACTTAAACACAAGGCACCCCAGAAAAAGGAACATTATCAGGACGTAAAATTCAAATAATTTCATCCATGACAGAAACAGGGAATTTTAGAAATATGAATCAAAGACAGTTGGAAAAATGTAAACATGAGCTGGATATTATATTAGAACATTACTGTTCCTTCTCAGTGTGGTCATGGTATTGTGCTTATGTAGGACAATATTGTTTACATAAACAGAGATAAAGCATGTATGGAAAAACATAACATTGAGTTAAGGCGGAAAGTGTCTATTTACTATAATATTCATACCATTCTTGCAACCTCTCTTTCAAAGTTTTCATAATAAAAAATTGGGAAGGGGAAAAAAGAGACTGAATGGCTTGTTTAAGGTCACTAATTCAATAAAAGAGCTATAAACACAAAATCCAAGGTCACCAGATTCCAAATTCTTTCTCCTTCCTATTCCTCCATACTATCCTTTATAGAGTAACCTGCAAATTCCTGCATTTCTTTAAATAAAGTAACAATTCTTTAAACATATCTTTTCCACACTATCAAAAGCGACCAGGCCACTGTTTTAGTAACACAGATAACGAGAATCCTGACCCTGCAGTTGAGGCGCATGGCAAATAGCCACCCTAACTATGAAAGAGTAAGTCACAGACACGTACAAATAACTTTTTTAGACTTGGAAGTCTTTTAAAGGTAAATCTCACAACCACCCTGTGAACTCAGGAAATTCAAATTTACAATCAAACAGCTTGATTTTTGGGGAATACCACATGCATGGTTTAAAGTAATCTTTAATCGTTAATAGAGAAATTATTTCCTTTAAAGTGCTAACTTTCTAATTTGTGCTTTAAACAACTTAGAAATTAAACAAATACTTTAAAAACATAGCATTTTCAAACAAAAATATTTATCTGCATGATCTTTTTGATTCTCTTTTTAACCTATTTTCTTTCTTTTTTTTCTCGCTGAGGAAGATTCACCCTGATCCAACACCTGCTGCCGATCTTCCTCTTTCTGTATGTGAGCCGCTGCCACAGCACGGCCACTGAGACACCAGTGGTGGAGGTTCATGCCTGGGAACCGAACCTGGGCCGCCAAGGCAGAGGGTGCTGACCTTAACCACCAGGCAAGCCCTCTAACCTAGTTTAAAGCCAAAGATCTCAGGATTTTAAAAAGCTCTTATTTGAAGTAATTTCCCATCTGTTCAACGATTAAGTAAGTCACTAAAGATATTTCCAGTAGCCTACAGTGGTTCTTAGGAAAACATAAAACTACTGAAGTTTCTATATAACCAAATGAGGAAGCAAATTTTGTCATCTTCCCCAGATTCATGACAGAATTTTAAGGTCTTGCTGACAGACTATAGGATTTTATATTTGGGAAACTGCTGTGATTAGAAACCACTCTAATCCTCTAAATCATCATCTCTTCTAGGTAGACTTACTAGTAAACTGTTAAAATGAAAAAGAACGTGAGGGAGGGAGGGAGAAGTTAGTACTTTCCAACAGTTCTCAAAGAAACAAGCATTAGTGGGGATCATGTATTCTTAATAATAAACATGCTGAAAAACACTAATTTGTTGGAAAAATATCACTGATTCAGGCAAGAATCATTAATAGATTCAAAATGGAGAGGGTGGTTGTTAAATGAGTGATAGGATTTTTACAGTGTCTCAAAGTATCTCCCCATTATTTTACTAACTACAAGAGGAAAACAGTGACTACACAGTGGAGAAAATGGTCCCCACTGACATCACCAATAAGGAGTAAACAAAAAGCATGTGCCTCTGGATGTCAGTGAGGACATAAGGCCATTTGTAGCTTTTCAGCTAAAATGCATATAAAGATTCCTGAATCTAGTGAGGAAAACACCAAACTTAAATTAAGGCTGAGGAACTGTTCAACATCAGAGGAGATTAAAGAGGAATGACAACCATATGTAACAATCTTGGATTAGACACTAATTAAAAGAAAACTGCTGGAAAGGGCATTACTAGAACAATGAAAATGGAACACGGGCTGCAGATTAAAATTCTATTAATGCTTAGTTTCCTGAATTTCCTAAGTGTTTATATATGAGAATATCTTTGTTGTGAGGAAATACACTTGAAGTATTAAAGGTTATGATGTATGCAACCAAATCTCCTATGGTTCAGGAAAAATAAAGCATAAGCATACACTGAAAACCGGTCAATCAAGGTAAAGTGTATATATGGGAGTTCCTTGCACTGTTCTTGCAACTTTTTCTTTTTCTTTTTTTGCTGATTCACCCTGAGCTAACATCTTTGCCAATCCTCCTCTATTTTCTGTATGTGGGCCACCTCCACAGTGTGGCTGGTGCGTGGAGTAGATGTGCACTTGGCAACTGAACCCACAAACCCGGGCCACTGAAGCAGAAGGCGCAGAACTTTAACCACTCGGCCACGGGGATGGGCCCTGTTCTTGCAACTTTTTTTGTAAGTTTAAAATATTTTCAAAATAAAAAGTTAAAAATGCATTATGGAAATTACTTAAATTATAAAGATGTCAGTTTATAACCTGTAAAAGCAATGCTGACTTACTATTCAACCCATAACAAAGCAGATTAAACCATGTGATTGCCAGTGATTGGTATACAATTTGAATTTTCAACTCTAAACAATGATAATCTAAATAATGAATGTTTTAAGCATTTTTTCACTTACTAACATATCCAAATTAAGAGAACCACAAAACCATAAAAAATTCACTTAACTATTACACAATGGTGAAAACTGATAATCAAAGGAAACGGTGAATGAGAGCATTAAATGTACAGATAACACAGGAAACAGTTATTTTGTTACAATCTTCCCTCCAATACTTTTACGTCTCCTCCTACGACAAGGCCCACACTTGCATGAGATATTTTGTTGAGGTAATGTCACTTTTAAGTTTTATGAAATTTAGATATGACTCGAGCACTTATACAAACATCACTGGTGCTGAAAGTCTCAATTATAGCTGGTAAGAGCCAACTCTCTTGAAAGACATTAAATGGAAATATTAAAATTGCCATTAAAAAAATCATATTTGACTTAAAAACTATCAAAAACCACTATTTTTTTTTAAACAAGGGGACATGAGTTTACAATGGTTGAGAAACACTGCACTCATCTACATAGTGAAAAATTCAGAAATGGATCAAAACTTGACTACAGAAATAGCTAGAAACAATGACCAGCTCTTTGTGAGAACACTCCATTCCCCACCCCCTAAAAGAATGAGAAGTTCTCACATATACAGACTCAGTACTAAGTAAATGAGCGGTGTCAGCTATCAACCTGAAACCATGAAGATGTGTTCTTCATGTTTAGACACTCCTGCAGCAGAGAGCTGGGCATCAAAAGGAGCTGCAGTGATGGTTTTAGAAACTCCTGCAGCAGAGAGCTGGGCATCAAAAGGAGCTGCAGTGATGGTTTTAGACACTCCTGCAGCAGAGAGCTGGGCATCAAAAGGAGCTGCAGTGATGGTTTTAGACACTCCTGCAGCAGAGAGCTGGGCATCAAAAGGAGCTGCAGTGATGGTTTTAGACACTCCTGCAGCAGAGAGCTGGGCATCAAAAGGAGCTGCAGTGATGGTTTAAGCCACCTTCTCCAGCTTAAGCGGCCCTTTCTTAACACATGGGACCTTCCTTAGAAGCTGTCTCTTTCTTAGTCTGGCACTGACATGATTATACTGTTTAAAAAAAACAAATATGGAGCCAGAAAACTGGGTTTCAAACCCAGGAATAATATCAGCAAGTAAAAAACTATCAATGTTCGGGGCCGCCCAGTGGCCCAGCAGTTAAGTTCACACATTCCGCTTCCGAGGCCCTGGGGTTCCCCAGTTCGGATCCTGAATGTGGACATGGCACCACTTGGCACGCCATGCTGTGGTAGGCACCCCACATATAAAGCAGAGGAAGATGGGCACGGATGTTAGCTCAGGGCCAGTCTTCCTCAGCAAAAAGAGGAGGACTGACAGCAGATGTTAGCTCAGGGCTAATCTTCCTAAAAAGAAAGTGTCAATGTTCATTAACAACCCTAACCCTGACTGCAGTTCTAAGAAATAGTCACAGTCAAGACTACTATGAAACATTCAGTAGGTGCCTCAATGATTACTTCTCAATCAATCCTATACTGATCGAGAAATCACAACATGGTGTAGTCAAAACAATAAACCACGAGACTAATTACTTTATAGTCCAGCAAGTATAGAGTATTCTTCAAGGCATGAAATATAGCAATAAGATTCAAGTACGGCCCTCTCTAAAGCCTCAATTTCCAAAACTAGATGCCACAAACACCTAGCAGTAACAGATTCCATACGTACATCTTTTGCAGATGGAGTCAGTAATACAGTATGCTAATTGAAAAAAAAAAAAAAAGCTTCCCAGGTGATCCTAAAGCAGTGCAGGTCATAAACTTTGGCCTCTTGATTTATTTTACTCATGTATAAAATAGGGGCTAAACTAATTCATCTTATCTTCCAGCTCTAAACTTCTGATTTAAACTTAACATCCACTTTGGCTTTAAATATGTAATATTTGCTTATTCATAGTTTGTTGAATTAAAATTCAAGGCCATCATCACGAAATAGTTAACACTTTTTTCCTTCAAATTCACTATGAAAAAGTTACCAAAATGTCCCCATAAAAGACCATTTCCCTTGGTTCTATATGAGGTAATGGATGTTAACTAAGCATTGTGGTAATCATTTCACAATGCAAACTATACTGAATCATTATGTTGTACACTTTAAACGTATACAATCCTACATGTTAGTTACATCTCAATAAAACTAGAAGAGAAAAAAAACTTTTCCCATACAGGAATCTTTACACATAGACTTACAATAATGTTATCTGTGTATGCTAGAGCTAAAATTTTGCACTTAAAAAGAAGGGTTGTAATTCAACATGTTTTATCACATGTATAAAAGTATTAGGAACATTAAAAATACCTTTGGGATTTAGTTATTTTTGGGCCTTATTACATGTCAACAAGTATTTTTCCAAAACTACATTTCAATCCTGCCTTTGACATCAGATTCTTCGTTTTCAGAACTATCACTTAACATTTCCAAATAGAAAATTTTTCTTTGAAGGTTTCCTAGCATACAAAATGGTAAAACTTACCCCAGGTTATGCTTCCCTGAGCCTTAGAAAAGCCATTTAGTTTTCCAACAAGTCGTATTCAAAGCAAATATTCACCATTTTGTTGAAATTGCTGTGAATTCTGAATATGTGGGGGAAAATTCTACAGACTTCAGTTTATTACACCAGTACACTAACGAACTGTTTTCTACTCCAAAGTTGCTAAGAGCAAAACTGTTTAGTAAGAAAAATTAAAGTTTAAAAAGAAAATTATTGGGGCCGGCCCCATGGCCGAGTGGTTAAGTTTGCGCACTCCACTTTCGCATCCCAGGGTTTTGCCAGTTCGGATCCTGGGCGCGGCCATGGCACGGCTCATCAAGCCATGCTGAGGCGGCATCCCACATGCCACAACTACAAGGACCCACAACTAAAAATATACAACTATGTACCAGGGGGCTTTGGGGAAAAAAAGGAAAAATAAAATCTTAAAAAAAAATTTACTTACAAGCAAATAAATTCTCGTCCACAGAAGTCCAGCTTTTAATAAGATATTAGCATTATTTTACATATTTTCATTTCTTGGAAGTGCCTTGAACCAGACTCATTCAAAAGGAACAGCTGTTTGCAAGTTGAAAGCATACCAAACAACATAAAAAATGAACCCATTAAAAAATATTTGAGTCTTTGATGTTAAGAGGGCTGTTTGGTTTTTGTTTGTTTTAAAGTCAATTAACTGCCACCTGGTTCCCTATGCTCAAGTTAGAATCAAAAATGTAGAGCATCCTAAAAATGTAGAGCATCCTTAAAATGCCTTTCTGCGTTAGGGCTAGTTCTATGTCCAAACACGGTTTCTCACCCCGTAAGATTATGAAGGGCTTAAGAATGTTTGTGTTTATTCATGGATGTCATGTATATCTTCAATTAATACCTCTTAAGATAGGGGTAGAAAGTCACACACTCAATCTCCTAAGATCTTACTGACTACAATCCCCAATAATTTTTAAAAACTAAGTTTTAGATATTATGTCTCTCCATAAATGCCCAAGAAATTCAGGGTAAATCACAACCCAGACAGAAACTTCAAATGCACGATCAAATATCCCTTTTTGTTTCACAACATATTTGAGAATGTATGTACTTTTTATTCAAATCTGCTTAGAGATGCCTTTTCTACATTTTCAGAATATACCATAACTCTTATTACACACACAAAAATAGAATATAAAGAAGCTGGGTTAAAAATCCAGGAGTCTTTGCAGAGGGAAAAAGAGGACCATTTTTTTTCAATGTTTATCAGTGACTGCAAAGACTAATTTTGCTTTATAAAGATGAGAAATATAAAGGCAATCAATCAGGTCAATTAGTATAAGGTTTTGCTTGAAAAGAAATGGCTATGTGTCACATAAAATAATTACCTATAAGACATAAAAAATAGAAAAGATTTTTTTAAAGACAATTTATCTAAATTAACTATGTCCTTTTGCAAATAGTTTTATTATGTAATGCCTTGAGTGAGGAGAAAAGGCCAGAAGGAAAAAATGTACAGACCATGTTAGTAGAAGTAACAACACCTAAACAGTTATGGCTCAATAATAGAAGGGAAAATGGATGGGATAAGATATTTCAATAAAACCTAAAACAGAAGTTTACTACTTACAATAGAAAACATGCAAATATTTCCTTTGTTTTTAAAATAGTATGTAATTATTCAAAGCACTTTCAGATATTTGATCACTCAGTTCTGTGTTTGTAAATAACTCCTGTTGTCTTTTACACCCCTACACTACATTTATACATGCATTTAAGAAACTATAGATTAAAAAGCATATTGCGTTTTAGAGTATAATCTGAATAATCACACAGACATGGACCAACATTTATTACAAACAGGAAAAGAGCAGATCTATAAGGAAAGAGCACAGATTAAAAAAAAAAAAGTTGCAAGCTGAAGTATTGAAATTATATTCTACATAATAATGCAATAATTTTATCTGTATTTAAAAATCACATTGCTCAATATATACAAAACATTATAATACAGTAGTTTAAACTGCTACTTAGAGGCATTAAAACAGTATTAACAGTGGAAAAGTTTATTTCAATTTAGGTCACTCATGTTCCATCCTGAGTTCACTTCCATTTTCCAAGAAGAAAGATATTTTTAAGTTATTTTTCCCAAGTAGAAAGGTTATTTTGAAAAATTGAAATGTAGACGTTAGACGTTACAACCCATTATGTATAAGAAAAGGATTGACATTTTATGATTTTTTTAAAAAAGGAATCAACTCTCTATACACTTTTATTAAAGAATTCCAGCTTTCACAGACAGCAAGATACATTGTTGCTATTATCAGCAGCATTACCGTCTTCATTTCTCCTTCAGCTACCAAAAACAACATTACCCTTTTGTAGGAAATTTTTTGTGAATGTGACCCAATTCAAAACAAAATACTCCTAAGATATTGTAGCTTACGTGCTATCAGTGCTTAACTAGCTACATGAAAAGCTACAGAAACCAAAAAGGGGAAAAACAACTTAAAGAATATGGCAAAACGATAAATTTTCTCAATCTTGTGATACTTAGTGACCCTTCTCACCACTCTAAAAAGTGGTTCCTTAAAGAACATTGAGGCTCTGATTGGCTATTCCATTTAACTCTCTAGTGTTTAAAAACTCACATTTCTTAAACTCAAAACATACTATTCTGCAGATTCAAGAAATCTGTGTATCAACTAAAAGGCTATAGATGTATTAAAATGTTTCCTTTATTTTAAAACTAAGCAGCAGCAAAAATATTTTCATACCGTAACAGTTATCTTTAGTCTCTACACTTGATAACTATATCACTTTAATAGTCATACGATTGTTTGCTCTTATGATATTAACTCATGTAAAGTAGCAGTTTTGGAATTCAAGAGTAAAGCAATATATGTCTCGCACTTGAGGCAAAATGTGATCTCATATATAATATAAAGAACACTAAATTAATTTGGCCTAATTCTTGAAATTATATAATTATATTATAAATACAGAGATGTTGGTCATGCCCTTTCATTAGAACAAGAGAATTTTACCTCCAACAATTTCTTTGCTTTAGCAAATAAAAGTGGGTAATGAATTAAGAAGGACATTTTAAAGTTCAACTTTTATACAGTAGCTAGGTTCTACTATACATATACGGTATTGCTAAATGCTCACTGATATGAGAAAAGCAGATATATTGGCAATTACTAAAAATTAACTTAACAAAAATTACTTGTCATTAACTTAACAAAATTTATGTAAAATATGCTCTAATTTGCAATTGCTGTTTCAAGTTTAAAGCAAAAAAACAAACAAAAAATCTGGTTGTTTTGTCACTTTGTTCTTAAATAGGATTTACAAATTTCTCTGGGGAAGCAAATTACCTTTTGTTATTAAAGATGTAAGTATTTCCTAGTAGCAAGGAACTAAATGTGTTTGGACTCATACACATTGGTTTAGCTGAACATAAATAAATGAAACATTGCAATTTTCCCACCATGAAGTACTGAGTTACAACAAATGTATTAACAAAACTTTATTTTCTTGAGAGTGTATACAGGATATTATGTAAACACTGTTAGCATTACTTTTAATGTAAAGACATTCTTATTATGACTTCAGATCTTAATATATTATAAATAGGTGTGTCTTCTCCAGAAATATTAAAGGCCACACTGGGTGACATGACCAAAGAAAGTTTTAGCCTTTCATAGGCTAAATAAAGTACAAAACGTGAAAATAGAAAAATAAAGAGCAATCAGGAAAAACACAGCTCAGGATACGCATTTCTGCAATCAGCATGCAATTTAACATCTTATTTCCTAAATTAGAAAAATAAATTTTACAAAATGCACATATATTTCTTTATCATTTTTTCTCAAAAGATGTTTTATACATATTCATATTTGTGTGTGTTTGTGTGAAGTAACTGCAAACATAACCAACTAAATAAATCAAGGAATTGATAGCAGCTCTGAAATAACATGAAACGGGCCGGTTATTCAGACAACTTTCACCCCCTTGGAATAACATCTGGTCTGAGAATTCTTTTTTAGAATGCAGTTCATATTTTTAACTAGAAAATGGTAGAAACAGATGCAACTGTCTTTATACTCACAGAATGGACTATATCTAATTGGCAATTTCAGCTTAATTTATGGTATAACGAAATGCATGAATAATGCTTGAATATTTGAGAAACACAAATTTCTAAAACTCAGAAAGTACTACTTCATTATACAAAAACTATTATGTACCAATTACGCTCATTTCTGATGAGTTTCCATATAAGCTAATGTGTTTAAAAAATCAAACTAGAATGCAGACCAAGTACAGGTGATCCAGGTTCCTTGCTTTAATGAGTACTACGAAGCAGCACTGGCTTCAGCACACTTCAGACATGCCTATTCACTCACCTGGTAAATTTCGTGCCAGTCTACTCTGATGATTAAATATATTAAGGAAAGAAATGGTCCCAAAGGTTAAGTGATGAAACCTTAAGAATATGGTCTTGAGCCAAAACCACAATCAGACTCCACATAAGGTACAGTCTCTCTTACACATACAAACACACAAACACACATACCACATACACAACCACACACAAAAAATTTAACACCCATACAATGTTCCTGCTATTGTCCAGTAATTCTCCCTTCCCCAAGTAATAAAATATAAACTACAGCACAAATACAATGAGTACACTGTAGCCTCAATTTAAATCTGCCGTTGGTTGGGTCCATTCTGAGGGGACACATCACAGGTGACACTGTGTTGTGCTGAAGTCTGTTCAGTACCGCTGATGACTAAAGCCCTTTGAACAGGTCCAAACAGACCCACATATTATCAAATTTCAGCTATTGTGGAAAATGCTATGATGAGGCTGCAGTGTACTTATGTTGAGAATTTATATTATAAAATTAATATTCAAAGAAAGAATACTTCATTAGTACTATAAATAAGTTATAAAAAGAACTGGATATCATTTGCACTTAATGTGGATATCAATTATTCCCATCTCACCCCTTCCATCCCATTAATTTATAACCTGAAAAATGATTACTTGATGCCAAGTGTTATCAATACATTAAGGCTTTATTATCATCTTGACTGCTAATTCCAGTCTTCAAAAATGACTATTTCCCTTCTAATCATAATAAAAAATGAGGCCCTTACTCTTTAAAATAAATATGCCTCACTTCAAATTTCAACACAGTTAGAAAGCAAGAAGAAAAAAAAATCAAAGCAGCATTGGGTAAATTATGATTACAAAGGTTTGAGACACATTAGCTTAATTCCTGTATAATGTAAACTTTATCCTACAGAAAAACTTTTCTTTAAATTATTGAAGTGCTTACATTTATTGACAATCCACATATTTTCACAAAATTAAAATCTGAAATAATTTTTCACCTGTTTCATTTCACCAGAGACACTCAAAATACTCTATGAAACTAAGTTAACATTTCTGTATTTTCTTATAATACCATTCATATTAGTTTGTAAGTAGGAATAAAAAGAAAAATGAGCTCTAAATAAATGACACAGGAGGCAATAAATTGACACATGACAAGTAAATAAAAGGCTAAAGCACTCCAATACCATTGAAACTGTTTTAATGTTGTTGCAACTCCAAAATGCAACAATCATCAGCTTGTAAAGACCCAAATTTCAAAAATTCATTTTAATTACTCCTTCATACCTATTTTACAAAATAAAGGCAAGAAACATTTAATCCTCCTTGTCCTAGTTGTGCTATCTATGTTCCTAACTTGTTTTCTATCACTATAGTGTATGCTGCAATTCCCATTAGATGCTATATAAGAAAAAATAAAATAAAATATTAACCTCTGCTTCAATGTACAGTTTCCAGAATCTGCCAGAACTGGGGAACTGAGCAACAAGGCGTTCGTAAGTCTTCCGTGCTTTGTCTATAGGTTGATTCTAAAAGTGAAAACCAATAAAGAGCATTTACAATGTTAGGATTATGAAAATACTATTTACTGCAGAACCAAGTAGTGTGATTGGACCCATAGAGAAGGAAATGTAATCCTATATCACTAAACCTGTGCCTCTCGAATGAGAATGCTCCAAGCGTCAAGGTCATATGGATTCTCTTCTAATTTCTTTTCGGCTTTCTTCACCTTCTCTGGGACATACTCAGCTGCCTGGGGGGGAAAAATAAGGAACTGAAGTTACTGTTTAAAAAATCTCATTCCTAATTTAATTCAAGTACAATATATCAGTCTCAAATGCAATATGACAATACAAAGCATAAAAACGTTCTCTTCTAAAAGAGATTTGTATTTTCTGTAATCTATATATCCTATGTTATCATAAGTCACTTCATAGAATCACATCAAGTGATCACATACTTTTAAAAGACATTTTAAAATTTAAATAAACCCATCTTTTTAATTAAATACTATAGAGCAGCAGTTCTCAAACTTTGTGGTCCCAGGACCCCATTTATACTCTTAAAAGTTGAGTATGCCAAAGAGCTTTTGTTTATGTGGATTATTTCAATATTTACCTTATTAGAAACTAAAACTGAGAAAACGTTAAATATTTACTCATTTATATATAAATAACAATAAAATTATTTACATGTTAACATGAATAACATTTTTATGAAAAATAATTATTAAAAAATTCAGTGAGAATATCCTTGTTTTACATATTTGCAAATCTGTTTAACATCTGACTTAAAAAATATAGCTGGACTTTCATATCTGCTTGTGCATTCAATCTGCTGTCACATCACATCATGTAAAAATTCCACTGTACTCTCATGAGAGATTAAGAGTGAAAAAGGCAAATAATGTCTTAAATTTAATACGAAACAGTCAGAACTCATAACCCCTCTGAAAGTCTTAGGAACTCCCAGGGTCCCTGGACCAAGTGAGAAACACTGCTATAGAGCATTCATCCTGACACAAAGAAAAAGCATGAAATGACATGAAAATTTTATTTTGATGTAAAAGTTTTAAAAACATGATTCACAAACTGTACACACAGCATAATGAAAACTGTATGAGTTTTAAAAAATTGTACTGAAATATTTAGTGGTCACATTTGGGTGACGAGTGGTCTAAGTACAGGTGATTTTTCTCTCCCTTTCCGTCTTTGAGTATTGTCTAAACCCTTTAATAAGGTAGTTTTTTTTACCATAGAAATATAATCTTAAGAAAATTAATACCTAACATAGTACCTAGCATCTATGCATAAATACAATTACTTCTCAAATTGTTATTCAGAATACTATGTGTTCCACAAAAAGAAAGTGACACACAAACAAGTCAGATAAATATTATTTTATACAAAGTTTTGTTTTGCCTTTTTGCAGGACTTCTTGAAATCTATAATACAGCAATACAGAGGAATCATATTCAAGAGAGGAAAGAGAGGGAAGCACTGCTCCTTAGATCTTTCTTTTTCTCCCTTTTGTTAGTGGCAATTAATCTCTCACAGAACAATTCTGTTAAAACACCAGTTGGGAAAAAAAAATTTAAGTCATCTCTTTAGGAAAAAAAATTACCTGGGAGAAATATACTTTTTTCTTTGGAATACGTTAGTTTCTACCACTGATAAGTATACATATATTTAGAAAGAAAAACAGGTTTTAAAAGACTAAAGAAATTTTGTATCAAAGTTATGATATTTTACTAATATACAAGAGCTTTATAAACAGCTTGCTCAAGAAACTAAAACTGTAAATGTTTAAGAGGCTACTGGCCCCACCCACATATTAAAACATGAAATGACAGAGTAAACAGTTTGCTCATGGTGACAAACGAATCACTAGATCAGGATGTTTCAGAAAGAGAACAACATATGGAAAATTAGCAAGTAATAAAGGTGGCATTTTACAATTCAACAATAAAAAATCAAACAACCCGATCAAAAAATGGGCAGGAGACATGAACAGACATTTCTCCAAAGAAGATATACGGATGGTCAATAGGCACATGAAAAGATGCTCATCATCGCTGATCATCAGGGAAATGCAAATCAAAACTACACTAAGATATCACCTTACACCCATTAGAATGACAAAAATATCTAAAACTAATAGTAACAAATGTTGGAGAGGTTGTGGAGAAAAAGGAGCCCTCATACACTGCTGGTGGGAATGCAAACTGGTGCAGCCACTATGGAAAACAGTATGGAGATTCCTCAAAAAATTAAAAATAGAACTACCATACGATCCAGCCATCCCACTACTGGGTATTTATCCAAAGAGCTTGAAGTCAGCAATCCCAAAAGTCCTGTGCACCCCAATGTTCATTGCAGCATTATTTACAATAGCCAAGACATGGAAGCAACCTAAATGCCCATAAACAGATGAATGGATAAAGAAGATGTGGTACACATATACAACAGAATACTACTCAGCTGTAAAACAGAACAAAATCATTCCATTTGCAATAACATGGATGGACCTTGAGGAATTATGTTAAGTGAAATAAGCCAGCTAGAGAAGGATAATCTGTGTATGACTCCACTCATATGAGGAATTTAAAAATGTGGACAAAGAGAACAGATTAGTGGCTACCAGGGGAAAGGTGGGGTGGGAGGTGGGCACAAAATGTGAAGTGGTGCACCTACAACACGAATGACAAACATTAATGTACAACTGAAATTTCACAAGATTGTAATCTATCATTAACTCAATTAAAAAAATGACATTGTAAAAAAAAAAAGGTGGCATTTCAAATCAGAATGGTGAATTATTCAATGTATAGTATTAGAATAACCATATAGTCATCTGTTAGAATAACTGAAATGTCAACTTTATCAAAATAAAGTTCAATTGTTATTTTACCCTTTGCACCAAAGTAAGTTTCAGCTAGATCAAAGATTTAAACATTAAAAACAAAACACATGAGGGGGCTGGCCCCGTGGCCGAGTGGTTAAGTTCGCGCACTCTGCTGCAGGCGGCCCAGTGTTTCATTGGTTCGAATCCTGGGCGCGGACATGACACTGCTCATCAAACCACGCTGAGGCAGCATCCCACATGCCACAACTAGAAGGACCCACAACGAAGAATATACAACTATGTACCCGGGGGCTTTGGGGAGAAAAAGGAAAAAAAATAAAATCTTTAAAAAAAAAAAAACCACATGATGATGTACACTTGAAATTCATGTTATTAAGCAATGTTACCACAATAAAAAATTTTTTTAAATAAAAAACACAAGAACGAATGAGAGAAAAACATGCTGAAATGTATCTTTGCACAGGAAAGGCTCTTCAGAAGCCTTTGAAAAGAGTAAACTTAATTCATGAAGTTTATGTGCATGAGAAAAGTATAATCAAAGACAAACAACACACCTAACACATATGGCAAAGTACAAAATTTATTAATATAAAGTTCAGTCAAGACCAGCAACTCAAAAAGAAAACAGGCAAAGTATTCAACAGTTAGTAGGAAGAGAAGTAAGAATGAACTTTAAACACTCAAAAGAAACAAGTGTAAACCGTAAGACAGAGATGGAAGGTTTTATAATTAACATTGCACTGGAAAGGGTAGGTGAAAAAACATCCTCACATTGTTGGCAGGGGCAAATAGTAAACTGATCAAAATTTAATATGAATGTCTGACCCTGAATTCCATTTCTGGCAACGTCCTACTGCACAAGTGCACAAAGATATATACTGAAGAATAGTCAGCTACTAGGTTGTTTGTTGTTGCCTAAGACTAGAAATAATGTAAATAATCACGTACAAAAGAACTGAGTAAATAAATTATAGAACTATCACTAAAAACACGCCGAACAAGGCAGGGCAGGTCTATACATATCAACATAGAACAATCTCCATAATACTGGCTTAAAAAAAAAAGCAGACGGGCTGGGGAGGGAGAGAGACACACCCGACATACACTTACTCTACATTGTATACTCTTAGGCTATTGAATTTTTACCATTCACCTGAGAAATATTTGCTCAGTGTCCAGTATGTGCCAAACAATGTTCAAGGGGCACTTGGGGTACAACAAAATAAAGACTTCTTTCACTTACATCTAGGATATAGAGCCACGCACTGGGGCTTTGGGGAGGGGGGAAAAAGAAAAAGGATGAAAGAAAGACTTCTTTCAAAGGGTTTACTTCTTGGAAAAAAACTTTAAAAATATTTTAAAATAAACTAAGATCTTAGTTCATAAGATACTGACTATAAAACAATCATAAAATAAGAAGTAAATCTGCTACAGCAACTTTCAATCAGGAACTAAACAGCTTATCTATACCTGAATTGCTTTAATCAATGCTAATAGTGTTTCAAAGCAGTCTGATGGGAGGGCAAATAACTCAAGATCCACTTGCTGAAAATTAACCAACAGAGAAACTCAGAAAATAGCATCTAATATTTGACCAGCATAATCGCAGCCAAAAAGTATAAATTTCTCTGTACTAAATTTTAAAAAGCCACTCCTTTAGTGATTCTCAACCCTGGCAGCACACTACAATCACCTGGAGGAAAGGGAATTTAAAAAGATGCTCAAGCTCCACTCCAGATCAATTAAATCAGAATCTCTAGGAATGGGCCTTGACCATCACTATTTTTTTAAAACTCTCCAGGTGATTCTAACGTGCAGCCTCAGTTGAAAAGCGTGGCTCTCCACGGTACCTAACCTTTTTTTGGTACCACAGAACCTTCCTGCAGTCTAGTGAATCCCATGAGCCGTTTCTCAGAATAACGTTCTTAAATATACAAAATAAACTATGAGGGATTTCCAAGGAAACCAAGTATACTGAAACAGAATTACTGAAATATTTTTAAACGAAGTTTTATATAGTAACGGATCTAGTGGCAAGTCTAGTGATTACTGCAACAATATTTTGAATTTATGTTCCAGTCAGAGCTGTTGCTAACAGTACTGCTGTGGTTTCCTGCCTACATTTATAATAGAAAGAAAGGCTCAAATTTCAGTTAGAGATTAATGAAATTAAAGAGTTTTATTTTCCCCAACCGAATTCATGGAAGCTCTAAAATTTTATCCACAGACAGCTAAGGGAAGGGGTTACCAGGGATCTAAGAACTCATGCAAAGGATGCTGGAGAGCAGATGTAAAAAAAATTTGTTGAGCATCTACTATGTCAGGCATTAATGATTAATAACCCCATTTCACAATAAGAAATATAATTAAACTACACAACCTGCCCAAAATCCAGTTAGAATCTGGCAGAACCACCACTCAGCTCTTTTCAGAATCTGCTACATCCCTAAATATCTTCCTCTGCCCAAGGATGTAGTTCAGTGTTCATAAAACAATCTATATGGATACTTCTCCATCAACTGCATTAATGAACAATGGAAGTTAACCAAAATGGCCAGGAGTTACTTCGGTAGTTATGGACACATTTAATCCCCACAATAAACAGTCGTTCATCGTCACAGCTATAAACCAGTTGGGTAGCAAACACTGTAACATTTTTGTTTTCTGGCCTAGTTACCATACTGCTACAGGACAAAGGAAAATTGAACAGCTTTCCAGAATCCACAAGGAGACTGGACCTCCATAAGAAACGGAGTTGTATTATTTCTTGAATCTGTTCCCAGATTAGAGGAATAGGTCACTTTAAGAAAACTTTCGGCAAGTTTCCAGTGCCCATTTGTAATGGAATGAGGTCAGAATTCTGCTTAGTAACAGCAAAAGAACAGCTGCCCCATGCTTAGACGTCCCAAAACACATTACTATAAGAAACTCTTTCAAAATCCAGCTTTTGCCTTTGGAATAAGCTATAATCCTATTACCATTCTTTAGAAGGTGTTAATGGGAAGCAGGATGGGACTCCAAATCAAATGAGAAGAAACGCTGGACTACTTCCCAAGGCATGCCCGTTACCAATGATATTAGCAGGACTTTGCGAACAACTTTGACATGCACAATTTTAAAAACCAGAAAAATAATACATCTGTATGGAGTATACAGAGATACACACCAACATATACTATTTCAAATGGGTATAAAAATCAGCAAAACGATGTGAACTAGATGATGTACTTTTTTTTATAAAGGGAGAAAATGCTACAAGGAACTATCTCCAGCATCTGCTCTATGAATTGTTTTCTAGTAGGAGTGCATCACTAAATATCAACGAACGTATTTTGTCTGTGAATAACAACATGTGCATAATTGGCTGAAAGTATGGAAGTAGGGTAAATCCATTACATGTTTGACCTTTTCAATTTCTTTTTTGGTGAGGGCTTTATTGAAACAATCACACACCATACAATTCACCCACTGAAAGTACACAATTCAATGGTCTTAGTATATTCCAAGTTGTGCAACCACCACAATAAATTTTAAAACATTTTATTGCCCCAAAAAGAAACCCGTATCCATTAACAGTCATTCCCATTTCCCAGTCCCTAGCCCTAGGCAACCACCAACCTACCTTCTGTCTCCATTAATATGCAGGTATTTCATGTAAATATCACATAATACACGTTCTTTTGTTTCTGGCTTTCACTTTACGTGTTCTCAAGGTTCATGTTTTATCATATGTCAGTACTTTCCTTTCTATTGCCAAATAATATTCCATTGTATGGATAATCCCACATTCATCAATTGATGGACATTTGGTTAGTTTCCAATTTTCTTTGTTTAAAGATTGGCACCTGAACTAATATCTGTTGCCAATCTTTTTTGTTCTTCTTCTCCCTAAAGCCCCCCAATACATAGTGGTTTATTCTAGTTGTGTGTCCCTCTGGTTGCGCTATGTGGGACGCTGCTTCAGCACCCCCTGATGAGTGATGCCATGTCTGCGCCCAGGATCAGAACCAGCAAAACTCTGGGCCACAGAAGCGGAGCGCGAAAACTTAAGCTCTCCGTCATGGGGCCTGCCCTGGTTTCCAGTTTCTGAGTGGAGTTCATTTTGTGTTTTCTTTTCTCTTAGGTAGATATCTAGAAGTGAAACTGCTAGGTAATGTGGTAATTCTATGTTTAACATTTTGAAGAACTGTCAGACTGTTTAACGAAGCAATTATACCATTTTACGTTCCCACCAGCAGTGTATGAGGGTTTCAATTTCTCCACATCCTCACCAACACTTGTTGTTACGTGTCTTTTTGACGACTATAACCATCCTAGAGGGTGTTAAGTGGTACCGCACTGTGGTTTTGATCTGCATTTCCCTGATGGCTAATGAAGCTGAGCATTTCTTCATGTTCTTATTGGCCATGTGCCTACCTTTGGAGAAATTTCTATACAGATTCTTTGCCCATTTTTAATAGGGTTATCTTTTATTACTGAATTGCAATAGTCCTTTATATGTTATAGATACAAGTCCCTTATCAAATATATAATTTACAAAAATTTTCTCCCGTTCAGCGGGTTGTCTTCACTTTTCATGTTTAACCTTTTGTTTGTTACGTGAAGCTAACTCAGAAACAGAACTAATGACGTCGGCCTCACAGCACCGCACTATTTTAATGGCTCTCAAACTTTTTCTAAGGAACCAAAGAGATTTCCTAAAAATGTGGGTTACATCTATCAACATTATCATATTCGAAATTAGAAATTTTAAGTATTTAACTCATTTTAAAATAATAAACTCCTCAATTTTAAAATATTTTCCAAAACAAATAAATAATTAGTGAAAACAATGGCACTGTTCTACATTTTTGTGATCTCTTTAATATCTAGCTGAAGAGAAGACATCATCCACTTCTGCTTTCAATCTACAACAACACAGTTTTGGATGAAGTATATGACTACATAACTACAGTTATATAGCTAGAAAAGGGAGCAGCATTTTTAACAGCCTTTTCATGTAATTGTGGACATGTCATGCAGCCTCTGGAAAACTGTGAGTTAAGCTTTACTGAAACTGCAAACGGCTTTCTTTCTACATGGCATCTTAATTTACAATGGGGGTTGTAAACTGTTGGAGGGGGGTGGAGAAGTGACAGGCACCATTATATTAATCATTGAAAGAATAAAATAATCTAATTTCCTCTTCCCATTCCCACCAGCGAAGTAAAACTTGGACAGAAAAAAAGGTAGTTCCCTTCCTCCAAATAGCTGTCTATTTTTGTGGTAAATGGGGAGGGTGTTATGCTAGAAGTCATACAGAAATTAAGTTAAAATAAAGATCAGTGAAAGTTTAATCCAAGTGATAAATGTCAAGAGTAGGGAGTAAGTGGTAAGTAAAAGGACTGAAACCTAAATAAGCTCTTGACCATGACCAACAGAACACGCAGAGATGAGGCTCATATCTGGTTTTGTAATGAGTGTTTTCCACTATTAAGGCTAATGACTAAACACAGTAGAGGAGGAAAGCTAGTAAAATACTATCAAAACCCTAACTGTGCTCAAATAATCTGCAATTTTTTTTCTCCATTTATTTTACAAAGAACGTATTCAAAAACAACTTTTAAGGTCCAGGTACCCCTAAGTGGTCTGCAAGCTTTCATTTACACAAAAATCACCCGCGATACTTGTCTCTGGCAAAGATTCTCAGCCTCTCTCACAGCATCTGTCACAGTGCATCTGAAACTGGGGTGTAGGCATCCATACTTTTACAAAGCACCTATGTGATGATGATGCAATGGACATTAACTCCATTTTGAGAAACAGTACCTAATCCATCTGTTCTGTAAATACATTTTTTCCAAATATTGTGTTTCCTTAAAAATAAAGTGACATCACACCTAAGCCATTTCCGGTTTTTTGCTAAAACATTAAGAAAACTGCAAATACTATACTAAATATATTTATCTCTATTAGGAACAATTATTGCCAAATATTCTACACAGTCCAGTTTTCTCAAGAAATATTAACAATAAAGATCAAATCAAATTTGCCTGCCCAAAACTGTTATACTAAATATCACATAAAATGGGAGGGGGAAAAGTAGGAAAGGCTATTACAGAAAGATTTTGTTAAAAATAGATAAAACAATTGGGCCCAGAGGACACATCATCTAACACACGTACTCGGCCCTTTCCCTCCCTCTTCCTAACCCCAACACACATCCACTTGGGCTTGAAAATTGTTTGGCACTACTGTCACCTCCTAACAACTAGTAAGTACTGATGGCTAGCCAATGAAATAAGCCAGGATTCAGGTTTCGTCACTGTGTTTCGTCTTTCTTCCCTCATTAATAAGTATATAAAACAACACATATTTTTCGGGGCCAGCCCCATGGCCGAGTGGTTAACTTTGCGCGCTCCGCTTCGGCGGCCCAGGGTTTCGCCGGTTCGAATCCTGGGCGAGGACATGGCACCGCTCATCAGGCCATGCTGGGGAGGCATCCCCGCGTGCCACAGTTGGAGGGACCCACAACTAAAAATACACAACTATGTACCAGGGGGCTTTGGGGAGAAAAAGGAAACATTTTAAAAATCTTAAAAAAAACACACATATTTTTCATATTTTCTATATTTCCCCAAACTTATTTTTCACCAAAAGCAAAACAATGACTTACGGCCCTTTTCTTAAGAACTATAGGCAATTAATTTGTACTTATTCAAGTCATGCAATTTTTCCAAAGTGAGAATCATTTAGTTTACATTTTATGCCTTCCTAATTCTATGAGTGTTTAAAAAGTGTATGATAGGCTACAGATTATTTAAAAAGTGAAGTCTTATTTCTAACAGACAGTGTGGAAACAAACTTTAGGGACTTAAAGGTTCATATGAATTGACTTGGTTGAACACATTTCTCTCCCTCTTCTTACCCAACAAAACTTTAGAAACCATCCCCTCTTACGCCCAAAATATTTTACTTTGTATTAATTATTTATGCACCTGCCTCCCGAAAAGATTAAATTCTTTCAGAACTTGTAACATATCGCATATAGCCTAGATGCAAAATTCATCCATTCACTTACTGAACACCTTAAAGTATCAAAACAGTATTTCCTAAGTTTTTAAGATGTAATGATGAATAAATAAGGCAGCCCCTTCAACTCAAGTTCAGACCCAGAGGAGGAACTCTAACTAGCCTACTAAATGTGTAGGGGTAGCACAAGAGAAATGGAGCTAAGAAACAAAATGATCAAAAGTTGAAGCAGCAATAAAAAAAAAAAATACACAGGATAAAAACAGAGCCACAATTCTACACAGGAACCAGACGTGTTTTGGTTAGAGGGCAAACAGCTATACTGACAATAGTTTGTCAGGGTGAACTGGCTAGAACAGTACACACGAAGCCCCAGGAGAATACCCAGGAACAGCGCAAGGTAATTTAAATAGCTCTCTAAATGCAAAATGGAACCTCCTTACAAGAGTAAAGAAAAAATTCAATAAACCTTAGCAGTGATTTTGCTTGTCTATAATCATTTCCCTCTTTCAAAGGGCACAAAGCTAGAGATGCAGTACCAAGAAGGAAATGACCATCCATATTTTTGAGTAACAAATAGAAGATAGTATCAGGTTTATTTAACAAACTATTTTTTTGAGCTTCAATACTAAACCTAAAAGAAATCCACACCTTATATGTTGTAGGATTCTTTGCCCATCCCACCCCCTGTAATCTTTCCAAAGTAAATCCATGATTCAGAGCGGTTTTAACTTTTTTCTTATTATTCTTCAATTTTGTTTAGTCTCTTTTTCTTGTCCATCGTTTCAGGTCATTTTAGGCACTCTCTTTTCTGCTAAATTTTCATTGACTCTTGTCTATACATCAAGCAAGGTAGTTGATTCACATTTTAATTACGTCACTCTGAAGTATCACTTAATTACCATTTCAGTTAAAGTTGAATATCTGGGATATGCCTCAAAGTAACGGGGGTGGGGAGAGCAAGTGAAAGTGCAGAGCAAACGAGATTAACCATGAGTTGAAGCTCTATTTTTTGGCATCTTTGAAATGTATCATTACAAAGTTAAAGAAAAGACAATATGAAGATGACTCTGCTGGCAATCAGACGTCAAAAAATGTGTTTTTAGACTGACAGAAAAAAGATCCAGGAGCCACTGTAAAGGCTGGTATACGCTGAGCATCAAAAGAAAAACAGCTATAGCTGATTTTAAACTAAAATACAAGAAACTCATGAGTCCACAGTAATAATCTTTAAAAAGGAGAAAGAAAAGGGAAAAAAACCAGGAAATTTCTTCTTCACAGAAAAACATGAGCCAGTAAATAGAGACAGAATAACAGAATTTTTTTAAAACCACCATTTGTCACCTCCAATGTAATAACTGATTTATTAAAGGATTACCAATTGATGATAAATAACTAGGCGAAAGGTTATAGAGGAATACACTGTCAATCCACAGATTACCAACTGCAAAAGGGGAAATAATTCTTTACAATGAAGAGATCCACAGTGATCACCCTCATCAAGTGATCAAACTTAACCATCACAAAAAGTGGAACAACCTAGCATGAAGTGCCTTTGGATGCAATGTTACAAAGTATTCTATCCAAAAATATTTAAGCCAAGTATTATCAAAGCTCTGAGCTTACACATAACCATAAAGTTTTCAGGAAATACAGAAGACGAAGGGACAAGTTAAATGACACCACACATACACAAATCAAATGAACCCAGAAAATAAGTTCAACAGGAAAACTGTCCTGGATTCTTCAAACAGACACTACCCTAGGGGAGAAAAATCTGGAGCAACTATTCATGAGACAATCAAATGATGCAATGTAAACCTAGATTAGATTCTGATTTTAAAAAATGCAAAACTGTATGAATCACATTCTTGGGACAATCAGGGAAATTTGAATACGGACTGGATTTTAGAAATGATACAGGACTGCTATTAATTTTCTTAAGTGGGAAAATGGTATTACGGTTATACATAACAGAATTAACGTCTGTATATAAGAGAATACTGAAATATGTGTCAACTTAGTTTCACATACATATGTATGGAGAAAGCAAATATAGCAAAACGTTTAACAACTGTTGATTGTAAGTGAAGAATTGTACTGTAGGTGTCATTGCACTTTTCTTTCAACTTTTCTCTAAATTTTGCACTGTAAAACTTTTAGCTCTGAAAGTTTTCACTACCTGCTCTCTCGTTTAAAATGCCACAATTCTGAAACATTCAAGGTCGTGGCAACATTTCAGTGTCTTTACAATTTAAATTTAAGAATTAACAAAGAATTGCAGAAACTTTCAATGAAACCTCAGTACATTACTCCTCTTCGATTTTCAGATGACAAAATAAGAGCCCAGAAAAAGAAAAAGGGTATGTATACATAAACAGATTTGATATAATAATTTTAAGATTTTGCATTTTTGACTATCCTAACGGCATGTAAAACGTAAACACTGCGAGGATTTCAGAACTGAAATCAAACGACGAGCAAACACAAAATCTAGTTCAGCCAAACTCTACAGACATGATGAAATTTAGTCACCCAGACTACTCAATAGGAACGCTCGTTTTGCCTCATCTCTGTCAACCTCCAAGACCAGCCTCCACGTTACAAGCCGGGGACTTGAAAAACGAAAACCTTAGTGTATTTCGTTGCTACGGCAACGGGAAATTTCAAGAAACTGAGACTCTGCAGTCTTGCAGACCTCCATTTTAAAAACTATTTACCTAAACATACCACGACTTAAATCGAAAAACAAACTGAATGATACCTTTTAACATATCAGCTTCCTCTTTCAAACTAAAAGGTAAATACTATCCTACAAAATTCTGAATAAAGAGCAAAGGAAACAAATCGTTTATCTAAAAATCTGAATTTTAAAATACTTAAATGTCGCTTACACCCAATATTAAAAAAGATGCTTTTATCTACAGTGGCCAAAACAGACTTCTCATTTCCGATTTATCAAATTCTGCAATATGTGCATCGCTGGAAAACAGAAAATGAAAGGTGGATATAAGAGAGAGAAAGAAGGAAGCGGGAGAAAGCCACAAAATTCCCAAATCCCAGCATAACCATGCTATACTTCCAGCCTCCTTCCTTCGCTCTGACAATCTATTTCTCCAAATGAGTTGCATCGCAGATTAGTTTTCCAACTAGTAACCTACTTCTGAGTACCGCACATACTGGAGAGGGAACACTGTCAAGTTTTCCGAAAACAGCGAGTCCACGTTAAAATAATGAATTCCTACCCACCCTAACATCAAAACGGTATCAAAGGCAGGCGTCGCACCGGAGCAGCGCCACGAACCTAAACGGGAAGCGCTCCCCGGCTATTGTCTAAACCAAGTATTTGTTCCTACTGGCGCCTAAGCCAGAGAAGTCCAGAGAGAACTTTAAACCCTGGTCAGATCTTGTTTCCCACTCCCACGGCCCCTGTGCACGCGGGCCTGCGGTTCTCGAGACCCCTGACTCCTTCCTCAGGCGAACACGGCTGCAGTCCTCGGACCAAGGGAGACGGAGGGAAGAGGTCGCCACGAGGCCCCACCACTCTCCTTCCTCACCTGCTCCGTGGCTCCGTCTCCTGACATGGCCTCAGCTGATTAAAACGTGCGACCTGGCCCGCGATGCGAAGCTAGAAAAGAAAATTTAAACTAAAACCCACTCCTAAACCAGTAAAGTTAGCCCTGCCCAGCGGAGCCAGACCGCCAACACGAATCGCCACCGCCCACTCAGATATGAATTAAAATGGCTGCGCCCCTGCCGGCCGAAGAGGGAGGTGTGGCTTCTACATTCACTTCCGGGGCAGTGGGCGGAGCCGAGTGCACCTCGCCGGTTACTCGGCCGCGCAGAAGCAGAGAGCTCCCCGGGGCGGGCCCGAGGCGAGCGCGCACGTCACGGCCCTGGGCGGAAGAGGCTGTCGCTGAGCTGGCTGCCGCCGGCGGGAGGACGAAGCTGTTCCGCCCGGAGGCCCGCGCGCCTTCTGGGGCTTCATCGTCTGGCGGCGGAGCCTGAGTCCGCTGCTCCCGTGGCCACCCGTCGGTTCGGCTCAGGCAGATGGCCCGCTAGGGAGCAGCGCTGCGCGAACGACGCCCGTGTGTGGGAGATGAGGAACCCGCCGAGTCTGGCGCGGCCTCCGCGGACGCCTTCGACGCCGCGTGGGTCGGGAGGGCAGACGCGCCCACGCGGAAGCGCGCCTGCGCGGCGGAGGCGGCCCGCGGGAGCGGGGCTTCCCTCGCGGGCGGTGGCCTCGGGCGTGTGACGGGCTCCGAGCCTCGCTTCCGTAGCGCCTGCGGCCGCAGTGAGGTACGCGGGAAAGGCGCTGGGACAGCGGCCGGCGCGGCTGCAGACAGAGCAGGAACGGCTCCCCAGGTCTTCGTTCCGGCGGCGCCCCCGCCTGCCCGCCGCGCCCCCCGCGGACCCGCCCGCGCCTCTGCTCGGTGGTCCTCTCCGCCCGTCGGCAGCGTGAATTCCCCGGGCGGTCAGGCGCAGGGCAGGTGTGTGTTAACACGTGTTCACCGCGCCCTCCAACCCTGGAGGACTAGCTGTCTCTCTACGATGTAATGTGCAGTCGGCAACTGGTGCTAACGTCATTACTGACGGAAAAAACATCCATGACGGTGTCAAGTGAAAAAACAGAACCCAAAATAGTGTGCATTAAGTAGGATGTGCAGTGTATGTATAGTATACACATAGTACCTCGAACATTAAAAGTAATTTCTAGATTGTAACATGTTTTAGTTTTTTACCTGTTTGAGTTTGCCTATGATGAACTAATGTAAGAACAGTCTTTAAGAATAGTTTTCATATTCTATTCTTCAAAGTTTGATTCACAGGCCATTTTTTCCCAATATTTTTAATGAAAAAAATCTTCAGAGATAAAAATTCAAAGAATAGGGGCCGGCCTGGTGGCTCAGCGGTTCCGCTTAGGAGGGGGGCCCAGGGCTCGTGGGTTTAGATCATGGGTCGCAGGTGGTACCGCCTGGCAAGCCATGCTGTGGCGGAATCCCACATGTGAAATAGAGGAAGACGGGCAGGGTGTTAGCTCAGGGCCAGTCTTCCTTAGCAGAAAGGAGGATGGGCAGCAGATGTTAGCTCAGTGTTGATCTTCCTCAAAAAAAAATTGAGAGTAATACAGTAGATAACTGTGCTGTATACCCAGCACCTTGATCTAGTGACTAACATTTTCGCATGTTTGCTTCGTATGTATGTGTGTATTGATATAGTTTGTATTTTTGCAAAATAATTTGAAAGTAAATTGCAGACATCATGACACTTCATCCCAAAAGAAATCAGTTTGTGTTTTCTCAAAATGACATTCTTCGTATCTACAGTACCATTATCATCATAATTTCCTAATATTTACTATTCGGTCCACATTTGAATTTTCCCAGGTATCCCAAGATTGTCTTTAGAGGAGGTCTTTACAAGTCAGAATCCAGTCCAGTTTCAAGCATTGCATTCTGTTGTGATATCTCTTCAGTCTCTTATTCTCCACTCATCTTTTTATTCTTTATGAATTTTTTAAGAGAGCTAGCCAGTTGTGTCGAGGAATGTTCTGTATTCTGGATACATCCAAAGTGTGCTTAGGGAGTGCTTAGATTCAGGTTAAACATTTTGGCCAGAATATGTCATTGATAGAGCTATGTCCTTTATTTTGTACCACATCGGGAGAAACATCGAACTCCTAATTTGACGCTAAGTGTGATCACTTGTTTAAGGTGGAGACCATCGGATCTCTCATTAGGGACATTTCACTTTTTGTAGTTAACAAGTAGTCGCAGAGTAAGACTTGAGCACCGTGTCAATTTCCTGCTCCCCAGCAAATTTTCACCATCGTTTGGTCATCTATTGATGAATCTTTCCTGAAATAACGAGATACTTAGTGATTAAATAATAATTTTGTAATTCTATTATTCCTTCTGCATCAACAGAAAGCTCTTCTGTGAAAAAGAACTGTTCCCCATTAACCTTTAAAAACCAGGTTAAATGCTTAATTTTTTCTCTTTAATGACCAGTTTTCACAGTAGAGAGTTTAATATTAAACTTCAAGCGTTAATATTAAGCTTCAAGTAGTGAAAAATGAATTTTTTTTCTGGCTTTCTCTTTTTGAGTATCGTTATGGATTTATGAGTTTTTTCAGAATTAAGTTGTTTCAATCAATTGTAATCGTCATTCTTTTGGGGCCAGTATGAGTCCCTTCATACGGGATGAGGGGAACCTATGTCTTTTTGACATGATGCCGTTAGTCTTGGACAACTTCCTGGCCTATTGGCACAGGATGTCCCAGACCCACTTACGTCCTTTCCCTGTCACAGACCTGTACATTCCTTGTCACACGCTTGGATTCAGTCTCAGATATCCTGGTTCCTTCAGTTTGGGAATAGTAATTAGAACCAAGATGTGGGCAATACATGTTGTCTTTTCTACTGGATGTCACTGCTTCTAGGCCTGTTCAGTGTTCAGAGACAGGAAATACATTTTTTAAATTATGAGTTCATATATTGATTTCCAATTCAAATTTAGCATTTTTTTCTTTATTGATTTTACATTTGCATCTCTTTTCTCTTAGACTGAAAATCTTGGTTAATACAAAATATATTTAAAAGTTTCTAAATTAGAATACCAATACTACAATATCAATAACAATACATTTGCCAAGTGAGGTTTAAGATTTCTTTAAAGTTCTTTTTGTCCTTAGCTTATGTTATATTAAGGATGTTCAGTCAGAAGGCCTTGTACAAAAAAGTCAATTAAATAGTTCTTATCTCTTAGTTTACATGAGCAATTTGACATATAGTTGAGTTCAATTTTCCATTTGTTTTCAATTTTAATGTTTGCTTTTTTAGATGTACTTTATTTTTAAATATAAAAACCCCATTATTTGCTCAAAAATCAAAACTGTATAAAAAGTTATCCTCAGGCAAGTTTCACTTCAATCTCTACCCCCTCCGCCTGCCTAACCTCGTTCCCATCCTCTTTAGGGAACCATTTTTATTAGTTTCCAGTTTAATCTTTCTAGGGTTTCTTTTTTGCAAGAATAAGCAATGCATATATTTCACCTTATTTCTTTCATAAAAGGTACACTATTGTGCACTTTTTTCACTTAGTATATTGTGGATGTCACTCCCCACCAATAAAGTAGGGAGTGAAATGATGAAAATAAAGATTTTCTTCAATCTTTTTTTTAACATTTGCATAGTACTTCACTGTATGGATGTACCACAGCTTACACAACCCTGTTGATGGATATCTGTGTTGTTTCCAATTCTTTGCTATACAAATACTGCTTCAACAAATGATCTTGTGCATATGTTGTTTTATATTTACGGATATATATCCTCAGGATACGTTCCTAAAAGTGGGATTGCTGAATCAAAGGGTAAATAGACATGTATTTTATTAGATCTTACCAAACTTCCTTCCGTGGGAATTGTGCCATTTTACACCCCAAAATCAGTGCATTTCTTTTTCCCACAGCTTCTTCAGCAGTGTATTGTCAAACTTGGGTTTTTGCCAGTCTGATAGGTAAGTAGTGGTATCTCAGTATAGTCTTATTCACATTTCTTTTAGTACAAGTGAAACTATGACCTTTTCATAGATGTTAGGGTCATTGTCTTTTACTCTGAACTGTCCATGTCTTTTTGCCCATTTTTCTATTTATTTTTCATCTTCATTGTCTTGATTTTTAAGAGTACTCGGTATTATAGAGATTAACTCTTCAGGTGTTATATAGGTTGCAAATATTTCATCCCTATTTCTCATTTATCTTTAAATTGTGCTTATGTGTTTTGGGGCGGGGGAAGAGGTTGGTATTTTTTGTGTCATGTGAAAAAAATGTTTTGTAATTGTTATGTAGTAAATTTATCAATCTTTTATCGCTCTGGATCTTGAGACCAAGATAGAAGGGCTTTCTCCATTCCCAGGTAATAAATTCATCCGTGATTTTAGAACTATTTCAATGGTTTTCTTTTTTCCTTGTAGAGTTGTCAGCATTGACAAATAAAAATACAGCACAATCAGTTAAATTTGAATTTCATATAAACAAGAAATAATTTTTTTAGGGGCTGGCCCCATGGCTGAGTGGTTGACTTTCTCCAGGGTTTCGCCAGTTCAGATCCTGGGCACGGACCTACCCAGCACTCATCAAGCCATGCTGATGTGGCGTCCCACATGGCAGAGCCGGAAGGACGTACAACTAGAATATACAACTATGTACTTGGGGGCATTGGGGAGAAGAAGAAAGAGGAAAAAAAGGAAGAAGATTGGCAGCAGATGTTAGCTCAGGTGCCAATCTAACAATAATAATAATAATTGTTTATATAAGTATGTCCCAATGGGCAAATGTAGGCAACTACATTTGGTTCTGTGATCCATTTAGAGTTTATGCTGGTGTATAACAGCCAGTATGAGTCCAATTTTATCTTCTTCCAAATGCAAGTTTTATTTTCAGAAAGTAATTTTTAATGAAAGAGGAGTTTAAAATAAATTAATGACAGTATGACGTTTTGCCCCTGAATGCTATGTTTTGCATATTTTATTTTATTTTTTATTGCAGTAACATTGGATTATAACGTTTTATAACTTTCAGGCGTACATCGTAATATATTTCAAATTCTGTGTAGATCACATCACGTTCACCACCCAAAGACTAATTACCATCCATCTCCACACATTTGTGCCTAATCACCTCTTTCGCCCTCCCCACTTCCCCCTTCCCCTCTGGTAACCACCAATCCAATCTCTGCTGCTATGTGTTTGTTTGTCATTGTTTTTATCTTCTACTTATGAGTGAGATCATATGGTATTTGACTTTCTCCCTCTGACTTTTTTCACTCAGCCTAATACCCTCAAGGTCCATCCATGTTGTCACAAATGGCTGGATTTCATCATTTCTTATGGCTGAGTAGTATTCCATTGTGTATATATATCACAACTTCTTTGTCCATTCGTCCCTTGGAGGGCACCTAGGTTGCTTCCAAGTCTTGGCTATTATGAATAATGCTCTGATGAACATAAGGGTGCATGTACCTTTATGCATTCGTGTTTTCAAGTTCTTTGGATAAATACCCAGCAGTGGAATAGCTGGGTCATATGGTAGATCTGTTCTTAATTTTCTGAGGAAACTCCATACTGTTTTCCATAGTGGCTGCACCAGTTTGCACTCCCACCAGCAGTGTACGAGGGTTCGCTTCTCTCCACATCCTCTCCAACATTTGTTGTTTCTTGTCTTGTTAATTATAGCCATTCTGACGGGAATGAGGTGATATCTTATTGTGGTTTTGACTTGCATTTCCCTAATAGTTAATGATGTTGAACATCTTTTACATGCCTGTTGGCCATCTGTATATCTTCTTTGGAGAAATCTCTGTTCAGATCTTTTGCCCATGTTTTAATTGGTTTGTTGGGTTTTTTCTTCTTGAGACGTATAAGTTCTTTGTATATTTTGAATATTAACCCCTTATCAGATATATGGCTTGCAAGTATCTTCCCTCAATTGTTAGGTTGTCTTTTCATTTTGTTGATGGTTTCCTTTGCTGTGCAGAAGGTTTTAGTTTCATGTAGTCCCATTTAGTTTTTCTTTTGTTTCCATTGCCCAGTCAGACATGGTACTTGAAAATGTGCTGCTAAGACCTATGTCAAAGAGCATACTGGCTATGTTTTCTTCTAGAAGTTTCATGGTTTCAGATCTTGCATTCAAGTCTTTAATCCATTTTGAGTTGATTTTTACTGTAAGATAATGGTCTACTTTCATTCTTTTGCATGTGGCTGTCCAGTTTTCCCAACACCATTTATTGAAGAGACTCTCCTGTCTCCATTGTATGCTCTTGGCTCCCTGTCAAAAATTAGCTATCCGTATATGTGTAGGTTTATTTCTGGGATCTCGATTCTGTTCCATTGATCTGTGTGTCTGTTTTTGTGCCGGTACCATGCTGCTTTGGTTACTATAGCTTTGTAGTATAATTGAAATCAGGGAGTGTGATACCGCCAGCTTTCTTCTTTTTCCTCAGGAATCCTTTGGCTATTCAGGGTCTTTTGTTGTTCCATATACATTTTAAGATTCTTTGTTCTATTTCTGTGAAAGATGTTATTGGAACTTTCATAGGGATTGCATTGAATCTATAGATTGCTTTAGGAAGTATGGACATTTTAATGATGTTAATTTTTCCAATCCAAGAGCACAGAATATCTTTCCATTTCTTTGTGTCTTCTTCAGTTTCTTTCAGCAATGGTTTATAGTTTTCGGTGTACAGATCTTTCACCTCTTTGGTTCAGTTTATTCCTAGATATTTTAGTCTTTTTTTCCATTGTAAATGGGGTTATATTCTTAATTTCTCTTTCTGCTACTTTGTTGTTAGTGTGTAGAAACACAGCTAATTTTTGTGTGTTGATTTTGTATCCTGCGACTTGACTGTATTCATTTATTATTTCTCAAAGTTTTTTAGTGGATTCTTTAGGGTTTTCTAAATATAAAATCATGTCATTTGCAAATAATGACGGTTTTACTTCTTCCTTTCCAGTGTGGATCCCTTTTATTTCTTTTTCTTGCCTGATTGCTCTGGCTGGGCCTTCCAATACTATGTTAAATAAGAGTGGTGACAGTGGGCATCCTTGTCTGGTTCCTGTTCTTAGAGGGATATCTTTCAGTTTTTCTCCATTGAGAATGATATTTGCTGTGGGTTTGTCATATATGGCCTTTATTATGTTGAGGTATTTTCCTTCTATACCTATTTTATTTAGATTTTTTATCATAAATGGATGCTGTATCTTGTCCAGTGCTTTCTCTGCATCTATTGAGATAATCGTGTGATTTTTATTCTTCATTTTGTTAATGTGATGTATCACGTTGATAGATTTGTGGATGTTGAACCATCCCTGGATCCCTGGAATGAAACTCACTTGTTCATGGTGTATGATCTTTTTAATGTACTGTTATAGTTGATTTGCTAGTATTTTGTTGAGGATTTTTGCATTGATATTCATCAGTGATATTGGCCTATAATTTCCTTTTTTTGTTTTGTCCTTGTCTGGTTTTGGTGTCAGGGTAATGTTGGCCTCATAGAATGAATTAAGAAGTTTCCCCTCCTCTTCAATTTTTTGACACAGTTTCAGAAGGATAGGTATTAAATCTTCTTTGACTGTTTGGTAGAATTCACCAAGGAAGCCATCTGGACCTGGACTTTTATTTTGGGGGAGGTTTTTGATTACTGTTTCAATCTCCTTACTGGTGACTGATCTATTCAAATTCTCTGCTTCTTCTTGATCCAATTTTGGAAGGTTTTATGATTCTAAGAATTTATCCATTTCTTATAGATTATCCAATTTATTGGCATATAGCCTTTCATAGTATTCTCTTATAATCTTTTGTATTTCTGAGGTGTCCGTTGTAATTTCTCCTCTTTCATTTCTGATTTTGTTTATTTGAGCCTTCTCTCTTTTTTTCTTGGTGAGTCCAGCTAAAGGTTTGTCAATTTTGTTTAACTTTTCAAAGAACCAGCTCTTGGTTTCATTAATTTTTTCTATTTTTTTTAGTCTCTATTTTGTTTATTTCTGCTCTGATTTTTATTATGTCCTTTCTTTTGCTGATTTGGGGCTTCATTTGTTGTTCTTTTTCCAGTTCCTTTAAGTGCACTGTTAGATTGTTTATTTGTGATTTTTCTTGTTTGTGAGGTAGGCCTGAATAACTATAAATTTCCCTCTTAGAACCACTTTTGCTGTTTCCCATAGATTTTGCCATGTTGTATTTTCATTTTCATTTGTCTCCATGTATTTTTTTATTTCTCCTTTGATTTCTTCATTGGCCCAGTCATTGTTCATTTTGTTTAATCTCCACATTTTTGTGGCTTCTCTGGTTTTCTTCCTGTAGTTGATTTCTAGTTTCATACTGTTGTGGTCAGAAAAGATGCTTGGTATTATTTCTCTCTTCTTAAATTTATTGAGACTTGTTTTGTGGCCTAACATGTGATCAGTCCTGGAGAATGGTCCATGTGCATTTGAAAAGAATGTGTTCTGCAGGTTTTTTTTCTTTTCTGTTCTTTTCTTTTCTCTCTTTTCTTTTTTTTTTTTTTTGATGAAGATTAGCACTGAGCTAACATCTGCTGTCAATCCTCCTCTTTTTGCTGAGGAAGACTGGCCCTGAGCTAACATCTGTGCCCATCTTCCTCTACTTTATATGTGGGATGCCTGCCACAGCATGGCTTGCCAAGCGGTGCCATGTCTGCACCCGGGGTACGAACCGGCAAACCCCGGGCTTCTGAAATGGAACTTGCACACTTAACTGCTGCGCCACCAGGCCAGCCCTGTTCTGTGGTTTTTTCATGGAATGTATTGTATATATCTAAGTCCATCTGGTCCAATGTGTCATTTAAGGCCACTGTTTCCTTATTGATCTTCTGTTTGAATGATCCATCCATTGGTGTAAGTGGAGTGTTAAAGTCCCCTACTATTATTGTATTACTGTCCTGTCTATTTTTCTTCTTATGTCTATTAATAATTGCTTTATATATTTCGGTGCTCCTATGTTGGGTGCATAGATATTTACAAGTGTTATGTCCTCTTGTTGGATTGTTCCCTTTATCATTGTGTAGTGCCGTTCTTTGTCTCTTGTTACAGTTTTTGCTTTAGTCTGTTTTGTCAAATGTAAGTATTGTACCCCAGATTCCTTTTCTTTGCTATTGCATGGAGTATCTTCTTCCATCCCTTCACTTCCAGTTTGTGAGTGTCTTTAGGTCTGGAGTGTGTCTTTTATATGCAGCATATATATGGGTCTTGTTTTTTTTATCCATTCGACTATGCTATGCCTTTTGATTGGAGCATTTAGTCCATTGACATTTAAAGTAGCTATTGATAAATAGGTATTTATTGCCATTTTGTTACTTTTTTTGCTGGGTGTTTTAGTAGTTCTTCTCTGTTCCTTTCTTCTTCTCTTGCTCTCTTCCCTTGTATTTGATGGCTTTTGTTAGTAATATGTTTGATTTTTTTCCTCTTATCTTTTTACTTATAGGTTTCTGGTTTGTGATTACCACAAGATTCCTACATAACATTCTATGTATATAGGAATCTATATTGAGTCGATAGTCTCTTTAGCTTAACTTGTTTCTAAAAGCTCTACTCTTTTACTCCCCTCCTCCCACATTTTATGTTTTTGAAATCATATCATCTAACCTCTTATTTTGTATGTGTCTATCCATTACCCTCTTATCACCGAAATAGGTAATTTTAGTAATTTTGTCTTTTAACCTTCGTATTATCTTCATGGGTGGTTGATCTGCTACTTCTATTATAGTTTTGCCTTTACCAGTGATTTTATTGCATGTTTTTTTTATATATGTATATAATTTTCTTATCCCTATTTGTGGTCTTCTCTTTCCCACTTAAATAAGTCTGTTCAGCATTTCTTGTAGAACTGGTTTCTTGATGATAAACTCCTTTAATTGTTGCTTGTCTGGGAAGATCTTTATCTCTCCTATTCTGAATGACAACCTTGATGGATAGAGCATTCTTGGCTGTAGGTTTTTTCCTTTCAGCACTTTAAATATGTCATGCCACTCCCTTCTAGTCTGTAGGGTTTTGGCTGAGAAGTCTGCCAATAGCCTTATGGGCTTTCATTTGTATGTCACTTGTTGCCTTTCTCTTGCTGCTTTTAGGATTCTCTCTATCTTAATTTTGGACATTTTAATTATAATGTGTCTTGGTGTGGGCCTCTTTTGGTTTGTCTTGTTTGGAGCTCTCTGAGCTTCCTGTACCTGAATGGCTGTTTCCTTCCTTAGGTTAGGAAAGTTTTCAGCTATTATTTCTTCAAATAGATTCTCTGCCCCTTTGTCTCTCTCTTCTCCTTCTGGGACTCCTGTAATACGAATGTTAGTGAGCTTGATATTGACCCAGAGTTCCCTTAGACTGTTCTCATTCTGTCTAATTCTTTTTCTTTTATCTGTTCAGTGTGGGTAATTTCCTCTAGTTTTTCTTCCAGCTTGCTGATCTGTTCTTCTGTATCATCTACTGTGATATTGAGTCCCTCTAGTGAATTTTTCATTTCTAGTGTTGTATTCTTCATTTCTGATTGGTTCTTTTTTACACTTTCCAGTTCTTTGTTGATGTTTTCACTGTGTTCATCCAGTCTTCTCCCAGTATCAGTGAGCATCCTTATGAATTTTTGCTTGAACTTTTTGTTCAATAGATTGCTTATTTCTGTTTCATTTAGTTCTTTTTCTGGGGTTTTGTCCTGTTCTCTTGCTTGGAACATGTTCCTTTGTCTCCCCATTATGCCTCTTTCTCTGTGCTTACATCTACGTATTAGGTGAGTTGGCTATGTCTTCTGTTCTTTGAGAAGTGGCCTTATGTAAGAGATGTCTTTTGAGGCCCAGCTGTGTGCTTCCCTCTTGTCACCAGTCCAAATGATCCAAGAGTGACCCCTGTGTGGGCTACTTTGTCTTTCTGCTGTGGCAGGGTTGCGCTTAATGCAGGTACTCAGGGAGTCTAGTCTTCCCTTCCCTGGCAAGGCATTTTTAAATCGGGTTTGGGGAGCCTCAGCACCATTGGCTACAAGGTTTAATAGCACACTCCTGTTGCAGTTTTCCTGTTAATTGAGTAGGTACCTGGTGTAGCTGATTGCTAGGCCCAGGGGCTTACAGTTGCTGTAGGCCTCAGGCCTGCAAGGCTGTTAGCAGCTCTCTCAGAGTTGTAGTTGAGTGGGGCTGGCCCCAGGCAGGGAAGCACCCAATTGTTTCAGGCTTTGGAAGGTGGGGCTGATCCTCCTTGTGGCTGTTTGTGAAGCACAGGTCTTCTGCCACTGATAAGCCCCACCCCTCCACAGGTCCACACACACAGTCAACACAGCCCTTGTCCATGCACACTTCCCTGGAGCATACCCTGACACCCCACTGCAGAGGCCCCCACCTCTCCACCAATGCCCCCCACAGTTCACCTGGTCCTCACATAGGCTCTGCCCCACAGAAGCAGACACAGTTGCCTGCCGGTAGAGTATCATGGTACCCAGTCTATGCAGGCTGACAGGTTGCCTGGGGGCTTGCTCTTGGGTGGGGGCTGGTCCCTAGGGCAGCTGCCTGCCCTGGCTGAACTGTATTAAATCTACACTCTAGTGGGTGTGGCAGATCCCTGGGCTAATGGGCCAGGGGAAGAATTTCAATGGCATCTGCCAGTGTCTGTGTCAGCACGCCTGTACTAGGTCACGACATTGTCCACCACCAGTGTCTCAGTGTCTGGAGAGGCCTCACCTCTCACTGAGATGCACCCAGAGCCTATTGGGTGAGTTCCCTTTCACCAAAGGACTGCGCAGCTTTCTTCTTGGTGATTTTGGGTTGTTCTCAGAGATGTGTGAATTTGTGCATGGGTTCTTTAAGAACAGGGTTTTTTTTGCTTTTTCTGATAGCTTTTCTGGGGGTATTCCCCACTGAAGTCAATAGCCATCAAAGCCAGAGAGTAGGACACTCGTCTCTGTTGTGCTGAGTCTGAAGGATGCTTATAGCAGTAATGTGCCCCCACTAAGGTCCCCACTTTTCCAGGGAGGGTTGCGTACCTTAGGGTGGCTCCCGTCTGTCTGGCTGTGAAGTTCCGTGGCTCGCAAAGGTGGCTTTTTTCTCACCAGGAGGAATTTCTGCCTCTTCCACCTCAGTCAGGACTGTCCCTTGTTGTGGGGGTTCTTTTTATCCAGTTTTCAGTTTTCTCTCCAGGGTAATTTTTACAAGAATAGTTGTAACCTGGTTGTGTTTGTGGGAGGAGATGAGTTCAGAGTCTGCCTATGCCACCGTCTTGATGAGATGTCCCTGCATCTTTTAAAAATTAAGAACATTTTCCTACCTACCCAATGTAACACTACCACATCTAGTTAGATTAATAATTCCTTAACATCATCTTTCATCCAGCACATATTCAAATTTTTCTAATTGTTCCAAAATTTTGTTCACACCTAGTTTGCTTAAATCAGGAGTCAATCCAGAACCACACATTGTGATTGGTTTTTCTGTTCTTTATGTCTGTTTTAATCTAGGATGGTTCCTTTATTCTTAACACTGATTTGTTGAAGAGAATAAGCCAGTGGTGTTTTAGCATGTTCCACTTTATGGATTTGTCTCATTGTTTCCCCATGATGTCCTCCCATGAGTTTCCTGGAAAGGTGTGGTTAGAGTCCATTAAGTAAGATAAAACTTAATATTGGATTATGGTGGACATAGTCTGATTCCAACATTTGTACTGTTATATTATTTTCATCTTGCCACTAGAAAGTAATCTGTATGATGTTCTTTATAACCAGAAACATGTTAAGTTCTTCATCAGTTATTCACGTTTCTTATACAAACTGATAATCTTTAAGTTTCTAATTTAATTAGAAGTTCTTTATTATCGTTTTCTAATTATATAATTGCTTTTACATTTAATTACTAACATTCTTTTGAAGAGTTTTCTCTAATGAAGTGGGACTATTTAGTTTATTAGAAAGCAGGTTAAATGCTTAATTTTTCTCCTTTAGTTATCCAATTTTAAGTAAGGAGATGAATTAATAATATGTGTTTCAAATGGTGACAAATGAATTTTTCCTGAATTTTTCTTTTTTGGATATCATTTTGGAATTCACAGACTTTCATAAATTCAGTGTGTTTCAGTAAACTACAAGTAACAGAATGTGTTGTCCTAGAAGCTACGTGAAGAAAGTTTGTCAGGGAAAAAGAATTGATCGACTGTGTCAGTATAGCAGCTAATTCAAGTAGGATGAAGATTGAGAATTGACCATTGGATTTAGCAATGTGGAGGTTATTGGTGACCTTGACCACAACAGTTTTGAAGGAGTTCTGGGGGCAAGTACCTGACGGAGTGGGTTTAAGAAAGATTGGGAGGAGAGGAATTAGAGAGCAAGTCTTTGAAGGGATTTTCCTGCAAAATGAAGCAAGAAAAAGGAGACGGAGACAGTAGTTGTTAGGACAGTGAGTCAAGAGAAATGTTTCTTTGTTTTGTACAGATAGCTTTTAGTAAGTAGCCAGAACTCATTGTGGGGGACAAAAAGCTCAATCTCTGTATCTTGTTTTGTTGGTACATTCTGCCTTGTGAAGGACAAGAGCCCATAAGAATTTCCTTTTTAAATTACTTTGTCAGCAGTCTCATTAGGCTGACTCCCCTATAGACTCTGCTTCTGTCCACCTTATTTTCTTCCTTTTTCTTTTTTTTGGGCGGGAGGGAAGATTAGCTCTGAGCTAACATCTGCCACCAGTCCTCTTTTGCTGAAGAAGACCTGCCCTGAGCTAACAGCCATGCCCATCTTCCTCTACTTTATATGTGGGACAACTGCCACAGCAATGCTGGACAAGCGGTGCCATGTCCGCACTTGGGATCTGAACTGGTGAACCCCGGGCCGCCGAAGCGGAACATGGAAACTTAACTGCTCCCCACCAGGCCGGCCCCGCTGCCTTATTTTCTTCATCCTCTCTGCCACTCCATTAGCAACCACTTCCCCTTCTTTTATAGCCTAGCCAAAGCATATTTCTTCCAGACCCTTTTTTTCTGACATATAACATTTGTTAGTTTTAGGTGTACAACATAATGATTTGATATATGTATATATTGTAAAATGATCACCACGATAAGTCTAGTTATTCATCAGCACACATAAGTTACAATTCTTTTCTTGTGATGAGAACTTTTAAGATCTACTCTCTTAGTGTCTTTCAAATATACAATACAGTTATGTTACCTATAGTCATCATGGTATACATTACATCTCCAGAATTTATTTATCTTCTAACTGGAATGATACAGTAGCAAGTAAAATGTAAGAGATAAAAGGGAGAGGTTCTGGAGTAAGCTAGGCGAAGGAGTTTGAATGTCATGCCTACAGAGGAGGGACTGGCCTGAGGTAGAACCATAAATAATTCAACAGACGAAGAGTAGAGGGTGTGAGTGCAGATGCAGGGACATGCTGGTGTGAGAAGAGTCTTTGGAAGCTCCCTTGTGATCGCCTCCATTTTCTCCTAGGAATCAAGATCACCAGCTGAGAAGAAGTTTGGGAGTGAGGACTTGGGAGTTTGAGGAGAGAGGAGAAGGTATGAAAAGACAATATGGAGGGGTGTGTGGGTGAGTTGACTAGAGACAGATAATAAGATTGCCTGGCAATCTGTAGGGTCCCGCTGAGGTTTCTGGTTATGGATTTAAAAGGGCCAGTCAGGGGCTGGCCGGTGGCTGAGTGGTTAAGTTCATGCGCTCCACTTTGGCAGCCCAGGCTTTTGTCGGTTCAGATCCTGGGCGCAGCCATGGCACCGCTCATCAAGCCATGCTGAGGCGACATCCCACATGCACAACTGGAAGGACCCACAACTAAAAATACACAACTATGTACCAGAGGGCTTTGGGGAGAAAAAGGAAAAATAAAATCTTTAAAATGGACCGGTGAGCTTGGTTGTGTGCATAGGACTCCAGTGTATGGATGTACCATCCTTTGCTCCACTCATCCCCTGTTGATAGACAGGTAGGTTGTTCCAATCTTTTGCTACTAGAAATAATGCCCCAATGATTAACAATGTGCATATATAGTTTCTATTTGTGGAGGTGTCTTCAGCATAGATTCTAAGAAGTGGGATAGTTGAGCCAAAGGGTAAAGACATTTGTCATTTTGACAGACATTAGATATTTATGATTTTGTTAGCTTATCCCGTTTTCCACTCTCATCCCCAATGTCACAGCGCTCATTTCCCCCGCAGTCCTGCTGCACAGAATATGTTGTCAAACTTTTGGATTTTTGCCGATCTGAGAAGTGAGAAGTGTTACCACAGTAAAGTTTTGTTTTGCATTTCTTTTATTATAAGTGAAGTTGAGAAAATTTTAATACATTAAAGACCATTTGTATTGTCCTATGAGGTCTCTATTCCTGGCATTTGCCCATTATGCTATTGGTTGTTAGTTCCTTTCCTCTCAGTTTCTAGGTGCTCTTTATACAGAAGGGAGATTAGCCGTCTATGATATAAGTTGCACATATTTGCCCTCTGCCAGATGTTCTTACCTGATACCTTACCAAATTGACCAAGCCATAAATAATCTCCACCTCTAAACTCCTTATAGCATCCTCAGGGACTGCCTTGTGTGATATTTGCATTTATATTTTATCTCTTCTACCAGATTATATCTACTCTCTGATAGAGTACTTTTGAGTGAATTAAAAAGCAGTCAAAATTTTGTTTTAACTATCACTTGAAATGTGTAAATCATCAACTAGAGTTTTGGAATTTGTCCTGTGTTACAATTGTTATTTAACATTTTTAGAATTTATTTAGTTCATTCCTTTCATTAACTCCCAACATGATTTTAGAGTTGAAAATAATTCTGATACCAAAATTGTACAAGGTTGGCACTTCATAACAAATCCTAAGGCCAATTTTACTTATGAACAAAATTGTAAGAATCCAAAATCAAAATTGGCAAATCAAAAACAGCACCAAGCTTAAAAGAAAATGTAAAATACAGGATAGTTAGATGTATCCATAAATATTGATTAACATTAGGATATCTATTAATGAATATATTGTCATATTAACAATTTTAAAAAAATCATTATCATCTGGTATTTGTTAAAAATTATTTGATAATTCCACACTCATTTATGGTTTAAGAAAAGGAGAATCTCTAACAAACTAGGAATAGAAGGAAAATTCTCTACTTGATAAGGAATATTTCCCAGAAATCTACAACAAATCGTTTTCAATTACAGTAATGGCCTTCATTTCTGCTGCTTCACAGTGCACTGGATGTCCTAGCTGATGCCAAATGCAGGATAAATGTTGGAAAGCAAGACAAATCTGTCAATATTTTCAAAACAATATGATTTTATACCTAAAAAATATAAGTAAATCAACTGACAAACCGTTAGTTACAGTAATACAGTACAGTAAGGTGGCCACGTGGAAGAACAGCTTTCAAAAATGAATAATTCCCTGTGCTCCACCCGTGCTGCATTAGAAAATGTCATAAATGCAAAGACACGCTCATAATGACGATAAAAACATCGAGCATCCAGAAACAGCTCTTGTCCTGTTCGCCTGTGACCTCCCAGTTGCCAAACACAGTGGTCAGTCTTTAGTCCTCTTCATTGTGTTTGATCCACCAGCAATATTTGATTAAGCCAACCCCTCCCTTCTGAAACATTTTCATCACTTGGCGTCCAGAATACAGGTTTCTTGATTTTGCCACTCCCTCGTTGGACACAATTATGTAAATATATGTATCAGTGCACATCATTCATAAAGACAAATATAGTACTCTTTTTTATGTATTTTTATTTATTTTTTAATTTTTTTTGAGGAAGATTAGCCCTGAGCTAACATTTGCCACCAATCTTCCTCTTTTTGCTGAGGAAGACTGGTCCTGAGCTAACATCTGTGTCCATCTTCCTCTACTTTATATGTGGGATGCCTACCACAGCATGGCTTGACAAGTGGTGCCATGTCTGCACCTGGGATCTGGACTGGCAAACCCCGGCCCGCTGAAGTGGAACGTGCGAACTTAACTGCTGCGCCACCAGACTGGCCCCGACAGATATAGTGCTATTAACACGCATATTGTAATATTTTATTACGATGAATTTTACCACTTGCAATGTTTCCCTGAATCCCCCAGGTGGCAGACAAATACAGTTTCTGCTTGATGCTTAAACTTGGTAAGAACATTACTTACTTTTGCAAATCAATTAGAAATATTAATCAGAATTCTTGAGTACAGTCCAGCATACTTACAACATGATTAAGGAACTGAGTTTTTATAACTTACCTGAGACTTTTACTAGAAACATAGATGGTGATTGTTAAATTGCTGAGCAATCATTGTAATTGGGCGCTCTGGTAACTATAGATTCCACCTGATCCATCATCCTAAACACAGAAATGTATCTGCTGGCTATGAAAGCTAATATTGATCTTTCATTTGGGATCTGAAAAAATCAATTAAGCATCACAATATTAAAGCAAAAGCTCTCTTTAACCGACTGATTTGATATTTTTAAATTCTTAGGAGATTTCTACAGTTATTTTTAATTTTAAACTCGTGTCAGTTAAAATTGGTCAAAAAGGTTGGGTGTATGTCGTACTTGATGTAATGTCCCCACGTGCTCTAAATACATTAAGCTTACCCCACCTCCTCACCCTCACAGCTGCATTTTCCTGATGTTTCAGTCTGCTTTTTATATTTCGATCTATTTTACAATAAGGTTAACAGGAACATGACTACAGCTATGTAGACGGATGGGAAAATATTTGAAAAGCTCTCATGAGAAGACACAAATATATCTGGGGTTTTATTTTTTAAAGTCTGTAGAACATTTCCAAGTAATGAATTCTCCCCCGTACATGATGAGGCTGGAATGACTGTTGACTCATCTTGAATTAGAACGTTAATTAAACACATCTTTTACACATTTCCTAAATTTAATCTGACTGTGCTGCTTGAGTTTAAAATGATTTGAAAGGTAAACAAACTGGAGATAATCAGTTTAAAAAACCATCTGGGCATTGTTAAATTATATTCATTGTTCTAAGTATTTTTCAAACTTTCGTAGTCAAAGCCCTAGAACAACAACATTGGCGAAAACTGAGTAAGAAAAAAAAAAGCCAATTATAATCTCACCACTTTGAAGAACAGTTTTTATTTCACATAGTCCTTTTTTGTATTCAGTATATGGGTACATTTTTTCCATTGTAGTAAACTTTGGGTATATACAACTTTGATTTTTATAGAAGGCTCTTTTTTGTTTTTAAAAATGTGGGGCCTATACTAACTGGTATGACACAGAGTTTACACTGCCTCCTACTGCCTCTTAAGAGAAGTTAAGTGCTTTTGTCAGGGATGGGCACCTGAGTCAGAATCTACTCACTAGATAGAGTCCACACTGATGAAGTAAGCCATCCAGTCATGGGTGCCCTACCTGAAAGGGTGAAGCTGAAGGAAGAGAGACACCAGGAGAGAGTGAGAAGGAAAGACCACGTGGACACTGGTGTAACCAGTCCTAGAATTATCTTGGTTATGAAATGGCTTAACAACTTTAAACCACGCACGTCCTTACAATTAACCCCCTTTTTCCTTAAGACTGAATGAACTTCTGTTCTTTGCAACCTAAAGTCTGACACATCACATTTTGATAAATTATCAATTCACATCCTCTTTCCCCTTCTTTTTCTGTGTTCCCGCACCTTTTATGTGAGCTTGGTCACCAAATGATTCATTTGAAATAGAAATAATTTTTAAAGACAGATTCACCAACTCTGAAAACAACTTGATGTTGCGTAAAAATAATGAATATTTTAAAACTTAGCTTTCCCAGTTTCGTTATTATCCTTTATCCGGGAAATTGTATAAAAGATGTATTCATTTTCTAGGAGAAAAATCTACAATCTCCATAAATTTACATTATCTAAAATGCCATGTCTGTTTTCAGGACATGATTTTGGCCCACAAAAGACTCTCAGTCAAGTATGTATGCCTCATACTCTTTGGTGTAATAATATCCTGCACAATAGTACAATACTACCACTATACTCTGTGACTTTCATCCAAAGCCTCTCATAAATTCCTCCTATGAGGCAGTGAGTACTTAGGCTCTACGATGGTCATTTCATTGTTTACTGGTGATAGTACACAGAGGATGGAATGTGCTATCCCGGGCACAAAGAGTTCTGCTGGGAGTGTAGAGAGAATAAAATGTCTTCATACTTCAGTGACTGTACAGAAAACTCTTGTGCAAAAGAGAGAAAGCAAAGCTCCAAAAAGTATGTATTTATTATCTTTGTGCTGGTTAGCTGGAACTCTTTGTCGATGAGGTCATAGTTTTCATCCCAGTTTGGCTCATTTATCTCTGCTAGCTTCCTTAATCATAGCGTGCACCACCAGCCCCAGCCAATTGCCTGACAAATGTCTCTTCTGGGTCCAAAGGGAGCCTGAAAAGAGAAGAAAATAGGCGTCAGTCCAGTGGCGCAGCAGTTAGGTTCGCGTGCTCCTCTTTGGCGGCCCCGGGGTTCACCAGTTTGGATCCCAGGCCCGGGCCTATGCACCACCTGTCAAGCCGTGCTGTGGCAGGAGTCCCACATAGAAAATAGAGGAAGATGGGCACAAATGTTGCTCAGGGCTAATCTTCCTCAAAAAAAAAACAAAACAAAAGAGAATAAAATAATCTGCAAATCTACCACTATACTTGGAAAAATAATTTAAAACGCCCATTTAATCGACAGTGGATTAATAAAGTTATCATTTTTGTCTAGACACTAGTTGGTAGTCATATAGAAAGGCACTACCTATAGATACACAGATGGACAATTCCTAAATGATGCTAGATGAACAATTAATTGATCCATGTTAATGGTGATGAGATTTCCCAGATGTGTTTCACTGTGTCAATCAATGTATAAATAAAGCTTTTTTTTTTTTAATTTTATGACTGGAAATTTGTACCTTTTGACTACTCTCACCCACCCCCATCCCCCACCTCTGGCAACTGCCACTCAGTTCTATGAATTCTTTTTTTTAGATTCCACATATAAATGAGATCGTACAATATTTGTCTCTCTCTGACTTGTTTCATTTAGCATAATGCCCTCAAGGTCCATCCATGTTGGCCCAAATGGCAGGATTTCCTTTGTTTTTTATGGGCTGAATTATATTCCATTTTGTATGTGTATCTTCTTTATCTATTCATCCATCAATAGCCATGTCTTGGCTATTGTAAATAATGCTTCAGTGAACATGGGAATACAGATATATTTTTGAGTTAGTGTTTTCGTTTCCTTCAAATAAATACCAGAAGGGGAATGCTGGATCATGTGGTAGTTCTATTTTTAATTTTTTTCAGGAAACTCCATACTGTTTTCCATAGTAGCTGCACCAATTTACATTCTCACCAACAGTACACAAAGGTTCCCTTTTCTCCACATCCTTGCCAACGCTTATTATTTCTTGTCTTTTTGGTAATAGCCATTCTAACAGGTGTGAGGTGATAGCTCATTGTGGTTTTGATTTGCATTTCCCTGATGATTAGTGATGTTGAGCATCTTTCATTACCTGTTGGTTATCTGTATATCTTTGGAGAAATGTCTATTCAGGTTCTCTGCCCACTTTTTGATCAGATTGTTTGGGGTTATTTTGCTATTGAGTTGTTTGAGTTCTTTATGTATTTTGGATATTAACCCCTTATCAGATATACAATTTGCAAATATCTTCTCCCATTCCATAGGTTGGGATGGTTTCCTTTGCTGTGCAGAAGTTTTTTAGTTTGATATAGTCCCATTTGTTTATTTTTGCTTTTGTTGCTGATAGAGCCTTATTAAAATGAAGGAAACAAAGGGTTTTAAAAGATTAAAAATCTGAGCACTCTAGTTTTTCACATCAAAATCATTTATTTGAAGCACATCAAACCAAACAATGGCAGAGAGAAAATAATGATGGCTTTGGCTACCTTGGTCACATAATTGGTAAAATAATTTGGTACCATCTGTGTATCAGAAAGGACGTGACATATCCTTTATACCTATCTTTGACCTACAGCCATGTGAAAATTGGTTGATGATGATTGCTATGGTATTATTCAACAACCATCCAAAATATGGGGGTTTTAGCGAAATACATCATCATGTAATTAATTTTCTCCTAAAGTCAAATCCTCAAAAGAAATCCACTGTGGAGACCAAATTAAAAAATGCAGTTTTTATGAATGACAAAACAAACAAACCTAACCAGTTCCAGCAGAAGTTTCTCATTTTTGGATCAAATTTTTGTGTAAGTGTATATTGACATGCAAGAAGTTAGGTACAATGTGTCACTGTATGAGTCTCACCTATAAAATAATTTGCCTTGACATGTTGGGAATCTAAGTCTTGTGATGGGTGAAAAGTGTGAGAATAGTTTCTTCTGTCCTGTTACTCCTACTTGCATCAGAGACCATCACTACGGCTCTTTTTAGAAAGGCTCTTTTTTGGTTGCTTCTTCCTCTGGCATCATGGAAATTCCATATGCCCAGTCTTTCATTATGTCTGAGGATATCAGAATTGTTTAAAAGTCTCATATTTAAATAATTAATCCACAAGCCTTTATTGAGGTCCTATTCTTTACTTTGAATCTTCTGTACACTGTTATTCACAAATAAGCAGAATACAGTCTCTGCCTTCCAGAAACTCAGTGTGGATTTAAATGCCTAATTACTAAATTCCCTTAAAAAGTATAAATAAATTCTAGGCTTCACTTTAATAAAGGCCTTTTTTTTTAAAGATTTTATTTTTCTTCTTTCTCTCCAAAGCCTCTTGGTACATAGTTGTGCATTTTTAGTTGTGGGTCCTTCTAGTTGTGGCATGTAGGATGCCACCTCAGCTTGATGAGCAGTGCCATGTCCGTGCCCAGGATTTGAACTGGAGAAACCCTGGGCCCCCAAAGCAGAGCACGCGAACTTAACCACTCGGCCACGGGCTGGCCTATAATAAAGATCTTTAAACATTAGAATGCAGCTGTGAAAACGATGGCAGGAAGCTCGTTGACAATGTTAGACTTATTAAATATGAATCTGTCAATTGTCCCCAAATTGATCTGTATTTCAAAACAATTACAATGGAAATATAAGCAGGATTTTTTTGAGTATGTTGATGAGCTGATTCTAAAATTTATAAGGAAAAAGAAGAACAAAGTCATAGGTCTTACATTACCTGATTTGAAGACCTATCAAGACAGTCTGGTATTGACAAAAGCACAGATACGTAGATGAACGGAACAAAAGAGAATGTGTAGAAATAGACCCATACAAGTACAGTCAACTGATTTTTGACCACATGTAAAGGTAATCCAGCGGAGAAAGGATAGCCTTTCAGCATCTGGTATTAGAACAATTGGACATCCATATGCTAAAAACTAAATCTCAACCTATACCTCACACCTTATACAAAATTAATTCAACACAGATCATAAACCTAAGTAAAACTATAAAGCTTTTAGAAAAAAGCAAAGGAGAAAAAATTTTTTTACCTTGGATTAGGCAAAGAGTTCTTAGATGTGATGCCAAAAACATTTAATCCATAAAAAAATTGATAAATTGGACTTCATCAAAATTTAAAGATTTTCATTCTTTTGAAACTTTTGAAAACAGTTGACAATGTCTTATAAAGTTAAGCACTTACTTAACCTATGACCCAGCAGTCCTACTCATAAATATTTTCCCCAAGATAAATAAAAATTGTTTTCACACAAAAACCATATACAAATATTTATGGCAGACTTATTCATAATCTCTAAAGGCTGGAAACAAACCAAATGTCCATCAACTGGTGTTGAGTAAATGAACTGTGGTAGATCTGCATAAAGAAATACTATTCAGCAATTAAAAGGAACAACTATTGATATACGGAATAGTATGGATGATCTCAAATGCATTATGCTTAGTGAAAGAAGTCAGACTCAAAAGACTACTTACTAGTTGATTCCGTGTACGCGACATTCTGGAAAAGGGACACTATAGGAATGGAGAACAGATCAGTGGTCGCCAGTTAATTTCCCCAGGCAGTTAGGACAGTTCTAAACTTGCATGATCTTCCTTCTTTGTCTCTCTTGCTGAATACTCCTTATCTCCCAAATTTAGAACACCCCAGGACTCAGTTCTCGGACATTTTCTATCTCAGTCCTTTCCTTGGTGATCAAATTCAGTTCCATGGCTTCAAATACCAGCTATATACTAACTCCCAAATTTATTTCTTCAGCCAATACCTCTATTCTGCTCTCCAGGCTTATTAAACCAATTGCCTATATGACATTTCCACTTGGGAATTTAATAGTATCTCAAACTTAATGGCTCCAAAACCAAGCTTCTGAGCTTGTTCTCCAAGCGTGCTCTTCTCTCAGGCTTCACCATCTCAGAAAATGGTTAACTACATCTTTCCGCTTGCTTAGCCCAAAAACAATGCAGTCATCCTTGACCTCTCCCTTTTACATCTCTCTTTACTAGCAATTCTACTAAGTTCTTTCTTCAAAAAAGAACTCCCAAATCTGATCACGTCTCTTCACCCTGCTGCCCCAGCCCTGCTCTGAGCTACAGCCGTCTCACCTGGGCTTTGTGATTGCCTTCTGACTGGCCTCCCTGCTTCTGCCTTTGATCCCCATGTCAGCACTACAAGAAACAGATGCTAAGACAGGAGCAAATGTACAAGAAATTTGTTATGGAAACCCGTGTGGGAGAAAAAGAGAAGGGAATTAGGAGAGGCCAGGAGAGCTGTCAGACTGTGATTCAAGTTTGACCCCAAAAGGAGAGAAGGAAGGTTGAGTGGAACAGACCCAGGCTGCTATGCAATTAAGAAAAGTCCCTGAACCAAAGTCATCTGTCGAAAGAGTCCTGTGATTCCTGGGGAGGGCCTGCTTTGGTATCTCTGTGCTCAGTCAGGGACTGAGAGCAGCCAGTGTGAAGCAGGGCCTCAAAATGCCACAGCTGGGACCCTCAACCAATTCTACTTTCTGCCGTAAGCCACTCAGAGAGCTTTCTAGTCGCTACCATATCCCCTTCCATCTACTTTCTAGACAGTTTTCAGAGTGATCCCGCTAAAATGTAACCAGAGCTTGTTACCTTATTGCTCAAAGCCCTGCAGTCATCCCATTTGATTCAGAATTAAACCAAACTCCAACTATGGGCTGTCCCACTGCAATAAAGAGGCGCGATCAATAGGTTCTCAACCCCTGGAGTGAAACATTAGTGGCAGATGTGGGGTAGTCTGCCCTGGTAGTCTGCTCTGACCAGATTTATTATCAGTTGAAAGGTCAGAAGATGTTGACTTCTTAGAAAAAGAACAATTTGACTTCTCTGGAATCTTGTTACATGTTAGACCACTTTCTCAGAGTGTTGGTCATAGGACACAGAGCAGATTGTGTTAACACATAACACATTTACTTTTCGTGTGAGAGAATGAGGATAGTATGCATGTCCTGAAGAAGTATCCAAAGATTCGTCTCCAGCCAGGGCCTCTTAAGGTTGTAAGCAGACTGAAATTTTCCTCCTAGTAGACAGATTTGACTGTTTGCTATTCATCACTCCTAGAGGCTGTAGATAACTCTTTCTGGAATTAATATTCAAAGAAAGTAAAAGGAACAAGGGCTACTTGGAGAAATGGTTGATTCCAAGGCTGGGGCAGGGGAAGACAGGGTGAGTTCAGAACATCTTATTGTATCAGAAAGTAAGGCAGTGTGAAAAATTCATGGGGACACAGGAGCCAGCTTGAAGGGGTCTCACTGGTCAAATATTGGGCAATTTGAGCATCAAAATAAATAATAACGGGAATGGATTATAACTCATTGGTTAACAAAAAAGAACCTATGAGTCCATGTTATTATAGAGAAATATATCACCATTTTATAGCCCCATTGTAATAATTGATTCATACAAGAATCATCAATAAATACTGAAACTATTAGGTGAAAGACTATTGGGGAAGAAGAGAAGCACACAGTCTCAAGGTATCCCTCTACAGAATACTCCTTAATTACAAAGGGAAAAGTTATCTTCACATTAGAGAAATTCAAGAGGAACGCAGCAGAATGAACAAAGTTAACACCAAGAATGAAGCAAGATGTCAAGATCCCCTCAGGTTTGATGATCACTAGAAGCACTCACAAAACTCAAAAAAGCTGTTGTTCTTGCAGTTACAGTTTGTTATAGCAAAAGGAATGGATTAGGAGCCACCCCCACGGCCGAGTGGTTAAGTTCACGTGCTCTGCTTCTGTGGCCCAGGGTTTCACCAGTTCAGATCCTGTGGCTTAGGCCACGCTGAGGCGATGTCCCACATAGCACAACCAGAAGGACCTGCAACTGGAATATACAACTATGTAGTGCGGGGCTTTGGGGAGAAGAAGAAGAAAAAAGAAAAGAAAAGATTGGCAACAGATGTTAGCTCAGGTGCCAATCTTAAAAAAAAGAAAAAGGATACGGATGGATTAAAATCAGCAGTGTGAGAAGGAGCATAGGGCAAAGCCGAGGAGAAACCAGGAGTGAGCTTCCCAGCGTCCTCCTAGTAGAGTCACATGGACAGCGCTTAATTCTCCCAGTAACTGCCTGGGACAATACGTGTGAAGTGTTGCCAACTGAGGCAGCTGACCCAAGCCTTGGTGTCCAGGGTTTTACTGGGGGTCTGTCACATTGGGTTACATGCCTATATAACTGACCCTAGATACCCAGTCTCCAGACCTCCAGAGGTCACACTGGTACGGCATAGCCCAGGGCCTCAGGGTTGTAAAAACAAGTGTTGACCATAAAGTGAATTGGTAGCGTAAATTACCTGGTCAAACTGATGATGCAAGGCCCAAGGTTTGCAAAACACCTCTACTGGCAGGATATTCCAAGGGCTCAGATGTTCTCTCAAGAGCAGGTCAGACGGTCCAGTCTTTTCTTTGGAATGTGCAGAGTTTGAGCAGCCAAGCCTGCAGAGTATATATATATACCCTTTATAGCGTATCCCTGAGAGAAAAGGACACAAATGAACACTGTAGTATCCTGCCAAGTGTTTAACCTAGATGTGCTCACGAGAAAACCATCAGAGATGTCCAAATTGATTGACATTTGGCAAAATAATTGTCCTGATTCAAAAAATGTCAATGTGGGGCCAGCCCCATGGCCGAGTGGTTAAGTTTGTGTGCTCCACTTCAGCGGCCCAGAGTTTTGCCGGTTTGGATCCTGGGTGCGGACATCGCACTACTCATCAGGCCATGCTGAGTCGGCGTCCCACATGCCACAACTAGAAGGACTCACAGCTGAAATATACAACTACATACTGGGGGCATTTGGGGATAAAAAGCAGAAAAAAAAGAAGATTGGCAACAGTTGTTAGCTCAGGTGCCAATCTTTATTAAAAATAAAATGTCAGTGTTATGAAAGACAAAAAAAAAAAAAGAGTGAGAACTGTTGTAGATTAAAGGAATCCAAAGAGACATCACAACTAGACACGATGTGTGATCTTCGTCGGATGTCCTTTATCAAAACCAAACAGAATACAACAGGTAAAAAAGACGTTGTTGGGGCAATTGGGGATATTTGAATATGGACTATATAGTAGATAGTAATATAGCATCCATGTTAAATTTCCTGAATATGACAAAGACTCCTTCCTTTGAACTTGAGTCAGGCTCCTCTGAGCCTCTGACTTTGCCCCTGACCTTGGCCTCTGTCTCTGGCCCGTTTAGTACAGTTTTAGCAAGAATCCTGCTAGGTCAGCTTATGGAGAATCTCCCACCCATGGGATCTGGCCACTCTTGATATCTGATCAAATTCCTCATCCCTCACCCTCCATATCTTATCACCCTGGCCTGCCTTCAGCAAGAATCCCGGTAAGTTGGTGTAGCCAGAATCTCCTTATCCCTGGTGCTTCCTCTGAGTGATTTTCCATCCCGTGACCCCCACCCTGCTCCTTGGCTGTAAAGCCCACATGTCTTTGTTGGAGTTGGAGTTGAGCTCAGTCTCTCTCCTCTGCTGCAAAACCCGATTGTAGTAGTTTTCCTGAATAAAGTCTGCCTTAGTGTCTTTGACACGTGTCATGAATATTTTTTTCTTTAACAAGTGTAATAATTACGTTAAGACTGTGCAGGAGAATATCCTTGTTATGGGAAGATACAGGCTGAAATATTTAGGAGTAAAGTGTCATGATGTCTGCCACTAACCTGTAAATAATTGAGCAAAATAATTATATATGTATATGTGTGCATCTATACATGTATATATGTGTATACATAGGGAAGAGAGGGAGAGAAAAAGCATATGTGGCAAATGTTAACAATTAAATGAATCTAGATGAGTATTCAATTTACAGTTCTTACAAGTGTTTTGGTTTTTAAGTATAACAAAATAAAAAGTTGGAAAAATAATTCTATAAACCTTTGGTGGGGGGAGAAAAAAGTGTTAAAGAATTTTGCGAGAAAGGCAGCTATAGGTCAGCTATTGATCTTTATTTACTTATTTATATTATGGTAAAAAACACATCATTAAATTTACCATCTTAACCATTTTTTTCTTCAGGACGATTACCCTGAGCTGACATTCACCACCAATCCAATCCTCTTTTTTTTGCTGAGGAAGATTGGCCCTGAGCTAACATCTGTGCCCATCTTCCTCTATTTTATATGTGGGACGCCTGTCACAGCATGGCTTGATGAGCGGTGTGTAGGTCCACACCCGGGATCCGAACCAGTGAACCCCAGGCTGCCAAAGCAGAACATGCAAACTTAAACCACTGCGCCACAGGGCTGGGCCCCTGTCTTAACCATTTTTAAGTGTGCAATTCAGTAGCGTTAAGTATTATTCACAGTGTTGTGCAACATATCTCTTCACAACATATCTCTTCTAAAACTTTTTCATCTTGCAAAATGAGGTAACTTGAGTACCTCATTTACTTGGAATCATACAGTATTCATGCTTTTGTGACTGGCTTATTTCACTTAGCATAATGTCCTTGAAGTTCATCCGTGTTGTAGCACGTAACAGGATTTCCTTCTTTGAAGCTACATAATATTCCATTGTATGCATATACCACATTTTCTTTATCCATTCATTCATAGCTGGACCTTTGGGTTGCTTTTACCTCTTGGACACTGTGAATAATGCTGCAACAAAAATGGATGTGCAAATATCTTTTTGAGATACTGCTTTGAATTCTTTTGGATATTTGCCCAGAAGTGGAATTGCTGAATTATAGGTAATTCATATTCATAAATCTATTTTTAATTTTTTGAGAAACCTCCATAGTGTTTTCCATAATGGCTCCCGCATTTTACATTCCCATCAATAGTAAATAAGGGTTCCAATTTCTCCATATCCTTGCCAATACTGGCAAGGATATTTTTTATTTTTTGTTTTATTTATATATGTTTATTTTATATATGTATTATATATTTATTTGTATATGTTTTATTTTTTGGTTTTTTGATAGTGGCCATCCCAATAGGTGCGAGGTGATATCTCATTGTGGTTTTGAAGTACACGTCTCTTGTGATTGGTAGTGTTAAGTATCTTTTCATATGCTTGTTGGCCATTTGTATATCTTCTCTGGAGAAATGTCTGTTCAAGTCCTTTGCCCGTTTTTTTAATTGGCTTATCTGGTTTTATTATTGTTAAGTTGTAAGGGTTCTTTATATATTTTGGATATTAACCTCTTATCAGATATATGATTTGCAAATATTTTCTCCCTTTCTATAAGCTGATTTTTCACTCTGTTGATTGTTCCCTTTGATACACGAAGTTATAAAGTTTGATGTAGTCCCATTTGTCTATTTTTGCTTTTGTTACCCATGCTTTTGGCGTCATATCCAAGAAATCATTGCCAAACCTAGTGTCCTGAAGATTTTCCTCTATGGTTTCTTCTAGGGGTTTTATAGTTTTAGATCTTACATTTAGGTCTTTAATCCATTTTGAATTTATTTTATTTATTTATTTTTTTGAGGAAGATTAGCCCTACGCTAACATCCGCCACCAATCCTCCTCTTTTTGCTGAGGAAGATTATCCCTGAGCTAACATCTGTGCCCATCTTCCTCTATTTTATGTGTGGGACGCCTGCCACACCATGGTTTGATAAGCAGTGTGTGGGTCCCTGCCTGGGATCCAAACCAGCAAACCCCAGGCTGCTGAAGTAGAGCGCATGAACTTGCTACAACACCAGGCCAGCCCCATTGAGTTAACTTTTGTATATGGTATAAGGTAAGGGTCCAAACTGATTATTTTGCATGTGGATATCAAGATAGCTATTGGTTTTTAAACTTCTTTTTGCTGCGTGTCTAGCAAAGATCTTATTATAATATTGTAATATGTTGAGTACTAAGGGCATGATAATGGTCGTTTCTTCTTTGATTTTCAATTTAACTTGATAGGAAAACTTATTTCAGTTCAATTATATAAAAGGTATGTCTGAATTTTCTCTATAGATATATTTAAATACATAAGCAACAAGTACATTCTTATACTGCTTATAGATGTGCAAAAGGAAAAAAACCTGAGCAACTCTAATGGTACTCGGTAAGCACTAATATAGAAAATTCAGTTGAGTAGAAAAAGCAATAACAATAGGAAGAAAATAATTATTAATTAATTTGCTTTCCAAAACTTATACTATAGTAAGAGGGATCTTGCTGAGACAAGCAACATTGAAAACAAACTCATACGCCACACATTGTGCTAGGTATTTCTCTGAAAACAAATAGAGGAATGTCTTAGGTACTATGATAGTGAAAGACAGGACAAGAGGCATCTGGATCACTGTGATTAGCGCCCTGTTGGGTTAAGAACATCGTGTCCTCCACACGCACGGTCACAGATCCGCCGGGGAGCCGGGGAGGCGGGGTCAGGCCGCACCTGTCGGAGCCTCAGTAAGCCCAGGCCCCGTTACGGCTTCCAGTTGGAGCTGGCAGTTGTAGGGATTAAATTATTTAAAGGCTCCAGCTGGCTAATGTAGGCAAGCAGTAGCTTAGAAAACACTTAATCTATTTTTTAAAATCTGTTCCTAAGTTTGTTTTGCTTAGGCTGTGAGACTACAGGCACCATCCACCTGCCACATTCTGGAGTCTTTTTGTCCAAGAGGGTAAATTTATCCAAGAAAAAGAGATCTTTAAGGAATATCTATATTTTAATACACTACACTTACTTTGAGCATAACTTATTTGTAATAAGTATTTTACTAAGCAACTAAAAAGGTAGTATTTACATTTATTTTCAAAAGGGAATTACCAAATTATTTATTTATTTCAACAGTTATCCCTTAAAGTTTTATTTTTAATTCTAGTTAGAGGAGTTTTTGGTAACAAAAAATATGTGGACCCTTTCGACAGGAATATTTTTAAAAGGTAGCTCCATGTGTATTCAGTAGTTTGGTAACCCACTATAATACATTTAATTTCTTTTTAGAAAACTAGTATTACTTAACAAACTGTACTGTGCCTTGAGGTGACCTAACAAAGAGTTGGATACAACCTTCTGGATAACTCTGAAGCAGAGGATTTATTAGGCAAATCTACTTATATGTAATAAACCATTACTTAGAAGCCCAGCATGGCTTCGTGAGTGGTGTGCAGGTCCCCACCCAGGACCTGATCCTGTGAACCCCGGGCTGCCAAAGACTAATGACAATCCATCACCACACACGTACCTAATCACCCCTTTCACCCTCCCCCTCCCCCCTTCCCCTCTGTTTACCACCAATCCAATCTTTGTCTCTGTGTGATTGTTGTTGTTTTTATCTTCTACTTAGGAGTGAGATCATATGGTATTTGACTTTCTCCCTCTGACTTATTTCACTTAGCATAATGCCCTTAGGGTCCATCTATGTTGTCACAAATGTCCGGATTTCATCATTTCTTATGGCTAAGTAGTATTCCATTGTATACATATACCACATCTTCTTTATCCATTTGTCAATTGATGGGCACCTAGGTTGCTTCCAAGTCTTGGCTATTGTGGATAAGGCTGTGATGAACATAGGGGTGCGTGTATCTTTGTGCAGTTGTGTTTTCATGCTTTTTGGATTTAAGAAAGCACTCTGGGGGGCCGGTGCGGTGGCACAGTGGTTAAGTTTGCGTGGTCCACTTGGGCAGCCTGGGGTTCACTGGTTCGGATCCCGGGTGTGGACCAACACACCGCTGTTGTGTGACAGGTGTCCCACACATATAAAATAAAGGAAGATGGGCACTGATGTTAGCTCAGGGCCAATCTTCTTCAGCAAAAAGAGGAGGATTGGTGGCAGATGTTAGCTCAGGGCTAATCTTCCTCAAAAAAAGAAAGAAAGAAAGAAAGCACTCCGTAAGTCTTGCTCCTGGCAGTGATGTCACAGACTTGTGGTCAATGTGCCGGGGACAGCGTGGGGTAGTGACTATCATCGTGAACCCTGGAGCCAGGCTTCCTGCCTTCAAATCCTTGCTCTGCCACTTTCTAGCTATGTGACTTGGCCAAGTTACTTAGCTTCTCTGGGCCTCAGTTTCTTCATCTGTAAACTGGGTATAAAGACAATACTTACTTCCTAGGTTGTTATCAGGATTAAGTGAGTTATCATTAGTAATGAACTTAGAACAGTGTCCAACACATAATAAGCACAGAACTGTTAAAAAGACAAAAAGTGATTTCAAAATAAATAACTGATCTCCTTTGACTCTCCTAGGTAGTATTAAAATATTATAACTTGAAACAGGTGGAAAATGTTTCTATGTGGCTCAGCCGAGTTCCAGAATGAATTTAATTTAATTGTAATTGCTTTACTTAATATTGAATGCTTTCAGTTTCAGCTTTCAATTTCTAATAACCCTTATCTAGTAGATGGTTAAGTGTGATGTGAATTACTCTGAAGCTTAGCAAGGAGGGTCTTTTTTTTTTAACAAAGTTCCTCTAAAATGGAAATATTATTTCACATAAAATTAAGAGATACTTATAAAGTGTGTTTATTTAAGTAGAGTAGAAGCATTCAAGTGTTTTTTTTAATTTTGTTCACATTTTTCTTTACAGATTAAGACATCACTATATTGACAACACCCTAAAACGGAACAGTTAAAATAAGCCACTGTACATCCTTAAAATGGCCTACGATGCAGCTGTTTAAAAGAATGCGGTAAATTTATGTGCACTAATATGGAACAGCCACCCAGCTGTGTTATGATAAAAAAGGAAAGTGTGGAGCAGTGCAAGGAGCATCCATGTATAGGCTTTGGTAACAATCTGTCCAGTGGGTCACACTCGAGAACAGGTCAGTAAAAAACAAGAAGGAAACAAGTCTTTGCCTTCCCTATTCCCTTCAACCTTGGAGGAAATCTTGTGCAAGAGCATAACTTTTTTGGTCACTCAAAGAAAATTAAGTCCTCTCAACACTGTTATTTCCAATAATAGTTTCATTTTTGTAATTAAATTGGCCAGTCCAATGAAATAACTGAAACTCCAAACCCCTGTGTCACCAGAGCTGCTCCTTCTGGCTCAGTTCTGGGTTCAGCATGAGGAAGGGATGGGCCGACACTTCCCCATGACGCAGCCTTGGTCTCCTGCCTCACCCTCCTCCTCTGAGCTCCCCTGGCTCCTCCACGGTTGACAGAAGAGGGAGAAGTAAGAGGTAGCAAAGGTCATACCTGACTGACGAACAGGTGATTCTAGTTCTGGGGGCCTTCTAGGAGCTGCAGTTCTCGTCCTGGTTCCTGACCTCTTCTATGGTTTTCTCAGAGATGCCCCAGCTAGGGGATCCGACTGCAACTCCTGTGATGTGGTTGATGCTTTTCTCCAGCAGGCCGCTTACACACCTAACCCTCAGCCCTTGGGTGTCTGTGGTCACACACACACACTCACACTCTTAGGGTCTCATGGCCCTCTGGACAGCCAAATTGGGTGATGTTGTTTTAAACCAATTTCAATCTAGTTTTTGCCCATGAATCCACTTGGTCCTTGCGTCAGTGCAACTCATTCCCAGGGAAGTGTGACCTCTCCATTCTGCCTCTTTGGTCCTAAAGCCATAGCTTCTCGCCTTAGATTTCCCAGGTGTGCATCAGACACCCTTCCACCATTTCCCCCAAACTCTGAGAGATGCTTTCAAGCTCAGCCTTAGAAGTGGTCTTATTGAAGGCTTTTTTTTGGTTTAAGGTAAGGGGAAACACCATCCTCCTAACCCCCATGGGCATGAGGAAAACAGACAGGAATAACACAATCCTCTCCAAAGAATATCCCCCTCTGGCGACTTCAACATCACGGCTTTCATACTCTCCAGATTGGCCACGGTTCACAAAGCCTGGTTTTGATTCTTGCCGTTGTAAGTCCTGTTTGGAAGGCAGCCACTCTCTTTGGAATGTGAGTGGATGTGGTATCTACTCTTTTCTCCCAACCTTTGAGGCTACAAAGACAGAAAGGGTCTCATTACAACATCCTACTTAACACATATCGAGAATACCTCTTCAAAGATACCCAAGAAACAGGTTCTTGCCTGCAGGGGATGCGGCGCTAGGAGAGAGGGGTACTGAGAGATACACTTACCTGTGTAGCCCCTTGTACTTCTTTTTAGTAGACTTTATTTTGTAGAGTGGTTTTAGGTTCACAGCAAAATTGAGGGGAAGGTACAGAGATTTCCCATATACCCATTGCCTGCACACGTGCATACCTCCTCCATTATTAACATCCCCACCAGAGTGGTACATTTGTTACAACTGATGAGCCTACATTGACACGTCATCACCCAAAGTCTTCATTTTTATAGTAGAGTTCACTTTTGGTGTGGTACATTTTCTGAGTTTGGACAAATGTATAGTGACACGTATCCACCACTATAGTATCGTACCAGGTATTTTCACTGCCCTAAAAATCCACTGGGCTCTGCCTCTTCATCCCTCCCTCCCCTCAACCCCTGGCAACCACTGGTATTTTTACTGTCTCCATAATTTTGCCTTTCCTAGAATGTTTATATAGTTGGGCTTGCGCAGTATGCGGCCTTTTCAGATTGGCTTCTTTTACTTGGTAATATGCATTTAAGGTTCCTCTATGTCTTTTCATGGCTTGAGAGCTCATACAGTACACTTTTAAGTCAAGTATTCATACCTTAGAAAGGGCATGCATAAATTTATACATGTATAAATCTAAGAATACAAGCCAGGCAGGTAAATGAATAGGAAAATCTCTTCCATGGTTAATATTAACTTTTCCTCTCATTAAATCTTCCAATCGAGGAATTTCCTGACATGAAAATGGGTTTGGTCCCAAAAATGAGAAATGGTAAGTCACTGTGTCTTCAGACCACCAAACCTATTTAAACTGTAATTTTGCTGTCAGCACTTCAGAACCTAACCATCACGTTTTAAAATGTTTCCATTGGGGAGGTTTTGATTCACCTTAGTAAGCCGAGAGACTATCTTCTTGTCTTCCGACTCTCCCAGGTAGTGGGGATTTTTCAGCTCTAAACCAGAGTGGCAACTTGTAGAGGGTGTCAAGCATAAAAGGTCTGGTGGGCTCTTTCTTCGCATCTCATCAGATGAGGGTGGGACCATCAGCTTCCATTTTCAATGATGTTGCCGTGATGATTTTAGTCCTCCCAGTGTCCCACACATCAAAAAATTGTATATGACCCCATGATGGTCTTGAAACCTTTTTAAAATATTCCAAAGGCTTTTTTGTTTGGTTAGATTTGGTTTTTCTTTTTTAATTTTTTTATTGAGTTCATAATAGTTTACATCATTGTGAAATTTCAGTTGTACATTATTTCTTGTCTGTCACCACACAAGTGCTTTCCTCACCCCCTGTGCCCACCCGCCACCCCCCTTCCCCTGGTAACCACTGAACTGTTTTCTCTGTCCATGTGTTTGTTAATCTTCCTCATATGAGTGAAATCATCTGGTGTTTGTCTTTCTCTGTCTGGCTTATTTCACTTAGCATAATTCCCTCCAGGTCCATCCATGTTGTTGCAAATGGGATGATTTTGTCTGTTTTTCTGGCTGAGTAATATTCCATTGTATATATGTACCACATCTTTATCCAATCATCAGTCTATGGGCACTTGGATTGCTTCCATGTCTTCGCTATTGTGAATAGTGCTGCGATGAACATAGGGGTGCATGTGTTATTTTGGACTGTTGATTTCAAATTGTTTGTGTAGATACCCAGTACTGGGATAGCTGGGTCATATGGTATTTCTATTTTTAGTTTTTTAGGAATCTCCATATTGTTTTCCACAGTGGCTGCACCAGTTTGCATTCCTACCAGCAGTGTATGAGGGTTCCCTTTTCTTCACACCCTCTCCAACATTTGTTATTTTTAGGCTTAGTGATTATAGCCATTTTAACAGGTGTAAGGTGGTATCTTAATGTCATTTCAATTTGCATTTCCCTGATGATTAGTGATGTTGAACATCTTTTCATGTGTTTATTGGCCATCTGTATATCTTCTTTGGAAAAATGTCTGTTCATATCCTCTGCCCATTTTTTGATTGAGCTGTTTTTTTGTTGTTCAGTTGTGTGAATTCCTTATATGTTATGGAGATTAACCTCTCGTCGGATATGTGATTTGCAAATATTTTCTCCCATTTGGTGGATTGTCTTTTGGTTTTGATCCTAGTTTCTTTTGCCTTGCAGAAGCTCTTTAGTGTGATGAAGTCCCACTTGTTTATTTTTTTCTTTTGTTTCCCTTGTCTGAGAAGATATGGTATTCGAAAAGATCCTTTTAAGTTTAATGTCAAAGAGTGTGCTACCTCTATTATCTTCCAGGAGTTTTATGGTTTCAGGACTTATCTTCAAGTCTTTGATCATTTTGAGTTTATTTTTGTGTATGGCGTGAGATAATGGTCTACTTTCATTCTTTTGCATGTGGCTGTCCAGTTTTCCCAACATGATTTATTGAAGAGACTGTCTTTTCTCCATTGTATGTTCTTGGCACCTTTGTTAAAGATTAGCTGTCCATAGATGCGCAGTTTTATTTCTGGGCTCTCAGTTCTGTTCCATTGATCTGTGCACCTGTTTTTGTACTTGTATTTTTTTATGTTGTGTTTCTTTGTTTTCTCCTTATTTATTTTTTGTGTCTCTGTTATGCTTTTTTTTGTTTAGTGTTACCATGAGGTTTGTAGTCAAAATCTCATAGAAAAGATAGTCCGTTTTCTGATGGCCTCTTGTTTCCTTAGACTGAACTGATTCAGTCCCTTTCCTCTTCCCCTCCTACGTTGTTTTTCTCACATCTTATTCCATCTTTTGTTGTGAGTTTGTGATTAAAATGACAAGATTATCTTTGTTTTTGTTGTTTTCCTTCCCTTTATCTTTAATGCTATTCTTGAGTATTTGCTAGCCTATTCTGATGTATAGCTACAATTTTCAGATTTTTGTCTACCTATTTATCACCTCACTCCAAGCTTTGTAACTGCTTTCTCCCTTTTTTCTTTCAAGTATGAGGGCCTTCTTGAGGATTTCTTGCAGGGGCGGTCTCATGGCTATGAATTCCCTTAGCTTTTGTTTATCTAGGAAAGTTTTTATTACTTCATCATATCTGAAGGATATTTTCACTGGATAGACTATTCTTGGCTGAAAATTTTTGTCCTTCAAAGATTTGAATATGTCATTCTGGTCTCTCCTAGCCTGTAAGGTTTCTGCAGAGAAAGCTGCTGAAAGCCTGATAGAGGTTCCTTTGTAGGTTATTTTCCTCTGCTTTGCTGCCCTTAGTATTTTTTCATTGTCATTCACTTTTGCCAGTTTTACTACTATATGCCTTGCAGTAGGTCTTTTTACATTGACATATTTAGGAGATCTGATAGCTTCTTCCACATGGATTTCCATCATCTTCCCTAGGTTTGGGAAGTTCTCTGCTATTATTTCTTTGAACATGCTTTCTGCTCCATTCTCCTTCTCTTCTCACACTGGAATACCTATAAGTTTCGTATTGCATTTCCTAATTGAGTCAGATACTTCTCAGAGACTTTCTTCATTTCTTTTTAGTCTTAGTTTTCTCTTTCCTCTATCTGAAGCATTTCAACATGTCTCTCCTTGATTATGCTGATTCACTCCTCTATGGTGTCCACTTGAGCATTCAGGGGATCCATATTTTGTTTTATCTCTTCCATTGTGTCTTTCATCTCTAATATTTCTGACTGATTCTTCTTTATAGTTTCAATCTCTCTTGTGATGTGGCTCCTGAACTCATTGAATTGTTCTCTACATTCTCTTTTAACTTGAGTTTTTTGATGATAGCTATTTTGAATTCTCTGTCATTTAGAATACGTATTTCTGTGTCCTCAGGACTGATTTCTGGGTACTTGTCATTTTCTCTCTGGTCTGGAGATTTAATATAATTTTTGATACTGCTATAGGGTGTGGCTCTGTTTTTGCGCATCGTGGTATTATTTGGTCACAGTTACCGCCTGTTGCCACTGGGTGAGGGTCAAGAGCTGCATATTCTGAGCCGTCTGAGTTCCACTGAGATGCTGGGTGCTGGAGCTGGGCTGGGGGGGTAGAGGGAGGGGTGTTTCTTCTGTGTGCTCTCGGGGTTTTCTCGCTCTGCCCTTGCCATCTGCTCTCTGGGGTGTTGGCCTGATGAGGGTCCCTCCCCACCCCCACATTAGCTTTCACCTCAGTAGGGGCTTTCCCCTAGGCAGCGAGGCTCCTCAGGGGTCTTTGATGTTCCCAACAATGAACATCCCCTGCCCTGTTCCTTCCCTCACAGAGGCCTCCTGAAGTCCCAGACCCCAGTCTTTGGGGAGGGAGTGAGGTTTTCTGTTACCCTGTTCTACCTCCCCCGAGGGGGCTCCAGCCCCTCTGCCCTCCATCATATGGCCATGTGGGTCTCTCAGATGTCTTTGTGTCATGTTTGGATGTCCTGTGTTGGAGTGTGAATGTCTTCTTCATTGTCTGGTGGAGGGGAGAGATTGCTGGGAAACTCACTGCCCCTTGATGCTGATATCACTCCTAACCTCTTGTATTTTTATTTATTTATTTTTTAAGATTTTATTTTTCCTTTTTCTTCCCAAAGCCCCCCGGTACATAGTTGTATATTTTTAGCTGTGAATCCTTCCAGTTGTGGCATGGGACGCCGCCTCAGCATGGCCTGATGAGCAGTGTCATGTCCGCGCCCAGGATTCGAACAGGCGAAACCCTGGGCTCCCGAATTGGAGCGTGCAAACTCAACCACTTGGCCATGGGGCCGGCCCCCTCTTGTGCTTTTAAAATTTCGTACCATGTGTGTTTGTTACCTATTGTGTATATATAATAATCTTTTGTAAGACGCTTCCTCTTGTAAAGTCAGAGCAAAAACACACTAAAGAACAATGTTTGTTTTTCAAAAGCAAAATTATAACTCAAGGCACAAAGTGAAGAATTGGTGCAATGCTATAGATTTCCAAGCCAAGAAAGGCCTTTGTCTTTCATTTTCTATATATCTTAATTATGTGTTTTGCTGGAATAAATTATGTTGTGTCAATTCCCCACTGCTTATTTCTGCCTTCATAGTACTACCAAACTGATAAATTATGGTTGAGTCAGTTTTACTCAAATTCTGTTTAACATCTGATTTTGAGTCATAGAAGTGTAAAATTGGAAGGAAACTTAAACATTATTATTCAACTATTCCTTAATTCATGGACATGGAAGCTGAGGCCCTCATAAGAAGTCATCCCAGTGGAAACATCCTCCAGTCAGCCTTCTGGGTGCAGAAAGCCTGCCTGTATTTGTGTGTGTGGGTGTGTTGTTTTCTTCTTTTTTTATTTTAAAGCAAGTGTTGAAGATAAATGAGAGTATCTACTGCATTACGTAGCCCTGTGACAACCCTTGTTCATCCCTTACAGTAGAACCAAGCACTTCTTTTTCTATCTCAAAACCCATTCTACAAGGCACTGGAGGGAAGATTTTGTACAGAAGATGCATTGGCTGTTACGTCATACGACACACAGTAAAATTTAATAACAAACCCCGTGAACCAGTTCTGTTCTCCCTGCAAGTTCATCTCTGAGTACCAGATGCCTTCTCCGCTTCTAACCCTTTTTACAGGCAGCTCATCCGGCCTGCGTGGTTACACTCAGCTTTATAGCCCTTGGGATCTCCCCTCCAAACTCCTAGATCTCTCCTTATTCTCCTGCGGTGCTACTCAGCTCTCTGCTGGTTTCTTCAGTTTGTGTCTTCACAATGATGAAATCCTTTAGATGAAACCTGTTCATCTAGTAATGCACTTTCATTAGAAAAAAGCGAGTAGTAAACAAAATAAAAAGTCTTCTTTGTCTGAAAACAAAATCTTTTCCTGTCACATTACAAGAAAGCAACAAATCAACACGGAATCCAGGTTTATACAGTTGAGGACATTTGCTGTCACAAAACCCCAGAATATTAGAGGTGCAAAGACCCTGATTCAAGAGATGAAGAAACTGAGATCTAGAATGAGATCCCTGGAAGACTGTTCGTCATCCTCCAAAATCTGCTTGCCTGTCTTCTGCAGTAATAGACTTACAGCTCAGTGTGGCCTCGTGACTAAATTCTTACCAGTGGACCAGGAACAGAGGTGATACGTGCAGCTTCCAACTCACTTGCTTTAAAGGAACTGCTCGTTCTTCACTTCCTCTCTTCTCCCTTCTCTTGAGCTGGAAGTCAGTCCCGACAGTGATACAACCCACACCATTCAGACAAAAACAGTGCCCTGGCATCTTGCTACTAGTAGCATCAGCATCAGGACTTGTTAGAAGGAACTTGTTAAAATAGGCCCCACCCCAGAGTACTTAATCAGAGTCTGCAGTTTAACAAACGCCCTGGTGATTCACATTTATATTAGAGTTTGGGGAGCCATCTCCGGTGGCCGAGTGGTTAAGTTCAGCACACTCCACTTCAGTGGCCTGGGAAGGCGGCCTACACCACTCGTCTGTCAGTGGCCATATGCTCCGGTGGTGGCTCACGTCAAAAAAGAGGAAGTTTGGCAACAAATGTTAGCTCAGGGTGAATCTGCCTCAGCAAAAAATAAATTAAATAAATTTTAAAATCTCATATTTAAAAAAAATAAAGTTTGAGAAGAGCTACATAGAAGCTAGGAGAGCCAAGGGATGGAAGGGCTCAGAGCCCTTGACTGTCGGGAGCTGAACTACCCTGACAGCTACCTACTTTTTTTCCCCCAATTTTTTTATTGTAGTAAAATACACATAACATAAAACTTACCATCTTATGGGGCCAGCCTGGTGGCATAGCAGTTAAGTTCACATGTTCCACTTTGGTGGCCTGGGGTTCACCAGTATGGATCCCGGGTAAGTCCTATGCACTCTCATCAAGCCATGCTGTGGCAGGCATCCCACACATAAAGTAGAGGAAGATGGGCATGGATGTTAGCTCAGGGCGAATCTTCCTCAGCAAAAAAACAGTGGAGGGTTGGTGGTGGATGTTAGCTTAGGGCTAATCTTCCTCCAAAAAGAAAACACCGTCTTAACCATTTTTAAGCGTACACTGAAGTGGTGTTAAGTACATTCGTATTGTTGTGCAACCATCACTACTATCCATTCACAAAACTCTTCATCGTGCAAAACCAAAACTCTGTACCCTTTATACAACACCTCCCCATCCTCCCCTTCCACCAGCTTCTGGCAAGCACCATTCTGCTTTCTGCTGGACCTATCTACTTTTGGGCTGTTGAGAGAGAGAAAAATGACCCTCTAACTTATATAAATCAGTATGTTTTTTTTAAGTCTTTAAGTCAGGGCGTACTACTCGGACTCCCTCCTTTAGGACTGAAAACACTCACTTCCTCAGCTGTAAGAGCATTGGCAGATGATAGCCTTAGCTGGGCCCTCTACAGAAATTGCCCTTGGCTGAAGAGAGATTCGTCACCCAAAGTCTTTTTAGGATCAGCCAGTCCACATGCAATGGATGCAGTGGTCGATGCAGTACCGCCTTCTTGCCCCAATTTGATCTACAGATTTAATGGGATCTCTATCAACATCTCAATGGCATTTTTTGCTGAAGTTGAAAAATCACCCTAAAATTCATATAGAATCTTAAAGGATGTCAAATAGCTGAAACAATCTTGAAAAAGAAGAACAAAGTTGGAGGTCTTACACTTCCTGATTTCAAAGCTTATTACAAAGCCACAGTAATCAAAACAGTGTGGTACTGGCATAAAGACAGACATGTAGACCAATGGAATAGAGTAGAGAGCCCAGAAATAAACCCTATCATATATGGTCAAATGATTTTCACCAAGGTTGCCAACACTATTAAATAAGGAAAGGATAATTTTCAACAAATGATGCTTGGAAAACTGGATATTCACATGCAAAAGAATGACGTTGGGTCCTTATTTCACACCGTATAAAAAAATCAGCTCAAAATGGATTGCGGACCTAAATGAAGAGCTAAAACTATTAAACTCTTAAGAGAAAATATAGGGGAAAAACTTCATGACGTTGAGTTTGGCAATGATTTGTTGGCTATAAAACCAAAAGTACAGGGGAAAAAAATAAATAGAGATGAATTGGACTACATCAAAATTAAAAATTTCTATGCATCAAAGGGATATAATCAACAGAGTATTCAGTATATGTGTAGAACTCTTACAACTCAGCCACAACAAAAAAACAAATAACTCAATTAAAAAATGGGCAAAGGACTTGCATAGACATTTCTTCAAAGGTATACAAATAGCCAACAAGCACATGAAAAGATATGTAACATCACTAATCGTTAATAAAATGCAAATCTAAGCCACAGTGAGATAGCACCTCACAACTCTTGGGATGGATATAAGAAGAAGAAGAAAGAAAATAACAAGTGGTAGCAAGGATGTGGACAAATTGGAACCATTGTGCATGGCTAGTGGGAATATAAAATGGTGCTGCCGCCATGAAAAACAGGATGGTAATTCCTCAAAAAATTAAAAATAGAGTTACTATCTGATCCAGCAATTCCACTTCTGAGTATGTACACAAAAGAATTGAAAGCAGGATCTTGAAGAGGTATTTGTACCTCCACGTTCACAGCAGCATTATTCATAATAGTCAAAAGGTGGAAGCAACTCAAGTGTCCATTGATGGATGATGGATAAAGAAAATGTGGTGTACACTTGTAGCGAAATACTATTAACCTAAAAAAGAAGGAAATTCTGACACAGGTTGCAACGTGGATGAACCTTGAGGACATTACGCTGAGAGAAATACTCCAGTCACAAAAGGATAAATACTGTACGATTCCACTTACAGAGGTACCCAGAGGAGCCAAATTCATAGAGTAGAATGGTGGTTGCCAGGGCCTGAGGGGAGGGGAGAATGAAGAGTTATTGTTTAATGAATATGGAGTTTCGGATTTGCAATATGAAAAAAGTTCTGGAGGTTGGTTGCACAACAATGTGAAGGTACTTAACATTAATGATCTATACACTTAAATGGTTAAGATGGTAAATTTTGTGTGTATATTTTGCCACAATTAAAAATAATTTTTTTGAAAATTTAAAAATAAAAAAGATAATCAATGGTGTACGTAGAGAATTATCCCAATTAAAAATATATATGAAAATATAGATGAACATATATATGAATATAGAGAGCACATAAATGACTATACAGAGAGACATAGAGGAAAACTGAAAAGAAACACACCAAATGTTAGCAGCAATTCCCTCTGGGTCAGTTGAATTAAGAATGATTTTATTTCATTCATTATACTTTTTCTGTATTTTTTACTTTCCCATAATCAGAAAAATATCATTTAAAAATAGAAAGAATATTCTTTCTTCTTTCTTTTTTGAGGAAGATTAGCCCTGAGCTAACATCTGCTGCCAATCCTCCTCTTTTTTGCTGAGGAAGACTGGCACTGAGCTAACATCCGTGCCCATCTTCCTCCACTCTATATGTGGGACGCCTACCACAGCACGACTTGCCAAGTGGTGCCATGTCCGCACCCAGGATCTGAACCGTCGAACCCCAGGTCCCCAAAGTGGAATGTGTGAACCTAACCACTGTGCCACTGGGCTGGCCCCAGAATGAGTAGTTTTAATAAGCACTTGTATGACAAAACTCTCAATAAATAAATTTTTAAAACAGGTGAGACAAGGAGAGATTAGGAAAAAATATTAGGAACATGTATAATAAAAGATCAATATCCACAAAACACAAAGAGCTACTACACAGGGCCGGCCCTGTGGCCAAGTGATTAAGTTCGCACGCTCTGCTTCTGCAGCCCAGGGTTTCGAGGGTTCAGATCCTGGGCGTGGACATGGCATTGCTCATCAGGCCATGCTGAGGCGACGTCCCACATGCCACAACTAGAAGGACCCACAAATAAAAATACACAACTATATACCAGGCGGCTTTGGGGAGAAAAAGGAAAAATAAAATCTTTCAAAAAAAAATGCTACTACAGATCAATAGGAAAATAAACTTACCAAAAGGAAAACAGGGCTTTTGAATACAGATAGTCAATTCACAGAGGAAAATAAATAAAAATGGTAAATGAATAGTTTATCCTCATTAGCAACCAAGGAAATGTAAACTGTACCAACAAGATATTTTAATCCATCAGATTGGCAAAAATTAAAATAATTAATAATATCAACTCTTAGTGAATGTATTCAGAGATATGGACACTGTTCTACACTATTGGTGGGCCTGCACAATAACCAAGAATTTTGGGAAATCAAAGAGGCATTTATCTAACAAATTTTAAAATTCACATGTACTTCAACCAAATATTTATATTTCTAAGAATCCATTCCTAAGAAATGCTCAAGGGGCTGGCCCCGTGGCCGAGCGGTTAAGTTCGCGCGCTCCGCTGCAGGCGGCCCAGTGTTTCGTTGGTTCGAATCCTGGGCGCGGACATGACACTGCTCATCAAACCACGCTGAGGCAGCGTCCCACATGCCACAACTAGAAGGACCCACAACGAAGAATATACAACTATGTACCTGGGGGCTTTGGGGAGAAAAAGGAAAAAAAAAATAAAATCTTTCAAAAAAAAAAGAAAGAAATGCTCAAATGCACAAAGATGTGTGTGTAAAGATACTCATTGCTTTACCATTTTGAAATAACAAAAAAACTGGAAATTATCTGTCTTTCAGTGGGTGAATAAATTATGGTAATCTGTACTAACAGTAAACTGTAGTTACAAATGAATCCACTAGATCTCTATGTATTATTATTATTTTTTAGTAAGATTAGCCCTGAGCTAACTACTGCCAATCCTCCTCTTTTTGCTGAGGCAGACTGGCCCTGAGCTAACATCCGTGCCCATCTTCCTCTACTTTATATGTGGGACAGCTGCCACAGCATGGCTTAGCCAAGCAGTGCCATGTCCACACCCGGGATCCGAACCAGTGAACCCCGGGCTGCCAAGAAGCGGAACGTGTGAACTTAACCACTGTGCCACCGCCGGCTCTAGTCCTCTATGTATTAACCTGCAAAGAATCTTGAAGCTACGGGCTGGCCCTGTGGCTGAGTGGTTAAGTTAGCAAGCTCTGCTTCAGTGGCTCAGGGTTTCACCAGTTTGAATCCTGGGCGCAGACATGGCACCACTCACCAAGCCACGCTGAGGCGGCGTCCCACATGCCACAACTAGAAGGACTCACAACTAAAATATACAACTATGTACAAGGGGGCTTTGAAAAGAAAAAGGAAAAATAAAATTTCTAAAAAAAAAAAAGAACCTTGAAGATACAGTAAGGAGAAGAAAATTATTACAAAAGAAAAAGTTTTTTGAATGTATATGTATATAAGTACATATATAGAATTCACCCAAACTATTGAGGGAGATTTTTCTATGGAGAGGAAAGTGGGATTTGAATGTAGACAAAGAGTGGTTTTTATATTTTATTCTGTATATTAGTCTTTTATTTGCATCTTTTACAATAAGAATGTGCTCATTTAATATTTTGGGGAAAATGCTTTTATAAATAAATAAAGACAAAAACATTTTAGGCAATAAAGATAGTTTTAAAACCAAAGAAATCAATTGACTGGCTTTAAGAGGGGAGATTAGATTTTTTTTAAAGCAATAATGGTTTCTAAAGTCAGAGTTCTGAAGACAAAAAGGTCTGAGCCTGTATTCTGGTGGGGCTGGGAGCAAAATGTCTTTTCCACTTTCTTTAGTGACTTCCAAAACATGTGTTTTTATAAAGTACATTTGAGTGTGCACAGAAAGGATATTTTGGTGTGTACATGTTTACTTTGGAGCCCATTCATTTATTATAATTTTCATCAGTCCACAGTATTTTCTAAGCCATTTCAACAAAACTTTTAGTGATCTTGAAGCTGGTAACATTAAATATCATCCATTTAATATTTAGTACTCAAGATACATGTTGTTCTGTAAAAATGTGATAAAGTTTTAATGCTGTGGAATGACATTAGTTGGTATACTTTCAGCTGTAGAAAACAGAATACCTAACTAAAGTTTGCTTACAACAGTGTTTCTAAACAGCCTATTGGTATGTGGGCAGGACTCTCACCCACGGGAGGCTGTGTAGCATCCTTTGCCTCCAGACATTCAATGCTGCCACCTCTACCCAGTCACTGAATAAGTCAAAATTGCCCCACACGTTTCCAACTGCCCCTAGTTGTGTAGTACAACCCCTGGTTGAGGACGACTAGCTTAAATAGTAAGGAGATATTGTCTTGTTATGTTGTCATATAGCAAGAAGTTTGAGACACGGTGATTCCAAGGTTGATGCAGTAACTCACAGATGACATGGGGAACTCACGATCTTTCCGTCTTTCTGAGCTCTGCCATCGCAGTATGTTGGTTTTTCACCTCTAGGCTGTCTTCCTATGGTAACGAGGTGGCTGCCTCAGCTGCAGGACTAATGTCCACAAACAATTGTGTCTAAAGGCAAGAAAAGGGCAATTTCTCTTTATAAGTCCCTTTTTATCAGGAGAACAAATCTTTTTTAGCGATCCCTCAACAAACTTCCTAGCCGGTGCCGTAACCAGCGTTGGGTACTTCCCAGTGCCCTCCTTATCTGCAGAGGAGGAGATGGGGACAGTGGTAGCTGACATTTGCAGCTTCCATGAAAGAGGCAGGCTCAGTGGTCCTACTGAATGGCTGTTGGTATCTAATGTCCTCAGACGCTCTACCTGAAGAGAAAGGCGGTCAAGGAGGGCTCTGTGCTCCAGAAAAGACTGAAGCTCCGATGACTTGCTGAGTTTTGTTCCCTTAGTTCATCACACTCAACTTCCATTTTGTGTAATTGATTGGATTCAACAAGAACTCCGGAAGGAACCACCATGAGGACTAAATGACTAGGGCTCAGGAGCCCACGCTCTAGGCAGGAAGGTTTAACGTCTGCAGCTCATGCTTATTGTATTCTTTCCAGCTTTACTTTTTCTCCCAAGAGGCTCAGCGGGAATAGTTGTAGTAGTATAGCATAGTGACTCCAGAATATGCCTTCAGGACTATTCCCAGCTCTGCCACATGGCAGCAGTGTGGTTAAATCCTTCATCTACAGACACTGAAAAAAACCAACTATCTCTGCCCTCATGGAGCTTACATTTGAACAGAGGGATATAAGCAATACACAATAGACTTAGTAAAGTATGTAGCGTGTCTGAAGATGATTGCTATAGAGAAACAGAGTAAGGGAGATCTGGCATATTGGGAGGGTGAGGACAGGCTGCAGTGCTGCAGGATGGACGGGGTGGGCTTGTGGAGAAGCTGACATGTGAGCAAAGATTTGAGGGAAGGGGAGGAGTGAGCCTTGTGGACACATGGGCGAAGAGAATTCCAAGCAGAGGAGACCGATGTCCTAAGACAAAAGTCCTAAGGCAGGAGAATGAGTGGTATTTGTGTGAACATCAGGGTGTTATTGTGTCTGTCGCTGGGTGAAGGGATCAAAAGGGAGCCTAGCAGGAGATGAGGTCAGAGAAGTGAGGGGAGCACAGAGGAGGCAGAGCCTCATTGGCCATTGTTAGGACTTCTTTTATTCTGAGCACGATAGGGATATTTGGGAGGGTTTCGAGCAGAGGAGAGAGGTGATCTGATAGGTTTTCCATGTGCTGAGAATAGACTGAGGAGGGGCAAGTGTGGAAGCAGGGAGATCCATTAGGTGCCCACTGTAGTCATCTGGGCACAATAAGATGGTTTGGACCAGAGGGGCAGCAGTGGAGGAGGTGAGAAGCGTTCGCACTCGAGCGTATTTTTAAGGTAGAATGGCAGCATGTCCTGATAGGCTGGATGTGTGACTCCCAGGGTTTTGTTCTGAGCGATTGGAAGGATGGAGTTGCTGTCAAGTGCGATGGGCAAGACTGCAGGTGGAGCCAGGTTGGAAGGAACATCAGAAGGTTCATCCAGGCATGCTAGGTTTGAGACGCCTGTAAGACATCAAGGAAGAGAGGTCAAGTAGGTAGTTGGCTATACAGTTCTGTAGTTTTATAGATAGGTCTTGACTAGGGATACAAATTGTAAAAGGCTTTAATTCAGTGCCTGAAAGTGGTAAATGCTCAAAAACGTTAACTACAATGATGATGATAATTTTCATCACTTACCTCTGAGAGCACTCTGACTTGTAGTTTAACCGTTCTATCCCTTTGTTCAGCTAAACTAAAGTTGAGTTTTCCATTATTCCACCTTGACTTTTATTTATAACACAAACAAAATAGTACAACATCAGAGCAAAATTTTCAGAGAAATAAAAGCCTCATAATCTTCCTTTTTGTCTTATTTTGAAAACATAATTTAAAATATTTGAATCATGGTGTATATGTACATATGCATCTGGTTATTTCAAGTAACATTGTCCCATAAGCTGTTTTCCAAGTTGCTATATAATTTCCACATTTACAATTTGTAGTGGTTGCAAAATAATCCATATTTACTCATTCCTCTTGCTATCGTTGCTCATTTAGACTGTTTGTTGACTAGCATTCTTTTTTTTTTCTTCTTCTCCCCAAAGCCCCCTCAGTACATAGTTATATATCCTAGTTGTGAGTGCCTCTGGCTGTGCTATGTGGAACACCACCTCAGTGTGACCTGATGAGCAGTGCCATGTCTGTGCCCAGGATCTGAACTGGCAAAACCATGGACCACAAAGCAGAGCACACAAACGTAACCACTCAGCCATGGGGCCGGCCCTGAGTGGCACTCTTTTAACCAGAGCTGCAATCTCAGGCATTTCCAATTTTTTTCCTCATGGATTATATTGCCAAGAGCAGAATTACTAGGTCAAAAGTATCAACATTTTTATAACTCTCAATATATAATGCCAGATTGTGAAAGGATTGTACCAATTTACAATGCCAAAGGTTGGATTTTTTCATAAGTAAAAAGAAAACAAAGAATAAAACCAAACACATGAAACTAGAGTAATTTACAAAATACATGTCCTAATGTCGTTCTAACAAAACTCGACCTGTAGATGTGTTTAGCTTGTTTTTCTAGCCTACTGGATGTCTATGTTACAGTTAAGTTTTAGCCTGAGTTAGGACTCACTTGCTGCTAGGTATGGCGAATGCTCCAACATAATCTTTTTGTTACTTACACCGAGAATTGATTTTAAAAATCATTTTATAATTCAAAGACTCATATTCTCCTCTTTATATCCTTACTCTCTCGTTCGGATGTTCTAGTCTTAGGTCTGACTGCAGCCCTTTTTATGCACCAGCAGATAATCCATGATTTAATCTGGCACCACCCCTACTTCCCTGGCCAGGTTAGCTGTTCGAAGATATTTAAGAGGTAGAATTAACTGGCTTTGGTGATTAACTGGATATCTAATCCCTTTCCTCTTTAAAGGTGAAGAGAGGCAAGGCCAAAGTTGGATACTGGAGTAAAAACCAGACAAGCTGGTTCAGACTTTGTTGGTTATGCCTCGAGGTAACATTGTGAGAACAGGAAAAGCAGAAGCCAGGACATAAGTTTATTCAGGCCACAACAACGTTAGCTGACGAACCACCCAAAATCAGGGGTTAAATCCCCAATCATCGCTCTTCCTCTCCCCTCCTCCTCCCCTGCTCCATGCAGTCCTGAAACTGTTAGGTGGAGCTAAACAAGGTGGCACCTATGCATGGCCGAGGCGGGGGAGCCGTGGCTGCCAGACCACGGTGGGTGCTGGAGCCTGGGCAGGTGGAGACAGTGTCTGCTTGGGGTGCTCTAGTTGGGGAGTCAAAGCTAAGCAGGGTAAGAGAGCTTCTGCATGGGGGAGGAAGCGGTGGCAGAGTCAGGGATGGGTTACCTACAGGAGGCTCCTAAAATAATTATACTGAGGATAGGGGGAAAAGATTTGTTGCTATTAGAAAAGGGAAGTACAAATATAAAAAGCAAGAAGTCTAGAATAAATCCTGTGCTATTGGGTTGGAGTTTTAGTATCAGCGTGAACTCATGGTTTTCAATATACGGTCCTCCCTCGTTACCTGCGAGGGCCTAGTCCCAGGAACCCCCATGGATGCTCAAGTCCCTTAGTTGGGCCTCCATATTATACCTTATATATATAGTTGAATTAAATCATATTCAACTGATGTGTTATATGTTATATATATTGAAATATATACATGTTCTGGAAATAGAATAGATAGTAGTAATGGTTGCACAATGTAAAGAATATAGTAAAAGCCACTGAACTTTAAAATGGTGAATTTTCTGTTATATTATATCTCAATAATTTATAATGTATATATATTATAGATAGATGAGAGAACTAGATATAGATGTAAATGTGTGTACACACACACACACACACACACACTGCATAGATATATTGCCCAGCTCCATCCACTGAGAGAACCTAGGAGCAGTGACACGTCAATAGCAATGAGCATGCCTAGTGACCAGATCCTAGTTTTTTTTCTTTTGGAGGAAAATTAGCCCTTAGCTAACATCTGCTGCTAATCCTCCTTTTTTTTTTTTTTTCCTGAGGAAGACTGGCCCTGAGCTAACATCTGTGCCCATCTTCCTCTACTTTATATGTGGTATGCTTGCCATAGCATGACTGGGCTGGGCCCCAGATCCTAATTTTTAAATACCATCCTCCATTAAAAGAATCAGGGCTCCTTAAAGAATGACTGTTTCTAGGTCTGGCACAGGGAAAGTACATCATAATCTTAGGATGTTTTATTGTGTCAGAAAGAAAGAAAGTAGTCAGAGGATGCTGGGGACGTGTCAAAGGATGCAGAAGCCAGCTTGAAGGAGCTCCCACTGGCCATGTCTGGAGGAATTTGAGCATCAAAATAAACAATGAAAGTAACAGATTATAACCTATTGAGTAAAATACAAAACTGTAAGTCTATACTGATGTACATCGTTGGATAAATTGCAAGTTTGATGAGGAATGAGACATTTACATAGTATCCACAAAATACTTACTAATTATTTGGAGGAAAAGAATAAGTTTATAGTGGAGAAGCCTGACAGACCTCACTTTAATCAAGCAATCTAATTAACTTCATTGGTAAAGGGACAGAGTGAAATCAGGAGCCACCAGACAAGATGAGGCAGGAAAAAACTGCACCCCTTCTGAGATCTTCCTGCCAGATGGGGGAGAGGGCATCCGTGTGGAAGTGTGGCCTGGTGGGGAGCAGCGAAGCCCAAGTGTGGTGAAGAAGGCATCTCCTCAGAGGAAGGCCTGAGGCAAGGTGACAGGACCCAACTGAGGAAGGAGGGCGTCCACTTATAGGAGTGGCCTTGTGTGGGGTGTCAGAGCCCAAGGAAGGTGCAGAGGAGCAGCCTAAAGTGGGATGTTGGAGCCCAACTGGGCTGGGAGGTTGTCCATGCAGGGCGGGCAACCCAGTGTGGGGAGGCAGGGCTTCTGTGTTCAGGAGCGGCCTAGCACCAGGTGTCAGAGCCGAAGCAAACTGTCTACACAGAGAGGAGACCTCTTGCAGGGCTTGGAGCTAAGTAAGAGGAGCAACAATCATGCCTCGGCATATCATATTCAACCTGCAGGAGACCAAAGACAGAGAAAGATCTTGAAAGAAGCCAAGGTGGGCTGGAGGGGGGGAATCACCTTACCTGTAGAATTACAGTGGAGTTTTCGTCAGAAACCATGTAGGCAAGAATAGAGTGGGGTGAAATATTTAATTATTGAAAGAAGAAAAAACCTACCAACCTAGTAAATATAGTGAATAATTTGGTGATAACATCCAGCGAAATTATCCCTTAAAAGTGATGGAGAAATAAAGATTTTCTCAAACAAACAAAAGCTGAGGGAATTCATTGCAAGAAGACCTGCCCTACAAAGAAATTTTTCAGGCAAAAGGAAAATTATATAGGTCAGAAATTAATTAATTAATTTTTTGAGGAAGATTAGCCCTGAGCTAACATCTGTGCCCATCTTCCTCTACTTTATATGGGGGACACCTGCCACAGCACGGCTTGACAAGTGGTGCATAGGTCCACACCTGGGATCCAAACTGGTGAACCCAGGGCCACTGAAGCAGGATGTGCAAACTTAACTGCTGTGCCACCGGGCCAGACACCCCAGAAATTTAGATCTACGTAAAGTAAGGAAAAGCATTGGAGAAGGAATAAATGACAGTAAAATAAAATATTTTTCTTATTCCTCATTGATTTTGAAAGGCAACTACTGGTTTAAAGCAATGAAAGTAACAATGTGTTGAGTGGTTATAGCACGTGGATGAGTGACATGAATGGCAACAATGTCACAAGGGACAGGAGGAAGAGTTGGGAACATGCTGTTATAAGGTATCTGCACTACACACGAAACAGAACAGAGTGCTTTTAAAGTAGACTTACATTAGTTAAAAATGTATATTGGAAACTCTAGGGCAACCACTAAAATTTTTTTTGAAGAGTATAATTGATATGACAAGAGATAAAATGGAATCATACACAATGTTAAATTAAAACCAGAGAAGGCAGAAAAAAGAGAAAAAGAAAGAACAAAGGCAACAAATAGAAAACAGTAAAATAATAGGAATGGGACATCTGTCTGAGTGACGGAGACTAAAGAGAATGAAGAGGGCGTCTGTGTGTCAGGGTGTCAGAGGCACAGCAGGGAGGGACAGTATCCACACAGGAAAAGGGATGGAAGGTTGGCTGCATAAACGGAGATTTATTCGATAAATAAATGCACTGAGGAAATGGCAGCCAGATTTCTCACGTCAGAAAGGGAATTACAAACATGGAAAGGGAGAAAACAAAGATGAAACCTCTGGAACTGGCAGCATCAGTATGAACTCAAGGATTTCAATGTAGATAGATAAGTTTCTAAATACACTATATGTAAATGTGTGTAGCTACGTATATACATCTGTATATTTCCTAGCTCTGTCTACTGAGAGGACATAGGAGCAGCAACGTCCACAAGCAATGAGCACACCTAGTGCCCAGATCTTGGCTTCTAAATACCATTCTCCAGGAAAAGGAATCAGCATTTTTTCAAGAAATGGCTGGTTGTAGATCTGGTGCAGAGGAAGTAAAAGAGGTGCCTGGCTGTATTACGTTAGAGAGCAAGGAAGGGCTCAAAGAATGATGGAGACATGTCAGAAAGACCCTGAAGCTGGTGTGAATGGGCTCCCACGGGCCAAATTGGGAAAAATTAAGCATCTAAGTGAAAATAATAATAGCAGCAAGGCAAGTGATGTCAGCAACATGGCAGAGTGAGCAGTTTTCTTTGTCTCTCGCCCTTCAAATCTACAACTAATTGGACATTCATTGGTCAACAAAGGATATCCACACAGCATCTCGGGACACCTGAGAGACCCGTACTGCTATACATCAGAAGGTGGACAGACTTTTCCCCAGGAGGAGGTGGAGACAGGGGAAAACTCTCTGACCCCCGACCCCTGGACAGCCTAGTACCCGCTAGTGACTTTCTTCCAGCGGACACGCTCATAGCATCGCCACACACCAAGGGTGGGTGTGTGTGCCCATTGGCAGAGCGGCAGTGGAAACAGGTGACTACAGCCCTACCTTAGCCCCCAGCGATTTCCCCTAAGCCCAGTGGGAAAATCCACGGTCCCACAGCAGCCACAGGGAAAGCCTCTACTCGGTGTTAGTGGAGAGGCCCCACCCAGCATGCAGAACGCTGGGAGGCCCCAGGGCAGGAGGATACCAGGTGGGGCAGCAGCCTGCCAGCCGCCTCTGACTCACGGACTCCAGCTGTGTCCCAGAGGGGCAAGGGACACCCAGTGAGCCCGTGTGAGTGGGTGGGGGCAAGTTGGAGCCCCAGCAGCCCTGCTCCATGGTCCAGGGGGAAAATCACAGTCCCACAGCAGCTGCAGGGAAAGCCTCTGCACAGGATTAGTGGAGAGGGCCCACTTGGCAATCACAAGGCTGGAAGGCCCTGAGGCAGAAGTAGCACAGCTAGGTGAGCTAACCACAGACCGCAGTAGATACCCATAGCTCTGCTGTGGCCCATAGTGGACAAGTGAGAGCTTACAGGCCCTGACGGTGGCAGAGCTGTGAATCTAGGTGAACCTGCTCCCGGCCACTGGGAAAGCCTATAACATTGCTGCAGACCCCAAGGAGGGAGCACGTCTAGGTGGTCTGCGACAGTAGGCACCAGCAATCTGAGGCCCCCTTGCGATTGTCCCCACAGCTGACGAGAGACCGCACAGGACCACTGTGACTATGACGAGGGGCCCAGGTCTGGTCAGCAACAGCTGACAGGGATCCTGGTGGGTGCAGATTAAACATCTGCTCCCCACCTCCACGCTCCAGTAGAAGCAGGTGGAAGTATGTGGAGGCACGAATCCACGCCATCAAGCAGTATGAAAAAATATAGTAAATCCCCAGAACAGGAGGAAAATGACAAGTACCCAGAAAACAGCCCCAACGACAATGAAATCTGTAACCTAAATGACAATGATTCAAAACAGCCATCATTAAAAAACTCAATGAGTTAAAAGAGAACACAGATAGACAACTCAATGAGTTCAGGAGCTATGTCACAAAAGAGCTTGATACTATAAAGAAGAACCAATCAGAAATATTGGAGATGAAGAACACAATGGAGGAGATTAAGAAAAATCTGGACTCTCTGAACAGTAGGGTCAATAATATGGAGGACAGAATTAGCAATTTGGAGGATAGGAATATAGAAATGCTGCAGATAGAGGAGGAGAGAGAACTAAGACTAAAAAGAAATGAAGAAACTCTCCGAGAATTATCCGACTCAATTAGGAAATTCAAGATAAGGATTATAGGTATCCCAGAGGGAGAAGAGAAGGAGAAGGGGGCAGAAATCCTGTTTAAAGAAATAACGGCTGAGAACTTTCCAAACCTGGGGAGAGAGATGGAACTCCATGTGACAGAAGCCAATAGATCTCCAAGCTTTATCAATGTAAAAAGACCAACCTCAAGGCATATAGTAGTGAAGCTTGCAAAAGTCAATGACAAAGAGAAAATACTAAGGGCAGCAAGGCAGAAGAAAATAACCTACAAAGGAAGCCCCATTAGGTTGTCAGCAGATTTCTCAGCAGATACCTTACAGGCTAGAAGAGAGTGGAATAATATATTCAAAACTCTGAAGGGCAAAAATTTGCAGCCAAGAATACTTTATCCAGTGAAAATATCCTTCAGATTGATGGAGAAATAAAAACTTTCCCAGATAAACAAGTTAAGGGACTTCATTGCCACAAGACCTCTCCTACAAGAAATGCTCAGGAGGACCCTCATACCTGAAAAATCAAAAAAAGGAAAAGGGTTACAAAACCCAGAGCAAGGGAGTTAAGCAGAAAGACAAAATCAGAAAGCTGCAGCCCTCCATCAGAATAGGTTAGCAAAAGTTAAGTATAACATTAAAGGTAAAAGGAAGGGAAACACCAAGAATAAATATAATCTTGTCATTTTAACCACAAACTCACAACACAAGAAGGAAGAAAAAAAATCTGACAATAACAACCTAGAAGGGGAAGAGAAAAATGATGGAAGGTCTTAATCTAAGGAAATAAGAGGCTATCAGAAAATGGACTATCTCATCTATGAGATGTTTTATACAAACCACATGGTAACCACTAAACAAATAACAAGAATAAAGACACAAATTGCAACAAAGAAGAAAGCCAATATAGAAATCTACCTACCTGAATGAGTAGTCCAAAAATCATGGGGCGAGAAACAAAGGAAATGCAAGGGAACCGGAAAACAAGCGATAAAATGTCAGCATTAGGCACCCACAATTCAATAATCACTCTAAATGTAAATGGGTTGAACTCTGCAATCAAAAGACACAGTGGCAGGATGGATTAAAGAACAAGACCCAACAATATGCTGCCTCCAGGGAACACACCTCAGCCCCAAAGACAAACACAGATTCAGAGTGAAGGGATGGAAGATGATACTCCAAGCTAATAATGAACATAAGAAAGCAGGTGTCACCATATTTATATCAGAAAAAGTAGACTTAAAAGCAAAACAGATAAAGAAAGACAAAGAGGGGCAATTTATAATGGTAAAAGGGACACTCCACCAAGAAGACATAACACTTATAAATATATACACACCCAACACAGGAGCACCAAAATTTGTAAAGCAACTGTTAACAAAACTAAAAGGAGACATCAACAACAATGCAATAATAGTAGGGGATCTCAACACCCCATTAACACCAATGGATGGATCATCCAGACAGAAAGTCAACAAGGAAATTATAGAATTAAATGAAAAATTAGACCAGATGGACTTAATAGATATATATAGAACACTTCATCCAAAAACAGCAGGTTACACATTCTTCCCAAGTGTGCATGGAACATTCTCGAGGATAGACCATATCTGGGGAAACAAAGCAAGTCTCAACAAATTCAAGAGGGCTGAAATAACATCAAGCATCTTTTCTGATCACAATGCTATGAAACTAGAAATCAACTACAAGAATAAAGCTGGGAAAGGGGCAAAAATGTGGAGACTAAACAAGATGCTACTAAAAAAAATGGATTATTGAAGAAATTAAAGAAAAAATCAAATATTATCTGGAGACAAATGAAATTGAAAACACGCCATACCAACTCATTTGGGATGCAGCAAAAGCAGTCCTAAGAGGGAAATTCATTGCAATACAGGCTCACCTCAGTAAACAAGAAAAAACTCACATAAGCAATCTCAAACAACACCTAACAGAATTAGAAAAAGAAGAACAAACAAAGCCCAAAATCAGTAGAAGGAGGGAAATAATAAAAACTAGAGCAGAAATAAACGATATTGAAACAAAAAAGACAGTAGAAAGGATCAGTGAAACAAAGAGTTGGTTCTCTGAAAAAATAAACAAAATTGACAAACCCTTAGACAGACTCACTAAGAAAAAAAGAAAGAAGACTCGAATAAATAAAATTAGAAATGAGAGAGGAGAAATCACAACAGATACCACAGAAATACAAAAGATCATAAGAGAATACTATGAAAAACTATATGCCAGCAAATTGGACAACCTAGAAGAAATGGATAAATTTTTAGACTCTTACAACCTCCCAAAACTGAAGCAGGAAGAAATAGAGAATCTGAATAGACCAATTACAAGTAAAGAAATTGAAACAGTAATCAAAAACCTCCCCAAAAATAAAAGTCCAGGACCAGATGGCTTCTCTGGAGAATTCTACCAAACATTTAAAGATTTAATACCTATCCTTCTAACTGTTCCAGAAAATTGAGGAAGATGGAGCACTCCCTAACACATTCTATGAAGCCAACATCACTCTGATCCCCAAACCTGAGAAGGACAACACAAAGAAGGAAAACTACAGGCCAATATCACTGATGAACATAGATGCAAAATCCTCAACAAAATTTTGGCAAACAGAATACAGCAATAAATTCAAAAGATTATACACCATGATCAAGTGCGATTTATACCAGGGACACAGGGATTGTTCAACATCCACAAGTCAATCAATGTGATATACCACATTAACAAAATGAGAAACAAAAACCACATGATCATCTCAATAGATGCAGAGAAAGCATTCGACAAGATCCAACATCCATTTATGATAAAAACTCCCAACAAAATGGGTATACAAGGAAAATACCTCAACATAATAAAGGCCATATATGACAAACCCACAGCCAACATCATACTCAATGGGGAAAAACTGAAAGCCATCCCTCTGAGAACAGGAACAAGACAAGGGTGTCCACTCTCACGACTCTTATTCAACATAGTACTGGGAGCAATTTGGCAGGAAAAAGAAATATAAGGAATCCAAATAGGGAGGGAAGAAGTGAAACTCTCGCTGTTTGCAGATGACACAATCTTATATATAGAAACCCCCAAAGAATCTGTTGGAAAACTATTAGAAATAATCAACAGCTACAGCAAAGTTGCAGGGTATAAAATCAACATACATAAATCAGTAGCATTTCTATACTCTAACAACAAACTAACAGAAAAGAGCTCAAGAACACAACCCCATTCACAATCACAACAAAAAGAATAAAATTCCATGGTGTAAATTTAACCAAGGAAGTGAAAGACCTATACAACAAAAACTACAAGACTTTCCTGAAAGAAATTGATGATGACATAAAGAGATGGAAAGATATTCCATGCACATGGATTGGAAGAATAAACATAGTTAAAATGTCCATACTACCTAAAGCAATCTACAGATTCAACACCATCCCAATCAGAATCCCAATGACATTCTTTACAGAAATTGAACAAAGAATCCTAAAATTCGTATGGGGCAACAAAAGACCCCGAATTGCTAAAGCAATCCTGAGAAAAAAGAACACAGCTGGAGGCATCACAATCGCTGACTTCAAAACATACTACAAAGCTAAAGTAATCCAAACAGCATGGTTCTGGTACAAAAACAGGTGCACAGATCAATGGAACAGAATTGAAAGCCCAGAAATAGATCCACACATCTATGGACAGCTAATCTTCAACAAAGGAGCTGAGGGCATACAATGGAGAAAAGAAAGTCTCTTCAACAAATGGTGCTGGGAAAACTGGAAAGCCACATGTAAAGAAGGAAAATTGACCATTCTTTTTCACCATTCACCAAAATAAACTCAAAATGGATCAAAGACCTAAAGCTGAGACCTGAAACCATAAGGCTTCTAGAAGAAAACGTAGGCAGTACACTCTTTGATATCAGTATCAAAAGGATCTTTTCGGATACCATATCTTCTCAGACAAGAGAAACAATAGAAAGAATAAACAAATGGGACTTCATCAGACTAAACAGCTTCTTTAAGGCAAGTGAAAACAGGATTGAAACAAAAAAACCCCACCAATTGAGAAAAAATATTTGCAAGTAATACATCTGACAAAGGTTTACTATCCATAATATATAAAGAACTCACACAACTCAACAACAAAAAATCAAACAACCTGATCAAAAAGTGGGCAGGAGATGTGAACAGACATTTCTCCAAAGAAGATACACAGATGGCCAATAGGCACATGAAAAGATGTTCATCATTGCTGTGCATCAGGGAAATGCAAATCAAAAGTACGCTAAGATATCATCTTACACCAATTAGAATGGCAAAAATAACTGAAACAAATAGTAACAAACGTTGGAGAGGTTGTAGAGAAAAAGGAACCCTCATACACTGCTGGTAGAATGCAAACTGGTACAGCCACTATGGAAAACAGTATGGAGATTTCTCAAAAAATTAAAAATAGAAATACCTTATGACCCAGCCATCCCACTACATGGTATCTGTCCAAAGAACTTGAAATCAGCAGTTCCAAAAGTCCCATGCACCCGTCTGTTCATCGCAGCATTATTTACAATAGCTGAGATGTGGAAGCAACCTAAGTGCCCATCAACTGATGATTGGATAAAGAAGATATGGTATATATATACAATGGACTACTACTCAGCCATAGAAAAGGATAAAATCGTCCCATTCACAACAACGTGGATGGACCTTGAGGGAATTATGTTAAGTGAAATAAGCCAGATAGAGAAAGACGAACTCTGTATTACTCCACTCATAGGTGGAAGTTAAACATATAGACAAAGAGAAGTGATTGGTGGTTACCAGGGGGAAGGGGGGGGTGGGGGGAGGGCACAAAGGGTGAAGTGGTGTACCTACAACGTGACTAACGATAATGTACAACTGAAATTTCACAATGTTGTAAACTATCATAATCTTAATAAAAAGTTAAAAAAAAAAAAGAAGCTGCAACATTATAAAAAAATAGCAACAGGTTATAAACCATTGAATAAAATGGAAACTGAGTTCATATTGTTATAAATAAATGAATAAATTGAGAATTTGACAAGGAATGAGAAATTTATTTAGTTTTAAAAAACTACTACAGGAAGTTTATTACAAAGGGGACAAGAATAACTCCACAGTAGAGTATCTAGCAGACACCACCTTTGTCAAGTAACCACAGTGAATGTCACCAACAATGGGAAAATCGAAATTGTGTGCCCCCTGGAAGGTTGGAACAAGCAGAATATGGCATTACTTCAGTCATATTCCCACCAAAGATGCAGATGCTGAACCTGCTCAGGAGGGAACATACAAAAACACAGTTTGAGGGATATTCTACAATTAACTGTACTATAATTTTCAAAAGTATCACAATTATGAAAATCCAAGAAAGGTTAAGGAACTGTTTCAAGCTAAAGGGGACTAATAAGACATAACTAAATGACAACACGTGGCTCAGAAATGGATCCTTTGGCAATAAAGACCATTATTAGGACAACTGACGGAACGTGAATGGGGCCTGCGGATTAGACAGTGGCACTGTATCAACACTAATATCCTTTTTCTGATGGTTGTGTTGTGGTTATTTGGAATCTCCTTCTTTGTAAGAAATCCACACTTAAGTATCAGGGACCAGCGATGGGGCATTATGTTAGCATCTTACTCTCTAAGGATTCAGGGGGGGAAATTCTTTATACTGTGCTGGCAAGTTTCCTATAAATTTCAAATTATTCAATAGAATATGTGAAGAAAAAAACAAGTAAAAAAAGTTTGTGTGCCTATGTATAAATAGAGAAAGAACTGAAAAGATACATATTAAACTATTAACTGTGGTTAGTTTTCAGGAGGGACTTATGAAATGGAGTAGGAGTGAAGAGGGAAAAGGGACCTTAAGATGTTACTCTGTAAACTTCTCTATTGTTTGAAACTCTTGAAGGAAAAAAAAAAAGTCAAGCTTTACCTTGGAAGAAAAAGGACTTAACTTGAAATGACTAGACTTTAAAGAGCTGCTTGTCGTAAACAGTACTTCTGGACTGCTGGGTTGAAAAGATTTTGAAGGATAATTTTTCACATTAGCTCCCACTGCAGAGCTACGTTGTTGCAATGTTGCTTCTGGCTACAGAATGTACTCTGAAAGAGTCAGGCAGCCTCCTCAGAGCTAAGTGTAGTTACCAATTTGGGGTGTTTTTTTGTTTACTTTGTCTAACCTTTTCTTCATAGGTGTTTGGGAATTTTTAAGTACTGGGTTCAACAGAACTTTCTTGTATTGTGTTCATATAACCAGAGGCGTAAAGCATTATTAAGTATTTGTAAATATTTAACAAAGATACAAAAATGAATGAGTATACTATTGGGAGGGGCTGATGTCACAAATGCTGAGTTTCAGTGAAAGCTTGAACCCTCCCCACAGCTCCTGATGTGGCCGCAAGAGTTTAACAATTGTCTGAGGGCAGAGTTTTACACTGAACTTCGCATTAGTGCTAGACTAGAATATAAGCTACCCTCAGTTTTACTGAGAAGGTATTATAAATGTAAAGAAAGGGAAAAAAGGAAGAAATGAGGAAGAGAGAATTTTAAAACCATGCATAATGTTTTCTATCAAACCACAAAGTTGTGCAATTACCTTTTGTTTTCGAGTTTTTTTTGAAAAAAGTGTGGAGGACTCACAGATAGCACATAGGCAGGGCTACTTAAAGTTCTCAAGTTACATATTTCATGGAATTTGTCCTCGGAAGTGTTTTAAAGTCACACGCTGTATATATTCAACTGTAGGTGACTCTCCATTCTAGTTAGAACTCTAAGCCATCATGGGACCTCATCTTTTACTCCATTTTCTCACTGGCCTGTGGTGACCGCCACAACAAATATATACATTTAGGGAAACTCCATACGGGAGGCATCTGATGAAAAGGGAACTTGGATTTGGGGAACCATTAAGTTTCTGCTTCCTTTTGTTTAACACAATATTAGATTTTAGGCTTATTTTGCAATGCCCAAAGTGCCTAGTACAGCGCTTGGCTCACAAAAGACAATAAGTACTTGCTGACTTTAGAAAAACTTCCTCTGATATGTGTCCTTAGAGACATGTTTCCCGGTCCTGATTCCCTGAGCTTCAGATAAAAATAGAACGTGATGGAAATTTGTTGCAGAAACAAACTTCTGGAAATATGCAATACTGGGTCATGCTTGTTTACCCTTTCCACCGATAACCACAGTGTAACTACATGCATGGAATTACAATACCATCTTATTTAAGTTCTCACAAACACTCTGGAAAAGAAGATCAGTTTAGGCACTTAGCTTTACAGTATTTGAACGTAAAAGTTATTTCTCTCTCATTTAGTAGTGCTTTCTAGCCAAAAAAAGTTCTATAGAGTCCAGGATATGACTTTACCTTCTACTACTATTAATAAATACAAGTTTTCAAAACACTTATTTAGGCCTAGTTTCCTATATTCTCACCAATAAAATTCTGTGTAATTGTCTGATTTAGAGAATATTTTATTTGTATTCATTATTCAAAGATCTCATTCTTGGGGGCCGGCCCTGTGGCCGAGTGGTTAAGTTCACTCCCTCTGCCTCGGCGGCCCAGGGTTTTGCTGGTTCGGATCCTGGGCGTGGACATGGCACCGCTCATCAGGCCATACTGAGGCGGCATCCCACATGCCACAACTAGAACATATACAACTATGTACCAGGGGGCTTTGGGGAGAAAAAGGAAAAATAAAATCTTTTTTTTTAAAAAAAAAAATCTCATTCTTTAAAGGTTTCTAGTTTGAGTAAACATAATTTTCATTCAGAATAGAACAAAGCACCCTTTATTTTTTTCTTTCCAGCCACCAGTATTCACCTTTCTGTAGCCTTGTGCTCTGGATTCCAGCTATCGTGTCTGAAGCCCTGGCCTCTCCACCTGCACACTGTGTTGTGAAGTCAACTCTCTGTGCCTCAGTTTCCTAATTTCTAAATCTACCCTTAGAAAGTAGTTGTGAGGATGGTTATTATATAATACTTAGCACAGTGTCTCTGTCACGAAGTCAATCTTATGAAAATGTGCCCAACATTGTATTAAACTTTGACTGAGGCGCAAGGAAAAATGGTTTCAGTTTCCAAAGAGTCTGCAATCTTAAACCGACTTGCACTGGAATAATTATATGCTAAGCTAAGAGCCGTTCAGGATGAATTTGTGTTTGAAGTCCTTGGAGGGGATATCATGGGCAAGGAGAAGTGGCACTGGGCTTGACAGATTGAGGAATGGTGAGAACATAGGACCTTCTGTAAAACAGAAGCAACTTTGATGAAACATTTTTTTATTTGAGAATTTCTTAGGTGTCATTCGTATAAAACCATTTTAATTATTTTGTTTATACAAAATATTCATATTTGTTTAAAATGTATAATTTCTTTATAAATGATAATCTAATTAGAAAAAATATAATTAAATGGTAAGTGCTTCACTACAATTCTTTTAGATCTGAAGAACAAACTAATTTACTAGCTACTAATGCCTTCTCCAGGTGGATATGCCTTTCTTCATTCATCTGTATCAAAAACTTGTGTCTGTTATATGCCTGAAGACAGTATATATGGTCTGCTAGTACCAGGCTTCACATCAGAATTATGGATGTTCAAAACCAATGAGGATATTGTTAGAAAGTTCTGTTCACTGTTCAGCAGACAGTAACATACTATCAACCTTCAATTTCAAAAAGAGACATAGGAATCCAAAGCAGAAAAATACCTCTGACCACCATTCACGCTGACTTCAGCCTTCTTTGTGTTCAAATTAGGAGACTAAGTCACATTCTCCCAAGGACCTGAGTAACCCAGGGAGGCGCGTGAACCCCTCCGGGCCCCTCTGGGACGCCACTGGATATTGTTACCTTCTCAATCACCAAATTGCCTACGAAGTGGGAAAATAACATGTGTCCTCAAATGTGGTTCCTAGGATCAGGCCACACAAGTTGAGAAGTGGAAAACATATTGCCACAACTTTTGTCAGAAAGCTTCAGCTTTTTAAAAACACACTTTGCCCTATTTGAGTTTCCCAGTGAGTTCGTACAGCTTCCAGAACCATCCCAGAACCACTGTGAGTCCTACTCTTGTGACGTTTTCCCTCCCCAAGCAGTGCCTCATACACTTTCTGCTCATCACAACTTTTCTGGCCCTTCAGATCCTGGCCGGTTCAGATCCTGGGTGCGGTCATGGCACTGCTTGTCAGGCCATGCTGAGGTGGCATCCCACATGCCACAACTAGAAGGACCCACAACTAAAATATACAACTATGTACTGGGGGGATTTGGGGAGAAAAAGCAATTAAAAAAAAAAGAAGATTGGCAACAGTTGTTAGCTCAGGTGCCAATCTTTAAAAAAAAAAAAAAAGTGGCAACATTTGCAAAGCCCAAACAAGAAAATAAAAAAGAGATGAGTGCAGATTATGTGTTTGATATAAGTAATTAAAATGTATTATAAAGATAGTGAAAGTATTTTTAATATACATATGTCAGTTCGTGTACCCTGGGAAGCAAACATTGAGACAGAATTAGAAATGCAAGAGATTTATCAGGGATAAGGCCTATGAAAGACAAAGGGGAGAGAACAGGAGAAGTCAGTCTGTGATGAAGGTCTCACACCTGTGAGAGGAGCCAGGGAAGAACCCAGAATTGAAGAGGAAGAGCTTTGGGCTACAGTGCGGCTCTTCTAAGAGAGAACGGCAATTTGAAGATTGCCTGTGTGGGGCAGAGATGGCCAGGCTGCAGGCCCGGAGCCATGCTCGGTCATTGGCCGAGAGCTGCCTGGGGAGAGTTTTCCCAGGGTTTGGATGCTGTGACAGATCCCAAAGGGGCTGCAGCTGGAGATTATCAGCTGATTGCACTCTCCAGCAAGTTCTCTCTTGAAAGGATCTCTGAGCAGTGCAACTCCATGGATGACACAATATGCATTGTATCAAACATGATAAAATAGAATTCCGTCTTAGTCAAGTTGCTTCTGTCAACTAGTAAGACACCAACATTATTTCTGCTAAATTTCGAATTTTTCTTTGCCAAAAGATGTGTGGCTTATAAGCTAATATGCTACCCTTTGATTCAGATGACTTGCTTCATGCTTTCTGACTCTGGTTCTGGTTTTTCATTTGCTTTGGGTAAAAATCAATTTGTAGGGGCCGGCCTGGTGGCCCAGCGGTGAAGTTCGTATGTTCCGCTTTGGCGGCCTAGGGTTTGCCGGTTCAGATCCTGGGTGCGGACATGGCACCACTTGGCAAGGCATGCTGTGGCAGGCGTCCCACATATAAAGTAGAGGAAGATGGGCACGGATGTTAGCTCAGGGCCAGTCTTCCTCAGAAAAAAGAGGAGGATTGGCAGCAGATGTTAGCTCAGGGCTAATCTTCCTCAAAAAAAAAAAATCAATTTGTAATGCAAAGCATCATCTGTCATCATCTCATGATAATAGCTTATTATAGATAGAGTCCATTATGATTGTAAGTTTTGGATGTTTCTCATCTGATTTCTATAATATAAAACAATTGTTAGATGTTATTAGTGATGCAATTTTGAAACAAACTTCTTATCATAAATCTTTGCATTTCTGAAAGAGTTTAATTAAAGAGCAACTCAAAGTTCCAAGGCATGCTGTTCAAAAGAACCAACAAAAACCTATTACTCCTTGTAACTATATATTTATGTGTTGAGAAGTATTGTGATACTGTACAACCAAAGTATAAAAATGAATTGGACGGGGCTAGCCCAGTGGCGTAGTGGTTAAGTTCACATGTTCCACTTCGGCAGCCCAGGGTTCATGGGTTCAGATCCCAGGTGTGGACCTACACACTGCCCATCAAGCCATGCTGAGGTGGTGTCTCACATACAAAATTGAGGAAGGTTGGCACAGATGTTAGCTCAGGGCCAGTCTTCCTCACACACATACACACACACACACACACACACAAAGAATTGGAGGCATAGACAGATAAAAGACAGATGATTATACGTAATTTCTGATTTCTATTTTTCACCTTCATCAATATGGCTTCATTGTTCCCCTTGATTGACTTGATAAAAATAAATACAAATGTAGATGAACTTATAAAATACATGTATGTTGAACATTAAATTTATTCTGCATGAAATATTGACTTAAAATGGGTTTTACAACTTTAAAATTTGGAGCATCCCTCTTTTACACTACAAATTAAAGGAGCACATTTCTTGGAGTGGGATAGTGGGTAAGAGCTTTTCTAAGAAGTAAAAAATACTGAAAAATGAGAGGGAAGAGTTCCACAAAGGTGACATGGAAACTGCCCAGGTTCTGGGAGACACGCCTGGTCCTCTCCAAGCCGTCAGTTGCTGCTCACCCCGCCTTACCAGCTCAGCGGGATTCTCACGTGAAAGGGAATTGGAGCTGGCAGTGTCCTCCACAATCCTCAACTCAATGTCACCAATCTTCTGGGAAATCAAAGCCATATCCTTTTTAGCTGTTGCTTCCAAAGATAGAAAAGAGTATACAGTGAAAAGTAAGTGTCCTTTCTTCCTCTGGTCCTTACTCACCGGGGTCATTTTCTGGAAGGAGCACAGTTACTAGTTTCTTGTTCGTTCTTTCAGAGATAGTATAAGTATTTGCGTATATACACATAGCCGTAAATCTCTATCTTCCACACTTATGGGAGCATGTTCTCTACATTGTTCTAGACCTTGCTTTTTTTCACAGTATAGCTTGGTGATTAGTACATAGAAATCTGCTCATTTTTATTTTAATGGCCACACAGTATTCCATTGTACTGATATGCCATAATTTATCTGAGTTCCTATTGATGGACATCTGGATGGTTCCTAGTCTTTTGGTATTATAAACAAGGGTGCAGAGAATATACTAATACGTGTATTATTTCGCAAATGTATGAGCATATCTGTAGGATAAATACCTACGTCTTTTTTTGGATATCAGGTTGGTCTTTTTTTTAATGATTTGTAGGAGTTGTATATTCATATAAATGAAGCTAGCCTTTTGGGCATAAGTCCCTAATCTTTAAAAGTTCAGGTTAAAAGTGGGTTGGAATCTTTCTATATTAAGTTTTCAATTTCTTTTTATGAATGTACATAGTATAAGGGAAAGAGGAAATTGTGTACATGTCAGGTGAGAATTATCAGTTGAAATTTCCTTATTTGATATATTTTCCTTTATAGTACAGTGAATTACTACCTGTAAGGATATACTAAAATTTTTACAGTGATGGTCCTATGAAATAAAATAATCCTTTTCATATTTCCCACTTTGTGAGCAAACTTCTTTTCTACTTGATACTTTGTCGTTTTCAGTAATTTGTCTTTTTCCTGAATGCCAATCTTAACACCATGTTACATCAAGGACTTGAAAATATAGAAACAAAGTGAAACATTAGCAAAGCTGGGCCTTTTGTAACATAATTCCCACAGACAGATGCAAAGCTGTCATGCAACCCAGGATTTCAAGAGCAGATAGAACTACTCTGTAACATTCCATAAGAAGTTAAAACCTGCTGAGCTGTAGACACTTTTGTTGGCATTACAGCAGTTGTGATCTGCAAAATCTTAAAGCAAACTTTTGTTGTAGCAAACTAAATAATATCTAAGGAGTTTATTTTTGATCTTATGATTCAGGATAAAAAAATTGTAACCCTTTTACACTCAGTGTTTACAAATTAATTTCCTTTATTTTTCAGAATATTTTTAATTTCAACAAGAAAAGAATAGCAAAGATGTCACGTATTAAATGCTGCCATCTTCCTATGATGCCACTTCAGGAGAACTCTTTAAAGAACACTAACCTTCAGAAAGATGTTTATCTACTTGCAAGGAACATAACCCCCAAGAGATTTTCTGGACTGTTGCCTAATTTGTTGGATTTTTATCAGATTTCCTGCATATGCTCAGGCACTCACACTTAATTAGTCATAATTCTTCTTTAGAAAAGGTTTGTGTTAGGGGCCGGCCCATGGGTGAGTGTTTGGGTTCGTGAGCTCTGCTTCAGCGGCCCAGGGTTTCACCAGTTCGGATCCTGGGTGCGGACACGGCACCACTCATCAGGCCATGTTGGGGCAGTGTCCCACATAGCACAACCAGAGGCACCCACAACTAAAATCTACAGCTGTGTACTGGGGGGCTTTAGGGAGAAGAAGAAGAAGAAAAAAAAAAAGAAGATTAGCAACAGATGTTAGCTCAGGTGCCAGTCTTTAAAAAAGAAAAGAAAAGAAAAGAAAAGGCTTGTTTTAAAGAGAAGTACAATTGTGATATCTTTGGAACTTATAAATATCTAGCCTAGAATTTCCTTAAGCTTGTCATCTGTTTCCTCATTTCAAAAGTTGAAACAGCGTCAGGCTGTGTTATAAAAATGTTGGGTTTGCTTTGCAAATACAGGAAAAGCAGCACTTCCTAATTTGCTTAGCGTGGAGCCCACATGACTTGGAATGATAGCTCCGGGCAGGTACTGTTCTAACAGCGGGAATGAGCAGCTTGTATGTGTGTAAGCACACGTGGATGCCTGTGTGCATCTGTGGTGGGAGTGTGTAGAAGTAATGTGATAGAGGATTTCAGAGAATCAGTATGAAAGTCAATTCATTCTTTAAACATTTGTGAGTGACAGAGAGAGGCTGAACTGGAGTGAACACACCTGGTTCAACCAAGCACATTTCCTCTCCTTTAGTCATTGATTAACTTATTTCCTTGAAATGAAAAGTGATAGTAAGTATTTTTCTATTCTTTAAATCCTTGAGCTAGGATTCATTAATAAGAATATTTTTATAGGAGCATGGTTTTTCCTAAAATGCTGTTTAAAGATGAGTTCACATTAGTACACTCTTTTAGATACTTAATAGAAGCTTATCATCATTTGTATCATAACTGTACTAAAAAAATTGACCATAGATCTAGTTCAAAATTCTATTCTATGTTGGAATTTACCTCACAATATCTGTGATAAATGGTTAAGCAGCTTTTAGTTGTTGTTCTTAGTTAAGAGAATTTATGGGAAACCATCTAGAACTGTTTCTGGTACAATTAACTTTTTGCTTAAAAACATTTTTTAATTTTTGCTGAGGAAGATTGGCCCTGAGTTAACATCTGTTCCAGCGTTCCTCTATTTTGTATGTGGGTCACTGCTACAGCATGGCTTGATGAGTGGTGTGTAGGTCCACTCTCGAAATCCGAACTGGGGAACCCTGGGCTACTGAAGCAGAGCGCATGGACTTAACCGTCATGCCACCAGGCCGGCCCCTTCTAAACGTTTTGTAAATGAAGAAATTTTACCAGAGGATAATCATTAACTTTATTCAGAGATTTAACATGAAGTTCTTTTTTTCCTGATTGTTTGTATGTTTTACTAGTTATGTGAGTGAAACATGTTTATGTTTATAAATCTAAACAAAACAGCAAGTTCAAGCGCACTGAAGCCCTAATTCTTAGCAATAGTCACTATTAACAATCAGGTGTGTGTGTATTTGAGTATATGTAAACATTAAGATGATATTTTTTATTTTACAGAAACAGGTCATTTGTAACAATAAAGGTCATTTTAAAACAATATGTCTTAGATATCTTTCTCTGTAAATAAAAACAGATGTGTCTTATTCTTTCTAATCCTGCAGTGTTTCCATCATGTGCTGGACCACAGTGACTAATCCCAACTCTAAGACATACATTTCATTTCCACACTGTAACAGTTTTGAATCCGGGATGCCGCTTGTATTTTACAATCCGTGACATTTAGCGCTACCATTGCCAGCCAGCATTTGTGACCTTGTTGTCTTTGCCTCGTTGTCATTGTGAGCTTGTTGTCTTTGCCTGGTTGTCATTGTGAGCTTGTTGTCTTTGCCTCGTTGTCATTGTGACCTTGTTGTCTTTGCCTACTTGTCATTGTGAGCTTGTTGTCTTTGCCTGGTTGTCATTGTGACCTTGCTGTCTTTGCCTAGTTGTCATTGTGACCTTGCTGTCTTTGCCTCGTTGTCATTGTGAGCTTGTTGTCTTTGCCTGGTTGTCATTGTGAGCTTGTTGTCTTTGCCTGGTTGTCATTGTGAGCTTGTTGTCTTTGCCTGGTTGTCATTGTGAGCTTGTTGTCTTTGCCTAGTTGTCATTGTGAGCTTGGTGGCAATTGTTCGAATTGTCATCGCTTTAATTCAGTTATGTGCATTGTGGGTGCTATAGGTGTTGAGTTTAATCGCTGTTTAAAATGTTTGGGGAAAGATGGCACTAATATTTTTCATTGTAACAAAAATTTATTGTTTATGCAGAAAGGCACAGAACAGAGCAGCAGGACATAAATTTGATTTTTAGTGAAGTGAATATTTGTCATTCAGGAAATAACTGTGCTAATTGCATCTTTTTATTTTTTTGGAAAGGAATGATCAAATTCTTTATGAGATGGAAGAAAGTAGGAAGCTCATAAATAAGGAAGTTGTGTTTGAATTTATTACCAAGATGTATGCAAGAGGATTGCCTATCATCAGCCGAGCAATGCAAGTGAGAGCTAGAGAACATGCCGAATTTCTCAAAATTGATTAATATATTTCAAAGCAACGGGAGGCTGGCATGACCACTGCATCCATCTCACAGAACTGTTCTGAAGGCATGTGTCATAGTTTAATTGGCAGCAGTTTTTCTTTCTTGCTGGCTCATAAAATAATGATGGTCTTACTATCATGATGGCATGATGGCTAAGATTAGACCAACTACAGCATCTATGATCAATAGTAAGCACTGTGCTCAAGACTTTTATATAAATTTTCTTTTCTTTTTTTCTGCTTCTTCTCCCCAAAGCCCCCCCAGTACGTAGTTGTATATCCTAGTTGTATGTCCTTCTGGTTGTGCTGTGTGGGACGCCGCCTCAGTGTGGCCTGATGAGTGGTGCCATGTCCATGCCTGGGATCTGAATGGGCAAAACCCCTGGCCGCCGAACTGGAGCATGCAAACTCAACCATTTGGCCATGGGGCCGGCCCCATAAATTTTCTGCATACATTTTCTAAATGAATTATTATAAATAGACTTTATTTTTTAGAACAGCTTTAGATTTACAGAAAAATTAAGAACACCATACAGAAAGTTCTCATATATCCCACACCCAGTTTCCCTTATAATTATTTTATATTAGTATCATACAATTGCCACAATGATAAGGTACATGGTTTATTCCGATTTCCTTAGTTTTGCCTGATGTCCTTTTCTGTTCCAGGATCCCACAGTACATTTACTTGTCATGTCTTCTTTGGTTCTTCTTGACCATGATAGTTTCTCAGACTTTCCTTGTTTTGATGACCTTGAAACTTTTAAGGAGTACTGGTCAATTTATTTTGTAGGATGCACCTCTGTTGGTACTTGTCTGATGTTTTTCCTCATGATTATGACTGGTGTTATGGATTTTGGGGAGGGAAACCCAGAGATAACATATTATCTCAAGGGTAGTGTTGACCCTGTTCACTTGGCTGAGACAGCATATGTTAGGTTTCTCTACTGTAAAGTAACTCTCCCCTTCACCCTCCCACCCTCCACCCCCTGCACCCTGTCTCCCCTTGGAAGGAAGTCGCTATGTGCGGTCCACACTTAAGGCAACAACCGGATTCTGACCGTTCCGACTCCTAGCGCCCCGTGGGCCGCCGAGCTGAGGCTGCCGGCGCTGTCAGACAGGGCTCCGCGCTGTTCACAGGGTTCTCACGGCCGATTTTTTCGGAAGTGGGTGGCCAGGTCCTTCTTCCTAGTCTGTCTAGTCTGGAAGCTCCACTGAAACCTGTCCGCCATGGGGGACCCTGCTGGAATTTGAAATCCTGGTGGCAGAGCTCTCAGCATCACAGCCACACTCAGCCACCACAGTGTGACAGCCGACAGATGGGTGTGGGTCCCTGCCTGGGGGAAAGAGCCCGGCCAGGCGGTGAGAGCACTGGAGCCTAACCACCAGACCGCCGGGCTGCCTGGAGAGTCTATGGACATTGTTTGAAATTCTTCTGTATGGGAGATGTGTCTCTTCTCTCCCATTTATTTATTTATTTCAATCATTTACATCAGTGTAGACTCACGTGTGTTTATTTTATACTTTGGGGTACAGTTCAGTACCTTTTTATTTATTTGGTTGCTCAAAATGTTCCATATTTGGCCATTGGGAGCTGTTCCAGTTCGCTCCCATACTCCTTGGACATACCCCTCATCAATGCCAGTTTTATTTTTGTTTTTATTTTTCAGCATTTCTTTCTTATTTATTTATTTATTTTTGAGTAAGACCAGCCCTGAGCTAACATCTGCTGCCAATTCTCCTCTTTTTGCTGAGGAAGACTGGCCCTGAGCTAGCATCCATGCCCATCTTCCTCTACTTTATATGTGGGACGCCTACCACAGCATGGCAGGATGAGCAGCGCCATTTCCGCACCCGGGATCCAAACCGGTGGACCCTGGGCAGCTGAAGCAGAACGTGTGGACTTAACCGCTGTGCCACCGGGCCAGCCCCTTAACATTTCTTATTTCCTAGTATCTAGTTGAATTCTTACAACAATTCTATGAGGTAGGCATTGTTATCTCCTTGGCTCTCGATGAAGAAATTGAAGTTCACAGAGATTAAGTAGCTTGCCCAAGGTCACATAGGAAGCAAAGGACTAGATTTGAATTTTGCTCTGTCTGAAAGCTTTTAATAACTTTTAATATATTATCCTAATATTTAAAATGTAATAAATTACGTCATTTTAAGAAAAAGAATTCTGCCATTATATCCTGATAGATATGTGCATTTCCATCTTGATTTTGGACTAACAAGAGGAAAATGTATCAGCCTGGAGCCGAACACAGAACTTTGGGGACCCTGTAAGCCTGTGCGTGTCTACTCAAACTATCAGATTCTGGTATCCATGGCTCCAGGCTGCCCACCCTCTGTGGGAGCTGAGTTGCTCTTCTGTTCAGAGGTTACTTACTGCAAACCCTTGTAGTAGAGTGTGTCAGGCCATGATTTTGTTGCCATGTCTTGCAGGAATATCCTCTTTTCTTCCATTCAACAAAGTTTTATGGGAGCCTACTGTTCTGGTGGAACTTACACCCTAGTAGGAAGAGACAGAATCAACAAGTATGTCAGCAAATGCACAAGCTATTTCTAGGGGGTGAGAAATGCTAGCTGAAGGTCAGGCGACAGGTTGCAGTACTTGAGGGGTCTCTGAGAGAGGAGGAATTCAGAGAGCTAGGCCTACGGCCCTTGAGAAGGAGCATGGGTGTTACTCCCACTTCATGGGGTTGCCTTTGGGCTGGGTTCCGGCAGGAGAGCGACATGGCCTCCTGACTACTCACATATCTTACCTCTCCCCTGACCCTCCTCCTGGCCACACAGGCCTTCTAGCTCTTCCTGAAATGTGTCGTCTCTTTTCTGCCTTTTGGTCTTTACATTTGTCATTTGGTCAGCCCAGAAAAAACGACATAAAACAAGAACACTATCCCTCCACAAATGACGTGGCTCCCTTCTTCACATCACGTAGGTCTCTGTTTAAAGCCATCTCCTTGCGCATCCTACCTAACCATGCTCCATCCCGACCCTCACCACTCTGTCCTCTCCAACCTCCAGGCATACTCTATATCTTTCTCTTGCTTTACTTTTCTTCAGAGCACTTATTGCTACCTGACTTTATTTCTTTATTTGTTTATATTCTTTCAACCTCACTAGAATGTAAATGCCACATGAGGGCATGAATTTTGTCTTTTCTGTACATCATTGTATAATACCCAGTGCATAGAACATTGTCTAGCCCATAGTGGGTGATTTTATTAGTTATCTATTGCCATGGAACATATTACCCCAAAACTTAGTGGTTTAAAACAGCAAGTATTAGGGCCAGCCTGGTGGCACAGCGGTTAAGTTCGCATGCTCTGCTTCAGCAGCCTGGGGTTCGCTGTTCAGATCCTGGACAGGGATCTACACACCATTTATCAAGCCATAGTGTGGCAGGCATCCCACATATAAAATACAGGGAGATGGGCACAGATGTTAGCTCAGGGCCAATCTTCCTCAGCAAAAAGAGGTGGATGTTAGCTCAGGGCTAATTTTCCTCAAAACCAAAACCCAAGCGAGTATTAATTTTCTCACAGTTTCTATGGATCAGGAGTTCAGGAGGGGCTAAGCTGGGTATTTGTGGCTCAAGGTCTTTCAGGGGTTGCAGTCAAATGTTGGCCAGGCTGCAGTCCTCTGAAAGCTTGACCGAGGCTAGAGGGTCTGCTTCCAAACTATGCATGCGGCTGTTGGCCCACAGGGCTGCTCTCAACGTAGCAGGTGAGAGTCGCAGTACCTTTTTATGACCTAGTGTCTGAAATTGCACACTGTTATTCCCACTCATTCTATTCGTTAAAAACAAGTCCGTAAGTCCAACCGACAATCAAAGGGAGGGGAACTAGGGACTACTTCTTGAAGCAAGGAGTATCAAAGAATTTATGGACGTATATTTTAAACTGATACAGTGATCAATTAATATTTGTTGAATGTGAGGATGTATGAATTGAGGTTATACCTTAAGCAATCACTCTGGTTGCCGTGTGGAGAATGGACTCTAGGTGGGCAAGAGCACAAGCAACAAGATTGACGAGGGGGCTGGCAGCCAACATTTATCAATTCTTATTCTGTGCCAAGACCTGGTCCAAGCACTTTACAGCCATTTACACATTTAATTCTCAGAACAACCTGATGAGGTGTGCATCATTCAATTGTCTCCATTTTATAGATGAGGAAACAAGGCACAGAGACATTAAGGATCAGTTGTGTAGCTGAAAGCTGATCTGATGCTACAGCGGACACCAGCTCTGAGCGAGGAGATTTCAAATGCCTCCATGTTTTCTAATTTGTGATCCCAGCTCATAAAACCCCGGAGCACAAGGTATTACAGGAATCTCTAAGTTGGTTGAAGATAATGCCACAGACATAAGAAATAATATACTCATAAACATGTGCTATAGATTCTAACTTTTTCTGATGATATTAGAGTAGCCCATGACTTATCTCTTTTATTCAATAATAGAAGTACATTACTATCATCAGGATATGACCATGGGGCTTAAATTTTTACCTTAAATGTTTTGGGGGCAAGAAATAAATTTATAGAGAGACGTCAGCAACATGGCAGTGTGAGCTCACCAGGAACTCTCTCCCCTCCAAATTACAACCAAAAAGAGCAACTGCTTTCCAACCAAAAAAAAAAAATCCTAATAGAAATCGTCAGAGACCCACAGCAGCCAAACAACAGAGGGTGGAGAGGCTGGAGCTGCCCTCAGAGGAGCTGGAACCGGGTAGGAGAGAACTTTGCTCCCTCCCCTAGAGACTGGGATCGCTGCTGAGGGTGAGGGAAGGAGCAGGGGAGGGGCCATGCATCTGGGGATCGTCCAGTATTCCCACCATCCGTGCAGCAGAAACCCTCTAATGGGGGAAAGCTTTCACATGGGGGAACCCCAGCAAGCCAGGGCCCCAGGAAACCAGAGAGCGAGAGCTGATCCGAATCCAGGTTGGCATGTGAGAGAAAGTGCCACTACTCCCGCAAGCCATGCTGTGCACCACCATCACGGCTGAAGGCAGGGGGCTCAGAACGTGTGACTCTCACTCCTCATCTAGTGGCGACAGGCTGTAACTGCAACCAAATAATAGCATCACGCGCAAAAACCACTCCTCTACCGTCCAGCAATTTATAAAAGCTCCAGACCAGAAGGAAAACAATAAAAACACAGAATTAAGTCCTGAGGACTTGGAAATAGGTAAACTAAGTGAAGATGAGTTCAAAATAGCTATCACCAAAATATTCAGTGAGGTAAAGGGAAATATAGAGAAACAAGTCAACAAGTTCCGGAGTTACTTCACAAAAGAGATTGAAATTATAAAGAAGAATCAATCAGAAATACTAGAGATGAAAAATACAATGGATCAGATAAAACAGAATATGGATTCCCTGAATGCCCATGTAGACACTATAGAGGAGCAAATTAGCATAATCGAAGATAGACAGGCTGAATGGCTCCAGACAGAGGAAGAAAGAGAACTAAGAATTAAAAAAACTGAAGAAAATCTCTGAGAAATTGCTGACTCAATGAGAAAACGCAACTTAAGAATCATTGGAATTCCTGATGGCATGGAAAAGGAAAATGGAGCAGAAAGTGTGCTCAACAAAATAATACAAGACAACTTCCCAAATCTAGGGATTGAGAGAGAAATGTGTGTGGAGGAAGCTTTCAGATCTCCTAGATTTGTGAATGTAAAAAGACCTACTCCAGGGCATATAGTAGTAAAAAGGGCAAAAATGAATGGCAAAGAAAGAATACTCAGGGCAGCAAGGCAGAAGAAAATAACCTACAAAGGAACTCCTATGAGACTTTCAGCGGATTTCTCTACAGAAAGCTTACAAGCTAGGAGAGATTGGAGTGACATATTCAAAACTTTAAAGGATAAAAATCTTCAGCCAAGAATACTCTATCCAGCCAAAATATCCTTCAGATACGAGGGAGAAATTAAATCTTTTCCAGACAAACAAAAGCTAAGGGATTTTGTAGTCACAAGACCTCCCCTACAAGAAATCCTCAAGAAGGCTCTCATACCTGAAAAAAGGAAAAAATGAGAAAGGGGTCACAAAACACAGAGTAGGGAGACAAATAGATAGAATCGGAATAGGATGGCAGATATTCAACTGTAGCATTAAGATGAAGGGAAGGAAATCACCAAAGCAAAGACAATCTTATCACTCTAACCACAAACTCACAAGACAAGTTGGAATGAGAGATGAAAATAATAATTTAGGAGGGGAGGAGGAAAGGGACTGAAACAGTCCAGGCTAAGTAAATAAGAGATCACCAGAAAATGGACTATGTTATACACGAGATTCTGAATACAAACTTCAGGGTAGCCACTAAACTAAAGAACTGAACAGAGACACAAAACATAAATAAGGAAAAATCTAAGAAACCCAGCATAAGAAATTGCAGAAGTCAATGGGTAGGCTAAAACACACAGGACGAGAAACAAAGGAAACACAGGAAAACCAGAAAACGAGCAACAGAATGACAGCATTAAGCCCTCATGCATCAATACTCACCCTCAATGTAAACGGATTGGACGCTGCAATAAAAAGGCACAGAGTGGCAAGACAAATTAAAGAAAAAGATCCAACAATCTGTTGCCTCCAGGAAACACACCTCAGCTCCAAGGACTAACACAGGCTCAGAGTGAAGGGGTGGAAGACAATACTCCAAGCTAATAGCAAACAAAAGAAAGCAGGTGTCACAATAAGTATATCACACAAAACAGAGTTCAACATAAGGCAGGTACAGAGTGACACAGAGGGACAATATATAATGATCAAAGGGACACTTCATCAAGAAGAAATAACGCTTATAAATATCAATGCACCCAACACAGGAGCACCAAAGTTCATAAAGCAACTATTAACAAACCTAAAAGAAGATATCAAAAATAACACAATAATAGACGGGGACCTCAACACCCCACTCACATCAATGGACAGATCATCCAGACAGAAAATCAACAAAGAAACAGCGGAGCTAAACGAAAAGCTAAAGCAGTTGGACTTAATAGACATATATAGAACACTCCACCCAAAACAGCAGCATACACCTTCTCAAGCACGCATGGAACATCCTCAAGGATAGACCATATCTTGGGAAACAAGGCAAGCCTCTACAAATTAAAAAAAAATTGAAATAATAAAAAGCATCTTCTCTGACCATAATGCTATACAGCTAGAAATTAATTACAAGAAAAAAGCTGAGAAAGGCACAAGGATATGGAGACTAAACAATATGCTATTGAACAAGCAATGGCTCATTGAAGAAATTAAAGAAGAAATCAAAAAATACCCGGAGACAAATGAAAATGATAACATGCCATACCAACTCATATGAGATACAGCAAAAACTGTATTAAGAGGGAAATTCATCACAATACAGGCACATCTTAACAAACAAGAAAAATCCCAAATCAGCAATCTTAAACTACACCTAACTGAATTAGAGAAAGGAGAACAAAGCCGAAAGTCAGCATAAGGAGAGAAATAATAAACATCAGAGCAGAAATAAATGCTATTGAAACAAAAAAGGCAGTAGAAAGGAGCAATGAAACAAAGAGCTGTTTCTTTGAGAAGATAAATAAAATTGACAAAACCCTAGACAGATTTACAAAGAAAAACAGAGAGAAAGCTCAAATAAACAAAATCAGAAATGAAAGAGGAGAAATAACAACAGACTATGCAGAAATACAACGAATTATAAGAGACTACTACGAAAAACTCTATGCCAGCAAAATGGATAACCTAGAGGAAATGGATAAATTCTTGGACTCCTACAATCTCCCAAAGCTTAGTCAAGAATAAGCAGACAATTTGCAAAGAACAATCACAAAGAAAGAGATTGAAGCAGCAATCAAAAGCATCCCAAACAATAAAACCCCACGACCAGATGGCTTTCCTGAGGCATTCTACCAAACTTTCAGAGAGTATTTAATACCTATCGTTTTCAAGCTATTCCAAAAAATTAGGGAGGATGGAATGCTTCCTAACACGTTCTAGGAGGCCAACATCACGCTGATACCAAAGCCTGACAAGGACAGCACGAAAAAGGAGAACTACAGGCCAATATCGCTGATGAACATAGATGCAAAAATTCTCAACAAAATTTTGGCAACCCGAATACAGCAATTCATCAAAAGGATCGTACATCATGATCAAGTGGGATTCATACCAGGGACACAGGGATGGTTCAACATCCACAAATCAATCAATGTGATACACCACATCAACAAACTGAGGAATAAAAACCATATGATCATCTCAATAGATGCAGAGAAAGCATTTCACAAGATGCAACAGCCATTTATGATAAAAACTCTGAACAAAATGGGGATAGAAGGGAACTACCTCAACATAATAAAGGCCATATTTGACAAACCCACAGCCAGCATCATACTCAATGAGCAAAAACTGAGTGCCATCCCCCTGAAAACAGAAACGCGACAAGGATGCCCTCTATCACCACTCTTATTCAACATAGTACTGGAGGTTTTGGCCAGAGCAATTAGGCAAGAAAAAGGAATAAAAGGAATCCAAATAGGGAGGGAAGAAGTGAAACTCTTGCTGTTTGCAGACGACATGATCTTATATATAGAAACCCCCGAAGAATCCATTGGAAAACTTTTAGAAGTAATCGAGAACTACAGCAAAGTTGCAGAGTATAAAATCAATTTACAGAAATCAGTAGCATTTCTATACTTTAATAACGAACTAACAGAAAAAGAGCTCAAGAACACAATACCATTCACAATCGCAACAAAAAGAATAAAATACTTCAGGGTGAATTTAACTAAGGAAGTGAAAGACTTACACAACGAAAATTACAAGGCTTTTCTGAAAGAAATGGATGACGACATAAAGAGATGGAAAGGCATTCCATGCACATGGATTGGAAGAATAAACATAGTTAAAATGTCCATTCTACCTAAAGCAATCTACAGATTCAACACCACCCCAATCAGAATCCCAATGACATTCTTTACAGAAATTGAACAAAGAATCCTAAAATTCATATGGGGCAACCAAAGACCCCGAATTGCTAAAGCAATCCTGAGAAAAAAGAACACAGCTGGAGACATCACAATCCCTGACTTCAAAACATACCACAAAGCTACAGTAATCACAACAGCATGGTACTGATACAAAAACAGGTGCACAGATCAATGGAACAGAATTGAAAGCCCAGAAATAGATCCACACGTCTATGGACAGCTAATCTCTGACAAAGGAGCTGAGGGCATACAATGGAGAAAAGAAAGTCTCTTCAACAAATGGTGCTGGGAAAACTGGAAAGCCACACGTAAAAGAAGGAAAATTGACCATTCTTTTTCACCATTCACCAAAATAAACTCAAAATGTATCAAAGACCTGAAGCTGAGACCTGAAACCATAAGGCTTCTATAAGAAAACGTAGGCAGTACACTCTTTGACATCAGTATCAAAAGGATCTTTTCGGACACCATGTCTTCTCAGACAAGGGAAACAATAGAAAGAATAAACAGATGGGACTTACTCAGACTAAAGAGCTTCTTCAAGGCAAGGGAAAACAGGATTGAAACAAAAAAAACAACTCACTAACTGGGAAAAAATATTTGCAAGTAATACATAACTGCCATACGATCCAGCTATCCCACTACTGGGTATCCATCCAAAGAACTTGAAGTCAGCAATTCCAAAAGTCCCATGCACCCCAATGTTCATTGCAGCATTATTTACAATAGCCAAGTCTTGGAAGCAACCTAAGTGCCCATCAACAGATGATTGGATACAAAAGAAGTGGTGTATCTATATATACAATGGAATACTACTCAACCATAAAAAAGAACAAAATCGTCCCATTTGCAACAACCAGGATGGACCTTGAGGGAATTATCTTAAGTGAAATAAGCCAGATAGAGAAGGACAATCTTTGTATGACTCCACTCACATGAGGAATTTAAACATGTGGACAAAGAGAACAGATTAGTGGCTATCAGGGGAAAGGTGGGCGTGGGGGTGGGCACAAAGGGTGAAGGGGTGCACCTACAACACGACTGACAGACAATAATGTACAACTGAAATTTCACAAGATTGTAACCTATCATTAACCGAATAAAAAAAAAGACCCAGAAAAGTAATAAATTGATAAACACAAGGGCAATCATAAATGTATTTATCCTTTTGCAGATTTTATAAAACAAATTTATTTGGTTTTGCAGATATTTCAAGAAGTGTATCTTCAGCCTCAGAACCTAGTATATAATTGTTAAGCAACTGAATTATTTTTTCTCAATCTAGATGATTTATGTGTGATGTATGATTCCCTATGATATCAATTATATAAGAACTACATTAATGTTATTTTAGTTCATTATATAATTTACGTTTTAAATAAAGTAAACTATATATAAACACAGTAGAGTTTCCTCTACACAGTTTTGAAATATTCTACCGTTTGTCATGCAAAGAATGAATGATCTTCTTCATTTTAAATGAAATTCTGTAGTCTGACGCAGATCAAAAATGACCTTTACACTGTAACTCTCAGTATGCTGATTAAAAAAGAAAGCTGCTTTAGGTTTTGTTGCACATTTCATTTAATTTTACCGCAACATGAACTAATTGGACTCTACAAAGAACATATATCATTTTCACTTTTTGCTTTCACATTGGATTGCTTCCCCCATAATCTCATAGGCCCTTTAATGATCCCCCCCGCCATCTTTTTTTCTTTTTGCCAATATGTTTTTCCCTACTAGAAAAGAAAAATATATTGCTGCATTAGTCCCAAAAGCAATTTTAGGAATAATGTTTCCTCCATTTTTTCAAAGATGTGAGCAGAGGCCTGTGCCGTATAAAAAACAAACTATGGAGATGAAAATACTTGAACAGTGTTCAGTGTTTTAAGAAACAAACAAGAGGCACCACAGCATTATCTCCTCCATATTTAATAACATACACAATCTTTGTGCTACATGGTAATTTAGACATAAGGGTAGTGAGTAGGTGACAAAAATAACACTACTTATATTTGCTGAAGGCAATTGAGGCATTTTTGGGGTCAGTTGGGGATAGACGAAATGTGAACTTGGTCTGAGCAGAAATTTCAGTTGATATTGGGGTTATTAACTGAGAGGAATCCGGACAGCTGGGCAAACCCCCAGGATAGCCTTTGGAATTCTGCATTTAGGGCAAGACAATGCTCTTCTCCCAGGGAAAACGGTCCCTTTCAAAGTGGAGCAAAAACTAAAAAGGATGGTCCAGACAGAAAACTGGATGTAGGATAAGTGAGAAGAGAGTTTTCAGCTTGAGAGCAACTGATTCCTTCTTCCAGGAGAAAAGGGAAGGGGAAGCAGAGAAGGGGACTCTGGAGGGAAGGCTAACGTTTCTTCTTGTGGCTTAAACCTCCCCGTCTCTCCTGACTGCTGGGGCTGACCTCCAAGGGGACATGGACCGAGCAGTGCAACCCTGAAGATCTCCAATTAACCTGAAATTTTACTAATTAGACATTCTTAACACTTCGATTCATCTAACCGTCATGTCTGCACCCACGATTTGAACCGGTGAAACCCTGGGCCACCGAAGCCAAGTGCGAGAACTCAACCACTTGGCCACGGGGCCGGCCCCTAATTAGACATTCCTAACACTTCGATTCATCTAACCTTACGTTGATCCTACCGTAATTGGGTTTGCATAAGCCAGCTCACTGAACCCTTGGCTTCTTTGCAAGGTAGGCATTGTTGCTCAAAGATGAGGAAGACTTGGGGAGCTATGACGTATTCCAAAGTCGCTCCGTCCCCTGAGCAGTCTGCTGATTCCTCCGTGTCCGGTCTCCTTCCACACTTCCGTGGAGGGGCAGAGGACAAAAAGGAAGGCTGTGTGACTGGGGCTGCTTCGTGGGGTGGCATGATTCGCACTGCAGACACAGATTTGTCTGTTTATTATGATGCTTTCCAGGCATATGGCAGAAAAGTGTGTTGCCTGAACAAAATTGAAATATTGAGACAATTTTCTGACAGACGGAAGCAAAGCATCATGAGAAGTGCCTTTTCTAATTCCAGTAAAGGCTTCGTATGGCCATTGGCTGCTCTGGCTATTTTGAAACATAAAATTAAAAAGTATGTTTTAAATAGCATACTTTTCATAAGATTAAACTTGAATTTACCTGGGTAATGGGCATTTTGATGAAAGAAAGAAGAGGTAAGTTTGACATTAAGGATCTCTGGATGCTAGACAGGAATAGGAGTGTCACCGGGGGCGCTTGTGGCAGCCAGAACATCATCGGAAACAATTTGAAAGGAATGTTGGAAGAGAAGAGAGAGAAGACCAAGTGTGTAGGGGGAATGTAATACAAGGGCATCACAACCAGGAAGGAAAAAAGCGCCAAGGAAGAAAGGAGCGCACCAATCCAGACCTCACAACCTCACCTAGACCCACTCTATTGTCTGCTGTGGAAGTCTTAAAGGCGCGGCCATCCTCAGGTCATTGCCCTGCTTCCCCACACGGTGCCCTGGAGCAGTGCCCTATTCCCTGTCCCCTAGCAGAGCTGGACTGACACACAGGCGGAGCACATTGTGATGTGTTATGAGGACAGACCCTCACCCAGAGAATTTCTCCTTAACTGCCTGAAATTTCGCTAACCCAGGGGAATTTGTGTTTGCAGGCAGGATTTTTCTTGTAGTTGTTACACGGCTGTGTGAGATTGAACACCCCACTTGCGTTCAGTGAGCACAGTTTCTCCTGGATGATCCTTGCATACCTCCTTACACATTCCACTATGGCACATGAGCCCAGAAAGGAGGGATGGATAATTTTCTACTTGGAGTCAGGCAGGCAATACTGAATATAGATGGATGGGACTGTTTCCTTACTTCAGGTATAAAGAGAGGAAGAAGGAATTTGGGGACAAATCAAGGAGTTTTGGGAATACAGACAAGTCATTTTGATGAATCAGATAGGATGACTGAGGCAAGAGTGCTGAAGCGGCATGGTCTTGGGTAAGGAATGAAACCCTTACCTGAATCTCGTTCCCTCATCTGTAAAAGGAGAATTGGGACGTGATGAGCTCGGATGCCTCTTCTCTATGTATCATTTTAGAGTAGTATAAAATTCTGCTTTCCTTCTAGAGCTTAAGGTGTGTCATATCCATGATTTGATGCTGAGACCTGTCAGGAACGCAATCCTCAATTTGAACTCTTCCCAAGGGGAATTACGATCTCTTTTATGACTGCATGTTTTATAAAAGCATTTTCAAGAATACATTTAGGGGCTGGCCCGGTGGCTCAGCGGTTAAGTTCACATGTTCTGCTTCAGCAGCCCGGGGTTGGCCAATTCGGATCCTGGGTGTGGACATGGCACCGCTTGGCAAGCCACGCTGTGGCAGGCGTCCCGCATATAAAGTGGAGGAAGATGGGCACGGATGTTAGCTCAGGGCCAGTCTTCCTCAGCAAAAAGAGAAAGATTGGGAGCAGATGTTAGCTCAGGGCTAACCTTCCTCAGAAAATAAATAAATTAAATTAAATTAATTTTAAAAAAAGAATACATTTAGTGAAAATCTTTGATTTTGGGTAGGTGCTTAAGGACACACAGCTGGGGCACAGATTCAACTCCATTATTTATTGTATAACTGTGCTTCAATTTCTTTATCTGTAAAATGAATATAGTAATAGTTATCCTTGAGTTATTAAATAAAAACATTCAGAACATTGCCTGGCATATGGTAGGACCTAAAAAATATTTGCGAGGTGCATGAATTGCGTGAATATCACTTAGGGATGGTATGTTCAATCAAAGCTTTTTGGAGAAGCGGATATTTAATTTTGACTTTGAAGGATAGGTGGAATTTCAATGAGGGATGGCAATACTGATGACAGAAATGGTATGAACATGGAAAACTAGAGGTTATTCTTGGGGAAGTGAAAAACACACTTTGATGGGATCAGAGGGCATATAGAAAAAATGGCTAAGAAGGTTTTATGGAGTCCAACTATAAAGTGCCTCAACAGCCAAGCTGAGAAATACGGACATTTTTAGTAGGTGAAAGTCTGAAAGTTTGAGAGCAAGGAAATGTCAAGATGAAACCAAGATGGATGGTTTATTTTATTTACCTGTTTTGCATTTCCTTAGTTTAAACATTTTTTCTAATATGAAAACTAATCTAGTCTATTATCTTGCATCCTAACTACATTTAACTTCCCAGAATTCAACTCCAGAAGCTCTGGAGAGAGAGAACAAGGTAAACAGAGTGGGCACTGGCAGGCCTTCCCCGCCACAAGCCGATGCCTGTGGGCAATGGGTCTAATCAGACCTGAAAGAGAGACTTGAATTTTGGCAAAACCTATGGAAATATTCTAAGGTTCTCCAGCCACAGAGACATCATTCGGGTGTCAGATGAGTGTCCACCATCCTGGAGGAAGAAATGAAAGATTTGACTGAGGGCTTTAGAAAAACTGTAACAAAGGGAGTGGTTACTCGATTCTGTCTTAAGAAGATGATGAAACTGGAAAAGTGAAGTTATAACCTTCTGACAAATAAAAATGTCAAGCAATAGGATATACTGGAGAATATGAGGAAGCCATTTGGTATAAACCTAATTCGGCCTGACCTTGTCTTTCCAAAAGGGCCTGACCGTGGCTGTTGAGCATGCATTGTATATCTGCTTTAGAGATTCCCTATGGCAAGAACAAAGGCCCTTGAGATAAAAGTGCAACTTCCCTCCCCCTCCCAATGTTGGCATTTCCTTAAGGATTAAGCATCTTTCCTTAGGTTAGGAACTGATTGCTGTGCTCACCTGTGACCACCCAGCTCGAGACAATAGACTTGCCTCCTGCTACACCCTCCAAGATAGCAGACCCACTACCTGCTGTGTCCATCAAGCGCTGTGCTGACAGGGCAATCTTGTGACTCTTGTGGGAGGGACATTTCAATCATATGTGAAACGTCCTGCTTGGGGGTATATAACCACTCTGTGCACCCCACTTCTTCGGTGCCCTTTCTTCCTTTGGGAAGAAAGGCCCCCGGCCATGGTCCTCAGATTTCAGCTCAGAATAAACTCACCCAAATTTTCATTTATAGATTGGTTATGGATTATTTTCGTTGACACTTCATAAAATTTCTGAAGTGCTCTAAGAGAGGAAACGTGAAAAATTGACTTTATGACAATCTACAAGTAGCAGATCACTTATACGTCCATATTATTGCACAAGGTTGTATTCAATGTCCGCTACACTAATCTAGCAATCTGGATCATTTTCAAGGATGAATTTCACTATATGAGATTTTTGCTTTCTGCTGACTGTAATACCGAGCTTTCAGATTAAGATGAGATTATTTTATCTGCATGAATCCAGTGGGAACAGTTTCTTTTTTTAAAGGAAGAGAAAGCAATCTTTGAGCTGCAGAGTTATTTGAGTGGGCCTTTCAGTTACGCAAATGAAGGTAGGAGTGAGACACTCCCAAATGTGTTTTCCTTTCCAGCCGCCTCTCCCTGAGGCCCAGGTATCTCTAGGGAGGAGATCTCTAGGGAGAAGGTAAATTATTTGCATAAGGAGGCCAGGACCTCCTGGGAGGGAGGATGCTGAAGATTTGAAAGGATACCTAGGGTCTGGAGGAAAGCAACGTCAACAAGGACCACAAACCCCAAACTTCCTTGAGGAAGGGGAGTGTGGGTTGATGACTCAGGCTCTGTAACCAAATTCCAAGGTTTTCTTCTCTTTTTTTTTGAGGAAGATTAGCCCTGAGCAAACTACTGCCAATCCTCCTCTTTTTGCTGAGGAAGACTGTCCCTGAGCTAACATCTGTGCCTAGCTTCCTCTACTTTATATGTGGGATGCCTACCACAGCATGGCTTTTGCCAAGCGGTGCCATGTCTGCACCCGGGATCTGAACCAGCGAACGCTGGGCTGCTGAGAAGTGGAACGTGCACACTTAACCGCTGTGCCACCCGGCCGGCCCCCAAGATTTTCCTTTGGAGAAGCATCAGCAACATCTCCAGGGCTGTGGAGGGCCATTTCTCCCTGTTGATACCTCCCTGTTGAACAAGGGCAGTGACGAGCACAAGCTAAGTTCGAGGAGGACTGGCCTCCTTTGGATGGAGGAAGTTTTGGGTGTGGGGGTTGTGGAAAGACCTAAGAGAGAGGTCTTAGAGTTCACGTCTAGGTGGTCTCAAACCATTGTAATGCCGTCTGAGTTCATGGAGGGTTTCATACTGCTTACACAGGAAATTCATTCTTTCACTTTACAAATAAGACATATGTCTTGTTATTTTTGTATGCCAGGCTGTGATCTTGGCTCTGGGGACAGAGCAGCCAACAAAACAGACAAACATTGCTGCCCTCAGGAACCTTACTTTCTGATGAGGGGTGGGGGTGGGGGATAAAATCTGTACTGCAGCATCTTAGATGGTGGTAAGTCCTAAGGAGAAAGACAAAGATAAAAGTAGGGAGTTTATGTGTACCTACTGACAAATAGAAATGGATATATTGGAGTATATGAGGATATATTGGAGTATATGAGGAAGCCATTTGGTGTAAACCTCATTTGGCCTGACTTTGTTTTTCCAAAAGGGCCTGACATGGCCATTCAGCATGCACTGTATATCTGCTTTAAACATTTCCTATGGCAAGAACAAATGCCCTTAAGATAAAGGTGCAACTTCCCCCGACATGGCATTTCCTTAAGGATAAGCATCTCTTCCTAGGTTAGGAGCTGATTGCTGCACTCACCTGTGATCACCCAGCTTGAGACAACAGACCTGCTTCCTGCTGTGTCCCTCAAGGCAGCAGACCTACTAACTGCTGTGTCCATCAATCGCTGTGCTGACAGAGCGGTCTTGTGACTGTTGTAAAAGGGACATTTCAATCATATGTGAAATATGCTCTTTGAGGGGATATAACCACTCTGTACACCCCACTTCTTTGATGCCTTTCCTTTGTTTGGGAAGGAAGGCCCTGGGCCATGGTCCTCACATTTTGGATCAGAATAATCTCACCCTAATTTTCATTTATAGATTGGGTGTGGCTTATTTTCATTGACAGTACAGGTGGTTACTACAGAGGAAGTCTTCATTGAGAAGGTTAACGTTTGAGTAAGGACCTGAAAAGGAGATACTCAGGGGGTGTTCCAGGCCCGGGGGTGGTGGTGGTGGTGGTGGTGTCCCCATACCTGAGGAGGGAGTGGCTGGAGTAAGGAGGCAAAAAGTAGAGGTGAATTCCTTGTGGGTCAGTTCTCTGTAGGATCTCACAGATCATTTTAGGTTTGTAGGGGAGGAAGACATTTCCTCTGCCTTCTCTGGGTTCATCTGGCTGGAGAACGAATTAAATTCACATGAGACAGAATAGCAAGAGAAAATTAAACAAAGCTTTATGAGGACCATGGTCCAGGGCCTTTCTTCTCGAAGGAAGAAAGGGCACTGAAGAAGTGGGGTGCACAGAGTGGTTATATACCCCCAAACAGGATGTTTCACATATGATTGAAATGTCCCTCCCACAATAGTCACAAGATTGCCCTGTCAGCACAGCGCTTGATGGACACAGCTGATAGTGGGTCTGCTATCTTGGAGGGTGTAGCAGGAGGCAAGTCTATTGTCTCGAGCTGGGTGGTCACAGGTGAGCACAGCAATCAGTTCCTAACCTAAGGAAAGATGCTAATCTTTCAGGAAATGCCAACATTGGGAGGGGGAGAGAAGTTGCACCTTTATCTCAAGGGCCTTTGTTCTTGCCATAGGGAATCTCTAAAGCAGATATACAATGCATGCTCAATGCATGCCTTGGTCAGGCCCTTTTGGAAAGACAAGGTCAGGCTGAATTAGGTTTACACCAATTGACTTCCTCATGTACTCCAACACATCCCACTGCTTGCCATCTTTACCCATCAATGCATGCATGGGAGAGGCCCGGGCCAGCCAAGCAACCTGCCAAAATGGCGGAAACCACCACCCCAAATATCATATATCTAAAGACAAAGGAGGATGTTGGGGGCAGGGGGAGTCAGTTACAGGAGGTTGCCAGACAAGCACAATAAACAAATGCAGATTTAAGTCCTTGCCTTCCCCATTTATTAAGAATTTCTAGAGACAAGGTCATCTCCCCTTATTCCTGGGAGAGAGGGAGATATCTTTACAGATGGAGAGTTCCTTTACAACGTAAATGTCTCTTACAAAGGGTAAGTAAATTTACTTTTCAGTTGCTTTCCTGTCTGCAAAGTAACTAGCCTCAAATAATCATCATGCCAAAGAGACATATCTTGGGGTGGCCAAATCCAGGTCCCGACAGGTTCATTGTAAGGCTTTTAGCTTTCACTCTGAATGAGATTGGAAGTTATTGGAAGGGAAATTTGGAAAATACAGAAAAGTAGAAATAAGGAAAATAGATGGTTCCCACACGCAAAGCCAATAGTTTCTTGCATCCTGTTGTGCCCCTCCTTAGACCCTTCAGCAGCTTCCTTTGCTGGCAAGAATGAGGTCCTAAATCCCAATCCGGCCCTCACTTCTCCTATACTCTCCTCCGTCTCGCTTTAGCCTCTCACTGTGACTAAAAACTATCTTTCAGTTTTTCAAATTCTACTCTCTATCGCCCTTTTCTACATGGCCTTTGCATATTTCTTGTCTTCTGCCTTTGTTTGGGTTCACTCCTGCACGTTCTTTAGATCCCAACTTTCATTCATTCACTCAACCTCTGCAGTTGCATACAGGTCTGTGCTCAGAAAGTCCTGTGATTGCTTTAATCCTCTTCTGTCACCATCTTGAAATCTGCAATAATTTTGAACAAGGGGCCCCACACGTGGCTGCTCCTGTTGATCACCTGCTGTGCATCTCTCTCTCAGTGCTGGGGATACAATGGAGAACAAAAAAGATGTGCTCTCTGCTTCCGTGGAGCCTTCAGATTAGTGGACGACATAAACAGTGCTCAAACAACCAGAAAATAAATATACGATGGCAACTGAGAAAAATGCTACAAAGGAAAGAAATATGGGAATTTAGCTTAGTCAGACGAGTAGGCGGTTCCTCTCCGAGGAAGTGAGGGGTTAGCGGAGTCCTGGAGCATGAGGAAAGAACCCGGCTTTCTCTGACTTCCCCACTATGCCCTTTGATTGCGTCCTCCTGTTCTAGCCCCTCATTGTGCACTGTACTTCCCTTTTTTATAATGCTTACTCATGTTATAATTAACTATTTGTTCAATAGCCAACTTTCTAGAGAGAGTATAAGCTCACAGGTGTCTCCCTATTCACCACTGTATCCTCAGACCACAGCACAGTGCCTGGTACACAGCATTTAAGTAATATATATATATTATATATTATATATATATAATATATATATATGAGGAAGATTGGCCCTGAGCTAACATCTGTGCCAATCTTCCTCTGTCTTGTATGTGGGACACTGCCACAGCATGGCTTGATGGGCAGTGTGCAGGTCCACGCCTGGGATCTGAAACAGCAAATCCTGGGCCGCTGAAGTGGAGTGGACAAACTTAACCACTATGCCACTGGGCTGGCCCTAAGTAATATTTTTGAGTGAAAAGACTATTAAATTTTTGGCTATCATCTTTTGATGCATCATTAACTTTTTTAATATACAATTTAGTGGTCTGTATTTTTATTTATTTACTCTTTTGAGGAAGATTAGCCCTGAGCTAATTGCTGCCAATACTCCTCTTTTTGCTGAGGAAGACTGGCCCTGAGCTAACATCCATGCCCATCTTTCTCTACTTTATAGGTGGGACGCCTGCCACACCATGGCTTGCCAAGTGGTGCCGTGTCCGCCCCCAGGATCTGAACCGGCGAACCCCGGGCTGCCAAAGCGGAATGTGTGCACTTAACTCCAATTGTCTGTATTTTTAAAAAGAATTTAACACTGAGAAGTTTCCCATTTTTAAACAAATTTCATAAAATGGCTAAATCGGGGGCTTTGAAAACTTATCTGGATGTTGGTGTTCAGAATGGATTGGAAAGGGGAGAGAGTTACTAGACAATAGGTATAAAGTGGAGGAGAATTGGAATTAATAGTGTACATTTACTTATTTAGCAACATTTACTAAGGACTTACTATTAGGCAGTGTCTTAGGCACTGGCCATGTAGTAGTAAAAAAAAAATAACGACAGAATCCTCTCTTGGAATTTATAATGTAGTGAGTACCAATGTCAGGGATAGAAAGGAAAAAACAATCCTCCCTTTTCACCTTTTTCACAGATGTAGCAATGCCACGAGTAGGGAGAATGCCAGTGTCCCATTGGAGGGGACCTAGAGAAATGTTTTGCAAAAATTCTGAAAGTTTGATGTTCTAGTGGAATATTTTCCCTGACTTGCTGGTAGATGTTTTCTATTGTTGTAACTTTCTCCTTTGAGTAATGTTTTTATCCTTTTTTGGTTCCTTTAACTCTCGCTTTTTTTAAAAAAAATCAAAAGTAACTAAATACTAGTAAAAAGGAACGGCTAATATGCTGCTCTCTCTCAGAGACAGTCATTCTTTTGTTTTTCCACTTTGGAGGCCTTTGTAACTGGTTATCCTCCCTAACCTGAAGACAACAACTGTCATTCGAAAAAGTTATTTCCAACTGCCTCAGGGCATACTATCCTTTTCTCTTTTAAAGGCCTCCTCCAGAATACTCCTCTCCCAGTTTGAAAAGCGGTAGGGAATAAATGTGTGGTATCAAATATGCAGCCATTTGCCACTCCCTACTCACTGCCCCTCTTACTGCCACAGAAAATGTCTGGGGATAAACACAGACGTCGTAGTCTGTCCTCCCAGGGAAGATTATGGAGGGAACAAAGAAAGGGCACTTTTAATCCTCAGAGAAAGCTGTTTCCCAAAGGTTAAACGTTAACTCAGAACAAAAGGAAAGAGAGGAAACGTATATCTAAAAAACTTAACTCTGAATGAGAGGTACTCAGAAGGTCGGTTGTTTCCTGGGGAAAAGGAGAGGGGGCGAATGCCAGGGCTTTGCTGTATAACCTCGGGCACGCCACCTGAATGTCTTCGAACCCGTGTCCTAGCTTGAGACTTTCCACCGAGGATCTTTCAGTTTCCTTTATCTCTCCAATCCTATGATTCTATGATTCCGTGGTCCGAGATGGGCCATTCTGTTGATTTCCTAGTCTCCAGGAGTGCACTAACTCGATGCAGAATCACCAACGCGGAGGTGGGTGAACTTCACGTTTACGGGGTTTGGACTAGAGAGATGCTCTTGGAGAATTTCCGAGAGGGCCTTTGCCCCGTCCTTGAACCTGATTTACAGTTCCCGCGACTCCTCGGGATGGGGGTGGGGGTGTGGGGAGGACCTGTTTTAGACCGGGATGGTTCACGGCAGTGAGCGTTTCCCCTTTCCTTATTTTTGGACCTTTAAAAGAAGCAGCCAAGAGACAGATCCTAAAGCGGTGGAAGGGGAGACTGTGATGACCGGCTCCCGAAGGCCCGTGAAATCCCGCTTCCGCGTTCCCAGCCGTTCCCGGGGCGAGGACCTTTTTTAAACCCACATCTCGGGCGGACCGGGCCTGGAGCGCGGCCCCGAGCAGCGGCGGGGCGCCGGGGGCCGCGGGGCGGGAGGGGCCGGCGGGCGCGGAGCCACAGGGAGCGGCCGGGCGGGCCGAGGTGGGGCGGGCGGCGGCGCGAGCGCGGGGCGGCGGCGCGGAGGCGGGGCGGGCGGCGGCGCGGGGCGGGGCGGGCGCGGGGCGGGGCGGCGCGGAGGCGGGGCGGGCGCGGGGCGGTGGCGCGGAGGCGGGGCGGGCGGCGGCGCGGGGCGGGGCGGCGCGGGGCGGGGCGGCGCGGGGCGGGGCGCGGCGCGGGGCGGGGCGGCGCGGGGCGGGTGGCGGCGCGGAGGCGGGGCGGGTGGCGGCGCGGGGCGGGGCCGGGGCCGGCGCAGCGGGCGGGCGACGCCTGCCGGCGGGCGGCGAGCCGAGAGCCGGGCCTGCCGCCGTCGCCGCCTGCGCGCCGTGCCCGCGCCCCCCCTCGCGGCCGCGGTCGGGCATGGGCCGCCTCCGCCCCGCGCCCCGCGCCGCGCGCCACCCGTAGCCGAGCCGTCGGAGCCGCCGTCCCCACCCGCGCCCCGGGCAGGAAGATGAGGCAGACGGGCCCGGCGCTCGGCAGCCAGAGCAGCCGCGGCAGCGGGCGGGGGAGGGCGTCCGGCCGTTTCCTCTCAGCCGCCGGGACAAGATGGCAGCGGCCGCGGAGAGGGGCTGAGCCCGGGCTGGGCGGTGCCGCCTGCTGAGCGCCTGGCTCGCGTCCCCGGCACGGCCCCGCGCGCACGGACATGCCCAGGGCTGCGGCCGCCCGCGGCGGGGAGAGCGCGGGCCCCTAGAAGGTAAGGGCTCGGCGCGCCGGCCCCTCGGCCTCCGGCCCGCGTCCCCTCCGCCGCCCGCGCCCCCCCCCCCCCCCCTGCCCGTCCCGGCCGCGCCCCTTGCGCCCCGCGAGCCCGCGGCCCGGCGCGCGCAGGCCTCGCTCGGAGCCCGGGCCCGGACATGCGGCTGCGCGGGGCCCCTGCGCGGCGGCGCGGCCTGCGGGGAGCGGCGCCCGGCCGGCGTTGCGCAACGGCCCTTCCCGGCCGCCGAAGTTGGGTCTCGGCCGCGGGCCCTGCGCGCGCCCGCCCGTCGGGACCCACGCGGCGCGCCGGCTCCGGGAGGCCCGCGGAAGGCGGGCGGCGGGCGCCGCGGGCGCGGGCCGGGTCGTCGGTCTCCACCTGTCGGGCGCCGCCGTCAGCTGGGCCCCCGGGGGTTGGGAGAGCGGCGGCGGCGGCGGCGGTTTCTCCTTCCTATTTTAGGTATTTGCTTGTTAGCTGCAGCTGCCCGAAGTGGAAATTTTCACGTTCGTCCCCTTCCAGTTTACCTCGAAGTTTTAATTGCGGGGCGCTTTAAAATTTTCAGAGGTTCCATTTTTGATCGAATTTTGGATGAAAACTTCGGAGCAGGATGGGTGGGTGGGTTGGTTCCCCAGCTGAGATGTTTGACGTCATCCTGCGTTTCTCGTGTAATTTTTCGGAAACTGAGCGCGCCTCGCCGTGTGGGATGCGTCTGGATTCTGCTGGCGTTTGCAAGCGCGGTGCTGATTTTCCAGGCTGAGCCGCGATAGGGTTTTGATAGGTCAGGATTAAACTTAGCGTTTAAGTAAACAAAATGCGGCGGGCTGGTTTTTGTTTTATCGAGCTCATAAGAGTTGATAACGTTGTGAGACTGCAGCTGTGCGTTCTTCCCGTTTGTCAGTCCCGGTATCAGTATCAAGGCGCCCCCCTCGCCGCCTCCGCCCACCCCCAGCCCCGCGCCCCGGGGACGCTGCACTGTGCGCGTTTCTCTTCCATGTGCGAGTGAGATCAGAGCCGCTTAATGCCCTCCGGGTCCATCCGTGTTGTTGTGAAGGGGGCGATTTTGTATGATTGACTTTTCTAAAAAATACTTTTTGTAGTTTTGCTGGTTGCCTTATGCCTTCATGCCACGTAACAGTAATTGGGATGCAAGTGAAGTTCTTTACTTTTAAGTCAACAAGGTATTTCTTGGTATATTTATGGGTACATTCATAATGTAGGGAACTCTTATTTATGGAATGTAATGCCCAACCTGTTTGAAGTTTATTTTCCTTTTAGTTTTGAAACTTATTGGTTTTGAATTTCTGTTAAGGTAGAGATGTGCTGAAATATTTGAGATTTTGGACATTAGATTTTGTGTGTGTGTGTGCTTATAGGAAATTGAATAACAATTTAATTTGTTCCTTAACTCTTTTTTTTCTACTCTAGGGAATATGTTTTCTTAAAAAAATAAGAAATGTGGACAGCCTTACATTAAAACTATGTTTTGAAAAGGTAGGGTGAACTTAAAATCTAGAACAGAACCAACCATTAAATGTTTCAAATTTATATTTGGACATTGCTGACTACAGTAGCTAAACATACATATTAGGCAAGCAGATCATAACATGGTGAGCCAGTCTGAGTTTATTGTCATAATGCTGTTTCCGTTGAACTAGTCATTATCTTGCTTATAAACTAGTCATTAGCTTCTGGGCATGGAGTTTGAGAGTCACATAAAAGTGGATGGTTTTTTATGAGGTAATTCTTCCTGTAAACATGCTTGAAAAGAAGCTTCAGATCATACTACTTTAATGTTTTGGGTGTTCTGTCATGGAATACCATAAAATAAGGTGTAAATTACAGAGGTGGGTCGCTGTAGCTGGTATGGCCCGACGCATAAATAAGTATTTGTTTAATGCAGGGTATTGAAAGCCTTTTTTTTTCTTGCAACTTAAAATAGCAACAGCTGTCAAATGAAGTTCTGGATTGAGCTTTTGTTTTAAATATTTGATACTACAAGAGCACTGAAGACATGTCTATGGGAGGGAAGCAGGGGAAAATGTGAATTTCGGAATGCTGTTTCCGGAGCCTGTCTCAGGTCCATTGGTGGAGCACTGGTGTGCATGTCACTTTCCATTTGAATGTTAGAATGTCTTATTCTGGTGACTTTGAAGTTGACTTTCTTAACGTGCTGGTCTCATTGTGGCAGTTCACCAGGGGTGGTGGTATGGTAGATTAGAACTGCATTACTGGGGGTTAATTCAAAGGCATAAAAAATGTAATTTCCATGGCAGCTTTATGTTTCAGTTTGGAGATGAAAACTTGTTCATGGCAATATGTAGATTTAAGGAACTTTGAAACTCTCCGTATTTAAAATATCCTGCCAGAGTTATTCTTACCTCTTAACTATTAGAGGATACAGAATAACTTGCTGTATAATTATATTGTTGCTGCCAAAAGAAATGTTGATGTAAAATTTCTGGGTTTGTGGCTGTGCTAATTTCCTAATATCTGAAGTTGAGGCTTCCAATGTGGTATGTTTAACTCGGAAGTTACATCTGAAGACAAACTGTTGGAACTTTGTTCAAATGGAGAGTCTGTCATTACTTTTTTAAAGGTGCCCCTCTCCCCCCACACAACTTGTTGACAGCTTTGTCATAGACAGCTCTTTTATATGATACAAATGTAAGTCTAAAGAAATTATTTTAAATGTCCTTACTGGTTCTGGATCCAGCTGCTTAGCAAGTATATCTTGCCTGTTACCCTTAAGCACTTGTAAGTTGGAGAGGGACATGTATTTGGAGTATAAGTTTTGAATCAGTGGAGGTTTTTAGGATAGCCAGAGCACTTATGTGGCCGACTTAAGGAAATATAGTCCACTTCTTTTGGTTGGGTTGGTATAATTAAGAGTGCTTTGTGGGAAAAACAACTTAATATTAGTGTGCTGCTTCTGACGCTTTGTCATAGCTGTTGTGGAACTTATCTTAATCACTGTTAGGACCAAGCTAAAATACATATTTGGAGGATGTATGTTAAACATTTTACCTAAATGTTTGTCCAGTTAGACCTTGACCTATCTAGCAGGTCAGGCTGTTGTCAGTTGGAACTTGGGCCGTGTCGCTGCGTGAAGGCCGCCTGTTGCCGTGGTTCTGAGGTGCACCACTGGGATCCTGTGCACCCAGAGCCGCCGCTCTTCCTCCTGGGTGGAAATGAAAGAGCTGGATGAGGATTGGAAATACTGTGTTTTTAGGGTGGCATTTGTGGTTTGGGGACAGTTAAGTCATTAAACTGATTTACTTTGTCTTATATTTAGTAGTCAGTACTTTAGAAAGCTGACTTTTTCCAACAGAAAGTCTTTGAAAAACAAACCAAGGGCAATATTTTTTACCTTAAATCTATTTTGTTACTTTGACCCAGATAGTTTCTCTAGTTTTCTAAGAGTGAGAATTTTTCCTTCCTGCAGGAGACTGAGTGGAGGAAAGGTTGTGGGACAGGTAGGGTAGAGGAAGCTGGGCTGTAGTTGGGGAAGAAGTTGGTTTAATTGGGTTTGGGAGACTTAGAAATGTGTTTTGACTTAAATGTTCAAGTTTTGTGGTAGCTTGGGGGAAAGATTAAGAACATGCCATGATACCTACTAAACGATCAGTCTGGTGAAATCTGTTTATCATCCTTGATCGAGTTTTAAAATTCTTTTTCTTCCCCTTGCCTCCCTATCTCTTTGTCTTTTGTTTCTTCAATATAAAAGACTTTTCTTTAAGAATTTAGAGAAGATTGGGTCAGCCTGCAGCCAGAGTGGCTGAGTTCGCACGCTCTGCTTTGGCCATCCAGGGTTTCGCAGGTTTGGATCCTGGAGGCGGACATGGCACTACTCATCAGGCCACGCTGGGGTGGCGTCCCACATGCCACAACTAAACACATACAACTGTGTACCTGGGGGCTTTGGGAAGAAAAAGGGAAAAAAATAAAATCTTAAAAAAAAAAAGAATTTAGAGAAGATAAACTTTCTGTACAGTTAAATCTCAGGCCTAACTTGAAGTCAGAAGTGCAAAGAGCATAGAATATATTACTGCTATTAAATGAGTTTGATTATAGGAATAATTTTAGTTTCTAGAGATCCTTAAAAATAAAACTATGGTACACATAGTGTCTGAGTCTAGGTTTTTGAAACTGAATTAAAGCCCACACTTCTCTGATATTTGCGACACAGTCCATTTTTACCTTCTGAGATAAACGTTTCTTCTTTTAAAGATTAGGTTTCCACATACACTTCGTGTTGCACTTTCTTTGCTGCTTTGTCATTTTGTTATTTAAACGAACAGGTTACACTGAGAGGAAGTGGAGATTTAGAGAAGAGGAAGGGAGACGGACTTTGTCCTTTGCCCTTTTGAGCCTTACTTCCTCTTGGGTAAGGATCTAAGTTGTCAAAGGCTGGTTCTTCAGTCTGACTGTTGGTCACATTGAAAATAAAGGTTTGCCAGGGGTGGTCAGATAAGTTCTTTTTCATTTTGCATAATTGTTAATGCTGGAGGATCTTTTCTAATTGGAGAAAGATTGTTTAGATTTGATAGATATTGAAATAATCAGAGGAACCGAATATGTGACTCCCCTGCTTTAAAATTTTGTAGCCATTTATTATAAATTATATTTGATTACATACGGCTTATCAAGAATTTTGTCTTTAAGATTTGATAGAAAATATAAAACTTGGCTGCATTTGACTAGCCAATTATTACATTTTAGAAATTAAAAAAAAAGTATTTGGTTTACCAAAAACATTTATATAACTTGAAATTCTTCAACTTCCCCCCTACTTTGTTGCTTATTACTCATAAATTAAACAAAGTATTTTACAATTTTAAAAAGATAAAATAGTATAAACACTGAAACTTTTGCAGAAAATAACTTGCTCAGAAAATGTTTCCAACCCTGTAATGCAGTTATTTAAAGGCCTAAAAATTTCATTTGTCTATATTCTGACTGTTAACTGTTTAATAATACAACGAGAGTCTTGTAGGTTTGGTAAACTATACGACTTTAGATATATAATGCTGCGGTCTTAAATAGTTAATAAGTTAGATAGAGTGATAACATATTGAAATTGAACCTGACTTCCTAGAGACATTTCTTCTAAAGTATAATTTAAGTTAATACTTCTGAGCACTTTAAACATGTAATTTGTTGCAGCCTCTATTGAGATTAAATAGGGTGTAGTGACAAAATCACAATGAGAGTTATAGGTTGTGTGCTGTGTAGCCTGTAGCTATGATGCTGTGCTTCACTGCGTTCTCAACACAAAACAAAACAGAAGCATTTTGGGGCAACTTGTAACCAGTTTCCGTGGAGACAGTACAAGTATCTCTGCAGTGTATCAGTTGCAGTTTTGTATTTTAAGTTAGATAAGAACAATATTGGGTTCAAAAATATTTGATTTTTAATCTGGTTAGTATGCTTTATTTTTTTGTAGCTCGATCACAGACTCTAACCACAAATAAGTGAAATTTTATTACGGCAGATAAAATGTGTATGAAAACTTTTTTATTTAGTACATATTTAAATGTCCACCAAGTGCAAGGTCCCGTGCTATGAATGAAGAGAGCTTTGAGCAAGTAGTAGGTAAAATTAGCTAAATACTGTAAATTTTCTTTAATATTTGTATGTGTGTGTGAGTTGGAAAACACTGTCTAAGAAGAATAATTTAAATATAGCCTGTTCAGATTTCTTTTCCCCTGCTTTTTCTCTCCAGATCCCCCCAGTACATAGTTGTATATTCTAGTTGTGGGTTCACATTTCTTAAGATTGTTTATTTTGAGTGTTGCCTAGTAATTTTGACTTGGATTATTTTCTAGTCTGGGGAAAGGGGCTCATATGTATTGCTGTAATTTTTGATTAATGATAAGCAAGACAGACTCTTCTTTTATCTGAAGGTATCAATATCCTTTACCTTTAAGACCTGTCTTTAGGTAAACAGGTGTTAGTAAAACAACAGTTTTTTTAAAGCTTATCCTGATAGCTTGGTAAAGCCTAGCTAGACTTCCTCATTTTGTATTCTGTCCTAAAACTTTAAGGTGCATTTGTAAAATTCTAAAAATGAGATACGATGGACTTTCTCAGCATCTTTTCTTCCTAGAATTGAGTTGCTCTTGGAGTTTGTACTTGTGTGTCATAAAGATGGCAGATTGCAAGTGGGCAGTAAAGGCTCAGTCCCATGCTTTCAAAGTAGGACTCTGGATTGCAGTTTCCAAAGATGTTATAGATTACAGAACAAAAATGCCCCGAAGGGAGAAGATAACTATAGCTGCTCGGTAAAGAGAGCATAAGGAAGGAATTTTAGAAGATAAACCATTTCTTGAAGTGCTGTGTGATGTACGAGGCTAGAAATGTGATCACTGCGTACCCAAGCAGAGTCTAAGATATGTGGCCGTTACCAAGCGTTTTCTAGCTCTGGATAAAGTTAGCTTTTTCTAAGTACGATTGCCAAGCAATCCAGTAAATCTAAAGTAGTTTTTCACTTTAGAGACTGGTGTTGGGGAGTCTGGTCCTTCCTGTGCTGATGCTTTAGAACCCCAGCCACGCTGACGTGCACTTTGTTACGGAAACATAACCCAGAACACACGCGGCTGTAGTCAGGTGTGTGTCAGTCACTTCACGTGGTGGCTATATATTTGTCCTGAATGGTGATCCATTCCTTTCCATCTAGTTTTCTTGTGACAAACATCGTTTACTATTGAAATAGTAGTCTGTAGGTAGGGAAAAGAGTAAAGCTACCTCATGTGTGGGAGTGAACTTGAAGGGCTGGTTTCCACCAGCTTAGTTGCTAAGACTTTTACGTAAAGTACAAAGAAGTGTAAATAGAAAGTTATGATAAAGTATGGATGTCTTGAGAAATGTTCATAATTGAATCTTTAATCTGGGTCTCCAGATGAATCAGCTCAGCAGTGAAGAGATTCCATTTGTCTTGTGTCTTCTGTGGCTGCTGGAGGGGATGGTCTGGCCATGGTAGCAGCTTGAGAGCACAATGTAAAAGGAGCTAACCTTGAAAAGATGCCCGCGTTAGCTGCGTGGTGTGAAGGGTGCTCTGGGGAGAGGGGTTGAATGCAGAACTCAGTTGTCTTTGTTTGTACCTTTGTCTCACATGGACCCTCTCTCAGTGGACTGGAGTCCTCTCTCCGGTGAAAGAACAAGGCCCTGAGCATACATTGGCTGCTTTTTGCTGGGAGGGTTCTTGCAGGTGGTTGGGTGGTTGTTTTGGCTTCTCTTGAGTGTCCTTTGAAGCCCTGTTGTTTCTTAATCCTTTTTCTTGCCGTGACTGCCCAGGAAGAGGCCACTGAGCCCCTTTCTACCCACCCTCCCTTGTATCTTCTCGCTTCTGTAGAACAGCTTTTTCTCTTTATTTGCGCTGCACCCTATGGTGAATCTGCTGCTGTGGGAATTTGTAAACAGTGATCATATCTTGCTTCCAGAGATGATTTCACTTTGACCCTTGGGCCACAAGCCGATTGGAGGGCTCAGGACACCTGTGCTATTTTGACTCTCTCAAATGCATGTAGCTGTCAAGTTGGTTTGGAAACAAAGAAAACTTGTGTGGTTCTGGGGTGAAATGGGCAGTGTTCTGCTGGTCCTCAATCTTTGAGACATCTTAGTTAACATTCTTAGGTTGTGCACTTTTTGGGGTAGAATGTAACATTTTAATTTGCTTTTAATTCATTGAATCTGAGGTTCTTTTTTTTTTTTTAAAGATTTTATTTTTCCTCTTTTTCCCCAAAGCCCCCCGGTACATAGTTGTATATTTTTTAGTTGTGGGTCCCTCTTGTTGTGGCGTGTGGGATGCCACCTCAGCATGGCCTGATGAGTGCTGCCATGTCCAAGCCCAGGATCCGAACCGAAGAAACCCTGGGCTGCTGCAGCGGAGCACGCAAACCCAGCCACTTGGCCACGGGCCAGCCCTGAATCTGAGGTTCTGAAACAGTCTACAGCTACAGACTGTGCTGTGAAACATTTAGGGCACAAATCTACATTGTCATTTCTCAAACTTTAAGAAATTAGCTAGTTCTTTGCAAAATGATGGCTTATTATGCTTTTGTGACATTTAAGAATAGACTATGGATGGCAGCAAATGAAAGCCAAGTAAAGCTTCTGAACAGAATGAAATTTGGGAAAGCAATGATGCTCCTCAGGGTTTGGTGGGTGGGGTGTGTTAATTCTTTGGGACAAGCGCGTGGCAGTGGATCACGCTCTTCCTGGACCACATGCACAATGTGCACTGAGAGACGAGCACAGAAGACCTGTCTGCCTGCGTTTGTGCGTTTCCCTGCTGTCCGAGGGCGCTGCTGCCTCTACTGTGGATTCTGGGTTTGTGTTTGGCTCTTGCACAGTATCTTTTAATTTCAAATGCAGGTGTTTAGAGAACTGAGTCTTTAGTTTTACTTTTTTGCTCATATTTCACTTGAAATGTAGGACAGGAGACAGCTAATCTGACTTTCATTTTATAAATATTACAAACTCTTTCTTCAGTAACAAATAGGGAAGGAAAATAAAATCATGACCTATTTTGCATATATATATTTGTTTATATATATACACATATTTCCTTATAATTGTTTTTGAAGTTTGCTTATTAGCTTAATACCTTATAAAAATCATCTTTGGTAAGTATTGACTCATATAATTCATATTTTAAATTTTACCTGTTTGTTTTAATGAAAATTTAAAACAATCTTATTTCAGAATAAAATGATTAATCAAATGGAATTATAGTTCATATATTAGCTAACTTAAGTGAAATCCTCTTATGTAAGGTTGTCGTTTGTCTAACCAAAATAAAGGCGTGCAGTTTAGTTTGGATGAGAAAGAGAATAACTGAGGGCCTGGCCCAGTGGTGGGTGGTCAGGTGCTCGCGCTCCGCTTCAGCAGCCTGGGGTTTCACCGGTTCCGATCCTGGGAGCGGACGTGGCACCGCTCGTCAGGCCGTTTGAGCCGGCATCCCACATGCCACACCCAGAGGCACTCACACTAGAATATACAACTATGTACTGGGGGGCTTTGGGGAGAAGAAGAAGAAGAAAAGAGAAAAAAAGAAGATTGTCAACAGATGTTAGCTCAGGTGCCAGTCTTTGAAATCACTATACCGAAGGGATATTATTATGTACTTAACATATGTAAATCAAAAGTATATTGGGGTTCTTAAAGCAGAGTCATGCAAAGGGCGAGTACTGTGTTTCATTGACCCTATTTTAATTGTATACGATATATATTTTTGTATATGATAGATTCTTAGGAAATGTGACAGTTTGGTGACATTTTCATCTTTTATACATGTGTATTTAAAATTGAATTCTGTCTGGAAACTTAACTCGGTGTAGGGACTGTAACAGAAAGGTTTGCCAGTAGCTGTTGCGTAGAAAATAGTTGGGATGTTTGCCTTGTGAGTTGCCCTGTCTGAGCCTGGCCTTCCTGACAGTACCCTAGTCGGTGCTCTGTAACTTGGAAAATCTCTTTAAAGTGGCTCACATCTGAAGGTATACCCAGCTTGAAATTGTTCCTCGTTAATCTGATTGGAAGAAAGTGAAATACCTCAATTTATAACCTATTAGAAAGTAACTTAATACATTAGATTTTGGGGAAAGGTTACATTTAAAAATATGAAATAGTATTTGGGGGCCGGCCCCATGGCGTAGTGGTTAAGTCCAGTGTGCTCCACTTTGGTGGCAAGTAGCTGAACTGTTCCTTCAGGTCAGAGACCATGTCTTAAAGATTTTTATATCCCCTAAAGTGCCTGATAGACTGGCAATCAAATACATTATTATAGAAGTAGTCCGATGTGGGTGTGCTGTACTCTCGCTGTATCCTTTGGTCAAAGTGTAGCATCTGTGTTGAGTCCTTGACGGGTACCTGACTGAGCGCTCGTGAGTGTGTCCTGTACACACTTGACTGCTCAAAACCCTCCTCCCCCCACCTCTTTAATTCTCCTCCTACGTGGAGGTCAGGAGGTGGGAACTTCTCCAGATGCCCAGCCCTCTGCCTCGGAATGTAACTTCCACCAGTACACACTCTGTGTTTTCACTCCTCTCTCAAGAAAAGAAACGTCTCCTTCTCTCCAGGAGTACCTCCTATTCTGTATTGTGGATTTCGTCCCGAACTGTGTTTGTCAACATCTTGAGTCTGTCCAATAACTTAAAGTTCCATTTTTTTTTTGGCCCTTTTTCTTCAGCCTTTTAAAATGGCCAGGTATCTGGGATCTGAAGCAGCCATCTTTTAATTGTGCCTCTTCCATCTTCACTTTTCTGTTTCCTCCAGACATCTTAAATGTGGACTCTAGCCTCTATTCAGCCTTCTGTTCACGTCTCAGCCCTTGGCAGTATAGCTCTGGCCACTCTGGTGAGATCACTGCCACTAGGCTCTCTGGCAGTTTTCTTTCATTCGTAGCTTACGTCTGCCTTCCTCCAGGTAATTGCATTGTGGAGGACCCCACTCATTTCTGAGCTTTCAGCTCATCTTTTGAGCTATTGATCTCCATATTTTTCCCCTACAGGTAGCTCAAACTGAGTGATTATCTTATTTCCAAATATGTTCCTTTTTTTGTATTTCCTCTTTCGTATCTTCACTCATTTCTATTGGAAACCCAATACTAAGAAAACTAAGAATGTGCAAAAGTTATTTATATGAAAATGTTCATTAAAACTTTATATAAATATAGTGAAAAAATTGGAAAAAAAGCAGACCAGCAAATTATAAAATTCACATATGATAGAATATTATGCTGCTATTCAAAATAATAGTTAAGATACCCTAAAGAGAACAAATTGGCATATCAAATTATACATCTATTATGATTAGAAACATACAATAAAATGTACACTAGAATGACTGGAAGGAAATGTTTTTTTCCTGAGTGTTTTGTAATTTATAGTAATTGAATAATTTAAAAATGATTTCCATACTGAAAGTCTCCCTCTTCCTGGAATGAACAGTGTGTATCTTTTCATGTTTTTATGGCAAAACATGTTAAATTCACGTTACTCTAGTCTACTCATTCTTGCAGTCTGATTCCAGGTAATGATAATGACCTAGTGATAGTTTTTACTCTTTCAACTTGTGAGGCTTCTGTGACTAAATAACATTTTAAGTGTCAACCTTGTTTTAAAGTAACTTTGATATATTCCTCATGTATAATTAAAATATAATCATTGCTTTCCTATCTGAGATTCTATCTACCTTCTCGTGCAAATGCCTAAAAAATGCCAAGAGGTCAGTTTTGGCCAATAGGAAGCTTTTAGTTATTATCTGAGAATAAATTTCTCAGCAGTAAACTGTAAGTACTTCGTGGTTGTTTTCAGGCAAATGATTTAGTGTATTTTTCTTTATTTTATTCCACAGGATCAGTAACTAGCCTTAAGTTTGAACTTAAAAGCTGTTAGCCATTGTTTAGGGGCAACTTCAAACTGAATTAAACTTCTGGAATCAACTTTTTATCTTAGTATATATTGATGGCATTTCAAACAGTCGCTTTAGACAGATAAATCTAAGTTTTTCTTATCACTATAATTCTGATAGTAATTTTCAGTATCATGTAAGGCAGTGTGGCTTTTTACACTAACTTAAAAAAATTTTCAGTGTTTCTTTGGAACTTGTAGAAGAAAGAAATATTTATGTGACCCTTGCTAAGTCTGTACAAATGTGCACTTTTAGTGTACAGCTTATTACAAGCAACCCAGCAGTGTGTAACTTTAAAAGGTTAATGATTAGAGGTTGTCAGAGCCACAGAGGACAGCTGCAGCAGATCTCCAGGAATCAGCGCCTTGTCTTGGAGAACACGCTCTGGAGGAGGCGTGTGCTTGCCTTGCTCTCTAGGTCCTCGTGCACTGCATTGTTCGTTAGAGTGTCCTGGCTTTCCTAAGAAGATCTGTTGCAAATCTCTGCCCTGTCCCCTTCCTCCAATTTGTCATGAGAACAAGAAAGAGATCTGTATTTTTCTTAAGGTGTTCTCGGTTCTGTTCCTTCTGTTGTGTCTGACTAGATACCGTAGTTTCCTGAAGCACAGGATTTCCTGAAGCCATTGTGGAAGGCCATCCGCAGTTCAGAAAATAAAGATGACAGTGAAAATTTGAAACTTAAAAGATAGAGTGTTTCTACATTAGAAAGGTTTTTGAAGGTACTTCACTAAATTCCTAAAATGGGGCATTTATATAAAGTGGCATATCTGGCAACTGAAACATAAGGAGAGAGAGAACATAAGTTTAGGAAAATCCAAAACTTTGAATTTAACCGTGTAGGGCACCATCAAAACCATATAGTATTTTAACAGAATTTGGAAAGAACAAGTAGTTGACTTTTTTGTTCCAGTTTATTTTTTCAAGCCCTAAAATGTTTTTCATAAAGGTTTTTCAAAACTAAAAGCACTGTTATCAGGTTTATGCACTGCAAATATTTGTCTTTTCAGCTCTTACAAATGCAAAACTGTTACTTGTGTGGGGGTGTGTGGGGGCAGCTACTCTTCTAACTTCACTGGTTTTCAGACTTTTAATTTTTATGATGTATGTTACTCTGGAGTGATAGTTCTTTCAGTTATGAGTGTAGGATGTTGTACAATTGGAAATGCGAAATGAGAATCTTAGAGTTCATTTAGGATAGCCCATAATTTTGAAAAGTTTTGTGGAACTTGAACTTTGATTCTGTAAGTGTTCATTTATAACTTGGAAGTGTTCTCTCTTACAAAAACCTTGTCAGCAGTTTTTCCTGTATATCGCTTTGTCAGCAGTGGACATTTGATCAAATTATTAATCTGGGATTCAGTTTGCTCTGTTGGTCGGAGCGCTTGTTTCAGAGCGAGATCAGTTAGGATGTGTTGTGGTAAGAAGCATTTGACTTTGTCTTCGTAGTCTTTAGTATTTCATATTTATGTTTGCCTAAAAGTTGGTAATATGGGTTTTTTATAAGAAATAAAAGTTTCAGGATGATTCTTTTGCGACAGCTTTGCTGTAAGGTGGAAGGTGTGTCATCTGGCTTTCTGTTCAGGGAGGGGTGCATGACCCAGACGTAGACGACTTGACTTGTCCTCACGATTTGTTGGTAGCTGTTGGGGTTGGTAGATATTGTATGATGAATTTAAATGAAATTGTTCAAGTCTGCTTCAAGGAAGAGAGCGCTTCAGGTGAGCCTTTATCTTTAGTCAGCTTTTCTGTCAGGGTTTCCATTTCTGAGTTTTGATTTTATATAGCTTAGAAAAATCTAGAGAATTAGATGCTTAAGTACTGTTTTTAATTGTCTTTTCTAGCCTTTCTGAAGTAAAGATTTGTATTGGCAGGGTAATTTCTCGCAGCTTTGAAACGTCCAACGGGCCATTTTCTGTCCCAAAAGTTGGAGTGTTTTGCTAAGTCAGATGAGGCTTGTTGTTTCCTGTGCTGGTTTGTGTCATAGTCAACACATTCCCTAGATGCTTTGTTCACAGCGCTGCTGGAAGACGCCCAGACTGCACTGCATTCGCACACATGCTTTGTGGGCACCTCGGACAGCAGGTTTATTTTATGAAGCTTTTCAATATGTGGTGGGTCATTTATGTGAAGTTGTTTTTTATGTGAAATTTCTTTCTTTCTTTTTGTTTTTTAGATTGACACCTGAGCTAACAACTGTTGCCAATCTTGTTTTTTTTTTCCTGCTTTTTCTCCCCAAATCTCCCCAGTGCATAGTTGCATACCCTGGTTGTGGGTCCTTCTAGTTGTGGCATGTGGGACGCCACCCCAACATGGCCCGCCGAGCGGTGCCGCTTCTGTGCCCAGGATCTGAACCTGTGAAACCCTGGGCCGCCGATTCGGAGTGCGGGAACCCAACCACTCGGCCACGGGGTCAGCCCCTTTTGTGAAATTTTTAGTGTAATTAATTTCCTGGATAGAATACTGGTAATAACCTGTTAATGATATTGGTGTTTAAAATATTAATATTTAAATTGCCAATGAAGAGAGTTAAACCCACTTACTGTTCACAAGAAAAACTTATCTTCCAGTGTAGCCTGTCTTGGACACGTTATTTTGTCTCTTTTTAAAATTCTGAAACGTTTATTGAGTGAAATGAATTGAGTACATTAAATTCTTTACAGTAGATTTTCCTTCTTTCATTGGCATGTACTAAAAAATCTGGTTTGTACCCTTTTCTCTAAAATAAGGCCAATGGTATTAAGGAGAGTAGTGTGTTAAGGATGTAATGTGTTTCTTCTTCATCTTTTATTTTTTTATGGAGGTCATAATAGTTTATAACATTGTGAAACTTTGGTTGTACATTATTATTTGTCAGTCACCATATAAATGCACCCCTTCACCCTTTGTGCCCCACCCCCCCCAATTCCTTTACCCTGGTAACCGTTAAACTGTTCTCTTTGTCCGTTTGTTTATCTTCCACATATGAGTGAGATATGTGTTGTCGTATGGTACGTTGTTTGTCTTTCTCTGTCTCGCTTATTTCACTTAACATCATACCCTCAAGGTCCATCCATGTTGTTGTGAATAGGATGATTTTTGTCTTTTTTTAATGGCTGAGTAGTATTCCATTGTATGTATATACTACATCTTCTTTATCCACTCATCAGTCATTGGGCACTTGGGTTGCTTCCACGTCTTGGCTATTGTGAATAATGCTGCAGTGAACATAGGGGTGCATGAGTCTCTTTGAATTGTTGATTTTAAGTTCTTTGGATAAATACCAGAAGTGGGATAGCTGTGTCATATGGTATTTCCATTTTTAATTTCTTTTCATAATAGTTTACATTATTGTGAGATTTCTGTTGTACATTGTTTCTTGTCTGTCACCACATAGGTGCTCCCCTTCACCCCCTGTGCTCCCTCCCCTTCCCCTGGTAACCAGTAAACTGTTTTGTCCATGTGTTTGTTTATATTCCACATGAGTGAAATCATCTGGTGTTTGTCTTTCTCAGTCTGGCTTATTTCACTTAGCATCATTCTTTCCAGATCCATCCATGTTGTTGCAAATGAGATGATTTTGTCTTTTTTTTCTGGCTGAGTAGTATTACATTGCAAGTATATACCACATCTTCTTTATCCAGTCATCAGTGGATGAGCACTTGAAGTGTTTCCATGTCTTGGCTCTTGTGCATAGTGCTGCAATGAACATAGGGTTACATATGTTACTTTGGGTTGTTAATTTCAAGTTGTTTGGGTAGATACCCAGCTGTGGGATAGCTGGGTTATATGGGTTGTTTGTTTGTTTTTTTGTTCAGTTGTGTGAGTTCTTTTTATATTATGGAGATTAACCCCTTGTAGGATATATGATTTGCAAATCTTTTCTCCCAGTTGGTGGGTTGTCTTTTCATTTTGATCCTGGTTTCCTTTGCCTTGCAGAAGCTCTTTAGTCTGATGCAGTCCCACTTGTTTACTTTTTCTTCTGTTTCCCTTTTCTGAGTAGACCTGGTATTCGAAAGGTCCTTTTAAGACCAGTTTCAAAGAGTATACTGCCTGTGTTTTTTTCTAGGAGTTTTATGGTTTCAGGTCTTACCTTCAAGTCTTGGATCCATTTTGAGTCTGTTTTTGTGTATGGTGAAAGATGATGGTCTGCTTTCATTCTTCTGCATGTGGCTGTTCAGTTTTCCCAGCACCATTTGTTGAAGAGACTTTCCTTTCTCCAAGGTATGTTCTTGGCACCTTTGTTGAAGAATAGCTGTCCGTAGATGTGGGGTTTTATTTCTGGGCTTTCAGTTCTGTTCCACTGAGCCATGTACTGTTTTGTACCAGTACCATGTCGTTTTAATCACTATGGCCTTGTAATGTATTTTGAAGTCTGGAATTGTGATGCCTCCAGCTTTATTCTTTTTTTTTCTCAGAATTGCTTTAGCAATTTGGGGTCTTTCGTTCCTCCATATGAATTTGAGGATTCTTTGTTCTGTTTCCGTGATGAATGTCATTGGGATTTGGATTGGGATGGTGTTGACTCTGTAGATTGCTTTAGGTAGAATGGACGTTTTAACTATGTTTATTCTTCCAATCCATGTACATGGGATGTCTTTCCATCTCTTTATGTCGTCATCCATTTCTTTCAGAAAAGCCTTGTAATTTTCGTTGTGTAAGTCTTTCACATCCTTAGTTGAATTCACCCTGAGGTATTTTATTCTTTTTGTTGCGGTTGTGAATGGTATTGTGTTCTTGAGTTCTTATTCTGTTAGTTTGTTATTAGAGCATAGAAATGCTACTGGGGCCGGCCCCGTGACCGAGTGGTTAAGTTTGCGTGCTCTGCCGTGGCGGCCCAGGGTTCAGATCCTGGGCGTGGATATGGCACTGCTCGCTAGGTCACGTTGAGGTGGTGTCCCACATGCCACAACTAGAGGGACCCACAAGTAAGATATACAACTATGTATGGGGGGTGGTTTGGGGGGATAAAGCAGATAAAAAAAAAATTGGCAACAGTTGTTAGCTCAGGTGCCAATCTTTAAAAAAAAAAAAAAAGAAAAAAAAAGAAATGCTATTGATTTTCTACCCTGCAACTTCGCTGTTTGTTGATTACTTCTAAAAGGTTTCCAGTGGATTCTTTGGGGTTTTCTATATATAAGATCATGTCGTCTGCAAACAGCAAGAGTTTCACTTCTTCCCTCCCTATTTGGATTCCTTTTATTCCTTTTTCTTGCCTAATTGCTCTGGCCAAAACCTCCAGTACTATGTTGAGTAAGAGTGGTGATAGAGGGCATCCTTGTCTCGTTCCTGTCTTCAGGGGGATGGCACTCAGTCTTTGCTCATTGAGTATGATGTTGGCTATGGGTTTGTCATATATGGCCTTTATTATGTTGAGGTAGTTCCCTTCTATCCCCATTTTGTTCAGGGTTTTTATCATAAATGGCTGTTGCATCTTGTGAAATGCTTTCTCTGCATCTATTGAGATGATCATATGGTTTTTATTCCTCAGTTTGTTGATGTGGTGTATCACGTTGATTGATTTGTGGATGTTGAACCATCCCTGTGTCCCTGGTATGAATCCCACTTGATCATGATGTATGATCCTTTTGATGAATTGCTGTATTCGGGTTGCCAAAATTTTGTTGAGAATTTTTGCATCTATGTTCATCAGCGATATTGGCTTGTGGTTCTCCTTTTTCGTGCTGTCCTTGTCAGGCTTTGGTATCAGCATGATGTTGGCCTCCTAGAATGTGTTAGGAAGTGTTCCATCCTCCCTAATTTTTTGGAATAGCTTGAAAAGCATAGGTATTAAATCCTGTCTGAAAGTTTGGTAGAATTCCCCAGGCATTCCATCTGGTCCTGGGGTTTTAGTCTTCGGGATGCTGTTGATTGCTATTTCAGTCTCTTTCCTTGTGATTGGTCTGTTCAAATTGTCTGCTTCTTGTTGACTAAGCTATGGGAGATTGTAGGAGTCCAAGAATTTATCCATTTCCTCTAGGTTATCCATTTTGCTGGCATAGAGTTTTTCGTAGTATTCTCTTATAATTCGTTGTATTTCTGCATAGTCTGTTGTTATTTCTCCTCTTTCATTTCTGATTTTGTTTATTTGAGCTTTCTCTCTGTTTTTCTTTGTAAATCTGTCTAGGGTTTTGTCAGTTTTATTTATCTTCTCAAAGACACAGCTCTTTGTTTCATTGATCCTTTCTACTGCCTGTTTTGTTTGAATAGTATTTATTTCTGCTCTGATTTTTATTATTTCTCTCCTTATGCTGACTTTAGGCTTTGTTTGTTCTTCTTTCTCCAATTCAGTTAGGTGTAGTTTAAGATTGCTGATTTGGGATTTTTCTTGTTTGTTAAGATGTGCCTGTATTGCAATGAATTTTCCTCTTAATACAGCTTTTGCTGTTTTCTGTATGCGTTGGTATGGCATGTTATCATTTTCATTTGTCTCCAGGTATTTTTTGATTTCTTCTTTAATTTCTAGAATGATCTATTGCTTGCTCAATAGCATATTGTTTAGTCTCCATATCCGTGTGCCTTTCTCAGCTTTTTTCTTGTAATTAATTTCTAGCTTTATAGCATTATAATCAGAGAAGATGCTTGTTATTATTTCAATTTTTTAAAATTTATAGAGGCTTGCCTTGTTTCCCAACATATGGTCTATCCTTGAGAATGTTCCATGCACGCTTGAGAAGGTGTATTCTGCTGTTTTGGGTGGAGTGTTCTATATATGTCTATTAAGTCCAACTGTTTTAGCTTTTCATTCAGCTCCACTGTTTCTTTGTTGATTTTCTGTCTGGATGATCTATCCATTGATGTGAGTGGGGTGTTGAGGTCCCCTACTATTATTGTGTTATTTTTGATACCTTCTTTTAGGTTTGTTAATAGTTGCTTTATGAACTTTGGTGCTCCTGTGTTGGGTGCATTGATATTTATAAGCGTTATTTCTTCTTGATGAAGTGTCCCTTTGATCATTATATATTGTCCCTCTGTGTCGCTCTTTACCTGCCTTATGTTGAACTCTGTTTTGTGTGATATACGTATTGTGACACCTGCTTTCTTTTGTTTGCTATTAGCTTGGAGTATTGTCTTCCACCCCTTCACTCTGAGCCTGTGTTTGTCCTTGGAGCTGAGGTGTGTTTCCTGGGGGCAACAGATTGTTGGATCTTTTTCTTTAATCCGTCTTACCACTCTGTGCCTTTTTATTGCAGCGTCCAATCCGTTTACATTGAGGGTGAGTATTGATGCATGAGGGCTTAATGCTGTCATTCTGTTCTTGGGTTTCTGGTTTTCCTGTGTTTCCTTTGTTTCTCGTCCTATGTGTTTTAGCCTACCCATTGACTTCTGCAATTTCTTATGCTGGGTTTCTTAGATTTTTCCTTATCTATGTTTTGTGTCCCTGTTGTGTTTTTTAGTTTAGTGGCTACCCTGAGTTTGTATTCAGAGTCTCGTGTATAACATAGTCCATTTTCTGGTGATCTCTTACTTACTTAGCCTAGACTGTTTCAGTCCCTTTCACCCTCCCCTCCTAAATTATTGTTTTCATCTCTTATTCCAACTTGTCTTGTGAGTTTGTGGCTAGAGTGATAAGACTGTCTTTGCTTTGGTGATTTCCTTCCCTTTGTCCTAATGCTATAGTTGAATATTTGCTACCCTATCCCGATTCTGTGTATTTGTCTCCCTATTCTGTGTTTTGTGAACCATTTCTCACTTTTTCCTTTTTTCAGGTATGAGAGCCTTCTTGAGGATTTCTTGTAGGGGTGGTCTTGTGACAACGAAGTCCCTTAGCTTTTGTTTGTCTGGAAAAGATTTAATTTCTCCCTCGTATCTGAAGGATATTTTGGCTGGATAGAGTATTCTTGGCTGAAGATTTTTATCCTTTAAAGTTTTGAATATGTCACTCCAATCTCTCCTAGTTTGTAAGGCTTCTGTGGAGAAATCCCCTGAAAGTCTCATAGGGGTTCCTTTGTAGGTTACATTCTTCTGCCTTGCTGCCCTGAGTATTCTTTCTTTGTCATTCATTTATGCCATTTTTACTACTATATGCATTGGAGTAGGTCTTTTTACATTGACAAATCCAGGAGATCTGAAAGCTTCCTCCACACACATTTCTTTCTCAATCCCTAGATTTGGGAAGTTCTCTTGCCTTATTTCGTTGAGCATACTTTCTGCTTCATTTTCCTTTTCCACGCCCTCAGGAGTACCGATGATTCTTAAGTTGCATTTTTTCATTGAGTCAGCAATTTCTCGGAGATTTTCTTCAGTTCTTTAAATTTGTAGTTCTCTTTCTTCCTCTGTTTGGAGCCATTCAGCCTGTCTGTCTTCGATTATGCTGATTTACTCTTCTATGGTGTCTACACAGGTATTCAGGGAATCCGTATTCTGTTTTATTTGATCCATTGTATTTTTCATGTCTAGTATTTCTGATTGATTCTTCTTTATAATTTCAATGTCTTTTGTGAAGTAACTACAGAACTCGTTGACTCGTTTCTCTATATTTCCCTTTACCTCATTGAGCTTTTTGATGATAGCTATGCTGAACTCATCTTCAGTTAGTTTACCTATTTCCAAGTCCTCAGGATATGCTTCTGTATTTTTATTGTTTTCCTTGTGGACTGGAGCTTTTATAAATTGCTAGATGGTAGAGGAGCGGTTTTTGCCCATGATGCTGTTATTCGGTTGAAGTTACAGCCTGTCACCACTAGGTGCGAGTCGAGAGCTGTGCGTTCTGAGCCCTCCACCTTCAGCTGCAATGGCGGCATGCAGCATGGGTTGGGGGAGGAGGGGCACTTTCTCTTGGACACAGACCTAGATTCGGCCCAGGTCTTGCTCTCTGGTCTCCCAGGGCCCTGGCTTGATGGGTTCCCCGCATGCAGAAGCTTTCTTCCATTACCGTGTTTCTGCTGCACTGGTGGTGGGAGTCCTGGATGATCCCCAGATGCATGGCCCCTCCCCTGCTCCTTCCCACACCTGTGGCAGTGATCCCAGTCTGTAGGGGAGGGAGCGAAGTTCTCTCCTACCCTGTTCCAGCTCCTCTGAGGGCTGCTCCAGCCTCTCTGCCCTCCGTCGTTTGGCTCCTGTGGGTCTCTGACGATTTCTGTTTTTACGTATTTTTTTTTTTTTGGTTGGAAAGCAGTTGCTCTTTTTGGTTGTAATTTGGCGGGGAGAGAGTCCCGGGTGAGCTCACGCCATCATGTTGCTGATGTCACTCAACAGTTGCTTTATATACTTCGGTGCTCCTGTGTTGGGTGCATAAATATTTTTAAGAGTTATGTCTTCTTCGTGGATTGTCCCTTTTACCATTATATATTGCCCCTTCTCATCTGTGTTTACCTGTTTTATCTGAAAGTCTACTTTGTCTGATGTAAGTATGGCAACACCTGCTTTCTTTTGTTCTCCATTAGCTTGGAGGTAATCTTCCATCCCTTTACTCTGCCCGTTTGTCTTTGGAGCTGAGATGTCTTTTTTGGAGGCAGCATGTTGTTGGGTCTTGGTTTTTGATCCATCCTGCTACACTGTCTTTTGATTGAAGAGTTCAGTCCATTTACATTTAGAGTGATTATTGATAAATGAGGGCTTAATGCTGCCATCTTATCACTCGTTTTCCGGTTCTTCTGCATTTCCTTTGTTTCTCATCCCGTGTATTTACAGACTACCAATTCAGTTAGGTAGTTTTTTATGATGGTTTTCATAGTTTTGTTCTAATTTATCATTTGTGTCTCTCTTCTAATTATTTATCGACTGATTACCATTAGGTTTGTATAAAAAGATCTTGTAGATGAAGTTCTCCACTTTCTGATATCCTCTAATTTCCTTAGACTAAGCCAATTCCATCCCCTTCTCTTCCCCTTCTAAGTTGTTATTGTCACACTTTATTCCATCTTCTGTTATGAGATTGTGGTTAAAGTGACGAGATTATATTTACTTGGGTATTTTCCTTCCGTTTATGTTAATATTATAATTAAGTATTTACTAACTTGTTCTGATAGAGAGCTGCAATTTTCTGATTTTGCCCACCTTTTTGTCTCCTTGCTTAGGGTTTTGTAGCCCCCTTCCTGTTTTTTTTTCCAGGTATGAAATTCTTGAGGATGTCTTATGGGAGAGGGTGTCTTATGACAATGAACTCCCTTAGCTTTTGTTTATCTGGGAAAGTTTTTATTTCTCCGTCATATCTGAAGGATATTTTCACTGGATAGAGTATTCTTGTCCGATAGTTTTTGTCTTTCAAAGATTTGACTCTATCTTTTCACTGTCTTCCAGCCTGTAAGGTTTCTGCTGAGACGTCCACTGGAAGCCTGATAGGGGTTCCTTTGTTAGTTATTTTCTTCTGCCTTGCTGACCTTAATATTTTTTCTTTGTCATTGACTTTTGCCAGATTTACTACCATGTGCCTGGGAGAAGGTATTTTTACATTGATAGAGTTTGGTGATGTCTTGGCTTCTGTCACATGTATTTCCAGCCTCTTCCCCAGATTTGGGAAGTTCTCAGCTGTTATTTCTTTCAACAAGATTTCTGCTCCATTTTCCCTCCTCCTGGAATATCTAGAATCCTCCTCTTGCATTTCCTAATTGAGTCAGATGCTTCTTGGAGAATTTCTTCATTTCTTTTTAGTCTTAGTTCTCTCTCTTCCTCCATCCCAAACATGTCTATATTCCTTTCCTCCAGACTGCTAATTCTGTCCTCCACAATATCAGCTCTTTTGTTTAGGGAGTCTAGATTTTTCTTTTTCTCATCCATTGTGTTTTTCATCTCCAACCTTTCTGGTTGGTTCTTCTTTATAGTTTCAATCTCTTTTGTAAAGAAGTTTCTGATTTCCTTGAACTGTGTTTCTGTATTTTCTTGTAACTTGTTGAGTCTTTTTATGATAGCTATTTGAATTCTGTGTCATTTATATTATAAATTTCTGTGGCTTCAGGGTTGATTTCTGGGTGCTTGTCATTTTCCTTCTGGTCTGGGGAGTTAATATTCTTTTCATATTGCTAGATGGCGTTGATTTATGCCTCCACATAGTGATAATATCTGATAGCAGCTCCCACCTGCTGCCACTGGGTAGAAGTCAGGAGCTGTGTATTCAGATCCCACCACAATCTATGGTTCCCTCACCCTGGCCGCCGCCTGCTCTTCTGTCTGTGTGTGCTCTGGCCGAGTGCTGAGCTGGTGTTGGGGGGAAGGATGCTTTCTTTTGCCTGCATGCTCCCTGGGGCTTTCTCTCTGGGCTCTTACTGTCTGCTCTCCTGGGGTTCCAGCTTGAGGGAGACACCCCCACAATAGCTTATTCACCCCTGTATGGGGCTCTCCCATGGGCCTTGAGGGAACTCTCAGACCCATGGTCTTCCTGCAGAGGGCTGCTCCCCTCCCTTCCTCTCAGAGCTGTGTGCAGTCTTGGGGTTGCTTTTGTTCAGGAGGAAGCGGGGATCCCCTTACCTCCTTCCACTGCCTTCAGGGGGTCCAGCACCTCACCTTCAGACGTATGGCTGTGTATGTCTGTCAGACTTCTTGTGTGTTGTGTGAATGTTCTCTTTTGTTGTATTAATGTGTTTTTAGTTGTTTTTTAGAGGGGGGAGTGTAAGGGGAGAGCTCACCCGCCATGATGCTGTCGTCACTCCCCTATTTAGTCTTTTATAAATACACAGTTTAAACAAATTGAGGAATGAAACAGTGTGACTGGAAACTCCCTTTTATTGTCTGAATATTGTTAGTTACGTAGTTCGATTTTCTAATTCCTATTGTAGAGCCTTGTGTGGACTAGAACTAGGGCTCTCAGTCTTTTCAAGAATGAAAGACCCATTTATTGTCAAATTTATTGGGCCACATAGTGAAATTCTCCTGTTAGTCTCTATTGATTGAAGAAATTACATAATGACTAAAAATCTCCAAAAAGTACTGTGAATTAAGTAGTACTTGTAAATGAAAACGTTTCTGCTCACTGCTTTGGATACTTTTTTAGTAATGCTGGCTGATGATCCCCGGGACTCATTTTGTGTGATGGTTCCAGATTCTAGGTGATCTTGGCCATGCCTGAGACAACTCAACAGTTCATTCACAAATGAGCAACCCTTTGAGAGCAGCATTGTGCAAGAAAAACATTGTTTCATGAATATCACTCGTGTTCTTTTTTTCTGTTTAACTTGTCACTTGACAAAAATTCAGGCCTACGGAAGTTACAAGAATAGTACAAAGAACTCCTGTATATCTTGCATCTAGTTTCTTCACATGTTAATGTTTTACCCCATTTGTGTTTACCTATTCTCTCTGTATCTCTCTGCATTTTTTTCCTCAACTTTTTGAGAGTAAGTTGCAAAGATGTCCCTTTACCTCTAATATCTTCCCTAAAAGCAAAAACTATTCAGTTTTTATATATCTTTAGTTTTCTGTAATCTGAAAAGCTCCTCAGTCTTTGTGTTCTTTCCTAACATTGACATTTTCAAGAATACTGCCAGTCATTTTGTAGAATGCCCCTCAATTGGGATTTGTTTTTTTGTGCTTAGAAATGTTACAGTAAAACGTATTTCTCTCAGTGCGTCATATCAGAAAGCACATGATGTCGATACATCCCATTACTAGTGATTTTAATTTGGTTAAGGTGGCACTTGCCAGTTACTTCCTTTTGATTAATATGTGTCTTGTGGGGATGTATGTTGAAGCTGTGTAATTATCAAGAACTGTGAAGGGTCTTGCAAGCTAACAAATTAGCCATGAATGCTGGTAGAAGATGGCAGACTTGGATCAGAGATAAAGGACTTTCTTACTCACAGTGGTAGCAATAGTCAGTGTGTCAGTGGTTCCCCAACTCAGTTCAGCTAACCTGGTCTTAGCTCTGCTGGGTTAGAAGTCCTGATTCCCTGGTTAGGGGTAGGGAATGCTTCTGCCAGGGTCTCCACTAGACTGGAAGTCATGACTGCCATTTGGCCACTTGGGCTCCTCATGCCAGTGGACAAGCAAGCAAAGAATGGACTGACTTTCCTGGTAGGGATTCCATAAAGATAATATTTTATTTAAAAATACATAGGCACACACTCCACTCCAGAATTCAGTAGTGGTACCATCACCAGGTGTCCTTTGTAGAATTCATTGGAGGAACCCCAGGCTTAGGAAACTCGAATCTTTTATACAGGACAGTAAGCCTGCCTGACATTTGCCCAAGAGGGACTCATTATCTTTATTACACTGGACATCAAACCTGCCCTTGATCAGGAAGAAGACACTATCTCTATCTTCTGAGGATGTTCAGTATACAAATATCCTTGAAAAGAGACTCCAGAACAAAGGCAGGCACTGTCCTTGTTTGTAAGACAGAGAAACATGAGAGACCGTGGTGAATTGTCTCCCAACAGTAATATCCTGTTATTCTTTAAACTTTCACCCACTAGTTTTTGCATCCTTTGGAGTAATTCTTGTTTATAATTATCTCGATCTTGATGATGATTGTTGCCAAATGGTGAATTTTTAATTCCATCATTCCTTTACATTTATTAATTGCTTTTCCCTCTTTCCTGACTTAGTTCTTGTGTCCCTTACTTTTGCTCCCTAGGATAAGTTTATTTGGGATAAATTCGGAAGTAAACTCCCTGAATATAGGCCTGCCTTTATGATTCTACATTTAAGGGAACTTTGGCTAGGTCACAAAACACTTCAAACTAAGCGTGTCTAAAATTGAGTTCAAATTTTCCTCTCAATTCTCTGTGGTTTTTTTTTTTTGAGGAGGAGTAGCCCCGAGCTAACATCTGCCGCCAATCCTCCTCTTTTTGCTGAGGAAGACTGGCCCTGAGCTAACATCCATGCCCATCTTCCTCTACTTTATATGTGGGATGCCTGCCACAGCATGGCCTATCAAGCAGTGCCATGTCCATACCCAGTATCTGAACCGGCGAACCCCAGGCCACCGAAGCAGAACGTGCGCACTTAACCACTGTGCCACCTGCTGGCCCGTTATTTTTTTTTAAACTGTTCTCATTTAGCTATCAGTTTTTCACACCAGAAACATGGTTGTGTCAGTTCCTTCCTTCCTTCACTCATGAAGTTCTGGAGCTCTCCCTCTAGCTATTGGTAATCAGTTCTCCCAGCTACATTCCCTTCTTACTGCCTTTGCTCGGGCTCTGATCCATGTTACTGGACTATTACAGTAGTCTCTCATCTGTATTTTCCATTATTGTTCCTTTCTAGTTTATCCTTCACAATTTTGCCTGAGTAATCTCTAAAATACAAATATGATTGTATTGATTTTCTGTTTAAAACCTTTCAGAGATGCTCCATTACCCATAGCTCCTTAGCGTGGAAGACGAGGTTCTTCATGGTCTATGCTCTTTCTTTTTAAGGTTGTCTTTCTTCTCAAGGATTGTGTTTCTCTCCTGCTGCCCTTTCCACTGGCAAGTTGTGTTCTAGTGTGGAGGTTGGCAGACTTTCTTAAAGGGCTAGATGGCAGATGGTTTAGGCTTTGCAAGCCCCATATGGTCTCTGTTGCATACTTAAAAAAAACCCTTTAAAAATGTAAAAACCATTCTTAGCTTGTGGACCATACAGAAATAGACTGGGTCAGATTTGGTCAGCTATAATTTGTAGGCTTCTTTTCTAGCCAAATAAAGCCAATATGTCGTATTTTTCATTACTCCCTGTGCTTGTATGTGCTGTTGGCTCGTACTGTGTGTTATAGTCTCTCCTACATAGCAGACTTCTTCCCTCCATCCTTCGAAATTTAGCTTGTAGGTTAACTTCTTACTGAATCCTCTTGTGCTCCTTCAAGTTGTACGTTAATTATCCCCTGTTCTTTGCTACCTGCATGCCTTGCACATCCGTATGTTACTGCCCTCATTGGTGGTGTAGTTATGTGTATACCTGTGTTTGCCTCTTGCTAGAAGGAGCTCATTGATGAAAAAACATGTTTTGTTTATCGCTAAATCTTCCTGCTCCTAAATATCTTTACTTGATTTGAATTGAAAGAAATTTTTTTTTTTTTTGGAGGAACATTAGCCCTGCTAACTGCTGCCAATCTTCCTCTCTTTGCTGAGGAAGACTGGCCCTGAGCTAACATCTGTGCCCATCTTCTTCTACTTTATATGTGGGACGCCTGCCACAGCATGGCTTTGCCAAGCGGTGCCATGTCCACACCTGGGATCCAAACTGGTGAACCCCAGGCCGCCACAGTGGAACGTGCACACTTAACTGCTGTGCCCCTGGGCCGGGCCCTGAAAGAAAATTTTTAAAATTAAAAGAAAAATGGGATGAAATACGGTATGGCTAATTGAATAAGCTAATAAACATATCTAAAATGGTTTTTTTTTATCTTTTAAGAATACAGTTAATTAAAGAAGTTATTCTGTGGTCTAGTAGATTTTGTTCCCCTCTTCACTTAAAAATTAATATAAGTTTAGGCTATGAAAGTGTAGATAGTGGTAATAGACTCAGTTCCTACGCAGCTGCCGTCCCGGGTGCAACAGGAATCCATTCATATAGTTGAAGTCCCTCCTTTTTTCCTTTCTTTCCAGCATGTTTATCATTTCTATGAATATTTTTATACTTTTGCCACATACTTAATGTATCAAGAATACAATATAGGTTTGTCTGTTTACTTCATAATGAATGACACGTGCTCTTCTGCAAACTTGCTTTTCGTTCCACATTTCTGTTTTGGGATTTATCCATGTTGATATGTGTAATTTCAGTTAATTCATTTTGCTACACTTCATTAATTGTACCATGCATAGTTTCTCCGACATTTTAAGATCTTTGAAATTGTGATGCATCTTAAAATCAGTGATATTTTACCCTTATAATTGGTGTTTTTTCTTGGTACGTAAATGTGATGATTGTGGTATAGGCCACACTTGTCTTGTGTGTGTTGTATTGTGTGCAAAGCCGCCCTTTCTCATTTCTGTTTCTGACAGTTACTTAAGAATTTTGTTACTGCGCACACTGCAGCATGAACACTGTTGGACCTGTTTTCCTTAGTTGTACAGGAGCGTTTCTCTGGGCGTGACATCTGCCGGGAGAAGAAATGCTGGGTGACGTACTGTGCACTTTCAGGTGCCCTCCACGGGGGTCCTGCTTTTACCCCACTCTGGGGAGTCTCTGTTCCCTGCTCCTCCTCAGGGCTGTGTGTTGTCCTACTGTTGTCAGTCTGATGGGTATAAAATGGCACCTTACTCTAGTTTTAATTAGCATTTTCCTTATTACTAGTGAGGTTGGGAATTTTTTAATGAGTTTTTTGGGTTGTATTTCCTTTTCTGTGAATTGCCCTTTTATATCTTTTACCCATTTTTCTACTGATTTTTGCCAAACACAGTATAATTTCTTTAGATGTTTGTCAGTTGTGTGTTGCCAATATCTTCTCCATATCTCTGACTTAATCTTTATTTCTAATAGTATTTGATAAATGAATACAAACTTAAATTTTAATAAAGTCAAATTTTCTAATCTTTTATAGTTTGTGCTTTTTGTATCTTGTTTTTCAGAGGTTTATGATTTGTTAAAAATGTAACAATTTTAAACCAAGAAAAGAAGGATGAAAAAATGTAGATCTGTGTAGGCTTCGTGTTATGAGACATTTACAGATTCGTTTGTTTTTTTTTAGTCTTTGGAATGGAAAGGTGGAAATAGCTATAATTAGTGAAGATGTTTTTGCCTCTTTTGTATTTATCCTCTTGAAGGAAATGCTAGCACTTCAGTTGGAGAATAATGAGAACATGTGGGTGTGGAATTGTTTAAACGTGATGAGGGAAAGGTACAGCATTGTAAACTTTTCAGGATAAATTCACACGTGGTCAATATGTGATACAAATTTGGGAAATCACTCACTGGAGACAGTTTTTAAAAAAATAAGGTGGTGAAGATCTGTCTTTTTGGACGGGGTAGGGCGAGGTGTAGCCACACCGAGGTGGAGCAGGTAGTCCCTGTTCTGTCCGTGGGACGTGTGAAGGAGCTGCAGACTGCTCCACCTGTGTAGTGTGTACATTAAACAAGAATGCAGGAGTGAGTAAATTTTGGGTAACTTAACTTGATTATTTAAAAAATAGTACCTGAAAATTTGAATTTACAAATGAAGACAATTTGTAAAAAGTTTTCCATTGGATTAAATTAATTAAAGTTCTTTCATTTCTTCTGTAAAATACGGTCTGTTTCCTTGACGTTGTCAGGAAAACCACTGATAGGTTCCTATGTATTTTTTTGTCACATGTTAGAGTCTGGGTACTAATGAAGGAACCTACACTTTGTTTTCTTTTCCCCCAAGTGACTGAATCCTTAAACTTCAAACTTATAACTCTGAGAACTAGGCTAACCATCTGTTGTCAGATGTAATATAGTAAAGGTAGAATTAAAATAATGTTAAGATATTATTTGATAATATTCACAGTGAATGGAGCTATAAGCCATTAAAAAAAGTGAACTTGACATAACATTCATAGATTATTAACTCATTTATAATTTGAAAAATAATTTGAAAATTAGGTCAGTTAGCAGAAGTTTAAGCTTCAACCCAAATAGTACAGTTTTTGGCAAAAGGTTTCCATCTGTGGTATCACCATACTTATTTCAGGGGCTGCTATACGATTTTTTAAAAGCACATACAACAAGTTAATATTAATTTAATTAAAACATTATGTTTATAAGATAATGCAAAATAAAATGGTCAAAGTGGCATTACAATAACAAGTAGCTAATTCATGGCTTTCATCAATCTCTGTGTAATTAAAGTAGTAGTGTGATGTGTGTTTTTAACGTTCTTCTCTGCATTCTGATACCTTAGTTTTCAGAGTTTTTTTTTTTTTTTAAAGATTTTATTTTTCCTTTTTCTCCCAAAGCCCCCCAGTACATAGTTGTGTAACTTTAGTTGTAGGTCCCTCTAGTAGTGGCGTGTGGGATGCCACCTCAGCGTGGCCTGAGGAACAGTGCCGTGTCGGTGCCCAGGATTCGAACCAGTGAAACCCTGGGCCACCAAAGCAGAGCACACGAACTTAACGACTCGGCCCCGGGGCCGGCCCCAGCTTTCGGTTTTAAAGCTCTTAAGAAAAACGTTCTTTTACCCTCTGTAAAATGTTGACTAATTTTCAATATTTGAACAACAGTTGAAACAGAAATGAAGTTCTCATATTGGTTGTTATGTGGTGTCCAGTTACAAATAATCATAAAAACGATTCCGAATCAGACTTTATTGATGTCTTAATATTCTTTGTGCCTGAAAATATTCATATGTCTGAAAATATTTTAAAAGTGGAAAAGGTGTAACTTTCTTTCTAAGTATATTCATGAAAGCAAAATCTTTAACTCTATGGATATACCAAGCTGAAATAATCTATAATTTACATGAAACTAGATTATAGACAATATTGTTACCTTGAAGACTTTGTTATATCTCCTGTGATCTCTTTCTCAGACCTTGTGAAACCAGATGTAATCTTTTGTACAAAAATTAGAGTTGTGATAAAGCTGATGTTTGCAATATACTATAAAAAATAAGTTTGAAAAGATGTGAGGCTATAGAATAGCTTGAAGCTTTATTCATTTAACTCTGCTAGACTTTGTGAGGAATGCAGAAGTCATTTAACAACAGCATAGTTTCCCTTTGGCCACTACTTAGGTGAGGTGGGTTGATCCTGTTGTCTTCAAAAAGGTATTCTGCCGTGTGGAAAGTCATAATAGTGATGCGCAAGGCTCCTTTCTTGAAATGAGTGAGTTAGTTACTCGTTTGCACATAAAAATGGTTTGGTGAAGACCACCCTCCCTAACGTGCTTTTACTCTGGACGCAGTTTTCTGTTGAGTACTGTCTCCCCTACGGTGGTTCCCTTCTCCGTTCGTCACACCTGAGATGTGTCAGGACAAGGACTGAGAGCCACTGTATTCAGATGGAGAATTTTGGATTCTTGTGCTGCTAAGCCTTTTTAAAAATACCTTTTGTGTTACATAAGAGAAGTGTTGAGTTTGAATCTGTTTTACTAGAAGGAGAAGAGCTAGAATTTAGCAAAGAATATTGGGAGCTAGTGTGGTGAGAGATAATCGGAGAGAGATGGTCGGTCAGAGGGAGAGACACATAGTATTTTGAGGACAGGATGTGAAGTATTGTGCTGTTAGGAGCAGGTCGGAGCTCGGGCTTTCACTGAGATGAGGGAGGGAAAGAGAGGGCTCTGAGAGACGACTGGATCCAGGTAAAGACCAGAGGAGGGTGGCTCGAGGAGCACCTGCTCTTGTGTTTGTGTCACGGTGTTGGTGTGCTCACTGACTTTCACGTGGTACGTTTCAGTCCTTTGTGTCCCTGGTGCTGATTACAGCATGCCGAAAGACAATGAGAGTCTATGATGTATATTTGTGTAATTTAACTTAAAAACGCATCATTCATCAGTGAGCTTACGTTTGACACAGGACAGTACTAAATTAGCGTTACTGTCTTACATGGGACGGTCCTCCAGCCCTGTTAGCTTTGAGGCTGTCCGCTTAAGGGTGCATTGGTACATTTCACCTGGTACAGCCGTCTTAACTGTTTTCATTTCCTATTCCATTCTGTCTCTCCCTTTAAAGAGTGATAGAAAGTTCATTTTTGAAAGTGAGCTGCATTTGTGTCTACTTGTTTTCATATATCCTGAAAACAGAGTTGATAGGTGTGTTCAGAAAAGAAATCTGAACGCAGGGTTGTTTGTCAGCAGAATCAAAGGTTTGCTTTGGTCTAATGTAGCTGTTTGCTTACTTCCAGTTGAATGAAAATATTCCTGAAGGTAATTTTCATTGAGGTAACTTTTTTTGTTTGTTATATTGCTAGTTTTTTTTTTTTAATTGTAGAATTTTGGCTACAAATTTAATGTTTTGGTCTTTTATCCCTGTTTATAATGAGGTAATCTTTTAGTGCCTTGAGCTTCTCTTTAGGTAAAAACAATCTCTTCTATGTTTTTAAAAGGCTTTTGTTTTACTTGTAATTTTCATGTATTCTTCTAGATCTTTAGAAGTCTTAATGCTGATCACGTTTTCATATTTGTATCTTAATTTAAACTTGATGCTTTTAGTAATTTAATAATTTCTGTATTGTCCTGTGACAGTCTGAAAGAACTGGGGCTTATTCAGTCATCATTTGGGAAAGCTCAGCTATATATGGGTTTCTGTAGAACTTAGTCTTAAGTGTAGGATTTAATATTTATCAGTAACACAAATGAAAAAAAAGGAAGTTTGCTTGTTATAGCTACTGATGACATCAAGGTCTAGGTGTTAGTGCAACCAGTATTGATAAAGAAAGAATTAGACTTAAAAATGGAAATTTGAAAACCACAATGAGATACCACTTCGCACCTGTTAGGATGGATATTATAAAAAAGGAGAACAAAGAAAATGAGTGTTGGTGAGGATGTGAAGAAATTGGAACCCCTGTGCGCTCCTGGTTGGAATAGTAACAGCATAGCTACTATGGAAAACAATAGAATGATTTCTCAAATTAAAAATAGAATTACCATATAATCCAGTTATTCCGCTTCTGGGTATATACACAAAAGAATTGAAAGCAGGATCTTAAAGAGATATTTGTACATCTCTGTTCACAGCAGCATTATTCACAACAGTCAGAAAGTGGAAGCCACCCACATATCTTTCAATGGCTGAATGGATAAACAAAATATGGCATATACATACAATGGAATATCACTTAGCCTTAAAAAGGAAGGAAATTCTGACATGTGCTGCAACATGGATGAACCTTGGAGACATTATGCTAAGTGAAGTAAGCCAGTCACAAAAGAACAGATATTGTATAATTTCACTTATATGAGGTGCCTAGAGTAGTTAAATTCATAGAGTGAGTGTAGAATGGGGCTGCCAGGGGCTGGGGGAGAGGACAATAGACAGTTGTTTATATGGTTAGGAGTGGTCAGACTCATGCTTGTAATTGTCAATATTTGTTATGTTGCTGTTTTGGTAGTTGTGAAAGGTTGTGAAGAATTTGGATAGAATTCAGATGGGTCTTAAAGTTTTTTAGAGGATTGGAAAAATAAGGCCTATTAATCAAAGTTAATGTGCCTGAGAGCATTACGCTTGGGGAACTGAAGCTTACTGGTTGCTCTGACAAATCTTCCTTGTCCTCCGAGTGATGTTTAGTAGGTGGCCCAGCCACAAAGGGGTGGTATTCCAGAGCTTGATAAGAACCAACGGCAAAGTCATGAATAATACAGCTGCAAAGGTAGAACATAGTATGTACTGCAGTGAGAAATAGTAGGAAACAGTGTTGCACCGAGTCGAGGTTGGGACTCCATGGACTTCAGCAGCTCCTGGAAATGCTGTCCTCTATAAAGTCCATAAACACTGAGTAGAAGTCACCCTGTCGGGTCATGAGTTTATCTGATGGAGGTGGGAGAAGGGAAAGACTTAAGACCTGGATATGGCAGGGAGTCACAGTGGTCAAGCTGACTGGTGACTTAGAGTTCCTTCTTTGTGGTCTGTTACACCTATCTGCCCTCACCCCTTTCTCCTCGGGTGCCGTGTGGATTAAGTGACATTCCTGTTCCTGTTTATGTTTTAAAGTCCCCTTTGAGATTGGTCCCACAGAGCACAGTGGTTGGTGAGGGTACTCCCTTTTTCTGAGCATCCTTTAGTTGACTCTGGTTTGGGCCCTTGGGTTAATTGTTTGCCTTCTAGCTTGGCATGTTGGGAAAGAAAAGGTAGGAGTAGCAGGACTCAGAAAATGAAGTAGTTTCTCCACTCTCTCTAGGTTGTTTATCTGGATCTCAGCTGTTGTCCACGTGACACCTTAATTTAACATGGCGTGGATTGGTTTTGAGTGGTGTGCATTATCTTCCCTAGGACTTCATCCTGATTTCTCAGACTTGAGTGCCCTGAATTGGTAGGACTTGAATTTGCCCAGGATTTTGTCCAGATTGGATAGTTGGTGTCAGAGGTTAGCTTGACTCTACATGGCCTTGGGAGCTGGTACATATACAGATGCCTGGACTTTAGCACAGACCTGCTGCATCAGACTCTTCCTGGGTGGAGTTCAAATGTATGTTTATTTATTTAACTTTTTATTAAGGAAAAATATAAACATATTCAAAAGTAGACAAGATAGTATAATTAACTCCTTTTTACTCACTGTCAAACTCTTATAATGAACAATTTATGGCTAATCTCGTTTTATCCATATCCCCGTCCACTCTCTCTCTGTATTATTTTGAAGCAAATCCTAGAAATATTATTTCACCTCTAAATACGAAAATTATATATATATATATATATATATATATAAATGTATATTTTTTTGGTTTAAAGATCTAATTGGCTTTATTCAATGATTCAGGAATCGGGCAGCATCCCATCTAGTAAGTAGAAAGGACCGCCCAGAACGTATCTATCTTAATAGGTTCCCAAATGGTTCAGAAAGTTTTTTTGAACAGGTAATTACATGATAAAAATTAATGTGGTAAAAATGATGTACAGGGAAAAGCATGTCTTTCTCATTGCCTCCAGTATTCTTGTTACTCTCCTCTAAGGCAAAGAATGTCTTTGTGTATGTACAGATATCCAGTGTACATGCAAATATATACATACATAATTCTCCCTTCTTTATCAAACACACATGGTAGTAACTTACAAAGTACACATTTTTCTGAATCTTGCTTTTTACATGTAACAATATTATCTTGGGCATGAGGCCATTACAGGGTAAGTAGATGGTTTTGGTTTTCTTAAAGCCTATATATAGTTGGTCTTTGTATGGAGGTGTATTTACCCCATGTCTTTTGGATGGTGTTGAGGTTATTTCCAGCACATGTGTGTTAGCACAGTGCTGCGTGGATCTTGCACTGGAGCTGATTGCCTGGTTCCAGGTCAGAGAACATCCCCGCTGGCAGTTTTGTGAGATATTGCCGCGTTTCCTCCTCACCATCTGTGTATGGTGTGCGGGGTTCTCCAGGCTCACCAGTTCCATTTTTTTTTTTTTCACTTTTTATTAAGATTATGATCGTTTACAACCTTGTGAAATTTCAGTTGTACATTATTGTCAGTCATGTTGTAGGTGCACCACTTTACCCTTTGTGCCCTCCCCACCAGTTCCATTTTTAAAATGCTCTTCATGTCTATGTTAATACTTTTCTTTAAGTCCACTAGTATATTTATAATAGCTGTTTTAGAAATTCTTATGTGAGTTTCATCATTTCTGAGTCTGTTTCTGTGGGTCTGGGTCACAGAAGTGGTTTGAATTTTGGAGAATCGTGCTAATGTTAAATTGTTGGAGATAAGATTGGGGAGCATCACAAACAGTATTAAGTGACTTAGTGGTGAGTTTGATGTGTTTAGAAGGAATCTTCAGTGTGGGTTTGCCTCCTTAAAAGGATGATAAATTGGTGGAGTGGAGTTTTGAAACCATCACAAACAGTATTAAGTGACTTAGTGGTGAGTTTGATGTGTTTAGAAGGAATCTTCAGTGTGGGTTTGCCTCCTTAAAAGGATGATAAATTGGTGGAGTGGAGTTTTGAAACCTCCTGAGTAAAGGTGATGCCAAGAAGATTTTAAGAAAATGGATGAAATGGTTTGGAATGGCAGGATTTCAATTTACAATTTTCTGTTACACAATGGACATCAAATCTCAATTTGTCTAATGAGGTTTTGTAGCTGCTTTCTTACCAAAGCCAAGTCACTTTAGGAATGTGGCAGTCGTTAACAAGAAGCGTTTAGGAAGTTGAAGGAGGCATTAAAGTTATGCCTTTTATCTGAAGGGCAGTGTATTTTCCTGTTCCTGTTCCTATACCCTAGCTCTGTGACCTTGGGCCAGTTACCTAGTCCTTCTGAGCTTTAGTTTTCTTAACAGCAAATTGGGAAGATAGTAATATGACTAAATGAAAGATTCCAAATGAAGCGTTCATTAAACCGTTGCACCGTGAGTGCTTAGTAGGTGGTAGGTCTTATTATTTTAAATGTTATGTATTATATAGCGTGATGCAAATTTGTTGTTTTTGAGTCAAAGAATTGATGTTTGGTGATTTATTAAAATAGTAGAAGAGTTGCCTGGTTAATACAATACAGATTTTTACATTATGGAGAACAGAAATATTTTGAAGTTAATTCAGTCACCTAACATTATTTAAAGAACAACAACTCTGTATCCTGGCATCTTGTTTCAGATCTAGTGTGAAAGCTGGATGCATACGCTGACAGTTGCAGTGTAGTGTAACATCGTGAATGCTCATTAGAAAAATACAGAGGCTCCTGTGAGAGCACTGAATGCCCAGCCCTGCCTGGGGGGAGTGGTGAGTGGGTGTGTCCCAGGAAAGGCTTCCCCAGAAGGTAGCGCATCGCTCTGACCTGGATGTAAAGGCTGTGCAGGAGGACGTTGTGCAGGGACCTGTGTCTGGCTTATATACTTATTTTTGCAATTGAGTTTTTTTTCTGAGGCAATTCTTGGCTTTAGATTTAAGGAACATGAGTATATTTATGTAGTACTGTATTTTCTTTCGTTGTCGTTGGTTCATAAATGATGGTTTGGTGGTAGAATGCTTTACTTATGCCAAACGAATGCAGTTTCAGGATCTGTATTTATTCCTTTCGGGGAAAAATGATTGGTACAATTTCGAGGGCATGTCTTGGCCATTGTAGCTGCTCCGTAAATATTTATTGATTAAATGAATGAACTCAGTTCTTATTCCCAGCCTTTTACGCAACACTCAAAATAACTGAAACACTAATTAACTAGAACAGAGATATTGAAAATGCTTTTCTTCTCCAAGAGAAAAAAATCTTAATGAAATTTAATTATTTTTAGAAATTACGGATTTGACCCTTAAAAGTTTTCCTCCTGAGATGTAGTTGATATGTTCCATTTTTTCTTTTTCTTTCACAGGTATGGCCTCACAAGTCTTGGTCTACCCCCCGTATGTTTATCAAACTCAGTCAAGTGCCTTTTGTAGTGTGAAGAAACTCAAAGTAGAGCCAAGCAGTTGTGTATTCCAGGAAAGAAACTATCCACGGACCTATCTGAATGGTGGAAACGTTGGAAATTCTCATCCTCCCACGAAGGGTAGTGCTTTTCAGACAAAGATCCCATTTAACAGACCTCGAGGACACCACTTTTCGTTGCAGACAAGTGCTGTTGTTTTAAAAAACACCACAGGTGCTACCAAGGTCCTAGCAGCTCCGGCGCAGCGAGCTCCCGTGGAGGCACTTCCCGCTGGGGCGTGGCAGCACAGGCTCGGCTTCCTGGAAGGCCCCCCGAGATGTGGATTGAAGCGCAAGAGTGAGGAGCTGGATCACCACGGCAGCGCGATGCAGATTGTTGACGAGCTGTCCGTACTTCCTGCAATGTTGCAGACCAGCATGGGAAATCCAGTGACACTTGTGACAGCCACTACGGGAACAAAGCCAAATTGCACCAGTGGAGAGGGCGACTACCAGTTAGTGCAGCATGAAGTCTTGTGCTCCCTGAAAAATACTTACGAAGTCCTCGATTTTCTGGGTCGAGGCACTTTTGGCCAGGTAGTCAAATGCTGGAAAAGAGGGACAAATGAAATTGTAGCAATCAAAATTTTGAAGAATCACCCTTCTTATGCACGTCAAGGTCAAATAGAAGTGAGCATATTAGCAAGGCTCAGTACTGAAAATGCCGATGAGTATAACTTTGTACGAGCTTACGAATGCTTTCAGCACCGGAACCATACCTGTTTAGTCTTTGAGATGCTGGAACAAAACTTGTATGACTTTCTGAAACAAAATAAGTTCAGTCCCCTGCCACTAAAAGTAATTCGACCCATTCTTCAACAAGTGGCCACTGCACTGAAAAAATTGAAAAGTCTTGGTTTAATCCATGCTGACCTCAAACCAGAGAATATTATGTTGGTGGATCCTGTTCGGCAGCCGTACAGAGTTAAAGTAATAGACTTTGGGTCAGCCAGCCACGTATCAAAGACTGTTTGTTCAACGTATCTGCAATCTCGATACTACAGGTAGGGGACAGCGACTTTTTGGGTTATTTAATAAATGAATTTCTGCTAAATGAAAAAATTTGGTGTGTATCTGTGGTGAAAAACACTGCTTCGGATAAATAATCAAGACAAGATCAACTTAGGTTTGAGGTTTTAAAAAGATTTTAAAAATTTAGACATGAAATCTGCCCAAACACAATAGAAATCTCTACTGCCAAGTTCCATGTCAAAGACTTGTGGTATTTTTGTTGTTAGTAGTCCTTAAGGAAGGATAGGTGATAATGATGATCAAACAGAAGGCTTTAAATGTTGGGAAAGGGTTTATAGTAATTTCTCTATATATCTTTGGGCATTTCAGCTCTCAAGAAAACTAGTTTATTAAAGACATAATCAGACGCAACTGAACATTTAGAAAAGTTAGATGTAAGAATTCAGAAAGTTATTCTGCGTAGTTATTTTAAGATTCAAACACACTGCACAGCTGCTACAAATGCCCAGGCCGCTTTTCATAACTGGTTTTGTGCTCTCTCTGCCTGTGTGCTGTAGGTAGCGCCGTTGCAGTGTTGGTGCTGTGGGTGAAATTTAAAGAAGAAAATAATTGCCATGTAAATATTGATAAAGTGCTGCAGTGTCATGATTAACAGTATCTTTTGAATGTATAAATATGTTTGAATTCATAGTTTAATAATTTGAGGAATTCTTTTCATTTCAGCCTAAGTGAATTTATGGTCTTGGTGGACTTGAGCCCCGTGAGCTGCCACACAGTGGGCGGATACGGGATCCGCCAGTATTGGCCAGTAATAAGTTAGTAAATAGAGGGACACGTGCTGTTTATTGTTAGAACACAAGGGGTGTAGATTTAGGCCCAACAAGGAGTCATCACGTACTCTGGTGTCGCATCTGCCTTTGCATTACACCCCTCACCCTGGCTAGCTTCCTGCGAGCCTTATTCCCCGGGACAAGATGGAGGAGAATTCACTGCACAAGAAGCAGCTCCAAATATGTGCCCTCCGTTCGTAGGTCATCAGTAGGAACCCCACGTTTATGTCACTAAGCAGTAATTAAGTTCATTAAAATATGTATTAGAAATTAGAAATGTAGCCTCATTTACCCTTTAGTATATTCCTGATTGTGTGATTTTTAGATTAGAGTCCTAGATACCATTCTCAAAATCGTTTAGATGGTTTAAAAGGTGTTATAGTTGTAGCAGGATAATGAGTCTTACTTAATATCCCATATAATTAGATTTATTTGAGTCTCTGTGCTCCTGACAATTTTTTTTTTTCAGTTTAATGGAATACAAGATTAGCTTTCAGTTAATTTTTTTCTGGAAAAATTATTTAAAAATCTTATTTAATGTCATGAGAAGAACAGTGCTTTTCCCCCCTTCTCTTTGTGCTCTGTGGGTTCTGTCTCAAGAGCTTTCCATCATCAGCTGGCACATTATATAAACCCCCGAGCCCCAGCTGCTGGGGCTCTATATTTAGTTCACTTCTAGTCAATGACTTCATTTTATCTGGGCTCTGCAGTATTCTGCTGTCAGATTTAGCTCTGTGTGACACCTAGACTCCTTGTCCTTTATTTGAAATTTTTTGGATGAAGTGAAAAAAAACTTTATTTTCTATACTTGAGATTATCTGTTTATTAATTGTTTCAAGAGAGTAAAGGAAATCCTTTAAAAAGTAATCTAAAATACTACATATTTTATGATAGTGGTTTCTAGCATTAGGCCTTTGCACAAATGTTAGCCTCTGTTGGGAATGAAATTAAAAAATTTGTGAGTAATTGCTAAGTACAATTAGTAGTTTTTAATTTGTTTTTAATGTATAAATTTCAAGTGAATAATTTACCTGAATTTTGGAAGCTATATAACTGCTAAATTACATGTTCTGTTTAGAGAAAAAAATAGGGCTCTTATTTGTAAACAAAGACTACTACTAGCATTGTAGCTGATGTTGCTTGGTTAAAAAAAATTAAAAATGGGCCTTCTGTCAGATCCAAGAGTTAGAAGGGTTAGTAAATATTTAAGATAGCTTGTGAAAATATAGTGTAGTCCTTAACCAAGTACTGTTTTAATATCTAGTGTAATTTTATATGAAAATAGCAGGCAACCATTGTTCTTCAGTATTTGCTTGTAGTTTATATTTGGAACTTTGCCAATTCTGAGTTAATTTTTGACTAAGTTTACTTATAAATTTGATTAGGCAGTAAGCAAAAGTGTCTTACACTTGATTTTTACTCTTTGTTAAAAATATGTTGTATTTAAAAAATGAAAGCAGGAAGTGGAAACTTACCAAATTAAATATTTTTGAGCTAGTCACAGTAAGAACACACCCCCTGAGTTCCAAGGTAAACGATTTGTGCTTAGACATAGGTTCTTGTGTTACTCAGTTTCTTTGAACTGTGCAGCACAGAAATGTAGTAGCGATATCTTAAAATAGACAGGGGACAGTGGCCAGCAGTTGTGGACGACTATAGATGGTGAGGCTGCCTAGCGCCTGTGGTGATGCAAGCCAGAAGTACATGCTCAGGGCATTGATTTGCTCAAGGTCAGCATGTTCTAAATTGAGCTGTTCGAGTATGGTTTCTGTCAAGAACACGTAGGGCTCTTGAATGCATAAACCGTTTTAGCAGCACAAGGTGCTGTATTTATGAGGTGTGGTGGCAGCATTCAGGTCATGAATATCTTTTTCTTTTTTTTAAATACAGAATTTTATCCTGTGGTTCTGAGTCATTTCAGAACATAGAGGCAGGAAAGTAGGCTGTAAAGTAACCTGTGTAGCAGTTATATTCTTTGCTACTTTACTGAGTAATTTAGCATTAATTGTTGAAGTAAAAAATGCTTTTTATTTTCCCTGTAATAGTTGACAGAAAGGTACATAATGGTAAACAATTAATATAGGCTTTTATCAGTTTTTGTTTAGGGCATTCCCATCCCTTATGCCTTTTTTTTTTTTCAAAGGTTTTATTTTTTCCTTTTTCTCCTCAAAGCCCCCCGGTACATAGTTGTATATTCTTCGTTGTGGGTCCTTCTAGTTGTGGCATGTGGGACGCTGCCTCAGCGTGGTTTGATGAGCAGTGCCATGTCCGTGCCCAGGATTCGAACCAACGAAACACTGGGCCGCCTGCAGCGGAGCGCGCGAACTTAACCACTCGGCCACGGGGCCAGCCCCCCTTGTGCCTTTTTAACCCCAAAGTATCAAAGGCAAAGTTCCTGTAACAAAATTAAGGTACATAGAAGGACCCATAGAATAATAACTGATGGTTTACACGGGGTGCTTTATAACGATGGAAGACCGGATGTGTGTCCTGTGTCACTTTTTCAACTGTGTTATGTCCGTTTCCTGGTTTCTCCTATCTCATCCCTGTGAGTTTGGTGAGACAGTTGAGGGAATTCCTGTTTAATAAGTAGAGAACTGAGGCTGATACAAGTCAGGTCCAAATTCATACTGCAAGTTTAACTCAATTTTTGTGGAGCTGTTTTTGTGTGCTGGCACTGTGCTAGGTACGAGGGATACAGAGGTGATTAAAACGTTTCCTCATTTAACAGAGGAGAAAAATAGTTTGTCTCAAAAGTGCTAGGCTCAAGGTGGGTGCAGGATGCTTTGGGGGTCCAGAGGAGAGCACTTAGTCTAATGTGAGGGTTCAGAGAGGGCTTCCAGGGGGAGATGACCCCTGTACAAGCCTTGGAAGCAGAAGGGAGTTAGGATGGACTAGTCTCAAAGAGCATTCTCTCTCGCTAGCCCTTTCTTACCTCATGAGCTCAGTATTGGGCTGCAATTGCTGGGAATTTCTTCTCTGTATCATAAAAACAGTTGTTTTTATTTGGGAATCTTTATTTGACAAATACAAGGTTGTCAGCAGGGTTTAGTTTGAACAGAAGTTGTAATAGAAGGTTCCAAATGTCTAAAATGAAGTCCTTTTCAGTGCCATACGTTGTGGCAATCTGCAGACGTTAAGTTGCTTTACTACGTATGGGCTTCAAAAAGTCTTTTTGGCAGAGCTCTTAATGTTTTATTTTTAAACTGCTTTATTGAGATATCATTCACATACCATGAACTTTACCCATTTAAAGTGTGCAATTTAATGGCTTTTAGTATATTCATAGTTGTGCAGCATCACCATAATCAATTTTAGAACATTTTCCTTACCCCGAAAGAACTCCCCTGCACACCTTCTACCCGTCTTTCCCCAGTCTCCCCATCCCTAGGCAACCAAGTCTACTTTCTATCTCTATAGATTTGCATAGTCTGAACATGTCATATAAATGTAATCATACACTATGTGATCCTTTTTGACTGGCTTTTTTTCACTTAGCATAATGTTTTCAGGGTGCATCCATGTTGTGGCGTGTGTCAGTACTTCATTTCTTTGTGTTGCCAAATAGTATTTCATTGGATAGATACACCACGTTTCCTGTGTCCATTTATCAGTTGATGGAGACCTCTTAAAATTGTATCAGTGAAAATTGTATCAGCTATATGAATAGAAAACTGTAATATGTCCTTGAGTATTGTCTTTCATTCATAATATTTAGTGCCTATAAAGTGTAAAGTATTGTTCTGGGTGTTGGTTATACTTTGAGGAGCAGAAATATAGACTCTACACTGTGGTGCTCAGAATATGGTGAGTAGACAACCGGAAAAGTAAAGTGCTCTGGTGGACAGGAACAGGGAGACACAGTAACAGGATGGACTTACTGTTTTTATTTTTAACTTTTTATTTTGAGATAATTCTAGACATACAAAAATTTGCAAAAATAGTACAAAGAATTCCTGTATACCCTTCACCCAGATTCTTCAAATGTTTCAAATTTAGACTTTTTACCACCCTAATTTTATCAGTCAGTCTTTCTCTATGTAAGTACACACACACACACACAACACTTTTTTTCTTAAAATGCTTGAGAGTTGCAGACTTGTAGCCCCTTTCCCTCTCACTGCTTCAGCGTGTGTCTCCTCAGCATCAGGGTGCTCCCTTGCAGAACCTACTGCAGTGCTCAGAATCGTCAGGTACCAGTAATTCAGTGTTATTGATTTGATGTTTGAACTGCTCAAAATACTATTTGATTTGAGTAAATTAAAATCAATTCAGTACCAGTATCTTATTTATAGACCATATTCACATTTTGCCAGTTGGGCTCACTAATGACCTTTTTCCAGCTCACGATTCAATCCAGGGTCGCATACTGTTTGCTTACTGCGTCTGCCTCTTCAGTGTCCTCTAATCTGGAGTAGTTCTTTAGTCTTTCTTTGCCTTTCATGACCCTGACACTTTTAAAGAGTACTGGCCAGTTATTTTGTAGAATGTTCCTCATTTTGGGTTTGTCCAGTGTTTTCAGCTTATGTGTTTTTGGAGTAACTGCACAGAAATGATGTTATGTCTTCACATCCTAGGAGGCACGTGATGTCAATTTGTCCTGTTACTGGTAACGTTAACTTGGTTGAGGTGGTGACTGCTGGATTTTTTCTACTGTAAGGTTGTGTTTTTCTTTGTAATTAATAAGTATCTCTTGGTGAGATACTTTGAGACTATGCCCATAGACTTTCTCATCTTATTTTCACAGACCAATTTTAGCATCTATTAGTGGATATGGCCCTAAACAATTATAAATGTGGGGTTGCAAAATGATGATTTTCTATTTCCATGATTCCTCTGAAAGGAATTCTTCTGTAAGGAAGATCTTTCCTTGGCTTAATATTTTTGTTTGTTTGTTTCTGTGTAGACTCATGGATTCATATTCAATGGGTTATAATCTGTTACTTGTCATTATTTGTTTTACTGCACAGTTCTCCAAAACTGTCCAGTTAGAGCCTCTTGAAGCTTTTTCCTGTATCCCTTTAACATGGCCCCATCCTTCCTTGAGCGACATGGCCCCGTCCTTCCTTGAGTGCTTACTTTATGGTACTACAAGATATTTCTGGGTTACTTGGTACTTTTCCTACCCCCTCCCTGGTACCAGCTGTTTCTGTAAGGAACTGTGATTCTTTTTATTGGAGAATGGTATTCAGAAAATAAGATCTGGATGCTAATACCAGATGCAGTCATTGGTACTAGGATGTTATTGCTTTTAGACCCTTTGAGTGGCAAAGCTAGAAAGTATATGTTTGTGTTATGTGTGTGAATGTGTGTATTTCTATGTGTTTATATATTAAAACCATGAATTATACTGATAATCCAGTTATGAAACTTCAGAGTTCATTCTATCCTTCTTCCTCTATTTATTTATAATCCCTTCTCTGATACTGAGAATCTTAGCTCTCATTGTCCACAATGTATAGTGCTTATTTGCGCAGTTCTAGAATAAACTTAAAGTAGTTTTGGAATTGCTAATCCATACCACTGCTAATTTACTCAGCAGCGTGCAGCACTTCTTTACGGTTCTTCTGTTCTGGAGCCTCAGACTTGGAGCATGGGGTCTGCATACCGCGTTCCCCAGTAATCCCCCTTCAGTGTGATTGTTATTTATTTGAAGTATAAAGTTCATTTCTTTGTATTCCATTTTGGGCCCTCCATGTCCTTGTTTGTTTATTTGACTATGTGAAACAATTAACATGGTTGTGAAGATCAGAACTATACTAAAAGTTTATCTGAGAAGTGTCACCACCTCCCCCCAGTCCTGTCCCCTTCATTCCTGCCCACCCCTTTTGGTAACCATTATCATTAGTTTTTGTTTTATTCTGTGTGTGTGTGTGTGTGGCCGGGTAGGGTAGTACAAGTGAGCAGATAAATTGTCTATTTTCTCAATTCCCCTTCTTACAGGAGCGATAACATGCTATAGATACCTGTTAGCACTGACTGTTTTCCCATAACAGTGTTTCCTGGCAATCTCTTCATGTCAGTTCATAGAGATCTTCCCCCTTTTACTGCTGAATACTGCATTGTGTGGATTTCCGTTGTTTATTCGGCCACTTTCCTAATCATTGACATAGTGTTTCCCAATTAGAAACAATCTTGAAGAATAACTTTGTGCATATGTATTTTTGTATTGTTGGAGTTGTATCTTCACAGTAAATTTCCAGAAGTGGAATTATTTAGTCGAGAGGTAATGCATATATAGTTTTGTTAAATATTGCCCAATTCCTCTCATTAGCACTGCACCAATTTGCATTCTCACCAGCAGTGTATGATAGTGCCTGTTTCTCTGTAGCCTTGTCAACAGAGTATGTTGTCATTTAAAAAAAAAATTTACCAATCATGGGGCCGGCCCAGTGGCACAGCAGTTAAGTGTGCACATTCTGCTTTGGCAGCCCAGGGTTCACTGGTTCGGATCCTGGGTGCGGACATGGCACTGCTTGGCAGGCCATGCTGTGGTAGGTGTCCCACATATAAAGTAGAGGAACATGGGCATGAATGTTAGCTCAGGGCCAGTCTTCCTCAGCAAAAAGAGGAGGGTTGGCAGCAGATGTTAGCTCAGGGCTAACCTTCCTAAAAAAATAAATAAATAAATTTATCAATCAAATGGTAGTTTCTGTGTAGTTTTTCTTTTAAAAGATTGACACCTGAGCTAACAACTGTTGCCAATCTTTTTTTTTTCCCCTGCTTTTTTCTCCCCAAATCCCCCCAGTACATAGTTGTATACTCTAGTTGTGGATCCTCTAGTTGTGACATGTGGGACGCCACCTCAACGTGGCCTAATGAGCGGTGCCATGCCCATGGCCAGGATCCGAACCCTGGGCTGCTGAAGCGGAGTGCGTGAACTTAACCACTTGGCCATGGGGCCGGCCCCCTATTTGTAGTTTTAATTTGCATGTCTCTTATGAGTAAAGTTAAACATCTCACGTTTAAGGGTCATTTTAAAATTGTAGTGTGTGTGTGTGAATTACCTGTTCTTGTCTTTTGCCCATTTTTTCTATCAAGAGTTCGGTCCTTTGTCGGTCAAGTTTCAAGATTTCTTTTGTATATGAGGGATATTTACCCCGTTATTTGTGATACATTTTGTCAGTCATCTTCTGATGTTTTAATGTGTTGTTTTTGCCTTGTAAAAATTTTTCTTGTGGTTAGTTTTATCAATCTTCTTTCATTGCCTCTGGATTTTAAGTCATAGTTAGAAAGCCTTTCCCCACTCCAAGTTTAAAGAGCCGTTCACTCTTTCTTCTAGTACATGTTGAGTTACATTTTTAGTGTTTAGGTCTCTAATCCATTTTGACTTTATTCTTGTAGTTGGTGTGAGGTGGGGTCTAGTGTTCTTCTTTCCAAATAGCTAAGCAGTCAGAGGGACCTGCTTTAGATTGGGCGGGTGTGGGAAAAGCTCTGAGGACGTGATGTATTGCACTCAGACCTGAGGGCCCCTGCCATCCAGCGTGGGTGGGATGAGAGCCCCGGGCAGAGGAAAGAGCATGTATGAAGGCTCTGGTTGGAGTGAGCTTGGTGAGGTGAAGACCCTGAAAGCCTGCCAAGTGAGACGCAGGCCCGGGGAGAGGGGGAGCGCAGTGTGACGTGAGGTTGAGGGTGGCCTCAACATGGTGTGTGTTTTATCACTCTGGCTGCTGTTTGGAGGAGGGGACAAGAATGAAAGGAGGAGGAAGGCCATGAGGACAGAGGCGTTAAGTAATCCACAGAGAAGAGGCAGTGGCAGTAGAAAGAAACGGCTGGATTTGAGGTACATTTTGGTATGAATATGGTTATTTTGCTTTTCACTAAGATTTTTTTTCTTTGTTTCTGAGGGGATAGATGCTTTGTTATGGTTGATGATATTTGTTGTTAAATTGTGTGTGAATTTAGACAAACACCTGACTTCCATGGCCTTGGTTTTCTCATTTGTCAGATGGAAATATGATGATTTGGAGTCTACCTGTACTATACTCTTAAATGTATATTTGACACATGTGAAAGCTCTGCATTAAAAAACTAACAAGGGAAATGGAGGAACCTAGAAAACCCTCTACTAGCTGTACTTTAGACATGACTGCCTGAATCAGAGGAAGTGAAATACAGCCTTTAAAATTTTTTAAAGTGAAATCACATTTTTTTTTTAAGTTAAATAATTTTAGGCTGATTTGTTTTATAACCCCCCCAAGTTAGTGGGTAGAGTTTATCCTCTAGAAATGACCACTTTTTCTTATCGTGTATTAGGAGGAATATTTAAATAGAAATAGGATCAGAGAATACATTCTGTTTTGCAATTTGCTTTTGATTAACTGTATCTGTGGACATTTTTTTCAGTGTAAGTTTCTGTAGATCAGTCTTATTCTGTGAAACTAAATAGAAATTTCATGTGTGAATTCTGTTTAGATACTAATTGAACAGATAACTGTAAAGAGACATTTATAAGGAAATAAAGAAAATTTAGATGTCAGTTGATATTTAGGGAATTATTGATTTTTTTATGTGTGATAATGGCATTGTGGTTATTTTTTAAAAGTATTTCTTAGAGTTATATGTTGAAGTATTTATAAATGAAAGTATATGTCTGAGATTGTCTTGCTACCACCTAATGGGGAGCCATTGTGATAATTTTAGACAGACTTTTTGTGGATTTATTTGTAATTTTTGAAGCTGGGTGATTGGCAGATGGTGGTTCTACTGTGTGTCTTTGAAGTTTTCTGTAATAAAGTAAATAAATATCATCAGGTCTTAAATACTTTAAAACTAAATGCTAGCAACAGTTCCCATAGGTCTGAGTGTTCAGGAATCTGAATCCATGGGATTCTGGTAGTTTCCTAGGGCATGCTTTTGTCAAAAGCAGGGTTTTAGGTGGATGTAAACTTCAAACTGTAAGATTCAGAATGTTTGTTTGGTTAAGTGGAATTGAAATTTGATCTCTTATGTCTTTAGTGTACTAAGCTTTCATGACGCCTTTTGGTATTAATTTATTTAGTTGCAACTGTGACTAACTTCCTTTAGTTTCATTCAGATACTTTCACATCAAGGGGACTGGCTAAAATGCTTTCCAAATTTTAATTAACTCCTCTTTCCTTCTTTACTTTTTACTTAGTTTTAGACAATCTTTTATTTTCAATAGGTGAAAAATGGTAACCTTCAATATTGATGGGAATTTTTAAAATAACCTTTTAGATTTTGATTTCAAATTATTTCATTGAATTATAGTTTTGGATATTGTTTTGTTAATATTTAGAAAGGAATATTAATTATCTTTCTAAATATTGCTACATAATATTAGAGCATTTTTATACTCAGCTAACCCTTTTCTTTATGTATTTCCCTCTGGAAACATTTTGTCCTTAATGCTCTCTATATGTTGGAAAAACAAATAGGACTAATTCGTAAACTGTATTATAATCTTGAGCTAACAATTTGGTAGCCAAGATTATTTTTAATAGGGAATTTTTTCGTTGTGAAAAACACATAATGTAATATTTACCGTCTTAACTGCTAAGTGTGCCGTTCAGCAGTGTTAAGTATGTTCACGTTGTTATGAAACGGACCTCCAGAACAAATCTGAAACTCTACACCCATTAAACAACAACTTTCTTTTTCTTCCTCTCCCCAGCCCCTGGTAACCACCATTCCACTTTCTGTTTCTATGAATTTAACTGCTTTAAATACCTCATATAAGTAGAATTATACCGTGCTTGTCTTTTTGTGACTGGCGTATTTCACTTAGCTTAATGTCCTCAAGGTTCATCCGTGTTGTAGCCTGTGTCAGACTGCTCCTTCCTTTTTAATGTGTGTGTATAGACCACATTTTGTGTTTCCGTTCTTCCGTCGGTGGACGTTTGGGTTGCTCCCACCTCTTGGCTACTGTGAATAGTGCTGCTGTCTATACAGTGTACAAATATCTCTTCAAGACCCTCTTTTCAGGTCTTTGGGATAGGTACCCAGGTGTGGGATTGCTGAGTCCCGTGGTCCTTCTATTTCTGAAAGAGCCTTTGTCCTCCTTTCCATAGCTGTTGACGATTGCACAGTCCCAGCAGGATTTCAGTTTTTCCACATCCTCTTCAGCACTTGTTTTTTTCTGTTTATTTTTATAGTCTCCATCCTAATGGGTGTGAAGCGATATCTCATTTTGGTTTTGATTTACATTTCTCTAATTAATCATGTTGAACATCTTCTCATGTGCTTGTTGGCCATTTGATATCATCTTTAGAGAAATGTCTATTCAAGTGTTTAGCCCATTTTTAAAGATTTTATTTATTTCCTTTTTCTCCTCAAAGCCCCCCAGTACATAGTTGTATATTCTTCGTTGTGGGTCCTTCTAGTTGTGGCATGTGGGACGCTGCCTCAGCATGGCTTGATGAGCAGTGCCATGTCCGCGCCCAGGATTTGAACCAATGCAACACTGGACCGCCTGCAGCAGAGCGCGCGAACTTAACCACTCGGCCACGGGGCCAGCCCCTAGCCCATTTTTAAATCAGGTTATTTGATTTTTTTGTTGTTGAGTTGTAGCAGTTCTTTATATAGTCTGGATATTAACCCCTTATCAGTTATATGACTTGCAGGTATTTTCTCCCATTCTGTAGGTTGCCTTTTCACTCTGTTGATTATGTCCTTTGATGCACAAAACTTGTAGAGTTTGACGTAGTCCCATTTGTCTTTTTTTGCTTTTGTTGCCTGTGCTTTTCGTGTCATACCAAAAATATCATTGCCAAATCCAATGTTCTAAAGCTTTTCCCCTGTTTTTTCCTAAGAGCTTTGTAGTTTTAGATCTTAACATTAGCTGCTTAATCCATTTTGAGTTAATTTTGGTATATGTTGTTAATATATGGATCCAGCTTCATTCTTTTTTGCTTGTGGATATCTGTTTTTTTCAACACCATTTGTTGCAGAGACTGTCCTTTCCCCATTGAGTGGTCTTAGTTTTTTTTAGTTTTAGTGATTTTAGTTTCAGGTGTATAACATAATGATTTGATGTTTGTGTATATTGAGAAATGATCGCAGTGGGTCTCTTTAACATCCATCACCACACATAGTTACAGGATTTTTTTTCTTGTGATGAGAACTTTTAAGATCTACTCGCTTAGCAACTTTCAAATATGCAATACAGTGTTAGTAACTTTAGTCACCACGCTGCACATCACATCTCCATGACTGAACTCACTTTATAACTGTGGAAGCATGCGCCTTTTGACCCCCTTCTCCCATTTCGCCCACCCCTTGTCCCCTGGCAGCCACCAATCCATCTCTGTGTCCATAAGCTTAATGTTTTTGGAACAGACTTTTGATGTTTTCTGATGTAACTCTACCTGTGCATGCATTATATTTAGTAGTGTTAACCGTTTTATTTGTCCTGCCTCACCCTGAATTCTTTTCAGTAAGCACAGGGAACTTCCTTCTAAAACTAGGTCCTGCTTATACCCGTGGTTACTTACGGTGGGGAGATATTTGATATAATGGGATAAGTAGAGTAGATCTTTGTGTGATGTCACTTTTTTAGTGATCTTAAACTTAAAGAAATAAACACTTTTTTTTTTAAATAGAGGCATAAAATAGAATCAGGCACTTTTCTAGGTCCATGAGTTTACTCTTCTCCATTCAGTTTTTTCTTTAAGTCTATATTGGTGCGAAAATATTGAGAATTACGTAAAGTAACCCATTTTGTTTTCGGGCATCTTTCATTGTTAAAAGATTTCCCCTTTGGTAACCAGAAATCTAACATACGCTCACCCAGATTCACATAAAATAAGTGATTCGACTAACCATAAGAAGTTGGTTGGCATGTGGATTAGGTCCGTGTATTTTGTCTTATGTGAGAAACATAAATCTCTCTCAATTTAAAACCCTACAGTATTAAAGCCAAGCGTGTCAGTATCTTGGTTAGAGCCGTGGGCTTGTCCGTGGGCTCTGTGCCTCGGGCTAGATGTTAGACAAAGTCTCTTAGGTCCCTAAGGAACCAAACTCCTCAGAAGGAGAGAGAGGAGAGAAAATAGGACTGCTTTGCCGTGTAGTAAATTCTGTTCATTTGGAAATGGCTTTGGAATCAATCTGCATGGTCTAAGTGTTAGACCTTCTAAAGGCCATCTGAGGCCTCTTTCAGTCCCAAAGTTGGGTGATTCCTCCAGGCCTAGGCACTAGTAACTTCTGATTTCCCTCCCTCCCTCCTTCCTGAGATGAATTGAAAAATAACATGGCGTTTCCCATATAATCATTGCCCGCATTTTAAGAAGTCCAGACTTCATTCTCCCAAATTAACTCCTCTCATTCCTTATTTCTTTTTATAATGAAAAATGAGTGCTTATGATTCAGTACGTGATTTCAGTAATATGAAGAAGCAGCACCATGAATGATGTGATAGAATTTAGGTAGAACCAGCAGACGAGGAGCTCTGAATTTTAATCCTGATTCTGTTACCAATCGATTATATGTGATACTAATTAGTATATGTGACTTGTGAGGAGTCTGCTTAACTTTGTATGTTTGCACATTAATAGGTTAAGGTCCGTGTTACTATGATCCTCTTCCCTTATAGGTACGATATTAGGTTATAAGATAATATATAATTGCCAAATAGTATCAGTCAGACATAGGGCAAAAACATGTGTAAGAGCTTGGTCACAAAGTGAGTTTGTTAAGTTAATTCTGTAGATTGTAGCTGTAAAATGTGTAATAAATGTAATGCCATATAAACTGTGCTGATTTCTCATTTTATGTCAGGTTTGAATGACTATATTCTAGAATTACTTATAACTTAAATAGTTATTCATAGATTAAAAAGACTTTTGTGAGTTTTTTATTATGTTGGTTAAAAGCTTGTAGTGTCAAAGGTTATTAGTCTCCCTGTGCCGTGTGGCATTGTTTTGAAGGTGCAGGTGGCCACTGAGCATGCTCTCATAGAGTGAATGATGACACGGCCTAGATGTCCGCCTGGCCTCACACACTTGGGCATGCACGAGCCTGCCTGTTTAAGTGCTCAGCACATTCTCGTGAATGGAACCCACACCCTGGGTGCTGGTAGCCGGTGCCTGCTCCTGCGAGGAGAGCCAGTACAGTGGCCCGGGAATAACGTAGGCATCATCGGGTGTGGCTAGATTGTATTTCTTTGTTTTTTTATTTTATTTTATTTTTTCCTTTTTCTCCCCAAAGCCCCCCGGTACATAGTTGTATATTCTTCGTTGTGGGTCCTTCTAGTTGTGGCATGTGGGACGCTGCCTCAGCATAGTTTTTATGAGCAGTGCCATGTCCGCGCCCAGGATTCGAACCAACGAAACACTTGGCCGCCTGCAGCGGAGTGCGCAAACTTAACCACTCGGCCACGGGGCCAGCCCCAGATTGTATTTCTTGAGAGAGAGAATCTAACGTGTGCCAAACGTTGACATTAAAAAGAACAAATGTTTCTTTTGTGAGAAAACACTGAACTACAAAAACTTTTCAATGTATTTATCTAAAACTAGTGTGCTAAACTAAAAATCATTTGATTTAATGTTTTTTAAATTATAAAAGTAATGAATGCTCACTGTCAGAAAAAATTGAATAGTAAAGACAGCTATGAAGTAAAACAGAAACAGTTTCCCCCTTTATGTTGTGGCTCTGTTTTATAATTATTTATAATAGAGTTTGTACTTTATTTAAATAATCCTCTGATATATATTTCATTTGTTTTCTACTTTTTTTTTTTTTTTTTTTTGCTGAGGAGGATTAGCTCTGAGCTAACATCTGTGCCAGTCTTCCTATACTTTGATATGTGGGTTGCTGCCACTGGTAATGCCACAGGGAAGCTTCTCGTGTGTCTTTGGACACAGATAGATACGTTTTCACAACAATTCTAGAAGGAGAATTGTTGGGTCGAAGGATATGTACACTTCGCTGATGGGCACTGCCAGGTTTCCTTCCAGAAATGTATTTTTCCCATTTATAATCTCATCAATAGTGTGTGAAAATGCCCCTTTCTTCACATTCTTTTCATCACAAGGATATTTTTAGTCTTTCAAGTTGTTGGCTTTAAATAAGCAAAAAAACAAAATCAAGTTTTAATTTTTCATCACTCTATACTACATTAAAAAACAGTTTTGTCTGTCTCTGTTGTATGGTTTACTGGTAGACACTCCTTTATGTAGGGAATGGGAGTATAAACAGAGTTCATATAATAATAACATTTATTGACTGCTTAGTACCAGCTGCTGTGTTAGAAACTTTTCTTAATTACCCTTTACCCTGTAACAACCATGCTAGGTAGACATAGTATCTTTGTTTTACAGCTGGGGAATTTGCGATTCAGATATGTTAAACAACTGGCGTAATGGCACCCAGCTAATCAATCGCAGAGCTGCATTTTGAGCTCAGTTCTGCTTCTCTGCTTTACTGTGCTCCTTTTCCAGGGGTTGTCCCTCTGCTCCTGAAGGGTACTGATGACTTGTTTATTAATTGCCAAATTTGATGGATTTTTCTTAAGCCCACATCCGAGTGAACCTGTCTCATTCAGTGCTGTTAGTGCTTTGTTTTATCGGAGCTTTCTCTGCTGGCTTCCTCAACGCTGCACCCTCAAGATTCTTCTCTCACTTCGGACGAACGTCCGTGTCCTTTTCCTTGCCTCTTCAATGAATACATCCTCGTTCACTGCCGCTGTCTGGCTGGGATCTTTCTGTCGCATGACTGCAGCATGTTTGTGTGTTTAATGTGGTGAACTTTCAGATGCCATCCTGTGGCCTGGACCTCCTTTGAACACCTCATTTCTGTTTCCAGCTCTCTCCCTGCGTGGTCTCTGGATGTTGCTAACTCATGTTCAGATGGCTTATCTTTCTCCCAGTCTTCTCATCCTCCCATGGTACATTTCAAAGTTAGTAAAGGAACCGTTTCCCGGTTACTTAGTGTTGGAAAGTTTGAGTTCTTTGGCCTGGCTGTTTCCCTCTATATATCTAATCATTGTGTGACCAGATCCTACTGATTTCACCTGGGAAATATTCTTCTGTGTAAATCTGGCCATCCTCTTCTCACTGCCCTGTTCTGGTTTGGATTTAGATTAGTAATTCATTTTTTAACCTGTAGTCTCTGCCTCTTCCAGTTTATCCTGCATTGTTAGAGACGCGTCATGGACCAGTTTAAGAGATCACAGACATGTGCCCGCACACACATACTAGAAGATTTTTTACTCCTTTGCTCTTTCTTACCCCTTCAGTTCCTAATATGAATGTACTTATCAGGAAATGTCACAAACCAGTGACCTTTTGGAAACCTGATTGCAGAGACATCAAGATTTTGGCATGTCCTTGGCCTTGAAATAGTTCTGAACAATTGGAAAGAGCTCACACAGTAATCAAAAAAGAATTAGAGGAGTTTAAAAATGTGTGAGCAGAGTGTTGCTGTGCTTAGGAAGCATTTGGTAACTTTGAGCAGGTTTTACATACACCCGCTGATAACAGGAGCCCTGGCTCTGTTCTTCAGTCCGGAGCCCCCGGTGCCCGCTTTCCCTGTGGTAGAGCTGTTGCCTGTTGTGGCAGAGTGCTCCCTGGCGTTGCAAGGATGGTGTTTCTTTTCCTTCCTCAAAGCAAATTACTCATCAACAGTTTGTAAAGATAAAACATTTGTATTAAGGATGTTGTAAAGTAGAATCAAGTACTTGTAGAGCTGGAAACATCTACACAGACATTTAGTCTAACTTACTTTATAGAAGAAGCAACTGAAATCCAATATACTTAAGTGAGAATTAGCATATTAACATTTATAAATACCTCTTAATTTTTACATGTATGTAATATGGGTGTATTTGATTTTGAGTAATAACAAAGTAATAGTAATAAAATTAATCTTTGAAGCTAAGGATATAGCTTCTTTGTAAATGGTAAAACATAATCGTAGAACTTGGCGATCAATGACTGTAAAAGTCACCTGAAAACAGGGTATCATTTTCAAACAAAATACTTTTAGAAGCATTTAGAAGGAATAAACTCATAGGGAGAATTTAATATTTCAATAATGTGGTGGTAAAGCTATGTAACGACAGAAGTACGTGTTGAATCTTTCAAAGATTTTGTTTGCTTTAAGTTGCTTTTCATTAACACATAACTCCTTCAGAGTGTGTCACTGAGTTAATAACAAGATTCTAAACATGTTAGTATTTGGATATGATAGTATTCCTTTTTAGGGCTTGTAAGAAAACTTTGTACTTTCCAGTGATTCATATGAGGCATTAAATACGAAATATTTTCAAAGAAGGATAGAGTTTTAAGTAACAAAAACAAATGAAATAATATACTTCTGTCTATGTTGGTGTTAAATAATGCCAAGTAACAAATTATATTACTGTATTTATTCAGAGATTCATAATTCTGGTTCTGCCACTTATGTGTCACGTTGAGCAAGCTCTTTAAGCTTTCTGAGCCTAGTGTACTTATCTGCACAATAATGATGGTTATAGCCACCTCAAAGGTTCTCGTGAAGGTTCAGCTCCATAGCACAGCCAAGCACTTCATACAGTCTTGGAACGTTGTATACACTTGTAAGCAGAAGCTATGAAAAAAGAGTGGCATGGTTTAAAGGGAAATTAGACAGTGGTGACAAGATGATAGGGAGTGTCCATAGTTGTTTCCTGGTGGCCTGCACTGGGTCCGTGTGCTGCTGTTACTCCTCAGAGCAGAACTTTTGAAAGCTTACAAAAAGTAGTTGAGTTTGTGTTAATGATTAATAAGATAGTAGAACGGGCACGCGTTTTAAGTTTACAGCTTGGTAAATTACAATGTGAACTAACCCACATAACCACTACCCAAGTCAAGTTTGTTGACTATTTGGATGTTCTATTTTGTGAATTTTCTTTTGCCTAGTTTTCTATTTGCCTGCCTTTCTGTTCATTCGTGGTTTTTAAACCATATATTCTCAAAATGAAACCTTTTGGAGAAATATCTTCTTCCATTCTGTGGCTTGCTTTTTCATTCTCCTGAAGCTGATTTAGGTGAATGCATGGGCTAATTAGTACATGGTCTAGTTTTAATGTACTACTTTTATTTTTCAAAATTTTCCTTTATGATCAACACCATATGTGTCCTATTTAAGAAATCTTCACCTACTCTAAGGTTATGAAGATATTTTCCTATGTTTTCTTTTAAAACCTTTATGTTTTGCCTTTCACATTTACATCTGCCATCCATCTGCAGTTGATTTTTGTGTGTGGTATGAGGTAAAGATTAAGGTACATTTTTCCTCACGTGGATATGCCTTACTGAGCACCATTGATTACCCACAGCACAACACTGACAACTTTGTCAAAATCAAGTGACCTTATGTGCGGGTCCGTTTTTGGACTCTGTATTTTGTTCTTTTCATTATTTTGTCTATTGTTGCACGAGTATCACAGTGTCATTATCATAGTTGTCAGTATAAGTCCTCCTGCTTGTTCTTCAAAGGACTGTTTCTGGTCCTTTGCACTTCGAGATAAATTTTAGAATGTGTCAGTTCTGCAAAAAAAAAACGTTCATGTTTGAAGTATATTTTCCCCTGGGTATGCTTTGGGAGTTCTTTTCTTTCAGTACTTTAAAGATGTTATTCTTTTCATCCTGGCTTCCATGATTTGCATAGAAAATTGGCTCCTTTGGTGACGGTGTGTCCTCCCCCCACCTCCCGCATTTAGGGTTTTTCCCTTGGGTTTGGCTTAAGCGCTCGACTCGGATGTGTCTAAGGGGGTGTGTGTGTAATTCTGCCTGTCCTGTGTTTAATCCCCCCCTCAATATTTTACTGTGAGATTTTTCAAACTTGCAAATAACTTGAAAGGATTGCACGTCAGCATGCACATAGCCACCACCTGGGTTCTGCAGTTAGCACTTTGCTGCATCGACTTTATCGTGGATGCCCTCTGTCCGTTTATATTCCATCTTTGCTTTATGAGGTAATTCACAGTAGGTTGCAGACATCAGGGCAGTATACCACTAAGCACTTAAGCACGTCTATCATGAAATAGCTGATTATTTATTTATGGTTCTTTTTTTGGAAGTGAAATTTTTTTTTTTTTTTTTTTAAAGATTTTTTTATTTTTTCCTTTTTCTCCCCAAAGCCCCCCGGTACATAGTTGTGTATTCTTCGTTGTGGGTTCTTCCAGTTGTGGTATGTGGGACGCTGCCTCAGCGTGGTCTGACGAGCAGTGCCATGTCCGCGCCCAGGATACGAACCAACGAAACACCGGGCCGCCTGCAGCGGAGCGCGTGAACTTAACCACTCGGCCACAGGGCCAGCCCCTTATGGATAGTGAAATGCACAGATCTTAGGTATACCATTCAGTGAGTTTTGACACATGCATACACCTGTGTAACCCAAGCTCTATCAAGATCTAGAACATGACCATGACCCCAGAGAGTTCCCTCACACCCCTTCCGCCCGGACCTCCCGATGGGAGTTTCCCCACACTGCAGTTTCCTGTTCGAGACCTCCTGTGGGTGCCGGGACACAGCGCTGCTCTCTTGTCTAAGGGTTGTTCCCTCAGCATAATGATTTCATGATTTTGATATTTTTGCTTCCATCAGTAGGTTGTTTCGTCTTATTGCTGAGTAATTTTTCTGGCACAAGAAGATTTCAGGCCCACCTTATACTTTCCCTGCCTCCGTCCTGGAACCAGCCATTTCTCCAAGGAGCCTGAGTTCCTTTTAGTGGGGGAATGGTATTTAGAAATCAAGAATTTTTTGTTTTAAAAAGTCGATTTGAGTTTTCTGTCGTCGTTTTGATGCCCCTGTTGTACCTTGAATGGCTGTATGGCCGTGGGGCTGCTCTTGGTGAGTTTTCCTCCATGTTTCTTTGCGTTTGCTTGTATTTCCTGTTAGGCTGGCAACTTTTTGTTTGTTTGTTTCTTTGGCCTGGGATCTTGGGTATGAAACGTTTCGTGAGCTGTGCTGTTCGTCATGGTCGCCCTAATCACTCCCGGCTATTTAGGTTTCACATTTAAATGAAATTCATTTCCTCAGTTGCCTTAGCGTCACCTCAGCTGCTCAGTAGCTGTGTGTGGACTCGTACAGATAGAGAACAGTTCCAGCCTTCCAGAATGTTCTGTGGGACACTGCTCTGCTAGGAACTCTGGATACCTTCCTCCAGAGAGAGTTCCTGTGTGTTCTGGAACCTGCCTGTTCTTCCAAGTGAGGCTGGTCTCAGTTTGCCCTGTTCTGTGATGTAGCCTTTAGTGGTTTCAGTTGAAAAGCCTGGAGGATCTGCCAAGGCCCCTCTTCTTTGGCAGGTTCTGACTTCCAGGTTTTGTTTTCCCAGCCCCGGTGGCGCAGCTGCAGGCTCTAGGCCACTGCTCTCTGTTCAGCCTCTGTGCCTCGCTGTCAGCTGGTGACTGCCTCACGAAAAAAGAAGGCTCACTTGAACGATAAGTTTTCTCTTGGCTCTGGGATTTTGTGCCCTCAAGTCCTAGCTGTCTTGTCTGCTCTCTGATGACTTTACACAGCTTTTGTTTCTAGTAGACTTTATTTCTTAGAGCTGTTGTAGGTTCACAGCAAAACTCAGCAGAAAGTGCAGAGTTCCCATCTGCCGCCTGCTCCCACTCTCAACCTCCCCACCACCGACATCCATGCCACAGTGGCGTGTCTGTCACAGTTGATGAACCCACACTGACATGTTATCTCCCAGAGGTGATACACACAGCTGTATTTGTGTGTGTGTTTTATCCAACTCTTACAGATTTTCTCGCCGGGGATATTGGTCTGATACCAGCTAGTAAGTACCCTTCCGTTTTCTTTTATTGGGGAGAATATAATTCAGTACATTTAGAAGCTTCTCAGTGATTCCTGGCAATTCTTTAGAATGGTTAATTGTTGGGATTAATGGTTTTGGTAGGAAATTATGCCCGCTCAGGTATGTGGGGGGAAATGTATGTGTGGGTGTTTCATACTTTCGTATTCCCTTACAGCCCGTTAGTACAGGTACAGAAGTTGCTTAATGTAGTTGGCTATTTTGTAAGTTATCAAATATCTGAGAGTTTCATTTAGAATGACTATTAAAATGGGATGTATTTTGGGGAGCATTGTGTCCAAATGAATATTTGTGTTCATTGAATACATCTTCAAGGATTGACTTCAGTTTGTAAATACTCTGCCAGGGGCTGTGTACGGTGTAAAACCAAGTGGGAGGCTGCTCCTGATCTTAAGGACCTTACGTTCGTCTTAAGAGAGAAAATAAGACATGTGCGTAAATATTAACAGCACTGTTTGTAGAGGGCACATTTTATTTCTCACAAGGTTTACAGGTGAAACCTAAGCTTTTGTTTTGGTACCACTATCTATTGATGCTGTGACCTTGGCGAAATCACTCAAGCACTCAACTTCAGATGCTTTTTGGGGGAAAAGGAGATTAATTATGTGCCAAGTATTTTATCTGGTTTTGTCACAATAATCTGGAAAGGCAAGCATATCCCTTGTTTACAAATGAATGAACTGACGTGGCAGTGGTGTCGATAACATGCCTAGGACCTAGAGCTTTGTATGCCAGAGCTAGAGTTTGAATTCGCTTCTCTGTTACTCCAAATCTGTAGTTATTGAGTATACCAGCACATAGCAATCTATTCTGAGGAGTATTAGTAGATATTCCCTGAAAAAATTGATGGTAGTAATATGTTTTCTGATACATGCTTTTATGAATTAAGTGTAAGGTAGCATCACCCCTGTGGCATTCCTGCTGGAAAGAGAGAATCCGAACCTTCTTGTCAGGAGACATTAAACAAACACAAATTGAGAGAAATTCTACAAAATAACTGATCCGTATTCTTCAAAAATCAAAACCACAAAAGTACTGAGGAGCTATTCCAGATAAAGGAAACTAAAGAGACATGGGTCTGGGATTTATTTATTTTTTAAAAATTTTGTTTCTTATAAAGGAAGGCATAATTGAGACATTAGCAAATCTGAATAATAGTATCATTAATGTTAATTTTCTGATTTTGACAAATCTCTCCTTGTTTTTAGAAAGTACATGCTGAATGACGTATTTAAGGGTAAAGGGATACAGTGTCTACAACTTAACTCTCAAACAATTGATGAAAACTATATTTGTCTATATAAAAGAGAGGATAATACAAATGTGGTAAAATGTTAGTATTTGGGAAATCTGGTTGAGATTATATAAGAATTCTTTGTACTGTTTTTGCAACTTATCTATAAGTGTGAAAGTAGGTCAACATAAAAAGTTACAAGGAAAAAAAAAGTATGAGAAAAATAGTAATATATTTGCCTAGCTGTTAAACGATTATTTGCCTTTAAGAAATGGTGTGCTCCACAGTGCCACCAGGCTGTAACGTGAGAGCTCGCTTGAATCAACGCCTCATCTTGTACCTGCTTGTTATCTCATAGGTGTCTTCTGCTCTGATTAAATGACGCATTTGCAATAGTTCGTAAAATGAAAACAGTTATCTGCCTGGTGTTGAGAAGCTTGGTTTGTTCATAAGCCCGGCCGCTGGCTCACTGAGAGGCCCGGAGAAGTGGCCTGTGCTCCAGTTTTCTCCTGTCGAGTGGGCTAACACAGTACCTCCTCAGGATCCTGTTAGGGTTTAGTGAGCTAATGAACATGAAGCCTGGAGCACAGAGTCTGACTCTTAACAAGAGCTCAATAGACTTTTTTTTGTTAATTTCAATAATTATAAAGTTACAAAATTGAATCATTTATTGCAATTGAATATTTTTTGTTGTCTGACTTAGTTTAAACACACCTTAATAGATTATGGACTTCTATTGGCATTTATTGATGATACATTATATTTAGATATATGTCATAGTCAAATAAATTTAAGAAATCCTGGGTTGTTTTGCACTTCCTTCCTAATCAATCACCTGTTTAATAGGGATAACAACATTTATCTTGTTACCTCATAGAATGAAATATTTGAAAGGGTTGTAAAATACAAATGCAATACAAATATAAGATATTAATAATATGGTTCATGTATGTGGGCTGTGATAATCAGACGTTGATCTTTCTACATCCAGTAGTACATAAACCAATGTATAAAGAAACAGACACGTTCAGCCTCAGTTGCTGACAGGTTTTTGTTTGTTTTCTGCAGATCCTTTTCCTGTTACCCTGCCGCTTCAGCTCCTTAGCTGCTCTCTTTTGATGCATGTCAATAAGTTTTCTCGCAGTTTCCTCTTCTGACGTGAGAACTTTGAGTGCTCTTGCAACTGTTCTTGATAGATAAAACATGAACTACATCATGCTGTCTATAAATGAAATAAATTTGACTCCTGTTTTTATGAAATACTAGCTATTTATCAGTCATAGATATGTAAATTATCAGTGTACCCATTTTTGGGCCATTGGGCGCTAAGCTATGCATTTGGCATATTGGTAGTGAATATTAATAGATCTTTGCTGTCTCCTGTCCCCCACTTCTCAGGTTTAGAATTCGCTAGGTTTTGAAAATATTTATTATTACTGCCGTTCTTTGTACTTGCTGCTTTGCTCTGGATCATTGTGCTGCATACTTAAAAGATTAAGTGGCCTTGCAATAGGGATTTTTTTAATTGAGATATTTTTAGCCTACGACTCAAGCTGTATTTGCACGAGTGTCTTTTCTGAGCGCCTGTACTTTGGTTACATTTCAGCATGTTATTGAATAGTTGTATGTACTGTGAGTATCCAGTCTGTGTGAATATCCAGTATTCTGTAATGATTTTATTGCCTATAGCAACACATTTCTTATCATATTAAATATAAACATTCATAACTTAAAAATATTTCCAGAAGTGGTTGTCTCTCTCTCATTTTTTTTCCTGAGAAAGATTGGCATTGAGTTAAGATCTGTTGCCAGTCTTCCTCTTTTGGCTTGAGGAAGATTGTCGTGGAGCTCTCATCTGTGCCCATCTTCCTCTACTTTGTGTGTGGATCCCCGCCACAGCATGGCTGACAAGTAGTGTAGGTTTCCACCTGTGAACCAAGCCTGGGCTGCTGAAGTGGAACGTGCCAAACTTAACCACTAGACCACGGGGCCAACCCCTGGTTGTCTCTTTTGAAATCTATTTGCCTTTCTAGAGTGTTGAGGTTTTCTTGGTTGTTTTAAAAAAAGCACCATTCTGCAGAATATTGAAAAGCGTGCTATTAAGCTGTAAGTAACTCACTAGTATGTTTTTAACAGTCATCCCTCTGTTGAAGTTCCAGTTGTAGAAATGTTCTTCCATGCTTTCATAAATTTTAGTTGTATCACAACTTAGAAGGATTCTTGAAGTCCCCTGATGTGCCTGGAAGAGTCTCCTCCTGATGTCCCTCACACCGTGATGGAGCCTTGAAGGGACACCTCAGTACTCCTTCCCTCCTGAGGCAGGGCACTCCCACATCAGAAATTGTTCCTTATGATAAACGGAAATAAAATACATTCACTTAACACTGATTGTGTAGTCTAATTTGATGATGATAATATTAGAAGAAAACTTGAAATTCCTATAAAATCTAGGTGGCTAACAATATTTAATGTTAGTCTTTTGTTATATAGTATGAGATGCTTCTTTTAGAAACAATTAAGTATTGTGGAAATGTATACTTTTCCTTCTTCCTGGCCGGGTTGATTTCTCAGACATAATTGCTGATAAAACTTGGGTGTGTTTCCTTTGCTAGATTTGCCGTGCTTGTGCAAACACATGTTTGTCAGTGCCTGCATTTTATAACCACTTTAGGTCTTTGCTGTCTTTGTTAAGTATAGGGTTTTGACTTGTAAGAATTTATTGAGTGCATGATGTTGAATTGGTGTTTATGGAGAATGACACCTACTGGCTAGGAGATGGTCACGTCCACTGTTGAGCTCATTTCCTAATTGCCTCTGTGAAGGATGTGATAGTCTTTTTTAGGAACCCAGTATCTGCCAAAATAAGAGCCTTATTTTAGCTAAGAGGTATCTAGCAGAAGTCTGTGTATTTCATGTGAAAGATTATTTATAGTTAAGATGAGTAAATACTTAAAGATCAGGAAAAGGGCTTAGTAAAATGTCGAGTACAGTTTTAATGTAAGTATATTTATATTTCACATTTCCTGGTTAGTCTTAAAATCAAAGGTGATGTGTTTAGAGAGAAAAGAAGAACATGTTAATGATAAGTATAGTATCTGAGTGGGAGAACTTCCAGTAAGAGAAAAGTCTTGATAGTTTTCATAATTCTAGGGATCATTTATTTTAAGGTGTAGTACTTAAAAAGTATCCGGGGCCAGCCTGGTGGCGCAGTGATTAAGTGCGCACGTTCTGCTTCTCGGCGGCCTGGGGTTTGCTCATTTGGATCCTGGGTGCGGACATGGCACCGCTTGTCAAGCCATGCTGTGATAGGCGTCCCACATATAAAATAGAGGAAGATGGGCAGGGATATTAGCTCAGGGCCAGCCTTCCTCAGCAAAGAGAGGAGGATTGGCATCAGATGTTAGCTCAGGGCTAATCTTCCTCAAAAAAAAAAAAAAGGTATCGATTCTGAAGCCATAAAACCTGGCTTTGAATCCCAGCTATACCGCGTTCTAGCTGTGTGACGCTTCGGCTAGGTACTTATCCTTGTGTCTGTTTCTTAATCTACTAAAAGGACTGGTATGAATATCAAGTAGGTTAATAATTCTAAAGTGCTTAGAGCTTGCCTGGTTCATAGGGTTATAACTACCTGATATTACTGCTGTTATTATGTGTTTTTTAAAAGATTTATACAGAGTGAAAATTTGGTTTAAAAAATGAAAGAAGAATATTTTTTTTCTTATAATTATCCTAGAAAGCCAAAGACCAGTAAATTAAAAAGGCGCATAACAGACATTTTTTCATGTTATGGAACTATTAGAAAACTTAGATCAGTTAGGATTTTCCTATTCTGTGGAAAATAAAACTAGAGGATAACTTTAATTGAGTTGCTAAAAATGACTTTAGTGTCAGTTTCTAGGTTTTCTCTTGGTTTGGCTATCTGTGTTTCGGTCACAAGATTTTGTGCTTTCTGATGAGGTGGTCTAGAGAAAAGCTGTCGGAGTCTCAGTGGCATTGCTTTTCGGGGAGCCTTGGGCAGTGCATCAGGTATCTGTTGCTGTGTGACAACTCCAAAACTGAGTTGCTTCAGAAACAATGATAGATTATTTCTCATGATTCTGTGGGCTGGCTGTACTCGACTGAGGGATTCTTCTGTTCTACGTGGAACATTTTGTTTACCAGCATTTTCGTTCTTGGAGCAGAAGAACAATGCAGAAATCTGTTTTTAGAACATTTTCTTTAAATGAGATAATGCATTAAAAGTTATTTCTGTGATGCCTGGTCCATTGTTAAAGCTCAGTAAATGGTATTTGTTTTTATTACGTAGTCAGAACATTTCAGTTGTCCCAAATGCAAAGTGGCTAACATGTAAAAAGTCTCTTGGTTTGATACCTGTTTGGCTCGTGTATTTGGTTTAACAAAGGTATTCTTAGCATTCCCCAATGAATGAATGTGGCCAGGCAGTGTTCTCAGTGCGGGGAATATAGCCTTGAAGTGTTAAAGTTCCCGCCTTCATGGAATTTATATTCTAGTGCAGGAGGGGAAAACGGATAATAAGCAAACGTGCATCACTTGGTGACAAGTGCTGTAGAGAACAGTAAAGCAGGCTGAAGGAGGGGGGGTTACATGTAGGTGTTGGGGGGAGGGGCCAGGGGAGGCCTTTCTAATGTGATGTTCTTTGAGCAGAAATGCAAAGTAAGAGTTCAGCTGTTTCCTCTGCCTGGGACTTTCTTCTCCTAGATTAGTACAAAGGTTTTGAGGCAGGAACTGTGGTTAGAAAGAGGAAGGAGACCAGTGTGGGTGGATCAGAGCAAGAAAGTGGGATAATGGTAGGAAAGATTAGATGTAGGAAAGGGCTGAATCGTGTGTGACCTTGTTGGCCCTTGTAAGGAATTTGATGGTATCTGAGATGGGAAGCTGTTACGGAGACTTTGAAGAGAAGACTGGCTGGTCTGACTTGTGAATTACCTGGATCCCTCTGGCTGCCTGGTTGAGAGCAGACGACAGAGGACAGAGGCAGAAGCGAGAGGAAGAGTTAGGAAGCTCTTGAAATCATCCAGATGAGAGGTGATGGCGGCTTAGATCAGTGTGATAGCAGTAAACGTGGAGCACATGGTCACATTCTGGATCTATTCTGAAGATAGAGTCAGTGGGATTTGCTGAAAGATGTGGGCAGTGAGAGAAAGAGAAGAGTCAGATTTGATTCTCCCGGATTATGGGTCTGAGAAACCAGAAGGATAGAGTTGTCATCTCCTGCGGTGAGGAAAGGTGAGGGAGGAGCGGGGTGGGGGACTTGGGAGTTCTTTCTGAAGACATTCAGCTTGAGATATCTAGGGACACTCAAGAAGAGCTGTTGAGCAGACAGTTGGATATGTAGGTCTGGAGTTAATTAGAGAGGTCTGGGTTGGAGATACGCATTTGGGAGTCTTAAGAATAGAGGTGGTATTCACAACTGAGTGGAGGAGACTACCGAAGGGAATGTATGTTGCTGGAGAAGATAGATATCCAAGGACTGAGCCTAGGGGCACTCCGGAATGGAGAGCTTGTGGAAGTGAGATGGAACTAGAAAGGAATCTGGGAAGGGAGTGCTAGGGAGGTAAAGTGGAGAACAAAGAGTGGCGTCCTAGAGGTCCAATGCAGACAGCGTTTAAAGCAGGAGTGTGTAACCGGCTTGTCAAATGCTGCGAGTCAGGTAAGTGAGGATGTCTCAAGGCAGTGGCTGATGGTGACCTTGACAGGCTGTTTTGGTGGAATGATGGGCTAACGAAAGTCTGATTAGAGTGAGCTTAAGACATGGCTAGATTTGCAGGCAGCTTTTCTTAACAATGCTTCCGAGGAGGACTGGTGTCCAGGGGAACAGAGAAAGGAGAGATGGCTGAAGGAAAGTGTATAAACAAGAGTTTTTTCGTTTTCTTTTTTTCCAAGATGGGAGATGTGGGATGGTCCTAGAGAGAGAGACACACACGTACATTGAGACTGGTGATGACAGAGTGGGAAATTGGTGGAGTGATGCCCTGTACTTCAGTAAGTGAGCATGGGTGCCTTGGATAGACGCGCTGACACATGCAAGTGGGCCCTTGGATGGGTGGTGAGAATGTGGAAGTTTCTTTTGAATTATCTCTCTTTTTTTCAGTAATGTAGGATGCAGGGACAACAGTTGGGAATGAGAATGGGGGAGGAGGAGGTGGTTTGAGAAGAGAGGAGGTGTGAATTAGGATGGTAGGATTTGAATAAATCGGGGGGATGTATGTGCTGTTGTACATTTTATGCACATTGTTTTACTTAGTCCTTTAGATAATCTTCCAAGTATGTAAGGTCAGTAAAACTCCATTTTAAAAATGAAAATACTAAGGCTCAGGAAAGTTACCTGCAATTAGAGGGAAAGCTAGGTGTCTACTCTTGAGTGTTTAAAATCTAGCTCTATTTAGATGATTTTCATTATTTGCTGTCAGTGCCTCCTTACCAGAGTCCTCCAAGATTTGTCTTCCCAGAGCTTTTCTGTAGATTTCCCAATTTTTTAGTACCAGTACAGCATAAAGTTCCTAGAAAATTTATCCAAAGGGAATTGCATCCGTGATCCATGCTCCTTTATATGGCATCACCAGTATATGGGCAAAAGGTTCTTATTTTCTTTTAGATTGGTTGTGATGGTGGTTGCACAATTCCATGATATACTAAAACCATTGAATTGTACCATTTAAATGGGTGAATTGTATGGTATATGAATTATATCTTAATAAAACTATTAAGTTAATAAAACTTAATAAAACTATACTTTAATAAAACTTAAAACTTTCTACATCTTTCTCTGCCTCGGAGAAGACTGTTCTGATTTTAGTCTGTTTATCTTTATTGAGTTTACCACTTATATTGCCTTTTCCAAGTCTGTGCTGCCTTTCTCTGGTATCTTCTTACTGTCAAAAGTAGAGAGACCAGCTTGGTGGCGCAGCGGTTAAGTTTGCATGTTCTGCTTTGACAGCCCGGGGTTCACTGGTTTGGATCCCAGGTGCAGACCTAGGCACCGCTCATCAAGCCATGCTGTGGCAGGTGTCCCACATATAAAGTAGAGGGAAATGGGCATGGATGTTAGCTCAGGGCCAGTCTTCCTCAGCAAAAAGAGGAGGATTAGTGGTGGATGTTAGCTCAGGGCTAATCCTCCTCAAAAAAAAAGAAAAGCATGTAGATGTACACTTGGGTAGGAGTATCATCACTTAGAAGCCTGGATGGCTGTGCCGCTCAGTCTTGCTGAGTGACATTACCCCACAGAATCTTCAGCTTCTGGCCCTTAGCTTTGTCATTTCAGAAGTTATTTGATCAGAGTCCTCAACTTGACCAGACCTGGGTGGTTTTGTCGCCAGACTCACAAGAAGCTGAAATATATCAGCATTATCTTAGCTTAGTAACTCGAACGGGAGATGAACTGTTGGGCAGCTTAGATGTTCACGTTGGCTTAACTGTTAGTTTTTTAAGTTAGGAACCATATTATGATCAGCATTTTCTTCATGGCCATAAATTATCACGTGTTCATAGTTTAACGGCGTTTGTAGTGATCCCCCAAAGCATCTGCCTCTATAAGAATATAATTGTGACTAGAACTAGATATCGTGAGCTCCTGAACTAGGACACCCTTTTTCCTAACAGGGCTGTTAATTGAATTCTTCTGCCAGTAATTGAATTTTCAACTTAAAAAAGTACAGCCATCCATCACTTAACAGGGTTACATGGGGCCGGCCCCATGGCCAAGTGGTTAAGTTCTTGCACTCCACTTCAGTGGCCCAGGGTCTCGCGGGTTCAGATCCTGGGCGTGGACATGGCACCGCTCATCAGGCCATGCTCAGGTGGCATCCCACATGCCACAACTAGAAGGACTCACAACTAATAATGTATAACTATGGGACGGGCTTTGGGGAGAAAAAGGAAAAATATAAATAAATAAAAAAATCTCTCTAAAAAAAAAAAAAAAGAACGGGGTTATGTTCTGAGAACTGCGTCATTCGGCAATTTGATGGTTGTGTTGCACATCAGGGAGCGTGCTCACACAAACCTAGATGGCCCAGCCTGCTGCACACCTTGGCTATTGGGTGCTAAGCTTATGGGACCACTGTTGTGTATGTGGTCTGTTGTTGATCAGAATGTTGTTATGCAGCACATGACTGTAAAAAACAATGAAATGAAGCAAATAAAATGTTCCATTCATAGTCAACTTCTTTTCTGGGTGGTAGTGTTTCACTGTGTTCTTATTTGCAGCATCTACTGCCAACATTCTCTTCTAGTACCCTAGCAAAAGTCCCACAAACCATCCAGAGTTCCGTTTTCCCACTTAAAAATTTTTTTTCCAGCTTTCCCACTTTACCCTATATTTTATGTCAGTGTTTCAAGGTTTTAGAGAAGTAGAAAGGATTTGGTCTTAATGAATATTGGTAAATTTAATTAAAAGCACATGGCAAAAAGAAAAAAGAAAAATATGGCATTTTAGGTAGACAGCCTTTGTTACCACATGACCTAAATTTTCAAGTTTGTGGGTTTGACACTTGCCTTCTGATTGCAAGTTAATGTTTATAGCGGGCACACAGCAGGGGTGGTTGTCTCCTCCATTCAGCAGACATTCCGTGTGAGCTGTGCCTGTTCTACGAAAGTACAATTGGTGCCTCTTCTGTGCTCTATTCTGCCACACTGTAGGAGCTCAGAAAAGAGTTAAAGTGGTGAAAAAGAAGTGGGAGAATTTCCTTTAGGAGTAGAACAGAAGATTTAAGAGCGGTCCACAAGTTAGAGTCCTTGCTATGATCATTTTTATACAAAAGTATGTTTAGCCCAGAAGAAGAATTTCAGAGTCAGTTAAGGTATAACCAGAAAACTAAGCTTTATTCTTTACCGACAGATAGATATATTATTCTTTCATGCGTAATTTAATTTTTTTCTGAGGAAGATTAGCTCTGAGCTAACATCTGCCGCTAGTCCTCCTCTTTTTGCTGAGGAAGACTGGCCCTGAGCTAACATCCATGCCCATCTTCCTCTACTTTATATGTGGGATGCCCACCACAGCATGGCTTTCCAAGCAGTGCCATGTCTGCACCCGGGATCTGAACTGGTGAACCCCGGGCCGCCGAAGTGGAACATGCGAACTTAACCGCTGTGCCACCAGGCCAGCCCCTGAATAATTTAATTTTTAAAGTTTATTGTATCGTAAGACTGGCTGGTAGAACTCTGCCTCCTCTGACAGTTTCATCTAGATTGTAAAGGCCTTAAGGTATTTCTTCCCAAGCTTTCAAAGTGATGAGACACATAGGAAATGAAAATATTTTATGGCGTACTAGGTTAAACTGGAGAGAATTTGGGCACGTTTGAATGGGACTTGGTAAAGACATTTATTGCATTTCCTTTATCATATATGTGTATTATAAAATAAGATAAAGTACAGAAGCTTTTGGAAAGATAGTTGTGGCAGCCAAGGAATTGTGGGCTCTGATTCCCCTTCAGGAGCACCTCCTGCAGGGAGCGTGGTTGACTGAGCGCGTTCAGCTGTTGCACCTTCAGGTGTGTGTCAGTGCTCAGGCAGAGGCCACGCGTCTGCTGGGCTGTTCTTGCCTGGTGGGAAACTCGTCTGGCAGGTCATGTGGCCCAGGCAGGACTTTCTCAAAACAGCACTGCAGTCAGAGGTTCTTTCTGCTTGCTTGTTCCTTTGCCTCTTCTTTCACTGATGCCAGAACCGCTCACGGTCTGAGGGCTCTCTTCACTTAGTCCTGCTTCCTCGCCCTGTACCCGTCACAGGTGTTTCCCCCCAAGAAATTCCTTGCACATCTAATCTGCTTCGTAGAGGATCTGAACTGATGCAATAATACATAATGAATTTGTATAAAACTTGCAGTTAAAATCTTTTCATATTTTAAAATGAGAAATTTTAGTTTGCTTGCATGAATATAACTTTTGTTTCTTAGATTTTATGTTTGGCTCATTCATTAAATAGTAGCAAATGACAGAAAGAATTCATCGCTCTTTGTCCAATTGACAGAAACTCTTTTCTTATTGTTAACCAGATTTCAAGTAATATCAGTCTCTTTAAATTGTGTATCCTAGGCACTATCATTCTGTTACTTTTCTTTCATTGCCAGATTGATTCTGAAGTTTTCTACAGCAGCCAATTTCAAATCCCATGAATTTTTTATATTAAATGTTTCAAAATAACCTTAAAGCTCTTACACAGCTGCAGCTCTGTGTTAATGATTCTGTAGGTTCGTGTCAGTGCACCATCAGGTGCCCAGGTGAGTCCCTGCGTACACCACACTGTTGAAACTGTGACTGCCCCTTTGCTTTGTATCTTTTTAGTAAGGGTTAATAAATACCTTTACAACTCTTGTGCCCATTTCTCTTTCTTTCTGCCTAGACTTCTGGTCTTCAAGGCCTAGGTCAAACCCACCTTTCACTCTGATATTCTCCTTTGCGTGACCCAACCAACCTGTGTTGGAATGAGTTATCTGAGAGATGTTTACTGAGTGCATGTTCTCTGCTAGGTTCTGCATTTACAATAGTGAGGAAAAAAACGCTAAGATCTGCCTCTGTCTTTTGTATGATATTGTGAGTACATAAGCTTGATAATGTAGGGGATGAAGACATTTCCTCTACCCACTGTGGGTTCTTCTGGCCGGAGAACGAATTAAATTCACATGAGACAGAATAACAGGGGAAAATTAAACAAAGCTTTATAGCACGTATACATGGGAGAGGCCCAGGCAAGCTGAGCAACTCGCCAAAATGGCTGAAGCCCCCCCCTTAAATATCATCTTCAGCTAAAGACAAAGGAAGATGTTGGGGGTGGAGGGGGAGAGATCATGGGAGATTACCACACAAGTACAGTAAACAATATGCAGATTTAAGTCCTTGCCTTTGGCATTGATTAAGAGTTTCTAGAGATAAGGTCATCCCCCCTTCTTCCTGATACAGAGAGGGAGACACCTTTACAGATGGTGATTTCCTTACAATGTAAATGTTTCTTAACAAAGGGTAAGTAAACTCTACTTTTCAGAGTTGCTTTCCTGTCGGCAGTTTATTAAAAGTAACCAGCCCCAAACAATCTTCATGCCAAAGAGACATATCTTGGGGTGGCCAATTCCAAGCCCCCACAATAAGTTAGTGTAACTTTTTCCTTTTTCTACAACACAATTCAGTGTTTGATTATATCTGAATATAATTCATGTGTATACTTCTATACAAACGCTTATTAAGTATTTTTTCAAAAGAATGAAAGTCTTTTATTACTATGTTTTGAAAATCTTTTATGTCACATAGCATTTCCCCATGGCTCTTACTTGTTTTTAACAAATGCTTGTGTGTTGATTGAGTCCTGTTGAATCTCATGTATTAATTATAGCAGACATGTCCAGGAGGAGAAGAGTCACTGGACAGATCCCAGATCTATGGTAGAAGACAGCTTGTTTCTTCCCCCTTGAGCTAATCTGATGAGAAGATCTGTAGGGAGGAGATGGCTAGTCTGCCGCTTGGTCCCACTACTCGAGGCTGGGGCTTTGGTTCTCAGCTTTGGCCATGTATTGGAATCATCCTGGGAGCTTTAAAACGTACTGATGCCTAAGTTTCATCCCCAGAGTTTCTGATTTAATTGGTATGACAAGTAGAAATGGCAAGCAATAGGATATATTGGAGTATATGGGAAGCCATTTGATGTAAATCTAATTCGGCCTGACTTTGTTTTTTCCAAAAGGGCCTGACATGGCCATCAAACATGCATTGTATATCTGCTTAAGCATTTGCTATGTCCCAAAGACAAGAACAAATGCCCATAAGATAAAGGTGCAGCTTACCCCGCCATTGGCATTTCTTTAAGGATAAGCATCTTTCCCCAGGTTAGCAACTGATTGTTGTGCTCACCTGTGACCACCCAGCTTGAGACAACAGACCTGCCACCCTGCTGTGCTGTGTCCACTGAGACAGCAGACCTGCTACCTGCTGTGTCCATCAGTCGCTGTCTTGTGACTATTGTAAAAGGGACGTTTCAATCACATGTGAAACATCCTCTTTGAGGGTATATAACCACTCTGTACACCCACTTCTTTGGTGCCCTTCCTTCCTTGAGGAAGGAAGGCCCCGGGCCATGGTCCTCACATTTTGGCTCAGAATAAACTCACCCAAATTTTCATTTATAGATTGGTTATGGATTATTTTCGTTGACAGGTATAAGGTGTGGCCAGGACCAAGTGATTGTAATGTGCAGCCAAGATTGAGAACCACTGCCTTAGGAGATAATGACAGTCAGCAGTCTCAGTTGAAGAAACTAGCAGAAAGCTTGTATTGTGTAACTGTTTATGAAATGTATGTTGAGAGAGCCTGGCAACAGTGCCATCCCAATAGTAATTAGGACCCATAGCTCATTGAGGGGGTTCAGCTGGTCAAGTCTGGGAAGATTAGAGTATCAAAATATATAACAATAATAATGGGTTATAAACCATTGAATAAAAATAAGAATCCATTGGGGCTGGCCCCGTGGCCGAGTGGTTAAGTCTCACGCGCTCTGCTGCAGGCGGCCCAGTGTTTCGTTGGTTCGAATCCTGGGCACGGACATGGCACTGCTCGTCAGACCACGCTGAGGCAGCGTCCCACATGCCACAACTAGAAGGACCCACAATGAAGAATATACAACTATGTACCGGGGGGCTTTGGGGAGAAAAAGGGAAAAAATAAAATCTTTAAAAACAACAAAAAAATAAGAATCCATTAATCTGTACTCACATAGGTAAATAAATGAATAAATTGAAAGTTTGATGAGGATACAGTCTCAAATTGAAACCACACAGAGAAGGGAGGAGCTGCTACTGACGATATCTAGCAGACACCATGCTAATCAAGTAACCACAGTGAACACGACCAGCACTGGAACAAATCGGAATTGTATGCCACCTGGTAGCACACAATGAGAAAAACATCACTGTAGTATTCCTCCCAAAGGTTTATAACCCAGATCTAATGAGGAAACATCAGACAAACCCACAGTGGGGGCCATTCTACAAGTAACGGGCCTGGAGTATCTTATGCCAAGGTCATGGAAATCAAGAAAGACTCGAGCAACTATTCCTTTTTGAAAAAGACTGAAAGGGATATGACAACTAAATGCAGTGCGCGATTCTAAACTGGATCCTTTTGCTGGAAAGGACGTTTCTGGTATAATTGTCCTGACTTGGAGCCTAAGGCTTCGAGGGTGGAGGTGTATTAGTGTTCATTTCCTGATTTTGATGATTGTATTGTGTTATGTAGGAGAATATTCTTGTTTGTAGGAAATACAAAGTACGCGGTTAATTGGCAAATTACTCTCAAATGGTTCAGGAAAAAAAAATTCATTGTACTGTTCTTACAACTTCTCTGTAAATTTGGGACTGTTTAGGATCACTGTGTGTGACTTACTTTGGAATTACATAGCCATATGTGAACTATCTCTGAGAAGGTTAATCTTCTCAGGAAAAAGTCATGTTAAGCAGCAACATAATTTATCTGGGAATGTCATCTTTCATGGAATACATTTTCCAAATTATCAAAGCTCTTGAAGTGCTAAAATGCTTTTTAATTATTTTGATGTATCCCCTACTTTTCTGTGTTTTCAAGCAGAGTACACTGAGCTGGGTCTAATTATGTGAATATTTATTGTGTTCTGGAGGAATATCTGGGTCTGGATCTGCTTTAGCCTTCGGGGGTTTGGTTTTGTCTTGGCCTCTCTCTCGGTGTCTGCTTTCGGTCTCTTGATGTCATGGTGCATGTATTCAGCAGTTTGCCAGTTCTCTTTTTAGTGTGCTATTTCTAATCTATAGTCCCAAAAACAAGATCTACAGTTTCTCCTTTTTTTAATGTATGTTAATAAGACTCCATAAGGATTAAGTATAGAGATTTTATCATAGCGATGTTGTACTCATAGCACTTTTTAAAGATTAATTCAGGGTATGGCTTGGTTTAAAAGAGCTCTGACAGTGAAGAGTTACTATAAATAGAAGGTGATTTCTTTGTCATTTTACTAACTTTTCTCAGAATGTCAGATGAAAACCACTCTGTTTTGTTTTTTTTTGTTGTTACATTTCAGAGCGCCAGAGATCATATTGGGATTGCCATTTTGTGAAGCCATAGACATGTGGTCACTGGGATGCGTGATTGCAGAATTATTCCTGGGATGGCCGCTCTACCCAGGAGCCCTGGAGTATGACCAGGTAACAGAACTTTGCGATAATCTAGTAGAACCAGTTGAATGTAAAGAAAAATAGTGGATTTGTAGGAATGCATTCCCCCAGGTATACAAATGCATGTGAAAATCTTTTAAAAATAAAATGGCAAAACCTGGGATCTTAGGGAATTTAAATTCAAGATCTCAGAACTGTATTTGGTTTTTAAAAACTTTTATAACAACTGAGGTAAGTTTCATAAACAAAATTACAATCCACAGGCCCCAAAACCAGTTTTGTGAAACTCCTAAGAGAATTTCTTTTATCATTTTTATAGTATAGCCATATAAAGGGCTGGACTGTGTCATTTGAATAATAGCGCTCCACTCAGGTGGCAGACTGTGACGATGGGTGAAATGTCAGCCTCTCCAAGGGCTAAAGGCATCGTAACTCCTGGTCTTAGACCAGCAACCATTGTTGGTCTTAAGTACCTCAGCCACCTGAACCCTCTTTAGTATTTTTAGCTGTTTTTGAATGGTGCTAAAGTCTAGTTTAACATTATCTAGATGATTCGCAGTAGAATCTAGCAAATCACTTCATTAAACACTTTTCATGATAGTTTTCAGGTACGTTTATTAACCTCTCTAAGATATTAGACAATGTGGTTTGCTATTTTCTTGGTTTTTAATACCAAGATTCTTTTTTGGAGTAATTGTTATCTTATTTACTATTATTTGGAAGAGTTTCATAGCATCTCCTTTATTAGAGAGATACATACATATTCAGCTATTTTAGTGGAAAATGTTAGTCAAAATTAACAAAATGGTTACCTTCATTTTGTCTTTCTATAATTGGCTTATAGTGGATAAATATAATATTCATTTAAATGACATTTAGCTTTTAAGCATGAAAAAATAGAACATTTAGGTAACATTAGATGTCATCATTAACTTTAATCTCTTATCTTCTTCCATTGACTTTCTACCATAAGGCTTCTCTCTCAGACTAGTCCTGTGTCCTCTACCTTCCCCTCCATGTTCAGCATACCTCTTTTTTTTTTTTTTAATTGAGGTCATAATAGTTTACAACATTGTGAAAATTCACTTGCACGTTATTGTCTGTCTGTTACCATATAAGTGCTCCCATTCACCCCCTTTTCCACCTCCCAACCTCCTTCCCCCTGGTAACCACTGAACTTTTCTCTTTTTCCATGTGTTTATCTTCTACATATGAGTGAAATCATATGATATTTGTCTTTCTCTGTCTGGCTTATTTCGCTAAACATCCATCCATGTTGTGAATGGGACGATTTTGTCTTTTTTCTGGCTGAGTAGTACTCCATTGTATATATATACCACATCTTCTTTGTCCAGTCATCAGTGGATGGGCACTTAGGTTGCTTCCACATCTTGGCTGTTGTGAATAATGCTGCAATGAACATAGGGGTGCATTAGTCTCTTTGAATTGTTGATTTCAAGTTCTTTGGATAGATACCAGTAGTGGGATAGCTGGGTTGTATGGTATTTCTATTTTTAATTTTTTGAGGAATCTCCATACTGTTTACCACAGTGGCTGCACCAGTTTGCATTCTACCAGCAGTGAATGAGGGTTCCCTCTTCGCCACATCCTCTCCAACATTTGTTATTTTTTGTCTTGGTGATTATAGCCATTTTAATGGATTTAAGGTGATGCCTTAGTGTACTTTTGATTTGCATTGTTCAGTGTACTGCTTAAAAGATAGTTTCTGTAGAATTTTCCGTATATCCTGGATTCCTTCAGCTTTTCCCCAACCACTAACCTTGATGCAGATGCTAGACTATTGCTAGTTTTGAAAGAGTTAGTGATCTCCTTGGAGAACCCATAACCTCTTAGCTGCTGAAGTACTGAGGTTGCCGTCGAATGCGAGAAGAACACCTTTGGCTCTGTAGACTGCGGTTTGTGACCTGTGTGACACCCTGGAGCAGGACACCATCTAGTGGCAACTTCACGTCCATTTGCTGTCGTACTGCGGATTTGGACTTTACACTTCTATTCTTGGACAACTGATGTTAGTACTGAAGAGGACCTTATAAGTTATCTAGTTAGTGCCCCTGCCTATTTTATAAAGGAGGAAACCAAGGCCCAGGAAAATGAAATGACATGTCAAATGTCACAATGATAATTTAAGACAAAGCCCTGACCAAAACTGTTTTTCTAAAGTCATTAATAGATGCTTTTTAAAAAAAACTGGAAACAGGTGTTATCCGATCCAGATTAGCAGTGTTTTCAGAATGTATATTACTTTAATTCCAAAGGGGTATAGTAATTGAAAAAAGCTATTACACAGAGCATCAGGAGTTGCACAGTTATCAGTTCAGTGTTGTAAAAGTTATTTTCCAAAATGCATGAATGCAAATAAATAGGAGTGATGGTGTGAGCATATCATTGTTTTGCTTCCAATCTTAGACTTTATATTCATTTTCAAATATGATATTTGCTATATAGGTTTTGACTTATGTCTGTTTTCAAGATAAAGGAGCTCCCTTCTATACCTAATTTTCTGAGCATTTTTTTAAACCCTAAATTAATTTTGGACTCTCAAATGCTTTTCTGCATCTATTAAAGTATTCACATAAGTATTCTTTTTTGTTTTTTTGCTTTAGTCTATTTATTAATGTGGTTGAGTTTCATAGATTTCCCCAGCTCCCTGGACTATGATCATCTGATTAGGATGAGAAAGGGGCACCAGCAGAGTAGACCTTTCTGTCATCTGTTCCTCTTCCAGACTTCAGCTGCCCTAATCACTTGGGCACCCAATTGGGATGTTGTTGCTGTTTTATATTTTAACTTATTTTTTGCATTACAGTGGGCCGTGGTAATGTTACGAATTAATACTGAGTTCTTCTATGTGCCAGGAACTGTTTTGATTAACACTGGACGTTAACTTATTTAATGCTCACAACATCCGTATGAGGTACATGCTGCTAGTGCCTCTGTTTTACAGATGAGGAAGTTGCGGGGAAGTTAAATAACTTGCCCAAAACCCCAGCACAGGTAGCATGAACCCAGGAGCCATGCTGTTAGCAGTGGATGCCTCTGCTCTACCTCAGGATAAGACTCTCCAGCCGGTGTGAGGAGAGCGGCCCAGCTGAGAGGGCCCGACCCAGCCCTGCTCTTGTCTGTCCTCAGTCTCCGGTCCTCTCCCAGACGCCACTCCCACCCCCCACTGTCAGTCTGCTGGCACTCCAAGAGGGTTTTCACAGTCTCGTTATTCGTAATTCGCTTCTCAGATCCCTCAGCTTCGTTAGTATTCTGTCTCCAGATGTGACTTGTAGGGAGGGAGCCAGCCGCCTATGCTAGTTTATCATTTTGTCCTGTGATGACATTTTGTACAAATATTTATTTCTCAGAAAGTATGTTGTACAAGATTTTCTTTTCTTTCTGTTTTGCTTTTGTTTATAACATTCCTTTTAACAACAGGAGTGTTCTTTATTATAAATAAATCAGTAATATTTGTAAAGAGGGGAAGCTCAACCAATTTGGAAAATTCAGTTCGGTATGAACACATCACAATTCTGTATTTTATACCTCTAGTAGTAGCTTCAGAATAATATAAATCTAAAATTGACAGAAGCAAAAATAGAAATAGATAAACCCACAATCATAATAGGTGATTTTCACACCTTTCTTTGAGTAATTGATAAAGCAAGTAGATAGAAAAGAATCAGTGAGAATATAGTTTGAACACGATTAACCAAGTTGACCCAATGACACAGGTGTAGCACGCTGCACCCAGTACTACACACAGAACTGCAGGATACCCACTTCTCAAGTGCACATGGGACATTTATAACAGTAAAGACTTCCTATGAAATATATTGTAACATCTCTTTCTTAACTGTTGTTGGTATGTCTTATGTTCAACCTTTATTTAACCTTCTAATAGTAGACCTATAATTGTTATATACTTAAAGGCCAGGAGAAAATATTCAGATTATTTTAATTCTTCATTATGGGGGTAGTATTCCAGCCCTTTAATCATCTTTATCATCTCTTAAAGCTGTTCCAAGGCAATTTCCTTTTTGAATTTTGGATTCCATAACGAGGGACTGACCATGTTGAGAATTTCTCACAGGCCACGTTTCTCGTCCATGCATTTCATTTCCCTTTGTCCACAAGTGTGTTTAGTGTGTGTTAAAGGAGGCCCCTGTGAAGTGGTGGTGTGCGGGACCCCTTCCTGTCTTAAGGGCAGGTCTACTGTCGTCTTAGTGTTCCATGTGCAGGATTTAACTAGGTTTACCAGGGAAATATAAAAACATTATAGGGAATTGTAATATTTTTGTGGAGGGAGGGAGAATAATTTATTTAGTAAATGTTGATTGTTCTTGCAAAATGTTTGTTGGAGTTTAGATAGAATCTTATCCAGAACAGCGAAAAGTCTGAGTTTATATTCAAGTTATTATCCTTCATAATTTCAAATCACGTCTTATGCAGGAGCAATGAAGTCTACTGTTTCCACTCCGGGGCAGCGGGTGGGAGTCTTTAAAGGACACTGTTTTGTCAGGCTGTTCACGTGCAGAGAGGCCTTCTGAAGCTGCCTTAAGTAAAAGTTCACTTTTTTATCTGTGGACTTGCACAAAAATCCACGAATGGAGCTGTGGTACGGCTGGATCGGGTGCAGCCTGGAATCGGAGGTGCTTTGGCTTCTGAGGGCAGACTTAGCGGAACTGGCAGGCGCCATAGACCCTCATCCGATGCCGGGTCTTCCGTGTGCCTCAGCTGCTCTTCAGGTGCTTTCGTGTGTTCTGACCCCAACTTGCTACTCAGGATCTGCTCACCCTCAGCTGTGGTTAGGTTAACATGGCCATTGGACTCCGGCTCCACATCATAATCCTTCCGCTCCTCCCCCCACAGTAGTTGGCATTTCTTAGTCTCCATTCCTGACATTGTAAATCTGATTTGCTTGGCTTATTTCTACTTGAGTTCACAAAGTGAATTTATGCAGTAATGCTTCTGAGTCTGATCCCCACCCTTCATCCACTGGGGATGGGGGGCCAAGGGTGGGTCCCTTCATGTATCAGGGCTTACAGATGGGACAGTTCCTCTTGGAAAGACCGGGTGGGCGTTGTGACCAAATGCACTGACAGATTCACCTGCCGCTTGCTTTGCTGCTTTCAGTGCCGTCCCAGTTTCTTGAGACGCTAATTGCTCTGTCCTCTACTCTTCTGGCACCTTGTTTTCTTCTTCTCAGTGGCACTTCTGGGCTTAATTGCAGATTATGTGCTTAAATATTTATCTGTTCTGCTTTTATATGCTTTTATATGCTTTTGAAGATTGGCACCATATTTTATTCATCTGCATATCCTTAGCATCTGACGCATGATAAATGCTCTTTGTGTATTTGTTGAAATTGAATTGTCGAATGCCTTTCCTGCCACTCAAGAGACTGATGTAACATCTAGGTCCTGAGCTCTTAGTACTTTTCTCTTCATTTTCTGTTTCCATAGAACAAGGAACTCAGCCACCTCGGGGATGTGGATGAGGGGAAGGCACTGCACTTTAATGAAATGAAACTAATTAGTAAGGTGGAGATTTTAGTGATCATTCCTTGTAAAATAAACATAGACTGTTGTCAGGAGGCTCATAGTCTAGTGGGGAAAGCAAATATGTAAAAAAATAATTGTTACATAGTGTTATAAAGGCACCGAAATTATTATGTTCTAGGTGTGATGGTGGCACAGAGAAGTGATCACCCTTGTTTGGGATCGTTAGGCACAGCTTGACTGACGAGAAGTTTTGTTTTGTTTTGTGAGGAAGATTGTCGCTGAGCTAACATCTGTGGCAGTCTTTCTCTATTTTGTGTGGGTTGCAGCCACAGCATGGCTTGACGAGAGGTGCTAGGTCTGCACCTGAACCCGCAAACCCCCGGCTGCTGAAGCAGCGCCTGCGAACTTAGCCACTACGCAACCAGTCCAGCCCCAGGAGAAGTTCTTGAATTGAGTCTTGAAGGAGGAATAGTAAAAGTTTGTCACGGGGATTTGGTGAAGTGAGGCGGGGCACAGGGACCTTGGTGAACAGGAGTTAGAGAGCAATCTGGGAAAGAGGAACGAGCCCATGTGAAGTTGAGCACGGTGCTAGGTGGGCCTGGAGCAGAGGAGCACGTGAAGAACAGGGCAGAGATGAAGCTGGAGGGCCTGTACGCCAGGATTAGAGATTTGGAATTGATCTCATAGGCAATAAAGTAATTTTATGCAAGGAGTAACGATCAGATTTACATTTTACCAAAATGGCTGTTAGCTGTGTGAAAAATGAATTGGGTGTGAGAGGATGGGGTCATTAGGGAGGCAGGCAGTAGCTTGGGGGTTTTGAAATTATATAACAGAATTGAAGAAGACCTGACGTAGGGATGGAGAGGAGGGGCAGTTAGGAAGGATACTAATGAGTAAAATTGTGAGGGTTTTGGGTGTTGGGGGAAAGGGGATGAGGGAGAGGTGCTTGTCTGGCATAAATGTCAGGTTTCTGATTTGGGTGGTTGGTGTTGCTGTTCATCAAAGGGAGAAACACCTGAGGATTAACAGATAGGAGGGAAAATGAGGTTAGGATATGTTCACCCTGAGGCAGGTACCTAAAGTGTAGCCAAGTGGAGAGTTTCAGTAAGTTGGATCTATAACCAGAGTGGAGATAAATAGTTGGATACAGATTTAGAGATGAAACTGTGGGTGTGTGGGGCTTATAGAGGGAAAGGACAGGGAAAGCTCTGGAACACGTCATAGAACAGGTGGAGAGGGGAAGGGAAAGAGTGTCAAGAGCAGGAGGAGAACTAGAAAAGAGTGATGCTGTGGAAATGCAAGGAACAGAGTTTCTAGTAGAGAGGTAATAGACAATAGTGTCAGAGGAAGATAAGGGTTAATATGTGTTATCGAATGTGTCAGTCATTAAAGGCCATTCCTTAGCTTAGTACCATATCGTGGGAGTGATAGGAAAATTCAGATTGTAGTGTGTTGAAGTGAGAATGGGAAGCAAAATATAGGCTGCTATTTTAAGACTCTTAACTGAGTGAGAAAAGAAAGAGTTTTAAATAGTTAAAGAAGATTTTTTTTGAGGATAGAAGATATTAAGCGTTTTTGTGGATTGAGGGGAAGGATCTTATAGAGGAGGAAATAGAAGACACAAGAGAGGATGGGCTGACTGCTACAGCAGAGTCTGTGAGGTTTGAAACAAAAGGAGCCCTGTGTTCTCAAACCCAGTCTGGAGGAGGTTAGTCTCTGTTTACTCCCTGTGCTGCCCGGTTATTAAGTTGGGGAACAGAAGTTTGAGGGCCTGCTGAGTACCAGCCATTGTCCTGGGTGCGTATCTAAGTCAACAAAATAAAGTCCTTCCCTCCATGAAACTTACATTCAAAGGGGGAGCAGGGTAAGAAAATAGAAAGCAAATGTACAGAGTATCAGATGGTAAAAGCATGTTGGAGAAAAACGTGAGAGTAAGGCAGATGGGGTAGCTGATGAGGAGAGAGCTGTTGTTATTTATTGGTGGGTCATGGAAGGCCCCCAGAGCAAGGTGACGTTGGAGCTGAGAGTTGAAAAAGTGGAAGATGAGCGTTCAGATGCATGGGGAGGAGCGTTCAAACAGAAGGACACCAAGCTCAGGCCCTGAGGATGGAGCGGTTCTGTATACTCCCGAGAGCTCCTCCTCCACTGACTCAGCCATGCCTCTGCCGTGACACAGACGGCCCTCCACTGCTCCCGCAGTCAGAATCACCAAGTCTCCATCAGGCTGTCTCTCTTGAATCCACTGCTTTCTCTCTGTCCCTACTCAGTCTCTCCGTTCAGGCCCGCTCAGCTCTCCCCTGGCCTTTTCCTCTCAACGTTCTTAGACATCGCTTTAGAAGTGTAACTTGTCAGTTTTCTGTCTGGATTTCTCCACTGGTTTCCCATTATTCCCTCCTAGAGTAAAATCCAAACTTCCTAACCTATTGATAAAGTCCTCTGCCTGCTAGTTCGGTTTCATCTCTTGCCGTTTTTCCCTTAGCCAACCTCTGTGCTTCCCGTCTCTGTGAATGTCTAGGGATTTTCTCTTGGTTTTCCATATTTATTCATGTATTACAGCCTTAACATAAATCATAATAGATCAGGTTTTCCCCACTCCTCTAGGGCTGAGGAACTCTTGTTTATCCTTTAAGACCCAACTTGAACATAGCCTCTTCTGGAACTTTATGTGACTACAATTATTTTAGGTGTTCCTTCTCTGTCTTTCCACAAAGTATGCATTTATTATGGTGCTTTTATTTTTTATTTTCTTAGTTTATTTTTTTTGAGGAACGTTAGTCCTGAGCTAACATCTACTGCCAATCCTCCTCTCCTTGCTGAGGAAGACTGGCCCTGAGCTAACATCTGTGCCCATCTTCCTCTACTTTATATGTGGGACGCCTGCCACAGTATGGCTCGACAAGTGGTGGCATGTCTGCACCTGGGATACGAACCGGTGAACCCCCGGCTGCCGAAGTGAAACGTGCAAACTTAACCACTGCGCCACCGGGCTGGCCCCTGTTATGGTGCTTTTAACACTGTATTATAATAGTTTACTTGTGTGTTCCCCCACTAGACTGTGAATTTCTTGAGGGCACAGACTGCATCAGTGAATTCTTGACCTAACATCTGTCTTAGTGTCTGATATATAGTAGGTGTTCAATTAATATCTGTTGCATGAAAGAATAAATGTTTTTGTTCTGTAAATTATTTTTCAGATTCGTTACATTTCTCAGACTCAAGGTTTACCAGGAGAACAGTTGTTAAATGTGGGTACGAAATCCACAAGATTTTTTTGCAGAGAAACAGATATTTCTCATTCTGGTTGGAGATTAAAGGTAATTACGAAGTATTTAGAAAAACAGTTTTCTAAGATGCCTCATGAGTGTGGATGATACCCTCTATGCCTATTTTAATTTTATTGCATTTCTTCCTTCAAAATTCAAAAAAATTCAAAAGAATTTTCATTTTTTACCCTCCCTCTTTTTTTTATTTAACAGGGAAAGCCCTGTCTGAGTTACTTAGCTCATTCCCTAACCTGGCAACATAATTATTAACTCATCAAATGGTTTTTAAAGTTTTGTGTGTATATTCTCACTTTTATGTTGCGTGTTTCATCTTCTCTACCCGCATCTACATTCTTAGCTCTACAGGGCAGGGGCTAAGTCTAACCGCTGACTGTCACCCGAGTACCTGACTTATTCCTAGGATCTTTGGGGGGGGTGTTGGTAAACCTTAGTGAGTAACTTTATAATTAGTTATTTTGTTTAAGGAGTTTGTTATATGTACTATTTTTGACCTGAACCAAGATCTTCTCATTTTTTTGTGCTTCTAAAAAATACATTTTTGATAGTTATTCTTTTGAAACTACTACTTGTCTTCGAATATTTAATATATTAGACTGATGTGCCAGAATTCAAGAAATAAAGAATTCAGAAATGATGAATAATAATATATTATTTTCCTGCTTTGATATATTCAATAAGACACTGGAAGAGCACGAGGCAGAGACAGGAATGAAGTCTAAAGAAGCCAGAAAGTACATATTCAGCAGTCTGGACGACATAGTGCATGTGAGTACTGCAGCCGCGTTCGTCAGGCCTGCATGCTGAAGATGGCAGACTTGCATGCCAAGGATGCCAAAACGTGCTAATCGTTTTCTAAATGACTATAGAGTGCTTGCTGTCTTTAATCTTTTCAAAGGAAATTCATTCTAAGGTTTCAACCTTTCAGGAACTAAATTACATGTCTTTATCAAATATTTAATTTACACTATACTGCTCTTGAGCAAAAAGTATTTTCTTTAAAAGCAAAAAATCCTAGCAAACAAATTTCTTTTCCTTATATCTTGTTGGAAATGTATTTTTGTTTAATTAAAAAAATTCTTTTTGGGGCTGGCCCAGTGGCCTTAAGTTCACATGCCCCTCTTTGGAGGCCCAGGGTTCATGAGTTCAGATCCCAGGTGCGGACCTGCACGCTGCTCATCAAACCATGCTGCGGCAGCGACCCACATGCAAAATAGAGAAAGATGGGCACAGATGTTAGCTCAGGGACAATCTTCCTCAAGTAAAAGGAGAAAAAAAAAATTCTTTTCCAGCTTTGAATGCTATGTGGTGTCTCATCATTTTGAAGATTTTTTAAGTTCAGTTGTTCTTTTTTATTTCAAAATAATTGTAGTTCTTTGTTCTTTTGTCTGTTGTGGTATTTTGTGTTAACTGTGAAGCTTTAACATATACTACCGTCCATGGCTTATTTTTGTTTGATGACTTAAAATTTTGATTTCACAGGTGAACACAGTGATGGATTTAGAAGGAAGTGATCTTTTGGCTGAGAAAGCTGATAGAAGAGAATTTGTTGGTCTGTTGAAGAAAATGTTGTTAATTGATGCAGATTTCAGAATTACTCCAGCTGAGACTTTGAACCATCCTTTTGTTAATATGAAACATCTTCTAGATTTCCCTCATAGCAACCAGTATGTTATTTCAAAATCTTTAAAAATGATTCTGGAGAAATAATAATATGACTTATAGAAAATCAGTGTGTTAGAAAAATGATTTGATTTCTTCATTAAATATAAGTAAACTGAGTCAAAAGAGGTTAAGCTAATTTGGCCAAGTTCGCTGGTAACTAGACATAGAGCTAGAATGCATCTGAATTGCATTCCATTATTCTCTTCCCAAAATACCATATTGAGAATGACTGGGTGATTTTGTTTTTATACGACATTCTTACCTTAATTACCAGGCATATATATATAGTAAAAGGAAATGGCAGCACTCTTCCTCCCTCTTTTTTTTCTTTTTTTGGGGGAAGATTATCCCTGAGCTAAAATCTGCCACCGATCCTCCTCTTTTTTTTTTTTCCTGAGGAAGACTGGCCCTGAGCTGACATCCGTGCCCATCTTCCTCTTCTTTATATGTGGGACGCCTTTATATGTGGCTTGACAAACGGTGCATGGGTCCACACCCGGGATCTGAACTGGCAAACCACAGGCCACCGAAGCGTAACCACTGCGCCACCGGGCCGGCCTCCCTCCTTTTGAGTCCTGCAAACTTTGTTTTCAGTTTCCCTTTGCACCATTTTGCTTTCCTGTTCCCTATTCTTTCTTCTCTGCATTGTGGAAGGAAAGGAAATAGGTTTTTTTTTACAGTTTAGTAGAGAAGAATATATGCTCAAATTGAGAAGGCCTTATCAGAGTTACCGTGGGCAAATCTTTTGAATTCTTTGAACCCCAGACCTCTTTTTTATAGGCTGAAAGGAGTAAAGTAATTGACTGAAAACAGCTTCTTTAAATATTTTTTAAAAAGACCGAATGAAGAAGGTCTGAGGACAAACCCATAAGCATTGTTGTGGGTCACCGGCAAAATTGGTGTTTCTGTAAAACCCAGCTACTATCCCTGTTCCTCCCCCCACCCTTAAAAATATCTCATGGTTCCCATATATAAGCACTTTGAAAATAACATGATAACCACATACTTGGTAACATTAATTTAGGGATATGGAGATACAGAAATTCAGGAAAAAGGGTATGGGTCATAAAATTATGGTGAGCTGACCAAAAATTGCTTACTATTGGTTTTGATGTCTTAAAAAATATTGCAGTATAAGATATACTTTTACTTGCTTTAAAATTCGATCTTTTTTAGGATTTCCTAGTAGAAATAGTATTGGAAATAAGCAGATTAGGTGTAAGTCATAGAATGTTTTCTTTTGGAAATAATTTTTAAATTTTATTAATGTACGTTAATTTTAAACTACTCAAAATGTTTAAAATCATATTACAGTTGCCTTTTCCTTTTTTTGCAGTGTAAAGTCCTGTTTTCATATTATGGATATTTGTAAGTCCCACCCAAATTTATGTGACACAAATAATCACAATAAAGCTTCACTTTTAAGACCAGTTGCTTCAAGCAGTACTGCTAATCTGACAGCAAATTTTACTAAAATTGGCACATTAAGAAATCAGGTAAGAATTTACAGTATTTAATAATTTCTACTCTTTGTTTTTTGGTTTTTTTTTTCTTTATGATTGCTCATTTTGCTTTTGACTTATATGGAAATGTCGTGTCAGCAGTTAGGAGGTAAGTGCTGGTGAGGTCCTACTGGGACCGGTCTGGTACAGCTCTAACATTTCAGGGTGACAGTTGGAACATAGCTCCTCAAATTCACTTTTTTCCTTTCGTCTTTCATTCTCTCAATATTCTCCACCTGTCTTCAATGCCACAACTCTCCAAAAAGTAGAGTTCAGTGAAATCAGTTTCTGGGTCCATTTTTATCGTGGAATTATGATTTTATGAAATGCTTGTGAATTCTGTTTGTGAAGCATGTAGGTAGCAGTTAGAACACTGCTCTGTATAATGCCATGGACGTTGCCCTTTTCAGGCCTTAACCACATCTGCTCATTCGGTTGTGCACCATGGAATTCCTCTGCAGGCTGGAACTGCTCATTTTGGTTGTGGTGATGCTTTTCATCAGACACTGATTATCTGTCCTCCCGCTATTCAAGGTATTCTTTCATTTAAATTACACTTTGAATTTAGGCATGCATTATTTTTAATCAAATTTCAGCATCTAGTCATTAAACATACTATATAGCTTTTGCTACATTTAATGCTTCATTTAAATTTAATTTAAGCTAATCAGTAGCCTTTAGACCAGTGACACTCATTTCTTAACTAGATCTCCATTCTAATCCTCATTAACAAAAATGGGTCATATGATAATTGTATTTCCTGTAGAGTGTAACGTGATAAAATGCCTTTAGTAGAAATTAATGAGCTTGGGAAGCTATGGGTTGTCCTGTTGTGGTGTCACTGCTCCAGGTGTTCAGGTAAGTAGATGCTACCTGTGTATCAGTATTAGATGTTACAGTGACAGAGAGCTCACTTCTTTAAATTTTGGTCAGGAGAGTTGTGGCCCCAAATCTTATACTCCTACTCTTTACCCATAGCCTAACTTTTTTTCTTTAAAAAAAAAAAAAGGATTGATTTTGATTAAATTAAATTATGTCCCTTATTTAGATAAAAATAGCAAATTAAATCCTCAAGTGAGATGGGTGGCAGAATACAATTCTCAAACTGGGGAATTTGTTAGTGCTTCTTAGAGGGCAGTAGCAGCGAGCTCTGCAACTGGAATAATCAGAATACACTCTACTTCCTAAGTCCTTTCCCAGCGTTTTGTCCTCACTAGGCTTTAACATCTAGTACATCGTAAAGCAAGAAGTTGGTTACAGATGGGGCCTGCGGTGGCTGAAACGTGGTGCTGACAGCGGGTGCCGAGTCAGGGCACTGGGCTCAGTCCTGTGTCTGCTGTTGGCTGTGCCGTCCTGGGCAGGTCTGTTAGCCGGCTTCAGCCTTGCTCGAAGAAACATACTGAATAGAGGCTATTTTGGTCATTTCCAGATCTAGTATTTCTGGATTCTGAAGGTTATTTGAATATTTTGTTTGATTTAAGGATTTAAGCAACTTTTAAAAAATTTTATTTTAGTGTATCCCACAGTGCCTAACAAAGCACCATGAATATGTTTGTTAACTTGATTGGCTGGTAATTAGAGATGTGAAAACATGTCAACTCTTTAGCCACTTTTGTTCTACCAAGATAGCTTTACTTTCATCTTTTTTACATATTGAGTTTTCATATAAGGTTTGTAGCGCTAAAAATAGGAAAAACGATAACTTAGCTGGTAGATTCTCAAGATGAAATTGTGGTCCAGGGGTGGCTCTGAGTATCTGTGACAGTGACCATGGCTGGTCTCCATAGTAAAAATACCCGCATCACGCATTGCCAGCACACTCAAAGATGCTGCTGTGTTTCTTTCTTTGTTTCTCCTCGACTGTTTATTATAAAAATTTTAAAATTTCAAATAGAGAAGTTCAGAGAATATTATGCTGCTTTCTACCCTGGATTCAACAAATGTTGACATTTCATCTCATTTTCTTTGTCTGTCTAGACATACATACACGATTTGATAGTAAGTGGTAGGCATTTTACTTCTAAATATTTGGGCATGCAAGACTGATGCTTTTGGACCGGCCCTGTGGCCAAGTTGTTGGGTTCGCATGCTCTGCTCCAGCGACCCTGGGTTTTGCTGGTTTGGATGCTGGGTGTGGACCTGGCACTGCTCATCGGGTCACGCTGATGTGGTGTCCCACATGCCATAGCTAGAAGGACGCACAACTAGAATATACAGCCATGTACTGGGGGGCTTTGGGGAGAAGAAGGAAAAACAAAATCTTTAAAAAAAATTCTTTTTTGTTTTTCAATCAGTTATCATGTAAGTGCTGTCTTGACAAATGCATTTTCACTTACATGAGTTTTTAATCTGTTTCAACAAATAGATTTTTAGGGTCTCATAATCTCTCCCATGTACCAAACTCAGTTTGAGGGTCACCCACCTCCAGTGTGTGATATATTTCGTCAAGATTTGGAATAGCTATTTTTTTTCAGAGCCTGCCTTCTATTTGTAGCAAAAAGCTTGAGGCTCATGAGACAGATTTCCAAACACCATCGAGTACCACTCCTAAAACCTGCAATGAGGTTAGACTGATCTTTTATCTTTTTATGTGACTTATAATTAATAAGAGGTTAGTAACCTTTCTGAACACGTGTTAACTGTGTGAGTGGCTCTCAAGAAGGCTAACAGGGGAGGAGACACTTGCATGCTCGTTACCCATTATATGTTGGGAACATACTTTCGAGTCAGAGTCAGTAGTGAGACAAGACGAGACATTTTTAGCGTGTGTAACGGGCACAGTTTCAGCAGAAGGGAAGGCAGCTCTGTAAATATGTCGTTTCGTCGTTTCTTGTCTTAGTGCACCGGCTGCTGTGAAATGAAAGCTTTCCCTCTAATCCATCTTAGCGCCTCTGTAGAAAATCCCAATCTCGTAATGTGGCAATCCACTTTGAAGGAACATTTTTAAATGAGTATTGGGCAGCAGTTTATGTGGTGCCATTGTAGTTTGTGTTTTAAAATAAATTTTATGTCTATTCCCTTTCCCTTTGCAGTTTTTATTTTGGGGCTATAACTGTCTAGATTCGTCATACATTTCATATACTTTATATATTATTGACAGAATACTTAGGTCTAGATGCATGTTACTATATTGTGCCTTGTTAAAGTAAAGACAGCTTAGCCAAGTTTTATTTAATGAATCTGAATCTATATTAAACCAGCATTTAACATTATTTGGCAATCTGAAAAGCTAGTTATTTATCATCTCCCGATGAAAACTGCTATTTTGGAATCAAATGCATTCCAGCAAAATCCTCCTCTTTTGTACTAGAACGATCTTTAAGCTTTTTATGCCCTGTTCTCCAGGTATTGAAGCAAATTAATCAAACAAAGATAAAGTTTTAGCTGACCTGATGACTATATAGAAAATTGAGATCTTAACCCACTGTTGAGTTTGATTAAAAAATTAGACCTCATGAGGAGAGAAGATAATAGAATTCTTCTCATCTTAAGGCATTGATTATGGGGAGAATTTAAGGGCAGCGTGATTTTTTGGGGGTTCGAGAATTCACTCTGTCCTTTCATCCTTGTCACAGTGAATTCTGCTTTTTTCTCGGTTGAGATTGTCTATTGCTATAATATGCTTACACGGCCCGGCTGTGCTTGTATGCCGTTTCTTGGAGAATTTCCAATAAGATATACGTTTTGGAAGGGATAAGATCAGTTTTCAGAAAATAACCTGTAGATCTTTGTTAAACTTAAATTTGTATCTTGCTCTTTAGGTGAAGACCACAGGGTAGAACACCCTGACAGTAGGATCAAAGCCTCTGTGAGGAAGATAAATACAGCAAAGATAACATTCTCCTTAGGATTAACAGTTAAAATGTATTAGTGCAATAAAAACTGTAAGGTTATTTTTCAATAGGAGAAGAAAACAACGGTAGTATTTTCCTCTTATGGCTGATCAGAAGCACCTAAGATCACTTTTATTGAAAAACTGAATATTTGAATACTCTGCCAGCCCCCATTGAAAGTAACTGCCACAATAGACTGGAGTTATGATGTAGTGAATTTATTCCAGTAACTGAGCTTTCTGATCTTGGGGTATGCCCCCAAAATCTTACTAGTCAAACCTCCAAGTTGGGGTGATACTACTTTACTGTCTAAAAGTTGAATATCATAAGACAATATTTGCAGAGTGCTTTTCTAATGTATGACTTAGAAATACTAACATTAACAGGATTAACGTGGCTGGTAATGCTGCTTTCTGATTTTTCTGGTGGGTGAACAAAATGGAGTGTATTTGTCCTGAAGTTGCAGCCTGTCTATTAGGAATACTACTAGATTAAGCCACATTGGCCAAAGCTTATTAGTTGTATCATCATATTAGGCAGAAAGGATTATTTTTGGTTTTCCTTTGGAGGTTGACATGAGTATGCCATCCTGAATTTTCTTGAGTCATAAACCATCCTGGCCACTGAAGTGTGAAACTGTGATACATTCCCCCTTTGGTGCCAAAAGTGTAAGAACCAGTTACAGTTTTTTAAAGAAGAGAATACTAAGCATAGCTAAAAGTTTGTATGAAAAGATGGACATTTACTTGCTAGAGTGTCAGCCTGTTGAGCCGGCCTCACCTTTCCATGTCCTCCATCATAGTGGCATAACTATTTGAAAAGGAAAATAAAGCTACAATAGCAGACTTTTAAAAGGAATGGGAAGTGTCAAGAAAAATAAATGATTCAACTTTGTGGTATGCATTTTGAAACAGTAGAAAGAATAGCTTTAGAACAGTTTTTAGAATGATGTATCAGAAGCTAGATAGAAAGTACCTCCCTTTTTCTAATAGATTGCTTTGTTAATGTTGTGAACATTTTACATAGGGGGTGGTTTTATAATCTTAATCAGAATTTTAGCAATTCTTTAAATTTAAAAGAGTTTTATAAGTTAACTCGGAGAAAGTGTTTTTCCTTTATTTGAGAGCTGTGCTTTTCTGTTTCACAGGTATCCCTGCCACGCATGGTAAACCCACTAGTTATTCAATAAGGGTAGACAATGCAGTCCCACTTGTGACTCAGGCCCCCGCTGTGCAGCCACTGCAGATCCGAGCAGGGGCTCTTTCTCAGGTTAGTAATAATGCATTGTGTTTGCATGGGTACTGTGTTCCTTACTCAAGTTGGGGCGTGGATCCATCTGTGCTGTTGGAAACAATGAAAATGACCTGAGTGGGAATTCAGTCCTTTGTACGTTGTTGACTTTAACATTTGTGATTATTAGATGATTGTTAGTTTAGTATATTTGTGATTTTAAAATGTGGTAATGATGAATTACTTGTAGCTAATTGGTTTTGTTTGTTTCTGCTGAGCAGACATGGTCTGGTAGAGCACAGCAGATGCTGGTCCCTGCCTGGCAGCAGGTAGCACCCCTGGCTCCTGCTGCTACGACACTGACGTCAGAGGGGGTGGCTGGTTCACAGAGGCTTGGAGACTGGGGGTGAGTTAAAAACAAAAGTACTTCTTGGTGAATAGTTTGCAAAATCGACCTTGGTAAAGAAGGGATTCAGTTTTTCTAAACTTTCTCCGTAGGAAGATGATTTCACACAGCAATCCGTACAGCTCAGTGATGCCACAGCCTCTTCTCACCAACCAGATAACTTTGTCAGCTCCTCAGCCTATTAGCGTGGGCATCGCCCATGTGGTCTGGCCTCAGCCTGCCGCCACCAAGAAAAATAAACTGTGCCAGAACAGGTTGGTGTTGATATTTTAACTTTCCTCTGCATTTTGAGAGTTGATCTTTAAAATACATTTTGCATGTACTCTAAAGGGTCACTCTCTTGTATTCAAAATGACCTCTGTGGTGGCTTTATTACAAACACGAAGCCAGCTCCCTTCTCAATTTCTCAGAGGTATTTTGGTAAAACTAATGGAATGGGAGCCAGGAAGACAGGAAATAAATGCTTTCAGTTGGTAAGATTATCTTTATTGCTGTTTTGATTTATTATCTACCTATAATTTTAGATAATTTCAGACACTCAGATGTCACATTTACCAAAAAATGACCATTTGAATGTATGTGCATTTCTAGAGGTAATATTTTATATTTCATGAAACTCATGATCTGTATGTTATAGACATGATCTTGAACAAGTGAAGGTTCTCACTATTTTAACAAGCTGTCTTAGAAAAATGTCAGCTACGTATCTTGATTGTAGAAATGACACAGTATTCCTTTGATTGCAGGAGTAATTCATTGCAGAATACCAATGCCCCACATTCAGCATTTATTTCTCCAAAGATAGTAAATGGGAAAGATGTCGAGGAAGTGAGTTGTGTAGAAACACAGGACAATCATAGCTCAGAAGGAGAGGCGAGACGTTGTTGTGAGACACCCGTCAGGCAGGACTCTGACTCCTCGGTTCCAGACAGACAGCGACAAACCATCGTCATCGCCGACTCCCCGAGCCCGGCAGTCAGCGTGATCACCATCAGCAGCGACACTGACGAGGAGGAGCCGGCACAGAGACATGCGCTCAGAGAGTGAGTGCCAGCGCGGCTCCCTGTGTTTGTGCTGCACCCTCAGCTGCTCTGGTGGTGCCCCTGGCATGGTGGGAACAGCTGTGACTTACTGCTGCCTGTCACTGTCCCTTGGAGTAAACTTCCTGAATAATATTTCACATGATTCCTGTAGCATTTTCTTGTATTTGTAAGCTCTAGATTTTGTCCATGCAGGTCACTATCAATTGTTTCATGTCCTTAATTAGAGAGTGTAAACTTTAGCTACTTGGGGAGTATCTCCTCGTTTTGGCTCATGCTGCCCCCTCCCTCCGCAGCTGTCAAGGCAGTGTGGATTGTGAAGCGTGCCAGAGCACTTTGAACGTCGGCCGCATGTGCTCCTTAAGCAGCCCCGACAGCACTCTGAGCAGCAGCTCCTCGGGGCGGCCCAGCCCGTCCCCTTGCAGGAGACCAAGCAGGTGAGGCTTCGGTGCTCGTAGAGGGTCAGTGCGCTAAAGTCCACTGGAAAGCCTGTGATCTCTTTCGTTGTGGTTTAAATTAATACATACCTGCCAGATCACCACAGTGGTTTCTCTCTTAAACATAAGTTTTGAATTAGATCACTTTTTATAAACTCAGGTTTTAAGTAATAATTTTCTTTATTGTTATAGAACAGATCTATATGAAAAATTGAGGTTCTAAAATGATTTTTAAAGAATCGTTTGTTTTTGAAAGGGTGAAAAAGCCGCATTCTCAAAATTCAGCTCCACAGACTACCATTAAATCTGGAATAAGAACATATACTTCAGCAAAATGCAAAAAGAATGTTGCCTCACTCTCAGGAGGGTATCCACAATGATTTTCTTCTCTAATGATTGATTTGCATGGTTTCATCCAGTTTTCCTTGCCTACCCTTTTTTGGCCAAGGACCTGTATTGTCACAAAATCAGTGAGCTTCTGCTAACCAGCTTTTAGAAATTCTGTTTTTAGCGTAAACAAAATTTGAAAAATTTTTGCTTTAATTCTGTATATTTATCTTCTCTTTTTTCCTTAATCAGGAAATATAGTATTGAATACTATAACCAAAGCTCTGTGGAAGATACAAAGAAGGGGTTTTTTTTTTGTTTTTTAAAGATTGGCACCTGAGCTAACATCTGTGGCCAATCTTTCTTTCCTCCTTCTTCTCCTGAAATCCCCCCCGTACATAGTTGCATATTTTAGTTGTGGGTCCTTCTGGTTGTGGCATGTGGGACGCCGCCTCAGCATGGCCTGATGAGTGATGCCATGTCCGTGCCCAGGATCCGAACTGACGAAACCCTGGGCCGCTGAAGCAGAGCGCTTGAACTTAACCACTCAGCCACGGGCCCAGCCCCTACAAAGATTTAATACATCTTCTTATAAATTTCTTGTAACGTGGTTTGGAAGTTGACATATACATACATTTACATAAGTGTACACATATGTATAAAATTTGTATATATATAAATGTGTATAACTAAAAATATACATATGAAAAGATACTTCAAATTGTTAAGTATGAGATGAATGATTAAAACAGATAATAAATGCCATAGAAATCCCAAAGGGAGAGAGAGAGTGTCAGGGCCTGAGAGAGTCAGGAAGAGAAGAGAAATACGAGACTCTGGTTAGGCCTTCAGACAATGAGAAGACCTTTCAGATAAAAGGTCAGTTAAGAGGACCCAGATTACTGCTCAAGACATGTCCTAGGTACATTAGAATTTACTCTGAAATATCCAAGTCACATGCTTATGTATATTTCATTTAAATTATCAACAGTACTGCTTTTATAGTGTTTTGATGAAGTTTTCTGGGATTTATAAAGTGGAATTTTATGACTGCTACTAAGGATCAAGTGGGCAGGGAAAAGAGAGAAAATTAAGTGCCAAAAGGATGTTCCTAAACAGGACAGAATTAGGGTTAGCAGTCTGAAGAGAGAATTAATGTGAGAGTCTAGAAAAATCTATGAAAAAATGTTACTGGATAAGGAAGAAGTTATAATTAGATATGAAATAACTGAATAAGATTCTCATCAATTTACTGGAGCCTAGATATTATTTAACTTTAGATTTAGTGTTGAAAAGCATATTATTCATAAAAATACTCTCTTGTAGCATGTCAGATGAAGAGCAGGAAAGTGGCTGCGATACTGTGGATGGCTCTCCACCGTCCGACTCCTCGGGACGTGACAGTCCATTTGCAGAGCGCAGTTTTGTGGAGGACACGTCTCGAAACGCAGAACTGGGAACTGCCGCAGAAACCAAACCAGCTGTCTGTACTGTTGTGGTGCCACCACTGGGACTAGAAAATGGATTAAATGCCGAAGAGCATATGGCAAATACAGGTAAACCGAGTCCTCCCTGTTTCTGATTGTTTCTTAAAAGGTCTTCGTTTGGGAACATCAGAGAACAGCATTGCCAAAAGTCATCTCTGAATTTCCAACTTGACCTTGCCGAATATATTGTACAAAATCAATCTCTCCAGGTATCATTCAGTGCTTGGAAACCATGAGATCTCTTTTCTTTTTATTTCATTTTAAGGTTCTCAAGTCACTGTTGTGTATAATGTCTTAAGACCCTTCTAATTTTTATATGAGAAGGAAAAAACATCAACTCTTTTATATTTTGTTCGTTGCCAGATTCTATATGCCAGCCATTAATAAAAGGACGATCTGCTCCTGGAAGACTAAACCAGCCTTCCACAGCGGGTAATCGTCAGCCAAAACTGACATCAGCATTCCAGCAGCAGCCTTTGAACTTCAGTCAGGTATGTCGGTGAGTTTATGAGAGTCTTTGGGATTCAGATCCAGCAGTTTTTCACTTGGGGGGAAGAAACGATTCTGAAATTATGCAGTCTTAATAATTGTATCCCTTTTCGTTATCCCAAGTGACTAAAGAGTAATTGGCCTAACAATAGGATAAGTAAGCAGACGATCCTAGAACCTGAATTCTTCAGAAAGGTTAGGCTCTTAGATTCTCTTAAATAATTTTTTATTGTGTTTGTATCTTAGACCCTTTAAATCAGAGTGCACGCTAATGGACTGATGGCTCCCTTGGTTAGGTGTTAGTGGTGGTGATGGTGAGAGAGACCTTGCTGAGTACTTTCCATCTGTTCAGCACTGGGCTCAGCACTTGTGTTTCACTTGGGGAAAGAAAAGATCACAGGTATTGGGAGTCAGACCTGCTTCAAGTCCTGGTTTTGCCAAGTGCTGTGTATATGACCTTGGCCAGGTCTCTTCAACAAATCTGGAAAACAGTTAGTGGAAATAATTGCTGGACTGCGGGGTCGTTTTGGAATTAAGTAACATCGTGTCCGTGAAGTGTTAGCATTACATATGATAAGTGCTCCACAAATGGTAGCTGTTAGTAGTGGTGGGGATGGGGATACTGGCAGTGGTAGTGGCAGTGTTAGTATTATAATGACATGTAGTCATGAATATTAAAATGTTAATACTAATTTATATAAAATTCTTATTTTTCTCTTCTCTATATTTAGTATAAGCTAAGATCTGAGAGATCGTCTGGGTTATATCAGTCACAGAGTATATTGTATTTCCCTTTCTTCCTTTCTTTTTAACTTACAAAATATTCATTCCTTTTTTTGTTTTTTGGGTTTTTTTTGGTTAGGTTCAGCACTTCGGATCTGGGCATCAGGAGTGGAATGGAAACTTTGGGCATCGAAGACAGCAAGCGTATATCCCCACAAGTGTTACCAGTAATCCGTTCACTTTCTCTCATGGAAGTCCCAGTCACACAACTGTGCATGCCCATCTGGCTGGGAACACGCACCTTGGGGGACAGCCTACTCTGCTTCCATACCCATCGTCAGCTGCCCTCAGTAGTGCTGCGCCAGTGGCCCACCTCTTAGCCTCTCCGTGTACCTCAAGACCTGTGTTACAGCATCCAAGTTATAATATCTCCCATCCCAGTGGCATAGTTCACCAAGTTCCGATGGGCATAAATCCCCGTCTGTTACCATCCCCAACCATTCATCAGACTCAGTACAAACCAATCTTCCCACCACATTCTTACATTACAGCCTCACCTGCATATACTGGATTTCCATTGAGTCCAACAAAACTCAGCCAGTATCCATATATGTGAAAACTCAAAAAGAGTATATTGAGGAAGCTCAATGATTTAAACATTTGATTAAAAGTAAAAACATGGTATTTAATAATATTAGCCATGGCACAAGAAAATTATTTTTGAATCATGTAGACTTGGGTGCAATTTAAACAACTTTGAGCTTTAAAAAAACTCACTTTTAATGTGTTTTGCACATTTGGTATAACTTGTCTTTAGTCATGTTATCTTCTTACGTAGTAACTCTAGACAGGTGACTTATGGGAGCAGAAGTCCAGTTTTGCTCCTGCTATTTTTTATAAAATTGCCTTCTAACTAGTGCAAGACACGTCCGTGTTTGGGAAGCCATTCTGTGTACAGACTTAGAGCAACAGATGCACATGTGTCAGAATTACAGCATACAAGTGAATTGTATTATCTGTGTCTTAGTGTGTAAATGTTGGGTCACTTACCTAAGAAATTGAGCTATTGTTCTTTACATTTGCATGTGTCTTTGCATGGGCAAAACGTTGCCTAGACTTTGCTCTTAAATGTTGTTCTAATAATCTCAGCTACATTGTAAACCGTTCCCACACATAGTGCCTTAAATATTTGAGGTTGTTAATGTTATTTCCTATCTATAAATGTTGAGGACTGCAGCACTTAAATTCAGACCTGCTCTTGGGTTTTCTTTTGATAGAGTAGTGTTCATTTTTGGTTTTGTGTGGTATGATTTCAGGTCATAGCTGTTTTCTCCTTACTAAGAGGGCAGCATGTTTGCTATTGCTGAATTCTGCTGTCTGATATCCAGAATGATCTAGCTTCAAGAAAGCAAGCAGTTAGTAGTGCTTACGAAAAATTGATTCAGTATCTAATGGATAGTTGATGGCTGTCACAGCACAGCATTTTATATATTGTCGAGTGAAACTGCAATACAATCTACGTTTCTTTGGGGAGTGTTTGCTATATAATTGGATTTATACAATGTTTAGAGGTGCAGTAGGCATGACTTTGAGTAGATAATGAAAGAAAATGCAAAATACTCATTGATTCATGATGTGGTTTCATCTTAGCTTGGGCACACCATGCAGTATTTAATAAATAGTAGCAGAATATTTACTATTGAAGCTTGAAAAGATGTGAGTTATTTGTGTGCAATTCTTCATTTATGCATGTGAGCGGGTTTGGGTTCTTTTGGAGTATTTTCCGTTGTAGGACTCGTTTTGCTTGGTGGTGGTGTTTGCTTATTTAATACATTCCGTCAGGGACAGAAATTACATGCTTTTTCTCCTAGGAGGTATGTCTTGGGTTTTTCCCTTCTTATTCTTTTTTCTTTTTTGGTGGTGGTGATGTTTAAATGAAGTTGCTTTTACAGCACCAAAGACTTAATCATCCATTTCCTCTATAAAAGGTAGCTACTTTTTGCATAGACCTCAAGTATATTGTAGTATAGAGTGGAATTTAAGAAAAGGTATTAAACTGGCTGTGTTTTAGCTTATGGGCGAATAATACATTGTATCATTTATCTTGAATGTATCATAGATAAGCTGCTATATAAGATTGCCACTCAGATAGCTGTGAAATTAGGTGACTAGTTGTTATTTAGCCTTCTAATTTCTGTATAAGTCTAATTACATGAACTAGAATTTGGGGTTTTGATTTTTTTACTTTGCTCTTCTGTTTGGAGTGTCATTGTAACTACTGTATTGTAAATGATGGAAAATAATTGCATATGTTATTTTGGGGTGTGTTATTTGCATCAGTATTTTATCTATTAATGTTTGTGCTCATCACTGCATATAAAAAACTTGGATGTATCAATGTAACTTAATTTTTTATTTTCATACTGGCATTGTAGACAATTGAGAAAACTGTATCTTGCAGGCTTGACTTAACTTTTTTTCCTTAAAAAATCTGGAATATAATCTTACAGCATTTACTGGAATAAACAGTAGAAGAAATCATTTGAGGGTAAAACTCTCCAGATGTTTTGGATTGACAGCATTTCTTTGACAGATAAATTGCATACCACTAGTGCAGCTCTTGGACAGCATTGATGATGAGCTAATAATGGGTAAACTTTTCTTTGCTCCATTAACACAGGCAGTGTTTTATTTAATAATCGCCAATGAAATAAATGTGCCTGAGATTGATTTTAAAAATTACAGTATTAGATCATTAAATAAAAACCAGCAGTACATTTTTAAGTCACACTGAAAATGAAGGACTTAATTTTCCCCACAAGTTTCAGTGTTTTTAGTAATCAATTCTATGCATTTTATATAAATATATGTATATTACACATGAAAAAGGAGTAGCCTAAGATTAATTTAAAGGATTATTTACAGATAGCAAATTTATGGAGTTGCTATTTGAGGAAACTTGCTGCCCTCCACAGCCTTCTGATTTTATCGACATGGTCCAGCAGATGACGGCATCTTGACATTTCTTGGAAAAGAGTTAAATGCTGGCAGCAGGTGTTTCAGAAACACCACGTGCAAAGGGTTGATTGGTGTTCATTTGACAACAGGTACAAAACTGGCGCAGTTTTCCTTTAGTTTGGAGCCTTGTGTACTCCCCTGATGTGTCGTATTTACTGTATTTCAGTTCGAAGACTGAGATGGCCTTGTTAAATTGACAGTAAATGGTAAACTTCACTGTTTTCGTAATACAATAGTACTATTTGATAAGAGCGTACCCCAGTTAAGTACACTGTCCTTAACTGATTCTAATCATGGGCTTTTTATGTGTTTAAAAATAAAAATTTTCAAAATCCTGCTAAAGTCTAAATTTCACATATTGACAGAAGAATCTGGATTTATACCCTCTTTAAAATCCTTTTTATCAGTTTTATTTGATTTTAATGTTTTCTTAAATAAAACACTGCATGACTTCCTAGTTGCATATTTGCATACTATTTTAATTTGCAAATTATTATTTTTTGTCAAATATCCTAATGTTTAGTTTTCTTTTTCTTCAGGGTATTTAACTAAATATGTTACTATAGTAGCAAAACCTTTTCATTTTTAAAATCTCTACTACTAATTTTCAACTTGGTTTGTGTTAAGTAAAAGTTAAATCATACACTGCAAGGTGTAGGAGGTTTGTTTTAACGAGTCCAACGATAGTTGATTACTAAGTTTGAACTGTTAACTGTTAACAATGTTAGACTCGTGGCTTTCTTTCTTTGGTTTGTTTTTGCTTTTCCTTCTATGCTACACTAGTTTGCCATGTAGCAATTGCACTGTGCAATATTACAATAAGGACTGGGAAAATTTTTATGGATGTAATGTCTATTACGGTTTGCGATAGTATTTCTCTCTAGTTCTCAGTGATTTAAATGTGACCAAGCCTTCTGTACTTTGTCACAAAAAGCGGGTTTTCCAGGTGACTATTTTGGTGAGTGTCAAAATAAAAATTTATGGTGTATTATTGTCGATTCACTTTGAATTAAAATATATATATTGCAGCAAACAGCTTGTTGAGTGTTCTTCCACCCCAGTTCTGCGTACAAGGCAGGGAATGAAAATGTTAGTAGCATTGAGTACCTAACTTGTGTCATCTCATTTAATCCTCAGAACCCCCTGTGAGACAGGTATTCTCTCCATTACGTAAATGAGGAAATAGGCTCAGAAGCTCTAGGTGAGTTGCCAAAGTCATAGTGCTAATGAGTGGTGAATCTGAGACGGGAACCAGGCCAGCTGACCGTAACTGACCTGCTTCCCACCAGTTCTTTCTGAACTGAAGTCTGAGGCAGTGAGCCAGAAGCCCTGCAGCCACCTGAGAACCATGGCCCTTTTCCCTTGAATATTGTTTTCTTTTTTTTTTTAATTGAGTTAATGATAGGTTACAATCTTGTGAAATTTCAATTGTACATTAATGTTTGTCAGTCATGTTGTAGGTGCACCACTTCACCCTTTGTGCCCACCCCCCACCCCACCTTTCCCCTGATATCCACTAAACTGTTCTTAGTCCATAGTTTTAAATTCCTCATATGAGTGGAGTCATACACAGATTATCCTTCTCTAGCTGGCTTATTTCACTTAACATAATTCCCTCAAGGTCCATCCATGTTATTGCAAATGGAATGATTTTGTTCTGTTTTACAGCTGAGTAGTATTCCGTTGTATATATGTACCACATCTTCTTTATCCATTCATCTGTTGATGGGCACTTAGGTTGCTTCCACGTCTCGGCTATTGTAAATAATGCTGCAATAAACATTGGGGTGCACAGGACTTTTGGGATTGCTGACTTCAAGCTCTTTGGATAAATACCCAGTAGTGGGATGGCTGGATCGTATGGTAGTTCTATTTTTAATTTTTCGAGTAATCTCCATACTGTTTTCCATAGTGGCTGCACCAGTTTGCATTCCCACCTGCAGTGTATGAGGGTTCCTTTTTCTCCACAACCTCTCCAACATTTGTTACTATTAGTTTTAGATATTTTTGTCATTCTAATGTGTGTAAGGTGATATCTTAGTGTAGTTTTGATTTGCATTTCCCTGATGATCAGCGATGATGAGCATCTTTTCATGTGCCTATTGGCCATCCAGTATATCTTCTTTGGAGAAATGTCTGTTCATGTCTCCAGCCCATTTTTTGATTGGGTTGTTTGATGTTTTGTTGTTGAGTTGCGAGAGTTCTTTATATATTATGGATATTAAGCCTTTGTCAGATATATGACTTGCAAATATTTTTTCCCAGTTAGTGGGTTGTTTTTTTGTTTCAATCCTGTTTTCTTTTGCCTTGAAGAAGCTCTTTAGTCTGATGAAGTCCCATTTGTTTATTCTTTCTATTATTTCCCTTCTCTGAGAAGGCATGGTGTCCAAAAAGATCCTTTTAATACTGATGTCAAAGAGTGTACTGCCTACGTTTTCTTCCAGAAGCCTTATGATCCATTTTGAGTTTATTTTGGTGAATGGTGAAAAAGAATGGTCAATTTTCATTCTTTTACATGTGGCTTTCCAGTTTTCCCAGCACCATTTGTTAAAGAGACTTTCTTTTCTCCATTGTATGCCTTCAGCTCCTTTGTCAAAGATTAGCTGACCATAGATGTGTGGTTTTATTTCTGGGCTTTCAATTCTGTTCCATTGATCTGTGCACCTGTTTTTGTACCAGTACCATGCTGTTGTGATTACTGTAGCTTTGTAGTGTGTTTTGAAGTCAGGGATTGTGATGCCTCCCGTTTTGTTCTTTTTTCTCAGGATTGCTTTAGCAATTCGGGGTCTTTTGTTGCCCCATATGAATTTTAGGATTCTGTGTTCTAATTCTGTAAAGAATGTCATTGGGATTCTGATTGGGATGTGAATATTGTTTTCTTGAATTTTTGTGTGCGTGTGTGAGGAAGGTTGGCCCTGAGCTAACATCTGTTGCTCATCTTCTTTGTGCTTGAGGAAGATTGTCACTCAGCTAACATCTGTGCCAATCCTCCTCTATTTTATGTGGGGTGCCACCACAGTGTGACGTGATGAGCAATGTGTAGGTTCGTGCCCGGGATCTGATCCTGCAAACCACAGGCTGACGAAGCAGAGTGTGCGAACTTGACTACTATGCCAGCAGGCTGGCACATTGTGAATATTTTTTTTTTTCCTTTTTCTCCCCAAAGCCCCCCGGTACATAGTTGTATATTCTTCGTTGTGGGTCCTTCTAGCTGTGGCATGTGGGACGCCGCCTCAGTGTGGTTTGATGAGCAGTGCCATGTCCGCGCCAGGATTCGAACCAACGAAACACTGGGCCACCTGCAGCGGAGTGCGCAAACTTAACCACTTGGCCACGGGGCCAGCCCCACATCTTGAATATTTTTGAGGTAAATATTTCTGTTCAGTATGCATAGTTGAAGAATAGGGAATTCACATGAATTTCTAAGATATAAAACCTGAGACTTTGACAGGCCAGCCCTGGTGGCCTAGTGGTTAAGTTCCGCATGCTCCACTTTGTGGCCCAGGTTCAGTTCCCAGGTGTGCACCTGCCCCACTTGTCAGCAGCCATGCTGTGGTGGTGACCCACAGGCAGAACATAGAGGAACATTGGCAAGAGATGTTAGCTCAGGCAAATCTTACTCAGCAAAAAAAAAAAAAGACTGAAAGAATGTGGTCATACTAGGCTGATGTAGGTTATGTCCTCAAATACTACCTCACACTCCAGGGATCTGACTGGAGAGGAGCATCAGCAGGAACACTGGGGAGGCTCCATCAGAACACAGCAGTGAGAATGGACATTCTCAGTCTCTCAGGGAACTTCTAATGGAAGGGTAACATACGTGCACTCTGTCTGGTTTCTTTTGTCCAGCATTTTATTTGCGAGCTCCACGCATGTTGTATAAGTCGCTCTGGTTCATTTACCCTCCCTGCTGTATAGTATTCCTTTGTGTGCATTTATAACAGTTTACCTGTTTGCGTTGTTAGGAATAGAGCTGCTGTGAACGTTTTTGTTCATACCTTGCGAGCACACGGGTCCCTTTCCTTTGAGCGTATGTGTAGGTGTGGGGTTGCTGGGCTGTAGGTTACACACATTTCACACTGCTAGATCCTGCAGACAGTATCCAAGGTGCTTAGGTTAGCGTGCACTCAGCAGCAGTGGATGAGAGTTCCATCCTCGCATGCTGTATTTTTTGTTTCTTTCATTTTAGTCATTCTTGTGGGTGTGAGTTGTTCAAAATAATATGAACATTTTCATTTAGCCCAAAGCACTGATTCTACATGTAGATGAAATCCAGATTTTGCAATTTACTTCAAAGTAAATTGGCCTCTTGAGAATACTAAAAAGTATTCAGCTAAAGAGATGAAAAAAGCCTTTGAGCAATGCACACAAACTGTTCCCCCGTACCTAGCGCAGTGCCTGGCGCGTAGCGGGCTTGTCCCGAGTCCCTCGCGTTCGTGGAGCAGCTGCCACGTCCAGAGCACTGTGTGCAGGGCCCGCATCACTGGGCAGAGCAGAAGGCTTAAGGAGGGAAAGATTTAGAGTAAACAAGTTCAGATAGGGTCAGTAGAATGAAGACAACAGTGTCCTAATGATTAAGGACTGGAGGGGGGTGTTTCAGAGACGCCTGACAGGGAGTAGGTGACATTGGAGTTGTGACAAGGAGAATGGTCGTCAGCCCCACAGGCGAAGAGGATCTGGCAGAGGGAGCAGCAGGGCAAGGCCCTAGGTCAGCAATGTGCTGCTAATCCGGGCAGAAGAGGAACGTGCCTTGGAGGCAGAGAAGAGTGGAGTTGGGCAGGGACTGGAAGGGGTAACTAGAGGGCTGGGCCTCAGGCCTGTTGTCGGAGACAGGAGCTGAGATGCAGTCGCATGCGCCCTGGGGGCCACGGAGGACCAAGAGCGGCACACCTGATGGCCTGGCTATCGCGGGAAAGGGTCGCAGGGCAGGGTGTGCGCTGGCCGGCCAGATAGAAGGGTGTTGAGAGGCGGCGGATGCCAGGCCTTTGTCAAGATGCTTTTATGGCGAATATTTCCTTCCAGTTTGTGACTTGTCATTTCATTTTCTTTACAGAGTGTTTGGAAGATCAAAATTTTGAATTTTGATGAAGTCCACTTTATTAATATTTACTTTTATGGTTTGTGCTTTTGTGTCCTAAGTAATTTTTGCCCACCCCTAAGTTACGAAGAGTTTCTTCTCTGTTCTCTGCCAGGAGATTTACGGTTTTAGCTTTCATTAGGTCTGTGGCTCACTTCATGTTAATTTTTGCGTCAACTTTTCATTTTAATGACATCGTTTTATCTTATTGAGTAAGTATACTTTTGCCTAATTAGAAGTTTGGTTATTTGAAATAGAAAAATATGATGTTAACGTTTCATATTTTTCCATTGTAAAAATAATGCATGATTACAATATACTTGGGAAATGCAGAAAAACAGATTTTAAAAAAGTCATAAAAATCTAAGTGTTCAGATAATTAAAATAATATAAGCTGTTTTAGATCCTGATATTTTATATTTCAATTTATAATATGAGCATTGTGTGTGTTTTTCAAACTTCGGAAACATTTTGAATGCCAAAATGTGAAATTTAGAGGTGATCAGCTTTATTCTAATCATTGCTTGTTTCCTAAGTGACCATGTGGAATCCAAAGAACTCACTTCTTTTCCTTATCACATTGAATTTTTATACTTACTTTAAACCAATTTTTTATTTAAAAAAATACAAACAGGAAAAAAATTAGTGCAATGAACACATATATAACCTTCAGCTAGACTCACCAACCAGTTAACTTTTGCCACATTAACTCTCTCTCTCAGGACTGGCCTGGTGGTGTAGTGGTTAAGTTTGTGTGCTCTGCATCCCAGGGTTTGCAGGTTTGCATCCTGGGTGCGTATCTACACACCACTCATCGGGCCATGCTGTGGCGGTGTCCCACATACAAAACAGAGGAGGATTGACCCAGATGTTAGCTCAGGGCTAATCTTCCTCACCAAAATAAAAAATAAATATTTACTAATATCTAATTTTTTTAATCGAACCATTTGTAAATAGTCATGACACTTGGCCCCTAAATACTTAAGCATGTGTCTGTAAGAATAATTGTATTATTTATTTTTTTTTTTTCCGAGAAAGATTAGCCCTGAGCTAACATCTGCTGCCAATCCTCCTCTTTTTGCTGAGGAAGACTGGCCCTGAGCTAACATCCGTGCCCATCTTCCTCTACTTTATATGTGGGACACCTACCACAGCGTGGTGTGCCAAGCAGTGCCATATCCGCAACTGGGATCCCAACCCGTGAACCCCGGGCCACGGAAGAGGAACGTGTGGACTTAACCACTGTGCCACTGGGCCGGCCCCTATATTCTTCTGGTCACCACAAAATCTTATAACACCTTGCAAAGTTAACAATTTTATAACATCTAATTTCCAGTCCATGTTCAAGTTTTCCCAATTGTTCCAAGAATGTCTTTTAAGCTCCTCCTGTCCCCAGAAGCCGATCAAGATGTACCCATTTGGTTATGTGTTCCTTTGACTGCTTTTAATTCATAACCATCCTCTGTCTTTTATATATATGTGTGTGTGTGTGTATATGTTTATGTATATTTTATATATATATAAAATAACATGTTTGAAGTGTTAAACCTAGAATATCCTACCTTCTGAATTTGTCTGTTTCCTCATGCTAACTGATTCCTCTCTCCGTATTTTCTGTAAAGTACAAGTTGGGTCTAATGGCTTGATTAGATTCAAAATTTGTTGCTTTTCAAGAATTATGGGAGTAGTTGAGTCCTTATTGCTTCGTGTCAAGAGGCACAAAATGTCGGGTTGTCCATGATCAGTGACGACACTGGGATAAAGCGTGACCTCTCCGCGTCGTCTGTGGCGTGGTCCTGCAGCAGCGTAGTGACATTTTACTCAGTATCTTTAGCACCCAGTGATGATTGTCTGAATCAATTGCTACAATGAAGTTTGCAAAATGGTGATTTTTCGATTGTCTCGTTCCTCCTCCGTTCCCTGGCTCTTTCTGTAATGAAAGGCCTTCTGGCTTTCTCCCTGTGTTCGCTAGCATTCTCTCTCTCTCACGGTCATGGATTTAGGGATCTTTGTTCACTCAATAAGTTATAATTACTAATTAATTACCTTCAAGACTTGTGAATCCTTTAATATCACCACGTTAGTCTCTGAATGTTTTCTTGTTTTCTGGCTGAAAAATGTGTCTTAGGCTCACTTTGTATTTTTCCTGTTTCGGATCAGGAATTGGCTGTTTCTCCAAAGAGCCCAGGTTTCAAAAGACCCAATTTGAGTCAAGTTTCTATCTGATGCACAGGTGCTTGCTTTCTCTTTGTAGGGCTGTCCACTTATGGTGTCACCAGTGTTGCTGACCAAGGTCAGCTCTGCTCCGCTCTGAGCTTCAGTTCAATCCCGCATCCCGTCACTCAAGCTTTATCTGACTCCTGTTTCTGCAGAGGGATGGCCGTTGCCAGCAACGACCGCCTACCTCCTTAACTGTCTTGTGGCTGTTGCTGATCTTGGCTCCCTGTCAGCCTCGCACACTGATTGCAGGTGGACAGGGAGAAGATGAGTGATTGTTTAGAGGGCATGCATGGAAGAAGTGGCCTGATAAATGCCTTGTGTACGGCTGTTTGCCCAACATTTAGCGCTTGTGCCCAATGAATGTCGAACAAAGGTGGACCACAGGGTTTGCAGGCATTACTTAGTAAATCTTAGAACTATTTGTATCACATTCATGATGACGATGAGCTTGAACAAGGCAATGAGGTGAGAGCAGGAACTGCTCCTGCATCACCGTAGTCCCCGATCCTTTCTGTCATCCCTTTCATCATGTTTCTTGTAACCTGTCTGCTTTTCCCTTAACTAAACTGAATACAAAGACCACTTTTATCTTGTGTGCTCCGCATCTTTGGCAGTTACTATGTGCTTGACCATAGTAGAGACTAAAACATTTGCTAAATAAGTTAAATGAATGAAATTGACAAACTTTTGTTAAATGGAATTTAGGAGGCCCAAACTTTATTATCTGCTTTGCTCTTAATTAGGTGGTGTGATATTGAGCACGTTTGGGCTTCAGTTTACTCACTGGTAAATTGAGGGAGCCTGGGGCTGCAAACGGAGAAGCAGCGGGGACTCGGCAGACGATGTAAGGGAGGCAGAGTGGTGGGGACTGTGACAAAGAGGAGGGTCCAGCCCTGTCCAGACGGAGCAGCAAGTGCATGTAGGAGGCAGACCCAGTGTGTACCAACTTCTGGTTTTTTGAGAAAACATGGAAATATGGACGTTGGTGAAATATTGGTAACTTAGAGTTCTTTAAGAAAATTTGTTTTAGATAAGGTGTAGGCCAAACACAAGCTGTCTGCCGGCCAGAGTTGGTTTGTGGGTAGCCAGTTTGCTAGAATGGTTATTCTTTGAATTTCCTTTCAGTTTTGACGTTGGTAATTCCATTCCTTACAGTACGTGCGGCTATATTGTAGTATGGCCAGCAGGGGGCGAGAGAGCTCTCTAAAAATTTTCTCTTCACGTTTGGTCCCGTAACAACTTTAAAGAAAATAAAGTAGAAATAGGAGCAGTGCGGGCCATGTCCCGTGAACATTGGTAACATGCTTAATGTGAGAAGTTTCTAATGTTTGTAAATAGATTTTGAAAAAGTGAGAAAGTATTCCAGGTCTCAGCGAATCCTTAAATTACTGCTTAGACTGGTTGGTTTGTCACGGAATCAAAGGAAGACGTCCATTCATCCATGCATTCCTCTGCTGCCATGTAGACCTGGTTTGTAGTTCAAAATGTGTGGATCGTTTCGTCTCCAGCAAAGGAAATCACACTGAGAGGATTTGGCAGCTGGAAGGGGACGGAAAAGAGTCCCAGACCTTCAGCACCCGTGCTGCCGCAGAGCCTTGTACGTGCATTAGCCTCCTCGCAACAACCCCTTCCTGTGCCAAAGTCCTTGTGTGTTTTATTTTTCTATTTTGCAGAAGGGGAAGGCTTAGAAAGGCTCAGTAATTTACTTAAGATAACACAGAAAGAGGCAGTGCTGAAATGCAAGGCCCTGTTTGACCCTAGAGCTTGTGGACGGCCCCCTCACTACATTCTCTAAACCCAGTGCTGGTCCATGTTTGACAGCCAGCTGGGGTGGGGGCAGGAGACTGGGGCTGTAGGCGTGTGTATGTACATCAGTTTGTTATTAAATTTTATTAACATAAAGAATGTGTAGCACACAATTTACAAATAATAAACTATACAGTACTTTGTATTATAAATTCCATATACCCAGTTGATTCTCACAGAATGTTTACAGGGAGTTCGCCAAACTCTTGTATCTACAGACAACCTATGGTTCTCATTCACCCACAGTTTGACAAGCATTTGAAGAAATGCTTGGTTACTATCTGTTTTAGCAAAGAAGTTACTTATGTTATTGATGAACAGGGGTAATTCTGACCTGACTGTTCATTGTTATTTACTTTTACATTTAAGACCAAAGTGAAACAACAAAGACATATCTTGGAACTTCACCGGGTTCATCAACAACAAGTGAATTCTTTGCTCAATCTGATGGTAGTATTCAAGTATTGGAAGAATATGTCTTCCCTCCATTTTTTTGTGCTGTCTACAACGTACAGCTACAGACATTCACACTTTTAACTGCATTAACATTTTCTCCATCACTTAAGTTTAGAAAATCAGCAAAACAATAAACCAAACCCTGATTTGTAGGGTTTGCCAATTTCCGTGGTATAAATGCTCCCACCATAGACAATTGAAGCAGCTACATGGTGTTACTCAGCATCAAGTTGGGAAGAGATGTGCCCCATTATATAGTATTTCCACTGTGTAGATACAATAGACATAAATAACTTCAAGAGCACAGGTAATAGTAAAGTGTAAAGTAATTAGAAAGTGTTAAGTTTTGAGAACAAGCAGTCCTCACTTTGGACAGTAGTATGAGACCGTAAAAATGACCATGCAAGCTGAAACCATGCAAGGCAATCTTAATAATCAATGGGAAAAATTACAATTGTTCCATGACCTTCAATATTTTTTGTTAAAGCATTAAAAACTTTTACTGTTTGTTATAAATGTACATAGGGAATGAAAAAAATGGTAAGGCTAATATTTATATAGTACATTAATTTAAAACAATAGAAACTTTAAAAATTAAAGTGTTTTCTTTCTTTGTCAAGCTGTTATCAAGAGTAGTTTAAACGGTGCTTGCCTTCCTCTCGTTGTGTAGCTTACGAGGCATCTTTTCTGGACCTTGGCAAATTGTCGTACTCCTTTCTAATTCTGGATCAGCTTCCAGCATTTTATCCTTTGTCCTATGGATGTTGTGAAATACTCTGAGAATTCCTCTAATGTGAGTTTTTTTGCTGGCATCACTTCCTCTCTGAGATACCTTCATCCTTTTGTCACAACCACTTTGCTCGTTTATGCCGATGCGCCTGCCTTCATGAAGTTCCCCTGGCGCTATGCGTGCAGTCTCTCAGACAGCGGGTGTCAGCATCCCCGTGGTCAGCTGTTTCTTCTACAACTGCATTTACATTTGACTTCCAGCATTATCACTTTTCATTTTTTTGCCGCACCTTCATCTTTGTTGGCCAATTCCCTCTTTTCGTTATCCATTTCTGTAAAATGTCATCCAGGTTTATCTCTGGAAGACAAGGAGGTGACGACACAGCTACATGTTTTGCTGTTTGTGTAAACTGATTGACAGATGAGCGGTAATCCAGCTGTCTTTGAAAGAAGTCATGTGACTGGTCTCTGACCCTGACGTGCACCTGTTATTTCCCTGGTGAGTGAGGGACTGCAGAGCCAGCAGTGAAATTTGCACTTGACGCGGTCACTCCCGGTGAGTGCGCTCTGCTAACTGAAGCTGGAGCCATGTTGTTGGCACACTCGTGTTATTTAACTCAACTGTGGTGACTCAAATTCGTGCCCATCCAAACCGTGTAAGGTGAGCGCTGCTTGTAATCATTACCTTTGTTTTTAATAAAATTTAATCCTAACTTTATGTAATTCGATTTTTAATAATGTGTTTCACAACTGGTTCACAAAATTCCTGAAAGGTTAACAATCAACTCTCATAAACTGGTACAAACTTTCAAAACCCTGCAAAACATTTAGTCCTTCCACTTTCCTCATTTATGTGAACAGCAGAGGGGCTGTGACTTATTCAAGTTCACAAGAAGAATGGCATAGCCAGAGCTATCATTCCAAGGTTGATGTTCTTTACATGCTCCTGATAATTTGCATTCAAGTAATCTTAACGGTTACAATGAGCCTACACCCTAATTCTTTATCTTAAAAAAAAATGCAACATTTATTTTAGCTTTTCTGTTTCCTCCCAAGCCTTATTTCTTTCATTAATAGCAAAGAGAATCCATTAGTTAGCTTTTGCTAGGTTACACTGCAGTAACAAATGACCCCAAATCTCAGTAGCTGAAAATGACACAGGCTTCTCTCTCCCTCTTGTTGTATGTTGGTCCCAGGCTGGTGGTGGCCCTGCTCCTGGCTACAGGCCATGTGTAGTCCATGAGCCTTCTTCATTTTTGTATCTAGACTGAAGGAGTAATAATGTCGGACATGTTCTCCTAATGGAAGAGAGAAAAGATGCAGAATTGAACTTTGCAATGTTTCTTAAACCCTATGAATGGAACTGGCACACTGTCACTATTGGCGTATAACATCAGCCAAAAAAAGTCACATGGCCAAGCCTAATGTCAATGAGGAGGGAAAGCAGAACAGGAAGACACCACATCGCACAGTAATGGGTGGGGAAGTAAAGAGTAGCAACAAAGCTGGGTTTTGGTTTTCCTTGTAAGGAGGCAGGAATAGCTTCTCTAAAACTACCAAAGCTCAGGGACTTGACTTTTTAAAAGTTCATTTATTGAGATCAGATGTAAGCCCTGTGTTCAATGGCCTAATGTCTTCTTACCCCAAGTGTGGTCTATGAATCGGGATCAGCAGCATTTGGGAGCTTTTTAGAAATGCAGGCTCTTGGGTGAGCCCAGACCTACCTAATCAGAATCTTCATTTTAACAAGATGTCCACATTCGTGCGCACATTGAAATTTGTGAAACATGGGCCCAAAGGACATCTCCAGCTGGATGCCCTTTCTAACTCTTGTTTTCTTTTCTCCCAAACCTCCTTTTCTTATATTCCCAGATCTTGGTAAATGGCAGCCTCATTCACCCCAAACCAGAGCTGACTGTTGTCCTCAGTTCCTCCCACTCGCCCTCCTGTCATGAGTCGCCCTGTCAGATCCACTTCAGGATCCATCCTGCCGCCTCCTCACCGTCCGCACTGCTCTGCCTTGGTTCAGGCCTGGGACCTTGTCCAAACTAACGCTCTCATCTGACTTCCTCGCCTCCAGTCCACCCTGCTCTCCCAACCCTAACCAGCGTCTTTGTCACTTGCTGGATGATCTTATTAAAGTTCAGTTCTGATGAAGATTGTAGCAGTGGAGATGACAAGGAGGTGCTTGGGCAAGGGGCGTGTGCAAGTCAACACGCGTCCAAGTGGAAGCAGAGTCCTGCCTCTCAGCTCCAGTTTCAAGGCGAATGCTTGACCAGTGTCCCCAGTGCTCCTCAGGTGGAGACGCTGGCGCGGCCATTGGATGCTAGCCTGCTTTAACATCTTGATCGTCACTTTAAGGGTAATGTCCAAATCTCTTAGGACATGGAATTCTCTATGGCATGTCCCTTGCCTGCCTCGCTGACAGAACGTCCCGTTGCTTTCTTCCTCATACTAAACAGCCACGTCACCTCCTTGGTCTCGTTTGAAGGGAACTGTTGATCCACAATTCCATACTTGGCATCGCTCAAACGCCCTCTCTCTTGCCCCATCTTGTGTGCCTGTCATGTCCCAGCTCAAGTGTCACCTTCTGTGTCAGCCTTCCCTGACCCAGGGAGAGGTTCAATGTTTCCTTCCTTATGTCATTTTCACCCACGGCATAAATAATTATTTTATCATTTTATTTCTCCATTGCTATATCCTGAGACCTGAGGGAAATGGATTTGTCTCACTCATCTTCGTCGCCCCATGCAGCACAATAAAGTTTTCTTGAACGAACGAAGGAGTAAAGATTAAATCAGACATTGTGAAGAAATGATAGACATGGTTGGGTTAACGTACACAAAGTGTCTACACTCAGGCACATAACAGATACTTAGGAATGGAAGATGCTATTATTATTGTACATGTTGCCTCTAAGGGGTGACAGTTTCATCTGGTCTGAAGATGCATTTGGTTGGACTTCCTAATAAAATAGAAGTTTCTGGCAAATGAAAAGGGCCATTGGTTGGTTGGAGGAGCTGGCATTTTTTGCTAGTGGGCTATCCTTGTTTAGAACGTGTTGTTTATATTACACTTCTAATAGATCTTCAAAAATGATAGAACTTTAAAATGAAACTTTAAATATAAATATTTCATGTGCTTGAGAAAAAAACTTTATATAAGAATAATATCACAGATTTCAAGAAATCTTTGTGCCAGGCTCAGTTTTTTTGAACAGCTTTATTAAAATATGATTTATGTAACACAAAATTCACTAATTTTAAGTCTACATTCAATGAGTTTTTGTATATTTACAGAGTTATATATCCATCATCATGATCTAATTTTAGAATGTTTCTATCGCCCTAAAAAGAAACCTTGTGGCCATTTACAGTCCATCACTGTCAATATCCTTCCCCCACCCCAGGCAACCACAATGCTACACTCTGTCTCTTTGAGTTTGCTTTTTCTGGACATGTCAGATAAATCTGTGGCCTTTTGTGACTGACTTCTTTCGTTTAGCATAATATTTTCAAGGTTCATGCACGCTGTAGCATGTGTCAGAACTTCGTTCCCTTTTATCGATGAATACTGTTGTAGTACAATCTGTCTGTCTCTTCACCAGTTGCTGGACATTTGGGTTATTTCTGCTTTTTGGCTACTGTGAATAATGCTGCTACAAATGTTTGTATAGAAGTATTTGTGTGGACACACGTTTCTATTTCTCTTGGGTAGATTCCTCCAGTTTTCTAAAAGAGGGACACTGAAGTACGGGAAGTTTAAGAATTTTCCCGAGGTCACCAGTTATTAGGTGACAGCATTAGGACTGGAACCCAGTTGCAGATCACTGAGATTTCCAATGGCCAGTGCTAGTGTCCCCCTGCAGAACCTGAGAAAAGGGCTGAACACAGCTCACCTGGAACTTGAAGGCAAAGAGATGCGGTAAAAACGAGCTGGCGTCCTTGGAGCAACAGAAACATTAAGAAGACAAATTAACACTTGATGGTTAAAAGGTAATTGCCTCTTCCCACTGGAGGATTTGGAGAGAATTAGCCAGAACCTGGGGAGTTGAAATGTCCTCAACGGAAGAACAGTTCAAATCAACAAACATTGTGATCAGTTTGCCCCTGGGCACCCAGGGTGGTCCTGGTGGCTGCTGGCCCCGCCTTGCTGGGCTTCTTGTGCTGGGCCTTGGAGCAAGCTTGGGAAACCTCTTTTAGAAAAACAGGTTGGTGGGACCGGCCCGGTGGTGCAGTGGTTAAGTACGTTCTGCTTCAGTGGCCCGGGGTTTGCAGGTTCGGATCCCGGGTGCAGACATGGCACCGCTTGGCACGCCATGCTGTGGTAGGCGTCCCACATATAAAGTAGAGGAAGATGGGGGCTGGCCCTGTGGCCGAGTGGTTAAGTTCACGCGCTCCGCTGCAGGCGGCCCAGTGTTCCGTTGGTTCGAATCCTGGGCGCAGACATGGCACCGCTCATCAAACCACGCTGAGGCAGCGTCCCACATGCCACAACTAGAAGGACCCACAATGAAGAATATACAACTATGTACCAGGGGGCTTTGGGGAGAAAAAGGAAAAAAAATCTTACAAAAAATAAAAGTAGAGGAAGATGGGCACGGAGGTTAGCTCAGGCCTTATCTTCCTCAAAACAAAAAAAGAAGAGCAGGTTGAGAGACGGGGGAAGGAGGAAACCAAGATGACCAGCAATTCTGCAGCAGCCTTTTCGTGGCCTCCTCTCTCGTCTCACTCCTCTTCTAGTCCATTCGACACACAGCCAGAGTGACCCTCCGGAAACACACATCTCAGCACACCACCTGCTCTGCTTTAAAGGTCTCCCAAAGTGCTCGCGTGCCCTCCGCCTGTCAATTCAATGCCTCTCCTCGCCTCCAGGGCAGCGCCTGTCTGCAGGGCCCTGCAGGCTGTGAAGCCCGGCTCCTAGGGCAGGACAGGAGATGCGAAAAGGCCTGGGAAATACTCCAGCCCACAGGACGCCGTCATGGGAAGGGTTTTCTCGAGGGCACCGAAAGCAAGGAAAACCATGTTTAGATTTTCATTTTAAATTTCTGCCTTTTTTGGAGAACTTTAGGCTGCCTGACTATCTGCCATGGCACTGTAGCCGCCACTGTTCATAAGGACACGCTGTGCCTCCTGGATGTGGCAGGTGTCCCTTGCTTGCCTCTCCTGCTCCTCTCTCAGTGCTCCCTCAGTGTGTGTCCTCAGCACCCTCCACCTGCCTCTGACAGCACCTGCCGGGTGTGGCACATTGTGCGCTTGCTCGTCTCGTCACTCAACCAAGTACTGAGCAAGGAGGGGCAGGGCCTTGCCCAGAGTCCAGGGCACCCGAAGGAAGGCCTTCAGGGTCAGTCCAGGCTGTGCACAGCACGGAGGCTCAGGAACAGAGACTAGGACTAGAGGAGAAGTGTCTCTCAGTGCAGGAGGAATGAAACAGAGGCCTTTCCCCTCGTCACAGTGGCAGAGATGGCAGTTGAGGGACTAAAACCACCTCCCACGCTGAGCCCTGCTCCGCTTTACAAAATGCTTTGCACAAAAGGCTCACTTTCTAAGGCTATGTAGCAATAAGTTCACATATAGGGAAAGTCCCAAAGCCCTGGTTTATTTTTTATTTTTTTCTGTTTTTGAGCTAATGTCTGTGCCAGTTTTCCTCCACTTTATATGTGGGTCACCACCACAGCAAGGCTGATGAGCGGTGTAGGTCCGTGCCTGGGATCTGAACCCATGAACCCCTAGGCCGCCCGAAGTGGAGTGCACTCAACTTAACTGCTATACCCCAGCCCTAGTTTAAATAGACTAAAATTAACAAAAGGGTTTATGGTAAGAGGGTTGCAATTGTCATATAATAGAAAACAGATTAGACTGAGTGCTTACGGTGTGTCAAGTATATTTCTAAATGCTTGACATGTATCCAATCAATCCTTGCAACAGCCCAGGGAGGCGGGTTCTCTCACCATTTCCAGTGTTAAGGTGACATAGACGGACACTGTGAGATTTGCCCGAAGATATATAGCTGGTGGATGGCAGCACCTGCATTTGAGGCTAAGTAGTCCAGTTTCTGTCTGTACGCTCGCTCATCTCTCCAGGACGGGGATCTCAGCAAGCTGCCTGCTCCAGCAGAAAACCTTTCCGGAATGTTCCTGCTGGGCGAGGAGAAGGTACAAACTCAGCCTCTCCACATCTGCCGCCAACTTACGGCTCCTGCAGTGAAGCAGCGTCTCCCGAGTGCCCTCGGAGCCTCTCTCACCAGATCTCTACACTTCCTTGCAACGTGCCGCAAGCTTTCGTCCCTTTCCACCTTGCCGTTGGCTGTGCCTGGCATGCTCCAACCTCAGACGTCACCTTCTTGCACCTCGCCTCCTCCTCCAGGCAGGAAGAGCCCCTTCACCCACAGGCACAAGGCTCTGCCGCCCCTCACCACGCGCCCTGAAGTCACTGCTTTATGTCTGCCCCTCACTGGACAGCCGGCTTCCTGAGGCTGGCCTCCTCGGGGAGAAAAATTCAAGGAAACACGGGTCTAACAACCAAAAACACTGAAAAGTAGTTTATATTTTGTCTAAGTCTGGTAAGTAATGTTGAAGGAAAATCTCATTTACAACACAGAGGAAACCCTTTTGAGACCTGCATTTTCTCTCTTTCAACTCCATGGCTATTTTCCCCTGAACCCCTCCCTACTCTCTCTAAATGCCCATAGGGAACCGGCCTGGGGGAGTCTCGCCTCATGCCTCACAGCCTCTCTGCTGCCGAATCTTTTCCATCTCTTAGGCCAGCAGCCTTCCGTCCCTTCCCACGTGAAGCAGGCCTCTCCCGCGTCCTCGGTTTCAGGCTCAGCCTCCATTCTGTCAACACGACAGTGGTCCAAGTGCGAGAAGGGACTGGGTGCAGGGGGGTGGAGGGGCTGGGACTGCGGGAGCATCTGTGCCTCCTCAGCCCCCGGCTCTGTGTCCTCGGCTCCTAGCTCCGAGCCCTGCACAGGACTGCTGCTCCCGAGGGACTTCCTTCCCTCCCTCCCGGTCCTCTGGGGAAAAGCCCAAATGTGTCTCAGCCTTGCACAAGTCGGTCCCAGTATTCCTTCCTTCCCTCCCACTTCTCCCTCATAGAGTTCTTGGCTCCAAGCGAGTGGCCCCAGGGCTCCAAGCATGCATTTTCCCACCTCCCTCCACCCTCTGCTCAGGCCTCTTCTCTCTCGGAGCTCCCTGCTCCTGAGCCCCTGAGTTGCTCCCAACCCGCCTTTCTGTCAGTCTGGCTTTGCCTGGATGGCCTGCCATCGTCTCCCCTCCCCACCCCACCCCTGGGATCACCGCTTGCTGCCAAGACCATTTCTCCTGTCTTGTGATGCTGCCCAAATCATGGCCGTGGACTGGCTTTCTCTAGTGTCTCAAACTGTTTTTTTTGAGTTGTTTCATTGCCTCAACTAGATTGCAAGTTTCTTAAAAACAGTAGAGCTAATTTAACTTAACAGCAAGCTTAAATGATAACCCCAAGAAGGCTTTAGTCTATTTCAACAAGTCTTGGATGCATTATGAGACCCATCTGACTCCTGAGAAGTTATAGGTGAAAGAATGTGTGTTTTAGATGGGCGATGGTGTTACTTCTGTCCCACAGTCGCCCAGTCGGTGAGACTGAACTCTCCGCAGACCCCTGGCTGTCTTGCTGCACCTGGAGCACGGCAGGCAGGCTCTGCCGCCACCGCCCTTGCTGTCCCCTTCTCTGGAATGCTCTTCCTCCAAGGCTGCCGCCCTCACCTCCTCCAGGTCTTTGCCCAAGCGTCGCCTTCTTGGCGAGGCCTTCCTCCACCCTCTCTAACACTGCCACAGCCCTGCCCACTTTTCATGCTTCTACACTGATTTTTCTCCGTGGCATTTACCACGGCTGACATATTATATGTTAATTATTTGCTTACTGCCAGTGTCCTTGCACTAGAACACCAGCTCGGGGAGGGCAGGGACTTGGTGGCTGTCGTCCTCAGTGTCTAGAACAGTGCCTGACACACAACAGGCAGTCCGTGAGTATTGGTGAATGACAGAGCGTGTGGCTTGCTCACCACTAGATCCCCGGCGCCCGGCGCGGTAGCTGGCAAGCGTGGGCCCTCAGTAAACATTTCCTGACGGGGGGACACAGGAAGCTCTGATCCAGGTGACTTGCTTAAGGCCTTCTAGCTGGACAAGTGGAAGAGCAAGGGGCCAATTCGGCTGCCTCGGGAGCCTTTTGTCCCACTGGGTAGTGACTGCCTGATTTTCCTATTTGCCAGAAGGGACTTTTATGAAAAGACTTGCCCCTGCTGTCCCCAATGCGCAGGGCACTGCTTTGCACGTAGTATGGCTGCCGTAAACATTTGTCCTGCGTTTTAGTCCAATGTGTTATTGCAACTGGGCCACAGATGCTTCAGCTCCTCGGGTAAAACGGGCACGCAGGGGTCCGCCGGCCCCTCAGGGAAGACGTGAACCAACGGCACAAGGCGCGCCCGCCCATCTGCAACGGGCTTTCCGAAATCCAGGCTGGAGAGCGGCGTCTGGTCTCTTTTGCACGTTGACCAAGACCATTTTGCTCCTCTTTTCGGGGTCGGACCACCTCTCCTACCAATCTCGACTGGACGGGAAATGAGAGAGAGGGAAGCCCACCTCCCATTCCCCCCAACCCACCCCCCGCTCAATCCGGACCTCCGCGGCGCGGGAACGGCCGCGAGGGGTCCCCCTCGCGGGCGGGGGGCCGGCCGGGCGCGCGGAGCGGGGGGCGCGCGGTGGCTCCGCGCGGGGATGCGCGCGCGCGCCGGCCTCGCCTCCCTCGCCCGCCCGGGCGGCTACGTGCCGCCTTTGTCAATGAGGCGCCGCTCTGAGCTGCAGCCACGCTTGGCGCGGGAGCCCGAGCCCGAGCGAGCGGAGCGGGCCGGAGAGGCGGCGGCGGGCGGCTGGAGGCAGGGTCCCGAGCGCGCCCCGCGGCGTCGGCCCCTCCGTCTGCACGAACCGGCCGCGGGGAGGGGGCCCAGGCGGGCCCGTGCCGCCCTCGCCGCCCGGGCGCGCGGGCGCGCGGCGACAGGCACCGTGGGAAGCCCGGCCCGCTCCCGCCGCGCCTCCTCGCGGCCCCGGCCCCTGCGCGGGTGACGCCGCGGCTCCGGGAGCCCGCAGGCCGGAGATGCCCGGTGGGGACCGGGGCGCCGAGAGCTGGGCTCCCCGGCGCGGTGCGGAGCGAGGCAGCGGCCTGGATGTGTGAGGCGCACCCATGGCTCGGCAGCAGGCGCAGCCCCGGGGCCCGAGGGCAGCCGGGCCGGCGGCGCGGGGGCGCGGGGGCCGGCCGGGGGCGCGGGGGCTCGGCCGGGCCGGCGTGAGGGGCCCCCGGGCCGCCGCGTCCCGGGATGCGCCGCCGCCGCCGCCGCCGCTGCTGCTGGGACTCCTGCTGCTGGCCGCCCTCCCCAGGCGCTGCCTGGCCGACCCGGGTAAGCACTCGGCGGCGGCTTCGCGCCCGCGGGGGTTTCTGGAGGAGCGGGGCCGCCCGTCGGGGCCGGCACCTGGCGGGGTGGCGGGGGATGGAGAGGGCGTCGCGGCGCCGGCGCTGGGTTTTCTCCGCCCTTGGCCGCTGCAGCGGCAGGCGAGCTGTCAGGGGTCTTCTCCCGGGAAGGCGCCGCTGGGCGGGCAAGTAAGAAGAGGGGCATTCGCTGCTTCTTGAGGGACAGTCGCGGATCCTTCCTGCTGGTCCTGCAGGCGCACTTCATTTAGATAAAGACTTGGTGTGTTTAGTAGGACGCATTTCAGGCTGGCGACGTCCCCCGTATTTTGGGCTCCCTGTTGGGTGTCCACTTTGTTTTAACTGCATGAAATGGCCCGAGTTTTAGGCAGTTCCCGTTTTGGCTTCCCAAATAGCGTTTCTCCTTCTGTGTTGACTGGAGACCTCTTTTCTATTGGGATAGGGGAATCTAAAACAATTGCTTGCATCTTGCAAGGGGATCCGGGCACTGATCATGTATAGAATCCACTGTTTGCAGGAGGTTAGTTAAAAATAATCACGCTTGGCTCTTACACTCCCAAGAATCCTCAGGAAGTAGATTTCTGTAATTCCTTGGACGATTTTGAGAAATCTGTTGTAACTATTTGGGGGATTATTCAGCGATGTGCTTCAGAACTTACTGTGCAGTCAGCAATTGTCTGTGAAATAAGAAGGATCCCTGTGGCACTCGTGAAGGGCAGGCTTTTGTGTGTGATGAACTCTGCGCTCTGGGTACATTTCATTTATCAAGGAATATAGCTCTCCCTTCTGCCAGTATGATCCTGTAGTTTGGTGGTTTTTAGCAAGGACTAATGGGGACTGCTTTTTTTTCAGTGTGCCACTTCCACCCAAAATTAGATTAAATTTCCTAATTATGAAGGAGCTCACACTGTTTTTAGATAAGAGAGTTTCAGGTTAAAAATATTTCCTGTTTGCAACAGCTTAATTCAAAGCCCATTTTCTTTGGAGTCACTGGTCACTGGCATGTGGCGTCTGTGTGTGCAAGTTTCTGTCCAGGAATTTTCTGTTGTGATTATAGTGGTTACAAAGTTTGGTAATCTTTGGATGTGTGCCTGAGACCCCAGAAAACCTCTGAAGAATGTTAGCCCCAATTGCTATGCCTCTGGCAGTTTCAGTGATATTTGGTGTAATGATTAAAAGGTAAGACCTGAGTCAGACACATGTCATTGGATCAGAAACATGCTTCGAAGTTTTATTTAAAATGAATCAGATCCTTGACAGTTTTGTAAACAGTTTATGAGTTATTAGCCTTTGGACGTTGTTCACTAGAGTGCAGACACCAAAAACTGTTCAACAATTTGGGTTTTATGTACTGTGCCTGTTCCGCTGATGTCAGATGATTTCCTCTGCTCAGTTTCGGATTTCCGTCTCCCTCCGACCTCTGTACACTGACTCTTCTGACCCTCCGTGACTTGACTTGGCTCTTCTTTCCGACTGCCAGAGCCTGGCTCGGGGAACTTCTCATCTGTCTCTTCTGGTTTTAGCTCTGGCGTCCTTTTCTTTACTCTCTTAGTGTGCTGATCATGGGGACCCCTAAGAAGGAGGCTTTGGTTAACATGATGGTAAAAATCATTAAACTTCATGTTGCTCCCCAAGGTCCTCTGTCGTACCCCCTCTCGTTGCAGTGACTTGTTGCTTGCTCTGTGCTCTTTGGGTGCCCTTTCTGCTGTCACCCTTGATGACCAATTGCCTGAGGTCCGGCTCACCTGTGGATCCAGAGTCCACCACTGGCTCCCTGGTGTCCTGTGGGCTTGCGGCTGATTCCGTGTCCTGACTTTTTTCTCTCCCTGGAAGGGCCCCACCCTGGCCTCCGTTCTTCCCTCCATCCTGCTGTGCTTTGCTCTCCGGTTCCCACTTGAGGCAGCTTCCCCGCAAGGTAGGCGGGTCCTGGACCAGCTGCAGGGCCTCCCGAGGGGTCTGTGTGAGGAATGTCTGCAGGGATGCAGGAGAATGGATGGCACTTTCCTGGGATTTCGAATTTCAACAGACAACCTGGTTTTGGACTTTGTCTGGGGGCCCGACTGCAGGTGTCTGAGGCCGAGCTGTGGGAAGCCCACGCTGTGATGTTAAGATCTGCTGGCAGGGCCCCTGCTGCAGGCGTGAAGCTTGTGTCGTTGCTGCTCCTTGTTTTCTAAGCCAGACATTTGCCTCGGTTGTAAAATAGGTAAAAATAGATTTGTTTCAGGAAAATGCTGTAGCAGTTGTTGTGAACCTTGGCGCCCTGGAGCTCCCGCAGCGTGTTCCCCGGCTGCCTCCCCTCCCTCCGCCCCAGTCGTTTTGCGTTAGCATTCCTGAGGAATCGGGAAGGGAGGGCTGCTGCCCTCCGTGTCCCCGCGCACACTGCCTCTCCTAACTTCCATCTCCGGGGCCTGCTCCAGGCGGTGCCTTCTGCTTTGAGTGTGGAGGTTGGTGGGGGAGATGCCTTCCTTCCTGGGCGAGGCACTGAGCTCTGACACCCTCTGTGCCCCTGTGCCCTCGGGGCTCCAGGCAGACCGCGGACGTTCAAGTGTCCCTTCCTGCTCTGCTTCACTGCCCATCCCGTCAGCTCGCGTCGGAAACGTTGACTGTGTGCCTGGTAGGTGCAGGTATGCTCATTCCTCTCTGACCTTGTCTCTCTGGGCCGCGGTTCTCTGATCTGTAAAATGGGGATAGTAATAGCTCCAATCTCATTGGGGTGTCGTGAGGATTAAATGAGTTAATGTATCACAAGTATTTTGGGGCCAGCCCGGTGGTGCAGCGGTTAAGTGCGCACGTTCCGCTTCGGCGGCCCGGGGTTCACCAGTTTGGATGCCAGGTGCGGACATGGCACCGCTTGGCACTCCATGCTGTGGTAGGCGTCCCACATATAAAGTAGAGGAAGATGGGCATGGATGTTAGCTCAGGGCCAGTCTTCCTCAGCAAAAAGAGGATGATTGGCAGCAGTTAGCTCAGGGCTAATCTTCCGTTAAAAAAAAAAAAAGTGTTTAAAACAGTACCTGGTACATTCATTGTAAATTCTCAGTGAGTGCTGGCCATTCTTACAAACTAGCAGAAATTGACTGAACGTTTACTGTGCCCAGGCGCTGTGCTGGGGTGGGGACACAGAGGTGGACATCAGGCAGTTTGTAGGAGCCCCTCCAGAAGACGGTGATGCGCACCTCGGACCCCTGTGTGATCAGAGCTAAGAAAATGACGGGACAGTTAGTTAATTCTGGAAGAGCGGGGCTTGGAAGGGTGAATAGGTGTCCGCAAGATTGGTGGTAGCATTTCAGGCAGAGGGAAAGTCAGGGGTTCTTTGTGGCCAGAGCACAGGATGCTGGCAGGAGGAGACGGGGCGCTCCCCCTCTCGGCCCTCCCCGAAGGGTCCTCTGCTTCTCCCGCCACCTGGAAGTTCCTGCGTCATCTGTTTCCCTCTTGCCTGTTACAGTGCCCAGCGCAGAGTAGCACTTAGGACATTTGCAGCCTGCTTTCACTCCTCTTCCCTCAGTTTGGCTGATTCTGTTGGATGTTAGACTGATCGTCTCATTTCAGTAATGCACAGTAAGTTGTGAATGACTGCTTTATTTGGGGCATATATTTGCGTCTTAAAGGAGGGGTTTGCTGATACCATGGAATCTCTAACTTAGCACAATATACAGGGAGAGAACTTTGACCTGGGACATCTTTCTTGCCCCTCTCCAGCCTGGTGCACATCATAAACGTGGAGTTCCATTTGAAACAGGTGCAAGAGTTCGTTTGTGCATTCATGCATTCAGTATATTTTGAATGTCCAGCTTTCTGAGGTTACAGGAATGAGTGAAAACCAGCTCCCATTCTCATGACAATTAGGAACTAGCCCAGTGCTTTCCAAGCTTCACTGTGCATGTGATCATTTGAAGATCCTGTTAACCTGCACATGTTGATCCAGGAAGTCTGAGATAAGGCCTGAGGCTCTGCATTTCTTTCTTTTTTTTTTTTTTGGAAGATTAGCCCTGAGCTAGTGTCTGTGCCCATCTTCTTCTGCTTTATACGTGGGACGCCTGCCACAGCATGGCTTGATAAGCAGTGTGTAGGTCCACGCCTGGGATCTGAACCGGTGAACCCCAGGCTGCCAAAGTGGAGTGCACGAATTTAACCGCTGTGCCCCTGGGCTGGCCCAGATTCTGCATTTCCAACAAGCACGGGGGTGATGCTGATGCTGATGGCTTGTGACCCCGCTTTGAGTAGCAAGTGACAATAAACAAATAAATATAAGTTGGATGGTGGTAAGAAAAATAATCAGGGTAAGGGGACAGCAAGAAGCTGGTGACTGCAGGCGTGTGTGCCCTCACACGCGTGATCGTGTATACTGAGTGGCATGGGAAGGTCACCACGATGAGATGATGTTTGAGTAGAGACCTGAAAGTCGATATCAGGGGGAAGATGTCCTAGGCAGAGAGGAAAGGAAGTGCAGCGGCCTTGAGGAGAGACTGTGTTTGGGATGGTTAAGGAATAGCAGGGAGGCCACGTGGAACTGAATGGACAGCAGGAGAGTGGTGAGAAATGATGCCAGAGAGGAGCTGGGGCCAGATCATGTGGAACTCTTTGGCTTGGTGAGGACTTGGTATTTTATTTTGAGTGGGATTCAGCAAGAGGTGACATAATCTGACTCCCTGGCTGCTGTGGGGAGAAAAGACTGTGAAGTCAAGGGTGGAAAAGGGAGGCCGGGTAGGATGGCTTAGGCAGCCTGAGAAGTGGTTAGGGTTTGGACATCCTTTGAATATAGCGCTAATAGAATTTTCTGATGGGGTGGAGGTGGGGTAGGAGAGAAAGGGAGGGACCAATATTTGGCTCAAGCAACTGGGAAAGTCAAGTTACCATTAATTGACGTGGGGAAGGTTGTAGGAGGCTCAGGGTTGGGGAGGAAGTAAAGATTTGGTTTGGGGTATGTTAAGCTTGAAATGTTTATGAAACGTCTGAGTGGAGATGTCAGATAGCCAGTTGGACGAAGCAGCCTGGGATTCCAGGCAGATTCTGGGTCCAGAGAGAGAAAATTTGAGAGCCATCGGCATAGAACTGGTTGGAGAGTGAGTACAGAGAAGAGGGGTGATCTGAGCCATGAGCCCTGGGACCTGCAGCCCTTAGGGGTCCAGGGAGAAGGGGACCAGCAAGAAAGCCTGAGAAAGCTGCATGGCACTCGCAGTGGGTGCTGGGTTTGGAGATGTGCAGGTTTGTAGCGGCCCTGAGAGCAGAGGGACAGAAGTCTTAACCGCAGCGGGTTCAGGAGAGAAAGGAAGAGAAGTCAGAAAGAGAGAGAGGGCACTCTGTCAGAGTCTTTCTCTAGAGGAAAGCAGAGTAACGGGCGGAGGGTCAAGAGAGGGTTAAGATGGGCTGCGTTACAGTATGTTTGTACTTTCTTATTTTTAACATTAACGATGTATGACAAGAGTGTTTGATTTGGGTTTTTTCCCCCCAAATATAGACAATCCAACAGAATATATTTACACCATTTTCTCTTGGTATTAATTATTTGCACTTCAAAGATGCTTGCAAGGTGTCCCAAACCTTGCCTCCCCTTCCTTCCATCCTGCACACAAAGTAAAGAAGATTTTTGGGAACGGTAACGTTGTACTTTTAATATTGACATCCAACAGAAGTCAGCTGTCCCCTCCCTGCCCCACACCTTTCCCTGAAACCGGTCATCACTGTGGAAACTTGGAGAGACTGAAATTCTGATGACACCCAGAGAGTCTCTCAGAAGCCTGCTTATCTCAAGTGTTCTGTTACTGGAGTATGATCTGAGAGTATTCAGAATGAATGGGCACACTCCCTTTTTCGTTTTCATTAAAACCCATACTGTGGTTTTCTTTTTCTTTTTCACAACAAACAACAATTCTACTCTTTTTCAGACAAAAATGAATAGTTGGAATGACCCTAAGACATTTTCGTTGCTTGACCACGTATTACAGGGGATTTCTAAACACACAGAGGGACATGTTATTCTAGGCCACGGGGTGGCTGGTCTTTGGGGACTCCAGGACCAGAGGTGCAGTTAGCAATCTGGGTCTTGTAAGCATCAGCTCTTGTAGCTAGTGGGAGGGGGGCAAATGAGTCACTTTGATTTGGCAACATTTATCAAGCACCCGGCATGTGCCACGCCAAACTCTTCACGAGGTACTGGAGGTTTGGAGCAGAGCAAGCTAGGCCGGCTGCTGCCCTCAAGCAGCCCACAGCCGAGGACAGGAAGCCCTTCCTCAGTGGAAGGAGCGGCACGTTGGTGCAGCACCTCCGTGAGCTGGGTCCCGGCGCTGGGGAGCGACGTGGCGCACAGGAGGGCTGGCCTCGGCCTCGTCCTGAGAGGCATGTGTGCTCAGCCGCAGCCTGTGAGGGAGCAAGGCTCAGGCACCAAAGTTTGGACTTCTCAAGAGACGCTGTATCTTTATTTAAACTCTTGTTTTCGAATGTCACCAGCTAATTCAGATTTTTGAAATGTCATGCTGTATGGAGAGAACACACCCAGAAGCCATCACTTTTTTTCTTTTTTTAAGTCAAGTTGGAGATATAATTTACATGCAGCAAAATTCACCCTTTTTAGGTGTAGCGCGTGATGTATTTTGACAGAAGTATACGGTCATGGCTCCACCACCGCAATCCAGATGTGGAACATTTCTGTCACCTGCAGAGATTGCCTCCTGCCCCTGTGCACGCAGTCAGTCTGCTCCCCCCACAGCCGTCCCTGACAGGCACCAGGCGACTCTGTGTCCCTGTAATCTGGCTTTTCCCTGAGGCTCAGAGAAATGGTGTCACAGAGTAGGGAACATTGTGTGTCTGGCTTCTTTGGTTTAGCGCAAGGCTGTTGAGAATCAAGCAGGTTCTTGCACGTGCGTCTCTCCGTCTGTTCTTTTTGCTGCCGTGCAGTGCCCCGCCGCGCCGGTTGGCTTGCCCGTTCCTGCGGTGCTCCACTTGATAAATATTTGCATTATTTCCAGTTTTTGGCATAAAAATCTTTGGGCCGTTTTCATTCTTTTGGGTAAATACCTAGGAGTGGGATTTCTGGGTCCTACTTTAGGTTTGTGTTTAACCTTGTAAGAAACTGCCCAGTCCTTTCCCACAGCAGCTGTTCAGTTGTGTCTCCCGTCAGCCAGTATGAGAGTTCTCGTTGCTCCACCATATCCTCACTGGCACGTGATTTTGTCAGATTTTTTTTAAAATTTAAATTTCAGCTATTCCCGTAGTCATAAGTGGTGTCTCATCATAGTTTTCGTTTGTGAGTCTCTAATTACCAATGATGTTATTGTTGCATATCTTTTCATTTTCCTGCTTGTCATCTATATCTCTGCTTTGAAGCCTCTGTTAAAGTCTTTTGCCCATTTAAAAAATTGGATTGCTTGTTTTCTTACTATGGAATTTTGAGCTTTCTTTGTTTATTCTGGATACAAGTCCTTTATCAAATATGTTTTTTGCAAATATTGTCTTCCAGTCTGTGGCTTGTCTTTTCATTTTATTAACAGTGTTTTCCCAAGAACAGAAGTTTTAAATTTTGATTAACTGCAGTTTATCAACTTTTAAATTTAAGGTTTGTACTTTTTGTGTCCTAGGATAGAAATGTTTCCCTAACCCAGGGTCACAAACATCTGTGATGTCTTCTAGAAGCTTTATGGTTTTATTTTTACTTTTAGGTCTGTGGTCTGTTTCCTGGTAATTTTTGTATGTGGCGCAGGGTAAGGGCAAGGTTAGTGCCTTTTTCACAAGGATGTTTAATTGTTCCAGCACCATTTATTGAAGAGCTGTCCTTGCTCCGTTGAATTATCTTGGTACCGAATATGTGCGGGTTTATTTCTGGACTTGAGTGTGCTCCATTGACCTGTGCTTCTTTCCTTATGCCAACACAGCACTCTCTTGATTTCTGTAGCTCAGGATTTCTTAACCTTGCACTCTTGACATTTTGGGCTGGAGAATTCTTTGTTGTGTGGGACTGTCCTGTGCGTTGTAGGATGTTTGTCAGCATTCCTGGCTTCTGCCCAGTAGATGCCAGTAGCACCCTCGCCCTCCGGGTCGGGACAGCCAGAATGTCTCCAGTCACCACTAAGTGTTCCCTGGGGGTAAAACCGCTCGCAGATGAGTTTCACTGCTCTAGCTTTATAGTGAGTCTTGAATGCAAGTAGTGGGAACCCTCTAATTTTTTCCTTATTTTTCAAAATCTTTTTGGATGTTCTAAGTCTTGTGCTCTTCCTTGTAGATCTTAGTATCTTCTTGTCAGTCTCTATAAAAAAAGCTGGCTGGGATTTTGATTGGGATTTCATTGAATCTAGATCAATTGGAGAATACTAACATCTTAACAGTATTGAATTTTTTGATCCATGAACATCTCTCTCTCCATTTATTTAGGTATTTTCTCTTTTCTTTCATCACTGTTTTGAGGTTTTTAGCATATGGATTTTGTACGTATGTATTTCATGTTTTTCAATGCTTTAGTAAACAGTACTTTAAAAATTTCTCTGTTAGTATATAGAAATATGATTTTAAAACTATTAACCTTTTATCAAGTGACCTTTCTAAACTCACTTGGGTTCTAGTAGATTTTGTAGAATCTTTGGGATTTTTCTAAGTAGAAAATCATGTTATCTGTGAATACACAGTTTTATTTCAAGTCTGTATACCTTTTATTTCGTTTTCTTGCCGTATTGCACTGACAGAACTTCAAGTGCATTGTTGAAGAGGAATGGGGAGAGTGGGCATCCTTGCTTTGGTCTTAGTCTTGGGGGAAAACATTCAGTCTTTCACTATTAAGTATGATGTTAGTTGTAGTTTTGTTTTTGCTTTTTTATAGAGGCCCTTTATCAGGTTGAGGAAGTTCCCTTCTACACCTAGTTTGTTTTGAATTTTTAAAATGAATGGGTATTGAATTTTGTTAAATGAATTCTCGCTAACTATTGAAATCATTACAAACCGTTTCTTTTCTAATCTGTAAAAAGACGTTAGTTGAGTTTAGAATGTTGAACCAACCTTGTCCTCCTGGGATAAACTCCAGTCTAGTCATGTATGTGTTCCAACTGGGCCTGATTTTCTAGTCTTTTTGTTAGGAATTTTTAAAGTCTCATGCTCATCAGGAATAGTGGCCTGTCGTTCTGTTTTCCTGAGTTGTTTTGTGTGGTTTTGGAATAAGGGTAATGCTGGTCTATAGGTTAGTAGGGAAGTGTCCTCTCTTCCGTTTCATGGGAGTGTTTGGGTAAAATTGGTATTATTCTCTCTTAAGGTTGGTGTGTGGTCTGATAGATGAGATTGAAGATTGCTCAGGGGTTTCTCTAGTAAAATAAAAGGTATCGGATACCTCTAGTAGCCATTCCCTCATTCTCAGGGCTAACAGTGGGCACTTCCTAGACATTAGGACACAGGTTTGGTTTAAGGTTTAGGGCGAATAGTCTGGGTGAGGGGAAATCGTGTTGGACGTGTTTAGGAGACAGGTCACCTCTAGCTGACTGCTGGCTATTTATTAACTCTCTTCACTTTTCAGAGCTTTGGTTTTTTCATCTGTGAATAAGAGCCTCAAGATCTTCCCTTCTCCCCCGTTCCCCTGGGCATTCCCCGTTGATGAGCGCCTAGCAGATGTGCTGGTAGGTTGGACCAACTGCATCTCTTACCTCTTCCTGCCTTAGCGGCAAGCTAATGGCAAGGACTATCATTCTGAAAAGGGAAGGGTTTCCCCTCTTTGCTGTCATGGTTCCACTTGAAGCCCAGATAAATATTGACTTATTTTTAATCTTCATTGGCTTTTTAAAAATTATAAAAGTAATATATACTTTATTAAATTCAAGTAATACACAGTATATGCAATAAAATCCAAAGGGCCTGTTGGCTCCATTGCTGTTTCCTAGCGTTGTGCTGTCAAGAAAGTATGGTGGGTCCTTCCAGACCATTTTTCATACAAATATTTATGTATATATATCCTCACTTAATTTTTTTTAAGAGATAAAGGGTGTGATATTTCCACTTTTCCACTTAACACTGTATCGTGGCCCACTTTCCATGCTAAGTAAATTTTGTCATAAGAGAATTTGAACTTCTCCCTGAAACATGGAAAACGCTTTACTTTAAAAGAAAACAGTTTTAAAACCGCAGATTAGATTCAAACCTACAGAGTTAAAATATCTCCTTAGACCATTCCTCCTACTTCCTCTACTCCTTGGCTTCCTTCTCTGGAAAATATTTCCATAGATGTTTAAGGATAATCATGTACCCTCAAACACCAAATAGAATGGGAATAGCCCCCCTAATGTGGATGTAAATAAGGCCAGGTAGCTGCCTCGAGCATTGAGCCCAAGGTTGTTGCTGTACCTGCCAGCTGTCCACTCAGGCGAGACTTTGCCTGATGCATTCTGACCACAAGAGGGGAATTTGATTTTGATTTTGATTTATATATGTTAAATCTATTCTTAGCTGGAAACAAAATCTCCTTACGTCAGAAACACAAAACGGCTTTGGTATTTATGCAGTACCAGTAAATAGGAAGGTCTAGGATATTTCTAACTTTACTCTTTCCGTGTGAAATGTGGAATTAAGTGCCAGAATGAAGTCAGGACTCCCCAGCTCTCTGCCTCTGTCTCTGGTAATGAATGCTGCCCCTCTGTCATTTGTCTTTTTATTTGCCAAACACCAAGAGCGAACCAAGGAAGGCTGAAGAAAGTGACGTCTGAGAAGAAAATGTATTGAAATTAATCGTGCATCTTATAAATCCTTGTCGAAAAGAGCTGAGCAAAAATATCTCTAAACCTACAGACTCCATTATCAAATATTGAGTCTTTGTTTTGAAATGAATAGAAGGATCTGGATTACAGGCATCATTTTGAATATAATTAAGCTGGATGGAAGTGTATTAAAAAATCAGGGCCGTACGGCTGTCTTTGGCAGTTTCTTGTTATCTCGTTACTCCCAGAGGTGAGCGCACAGCTCAACCTGGTGAATCCAGGAAACTGGATTCTAACGGAAGCTAACCCTTTTTTCAGTGGGATGGAGAATGATTTATTGTCTCTAGTCAAGCAATAAAAATGACATTTTAAACAAGCATTTTTCCATCCTGATGGCTAGTGTAGCATGTTTACTTTTCCTTACAGGGATAACAGTCCCCAGTGTTTGGTTCAGCACTTCACAGTTGTTGAAGTTTGCACTCTCTTCTTATTTGAATCTCATATCAAGAGAGGGTTGAGGAAGTAATCTGCTAAAGGTCACACTGTGGTCCAGGGATTTTTATATTCTTCTTTGACTTAGGGGACAGATTATCCAACTACTCAACTAAAACTAGCTCAAGCGTGGGGCTCCAGGCCATGGGGGAATCTCACGTGACATATTCAGCATAGGGATGAAATCTATCTGGGCCGTGAGGACACTATAATTAATTGATAGAAATAATAGCTAACATTTTTGAGCATTTACTACTTTTATCAGCTCATTTATTCTCACAACAGCCCTGTGAAGTGGGTTCTGTTGTGATGCCCATGTTTCAGATAGGGGACTGGGGCACAGAGTAACCACAGTAACTCATCCAGTGTCACACGGGTGAGCGTCAGAGGCAAGATTTGAACCCAGGCAGTTTGATTCGCAGCCGTCGCAGTGCTTGGTTATGCTGCCTTTCTCCTCAGGCAGAGGCTGAGGGTCCTGGCCTTGTGTCTCATGGACCCTGGCCTCTTGCCTCTCCTGCCCTGCAGGCTGGATCCGTCCTCTGCCTCTTTCTGCAGACTGGCTTTCTCTGCCCACCTGGAGCTCCTGGGTTTCCTCATAACTAAACCGGATGGGGGCTTTTGCTTGCTGTGGTGCTCACTGCCACCACAGTTAGCATGAATTTTTGGTTTAAGTGCCCGCCATCTGGTCTCTGTCCCAGGTCTGTATTTCCCAGGAGGGAAAATCAGTCTGCCGTGGTCTGGCCAATAGAGTGAGGAGTCTGCCTGTCATCTGACCAGTGGAGGCTAGAGGAGATGGCCCATGGCACCCAAGTGACTTCCTAGGTCCGCCTTCCTTCCCTCAGCCTTTGGTAGAGAGCAGTTTTAAGTAGGTGATGTGAGTAGGGCAGGCTTCCCCAAATTTGTCTCCACCCTCCTATCTGTAAAACAGGTTCACGTGCTGGTAAGCTGGCTCTAGGAAAAACAAGGACAACAAGCAGCCTGATGTATAGCATTGGCCAGTTTCCATGGTATAAATACTCTCACCATGGCTGATTTCAAACTATTAATGTGACAGTGGAGTTGGGAGGAGAGATGCCCAGTCGGCTCAGCGCCAATACGATCCCATCCATCTATGGACTAGATGCAAGGCAGCTTACGCAGTAAGAGCAGGGTGTCTCCAAGGGGTGTGAAGTTTAGGCTTAATAGGCTGGGTGGGTATATAGTTATGTAAATGGGAGAAGATTTCGTGGAAGAGAGGGCGGAAGTTAGGGTTAGCACACGCAGCCTGAAATAGCTTGAAGACTGCAGTCTAGTAGGCACGAGTTGCTTTTTTAAAAAATCACAATTCCTTTACTTGTAAGGTCTCACTTGTGATGTATAATTAACCCTTTCCCTGATTTTAAGGTATCAGACCTCATTTTCTTGGGGGGCATTGATTTTATTGTCTGGCACTGAATGGTGTGATAGTGTAATTTTTCATTGCTTCCAGATGTCAGCACCTCCCCCTCGTTTGGTGCTGTCCTTCCTTAACAGACTCCTTTCTTCCGCCTTACGGACCTAGAGATGTGAGATCTGAGATCCGCGCGGTGGCCTATTAGACGTCTTTCAGTGGAATACACACTACAAGCCTTGATGGGAGCCTTTTATTTATGATCATAGGGCCATCTCTCAGTTCATGTAATTATGCTAAAAGCCAGGACAGTCTTGGGACTACCTCCCGAGGCGTCAGACGCCTTCACAGATCTCGAGGCAGTCTGGTTGGCTCTTTTCCCTCTGATGTCTGGGAGGGAGACTGGTTGTCTTGGCTTCGGTGTATCACTTACACTGTTGCCGCCGGTCCCCATCTTTCTGCCTGATGTAACTACATCCCTGACCCTCATCAGCTCTCACAAAGTGGTGGTGGCCACTGGGAGACCCAGTGAGAAAGTGTTGACAGTGTAGGTCTCTCCTTAGACATGGAATTCCAAGTGTCCCACTGATGGAAGGTCAGTGTCTTTACCTATAAAAATAGCACAGTTTTTTCTTTTAATTTCCCTGGAGATGTAGTGAGAGAAAAATTTTACAAGATTCTTCTTTTATGTTTCATTGGAGATTGATCCTAGTTTGTGGACATGTTGACTTCTGGATAAGAGGACTAACATTTATGAAACAGCTACTATTGTCCTAGTCAGTGGATCAGATTTTCATCTTATTTAATCCCCATAATGATGCTGAGATAGGTCTTGCCCATTTTGCTTGAAGGAAGCTAAGATTGAGAGAACAGAACATCTATGAAACTGACTTGCCTAAGGGCACATTGCCTGTTGAGTGGTGAAGATGGGATGGAAGCAGACCTGGCCACAGTGTAAATATATTTTCAGATATACCTTTCAGGCATTTTCCTCTCATTTTGTTAAATTTTCAAACACACAGAAGAGTTGAAATTTCTGTACAGTAAACAGCCATATACCTACCAACTAGATAGTACAAGTTAAATTTTGCTCCGTTTGCTTTATCATTTATCTTTGTGTCCCTCTCTCCATCATCAGTTCATCTTATTGTGATGTGTTCATAGTGAGTTGCAGACATCAGTCCACTTCACCGCTAAGCACTGCGGCATGAATGCCATTGATTAGAGTTCAATCTTTGTTTATGGATTTTTTTTTTTGAGATACGATTTACATACAGAGAAATACACAAGGTAAACCTGTGTGACCCAAATCCCTGTCAAGATCTAGGACGTGACCGCCCCCAGACAGTTAGGCCCCTCTTGCCCCTCTCCAGACATTCCCTTCCCTACTCGCCTCCCACCCTCCACCTCCCAGGCATCACGGTTGGTTCTTTTTAACTACGGTTTAGTTTTTATACCATATAGTCTTAACTAATGATGCCTGTTGTTTTTAAATGGGCTTTTCTTTATAGGTGTTAATTCAGATAATATTTATTGAGCAGCTGGTATGTGGCAGGCCCTATGCTGGGTGCAAGGAGTAGAGGGGGGAGGAGACAGACATTGGCCCATGTCAGGGAGACGTTGGTCAGCTCCTCAGTGGAATGAGTATATAATTCCCAGGCTGGGTGAGTGAGGAGGAGGATGGTTAGGTGAGGCTTTCCTGAGGAGGTGATGTTTGAGCCAATGTCAGAAGGATGAATGGGAGATAAGCAGGCATGGATTTGGGGCAAAGGGAAAAGTGGGTACTGTCCTCTGTGATGGGAAGGAGTGCGGTTTATTCCAGAACCAGAGAGAAGGCAGGTGTGTTTGGTAGGCAGGAACTGAGGGAAGGGCGAGTGGTGGACTGGGCAGGACAAGTAGCAGGACAGCACACAGGAGAGGCCACGGACTTGTGCCTCCGTCTCAGAGGGATAGGAAGCCCTTGGTTGGTTTTCAGTAAAAGAGTGACCTTGGCATTCAGTTATCCATTTGAGCTGGATGGAGAGGAGACGTGGACTGGACGTTCTGGAACCATAGCTAAAATTAAATACTGTTGGCATGGAGCTTCCAAATTTCAGGAGAACCCTAATTTGCATTATGAGTCCTGCACAGATCTTCAAATTCCTCACATGGTTTTTCTCCCTCACCTGTCTGCCTGCTTGGGCAATAATGGTTACTAAATAAAGACGCCCTGTACATCTAGGTCTTACCTGGTCTTCCCTCTGTTCTGACTGCTGACGTTTCATTCCTTCTTCGCTCCTTAACTAACCTTCCTTCTACCCCCGCTCCGCCCTGAGAGGGACCCAGCAGGAGTCACCAGTGACTGCCTGGTTGCTTAATCCCGGGGCAGCTGTCGCATCCGCTTGGCTCTGTCATTTATAGACCGTTCGAGGGTAGCCTCATCCAAACTCATGGATTCATGACCAGCCAAGGACCCATGATGCAGAAGGCTCTGCTCTCTCCTGAGGATGAGACTCGTATGTCCATCTCTTTATCGGACATCTCTACCCATGGCTACTGAAAACTCAGCATTTCTCCATCAGTGTGAGCTCGTCTCCCCCGGAGTCTTGCTCCTCGTCTGTATTTACTGTTTCAGTGAGTATGACTGCCACCTATTTGGTGGAGCCAGAAACTTGAGAATCATTCTAGATTCTTTTCTTTTTCTCCTTCTCTTCATCTAGTTGGCCACTAAATCTTGCAAATTGTGTTTCTGAGCACCCTTATAATTCTGTCCCTTTTCTGTCTCTACTGCCGTATTTCAGACCCTTCCCATATCCGGCGTGTGTTCTTGTCAAAGCCACGCCTTGTAACGGGCCACCCCCCCTCTAACCTTAGCCCCTTCCAGCTAGTCTCGTCTTCCAGCCAGAGGTTTTTATAAAACATAAATCTACCCAGCCCTTCAGTTGCTCCCCGTAACTCATTCAACTTCCCTACTTAGCAGTCTGGGTCCTTTATGAATGAGCCGCCTCCAACTCATACCTGCCACCACAGCCAGACTCACAGTTCCCCAAAAGCCCTTTCCTGCCCCTTGTGTTTTATTCTTTCTGCCTGGGAAGCCCTCTCCAGCCCTGTCTGCTTGTTAACATCTGCGCTTCCTTCAGGTGGCTTTTCCTGGACCCCCTCTGTCCTCTGCCACCGGAGTTAGATGCCATCTTCCCAGTTCCCACCCTCCGCACCATCCTCATTGGGCTGCTGACCTGTCTCCTCCATCACACTGTGAGCTCATTAGAGCAGTTCTCAGAAGCTTGTCCCAGGTACACTGGGGGCCTGGAAACCCCCACAGTTTCACAACAACTATGATCCGTGTGTGAAAACGGTTTTCATTGTAACTAAGGACACGTACTGTCACAGCCATGTCTATGAGAAGAAACTGAGCTGAGTGACTAGTGAGACCCCCTGCTCAGAGCAAGACGGAAGATTGTCCTCCGAAAGTCAAGCCGGCACTGAGAACAAGGGAGATGCTGCCTCCTGAGCTTGAAGCCAGCAGCCAGCGCTTTGGGGGCAGGAGGCTGAGCTGCTTAGACTGCAGCAGATGGGGTCCCTGTGGAGTCGGCCTAAGTTCTGGGGTAGGACAGTGTGCAGACAGCCCCTAAAGTCTGAGAGCCACCGTCTTAAAGGCTGGGATCATGTCCTTTGTCTTAGCATGGGTCTCACACATACATAATAGATTATGGTGTCTATAAAGGAAGCAGTAGGATTTGTTGGTATGTTCTGACTATACTTATAAAATACTGTTATATTACTTCTGGTCTTAAAACTTTTCTTGACCATTCCGCCAACACATATTTATGAGTGGCATAGTGCTGGTGGTGGAATGGGGTGCAGGGTCACAACCCAGATGTGTTTTCAAAAATTAAACACTTGTCAAACAAAAAAATCATTTAAAAGTCAGGAGCTCTTCTATAAAGATCAGGATTTTCAGATTCTCTTAGAAAAATCAGAAGATTGATCACCCTGGTCCCACAGTCCTGTGTGGCAACCTTTGCCTGAAGCTGAGTAGTGGCACCTGCTTCAGACAGGGGTCAGTCACAGCCCCCAGCTGTCCCACTTCAGCCCCGTGTTGGCTGAGATGGGTTTACTGTGGTAACAGTCCAGCCCCAAGTGTGTAATGGCTCAGAGCCATGGAGTTCTGTTTCTCACTCACGTGGAGACCAAATGAGTGTTCCTGACCGGCGGGGAGCTCTCCACCGAGCGGTGATTCAGGGATCCCGGATCCTCCCTTGCAAGTTTTGCCGTCTTCAGTCTGTGGCTTCGAAGGCTGCTGGGCTTGTCTGCATCCTCCCGAAAGGAGGGCCCCGAAAGGAGGGAAAGCAGGTTTGGTGAACGGCCAGGTAGTATCTGACCCAACTCATTTCTTTTATGTGTTTTGCCCCTGGAGGCATTTGAATTTGCAGTTCCTGAAGATAAGGAAACCTGGGGTCAAGTCACTACTATGCTGTCAGCTCCAGCAGGACAGGGCCTTAATCTGCTGTAGTCACTGCTGGTGACTCAGTGCCTGGCACACAGCAGGTGTTCAACAAGCCTCTGGTGGTGGTGTGAATGAATCCCCCTTCTGCCCTGGGTAGACGGTAACCATTTCCTAAGTGCTTGTTATGTACTTAATTCTGTGAGTAGGCTGGGCGCTGCCCGGTGAGGGTGGGGTGGCTCTAAGATTTGGATGGTGATGGTGGCTGCAGGATTAGAAGGAAGGGGAAATGTGAAAATGATTTTCTTTTTCTCTTTTCTCCCATTTTCAGTATTTTTCTGGGGCTCCCTTCCATTTATATCTTGATGAGAAAATTTAATATATTTCTTTATCGGCTAATTGCTAGGGTAAAAAATCAGCTGTCTTCAGCCTCTAATTTTGGAAGACAAATAGTTGCCACTTAAAGTGAGATTTTCCTTCCTGTATGTTACAAATTCGATTACATTGTACTCAATTGCACTTCAAGTGGATCACCATCTGCTGTCTTTTGTTTGTGAAAAAAGTTAGTGTCACTTTTCAAAGTCCTTTTCACGTCTTCGAGCGGCACACAGCATGGAGGGCAGAGGCCTGATGGTTTTCCTACAGTTTGAGTTTTGATTGTGGTACATTTGAAGCAATTTTTTGTTGTTACTGTTGTGATTCTGATTTATCTGGGGGTAGGTTTGAGGTAACTGGAAGGCATTGATTGTATTTTTTCTTTCCCCATAGGAATAAAGTAAAATCCTCCATATCTTGTTATCCCTGGCCCTGCATCTTTGCTAGTTATCATGGAGCCGCATCGCCTGGAGACTCACCTGTAGCCGTGTAAGGTGACGGCACCAGCATTCTGGGCAGCAGGAAGTGTAATTCCCTTTGCGTGCAGTACATCCTCTGAGGTGGCGCCAGGCCGTTGGAAATCCACCTTCCATTTATGGAAGGGGCTGCTGAGGGGGCAGCAGCCCAGCGGCACGTCTCTCTGTTTCTCCCAGACTCTGCTTGAATCCCTTTTGTCAAAACTGTCTATAGGAAGATGGCAAAGTGTAGCAAAATAGATGTATAAACGCTTAACCAAAACAAGTCGATCATTGAGACATTCAGAGAAGTATTGTGGGAGGAAGGGATGAGTGTGGGGTGTGCTGGGAGAATCTCTCCGAGCTGGTTAATCGGAGGGAGGACCGGAGAGTGGGGAAAGGTTTGACTTGAGTGACTCTAGCCGCAGAGCGCAGGGCAGGCGACACGTGCAGCAGGCGCGGGCGGGGAGCGGGGCCTCACTCAAACCCTCGCAGGCTTTCTGCTCTCCTTAACTTCCCAATAGCACTCACTTCCTTTTTCCTTTCTTTCTTTTAAAAGTTTCCAGTAATGAACTAATGCTTGTTTTAGTCCTTCTCCCGTCTCCTAAATTTCATCATAATTTCTTTAAAAGTTAAAACATTTTTCTCCTCTTTAAAAAAATATATCACGAGGCAAGGTTTTACTAATTGAAGGAAAGTTTTGAAAGGAGGAAAAATCACTCACAGATTCCTTACGTTAATGCCTCAGCCCTGTAGATTTTTCTCTGGTTTGGTGGTCGGCTCTTAAATAATAATGTCAATAATGCCCACATCCTCTCTACCCCAGGGAAGGGGTCACGCTCCTCTTTACCCGTCTGTGATGAGATAAGAAGAGGGACTTAAGTGTGGAAACTTTCAGCACTTGGACGTTGCTGGGACGTCCTGGTGTGTGATCAGCGGCCTTGTCCTGTCAGGTGTGGTTGAACCCACAGATGAGTCACAGGTGGCACAAGCTTCAGAACACGAATTGGGAGGTAAAGACAGACAGACAAACTAACTACCCACTAGTCCTTGGCCGTGGCTGGTCTCTACGACTGCTTTCATTGGGTTATCCATTCACTCTTCTTCCGTTGGTAGCCAAGTTAGAAGAGAAAAATCACCCATAATCCCAACACAGCCATTCTTAGGATTGGTGTCTTTCCTTTCATCCTTTTTTTTTCTGTGTCTTTTACAAATGTAATTGTAACCTTAATCCATCACGGTTTCCGAATGTTTAGATTCAGGTTCCTAGCTCACACATTATGGGCAGTTTTTGCGTTTCATATGTAGTCTGAGTTAAAGATTTAGGGGTCAGTTATGTCCCCTCGGTGACTCTCCCGTTAGGGATTTTCAGCTGCGTCAGCTCCAGTCAGGGTTTCTAATAGCCTAAGATTTGGGCGGGGCAGGGGAGGACGGAGAACCATTTGCAAGCAAAGAAGAACTATTGGAGGATAATTCACACATCTTTACTTTTTCAAGATTCTGTTCTCATGAAGCCCAAGGGTTGCAGAAGATGCAGTTTTGATCCTCTGTCAGATTTCTGTGCTTAGGTGAGGTCAGATTCTCACAAGTCACCAACTTCCATGGTGGCTGAGATTCCCGACGGCGAGCTGGCCATCTGGTGAGCTGACCATCACCTCCTCCAACACGCGTCTCCCGTGGTGAGTACCACCAGAGAGCCGTGTTCTGAATCCCCCGGCTCCATCCACTGCCCACCGGCCATCTGTTCTCCCCGTCCCCAGGGTTTGTTTTGGCTTTGCCTGCTAATGGAGGAGATCTCTTTTGAGTCACCTGTGCCCACCTTTTTTTTTTTTTTTTAAATCTCTTCCTAAATCTTGGAAATGGTTCCAGATTGTATTCACTCAGTGTGGTGAATTCAGAGTGACAAAGATGAAGAAGGAAAGAGGATGTTGTGGCTCATGTGCCTGTGGGCTCAGCTTTTTGGCTCACAGTTCTGTAGAGCCGGCCCCTGTTGGAAAGAACTAACGCCAATCAGGCTGATAGGAAACTGACTTTTGATTCCTCACTAGTTAGTTGCTTATCTCAAGCATCTTTAAAAAGGATGTTTAATAATCTGTTCTGAATTTAGTATTAACTAATAGAAAAATAGTTTCTGTAATTTTGATGTAACTTCATTTATTTTGACAGTCTTGTTGGTTTCTGGCCTTTTAGATACAGCACATCTTTAAGAGTCAATGATATTTGCAAATATGTAGAAATAAACCAATCAGATATTTCCAGAACATGCCCGGTGTGCTCAGTACAGCCAGTGCTGGGAGATTTCCAGAGTGGTGTCAACAGTGCTTTTAAGGAATATGCACGAGGACATGATTGTGGGGAAATAGCTAGTTGAATATGGAAGGTGAAGTACCAGGTGCAAAATACGGGATACGGAGAATAAATATTAGAGCAATTTATCTCATTTTTATTCTGCATGGATTGGGCTGTCAAATTCAGTGTTCACTGTACTCTGACTTACAGTAGGAAGGGGCTGGTGGGTCCCTAATGCTAAGAACGTGTCTGAAAGAGCAGCGGTTGCTGAGGGTCTGTGACCTGGGACCCCGGACCTAGGATGGTGCTGGGGGTGCTCTGGGAGCTTTTGAATTGTTGATTTTCACCAGAGCAGGTCTTAGAGAATCACAGTCCAGCAACAGAATCTTTAAAAGAGACGTTGGCATTTTGCTTCCGAAATATATTCTTACCACGACACACAGTAGAAATTGTGGAATAAAATATCTTTCAACTGCGCTTATTTGAATTGCCCGAAACTGTAGAATATCTTTTCTGAGCCACTCCGTGACATGTATGTTACAGTGAAAATCCTAGTTTCCACTTACCCTCTCAGCACTTACCGTGTTCCCGACACGTGCTGGCTGCCTGGCGTGCTTGTTAGGGCGTTTAATCTTCACAGCCGTTTTATGCCATGTGACTGTGATTATCCCGTTTTACAGATGGGGAAGCTGAGGCTTAGAGAGACGGTGCAACTTTCCCGGGACCACAGCACGTAATAATGTGGGACCCGTCCCTCCGAACCCACGGCCTGTGCTCTGTCTACTGCCATGATAAATGCTCTCCATGATTCCACCTGCTCCTTCTCTGCCCAGCCCAGTGGGCCACATCCCAGGCCTGAGGATGAGAGAAGCCGTTTGACCTGCCAGGCACATACTCGATGCTTCTCAGGGGCCTCCTACATCTGCCGTTTCTGCAGTGCACCCTGGCCACGGAGCGGGGTGAGAGTGGCTGTGGCCATGAGGACACCCAGGCTGTGTCTCCTCATTGCACATTTCACATAGGCACTAAATGACATTTATGTTTAAGGTCTTATTATTGGGGAGAATGAGAATTGACTAGATTGTATTTTGACCCCCGAAGTGCTTAAAATTCAAGTACATTGGCAGGACTTCTCAAGAATTGTATGGAATTCTTCAAAACTCACACATACCGATTGAATCGGTTGTGCTTCTGGTCTTGTTTCAGCCCTTAAAAATTGCACAGGCCTGAGTCACACTGTGGCCACATCTAAACAAAATTTAGATGCTGTGGGATATGGTTCTGAATTTGCCCCTTGAGCTTGGTGAGTTATGAATTTGTCTTGGGGGCTTGTCATTTTCCCGGCCCTCAGTGACCACTACATTCCTCATGCTGGCAATATTGAAAACAATGTTTTGGTTTCCAGCTACCTTTAATGGAATTCGCATACCAGAGAACTGGGTCTGAGATGGGTGCTGAGAATTTCCTGCATCTATTCACTCAGTTGACAATTTCTAGTAGATTTCGTAAAGCGCTAGCCTGTTCAGCAGTAATTGTCGAGGGCCTGCTCTGGGCCAGGTGTGTGTTCTCCTTGGCCTGAAGACTCCCTATTGCTCTTGTCCAGCCTGTTCTCAGGGTGGCTGCTAACCACATCTGAGTGACCGTCAGCACTCCCCTAGTCACCAAACATTTGCAGGAAGCCAGTTATCTGTCCAGATTGGTAGGTGTTAGGGCACAGTCGTAAATATCTGTAATACAGTAGGCTGAGGCTCAGTAGGAGATCTTGGTTAAAGCAATGCCACTAGGCACTGGAGCACAGGGGGAATCCCTCAGAAGCAGCAAACAAGCAAAATGAATGCTTGGTAGACAGGTAATGATCATTTAATCCACCTCCCTCATTTTACAGATAACGATATTGAGGCTCAGAGAAGAATCATTTGGTCAAATTCAGTAACCAATAATGTTGAAGTTTCATTTTAGGATTTGGCATCTCTTTAGCTTTAAGCACCACCAATAGGACTGTGGAATAAAATTGCCCTTTAAAACACTTTCCTGCTTTGCCTCTCATATTTTTCCAAATAGCCAACCAGGGGTGAAGAAAAGGAATATCATAAACCCCATTTAGGTGAGTAACTCCAGGCACGCAGAGATTAGAGGGCTGGCTTGTGGTCGCTCAGCTGGTTCATGACGGAGTCCGGCCCGGAGCCTGAGTCTGCTGTCTCCTGTCCACCACTCCCTGGCCAGGCAGTGCCCTGGGCGTCATTGGGAAGGGGAAGGGGAGAGAAGATTGTACGTGGAAGAGGAGGAAGATATAGGGAGAACAGGAATGGTATTTTGGGGCTTGTAGGTAGTATTTTGGGTTCTGCAATGAGGTTGCTTGTTCTCTGCCGCTACCTAGAATGTGTGGGTGAGAAGTTCCTTTGAATTTTTCTGCTTCTCCTGCTGCCTTTGTTCTTCTTCCCTCCTACAAAGCCTCCTCTTCCGTTGAGATTTCTGCCTCCCCCTCCTCGTTGCTGTCACCTTCTGACTTTCAGGGCACTGGCCTCGTTTATTCCGCATTTGACGCCGCTTGAGTTCTTTGTCTCGGTGCCAATGCTGCCATCAGTGCAGGCCACATCAGGATCGCGTGGATTCCCAGTCAGTGCCGCTTCCCATCCCCCTAAAGGGCCCTCCCGAATGCCGTGGCCCTCCTGAGCCTGCTAACCTGCGTCCAGCCCACCAGCCCCGCTTCTCAGTCGATGACTTTTGTGGCACCTTCTTTGTCTGTTCACCCTTTAAATGTGGGTGGGCCCCAAGGTTCTGTCTAGCCTTCTTGTCTTCTGGCTTCACCACATTGAGGTGTAGGAGACTGACAGTGACGCATCTCCAGCGTAGTTTCTGCTGCGCTCCAGCCAGGTTCTTCTCTCTCGTGGACACTTCCAGTTAGGCGCTCTCACACGCAGCTGTTTCCCAGCCTGACCGCCCGGCCTGGGCCTCCTGCTGTGTTCCCAGTTTTGGTGAACCGAGTCTCTGTCTGCTTGGCCACGCAAGCCAGAAGCCAGACTCGTCCTGGACGCTGTCGTCTCTTTCAGCCTGCACGTCTGATTGACCCTGTCAGTTCTGTCTCCTTACTATCTCTTGCATCCGACTCAGGCCCCTGTGACCTCCCGTCTGAATGGTTTCTGTGGCCTCCTCTCTGGTTCCCCTCCTCCCTCCCGCCTCCATCTGTCCTCTGTAGATCTTTCGAAATCATAAAGCAAATCTGCTCCCTCAGCCTAAGGCTGAAAACCGTATCTAGCCCACAAATACATTTTATTTCACTCACAGTGTAACCCTGCACCATGTTTAAAAACAGTTTTCTTTTGGCTTTACTTGCCTATATTAAAAATCAGTAAATTTCACATAAAATCTCCAGATTTCTGGCTTATCTTTGAAGACCAGAAGCCCTGGCCTCCTGGCTCCTGCATTCCCCCAGGGCAGCAGCTGGCTCCATGGAGAGACAATGTGCCTCTCCCTTTAGTCACAGACCCACCCTTCCAGGTGTGCTTCACTCATTTATGTCACCCATCTGACTCCTGCATCATTGAGTTGGTGGCCTTTGGTTTGTGGCATGAAGTTGGGTTTCCTCTAGCTGCAAGGGCCCCACTGCAATCCTTGTACCTGTGCCCACAGAGCTTAATTTCTTGGAGAACCTCACACTTGGCATTCGGCTTCACACCTCTGTCTTGGCGCATATCCCACTTCCAGTTAAAACTCACCCAGGAGGCAATATTCTTTTCTGAGGAATTTGGCAACCAAATAAGATGACAATTTCATCCATAATCATTTGGATCAGGGTCTATTAACCCTGTAGGGGAGGAAGACATTTCCTCTACCTGCTGTGGGTTCTTCTGGCCAGAGAACAAATTAAATTCACATGAGACAGAATAACAGGAGAAAATTAAACAAAGCTTTATAACATGTATACATGGGAGAGGCCCAGGCAAGCTGAGCAACCCGCCAAAATGGCTGAAGCCACCACGTTAAATATCATCTTCGGCTAACGACAAAGGAGGATGTTGGGGGTGGGGGGAGTCAGTTATAGGAGGTTACCAGACAAGCACAATAAACAAATGCAGATTTAAGTCCTTGCCTTTGGCATTGATTAAGAGTTTCTAGAGATGAGGTCACCCCCCTTCTTCCTGGTACAGAGAGGGAGACACCTTTACAGATGGAGATTTACCTTACAAATGTAAATGTCTCTTAACAAAGGGTAAGTAAACTCTGCTTTTCAGAGTTGCTTTCCTGTCTGCAGTTTATTAAAAGTAACCAGCCCTAAATAATCCTCATGCCAGAGAGACATATCTTGGGGTGGCCAATTCTAGGCCCCCACAACCCCTAGAGTATTCTTTTCTAAATCATTTTGATGGCAATGCACAATAAGAACTACGTGTTACATTTTTGACCCAACACACCCACACACACACACACACACACACACAGACATACACACAGACAGATACAGAGACACACCACAACTGAAAAAAAAGTGCCAGGAAATAATACTTTCCACTACCCTCTTCCTTCTTCCCCTCCCTTCCTCTCTTCTTTTCCCTTCCTTTCTTTCCTTCTGTCTCTTCCTTTTCCTTCCAAGCTGGTCCTGACCCACTCAATTGATTTCATGACCTACTAATGGATCACAGCCTACTTTGAAAAACACTGCCCTCGGGGGCTCTATAAGTCTTTAAGATTGTATATTTAAACTTAGCGTACTATAGCTGCATATTTCTATGAGAGAGGAACTTCCTTAGTACCCAATTTTCCAAAGGGCCCGAGGAAAACAGATTTCCTACCCACCCATGTAGATACTTTGTTTTCAGTGGGATTTCACATTGCCAGTTTCACGCTCACAAGCATGGAAATCAGTGGTGATTATTTTGAATGTGGGCCCTTTGTGTCAGCTCTCTGACGTGTCCTGCATTGCTGTGAAATGAAGTTAATATTTGCAGACTCTCTGGGAGGGTGAAATGGACCCATTACATCTCTTGCACACGTGGGAAGCTGGGTGAGACGCCAGGAAACACAGATTTACCTGGTGTTGGGAGATTTAAGAAAAGCTTCATTTAAAGTCAGATAAAGTAACAACCCAGAAACTTTTTTCTCTTTTGATTGATTTCAAGTCATTTATTCAACTGCCCTTGGTACTAGGAATGAAGAAGATAGCGGTGAAGAGAATAAATATACTTGCCCTCGTGGTCTTTCAATCCAGAGAAGAAGAATGAGGAATGAAAATAGAGTAACACCAAAGCATTGGCGTAAATAGAGTAAATATCATAAAGGCATTGATGCCGAAATACATATAATAGAGACTCTTAAAGTAGGCTTGTAGAGGGGGTTTATAGGGAGATAACAGAAAAGACGTTATGAGATGACCCAAATGATTTTGAGCACAAAATTATTTAAACAGTGTTTTTGAATAACAGGATTCAGATGAAACTGTCATAGTAAATTAACAAAAAAATTTTCCAGATTCAATATCCTCTGGTTTCTGTTATCTCCTTATGCGTTTTGTTTTCAGAAGGATTATTAGGAGCTGGTTCCTCCGGGAGAGCCACCCTCCATTGGCAGGCCCGCAGCACTGCTGAGGGGAGGGGCCTGGTCTCTCCCGGGCTGTCATCCCCCCCATGACGCAATCCTTTGAGTGATTCCGGCGGCGGTCAGAGCAAAACTAACTCATTACTCCAGCAGTCACAGAATGAAAAATGACCATTGTGATGAGCCTGCCTGTTTCTTACTTCGGTAACACAATTACAATTTTATTATATATTTTTTTGGTATGTGAATATAGCAAAACCATGTCGCTCCCCCCAAAACTGGCATGCAGAGAAGAGGGAAGACATAATCCAGAGTCCCACGACCTCGGTGCCCCCCGTTGCTCACATGTCTGTTAGTACCTGAGTGTCGCTTTAATTTGCTTGGCTCCCTCTCAGAGTGGCTGGAGGAGAGGGGCTCCTGCGGACTCCCACTTCTGCTTCCCGCGTGCGCAGGCCACACGGCAGCTCGGGTGTGCATGGCAGAGAGGGGCAGCTGCGCGACCCGTTGGCTTTTCATTTGGTGTCTCTGTTTTCGAATGATCTTTGGTCCAAATCGTATGACCTTGCAGCTCTCCCAGACAGGTGGCTGTAGATGGGGTGCTGGGGTGCACCCTTGCCCTTGCTGATGCTGTGTTGCAATCTGGCAGAGAAAGGTGCACCCCTCAGCAAAGCTCCCCGGGGCCCGAGACGGTGGGGGGCCTGACACGTGCTCTCCTGCCGGCTCCTATCTTCAAGCGCCTCCCGCACTCTGCCCTGAGGGGATCGCCTGGCCGGGAGTTGCTTCACAGATCTGATTGGAAAGCTCACGGCACCTTCCTAGACACAGCTCCTGTTGCTGCTTCTTAGAATTCTTTTCTTTTCTTTTTTTTTTTTGATAACTCTTTGGTTAACGTTTGCTTTCATATACCCAGGTGTCAGCTGAGCTCTTCTTGCCCCCAGAGCCCTACTCGGATGGGCTCCAGCCCCCTCTTGCCTGCTGGTCGGAGCTACTGCTCTGAGATTCTGGCACATTCTGCGGAGGCTCCTTACGCTCACTTCTGCCTTTGAGCTTCTGCTTCCGCTGAAGGCACTCAGGTTACTGGCTCTCCACGCTTTCCCACACGTCTGTCTGGATAATGTGGGGTCCGGTCCTTTTTCTTAATTTCTTCAAACAACCCACTTGAACTAAGCATTATGAGTATACAGAACGCTTTTTTTTAATTTTTATTTTTTTAACATTACATCCCCCAAACTTATTGATCTTAGAACTGAAAGTTTGTACCTTTTGACCACCTTTGTCCATTTAGCCAACCCTGCAACCCCTCTGACTCTGACAACCACCATCTGTTCTTTCTGTGGGTTTTTTTTTAGATTCCACTTATAAGTGAGATCATACAGTGTTTGTCTTCTCTGTCTGACTTAGCATAATGTTCACTTAGCATAATGCCCTCAAGCTCCATCCATGTTGTCTCAAACAGTGGAATTTCCTTCTTTTTTATGGCTGAATGATATTCCACTGTAGATAGACAGCACATCTTCTCTATCCGTTCACCCACTGATGGGCACTTGGGTGCCTTCCCTGTCTTGGCCATTGTGAATAAGGCTGCAGTGAGCTGGGGGCAGAGGTCTCTTTGAGATAGTGATTTTGTCTCCTTTGGGTAGATACCCAGAAGTGGACTTGCTGGATCCTATGGCATTTCTATTTTTAATTTTTTGAGGCACCTCCATGCTGTTTTCCATAGTGACTGCACCAGTTAACATTCCCATCAACAGTGCACAAGGGTTTGCTTTTCTCCACATCCTTGCCAACACTTGTCGTCTCTTGTCTTTTTGATGACAGCCATTCTGACAGGTTTGAGGTGATATCTGATTGTGATTTTGATTTGCATTTCCCTGTTATTAGTGATGTTAAGCACCTTTTCGTGTATCTGTTGGCCGATTGTATGTCTTCTTTGGAAAAATGTCCTCTGTCCATTTTGAAAACAGTTTGCTTTTTTTTGCTATTGAGTTGTATGAGTTTATGTATTTTGGATATTAACCCCTTATTAGTTATATGATTTACAAATATCTTCTCCCGTTCCGTAGGTGGCTTTTTCATTTTGTTGATGGTTTCCTTTGCTGTGCAGAAGCTGCCTAGTTTGATGTAGACCCACTTGTTTATTTTTGCTTTTGTTGGTTTTGCTAAGAAGACTTTAATGAGGGTTGAGGAGTCCGAAGGATTTTCACTACAGCAGGGCAAATAGCTTTAAAAAGTTCATGCTGTGTTCTGGTTCTGACAGATTCCCTGGCCAACTCTAAAACCCCCAGCCTTCTGCTCCCATCCTTCTCTCTTCTCTCTGCTCTTTCTCCCCAGCTCCCAAACTCCTCGTCACTCGAGCTGTTGAGCTGTCTTTGGTCACTTCTTACTCTCAGTGATCCTTGCCTGTGCGGGTCTCACCTTCCAAGCCCAAGAAGCTCATTGTTTTTTTTCCCTCCTAAAGAAGATAGTTCACTTCTCCCCCTCCTCCTCCTCCTGCTCCTCCTCTTTCGCCTCCTCCTCTACCCCCCCCTCCTCTCTACCCCCTCCTCCCTCTCCTTTTTTTTTTTCCTGAGCAAGATTGTCGCTGAGCTAACATCTGTGCCAGTCTTCCTCTATTTTGTATGTGGGACGCTGCCACAGCATGGCTGGTGAGTGGTGTGTAGGTCCACACCCGGGACCCGAACCTGTGAACCTGGGCCACCGAAGTAGAGTGTACCAAACTCTACCACTAGGCCAAGGGGCTGGCCCAGTAGTTCCCTTCTTAAGGGCTAAGATGATAGAAATTTCACCATTACTTAATAATGTACTTTCTAGGGAAAAAAATGTCAATGAATTCTACTCTTCTGAAGTAAGGAACAAGTATTTGTTGTATACAAAATATAAAGTTCGGAAAGTGTCTTTTGTAGCACCTTCTTTTCTAAAATGTAGAATAACTGAACTCATACATTTTAGAGTTAGGAGGGAAGTTATTTTAACAAATAACTGGTCTGGGGGGCAATGGGGAGTAGAGAACCAGACTCTGAGCTGGAAGTGAGGTGCAGGACTTCACTCCTTAGCAGGTGTGCGGCCTGGGCTTTGGGCCAGGCCCTCGCCTTCTGTTTCCCCATCTGCAAAATTGGATTCAGTGGTTTCGAATGTCTTCCAAATGTGAGTCTATAAATATCTATAAATCTATATATCTAAATCTGTGTGTGTGTGTGTGTGTGTGTATTTTAGAACATCCTAAACCTTTAGGAGAGTTTTCTGCACACAGATACCTTGTGTGAGCATGTTTTTCAGCATCCCTGTGTCCCAACTCTACATGTCCAAGGTGACACAGATTTTCCTCTGTTGGGGGGTTGGTTGCCTCACCTCTGACACAGTCCTTGAGGTTAGGTATCCTGCCCTTACACTGGACTCTACAAAAGGCCAAAAGCTGCTTGTGTGGGAATGTTTTTCTTCTTTTGAGACAATACAACAGTAAGAGTTTAGATAAAATGTGGCTGCTGCTGGGGGGTTGGGAGGCAGGTATGATAGCCTCTGTGTTCATTTATTTTTTTCCTTTTTCTGGAAGGGGTTTGTGAAGCTTGGAAAGAGTCTCAAAACTGTGCCTCCCTCGTTGAAACCAGATAGCGTGAATGTCGCTGACTCTTGTGAAACCCCAGACTTTTTAAGGTCCTAGTGTACTAAAGTATTGGTTGATGGCTTTGCAGAATTCTTCATCAGAGGTCAGAAAGGCCGTGGTTCATAATTATTGTTCTCTGAAGGGCTTTTTGTAGGAAAGTAAAAGGACAACTTTTACCATCCTAAAGTTTCCATCGAGTTCTTGTTTTTCTTGCTGGTGTTCCTGGTGATTAAAGAAGCTAGCATTCTTTTCCAAAATATTTCCCTCCTCCTTTGTGCTTCACTGACGTTTTTGTGAATCCACTCATTTCACTAAGGGTAAGCTCTGATGTCACACATTTGGGTTGTGAATTTTCCCAGAATCAGGTAAGAAGGTGAAGGACAATCAGTAAAGATCAGTTGCTAAACTAAAGTCACTCGACTTGCTTTTTCCTTTCTGTTCGTGTTGCTCATTTACTCTCTTTCTTTGGAAAACATCTCTTTTGAATGACTTCATTTGATCATTATCATAGTCCTCTTTCTCAATTTAAAATAAAACCCCAAAGCTTGCTTTTCTAGTGTGTTCTCACTTCTTGTTTCTTTCCCTATACTTTTATTTCAGTAGTGGTTTTCTCTAAGTCCTCAGGGCATTTTGGGATGAGATTTGGAAGGAAAACTCAATATAGTATCAAGTTACCTTACATCCATTTCAGACTAGGAAAGAGACTTAAAACAGCCAGAAAAACCCAAGGGAGTCTGGGGCAGCGGGGCCACAAGGGCCATTTGTCTTTTCTCCTGTGCCTCTGTGTGTATTATGGCCATTTTGCTTTCTTTTCTTTCTCTTTGTTCCTGGCCCTCTGCTGTGTCTTTCCTTCTGTTGACCTCTCCTTTTTCATAGAACTGTGGAGTGTTAGATTTGGAGTGTGGACCATCGGGATCACTGTGGCCAGTGCTCTCAGAGTGCTGGAAAGGAAGCTCAGACTTAGAGAAGTTACGTGAAAGGAGATGAGGAATTATAGTGGAGAGACGTCTCACAGGCTCTGGACTTGCAAAGGGCTGGGCTCACATGCTGGCTCTGCCATTAAAGCTGGGTGCTCTTGGACAAGTCTCTTAACTGCCCTGCTGCTGGATGCTGCATTTGCAGATGGGGACAGGAATACGTGCCTCATGGAGTTGTTATGAGGGTTAAATAAGATAATGATTTCCATGTTCTTAGGCAGTGCCTAGGAAGTCACCTCACAAAAAGGTAGCTATCATCACAAGCAGGTTGGAGGTAGTACCTGGATTAGTTCTTACTGTGGGTTTCTTACTAGAATGGACGTTGTCTACCATCTTGGGTCTCAAACACCTGCCTCAGTCCATCTCATGCTCTGCTTTCCAAGGCTTTCAGTCTTCGAGGATTTTGATCTTGATGTTGGCTTTTCAATTTGTGACTTTATCTCCCCCATTGAAGTTAATACTGCAATTTAAATTCTACTGAGTTCCCTGTGGACCCTTGCATGGAACACAGATGGATGTAGGAGTGGGCAGCCTTTGACCTTGTCCTTGGAGTAGATGTAGGATTTGTGTCCAGGACAAGGAAGCAGCATGAGCAAAACTAGAAGCAAGGACTTGCAAGGTGTATTTGGAGGATGATGAATTGTTTGGCAGACTAAGCCATTTGAAGGCTGGAAAGACAGTGTCAAGAAGGCGGGACTAGCCCACTCTGTGAAAGGCTGTGGTGGCAGGAGAAACGAGGAAAAGTGATTGCATTTGGCTCCATGAGATTCCTTTCTGAGCTTCGAAAGGGCTGCTTTAGTGGAGTGGAGAGGGCACAAGACAGGCTGTAAGGGGTCACCATGGAGTGAGGGGTGGGGAAGTGCAGGCTGTTAGGCTAAACCAGAGGTTCCCAAAGGCTGGCCCACGAGCTCTTCAGTTGAGGTTGTTAGGGGTGAGACGAGAAATACAAAGTTATTATAGTGTGTTTCGCATAAGCCTAATTTTATTTACTTTTAATAACCATTCCGTAATCTGAGATTATAGCCTTACTTTTTTGGTTTTAAAATGCCCTTTTTTTCATGAAACGATGATGGTTTTCGACCCTGGCTGCACATTAGAGCCCCTTGGGGAGCTTTTAGAAACATCTGAGTGCTGGTCCACCTCAGCCAACTGATCAGCATCCCGGTGCGGGCCTGGTACTGGCGTGCGGTCGGCGCTCCAGGTGACTGTCTTGTGCACCAGGGTTGTGAGTCTCTCTGCTAGTGGATAGTAGGGTTTTTGTGGTGGTGGTGGTGGTTTTAATTTTTAAAATGCCCTTATTTGCAAAATTAAAAATCGGAAACTCTCGCTTCATTGCTCAACCTTATTTGTTTTGTTTTGATTTTTACTTACATTTAATTTTTTGTTCTTCTGATCTTTGAAATTCAAATGGCAGGGACCCAAGTGCAGGTAACTTTTTAAATGTCAAGGGAGAGTTTGTTATAGCTTTCCTTTTATTTATTTATTAAAAAATTTTTTTTTAAAAATACTCTTTTATTCCCTAGAAGCTTTATGCTTTTTTTTTTTTTTTAAAGATAGGCACCTGAGCTAACAACTGTTGCTAGTCTTTTTTTTTTCCCCTGCTTTTTCTGCCCCCCCACCCCCACCCCAGTACATAGTTGTATATTTTTAGTTGTGGGTCCTCCTAGTTGTGGCATGAGCTTTCCTTTTAAAGAGTGAACTCTCCTAGTGCTGTCGAGGACGTTTGGTGTGCTCCCGTCTCCGGGAACGCTGCTTGGGGTGAAGGAGGGGTCACTTTCATCCTCAAGCACAGGTTGAGTGTCGCCGAGGACTCCTGGGAAATCAGCCGGAGACGACACTTTGTTGGACACACGGCATGTGGGATGTCCTCCGTTGGAGCCCCCTCTTGCCTCTTTGGTGGGGGCAGCGTTCTTGTGGTTCAGCAGTGCCTTCTGTTCTAGCTGTGCACGGGATGGCTTGTCCTTTCTGACCTTGAAGGTGAAGCATCTTTGTACTGCAATTGCAGTTCTGAAACGTAGCACCGTGTAGGTGATACATTCTCATTTCTGTTTTGTGGTGCTTCTAGTTATATTAATGTTTAAAGGTCAGGGTAGGAAACATCTTAAAGGCAAAGCATTTACTTTCCATTAGTATTAAATGTTTCTAAGCCTGTGTTATAGCCAATAAAAATGAGGATGTTTAAATCAGCTAATGTTCTGTTTCTTACATGAATATTTTATATGAACTACACAGGAAGAAAAATCTCTATGTTTGTCCAAGATTGTGTCCAGTATCTTTTGGAAGCTTGTCTTCTTGATTTATTATATGAGTAACTCCTGGTGTACAGATACCCGATTGTAAAAAAGAATTGCATGTATTTTTCTTCGGGCTTGTTTTGCAGACTAAGAATACTGGCTAAATCTTGCCATGTATATAGGCGTTCCGTGAGTTATTAACACCCGTACAGACTTGCTATAAAGAAGACCGTGTGGACTAGACTATGCTGGGAAGGTGGTTAGTTCTACCCTGGGGCACGAAACGGTGGTCCTGACTGCTGCCTAGCTCTAGTGTCAGTCCGTGGTGTCGGACGGTGAAGAGCAAAGGGCTTCTTCACAGACCCCGCGTTGCTCAGCGCTGGTCATTTGCTCCGTGACTGGTGGCCCATGGTTAGTAAGCTGATACCTTCTCCAACCAGGGGAGGATCAGTTGTGTTTGTTCCCAAATCTGTTAATGTCTGTTTGACTTGTTCTTGTGATTTCTTAATTTATTTAATTATGTAAACGGATCAAATATTTGTACAAACATTTCTTTTTTTCTTTTTCTTTTTCTCCACAAAGCCCCCCAGGACATAGTTGTATTTCCCAGTTGTGGGTCCTTCTTGTTGTGGCATGTGGGACACTGCCTCTGTGTGGCTTGATGAGCGGTGCCATGTCCGTGCCCAGGATCCGAATCAGTGAAACCCTGGGCCGCCACAGTGGAGTGCGCGAACTCAACCACTAGGCCACGGGGCCGGCGCCCTGATCAGACATTTATGCATAGTGATCTGCTGTGAGATAGATGCTGTTATTCTCTGCTTTTTACAAACAAGGAAACTGAGACACAGAGAGGTTACACAACTTGCCCGAGTTAGTAAGTGACAGTGACAGGGTTTGCCCCCAGGTAGTCTGTTCCAGCTGTAGTCTTAACCATGCACTCCACTGCCAGGTAACATGTCGTGCTGGTGTAATGGAAGGCGCTCCAAGGGGGAGCAGGAATAAGTTTCCACAGCTGACTCCCACGAGAGTCCCCATTTCAAAGCATTGCCTCTTCAGATGGCTTAGGGAAAGGCTGCACTGGACGCACCCTTCCTGAGAACGAGGAATTCACCTTCACTTTCTAAAGCTTGAGAAGTTGGGTGGGAGAGAAACCAATTTTACTTTGTTTACCCCAAATTTCCCAAACTTATTTGAACATAGAATCCTTTTATCAAGAATACCTATTAACATTCTGCAGAGTGAGTGGTCTGGGGAACATGACTTGTGTTGGGCGTGGATTTAGAATAATTAATTCTAGGAGAAGATATGTTCCCTTAACAGTGCTCAGTTAGGATTGTTATGCTATCATTTAACATAATATATGAATATTTAAAACTTCTTATGACTTTGGTCTTTTTATTTTATATTCTAGTACCAGCTATATAATTAATTAATTAGCTTCACTTATTTATTGGATAAATTATAATCTATCCTTATTTACAGGCCAGGCACTATTTCAGACACTGGAGAAACAAAGAAAGTGACAATTATCATGAAAAATTTAGCAGTTTATCTCCAGGCACCGCTGGCGTGCCCTCCTGTGCATGCCGAGGCCCAGACGCTGGCACCTCCTTGCAGAGCTGCCTGTCGGACTGTCTGGTTGTGGAGTGAGAGCTCTTGAAGGTGCCCACGGCCTCTAGTTAGGGGTTGCATTTACGAAAAGAAAATCAGAGCAGGGGTCTGACAGAGGATTTCTGTGTGAGGACATAGACTCTCCAGGATCTGGTTTCTCTGGAAACAGAGAATATTTGGAATTCCCTGGAAAACTCTGAGATAGCCATTGGCAAAGCATTTGTGACATTATAATTTCTTAATTCAGTAAATCTACTACATAGTATTTTTATTAATAGCCAGTTCCAATTAGCATAAAAGCCTAGAAGTCTATTAAAATTGTAATTTAGTTATGGTGATCATCATTACAAATGAATTCTGCAGCGTCCTCACGTGCCTTCAGAATCACACAAAAATTAGGCAAAACAGTGTGGATTTAGCGTGAAGTATATTGTATAGTATAGTAATTTATGAAGTGAATAATCCGTGGTCATTAAATAATCTTGTAAAAGGAGTTTTAAAAATTACGGCGAAAGACACATAACGTAAAATTTATCATCTTAGCCATTTTTAAGTGTTCGGTTCGCTAGTGTTAAGTATATTCACATTGTTGTGAAACAGCTCTCCGGAACTTTCTCATCGTGCGAATCTGAAACTGCTCGCTAAACAGCTCCGCGTTCCCCTGCCCAGCCCTGGAACAGCTGTCCCCTCTCTGTCTCTGTGAATTTGGCTGTGCTTAGCATACTGCATGTAAGGGGACTCCTCCAGGACTTGTCATTGTGTGTCTGGCTTATTTCACTTAGCAATGACCCTTCAGGTCCATCCACGTTGTGGCGTCTGGCAGGACTTCCTTCCTTTTAGAGGCTGAGGAATATTCCATTGTGTGTAGACCACATTTCTTTACCCACTCTTCAGTCAATGGACATTTGGGTAGCTTCTTACTCTTGGCTATTGTGAATATTGTAAATAGACTTTTAAAAAGATGATGCATAGTTTCTATTATAGGCTAGTAACACAGTTCACTTAACAGCCCTTCTATTGATGGATTTATAGGTGACTTCTGTTCTCCCCTACTGTAAATATCTGATGAATATCTTTCACATCAATCATTGGTTATGTCCCTGATTATTTCCTTAGAATAAATAAATTGCTGAAATAGAGTGACTGGATCAGAAGGGTGCACAATTTTTTTCTTTTTTCTTTTTTCTTTTTTGTGAGGAAGATTGGCCCTGAGCTAATAACATCTTCTTTTTGCTTGAGGAAGATTGTTGCTAAGCTAACATCTGTGGCAGACTTCCTCTATTTTATGTGGGACGCTGCTACAGCATGGCTTCAGGAGTGGTGTGTAGGTCCATACCTGGGATCCGAACCTGCGAACCCTGGGCTGCTGAAGTGGAGCAAACTTAACCACTACGCCACCGGGCCAGCCCCAGGAGGGTGCACATTTTTAAGGCTTTTGGCACATGTTGTCAAGTTATTTTGCATGAATGTATGGACAGTGTAAGAGGGACCCCATTGCTGCTTGCCTTTACCGATGTTGGGTACTGTCATTAAAAAGCAAAACAGCAACAGAAGACGTTTGCCACTTTGACAGCTGAAATGGTATTCTCTTGTTGTTTTAATGTGTGTTTCTCTGATTACTAGAAGAGAGGTTCACCTTTGTTTTTTCATGTGTTTATTAGTTGTTTGTGTGTGTGAAGAGTCTGTTGCCCATTTTTCTGTTGAGGTGCTATAATCTTTTCCTACTGATTTTAAGACCTCTTTATAGAGTCTTTATATTGTCTTCATCATATGTTACATGGATTTTTCCCAATTTATTATTTGCCTTTTAATTTTTATGTTGTTTTTTGACATCTGACATTTAATATAGCCAAATCAATGAATCTTTTCCTTTATGGTCCCTTTCCTCTGTGCATTATTGATAAGACTGGTGGAAATATTGGGCAAGCCAAGTCCACCTTCCCTGCGTCCTGCTCTGATTCAGGGAGACAAACTAAGTCATAGCCGTGTTAGGTCAGTGCAGGGCATTATACGTGTCATGTTTAATCATTCATTCATTTACTCATTCAGAAATCTTGGTCGAGTGCTACCATGTTCTGGGCACTGTGTTAGACACTGGGTTTCACGATATGCAGCTGGCTTGCATGAATATGGCGCCCATCCATGGTGGGTTTTTGCAGACAGTCTCAATTCAAACACCTGCCCCACTCTCAGTCTTAGGTGTCAGACTTCCTGTTCTGAATTTGGCTTCCGAATGTATGGATGTGCTATCTTTGGGTTACGTGCTCACGGGGGATCATTCTCTCCCCGCCTACACCTGGACCCAGAAGGCAAGGACGTCATCCAGGCTGCAGCTGGAAGGGGGCCACGGTCCTGCTGTGGTGGAAGTTGTGGACACAAGGCGAGCATTGCTCCTTCTGGGTCTAAGGGGGAGCAGCATCCCCCCCAGGGGAACAGCCACGTCCCTGTCCTCTCTCCCTGGCCCACACTGCTTATGCTGGCACAGGCGTTGTGCCTTTCTAACCTACCCAGCTACTCAAAGCCCGAGACGGGACCCTCGCATCCATAGGCTTCTTGCTTTCCATCGTTGCCATGGGAGAGAGACAAGGTGAAGGAGCCGCAAGCACTGACAATTCCGCAGTGTTTAAAAGACTCCTTTCAAGCAGCAGCCAGCCCCACAGAGTGGGGACCTCCCCTGTGTTAGGTCCCTGAAAGCCCTCTGCGTGCTGAGTCGCTGCCTTCCCCGGCTGCCGGACTTTGGGCGATAACACTGGTTGATGATCATCAGCGCCCCATGCGGGAGGATTACACCGTTGCTGGATTTGCTTTCAGCCCCTGCTCGGGGCCAGGAATTGAATTTTTAGAAATCACACTATTGTGCCACAATTAGCTGCCCATTCCTGAAGTTCTCTCCTTCAGGATTCCGCAAATTTTGTAGTTTTTTCCCTAGTAAGTTCTTATAGTTCACAACAAACGATGGGTGGTTATTTGTTGGTAGTTACTTTCTGGAGAAGGAAACCGAGGCAGACTGGCTCTTCGCAGCCCACGTGCACAGCTGGTAGGCACGAGGGGGATTTCCAGTATGTTTGGGTTTTATCTCCAGCTGGATACCAGCTGGATTTTGAGACAATATAAATGCAGAGCCTTCTATTCAGAAAACCCGTTCATCTGATTATCCGGGACACACTTGGAATTCTGTTAGGTGACATGAGAGGGTCACTAACTCCGAGAGAGAACCGTCTGTAACTGAGCTCTCTGAGAGAACCTTCTGCGTTCTGATGGAAATGTTTCACGTCTGCTCGAAGTGTGTCTAGTACGCCTGAGGAAGTGAATTTTACATTTTGTTTAATTTTTGGTAAATTATACAGCCTGTGGCTCATGGATAGCGTATTGGACAGCACAGATTTGTAAAGTGCTACATTCATAGTTTTCAAACTTTTTGATTGTAAGTCACTGCGAGAAGCACATTTTACATCGCATCGCAGCACAGATGCAAACACGTGCGTGAGCACCCCCCACGTCAGCAAAGTTTCGCCAGTGTTTAGCCTTACTACAGGCAGTGCACACTGGTACTTTCTATTTTATCCCGTTCTATTTTGTTTTTAAAGGTGCTGCTTGTGACTCGATAAATTGATTTTGTGACTCATGAGTGGGTGTGACCCCTAGTTTGGAAAACATCGTCTACTTTGTGTGCCCCCCACCTGCAGCCATATCCTTTGTCCCTTCCCCTGTCTCTGCCTCTGGCCTCCGTGCAGGCTCTTTGCATTTGCTGTTCCCTCTGCCTGGTGTGTTTTTCCTATATCGTCTTGCAACTGCATTTCTTCCATCCTCAGGCTTCTGCTCAGATGCTCACCGATCTCCTGCTGTAAGCACCCTCCTCTGGGGAGCCCCGCCTCCCCCACCCGGCTTTGCTTTCCTCTGCCTGATGCTCTCCCCCTGACATCGTAGTATTGGCTCGTTGTCTGCCTTCCCAGCTAGAATATCCGCTCCGTGAAGGCAGACTGTTCTGTTTGCTGGTACGTCCCTGCATCCAAAATAGGCTTTCAATCAATGTCTGTTGAATAACTGAGCAGACACAGCCCCATGACCTCACTCAGACTTTTCCCTGTGGCTTTCTGTACTGAGAGGTTTGTGGAATCTCATCGTTCCTTTGGGGATGCTGAGTTCACACCAGCGCCCGGGTCGTGCTTGGGCACTGGCATCAGATATGCTAGCGGAGAAGCAGGCAAGGCTCTGTCCTCCTGAAAAGTTTAACTGGCTTTTGGGCCTCTGCTGTGCCTGGGTCCGGGAGTGCTGGGCTGGAGGTTGTGGGGGTGTGCACCGGGCACTTAGGGGAGTCATGTGGAGGCCCTTAGTCAGGCAGCTGAGAGGTGGGCCGTGCTGTGTGGAGGCCGAGGGAGATGACTGCCCAGGCCTTCCACATGGAAACCCGTATGGTCATGCGCCCACCCGTCCTGCTTCCATTGTTGACTCTATGACAGTCTGAGACTAGAATTCAGGTCTCTTATCTTCCATGTCACAAGCTCTCCCTGCATGTCTTTATGATTTTCACTTACAATTTCCTCTCAACATCGAAATAAAAATGGCCAACGTTAAAAAAATTATTATTGCTCCAGTGTTGAGTGGCAAGCTTATGAGAGTTGAGTAATGGGTTTGGAGGATAGCAATCTAATTATACTCATACCTTGAAATTTTTATTAGCCAATCTTATACTTGATGGTTTCTGCTCACACTACGGATGTGTTGGTGGGTCTGGAATCCATTTTGAAGGCACAAAGTGTTTCTATTCTTGGCGTCTTTTCCCTCAGCTTTTCCTTATAGTCAGATTTATTGTTCCTTACATTTTTCACCGTCCTTCATTAGAGAGCCATCAGGATGCTGCTGTTTTTTTCATCCTTTTCTGAGTACACACATTAAATATAATTTGTTGAATGGCTTTCTTTTTTTCAACAGGAAGTCTTCAAAGAGAACCGATTATAATGTTAAGCCTCCCTGTAATAAACACTGGAGCCGGGTCGATAATTGGTCCAGAACACCTGAGCGTCTCTTTATATTGCACACTAGGGCTTTTAGCGGCACAAATGTTACAGTACGTCATCTGACACTATTTGTGATAAATACCCCCCAGTGATTAAATCATCATTTTATGATCTCGTGCACAGAAGGAGCATCCACAAAGCTGCTCAGGGAACTCAAATGTTAAGAATCCTGGTTTGTGTCTCAGAAATCTTTTATTAATTTTTGTTGAACTGTTCTAAAGAGGTCATGTGGATTTTCATAAAACGGTTTGATGTGAGAAGAACCTTTTTAGGGAGGGTTGGAGGGAGTGGGGATTGACCTGCCCGATAGGGAAAACCAGAAAATGGGTCCTGAAGTAAAGAGACGCTGTGCCTTGATGGTTGTGGTTAATAAGTATTTACGGCGAAGTCTTGAGCTGCGGCTCTGCAGTGTTGTTAGCATGCACGTCTCCTGACCACGGAGTATCTGATGAGCTCGTGGAGCAGGCTGATGGTGCAGCATGTGTCGGGGTGAGACCCGCCTGCACTGTTGGACTTGCGCTGTCTGCAGGCCCCACCTTTTCCTTGAGTTAATGCGGTGGTCCCAGCTGAGATTTTGACTCTTGTCTTGTGATGGAGCTCGCAGGAGGGTGACGGGTTATCTCTAGCCCTGAGGAATGACTGTTGATTTGCAGCCTCAGATGAAGCTAAAGCTAGTAGTTTATGTTTTTTTTTAAAGATTTTATTTTTTCTTTTTTCTCCCCAAAGCCCCCTGGTACATAGTTGTATATTCTTCGTTGTGGGTCCTTCTAGTTGTGGCATGTGGGACGCTGCCTCATCGTGGTTTGATGAGCAATGCTATGTCCGTGCCCAGGATTTGAACCAACGAAACACTGGGCCGCCTGCAGCGGAGCGCGCAAACCCAACCACTCAGCCACAGGGCCAGCCCCCTAGTAGTTTATGTTTTAAATAATAGATAGATAGCTTGGCAAACAAATGAGCCAGCTCCTGCTGCCCGCCACAGTCCCCAGGGAGGTCTGTTACGGGCGCAGGAAGGCCCCCTCGTCCCTCAGGGACTGCACGGATGGAGGTGTTGACTGGGAGGCTGGCCAAGAGGAAGAGGAGTGTTATGGAGGAAGTGGGCAGAGGGGCTGCTGTAGAGCCCCCTGGGGCGGTGGGGGGGGACCAGATCTGAGAGGAAAGCCCAGCTTGTGGCGTGATGATGTCCTACTACAGGGGCTTTTAGACCTCTGGAATCCTGCAGTTTCCTGCTACTTGCAGTACGAGCTGTGCACCAGTAGCAGAGTCCTGTGGGTTAGAATGTGCACTTTGAAGATGTTTAGGTGCTTCACGGGCACGTGAAAGTTTGGGAAGGACTGAGTGACGCTTTCATTTTAATACATGCAGACCCTTGCTCAAGCATTAAATGTTAGTGGTTTATAAGGCAGATTGGTAAGTCATTCAAATACATGCTGGTTTGCAGCCCATCCTCCAGGTTGTAGGGAAGGGCTGGATAGCAACAGTGTGAATGTGAGTTTAGCTGGGAGCGGGGTTGGTGGGACTTGTAACACCATTGTGGCTGTCACACACCATCGCCACTGTGGGCTCAGAGTGGTGCTTTTCAGATGTGAGCAGGCATCAGGATTCCCGGAGGGCTTGTAAAAATGCAGATTGTTGGGGCTGGCCTGGTGTGCAGTTGAGGCCGCGCGCTCAGCTTGGGCAGCCTGGGCTTCACCGGTTCGGATCCCGGGTGCGGACCTACACACTGCTTGGCAAGCCATGCTGTGGCAGGCGTCCCACACCTAAAGTAGAGGAGGCTGGGCACGGATGTGAGCTCAGGGCCAGTCTTCCTTAAAACCGCCCCCCCTCGCAAAAACGCAGACTGTTGGATCCCACTGCAGAGTTTCTGATTCAGTGGATTTGAGAATTTCGTTTCTAACAAGCTCCTGGTGACGCTGCTACTGCTAGTCTGGGTGGGGGCTGCACCTTGAGAGTCACACTCTCCGGGTGAAATTCAGATCGTGGCCGTGGCATGGCACTTCTCCGTGCCATCCCAGCCCCCTGAGGTCCGTGTTCAGAGCCATGCTTGGCCTCCTCTTCTGCCAGGTCTCTCATCTTAACCCTTTCCTGCTGATTCTCAGATGGCATCACGAGCCGTCTGTCCCTGCAGATCCCCAGAACCCCCGTCTGCATCAGGGCACAGGATGGTTCCTTAGCATGCCAGGCCACTCTGGGCACACAGACAGTAGACAGTAACCCACCATGGCCCTGTGTGTCCTTCCCAGATGCCTTCCACTCTGAGTTTCTAGGGTGTGTTTTGCCCTTTTCTTGGCCCTGTGTTGCTTTGCTAGGGCCCCCGCTGCACTAGGAGTGCCCTCCCACACCTGCGCACCTGCCCGGATTCTTCCGTTCCTCTCGGTCTTCTCAGAAGCTACAGCCCTTGAGATTTTCCCTGACCCCCCAGCTGGATGTGATCCTGGACTTAAAAATGAGATGCCAGTGTCTCCTTATATTCTGATCAATTGTAAGATGCCCTTTTTACCCCCTCCCACCTCCTTCTCTTTCTGTGTTGGATTTACAATATTTGGCACACGTGGCTCATTGTGAGGTGTAGGTCAGTGGATGCTGCCATGAAAAACAAGGAAAAAAAATAAGAAAAGCTTATGACTTCTCAAAGTTGTTAAGTGTTGAAAGCCCAGTGGCACGTTACACGAAACAGCACTACCCCTATGGCTGTTGAGTGTGGGATTATAGCCCTACTGACTGTAGGCTCTTGGATGGCCGAGACTCTCTTATATTCACCATATCGGTCACCCATGTACCTGGCTTATGGTGAGTGCTCAATAAATATTAGTCCACTGATGTAAATGTGATTTGTTTACCTGTGGGTGAAGTTGACACCCTTCCTTTTCTGGTTTGGTGTTTTATTCCATGTGGAAATACATACCCTGCTCTGGTTACTGATAAGACAAACAGAAGAGATTCAACCAGGAAAATGATGAGCTTCATTCAAGCTTTCAATACCCAGTGCTCCCCGGGAACCACCCAGAGCCCCTCTGCTTCTGCAGAATCCTGGATGTCGGTGGGCTCAGGACGGGAAGCGGGTGGGAGATGAGTCTGGGGGAAGTGCTGCCCTCTTGGACTCTGTATCAGGGTCTGGGGAAAACCTGACTCCTCTCGTGCAGAGACTGGGGGTCTGCAGGGCCCCGGAGGACAGTGCAGGCAGGGAGGCGGGGCCTGCGAAGAGGGAACGAAATCTCCACTGAGTCCCTGTCCAGGTGTCAGATCTTGAACTCTCCGTGTCGTCTGCTTCACTTGTAGGGTGGGGATTTTAATGCGTGATCTAACTCTGGCTCAAGGAACTTTTGAGAGTCAAGCTAAGTTAATTGATCTGCGGGCACTTTTTAAAGTGTGACACGTGTTATTACCTAGAGCAGGAGAGAACCATCTCTCTGTTTCTCGCAAACAGCACTTCCTCTTGGTCCTCAAGGCCTATTTTAGAAATGTGTCAGTTAGGGAACTCTTGGTCCCTTGGTTGGCTCACTCTCTGCTATTTGCAGCAAATGAAGGGCAGGCACTGGAACTGTTTCTGTGTCAGCTGGTGTGTCAGGGGATCTTCTTGCTAATGCTGGTTTCTCTGACGGATAGAGTGTGTGCTTTGTACTGTAGCTTTCATTAAAGAAACGGGCTTATAAGAATGATCTGTCGTGGCATTTCTTTCTGGAACATAAGCTTTGAATTGGGATGATGTAAATATATAGGAGAGACATCGTGTGCAGCCGTGGGAATGGGGGAAGGCCATTTGGACTGGATCCTGCGTTCAGGTCCTGCCTCTGCCCTCATGCGCACGTGGGTGACGCTAGGCATGCTCTTTGCTCTTTCTGACTCTGTGAAATGGAGTACGTACTACCTGTCTCACAGCTGTTGTGAAATTTAAAAAGAGACCATTTGGGGAAGGACCCCATATGTGCTGTATGAGGAGTAATTGTCATTAGGATGGGACTGCACGTTTTTGTTAGTGTTTGGGGGTTGGGCCCCAGGGAAGCTGTCTCCCTCCGGTGGTGATCAGATGTCACACCGCAGCGCAGTGCTGTGTTGGGAGGCTGAGCATCAGACGGCCTTGGGTTTGAATTTCTGCTCTAGCACATACTAGTTTTATGATATGGGGCAAAGTACTTAAACTCTCTGAGCTTTCCTCGTCTTCTCAATTGGGGCCGATAACATGCAGCTTCCAGGTTGTGAGAAACAGATGATGCATGGAAAGAGCCTGGAGGCAGCGCTCCTCATGGGCTTTGCTCTTTCTCATCGGTACTTTGATGCCAGAGTTCTCAGATGGGACGTGGGGGCACCGAGGTGGTGAAGGATTCTGGACGTGGATGAGCGAGCCAGGGGCACGTGCTGTGGGCTGGGGGTGTAACTAAAATTCTTCTTCTCCTGTTTGGGGATAAAATAATCTAGAATATGATTAAAAGAAAGAAACCAAACTGAACAGTTTGAGTACTGAGAACGATTACATTTATTGGGGTACAGATGCTGGAATGTGGATGAAAACATCCACGTATTTCCATTCCAATCAGGGAAAGGCTGGAGTTCTGTTTCACTCTGCATCAAATATGATATGGGTGGAGAAGCCCAGCGGACACCACCTTAACCAAATGATCGAAGGTGGCTGCCACAGGGAGGCGGCGCGGTGACAGGGGCCCCTCCTCCGATGCATGGAGAAGTGCAGAGCAGCACCTCTGGGAGACTCGTACCAGAAGCGCACAGCCTCACTCTAATCGTGAGGAAGCGTCAGACAAACCTGAATTGCGGGACATTCTAGACAATCCCTGCCCAGTTCTCTTTACTGATGTCAAGGTTGTGAACACAAACACTGAGGAACTGTCACGGCTTGGTGAGGCTGGGGAGACTCAACAGCCGCACGCAGCGTGGGCTCCAGGATTGGATCCTGCCCGAGAAAAAGAACGTTAGAGGCCAAGCCGGCAACAGTCAAGGAAGGTCTGTGGAGTAGTTCAGAGCAAGTGACCAGCGTGATTTCCCTGGTTTGGGCAGTTGTATCATGATTATATAAGATGTTGACCTTGGAGGAAGCTGGCTGAAGGGTACTGAGCTCTGTGTACTGTTTTTGGAATTTTTTGTAAGTCTAAAACTATTTCAAAAGTTAAAAACATGATGCTTGGAACCACGGCAGCTGTTGTGGAATGTGCTGTTTTATAGGAGGTGCAGGGGCATCATTTGTTGCAGAGGAACTTGGGAGCTAGAAACCCCAGTTTACTCTCGAGCTGAAGCAATCAAGTTCTATCTTGACTGGTGAGGTTCCTGACTGTAGGCTGAGAGCGAGGGGTGTTAACTCTGAGATCCAGGAGGCCCTCCCGGCGCCAGGGGGCGGGTGCCTGGAGCTGGCGGTGCTGTAGGGTACTGTGGCGGTGCTGTGGGGTGCTGTGGCGGTGCTGTGGGGTGCTGTGAGCGTGCTGTGGGGTGCTGTGGGGTGCTGTGGCGGTGCTGTAGGGTGCTGTGAGGGTGCTGTGGGGTGCTGTGGGGTGCTGTGGCGGTGGTGTGGGGTGCTGTGGGGTGCTGTGGGGTGCTGTGGCGGTGCTGTGGCGGTGCTGTGGGGTGTGGTGGGGTGCAGTGGGGTGCTGTGGGGTGCTGTGGCCGTGCTGTGGGGTGTGGTGGGGTGCAGTGGGGTGCTGTGGGGTGCTGTGGCCGTGCTGTGGGGTGCTGTGGGGTGTGGTGGGGTGCTGTGGGGTGCAGTGGCAGTTCTGTGGGGTGCTGTGGGGTGCTGTGGCGGTGCTCTGGGATGCAGTGGGGTGCTGTGGGGTGCTGTGGCGGTGCTATGGGGTGCTGTGGTCGTGCTGTGGGGTGTGGTGGGGTGCTGTGGGGTGCAGTGGCGGTGCTGTTGGGTGCTATGGGGTGTGGTGGGGTGCGGTGGGGTGCTGTGGGGTGCAGCGGGGTGCTGTGTGGTGCTGTGGCTGTGCTGTGGGGTGTGGTGGGGTGCGGTGGGGTGCTGTGGGGTGTGGTGGGGTGCGGTGGGCTGATGTGGCGTGCTGTGGCGGTGCTGTGGGGTGCAGTGGCGGTGTTGTGGGGTGCTGTGGTGGTGCTTTGGTGTGCTGTGGGGTGCAGTGGCGGTGCTGTGGGGTGCTGTGGCCGTGCTGTGGGGTGCTGTGGGGTGCAGTGGGGTGCTGTGGGGTGCTGTGGCCGTGCTGTGGGGTGTGGTGGGGTGCTGTGGGGTGCAGTGGCGGTGCTCTTGGATGCGGTGGGGTGCTGTGGTGGTGCTGTGGTGTGCTGTGGTGTGCTGTGGTGTGCTGTGGGGTGCAGTGGCGGTGCTGTGGGGTGCGGTGGGGTGCTGTGGCGGTGCTGTGGGGTGCTGTGGGGTGCTGTAGCGGTGCTCTGGGATGTGGTGGGGTGCTGTGGGGTGTGGTGGGGTGCTGTGGGGTGCTATGGCGGTGCTTTGGGGTGCTGTGGGGTGCTGTGGCGGTACTCTGGGATGCCGTGGAGTGCTGTGGCGGTGCTCTGGGATGCGGTGGGGTGCTGTGGGGTGCAGTGGGGTGCTGTGGTGGTGTCTTATACTTGCTTGTTTGGGCAGAGCTGACTGAGTCCTCATGACGATCACCTCCTTAGGTGGATGGATGCCTTTTACATGCTCGAAACTGAGTGCTAAATGCTTATCATCGTTACTCTGCTCACGCCCTTGACGTTGGTTCCTCCGCTTTATGATGTGTCTGAGAGATTCGTTTGTCCAAGGTCACTCAGCCGGAGTTGGAATCTGCAGAGCTCAGGCTCTGACGCTGTGCTGTTCTGCTCCCCTTTCCTCTCACCCGGAGCTCCCGCCAGGCCTCCAGACTTGGCCCCTCCATGATCATTTTTCCTACACTGGAGGTAAAAGAGGAATTAGGGGTCCCAGTGTTTTCCTATCCCCTATTATCTGTTTAAGCATAGACTAGTATTTTATGTAAGCTCTTTGGGGCTGTTCCTAGGTTTCTGTGGTCAAATATGCTTAGGGGAATTTAGGGATAAATAAATGTAAACAGCTCTCCAGCTTCACCTGGGCAGCTGAATGTGGCTCAAGAAAAACAGACAGCAGGCTCACTGGTCTCCAGCTTCTGCCTCCTGCGCCCTGCCGTCCCCTCCTGCCAGCCAGCGCCGCATCTCCCGGGAAGAACAAGGGTCCCAGAGACGGCTCCACCGGACCCCACCACTGCGTGCCCACCCGCCCGCGTCCCCCAAGGCCGTTGGGTCCCTGTGCAGGAGCTCGGACCGGCGGCCGCCTGCCTCCTCCCTCCCGGGCCGGCGGGCGTGTGGACCCGCTTCCCGCTGGAAGCTCCCCCTTGGGCCGCCCCCTGCAGCGCGGCGCTCACCCCCGCCTCGTCCTGGCCTCCGTGAAAGGTTGTCTGAGGACTGCCTCTGGTTCCTGTCTTCCCGTTCTCTCTTTTTTAAAATTGAAGTGAAATTCGCTTAATGTAAAACTAAGCATTTTAATGTTAAAGTCTACAATCCCGGAGAATGTTCCGCAATCACAATGTGCAACCGCCACCTCTATCTGGTTCCAAACCCTTTCCACAACCCGAAAGGAGCCTCCCACCTCCCGGACGGTCCAGCAGTCACCCTCTATCCTCCCCTCGCCCCGGTCTCCGGCAGCCACAAATGTTTTCTGTCTCTGTAGGATTTACCTATTTTGTCTATTTTATATAAATGGAGTCATATAACATGTTGACCTTATTTCACTTACCATAATGTTTTCAGGGTTCATCCATGTTATAGGAACACGTCAGAATTTCATTCCTTTTTATTGCTCGGTAATACCTCATTGCATGTGCACAGCACGTGTTCTTTCTCCATTTATCCATTGACGGACGTCTGGGTTGTTTCCACCTTTTGGCTGGTGTGAACAGTGCTGCTATGAACATTCATAGGGAGGTATTTGTTTGAGTATCTGTTTTCAATACATTCAGGCATACCCCTGGGAGTGGAATTGCTAGATCATATGGTAATTCTGTGTCTCTCTTTTTTTTTTTTTTTGAGGAAGGTTAGCCCTGAGCTAACATCTGCTGCCAATCCTCCTCTTTTTGCTGAGGAAGACTGGCCCTGAGCTAACATCTGTGCCCATCTTCCTCCACTTTATATGTGGGACACCTACCACAGCATGGAGTGCCAAGCGGTGCCATGTCCGCACCCGGGATCCGAACCGGGGAACCCTGGGCACCCGAAGCGGAATGCGTACAGTTAACCGCTGTGCCACCGGTCCGGCCCGTGTCTCATTTTTTGAGGAACTGCCACACTCTTTGGAGGCTGGGAAAAACTGGCTGGACCATTTACGTTACCACCAGCAAAAGGCAAGTGTTCCAGTTTCCTTGTATCCTCACCCATATTTGATATTTCCTGCTTTTTTTCCCAGAGCCCCAGCCTGCCTAGTAGATGTGAAGTGGTACCGCATTATGGTTTTGATTTGCATTTCCCTAAAGGCCGATGATACTGAACATCTTTTCATGTGCTTGGTGGCCATTTCTCTCTCTTTGCAGAAATGTCTGTTCAAGGCTTTGCCCATTTTTTCATTGGGCGATGAAAAATTGAAACGTTGTCGAGTTTCCCATTCTTTCCTGAATCTACTCTCATCAGGTTTTCCTCCTTATCCTTCCACAGAGTTGCTCTTATCAAGGTCACATGACTTCCCACTTTGTCAGATCCAGTGATGCTTAGTTTATTGTCTCACAGCAGCATTTTTTTTAAAGTTTGGCATCTGAGCGAACAACTGTGCCCAATCTTTTTTTTTTCTTCTTCTCCCCAAAGCCCCCCAGTACATAGTTGTATATCCTAGTTGTGAGTGCCTCTGGTTGTGACGTGTGGGACGCCGCCTCAGCGTGGCCTGATGAGCGGTGCCATGTCCGCGCCCAGGATCCAAACCGGCGAAACCCTGGGCCGCAGAAGTGGGGTGTGCGAACTCAGTCACTCGGCCACGGGGCGGCCCCTCACAGCAGCATTAAAGGAGGGATCACTCCTTGCTTCTTTAGAGGCTGTTTTCACTTGGCTTCCCAGATACCATTATTTCTTCGTTCGTTTCAGCATCCTTTGCTGGTCCCTCCTCATCTTCATGACCTCTAAACGTTAAACCTCCTCAGGGCTCGGCTTTCAGACCTCTTCTCTGTCTGTCTCCACTTCCCTGGGTGACCCCATTCTTCCAGTTGTTCATGCCACAAACCTTGGAGTTGTCCTTGACCTCTCTTTCTCCTCCTCCTCCTGGCTCTGCCTTCATAATGTGTCCAGACTCTGATCGTGTCTCAGAGCCTGTGCTGCAGCCGCCCAGATCCAAGCCACCATCACTTGTCAGCTGGAATGCTGAAGTAGCCTACTGGGTGGGCCCCCTGCTTCTCCCCGTGCCCTCCACCCCCCATTCTGGGTGACACGCAGCAGCTAAATTGTGAGTCAGACCATGTTACAGCTCTGTTCTGAAACCTCCAGGTGCATCTCATTTCACTCAAAGTTTAACCTAAAATCTCTATTTGATTTAGCCCTGCTTCCCCTTCCATCTTGTCTCCTATCACTGCCCCCTTGCTCATGTCACTCCAGCCAATGCTGGCTTCTTTGCTGTGCCTGAAACCTGCAAAACACACTCCTGCCTCAGGGCCTTTGCATATGCTGCTTCATCTGCCTGGAGTGCTCTTCCTCCTGAAAGCCACATGGCTTTCTCCTTTCCTGTCTCTGCCCAAATGTCACTTGGTCAGTGAGGTTTCTGTGGACCACCCTATATAAAATAACAGTGCCCTCCTCCCTCTTCTGAGCTCCCTTACTCTGCTTTATTTTTCTCCCTAGCACTTATTTATTGCTTGGTGTCCCCTGTTAGAATGTCAACTCCCTGCAAGCAAGGACTTTGTTTCTTTCTTCACTGTTTTAGTCCCAGTGTCTCCCACTGGGCCGATTCAACAGCATAGATGCTCGGGACTTCTTCTGGTTTGTATGTGCTAGTGTTCATTATAAATCTCTAAGGAGAGGATATTTTTGCAATATTCCCCCCGTCTCTTTTCCTTTTCTTTCTTTCTTTTTCCTTTTTTTACCCACAGGGCCTATTTTTCACAAAGTATTTTTGGAAATGCTAGAACAGACTCTTATTTGCAATGAGTCGTGTTTGGGTTGATGTAGGTGGGGTGAATGTTATGTAACCTGAGTCTTTTCCTCTTAACTAATGAAACACCTCAGCATGTAGGAAAGCTGTACGTCCCACAGGCCTGAACTTATCCTGAGGGTGTACTTTGAGAACTCATTAGATAAGATCTGGCCAATTATTTCTTCTTTGATTTGGAAAAGTGGTTTTTCATTGGAGTATCTTTGTGTAGTTTTATGTCTATAAGCAAAGTGTGGTGTAACGTGGAACCACTTCCTCCTAGAGCCTGAAACCGTCCAGCCTGCCCTTTGTCTGCTTTTGTCTCAATGATCGCTGCTGTGCCCTCTGGGATGTCAGCATCCTCAGGGTCCCCTAGGCAGCCTCTGTCAGGATCTAGAACCACACTTGCCTTGACCCATCAGAAGCAGCTCTCAGAGGGCTGGGCCATTGCTGCTTTATTTACCACTGTGCACCCAAACCCGTAGCACCACCCTGTTCGCAAAACAGGCAGCCAGTTAATATTTGTTGACTGAAACTTTGAAGTAGTACCAGGGAAATCTCATTTCACTTGACCCTGCCTCATGATGACTGATAATTAGGGTTCAGCTTCAATGAATTTTCTTTGAAAATATGTCTGAGAATGCAGTCCCAGTGGGTTTCATAAATGGAAAATTTTTGTTTAGTGCTTTCTGGGCACAATGATAGTTTTATTCTCCATAAAGCTGCTGGGATTCTGAATGAAACTCAAAGTACCTTTTCCCCCATCTCTGTGATCTCAGCTCACAAACAATATGGACATCCTTGGAAAGGTTCCTTAAGTAGTTCAAATAGTTTGTGGCAAATAGATTAAAAAAAAAAAAAGATTCCATTTGGGTATTTAATTTGAAAGCTACCGTAATGTATAAAGCAGCTTGTGTGATCAGCGGTCCCAGAAGAAAGCTGCTCTGATGAATTGCCCGTGTCATCTTTCGACTTTGGAAAGATAGAAGAACGATGTCGGCCGCAGCGTAAGTGGTGGTTTGGTATTTTATTTCCTAGAAATGGTCAAAAGAAAGACTGTGCTATTTCTGGAAACTTGGAAAATCAAAGATTACTTGGAAAAGCCCCAGATCCTTGAATTTCAGCTGCTCTCCTAAGCACAGAGTGCTATGCCCCGTCCATTCAGCTTTCCCAGGGTGTTTTCAGATTTGCACGGTAGGAAGAATTGCATTGTATCTGGCTGATTAACTGTGAGTGCTAATGTCTGAGGATTACTGTCTTTTTTTTTTAACAGGAGAAAATCAAACAAAGCTTTATCACACGTATACATGGGAGAGACTCAGGAAAACTGAGCAACTCGCCAAAATGGTGGAAGTTCTCATCTTAAATACTGTCTTCAGCTAAAGACAAAGGAGGATGTTGGGGGTGGGAGGGGTCAGTTACAGGAGATTACCAGAAAAACACAGTAAACAAGAGTAAAGTTATTATGCAGATTTAAGTCCCTGCCTTCCACATTGATGAGAGTTTCTGGAGATAAGGTCGTCCCCCCTTCTTCCTGGGACAGAGAGGGAGACACCTTTACAGGTGGAGATTTCCTTTACAATGTAAATGTCTGTTACAAAGGGTAACTTCTGCTTTTCAGAGTTTCTCTCTTGTCTGCAGTTTTTAAAAGTAACCAGCCCAAGAAAATCCTCATGCCAAAGAGACATATCTTGGGGTGGCCAATTCCAATCCTCCACGTTCCTGCCTTTGAAACTTTTAAGATTCACAGTCCTTTGAAACTTTAAGAATTTTCATAGTCTAGAAGCTGAGTGGTAGATTGTTTCGTCTCACTGAACACATTTCTCAGTCCTGGTAATTGATTTATTTTAGAAGGCATTGATGCAGGTGGGCTCCCAAAGTTAGGTCTATATTGTGGAAGCAAGCAATCAGGTGTTTAATAAGAGGTATTTCTATGGAAACAAAAAGAGAAACAAGGTTAATGGTTGGAGCAAATTGGTTGGAGCCCAGGGGGTAGCCAGTCAAGATTTCTAGATGTCAAAGTCGAAGCATCTTTTGCAGCTTGAAGTGTCTCTGATGATGTCATCGGGCATTCAAGTATCTTTCTGAGTGGCTTACAGCTTACACAGCAACAGACATGAATCTCTCTTAAGTTTATATCATGTTGTTCAGCTTCAGTTTGCAAGGCTTCAGGAAAAAGAGCAGGTTCAGTTCTCAATGATTCCAAATGAAAATGAGGGAAAAAATTGAAAATGTTAGTTTGGAGATTTATAGCCAGATATTTCAGGAGACTAGAAGAATTCAGGATCCGGTCCAGTTCACAGGTAGCAAAAACCTCAAAGACAATTAACAGAACGAGGATCTAATATCCACAAATATATATACATTTTAAAACATACTCAGGCAAAGGTGATGTAACCTCTTTATATAAAATCAGCTCAAGCATTCCAGCCTTTGTAATCTTATCAACACTTACACTTTTGTATTTTCTCACTTCAGTTGCAGCCCGAGTTAGGGCCTTAAGGCTAGTCGTTATTTTGTGTGTGTGTTTCCTTTTTAATTTGGCCTTTTCATAGGTACCAGTAAAAATTATGATGAGAGCTCTCACAAAGTTTTTTCCTCCCAATTTAGAAGTTTTCCCAATTTAAATGATCCATCATCTGGCCAAATTGACGAGTAGGATCTTAACAGTGACTCACACCAATAAGCTTAACCATGGATGTAAGAGGCGTCCCCAAAAGAGATCCAGAAAATTCACTCCCAAAAATAGTCTGAGAAAACAAAGACCTTCATTGCACAGCAAGCAATGAAGATTGAGACCACAAAGGCCCCTTATGAAAGCCATTGGGACCCCTTATGACAAACTCCCCTGAAAGTGGACATAGTTGGACAAAGAGAGTGTGTCCCGGAACCCCAGTCTACTTGACTGGCCGCCAAGATGCGTGCCGGTACATGCATCCTTCAGATGGCGGAGACCAGAAAGGTCACAAAGCCAAGCTCTCAAGACGTAGAACAAGACAAAAGGCCCAGACGACAGGCTTATAGAGATGCCCATGTCTTATGACAAACGACAAATAAAGACAGAGACAAGGAAAATTACTATCTCTGGGAGGAAAAGGATCTACAACAATGAGTACTCAACGAGATCCTAGAGTCGCTGAATCCAAGAAGCTAGCCCCACCAACGTTTTCTCCTGCCAATCTAAATTTAGAAAAGCAAAAAACCTCACGACTCTTGCTTCCATTAGACCCTGCAGCAGAGATCCAGGAGACTGGCGTGGTAAGAGCTCTTGCCTCTTCCTTGCTCTCGTCAGGGGTCCAGGATCTCTCAGCTGCAGCAGTCCAGGAGTGAGCAGTGTCCAGCCAGGGAAATTCTATCCCGTTCAAGTTGCCAAACTGTAGGGGAGGAAGACATCTCCTCTGCCCTCTCTGGGTCCTTCTGGCCAGACAAGGAATTAAATTTGCGTGAGACAGAAAAACAGGAGAAAATTAAACAAAGCTTCATAGCATGTATACATGGGAGAGGCCCAGGCAAACCGAGCAGCTTGCCAAAACGGTGGAGGTTCTCATCTTAAGTGTTCTTAAACGTGAGGAGAATAGCCTTGTATCTGGCTAATTAGCTCTGAGTACTAATGTCTGGGATTAGTGTCTTGACTTGCTCTAATTAAGTTCAGCAAGTTTGAAGCCCACCCGAATAGGGACGAGACAGACATTTGCTTTAGAAAGAGGCGATAAAACCAAAGACGAGGAAGCAAAAGGGGCTGTAATTTAGACCCTGGATTCAGTTCTTTTTTTGTAGTTTTTCAGAGATGTCACCATAGTTACAGTGTCTCTGTAAATCACACACATATTCTAGAAATGAAAATGAAGAAACTTCTGGTCGCAGATGAAGTAACCTAAATTTTTACAATTCTGTGGCTTTTTAAAAAATCTTTTGCTTCTACACATTTTACGCTTCTTTTAATTAGCCTCACGGGACTATCATGTTAAATATCTAGTGGCCAAATATAATATTTATTGAGGTTTTACAATGTGCTGGCTCAGTCTTAACAATATAGTGTAATTTAATTCCGAAGTAACTCTCAGGTAATGTATTAGTCTGGATCTCCAGAGAAGCAGAACCAACAGGATGCACACCTATCTGTGTATCTCTCTCTATCTATACTTGTACCTTGCCAACCTTAAAAATAAAATAGCCAGTTATTTTACCAGCAAAATGAGTTTATTTGGGAATAGCCAAAGAATTGCGATTTGGGATGTGCATCCAGGTGACTCCAGCACACAAGGGAGAGGAATGTTATTCCACAGAGAAAAAGGAGGATGGAAGACCATTGGAGTAAAGCAAGAGTTCAGGGTTGTGATGGTTTCTCATTGGCTGGGTTGCATGGGTAGTTGATTTTTGTTTGGGATGCTATGTATGTTTCTTCCTGTAATTGAGAACTATTTCCTGTTGAGGACTTCTGTTGGGGTCTGTAATTGACTATCCTTCTTGTAATTGGCCTTGAGTGGTACAGTGTGGGAGCTCCTCCTCTGGCCTCCGACTTCATTTTAAATGTTTTTCCTTTATCATCAATTTTCACATTTCTCCCTTTTGATCAAGATATTTCTCCAAAAGCATCCCTGAACAAGAGGCAAGTTCTGTGTGAAAAGTGGTTTTGTCCCTTGGTACTAGGAAGGAATTGTGGTTGTCACGTCCCACGTTGGAGGAAAAGCTTATAGTGGTTGTTCTTTAGGCCACATTTGAGGAACAATGAAGGTCTTGGGGGGAACTCTCAGGGATCTCTTATTCAAAGTCTGTGGTTGTCTGAGGTCATAAGCATCAGAAATCACTTCAAATTGTTGAGCTAACGTCACCTTATTAGGTACTTATGTTTATAAAGGTTAAACAGGCAATTTAAGTACAGAGTTTAACAACAAGTACGCAAAGCAGGATTAAGAACAAATCAACAGGGGCCGGCCCCATGGCCAAGTGATTAAGTTCGTGCACTCCCCTTTGGTGGCCCAGGGTTTCGCCGGTTTGGATCCTGGGCGCGGACATGGCACCGCTCATCAGGCCACGCTGAGGCAGTGTCCCACATGCCACAACCAGAGGCACCCACAACTAGAATCTACAACTATGTACTGGGGGGGGGGGGGGCGAGGAGGGGAGAAGAAGGAAAAAAAAAGGAAAAGAAGATTGGCAACAGTTGTTGGCTCAGGTGCCAATCTTTAAGAGAAAAAAAAGAACAAATCAACAAGCCCAGTTTGTATGATAGTTCTAAAACAGGATCCCAGACCTGAGGGCAACCAGCTGAATAAATCAAAAGACTGGGTTATTGGGTGAAATTTGTTGCAGCCAATGTACTTGCTCTCTAATTCTATGTAATTGGGTCTGTACTCCCCCCAGAGGCATTTATCTATATGCACAGGAGGCGTTTGTTACTGCACAGACACCCTGTGGCTCAGCAAGCAGGTAATCAAGAGCTGCACATATCTAAAACCACCCTGGACAATGCGTTGTGACCATTGTTGGGTTGCAACCGCTTTGGCTGTGGACTCAGCCACTCTTCCAGTGTTAGGGAGAGATTCCTGATCGTTTGTTGGCACTCACTCTGATCCACGGGAAGAAAGCTCTTCCTATGGAGGGAAAGCCAGAATCATGCACAGTCCTGGAAGTTTTCATTTGAGGTGATTATAGGAATTTAGTGGAACGAGCAACGAGAGGCTTCTCGATTGGTTATGCAGGGAGGACAGGGTGGTATATGGCAAGGGCACACTGTCCTCGTGTTCTCCAGCTGTCAGTGCATGAGATGCCCAAGCATAAAGGCTGTTGTTGGTGCCTCCACATGTGAAAATGTAACCACAGGGTGTCCATAAGGCTCCTGCACAAGTGACAGTGTCTGTGGACTCACTCACTGGCATAGAGGCATTGCCACCATGTAACAAAGGCTCAGATATTGTGTTGCTGCCTGTCAAGTGGTTGCCTAAATATGTGGGTATGACAAATGATCCTATTGATGTTGGCTGTCCTACAGAATTTATCTTACAAATATTCATAAGATCTTGTCTTTCCCTCTCAAGGTTGGGTTAAATTAAAGCAAGAAACAAAATTAGGTGGGCTTAGTATCCTGACTTTATAAACTAGGCCTGCAGAACAATTTAAACATACAATGGCATCCGCAATTCCAGTGAAATTACTTATAAGGTGAAGAAAGAGGTCATTATTGTCCTGAACGGATCAAGGTTTCTCATGGCAAATCCACCAATCAGAGAGGTTTCCCCCTTTGCAAGGGATTGGGAAATACAGACAAAGGCATTATCCTTCCTTAGAAAGAAGGGAGAAAACAAAGTGAGAGATGACAGTGAAGAAAAGTACACAGGCCTGGTCTGGACACCTTGGGCAAGCTCTCTGCCTCACATGTTGGCTGCTTCTCTTCCTAGTACATTTGATAGGGATGTCCCCAGTGTTTGTTCAGGACCAGATGTCAGGTGGAGCCTTTTTTAGCTGTGAGATGTGTACCCAAGGCTTGAGTCCCTGAAGTCTGGCTGCCGTCTGGTAGTGAGGACGGCCTGGTATAGTCCCTTCCAAGGAGATTTCAAGGGCATTAAAATTGAGAAATGTTAGTTTGGAGTATCGTAGCCAAACATTTTAGGAGATGAGAAAAATTTAGGATCCAGTCCAGCTTACAGGTCTTTAAGGTTACAAAACCTTAAAGACAATTAATAGGACTAGAATTTAATATGTACAAAGGTGCAAACATAATTTCTCACTCCACAATCACCTCCATTTTTATTAAAGATAATCATGGTAAAGCTAATGTTTTTGTTATAAACTTCGCCTGATTATTTATATAAATGCAGTAAAAATAGTGATTGACCAGATAAGCTCTTTTTTAAGATTGCCTTGCTGGAACTTTGTAAAAAAGGTCCTAGACTGATTTTTCCAAGCAGTTCCTTAAAGCTCTCTGGTCATTTCTGAGTCTATGTACATCTTTCTTGAATATGACATTCTAGTCAAAGCCTTGGTAATGTAACCAATATTTCCAATTGTGTCCTGTTCCAAGGAGAATAGACCTTCATTGAAGCCGTACAAATACATAGATTGTCAAGGAAGGAATACTTGAGAGTTTCTGAATTCTGGAGGGATCAGGTAGAGATAAAAAGATAAATGTTTCAATCCTTATCGCAGATACAAACTTTCCCACATTGCTGTAAGTTATAGTTAGCTTAAAGGAGAGGAGCAAAAGGGGTCCTTGACATCTGGAAAAGAAAACATAAAAGCAATCTGTCCTCCAGTCAAGTTCTGGAAATTCCCACCCACTTCAGAGTTCTGATCTTAAAGTTATCAACACCTGGATTCCAGAGTACTTGTCAAAGTCTTTTCCATGAATGTCTCTGAAAATGAAACATATTTGTAAAAGTATGAGCGTAAATCAATAACTGTCTGTAACTGACAAAAGACAAAAAAATAAAAGGCAGTGGGTAAATGCAATTGACAAGGAAATTTGGGTATTTTTGTGACATACATTTTAGATAGTAACTAGAATTACAGGTAATAATATTATATTAGGACATTTCAGATGTTTAGGAATTTTATGTAATTTCTAGAACACTTTTTAGTAACAGTCACCCATACAATGTAACCTAAAAAGGTTTGCTCTTGCTTAATTGGCCGTGCTTCTCATGTAATTTTATATACCAAATAAGCCTAATTGGTGTAATACATCACTTTTTGTGAGGGGAGGGAGCAAATCTTTAGTGATGTCCCAGCTGCCCTGTGGAAAATCCCAAAGTTATATCTGGGTTAAAACAACTTCATTTAGAATTTGAATATTTGAGGAAGCTTGTCAAAAATATTGAAAGGTTTGAACACTTGACCAAATAGGACCACAGATCGTTATGAGATAATACTTAAGTATCTTTTTGGTCAAAGTAAAAATAAAAGGTTTCAAAGGCAAATGTACAAGATTACATGGTTGTAAGCAAAACCTAACTCCTTTAATACGAAGAAGACTCTGTTCTCTTAATTAATTAAAGATCTGATAGAAATAACACAGGAAATTATTGGATAAAACAAAATCTCTGTTTTCTAGGCGTATTACTTAAAGCTAAAGAAGCTTTCACAATCTGTTGTCAAAGGTAGACCAATTGCCCAAGAAAACCTTGTTCTTTCCACAGAGAAGAAAACCAATTTTTAATTTTGCATCAGCTTATTTTAGCATCATTTTAATCTTAGCCAGCTTGACCACACATTAAAATTCCTCTCTTAAGATTCCTTTCCAAAAACCTTCTGCACTTTCCTTTTAGATTTAGACTTTTGTCGTATGTTTTTTTCTTTCCCATTCCAAAATAACCAGCTTCTCCTCAGGACAAAATTACTTTTTCCCTCAACAGAATACATTTCCATTCTTTTTTTATACCTTCTTTTATCAAAACACACATCCTACTTTCCTTGCACACGGAGATGTTTCCCTTATTATTATGTATATTGATTAGAATTCTTAATCCTTAGAATCCTTAATTCCTAGTGAAAAACTAAGAAGTAAGCAATTGTGAACTATTTTAGCATTCTGTGGCTTGGTGAACTATTATAAATACCTTTTATAAATTTCTAGGAGCACGTGCCTTTTTTCCTAGAAAATTTCTCAGTGTGGCATAAAACATGTTTACCAATGGACGCAAATATCTGTAGTTTCTCTGTGATAGGAAGCCAAAAGTAATTAATGTTCATCCCATTTGGAAATGATTTAGACATTCAATGACCATCCATTATTTAGTTTAGCTTAGTATAAACTTTGATCTTATCTATATTTCTTTAAATTACTTGCTTTTAAAAGTCATGCTTGGATTTGACATTAGATGGCCAACATCATCTTAAGTTACTTTCTTGCTGACAAATTTTGAACAGAGATAACATGAGCTTAATAAACCTAGGTAGAATGAAAATTGTATGTCTGCATTATAGTCAGCATTGATAACTCTAAAGATAAGCCTGTTTAAATTAAACCAACAACCTTAAGCTAGCTTTTCCTTACTAAAGATTAATCCTGGGTTATATAAACTTGAAAACGTTTGGGTTAATTTCTGCTATATTTCTGAAGTTTAGGAATACTTAATTTATGAACCCTGAACTTCAAGCCAATTAAAAAGAGCTCTTTACAAAGCAATCTTAGCAATACCATTGGGAGGTAGAAAAATGTCACGGACATACATAACATATAGATAGACACAGAAACCTTATAGCTTTTGTTTTAAAAATTTCAGCCATATCTCAGGTACAGAGTTCAAAGGAATAGTTGATTCAAAATTGTGTTTCTGGCAGATGGACTAAGTTCAGATTACTTGCTCCGATGATCAAAGCTTCAGCACCAGAAGCAGTGCAGAAGGAAAGGAGGGAGATAGTGCTGTCAGTGGGCCTGAGCATAAGACAAAGAAAATGGAGGAGGGGAAAGAGAGGCCTCAGAAGCCATTTTGTTCTCCCTCAGTTTTTTAGTTATTTTGGCTAGTTTAGATATAGTATCTTGTGGTGAGGCAATTTTAGAGTTTTGTGCACATTTAGAAGCCTCTACGTAGTAATTAAAATACACATACCATTTGTTTTTCTTAATTTTAGAGCCACGGTCTTCCAATTTGGTTTTAAGAAAAGCAAATTTGGGGATATCAAAAGCTCCGGATAATGGCCAATTCCAGGCTGCTTTGGTCTCTTTGGCCCACTTAGTTAAAAATGCTCATGTAGGGGCCCAAAGTTCTTAAACATAAACCCAGCCAAGGACTCTGAAGGAGGGTTTCCCTCAGAACATTTAGATGACTGGGACCCATTTCTGAAATATCCTCTGAAAACCCAAGCAAGTTTCTAGAATCCTGGCCCTCATCCCCAGAGGAATCTAAAAACAAAAGAGAGTTGCTGGATTCCCAGCCCTGATTCCAAAAGGAATCTGAAAACCAAAGAAAACTGGATTCTCAGCAAGCCTGAGTCCCAAAAGGAGCTGTGCTCCCCTCGGAAAACCCCTGAGTGCTCAGCAAGGACGACGCTGGAGCCCAGGACAGAGCCTTGACCTGGGAGGACAAAGTCACTCCCCTGAGAGCACAAGCCTCTCCTGATCCCAAATAAGTCAGAGAGCTCAGAACATAGAGGGAGCAGAACTCGGAATCCGAGAGGAGACTCACGGAAGCGAGGAGCACAGGGGCTTGTTGGTTCCAGGGTTCCTCCTCTCTCGGGGGTCACCTCCTTCAGATCCCACTTCAGACACCATATATGTCAACCTTAGAAATAACAGCCAGTTATTTTACCAGCAAAATGAGTTTATTTGGGAACAGCCAAAAAATTGCAATTCAGGATGTATATGCTATGGTGAACCATAGGCAAATCCACCAACCAAGGGAGAAGAATGTTACTTTCTAGGGACAAAGGAGGAAATTGGAGGGGTGGTTCTGAATGAAAGTCCATTGGAGAAAAGCAAGAGTTTGGGGTGGTGACGGTTTCTTATTGGCTGAGTTACTGGGATAGTCAGTTTCTGTTTGGGATACAGCGTACATTTCTCCCTGCAATTAGTGATTCTTTCCTGTTGAGGACTTCTGTTGGGGTCTGTAATTGACTATCTGTCCTGTAATTGTCCTTGAGCTGTGCTGTGAGCAGTACTGTGCGGAAGCTCCTGCTCTGGCCTCCTGACTCCATTTTAAATGAAATTGCCTTCTATTAGTTTTCACAACCTTTACCCATACCTGTATCTGTATCTAGAGATTTATTATAAGGAATTGACTCATGATTATGGAGGCTGAGTAGTCCAAGATCTGCAGTCAGCAGGCTCGCGATGCAGGAGAGCGGATGGTTTACTCCCAGTGGGTCCGAGTCTGGAGGCAGGAGGAGGCCAGCGTCCCAGCTTGAATACGGTCAGGCGGAGAGAGCAGACTCTTTCCCGCTCAGCCTTTTATTCTGTTCAGGCCTTTGAAGGTGCGGGAGCCACCCACAGTGGGGAGGGCCATCTTTCGTCAGTCTACTGATTCGAATGTCAGTCTGGTCCAGAAACACCCTGACAGACACACCCAGAGCAATGTTTAGTCAAATACCTGGGCGCCCTATGGCCCAGTCCAGTTGACACATGAAATTAACTATCACAGGTGGGTACTGTTGTATCCTCTGTAGAGATGAGGAAGTGGAGGTTGGAAATGGTGAGTTAACTTGTCCAGGGTCACACGCTGCTAATGGTGGCGGCAGGACACAAACCCAGGCACTCTGGCTCCCCAGATCCTCGTTCTTAATTGGTTACCTTTGAGAGGAGGAAACTGAGACGGGGAGGAAGGGTCGGAGAGGAGGGGAGCGAGGGGTCCAGGGTGGTGTGCAAGCGCAGCTGACCAGTTAGAGGGAGAGCTGGGCTCGAACCCATATCTCCTGGCACCTGGCGCAGCCTCAGGAGCCCTTCACTCCAACATGGGGTATCCTCTGTGTAATGGACATTTTGCTTGTGAAAGGAAAAAAGTTAACTTTTAGTTATACACCTGAATTGTTGACTTCAGCACTCAATGTGGAAGTTCCAGCTGTCTCGCCTTAGCAGCATTATAATTTGTGTCTATAATATTCCAGTCCTAAAATATTCTCAGATGAGTTGGCCTGCGTGAGTGAGTATGGTAATTATTTAATAACACTACCTTCCATTTCTGAAGCACTTTAAACTCTTTAGAGCACTCTCATATATATACATTATTTGAAAATGGATTGGCTTGACAAAGTGGATTTACTCTGGGGTTGTGGCCTTTCGTGGATGTGAATGGAAACAAGGCTTTTACCTCCTCTTAGCCAAGATCAGAAAAGAAAAAATGAGTTATGAGAAGACGCCGGGAGAGAAAAGGTGTTTTTATTCAAGCAGCGTGATGGCTGGCAGGCAGCTCTGATGGAGATTGGACAGCCCTGGCCCAGGAGCTGTCGTCATAGAAACCGTGGACCTCGAAGCAGACAGTTCTGGGTTTGAATCTTGGCTCTGCTGCTTACCAAAGAGACACATTGCGTCACCTCCTGAACCTTTCCTCATTTATAAGCTGGGAATTATACTTTGTACCTTACAGGCTGGTTGTAAGGATGAGAAATGCCTGTCCAGTACATGGCACATAGTAACCCTTTAGAAAGTAAGACCTATTGCAAGTTCCCCAACCTCCTGCTGGTGAAGCCACCCAGCTCCTGCACCCATAGTGACCGCATCAGACTATTGATTATGATTCTTGTCCCTGCTGGTGGGTCAGCCGGGAGTCGTCCTGCTGCTCTGGGCCAGTTGTGGATGGAGAGCCCCTTACCCCCTGTGTGTGTGCCCAGACTGGATGAAGGGGCCTTGTCCCTGGTTCCTAGTTTGCAGTCTGGAGTCCTTCTCTGCACCCGGCCTGCCGGGCTGTCCCGCCACCACCTGTCTTCCCCTGTCTGGCGAGTCCAGGCCACTTTGCACTGTTGGCGTCACCCTGGACAGACTTTTTTTCTTTTCTTAATTTTCTTTCGGACAGAGAATTGTTTCACGTGCATCATTTGAGACGGAGCTACACTATTTCAAGAGAGCTAGTAGGTCTGGTTAATCGAGTCAGATTCCTGGTCCTTTCGGGGCAAGATCTGTGAAGCTGGTAGTTTACTGACTCCGTTGGCTGGTGGCTTCACTGCACTGACTGGGCTGTTGAATCAAAATTGTTAAGCTGGCGACCGGTTTAGACACAGACTTAATGTCCCATTCCTCGTTTTTACCCCGGTTTCTCCTTACCTTGTGCCTGGAGTATAACAGCAGAACCTCTTTGAACCTAGATCTTTTCTTTGCTTTTGCTGGAACTGCCTTGAAAGGATCTGGAAGCTTCAGCTGGTGGGACCCAAGACTGGAGAGAGCTCAGCTCTGTGGGTAGGTGACAGTGGAGGGCGGCTGCGCCCCCCAGAGGCCCCAGGGCCTGCCCAGAGGTCTGCTGGCCAGCACGCCCAGGCCGAGGAAAGGCAGGGATGCAGGGGCGCCTGTGCCTTCCATGCCGTAAAAAGGCTGTTCATTAAAGAGGAACCCGTGACACCAGTTATTCGATTCCATGTAACTTTTTAGAATTACTGTCATTTGAACTTTTTGACGGGATTCAGTTCCAAAAACATCTCTCAGGGACCCAGGTGTGCGAGTCTCTCCTTTTTGTTGAAGGGACGCGTCACTTTGCTGCATCTCCTGAAAGCACGGTTATGGGGTCAGAAGAGTTCTTCCCTATTGACTTTTCCCTTGCAGCTCCTCTGTAATCAAAGTGCACGGGTTTGAAGGTCCTTGAAGATGTACTTGGGGCTCTCAGAAACTGCAATTCTTGTTTTGGACAAGCCCACCAGATCCGGCATATGCTGGTGACTTTGGTCCTTTCTGGACACGTTCTGGTCAGTTGATGATTTAGAGCTGAGAAGAACTCCACGCCGTCCTTCTCTGAACCGGCCACGTTTGTGACTCCTCCACTCTGTCTGCCCACTGTCTGAACTGGATCCTAACCCTGAGGAGGGTCTTGATGATTTAGTTTGTGGGCCCAGGAAATCCAAATCATCATGTGCCGTTCATTTGTGAGCAAGAGAGACTCAGACGGAGATTGAAACAGAAGGTAGAAATTATGGAACAAGACGTTTTCAGAAGGAGGGCTAATAATAATCTCTCACAAAGGATTTGGTGAAATTTCCATTCCCTTGAAAATTTTTTTTGCTGTTTACCCTGAAGAGTTCGATTTCATTTACATATAGAATTCTCTTATACTGTGGAGTAGTTGTATTAAATTACAGCAATGACAGTTTGCATGAAAATGAGAGAGTAAGTTATATGCAACATTTCTTATTTGAACAATTCACGGTTCGTCGTGTCCAGTTTACCCCTTTGTGAGTAATAAGCCCCCAGCTAGTTTCCCTTCCTAACTAGCAGAGTTTGGACAAGTCTCAAAACTCAACCAGGGTGGACTCAAGGAGCGAAGCCTTGTCCAGCTGTCAGCATTTATACTGAACTGCTTAAATATCCCTTCTGATGCTCAGATCTTCCTTCCGAGTCACTTTCTTCCTCTCTGAGTACATTCCTTTAAAATTCCTTTAGTGAGGATCTGTGAGTAATGACCTCATCTATTTTTGTTTGCCTGAAAATGCCTTTATCTCACCGTTGCCTTGGGAGACCGTTTGGCTTATCCTAGATTGACAGTTATGTTCTCTCAACTCTTTGAAGATGAAATTTTACTTTCATTTTGATGCTGAGAAGTCAGCTCAGTCTTTGTCTTGTCTTTCTGACTACTTTTAGTCGCTTCTTGGTTTTGATTTCTTTAATTTCACTAAATGTTGAAATTTTCAGTGTGTAGATATTGATTTCTTTTTATTCTGTTTGGGATTTATTGTACTTCTTAAATCTGAGAATTCATGTCTTCAATTAATTTAAAAAATTCTTAGCTCTTATTTCTTTGAATATTGCCTTTGCCTCAGTCTCCTTATTTTTTTCCTTTCTGGAAATCTGGGTGTTAAAGCTTCTTACTCTGTGCTCGATAGAAAGCTTCATACTCTGTGCTCGATAGCACGTAACGTCTTTCGTGTCTTTTAACTTTTGTCTCTCTGTGCTGAATTCTGGGCAATTTCTTCAAGTCTATCTCTTAGGTTCATAAATGCTGTCTTTTTACAAATTATTTACTCATTTGTCTTCATTATATCTTTTATCTCCTCTGTTATTTCTTTACATAGATTGAACGTTTATATTCTGTCCCTGATCATTGCACTGTCTTCAGTTTCATAATGACGTTCACTCACAGGGACTTGTATACTCTTACTAAGTTGCGTGGTTTTTGATTGTGAATTTATGTTTCTTGAAAATTTTTCTGTGGGAATTATTAGAGCCTGTGTTTGAAGTGTCTTTCTCCAGAGAGAAAGATTTGCACTGTTGCCATCGTGGGGTGATGCCAGCTGCGGGCTGCTGTAGTCACATTTCCAGCTCAGTGGTGGTGGTGATTATTTTCCAAGCCACACTGGCAGTGTGAGTTCTGTCCCTAAAGCTATGTGAGTCTGAGCTTTTGGTTGGGAATCCTCAGGAGAGACGTTTTTTCTTCTTTTTCTGCCTCACTAAGACCCAAGACCAAAATAGTAAATCTCCTTCTAAAGGACAGGGTTATTTCTGCCTCATTCTCTGAGATCGTTTCCATTTGGGATTGTGGCATTTTGGAAAGGGCTATTTGGTCTGACCTATGGCCATGATCAGGCCCCAGGCTTTGTCCTCAAGTCCCCACACTAAAGCAGTCTCATGGGTCAGCAGATGTCCTTGGGGCAAATGCCAGCTGTGCATTTCACAGTCAAATTACACTTTCTTCTAGTTTCTGACTTCTAGCTGTTTTCCTTTATCGCAACCTCAGCCATGTTTTCAAACAAATTAAAAAGTTTTTAAAATCCCTTTCTTTAAATGATTTGTATTAGAAGCTCCTCCACTCATCTAGTTGCAGAAACAGAGGGTATAGGCACTATTTTGGAATATGGTGGTGAATGACAAGACAATAAGATCCAATCCCTCACAGTGTTTACGTTTAGGTGGGGGTGGAGAGAGGAAACAAATAAGCAAGATGTAACCTAATTTCAGATGGTGTTGAATACTATCATCTTTTAAAATATTCACAGTAGGGGTCGGCCTGGTGGTGTGGTGGTTAACTTTGTGCGCTCCGCTTTGGTGGCCTGGGGTTCGCAGCTTCAGGTCCTGGGTGTGGACCTACATACGGCTCATCCAGCCTGTCTGGCGCAGATGTTAGCCAGGGCCCATCTTCCTCGCCAAATAATTAACTAACTAACTAAATAAACAAACAGATCTTCACAGTGACCCAGGCGAGGGATTTGGTCTTGTAGCTCTTCGTGTATTTGTGTATTTTTATCACCCCATCACTTTGTTGTAAGATTAATCTACCCATTATGCTGTGGGAGTTGAAGAAAAACACCTCATTATTATGTGATTGGTTAACTCAGTGATAAGACAGCAGGGAGAGGAACCCTTGAATTTGAGCTCAGAGTCAGACAGCACTCACATCCAACTACAGAACTTGTCCTCACGTGACGTGACGTGTGAAGATACATGTGAGATTGAAGCAATGTTTTCAGGACAAGCTGGGAGCAATCTTATAGGGCACAAATACAACAGCTCTTTTCAGCAGTTAACTACATTTAAAGCGCTGTTTTCATTAACACAATGTTTTGCTTCATTTTTATCAGTGATATAGACAGATAAAGGAGTAAAAAATAATTAGTCCCTTCAAGCATTCCAACTGATCTCTACCTTTTTAAATTGGAAGCATGGAGAGAGAAGAAAAAGCTGAAAATGTTTTTTTCTTGAACAATGATGTGATCAACACGTTCAATGGTAAAGTTGATGCAAGAGATATGGATCCTCCAGGGATCTGCTTTAGGGGCAAATGCTGTTTGAGGGAAATCTGCTTTTATAAAAGTGTCTCAACATGTGAAGTCAAGAGCCCAGTAAGTGAGTTTGGTTTGCTGAGCCTCTTTGCCCTGATGCAGAAACAGCTCCGCTGATGAGGAGCCCGGAAACGCCCAGGGGTGCAAGTGGGGAGTTGGTGAGATGCTGCTGTTTCAAAGTAGTTGACATTGTTTGGTGCTCCCCAAGTTGATTTTAATTCACTAGTAGTCAGAGAGTCTTACCCTTTTCGGCACCAGGGGCCGTGTTGGCAGTCTGGTGAAGTTTCTGGGCCCTTCTCAGGAAGATGATTTTAGTGCTTAAAATCCACAGAAGTGAAACGGAAGCCAAATATGTTGAAATACAGCTTTATTCACAGACCCTGAAGAGGTTCTAGATTATTAACCCCTGTGATATATTTAAATTAATCTCTATTCTTGATGCAAAAAAAAGTAGTTTCCGGTATGTCTGATTTCCTTAATTTCTTAAAAGAGGAAACAGAGCTGGTCCCAGCTCTACAGAAGCACAGGAAGTCCGCGATCTCACCATGTATATCTGAGTAAAGCACTTCTGCTATGGTAACAACATGGTACCTTGGAGAAGAACCTAGGTTCTCAGTTTTGTACCCATAGGCTTTCCAGTAACATAAGAAATTAGACAAGATCAGTGCTACCTAGGGCTATTGACCTTGAATGTTAAAGATGACCTCCGAAAACAAACGAAAAGAAGGGAAAATAAACAGAATCAATTTATCTTGGAAAGCTGTGGTTTGTTTATTAACCACCATAATAGAATGAAATATTGTGTTTTCATTGTTCTTTTCAATATCAAAGAAAACACTGAACTGCTTCAAGTCAGTGGAAACAATCTAATTACACATACTTAGAGGATTGGTTCATTTTATGTTATATTCATATAATAAAATCCTATGCAGCATTAGAAAGAATAAAGATATATGTGCTCTTCTGGAGTGAACGCTAAGATTTGTCATTAACAGAAAAGGAAAGGTATGGGTGAGTGCACTGTGTGTTCTCACTTGTAAAAATGTGTCTGTTGATAAAGCATGAATATTTCTGGAAAGAGGCGCCCCTAACTGGTAACGATGATTATTTCTGGGAAGGGAACTCGAGGTCTGGAGGGTGACGAGGAGACTGGCTTTTCGTTGTATATCTACTTGTATTGTTTAAATGTTTTGCCATGTGCACATATTAGCAGTTCTCATTAATCCATTAAAAAGCGAACTGTCCTTGTTTCTAGCAGCTATTGATAATAAAATGAAATGAAAGCATGCAAAGAATATGTACGAATTAAGCTTGTCAAATAATGTATTTCACTTACTAACGCACCACTCTGTGCACCAAGAAGAAATTCTCAACCATTAGGGTTACTGCAAATAAGACCAACGGGTATTGAATTCAGGATGCAGGTGGTGAGGCCTCTGGTTCAGGGTGTTCCCCCTGCCCTCCTGTGTCCTCCCAGGGCTCGGTCTCTTCCTTACACAACACACACTCTTTATAGTTATGCTCTCCCCTCCTCCTCGATTTGGTCTGTGAGCTCCTAGAGGCATTTGTTTCACACAGTGCCTGGTGCAGAGGAGGCCAACAACTAATGGTGAAAGAATGAGTCACTCTTGATGCTGCCAGCAGTGGAGTCTAGAGTAGTGGCCCCTGAGTCTTCCTATAGCAGGGCTGGTAGCACAGCCAGACCCATGTCCTGGTGGTTCTCAGCTGGATGGGGGCAAAGGGGAGGGTGGAGGCGATGAAGGGGACCAGGAAAGGCTGAATCTGGTGAGGGCACCATTCCTTGGTGTCCCTAATTTTACCCCCAAACCTCCCTTGTGGAGGTTGTTGCTGGCAAGGAGACAAAGCCAGCAGAACAGTGGGAGCAGTAGGTGGGAGAGAATCAGAGAGAAGTTAGGTAACAGCAGTTGTTCCGTGAAATTTTACAGTGCCTTTCAAGAATGAAATTCAGTTTGTATTTAGAATTTGACTTTAATCCAGAAGGAACACACAAGCTGATTAATATCTAGCCTCTGTAAGAAATAATTTGAGTCAGTTATTGAAAAGATTTGTAATCAAGTGTGAATGGGATGTCTGGTCATGCTCATTCATTTATTCATTCATGCATTTACTCCATATTTATTGTTGAGGCATTGTGTCCCATGAGGGATACAGAGATGAATTAGATAGGTCTTCTTCCCTAAGTAGCTGATCACGAAAAAGTAATTCTGCATAATGGTTAAGAATGATATATTGGATTGAGATTCCTGGGTTCACATCCTGGCTTCATTACTTGCCACCCCTGTGACCTTGAGCTAGTTGTTTTATCTCTTTGTGCTTCAGTTTTCTCATTGTTAATATGGGGATAGTAGCACCTATTTCATAAGATTAAATAAGATAACACGTGTAAAGTGCTTAGGACAGTGCTTGGCATCATCAGGTTTCAATAAATGTCAGTTTTTTTTTTTTAAACCATTAATTGATTCATTGAACATTTTTGGAGCTCCTGCTCTGTGCTAGGCACTGCTGTAGGTACTGGGGGGCAGGGACATAATTCCTCTCCTCAAAGAACTCAGCCGTTGGTTGGTGTAGTAGTTATCTTTTTCTTTGTAAAAAATTTCCCAACAGGTAGTGGCTTGAAACCATGGTAGACGTTGCGTATCTCTCACAGTTTCTCTGGGTCAGGAATTCAGGCTCGGCTTGGCTGTGTGGTTCTGCTTGGGGTATCTCAGGAGGTTACAGCCAATATGTGGGCCAGCACTGCAGTCATCTGAAGGCTTCACTGGGGCTGGAGGATGCATTTCTGAGGGATCTTCTCCACATGGGCGTCTGCATGGCACTGCTTGAGTGTCCTCACAATATGGCATCTGGCTTTCCTCAGAGCAATTGACCCACGAGGCCAAGCCAGAAACTGTGATGCCTTTTATGACCTAGCCTCAGAAGCCAAACACCGTCACTTCTGCTATGTTCTATCAGTGGCACAGCTCAACCCTGATTCAGTACGGGGAGTTGAGGGGACCATACACAGGCTTGGGTACCAGGAGTTGGGGGTCCTTGTGGACTGTCTTGGAAGCTGGCTATCACAGTTGGGGAGGAAGACATGTAATGATAGAAAAAGTGCAGTGGTGGAGATCTACCACAGGGAGCTTCTTGTGGCAGCCCAGTCTTGTCAGGAAAGGAGGAGGTGAAGCTTGAGCTCAGTTTTGAGGAAACACAGAACTGCGGCTTTGTGTGTGAGGAAAGGGGGTATCTGGGGCAGAAGGAACTGCAGGGGGAAAGGCACAGAGGCAAGAATGAGCATTGTATACCCTGGAAGCTTCAAGTACATCTGTTGGCCTGGAGCAAAGGCTCTGGTGGGGACAGACAGAAGGCAAATGTGGCGGCACTGACCTGCCTGTATGAGAATGATGTGGTGACAGTAGGGACAAATGGTGACAGCTGCACTTACACTCACAAATGAAAGAAAATTATTTCATATTCTGTAAGGATTTGCTCTCTAAAATACCTTTGTGGTGTTTGGGATGCCTATGCGTATGTCCATCTGTCTGTCCATCCATTTCTCCGTCTGTCCATCCATCCATCCAACTAATCAATATTAATTGTATTTGGACCATATGACAAGTTGTCTGTTAAGAAGATGGCCAGCACAGTCTCTGTTTCGTGCTCACACACACAATTTTAGTGTATTCTGCTTTACTGTTTCTTCATAGCACTAACCACTGCTTGGCATTATATTGTATTTTATGTTTATTGCCTGTGTTCATTTAGAATATAAACTCCAAGAATATAAACTCCAGGGACTTTGTCTGTGTTTACATCATTATGCCCCCAGTGCCTGGAATAATGCTGGCATGTATGAGGGGCGCATTGAAAATGTGGTTGAATAAATGAGTGAAGCGAGCTGACAGAAGTATGCAGGGGGTGCTGTGGGAACTGGGACGGAGGAAATGACCAGCTCTTCCATAGGTGGGGAAAGGAGGCGGTTAGAGACGGTTTTGCAGAACACTTGCTGTATGAATTGAGCTTGCCAGCTGGATGAGCTGAGGATGAGCGTTTGAGACAGAGATCATGTGAGCAAAGGAATGGAGATATATGAGAGCATGGTCCCAGTTCTACATGATGCTTGTCTCTCTCTAGGTAGTTTGTGAAACTAAAAGTATATTTACAAGATAAGAAAAGCTTCTTCCAGCAGTGGCTTTTATATAATAATTCATTTTTAAAAAACCATGTCAGAGGAAGCATCCTTTGCAGATAGATTTAAAACTCCACTAGTTGATAGAAGTTCTTGTGCTGTGGCTGAGACACGAATGTCAGAGCTGCATGTCCTTCCAATCAGAGACCTTTACCCTCAATACTCCATGCATTTCTCTTTTAGAATGTCCTTCCTTGCTGCGGTGGCCATACATTTAGTTTTCCCTATAGACTTGACATGAGCTGGATTTTTTGGCATCTCTGTTGACTTGAAGATATTTTTATGTCAGACTGCTCCTAGATAGAGCCATAGTTAGGATATTTTGAAGTAAAGAAGCTTGCAGGATATTTTGACGAGGGTTAGTTGAATCAGATATTGTTTGTACTACTGTCCTCTAGGACCAACTTGAGATCTTTCTAGGTTACTATTTCCCCAGTCTTCTTCAGAGCAGGAGTGTTGGCACACCCGAAGGTGCTTCCATGTGGCCCCTGCTTGTCCTTTGTGCATGAGCTTCAGCAAACACATGCTCAGAGGCACAATCACACCTTCATAGATTTCCAGGTACTGTGTTTATGAGATTCTCCTCAGGGCAGCCATGTTCAGGTAATCTGAAAGTATTAACACCTTTGAAAAGCATTTCAAAAGAAGCAACTTGGACCCCAGAATTTTCTCTGGTCCCCATTTTCTTTCTTTCTTTCTTTCTTTCTTAGTAACTCACTTGAGTTTTTTCTTCTTATGCACGTCTACTCACACTTAGCAATGTAATTGTTCAGTCTCAAAGAATAAACCTTCATTATGTTAGAGAGACAATTACTTTTTGGTTCTACTGAAAAAGTGGAACTCAAGTTTGATCCTAATTTGGAATAAAAAGTTAATAGTAATTGTCTCTGGGCAGTGGGATTATGCGTATTTTTCTTCCTTCTACTTTTTGTTTTTTCCCCAAAATGTCAATAATGAACATGTATTATTATTATCTAGTGGGTTTAAAACCAAGAAACCTTCTGGAAAATTTGCTTTTCAACATTTGTGGATCTCTAGGCATTCTTTTTGCAAAGTGGATCCTGATTCCTCACTCCTTTTCCTCTCCGGAGCTCGCTTTTTGATGTCAATAATGGTGGATTGAGTGATGGCTTCAGATGGCAGAGGAGGATTCTCATTTAACTACAAGTTGCCTGGGGTGAGGTAGAGCCAAGCAGATGAGACCACTGGGGTCATCCAAGGCGGGGTCATCCAAGGCTGGGTCAGGCTGCCAAAGAGGAGACGTGTATTCCCACCCCATAGCTCTTAGTTCCCGTCAAGCAAGTCCAGAAACAACTGTATTTCTGTGGCTCTCTGTTGTTGGTAATCAGGCATGTGAAGCTACCAAGCCCAGTTTTGCCCTGGCAGTGTCTGCTGATACACCTTTTGGCTGGTATTTTTGAGATTCTATCTCCTGACCATCCCCTCTGACCTCACGGTTGCATCCTCCTCCTACCAAAATCACAAACATCAGGAGGTTTGTGGGCACACTACCTCTGCCTGGCCCAGGGTAAACAGATGCTTCTGTGATGTGTCCGATGAAGTCCAACTCTGGAAGAAAAAGAAGGTAGCAGGTTTGAGCAAAATAAGACATCCTTGAAAATAGGCCCTAAATATTTGAGCAGCTCACGAATTTTCAGCTCCCAGGCTCTGATTCCTGCAGAAAGCACACACAAGTGACAAAAATAGATGAAATCAGCCTTCCAGCCAACCCACTAGCCATATATCACTGTGCGTCTTGAGCAAATAGCTATTTGCAAAGCTGCTTCAGTGCCTTATGGTGACATGGCATAAACGTATGCTCTTCCTTAGATGAGGGTGTCAGAGATTACTCAGTGAGTCGGATAACTGGATACCTCATCAAGTCAAAATGTCAAAAACTTCTTTATCTTAAAGATGAAGAAAGACGAATATAAGGAAATCCCCTGATACCCAACCCCTTGGGATGAAAATGGGCAAGTGTGGGCTTTCAGTCCAGGTGTGAGCAGAGAAACCATCCTGGGGAACCCCTCAGGAGAGCTCCCTGTGCCATTCCTCGGTCGCAGCTTGCTATTCTTTGCTCATCTCCAACATTGGCAAAAATCTCCAGCCCTACAGAGACTGAGCGGTGCGTTGACTTCCTGATTTCTGTTTTCCAGAAGTATGCTGGACAGGATGATAGCAATTGTAGGCTCTCCAATAGGGAGTTCCTAAACTTCCTAAATACTGAACCAGCTGCCTCCACCAAGAACGGGACCCGGATGTCCTTGACCACATGATGAAGAAACTGGACCTCAACTGTGATGGGCAGCCAGATTTCCGAGAATTTCTTAATCTAGTTGGCAGCGTAGCTGTGGCTTGCCATGACGTGTTCCTCATGGCTGGCCATTCCCACAAGCAAATCTGACGAGCCCTTGGGCCTGGCCTCCAAACCCACGCCCTTTCCTTCTAGCCTTCCTGTCTCCATTTATTCTTCATGGGCTACACATTCCCTGAGCCCAGTGCACCCACCACCTCATGTAAGCCACTCCTGCTGGTTTAAAAACAATATAGTTTTTAAAAACGCGCACACACTCAAACCCTTAGGCTTGTAGATCTCATTAAATTTCTTTCCAACAGTTGTCTTTATGAGTGCCTACTGTGTGCAATTCACTGAGGATTCAAAAAAGAAGACATGAATTTTCCCTCAGGGAATTCATAACTTTAGATGGGCAGATGGGACCCACACACAAATAGATTTTACAAAGTCGGAGGTGAAAATTGCCCCAGGGAAGGCATAAAGTGTTATGGGCTCTTAACTGATTAGAAGAGGTCAACATAAACAACCAACCTGGATAGAAGCATCCATAGAAACATAAAGAAACGTATTTATTTTGCTGCAGTTTCTCTAACGTATGGCCATTTCCCCCTACGTTATTTCTATTTATAGCATACACTGTGGCAAATTTATCATCATGCATAAATGTCACTAAATTCTGCTCAGTCTTCACTCCACGTTACTGTCTCTGCTTGGTGGCGGAGGGGCTGTTGGAGGACTGTTGCCCTGCTTTTGCCTGGAAGAAGACAGAGTGTCACACCTGTGAGACCTCATCACCGCCCTTCTCCACCAGTTAGTCTGTTTCAGTGGAAGGAGACTGAGTTACCTCCAGAAATTGTCCCAACCCAGAGAACTGAATTGGACAATCTGAAAAAACCTCAAAATCCAAGACCTCCCTTCTCTGTGGACAAGTCTCCATACAGCCAGCCCCTGCTTTCCTTCCGCTCTTTTCGTGTTGCTGGGGCTCCTCTGGAGTTCAAGAGCAACTAGCTATCATTTATTGAGTCCCTCCTATGTCCTAGGCATTTTACATACATTTACCTCGAATTCTCTCACATTATCAGATGAAGAAACTGAGGCCGAAAAATCAACTAATCTGGCCAAGATCACACGGCTAGAACTTGGACCCCAGTCTGCTTGCCTCCAGAGACCGATGTTTCCCCATTGTGCTAGGCTCCTTCTAAGTAGCTATGCTATCTATATATCTATGCTATAACTATGCTGTGCTGTCAAGATTCCAGTAAGAGAGAAGATACTCTATTCAAAGGGAAAAAAAAGCCCCCAAACCCACAGACTTTAAAAAGAGTCTTCGTTTACCCTTGATAATCTCTTCATCGTCCTGCCCTTCTCCTCATGTCCAGGAGGCAGGTGAAAGCTGGAGATGCCCGTGGTAGCCGCCCCCACTGTGGCTGGGAATGTTGGTCCATCTTTCTCCCGGTGGTGACTGCTGTTCACGAGCTGGCTTTACCTCTCGCCCAGAGTTCAGCCCGTTGGGCGTTTCTCTGAGAGCCTCTCTCCCGTCTCTGAGGGTCTTTTTTTCTCGGTGGATCTTCCTCCTTTGCAAGGACTTGGGGGCTGGGATGAGTGAGGTAGGTGGTGGGGAAGGGCTCTCTCTAATCTTTTTAGGAAGCAAGAGCTTTTCCTGAATGCTTCCTAGTGCCTGTTCTGGTGTCTCAGACTTGGCCAGAATGTACTCCTGCTTAAGCTTGGAAAGGAGTCTTTCCAGCCAGACTCGCGCTTTTAAGATTCTTGTGGTGACTTTGGCTGTTTCCCGGGAAGCTGCATGCCTTCTCCACTGCTCCACTGAAAGAGCTCTGCTCTTTCAGCTCGAAGCTGGATCCTTGCAAATAGGATTGATGAAGAGAATGAGACACTGAGCGTGTCAATGAATCGCAGAGTTGTGAGAATTTGAGATTTTGTGGAGGAATCATATTATTTCTGGAGAGAACGTCTGCAAAGATGGGGGGGGTCCCTGAATTTTTCTGGAAAGGATTTTAGTTTCAGCTTCTTCCACATCTTAGGATGACTGGTGAGGGAAGGGACTTGGAGTAATGGTTATTATAGTAAGATTGTGGCGCAGGGAGCTTCTAGTCGATGGTAAGTTCAGGTGTGCATCATCCATATGACACTGCTGGCTGAAAGAGCCGACTCACTCCTAGGCCACATTAGTAGAAATTCGATATCTAAAATCAGAGGTGTAGTTGTTTCCCATCCTTGGAGATGCTGGGGAGCTGCTCCCAGAGTATTTTATTGGGTTCATTTCTGGAATTTCACTAGTTTAATTCTGTTTTTTTTTTTTTTTTTTTTTGAGGAAGATCAGCCCTGAGCTAACTACTGCCAATCTTCCTCTTTTTGCTGAGGAAGACTGGCCCTGAGCTAACATCCATGCCCATCTTCCTCTATTTTATACGTGGGACGCCTACCACAGCATGGTGTTTGCCAAGCGGTGCTGTGTCTGCACCCGGGATCCGAACTGGCGAACCCCGGGCCGCCTGAGAAGCGGAACTTGTGAACTTAACCACTACGCCACTGGGCCGGCCCCTAATTCTGTTTTGTTTAGGGAATTGTAGAATCTTTCTGGGTCACTTTTTTTAGCTCAAAAAGCAGGAGTTGTTAGAGGTGACAGGCATCTGATAATATCATGAATATAATTGCATATGACCAAGGAGATTAAGTTTCAACTTAAATTCCTAACAAATCAGATAAAAATAGCTTAGAAATATTAATAGTTAATCATTGTTGAGCATCTGCAGTATCTGCTTTGAGTAATGTTTACTTTGAAAACCACTTTTATTATTCTTAATCTATATGAAAATAAACTCAAAAATAAAACACAGTATTAGTTCATTCCACATGCAGTTGATCCTTTCTAGGTGAATGCTGCCAGGCGAAATGGTATGGAGAATACAAATGAGAATGGCATGTTCTTCCCTCCCCTCCTTCCTGGGTTTGTACTCCTGTTACCAAAATGTTTATATTCTATTTGGGGAAACAAGTAATACTGAATAAAAAGTTAAATAACAATTAAGGGCAAGAATAAGATCCCTTTCAACGGAAAACTAAGACCCGACTGTCTGCAAGCAGCTGTCGTGCACGGTCTCTGCCTGGAGCGAAGACGGAGCACGAGAGGCCCGGGGCTCATGGACTGGATGTAAAGAAGGGCGGGCAGTCAAAGGGAAGTTTGCTGAGAACTCTGCAGACGCTCCATTGTACACTAACTGTTCTTACTTTCAAACAATTGTAACTATCTCCATTTCTAGTGTCCCGGTGTTAGCAACCGAGGCAACAAATGAGATGGAAAAAGAGGCTACCACTGACTCAGGCAGCTACCTTCTTGCAACAAGGTAGGCAATAAATAAATATAGGCAGACACTGGCAGTAATAGGGCTTGACATTAATAGGTAGGCAACAGATGTGACAGGAAGGTATAAAAATCTGTGCATGGGGTGCGTTTAAATAGCCCTGCCGAGCCCACCCTGAGGGTTTCATTGCATTAAGGTGCATTATAGTAATTGATGTGTTTCTCCGGAGTCTGATAGCCTGGGTTCACGACGCCGACCCTGAGGCCTGCAGGAGAGATTAAGTTATGCTCAGTGGATGCTGTTTAAGAAGCTATATGAGTGTACTGTATTTTTTTTTCTTAAACCAGTTTAGAAAGACATCCTTCCTCTTGTCTAAAGTAGTGGTATTGTCATAGAAGAAATATCTTTTGAAAAGAAAAGAGAAATAAGATGAAAAGGAATTGCTGCTTAAAAAAAAAGTCTGAAAACCCTTTGGCAAAGCAAAGGTTTTGTGACTGCTACTTAGTTTTCCAGAAAGCTCGGTTAGCCTCAAGGACTCCTCCCAGGGAATTCTCTGGATTGCCAGCAATGATAAATGCTGTATAGCTGTGCTGTCCACTGCTGGCCACAGTCACATATGCCTGCGGAAACTGAAGAATTCAGTGCCTCGGTTGCACTGGCCACATTTCAGGTGCCCACCAGCTACTTGTGGCTAATGGCTACTATATTGGACAGCACAGATAGAAAATATTTCCATCCGAAAAGGAAATTCTTTTGGACATCGTTGCCTTAGAAAGTCAGGAGGAAGCAAGCTTTGTGTGGGGGTTAAAGCCACCGTATAGACACCTGTCAGTATTAGTCTCTTGTTTGCTTTGCTGTTTGAGTACCTGAATTAACTTCATAGTGAAATTCCAGTTAGGTTTGGTTCTGTTAGAATCATAGTCAGAAGAATGCTGTATCTGAAATGATTTCATGGGTGTGATGCTTCTGCATAGTTTTAGGGGCAGCCAGAAAAGTTATTTGAAAATGTGATGCTTCTATAAGCCTTTTATCTAAAGGTACAGAGTGTTCTGGAAAAATCATAGAGGTCACAAGGCTCTTGGTTAATTCATGCTAAGTGATTGATGTACTTATCTTCATTTTTTTCAGAGTTCATTCTGCAAGATACATGTTGGAAGCAGTAGGGAAAAAATCTCAACCTAGTCTTCTAAACAGATTTTAGAGAGCAAAAATGTTCCTTCTTAACAAATATGTTCAGCTGAAACACTATCATGTCTTAAATTACCTGAGGAGGAAATATTTACCAGCTCACCAGTGGTCCAGTCTGGGAGTGATGGTCGTGATAAAGAAGACCTCTCTCAGGAAAAGTGGAAGACCAGTGAATTACAGGGAAGATAAAGTATTTGATTACTGGCCAACAGGACTCTTCTTCAGCTGGTTGATAGTCTTCACAATGTATGTGGATTTAAAATGAGGAGAAACTAAAATCAGTTTAATAGGTAACTTATAATTTGAGCAGGGAACAAAATGACTTTCTCCATCTTAGAAAATGCAAGTCGGTGACCTAATTTATTTTTCCCCCAAGGGCAGCTGATGCTGTGTTGGAGGTGGCGGTCATGAGAGTGTTGGAACGGTCCATGCATGCCATTGGCAACCTAGCTATTTTATGCATATGACTTGATGAAAACATACTGGTTTACTGAACATGCTGAACTTGGTCAGGCACATGTAGGAAACACCTTCTCTCTCCTTTTTACTTGCTGAGGAAGATTCGCCCTGAGCTAACTTCTGTGCCCATCTTCCTCTCTTTTGTATGTGGGCTGCTGCCACAGCATGGCTGCTGACCAGTGGTGTAGGTCCAGGAACTGAACCCGGGCCATGGAAGTGGAGCACGCCACACTTAACCACTAGGCCACGGGGCCAGCCCTCTTTGCTCTTTCCTATACCTGTCCCTTTCAATTCCTTAGCTTAGTTCTGGCCACTCTCAGATAATAAGCAAATAGTCTCCTTTCCCATGTATTAACAATGTCCATCCAATGTAATATCAAAATTCAGTTAAAAATTGTTTTAAAAAGTCCAATTTAAAACATTCACCCAGTTTAAACTTCTCCCCACCCCCAGCTCAGGCCTCCTTGGTCTGGGAACGGGCATGGGGAGGACAGATGTGTACTGGTTTCATCTCCACTTCTTGCTCCCCTCGTCCTTCCCTAAGCTGCTGTGGTGAGGGGGTTTAGGGGGTGGGGAGGAATGGCAAGAATCAAGGATGAGGAACGATTTTACCTGATACAGTAGTTTGATGCAGGACCGTCTGCGTTGGCAGATGCACAGTTGCTGGTTCATTGAAAGGTACTTTTGAGGGTTCTCTGGGACCCCCATTGCTGAGGCTTCTCATTTTTCCAAGTGAGGAAAGAACTTCAGTGCCCTCTCTCGGGGGTGGGGGTATGTTGAAATACAGCACATTGGCGACTCTCCACAGAAAGGATCTTTGTCTTCCCAGTGAATTCTTCCCTGTCTCTCCTAGAGCCTGGAGGTGGGTGGCTGGGGCTCAAGCTGGCAGGACTGGCAGTGCAGTTCTTGGCACTGGATGGTCCCAGATATGAGGGTTCTTGGCATTTGTTGAATGGTTTTGCCTTTGGAACCTCAGAAACTCTGAGACACAGAATAAGTGGCCTTTAACATCCTCTTATAAAAGCATGTGGACCTGTCAGCCAAGAGGAGGCCTAGTTCAACAGGGTTTTCACTGTGAACCCTGATTCCCAAATACTTGGTAATGAGCCCAGGAGTTCACTTTAACATGGCCACTGCTCACAAGGATCTAAGTTTCTGTTGGGAGAAAAGACATAAACACAAGTTCAGTCTGTATTACAGGTAATCCATTGCTCATCTGGGTGTTTCCATAGCATTCATTTAAGAAGTATTCATTGAACCTACTGGATTGTGGGTAGGGTGGTCAGGGAAGACTTCCTGGAGGAGGTGAGCTCTTCTGAACTAGGTTTTGGAAGAGGAATAGGATATGCCTACAAAGATGAGTGGTACCATGTTTAGGCGGAGGCAATAGGGATCCCCCTCGGGCCCTGGCCCTCCTCCATCTGTATATCTCCATGGGGCAGGGGATATGCAGGGCCAAGGGACCAGGCCCACCCAGAGCTCAGGCCCTCCTTTCTGGAGTCTGGAATGTGTGACGTGCTCTGGTACTCAGGACCCAGGAATTTCCTGTCCACGCCTGCCTCTGTGGCCTGTGTGGCCTCATCCCCTCCTCCCAAGGACAGACTATGACACCAGTGTGTGTACCTATAGACATAAGAAGTAACCGGTTGAGGTGACTGAGGTAGAAGGATTTGTATGTACAGCCTAGCATTTCCATTAGCATGAGGCCACTTGTGAGGTGGGATGGAGCTGGGGGCGAGAAAAGATGGTGGGGCTGGCTGGGGACCGAGCCGGGTTGGGGTGAGAATTCTGCATTTGAAGCTGGCCTGCTGGGCCATTACAAAGGAACCAATATCAAGATGGGCTAGAACATAGCTTTTTAAATAATTTGTCAGCTTGATTTCTAACTTTGAGATATTTACGTTTATGGCGTGTGGGCCTCCATTTGGACTCTGCTCCCAAGGCCTCCAGTTGTTAGGAGTGGGGCTGAAGGTGAGCACATTAATGTGGGTGATTGATGGCTTCAGGTCACAGGGGAAAGAAGATGCTCTAGATTAATGAGAAAAGAATCCTCATTAGGAAGAGATCCAAGAATCAGGTGTGTTTCGGTGAAACCTGCAGCTACAGGAAGGCTCGGTTTGGCGGAGTAAGGCCGGCTGCACGTAGGGAGATGAGGGCCCCGGGGGAGCTGTGTCAGAGGGGCCTGTCTTGGATGCTGACACATGGTGCCTGGCACAGAGCGGGACTTGAGAGTTATCCCTGGTTGGCAGCCTCACGGTTGGCTGTGTTTGCAGGACCAGTCATGTGCAGAGTAGCGATGTCTGAGACAGAGGGAGCGCTAAGAAGAAAAAGGGCAGGTGGCTCCTACCCAGGTGTGTTTTCCATTCATGATTGTGCTGATCAGTGACAGGTGTCACTTTCCTGCTGAGGCCAGTGAGAGCTTGAGGTGCCACTGGGCTCTTGCTTTGCTCCCCACGAGAAGATTCAGGGAACACGCAGAATCGACAGTGTTAAGCTTGAGAGCACAAGACTTAAGATCTGGGAAGCGGTGGCGCCTGAAAGTGATAGCTGGGGTGGGAGGAGTGGCAAGTGAGGAATTTCAAGCTTTTAAACAACGTGTTTATTACCTACGCTGCTTTTGTAATCCTCAATCCCCCAATTTTGATTGCAGTTACCGGCTGCTATGAGATGGGCTTTTTAAATGGACTGCATTGATAAATGTGGGCATTTGGGTGCTGGTGGAGAGTTCTTTTCAACTTCACAGCAGCCTGACTTGATAATAGCGTGGAAGGATGCTGGGCTTCACCCATTTAGCTCAGACACAGCTATTTCTAACCTTCTCGGGGGAGGGATTCACATCTGTATTCATTTGTGTCTGTTCTCCGACTCCACCCCTTCAGAGGGCTCCTTCCTCCATGCGTGTGCACATGTGTACATGTGTGCGTGCGCGTGTGTGTGTTGGGGGGAGGAGGTGGCCATGGCAGGGCTCTCTGAAGGGGGTTTGTGTCAGCTCCTTTGGAAATGATCACATGCGTCTGGAGCCTTATGTGACAGATCTGCCATCTAATGTCACATTGCCTCTGGCCACTTGGCTGTGCTCCGTCTGACATAAGTCCTGTCTCATCACGCTCAGCCCAGGAGGGTTTGCTTGGTGCAACAGTGTCCTATTAGCAGCATGACATATTACTTTTTATTTGTCACTATAAAAGGGGTGAGGAGTTGAAAAGCCAGTGTCCTGGAGGAAATGGAAAACCGATTCTGATTCATGGCCTCCATCAGTGCTATCCGTCAGTCCTTTCTTTTGTTGGGCTTGTAGAAATTGCCCTCACCCCACCTGCTCCTTTTATCTTTATTTCTTCTCTCCCTTAGCAACCCACAGCATATCACGTATGTCCTCCCCACTCTCCCTACTCATGAGAGCAATTCCTTTCAAATAAAGTGATTAAAATGCATGAGCACTCCCTGCCTGTTGCTGCCGTGCACAGGGCTCTCTATACCACTCAAACAGGCAAACGACAGTTAATCCTAAGTGCTCACTGGCCTCAGGGAGGGACCTCGGCTCCACAGGAGAGGAATTAGAAAATTGGCTTTTCAGGAGTACCTCTTGCTGGGCGGGGTGGGAGTGCAAAGACTGAGATGAGGTGGGGGGGCAGAGGGAGATGTGTGAACATGCGCACACCTGATTTTGAAATGCTCCACACACAGCGCAGCCCAGGGCAGCTGCCTGGCCTTGGGGGATGGGATGCGGGATGGAAAAGAGATTCTGTTTGTGAAGCTCACATGGTTGTGTGTATGTATGTGAGGGGTGAGTTAATGGGTTCCCAGTGTCTTGGAGCCATCTATTGGCTTACAGACCTGGAGTGATTTGAGGGCTGCCACGTTCAATCTTGTCATTAGCTTGCTCAAGTACATGAATATTGCGAATGTGTGTGTTATTTGCTGCCTGGTACTCAGTTACATATTGTTGGTCGCAGGGAGATTTATACATATTGGGGCAGTTGTAAGCCTTGGGATAGTACATTTAATTAAAAGTAATTCCCTTACCTGTGTGCTCCTGCTAAGTAAATAAATCAACAAAAATCCCTCTTAAGGATTTACATTTTGTTCTTGCAAAGATTGGAGCAGGCAGAGACGATCCTGAGGGAAATGGGGTTCCTGGTCTTTGCTGTGTGGATTATTGAAAGTGGATTTGCACGTACATGCTTATATGCAGAGAAAAACATTCTGGAAGAGTAAACACCAAAATGCCATGTGTAGTTATCTTTGCACAGTGGGATTATGGGAGACTAATTTTCTTCCTTTTATTTAATCTCTATTTTCTGATTTTTCTGCAGTGAAATTGCTTTGCTGGGGTATTTAAAAACAGGTTTGATGGGCCGGCCCAGTGGCACAGCAGTTAAGTGCATAGGTTCCGCTTCGGCAGCCTGGGGTTCACCGGTTCAGATCCTGGGTGCGGACATGGCACCGCTTGGCAAGCCATGCTGTGGCAGGCATCCCACATATAAAGTAGAGGAAGATGGGCACAGATGTTAGCTCAGGGCCAGTCTTGCTCAGAAGCAAAAAGAGGAGGACTGGCAGCAAGTGTTAGCTCAGGGCTAACCTTCCTCAAAAAAAAAAAAAGAAGCATTGGGGCTGGCCCAGTGGCGTAGTGGTTGGGTTCCCACACTCCACTTTGGCAACTTGAAGTTCACGGGTTTGGATCCCGGGCATGGACCTACACACCACTCATCAAGCCATGTTGTGGCAGTGTCCCACATACAAGATAGAGGAAAATTGGCACAGATGTTAGCTCAGGGACAATCTTCCTCACAAAAAAAAAAAAAAAACCCATTAAAATTGAGTTGGGGAGTTGATCTTTCCTCTGTATATACAAAATTTCTTATCTCTAAAGAGTCATCAGTTCTACATCACGTTGTTATAAGAAATGGATTTTTCTTTGCGACTGTGTGCCAGGCACTCTTCAGACATTACTTCCAGTTGTTTCAACATCACTGTGCGGTCGGTGGTAGCATCTGCATTTTTGTAAATGGGGTACAAAGACGTTCACCAGCCTGCCTGAGGCTGCACAGCAGGTGAATGCTGAGCTGGGATTGGAGCAGATGCCTGACTCTGAACTTGGGGTCTTTGCGTGTGCCAGGCTGCTCGCTCAGCAGGCGTCCGCACCGTTGCTGTGGGGCTGGTAGGTGTTTCCTCTGCCTCCTGATTGCTCTTCGGCCCCAGGCATTTAATTCTAGCTTATGCCTGAATAACGAAGTGATTCACGCCTGTGCAGCCTGTGCTCCCAAAGGGCCCAAGTGTTACTACTGCTAAATAAATTATCTATTTTAAAAAAAGAACTATCCAAATAATAAAATCAGGGGCCGGCCCCGTGGCCGAGTGGCTAACTTCGTGCGCTGCACTTCGGTGGCCTGGGATTTGCCTGTTCGGATCCTGGGTGTGGTCATGGCACCCCTTGTCAGGCCATGCTGAGGGGTGTCCCGCATGCCACAACTAGAAGGACCCACAACTAAAATCTACAACTATGTACTGGGGGGATTTAGGGAGAAAAAGCAAACAAAAAAAAAATCAGCCAGCATTTATAGAGTACTCGCCGTGTGCCAGACATCTTAAGTCTTTGAAATGAACCGGCTCATTATGTTTTTACAACAGCCCTGGGAGGCAGATATCATTATGATCTTCATTTTGCAGATGTAGAAATTAAGGCATCAAGACATCTCAACTTGTGTGGGATCGGCCACTGAGTGAGGGTTAGGTCCAGGCAGTCAACTGCAGAATTGCAAGCTTCCTCAGGACCCGATGCTGAAGCAAGTCTCGGCTTCCTTCTGCTGGCTCAGCCCCGCTGAGGCTCTCTGGTGCTGCAGCCAAGGCTGCGGAGAGCCTCTGGAGGAGAGGACGGCGTGTGCCGAATCCCAAAGCACGTCTGAGTCGTTTAGTGGCTAGGCAATTCCTAATTCATAAATGGGTCCCGCTATGGGCAGAATTTATCAGTCGGCAGAGTTCTTCGCTCAGGCCTTTGCTGGGGAGTATCGTGACCTGTCTAATAGACCAGCTCTCGGTACAAACTGGATGGAGAACAATGATATTCAGGGAAGATGATTTAAGGAGCATATTCTCTACTTCTCTGGATACATTAGTTCCATCTGTGGTTGGTAGTAGACCATGAGAAGGTGTCATTCTTGACCACATGACCTTATCCATGGAATATTCTTTTCATTAAGCTGTTTTTATATTAGCCTTCTAATTGTTTTTGAAGGTTTCAACAAAATTATCTGCAATGTACCCCTTATGTAATATCTCTAAGAAATTTTTCTCTCAGTTTTGTACTAGGAAAAGCTTTGGCTTTCCTGAGAAGCTAGTGGGTTTCTTCTCAAATAGTAAGAATTGCATAATTCAACCTGCCTCTGCCTTTGCCATGGCTGCCAGGAAGCTCAGCAGTAGAGAAACAGTGTGTTCAGTGAGAAGGGGCCTGAGCTCCTTGGTGTCACACTTCTTGGGTTCAAAATTGGATTCTTCCACATACTGACCAGGGACCCTGAGCAAATTTCTTAACTTTCCTTTGTTTCACTTTCCTGACCTATACAATGCAAATGGTAACGCTGTGTTCCGTTGATTTCCAGCCATACATTTTCTTTGTATTCTAACATTTCTGAAAGCAAAGTGTTTTGTCATGGCTCAATTGGCCGCTTTTCCTTTCTTAATGATGCCTTGTATTCATTGAAATATGGTCTCTCTCTCAACGGGTTATTATAAGAGCTACACGAGGTAACACATACACGTTGCTCAGCACACGATGTCGTGAAGGTCGTGACCTTTCTTCACACTCAGTCCAGGAACCACAATCGTCCCTGTTGTTGGCTCGTCCACCTTTCTCCTCCCAACTGTTCTCTGCCTTTTATTTCAATTTTATTCATTTTTTTGTTAGTGCCTTTTGAAAGCCAATGTAAATGAATTGCAAAAAGAAAGAGTCGATAGTGTTGCAAGATGCATCCATTATAACTACCACCAATTTAAACCACCCAGAATGAATACCAGCCTCTTGGGCAAGAGAGCAGTCCCGTCCATCCCCACATGTTCTTGTGCCAGAAGAAATGGCGACTCTCTGTTGTCAGGCTAATCCTAGGGACACCTTTGAAAAATTGCCTTGGTTGACATCAATGATTGTTTTTCTGGTTGATGATTATTGGTCACAGACAGTCCAAACCTCTTTCTACTCCGTAGAACGTGATTAGGAAAGACTGTTTTATGTTATTTTGCATTTCTCTCTCTGACACCTTTCCTAAATGCTTTACCTTCTTTGCTCCCTAAGTAATTGTTTTAAACTCCTGCGATTTAGTGGCTCAGTGGCTGCTGGAATGCGGGTTGGCGAAGGCTGCCCATTATTAACGAGGACTTTTTTAAAAGTCGTCTTCGACCTTGCTGCAGGCGCAGGCCGGGAACCTCTGCTTCATAGGTCTCTCCCGTGCTGTGTTTCTGGAACGCTGTGCTGGTGCCAGGTGGGAGGGGGCCAGACAACTGGAAAGCGGGGAGATATGTTTGCCTACCTCGTGCAGCCCTTCTCTTTCCATGAGACTGCCCAAGGCCCTTCTCCTCTGTCATTTGCTCCTTCCTATTTTCATCCGCTCATTGAGGCACTCAGTCATTCAGTCAACCAACAAACATTTGTTAATTGCCTGCTCTGTGTCAGACACTGTGCTGGGCCCTGGAGATACAAAGACAGATGAGACTCAGTCTCACCCCTTCCATCCCCGTGGAGGACACAGACAAGCCGGCGGAGATACACTGTAGATATGCATGACCGCAGAGCCCTTTGCGTGTGCGCATGCGTACACGCTGCTTGGGGCCCCCTGCACTTTTTTCCCTTGAAAAGCATTATTTACCTGCTCAAAGAATTTAACGTTCTCATCTCCCCAACCTGCCATGTGTCTTTAAATTCATTCTCTACACTGCAGCCAGGGTGATTTTCCAGATGCTTATCTGCTTATATCACTTTCCTGCTTAAAACTCTCTGATGGCTCTTGATGGCCCCAAGATAGAGTCCAGACTTCTTAGCAAGGCTTACTAGCCCCGTCTTGATTGGCCCTGCATCTCCCTCCACCTTGAAGTGCTTGATTCAGCTCTCTGGGATTTCTGTGATGCTCTCAGGATACAGTCCAGACTTCTTAACCCTGCATCTTCCTCCACCCCCGAGTCTTTGATCCAGCTCTACCAAACTTGCATATCTAAGAAATCTAAGAACCTGCTACCTGTCTCTGAGCGCTGGCCGTTTGCCCCAGGTGTTCTCCCCGCCTAGAACACGCCCAACCCCCACTCCCATCTCCCGCTTGGCCTTCTTGCCTTCCTCACTGTCATTTCCTGTAGGGAGCATTCCCTGACGCCAGAACCGTGGTCATGGGCTCCTGCTCCATCTTCCCATCCCTGCATGCATGACCCAGTCAGGGCAGTTATCACGTAGTTTTACAACCTCCTGTAGACTCGTCTGTCTCCTGTAAGTGCCAGAAGCTTGATCTTCTTCTCTGTTGAGTCCTCAGCAGCTGGCACACTGACTGGCACATTGTTATGTGCTGTCTTGTCGGCTCCGACTTCTGGCGACCTGCGAATGAGTGCTGTTCACCGTGTCCTGGCCTCAGCAGCCCTGCTCAGCTCCTGTAGATGCAGGCCTGTGGCTTCCTTTGTGGAGTCAAACCATCTCCTGTCTGGTCTTCCTCTGTTCCTGCTGCCTTCTGCTTTCCCAGCATTGTTGTCTTTTCCAGAGATTCCTGCCTTCTCGTAATGTGCCGGAAGTAGGCAAACCTTAGTTTTATCATTTTTGCCTCGAGCGATAGTTCAGGCCTAATTTTCTCTAAGACCCATTTGTTGTTCTTGCTGGAGGTCCATGGTATCCACTGAACTCTCTTCCAACAAACGAATCCATTTCGTCCCATCTGCCTTCTTCCCTGTGCAGCTTTCATACCTGTACAGAGTAGTCGGGAATACGAGGGTGTGGAGAATCTTGGCCTTGGTCTCTAAGGACTCTTCCTTACACTTGATGAACTGGCGCATAGTAGGAGCTTAATAAACATTGTTGAGTGAGTGGATCATAAATTTGTATGCCAATATAGCTTTTTTCTTATATTTTTTCATAGTCTGATAGTTAATTTTATGTGTCAACTTGACTGGATGACGGGTGCCCTAGATACGTGGGTGAACATTGTTCTGTGTTTGTGAGGGTGTTTCTGGAAGAGATTAGCATTTGAATTCGTGGACTGAGTAAAGCCACCCCATTGTGGGTGGGCCTCGTCCAACCTGTTGAGGGCCTGAATAGAACAGAAAGGTGGAGGAAGGGAGGATTCTCTTTGCCTGACTGGGCTGGGGCATCGACCGTCTCCTGCCCTTGGCGCTGCTGCTTCTCAGGCCTTCGGACTCGGTCCGGCATCTACACTGTCAGCTCTCTGGCTCTCGGGCCCTGGAACGGGACCACCAGCTTTCCTGGGCCTCCAGTTCATGGACAGTGGAGCTCGGAACTTTTCAGCCTCCAGAGTCATGGAAACCAGTTCCTTATAATAAATCTCTTATGTATATAAATAATATAATATATAAATATATTTAAATGAATGATAAATTATATAAATGCATACAACATTTAAATAAATATAAATGTATATACCTTGTTGGTTCTGTTTTCTGGAGAGCCTGACTAATACACATGACTGGGTTGGTGACCTGCATCTGATGTGCAAACACATGAGAGCACAAGTGGGAAGTTGGAGAAGCAGTGGCAGTCAGAGGACGAGATGAGAAGTGGGAAAGGAGGATTAAAGTTTACTGAGATGAGAATGCTGGTGTCTTTTGTTCTGTAATGGAGCCTTTTGTGATTAATAACTAGGAACAGAACACAAGCACACATTCGCTAATGAAACAATGGAGACATTTCTTTTTTCTTTTTTTTTGAGGAAGGTTAACCCTGAGCTAACATCTGTTGCCAATCCTCCTCTTTTTGCTGAGGAAGACTGGCCCTGAGCTAGCATCCATGCCCATCTTCCTCTACTTTATATGTGGGATGCCTGCCACTGCACAGCCTGCCAAGCGATGCCATGTCCGCACCAGGGATCCAAACTGGTGAACCCCGGGCCGCTGAAGTGGAACGTGGGACCTTAACTGCTGCACCACTGGGCCAGCCCCACAAGGGAAGCATTTTTAATGAAAAGCTCGTCCAGCAGAGAGGGTGACCATGAGCAGATGGAAGGTCATCCTAGGGTTGGAAGGAGGAACAAGGGGGTGGTCAGTGCTCCTTAAACCCATGGTGGGGACAAAGCAGAGGGCTCCGGGGAACATGGCGTGGCCACCAGCAGGTTAGTAGGTTTGCTGGGCTGGAGTTGACGTTCCACGTGGGAGAAGGAGAGGCTGGTAAAGACCTTGTCGAGGGGTTGGCTGCTGGTTGAGTAGTTTGCCATGAACACCCTGGTTATCTGGACACAGAGCAGAATCCTGCACATCGGAGAACAGCATTGCCATGCAGGTGTTTTCTTTGTTGCTTTCTCTGTCTGGGCAGTGTAGTCAGTTCAGTTTTTAATTTCTAGATCAGCTTTAGTGAAAAGCTGTTGTGAGGTAGAGATGCTGGCTTTATTTTGAGAGTTCAGAGGAAGAAAAATGGTGACCGTCTGCAGCAAGCCAGGGGTAACACCTGGAGTCTGGCATGCTTGTCTCATACAATCTCAGGTGAATGAGAAGGGGAAAAATTTGCAGTTAAAAAGAAAAAACCCAAAAAACCAAAACAAAAAACTTGTCTTTTGAGCTCCCTTGGAGTACCATTGAGTGCTCCCAGCGCCCTGTTGTTAATTCCCTGCGTGTTTCTACAGCCTTTTCCAGACAGCCACGTTTTCCACTGGCAAAACATTTAATTCTCAGTGACATTTCTCCATCATTATAAATAGCAGGCAGTTTTTAATCATGTTTTAAGTGCCAGAGCTTTTTCTGTCCAGTGGGGCTCTTGCAGTTTGAGCAAAGCCATTTGGATCCTAAAACAGATCGATTGGCAAGTATCACGCTCGGCTCTCCAAAGAGAACTGAGCCTGGCACGCTCGGAAGTTTCACAAGGGTATACGTGTTCATATTTTCCTCCTGTCAGTAATTTCCATGGCACCAAAGTTTTTGTGTAGCTGTCGACACCCCGGGATGGCTCCAGTTATCTCTAAGGGTGTCACAAATTTTGAAAAAGTTACCAAAAAGAAATTTGTTTCAATTCACTGTAGTCCTGGGGAATTCCCAGGCCCTGGCCAGGAGTGTTACAGTCGCCCAGCTGGCACCTGCTGTGGCACCTGCCTGGAGGCTGTCACCCCAGACCTGGGACACAGCTGTGGCCGCAGGTCCATCGCGTCGCGTTACCTGGGATGATCCATGTTGACAGGGCGCTAGTCTCCTTCTGTTCTGCTTTTGTTTCCCATCCTATATGTTGTTCCTCTTGTAGGTACTGGTGAGAAATATACGTTATTAATAAAATTTGGGAGAAAATATCATGTATACAGTGAGAAGATTAAATTTTGTGTTAATTAGCATTCTCAGCACTGCTTTAAAAATATATATTGTAATCAACTTTTCTCGGCTGAAATATGGCATTACATGATTATAATTCTGGTTTCTGCACCATCATAATTTCTGAGTATACTTTATTGCTCCCTAGTCCTGGGTGGAATGAAGATACTGAGCTTATTTTCTTTTTAAAATGTTGTATGAACATCAACAAAAAGTTTTTAAAATGTCCCCAGGAAGGTAGAAGAAGTGAATGCTGAAAGAGGGAACAGCAATGTGCTCTGGGCTGCGTGGGGTCTGGGCAGAAGTGGGCCTCAAGTGGACTTTTTTTGTTTGTTTTTGTTTCTTAAGTAACAGCTTTATTGAGATAGAACTTGCGTATCGTAAAGTTCACACATTTAAAGTGTACAGTTCAGTGGTGTTTAGATATTCACAGAATTGTCTAAACATCAACACTATCTCCTTTAAAATACTTTCATCATGCCCACAATAACCCCACACCCATTCGTGGTCACTCCCATCTCCTTCCTCCCAGTCCTGGAAATCCACGAATCTACTCTCTGTTTCTGTGGCCTTGCCTATTCTGGACATTTTTTGTGAATGGAATCATATAATATGTGGCCTTTCATGTGTAGCTTCTCTTACTTAGCACGATATTTTCAAAGTTTATCCATGTTTTAGCAAATATCAATTCTTTGTTCCCTTTTTATTGTTGGATAATATTCTGTGTGTGCACATAACACATTTTGTTTATCCATTTATAGTTGATGGACACCTGGGCTGTTTCCACTTTTTGGCTATTGTGAATAATCCTGCTATGAACATTCACATACAAGGTTTTGTGAAAACATATGTTTTTAATTTTCTCTGGGAGTGGAATTGCTGGGTCATATGGCAACTCTATGTTATTCATTTGAGGAACTGCCAAACTGTTTTCCCGAAGTTTCCAAAAGCACCATTTTACTTTCCCACCAACAGTGTATGAAGGTTGCAATTTCTCTACATCCTCATCAACACTTGCTATTGTCTGTCTTTTTTACTTCATATCCATCCTAGTGGATATGAAGTGGTATCTCATTGTGGTTTCCATTTGCCTTTCCCTAAGTGGCTAATAATATACAGCATCTTTTCATGTGCTTATTGACCATTTGTAAATTATCTTTGGAGAAATGTCTATTCAAATCTCTTGCCCATTAAAATAAAAAAAAATAGATTTTATCTTTTAGGGCAATTGAAGTTCACAGCAAAATTGAATGGAAAGTAGGAGAGTTCCTGTGTACCCCTGCCGCTAAACAGACAGAGCCCCCAGCCATCAACATCCTGCACCAGGTGGCACATTTGTTACAACTGATGAACCTGCATTGAACATCATCATCACTCAAAGTCCACAGTTTATGTTTGGGTCCACTCTTGGTGGTGTACATTCTGTAGGTTTGACAAATGTGTAAAGACATGTATCCACCATGATAGTATCTATCATACAGAATTGTTTCACTGCCCTAAAGTCTTCCATATTCCAGTTATTCATCCTTCTTGCACTCCTAGCTCTTGGCAACCACTGATGTTTTTACTGTCTCCATAGTTTTGTCTTTTCCAGAATGTCACATGACTGGAATCGTACAGTATGTAACCTTTTCGTTTTAGCTTCTTTCACTTAGTAATATGCATGTTTTTCCTCTACATCTTTTCATAGGTTAATAAGCTCATTTTTTTCTTTCTTTTTTCTTTTTGCTGAGGAAAATTCACCCTGAGCTAAACTCTGTGCTAATCTTCCTCTACTTTGTATGTGGGATGCCGCCGCAGCACAGCTTGGTGACTGGTGTGTGGGTCCACGCCTGGGATCTGAACTTTCAAACCCTGGACTGCTGAGGTGGACTGCACAAACTTAACCACTATGCCATCGGGCTGACTTTTTTTTAAAGATTGTCTTGCTTCTAGACGAAAACATAGGCAGTATGCTCTTTGACATCGGTCTTAGCACCATATTTTTGAGTACCATGTCTGACTGGGCAAGGGAAACAATAGAAAAAATAAACAAATGGGGCTACATCAAACTAAAAAGCTTCTGCACAGCAAAGGAAACTATCAAAAAAACAAAGACAGCCTAACAATTGGGAGAAGATATTTGCAAACCACATATCTGATAATGGGTTAATATCCAAAATATACAAAGAACTCATACATCTCAACAACAAAGAGACTCACAATGCAATTAAAAAAATGGGCAAAAGATCTGAACAGACATTTCTCCAAAGAAGATATACAGATGGCCCACAGGCACATGAAAGGATGCTCAACATCATTAACTATCAGGGAAATGCAAATCAAAACTACAATGAGGTATCACCTCATTCCCGTCAGAATGGCTGTAATTAACAAGACAGGAAACAACAAGTGTTGGAGAGGATGTGAAGAGAAGGGAACCCTCATACACTGCTGGTGGGAGTGCAAACTGGTGCAGCCACTATGGAAAGTAGTATGGAGTATCCTCAGAAAATTAAGAATAGAACCACCAGAGGATCCAGCTATTCCACTGCTGGGTATTTATCCAAAGAACGTGAAAACACGAATGCATAAAGATACATGCACCCCTATGTTCACTGCAGCATTATTCACAATAGCCAAGACTTGGAAGCAACTTAGATGCCCATGAAGGGGCGAATGGATAAAGGAGATGCAGTATATATACACAATGGAGTACTATTCAGCCATAGGAAATTATGAAATCCGGCCATTTGTGACAACATGGATGGACCTTGAGGGTATTATGCTAAGTGAAGTAAGTCAGAGGGAGAAAGTCAAAATACCATATGATCTCACTCATAAATAGAAGATAAAAACAATGACAAACAAACACACAGAGACAGAGTTTGGATTGGTGGTTACCAGAGGGGAGAAGGAGTGCAGGGTGGGCAAAAGGGGTAGTTAGGCACATGTGTGTGGTGATGGACTGTAATTAGTTTTGGGTGGTGAACATGATGTAATCTACACAGAAACTGAAGTGTGATGATGTACACCTGAAATTTACATAATATCATAAACTAATGTTGCTGCAGTAAAACATAAATAAATAAAAAATAAAGCTTGTTTTGGCTTTTTTTTGTCCATGAGGGAAGTTTTTAATTCTAGAGTGCCAGTTTCACTCCAGACTCTGGCTGCAGGAGGAGGGGGCAGGGCTGGCTGAAGGCAGAGGGAAGGAGTGCAGTGCTGCTGCCGTGCGACACTCGGGTGTCCATGGAAGCACAGTGTCTCAGCAGGCTTCTCGCATTCTGAGTGAGATGTCTCTGAACAACACTGTCACCCCCCAACTTTTCATGGCTTAGGGATGCTGCAAGCCCTTTTCAAGACTTGTGCGACCATCCTCAGACCCGTGACGCCAGGCTCCCCTTTCTCGAGCACCTGCAGCTGGGTGGGCCTTCTCGGTCCTCCCCCGTGTCACCCTTGGTGGCACTCTGAGCCACTTGGCTGGTTCTGTAAGTTGTGCAATCATGCCAGGCATCTCGCTGATGCGGGGTCGGTGAGCCGAGGAGTTGAAAGAAAGATTTCTTAGACTCTTAAGATCTGGCAGTAGTGCTCTTTTATTTAGACAATAGAATAGCATGGGGACAGGACCCACGGGCAGTCAGAGATGCTGCTGGCATGGGGAGCTGCTGCTGCTGCCGCTGGCATGGGGACAGGACCCATGGGCAGGCAGAGCTGCTGCCGGCATGTTGCTGCTGCCGCTTCTGCTGCCCCAAGTTGAGGGTTAGAGCTAAATTTAAGGCATAGGTATGTGAGTTATCTCTTTACAAGACAAAGAATGTATAAAAAAGTTAAAATGGTATCAGTGCCTGTAGGGTCCGGCCATTTGGCGATCTCACAACTTTTAGATAAGAATCAAACCGGATTGAGTAAATGGCAGAAGTCACCGCTTGAATATTATCCTCAGCTAAAGACAAAGGAGGATTTGGCGGGGGGTGGGGGGGGGGTGGGGGGTGACCAGTTACATGAGGTTGCCAGACAGTAACCAACTTAAGTTCTTGCCTTTGGCATTGGTTAAGAGTTTCTAGAGATAAGGTCATCTCCCTTCTTCCTGGCACCGAGAGGGAGGCATCTTCACAGATAGATAGACGTTTCCCTTAGAAATGTAAATGTTTCCCAACAAACAGACAAGCAAATTCCACTCCTCGGAGCCTGCTTCTCATCTGTAGTTTTAAAATTAACCAGCTTAAAAATCCTCATCATCGCTCGCGACTCAGCAGAGTCCCCCAACAGGGAGTTTGTTAGGCAGGTGCAAATCTGGCTTGGGCGATGGTGCAGGCGGGAAGGGGACCCAGATATCTGAGGTTCCTCCTGGGTCCAACATTGTGTGAGTCTGTGAACCCTTGGGTTCCTTATCAGAGCCCCTTGACCATTTTCGTGAAAGCTGCTAGACCGGGGCTTAAACATACAAGGTTTTGTTTTCTTGTGTAAAAAGTCCAGAGTTAGGCAGCCCAGGCTGGAATGCAGGCTCTGCTGCTCTGCTGCACTAGAGTACCACCTCATGATCCAGCATGGCTGCCTGAGCTCTCTCTATCACATCAACACTCCTTTCAGCAGGAAAAAGAAAGAGACAAAGACAGGGTGCATGTTCCCTTTTAGGACACTTCCTGGGAGTGACAGACAACACTTCCACCTATATTTAATTGACTGAATCTCAGTCATATGGTTAAACAAAGGGGACTAGGAAGTAAATTCTAAGGGCCATGTGCCTAGCCAAAATCAGAGTGTTCTAATACTAGAAGTTCTTTAACATCTCCTACTTTTAATCTTAAAATTCTAAGCACATTTTGCACCACAGTTCACAGTGTACCCGAGTTTCCCGGGCTGTGAAGCGACGTGAGTGTTCTCTGGTTGGCTCTGCTGGGGTCACTGTGGCGCGTCTGCCTGCCCGGAGGCCTGTGCTCCCAGATGGAGACCCACATCCTTCTCCGGACTTGCTGACAACACTTCGCTCCCAGTAAGGCTGGCTTTAGGGTCACGAGGCTCCGCGGGACGTGGGGCTCAGGGCCTTCAGATTCCAATATGTGACCATGAGCAAGAGCAGGGCTGCCTTTGGAGGCAGACACCCTGTAATTACCACACCTGGAGCACGGTGCAGGGGATGAATAGGGCCACCAGAAATGCTTGTTGGGAGAACAAGAAACAAGTGAGACAACTGCACCCACGTTCGGACCTGCGGGCTGCGGGTGGAATGCCTTTGGGGGCTTTTCTGATGCTTGTTCACCGTGATCCATCAAGCACTTATTGAGCACGTGTTACATGCCAAGAAATCAAGGATTTGGGGAAATCAAAGCTGAGTGACCACAGAGCCTGCCTTCAAGGGGCCTCCATCTAGTGGGAAAGGCAAGGAGCAACCGAAATGGCAATACAGGGTAGTAAGTGCTGAGGAAGCATGGCGGAGGGGTCCCTGACCCCATCTTGGGAGAACAGGGGATATTTCCTGGAGGAGGTGATGCCCACGGCCAGTCTTACAGGCTGCACAGGGATCATCCCGGCCTTGAAGGGAGGAAGAGAGAAAAGCCTGTGTGAAAGTTCATTGGTGAGAGGAACTATCGACAGTTTAAAGTGGCCACAGTATGGTTATCTTCTCACGGCCTGTTTCATCGTCTCTCTCCTTTGGCCAGCAGCGGTCTGCAGTTCTCTTTGTCTAAAGAACGTGGTCCCTGATGTGGGGTCAGTGAGCTGAGAAGTCGAAAGAAAGATTTCTTGGACTCTCAAGGTCTGGCAGTAGTGCTCTTTTATTTAGAGAATACCATGGGGACAGGACCCACAGGCAAGAGGAGCTGCTGCTGCTGCCGGCATGGGGACAGGACCCACGCGCAGGCAGAGCTGGTGCCAGCATGTTGCTGCTGCTACTACTGCTGGCATGGGGACAGGACCCACGGGCAGGCAGAGCTGCTGCATGGGGACAGGGCCCACGGGCAGGAGGAGGTGCTGCTGCTGCAAACATGGGTGGAGAGTAAGGCTAAATTTAGGGCTTAGGTATGTGAGCCATCTCTTTACAAGACAAAGGAAAGAATATGAAAAAAAGTTAAAATGGTATCAGTGCAGGTGGGGTCTGGCCATTGGGTGGTCCCACAACTTTTAAATAAGAATCAAACCGGATTGAGTAAATGGCAGAAGTCACCGCTTGAATATTATCTTCAGCTAAAGACAAAGGAGGATGTTGGGGGGGGAGTCAGTTACATGAGGTTGCCAGACAGTAAGCAACTTAAGTTCTTGCCTTTGGCATTGGTTAAGAGTTTCTAGAGATAAGGTCACCTCCCTTCTTCCTGGCACAGAGAGGGAGGCATCTTTACAGATGGGGGTTTCCCTTACAAATGTAAATGTTTCCCAACAAAGGGCAAGCAAATCCTGCTCCTCGGAGCCTGCTTCTCATTTGCACTTTTAAAAGTAACCAGCCTAAAATCCTCATCAGTCCCCACTTCTGATCGTGGCTTTCAAGGCTCTCCACCCATTTGGTCTCCCACCCATGCATGGTTCTGGTCAGAACAGATTACCCCCATTCCCTGAACCTCGCCTCATTCTCCCATCCTGGCTGACGATATAATCTCTACCTAGAATAACTTTTCCCGTGCTTTCCTGGCCACATCCTGGCCCTGTTGGGGAGCCCTGACAGAGCTGTTCCCGGAGCCTTAGGAGCCCCGATGGGAGGCTTGGCCGCAGGTGCTCCAGAGCCCCCGGCCTTCACCACGTGGTGCTGGTCGCATTCCGCCCTGCGTGTACTCACATCCCTGTTTTGCCTGCCGGCACCCTCCCCTGCGCAGCTTGAGGGCCGGGGCCCGAAGCTGAGGCATCCTCGTGTGCCCCACAGTGCCCGCGCGTGGCCCGGCTCGCGCATGCGCCCAGGAGAGTACGGCCGAGCCGCCACGGGGCGGGGGCCGCCTGCGGGCAGTGCCGCCGGGTGCGCGCCGCGTGGACGGGGCCGAGCAGGTCTCGGAACGCCTGGCGGTGGAACGGCTGCCCTGCTCGTTCCGGGCCTGCTGTTCTGGTCTAGCCCCGGGGTGTCAGGGGCTGTCGTCCTCGTCAACGCTAGTGTAAGGAATGGGGTAGAAATTCTAATTACTTGGTGCTATAGCCTTTTTTTAAATTTAGGAGCACTGTAACATTTGAAGATTTCAGGGGAATATCCCAGGGAATTGGAAGTCTAGCAGAAGAGGCCTCTTCGGGGCACGTGGTGTTGAAAACCCTGCGCATGCGGGTCTGCTGGCTGCTGCTGTGCAGCTGCGAGCATCAGAGCGCCAGGGTGAAGACGCGGGCGCGGCTCCTTCTGCAGTGGTGTTCCGAGCGGAGAGGCTCAGGGCCGCGTGACCGCTGACTCCCGGTTCTCTTTCCCCTCCTCCTCCGTGTAGCCCTGACCCGTATATGCAGGAGGCAGTCTCGCCTCTTTTGTTCCGTGGCTGTTAGTGTATGGATGCATATTTATTTATTTTTTACTTAGTCTTGTTCAGAAAAAGAATTTGCAGGGTGATCTTGTACATACAGCCTAGCTCCCTCCAGTCGAGTGCATTTTAAGCAGAGGTGCGTATCAGAATTGCCAGGGGAACTTTAAAAAGGTACGGATTCCCTTCCCCGTCTCCAGCCTGTGATTCATTAAATCTGGGGTGGGTCCGGGCACATCTATAACCTTCAGAGACTCCCCAGATGTGCCCATCCCTGGTTGAGAAGGTTTGCTGTGGATCACCCACGGGGTCTTTCAAAGCGGGGAAACACCACCCAACTGGTCCGAGTGACAGCCTTGGGAGAGGTGGCAAGTTTGAATGCCACTCAGGAAATCTGTTACTGTGCTGAAATTGGCAAGCTGCCAAGCTGGTGGCTTTAAGGGGAACAAGAATCTGCAGTTTTGTTCAAAGAGATTACCGTGCAGTCGGGGGACTCAGCTAATGAGCACGCAGACCATGCTGATTAGAGAGCAAGGCACTAGGTGAGTGAATCGTCATGAGGTGCTCACTGAGGAGCCTCCCCTTCCTCTCTCCCTTGGGACAGCAGAGAGGCTGGGCCAGATGCTGGACTAGCGAGAACCTCGAGTTTAGTGAACCAAAAGTCACATTCAGAGAGGTTATCCAAGAAAAGGAGAAACAGGTAGATACCATAGGGCTGGGATCCAGAGCACTTTCAATGCAATGATCTTTTAAAAACATGAGTAAGATCCCGTCAGCCTTTTGCTTAAACTCTCCAGTGGATTCCCATTGTACTTATAGTGAAATCCAGACTCCACACGGTGGCCTGCTGGCACCTCCCTGTCCTCCCCGTGCCATCTCTGCCTGGCTGGCTCCTGCTCCTGGTTCAGCTCTCAGCTCAGACGTTGCCTTAGCAAAGCCTTTCTTGTGCACCCGATTAAAAATAACTCTCCCAATGTCACTTTGAAATGCGTTGCCTGGTTTTGTCTGTGCTTTCTCATAGAACTTATCACTATGTGAAAACTCTCATTGATTTCCTTGTTGGCTTATCAATTATGTGTCTCTTCCATGAGAATACAGGTTCTATGAGCGCAGACCTGTGTGTCTGTTTCGACTCTGTGTCCCTGGCACCGGGAACAGTGCTAGGCACAGAGTGGGAGCTCAGTTAGTAAGTGATTGAGTGAATGAATGAAGGAATGAATGAATGCAGATTCCAGATCTCAAGCCAGTAGACTTGAGCCCCGAGGGCTGGGGTCCCAGGCTGAAGTCCTAGCAGCAGCTGGGGGTCAGCAACCAGGCCAAAGGCAGGGACAATGAGGCCACATCAGCTAAGAAGTGAGCAGAGTCAGCTACTTTCCTAAGGAGTCTCCCTACAGCCTCCTTGTGGGACCTGAGCCCAAGGGATGAAATGTGCCCCCTGGGTGGAATGGCCCCCTCACGCCAGGTGCACTGGAAGGGGAGCTGGGGAGCGTGTCTCTGACATCTCAGAGAATGTGAATGTACTTTTAACAAGATGTAGCAATGCAGTAAGGTATGACTCACAGAAATGTTCTCTCTGACCTTCTGCCCAATGGGATGGAACACAATAAATTTCAAGATGTAAGATGTTTAATGTAGGGTTTTTAGAGAGGCACCATGGTGAATAATTGGTGGGGGAGTTGGCTGTGTGGGTACCCAGGGACACACACACGCACACACAATTCTCTTTGGCTAACTCCTCCTCACTTTTTGAGCCGCATTAAGGTGACACTTGCTTCGGGATCCCCTGGAGGCCAGAGGAGATGCTCTTATTTGGTGATCCCTTTAGATTGCTCAGGCTGAGCACGTCCTGCCCTCCCAGGATTGTCAGTTTCCTGCTCGCTGCCACACCTGCCAGAAGCTTGAGCCCCTCAAGGACTGTGCTATTTGTCTTTATACTCCTTTTGCCCAGGACAGTGCCTGACCCACAGTAGTGCATAACATACGTTTGCTGAATGCACGAATGTGTGCACACACACGTGTCACTGTAGGAACATATTTTGGCTTTGTCTAAGTTCGTGGAACCAGGGAACAGCCCCAGGGGCACAGGGCAGCTGCTCTGCTAAAGTAGTGCGTGGTGTGGAAGCCTGTGAACTGCAGGTAACACGCGTGGACCACATTTGGACAGCAGGTCAAGGTCCAGCCAGAGAGGGTGTTGGCTTGTCACAAGCAAGTAAGTAAATAACATAGAAGAGCAAGGCATGAGTTTTCCTCTGGGATTTACTTCCTTACGATAAAAGGGCTCAGAAGGGGAAATAACTCCGACAACACTGAAGTCGTCGTCTTCCGAGGCGGGCAGGTTCCGCTGACCTCTCTCTCTCTGGTGACGTGGTGTCACTGCCCTGCTGCCTGCAGGCCTGCAGCTGCCACAGGGCTGAGCTGACAGGGCTCCGGGAGAGGCACGTTTTGTTCCTGCCCGACAGGCATGATGGGCTCTGCAGCCGCAGAGCGAGGGTTTCTGCAGTTTTGTCTTGGGAAAAACACAGATTAGCCTGAACTGGTTGAGAGGAGGAACAGAGAGAAAGAGGTTTTCCAGGCTTTGCAGAGCTCTTATAACCACATGGAGCAGATTTTCCGAGCTAATGGGCTCCGGCTGCAGAAGGCTGCATAGCAACAAGGGGGTGGATGGGGAGTCGTCCATTTCTGTCCTTGTAAAGAGCAGGTTCTAAATAGAAATGGCATTTTTCCCGTCTGATTTCTATATTGTCCTTCATGTGAAGAGTAATCCATGATTTTGCTTTGTATGGACTGATAGAATGACCACAGTCCAAGCCCTTTGCTTGGACTATCTCGTTTAGTCCTCACCATGTTATCCTCCTTTTCACAAATGAGGAACTGAGACTTGAGAGGCTAAGCATGTGGCCCCTTAAAGTGGCCCCGTTGGTAAATGCTGGAGCCAGTATTTGAACCCAGGGCAGTTAAGGACGTGATATGGGGTATATACAGATCTGCAGAATTTCAGTTTTCTTTTCCAACGTCCTTCTGATGCCTTTGTCCTCTTTGCCTTTGTTCTTGTGGAGAAGAGGCGTGGCCAAGGGCATGGGAGTGGGAGCCTTCTGTGAATTGGCCTCCTTGGGTCTGGGGGGCTGGGGGACCTTGGGGTAGGAGCCATCAGCTGCACCTGTGGCGACTGGGGAGGCTCTGAGGCAGGGCCAGAGGGCGTGCAAGCCGCACACAGACCACCTGGGAGCCGCCACCTGGCCTTTCCTCGAGGATCTGTGATTGGCCAGCATTAAGGAGGAAAGCCAGAATGAGGGATTTACAAATGGTTTGTTGGGGGTGGGGTTGGGGGACGTCCAGGTTGAGAAAGGTTGGTGAAGAGTGAAAATAAATCTTCGACTGAAAGTAAGGCAGCAGGGAGCGGGAGGCCCGGGCAGCACAGATGACAAGCTGGTCCTTGAATGGCTGAGCCAGAGAGAAAGGGTAGGAAGTGCCAGGAATAGAATGGAAAATCAGTGAGAAACTTAAAAGGAAAATTGGCGAATCTGAAATGAAGACAGTGTTGGGGGCTGAGAGGCGGTTTTCAGTCATCTTGGCGTCAAAGAGAGATCTTGTGATTCTCAAACGTTTCCTCTGGTTGATAAGAGTGTGACCCTAGCTGGGGAAGTCGAATCGAGATGTGTGTTTTTTAGCAGGATAGTTGGGCGGGAAAACAGGGACTGATACTGGTCCCGTTTTGACAGGAGTTAAAGTAACTTTAAAAGAGGAAGAGAGAAGGGACGATAGAGCTGTCAGGGCCACGTGAGGAGGGGAGCGGGGAGGCTGAGAATGGGGCCAGGGCACCCATTTAAAAGCTGTCGTGTGCAGGCAGGAGCTTGTTCCCAAAGATTGGGGTACAAGAAATATCCTGTTAGCTTACTTCCTAAATCAAGTTAAATTTGGCTGCAAGCCTCTACTTATCAGAGTTGGAGGGAGGTCAATATTAATGGTGTGTATGGTTTTTTTTAAAAAAACAAACTTTATTGAGATATAATTCATATACAATTCACTCTTGAAAGTCTATAATTCTGTGACTTTTAGTCTATTCACAGAGTTATGCAACCATCACAATTTTAGAACATTTTCATTAAGAAGAAATCCTGTACTTACTAGCAGTCCCTCCACCCTTCCAGTCCTACACGACTACCAATTTACTTTCTGTCTCTATGGATTTGCTTATTCTGACATTTAATAAATGGAATCATGCAATATGTAGTCCTTTGTGACTGGCTTCTTTCACTTAGCAGAATGTTTGCGAGATCCATCCATGTTGTAGGATATATCAGAACTCCATTACTTTTTATGACTGAGTAATATTCCATTGCATGGATATACTTCACTTTATTTACCCATTCACCAGTTGACGGACATTTGGGTTATTTCCATCATTTGGTTATCATGAATAATGCTGCTATGAACATTTGTATGCAAGGTTTTGTGTGGATCTATGTTTTCATTTCTCTTTGGTACGTACCTAGAAGTGTTTTTTTGGGGGGGTCATTTGGGAACTCTATGTTTGGGGTGTTGTTTTTATCCCTAAGTTTGTAACAAAGTTACCTGTAAATTTTGTGGAAGGGTCTCTGGTTTTCAGTCTTCTTGAATGCCACAACATGCTTGCTGCCCAAGTCCATGTGGCTCATTTGAAAGTTACTGGTTCTACTATTTCCTATGACCTCCTAGTCCCCACGTGCCAGACTCTGCAATGGGGTGGCCACTGTTTGCTGAGGCTAGAATGCTTATGGCTCTCTTCCCTGGCAGCCGTGTGCCACTCCCACCAGAAGGATGCTATGTGGGAGAGGAACCCACCTTTGCTGCTACTAAAGGTCATGGCGCCATCACCATCCTCCACTAAATCTGCCATCAGCAACTTACTTTTTTCCCCTTATAACTGCACTGGCATTGATTTTTCTCATTTGTTTTATTTTAGTTTAATGTGTTCAACGATGGCTTATAGTTGTTTGAGTTTGTTTTGCTTTAATGGCTAGAGATGGTACATTTCTCTTTATTTTTGTTTTTTCCTGTTTAGGTTTCCTTTGGGTTAAGTGGGCCATCTTCTCTGGACCACTTAGTAAGTAGGGTCTGGGCTTTTTGTGTATATTTATGTCAGTTCTCTACATATACTATTTTGAATAGTGGAAGTCTCATCAGTTATGTTTGTTGTTTTCCCCATTCTTATTTATTTTTCAAACCCATTGATCTTTTCTATTTTATTTCTTTAATAGTAAGACCATTCTTTCATCTTCACTTTTCATTTCTAACGTAATTCAGATAGTTTTAATACATAATTTGTTGCCCTGTTTGAAATTTGTCATTTTGTATCCCCAGCACCTACGGTACAGTACGTCATCTTCGAGTTGGCATTTAACAATAGCTCTTTTTTCTACTTTTGTATTGCTTCTAATATGTCAGTTATTACATCCCCTTAATAGTTTGAGTTACATTTCTGAAGTGTATGTCGGCCCAGTGATGCTTTATAGCTCCATACAGTTTTGATAACCGCAGCTTTATAGTTTACAATTCGTTAGGGTGGACTCACCCTCCTTTCTTTAAAAAAAAAGTCTCTGTTATTCCTTATTTCTCCAGATGAGTTTTGCTATGTACCTGTCTTGTTCTAGAAAGCGTTCCAATGGTCTTAATAGATAGTGGATTAATTTATAAGTCAGTGTTGGAACGTGGTTTGATCTTTATCCCCTGAACCAGCTCTGTGCCCTTAACTGTCCCTTCCCAGCGGGGGGGCTCATGCCGTGTCCCCCATAATGCCCAGTTCCCCTGCCTTCTCCTCTTTCTGTCAGAGGTGGCTGGAAATTTACTCTTTGAGCATCACTCCATTTGTTCAAGTGTTCTTTATTTCTCTTAATAGAGCTTTACAATTTTCTTTAAGTTTTGTGCGTCTCAAGTTAGACGATAATGCAGGTATTTCACGTTGTGTATTGCTATTGCAAATAGCGTTTTCCCCCGACTTTATTTTGAAGCTGTGTGGCAGTAGTATAAGTACAAGTTATTGATTTTTGTGAACTTATTTTATATCCTCAATTTTGAGCAAGTCATTTTCTGGTTATATCATTTTCTAGGAATGTAAACATGTCATCTGGAAATAGTGATACTTTATTTTTTTTTTCTTCACCATCTTTGCACTTTATTATTTTCTTGAATAGTTATGGGCTAATATTTCTAAAGTTAGGTTAAAAAGAGATGGTAACAATGGGCCATTGCTGTTTTGTTTCCAATGGGTATAAAACTAATGCTTCATAATAAATACGCTTATCCTTGCCACTAGGCTAAGACAGCAATTGTGTATGATTTTTAAAGTGAAATCAATTAAAAATTAATGCTGAATTTCAGAGTTCTTTCTTGAAACATATTTAATAGTTATTTGTATCTAAGGACTTTCTTGCCTTGAATATGCTACATTTAAAAATAGTTTATTTGTACTAGATTTATATGACTGGGACAGACTCTGCTTGATTGCTAATGACTTTAGATGTTCAGTATTTTCCTGATGTTTTCCTGAGAGAGAAACTGCTATCCAGCTACCTTTTCCCTTTATTCCTTGTCCCCTCGTTGTCCTCTTTCCTGCCTTCCTCTCTCTTCCCCTTTCTTCTCCTTGCCTCCTCTGCCCTCCTCTCTCTTCCCCTCCCCTTCCCCTCTCCTCCTGCCCGCTCCATCCCTTGCTTCTGGTGGCGTCTGTGTCAGGTTCGGGAGTCAGGGCCTTTACTTCCTAGACTAACCTAGTTAACAGCATTGTTTAGAATATGAGGCCCTTTATACAGTAAGTGGTTTGGAGAAATTCTGCTGAGAGTCCAGTAGGAACGAATATCTCCTTTGAGGAGTGGACAAGGGGATTGGAAGTCACTCAGTGGAGAATCCTACATTCAGGGGTGCCCTTTGGGAAGATGAATATGCCGGCCTTGAGTAGAATGACTTTGGGGGTGATGGGGTGGGCAAACTATTCAGGAGTTGGAGACATTCACCTGGAGAGAATGGCTGATCTAGAATGCGGGGTGTGACACTGACAGGGGGTGAGAAAGACGAGTGAAGGCAGAACGCACCCCACCTGGTGTCCGACTGGGCCGGACAGGCAAGGAAGCAGGACGGGCTCTTTTCTGCTCCTGGGCCTCCTCTCTCTCTGGTGGTTATCTTTCCAACCAAGGGATGAGCTTGGCCATTTGTTTCTTGGTCTTTGGGTCTGGAAAATATTCTTCCTGGTCAGGTACTGTCTGTGCTGTGAGGGCTGCATGTGCTTCATTTTGGGTAGATCCTTCCAGACTCTTTCTTTTCCTAAGTGTGAAAGGTGGAATCCTAAAGTTATTGTTATTCAACCTTAACTCTAAATTTTTGGGGCAGCTCATAGATCTTGTCTTTGAATTTCAAGTGTAGAAAGCTGTTAAGTACGGGTCTCCAGACTTCTCTGTGACTTCAATCCTGAGCCTAACTCGGCCACTCTGTTGATTGGTGTCTCCATGGAGATTGTCGTTCACGGCCGTTCTCTTAGGACCTCAGCGTCTCTGCCTTCGTTTTCCTTTTTTCCCTGGTGCCAGTGTCACGTGGTGTGGATCTTCTTTCTGCCTCCGGTTATGACTGTTTCCTCTGTGTTGGAGGCAGAGTGGTGTGTTGTGAGCAAGGGCTCTGCAGCCAGACCTCCTGGGCTCTAACAGCAGGTCCCTCACTTACAGTCAGGATGACTTCGGCCAGTTCTTTAGTTCCGTGTAACCTGGCCTCTCCAGTTGCTTGATGGGAGTCATGACCACCCTCTCCGCAGAGGTGTGAGAGTGAGATTATCCACTTATAAGGCTTGCACAGTGCCTGACAGAGGTGAGTGTACTATAAATACGAGCTGCAGCTCTGTTGTTACAGTCTGCTGGTGTGGGAAAGCTGTAAATTCGGTTTTCTGTGGTTCTATGTGTTCTCCGTTTAAGAATTCTGACATCAATTACAATGTGTGTGTTTTCACCCCTACCACCAAGCAAATCTCTGACACCAGCTGGGTGTCCTACAATTCAACTCAGTTCTGACACTGTCTACCTGGAGACAGCATCAGATTCCACAGGTTAAGGGCTCAGTCCCACAAGACTGCCTCTGCTCCAGACGCCAGTTGCAAGTCCAGGTTGTCACCTATACTTCTGGCTGACTGGCTATACATCAGCCTGATGTGGGCTCAGTAAGCTGAGGATCGAAAGAAAGATTCCTTGGACTCTCAAAGCCAGGTAGTATTCAGGGAATAGCATGGAGTAGCATGGGGACAGGACCCATGGGCAGTGAAGAGCTGCAAACATGGGTTGAGGGTAGGGCTAAATTTTTAAGGCATAGGTATGTGAGTTATTTCTTTACAAGACAAGGGGAAGGTTATGTAAAAAAGTCGTTAAAATCGTATCAGTGCAGGCGGGGTCTTGTCATCGCGTGATCGTGTATAACTTTGGGTACGAATCAGGTTGGATCAGGTCAGGACGTCCTGTGCTTCCTGGAGGATGATATAGATCAGTGTGGAGGGCAGGACACCTTGGGCTTCTCTTCCTGGGGCAGCCTTGATTCTCATCAAGAGGTTCCAACACCCCCCACTTTGGGTTCAGTTGTTTGCTAGAATGGCTCACAGAACTCAGGAAACCCGTTTACTCACTAGAGTACTAGTTTATTGCAAAGGATATTAAAGGATATGAATCGACAGCCAGATGAAGAGATTGATAGGGCCAGGTCCCGAACAGAGGAGCTTCTGACCCTGTTCTGGAGTTTGGGGCCCAGCATGGTGGCACGTGGAAGCATTCTGGTTCACCAGTGCAGAAGCTCTCTGAACACTGTTCTTTTCGGTTTTTACAAAGGCCTCATTACATAAGCAAGATTGATTAAAATATTGGCCTTTGGGGATTTATTCAACCTCCAACCCCTCTTCTCTCCCTGGAGGTCAGGGGATTGGGACTGAAAGTTCCAACCCTCTAATCACCTGGTTGGTTCTCCTGGCAGCCACCCCTATCCTTAGGTGAGGAGCAAAAGTCCCCTCATCACCGTAACAAAAGACACCTTTATGGCTCTTATCACTTAAGAAATTTCAAAGGTTTTAGGAGCTCTGTGCCAGGAACAGTGGAACAAATATATATTTCTTACTGTAAATCACAATATCACAATGTTGTAACAGTGTTGTGTCTTACTCCCACTCCCTTTTTTTCAGTCCCACTCTAGAGTTTATAAATTTACTTTGGTATCTTTCCTTCACTGCCTAATCTTCTTTGATAGTTTGTTTATTCCTGCATCTTTAAAGATTTTATTTTTTTCCTCTTTCTCCCTAAAGTGCCCCCAGTACATAGTTGTATGTTTTTTTCAGTTGCACATCCTTCAGTTGTGGCATGTGGGATGCTGCCTCAGCATGGCTTGACGAGCAGTGCCATGTCCGTGCCCAGGATCAGAACCAGTGAAACCCTGGGCCGCTGAGGCGGAGCGCACGAACTTAACCGCTCGTTCCTGGTGCCGGCCCCTTAAATGAAGTAGCCAGGCACCATGCTCCTGCTGGCCTTCTGCAAGCACCAAGCTGCTCTCCTCATCAGGGCCGTTTTTAGGGTGAACTCCTTCCCGCTCCATTTGATCCCAGGATGCTTGGGTCCCTTTCTCATCTCCTTAGGTCGGAAGGCTTTCTTTACCTGCTGACTTTGACAGCTGTTGTTGGCCCAGCATAGACGTGGCTTCTTTCTTTGCCACTCACAGCTCAGCACCTTGAACCTTATGGCCCAAGTTGGGGCTTACTTTGCTGCTGGAGCCTTGGTGCCTCCCATCCTCTTACCTAAGGGCTCCCTGTCCTCGCGCAGCCCGCCCACTGAACACTGGGACCAAAGGGGGAGGATTCGGTCATCTTACCAATTTGCCCTTTGGAGTCCATAAAGCTTTTGAGGATCTGTGTCTTTTAAGATTGGTTTTGTTATTATTGGTTTTATTATTATTTCTGTTGGTTTAAGACATTTGACTGTTTTTATTTTGGCAGATTTGGTTCAGAGGGAATCCCCTGGAGATGCTGCTACTCAACTTGTTAAAAAAAATTTACCTACGCATTTACTTTATGTGTGAAATTACACTCTGTATAATTAATTTAATTAAGTCTCTGTAATAAGTGATATTATCCTTAAAACAACCTGTTAGTAAAGGCTCATAGAGGATCTTTGATAGGAGAGACACCATAACAGCTTTTTACTTTGTCATCTTACGAAGGACAGATTATCCTTTGAATTGTTGCTATGTCTAGCAATTCTTTTAACATCTTTCAAATGTCAAGGTCTTTCCAGAGTAAAAAAAAAAGAATCTGTGAATAACTGCAAACCTCAGTTTCGGGTGGTGGTGAAGTGTGTCCCAGAAGCCTGATTTCTGCTGCGGGAGCAGGCGCTCTCAGTCTGGTTCTACTCGAGACTGACTTCAGCCCATCAGTTCCTAACGGTTTGATTCATTGGAACCACTATATTGCCATCGAACGCTTTGTGGAGCCGTGAAAGCAAGTGACTTTAAGCATTTTCAACAAAGCCTGCACACGATGATCTCAAGAAGTATTACATGGATCTCCATAGTAATTGATTGTGCGCTCAGTCATAAATAAATTGCGTTTCTTCACTCTGCGTTGACCTCTAAGAGGCCCACTAATGGGGAAAAGATAACATCTAGTATTGAAAAGGCTGGGTTTTTGCTGGATGTCCAAGTTTTGGGGTCAGGTTCCAGCAAGGACAGAGTCATTTGAGAAGGTTGTTGACTGTCTCTTTTCTCAGCCCTGGCTGGAGATCACCCTCAAAACTCTTAAGGACCACCGAGACTGATTTGGAGGGGCAGGCTGCATGGTGGGAAGGTGATACGTACTGACTAAGAGGTCCAGGCCGCTACACGGGGGCAGTTTGCTAGATGGTGAGCCCTGGAGGCAGCGACCATGGTCTTTTGCTTTTGTATCCTTAGCAGCTAGCACACAGAAGCTCTTGAATGTTTATTGAATGACTGAGTGAATGCCGTGGAGCTTTGGGGAATGGGGTGTTCTAGCACAGCTCTTGAATTTCAGTTTCGGAAGCTCTTCTTTTGTCCTTGTCCTCAAGTCCATGAGCTGGAGCGTTGGTTTGTAACCACGAATGCATTTTAGAATCACTTGGGAACTTTAAAAAAAGTGATACTTAAGTCCCATCCTCAGAGATCCTGACTTAATTAATTTGGGGTGGGGCCCAGGCATCAGTATTTTTTGGAAGTTTTCTCATGTGGCACTAATGTCCAGCCAGGGTTGAGGACCCCTAGACTACGAGAAAGACTGATGTGACGGTCTGAAGTTGAAAACCCAAGATCAGGTGTGTTAGAATCCACAGTTGACCAGGGTCGGCTAGGGAGCCTGCTGATGAGTAAGAACTCTGTCTTACGTGTAGCTGAAATTTTGGAAATTAAATCTAGAGTCATCTTTCCGAGCTTTTCTTCTTTTTCCTTCCCCTTGCATCTGGTCTGCTCTTTGCTGCCCCTGCAGGCAGGACGATGGAGTGGTCCAGAAGTGGGCGTTGAGAGTTTTGATCCTGATCCATCCTCTCAGAATTAGCTGTGATCTTGGCTAAAACACCTACCATCTTGGAATCTCAGCTTTCTCATTGGTGAAACAAAGGCTTCGAATTTTAGAATCTTTCCAACTCTAAATCTGGTTGGTAAATGTGCATTTTTCTGCTGCCCCGCTCCTGCGGTGCTGAGTCTGTGATGTTTGTGGTGTTCAAACGCAAAGAGAGTGTTAGGAAAATGAGTTATGCTGATGTCATAATTGTTTACATTCCCCTGCTCTGCTCTGTGGATAATTCCTGAATGTGAGATGGTCCATCTACAGGTATGTTCCCCCTCAACTTTCTTGAAGAACAAATATTAAAGGATGGCAAAAGAACTGAGTTTATTTTAGTTGTCAGAAATATTTATATTCATCAAATACTGTATGTTTTAATGGGAAGAGAGGCCAAAATGGGAAAAGCAGGAAATTTTTGGCAATTGAAGCTTATAATTCTTATGTCTTATTTCATATTAATAGTTATCAATGTTTATTAATTGCTTGCTACGTACCAGATGCTGTTTGAGGAGCTCAATGCATATCCATTCACTGAATACTCACAACAAACATATGAGGTAGATTCTACTATTCTTTCAATTTTACGGATATGGAAATTGAGGCACATAAACGTTAGTTAACTTGCCTAAGGTTACTAACCAGGATGTAGCAGATCAGAGGTTTGAACTCAGGAAAAGTAATTCTTAACCGTTAAATCGTGTTGCCTCTAGAATAACAGCTTTTATTTCTGTGATGCATTCACTTGTAAGAGCCCATCTTATCTCTCTAACAGCCCTGGGAAGTAGTTTTTTTTTGGTGTGGAAGATTGGCCATGAGCTAACATCTGTTGCCAGTCTTCCCCTATTTTGTACGTGGGACGCCTGGCACAGCGTGTGTAGGTCTGTGCCGGGGATCCGTACCCGTGAACCCCAGGCTGCCGAAGCGGAGTGTGTGAACTTCACGACTGTTGGTGGGTCCTGGGAATATCATTCTTATCTCCCTTTGCTCGAGCAGCTCGGAGAGTGTGACTAGGCTCTCCCAGGTTGTGGAGTTTGTGCGCCTCAGCGCTTGGGTTTGAACTCGGTCCTGACTGCAGATCTGGTGTTTTTTCCAATCTCTCTAAACATTAGCACAGCACTTTGCAGTTTATAATGTACTCCCACATTCATTGTGTTGCTAAATCCTCACGACAACCCTGTGAAGTAAACTGAGAAATCGAGTGCTGGGCTGGTGGCCGTGGGGAGGTGGCGGGAGCTCCTGGAACAGATACACCTGAAACCGGACTTCACACAATGTGAGCTCATTTCTCGCTCCCCTACAGTCCAGGCGGCAATGAAGGTGAGAACTTGATTCTTCCTATCTGCCGGGCGCTCAAGGATCTAGACAATTTATAAACAGTTCTCAATAAATTCTCATCACACCCTTTCTGATAAGTACTATTTCTTACAGATGTAGAATTTGAGAAACATTAAGAGAAATCAATTGACTTGCTCAAAGACGTACACACAGATGATAAGTGGCAAAGCCTGAACTCAAACCCAGGTCTCTCTGCCTCTCGAGTCAGTATTCATAACCCTCTACAAGTTTTCCGTCTCCCCAGGGCAAGGCACTAGAGTGAGGTTCCAGTCCCGCCTCTGCCGTTAATAGTACAACACAGGACTCGAGTGAGCAGGCAGCTCAGAAGGTTGGGGAGCGCCGGCTGTCATCTGTCTATCTTATCGAAGGCCCAGGCCATGAAGAGGCGAGCCTGGGGTGGGAGGTGATAGAACTACTTAATTTACTTCTAATTAGCCAGGTTTTTCTGACTCCTGCATCCAGATGCCTCCAAGCTTGGAAAGTGTTTTCCCCTGCTTATTCCTGGCACGTTCTGCTTGCAGCTGCAGTTAGGGACATCAGCGGGGCCTCAGATGCCTGCCTTCGTTGACATTTAACACAGAGCTTTTCAAACTCCAGTGTGCCCATACATCACCTGGGCTCTTATTAAACTGCAGATTCCACTTCAGCAGGTCCAGGGTGCGGCCTGAGAGTCTGCATTTCTAACAGCCCCCGGGGGATGGCCGCCCTCATCCACCACATTTTGAATAGCAAAGATCTGGTCTAGCAAATAGAGCCAGGCTGCTCCCTCCTCAGTTTACTGAAGCGCTGTGTTCCCAGCTGTCCCTTCACTTGTTATGTTGTACTGTAGCCGGGGGATAGGTCTCAAGTAGATTCTGAGTTTCTTGAGAGCTGACCATTTGTACTTGACATCTTTGTGTCTGGCTTAGTGCCTGGTCCATGATAGTTGTTAGATCCCTGTGTTTTGAGTAGAGACTAATGACTACAAGTGGAGGCGTGGAGAGAAGCTCCATGGAATCCTGCTCTGAGAGACCGTCAGTGTTACTTCCCACCCCGTAGGATGCCGCGTGAAAACTGTTAGCTGGCCATCAGCAGGTCCCACGGGGCTTTTGATCCTTTGGGTTCCTTCACTGTTCATACGGTGCTATAATAGGATGCAAGACCAAAGAGTAGAGGGCTACACAGGAACTTGCAGGGGTAACATTAATGTGGGGGGCGTGGGAAGAAGGATCTGGAATGTACAACGTATAACACTCCGACCAGCCGAGATTGACTGAGTGCAGCTCCTATTGGGCTATTTTCTTGTATATACCAGTTTTGAATCTGGGAGTACTTTTGAGGCCCAAACTAAAAGGAAAAAACCCTAAAGGTCTCGTCCTTCCCCAACAAAACACTTTTCACATTTTACTTTTCTACACAAAAACCTGTTTTTCTCTAAGGAATCAGAATCTCTGAGGGCCATTGCTGTCTGAAGACAGGATGGTGTCAACCCACTTTCTAAAGACTCTCCTCCCCTCAAGTGGGGGGCCCGTGAGGTTATCTGAGGCCACTGGTCCCTCTGATTCTGACCGGTGACAGACCACTGAGAAGGGAAAGAGGACACAGCATCAAGTGCTGGATCTGGTTTCTGTCAGAAGTTCACGTGACTTAGAGACAAGACCTACGTGTAGAGGGTGAGGCCTAGGAAGGGAGTCAGAACAGGCAGGAGGAAAAGGGAAACTTAGTGTAGAGCTGTGGGGCTAAGCCTTGTTGTGGGTCACCAAACCTCTCAAAAATCGGAGGGCCTGGGGCCAGCCCGGTGGCGCAGTGGTTAAGTGCGCACGTTCCACTCCGGGTGGCCCGGGGTTCGTCAGTTTGGATCCCGGGTGAAGACATGGCACCACTTGACAACCCATGCTGTGGTAGGTGTCCCACATATAAAGTAGAGGAAGATGGGCACAGATGTTAGCTCAGGGCCAGTCTTCCTCAGCAAAAAGAGGAGGATTGGCAGTAGTTAGCTCAGCTCTAATCTTGCTCAAAAAAAAAAAAAATAATCAGAGGAACTTCTGGTGCTTCTGCCCAGAGAGACACAATTCTGCACTTCACTTCAGTGCGTTCAGGGTATCTTTGGACCCTGAAGGGAAGAGATATGAAGACTAAGGTATGGCTAACATGCAGCAGGATTTAAAGAGGTTCTCTCTCTCTCTTTTTCTGTCTCTCATCCGGCCCCAAATGGAATTTCACATGGTGCTGGTCTTGGGCTTGGTTCTACCTCGTGTTGTTAGAGCTGCTCAGGGAAAGCCTGGCTTCCTTTCAAATGCTGAAACAATCTCAGAGACAATCAGAGATGTCAACAGCCGTGGTAATTGTGCTGCACAGGTCACTGTGTTAGTTCTGCTTCTTTAGCAGCATTAGATTTTATTGTCCCAGGCACGGGTACAATGTTTCCTATCAAAAGCTATCTCACGTCCTGTGTCATTACTGTGTCTGCCTGCAGCACTGCCGTCAGACGAATACCAGTCATCGCGGTGGGTAGTTTTCAGTGCAGTTGGAGTAAGTGTTTTCAGCTTGGTTAACATGAGTATTTGCAGTAATAACGCAGAGGCGGGAGAGGAGATGATGCAACTTTTGTTCATCGTCAGGAGAACAAAGTGTTTTCTTTTGGTGGAAATCCATGCAGTTGTCATAATTTCTGATTTAAAGATAGAAAGAACAAGAGTCCTCACTGTCTGACCCGCGCCTCCAGTTCGTGGAGGTGAGCACAGAGCGTCTTGGTCCCTCCGCTGGGGCTGGACTCGTTGCAGCGGTGGTGAGTTTTTCATCTGAGCTGCGTCTAGGATGGTGAACTTGACTGCACACGTTCCTGCGATGCTAGGGGGCGTCATCTGTCTCTCTGAGTTCCTGCCCTGTTGGAAAGGATGATCTAGGTAAAACACAAAATTCCAGACTCATGGGGACTGTTTTCCATGGGTTTGTGTAACAATTAAATTATGCCTTTATATCGGGAAAAAAGATGATGGAGAATTGTCATTTTGACATTTTGGCTGCTTAACCCCCATTTGCTCTCCTAACAGCACCTCAGTCTCCTTTGGGAAATACATCTTCCCCAATGCCGCAGTCCGGCTGGGCTGGTGACCAGGGGCCCTGCCTTGCCCTAACCGAGGGGCAGGCTTGTGGTTGAACGAGGCCGATAGCACCTCCCTCCCCGGGATTTCAGTCTTGAGCCCATTGACTACGGGACTGAAGATGATTAGAGAGCAGTCATTTCTTTTTTTTAATTTTAAAAAATTTTTTATTTTATTGCACTAATATTGGATTATAACATTATATAGCTTTCAGGTGTACATCATAAGATATTTTGAATTCAGTGTAGGTTACATCATGTTCACCACCCAAAAACTAATTATAGTCCATCCCCTCTCATCTGAGCCTAATCACCCCTTTTGCCTGCCCCCCCTTCCCCTCTGGTAACCACCAATCCAATCTCCGTTGCTATGTGTTTGTTTGTCGTTGTTTTTATCTTCTACTTATGAGTGAGATCATATGGTATTTGACTTTCTCCCTCTGACTTTTTTCACTCAGCATAATACCCTCAAGTTCCATCCCTGTTGTCACAAATGGCAGGATTTCATCATTTCTTATGGCTGAGTAGTACTCCATTGTGTATATATATCACAACTTCTTTATCTGTTCGCCCCTTGATGGGCACCTGGGTTGAGAGCAGTCGTTTCTAACAGCAGCTCTCCAACAGGAGCAGTCCCATCCCAGGCCAATTAGATCAGAATCTCATAGGATGGAGGCAAGACATCAATATTCTTTAAAAGCTTTAAAATCTCCCCCGATGATTGCAGGGTGCAGCCAGGGTGAGAACCACTGCCAAAGAGGCTGCTTCTGGAGCCTCCAGACCTGCCTGGTTTCCACACTTAATTCGCTCCCTTTCTTGTTGAGTCTGAGTTCCTAAAAGCCTTCCTTCAACTCCTCAGATTTAAATTAATCTGTGTGTTTTTTTCCTTGTAACGGGTGACCTCTGATATTAAAATTTAAAAAAAAATGTATGGATGTGCTTTATTCTGAACCCAATTCAAGTAAGCCACCTTGCCAAGAAACCCAAAACTAATGGATTTGTCAGCTTAAACCCAACAAATATTCTTCCTTTCCTAATGGAAAAGCCAAATCCACTCATGGAAGATAAGCCTGTTATTCCACCAACACAAAGACTGGGGATTTGCATGGTATTAGGAAAATTTTAAGAATCCCTGGAGGGCTTGTGCAAAAGGACACTCTCAGTATCAACATGTCCTCTTTTCCTTCTCTAGACCCGCTAGAGATAAATTAATATGTAGCCAAATAGCTCCTTACTGGCAGAAACACGTGTAAATCAGGGCCTTTGCAGGCTCTCTTCAAAGGTGGTTGGCAATGGAAGTGCTTTCTGGACCTTCAAAGAGTTTCTAAGTGCCTTAGATTTTCCAGTTGGCATCACAGAGAGGAAATTGTGTTTTGGAGAATGAGGGTGGTAAGTGGCCAGTGAAAATGGAAATTTTTCCAAAAACCAGGTTGCATTTTGATTGTGTTGCAAATCTGGAAAGGAGCCACTTTGGCATGTTGCTTCTCCCCAGTGCACTGCTGAGTTTCACCTTTCTCATCCCATGAAGCTTTCCTGGGAGAAGGAAGGATGTGTAACATGGTGGGCCATGCTGTGAATAATTGATCTGCATTTATAGTCATATGACTTTTTTTTCTTTCTTTTTTTTTAGGAAGATTAGCCCTGAGCTAATGTCTGCCCCCAATCCTCCTCTTTTTGCTGAGGAAGATTGACCCTAAGCTAACATCCATGCCCATCTTCATCTATTTTATATGTGGGACATCTGCCACAGCATGGCTTGACAATCGGTGCATAGGTCCACATTGTGGATCCGAACCGAGGAACCATGGGCTGCCAAAGCGGAGCATGTGAACTTAACCACTGCACCACTGGGCCGGCCCTCACATCACTTTTAATAGTAGTCAAATACTGAAGCAGAGCGATCTTGATAGGAAATAAATGTGTTCTTTATTAAGTTCAAAGAAAGGAGAACTATGCTCTGTTGTAAAAAGATTCACATACATCTAGTCCTTGGGGATTGTTGTCAGGAGTATTAGTGGCCTTCTTAGGCGACTTTCAGAGGTCAGAAGTTAGGATGCAATTGATACCAAACCTCTAAACCTCAAGTCTGTGCCCCATGTGCAGTAGAAGCCAATCACTGAAACGGTGGTGCTTGGAGACACAGAAAGGTTTATTCGAATTGGCCAAAACAAGAAGGCAGAAGAGCAGGTTTTCTCAGATCTGCCTTAACAAAAGAAGAAAGCAGAGGGTCTTTGTAGGGTTCAGGGGCTTGGGGCATCGAGTTTCTGGGAAACAAAGGAGAAGTCCATGTTTCTTTCACTTTGGATAAGACCTTGAGCCCCTAGACTTCTTGGTGTCGCTGGCAGCTGAGGTTGGGTCATCCAGGTGTTGTAACTTCCTTAAAGGCATTCTTTTTCTTCTGCAAAAGAAGCTCATAAATCCTTATGACCATTGAGTCACCCCTCTGGCTAGACAGAAAAACAGCAAATTAGCAAGCTATAATTGTGCATGGACTGTGAAGCCAGCATTTGGGCTCAGCAAATACAGGTAATGGGGACTGAGGTTATCGTCTTGGATTTACATGGGTACTAACGTCTTTTCATCTGTGGCTGTGTTGGGAACAAGGTCAAAGGGTAACCATGTTCTTATGGAATATTTACAGTAACCCTCAAGTACCCAGCTTCACAAGTGTCACTTTAAAAAGGTCAGGTCTTCTTTCACCCATAGACAAACAACCCCTGAAGTTACTGGACTTGCTTACAACATCCGTGAGGTAGGGGCTTAGGATCCCAGGATCTTTGGGTTGGACGGCAGCATAGGGGGCACCAGTGGCAGCCAGTGATGCAGTGCCAGCACCCTGCCTGCCACCTTGCTTCCCAGTTAATCCCCAGCTCAGCTTAACCTGCCCAAAGCACAGCTTCTGAGTTGTATCCCCAGATGCGTTCTTTCCATCTCAGTATAGATGGCTTCTAACTCCATTCCTTTGTCAGCATCTCCACTGCCGCTCCTTGTGTTCATTTGTTGTGAACACTGCTGTCATGGGAATAACTTCCTGACGGGTTGTCCTGCTTCCACTCTTGCCTTGGTGCGCCCAACACTGCAGCTCATTCTTCACAAGTAAGGCCGAGGGGTCTTTTAGATACCAAACTCAGATTATATTGCTCTCTCATTTAAAAGCCTCTAATAGTGTCCCATCTCAAGAAAACAAAACCCAAATTCATTATAGTGACCATAAGGCACTATGACTAATGCCTGCCTCCTTTCTAATCCTGCCTTGTGTAACTCTTCCCTTTGCATCTCATGTTCCAGCCACAGTAGCTTTCCTCCCATCCCTTAAACACACCAGCCTCATTCTGACCCCAGAACCCTTGCAGTTGGTGTTCGCTTTGCCTGTAATCTCTTCCCCCAAATCTTTCCATGGCCACTGCTTGACACTCAGATTTTAGCTCTAGTGTCACCTCTTCTGAGAGGCTTTCCCTGACTCCTCAATCTCAGGTGGCCTGGCACTCTTCAGCACATCATCTACTTTCTCTCCTTTATAGAACTTACCACTTTTGTGTCTTGTGCAACTATTTTTCCCCAATAGAACCTAAATGTCCTGAGAGCAGGGACTTCTAAAAAACTTCATTGTTGTGTCTCCAGCACTTAGAATTCTGCCCAGAACAAAGTGGGTAACAGTCAATCCCGAGGTAAAGCCGAATATGCTGCCCCAACATTCAAAGAGTAACTTAAATTGCCACACCTAAATATATAACTTTATTAATAAGCAAGTGACATTCTTTTTTTTTTTTCCCAAGATTGGCCCCTGAGCTAACATCTGTTGCCAATCTTCCTCTTTTTTTTCTTCTCCCCAAAGTCCCCTAGGACATAGTTGTATATTCTAGTTGTGAGTGCCTCTGGTTATGCTATGTGGGACGCCATCTCAGCATGACCTGATGAGCCATGCCATGTCCGTGCCCAGGATCCAAATGTGTGAAACCCTGGGCCACTGAAGTGGAGCGTGCAAACTTAACTACTTGGCCATGGGGCCAGGCCCTGACATGCTTTTTGAGAAAACTAAAAAGCCATTGTTGCAGCCCATATAAAGCCCACTTGTCTGTGGCCACATTTAGGTATGATGTCACTTTCAAAGAAACACTCTTGGTCCTGCAAAATAATCAAAAAAGAATTAGAATCTTTATTGCAGTCTCAAGTAAAAACTCCAAAGCACTTTTTAAACATCTTCTTTCTTCATTTTGTTTTTCCTTAGTATCTCTAAGGATGGAGGGTTGCAACCTACTTATTAAGACTTTCCTTTTTTTTACCATTTACCTTACAAAAATAAATTTTGAAAAATTAAAATATAAAAAATACAACATAACAAGGCAGTATTCTGTCAGTACAGATACATTTGATATTTTTCTTAATCTTTCTTCAAAATTACTAATGAAGTTTGTGTTGAATAAGTGTGTCACACAAAATAAAAGTACGTTAGAACTTAAATATGTGATTGGAGTGACAGCTGTTGCACTACAGTTGCCAGATCGTGATGTTCATTTGAGCTACGGTGTCAGACTGGCCTGAACGCAAATCCCAGTTTTGTCATTTGCTGTCAGTGTGATCCTGGACAAGTCACGTAAACTCTCAGAGCCTTGGTCTCCTTACCTATGGAACAGAGATGCCAATAATGGGGATCTTATGGCATCCTTTCTGAGGATTAAATGAGATCGTATGTGGAAAGCATTCAGCATAGTGTGGACTTCTGGTCAATAAGGATTAATTTTAACCCCATAAGTTACTCTTGTTAATGGGACTGGGAATGACGTGAAACATGTTAGTGTTGTCTAGGGGCCCTCCAGGGAGCTTCCCCATACGCTCTGTCTCCACCACCACCCCACAGGACCTACCCCAAACCCACTCTCTCCTCTTTCCCCTTTTCAATCTTTTCTGTCAAGATTGAACCCATGGCTACCTTGAGAGGAGAATTTTCAGTGGTGGCTTGTGCTCTAGTTGGAATATGATGTGGGGCTTACCTTACTCAGCATCCAGCTGACTGGACCTTTTATACCCTTTTGATGTATCCCATTCCTCAGGTCACGGTGGAGATGACTAGTCTGAGATGACTTAAACAGCTTGGCTAGCTCGACTGGGGCTGTATATATGGGCTTCTCAGTTTTCCTCTGCATGGCCTCTCCACATTGCTAGGCTTCCTCATAGCATGGAAGTCTCAGGGTGCTTGGACTTCTTACGTGGCAGCTGGCTTCTTCCCAGGGAGAAAACAGAAGCTGCCAGGGCTTTTAAAGCCTAGACTCAGAAGTCCTGGAACACTTCTTCCATGACATTTTATTGGTCAAAACAATTACAAGCCCAGCCCAGATTCAAGGGAGGGGAAAGAGATTCCACATCTTCATGGAGCATGTACATACAGGGAGGGGAGGAATTGTTGGCAGCCATCTTTGGAGGTGATCTGCCACAGTGAGAAAGTGCTCATTCCCTTCCTGCAAAGGGGGCGATGGGAGGGGATGGACTCTGCACACACAGTACACTCCTTGCAAGACCCACTCACAGCCCTTAGTCCTCTTCTTAAATTAACCTGTGAGGGTAGGGACGTAGGAGGGCTGATTCTTCACCCTCGTGACTCTCAAGAGCCCTGTGAGGAAATGTAGTGGTTGACCCTAAAGCTCGTAGGTCTTTGGATTCAAATATGAACACTTAGAGCCTTTTTTGCTTGTTTTTTTTTTCTGGACCACTGCACTGAGCAATTAAAAGAGAAACTCCCACTTAATATTCTGCTGCATAAAAAAGATCCTCATTTCTTTTCCCCCATGTTAGCCTCTTGGCTGTTGTCTCTATCCAGCTTATTTCAGCAAGTAGACTTCTCTATCCAAACTCAGGAACTGAGTAGATTTAATTACTTATGAAATAAATCCATAGCATCTGAACTTTGATTACTCTTTTGATGAGGCTCAGAGAGCAGCTAATGTACTGGGTGGTATCCCTCACTATCCAGACTCGTATCCAAACTCTCTGAGGTTTAAGTGATGAGGGATGCTTATAGTTTATTTGGGTGTTTTTTGGGGGAAAGGGGTTCTGTATTCCCACTCTAGAATGTCTGCTTTATTTAAGGCAGTGTCTATCCTAGCCCTGTGGTTTATTGAGCACAGTGTCTGGCTCATAATAGATGCTCAGTAAATAGTTGTTGATTGAATGAGTGAAGAGGATGTTATGTGCAGAGGCTTACTGTTCCCTGAAACCAGAGCGAACATCCTGGTCTCTCCATTTGGTTTTGTGCAGTTAGTTTTTGGACCAACTTGTAGGATCTCAGAGTTATCTCGCTTCCACTTCCTCGTTAGATCTAGCCTGTAACTGCAGCAGATTGTAATATTTTTGGTTGCCACCCAGGCCATTAGCTGCTCTCTAAGCTTCATCAAAACCATTCGTTTGATGAATGTGCATTTATTAAGCACTTATTATTGCCAGCCCTATGATAGCTACTGTTGGGGGTAAGAAAGAAATGGAAAGCATGGTCCTGGCCATTAGAGAAGTTCTCCAAGGCTTTTGATATATCTGAAGTTTTTGGTTTGGCTTTCAACCCCCCCTGAAACCTGGCTCTTTCTCTTCCCCACCCACATATTCAACCCTCTGTGTCCCATTCTTCACCCTTCCCTGGCATCAGGGTAATCTTCTCACTATCTCACAAATTTGGCACATTCATTCATACATTAGCACTGTGTCCCCCCTTTCTCCCACTCAGCCAACAGTACTCAGTTATTATCCCAATCTTACAGATAGGATGACAGATACTTCTTATAAATAGGAGTTTTAGACTGGCTTTTCCAGACTGATAGGAGATACTATTTCTATTTTATAGGTAGAAAAGAGGCTTAGCAGGGTGAAGTAACTTCCCAAGATGGAGTTAAGATTTAAATGTAGAGCTTTCTGGCTCTAAGTCCAGTGCTCTCATAGTGTTGATAGGAGGATTAAATGAGAGAAAGTATATATAAAGCCCCCAACACAGTAACTGGCACATAAAGGCACTCAAAACTTAGTCAAATTCATTCCACATCAATAAAGCAAACAAAGACCACGTGAATTATTCTCCTTTAAAAGTCAATGCAGGTCATAGCAAAATAAAGGGATTTATATGAGCGTCTTCCTTAACTCCAAACGTCTGCATTCCTCGTATTCTGAACCATAAAATGCCTCCCGCCCAAGTGCTGCTGTCCTTGGTGCTGAATCGTCGCTGTCCACTCTCTCCCAGGGATTATGCTCCAAGTGTCAGGATAAGGAGTGGTAACGAAGGAGGGAGCAGGGACACAGAGAGGAAGTGGACAGAAGCTGTTGGAAAGGCCTGTTTGCTTGCAGAAATTTCCAGGGATGAAAAAGTGAGGACTTCGTTTGCTATTCTTTTCAAATATGGACATCTTTTGTCATTCCAACTCAGGAATCAAATAGCTACAAATATATTTTCAGATAAACCCCCTGCTCTCCCAACTCTTGCTACTGGTGCTATCAGAAAATCAGGAATCAAACATTTGCATAACACAGTATCTCTCACTGTACCAATTTGCTCTTTACTCTCAGAGATTGAAATAATTTAGATAATGAGGGAGACGTGTAATTGTGGTTCATTTATTCTAGTAATGTTTGTTGAGCCTTCTGTGTCCCAGGGATTGTACTTGGCAACCAGTTATAGAGTAGTTAGCAAAAAGGGTGAGTTCACTGTTGTCATGGAGATAGCATTTTTGTGGGAGAAGACTGAAGACAAACAAGTAAATATAAATAATTTGAGATACTAAGTACTATGAAGAAAATAATCGGCAGTTATCAAGACAGAAAATTCTCGGGGCTGGCCCCGTGGCTGAGTGGTTAAGTTCGCGCACTCTGCTGCAGGCGGCCCAGTGTTTCGTTGGTTCGAATCCTGGGCACGGACACGGCACTGCTCATCAAACCACGCTGAGGCAGCGTCCCACGTGCCACAACTAGAAGGACCCACACACAACGGAGGATATACAACTATGTACTGGGGGGCTTTGGGGAGACAAAGGAAAAAATAAGATCTTTGAAAAAAAAAGAAAGAAAATTCTTTCTTTTCTTGGGAGTTTTATGTATGGAGAATGTTGTATGTAATTGATGATACTAACAACTGCTAACATTTACTTAGTGCTGTGTACAGGCACTATTCTGAATATCTTACCTGTATTAAACCATTTAATGACTACAGCAACTCCATGATGTGGCTCCTATTATCACCTTCTCCATTTTTTTAGATGAGATGTCTGAGGCACAAGAACGTAAAGTACTTGCCCAAGGTCACGTGGTAAATCAGTGATAAAGCTGAGATTTGAGCCCAGATCCTCTGGTTTCAGAGCCCACCTGAGAATCTGAGATCCCGGAAGCCAGTGATGAGGAAGAGAGGAAGATGATATGAGAAGAAAAGATAAGAGAGGGAGCCTTATTAAGCACACAGTCAGAGAAAGATCTCAGAACCTCGGGAGAGGGAGGACTTTCCGAGAAGCTCACGCAGAACTTTGCGTCTTGCTTTTGCAGAGCTTAACCTTCTGGTCTTCATGAATCAATCTTCATTTCTTCCTCTTGCTACACCAGTGGTTCTATTGCTGAGGCCTGATTCCTAATGACATTCTGCTCCTCTAGCTTCCGAACAGAGCTACATCCCGTCACTCATGAGAAGTCAGTTTTAATCAGGGATTTTTGTGTTACCACTTTCAGTTTCTGAGAGGAACTTCAGAGACAAGGAGAAAGGCTATCAGTTTGGTTTATGGAAAGTTTTGCATTGAAAGCTTTTAACGCTTCTGTAGATCATCCATTTTCCCTCTGTGTGAAGGAAACTTGTTGATGTCTGAATCTGATCCTCCCTGGTCTGTCTTCGGGTACCACTCCTCTGTAGCCCTTTCCAGTTTCTCAAGTTGACCATAGAGCTTGTCTCATTGGGTGCCATTTGTCATGGAGTTTTAGTATTTTATTTACAATATCACACAAAAAATGACAACTAATGGGATTTAGATGTTAATCCTTTAGATGTTAATCCTTTAGTCCTTTAATCCTTTGATGTTAATCACTTTAAATGTTAAAGAAAGCTAACAAAAAAAATGCCAGATACAGATATATGAAAGAAATAGTTATTTTTATTACCACAGCATGCTTCATGGAATATAATGTGGTCTCATGGAAAGAACATGAGCTTCTAAGTCAGTGAGACCTGAGTCTAAACCTCAGATCTACCACTTGTGAGTTCTCTGACCTTGAAAAAGCAATAATCTTAGAACCTTGGCCATCTTGTGTCGTAAAATGGGGATAACACTTAACCTCATACAGTTGTCTGTCAAGGTTAAATGAGATTATGCAGATAAAGTTCCTAGCAATAGTAAATGCTAGTTGAGCTCTCCTTTTTTAATGCAAACTTTGTATGGAGTATAACATACACAATAGAAAAATGCACAAACTCTAGGTATACAGTGTGATGAAGTTTTGCAGATGAACACACCTATGTAACCAGCACCTGGATCAAGAAACAGAACATTACCAGCCCACCTGAATATCCCTATGCTCTCTTCTAAGCAGTGTGTCACCCCACCATGGATAAGTTCTGACTGTTTTTGAAATTTTTGTAAATGGGCCTATAGAGCACTTCCTCTTTTGTGTCTGGATTCTTTTGATCAACATTATGTTTGTGAGATTCATCTATGTTGGTATGCGTCATTGTGATTCTTTCATCCTCATTGCTATATAATATTCCATTGTATGGATATATTAGAATTATTAACCCATCTGGCTCTTAATGGGAATTTGAGTGGTTTCTCTCTTATCTATTATGAATTTTCCTGCTAATTTTCATTCTGTTACATGTCTTTTGGTGAACATATATCGGCATTTCTACTGTATATGTACGTATTTTTCTTGGGTATATTTTTAGAGTGGGATTGCTGGGTCATAGGAGATGCATATTTTCAGCTTTGATAGACTCTGTCAGACAGTCAAATAGTTTTACAAAGTGGTTCTACTTCTTCCCTTTCCTTTTACAAAGGAATACACCTCGAGATTCTTTTAAATAAGTGACTTAGTACCTTTACAATGTGAATCTATTTGCCACAATTATATTGATAACCTACACCTTCCACAATATGCCTATCATATAAAGTGAAATGTTTCTGAGTGTATTTGTAACTTTATTCCTGAGGGTTCCTTTTCCTGGGAGTTCCTCTCTCGGCCACCACAAGTCATCGGACAGTGTCAGATACGGCAGGGCTTACCCTGGTTGATTTCAATAGTGGTTTCAGTGTTTGTTCCCAGCTTTCCTCCCCTGTCAGTTCTGTGAATGTAGCCCTTCAATGGTTTACTTGTTCTCACTGAGTCTTGGCTTGCTGCTCTGATACGCAGCAGGCACCGTCACAGAGTACAGCAACTTCCATTCTTCAGCTCAAAGAACATTCGCAAAAGTTCTGCCTTCAAAACTGCCTAAAGGATTATTTTGAAGTCTCCCTAGTCATGTAAGTTTTCCCCTTCTGATTTCAGAAGTTTTCTGCTATCTTCCATCTTCACCATCACCATCATTTGCTGCCTGCCTACTCTAGACAGAGCACGACGTGAACCACTTTACATGTGTTATTTCGTTTCATTTTCATAGGAAGCCTGTCAAATAGGAATCATTACAGATTATTGAAACAAGGCCCAGAGGGGTTAAGTTGCTTCAAAATGGCTCACAAGTGGTGGAGTCAAGGTCTAATCATAGAGCACAGGAATCGAAGTCTGAGCCCTGTCCTTCTGTCACACATCCTCACATCTCTCTGCCATTCCCTCCTAAGTACTCAGATTACAAAGAACAAAGCACCCCATGCACAAAACTCTCTGAAGTGAAGGTTCTGCTCGTTCAAGTTCATTCGTTGTTGTCAGGAGAACCTTGGGCGAATGCCTGATATCTGAGCTCTTAGTCAGCGAAGGTTCAGACTCTGCAGCTGTGAACTCTGTCTCTCTCCTCTTGCCAGCCAGCTCGACGTTCTGCTGCCAGCACAACCTTCCCTCCTAGTCCCGTGATGTGACACTCCCATGCTTCATTTACACTGTATTCCAAATCTGTGGTAAATTTAGCAAATTGTAAATCTGGGCACTTCCCGCACCCGCTCTGCACCCCTCCCCTGTCTCCCTCCGCTTGTTGGCTGTTCCCACTTCATCACATGGAGCCTTCACCTGTTGTGTCTCCTTGTCCTCCTGTTGTTTCAGGTCTGAGCAAACCAGTGGGGACAGTTCCTTTCTCTCACCATCTGTGCTCTCTAGGAGGTTAATGCAGCAATATTTGTAACAATTAGTGAAGAGGCGTCTTCTCTTGGATCCTTCCCACCTGTAGCTACAGTTCTGGGGTTTTTTTTTATGGCCAGATTTTTGCCATCTGGGAATATGATCCCAAGACTACAAAATATTTTGGTGGCAAAGTGAAAGATTCTAATGTTTGACCTCCACAATAATAATAGCTTATATTTATTGAGCAACTACCATGTGCTAGGCATTATTTAGGGTACATTATATATGGAATATGACACATAATTTTAGCAAAACAGCAACCCTGTGAGTTCTGTTATTATCTGCATTTTACAGATGAGGAAATTGTGGCAGAGAGAGTTAAGAAATGTAACAGCTTAAAAGTGGCAGTGTCAGGATTTGAACCGAGGCAATCCAACTCTAATAATGTTTGCTCATTTTCTGCTCCCCCGCTCAATGGTGGATGTGCTCTGGAAAGAGCTCTGTATCTGAAGTTAGGAAACTGGGATGCGTCTTGGCCCTGCCATTTATAAGCTGACCATTTAAGGAGAAGGGGACACTCAGTTTCCCTATTTGTAAAGTGAGGACCAGCTGGGTTGATGTGACGTCCAGCGACAGAACTGCATAGAAAGGTGCTTCGTGAGCTGTAAAGTCAAGGCTGGACGCAGCCGTGTGAGTACTGTCTCCTCACATTACCCCCTCAATGCAGTCTCAGTTCATCTGGATTTGATTCACAGCACATGATGGGGCTGCAGGGCACTGGCATTAGAAAACCATCTGATATTCTGCGGAGCCGACGGGTTGCTTCATCACCATTCCTGCTACATCCAAACTATGAAAACACCCAGATTTGGGCCCATTGGAAGAAGAAAAATGTTTGAAGAGTCTCTGAAATGAGACTTCTCTTGAGATTGGAGTTCTGCTTTCCTACATCTACCCATGCCCAAGTCCAGTTGTTGCGGGAGCCCCTCCTCCCTCAGGCCAGTGCCCAGAGAGAGAGCCGTGGAGCACGGTGGGCGTGATGCTTGGGAAGAGCCTCCCAAGGGTTAGGGGCCCTTGGAAGGATTGGGGTCCAGCCCTGTTCAGTGTTCTGTTCCCAACCCCGGAGCAGCTTGATTTCTAGGGAAAATACCCAATTGCAGGTTTGGCAGTAAGGCATAGTGGAGAGAACACAAGGAGATTTGGGTCTTGTTGAATGCTGGCTCCCCCAAATACCACCAGATTACCTGCAGCTAAGACAAGGCTGAGCTTATTGCTTCCTTCAGTCAGGTGAACACCACCTTGATGGAATCTGAGTGTCTCAGAGTGCGGAGAGTAAAATTGGGATGTTTATGAGGTTTTGAGGGCCTCTTGATTAGGTTTGGGCGAGGATCAAAATATAATAGTTTAAGATTAGTGGACACAGCAAGGCAGGAGTTTCAGAGGGTCTTGGAGTATCAGTAGTCATTTGATGCTACCCATTGAAAAATGGGGCAATTTTAAGTAGGTTTTTGGGAAGTCCCTGAAATGAATAATAAAGTTACTTCCCGCTTTTATCTTCCTGGCCAAGAGTTTCCTGGAAGAGCAAAGTCATATTGATGAAGACAGTGGAATAGTAAATTCCAACTGTCAGTGAAGTCAGCTGACTAGTCACATTAGTGTAGACAGCTGTGTGGGTGTAGACAGTCTTCACTTCTCAGTCTGACCCCTGGCAGTAGCTTACCAGCTGTGTGACCTAAGTCCTTATTTGTGAAAGGGATTTATTTATGCCTACTTTCCAAGATATTTGTGAGGATTGAATGGTGTGATTGTATAATACCTAGATCAGAGTAAGTACTAAACTCTTAGTTCCTCTTCTTCAACTGTTGGCACAAACCAGGGCTCCCTCAAAGCAAAATCTCATTGTATTGTCTGTTAGGGTTTAGTTGCAGACAGTTAAATCCACTCCAGCTAGTTTATGCAGAAATGAGATTTATTGTAAGTGTTAGTACTAAATTAGCTTGCTGAGTCATTGGGAGGGCTAAAGAATAGACTCCAGGCTGAACTTTCAGGAATAACTTCCAAAACCATCTGAAGAACTGGACCTCTGCATAGTCATGAAGCTCTTACCCTGGCTGATGGTTCAAGAATTACGCTGCTGTGGGCACTGTTCACGGCAGCAGAATGGGTGTGCTGCACCCCGCCTTCCTCTGCACGTGACTCTCTCCAGCTCACAGTCTTGTGTAATGCATCTACTTGCCGGAACTTAATTCACACACAAAACCCCAGCTGCAAGGGCATCTGGGAAGTCTAGCTTTTGGTTTTCCAGCCTCTGCATTGTCCACTGCAGCATGCTACTAACATGTGACCATTAAGGCCTGGTGGCTTCTGGAGTGAGGAGCCCCAGGCACTGGCCTCTGCTCTTCCCGCACACTTACCACTTCACTGCCCGGCAGACGCTTAACCTCCAAAGGAAGCAGAGGCAAGGAGAGGAGGAGAAATGAATTGCTCTGCTTGGCTCCTTGCAGATAAAAGAGGACAAGTGAAAAGTTAATGACTACAGTATAATGTACAGAGTGCTGGAGCTGAGGAATTACACCTGAGTGTCGACTCGGGTTCATTGTCCTTGTTCTGCCTCCCCGAGGCTTTGGGCCAGATGCTTTCCTCCATTACCCAGATGTCACTCATATCCTTCCCCTCCACCTCCACCACACTTGCTCTTAGCCGGCTCTTCATTTAGTCGTTCATTAATCGCCCTGTGTCACAGTGACATGAAGAATAGGTATCTTTACTGTGCACACAGATATTTCCCACCACCATCTTGCCAATCTCTTTGAGATCTGTTCGCTGAATGAGGAAGGGAAAGAGCAGCGTTCCAAGAAAGGGGCAGCCTGGGCTTTGCCGTGGGCCAGCCAACTTCCTTGCTGTGTGTATTGATCTGTTTGGCTGCCATAACAGAATACCATAGACCAGGGGGCTGAAACAACAGAAATGTGTTGTCTTACAGATCTGGAGGCTGGAAGTCCAAGATCAAGGTGTTGGCAGGGTTGGTTTCTCCTGAAGCCTCTCTCCTCGGCTTGCAGACGGCTGCCTTCTCACAGTGTCCTCCCGTGGCCTCTCCTGTGTGTGTGCACATCCCTGGTGTTTCTTCTTCTTCTAAGGACGGCAGTCCTACTGGATTAGGGCCCCATCCTTAAAGTCTCACTTAGCCTTAATTACCTCTGTGGGGACGGCCATATCTCCAAATACGGTCACACTGGGGATTAGGGCTGCAGCATGAATTGGGGGGCACTATTCCATGTGTAACACTGTGTGGTCTTGCACAAGTCCTTTAGCTTCTGGCTCCCATTGCTTCGTGTGTAAAATGAGAAGACTGAGGCAGACAGCTTCCATTCAGCTCTTTGATTCTATCGTCTCTTCGGGAGAGTTCAACTCTTTGACAACTGAGGGGTGGCTTGTTCTCTGAAGTGAGACCAGCGGGTTATGCCACCTTCTCTGTGACTGTGACTGTCCAGTGCAGAGTCCCTGACTACTTGGTTTCCATTGTTCTTCCGGTATTTTCCATGCCACTGCATTGTGTTTGTAATGACTTGGCACTTCTGTCTTCCTCAGTCTTTACGGACAGGGACTCCTTCCTTATTTTCTTAGCTGTAGCAGGAAAGGCCAAGCCTACCCTGCATGATTTGCAAGCAGAAATAGCAAAGCGAGCTTCTGAGCCCCACTGTAGCTTCTGTGTGTGCGTTTCACCTCCAGGGAGCCTGGCCCTGGCTCCCCCTTTATTCTCATTTCTTGCTCCATTACCAAAAAGGACAGCTATTTTATTTCCAGTAACAGTGGGACCACATCAGATAACATCTGTGATGTTCAAGAAGCACAAAGTCAAGCAAGCTCACATGTTGTTACAAGGATGGACTGTTGCCTTTGTTAGGCGGCAGAAAGGGCCTTTCTGGAAGTGAAGGTTGATGCTCCGCTGACAGTGGCGTATAGGAAGGTCACGGGGGGTGAAAGGGTGAAACTTTCATAGTGTTTATGCTGTCTCTTCTTGCGTGGCCTGTGCTCTTGCTCTCCTCTAAGGCAGGAGGGACATGATTTAGAGCCTGAGCTGATCTGCATAATCCATTAAAATGTCACTTTTTTAATTGCAGAAGCTGTTCCTTTGGAGCCACACCTGCTGCTGCTGGAATTTATAGCCAGGACGTGGGGTGACTCGTGTTAGGAGTGACTGTAGCCACCGCTGCCATCCCGGGCTGCCCTCAGTAATGTCGCTCTGATCATCCTCAGAATCTGGAGGCAAGAGGAAGTGACTCCCCACCAGGAAGTTCTGTATTTCCCTGCTAGCACCTGGGGGACTCATTTCTCTGCTTCGGAAATTCCTGTGCTGGTGCCATGTTTTTACAGAGGACAGTTCTAGACGCAGCATCAAATAAGAGTGGATTTTGAGGGAGGCTTTGGAAATTGACTGCTTATGGCAAATTGACGATCACAATTGGGCCAAGAAGCTGCAGAAGGAGCTCTTATTAGTGTACATTGCAGGGATTGACTGGGACAGTGGAGAATGGCGTATTTCTAGAATCCCAGGACTGTTTGTCTCTAAAGTAGCCAGATTTTAGGGACACCGATACTGGACTCAGGCTTCTGAGATGCTCACCAGAAAGATGAGGACTTCTAGAATTGGGTCAGGCAGCCGTGAGAGCAAAGGACAGGATGTGGACATAGCCAGAGAGGAGAGGGAGGCCGAGAGGCTTCACGTCGGGGCGTGACGGCCCTGAGCTCCTGGGGGCCAAGAAAGAAGATGAAGCAAGTGTGAGGGTTCCCAGATTGGCTGTTGCTCAGGGTCTCTGTGGCGCGCCTTCAAGGGTGGATCACGCGGGCCCTGGAGAGTCTGACTCACGAGGTGTGGGGTGGCTGTGCCCAGATGTGAAGCTGGGTTTGAGAACCACCAAGACAGGGAAACAAACAGGAGGGGAAGCAGGTGGGGGCAGCGTGGTGCTGTGGAAAGAGTAGGGGCTCAAGAGTCACAGACACTGAGTTCACGTCCCACTTAGGCAAGTCACCATCGGAAACCCCATTTCCTCCACCCGCTTTCCATGTGTGCCTGCCTAAGCCTCAGAAACGGGAAAGTTCAGAGTTACTTTTCCGTGACTCCATACGGGTAGGTTCTGGGTGCGAGCTAGAGTCAGCCAGTCAGAGACCCTGGGGATCCCAGAAGCAGTGGCCACCTGGCGCGACTGCCTGTCTCCGGGCCAGCACCGGTTCAGCTGTGTGCGTTTCTGCAGCGTTCGGGCTCCTGCGTGGGGCTGTGGGCCTGTCCCTGGAAGCCCCGCCTCTGGACGCTGCGTCTGCAGGCCTCCCAGCAAATCCCCTCAGCCGTTTATCATCCCTCCTCAGCCTCCTCCTGCTTCTCCCGGCTTCCTGCCGTGGAAGTCTGACTGATCCACGGGGATGGTGACGTCTTACTCCAAGTGTTGTTGGGAGAATTCATGAGGTAACCTGTCAAACACCCTGAGGAGCTGGCCCTCAGTGGGATTAATGTCTTTGGGAAAGGTGCAAAATTTCCATCTGGAAGACGTTGGAGGAGACTGTTGGAGGGTCCATTAGTCAGGGAATCGTTCGCGCAACCTTCCTGAGCTCCTGTGTGCACTTCCATCCAATGTGGAAGTTCCCGGGAGCCCAGGGGAATTCCAGCTCTCTGGTCATCCCTACCGCAGAACGCGAAGCCTTGGCACCCAGGATGGATGACTGTAGAATCTACGTCCCGGATACACTGGTGTTGGCTGTTCTGCACAGCCTGTGGGTGGAATCCCTTTGCCTGTATATCATGTGCCGAGGACGTAAGCTCTGGAGTGAACTGCGCAAGGTCAAATGCCTTGTTACCCTCTCTAGCTTAGGTTAGTAACCTCAGCTCTCTGAGATTCAGCTTTCCTATCTGTAAGATGGGATATTAAGAGTCTCTACTTTCGCATTGCTGTGAGGATTGAATGAAGGAATCCATGTGAAAGGCTCAGGCCAATGGTGCAGTGCAAGTCTGTGTACAGTAACTGTTCGCTGCTATTAGGTTGAGAATGATCACTTATCTAGAGAGCTTCTGAGTAAGAAATGTGCCTTGGGGCTTTTTCACAAGCTGGTTAGCCATTTCTCCTGGGTAGCGTTGATAAAGTACTGCTATAAGTATATGACTATCTCAGAGTATTCTGATTTTTTTAATTGATTTATGATAGTTTACAATCATGAAATTTCAGTTGTACGTTATTGTCAGTCGTGTTGTAGGTGCACCCCTTCATCCTTTGTGCCCACCCTCAACTCCCCCTTTCCCCTGGTAGCCACTAATCTGTTCTCTTTGTCTACATGTTTAAATTCCTCATATGAGTAGAGTCATACAGAGATTGTCCTTCTCTGTCTGGCTTATTTCACTTAACATAATTCCCGTCAAGGTCCATCCATGTTGTTGTGAATGGGATGATTTTATTCTTTTTTTGGTTGAGTAGTATTCCATTGTGTATATATACCATATCTTCTTTATCCAATCATCAGTTGATGGGCACTTAGTTTGCTTCCACGTCTTGGCTATTGTAAATAATGCTGCAATGAACATAGGGGTGCATGGGACTTTTGGAATTGCTGACTTCAGGCTCTTTGGATAGATACCCAGTAGTGGGGTGGCTGGGTCATATGGTATTTCTATTTTTAATTTTTTGAGAAATCTCCACACTGTCTTCCATAGTGGTTGCACCAGTTTCCATTCCCACCAGCAGTGTACGAGGGATCCTTTTACTCCACAACCTCTCCAACGCTTGTTACTTTTTGTTTTGGTTATTTTTGCCACTCTAATGGGTGTAAGGTGATATCTTAGTGTAGTTTTGATTTACATTTCCCTGATGATCAGTGATGATGAACATCTTTTCATATACCTATTGGCCATCCGTATGTCTTCTTTGGAGAAATGTCTGTTCATGTCTTCTGCCCATTTTTTGATTGGGTTGTTTGATTTTTTGTTGTTGAGTTGTGTGAGTTCTTTATGTATTATGGAGATTAACTCTTTGTCGGATATATGACTTGCAAATATTTTTCCCCAATTAGTAGGTTGATTTTTTGTTTCAATCCTGTTTTCCCTTGCCTTGAAGAAGCTCTTTAATTTGTTGAAGTCCCATTTGTTTGTTCTTTCTGTTGTTTCCCTGAGAAGACATGCAGAATATTCTGATTTTTAACACAATAGATAATCAGGTAAAATTTCAGTGGCTAGGTTGTTTAGTTGATTATATAATTTCAAGAAATCTTCATTAAAAGATGATCAGATTTAGTTTTAAAAATAGACAAGATAGCAAGTGCAGATGTCCTGACATCTTTCTCAGAGTGACTGGATGTTTGACAATTTAATGGACATAGATAATAAGTATGCTCTGGGCTCACTTTTTTAATGTAAACACAGTTAGACTTTAGAATTTCGTCGGCATTTTCTTAAAATATTTACCTTTGTTGCTGCAGTTGTGGTAATGATTAATAAATATAGTAGCCAACTTTTTTTCAGACAATCTAGTTTATTTCTGTCTCGTAACTATTCCAAAGAAAGGAGGTGATTCTCCTGCTTGAAGCCTTCTAGAGACCCGGGTTCTTTCCTCCTGCTGCTTAGCTGTTTCCCAGGATATGTCCCTTGTTCACACGGTGGAAGCTGGCTTACCAGTTCCTTACGCTCCAACCCAAAGGGAGGGTGGGAAAGAGTGGAGGCACAGCATTTTCTCTGTAAGAAATAGAGCATTACTATTGTTTACATTCCATTGGTGAGAACTTAGTCACGTGGTCACACATACCTGCAAAGCACAATCAGTTAGTTTTAATGGTTACTGTGTGCTTGGCACTATTCTAACCCTGTTAGTGCACTGTCTCCTGTAGTCCTTCCATCGACTGTGTGAGGAAGGGAGTTCATGAGCGAGGAGACTGAGACTGAGAGAGAGGTAAAACAGCTTGCCCAAGTCACACAGTGAGTAAGTGCAGAGCTGGGATTTTTGCCTGGGTCTGGCAGATCCCAAGGCTCATGTTCATACCCACTGAGACTGAAGAGAGAAGAGAAAGCCAAGGGAAACTTGCACAGGGCCGAGAAATCTGAGCGCAGCTGGTGTTTGTTGGTGTCGCGTGTTGGCTCCGGCCCCTCCCCGTGCCCTCTTGATGGTGTGCTGCGGTTGACCTCAGGAGGTGAGGGACAGGGGCATCAGCAGCACCTTCTCCCAGGCCCTCCCCACACTGCGGTCAGAAGTGTCAGCTGGGAATCTCTGCTCTAGATTTATAGTAAAGTCTCATCAAATGTCTTCAAGAAAAAGTGAATTTGAAAATGTTATGAGGTGTTTGGGACTGTACTGAACTGTTCACAAATAGATGCAAAAATGGGATAAAATGAAAATAAATATTTTCCAACTCAAAGGAGAATCCCCTGGTGGAGAAGTGGAGTTTTCCACTGGAGAGTTAGACATTTTCCCTCACAGTGGGGGCATGGCGTGGTTTGCTATCATACAAAAGGTTTGCGTGGTCGGTGTCCTTGGTCGCCAGGAACACACACTAGCTGAGAGATGGGGGTTGTCAGGGAACCCTTCAGGGGTGTATCATGGAACCCCAGAAGGGAGAGTGCAGCTGGGCTTGGTGAGAGAAGAGCCAGCAGCTCCAGGGCTCGCCCTCTCTGTTTCTATCGTCTGTCTCTGTCTCTCTCCTCCTTTCTTCTACCCCCAAGTTCTCTCATGTCTGCTTCTCTCTGGTCTGCTCTTTTATGTTTATCTGAGAACTCTCTCTGGGTTCGTGGGACAAATAGCCAACCCGAAATGGCAGCACAGAACCCAGTGTCCCACACACAGCTAAGTGAAGTGCTCTGTGGCCCAGAGATGACCTGACTGCTGTGAGGCCAGAAGTGATTGGCTCGCCCTGGAGCAGGTGTTCACTCTTCAGCCAGTCAGCAATGGGGGGACAGGTAGTGAACCAACCTCATGTTTTCAGGAGGGGGCGTTTGGGAGAGAAGGGGCCGTGTGCTGGACAGATGCTCCAAAGGTGTCTTCTACAGCTGGACAAAATGGTGACTATTTATTGGTCATTTACCTTGTACAAGACCCTCTGCTGTCTCAACATGAAAGTCAAGACGGCTCGACTCTTCCATATTATTTTACTTATGGGGCCTCCTGGCGGCACATCAGTTGAGTTCACATGTTCCGCTTTGGCAGCACGGGGTTCTCCAGTTTGGATCTGGGGTGCGGACATGGCACTGCTTGGCAAGCCATGCTGTGGCAGGTGTCCCTCATATAAAGTAGAAGAAGATGGGCACAGATGTTAGCCCAAGGCCAGTCTTCCTCAGCAAAAAGAGGAGGATTGGCAGCAGAAGTTAGCTCAGGACTAATCTTCCTCAAAAAAAAAAAAAAAAAGAATACTTAGCATATTATTTTATTCATAGCCTAATCTAAGGTATCTGGACAGACATTCCAGAAGGTAAATGGCAAAGGGAGATGAAGCGACCGCTCTTTCAGCACCAGTTGCAAGGGCACCTCGCTTAGAAAGACTGAGTTATGTTGCAGTGTGAGCTACGTAAGTGCCCTTTGCTGTTCTAGATATCTCTTTTGAGGCACTTGGTTTACTTAAAGATTGACAACCTGGGAAAGCATGAGGTTTTTCTCTTTAGAGATTAAACGTTAGACATTGGTTTGGAGTAAACTAAAGGAAGAATAAACTCAGTAAAACTATAGTGGTATTTTATGCAAGATCACTGGAAAAATCTGAAACAATGAAGAATTTAGTTTGGAGAATTAGTTTCCCAGAATGTGTGGTGGGAGCTACAGGCTGATCAACTCTGCAAACTGCAGGAGTCTTACAGATGTGCACAGACCAGTGCTGGCCTTGGTGACGTCTCCACAGGGTTTTCCCTCAACATTCCCATTTTCTGTGCAAGATTTGAAGGACTTCAGAGCAAATCCAATCCCTACAAAAAGTCCTTCTCTTTTGAAAGCGTTCATTTCTCCCGACTTTGCATGGTTTCGCTCTTCCACGAGGCTTGAGAGCAGTCTTTCAATGTGCTTTGCCTCAGCGCCTGCTGGTGCTTTGTTTACTCAGTTTTATGAGCTCTTTGTACACCACCAGCCCGTTTTACAACCCTGGGATCTTGCTCAGGAGACAGACACTGATTTTTCCTGCGCTAGATTTAAAAGGCTTTACCATCTGGGATTTTTAGTAATTTGTGAATAGCAAATGGATGCTGTGTTTTCAGGATTTTGCAGGCCCAACTCTAAGGTTGTCGTGCATGAAATGCACGGTAATAAATAAATAACATAAACTTGTTTCACATTCATGTATGAAGCTAATCATCAGAGTAGATTTTAAGTAGCTGATATCTTGTTTAATTTGATTCATTGCCTAACTGCCTTACTTGGTGGATAAAAGGCAGTGTATTATTGGAAAGGTTAGCATACTAATTTGGATTTTCTCAGAACATTTGACCCCTCACAGGAGACCGTTCTCATCCCTCCTCCCCAACAGCAGTATTCTATGTTCACAGAAATGCAAAGCCAGCCAGGGGTCAGCTGACTTAGCCGAGGGTGATATTTGCTTGTAGGGAACAGCACCCCCCTCAGCTAGTTGAGGTAAAAAAAGCTTGTATTTCGGAATGTATGCGAGGGTATCTCATGGAACCCAGTGATTGGAGCATAGCTGAGGCCCCCTGAAAGGTGGAACTGGAGCAGCTAATCTCTAACTTAGCCTTCTTAAGTTTACATTGTGTTTTACACCTACAGCTCCTTGTATCTGTTTCATTCTTCTCTCTCTTCAAATCAGCGTTGTCTGTTTTGGCAAGCATGTGTGCCAAACTTGCCGTCCTGTTTTGTATCACTTCCCTAGTAAAGTACTCGATATAGAATGACAAGTGTCTCCAGGTCCCAGTTTCAAATTCCTGGGGAAAAGTTCAGTTGGACCAGCTCGGGCCAGTTTTCCATTCCTGGTGCAAGCATCTGGCCCACATTCACATGATCAGTGGTCTGCTCATTTGGGGCTGTGAGAGCTGATGCTCAGGGACGGAGGGGAGGTGATGCAAGTAGGTTCTCGTAGGTGGGTGGTGAGGAGGAAATCGGCAATATCTTTCATTCACCAGGTGTGGAGACATCTTAATTGCATGCCAGCTGCAACCTGGGAATCACGTGTTTCCTAGCCCATCTCTATTAATCCTGCTGGTCTTTTCCTCTTTTTCACTGAGTCCCTCAATCATTCTTTAGTCTCCTCTCTTGGCCCTCCTCACTCTGTTTTCTCTCCTCTGTCTCTCAGTTGATGCTTCAGAAGAGTAACATGATGCATCTGGTGGTGGACAGAGCGCTGTCCTTGGGAATCCAGGACCAGCCTCTAGTTCAGACAGGCCCAGTGCTAGACAGTGGACAAGTCACTTAACCACACTTGGCCCTGGTTTCATCTTCTGAAGATGAATGGAGCCAGGCTAGATGTGGAAGAAACCTCAGAGATCACCTTGTCAGGGGTGCTGAATATCTGTCCACTCATGCTGCCGTTCCACAAATAGAGCATCCATGGCAGACGTTGCTAATTGATCCCTGCACGATTCCCTGCTGATCTGGGACTGTGCTCAGACTCCTTCACAACACTCCAGGCAGCCACTGCCGATAAGCTGGAGACAATCCACCTTTGAGATTCGACCAATTAGCCATCTTTAAGTAAGAAATCAAGGCCCAGCTGTCTACCAATTTTTCTTCCTCGTACTTTCCTTGGAGGGATGGGATATGTCAAGCCATTATTCCTAATTCCCTGAAATTTTGAAGAAAAAAATAAATGCCCTCCTCTGCCCTTTTTCTCTATAATTATTCATTCTTTTACAAAAACCTTGTTTATTTCCTGACCTCTGTATAATCTAGCCTTTAATTTCTCCTATGGCTGAAGAATTGACAATTCTTTGAGGAAAGACATGGAAGTAGCCATGTTGGTCTGAGAGCCTAGAGTTAGACTGGCTCCCTTTGCAACTGTGCAGTGGCAGGCAACAGGGAGTTATTTCACTTTTTGAAAATATGTTTTCTGCTGTTATATTTGGACTGGAAAAAGATCCTTGCATTCTCAGCTCAAATTATAGTCAATGTTCCTAATTGCTGTCACCCTCAAATCTGATATTGAGTGAGGTCACATCTTCAGTTCACATTTCTCAACTATATTTACAAATGGCACAGCTTTGGAACAGTGGCTCTGCCTGCAGAACACTTGTTTTTGCAGATGATGCAGCTGTAATGGCTACTGACAGAATTGTTTCCTCAACAACAATGCTAGGAGACATCTCTCGCTTTCCACCTTTCCTGCTGGATGCTGTTTTAAAGTTGCCTTCTGGAGATTATTTCCCCAGGAGAGGTGGGCTTAAACTTCTCAGGCAGTATATTTCTATTATTTCTGCTGAAGGGCTGCCTCCTGGAATGGTTACTGATGGCAGCCTCCATATGGCAGGGCCACTTTATGTAAGAGCTCTGTATGTAGGGGCGCTAGAGGTCTAGGAAGAAAGGAGACAAATGCAAATAGAAGGACGAAGGGAAACTTTTGCAAAGACCAGAACTGGGATAAAATCCATCTCTCTAATGCATAGGCGCCCAGAGCTGGCTTTCTAGTGAGAAGAATCTTTGGTGTTGGTAGGGACAGTGGTCATCTCATGTGACTCCTCCTGGGAAAGAGGGGTGCTCTAGGCGCATGAGGAAGAGGAGGGTACAGTTCATACAGGCCTCATTTAAATGCCTTTTTCTTTCTGTTACTTCCCACTTAAAAACATTATACATTAATAAAAGTGAGGTTGTAAATACTTCCATTTCTGGAGCCAACTTTCCAATTGCAGAAAGCGCAGAGGACAGAGGAGCATGTGGAACTGCACCGTTGTGCATTGGCCATCCAGACTGTGGAGCACCGCAGGTTCCGGGGCCCAGGTTCTTCATCAGCGATGTTATAAGGGAACAAAAGAAATGGAGGGGAGAACCAAACCTGGCGATTAAAAGAGACTTAAAAGATAGAGCAAAAAAAAATTTTTTTTTTATTGAGTTAATAATAGGTTACAATCTTGTGAAATTTCAGTTGTACATTAATGTTTGTCAGTCATGTTGTAGGTGCACCACTTGACCCTTTGTGCCCACCCCCCACCCCACCTTTCCCCTGGTAGCCACTAAACTGTTCTTAGTCCATAATTTTAAATTCCTCATATGAGTGGAGTCATACACAGATTATCCTTCTCTAGCTGGCTTATTTCACTTAACATAATTCCCTCAAGGTCCATCCATGTTATTGCAAATGGGATGATTTTGTTCTGTTTTGCAGCTGAGTAGTATTCCATTGTATATATGTACCACATCTTCTTTATCCATTCATCTGTTTATGGGCACTTAGGTTGCTTCCATGTCTTGGCTATTGTAAATAATGCTGCAATAAACATTGGGGTGCACAGGACTTTTGGGATTGCTGACTTCAAGCTCTTTGGATAAATACCCAGTAGTGGGATGGCTGGATCGTATGGTAGTTCTATTTTTAATTTTTTGAGGAATCTCCATGCTGTTTTCCATAGTGGATGCACCAGTTTGCATTCCCACCAGCAGTTTATGAGGGTTCCTTTTTCTCCACAACCTCTCCAACATTTGTTGCTATTAGTTTTAGATATTTTTGTCATTCTAACGGGTGTAAGGTGATATCTTAGTGTAGTTTTGATTTGCATTTCCCTGATGATCAGCGGTGATGAGCATCTTTTCATGTGCCTATTGGCCATCCGTATATCTTCTTTGGAGAAATGTCTGTTCATGTCTCCAGCCCATTTTTTGATTGGGTTGTTTGATGTTTTGTTGTTGAGTTGCGAGAGTTCTTTATATATTATGGATATTAAGTCTTTGTCAGATATATGACTTGCAAATATTTTTTCCCAGTTAGTGGGTTGTTTTTTTGTTTCAATCCTGTTTTCATTTGTCTTGAAGAAGCTCTTTAATCTGATGAAGTCCCATTTGTTTATTTGTTATATTGTTTCCCTTCTCTGAGAAGGCATGGTGTCCAAAAACATCCTTTTAATACTGATGTCAAAGAGTGTACTGCCTACATTTTCTTCCAGAAGCCTTATGGTTTCAGGTCTCAGCTTTAGGTCTTTGATCCGTTTTGAGTTTATTTTGGTGAATGGTGAAAAAGAATGGTCAATTTTCATTCTTTTACATGTGGCTTTCCAGTTTTCCCAGCACCATTTGTTGAAAAGACTTTCTTTTCTCCATTGTATGCCCTCAGCTCCTTTGTCGAAGATTAGCTGACCATAGATGTGTGGTTTTATTTCTGGGCTTTCAATTCTGTTCCATTGATCTGTGCACCTGTTTTTGTACCAGTACCATGCTGTTTTGATTACTGTAGCTTTGTAGTATGTTTTGAAGTCAGGGATTGTGATGCCTCCCGTTTTGTTCTTTTTTTCTCAGGATTGCTTTAGAAATTCGGGGTCTTTTGTTGCCCCGTATGAATTTTAGGATTCTCTGCTCTAATTCTGTAAAGAATGTCATTGGGATTCTGATTGGGATGGCATTGAATCTGTAGATTGCTTTAGGTAGAACGGACATTTTAACTATGTTTATTCTTCCAATCCATGTACATGGAATGTCTTTCCATCTCCTTATGTCATATCCAGTTCTCTCAGAAAGGCCTTGTAATTTTCATTATATAGGTCCTTCACTTCCTTAGTTAAATTTACCCCAAGGTATTTTATTCTTTTTGTTGCGATTGTGAATGGTATTGTATTCTTGAGTTCTTTTTCTGTTGGTTCATTACTGGAGTATAGAAATGCTACTGATTTATGCAAATTGATTTTATACCCTGCAACTTTGCTGTAGTTGTTTACTTCTAACAGTTTTCCAATGGATTCTTTGGGTTTTCTATATATAAGATCATGTCGTCTGCAAACAGCAAGAGTTTCACTTCTTCCCTCCCTGTTTAGATTCCTTTTATTCCTTTTTCTTGCCTGATTGCTCTGGCCAGGACCTCCAGTACTATGTTAAATAAGAGTGGTGATAGAGGGCATCCTTGTCTCGTTCCTGTTTTCAGGGGGATGGGGTTCAGTTTTTGCCCATTGAGTATGATGTTGGCTATGGGTTTGTCGTATATGGCCTTTATTATGTTGAGGTAGTTTCCTTCTATGCCCATTTTGTTCAGAGTTTTTTATCATAAATGGCTGTTGGATCTTGTCAAATGCCTTTTCTGCATCTATTGAGATGATCGTGTGGTTTTTATTCCTCAGTTTGTTGATGTGGTGTATCACGTTGATTGATTTGCGGATGTTGAACCATCCCTGTGTCCCTGGTATGAATCCCACCTGATCCTGATGTATGATCCTTTTGATGAATTGCTGAATTCTGGTTGCCGAAATTTTGTTGAGAATTTTTGCATCTATGTTCATCAGTGATGTTGGCCTGTAGTTCTCTTTTTTCGTGGTGTCCTTGTCAGGTTTGGGTATCAGCGTGATGTTGGCCTCATAGAATGTGTTAGGAAGTGTTCCATCTTCCCTAATTTTTTGGAATAGCTTGAAAAGGATAGGTATTAAATCCTCTCTGAAAGTTTGGTAGAATTCCCCAGGAAAGCCATCTGGTCTGGGGTTTTATTCTTTGGGATGTTTTTGATTGCTGTTTCAATCTCTTTCCTTGTGATTTGTCTGTTCAAATTGTCTGCCTCTTCTTGAGTGAGCTTTGGGAGATTGTAGGAGTCCAAGAATTTATCCATTTCCTCTAGGTTATCCATTCTGTTGGCATATAGTTTTTTGTAGTATTCTCTTATAATCTGTTGTATTTCTGCAGAGTCTGTTGTTATTTCTCCTCGCTCATTTCTGATTTTGTTTATTTGAGCTTTCTCCCTTTTTTTCTTTGTAAGTCTGGCTAGTGGTTTGTCAATTTTATTTATCTTCTCAAAAAACCAGCTCTTTGTCTCATTGATCCTTTCTACTGCCTTTTTCATTTCAATAGTATTTATTTCTGCTCTGATTTTTATTATTTCTCTCCTTCTGCTGACTTTGGGCTTCATTTTTTCTTTTTTCTCTAGTTCAGTTAGGTGTGCTTTAAGGTTGCTTATTTGGGATTTTTCTTGTTTGTTAAGATGTGCCTGTATTGCGATGAATTTTCCTCTTAATACAGCTTTTGCTGTATCCCATATTAGTTGGTATGGCATGCTATCATTTTCATTTGTTTCCAGGTATTTTTTTATTTCTTCTTTAATTTCTTCAATGATCCATTGCTTGTTCAGTAGTGTGTTGTTTAGTCTCCACATCTTTGTGCCTTTCTCAGCTTTTTTCTTGTAATTAATTTCTAGCCTTATAGCACTATGATCTGAGAAGATGCTTGTTATTATTTCAATTTTTTTAAATTTGTAGAGGCTTGCCTTGTTTCCCAACATATGGTCTATCCTAGAGAAGGTTCCATGTGCACTTGAGAAGAATGTGTATTCAGCTCTTTCAGGGTGAATTGATCTATATATGTCTATTAAGTCCAATTGTTTCAGTTTTTCATTTAGCTCCACTATTTCCTTGTTGATTTTCTGTCTGGATGATCTGTCCATTGATGTGAGTGGGGTGTTGAGGTCCCCTACTATTATTGTGTTGTTTTTAACATCTTCCTTTAGGTCTGTTAATAGTTGCTTTATGAATCTTGGTGCTCCTGTGTTGGGTGCATAGATATTTATAAGCGTTATTTCTTCTTGATGAAGTGTCCCTTTGATCATTATATATTGTCCCTTTGTGTCTCTCTTTACCTCTCTTATTTTGAAATCCACTTGGTCTGATATGAGAATTGCAACACCTGCCTTTTTTTCCTTGCTATTTGCTTGAAGTATTGTCCTCCACCCCTTCACCCTGAGTCTGTGTTTGTCCTTGGGGCTGAGGTGTGTTTCCTGGAGGCAACAAATTGTTGGATCTTGTTCTTTAATCCATTTTGCCACTCTGTGTCTTTTTATTGGAGAGTTCAATCCGTTCACATTGAGAGTGATTATTGATGCATGTGGACTTAATGCTGTTAATCTGTCGCTCATTATCTTGTTTTCCTGTGTTTCTTGTCCTGTTTGCTTTAGACTACCCATTTAATACTGCAATTTCTTATGCTGTGTTTCTTAGATTTTTCCTTATTTATGATTTATGACTCTGTTCAGTACTTTATTTTAGTGTCTACCTTGAAGTTTGTATTTAGAATCTCGTGTATAATATAGTCTATTCTCTGGTGGTCTCTTACTTACTTGACCAATACTGATTTAGACCCTTTGCTCTTCCCCTCCTAAATAATTATTTTCATTTTTTTTATTCCAACTCGTCTTATTAATTGGTAGTTAGAGTGCTAAGATCATCCTTGTTTTGGTAGTTTCCTTACCTTTACCCTAATGCTATAATTGAATATTTGCTATCCTGTTCTGGTTCTATCCATCGATCTCCCTAGTCTGTGTATTGTGTTCCCTTTCTCTCTTTTTTCTTTTTTCAGGTATGAGAGCCTTCTTGAGGATTTCTTGTAATGGAGGGCTTTTAGTTACAAATTCCCTTAACTTTTGTTTGTCTGGAAAAGATTTAATTTCTACCTCATATATGAAGGAAATTCTTGCTGGATAGAGTATTCTTGGCTGAAGATTTTTATCCTTTAAAGCTTTGAATATGTCACTCCATTCTCTCCTAGCTTGTAGGGTTTCTGTAGAGAAATCCGCTGACAGTCTGATAGGGGCTCCTTTACAGGTCATTCTCATTTTTTTTCTTACTTCCCTGAGTATTCTTTCCTTATCTTTCCTTTTTGCCAACTTTACTACTATGTGCCGTGGGGTAGCTCTTTTTACATTGACAAGTCTAGGAGATCTAAAACCCTCCTCTACACACATTTCTCTGTCGATCCCTAGATTTGGGAAGTTCTCTTCAATAATTTCGTTAAGCACACTTTCTGCTCCATTTTCCTTTTCCATATTCTCGGGAATTCCTATGATCCTTATGTTCTTACTCCTCATTGAATCCATTATCTCTCGGAGATTTTCCTCATTTTTTAAAATTCTTAGTTCTCTTTCTTCCTCTGTCTGGCGCCATTCAGCCTGTCTATCTTTGATTATGCTTATTTTCTCCTCTATGTTGTCTACACGGGCATTCAGGGAATCCGTATTCTGTTTTATCTGGTCCATTGTGTTTTTCATCACAAGTAATTCTGTTTGATTCTTCTTTATGATTTCAATCTCTTTTGTGAAGTAACTCCAGAACTCGGCTTGTTTCTCTGTCTTTCTCTCTACCTCATTGAGTTTTTTGATTATAGCTGCTCTGAACTCATTATCACTTAGTTTACCTAATTCCAAGTCCTCAGGACTTAATTCTATGTTTTTATTGTTTTCCTTCTGGTCTGGGGCTTTTATAAATTGCTGGATGGTAGAGGAGCGGTTTTAGAGCAAAGAAAATTTTTGTTGAGCAAGATTAAACTGTGTCTAGGGTGATAGAACTATTTAAAAAACGATTTTTTGGTTTAACTCATGCCATAATTAATGGGCTTTTACAGATGACTACATTTTACTGTCTCATGTGACAGAAGAGGAACCTGGCCCCAGTTGGGCACAGTGATTTGCTTCACATCTAAAAGGGAGCAGGCAGGAGAGCCGTGGTCAGACCCGTGTCTCCTGGCCTGCGCCTGAGGTGTCTGCTCCCTCGGCAAGCGCGAGCTTTCCATGATGCTCGTTTTATCTTTGAGTTCACTGAGTTGGATGGACTCCCAGCAGAGCCGACTACGTATTGGAGACTGCTTTGCGTTAATCTGTTCTGTTAATTGCTTTTCAAGCAGTCTGGGCTCTGACTTTGTCCTGTACATAGTTAGTGGTTGTAGTTGAGGCGCTGTGAAGATCTCTGACTTTTGGATTCACAGAATAAAGTTATTCTTTTGCTTTCTACCTGTTTTGATATTATAAAGTCAGTTACATTGTTCAGCACTGTTAAAATGCTCTAAAGTTGCAGTTAAAGCTATAAAATAATCTTTACCTTTTTTATTAAATTTCATTTTTTCCCAATAGTTCTTTTGGCACTGATTTAAATTACTTTTTTTCCACATGTGTAGTGCTTTTTCTATTCTTAAATAGACTGGGTGTTTGAAAATGGGAATTACATGATAGAGGTTGGCATGAAAAATAACCAGTTAAAGTCTCAGAATTCTGAATAAAAACGTAACAAATTCACCCTACTCAAAGAGATTTAGGGTTAAATTATTTAATATTTCAATCCAGTTTGAGAGAAAATAGATTTTAATGAAGGCTATGTAATAGAAATGTTGATTTCTATATGTGACAGTGACATATGTTTGTCACTATTTTTATTTTTGAAAAGAGCCAGGATTTCAGGCTCAATTACAAGTAATTAACAACCCAACCAAGTGCCACAAGAAACATTTAATTTCTCTTGGTATTTGTAAGAAGTCAACAATTCATGCCACTGTTTCACTAGTAATGCCTCTAACAATTATTTACTGTGGAAATAATAGTGTCAACAATGCAGAGTAGAAGTTAGAATTGTCTGTTATTTATCTTGAGGATAATAGTGTGTGTTTTTAACTTCAACAAGCTGTGCATTTATAATGGTACTGGAGCAGGAGGTGTGGAAAACCAGCTGGATAAACTCTTCATCTCAGGAGGGCTCCTCTTTCTTTTGGGGCCATCAGAGGACGGGAGAGTTTTGCCTTGGTCATCCAGACTGGCCCCTCCCAACCCTTAGAGTCAGAATGTTCTGTGGAGGCCGCTGCTCCTGCTCTGAGGTCAGGCCCTGCTCACATTTCCTCCCAGCTCCCCCACTCCATCAGTGACAAGTGTGAAATGCCTGTTTCAGTGGTACTTCCCTATGAAAGGAAACTTCAGGTCTGCTTCAAAAAAAGTAGATCACTGATTTTCAGACTTGGAGAGCTCACAGACTAGTAAAAAGAACTTTGGAAGCCCAGTTTAGATTTGCTAACTTTTAATTTTGTCAAGTAAGGGCATGAACAAAACAATGGTTACACCTGCTGTCATTATAATTTAGAACAGAAAGGAATTTTGACACTAAAAATGGAGGCTTGTACTGTAGACCAAGAAAGTTGGTGACAACGCGCGTGTGCACACACACACACACACAATTATAGTTATATCTCTTGTTTCATCTTGGTTGGGTGAAAACAAGGCATTGGATTGGAGTTTGGACTAGCGTTTGGAAGTCTTGTGCTAAGCGATTTGTTTTTAAAAAGTGAGATCTTTGAAAGGTGGGCCTTTTTCAAGTTCCTTAAAGAATATGTGTTGGGGTGTGGGGCCTCATCTTATGTGCTGCTCTATATCAAGGCAGGATATAGCTGTGGTTAAGAACATGGTCTCTGGGGCCACACTGCCTGGGATATATATACACACACAAATGGAGATTTATTGTGAGGATTGGGCTCACGTGATTATGGAGGCTGAGAAGTCCCACTGTCTGCAGCTGGCAAGCTGGAGACCCTGGAAAACCCGTGTTGTAGTTCCAGCCCAAATCCGAAGACCTGAGAAGCGGGGGAGCCCGTGGTGTAATCCCAGTGCAGGGGCAGGAGGAGACACATGTCCCAGCTCAACAGGTGGGAGGGGAACAGATCCTCTCTCGCTCAGATGTTTGTTCTGTGTAATCCCTGAAGGGATTGGAGGAGGCCGCCCACCTTGGAGAGGGCAGTCCACGGTGCTGAGTCCACCAATCCAAATGCAAGTCTCATCCAGACACACCCTCCCAGACACACCCAGAAATGTTGTTTAATCTGGGCCCCCCATGGCCCAGTCAAATTGACACACAGTCAACCATCACAAGCATCTTCCTGATAGAGTGTTGTGAGGGTTGAATGTGTTACTATTTGTCCATACTTAGAGGAATGCTGGGCTACAGGAGACACTAAGTAGATGCTCTTGTCCGGCGTGCAGCAGGTCCTCAGCAGATTTACTGGATGGATGTGGAAAGGATAAGTTTCATGTCTGTGGTAGGATGCTTTGGATGCTTTTGCTGTGGACTCTGGCCCTTCAAGGATGTGGCAGTTAGGCAGACGCACACGGCATCTCCTCCCTGACTACCATCAGTTGGTGTGCCGTCTGTCCTGGCTTCTCCCCAGTGAGTGGCGTCTGTGCCAGGAAGGCCAAGTGAAGAGAGCACCAGCATTCAGTTCCCTCTTGTGGGCGCCCCTCGTTTTGGTCAGACATCTCAAGACGCTGTCACTAGTCACAGACTGGCCTGGAGGAGACTGGAAGGATAAAGGAAAATCTGTTGTCAATACTGAAAAATTATGTCTAGTGGTTTTGGTTATCACTTGGTAAGCCGAGGCCTTGGGAGATAGAAATGGAACTTTTGTTGATGGAATAAGTTTAAACTTAATATAGATAGATCTTACTATTTTATACCAAAAGAGAGAAAATGTAGTCTCGGTTAGAAATGTCTAAATTATAGAATTTTAAAAATAAAGGCTATCTTGATATGATCACATATGTAAACAGTAAAGCAAATCAACTATAAATAAAAATGATTTGAACATCTTGGCTCTCTTGTTGAGTTTTGGTGCTTCTAAGAGGGTTTGAAAATTGTCTACTTAGACTAAGTTGCATCTTTTTTTGTCTTAGTGGCAATTAGTTTAATCATTATTCAGTCCTAATAGAGATGCTCGATAATTTCTTTTTATAAGAATCTGAATGAACAAATCCTGCAATAGTGATGTTCATAGTAATGAAGTCAGACTTCTGTAGTAAAACTTATGCCTAAATCAGTCACCAATTAATATGAATTAAGAGTTAGTAATATTTGTTATTAACACTGGCAACATGTTTGGCTTCTTGGGCCCCCCGCACAGATACCTGCAGGTTTTAGGGCCTAATCGTGGGAAGAACATCAGTGTCTGTGAAGCATGGCACAGCTTTCCCCAGGGCATTTTCCTCATCTCTCCAGTCAGGGGGGAAAAATGATCAAGTTAGTGATATTACCATTTTGCGTAAATTAACTTAGTGCCCCAAGAAGGCGTTTAGAGCCGGTCAGTATAATGACGCTGGTCCTCCTCATCTGCCACAGCTCTTGTCAGGTTCCCTGGGGCTCACCTGCTGCCATCTCAAGTGATGCGCATCTGTAGAGGAGTTCGTGAACGAGTCTGGTAACGCATACTGGGAAACGAACATGCAGGAGCGGGACTTACCAGCTAGATGATGATGAAGAACTTGGTTTCTGATTCCACGAGGGCTGGGTCCACCCGTCATTTCTTCTTTGGTTTTCCTCTGCGTCTGAAATTGCTCCGGGGCAAAACCTTCAAACTCTGGAGTGATCTTAAGCTAGAATTCCCTCAAGGTGTTCTTCAGAGCCGTGGTTCCTTGGGATATTACTGGTATCGTGCAAAAAAGAAAAAGAAGAAAGAGTTCCGCAGTCAACCAGTTTGGTATTTTCTAGATTACTCAGTACTTCCGTTTATCACAGAGCTTTTCAGAGACTTTAGTGTACTTGTCTTTGCTGGGAATCTCCCATAAGAGATTCCCTGAGCTGTTTTGAATACAAATCTTTTTCGCCTCAAATCATCTCGTGAGACTCGTGTTTACTGGAACAGATGTTGGACATGCTTATGTTCGCTTATTCGCAGTTTTGGAATTTGCAGTTTGTCTGGATGTCTCTAATACGAGATTATTTTCTTTTCAATCTAACAAAATATCCTCCGAGATGCAGAATGAATGGGAAGGTCTCTGCCTATCATAAGCAACAATGTAGGTGGTGCAAGAAGGTTGGGGCTGCAAATGTGAACTTCAGGAAGACACTGAATCTAGAGCTTGGCCTAGGATTGTGCTGTTTGGTCCTTAAATGAAAAGTCTTACATGCTCCTCTTGTGTGTGTGTATCTTTTGTGCATGTGCTTGTATATGTGTTTGTGTTGACTGCCACAGACTTTACAGCATTTTTATTATTGATTAATAATTTACACATTAAATAATTTATTTTATATATATACACACACATGGGTAATTTTTATATAATTGCACAAATGTGGTCCTGGATTGTATGTAGGTTTGTGTTTTTTATTGCAATCTCCCCCAACACATACACACACAGTTTTGCTTGGCTGTCCGGTATTCATTTACGTGTTTTTGATCATTGTTTATTTGTTTAATGTATCTTTATTGGATTTTGATATTAAAGCAATACTGGTTTCATAAAACAAATTAGGAGATGTTTTGGTATATTTTGAAGGCCTGAATTAGTTTAAAACATTAGAATTACCTATTTTTTTAAGTTAGCTAGTACACAGCTGAATATCCAGGCCTGGTGTCTTTTTCAAAAGTGGGTCCTTTTATTATGTTAATTTGTTTAGGTTTTCCATTTCTGGATTAATTTTGGTTCTGAAATTATTCTCATATATGTGTGTGTGTATGTGGGTATATATATATGTATAATATGAGCATATATGTATGAGAAACTCTTGTTCTGTCTCTGCTCTCTCCTCTCAGCGTCTCAGCTATACTTGTAGTTAGATTTGTAAGGAATCTTAATGGGAAAGTGTTCACTTTGCAACTATGCTGAATAAGTCATCTCCCAAACCGCATGCGTAACCGTGGGAATCGGCAGACTTCAGGGGGAGCTCTAATGCGAAGCTCAGTGGTCTGACCGATGCTAAGAAAGCCAGCTGAGCTGCCCAGGTGCTCACTGGAGAACGACGGTTGAAGAAAAGAGAGTCGTTGTAAGAAATGTGAACTCTTCCCAGGAAGATAGAATAAGTTTACCACAAGTGGGAATGTAAGAATTTGTTTTTATCATGGTTTAGAAAAAAGATATGACTCGGAAACCTCTTAATTAGATTTTGTGCACTTTGATGATAATCATGATAAGTAACATGTATTGGCTGCTGACTGTGTCCCAGGATGTGTTCCAAATACTCTATGCGGATTGTTGTCTTTAAGCCTCAGACGGCGATTATTACTCTCCTCATCTCAGAAAGAAGGAAACAGGCACAGAGAGGTAGGGCACTTGCCTAAGTTCACACAGTTGGGACAAGGCCGTCAGGCTCTGAACCGGCTGCCCCGCCTCCAGACCCACACTCTGAATTGGGACCTAGGAACACCTTCCCAGGGAGGGTTCGGTTTGCTAACTTGGTAAGGGAGTGACTATCAGATAAAGCATTCAGTATATGTTTGTGGGATAGATGTTGAGTGATTGAGCAAATAAGAGAGTAATCAGCTATGATACTAAGCAGAAAGAGAAAAGTACTCCATAGAACTTGGGAACAGTGACATCTTAGTCATGGGACTGTCACTTAGAAGGGTTCACAGTGAAACCTCTCCGCATGACGAGAAGCCTGGTAACGCCTGTTTCTGGCCCTTCTGGCCCCTCCCCAAACCCCTGTTGCCGCTTTTCTTTAGTACAGAATCCCGTGTCTCCAGGCTTTCAACTCCTCTTGGGCTGTTAGAATGAAAGAGTAAAACCTAATCTGAAAATTTGGAAAGGTTTGCTAATAGGATTGTCCTGGTTGGGAAGGTCAGTTGTTGGTGGCTGCTTGTGTTTTCTGTGATTGAGTATAGGCCATCTTGTGGGATGAAGTTTTTAAACTTATGAATGACCCCATCCAGAGGGTCCGAAGGATGCCAGGGCGTGGCGAGGAGAGAATCCTGCAGATGTACTTTCTTTGTGCAGATGGTCTCTGTGCGAGGGTCCTTCTTCATGAGGGGAGGTCACTGTGTCTGTCCCACCTGCTGCACGGGGATTGTGACGACAAAATTGGAAGGAGATGATGAAGCCTTATTTACAATACTGAAAATTTATAAACAACCTATATCTTAACAGTTGGGGGGTTATGGTTAAACAAATTATAATACCACATCTTAGTGGAAATAATATGCAGCCTTATCCAATATGGAAAAATGCTTTAATATAATGTTAAAGAGAGAAAGCAGGTGCAAAGTTGCACTTGCAGTGTGCTCACAGGTCTGAAAAGCGAGCAAGTCAAAGCTTTCCTAGAATGCAGTCCGGAGGTCAATTTGCCCCAGCGGGATCCTGGTTTTCTCGATGTGGGGGACGTGCATGTGGAGACGGCTGAGGGAGGCATGAGATTCTCTTTCTTTTCTTTCTACTTTTCCAAATTTTCTGTAATGATCATGTAAACCAAGCTTTTAAAAAAGGAAAGTGAAATTATATCCTGTTAAAATAGGAGAAAAATCAACTTTACTTTTAAACCTGTTTCACAAAGGATTTGAAAGCAATGAACTTTTTTCTGAAAAAAGAAAACAGTTGTGAAAGATCTTTGAAAGTTAAATGCTTCGACAGTAAGCAGAACCTTCTGTTTGCTGGCATCACTTCAAGGAAGGGCCGTTTGATTCTGTTAACTGGTGCATTTCATTTTAAAAAGTCCCGGGAGAAGCCGTCTTAGGCAAGAAGGTACAGGCGCCAAACTTCAGAACTGCTGGGCGCGGGGGTGTTTAGCAGGTGCTTCAGCATGGCATGGTGTTTAACCCCCCCCTTCTGGCCTTCTGGGAGTCAAAGCCTCGCAGGTCTCGGTGAGTTAGAGCTGCACTGGGTGATGTTTGCCCAAGCAGCACCAAAGAGAGAGTTCATCAACAAACTCAGAAGAGAGAAGCAGCTACTGTGTGGTCTCCTGTCTGTTGGGGTCCCTCTGGGAGGACGGAGCCCACCCCAGACCTGAGGATGGAGCAAGACCTATTCCTTCCAGCGTGGAATAGAGAGCCTTGGATCTGAGGTCAAGGGGCTTGAGTCATACGTGGCTACAGAGTAACTCTCAGTGTGATCCTGGCCAAGCCAGCACTGGACCTCCCTGGGCCCTGGGTTCCTCATCGTGAAGTGGGGATCATAACCTTTATCTTCTTCCTCACAGGTACTGTGAGGAACAGGCAGGACGAGGGTGTGAAAGTATTTTGCAAACTCTAAGGGGTTCCGCAGACGTGTGAGATTGTGACAAGACATGATCTGCAGGCGTTTCTCGGTTCTAAGCAGTACCTGGGTGCTCTGAGTACATCCACACCTACCCTGGGCTGGACACATAATGATAACCATCACGATACCAATACTAGCTAGCATTTTTGGGCGCTGTGTGCCCCCGCACTGTTCTAAGTGCTTTACGTGCATCACCTCATTCTAAGTAGAAGAAGGTTATGGGTTTTTGGGGGGGGAAAGAGATTGGAGAGTCAATGGGAGTTCATTGAGAAAAACAAGAACTCAGTAATTTGATTAGAATGGTGTGGGGGGTTTTTTCCTTGAAAAAAATGGATTTAAACAGAAGAGTCCAACCTGTTTGATGGCAACATTCTAATGTGTCTGCTGTTTGCCTCTGTGGCTTTGTTTCTCTCTTTAGATAACTTCCTCTGAGTCCCAGGTGCTGTGTTAGAGTTTTAATTTCACGGCTTGTTCTCTGTGATGTTCCAAACAAACATAGTAACTTCTGCTACTTTCTTCCTATCCTGATGGCCACTTCTGACCATCCCTCTTGCTACTCTTCAGCTGTGGTGCCTTGTGCTCCATCCTTCCTCCTGCACTCCTGCTTCGCCATACAGCTTCCACAGCCCCGTCCTTCCTACCTGCATTAGTTTTCTGTTGCTAACTTCACATCTTAAAACAACATACACTTACGATCTCAATTTTCAGGGTCAAGAGGTTGGGCGCAGCTTCTCTGCACAAGGGTCCTCTGCACAAGGGCTCACAAGGTGGCAGTCGTCACTGCAGCTGGGCCATGTTCTCATCTGAAGGCGTGCCTGGGAAGGATCCGCTTCCGAGTTTACTCAGGTTGTTGGCAGAACTCATGTCCTTGTGGCTGCTGTATTGAAGGCCCTGGCTTCTCGCTGGCTGTCAGCTGGAGGCCACTCTCAGCTCTGAGCAGCCACTTGTAGTTCCTAGAGACTGCCTGCAGTTCTAGAAGCCACCCACAGATCTTTGCCACGTGGGCTTTCCCAGTGTGGCTCTCCTTGATGGAGAGCAAGTCTGCCAGCGAGATAGTCTTAGATAAGATGATACAAGCACAGGAGTGACGTGCCATCACCTTTACCATGTTCTGCTCGTTAGAAGCAAGTCTCAGGTTCTGCTCATACTCAAGGAGAGGGTCACACCAAGATGTTACTACCAAGAGACAAAGATCATGGGGATACCTCAGCATCCGTGCAAGACACCACCTATATCAACTTCTACTTCACTGCTTTCCTTCGAGTGTGTTTTAAGCTCTCTGTAATTCGGTTTTGCCTTGCTTCTCCCAATTACTTTCACTTTCTTCTTAATAAATACCATCTACCACTCATTTCCCTCCTCAAAATTTTTCTTTCCTTCTTATCCCTTCTATGACACAACTTTAATTAATATAGATATATTTTATTTATTAGCATTGACATAATTTTTAAATCTTGCATATAAAACAGAAGTAGTTTTCATTGAAATTAAGAGTTCTTAACTGTTTTTCTGCTTCTGAATCCTTTTGAGAATCTAATTAAAGCTATAGAGACTCACTTCCCAGAAGTGAGGCACCCAGCCCTGTCGTCTGCCGGTCACCACTGCTGCGCTGCAGACTCCCCCGGCTCAGTGTTGTCATTGTGTTATGCTCATGGGTTCGGGGATTCAGACAGAGCGCAGTGGGGATTGCTTGTCTCTGCTTCATGATGACTGGGAGCTCAGGAGGGAAGACCCAGACAGCCGGGGTGCTTCAAATGGTTGGGGGCTCGAATTATCCGGAGGCCTCTTCCTTCGCTGTCTGCTGCCTGGGCTGGGCTGACTGGGAAGCTTGGCTCGGCTGGGACTTTTGACTGGAGTGCTGACACGTGGCTTCTCCATGTGGCTTGGGCTGCTCACAGAGTGGAGGCTGGGTTCCAGGAGGGAGCATATGGAGAGCAGGCCTTCCAAGAAACCAAGTGAAAGCTGCCTGGCCTTTCATGACGATGGCGTTACTTCTGCCAGAGTCTAATTGGTTGAACAGTCTCAAGCCTGCTCAGGTTCAAGGGGAGGGCACACACCCCTTGCCTCTCAGCGGGAGGCATATAGGAGAATTTGCAGCCATTAAACATGGACAAACACAAGCATTATCCTGAACTCTGAAAATTGAAAGGGACCATGAAGGATGATCTATTTCAGTCTGCTACCATGGCTCAACTCCTCTTTACCACTTTCCTTTCATCCCATGCCTGGACCACTGTGGGTGTCTCCTCACTGGCCTCCTGTCATCCACTCTTGCCCTTTCCAGTCTATTCTTCACCCCATAGCCAGAATGGTTGTTCTAGAATCCGGATTTGCTCCTGTGCATTCACCCATCCTCACCTCCATCCCCATACTCCACTTCAAACCAGATTTTCTGACTTTAAACTCTTGGCTTGTTTGTTTCTGTCAGATGGTTCTAATGTTTTTAGCTAGTAATGTAGAAAGTTCTAGAAGTACTTTTTCTTTCTTTTTAATTTGAATTATTATTTAAGGGCGTCTAGCCACCTCTGGGGTCATCAACACCATCCACACCACAGAACCATGGGAAGGGACACCAGAGAATCAGTAGGCAGGTGGTGGTTTCTCTTCTTCTTCTTCCTTTTTTTTTCTTTTGGTGAGGAAGATTAGCCCTGAGCTAATATCTGTTGCCAATCTTTCTTGATTTTTTTTGTTTTTCTGCTTGAGGAAGATTAGCCCTGAGCTAACGTCTGTGCCAGTCTTCCTCTACTTTATATGTGGGTTGCTGCCACAGCATGGCTGACGAGTGGTCCACGCCCAGGATTCCAACCTGTGAATCCTGGGCTGCCAAAGCAGAGTGAGCCAGACTTAACCGCTACACCACTGGGCCAGCTCCTGTTTCTCTTCTTGAGTGTGAAATTTCCAGCTTTCTGACCAGTTGTTCCCTTGCCTCCTTTCCGATGGGGTCGCCACTTTGTGTCCTGTCCACTTGCCTTTCTGCCCACAGTTTCTCACTGTAGCATCAACAGTCTGTATCTCTGGAGGTGCTCTCAGCACCACCAGGCCTTGTGAGCAGCGACTCTAGTCCTGGGTGGGATGTGAATAGTTCTTCTTTCGGAAATAGCCTAATCTGAAAGACATCCCCTTTGCTATTTGAATGGCATGAATGATAGTGTCAGAAATCCTTTTAAATCCAGCAAGATAAATTTGTCTCCTGGGTGCCATCTTCTGGACATACGTGACCCCAGTCATTCTGCTTGAGATGCCTTCGGGTCCTGAATAGACATCTCCCTCAGACACACAGTCCTTTTATTCTCCGCTTTGGGTTCTTGGATGAGGTGTATTTTGGTGTCGCTGGCCATGGCAGGAAGATACGTTCCTCTTTGATGCAGGCTGTGGCTTTCACAGTGCAACCCTTGTGGGTGGTACAGAAAAACGATTTAAAACACAAGGTGTCTTCCCCGTCTTTGCTTAACCATCCATCCCTCAGAGACTCCTCGCCAGCCCTGCCCTGGAGGTTAGCTGCAGTGTTTGCGTGTCATCATCACTGAACTCATTGTTTGAGTGTGTTAATGAGTCTTCTGTGCTGGGGTAGAAGTTCCGTGACGTCTGAGCGCGTGGCCCTCTCTTGTTCCCCCTTCTCTCCAGGACCTCCCACAGCAGGTACTTAACGGTTATCTGAGGCCTGACTGGTTGATCTTTTGTTTCACAGGGACAGACAATCTACAGGCCACTGTCACCCCCACCCCAGAGCCATTTCCTCACGGGAAATTGTTACCGATGTCACCAACATGGCCTTTCTCAGAAGTCCAGTCTTCCTCGGCAGTGGACAGGATCAGGAGTGCGCTGGGACCGTCCCCTGACAACGCCAGCGTGCTGCTGCTCACCCGAGCACCTGAGCCCGGGACCCAGCGCAGAGCCAGGGCTCACGGGGACTTCCCTTCTCCCTCGTACCAAGGAAGTGGACACAGCACCTCCCTCAAGCCTCCCAAGGATTCCTCTGAGTCTTTGGCCCAGCCAGGACCTCAAGGGGGAAAAGAAGCAGCTGCCGTGTCAGGTTTGCCCCACACCAGCATGCTCCCCGGGTTGTCCACTCTCCCATCAGTGTCAGCCTTGAGCGCTGTCCTCCTCTCTCAGCCAGTGTGGGTAGGGACTCCTTTCATTTCAAAACAGCGTTCCCCAAGGTCAGACGTTCTCCCACTGCTCCCCTCAGCTTCATCCTCCCCATTGGCTCCAGTCTCACCTCATTCCATCATCTTTTCTAAGCCAGCAGAGCGACCCACCAAAGTGCCTTTATTCCCCCAAACAGCCCTGACTAACTCCTCTTCAAGTCAAAGCAGAGCTAATCCCTTAAGCCCATCTGCCGAGAAAATGAGCCATGCTCCGTCCAGAAATGCCCGGCATTCGCTAGGCATGCCTCGTCTAGGTCTGTCTGGATCCTCCACAGAGCAGTACTCTGAGCCGTTCCCCACAGAGCGTCCTCACTCAGCAGGCTCCCCCACAAGTGAGATTTTGAGCTCCGAGGCACAGCTGGCCCATCTGTCTCCCCCTCCCCTGCGGCCTGGACGTCTTCAGCTTCCGGGTGAAACCCCCTCCTGGTCAGTGTTGAAAGTCGCCTCCAGTCCTGCAGCCACCCCGCCAGTGGAAGCTGAGGTGGCTGAAAGAGTGCACACACGGGTGTCTTTGCCAGCTTTCAGGAATGGAGCAGCAGCAGCCATCCGAGAGGCCAGGCCTTCACTTTCCCAGACTGTGGGGTCTGCAGCAGTAGAAAGGACCAGCAGAAAGCCAGTGCCTGCTACTGCAGACAACTCTGCTAAGCCCCCACTCCTGTCCCCAGCTCCTGAGAATTCCGAAGGGCCCACCCTTTCGGCAGGACACTCATTTTCCCCTGTGGTGCCTTTCTCTCCGCCTCTCACCACGTCCAGCCAAGGGCAAGCCAGCCTTTCCGGGGCGGTTCCTGCACCGCCGTCAGACAGCTGGGCAGCAGACCCTCCCGCCACGCGGGCTCTCCTCCAGCAGGCACAGAATCATGCCTCCCCCTCTGCCGTGCCCTGAATGCCAACTCCTCAAGAGGAGGGCGACGCCAGATCCCTCCTGCTGCAGCTACAGACTTCCTGCTCTCAAGCAAATTTCCTGGTCTTCTTCCTTCAGCTTGGACTTTTCCCCCGCACAAAGAAGAGGGCCTGACAGCTGTTCTAAAGAAAAATGAAGAGGCAAATTTGACAGTTGCTCTCCAGATGCATCTAAGTAAGGAGATTCCCAGTCTTCACACTGTAAATAGACTCACTTCTACTTTTAGCATTGATCACGTTCCATCGACTGTCGTTACAACACCAAGAACGCTTCTCCTTCCTTCACAATTACCTCCACCTTCCATCCCCTCTGTACGATCCTCCCAGACTGTTTCCCCATCTCCCAGCTTTTCCAGCACCAAGCCAGAGACTCTCACAGCTGCGATGGGCCATTCTGAGTTGCCAGTTTCAGCTTCCAAACAGGTGACAGCATTTCCCTCCTCTGGCGAGGTCTATGATTTCTCAGCAACAGGAGACGGGACAAAGCCATCATAGATCTTTTCTGGAGTTCTTTTTCGCCAGAAACGGGATCCCTTCCCACAGAACCAACAATGTATGGCCTGCTGCAGCAAATGAATTATGACTTAAATGAGCACGTAATTAACTCCACAAGTTGGAAAACTCATTCAGCTTCAACTACTGCTGCCAGCGGTTTAACGTCAGCTGCCAGTACAATCAAATCTCAAGCTGTCAAAGATACCACTGGGCATCTACCACCTGCAGAAGCCTTTGGCATTCGGGATCCCGTCCTTGGCACAAGCTCCAACCAACCCTTTCAACAGTCAGATGTTGCTGTGGTTGGGAACCACACAGACTTCTTGTCCATAAACAATAACAACCATTTGGGAGATTTCCAAACAGCTGAGGTTGAAGATTACCCATCTACAAGTCAACGGTCTGTGTCTCACCACCACCTGCAGCTGCCTGCCCATCCAGCACAGCCTCTCTTGTCGACTTCTCCAAGTCTAAGTTCCACAGCTAGCTTGCAGGACATGCTTTCCAGTGGAATAGATACAAATTCCCAAATTCCCAGTGACATCTATCCATCTCCTGTGATAAATGCTTCCACACCATTCCAGAGTATCCAGAGATACCTCTCTGCTCCTGAGTCTCCTCCTCTCTCAACCAGCGCCTTATTCAGGACCCCATCCAAAGTACTGCTGGCTTCTCAGCACCCTGAGAAATGGACAGGTGCAGCCACTAATGCAGGTAGTTTGTTTCCTGGCACTAAAAAACAGGTGTGGCTGCTTCAGTGGCCAAAGCATCTTCAAGCTCAACACAGGCACCCCGCTTTGCTCAGAAGGAGCAGGCACACCCTTTCAGGATGGAGACTGAGTTAGCAGCCCCACTAGGCATGTCCTTGATTCTCTGCTGAGTTGATTTTTTGGAAAGTATTTACAATTCAAGCGTCCTTATTACCAACTGTAGCTTTGCTATAAGTGGCATTCTCATTATGGTTAATCAACTTAATGAGCCTAAGGCTGTTTTGCCTAAATTCAAGAACACAGAGACTTTTCACCCGAGCAAACCCATAAGTTACATCCATTCATCACCATGACAAGGGACCTGTGCACTGTGGGCCAATGACAGACTTTGCTTTTTCTCTCTTTGCAGTGGACTCCTCAGTGTCGTCCAAGGCAGAACCAACAGCAGCAGCAGCAGCCACCTTGTTTTGGAGGAAACCAAGCTCACCGGCCATGTCTGCAGCTCTAGTTGCTAAGGGTACTGGCGGCAGCTCTTCAGCTGTGGCCTCAGGATTAGTCAAGAGCAGTTTGACCACTGCTCTAGCTAAAAATGTCACCAACACTGCAGCATCTGGCCCAAAGGTGACACCGGGGGCAGCCCATCCAGCCTTCTTGTTCACAGCAGCCTACATGTCTGCCAGAACGGCACCCCCTGTGAGTGCTCACACAGCCATGCAGGGGGATGTGGGCACTGCCTTTGGCCTCCTGTCCACAACACACCTCCCCAGGAAACCACAAGCCATGCACATAGGCCTCCCAACCCCCGCCCAGCCAGACAGTCCCAGGGCGTCCACCACACGCCCGCTGACAGGCCCAGCAGCCTTGACGTCCATTACCGCACCCGTGAGGGCGACGCGGCTGCCACCTGTGCCAGCAGAAAACACAGATGCTGCTCGTCCCGCCGTGTCGACTGCTGTGGTCACGACAGGCAGAGTGGCGTCCAACCTGGAGTGTCAGATGTCCAGCAAGCTCCTGGTGAAGACAGGTAAGAGTCCGCTGTCCTGATTTTACTGAAGAGCAGCAAGCTCATCCCCGCCTCAGAGAAAAAGAAGTATTAGATTTCTTTGAGACCAGTGATTCTCACCAGGGGTGCTCTTTCTCCCTGCCCTCCCCCACCCCCTTGGGGATGTTTGGCCATGTCTGGAGACGTTTTTGGGTGTCTACAACTTGGAGGACAAGGAGGGTGCACCTGGCATCTAGTGAGACGGAGACCAGGGAGGCTGCTAAACATCCTGCAGGGCACAGGACAGTCTCACAACAAAGAGTAATCCAGCCCAAAGTGCCAGCCATGCCGAGGCTGAGAACCCCTGATCTTCACGCAGTGACGGAGCAGAGGAAGGAGTGTTAAGGGACACAGATTTTAGTCCTGGGATCAGTCCTGGTATCAGAGGCCCCTGGCAAACCAGTTCTGCCAGTGACTCTGAGAAAGCAAATGCACACCGAATTTTGCCTGTAGAGCAAGTCAGTGATGTCCCACATGAATGAAGGATGTGATTAGTAAAATACAAAATCTTGGGAGGTACCACAGAAATCAGAAAGGCTTTTTGTCTCATATTTTCTCAATCAGCAGATACTAAAGGTACAGCCGCGGTACTCTCTGTGGGTGCCTGGGATCTCCTTTGGTCTTAAAACAAGGAGACCTTCTTGACAAAGTTGGGTGCTGGGCGCTGTCTTTGCAGCCCCCCTCCCAGTGCAGCAGGCAGGCCAGACGGATGGTGCTCGGGCCGCGCAGCAGTGTGCCGTGAAGAGCGTTAGACGCGTTACTGGAAAGAGCATGCCAGCCTTGGATGCTCGCATCCTGCCTTCCTCTTCACCCCACCAAGAATTAAGTGAAATTATATCTCAAGACATAGCCTACTCTGAAACGGGAACTTGTGAAACTAGGCATCGCAGAAAGTACAGTGTCTCTTTCTATTTCTCAAGAAATGATACCATCTGGTTTTCCACTCCCCGCCCCCCGCCCCCAGATCTGTGCTTCCTCCTCTGAGGGGCGGATGGCCCCAGCCGCTAGGTGCAGACGTCTGGAACATCCTCCCCGCCCCTTCTTCACAAGCCCCTCACCCCAAGCCACCCCCAATCAGTCACCAGTTCCTTTCAGTTCTGCCTCCTGAGAGAAGGTGCCCCTTCTCTCCACCCCCACCGCCTCTTCCCTCGTTCACACTGTCATCGTCGCTCACCTAAATTTCTGCAACAACAGCCAGATTTATCTCTCTGCCTCCGGACTCCCCCCTCCAATCTGTTCTCCAGTCTGCAGTCAAGGGAACCTTCTGAAATGCATGCCTTTGCTTAAAACCCTTCACTTCCTGTCGCCCCAGGACCAAGCCTAAGCTTGTGTTCTGAAATAGTCACTTCCCTCCCCTCTGTTTGGCACTGTCTTTCCTCTGGTGGGTGTGGGTGGGGCAGTCCCTCCCACCTTAGCCGGCTCACTCCCGTTATCCTTCAGGACTCAGCGGAAGCTCAGTTCCTCCAGGAAGCCTTCCCTGATCCCCACCCCTTTGCCCAGGTCGGGACTGGATGCTTCTCCTGGGGCCTCCAGCAGCATCTTAGGCTTCCCCTCCAATAGCGCCATCACCTGCAATCGCAGATGCCTCTTCTCTGTCTCAGGTCTCCAACCCTGTCTCTGTCCCACTTGTGGGGTGGGGACTGCACCTTCCTGATTCTGGGCTGTTTAGGCCACAGCACCTGCTCAGGGCCTGCACTTAGGTAGGCCCTCTGGGAATGCTGCCCAGGGAATGTCCTTGCATGCAGACCCTCAGGGCAGGCACCGCTGAGCCCAACTTCCAAAGTCAGAGGCAGCATTGGTCAGAAATGAAGTGCCACCAGCATTCTAGCTCTCTCTCCACTAGGGCCACCCAAATGGCCAGGCCTTCTTTCCTTAGGCCTTGAGTGGGCCCAACAGAGCTGCTTCCCCAGGGCCCCCTGTTGTTGGTGGACCTGCGCTCAGCAGCTTCGCTCAGAAGCTGCAGAAGGTGGTGGTGGGGCTGGGTGATTGGAAGGTCTGTGGCCTCAGCTGATTGCCGCGCTTCTCTTCTCCCCACAGTTCTCTTTCTGACCCAAAGGAGAGTGCAGAGCAGTGAAACCTTAAAGCTCAATATAGCCAAAGGGCTCACGCAGGCCTTGCGGAAGGCCTTCCACCAGGGTGACGTCTCGGCTCACGTAAGACCCTTGGTTTTGTAATCAGCCAGTCCCTGCACGTCTTCCTCCTGGGTCCCAAGTAGGTTTCAGATCGTTCTCCTCCTCCCTGGGTTCCATAGTCACACTGGCCAGAAGGAGGATCTTGCTCATTTTGGCTAATAGCTAATGCATGGTGGCTGCAGAAAAAGGTCACATTTTGAGACGGAAAATTGAGGCTAATGGCCTTATGTCTATGTTTTTTTTTTTTAAAGCCTGGATATACTGTTTTAAATTGTCTCTTTAGCCTGTTGTTTGGGGAATGTATTTAGTATTGTTAGCGTAATTCTCCAGAAACCACCCATTGCTTTTCCCTTTCTCTTCCTAAGCGTTGTAAAGAGTTGGTGATTTATTTCTGGACATTTAAAAATTATTCTGACTTGTAAATTGAATCCAGCTTTGCTTAAATTGCCAGCCACAGATGGGGAAGTAAACATTTTTTCTCTCCAAATGCTTTAATGCCAAGTACTGTTTAATGACTGCTAGCCGATTTCGATGGCTAGCATCGTCCACGCGATGGAGGCCTTGCTTTGTGCTCTTTTGGTTTGACTCCAAGTTTTAAAGCAGTAACTGCGATTGGCAGCCAGTGGACGACCCTCTGCCCCACTTAGCAATGTTGCTCTGTCTCTTCCCTTGAAGCTTAGTGGTCCCCACACCCCCAAGAAAAGGAATGAGGTTTGGGAACCTAGTTCATTGGTCACTGTCAGCCTCTTTTATATAATTCTGAGGGAAAAAAAAGAAAGAAAGAAATGCATCCCATGAGAAGCATCTGTGGTTTCTGCACCAGAAACGTTATTTGAAAGTCGAAAGTGTGCATGTTCCCATTTGGTTGCCTGATAGTTTTCACTAAACTTTGGTCATTTGCAAACTACCTTCACAGTTTTTGCCTTTTCTGCATATCATCGCAGACCACTGTGACAATTAGTACGTATTAGTTTTTTAAAAATTAGCTCATTTTTTAAACTTCAATACATTTCTTTAGAAAGGATATTTGATATTGCCATCCTAAATGGAAATCAGGATTATTTGCCACAAGTAAAAAGTAATCATAAAAATGAGAATAATAGGAACATCTTGTTAAATTTAAGCTAGACGTTGTTCCTTGCAGGAGGCTCTGTGGCTGAGCTTGGTGTCCCTTTGTTTGTTTGTTTAAAATACAATTAGCAAGATTTTTTTTTTAGTGCCATTGAGTCAATTCCAACTTCTAGTGACCCTGTGTACAATGGAGCAGAACCCTGTCCAGGTCTTGCTGCGCCATCCTCTCACCTTCCAGCACTCTATCGGACAATGCTCTGCTGCTATTCACAGAGTTTTCATGGCCAATTTTTCCACGAGTGAGTGGTCAGGTCCTTCTTCCTAGTCTTTCTTAGTCTGGAAGCTCCATTGAAACCTGTCCACCATGGGTGACACTGCTGGAGTTTGAAATCCTGGTGGCAGAGCTTTCAGCATCACAGCCACACGCAGCCACCACAGTGTGACAGCCGCCATGGTGTGACACCCGACAGACAGGTGGTGTGGGTCCCTGAGCTGGGGAAAAACCTGGGCCAAGGTGGTGAGAGCGCTGGATCTTAACCACTAGACACCCAGGGCTGGCTGGATGAGAGAGGTGTTGAAATAATCCCCAAACTGAGACTTGCTCCTTGAGGCGTGCAGAAGGATTGGAATGGAGTAGTGTGCTGTCCACGTTCCTTCCAGAAGTATCTCTTGTTTCACCTAAAGTCGTCTGAACATCACCTGTAGGAGACAAAGTCGTGGAGAGCACACAGTGTGGAGGAGCCAAAAGAATATCCAGCCTGTTGGAGAACCAGTGGTCTTGGTGTCTTTGGCAAATACTCGTGCCACTCGTAATGGAGATTCAAGAGTAAGAGGGGGGAAGTGGGTATTTAAAACACCCTGAACTATTAATGTAAAACACCAAGAGAGCAAAACAAAATAAGAATAAAATGAAAAGCTTCAGAATCTTCCAGCTGTGTCAGAAAGAACTCAGATTATCAGCATCCCTTAGGACTCAACTGAAAGAGAAACTCTCTACAGCCCATCCCGCCTTGGCCTCCAACCAACTCACAAACCAAGGATGGAGTTAAGTCTGAACAATTCTTCACTCAGCTTCTAGAGAGAGGAATTCACCTCATTTGCTCCATGACCCCTTTCCTGAAAGTACCCCCACTTAGCCCAGCAGTTCTGCCTTTTAATCTTCGTAAAAGATGAGAAATATAATAAAGCTGTTTTCCCCAGCATTCTGTTCCCTGGAACTCTCTCTTGCCGCCGTCTCCTGTCGCCTCCTTGAGTGATGCTTGGTGCTCACAGGGTTATACAGGGGCGCTTAAGGAATCCAAATAGAGACCACAGATTTAATTCTATTCCGATATAAATTGTATTTTGTATACAATTGTAGGTTCGATATAAATTGTATTCTGATATTTTGAGACTTGCCAATCCACTATGCTTTATAGGATTGTTAGAATATTTGTTGAATGAGAACATCCTATTGCCCAGCCATGCTAAATAACATTTGTAGTTCTAAGAAACACCAAGAAGAGCTTAACGTACTGTGGAAATAAACACTGAGTTCTGTGGGTCCATTTGTCTTGTAGGTGGACATTCTGGAACATTCTCATAACATCACCGTTGGTTATTATGCTACCAAAGGGAGGCTGGTGTACTTGCCTGCCGCAGTGATCGCAGTGCTGGGTGTTTATGGGGTCAGCAACGTCACTGCAGATCTGAAGCAGCACACCCCAAACCTGCAGTCTGTGGCAGGGCTCGCCTCCCCGTGGAACCCCCAGCCCGCAGGCTACTTCCAGCTGAAAACAGGCAAGTAACTCAGAAAGAGAGGGCTCCTGTCTGTTCTGGGATCAGGGATGTTCGAGGAGCACACTTGTTTAAAAACTCCTTTGCTAGCTGCTCCGTCATCTCTTAAAGTCCCTGTGCACCTTCCTCAAAGGACCCTGCTAACCAAAAATGTGAGTTCCCTGCACATCAGCCTAGACTCTTCCAACCTTGGATTTATTAGAAATATTCCTTCACAGAAGCCTTCCTTCCAAGTTTATATAATTAGTACTTTATAAGCACCAAATACTGTACTTTGTGTTTTTTCTGTATTACCAGTGGATACTGATGAGAGTTGAGCATCCACAATATCTGTGCCCTGGAGCAACATGTTCCACTTGCCTGAATCAGCATCTCAGAGCTTAGGCCTTGGCGTCTTTCTTTCAAGCTCTTTGGTGTTTCTGATCTTGTGGTTTCCAAACCACAAGAGTGGAGAAACCATTGGAATTGAAAGGCTCAATCAACGTAGTAATGCAGTTCAGTAGATTTTTCCCTCCAAAGCAATAGAAGACTTGTCTGTCTTAGGGTATTTTTATCAGTCTTGGAGCAGATGTCCACAAATCCTGATCGAATGACACCACAAAATCCTTTGCATCGGAGGGAATCTCAGGTTCAGTCATGCTTTTAATTATTTTGTTATAAATCATTTTAAGAGCCACTTTCAAAACTACAGCCAAACCTGTCTGTCCTTATTTGCCTTGATTTCTCTTACCTAAAATTGTGTTGTTTCATATCGTGACTCCTGTTAAGGCCAAGGAGCCAGGTCACGGAACTGTGGTGAGCGCTGTCATTCCTCTCCTTCCAGTGCTGCAGTTTGTGAGCCAGTCTGACAACATACAGTCCTGCAGATTCGCTCAGACAATGGAACAGAGGCTGCAGAAGGCTTTCCAGGACGCCGAGAGGAAAGTCCTAAACACCAACAGCAACCTGACGATTCAGGTGAGGAGGAGGGCACTTCAGCCGTGTGGCTGACGGAGGCCAACCGCAATGCAAGTGTGGGCAAGAAGCGACTTCGTTCCCCGTTTCACAGCTGCCTGGTGCTCTTCAGGCATATGATGTAGACAGAGGTGCCACTCTGGGACAACGAAGTCAAGTCAGTCCCTCCTGGTGAGGATGTCTGGGGGATGGCCATGACAGGAAGGATGCTGTGTCACTATCACCTGCTGTGGTTTGGGATTTTATATTTAAATAAGTATAAAATGTGAAGCTTCCTCAGGTCTTCTGGACACATTTATTATTTTAAAAATTGATCTAGGTATGCTGTATATGCCCAATGTCTACTCTAAGATGATCAGTTCTAAATAATTAAACTCACCAAGATTTGCCTGTTCTCTGATTTGCATTGAGTTATTTTCCAGACAGTCACATGAGCAATCACCTTACTTTAAACACACACACACACACATGCTGTGTATATATATTTAGGGCTTTCTGTGTGTCAGGACTGTGCTAAGTGTTTTACAGATGTTTTGCTGCATAATAGCCAAGACACCCCTCTGAGGTATTAGCACCATCTCACAGAAGAGGGAACTGAGGGAGACGTTCAGAAACTTCCAGAAGGTCACATGGTTGGTAAAGAATGGAACAAGGACTTGAAGCAAAGCCCATAGTCTTACCCACTATGCTATACTATGAAACATGGCAAACACATGAATTCTTTCCCAGGAATTCTCACTCTGGTGCACTGTATTTCAGCTTCCTGGGTTTATGGTAGACCTGCGCCACAAAAGCCTTTCTCAGACCCATTTTTTGCAATTATATAGATAACATCCCACTAAAGACAGATGCTTCTTAATGATATACTGCTCCAGCCCCTAAATTTCTCTAAAATTAAGTGTACTATCTAATGTCTCTGTTTTTACAGAACTAAAACCTTTGCAGTTAAACCCAGTGGTTTTAAAATTGACGTTTAGCATAAGTGAATTATCAGCAAAGCGAATATGATGTAGAAAGCATGCAATTTGATTTGAGCAGTTTTCCTTTTCTAGATTCATGCAAAGTGCACATGGAAGTATCTCCTTAAGATTGGGTTCATAGTAAACTAAGATCTTGAAACATGTCACAGACATAAGGTTCATGTGGGGAGTATGACTCAGCTCCCTTGTCCGAGATCTTCTTTCTGATTGGATCTGTGATCTTCACAGGTGCACAGGTCTCGTTGGAGCTTGGCAGCAGAGTATGCTGTAATTGTGTTCCGGAAGCATAGACTTATTGAGCGCCTGCTATTTATCAGGCCCTGGGAAGGACACCCAGATCAATAAGCTGCCCTCGGCCCTGGGGAGCCGCCCTTGTGCTGTGTCACAGTCATGGGCCACGAGGTGGAACTTTGTAAAGCAAGTAACAAACCTTCCTTAGAAAAAAACTATAACAGGCAATTCAAAGATTGCATCTCAGTAGATTTTAGATGCTCTTGAACATTTCAGCAGCTCTTGGAATGAATGGATAATTGGGAGAATTGTTTTATTAACCTTATTTCTCTTTTTTGCCTTGGCTGACAGGAAGCCCAGAACCAGATTTGTTGCCTGGACTTTATAACCCTCTAGCCCCTATGTCATGCATAGATGATACCCACCTGCTAACCATCCCCCTGGGGTTGCCTTTCATCTGTTTTTCCAGGTCCTTGTTTTTTAATTAATTACTTTCCATTTTGTTGTATTAAATATAATTTGTTGGGCACCCAGGATACTTTGTGGAATAAGACCATGTGAATATTTAATTAATTTGTTTAGAGAGCTGTTGAAAAAGTGACTTACTAGTTTTTTTGTTTGTATAGCATCACTATTAGGGGCTAGATTACAGTGGACTCAATTAGGACTGTTTTCATTGTAAGGGACAGAATCGAAGCTCAGACAGCTTAAGCAAAAAGAGGAAGTGATTGGCTCACGTAGCTGACAGATTCACAGCTTATTTACTTCAGGCACAGTTGAATCCAGGTGCCTACATGGCTTCTCCATGAAAGTCTCTCTTCATCTCTTGGCTTGCCTTGCCCTGGGCTGGCATCATCCTCAGGCCCCGTGGGGTGGCCCCTGGCACCTCCAGGTTTGCCTCATCCTTATTGTTCACAGTCCCGTGGAACCAAAGTACCTTCTTTGTGTCATTCCAGTCAAAATCCTGGGATTACCTCTCATTGGACCCACTTAAATCATTTGCCCATTTCTGGACTGGTAATTGTGACCAAGGAGATGAAATGTCCCAATCTAATAGGCCTGGCTCAGATGCCTACTCCTGGAACTTAGGTGGGGCAGCCCTCCCCAAAGCACGTGAACTGATGGGAGAGAAGAGGCGTTTCCCCAAGGAGAATCGTGGTGCTGTCAGAGCAGAAGGGAGAATGGATGCTAGGTAGGCAAAACAACGACTTTCCATTTCGTCAGCCTCAGAGGTCTGATTAGCTAAATGAAGCATGTCATGGGTGAGTGGGAAGTGAGAGATGAGGTCAGAAGCTGCAGGAGTCCAGAGTAAAGGGGTGATGGGAAAGTGCCCCTGCAGGGGCTGCTTCTGCTGGGGACAGGGGACGACCTTCAGGGAACAATGACATGACCTTGATCTCAGGCCTGTGGACCTCTTCTTATTTATTGAGCTAGTGCTAAGCAGCCACCAAGAATGGTCACACTTTTCTTAGCTATAAAAAAACGAGTATATTAGAGATGACACAGGTAAATGGAAGAACATTCTGTGCTCATGAGTTGGGAGACTTAGTATTGTTAAGATGTCAATATTACCAAGAATGATCTACAGATTCAATGCAATTCCTATCAAAATCCTGGTGACAGTCTTTTCCAGAGATAGAAAAATCCATTCTAAAATTCATATGGAATTTCAAGGGACCCTGAATAGCCAAAACAATCTCGAAAAAGAAGGACAAATTTGGAGGTCTCACGCTTCCTGATTTCAAAACTTAATACAAAGCTACCATAATCAAAACAGCCTTGTAAGGACATTAAGACAGTCATCCAGACCAATGGAACAGAACAGAGAGCCCAGAAAAAAACCCTCACTTATATGGTCAAATGATTTTTGACGAGAGTACAAGACCATTTAATGGGGAAGGGACAGTCTTTTTAACCAGTGGTACTGGGAAAACTGGATATCCACAAGCAAAATAATGAAGTTGAACCCTTACCTAATACCATATACAAGAATTAACTCAAAATGGATCAAAGACCAAAATGTAAGAGCTAAACCTGTAGGACTCTTAGAAGAAAATAGAGGAGAAAAGTGTCGTGATGTTGAATTTGGCAATGATTTGTTGGATATATGCCAAAAGTATGGGCAACAGAAGAAAAAAATAGATAAACTGGACCTCATCAAAATTGAAAACTTTTGTGGATCAAAGGACAGAATCATAAGGCAACACACAGAATGGGAGAAAATATTTGCAAATCGTATATCTGATAAGGGGTTAATATCTAGAATATGTAAAGAACTCCTACAACTCAGAAACAAAAATCAAATTAAAAAATCTTAAAAAACCAAAAAGACAAAGAAAACAAGTAACCCAATTAAGAAATGGGCAAAGATCTTGAGTAGACATTTCTCCAAAGAAGATATGCAAATGACCAATAAGAGAAAAGATGCTCTACATGACTAATCTTTAGAGAAATTCAAATCAAAACCACGAGATACCACTTCACATATACTAGGATGGCTGTGATAGAAAATGGAAAATAACCAGTATTGCTAAGGATGTGGAGAAATTGGAACCTTTGGGCACCTCCAATGGTGCAGCTGCTGTGGAAAACAGTATGGTGGTTCCTGAAAAAATTAAATGTAGAATTACCATATGATCCAGCAATTCTATTTCTGGGTATATATCCAAAAGAATGGGAAGAAGGGACTTGAATAGATCTTTGTACACTCATGCTCAGAGCAGCACTATTCACAACAGCCAAAAGGTGGAAGCAACCCAAGTGACCATCCACAGATGAATGGATAAGTAAATGTGTATGTACATGCAATGGAATTTATTCATCCTTTAAAAAGGAGAGACATTCTGACACAGGCTACAACATGGATGAACCTTGGGGACATTATGCTAAGTGAAATAAGCCAGTCATAAAAGGACAAATACTGTATGATTCCACTTAAAAAAGGTATTTAGTTTTGTCAAATTCATAGAGACAGAAAGTGGATGGTGGTTGCCAGGGGCTGGGGAGGGAGGAGTGGAGAGTTGTTGTTTGGTAGGTTCAGAGTTTTCGTCAGGGATGATTAAAAGTCAGGAGATGGATAGTGGTTATGGTGGCACAACGGTGTGAATGCACTTACAGCCACTGAACTGTGCACTTAAAATGGTAAAATTTTTGTATATTTTACCACAATTAAAGAAGAAAAAGTGTACCTCACCTGGTCGGGTGTACTGCGTATAGAGGTCCCCATCCCTCACCTGGTCGGGTGTATTGTGTATAGAGGTCCCCATCCCTCACCTGGACAGGTGTACTGTGTATAGAGGTCCCCATCACTCACCTGGACGGGTGTACTGCGTATAGATGTCCCCATCCCTCACCTGGTCAGGTGTACTGCGTATAGAGGTCCCCATCCCTCACCTGGTCGGGTGTAGTGTGTATAGAGGTTCCCATCCCTCACCTGGACGGGTGTAGTGTGTATAGAGGTCCCCATCCCTCACCTGGACGGGTGTAGTGTGTATAGAGGTTCCCATCCCTCACCTGGTCGGGTGTAGTGTGTATAGAGGTCCCCATCCCTCACCTGGACGGGTGTAGTGTGTATAGAGGTCCCCATCCCTCACCTGGACGGGTGTAGTGTGTATAGAGGTTCCCATCCCTCACCTGGTCGGGTGTAGTGTGTATAGAGGTCCCCATCCCTCACCTGGACGGGTGTACTGTGTATAGAGGTCCCCATCCCTCACCTGGACGGGTGTACTGCGTATAGAAGTTCCCATCCCTCACCTGGTCGGGTGTAGTGTGTATAGAGGTCTCCATACGGCAAGCTCTGTAGGCTTCTTGCTACAGTGGGATTTAGTTTTGTTGAAAAACAAAAGATAGAATGTTCATGATAGAGATAAAGGTTGAAAAGTTATTTTAGTTATTATTTGTTTAGGGGGCACTATAGTGAGGTCTTTTGAATTGTTAGAGAGAAGCGCCTTTCTTTGTGATACCCTGGAAAAGAGACCTGAATACCCGTGGCTCAACCACATTCCAAAAATACTTCAGAGAGGAGAGTAAGAGTTGACCAGAAACATTGACTCAGTATGTTATTAATCATGGACTGTAGGCTCTGTGTTAGAGAATTGAAAAGGAAATTCCACTAATGGGAAAAAGTAGGAAATAATGTGAAGAAGCTCTTCTTATGGCAGTCTTCTTAAAAATAAGACTTAAAAGGAAAATTGCAGGGGTATGTATGTCTGAACACACAAAGGTCTGCGAAAGACGGGGTGTCAGTCAGGTCCCTGTAGGAAGAGAAGGCACACTCAAATGATGGTAATTGGAGGAAAGGCCAATAACACAGACCCTTTGCAGAAGCGTGGGCAGGCTCTGGGGGAACCACAGGGACAGTGCGGTTGCCAAGGCTGTAAGAGGTGGGAGCAGTTATAGGAAGCCAGAAGCCAGAGTTGGCTGACAGGAACTGTGTCCCCACAGGGATGGAGTCCTGGACACCAAAACTCTGGTTTCACTGTCCTCCCTCTCTCTCACATCCTCCCAGCCTCCTTTTAGCTGAAGCCAGAGGTCAAAGGAGCCCACTGAGGTGGTGCACAGGGTCTGCCTCAGGGACACTGAGCAGGACATGGGAGGGGGTGCAAGCGATTCTGGAGAGGGGGGAGGGGCAGACACCTGGCCCAGAACCCAACAGAGACTGTCTCACCAAGTTGAATGCCTTCCTCTGTATCTGTTTTTCAAATAGCATCTGTGGGATATTCTTATCCATACATTGACCCAGGGAACCTCATTTTCTGGTAAATAAAAAACCGACTTGGACAAAATGCAAGAAGAAAACCACATCATCTCATAGTAATATTTACATATTCTATATTGAATTAGGAGACCGCAAGGAAATGTCATCGCTCTCTAAAGAAGTTATTTTATATCTCCGAATTCCTTTTGTCGTTAGGTTCAGTCACTCTGTCCTTTACTGGGGTGGTGATCAGCTGGTGTATATTCCTGTTCTTTCAACTTTAAAATTCCCCAGAAGTTTGACTCAAGCGTTCTCTGTCTGAACAGTTTAGCTCTCCTTAAGTTTAACATTCCTATGCTCTATTTCACATTTTCAGAAGCATGAAAGTAACCTGAGACATTTTAGGCACTGGAAAAGATCCATGCACTGGTTAAAACCTGAAGCCAGGCTGCCTGGATTGGAACCCTGGCTCCATCACTTATTAGCTGTGTGACCTTGGGGAAGTCCCTTGATCATTCTGGGCGTCAGTTTCCTCCTTTGTAAAAGGGAGTCATAACTGGATACACCTCCTAGGGTTGTGGTGAGGATTAAATGAGATAACGATGCCTGGCACATAGGGAGCAATCAGTAAATGACGGCTGTTGTTAATCTTGTCTCTTCCTTGCTCTTTTCCCTCCTTGCTTTCATTCCTACCCTCGACTTCTGCTGAAACTTCTCCCCTGGCCTCCATGAAACAGACCCTCGTCTTATCTGGCATGTCTCCCCTCCCTTCCCTCCTGTGTCCATTCAGATTGTGAGCACATCCAACGCCTCCCAGACAGTCACCCTGGTGTATGTGGTGGGCAACCGCAGCTCCATCCTCAACGGCACCGTGGCCAGCAGCCTCCTCCGGCAGCTCTCGGCTGAGCTGGTGGGGTTCTACCTCACCTACCCGCCGCTCACCATTGCTGAACGTGAGTATGTCCACGCCGTGCAGGGATTCTGCCATTTTTCCCAGGGCCTTTCCCCATTTAACAAACATCTATTGTGCCAGGCCGCGTACTAACTCTTTTGTCATAAAAGAACAAGTGAAATTTGTGGTAAATGGGGATCGAAATGATGATAAGTTTATTGCACATTGAAAAAAAAAAACACTTAAGTGCCTTTACTCTTCAAATATCCCTTATCTCATTTAATCCTCACAACCACCCTATAAGGTAGGTGCAAAATTAGCCCTGTTTTTGCAGATGAGAAAACTGAAGCTCCAAGAGACTCCCAGTCTTCCATAGCTGGGGAGACATGGAACCTGGGTATGAACCCAAGCAGTCTTCCTTCTGGGCCTGCAGTCCCGCCCGGGAGGGCGTCTGCCCTCGGGGCAATCTGGGTTGCTATGTTTCCTCCACTTCTGCCATCGGCAGGTGTTCCCCGGCCTTCAGCCCGTGCCCTGGCCGTAGACATCATAATGCAGCTCATCTGCAACCAGCATCGTGACTTCGCTTGATGAAGTCCCCTAGTCCTGTGGCCTCACCTTCTTCTAATGCTTCAGTTGCGTGATCCTCTTTACCATGCAGCGGGCGTAGCCTTCGAAGATAGCAGCCTACATTTTGTACCCAACACTTCCCTGGTAGCCAAAAGGAAGTAAAGATTTGTGCTCTTGATTTTGATCATGGGAACGTTTCTTGAGGTCACAAGGCAAGCTTTTTTTTTTTTTTTAGCACATTATGATCTCATTTGTGTTTCCGTCTATGGTTGCTTTTGATATTGTAAATAAATGAGATGATGTGTGTGAATGTACTGAGCACATCACAGCCGCTCAAAATTTTTTTGGACGTTGATTTAATGGCAAGCTTTTGAGAATTTCCATGTAGTAAGGAAAGATGACTCTGGATTTTATGGAAAAGATGATGTCACAAAAGATGATGTTATGTCACATGGCAGCATGTGAAGAATTTATTTTCTCTCATCATCTTGATATTCTGATAATGACAATGATAAGGACTAAGATTTATTGAGCACTTACTGTGAGCCAGGCCCCAGGCAAAACCCTTTACATGTGTTAACTCTGATGCTCACCGCACCTGTAAGGAAATGACTGTTCGTTACAAGCTTTCGGCTGCTAAACTGAGTCCTTGACGTTGGCAAAATCTGTTCAAGAGATCATTATTCCTAAAAATACTAGCAATGGTTGGATAATTTTTAAAGAGAAAGCTGCAGTTAGGGCAGTTTCCAGCTGCAGGTCTTGATAATGAAGATGCTCCACTTGAGAAGGTTTTGATGGAGAAACTGAAAGAGCAGAGACCCCCAACCCTGGAAGACGTCGTCTGAACGTCAGCCCTTTCCTGAGCCTTTGGTTTTTGAATAGCAAGATAGCTTTGGCCCGTATGTCCCAGAGTTCTCAAGATGATAAAGCAGTATTTAGCTGCTTGCTATTTTGTCACTCTGTCCAATTCCCCTTAGAGTATTTACACAGAAAACCTGTGAAAGTAATTTGGCGTGTTTCTTGTTTGTTTCAGCACTGGAATATCCCAACCTTGACACATCGGAAACAACCAGAGACTACTGGGTGATTACAGGTAATCTCATATTTTATTTCCCCTTTCACCCTAACAGGTTGGTTTGTTTTTTAAAACTGCCTGCCCTTCAGTGATAGGATTAGTGTCTTTTCTTGGGTCCCGTCTTATAAGCCAAGGAGTTATTCCACAGGACCAGAAGTGGGTGGATAAGCTGAGATAAGAAAAGACATCACACTGGAGATGAATATTAAATAAACAAGTCACAGCACCTACCTGGAGAGTCCCATCCAGTGGCCTCTGGACCCATCAGAAGGGACAGCGTTAACCTGCAGACATCTGGGGCATGTCCCTGTGAGTGGCTGTCTCTCTGTTTAAGTAGGGCTTTCTGTACTGCCCTCTGAAACCCCAGTGAAAGTCAGAGGAATGCTGGGCATGCCTTTCTCTCTCCCCGGCACAAGGCCCACACCCACACTCGTCCTGGTGCAGCCCAGGGTGTCCTGAGAGTGAGGGCAGAGGGAAGTAAAGGGTGTTTTGGTGGCATTTTCTTCTTTCTCCTTGACATTTCCCAGCTGAGCTTTATGAAACAGGCAAAAAAAGTTCTTGTGTGTGTTTTTCAGAAGCCAGACAGTAGCTCTGGAAATCAGAGAAGCAAGGGTTTGGAGCAAAAAGAGAAGATAGATGTTTGTAGGAGAAAAAGTGGCCAGCCCAGCTGTAAAGGGGAGGCACTGGAGGGGGACCATGTTAGTTTGCTCGCCTGCCGTAACAGCACCACAGACTGGGGGCTTCGACAGCAGGAATTAGACTCCTCACACTTCTGGAGGCTGGAAGTCCAACAGCAAAGTGTGGGCGGGGGTGGTTTCTCCTGAGGCCTCTCTCCTTGGCTTGTCGACAGCCATCTTCTCGCCATGTCCTCACGTGTCTCTATGCCAGTGTCCTCTTCTTATAAGGATACCAGTCATACAGGATTAGGGCCCACCCTAATGACCTCATTTTACCTTAATTACCTCTTTTAAGGCCCTATCTCCAAATATGGTCACATTCTGAGGTCCTTGGGGTGAGGACTCCAACATGTGGATTTGGGGGGGATGCCTGCAGCTCGTGGGGGGGACACATGCAGCTCATCACAAGGCGGAAGATCCTGCAGGTCGTGGGAGATGGGCTTGGGCTAGCAGCCCCGTCTGAAACCTCCCTTCTTACTCCTTCCCTCCCCGTCTCCTCCCTCACCCGCCATCCCAAAAAAGCAGCAGGTGGGCTGCTGCCTCTAGTCCTGGCTCAGGAGCCAGCCTGCTCGCAGCCTCTGCTCAGCTGCAAAAAACTGCATTTCTGTCTCTCTGCGGAGCTGTGGATAGGCAGAGGTTATTTTACTTGCTAAGAAGGCAAACTAAAGAGATGTGGGTTTTTTTGTTTTTTTTTCTTTTTAAACAAGAAATATGTTTAAAAAGGAAAAAACCCCACCAGTTTATGCCTGATAGACAATGCTAAGCCACCACACATTTTTGAAACCAGCCAACATGTAACATTTACAAAATCACGTTTCCTCCACCAGGAATGCGGCTTTTTAACTTGTAGACATCTCTCCCCTTCTGTCAACTTGAAGGGTTACATGAAATGGTAACAAATCCCCCCTGAAACACGGCTGTCCTCGACGACCTCCTCTTTCATCCTTTCCTCCTGTCCCTGGATCTTGTCCTGCCTGTGTCTTAGAAACGTAACCGTAATAAAAAGCTCAACACGTGGTCTTGTTTTCAGGATTCTCCTGGGACTTAAGGCCCTCCCTGCTCTCCTGTGCAACCCTCCCTTGTTAGGGCTGTTAGCGCTCTTGGTCATCTGAGTCAACAGTGGCCTCTGGCCGTGTGCTTGGGGCTCGTTGGATCAGTTGGTTAGTGCTTTGGCCGGGCAGGAACCACGTCTCAGGATGACCCTCCTCCCTTCCCTTTGGCTCCTGACCACTTTCTACACCCACTGGCAGCCACCCCCAGCTTTTGCCATTGCTTCCAGAAGGGATAGGAGATTGGGAACTGAGAGGTGGAGAGAGCTTTGTTCAGTCTGTTCAAAGCCACAGCCCCTTGAATAAGCCCTCTGCCTGTTCCTCCCAGACCTTCATCACAGCACCTGGTCTTCTGCTCATTGCTAGCAGCCAAGAGGATTTGGAGCAGCTTTCCTTTCTGTAGATTGTATTATAAAACCCTGACATGTTCTCATCTGTTTTCCAACTAAACTTATATTAAATATGTTTTTGCACACTGTACACTTCTCCCCTCCCTGAGTGTGGGTCCCTCTTTGGTGAGAAATCACTGGTTTAGGGTTACTCCTGCTGTCCCTCTTTATGGAGAATCCAGGGGCCACCTTGCTACCCGTGGGTCCTGGAACCTGGTTGTGTGAGTGAGGCAGGACAGAGATGCGCACACTTTGTATTGCTGCCTGACACAGGCGAGCGCCCGTCTTAGAGTTACTCATCTGTCTTTATTTCACCCACCAGACTCAAAATCCCCCAGGCCCAGCAATCCCACGATTTCTTCTGGTCTCAGCTTTGCTACATACTAACCTGGTGTGTCCTTGAGCAGGTCGTTCAGGCTCTCTGGGTGTCACGCTGTCACCTTTAGAATGAGAACATCTGAACTGAGCATTCAGGTTCTTTTGGCTCTGAATATGTGGGCTTCAACCATGAATAAAACAGTTCAGCTTGAATACATGGAGGCTGACCAGGCCTGATCGTTGGAAGTTTAGAGCCCAGTGCAATTGTGAATAAAGAAGGAGTAAGAAACCGGTGATGTAACAACCACCCAAGCTTCTGGACAAAGTTCCTTTGAACACAACTGGGGACCTGCCCACCTCCCCTAAGCTGAGTCAGTGATGGCCAAGGGTGGGCGGCCGGGGCCCCGGCTGGTGTGCGAAGAGGCTGCTCTCTTCCTGGGCACCTGTGCCAGGGTCCCAGCTCCCTTACGGTGCCACCTTCTGTGTGGCTGTGAGAGACATGAGCACACGTTCCTTACCACTCCCTTCCAGGCTGGCGGAGAGGGCCCGGAGCCTGGGGCCTGCTGCTCTTCTCAGGGGTCAGGCGAGGAGACACAGACCTGCAGCACATTCTATATTCTCCGTGGGGTTTCTCGCTCTAGTCAGGGTGTGTCTAGCAAAGAAGGGGGCACATGTGAGCAACAATGGCAGCTGCCACTGTGGGCATCCTCTCAAGTGCCTTATGGCACTCTGCTGGAAGCACTTTTTATACAGTATTTGTTCCTCACAAGGACACAATAAGGAGTGGGTTACGATCCCTGTGTTTTCAGATAAGGGGCTCAGAAGAAATAAGCGACTTGCCCAAGAACACTCAGTAAGAGGGAGCCAGGATTCAAACTCAGGCCCCTAGTGCCAGCCCCAGAGCTCCCCCAGCTGCCTGTTAAGAAGGACACATCCTCTCTGCAGGTAGGGCGATGAGGCACATGGGGCTGTGACTCTGCGGCAGGTGCCCACAGCCTCCTGCCCTTACGTGAGGGTTTTTTTCCTTCAATTTTTGAAATTGTGGTAGAATACATGTAATAGGCAATTTACCATTTTAACCATTTTTAAGTGTACAATTCAGTAGCATTAAGTACATTCACAGTGCTATCAGTTGTCACCACTATTTCCAGAACTTTGTCATCACCTGGAGCCTTTCACTGTTCCCTTTCTTCCATGTCGGCCCTTAATTCTCACTGGGATTCCCATAAAGTACCCCAAGGTGACGCTCCTCGACTGTCCTGTGCCCCCCTCTATCATCTAGTGGTCAGGAGAGGCCGACTTAGGGTGATCCTTCAGCAGCTGGTCTTTGAACCAGCAAGGACGTGGGCTCTGCTCTCTGGAGCCACGAGGGAGGTGATGTCAGGAGGGTTGTGAGGGGCCTCTCTGGGACCTGCCGTGGCGGGGACAGCACAGGAGAGTTTTATCTTTGTTTGCAGGAATGCTGCTGACAGATGAGCTGAGAGTCCCTCACAAGGGCCCTAAAAAGAGAGCTGCTATATACTCTCCATGGGGATTACTTGGCATTTATGGCTTCAAGGAAGTAATTTCTGAGACTCTGCTGTGGGTTTTATTTCTCCCTTGATCGGTTTAAACAGCATTCTCTATCTCTTGTTGTCGTCAGTTGCTTGATCTGGCGCTGTATGGAATGTGATCATAACAACAGCACATTCTTTTCATCCGAGCTGTTTCCATATTCTGGTAGATGGGTGGTATTAATGGTCCTTGGCTGGACTGTGGTAGAACACCCTTTACCAAATGAAAAATCCTGTATTACATTCTCAGCCCATGTAGCTGTGGTCCCTTTAGGAAGATGAGAATTGTTTTTAGCATTTTTCATTTCAGGGATGATGTTGGAAGGCAGTGTTTGTGTGTTTGGGGTGAAGTGTGCTTCCCAAGGGACTTGGAGGAAGGCCTGGACTTTGGGATAGACAGCGAAAGGCGGTTGCCCCCATGGTAAGTGACCATGGTAATCCTCGGATGGCCGTAGCGTTCATTAAAATCCTCCTCCATGCGCTAGCCTTTGCCTGGAATTCCACCATTAATACCTCACCTACTGACCACAGAGAGCCCTGGGTGTAGACAAAGTGCAGTGGTGGAGGAGGGGTGGGAAGAGAGGAACTCCATTCACCTTCCACCACCAGGCACCGGGCTAAGCTGCTTTAGACATCTTGTTTCATCTCAGCCTTAGAGCCCATTAGGAACACGTTTGCTGTGATGTAGACTTTCTTGTTCCCTTTTCAGAGAGGAGAACTTGGACTCAGGGAGCCAGTGGTTTGCCTAACGTCCCACAGATGGCCTGTGCCAGCGCTGAGAGCCCACTCTCTCTTACGCTGTCCTGCTCTCAAGTGGGAGAGTTCCAGAGAGGCCCTGGGCAGCCCCAGGAGTGGGTCCCAAAAGGACCCACAGAGGAGGGAGGGGTGAGGACATGGAGCAGGTGGTTTGCCCAGGTGTGAGGGTCTGGGTTGCAGGATGAGCTCAGAGACTTCAGCAAAGCCGTTGAGAAGGAGAAATAAAATAAAGGTAGCCCTGAGCCAGGAACCGGTAAAACCCAATTAGCTGTACCCGCAGCTATGCTCTGTTCCCACATGGACTCTTAACAACACATCCCATCTTCAGCAAGGTTTGATTTAATCCAGCAGCGTTAGACACGTCACAGCTCATGGAGGAGAGAGCGCAGGCTCTGGAGCCACACAGGCTTGGGTGTGAACCCTGACTTTGTATTTAGCAGCTGTGTGACCTCGGACAAGTCACTTAACCTTTCCAGCATCCATATCATGTAGATAGTGATTCCAGCCTCCTGGGGCTGCTGTAAGGTAAGTGAGGGAAGAAGGGCCAGGCCCTGACATGAGGTCGGCCTGGTATCCTTCAGTGCCCGGCGGTGGTTGTGGCTTCTGAGTCAGTAGGGAGGCTGTCCTCTGAGCAGCCCTCTGCCTTCTGTTTCCACAGTGCTGCAGGGCGTGGACAGTTCGCTGGTGGGCATGCACAACCAGAGCTTCGCCCGGGTCATGGAGCAGCGCCTGGCCCAGCTGTTCATGATGTCCCAGCAACAAGGCCGGCGGTTTAAACGGGCCACCACCCTGGGAAGCTACACTGTGCAGGTGGGTGTGTGTGAAGCCACTGGGTCTTCTGATAAATGTGTGGGAATGTGTGTCCTGAGACTGAGTGAATCGTGCTGTGTGCAGAGGAGCAGCTGTGGTGCAAACTGCCAGAGCTGTTTAATCAACACGGCTCTTAGGTTAGGGAGGATGGGTGGTCATAACCATCAAAATCCTGAAGGAGGGTGAGAGTTAGCTACCCCCCGACAGAGTCACTACTAGATTGTAAGGAAAGGGGGTCTGGGAACAGATTCTTCACACACACAGATGTTTATTAAACAAGAAGTTATCAGTCCGCAGGCACAAACTAGTCACCAGCCTAGGCTGTAGGCTCGATGAGGTCCCAGCTCTCACTGCTTTCAGGCCTTCTCAGGCCTCGTTTAGTCTGCTCTAACCAACAGAACCCTCTGAGTTTGTAACGGACACACGACCACGCAGGGATTTGGGCTGGGAGCTCTAGCAGACTCCGTTGGTGCTCTGCCCAAACCCCCTTACCCTTTCTGTGAATGACAGTGAACTTCCGGCAGCCGCCTCGGAATCGATGTTGGAGGTCTGCCCTTGAGATGCCAGAACCCACCTTGCCTGTACCACAGCTGGCCAGAGGTGCCTGTGACTTAACCAGTGGGGGTTATAAATACCCCAGTTCCCTTGCCCCTTGGCTAGGAGAGTTCTGAAATGTCTGTTTTAGATCATTTCCAGAGCTTTCCCACAGGATTAAGCTTCAGTTGCCCACTGTGGTAACTGGATTGTTGATGTGCCCCTCGTTAGCTCCCTTCACACCCCTGTGTCACCTCCTCATCCTCCTGTCAGTGCCTTGTACCTCACAAATAAATTACAAGCACTCAACTCTTCTTAGAGTCTGTTTCTAGACAGTAGCCGTCCCCCAGGTGGGGGCTCTCAGCCTCTCTAGGTTCCTTATCCAGTTCAAGCAAAAGTGAGAGTCTCTAGTGTGTTTTAGCCAATCCACATATGTTGAATACCACTAATTTCACCAATGAGAACCCATTTCTAAGGTTTGTTATGCTAATTGGCAAAGCTCTGTTTGCGAGATATGAAATTACAGGCATGCTCCTGGTCACTCTCTCTAGAAGGTGGGCCTCCTAATTGGAATCCAGCCTGGTGCCCCTGGGGTGTGAGCTCTTCATTGGAGATTGACCACATCTGGGGTGTAACTTCACCCAAACACACGTGCGTAGTATCACACTGCCCACAAGGAAGCGTCTTAAAGGAAATTACAGACGTTACCACAATCTGTCTGCAGATCATGTCCCCAGGCAATCTTGAAAGTGCAAACGGGGGCTGCTCCGTGGCTGAGTGGTTAAGTTTGTGCGCTCCACTTCGGCGGTCCAGGGTTTCACCAGTTCGGAACCTGGGCTTGGACCTAGCATTGTTCATCTAAGCCAAGCTGAGGCGGCATCCCACATAGCACAGTCAGAAGGCCTTACAACTAGAGTATACAACTGTTACTGTGGGGCTTTGGGGAGAAGAAGGAAAAAAAAAGAAGACGACTAGCAACAGATCTTTTTAATCTTTTCAAAAAAAGGTGCAAACAACTCATCTTCTGGTACGCACCTTCCTGAGTGAGTCAGCATTGTGCCCCTGATGGGGCTCCAGGCTCCCATTCACAGTTGGTGACTTTGGGCCTTGGTTCTGTTGGAAGGTTTTGCTTCTAAAAGTCTCTCTGGTCTGTGATAGCCTCATCAAGAGGAAAAGCGATGGTTAATTTCACATTACAGGTTTGTGACTTCCCGTCTGTGGGGTCCATGCGAGCCCTATAATTCAGGCTTCTCCAAATAACAGAAAGGAAGTTGCTGGACTCAGAGGACAGTGAAACGGGACTTGCCTTAGCTGAAGGAGGAGAAAGAACCACCCTACGATCCTGGTGTTATTCATAAACCTAGGAAATCTAACACATTCTGTGTGTTGAAAGGGCCCAGTGAGATGTTCTCTCTCTCATTTCTTCTGAGGACTCAGTGTGCTTGGCCCCCAGAGTCACCAGGAAAGTCTGAGGGAAGCAAGTAGGGGTTTATTTCTGCAAATCCCTAATTCACAGAGGCTGTAGATCACCTTCTGACATTACCTTGGAGAAATCTGGGTAAGAAGAATTTGCTATTAAATTGAAATTGAGTGAAGTTGTTAGATGTGTGAATTCATTCACTCGTGGCTGGTTGTTGCCTCTCCTGACCTCCTCTCCCACCGGGGGCAGGAAGGACACGCCCAAGTTTCCCAAGTAAAATTCAGTCTACAAAGCTTACGTCATCCTTCCACCCAGAGGCCTTTCTTCTAGGATCAAATAATTTTAAAAGATGAGCTGCCTTCATGAATATGGAGATTTAGATGTCTAGAACTTAAAGATATTTCTCTAGTGGATATATCTGAGAAATTGAGTTCAAAGAAGAAATATATATGACCAATGAACGTTTTTAAATGTTTAACTCACTTGTCATCAAAGTAATGCCATTTTCACCTTCCAAAGCTTAGTAAAATGGTCCCGTCCAGTGTTGAGGAGGATGCAGTGACCTGGGCACTTTCAAACACAGCAAATTCATTTCGAAGAGGCAGAGCTGCACACCAAGATGGAAGGGTGGGAGCAGTGTTTCTCAGAGAGTGTCTGCAGAGTGGCCCCATAAGGTTCCCTGAGGTGAAGCGGTTCTGCCCAGGTCACTTTGGGTGAGGCTGCAGCCTGTAGCCCTGGCTTGAAGATTCCCAAGAATCTTTCAAAGCCTCTAACAAGACCTGAGTAAAGAAATCTTAGTTTCGTTCAACCAACTTGTTTCCAAATTCAAATGTCCACAAGACCCTTGTTTTTGGTAATATCTACATTTCCCCAACGTTTTATTATGAATATTTTCAAACTCACAGAAAAGTTGAAAAAAACTATACAGCTAACACCCATGTACTCACTATCTAGATTCTACAATTAACAATGTACTTTAATACTGTTTTATATTTGATAACATATATCATTTCCATACCACAGATTAGTTTGGACTGCTCTGGAACCTCATATAAATGGAATCCTTTATTCTATATATTCTCTTTCATATGAAGCTTTTTTCACTCAGTGTAGTGTTTTTGAGATTTGTCCATTTTGTGTTATTCAGTAGTTTATTCCTTTTTATTGCAGAATCTTATTCCCTTGTGTGAATACCCTACAGTTTGTCCATTCTTCAGTTGATGGACACCTGGGCTTGTTCCAGTTTTTAGCTATTATAAACAGAGCTGCTATGAACATTCTTCTACAAGGCTTTTTACGGCCATGTGCTTTCATTTCTCTTGGTTATATAGGAGTGGAATTGCTTGTTCGTAGGGTTGGTGTATGTTAGTTCTGTGAGAAACTGCCAGACCTTTTTCCCAAGTGTACCGTTTTCCACGCCCACCAGCCGGATGTGGAGGTCCCTTGCTTCAGGTCCTCATCAGCACGTGGTGTTGTCAGCCCTTCTCACTTTGGGCATTCTGGTGGGTGATAGTGGTGCCTTGTGGTTTTAATTTGAATTTTCCTGTGCTTATTGGCTATTTAGATATCTTCCTTTGTGAAGTGTCTGGTCAGGTTCTTTTAAAAACTCATTTCTTATTGGGTTGTAGTAATATCTATTTTTAATTGTTATATATAGCATATGAACAAAGGAGTGTAAAAATATGTGTTCTAAAGAGCACTAATAAAAGGAACCCACAACCCAAAGGGAAAGAACATTACCCTTACCTTACCCCAGAAGCCTTTTCTGTGTCTTCTCTGAGTATGCATACTGCCTTCCTTTCCATCAGAGTTGAGTGTGCTTTTGGATTTTGTATTAAATCATGCCTGTATTTTCTGTATAGATTTCACCATCCACATGTGTATCCCTAAACAATACATCATTTAGTTTTGCCTGTTTTTGAATTTTATATTCTGTGATTTGTTTCTTTTGCTCAACATCAGGCTTTTGTGTTCACCATATTGATATAAATAACCATAGTTCACTTAAACTACCCTATAATATTTCATTGTGTGACTCTACCATAACTCCTTTATCCATTCTACTCTTTGTGACTTTTGGAGTTTTTGGTTTTTTGCTATTATGAACAATGCTACTATAAACAGTTTTGTAATATCTTTAGTATCGTATGACACTTATAGTCTATAATATACACTTTATAAAATACTATACTACACTATACTATAATGTTTATCAGTTATTGATTGTAATAGTGAAAAGTGGACAACAACTTAAAAAATGAAGGGTTAGTTAAGTTTATGAGTCATGCATGCAGTATGAGCATTATGTGGGTATTAACATTTACATTTTATGTATTTATGATGGTTATCAATTGTTAGTTATAATACTCAAAAATGAGTAACAATGTAAGTGTTTGACAATAAAGGATTTGCTAAATAAGTTTGTGAGGTGTGCACTGAAATGCTGTGTAGAAACTAACATTTATGCTTTTGTTATATTCAAGGCCATTTCTGGATGCAAGTAAAAATAGCAAAATATGATACTATATATAGTGTATGAAAATTATTTTGTAAAATAATAAATAAAAGGCTTTTGTGGGGAAACAAGCAATAGAAGTAAATACTCCAAAATGATAATAGTAATTAGTTTGTAGTGGAGGGATTACAAATTGTTTTCATTTTATTTCACTTCTTGATGCCTTTCTGTATTTTCAAATTTTCTGTAGTGAATGCGTATAACTTGTACAATGAGAGAAAGCAACAAAGGTTTTTTTAGAAAAAGAACTTTGGGTCTCCAAGTACTGCCTTTATTAGAGATCTTTTCAATTGCAGACGTATAAGTTCATTTTTTTTCCTCTCTGACAGTTGCGGGAATTGAAATTAGAAATCTTGTTTGAGAATAACCTAACATGCCCTGAATTAATGTGGAGGCCTATTTTCAAATGAGGCCAGAGTTCTCTGGAGGCTGGAAGACATCACCATTTCAGCATTCTCTTCTCCAGCCTCAAACTGTTTTTTCCAGATGTTGATATTTTCAAAATCTTTTTCTCCTCCCTGCCTCCCCCTCCAGTGATCACAGGGCATCTTGAGATGTTGGTGATAGGAAGGTACATGAAGGTTGATGTCTAGAACAGCTGTTGTGGGCCCACGTAGCCACGGAGGCGTCAGCAGGCAGGAGGGAGCCCGCTGATTGCCCGTTTGATTGCAGGCTCTGTGCAAGATGCCCGTAACACAGCCTCTCTTGCTCTGACAGATGGTGAAGATGCAGCGGGTGCCGGGACCCAAGGACCCAGTGGAGCTGACTTACTACACTTTGTACAACGGGAAGCCATTGCTGGGGACCGCAGCTGCCAAGATCCTGAGCACCATTGACTCCCAAAGGATGGCCTTGACCCTGCATCATGTCGTCCTTCTGCAAGCTGACCGTAAGGGCATAGTCTTTCCATTCACGATTTTTACCAACATTAAATGTTTCCTGCAAATCAAAGTGATTCCCCAAACTGATGTTAATAGACCCAAAGCTAAACATTTTGTTCTAGAAGGTTCTTAAATCAGTCAGCTGTTCCTGTGTTCTTTGAATCGATAGACTTTGGTTAAGGGGTGTGTTTTGGACGTTAGGATGATCGTGACATTATTTTCCCCGAGTCCTACCCGCTCTTCCTCCTCAGTGTAGTCCAGTGAACAGCTGGAAAAATCACCATAACTCAGATTATATTTGTCTGCTGGGGAGTTAAAGACGAGTAGATTCAGTAAGCATTTATAGAGACCTATATGAACAGTGCTTGGTGCTGGAGGACATACAGAGTGGGCAAGACTTGGTCCCTGGCTTTCAGGAGCAGAGAGGGAGCCCGTGCAGATGGGAAGGAGTGGACCACGGGCCGGTGCCGTGAGGAGGCGATGTGGTGCCCGGTCAGCGCAGGGAGAGCTTGCTCTGCAGGGGCGTCTGGAAGAGTGGACAGGAAAGGGTAGTGAAAATAATAACTGCCTCTGAATATCCTCCCCTGAGGCAGCTAATATGCTCATTTCTTTACATAGACTTTCTCACTTTCTCCTCTCATTGGGCAACTTCATTCAGCTCCAAATTACAGATGAAGAAACCAAGGCTTGGAAAACTTAAGTAACTTGCTTGGTATCGCAGAACTGGTACCTAGTTTGCCAAGATCTGAATCTGGATCTGTCTGACTCCAAATGTGTGTTCTGAACTGTACTACATGCTAAGATTTCAACAGAGGGAGAGGAAGGTGTATATTCTGGAAGGACAGAGCAGTATGAGAAAAAGAATGGAGGTGAGAAGTACCAGGTGTGCTTGAAAAGCAAGGGGTTCAGACTGAAACATGAGGAGGAGTTGGTGGGGTCAGAAAGGGGGACTCCTTGGGAGATGCAGGCCTGGGATGGCAGAGGGAGGAGGCTGTGCGTGATGTGATGGGCTGTGGGAGCGACTGAAGATTTCCAAGCAGGGAGTGGTAGTATTGGAACTACCCATGATTTGGGAGGTTAATCTATCAGCAGTGTCCAGGACAGGAGGAGGTAGGACTGGTGAGGAGGCTCTGGTGGCCCAGGTGTTGGGGACCCAAGCAAGGCTGTAAAGAGAGTGAGGGAGAGGGGAGGTGATGAAGGTGAGAGATTGTGAGGAAGAAAGATTTGATAACATGCTGAGCATACAGGGCATGGACGGTCATTTCCTGTTGATTTCCTAGTTGGTATCCACACTCCTTACGAACCTGACACCTGGCTCATGGTTTTCCTCTCCTCCTCATCTTCTGCCTTTGTCTGGGGCGGGGGGCAGTCGGGCTTCCGTGGTGATGGTCCAGCCCACGTGTTGTTGTGGCTTCACTTCCACTCGGCCAGCACATCCTCACAGACATGCCTTTCCCTGGAAGTGATGGTCACCCTCTGCAATCTCATCTTTGAAATGCCATTTTTAACTCAGATTCTCTCCCTTTGCGCCTTTCTCCCTTCTCCCTGTGGGCTCTGGCCCCATCGCTGGTCAGGTCTGCTACTTGCTTCACTGGTATTGCTGCACCGTCTTTCTGAGGGCTCCCCAGGGTTCCATTTTCAGCTCTTTCTACCTCTCTCCAGGTAGGAAATACATTGTGGAAGACAGGAGTGGAAACTGTGGCAGGTGCCCAGGCGAGAGGCGAAGGTTTAGACGGGGGACTCAGAGAAGTGGATGGATGTGGGATATTTGTGGAGACAGAGCTGATGGGACGAGACAACGGACTCTGTGTGTGGCAGGAGGAGGCGAGGGCCAGAAGACTCGAGGGTGACTCCTAGACGTTTGCTTGAGTGCTGGTTGTGGTGTCATCTGTCAAGATGCAGAAGATGCAAAAGATAGAGAGGTTCAGTGGAGCTGGAGTGAGAATGGGGGAGATGGAACTGAGAGTTTGGTTTTAGACATGTTAGGTTTGAGATGTCCTAGACACTCCTGTAGAGCCCGGGAGATGTAAACTGAGGAGTCATCAACAGAGGTGACATTGACAGCTAAGGGAGTGGGTGAGATTAAGCAGGAGAGCCATGAGTATCGCTGGGGAATCCATGAGGGAAGAACTGCAACCAGCAGAAGGCGCTGAGGAGCAGCGGGGAGATGGGAGGGACCCAGGAGAGCCGGCTCTGTGAATAAGCAAAAGAAGCGAACGTTCTGGAAGGGAGGGAGCTACTGCATCGACTTACTTCTTGAGAGGCGAAGTACTGTGAGGATGGAGATTGACTGAATTTGGTAAAATGGAGGTTGTTGGTGACCTTGGCAGGAGTGGTTTCCAGGAACAGGTGATGGAGACAGCTTGGCTGGAGTGGACTGGGGAGAGGATGGGGTGGGGAAGTGGTGACAGCAAAGAGGAGAAGATGAATGGTGCAGTTGCTGGGGGCACGTGGGAGATGGGGGGCGTGTTTGAATGTCACTCGCTCACTGTAATAGACAGGGAGAAACTGACAATGCTGAAGAGAGACGTGAGAACTGTAAGAGTGAAGTCCTTGAGTGGATGAGGGAGTGGCACAAGTCAGGGGTCACACTCAGCCAGGAGCGGGGACAGCTCATCCTTTTGCCCCGGGAGAGAAAGCAGAGCACAGGGGTGTGGGTGCCTTAGTTCCAGGGGCTTCCATTGCCCTTACCATGTGGGCAAACAAGCTGTTTTCTCTCTGTCCCCGTCATGAGCTCTTTCAAAGCAGGTACCCCATCTCATTCATCTTTGACTATCCAGCTCCAGCTACTGCCTGGCACCGTTCTTGTGAATGGAGAGGACTGACCTTTGCTAAATGCCTCTGCCAGGCCCTGAGCGAGGCACACAGTTAGAAGTCACCATAGCAAAGCAGGTGAGAGCAGAGCCTCTGAAATGAGATGGACCTGGATTCACATCCCTGCTCTTCTACTTTCCAGCTGTGGAGCTTGGAGACAAATTAATGACCCTCTCTGACCTTCGTATTCCTCGTGTATAAAATGGTACTATAAAAACACTGACCTGATAGAGCTACTTGGAGCCTTACAAGAGGTCATTATCGTGTGTCAAGGGCTTGGCACAACCCTGGGGCGCCCGGGAAGCGGCAGCTGAATGTCTCGTTTATCCACGAGGTAGAAGGACTGACGGAGAGAGGGCGTGAAGAAGGAAAGGTGGCTTGAAGGTTAGGAACCCAGATAACGCAGAGAATAGGGTGCTGTTAATGAGGATAGAAAGGGGGTCGACAGGAGCAGCATTTTAGAAGGGAGAAGAGAATGTATTCAGTCTGGGCCGTGTTGCGCCTGAGGTGGTACTGAACTAAGGGTGCAGTTGGGGTCGCGGTGTTGCTGGCATCTCGAGGGCTGAAGCTAGGAAGGTTTTTGGGAATTCAAGCTTGGATCTCAGGAGAGTTCACACTGTAGATTGTGAGAACGCTGTAGGTGCAGGTTTGGGAAACTTCGAGTGTCCGGGGAGGGAGTAGAGAAACGCCTCTCTCCCGGGGTCGGATCAGGAGAATGCCGAGGCCAGTGAAGAGAGGATCCAGTTTTCTCCTAATTGTTTTGAAAGCAGCGTGCAGTGTGAATCTAGGGTGAGCACTGTGAATAGAGTCACAGTGCTGAACAATCACCTTCTTCCTCTGAAGGGAGAGTGTTAGCGTTCCATGTGTCCTCGTGATTTCCACATGCCCAGCTCCAGGGCCGGTGTGCAGTGCCCTCCTGCAGTGCCCACCTGACCCACGGCGCCTTCTGGGCAGCGGGCCAGCAACGACTCCTAAAGAAGGCGACTGCGCGTCTAGCGGAGGTTTTCATCTGCTCCGTTGGCGGGGTCTGGATGAGAGGCCTTGCAGAGTGGTTATCCAGTGGATGAGCAGGAGGACCCTCCCCGGGCAGAAGCGGACCAGAGCAGGAATTGGTTTACCTTGCATGGCCATCAGACACTTATCTCAAAAAACGCCACTAGCGGAAGCGATAGACAGGCTCTTTGATGGGGGGAACTCATGCTCGTTCGTTATTTCAGCAGGTATTTTTGAGCCCCTCCTATGTGCCTGGCACTGTTGCGGGCGCTGGAGGTCCAGCAGCTACAGCAGAGAGCAAAGCAGACAGACCCCCGCCGTGTGCAGCTTCCATTCCTGAGGGGGCAGGTCCAGTAAACAAATAACTAGGCAGTGTGCTAGGTGCTAGTAAGTGCCGTGGGGAAACATTAGGCGGGGAGGACTGGGGGACGTGAAGGAGATAATGGCTGCAATTTTCAATTGTTGGGGGTCAAGAAGAGGATCTTTGAGGAAGTAGCCTTTGACGGACCACCCGAGGATATCTGGGGACAAGGTTCCAGGCGGAGGGGGAGGGTTTGAGACGCAGCGAGGAGGTCACTGATGGAGGAGAGTGGTGGCGATGAGGTCAGAGGTGCAGATGAGGGGCCCCCATCACTGGATCCCCACGTGCTGCCCACAGGTGGGATGGGAGCCCTGAGGGCCTTGGGCAGGACAGTGACGTGGACTGAGCACTGAGCAACTGCTGGTACCCAGGCTAGACCCTGCCTGCCTCCACTCATACGCGTTACGAACTTTGATGTTTTGACAGCCGCAAAAATGAGCTGGAAATGTGTTTTGAATGGATTCCTCCTCCTTTCAACATTTGCTTCACATGAGAATATTCTGAATTTAGATTCTGTGGACCCTTTGACTTCATTCCGTCTGACAAATACGTGTGTGTGTATGCGTGTGTGTGTGTGTTCGTGCACACGTGCACCCACGCTTCCATTCGTATGTGTTAACTAGGAACTGACTTAAGCTTGCACTTCAGAGAAAGGACTTTCCATAAAAACATCTCACCTCCCCTGGGGCTGTTTGCTCATTTGCAAATTGGGGATAAGAATGATACTGGGCAAAGGGCCTACCCCAGGCCCAGCACACGGGGAACTCCCAGAACCTGCTGGCCCCTTTTCTGTCCTTCCTCAACTGAAGTGCTTGCAAGTTAAATAACCATTCATTCCTTTGGTCTCCCTACATGACTTTGTAGTTTCAGATTATTATGCCACTGAACATATCGGGTCTGGATGACGTCAGCTGACCTGACTTGACTGTCTCTTTGACTGTTAAACGACTTTATTAATGGGCGTAAGATAAATCTGTTCTCTCCCCATTTAAACAGAAGAGAAGGGACTTTACCTCCTGCCCCCGGGAGGAACCTGTGCACCAAACAATAAAGCTGAGGAGAAGCAGAACACGTGGAAATATTTCATACTTGCTAATGAAAAAAATCGTATATTTAGAGTATCTTGTTCTGTTACACTCTACATTTTTCTCCATCAGGATAGAACAGCAATGCCAAAAAGAGGCATATTGCTATTTTCTACAGAAGCTCTAAGCCTTAAAAAATGTTAATGGCATAAAACTCACATATAAATACCAAATTACTAAAAGCAGCAGCAATTAAATGTTTAATGTCAACAGAGGCACATTACCTAATGAGCTGTTTTCAGAAGTTAATAATGCGATTAATCACCAATTGATAAAAATTGTGGAAAAGGAGTTATTTTGTACTAATACTGCTCCAGATGAAGTGCTGACTGATGGAAGGGGCCAGAAAAGTCACGGGGGGTTGAAGGCAGAGAGAGACTAGCTGGCTCCTCAGGCAGGTCCTCACCAGGCAGTACTTCCCGGTGGGGTCTTTATATTCCAGAGTCTGGTCCTCAACTTTGTGAGTCTGCCAGCCCCAAGAATTCAGCAGGATCAGGAGGACTAACTTATGCTAACCAGACTTACAAGAGATTGCTATATAAACCGGATTGGCAGTATGTTAATTTAAAATATTGACTAGAACTACCAGAGATGGGGCTTCTCCGTTACTCTCTCCTGTGTAGAAACCTTTATGGGGAGCCAAATTGCAACAGCCATAATGCTGGTTCATTTGTGCAGTCATGTGCCACATGATGACGTTTTGGTCCACGACAGAGCACACATACGATACGATGGTCCCATAAGCTTAGTCCCATCTAGCTGAGGTGTGTAGGAGGCTGTACCATCCAGGTTTGTGTAAGCACACTCCATGATGTTCACACAACAAGGAAATCGCCTGACAACGCATTTCTCAGAACGTATCCCCGTCCATCGTTAAGCAATGCATATCATTCAGCTTTTAATTGAGCACCTACTCTGTGCAAGGCCCTATGCTAGGCCTGTGGATGCAACAGTGAACAAGAGACAACATGCCCTGGCCTCCCAGAGTGTCCATTCTCTGCAGGGGCAGGAGTGACAGAGGATGAACAAGTACATACGGTGTGTCACGTCAGATGGTGATAAGTGCCTTAGAGCCTCGCCACTCCAGGGTGGCCTGGAGCCTGCTGCATGTCCCCCCCACCCCGGGAACTGGGTAGAAGCACAGAATCTGAGGCCCCATCTCGACCCGCAGAATCAGAGTCCGCATCTGAACAAGATCCCCAGGTGTGCACATTGAAGTCAGAGAAGCACTGCTTTAGAGGAGACTTAAGTAGGATGAGCAGGATGGAGAGTGCCAGGTCAGAGGCTGTTATTTTATATTGTCCAGGGAAGGCCTCACAGATATGGTGACACTTGTGCAGAGCCCTGTGGCAAGTGAGGGAGGAAGCCGTGTGGGCATGTAGGTGAAGAGTATTCTAGATGGAGGAATAAGCCAGTGCAAAGGCCCTGAGGCAGGAGCATGTCCAGCATATTGGAAACACAGTAGGAGGCCAGTAGGCTGGAAGTGAGTGAGTTAAAGGAGGAGCAGAGGTCTATAAGGCCAGAGAAATGACTGAGGTGGTCAGAGGGGCAGATCCCTTAGGGTCTCATAGAAATTATAGGGACTCCGGCTCTTACTCTGAGTGGGTTCAGAGCCTCCCAAGGGTTTTGAGCAGAGGAGTGTTGTGATCTGGGTTCTTAATGGATCGCTCCAGCTGGTGTGTCACAAGTGGACTATAGGAGTCAGGTGCAAGGTAGAAGGCCGTCGCAGGAATTCAGGTGAGATGTGGGTAGCTTGGGTCACAGTGGGAGCAGCCGTGATGGAAAGTGATGGAGATGACAGGGCTTGTTAATGATTAGGATGTTGGGTGAGAGTAAAAGAGAAGGGTCAGCACTGATGGCCAAGTTACTGGCCTGAGCAACTGGAAGGAAGGGGTTGCCTTTTATTGGAGTGGAGAATATCACAGGAAGAAAAGGTTCTGGGGGAAATTGAGAGTTGGGTTCTGAACGTATTGGACTGAGCATCTTTGAACTTTCCAATTGGAGATTGGAGTTGGCGGTTGGACATAGGGATGTAGAGTCAGGGTGGAGGTCCTGCGGGAGCCATTCAGGTGACCATTATCAGCACAGATGGTGTTTACAGCCACTGGCCTGTGAGGTCATCTGGGGAGTGCGGGAGGAGAGAACCTGGGTGGTGTTAACGGACGCCGTCACCAACCTGGAACACCTGGTTGCAGCCATCGCGTCCGCCAGGGTAGACCTGCCGTCCATCAGGTTACCCACGTCTGCCAGTTGGGCCTGTCCCCTGGCAGGGCTGAGTCTTTGCCTGCCCTGTGGTTCTCTTTCTACATTTCCTGCAGACCCTACTCCTTCCCAGTAACTCTTTCTTCCTGCAGACAATTGCTTTGGTTACTGTTTTTTTCACTCCAGTTCTAAGAGCACAATTGGTCCTTTGATGGGACTGAGTGTTTTCCAAGCTGACTCACCGGTGATCCTGGGGGAGACTCATTCATCTCATATCGAGAGCTTTTTTTCCCTTACATCTTCCTAACCCAACTTAACAAAAAGTTGAAAGAATTGTACAGTGAACACCCATGTTCCCACCACTTAGATTCCACAATTAGCCTTTTGCTATATTTTCGTTATCACGTATCTGTTCATCTCTCTATCCCTCCATCCATCAATCCATCTTATTTTTTGATGCATTTCAAAGCAAGTTGCAAACATCAGTAGACTTCAACCCTAAACACTTCAGCATGCGTATCGTTGCCTAGAGTTCAGTATTTGTTTACGGTGTTTTAAGGTAAAATTTGCATACAGTGAAATGTACGGATCTTATGTATCCCATTTGATGAGTTTTGACAAACGTGTGCACCTGTGTAACCCTGATCCCTCTCGTGATGTAGAGCGTGACCATCACCTGTTGCCCTTTGCAGGTTAATTAATTCCAGCCCCTCCCCGCTGGAGGCACCTGCTGTTCTAAGAACATGTTCTTCCTACTGACCGTCGCTTAGGCTGCTCTTGACTCCAGCCCTGAGAACAGCCTGGCCCTTGTGATTAGACTGAGGCATTTCCAAACTTCCCCACCCAGCCACTTGGTTGGGGGTGGGGGAATGCGTCTACTCGGTTACGGTTTAGTGATTTCTCACTCAGAGGATGACTTTACTGCAATATTTAGTGGCCCTTTAATCTCTGTGGCCTTGGTCTCCTGACTCTAGCACCGCTCTAATCCTCAGATTTCTTCTCTCTTCTTTTCCTTTGACTCACGGACATCCCAGTGAGGAAAATCCATACGATCCATTCTCCTCCTCCTCCTCTTCCCAGTAGTGAAGGCCAGCATTTATTGGGCACCTAGTAGGGCCACACCAAGGCCCCACACGTCCCTTGTCTCTCTGCTGCCCACAGAATGATAGCCCCATTTTACAGAGGAGGAAACGGAAACTCAGAAACCTTGAGTAACTTGCCCAAGGCAAGAGCCTTTCTGATCCCAAGCCCCGTAACAGGCTCAGGACTTGGGACTGGGGACTTATGTCCTGACTGCTTCCCCCTTACCACTGCTCCTTGTCATGTGCTTCCTTCTGGCTCTTTCCCACAGCCGTGGTGAAGAATCCGCCCAACAACCTGTGGATCATCGCTGCGGTGCTGGCGCCCATCGCCGTGGTCACGGTCATCATCATCATCATCACGGCTGTGCTCTGCCGGAAAAACAAGAGCGACTTTAAGCCAGACGCCGTGATGAACCTGCCTCAGCGAGCAAAGGTTCGGGAAGCGGTGAGGGGAGGAGCGGGGGCCAGGCCTTTCCTCTCTTGGCTTTTGAGGCCGTTGCACTTACCGTCAGAAACATCCTCACCAGCCCTCATTTTGAAGGAGACCCTTAATTTATTTGGACTTTTTAAAAATTACGGTAAAATATACATAACATAAAACTTGCATCTTGACCCTTTGTAAGTGCACAGTTTAGTGGCGTTGAGTGTCCCACATTGTCGTGCAGCCTCTGTTTTCATAGTCAGGACCTGCTGGCTGATGCCTACCTGATGCTCACTCTGCCGTAAGTGCTTTACAGATAGCCTCTCACTCAGTCCTCACAGCAGCCTTGGGGAGAGTGCATTATTTTACAGATGAGGAAACTGAGGCACAGACAACTAGGAGCTAGATGGACCTGAAAGGGGCTTTAGGGTCGTCCAAGCTGACAGCTCCTTTTACAGAGAAGTCACTCTTTCAGGCTCACAGTTAGTGAGGAGCAGAACTGGTGGGAGAGCCAGTCTCTTGGCTCCTGCTGCAGGCCTCTTTTGGGCTCACAGTTAGTGAGGAGCAGAACTGGTGGAGAGCCAGCCTCTTGGCCCCTGCTGCAGGCCTCTTTCGGCTCACAGTTAGTGAGGAGCAGAACTGGTGGAGAGCCAGCCTCTTGGCCCCTGCTGCAGGCCTCTTCTGGGCACATTAGGCCCTCACAATGTCCCTTCTTCCGTTGGCCAGAATGGCTCGTCTGCAAGGGCTGCCGTGATGGGCAAGCTGCAGGGCCTGGGTCGGGCGGCCGTCAAACCCCCGTTCAGTGGCTCCGCTGAAGCCTGGCTGGGAGCCCCGTCCGTCTCCACAGCCTCTACACGTCCACGGCAGCCACCTCCGGCCTGGGAGGGGGATGGGCTGAGGACATTCCAAAGGCTAGGTTTCCAGTGACGTCGCTCCCTCATGATACTCCCTGAGGGAAGCGTGATGACCTGTGGTGCCGAGGTTTAGATAACGCCTCGCGATCTGCCGGGCTCTTCTGGGTCTGCCGCCTCGTTTGCTCGTCAGAGCCGCCGTATGAGGTAGGTCATCGTCAAGGCGGGATTTATTATTTTCATTTCATTGCTTAGAAACCCAAAGGAAAGAGAGACAGCAGGACTTGTCCAAAGTCAATAACTAGCCACAGAGGGGCTACCCAGGCCACATCTGAGTCTTTGGGCTCTTTCTGCTTCCTGCACCCTCCCGAACCCTGACATTTGGCAGGTATAGTCCTTTTCCAGCTCTGACCTTCCGAGCTGTGTCTACCTGCGCGTGGATGGAACCGAGTGGAATTTCCTATCCGTGGGAATGCATGTCGTGGAGATTGTCCTTGCTGGGGCACACCTGCCTGGTTCTTCCTGGGTGAGCACACCTCACTTCAGAGAAAGAAATCAAATGAGTTCGTTGTTTATTGAACTGATTCATCTGTTGGAAAGCTGCAGCTTGATTAGACAGGCTGAAGAGCCCAACCCTAAAGAATGTTGTTCTGTGTCTGTTGACACGAAGGCACCCACTTCCCAGGCACCGCGCGGTGTTGGTGAGTGCCCAGGCGGTGAGCAGTGACGCGGTTCCAGGAAGAGGTGCTTCATTTCTATGTTAGCTTAGTTACAACCTGAGCCTTTCAGACAGAAAAGTAATTACTGGAGTCTAATTGCAGCCGAGTCCAGGAATGCAAAGCATGCCATACTGAGGTTGTAAATGCCATCTTTGTGTTAGAGATTAAGCCAAAGTTTTATTAATTTGCCAGGAGAAGTTGGGCAGCACATGGTTTCAGCATCCGTCTGGCTTGAAAGCTGTCTGGCTGAAACAGATTAATGTTTGCGGGTTTTCCTAGGCCCTTTTCTGTCCCCGCCCGGTGCATGGTGCTTGGAGAGACACCTGGCTGATGTGGAAAATCGAGCAAGTTTGCGTTCCATGAGATGATTGAAGCATTGTGTGCGGTGCTGCTGGTGGTTTTCTCCCTCAGTGAGGCTGGGCTGCGTGCCCTGATTCCCACAGCCCTTTCGTCACGGGAAACCAGAGGGTGGAACTGCCTCTTTCCTACTGCTGTCCTTCTGCATGGCAACCCAGGGACGCTGCAGTGTCCAAGAGGAGAGAGCCACCTGCAGCCCGTCTCACAATCTGTGCATGGGGGCAGAGTGCGTTTAATGACAAAGGGTGAAGCGGGGTGAAAGGCAGCCTTTGCCACTAATCCAGAGGCCGAGAGGATGGCGTCCTGGTCTCCAGGGTCATTGCCGCATCTGTGGAATGCAGCCTGCAGAGCCAGAGGACGTTCCTGGGGTTGCCCCCCGAGACTCAGTGATAGATGACGTGCTAAGAGCTGGTGGATGTGGCTCTCCTGGGAGCTGAGGCCAGGGTTCTTCAGAGGCAAGGTGCCACAGGCGTAACCTGCTGCCACAGTTTGGGCTGGGCTTCTGCACGTAGAATGTTGTGAAAAGGATCAACGCAGGAGGCAGGCCAGGTACCATGTCTTGTCACCCCGTTTCTTCCTAGTTCACTCATCTTTACTCTTTGTCACTGGGCTCCCAGTCTTTTCCCAGTTTTTTCCTTCATATAATTGAAGAGAGTGTGGCTCCCTGGAACAAGCGCCCTTGTTAGAAGAAGTTAGGGCCACGTCCAGGTGCAGGACGAAGCTGGGGCCTGCAGTCTGCTCAGGACAGGCCAGTCGCCCCTGAGATGCCCACGTGGTTCCTCTTTCTCACATACTGTCTGTATGACCTGCACTTGACCTCTGTGTGCTTCAATTTCCCATCTGTGAAGCGGGGATAAGAGGACTCAGTTATAGGTCGTTGTGAGGATTAAGTGAGTCATGTAAATTACTTTGAGTTGTACCTGGTGCATAATAAATCATATACAAGTTGGCTTCAATACAATATATTATATACAAGTTGGCCTTTATTATTATGCATGCTTTCTTCTTAAAAGATCTGGGTAATGTGTCTACTTTTGAAATTATTGGAGATTATTTTGATTTGATAATTTTACAAAACTCATTAAAATAACTCTATAGATACTTTGTGATGTTGTATTAATGGTGTCAGGGGTCACTAGTGTGTGTCCAATGGGCAATTAGTTAATCTCAGGTGATTTTCAACTTGAAGGTTAAAAAACCACCACCCTGTCAGTCAGAAGAGTGAGGTACTAGTCTTGAGTCTTTCACCACTTAGCTGTGTGACTTTGGGCAAGTCACTGAACCTCTCTGAGCTTTTGTTTTCTTACCTGTAAAATGAAGACTCTGATGTTTGCCCTGCCTACCTCACAGGGTTCTGGTGAGGATGAAATGAGGTGTCTGTTTTGCAGGCCGTAAGTCCTGAACATATGTAGAGATTGTTATTATTAATCTAATAACAGTGGCCACCTTCTGAGCTTGTCATTGCCTAATGTCTCTCTTTCTGCTCACCCGTCATCAGTCCCCTGAGGCATCCAGCAGATGACCCTGGCGCAGTGCGAGGGTGAAGGCCCAGTCCAGAGAGTGTGGGAGTGTGCGGGCGGGCAGAGCCAGCATGCCCCTCACTAGGTTCCTAGAAGTCTTCGCTGCTGTTGGAGACTCCCAGTTCCTCACAGACAGGCCAGGGGTCTCTGCATGGGGCCTGGCCAGATGTGGTGGGGACGCCCAATCAAGACTGCCAGCTGCATCAGGGAGGCGAGGCCGCAGGAAGAATCCTCCAGTGCTGCTTAGACGTTCTGGCTCCGGGTTGTGCGGTCCTGGGTTCAGATCCTGGCTCCACCAGAGACCAGCTGTGTGAGCCTGGGGTTCTTAACCTCTCCAAACCTCAGCTCTTCATCTTTAAAGTGGGAATTGTAGCCGTCCCTCGCTCCTTGAACTACAGTGAGGATGAATGGTCGTAGTGGTGTAATGTGTTCGGTCTGGACGGTCGTATCAGATGGAGCTGAGACCGTGAGCTCCTGGAGGCTGGGGGCGGTTCTCCTTCAGCTGTGTGTCCAGCACCCGCCACAGTCCAGGCACAGGCCAGCGCTCAGTAACTGGCTGGAACAAAACTGAATAGGATGAGGGGGGCTCGGGTATGGCATTTCCCAGTCCCTTTTCAGGACCAACAAGAGGCGAGGCTGGGCACGTGGGTTCAGCCAGAATGTGAAGGCCTCGAGTGCCTTGCCAAAGAGTGTGGGTGCCATGAAATGTTTTTAGTGAGGGAGTGACAGGACCTGATGTAGTTTTAAGGGGGACCAGTTTGGAGGCTTGTCAAGGCTGGGCCTGGAAAGGAACCCAATGGAAGCAGTAAGACCAAGGCAGGAGTCAATTAAACAGTGGGCCTGGAGAGAAAAGATCAGCTTCTAAAAACATTTCAGTTGAATCATTTGGTGACCAGTTGGTTGTGGGAGGAGCAGACGATTCAGTATTCTAGGAACATTATCTAGTCATCCGCCAAAGGCGCCATTCTACTTCACCACGTTAGGGGAGGGAAATGAACAGACGCTATTTCAGAAACACGTTCCCAGATGCCGCATGGAATGTCGGTTACCACGGGGTCAGGGTCAGCGCTCAGAGAAGAGGCCGTGGTGACGACAGTGCCCAGAGTGAGCCTCCCAGGGGCCTGGGGGAACCGTCCATGGCAAAGCTACAGACTGCTTGAAATAAGGGAGCCCTGCTGGGTTCAGCAATAAAACTCCCCCTTTCCTGAGCCTCGGCAGTGAGATCTGGAGGGTCGGCCACAGTCCTGGACTGTTGCGTCTGGCAGGAGGCTTCCTGTCACACTTCTGAACTAAATGCGCTGCTGAAGGAGGTGCTCTGGAGCCTGTCAAGTTTTGATAGAACCCAAATGGTGGAGCTTGGGTTTCATCTCCAAATTTTCTTGAAGAGAATCACTGATGTCCGTTTTGCCTGGACTATGATTAGTAGGAAGGAAACCATGTTAACCAATATGGATGGAGCACTTACCCTGTGCCAGGTTAGCTGAATGCTGGACTTGAAGTTGCTTACTTAATCCACACAGCATCCCTTTGAGGAGGTTAAATATCACTCTCACATACATGCACATTTGATCCTGTTTACATGATGACATCTCCTTTTTACAGATGAGGAGACCCATGTGCAGAGAATTGCATAACTGATAAGTGGTGGAGGCAGGGTCTGAACCCAGTCTGTCTGCTTCTGGAGCTGCTTCTCTTCACCCCCCTTTTCCTGCCTCACCTCTGTCTTGTGCTGCGCTGGGGGGTAAAGCAGAATAGAGATGCTCCCGGGAATTGTTTGAAGACGCCTCCTGGTTTTTATTGCCCCACTCATAGATGTCTGTTGGGTTTTGCTTGCAGTTGCCCTGTTCACTGGGATTTCAGAGGTGTACAATAAAAGCCTTGTTAATTTCCCGGTAATGAATTATAGGAGAGCCAGCCGGCTTCAGGGTGGCGTCTGGATTAAAGAGTGCTTCCTGGAACTCCGTGTTATTATTAATGGCTATACTGTCTCACAGGTGGTGGCCTGTTCCTCTCCCTCTGCTTTCAGATCTGTGACTCCCTTTAAGACAGGGCGGTGGGGAAAAGAAGATACGGTTATCTTCATTTCTCAGATGAGAAAGTTGAGGTTCAGAGTTCAAGTGTTTTGGCAAAGTCACACAGCTCTTGTTACACATAAAGCTATGTGAGCGTGGAGTTAAGGGATGACAAAATAGTTCCAGGCAAGAGATGATCCAGGACCTGTTTAACATAGCAGTTACGAGTTTCTAATAAGCAGTATCCAGTGACTTAAAATTAGTGATCTAAAATCCTTGAAAAAGAAAAGAAAAAGAAAAGAAAGTTCTTGATAGAAGTTTGTTCTCAAAAATGTATTTGCATCTTGTTTACACTATTCATTTTTCTGAGTAAATCTTATCTGTGGAGATCCTATGGCTAGGTGGAATTAACACGGATTCTGCTTTTGCAGAGACAGAAATTAGGATGGAGATGTGAGTTAGCTCTTGTTCTTCCGAAAGCTAAGTATGGTTCTGCCATGTGCACTTTCCCGCCCGTCTTCTCTAAAAGCTGTCATTCGAGTCACACTTTGCCAGAAATATGACTGCAAATCTGTTTCCTCTTTGTAGCCTGTGCAAGGCTTTGATTATGCCAAGCAGCACCTGGGCCAGCAAGGGGCAGACGAGGAGGTCGTCCCTGTGACTCAGGAAACTGTAGTCCTCCCACTGCCCATTAGAGACGCTCCTGCCTCTCAGGAAAGGGACGTTGCCCAGGACGGAAGCACCATCAAGACGGCCAAGTCCACCGAAACCAGAAAGAGGTAGGCCTGGGCCAACTGCTGCCTGTGCATGTCAGCAGGGGCATCACTGATGCTGGGAGCAGCCGAAGCCCTCGTGTTAATTCCACTGTTTCCTTTAAAGATTCCCCTTCATGCTCGTTTTGACTATTTGAAAAGGAGAGTAAGGGAGAAGACAAGAATCACAATGGCTGTTTCTCGTGAGACGCCCTTTGTAGGGTTTATATTGCTGATCAGCTGCAACAGGAGAAATTTGTCTCTTCCGTTTATTATAACAAATTTGGCACTGACATCACTCTTGTATTCTCTAAGTTATCTTGAAAGCAATGCCTTTGGTTCATTATGGTTGTATTTTGTCTGGCAATTTTTCAGTAGTTTATGGTTCTGGTACGAAAGTCATGTATTGAGTTTTTACTATAAGCAGAGCACTTCGACAGGCCTTGGGAGGATTACAAAAAGGTTTACAATGATTCCTGACTCCAGGGATCTCATGATGGAAAGACAGAGAGAGAAATAGCTGGAATAGCACGCAGGACATGCTGGTGCCCACAGGGAGCCCGGGCGAAGTGTGGTGGGAGAGAGAGGAGAAGAACGGGACTCTGATGAGGGAGAGTGTCATGGGGCTTGTGGTTTTTGTTTTTTAATTGAGATCATAATAGTTTATAAATTGTGAGATTTTAGTTGTACATTATTTCTTGTCTGTCACCACATAAGTGCTGGTAACCACTGATCTCTTCTCTTTGTCTGTGTGTTTGTTTATCTTCCACATGTGAGTGAAATCATACGGTTTTTGTCTTTCTCTGTCTGGCTTATTTTGCTTAACATCATAGCCTCAAGGTCCATCCATGTTGTTGCAAATGGGACAATTTTGTCTTTTTAATGGCTGAGTAGTACTCCATTGTATGTATATACTACATCTTCTTTGTCCAGTCATCAGTCACTGGGCACTTGGGTGACTTCCACATCTTGGCTATTGTGAAGAGTGCTGAAATGAACATAGGGGCGCATAAATCTCTGTGAATTGTTGATTTCAAGTTCTTTGGATAGATACCCAGTCGTGGGATAGATGGGTCGTGTGGTATTTCTATTTTTAGTTTTTCTTTTTTAAAGATTTTATTTTTTTCCTTTTTCTCCCCAAAGCCCCCCAGTACATAGTTGTATATTCTTCACTGTGGGTCCTTCTAGTTGTGGCCTGTGGTACACTGCCTCAGCGTGGTTTGATGAGCAGTGCCATGTCCGCGCCCAGGATTCGAACCAACGAAACACTGGGCAGCCTGCAGCAGAGCGCGCGAACTTAACCACTTGGCCACGGGGCCAGCCCCTCTATTTTTAGTTTTTTAAGGAATCTCCATACTGTTTTCCATAGTGGCTGCACCAGTTTGCATTCCCACCATCAGTGAATGAGGGTTCCCTCTTCTCCACATCCTCTCCAACATTTGTTGTTTTTTGTCTTAGTGATTATAGTCATTCTAACAGGTGTAAGGTGTTATCTTAGTGTAGTTTTGATTTGTGTTTCTCTGATGATTAGTGATGTTGAACATCTTTTCGTGTGCCTGTTGCCCATATGTATATCTTCTTTGCAGAAATGTCTGTTCATCTCCTCTGCCCATTTTTTGAGGTTATTTGTTTTTTTGTTGTTCAGTTGTGTGAGTTCTTTATATATTATGGAGATTAACCCCTTGTCAGATGTATGATTTGCAATTATTTTCTCCCAGTTGGTGGATTGTCTTTTTGTTTTGATCCTGGTTTCCTTTGCCTTGCATAAGCTCCTTAGTCTGAAGTCCCACTTGTTTATTTTTTCTTTTATTTCCCTTCTCTGAGAAGACATGGTATTTAATAAGATCCTTTTAAGATTGATGTCAAAGAGTATACTACCTATGTTTTCTTCCAGAAGTTTTATGGTTTCAAGTCTTACCTTCAAGTCTTTGATCCAATTTGAGTTAATATTTGTGTATGCAGAAAGATAGTGGTCTACTTTCATTATTTTCCATGTGGCTGCCAGTTTTCCCAACACCGTTTACTGAAGAGACTATCTTTTCTCCATTGTGCATTCTTAACCCCTTTGTGGAAGATTAGCTGTCCATAGATGTGTAGTTTTATTTCTGGGCTTTCAATTCTGTTCCATTGATCTGTGTGTCTGTTTTTGTACCAGTAACATGCTGTTTTGATCACTGTGGCTTTGTAGTATGTTTTGAAGTCAGGGATTGTGGTGCCTCCAGCTTTGTTCTTTTTTCTCAGAATTCCTTTAGCTATTCAGGGTCTTTTGTTGCCCCATATGAATGTTAGGATTCTTTGTTCTATTTCATTGGGATTCGGATCGGGATTGCATTGAATCTGTAGATTGCTTTGGGTAGTATGGGCGTTTTAACTATGTTTATTCTTTGTATCCATGTGCATGGAATATCTTTCCATTTCTTTATGTCATCATCGATTTCTTTGAATAATGTCTTATACTTTTCATTGTATAGGTCTTTCACCTCCTCGGTTAAATTTGTTCCTAGATATTTTATTCTTTGTGTTGCAGTTGTAAGTGGGATTGTATTCTTGAGTCCTTGTTCTGTTAGTTCATTATTTGACTATAGAAATGCAGCTGATTTTTCTAAGTTGATTTTGTATCCTGCAACTTTAATGTAGTTGTCGATTATTTCTAATGGTTTTCCAATGGATTCTTTAGAGTTTTCTATGTATAAGATCATGTCGTCTGCAAACAGCAAGAGCTTTACTTCTTCGTTTCCTTTTGGATTCCTTTTTCTTTCCTAATTTGTCTGGCCAAAACCTTCAGTACTATGTTGAATAAGAGTAGTGATAGCGGGCGTTCTTGTCTTCTTCCTGTTCTCAGAGGGATGGCATTCAGTTTTGCCCCATTGAGTATGATGTTGGCTGTGGGTTTGTCATATATGGCCTTTATTATGTTGAGGTAATTTCCTTCTACCCCCGTTTTGTTAAGAGTTTTTATCATAAATGGCTGTTGGATCTTGTCAAATGCTTTCTCTGCGTCTATTGAGATGATCATGTGGTTTTTATTCTTTATTTTGTTAATGTGTTATATCGCATTGATTGATTTGCAGATGTTGAACCATCCCTGTGTCCCTGGTATAAATCTCACTTGATCATGATGTATGATCTTTTTGATGTATTGCTGTATTCAGGTTGCCAATATTTTGTTGAGAATTTTTGCATCTATGTTCATCACCGATATTGGCCTATAGTTTTCCTTTTTTGTGTTGTCCTCGTTAGGCTTTGGTATCAGCGTGATGTTGGCCTTGTAGAATGCGTTAGGAAGCGTTCCATCTCCCCTAATTCTTTGGAATAGCTTGAGAAGGATAGCTATTAAATCCTCTTTGAATGTTTGATAGAATTCACCAGGGAAGTTGTCTGGTCCTGGCCTTTTGTCTTTTGTGATGTTTTTGCTTACTGTTTCAATCTCTTTCCTTGTGATTGCTCTATTCAGATTATCTGTTTCTTATTGATTCAGTTTTGGGAGCTTGTAAAAGTCTAAGAATTTATCCATTTCTTCTAGATTGTCCAATTTGTTGGCATATAGCTTTTCATAGTATTCTCTTATAATCGTTTGTATTTCTGTGGTATCCATTGTGATTTCTCCTCTTTCATTTCTAATTTTATTTATCTGAGCTTTCTCTCTTTTTTCCTTTGTAAGTCTGGCTAGGGGTTTGTCAGTTTCATTTATCTTCTCAAAGAACCAGCTCCTTGTTTCATTGATCCTTTCTACCATCTTTTTTGTTTCAATTGCATTTATTTCTGCTCTGATTTTTATTATTTTTCTCCTTCTGCTGACTTTGGGCTTTGTTTGCTCTTCTTTTTATAATTCAATTATGTGTAATTTGAGATTGCTTATTGGGGATTTTTCTTGTTTGTTAAGGCGAGCCTGTATTGCAATGAATTTCCCTCTTAGGACCACTTTTGCTGTATCTCATATGAGTTGGTATGGGATTGTTTTCATTTTTATTTGTCTCCAGGTGTTTTTTGATTTCTCCTTTAATTTCTTCAAGGATCCATTGGTTGTTCAGTAGCCTGTTGTTTAGTCTCTACATCTTTGTCCGTTTCTCAGCTTTTTTCTTGTAGTTAATTTCTAGTTTCATAGCATTGTGGACAGAAAAGATGCTTGTTATTTCAATCTTCTTAAATTTATTAAGGCTTGCCTTGTTTCCCAACATATGGTCTATCCTTGAGAATGTTCCACGCACACTCGAGAAAACGTGTATTCTGCTGTTTTTGGATGGAATGTTCTATATATGTCTATTAAGTCCAACTACTCTAGCTTTTCCATTTAATTCCACTGTTTTCTTGTTGATTTTCTGTCTGGATGATCTATCCATTGATGTAAACGGAGTGTTGAGATCTCCTACTATTACTATGTTATCATTAATGTCTTCTTTTAGGTTTGTTAATAGTTGCTTTATGAACTCTGGTGCTCCTGTGTTGGGTGCATAGATATTTATAAGTGCTATGCTGCCTTGGTGGAGTGTCCCTTTGATATTATACGCTGCCCCTCTTTGTCTCTCTTTACCTGTCTTATCTTGAAGTCTGCTTTGTCTGATGTAAGTATGGCAACACCTGCTTTCTTTTGTTTGCCATTAGCCACCCCTTCACTCTGAGCCTGTGTTTGTCACTGGAGCTGAGATGTGTTTCCTGGAGGCAGCTTATTGTTGGGTCTTGTTCTTTAGTCCGTCTCGCCTCTCTGTGTCTTTTTATTGGAGAGGTCAGTCCATTTACATTTAAAGTGATTATTGATATGTGAGGGCTTAGTGCTGCCATCTTATCACTCGTTTTCCAGTTCTCCCGCATTTCCTTTGTTTCTCATCCTGTGTATTTCGGACTACCAATTCAGTTAGGTAGTTTTTTATGCTGGATTTCTTAGTTTTCTCCTGATTTATTATTTGTGACTCTGATCTACTTTTTTGTTTAGTGGTTACCATGAGGTTTGTGTGCAAAATCTCATAGATGAGATAGTCCATTTTCTGGTGGCCTCTTACTTCCTTAGACTAAGCCTGCTCAGTCCCTCTTGTCTTCCCCTCCTAAGTTGGTTTTGTTACATCTTATTCCATCTTGTGTTGTGAGTTTGTGGTTAAAATGACAAGATTGTCTTTGTTTTTGGTGTTTTCCTTCCCTTTATCTCTAATGTTTTACGTGAGTGTTTGCTAACCTGGTCTGCTGGGTAGCTCCAATTTTCTGATTTTGTCTACCTATTTATCTCCTTATTCAAGGCTTTATAACACCTTTCTTCTTTTTTTTTTTCAGGTATGAGGGTCTCCTTGAGGATTTCTTGTAGAGTGGGTCTTGTGGCGATGAACTCCCTTAGCTTTTGTTTATCTGGGAACGTTTGTATTTCTCCATCATATCTGAAGGATATTTTTGCTGGATAGAGTATTCTTGGCTGAAAGTTTTTGTCTTTCAAAGATTTGAATATATCATTCTACTCTCTCTTAGCCTGTAAACTTTCTGCTGAGAAATCTGCTGAAAGCCTGATAGGGGTTGCTTTATAAGTTATTTTCTTCTGCCTTACTGCCCATAGTATATTTTCTTTGTCATTGACTTTTGCCAGCTTTACTACTGTATGCCTTTCAGCAGGTCTTTTTGCATTGACAAAGTTAGGAGATCTGATGGCCTCTTTCATGTGAATTTCCATCTCCTTCCCCAAGTTTGGGGAGTTCTCTGTTATTTCTTTGAACAAACTTTCTCCTTCATTCTTCTTCTCTTCTCCCTCTTGAATACCTATAATCCTTACGTTGCATTTCCTAATTAAGTCAGATAATTCTCGGAGACTTTCTTCATTTCTTTTTAGTCTTAGTTCTTTCCCTTCCTCCATCTGAAGCATTTCTAAATTTCTGTCCTCGATCATGCTGATTCATTCCTCCATGATAGCAGCTCTATTTTTCAGGGAATCTATATTCTGCTTCATCTCATCCATTGTGTTTTTCATCTCCAGTAGTTCTGCTTGTTTCCTCTTTATAGTTTTAATCTCTTGTGAAGCAGCTACTAAACTCATTGAATTGTCTATTTGTATTCTCTTTAAAGTTGTTGAGTTTTTTGATGATAGCTATTTTTAATTCTCTATCATTTAGGTTATAGAGGTCTGTGTCTTCAGGATTGATTTCTGGGTACTTGTCATTTTCCTTCTGGTCTGGAGATTTAATCTATTTTTACATACTGCTAGATGGTATAGATTTGTGCTTCTGCATTGTGGTGGTATTTGATTGCCACTTCCACCTTTTGTCACTAGGTGGGGGTTAAGAGCTGCATATTCTGAGCCTGCTGTGAACCATGGGGACAGCTCCAAGGTGCTGGGCTGGGGCACTGGGCCAGCAGGTAGGGGGGAGGGATGCTTTCTTCTCCTGCGCAGTTGTGGGGGTTTCTCACTCTGCCCTGTCTATCTGCTCTCCGGGGGAATTGGCTTGATGCAGATACCCCTGCGATAGCTAGTCCTCTCTGTGATGGGCTTTTCTCTGGGCTGTGGGGACTTCAGGGATCTATGGTCTTCCCTCGGAGGGCCACTGCTCCCTCCCGGCTGTCCTCCCTGTGGCTGCACGTAATCCCTAGGTTACTGTCCTTCCATGAGCAAGAGAAGCATTCTCTTACCTTGATCCACTTCCTCAGGGGTGCGGGGGTCTCCAGCTCCTCCACCATCCAACATGTGGCTGTGTGAGCATCTCAGACGTCTTTTGTGTTGTGTGGGTGTCCTCTGTTGGAATATGAATGTCCTTTCATTGCATCTTAGAGGGGAGAGTTTACCGGGAGAGCTCACTCTGCCATCATGCTGACATCGCTCTGAGAAGGTTGTGTTTTAGCTGGGCCTTGAAGTGTGAGCGGGATGTCATAGCTGGGAAGAGATAAAGGCGTCCAGTCTGAAAGAGCCAGGGGACAGCCATGCTTACTTAACAGTGAGCATCCCTGGAGATTAGAGTTCACATTGGTTGTGATGTAGTGAAGGATGAACCCAGAAGATAGATTAAAATTGTGGAGGGTCTTAACTGCCAAGCCAGGGAATTGGACTTTTATTCTCTAGCAATGGGAAGCCACCAAAAGTTCTTCAAGAAGATAGTGATGTCCAGTCTGTATTTTAGAAAGACTACTCCAGTAGCAATGGGGATGATAGGTGGGAGAGGTTAGCTAGCGGCCAGGAGACTTGCTATAAGGACTTTGCAGTAGCCTTAGAAAGAGGTAATGGATCCCGTGACAAGCCCTGTTGGCTGGCCAAACCAACTCCCATTGCCAAGCCCCTTTTCCCTTGCTTGTGGCCACAATGGAGGCTGGAAAAGTTATGTCCTCCCTACGTCCTTCCCTCTTTCCCTCCGTTCACCTAACAGATATTTCTTGATTGTTTACTGTTTACCAGACACTGGGGATACTGCAGTGAACAAGACAAAGTTCCTATTTTCATGGTGCTGACAGTCTGATGAGGAGAGAGAGACAATAAACAAACAGAGAAACAGATATATAGTAGGTCAGGTGGTGACGAGTATGAAGAAGGAAACCAAAGCATGGTAAGGGGACAGAGAGGTGCAGAGGGGCACATGATGCTATTTTAGCAGGAAGTCAGGGGCGGCATCTCTGATAAAGTGACATTTGAGAAGACCTGATTGACCTGATGTGTGAGCCTCAAGACTATCTAGGGGAAGAATGTTCCAAGCAGATGAACAGTATGTGCAAAGCCCGAGGAGGAAACTTCTTGACATACGTAAATAAGAGCAAGAAGGTCAAAGAGCCTGCTGTGAACTAGGGAGGACAGTGGTGGCAGATGAGTCAGCGAAGTCACTTGAAGTTGACCATGTCAGGCTTTATAGACCAAAGTCAGGACTTGGAACTGTATTTTGAATGCAGAGTAGAAATCATTGCAGGGTTTTGAGAAGAACCGTGACATGATGTGACTTGCAGTTTTTGAGGCTCACTTTGCTGCTGTGTGGAAAACAGACGGTAGAGAAGCAGCTAGAAACAGGGAGACTGTTAGGAGGCTCCCACAGCAGTACAGGTGGGATGGTGGTGTAGACCATGGTGTGGTGGTGTGAGAAGTGACGGATTCTAGAGATATTGTGAAAGAAGTGCTGACAAGATTTGCTGATAGATTGCTGTGGGGTATGGAAATAGAGAGGGATGAATTTACTGTTTGTTGTGTTGGGAAGACTGGAGGAGAAGAGTTTGCAGGGGACCATCAAGAGTCTGGATGTGGGCATGTCGAGATGCCCATTAGACATGCAAGTGGAGATGTTGAGAACTCAGCTAACCATACGAGTCTGGAGTTCAGAGGAGAGGACCAGGGTAGAAATAGAAATGTAGGAGTTGTCAGTGTCCAGTTATTTAAAAGTGAGACTGGATGGGGTCACCCAGGAGAATATAGAGAAGAGATGAGATCCCAGAACTGACCCCTGGGACACCACAATGATTAGAGGTCTGGGTGACGAAAAAGAATCAGCAAAGGAGACTGAAGAGCATCAGGAAGAAAGGTGTGAGGAGCGCAAAGCAAGAGTGGAATCCAAGAAGCGAAGAGAAAGGAATCGTTGGAGGAGGAAGGAAGGGTTGTCCCTGTCAATTACACCAGTTTTGTGTTGGAGTCAAGCTTCAAGCCTGTTTTTTTCCCAGGAGCTCTTGGTGCCTCAGACAGAGGTACAGAGAAGCTGGGTTGGATTTGGCTTGTGTAGGAAAGAAGGTTGAGGGCGTGTGGATTTCTTATCTGTTGCTCTGTAACAAACCACTCCAAAGCTTAGCAACCTAAAGCAACCACTTCTTTAGCTCATGATTTTTGCTGGGTCAGCAGTTTGGGCTGAGCTCAGCTGAGTGGTTCTTCTGGTCTGAGCTGGGCTCGGCTCATCTCCGGTGGGCTCGCTGGTGCACCTGCAGTCAGGTGGTAGGTGAGCTGGGCTGCTTGTTGATGACAGTCTTGTCTGGGGTGGCCAGGTAACTGAGGCCGCTTGGCATGTGGTCTCTCCTCTCCAGTGGGCCAGCCCTGGCTTTCTCACAGGTGGTTACAGGGTTCCCAGGGCAGGGAGAAAACAAGCCCAAAGTGCAAGTGCTTCTCAAGTCTCTGCCTGTGTCCTGTTTGCTGCTGTCTTCTTCATTAGCAGGGGGTCTACTCCTGCTAATCAAATTCAATTACTTACCCCCAGATTTTTATTAAGAAATAATAGTTTATGAAACAAATATAGATAAAGAAAACAACGTCTACACTGCTGAATGATTTCTACATTTGCTTCACAATTTTACCATATAAATATAATTTTACTAAAGGCCGGCTATATCATTGCCAAAGCCGTGGGAGAAACCTCACCTCTGTTCAAGTTCAGCTGACCACAGGAGTCTCTGATCATTTGGGAGGATTTTAAGGTGCCAAACCCAAGAGCAAACCCATTATGCATCTTTGTTTCTGGCGTCCCCACCTTGCCACATCAGCTTCCTCGTTTCTGCTAAATGTGGACTGCATGATCTCTCAGAATGGATCTGTTAGATGATCCAGAAAGTTTTGCAAGTGAGAAATAAGGAAAACCAGTGATTTGGTGGTCATTAAAATATCTCAGTTTTTAAAAGTTGTTTTAAAACTGAAATCTGAGGATTCAGCCACTTAGCGACAACCAGATGGGTGTTGTGGGTCCTTTTCCTCTAGCCAAGGCTCTTGGTGATGCTATTTTGTTGACCCGCAACTGCAGTTAATGGGTGAGGAGAGAATCAACCTCATGGGGACAGCTGTTTGCATGGGCGTTCGAATGCAGCAATTATTCGTAACGGGTCAGCATTGGATTAATCCCACCCGCAAGATTGTTCTTCCAGCCTCCATGGACACCCATGTATCTCAGAATGGGGCCTATTGAGTTCAAGAGCCTAAAACTGCAACCTCACGGGTGACACTTTCTTGCTTTTGGAAACATTTTTGTTACTGTCATGTGAGTGGACACATATACACACCTATCTCACTCTCTGTTTTGATCAGAATTTTTGAGTTGATGACTCCGTGTAAACATAAGTCTGATGCAAAGAGTAAAGCAGCTTTGGGTTTTCTCTCGAGAAATGTCTCATTTACACCTTTCCTTGGAGTGAGAGGAATAGCCAGAAAATTGCTTCAGGATCAAATGAGGGAAAGGTGTGCAAATGCTGCAGAAACCATTCAGTGTTTTATGGATGTGAAATAGGTTACAAGAAGGCTTTCCATTTCCTTTCTTTCTGGACCTCAATGGAAGCTTCTTTGTCCCAATAAAGCTAGTTGGAAAAGCAAGTGCCATTAGCTATGGGATTCTGAAAACAATCAAAGGGCCTGTGTCTTCTCTGTGTACGTGTACTTGCACGCCCAGCACTTTGATCACGTAGTTGTTGGTCAATAACTTACAGTCAATAAATTAATGCCTTGCTAGTTTTCTTGGAGGTTACTGGTTTTATAGGAGGTTAAATGGTTTTATGGTGAAAGAGATTTGTGGCCAAGTAAATTGGAAAATGCTGGATTAAAGTCCCTTTATGATAGGAAAGATCAGAGCCTTTGTCTGCTAATATGCATTAGGAATATCCAAAGAAGGAATGCCATAAACAGCATTTCCCAAGCTTCTACTTGTCTGTGGACCTTTGGCAAGGACCGTCCCCCCCGGCTTTAGTGTTCCCTGGAGGTTCCTGGCTGATTGCTGTGGTTGTGAGTGGGTGCTTTCATTGTTCATGATTTTAGGGTGCTACAGGGCACTAAAGTAGACAGAACGGAGAATTCCCAGAGGATGACGAGGGAGAAGGGGGAGGGGGAAGAAAAGGATCATCCGCAAGGACGCACGGCTTCCACTGAAGAAACTGCGTGCTTCCTGGCCAAGTGCTGCAGTGTATTCCCGTCAGTTGTCCGTCGTAGGGGCCGGTTGCCATGAATTTGGACAACTGACAACAGAAGAAGAAGGGGTTTGATGAGGCGTCTGGGTCTTGGTCCTGATTGCCTCCCACAGCGGGAGAGCAGAAGGCCTTTATGCCAGCCCACCCCAGGCTGGCGAGTCTGAGGCCCAAGGGAACACAGACCCCAGCAGGCACTTTCCAGAGCCCATGTTTCCACAGAGTTATTTCCAGAAGACTAGAGTCTGGCCTGAGAGAAGGAGAGAGGGCCCTGTGGGTTGGCCTGTGAAAGGCCTGGCCCAAGAGGGCCCCGCAAGGGACGGTAGAGCAAGGTGCTCTGGCGCATGGGGAAAGCTCCTACCTGCAGGGTGAGCCCTGGCTTCCAGGGCTGATTTGCCACTTCCTAACTCTGCCCTGGACAAAGCACGCCACCTCCTTGAGCCTCACATTGCGCACTTTCTAAACAAGCCTGACAGTCTGAGTCAGTGGGCGTGATGCTGATTCGTTAACAGTTTTGAAAGTGTGCAGCATGGTCCTTGGCACATGGTGGGTGGTCCTGACTGGGAGCTCTTGGAGAGCATGGGTGGTGCCATCTTATCCCTCCACACTGGTATACCTGGCACCAGGCCTGGCACAGAGCAGGTGCACAAAAAGTATCTCCTGAAGGAATGGATAACTGAAATTGGTAGTTTCAGATGTAAGCGGTTAACAGCACAGTTAAAGAAAGTGTGCACATGTGTGTGTGTGTGTGTGTGTGTGCAGAGAGAGAGAGAGAGGCAGAGAGAAGAACTCAATGGCAGAGTGACTGAACCTTTAGTAGTCAAGGTATATTCTGTGAAGAGAACAGCTGAAGAGAACTGTCTTTCGTGCATGTTCCTGAAGACGCCATGTGAATCAGACACTCTGCCACTAGCCATGGTCTGTGCTTTAGAAAGAGGGCATGCTTACAAATGCGATGGCTGCTGTCTCCATGGTCCCTAGGGTAATGAGGGAGAGATGGGAACTGAGGGCTCTGCCCCGTGAACCTCTCTGCAGAGCTCAGCGCTACTAACACACTTCAGAACAGCCCGCTGCTGAACCTGTGCCGCAGTGTGGACTTGTTTTCTTTCCTGTATCCTTTCTTCTTTGTGGATAAAACCAGAATGGAAGGCTATAGACATAAACTGTGCAAATAAAATAACCTTGAGAGGAGGCTGCTCCAGCCGAAACTTACCGGCTCCTTGTTGCTATGGTTACTCCAGCAGGTCGCCCAGTGAGAACGGCTCTGCCAGCAGCAGCGAATCAGGAAAGCCCAGCTCTGGGGGGCGCTCACCCGAGACTGTGATGGCACAGCAGAAAGTGGCGAAGGAGGAGGCACGGAAGAGAAATGGTGAGGCGCCTCCCCTGCCAAGCACCACCCCGGGCCCATCGCACACATGCACATGCGCACACTCACCCACGTCAGTGTACTTTAACTCTCAGTTCTTCTGTTGTACCCCCAAAGACCGGGAGTCTCCTGCCTACCTCTCGTTGTATCACCTTACCCTCTGCCCTGAATTATTCTGTCTCATGCCCTCTGCCCCCTGTTCTTACGGAATTGTGCAGTGCCTAAGAAAAACCCTATGAATGAACTGATGTTTGGTTAGACATTTTTCTAATTCTTGGGTTAATTGATGTGATTTCTAGCATCAGGTCCACTAGGGCGGCAGGTCTCTGAAATGATGCTCTCTTGGACGGTCTCCTCATTTTCTTGCCCTGACTCCACTGATAAGTTTCAGTGGGTAGGTCTATGCCGGTGAGTCCAAATATTGGAAATCCACCTCTCCCAGGAAAAACAACACAGTAATAAATCTGTCATCATAAAAATCAGCCTAAGCTTCTGCCTTTATTCTCAGGGAAACTTAACTGTTTAGTTTCTCTCCCTCCCTGTAAAGGGTTGGTGTCGGGTCTGTTTGTAAGTCATTGGAGTTACCTTATTGTACTGCGGCACCAACTATAGGTTGCACATTGTTGTCAGACACCGTTGTGCAGCCTGCTCCTTCTGATCCATCCTTTGTTCTGAAGCTCATCTCCACTCGGTCCTTCTAAGCATGATGCTGGCTGACAGGGGTCCCAGTGCTGCCAGTCAGATCAGGGAAAATTCCTTGTGGATTTTAGGGGATTATGGACGGAGTCCTGTAGAAATGCCAGGTGAAGAGGCAAACACTCTGGCCCTCTGGTTAACCGTGCTTCCTTCTAAAGGAATCTGATGAAGGACGGTTCAGGGACTTTTCTTGAAGCTAGCATAAGAGCACTCTTTTGTTTTCAAATGTCACTTACTTATCTCTTTTTTCTGACCAAAAGAAAGACTGGCACAACAGCTTTGTCTTCTGCAGGGAAAATATGGTCCTGTTCACATTTCTAGCTGTTATATAAAGCCCTTGTTTAAACTGTCACACCAGTTTGATTCTTGAGTTTTTTCTTCTCCTGAATTGCCCACGCCCTGGAACACAGAGAATGTGCTTCACTAGAACCAGGGGACGAGATGTGGGATTTTCCTGGAATACCTCCCCTACCTGGGACCAGCAGAAATCCTGCCATCGGCTCTCTGCCAGGCCAGCTCCCAGAAGGCCAGAGGAGCTCTGTCTTCTCTTTCTTCCCAGAGCAAAGTGCTAAGGGAGATTGGGCAGAGAGTGAGACAACACTGGAAGGCCCTAGGGGAGAGCTGTTTTAAGTAAGTGCTGTGACTGCCAGCCCTACCCGACCAAGATGCCCCGCCTACTCCTCCTGCTCCCTCGCCTTCCTTCATTTCTATACTTCCTGGAAATGTATAAAGTCAAGTCAAAGTCCACTGTCCCCGAGATGCCCCGTCACCCACCCAGTCCTCACACGACCTTGAATAGCTCAGTGTGTGTCTTTCTCAGACATTTGTACTGTGCATACAACACACACACGTCTTTGTTTTTTGTCGTATTGCATTGTTTTATTTTATAAAATGGGGTCAATGCACATATTGTTCTGTGCCCTTTTTCTTGCTTAAAAATGTGCAATATACAGACTCCTCTGTCAGTAATACACGTTTACAAGACGATGCCTTTCCTCTTCCCCCGTACATAATCTTTAGAAGAGGAGGGGGCAGAGCCAGTCCCAGACCCCCTCCCCACGCGCGGGCTGGTGAGACACTGGCCGGCTCTAAATGTTCCCGCTGACCTGCCCGTTCTTGTTCCTCCCCCGTCTCTGCCCGCCTCCTTATTCTGTTTAGGTCACTTTGATTATTTAAATATCAGGTTCAGAAATAACAACAGCTGGGTGCATGAATAAAATGCAATTACTGTGCCAGGTTGAGGTTTGAATGTGTTTGTTTTGCTAAAACGCCATCCTTTCTCCAGATTACTGTGCTTCATTGCCTTTTATTTTTGCCAAAAGTAAAACCAGTGAGTTTTCAGGGTTAGTTGCTTCTGTTTCACCACAAGTTCCCATTTAGTGACGTTTCAGTTTGAATTTTTCAGATAGAAATGATGGGACCAACTTGTTTAATGTAAAATTCACCAGATGCTGAATCCCATCAGAATTCTGGGACAGACCTTCAGTGGCGCCCACACTCGTCCTTTTTATCAGAGGGCTCCACTGTGTCATAGTACTCGGTTAGAGTTCACAAAAAAAATCAACAATGTGTTTTGTTGAAATCGAAGATGAACCAAAGGAAGGAAGGAAGAAAATAACAATGGAATTGTGGAGAAAACTGAAAGGTGTGTTTCCATCACACTGTCAGCTTGCAAAAAGCACTTCGTTGTGTGGATGTGGCCTCTGAGAATAGATTGTTCTGCAGCTATGGAATATTCAGATACTGTTGTTTTATGGCTCCGTATCCATTCTAGAGGTTAGGGTTACTGAGGTTGACTAATAAGCTAATTAGTGCATCAGGCTGTCGTTCTAAAGCTGTTCCTGTTTGTCACCAGGTTCTTGTATCTGTGGCTTCTAATTTTCCACTTTTGTGAAAATAAGAACTTTAAAAGGAAAAGACACTGTCCCTAGCAACATGGCTGGTGTGGGTCCTTGTGGCTCAGTGGCTTCATACGTTATTGTGGCTGTGAGGCGATTTTAGACTCTGTTTCAAGATGATGTTTAAATCTAAGTGGGAAAGATAGGTGTGAGAGCTAGGATTTTGAAAGCAAAACAGTCTGGCATTTTCTCAACCAAATACAGACACAAACTTCTGAACCAAAACCAATGTCACCTTAGAAAGAGTGTTTTCCAGAAAAGAGTTTAAACTGAGTTCAAGGTGAGAACATAATCTGTGTTTGCATCTTCAGTCCTGTAGGAGCAAACCCACCACTCTCGGTCCTGGAGGCACCCCAGGCGGGGCTCCTGTCTAGGCAGGGCTGGCGCCTCATCTCTGGGGCAGGTGAGGCAGGAGGACAAGAAGCAGAGAGTTTCAGGAGCGAATTACTTCTTTCTTAGCAGGAGCCCTTGAGGACTTGTCAAAGGTATTAGCTGAGAAACAAGTTCCGTTTTCACTCTTTCTTTGCCTTCCCAGAGTGAAGACTTGCTCATTACTCGATAGGCGACACCAGAGGGCAGTGGTTCTGGTTGTAGATTGTTTGTCTTTGAGCTTTAATAAAGATTCCAGAAAGAAAGAGTGCCTTGTGTTTAAGAGCGTTTTCTGCCTCAAACGGGGGGTTTCTCCCCGTGCCAGGTCAAATGTGAAGAAATGAACTCTCCCTTGCCAGGCTGGCTTACAGAAGCTAAAACTGACATGCTGTGCAGCCTGGCAGCTGCAGTTAATAATACTGTGCTGCATATTTGAAAGTTGCTAAGAGAGTAGATCTTACAAGTTTTCATCACAAGAAACAAATTTGCAACTATATGTGGTGATGGATATTAACTAGACTTCTGGTGATCATTTCGTAATATGTATAAATATTGAATCATTACGTTATACACCTGAAAATAATATAATGTTCTAAGTCAATTATACCTCATACCAAAATAAAAAATAAATAAAACCACTTCTTAAACGTAAAAAAAAGAAATGCAGATAAGACACAACTAGATATGGGATGGTTGTTTCGTGGCATGGACTGTAATGATGGACCTAAGACGCTTCCTCAGCTTAACTGTGGCCCTTTCCTTCAGCATTCTCCCGTGCTTTTGTCTTTGGATACTAATTACATGTTAAATATTCCCATGAACCTGCTGGACTCACACAACATTTTAATGTAACACCTTTAATATATTTTTCCATACAGTCTTTTTTGAGAGGAGGATAACTAATTATTTTTCTCTTAAACGATCCTGTGGGAATTATTGTGCAAATCTGAATATGACTTTTTTGAGAGTCAGGATGAAAAAGAACTGTAGTTTCTACAATTTCCAGGGTGTCCTTTTGCTGTCCCATTAGAGTTATGCCCCCCTTACCCTGTCCACAGAGTGAGGGGAAGGGTGTCACAGCCCAGAAGCAGTCAAGGAGGTGGGAACAAGACTGGTGCGTTCAAGAGGCTGTTCTAGCTGGAGCAGAGGGAATGAGGGGAGAGGCAGGAAGTGAGCTCAGCAAGGTGGCTGTCCAGATCGCACAGGACCTTGTCGGCAGTGGTAAAGACTCTAGTTTTCTTCTGAGAGAGGTGAAGCCCTCAGAGGGTTCTGATTGGAGGAGTACTGTGATCCGGTCACCTTTAGAAAAGGTGATGCACCCTGGCTGCTGGTGGAGTGTGGATTTGGGGTGGGAGGACAAGCGTGGAAGCGCGGATGAGGCACGCTGTTCAGGAGGTGTACGGGTTACTTATCACTGTGTAACAAATTACCCAAAAACCTAGCAACCAAAATGACAGCCTGCATTTATTATCTCACAGAATGTCTGTGGGTCAGCAATTCAGGAGTGGCTTAGTGAGTGGTTCTGGCTGAAGAGTATCTCATGAGATCTCAGTCAAGATGTTGGCCTGGGGCTGGCCCGGTAGTGTAATGGTTAAGTTTATATGCTCTGCTTCAGCTGCCTGGGGTTTGCAGGTTTGGATCCTGGGCATGGACCTACACACCACTCATCAAGCCATGCTGTGGCAGCATCCCACATACAAAATACAGGAGGACTAGCTCAGGGACAGTCTTCCTCAAGCAAAAAATGAGGAAGATTGGCAACAGATTTTGGCTCAGGGCCAATCTTACCCACAAAAAAAGAGGAAGAAGAAGAAGAAGAAGATGTTGGCCTGGGCTGTAGTTGTCTAGAGGCTTGACCGGTCCTACAGAACCCTCTTACAAGGTGGCTCACTCACATAGCTGTTGGCAGGAGTCTCAGTTTCTTGCCCCAGGGACCCCTCCATACGGCTGCTTGAGTGTCCTCATAACATGGCAGCTGGCTTTCCCCTGAGTAAGTAATCTAAGAAAGTGCAATCTAGAAGCCATGATGTTTGTTTTCATTTTTGTTTTGCTGAGGAAGATTCACCCTAAACTAATGTCTGTTGCCAATTTTTTTTTAAGACCCAGCCTTGGAAGTAACACACTGACATTTTTGCAATGTCCTGTTGGTTACACAGGTCAGTCCCATTCATTGTGGCTGTGAACAGCAGGAAGAGTTACTGATACTGGGGGCCATCTTGGAGGCGGCTACTGTAGGTGGCTTTCATAGCAGATGTCAGGTGGGAGATACTGGGGGCCAGGTGAGCGTTACCCAGCAAAACTCCACTCTAGGAAGATATGTGCATCTGCTTAACATGTCTGAATAGAGATTCTCCTCTGTCACTGGCTGCTTGGTGGCCTGCTATTTGCAAATAAGACCACAGAACAAAAAAATACTCTAATTGTAACCCATTGATAGACTCTGAGGTGTTTTAGCCACTTTGTATGATAACAATTTACTCGGCTTAATTTGACAAATCTTCTGATAATCTTTATGATAAGTGACAGAATGATACAAACTATGTGTTTCTTGATAATTTAAAGAAATCCCAATCTTTTGAGCAGACAGGAGGAAAGATGAGTATACTTCTATTCCATTCATTTTCTATATAACACCTATTTTGCTCCTAAATTGCCTACTGGGTTAGTTGTTTGAACAGGCTTAATTTCTCTCTCACCGAGCTGTGCTCAACAAGCTGTCACTCTTATAGTCACTTAATGGGACTGTGCTTTAAGAACAAGTAAATCAGCAAGACACCACTGGCCCTGGCACTTCCGTCTGCTGAGTGATGGAGCGCAAGGCGGGCCGGTGTCTTTCAGCGCCCACAGCCGAACGATCTGTCTGAGGAGAATTCGTCTAAAAGAGTGTAGGTGGAAATCACTCTCTTCGGTTAGGGGAGTTGTCTGCAGCTAAATTCATTTCTCTGGGTGTTATTTCTTAGCTTTCTTTTGTTTTAGACAAATGAAAGAAACCAAAACCCAACTCACTGGAGAAGCAGCCTTTAGAAAGAAAAAGAATCAAGTGTCAGCAGCACTTCCTGTGGCGAGTTGAGCAGGGAAGACTTGTTACCTCAACATCACGCAAAAATGAGTAGCTGTGGTGGCAGAGACTGAACTGAATGCCGCTATTCTGTTGATTCCCGTATTTTAAGAATGGTTGCCGAGTTTGGCCAAATTGCGCCTTTCCCATCTCCAACTCAAACATAGAGAAAAAATTTATTTTTTTCGAAAGCATTTTGTCAGTTTGGAAAAAATGGTTTTTACTGTTTAAATTCAAACCTTTAAAATTCTTTCTTACTCATTGATCATGCAATGGAGGGATGAATAGTTTGATCTTAAATTTAAAAGAAATTCGCCAACAGTGAGTCCTAGCACAGAACCAGACACTGCTGTTCCTGAGGTCATTTTGAGTGAAGTACTGACCTGGGCTGTGAGCCTTACGTAAATCTCCCCGTGGTCGTGCGGCTCCCCTGTGACCATACAATCCGTGTGTTTCTCTCGTGCTTTAGTGCCAGCAAGCGATGAAGAGGAAGGAGCAGTTCTTTTTGACAACTCCGGCAAGGCGGCTGCCGAGCCCTTTGACACGTCTTCTGGATCTGTGCAGCTCATCGCTATAAAGCCCACAGCCCTCCCTGTGGTGCACCCCTCTTCGGACAGGAACCAGGAGGCAGCAGTCCTCAATGGGGAGGTGAGCGCCGGAGGCCCCAGGGCGGGGGGAGCCGGTGCAGCCAGACCTCGGGGACTCTGGACTGAGGAGCAGCCCCTGGGAACACCGGGGCAGGGCGGTCCAGAGGGCTCCAGAGTAGAGGGTGCAGCGGTCATTCTCACCTCTGCATGAGCAGGCCTTCGTGGAATGAGTCAGAACACAGGTCGCCCTAAGCGAGTTTGTTGGATGATGCTTTGGGGGCATTTTTTCACCTTTGTTAGAGAGCCCAGAGGGGGCTTTTTAAAAACAATGGTTATGAAGGGAAGTATCAGAAATTCTACCTCCCCGTCCTGTCACAAGCACAGCTGTCTGCCTTTCTTGATACCACTCTTAAACTGTTCATTATGGATTGTCAGTTGTGGGCATGGGAGGGGCTGGAACTGATGGGGAACTAGAGAAGATACTGTCATGGGGACAGGGACGTAGCCCACTATATGAGCTTTCAAATGACTTTGCTCCTTTTTGCTGGCTTGAAATAGCCCTTTGTCTGCTTCCAGGAGGATATCAGTGAATATCATGATGTTAATCAATTCTCCTAAGAGTGTGAAAAAAATTTGTAGCATACACTGGAGAATGATGATTTCACCAAAGAAAAGCAGAAGGATGGATGGATGGATGGATAGATAGATGGGTAGATAGATAGATAGTGGCAGTTACAGGAGAGCAGGAGAGCAAGTTGGGTAACACTTATCTGCCATTCCTCCATCTTCAGAATGGTCGCTGGGCTGAAGATGTTTGTGAACCTTTAAGAACATGCATATGGAACCCGCACGTGAACACTTGCATTGCATGTGTGTGCACACACATACTTACTTGAGTTTTTCTCTCTTGTCGAGCTGTCGTGTCGATTGTTCATTTCATTTGTTTATACTCTGCTATCGCTACCTGCAATGGGTGGGAGAATTCCATAGTTTTAAAGTCTTTTCCCACCACACCTCAAGGAACATGCCATGGCCTTGTACACCTGGCCATTGTAAACGGACATGAGGGGCTTGTCCTCATCCCCCCATCCAGGCCTTGGATGAAGGCCTTTTACAAACCTGATTCAGGAAGCTCCTCTTCTTTCTGGACAAAAGGACTGAACTGGCCTAAAGGTGTGACGGGTTGAGGTTCGTCAGTTCTTAAGAAGAACTTCACTGGTTGTAGACTTACAGAGCACATCTGTGCCAAACTCCTCATTTTTCAGACAAAGAAGCTGAAGCCAGAGGGGTCAAGTGGCTTGCTCAAAGTCACACTACAGGTATGGTGGCAGCATGACGTTCAGGCCCCCCAGCTCCCTGTCCAGTGTTCTCTCCCCGTCTCTGACTTACTGTCACCCATCAGTGAAAAACAGCGTTGTGCTAGGTGGTACCTAGACTTACTGTGGTCGTCATTTCTCAGTGTGCACAAATATCGAATCCTTGCGTCGTACACCGAAACTAATATAATGTTATGTGCCACTTATACCTAAGTTAAAAAAAGTTGAGTTGCTAATCAAATCATAGTGATTAACATGCCCAAATTTTAAATATACTTTTTGTTGTGGTCTTTCAGCTGGAGAGGTGGCTTTACACTCACAAGGGCAGATTTTGTTCTCTTATTGAGGTATAACATACCCTTAAAGGCAGTGTAGATATAGTCCAAACTAAAAGTCTTATTTTGATATGAATGCATATCAAAATTGTGTTTTTATTGGTGTTTTTAGAACTCCATAGTCCATGGCAAGAGAAAAAAGAGAACTTCTTTTCAAATGTACTTCTTCTTAGTTTGAGAAAGGCTTTCAAATACTTCGAGAGAATTTTATAGGGTATTTAATGCTGATGAGAATTTTTTTTTTTTTTAAAGATTTTTATTTGTTTCCTTTTTCTCCCCAAAGCCCCCCGGTACATAGTTGTATGTTGTTCATTGTGGGTCCTTCTAGTTGTGGCATGTGGGATGCTGCCTCAGCGCGGCCTGGTGAGCAGCGCCATGTCCCTGCCCAGGATTCGAACCAACGAAACACTGGGCCGCCTGCAGCGGAGCGCGCTAACTTAACCACTTGGCCACAGGGCCAGCCCCCACTGATGAGAATTTTTTATCTTATGTTTAGTCCGATAAATTATCATCCCCCCAAAAAAACAAAGAAAAGAAAAATATCAATGTGCTTAAAAGAGTATGGACTCTCAGCCATGCTGCCAGGATTTGAATCCCAGCTCTTCTACTTCCTGTTGGTGTGATTTGGGGCAGGTTAGTTCATTTCTCTGTGCTCAGTACTCCCATCTGTAAAATGGGCTATTGTGAGGCTCAAGTGAGGTAATATACATAAAAGACTTAGAACAGCGCCTAGCACACTTATTGTGTACACGTTCTTGTTATTATCAATTAGTCAGTCAATGAGCAAGGATTCATTCATCATGGACTTGATGCTGCTTGGCTGTATAATTTGGGAACCTGTTATCACACCCACTGAATCTTTCCTTAGGCACAATTCTGCCACCAGACATGCCAACCCAGTGATTAGAGGCCTCTGGTGTTGTCACTCATGCACTAGTAACTGCTCTGGATAGGACCCTCTGCCAGCACAGACTCAGATGATGGCTGCTGTGCCTGGGTCTTTTCATCCCAGTTTGGTGATAGGAATGTCTTGGGGACAGATCCCAGATCTTGGCTAAATTCAACATACCACTCCCTTTTTTGCCAGGCCTGCCACCCTGTCACAGAAGGAGAAGAGACAAGCGTTTTCCCTGTCGGGAGTGGGTGCTCGCCACATGCCGGTAGTTGAGCAGTGGCCCTTGCTGGCATTTGGGTTGGAGAAGAGTGCCACCTGCTCTCTGTCTCTTGCTGCTTTGTGGCGTTTAGGGTGGATTATCTTACAGTTTTCTTCCCTCTTCCCTTAGGGGTGGCTTGTTTAAGAAGCACCCCTGAAGCCATGAATTTTCCTTTTATGAGTTCAGGAAAATTCTTTGAAAGATTATTTTAAAGAAAGCATAATAACAACATAGAAAGTGCAGACGTTAAGGGAAAGCTCACTCTAATTTCACTACCCTAACACATCATCTGGTTTTTGCACCTTCTCTTCAAGCTCTTGATCAAACCCACGTGTATTGAGAATCTCATCATATGCAGGCTTACATCTTGTGTTGGAAGCATTGGTGTGTTCTTGTCTTTCTGAAGGTCGTTGTCAATGACGTGGTTGAGTAGGGATACCATTGATTGGAAAACTAATCTCCCGTTGTTCAAACCTTCCAGGTGTTTCTTGGTTTTAGTTTTGGTTTTGGCTATTATAAATAACACTACAATGAATAATTTCACGTTACTTTTAAAAACTTTTTATTTTGAAAGAAGTTTAGACTTGCAGAAGGGTTGCAGCAATAGAAGAGTTCCCATATGCTCTTCACCTCGCTACCCCTAAGTTACCAGCTTAAATACCAGAGAATAACGATCAAACCCAAGAAGTGGACATTGGTACCACACCGCTGACTGATCTACAGACCGAATTTGAATTTCACTGGTTTTCCTGCTAATGTCCTTTTCCTGTTCCAGGATCCAGTCCTGGATCCCACATGGCATTTTCTTGTCTCCTGAGTCTCCTCCAGGCTGGGACAGTCCCTTAGTCATTCTTTGTGACCCTCCTTGGTCTTTCATGATCATTACTCTTTTGAAGAGGATTGACAGTGACTATGGAGAATGTCCCTCAGTTCGGGCTTGTCTGATGCTTCCTTGCGGTTGGATCGAGGCTGACGTTTCTGGCGTAACTGTGGAGCCGTGTGACCTTTTGTGGCCGCGGCCTCAGGAAGGGATCGATCCTGATATGTCTGATTGCTGGTGATGTTAACTTTCATCTCACACTTTGAACCTCTCTTGGAATGTTGCTTTGGGAGAGATTGCAGAAATGGTATTCCTGGCTCAGAGGATGTCATGCCAGCTTCTTCTCTGCTAGTTTCCTCAATGGCAAGCAGAGTGAGGGAAGTATGAAGACTTGCGAAATGCTATCAGCTTAAAAATATCATTAGGGCCCGGGTTGGGGAGCTCTTTGAAAAAGTTAGAAAAAAAGATGTCCCCCAGTTTATGTTTCTCCCAATGCTGTAAAAATAAAGCATCTAAGATGCAGCCTTGTGTTAGCGAAACTTTGGCCTCATACTGTAGGTTGATATATATCTTACCACTGGGTGAATTTTTCTTTTATGAATTACGGGAAATTACTTTAAAGAAAACATAATAACAGCACTACACATGGTTCTGTTAATCTAGTCGGCTGATTACAAACAGCAGTAGTGTTTCTCCCTCTCGTCCAGTAAGTAGCAGGCAGATTTCACTGTGCAGCTCCCTTCGTGGATGTGGCATCCTCATTGTTTATCTATTTAGCATAGTCGTCTGCTTCTTTCTTTGACAGACCAGCAGGTATGTTGGCCATGTTCCTTTCTATCAGACCAGACTGGCTTTGTCCTATAGAACCAGAACTGGTTGCCATTAGTGGCCATACAAGGGTTCAAAATTACCTGTCTCTCAAGAAAGTTAGAGATTGACAGAAATAAGCTCTCAAATGCAGGTGAGAGAGTGGAGAGACCTCAGGAGCAGGCTGTCTGGAGGCTCCCCTTCCCACCCCATCAATCCCAACTCAGCCTCTGCAGGAACTGGCTGTCTCACCAGCTGGGCACAGCTAAATAGCCAGCGGAGGCGTGGGGTTCCTCAGGGCTGGAGCTGGAGTCGGGGCACCAAAACCAGCTGGCCTGCCAAGTCAGAGGCTCCCACATGGGAGAACTGAAAGGGTTTAGGCGGGATTAAGGCCCACCCGACAAAGCTAAGCGTGGAGTCAGGCCTCCGCCTGAGCAGACTCAGGTGGACGAGCAGGAAGCAAGCCCTGATGGAAGGTCTCAGTTGACTCAGGGAGGGCCGGGCTGCACGCGGTTTGTGGCCCACTGTTGTGGGCTGGTCATGGAAGGGGGCACAGGTGGGTCTGGCTGGCTCAAGGACGGGGTGAAGCCTAGGATGGCTTTTCCAGGAGTTGTGACCCTTGGTGCAAGCTTCCCACTGTCAGCGTGCGTGTTCGGGGGTGGCCTGAGCCTCTCTCTCTCCCCAGGTGGACAAAGCCCTGAAGCAGAAGTCCGACATCGAGCACTATCGGAACAAGCTGCGCCTCAAGGCCAAGAGGAAGGGTTACTACGACTTCCCGCTGGCGGAGACGAGCAGAGCTCAGCCGGAGAGAAAGAAGATGTACGAGAAAGCCCCCAAGGAGCTCCAGCACGTTTTGGACCCAGACCCAGGCCTCTGTGCCCCGTTCGCTGAGTCTAGAAGCAGGTGCGGTCTCCGAGGGGTGCTCCGAGGGTCCCGTACGTTAGCAGCATGTGGCGGAGGTGTACCCGTGATGCGGTCCCCGTCCTTTCCTGTGACCTCAGGGCTGATCTTCGCAGGCTGCTCCTCTGGACCATGCTGGTCTGTGCGAGCCCGTGCTCCCTCATGAGTCTGGAAGAGAAAAAAATTGAAGCCGTTAAAAAAATACTTGGGTAAACAACCATAATTGTCCCTTAGCTTAAACGATGTTTTCAAACCAGTAGCTGTTTCAGAGCTGGGTAAAAATGTAATTATCACCTGCCTGGTTATGCAACTTCCAGATCAAGGGACATGGTAGGATTCAGTTATTCAGTGGCTCTTGCACAGGAATGCCAGTGTGCCACCTCCCCTTCTCAGTCCGCTCCAGCGAGGGCTCCCCCAAGGCCTGCTGGGCTCCGTGCGGGTCCATTGCTGTAGCTGTGCTCGTTGAGCCGACGTTTACCATCGCCCACTCCGTGTCAGGCATGTGTGCCGTGCTGGTGCTCGCACAGTCACCTGTGCTACTTCTCATTCACGAATTCAACTCGGTCGACGTTGACGGTGGACATCACAGCCCAGTCACTGCTCTTGTGGAACTTAAGGTCTGATGGGAGAGAAAGATAACCACCCCAAAAGTTTGTTACTCACAAGTGCAATGGGTGTTTGAAATGTGATGGGCTGTGACAGTCTAAAACGGGGGCTCAGCCCCGTGGTTTGAATTGGCATCCTTGAAGCTTTGTTGCTAACTAAGCAGAGTGACCTCACCTTCCGGGTGAAGGGGTAGCGGTTAGCAAAGCTAGATGTGCCCGTCTTCCTTCTTTTCCTCCCCACCCCGAAGCACTTGCTCAGAAGCATTTTCATGGTTTGAGACCATCTCTTTAGATACACATTCTCCTTGGTGACAGCCCCTTGGCTCTGAGCCTGCTAGCACTCTGCCCCGCAGCCCTGGCAGAGGCGCCCTACGCACATGGGGAGAAACAGGACAGTTCCTGGCCCGAGTGGGGATTTATTAAAAGCAATAATGACTATGTGACAGGTGTGGATGGAAGCCACAAAGTCAAACCAGGAGATGGGGCTAAACTTTATGAATGGACATAATTTATTTTCAATAGAGAGAAGGGGGAATTGCACCCAGCGCTTCATTTGCCATGCTTCTGATGAGGCCTGGTGGGTGTGGCAAGCTGTTGATCTAACGTCACCCTGTGACAGGGGTCACAATGTATGTGTCACCAAGTTGATAACTGTGGAAAAAAGAGAAGAAAAGATTGGGATTTCTGGGAGGCTGGGCATTCTGGTGCTTTTCCTCTGAGCTTTTGGCTCTTCACGTCAGGGTTGGTCTTTCATAGACTGATGAGGGGACTTGTTTTCCCAGGTTCCCTGCTGACACTCGGAAAATGGGTCAGAGATCACGTGCAGCTTGGAAGTTATTGGAGAAATAAATAAAAATTTTAGTTAAGTCTTTCTGTAAGGAGAATGAGCACAGGCTTTTCCTGTAGAGACGCGTCTCCACAGCTGGGCATATCTTCGGGCCAGATTCTTAAGGCCCTCTGACAGCCTGCTGATGCTGTGAGTGTGTAGTCCATTCTCAGTAAATATCTGTTGAAGAAATGACTGAATGACTCTAAAGCACCAAAAATAATATTAAAATTTTTTTTGATCAGTTAATGGAAAAATACGGATACCCACAAACCAGATGAGGTGGGCGTAGGAATGGAGGCCAGATCAGCGGAGGTGGGGTGGAGAGGAGGATTAACAGAGAAGGAGTGTGGCAGGAGGCAGTGAGCGCTGAGGTGCTGTTCTTGTCAGTGCTGCGGAGGCTGCTGCCGCGCCCACCTGTGAGCTCAGGGGAGAGAGACTTGCCTGCTGTGTGCTGCCACCAGTTCGACTCTCCAGAGCTTCTGCTCTCGGTGACCTTGCACCGCAAGGCACACGTGAGGGCATCATTCTCTGGTCCAGAGTTGGCATCAGTAACCAGAATTTCCCCTGAGACCTAAATTAAATCAAAGACAAAGTTTAGATTCCAAATGTTGACTTATCCCCATATGTTTTAAGAGTTTTCACAGATTTTTTCTTGAGGGTCAGAAGAACACCCCTGTTTTTATGTTATCAACTCTTACCTAGAAACACAAAGTATATAATATAAAGGCCGACACTGTCAGAGGCTGCCTGGACCCTCCGCTCCCACAGCTCCTGTGGCGGGCAGCAGCGTCCTGCTTGCTGCAGACATCTCTGACTCCGCCTTGAGGGCTTTTTCCTGGTGGCCCCTGAGCAGAATTGTCAGGTGCTTGACGTTCTGGAGCAGCCTCAGTCAGTGACAGATGGGAACTGATGGATAAACACCCCACGAGAGAGCTTCGAGGTGTAAGCTGTGCTGTGTAATAATCACATTTTCTAGATTCCCTGTTTGATGATTTGATGTCTGGGGCCTCGCTGACCCCGAGGAAGCTGTCCCTCCCAGGACTGGGCCACCAGTTCCTAGAGACAGTAAAGGGCTCCCCTGCAAGTGCACCTTTCATATGGGACCCAAACAGGCCAGCGCCAAACCCCAGCCACTTCCTTTACATGGGCTCTCACACTCTGGGCCCTCGTCCCCCTGCCCTAACTACCTGAGGGCCAGGTACCAGACAACTAGGGACGGCCCTGTGCCCCAGAGTCTGCGAAATTCTCCTACAACCCAATCCCAAGCCTGCTGACCATGCCCTGCCCATTCCTTCCCACGGAAACCACAATAAAGCCTCTTGCCCACATTTCCCCCTTGCTCCCACTGCCTGGTGACCAACCTGCTGCTTCCCTCGTGGCTCTGTGGCATGGTGCCTCCCTTCCTCTCAGGATCTGTGAGTATAACACGCTTTCTTTTTGTTGGCGGGCGTCTCCTGATTATTTGTCTTGCTGTATCTTCATAAAATCAGACCATTACATGGGAAAACACCTGTCTGCCGTACTCCTCCAGTGAGTTTGAGCCATATGTCCCCAAACACTACTCTGCTCTGTAGCACACCCTTTATTGGCCTCCTTTCGTTCCCTCCCTCAGTTTCCCACTTCCCAACTTATGCATCCTGGAACCCTCTCCCAAGTAAACTGGAGAGCCCAGCCTACGGCCATAACTCATAAAGACAAAGTTGCTCTCGTGGAAGCGAGGCCTCTTCCTCCTTCTCAGTGGCTCCATTCCATCTTTATGGAACCCTAGGGTTCCACAGAACACAGTTTGGGAACTGCTTTCTTAACCTATAGTGGGAGTAAAAAGCCCCTAAAAGCCCAAATAAAATTTGTCATTATCTACCCAGCAATATTTTCAGGGGTAAAAAACTTACTTTTCAAATTTGAAAGTTTTAAAATTTATTAAGTTTTAAAGAATATAGCAAAATGCCAACAAGAAATGAATATACCTAATGGAACTCTGATTAAAATACGTAATTTCTCTACCTGAGAGCTTGATTTATTTCTAAGTGGTTGCTTGCACACCAGGCACATGTTGGTCAGTTGAGATCCACGTTAAACAGCAGACTTTGAGCTTTGCATCCTGATGGAACGTTGTCTCTGATGGACAAGGAGACAGGCGTGCACTCCAGGATCTAAGCTCTCACCCACAGTCATGATTCTTGAAAGGGCTTACACAGTCTCACAGTCTCACTGTTGTATTTCTGGTACTTCCAAAATAACCTACTTAGATGTCAATTGCTAATCCTAGTGTTTACTCCCCCACCACCTTTATTAATAAATCTTTTCTAAATGGGCTAATTGGCAACCTCAGGACAGCTGTGCAGTCTGCTTTTTCAAAAAATGATTTGTAATTAGGTCAAGGGTGAGAATTCTTTGGGGTCTGGCTTGAAGTGTGAATCACTCAGAACAGACTCTCTCACAAGGTTGCGCTCCATTCCTAAAGGAAGCTTATACTGCTGATCTAAAGTCATCCCCCATCCTCGTCACCTCTGTCATATCTCTTTTTCTTCATATCACTTATCACTCTCTGAAATTCTCACATACTTGTCTGTCTCCCTCACTAGGATGTGAGCTCCAGGAGAGCAGGGCCATGTCTCTCCTGCTCACTGTGGGTCCTTGTCATCCTCCACAGTGCTTGGTGCATAGTAGGCACGCAATCGATATTGGATGGATCAAAGGATGGATGAACGGATGAGTGGACAGAATAACAGATGAGCCCCAAATTGCCTCTTGGTTTGTGGCTTCTTAGCCCGGAAGTGAATCCACTGTGGTGAAGGTAGAAGAGAAAGTCTGTGAGCAGCCACAGTATTAAGCTGCTCATTGGCCACAGGGCTTATTAACACATCCTGGAACCCTCTGTGGGAAATCAGGAAGATTACAAGGTACCGGAGGCTGCCGAGTCAATAGTCGACAAGAGCAAGTTTGTTCCTCCAATGTTAGCTGTCTTAGGGGGTCAAAGGAGAACCCCTGGCCTTGCCGTCAGCAGAACTTTAGATGAGGTTCAGGGTTGCAATTGATTATGGTTACCTACTTTCCATATGAAAAGAGCATTTACAATTCAGCCAAATGGTTACAGCATCTGGAAAGAAAAAAATCTTTATTCCACTATTTCCGTGGTCCCTGATGGCGGGGAACAATGCCATCAATTCTGAGATTTGCACGGCAAACCCAAATCCCTCATTGGCTGCTTGCAGTTTGGATCAGTGGAGAATTCCATCTGTCAGGGCATTGCTGCATCGTAACAGTTGTTGAATTTTCTTCAGGCAACAGATGAAGAACTCTGTCTCCCGAAGCCGGCAGTCTCTGAACAGCCCGAGTCCGGGGGAAACGGAGATGGACCTTCTGGTGACTCGGGAGCGACCCCGGCGTGGGATCCGGAACAGCGGATACGACGTAAGTCCCTGGTGGCCAAGGTGAATGCCAGCTTTGCTTTCCCCCGAAAGCAAAGGGATAGAGCATCCCACAGTGTTTCAGTTTACTATATATTTGTGGAATTTAAGAATGCGCTAAAGTGTTTTCTATTTTATTATTCCTGATTACCTGTTTTGCAGAGTAAGACTACTTGGAATTGTCAGAGTGACAAATTATTGCTAAAAGGATCTTGATTTCTAAATGGAACCATTTTATGAATAGTACATTATTGACCTGAAACTCAACAGCGATTCTAAATATCCTTAATTTTTTTCCGTCTGTCCTTAGAAGCTCAGTAGGAACCATGGCTGTGGGTTAGAATGCCTTAGAACGCAGGCTTCTTTTCAATCCATAGCAATGTTGAGAAGTTGGATTTGTTCCTGGTTTCATAACTCCTCAATATGCCATGGAAACAATGAGATGTCCCACAGAGCGATTCGGTGATTTCACATGATGAAGCACACGCTTAACGTGCAGCGATGCCTCTAAACCACAAGACTCTTCTAAACCCACCAGACGTCCCCAAATGATGAGTTACGATTTGGTGCCTCCTGCAAAGTTGTTTACATCCTGTCACATGTAGCTGCACCCATGAAGGATACTATGCCGAGGTGTCCATAATGCTTACCCTGCCCCAGAATTTCAAATGGTCTTGAATATACATTTAGGTTTTATGAAAAATGTTTCTTTCCGGGGCCAGCCTGGTGGCCTAGTGGTTAAGGTCACGTGTTCCACTTTGGCGGCCCAGGGCTCGCAAGTTCAGATCCCCGGTGCAGACCTACGCACCACTCGTCAAACCACGCTGTGGCAGCATCCCATGTAAAATAGAGGAAGATTGGCAACAGATGTTAGCTGAGGGCCAATCTTCCTCACAAAAAACAAAAAGTTTCTTTCCCATTCTCCTAAAATGTTTCTCTAATTACAAATAAAAACATTTTTGTAACAAGAGTTATGATTTGAACATGTCTGGATAAACTTTTGTTATAATTTCTGAGGTTGTAATTTGAATGACAGCCAGTTTCTTTGCTATACTATGCTAATTGGAAGCAAGGAGATGTTTTTCCCCCTAAGGATTGGTCATTGTTTGCCACAAAAGCTTAAAGTGGGATTTTTAATGGTCCAATTAAAAACAGAGAGACTCTACCTAATTTGAATTTCTAATTACCTTCCTTTCATTTAAACTTGATTGTGTTGGTGGTAATAGCCTTATCTTTTATTTCTTTTTCCTTTTTCATATAAAACAATTTGATAGTTTAGTTTTATAAAATTTGAGATGCTTTGGGCAAATTTTTTTTCCTCCAGGTGAAATTATTCAATGTTAATTTTTTTCCTCATAGAAATATTTCTTATACCAAACTCGGTCATCAATTTGATAATCGGCCTGTGGTTAAAAATCAGGCGTTTGAGTTTTCTGATTAATCTCTCCACCACTAGTGAATATTCTTCCCGGATGCTTGTAGTTTGGGGAACTTTCTCTTCTGCTCCGGCATACCTGAGGTATGATGAGATTCTTAATTTATTTCAAGATTGGTATGAATAGATTTCTTGTGAGATTCTAGGCACAGATGTTTTTACAGTTTGAGGAAATAGGCCACAGTTTTCCCTATTAGTCTTGAAAAGGGCACATTGCAGATTTTTTTAACCATGCCATGACTTGTCATACTCACTCACCACTTTTGGAATGTTGTGTTAGTAAATCACCCTGAACAGTAGAAGGAGAGAGAGGGTTTCTAAAAGGAGGTTGCTCACCTCTCACAGACGTGTATAAATATTCTAATTACAGATTACTTTAGGGGGAGCCTACTTCATTCTAATAGATTTTCTTTAAATATACTTTCCTTTGAGAAGTGCACACGATCTTAAAAACATAAGCAAATAGGAGTTTCCTTAAGAGAAGATGATCATCTTGGGAACAATTTTAAGACTTTAGGCTGTTGACTGTAAGAATGAAATTGCTTCCTGTGTCTCTTCCTGTGCCTTTTATTCTAGTCACGTGACAAGTAGCTGTCATTTACTGACTGCACACTATAGACGAGGTCCTGTTCTGGTTTTGTTATGTGTGTTGTCGAATTGAATTTGCATAGTCACCAGTTGGTAGGTCCTCTCATTATGCTCATTGTATAGATGAGAAAACCAAGGCACAGAGCAGTTACGTAATTTGACTCCCTGACTCCAGTGCACCCACCACTATACATCTGTCTTCACATAACGTAATACGTGTCCTGTATTTCTGGTCTCTCAGAGAGGCTATATGTCAGGTCTCACAAGATTTCTTGCGTGGAAATCTCACAGAAGGAAAATATGGACCAACAGATACGGTAGAGAAAGAAGAGAGTCATAGTTTTAAACAACACATTTATTTTCTCAACTCTTGATTTTCCAAAAATGCCCAGGCACTCCTGGCAAAAGAACCCATTAGCCCAGCAGTGAATAGGTCACTCCATTGGAAACATGTCATTCTTCCTACTGGGTCTGGGGATCTTGAAGCCAGGCCAAAATTTCCAGTCATTTCTGCCAGACTACGGAAGCCCCCGGGGGAACTGCTCTGTGATATGGTAGAAACAGAGGCATTGGGAGATTGATGTAATCGTGAATTTTTCACAAGTTGACTGTTTCAGAGTCTCAACAGAAAAGCCTGCATGTAAAAATAAATGAATGAGTAAATAAGCAAAGGGGCACACGCTCCACAGCCCACTCTTAGCCCAGGACTGACGGCAGCCGGGATTGCTTCGGGAGAGGAGGTGTCAGGGCCCGCAGAAGAGAGGCTCTTAGCTCCACAGGGTTTGGGAATCACTGTGTTTGCAGCAACAATTCTCAACCTTTTGGTCACTCTGACAGCTGACGGACTCACACGCTCCTGGCAGTGGCTGTGGCTTACATGGGTGGTAGTTTCCTGGGAAGAGGCAGCCCTTTTGGAAGAAGGCGTGATTTTAGAAAGGTGTCCAAAATTGATCACTCCTGTAAGACCAGACCATGTCATTAAACTCACTTTAGTGTTGAGATTAATCCCTCCCAGTGCATAAAGTGGGTAGAAAAGATATGTCAGCCTAATATTTAAAAGCAAAAATATGTCTATTTCAAAGTTTTTTGTTTTTTTTTAAAGATTGGCCCTGAGCTAACGTCTGTTGCCAATCTTCTTTTTTTCTTCTTTTCTTCTCCCCAAAGTCCCCCAGTACATAGTTGTATATTCTAGTTGTGGGTCCTTCTGTTTGTGCTATGTGGGACGCCGCCTCAGCATGGCCTGATAAGCGGTGCCATGTCCGCGCCCAGGATCCAAACCGGCGAAACCCTGGGCCGCTGAAGCGGAGCGCACGAACTTAACCGCTTGGCCACGAGGCCAGCCCCTCAAAGTATTTTTAAAATGTTATTTTCCGAATGAAAGTCATACAGAAGATAATGAAACAGTGAGGAAGGGAAAAGAAAATGCCCCAAATATGAAGTCTCAGGCAAAATAAAGACCCATGTCTTTATGGAATTTTTCCTATATCAGCCCAATTATCAACCCCATGTGTGTATAATGGGTCAGACTTTGCCCTCAAAGGGCAAGTAATAATCAAGCCATTCCTCAGAAATAAAGACGTTCCTCCTCAGCCTTGATTCGTGTTTGGCGTTTACAAGTCTGCTCCAGGAACCGGGTCAGCTTGTGCCTTGGCTGTGGCGGAGACTCTGAAAGGGATTGTTTGAATTATGATTTTGAAAATGAGTGCTGACCTCTCAAAAGCAGAGGCCTGGGTGAGCTGCTCCCCTAGGCTTCTCTCCAGCGCCTTGTCCAAGCTTCCACCCCGCATGCATGCATGCATGTACATGAATGCATGGGCAGCATGCATGGTAGACCCTCAATGTGGCCACTGGGCTTGAAAATGTTCTGAAGGCTTACTGATGCATTGATGCATCTCAGAAGAGGCGAGGGGGAGGCCTGCTGTAGCCGGCACAGTCATCAGTTCTCGCTCCAGGGGCACTCTTCTTCCGGGAAATGGTAGCAAATATTGGTGGAAACCAAGTCATTTTACAACTGAGAAGGATAAGCAGATCCACTGAAACGGAACTGTATCAGGCGAGACTCCGCTGCCAGAAGCAAAACATCAAGCCATTTTAAACAGATGAAAAATGACTCCAATGAATGAGGTGCTCCCCAAATCATCGGGGTGCTGGAGGAGTTTTCCAGGAAAGACAGAACCAAACCGCAGGGCCGGCCGGAGGAGGGGCTGCCGCTCTGTCCCGGCAGGAATGTCGGGGAGCAGCTGGAACTGCCGAGGAGCAGGAGGACAGGCCTGCCTCACTTCTTCGGTGCAGAGTGCACACTAGGGTATCTGACTGACAGAGCCTAGGTCTTGTGCGCAGTCGCTGCCTCCTGGAGGGCCGGGAAGCGTGTGTTAGCCAGGCAGCCTGGGCACCGCGGCATGCGCGCTGCAGAGAGGCTGCCAGTCCCGGCCCACCACCCCACCCCGGGCACCAGGTAAAAGCAGGATGAGAGGATTCCCAGGCAGGAAGCATCTGAGAAGCAGACGGGGAACTAGTGGAGGACAGTCAGCAAAGGGGAGGCTGAAGCATCGCTCCCAGCGCAGCCCCGCCCCTGCCGAAGCCTGGCTTGTTGTGTAATGGGGTATTTGTTTGCTGGCCTCTCTCGGCCAGCTGCCTTTGTTCAAGGTGAGCAGTGGTTACTGGAAGGAGGCCAAAGACTCAGAATGGTTGTTTCGATGGGTTCGATTTGCAGGAGAATGAAATACGGCCTGGAAAGCCCCCGACTGCCTGTGATAGCAAGTCTGGGCCCTCTACGTAAATTTGCAAATCCTATATTATTAGTGAGAGTCCCTCCTGCTCCCCCACTTCCTGCCCCTCCCCGAGCATCTTATGGCTTCAGCATAATTGTGGGAGACCAAGGAAGGCACGGGAATGCCCTGGCACTGCATGATGGTCCCAGGTAAGGTCCAGCCAACTCTTGGTTTCACTGGGAAGCAAATGTTTGGATTTTGGGATTTTGTCCTACACCTCAGAGGCAACCTGCTGTGGTGCTGGGTGCTCTTGTGTGGATCCCGCCCCACCACCATCACCCCCTTAGCCTCCTACCTAGAACTGTCTCACCTGGTGTCACCATCTCAGCCCTCCATTTCTTTCTCCTACCTCTGCCAGCTAGTTTAAGCTATTAACCCTGGCTTGATGTGTTATCCGAAGTTAATTTATAGCACATTGTATTTTCATAGGGGCTTTTAATTCTAGGGAGTTGTCTGATCATGGGAAATCAGGCTCCCTGATTGAGGTTGAGGATTGGGTGGTGAAGGGAGCCTTTGGTTAATCCACATCTCACCAGGCTGGTGGCTGCCCAGAAAGATACTTGTGAATCCCAAAGATGGAGGCCACATGGCAAGTGGGGGACAGGAGGTGGACTCTTGGCAGGTTTGGGAGGAGCACGCCAGGTTTCAGGATGGCCTAGTGACTTCACTGGGAGCCAGGCATCCCTGCAGGCCCAGGACTTCCCTCCCCTGCAGTCAGTTGCCCAGTGGGCAGGAGACAGACGACTCCCTTCCATTGTGAGGCTCTAGTGCCATCTGCCTGCTCATTCTCTCTGATTCCCTGCGCTCTGGACACTGCCTGCTCCTGTTCTTGGCACCTACCTGCTCTCCTGCTTCTCCTGGACATTGAGACCTCCTAGCTTCTTGACTAGGTAGCCACTTGTTGCATGCTGTGGTCCCCAGCATGCTCTTGGGATGGACGTCTGCAGGGGAAAGGAAGGGTTGGGCAGAGCTAAAAGTTGGGCTATGGTGCAGATACTACCACGCCTCAGCTGACCCCACGGGGAGCCCTGTAGCTCACGCAGCCCCTGGGAGTTGTCCCCAGATTGTGTGAAGCACCTGGGCTTCTGTACTCCAGCATTGACCAGTCACTGGGTGTCCTGGGGGGAAGCAGCTCTCTTTAGCCAAGGACAGTTGCCAGCGAGAGAATTGGCATTGCCAACTCCCGCCAATGCCCAGGAGAGCAAGGGCAATTCCTAGTTGACAGCTCAGGGCTAGCAGCTCACAGTGTGCCCAGTGAGGGCAGAATAAGTCCCACAGTCCTGAGCAGCACAGCACAGTGTCCACGCCACACTGGTTCCTCCCAACCGTGGCGCTCCTGGGCCCGCCTGTAGCCTCTGAACCCCTGTAGGAGCTGGAGGCAAGTGGAAAAGTGAGAACAGTCCTTGGGAATTGCTTCGCATTTCATTTCCTCTGGCAAACATTTGCTGAGCGCAACCATTGCATCATGTGTGTCAGCTATACAGACTCTGAAAGACAAAGGAAAAAATCATTTAAATATTGTAAAAAATTAGCTTTTGCATCTTTTGCTCATATTGTACATTTCAGATTATATATTTCTTTTTATACATTATTCCACAAGGTTGTATACATGGGCCACGTATGCTATACTACTTGGACAATTTAAGGGATCTTCAAAGGTTTTACTCTACGTGACCTTTACCTTCTCTGCTGGCATCTAATGCCATCCAAGCCCCACATGGGAGTCCACTGTACCACCTGTGTGATGCTTTCTGGAGAAGAGAGAGATGGGTTAGCTCTAGTGCTTGCCCCAGGTGCTTCTCCAGGCTAGTGGAGGAGACAGGTAGAGACACGTGCAACATGCTGTGCCAGCGAACTGGCATGGGAGCAGGGAGTCCTCCTGAAGGTCTGTTGCTGTCTGTCTCTTAGCCGCTGCCCACCTAGTCCCCATTATTCACCACTGCTGAAGATGCCAAACAGCTGCCCGAGGAATCATTGTAAAACACACACCCTTGTTTAAAATCCTTCAGTAGTTCCCCCTGGCTTTGGGGATAAGACTCAAACTCTGAGCTTCTGGCTCAGGACTCATCTGCTCTGGCTGGCCTGGGAAAGCCCTTCTAGCTGATGCACACTACTCCTTAATCCACCCATGGCTCCAGCCTACACACCCTTCCCAGACTTGTCATGGGGTTTCAGATCTCTGTGTCTTTGCACGTGCTCATCCCTCCCTTCCCACCTGTTCCACGTAGGCCAAGGTTTCTCACCCTCAGCACTGTTGGCGTTTGGGGCTGGATAATTCTTTGTATGGAGGGCTGTCCTGTGTATTGTAGGATGTTTAGCAGCATCCCTGGCCTCTACCCACTAGCAACCAGCAGCACCTTCCAGTTGTGACAACCCAAAATGTCTCCAGACATTGCCAAATGTCCCGTGGGGGAAAACCTGCTCCTAGTTGAGAGCCACTTATCCAGGCAGTGCTTTCAGAACTCAGTTTAAACATGTCTCCCCAACGGGCTGGCCAGTGGCAGAGTAAGTTAAGTTCTTGCGCTCCACTTTGGCAGCCTGAGGGTTCGCTGGTTCGGATCCTGGGTGCGGACATGGCATGGCTCATCAAGCCAAGCTGAGGTAGCATCCCACATGCCACAACTAGAAGGACGCACAACTAAAAATACACAACTATGTACCGGGGGGCTTTGGGAGAAAAAGGAGAAAAATAAAATCTTTAGAAAAAAAACATGTCTCCCCCAGAATCTTTTCCTCGATCTCATCCCTTGAGTCTACCTTAGATGCCTGTCCTTTGTGTTCCGGTGGCACCTGGGACTTGCTCCATCAAAGCCCTCACTCCCTGTCTTCCATCTGTGGGTTTACCTGTGTGGTTTCCCCCATTCGACTTCTCAAGGGCAAGAATCATGTTGTATTCATCCTGGAAACCTCAGCACTCGGAGATGCAGGGTCTCTGTTTGTTGAGCAAATGAACAAACAAGTTTGTTGACCAAAGAAGTGACTCCTGAGCTGAGACTTGAAAATACGGGGCAGATTTATAACTCTGAGACATGTAAACATTTGATTTGACTGGCTTATCAAAACTGTAGACAAATGTATATCTGAAGTTTAGACTAAATGGTGGTTATCATAGGATGTCATATATCATCATAGGGTGCTTTAGCTAAAATAGCAGAAAACCCAACCTAACTTAAACTGTCTGAAATCATTAAGGGAATGTATTGGGTGCAGTATGTCGGGCAGGGTTTATTGGGGCTCCAGTCCGTTTCTCTGCATTATGCAGCACTGTCCTCCTCCACACAGCGCCTTCATGCACAGGTTGGTGGTCTCTGGTGGGAAATGGCTGCAGTGGCCTCAGCCCTCACATCTGCATCCTGCGTTGACCAATGCAACAGAGAATTTCTCTTTTCCCAACCATGGAACAAACTTTGTGGATTTTACCCTAACTGAGCCGCCATAGGTCAAGTGCCCACCCCTATATCAGTCACTGTAGCAATGGGGATGGGTAGGGAGGCTTACACTGATTGACTTACCCAGTGGGACCTCACCAATGGAGCTGGGGCAGCTTAGTGCCTCTAGACCCCTGGCTGAGACACAGGCGAGGAGTGGCTGTATGCTGAGGCTGTCACACTACCCGCTACCTGAGGAATACTCGTAGTTGGGCTTCTTAAGGAGCAAAACCCCCGTCACTCCTTCCGCCATTTTCAGCCTTTCATTGTTGGTTGGCCCTCCATAAAGAGAAGGATCAGGAGGTGACGGGCCAGTGACCACTGTTCGCACGAGCTTGGGAAATCCTGGCTGTAGTCAGAGGTTGTGTGGGAGGCAGACAGTGGCAAAGAGGGATTTTGTGAGTCTGGGTTTTTCAAGAGCTGAAAGGAGAAAGAGCAGATGTGAGTCAGTGGTGGGGAGAGCCTGTCTTGTCATGGAACCGTGTCAGCTCGCAGCCTCCTCGCTGCCTGCAGTGCCGGCTCTGCTGAGAAGATGAGGAAAAGCAGCTGAGGACGCACCTCAACAACCAGAAGCAGAATAGCTTCCCGTGAGAAAAAGCCGTTCTTCTGTGTTTACGTTCAGGTTGATTCCTTTTTAAAAGGTGTTTTTAATTCATCGACTGGCTCGTAAGCTGTTCTCGGTGTTCATAAGAAGTGCTGTGTGATGGTCATGCTCATGGCCTCTGGAGCCAGGCTGCCTTCAGATTGCAGCTCAGCTTCTTACTAGTCAGGGGATCTGAGCTAGTTCCTTCACCTGTCTGTGCTTAGTTTCCCCATCTGTAAAATGGGGCTACCGAGGGTCCCCGCCTTGTGGGGTTGTTGTGAGAATTAACGAGTTCGTGCAGGTAAAGCACCTGTGAACGGGAGCTGTTGCAATCAGGGCTGACAGGCACCGTGAGGGAGAGTGGGATGCTCTTTTCTGTTTCTTTTCCTTTCCAGCACTTCAGACAGCCCTCACTGCTATGAATTTTATTACACACCAACAAGAAGATTGTATTCTTCAAAGGGTGTTTCTCTCCAGCATGATGGGGCTGGAGAAGGGCTTTGTAAAGGGCGCCCAAGACCTTCCCCCTGGCCCCAACACAGGCCAGACTTCCAAAGGTGACCTGTAAGGTCACACTTTGCCAAACACAGGGGGGCCAGTGGCTGTCACTCGGTAAATGGGATCTGGTGACTGGCTCTGCGGTTGAATTTCCACTGTTCTTTGGAAAGCAGCGGTTACAGGGGAGAAAGACAAGAGGATGGAGCTGCTGCCCGAGACTCCTGCTCCAGGACGAAGAGGTTTTGCTTTGGGAGCAGCGAGTACTGCTGAGATTGGTCCATTTACTGAGGGCCTCAAAGCACCTTCTTTTGTCCTTGGCTGTTCGTCCCCATCATCTCTGTGTAACCATGGGACACTCTTTGGAAGAGTAACAAGAAAAAGGCTGTCCCTCTTTGCGTAGAAATCCAGGAGACACCCTATAATGTCTTTTCTACTCATCTAAACCACAGAAGCAGCAGCCTGTGTTCATAGCCCTGTAGCTTTGAAGTGATTCTGGGTCATCCTTTGGAAGGCAACCAGAGTGAAATTTGAAATTTTGCTGAAATTTAAGAAAATTCCATTTGCACACCTGTTTCAGAAGAGAAGTCATCACATCATTATTTTGAGGCCGTCTACCTATACCTACCTACCTATTCTGGTGGGTACCAGTCTCGCTTTATTGTCAGAGACCCTTCTGAGATCTTGCCTCAGGAGGAAGTTTGCCCCCACACCCTGGTGATCTTCTCCCACAAGGGGACGTGAAAACTCCTGAAGTCTGGTTCCCAGAAGCAGCTTTGTAAACGTGTCTCTGCTTCCTCTGTGGCAGGCAGCCCCTGCAGTGGGGCTGCTACAGGCAGGGCGGGCATTAATTGGGGGAGGCAGCCTTGTTTGTGTTGTGCAAAGGACCCTGTTTGGTGGAGAGAAAAATGGACATGGAGCCAGATCAATGCGTCATGACCAGATGACCCAGAAATGTATCTTGCTGAAACCCCGACTTGATCTTTGGGCCCTTGCTGTGAAGGTGCAGATTCTTTTCAGAATCTGTTCTCCATGCTGGATAGAGCTGTGATCTGCGCTGAGTTGTAATCTGGGCCTTGGGGTGAATTCTAGAGAGAGCCTTCAAATTCTTGTGTTCCAGAAGTGAAGTGCTGGGTGAGGCAAAGTGATGTTGCACACACTTGTGTGTCCTGGACAGTGTGGGCTTGTAAGACATCTATCTACTTTGGAGCTCATGACTCAAGAAAGGCTGGAATAAACAGCCTTCGGAGCCCTTCATCTCTCCTCTTCACCTCCATTCTAAATAGATCGTCTCATTCATTTTAGACACATGGAAATGTCTTTTACTGATGAAGACTTGTGAGCAGAAATTCTCCAGCCTCTCTTTTAAGATGAATTTCCGTTCATTCATTCAACAAGTATTTATTAAAGTCCTACTGTTTGCCATTCTGGAGGCAGCAGGAAACGTAGCAAAGAAAGTCCCTGCCCTCACGGGGCTTCTGTTCCAGAAGGGGGGCAGGTCATCAATGCCTGAGGACCTGGATGAACAGCTCGATGTCAGAAACGCTGTGGAGGAACATAAAGCAGGGAAGGCAATGGAGAATAACAGGAGGTGCTCTTCATAGGTTGGCCGGGTTAGGGCTCTCTGGAGAAGGGGCTTTTGAGCAGAGGCCTGAAATGAGGGAGCCAGCCAGGCCAACCCCTGGGAAGAGCTTTTGGGCAGAAGGAACAGCAAGTGGAAGGGCCTAGAGGAACCCATGCTTGGGGAGCTCAGGGATGTTGATCAAGGAGACCCCTGTAGCGGGATGCCCCTTCTTGGTAAAAGGTCTCAGCTTTGACTCCTTCCTCTCCTTCATCCCCACATCTCATCTCTCAGTGAGTCCTGTTAGCTCTTTTCTAAAGTAGATCGTGAACTCATCCACATCTTCTTTGCCCATAATCACTCTACTCCAACGCCTACCGTCTTCTCTCGCTTGGACTCCTGCAAGAGCCTTCTACCTGGCCTCCCGTGAATCCCAGTCACGCTTCTCCCTGCCTCCAGCTCTTCAGGAGCTTTCTATTGCCCTTGGAAACAGTCTAGCCTCCTTACCATGGCCTTCAAGACCCTCTGTGCCCTGGCCCCTGCCTGCTCTCCAGTCCCTGACACACGGATCTTCAGCCACACAGCCCGTGTGTTAGTCAGCTCGGGCTGCTGAAACAAAGCACCGCAGGCCTGATGATTGGAAACAACTGAAACTTATTTTCTCACAGTTCTGAAAACTAGAAGTCTGAGATCAAACTTCCCGTGTGGGCAGGGTGGGTTCCTTCGGGGGGCAGGAGGGGAAGACCTCTCCCAGGCCTCTCTCCTCGGCTCCTAGATGGCCGGCTTCTCCCCGTCTTCACATCGTCTTCCTTCTTCCCGTGCCTGTGTCCAAGTTTCCTCTTCTTGTAAGAACGCCAGTCAAGTTGAATTAGGGCCCACTCTGATGACTTCATTTTAACTTAATTACTTTGGTGAAGACCCCTTCTCCAAATACAGTTGCATTCTAAGGCCCTGGGACTTAGAACTGCGGTATACGTATTTGATTTGGGGACACTATTGAGCCCATAACAGTCCATCTTTCTCTTTCTCAAGTAAAATAAGCTCTTCTCCATCTCAGGACTTTTTCATAAGCTTCCTGTTACCTTCACATGGCCAATCCCTCCTCCTTCAGGCTCCAAAAATGTCATCTCTTCAGAGAGGCCTTCTCTGACCGTCCCCATCAAACTAGCTATGTTGACGAGCCCATTTTGTTTGTTTTATTAAGGCAAAATTTGTGCATGATAAAATGTGTAGGTCTTTAGTGTACAACTGGATGAGCTTTGACAACCGTGTGTACTCTTGTAACCACCAATCCAACCAAAATATAGAATATTTGCATCACTTCCAGAAAGTTCCCTCATTCCTCCTTTCAGTCAGTCCTCAGCATCCTCCCCAACTGGCAGCCACTCTTCTGATATCTGTCATGATAGTTTTACGTACTCTTGACTTTATTCAACCAGAATTATTCAGTATATACTCTGTTGTGTCTGACGTCTTTTACTCATAATTTATCTATGTTGTTGCATGTATCAGTAGTTTATATTTTTTATTACTGAGTAGTATTCCGTTGTATAAACAGACCACTATTTGTCATCCATCATCCTATTGCTGCACATTTGGGTTGTTTCCAGTTTGCAGCTATTAGGAAAAAATTATTATAGACATTTCCACTTAAATATTTTGTGAACATATGTGCTATGATCTGAATGTTTATGTCCCCCCCAAATTCGTGTGTTAAGTCCTAACCCCCAATGTGGTGCTATCAGGAGGTGGGGCCTTGGGAGCTGATTAGGTCGTGAGGATGGAGCCCATGAATGGGATTAGTGCCCTGATAAAAGAGACTCCACAGAGCTCCCTCGGCCCTTCCTCCATGTGAGAACGTAGTGAGAGGTCTGCAACCCGGAAGAGGGCCCTCACCCAGCGGGACTGGCCCCTGATCTTGGACTTCCAGCCTCCAGAACTGTGAGAAATACATTCCTGTTGTTTATAAGCTTCCCAGTCTGTGGTATTTTCTCCTGGAAGCCTGAACAAACTAAGACAATATGTTTTTATTTATCTTGGATGAATACGTAGGGGTGGAATTTCTGAATTATAAGGTGGGTATCGTTTAACTTTTTAAGAAACTGCAAACGAGTTTACAAAGTATGTGTGCTCTTTTTCTCTCCCACCAGCAGTGTGACAGTTCCAGTTCTACTCAACCTTGCCAACACTTGTTGTCATTAATCTTGTTAATTTTAGCCATTCCGTGGATGTGAAGTGTTGCCATTTCCCTAATCCCTGATGAAGTTGAACACTTTTTCCCGTGTTTATTGGGCACTTAGGTATCTTCTTATTCTGTGGTATCTATTCAAGCATTTTCCTCAATTTTTAAATTTGATTGTTTGTCTTTTTGTGATTCATTTGTAGGAATTCTGGATACAAATCCTAGTAGTTTCTCCTGATCTGTAGCTTCTCTTTTCATTATTTGTCTGATAAAAAGCTAGTTTTTAATTTTGATGAAGTCTTAGGACTACGGAATGTACTCCAGGACTAGGCAATAAGACTGAGCTGTGTTGGAATATTTTCCAGAAAAGAGGATACTTGGGGTTCCCAGAAGGGCTGTCATTTCCTTCCAGTTTGTTCCGGTGGTGTTTCAAAGCAAAGCTGAAGTCACGTGGACACTGCACCACAGTGTGGGGAGTCCTGGTGTGCAGGACTGCTGGGCCTGCTCCCCGGGGCACCGCACACTCCAGGGCCTAGGTGTGCAGATGTGGAGAAGGAATGGCCTTAATTTCTTCTAAATACCTGTGGCTTTTGCTGCTGAGTTATGATATACCATAAGTGTCCAGAATCTTAAACATATACATGTCCTCTAACCCAGTAATTCCACTTCTGGGAATTTAACCTAGGAATGAACCCATGGTTATATACAGAGTTTTAATCATAAGAATACTTATTTGTTTCTATAGTAAGATATTGGTGGTTTGCCTAAAATAGTGGACTGTTAACGATAGTTTGAAAACTCCGTATAGCAGAATGCTATGAAGTCATTTAAAGTTATTCTCTGTGATACATATATTTATTGGCAGAGACATTTATTTACAACATTGCTATAAAAAATGTTTTAAAATATTATATGTAATATAATCTCATTTTATAAAAACCTTACATATGTATGCTTATACTATACGCATACATAAATGTGTGTGTGTGTTCTGTTTATAAAACCATGACCCACGTGGCTCAGTCTGAGAGGATCTATGTCAACAAAGTAAGTTTAAAATGCTCTACTCTTTTACTCATATTCTCATATACATGAAGGCTATTATATCATGTCCAGTAATAGTTTTAAAATTCCCTTAATTCCTCCCCCATTCACATGCCGTAGCCACTTCTGCACCTCTCTCCAAAATCCCAGTAAGATGTCCTGCCGCCACACTCCCTCCCGCACTTCCTGTTCTCCATGACCAGAGCCAGAGCATCTGTGGGGCGATGGGGGGCCCTCCTCAGAAGGGGATGAGGGAGACACTGCCATATGCCAAGCCAGCATTCTCTCTGGTAGCCTGGGGTGGAGGTGGGCGAGGGTGGGAGCAGGGGCAGAGTGTTGGCTGTGCTCCAGCATTTGTGGCCTTCGGCCTATTCCATCTGCATAGGGAACGTCTGGCGGGACATGTGAGGTCACAGTGTTGGCAGTGGTGACTTCTGGTGGTGGGATGAAAGTGGGTTGTAATTTTTTTCCTTTTGCTTATCTGTTGTTTCCTAATTTCCTACCATGAACAGATATTCCCCGATTAATTTTTTAGAATTTTTATTGAAGTATATCTTCATGAATTTATAAAAATAGTTAAAAAAAAATAGTTCCCCAGTGCTTCTCAGGAGCATGAGATTGAAGGAACAAGTATGGTAAACTCCAAGTCAGAGAGATTTAGCAGTACCTTCCCTGTCCCAGCTACGGCCCTGCCGTGGCACCCAGGCCAGCCATCAGCCAACTCTGGGAGGCTCGTCTTTGCTCCTGTCTCTCCCTTTTGGTCAAATAAAAGCGAAAGACATTTTCAGAAACATGCAAGTTAGGGAGAAGGACTTGGGGCAAGTTAAGCCAGTAGACATTGTATACCTTGTCTGGAAAATAGGTACAACCATATGGCCTTCGGGGTGGTGAGATTACACATGGAAAACCCAGCACAGGGCTGGCACCTCACAGGTCCTCAAGCAGACCTGAGCACCTGCTGGTGAAGTTCTTTCACTTAATAGACAATTACTGGTTTCAGCTTTGGGCTGGGCCCTGGATTGGAGGCTGTGGATATAATGATAAGACGCTGATCCAGCTCTAAAGGAGCTCCCTGTCTGTGGGAGAAGGCAAATAACAATAGTGAAAGCAGCTAACATCTATTAAATGTTTTGTGCTAGACATTCTTCTGAGCACTTTGTATTTACATATGGGTACTTTTCATCCCTATGGCGATCTCTGAGGTAGATTATCTCAATAACTAGTTTGTAGTCTGTCCTCCTGGTCACAGAAGTCTGTTCATCCCTCTGTCAGAGCCCATATCTGTGCTCTGGTAATAGATCTGTATGTATATGTACAGGGGGAAGAGCTTGGGTGCTGGAATCAGATTGTCTGGGTTCAAAACCCAGCTCCGCCAATAATGGGCAACATATTTGATCTCTCAGTGCCTCAGTTTCTTTGTCTGTAAAATAAGGATAATCATAGTTGTTACCTCGTAGGTTATTGTAAGGAAAAGAGTGAATGTATCTAAAGCACTTAGAACGGTGTGTGGCATGTGAGAGAGTAATCAATGCTGCCGTTGTTCTTTGTCTCCTCCCACAGACTGGGAGCTCCTTGAGGGCTGGGTCACTATCTTATTAATTGTTGTATTTTCAACTCGCAACCCAGGGCCTGCCACAGGGTTGAAGTCCATAATATCTGTTAAGTAAAAGAACCAATGTATCACTGCTCATATGTTCTGAGGTGGAGAGGGCGGGGGGGATTCCCTTCATGAGTAGACATCAGGTTCCCCCAAGAATGATGGTGGTGGAGGAATCTGGGCCCTCCTAGAGCAGACAGAGTTCAAGAAACAGTAAACGTGAGAACCAGAAGGGACTTCCCAGACCATAGTTCAACTGTCCCATTTTACGGATGGGGAGCCCGAGTCTCAGGGAGTTAATGTGACTTAGTCATGCAGCTCATTAGCATTGGAGGAGATTTTTAGGGATTGTGGGCCCTTTGTCTTAACCTCAAATTCCACCGCATGGGCAATTAGACGAACTTTTGTATTTTCATTCAATTTCACTAAGTTTTATTGAGTGCAGGTGCCTTGTACTAAGCTCATGAGAGACAGAGGTGAGATGGGCTGAGGGAGCATCCAGACTTGGGCAAGAGAGACATTAAATAAGCAAATACAAGTGTGAGGAGGGGGCCCAGGGAAGAATGAGAGTTTGTTGCGTTTCCATCTGTAGATGTTGAGAGACTGAAAAGCCGAGTGAGAACGGTGGGAGAACAGGAGTTCTTTAGAAGGAGGCCTGAGCAAGCCCGTGGAGGTCAGCCTTGGGTTAGGACTCTGGGCCTCCCGGGGAAAGGAAGCCCCTCTCTCCCATGCAGCATGCACACCCGGGGGAAGCAGGGCTTGTGCCTGCTGGGGCGTCATCGGGCGGATGCAGTGGGAGCCTAGAGAACGAGTCTCCACCCTCCCGGTGCAGGCAGCACCTCCCCACCAACCTTCCTGAGAGCTGCCCAACCCGCACAGCCCCGCCCCAGGCCTCCTGGCCCAGTGGGAGAGTGGGATGTTGTTTTAAGAAGTGTAATTTTGCTCTGCTTGAGGCACAATTATGAATTCACATAATAACAGATCTCTCAGTATGATGGAAATGCATAGCGTGGCTCATGGGTGGGAAAAATCATAGCGGGTGCAGTGCCGTTAATCTTCCACCTGGGAGTAGCTTTGCTTTAAGCATCCATTACTTAGGGAGCCTGGGGATGTAGGGAGGGAGGGCCGTGTGTGGGTAGGAACCAGCAATGACGAGGAAATGTCAGAGGCAATGTGGTGCAGCAGGACATGCAAGGAACAGGAGCTGGGGGAGCAAGGCTCTGCCACTTCCCCTCTGGGTGACTTTGGGTAAGTCATTCCCTCTGCCTCCACCTCCTCACCTATAAAATAGAGCTTGAATCAGATTGTCCCCTGAAGTCCCCTCAGGCTTTGCAGTTCTGTTCAGGATGTTCTATGCATTGTGAAGAAAACGTCTTTCAAATGTTGCCTTCACTACCCTAGAGTGCCACCTCAAACCTTTCCCTAAAGAACCCCAATGCGCAAGAGCCCCGGGGCATCCCCCAGCCCAGGGTTTGGGGGTGTACACCCAGGCACGAAATGTCTTTGAGGTCTTTTTTTATTACCGCAGAGGTAATTTCAATTCTACTCCACAATCTATCCTTGCTGGCGTTAACATAAAAATAGTATTCTAGACTGCTTACTGCCACTGTTTGTTGATTAATCTAAACTTGAAGGTTGAGAGAGAACCTCGTCTTCTGGTCTTGTACCATAGCCAAGCCCTAACTCCGGGTGATAAAGCTACAGGAAATGTCTACTTTCTTTCTTGTGCTTTCTGTATTTTTGATTTTCTCTCTAATGTACATGTACCAATTTAATACTAAAGAAAAGTAAATAAAATTTTAAAATATGAAAAATAACAAAGTTCTGACTTTTGTGAATAGGTTTTAAGGAGGGAAGGGCTTCCCTTCATGAGTGAGTTCCCTGATGATGCTTTCTGGCTGTGCTCCATCTTAGATTCCCAGTGTTTTAGGCAGCGTAATTATGTGAGAAATCCATGTAGTTGAATGAGCACAAGTAATAACAATGAGGATGATGATAATGGCAGCAGCTACTGCTGTTGCGTTTTCACCATGTGCTATTGTTTGGAACTCTTTAGATGTATCCACTTATTTAATCCTTATAAAGCCTTTGGAGGCAGGTCTTATTATCCTCATTTTGCAGATGAGGAAACCAGAACATCGAAAAGTTAAGTAACTTTCCTGGTTGAAACCTCTTTTCTGCCCTGTCTGTTTTCCTTCTGGTTGTTGCTGCAGCATGTGCCCTGGGCAGCAGCACCTTCACTGTGTCACAGTCCCTAAGACTTCTCTGCTTCTGTTCCACGGGACACCTGTGGGAGGCCCTTCTGCCCTCTGGCACCTGCACAGATCTCAGAGTGCAAGGACAGTCTCTGGAGCAGCCCTTGACTCACGAGGGAAGAGGGCTGGGGGATAAAACTTCATTACACGATCCTAAAGCACATTCTACGTAGTTCCCTGGAGGGTCCCCAGCGGGATCAAGCCTCACTGGCCCACAGCAGTCTCTAATTTAGTACCCCTCCTTTGATTGGCTTTTCTTCCTTCCCCAATTTACTTATCCTCAGCCCCCACTCCTGTTCCCTGGAATTATTTTCCAAAATAAATGATCTGTATATAAACATATGTCTCAGGCTCTACTTTTGGGGGGAACCTACGCTAAGACTTTGCCCAAGGTCACACAGCTGTTCAGTTGTGGAGCCCAGACAGGAGAATATTCACTCTGGGTAAACTAATAACAAGCACTGGGAACGAGACTATCAACGCGTCAGTCTTTCTAAGTGGGCATGTGGGTGTGCCGGAGGGTGCACGCACGCTCAGACAGGTCTGGGACTGGGATAAGTACACCAAATGCTAACAGATTTTTGGATTTCTTTTTCCCGTTCCTTATTTGTATTTTCTAATTGTTCTAAAGTGACAGTGTGTTACTTACGTAATGGATGGAGAACATGGTGGCAAACTGATCTTTGCCAGTGTATTCTCATAGACTCGTGAGTTCTTTCAGCAGACGATGGTAGCCACGGACACACTTGAAGTGGATGCGGATTACCTGCTCTCCCACAGCCTCACTATCAGGTTATCACAAAAGCAAGTCTCATGGCAGCGTCTGCCACACATGCAGACTTATTAAGGAAGCGTTCATGAGCAGTCACACGTAAGACAGTCCATGCAGCCTGCTCTGGAAGCTCTCTGCCTGCTTAGGTACTGCAGCCACTCCCGAATGAAAGGTTCACAGGAGGAAGGCAGGAGAACATTCTACATTAGTGGGTTTCAACCTCGAGCTGGCATCAGAATCTCCTGGAGGGCTTGTTAAAGGACAGACTGCTGGGCCCTTCCCTGAGCTTCTAATTCAGTGATGCAGAGGCAGAATTTTGTTACTCTCTCTGATGACGGGCATGAGACAACCAGCAATTCCCAGTGGTGGACACGGAACCATCGAGAGTCAGTCTGCAGTCTGGAGTGTAGACTGCAGGGTGTGCTAAATTCTTTTACCTAAAAGGCAGAAAGGTGGAGAATGTCTCTAAGAGGTTTCAGAGAATACCACTAATGTCGTCCATGAAGAGCCATTTCTCATGATCATTACGCCCCTTAGCAAAGCCCCCGCATTGCTTAAGCTGCAGAGAACTGAGGTGTGCATGGAGAGCTGGAAGGTGGCTTTCCTCCTGTAATGCTAGCTGACTAGCCCGTTGTGTGCAATCCTGGATAGGGCCCCTAGGATATAACATAATGAGCACATACATCGAACATCACCCATCCAAGCTGAACAATTTAGAGTCAATTACAGACAATATTAATGGGAAGGAAAGTTAATTAACAAATCAATGGGCATTTGTTTGATCCCACAGACGGAGCCTGAAATCATAGAGGAAACCAACATCGACAGAGTTAATGAGCCCCGGGGCTACGCCAGGTCGAGGCAGATGAAAGGCCACTCGGAGACCTCCACACTCAGCTCCCAGCCCTCCATCGACGAGGTCAGGCAGCAGATGCACATGCTGCTGGAGGAGGCCTTCAGCCTGGCGTCCGCGGGCCACGCGGGCCAGAGCCGGCACCAGGACGTCTACGGCTCCGCGCAGCACCCGCCCTACTCGGAGGTGGTGACCAGCGCTCCAGGGACCATGACGCGGCCCAGGGCTGGGGTGCAGTGGGTGCCAACCTATCGCCCAGAAATGTACCAGTACAGTCTGCCCCGGCCGGTAAGTCAGACACGCCGCCACTGGCCATCCTTGGTCAGCCTGTCTGGGGCATCCCGCAGGGTCTCAGAGCGGTGCTTCCAGTGATGAGCCTCCTTGCGGTTTGCAGACAAACTTTGCTGGGTTCTCATGGCATCTTCCACCCATGATCCGAGGCCTAAGCCTCTCAGTCCTCTGGGCCCAGGTGCACCGGAAGCCCTTACGTCCAACCACAACACATTTCAGAGCGAAGCTCCTTTCCCACTGTGCCTCCTGTGAAGGGCTGACCTCATTCTTCATGCACTGGTGGTTTCCCACCCACCATTTTAATGTCAAAACTCATCACAGAGCCGTATGTTGGAGGGTGTCGCCTGGTGGTTCAGAGCAGAGGCTCTGGAGCGGGTGGCTGGACTTGAAATCTCAGCCCTACTGCTCACTGGCCTTGTAACTTGGGGACATTACTACAATTCTCTGCAGGTAAAATAAAGAAAAATAGCCTACTTCCTAGGTCGTTGTGAAGATTAAAAAGGTAGATATGAGTGAGGTACGAGAAGAGTGCCACGCACACGGTCCACGCCACGGGAGCATCAGTTGTGACCGTTTCATTAGTGGCGATTGCACCTCAGTATCTGAGAAGGCACCCAGTGACTGAAAGCTTCCATGATTTAAACAACAATTTTAATTAGTTTGCATTTCGTTCATCACTGTAGCATCTATATATATCTTATTGAAAAGGTGGACCTAGTTTTATGAGCCATAGGCCATAATAGACAATGTTTTGTGCATGTACAGATCCCACCATTGCAGTGGTCCATGCCGTCTCCCCATGGTGCTATGTAATTATGTAATTAAAGCTGACGTTTCTTGTCTCACTGTTGTTGGTACTGATCCAGGTGTCAGGTGTATGTTAGCTTACTTATTTAGCCCTCGCTGCAAGCCTCTGAGAGGGTGAATATTTTATCCCTACTTTATAGATGAGGAAACTGGGGTTACACAGCTTGTTCAAGTCACACAGCCAGGAAGGGGCAGAGCTGGGGCCGCAGGCCAGGCAGCCTGGCGCCTGAGCCCGTGCTCTTAACCAGCATGCCGTTTGGCCTTGTGCTTTGGTACATTGCCTCTCCATTGTATTATTCCCTTCATTTGCAGTAGACTATTTGGGACACCTCGGGGCTTGTGAAGCCTTGTGATAACTTCATACCGCCGCCCCCCAAAGTCCATGTGACACTGGCACTTAATGAATTGCTGTTATGCTGCATAACTGCATAGTGTGCACACTATTGTGAATTTCCTTACTGTTCTCCTTTGCTCCAGATCCCCCGTCCATGTCATTGGGATGGCTCCCCTTGACATTGCTCCTGGTCCGCTCAGCCTCTCTCTGTCGGTACCCTCTCTTTCAGTGTCAGTCTGTAGCCTAACCTTTCCCTGTGGATTAAGCTTTAGCTGGAGACATGGAAGTTTATTTCACACTGAACCTCTGGTGCAGGGGCAGCTGTGCTTAGGTGGGGTCATCAGCACAGCAAGGCTGTGTCCATAGGTTGGCAGGTACAGAATTTATATTTCGTGCATTCACTCCACAGTGGTCAGACCCCGGGAGTCTGATGCATGCCGATTAAGCTCACAACAGTGCTTTATTCTTATGAACACTAGCTTAGAACCCTGCGGTGAGAAGCCAGATGGTCAGCGCAGCCAGAGCACTTACATTTGCTGGTCATCATGGTCTTTCATTAAGTAGAAGTAAATTTGGGGAAAGTAAGACGTTATCAGAAGGAAGTCATCTTTCTCCGTCTGTGACACACAAACCCAGAGAGTGTGGTCAATAAAGGAAATAGGGTGAACACGGGAAATCGTTTTTGCATCCTATTTTCTGAGATAGGGATGGAATGCAATGCAAAATTCTTAATATAATTTTTAAGCTAAAATAGGAAACTTTGGGGCTATGCCCAGATCTCAGGAAGATGAGTTTGCCTCTGCCATCAGGGTACCAATTTAATAGGCAATTAGTAGAAATCTGTCACCTTAAAATACTTTCCCATGACACTCATGTTACAGTTTCCACAATTACGCTTTTCTATTAATTGCCCATTAAATTGATACCCACTTTATGGGGGAAGAAGGGATTTTCTCTCTGAGCTTGAGACTACACCCTAGTCTCACTACACTTATCAGCACCTCTCAAGTGGCTGTCCCTGGGAAAAGCTGCCTGGATCCATTCTACGTTGATTCACACCAACTCAGTTTCACAGGCTCGTCCTTCCTGATCTTGTGCATTGGCCACGGCCCTGGATTTCCCTCACCCCACAGTTCAGTGCTGCTAAGCCGCTAAGTGACCTCAGCCACTGACTATAAGTCTGAGTCTTAGAATCTTCAGCCATAAAGTGGTTGCGATAACAGGGCTGCTGTGAGGAAGAAATGGGAATCCGTGTAAAATCCTCAGCACCTGCCTGGCACCTCACGGCTCCAGTCCCTGGTAGCTGACGTTCGTCAGAGGGCTTCATCTGGTGCCCAGCACATCGAATTAGTCGATAGATGGTAGTCATTACTATAAAAAATTCTCCTTCTCATTGAAAGGAAGTGAGACTCATTTCATTTTCCCCCACTGGTTGTGTCCCTTTCCCTGACAGTTCTGAGCATCTTCTCTTCCTCCTGCTCTGTTACATTCTTTTAAGAGCGTGCTCCGGAGCCCAGAGAAACTTCACTTCTTTAAAGACGATCCTCCAGAACAAACAGACGCCTCTGTGTAGAGGCTAGATTCTGGGAATCTGTGAAGGGATCTGGGTTTCACAGAGAAAAACCTAAACAACCAGGATGAGTCTTCCAAGGACAGGCAAGAAGATGCCACAACCCATCCATTATGCCTCAATTTAACAAAGCCATCGAAAACTTTCGTTTGGGACATATAAAAATTTAGATGGTTATGTTTGTTGTAATTCAGGGTTGGCAATTGTACCAGGAAGGGCAAAAACATCAACATTATATACTTTAAAAATGAGGCCACTGGGACTGGCCCAGTCATGTAGTGGTTAAGTTCACGCACTTCTTTGGCGGCCCAGGGTTCACAGGTTCAGATCCCAGGCATGGACTACACGCTTCTCATCAGGCCACGCTGTGGCAGCATCCTATGTACAAAATAGAGGAAGACTGCTATAGATGTTAGCTCAGGGCCAATCTTCCTCACTGAAAATAAATAAATAAATAAATAAGGCCAGCAACAAATGGAGGACTTGAGAAATAACACAACAGAGAGATGGGCATCAAACCAGAAGAATATCAAAGGCAGTTCTTTTGTTACAAAGGTTTCCTTTTGCCAACAACACATGTGGGCCATATTTTTATGAAAGGAGAAAATAGGTAACGATGCGCAGTAGAAATTATGATTCTTAACCCAAGTTCTTGCCAACCCCCTTGTGCTATTATAATGTGGAAATCAACAGAAAAAGTGGCAGTTTAGAGTGATAACTATGATTACTTTTCGGCTTCAGAAAGGAAGCATGTCGCGCTCTGCCATGGGGCAGCTGAATGCACTCGGCCAGGCTGCTGGCATCCATATGACAGGACAGGGGCCGCCGGCAGCCTGGGATTTCTGCAGCGCAATTCAGGAGACTCTTGATCCTATTTACCCCTTGAATCTGTGAAGATATTGGACTCAACACCGAATGACCCGTCCAGTTTTGCTAGCAGCTGTAGTAGGTCTGTGTCAGGTGGAATGAAAACATCCTACAGCTTTCCTGTTGGTGTCAGAGTCGGGGATTCCGAGGAAGGGGGCAGAGGGAAAGCATCTCCCCACTAGAGGCTTTACGTGTGGAGCTGACAGTAATAGTAATAACAGCAACAGCAGCTGCCATCTATCGAGCTCCCACTGTGTCCCAGACGCCAAGCTCAGTGCTACGTGGACATTCTTTCTTCTAATCCACCAACCATGCTGTGGGGTCAGTGTTACTATCTCCTTGTACTCAGTGAGGAAACCGAGGCCTGGAGAAGGAAAGAAGCTTGCCCAAGGTTACACAGCTGGGCAGGGCGGGACTGAGGTTGGACCCGAGAGCTGTCAGCTTCCAAGCCACGCGCTTTCCTGCCCCGGCCAGCTGAGCCGTGGGCATGTCCCCCAGGCTCTGATGTGAGCGCCAATCTCCCAACCTCAGGTGTGGCCTCATAAGGAAGCTTGCCTAGTCTGCAGGGATTTCGTCCATTCCTCTCACTGCCCTTTGTAAGGGAGACTATTAGGACGAAATTAAGAATTTTACCACCTCTTTTCCTCCTCTCCTCTCAAAAACAAAACAAAACAAAAAGTCCCCTCCCTAAACCTTTGTTAATGATGAGATATGCAGACATAGTGGGTATGAGTTTGCATCCACCGCAATGCTTAGGTTCAAGAAATGTTACATTTCTTGTGTTTCTCCAAATACATTAGAATCTGCTCTGAGCTCCCATCTGGCCAGGTGGGTGGGAAATTCAATTATTATTGGGCTCCCTCTGCCTCTGGTTGCACAAAAGTCATCGGCAGTTTGGCGAAGCTGGAACACCAGAATGTCTGCCCCAGGCACTGTGGGTGAGGATGAGCCAGCTCTCAGGAGTCCTTGAAGGTAGGTCACTCTTTCATACCTGGGCCAGCCTGGGCGTGGGGATCTTCACCTCTGGACTGCCTGAGAAATCGCCTTTGAAAACCAACTGAGTACCCAACATCTGGCAAATGCATACCCCTCTGAGCTTAGACAAATCATTCAAATGAGTAAAAACTAGTTTATACAAGAAGGCTGCATGGGAAGGGAGCGAGGGAAGGAGGAGAGGAAGTCTAGAGAATACTTATCCCAAGCTCAGGTGTGCAAGACACATAATCTTCTCCACGAACCAAAAGTTCAGTCTTGGTCAGTTCAGGGTGTCCCTCCCTATCCCTGGGTTAAGCTTCTTTTGGGGGTGGGGGCTACATGCCTGGTGAAAAGCATGGGGAGGGGCTGGAGACAAGCTTCAGTGCTGGTCCCAGTTTGTCCTCATCTAAAGACTCTGGCTGGCATCCCCAAGCAGCCCTTGTTTCCATCTGGTCTCCACGTGTTAGTCCAGGTAGAGCACAGCTGTGTCCTTGTCCTCCGGCATACAAGCCCTCTTCAGACCCCTCCCCCTTCCCAGGCTTGACGTGCTCATTCTCTCCCTGTCTCTGTCTGTCTGTCTGTCTCTGTCTGTCTCTGTCTCTCCTCTCTGTCTCCCTCTCCCTTTGTCTCTCTCTCATGCAGACACACACACACACCCCTGGCCCTCTGCCCTCTCTAGCAGCTTCCTCATATTTATCCCCCTCCCCGGCCCCCTAGAGTGAAGCAGGACCCAGAGGCTCGTCTCAGACCATCAGTGGGCCATCTTCAGTGGCTGTGGCCTTCCTTTCCTGGGGCAGGAAGGTGGGGTGCCTCCACTGCTTGGGGTGGGGGAAGGCCCTGGATTTAAGGAACTGTGCTGGGGGAAAGCCTTGGTTACTACAAGGACTATATCAAAATATTACCTGTCTGAGAAGGAAGGGAATGTCACTTATGGAGCATCTGTGTTGTATGCCAGCCATTACACTGGCACACAAAATGATTCTTTCACACAGACTTTGAGTGGGGGTATGATACTGTTCCTTTCATCACCTGAGAAAGCAGGCACAGAGAAGATAAGTTGCTTGAGGTCAAGCAGCTGGTAAGGATCAAAGCCAGGATTCAAATTCAGTTTTGTCTGACTTCAAACCCATGCCCTCTGCGCCACACCACACTTAGCTCAGAGTCGCGAGACAGTGCCCCTAACTAGCTGTGTGATTCTGGACAAGTCAGTTTATCTCTCTGGGCTCAGTACCCCCCTCTCTTAAGGTAAGGGGTATGGTCTCAGTGTCTCCTGCTCTCTTTCCAGCTTGAAGCTTCTATGATTCCCGAGGCCCCGGAAGCCTCCAGTATTGCTCTGTCAACAGTAGCTCTTGGTGACCTGACAGATCAAGATAAGCACTGGGTTTTCAACACGGGATTAGTTTTCAATTACCAAGCAACTGTTTTTAGCTAAATAAGAACTGTTTTCAACTAAATAAGAGCTATCCTTCTGGAAGATTCTACTTCTTTCCCTGGGATGCAAAGTTATTTATAGCTACATGTGGCCTTGAGTGGACGCGTGTTCTGACTGGAGCAGCATTCTCAGGAATGTCAGCAGGAATGGAAACATGGGCGCCCCCACTCTGACCTAGGGCTGACTTGCTGGCCCTGCACAGGGCCTTCAATGAGCGTGGGTTGGCTTTGTTCTGCCAATTCTCCTTCCTCCCCCAAGGCAAAGCCTGAGACCCCCGACCTGCTCCTTCAGCCTCAGGCTGCCCCCTTTGACCTATTGCCTCTGTGGTGCTACCCTTGAAGTTGATCTTGACCAGATTCCTCCTCCTTGAAGGATGCACATGCACAAGGAGGGACCAGCACACAGTGGGTCTCACTTGGGCCCATTCTCCACTGGGATTGGTAGAGAGGATGGCCCTGACCCACCCCCCTCGCCCCTACCCAGGGACACCAGGACTGGAACTTTGAAAAAACTTTGGCCACCTTCTTTCTTTCTGCTTTACAACCAAACTTCTGAGCCCAGAGTGTCCTCCTCTAGTCACACCCTGGCTCTTTCCACCTCAGAGATCTGAGACCTGCTTACAGAGACTGCCTTCAGTTCTTAGTCTCTGAACTCTTTCCTAGCCAGAGGGCAGGGATCCCAAAAGATGGTGTCCTTGGGCCCGAAGCTGGACAGCTCGCAGCCACTATCATGGAACTGGGTACTTGGAACCAGGCAACTGTTTTGAGCAATGGCTTCCAGTGGGATCCCAGTCACAAAGCAGCCAGCAGAAACCCAGGTTCCAAATACAAGAGAAAGGAGCCAGAAGGCGAAACCAGGAGGACTTTGAACCATGAGGAACCTGCACAGGGGAGGAAGGAAGACACTGTGGGTGGTTCCCTCAGCCCTCGAACACAGGGCACAAGCTGCCTTTTTGCTTTTTCTATAGCCCCTGTGGCTGCCCCAGGGCCCTGAGGCTATAGCCCAAAAGGAGCTCATCTCCTGTGCAGTCTTGTTTTGTACCTGAAAAAATCTTCCAAAGAAAGGAATTGGTTTGATACTTGTCCAGAGTTCAGAACTTTTAATCAACTCTTTTGGTGAACTGCTACAGCGCAGACACAGGCATAGAAAGCTTTGTCTTAGCTAGAAAACTGTGCTCACCACAGAATAAGCCTTCCAGGAACCAGGGATAAAATAGGTTGTCTGTCTCCTCTACTGAGTGCCGTGAGAGGCCGGAAGAGAGAAGAAGGGCTATGAACCCTTTCTCTATTTTGGGAAAGGCATGTCCTTACTTGTTGGTTTATTGATGATAATGGAATGCAAAGCTGGAAGGACATCCAGGACAATGATTTTCAAATTCTCTGCAAAACCTTACGGTTCAGGGATGTTCCCAGGGTGTCATCATGTAGGTAAGCAAAGGAGGGCTGCCCTCCCACCCAACTTCAACCAGAGAAGCTCTGCTTTAATCTGGTCATGTATTTGGGTTATGTCAAAATTGTTTCATGGCTAGAGAAATGTTTGTTTGGAAGCCAGTGTGCTACTCCAATGCCTTATTTCACAAGGAAAACAGAAAACAAAAAAATGAGGTGCAGAGACTGAATGACATGTCCACAGAGAATGAATGGCTGAATCAAGATGAGAGCCTGGGGTCTCCTGGCTCCTGGTTCACTCAGCATTCATTCAGCAAATGGTCAGTTAGCACTGCTGGGTGTAAAGCATTTTTCTTGGTAAGGTAGGAGTACCAGGACGAGATAGACATGGTTGCTGAACCCCAAGGAACTCAGGGTCTACTGGAGCTTAAGATTTGGCTCCCCGAATACTCCCTTAGCATCCGTAGTCTACTGATGCTCAAAGGGGAAATGCAGAATGGTAGTGCTGCTTTTCGTATTGATGTAGTCGGTACCTCTAGATCTGGGCAAATGATTTCTTTCATTCTTGTTCTGGAAAGTTAGTATTGCTGGTATACTTGTAGGCTGACAGTTATTTTCTCTGAGCACTTCACATTCTGTGATCTTCCAGGTGCTATTGAGAAGTCATCTGCCAGTCTAATTGCCATCCCTTTGCAAGTGCCTTTTCTCTGTGGCTGCTGTTAAGATCTTCTCTTTGGCTTTGATATTTTATCATTTCGTACAAGGTATCTAGGCTTCCCTTTATTTTACTTATTCTGCTTGGAATATATTGTACTTCCTAAAACAATTAATTTATTGATTTTATCAATTCTGGAAAATTCTTAGTTATTACTTCTTAGTAATTTCTTCAGTTCCATTTTCTAGTTTTTAATAAACTCTCTCTTCATCTGTGACAAATCTGTTACTTAATTCCCCTATGTTGAGTGTTCTGTTTCAGTAATTCCATTTCATTTCTAAAAGTCCTGTTTGTTCTTTTTCAAATCTACCAGATCATTCCTGATAGTATCTCTGTCTGGTCAATTTTTTTTAAAAAAACATTTCTTCTGTTGTTATGTTCTGCTTTGTATCTGGAAATTTCAAACTCTCAAGTCCCTAAAGGTCTAAATCTGTTGTTTGTTTTTTCTGACTTTCATGCATGTTTTCTGGTCTTTGATTATGAGCTCCTGGTTGCTTCATCTTAGTCTGTGCTGATCGCGAGAGCCTACTTTAGAGATACTCCCCCCCAAAGAGGACCCACAGTCGCTTCCGCCTGAGTGCTACCAGCCTCCTCCTGCCTGGAGGACCACTGTCAGCCCCTTCCAGGCTGGCAGTGAGTGAGTCTCGGGTTCACCTGCCTCGCCTTGCCCCATCCCAGGCTTGATCTCTTGATTGATGGCCAATATGGCATTTGTCTTCCAGGCAACCCCACCCCCTTTGCTTACTCCTCATTAGTTCCACCTCTGGTTTCAGCTCATGGTTTTATTTAGTTTGCTGAGGTGTGTGGGGCAGGGGTGGGGTGGTGGGGTAGGGTTTGTGGGGGGGTTTTGAGATTTCCCTTACATCTTGCAATTCCCCCAGTGCATGAAAAGGTATGCTTCATCCAGGATCTAGTTATGTAGTGGGTTAGCCCTTACAAGTGTGTGGTCTGCCAGATGCAGGAGGGAGAAACCTCATTCTGTTTAAAGGATCCTATTTATGGAATCCCTCTACTGCTGCTTTTTATCCTGTTGCCTTTGGGTTTAAAGTCCTGTCGTCTTGTTCCTCGAGAGATCGGTAGGCCATGATACCTAAAGAAAAAGATGAATGAGAAGCACAAGTTAAACTTTGCCTTCCCAGAGAGCATGTCTAGATTTTTTCTAGCTAAAGAAGGCTCTGGCCTGGCTCTCTGGTCCTGTCTCTGACCGTTTTCCTCTTATCCCCTCATGTGTTGGTTAAAGTCTTCACTTTTGTAACAGTTCCAATGCGTTATCTTTGAATAGATTGCAAGATACTTACACATATACTGAATTGCTAGGTCTTCTTAGCACCCCTCTGAGCAAGGCATCCTTGCCCCATTTCAGAAGAGGACACTGAGGCCCAGAGAGGTCACCTGACTTGCTTAGGGACAGAAAGTCTATTCATCAGCAAAGCAGGCCCTCCGCCCATACCTCCTGACTCCAGATCCACTGCTTTCCCCCACCAGACCTGCTTTCCATGAAATGCAACCAATAATTCATTCATTCATTCCTCTCATATTTATCGATCATCTGTGACATACCAGGCGCTGCTCCAGGCCTGAGGAGGACGTAGCTGACAACCAAGCCCCTGCCTCATTGCAGTCTAGCAGGTGGCAGATAATAAGCAGGCAATGATATAATAAAATACCAAAGTAACAATTGCCGTGACGAAAAATAGCGCAGGATATGGAGACAGATAACATGGGGCTCTAGGGAATCTGGGGCTGGATGGATGAAGTAAAGGAGGGAGCCCTGGGGACATCTCAGGGGAAAGCATCCCAGGGAAAGGAACAGTTTGTCCGAAGGCCGGAGGCAGGAGAGAGCTTGGTGTGTCTAACAACAGTTGAAGGACTGTGGCTGCAGTGGCCAAGCAGAGGGGCCAGTGATGGGAGATGAGAGAGCAGACGCAGCTGGGAACATGTTAGGAAGATCGAAGGGCCAAGTTTGAAGGGGGAAGGAAAGTCTGACTCTCGGAAGTTTGCTTCCTTTTAGTTAGGAAGAGCCTGTGTGTTGATCAACTCTGAGTTTTAACCCATCTCCCCCCCCCCACCCCCCATTTGCTTGTCTCTTTCACAGGCCTACAGGTTTTCCCAGCTTCCTGAAATGGTCGTGGGCTCTCCCCCTCCTCCTGTACCTCCCCGGACTGGCCCTGTCGCGGTTGCTTCTCTCAGGCGGTAACACATTCCTTTCTTTGCCTTGTTTGGGATATTTTGGAAGGATTTGGTCTGGTGTACCCTGATCTGACAGACTTCCTTCATGCCCCGCCCCACAGGGTGCATCACCTGGACAGACAACCATGTGCCTGGGGCACCCCGAGTACCATGAAGGAGGTGGGGGCCTCAGAGAGTTGACCAACTTTCTTGTCATTTTAAATAGAAAGCCCTGTAGAACTCACAGTTGAAGAGACCCAAGGTGGACTTCCCCATCTACTGAGAGCCCTGTATCCTGACCATGAACATCTAAAAGTCACTCCAGCTCGGGCCACTACAATGAGTACCTCAAGTCTGGGTGCCTCCTGCCGTGTGGGTGCACCCAGAAGTCCCTTTGCTATAACAGGGTGGTGTCCGAGAGGCCAGGGAGTAGTGTGTCTGGGCACCCACCCCAACTCTTGACTTCCAAGATGGGGAGGCTGAAAGCACGTGAATCAGATATGCCAAGTGTGAGCAAATGCTCAGCATTCTCTTTGCTCTGCAATGATACCAAAAGCACACATTTTAAATAAAGATAGACAAGAAACACAAAAGCCATGAGCACTGGGAGAGTTGGCGTGTCCCGGCTGGGAGAAACAGCTGTGCCCGCTGCCCCAGCCCTCCTACCCCAGCCTCCCCACGACATTCGGGTCACAACCTGTCTGTAGACCACAGGTCTAGACTTTCTGAAAACGGTGAAGAAAGATGAGTTGCCCTCAGAAACGACCCTGCCCTCATTTCCAGCGGTCAGAATGCCAAGCTGCTGTAGACACCACCCCTTGACCTCAGGCCAACTCAGGGTGGATGGGAAGCAGCAGACCAGGGTTCCATCCAACCTGCCAGAAACCTGCTGTGTAACTCCAGGCAAGCTGGCTCCCCTGTCTGGTCCCTGTTTCCTTATCTGTAAAATGAGGGCAGTGGCCTAAACGGTCTCAAAGGCTGTGGGATTCCTCAAAGGGGGCTGAGTGTATAGGGCAGAACCCAGAAGTTTCCCTGGGAAGAGTTTTCTGGCTGAGTAGCAGATGCCTGGAAGAGCATGTGGGGAGCCAGAGGAAGCCAGCGCTGTGGGAGGGAGAAGGGGGGAGGAGGAGGTAGGACGGAGAAAGGAAGGGAGATCGCCCCCCCCAACTCCTGAGCATCCAGCACCCCCTGTGTATGGTCAGATCCTCACACCCTCTGTGTTTACCCGCCCTGGGGAGGGGCAGGGGCTTCTCAGTTGCTCTAATGGGTCTGGATGGGAGGAACGTCACATTAGCCATTTGCCGCAGATTGGCTAAAGGCCAGCATCTATTTCACTTCTTCTCTCAACTGTCAGTCCCCTCCCATGTCCTTCTGCACCATCTGTCATCCTTGCCAAGTATCAGGAGGTCACTGACCTCCATCTAAACCCAGAGCATTAGACCTTTGAGATGGGGTCATCCTCCCATTTCATTTTACAGATGAGGAAACTGAGGCTCAGAGAGGGGAAGGGGCTAGAACACAGACCTCTGCCTCCCCATCTGGGCCCCTTGCTGTGGCTCTATTCTACTTTTACTGTGACAGCCCCTCTTCTGCTCAGAGGGGTGGCCCTGTGGGCTGGCAGCCTGCCACCTGCTGTGGCTGCTTTAGTTTTCCTCCATTTTAATTTTAGGAGGGCCTGAGGTCCCTCTGTGAAAGGGAAGAGACACTGGCCAGTACCCTTTATAACAGGGGAGAGGCTGGTGCCACCCAGCACAGGCTGCCCCCTTCTTATGTGGCCTTCTGAGCACTAAGTGGAAACATGATGGTTAAATGGGCTGGATTCTCTGCTTACCTTGAGACCAAAAAAAGAAAAATTGTGTCTCTCATTCATAATGCCCAGAAAGTGCTGGGGCCCTGCTCTTGCTCTCTGCCAATAGCAGCAGGGACCATGGTCCCCAGCCCTCGCGGGGTCACCAGTCCTGGTGTCAGCAGGGGGAGCGACCACGCTCCAGACAGAGCTTTCTCGTTGGCTGATCATGATGTCATCACCTCCCAGGTCAACCACCCCCGGCTCACACCCGGCGATAATTACTTGGCTTATTTCTATGTGGAAATTAAGTGTTATACTCCCCAGGGACGCAAGAGCCACCCTCAGAGGAGCACTGACCTTGAATATCTAAAAGTGGTTCCAGCTTGTCCACCATGGTGGCCAGCTGCTACAAGTTGGGCACGTGGCCCCTTTGTTATCTGGGGTGAATGCAGGCCTGAGGACCCCTCCACCCTCGGGGGGCTTGGAGGCCATGCGTCCCCAGGTGGCGCGTGCGGGGACCTGGTCCCTGATGCAACCCTGTGCCCTGCGCAGGTCCACCTCGGACGTGGGCAGCAAGACCAGGATGGCCGAGGCCGTGGGGGCCGAGCCCGCCCAGCTGCATGACAGCGCCGCCTTCACGCAGGTGTCCCGAGGCCCCGTGTCCGTGGCCCAGCTGGACCAGTCGGCTTTAAATTACTCAGGTGGGCCAGAGGGGACAGCTAGAGGGAGCCCGCGGGGATGGGCCCAGCCCTGCGCCCCAAATCCACACTCTACCTCACCTCCACCCTAGGGAGTCAGAGCCGCTGCATTTGCGGGTCCCCCTTGACCTCAAGAGCCCTGCTAGAAAAGCTACTGCTTTATTTCTTATAAAGATCTGAAATCTGGCAAAATATTAAGATATATTACAGTCGACGTATATGTTGACATTTTGCAAGACTTCAGGGTTTTTTTAAGTTACAAATACCTTTAAAGCATTACAGATACGACTGTCCATCCCCATCGCATTCCCCTTCTCCCCAGAGGTAATCACAGTCCTCGAGTCGTGCCTATTAACTCTTTGCTACACACGTATGTATGTACAACAGTATATATTAATGCTTTCTGTGCTTTAAATTTACATAAGTGATGTCAAGCTATACGTTTCCTTCTGCACTTTATTTTCTTGACTCAGCGTTTTCAAGACTTCTGCAGGTTGCTCCATGCAGAGATCTAGTTCACGCCTTTAAACTGCCGCACGGTGTTCTATTCTACTATAAGCCACAGTTTATCCTTTCCCCTGGTGAGGGAGGTATTGGTAGTTTGCAATTTTTTGCTATTTTACAAGCAATACTGAAGCGAACATTGAGGTGTGTACATGCCCTAATTGGTTTTTTAGTTTATTCAAACCATACCTTTTCGGCTCAAACTGCAAGCACCCATGTGTCAACACTTATTGAAGCCCTCACTGTGTCCCACCTCACAGGAGTTCCACAGTGGATCCACTCCTTTTGGCTCCTTTTCTTGGCTTTTTGAAAATACTCATCCTCCTGGGAGGGAAACACCTGAACACAGGGTCTCCTTTCCTCTTGCCAGAGGCCAGGGGTGTTGGAATGGGGACGAGAGACTTCGAGAGGGCTGAGTGAGGGGAGTTGAGTTATCACTTCTCTGGAAAGCTAGGTCTGAGTCGCAGCACATGTTGCCTTGTTACTGACTGGGCAGGTGAGCAGGGCCTGGGCTGCAGGTGGACGTGGCTGCCTCCCCCTCCCCCTCCCCCAGTGCCGGCTTCCCACCCCTCACCCCCCAGCCCTTGTGCAGATGTCGGCCGTGGGCAGGGCGCTGTCCTAATCTCGCCTATCCACCTCCATGCCAGGTAATACGGTGCCGGCAGTGTTCGCCATCCCGGCTGCCAACAGACCTGGCTTCACCGGCTACTTCATCCCGACTCCTCCTCCGTCCTACAGGAGCCAGGCCTGGATGTCCTACGCAGGGGAGAGTGAGCTGCCGAGCCAGTGGGCCGATTCGGTGAGACCCTGCTGACTCCCTCACCACTCCACCTGCTTGACGAGTTTTAGGGAGGCCGGCACTGAGAGTGCTGTGATCTCAGCCCCTGCAACTTCAGGAGCCGTGTGGCAAGGCTGGGTGTCCTTTGACAGAGGAGCCTGAGACCTCTCTTCTAGTCCAGGTTCTACCTCCTCCTAGCAGGCTGACCTTAATCAAATACATTTTTATAATAACTACTACCATCTTTTGAGTGTTTCTATGTACCAGACACCATGTTGAATGTTTTATTTATGTCATCTTATTCAGTCTTCACAACATCCTGTCGGGTGGGTGTTGTTCCCAGGATGCACCCCTTCTCAGATGAGGAGAAGGAAGCCTCGGCCGGTGACATGGCTTGTCTAAAGCCACACTGCTTTAGCAAGGCGCTAAGCCCAGAATTCAAACCTGCGTCTGGATGGCTCCAAAGCCTTTACTAAATTTGGAGTGTTTTTGGCTTTAAAATTCTGTAAACATTTTAGATGAAATACCAGAAAACGAAGTCTTCACCCCCCAAACTGGATGACCTCACAGGTGGATCCTGAGGCTTTCTGCCTGACTTCCACCCGACCACTGCCTTGCGTTGGCCCCTGGTTTCTTCCTTCATTACAAGTAGGAGTATATGGCACAGTGAACCTGGCTCAGCCTGGACCAAAGAGGGCAGCAACTCAGTGGACCCAGATGTTCACACCCAAACCTGCCTCTGAGTCACCAGTTAAGGGCTGCTAAGTGAAAAAACCACGCAAACGAGAATAGCACAGTGGAGGCTCCAGAGTGGGCTGCCCTGCTCTCGATGTGAGAATGTCCATTGTGGATAAGAAAGGCAGGCTGAGACAGGGGGCCTGGTACTGTCTGCCGTGTTAGGGTTTGATCTTAGCATTTGGAATACATCCTAGATTTAGGAAACATGTTGACACCCAAGACCTGGATCATCTTTCTTTCTGTCCAAACCCCTGGGGTCCATACTTTCTATTCCTACAGGTTCAACTCAACCTTAGCTTTCGTGTCTATTCTTATTGCAGTGCTGTCACATCTAAGCAACACCGTCAGGGGTAAAACTATCCTACATGTATTAATTTTGCTGATGATCACAGCTTACCCCTTTAATTTCCAAAATATTTGAAAATATATGCCATCTTGCCTTAAAAAAATTGTGGAATTGGGGCCAGCCCCATGGCCTGGTGGTTAAGTTTGACACGCTTGGCTTCGGCAGCCCAGGTTTGGATCCCAGGTGTGAACCTACACCACTTGTCGGCAGCCATGCTGTGGTGGCATTCCACATACAAAATAGAGGAAGATTGGCACAGATGTTAGCTCAGGGCAAATCTTCCTCAGCAAAAAAAATAAGTAAAATTCTGGAGTCAGTTATATCCTTCTCCTCTCCTTCTTTAAAAGAGGAACATAATTTAATTTGTCCTTAACACCTAATTCAGTATCATCGTTATGGCTCGCTATGCTAACGTGACACTTGTGAGATGGGTCCTGACATTGTGTAGGAGTATTGCACCTACCTCAAACGTCTCCAAACTACTATAGCGTTTGGAGTTATTACAAGGCTCAGTGTGGTTTTTCTTTCCCTGAGCTTGCTCCCAGCAGGCACTTTATATTGCTGTTAGTGTCCCCACTTCCAGAGATATACTCACGCTAAATATGCTTTTCCTGATGTGCTGTCATCTGCACACGAGGTGGTCTGACATCCTCAGAGTTGTTTGCCGAGCTGGAACAGGTCAGCCCCGGAGCCCAGCAGCGGGCCCTGCCATTGGTCTGCCGTCTTCGTGTGGCCTCTTGGTGCCTGGGGGCTGTCCACGGCTGCTGTGCGCCCTTTGCTGTGCTCAGCCGTCTAGACGGCTGAAATCGTTGGTGTGAGCTGATCAGGGCAGGGCTCATTTGACTCCTTAATTCCACTCAAGTCTAAACACAACGTGTACTTTTCAGGAAGTGGATGATAGTTAACTTGTGCTAATGAGGCAGGAAACCTGCAGCTGTGTGGGCTCACCCTCTGGGTGCAGAGCCCCCTGGGTATTCTGAGGAGTCAGCAGAGGTATTTCTCAAAACCCTGGCTCTTGTCCTCAAGACACTTACAGACGAGAGCTTAGCCAGGCTTATGGCAACATCCAGATGCCGTTGGGTTCGTATTGCCTTAAATATGAAGGAGAAGGAACCCAGCAAATCAACAGCTCACCTTCCCGACAGGATGCCTCTGTCATTCTGGGCTTGTCCTCTCAGTGTGAGGGCAAGCTAGTTTCCGATCGGTTGTTTTGAAGAGGAAGGTGATTGCTGCAGCCTCCATCGGGCAGAGATATTGCACACCCTCTGCACCCGTGTGAGGAGGAGGAGCCCCAGCTCATTTGGGTGTCTGACCTTCCTGATCCCGGGTATTCAGATGTAAGCAGCTGGCTTGGATAAATCACCTGGGACTGGGTTGACAGAGAGGAGACATCCGTGGTGCTGGATGGAGCCGGTTGGAGGGGCTTCCAGGCCCAGCAGGAAAGTGTGCTGTGGTCCGTAGGTGATGCCTGCCATGGGCACTGGCTGGGGAGGGAGTGCTGTTTACCAGCCCTGGATTTTAGCTGGCAAGACGTGATGGCTCCAGCCTGCGTCCCCCGTAGGGAGGGGGAGCTTCTCGTCTTCTCTGCATATTGCCCTGCAGCCTCTCCAGGGGAGCCGTGTGTCCCTGGCCTGTCCCAGCACCAGCACCAAGATGCTGGAGGCCGCAGAGCTGGGGGGTCTCCGAGCTGGACACGGACTCTCAGCTCCAGCTGAGCTTGAAATGCTGGGAAAGCAGACGTGGCAGCTTCCCTCACAAACAGATGGCACTGGCTCGTCAGCCTTCGACGATTTCAGACTGTGCTCCTCAGAGCCCTGGGCTCTGAGAGGCTCCCTACTGTGTGCCGTGTGCAGTTCTGGGCACTGGTGCACGGCACTAGGCGAGTGACACCCAGTTCTGCCATCAGGAACTCGACGGCCTGAGACAGGCAATGACCTCCGAGTGGTGACTGTTACGCTGGGGAAGATGCACAGAGGCCCTCACAGGGAGCCCTGCTGAGACAGGGCTGGGGAGGGTCTCTCGGCAGAAGGGAAGTTTGAGCTGAGACCTGACCTGCAAGTCCTATGTCCCGGCCTTGGCTCTCTGGTACCCCAGTCACCTGGGTATTCCCAGCGCTTGAGGCCCAAGGACTCGGACAGTCCAGCTGTGGTTTTCCTCTACGATGAGGTGAAATATGCCAGCCCTCGTGGGCAGGGACCCACCATGAGCACCTGTCTGCCAGTTGGTCTTTCTTCACCAGGTCTTGTGGGGAAATAAAGCCCAGACTTGGGATGTCCATCTCATTCCTTCCTCCCTCTCACGGGTCCTCGCCAGCTCTCACCTGGCCTCTTGCAGCATCCTCAGAAGCCATCTCCTCGCGCCCTCCTGAGGGCTCACCTCCAGAGCCTCCTTTCTAGAATACAGACCTCCCTCTCTCTGCCTGGCGCCCCTCGGGGCTGTGTCTCAGAAACCTGTCCCCTCCAGAGGGGTTGTTGGAACATCTGGCGGGGAGAGGTTTGGGCTGCTTGCTTCCTACACATTCGCCCATACAAAGATTCTGCATCATCACCCAGGCCCATCCCACTGCATCCTTACCAGGCCCAGGGGAGCACCTCGTAGGGAATGGGATCATGCTCCAGTCCTCAGAAGTGTGCCATGGAAAACCTAACTCTGAAGCCTGGCATTCAACAGCTTTCTGATCTGGCCCTGCCTGTCTGTCTTTCCTGAGCTCCTCCCACACCCCACATACCCTCTCTAGTAGGAGCCAACTCACCCAGCCTCCCAGGGTGCACCATCCTCTAGGCACCCCATGACCTTGCGTTTGCTTCCCTCCCTCCGCCCGCCTGGAACACCCTCCCACCTGGTCTCCCTGGCCACAGCCTTCCAGACCCAGTGAAGCTGCTTGTCCCCCAAAGCCACCCAACCGCCCTCCCCGCCACCCGCCTGCCCCGTTCGCTGCAGCACCCTGTGCCTATCCTGTGTGCTCCAGGGCACTCATCCCGCAGCGCGCCTGCCCGCATTCTTGGAGAGAGAGGCCTTTGTGGACGACCCGGGACAGCATCCCCACATGTGGTGCTGTTTCTCTGGGAAAGTCGACCCCGAATCCCAAACCAGTGACCTGTCTTTAGTGCTAGAAGTGTCCGTGTATTTAAGCATAGAACTGTGCATCTTACACTTTTAAAGAAAAGAGAAGAATTTTTCGAGAAACCAAGATTGTATTCCAGATGGAAAATGTTCTAGTGCAGCGGCTGACTCCCAGCCCTTGGAGACAGCTGCTTGAAGTGTGTCTCAGTGGCTTGTTACCTGTGTCACCTGAGACTGTGGCACTCTTTGCTTCAGTTCCCTCTTCTGTGAGATAAGAATAATAATACATAGCTCCTAGGCTGTTGCTTGGAGAGTGAAATATGATCACATGTGGGAAGCCGTCAGCCCAGGGCTCATTCAGGGTCAGCGATCATGTCAACAGTCAACCCCTGAGTCCCCTGAGGGCAACAGAGAACAACACTGTTCGCTAAGCTGTGCTTACGTTCGAAAGCTGGCCGGGTGGGTTCAGATGTGGACTCAGGGATGTTCCAACTGTTGGCAGCAAGGTTTGAAACCCCATTTAATCACCCAACTAGCATATCCAGGGACTGTATCTGCACTGCATGGTACGTGGCCTCCATTTTCTTCTGAATCTCTTTCCTTGTCCTCAGTCCCTTCCTGCTTCCAGTATCAAGTGTGTCCGGTGGCTTGAGCCTCTTCCTAACCCCGTTCTCTTCTCCTCCGACCTCCCCTGCAGGTCCCCCTCCCAGGGTACATTGAGGCCTACCCCCGCTCACGGTATCAGCAGAACTCGCCCTCCAGGCTGCCCCGCCAGTACAGCCAGCCGACCGGCCTGCACCCCAGCCTGGAGCAGGCCCCAACGCCCTCAGCGGCCGCCTCACAGCAGAGCCTGGCAGAGAATGACCCGTCCGAGACGCCACTCACCAACATCTCCACGGCGGCCCTCGTGAAGGCCATCCGGGAAGAAGTGGCCAAGCTGGCCAAGAAACAGACAGACATGTTTGAGTTCCAGGTCTGACGCCTTCGCCCTGAGGGACTTCCACACTCTGAGGAAGCCATCTGCGGGTTTCTCAAGCCTAATGTGTCAGGACTTGAGACACAGACAATGTATGAGTCTGTCTCACCCTCAGTTTCTGAAAAGGTGAACAGTAGGGCTTCTGGGAAACAGGAAAGATCTTGAATGACATGCCTCTTGGCTTGTTCAACTGATTGCAGGTCAAGAAGTCCCTGCATGGGACCATCCGTTTGATATTCTGTTGTGTTAAATGTTTGAACTGTGGGCGTGTTTCCCTATGGAGCCTTAGTCACGAGAGGCTGTCTCATCTGAAGACTCCTGTCCACTGCCACATTTTAATAAAACACCAGGATGGGGAGCACAGAGTTCTGTCTGTGGTGACCTCTGCACGTTAACTGTTTGTGTGTTGAGGGCAGTGCAGGCGTGCGATGGAGCTGCAGCCTGGACTCGCCCTTCTCCAGCTCTGACTGCAACTGTTAAAATCACCTCCAGTCTGCAAGGGGGGCACCAACTCCAGCCAAGAAACTTGAGTCCTTTTCTTTTAAAAGTTCATATTCAAAGTCAAATGAATTGGATGAAAGTCAATACTGGCAGTGCCCGCACTTATAAATAGTCCTAACTCTTTTTTCTTTCATTAATTAAACAAAGGCCCGGAAAGAGACAAGATGAGAGGGAATGGTGGGCTCGTGTTGGCAGGTTTGGAAGGCGCTGTAGAGTACCCTCCAACTGAAAGAGGATCGGCGCGCAGTGCTTTTAGGACCCTACAAAAGACAAACAGGTATTTGTGGAGGTTTTTCTTTGCCCTGCAATGGAGGTGGCCTGAAAACGAAGCTTCTCTCTTTGGGGGGATAATAGATGCATCGACGTTTACAAGAAAATCTGTCTCTTCAACAATGATGTCCAGCTTGTGCTGCTGAGTGATACAAAAGGAGATGGTAATTGATGCCTGTTGGAAGCAGGCATGGTGGATCCACAGCCTCCCCAGGCTGAGGCCTCTGTTTATAGAAGCTTCTGGATGTAGAAAATCTATTGATTTATGTTTAAATGTAAATAACATTTTAAAATGTGTATGGAGTTTGCCGGTCCCCTCCCTCCCCACTCCCCGTAGTTAATGGACACAGAGGACGTTTGCTGAAATGACACAGCTGCTGACCTTGTGACCGTGGTGTTGCCCATCACCATGGTGGGCATGGCGTGGGGGTGGACATGGCCTCAAAACCCTGAGTCCCCAGCCGCGAACTGTCAATGCAAAAGCAAAACAGCTGCTGCCTTCCGGTAGCCCCAGGGGAGGGGACACTCTGGTTCCTCCCCAGCTTTGGGAGCTGTGCGCAGTGTCGGGGGCTTGAATGGTGTCTGTTGGAGAGCAAGGTCCTGTGCTGCCTTCACCCATGATCTGTCTGGCTTCAGCTGCCTCCATTTCCTCTGAGCCCATCTTTCCATTCTCCTCCTGAGTTTCTTTGGTCTTTACTGAGAGAAGAAGGTAGAAATTTAAAGCCTGAGGGAAGAGTAGGAATGGAAGTGATTAGAATGGGAGATGCAAACTGTCAAAGCACAGACTTTTCCAAGAAGCTGTTTTTATTTCCCAGTGGCAAACAGCCCTTTCAGGAATGTTCCAGAGATGATGTGTCATGGAATCCCCAAACTGGTCTCTTGTTTGGATGATATTAGGTAGTATCCTTTTGGTATGCTGGTTGATCTTTCATAGTGTTAGTTTTTTGTTACTTAAGAAAAAAATCAGCTATAAATAAAAAGTATTTTTGTAATTTCCATGTGTATATATGGTATATTTCTACCAATGGCCAGTTGTCATAGTCCAAAACCTAAATCAGCTTGCAAAACACTGTGGACAGTGCAAGATTTTATTGACAGATTAACACAATGCCTAAGTCTATCCAAATAGGTATGCACTTGAATGAACAAAGAGCCAAAGAAACTCAGCCTTTCCATGCAAATGATATGAGTCCGATAAAGTCAGCTACATTGTCCCGCCTTATCAGTACTATTAATCTTCATCAGTGCAATGATCTCAACCCAGTAGTTTGTCTGCTTGGTAAACGCCTGGAAATACTTTACGTGAAAATGAAGTTTCAAGACCTTAGTGTAATTAAAATATATGTGCTTCAAAGACAATGTCTGAGCTTGGATGTTTCAGTGACTTAGAGAGAATGAGCCTACAGGAGGCAGTGGTACAGCTCCAGCTTGCTAAGAAGATGGAGAAACAAATCAGATACTCCTTTAAACCAGACACCACAGGTTTAAGGAGAGTATCTGGGAAGAGAACCTTAAGCTGAAAAGAAATCAATCTGTTCATGTTTTCCCACCAATGGGGAGATAGCCACCATGGTTTGATTTTTCTGTGAATAAGATGTGGTCTTTTCTCTGAAAGAGCCTCCTGACCTTATGGAGGTGGCAGATACCCGGACAGCTGACTCTGAGAAAAGGCAGAGGGTCCAAGGAGCCTCATGGAAGGGAAAGTAGAGTTCCATGAAATCCCAGAGGTTCTGCATCCTCACGACCCTCCAGACAGCTGAAGAAGCCACAAAGGACCTTGGCAACCTTGGAGAATGGAGTGAAAGTTCAGAGAAGTGGAGTGACCTGCCCAAGGATCATGCTCCAGCAGGTGTCACCATGCTGCCTGCATGCTTGTCCGTCACACATTTCTTGAACCGTACTGGAAGTTTAAAAAGTAGACAAAGGTCATATGAGGGGTTCTCTATGTTCTTGTGAAGAAAAAAGATGATTGAATATATAAAGAACTTCAGATAAAGTATATAGAGGACAATGCATTTGTGGCATAATAAACATTTTTCAGAACTAGTTTTGATGTAAGTTTTCTGCATTCAGGAAAAGAAATGCAGTTTGGCTTTTTCTAGAGATTACCATCAAGGGGATGGTGTTCTCCACTGCTGTTCAAGCTGCAGGATCCAGGCAGGGAGGGAGGCCAGGACAGCCTGTCGTTGTGAGGCAGCAGATTCCATGCTCTCTGCATTGGGGCGTGGAGGTGCAATCTGTTGATGCAGGAAATTAACAGTCTTTTGTGTGTCCTGGTACCTGTGATCTGAGACAGCAGTTGTTGCCTGTGGAGCAGGAAGTTGCCTCTTTCAGGGTGTACTGTGGACTGAATGTTTGCCTCCCCCTCCAATGCATGTGTTGAAATCCTAACCCCCAAGGTGATGATATTAGGAGGTGGGAACTTGAGAGGTGCTTAGGTCATGAGGGGAGCCTTCATGGTTGGGGTTAGTGCCTTTATAAAAGGGACCCCAGAGAGCTCTCTTGCCTTCTTTTCTGCCGTGTGAGGATAAAATAATAAGTCAGCAGTCTGCAACCCACAAGAGAGCCTCACCAGAACCCAACCACGCTGGCACCTGATCTCGGACTGCCAGCCTCCAGAACTGTGAGAAATAAATTTCTGTTGTTTATAAGCCACCCAGTCTATGGCTCTTTGTTATGGCGGCCTGAGCTGACTAAAACAGGCTGGATTATGTAAGAATCAATTCTGTGGTCCTGGGATAAATGATACTGTGCGTTTGTTAATTTAAGAATTCAGCAGAAGGGCATGTAATTTCTGAGCAATCTTAAGGGAAGAATGGATAGCAAGTTGTTAGATTTGTGACTAAAAAAAAAAACTCTGAGAGAAAGTACAGATGGAGGAGGAGAGGAATTTACATATCTGACTATCAGAAATGCTTCTCTAACAGGCAGAAATTAGAGACAGGGATTAAAAGATTCCAATATTGATTACAGATAAATAAGCTGCTTTTTTTCTATATAACACAAGGCACTCAAAGTTCAATGAATAAAATAACAGATACTATTTTAAAAGTTTGAGAACGGAATTTAAACTTAATCTATTCCTTCTATCACACACCAGAAAATAGTTTGGACTTTTTCACAAAAGACAGCCAAACATTCTTGGGGAAGGATAGTGGTTTAGCTGGGAGCAGTGACTGGCTCGGGACCAAGTGTTAGACATTAAATCCTGCCCTTTAGCCAGCCTTGCAGGTGGTCTGACTCTGCGTGGACTTGAAGCCGTTCCCACTGGCTCTGGTGTAGGGGTTGACTGAGAGACAGAGGCCATTTCGTAGAAACAAAACAGCTCCCGTGGGGAACGGGATGGAGACAGCTGTCCTCGCTCTTGCTCTTTCTCACATTCTCGCCCCACATGAACTCTTATCTCTGTTTCTCTCTGCATTTCTTCTAAGTTCTTTCCTTCCCTTGGCCTCCTAAGCTTTCTCTGTTTTCTCATTAGTGTATATGTAGCTGAGAACCCACCTCAGTACCCACTCCCCACAACCATTCCTCTTTGGTACCCATCCCTCACTGACCACCATCTCTGTGCCCGTTACGGCAAATTCTTGAGAATCTGACTGGTCTGGTTTGTCTACCTGTGGATGAGCCACCAGGTGGCTGTCCAAACAGCTGTAACCAGGGAGGCAAGGTCATGTAGTACAAGCATGACCCTCGGAACTCACCCTTTCAGTGAGGGCTTTTGTGAGGGGCTAGTACCCAGAGCGGGGAGCATGAGCAGGCAGGACCTTCAAAAGGAACCTGCTATGGACTGGAATTAACCAGCACTCCTAGGAAGCAGCCAGCAGGGGAGCAATCCCTATGGACCCTGCCACAGAGAGGGGAGGACACCTCTGACTTGCACCAGATAAGGTCCTGTGTGCTTGGAACTCTGGAGGGCAGGCCAGACCTGCCCCAACCTTTTCCCACTCCAACACCAGTACCATTGATGCCGCTGCTGGGTCTAGGAAGTGATTTATGACCAAGGCCCAGTTAGCACAACGTCTTGCTCAGCAAACAATAAACACTTGTAAATTGAAATGCGTCATCTCAGCTAGGTACTCTGGGTGTAGCTCAGTGCCATGCACCTGCATGGGTGAGAAAGCTGCTGAGCCTCTAACAGTCTTTGGAAACAAAACTGGTTTCAAGTGAAATTGATTTATTGTGGCCCTACTCTTCCAAGTATAATGTTAGTGTCCTGAGAATTAAAAGGTCTCTTGATTTCTTAAAGTGAACTGTTACAGAATCCCAGCCTGTGATAAATGCTAAAATGTAGGGTGTTTCTGAAAAGGGCTATTTAGGAAATAGAATTAAAAGTGCCAGAAACAAGTTCTTTTAGAAGATATTAGGTTGCTTGGATTAGGCAGGTTTCAAATATAGGGAAATCTGTAATGAGGCAGAATTTGTCCTCATAGGTCAAACCCACACTTTAGTGAAAGCCATTATGTAATGAAATCTAGAAACTGATTATTTTCATTCTCTGACCTTGACCAGACTTGTTTAAATTATAGAGGGAGGCCATCAATGTATTTTACATAAATTAACTGTGGCCTTATTTCCCCCCATCTCTACCTTATGTCTAAACTCACCCCCAACCCACACACAAACTGAGGAGAGAAGTTTGTACCAAAGAAAATCAGGGGAGTTTCATTGGTCTGGAAATTTTTCTTTTATTTTTTTGCTGAGGAAGAGTTGCCCTGAGCTAACATCCACTGCCAATCTTCCTCTGTTTGTATGTGAACCGTGGCCACAGCATAGCCACTGGCAAACGAGTGGTGTAAGTCCCCTCCCGGGAACAAAACCCAGGCCACTGAAGCAAAGGACGCCGAATTTAACCACTAGGCCATGGGGCTGGCTTGGTCTGGAAATTTTGAAAAAGGCATAACTAGTCAAGGCCTTGAGCAACTCACTTTAAACCAGTCCCCAGTCCCTCTCCTGTGAGTCTGTCCTGCCTGCCTCCCTGTGGTTGTGAGGAGCATGTGGCATCACGTCTCTAATAATGCTTTGAAAAGTATATTTGAAGGTATTCTTACTAAAGTCTTAGCTTCATAATTCAGTTTTATCTAGCAAAATATTTTAGCTTCTCCCATCCACTGAACTAATTTGTTCTATAAAATAAAAAAATAAAGGCATTCTTAAGTTTGGAACTGCCCAAAAAGCCAGCCTCATCTGGAGCTGTGTTTGCTGTTGTCAGTGGTTTGGAGGCTATGGAAGCACTTGTGCACGTGCTTCACTCTAGCTGGAAAACCCAGACTGGTGACTCCCACTGAGCACGTTAGACACTCTGGGCAAAGACAAGTACTGAGCAGGAGCTTTGACTGTAGCTTTTGTCATTTAGTGCTTCACTTTCCAATTAACTTTGTACATCCTTGGCCTCTGCCAAGAACAGAGTGTTCATATGCTGTTGGAATTTTTTATTGTAGAATAAAATGACAAAGGCTTTCATACCCCAAAAACTGCCTGCTTCTCATTCTGCCTCTTCCAGATGGTGAGATGGTATCCCCTTCACAGCCCCGCTGCACAGCAGTACCCACAGCGGGTTGTTAAAGAACACTTGCGGGGCTGGCAGACCCCTTGTGGTCTCAGAAGCTGTCCCAACCTGGAGCATGAGCTCATCAGCCAAAAAGAGCTCACCCTTGGCTATCCATAGGCCCCAGAGAAGCCTATCCATGACTGTATTGTTGGGACAGATGGTGTCCCAAGGCAGAATAAGCCAATGTCTGCTCATATGCCCTTCTCAGAGCATGAAGAAGTCCCATCCAGGTCAGTGGCTCCCAGGGATGACATTGATATAGGACACAAACTCCCAAGACCACCTACCTCTCCCATTCTGGGCTAGTCCAGCAATTATGATGCTTGCCTTGTGTTCAGCCCTAACCAGAGAACATGTACTATGCTCCATGCTCTGCCTCTGGTCTAAGCTGATTGGACAGAAGAGACATCCAACCTAGGAGCTACAAATTCGTAGGCTGACCAGGTACAAAAAATGTAGCTTGGCACATGGGGCTAGACCAACTGGACTCTGTAGGAAATACTTACAAACAGAGTCTGTTAGCAGCAGATGCTGAAACTTAATGGTCAAGTCTCAGAGAGTCCATAAGGGGGTGTATTAAAAGCAAAGGTCTAAGAAAGCAGAATACTGAGTAAGAAATGGCCTTGAGGCCAAGGAGATTTAGAGGGTAGGAAAGAAAGTCTGTCTCCTGGAACAAAAATCGACAAACAAACCCCAACTCTGACTGTTTCTGGGAGGTCCCTACTCCATAACGGAGAGCCACGACCCTGGGGCTTTTGTGGATCCATTGAGACTTGGGTGGCAATACAGTGTGGCTTCTCACTGGAGCTGAATCTGCTGAAGCTGACTGCAAGTGCTCAGAAGGTACTGAAGAGACTGAAGGAGCAACTTCTTACTCCTCTCTCTGCCCCTCTGTAAAGAGGGCTCAAATATGCACAAAAGACACCCCTAAAGCCACTGTCTTGCTGCAGTGGTGAGGAATAAACTTGGAGCCACCAGAAAATGCTTTTCTGGGGCTCACCCTGGGGTGGAGACCTTTGCAGAGAATAGGACCAGTGGGCCCAGGAACTGAGGGGTTCCCTACGCCTCCATTTTCTTTTTCTTTTCTCCTGAACTCTGGCTGCTCTTAGCTTTCAGGACAAATGAAACTGTCAAGTGAAAGGAAGTGGTGACGCCTACTTCAGTCCAGGAATGGCAGACAGACACAGACCCAGGGAGCTGGCAAAGACACACGGCAAACCCGGGCCTCCCTGATGGGTCCCCATCAGAAATACGACAGCAAACTTATTCCAAAGGACGATCTCTATACTTCTCTGAGTCAATGTCATGCGTACAGCCTGTGAGCTCTGCTGGCCACTGGAAGCCAGCAAAGTGCCCAGGTAGGATTGTAGAACCAGGTAACAGAAACACTAGCGAGAGTGATGCCAGTGGTTGATTACCTATGAAATGTACACAGATGGTTAGTGGGGAACATGATTGCTTTGAGTCTCTCTATGACTTCTTGGAGGTATGGTTATGACAGAAATCTGGTTTGCGCAGTTGGGCACTTCATTTTAACAACGTTTCAGTGTTTGTGTTTGCACATGGACAAAGCCACATTTAGGGAGAGGCCATCTGATTCATTTGAATCAAAATAAAAGTTTTATTGACATAGCAGTTCCACTACCAACCTCTCCTCCAAGCCAAAGAGCTCTGGCAAACTCCTGAAGGGAAAAGCACTCAGGTTACCTGGTCTCTGAAATGGGCTACATGAGCTTGCTCTGGACTCTGATGGGTCTTCACTGAACATATTGAACAGCTTGCTTTTGCCCCTGGTGCCCACTCTGTCCCCCAGCCTTTGGTGGCTGCAGGCCTTTGGGAGGCCCACAGGGCCGGAGTAAACCATACTCCTTGAGGCCACAGGCCCAGCGATGCCAACACAACTAGTGCAAAATCAGGCTCCACCCAGACGTCTTCTCTATGGGACATTTGAAACAGCTGGATTTGGGACACAGGGTCTACCAGTCAGCCAGATGTTGGACTGGATTTCTCATGCTTCATCCTACTCTGCTAGCATTCGTGGAGGCAAAGGTGGAGGCTGTTTGCGTGCTCCTGGAAAAGTCCATTTTCTAGGTCAAGTTTTGGCAGCACCAAGAGAAAGGGCCTGGGTAATCTTAAGACTGAAAACAAAGGCTGCCAAATTGACTGAGTTGCTTCTTGGATTAATATTTGGTGGCTTGGAGGGCTGAAAGATCTTCTCTTTAATTTAAGGTTTTGTCTCTAAAATGGTAGGTCCCAAACAAGCCTTCTGTGCCCCAGGGACTAACTCTTAGAATGGGTCCAGGTAAAAGAGAACCCAAGACCGAGACCAGGAACCAGATGCCGTGACTGAGCAGACAGAGGCCTGGAGAAGGGCTGCAGCGCTGTCTCTGCCAGGGGCATGCATGTGTGCATGTGGTTTTATCCTGCGGAACATTCATCTTTCCTTTAACTGGAATTGCACAGGAATCACTGATGAAGCTTCACATAGCATCCGTTCAATCCTTCACTGGCTGAGCAAACATTCCCTGAGCACCTCCGTGCACCAGACACGGCGCCAGGCCATGAGACTCAGCAGCGAGCAGGACACAGCGCCTGCCCCTCGCAGAGCTCATCGTCTGGGAAGACGGATACACACAAAGCCCAACATGTGAAGCGCTCACCATTTGTTCAGTGCCTTTTCTCTCTCTTGAGAGCCAGCCAAGTGAAAACCGAAGTCCCCTTCTTTCTGGAAACTTTTAGGTTTAGAAGAGGACAGAGTCTGCAGTTGCATCTTCTGATTATGCTACACAGTTTTCCTCCTCCAGTTAATAAGGTGCTCACCGTATCCCCACAGGGATAGAGAACAAAACTGCCAACTACCAAGATTCAACAAGCGTTACAAACCCAAGTTTCAGAGCTGTCACCGCCCAATGAAATCAGGAGCCCGACGCATAAGGAAAGGAATGGCCGATCGGGGGACTGCACTGTGTAATCCAGATGAAAATTTTAGGAACCATATACTTTATGAATGAAACCACAGTCCACTGAACACTCTCATTTTGCATTGTTCATATCAATAAAGTGCCACTCAGACTGCACTGGATTATTAATGAATGGTTTTTGGCTTTTATTCCACCTCTGGAATATTGTGCTCTATCTGTGGAGCACATCTAAACAGGGGAACCAGGTAGAGCTTTGCAGGGATACCATTTCTTTGCTGCCTTAGTCTGTTTAGCTTAGTTGAAATTGTATTTTTTTTTCTTGACAAATTTGCCTATGAAATAAAATACATTGTCTTACTGGCAATTTTCTTTCCAAGGTGTTAGTGGATATGTGTGTTCACATTTTGTCTTTTCTCTTACTTAATACTTCCCCATTCCCTATAAGGAAAAGACTTTAACAAGCATTTAAAAATTCTGAGGATATTAGAAATCACCATGTGATGAACTGATGTATCTTGCTGTTTTTCACATTATAGGACTCCAAACTCTCAGAGTTAGAAGAGAGCCTAGTGGGGAAGTTATCCAGCTTTGCACCCTGCAATCAATACAGGATAAACGCTATACGCTGTTACAGGATGCTGGCTTACCTGGTCAAAGATTAAGCAAAATTAAGGCTTCAGTTAGGCAGGTTTTCAAAATGAGGTGGGGGAGATAAAGAATGAGGATAGATGGAGAGGTTTTAAATATAATTTGATATTTAGGAAGAAAAGCAATGTAGCCACCATGGGGTAGGAGTGGGGGAATTGATTGTCTTGATTTCAAACTACATATGAGGTGAGTGGGCACCAAAATCTTTTCAGTCTTGGGCTTGAAACGTTTTACTGTAGCTCCGAATTGATGTCATGACCACTGTTACCGCACTTTAAAAGGATCTCCGTCTTAGGATTTGGGGTTGTCCAGACCCAGATTTGAACCTCACCTTTACCACATTCTAGTTGTGTTACTTTGGGCAAGTCATGTCCCTTCTCTGAGCTAATCTGAAATGAAGATAAGATCTGTCAACTTAAAAGCAAATTTGCCTGTTATTTTTATCCTCAAAATGAGTTTATTTGGGAACAGCCGAAAGAACTGCAATTCAGGACATGCATGCTACGGGCAAACCAGAGGCAAATCCAGAAAAGCAGGAGGAGAGCTGCTTCTATAGAGAAAAACGGGGAGCAGGGGGGTCTGTTCTAAAGGAAAGGCCATTGGGGAGAGCAGCAGTTCAGGGCGGCAACGGCTTCTCATTGGCTGGGCTGTGGCATTCCTCATTGGCTGAGGTGTGACATTTCTCATTGGCTGGGCTGTGGCATTTCTCATTGGCTGAGGTGTGACATTTCTCATTGGCTGGGCTGTGGCATTTCTCATTGGCTGAGGTGTGACATTTCTCATTGTCTGGGCTGCAGCATTCCTCCTTGGCTGGGCTGCGGCATTCCTCCTTGGCTGGGCTGCCACGTTTCTCATTGGCTGGGCTGTGGCATTCCTCATTGGCTGGGCTGTGGCATTTCTCATTGGCTGGGCTGCGGCATTCCTCATTGGCTGGGCTGTGGCATTTCTCATTGGCTGAGGTGTGATATTTCTCATTGGCTGGGCTGTGGTGTTTCTCATTGGCTGGGCTGCAGCATTCCTCATTGGCTGGGCTGTGGCATTCCTCCTTGGCTGGGCTGCCACGTTTCTCATTGGCTGGGCTGTGGCATTTCTCATTGGCTGGGCTGTGGCATTCCTCATTGGCTGGGCTGTGGCGTTTCTCATTGGCTGGGCTGCAGCATTTCTCATTGGCTGGGCTGTAGCATTCCTCATTGGCTGGGCTGCGGCATTCCTCATTGGCTGGGCTGCAGCATTCCTCATTGGCTGCGCTGCAGCATTTCTCATTGGCTGGGCTGTGGCATTCCTCATTGGCTGGGCTGTGGTGTTCCTCATTGGCTGGGCTGTGGTGTTCCTCATTGGCTGGGCTGCAGCATTCCTCATTGGCTGGGCTGTGGCGTTTCTCATTGGCTGGGCTGTGGCATTTCTCATTGGCTGGGCTGTTGCTGGGTGGGGAGAGAAGTCTTCCTTTAGTAGTAAAGTAGTTTTAGTTCCTGCTCAAGATGCAAGCAACCTAACTGTTAGTGTAATTGAGGATGTGATAGGGTGTGAGAGCTCCCCCTAATGGCCTTCTCGACTCCAGTTTAGTTATGATTTCTTTTACCAAGTTCCACAGATCTAGTCAATGAAGTGACTGACTGCAGAGCTGGAAGGAATGACTACAGATTACAACTGCATGGCACTCTACAAGCATGATGGATTATTGTTATTTATTAGCCTCTGCTTGAATACTTCTAGCATAGTGGAACTCACTATCTAGCCAGAGAAGATGCATTACCCACTGATCACCTAGAAGGAGTGACTCCTATGCTCAGCCTGTTCCAGCCCTCCACTGTGGACAAACTCCCTTTTCAACAGCCCAGGATACCCATAAGCCCCCATAACAGAGGGCGAGCTCAGGACACAAAGAGAGGTGGATGGTGCTGTGAAAGGGAAGCCCTCCGTTGCCTGGCCAAGGTGAGAGTAGTTGGCACCAGTTGTCATCTCCCACAGATGCCACATATTCTTTTGGTTACAGCCCCATCACTCCTGGGAGTCATTCTTCTGAGCAACCAAGACTCTTCCAGGGCACACAACCTTGGTCCCAGCAAGCAGCTCCTTGCAAAAGGCCTGGGCTTGGTGCATTTAAAGTTCTGGTGGCCAGGACTGTCAGCTCTGTGAGCGTGAAGTGAAGCTCATTACAGAATCACACGATAAGTCAGTGGAAAAGAAGAGTCTGTTTGGGAAACTCTGTGAGACTCCTCCGGTACCTGCTCAGGGACACTGTTGTTGAAGTGGAGTTCGCCTGTGCTGGAAGCAGGAGAAGACGTGCTTGTGCTTATCCTGTGGCCCAGACTCCCTGCGGTTATGACGTCAGCCCTCACAAACACTCTCCTGAGCCGCCTGAGGAGGCGGGCTGAAGGGGAACACGGAACAGAATAGTTGGAAAACAGTCACCCAAAAATGAGCTAAGAGTTTAGGTGCTCAGCCTTTGGAGCAGCTTGGTCCCCTGTAAAATGGGGGTGAGGATGCCTTCCTCGTTGGGGGAGGTGCTGCAGATATTAATGTGTGTAGAGAGCAGAGCATGGAGCTGGCACGGAGCAATCCCTCAACAACTGGTTGTCAAGAGCTGGCACGGGTGGATGTTATAGCAGACACTCCACACCCCATGGCCTCTCTTATGCTCAGACTCCAGGACATCTTTCAGTGTTCCCATCAGAGCATCTTTGCTCGTTTCCTAAGACAAACTATAAAATGACATCAATCCTTGAAGTGCACCTAAAATAAACTTTTTCTTTGGGATGGATGGGGAAGGGTGCAGTGAACAATTCAGATTTACACAATACCCTCTTTCCCCTGCAGAGGGTCACAGCCTTTCTCTCTGCCAGAGGTCTGTCACACACATGCATATGCACACACTCACGCAGATTCACATGTCACATGTTGGACAAGGGGCCTGTCCTCATTGCCCTGTGACTCTTCCCAAGTGACCTCCAGGAGGGACAAGAAGGGAACCTAGAATCCTGGAGGCTTACACAGAGAAAGGAGCTGCCACCTGGGAGGAGCCATCAGGCTCAGTTGCTGACCCACGGTGTCACCTCAGGCAATGGCTTCACTACTTTGCACCTTACTTTCTTCGTTTATAAAGAGATACCATTTTTACCTGCTCCCGCATCACTGAACTCTGGAAACAAGCCTACGTTAAACCCCCAATTTTCGCAATAAGATAAAATTAAAAATTCATTTCCTCAGCTGTACTAGCCACATATCAAGTCTCAATTGCCACATTTGGCTAATGGCTTCCATAGTAAACAGCACAAATCGACAACATCTCTGTCACTGGAGAAAGTCCTGTTAGACAACGTAGATCTAGGGCATCCAGCCATTAATGAATAACAGTAAGTTACTAAGTAGACAGATAGACAATAGTCCATAGATAAGTATATATAACTATGTAAGTATGTGATAAGATGAATACATAGCCATATATCTTCCTATGTTGAAACCCTAACCCCCAGTATGTTGGCATTTGGAAGTAGGGCCTTTGGGAGGTCATGAGGGTGGGGCCCTCCTGATGGAATCAGTGCCCCTCTAAGAGGAAAAGGAGACCCCAGAGGGCTCTCTCTGCCTTCTGGACACAGCAAGAAGGTGGCCCCCTCCAAGCTGGGAAGAGAGCCCTCACCAGGAGCTGAACCTGCCAGCACCTTGATGTTGGACTCCCAGCTCAGAACTGTGAGAAATAAACGCCTGCTGTTTAAGGCCCCCGGCGGTGGGATTTTGTTACGGCGGCCCGAGCGGACCAATTCAGATAACATGTGCGGATGAGTTCAGTCCCGCTTCTTCTGCTCCTGTGAACCGCACTGTCCCCCTTGAGCTGGTTCTGAAAGGAGCGTGTCCCTGTGTGAGGACGGCGTGGCGCGCAGGCAGCGCCCTGCAGCCTCGGGAGGGCCGGCGCGGCGCCGGGTCGATTTCTGCCCCGAGGGCCTCGAGAGCTGCGGGCTCTCCTCCTCCCTGCAGGCTTCCGAATTGGATTCCCCCTGGACAATCCTGAACGTGCTGAACAGTGTCAGCCCCGGTGTGAGAGGACTAGAAGGAGGGCTGCGTCCTCGCACCGCCGAGTCCGCGCTGCCACCTAGTGGATCCCAGCCCGAGAGAAGCGGGCGGACTCGGTGCTGGCGACGGAAGCGCACGCAGACCTGCCCCGCAGAGCCTTCCAGCTACTGCTGGGCTGGTGTCGGCGAGAGCAGCTCACACGCCCCGGTCTCAGCTGCCTCGAACAAGCCCAGGCAGGGCGTTATTGTGCGCATTTTCCAGATGAGAAAAAGGGCTCAGAGAAGTTGAGTCTGCTTTATTGAAAGAACGATTAGACGAATAAATAAATGAACAAATGAGTCAATGAATGCAGACGTAAGTTATGACCCTGTTTTCAGAGGGACGGACTGTTCGTACTACATTCAGATGACCTCTGAGATGAGATTAACAGTCCCGAGGGAGGTTGTGGATAGATGGAATGCTAACATTTATTGAGTGCTTGCTTGGGCTAGGCCTTGTTCCCAGCACTTCATATATATTAACTTACTTAAACTTCATAGCAACCTATGAAGTTCCTCATTGTACAGATGAGGAAACTAAAGTACAGAGAGGTTAAGTAATTTTCCCAAAACCACACAGCAGATGTGTGCTGGGATCTGGCCCAGGCAGTGTGGGCCAGAGCCAGCACTCTTAAGCATTATATGCTCTCAGATAAGAGGGGATCGCTAAGAGCTGTCCCTAAATCTTGGTGAACTCAGGACGCATCTCGTGCCCTCTAACCTGTCATCAATAGGCACGTGGCCCAGAAGGGCCCCAGGATGTTACATCTAGATCATCCTTTGTTATGATTTTGTGCAAACTGATGTTTCGGTGGGCCAAACTCTGAGTCAGAGCAAGAGACTGAGGGCTGCGTTTCCCTCTCTGTCCACAGCCATCAGCGTGCTCACCAAGCCCCTGAGGAGTGTCAACTTTGTGCACACCTCTGCTGAGGGTGTTGATGACATAGCCCTTGCCTTCCAGGAGGTCAGAGTGGGGCTAGGGAGGTGGGTGATCATTATCTAGGTGGTGAGTGCCAGGGGAGGGGGTGTGCAGAGCACAGGGAGCTCAGAACAGGGGCGTGTAAGCCAGGCTGGGTGCAGGGCTCAGGGAGCTCAGAAAAGGGGCGTGTAAGCCAGGCTGGGTGCAGAGCACAGGGAAGGCTTCCTGGAGGAGGTTGATATCCAAGCTGTTGGGAGGGGAGCATTTCTCAGCTTTGGTTTCTTTCCAATGGCAGGTGCATCCTCTCTCTGCCCCTTTGCTCACTCAGTTCCCAGGCAGGGAGAAGGACTTAATGTGATTTGCAGCTTGGGGAAGAAGAAACTGGGCACGTGTGACCCCAGCCTGCCCTTCATCCTCTTTAGAGAGAGCCGCCTGCAGGAGCAAGCGTTCTCCGCTGCTCCTCCAGTGTGACCTGGGACAACCTCTGCAGGACTGCCTAATTCCAAGTCCACCGGGCTCTCACACTCAAGCTTCATGCTCCAAACTGGCTTCTATGAGGAATAAGGAATAAGGATTTTCATTCTCTATCTTCCAACCTTGTCTTATTTCTCAATTTACTTGGAGCCTTGGAGGCTGGGATGGGTGGAATTTATTGGGTGCCACCTCAGAGACTTCACGCAATGAAGCTATGTTAGTTAGCAAAGGGTGAAGAAGAGTGTTCCAGAAGAGGGAACAGCAAAAGCAAAGGCCCAGAGGTGATAGAGCCCATGAGATTTTGGGCAAACTGAAAGTAGGTCATATGGCTTGAGAATAAATCTCAAAGCTGGGACCCCAGGGAGGTAAGCTTCAGGAATGGAGAAGGATGCCCACTCAGCCATTCACTTCCCCCTTCTCATGATTTCTGAGCTCCGAAGAGGAATGGGGGCCTTAGCTCCTTCTCAAGGATACAGAAGGGTTAGTGGTTTTCTGTCTGTGCATTAGCATGGCTAGCAACCACTGCCTGCCTGCCTGGGGTCCCTTCCAGAGCAGTCCTCCCTCAGGCACCAGTTGACTCATCAGGTCTGTGACCTTTACTGCTCTGCCTCTCCTCTCCCCCAACTTGTAACTCAAAGCCAGCTGATAAGCCGCTCTCATTCTTCTCTTAGGAAGTGGAACTGGGAAAGAGCTCACTGTGGGCGACCATGTGGACATGGACTCCGATGTGGCTCCTGGGGGTCACTGAGTAGCTGGGTTATGAGGAAGCTGAGTGGAGAATACAGGAGGGTGCAGCCGGTGTGTGGAGCAAGACAAAGCTGGGAGGGCAGCAGCCTGGGCTCCGGGTGGCTTCTGGACCCTGGTGCCAATTGGCATGAGGCCCCTGCAGGGACCTTCAGTGTCTGGGTCTGCAGTCGTTCCCAGTTCCGAGAGGTTCTGGTGCGGCTGCAGTCAAAGGACCCTACCAACCCTCCCCAACACGGAGCCCAGATGAGCCAGCCATATTTCCCCTCCAAGGAGCAGTAGTTGGACTGAGTTTCCCAGCGGCGGCCCCTTACTCCTTTCCTTCTAAAGACCTGGATGCCTCCTTTACTTATTTCTCTTACCTTAGTTTCTATTGCTTGTAACCACAGAACCCCACTGTCAGCCACTCTTGTTATTTAAGTAAGCTAGTTTGAGTGGCCTTCTGTTCCCCCAACCAGAAGAGCCCCTGGAGTAGGTGATTTCCCGGCTTTGTGTCATTGATTCTTTTCCTGATCCCTTCCTCATTGCCTTTCCTCCAGTGATGGCACAGACTCCTCCTTGTGCTGGCGCTCTGGTGTGGGTGGGGTGAAAGGACTGGTGAGGACCAGAGTCCTCTCTGGGGGCACTGCCCATGAGAGGCCAGGCCGTCAGCCTCATCTCACGCGGAGGGTGCCACCTGGGAGGAGGGTGCGTGGCCTTTCTGGAAGAGAATCACCATCTTCCTCAGATTGCCTCCCAGTTGCACCTGCCCCCGGCACCCGTGTGGGCCCACAGACTCCAGGCTTCTCCCTCCCTGCAGCTTGGCCTCCCTCCAGCTCACATCCTGTGGCCACCACCACTCCCTGGAGCGAAGTTCAGCAGGAAAGGCTGTGTCCTAGCGGGACTGTGAAGGAAGAATAATGACTCCCAAATGGGGCTCTTTCAGATCGATCAGCTTATTTGTTGTCCCCCAACCCAACCGTCCTGTGAGAGTAGTGCCTTCATTCACAGATGAGCAAACTGGCTCAGAGAGGCTAGGCAGCTTTCAAAAGGCCACATGTCTGCTGGGGACAGAATCAAGACACTGTTGAAAGGAAAAGGCCAGTGTGCCGTGAGGCACCGACGATGGGGTGCTCACCTCCAATGAGTCAAAAAGTTTTAAATTGTTGACAAGATCTCTCCTCCTTCTCTTCCGAGAAGCCAGGCCCCTGCAGGCCCTGGATTCGACCTGCCTCCGTTGGCCACAGAGTGGGGCGCAGATGACGTGCATAAGGGAGTGGGAGGTTTTTCCAATGCACTTGACATGTCTGTTTCTCTCAGGACCGGCAGCTCTGTGGGGAAGGAGCCCTGATAGAAATAGCTGGTCTTGTGCTCTCTCAGGTTTCACGTTCCATCTGCCTTAAAGCAGTAACCCACAGGCTGTGACCTCTGTCCACGCCCGACCCTATATTCCTGAAAGCAGAAGTGGCTGATCTGATGGGTCAAGGTTCAGGGCATTCCTTGGGCCCCATGTTACCGGGGGAAGACTTACCACATTGTAAAAGTCAACACACACGTGCTCCCCAAGACACATCTGGAGCCTTCGAGGGCAGGCTCGGCCAGGTTCATCTCCACCACCTCTCCCGCGCCATAACTGAGGGCAGTCGAACCATTGCACTGCAGCCCCACTCTGGGTGCCCAAAGCAGCCCTCCCGTTAGCTCGGCTACAAACAAGCAGAGCTGTGGCTCCCGTTTATCTGGGGGTGTGCTAGTAAATGTCTACCAACCAACCCTTGGTGGAGGGGGTGGGCAGGAACAGCCCTGATTTGTACGTTTGTCAATTTCCATGGTGTAAACACCCTCATCATGGCCAATTTCAAGATACCAACATGACATTATTAGGACGTAATGCACACTAGCACACCATTATAAAGTATTTCCACCATAAATGACACAATAGACATAACCTCAAGAGCATAGGCAATCGTAAAATGTACCAAAATAATTAGGAATGGTGGAGTTTGAGTACTGATTACCTTAGTTTTAAATATAATTTAACTGTAAGTTGACATAGTTTAATTTTTAGTAATGGCTGTATTTAACAACCAGTTTACAAAATTCCTGAGAATCTAACAATTGGCTCATGAGCGACTCCAACCAGCCCCAGTATGCCCTATGTTTATCCATTATTCCTTGCATATGGTGTTCTCTCCATCAGGACCCCTCTTGTTTTCATCTGCCAAGCATCCTTTTCTTTGGGGAACAGCCTCTTCCACTCCATTTTGTTCTAGAGGGGCTGACAATCACATGACCCACCTCCCCCACTCTCCTGATACTAGGACATGTGACCAAAGCCATGGATGATGGGACAGGTGACAGGGCTGGAGGTGGGCACGCCTGGGACCTTGGCTGTAGTACCATAATACTGTCAATCTCACTCTCACTTGAGAGGTTGTGGAAAATGACCCAGTCAACTCCCAAATTGTGCCAGACCAGTGTTGAGCCAGATGTTGCTTTTGATGGCTCTCCTAGGGCTTCCCCCATATCTGTGCCTCACCAGCAGAAGAGTGCAGGAGCACCGTGAGAGGTGCCAGTTCCAGCTCTGGCTCTGCTGTTCCCTAGCCCTGTGACTGTGGGTAAGTCACTTCACCTCTTGGAGCTTCTGTTCCCTCGTTTGTAAACCATGCTAAGAGTAGTATCTGTTTCAGAAGGTGGTGTGAGAATTAAAGGAGATTGTTCATGTCCACTGCCTCCCTCTGTGCCCAGCACACCATGTGCACTTCACAGGTGTCCAATTTTATGAGCATGGACGGGTGGGGGGAGTGCAGGCTCTGGGGAGGACTCTGGGGAGGGAATAAGAAACAGGCCCCCACTGATATCTCTGTCTCCATCTGGACTCTGAGCCAGGAGATGCCTGGCTTATTCTCAGTTATTCTTATTAAAATTCTCCAGCCCCCTTGCTGGCCTTGCTAGCCTGAAGCTTTCTGGGAGAACAAGGGAACTTCTTTAGTAACAACCAACCTAGGACAACAGGAATCTGGCTTCTTCCTGGGAAGAGGAGACGGACCTGGAGTCCCTGCCCAGGGTGGGAGGACGCCTATGGGAAGAGCAGAGACTGCAAACTCTAGAGGACTGTTCAGCCATTATTTTATTGGGCAAGCATATAGGAGCTCTCACATGACACTGTGGTCATACTCCCGCGTGGGCAACAAGCAACTGGAACTGGGTATCAGCTGCCCTTGTGATCAGGCATGAGCTGTGCAGCTTGCCATTCTCCACCTGGTTCCTGCACTCACTTCCTCCCTGCTCTCACTTCCAGGGTCTCCAGTGGGCCTTGCAAGCATGCGCATTTGTGTCCTCAAGCTGGAGGTGGCAGCACAAACTTCTGGGCATGTGTATGCAACTTCCAGGGCGCCCACCACGCCATTTACCCAAGTAGCAGCACCTGCACCCTCACAACACAGATGTTACCTTCTGTTATTACGGATGAACCATCTCTGCTCCCATCTAAAGCCAATCCCTCTACTGTAAACTAGATCTCACCCCTCTCAGCCACTGAAGGACACCATTCCAGCAATTGCTTGTTTCTCTTCTACATCATCACTTTTTCTCCCTCTACTGGGTCATTCCCCATCAGACGACAAACATGCCATCGTTTCTCCCATCTTAATAAACTCTTCTCTCAAGTCTGCTGCTCTAGTTCTCTGCTCTCCCTGACAGCTAAACTCCTCTGAAGAGTCATCTGCACCCACTTTCTCCAGTTCATCTCCTCTCATTCTCTTAAAGCTACTCCATCAGGCATTAACTCCATCACTCAATCCAAAGTGCTTCTGACAAGATCACCACCACTAAACCCATGGCGCTGAGCCCAAGAGTGAATTCTCAGGCTCATCTTCCTTGGCCCATCAGCACAACTTGTCAGAGCTGAGCACCTTCTTCACTTGGCTTCTAAGACACCTGATCGCTGGTCACTCCTTTTCATTCTGCTTTGCAAGAAGCCCAAACTTCACAAATTCTTTGGCTATGCTCTACACTTGCTGCTGGCAGAGTGAGGGCACGAGGAAGTTTAGACGCCAAGCATCAGAATGTCATACTTGATTGAAGATTTGTTTCCTGAGATCCTTTGAGTGCTTGTGTCACTGTGCTCTGGCTCCTCCTCCTTGCCACAGAGCCAGCACCGGGCAGCGGGGTTGTGATCATAGGGGTGGGTGCCCCATAGTTGCCTCTCACCTGGCAAGGAGCGGCAGCTGTGCTGTGGCTTCTTGCTCAGCTGGATTATTAATTATGACAGCCTCCCAACTGCTTTCCCTGCTTCCTTCCTTAGTCTATTCTCAACCCAGCAGCACAAGCAGATTCTGAAGGCCCTCTAACCAACTGCTCCCCACCCTCTCGGAGAACAGCCCGGAGCCCTTCCTGTGGCTTCAAGGCCCCACCGGATGGCCCTCTCTGTACTCATCCCTACCCCTCTCCCCCCACTCCTCCTGCTCCAGCCAGCTGGGCTCTTTGCTGACCCTCAAACACCCTAAGATGCTCCCACCTTCAGCCTGTGCACTGGCCCTTCTGCCTGGAACATTCCCCCAGTGTGCCACGTAGCTAACATAGTCAACCTCCTTCAAACCTTGGTTAAATGTTACCTCTTCAAGAAACCCTATTTGAAACGCCACTCTGCTTTCCTCCGACCCTCCTGACCAGCCTCACCATCCGCTTTTTATTTTCCCCTTAGCATCTCAGCTTCTAGGATATCATATTATGATTTACTTATTTATACTATTTATTTTCTGTGTCTCCTCCATTCCCAATCCCACGAGCCTACGAAAGTGTCAATAAAAATTTCCTGAATATATAAATTTCCAGGAAGGACCATGGCTTTGATCAGATTATCAAAAGAGTTTTGTAGTCCAAAACCATTAAAAAAATAAAACACTTTCAGGGACTAAAGGTGTTTGAAAACAAACCAACCCATTGTTCCAGGCCTCAAAGTGCCTCTCTGAGCAGGAAACAGAACCAAATATATATTGCCCTTGGTTATTCCCAATTCTCTCCTGACTTGGCAGTGTTCGGGTCCCCTCCCCTCGTCTTTGGAGCCCCTGAATGCCAGCTGGGTAGCAGCTTCCAGATCCCAGAAGAGAGCCCCCCAGCAGTGGCACACAGAGGACAGGTTCCAGGAGCCTCACACTCAAGTGGGCATTGTATGTGGAGTCCATGCTGGGAGCAAGGAGAACAGCAGTAAACTCAGAACAGAAAATAACCATCTTTGAAATGACAACAACCGGGACACATTGTCTAAGCACTAACACTGAAGGAGGTGGCTGCCCAGGCTCTGGGGGGCAGCTCCTCAGGAGAGAGAGGCCGGCTTCTTTGCAGGCTGCCTGGTCTTCAGTCCTTGTAACTTCTCATCTTTCAGCGCCTTCAAGAATTTATCTGCAGGAGAGCAAAACAAACTTAGCTGTGGTAGAGATAAGGGCCTTTTCTAACACCTCCAAAGCAAGCTTTGGGAAGCAATTGTGTGCTCCCTGCATGAGCCCCAGACCCATGATGATCCAAGATGGGCAAAAAACCCTAAAGCCAAAACGCATTTAAGTGGAGAATAGAAATCCAGGACTTAGAAAAGTCTGCGTTTTCTAGGGTTTGTTTTCTTCCCATGGCTGTGAGGAAGGGGACATTAGAGGGTACCGGAACTGGGGACCATTCCCATGGACCATGGACCTAAGCGTTTAGGTCGCTCTCCTTCCCTGTGCTGCAGGGGGGTCAATTTAACCTGTTTTATACACTAGCGGGGATGGTCTTTCCAGAACCATCTGCCTCCAGTGGTCAATTGCTGACCTTAGCCAGAACAAAGACAAAGTCTGCGGAACAGCTTATGGCTACTGAACATTCTTCAGTTCAATAGGTCCTTCTGCGAGCAGAATCAGATCTAACAATTTCACTCTCCAACAGGGAGGAGTCAGTCGGCTTGCATCCCAGAAGAATCCTGCCTACATCAGCACACTTGATCTGCCCTGGTCCAGGTTCCAAGACTGCAGAGGCCAGGACCCTGGTGAGAGGGCTCTCAGGGCAGAGCCGGGGTCACCGGGAGGCTACCTTCCAGCGCTGAGGAGTGGAGGGACCCAAGCCCCTCACCGAGCATCCTGGGGCCTCCTGGGTCTTGCACAAGTCCCACCTCCTCCTAGACACTCCGGTTGATCCTGACCTGCTTCCACCTCCTTTCGTGGAGGACCCAGTCTAAGGTAAGCACTAAGCCTCGGGCCTTCAGTGATAGGGGCTGTCTGGTGGGAGGCCCCACGGTTGGGAGCAGTGCTGTGCAGGAAGGGGGCATGTTCAGGATGGGGTTGTGGTGGATGGAGTTCCAGGTTTGGAGGCTGAGTCCAGATTACCCAAAGGGCTGAGGACGGAGGGAGCATGGATGGTGGGACCAAACAGTCCGTGATTCGGATTTATTGTGCAGGAAGGAGTTGCTGAGATCCAGGATGGGGAAGTCTGAGTTCTGGGGGGATCCACTTGGGATCTGGGACTTCCAGGGGCTAGACTCTGAGCCAGAGGCCACACTGTGGGGAGGGGATAAGAGGGGCATGGGGCCAAGGAGGGAGCCAAGGCAGGCTGAGGGTGGGCTGCAGAGGGCAGGGGGTGCTCAGCAAGGTCACGCACAGCGCTGGGAGTCGAAACCGTCCCCAGTGATGGTGAGCAGCTCCAGCTCCTTAATCCGGATCTCCAGCTCACACAGCTCCTCGGGGTGGGAGGCAGAAGCCAGCCCGGGGGTCGTGGGGCCTGGGGCCAGAGCAGAGGCAGCCACCTCGGGCCCCGGCGGCGGCGAGTAGAAGAAGCGCAGAGGCTCGTAGGGGATGGAGGCCAGGCCGGAGGGCCAGGGCGGGGGGCAGGGGCGCTCGCTGCGGGGGCCCAGGCCGGGCGGCGGCGGGGGCACTGAGGCCGGGGCCGCCTGGGGCAGGGCCCGACCCCCCGCCGCCCCGCCCGCTGGTGCCCCGCCCGCCTTCAGCGGCACGAAGAGCTTCTTCCAGATGTTGAAGTCGCTGAGCGGGGACGAAGAGACGCCGCGGTCGTAGAGGGACGGGAAGTAGAGGGGCGGGGCCGGCCGCTGGCTCATCGTGGGGCTCTGGCTGCCGCGCCGCCCCTTCGGCATCTTTTGAATGGGAGGCTGCGTGGGAGGAACCCCGCGCCGGGAGCCCGCGCCCACCGCGCAGTCGCCGGGGTGCCGAGGTTCCACCCGCCCCGCCCCGAGGGAGCGCGCCCCACCCTTCGGCCGGCCCCGCCCGAGCGCGCGGGTTCTAAAGGCCGGCGGGCCCCGCCCCTGGAGTGAAAGGCCCGCGGCGGGGGTGGGGGCACGAGCCCTGGGTTCCTGCTCCGCCAGGCGATCGCCCCGCCCCTTCGACGGCAGCATCCTCACCTCACCCTGGTCCTCTAGCCTCCGAGCTGGTCCCGCCCTTGACTCCTCCCACTGCCCCTGGGTTCTACCAGCCTGGCTCCAGCTCTTACATCTCATCATAACCTCATCCAAAAGCAGGAAGCAGGGACCTGGCCAGAACCGCAGGAGAAAACTTCCTTCAGTCTGCCTCTCTTTTTATGGAGAGAAAAAAAGTAATTCCTACAAACCTGTCCCCTGCCCCAGCAGACTTCCCTTGTCACCCCTCGCTGCAAAGAAGTCTAGAGAAATGAGTGTCTGACTTTTCATCCTCTACAATGGGAGGCAGGTAAAAGAGAAGAGGGTTGATTGGGAACGGAAGTTAGAGCCAACCCATGCTTCTGCCAAATTTCCCAGTGATGTGGAAGATTCTGGAAAAAAGGACGCTGGCATTGGTTTGTAATAGATCTGAAGCAGACTATCTTCCGTGAAATGCAGTTTGGTTCTCTTACAAACACATTCATTAGCAGGAGCTAATAGGCAAGAAAACCAACCATCAAAAGGAAACTGCTGAACCCACTTTAAGTAGCTCACCTGTTCTCTGAGTGAGGACGTACTGTCCCAGGGATATGCCCAGCAAGTTTACATGAGTAGTCTGTGTTAGTCCTAGAGTGAGGGGAGGTAAATTTCCTTGGAAAGACCTCACCTAATGATCATTGGTGTAATCGTGAAAATTAGTAAAGGAAACCTCATTTCAGGGGGAGCTCCCACACAGTACCACTCAAGGTCAATTATAGGAAAGACAGTCAATTAAAGACCCCAACAGAAAGAAGTCTACAGGGAAGGATCCTTGATTACAGGAAGAAATGTATGTTGCATCTCAGATAGAAATTGACTACCCCAGCAACTCAGCCAATGGGAAACCATCACCACTGTGAACCTTGCTTTTCTCCAATGGACTTTCCTTCGAAACAACCCTTCTGAATTTCCTCCTTTTCCCCATAAAATAACCTTCTTCTTTGATTATTGGATTTGCCTATGGTCTGCCAAAGCATGCAAAGCTTGCATATCCCAAATTGTAATCCTTTGGCTACCCATTTCACTGGTAAAATACCTGGCTGTTTATTTTTGAGGTTGACGGAATGAACAAAGATAGGTGGGGGCCAGTTTACGTTATTGGCCAGTCAAGATCTGAGTCAGGACCAGCTTCGCTAGCAAATGCTATCTATATATGGCTATCTACCTGTCCTATACAGTAGCCCCCTGTTATGTTAGGGGGATAAGTTCCAAGACCCCCAGTGGATGCCTGAAACCACAGACAGTACCAAACCATACACTATGCTTTTTCTTTTATATGCATACCTATGATAAAGTTCAATTTATAAATTAGGCACAGTAAGAGATAACAATATACTGTAATAAAGGTTACTGTAGATCTTAGCAACCTCAGTGTGTGACTATTTTCTTTTATTATTCTCTCAAGGACTTTCACCTTTTCACTTAAAGGAAGTGCTTTACGGCTTCTCTTTGGCATATCTGAATTGTCAGCATCACTACTCTTCCGCTTGGGGCCATTATTAAGTAAAATAAGGGTTGCTTGAACATGATCACTGTGAAAGTGTGACAGTTCATCTGGTAATCAAGAGGGCTACTAAGTGACTAATGGATGGGTAGCGTGTACATCATGGATACGCTGGACAAAGGAATGACTCACGTCCTGGGCAGGACCGAGCAAGACAGCTAGAGATTTCATCATACTACTCAGAATGGGGTGTAATTTAAAACTGATGAATTATTTCTGGAATTTTCCATTTAATATTTTTGGTCTGTGGTTGACTGTGGGTAACTGAAACTGCTGAAAGTGAAACCATGGATAAGGGGAGACTACTGTGTATAGGGGTGTGTGTGTGCACATGTGTATGTGTGTGTGTGTAGCAGAAAGCGGAGTCAGATGTCCAAGCTGGATATCTTTGGGCAAGTTGCTTGACCTGTAAGATGGTTTTTTGTAAAATAGAGATAAGAGAACCAGGCTACCTCATATGGTTGTGATGATCAGACAGAAGACAGACGGTGTGTGTGAAGCACTTGTGGACTTATAAACTCTTTCCAAGTGTAGGGGCAGCTATCCCCACTAAGGGGCTTGTCTGAAGCTGGGAAGATTTTTCTTCTCACACTTAGCTGTGCGTTCCTGGAGGGCAAGGACCCAGCCCGAGGGTTCTGTAATGTGGGCATGTGATACGATTGAACAAATGTTTTGGAACTTTAGAAATATTGCTATGTTTAGAACATGCTAAAGCAGGTGTTATGTGTTGTGGGAACCGAAGGGGATCAGAATGTACCACTGAAAATAGGCCATTTTGGCATAAGGATTGTTTTAAGTTGAAGGCAACTGGAGAAACAGCAGACACAGAAGGAACTCTGTCCTTCCCCTTTCTGCCCAAAAGCAGGGCGTGCGTTTCCCCTTGTCAAGGTAACATAACTTTCTCTTTGTGACGGTGTCCCGCCTCCCCTCCCCTATACCAGGAAAAGGAGATGACTCATCTGGAGGTGGCACTGCTGGAGTCTGCATAACAAACCTTATTAAACAACCCTTATCTTCTGTCAGTTTCCCCCATATACTTACCTTCCCACAATTTACAACCCATAGAAGCTCAAACCCTTTTTCCTTCGTCTTGTCACTTGTCCACAATTTATCACCCTTTGTTAAAATGGTTCATAAGCTCTCAAGCCTAACCACTTCTTTGGGTTTTCACTTCTTTTCTGGGGGCCCCAGGTGCGTGCATAATACATCTTGTCTCCTGTGAATCTGTCTTTTGTCAGTTTAATTGGCATGGCCCGGCTCCTAAACCTAAGATAGTAAAGGAAAAGTGTTTCCACCGTTAGAGAACTATAGCAGTAGTAAGAGCCAGGATTTGGAACTCAGACCTGGGACCAAGGCCTGGATCCACTGTGTACTTGGCTGTGTGAGTGAACCTTTCTGAATCTCAGTTTTTCATCTGTATACTGGGGATAGTAATGGTACGTACTTGCTTGGATTGGCAAGATTAAATGAGACAGTTTGGGTACCTGGCCATAGTAGATGCTCAGCAAATGTTAGTTTTTGTTATTACATGTTGAAGATCCTTAGAAGGGAAAGAGATTTTGCGTTATGTTTTTCAAACAGTGCAGTATAATCACAAGTTTTTACTTGTATATATCCATTCAAGGAGAAAAGGCTTACAGATTTTCTTCCTTAACACCAAGATAATCTGAACAGATTTTATACTCGATGGCTTAATTATAACACAATTTTGAAGTTATAGATGGGTTAGAAAAGAGGTCGTTTCCGTTAACAACCACAGGAAAACTCAGGTGCCACAGTGAACAAACACTGAGATAAACCCCTGCCTAGAGATGAAGTTCATACAGGGTAATAACAAACCATGGTGGTTAAGGCAAAACCCTACAGTTAATTTCTGCAAACAAATGTCAGGGAAATTCAAGTTGGTGATGAAAAGACAGAGCAGGCTTGCATCCATTTTAAACGGAACATTTCCTACATGGGCTCTAAAGCTCTTGTATGACCTGCCTCTCCAATCAGATTCCCCATTAAGTGGCATACTTTTGGGGCTTGAATGATTCAATTCTCAGCACCCCTGCTCCCTGCCTGCATTTGGAAGCAACTGAGAGAGAGACACACACGAGTCCTTCTTTGCTGATAAAGGTCATGTGAAGGATGACACGACTGGAGCCTTGTTAAAATAGAGCCAGAGCAGCCATTTCAGAGGAATTGCCTTGAATGTCTTGTTTTTTTTATCTTCCAAACTGGACCAAACTGCCAACATTCTAAGAAGTCAGTAAGGACAAGACTATCCTGTCTGTAAGAACTGTTGGAACTGGACTTTGCTGATGACTGAATTGCTAACCAATCAATGAAGTACAAATCTAGCCGTTTGCCTCATGACCAAACCTCAGGCCAACCTGTGAGGCACAAACCCAGCCTCCCCTCATCCAGCACCTATGAACTCTTCTTTAATACAGCTCATCTCATCCACCTTTTTTCCCATAAAAACCCTAAGCCCCTCTCTTGTAATTGGGACACTATTTGGGTTTCTACCCGAATCTGTGCTCCCTGAATTGCAATCCTTTGACCCCAAATAAATGCTTTGCCTCTTAAACTGGTTTCTGTTTTTGTAGGTTGATGGGGGACCTGAAGTGATCTCAACTTCGAAGACCGGTGTCCCCTGGAAACCAGTTCGGTACCAACACAAGCCCCATTGTGTGCTCAGCCGCTTCCATGGACAACTCCTCCAAGTGTGGGACCTCTCAGGTTCGGACCTCCTTCCCTTTGGTTGAGGTCAGTGTCTTTCTTTGGGATTGGTGCCGTGGCTTTCATCTTTGCAGTACAGGTTTCTCTCAAGCAAGCAGTGGTTGCAGTGCTGATGTGTTTTTGCTGCAGGAGAGGATTCCCTCGGTTGATATGCGAGTACTTTGAATTTTGGAAGGGATTCTCTTGGTAAAAATTTCTGCTTAGACAAACTTTGCTGTGGGTTGATATGCACATGAAGCTAAAGCTATTGCTAAGGGACAGCTTGGAAGTGAAAGTCACAAAATTGGTGGACAGGAGTTGAGCATTGAAGAGCCATTAGAGTGCTCACTACCTCAAGAAGCCTCCCATGATAGGATAAGTTGGTCACCGAATGGGGTGGATGGACACCTAGGTCACCTGCCAACCTTAAGGAAACTTCTGTGCAAGGAGTTACACTGTAAAAACATCACACAATCCCCAACTCCACTGCACACTCCTCTACATATTAGTTTGGCTCCAAGAGACCCAAGGCTTAGCTAACTCTGTTAATGCGCATATAAAAAACCGTATTGTCATTCTAAGTTGCGTACTTTTCTTTACCCTGGGACTTCATTCCTAAAGTTTCCCTGAGAAGTTCCTCCCTCAGGAACCCCAGCTGGTTTTAGGTTTAAGAACCATGGTCCTTCCTCTTGTAAATTTTTGTTCCAGTGGACCAATAATACTAAAGATGATTTAAAATTACAGTGGCCACTTTGGGGCTCCATTGAGCTTCCAAACTTGTCTTTTTGCACACTAGATTTGAGAACCACGCACCAGACAAATTAAATGCAATCTTTAATTTCAAAGGAGTCAAGTGTGCCATCTTCCAACACACCTGCTTAAAGCTATGGTCTCGGAAGCTGTAAATATTTACAAAGAACATCAAACTCTTACTAAGTTTGTTTCATGTTCTGAGAGCTTGGCTTGGTAACCATCAGGTGGGGGGCCCCAAAATATGGTTGAACAGAAATGCAGGTTGCACTCCATTTGTAGTCAGATATGGCTGGACAGGAATGTGGATTGAACTCCATTTGCGACTAGGGTTCTACCAAACTGCCTCCAGCCTCAGGAGAATTACATTGTGCATTAGAAGGAACGTTACAATTATATAAGGTCATTTAAGAAGTGCACTTAAAGGCAAAGGCTTCAAAATCCCCAAACAGCCTCATTGAAAGTTTCATTGCAAAAAGCTAATGAAAAGTCAAGATGTAAAATTTACCCAAAAGAAAGACTGCACACTAGTCTGTTAAGTTGATGGCTTTGCAGACACCCTCATATCTACCTGTGAAAGAGGGCCCTTAGGAAGGCCTCCCAGAGGTAATGGGACTCTGAGAGATTTTCTGGTAACTTCTACATAATCCCTTAAATAGTCAAGGGGAAACTAAAATTAAAAAAATAATGGGTTAATACTGTCAGACATATTTACTGTTTGTCCAGGCTGAAACCTAACAAGATATTTGAAAGGATTTAGTAATTTATGATCAGGAACTTTGCCAGCTTGGAAGCTGATATTCAGAGCCTGATAGGACTTTTTTCATCGGCCTTCTTCCCTAAGTTAAAATAAACCTGTGTACCCATAAGGAAAGAAGTAAATAAGAGATGATTTAGTCGGATGGGTAGATCAACCTATGATATCACTTAAGTTACAACCCAGTTTCTGAGGAATTGAGAGCAACTGTCCTTATCTTACAGGTCTTTGCAAAACTGGAAATGAGGCTCTAGAGGCAGTTCAGATTCCACCCATCCCTTTCACCAATCCCCAAAGCCTCCCTTATTTGTCTCAAAAAGCTTGTAACCTCCCTGGGAACTGTTATCTAGACCATCACCAATTTCTGAGACTAAAGATAACAAAAACAAAAAGAGTCAATCTGTATAGAAGCCCTCTTTTCCAAAATCTACCCTCTTAAGCGTCTTCTCTACTAATGTAGAAAAAAGCTTTAGCCATCTAAGCAGATAACCTTAATTTATTCCATCTGCAGAAACAAAATTTGGATTCAATTATTCTTTCATAACTGGTGAGCTTTGTATTACTGTACTTGATTCATGATAGCTATGGGGTATCCATGAACGTGTGTCTATATATGTGTGTGCTATATATATATATGATATTTCTCTACCTCTAGATGGTATAATTTTTAAAAGAGCTCTGTTTAGTTGGCTTAAAATAAGCACTTATATAAATTATTTCTAAATATTATAGAAGTTAACCCAAATGAATTTCAGGATCACATGATCTAGGAAAATATTCAGTATTAAAGCTAATTTAAGTTTGTTATCTTTAGAATTGTAAGCACTAAATGTAAAACTTTTGTTCTATCTACTTTTATCAGAACCAAACAAATTTATGTTATCTCTGTTACAAAATTTGGCAGCAAAAAATTGATGCCTGACTTTGTCTAATGACCCACGAAGTTTTAGTAAACTTCATAATATAATATTTGACATAATTATTGGGAACAAGTAAACTAAAGAGATGTAAGTAAGATTAAAGAGTTTTTAGGTGAACTTTTTAACATCTGGTATATGTACTTAAAAATATCTTCGAAATGTTTTGGTAACTTGAAACCTTAGAGTTTTGCTAAATTAAGTGGTTGAAATTTATTGAGTATCTAGATTATTTCCAAATAAGATAAAATATTATACATTAATTACTAAACATAGGTTCATCTATTTTTGACTTCTTATTACAGAGAAAGTTAAAATATTTGGGGTTATTATTAAATGTGTTTTGTGTCATGCTGAGAAATTTTCTATGAGAAAGGCCGTATTTCTAGAAAGTATTTATAAGTCTGCCAATCCATAGAATGCTATAGACATTCTATAGACATTTTATAGACAGCTCATAATTGCTTACTTCTTAGTTTTTGCTAAAATTTAAGCCTTCTAAGGGATAAGAATTCTAATTTAATATATGTGATTAAAGCTACTAAAAATTAATAGGGGAAACATCTCTGTATACAAGGAAAGTAAGATGTATGTTTTCAGCAAAGAAAGTATAAGGAATGGAGATATTTTTGTTTGTTTTGTTAAGAGAGTAAATTTGTCCTAAAGTAAAACTGGTTATGGGGAAGAGGAAAGAACAAATTCTGGATGTAAAAAAGAAAGTTATAGAAGGTTTGTGGAAGAGGAACCCTGAGAAAAGAGTTTTGTGCACAGAAAAGTTGGCTAAGATTGAAATGAAGTTAATTAAGTAAGTAAGTTTTAATATCAAAAGTAAGCTGGTGCAAAATTAGAATTTGTTTTTCTCTCTCTTGAAAGGATAATTTCCTTGGACTTTTAGTCTGCTCTTGATAAAGAGATTATGAAAGGTTTTGCTTTCTTTCTTTCTTTCTTTTTTTAAAGATTGGTACCTGTGCTAACAACTATTGCCAATCTTCTTCTTTCTTTTTTTTCTGCTTTATCTTCCCAACCCCCCTATACATAGTTTTATATCTTAGTTGCAGGTCCCTCTAGTTGTGGGATGTGGGACGCCACCTCAACATGGCCTGACGAGTGGTGCCGTGTCCTCGCCCAGGATCTGAACCCTGGGCCACTGCAGCAGAGCGCACAAACTTAACCACTTGGCCACAAAGCCAGCCCCATCTTTATTTTTGAGTAAGTCTACCTAAAAGGAAGAAATTTGGTTTAGGCAAAATAATTTCCTATGTTCAAAATGCTGAGGTCTCTCTAATGAGAGGTAAGGTGATTTTTTCTTTTTAACTATTTAACTCTCTATGTTTGCCTTTAACATCTTCTGTTGTCACTGTGGCTAAATGAATAACTAAGCATTGTTTCACAGTGACCTATGATTCTATTTGACCAAATGTTTTAAAATTTTTTGATATTTTTGACAAAGTTCCCCAAAATTCAAATTCTAAATGAAATCTTTCTTTTTATTTTTTGGATGTACATCATAAGATATTTTGAATTCAGTGTAGGTTACATCATGTTCACCACCCAAAAACTAATTATAGTCCATCCCCTCACATGTGAGCCTAATTGCCCCTTTTGCCCTCCCCCCATCCCCTATGGTAACCACCAATCCAATCTCTGTTGCTATGTGTTTGTTTGTTGTTGTTTTTATCTTCTACTTATGAGTGAGATCATACGGTATTTGACTTTCTCCCTCTGACTTATTTCACTCAGCATAATACCCTCAAAGCCCATCCATGTTGCCACAAATGGCCAGAGTTCATCATTTCTTATAGCTGAGTAGTAATCCATCATGTATAAATACCACATCTTCTTTATCCATTTGTCCCTTGATGGGCACCTAGGTTGCTGCCAAGTCTTGGCTATTGAGAATAATGCTGCAATGAACATAGGGGTGAAAGTATCTTTATGCCTTTGTGTTTTCAAGTTCTTTGGATAAATACCCAGCAGTGGGATAGCTGGATCATACGGGAGATCTATTCTTAATTTTCTGAGGATACTCCATACTGCTTTCCATAGTGGCTGCCCCAGTTTGCACTCCCACCTGCAGTATGCAAGGGTTCCCTTCTCTCCACATCCTCTCCAACATTTGGAGTTTCCTGTCTTGTTAATTATAGCCATTCTGACCAGAGTGAGGTGATACCTCATTGTAGTTTTGACTTACATTTCCCTGATAGCTAAGGATGTTGAGCATCTTTTCATATGCCTTTTGGCCATGCGTATATCTTTTTTGGAGAAATCTCTGTTCAGGTCCTTTGCCCATTTTTTAATTGGCTTGTTGGTTTTCTTGTTGTTCAGCTGTATGAGTTCTTTGTATATTTTGGATATTAACCCCTTATCTGATATACGGTTTGCAAATATCTTCTCCTAATTGTTAGGTTATCTTTCATTTTGTTGATGGTTTCCTTTGCTGTGCAGAAGCTTTTTAGTTTGATGTAGTCCCATTTGTTCATTTTTTCTTTTCTTTCCCTTGCCTGGTCAGACATGGTACTTGAAAATATGCTGCTAAGGCCAATGTCAAAGAGGGCACTGCCTATGTTTTCTTCTAGAAGTTTCATGGTTTTGGGTCTTACATTCAAGTCTTTAATCCATTTTGTGTTGATTTTTGTGCATGGTGTAAGGTAACGGTCTGCCTTCATTCTTTTGCATGTGGCTGTCTAGTTTTCCCAACACCATTTATTGAAGAGAATTTCCTTTCTCCATCGTACACTCTTGGCTCCCTTGTCAAATATTAGCTGTCCATAAGTGTGTGGGTTTATTTCTGGGCTCTTGATTCTGTTCCATTGATCTGTGTGTCTGTTTTTGTGCCACTACTATGCTGTTTTGATTACTATGGTTTGTAGTATATTTTGAAATCAGGGAGTGTGATACCTCCAGCTTTGTTCTTTTTTCTCAGGAATCCTTTGTCTATTCGGGGTCTTTTCTTGTTCCATATAAATTTTAGGATTCTTTGTTCTATTTTTGAGAAAAATGTTGTTGGAATTTTGATAGGGATTGCATTGAATCTATAGATTGCTTTAGGAGGTATGGACATTTTAACGATGTTAATTCTTCCATTCCAAGAGCATGAAATATCTTTCCATTTCTTTGTGTCTTCTTTTATTTCTTTCAACAATGTTTTATAGTTTTAAGTGTACAGATCTTTCACCTCTTTGGTTAAGTTTATTCCTAGGCATTTTATTATTTTTGTTGCAATTGTAAATTGGATTGTATTCTTAATTTCTCTTTCTGCAACTTTGTTGTTAGTGTATAGAAATGCAACCAATTTTTGTACATTGATTTTGTGTCCTGCGTGAAGTCTTTCTTTTGACCTGAAAGTAACTGAGAATTTCCAGCGGATCCCTGGAACTTCTCAAAGAGTTTGTTCTCTCTTCTTATAAAAGGGGAAATATTAACTTAATTAGGCTTCTTTGGTATGTTAAATTGCATGAGAAGAGTTGCCAAATAAATGATGATAAATCTTTCTAGGTTATGTTGTATAGGTGAATATTATTAATATAAATGCTTTATAAATTACTGGAAATTTAAAAAATTCTAACATGTCCTGGTATAATATTATCATTTATAATTCTAGTTATTATCTTAAAATGTTATATGTCACAGAAATAACCAAATTTCCTTGTCAATTGCATTGTAACCAGATCTATAACCATGCCACTTAAGTGTTTTGATGCTTTTGTGAAAATGTTTCATCTTCAGAGACATTTGTGGAAAGGACTCTGACACTTACTCTAGAATACAGGTTTCCAGTAAACTTTCAGATCATAAATCTGAACTGGGTAAGAAATTACAGAATTCTAATGGAGAGACTGATGGCTTCATAAAACTGCTAACAAAAGGCCAAGAACCAGCATTAATTACACAGAACTACACGAACTGAGAAGGATGCTCTAGTGTTTTGTTTTTCCAGATTTAAAACATGTTGTCTTAAACTATCTACAATTTAGTAAGATATACCTCTGTGAACAAAGATGAAACATTTACTTTTTCTCCCTGCCTGATCCCTCCAGAATTCAGAAACTCTCAGTGAGTATTCTTATTTTCATTTATAGAAGTAAACAGGCCAAGTTTTAAATATAAACAAATTAGTTTTACTGTGATTATCTTTGGTTAAAAAAATGAGAGTAATTGTGAAGAGAAAAATTATGTTGCATCTGTATAGATGTTGGATTCTAGTCCTGTTAATTGTCTTTGAGGTTTTGTTAAATACCTATATACTGGACTCCCTGGCCTAAGGTATTGCTTTTGGTCTTGCCAACCATTCACAGTACCCTCTCTGGAAAACGTGGACTCCACATGGGATGGTCACTGGCAGGTCAGTGTCTGCTGGTACACAACTTTCTGGTGACCCCCTGTTGTCTTATGCTAGTATGACCAGCTACTATAAGTCTCTAATGTCTTATACTCAAGCCTATCATCTATAGGTTAAAGCAGCTTTCCCAGATTCCAATTTAAAGGATCTTGTTGGTCACAGTCTAGAGTCTGTTGACTGGATAGTCTGGAAGCATCATCAGAGAAGGACAGCCCTTGAGCCCCATTGGAAAGGGCCTTACCAAGTGCTCCTGACAGCTGACACTGCTGCAGAACTAGAAGGCATTGAACCTTGGTGGTACATTTCACATCTAAAGAAGGCTCCACCTGACATCTGGTCCTCTACAAATGCCGGAGTCCTCCAAATCAAATTGACTAGGAAGAGAAGCAGGCACATCTGCGGCAGATAGCTTTCCCCAGATGACTGAACCAGGCCTGTACACCTTTTACTCACTGTTGCTTCTGACCTTATTTTCTCTCTCTCTTTCTTGGAAAGACAATACTCTTCTTCTGCATCTCCCAATCTATTACAAAAGGGGGAAATCTTTCTAACTTTTGGGTTTGTCATGAAGCCTCATTCTGTGCATGAATCTAGAGAATCCTTTAGTACATTTAATTACCAATCTGTCCACTGTTTGTCCCCTAATTCATTGTGCTAAGTGTCTAGAACTTTCCCCCTAACCCATCAAATCTCCAGAGACTTAAGAGGTAACACTTGTAACTGTTGTAACTACCTCGTTTTACTTTGGTGAACACCTCTGGCATGGTAGGGACAGAACTAGACAGAATTTGTGCACAAGCCAAATGTTTAAATGCAGTGCCCACTGACGTCTTGTGCTTCTTCGATCTCTTTAGCTTCCAGCCCTCAGGAATTTCCTCCTGGTTCAGTTCTATTCCCCAATTTGTACGTAGCATCTTGTTTGTTATTATAGGAATTCTCATTGTTGTAAAATTTTGTGTCCTCTGCACAGCTCAATGTTATAAAAACACCTCTCGGATAGTGGTCACTCAGCACTCTGAAATGATTGCTAGGGCTTGTGAAACTTCACATGAGAAACTTCAAGGAACCGCAGGAGATGTTTACCTCTCAAAGAACCTGATGGCAGAGATTTCCTCTGCTCTGGAGCTCTTGTTGCTCAAATGTGGCCTAAGGCTCCTAAGGAAATCACTTGCCCTCCTATGTGGGACGTGACAAATGAGGAATGAGCCTTTCTGGTGATGAGGGACCAATGATGCTTTGATGACTGATCAGCAATGCTTTCTGATAGTCGATCAGCAATGCCTTTCAGGGTTCAGTCAGTGATGTTTCAGAGAAAGAGCTTGATCAAAAGGGTAACATGTGAAAGATGAGATGACTGGAGCCGTATTAAAATAGAGCCAGAGCAGCCATTTCAGGGGAATTGCTTTGAACGTCTTATTTTCTTTATCTTCCAAACTGGACCAAACCGCCAACATTCCAAGAAGTCAGTAAGGACAAGACTATCCTGTCTGTAAGAACTGTTGGAACTGGACTTTGTTGATGACTGGATTGCTAACCAATCAATGAAGTACAAGTCTAGCTTTTTGCCTGATGACTGAATCTCAAGCCAGTCTATGAAGTACAAACCTAGCCTTACCTCAAGCATTAACAATGAACTCTTCCTTAATACAACTCATATCATCCTCCCTTCTTCCCATAGAAACCCTAAGCCCCTCGCTTGTAATCGGGACACTGTTTGGATTTCTACCTGAATCTGTGCTCCTTGAATTGCAATTCTTTGATCCCAAATAAATGCTTTGCCTCTTAAACTGGTTTCTGTTTCTGTAGGTTGAAAGTCAGTTGGAGGATGTTGCTTTAGGTCTGGTAGCCAGCTGGGCTTGCTAATATCACACTTCCGAACTGAGCTCACCCACTCAGCACAAGGCCCAGTGGGAAGACCACAGCCCTTGTCTACAGGGAAAGGGCTTTGACTGGCACTGTGAAGAGCAGGTCAAGGACCTTCTTCTTTCTTGTCCTTTCTTCGAACTCGCCAATCAGGGCAGTCCTCCACTTTCAGGAACAGAGGGGCCAGGAGTGTCATCTTAAGCAACATGACACAGTGGGGTGGAAGTTCCTCCCGATGCTCTGACTTAAACTCTCTATTTAACCTAGGCTGCCTCCCGCCAGTTGGGTTTATAATTTCCATTGCCACAGCCCTCTGTAGCCAGAAAGTCCTGGGAGAACCTGGGGTGCTGTTTGCCTGGTTCCCTCAGGCATCGGGCTGCTGGAGACGGTACAGAGAGCCTCTTCTGGAGGGGCTCCCCAAGAGCCCCATGTCCCCTCCATCCCTTTAGCTCTGTGTCTAGACACACTGCCGCCGACCACATCTTAGCCAGGTTCTCAGCCTCCTTAGGGGTGTGTCATGATTTGCCTGCCTGGCTGCCTTGACTCCAGATGGCTTTTAGGGACCTGTAGTGCTTGTGGCTTGGAATACAACAGAATTGTTATGGAGTGTATATGGAGTTTGTGTATCCACCAGTTCATATGTTGAAATCCTAACCTGCAACGTGAGGGTATTAGGAAGTGGGGGCCTTTGGGAGGTGATTACGGCATGAGGACAGAGCCCCTGTGAATAGGATTAGTGCCCTTAGGAAAGAGGCCCCAGAGAGCTCCCTCGCCCCTTCTGCCACGTGAGGACACAGCGAGAAGGTGGCTATCAGCCAGAAAGCAGGTTCTCACCAGACACCAAACGTACTGGAGCCTTCATCTTGGACCTCCCAGTCTTCACAACTGGGAGAAATAAATGTTGTTTAATAACAATCTATGGTATTTTTGTTATAGCAGCCTGAACAGATTAATACAAGTGTCGAGTTTGAATCCAGGACTCTTTGTGACTCTGAGAAACTCATGTCAGCTCTCTGAACCTCAGTTTTCCGATCAATAAAATGAAGACAATATCTACTTCACAGGGTTGATGTATTTGATAAAACATGGATAAGCAGTACTTGGGGCACATGGTGGGTGCTCAGTGAAGCTTGGCTATGATTATTCTACACTGATACATGGATTCCTTAAATGCACCATTAAGCCCTGGTGAATTTATGAGGAAAACGGAGCAAGGGTCCCTCCCAGAAAACCAAACCCACTCCAGACAATTTGGCAAGCTCTTCTACCCTAGAAGCTGATTACCTGTCGTCCTGCTGAGGACAGTGATGGTAAACACATAAGTAGATGCTACTGTGGGCCAGGCACTCGTCTTAATTCATTCCATTTTTCTAACAACCCCAAGCAGTGGGTGCTATTATCCCCATTTTCCAGATGAGGGCACTGAGACATACGAGGTTCAGAAACTCGCCTGAGGTCCTGGGCTCTTAGCGCTAAGCTGGCGTTGCAGGCAGGCAGGCCCTCTCCACTGCTCCCTCATCACTCCTCCCTCCCACAGCCTCTCAGGGCAAGGCCACCTTTGTGGCTTCTGGTCTCCCATCCTCCTCATGGCAGGGGGCCAGCCCTAACTGGATGTTGTTTGTCCCACAATTCAAGGGTCTGGCTACTTTGGGGAAGCACGGAACAGTCTTTTCTTTGTTACTCCTCTGAATTAACCATTGTGTTAGTCTGCCCTGGGGGCCCAGGCGTTCCCACATCCCTTCACAACACCCACTGTTTCAGAGTTTCTGAGCCACCGCAGGCCTGCACTGACTTCTGTTTCCCGTGGTGGATGTGCTCCTGTGCACCTGCAGAGTGGGTCCATTTTTAATAAACTGCAGCCGGAGAGGCGGCTTAGTGGAATGGAGAGTGCAGGGCCTCGGAGGATGAGAGAGCCGAGTCCAGTCCCATCAGCCAGCACCAGCTAGCGGTGCCGCCTTGGGCGAAATAAGGGTGGCTGCCAACGAGTGCCCCCTTACTATAGTGTGTTCTCATATTGTCCTGACAGTCACACTTAGGATCGGTCTGTCAGAATTTTCTGTTCACAAGCAACAGAGGCTGATACTGAGCATTTATACAGAGGGCTATGCAATAGCTTCTGGATTGAAAGCTTAAGAATTAGGGTTAGAAGGTGCAGAGACCAGGACAACTTTCGGGATCCAGGTAATGGAAAGGAATCAATAGCCTCTTCAGTGTGGCCACTGGGGTGGCAGATGCCTTCGGCTTGCTATTCTCAATTACTATTTTTAACTTTTTTCCCTTGCTGCCGTCCCCTATAGGCCAGAAAAACTAAATCCGAGCTTTGCCAGTCTCCCTTTCAGCTGGGGAGGCCATGAGACACAGTTCCAGCTGGAAGATATGACCAGAAGATCAAAGGGAGCTTTCTGGGAAAGATTTTACTTTCCTTATAAGAGGGACAGAAACAACTGAAGCTTTCCCTTCATCTCCTCTTCCCGCCTTGAACCTGGATGCAACACTGGAACTTCTGCAGTCATTTTGTGATCATGAGGGAAAGACTGTGAATATCATGAATAAACCAGCCCAGACATTGTTGAACAGCTGAACCAATGCCAGCAGCTGCTGACTTCCAGATTGTTTATGTGAGAAAACTGAACTCTGTCTGATTTAGCTACTCAAAGATGAGTTGTTACTTGTAGCCTTCCTGAGACACTCACAGCTTCAACCAAAAAATTTTTTTCAGTCCTTGCCTAACTCCGTTCAAGACTTAAATTCCAGGAGAAAACATGCTCACTTTTTGGCTAGAGGAGGGCAGGTCGCCTTTATTAACAGGCACACCAAGACTGTACTTAAAGGGCAGAAGTAGTTCCCCAAAAGGAAATTACGGTTCTGTTACCAGAAGGGAGGGGGAACAGATGCCGACTGGCTACAAGTCAAATGTCCCTTCCGGTAGGTACCCTTGTTACAACTGATGATGACGTTGAGGCCCAGAGTGATGAGGTCGTATGCTCGAGGCCTCAGAGCCAGTCAGTGACAGAAGCATGAAAAAGGACCTTTACAACTATGCTGCAAATGTACGCATTTAAAGTAAAGGTCTGATGTGGTTAGATTTTATTGTAAACCTAAATAAAAAAAAAATCTCAAAGCTACTGTATTCGCATCATGTATTCATTATTTCCATTCCAGTCCTCAGTGTTTTTTAACTGCTGCTTATAGCTCCTAAGAAGGGTGGTTTAGTTAGCAATTGTCAGTTAGTCCTTTACACTAGTAGTTACCTTGGTCAGGGACGTTTGGTTGCAAAGAATGGAAACTTTCTCAAACTAGTTCAAGCAATGGGAAGGGTCAGAAGCATCTGTGGCGTGGACAGACCTTACCGGATCCCAGGGCAGAGCTGCCTGGGCTGCCTGTCCTGGTCGGTGAAATGGGCCTGGACTGGAATTTGAAGACACTCTGATGGGTTTGGGTATAGACAATACCATTCACTGTTACTGGCAAAGGTGAAGTGAACTTGTACATAGATAGTACTTACGATAGTGCAGGCACACAGTAAGCCCTCAAGTTGTGACCACTAAACTCTCTGTGGAAGAATCTAGTGCCAGGTTCTATTTTTTCTACACTAACAGAGTTTATGAATTATAATGCTAAGTTCTAGCTCTGGCCACAGCACTGTATCACACCAACACATGACAGCTGCTTACGTTCCAGTAAAGACCACCACATCTTATCAGTATTGACACTCTAGGCTGCCTGATGTACAATCTGCAAACACCACAGCCAGATTGAGTGGGGTTAGATGAGCCACCATGAGCATTGATTGCACATGGGATCGACATACTGGGGTTTGTTGACTTGCATATAGCCAATAACAGCCAGGATGGGAAGCGCAGCAACCCAAGGGAAACTGATCACAGAAAAGCAGCTTTCCACTGCACAGTATCGAAACCTTGAGTTTCCAGTTCAAGGCACTTGCCCTCTGCAGGGTGTATACTGTCCCTCTCCCCTCCCAGAGGCTCTAGGCCTCCATAGCCGCCGGGAAAAGGAGAACATCCTCACCCACCAGAAGTTAAGTCTTGTGATCATTTATCTTACTCCTAAATAATATAAGTGGGTATAAAGAGGAAGCTTTAGTTTAGATAAATAAAAATTTTATGGTGAATAATCCTATAAGTAATTTAGAAAGATCTCTGGTCAGTTTCTACTTATGTTGAAGCCATTGGGTTTCACCCAAAGCTATGTGGGTCACTGTAGAGTCTTAGACCCCTGTAGCTGTAACCACCCTGGACTTGTGCCCACGTCCTACCTGCCAAACTTCACAAATGCGTGACCTCGAGCCTCACAGTTCTTTGAGGTAGACGCAGAAGCCAGAGCTCAAAGAGCTTCAAAAAACTTGTCCAGAGACCTAGTCAGTTAGTGGGGGAGACAGGATCTGAACCCAGGTTCCCAACTACAAAATCCACGCACTTAACTGCTACTCTTCTGAAATAAAGTATTTACGGGAAGCAGTGGGCTTTTGGAAACAGACTGTGGCAAACGCAGTGTTCTGAAATTATTTCCTGTTTCCAGAAAGGCTAGGTTCTGTGAAGCTCACACTGTTGGGTAACCTAACTGTCCAGTAAAAAACTACTGTCCTTCTTGTGTTCTAAGAAAAGGTAGGAATCACTTTCTTCAAACCAAAAATCACCTGAGTCTCATTCCGGGCTTCCTTCCAAAGTCAGATGGAAGTACATCAAAGGAGTGTGCAAAGGAGTGTGCAAAATGGGCGGCGGCCGAGGGGCCCACTTGGGGAGTTGAGTGTGAATCCTGGACTTGCCAATATATTTCCTTGGTGACCGTGGGCAGTTAAGCTAACTTCTCCAAATGTAGTTTCCTCTTAAGCAAAGTGAGATGATGATACTACTGATGAAAATACATGTAAAATCAGAGCGTGGAATCTCTCACCAGAAGGAACCCCTCAATCCAGTGAATGTCAGGTCTGTACTGCCTCTGTGCCTTCTTAGCATATCTAGAATCTTTAGAGAGAACTGCTAACACCGGTTCAGGTCTGTTTGCCAGCAACAAAATCAATGTGAGCTAGTAGTCTTTGAACACTGACAAGGGACTTATGATGTGCAGGATAACTCACTCCACCTCTGAAGATCCAGACATATAAAGCATGGCGCACACTCTCAGGAGGCTCAGAGTCCAAAACATGTGTGCTGGCCAGGCTTGTATTTTATCAGGATACACACTGCCTGATGTTGAGTCACGGAGCTGACTGCAAGGACACAGGGGAATATACTCATAGCTTGAAGCTCAGTACTTCCAAGACTAAGTGGGACAATCAAATTATGAGTTCCACTGACCCACCCACTGGGGGTACCTTGCATCCATAGCTCATCCCCGAAAAGAGAAGATCCAATGGGGTTACCACCTCCCAATACTGAACCCAATATGAAATTTCCTGTAAAGTCACATGAAGGCTGCTGACTCTCCACTCATCTGGCCTTTGCAGTATCACCTTTGGGTCCAGAAACCCAACCCACAGTCTACAGCATGAGTCATAGAAACTTTGTGCAGAAAGAAACCTTGAAGCTTAAGGTCATTTATATGACTCTTGCTGATTTCAACTCCTAGCAGCCCTCTCCCCATCTCCCCATTTAGCAGCACCCAGATTCTGCTTTAGAGAATGACCCCTTTCTCAATGTACTCTGGCCCAAAAGTGGCACAGGACCCAAGATGGCAGTCAGACAGTCTCACCTTGGAATCTGAATCTTGACAGAGACTTCTGGAACTGCCTGAGACCTGGCATTTTGTAGTCTGGTTGAATTCCCCTATCAAAGTTCCTCAAAATTTGTTTTCTGTTTAAGTGAGTCAAAATTGGCTCTTGTTCCTTCGAACTAAAAAGCCCAATATGAAATGCACTGCTTTGCTCTGCCAGCGACTGTGGACATTGTCAATACTTCCTCGGGCAGAGAAAGTCCTATTGAGGACAGGGTCACACCTAGGATTTTGTCTTGGAACTTAAAGATCATTTAAGGAAAAACATTGAACCAACAGGGAACACAGAGCACCAGGTAATGCTAGGTTTGATGAGGAAGCCTCTATTTGTCTATGTTCAAGTAATAGCATCCACAGAGGAAACTGGTCTGGACCAAGACGTCTTCCTTCGTTGCTACCATTGGCATGCTGCATATGCTGTTATCCTTATGGTCAATAACCACACACATTCATTTGATTAGATTTTATTTTCAAAAAGGCATCATTCATCCCAGTTTGTCTAAGAGATTGCATGAGCAAGGGGTTTTACAGTAATGTTAATCAAGAAATTCCACTTTCATCTGCAAAAGTCAGGCTATGCCATTAAATACAGCTGACATTATAAGAATACAAATGTCATTAAGTCAACCAGATCTTGAGGATTATTTACCAACACCCACAATAAAAAGGCAAAATTCTACTCTCCTGAAAAGGTGAGTCACTTTTTAGGAAACTGGTAGAGCTTCTGAAAGCCTCAACACTTGTGATCATGCTAATAGCCCTTGCAAATGTATTTTACACAGTCTGTGCCCAGTTAGCTGGGAGGCAGCAAGCTGGATGTCAGCAGGTCAAACATCCCTGCAGACCAGCTGCTGTTCATGTGGGCATTTGGAGGTCTCAGACTGCAACCCCAAAGGCTCTTCCCATGGCATTCGTACATCACACATGCACACAGGCAGAGTCTTCCCACCGGTAACATTTAAATTAAGTACACTTAATACTGCCAGTTACACGTAACATATAAGAGCTCAGTCTTTAACTGTTTGTTACAAAGCTGAGCTATCCTACCATTCCACTAAAAAAGGGGAGGGACTGTTTAATGTATCATTAATTTATGCTGTTAAGTTTTTCTAGTGAAAGATAGCAAAGCCAGTATAAAATTTAGGGACAGAGGGAAACTCAGATTTCAGACCCTGGTACTTCTTTACAGACAGCCCTGTGTTTCCATACCCTGCTGTCTGGAGAGCTTCCCTCCTTCGCCGCCAGACACCTTCCAGCTGAGAGTACGACAGTCACTCCAGCCTCTCTGCATTGAGAATCTCATTGCCCCTGATGACAGCCACATCTGGAACTTCATTGTGCCTACCCAGCAACACAGGGGCCGTGAGGGGCGAGGATGAGAGCATTCCCTGTGAGCGAGACTGTTGAAAAGAACTTCCCTGCCCCACTCCCAAAAATCACTGATTATATCCTGTCTAACCACGCCAAGAATCGGGGAAACAACTGAGGATGCAGAGAATCCACTCAAGCTGTCACTGCAAAGAGCAGAGGAAGAAGCATATAACCTAGCTCAAAGCATGTGTGCTTCACTCTTAACCTTCTCCCTTGAACGGGTCTTCTCTGCAAACAGGACTGGTCTTCAAAGTCTCTGAGCCCCTCCTGTCTTATCCAAGCTGCTCAAGCTAGTTTCAGTCTTTCCCAACAGGATGCAGATGGAAAATATAAAGCCTTTGGAACGCAGCACCAAAGGAAATAAGGACTATCTTATTTATAAGAAACAGGGAGTTCCAGAGAAGCCCTCCAGTGCTGAGTTAGAGACAAAGGCTCCAGGCTGCTGCCAGCAGTGGGGTTGCCAGCAGAGTTGTTCTCCCAGACAAGTGGCTTGTATCGCTCTCCTCCTTCTCCGTGTTACACAGGTCCTTCTGGCAGCATTCGTATGTCAGCTTGGTCTCCCCTAAGGCACTGGAAATGTAGTCCCACTCGCAGTCTTCCATCCTCCAACACTGGTAGTAATGTCTTCCTACCTCTGTGGGGGAGACATGCAACCATAAGCAAGCAAGTGGGTAAAGCTCTGTAGCTGCCTCAGAACCCTCAGGTCTACTTCTCGGAACTTATCCTGTGGAAGTGAAGACCTCGGGGCAATAACGTGCCTCCCAGTTGGGTTGTCAAGGGAAGCAATGAAGCAAATGATAATACAGCTCTGAGGGGAACTTTGCCATAAAACCAAAGTCTCATCAGAGTCAGTACAGTTGTGTGCGTATGGGAGACAACAGGCAATCATACTGATGTTTTAGAGATTTACCAAGATTTTCAAACATATGCCCCCTGTGATTCAGATCTCACTTCTAGAATTTACTCTATGAAGTTACTTCTAAAAGGGGAGAAGATATGTGCTCAAGAATGGGCCCTATAGTAATATCTTAACATCAAGAAACTAAAAGACAAAAAGACAAATAGTCCATTAATAAAAATCATTTGAAGAAATTATGGTAGAGTTACATACAATGGAAGTCTATGCAGATAAGGCCTGTGCATGCTGATGTGGAAAGAGTCTGAGTTTAAAAAAAAATGCAGAAAAATAGATAAATTGAACTTCATCAAAATTAAAAACTTCTTTGCTTCAAAGGACACTATCAAAAAATAAATGAAAAGACAGCCAACCCTGATGGCCCAGCAGTTAAAGTTCAGCATGCTTTGCTTCAGTGGCCCAGGTTCAGTTCCCAGGCACAGAACCTCAGCACTCATCTGTCAGTTGCCATGCTGTGGCAATGGCTCATATAGAAGTACCAGAAGAACTTACAACTATACACAACTATGTACTGGGGTTTAAGGTAGGGAGAGGAGAAGAAAAAAGGAGGAAGATTGGCAACAGATATTAGCTTAGGGCAAATCTTCCCCTGCAAGAAAAAAAAAATAAAAACACAATGCACGAAAAGGGAGAAAATGCTTGCAAATCATAAATCTGATAAGAGTCTAGTATCCAGAATATATAACACACTCTTACAACTCAACAATAAAAAGACAACCTAATTGAAAAATGTGACACAACAGTTAAGTGCGCATGTTCTGCTTTGGCAGCCTGGGGTTTGCCGGTTCAGTTCCTGGGTGCGGACATGGCACCGCTTGGCACACCATGCTGTGGTAGGCATCCCACATATAAAGTAGAGGAAGATGGGCACGGATGTTGGCTCAGGGCCAGTATCCCTCAACAAAAAGAGGACTGGCAGCAGTTAGCTCAGGGCTAATCTTCCTCAAAAACGAAACAAAACAAAAACAAACAAACCAAAAAAAACCCCAAAAATAAAATAAAATAAAATAAAATAAAATAAAAAATGGGCAAACAATGTTGATATTTCTCCAAAGAAGATATACAAATGGCCAATAAGTGCACAAAAAGATGCTCAATATCATTAGTCATTAGGAGAATACAAATCACAATGAAGATTATTTCATACCCACTAGGATGGCTATAATCAAGAAACTGGAAAATAACAAGTGTTGGCAAGGATATGGAGAAACTGGAACCCTCATTCATTGCTGGTGTGAAGGTAAAATGGTGCAGATACTTTGGAAAAGTCTGGCAGTTCCTCACAAAATTTGAAAATGCACTCCTGGAACATTTGGAACTGGTGACAAGAGGGGAGCACACTGCTGGGCCTCATAAGGCAACTCTTACATAAGGTCATCTCTCCAAGATCAAGAGATATAGCTGACCCACCCCGTACATAGATATTAGCACAGAAAAAGGGGCAAAATTAGGAGACAAAGGAAGATGTTCCAAGTCAGGGAATAGGACTAAACCTCAGAAAAAGAAATAAATGAAAGTGAGATAAACAATCTACCTGACAAAGAATACAAACTAATAGTCATAAGGATGCTCATTGATCTTGGGAGAAGAATGGATGAACTCAGAACATCAACAAAGAACTGGAAAATATAAAAAAAGAATCAATCAGAAGTGAAGAATACAATACTGGAAATGAAAAATTCACTAGAGGGACTCAATAGTCAAGTAGATGATACAGAAGAATGGATCAGCAAGCTGGAAAAAAGACTAGAGAAATCACCCAAGCTGAACAGATAAAAGAAAAAAGAATTACAAAGAATGAGAATAGTCTAAGGGACCTCTGGGACAACATCAAAGGGACTAACATTTGTATTATAGGTATCCCAGAAGGAGAAGAGAGAGACAATGGGGCAGAGAATCTATTCTCTGATTCTATCTAGCTGAAAACTTTCCTAACCTAAGGAAGGAAACAGACAGGAAGCACAGAGAGTACCAAACAAGATAAACCCAAAGAGGCCCAAACCAAGACACATTATAATTAAAATGTGCAAATTTAAAGATAAAGAGAGAATCCTAAAAGCCACAAGAGAAAGGCAATAAGTTACATACAAAGGAAACCCCATATGGCTATCAGCTGATTTCTTAGCAGAAACCTTACAGCCTAGAAGGGAGTGGCATGATATATTTAAAGTGTTGAAAGGAAAAAACCTACAGCTGAGAATACTCTAACCAGCAAGGTTATCATTCAGAATGGAAGGAGAGAGAAAGAGCTTCCAAGACAAGCAAAACTAAAGGAGTTTATCACCAAGAAATCAGTCTTACAAGAAATGCTAAAGAGTCTTATTTAAATGGAAAAGGGAAGACCACAAATAGGGATAAGAAAATAATATATATATAAAACAATAAAATCACTGGTAAAAGCAAAAATACAGTAAAGGTAGCAGGTCAACCACCTATGAAGATAATATGAAGGTCAAAAGACAAAAGTACTAAAATTAGAGCTTTTAGCAAGAGGTCAAACTAAAGAGACCATCAACTTAATATAGATTGCTATATACATAGGTTATTATAGATGAAGCTCATGGTAATCACAAACCAGAAACCTATAATAAATACACAAAAACTTAAGAGAAAGAAAACCAAACATAATACTAAATAAGGCTATCAAACCACAAGGGAAGAGAGCAAGAAAAGAAGAAAGGAATGGAGAGGAAGTACTAAAACACCCAGAAAAAAGTAACAAAATGGCATTAAGAACATTCACATCAATTGCTATGTTAAATATGTCAATGGACTAAGTGCTCCAGCCAAATGCCATAGGGTGGCCAATTGGATAAGAAAACAAGACCCATATATATGCTGCATACAAGAGACACACTGCAGACCTAAAGACACTCACAAACTGAAAGTGAAGGGATGGAAGAAGATACTCCATGCAAATGTCAAAGAAAAGAAAGCTGGGGTAGCAATACTTACATCAGACAAAATAGAATTTAAAACAAAAACTGTAACAAGTGACAAAGAAGGGCACTACATACTGATAAAGGGAACAATCCAACAAGAGGATATAATAATTGTAAATATCTATGTGCCCAACATAGGAGCACCTAAATATATAAAGCAATTATTAACAGACATAAAAGGAGAAATAGACAGTAACACAATGGTAGTAGGGGACTTTAACACTCCACTAACACCAATGGATAGATCATCCAAACAGAAGAGCAAAATGGAAACACTGGCCTTAAATGATACATGAGACCAGATGGACTTAGTAGATATATATAGAACATTCCATCCAAAAACAACAAAATACACATTCTTTTCAAATGCACATGGAACATTCTCCAGGATAGATCACATATTAGGCCACAAAACAAGTCTCAATAAATTTAAGATCGAAAAGTAAATTTAAGAAGATCAGATCCTTTCTGACCACAGTGGTATAGAACCAGAAATCAACTACAGGAAGAAAATCAGAAAAGCCCCAAATATGTGGAGACTAAACAAAACGGTACTGAACAATGACTGAGTCAACAAAGAAATTAAAGGAGAAAGCAAAAAATACCTGGAGACAAATGAAAATGAAAATATGACATGCCAAAATTTATGGGATAGAGCAAAAGCAGTTCTAAGAGGGAAGTTTATAGCAATACAGGCCTACCTCAAGAAAAATCTCAAATAAACAATCTAAGAGTGCACGTAAAGGAACTGGAAAAAGAAGAACAAACAAAGCCCCAAATCAGTAGAAGGAAGGAAATAATAAAAATCGGAGCAGAAATAAATGAAAAAGAGACATTAAACATTTTTTAAAAATGGTAAGTGCATTCGTTTTCTCTGGAAAGATTCCCAAGTAATTTAACAGTGTCACCTTCTCAGAGGACTATTCTCCATTTATACATTTCTGCATGGATTGAGATTTTTTAAAAAGCCATCAGATACATTTATTTCTAAAATATTTTAAACTTCATTTAAAAGTCACTGGACTAGGGCCCAGCCCAGTGGCAGAGTGGTTAAGTTTGCACCCTCCACTTCGGCAGCCTGGGGTTCACAGGTTTGGATCCTGGGTGTGGACCTACACACCACTCATGAAGCCATGCTGTGGCAGGTGTCACACACAGAACTCAGAAGAAGATTGGCACAGATGTTAGCTCAGGGACAATCTTCCTCAAGCAAAAAGAGGAAGATCGGCAATAGATATAAGGTCAGAACCAATCTTCCTCACTCAAAAAAAGAAAAAAAATCATTGGACTAATTAGTAACACAGGAAAAGTTTCCAAAAGAACATGCCATTATGACCCCAGTTTTTGCACACACAGGAAAATAAAGGCCCAAAACATATATGCCAAGTATCTTATAGTTATTTTTTAATATTTAGAAAAATTATATTAAGTTAAAAAGAAAATGTTAGTTGAGAGAGAGGAGTTATGGTAGATTTTCCCTCTAAAAATAACTATCCATGTGCCAAGATTGCATGCTAGACGCTGGAGGTTTAAAAATAGAGAAGGTATGGTCCTTACCCTGGAATGATTTTCTTATTTTCTGTGCTGGAAAGAGAAAAATACAGATGCCTATTTTCTTATTTAAGGTTTATAACTAATTTATTCAATTTCATGTATAGCTTGGAACAGAACTTGTAAGTTCCTAACTGCAGGTTTACCCCTCCCACCCACTTCGAGGGGATAGGTGTTTGCACTGGGTTTTACCGAAGTTCAGTCCAGTGGCAGAGGTCAGAGAGAGTGTTCCCATGGCTCTACTTCCTTGGTCATGAGTATTTCAGTGGATGCTTCTCCTACTGTACAGAGGAATGCTGGGGAATAGGACGAGTTCCTGCTTCGTGTAATGCTAACTAATCAGACATTGGAATCAGGAAGGCATTAAAGCTACCAGAATTTTAATTATGGAAGCCTAACCGCTTGGGGAGAGCAGAGAGTAATTTATTAATAATTGCTTCTAATTAGTCACTTACTCTGTGTCCTGCAGTGAGCCAAGCGCTCTACCTGAATCATCTTATTTGCATATCAACCGTATGATGGTGAGCGTCCCATCAAGGCTGCTCTCAGAACCCCCCAAACAGTCGCTGGAATGTTGGAGCTTCTCTCTGCTTGGCACATCCTCCCCACTCTCTCTGAAGGTTTGGCTTGAGTCTACCTTGACCAAGCAACAGTCCCCAACTGTCCTAGGCAGCCGTAAGTGTGCCCCTTATCCAGAGGGCCATGACAGCAATGATCGCTTGGCACTGTCATCAGAGGCTTCTGCCAGATTCTAGGTACATGCTGTGTACTTCCAGGACCTGGCCAGCACGCCAGTAAATAGTGGCTGAATTAACACATACCCCCTGTCTCTCTTCCAGGTGTAATCTGCCCAGCACTATCACATCCATTTTCTCCTCTAACTGCTCCACTGGCTCCAAGAGATGGCTATTCCCATTCAACAACCAGGCGGAAAATGTGGCCAGAGTAGTTAAATGATTTCTCTGAGGCAGTGCCTGGCCCCTGACTCATGATTATGACAGTGTGCCCTGCCTCTCCCAGGCGAGGTTCATCAGAGCTGGAGGGGGACTGAGATGCTCTGTTAATATCTGCCTGACTGTAAGGTCAGAGTGTCTGTATTTTAAAAACTGCTGTTTTCACATGTCTAGCTGAAGTTTCGGGACTTATATTCATGAGAATAAGAAAAATATTTAAAATTCATATTTCCTTTTTAAAAAATAGATTTTATTCACCAGTGTGGAACATTTCCTACAAGTGATGAGTCTACACGTATTCATCATCATCCCCCAAAGCCCATGGTTTACACTGGGGTTCACTCTAGGTGTTGAACATTTTATGGGGTTTCACACATGTATGCACCATTACAACCTCACACAGAGGAGTTTCACTGCCCTAAAAGCCTGTGCCCCGTCTGCGCATCCCTCCTCCCTCAGCCCCTGGAACCACTGACCTTCTTACTGTCTCCATAGCTGTGCCTTTTCCACAGTGTCATATAGTTGGAATGATACAGTATGCAGCCTTTTCAGACTGGTTCCTTTCACTTAGTAATAGGTATTCAAGGTTCCCCTGTCTTTTCATGGCTTGATAGCTCATTTCCTTTTAGTCCATTGTCGATGTTCCACAGTTTATCCATCCGTTCACCTACTGAAGGACGTCTTGGTTGCTTCCAAGTTTTGGCAGTTATGAATAAAGCTGCTGTAAACATCTGGGTGGTTTTTGTGTGGACATAAGTTTTCAACTCATTTGGATAAATACCAAGGAGCATGATCACTGGATGTATGGTTAGAGTGTGTTCAGTTTTTTAAGAAACTGCCAAACTGCACCGTTTTGCGTTCCCACCAGCAGTGAATGAGAACTCTTGTTGCTTTGCATCCTTGTCAGCATTTGGTGGTGTCGGTGTTTTGGATTTTGGTCATTCTAATAGGGGTGTCTTCTTGTTTGCATTAATCGTTTTTAAAACTTAATAATTCCTTATAAGATGAATAAGTAAGTTCTGGGGACGTAATGTACAGCTTGGTGACTATAGCTAAAAATGCTGTACTGTATACTTAAATTTGCTGAGAGAGTAGATCTCAAGTGTTCCTATCACATTAAAAAAGGTAACTATGTGAGGTGATGGAGATGTTAATTAGAGTGATTATGGTAATCAGTTCAGAATGTATGTGTATCAAATCATCATGCTATACTCTTTAAATAGATACACTTTTTATTAGTCAATTATACTTCAATAAAGTTGGAACAAATTAAAATAAAAGTTTAATAATTCTGATGGAAACAATGGGATTTGAGAGCCGGAAAAAAAGATTTTGGCTCTAGTCTCCTTCCGTCTTTCCCTCTCCCCATCGCTGCCATCCAACACAGACACTTCATAAATAAAAACAGGCAGAAAGAACCTACTGGTGGCAGGACAGAGCCCAGAGCGCAGAGCTCCTAATTGCTCATCTAATACTTCTTCAACACGTGTTATCACCTCTATTCTCTCATTTGGAAACTATACTTTTTGTAGTGGGGGTCCAAGAGACGCAGATGAGCAAGGTTAGGAACCAGGGTTCTGTGCTCGCATGTAATTGGTGCTCAAATATTTGTGGAGAGCGTGACAACATTCTCTCTGGAGCCTCACTACACTTTCTACATTAACAACACATTAATGTGGTCCTCTAGTTGTGGCAGAGGAACTGTCCCCACAGGATCAAGGATCTCAAACGTAGGGCTTGGAATTTTAGCTGCATTCTAGGAATTTATATCAAATTATCAGACACTACTATTTTTTAGACAGGATAACTCTAGTTTGTCCTTACTTATTGAGGGATTTCTCCTTTCTGGGGAAATTAACCTTCTCCTCCTTTCGCTCAGGTTGTTTGGAGCCTGTGGGTCTCCCAAGCCTTTATGCACTTGCCTGTATGTTCAGCATTCGTTTGTTGATATGGGAGAGCTTGTGGGAGAGGGTACTAGAGTGAAATATCTTCAAGGGTGTTCTTAGTTTTATCTGCTAGAGCTGTAAGTCTGGGGTTTTACCACATCCACTGAGGAGGTCCTGAAACAGCCTCGCTCACCAGCATCATTCCCACACATGGATTCCATCCAGAGCCACTCCCAGCAAGACGAGGGCAAGGCTTCGCTGGTTTCTCTCCTCTGTCCACCATTTCCTAAATCCTATTTTAATGGGATTTATGGAGATGGAGATTCCACAGTCTAACCAATTTGGAAAAAGCAGATCCGACAGAACATGACGATGTTAGCGTGTCCCCCCCACCCCCAGGCCATGAGCGCCAGGAACCTGCTGTTGCCTCTCCCAGGAACGCCTTTCCCTCCAGGCCCCTTCCTTCCTGCTTGCCCTTTGACCTCAGCTCGAGTCCCCTCAGGATTCTGTCTGCATTGAGTACCCCCGGGATAAGACACAGGTATAAATGAAGTCCTTTGTGATAGCTGAACAGGCTTCTGTCATCATCATAATCGCCTCCTTTCTTCATCCCTGCCTCCCAGCCACAAGCTCAGGTGCTCAGAAGTCTGCGAGGGAGCCAGCGCAGCTGGAGCGAGCACAAGCATTGGAATTAGACGGATTCCCACGTAAGACCCTGAGTTGGTTACTTGACCTTAGTCTCTTGCTTAATCTGAACCTCAAGTTTCCTCATTTATCAAACGAGAATAAAAGATTACCCTAAATTGTAGGTGGGAAGTGTGAAGTTAAAAATGCATGGCGAATGCTTAGTGCCACATGCAACCAGTGCTATGAAATGGTAGCTCTGACTTATTAACTACAAGTCCACTGAGAATGAGAGGGTCATGCATCTTTTCCCAGACTCTCACCATCCCGTTAAACTTAGAGGGGAGGCAAGGGGGAGGCTCTTACCGGCTTTGACCAAGATACATGCGTCGAAATTATATGAACAAGTCATGTTGATATCGCAGGATATAACTGGATTGATACATGAGTAGCACTCCAGGCTGTGACCTAGAATCAGCAAGAACGCCCGTCAGGACCTGCTAGACAGCACTGACTCGCCCTCCCGGCAGCGGAGGAAAGCCCACCATCTCCATGAGCAGGGGACAGGAGCCTGTACTGCACAGCATGTGGCCGTTCCCACATACATCGACAGCAGATACATTTTCCAAGCTCAAACTACAGTTCCTGTGGTATTTTTTGGGCCCCAGTGCAAGTGCAAGGGTAACTGCCATATTTCAAAAAGCTTTCTCCTACCTTCACCTGGAAGTGATTAATCTGCAATGTAATGATGCATGAAAAGGAAACTATCAAGAGGATAATCTAACAGAATCCTATCAATGCCTTCCCAGCAATGAATATTCTCTATTAAATCATATTCTCATGGGCCAGTGATCAGTGTTTGGCAGTGCCCATCTCTGTGAAAAGGCATTTCCAAAGGCAAAATGCACACAGTCTCATTACAGGTCGTGATTAATAGACGAACCCTTGAGACATCAGTCCAAAATCCTACCCTGCAGACAAAGGACAAGGCAGACGCCCGGAGAGGTGCAGTGACTCTCCCAAAGACACCCACAGCGCTGCAAACACAGAGCCGGAGTCAGCCCCTCCCTGGGGACAGGGCTCGGTTGGCCCCTGCCTCTTCTCCTCCTGCCAGCATTTGCCATGTCTGCGTGAGAGGGGAGCCAGAATAAGAAGGGACAAAGAGGCAAATTCTACAGCCTCGTCCCTGCTCCAGATGTGTGTACACATGCGTGAGAGGAGAGCACGGAAGAGGGGGTGCTGTTCCAGCCTGGCTGTCTGTGAGGCCCTTTGGAAAGGTTGCCACAGGAGTGCATTTTCTCCTGGCTGGAGCCGGAGCTCATTTGGCGTCTTGACAAATCTTTAGACAGAGGAACCAAAGGTCGCGTCTTGAACTTCTGTGGGGCAGAAACAGCCATAGCTCGCAGGTTCATTCAGTGTCCCCATATCTGTGCATCTCTGTGCTAGGCTTTCAGTCTTCATAGACTTGTTACAGGAGGTAGGCTCATGGTCTCCATCCCCATTTTTCAAGAGAAAACTAAGATGAAGACATTAACTAACTTGTCCAAAGTCACAGAACTACTAAGGGAGGGAGCTTGGATGGCAACCCAGGCTGCCAGTTCTGAAACCCAAGCTTGGCTTAACCATGGCGTTCTTCCAATCGTCCCGAATGGGAAAGAGAAGGAAACAGCACCAGTTGTGGGGGGATCCAGGTCAGGGGCAAGCAAGAAGTCAGCAGTGACTGTTGTTTTTCTAGCTACTAAGCCAGGGTGGAGGGGATCTGCTTCACACTCTGACTCTCTGAGGAAGGGCTGAAGTGCACCCGAGACTGGTCACAGAACAGCTGATGAACCCAAACTCAAGCCTGCTCCATAAACAGATGCAGACCGCCAGGAATTGAGTAGAAACAGGCTACACTAATGGCAGGAAACTCTCTGGGTCGAAGCACTGAGACAGCAAAGCCGTGTCATAACATAGGTGACCCACATTTCAGCCGACTGGCCAGAATGAGCAGAGATGGGGCAGGCGGGGAGCCCACTTTCTCTTTTTTCTCGGAAAGGGAGAGGGTATTCAAATGTGTCCTTGGTCTAGTTTCTTCCTTCCAGTTTCCTCAACTGTAAAATGGGCACAATAGCACTGACCCCTCCTGCGATGGCTGGAAGGATTAAATAAGGTGGGGTTTCCCTAGCACATAATAAGCATTCAATTACGTGGCAGCTACTAATGCAGAAGACGTGCTCCACATGGCAGCTATCTTTTTTATTGCTCATTGCTTTGCTCCTTCCTTTTGTCTCCCCACAAAATAAAAATTCATAGCACCAACATGACACAGGCAGAAAATGACACTTGGCCCTTAGGATGGAGCAAGCAAGTCACATGGGTGCTCGTGTTCTGCAGAGGTGACACTCAGGAACACACAGCTCCCTCGGGGGCCAGGAGGAGCCCAGGGAAGGAGTTAAGAGCAGACACCAGGGGCGGGCTGTCTGGGTTCAGATTCCAACTGGACCACTTCTGTGTGATATTTGACAAGTTATTTAATTTCTTTGGGTCTTGGTCTCATCATTTGCAACATGGTAATAAAAAAAGAGTACCTACTCCTTAGGGTTGATGTGAGGATTAAATAAGTAAATACACGTGAGACGCTTAGGATGGCGATCGGCGCATAAAAGCTGTAAGCACCAGCTTCTGCCGCTTCGCCTGTGGTCATCAGCATCCTTGTCAGCACAATGGAGAGCCCCAGGCAGAAGTACTGAGCTCAGCACTCTACAGACGGCATTCAGGGAGAGTCCAGCAGCTTATGGTGAGTGAGGTGAAACTCAAGCTGCTGAGTGTGCCCTCCTCACCCTGAAAAGCAGCTCTTTGACCCAGGATGGGCTGTAACTCAGGAAGGAGCTGTCAGCTAACTGCACCTGTAACACTGGAAGCACAGAGCCAAAGCCAGGCCTGAGGCATCAGCTCAGTCTTCCTGAGGCCTGAAAAAAAGGAAGTTTGTGGGCGAGGTGGCCTAGATGGTCCCGATCCACAGCCCTCTGGCCCACTCACCTGAACGGCAAAGGACAGCCAGGATGAGCAGGAGCCCGAGCAGGACGAACCTTCCTTTGCTTCCCATTGTGATTGTCACAGAGCCTGGAAGGAGGGACACAAAGGGTCTTCAGGAACCAAGAAACTGCTGCTGGGTGTCTCAGAAACCGGGAGCGGGGAGGCCAGGAGGCTTCAGGAAACACGGAGACAGAGACAGCAGGCCAAGAAAGCATGACACCTACCAGGCTAGAACCCAGGGTCACGAACCCAGGGGTGCTCTCAGGTGGGGCAGTGCCTGGGCCCCTCCTGCCCTGAGACCTCAGCTTACTGAAGAGATGCTGCCAGTCCCCGTGAGAAGGCAGCTGTGGGACATCCAGGCAGCTGGGCCCTGAGGCAACTGTGCCCGGGCAGCCCCAGCTCTCACCCACAGTCGCCATGTGCCCTGGACTAAATCAGTCCCTCCAAGCTTGGGCTCACTCCTGTGCAGTGGAGACAGCACCGTCTTCCCCAGGAATGTTCTGCAGCCAAATGAGAACATAAGAAAAGGACTTCCTACAGCCGCTACTACTCCTACTCTGCTGGCCCCACCCCAAGCTGCTGGCTGAGCAGGCCTCGAGGGCCACGTCACCAAGTGTGTCAGACAAAGGGGTGACTCTGGGGGCACTGGCGTGCACTCAGCAGCAGAACAGGAGGCAAAGGCTTAGCGGGCCCGGAAGCTCAGGCTTCCCCTTAGCAAGTGTGATGAGGACACCTCCTTGTTCACTCTGCGGAGGTAAAGAGGGGTCCAGGCAACTTTGATGACCAGTTCCCACTGCATTAATGCCTCGATGTGTAGCAGTGAGCATCAGGGGAGAAGAGGGGGAGGCTGAAGCGCCTCCAGCCTCCTTTCACCTGCTAAGGAAGCCAAGGCACAGGGAGGTTTGGGGTTTTTTTTTAACTCGACATTTTAGTTATCCCATTTTTTTTTTTTTTTTTAAGGTATGCTTTTTGGTGAGGAAGATTGGCCCTGAGCTAACATCTGTTGCCAATCTTCTTTTTTTTTTTTGCTCCCCAAGGCCCCAGTACATAGTTGTATTATTCTAATTGTAGGTCCTTCTAGTTCTTCTTTGTGGGATGCCACCACAGCGTGGCTTGATGAGTGGTGCCATGTCCGCACCCAGGACCCGAAACTGTGAACCCTGGGCTGCCGAAGCGGAGCACACAAACTTAACCACTTGGCCACAGGGAGACCCCCGTGGAGGTTTTTACTCACCTAAGTCCAAACCATGAGCAGAAGATCTAAGAAGTCTGCTACCTGGCCCGCCGCACCCTGTCCCTGAATCCATTCTGAAGCAAGGAGGCAAGAGCTCCTCCAAACCAAGATGCTCCACATACTATTCTCCCGAGCCCCACGGGCCAGGACCCCTGCCTGGCAGACAGATGGGGCTCTTGGTGGGTGGGCCTCACCCTCCTCTAGGTTAGGAATGTCCTATTTCATCTTTGAAGGTCATCTGCTGCTCAGGAACTGGCTGATGAAGGTCAGGGAGGGTTGAGAAGTAGAAAGGGCAGGGTCAAGCATTGCCCACAGGAGAAAGCCTGGAGTGACTCACGCCTGGGGGAAAAGACGGTGACTTTCTGACAAGCGGGACCCAGGAAGGAAAGGCCTAGCCTTGCTGCAGTTGAGTAACCCCCACTTCCAGCTGGCTTCTTCTGAACAGACAGCCTACCAATGTCCCTGTGTCTGTGTTAACCCTCCTGGGGGGTTAGCTGCCACAGACACCCTGCAAGGAGAGGACGGGCCACTGCTCAAGGCAGTGACTAAGAGCGTGGACCCTGGAGGGGCGAAGACTTGGTGTAGGTGTGGCTCTGCCTCGGCAGCTGCTCCTCATCGTCTCACCTGTGACAAAGGCAGGTGCACAGGTGCTTCCTCACTTTCTCACCTGTGACAAAGGCAGGTGCACAGGTGCTTCCTGGCACTGTGGGAATCAGGTGAGGTAAAACGAGTGTGTGCTGGACAGTCTGTCATGGGAAAGTGGTGGATGTTACCCCTTCCTACCTCACTCTGGCCCCCTCGCCCGGCCACACACAGACTCCTGCCCTAAATCAGACAGGCTTGTCTACCCTCTGGGTTTGAGCACCTGACTCTCCAGGGAACTTTCTTCTTGTTCCCTAACTCTGAGAGATTGAGAACTGAGGTCTCTGTACCCTGGTAGATCAGGAAGAGGCCCCGGGCCCTCCTGCTGGCACTCTGAGCACCCTGCGACACCCTCTGCCTGGAGCCAGACGAGTGAAGGGAAGGGACTGACAGCTGTCTCCACAGGCAGCGTGAGCCAGGCCCCAGCCTGGCAGCCTGCTTGGTTCCTTTCGCCCAGAGGTTTCTGGGAAGAAAGGATGATTTACACACTCAAGTTAGACAGGGCCTGGGTCTGAGAGCTGCTGCAAGTGGAAAGGGAGAGGCAGGCCCTGATCTGAGGCCCCCACACAGGAGGCAGGCAGCTCCCAGCACTCCTCACTTTTTGCCATATTTTCCCCAAATATTCTATAATGAACCAAACCTCTTTTTATAATCAGAAATATCAGGAAAAATCCATACATTACATTAGTAGTCATCTATCCTCTATCTTTTGGCAATTCTGTTTTAGAATTTGAAAAGAAACAAACTGAAACTCATGGTTTGAAACTCTTCCTCCTGGTCTAAAACACCCTCCATTTTAAACACACAAATGACACTGGAAGTCAAGGGTAGACCAGACGGTGGACAAATCAAAGGGACTGCCACGACTTTTCCAATCCACTCACACCAAACACTCACATGCAAGGTCACCAGAAGGCCCCCACTCTAACTGTTCTCTAAACATATCAGGGCTCACTGACACTGTGGATTTAATTATTGGAAACAGCCCAAAGTCATTCTGAAAAAGGTCCACAGAGCAAGATGGGCGAGCCTACTGGAAAATGCTGGAGCTTGTATAACAGCCCAAAGTCAGCCTTAGGAAAGACAGACAGATTTCCTTGGGTGGCTCTGCAGTTGACTCTGAAGGGAATTCCTTTAGAGGTGCTCCTTATAGGCTTTTCATCACAGAAATAAGTAAACAGTCAAGGATTTATAAGCATTTTAAAAGAGTGAAAACTTGGCAACATACATCTCCAACAAGAAGGTAAGTAAATTTTGGTACAATTCCATGGTGGGGAATGATGTAGCCATGAAGAATAACAGACACGGAAGGCTGTTAACAATGGATTAAGAAAAAGCCAATTTAAAAGTAGCTATAATTTTATTAATTTTTCTTAAAAAAATACATGTACATACATACACACATACAAAAAATGCTTAGAGTACTGTATCAACATTTCTGAACATTCTGGAACATGTGGTTAACAGAATGGTAGAATTATGAGCAGCTTATTTATGCTTAAATATATGTTCTTTACTTTCTTTCTTTCTTTCTTTCTTGTTTTTGCTGAGGAAGAGTGGCTCTGAGCTAACATCTGTTGCCAATCTTTCTCTTTTTTTGCTTGAAGAAGGTTAGCCCTGAGCTAACATCTGTGCCAATCTTCCTCTATTTTGTATGTGCATTGCCACCATAGTATGACTGATGAGTGGTGTAGGTCTGCTTCTGGGATCCGAACCTGCAAACCCAGGCCACTGAAGCGGAGCACATGAACTTAATCACTAGGCCATGGGCCAGCCCCATTAAATATATTTTCGTAACAATGAACATTTTTATAGAAAGAGCTCTCAACATGACAGAAGACTATTTTAATGTATTTAAGTATCATTTCACTTGCAGTTTCTTAACTTTTTATTTTTCTACTACTCAACCTGATTAGATATAAAAAATACACACCACCTCTCAAAATTGGCTACTTTGAGGTAAAAGATGTTTCATGTATGTATATTCTCCTAAGTCTGTCTGAAAATAGTTATTTTAGTCCCACCCTGCATTTGTAAAAACGAGGCTGGGGAGATTTTCTAGTGGTCCTGAGAGAGACCTGTGTTCTAACGCCCCTTTGCAGTCAATTTATATAACCTTAAAACAGTCAACATTTTACTTTGATTCCTAATTTGTGCAGTGGTAATAATGTTATAGAATGATAAAACATAAAAATAAGATCTGAGGGTTTAAAGTTCACTATCGACTACAACATTACGTGGCAGTTTAAGGAAAAGCAAGCAGACAAAGGCACACACAGTCCAGGGTACTCTGTCCTGGGCTCACTCCCAACTGGGAAATAATATCTTTACTTCTGGGTGCCAGATTTATGAATTTCTTCCAGTTATCATGATGGCAAAATAAACAGTTGTAGAAGCTGGGAGAAATGGTTGAAGAAACCAGGGCTATTCTATTTGAAAAAGTATAGTCAGAGACAGTTACTGTCTTCACATATGGTAAGGGCCACTGGGGCAGGAAGGAAGAGGTTATTCTGTGTAATCTCCGAAGACAGCATGAGAGTCAAGGAGGGAGGCGTTCTTGGCTCCCTAAAGTGTGTCCCCTCTCCCCGCCATGTGCCAGGCACTGTGCAAAGCGCCAGCACCTCTGGAATGCAAGTCGCCTTGTGAAATGTGCAAATCGCCCCATCACTTGGAAATGTTCAGAGAGGAGACAGCACAGACGAGAGATGTTGAGAAAGAGTCCTGCAGTGGGCAGCAGGGGGTTAAAACAAAAGCCCTCTGAAGCCCTGAAGACTCCTGTTCTACCATTAAACCAACCTGACAATTACACATTCCTTGCCATCCGCCTGAGATGTAAGGGGAGGTTAAAAAGCCACAAGGTGATTTAGAAATACAGGCATCCCCAATCAAGTTCTTGAAAATGTTTTGAGGAACAAATTTATAGATAGTGCGAGCCTGGATTTCATGATTCTAGGTAGGAAACAAAGACATGTTACTGTCCACCCACAAACCGCAACCAGTCCCCCAAACATCTATCTACCCCTCTCTACCTGTCTAGCTAGCTAGCTAAATAAGCCAAAAAAATCTGAACATAAAGCATTTAACATACCAATTATTTCATGACATAACTTAAATAAACTTAAGGAATTCACTGGTGGGCATGTTTCTATTTCAGAATAGCTTCAGCCTCAATGCCTACCCCCAGCCATCTCCACAAGCACCATGTGTGAACTGCCGCAGGCAGGGGCCGTGCTGGGCGCGGGGCTGCCAACTGCTGAGCCAGGCGAGGTCCCCTCGGAAGAGCCTCACAATCTAGTGAGGTGGACACCAACTAGTGCTAAAGACTGGAAAGACAGGACTGGCTCTTAAGCTTCAGTGGGCATCAGAGTCACTGGAGAGCTGCTAAACACAGAGCAGTGGGCCCCACCCCAGACGTTCTGATGCAGCAGGTCTGAGGTAGGGCCCGAGAATCTGTGTGTGTAACCAGGCCCACACTGAGAAGCATGGATCAGGGGGACCTGGGACAGGGCAGAGGCTCCTTTAGAAGGCTTAGAAATGTTTCTCCCAACAGGGCTGTAAAGCAGCTGTTAGTTCTGATGAAATAATTAGAGGCCTCTTTTCCTTTTAGGGGCCCATTTAGTTACACTGGGACCATAGTCCCTGAATGCCAGCCATGAGGCTGGCCCTTGTTTCTGCATCCACTTCCACTTAGTGAGCAAATACTATGGCTAGTTGTTATGCCAGGTGCTTCTGACACGTCACCTGTATTTCATCTTCATACCATGCTGTAAAGTAAATGTAATCTCTGCCTCCATTTATCAGAAGAGGAAACTGAGGGATGAGGAGCAGCTGCGGTAGGAAGAATAAGGGCCACCTCTTTTCTTTAAGGATGCCCATGTCCTAATCCCAGGTGCTGTGAGTACAGGCAACCGTACATGGCGAGTGACTCTGTAGATGAGGTTAAGGGTACAGAGACTATTCTGCGTTACCCAGTGGGCCCGATGTATTCACACAGGGGCTTGCAGAGGAAGAGGAAGGCAGCAGAGTCTGTGACAGAGACGCACAGAGTGAGATGGACTTGGCCCACCATGCTGATTTTGAAGACACAGGAAGGGGGTCGCAGCCGAGGCATACAGGTGCCCTCTCGAAGCCAAGAATGGTCCTCAACTGACACTGAGGAAATGGGACCTCAGTCCTCCCATCACAAGGATCGTGTTTTGCCAAAAACCTGAATGAGCAAGGAAAGGGATTCTCCCACGAGCCTCCAGCAAGGAGGACAGCCCGGCTGCCGCCTTGATTTTACCCCTGAGGCCACGTCAGACTGCTGACCAACGGAACTGTAGGATCAATAAAGTTCTCGTGTCAAGTCGTTCAGTTGGTGGCGACCTGTTTCAGCAGCAATAGAAAACTAGTATGTGCGCCAGTGTCGGAACTGGGACGCGGCAGAGCAGTGTTTAAACCCGGGGCTCAGCTCTTAGTCACAGCTAACCGCTCTGGCAGACAGGCTTCTTGTGAGTTCAGCTTCTGAAATAAGTGAGTTAAGCTGAGGCTACCAGAGAAGAGATTTTACGCCAGCAGGATTTCCACGAGATTTACAGATGCCCGGGAGGATAGCTCCTGCTCGTGGGAGCCTGGGGCCTTAGAGGCTGCTGAACTTTAAAGCTAGAAGTGTCCTCAAAATTAAAACCAATGTTCCCATTTTATAGGAGGTTAATGGAGGGCCCAGGGGATGAAGTTACCTGTCCCAAGGCAACAGGTCACTTGCAGAGCCTCACTGGGTGGATCTTGCTTTCATTCACCAGGGGCGGGTAACTACAAGTACCTTAACGTTACCCTGTGGCTAGGGGTGTCCAGGACCTGGACTTCTGCCTTCTTATCACCTTGGACGCACATGGCTGCCTAGACACACTGAGCTGCCTAGACAGAGATCAGTCACTGAGGTCAGAGAAGTAATTACATCAGCAGGGAGAGACAAACAGAAAGACATCATCATAATGAACAGCCCCTCCCAGCCACCTTGAGGTCCTGCTGCCAGAGACAATCTCCCAGAACTCTCTAAACCACATAGGTCTGCAGCTTCCTCTACAGGGCCTTCTCTGCATTTTGTTCCAGGACACCAGGTCCCTAGCTCACCAAAGAGGGCCTCTCCTCAAAGAGCCTACTCACGGCCCTGCCCTCTGAGGTTACACACTTATTGGTTTAACAAAGATATTTCACAAAGACATGGGGCATCGGTAAAAACATCCTCCCCTTAGAAAGCCTCCAGCAGCTCTGGGCTTGGCTGGGCTTGTGAGAGTCCAGCTGAGGTTCTTCAAGAGCTGGCTCAAAATTTTTAATGCACTTCTTTTCAAGAGCTCGTCCCTGCTGTCCAAGATGAATTCCATTACACCCCTGTTCTCCTCACCCTCAAATCCCTTTCACTTGGGCTTTTATCTTCCAAGCCACTCAGCATGATGCAATGCTTTCCTTACAGCAAGGTTCAACAGTTTCTTGTTTCTGCTCTGAAAATACAGACACCTCAAGCTTCAGGCATATTTGGTCCACAGTGGGGCAACTCCCTACCTGCCTTGGGGTGATATATTTCCCACCAGAGTAAAGAACCACATTTGGGGAAATTTTGCCACCTTCCTCAATCAACATTCTGAGCTCTGTGTGCCTTCCCTGGAGAACTGGGAGTAAGTTGCCGTGGGGTCACCAGGGTGCCCGAAATATTAACAGCCACCATTTGTTCTCCAAATATCAGGAGGCAAATGGAGCCCTTTCCATGAATTATCTCATGTAGTCCTAACACCCGATGAAGTCAGGCCTACTATTTCACCAAGAAAATGAGGTTAAATAGCTTGTTCCCGACTACCCAGCCAGTAAACAGCAGAGCCAAGAGTCACAGCCTGGTCTGACGCCAAAGTCCCAGCCCTGGACCGCTACATTGGGTCACATGAACTTGACAAGACAACGTGAATTTGGCACTTCTCTTCAAGCACGCCAAGCTTCAAACTGTGCTTATTCTAGGTAGATCCCAGGGCAAAGTCACCCACAGACACATCACCAATACACACATTAAGCTAGATAAGGTAGGGCAAGGTGGTAGGAAAGAGACGTTTCCCTGACAATTGAACACACAGTAATCTTTGGGTCACCTCTCCTGTGTTTGCAGTCTCTCCCTCCTTTTCAAAAAGGGTCTGTCATCACAAGCTAACTTTATATGGTGTGGGCTGTGTCTCTGAGTTTGTCAAAACTACGGGCTGCTTTGTTTAGAATGAAGGAGAATTATGCAGCTGAGAGAGGTGCACAGCCAGGTCTCAGGTGCGGCCCCTGACCTCTTTAGCAAAGTCACCACCAAGTAAGAGCATGATTTTTAAAAGGATCAGCTGATCACAGCAGGATGCTCTTTCAAAATGGACATGGGGTACTACAGGAAGGAAGGAAAGTGCTGGTCAGGAGGAAAACCCTAGGAGCCTCTGAGTTAGAGCCTTCTGGTGGTGCACTGGGTCCATTCACTGCTTCACAAACGGACTGCGAGGGCGGAGAGGAGACCCCAGTCTCAGAAGTCACACAATACTGCAGGTGAGTCACAGAGCAGTTCTGCTCACTGTGGGTTCCCACTACCAGATGTCGATGAAAATAATCCATAACCAGTCTATAAATGAAAACTTGGGAGAGTTTATTCTGAGCTAAAAACTGAGGACCATGGCCCGGGGCCTTTCTTCCCGAAGGAAGAAAGAGCACCAAAGAAGTGGGGTGCACAGAGTGGTTATATACCCCCAAACAGGATGTTTCACATATGATTGAAATGTCCCTTTTACAATAGTCACAAGACTGCTCTGTTGACACGGCGATTGATGGACACAGCAGGGAGGTCTGCTGTCTCAGTGGACACAGCAGGGTGGCAGGTCTGTTGTCTCTGAGCTGGGTGGTCAAAGGTGAGTGCAGCAGTCAGTTCCTAGCCTAAGGAAAGATGCTTATCCCTAAGGAAATGCTAATGTGGGTGGAAGTTGCACCTTTATCTTCAGGCCATTTGTTCTTGCCATAGTAAATGTTTTAAAGCAGATATACAATGTGTGCTCAACGGCCACAGTCAGGCCCTTTTGGGAAAACAAAGTCAGGCCGAATTAGGTTTACACCAAATGGCTTCCTCATATACTCCAATATATCCTATTGCTTGCCATTTCTATTTGTCAAGGAGAAGCCATTTCCCTGAGGCTGCTCGTGTCAGAGAAAGAGGAAATGGAGTCTGTTACCTGGCACACTTCCAGGTGCCTGCAGAGCCTCCTTCTCCTTGAACAGCACAAACCACAAGGTAAGGTTTCTTCAAAAGTCAGCTGTCAGACTTGGGGAAGAGTGCGGCCCCTCCAGCCCAAGAAGACAAAACTTCACACCAAAATTGGACACAAAATGTCAAAGTTCCAACCAGGCCCTGCTTTTTAAAGTTCATAATTTAGACCTCTAGAAAAAAGACAGATGTCCTGACGATGGTGCCGAGGCCTGCGGCGCTCAGAGAAGTTGCACCTGGAATTTGAATGCTGCTCTCTCCCTGGACCAGCAGGATGCAGCACACGCCAAGCTGTCCCCTGATGCTGGGCAGGAGCAGCCCACATCACCGAGGTCACCACGAGGGTGAATGAGTGACACACTGACAGCCACTCTGTGTTTCATTGTCAGTACAGTATTCAATGAATTACATGAGATACTTGGCATTTTATACTAAAATAGGCTTTGCGAGCGATGACTGCCCCGCTGTAGACACGTCAGGGCTCTGAGCAGATTAAGGTAGGGGAGGCTAAGATGGGATGTCCGGGCTGCTAGGCGTATTAAATGCATTTTCAGTTTAGGATATTTTCAGTTACGGTGATTTATCAGAGGTAACCACATGGTAAGTCAAGGAGGTCCAGGTTCCTGAGGGAACGGAGGGCGCGGCCTGCGGAATTCGGGGTGTTTGGGAGGAGCGGCGCTCCCCGTTTCTCCGTCGGAAACCAGGGCAGTGGCGCAGCTGGGCGGGGCTGGGCGTGGGGCTGCGGGCTCCGACCCCCGAACCCCCTCGAACTGTGGGCCGGGTCCTTCCAGGCTCGGCCTCGCCCCGCGCCGTCGTCTCCACCCGAGGTCACCAGGGCGGGCGCACGCCCCGAGCCCTGGGCCCTGGTTAGGGAGCCGGGCGGCCCCTGCGCGCGAGGCCACTCTGCCCGGGCCAGGCTCGGAAGAAGACCTGTGGCCAGAAGTAGGTAAGACCTTTAAAACCTCGACAACGGAAGTTTATGGTGTCCTCCTCCGGTTTGTTATGGGAAACAAAAACAATATGAAACTCCAAGACTTGTGATTTTCCTTTATTTTTTAAATAAATTATATTAAAATGTTTTTCAAAACTTTTTTGTGCCCATGCCAAGCTCCCACCTGGCCGGTCAAGTTGTGCACTCCTGCTGCAGCAGGAGGCTCCTTTCTGCTCTTCAGCCACAGACACACCCATGGCTTGTGACTTGTTTGGAACCAAGATAAAACTCTGTTATGGGTTTAAAAGCTTACATTGGCCAGTCTGGCAGCAGAGCCGCCATTATTTTTATGTAAAGATGTAATCTGAAGTTCCCCTTTATCACTTGGACACTGTCCCGTCTGCTGCAGACCAGCTTTAAGAGTGCCATGGAGGGCCAGCTGCAGTGGCCTAGTGGTCACATTCAGCCCACTCTTCTTTGGAGGCCCGGTTGGGTTCTGGGCGCAGACCTACACTGCTCTGTTAGCGGCCATGCTGTGCTGGTGGCCCACATACTAAAAAAATGGAGGAAGGTTGGCATGGATGTTAGCTCAGGGCAAATCTTCCGCAAATGGAGAGCACCATGGAAAGGCGCATGAGGAACAAGCCAAAAGTATACGTTTTTCTCCAAGAGGTTGACCTCCGTGGGGGACCATAAGACTGTATCAGGATAAGAAGGTCTTGCATCTCAGGACTGCTTACACTGACTCGGGAGGGGAAGAATGAATAGGATAAAATTCAAGGAGGAGAAATCATATGATAACTGTTATGACAAGTGCCTGCTAGCATGATCCTCTGATGGCTTGGGGATGTCAGGGAATGAGTCTCATTTGGTGGTGCCCAAATCTTGGTTTTCCTCTGTACAGATGGGAGTCTCAAATCAGAAGGACTTGCTGTGATTAAAGTGTGTCTGCTTAAAACAGCTAACAAGTGTATTTCCTATGATGGCTTCTTTACAGAGCTCTTTCACATGCGTTATCTTATACGCATCCTATTAGCTGTTCCCTGCTTGAAGCTCTCTTGGATTCTGAGACATCATTCTCTTCTGGTTTTGCTTCCAGTTCCTTGACCTTTCAGTCTTGAGCTTCTTTTCCACTTCGTTGTTAGTGCCATCCAGGTGATTCTGACTCCTAGCAACCCTATGTACAGCAGAGCAGAACCCTGCCTGGTCTTTTTACACCATCTTCTCATCTTTTCCCCTAACCACTCATAATCTGGTGTTGCAGGGTTGAACGGAGAACCACGGCTATGTGTGCTCCCCGGGTGACTGTGGCACATCCACTTTACCTTGGGGATATATATGTTTGCAGATGACTTGCCAATCTTTATTCTCCAGTCCTGACCACTCCCTCGATCTTCATATTCATACCCAACTGATTGCCGGACATCTCCACCTAAATGTCCTACAGACATCTTGAACTCAAAATGTGTCCAAATCTGAATTCATCTCCATTGTTCAAAGGTGTTTCCTGCAGTTATTTTTTCATAAATGAACCCAGAAACCAAGGAATCAACTTGGATTTCTTCCACTCCCTCACATCTAGTCACCATCTCCTGCCTACTTTATCATTTAGCTCAATTTCATCCCCTCTTCACTCTACTCCTACTACTGCTGCCCTCATTCAGGCCTGTAGCATGTCTTCCTTGGGCTGTTACAACTCCTTCACACCAGGCTAATTCCTGCCTGCCTTGCCCCTTCTCTGCCCATCCTCCACACAACTGCTGGAAACCTGGCTAGTTTACCTCTCCAGCCTTATGTTTGACTTTCTATTTAATTTTTTCCTTTTCTCAACATCCTTCCCAGAATACAATATGACTGCAGCTGCCATCTTGCAACCATGAGGTGACCTTTAAGGTTAAAGTCTCGTGCTAAGGATGACAGAACAGGAAGATGGAAGGAGTCTGAGATGTTGACACTATTGGGCCACCATATCAGCCCTGAACTAGTTACCTCTGACTTTTCATGAGAGAAAAATAACCCCTAAGCTATTTAAGCCATTGTTTATTTAGGTACCTGTCTCATCCTGGACAAATGAGTAAAAGATAAATGGTGTTTTCAAGGGACCTCAGAGCCAGAAATGGCCTTCACTCCACCAAAAGCAGAGTCTGACCATCTGTTAGATCCCTTTTGTGTGTGCATACACATTCTTGCCAATGAAATAAAACATCACTAATCAATCACACCCTGGTCTGAAATAGAGGTTATTCATTCACTATTCTAAGAGAATGTGGATTTTGATGAGAGGATAAGCCAGCCTGAAGCATCCTGAGGAGGAAGGACTGGATGGAGCTGCAGGGAGATGTGAGGCAGCATCGGTACTCTGGGACCTGAGAGAGAGAAGAGGACCTCCAGAAAAGAGAAAGATACCAAAAATGGCAAGAATTCCTGGGCCCAGCTTTAACTTCCAACATTAACTAGTTTTAAATTATTGTTTTATTAGGAAAGTTTGTTTTTCAAAAAATCAGTGGGTTGATTTTAAAAAAAGAGAGAGACAGGCATAATAGAAGGATTTGGTACCCTGATAACACTCTATTAAAAAAGATAAGCAGGAAAATCTCTCAGTCCATTTCAGAACATTTTGACATGTGCCAGCTTGAAAGGGTGAGTTTGCCTTCGCGGTCCCTGATGGCAGCCGACTAACCCTGTTTGCACCTCCCTCTTCCTACAGTTTCCCTACAAAAGAACTGTTCCTGGGGAAAACAGAAGGTGGAACACAGGACAGGGTATAGTCAAAGCCAGGAAATGACTAAACAGGCAACAGGCCAACGAGTTTCAATCTCATCTTCAGTCTTAAGAGCAAAGGCTTCTTCATATGAGTTTACGGAAAATAGGCAATTACACACAATACAGCATCGGAACCAAAGTTTGTTTTTAAAATGTGAGTTTTTGACATTGGGAAGATTTCATTCCAAACTCTCAATTAATTACAAAAAAATCCATGTTTCAGGAAGACATACTTAACATAAAATTCACATCACTTATCACAAAGTTAGACAGTCAAATGTATAAAGGAGAAACAAAACAGAAGCAGTATTTACAAATTTAGACTACATGAGACATTGTGAAGAAGCTTTTGTTAATAAACAAGGCCATACATACTTTTACACACTACATTTCAAAAATGATGCATCTGTGAACAACAATATGATAAAGGTCATAGTGCTGCAGACTTTAAATTAAAGGTTGGGAGAATTAAAGACTAAATGTGAGGTCCAGGTCGTAATGATAAAGACTTCAAATTCAAGGACAAATTGTCTAAGAAAGGACAAACAACTAGCATTCAAGCTATTTAATCAATTAGTTCCCTGCAAGTACAAAATATATAGGAATCACTAAATGGACTGACCTAATTACCAATTCTGTTCATTTCTAAATAACTCACAACTGCAAGAGGTCTTTTCACAGAATCAGTCAGAGTTTCTCTCTATCCTCGTGTAGGTATTTCTGCTACATTTTAAATCCTTATTCCAAACAATTCCCTCCCATTTCCATATTTTTATAAGTATAAAATATTTTAAAACGAAGAAATATCTGATCCATAGCTAGAGAACTACTCCCCCATGACTTCTAGAAGAGAAAAAAAAGTTTCCCATTTATTTCCTCCTCTACCTCAAAAACACAGCAAATTAAAACCATCCAGTTCCTAATGTAGTGTCACATAGAACCCAGGGCCCCGAACAACGTTTCATGCTAACTTTCCTGCTATATGCTGAGAACAAGTTAGTTATTTACATTATTGAGAAATCTATTTAACAAACTGGATTCATCCCTGTGCTTCCGTCAGCAGAGGCTTGCTAAAAAAGGCGAGAGCAACGGCGTCTGCGAATGGGAACATCAAAGACTCTCCTCCGTCTCTCTTCCTCATCATCTTCATCGGATTCATCCATATCTGCCGAATCATCATCATTGTCTTCTTCCTCCTCCTCTTCTTCTTCCTCTTCCATCTCTTCATATTCATCAGGACCCATTTCCTTGAAAGAGAAAACAATCTTTTGATAAGAACTTCATCAGTTTTTTATACTTAATGCAAATTCTCATTTATCTAAACAACTGGACATGCCAATATGAATTTTTATAGATTTGAACAGTGCATTTTCATAATGCACATGCTAATGCAAGATTCTAGAGAGTATATTCTATCACATGTTTAAAAATGCTCAATGTGGGGGCTGGTCCCGTGGCCAAGTGGTTAAGTTCACATGTTCTGCTTCAGCAGCCCAGGGTTTGCCAGTTTGGATCCTGGGCACAGACCTACATACTGCTCATCGAGCCATGCTGTGGTGTCGTCTCACAAGAAGAACCAGAATGACTTAGAACTAGGATATATAACTCTGCACTGGGCTTTAGGGAGGAAAAAAGATAAAAAGGAAGATTGGCAACAGATGTTAGCGCAGAAGTTAGGCCAATCTTCCTCACCAAAAAAAGCATAAAAAATGGTCAATGTAGTCTTAATGGTAAATATATTTCATTAATACAGTATTTATTTTTTACATGGTAGTTGATAATTCATACAAGGGAGCAAACAGATCATTCCTAACAACCCAATACATAATTTTACTGAATTTATCATATTAGTGTGTTAAGTAACAATTATCTATTAATCTATATGCTTACAGAAAAGAGGATGTGAAAGAGTAATAAGGTATGACCTCTACTGGTAACTTTTATGTACTGTCAACAAGAGGGCTAATAGATTTCCATTGAGCTCCTACTATAAAGACACATCATTTCAATTCAACCGCCATTGGTAGCCTCTACTGTGAAATTGACTTGTTGAAGGCTCTCAAGGCAGTAGTGATGCTGAACCTCTTGTGGAAACTTTAATTCTGCTTAAACAGTGTCTGATCAAGTCTTGACTCACTCTGCTGTCAATGTTCTCTTTCATACATTTGAAGACTCAGTGGGAGGAGTTGCTGCATTGAACAGAGTTCTGAACAGCAAGGAGGACCTAGCTGGTAACATGGAAAGTTTTGGGAAACTTGGGATGTGATGTCAGCAAAAGTCCTTCCACAAGGTTTTTATGGGATTACACGTCCATTAACCCCTGACCCCTCTGATCTCATCTCTAACCACTCTCCCCTGGTCATGGTACTCAGCTACACTGGCCTCCTTGCAGCTCTTCAAACAGACCAAGCACATTCGTGCTTCAGAGCCTCTGTACCTGCTATTCTTTTGCCTGGAACAGCCTTCTCCCACATATCCACCTGGCTTCTTCTACTTCTTTCAAGTCTCAATTGTGGTGTCATTGAGGCCTTCCCTGAAACATCTTTATATCAGAACAACCCAATAGGATACTTCTTATTCCCTTTACTCTGATTTTTCTCCAGAGCACTTCTTACTACTTGACATAAATACAGTGTTTATTTGCTACACTTTGTCTCTTCCAACTAGAATGTAAATTCCAAGGCAGAGATTTTATCTCAACTTTCTTCTTTTTTTTTTATTGAAGTGTAACTGGCATATGGCATGATATTAGTTTCAGGTGTATAACATAATGATTTGATATTTCTATCTATTACAAAATGACCACCACACTAAGTCTAGTTAATATCCATCACCACACAGTTACAGAATTTTTTTCTTCTGATGAAAACTTAGAAGCTTTAATCTCTTAGCAACTTTCAAATGTGCAATACAGTGTTGTTAACTGTAGTTGTCATGCTGCAGGCTATTCCTGAAAGCAAAGGGAGATTTTGATGGTATTGTTTGTGCATTTTCCCCACCACCTGGTAAGTACTCAGTAAATATGTGTTGAGCAAGCAGATTAATTAATGTGAGAAAAGAACTGTCGTTTAGGATTTGTCAAAGGAAGTGTCACTTAGGATTTATTATAACAATAACAACAGAGAAAATATACATAAATATGACATAAGATATTCCATTATTTTTATCTTTTGATTTTTCTTTTAATCTAAGGAATGAAGACTATAATTCAGTAGAAGGTCCAAACAGAGGAGATGGGTAAGGCTTAGGAAATTCTAAAACATTAAATCCAGGTTGTATGATTATCAGTTATCTTAATGAAGAAGAAAAACTGTGAAAGAAATCAGTGTGGCTAAAGAGGGAGCCTGCCAGTGCCCTTGGACAGAAGTGTCCACACCCAACCAGAGATGGAGGGAGGCGCACAGAGAAGCATGGGAAAGCAGCAGCAGCAGGAGCCTCTCAGTGCCCCAAAGCAAACAGCAAACCACCTAGGCTGAGACACGGCTTCAGACCAACCTACAGTGTATTTAATAGTGGCATTCAAAGTATAAAACAAAAGGAAGCATTAGGTACAATGATTATCACATGGTTAGAGGCCAAAAAAGAACAATTCAGCTTCCTTACCAAGAAAGCAAATATTTAAACAGGAGAGGTACAATACAGATACAGCACAATACAAACACAATCCCCATTGCCTCTTCATGTTGATTAGAAAAAATTCCAGAATTCTCATTTCTTTTTATTGAGTGCTCATCCCTGAGAGAGAAAACATTTTACACAAGGCAGGTCAAGATTTTATATGCTTATTTGTGGTTAGGAGGAAACTAAAACTCTCAATAAGTAAGAACATAAGTAAGAGAGGGTTGAACATGTAATGAGTTTATTATTGTAATTTAAAATTATAAATTTTAAAACTTTAAAAAAGGAATAAGTAAATGTTATAAAATGTCTCAGTTTTAATTTCTAACATGATAAATATCGATACAACCCACATAAGCAAGAGTTCTTTGGATTCCTCAATAACTTTTAAGAGCTTCAGGGTGTCATGAGACCAAAAAGTTTGAGAACTACTCCTTAAGTAATAACTACTTTATACCCATCCTAACAAACAATAAAAACAGGCCTCAACAGTATCACGCTGATCCAACAGTACCTTAACGGTCTGTCCAAACAAACTTCAACATTCTTTATACTTTAGGTCAGGAACATTAGCAACTTTAGGACAAGGAATATTATCAGAGATAGAGATTTCATGACAATAAAAGAAGCACTTCATTAAAAAGACATAACAATCCTAAGTATATTTGCATATAATTACAGAGCTTCAAATACATGTAGGAAATCGGACAGAATTAAAAAGAGAAATCGACAAAACTGTAATTACAGTTGGAGATTTCAACAATCATCTTTCTGAGAACAAAGACAAAAAGAAAAGTCAGTAAATTTATAGAAGACTTGAAAAACAGTCAACCAATTTGACCTGTCATTTATAGAATAATCCCCCAAATACAGAATACACATTCTTTTCAAATGTACAAGGATTATTTACCAAGACAGACCATGATACTGGTCCATAAAACGTTTAAAAGGATTGAAATTAGACTGAGTTCTCTAACCCTAAGAAAATTAGAAATCACTAACCAAAAGTTAACTGGAAAATCTCATGTTTGGAAATTAACACATTTCTAGAAAAGTCATAGGTCAAAATTAAATTACAAGGGAAATCTGAGACTATTTTGAACTAAATGTTAATGAAAACACATCAAAATTTGTACAATGCAGCTAAAACAGTGCTTAGAGAGAAGAAAGGTCTAAACTTCTACCTTAAGAAGCTAGGAAAAAAGCAAATGACACCCCAAGTAACTAGGAAGAGAGAAATAAAGATGACCGCAGAAATCAATGAAATAGCAAATGAGAAAACAGAGAAAAATCAGTGAAACCAAAAGTTGTTCCTTTAAATGAAACCCCCCAGCTCAACGAAAGGGAAGATATAAATTACCAAAACGAAGAACAAAAGAGGACAATATGACTATAGTTCTTGTAGGCATTAAAAGGATAAAGGGAACACTGTGAAGGAATTCATGCCAATAAATTCAACATTTTCCTTGAAAGATACAAATTAACAAAAGTGAAACAAGAAGAAAATATGAATATTAAAGAAATTAAATTCATATTTCAAAACTTTCCCACAAAGAGAACTCCAGCCCCAGATGGGTTCCCTGATAATTGCATCACATATCTAAGGGTAAGATGATACCGATCTCCTACAGAAACTTAGTTAGTGAAAAATGGAAGACTGTTACAGGAAGTAGCAGATTCCTAGTACCAGAAATATGCAGTAGAAAGCATTCCTCCACTGGAAGGGAAGCTTAACTTCACTTCCAAACCTGGACTGTAGATCCTTTTCACCAGACACACCACAAACACAATGGCCTCAAGTCTTTCTAAACTGGAGCTGGGAATGTGTCAACTCTAGGTCAGATTAAGATCAGTCCATCTTCCCAGACTTATTTTAGACCCACCCATCAGGGTCATCCCAGGAGTTAGAGGACACTTTCTGAACATTTGGTGCCTAGGATTCAATTACATTCTGGGTACCAAATTCATATTTTATTCCTATTATATAACTGGAGTTTCATAGTTCTCTTTAGTCATTTTATAGTCATTTTTCCGTCATTTTATAGCCTCTAAGATTGGGGTACTGCTACATTTGTCATAAGGTAACCCTAAGAGCAAGATTTTAAAAATATACCTACTTGACTTAGGAAATGATCTCAAAGAGAGACTACTAAAGTACAGGTCTACCCATTAAATCCTCTTTGTAATGAACTCTATAGGGTATTTGTATTATTTTACAAAATTGGGAGTTTCAGCAGAAAGACTGTAAGAGATTGTTTTCCCAGCCTTAATGAAATAAAATAAAGCCTATTCTTACTGGTCAACTGTGATGTTTCTCATTAGGCCACAGAACTGTTTTTGGAAACTATGGAAAAGAGGCTGAACCTTTAAAACCAGTAACTACTCTCTATGATACTATAATGGTGGATACATGTCATCATACCTTTGTCCAAACCCACAAAATGTACAACACCAAGAGTCAACCTAATGTAAACTATGGACTTTGGATGATTATGACGAGTCAATGTAGATTCATCACTTGTAAGAAAGGTATCACTTTGGTGGGAGATACTGATAACGGGGGATTCTATGCATGCATGGGGACAGGAAGTATTTGGGAAATCTCTGTACCTTCTGCTCAATTTTCTGTGAATCTAAAACTGCTCAAAAAAATGACAACTATTAAAAAGAAACAGAAAACAGATAATAGCAGAGTTACTCTGACTGAAGTGTGTGGGGTCTAGCTTACTTATTGTCCATCTCCCCCAACATATTCACATGGCTCCCCATGATACTTCCTCAGAAACTTGGGGTCTCTGGAACCATTTATAAACCATTTGTCTAGCTAATTAATAATGTCCCTCCATGGAGTAGATTCAACAAAATCGTGTAAATCAGCCCTAGAGGAAAATTTAACTCACCAATCGGGCTATAGACACCCTGAATGTCGGACATGCCATATGGAATCGGGGAATGGCGACATTAAAGATCTTGTCTTTAAAGTAAAGAAAATGGAAGGTATAATATCCTTCCATATATCCTGACGTTGTAGAAAATGTGGTACAACTTGTATATTCATACACCCGACCTGGGCTGATGATTGGAAATTCACCTGTGGAGAAAACAGTAACAACAAACCAAAGTATAAAATTTAGTTCTTCACTATAGCAAATAAGACAGGTCCTCTATGGTATTATGCAAACTATGCCCAATCAGAAAAAAAATCTAAAAGGAAATATAACAAAATGTTAAGAGTGATAGTATTATAAGTGAGTATTTTATTCCTCTTGACTTTTTTTTTTAATATTCTCCTAATTTTATACAGTATGTGTGTGGGGGAGAGAATATCTACTAAAACAAAACAAAACAGGAATATTTTCTTTTTCAAAATACTTTGAGGCATGGAAGACACCATCCTTAAGACATGAATAATAAAAAGTGTCACAGTTGGAGGCTGGCCCTGTGGCCAAGGGTTAAGTTCATGCACTCTGCTTTGGCGGCCCAGGGTTTTGCCGGTTTGGATCCCGGGTATGGACGCAGTACCGCTCATCAGGCCACGCTGAGGCGGCATCCCACATAGCACAATCAGAGGCACTCACAACCAGAATATATAACTATGTACTGAGGGGGCTTTGGGGAGAAGAAGAAGAAAAGAAAAAAGAAGACTGGCAACAGATGTTAGCTCAGGTGCCAATCTTTTAAAAAAAAAAAGTGTCACAGTTGGACACCAGTCCAGAGATAAGGGCACTCTAAATGTTGAAAAGCAGCAGGAGACTAAAACATAAAACTCTGACGATGCATCCTCAGCATTTAGCCCAGACAAGATGGCAGTCACAGGGGAGAGGTCTTACACCAAGGGACGAAAGAGAAACAGAATTACAGCTTTCATAAAACTGCTCAGCATTAGATCCTCAAATATATCCAGGAAAAATTCCTTAAATAAACACGTAGAACATAAGTCTATTCGTGGCAATGAATTAGAACAACTTTAAACCGAATTCTGATATGCTTAGGACTGACAACAGACGTACATAGCTTAAATAATATATTTTCCTGAAGCATACATACAAAAACGGAAGAATCTGAGGGTTCAGAAACTTAAGATAATCATAATTTTTAAAAAAGCTGAATGTCAATGGTAATCAGAGCTAAAGATGACTGAAATCCAGGAATAAAAATCTGGGCTATTAACAATTCCCCCCAAATTTCAAAAAGATGACTAATATGAAATTTATTTTCTCTTTCTGCCCTATGCCTTGTAACCCTACAGAATATGTTAAGGAAAATTATCCAACTAAAAAAAATAAAGAACTTAAGAAAGAAAAGCAAGGAACCCAGGTGATCCACAGGGTGGTAAATCAATCCCTGAATATTTAAGATTGCTGTAATTTTAGAAAAGTTCATGTTTAAGGTACTAAACTAACGGAGTAATGACCTTTACACATTATATTTAAGAAGCAAAGTATTATAGTTAGAAGCCCAGAATCTATGATATCTTTCACATGGTAAACACAGCTATTGAAAGGTACAGTCTTATCCACTAAGACTGCACCATGCATCATGCATTTTCCAAGCTGTGTATCACATAAACGATCTCCAAAATGTCTTAGAGGCAAGTGATATATAAAACCAAATCTTGGATCACATACCGACTACTCCAGGTCCTTGGACTTCTTCCACGTCCCCTTTAGCATTTGTTATTCTCCAATAGCGACTGTCCAACTGACAGGCCTTCTCTGGAAGTGCATCCTTTGACATCTCAATCCTGGGGAAGGGAAGGGACCGGGAGAGACACAAATCTGTTTCTTTTGCTTAAGAGCTATAGTATCTGGGCTAAGACTATGAAAGGAATTTCCAAAGGCAATTAAGAAGTCCAACCCAAAGTCTGTGTTAATCATCTATTTTCTGTAAGTTCTCAAAGATATTGGCTTGATTAGCTTGACTCCCCAACAGAAATGCTTTCACTCAATTTACACACTTGACTTTCAGTGAGAATCAACAATGGAAAGGGCAATATAAAAATTCACAAACACAATGGTGACAACAGTCTTTTGCTGTTCAAGTGAAAATGAGTGTGGGAAACGCTTTCTAGAATATAGTGCTGTGAAAAACTTCTGTTCTAAAACACTCATGGTCTTTTTTCACTACAAGGCTATGCAACTCATTTCCCTTTTTTCCATTAACTTCTAGAAAGTACAAAGCAAAATGCCACTAGTCAGTTACTGACTACCTTGACTCTATTTCCCAATACTATTATGTCCTCCCTTTCTTTAAGAATCTTGCTGTCTCCTATTTTCATTTTGAGTACCCTATAAGCACATGAAGGTGTTCTTATTTTAAGCATGTCTTAATCCTAGGCAGAATCTGAATTAAACAATTAAAACAACAAATATTTGTACATGTGTAATTGGACATATCAGAGACTGCTTATAATAATAAAATCCTAGGAAGCTTCCTGGTAAGTATACATTACCAAAATACTTCCAATATGGATATATATTTAAAAAATATGTATAACATATAAAATATATAAAAATATATCTAAAAACAAAGTATCCTGAATCCCTTAAGGCAATGAGTTATCACAGAGGACTTCTAATTAAAGTGAATTTAAAATTTGTTTTTTATTTAACTAAATCCAATGCTTAACACAATGTCTGATATAGAGGCAGTACTCAATAAATATGTATTCGACTTTTAATTGAATATAGACAGGCCAGATGAAACTTGGAATGCATGGTTTTATCTTGGGCAATCTGATAGCTTCTAAGACTGCATTACAACTCTAACATAGAGCTTTCATGATGATTACAACTTAGTGGCCCACCTTGTAAAGTACCTGGCACAATACTTTAAACACAGTATGTTTGCAGGAAATAACTTAGATAACTTAGAGGTTAATATAAACTCAAGGTATTTTACAAACACTATATTACTGAGAACTTTTTGTTATCCACCTTCCTCCACACTTTAGTAAGAAGCTGCCTTTCCAAATGTGTTTTATATGTCACATCTGATGGGGCAATAACAACACATCCACAGGCTACATCCCACTGTTACTGAAGGGTGACCCCATTTACAATTCTCACCTGATTCGGTATGTGAAGAAATAGTGGGGTGGATGGACAGAGCTAAGTTCTGGCAGAAACGATGTGGAAACTGAAACTGTAATATCCCCAGTTGTTGCTACACACTCTGGATCATGAATATATCTAGGTAATTTAAAACGTTAAACATTTTTTAATTAACTAACTTCAATTTTGTAAGATAAAAGATTTACAGGTACAATGCAAAATAGCTTATACTTTATGATCAAAAATTTAAATTTAAATAATTGATTTAAAAATTTAAATCATAATATAAAGGTATAGTCCTATTAAGCTTAGAAGAAAACTAGAAATTACAAACTAGAAAACCTTGAAGACTCTGGATCAGTAATGATAGCAGTCAAAGTTCAATAATCAGTGGTTCAAATAACGATTCAGTAATTAACTTGGAAACTAAAAAGAACTTATCTCAGTCTTCAGAGCTAAGGAAACTTTTGGGACATCTGAACACCCAGCAATATCCTATCAATAAAATGTGTTAGTATGTTATTCTAGAGGCCTCTAATGTATAACTGATCTATCATTTCTGCGAACCAGGCTACTGTGAGCCAAAGTATTACCTCTAATACTATCTATAATACCTGCATGTTTGACTTAGAGATAATAAGTTATATTAGCCAGGAGTTAACAGTTACTGACTTGCTATTCATAATAAATCTATTAACTGGCAAACAGCTTTTTTTCTCCCTCAAAAAGAAACTATATATAAAAAGAAACTATACTATAAAGCCATAACTTCTAAGTCAAAATCAGTTTTTTCTCTCTCAATTCTTCAAGATAAGAAAAATACCAGCTGTTCAAGTGTTTGGATGCAGCTTTAAAGTGAGAATAAAATAGTGAGATTTAATTAAGGTAATGAAAGATTCTATTATTAACCTTCTTGGAAACTTGACCTCTATAATCTGTAACTGATGGTTTTTTCTGATTTATAATCATTTAAATCCAAAAAGTCCCAAGTGAAATACCTGAAAATTTGGTCTCTGATGATAGGGAAGCCACCTGATATAACATTGTTGACATAAGAAGTAAACCAGTCAGTAAAAGTAGCACCTATAAACCAGGAAGAGGGGAAAAAAGAAAAAGAAAAGGACAAATAGTTTTTGTACACTCTATACAGGAAACAAGGAAACAATGATAATTTATGCTTAAGATGTGAGACCAAAACTAGAAACATTTATGGATATAATTCTACTAATCCTTTATCAGGTTAATTTCTATTCTCAATTCTACTAATCCCTTATCAGGTTAATTCCTATTCTCAATTCTATCCATCTATTTCCAGCTACCTTGCTAGGTAATCCTCCAACTACCTTCAAACTACTTTTTACACTTATAATTAAATAATAGATTTTTAAACTTTATTTTGTTCTGGTACAAGAATGAAAAGCCTTCTTCCTATAATTTCTAGAATATATTGAACAAAAGAGATACACTTATGTCTAGGAAGAAGCTACAGGAAAAATATCAGTGCCTATCCTCAGATAATCAGGGTACCTCCTGGTCCAGGTATACCCTGACTCATACACAGAATCCTGGCAGAAGCCAGGCTCAGTGTGGACATCTAACAGCGGTATGGCACTGTAGAGTGCTGGGCATCAGGCCAATCCCCAAGTAGTCTAGCTGCACCACTGCAAATTCAAATGCAGAGTGGTTCCATATTCTCGGTGACTGCTCCAAGACCAGTCCAAACCATACATCCATCGACTGGATCAATAATAAGCATTTACACGAATTATGCTTGCCCCTTCTAGGTAGTACAAACCAATTTTCTCAGACTCCCTTTAGCTATTGTTAATAGATCTTGGTGCCTATACATATAATCAAAGTTATTCAACGAATTTCTTTGTAATCTTGTTTCTATTAACCCAGTTTCTGCACTCTGCTACACTGAATGTGAGATGCTAATTTATAGTATTTGCTTATTATTCTATTTAGGGAATGATAGTAGATACAATTTGAGTTTGGATCTGAGGGCATACAGCTTTAAAATTTTAAAGGCATCCTGAGAGAAGGTAAACTACAGCAATTGGTTCTTTTCTCAACGTCTATTAATGGCTCATTCTGACCCTTTATTTATTAAATGCTGTTGTATTCAAATGATCACTAATCATCTATCCACATTGAGCAAGATAGTAAGGAGCCACGTGAATAATGTCATTAAAATTCATAGACAGTCCAATTTTTTTTTTTTTTTTAAGATTTTATTTTTTCCTTTTTCTCCCCAACGCCCCCCGGTACATAGTTGTGTATTCTTCGTTGTGGGTTCTTCTAGTTGTGGCATGTGGGACGCTGCCTCAGCGTGGTCTGATGAGCAGTGCCATGTCCGCGCCCAGGATTCGAACCAACGAAACACTGGGCCGCCTGCAGCGGAGCGCGTGAACTTAACCACTCGGCCACGGGGCCAGCCCCTAGACAGTCCAATTTTATGTTTTTAGAATTAGTTAATTTCCCTGTAGAGTTTTAAAAAATCATTTTGTATATTTCATGGAATAAATGTTACACAAGAAGAGATAAATTTCTTATGGTTTACTTAATAAAAAATTGGCATGGTGTATTTTAATGTACCTTACTTTATTACAATACATACCAAAGTGTGTTCTTTAAAATGAGGACAAAATTTTTTATGCAGCCTTTACTATTAAACTTACCTGAACAAAGATTCCGGTTTTCTTAAATATCTATTAATAATCCACTGAACACTAGGAGATTCCATCCTGTGTTTTACCAAAAATCCAAGAAAGTCAAACTTAGCTGAATCAAGATGTAACTTACACGTTCTAAGGAAGTTTACCTTTTAAAGTAAGCCCATATCTTGGAGTTTCTCGATAGCATTGGGGTTTTATTAAGGTAGCTTAAAGGAAGCTGCTTTCCCATCTTTCCTCCCAGCACTAACCTCCCACCTCATCTCTTCTCAGTGCATCTCAAATCTTTTGCTTTGTTCTTTCATTCTAGGAGAAATCCCAGCTACTAGAATAGTATTGTTAGGTCTTAGCACTCTGCTGTAGTGGTGGGGTCTTCCACATCACATCAGACCAGCACCAAACTAAGAAAAGAAACTTATAGAGCCTAGCGGGCCCCTACCATAGAGCTCAGGCAGCCTTCAGTGTATGAATTAGTAGCACCACTGGACGAGAGCCATGACAATCCTCTCTGAAAGTGTGTGCCACACAAAGGTGCCAAAGAGGGCAAAGAGCAGGGCATCACCCCCAGTGGATGCTCAACTTAGAAACCAAAGACCACATGGATCAGGGTGAGCTGAAAGCTAGGGACTAGGTTTAAAAATTTCTTACAACTTACTACACAGGGGCAAGAGCTTCTTAATATTGTAAAGTATACCACAACCCTGGAACGTACCACAGCATGGAACAAATGGAGGCTTATACTCTGCTCAAGGTTGCACTCAGGAGATATAATAAAATGCAAGGTCCCTTCACTGTTTATTAATAGGTTTACAGGGATCTTTAATATGGGCCAGAAATGCCTTTAAAAAGCAGAATGGAGAGTCAGGAAGCTTCTCTAAAGTGAGCAAAACCTAAGCAAAACAAGACTGGATGAATAGCAGAAGGGTGAGCTGCACTTACACGCAAACTGAATTCTTCTCAAAATCCTGAGAAATACCCTTTTAAGGCCAAGAAAAACAAGCTGTGCCAAGAGTTGATGAAGCCCAGTTTACACTGGTCTCTGAAGACTGCTGCTTAAGGCCTCTAGTGAGACTTATCAGTATTTTACTATAGCATTGGCACCGAGAGAAAAAGCTTGAAGTTGTTTCATCTATCTATATTGCTAATTATATATTAATATGATTGATGGAAAATGCATGTGTGTGTAAGGGAACGATATACAACCTCAGAGAAATTCTATACATTTCACTATTCTACAGCAGAGTCCTAAGAGCACAAGATTGTACAGGGCATGGCTTTTCCCAAATACAAACTGAATTCACACAAAGCACAGGGCTATTCTAATGGGAGCCTAGATGCATACTTTATAAACCAGCAAGCCTTAAGAAATACAAGTATAAAACTGCCAACTGATCAAGTAACTGAAAAGTTTTTACCAACTTAACTTTTTTGACCAGGAAGAAGACAACTTTTTCTCCTACCTATAATAAACATGTCAATAGCAGCTGGGTTCCGAGCCATTTGGTCCTAGGTGAAAAAAAGAATATTGTAATTAAAAAAAATACATTTTACTTAATTTCTCATTCTTCATGGTCTGTATCCCTGCCTGGAACAAAGCAAAAGAGGTACAACTAACTTCAGTGCTCTAACCAATACCTGGACATTCCTCACACTTTTCAGTTCCTGTTCTTAGGCTTTCTATATTTAGGGTCTTTCTGTAAAGTCCTTAAAGAATGCCAGGCACTTCTCAGTGACAGTTAAAACTTACATAATGCTATTACTTTTATAATAAACTAAAAAATTATCCTTCAAGAGAACAATTAGGAAGTTAAGGTAAAAAGATATATGTCCTATTATCCTAGAAGAAAGGGCTTTGGATTCACAGTCAAGAGACCTGAACAATTCTAGGGTAGCGACTTCTCTTGGTAAATGGAGAGACTAAGCCACCATCCATCCTCTTACAGAGGTATCAAGTCAAAAATCAGATAAAAGAAGTGAAAATGCTTAGAAAAACATTAAAAGCTATGAAAGCTCTTTAAATATTTTAAATGTCATATGGAGTCTTATGTCTCAGGTAACTATAAAAGGTATTTTCTATTTTAAATTCCTCTTTTAAGTTAAAAGTTCACACCCAGGCAAATAGGAGAGCAGAAGTTCTGCCACTGAGGGATTACTGAGAATGAAGAAACAACTATGAAACCAAATACCACAGTTTGTGTGATTACATTAAAATCATAACAAAAACCTCCTAAAAAGGATCTACGTTTTTGGCTAACTCAAATACCTAGTGAAGAAAGAGTTTAAAAAGTTACTACTGCACTCAGAACTTGAATCAAATGTTTACAAGCTAAATGTTTTAAGTTAGAAATATATCTTACAATTAATTACTTCAACAAAAGCTCATTAGTTTTCCTTATATTTAAAATGCCTTAACACAAACCACAGCTTTCCCTCTGTAGGTATAATAGTTTGCACTGCTTGTCCACTGGTAAAATTGTCTTTGGGCATTCCATGCCATTATGTCCGAGTATCAGCCCTCTAGTTAGATGGGTCTATCATTAAACTGCATAATGTTCTATACCTATTCTACAACGCTGAAAATTCCTAATGCACACATTTATACACTCATCAAACCACATCTTAAGGCCACACAAAACACACTTCCTACTTACTGGACATTGGTAGAAAACTTCATTTTTGTTTCGGCCCTCTGCGGCTTCTACTGCTATGTACTGACTCAAACCAGTATGTATGCAGAAAGTCAAAGGGAGGCAGTACTTCAGTCCCTGTCTCTGCTGGAAGCCTCCAGCAGCCGTATCGACGTCTAACAAATCCTCAGAACGATAGTGATTAGACAGCGCCATGCTTCCCAACAACCTGAGGAGAACACAGACTCAAAAATTTTATCAATTGCAGCACCAAACAGCTGTGCTTCATCTTTTTGATGAATAATAATTTCACACTGACTTTATAAAGACTGATTAACATGTCAATTCTAAACCAAGAGTACCAAAGAGACTACAATTTCTTTGTATTAACTTCAAGTTCTTGAGTGGAAAGATTCTGATTTAAATTAAAAGCCTAACTGCCTAAAATGTCTAAATGTGAGCCTTTTTAAAAGAAAAACTTTTATTGCTTTCAAGAATCTATCTTGCCATGATTTACTGATTTGCCAGTGTTTTGCTACATATATGTGTATGACTAATTTGATGTCTAAAGGGGTAGATTCCGATAGCTTTACTTTGATACAACCTTCAGCTTACCCCATCCTACCAGACAATATAAATGTACATCAGCCTAAACCTTGTCCAAATTCTCATAAACGTGGGATGTGAGGGTCTAAATTCATCTCACTGTACACACACGGGAGCAATACAGGGGCCAGTCATTGATGAGATTCTGACCTTAAACCTCACTGTTTGGGCTGTGGATAGAAAAAAATCCCTGGGGTGAAATTCATGACCTATTTGTCATATCAGTTCTGAGCAACTCTTTTTAATAAAGTTCTCTTCTGTTTGCTCTTGAAATATGAAAGTTTTTCAATTTTGTCAAGTTTCAGTACGACAGAAAACAGACTAGAAAAAAGCAGCCAATAATTTAGGTTTATCTAATCCTAACTGCCCAACATTTGATTCTGAATACTACACCTTGTAATCTCAGCATGATCACCTCTGAGCCTTGCTGTTCTTGCTCAGCCCTGATCTAAAATGATAACAGAGCCTCATATGTTTCTCCGCAAAGGGACACCAGGTTCCAATAAGAAAAACGCAAAATTCTTCCTAAATTCTTATTTCACCAGTGCAATGTCTCTGAAATAGCTTAATTTCATAAAAGTACAAAAGGAGTAGATCCATTCAAAGTGTACAGCTTTTAAATCTCTGAGTGAATTTTGCAGTTACTGCATGGTCTGCTTTTACCAAAATGTTCCACAATGAATACTTCATCTTTTAAAAGGTTAAGTTTAAAATAGGCCATTCAATTATAAGCTGAGCTTGAAAAGGACAAAACTATATTTTCTTTAGTGTATGCAGCGCTGAACAAATTACTACTTTTTACATGTATGGTAACAGAATTTGCATCAAGCTCTTCAAAACAATTTACCTGGCCTGGAATACGATAAATATTTCAAGGGTTATGAACAATTTTAATTAAAATATACTCACACACACAACTAACCTATGTCCTGTAGCCCCCACCACAACAAGACTTCATTTTAACTACAAGGATGTGTTGGTGGAAATATTTTTACAAGACATTTATTTTAGTAAAATCAAATTCAAGCTATAGATTTTTGTCTTACAGATTGCTACAAGGAGGAAGAGGGAATTCCTATACTCTAATCAGTTAAGAGTACCTACAAATACAATTTGTTTATTTTCATTCTAGAAAATAACTTGTATCATTAAAAATAACCAAAACAGTGATCATCTTACCCGGGAACCACTAACTTCTGCCCATTGTGGATACGATAGGAACATCGATAGTCATCAGGAAGCTTGCAACCAATCTGAGCTTCCACAGCATCTAAGTCTTCCTCTCGAGCACCCTCTGCAAATGCACAAGGAAAGCAAATCATAAAGAAACAATAAGCCTTAAATCTAAGAAGAACTACAATCTATCTGCTAAGGAATGAAACAATCAGAGCAAGTGAATTCTGTCCAAAATGTATGGCTGGAATATAGGGAAATGAACTGAAAATTCAGAGAAACATCACATCACTGTAGATTGGCCCTGACATTTGAAGCAGTGAGCAAGCAAATTCTTCAGTTTCCTCTCAACAGGGAAAAAACGCTGGCAGTAAGTAAAATATGGAAAGGTAGGCACCTATGAGATCCACAATAATTTTTCACATTACAATGCAAACTTTAGGGTATATCTTATTTTTCTTAATCTAATATACTCACACGTCTTTATTTAAAAAAACTCCCCAGAAGTTCTCAAAACTGATCCTGTTCAAGAGTCTTACTGTAGTCTCCTAATGGGAAATACAGGACATACGTGTAGGCTCATGTTGTGAGAAAGCCATTAACTTGAATTCCATTTTGCATATCTGTACGCTTGCTATATATTCTAGCTTTAAAAAGCAGGAAGTAACTCCAAATACCAAGAGAAGAAATCCATTTCCAGCAATGGCCCACCAGGTTGTTGGACCAAACTCTCACTGAGAACAACTAGAAAAACTGAACAACAGAAAAATGGTTTCAAGGCTTTTGAACCTCAAAGACAGAGAACTGGAGGTGTCCAGAAGAACAGGGAAGCTGAGAGATGAGCCAGGCCTTTGGAGCCACCTTGTCTTTGAGGCAATTGCCAATTCTGAAAGCAAACATTAGGCTGAGAGGCCAAGAAACTGAGCAAAGTTTTTAGCAGTACTATAAGGCTAAGAGAATTTTCCAAAATTGATGAAAACATCAAACCACAGATTCAAGAAACACTGTAGACCCCATAGAGAATAATTACAAAGAAAATCATATTTAGACATATCATTAGAAAATTGCTGAAAATCAAAGACAAAGAGAAATCTTAAAAGCAGCCAGAGACGCGGAGAGGGTACTTAATCACCTTGAAAGGAACGAGAACATTGACAGCTAAATTCTCAACAGAAACAACAGACGCCAGAAGAATGGTATCTTCAAAGTGCTGAATAACTTCTGACTAGGATTCTATATCCTGTGAATATATACTTTGAAAGTGAAGAGGAAATAAATACATTTCTAGAAAAAAAAACTCAGCCGTAGTAGCCCCTAATTAAAAAAAGTACTAAAAGGAATTCTTAAGGCAGAAGAAAAATGATCACAGATGGAAGCATAAAGACACAGCAAGAAATGAAGAGGAGCCAGAAAAGATAAATCTAAGATAAAGTTGAATATATAAAATAATAATATTTCCAGGGGACATAAACTGTGTTGGAAATTAATCACAACACCATAATAAAATTAATCACAAAAACTATAATAAAAAAGGCAGGAGGCAGGTGATTAAGGTATTCTAAGTTTCTTTCATTGTCCAAGAAGCGGTAAAAATACTAATTTACAAAAGACTTTAATTAAGTGAAAGATGTCTATTTTAATCTCTAGGGTAATCACTAAAAGAGGGGTATGGAATAAAAGGTAATTAAGAAGAATGCAAAAGAGGAACACCTGCTCAGGAGCGACAAATAAAATATGAATAGAAACATGATGATATTTATATACCATACATTTATGGTATCTATATATAATATCATATAATACCAAATACATTTTATATAATACCAAACAAATATGCCTTATTTATGGGTGGTATATTTAAACTCAAATACATAATTACATTACATATAAATAAGCTAAATTTAATTAAAACACAGGCTGACTGACCAGATAAAAAACAGAACACTGTCACATATAAGAAACATATCTAAAGATGAAGATTCAGAAAACAAAGCTAGGACAGCTCTACTAAAATCACACAAAACAGACTTTAAGGCAAACAGCATTATTAGAGGTAATGGATAACTTTTAATATGGCAAAAAGGCTAAATTCACTACACAGATATTATAATTCTAATTTTGTGCACTTAGTAACAGCTTCAAAATATATTTTTTTAAATGACAGAACCAAAATGGAAAAAAGATGTATCTACAGTCATAGGAGTGTATTATTACTTTTTTTTTTTTAAACTTATTGTCAATCTTCCTTTTTTTGTTTTCTTCTCCCCAAAGCCCCTGAGTACATAGTTGTGTATTCTAGTTGGAGTGCCTCTGATTGTGCTATGTGGGACGCCGCCTCAACATGGCCTGAGGAGCGGTGCTATGTCTGCACCCAGGATCTGAACCAGCGAAACCCTGGGCCACCGAAGTGGAGTGCATGAACTTAACCACTCGGCCACGAGATGTATTAGGTTTTGATTCCTGAAATATTAGCAGTTTAAAACAATATTCATTTATTATTTCACAGTTTCTGTAGGTCAGAAGTCTGGACATGACTGAACTGGATCCTCTGCTCAGGGCTCACAAGGCTGAAATCATGATGTCAAGTGGAGCTGCTATGTCATCTTATGCTTCAGGTCCTCTTCCAAGATCAATGGCTGTTGGCAGAATTCAGTTCCTTGCAGTAACAGAACTGACGCCCTCAGCTCGTAGAAAGCACCTGCTATTCTCTATCCTTGGTCCTCTCCACAACATGCCAGCTTGCTTATTCAAGGCCAACAGGAGAGACACTCATGTTTAGAATCTCTCTAACTTACCCTATCCTACCACACAGTATAAATGTACATATACTGCCTATATTTTTTTCCAGCAGTTTTATGGTTCCAGGTCTTACTTTCAAGTCTTTGGTCCATTTTGAGTCTGTTTTTGTGTATGGAGAAAGATAATGGTCTACTTTCATTCTTATGCATGTGGCTGTCCAGTTTTCCCAGCACCATTTATTGAAGAGACTCTCCTTTCTCCATTGTATGTTCTTGGCTCCTTTGTTGAAGATTAGCTGTCTGTAGATGTACGGTCTTATTTCTGGGCTTTCAATTCCGTTCCATGGATCTGTGTGTGTGTTTTTGTACCAGTACCATGCTATTTTGATTACTATGGCTTTGTGTATATTTTGAAGTCAGGGACTTTCATGCCTCCAGCTTTGTTCTTTTTTCTCAGGATTGCTTTGGCTATTCCGGTCTTTTGTTGCCCCACATGAATTTTAGCATTCTTTGTTCTATTTCCATGAAGAATGTCATTGGGATTCTGATTGGGATTGCAGTGAATCTGTACATTGCTTTAGGTAGCATGGACATTTTAACTATGTTTATTCTTCTAATCCATGTGCATGGAATATCTTTCCATTTCTTTACGTTGTCATCAATTTCTTTCAGCAATGTCTTACAGCTTTCATTGTATAGGTCCTTCACCTCCTTGGTTAAATTTATTCCTGGGTATTTTACTCTTTTTGTTGCAACTGTAAATGGGATTGTATTCTTGACTTCTCTTTCTGTTAGTTCATTATTATAGAAATGCAACTGATTTTTGTAAGTTGATTTTGTACCCTGCAACTTTGCTGTAGTTGTTGATTATTTCTAACAGTTTTCCGATGGATTCTTTAGGGTTTTCTTTTTATAAAATCATGTTGTCTGCAAGAGTTTCACTTCTTTCTTGCCTGTTTGATTCCTTTTATTCCTTTCTCTTGGGGAGGCTATTATTATACCATGGATGTACAGTGAGGGTGGGAATTTTTTGAGCTATCTCAGAATTCTGTCTACCACAGTGAGAAATTTTAACATACCTCTCTCAGTAACTAACAGAACAAGCAGACAAAAAAAATCAGTAAGAGTGCCGAAGATTTGAAGAAGATGAACAATTTTTGCCTAATTATATATATAGTACTGAATCCAATAATGGCAGAATACACATTCTTTTAAGTGTACATGAACCATCTACCAAGATAGATTATATGCTGGACCACAGGACAAATCACAACAAATTTTAAATGACTGAACTATGTATTTTCTGATGACAGCAGAATTAAAATACAGACAGACCTCGTTGTATTATGCTTTGCTTTATTGTACATTATACAAATTAAAGATTTGTGGCAACCTGTGTCAAGCAAGTCTATTTGCACCATTTTTCCAGCAGCATTTGCTCACTTCATGCCATTTTTAAGCAATAAAGTATTTTAAAATTAAGATATGTACATTTTTTTAGACATAATGCTATTACACACTTAACAGACTACAGTATAGTATAAATGTAACTTTTACATGCACTGGGAAACCAAAAAATTTGTGTGACTTGCTTTATTGCAATATTTGCTTTATTGCAGTGGTCTGGAACTAAACCACAATATCTCTGAGGTATGCCTACATAAATTATGTGAAAAAGACTATAAAAAAGCCCCAAAGCAAAACATTTCCATATAACCCAAGGGTCAAAGAAGACATCAAAAGAAGTCAAAAAATATTTTGAACTGCATGTTAACAAAAATACATGGGATAAAGCTAAAGCTATTTTTAGAGGGAAATTTAGAGCCCTAAATGCATTCGAAGAAAACAAGAAAGGCTGAAAATTTATGATCTAAGTAATTATCTCAAGCCAGGAAAAAAGCCATAGTAAGTAAATTCAAAGAGAAGAAATCAGAGAAATTAATGAAATAAGAAATAAGAAACAAATATAGAGAAGATTGACAAAGGCAGAAGTCAATTCTTTGAAGAAACTAATAAAATTGATTAGCCTCCACCCAGCAAGAATGATCAAGAATAAGAGAGAAACCACAAATATCAGAAATGGAAAGGTGAAATCACTACATATACAACAAGCTTTACAAAGATAAGAGGCTATTATGAAAAACTTTGTCACAATAAATTGGAAAATGCAGATGAAGTGAATATTTCCCAGAAAAACACAACTTGTAAAAATTGACATGAGTAGAAAATCTGAATAGTCTTATATTTAATAAAGAAATTGAAACCTTAATTTAAAACCTTCCCACAATGAAAACTCCAGGATTAAAAGGCTTCACTGGTGCATTCCACTAATCAGTTATGCAAGAAATAAGACCAAGCTTACATAAATCTTCCAGGGAACAGAAAAAGAGGCAACACTTCTCAACTTGTTTTACAAGGCCAGCATCATCATGATACCAAAACCTGACAAGAACATTGCAAGAAAGGAGAATTACAGGCCAAACCCTCTCATGAACACAGATGTAAAAAGCCCAATCAAATACCAGCAAATCAAATCCAACAATATATAAAGCGGATAATATATTACAACCAAATTAAGTTTATTCCAGGAATGCAAAGTTGTTTAACATTCAGAAAATCAATCAATGTAATTCAGCGCATTAACAGAATGAAGTAGAAACATCACATGATAATCAGAAGGCTGGAAAGTCATTTGAGAAAAATTCAACTACCCATTTAAAACACAAAAAAATCCTCTTCCCAAACTAGGATCAGAAGTGACTTTCTTCAATTTGATAAAGAGTATCCACAAAAAACCCACAGCAAACATCATCTTTAAAGGAGAAATGTTGAAAGCTTTCTCTCTGTGCTCAGAAAGACAAGGATGTTTACTATCATTTCTATCCAACATTGTACTGAAGGCCCTAGCCAATGCAATAAAGCAAGAAAAAGCAATAGATGACATATAAGGATTGGAAAGCTAGAAATAAAACTGTCATTGTTCTATATCCTCAGGGAAATACAAAACAAAACCACTACTACGCACTCACTAGAAAGGCTGAAATAAAAAGAATGACAACATTAAAGTGCTGGTAGGAATAGAAAGCACTTGAATGACTTTGGAAAATTAATAGTATCTTTTGAAATTTAATATAAGCATACTCTACAAACCAGCAAACTAAATGCTGGATATTTACCCAATAGAAATTGATGTACTCATATGTACACCAAAAACGATTTACAGGATTATTTGTAATAACCAAAAACTATAAATAACCCAAATATCCATCAACAGTAGAATGAATCTATAAAATGTGGTCTATTCATTTAATGGAGTACTATACTGCAACAAAAATGAACCAACTACTGTTACACAATACAGCTGAATCTCACAAACAAAATAGAAATAATCACACAAAATACATACTTAACCATGCAATTTAAAGTTCAAAATGAGAGAAAACTCAGTGGCATTAGCAATCAGGATAGTGGTTACCTCTGAGAAAGAGGGAGGGCTCTAGGTACAGATAACTATTCTACTTCTTGACCTGGAGGGTGTTATAATGGACGTGTTCATGTTGTGATAATTCACCGAGTTGTACACTTAGGATCTACACACATTTCTGTACATCAGTTAACATCACTAGTGACAGCACGTGGATATCACATACCCCCAGATATGATGTCATGAGAGGGGCACTTTATCTCTGTGGTAATCATTCTAAAAACCCATTACTCCAGTCTAATCATTAGTACTTCAAAGTCAGTTTGAGGCACATTCTACAAAATACTTCACCAGTATTCCCTCAACTGTCAAGGTCATGAAAAATAAGGAAAGACTGAGAAACTGCCACAGACCAGAGGACAGTAAGGAGACACAACAACTAAATGCAATGTGGTATTCTGGATTGGATACAGGAATTGAAAAAGGACATTAATTGGAAAATCTGGTGAATTCTAAATAAAGTCGGGAGTTTAGTTAATAGTAACGTGCCAATGGAGACTTCAATTTTGACAAATGTCCCCCAGGGAAATACATTAGGGGACAGTGGTATCAGGTGAGGGGGTACAGGAACTCTCTCTACTATCTGTGCAACTTTCCTATAATCTAAAATTACTCAAAACAACAAGCTTATTATTAAAGTTTAGTACAAAAGAAAACAAGCTGAATACCTGCCTAAACCAGAAGTTGGATAAGGAGGGAAACTAACATCTGTATAGTTAATGATACATGTTAGACATTTAATATAGGACATTAAGAAACCAAGAATTTCTTGGAGATAGCTAGAACAAAAAAAAGATAAAACAACAACAAACAAACCTGGTAAAAGAGAAATACAAGGAAATAATATGTGTACAATACAGGAAAATCAAGGTGTAGCAAGGTATCCTACTGTAACAGAATTTGGGAGCCAAACAGACTGGATGCAAACTCAGTTCCACCACTTACTGGCTGTGTGATCTCTGGCACGTTATTTCACCTCTTTAATCCTGTGTCCTCATTTGCGAAATGGGGGCTAATATCACCTACCTGAATTACAGTGAGGATTACATAAGCTTCATGTGCTTAATGAAGTTATTTACTGGCACTCAAGAAATGTTCATTTATTTTCTGTGTCCTCTGGCCTGCTTATCTCAGGAAGCAGTGAAAACATTACTGTGAGCTAAGAAACCTAGATTATAGCTCCATCTCTGTCACTTACTAGTTATGGAATCTTACATAAGTCACCTAAACTCTCGGAGCCTGCTGTTTTACTGTAAAATGAGAGGGCAAGTATAAATCAGGGGTCAGCAAACTAAAGCCCAGAGGTCCAATCCTGGCCTGCCACCTGTTTCTGTAAATCAGGTTTTCTTGGAACACTGACACACCCATTTGTTTATGCATTATCTATAGCTGCTTTCCCACAACAACAGCAGAGTTGAATAGTTGTGACAAAGAGCATTTGTCCCTCAAAGACCAAAATATTTCCTATCTGGTCATTTAAAAAAAAGTTTGCCAACTAAATAATCTCTCAGCTCCCTTTCAACTCTAAAATTCTAAGCCAACACATCAAGTAAATATGAAATTTGAAGATACAATGATATATGCCATTAGATAGTTTGGTAGAAGATATATTAATGTGCTATAATTTTAATGTACTTTGTAAAAATTTCCCCAAGCCCAATGCCTATTTGCTTTCTGAATTTCCTTTCTATCTGCAATCTCTATAACCTTGAAATTGAGTCAGGGACTGTGGCCCATAGCTGAGTAGCTAGGTTCCTGACTCAGTCCTAAAACTCATAGGCCTAGTGTTCCTAGAATCCCCAGCATTCTAAACGTCAAAGAGCCTTTACCCTATTCCAACTCATGGCAAAGCCCCCAGTGAACTGATACCTGGGACTAAAAGAGGGACTATCAAGGAATACTCTGACGACCTCACCTCCAACCACTAGGTAAAGAACGGTGAGCAAGGAGCCTGGGAATACCAAATGGAGTGCAAAAAAAAAGAGAAAAGAAAAAGAATGGAAGAAGCTGCTACATATCCTTAGTTTCTTCCTTTCTTAGTAGCTCTGTGCCTAAAAGGAGAACCACATCTACATTCTCATATTCCAGATGTCCTAATATTGGACTAACTCTGAGAGTCCTCAGACATTCTAAACAAAGTAAGATAGGTCTTCTCTCCCTGCAACTGCTGGTAAGACCATAGCTCTGGTGTCAGCCCTCTATTCACAAAAGGCTTTGCCTTCTGCATTGCGATGGCAAACAACTTACTTAGCTTTTCATGCCTTAGGTAGCACCCCTATAAAATGAGAAAAGTAATTACCCACCTAATAGGATTTTGGCAAATTAAACGGAATAATACAAAATGCTTAGATTAGTGCCTAGCTTTGTGTTTAATAAATTATAGCTATTGTAAACCCTTACCTATTTTACTTATCACCACCAAATACTTATTTTCAGAATTATTTTCCTCTTGAAATTATTGAACCACACATACCAAGTGGGTAATATTATTCTTTTCTTACAAGAAAAAAAGCTATCAAAAATACTAATCAAGGGTACTTCCCCCCAAAGCTCTACTCTATCTACCATTCTTTCTTCTACTTCCTAGCAATTCAGTTTTAAGCACCTGGTCATGCAATCGTGATTTGTGTGAAATTCCTATTTGCATGGGAAGTCACAGTGAAAATACAAAATTTAAAAAGAATGCTGTTTCAAAAGAGACCTTAGTTCAAAAGGAATACATTTGAGAAGAAATGATCCCAATTTCAGCTTAGCAAAACCAAATGTGTAAAATTCCTTTTAGTGGAGAAATTTGAAAAAATTTAGAAGCTAAAGCAGATAAGTAGCAATATATTTACAATCTATTTATGTACTTTCTTGGGCATAAATGAACAAATCAACTTGATGGGAAATAGCTTGTTAATATTTCTTCTCCAAATTGGACAACAATAGTGTAGTAGAAAGAGCGGATTCCGGGGTCAAATAGACCTCAGTTCAAATCTTAGTTTTCACTATTCTGTAAACGTGAAAAGAGGGCTGAAAGTTCCCCTTACTCTATTTTGCTGCTGTTACACTCTTAAAGACCTGGGTCTTTAATATCTGGTCTCTCCAAATATTAGACCATCAAACAAACATTTACATGTACCGAAAATAGGAAAGAGGGGTGATAGAACAGGCAGATTTTCAATTAAAAAAAAAAATTCTTTTAAAAGAAATCACAGGAGTCATCCTCAAGCAATCTTAGCATTACTAATTTCTTTATATAAAACAAATATAAGGATAGAAAGATTTCTGCTTTCCCTTCTAATAAGTAATCATGTAGGTCCTGAGGTAGACAAAACGAGGGCAAGCACCAGAGCAAGGGTGCTTTTAGCAATACAGGCTTTCTACTTCCTGATTCACACCATTCAAATGTGAATGGTGACTTACGGATAATGTTGGATTAGTACAGACTAGCATAGATGATAGAGACCCAAAGTTATTTAACCTATTTATACTATAGTAACTAAAATGGGGAAGCGAGACCCTGCTTTCCCAGTACCTTTCAGAGATAAAACCATCCGAGGACATCTGGGTTCCAAATATTTCTTGAGATCATCCCAGGCCTTTTTAATAGCAGCAAAGTGGTCAATGTATCTTCCTACATCAGAGTAAGTATCAATGAAGAGAGATTTCCAACACTGATTCTTCTGTGTTTTCTCTTCCCTAAATAGATTAAAACATTGAGATTAAAAATGTTTTGAAATGAATATACCGTATATTTTTATAAAATACATCAGCATATATTTTAGACACGTACCAACATACTTTATTGGGAATTTGTTGTTACTTTTGCCTTCCTTTTCATTTATTTTAGCCACAAATGAAGACTAGATAGCAAAAATAATAAAATACATCGAAAAATTTAACAAGAGTTATTGCTGGCATAGTGGGACTATGAGTCACTTATTTTCTTACGTTCTACTTATTTTCTTTCTAAGTTTTCTAATCCTTAATAAAATATAATATGAATAGTATATGGGAATGAATTTCAACTTACTCCTAAAAACACACCAATCATAAAATTTTAAAACATGTATGTAGTTGTTCTATTTTAGAGAATATATAGAATCTAATAATATAATAATATTAATCTTATTTATCTACATTGGATTAGCCAGAGAATTCTATAGGATCAAAGTAATCACATGATTCAACATTTCTATTTGGTACAATTCCACATTTACTGAGTGTTTACTTAGTTACTAAGGACATTAAAAATAAGGCACATTTTTTGCCTTCAAAAAATGTATAGTCAAACCAGGGAGAAACAATGAAGTGTACATTTAAGAGTCAGAAGTGACACAGGATAAGGCAGCTACAAAGGGCCTTACGGGAACATACTAAGGAGTTGGACCTTATCCTATAGGGAATTGAGAGCCACTGAAGGGTTTTAACAGGGGGGTGGAAAGAGCAGAACTGTGGTTGTCGTTTGGGAGGGGTGTAAACCAGAGGCATAGAGATGAGTTAGGAACATTCTGCAGTCGTCTTGGTAGGAGATGATGAACTGAACTAATGCGGTAGCTAGATGAAATGAGCAGGAAGATTCATGAAATAAACAGAGGCTAAAATCAGAAAGGCTTGGTAATTGAATGAATGGAGGGAGAGAAAGCGAGAGATCCAGGATGATTTCCGTTTCTGGCTTGGATGCCTGGTGGATGGGACTGCCATGAAAACTAGGAATGCAAGAGGATCATGTTTAGGCATGGGGAAAAGAACAATTCAGGGTAGTTTTTTTGTGGGGTGGTAGTGGTGGAAGGGAAGTATCTTTTTATTAATCTAAATAATATATATACATATTATCAAAACCAAAAAATACCAAAGATCTTATGATGAAAAACTAGTCTCCAATTCTAAGCCCAACCCCTCAAAGGAAACTTTAGTTACTTCTGAAAGTTATCTCTATAATTCCAAATGTTTATGCCTCTAGTTCTTGATTTATCAATTTTACTTCTATCCACTGATACCCCAAAGCAAAAGATCAGGATATAGGAATACTTAGAATTCCCTCTTCCCTATTCTTCCTTCTTCCAATGTTTGATAGCTCTGTTACTAATTTTTACTTCTACTGAGTAGCTTGCACTTTAGATAATATACTTAAACCTCTGCTTCTTACTGTACTAACTTCAGTCACTATCTGACTCCTCTCAATCTAAGAAAAAGATCTTAGCAATCCTACCCTTATCTTTCACCTTTCCCAACTCCCACCTTCTGTCATCTACACTTTTATTTTGTCAAATTTATTAAGATTTACTGAATTCAGTGAACGCTTGTGGGTCATCCAATGGAAAGGTCCAGCAGACAGCTGTGCAAACACATCTAGAGCTCAGTGGGGATGCCAGGGATGGACATTCAGGTTTGGGAGTTAGGAGCATACAAGTAGTCACTATAAACCGCAACAGTGCATGCAGAATTCACAGAGGGAGAAGAGCAATGGGCAAAGGACAGAAGCTTGGAGACACCACCGTTTACTGGCAGGCACAAGAAGAGCCATCAGAGGAGATAAAGAGACAAGGGTTAGAGAGGAAAATCAGGACAGACTAGTGTTATGGAAGAAAGCCAAGGGCTGAATTTCAAGAATACATAGTTCCCAAATACTCACTCAGATATCAGCCAGTATTTTTTGCAATGTCTTCTCCATAGTGGATCATGGCTTGATAGCTGGCTAAGTCTTCGACTGACATAGCAACAACTGGCAATAACCAGAGTCATAATTAATATAAAAGAAAACACGAAACCAATTTAAAAATAAAGGTGAAAATAGTTCCATTTTATTCCTTTTGCTTTTCTTATTTTCCACTTTCTACCCTGATAACTGTAAAACACTATTTTCTAAAACCTGTTTAATATGTTAGCTAGTATAAGTACCTTGTTGAGTAGTAAAATCTTAACTGAGTTCACAAATAACCCCCAAACCTCTAAAATTGCAATTTTCATATGAAAGTCTATAAAATATATAAACCACTGGAGTGAATTTCAAATCAAAGACCTTTCCTACATTTACTACTGGGACAGTAATCATTTCTACTTACAAGAAGAAATTCTATTCAGGTATAAACAAACTGGTTTTTCTTTTGTTTTTTAAGATCTGTGAGACATCTGATATTAAATACACAGGGCTTTTTTTGGGTTTTGCTCTAATTTTTTCTTAAGAAAAGAAATATTGCAGCCCAAAACACTTTTTATCTATAGCAACTACTGGAGAGCCCACCTATAAAAGGTATCAGATCCATAACAGTTCTGATTCAATATCCATGGTATTCAAGTTAGCATCAACTGCTCAAAAACATGGAATTTTAGAAACACTCTTCTGATTATACAGAGATATCTAATACAATAGTGCTCCGATGCTGTAAATCCTACCCTACATAATTCATTTTCAAAAAGAACAAACATAAGATTAGGAAAATGGATTTCTCTCCTTTCAGAAGAGGACTCACAAGTTACAGAAAGCAGCTATTCAGAGCTCTCACTTGGGCAACAGTTAATCAATTGAGGGAATCTCAAACACATGGGCTTTGTCAAGGCCATGAGTGGGGCATGTTAAAAATCAACTGATGGTAAACAAAATAGTGTTTGATTTTTAGATTTTACACACAAACATCATCCTCATCGTTTTCTGCCAAACCAGGAGATGCCCAAACTAACATCTGCAAACACAGGAATCTCACCAGTTTTGTGCATTCAGAGTCCATTCTCTCTTTTCTTGATCCCTCTCTCTCCACTGTCCCAAGAGTTAAACAACATAAAAGAATCTCTGGAATAAGCACCCATGGGTGATTCTGACGCACATCTAGGATGAGAACTACTGTTTTAGAGACCGACTCACTGGGCTTGGGGTAAGATCTATACCAAAGGCAAGTGGATGTTTAAAAAGGGCCACATGTAATTCTGATACACAGTGAGGGTGAAGCATGAACGGAACACAGGAAATCACTGTGGAGTGGAGGAGATTCAAACTATGCAGATGGTATCGCACAATGACCCCAACAGATGAATCCAATCCAATCCAAGCCAGTTGGGCAAATATGTACCCAAAACGTCAGAGCTCAGCAATGGGCAGGACACTTGGCAACACTGGGCTGTATAGCATAGGAAAGAAGTTGCAGTACCCTGGCAACTCTTTTGTGGATAAAATTTGACAGTATTTGTGATGGTTAATTTTATATGTCAAGTTGCCTGGGCCTCAGATGCCCAGAAAGTTGGTTAAACATTATTTCTGGGTGTGTCCGTGAGTATGTTTTTGGAAAAGATTAGCATCTGAATTGGCGGACTAAGTCAGATAACCTTCCCCAACGTGGGTGGGTATCATCCAATCCACTGAGGGCCTAAATAGAACAAAAAGGCAGAGGAAAAGTTGAATTTGCTCTCTGCCTAACTACTAGCTGAGACGTTGATCTTCTCCTGCCCTTGGTGTTCCTGGTTCTCAGGCCTTCAGAGCTAGACTGGCATCTACACCAGTGGCTCTCAGCTCTCAGCCCTTCAGACTGTACCAGCAGCATCTTGTGTCTCCAGCTTGCAGACCGCAGATTGGAGGACTTCTCAACCTCCATGGTTCATGAGCCAATACCTTACACTAAGTCATACTCATACACACGCCCCCATTGCTTCCGCTTCTCTCAAGAACCCTAACACAGTATTCAACTCAGTTCACTTCCACAAACATTTATGGAGGAATCATGCCACTTCTGTTTAAAACTTTGATTACAACCTAAAGCATTTAAAATAAAACCTGGTCTCTTCACTTTGGCTTGGCTTGCAAAGTCCTGCCTGATCTCACGAGTCTCTTCTCAGGCCACTACGCCTGTGAGTCACTCCCTACCTCCTGCAACACCAGTCTTCCAGCTCTTCATGGCCTCCTATAGCAGGCCATGTTACTGTCTAATCAGCTTCTGAGCACACTGTTCCCTCTGCCAGAACTGCTCCATGCCATCCTTCGTATATGGCACCTCCTTCCAAGGTGAATTAACTGTCCCTCCCTCTCATTCCTTAACAGAGTAGTTGGTCCACTTCCTTCATAGCACACAGCATCTCTTGTAACCATGCACTTGTCTGTTTTCCATCTTGCCTACTAAGACTGTAAGCTCCACAAGACAGGCCTTATCTGTCTTATTCACCTTGTATCCCCAACATTTCACAGACTGGTAAAAAAAAGTTGCTCAACAAAACAAAATCTGTTGAATAAATAATGAATACAAAGATAAACAAGATAGGCTTTACATTTAAAAAGTGAACAATCAATCTGGCATGGTAAATACACTCTGCAAAGGAAAGAAGAAGGGAGAGGAAGCAGGGGAGGGGGTCCTAAAGGAATTCCATCTTGTCAGGTTGAGAAGAGGGGGGAAAGGCACTCCAGGGAGGTCAAGAGCTTAAGCCACAGAACAAAAAACCGCAAGCGTGTGGTCTGCTGCCAGAGGTCTGACTTGGCTAGAGTGGGCTGTGCCAAGTGATAAGGGCCTTCTATGTTCCCAGGAGTTCAGGGTATAGTCTGTAAACAAGGGGCATTCTAAGTTTTTAAGGAGAATAACAGCCAGATCTGTCGTAGAAAGATCATTCTGTAGCAACGTAGCCCACAGATCAAAAGGATGTGTGTGTGTGTGTGTGTGTTAGATTTCTAAGAGGCTACAGCAACAGAATATTTCAGATGAAAACATTCTGCAGCTGGAATAGACTTTTCCAAAGGAAAAATAAACTTTATTCTTCTGCTTTAGTACAAGCCTGAGTAGAGAAAAATTTACTTTCTGGAAAAATAAGTGTTACAGGTACTAACATAGATAGCAGCCGGAAACTAGAGTTATCCCTCTATCACCACTTAGCTAGGCCGACCACCAGCTACCAGGAATTCCAAAAAGACTATTTCTAAAAGGATCCCTGATAACCCAGGGCACAATCAGTAAACGGCTAGAACCCAACAGTTAATCCAAAAATACAGAACGAAACCATGTGGCCTGCCCATCCTGAAGAGGCTCCTTCGCCTCCTCTGCAATGATACATGGTGGCACAGGAAAGACAGAGCCAGGCCACTGGCTGTCAAGGGTGTAAACAGCGCCATTTCTTCCCCCAGCCCGGACAGTCCCGGGCGCTGAAGGAACGCGGCACATAACCACCCTGACCAGCAACCGCTGTCTATTTTTGGAACAGACGCCGGCATCGCGGGAGCCCGACGCGGACAGGAGAGAAGACGGTCCCCCGGCCCGCACCACCGGAAGTCAGGACCGAACTGCGAACGCGACACGCCGCCGTGCGGACGAGCGCGAGCCGAGCCGCCCCGCCTGAGGTCGGCGCCGCGGAGGGCGCGCCGGGGCTCGAGGGGCGCTGGCTCCTTTTCTCGGGCGCCCGACTCCGCAGCCCGGGCCCGGCAGGGAGAAGCCTCGGCCCGCACAGCGGCTCCCCCGGGGCGGCGGCCGCCGGGGCTCCCCGCTGGCAACCCGGTCTTGCCGAGGCCTGGAGCGCGCCTCGGCGCCCCGTAGGCCCGGGCCCTGGACGGAGCGACCTCCAGGCGGGCCCTCCGCGCGTCTCGCCCCGGCGCGGGCGGCCCGGCTGAGGCGGCCTGGCGGCACCTTCGGGCTGAGGCGAGCGCGGGTCCTGTCGGCGAGCCGCCTCCGTCCCTCTGCCTCCCCGCCCGGTGACCCCGCCCCTGCCCTCGCGGCGTGCCATTACTTGATTAGGTCCCGGTAGTCCAGGAAGGACAGGATGAGGAGCAGGGGGTCGGTGGGCAGCGACTCTAGGGTCAGCGGCGCCGACTCGGCCTCCACGGCCGCCATTTTGCCTGGCCGGGACCAGGCCTTGCCTCGCCCCGCCCCCGCTGCCCCGCCCCCGACACTCCGCCCACAGGGCGGCTCCGGAGGCCCCGCCCCCCATCCCGGCCCCGCCCCCGACACTCCGCCCACAGGGCGGCTCCGGAGGCCTCGCCCACCGTCCCGGCCTCGCCCGGCCCGCCCCGCCGCCGCCGCCGGAGCCGCTCGCGCTGGTTTGCTCTGTAACCGCCGGGGAGCCCCGCCCACAGGGCGGGCCGAGGGGTGGGGCACGGCTCCGGAGGCCCCGCTCGCTGCCCGGGCCCGCGCCGGCGCGGTCGGAGTCCTCCGTGTCTGATCCTGGCTCGCCGCACCGCGCTCGCTCCCCCCTCGGGTGTCTCGAGCTTCTTCCTCTTTTTGCGGCCGCTAAACCTCTCCAGCCCAGACCCCTTCCAGTCTTTGTTCCCAGATCTTCTGCCTGGGCCTTCCAGCCCCTCATGCAAAATATTACACCCGATGTCCTCGAAGCCTGGCCCCAAATCTCACACTGAGTGCTTTCCGCCCTTGGCCCTCAAATCCACCGCTTCTCTTTGATTTCCGATTAGCAACCCCACGTTTCCCAGCTTCAGGCTCCCTTGCCCCGCGTGTCCCTTGCACGTAGCAGGGCGGCTCCGAGCCTTGTGCACTCTGTAGGCGCCCAGTTGGGAATGGGCCAGAGGAAGGCTCTTCTCCTAAACTGGGGAAATGATGGTAGAGGGCGCAATTTTGACCCCCTCCCCAAGTAAAAAGTGCACAGGGACTGGATCTAAGGGTCAGCCGCTCTCACTTAGTTTAGTCATCAGGTTGTTTTTCAGCTCAGTAAAGCAATACAAAGAGAATAGTAAATAGATTTATTTTACCCCCAAAGTTTAATCTAGGAGGATTGACAAATAGAAATGGCAAGCGATAGGATATATTGGAGTAAATGAGGAAGACATTTGGTGTAAACTTAATTTGGCGTGACTTTGTTTTTCCAAAAGGGCCTGACGTGGCCATTGAGCATGCATTGTATATCTGCTTTAAACATTTGCTATGTCTCAAAGACAAGAACAAATGGCCTTAAGATAAAGGTACAACTTCCCCCACGTTGGCATTTCCTTAAGGATAAGCATCTTTCTCTAGGCTAGGAAGTGGTTGCTGTGCTCACCTTTGACTACCCAGCTCAAGAGGACAGACTTGCCACCCTGCTGTATCCACCAAGACAACAAAGCTACTACCTGCTGTGTCCATCAATCACTGTGCCAACAGAGCAGTCTTGTGACTGTTGTAAAAGGGAATTTCAATCATATGTGAAACATCCTCTTTGAGGGTATATAACCACTCTGTACACCCCGCTTCTTTGGTGCCCTTTCTTCCTTGGGGAATGAAGGCCCTGGGCCATGGTCCTCACATTTTTGCTCAGAGTAAAGTCACCCAAATTTTCGTTTATAGATTGATTATGGATTATTTTCATTGACATTTCTTGGTGTAGTCACAGCAGGATTTCAGAGAAATCTACTGGAGAACACCTGGAATCTACACTGAACCAGCATTCGGTACCAACAGGGGCCCACTGAGCTCCCCGGATCACTGCATTCTTCAGGTGACCCTGGTGAGTTCTCCTGAAACCTGCAGCTCCTTATTTTAAGTTGATGGTCCAAGAGTTTATATGAGCTGGTTAAGGTCTTAAGACTAGGTGTCTTAAGGGGTACCAGTACATACCCTAGGTAAGAGGAACCAAGGAGGAATTCCTAGGCCAGAGGAACCTAGAAGAACTTGGGAGTGAATGGGCAGGCTGACCTTTAAATTTGGCTTTAAATTGGAAAGAATTGTGTTTATAAAGTCTGAACAAATTGCTTGATAGGGAAATGAGAGACTGAATGTATTCAGCTCTGAAGAAAAGGGACACCAGCTCCTCCCGGCCTTTTCTGCCCAAAAGGCATCCTTAGGTGACTGAAGACCTCAGCGGGAGTGTCAGAGGATCAATCCCCATGATGTGCAGTGGTCCCATAGGGAACGCCACTCTCGTTCACAGTAATTAATTACAGGCTCATCCAGGGAAGCACAATGGGCTGGTCACCCGTGCTCCGGGCCCCCATGGCAGTTTTAGACTGCCAGAGGGAGAAACCAAGGCAGGTAAGAGAGCATTTACGACCTTTCTGTAGGGAGTAACACACAAGCAGCACATTTTCTGACCCGTTACACTGTACTTAGAAGTTGTTCGGACTTTGTAGCAAAACAATTAAAATAGAAGTGGGAAACTGAGCATCTAAAACACCCAATCAGTTCCTGAATGGGCAGCCTCTCTTCCGAACTCTGGTTGGTTTCGTGCTGTGACTGCAATTGCTTAACAAAAGGGGATATTCCCAAGCCAGATTGCTAAAGCCAAAAGAAAGAACGAAAGAGGAAAAAACTGGGAAAACAAGTTTTCTGCTGTGGTCTGCCATGAGAACACCTAACTCAGAAATTTAAGGAAAAGCTTTGTTGTATCTGTCTGTGTATGTGTGTCTATATGTATGTTACAAATGTGTGGTATTTAACCTCCGGATGGTACAATTTCTAAAGAGCTCTATTCCATTGACTTAAAAGTAAGCACTTACAAAAGGTTTTTCTACATAGAACTAATCCAAATGTCTTTCAAGTTAATGTGAGATGAAGTCATTTTTGGTAAATAAAAGCTTGTTTAAGTTTGTTGGTTTTATTAAAACAGGCATGTGCACAAAGCTATCAGCATTGGGTGTCATACAGACATGCAGCTTTATTCTATGTTTATTGGTCAGATAAGCTGGTGTTACCTCTTACAAAACTGGTTAACAAAAATAATAAGTTAAAATGATGGCTAATTTTGTCTAATGTCTCAGGAAGCCTTATAGGCAATCTAAATGATTATTGGGAACAAGTAACTGAATAGATGTGAAAAAGATGAATGGTGGGTGAACTTTTAACAATAATTATGTGTCATGGTGTATGTACTTAAAATAGCTTCCAAAATCTCTTTGGTAACTTGAAACTTTGAAGTTTTGCTAGGTTAATTTAAATGATAAAGATTCATTAAGTATTTAGATCATCTCTAACTAAGATAGAGTATGGGACATGAATTACTAAATGTAAGTTTATCTACTTTTGGCTTTTTATTACCAGAAAAACTAAAAGGTGTTTAGGTCTATTGGTAAACATGTCTTGTGTTATGAAGTAACATGTTTCTAGAAACTATAAAAGGTATTTATAAATTTGCCAAGCCACAAAATGCTAAAGAAAGTTTATAATTACTTCTTAATTTTCACTAAAAATTAAAGTTTCTAAAGGTTAAAGAATTCTAATATATGTAATTAAAGCTACTAGAAATTAATAAGAAAACATATTTCTATTCAAGAAAAGTAAGATGTAAGTTTTCAGTAAAGAAGTTATAAAGAATGAAAATATTTTGTTTGGTTGGTTAAGAAAGATAAATTTGTCCTAAAGTACTAGGAAGGAAAAAGAAAAACATTGGACAAATTCTGAATGTAAAAGAAAGTTACAGAAAGTTGGTGGAAGTAAAACCCTGAGGAATTTTATACATAGTTAAGCTGGCTAAGATTTAAATGAATCTAATTAAGTAAATGAGTTTTAATATGAAAAAGTAAACTTACAAAAATTAGAATTTGGCTTTCTCTCTTAAAAGGATAATTTTCTTAAACTCTTAGTCTGCTCTTGATAAAGAGGTTATAAAAGGTTTTTCCTTCTGAGTAAGTTTACCTAAAGGACAGAAGATTGATGTGTTGTTAAGATAATTTCCTATGTGCAAAAAGACAGAGGTCTCTCTATTAACGTTTTTTTTTTTGCTGTTTCTGTTGTCACTTTGATTAAATGTTATTATGAAGCATTGTTTCAGTGACCCTTATTTCAAGATGACAAGATCAGCAAACTCTTGATCTTGTTTAAATAAGTGTTTTAAAATCTTTTGATATTTTTGACAAGCTCCCAATAATTCATATCCTAAATGAAGTCTTTATTTGACATTCTTTGAGAACTTTCAGAGGGCCCGTGGGACTTCTCAAAGACATTTGTTCTCTCTTCCTATAAAGGATACTAATTAGGCTTGCTTGGTATGCTAAATTGCATAGGAAGCATTGTCAAGTAAATGATGATAAATTTTCTTAGGTTATATTATATTGTGTAGGTAAATATTATTCACTATTTTAACCCTGCTACCTTGCTTCCAACATCACAAGGGGAGAAGACCATGACTGCATTCTATTACTTAATTTGGTTTACAAATGGGTCTTACTTAAATGATGAGCAAGGATGTTATCAAGCTGGATATGCTGTCCAGTCTCAAGAATGCCTGCTTTCTATTAACTCTTCTAACCCAGTAAAAGATTTCCTTTCACAGGCTCAAGAAATCACCACAGAAGAAAAATATATATAGAGAGAGAGGTTGCAACCAAAGGGAAAAACAATACTGTTGGAAACTTTCTCCCACAGTGGTTCCTATAGCCTGTACTTGTGGTATATACCCAAAGTATAATCCAGAGAAGCTACTTCATGAGTCACGAGGCCACTTTCCCCTTCCTAAGGGACCCTCTGAGGTATGACAATTGGATTTTGTCCAAATGCCACCATCCAAAGGATAAATATATCTTGTAATGATCTGTATGTTCTCACATTATGTTGAGCCTTTTCCTTGCAGAAGAGTGATGGCTTTAGGGAGATTATTATTGAAAAGGATAATTCCTGTTGGAGGAATTCCTACCAAGTTACACAGTGACTGGGGAACTCGTTAAATCTATTTGTAATATTTGGCCAATAATGCAACATTTCCACTGCACTTGTCATCCTCAATCCTCAGGATTGGTGGAAAGAACTAATGGCACAACCAAAACTTAACTGACAAGCTTTAAGAAGCATTTACTCTCTCACAGCCAAAAGCTCTTATGCTAGTTCTCCTTAATCTTAGATCTATACTTTTTGTAAACATCGGCTGTCTCCTTTTGAAATAATAATAAAACAGCCTATGAAATTAGATGAAGAAATATATGAACCAGCTTTGCTTAAGGGAGATATTACATTGTTGTCATGGTCTCATTGAGGTGCTTAAAAGATATAAAATATTGGTAGCTGATTCTTTCACAGGGAACTCCTAGAACTTAAGGATCATGGACTATAACCTGGAGAATTTATTTATTGAAAGAGACATCAAATAAAAGACTCTTTGCAGGCCTGTTGAAAAGGACCAACCCCGGAGGAGAAGACGGCATCTGTTGTAGACAGCTGTCCCAAGACTCCGGACCAGGCCTGTATTCCCAACCATATCTCTCATCGTTTAAAACTTTGTTAGGCTTAAACTGTATACCTATTTTATAATTTGTTTGGAATACTATCATACTTAAAGTGATTAATTTGGAACAGACTGGCCTTGAAGGCCAGGCATTTATTGAGTGACTCCTGATAGAACTCAGTGGTTATGTGGAACAAATCTTTGGCCTTGGCTACCACCTTGATGGCTAAAACACTGCACCCTGAGTTTCCTTTAAAAGCAGGGAAGGAGTCAGGCTGAGTTAAAACCTGTTGCCAACCTCCCTCTCTTTAAGGCCAGATGGGCTGGTTCAGTGTTCCAATGGCATGGCCACCAAGTGGCTATATGTGCTCCTTCTTTAGGGCTAAAAGATGTCATTACCACATATGGAAGCCCTGAGTAAATTTACTCAACAAGCCCTTAAGGATAGTCAGGCAGGAATAGCCTTATTAAATAATGAAATGTCTTTAATGAGAAAGGCTGTCCTTCAAAACAGAATGGCTTACTGCATCCCAAGGTGGTGCATATACAATCATTCAGACTGAATGCTGTGCTTTTATACGTGATGAATCTTCCAATGTGTCATCTCTGTTAAAGCACATGAAAGAACAGGTGGATGCCTTATTCGATCCTACACCCAGTTTGATTTGTTTGGTTGGCTCCCTTCCGTTATTGGTTCCCTTTTTCAATCTGGATTGCAATTCCTATTTCTATTACTTCTTGGAGTTCTTGTACTAGTCATAATATTCAAACTCCTTGTTTTCTTTACTCAGTGTTGTAAGACTGGCATACAAACTAGAGTAATGGTTGCTTGGTGACTCCAGATGGTTGGTCTATCTTATAACCCTGGGCAAATTCCTTTTTCTGATAGGAACTATGCCTAAAAAATCATTTTAAGCCAATGTTTTCAAATATGTTGAATTATTATCATTGTTACTGTACTTGTTCTATGATCATATGCAATGTAAATGTGAAGTGTCATAGAAAAGCACATATACAATGTTTGTGCAACAACCTAAATTAATTGAAAATTATATAACATATGAAATTCTTCCTCTGTTAGTATATATACCTCTCTGCTTGTCCACAGTTTCCCCCCAACGTGGACAACTGGGCAAATAAATGAGATAAAAGCCTAGCACCGAGGGACATGATGGACCCAGGGAAGGCAGCAACCACCCTGGCACCAAGGGACAATATTTGATCACCAATGCTTTCTATCAAAAGATTATAGATCAAAAGGGGAAAATGACAAATAGAAGTGACAAGCAATAGTATGTATTGGAATACATGAGGAAGCCATTTGGTTTAAACCTAATTTGGCGTGACGTTGTTTTTCCAAAAGGGCCTGACGTGGCCATCGAGCATGCATTGTATATCTGCTTTAAACATTTGCTATGTCCCAAAGATAAGAACAAAGGCCCTTAAGATAAAGGTACAACTTCCCCCAATATTGGCATTTCCTTAAGGATAAGCATCTTTCCCTAGGCTAGGAACTGATTGCTGTGCTCACCTTTGACCACCCTGCTCAAGACAACAGACCTGCCACCCTGCTGTGCTGTGTCCACTGAGACAGCAGACCTACTACCTGCTGTGTCCATCAGTCGCTGTGCTGACAGAGCAGTCACGTGACTATTGTAAAAGGGGCATTTCAATCACATGTGAAACATCCTCTTGGGAGGTATATAACTACTCTGTACACCCCACTTCTTTGGTGCCCTTTCTTCCTTGGGGAAGGAAGGCCTTGAGCCATGGTCCTCACATTTTAGCTCAGAATAAACTCACCCAAATTTTCACTTATAGATTGGTTATGGATTATTTTTGTCAACAGGATTAAGTACTCCTGGTGTGAAAGGATGAGCTGAGAGCCCCAGTGGACGTCACTGAGGCACAATGCTGGCTGCTCTTTAGTTTTGTCAAGGTGGGATTAAAGTGGGGATGGGAGAAGCGTCATGGACTGTGAGCTAGGGAATGCATCACTTACCTGATTTCTTCTTTTCTGTTGCTTTTCCAGAGGCAGTATGGTTTAAGGGGCATTGGGGAGTCCAGTCAATCTGAACTTCACACATCTATCATTGACTTGCCTAGAAGTGAGAGGGTAGATTAGTGAACTGTGCCTAAAATCTGTGAGCCTGTTTACTCATCTCTAAAAACCATCCCTCCCCTAAGGTGGTTTATGGATGGTAATGAAGCTTTATTAAAGTGTCTAGCTATTCAATAAATGTTAATTTCCCAAACCCATACGTACACCCATCACTGTTTTCCAAACTTTTCCACACCCTGGAGAAAGTTTCCTCCCAACCATTTGGAAAAGCGGAAATGATACCCCTCCACAACACCCCCAAAACACCACTGTTTCCTCACTTCACAATACCATTAATGCCTTAAATTAGTGGTTTTGTCTAAGATTTATAATTCCTCCCCCACTGTATTAATCATGTATTTTATTTTCTGTGTCTTATGATGTTTTGACATCCTGAAAATCTTGCTGGCAGGGGAAAGACTGCCCTCTGAGCTAGTGATGGGGTTCAGGGCAGGCTGCCCCAAGATGAGCCACTGTGGTATGCGGATTATTTCGAGCTGAAGATAATAAAGGCTCAGACTAAGCAAGAGCATTTGACGTTTCCCCCAACTGCCTAAAAGAAATTTAAAATAAAGGTCTGTCCCCAGGACAGGTCATCACCATAGATGACTCTGGGTTCCAGTAGACTGGAAGGATTCCTGCTAAGCCCACTCTTATCAAAGTTCTCTTTACCAAACATTTGCTTTTCCATTTCCATGTGGGTTGCCTTCCTCCCCTTTGAAGCCCCAAACCACTACCCCAAACGTCCCTCTTGACTGTAGCTGAAGATACTTAAACAGGGAGCCTCGGCCAGTTGCTGAGTTGCTCAGTTTTCCTGAGCCTCTCCCATGTATACATGTTATCAAGCTTTGTTTAATTTTCTCCTGTTATTGTGTCTCATGTGAATTTAATTCATTGTCCACTTAGAAGGGCCCAGAGTGGGCAGAGGAAATGTCTTCTTCCCTACACTAGCTAATTCCTGAAGAAAGCAAACACCTTCCTTGGGAGCGCCCTCTCTTATGCAAGGCAACCGCCCCCTTTATCTAACTCTCACACACCAACCTCCTAGTTCCTCTGCCCTAAATCATCCCAGGGCCGGTTAACGAGGCCACAGAAAACACCCCAATAACCCAAAGCCCACCACGTGTTGTTTAAACTAGACAATCCTAAGCTGTTTGCCCTGCCTTCCCGGTAGAAACCCCAATAAAGGCTCAGGCCTAAACTTGCCTCTTGTTCCTGCTCCTGCCTCCTGGCCAAACCCTAATGGAGCAGTCTTCTTCTGCCCAGCCGAGGTTCACCTCTCAGTGGGACAATGAAAGCTAAGAGCTGGGATGGGGTCAGAGATGGGGAGAGAGGCTTATGTGCCCGCTTCTCCTTCTCTGCCTGTAGCCCCCTCAACACTTTGTATTTATGCTGCCTGGCATTGGTGCTGTGTGTCCTGGGCCCTTGAGGCGTAGCTGCATGACACTCACACTCCACTTCGTCTCATACTAATTGTTTTTGGACATGGCCTTGTCCAATTGGGCCTCCCAGAGGTAGGAAACATTCTCAGCAGATTCTCAAGGGGTCAGCTCTCCTAGTTGTGGTGAGACAGCCTGGGCATCTGGGAGCCCAGGAGATGAGGGGGTGGGAGGACCAGGGTAGAACTGCCAGACACCAATTCCCCCAGGCAATTGCCTGTCACCCAAAGAAAAACCCTGGGCTTAAAGGCCACTGGTGATTGGTCAACAGGAGGCCTGTATCAGCAAAGCCCAGGAAAGTTCAGAAGAAAGCAGGGAGAAAGATACAATCAGAGGGATGTGTGGCGATTAGGGGCTGCCAGGCAGCTCAGAAAGGCAGCCAGCCTGATGGGTTGATGCAAAAATCTGGACTGGATTTGGCTGCTCCCACGGAGCAAAAACACAGACGAACCAGTGGCTGATGAAAAACTTGGGATGGATGTAAGACAGGGAAAGACACAGTTCCAGCAGTCATACAAACTAGGTTCTGGGACTTGGGTCCCTGCTCTGCCCTTAGGCGAGACTTTAAATATTCCTGAATTTGCTAAACAAATGTTTGTTTATCTGTTGTTTTCTTTTGTCTGGAACATGCTTCTTGTTTTCCTGCAGCCTGTATAATTGATATGAACCTTCTGGGTGCATGGTGAGTGGACCTGCCCATTGTGTACATTGAAAGTGTCCTCTGTTGGTTGTTTCTAAAGTGGCAAATACTGAGGGTGTGGGCAAGAATGGCTTGTAATCCCAAAGCTTGCCAATATTGCATCCTTGAAGCAATAACTCTTACCAGGGGCAGAGAAAATGCAGTATTTTCATACAAGGTGTAAAAGAGGCCAGGAGGTACCAAATAACACCATCCACCGATTCAATGGCCTGTGGGTGGGGGAAGCATTGGAGTTTGGAGTCTTGCTGTGTCCTTTTGAGGCTTAAAGAGGTCAGTTTGTCCACCATTGTTCCTGTGCGTGACAGACATCACAGGAGTGGCTCAACCAGTGACACTTGGAATACAGGCTTGGTTGGGCTAATGCTTTTTTTCTTTCTGGGGCGGGGTGGGGGTTACTCTCCAGGAAGAAGGGAAAAATCAGCCTCTGACCTGTGCTCTGCTCTGTGCCCAGGGAGGCTGATCTTATGAACTCCTTCTCCTGGGATCCCTTGTCGTCTGGCTTCTGGCTGGGTTCAGCCAATGAGAAGCACTAGCAGGAGACTGGGAAGGGGAGAGAAAAGAGAAATTAGGGCACTTATCGCCACCAGCTGGGGTTTTGATCATGCTGTATTTCTCTGTGGAGACCACTTCTTTTGGTGCCCTCTTTCATATCTTTGGCTCCTCCAGGTACATGTAACACTCTTCCCTTCCATTGCTCTTTCAAGGTTGTAAACAGCTCCCCTCTGTTACTAATTCCTGGGCACCTCACCATCCCTTATTGGGTCCCTCATCCTGCTCATACCTCTGTAAGTAATCTCCTCACTGAATTCTGTCCAGTTGTGTCCCTTTGAAAGTTTTGTCTGTTTCATTAGAGGACCCAGACTGATGCTGATAAATAATTGGCAAGCAATAGGATATATTGGAGTACATGAGGAAGCCATTTGGTGTAAACCTAATTTGGCCTGACGTTGTTTTCCCAAAAGGGCCTGACATGGCCATCGAGCATGCATTGTATATCTGCTTAAACATTTCCTTTGGCAAGAACAAAGGCCCTTAAGATAAAGATGCAACTTCCCCCTACACTGGCATTTCCTTAAGGATAAGCATCTTTCCTTAGGCTAGGAACTGATTGCTGTGCTCACCTTTGACCACCCAGCTCGAGACAACAGACCTACTACCTGCTGTGTCCATCAATCGCTGTGCCGACAGAGCAGTCTTGTGACTATTATAAAAGGGACATTTCAATCATATGTGAAACATCCTCTTTGAGGGTATATAACCACTCTGTACACCCTACTTCTTTGGTGCCCTTTCTTCCTTGGGAAAGGAAGGCCCTGGGCCATGGTCCTCACATTTTGGCTCAGAATAAAGTCACCCAAATTTTCACTTATAGATTGGTCATGGATTATTTTCATGGACAACCTCTCTCCCTAGGCTAGGGATTGATTGTTGCACCCAATCTGTGACCACCCAGCTCAAGACGGCAGACCTGCTATCTGCTGTGTGAATCACTGTGCTGGCTAGGCAATCTCATGACCATTGTAAAAGGGACATGCCAATCATATGTGATACATGCTATTTGACAGTATATAACTACTCTGTACATCCCACTACTTTGGTGCCCTTCCTTCCTTGGGGAAGGAAGGACCTGGGCTAGTCCTCAGATCTGGCTCATAATAAACTCACCCCAAATTTGGTTTATAGATTGGTTATGGATTATTTGCATTGACAGTATCATTTGCCTTCACCTAACCAAGAAAGCAATACTGTTATACACTCCCCAGTGGTACATTGTTAGTGAGTTGAACTAATGCTAAAATAGTGAGAACTGCTACTTTGGGCCAAACCTTCATTATGTTGGTGATACAAGCACTGAGTGTATTGCATGCATTCCATTGCACCCCCTCTTGGAAAAGTTGACCATAATAGATTGGCTTGGAAACTTTTGGAGGTGATGGATATGTTTACTATTTTGAGTGTGGTGATGGTATCATGGGAGTATGTATATGTCCAAACTCATCAAAATGTATACATTAAATATGTGCAATTTTTTTTGTATATCAATTATACCTCAATAAAGCTATGAAAGAGAAAAAAAGAAGAAGAAATGATTCTGCCACTCATGTGACCTTCTTGGGAGCTTCCTGTGTGGCTAGCAGATAGTGATAGGAATGGAGGCCCAACTTTTGATTAGCCTATTTTGGAACCAACACTATTCATACCTAGTAATTTTACTACAGACTTTATATACCAGATAATCAACCACATTTGAGGAGGGCATGCCTGTGGCAAGGAGCTTTGAAAGCAAACCTTGTCCTAGAGCCTCCTCTCTCCTCAGATCTGGGGAATTACAAATCTCAGTGTTCAATCTCACGGTGGATTGGAGACTTTGGAAATGAGACTCCACTTTCTTGTCAGCCAGGCCTACATGGACTTCTTTCTGTTGCCAATCCTGAAATAACCCATTTTGGAAGAAGAGAATGTTACTGAAAGGAAAATAACTCTGCCACCTGACATTCTCAACTTACCTTGGGTCCTGAACTGTCTGAACTGAAATACCCAGAGAGTTCTGTAGCTATATGGAAATAGTACCTCCAACCAAGGCCCACGCCTAGTTCCTGATACCTTAGTTAACATTAGACATTAGATACAGAGAGACCCGCCTACTGTTAAACCTACGCTGTTAGCTCACTGAGGGCCTCTTTGACAAGACTTACATGTGACTAAAAAGCATGGTTCACTGATGAAACAGCTTGCTTCTGAGGTGGGTAAATCCCATGGAATGCCACAGCCGTAAATTGCTGAGGCCTACAGCACTAGATGTGCTAAACAGGTGGCCGTACTTCTTTGGCTGTAGGATACACTACTCCAAGACTGATGGAAACCAACCTTAAAACAGTGTGTCAGTTAAGATCCTCCAAGAACAAATCTCAAGATAGGATTAGATTCATGAGAAATGTACCAGGCTGGGAGGTGGGGCCTGTGAGGATAAAAGGGAAGGAGTGAGAGTAGGTGAAGAGAGTTCAGACCATGATGCAGGTCTGACGGTTGGGAAGAGAAAAGGTGAAGGAAGGAAGATTGGGCAGGAAGAATCTCAGACTAGATTGCAGCTCTGAGACTGTCTCAGCCAGGCTGATGGAGAATCCTTGAGCCAAAGCTCCCCATTAGAGTAGTCCAGAGAACCACAGCATTGGCCTGCACTAATACTCCGTAATGGTCAGTCACAGGCTGGAAGTGTCCCAGAGGAAGTGTGACTGATGTAGAAGAGTGGTGGTCAGCAAACTGGCATTGTCAGTCAATTGTGCTACCTGTAGCAGGAGATCTGAGCAGGTAATCTGAGATATTTCTATGGCTGACACACACACAGAAACATCACTAGTGACGTAGCAATTTGGTCAGGCCATTGCGTCCCTAAAGACTGAATTAATAAAGGTACACCAATATGGGGCACCCCCTGTGGAAATAGTTATGAAGTGACAAAATCTAGAGGAAAACAGCTGACTAATATGGCCTTCATGTCTATCTGTGACAGCCCACTGAATCTATACTTGAACCCAACACACAAAAGGACAGAATGCCCAGCTGGAAATTATTTCCACACATATAGCAGCCACTGTTGCTGAAAAAGCTCATGCTCTTGGCCTACTCTCCCAGTCTGTCCAATGATGACCTGATGGCCTCTATAAGCCTGGTTGGTTCAGCTGCCTTCAACTCTTTATGAGTTGCATGCTGCCATATTACCCTCTGCCTTGGCTGAGCAACTAGGCACCCAGAAGTCCAGGAGCAGTCACAGAGGAAAATGTAAGCAGGAAGAGGACACCCTTTTGTTGGAATAACACATGGTTGAGCAATGTATTGGAGTACTTTGGGCAAACAGAAACCATACTACATATTTCAAAAGAGGAGATTTAATAAAGAAATTGTTAGACATATGTGGGAAGGCTGAAAGAGCAAAGAAAGAATACTGAGGTAATCTAGAAATGAGGACTGCCAGAAGCAGCTACCACCCTAGGGCTCTGGAAACAAAGTGGAAAAAGAAGTTTACAGAACAGAAGAGCTGGAAAGAGGGGCTACCACTGGCTGGTGCTCTGATGGCCCCCTGTGGGTCACATGCTCAGATGTCTAAGGTCAAAACCTTTGAGAGGGGACGCCTCACAGCTGGTGCTCAGATCTCAGAAAAGGTAACTCACAGCAGATGCTCAGAGCCTTGAAGGCAGTGTTTTCAGATGTAGCACACATACACACATAGCACCACCACTACCGCTATCACCACCGCCATCATCACTACCATCAGCAACAAAAAACAAACAAGCAAAAAAAAAAAAAAAACAAAAAGGGCTAACAAACAGGAAATCCAGTTAAATTGGAATGATTTCTAATTGCTTATGTATACATACATTGAAATAAAAATATCACATGGGACACATTTATACTAAAAAATTATTCATTCTTTATGTGAAATAAATGATAACTATGTAAATTCCCTACATCTTTCTTTAATTATACTTCCCTGTGACAATGTCCTCAGTGTCAGTATGGGACACAGGACACAATCATTAAATACAGGACTCCTGGCAACCCTGCTTGAAGGGATGCCTCTTGGTTGGCATTGGACCTTAGACAAGGGGCAACCTCACAGCTAGTGCTTTGGATCCTGACAGGGCACCCTGGGGCTGGGGCCTAAAGACCTCTGGAGGGAGGCCCGCAGAGGCTGGAAAACAGCCCTCCTGCCTTCCAGTCTCCCGCCAGTGCTCCCTGGTTGGTGGTGTCCCAGCCTGCACAAGCATCAGGGAGATGTTGTTTTCAGCCTCCCAGGTCCTGCATTACTGAGCAGAATGTATAAGGGCAGCCCCAAGCTAAGAGGCTAGAGATAAATACTTAACACAATTAAAAATTATTCAAGAAAAAGGAATAAAAGGCATCCAAATCAGAAAGGAAGAAGTAAAATTGTCTCTGTTTGCTGGTGACAGGGTATTATATACAAGAAACTCTAAAGACTCCACCAAAAAACTGTTAGAATGAATAAATGAATTCAGTAAAGTTTCAGGATATAAAATCAATATACAAAAATAGTTTGCATTTCTAAACACTCACAACGAACTAGCAGAAAGAGAAATTAAGAAAACAGTCCCATTTACAATAGCATCAAGAAGGATGCGATACTTAGGAACAAATTTAACCAAGGAGGTGAAAATCTATACACTGAAAGATATAAATCACTAATGAAAGAAATGGAAGAAGACACAAATAAATGGAAAGATATTCCGTGTTCATGGATTGAAAGAATTAATATTGTTAAAACATCCATACTGCCCAAAGTGATCTACAGATTCAATGCATTCCCCATCAAAATTCCAATAGCATTTTTCACAAAAATAGAAAAAAAAATCCTAAAAGTTCTATGGAACCATAAAAGACCCCAAATAACCAAAGCAATCTTGAGAAAGAAGAAAAAACTGCAGTCTCTTCAGGAAGTGGTGTTGGGAAAATGACAACCTCAAGCAAAAGAATGAAACTGGACCCCTATCTTAAACCATACACAAAAATCAACGCAAAACAGATTAAAGACTTAAATGTAAGACCTGAAACCATAAAACTCCAAGAAGAAAACATAGTGGGTAAGCTCCTTGATATCTGTCTTGGCAATCCTTTTTTGGATTTGACATCAAATCAAAGGCAGCTAAAGCAAAAATAAACAAGTGGGACTACGTCAAGCTAAAAAGCTTCTGCACAGCAAAGGAAATCAACAAGAAAATGAAAAGGAAACCTAAGGAATGGGAGAAAATATTTGCAAACCATGTATCCCATAAGGGGTTAATATCCAAAATATACAAGTAACTCATACAACTCAGCAAAAAATCAAATAACCCAATTAAAAAATGGGCAAAGATCTCAATAGACATTTTTCCAAAGAAGACATACAAATGGCCAACAGGTACATGAAAAAGTGCTGAACATCACTAAGCATCAAGGAAGTGCAAATCAAAACCACAGTGAGATATCACCTCACACCTGTTAGAATGGCTATTACCAAAAAGACAAGAGATACCAAATGCTGGCAAGGATGTGGAGAAAAGGGAACCCTTGTGCACCGTTGGTGGGAATGTTAACTGGTGCAGCCACTATGGAAAACAGTATGGAGGTTCCTCAAGAAATTAAAAATAGAACTATTGTATGATCCAGCAATCCCATTTTTCGGTACAAATCCAAAGGAAATGAAATCATGACCTCAAAGAGATATCCGTATTCAAATGTTCATTGCAGCATTATTCATAACAGCCAAGGTATGGAAACAACCTAAGTGTCTGTTGATAGATGAATGGATAAAAAAAAAGTAGTATGTATATGCAATGGAATATTTATTCAGCCCTAAGGAAGGAAATCCTTCCATTTGTAACAACATAGGTCAACCTTGAGGCAATTATGCTAAGTGAAATAAACCAGAGGGAGAAAGACAACACTATGGAATCTTTAAAAAAAAATCAAATTCATAGAAACAGAGAGTAGAATGGCAGTAGCCAGGGGCTGAGGGGTGGGGAACTGGGGAGGGGTTGGTAAAAGTGTACAAAATTTTCACTATAAAATAAATAAGGTCTGAAGAGCTAAGGTGTAACATGACTATAGTTGATAACACTGTATTGTATAATTGAAATTTGCTAAGAAAGTAGAACTTGTGTTCTCACCAAAAAAAAAAAAAAAAAGTTAATACTTAAGGTGACAGATGTGTTAAATAACTCAATTGTGGGGATCCTTTCACAGTGTATATGTATATCAAATTACCATGTTGTACACTTTAAATATATTACAATTTTATTTGTCAGTTATACCTCAATAAAGCTGAAAAATTAAAAATAAAAAAACTAAAATGGGAGAGATAATAAAAAATAAAGAAGCAAACAATAAAAAAGAAATGCATAAATATTTTTAAAGGATTATACTTAAATTGTTGTGTAACTTGTATTTTTTGAACAAATTGTGACTTTTCCCTCTTAGCAAATATTCATCTATATTATCTTCATTAATGACTACATGTATGTGCCTTAATATGAATGCATCATAGTTTACTTAATCAGTTTCCTATTGTGAGATATTTAGAAGATTTCCAATTTTATTATAATAAAGAACATTGGGATAAATATCCTTGTAGACTCATTTTTGTGAATTGTTTCAGTTACATTCACACCTAAATTTTAGGTGTGGAATTGCTGGATCAAATTTTCCAACTTTTTAGTTTGTCACCTATTTCTAAATGGCTCTCAAAATAGATTACAGACAAAACATTGAATTCCAGATATAGAAGTAGTACAGCCCACGTTCTCTGACCCAAGTATAGTAAAATCAGAAATGAGTAATAACTGCATAATCTCAAAAACCCCACCATTTCAACCTCAAAAAGCAAATAATTAAAAATATCCTCTTCTTTGACCTTTTTCCACAAAGAAGAAATTAAAGCTATTACAGAATTGTTTGACAGTAATGACAACTAGAATGACATATAATAAAATTTTTAAATTTTCTGTCAAAACTTTACTTAGAAGCGAATTTGAAACCTTAAATATTTTCTGTATTAAACAAGGAAGAAAAATAGATATACAAAGCATTCTACTGAAGTTATAAAAGAACAAATACATTTTGAGGAAGGCAGAAATATATAAATTAAGGGAAAAGCATAATGGAAGGAATTAAGATAGAAAATATTGGGATTGACAGATAAGTTCCATATCTTGCTCTACGTATGTGTAAGTGTTTGTGCATAGTTGTGTGTGTGTTTATTCACGTGTGCTCACAGGAGCAGGGACCACCATGGAACTTCCCCACATTTTGCTGACACTTCAAGGACAAGAGAAACTCAAACCCAACTGATAAAGTGGGATAGTGTCAGTATCAGTAGAGTGTCATGGAAGCACAATGTGGAAGTGACTAATTTAGTGGTGGGAGGGCTGGTGAAGGAAAGCATCCCACAGAATGTGACAGCTGAGTTCAGCATTGTGGATGGGTAGGATTTTGCCAAGTGAAATGCTTGTAGAGAGAGTGAAGTCTAGCTGTAGGGGATTGTTTTCAAGGTGTAAGATTTTTTTTCCCCATGCCTAATCAGTTTTAGACATCTATAGGACAATTAACTATACAGCCTTATCATTTTTAATTGTGTGCTTTCTTTTAGAGTTGGAATTCTTTTGATTCAGGTAATCTATTTTTAGATCCTGCTTCATATTGTTAGTAATTATGGCAAAAAATGAACTTCATGGAAATTAAATATGTTTTTAAATTTCTTATCTATAATTAGCTGATGATATTAGCATGCAAGAATAAAGCAAAAAGCCTGCTTTATCCTATGGAAAGGACATGGTGCATAGATCTAAGAATGGTGAAGGAATGGAGAGTCTGTAAAACCATCTGGAAATCTTTTCATTAATTTTAAGTTTTTAGGAATTTATCTGTTGGGTGTCCTGTAACTAAGTTATAGTATTTTATATACTAAGAATGTAATAGGAAAAATGAGGTGTGTCAAAATTCTTTTTCTGGAAAGATATACTCTTTATCATCCCTGTTGTAATGAATGTTTTCATGATGCAAACTTCTAAATTCAGTATGATTCCTTTTTTGGGGGAAAGAAACAATGTTATCCTGTGTGTAAGTTTGTGTGTGTGTGTGTGTGTGTGTGTGTGAATGAAAGAGACACAGAGAGAGAAATGTGTGTTTGTAAAAGCATAGAGAAAGTTGTGGAAAGATATTTTTTAAAAAGTGGCTTTTAGCACTGATTACCTGGGGATGGAGAAGGGAATGTTGTGGAAAAGGTGAGTGAGGAAAATAAGAGGGAAGGAAGGAAGATGATTAGTTTGTTTCTTTTTATATATTTGTATTGCTTTGTTGTTACAATGATAACTGGTGTGATGGTTAATTTTATGTATCAACTTGTCTGGACCATGGAATGCCCAGACATTTGTTCAAACATTATTCTGGATGTGTCTGTAAGGGTGTTTCTGGATGAGATTAACATTCAAATCAGTAGACTGAGGCATCTATGAAAATTCCACAGCTGATGTCACACTTCACAATGGAACACAGAAAGCTTTCATCCCTAGGGTCAGGAACAAGACAAAGATGTCTACTCTCATCACTCCCACGCAATATTAGACTGGGGACTCTGGTCAGGGCAATTAAACAAGAAAAGGAATGAAAGGCATCTAGATTGGAAAAGAAGAAGTAAAACTATATTTACATAAGACATGATCTAGTATATAGAAAATCCTAACGAATCCACACACACAAAAATAGATATATATATATAGGTAATAAACAAGTCCAGTAAAGTGGCAGGATACAAGATCAACATATAAAAATCAATTATATTCTTACACATTAACAATGGACAATCCAAAAATGAAAAATAAGAATTCCACTTAAAATAGCATCAAAAATAATAAAATACTGGCAGGAGGTGATGTCAGCATCATGACGGAGTGAGCTTGCCCAGGACTCTCTCCCCTCCAACATACAAAAAAGAACAACCATATTCCAACAAAATATTATCCTAATAGCACAGAAATCCTCAGAGAGTCACAGCAGCCAAATGATGGAGGGCAGAGAGGCTGGAGCCCCCCTCGGGGGAGCTGGAACGGGGTAAGAGAGATCTTTGCTCCCTCCCCTGGAGACTGGGATCGCTGCCATGGGTGAGGGAAGGAGCGGGGGAGGGGCTGAGCCTGTGCAGGATCACCCAGGACTCCCAGGGCCATGCAGCCCAGATGGAAGCCCTCTAATGGGGTGAAAGCTTTCATGTGGGGTGACCTCAGCAAGCCAAGACCCCAGGAGAGTGGGTAGTGAGAGCTGGTCAGCAAACTGAGTCTGCACACCAGAGAAGATGCCCCTTGCTCCCCCAACCCGCACTGTGCCGGCCATCTCGGCTGAAGGCAGAGGGCTCAGCATACGCAGCTCTCGACCCCCAGCTAGTGGCAATGGGTTATAACTACAACCAAACAATATCACAATGGGGAAGAGCAGTCCATCTTCCAGCATCCGGGAATTCATAAAAGCTCCAGACCAGAGGGAAAACAAGCACCCAGAAGTATGCCCTGAGGACTCAGAAATTAGTAAACTAGACAAAAATGAATTCAGAATAGCTATAGTCAAAAAACTCAATGAGGTAAAGGAAAATATACAGAAACAAGTCAACGAGTTTTGGAGTTACTTCACAAAAGAGATTGAAACTATAAAGAAGAACCAATCAGAAATACTGGAGATGAAAAATACAATGGATCAGATAAAACAGAATACAGATTCCATGAATGCCTGTGTAGATGCCATAGAGGAGCAAAGCAGCATAATTGAAGATAGACAGGTTGAATGACTCCAGACAGAGGAAAAGAGAGAATTAAGAATAAAAAGGAATGAAGAAAATCTCTGAGAAAGACCCGACTCAATGAAGAAATGCAATATAAGAATAATTGGAATCCCTGAGGGCGACAAAAAGGAGAATGGAGCAGAAAGTGTGCTCAAAGGAATAATAGCAGAGAACTTCCAAAATCTAGAGAATGAGAGAGAAATATGTGTGGAGGAAGGTTTCAGGTCTCCTAGATATGTCAATGTAAAGAGACCTACTGCAAGGCATATAGTAGTAAAACTGGCAAAAGTGAGTGACAAAGAAAGAATACTCAGGGCAGCAAGGCAGAAGAAAATAACCTACAAAGGAACCCCTATTAGACTTTCCGCAGATTTCTCTGC